>NC_091247.1:156272500-161272500 GCF_042477335.2 Ovis canadensis | reverse complement strand
CCTTCTTCCACCTTATGATGCAAGAAATGTAGATAAAGTTGATTGAAAGGGTGGGAGGAAATTAAGATTTTAGCCAGACCATTGCCCAAGGATATAATTCATAGCCTATAAATCTCATAAAAAGGTCAAACAGCTAATATGCAAACACACACTTTCTGTGGCAAAGAATGCTGTTGTCCCACACTATACATTCTCCCATTCTTCCTTTGAATAACAGCTGTCCCACTGCCATCTAAAGTTTAGCTAGACATACAGAAGTCCAACTACAGACACGTTTTGCAGCCTTTTTTGTGGCTAGAAATGCCGTATGCCTAAAATTTTCAGCAATAGAAGGAAAGCAAAACTACTACGCAGTCCATGGGATCTCAAAGAGTGGGACACGACTCTGACTGAACAGCAACAACAAAAGTCTTCTATGCCTTGCTTTAAAAAGAAATTTGGGAAGCTGCTCTATAGCACAGGAAGCTCAGCTGGGTGCTCTGTGATGACCTAGAGGAGCAGGATTTGCAGCTGTGGGGAGGGGGGAAGGGGGAGTAGGTGAGAGGGAGGTTCGAGAGAGGGGATGTATGTATACTTACAGCTGATTCACGTTGTTGTACAGCAGAAACTAAACAGCATTATAAAGCAGTTATACTCCAATTTTAAAAAATAAGTAAATAAAAATATATTCCTAAGTAAAAGGAAGAAATTTCCTTGCCCTTCCTGATTCCCACAGGGTGTGATGAAGGCAAGAAGTTCAGCCAGCTAACCATGAGGACAAAGACAGCATGATAGAAGACAGTAGAGCAACAAAAAGGAGGAAACCTAGGTCTCTGGCTGATCTTATAGTAAAAAGTGTGGCTCTTTACTCTGGACTAATATGTAAGAAACATGTAAATTTCTCTCTTCTTTGGGACACATATTTTGAAGTAACTTTATTACACCTCTTACCCTCCAATATTCACTCCAAGATTGCATGCATGCTAAGTCACTTTGGTCGTGTCCAACTCTTTGTGACCCTATGAACTGTAGCCCGCCAGGCTCCTCTATCCATGGGGTTCTGCAGGCAAGAATACTGGAGTGGGTTGCTATGCCTTCTTTCAGGGGATCTTCCCAACCCAGGGATCAAACCTGTGCATTGCAGGCGGATTCTTACCACTAAGCCACCGGGAAAGCCCCTTGGTCTTCAGATGACGACAAAAGATGAACTTAGGATAACAAAATCTCTGTGCCCTCAATAATCAGAGAGAACTCAGTATACACCAATTAATCTGTTCATCACAGAAGGAAGTGAGAGACAAAAGAGTTTAATATATTTACAAAGGGATCAAGCAGAGAAGTCAAAGAATTATGAGTTCTGGAAGACACTCGAAAGAGTAGTTAGTGGGTTGCAGCTACAAGATCTCAGTGTTTAAAAGGCCTTACTTCTTAGCTGCTAATATGTTCAGGCGCAATGACTCAGTTTCTGTTTCTCTGAACATCCGTCCCAGAGTCTGTATAATTTCAATGCACACCCTGTAAAACAAAGAAGAAAATGTCACAGAAATGGCATGACTTCTTTATGAGTTCAGAATTTCACAAAATCAGTAATCCTTAATAGAATTACATTCAGATACCCATTTAAAAAAAAAGTATAGGAAGGAAATTCTGTATATCAAATTGCCAACATTGGTTGCAAGCCTATTCTGTGATGGCTACATGGTAAGTACTCAAAAATATTTGTTGAATGAATAAATTAATAAGTGCATGTCAAGATTACAAGTCATTATCATATTGATTTTTGCACTTAGTTTTTGCAAAGTGTTAATGATAATCACACTATTTTAAAACAAAATTTAATCATTTTAACTGTTTCAAGTAGGTAATTTTTCAAAATTTCAAATGTAAAAATGGGGATAAGTGAAAGGTGTCTTTCCTTCATAAGGTGTCTTTCCTGATTTTTTTCTCCTTTGGGGACAGCCAGTATTACTAGTTTCTTATGTAGTTTTTGACCACACAATTAGAACAAAATAAATGCTATTTTAAAAAATCTATGTGAAGCAAAATTTGCAGCATTATTTATCATTAAAACAGTACATATTTTGCCCAGTGCCTTCCATTTATTTAACATCCAGGGGAAAAAATATCTGTGATTAGCCAGTTAGTACTTACACCAGCTCATCAGCCCTTTGGGTTCTATTGTGAAGTGCATTCTTATCCCTAGACTCTGGCAAGTATTCATGAAGTTTATTCACTAGGAAATAGAAAAGGTCACTGGTCTGTGAAAGCAAGCAGGAAAGAAATGGTAATTAAGTTCAGTTCAGTTCAGTTCAGTCACTCAGTCTTGTCTGACTCTTTACGACCCCATGGGCTGCTTCATGCCAGGCCTCCCTGAGTTACCTGTTGGCAAAACTGTCAATTCTTCCATAATAAAAATAAGAAATTATTTGTTCTTTGATTAGGGAGAAAGGGATTTACAATCTCTCTCATTAATGCTGCTGCTGCTGCTAAGTCGCTTCAGTCGTGTCTGACTCTGTGCAACCCCATAGACGGCAGCCCACTGGGCTCCTCCGTCCCTCGGATTCTCCAGGCAAGAATACGGGAGTGGGTTGCCATTTCCTTCTCCAATGCATGAAAGTGAAAAGTGAAAGTGAAGTTGTTCAAGTCGTGCCCGACTCTTAGCGACCCCATGGACTGCAGCCTACCAGGCTCCTCCGTCCATGGGGTTTTCCAGGCAAGAGTACTGGACTGGAGTGCCATTGCCTTCTCCACTCATTAATGCTAGCATAACCCAAATTGAAAACATACTTTTACTTACAACCAGGAGACCACTGTCCTGCTGAACAGAACCAGAGCTAAAAATAAGCAGGTGATGCTGGGAGACGATTTCACCATTAATATTGAAGATCAGCCAGAAGTAGATATATAATTTAGGCAAGTCATTAAGTCACCTTGGAATAACAATGTTAAATGGGGGCCACTATATGTCTGGCCTTTCCAAAGTAATATGGCTTTTGTGAGAATATGTCTAGAAAAAAACTCATTGTGAAATGTTTACTAATTCAAAAACAAATGAATGGCAGTGGTACAGCCTGTGAAGATGGTGCATAATGATTTTAATACTTCTGTTAAAACAGTGGAAATGTAGATTGCCATTTCTGCCAAAATAAACACTGACTTAAGAGTGGGGGAACCAGTTTTTTGTGTGTTCCTATCCAGTCTCATGAGATAATTGAGCACGACAATAAGCACTGGCCCATGAAATGAGGCAAGTTGGTACTAATGAGAAATAGGATGTAATTGCTTCTGTTTTCTATTTCTCTGTTGTTCCTTTTCTCCCCAGGACTTTTTCATTCACTTGTGGCAACCTAGACTCCTTGTTTAGACAGGTACATGTGTGCTCTTATTTAGTTAATGTGGCATGAGAAGAGGCTGGGATGGCAAGTGGAGAATGGGAAGGAGAAGAAGGGCAAATGGACACCTTGGCCCACTGAGAAGTGCTGGGATTTAGCCAGTGCCCTGGTGAATTAGCAGAGTACGGTAGCTTTACACGCTGACTCTGGAGCCAGGCTGCATGTATGCTCAGTTGTGTCCAGCTCTTTGCGACCCCATGGACTGTAGCCCGCAGGCTCCTCTGTCCATGGGATTCTCCAGGTAAGAATACTGGAGTGGGTTGCCATTGCCTCCTCTAGGAGATTGTCCCAACCAAGGGATCAAGCCTATGTCTTCTGCATTGGCAAGTGGATTCTTTACCACTTGAGCCACCTAGGAAGCACGGTTCCGCCACTGGGTAGCTGCAGGATGTTTGGCAAATTACTTATATATTCTATAGCTCTTCATCTCTAAAATGGGATTAATAGAATCACCTCATGAAGTTGATGTTAGAATTAATAAGATATTATTTGTAAAGCCTGAACAGTACTCAACATATTGTATGTGCTTAATAAATATCAGTGATTATTGTAATTGCCCACCTGCTCAGTGGTTCAGGAATTTTCATGTTTAAAATATCTTCCACCTACTAGCAACAACAGGGAAGAATCTCAAAAACATTATGTCAAAAGAAGCCAAACACAAACTCCAGTACAATTCCATGTAACTGAAATTCTAGGAACAGCAAAATTAATCTATGATAGAAGATGCAATAGTTGCCTGAGGACATGGATCAGAGGAAACTGAGTGCCAGAGGGCACAATTTAGCCCTAAGAGGTGATAGGTGTAAGTAAGTGTAAGTGTTAGTCGCTTAGTCGTGCCCGACTCTTTGTGACCCCATGGACTGCCGCCAACCAGGCTCAGATTTTCCAATCAAGAATACTGGAGTGGGTTGTCATTTCTTTCTCCAGGGGATCTTCCCTGACCCAGGGATCAAACCCGGGTCTCCTGCACTGCAGGCAGATTCTTAACCAACTGAGCTACAAGGGAAGAGGTGATAGAAATGTTCTAAATCGTGGTTGCTGCTGCTGCTGCTAGTCGCTTCAGTCGTGTCCAACTCTGTGCGACCCCATAGACGACAGCCCACCAGGCTCCCCCGTCCCTGGGATTCTCCAGGCAAGAACACCAGAGTGGGTTGCCATTTCCTTCTCCAATGCATGAAAGTGAAAAGTGAAAGTGAAGTCACTCAGTCGTGTCCAACTCTTAGCAACCCCATGGACTGCAGACTACCAGGCTTCTCTGCCCATGGGATTTTGGGTGGTGTTTATACAGTTATATACATTTGCTAAAACTTTTTAAACTATGTGTTAAAACTCTTTAAACTCTTAAAATATATGTGCATTTAATTATATGTAAATTGGACCCCAGTATTTCTCTGAAGAAGATATACAAATTGCCAGTAAGCATGGGAAAAAATGCTCAACATCACTAACCATTAGGGAAATGTGAATCAAAACTACTAGATACACCCTAACACCCATCAGAATGATTGCTTCAAAAAATCAGTAAATAACAAGTCTTGGCAAGGAGTGGAAAAACTGGAGACTTTATGCACTGTTGGTGAGAATGTAAAATGGTACAGCTGCTGTGCAAAACGTATGGCAGTGCCTAAAAAATTTAACAATAGAACTACTATATGATTTAGCAATTCTGCTTCTAACTGGGCTCCAAAAAGAATTGGAAGCAGGGTCTTAAAGAGAGATTCACACATCCATGTTCATAACAACATTATTCACAATAATTAAAACATGGAAGCAATCCAAGTGCTAATCAGTGGATGAATGAATAAATAAAATGTGGTATTACATGTCTGAAATATTATTTGACCTTAAAAGGAAGGAAATCCTGACATATCCTTTAACTTCAGTGAATCTGGACGACATCATGCCAAGTGAAATAAGCCAGTCACAAAATGATAAGTGCTGTATGATTCCACTTACATGAGATGTTTAGAATAATCAAACTCATAGAAGCACAAAGGAAAATCATGGTTGCCAGGGGCTCAGGAAGGGGAAAAGAGGAATTATTGTTTATTGAGTATAGTTTCAGTTCTGTAAGATGAAAAGAGGTCTGGAGATGGATGGTGGTGATGGTTACACAACATGGATACATAACATTGATCTACACACTTAAAAATGGTTAAGATGGTAAATTTTATATGTTTAAAAACTGAAGGGAAAAAAACTTCATGAATAAAAAATGAAGGGTTGGGAAAGAACATATCTAGACAACTCTTTGGGGACTTCTTTGGCAGTCCAGTGGTTAAGACTTCAAGCTCCCAATGCAGGGGACACAGGTTTGAACCCTGGTTGGGGAACTGAGATCCTGTATGCCACATGGTTTGGCCAAAAAAAAAAAGAAGAGAGAGAACTCTTTCATTCATTCATTGAACGTATAACGATTTAATCCAGCCATGTGGCAAGTACTATGCGAAGTAATGCAAATAACATCTTAAGCAAAACAGACTAACTGGACATGATATCTGTACTCCTAAAGTTTTCAGTTTAGTCAGCCTATGAAAAAGTCTTTTCAAAATTTAAAAGTTTTATTGTAATAGAAGAATAAAAATTACCTAACTGAGGAAAATTATACCCCAATAAAGTTGATTTTTAAAAGGGAAAATGATACACAGTTGATCCTTCAACAACAAGGGGTGGAGGTTTGGGGGGAGTTAAAAGTGCTCATCCTCTTCACCATCAAAAATCTGAGTATAACTTACAGTCAACCCTCCATATCTGTGATTCCATACCCATGGATTCAACCACATGTGATCATGTAGTACTATAGTATTTACTGTTGAAAGAATTAACATCTAAATGGACCAAGCAGTTCAAACTAATGTTCAAGGGTCAACTATATATAAATTACTATAATTATATTATATTATGTTGTTTATTATATTATTATAATTATAGTATTATAAGAATATGGCTATAATTATTCATTATACTAATCTTATTATAATTTACAAATATATATATATATAATTTCCCATCCTCTTACCCAAGAACCAAAAATTAGAGCTACCTCTAAGCTAATAATGTGGTGTATTCCTAACAGGGTCTGTCTAGCACAAGCATTTTAGATGATACAGCACTGCAGCATCATCCCTGCCTGCCTCAATGCTGGGAACACTTGACAGACTATTCCCTATAGCTACTATGGCCTCTGGTTAGGGGGATCAACCATCCCAATTGCAATTGGTCTAGCTTTTGCACTACAAGCCCCAAGTGCAAGTGCCATGAACTTCCTCAGTCCCAGACACACTGGAACAGTTTGTTACCCTACTCTGGGTAAACCAGGGTGGTTGGTCATCAGACATATGAAGCACTCAGAATCTAAGAAGTATGGCAGCAACTATGTATGAGGCCAGGAGCCAGAATCAGCCTCATTAGCACAGTACCAGTACTAACCTGGGCTTCTCAATGCCTTCACCTAAAACTGGATGACACTAAGTCAGTCTTCCAGAGTAAGTCTGTAACTTGCCGAATGGGAGAGCTAGATCACTTTCACTTCTCAGAAGTCACCTTTTTAAAAAATTATTTTGTTTATTTATGTCTGTGCTGGGTCTTCGTTGCTGTGCAGTCTTTTCTCTAGTTGTGGCAAGCAAGGGCTAGCTACTCTCTATTGTGATACTCAGGCTTCTCATTGCTTCTCTTGTTGTGTAGCACAGGCTCTAGGGTATGTGGGCTCAGTAGTTGTGGCCTGCACGCCTAGTTGCTCCACAGCCTGTGGAATCTTCCTGGATCAGGGATCAAATCCATGTCTCCTGTATCGGCAGGTGGATTTTTTACCACTGAACCGCCAGGGAAGCACAGGAGTCACCTTTAACAAGATGAATGTACTTAGTGCCACTGAACTATACAGTTAAATATGGTTAAGATAGTTTTGTATTATATGACTTTTACCACAATAAAAATTTTTTTAAATATATCAATCCTACACTTAAAAGTGTATTTAATTCTATTTTTGTTTTAGGGGAACATGCACATAAAACTTCTTGATAACTGCTTTATCTCACTGTCTTATACTTCTTGCATGCCAGGAGCTTCCCCTGGCCTTCTCTCTTTTTTTCACTCTGTCAACCCAGCCCATGTGAGCTACCATCTTTTTGCTACTGCTCTCTTCTCTCTTCCATGTCCCTGTGATTACATCACAGCATTTCAAGCATTGAGACGATTGCATTAAATTTAATCAACGTTTTTTTAAAAAACAGCATCAGAATACAAGATATTTATTTCTATTTTACTTTATGCTTGAATATGCTACATTTGATAAACAGGTAAAACAAGTTTAAAAGATTAAAAATAAGACAAAACACCTACTTTCCAGAAAAGTCTTTTCAGAATGAAGTTTTTCTGGGCTGTTACTTTAAGTTCCATAATTAAACAAAGTATCTTCCTCAACGTGTTGTCTTTAAGAAAAAGTTCAGATTTAAGCTGACCAAAGTGCTTAATTTTCTCCTCAGATCTACAGAAAGAAAAGAAAATTTGCCATGAAAGAAAATGATTAGAAACAGCGGTTGAGAAATATCAACAATTATTGACAGGTATGTAAAACTTCGTTACTAATGAAATTTTTTTCTTTGGTTCCCTGAGGCATTTTATTTGCATGTATGTATTACATCCCTAAAAAAAGAATTCAAGGACTTTTCCCTGCTGTGTGTTTTCATCTTGCTTATTCATGGTCCTTGATGCCAGCTGAGGTTGTTGGTACAGTGAAACCAAACTGATGTGACAGGAGCAGGTTATTCCACCATTTCCCCACATCTTTGAGTTGCATATCAAATCTGAAGCTGATCACTCCACACTTATTTAGCCTGTCTGCGAGGTTCCCACAATCTTCCCAGCCCTGTGATCATCGATTATTTCAAATTCGCCAGTGTAACCGTGCTTCATCATGGAAGATGACTTTGGAGCACAGCCTAATAAGCATTTGGCATTTGCCTCTCTTTGAGGCATTGTTGATACTCTTGAAAGCATTAGCCAGGACATTCATGGTGCCACCATCATGGCAGGATGGGAAGATGGCTGGAAGAGGACTAATGGAATATTAGTATAGTTTTGTACTTCCAACTTAATTACTTATCAGTAATGAAATCTGCTCCTTGTAGCCCTTCAGGCTCCTCTGTCCATGGAATTTTCCAGGCGAGAATACTGGAGTGGGTCACCATTTCATCCTCCAGGAGATCTTGACCCAGGGAACGAACTCGCATCCCCTGCATCTCCTGCACTGCAGGCAGATTCTTTCTTTACTGCTGAACCACTGGGGAAGCCTCTAAATCGAACTGTTTATTACTCTCCAAACACATTTCTTACCATGCCCCTTTACTCTAGCTGTACCTATCCCGAATCTTCTGTCCCTCTTTCATAGTCTATCTCAGAGTTTGTTTGTATACCATTTACCATAATCCATGAGTCATATGTAATATTATTTGCATACTATTTTTCCTTTAAGTCAACTCATTTTTTCCTAGAGAAATTTCTTTACGAAGAAAACTTATTACTACTTCACAAGGGAAAAACCAGTACTGTTTGCTATAATTAGCAGGTAACTGTAAAAACAGCTTGAAAGCAACAAAATTCTAAGTTGATGCTCCCTATTTTGAGCCTGAAGTCTGCTCTCCCTTTGACAAAAGGGCAGATAAGTATGTTAGAGACCTGCCTCTACTGGCACCAAGTCAAGAGATTCTCTCTGATGAGATCAGACAAGTTGGAAGAGAGAATCACTTTTTTACTGTGGAATTCAAAGTCATCTCATGCCATGTCAGAAAACCACATGACGTCACCCCACATCATTGCCACACGTCTGTTCCACACTTCAGGAAAAGCTGGCTTCGCTGAAATGAGTTAACACCTTCTCCTTAGGGCTTTCCCTAATTCTACCAACCATGGAGACCCTCTTCCATAGCCTTTTTTCCATACTTCACTCCATTGCAGTTCTTTGTGTACTTGTCCTGGCCCCTCAGCTGATTTGCAGCAACTTGAAAAACCATTAACAGTTTGGATGTTGTTTCCGTCTCCCACTGTGCTCAGCAATAACAACTGCACTTACCTAAGCACTGACTCTGTGGCAGGCTCTGGCCTGGGTACTCCTCATGGACTAGCTCACTCAGTGTCACTAGGTGGGCTGAGCTGGGAATTACTATCACGTTTACAGGACATTAGGTTAAGTAGCCTGTCCAAGCTCACACAACCAGTGATTCAGAAAAGCAGGGTGCAAAGTAACAGTAAGAGAGCTGTTTCATGTTCTGTGTAGATCAATGGAAATGTCTTAGAATTTCTGACTTAAGGTAAAAATATTTTTACCACTTACTGTAGAAATCTTGTTATCAGACACTTATTCCAATAATACTACATAGAATCTTGGTTCTTGCCCACTACCTCCCACTTTATTAAAAAAAACAAATATAAGATGCTCTCTTCTATCCAATCAATGAACCTCTCTTATTAACATAAAAATTAAGACTTTCTGAAAAATAGTCTCTTTTCTAGTAAAGACACCAGAGTAGAAATGAACATGAAGAGATCAATCTTAGCCATCAAAAAGGCCACAAATAACAAATGTTGGCAAGGATGTGGGGGAAAAAAGAATCCTTGTACACTGTTAGGGCTTCTCTAATAGCTCAGTTGGTAAAGAATCTGCCTGCAGTGCAGGAGACCCCAGTTCGATTCCTGGGTTGGGAAGATCCCCTGGAGAAGGGATAGGCTACCCACTCCAGTATTCTTGGGTTTCCCTTGTGGCTCAGCCAGTAAAGAATCTGCCTGCAGTGAGGGAGACCTGGGCTCGATCCCTGGGTTGGGAAGATTCCCCTGGAGAAGGGATAAGGCTACAGTCTTCTGGCCTGGAGAATTCCCTGGACTGTATAGTCCATGGGGTCACAAAGAGTTGGACACAGCTGAGCAACTTTCACTTTCACTTGTACACTGTTGGCAGGAATGTAAATTGGTGCAGCCACTATGGAAAACAGAATAGAGGTTACTCAAAAAACTAAAAATAGAACTACCATGTCACCCAAGTGCCCACTCCTGGATACTTATCTGAAAAAAAAAAGAAAATACTAATGTGAAGATACATGTACCCTCAATGATCATAGGACCATTATTTACAATGGCTAATGGATGTAAGTAACCTCAGCAGATGAACGGATAAAGAAAATATGGTGTGTGTGTGTGTGTGTGTGTGTGTGTGTGTATGTGTATATATATATAATTTTAGTTGCCAAGTCATGTCCAACTCTTGTGACTCTATGGACTATAGCCTGCCAGGCTCCTCTGTCCCATGGGATTTCCCAGGCAAGACTACTGGAGTGGGTTGCAATTTCCTCTTCCAGGGCATCTTCCTGACCCAGGGATCAAACCTGTATCTCCTGCATTGGCAGGCAGATTCTTTATCACTGAGTCACCAGGGAAGCCATATATGTATGTATGTGTGTATACACACACACACACACACAGGAATACTACTCAGCCATAAAAAAAAGAATGAAATCCTGCCATTTGTAGAACATGGATAGACTTGGGGGGTATTATGCTAATTGAAATGTCAGACAGAAAAAGGCAGGTACTGTATGATATCACTTATATGTGGAATCTAAGAAATAAAACAAACTAATGAATATAGAAATAGACTCACAGTTACAGAGAACAAACTAGTGGTCACCAGTGAGGAGAGAGAAGGGAAGAGGGACGAGGTAAAGGTATGGCATTAAGAGTATAAACTAGTATGTATAAAATAAATAAGCTGCAAGGATATATCATACAGCACAGGGAATATAGCCAATATTTTGTAACAATTTTAAATGGACTATAATCATTAAAAATTGTGAATCATGATGTTGTATACCAAAAACATAATATTATAAATCAACTATACCTGAATTTAAAAAATAAAAGAATTCAGTAGTAACAGTCATAGAGGCAGATGAACATGATTTTGAGTATGGGGGCACAGTCAGATAGACTGGTCAGTATCCTAGATCTGCCCCTGTTCCTGAGTAACTACCAAGGGCAAGTTCCCTAGTGTCTCTATACCTCAGTTTTCCCATCTGTAAAATGAGGATGATGATAGTACCTATCCCACTGTGCTGTTTTGATATTTTAGTTATTTCATGTGCTTAGCATACAATAAGTATTTAATAAATATGATCTAAATAAGAATAAGCTTTGAGATCTTGCTTCCCTATATGCATTTCAAATTATTGCCATATTTCATATGGTAATAAATTTTTCATATTTAAAAAATAACCATAAAATCCCTCTGCTAAGAACTCAAATAAACAGCAGATATGTAGTTTTCACAAACAAATGAGCTTAGAAAAGCAAAAGCCCAGAAAAAATACAATATCAGCACAATCATTTTGAAATTGAGTTTCCAGTTTTTCCCACTGGGAGTCAGCAATTTGCTAAGATTCATATAGAAATGAACTGTTTTTAATCTTTTGGCACCTATGATAATAGATTATAATATCAAACTATTTTTTTCAAAAAGGCAAAAACAAATTTCATAAGAAAAGGCACACTAAACTCTTCATATTGAAAATCAATTCATACGTAAAGTGAGGTCTTATCTTACCTCATAAATTCAAATTAGATTCAGTGGTCTATATTTCTACAGAGAAGTTATGGATAATCACAGTTTCTCTGAAAATTCAGAGAATATTTGCTTTTAGATAGATGACAAACTTCGACTAATTTAAATAAGAAAAAGTCTAGTGCCAGAAGACTCCATTATTCAGTTTAGGAATAAGAGGAAATTTTATATTAAAGTCAACAGATATTCTATATTTCATGAGCTAGAAAACAAAACCTCACCCAACAATGTGGCAGGAGAATTCTTGATTTAATGATAAGTTCTATTTTTCCTGTATTTTTTCATTTTTACAAACATTTAACATTAATTATACCTTACATTTGTATCATACTTTATAGCTGGAATGGTTTTTCTTACATTATCTCAGAAGCCCAGTGTATATATACACAATAATCAGATTACAGAACTCACAACTGTGTCAGAATCCTAACTTGAAAACCCAAAGAATATTTATTCTTTTTTAAACTGAAGGTGCCTTGTAGGTACAGACCATTTCCTACGTGTCTTATACATATATTTGCATCCTTCGTGGTACATTAAATACTATACTTTAAATATATTTATTGCCTTTAGTAATTAATTTTGCAAGAAATACGCTTTTCCTAAGTCCAGATAGAGGCAGACCTCTCCTTGTCTTCAGGGATAAATTTCAAGTCACACAAAGTGAGAGCCTGTTTTATTATACAATTAACTTTAAAATCACTTTATACAATATAGCACCAAAATTAAAATGGATATTTTTTAGAGTAAACATATGAAAACATGTAGAAATTCTAAGTTATCTAGATAATCGTCTTTTTTAAAAAGAAATCCCAAACCATTATGTTATTTAACCCCTATACCTCAGAAGATATCTCAAAATAAATGGAACATTACCTTGCAAACTCATCATCATCACACCAACAAACTTATCAGTAATTCTATGGTATTGTCTAATACCCAGTCCGTATTCAAATGTTCTCTCTTGCCTTAAAATATATTTTTATATTTGGCTTGCTAAAATCAAGATCTAAATAAGATAATGGTTATATTCGCTTGCTGTGTTTCTTAGGTCTTTTAAAAACTTTAACTATGGCCATTTTCATACACAAAAATGGAGAAAATCACACAAGAAACCCCCACATACCCATCACTAAGCTTCAGTAATTTTCAACATTTTGCCAGTTTCATTTTATCTATTGCCTTAAACATACACACACACACACACAGAGCAACACACACACCTTTAAAAATTCTGAGATAAAATATATATAACATAAAAATTTGCCATTTTAACCATTTTAAGGTGTATTAATACAATTCAGCAGCAGTAAGTGCGACCATAATATTGTGCAACATCACTACTACCTATTTCTGTAACTTTTTCATCATCCCGAACAGAAACTCTGTATCCATCAATCAATAAGTCTCCATTCCTCTCTCTCCCTAGCTCCTGGTAACCCATATTCTGGTTTCTGTTTCTATGAATTTGCCTATTTTAGGTATCTCATATAAGTGGAATCATCAAATATTTGTCCTTTTACGACTGACTTATTTCACATAGCATTATGTCTTCAAGGCTTATCTATATTGTCACATGTATCAGAGTTTCATTCCTTCTTAAGACTGACACACCCACACTTTAAGTCAGATTCCAGTTTAATTGTGGAGAAGCAAATAGCACTCTACTTTTCTTGGCTGGGCAATCCCATGGACAGAGGAGCCTGGCAGGCTACACTCCGTGAGGTTGCAAAAGAGTCAGATACAACTGAGGGACTAAACCACAACAAAGCAATTTAATTGTCTGAGCAAAGATGTGCCATAGGCGGTGCTCTTTGTTTCATGTTATGTCAAATAATGACGCACAAAAATTTCAAGTGCCTCATTAGAGCATCCCAGTTAAGTGAGCTAAGACTGATCAATGGTCTAGTTATTTACATGATCCCTCGATTTTGAAGTTACACTTCACCTTTATATCTAATAGTTCCATCCATTGAGATCATTGCATGAATCTTTTATTTCATTTGAGGTTGGAAAAATGGTAATTTTCTATTTCTATCAAACCTTCCACATTTATTTAGCGGGAATTCTGTAAAGTTAAATTTGTTCTCATCAACTTGAGCTACTTGGTTACCCTGAACTAACTAGTTTATGCAGGAAAGGCAGGATAAATGCTTAATTGTTTCTATTTGTTTGCTTATTTGCAGAGAGATGAATTAATGCCCTATTTACTTCTAATGGAGTTTAGTGTATTTTTATTTCTTAATGGAAGGAGGGTAGGAGAGAGGACTTTCCATGATGCATCATTATACACTTTGGAATTTTTATATATTCATTATGTTTTAACCATCTCATTCATTATTTTTTCTGATCTCATGTTGTCCTATCTTTGGCTATTAGGAGCCCCTTCATGGGTGCTCCTGTGTCCTTTAGTTTGGGCCCTGTTGCTCTTTGCATTCTGCCTCAAGCTGTTTCAAATTCATTTGTGTATTTCCTGCCGCAGGCCTAGAATTAGTCATTCTTCCAAGGAACTTTGGGTCCTTTTAATGGGGAATAAATTGTATCTTTTAAAATTAAACTTTCCCTTAGTTTATTTACATCACCCCCAGTATATGTCACTTATCATAAATCTCTCAAAACTCACTTATGACTTAATATCAAAGTTATTGGAATCATCAATTCACAGAATGTTTTCTTTGTGCAAAGCACTGTTTTAAGTAAGAAAAATACAAAAATTAATAAGATATCCTTCTTGCCTTCCAGGGTGGTGGTGGTAGTTTAGTTGCTAAGTTGTGTCCAACTCTTGTGACGCCATGGACTGTAGCCTGCCAGGCTCCTCTGGCCATATGATTTCCCAGGCAAGAATACTGGAGTGATTGTCATTTTCTTCTCTAAGGGACCTTCCCGACCCAGGGATCAAACCCCATGACTCCTGCATTGCAGGTAGATTCTTTACCCCTGAGCCACAAAGGAAGTCCATTGCCTTCCAGGGGCTCACAATCTATTGGCAGTATTAGTCATATCACAAGTAACTGCTTCAATGTAAGGCTGACTGTGATGAGAACACAGTAGTACTATAAAGTCTGGATAAAATCCAAGTTCCTTTGTCTCGCATATAAGATCCAGCCTCTATCTTATTTCATTCATTCATTCATTCATTCATTCATTGTATAAAGCTTACTGGCAGTCTACTATGTGCTAATGACGAAAGTACAGTCCCCGCTTAAGGAGCATATTTCCTAATGGGGCAGCACATAAACAAGCAATCCATAATACAGAGCGGACAGTGCTACAAGTTGTGTAACCACAGGATTTTATGGAGGGGCCCTCTTAACTTACTTTGAGAAATGATTTTTAGAAAAAGGGATAATGAGCTAAGACTTGAGCTGACATTTCTATGAAGAGGAAGAAGAGAAGCGGGTAAGTTCTAGAATGGAAGCCATCATGTTAAGACCCAGATGAACAGGGAGCTTTTTGAGAGCTACAAGTTCTCTTGGATCAGGAATTTAAGGTAGGAGTGTGGGGGACACAACAGTTGAGGAGAAAAAAATAAAGAGATATTAGGAAGATATGTAAAAAGGTGTTATAGAGTGTAGACCTTCTAAGGGCACTGGGGAGCTTTTCAAAGGCTTTAAGGGAGAAGTGACATGATCAGGGTTTGTGCTTCTGAGAGATTCCTCTGTCATGCTGAGGGAGGGTCTAGCGAGCTGCAAGAGTGAAGGCAGAAACCAGCAAGGAAAATACTGGTGGGAGCCTCAAACAGAGATAACTGGACCTGAGCATATGGCAGTGGAAAGAAGTAGGTGTTATCCAGATATATTCAATTGGTACAATAAATCATGTGGTGATGACTGGATGTAGAGGGTGGACATCTGAGGATCCAGGACCCTGGCTTAGGCTGTCTGGAGATACTGACATCATGCCCTGTTTAGGAAACATGAACAGAAGGTCAGGTCACAGAAGGAAGAGGCTGAGCCCTGTTTTGAATATGCTGACGTTATGGCTCCTGTGACACATACAAGAAGTGATGTCCCATATAGTATTTGCAATTCAGGTCATGAAGTGATACAGATATAAATGTGATGATCAGCAACTCACAGAGTTAGGAGAGGCAAAGAGAACAAACCTCCGCCCCCAACTCCTATGTAACTCTGACCTGTCATCACTTCTTACCTGTATGGCTTTTGACTTCCAGTAGCAGGACTGAACTCACTAACATATAGGGGATCTTGTAAAAGAGTAGCTTTCTGAAAGAGGAAAAAAAGTGGGAATAGTTAGAATTTTTGTTGAATGAAAATCAATTCCCCTTACTTTTAGTCAGTATCATATATCTATTCTTTAATCCCTTCTACAGTACATGATTTGTGACTCATTCCAGTATTTGATAATACCACAGGGAATTTTTCCTTAGTAGTTTTTTTTTTAAGTTTTAAACATAACACTTGCTCATTGTATCAACATCAAACAGTACAGAAATGTTTAAATGATAAAAAGTTCCCTCTCACTACCCCTTCTGTCTCAATTTTCAAAACACCTTTCTGTTGTTGGTTTGGTTTATATTCTTTCAGGCAGATAAAAACATATTAATTATAACATACATTTATAATATTTACACATTAGATGATATATATTTATAATATTTATTTAATACTAGCCACATCATATCACATATTAATCGGGTCTTTTTTTCACTTAATACATAGTAGACAGTTCTTCATATCCATATATATAGATTTACTTCAGTCTTTTTAATAATTACAGTATTACATTGCTAAGATATACAATAATTTTGTTACCTGTTCCCCCTTTAATGGGGTTATTTTTTCCTTAAATCGTTAGTGTTGCCATTTCCCATTCGTTCTGGGTCTTAAAACAAACTGGCATGTAATGTTCGGCAAGTTCTCTAAATAATTTTTTGTTTTTTTTTGAGGCTTAACAGGTCAGAAGGAATTTCTGAAATGTTTCTGATTTACAGTTCCAAGCAACTCCTGTCTTACTCCTTATAAACAGAGTATAATGGTAGGTGCGTATGTAGGGGGGAATTATGTGCTTTGTCTTACTATTTTTGTCATCATTCTATGTTTTTTCTTTTTTAAAAAAAAGCTGCCCTTTTTTCCTCTCCAAATTTATCCTTGCCTTAAATCTAGAATTTTAATTTGAGAATATTCCTTAGTTATTTAGCTTTCTAGTAGTTATCTTTGCAACATGAGGGCAAAAAATTGCCATATTTTGTCTTTGTAGAATTTGAGATGCTAAACAACAGAGATCATAATTACTTTTGGTAAAATTTACAGATAAAATGTCTTACTCACAGAGACAACTCTTTGGAAACCCTTAAAATCAGAATGACTGCTAATTTCTAATTGGATGGTTTAGGTTAATTTTACCTGAAAGTATACAGAGTTAAGATGTCTTTTCCCAGGAGCATTTCCATACCTCAACAGGAAAGAAATCTCAGACACAACAGATCAATTACACAAGATAAGTCTGACTGACTTGGGAAATTATTCTTTTTCCACTTCCTAAAATCTATGAAGATAACCAAGACCAACCAAGGGTAACCACCCTAATTAGAGAATCCAACAATGTCACAAAAAAAGTCACACTTTTTAAAATGTTTATGTTGAGTTAATACCATTTTCACAAGAATAAATGGTAACCTAATTGATTCATCATTTGTATATGAAATATTTGCTTGTTTTCCTTCTTTCAAGGGATAGAATGTTGTTTAATAATAATGTCTGCCAACTCATAAGGATAACCTCCTCCATCCACAGTATTTCAGTGCATAGAAAAAAAATCAGTCTATCTGGGTTCAAATCTCAGTTCTGTGTTAGTTGTATAACCTTGAATATATTTAACTTCCCTATTCCTTAGTTTCCTCATCTATAAGATGAGAATAACAGTCTTACCTCATAGGACTGTTGTATAGATTAAATGAGTTAATATATAGAAAGCATCAGCACAGTTAATAACTGATAATAACACTACATGGTAGTTATTTGTTGTTGCTTTTATCATCAGAAGGGCTATGAGTTGGCCCATCTGACTTACCCCAAGCATGCCTCTACTGCAGAATTTTAAAGTAGTACTTAAAACTAGGAGTTAGTTAATTCTGGAAGCATAAACAGTTATTTTGAAATATTTAGGCAGATTTTTAAAAGTCAATTAAGTTTTGGGTTTTCTATTAGAATATATGGTTGCTTCCCTGGTGGCTCAGACGGTAAAGTGTCTGTCTACAATGCGGGAGACCCAGGTTTGAGCCCTGGGTTGGGAAGATCCCCTGGAGAAGGAAATGGCAATCCACTCCAGGACTATTGCCTGGAAAATCCCATGGACAGAGAAGCCTGGTAGACTACAGTCCAAGGGGTCGCAAAGAGTCGTATATAAGGCCTTCTTCTAAGAGATCAAGATTTTCCCTCTATTTATGATTCACATACATTCTTAATTTGGAGAAAGCTGTTTAAGATTTTACAGATGAATTTTAAACATTTAACATTTAATTTAAACATTAAATATTCTGAACTGTGCTATGAGAAAACAACTAGAGTTGCCTTGCAGTCTTCCAAATTTGGGGCCACTTATAAAACCCCTCCTTTCTAGCTTCTTCTGAGTGATAAGAGTCTTTCATTCCTCTTAACATCGTTATGAAAGACTCTTTCCACTCAGAAGGGGTTCCCTTATGGCTCACCTGGTAAAGAATCCACCTACAATGCAGGAGACCTGGGTTCAATCCCTGGGTTGGGAAGATCTGCTGGAGAAGGGATAGACTACCCACTCCAGTATTCTTGGGCTTCCCTTGTGGCTCAGCTGGTAAAGAATCTATCCACAATGCAGACCTGAGTTCAATCCCTGGGTTGGGAAGATCCCTTGGAGAAGGGAAAGGCTACCCACTCCAGTATTCTGGCCTGGAGAATTTCATGGACTGTATAGTCCATGGCGTTGCAAAGAGCTGGACACAACTGAGTGACTTTCATTTCAACATTATTATATTCGAAGATCAGTAATAAAAATTATTTATCACTGAAGGGAACTAAAAAAAGTCATATTATAAAACTGATCCTGGCATTATAAAAAGATTACTAAATGAGAGTTCTGACTCTGCCTCTAAACTTACTACACAGTGTTGAGTAAGTTACTTAGAATTTTTTTTTTTTGCTTCAGTCTCCTCATTTATAAAATAAAGGACATAAGCCAGGTGATCTCTGTAAAATTATCTGATCTTATGACAATGACTCCCACTAGCCTACTTTCAGTAGCACAGCTAAGAAATAATGAAACATATTGACAGTGTTGAGCTTTGTCCTCACTGAAAGCTGAATGGTTAAGAAATCACCCCTTGTGTGAGTGCTAAGGCACTTCAGTTGTGTCCAACTCTTTGCAACGCTATGGACCATAGCTCGCTAGGCTCCTCTGTCCATGGGATTCTCCAGGTGAGAATACTAGAGTGGGGTGCCATGCCCTTCTCCAGGGGATCTTCCCAACCCAGGGATCGAACCTGTGTGTCTTAAATCTCCTACACTGGCAGGCAGGATTTTTACCACTACTGCCACCTAGGAAGCCTGAGAAATCACCCCAGCTAACTGTAAAAAAACCACCCTGCTCACAAATATTCCAAAATAAGACCTGTCTCCAACCTTCCTCACTGATTCCCACGAGACTTATTGCCAACTCCCCTATTTGTTACCTGCCTCATGAAACCTCAGGCCCATCTCCTTTTCTTTTTTTTTTTTTTTTAAATTTTAGTTTTTTATTTTTTAAATTTTAAAATCTTTAATTCTTACATGCATTCCCAAACATGAACCCCCCTCCCACCTCCCTCCCCATAACAACTTTCTGGGTCATCCCCATGCACCAGCCCCAAGCATGCTGCATCCTGCGTCAGACATAGACTGGCGATTCAATTCACATGATAGTATACATGTTAGAATGTCATTCTCCCAAATCATCCCACCCCCATCTCCTTTTCTTTAAGACACTTTTCATTAATGAGCATTTTCCCTATTGCAGTAGCCTGATAAAGTCATCTCCTTAATTGTCCAGTGCATTGTGTCTTTCACTATCTTAAATCTCAAGGTTAAGTTTCCAAAATGGGGAGGAAGAGCAGGGAAGCCTATCCTAAAAAATAATCCTCAAGGCAAGGTTAACTTAGGAGGGCACTTACTATAATATAATTGTTCCATGAACTTTTTAAGTGCAGAAATATTGATGATGTTGTGGAAATAACATACAAATGAAGTTCTGACTCCTTTTTCTCTAGATTTGGGTTGCTCTGTAAAGGGGAAGCCAGGGTGGAATTTCCTAAGTAAAACTCATTTCCGTTCCCATTGCACTTGAAAGGGATTTCACTTAGAGAGTCTTTGTGATCTGAAAGCCCCTGGGGTTCTTTTGTGTCTGTTATACAAAATGGCCCACTAGCTTTGCTACTGGTTGATGTGAGCTGACAACTTGTCCTGGAAGGGTTAGGAAAGAGTCCACCAGCTCTTTGGCCATGAAGGGACAGCTTCTTCAGGTCTGAAGGAGGGCCAAGAGTTGAGTCCTTGGATGCTGTGCTGCTCTCCTGGTGGTACCTGTCAGGTAGAATTTAGAGTTAAACATACTATTCAGAATTTAACAGAAAGGAACAAAGAGAACCCAGTGGCCCACTGCAGCAGTCTGAAAGTAAAAGTCTTCGCATAAAGGGAATGCTTGTTAGGAGAAAGGAGCGATTTACTCTCACCTGCTAGGAGTTATGGTACAATTCTTCAGTATATACTCCTGCTTTCAGAAATAGAATCTACCCTATGTCATTTAAAGAGGCTTTTTTTTTTTTTTACATCTAAAGCATTATGCCTGTCCTTCACAGAGCCCAATACTC
Source organism: Ovis canadensis (assembly GCF_042477335.2). Lineage (NCBI taxonomy): Eukaryota > Metazoa > Chordata > Mammalia > Artiodactyla > Bovidae > Ovis > Ovis canadensis. The sequence goes on along the minus strand of NC_091247.1, from coordinate 161,251,682 downwards.
CTAGTGAAAGGACTTTTCATTCTAGTTTTGAAACTTGATTGTTCTTTCATTGTGCATTTCTGATGGATACCATAAAGAAAAAACTATTCATATGGAGAGATGTGAAGAGAGACTTTCTTAAATGGTGTTTTCTTTGACTCATGTTTTGCTAATACTCTTCTAATTTTTCTAATATCATTGCAACAGCATCAGCAGTTTTTTTTTCAGAATCAATCTTTTGTCCCATCTTTTGTCTTCCCTGTTCTCTCCAGCTCACTATGACCCACTTCTTTTCTCTGCAGCCCAAGGAAGCAAGTGGCAGAGGCTAAGAAGTTGCAGAATATGAAATCCAAGTTCTAATCCAGGCTCTGCCCCTCATTGGTTATGTGATTTTGATTGACCTAAGCCTTAATTTCCTAATTTTAAAATAGGAGCCAATAGAACCATCTCATTGGGTTTCTGTGAGGATTAAGTAAGAAAATACATGCAATACTCAATAGATGCTAGCAATTAATCACTCAGTAGGTGCTAGCTATTAATCTTACCCTATATTGTCTTGAATTGCTGGTTTATCATTTTATATTAATTTATCTTATCTCCCTTATGAGACTGGAACCTCTATGAAAGTTGGAAACCACTTTGTTTTTATTTGTTCTTAATTTAAAACAGGTGTAGAATTCATTCTGGAGAAGGCAATGGCAACCCACTCCAGCAATCTTGCCTGGTAAATCCCATGGATGGAGGAGCCTGGAAGGCTGCAGTCCATGGGGTCACTAAGAGTTGAACACGACTGAGCAACTTCCATTTCACTTTTCGCTTCCATGCATTGGAGAGGGAAATGGCAACCCACTCCAGTGTTCTTGCCTGGAGAATCCCAGGGACGGGTGAGCCTGTTGGGCTGCCGTTTATGGGGTTGCACAGAGTCGGACACAACTGAAGCGACTTAGCAGCAGTAGCAAAATTCATTAATCATCTGTACAATGCTATGAACTAGGCTGACTTTCAACTCTCAGCTCCCTCTTCCATTGACTTTACATATGTGTGCATGTATGCAAGCACACACACACATGAACATACAAGTGCTCAAAAAGTGATAGCTTTTCTTTATTCTTGTAGATGATATTTTCTAAAATTTTCTCTATGGGAATTGAATTAAATAGCCAGTGCACAGATTATGTTAGATAATGTTATGAAATTAGGTTAAAATGTTCATTTTAGGCACAACATATGTTAAACTAAAATCATGGCATCCAGTCCCATCACTTCATGGCAAATAGATGGGGAAACAGTGGAAACAGTGACAGACTTTATTTGGGGGGCTCCAAAATCACCGCAGATGGTGACTGCAGCCATGAAGTTCAAAGATGCTTGCTCCTTGGAAGAAAAGCTATGACCAACCTAAGCAGCATATTAAAAAGTAGAGACATCACTTTGCCAACAAAGGTCTGTCTAGTCAAAGCTATGGTTTTTCCAGTAGTCACATATGGATGTGAGAGTTGGACTATAAAGAAAGCTGAGCACTGAAGAATTGATGCTGTTGAACTGTGGTGTTGGAGAAGACTCTTGAGAGTCCCTTGGACTGCAAGGAAATACAACCAGTCCATCCTAAAGGAAATCAGTCCTGAATATTCATTGGAAGGACTGATGCTGAAGCTGAAACTCCAATATTTTGGCCACCTGATGCAAAGAACTGACTCACTGGAAAAGACCCTGATGCTGGGAAAGATTGAAGGCAGGAGGAGAAGAGGACAACAGAGGATGAGATGTGTTGGATGGCATCACCAACTCAATGAACATGAGTTTGAGTAAGCTCCGGGTGTTCGTGATGGACAGGGAGGCCTAGCATGCTGCAGTCCATGGGGTTGCAAAGAGTTGGACACGACTGAGCGACTGAACTGAATTGATCTTAAAGGTCAGCAAAATGATTTCAGGTAATTACAGAAAGATCCACTTGAAGTGACTGTAATTTACTCAGTTGTATGAAAAATTTATTATTTTAGAGAGTTAAAAGGGTTTCTAACAAGGATTACCTTTGACAGCATAAATTAAAATGCCACAGACATTATAGCTTCACCACTTAAGCAAGCCAACCGTAAAGCTAAACTGTATTTTTCATTTAAAATTCAATAATACCTACTCTTAGTAGTCTGATTAAAGAGTAGCTCATTACTAAGCAAGAGTTCTAGAACCTTGAATTTCCACACTAGTCGACTTCATATTTATAGTACTAGGTTGCTAAAAGTCAAGTGTTTTTCTAATGAGCTGATTATGTATCTCTAGGGAGAGCCCAGCCATAAAGGAGTAAGCAATGAGAGAACTGGAAAAGATAACTCCAAGATCAAAATTATGCACAAATGACTTTTCTCCTTTTCCCCTCCACATCAAACACAGCCACATTCACACCTTGAGGCTGAAATCATCAAGTTAAACCCACAGTCCAAAAAGCAACAGGCAACATTAAACAGCTTCAGAAAAATCCATTAGATGCAAGGTCAACTAAGAATACAAAGTACATATATGCTAGCGTATTGATTCTATCAAGAAATGAGGAAAAATGGTAAGTAGAATTTATTTAACTTCTTTCTCATCTTTTTCAAAAGTTTTAAAATCAAATACAAAAAAATAATTATTTGATTTTAAAAACTCTTAAGAAGGAAGAGAAAGAAGTTAAATACGAAAATGGGGAATTTAGTTTTCATGGAGAGCAAAGCACCTATTCAAGGAAGTAGTCAGATTAATATACAAAATAGAAAAAACAAGCAGAGCAATAAAGAACAATGATTCTTCCATAAAAAAATTATATAGGCCTAGATCTTAAGATGTAGAATTTCAGGGAGCTCATGTACACCCGTGGTGGATTCATGTCAGTGTATGCCAAAACCAATACAGTATTGTAAAATAAAGTAAAAATAAAAAATTAAAAAGAAAAAGATGTAGAATTTCAGCTCTCCTGAATTTAAAAATTCCCCATGAAGGCTCTACTAAAGCAGAATTGGTGAGATATAAGCAATTTTATGTAAAATAAGTCAAAACTGGAAAGCAATTATCAGTATTTAAGTGTAATCATGAGGCTGGCAGACACCAGTACGAGACTCGTCATGTGACCCAGAGTCACATAACATAATATTCAACACAGCATTCTGAATAGTACATTTTATGGCAACCCACTCCAGTATTCTTGCCTGGAAAATCCCAAGGACAGAGTTGCCTGGCAGGCTACAGTCCATAGGGTTGAAAAGAGTCGGACATGCCTGAAGCATCTTAGCATACACACGCCAAATTACTGCACAGTAGCATTTTTTATTAGCTTTTATAGAAAGTATTTACTTATTTTAACTTTGGCTGTGCTGGGTCTTCATTGCTGCATGAGCTTTTCTCTGGTTGTGGCAACCAGGGGCTACGTTCCAGTTGTAGTATACAGGCTTCTCATTGTGGCAGCTTCTCCTATTGTGGACCACGAGCTCTAGGTGCACGGGCTTCAGTAGTTGTGGCACATGGGCACAGTAGTTGCAGCTCCTGGGCTCTAGAGCACAGGCTTGGTAGTTGTGGCACACCGACTTAGTTGCTTCTCAGCATGTGGGGTCTTCCCAGACCAGGGATTGAACTCGTCTCCTGCACTGGCAGACAGATTCTTTACCACTGAGCCACCCGGGAAGCCCACACAATAGCATTTTTATTCTTTAAATACCATATTATTAGTGAGAGTAGAAAAGAGGGAAGTTATTCTGTTCCAAGACTTGATCAAGGATTCTGAGGATGCCGAATAGATTATTGTTTAGTGACTGACTTACAGATAATTAGCAATAACAACAGAGCTAAGTTTAATAGGGATTTACTAAGTGTCACACACAGTTCAAGCACTTTACATGTACAGTTGACCCTTGAACAACATGAGGTTGGGGCGCTGACTGTCTGCACAGTTGAAAGTCAACACATAACACTTTAGAGTCACCCCTCTGTATCCAAGGTTCCATATCTGAGGATTGTAGTACGTACCTATTAAAGAAATATGCATATAAATGAACCTACAAAGTTCAAACCTGTGTTGTTCAAGGGTCACCCATATGTGAGTGATTTAGTTCTTTATGTATCATCCCTGTGGGATAGGCACCATTGTGAGCCCCATCCTACAATGAGGAGTGAAGCCCTGGGAAGGTGAAATAGTCCAAGACAGAGTCCAGACTTGATGTTATCCAGTGTGACTACTGAGCCTGCATGTTTTTCTCTACTATGCAGAAAAGAATAAAACAGCTCCCTTTTTCTAGTTTCTGCCAAGAAATGTTTCTTCTTAGAGAAAGATATAAGGTTCAACTTCTTGATTGTTTTTTTCCCTTCTATTTTGCTAATGATATTAAGTGCAACACATTCTTATATCATAAGGATGCCAAGGTGGCCACCTCTGTCATGTGGTGGTGGTTTAGTCACTCAGTCGTGTCTGACTCTTGCAACCCCATGGACTGTAGCCTGCCAGGCTCCTTTGTCCATGGGATTCTCCAGGCAAGACTACCAGAGTGGGTTGCGATCTCCTTCTCTAGAGGATCTTCCCAACCCAGGAATTGAACCCGTGTGAATTCTGTTTATTAAACAGATCGGTTTCTTCAGTTCATCCTTCTACTTGCTATGCCCTATGGTTAGAAAGTCTGCTTTTAAGCTTCCATTAGCTAGATATCAGTAGAGGCTATAGACAGATGTAAACTTAGATGAAAATCCACCCTAGTGGGTATAAGCTGAGCAGATCTAGACTGAAGGCTAAGCATTGTCACTCTTTTCCTTTTGGATTATTCAGGGTGAACTCAGTTGAATTTATATAAATCTGCCTCTGTGCCAGCACTGTAAAAATGTTCTGTTGATCTCTGTTTTCCTTTTATATGTGCAAGCAATAGGCAGTCTTTTCCTTGCCAGCTTTAGGGGACTCTTAAGTAGGTCACAATAAACTTTTCCTCAAGGAGCGTTTTGAGGAGACATCTGCTTGGGTTTTCTCCTGTAAAATGTCTGAGTACATGGAACTATCCACTAATGAAGCTATACTAAAGAGAGAGAAACTGAAGTACTGAATCTCATTATCAGAGATCATCACTAGTCTGTTTTCCATCCCTCAGGTGTTAGAAGGTCTGTTGTTTACTATTACCTTGAAAAGTAATCATATTTATGTCAGTCTGATGTCCCAAGATAACTGCTTCCTTCTTATGACCTGCAGCTTCTCATAATTAGGCCTAAAACTTTATACCACAGAGGTGTTTCAAAGCCCTCTACACAACATTCTTTAGCCCTCTAATTAGTGTTTATCATAGCCTGCCTTTTGTTTACACTTTTGACTCAAATGTTTAATGACGAAGATGGTAGTCCTAGAAAACTATGGATAGCAGGCCTAACTCTACCACCCCGACCTATATTCACTCCTCTCCTCCACACATGGAGTGCACAAAAGCTGCCATGTTTTTAAACCTCTTGGTTATGGTGGGTATTTTCATCAGTGAATCATTTATTCAAGCTAGGCATCAGAGACTTCCCAGGATTTTTTTTTTTTTTGGTTGTGGTGGGTCTTCATTGAAGCTCTTAGGCTCTTCGTTGCTGTGCGTGGGTTTTCTCTAATAGAGGCATGCAATCTTCTCATTGTTGTGGTTTCTATTGTTGCAGAGCACAGGCTTTAGGGCACATGGGCTTCAGTAGTTCTGGCACACAGGCCTAGTTGCCCCGTGGCATGTGAGATCTTAGTTCCCAGACCAGGAATCAAACCTGTGTCCCCTGCACTGGCAGGCAGATTCTTAACCACTGGACCACCAGGGAGGTCCCAGGATTTTTTAATTTGGTGCAAGAAAGTATGTGAGTTAGCCACCATGTGGTGGTGGGAGCAATAAAAAGCGAGTTTAAGACAGCTGTTGACTTTGCTGTCCCAGAGAGGACATGTTATTCAGTGAAAGAAAATGAAGCTGATCCACAAACATCCCAGGAGACAGAGACAAAGTTCTGTGGCACTCAAGTCCCCAGTTCCAGGTATGCCTAATCCAACTTCATGCTTACTATTCCTACATTCCTGCAGTGTGGTTTCTAACTTTTGCTGATTTTTCTCACTGTTGTACATCTGAAATCAATCACAGAGCCCAACAAATAGAATATACCAGATTTAACAGGTAAGAGAGATGGATCTACATTTATATCTATCAGTTCAGTTCAGCTCAGTCGCTCAGTCGTGTCCGACTCTTTGCGACCCCATGAATTGCAGCACGCCAGGCCTCCCTGTCCATCACCAACTCCCAGAGTTCACTGAGACTCACTTCCATCGAGTCAGTGATGCCATCCAGCCATCTCATCCTCGGTCGTCCCCTTCTCCTCCTGCCCCCAATCCCTCCCAGCATCAGAGTCTTTTCCAATGAGTCAACTCTTCTCATGAGGTGGCCAAAGTACTAGAGTTTCAGCTTTAGCATCATTCCTTCCAAAGAAATCCCAGGGTTGATCTCCTTCAGAATGGACTGGTTGGATCTCCTTGCAGTCCAAGGGACTCTCAAGAATCTTCTCCAGCACCGCAGTTCAAAAGCATCAATTCTTCGGCGCTTAGCCTTCTTCACAGTCCAACTCTCACATCCATACACGACCACAGGAAAAACCATAGCCTTGACTAGACGGACCTTAGTCAGCAAAGTAATGTCTCTGCTTTTGAATATGCTATCTAGGTTGGTCATAACTTTTCTTCCAAGGAGTAAGCATCTTTTAATTTCATGGCTGCAATCACCATCTGCAGTGATTTTGGAGCCCCCCAAAATAAAGTCTGACACTGTTTCCCCTGTTTCCCCATCTATTTGCCATGAAGTGATGGGACCGGATGCCATGATCTTCGTTTTCTGAATGTTGAGCTTTAAGCCAACTATTTCACTCTCCTCTTTCATCTACTGAATGAATGTTGAATAAAATGCATTGCCCTCTAATTCCAATATTGCCTGAATTCCCCTTTTAACCTATGTTGGACATCAGCCACTTTTAACAGAGTTCTAACCTCCAAGATAACCTACAACAACTACTGCATACATTACTTCTAAATTTCTTTAATTTTTCTAAAATGGAAGAAGATAATGAGGCTAACGGAATGGTCTAGAAAAATTAGGGCACTGTACACCAAATGTGAAATGAAGAATGTTGAATCTGAGAGCGTGTGGGGCTATCCACTGGCACGGCCTCTCCCTCAATACTTCCAGTTACGCAAGCCATGTTAGGAACATCACTTAGTGCATTGAGACAGGAAGACAGAGACCCCTCCTCCAAGAATCTAGTAACTTATGGTGCTCAGGGTAACAATGGAACTGCAACCCTTTAAAGCTTGGCTTCTTATCACATGGATTTAGATCAAATCATGCTCCTCTAAGCCTATCTGACACAAGCCAGGCTTCCTAAACCAATATGTTTTCTTTTGGTGAGGAAAAAGTTATAATAGTGACATTTAGGTTTAGAAGACCTTTGTACATCATTGTGCAGTGAGAGAAGGTGAGTATGAGAGTAAGTACAGTGGGAAAAGGACCCTCCCCAGTATCCTGAGTTATTACACAGCATGGTGCACCACAGATCTGTGCATACTTCCCAAGTAGGAGCTCACTTTTTCTTTGCAGCATTTTATAGTGTTTTCCTAACCTGGCTATTCCCTCCATGTCATACCTGACTTTCAGGGCCCCAACACACCTTAATTTTCCCCCTGCCTGTCATCCCCTGAATCAGAGCTCTTAGAATCCTATGCTCCCCTCCTCCTTCTAGTGTCTAGTTACTTAAAGTGTGTAATAGAACCATACTTTGAGTTGTGCAGCTTAGGCAACTCCTTTTCAAATTTACACGTTCCATTTTTTTCCTGCTTCTATCGTTCAGTTCAGTTCAGTTCAGTCACTCAGTCGTGTCCGACTCTTTGCAACTCCATGAATCACAGCACGCCAGGCCTCCCTAGCTTTTACAATTCCCACAACTGCAATATCTGAATCACCATGTGTGATTCCTTCAACAACTGTGATCTGATATCTTGACTCCTCCCCCAAACTGAATAAAACCTTTCTCCTCATTAAATCTCTCTGACAATTTGCTCAAACTCATTGAGGACACTTAGCATGCATACTTTGCAGTATCTTCATTTATGCAAATATCATATGTCCTGGTTAGAATCAGCTTCTCAAGGGTAGGAACTATATCTTACTCATTGTTGTATCTATTACAGGGACCAAGTTCCTACTACACAGAATCAGAGTTCAGTAAGTGTTTTCGAATTTAATTTTAATCATTTACTTATATTGAGACACTGTATATTCCTTTGAAATGGGAAAATTTTAGTTTATAACTAACTGGATTTGAATTTAGAAGAAAGCCTCCCCAAATACCTTCATAATTTTATATATGAGATAAACAGAACCCAATTCGAAGATTTTAGTAGAGTAAAAGCACTTTAAATAAAAAGCCAATTTAAATGTAAAATAAATTTTGGTCAGCAAGTTAAAAACATAAACCAACAATCTCACCTGAAAATGGATTCATTCAGACTGTTAGCCTTTTTGCCTCTCCAAAAGACAGGCCCATTATTCTCTTCTTTGACTAAGGAGAAAAGAAAAGTTAATTGGTCATTAATTACATAGTTTGATTGAGCGTGCTGTGATTCATGGGGTTGCAAAGAGTCGGACATGACTGAGCAACTAAACTGAACTGAACTGAATACGTGTTTAGGACCCCAGTCATCACAGGTGCTTGAAATAGTAGGTATTTCACAAATTTGGTACTAAATGTGATGCAAATAACACCTTTGGTTTTTGCTAGAATTAAGTAGAACATATTAGTAGAACACCTGTGCTAGGCCCCTAGGCGGGTCAGACAAGTTTGAGCCTATCTCTTCTTCAGGAGCACATGTTACAGGATGTCTAGGAGGTGAGCCACAGGAGTCATATGTACAGAGCAGTACCTAACCCAGCAGCTTGGAGAAATGGAGACGGAGCACAGCACTGCTGGCGTGCTGGACGGGGAAAGAGTGCTGGGGCTGCTTCACTAAGAAGCTACTACCTACAATCAGCCTGTGCCTAGCTAGGCTCAAGTCATCTCTTAAACTTGATTTCATCCAAGTTCACCAACCAAACTTGGACTTTCTCTTAAAAGTGTATGAGGACACTAAGAGGTTGTGACGGAACTTTAGTGTCCATGTCCCTGCCTCTCTATATTAGCTTTTTAATTTGTAACAGTGGAGTGGCTGAACTTAGGATCATCTGTTCTCCACTGAGAAATGAAGTATGGCTAGAGTTGTGTTTCAGCACTTGGTGGGATGTCTGGTCTCCTGGATGCCAGGGATTGGAACCCAGCAAGGCTATACTGGCAGTAATGACAAGAGAGCCTGAATACAGATAATAGAGAGATCTGCCCCTGTGTTATCTCGCGTGCATCAGCTATTTCTTCAGTAGCTTAGGTAGGAAGTCGTTCAGCACAGTGTGTGTCTGATGGTACATGGTGCTGGTCAGCTGAGGAATACTTTCAGAAGCAACACGCCAAAAAGAACAAACCTGCTGTTTTGCCTGTAGGAGGTTTGATTATATTTGTCAAATCCTATTCCTGTGGGGAAGACCAACAAGCTTATGTATTGATAAAAATTATCCAGAGACTTCCCTGGCAGTCCATTGGCTAGGAGTCTGCGCTCCCAATGTGATGGGCATGGGTTTCATTCCTGGTCAGGGAGCTTTTATCCCACATGCTGCATGGAGCAGCCAAAAGCTTTTATTTTAAAAAGTTATCCACTTAACCTAAGAGACTCATCAGTGTCTTGTTGTTTTGGCTTTACCCCACATCACTAGTTTTAAAAAACATCTAGGTTTTAGGTTTAAAATAAAAATTATGCACATACACAAGTATACATATGCACACACATATAAAAAACTTTGATTCTGTTTTTGTTTCATTAAATTATTGTGTCTCGTTCTGGTTTGGGATTAGTATACTTCACTTTATGCCAGTGTTTCAAAATATGCCACTAAAACCTTTAAGGTCCTTTCCATGATTCTAGAACTAAAGTGATCAATTTGGTAGCCATCAGCTACCTGTGGCTATTAACATTAAAATTAACTAAAATTCAGTTAGTAGCACTAGTCATCTCAGGTCCTTAACAGCCACAGGTAGCTGATGGATACCGTTTAGACATAATTAGACTAGATACAGAACAATTCCATCATTGCACAAAGTTCTATTGGGTAGTACTCTTCTAGAATGTACTGAAACTAATGGGCATTAATAACCCCATTCATTCTAGAGCTCTTACTGTTAATACAGCTCACCACTGTCACTCTGCTGTCACCAAGATTGTTCATTTAGAGTTTACTAATCGTGCCCTTCATCTAACCATATGTGCGTGCGTACTAAGTCGCTTCAGTTGTGTCTGACTCTTTGCAACCCTATGAACTGGCAGGCTCCTCTATCCATGGGATTCTCCAGGCAAGAATACTGGAGTGGGTTACCATAAACTGTGCAATTCAGAGTGCTAACTGTGGCCCATACAGGTATACATGTGTACTATAGAGAAAAGCCTCTTTGTAGCTCCAGGAAAGTTGGGCCTAATAAGAAATCCTGCTTTAAAGTGTGGTGATTAAACTCAGTATTTATATTATAAATGATCTGCAATTTTGAGCTTCCTTTGTTAAGATGATCTACTTGATTGGAGTGTGAGCACCTTTACCACATGACACAAATATTCCCTCGGCTTTCACCCAAGAGATTTGGAGTTCTAATAATTATCTTTATTTAAATACTCAGTAATTAATGTGAGCGGCTTCTCTAGGCATGGCATCATCATTATTAGCATGAAGGACTCTAGTAATGACTACCCTCAAATAGACGCATAGATAGGTTTGAGCGTATCTCTTGCTTCAGAATTACATATTACAGAATGTCCAGGAGGTGAACCACTGGGGTCCTGTGCACAGAGCAATACCTAACCCAGGAATAAGCAGCTTGGAGGCCAAGAGGAATCTGAGCACATCAGTGCTGACTTGCTGGAAAGGGGGCATGTTTTTTATCCTCCAATGTGTGCTACGTATGACTCCTTGAAACAGCAATAGTTTCGTGTTTTTTTTTTTAATCTCTTTGCCAGTGTCAGATGGTACCTTTAGAGATGAAAACAAAGGAGAGGAGGGGAGAGGTGTCATTCCATGAATGTGTGTGAACAAAGGATACGTTTTTAAAGACTCTTCACTGTTTTTAACATCATTTGCAAAGTTTCTAGGAATTTAAATTTCATAAAACTTCTACCTATAATTGGCTTCTTTAATGCATGTTTTCGTCTTATACGTGTTAGGGGAAAAGAAGCCAAGAATAATTATGCTTGTGGACAAGCATAAATATGCATTTAAGGCAACCAACACCAGTTAGATATCCTAATTAGTGTGACAGGAGACCTGAAGAGCAACCAGGGATTTAACAAGTTTGCTAATTAGAGCAGCTTTTAAAAACAGTCGCCATGCTCTGGAGTGTCGATGTGGTAAGGTCCTTTTCCAGGACAGTGTACAAACACTAGACATTTTTCTCACTTAGAGCTCTTCAGTACTCCAAGAGGTTGACCCTGATTTTGAGTGGAGTCCAGTGAAGAGTGAACAGGCTGGTACGGGTTGGTCTGGGTACACTGGCTAGATGCCGGCAGTGAGCCGCCGTGGATCTCATTCTTTCTTTCTCCCTCCATGCTAAGCATGCAGTCTTCACAGCTGCCTACTTTCCTGCTGTGTGCCTAGCCCTGGCCACATGATTTCAGATAATACAATGACCTTGTGACGCTAGTAACAGAGATGAGGACGCTGAGGCTCACAAAAAAGTTGAGTGACTTGCAGTCAGTCACACAGCTGGGAAAGCTGAGAACCAGTATGCAAATCTGGCTTAACTGAGTCCCAAGTCTATGCCTTTTTGTCTGCTTTTCACCAGCTCCCAATTATAGGGATGGATACTTTGAAGGACTCCTTTGTATACATGTACATTTCATATACATATATCAAATACATATATATGTGTGTGTTTTTCATGCACAAAATAAGGCCAAGAAAGTAAGCAGTGTCATGCTGAACTATATAATCTATTTTTATCCAGTCACCCTTGAATTTTTAAAACTTCTCCATGAGAAATGTTTGGGAAGGGCCCAAAGTGTGAAACCTAGAAGCAGGGCTGCACTGGGGTTGAGCCCGATGAGTGCTGGGAGTCCGGACTCCCCACCTCCCTTTCTCTAGATCATCTGGATCTCCTTAGGCACAACTGGAAAATCACACACTGAGCTCCCTAAAAACAAGATCTAAAGGTGACATGTGAATCATTCTTGGGAACAGATTTCCAACCAATATTTTTGAATGAAGAGTGAATGCTGTTAATAAACCACAATTATCAGGGCAGGGCTGGTGACTCCCTTGCTGGTAAAAGGCACAGGGTTCAGAGAGATGACTATAAGGAGTTTTCCTAAAGCCAGGTGTTACAATCTTTCTGGTTACCCCCTGCACTTCTTCACCAGGTTTTTTCATTAAAATCTCCAATTGTTGATAAGGTTACTAAAATCAAACAAGCACTGACCAAAGAGAATTCAGAGTCTAACTCATTCTTTTTTTAAACCAATATTTAGTGAAAACACTTTCCTCTCTTTTTTCTTTCTTCTTTTATTTTCCTTCCTCCCTTTCTTTCTTCCATACTTTTCTTTCTTTCCTTCCTCTCTACTCATGGCAAACTAAGCCCAGGCACTATGCTGCTGGTCATGGATAGTCAGCTTATCCTCAGTGTAAAGAACCGAATCTTCTCAACATCATTAATCATAGGGAAAAGCAAGTCAAAACCACAGTGTGCTGTCACCTCACACCTGCTAGGATGACTTATCAAAAAGTCAAAAGATAACACGTGTTAGCAAGGATGCAAAAAAAAGAGAACCCTCATGCACTGTTGGGAGGGAATGTAAGTTAGTATAGCTATTCTGGAAAACGGTATGGAAGTTCCCCAAAAAATTAAAAATAAAAGCCATCCCACTTCTGGGTATATATCTGAAGGAAATAAGATCACTGTCTCAAAGAGATAACTGCACTCCCATGATCATGGCAGAATTACTTACAGTAGTCAAGAATTGTGTAATGGGGCTTCCTAGGTGGCTCAGTGGTAAAGAAACTGTCTGCCAATGCAGGAGAGGAAAGAGGTGAGGGTTCAGTCCCTGGGTTGGTAAGTACCCCTGGAGAAAGAAGTAACAACCCACTCCAGTATTCTTGCCTGGGGAATCTATGGACAAAGGAGCCTGTCGAACCAGTCCATGGGGTCACAAAAAGTAGGACGTGACTTAGCAACTGAGCACACACAGTCAAGAATGGTAAACACCCTAAGTGTCTGGCAATAGGTGAATGGATAAAGAAAATGTAGTGTGTGTGTGTGTGTGTGTGTGTGCGTGCGTGCTTAGTCGCACAGTCCTGTCTGACTCTGTGACCCCATGAATGGTAGCCCTCCCGGCTCCTCTGACCATGGAATTTTCCAGGCAAGAATACAGAGGCAGGTTGCCATTTCACACTCCAGGCCATCTTCCCAACTCAGGGATCAAACCTGCGTTTCTTGCATCTCCTGCGTTGGCAGGTGGATTCTTTACCACTGTGCCACCTGGGAAGCCTGTGTATGTATATATGTATGTGTATATATGTGTACATATGCACACACGATGTAGTATTGTCCAGCTTCTAAAACGAAGGAAATTCTGCCATTTGCAACAACATGGATGAACCTGGAAGACATTGTGCAAATAAGCCAGGCACAGAAAGGTAAATACTACATAATCTCACTTGCGTGGAATCTAAAAAAGGAACTCACAGTAACAGAGAGTATAATGGTGGTTGCCATTGTGGGACTTGGAAGTGAAGGTAAGGGGAAAAGGTAGGTGTCCATCAAAGGTTACAGAACTTCAGTTATAAGATAAGTAAGTCCTAGAGACTGAAATGTATAGCATGGTGACTGTAGTTAACAACAACATGCTGTATATTTGAAAGCTGCAAAGAGTAGATCTCAAATGTTTAAAAAAAAAAAAAAGCAAACAAAAAAGTAACTGTGTGGTGATGGATATCTTAACTAGCCTGATATACATACATCAAAATATCATACTGTACACCTTAAATATCAATACATAGATTTTTATTTGTCAATCATACTTCAGTAAAGCTGAAAAGGAAAAAAGAACATTATTTTTTTATCTCCTATAGAAATGTATCTTTTCTTATGTCACCTAAAGAAATATATTACATACCTTTTTTGTTGCTAGCATTGGCATGATGAAATGGAAATAAGAATTTCCTGACACCTTTTGATTTTTCACACTCTTTTTTTAAGACAGTTGTATAATAAATGATACGAATGTGTTGGTTGGTTTCTCTATCTGGTGGACTTAGAAATTCTGGGTAATCATCAATCTGAAAAACAAAATGAATAGAGCTGATTAAAGACAAATACAACTGCTCATCTCTTCTGGGATAATAAATCCCCCAAAGCTTATGGGAATTTTTTTTTTTTTTTGGGCTGGTGATTCGTTTTTGTTTTGTTTTGTTTTGTTTTTTGGTTTTGCCATACATTGACATGAATCCACCACGGGTGTACATGCGTTCCCAAACATGAACCCCCCTCCCACCTCCCTCCCCATAACATCTCTCTGGGTCATCACTGTCCACCAGCCCCAAGCATGCTGTATCCTGCGTCGGACATAGACTGGCAATTCGATTCTTACATGATAGTGTACATGTTACAATGCCATTCTCCCAAATCATCCCACCCTCTCCCTCTCCCTCTGAGTCCAAAAGTCCGTTATACACATCTGTGTCTTTTTTGCTGTCTTGCATACAGGGTCATCATTGCCAGCTTTCTAAATTCCATATATATGTGTTAATATACTGTATTGGTGTTTTTCTTTCTGGCTTACTTCACTCTGTATAATCGGCTCCAGTTTCATCCATCTCATCAGAACTGATTCAAATGTATTCTTTTTAACAGCTGAGTATTACTCCATTGTGTATATGTACCACAGCTTTCTTATCCATTCATCTGCTGTTGGACATCTAGGTTGTTTCCATGTCCTGGCTATTATAAACAGGGCTGCGATAAACATTGGGGTACATGTGTCTCTTTCAATTCTGGTTTCCTTGGTGTGTATGCCCAGCAGTGGGATTGCTGGGTCATAAGGTAGTTCTATTTGCAATTTTTAACTGTATTCCTTCTTATTATTTTTTTCCCCAGGAAATCTTTCCTCTTATTGTTAGGTTTCCCAATTCCTTCTCTATTTGTTTTAGTCTTTACTAAAAATGTGCTCAGCAACAAAACCTAAGAAACTATTTACACTATAGGATTGCTAAATAAATAATAAGTGTCTTTATTTGTTAAAATATATCCTACTACTTCCATTTTAAAAATTTTTTAAAGAATTTTAAAGGTCTTAAAAGGTATAATTAATTGGGTTTAGACTAGGATTTTTCTCTGCAGAGGATAGTAGCCATTTGTAGAGAACAGTCTACAAAGATTCTGTGAATACAAACATCAAGGTTTAAACTATTAGAAGTTTCCTACTTCTGAATAGCTTTTTCTTCTCTCCAAAGTGCTTGTTTTCTATTCTTGACTGAAAAGGGGAAAATCTCAATAAATATTAAGGGCTTTTTATCTTTTCTTTAACAATCTACTTCCCTTTTTATGACAGACAGGCAGCAGTGGCACATGATTGAAAAGCTAAGAGTAAAGGGAATCACCCGGGTGTACCTGTGTGCTAAAAGCTTCAGTCGTGTCCAACAATTTGTGACGCTATGGACTGGAGCCTGTCAGGCTGCTCTGTCCATGGGATTCTCCAGGCAAGAATACTGGAGTGGGTTGCCATTTCCTTCTCCAAAGGAGAATCACCTGACACATACTTAAAACTATTAATTCAAACATCAGTAGGGATTTCCCTGTAATTTTTACAGGTACTTAGAATTTGGGTAAAAATGTTTCCCGTGATTGTTTAGTTCCATCATTTTCTTTTCACAAATATAAGAAGGAGATTAATGATAATAATTAAAAATTTTAATTCTAATACAGAGTAACCAAAGATAGGAAGATGGATTAATGAAAAAGTGTCAGGACCTACTCAAATTTTTAAAATTATTTTCAAATATGTAGGATAATTCAAATCAGGCTAATGAAGCAAGGCCTAGTGGAGAATGTGCTTTAGTTAATACAAAGTTTTATAGTTAATAAAGGAATTCTGCACGAAAGATTCTTCAGAAATGCCTTTATTTTGAAACCTGCAAAGTTTATAAAATTAGAATGTTACACATAAATAGCTAAATTTTCTGGTTTGTGTAACTGTATTCTGAATATTTTTCCCTTGCTGTAATCAAGATAAATTATGAAATGCTTTGAAATAGGCAAAAAGGATTATCTAGGTGATTATCATCTTTTATCATCTTTAAGCTATTTTAAAACTGTAAGTTGTAGAAAACTGATAATAATTCAAATGATTTTTGTTCATAATGATATGGATTGTGTCCAGTGGAACAGAATTCATCATTGCCATCTGATACAAAGAACAGCTATTGGATATCTGTACCAGTGTGAATTTGTTTTCTAACTTTACTGATCTGAAACTATAAGCTCTTTCTATATCTGCTGCTGCTGCTAAGTCACTTCAGTCATGTCTGACTCTGTGCGACCCCAGAGACAACAGCCCACCAGGCTCCCTGACCAGGGATCAAATATGAGCTGCCTGATACAGGAGTGCAGAGTCTTAGCCATTGGACCACCATGAAAGTGCTAATTAGTAATACTTCTTGTTTTTAACTTTTAAATGTATTTATTTATTTTTGCCTTGGCTGGATCTTCCTTGCTGTGGCCAGGCTTTCTCTAGTTGTGACTAGTGGGCTTCTCACTGTAGTGGCCCCTCTTTGTTGGGGAGCTTGGGCTTCAGTAGTTTCAGCTCTCAGGCTCAGGAGTTGTGTGTGATTCATGGGCTTAGTTGGCATGTGTGATCTTCCCCAACCAGGGATCAAACCCTTGTCCCATGCATTGCAAGGCAGATTCTTAACCACTGGACCACCAGGGAAGCTCCTACATTAGTAATTCTTAAAAGAACTGTGTTCTCATGGCTTGTACAGATAAGCAACCACTTATGTAAGTAAAATGTTTCTGCCCCAAAATGTACATTTACCATATAATATTTTAAATGAGCTGTGCATATTCATTGGAAGGACTGATGCTGAAGCTGAAGCTGCAATACTTTGGCCACCTGATGTGAAGAGCTGACTCATTGGAAAAGACCATGATGCTGGGAAAGATTGAGGGCAAAAGGAGAAGAGGTGGCAGGGGATGGTTAGATAGCATCACTGATTCAGTGGACATGAACTTGAGCAAACTCTGGGAGATAATGGAGGACAGGGAAGCCTGGTGTGCTGCAGTCCATGGGGTCACAAAGAGTCGGACATGACTTAGCGACTGAACAACCACAATTCTTTATATTATATTCGTATAATGTGTGCCATGTGCTTAGTCATGTCTGACTCTTTGTGACCTCATAGACTGTAGGCCGCCAGGCTCCTCTGTCCCTGGAATTTCCCAGGTGAGAATAATGGAGTGGGTTGCCATTTCCTCCTCCAGATCTTCCTGACCCAGGGACTGAACCTGAGTCTCCTGTGTCAGATTGAACCTGAGTCTCCAATCAGATTTTTACCCACTGAGCCATCAGGGAAGCCTTATTAGTATAATATCTCAGTGTTATTAGCTATATTTAAGCATTATATAAAAATCATGTTCATTCATTTTTACAAATGAGATGTAACTTTTACGATGTCTTTGAAAACAAGCTTCATCACTACCCTTAGATACATTTTGTCTAATTTTTTGGCATGGCTTTATTATCTTTGTTTTGCATGTCATCAGTTCAGTTCAGTTCAGTTGCTCAGTCGTGTCCAGCTCTCTGCGACCCCATAGACTGCAGCACGCCCGGCTTCCCTGTCCATCACCAACTCCTGGAGTTCATTCAAACTCATGTCCATCGAGTCAGTGATGCCATCCAGCCATCTCATCCTGTGTCGTCCCCTTCTCCTCCCGGTTTCAATCCTTCCCAGCATCAGGGTATTTTCCAGTGAGTCAGTTCTTCACATGAGGTGGTCAAAGTATTGAAGTTTCAGCTTCAATGTCAGCCCTTCCAATGAACACCCAGGACTGATCTCCTTTAGGGTGGACTGGTTGGACCTCCTTGCAGTCCAAGGGACTCTCAAGAGTCTTCTCCAACACCACAGTTAAAAAGCATCAATTCTTCGGCACTCAGCTTTCTTTATAGTCCAACTCTCACATCCATACACGACTACTGGAAAAACCATAGCCTTGACTAGATGGACTTTTGTTGGCAAAGTAATGTCTCTGCTTTTTAATATGCTGTCTGCTGCTGCTGCTGCTAAGTCGCTTCAGTCGTGTCTGACTCTGTGCGACCCCATGGACGGCAACCAACCAGGCTCCCTTGTCCCCGGGATTCTCCAGGCATGAACACTGGAGTGGGTCGCCATTTCCTTCTCCAATGCGTGAAAGTGAAAAGTGAAAGTGAAGTCACTCAGTCGTGTCTGACTCTTAGCGACCCCATGGACTGCAGCCCACCAGGCTCCGCCATCCATAGGATTTTCCAGGCAAGAGTACTGGAGTAGGGTGCCATTGCCTTCTCCGAATATGCTGTCTAGGTTGGTCTAGGTTGGTCATAACTTTCCTTTCAAGGAGTAAGTGTCTTTTAATTTCATGGCTGCAATCACCATCTGCAGTGATTTTGGAGCCCCCCGAAAAAAAGTCTGACACTGTTTCCACTGTTTCCCCATCTATTTCCCATGAAGTGATGGGACCAGATGCCATGATCTTAGTTTTCTGAATGTTGAGCTTTAAGCCAACTTTTTCACTCTCCTCTTTCACTTTCCTCAAGAGGCTCTTTAGTTCTTCACTTTCTGCCATAAGGGTGGTGTCATCTGCATGTCTGAGGTTATTGTTATTTTTCCCGGCAATCTTGATTCCAGCTTGTGCTTCATCTAGCTCAGCATTTCTCATGATGTACTCTGCATATAAGTTGAATAAGCAGGGTGACAATATACAGCCTTGACGTTCTCCTTTTCCTATTTGGAACCAGTCTGTTGTTCCATGTCCAGTTCTAACGGTTGCTTCCTGGCCTGCATACAGATTTCTCAAGAGGCAGGTCAGGTGGTATGGTGTTCCCATCTCTTTCAGAATTTTCCACAGTTTATTGTGATCCACATAGTCAAAGGCTTTGGCCTAGTCAATAAAGCAGAAATAGATATTTTTCTGGAACTCTCTTGCTTTTTCAATGATCCAGCTGTTGTTGGCAATTTGATATCTGGTTCCTCTGCCATTTCTAAAACTAGCTTGAACATCTGGAAGTTCACAGTTCACATATTGTTGAAGCCTGGCTTGGAGAATTTTGAGCATTACTTTACTAGTGTGTGAGATTAATTTTCTTGTCAATTGCCTCACCAGACTTTCCTATTTGAAAAGTCTGAGTAATAAACTAATCATAGTCATTTAATGTCTCTGTCTTCTACAAACAGTTTTCGTTTTATTGAGATGCTTGCTTGAGAGTTCTACTATAAGCTAAAGATCAGAGTTTGTGTCTTCAACAAAGAAGGCCAGTTTCAGAGCCTCCTGGAAAAATAATTGAGCCAGGTTCTTCAAACTATTTTTAAACATATTTTTATTGAGGTATAATTGACATATAACTCTTCAAAGTATTAATACTTCATTGCTGACCTGATATTACATAGTCAACCCTCAAGACTGCACCAGTGGGCTTAGTCAGGATTTCCAGGATTCTGTTATATCAAGAAGCAGGTGACTTCATAAGACTCCTAACCCAATATTTATCAGAATAAGAATTAACAGTTAAGGACAAAATGAAACTGATGAGGGGAATTTTATTTTTATTATTTCTTTGGACTATTATTAGTGTTGTTTTAATGTTCTGTTTTTCCGGATATGAAAGGAAGCTTTTTCTCTTTCTTCTTAAGTAATAATCAGTATGTAACATAACAATTTAGTAGATTCTACTTTTGAAAACTGAAAATGTTTAAATATCAGATCTTTACTGACTCCCCCAGAATTCAGAAACTCTTAACTTGATTGAATAAAGATCTGCTTTCCTTTTTACAGGGATATAACCTGACAGACACATTGATTGTATAACTACAGCCTTACATGAAGTGTAATATTTTAGTAGAATGCTGGTTTAACCAGGTATGACAGGCCATTTTAAGGGCCAAAGTTTGGCTGTACCTATGGAACCAATGTTAACAAAGACTTCCAAGGAAAACTGGCCTGGTACCTAGGTGTACCAGCCTCACAGATATTAGCAAAGTCACTCCCTGGCAGACTAGAAAACTTAAGAAATTTTCTGAACCTCAAGAAGACCCTCCAGAAGAAATTTCAAGATCTCAAAAATCACTCAAATTTTATAGGTACTGCAGGAGAAATCTGGTGTAATTTCTTAAACTTGATTTCCTAGCCTTGGGAAAGCAAATATAGGCTTTTAAAAGTCTAACCTGCATTCATTATGGAATTTCCAGACAGAAGTTAAATCTATAGCAGTGGTAGTTGTTCAGTACCCTAGATTTGCAAAGTATTTTTAAGGAGGCCTATCTGGTAAATTAACACTCTTGTTGCACCTATGTAAATAATCTGGCCAGCCTGAAGAGTCTTATATTGTGATAAAGAATCTTTTCTCAGAAATTCCCTGGTGATTCAGTGGTTAGGACTTGTGCTTTCACTGCAGGAGTAAAACTAAGATCCCACAAGCTGTGGGGCTTGGCTGAAAAAAAAAATAACCTTTTTTTTTTTTTTAAAGATTATTATGATAGTGGGGGTGGGAAAGACTTTGAAGTGGGGACAGGGGTGATTAGTAGGAATTCTGGTGGGGGCAACCTATCTATGTCTTTCATTGTCTTTGACATATTTTACAATGCTGTTATTTGTAGAAAACTTTTCTGTGTTTTTTAAAAACATACAGAAACATAGCATTTCTAAGTGGTAAATCTGTCAACTTTTGACCTCATTTCTTCCTTTGTTTATGCTTAGAAATGCCTTCTATACCTTGAAATCAGATAAATATTCACCTACAATTTATATTTCCTTTATGGTTTTCTCCTTTACAGTTAACTCTCTAATACTTCTGGAATCTTTATTGGGAGTGTTCCTCAAGACTTCAGTCTATGATT
This sequence comes from Ovis canadensis, assembly GCF_042477335.2. Taxonomy (NCBI): domain Eukaryota; kingdom Metazoa; phylum Chordata; class Mammalia; order Artiodactyla; family Bovidae; genus Ovis; species Ovis canadensis. The sequence goes on along the minus strand of NC_091247.1, from coordinate 161,230,503 downwards.
CCAGTGTATTTGGTGTTACTCTGATGAAAATCATGCCTTAAGTAGAGACTGAATGCAAATAAATATGTAAACATTTCTGAGTCAAATTGCTTATTAGCAGTTTTGGGGAGAGAAAAAGTATTTATAATTATTTGAATAATTACAGTTCATGAAAAACAGCACACATTTTATATAATAATACTTGCAGCGAATCTATAAGATAGTCATTATTAACTCCATTTTGCAATGGAAAAATCCAAGATGCAGAGTTAAGTTTACAAAACTAGTAAATAAATGGTGGAACTAGAATTACAAATCAAGTTACTCTGTCTCTAAAGCCAATTTTACAAAAAAACAACTAAGATTTAAGTGCACAGCCCTATTAGTGGTCAGAGGGGGGATCCTCTCAGAGAAGAATTTCTTTTAAAAATAAGGCAGGAATCCAAAAAGTAATCAAGCAGCTGGATTCATTATTGTGTCAGAGTTTCAGTCAAATTATGCTAATTCCTTCATTTGGAAGTAAGTAGAGTCAGACCTCTTTTTTTAGTTGCTGTAATTATCGAATTTGCTTAGCTCTGTCATTCTAGAACATGGTATCTTGCTTAAATACACTAAAGTGACATTTTATACAAAGAAGTCATTTAAATTCTTTCTGTATTCATTGGCATGAAAAAATGTCCACGATATGCTGGAAACTAAAAATAACAGATTATAAAACAGTATGTGGGGTATATGGGCTTCCCTGGTGGCTCAGACTGTAAAGAATCTGCCTGCAATGCAGGCGACCCAGGGTTCGATCCCTGGGTCAGGAAGATCCTGTGCAGACAGGAATGGCTATCCACTCCACTATTCTTGCTTAGAGAATCCCATGGACAGAGGAGCTTGGCAGGAGGAGTCCATGGGGTCACAAAGAGTCACACATGACTGAGCAACTAACACTTTCACTTTTCATGTGGAATATGGTTCCATGTTTTTTAATTCATTGATCAGTTTGTAATATTGTACTCCAGATTTTCTTGGGTGTATGGCTAACTATGGTTATCTCTGGATGATGGAATTATATGTATATAATTTATTTTCATTTAATTATAAGAATCATCTTGTTTGCTGATCTTTTTTTAAAAAAATATTTCAGCTGGTAGTCTGGCATCTCATAGTCATGAAATATAGATGTGTGCATTCTTCCCTGAAAAAATCTGTCACCAAAGAGTTCAGGTTTGCAGGGGTGGAACAGTAAGGACAACATCTAATATGATTAATAAAAACAATTTGTTTACAGTAGGCTCACTTTTAAAAAAGCCATTTTTATGCACACCGTGACACTCCATCGCAAGAACAGAAGTGTTCAATGATTCCTGATAACAGTCACACAGCTAAAGGGATACATCTATGTTGGAAAAGGTGGGGGGAGATGATGACAGATGTGATAAACAGTAACTATGAATAGTGGTAGTGCCAAAATGACCAGTCACTTTTCACCTTCCCTCTGCTCTCTTATTGGTTCATGTAACAATCATAATCTCAGTTGCAGATCCTATGAATACAAATGTAAAAACAGAGCAAGACTCTGATGTACACAATTAATTCACTTGGACTTGAATTAACAGGGCAAAGTGTTAAAGAAAGGAAGATGGTCTCTCTTTTTTCTTTCACTTTTAAAAATTAAAAAAAAAAAAAAACTAATCAAGATCTTTTTTTCAAGACCCACAGCATGCTTGTGAAGCATGAGAGGACCACCCAGGAACCAAACAAGGTGAATTTACTCATCCATGGGGTGTTGGCCTACTTTTCTGACTAGAAAGCCTCTCCACTGGCATCAGAGAACAGGGCAAGGACGCTTAGTCCAAATCAGCGCCTGAAGAAAGAAAAGAAAGCTCTTAAAGGGGACAGAGCTGAATTCAGTCCCTTGTTAGCGATTTACTTTAGATATGGTGTTATCTGAAAAAAAAGATGTTTTGCCTTTGCACTGGGACATCAGAAGCATCTTTAGGAAATTCAAAAGCCAAAGTTTAGCCCAAAGGAGAGAGAGGAATGAGATGGGGGTGGGGGTGGGGGGAGGAAGTGGAGGAGAAGGGGAGGGAGGAGGCAGGAAGGAAATTGTAGTGGTCCTACAGAATTACCTTTGTTTAAAAATTTCTAACTTTATGTCCCAAATAACCTTTAAATATTATGATATATATTCTATTTTGTAAACTCTTAGCTAATTTAGGTTGGAAATAAATTATCCATTATTTCATACAGCATTGAATTTATGTTTTTAGGACCAGTTTTCAAAGCTGAAAGAACTGCTTTTACTTCTAGCACAGGTAATCATACCTGTAGAATATCTACATGAAAATAACCACAGAACTCCAAATTGAGACATGTGACAGATTTTTTTTCCTATGACTTGTTGGCATAAAAACTCATAATAAAATAATTAAACCACACTATTTATGTATAGGTCCATCTAGTTAAAGCTATGGTTTTTCCAGTAGTCATGTATGGATGTAAGAGTTGGACTATAAAGAAACTGAGCACCAAAGAATTGATGTTTTTGAACTGTGGTGTTAGAGAAGACTCTTGAGAGTCCCTTGGACTGCAACGAGATCCAACCAGTCATTCCTAAAGGAAATCAGACCTGAATATTCATTGGAAGGACTGATGCTGAAGCTGAAACTCCAATAGTTTGGCCACCTGATGCGAAGAACTGACTCATTAGAAAAGACCCTGATGCTGGGAAAGATTGAAGGCAGGAGAAGGGGACAACAAAGGATAAAATGGTTGGATGGCATCATCGACTTGATGGACGTGAGTTTGAGCAGACTCCGGGAGTTGGTGATGGACAGGAAAGTCTGGCATGCTGCAGCCCATGGGGTCGCAAAGAGTCAGACACAACTGAGTGACTGAATTGAACTGATTTATATATACTTGATAAATCACCTCTTTTATTATTTATTTATTTATTTATTTTTTACTTTAACTCCATTTTAATTCAGAAATGTAAATATACACATTCATGGCCAACTATTTAAAAAACCATATACCTTATTTTAAAAAATTGCATTTCCAAAAAAGGAGTTAGCCAAAAGCAATAGCAAAATTACATTATTACAGTAGGCTGAATCTGCACATATACCTTAAACATCAGAAAATAATTACACACATACCCTTGTCAAATTATTTTATAAAATCTAATATTGGTACTCTAGTGAACATAAACATCTCTGTGACTGACGGCTCAGATAGCAAAACACTGTTTTCACTTAAGCATCTTTTCCCTGGTCACAATTCTTTAGCTTTTAGAGTTTCTTGTTCAGTCAATTTAAGAATGGCGACCGGTTACACACCTAGCCACTGGTTATTGATATAAGCTCTCATTCTTCATAACAGAGTATTTGTATATACTGTTAAATTGGATGGCATTTAATACATGGTATGCCATGCACTGAAGTTTATTAAGAAAGGTGTGAAATCAGATTATCCTAATATTTAAAGTATTAACAATGACACCCTTTTAGAAACAAAACGGTTTTGCTATAGCTCCTTTCACTGTTTCATACCTTTCCTCCCTATATTAAGAAGTATATTCATGAGAACTTAGTAGACACTGAACTTCCCAGTATATTCAGGGAGATATTTGAATGTGTTCAGTGTAAAACAGTACAGGCAGCTAAATCCCTAGAGCTCAGAAGGTAGATATGAATATGTGTTTTATACATTTGTGCTACAGGAGTTTATAATTCATTCTCTTCCTCACCCATTCTATAATATTTATTATAAACATTGACTCCCATGTCCTCCCTGGGCTCATCTGAAGCACAGAACACAGTAAATTAGAGTGATTATTTTCTCCATTCTCCTAAGGATGGTACAAAATCGGTACCATTCTAGATGCCATAGGGAATTAGGGCTTAATTCTCTCCTGGAAACCTAATTGAGAAAGCTTGCAACAGACACTAGCAAATGCCCTTTTCTTCCCTATCTCTTCCTCCCCAGAATACTCCAGCCTCAGACCAAGGGTCATTTACAAACGGCAGACTTTATCCTGCATTACCATTCACAAAGAAAAGTTGTCAAACAACTTCATATATTTAAATCTTAGGCTAGTCCTCTTAAAGTTGTAGTTTTCTCTATAGTCCCGACCTTTGCCAAGTTCAGTACGTAACAAGTCATTTTTTAGTGATTCTTTTACTTATTTTCTACCCACAAACTATAAAAATCTTCTTTCTGGAGATCTAGAATACACACTTTTTTTTTCATATTTTGCAAAATACAAAGTAAATATATAAATTTGAGTTATAAATTCATGTGAACTGACGATGACAGTTGAATATTTTGCTCAAAAAGGTGGTGTGGATTTTGAAAACCTTTGACTCTTGTTAAGAAGATAATCAAATGCTAGAAGATGGTAAGGTTTAAATGCTAACTGGAAAACTGTTAAGATGTATTTTACTGAGCCACAGCAAGTAACTTAAGAGCGTCTCATTCCACACTACACGGGTCAGTCTGCAGGCTACACTTCTCTGTAGCAACTAAGTCAACTGCACTGTTGTACAAAAACAGCCATAAACAATGTGTGGCTGTGTTCCAATAAAACATTTTTTTATGGACACTGAATTTCATATTAATTTTCATGTGTCTTGAAGTATGCTTTTTTTTAAAACTATTTAAAACTGTGAACAATTCTTAGTTGACAAGGCCATGAAAAGCAGGCAGTGGGGTGGATGTGGGCATCAGGCTAGAACTGTCTATTAATTATTATACAGGCTTTTATATGTTATGCAAATGTTTAAAGATTATAGGTTCCAATTTGAGAGACTTTGGAGACATATGATTTTTTTAGATCTCTCATTTCAAAACTTACACCAAACAAGTTCTCTACTTTCTGGATAAATATATTTACATAAGAGAAAAAATAATTCAGTATACAAACTCCTACTTTGTTTAAAAAAACAAAAATCCCAGAAAGCTATAAAATGAATGTTTCACCTTAAAACATAATTAAGAAACACATAATTTTTATTCTATGCAATATAAAACAATATGCATATATTTGGTTCATAATTTTTTAGTTTTTAATTTAGTTAAAAGATAATGAGGAAAAGGTTTATAAATCTATCCCTTTTATAAAAGCTGCAACTGACACCAGAAATTCCTCACATGTACAACCATCAACTCTGATTACAATATGAATTATACCCAGGATTTGGAATTTACCAGCATGAGTTCTGGATGCTCTTTTAAAAATGCAGTTATACCATAGAACACTATGGCTTCTACAGACTTTGAGATACTTATGAATAGGAAACTCCTGCTTCCATAATATAAGGAAACAAGAATATTTTTTGCATAATCATCAAGTATAAAAAAACTTCACAGTCTGATTTACCTTTATCAAAGGTAAAATGATGCACTGCTACATTTCACTGGAGAAGGCAATGGCACCCCACTCCAGGATTCTTGCCTGGAAAATCCCATGGACTGAAGAGCCTGGTGGGCTGCAGTGCGTGGGGTCGCTAAGAGTCAGATACGACTGAGCGACTTCACTTTCACTTTTCACTTTCATGCATTGGAGAAGGAAATGGCAACCCACTCCAGTGTTCTTGCCTGGAGAATCCCAGGGACGGGGGAGCCTGATGGGCTGCTGTCGATGGGATCGCACAGAGTCGGACACGAATGAAGTGACTAGCAGCAGCAGCTACATTTCATGGATTATTGTGATGCTCAGTAGTTCCTAAACACAAAATAAATTCCACATGAACTCTTATCTGGGTTTTCAAAAGCAAGACATCAATACAAAATGTATTGAATCGGCTAGCAGAAGTCCATGGGCTACAGAAAAGGAATTAGATATAAATGTTCACCAACTTTATCCATTCTAATTTTACACCAGCTTCAGGTATTGAGACCTAGTTGGTTTCTTACGTCTATCCATTATGAACATAACTCAATCTCCTATTTTAAAACTTCTCAGGGTCATTTTTTGCTGGGTATTTAATTGAGCGATGTATAAGATCTTCTCGTCCAACTTCCATCATTTGTTCCTCCCAAGATTTCATTTCGTTATAACGAATTTTATCATCTTTAGCAAGCTGAATATATAGCTGCTTTTGAGAATTAGAGAGATTTTTCCAGTTTTCATTTATAGCTTTCAGCTTTATTCTCTTTTTTATAAACACTTTCTTTTTTAAACGTTTCTGCATGATTTCTTTTTCCAAAGATACCATTTGACTTGGAGTTAGTTGTTCTTGAATTCTGTTTATCTCTTCCTTGTAAACCTGCCAGTCTGCCCTGTAAGCATCTTCATATATCTTTTTCTCTGAATCAGGAAGTTCCCTCCATAGCTTGGCGATTTTTTTAATTTGTTCTGAATTTTTTGCTTCTGGGTTGTGAGCTTTAAGCCTATGACTGCATACGTTCGATTTTCTAAAGAACAGCTGCCCATATTTAAATCACCTCTTTTAAATATAACTGTATTAAATTATTACTGATCCAGTGCTGTATTCTTCTGTTCCACTTATATAAATGATAACTTTAGCTGTCTGCCTTTTCTCATTAGACACTGAGGCTGACAAGGTGGAGTTATTTCTCAACAGCCTCCTAAGTGCTCCCTCTCAATATTATAAAAACTCTAAGACTATTCGAGGAGATCAAACCAGTCATTCCTAAAGGAAATCACTCCTGAATATTCACTGGAAGGACTGATGCTGAAGCTGAAACTCCAATAGTTTGGCCACCTGATGCGAAGAACTGACTCATTGGAAAAGACCCTAATGCTGAGAAAGATTGACGACAGGAGGAGAAGGGGACGACAGAGGATGAGATGGTTGGATGGCATCACCGACTCGATGGACATGAGTTTGACCAGGCTCTGGGAGTTGGTGATGGACAGGGAAGCCTGGCGTGCTGCAGTCCATGGGGTTGCAAAGAGTCAGACACAACTGAGTGACTGAACTGAAGACTATTAATCAATTATAGTGCTTCCTGAAATATGACCTTTCTTTGCCTCTGAAAAAGGTGCTGACTCCCGTCACTACTAATATGGAACCCCATGCTCCAACCATGTCCAAGAGCACCAGCAGCTATCCTCCTATTAAAAGCTAGGTCTTGGGGGGAATTCCTTGGCAGTCCAGTGGTTAGGACTCCACACTTCCACTGCAGGATACACAGGTTCTGGTTAAAGAACTAAGATCCTGCAAGCCACATGTCCCCGCCTCAAAAAAATTTAGTCTTGGGGAAAATCTTAAAACAACAACAACAACAACAAAAAACCTGTATTACTGATGCTGAAAACTCAGCCTCTAAAAAAAAAAAAAAAAGAAAACTCAGCCTCTGTACACTAGTGCCAAATTGAGTTTTGGGTGAAGTAGAAAAGAATAGCTTTATTGCTGTGCCAGGAAAAGCAGGCTTGTGCCCCTGAAAAACTGTGTGTCCCAACCCAGGAAGACTTCATGAGGGGTTTTATAGCATTGGTTCAAGGGTAAGGGTGTTTATGAGGATCAGGGTGTATAGGGCCTGTACTCCTTTAATCTGACCTCAGGTGTTCCTCTCTGGAGTGAAGAATGCTAACATTTTCCATTTATGGGGAGTTTTAGTTCTGTAAGGTGCTCAAAGAAATTGTTCTGTATATCCCTTAAGGGGGAGCTTCCCAGGTGGCTCAGTGGTAAAGAACCTGCCTGTAGTGCATGAGCCGCAGGAGACGTGTTCAATCCCTGGGTTGAGAAGATCCCCTGGAGGAGGAAATGGCAGCCCACTCCAGTATTCTTGCCTGGAGGACCCCGTGGACAGAGGAGCCTGGCGGGCTACAGTCCATAGTGTCTCAGAGTCAAACACAACTGAAGTAACATAGCACGCACACATGCAAGCATCCCTTGGAGAGGAACACCAACCCTGCCCCAAGGTTGCCATATTGTTTCTTGGCTGTTCCTCCCTTGTCTCTGCTTCCCCTCCCTTCCCTGATTAGCAACTGTCTGAAAGGCTTCCGTGGCTAGGAGCCCCACAGAGTCCTGCTAGGTTTCACTGCTTATGTGACAGGAAGAAAAACCATGCTGGCTCACCAACCAGGAATACCATCTCTCAATCTGTGAAGTTAAAAAAGCAGGTAGGTGTGCAGGAAAGGGTTAACTCTCAAGGTCTGAGCTGCTCATACCTTGCATCTTGGAAGATGGAGGAGCCTGGCAGGCTACAGTCCATGAGGTCACAAAGAGTTGGACACTACTTAAGTAACTTAGCACACACACACACATGCTACTCCACTGGACAAGGATACCTGGAAGCTTGCACCTGGTATCTCCTGGATTCCATCCTACACACCTCCCTTTGCTAAATGTAATCTGTATTCTCTCACTATAATAAACCATGTCTGAGTCCTGTGAGTCCTTCTATGATCCATCAACCATGAAGATAGTCTTGGGGACCCCCTACACAGTTGGACAGCCATACCCAAGCATTAAAAGGCAAATACATCAGTTTGCCAGCAAAGGTCCATGATAGTCAAAACTATGGTTTTTCCAGAAGTCATGTACAGATGTGAGAGTTGGACCATAAAGAAAACTGAGTGCCGAAGAATTGATGCTTTTGAACTGTGGTGCTGGAGAAGACTCTTGAGAGTCCCTAGGACTGCGAGGAGATCCAACCAGTCCATCCTAAAGGAAATCAACCCTGAATACTCATTGGAAGGACTAATGCTGAAGCTGAAGTTCCAGTACTTTGGCCACCTGAGGTAAAGAGTCAATCCATTGGAAAAGACCCTAATGCTGAGTTAGATTGAAAGCAGGAGAAGAGGGGGCCAGAGGATGAGATGGTTGAGATCACTGATTCAACAGACATGAACTTGGGCAAACTCCAGGAGATAGTAGCGGACAGGGAGGCTTGGCGTGTTGCAGTCCATGGGGTCACAAAGAATCAACACGACTTAGCGACTGAACAACAGCAACCCAAGCATAAGGCCATTGGCTGCCTATACCACTGGTTATACCTCCTTTGGGCACTGCAGATCCTTGCCCTTTCCCAGGCTATTAAGTCCTGAGGAGTCAGCCCCACCTTCCTGTCCTTCCTTTTCAAAGAACTCATAAGATTCTGATCCTTGAGGCCAGATTTGCTCCATAGTAAAGATGGGAAAAAGAGATTAAATGTTCAAACAGTATCTTACAAAATGTAATAAAATTTAACATTTACTGAATACTTATTACATGTTCTTTATAGGTATTACCTCACTGAATTCTCACAGAACTCCTAGTGTAGGTAAAACTATTCCCATTTTTACAAGGGAATTTGAAGAACCTGAGGCTGAGAGAGTTAAGTAGCCTGTCCAAGGTTCCTTTCCTAGTAAGTGGCAGACCAAATATTCAAAATGAATCCTGTGCTCTTAACTTATGCAACTGACATGCAAAGTATAAAACATATATGCCCCCCCAAAAAAACCTAACATACTGTGGGTCTAAAAATAAAATTGCTTCTATTATGAGATGGTGCAATGGTATGATGAGGTAGATTTTTGTGTTTCTGTATTTTGTAATCTTATTGTGAGACAGTGTTTAAGGACAAAGACTGTTGTACAGACCTTATTACTATGGTAACAAATGTCACAGAAACCTCAAAAACTCCGAATTTTCTAAATACTAAATGGACCCATTTGGCTTTCATTTCTTTTTTCTTTCTTTTTAAACTGAAGTTTATGTGTATTGGATATTAATCCTTTATTAGTCATATCACTTGCAAATATTTTCTCCCATTCAGGAGGTTGTCTTTTTGTTTTGTTGAAGGTTTCCTTTGCTGTGCAAAAGCTTTAAAGTTTAATTAGATCCCACTTGTCTTGCCTCTTGAGAAATCTGTATGCAGGCCAGGAAGCAACAGTTAGAACTGGACATGGAACAACAGACTGGTTCCAAATAGGAAAAGGAGTACATCAAGGCTGTATATTGTCACCCTGCTTATTTAACTTATATGCAGAGTACATCATGAGAAACGCTGGACTAGAAGAAACACAAGCTGGAATCAAGATTTCCAGGAGAAACATCAATAACCTCAGATACGCAGATGACACCACCCTTATGGCACAAAGTGAAGAGGAACTGAAAAGCCTCTTGATGAAAGTGAAAGAGGAGAGTGAAAGCATTGGCTTAAAGCTCAACATTCAGAAAATGAAGATCATGGCATCCGGTCCCATCACTTCATGGGAAATAGATGGAGAAACAGTGGAAACAGTGTCAGACTTTATTTTGGGGGGCTCCAAAATCACTGCAGATGGTTATTGCAGCCATGAAATTAAAAGACGCTTACTCCTTGGAAGGAAAGTTATGACCAACCAAGATAGTATATTCAAAAGCAGAGACATTACTTTGCCGACTAAGGCCCGTCTAGTCAAGACTATGGTTTTTCCAGTAGTCATGTATGGATGTGAGATCTGGACTGTGAAGAAGGCTGAGCACCAAAGAATTGATGCTTTTGAACTGTGGTGTTGGAGAAGACTCTTGAGAGTCCCTTGGACTGCAAGGAGATCCAACCAGTCCATTCTGAAGGAGATCAACCCTGGGATTTCTTTGGAAGGAATGATGCTGAAGCTGAAACTCCAGTAGTTTGGCCACCTCATGTGAAGAGTTGACTCATTGGAAAAGACTCTGATGCTGGGAGAGATTGGGGGCAGGAGAAGAAGGGACGACTGAGGATGAGATGGCTGGATGGCATCACTGACTCGATGGACGTGAGTCTGAGTGAACTCCGGGAGTTGGTGATGGACAGGGAGGCCTGGCGTGCTGCGATTCATGGGGTTGCAAAGAGTCGGACACGACTGAGCGACTGAACTGAACTGAACTGTTTATTTTTTGCTTTTATTTCCTTTAGTTTAGGAGAGATAGGTAACTCTCACTTCTTACCCATTTTCATGAATTGCCCACCTACAGAGTTTCTATCAAAGGCCTGATATCAAAGAGGGACTGATACATGAAAGAGAACCTCAGACTAAGAAAGCCTTTAAAATGAACATAAACTCATGTACAAAGGTCAGGATTAAAATCGCTTGGAAATCAGATTTCTAAGTGGAAGGTACTAACGTGTCCTAAAGAAAAGCCATCAAGCAGGCAGCAATCAGGTTAACTGGTATGAATTATTCTCATTAAAGTCTTATGAACCAATTCATTGTTTTGTTGCCCTAATTATTAAGTACATCATGACCAAACTAGGTCACCTTGATGGAAATTTGGAATGCTGGGCAAACACTATGAACTAGCAGTTAAGAAATCTGATTTCTAATGTGGTCTCCATTATTGTTATTATGTGGCTTTGGTCAAGTTACTTATTATCTTTGGCTGTGATTTTCTCAGGTTAAAATGAGAAATGTGGAATCAACTAAGGTCTCTTTCAGCTTGAATATATATATTTTATAACATTACAATATTAAAACTTTGTTAATGACTACTTCAGGAAATGTATTTGCATGATCAGAAAGAACCACAAGAGCTTCCCTGCAAAGATGCAGGCAAAGGGTATCTACTGAGTCCTGTTTTGTGGGAGGAGAATATATGTAAATATGTAATTTACCTATGCATTTTGTTAAGAACATTCCTTATAAAGAATTCTGTATCTATATCCCAAAGAATTTTGTAAAAGGTATTGGTACTAGCTAACCTATAAGACGGAGAAGGCGATGGCACCCCACTCCAGTACTCTTGCCTGGAAAATCCCTTGGACAGAGGAGCCTGGTAGGCTGCGGTCCATGGGGTCGCAAACAGTTGGACACAACTGAGCGACTTCACTTTCACTTTCATGCATTGGAGAAGGAAATGGCAACCCACTCCAGTGTTCTTGCCTGGAGAATCCCAGGGACGGGGGAGCCTGGTGGGCTGCCGTCTATGGGGTCACACAGAGTCGGACATGACTGAAGTGACACAGCAGCAGCAGCAGCAGCAACCTATAAGAAATATTAAATGCAGTCCTTTATTCTAGTTTCTTTATGCTTGAGGTTTTCCATATGGAAAAGTAAATATGAGAGAGATGACAACCAAATGCAATGTGTGATTCTTGATTGGATCCTAGTTTGAACAAACTGAAAAGACAGGTAGAAACAGAACAGCTATGTGACCTTCGCTAAAATAAGCTCTACTAGGTTCCACTGATTTGGGTAAAACATACTGAAGAAAGGGCTTCCCAGGTGGTGCTAGTAGTAAAGAGCTCACCTGCCAGTGCAGGAAATAAGAGACGCAGGTTCGACCTTTGGGTTGGGAAGATCACCTGGAGGAAGACATGGCAACCCTCTCCAGTATTCTTGACTGGAGAATCCCATGGATAGAGGAGCCTGGAAGTCTACAGTCCAGAGGGTCACAAAGAGTCGGACACAACCGAATCAACTTAGCACACACACATATTGTAGAAAGCTGATGAAGTACTTGTTATTCCCTCCTTTTAAGAGTACTCTGTCCCTTTTTTTTTTTTTTCCACCTAGAAACTTCTAATCTTCCTTCAAGATGAAACTCAAAAGTTACTTCCTCGGTGAACCATTACCCATTCATCCACCCGAAAGAATATATCACTTTCTCTTATCCCAAAATATTCTATTTAATCTGCTTTCATATTCCATTATAATCATCTACTTATCATTTTTTCTTATTTTCCATCTGGCTTACCTTCCTCTCTAAATTATGAGTTATTCAAAATCAGTTTCTATTTTTTATTCATTTATGCATCTGTAGTATAAATGAATACTACTAGTAATTCAAAACACTGGTAAAATGCTCTCTATAAAATCTAACATACATTCAGTAGAACTATTCAGTGTAGAAAGAAGAAAGACATAAACCAGAAGAAAAGGGAAAAACTGAAGGCAAACATCTATTTGGAGACTATTTTACTTAATAAGCTTCCCAGGTGGCTCAGATGGTAAAAAGTCCACCTGCAATGCAGGAGACGTGGGTTTGATCCCCAGGTGGGGAGGATCCCCTGGAGAAGGGGATGTCTTCCCATTCTTGCCTGGAGGATTCCATGGACAGAGGAATTTGGTGGGCTACAGTCCATGTGGTCGCAAAGAGTCGCACACGATTGAGCGACTAACAGTTTTACTTTTTTTCACTTTTACTTAATGGGACAGTAGGTAGTTGAAGTAAGGCCCTGATACAGGTAAACTGTGAGACATTTTTCTGCTTCTATTGTCATTTCAGGACCTGACTTCCTCTGCAGAGCACATTCTAACTCTACAATCTCCCCAAAAGGGAGGAAAGCAGGTAAAAAAAAAATTTACTCAAATTGCAATGTAATGAATCACCTGTTCCAAGATTATTTCAGAGCAAATCTGGAGGACCACTGACAAGCCCAAAATATTTAATATCCTGATGAAATGGCCAATCAGTATATGGAGAGGCCATCAATGAACCTCGCTCAAATTAAACCACGTTAGCTATCACCTATGTCACACTGCAGTTAAGCTTACACCCAAGTGGAAGCTATTTTTACATTTCAGTTCAGTCGCTCAGTCACGTCTGACTCTGCAACCCCATGGACTGCAGCACTACAGGCTTCCCTGTCCATCACCAGCTCCCAGAGTTTACTCAAACTCATGTCCATAAAGTTGGTGATGCCATCCAACCATCTCATCCTCTGTCGTCCCCTTCTCCTCTTGCCTTCAATCTTTCCCAGCTTCAGAGTCTTTTCTAGTTAGTCAGTTCTTTGCATCAGGTGGCCAAAGTACTGGGGTTTCAGCTTCAACATCAGTCCTTCCAATGAATATTCAGGACTGATTTCCTTTAGGATGGACTGGTTGGATCTCCTTGCAGTCCAGGGGATTCTCAAGAGTCTTCTCCAACACCACAGTTCAAAAGCATCAATTCTTCGGCATTCAGCTTTCTTTAGAGTCCAACTCTCACATCCATACATGACTACCGGAAAAACCATAGCTTTGACTAGACAGACTTTTGTTGCCAAAGTAATGTCTCTGCTTTTTAATATGCTGTCTAGGTTGGTCATAGCTTTTCTTCCAAGGGGCAAGCATCTTTTAATTTCAAAGCTACTGTCTCCATCTGCAATGATTTTGGACCCCCCCCCCAAATAAAGTCTGACACTGTTTCCACTGTTTCCCCATCTATTTGCCATGAAGTGATGGGACCAGATGCCATGATCTTTGTTTTCTGAATGTTGAGTTTTAAGCCAACTTTTCACTCTCCTCTTTCACTTTCTTCAAGAGGCTCTTTAGTTCTTCACTTTTTGACATAAGGGTGGTGTTATCTGCATATCTGAGGTTATTGACATTTCTCCCGGAAGTCTTGATTCCAGCTGTGCTTCCTCCAGCCCAGCGTTTCTCATGATGTACTCTGCATATAAGTTAAATAAGCAGGGTGACAGTATACAGCCTTGACATACTCCTTTCCTGATCTGGAACCAGTCTGCTGTTCCATGTCCAGTTCTAACATTTAGCATTTGGCAAAGCCTTCCACTGTGGTGATTGTGCAGCCTCCACCAGGTGGTTTTTTCCCATTGTACTCTCCTTGGGCTTTAGCATACCAGTTCCTGAGGAAATCTGAGTAGGTGAACTATTTTTGGAAAGTATGAATATTGCTGGTGTGATGATCCACTCATAGATTTCAAAAGGAATTACCCATTAGGAGAATGGGGGGACTTCCCTGGTGGTCCAGTGGTTAAGAATCCGCCTGCCAATGCAGGGGACACAGGTTCAAGACTTGGCCCAGGAAGATTCCACATGCCTCAGGGCAACTAAGCCCATGCACCACAACTGCCGAGCCCGCGTGCCCTAGAGCCCACACTCTGCAACAAGAGGAGCCCAGGCTCAGCCATCAGAGAAAGCTCTCACAGCCAAAGATAAACAAACATTTAAAAAAATATAAATAAATAAATCTACCCCCAAAAAAAGTTTAAAAGAAAAAAAAGAGAGAATGGGGCACTGCCCTCACATAATATTGCAGAGTCCCTAGATTATTTTAATGTTTGCTTGAAAAATCATTGCCTCAGGACCGAGAGCCACACCTGAGGAATACTAAAAGGAAAAAAAAAAAAAAAAACCTTGCAAATCCTGGCCCTGTGAAAAAGATACTATATTCCATCTGGGTCTTTGCAGCCAAACCTGTCCTTAAACCTCATCAGCAGCAATGACACCAGCCTCAGTTGTGAAGTACAACAATCCTGAATACAGAGAGGTGGGGTGGGAGGATGGAAAAGGTGTTTTGTTTATCCACTCCCCTTGTTCCTGACACCCGATACTCAGAAACCATGCAATATGCATACTGAGGTAACTCTGTTGTCCTATTGCAAAACCTAAAAGCTTCTCAAGAAATATTAATACCATAAATTTGCAGGAGGCCAGTTGTTACTATATGCATACTGGTTAAAAGAATGCTGGCTATGATGTCCAAAGGTTAAATTTACATTCCAGGTCACATGTTTTCAGATTTTGCAACTTGTACAAGTATTTACCCTTTCTCTGCCTCAGTATTCTCATCTATGCAAGAAAGAGAACATCTCCTTCCTGAAAGAATCAATACAATGAAATGAGATAATCCACTTAAAGTGGCTGGCACACAGTACATACCCAATAGGTGTGTGTTATAACTCTTGATATTTGATTGTTCATAAGAACTTCAGTAGTGCAATGCTGAGCCAGATTCATGGTCCACTCAGTCTGGCACTTGTCTCTGATGATGGCAGCAAAAGGCATTTGGGGAGAGAGGTGAATGCTCTTTCTTGTTATTAAATGAATAGGCTTTACTTGAAAATATCCCTATTTTTTTTGACTAAATCTCTAAGAATAAAATGGGCTTCCCTGGTGGCTCAGACAATAAAGAATTGGCCTGCAATGCAGGAGACCTGGGTTCAATCCCTGGGTCAGGAAGATCCCCCTAGATAAGGGAATGGCAACCCACTCCAGTATTCTTGCCTGGGAAATCCCATGGACAGGGGATCCTGGTGGGCTACAGTCCATGGGGTCGGAAAAGAGTCAGACACAACTGAGTGATTAACACTTTCACTACACTAAGAATAATATATCACTTATGAATAAGTCTGCATCATTTTTGACCATATTTATATTTGCAACTGGTACCAGTTTCTCTTATATTAAAGTACTACTTTCAAAATGCAGGGAGAAGGGAAAACCCTCCTTTATTTTCCAGTATTTTGTGAATAATCCTATATTTACCTTACCCCTTAGTCTTGATTTCATTGGATTTCTTTTACCAGCGTTTAATTTCAGAGAAAAAAGGAACCCTAAGCTTTCAGCAGTTGATTATCAAGTTTCTAATTTATTCAGTTCAACTCGTAGATATTTTGAGTTCCTGATACAAAGCACAAAGTTGAAACATACAAAACATAAGATTACAGTTTCTATTCTCAAAAGAGTTTAGAGTCTTCTGGAAATCCAGTCAATGAAAACTTTAAAAAAAAAGATCCGCTAGGTACTAAGGCAGCTGTAGCCTAGAGATTAAGAGCCCTGACTCTGGAGCCAAATGACTCGGGTTCATATTCTGGTTCTGTCACTTGGTGGGTGACAGTGGGCAGACTGCTTTCAATCCTTCTATTTCAGGTTCCTTATCTGTAAAACTGAGGTAACAGTATCATCTGGGGCTTGTTGTAAGGATAAAGAAGTTTCACATCAAGCCCTCAGAACAGCAGATGGGTAGCATGTAGTAAGCACTCAATAAAATGTCAGCAATTTGAGGCAGGCATTAGAGCTGTTCACAAGTATTCCTATCCTCTCTTCCAGACATGTGGAACACACACATGGTAGGATCATATTTTCCTACCCCCTTTTATGTTAAGCATGGCCATGTTCCCGACTCTGGTTAATGAAATGTGAAAAGTAGGGACATGCCCCTGGGTAGAAGATGAAAACCCAGTGCATAATTTGCAGAGGCAATCCCCCCCTGCCCTGGTGATCAAGCAAGCATGTGGTAAAAGGGAACCTCTGATGCTAAAATGGGTAACTAAGTATCACACACCTTGTGAGTAAAATGAACAGTCTTTGCTAATCCACCATGGACAGGTAGCTAAGACTAGACTCTGTGCTGTGTGAAAGTACTCAGGCTTTGAGGTGATTTCTTAGTGCAGCTTAAGCTGAACAATTCTGACCAGTCACTAGGGTCAGAGCAGTGAATCAGGCTGACAAACTGCTGGTCCTCTTAGAGTTTCTCAAGACTTGAATGCAATATCCAAAATATTCTATGCAAACAAACTCTTAAGCAGCAGCCAAAATGACTGATAAGAATTTACCACTTTTTTCCACCTCCCACAGTGAGATCTTTGAAATGTAAGAAGTGAGTCAAAATACAGGGGGGAAAAAAAGTTCAAGATGAAAAGAAGTATCCATAACATGGTCTTACCCTCTATAAGTTTTTACTACCTCTCAACATGCATGATAAACAACACAGGGATCATTTCATGCAAACACACAAAATAAATGAAGAAAGCTGAACTTGAGGAGCAGGAGACCCATGAGAATTTAGTCCGACTCTGCCTCTAACTGACTGTGTAACTCTGGCCAGTGTGATGAGCTGCCAATCTCCCAAGTCTCTCAGTATTTGGAAATAAGGAAATATGATCTCCCTTTCTAAGAAGTGAACTGTATGATGTACCTGAGCATCCATTTATTCACTTATTCATTCTCCCAATTTACAAATAGTTATTGACTATCTGCTATGTGTCAGAGAATATAACGCACAGTGATAGAGGGATGAACAAGACAGACAAGGTCCTGCTCTCATGGAGCTTACATTTACTGTGGGGCATTTGTTGTTGTTGTTGTTTAGTTGCCAAGTCGTGTCCAACTCCTTTGTGATCTCATGGACTGTAGCCCTCCAGGCTCCTCTGTCTGTGAGATTTCCCAGGCAAGAATATGGGTTGCCATTTCCTTCTCCAGGATATCTTTCCAACCCAGGGATCAAACCTGCATCTCCTGCTTGGCAGGTGGATTCTTTACCACTGAGCCCACTATGGGACACAGGTAAGAATAAATCACCAAACACGTTAATCTCATAGTGCAAATAGTGGTAAGTGCTTTGAAACAGTGATATGGTAGTTGTATTGGGGACTGACACTTTAGACTGGGTGGCCCCAGAAGGCATCCCAAGGAATCAACCCTCTGAAGATGTGAGGGAAAGTGTTCCAGGTAGTTCATAGTTAAATACATTTTAGCAGACAAGTGACAGGGTTCAGAACACACTACTCCAAAATATGGTTGGTACCTTAGCATACTGAGTGTTCTGAGCTGAACGCATTCAAGAAAATGCAGATGCAGAAAAGTCTTTCTGATCCCCAGGCCTCCTCCCTGAATTGGGTCATAAGGCCCTCATGAGAGGTGGTCTCTCTATACCCAGAAGAAAGGAACAACCTTATCTCCAAGTCAGGGATGCTAAGATGAATCCAAACAAGCAGGCCTCGCTAAAATGCCCCCAGTTTATGACCCTTAGCTTTTTCAGCTTTTTTGAACTATCACATTTTTCTATGACTCTCCATTCTTCATCAAACTTAAACACCCACCAGTTTTTGCTTTGTTTTTTAAGATTTTTCTTTAATTGATGTGGGACCATTTTTTAAAGTCTTTATTCAATTTGTTACAATATTATTATATGTTTTGGTTTTGTGGCCATGAGGCATGTGGGATCTTAGTTCTCCAACCAGAGATTGAACCTGCACCCCCTGTATTGGAAGGCAAAGTTCTAACCATTGGACCACCAGGGAAGCCCCCACACACAGGTGTAACTGTTTCTTCTTTGGAATTTCATTTCCTTCTAAAGTCTCCCTTATCATATAAAATTTATGTTAAACAAGTTTGTACAGTTTTCCCCTGTTCATCTATTTTTTTTTTCAGTTTAATTTTCAGACCTAATCAGGATCCTTAGAAGGGGTGAGGAAAACCTTTTCCTCTTCTACACAAATCAAGAGGATAGACTAATATGTAAGATATGGGGAATGAAAGAAAGAACTAAAGATAATGGAGGATGACATTACTTTCCTAAAATGGGAAAAGTTAAGAGAGGAACAGGTTTGGGGGTGGAGCTCAGAAATTCTGTTCTTCAACAAATTAAACTCGGCAAACCCAATGGGCAAGTTTTCAAAAAGAACAAGTGAGATTTTAAAACACCTAATACATAAGCAATGCTCAAAAACCAGTTCTTTTTTTTTTGCCCCCAAATTTACTAATCTCCCAAAGAGATATCAGTCTTACAGATTCATGAACCTAAGTTGACTTAATGTATGTGGATAAAGGTTATTAATAATAATGAAACGTGTATAGCTCCTACCATGTGCCAAGTACTATTTTATTTATTTTTTAAACACATTTATTTATTGACTTATGTATTTGGCTACACTGGGTCTTAGTTGTGGCATGCGGGATGTCATTCCCTGACCAGGGTTTGAACTCGGGCCACCTGTGTTGGGAGCATGGAGTCTTAGCCACTGGACCTCCAGGGAAATCCCCAAGTATTATTTAAAGTATGTTTCATTTATTAGTGAACTTAATCCTTCCAACAGCTCTATAAGGATGATGCTATCATCTCCATTTTATAGATGAAGAAATGGAGAGATAAAGTAGAGGTTGAATAACTTGACCAAATCCACACAGGTAGAAGGCAAAAGCTGAATAAAAATGTACTACTAAACACTCCTGTGTATACTGCAAATAATAAATTGAGAAATGAAGAGACAGATTATGTTGAACATTTAACAAATAGTTATTGGCCATGTCACATGTATCAATCAGGCAGTGTTCGCAAACTTTTGGAAATCACTGTTCAGGATAGTTGGTTCGCACGCTTGAAAAATGTATCTAATCTTAGAAGTGCTTAAAGAATAGTGTGGTGATGCACACAGTAAAAGCAAAACTCTAGAGTTTTCAAAAGTTAATTTTAAAGAAAATATCAGCCTTTCACAAAAGCTCTGCCTAAGGGACCTTGGAAACCCATTGTTTCAGGAGATGAACCACATCAAACACCCACTGAGTGGTGATCATTAGTAATGTGTAGAAATATTGAACCACTGTGTTGTGCACCCGGAACTAACCCAGTGTTATAGGTCAATTATATTTCAGTTTTTAAAATAATTAGTTTTAAAAAATAAATGACCAAAACTTACATTAAATTATTTAAATAAATCTGACATTAATTTGTTTTGGAAAAAAGTGCCCTACTGAGACCTCCAAGTGCACATCAAACTTGTCTTTGCTAGAATGGAAATCTCACTTCTGTGTTTTCACAGCATCTCACTGTTGTTCTTTTCATTTTCTTTCCCCCCTCTTAGGGGAGAGAATAGAATTTAATCTGTATATTTGCACTTTCCTTTTTCTGTGAAGTGTAACTAGAACATGAGACAGGAACTAAATGAGAGATCAGAGGCATAAAGGATTGGCTTGCTTAGGGGCTTTATTAACAGTGAAAACAAAGGCCACTAGGAACCAGAGCCAACTGAAAGTTAAATAACAAGAGACAAATTTGCACAGTAAAATGAGAAGACCTTTGAGAACGGAAAAGGATTCTAAAGAGGCAGCCTTAGAAAAAGACAGCACCCTAGTAGAAAAGGAGATTAAAACAGTTGATCTTTCAAGAAAGGAGGAACCGATTCTAAACAACAAAGCTGCCTGGCACTCTAACAATGTAATCCACTGTAACAGACAACTATATATATGAGGGGACAATACAGTTGACGTAACACAGAAATCAGGAAAATTCTCATGTGGTATTAAGGACAGACATAATGTTCACAGAGGGATGACAAGCCAACTACACCTGTGGATATTAATTGACACTAGATAAAGCAATGTGGGGACACTCATTTTTCACACACCCTATGAAGCTTAGTTAGTACAAGCTGTCATCATTGTCCTTTAGTTGCTAAGTCATGTCCAACTCTTGGTGACCAATGGGCTGCAGCACACCAGGCTCCTTTGTCTTCCACTATCTCCCAGAATTTGCTCAAATTCATGTCCATTGAGTTGGTGATACCATCCAACTAACTCATCCTCTGTTGCCCACTTCTCCTCCTGCCCTCAGTCTTTCCCAGAATCAGGGTCTTTTCTAGTGAGTCAGCTCTTCCCATAAGGTAGCCAGAGTATTAGAGCTCCAGTTTCAGCATCAGTCATTCCAATGAACATTCCTTTATTTCCTTTAGGATTGATTGGTTTGATCTCCCTGCTGTCCAAGGGACTCTCAGGAGTCTTCTTTAGCACCACAGTTTGAAAGCATCAATTCTTCAGTGCTCATCAGAGGAGGCAATGGCACCCTTGCCTTTTCAGTATTTTCCAGTACTCTTGCATGGAAAATCCCATGGACGGAGGAGCCTGGTAGGCTGCAGTCCATGGGGTCGCAAAGAGTCAGACACAACTGAGCGACTTCACGTTTACTTTTCACTTTCATGCACTGGAGAAGGAAATGGCAACCCACTCCAGTGTTCTTTCCTTGAGAATCCCAGTGACGGAGGAGCCTGGTGGGCTGCCATCTGTGGGGTCGCACAGAGTCGGACACGATTGAAGCAGCTTAGCAGCAGCAGCAGCAACCTTCTTTATGGTCCAACTCTTACATCTGTACATGACTACTGGAAACAACATAGCTTTGACTATACAGACTTTTGTCAGCAAAGTGACGTCTCTGTTTTTAATACACTGTCTAGGTTTGTCATTAGCTTTCCTTCCAAGGAGCAAGTATCTTTTAATTTCATGGCTGCAGTCACCATCCACAGTGATTTTGGAGCCCAAGAAAATAAAATCTGTCACTGCTTCCACTTTTTCACCTTCTGTGTGGCATGAAGTGATAGGACCAGATACCATGATCTTCATTTTTTGAATGTTGAGTTTCCAGCCAACTTTTTCACTCTCTTCTTTCACACTCATTAAAGGCTCTTTAGTTCCTCTTCACTTTCTGCTATTAGAGTGCTATCATCTGCATATCTGAGGTTGTTGATATTTCTCCCAGCAGTCTTGATTCCAGCTTGTGATTCATCCAGCCCAGCGTTTCACATGATGTACTCCTCTGGTGGCTCAGTGGTGGTAAAGAATCCACCTGAAATGCAGGAGACACAGGTAGACGCAGGTTTGATCACTGGGCTGGGAAAATCCCCTGGAGAAGGAAACGGTGACCCACTCCAGTATTATTGCTGGGGAAATTCCATGGACAGAGGAGCCTGGGGGCTATGGTCTGTAGGGTCAAAAAAGAGTCAGATATGACTGAGCACACACACACACACACACTCACTCTCTCTCTCTCTCTCTCTCTCTTTGCATTTAAGTTAAATAAACAGGGCGACAATATACAGCCTTGTCCTACTCCTTTCCCAATTTTGAACCAGTCAGGTATTCTACATCTGGTTCTAACTGTTGCTTCTTGACCCACATACAGGTTTCTCAGGAGACAGATAAGGTGGTCTGGTACTCCCCTCTCTAAGAATTTTCCACAGTTTGTTGTGATCCACACAGTCAAAGGCTTTAGTGTAGTCAACGAAGCAGATGTTTTTCTGAAATTTCTTTGCTTTCTTCATGATCCAACAAACATTGGCAATTTGATCTCTGGTTCCTCTGCCTTTTCTAAACCCAGCCTGTACATCTGGAAGTTCTCAATTCACATGCTGTTGAAGCCTAGCTTGAAGGACTTTGAGGATAACCTTGCTAGCATGTGAAATGCAATTATACAGTGGTTTGAACATTCTTTAGCATTGCCTTTCTTTGGGATTGGAATGAAAACTGACCTTTTCCAGTCCTGTGGCCTTTGCCAAGTTTTCCAAATATGCTGTCATACTGAGTGCAGAACAATGAAAAGAAATAGAGGAAACAATAAAATGGAAAAGACTAGAGATCTCTTTCTAGTAGTCATGAATGGATGTGAGAGTTGGACTATAAAGAAAGCTGAGCACTGAAGAATTGATGCTTTTGAACTGTGGTGTTGGAGAAGACTCTTGAGAATCCCTTGGACTGCAAGGAGATCCAACCAGTCCCAAAGGATCCTAAAGGAGATCAGTCCTGAATATTCATTGGAAGGACTGATGCTGAAGCTGAAACTCCAATAGTTTGGCCACTGATGTGAAGAAGTGACTCATTTGAAAAGACCTTGATGCTGGGAAAGATTGAAGGCGGGATTAGAAGGGGACAACAGAGGATGAGATGGTTGGATGGCATCACCGACTCAACGGACATGAGTTTGAGCAAGCTCCAGGAGTTGGTGATCGATAGGGAGACCTGGTGTGCTGCAGTCCATGGGGTCCCAAGGAGTCAGTGACTGAACTGAACTGAGAGATCTCTTCAAGAAAACTGGAGATATCAAGGGAACACTTCATGCAAGGGTGATCACAATAAAGGACAGAAACTGTAAGGACCTTACAGAAGCAGAAGAGATTAAGAAGTGTCAAGAATACATGGAAGAACTATACAAGGAAGGTCTTAATGACACAGATAACCACAGTGGTCATTGAGATGGTCAGTGGTCATATTTGGAAAACTCAGTGGTCATTCACTTAGGGCCGGACATCCTAGAGTGTGAAGTCAAGTGAGCTTTAGGAAGCATTACTACAAACAAAGCTAGTGGAGGTGATGGAATTCCAGCTGAGCTATTAAAAAAATCCTTAAAATGATGTTGTTAAAATGCTGCACTCAGTAGGTCAGCAAATTTAGTACAAGCCACTGAACTATAATAAAAACTCAGCAAAAGAGATTGTCAAGGCATTTGTGCTTGGCATGACTGTACTTATTACTCACTGAAATAATATTTCTTAAACAATTACCCATTTTAAAACATCATAAGAGAAAACACTTCTGTACTGATTTCCTATTGTTATTGTAACACATTTTCATAAACTTGGTGGTATTAAATAACACAAACTTATTTTCTTAATGGTTCTGGGGTCAGAAGTCTGAAATGGGTCTCACTGATCTAAAATGGGTATCAGCAAGACTGCATTCTTTCTGGAGGCTCTAGGGAAAAACATGTTTCTGTGCCTTTATTAGCTTTTAGAGGCTATCCACATTCCTTGGTTTGTGGCCCCCTTCCAACTTCAAAATCAGTCTTTCTTATAGCGCATCACTCTGCTGCTGACTCTTCTTCTGCTTCTCTTTTTCAATTTTAAGGATGTAGTGATTACATTTACCTTATGCATAATCCAAAATAATCTCCCGATTTTAAGGTCAGCTGGTTAGCATATGTGTGCAGTTGCTCAGTTGTGTTCAACTCATTGTGACCCCATGAACTGTAACCTCTCAGGGTACTCTGTTCATAGAAGTTTCCAGGCAAGAATATAAGGTTGCCAGTTCCTTTTCCAGAAGCTCTTCCTGACTCAGGGATCGAACCCATGTCTCTGTCTCCTGTACTGGCAGGCAGCTTCTTTACCACTGCATCACCTGGGAAGCTCTGCAACTGTAATTCCCCTTTGTTGTACAATATAAAATAGGAAGTAATATAAAATAGAAAGAGGTTCTGGAGATATCTTTGGGGAGCCATTATTCTGCCTTCCACAGCTTTAACCAAAGTTAAACTATATTGTGTAAGATGGACATTCATTGTACCAACAGGGACTTCCCCGGTGGTCCAGTGGTTAAGAACCCACCTTCCACTGCAGGGGATGTGGGTTCAATCCCTGGTCAGCAAACTAAGATCCCACATGTTGTGGGGTAACAGCCTGCATCCCTCAACAGCAGAGCCCTCATGCTCTGGAGCCCACACTCCGAAACTTGAACAGTCCCACATGCCGCAACAAAGACCCAACACAGCCAAAAAAAAAAAATTCTATCAACAATGCTGAAATCTTGAGACTTGTTCAGTACCTTTATAGACATTACACAGTCTCCTATATGCCAGCAAGGTAAACTTTGTACATCAAGCATGATCAGGTATGTGTTTCTGTAGTATTCTTACCTTGGGAGACCTAGGGAGCTTTACTGTACTTTGCAGATTCTGACAGCTTAAAAAGAAAGCTATATGACACTTATCGACATATGTATACTGTCTCTTTTGCGAGAGAGTAACAATATCCTAAAATCATTACTTTCTGTCCAAAGAATACATGTTTACACTGCAGACACTAGAAAAAAATTTGACCATTTAATGTTTTCTAAAACATTTGGTCAGAAATTTAAATTTTTTTAAATTTTAGTTCAAGAGAATGCAAATAGTAGCAGTGAGGAAAAGGTAGTTTTACTTCCAACTCTTGCTCAAATTAAGGCAGGAGATAGATGAGCCCCAGGCTGAACAGCTGGAGTTCATCCCCTATGGACAGATACTCCAAAATAGCAGAAGGAAAGAGAAGTTAAGCCCTGCCCAGATTAAAGAGACCACATATTTATCACTCTTGCGGATAAGGAGACCGTCTTAACTATATATGCACAGAAAGGCTTCTTGGAGGTCTAAGGGAGGGGGCACCACCCCATATCACATATTAAGTGATACCAACCTATGGATTGGCCTCTTTGCTAGAATCCATCTTGGCTAAGGGATGCATGCACACACATGGAAAGACCCTGATGTATATGACTCAACCAGGCAAAGCAAGGTGACTGGCCAGAGGAAACATGAAGAAATGCCCCATTAAAGTGATTCAAACTACCACAAGGGCGCAACTCTCTGAGACCACCTGTGTGTCTATCCACAGTACCCTTTTTCTCCTAATAAATGCTTTCCTTGTTGCACTACTTTCTGTCTCTATGTGGGAATTCATTTCTACACAGCTGACAGGCAAGGGCCTTGTCACTGACCACTGGTCCCTGATGTTCTAGTCTAGGATCCAGTGCTGTCCCTTCGGTGGCTGACTTCAATCTCTGGCCAGGAATCCTGCTTCAATCCCCTGCAGGCTGAGGCCACCTGAGATCAAAATGAAGCAAAGAAATCAGCATAGCGATATCAGCCCACGGAGGTATTTTAAGTAGAAAAAGCTTTCACTTTTTTCATTCGATTTCATTATTTTCTTACAGACATGATCCAAAGAAGCTATGATTTTCTTGACCCCATCAAGGCTTGCTAGCTTCTCCCCTGGGAGACACAGAGACTCAAGCGAGGGAAAGAAACAGGAGGCTAGACACCTGTCCCCAGTGGAAAAAGGAAGAACACACCTGGAGAGCAACTCAGACAAAGGGAGCCAAGGGGGGCGGGAAACAGTAATTGGAGAGGAGACTGCTTCCAAGCTGTTGCTGGTTTATAAGGTAAATCTATTGCTGGATGAAAGGGATACAGTAGCAGCAACTAAAAACTGAGACCGACTGTATCTCCTTCAAGGCTCCTGCTCTAATGACACTCCTTCCAGGAAGTTTTCCCAGCATGGCCTGAGCCTGGATTGGATGAAATACCTGCCAGAGATTGCCATGCGTCCCATACAAATCTCATCAATGCATGCACTTATCCGTTCATTCACTTACTCATATTGAGTACCTACCATGGGCTAAGCCCTAAAGATAAATAAACGAGGCATACTCGCACTTCTCACATGGCATTTCTTTGCATTGGTTTTGGTTTCCTGTCTTTCCCACAGAGCCTTCCAGGAAAGCCCCCTGTTTCAGTTTCTCATCCTCAGAGCCTAGCACAGTGCCTGACCCACCGTGGGTGCTTAATTAACGAGAGAACTACCTTAAAGCGCACTTCTAGTAGGAGGCTATGTTCTCAAATCTCTTGTCCTATTTGAGGGGACAGGGATGACCGGTACACAAAATAAGAATGGTAAAAGCATCTTTATTCGGAATGCATACAGCAATCCAGTTTTCCTATGTGGCTACTAGCAGGAAAGTATATGTTAAAGAGAACAAGAATCCCGGGCAGGGTGAGGAAGCTCCTCCTCCTCCTCCTTCCCGCCAGTAACAGGGATTCGGGGGGCCCAAGAAAGGGGTTCTCGCGAGCCCGTCTGCGCGCCTCACCAGGTCAATGGCTACGATGTCCCGCAGCGCCACGACTCGTCGGATGGACTTGGGCGGGTTCTCGGTCAGGTAGATGAGCCGGTCAGTGAGCACCACGTACTTTAGGGTATGTTTCTCCGAGTCAGATACCACGATGCACTGCTCATAGGCGCGGACGGCGTCGTAGACCTCGGGCGGCAGATGCCTCCGGAGGAAGGCGTCCAGGCGGCTATTCTTGCGCGCTGGGAAGCCGCAGCGCGCGGGGCTGGCCATGCGGGGCGGCCCCGGCCCCGCCGAGTGCCGGGGTCCGCGGACGCCTCTGTCCGACCCCGCCTCCGCGCCGTCCGCGGTGGAACCCGCGCGCGCCACAAAGCCGCCGAATCGCGCGGCCGCCTCCCCGGGCGCTGGTGGCCGGGCCCCCGGCTGCTGGTGGCCGGGCCCCCGGCTTCGGAGCTCCTGCGTCCGGCCCCCTGAACCGCCACCGCGCCCCGACCCCCAACACACCAACACACACACACACACACACACACACACACACACACACACACACACACACACACACACCCTGCGTTTGGCCCCGCCCCCCAATCTTGGTCTCAGTTCCCGACAACAATGGGCGGGGCGAGACGCTGGTCCTTCTGGGCTCGCTGCCAAGCATCCTGGGGCCCTCTGCTCACCCCGGCCTCTTACCCTCCCCTAGCCTAGCTGTTGTGGACCAAGCATCGAGGCCTCGGGTTTGGTCTGGTTTTCTATTACAAACTTGAACGAGATGAAATTTACCGATTTATTTTTAAATAAAAAAAATCCTAGAGCTCTATTAAGATCAACCACACAGATTTAGCACTTGATTATAAGATTGCTTGGCATAGCTCTCTAATTTTTCCCGAGTAGAGACGTAGCTCTTCTTTCTGCACCTACATAAAAGCTCTCTGACAGAAGAGCCTGTTATAAATTCTTTTCCGCACACCCAAGTCCACCTAATGGATATGCTTCTATTCCCAGTGCCCAGGACAACGCCCCGTAGGCAGTTGGAGCTCAATCTGTGTAGGATGACTGAACGGGTGAAGCCTGCGTCCTTAAAAAATTGAAACTTAGAGGCCGAGAAATGCTGAACATGCAGCCTTGAGGCTTCAGGGTAGTAACAAGTACTATTTACTTTTTACAGACCAGGAATCAGTTCAGTTCAGTCCCTCAGTCGTGTCTGACTCTTTGCGACCCCATGAATTGCAGCACGCCAGGCCTCCCTGTCCATCACCAGCTCCCAGAGTTCACTCAAACTCACGTCCATTGAGTCAGTGATACCATCCAGCCATCTCATCCTCTGTCGTCCCCTTCTCCTCCTGCCCGCAAACTCTCCCAGCATCAGAGTCTTTTCCAATGAGTCAACTCTTAGCATGAGGTGGCCAAAGTATTGGAGTTTCAGCTTTAGCATCAGTCCTTCCAATGAACACCCAGGACTGATCTCCTTTAGGATGGACTGGTTAGATCTCCTTGCAGTCCAAGGGAATCTCAAGAGTCTTCTCCAACACCACAGTTCAAAAGCATCAATTCTTTGGCGGTAAGCATTCTTCACAGTCCAATGTTCACATCCTACTGGATGTGACTACTGGAAAAACCATAGCCTTGATAGATAGACCTTTGTTGGCAAAGTAATGTCTCTGCTTTTGAATATGCTATCTAGGTTGGTCATAACTTTTCTTCCAAGGAGTAAGCATCCTTTAATTTCATGGCTGCAATCACCATCTGCAGTGATTTTGAAGCCCTCAAAAATAAAGTCTGACACTGTTTCCCCATCTATTTCCCATGAAGTGATGGGACCAGATGCCATGATCTTCGTTTTCTGAATGTTGAGCTTTCAGCCAACTTTTTCACTTTCCTCTTTCACTTTCATTAAGAGGCTTTTTAGTTCTTCTTCACTTTCTGCCATAAGGGTGGTGTCATCTGCATATCTGAGGCTATTGATATTTCTCCTGGCAATCCTTTTCCTATTTGGAAGCAGTCTGTTGTTCCATGTCCAGTTCTAACTGTTGCTTCCTGACCTGCATACAGGTTTCTCAAGAGGCAGGTCAGGTGGTCTGGTATTCCCATCTCTTTCAGAATTTTCCACAGTTTATTATGATCCACACAGTCAAAGGCTTTGGCATAGTCAATAAAGCAGAAATAGATGTTTTTCTGGAACTCTCTTGCTTTTTCCATGATCCAGCAGATATTGGCAATTTGATCTCTGGTTCCTCTGCCTTTTCTGAAACCAGCTTGAACACCTGGAATTTCACGGTTCATGTATTGCGGAAGCCTGGCTTGGAGAATTTTGAGCATTACTTTACTAGCGTTTGAGATGAGTGCAATTATGAGGTAGTTTGAGCATTCTTTGGCATTGCCTTTCTTTGGGATTGGGATGAAAACTGACCTTTTCCAGTCCTGTGGCCACTGCTGAGTTTTCCAAATTTGCTGGCATATTGAGTGCAGCACTTTCACAGCATCATCTTTCAGGGTTTGAAATAGCTCAACTGGAATGCCATCACCTCCACTAGCTTTGTTCGTAGTGATGCTTTCTAAGGCCCACTTGACTTCACATTCCAGGATATCTGGCTCTAGGTGAGTGATCACACCATCGTGATTATCTAGGTCATAAAGCTCTTTTTTGTACAGTTCTTCTGTGTATTCTTGCCACTTCTTAATATCTTCTGCTTCTGTTAGATCCATACCATTTCTGTCCTTTATTGAGCCCACCTTTGCGTGAAATGTTCTCTTGGTATCTCTAATTTTCTTGAAGAGATCTCTAGTCTTTCCCATTCTGTTGTTTTCCTCTATTTCTTTGCATTGATCACTGAGGAAGGCTTTCTTATCTCTCCTTGCTGTTCTTTGGAACTCTGCATTCAGATGCTTATATCTTTCCTTTTCTCCTTTGCTTTTCGCTTCTCCTCTTTTCACAGCTATTTGTAAGGCCTCCCCAGGCAGCGATTTTGCTTTTTTGCATTTCTTTTCCATGGGGATGGTCTTGATCCCTGTCTCCTGTACAATGTCAGGAACCTCCATCCATAGTTCATTAGGCACTCTATCTATCAGATCTAGTCCCTTAAATCTATTTCTCACTTCCACTGTATAATCATAAGGGATTTGATTTAGGTCATACTTGAATGGTCTAGTGGTTTTCCCTACTTTCTTCAATTTCAGTCTGAATTTGGCAATAAGGAGTTCATGATCTGAGCCACAGTCCACTCCTGGTCTTGTTTTTGCTGACTATATAGAGCTTCTCCATCTTTGGCTGCAAAGAATATAATCAGTCTGATTTCAGTGTTGACCATCTGGTGATATCCATGTGTAGAGTCTTCTCTTGTGTTGTTGGAAGACCAGGAACAACTTACTGTAAATTAGGTTAACGAGATGAGAACACAGCAACAGAAACTTATCTCTAGTAAGCCTAGGTGAGAACTTTCATTTTAAATTCAAATCCTAGAAAAGTCATTCTCTCTCCCTTCTGATTCACCCAGAAACCCAGAGACAATGCAAACAGTATATATATATTTTGTTTAATTTGTTCCAGCTACCTGCAACCCAGTATTGAATTATGTATTCTTTATTACATTTTACATTTTCATTTTCCTATTTTACTACTGCATACTGTATGTTGTAAGCAATTTCAAATCCTTTGTGGAAACAGCATAAATAAATTAAAACCTAAACATAATATAGACTAAATTGCTACAAACTGAGGGAACTGAGGAGAAATGTTTAGATGTAGCTAAAGAAGTCTGAGAAACTCAATAGCAGCAAAGGAATAGAAACAATATTTCTCTTTGGGAAAGACTGTATTTGGTGAGTAAGGAGAGAAGTGCCACCTGCTGACAAAATGTTAAATGACCTAGCCTTTGAAGTTTTCTTAGGATCTGATCATACATCTGACTCTTCATATTCATACCTGGATGAAAAGGGAGCCCCAGGGTCATGGCTATTTCCTCTGAAGTAAGGATTATTCCCAGCTAACCCATTCTGAAATTTGTTGCCTCAAACCAAGAGAAGGAAAGGCCCTTCATGTTTGCCAAAGAGTCATACCTCAGGAGAGTGTTTGAGAGGGAAATGGCTACTGCATAGTTGGAACAGGAGGCCCCAGTGGGGAACAGGCCTCAGTCCAGACTGCTGTCTCATGTCTCACGGGCTCCCTGTTTCATAGCCACTTCCCGGGACTAAGAAACAGAATGACTGGATCAGGACCAGAAAAGAAAGCATATCTGATATATCTGCCACGAAGCCCACCATAAACAAGTTTCTGGTGACGAGGGTACTAGGCTTAACAAATGTGAAGGTGATGCACACAAAGAAGGGAATTTAACAAAGGGTCTGGTGGTTAAGGTGACCTCAGTTAACTTTTTAATTTTGTGGCACACAGAGAAGGCAGTATCATGGTTTCCAGGCACTCATTGTTCTCTACTGTTGCCAAGGTAACAGCAAAGTTCAGATCACAGGAAAGGGTTTTAATATAGGGGAAAGATCCCTGGATTTGGAGTCAGGAGAACTGGATTAGAGCACTAATCCTGTTGCTTAGTATCTGAGATTTTTGAAAAGTCACTTCACCTTTTGAGCTTCATTTCACCATCTGTGTAATGAAACTACTACTAAACATATGCCCTGCTAACTAGAGAGTTGGTAGGAGGACCAAAGGCAATGACTTATGAATTATGAAAGGACTACAGACATGTAAAGTGTCTGTATTCCCTTATCTTTTGGTAAGCTTTACAAGACCAGTTAACATAAATATAGGCTTCCCAGGTGGCTCAGTGGTAAAGAATCCTTCTGCCATCCAAGAGGTGAGGATTTGACCCCTGGGTCCGGAACATCCCCTAGAGAAGGAAATGGCAACTTACTCCAATATTCTTGCCTGGAAAATCTTATTGAGGAACCTGGTGGGCTCCAGCCTATGGGGTCACAAAAGAGTTGGACACGACTTAGTGACTAAACAACAACAACAACAGAAATACACCCTACATAGGCATTTACTCCTTATCTTCTAAATCCAACCAAACTCAGGAAGCATTTGGTACAGATCCTGTACAAGATCCCTGGGAGCAGGCAATGGCAACCCATTCCAGTATTCTTGCCTGGAGAATTCCATGGACAGAGAGCCTGGTGAGTTACAGTTCGTAGGGTTGCAAAGACTTGGACACAACTTAGTGTCTTTGTGACCCCATGGACTGCAGCACTACAGGCTTCCCTATCCATCACCAACTTCTGGAGCTTGCTCAAATTCACGTCCATCCAGTTGATGACTCCATCCAACCATCTTATCCTCTGTCGTCCCCTTCTCCTCCTGACTTCAATCTTTCCCAGCATCAGGATCTTTACCAGTGAGTCAGTTGTTCACATCAGGTGGCCAAATATTGGAGTTTCAGTTTCAGCATCAGTCCATCCAATGAATATTCAGGACTGATTTTCTTTAGGATGGACTCGTTGGATCTCCTTGCAGTCCAAGGGACTCTCAGGAGTCTTCTCCAACACCACAGTTCAAAAGCATCAATTCTTCAGCGCTTAGTTTTCTTTATAGTCCAACTCTCACATCCATACATGATTACTGGAAAAACCATAGCTTTGACTAGATGGACCTTTGTTGGCCAAGTAATGTCTCTGCTTTTTAATATACTGTCTAGGTTGGATAGACATCTGGATAGAGCCAGATGACCTGGGTTCAAATTCCAGCTCTCACTCAGTAGTTAAAAAAATCACACTGGACAACTTTTTTATTTGGCTGTGTTGCATAGCATGCAGGACCCTAGTTCCCCAACCAGGGATCAAACCTGGGCCCTTCACAGTGAGAGTGAGGAGTCTTATCCACTGAATGCCTAGGAATTCCTGGACAGCTTACTTTAAATGCTCAGTGCCCCAGTTTCCTGATCTGTGAAATGGGTAACAGTACCAACCCCACAGGGTTATTATGAGGATTAGCAGTGTTTCTGAGTACTTAGAACAGGTACTTGGAACAGAGTGAACACTACATAAGTCTTTTAAAAATGAACTGAACCAGTATGTGATTTCCTGGTACATATGTGGTCATTCAGTTCCCCTTATACAAAGTAGTAATATCAAATTCTTCTTTGTTGGGTGATAGCCTAACAAGTGGGCCTTAGGAAGCATCACTACAAATAAAGCTAGTGGAGGTGATGGAATTCCAGTTGAGCTATTTCAAATCTGAAAGATGATGCTATGGAAGTGCTACACTCAACATGCCAGCAAATTTGGAAAACTCAGCAGTGGCCACGGGACTGGAAAAGGTCAATTTTCATTCCAAATCCCAAAGAAAGGCAATGCCAAAGAATGCTCAAACTATCACACAATTGCACTCATCTCACACGCTAGTAAAGTAATGCTCAAAGTTCTCCAAGCCAGGCTTCAACAGCACATGAACCATGAACTTCCAGATGTTCAAGCTGGATTTAGAAAAGGCAGAGGAACCACAGATCGAATTGCCAACATCCACTGGATTATCAAAAAAGCAAGAGAGTTCCAGAAAAATATCTACTTCTGCTTTATTGACTAAGCAAAAGCCTTTGACTGTGAGGACCACAACAAACTCTGGAAAATTCTTAAAGAGATGGAATACCAGAACACCTGACCTACCTCTTGAGAAATCTGTATACAAGTCAGGAAGCAACAGTTAGAACTAGACATGGAACAACAGGCTGTTTCCAAATAGGGAAAGGAGAACATCAAGGCTGTATATTGTCACCTGCTTATTTAACTTATATGCAGAGTACATCATGAGAAATGCTAGGCTGGATGAAGTACAAGCTGGAATCAAGACTGCCAGGAGAAATATCAATAACCTCAGCTATGCAGATGACACCACCCTTATGGCAGAAAGTGAAGAAGAACTAAAGAGCCTATTGATGAAAGTGAAAGAGGAGAGTGAAAAAGTTGGCTTAAAGCTCAACATTCAGAAAACGAAGATAATGGCATCTGGTCCCATCACTTCATGGGAAATAGATGGGGAAACAGTGGAAACAGTGACAGACTTTATTTTTTTGGGCTCCAAAATCACTGCAGATGGTGACTGCAGCCATGAAATTAAAAGACACTCCTTGGAAGAAAAGTTATGACCAATCTCGATAGCATATTAAAAACAGAGACATTACCACAAAGGTTCATCTAGTCAAGGCTATGATTTTTCCAATAGTCATGTATGGATGTGAGAGTTGGACTATAAAGAAAACTGAGCACCAAAGAATTGATGCTTTTGAACTGTGGTGTTAGAGAAGACTTCTTGAGAGTCCCTTGAACTGTAAAGAGATCCAACCAGTCTATCTTAAAGGAAATCAGTCCCGAATATTCATCTGAAGGACTGATGCTGAAACTGAAACTCCAATAGTTCAGCAACCTGATGCAAAGAACTGACTCATTTGAAAAGACCCTGATGCTGGGAAAGATTGAAGGCAGGAGGAGAAGGGGACGACAGAAGATAAGATGGTTGGATGACATCACCGACTCTATGGACATGAGTTTGAGTAAACTCTGGGAGTTAGCGATGGACTGGGAGGCCTGGCGTGCTGCAGTCCATAGGGTCACAAAGATAGGACACGACTGAGCGACTGAACTGAACTAAGCCTAACTTTTCACATTTTAGATTATAGCTCAAGACAAAAATATAATCTACATACACAAACATACAAACAAAAGAATGGAATTTTTACCTTTTTTTAGTTGCATTTTTGGTGGAGAAGTGAGCAGTGGGCTACAGGTCATAAGAACCCTGTATGGAAGTACCCTTCAATGGCTCTTAGGATCCTAAGTGTTCCCACCTCTCAACCTGAAAATAAGGACAGACAGTATGTAAAGAGAGATACTTAAAGTTTGCAATAGGTAAATAGAAGCTGAATTTTTTTAATGTCTGAATTAGGAATCCCTTGGTATTTCTACTTAGTATTAACAGATACTGACCATTTAAATTATCTACAACATTTAGCAATCAACTGAAATATGGAGGAGACATGTCATTATAATTAAGTCTAAGGAACCATCCAAAGCAGATTAAAGCAAACATTTCTTTTACTAAATAATGCCCCAGTGCTCTGTTCTGCCTCAGGCTTCCTGCATCACACCCACTTCCTATAAAAGAAACCAATGATTGAACTAGAACCCAATAAAGACAGCTCACCTGACCTATTTTCCAACTTCTTTCTCTGCCAGGAAGCCCATTGCGAATGAGCTTTGGCAACAATGGCGCTAGGCTTAATAAGCACTGTGATGAAGAAAATTTGAGACACAACTCAGTGTTTATCAGCTCACATTATATTATTTTGGGTTCAATTCAATACATGTCACAAATACTGAGAAGCTGTTATCCATAAACAGAATCAGAAAGAACTTATTTTCAGTCTTCAAGAATTGACTACTAGGTGAGTAAGACAACCATACAAATTTAATACAAAACAAAAATATATTAATGACATGAGAGGTATGAAAAAAAAAAGCACATCAAAGAAATGATTAAATAAACCTGGTTGCTGAAATGTAGAGTCTCTTCATGAGAGAGATAGCATTCAATAAATTCTCAAAGTCAATGAAACTATTCCTTTTTTCCCTTTTATTACAGTCAGTTTAAAAAAAATTTTTTAAGAACGTACTACATATTCACTGTGGGAAAAAAATTGTTTTAATCAAAAAAGGTACAAGAAACATAACAGAAATCACCTGCAGTCTTACCACCTGAAGATAACTTTCAAGTAATGGGTAAGTTTCCTTCAGTAAATCCAGCATAGAAGCTTTGAAAGCCTAATATCAGACAGAGGAAACAAGGAAAGGAACAGAAAGGACAGATGTGATAGCGCTATGCTGAAACTGAACTGGGTCACTGGACGTGAAAGCAACAAAAGTGATCCCAGGAGCGCTGAGTTGTGCTGAGGAGCTGGATGCATTGGCAGAAAGGGCCACATCAGGAGTCAGATGTATTCTGTGGGGAAGATCTCGACTTTGGTTTCTGGATGTATTAGACTTCGTGTACTGGTTGAGATGTGTGTCTTGTAACACAAGATGAGAGTACAAAACCTTAGAACCAGAAGTAGAGAAGGGGAGATCTTCATAGAAATGAGTGCTGAAGATGTGGAAATAATTACTGAAAGCAAGGGCAGAAAACAGAAAGCCACGTAGCTAAGAAGGCAGCCATGGGGAAGATGTGGTAAGAGCATAAAAGTAGGAGGCGTCATCAGAAAAATGAAATAAAAGAGTTTGAGGATAACACAGTGTCAAAGTTAAGAGAGGAGATAATTTCAAGGAGAAAGGAAATAGTCAAAGGAAAAATAGAAGTAAATTCATAAAAATGGTCACAGGGTTGGATAATTTTAAGTTTCAGTAGAATGATTTGAGGATAGAAAATATATTACAAAAAGTGAGAGACTGGAGGATTAAGTGTAGGCAGAAATGTATGGTATCCTGAAGACAGGAAGCCTAGATTCAAGAATTTAGGGTTCTAATACATTTACTACCTATGCGACTTAGGTGTGTGCATGTGCTTAGTCGCTCAGTCACGTCTGACTCTTTGTGACCCTTTGGACTGTAGCCTGCCAGGCTCCTCTGTCCAAGGGATTTTTCAGGCAAGAATACTGCAGTAGGTTGTTGTTTCCTCCTCCAGAGGATCTGATCTTCCTAACCCAGGGATCAAACCTGAATCTCCTGTGTCTCCCAATTGCAGGTGGATTCTGCACCCACTGAGCCATCAGGAAAGCCACATGTGACTTAGGGTAAGTTACTTAAAATAGACCTCAGTTTCCTTAACTGTAAATTAAAGATGATGATGATGATGATGATGATATCTGCTCCATCCCTACAACCTAAAAGGAACAAATTAGAAAAGTTATATGGAGACATACTATAATCCATAATGCAATATATAAATGTTATCTATTATGCTTCTTTCAAGTACTCTGGCAATTGTAAGAAAAGGGAAATATGGGACAAAAACAATATTTTATTGTTATAAGAGAGGTGCCTCAGCCTATTTATAGGAAGAACTAGTACAATAGTTCCACAGTGTCATCATCCTTTAATGAACCTTCATTTGAGAGACAGGGGTTGAAAGCACAGACTCTAGAGTCAGACTGTGTGCATTTGAATCCCAACTCTGCTACTTAACTTTCATTTGTTTTCTTATCTATAAAATGGGCATGTTGTTGTGAGGATTAATGTCTAAACACTCAGAACAGTTTCTGGCACATAATAAATGCTCAAAAATGTTCAGTTCAGTTGCTCAGTTGTGTCTGACTCTTTGTGACCCTATGGACTGCAGCATGCCAGGCCTCCATGTCCATCACCAACTCCCAGAGTTTACTCAAACTCACGTCCATAGAGTCAGTGATGCCATCCAACCATCTCATCTTCTGTCCTCCGCTTCTGCTCCTGCCTTCAATCTTTCCCAGCATCAAGGTCTTTTCAAATGAGTCAGTTCTCTGCATCAGGTAGCCAAAGTATTGGAGTTTCAAGTTCAACATCAGTCCTTCCAGTGAACATTCAGGACTGATTTCCTTTAGGATGGACTGGTTGGATCTCCTTGCAGTCCAAGAGACTCTCAATAGTCTTCTCCAACACCACAATTCAAAAGCATCAATTCTTTGCTGCTCAGCTTTCTTTATAGTCCAACTCTCACATCCATACATGACTACTGGAAAAACCATACCCTTGACTAGATGGATCTTTGTGATAAAGTAATGTCTCTGCTTTTTAATATGCTGTCTAGTTTAGTCATAACTTTTCTTCCAATGAGTGTCTTTTAATTTCATGGCTGCAGTCACCATCTGCAGTGATTTTGGAGCCCCAAAAAATAAAGTCTGACACTGTTTCCACTGTTTCCCCATCTATTTCCCATGAAGTGATGGGACCAGATGCCATGGTCTTCGTTTTCTGAATGTTGAGCTTTAAGCCAACTTTCTCACTCTCCTCTTTCACTTTCATCAAGAGGCTCTTTAGTTCTTCTTCACTTTCTGCCATAAGGGTGGTGTCATCTGCATATCTGAGGATATTGATATTTCTCCTGGCAGTCTTGATTCCAGCTTGTGCTTCATTCAGCCCAGCGTTTCTCATCATGTACTCTGCATATAAGTTAAATAAGAAGGTGACAGCATACAGCCTTGACGACTCCTTTCTCTATTTGGAATCAGTCTGTTGTTCCATGTCCAGTTCTAACTGTTGCTTCCTGACCTGCATACAGGTTTCTCAAGAGCTCAGGTGTTCTGGTATTCCATCTCTTTAAGAATTTTCCATGGGGGTTCAGGATTGGGAACTCATGTACACCCGTGGCTGATTCATGTCAATGTATGGTAAAACCAATACAGTATTGTAAACAAAAATTAAAATTTAAATTTAAAAAAAAAAGAATTTTCCAGAGTTTGATGTGATCCACACAGTCAAAGGCTATGGCATAGTCAATAAAGCAGAAATAGATGTTTTTCTGGAACTCTCTTGCTTTTTCCATGATCCAGCAGATGTTGGCAATTTGATCTCTGGTTCCTCTGCTTTTTCTAAACCCAGCTTGAACATCTGAAAGTTCATGGTTCACGTGCTGTTGAAGCCTGGATTGGAGAATTTTGAGCATTACTTTACTAGCGTGTGAGATGAATGTTAATTGTGCAGCAGTTTGAGCATTCTTTGGCATTGCCTTTCTTTGGGATTGGGATGAAAACTGACCTTTTCCAGTCCTGTGGCCACTGCTGAGTTTTCGAAATCTGCTGGCATATTGAGTGCAGCACTTTCACAGCATCATCTTTCAGGGTTTGAAATAGCTCAACTGGAATGCCATCACCTCCACTAGCTTTGTTCATAGTGATGCTTTCTAAGGCCCACTTGACTTCACATTCTAGGATATCTGGCTCTAGGTGAGTGATCACACCATCATGATTATCTTGGTCATGAAGATCTTTTAGTACAGTTCTTCTGTGTATTCTTGCCACCTCTTCTTAACATCTTCTGCTTCTGTTAGGTCCATACCATTTCTCTCCTTGATTGAGCCCATCTTTGCATGAAATGTTCCCTTGGTATCTCTAATTTTCTTGAAGAGATCTCTAGTCTTTCCCATTCTGTTGTTTTCCTCTATTTCTTTGCATTGATCACTGAGGAAGGCTTTATCTCTTCTTGCTATTCTTGAAGTTCTTTAGGATGATACAGTGGAATATACTGAACACAATATAGGCTTTGGAGCCACTTGGACCAGGATTAGTACTGAACTTCCATAATGAGTGGTTGACCCACACAGCTAATGTAAGAATCCATGCAATGATTCACTTATTGAATTGTAACTACAGGGTGGTACTAGGCACCAGGATACACTGAAATAGAACAGGAATCCTAGCCTGACATTTTGAACAATTATAAATGTGATGCAAAAGTGACTCAAGATACTTTATATATAAAACGCTTGGTGCAGTGTTTTGCACGGGGCAGGTCACAAAATAAATGTAGCCGTTATATGGTTCAGTTCAGTTCAGTTTAGTCGCTCAGTCGTGTCCGACTCTTTGCGACCCCATGAATCGCAGCACACCAGGCCTCCCTGTCCATCACCAACTCCCAGAGTTCACTCAGACTCGTCCATTGAGTCCGTGATGCCATCCAGCCATCTCATCCTCTGTCGTGCCCTTCTCCTCCTGCCCCCAATCTCTCCCAGCATCAGAGTCTTTTCCAATAAGTCAACTCTTCACATGAGGTGGCCAAAGTACTGGAGTTTCAGCTTTAGCATCATTCCTTCCAAAGAAATCCCAGGGCTGATCTCCTTCAGAATGGACTGGTTGGATCTCCTTGCAGTCCAAGGGACTCTCAAGAGTCTTCTCCAACAC
This sequence comes from Ovis canadensis, assembly GCF_042477335.2. NCBI lineage: Eukaryota > Metazoa > Chordata > Mammalia > Artiodactyla > Bovidae > Ovis > Ovis canadensis. The sequence goes on along the minus strand of NC_091247.1, from coordinate 161,190,948 downwards.
CACAGTTAAAAAGCATCAATTCTTTGGCACTCAGTTTTCTTTATAGTCCAACTCTCACATCCATACATGACTACTGGAAAAACCATAGCCTTGACTAGACAGACCTTAGTCGGCAAAGTAATGTCTCTGCTTTTGAATATTTTATCTAGGTTGGTCATAACTTTTCTTCCAAGGAGTAAGTGTCTTTTAATTTCATGGCTGCAGTCACCATCTGCAGTGATTTTTGGAGCCCAAAAAAATAAAGTCTGACACTGTTTCCACTGTTTCCCCATCTATTTCCCATGAAGTGATGGGACCAGATGCCATGATCTTCGTTTTCTGAATGCTGAGCTTTAAGCCAACTTTTTCACTCTCCTCTTTCACTTTCATCAAGAGGCTTTTTAGTTCCTCTTCACTTTCTGCCATAAGGGTGGTGTCATCTGCATATCTGAGCTGATTGATATTTCTCCTGGCAATCTTGATTCCAGCTTGTGTTTCTTCCAGCCCAGCGTTTCTCATGATGTACTCTGCACAGAAGTTAAATAAGCAGAGTGACAATATACAGCCTTGATGTACTCCTTTCCCTATTTGGAACCAGTCTGTTGTTCCATGTCCAGTTCTAACTGTTGCTTCCTGACCTGCATACAGATTTCTCAAGAGGCAGGTCAGGTGGTCTGGTATTCCCATCTCTTTCAGAATTTTCCACCGTTTATTGTGATCCACACAGTCAAAGGCTTTGGCATAGTCAACATTAATTTTATTCTACTTTTCTGTCCATTCCCTTCTCCCAGGTTTTCTTTTTCATGGTAGTCCCACTGAGGGTAACCTAGTCTATATTCAGTACATATTTAACAATCAGAAATGAAACCTAAATACAGAGCACTTACTGTATGTCAAACATAAGTATTAACTCAATTCTCACAACAAGCCTTTGAGGTAGGTACTATTAGCATACACCGTTTTACTGATGAGTTAACAGGGGCAATGGCACCGCTCTCCAGTACTCTTGCCTGGAAAATCCTATGGACGGAGGAGCCTCCATGAGGTCGCTAAGAGTCGGACAGGACTGAGCGACTTCACTTTCACCTTTCACTTTCATGCACTGGAGAAGTAAATGGCAACCTAGAGAATCCCAAGGACGGGGGAACCTGGTGGGCTGCCATCTCTGGGGTCGCACAGAGTCGGACACGACTGAAGTGACTTAGCAGCAAACAGGGGCATCCCAGGTGGCTGAGTGGTAAAGAATCCGCCTGCCAATGCAGGAGAGGCGGATTCTGCCCCTGGGCGGGGAAGATCCCCTGGAATATGGAATGGAAACCTACTCCAGTATTCTTGTCTGGAAAATCTTACGGACAGAGAAGCCTGGTGGGCTACAGTCCATGGGGGTGAAGAGTTGGACACTACTGAGCGAGAAAAGTCAAATCGTACTGAAGCACAGATAAGATTATGTAACGTGCCTGAAACTGAAGTTAACAATAAGTGAGCGGGGTAACGGGTTGGGGCGAGCTGGGATCCAAATCTACGTACGCAGCTTGAGCCTGTACTATCTCTATTCAGTATTTTAAACTAATCAGTGAATGAATAAACCAAGTAACAGTATCACACGAAGTAAACAGTATCTTTTCACGAATGACAAAAATACTGGTACCTTTAAACTGACAAAAAATTTTCAGCGCTGGGGAACTTGTGGGATCATAAAAGAGAAATTAAACAACTGACTCACACGTGGTTTGGACCACGACAGGCGGCTCTCCGGGACTCGGTTCTCTAACCTACCAACTACCTCCCCAAGTCTTTAAGTAATATGCTAAGCAAACCAGGCCTGGTTTGGGGGTGTGGGGGGATGGTTACGGATCTTCGCCCCGGCGCAGACGCCGCACCAGGCTTCACGGCCGCGAAAATTTTCGGCCGGAGCCCCATCCCGGCATGCACCAGAGGCCCCGGCGACCACGCCTCCCGGCGACCGCCCGGTGCGCGTGTGCGTACCGTCGCCCGGAAGCGTCGCCTACACATTGCATGCTGGGAGTCGTAGGCTCCCGGTCCGGGCCCTAGGGCCGTCTTCAGCCTTCTCCATGAGGCTGCTGGCTTTGGTCCGCGCGGCACCGACGCGGGGAGCGCGCTTCGCGCTGACTCAGCGGCGACGGCCGTGGCGGCGTTAGCCGGCCCTCACTCTCTTATCCTTCCTGGGGCGCCAACCCCGCCCGCCAGCTTGCTAGCTTGCCTGCCCGGCGCCACGCAAGAAAAGGCGCCAGGAGACGCAGAGCAGCGAGAGGCTTGCGGCCCCGGCCAGCTCCGTCTCCAGCGTTAGCGCCGCGGCCGTGGCGGAGGACGACGGTGACGAGGACGAGGGCCGCTCTTCTCGCTCCCTGCTTGCGGCGCGGCTCCACTGACCGGCCCTCGGGAGTGCAGGCGGGCAGGCGGGATGGAGTGATAGGGAAGGTGACTCGGGGCTTGGGGCGGGACTCGGACCCAGTTCGGTTCACGCGAGGCTGCGGGGAAGTTGGCCGGGAAGACTGGCCCTGGAAGCCCCCATGCTGGAGAGGGTGCGGGCCGGGGGCTCTCCATGGCGGTGCGCCCGGAGGCTGGGCTGCCTGGGTCGGGGTAGTATGAGCTGCGGCGGACTGCGTCCCCTGTGCGTGGCCGCTCATTGCCCGGTGTTTCATCACTCCAATTGCCACGAGGCTTCTTTTAGGGGAGGGATCCAGGGGGAAGAAAAGGGGCAAGGCCGGCGGAGGGTCCCCATCGCCTGTGGCCCCCACATAGTAAAAGTGGCTAAGCCCATTTGTAATAGTTGTAGCGTATCTCAGCAGTTTCAACTGCAGAGATCTCAAACTTGATCCCCACCCCCACCCCGTCCCAGGACAAAAAAGAAAAAAAGTATTATTTCTCTGTAGTAATTTGCCAGCACGGACACGCCATTTTTGCTCTTCCCTTCCTCACAATTCTGCAAGAGTAGAGAAACATGATGTTTCCTTATAACCAGGAAAAAAAAATTACTTTTTGAAAGTGCTAATTAGTGTTACTGGGGGAAGTTACGTTTGATTAAAGCGACTTGTCAGCGTGGTGGTATAAGGCTGAAAAGATTCAGCCTTGGAACTGAAGAACAGTGTTCAGTAGGTGTAGTGGAATTTTTCCAGATTGTTTGATTCTTGATTTCATGGGTATCCATAGTAAAGTTAGGGCTTAATATTTTAAGTATTTTGCTTGCCTTCCCCCAGAACATTTGCTAGATGAGTAATTGAAGGGTTTATCTTATTGTAACAAATGTTTAAGCCTGCACCGCTATACCATGTTAGATATGTGTTCATGCATAACCTTTTGCTAGGAAAATTGTCACGTTTTTGCACAGGTTATAACTTTTCAGGTTTTTTTGCGTACATGTAGGTGATTTACCATTGCTTGTTATTATCCAAGTGCCTTCTCCGTGAGAGATTCTTTCTCTACTGACAACTGTAACAAGTTTGTTTCCTTAGATTTTATTTGCAATGTTTTTTCCTTAGTACCGCTTGCTGTTTCCCTTGATAGAATCAAAGTGACCAAGTTTATGAAATTTTCCCTAAAGCCATGCCATATTCAAGAAATCTTTTACAGAATTTCTCGATCTGGGATTCATAGAAGTTCAGATAGTCTTTTGTGTGTGTGCATTTTTCAAGGGAATGGTCATCAAATTTTTAACAATGCCTTTGATTTTCCATCTGTTCAAAATGCCAGTTTTCTAGTGTGATACGATGAATTATGAATTGTGGGCCCACTATGTGCCGGTCATGCTTTACATACCTTGTCTCATTGAAGTCTTTACTGCTTTATGAGGCAGGTGCTCTTTTTTTTCCTATTTCACAGAAAGGGCTCTCTCAGTTTTTGTAGTTGTCCACGTGGCCCCAGTTTGAAAGTAAGATTAGAATGCCAATCCAAATATTTGTGAATCCAAAATCTATGTTATATTATGTCCTAGGAACATAGTGACAAATATTCAGTCACTCCTTCCATTTAAGGTTAACGAGAGAAAAGTAGAAAGCAGACAGTGACAACCTATCAGCACTTGGAGGGGCATCTCATCCAGTTTGGGAGAGTTGAACAGTAGGGGTCAAAGAAGCGTTCTTGAAAGAAGTGACTTCTAAGCTGAGTTCTGAAGGACAAGCAGGGGTTAACCAAGTAAGGAGCAATGCGTGCAAAGATGAAAGGTAGACTACCGCTTGTCCTGCATGGTTAGAGTACAGAATGGTTACAGTCATTGAAAAGTGGATCTTAATCCTGAGGGCAGTAGGGAGTTACACTACCTTGATGTAATCTTTTAGTATGACCTTAACTATAGGAGAAGCAGCTGAGCTTTCTTCTCCAAGGCTCTCAGAACACATTCTGACTTATTGGGCAGAACCAGGGGGAGACAGAAAAGCATGTTGTTGTAAGAATCTTCTAACCTGGATCCAATCCTGGCCTCACCATTCCCATGAAAGGCTGTGGCCCCCTTCCTCATCACCCCCTGCGCCCCCCACCCCCAGGTTCTTGCCTTTTAAGAGTAGTAAGACCAGGCCTCCTTACCTCAGGTAGAGCTTGTTCTTTATTTCTGCAAATAAATACACATTTTATCAGAAACCAAGTTGCCTTTGGGGCTGATCATGTTCTTACTCAAAAATGTTAGACTCTGAATTGTGGGGAAAGTGCAGTGCTTTCCAGAGACTAAAAAAAGTTCTTAAATAAGAGCAGTCAGTGTTAAATCGACAGCAACATAATCTGAATTTGTATTTCTTTTTGAACATAATGTGGTTGCACAGTTGCACTTTATTGGAGATAGTAACAACGTAAATTAGAAATTTACTATTTAGAAATTGAAATTACTATTTCAAGTAAAAATACTTTCTATACTTTATTGATGATCTTGAAGAAAAGGAATTTGAGAACCTTAGTGGCATACCTTAGAAATTACACATTCGTGGACTATTTAGCAGACCCACTCTTCTGAGACAGGCTCCTATACTTGTAATTGGATTGTTTCAAAGGAAGTTCTTTGAACTTCTAAACGTCTTCCTATAATGTTATCTGCTTGTAATGGTATTCAGGATAAGCATCTATTTTGCTTATCAAGTGTTTTTTTCTTCCAACTGTGTGTGTGTGTACAGATGTTTGTGGATTCTTCTGTGGGATTAGAGGGCACGCCTATTGTAATCAGAAGACTCCAAGTATAGCAGCGGGAATGGATGAACAGGCTCTCCTAGGTCTAAATCCAAACGCTGATTCAGACTTCAGACAAAGGGTAAGTCATGTCTGCTTAATCATTTTTTAAATCATGTTACATAAACATTTTCATTAGAGGGCTTGAATCAAAAATACGCATCTGATGAAGGTTTAATTTGGATGGAAATGAACAGAGAAACAAATCTGAGGTATTTCACTATATTCTGAATACAGAAACAGTGAATGATTGTGACCTATTTTCTCTGTAGTTGGTTTAACAACAGTATTAAAATCTCTTGTAATTTAAGGCAAGTCTTTATGTCACATCATTATAATTATTTGAAAGTTATAATGCAAAGTATTGTTCAAGGGACTTTGCTAGAATAGCAGGCGTACATATGATGTTTTTCCATTGCTTGATTTAGTTTAGTCTAAACAAGTTGTTTAACCCTCATGTTAGTGGTAGTTAACAATATTGTTACTTCAATCAGGCAGACATGTAAATAAGCAGGTATTATATACCATGTCTCAGGTTACATAAAATGATTACATGACAAAGAATCCATTATGAGGTACTGGGATATTTGGGTAAGTATAAACAATTAAACATATTGTAGCATACACTTGTAATCATGGCTGAATGATAAAAGAAGAATCTAAAGAACAAGCCTGTAATGAAGTTTTTTAAAGATGGGTGGGTGGGTTGAAGTATAAGGTAAATGGATGAAGAGTCATTTACTTTCTGCTCTCGTAGCAAAAGATATTTTTTTATAAGTGAGCTAAATGAAGTTAACAATTTACAAAATATAAAATATGAAACATATTACAAAATATAAAAGTCAACAATTTTACAGAAATTTTTTTAAATAGTAAAAAAAAATCTGCAGGGATTTCCAGGATAGTACTGTGTACTGTGTACTTCTCTGCTGTTAAAAGAAGTAACCAGCCTTCCAGATAGAGGTGAATGACAAGAATTGAGATTTAAATAGCTAATTACAAGATACCTATCAAACCGGTTAGGACATGAAAAGTCATTAAAAGTCTGTGTCTTATGTATATGGACAAATTTTTCTTTTCAGAGGAGCTTTAGCTACCTACCTTCAAACCCTTAGTCATGAACATAGTTGAAGCATAATAAATCTGTACCTTTCATTTAGCTTGGTGTTACATAGCTTTTGACTATTAGTTTAGTTATTAAATAAGCTTCTCTGTTATTTTTTATGTTCCTTTTTTGAAATCGTTTGTTTTATAATAAAATTCCACCATCAGAACTTTTTTTTTTAATGTGTTATGATTTTCTTTTTCAGAAAGTAAAACTAGTACATTAACAGTGGTTTTAATATTATAGAAGTTAGGTTTTTCAGCAATAAAAATGGGTTCTATCAGTCATAGGCATATGTTACACATCCAGATCCAGCCCTAATTGATACTCCATTAAGCCAATCCGAGTAATAATTAGAATGAAAAATAAGGAATTGTAAGGAAAAGTAAGTTCTGATAGTCCTGATCCTGGAATTGAGGAGTAGTAGGGACTTAATTCAGTTTTGTAATAAGATAAATGATTGCCAACCCTGATTCCCAGTTGTCTGTCTATAGTTCTCTGTTTTCTACCTGGGCACTAAGTAACTGAACTGACTCTGTTGCCACTTAGAGACAGTAGAGCATTAGAAAGGTGTGAGATAGCAGAACTGGGTGATGAAAACTGACTTGTTCATCATTACTATAGTGTTGTTGTTGTTGTTTAAATGCTAGTATCACGTGGATTCAGAGTGCAAAGAATAGTTAAAACTGAAAATTTTCAAGTTATTATCACTAAAAAAAATAGTGACACTTGAAGTGACACTTTCCAGGCAAAGATACAGGAGTGGACTGCCATTTCAGTAGTTTTCCATTATTATTGCAGGTTTTAAAATATACATATATTTATAAAATAAATAAGAATATTTACTCATTTATTTGGCTGCCTCGGGTCTAAGTTGTGGCAAGCAGAATCTTTTGTTGAGTTGTGTGAGATCTTTCACTGTGGCTCAAGGACTCTAACTTATTTTTTTTAACCTCTCACCCAAAGGAAAAAATAATTTTATATCGTGACCCAGTATATGTGTATGTATATGTATGTATGTGCACACATGAATATATGACATTTACACACATAAGTAAAACAAGTCATACAAAATAATAGTTATTCTTGCTAGGTGCAGTGCACTCTAATATCTCTGTTCTGTTTCACTTTTTAAATTGCTGATCAAGACTGATAAAATTGTTTTCACAACATTGATGAGGCACAAACCACATTTAAAAATATATATATATTGGCTAATTGAAATTAGATTCCTCAACTCATTTCAAGGTATGTGCTTAATTGCTTCAGACTCATTTAGCAGTGTTTCTAGAGATTATGTGTTATTTTCTTGACTGAGAGATTTTTTGCAAGTTACTGAGATTACTGTTTGTTGTCATATGTGAAACTGGCATCTGTCATTGATCTCCATTGCAGCATACAAATGGAAGAATATGAGTCACCCCTGTTTTCCCAACAGTGGTAGATAGGCTGTGGACTTGGTGCTGCATCTGTTCTAGAGGATACTTGCTCCTGTAACAAGACCCAGAATTCATGAATACAGGGATGAGAAATGCATTCCCTAAAAGCTTTGACTTTTTCAGTTATTTGGTACTTCCCTAAAATTCATATCAAGCAGTTGAACTCTGATTTTAATCTCACCATTTAGGAAACTTACTGATGCAGTTGAAAAATGGAAATAATTCTCTTTTTCTGTTAAATGGTAGATCAAATGATAATACAGAATATGTTTCATCCTTTATAGGTAGTCACTTCTTTAATAGCATGTTTGATATTAAATAGGAAAAGTATTCTTTATATCCCATTTTAAAATTGCATGTACCTCAGGAGTTTAGCACTTGACAGAGCACTGGAGTGTTTTCTCTTGATTCTTCTAATAACCCAGTGAGGTCTGCAGGGCATTTTTGTGTTGTCTCCTTTCCCATAAGGAAACAAGTTAGAAGTATCCAACTGATGGAATTTGTTTTCTACTTCACCTATTTCCTAGGAGTAATCATTCAGTTGCACCTACTCAGAAGCCTGAATTCAATGTTTAGCTGTTTTTTTAAGTCACTGTAGTTGGTTTGCTACTCTCAGTAAACTTTGTTGAGTTTTGGCAGAGAATTGAGATTGACTGTTCCAAATGCATATTCTGCTTTGCAATTACACAGGCCTTGGCCTATTTTGAACAGTTAAAGATTTCCCCAGATGCCTGGCAGGTGTGTGCAGAAGCTCTGGCTCAGAGGACATACAGGTAATCAAAGCAAAATTTGCATAACTTGTAGAAGACTTTAAATTTTTATGAACTTGGCAGGATTGTTTTATGTATCTGTTTGAAAAAGGCTTTCATAAAAACATTTATGACTTAGTTTTAAAAAACTATTCCATGTAGAACGAGAAAAATAATAAACTAAAAATTTTGGCCAATTCTGAATTCACTTTTCATTAAAACTATCCTTTCTTTGCCTTATTCTGAGTTCCTAATAGTAGATTCCAGCTGGCATATAGTACAGTAGAAATTTCTATATTTTCTTATGATGAGGAGGGATGATTGGTTTTCTAAAAACTTGGTAGAGAAGGTAATCAGAAATTATCTATCTTAATTTTTATTTAGTGCATAAACATTCAGTTCCTAATCTTTTGATGTTGGACCAACAATTTTTCTTTGTGTATGTGCCGCAATCACTTTGTGATTCTTAATGTTGAAAATATTAATTGCCCCATAATTGATCCTCTCCAATTTCTGCTTTGGGTCCCTGTAGTGGATTGAAGAACAGTGAATGTGGCTTTCTAAACCTTTTATTTATTTCTTCCCACATCTCCAAGTCTTCTGGTTATCTGGCCCACAATACACATGTACAAGGTTTTTTTCTCCCATGCAGCGTGACTTTCTGTGAACTCTTTCTAAAGCATTCAACTTAATTTTCACAAAAATAGAAACTCATCTTATTCACTGCATTATTTTATATAGTAGTTAATTAAGTTACTTACATATAAAAGAAGTACAGTGCACCTAGTGAGACTGGGGGAAGCACACTGACTAGTTGTAAACAACAACTCTACTAGTAAGAGTGTAAATAAGTTTATAGGGGTCAGTGAGAATTCCTGCCTAGGTTTCTTGCATGCTGGGAGTATCAGTCACTGAATTTTATAGCTGAAAGCAAGTGTTCCAGTTTAGTGAAAGTTAATTTTGAAAAACATCTATATGTCTTAGAGTAAATGAGGGCTGGCTTTTAATTAAGGGCTCCCTGTAGTTTATATTTGGAGTGAAAAATTTCAGTCATATAATTAAAGCTTCAGTGCAATCCATGATAAGAATAGAAACCCTAAGGTCTTAGAAAAGATGCTAATTAAATGTAACTTTTTAAAAAACTTTAAAAAATTAGGTTTTATCTTCTTAAGTGCGAATTTTTTTTGGTGGAGGGGTTAAGGGATGTAGTCAGAATAAAGACAATACCTCCATTCTTACATTGACTATAATTAGCTTTGTATATGAAAAATCGTTCCTTGACTATGCCTGACTCAAACTAACTGTCTAAAAAGAACATTGTTGTTCATTAAAGGGACTTGGTCAGAGCTTGTAGCTAGCTCACTGCATCGCTGTTATCACTCCTAGGGAGACAGTTAGAAGTGGACAGTGGATGGATATTCATTTTTACTACCCCCACCCTTTTTAAGGTCATCTATTTGTTTTTACTTTCTTTCTTTTTTTTTTGTTTGAATGGCCTCGCCATGCAGTATGCAGGAACTTAATTTCCCAACCAGGGACTAAACCCGTACCCCATACAGTGGAAGTGTAGACTCCTATCCACTGGACCACCAGGGAATCCCTAAGGCAATATATTTGTAACCTGGTTTTCTATATGAATTTCGGGGCTGGACTGCCAGTCTAGGAGACTTCTCTTGCTTTGGATTTTGCTGCAATAGAACTTTTAAGTTTAAGTATGACTTTGATGGCCATCTCTGACTTGACTGAGTCTCTGGCTGTTCTACTGTTTGTCATTTTACATCTATCCTTTCTGTTATAAAAGGTAGGAATTGCTTTGGGAATCCTAACATCTTGAATTGAGGGGAATGCTCTCTATTTGCAAAGCGCTGTATGTACTTAAAGTGAATCTTAATTTGGGATTATTCTGTTTGTCAGATTTCCACTGAATATATAAAGTTCTCTTAGCTTACAAATGGATGTGAATGTAACACTTGAGAGCAATAAGCCAAAGGTCTGGTTTGAGAAACTTTCACCTGAGTTATTCATTGCTATTTACCTTTGATTTGTTTTCCCCAATTCATATTCTCCTTGTCTAATTTTTCTCTTTTTTTTTTCTTTTTCAGTGATGATCATATTAAGTTTTTCTGCTTTCAAGTACTGGAACATCAAGTTAAATACAAGTATGGCTTTTCTCACTGAGATTTGTGGGGAGAGGCTATTTTTGAAACTTTTCCCCTCTTTGGGGACATCATAACATAGGCTGTAAATTGACATTATGTGTCATATCCAGCTTTGAAATATGTTTTGATTTATCCCAAGGTGTTTTAAAAATACCGAATTCATTGGCTACATAAAAGAATCCAGTCAGTACACAGGAAAAAGTTAAATTCCAGTTTCTCTGGGAAAGAATGAAAAGATATGGCAACACCACGCCTGCATCACTGCATGACCACTCTCTGTTAAAGTTGAGTGGCAGTATGGGCACTTGCATTTAGAACCCCTGCCTTGTTGTTCAGTCGCTAAGTCATGTCCAGCTCTTTGTGACAGCATGGACTGTAGCCCGCCAGGCTCCTCTGTCCATGGGATTTCCCAGGCAAGAACACTGGAGTGGGTTGCCACTGACTTTTCCAAAAACCCCTGCCTAATTTAAGCAGAAACAGTGAATTGCTGCCCCAGGGATCCTTAGTTTGCCTCCTGATTTATTCTGTAAATCACAGACCTGAGACCATTATTTTCATTTGAGAAATTGTGTACCTGCCATTTTGTTTTGGACCACAGATAAAACTAAGATCAATGTTGATACCCCTCCAGCCACTCCCACCCCTGTCTTTAAAGTGGCAATGAAAATTATTACCAATTTATCATAGGGAATTTTAGGTAATTGGTATACAAATTCTCTGTTTCAAATATGAGAGGCCATTACTTTTTAAAAACCACATACACTAAATATTACCATTATTCTGTATTTTGAACAGATATTCAGAACTAACTACTGTTCAACAACAACTAATTAGGGAGACGCTCGTATCTTGGCTTCAAGCTCAGGTAAAATAGTAGCTTTTACATTTAATACCTCAAATTGCCAGATATTTCAGTTTTTATTTTTGGAAGAGTTTGCAACTTCACCTCAAAAATGTCACTCATTTATCCTCCATTTGATCATGTAGCTCTTTTAGAAAGTGCTGGCTTTGAAGATTACAAGTGATAAAAGCTTAGCAGTAACTTAAAATTATATCAGTAATAGAAGCTGTCATTCTTTCCATGACACATGGTGGAAACTTTTGGTTTTAGAATGTTATTTTAACTACTAGACAAAAGTCAATTTTCACACTTAAGGTGAGCCCTCCTGGAACAGATTCTTCATAAAGAGCCCTTTTTAAAGGAGCCAATAGAGTTCTTTATTCACAGTATTTTATTTTTCATTAATTTTAGCTAATCTTAACATATTAAAATAGTTGTGTAGCTAGAGTATTTATTTATCTTACAGAGCAAGCAGCTAGAAGAAAAACCATTGAATTTGCTTTCTTCTTAGAAAAGGTTATAGGAACTACTAAAACTCTGCCCATGAAACTTTAATACTTTGGTAATTCTCAAGCATATTTGCCACACAGCTGTTGTAGACCATGGTGCAGTTTAGTGGGATTTTGCCTATTAATGATAAATAGGAGAACAATGTTTGAATCTTTTCCATTTACATTTAATTTTATGAACTGTATCTCTTGTTTGTCAGATGCTGAATCCCCAACCAGAGAAGACCTTCATACGAAATAAAGCTGCCCAAGTCTTCGCCTTGCTTTTTGTTACAGAATATCTCACTAAATGGCCCAAGTTTTTTTTTGACATTCTCTCAGTAGTGGACCTAAATCCAAGGGGAGTGGATCTGTACCTGCGAATTCTCATGGCTATTGATTCAGAGTTGGTGGATCGTGATGTGGTTCACACCTCAGAGGCAAGTAACATCTTATTAATAAGTTTTTAATTTAGATATTGCAAGAGATAATGGGTAAATAATGAAAGGATCAGGAAGGAATTTTTTTGTTTTTGATAAAACTTTATTAGGAATACTTACAGATTTGCTCAACATTTTGAATTTTTACAAAGGAACTTAAATTGGGGGTTTTTCCCCAGGTATAGGGTAAAATTAGAGCATTTAGCTTTTTTTTTTTTAACCAGACAGGAACTTCCTCTAGTGAAATAAACAAATTGATTTTTTTCCTATGAATTTGTAGAGAAATGTGGCCTATATTTACTGTTACTTTATAGTTTCTGACTGAGGAAAAAGCCTTGCTATGTACCAGTGCTGGGTTCTTCTGTATCCTCAGATAGTCACATAGGCCATGACCTTAGTCTTTCTCTATTTCTGTATTACCCAATATAACTTTCTCCTTTTTCTTAAAGAACACAATGGAAATAGCTTAATTCAAATATGTCTGACGATTTAAGGTTATTGTATGTTAAATATGATATTTATACACAGTATTGTTTACATTATTTCTGTTCTCTTAAATAGATTAAGTATGTTTGTATAATACTGAGAAATAACTTTTATCACATGGTTAAAATTTCTAAGCAGTGTTTTTTTTATAGTTTGTGTTTAATAAATTATGTCTAAGTAAAATGGAAGGAAGAGTTAGAATCACAGGTTATGATTTTAGAGCAGATAAATAGGAAATACTGGCAGGGAATGTGTTAACAAGTCGGGAAATGTAGTGTTGCGAAAATACTGTGTGCAACTATTATACAGATATCAAACATTATCTTGGGAGGTAATCTGATTGTATATATGGTTTTTTTTTTTAGGAGGCTCGTAGGAATACTCTCATAAAGGATACCATGAGGGAACAGTGCATTCCAAACTTGGTGGAATCATGGTACCAAATCCTACAAAATTATCAGTATACCAATTCAGAAGTGACATGCCAGTGCCTTGAAGTAGTTGGGGCTTATGTCTCTTGGATAGACTTATCCCTTATAGCCAATGATAGGTAAGTAAATCTATATTTAAAGAATATAAACCTGCATAATACAGTGTATAAAGCTCATGAATTTGAAAATATTGTAAGAATTTTTGTTTCTCCATTGCCAGGTTTATAAATATGCTGCTAGGTCATATGTCAATAGAAGTTCTACGGGAAGAAGCCTGTGATTGTTTATTTGAAATTGTAAATAAAGGAATGGATCCTGTTGATAAAATGAAACTGGTAGAATCTTTGTGTCAAGTGTTACAGTCTGCTGGGTTTTTCAGCATTGACCGGGTCAGTAAATTTATGTATAAGGTTTTGAAAATTGTTAGAACAAATTAGGATAGGCAGTAATTTAAATATACTTTCCTCTTTCTTTATTTTTAAGTGTTAGAAACTTCCTTGAGCTTATAATGGTGAAACACTGTCCAGAAAGCCGTAATGTCATGTGTAACATTTTCCTTGACCATGGATTATATCAGACTTAAACTTGAAGATCTAGGATAGTACTTACTTTTGTGCTTTCTAATAGCCTCTCAGGTGATGCTGTGCTATTGCTCTTCATGAACCACACTTTAAGAAGCATGGCAGTGCATTTTGACCTAAATTAGACTCCATTATAAATGTTACATTTTTATCATATTCATTTGAGCTATTGGAGTTTAGCCTCAGCAGAATTAGGGCTCAAGTGAGTGTGGTAAATTAATAATTTAGAAACTGAATTTGAAGGTTTTTACTTTTAATTTTACCTGTGACAGTGATAAAGAATTACTAAGAAGTCTTTGTATTGTTAATATATCAGGAGTACATCTCTGGTATTTTCCTCACTGTCAAAGTATGGTCAGTTACACTGCTAATAATTGTTTTATTAAAAAACTTAAAATGGTGAAGCTAAAAACTCTTTCTGTAGGAGAATATCATAAGGATAATTAATGAAAATTAACCTGATTTTGAGTTCTAACACTAATGCTGATTAACTTTAGGCAGTTATTTTAATAGCAGTTTTATCTCTTTGTGATGTAGTTGAGGTTCAAATTAAATAGTGTCAGAAAGGACTGTTGTAAATAGTGGCACAAAGCATAATATAGCAGCATTAACTTTATTAGAAGGTATTTATTAAATTCATCAATTTACAGAGAAGGTTTTGAAACCACAGATCTCTTTTTTAAACTTTTATAATTTGACAATGTCTACATGACTGTAATCATTAAAGATAGTTATTTTGAGAGTTAGTGGATAATAACAGTAGAAGAATTCAGACTCTTAAAACTTCCCAGTCAAAATGGTAGTATTGTTAATGTCTAATGTTAGTTTAAAATTGACTACTATAATTGGCACTTGATCCATTCTAAAATTTAGAGTTTTTCCTCTCAGGTAGTTGGTTTTAAATTGAGATCTGTATTGTTTGTAGGAAGAAGATGTTGACTTCCTGGCCAGATTTTCTAAACTGGTCAATGGAATGGGACAGTCACTGATAGTTAGCTGGACTAAATTAATTAAAAATGGGGACATCAAGAATGCTCAGGAGGCACTGCAAGCTATTGAAACAAAGGTGGCGCTGATGTTGCAGCTCCTAATTCATGAGGATGATGACATCTCTTCTAACATTATTGGATTTTGTTATGATTATCTTCATATTTTGAAACAGGTAAGTCCTTATGTTAGTCTTTGTTGTAGATAATATAGAAAAGCCATAGAGAAATTGAAAAATACAGGAAAATGAAAATAAGATACTCAGTTATCTACTCTAGTGATATTTACTGTTAATTATGAATATATTTTCATCTTTTTTCTTTCCTTTAAACTTCTTAGCTGGAAAACATAAATGGCCAGGTTCTAAAATTCACTAGACTAAAAAGCTTCAGAATTAGTTATAGGTTTAGGTTGTTTCTTTTATTTTTAATCTGTGTTTATTTCTTTTTGGCCTTATATCATGTGGCATCTTAGTTCCTTGACTGGGGGGCTGAACCTGTACCCCTCCCTTGGGAGCATAGAGTCTTAACTGGACTGCCAGAGAAGTCCCCTGTCTTTGTTTTTCAATACAGTAGAAATTTTGTTAAAGATATTATTTTAATTACATATGCATCATTTCTTATGAAGTTTTTAATAATTAAAAATTTCCCCCAGAGAGTTGCTGCCAATAGTAGAACTTAAAACGTAGAAGGTATGAATCTCATATATTATACATGTAGCCTTTTAAAGAATTAATAACTTTTCATTATGACATTAGGTGAGAGCTATGCCTACTTTATTTACATTGATTTAGTTGAATTGAGTCAAGCTTAAGATGATATTTTTTGAAACTGAGTTTAGCTTCTGTTATAACATGTTTCTGCATGCATACTTTAAGAAATTTTCGGCAATGTGAAAAGGTATGATGAAAGTTAAAATCACTATTGGTAATCCCACTGTATCTCATAGTGGATTTCTAGGCTTTTATGGCCTAACTTAATTAAAAACAAGGTGAGATCATACTTTGCTGTTCTGTAATCTGCTTCTTTGCTGAGTACATTTATAAGTATCTTTAAAATTCAAGTTTATCTACATGTTTTTGCCTGTATGCCAAGTTACTTACTAGAAGTGAGATTGATAGATTTTAGATTAGGTACATTTCACATATAGAAAGTTACTATCAAACTGCCCTCCAGAAAAGCTCTGTGCGTGTTTGAAAAGATACTGAGAAAAATATTTTGATAAGCAAGTATTACTTCAGGAAACCTAATAAATGATTGCTTTCTTTTCAACAGCTTACAGTGCTTTCAGATCAACAAAAAGCTAATGTAGAGGTAACTGACTTCTTTTTGCTTCTTTTAAACCAATAGTAGACTCTGTATCTACAGTCTGCCTTGAAATACAGCCTAGTTTCAGATTACATGAAATTAGAGGAGACTGACAAAAGACTTTATTCTTAATTTTAGGCAATCATGTTGGCCGTTATGAAAAAATTAACCTATGATGAAGAATATAACTTTGAAAATGAGGTAAGAATTTTGGATTGAGGAGAAAACAGTTTTAATTGTATTATGTACCCATATCAGATTACTATTTCAAGTTTTGAGTGTCTTAGAGTCCTTTAAAACAAGAAGTGTTTTAAAAATTAGTCTTGTTTATACTGACGACTTCTTAGATTAATGGAAACTTCATAATTCTTCATGTTTTTGTATTTTGTCCTCTGATTCTTGAAAATGACCTTTTTAAGGACACTTTGTAGCACTGAACTTTGTAAGACACTGACAGTATTATTCGTGATCATATTTCACTTTATATTTAATAAGAGAGAAATTGAGGCCCAATTGGTGGACCTCAGATTGTAATTGTCTACGGGAGAGTGGAAGTGAGGCACTTCACTGTCTCTGGGCTTGTTGTGGTTAAAGTCCTCTCCAGGGTTGTCATAAGTCAGCTTTCCATCAGTCACAAGAGTCATGAGTGCTTTCTGGCGACTCAGTAATGGCATGTACTGTCTAGCTGTGTGCTAACGTGTTCTGTTACCCACTTCAGACGTTCAGAAACTGGACTACACGAGGATACTGGTGATGATCACCAACACACCATGCACTTGCAAAGTGCCAGGTTCATTACATATAGTATCTTTAATCATGTGATATTATTACAGTTCTTACAGTGGACAGTAAGATACAAAGAGTATACATAAGGTGCTAAGGTTCTCATAAAGCCCTGTGTGAACCCATCGTGGCTTGAACTTCTGCTTTTGTTTTCCAAAGCCTTCCATTGTCTGGTGTTCGCCTAATCATCCCTCAGTCACTCTCTTCTCTATAATGACTCTTGTTTTTAACCTCCTCCCTGTGCTGTTGCTGGCTCTAGGCTTTCATGGTCTAGGGCTGGGAAATAATTATTTGTGAGCAGGAGGGGAAACACTACTGCGTTTTCTTACATAAATAAATATTTATGAAAAAATAAAAGTGTATTAAATTTGTAAATATAAAGAACTAATGAGAACTCACCATTTTGTGTGTCTTAAGGTCTTCTAAGTTTCTTAATGGAATTTTTAAAATACCATAGGGTGAAGATGAAGCCATGTTTGTAGAATATAGAAAACAGCTGAAGTTGTTGTTGGACAGGCTTGCTCAAGTTTCACCAGAGTTGCTGCTGGCTTCTGTCCGCAGAGTGTTCAGTTCTACACTGCAGTAAGTGTGTCCATCTGCTTCTGACAAGTCGCCTCTTTCCTCCTCTCCCTGATGGTGGCCTATCATAAGTGATTCACATGACTCACTTGTTTATGTTACTTACTGAGATCTTACGTGTGTCGCCAAAACAATGCACTTGACTCCTTGATTTATCTTGATCCTTGAGGGGAAATGCTGCTCTTCGGAACATAAACAATAAAATGGATTACATTGGTTATTTATACTTCTGTGATATGAATTAATGTTCCCTGGCAGAATTAACAATTGCTGTGACTTTTTAGTAATTAAAGAGAATTTTATTGGTGTCTTTTTATCCAGTGCATCACTAGTTGTATAGAAAGTTTGTATTCAGATCTCAGTGATGTGTTATACCTTGGTAGGAATTGGCAGACTACACGGTTTATGGAAGTTGAAGTGGCAATAAGATTGCTGTATATGTTGGCAGAAGCTCTTCCAGTATCTCATGGTGCTCACTTCTCAGGTGATGTTTCAAAAGCTAGTGCTTTGCAGGATATGATGCGAACTGTAAGTATACTAAAGACAACTTATTCTGAACCTAATTTTCTGTTTTCATATAAGCTAATGTGAGTTTCTTAATTGTTAGAGTTTAATATACATTATTACAGGGACATTTTGATGTTGCAGTAAATGAAGATAGGTTTTCTTAACTTTTTCCTGCTCTAGCTGGTAACATCAGGAGTTAGTTCCTATCAGCACACATCTGTGACATTGGAGTTCTTCGAAACTGTTGTTAGATACGAAAAGTTTTTCACAGTTGAACCTCAGCACATTCCATGTGTACTAGTAAGTATACACTTTACTCTCAGCTTTTGTTATTTTGGATGTGTTTCAGCTAATGAATAGATAGTATTCTATCTTTTTTTTATCACTTTTTTCCAGAGCTCTCAAAAATTCCTGAACATGCTAAAACTCCTCCATTTCTTTAATATGGAGTTTGTGTCTAGTCAGTTATTTAAAACAAATATTCAAGGACCTATTTGTGTGTAGTGTAGGCTTACTTATATGTACCTGGTTCCTCTCTTCCAGAGCGAAAAAGTAAAACTCGATGTGAACAAAAACATGTCATGACATTAGCAATAAAAGCAGTAAAAGGTGGTAAATAAACACAGAAATAGTAAAAGTGTCTCTGTCTCTTTAGATGGCTTTCTTAGATCACAGGGGTCTGCGGCACTCCAGTGCTAAAGTCCGGAGCAGAACCGCTTACCTATTCTCCAGATTTGTTAAATCTCTCAAGTAAGTAAAACATTTTGGCTGTTATGTTTAATTCTTATTTTTAAGATTGTTAAGTAAGATGTAACTTATTATCTAAGAGCCTATGGTAGTTTTAGTTCTTTCTGTTCTTAGGCTTTAAAAAAAAATGTTCCTTTTTGTATTGTGCTTTCTTTTCTTTCTCTTTAGCCAGGTACTTTGTTCATTATTAAACTGATATGTTTGAATATTTTTATATGTAACACTTGTCATTACTAATGGCATTAGTTATTTCACAGTTTTATTGCTGTAGATAAAACTATATGGTTTCTTTGAAATTCTAAAGATGATATTCCTTGGAAATACCTTAACATAATCTGTCATATTGTTCTTTACTAGTGCCATTTTTCTAGGTATGAAAACTACTTTTTTTAGGTTATAATATTGTAATTTTAAAAAAGCATAGCTAGTCTGAATGGTGACATGTGGCTACCTTAGAACTGAACTTTTTTTTAGTTCTGCCTTAAAGGGGACTTTGATATTTCAGCACTTCTCCAAACACTATTATTTATGTAATTGTGGTTTTCCTTTTTGCCTTTATTCAGTAAACAAATGAATCCTTTCATTGAGGATATTCTGAATAGAATACAAGATTTATTAGAGCTTTCTCCACCTGTAAGTATCTTTCTTTCTAAATGAAAATTGGGGGGGGCATGTAGGGCTTAGATCTATTTACTAAAACTCTGTTGAGGTATAGTAAATAAACAGTATTAGAAATAGAAGAGGAAAAAAAGAAATAGAAGGGAATAAAAATTTGACTGATAGATTTAGCAGTGTGAGATATGGTCTGCTCTCTGTACTATTAAATGCCAGTGAAGTATTTTTTGGAGAAGAAATATTCATTTTCAAAATTATTCTCTGTTTAGTACTGTGATCACACAAGCGCTTCTCAGTGACTTCTACTAGTAGACTGAAATTTTATTGTTAAACTTCTGGCTTGAGGTAAAAAGAATTTCAACACTGCTTGATCTGAATATCTCGGTTATTTATTTCACTAGAAAGATTTAAATAATCTTTAAAAGATACCTTGTAAGCGCATTTTGACTGATACCTGTTTTTGTGTAAAATGCTGGCAATGTCAGCAAACTACTGACATTAACTTTTTTTTCATTTTGGTGAGAGTTATTAATGGAGCCACACTTGAAAAATGTTAAACATAAAATATTTTGTTTTTTAAATAAGTATCAGTATTTAGAGTATATGGGTTATTTAATTTCATTGCATGAAAGGTTACTAGTGAATTATATGGTTAAATTTGCCTACGTGCTAAAGAAATCTACATTAAAAGACTTTCATAGAGCCACATTTAGCCATGCCATATTTATGGATATTGGAAATTTTTTGTTTTTCTTATTGCACATAGAAACAAGAACTTGTACTATGCCTGTA
This sequence comes from Ovis canadensis, assembly GCF_042477335.2. Lineage (NCBI taxonomy): Eukaryota > Metazoa > Chordata > Mammalia > Artiodactyla > Bovidae > Ovis > Ovis canadensis. The sequence continues at coordinate 161,170,764 of NC_091247.1, read as the reverse complement.
ACCTTTTTTTAATGTGTAAAAAGACTTGATTCACAGTGCTTTTACTGAATGTTGACTGCTTAATAGGGGTATAAATACTGTGTATTTATCTAACAACTTTAACTTTGTGATCTCAACTCCTAGAGCCGTGATTGGTCCTAATGTTATTTAATAAGTGTTTTAGTTACTTCTAAATAAGGACGTTCTCTTTTAAAAGATAGAAGATTCTTATATGTGTATATATACACACACACACACATATATAAAATATACATATACTTATATATATGTGTGTATATATATATATAATAAGGCCGCCACACAATTTATCTAAGACTAGGCTTGTAAATACTTTCTTAACAGGGAGTTTTATTGTTATATGTAGAAGGGCTTCTGATATTTTCCCCTTCCCCCTGGCCTCTCAGATTGCATAAATGTGAAAAATAACAAAACTTAGTAATAAAATGGGTCAGTGGATGTTTGCTTACACTTGAATAAGATCTTTTCATTTGCAGTCTTATTTTCAAACGTGTAAAAGTAACAACTCGTGTATGTGTTTATTATGTGGCATTTGTTGTTATTTAAATCTTAAACACTTTAAAATATTAATCTGTGTGGGCTTTGTCTTAACCTTCAAAGCACTTTGTATAACTGACTTTTTGCCTCCTAACAACAGATAAATTTTATAAAAGTAAAACAAGTTAGAAAACTTGATTATTACATTACATGACCATTTATGATGTCATCTCAATAGACCCCTCATCTTTTGACCTCTAATTCAGTTTATTTACAAGTACTCAATCTTCTTTTTATTAATGAGTTGATGTGATAGATTACGTCTTCTGTCCCTCTTTTACTTTTAAATGGGAGGAACTGAACAAATTAAAACTTAAATAAGACTAAATTTCATTTTAGGAGAATGGTTACCAGTCTTTGTTGAGCAGCGACGATCAATTATTTATCTATGAGACAGCTGGAGTGCTAATTGTTAATAGTGAGTATCCAGCAGAGCGGAAGCAGGCATTAATGAGGAATCTGTTGACTCCACTCATGGAGAAGTTTAAAATTCTGTTAGAAAAATTGATGCTGGCACAGGACGAAGAAAGACAGGCATCTCTAGCAGACTGTCTCAACCATGCTGTTGGATTTGCTAGGTGAGTGTGATTGGTGAAGATTGGCATTTAAATTGGCGAAGTGATTTTCTCAATATATACAGAATCATTTACTTAGATTTTTCTAGAACTAGGCATGTGTGTCATGTTTCCAAAACTGGATTGTCCAGAGAATTGTGTAAACATTTCTAAATTCATTAAATTAGGATATTTAGCTGAAGAAGGGAATAGATCTCATAACATTCTGCAGTTCTGACTTGACATCTTTCTAAATCCTTGACTTCTCTGATTTCTCTGGTTTAAGTTGATAATGTATTTAAGGAGATTCGCTTAAGTATATATACCAATGACATCAGGGGATCTGTTATGGAATCTTAAAGAGAAGGTGCTGAGGCTTCTTATTAGTTGTTGCATTGTGTCCCAACCACCCACGCTGTTGTTTCTCTCTCTACACATACTTCTTTATTGGTAAAGAATAACAGTATGAAAGTTACAGTGATTTTTAATTGGAAGCACTTAGAGAAAACTTCCATGCAAAAGCTTGTGTTAGAGATATTGTATAAATAACTCAATTCTAAGATTGTTTTCTAATATAAATTGATGATTTACACTTTGTGTAGTAGAGCCTATTCATAGTAAATAGATTTTTTTTTCTCTTTACTGCATATATTATCAGCAGGATTTTAGCAAAATATTTAGGTGGGCTCACATTTGAGAGATTGTATCAATTACATTTCATTCATTTAACTTGGGCCCTTTCTGGAATGGTAACTGGAAGCAACCATTAGCTAAAAGTGGACATAACTGTGACATGGAAAATAAAGAATTGGCTGCTTTGTTTTGTCAGTTTTATAATTTGTTGTGCATTGTTGTTTATTACTCCATAAACCACTTGAAGAATAAACTTAAAACCAGTTACCTGATCATTGTTTATGTAGTCGAACCAGCAAAGCTTTCAGCAACAAGCAGACTGTGAAGCAATGTGGCTGTTCCGAAGTTTACCTGGACTGTTTACAGACGTTCTTGCCAGCTCTCAGTTGTCCCTTACAAAAGGATATTCTCAGGAGTGGAGTCCGCACTTTCCTTCATCGCATGATTATTTGCCTGGAGGAAGAAGTCCTTCCCTTCATTCCATCTGCTTCAGAACACATGCTCAAAGATTGTGAAGCAAAAGACCTCCAGGAATTCATTCCTCTTATCAACCAGATTACAGCCAAATTTAAGGTACCATACACCTTCAGAGGTCAGAGAATTTCCTGACTTTAAGATCTCCTGACTTTTATATTTCTCTTTAGATATATTTTAGCATTTGACTTTTTTTTTTTTTAATATGAGTTATCTGAGGGCATGGAACATATGTATTTTTATCATCCCAATGTCTACAATACTCCCTGACACTCAGGGCCTGATCGATAGATATTTAATAAGAATAGAGCTTTTCGGTTCTATGCAGCAGAAGAAAACTATTAGTTTGGTGTTTTAGAAAAGCAAATGAAACTGCATTGGATACTAAATGTCAACGAATAAGTTAAAAGCACTGTAATTTGGGTATTTAAGTAGTTTAAAAGTACTTCAATGTCTGTTTTATGTACAAGGAAATTTAAGCAAAGCATAAGCTGGCTAATGAAATTGGCTGACACTTAAGATAGTGTTTTCTATGTTCAAAATCTGTCCTGAGCATTTTCTTATACATTCATTTGAATTTTGTAACAACCTTGGAAGTTAAGTATTGTTCTTTTATAGATGAAGAAACTGAGACACTTAACTGAGAAGTTAAGGTATTTGCTTAAGGCCATGTAAAGCCTTCACAGAATTCAATCATATAAATTCATTTTTAATTTAGCAGTGAAAGTGAAAGTCACTCAGCCATGTCTGACTCTTAGCTACCCATGAAATTCTCTGGGCCAGAATACTGGAGTGGGTAGCCTTTCCCTTCTCCAGGGGATCTTCCCAACCCAGGGAGAGAACCCAGGTCTTGTGCATTACAGGCAGATTCTTACCAGCTGAGCCCCCACAAGGGAAGCCCAAGAATACTGGAGTGGATAGCCTATCCCTTCTCCAGCGGATCTTCCCGACCCAGGAATCAAACCGGGGTCTCCTGCATTGCAGGTGGATTCTTTACCAACTGAGCTATCAGTTCAGTTCAGTCACTCAGTCGTGTCCGACTCTTTGCGACCCCATGAATCGCAGCACACCAGGCCTCCCTGTCCATCACCATCTCCCGGAGTTCACTCAGACTCAGGTCCATCGAGTCTGTGATGCCATCTAGCCATTTCATCCTTGGTTGTCCCCTTCTCCTCCTGCCCCCAATCCCTCCCAGCATCAGAGTCTTTTCCAGTGAGTCAACTCTTGGCATGAGGTGGCCGAAGTACTGGAGCTTCAGCTTTAGCATCATTCCTTCCAAAGAAATCCCAGGGTTGATCTTCTTCAGAATGGACTGGTTGGATCTCCTTGGAGTCCAAGGGACTCTCAAGAGTCTTCTCCAACACCACAGTTCAAAAGCATCCATTCTTCGGCGCTCAGCCTTCTTAACAGTCCCAACTCTCACATCCATACATGACCACAGGAAAAACCATAGCCTTGACTAGACAGACCTTAGTCGGCAAAGTAATGTCTCTGCTTTTGAATATACTATCTAGGTTGGTCATAACTTTTCTTCCAAGGAGTAAACGTCTTTTAATTTCATGGCTGCAGTCACCATCTGCATGATTTTGGAGCCCAAAAAAATAAAATCTGACACTGTTTCCCCATCTATTTCCCATGGAGTGATGGGACCAGGTGCCATGATCTTCATTTTCTGAATGTTGAGCTTTAAGCCAACTTTTTTGCTCTCCTCTTTTACTTTGATCAAGAGGCTTTTTAGCTCCTCTTCACTTTCTGCCATAAGGGTGGTGTCATCTGCATATCTGAGGTTATTGGTATTTCTCCCGGCAATCTTGATTCCAGCTTGTGTTTCTTCCAGTCCAGTGTTTCTCATGATGTACTCTGCATATAAGTCAAATAAGCAGGGTGACAATATACAGCCTTGACTTACTCCTTTTCCTATTTGGAACCAGTCTATTGTTCCATGTCCAGTTCTAACTGTTGCTTCCTGACCTGCATACAGATTTCTCAAGAGGCAGGTCAGGTGGTCTGGTATTCCCATCTCTTTCAGAATTTTCCACAGTTTATTGTTATCCACCCAGTCAAAGGCTTTGGCATAGTCAATAAAGCAGAAATAACAGGTGGATTCTTTACCAACTGAGCTATCAAGGAAACCCTAATTTAGCAATGGAATTCATTTATTGAGAATTTAAATTTGACAATATTCCATGATAATATTTGATTGTGGAATATGTTTGATTCCATGTTACTTGAACCTGAATCTTGAATTGTAAGAAATGGTTTGAACTTAATGATTTTTGAGGCTTTCAATACTGTATATGCTGTGTAGATTTTTGTCTTAATATTGATGTTTGCTAGCTGAATTATATAAATATATATCCTAAATATAGAAACTGGAAAAAAGCTTTATGTAAAACATGTTTTTCCTAAATTTTAAATTAGTAATTTTCTTATTTCTCAGATAGTAATAGTTGTTTCCTCTCTTCAGATACAGGTATCCCCATTTTTACAACAAATGTTCATGCCTCTTCTTCATGCAATTTTTGAAGTTTTGCTCCGACCAGCAGAAGAAAACGACCAGTCTGCTGCTTTAGAGAAGCAGATGTTGCGGAGGAGTTACTTTGCTTTTCTGCAAACAGTCACAGGCAGTGGAATGAGTGAAGTCATAGCAAATCAAGGTAGGGATGCATGCAGTGCCTAAATTGTCTGTTATTTGTCACAGTTCTGCATCTGTATGAGCAAGAGCTAGTTGAAGTAAACACTGAACTTTTTTTTTTATGATTTTATTTATTTATTTTTTTACTTTACAATATTGTATTGGTTTTGACATGCATCAACATGAACCTGCCACAGGTGTACATGTGTTCCCCATCCTGAACCCACCTTCCTCCCTGTACTATCCCTCTGGGTCATCCCAGTACACCAGCCCCAAGCATCCTGTATCATGCATCGAACCTGGACTGGTGATTCGTTTCATATATGATATTATACGTGTTTCAGTGCCATTCTCCCAAATCGTCCCACCTTCTCCCTCTCCCACAGAGTCCAAAAGACTTCTCTATATCTGTGTCTCTTTTACTGTTGTGCGTACAGGGTTATTACCATCTTTCTAAATTCCATATATATGCATTAGTATACTGTATTGGTGTTTTTCTTTCTGGCTTACTTCACTCTGTATAGTAGGCTCCAGTTTCATCCACCTCATTAGAACTGATTCAAATGTGTTCTTCTTAATGGCTAAGTAATACTCCATTGTGTATATGTACCACAGCTTTCTTAACCATTCATCTGCTGATGGACATCTAGGTTGCTTCCATGTCCTGGCTATTATAAACAAACACTGAACTTTTGAAGTAGTTGTATGTTGGCCACAAGGATGACAGTTCATTATTATCAGAGTGGCGATCACTTTCACTTCAGCGCTCTTAGAATTAATTTGTATTCAGTTCCTGTTTTCCTAAACCAGTGTTCCTTTTTCTTTTTTTTTTTAAGTTGACCAGCAATGTGTTAGCTTCAGATATACAGCCAAATGATTCAGTTATATACATATCCTTTTTCAGATTATTTTCCATTATAGGTTATTATAAGATACTGAATCTAGGTTCTTATTCTATATAGTAGGTCCTTATTGGTTATCTATTTCATACATTAGTAATGTATATCTGTTAATCTCATCAGTTAAGTTCAATTGCTCAGTAGTGTCTGGCTCTCTGCAACCCTATGGACTGCAGCACGGCCAGGCTTCCCTGTCCATCACCAACTCCTGGAGCTTGCTCACACTCATGTTCATTGAGTCAGTGATGCCATCCAACCATCTCATCCTCTGTCGTCCCCTTCTCCCACTTTCAATCTTTCCCAGCAGTTCTTCGCATCAGGTGGCCCAAGTATTGGAGTTTCACCTTCAACATCAGTCCTTCCAATGAATATTCAGGATGCATTTCCTTTAGGAAGACTGGTTGGATCTCCTTGCAGTCCAAGGGACTCTAAAGAGCCTTCTCCAACACCACAGTTCAAAAGCATCAATTCTTTGGCGCTCAGTTTTCTTTATAGTCCAACTCTCACATCCATACATGACCACTGGAAAAACCATAGCTTTGACTAGACAGACCTTTGTTGGCAAAGCAATGTCTCTCCTTTTTAGTATGCTATCGGAGAAGGCGATGGCACCCCACTCCAGAACTCTTGCCTGGAAAATCCCATGGGCGGAGGAGCCTGGTGGGCTGTAGTCCATGGAGTCTTGAAGAGTCGTACACGACTGAGCGACTTCACTTTCACTTTTCACTTTCATGCATTAGAGAAGGAAATGACAACCCACTCCAGTGTTCTTGCCTGGAGAATCCCAGGGATGGGGGAGCCTGGTGGGCTGCCGTCTGTGGGGTCGCACAGAGTTGGACACGACTGAAGCAACTTAGCAGCAGCTAGGTTGGTCATAACTTTTCTTCCAGGGAGCAAGTGTCTTTTAATTTCATGGCTGCAGTCACCACCTGCATGATTTTGGAGCCCCCCAAAATAGTTAGCCACTGTTTCCGTTGTTTCTGCATCTACTTGCCATGAAGTAATGGGACCAGATGCCATGATCTTAGTTTTCTGAATGTTGAGTTTTAAGCCAACTTTTTCACTCTATCTCTTTCATCAAGAGTCTCTTTAGTTCTTCTTCACTTTCTGCCATAAGGGTGGTGTCATCTTCATATCTGAGGTTATTGATATTTCTCCCAGCAATCTTGATTCCAGCTTGTGCTTCCTCCAGCCCAACGTTTCTCATGATGTGCTCTGCATAGAAGTTAAGTAAGCAGGGTGACAGTATACATTGTTGACATATTCCTTTCTCAATTTGGAACCAGTCTATTGTTCCATGTCCATTTCTAACTGTTGCTTCTTGAAAGTGAAAGTGAAGTTGCTCAGTTGTGTCTGACTCTTTGCAACCCCATGGATTGTAGCCTACCAGGCTTCTCCGTCTGTGGGATTTTCCAGGCAAGAGTACTGGAGTTGGTTGCCATTTCCTTCTCCAGGGGATCTTCCCGACCCAGGGATTGAACCCAGGTCTCCCGCATTGCAGGCAGATGCTTTACCCTCTGAGCCACTGCATACAGATTTCTCAGGAGGCAGGTCAGGTGGTTTGGTATTCCCATCTCTGGAATTTTCCAGTTTGTTGTGGTCCACACAGTCAAAGGCTTTGGCATAGTCAATAAAGCAGAAATAGATGTTTTTCTGGAACTCTTGCTTTTTTGATGATTGAACAGATGTTGGTAATTTGATCTCTGGTTCCTCTGCCTTTTCTAAAACCAGCTTGAACATCTGGAAGTTCACAGTTTATGTACTGTTGAAGCCTGGTTTGGAGAATTTTGAGCATTACTTTGCAAGTGTATGAGATGAGGGCAATTGTGCAGTAGTTTGAACATTCTTCGGCATTGCCTTTCTTTGGGGCTGGAATGAAAACTGACCTTTTCCAGTCCTGTGGCCACTGCTGAGTTTTCCAAATTTGCTGGTATACTGAGTGCAGTACTTTTACAGCATCATCTTTCAGGATTTGAAATAGTTGAATTGGAATTCCATCACCTCCACTAGCTTTGTTCTTAGTGATGCTTTCTAAGGTCCACTTGACTTCATGTTCCAGGATGTCTGGCTCTAGTTCAGTAATCACACCATCATGGTTATCTGGGTCATGAAGATCTTTTTTGTATAGTTCTCCTGTGTATCTTGCCACCTCTTCTCAATATCTTCTGCTTCTGTTAGGTCCATACCATTTCTGTTCTTTATTGTGCCCATTTTTGCATGAAATGTTCCCTTGGTATCTCTGATTTTCTTGAAGAGATCTCTAGAGTTTATAGCTTAATCTCATACCCCTGATTTATTCCTCCCCACTTCCTCTTTGGTAACCATAAGTTTTTTATGTCTATGAGTCTTGTTTCTTATTTGTAAATAAGCTCATTTGTGTCATGTTTTAGACTCCACATATAAATGGTATCATATAATACTTGTCTTTCTCTGTCTGACCCACTTTACCTAGTAGGATAGTCTCTAGGTTCATCCATGTTGCTGCAGATTGAAATATTCCACTATTTTTGATGACTGAGTATATCCCATTGTATATATAACCTACATCTTCTTTATCCATTCATCTTTTGGTAGACATTTAGGTTGCTTCCATGTTTGGGCTTTTGTAAATAGTGCTGCTGTGAACATTGTTGTGCATCTTTCTTTTCAAATTAGAGTTTTCATCTTTTCTGGGTATGTGGCCAGGAGTGGGATTGCTGGATTACATGGTAACTCCACGTATAGTTTTCTAAGAACCTCCATACTGTTATCCATACTGGCTGCACCAGTGTACATTGCCACCATCAGTGTAGAAGAGCTACCTTTTTTCCATATGCTCTCCAGCCTGTATTATTTGGAGGCTTTTTGGTGATAGCCATTCTGTGAGGTGATAACCTCATTGTAGTTTTGATTTACATTTCTCTAATAATTAGCAATGTTGCACATCTTTTTAATGTGCTTCTTGACCATCTGTTTGTCTTTGAAGAAATGTCTATTTAGGTTTTCTGCCCAGTTTTTGATGGGGTTGTTTATTTTTTTGTTATTGAGTACTGTGAACTGTTTGCATATTTTGGATTTAAGCCCTCATCAATCTCATAACTTGCAAATATTTTCTTCCAGTCTTCTCATTTCATTTATGATTTACTTTGCTGTGCAAATGCCGATAAGTTTGTTTAGGTTCCATTTATTTTTGCTTTTATTTCTTTTGCTTTGGGAGACTGACCTAAGAAAATATTGCTGTGATTTAGTTTGATGGTGTCATGTCTTATATTTAGGTTTTTAAGCCATTTTGCGTTTATTTTTGTGTACAGCATGAGGGAATGTTCTAACTTGACTGATTAACAAGTGGCTGTCTAGCTTTCTCAACACGACTTACCAAAGAGACTGTCTTTTTCTGTTGTATAATCTTGCCTTTGTGGATTAATTGACTGTAGGTGTTTGTGTGTTTCTCTGGCTTTCTGTTTGGTTTCATTGATCTGTATGTTCGTTTTTGTGCCATTATAATGCTGTTTTTACTACAATAGCTCTGTAGTGTTGTTGGAAGTCTGGGAGGGGTGTGCCTCCAGTTTTGTTCTTTCTTTTATTTTTTTCCAGGATTGCTTTGGCAATTCTGGGTCTTTTATGGTTCCATATAAATTTTAGTGTTATTTCTTCTAATTCTTCAAAAAATGCCATGGGTAATTTGATAGAAATTGTATTAAATCCATAGGTAACTTTGGGTAGTATGGTCATTCTAACAATATTCTTCCAAACCAAGAACATGGGATATCTTTCCATTTCTTTGAATCATCTTCAGTTTCCATTATCAATTTTTTATAGTCCTCAGCATATAGATCTTTTACCTCCTTGGTAGGTTTATTTATTGGTTGTGGTTTTTTAAATTTTTTTTGGACACAATCTCAAGTGTGATTGTTTTTTGCTTTTTCTGAAATTATTAACGAAATGTGACAGATTTCTATATATTAGACTTGTATCCTGCTGCCTTGCTGAACTCATTTATTCTAATATATTTTTTTGTGGAGTCCTTCGGGTTTTCAATATAGAACATCATGTCATCTGCCTATAATGACAGTTTCACCTCTCCCTTCCAGTATGGATACCACCTTTTCTTTCTTGCTTTCTTTCTTTTTTTTTTTTGTCTAATTGCTGTGGCTGAGACTTCCAATATTATATTGACTAGAAGTGGCGAGGGTGAACATTCTTCTCTTTCTCCAAAATTGAGCAGGAAGGTTTTTGGCTTTTCACCACTGAGTATTACATTCACTGTGGGTTTGTTATAAATGGCTTTTATTATGTTGAGATATACTCCTTCTGTACTCACACTGGTGAGAGTTTTTATCATGAAGGGATGTTGATTTTACCAGATGCTCTTTCTGAATCCACTGAGATAATCATGTGGTTTTTGTCTTTTCTTTTATTGGGATGGTATGTCACATTGATTGATTTGCATATATTGAACCACCCTTGTGACCCTGAAATAAATCTTACTTGATCATGGAGTATAATCCTTTTTATGTTTTATTGGCTTCAGTTTGCTAATATTTTGTTGAGGATTTTTGTGTCTATAGTCATCAAAGATACCAGCCTATAATTTTCTTTTTTTGTAGTGTCTTTGTCTGACTTGGGTATCAGGGTGATGATGGCTTCATAGAATGACGTTGGTAGTGTCCCCTCTTTGGTCTTTTGGAAGAACTTAAAAAAGATAGGTGTAAGTTCTTTGTAGAATTCCCCAATGAAGCTGAATGGTCCTGGACTTTTTTTGCCATGAGTTTTTTTTTTAAGACAGATTCTATTTCACTTCTAACGATCAGTCTGTTGAAGTTACCTGTTTCTTCTTAATTCAGATTTGGTAGGCTGTATGTCTCTAGAAATTTTTCCATTTCTTCTAGGTTGTCCATTTTGTTGCTATATAACTGTAATATTACAATTTTTTTAAATTTCTGTAGTACTGGTTGTTATTTTTCATTTTTCATTTTGTTTATTTGAGTCCTTTTCCTTCTTGATGAGACCAGCTACAGGTTTGTTGATTTTGTTTATCCCTTCCGAAAAACCATCTCCTGCTTTTATTGCCTTTTTAATCTTTCTTAATCTCTATTTAATCTGTGTCTTCTCTCTGATATTTGTTTCCTTCTTTCTGTTGACTTCAGGATTTGTTTGTTGTTGTTCTAATTCTTTTAGGTGGTAGGTCACATTGTTTGAGACTTTTCTTGTGTTTTTGAGGAAGGCCTAGATCACGAGGAACTTCTGTCTTAAGGCTGCTCTTGCTGCATCCTGTGGGTTTTTGTATGGTAGTTTTTCATTATCACTTGCTTCGGTATTATTTTTTCTTTTTTCTTCTTTGATTTCCTCATTGACCCATTGGTTTTTTAGTAGCATGTTGTTTCGTTTCCACATAGTTGTTTTTGTGTGTGTGTGTGTGTGTTTTGTGTGTTTTTTTGTTTGTTTTTTTGAGTCCCTGGTGGCTCAGAGGTTAAAGCGTCTGCCTGCAATGCGGGAGACCTGGGTTTGATCCCTGGGTCAGGAAGATCCCCTGGAGTTGTTTTTCATTTTTCTTTCTGTGATTGATCTCTAGTTTCATGCCATTGTGGTCAGAAAAGATACTTGAAATAATTTCTATCCTTTTATATTTACTGTGGCTTGGTTGTGTGTTCCAGTATGTGTTTTAGTCTAGAGAATGTTCTTTGTTTGCCTAAAGCTATATTAGTTGATTCCTTCATAGTGTAATACTGTGATGGCTTCTTGCTAGAATTGACCTGACAATTGAATCTTACTGTCCACTTTGCTTTTTTTTTTAATTAACACATTAGTGCCTGGGGGATTTTTGCAGAAATTTAATGACTGTGGCCAGCAATTAGTTATGTAACTGAACATTGAATTGTCTCTGGTCAATAAGCTATCAAAAATGGACTACAGGGGTCCACATAGAAAATTTTGCTATATGGAAGTCCAGAGGACGGGATAATGAGGGAATAGTAATTTTTCAATGTTTTATACTTGAAATTTAGAGAGCCAGGATAATAAAAATTGAGGGATCTTATCAACCCTGCAGATGCTTTTGTCTTGTTACTATATATGAAATCAGAACTTCAGATTGCCTTTCTAGTTCTTTTTCAGATTGAACTCGGGTTTTTCTCTTCAGGTGCAGAGAATGTAGAACGAGTGCTGGTTACTGTTATTCAAGGAGCAGTAGAATATCCAGATCCCATTGCTCAGAAAACATGTTTTATTATCCTTTCCAAGTTGGTAGAACTCTGGGGTAAGATAATTCTTTTTTAAAAAATCTTGGGGCTTCCCCTGGTGTCTCAGTGGTAAAAGAATCTGCCTGCCAATGCAGGAGATACAGGTTTGATCCCTGATCCAGGAAGATCCCACATGCCTTGGAGCAACTAAGCCCGTGCATCACAACTATTGAGCCTGTGCTCAAGAGCCCAGGAGCTGCAACTGCTGAAGCCTGCGTGCCCTAGGGCCCGTGCCTCAACAGAGAAAAGTCCACGCAGCAGCAAAGACCCATCACAGTCAAAAATAAATATAATTTTTAAAAAAATTCTTCATTCCGCAACCTGTTTCCTAAGACGAGAGATGAAATGGGATCCTAGTCCTAACATAGACAGGCGCTGGGAGTTGATTTTCACTGGTGATAAATTAAATGACTTCATTATTATACAAGATGAAAATTTGAATTTTCTTAACAGGAGGTAAAGATGGACCAGTGGGATTTGCTGATTTTGTTTATAAGCACATTGTCCCTGCATGTTTCCTAGCACCTTTAAAACAAACCTTTGATCTGGCAGATGCACAAACAGTATTGGTAAGCACCTAGGAATCTCTTTAGACCTTCTTAGATCTCATGTATTCTAATTCACAATTTCTTCCTTAATGCCAGGCTGATTATATTAGATTTCAGTGCCTTTAAAAAATAATAATAATTTCAAATTAGAATATTCATTAAAAAAATTTTTTTAAACATTGATGATACCATTTGGACCTTTTGTGAATTCTTCCTAAATCTTGATATTAAAGCTAACTGTATAAAATGTAGCTCCTGCAGTTTTAACAACCAGGACTTTTTCTAGGACTGTGAAAGGGTACACGATGCAAACATTCTTTAAAGCTTGGTTGGGTTACTAGTTTCCTGCCACTTCTTTCATTCTAAAACTTGTGCTTAATGTTGTTGTTTTTTTTCTTAATCATTAAGAGAGTAACTTTCTCTTCCTCATTTGATAGTTTCACCAAATCTCATCTTTAGAATGCTTAATGTCAAGCAGTTGCCCTTTATTCATTTCCCTAGGACCAAGTAAAAGCTTGATTTCTTAATTATAATGCACTACATTAAGACAGTAGTTTTGTATTTTTCTGTCTAACTCATTTGTTCCTTTTGCCTGTCTGTTACCATTCCTTTCTCCATCTTTTCTTTGGCAGTAAATGTTAGTGAACAGTGGCAAGGGAAAGAAATGTAGGATCAGTATTTAAGAATTGACTGTATTAAATTTCTTAAACTTGCTCTTCCTAGGCTTTATCTGAGTGTGCGGTGACACTGAAAACAATTCATCTCAAACGGGTAAGCTTTGTACTTCCTGCCCCCTTATTTTCAGCTTGCATGTTTATTTTTTATAGTTTTAATTGCATATGTCTTATTCTTGAAAACAATCTTTTATGAAAATTGATTAACTTTGCTTTCGACTATCTTGGATGTGAGGGTGGGGTTGAACGAAAGAAGTAGTATCTTTTATTGTCTTTCACATTTGGGATAACCAGAAAGTTAAAATGTATATTTGTTTGGTTTGACAAATAATAAGAAAAATCTTAACCAGAATTTCACAATCCCCGGTTTTACTACCTGGTAGGTTCTTCACAGATTTGTCCAACTTCTTAGTGTTACCAATTGGTTAGAGCACTTCACTACTTCAGAAGTTTGTAGTCCCCTTGTTAACCTAACAATTTGTATAAATCATAAGTGATTCTGGGCTGAATCTAGCTGGTGTGTTGTTTGCTTTATATAGTGTTTTTAATTAGGGAGTTGTTGCCAGCATTTGAAAATAGGTCCTTTTTTAAATTTTTAAACAAAGATTTCTGTCTCCGGCTTCTCAAAGCCAGGATGCCAGCACAGGACTAGCAGTCCCACATAGCTGAAGTCATCTAGTGAGCAGCACCTTCCCTCAACCACCCAAAATAAACACGTGAGGTTTTGTTCAGAGTCTCCATACATCCCACTCCCTCATTTGAACTTAAATTTTTGATTCCAAGAGAGACTTGAAGGGTTTTCAATCCAGCAATCCAGCATTTTCTCTACACCTATTATGTACTAGGGAGGAAAGGGCTATGTGTTTGGGGCAGCAAGGGACCTGTATAAACATGAATAAAAAGTGCCCCAACATTTGTGGAGCTTAGAATCGGGCTTCCCTGGTAGCTCAGCTGGTAAAGAATCCACCTGCAATGTGGGAGACCTGGGTTCAGTCCCTGGGTTGGGAAGATTCCCCTGGAGAAGGGAACAGCTACTCACTCTAGTATTCTGGCCTGGAGAATTCCATGGGCTATCCATGAGGTCACAAAGAGTCGGACATGACTAAGCAACTTTCACTTAGAATCGGGGAGACCAATACTTAAAAACTCGATTGGATGTGTTAAGTAAGTACTTTAATAGAGGTATAGTAAATTAATCCATTTGTATTAAATGTAACATGGTGGGACTAAAGATGAATGAGCAGATCTGCCCAGGCAGTATATAAGTCAATACTAAAAAGAGGGAGTATTTTTCTGTTTTTTTATAGACTGTGAAACAACTGTGGATTCATTAGACTGACCAGGAGGAGCTGGCACTCTGGACAAAGATACTGTGACAGGTGTAGGAAGACAGATCAGGTGTTGCAGTGTAGAGTTAGTGACGAATAATGTTATCCTGTTTAACTAAAGTATAGGGGTAGAATAGCTAAAAACCGAATTGGGACTAGGTATGTGTTTCGTGTGAGAAGTTGGGAAGTCAGTAGGCAGTGATTGTAATTTAGAATAGCTAGGTAGAAAAAATGTACACAGAACACTTAGAAACATGGGTCAAAAGCAGTTAGAACTGAATACTGGTTTTGGAGTTCTCAGGTTGTAGTTTGTTAAGATGGAGTAGTAGGAATGAATGAGACTTTCTAAGACCAGGACAGAAAAAACTTTGGCTAAAGCAAGAGTCAACAGAAAGCTAGGACCAAAGGTATGAAAGTTAGGGAATAGAGTCATGAAAGAGAAGACTGGTTAACATTGTTGGATGCTAGAGAGTCAAGGAGAATGAGAAATAGCAGACAGTAAGAATGATATTTACAATTCGGAAGTGTTTATCTTGTCCTCAGAGTTGTTCTTTAGACACACAGAATTGAATCAAGTGAAACATTATATCTGAAAATTATTTACTTCATTTTTCTATTTTCTCATTTATTTACCTGGATATCCTCTTGAAGTTAAAGTTTACGTTTCCTCATTAAAAAAAAACGAAAACAAAACTATACTCCCATTTTTAAGTGGTAACAGTGGAGTTGTATGCAGTGATGAGCAGTGAATGGGCGATTAGTACAGGGAGAGGAATAGAATAAAGAAATGAGAAGGAAAGTAGAAGTGATATGAGAAACTTGCACAAACAGCCCAGTATTATCTCCTCTCAGGAACAAGTTTCCTTAGAAGGATCGTGAAATTGTGACCTGGATTGATCGGGCTAGTGGGTCAGCAGTCAGGGTAGATAAGGAAACATAAAGAAAGCCTTTGATTCAGGAGCAATAATGTTAACAGGAAATCCAGATATTAATGCAGGGAGAAGTACATTGAGGAGAGTTGGATTGCTTTTGTTTTGATAGCATCCTTTCAGTTGTACTAGGTTGGAGTAATCAACATATTAAAGCATTTAAGTTAAATTCAAGTTTGAAGATGAAATTAGCAGGGATTTTGTTTGCTTGTTTTCTGAGTATTGGATTTATTGCATTCGGTTGAGGCCACTGTCTCAGCAACAGAGTGCTATAAGAAAGGCGTTCTCAAACTGTGTCCTAAGTCCTTTGTAGGTGTTGAGAAGGGGTGGCGATTAGGGGTGAGTTTGTGGAACTCTTCTCCCCTCCCTCTGCCAAGTTTACCCTTAAAAAGCCAGATAACTATTCCGAAAGTTTTAGCATCTAGAAGTACTAGCAGTTGGCAACAAAGGACAGTGGTTTAAGATATCAAATGACCTGCTCTTTATTTAGTATTTAGTACAGACTTAATTAACAAAAACTGGACAAATCACCCTATCTTCCTGTGTCTTAGTTTCCTCACCTGGCTACTAAATTCCTGTTTCCTAGTTTATTGAACAGGAAGAAGGAGGTGTGCTTTTATTGCTGTTATCTCCTATGTAGCATTTATTCTTTCTTGCTTATATTTTCATTTCTAAAGATGTTAACTTTCCTGGCACTACCCTCAGGCTTCCCCCAGTGTGCCGGTAGTCCACTCTGATAGATTGGGAGCACCTCTCTTTGCTTTCTTGTTCAGTCCTGTGAGTCAGACTCTGGTTTTGTGATCTCTTGCATTTAAAAGAATATTTGTTGAGTCGTTAGCACTGCGTAACACTGCGTAATGTTAATATGTCCTGAGTGCTAAGTGTTATTCTAGCAGCTTTACGTTTGTTAACTCATCGAATCTTCACAATAACTCCATTTTTTCAGAAACTGAGGCTCAGGGAGATTAAGTAACCTACCCAAATTACTAGAAGTTAGCTAGAGCCAGGCTTCAAAGCAGTCTGGCTTTAGAATCTGTGTTCTTAATCAAAATACCATATTGTATTTAAAGTATTCACATATTGTTCCAATTTAATTTTCAGGGCCCAGAATGTGTTCAGTATCTTCAACAGGAATACCTGCCTTCCTTGCAAGTAGCTCCAGAGATAATTCAGGTAAGAGCTGTTGTAGCAGATATTCCTCTTAATCTTAATTAAAGAAGTTGTTGTTTAGTCCCTAAGTCATGTCCAATTCTTTGTGATCCCATGGATTGGAGCCCACAAGGCTCCTCTCTCCATGGGATTTCCTAGGCAAGAATACTGGAGTCGGTGGCCATTTTCTTCTCCAAGGGATTTTCCCAACCCAGGGATTGAACCTGCATCTCCTGCTTGGCAGGTGGATTCTTTACTACTGAGCCACTGTAATTCAATTTAAATTTTGATTGGAGAAAGCCAAACCTGGAAGTTCCCTGGTGGTCCAGTGGTTAAGACTTCACCTTCTGGTACAGGGGGTACAGGTTCCATCCCTGGTCAGGAAGCTAAGATCCCACATACCTCTTGGCCAAAAGACCAAAACATAATCATTGTTGTAACAAAATCAATAAAAAGGCTTTAAAAGAAAAAAGAAAGCCAGAACTATTACATTCACCTTGACTTAATACACATAGGATAGCCAAAGTCCAAACATCAGAGGGTCTGTGAAATTGAATGGGGGAAAAAAATGTCTTTTTCTTTTCCGTCTAACAGAAATTTAATTTCCTACCATGTGTAGGTGACAGATCATAATAGTATTCACGTTGCCTGTGACTTTGTCACTCATAGGAATCACAGATATTTTTATATCACGTTACATTGTCCCAGAGATCTTGAAATAGCCACTAGACCTTGTTATCTAAGTCAGTAAGTCTTATTATTCTGCCACATATCACAAATATATCTCATAAGCATAATTCATTATCATTAGTTTGCTTTGTAACCCCATGTATTTTAAGAGTATTTTTTAAAACATTCTGAAAGTGGTCTAATAGGCTCCCCAGACTGCCAGAAGGGACTGTGGCACATGAGTGCATGGTCTGAAGGTTTGTGCCAGGTGGTTAATTTTACACAGGCCAAGCTCACCTGTGCTTAGCTTGTGAATTTGAAATCATATTTTGAGGTAAGTGGCACATTTTTATGATGGCATTCAGTTGTTCTCTGAGCATCTAGTTATCCAGACCTCTTGTGCAACAGCACATAGTTCTAATGAGGTATCAAAGTCCCGATTGAAACTAGAGTTAGGATCTCTTGTGTAGATTCTAAGGATTGTTTCTTCATCAATAGTATTTTATAATGCTGTTTTATAAAAGGCACTAAAAAACTGAATGAAAAATAGACCTCACATAAAAATACTCACAAAATTATTTTTTAATTTATGGTCTCTAATTTTATGACATATCTTTAACTTGGGTGTTAAGTTTCTCATTTACCATTTGTTACATAAGTAAATTAATATTTTATAAAAAGGTATGCTACTAATTACTTATGATCTTAATGCATCAGGAACAGAAATATACCACTCAATGTTGAAGAGCTCAAATAGTTTCCTTGGTTCCTAAATGAAGCAAAGTTATTATATTTCTATCTAATAATTTGCTTGTAAAAGATAATGATTCCCAGTTTTCCCTTTTCTCATATAGCATCTGACTGCGCTTCTTGAACAATTCTATTGAGGAGAATTTTCTCTTTTTCGTTTGGTCTGGCTCCTCGCAGTTACCCTTTTACTAGATGAGAACAGCCATAGCCATGTAATTTTTGTCCCACTCACCCTTCTGAGGCAAGAGTCCATCTTCCCCAGAGCATCCATGTTCTCTAACATGAAAACAGCCTGTCTGAAAAGTATTACATTTGAAAATGTCTTATAACCTTTTTGGTGAGGAACTGTTCAGGTTAATTTTGATAAATTATAATATGAATACTGAAGATGTGAAGCAACCTGAATGTCTGTTGATGGGTGAATGGATAAGCCAAATGTGGTATATACATAGAACAGATATGGTTCAGCCTTTAAAACAAAAAGGGAAATTTTGTCGTATGCTACAACATGGATGAACCTTGAGGACGTTACGCTAAATGAAATAAGCCAATCACAAAAACAGATACTGTATTGTTCCACTTAAATGAAGTATCTAAAGTGGTCAAACTCTTAGAAACAGAAGGTAGAATGTTGGTGGCCAGGGGGTGGGGGCTGGGGAGAAAGTGGGGAACGAGGACTTTTCAGTGGGTGTAGAGTTTTAGTTTTGCAAGATGAAAAATTCTTGACATCTGGTGCATGACAGTGCATATAGTTAACAGTGCTGTACCGTATATGTGGTTAAGATGGTCAGTTTTATGATTTTATTATCACAATTTTAAAAGAATATTGTGGTTTTGAATTTTGATGAATTTAATACAAATGACTCATTCTTTTCTCTCTCCTCCCCTCCTGGCCCCTCAGGAGTTTTGTCAAGCACTTCAGCAGCCTGATGCTAAAGTTTTTAAAAACTACTTAAAGGTAGGTATTTGGAAAACTTACATATCTTCATACAATTAGGTGGTGTTTCAGAGCCAATACATACTACAGTATACTGTATCATACTGTAGTTTGACCAACAGTTACATAGTTACATATTTGGGATCTCTTTGCTCTAAAACCTGCTTCTAAGAATCCACAATTAATAGCTATTACTACATTTCAGTTTTATGTGAAGGCCCTTTCAGCTGAGCTCCTACAAAAGGTTAGAGGAAGTTAGATAAGCACACTGAATTGTATATGCCTGACCATGTTGATACGAAAATGTCATTTCCTTTCAGTTTTGTGATGTAACTAACTAGGTACTAGAGAATTGGGAGAACAAGTAATATTTAAGAACAGCTACCCATATTGAGTTGAAAGTAAGGAACTAAAAATAAAAAAACAGAAGTATGAGTTACTTGGTTATATCCTATCTTGAAACTTTCAAATTTGCAAAATGGACATTAAGGCTCTTTTTATAGTCATAAAACCACTGAATTAACCAAACCAACCTCCAGGTATTTATTTGGTATTCATTTCTACAGTTAAATCCATGAAACAGCTGACCCAGCTGGTCACTCAGTCAGCACTCTGTGACTGCCTTGTTATGTAACACATACTGTCCTAACTGCTGCAGATACCAGTATGAGTGACTTTCCTTGCCCACAAGGAGCTCATGGTCTGGAATTAAAGTTATAGTGTGACAGCTTGAGGAACTGTTCTTTACTTTATTAATTATGTTCAACAAATTTCAGGGTAAAGCACGTGCTAAATTTCTTAGTGATAAGTAACTTAATGGCTCCCTGGTCCTTTTGCCAAAGGCATTCAAGTCAAGGGACTTCACTGATAAATAAGTGTGCTATCCTTAAACTTTGGTTCTGCCATCTTCCCTTGCCAGTTTTTCCCCTAGTAATAGTTTGTCAGCTTAAACTGACCAAAGAGTTTATGAGAAGAGAGTTATTGTTTATCATTGGGAACTGTCCCCTTTCCCAGTTCCCCATGAAAGCAAAGTACCTGTGGAAGTAACCTCTGTTAAGTAACTGATCATCACACTGGATTAAAGGACTAAAAATAAATTGTAACTCTGTTAGAGGTATCTGTTCCAGCAGGTCTAGGTACATTATAGGAGGCTTGTGCTCCAAGTATATTCATCCCAACAGCATTTAATAGTCTTCCTCCCAAGCGCAGCTTCTCTATGGCATTATTCTTCTAGTTGGAAAAAAAAATGAAGTTCCTTCTTTTGAGCCTCCTCTGTTCCTGTCTGATTAATCCTTGGATCTTGCTGATTGTTTCCTCCCCACTGTCTCACTTATTTTCTGTCTCCCCTGCTGCCACTGTGGTGTAGGCTTCTGTTCTCTAAGAACACTCTGATTTCCCTTCCCTTGTTCTATCCAAGCTGATCCATTTGAAAACATTGAAAAGTTTTCTGAAATTCATTCCTTTTCTTCATGATCTTCATAGGCTTAACTGTTGACTAAACAGTAACACATTCTTTAATTTGGCATTTAGGTGCCTTCCCCGCCCCCCCTCCCGCCCCCCCCCATTCTGAGCTCAGACTACTTTTTTGGTTTTTCTTGCAGGAATATCCCTTACTATTCCTGCTGTTCTTCAAATATTCTGCCTTATTAGCACACTTTTCCTTTAGGAATTCTACCCATTCTTCAAGGCTAATCTTAATCATGGCCTCTATGTTTTGCTTATATAGTGATGATTCTTTTCTCTCCACTTAGATAGTTAATAATTATTATATGAATGTCTGATCTACTAGGTGTTACAGATATAATGATGAATGTGGTCCTTATCCATAATGAGTTTACTGCCTTCTATTTACTCTGGTGCTTACTTAACATGAACCCAACTATGGAAGGGAGTAATATTGAGCCAGTGCTTAGCACAGCCTCTGGCCTACACATTCATAGTCTTAGATGTTAAATTAAAAGTATTTTTTTAATAATCAAATAATAGTTAAGGGATAATACCTGCTATCTTTAGCTTTGACTTGTTTGTTTCTTCTTCAAAATTTAATTTCCTAGCATTAACTTTGACAGTAGTGCCAGTCGGCAAACCATTGTCAAGAGCGTGTTTTCCTCTCACTGCTTGACTCCATAGCACTGGAGGTAGCACCATATTTTCACGAGTTTCCCAATTGAGTAGTGGCAACATTAGTTATCTCTACACTTTACCAAGTTGTCTAGAAGAGAAAGTTGTTGGCTTGTATTATGTGTGGATTTATGGAGTATATGAAATGTTTTAGAAGAGTGACTAGCACCCAGTAAGTAACATGGAGCCCTTCTTGAGGTAAAGGTGACAATCATCTGACATCAGTACTAAGTGAACTAATACCTTATTTACAGGTGTTCTTCCAGAGAGCAAAGCCCTGAGGACTAGAGCTCCCCGTGCCTACTTCATGATCAAGAATTCCAGTTAATAATTTATAAAAAAAAAACACAATTTTTTGTGTGCTGTTCACCCTGGTCTTTTTAACATTGCTTTGAGCTTATTGCAGTATATGTATTGGGATTTTTTTCTGTAAAATGGGTGTAATTTCCCCTAAATTACAGGTATGTGACAACATAGAGAAGTTGCATGCCGATTAAATCGTTCTGTATAAAAATGCTGTTGTAAGATACAGCAGAGTTATCCTAGTACCTTTTTTTTTAACTTGAAACTTTTAAGTCCTTTATAAAGACCATAGCAAGAAAACAGTGTATTTCTTTTTCATTACTGAATATAAAATGTTTGAAAATTTAAATTTTTGTTTTATGTGTGCAGACTCATAAACTGTTTCATTTATGTGTGCAGACTCATAAAAAAGTGGGGGGAATAAAATCAAAATTAACTTTTTTGTAGATAGCTATTACATTTCCTTAAACTGTTTAATGCCAATGTGTATTCTACAAAACAGAATGGTTTCATAAATTAACTGATTGAAGAGTAGGTGCTGGTGTTATACATTTTTTATTAAAAAAAAAAGCAAATAAATTTTACGTAGTGAAATATATCAAGTCTTTTGGAGTTATTTTAAATACTTGAGTCTTATTTTTTCATCTCTCCTTGATTTTCCATTTAAAGGACTGCACATACTGTATAAGTGTTTGGATTATTTAGTTATGCTCCTAAAAGAGTATATCCTACTTTGTTCTATTAAGTAATTTAGAATCTTTTTTCAAATGCACTACAAAAAGCCTGTGTGCATATGTTGATAGAATTAAAAATCTAATATTTTCCATCTTAACTGGATTTACTTAGGGCACAATATACCTGTGTGTTTATAATGCTTATTAGTAGCTGCCGGTTTAGTTCCCTGCCTTCCCCCATTTTTATTCATAACTATGCAAGAAACCTTCCCTGGTGGCTCAGACAGTAAAGAATCTGCCTGCAGTTTGGGAGACCTGGGTTCAATCCCTGGGTCGGGAAGATCCCCTTAGAAGGAAATTGCTACCCACTCTAGTATTCTTGCCTGGAGAATTCCATGGACAGATGGGCCTGCGGGGCTAGAGTCCATGGGGCTGTAAGGAGTCGGACATAACTGAGTGATTAACACTTTGACTTTCATGTAAGAAACCAAGATGATAAGACCAGCAGTACTACTGGAAAATTAAGAAAGGATGGACAACACTGAGCAGCAGAATTACTATAATCATCATTTAAGTTTAAATTCCAAACTCTCAAGTAAGGTTTTAGAGTGGCTAAGGGTTTTTTAACCTTTGGCCCATGTGGTCCCTGGAGGTTTCATGGATGGGCTTCAGTGGTCTTCTAAATTCCCTAAAATCGTATCCTTAATTTTACATAAATATTCTCCTGGGGTTAATATTCTCCAGAAACGATTTTAAACATTTTCCTAACATCATAGAATAAAGTTGCTAAACTAAGTTAACAGTTAATTGTAAAACTGGATCAATGAGATGTATATTATAGTCAGCCCTCTGTATGTGCAGGTTCCACATCCATGGATTCAACCAACCTTAGATCAAAAATACTCGGAAAAAACAATTTCCAGAAGGTTTGAAAAAGCAAAACTTGAATTTGCTGTACTTGAGAACTATTTATATAGCATTTACATTGTATTAGGTATTGTAAGTATTCTAGAGATCATTTAAAGTATGTGGAAGGATGTGCATGGATTACATGCAAATACTATGCTATTTTATATAAGAAATGAGCATCCAAGGATTTTGGTATCTGGGGGTCCTGGAGCCAATCCCCTGTGGACGAAGGGATGACAGTACTTCAATAAAAATGATTTTAAAAACAGATGAGTGAGAGCTATTGTTCTTTGACAAGTTCCCCTGTACAGTGGGAGAGATCATTATTGCATAGCATAGTAGTTAAGAGCTTAGACAGGCTTGGGATCCAGATTCAGTGGATTCCGATAGCAGTTATGCCAGTAATTGGTTTTAGAACCTTTGACAAGTTTTCTCTGCCCCAGTTTACCCATCTGTAAAATGGGGGAAATAATGGTAACTATAAGAATCAGTAAGTTAAACATGAAAAAAGCTTACTGCAGCATCTGCTTATTGATAATAACTATTGTTTAGTCACTAGGTGGTGTCTGACTCTTTTGTGACCCCATGCTATTTTATATACTCTTGTAACCTGCTGGGCTTCTCTGTCCATGGGATATTCCAGGCAAGAATACTGGAGTGGGTGGCCATTTCCTTTTCCAGAGGATCTTCCTGACCTAGGGGTTGAACCCAAGTCTCCTGCTCGGCAGGCAGATTGTTTGCCACTGAGCCACCTGGCAAGCCCCCAATAGCCATTGTTACTGTACTGTTTATTCCATATATGTAAAGGTGACACCTCCTTCTTCCTTCCTGGCTCTTTAAAGCCCTTCAGAAGATTCACAAGTGTTGAGAACTGAGAGAAATCAAAACAGGGGCATTAAGAATCTAAATAGAGATTAAAACTTCATGTTATCTAATGTGTAATAATTCACACCTTCCTTCCTTGAGGTTGTCTAGAGCACTTCACGTAGGGGGAGCCATAGCAATTAGGAAACTTTCATCATAAATTGCCTTACCTGTATTGTATAACAGTCTCCAAAAGCAAACACCCCAATAATTAATTGTCTCAAGGGTGAATCTCACCTTAACAAAGCCTCACTGAGGCAAGAAGACGGATTTGTATGTCTTAACTATGGAACTCTAAGTTTTATGAGGCCTGGTATAGTTTTGGGCCTAACAGTTTATTTAAATCTTAAATACTAACATTAAATGCTTCACAAATGGCTTGATCTTCCAGAAAAAATATTTCAGTGTTCCTCACTTAATGCAGTAAACATTTTGAATCAAGGCCTTCAGCTAATCACATTTTCTCCCATTCAACTTTGAGATGTAGGTTATACTGTTGTAAGGAACTTGGACTCAAGGCCTCCTTGGCATTAGATAGGGGTGAACTAAAATTAGTGGGAATTGTAAGCAGTGAATAGATCCTTGTTAGAATGATTTCATCATTAAACATTGTTTAAAAGTTTAATAATGAAAATTCCTTTGTAACATTATAGTGGACTTTTGTTATCTGTTTTGTACCTATGGTATATGATAAAAACACACTTAAGGACTTAAGTGTTAGTTGCTGAGTCGTCTCTAACTCTGCGACTCCATGGACTGTAGCCAGACAGGTTCTTCTGTCCATGGGATTTTCCCAGCCAAGAATACTGGAGTGTGGTGCCATTTTCTTCTCCAGAGGGTCTTTGCCATGCAGGGATCGAACCCAGGTCTATCGCATTGCAGACAGATTCTTTACCTTCTGAGCTACCAGGGAAGCCCTAAAAAACAGGCTTAGGTTAAAAAACAAACTGTCTAAAGCCAGCTCAGTTGCTCAGTCGTGTCCGACTCTGCAACCCCATGAACCACAGCACGTCATCAATAGCAAAAAGGGCTGGGACTGCAATCCAGGTCAGCTCCATTCAAAAGCCTCTGCTTTTAAAACACTCTGCCATAGTTTCCTTCTTTCACTCCTGGCTCCTGTAGTTCTCACCTGGAAAGGACTCCCGCCTTCCTCCTTCCCTCCGGAATTTATCCCTCAGCAGCAGAAGTCTCTTGAGCCTCTAGTGCTGAGAAAGGTTGCAGTGCTGTCAGTGGGCCAGAGGGATCTCTAGGGAATAGCCGCTTGAGCTCTCAGCGGCACAAATATTGCAGGTCACCTGATTATAGTCCCTAGATTCTCCACTATTGTCGTTTTCCAAAGCAAGAGTACTGGAGTGGGTTGCCATTTCCTGCTCTAGGGTATCTTCCCGATCCAGGGATCGAACCTGGGTCTTCCGCGTTGCAGGCAGACACTTTACTGTCTGAGCCACCAGGGAAGCCCGAAAGTGAGTGAAGTCGCTCAGTCGTGTCCGACTCTTTGCGACCCTGTGGACTGTAGCCCACCAGGCTTCTCCGTCCATGGGATTCTCCAGGCAAGAATACTGGAGTGGGTTACCATTTTCTTTTCCAGGGGATCTTCCCGACCCAGGGATCGAACCCGGGTCTCTCGCATTGGAGGCAGACGCTTTAACCTCTGAGCCGCCAGGGAAGCCGGGAAGCCCAAAATACCATCCAAAAAGATGGAATTAAAAGAGCTTGTTTACATTCAATAATCTGGCTCCCCTGCAGCCAACGTGGTCTTCTTTAAAATACGTACTAATCTATCCCTGAAGCGATGGCCTCGCACGTGTCAGTATTCTGCACAGCTGTGATTATTAGATATTTGTAATCATCGGTCCCTATCTGTCTGACCCACCATCACTGCACTGGGGGACGCGGCAGGATTTGCCGCGTGGGAATCTGAATTCTTGTGCTCACCGCGCAGGGCTCTCCAGCTTTACCCTCAGAGTAAGCGGGAGACAGGCGGTGGATGTGGACTGGGTCGGACTTAGACACCCACCCAGCCTCCTGGCTCCTCGTCACAGAAAATCGCGGAGCCAGCCGTGCGAGCAGCCTTGGCGGCGGAGGCTGAGGCCCAGGCCGATCCGGCGGGGGTGCGCACGCGCATCCGCACGCCGGCCGTCGGTCACGTGACCTCTGTCCAGGGCTTGCGAAGCCGGAAGTGGCCTGAGCCGCAGGGAGGCCGCGGGAGCCCGCTGGTGGTGGAGTGGCGGAGACCAGACAAGGTAAGCCGGGACGGCTCGGGCGGAGGGGCTGCAAACGCGTGGGGCACGGGCTGCGGAGGCAGGCATGGCCCGCGAGAAGCAATCCCGCCCCCGTGGGAAACTGGGGTGCTGAGTCAGGGCGGAGGCGGGGCGGGCGACCCGAAGAGCCTAGCGGGACCCGAGGCCGAGCCCTCCCCGACCCTGGCTGGGCGGACGCCGCCTCCCTGGTGTCCGGGGCGTGCGAAGCCGGCCGGAATGGTCGCGCGGGCCTGTCCGATGCGTCTGGACTCTTCGCCCCATGGCCGGCCCTTTCACCCGGGCCTTCACGGGTCTGGTGTCGTCGGGCACCGAGAAAGAGGATGTATCCGTTACTGAGGTTGGGCCCTGGCCGCCCGGGCAGGCGGGCATCCATGCCCCTTTCCCTAGGAGTTAGACTGGCTGCTTTCTCCCTTCTTTCCGAGCGTGAACGCGATCGTTCTGATTTTCCAGACGATTAAGAAGACGTGTTATTAGGGTTTTAATGAAAACAGCAGGGGTTGGCTCACCGGAAGCTAGAAGCCGAAGACGTTTTTAATGTACATACATGTAATGCAAATTCCCAAACGTTTCCTTTGGGAAATGGCTTACGAGTGTATTTTCCAGCCCGTTTCCCGGGTGTTTTCAATAGGTGTCCTCAAAACAAGTTCTCCCCAATAATTGTCAGTGCGTAACCGAAGCCCGGCTTTTTTCGCTGTAGAACGCTGAATGTTATATTTAATAAATGATTCACGTAGTGGTAGAGTTTGGAAATCCTGGAACTTTGTCCATATGCGGCGTCACCAAGCCGGTTTTATCTATGGACAAATGGTAACTTTCATTTTGGACGATATAAGGAAGTAGACTTAAGGCAGGATCACCAATCTCGTACTTGTTGAGTGCCTGCTTGTGTTGTGTCAAAATTTTGAAAAGATATAGCAAGCACCTTCTAGGTGTGCTGAGTCATGTTTTAGCATGTTGTTGTTGTGGGGTAATTGGTAGATAGTTTGAAAAGGCATTTCCCCAATCATTGTGACACCTTAGTTTAATATCTGCATATAGAGAGCACCATATCTTAGCTGATCAATATGTTTTCTATTACCCATTAGATTTACATAGGTACCTAATGATATTATTTGTCAGTTATAGTTAGCTCAAGCAGCAAAGTTACATTAATTAGGGAAGCTTTTCATTCTTGAGAAATACTTGAAGGTATTATTGAAAAGATATTTGAGAATTTTATTATATCAGTAGCTGATAAATGTATTTCATATTTTGAAAACAGAATCTTATTTTTACTGCTTATTTCCCATAAATTACTGTATATAAAATTATTTATCTGAATTAGATGGTAAAATTATCTTCATGTATCTTAATATATCAAAGATTGTTGAAGTTTGGACGATATTACCCTATTCTTTGTGTTCTTAACCCTACTTATTAATTCATTCATTAATTCCTGAATTAATTCATTCACTCATTAATTCATTCCTGAATATCTGTCTCTGACTTACTGTGAAAGGATGTTAAGATTAAATGTGACATTACATCAGGTTTAGATTGGCATGGTGGAACAAGTGTTTATGCTTTTAGCATACCTCATTTTTACTCCATCATGGAGCACAAATATTTACAATATCCTTATAGATACACAGTTTTACAATATTGAAGGACAAGGGTAGGGTTATTTTTTTTTAATAGACTTAATTTTTTTAGAGCAGTTTTAAGTTCACTGCAAAATTGAGCAAAAGGTACAGAGATTTTTCCATATATTTCTTGCCTCTAAACGTGCGTAGTCTCCCCTGCTTATTTTTTAAGACTTGTTAATATACACTTAGTATGTGTGTATTTATATATTTGGAGGTTGGAAAAACTATCCTTAAGTTAACTTCAGAATTTGTGGCTGAAAGGTCTCTTTTTGAATCCTGGTTGTCAGGCTCCAGGTAGAGGAAATTTTAAATTAGGAAAGGTTATGTAGTGGTAACAATTGTTTTCCTTCGTGTTGCCTTGCACCTGAAAGAAACAAAGTTATTTTTTTCTATATTTCTCTTGTATTTTACCTTATTTTATTTAAAACACTTTAAAATATGATGCATCAGTGATTAATCTCTCAAAGCATTTTAAGGAGGTAGATATCACTTTCATTGACAGAGAAAAAATTAGAAGGAGAATAGATATTTTTTCCAGCCCTGTGAATAAGTGAATTAAACTGAATATATGAGATGTCATTGGTTAAAGCTTTTTCAGAGCCCACACAGCATTTTAATCTTTAATATTGCTGGAAAGTTAGATTTTTATTGGACTGTTTGTACACTTCAGTTTAGCAGTAAATATAGGTGCTCTTTCTTGAGACTAAAAGTAGCTAACATTTGTTTTTTAAATGTATTATTCCCTTAAAACAAGCGTGCAATTTTTTTTTCTTTTCTCTTAGTGTAACAGGAGGATCGCCTGACCACGCCAAGATGCAGAGCACTTCTAATCATCTGTGGCTTTTATCTGATGTTTTAGGCCAAGGAGCTACTGCAAATGTCTTTCGTGGAAGACATAAGGTTGGTATGGAGAATTCTGTGAAAGCACTGTATGTGTAGTTTTCTGAGATGCGCGCTTACGCTTGGTGGGTTTGATTATTTTGTCTAAAGAGAGTGTGCGTTTTTGTGGTTATTTAAAGTATTGCTGATATCAGAGGCAGTGCTATCTACCTCGTGGTAGCAGAGGTCATGTGCTGGGGAGAGGAGAAAAACAGAAGGTTGCATGAAAAAAGGAACTATCAAACATTAGTGTTGGCCTTTTGGCTCTCTCCTCCACCTGGTCCTCCTGTGGTAGAGAGTGATCTCTCTGACAGAGTTCAGTGCAGTGGTGATTTGGGGTAGGACCCAGTAGAGGGAGGCGTGGTGAGGAGCGGATGGGAACTTCTGAGGGAAACCCACAGATGATTCTGCTGAGCTGTGGTAAGGCTTCTTGCCCTTGAAGTAAACCAGGATTCTGCAGAGTAGATTGGTGTGAAGTGAAGTGATCAACAAGGAGCCCAGGTTTATAGCAGTGTGGGGCTATATCCTGGTATGAGGTAATCAGAACTTGTTAGTGCAAGTGAAAGTGAAGTCGCTCAGTCGTGTCCGATTCTTTACGGCGTCATGGACTGTAGCCTACCAGGCTCCTCTGTCCATGGGATTTTCCAGACAATAGTACTTGAGTGGACTGCCATTTCCTTCTCCAGAGGATCTTCCCAACCCAGGAATAGAACCCGGGTCTCCGGCATTGCAGGCAGATGCTTTACCATCTGAGCCACGAGGGAAGCCCTGTTAGTGCAAGGGGCAATAGAATAAAAGGGCTAATCCCGGAGGCATTTCAGGAACCGAAAGGACTCTATGTCAGCTCCTGTACTGGAGAATGAAATGAAAGATAATTAAAGTCATTTAAAAATGAAGAAATTTAAAATCATTAAAATTTCTGTTCTGGAAAGGAAGCTGGAAAAACAATAGAATAAAAACATCCTTTTATGATGCAAACAATCATCCACTAGCTTTTCAGCACTAAGAATTCAGCCCAGGAGCTCAAAACGCTTTAGTAAGGGGGAGTTTCTGTATATTTTTCTGTAGCCTTGAGACCGACCACCAGTCAGTTCTGTCTGTGACAATGAAATAAGTGTTCACAGAGGGGTGCTGTTTCCTCTGTGGCGCTTAGGGAGTGAATCAGAAGTGTCATACAGTTTTTAGCTTTTTTTCCACCTCCAGTTTTTAGAATTATCTGCACGTTTCAGTCCTTGATCAGATTCATAGTGATCAGCCTTGAATATTCCTGCTCTAGAAGTTGTTTTTGTTTTGTGCAGAGTGCCAAGAAGAGAAAACGGGTGGCAGCACTGAATATAGCAGTGAGACACATCTGACCCTGTGTCTTCCTGTGACCAAATTAACTTATCAGACTTTGATAATCACCTGGTATATGTCAGACACTTTGAGTGGACCTAGTGATTTTAGCCACAGAATTTATTAAAATCATCAAAATTTTAATGATTTTAAGTATCCTGTGCACGAAGAGTTTTAGGTTCAGTAGCAAGGTGGCATTGGAAGGAACATAAATTAGCAACTGAGGGAGTGACAGATATTCAGTAGTGATAGGAACCGGGGGAGGCATATTTCAAGTGCCTGAGGCTAGTGAAGTGACGTGATGTCGCTCAGTCGTGCCCGACTCTTTGTGATCCTGTGGACTGTAGCTTATAAGGCTCCTCTGTCCATGGAATTTTCCAGGCAAGAGTACTGGAGTGGGTTGCCATTTCCTTCTCCAGGGGATCTTCCCGACCCAGGGATTGAACCCAGGTCTCCCGCATTGCGGGCAGACACTTTACTGTCTGAGCCAAAATATCTCTATTTACTAGTGCCTTTCCTTCTTCCTTGGGGCTTCCCTGGTGGCTCAGAGGTTAAAGCATCTGCCTACGATGTGAGAGACCTGGGTTCAATCCCTGGGTCTGGAAGATCCCCTGGAGAAGGAAATGGCACCCCACTCCAGTACTCTTGCCTGGAGAATCCCATGGACAGAGGAGCCTAGTGGGCTACAGTCCACGGGGTCGCAAAGAGTCGGACACGACTAAGCGACTTCACTTCACTTCCTTCTTCCTTACTTAGATATCCAGTCCTTCATGTTAGTACTTACTTTTAGTAGGTAGTATAAATGCTTGGTGACTGAAAGAGTGAATGAATGAGAACAAACTACAGTAGACTACCCTAACACGACCTGAAGTTCTTCAAAGGAAGTAAAAATGTTCTTTATCCAATAGAGTTCAAAAACCTCAAATAAGGATTTGAGAGGCATAAGAATTGACTTATAATATTGCCAACGTCTAGTTTAGTATTCAAAATGTGTTTTGAGAAACCATATTTTGTTCTCAATGACATCAGTTGGACTATACCCCCAAAATCCTGCTTGCCCTTAATTACTACTTGTTTAAAGATCTTTAATTGTATTAGCTAAACCCTTTTTATGTTATTGCCGGGAGTGACCAGGTCCCTAAGTTTACTATTTGTTATTCAAAGTATTTGTTGTTGTTATTGACTAGTTGCTAAGTCGTGTCCAGCTGTTTATGGCCTCATGGACTGTAACCCACCAAGCTCCTCTGTCCATGAGATTTCCTAGGCAAGAATACTGTAGTGGGTTGCCATTTCCTTCTCCAGGGGATCTTCCCAATCCAGGGACTGAACTCATGTCCCCTGCATTGGCAGGCAAATTCTTCACCACGAAGCTACCAGGAGGCCCTATACAAAATATGAAAGTGAAAGTGTTAGTTGCTCAGTTGCTCCTGTCCAACTCTGTGACCCCATAGACTGTAGCCTGCCAGGCTCCTCTGTCCATGGGATTCTCCGGGCAAGAATACTGGAGGAGGTAGCCATTCCCTTCTCCAGGCAATCTTCCCAACCCGGGGATCAAACCCAGGTCTCCTGCATTGCAGGCAGATTCTTTACTGTCTGAGCCACCAGGGAAGCCCCATACAAAGTTTATTACCTACTTACTTTGTCTCTTTTTCATTAAGTAGCCTGGAGCTGCTACTGTGTGTGGATGAGTATGTATGCCTGTGATAGCTAGGTGAAGTTAAAGAGGGGAGAGCTGTAGGAAGGACATGTTGACCTGCATGTTGTATATACGTGTACTCGTGAATCTCTGAACATTATTCGTAGTGCTTTGACATAAGGACAGTGACTGATAGGTGACAGTGCAGTTGAATAGAGGGAAACTGGGCCATGCTGCCACGTGTCCCGGTGGGCTCGGGTATGTGGTAGACCACAGAGGAGTGGAAAGCACTGGCCTTGGTCACAGTGGGCACATGGCAGCATTGTGTTACTTCCCCCGCTTGCTCCTCTCTCAGGATTCTCCACATTTCAGACTAAGTTTAAGACAAGGGTCCTCAAGAAAAATCTCTCTGTTGGGTGGCAATAGATTTGACAGTGTTCTTACCAAATGGTAAAACAGTGTGAATGAATCCTGGTTAAATTGTTCCATTTTCATTCTGTCTGAAAACAGTCAGTGGGTCTTTTCCTCTGGAAAGAATATACGTGTATTTGGTGTGGAGGGAGCACGGGAGAAAGGGAGGAGTGATCTCATCACACAGATAATGGTCTCCACAGAGTGCACTTCAGACTAGGCTTGTGAGACAGCTCAGTGGTCTTCAGAAGATCATGAAATTCTAAGGTGAGGGGAGGAGGGTGACAAGCTATAGGTGGTTCCATAGGTGGTTAATCTGCGTGAGAAGCTGTAGAGGGGGCTTCAAAGCAGGAAAAGCGCAGGGTCCTCAAAGACAGAGAGCCGTGAGAAAGCTTTACATAAGGCATGCTTGAACCCCAAGCTCGCAGAGGAGACGAGCTTTCCACCAACTGTAGGCGGGTTCAGCCTTGGGTTGTGGGAAAAGCAAGGTTAAACTCAGAGAATCTGGCCTCAGTGATTGGAAAGTGGTGAGAGGGTCTGCAGGAGAGCCTTTAAGGTTAGTTCTGTGAAGACCATGAGAATGTGCTGTTTACCTGGAATGAAGCATGTGTTTTGTACTTCTAAGATGCCGTCCCAGTTTCGGCTGTGCTTTGTAATTCTGTGTTTGATGTACTTCAGTGTGCCCTGAGAGAGTGAGAGTTGGGCTACTGCAGCTGTTTTGGTGGAGGAAAGGAAATGCCTTTGATCCTTTAGAAATGATGGGGGAAGCAGCATCCTGCCCTAGTCATCTAGGTAAAGTTGCAGAAAGTCCCCAGCAGCAGCCACGGTGCAATCCAGCAAGAAGGGTGTGCTCTAACCTTACTCTTTTAACTCCTCTACTTCCACACACACACATTTTATCCAGCTAGGGAATCTTAACAGTTAATTGCCTTACTTTGAGATTCTTACTAAAAATTTCATATGTGGAATATAATCTTTATAATCCTTCTCTTCCTGCTTTGATTAGTTTAAAATTATTAGTTCCCAGAGAAACCTTGTGAGTTTCACTTTCTATTTCTCATTCAAAATACATGTTTGCCTTTAGTGCTGTTGACTGTCTTTGCCACATGTATCACAATGGAAGCTTTATTTATAATATGAAAGAAAATAGCCTTTTCTACATTCCAAAGCATACAATTTGAAATAAATATTGAGCAGTTGATTAACGTATTTTAGCTTAAAAAAAAAAAAGATCAGGAGTCCTAGTACAAACTACCAATGCTTAAAAATATTCAGGGTGTTCTACAAAAAAGATAAATTGCTGTATCTAGTTCTAATGCTACCTTTTTTATTTTCTTTATAAGTAAATAAAAGCTTTCTCTCCTTTTCTTAGAAAACTGGTGACTTATTTGCTATCAAAGTATTTAATAACATAAGCTTCCTTCGTCCAGTGGATGTTCAAATGAGAGAATTTGAAGTGTTAAAAAAACTGAATCACAAAAACATTGTCAAATTATTTGCTATTGAAGAAGAGGTAAGTCATCAAGCTTTAGTTAATCCTGTCATGTTTATTGTTGTTAATACAATTCAGGAGAAATAATCTAATATAAAAATTGTTATATAAAGAGTGGGTTTTTTAATGCTGAAAATTAGGGCTCATACCATCAAATATTTATTCTCAGAAACAGATATAACAATGGAAGTTGTTGGACTGGAATGGAATATAACAATGGAAAGTCTCATGGAATCAGAAAAAGTAGTATAAGTAATAAAAGAATGTACAATGTAGTTACCAGTATTATTACTAAAAGCGAAAGCTAAGTGAAGTTAAATTGACATAATTAGATAAGGAAAAAGTCAAACAATGCAAGGAAGCCTTTATAAAGGCTTTGGAATCCAAAGAGTGATATATGAATCCAGTTGTCAAAGATAGAATTGGTTTTAGTGGGAAACAGTGAAAATAAAAATGTCTTTAGAAAAATAGAAGATTTCTAAAAAATAGATTACCCATTATTATGGGTAATCAAATCACACCTTTTGAAAAACAATTTGGCAGTTTATACTCCTTATATCAGTGATTTCATTTTTAGTGATTACTTCTTAGAAAGTAATCAGAAATATAAACTATAATTTTATACACAAAGATGTTCATTGCTGTCCTGTTTATAATAAAGAATAGTTAAATAAATTAGAATGTTTGATGGATAGTTAGCCAGAGTTAGCGATACTGAAGATTAAAAGTATACCCTCTGGACTGCCAAGTCTGTTGAAGACTTCTTACATGAGCCACAGAGGAGTTTGGCAGACTGTGCAGTCAGAGAAGTCCCCACCAGACTGCTCATTCAGACACGGGCTGCAAGTTCAGGAGTCCCCAGGGCCATCTTCCCTTAAGAGCAGCTGGCTACGAATTTGGGGCTTCCCTTGACTGCCCTCAGATTTGATAATTTGCTAGAATGTTGAATGACTCACAGAACTCAGAAAGGCGCTATACAGTTGACCCTCAAACTGCACAGGTTTGAACTGCACGGGTCCACCAATAATAATGTGAATTTTTTTCCACTAAATATGTACTACAGTACTACACAATCTGAGACTGGTTGAATCTGCAGATATGGAACCACAGATATAAGGGGTTGACTGTAAACTTACATGTAGATTTCTACTGCATGGAAGGTCAGCACCCCCTGACCCCTGCTTTGTTCAATGGTCAACTCTACTTACAAGTTGGTATCTTAGCAAAGCAAAAGGATATAAATTAGAACTAGCCAAAGGAAGAGATCCATAAGGCCATAGAAGAATATAGGAGGGTTCCAAACATGAATCTTCCTTTCCACAAGGATACATTATCCTCCTGGCATTGATGTATGATATGACAGTACACACAGAGTATTGTCAACCCTATAAGCTCACCCAAGCCTTTGGTGTGCAGAGTTTTTACTGAGGCTCAGTCACATACTCTGCATGGCCGAACTTTAGTCTCCAATGCTTCCTGTGGGTTCTGGCTAATTCCATAGCCTCCAGAAGTCGAAACTGAAGTGCACGTCCTAAGATCCCCATCATAAATCACATTTTTAGACGGTCACGTGGCCAAAGCCCCCAGATAGAGACACTTTAGCAGATAGGACATTCTAGAGGCCTGTTGAATCAGCTTCCAGTAGCCAAGGGCAAGCGCTAGACCTCTCTAGCTAAAATTAATTCTGTACTGCACAGTGGTAAAGCAGTAATAAAAAGAAATATTTAACAAAATTTCAGTCACCTGGGAGCATGCTTATATATAATGTTTTGTGAGAAAATCAGTATTAAAAATATATATGCAGTATGATCTTGATAAATACAGTATGGTATACAAAGTGTTATGTGTCTATAATGTGGTTTGTTACATAGAAAAAAAGACTGAAAGGAAATATACCAAATATAAACATAATTATCTCAGTGATAAAATGAGAGATATTTCTCAAATTTTCAACTCCTCAAAACTCAGTTATTTCATTATTTTAAAGCAACAGCTCTTTTCTTTTAAAATTATTTCTTTCATACTACTCAATAGTAAAGAAGTTTTAAAAATATTTTATAGATTTATTTTGGGGATATATAGAAAAAATTATAAAAGGAAGAAAGAGTAAAAATGATAATGACTACTGTATTTAAGATTCATTCACATTTTCAAGTTTCTGAAATGGGCATTATGTTATAATCAATGTGTATTTGTAAGTTGGTGATACTTCTTTTTTTTTTTCCTCTATAAAGCTATTGTTAAATTGATGGTGTATCTTATAATCAACGGTACATTAAAATCATGGTTTAAAACAGATCAGCAGCTCAGATTCCTATGAGCTGACTAGAATTTGCTCCAAGGGGACCACTCAATTATTCTGCTACCTATTTGTTTTTAAGGCTAAAACTCGGGGAACTCTCTGGCAGTCCAATGCTTAGGGCTCTGGGCTTCTACTGCCTGGGGCACACGTTGAGTCCCTTATTGGGAAACTAAGATCCCACATGCCACATTGTACTGCCCCCCTAAAAAGCTAAAACTCCCTTCTTTGAAGTAAAAGTAGTGAAAGTGTTTGTCACAAGAACTCAAGTGTTTTAAGAGATTCATTACAAAAGCTAATATCCTAAATGTACTATTATATATTAGAAATTAAACAATTTTGAAAGATCCATTATAACATTGTAGCAATGATTTTCTAATTAGATTTAGCCAGCTTTTACTGTGGTTTGTCTTTAAAGACAAATCCAATTTTAATATTAATTTTGGAAAGTATTAACTCTCATCTGTACAGTCAACGAATATTTAACAAACCCTAGGTAAAAAGCAGTTCAAACTACCTTCATTATTACAGCAAATCCAACTTTTAAATGAAATCAGATAAGTATTGGCATATATTGAAAATCTATTTTTTAGATTTCCCCACTCAGTGATTTTTTTTTTTCCAGACAACAACAAGACATAAAGTACTTATTATGGAATTTTGCCCATGTGGGAGTTTATACACTGTTTTAGAAGAACCATCTAATGCCTATGGACTACCAGAGTCTGAGTTTCTAATTGTTTTGCGAGATGTGGGTATGTTTATTTATTTATATGATTATATATGTGTATAAATATAATTTAATGACATAAGAATTTTTAAAAATAAATTTCTTACATTCAAAGCTAAAGACTTTTACGGAGTGCTTTCTTAGATATGATATCAAAAGCACAAGTACAATAAGAAAAAGGTAGATAAATTTCATCAACGTTAACTTGTGTGTGTCCAAAGGACAGCGTCAAGTAAAAAGACAACTCAGAATGAGAGAAAATATTTGCAAATCAGATGTCTGATAAGGAATTTTTATACCAACAAGTCAACAATAAAGAGACAACCCGATTTAAAAATTGGTAAAGGATTTGGTAGACATTTCTCCAAAGAAAATATGCAGGTGACCAACAAATATATAAAAAGATCATTAGGCATTAAGAAAATGCAAATCAAAACCGTAAAGAGATGCCACTACATACCCACTAGGATGGCTAAAATCGAAAAGACAAAACAAGCGTTGGTAAGGATGTAGAGAAATTGAAACCCCCGTATACTGTTGGTGGTATTGTAAAAAGAAGTGCAGGCACTTTGCACAGTAGATGGACAGTTCTTCAAAAAGTTAAACAATTACTATATGACTTATAATTCCATTACTAGGTATTTATCTAACAGAATTTAAAATATTTCCACACAAAAACTTGCATACCAGTATTTATAATAATAGCAACAACAAAAAAGGAAGCCCAGTATTCACCAACTGGTGAATAGATAAATGGGGTACATACAGTGAAGTATTATTTGTTTGTAACAAGAATGAAGTAGTGGTACATGCTGTAACATGGATGCACCTTGAAAAATTATGCTTAGTGAAAAACACCGGACACAAGAGGCAACAATATTTGTATGCTTGCATTTATGTGAAATGTTCAGAATAGGCAGATCCCTAGAGACAGAAAGCAGAGTAATGGTGGTCAAGGCCTTGAGAGGAGAGCGGAGTCAAGGAGTGACTGCCAGTAGATGTGGGGGTTCTTTCTGCATAACGGAAATGTTCTGAAATTGGTGGTGATGGTTTGTGTACTCTATGGCTCTATACTGAAAACTGCTGAATTGTATACTTTAAAAAAGTGAGTTTTATGTTATGTGAATTCTATCTCAATAAACCTGTTATTAAAAATAAAAAAGAATATCGCAGCCACCGGGAATAATATCTTCTTGGAAAGAAATGAATCAGTATTTGAAGAATAGGAAGAGCCCAGTGTTATAAGTATGAGGTTAGTGGGAATTCTTGAAATTGATACTGGAAGCAGTGGAGACTGCTTAGGTGAGGGTAGAATGAAGGAGAAGCCATATATGCTGCAGCCTGTTTAGTCAAATAGAAGGGGTAGATAATTGATCCCTTCCTAAGTATACTGGTAGTCCTGAGTTTCCATAATTGAATGTTGATATCTTTAAACTTATTTTTATATGTCATGCTTGGACATTCATCTATCAGGTGTCAAACAAATGGTTCAGACTATCATTCTGTGACACTGCATGTCAGCCCAAACAGCTTAATTTCAGCAATTTCTATTAATTTTTTTTACTATATTATGTATTGAGTCCAGTTTACTATTTTGTGGAATTTTTTTCCCCAAAGTAAAAATTTAAATTATGGTGAAAGATTATTTTTCTTGGGAATCTGTGTTCTTGGGTTTAGGTAGATGGCCCACAGGTATATAACAAAAAGTAATTCAGGAAGTCATAGGCTTAAGATCATTGTGTTCCATTTTCTTGACAATATTTAAGAGAGACTGGACTCTCCTTTAGACCATATTGATCCCTGTCCTTCTAAAATTTCTCATTACTCAAACATGAAATACAAAATCTAAGTATAACTTTGGAGAAGGCAATGGCACCCCACTCCAGTACTCTTGCCTGGAAAATCCCATGGACAGAAGAGCCTGGAAGGCTGCAGTCCATGGGGTGGCTGAGGGTTGGACATGACTGAGTGACTTCACTTTCACTTTTCACTTTCATGCATTGGAGAAGGAAATGGCAACCCACTCCAGTGTTCTTGCCTGGAGAATCCTAGGGACGGGGGAGCCTGGTAGGCTGCCATCTATGGGGTTTCACAGAGTCGGACACGACAGAAGTGACTTAGCAGCAAGTATAATATATTACTTCTTTGATTATGATGACTTTGGACCAACTTATGTAAAAACTTACATTGAGTGAATAAGAATATATTAATGTTCATTAGTGAATCTGATGCACACGCATACCTACTTATGTTTTCCTTTGTTTTATATTTATTGTTGAAGTGGGTGGAATGAATCATCTCCGAGAGAATGGCATAGTTCACCGTGATATCAAGCCAGGAAATATCATGCGTGTGATAGGGGAAGACGGACAGTCTGTGTACAAACTCACAGATTTTGGTGCAGCTAGAGAATTAGAAGATGATGAGCAGTTTGTTTCTCTGTATGGCACAGAAGAATATTTGGTAAGTCATGCATCACTAATAATTTTATTTTAAGAAGCTGGATATATTATAAATATGGGTTGTTGGTCAACCAGATCACTCTATAAAATGTCTTAACTCTTATGGCAAAAACTAAATTTTCTATTCTAATGAATATGGTATGTAATGCGGAATTAGGTATTGGTTTCTAAGGGTGGTGTTTTCTGTTAAAAAAAATTCTTGTAAGTTTTATAATACTCTTAGATAATTTTACTAATGTTATGCATCTATGTTAAAGAACTATCTGTATACTCCAGAAGCATCTAGCTAGTAAAGGCTTCCTTATTTGGATCAGAGCAGTTAATATATTACAAGCTTGTTATAATACTGTTCCCTGTAGAGCAAACTTCATTATAATTCTGAAGAAGACTCTCTTCAGGGAGGCTGGTTACTGAAAGATGACAAGAACCACTGTTAGAAACACACACAAAAAATGAAATGCCTCTAAAAGATCTAACTTGAAATACTAGAAAACTAGAAAAGCTCCGTGGTTGAAACAGTTTATGTAGATGTGCTTGTGTGAAGTTAGTAAATATTTGAAACACTTAAGAAAGGCACTTAAAAATAAGTACATTTAATATGTAATCAGAAAGTTTATAATATATAGCTGTCACTAATTGGTTA
The DNA here is from genome assembly GCF_042477335.2 of Ovis canadensis. Lineage (NCBI taxonomy): Eukaryota > Metazoa > Chordata > Mammalia > Artiodactyla > Bovidae > Ovis > Ovis canadensis. The sequence continues at coordinate 161,131,168 of NC_091247.1, read as the reverse complement.
TGGCTCTGAGTTTTATTTTAAAAGTCTTAGATTCTGTGACTTTTTTCCAATTGGATTCTGTGATTATAATTTTATAATTTGAATAAAGTCAAGGTGCCCCTATAACTTTATTCAGATTGTTCTAACTCTGGCATGCATTAAGGTATCTTAACTTGTTCTATCAAAATGTAACCACTAATTAATCTGCAGTTGTATTTTGATAATCTTTTGTTAAGAGTACTTAAAAATGGGGACTTCTCTGACAGTCCAGTGGTTAAGACTTCACACTTAGGGTGCAGGGGCACAGGTTTAGTCCCTAGTCGGGGAATTAAGATCCTGCTGTGCAGTGCCGCAAAAAAAAAAAAAAAAAAAAAAAACCTAAAAATGGATTATATTCATCCAACAGCTATTTATGTACCAAGCATTGTTGTAGAAATTGAGACTTCTGTGGTGTACCGGAAGTACATGATTTCTGCTCCTGTGGAACCTACAATCTAGTGAGGGCAGTAGACAAGTAAATAAGATAAATTCGGATGATTAAAGTGTTAGAAAGACAATAAGGTAACAAAACAGAAGAAAGATAAGCTGGGGAAAGCTTCCTTTCAATCCTAAGTCAACTGATACTTTAATGATGAAAACAAGCAAGCCATGCAAAGATTTGGGGGGAAAACAGCATTACAAGCAACTACAAAGGCCTAAAAACAGAAATGACCTTGGATGTTTGAGAAACAGAAGGGATGACAGAATAGCCGGACTTAGTGCAAAGGCAGGTGATAAGAATTGGAGAAGTAAGCAGAAGCCAAGCAGAGCACACAGTGGTTTCTACCCTATATGATCACCCCCTGTTAATAATAAATGTTTTACAATATTCTTTTCAGTATCTTGAAATGAAATTCCTAGATAATATAATCAACCAGTATACCTAATTAAAGGAAGAACGTAGTATCTTAATGATAATATAAAGGAAAATATAATAAAATCATAGATACTTAGTATGTAAAAGTTTACTATCAATTTCACTAGCAAACAACTGAAATAATTAGATGGCCTGTACCTGTGTATAATGTTACCTCCAGTGCACATGCAGTGATAACCTGTATATTGAATTGGTGAGTCATAATATCGTAAGTCTTATGTTGTTACTGACATCATTTTCCAAAGCACTGAAGAATTCCTGATAAAGTTTCTAACTTAACAAAGTAGATTTATGTATGCTGCATTCCTATAGCTACAAAAATACTGTTTACTTTATATTCAAAAATACACTGTTTACATATAAAATGAAGTGAGATCTTTATAAACAGACTTATTAGCTGCACAAATATCTGGCAGGATATTCAAAAGTCGTGCAGGAAGTCAGAAGCTTGTTTTTCAGAGCTGTTTCATGTTCAACAGGATGTCTCTCATCTCTGGTCTCTGCCCACTAAATTCCAGCAGCCCTTACCAATGACTCTGGTGATCGAAAGAAACAATGGCAGTACCATACTAGCCTTTGTGAGGGTGATCCCTATTACCTACTGTCAGTCTTTCACGTAGTCTCCGAAGACCACAATTTAGCCTCTGCCACCCACAGACTTGTAAAATGGAAGGAACACAACATTAAGTAAACTAACTTCCAAGTCCATGCTGATCTCTTGGCTGAAATTTTACTGTAGTCTGTTTTCCTATGTCAGGTTATTCCCAACTCTCTTTTCTAATAGATTACACCAGCAGTTATGATATGAGACACACACAGCCTGAAACTCACCAGTCTAGAAATATTTCTATATTTAAATGAAGACTTTCCTCATATTGGAATTCCCGGACCAGATGTTGAATCTTCTCCTTTTTATGTGTTAAAGACCAAAGGAAGCACCAGCATTTTTTCTTCTACTGTTTTTAATATGATGGCTTTCTTAATATGAATTACCCAAAAAGTTCATTCGGGTTTTTCCATAAGATAGTGCAGGAAAACTCAAATGAACTCTTTGGCCAACCCGATTTAACCTGAGAACTCAGAGTAGGTTTGTCCTTATGCTCCCGTCCCAGATGCAGGGGCCCAAGCACAGTAATGGTATTCCCTGTGCAAACACAAGTTGCACGTTCAGGAGAGCGCCTGTGGACCCAGCTGTGTCAGAGCAGCATGCAGCAGGCCATTCTCAGCCTAGGGAAGGCCTTCCAGCTGTGCTATTTGGGAGGTATCTTAGTGCACCTTTTGAGGAGGTCCCGCTTTGTCTCCTTCTAGAATCGCTGTATCTGCTCTTCCCAGGTTGGCAGCCTCATGTTCTTTGAAGATCAGGCATGTCCAGGTACTCTTGGCCTCTTCACAGCACCATTGATAAAGTAAGAACCTTCTGCTAGGACAGAGGTCTGGCTCATGCTTCTTGAGACAATAATGCCTTATGTACTATGCCAAAGAATCAGCAAAATCACTCAGACCCTGTATATCTGGTAGCCATGTTTGGACATACGTCTTAAGCCCCTCATGCTTGTCACCTCTTCTAATTTCTCATTAAAATGTATTTCCCAAAAAAGTCCCATCCATCCCCCCAAAAATAATCCAGAGCTTGTGACCCTTCGAGAGATGAATTCATAAACCACATCATTTCAGGAGAGACACCCTCCCAGCAGTGTTATCCCAGTCCCTTGGGCCGCTGCCACATACCACAGTGTCATAAGGCATTGTTTTAGTTTGGTATCGTTTGGGAGATCACTCTGCTCTGGTCCAGAGTACACTCTTATAGGTTTATCTACCAAAAACCTTGATATACAGCATGTAATTTACATAAAGACAGTGTCACGGAGGCTAAGTGTATGACCTCTGGCTGTCCTTTGCAGAGCTTAATGTCCATAAGAATCTCTGTCTGGATCTGTAATCTCCTAAGCCACACCCTATAAATTCCATCTGTTCTTCACAACTGTATCATAGTGTCTTCTGTGCTTAAGGACCATGTGGTGAACATCAGACCAGCTACTTACCTGAGTTGCTGTATCCTCCAACATAGCCAATCAGGCTAGTCCTCTGAATTCATTCTAGAAATTTAGTTTTCATCGCAGAGCCCTTATGACTTGCTCACATGGATTGCATGTGAGGTATGAGGGAAAGGAATTGAGGCTGCCTGTTATGTTTTGGGTATGAGCAACTGGGTGGATGATGGTACCATTTACTTAAAGGATAAAGATTAGAAGGAAGAGATTAGAAGGTTTGAGTCAGAATGGTACCATTTACTTAAAGGGTAAAGATTAGAAGGTTTGAGTCACAAGACCAGGAGTCTGTTTTTGATACCTTAAGTTTAAGCTTCCTTTTCGACATTTGAAAAAACAGTAGGATACATGAATCCAGAACTCAGGACAAGAAATGGTTTGGAAAGGTAAAGGATATAGGTAACATTTAATGCCATAGGCCTGAATGGGAGATGAAGAAGTAAGGCAGTTGTCAGTGTGGACAGCTGTTTTGAGTTTTGCTATGGAGGGAAGCAGAAAATTGAGTGATAGCTCGAAGAGGTTGTAAGGTCAATTTGGGTTTTTTTTAATGGAAGGTATGAAAGCATGTGTGTAAGCTGAAAGAAATGAGCCAATAGAAAGGGGGGAAATGATGCATAAAATAAAAGGGGTAGTTTCAAGAATTGATTTCTAGAACTGATGAGATGATATGGGCCCCACAGCACAGAGGTGGTGCTAGTGGTAGAGAACCCTCCTGCCGGTGCAAGAGACATAAGAGATGTGGGTTTAATCCCTGGATCAGGAAGATCCCCTGGAGAAGGAAATGGCAACCCACTCCAGTATTCTTGACTGGAGAATCCCATGCACAGAGGGACCTGGCAGGCTACAGTCCATGGGAGTGCAAAGAGTCAGACACGACTGAAGCAACTTGGTACAGCACAGGTGGAAAAGTTAAGCCTTTGATAAGAGCAGTTCCATTGTAACTGGTTCTGAACACAGATTCAGGTAGATCGGCTTTTGGTAAAAGATATAAAGGAGAGTTGATCTCTGATGCTTCCATTTTCTGACTGTAGTATGAAGTGAGGTCATCAAAATTGAGGGTTGAAGGAGGTGGTATTGAAGGTTTGAGGAGAGAGAGGAAGATGGGAAATAGTCTTTTCAGCTTGAAAGTGAAATTATTAGGAAAATAGAATTTCCAGACATTGAATACCCATCTTTGTGTAATGTATTTCATAGAACATGTTAGTAGCTTTTTCTTTTCTTTTTAAAGCATCCTGATATGTATGAGAGAGCAGTGCTAAGAAAAGATCATCAGAAGAAATACGGAGCAACTGTGGATCTTTGGAGCATTGGGGTAACATTTTACCATGCAGCTACTGGATCACTGCCATTTAGACCATTTGAAGGGCCACGTAGGAATAAGGAAGTGATGTAAGTGATTTCTCCATTTAAAATTAGAAATAAATTTTTAAATGTGTATGTCTTACTTTATTTCATCATGTTAGAGAGGTACACTATTGATCTAGCCATCGTTTCTGATATTTTATACTATTTGATTTTTTAGTAAGAGTACAACCCTATAAAAATGTATAGAGATACTGTTTCATACTGTGTTTAACTATCTTATGTACAAAGTATAAATGGCATCCATATTTGGTCCATCCAGTCTTCGATCCATATTAAAAATATTGTGCCTTCTGAAATTTCTTTCAGCACTATTTAGTCCTTTTTGTGTGCTTATTAGTTTTTTTCCTCCATATCACTAAAAAATTAAAAATACTTGCATGAAGTAATAGAACCACCAATAGAATTAGTGGATCAAAAAGAAATATGAACTGACCCGATTTCTTTAACTATTTCAAAAATAACATTTAATGTAATATTACTTTTCTAGTGTTGCTGTTTCAGTCCAAAACATTCTGTTGAATGCGTTTTACCAGTACATTATACATTTATGCAACTGCCATAGTTACTAGGAAATTATTACTATATATGAAGTCACTGTTATAAACCAAATAATGGAAGAAAAAAGGGGTGCATTGTTAGATGTCAAATTTATTATAAAACTCATTTGTACATTGGCTGCACATCTTTCTATTTTGAAAGAAATTAGTGGTTGATCTTGCCTCATGAGAAATAGCCAACCTCTGTACACGTAAAACTATAAGGTGAGGTTATGAATGTTATTCGGTTCAGTGAAGTATAACTCACTTGACAGCCTTAATGTGTTCAACTGTTCTTTTAGATTTTGACGTTTCTCTCAAAATCTTTATATATTTGACCCTGCCTTTTATAAGTGGAGCTTCCCTGGTGGCTCAGATGGTAAAGAATCTGCCTGCAGTGCAGGAGACCCAGGTTCAATCCCTGGGTGGGGAAAATTCCCTGGAGGAAGAAATGGCCACCCACTCCAGTATTCTTGCCTGAAAAATTCCATGGACAGGGGAACCTGCTGGGCAACAGTCCGTGGGGTCACAAAGAGTCAGACATGACCGACTTTATAAGTAACACTTTATAAGTAATAATCCCGAGTGTAAACATACAGTCTTTAGTCTTAGAAAATTAGGAGCATATTTTTTCTTTTGTTTGTTTGAGGAGGTAAAACTAGTTCAGCTGATACCATGACTTTTGCTAAAACCTGAATGTTTTCCAGCAAGGAGAGCATATATATTTGTGGGAAGAAGTTATCCATTAGTGTACTGATTTTGGTATAGCATCATCTTGAGGCCACTTTACAGCAGTGTCCTTTTTATAAAATCTCTTCGTTAATGAAGACTTAGAGTCAGGTTCTGTCTTTCCTCATTAAACATAAAGTGTGCCCAACAGTTAATCATGCTTTGCTGTCATAGGTGTTTTAAAGCAGTATCAGCATGTATTGCTGCACTAAGAATGGGTTAAATAAAAGTGTGATGCTCTTTAGTAAAGGAAACATGACTCATAAACAACTGGGAATACCTGGCACATTCTAGTACCATTACAAGAATTTTTTTCTTTAATTGCATAGAAACTAAACTTTTTATGAACATTGATGCTAATGAATGTTCAGAAGTGCTTTAAGAAATAAGGGTTGTTTTCCTTGACTATTGAGTGATGTATTCCTCTCACATTATAGGAGTGTTGATCCCTCAGAATCTTATTTACATGTTAATAAATGTATTTAGATATGTATCTTAACAAAATAAGTTTTTTCAAGAGTTTGTAAGCATTACCTTAATTAAGAATTCTGCCATTCATTCTATTCACATCTCTTCTTGCATTATTCTCACGTATCTCTACTTAACTTCTCCACAGTCTGATCCTTCTCACGTGAATGCAACTTATTTTTCACATTAATTTCCTTCTTTGAAAAGTCTCTTAGTGCCCAAATCCTGGCTGCCTCTACTGGAGAAACAGCAAGCAGCTCAGATCAGTTGTTCTGGTTTCTTCTACTTTTTTAAAGAGTATGTTAATCTGCTCAGAGCACATTTATGTAGACATTAAACAAATCAAAAAATTGTGAGAAATACTGTCTATAAACTTATATAAGATTCTGATGTGTTATGATTTACATTTTCATCTTGAAGGCATGAACCTCTATTTCTCTCCTAATTTCAGATTTTGTGTTAGAAAGGGCTGACACCTTTAAGGCTGCTTTCATTGCCCCACCTCCATCATTATTAGTATTCTTTCATTTCTTCATGCATCTCTTTCTTGAATTCATCTTTATTTTTATCACCATCATCAAGAAACAGATTAAGTTTGGCTTTTAATTTTGCTACACACATCTAATCCTGTAATGTGTATATATTTTCTCAACATGCAAAAACTTTCTGATACTGTGCTATGTATAGTTTTATCTCTTTTTTTTTTTTAAAGAAAGCTATTGTTCATTCTGTAGTAATTTCATGGTCCAGTTGACTGCCTTTGGATAAGATGAGTAAGAGGGATTAGATGCTTTTTTCCTGGTCTAGAGACATTCTGTAACATAACTTTTTTTGTGTTTGCTCAATTTTTTCAGATGGAAAAATGAATATTTTTGTTGTGAACATCAAGATGCTGTTACATGGCACTCTGAGAGCCCAAATGAAAATTAATTATGGCATATGTAAAATAATCGTACAGCCACTATTCTACTTCAGTCAGTCAGATTCAAAGTGTTTTGATTGTCTTATGGATCCTGTGAATATCAGTCGCAAAGTTTTGTCTAGTAGATAATTGTAGGTGCAACTGAGGAAGTATTTTTGCAGACCCCTTTGATAGGCTCTGCAGTAACAAACCGCTTATTTTAATCTGCTTTTATTCCTCCCAAGGTATAAAATAATTACTGGAAAACCTTCTGGTGCAATATCTGGAGTACAGAAAGCAGAAAATGGACCAATTGACTGGAGTGGAGACATGCCTGTTTCTTGTAGTCTTTCTCGGTAAGAATAGTGTATGTACCCTGTTCTCTTTGATGTTGGGATCTTTGTTGATTGAAGTCACCAATACTTAAGTGTAGTTTTGTTCTTAATTTTTCAGTAGATGTTATTAAAGCATGCCTTGATTTGTAGTTTTTGTCTTTGTGGCAATGTAAAGATTGATTTGAGTCTATGTAAATAATTTTGTCAGATCTCTTTTAAGACATAGAGCATTCATAAATTTTTCAGATTGCTAATCACTGGTCTTAGAATTGTGTCCAGTGTGGGGTTCCAGCTTAGGACTTGGGTGTCTCTTGTGCTGACCTTCATTATGACAGAGCACAGATAGTGGTACAGATAGGAATAACTAGAGTTCTAAGAAACAAACATTGAAGAAGTCTAATATTACCCTCATTTTCAAAAAGTAATCATATTATTCAAAAGGTGAGAAATAACAGTTTTCTACTGCTTTTTCCAGCATTTCAAAAGTTCATATGGGTCTTAATATAGCAGCCAGAACTCAAATTATACATGAATCCTGTTATCACAGAGAGAGATTTAAGGTAAAGGAAATTAAAAGTAGAGAGTAAATTTTTTTTTCTGTTGTATCTTTTTTTATTGATGTATATTTGATTTACAAAGTTGTGCTAATTTGAGAGTAAATTATTTTAGATTTTACTCTGGAAATAAAGCCAAGACAATCATCAGTATTTAGAATTTGTAATTACTGAATTACTTTCCATTTTTCTTGAGTGTGGGGATTGTATAATCCACAAGTGAACATACATAGGTTATGTTTTATTGGTTTAATGCCTGTTAGGATCTGTGGGTGCTTTTTGTATTACTTTCAACATATAAGTAAATGAATATGTTTATTCAAAATATTTATTTAGACTGTACATATATAATATATATACTACAAGTTAGTGAAATATGTCCTGTCATTTTATGTGTTAATATCTGTGAAAACTCATTTAAACCAGTAGTTCCAGTGCTGAAATCATTTTTGAAAACCACTGGCCTGACAGTTTCATTTTTGTGTGTTAAAAGTCTCCAAAACTAAATTGTGTCATGCAACTAGAATTACCAAGAGAAAGTCACTTTATTGGAGAGCAGAAATTCAATGTTATAATAGTGATCTGTGTTAAATTTTGATTTAGAAAAGTACCCATTTTGGAAATCTTGGGCAAAACTGATAAAATTTAAAGGGGTCAGGAAATGAGCACTCTCTGTTTAATGTTTAACTATATTGCTGACATTCACACAGTGTTTTGGCAGTCTGAACTATAGATTGCATATTTCAGGAGGATTGTAGGCCTTATCTGTCTAATTATTCTTCAGTACACTAAGTTATAAATTTTTTTTATAAAAATTGCTTAGGTATCAAAGTATGTTATATGATTTTTTTAAATACTAAGGACTTTGAGTACTAACAATCAACAATGAAAACAATTACCAAAAATGTAAGAACTACAGAAAAAAGATAACCATCTTCTTTCTCGTATGTATTAGTCAAGACTAGATAGCCAGTGAGACAAACCTAACTCAGCTGTGAGTGAAGACAGATATAAGTGAAAAATAGATTGACATTGTAATTCAAAGTTCATGTGTGTATGTAACTCAGAGCTCCACCGAATCCTCAGATTCAGGTTGTTGTCAAGACGTGGTGGGCTTTTCCGGTGGCTCAGCAATAAAGAATCCACCTGCAATGCAGGAGATGCGGCAAAAGACCTGGGTTTGATCCCTGGGTTGGAAAGATTCCCCAGAGAAGGAAATGGCAACCCACTTGAGTATTCTTGCCTGGAAAATTCCACGGACAAAGTCTGGTGGGCTACAGTATGTGGAGTCGCAAAGAGTCGGACACGACTGAGCGTGCACATGCTGAGTACACATACCTTAAAAACTGTTAACAGACAGTTATTTCATTGTCAGGTAGTCAAGAATATATTTTTAAGATGACTTGAAATTCCATAAGTGAGTCTATTTAAACATATTTGAAAATTCAGGTAGTGCATGAGAAAGAATTAAGTTCCTTCCATTCTTTTTTTTTGTTGTTGTTAGTCAAAGATTGGAGGCTTCCCCAGTAGCTCAGACGGTAAAGCATCCACCTGCAATGCAGGAGACCTCAGATTCAGTCCCTGGGTCAGGAAGATCCTCTGGAGAAGGAAATGACAATCCACTCCAGTATTCTTACTGGAGAACTCTATGGACAGAGGAGCCTGGTGGGCTACAATCCGTGGGGTCACAGAGTCGGACAAGACTGAGCGACTAACACAGTCAAAGATTATTCTTAGTTTAATTGGCATTAATTGATTGCTAAATGATTATAGTGATTTTCCTTCTTGAAGAAGTGTGCTACAAAAGGCATATGAATTCAGCATAAAAAATTAGGTGCTGGAGTGACATATTAAAAGGACATTCATGACCCTGAAGTTAAACCATTATCCTCATGACCACAGGGTTCCAGTCAACTGATCTCACCTGGATAGCCATGTATATACAATGTTAGGATGTTTGGAAAAGTGAGAAAACTAGGGAAGGAGAAAATCAAAGAAAATAACATGTAAAAGCCAACATAAAAATACCATAACCCCTGGTTCATTGACAAGTAATATTAAATCAAGGTTACCTGGCTTTCCAAAAAGTTGGTAGATTTTTTATGATTTTAAATTAATCTTATAATAGTAATAACAGTTCCTTTGATTTGTTGGTAAATATTATGATTTTGTACTTAGATTCTTCATGTAACTCTTTTCAATACTATTTTAGGGGTCTTCAAGTTCTGCTTACTCCTGTTCTTGCAAACATCCTTGAGGCAGATCAGGAAAAGTGTTGGGGTTTTGACCAGTTTTTTGCAGAAACTAGTGATATACTTCACCGGATGATAGTTCATGTTTTTTCACTACAACAAATGACAGCTCATAAAATTTATATTCATGGCTATAATACGTAAGTACCACTTTGTATTTTTTCCTATATCATGATGTTATATAATAGTTACATATCTTCACAAATCAGGTGAAGAAATAGATGCTTCAGCTTCATCAGATGTACCCATTTCTGGGTAGAAAGTGTTAGAAAATGTTTGAGTGCTTAGTAAATTACTTTTCACTTATCTTTGAAGTAAAAGGATTAATTGTCTAAAATTTACAAGTAAGCTAACTTGTTCTTAAACTACAAATTTTACAAGACTATTTTCCTTTATGTGCCTTCTTTTAAATTACTTAACCGCATAACTGCAATTAGCATTTACTAATAAATGAGCCAGGTTTTATTAAGAGTATTGTCCTGTCACTTAAAATATTAAAGCATGAGTCTTAAAGATAGTTTGTGTAATTATTTGCATATGTGGCCTAAAGCCCTTGAGTGCTGGGGAAAGACCCATTCCTTTTATCTTAAAAAAACAGATTATACCTACATGATAAAAATCTATCCATGTGATAAAACTACATATAACTAAATCACACACACCTTTACATGTGGAACTAGGGAAATCTGAATAAGATATGTGGATTATGTCAGTATCAAGGTCCTGATTATAATAATGTACTATACTTATGCAAGATGTTACCATTGGGGGGAAACTGAGTAAAGAGTATTTAGTGTCTCTCTATACAATTTCTTTCAATTGCACATGAACCTACAATGATGTCAAATGTTTCTTTTAAATGAAAGTGGAAAGCATTACACCCATTCTATATGCCTTAGTTTCTATTTTAACAAGACTCAGGTAGCAGTTTTGATGCCTCATGAAATTAAAAAAGAGACTTTCACTGGTTATGTATTAAGGAATAAAATCAATTAGATGGAATAAAACTTTAGACATTTTGTCTAATATCTGTATCCAATAAGGGGCTCCCCTGGTGGTTCAGATGGTAAAGAACCTGCCTGCAGTGCAGGAGACCCAGGTTTGATCCCTGGGTCAGGAAGATCCCCTGGAGAAGGTAGTGGCTACCCACTCTAGTATTCTTGCCTGGAGAATTTCATAGACAGAGGAGCCTGGTGGGCTACAGTCTCTGGGGTTGCAAAGAGTCAGACACGACTAAGTGACTAACACTAACTAACATTACAATATTATAAACATTGAAAATAATATAAATAGAATGAATAAAATAATATTAATAACATTAGGTTCAGTTCAGTTCAGTCGCTCAGTCGTGTCCGACTCTTTGCGACATGAACCGCAGCATCACCAACTGTATCGCCAATTCCCTGTCCATCACCAGCTGCCAGAGTTTACCCAACCTCATGTCCATTGAGTCGGTGATGCCATCCAACCATCTCATCCTCTATCGTCCCCTTCTCCTCCTGCCTTCAATCTTTCCCAGCATCGGGGTCTTTTCAAATGAGTCAGCTCTTCGTATCAGGTGGCCAGAGTATTGGAGTTTCAGCTTCAGCATCAGTCCTTCCAATGAACACCCAGGACTGGTCTCCTTTAGGATGGACTGGTTGGATCTCCTTGCAGTCCAAGGGACTCTCAAGAGTCTTCTCCAACACCACAGTTCAAAAGCATCAGTTCTTCGGTGCTCAGCCTTCTTCACAGTCCAACTCTCACATCCATACATGACTACTGGAAAAACCATAGCCTTGACCAGATGGACTTTTGTTGGCAAAGTAATGTCTCTGCTTTTTAATATGCTGTCTAAAATATATTAATCATCATTTATATTTTGGTGCTTAAAAGCCTGAATAGAAATGGAACATAGTTAGGTGTTGGCCACTATTTCATTGTAATAGTATATGTGTACATAGAAAGCCCACGCCAAAAATCACAGCAGAGGCTTTTTGGCAGAGAAAAATCACAACATTGCTGCTGGCATGTTGATTTGTTTCTTTTTTTCATGGATCTCTTTAGGGAGAATCTACCTTTTCCCCCAAAACATCATTTTGAAAATACCTGACTTTATTAGCTTATTTAACACATATTATATACTCATGTTGTAAGTGATGTTCTCAATTCCTTATATATTTAAGTCATTTAGTCCTCACAACAGTTCTGTGAGGTAAGGACTGTTACTCCATTCTGTAGATAAAGAAACACAGCACAGAGAAGTTAAGTAGTTTAAGGTAGTAAGTAAGTGGTAAGCAAACAAACTGAAATGAACCCAGCTGTTCTGACTCTAGTCAGTGATCTCAAACTGTCTTCTGTATTGGCTCCCGTTTATGAAATATTAAGACTCCTGTGAATTGCACACATCCAATATAGGTGTCCAGACATAAAAATGTCTTGGAATTGACTGCCATATCGACAGACTATGTGGATTTTCAGTTTAGTAGACTTTCTAGTGTCCACATCAACCCAGCAGCATTTCTGTGGACTGGTCACGATCTAAAGTTTTACTGAGAAATGGATGTCGTGGCACTGCTTTTTAAAAAAAAATTTTACCTCTCATCTTATCCCAATTATGTTGTCCTTTTCGATTTTTCTCAAACAGTGCTACTGTATTTCATGAACTGGTATATAAACAAACCAAAATTATTTCTTCAAATCAAGAGCTTATATATGAAGGACGACGTTTAGTTCTAGAACCTGGAAGACTGGCACAGCATTTCCCTAAAACTTCTGAGGAAAACCCTATCTTTGTAGTAAGCCGGGAACCTCTGAGTACCATAGGATTGATATATGAAAAAAGTAAGTTGGGATTTTTCTTGTTGTTCTTACTAGCCATTAAAAAACAACAACAAACTCGGGATTCCCTGGTGGTCTAGTGGTTACAGCTCCACACACTCACTGCTGAGGGCCTGGGTTCTGTCTCTGGTTGGGGAAATAAGATCCCACAAGACATACAGCGCAGCCAAAGGGGAAAAAAAAACACAAAAATGATTGTCATCTTCATAAAGTTGATTAATGATGACATTAATATGGAACTTTTATAAATATAAAATTTGTAAGTTAATCGAATGAGTAGTGGTAAAATTTAAAATCCTCATAGGTAACAAGATTTGACAGTGAATATTTTGTTTATAATATGGTGAAATACTTTGTCATACATGTTTTACTGTAGCTCTCTGCTTTTAGTATTTTACTAACCCTCAGAATGACCTTTTGTATCATAAATTTCAACAAATGTTTATTGTTTCTGGGGTGAATAGGACCCTTTGCCAGACTTTGGAATCTAAGAATAATTAACTGTATTTTGGAATCTTTTAAATTATTAATTCTGATGGTGCAAAAAACTTACCTGGATTTTTACATTTCTAGTTAGATCTTTAGGATTTGATTTAGATTTAAAGAAAAGCATTGAACTTGTTATGTTGGAATATATTTAAGAAAAAGAGGTGAAACTCCTTAGAAGTAGTGCAGGTAGTAATTTGCTAAAGAATGAGCTTTTTTTTTTTTAAACCAGAAAAAGAACGTTAAAGAGTTTTATCACTAATGTTTAATTTAAAGGTAATTTAGAGGTTAATGTTTAATTTGGAGGTTGATGTATAAAGGATAAAATAATGCATTTTTAATTTCTGATTTTAACTGTTTTATTTCATATTTCAGTTTCCCTCCCTAAAGTACATCCACGTTATGATTTAGATGGGGATGCCAGCATGGCTAAGGTTAGTATTTAATTAAATTACTATTTAAACATCTGAATTAAAATTATCAATAACAGAAGCAATAAAAAGTGTATCTTTATATACACCTGTATAGCTTAGGAAACTATTCATTTAGATTATTATCCATTACAAATTGTCTCATGTTCTCTCTTCATTATATCTTTTCTTGAACTCATAAGAAAATGTTCTCCATTGAGACAATGCATGTTTACCATTGCTATATTAAGGATGAAATGTTTATTGCAATTATATCTGTCCTTAGCTTTTAGGAACTAGTAGCTTTATCCTGTTTTTAATGATAAAAATAGGAATGTTTCAAAATTTTTATGTGAAAGTTTTTCTAACCCTATACCACAAGTTAGCACCAAATATTGACACTTTGTATTTCTTCATTAGGCAATGACAGGAGTTGTGTGTTATGCCTGTAGAATTGCCAGTACCTTGCTGCTTTATCAGGAATTAATGCGAAAGGGGATACGATGGTTGATGTAAGTAATGGATTGAAATTTGAAAATTGATCTTCACATAGGCCTCACTAAATAACTGATCATCTCTTCATGGGTACTTTACCTCTTGAGACTAGGTAGGGTCACGTGCATGATTTTTACTATAGTTCATTTGTTTCACATTTAGTTTACAAAACATTTAGCAGCTTTTTTTTTCTTTAATTTTATTCCTACAAAATATAAGACAGGACCAATAGTATCTGAATTTTAAAATTTTTTTAAATTAAATTTTAAAATTTGAAACAAATCAGGAGAAAATGGGACTCCCCCAGTGGTCTAGTAGTTGGGACTCATGCTTTCACTGCCGTGGTCCCATGACCCTAAGGAGTGTTTTGTGGATGAGTGTATATATCCTCACAGAAGTGGAGAATGAATGGTCTCTTAAAAATCATGACTCTAGTTCTATACAACGTCATTTGAAGCTTTTGGGTTTTATAGACACATAATGATGGACTCATGGTGCTCCTGGGCTTTAATGCTTATGACAGTTTATATATACCCAACTCACACCTGTCCTTCCCCTCTCGCAAAAACATACATGAAGTGTTTCATCATTCTTGTTGTGCTGTTTTTTCTAAGAAGAAAAAAGTATAAGCCTCTTTTTTTTTTCCTGTCACCTTTATGTTAAACCTGTCATTTATGCTTCTAATATTTTTTATGTGTTCACATACCCAATTTGTAAACCTATGCTTTTCTCTTTCCATTAAGAAGCCTGTTTATTTTTGCTAAATGGTTTCTGGAAAGATCTAAATGTTGACTTCATTCAGTATCATAGCATTGTTACTAACAGCTCTTGTTTTTTCCTGCTCTTTTCTGTCCAAGTCACAGCTCTATGAACCTTTTATTTCTTTACTTATTAGTTTTTAGTTCAATAAGTCATAAGAAAATAGTTTTTCATGTAGACCACTATTGGCAAATATTTTCAAATAGTAAATATTTTAGACTTCATGGGCCACAAGTTTTCTTTGTTTTCATTTTGTTTTTACAAACTTTAAAAATGTAGATACTCTCTTTAGCAGAAACAGGCATCAGACCTTAGTTTGCTGACTTGATATAGATCAGAAGCTCTTCAGTTATATCCTATGTTACCTTAGAGATCATATTAATTGATTTAAAGTATAAATCAGACAGTAGTCTACTATGAACAGTAAAAATTAATTCTGGTGGTATAAAATGTAATGCTGTTCAGCTTATTTGTGTGGTTGAAGGTTAATTTTTATTCCTTAATGTAATTTTAATGCCTTAGATTTACAAATTATTGACCTGGTAATGGTTTGTGCCCTGAATAAGTGTTACAGAGATGCTTTCAGTAATAAAAAGGTAATTGGCTTTCATAATATATCAAGACTATTAAGAAGTTTGTCTGAACAGAAGGTAGTACAGCAGTGTAATTAGTGAAAGACAGCAGCAAATAAATAATTCCCTAGATAAACTAATAGGAATATTATTATTTTTTAGAGAATTAGTTAAAGATGACTATAATGAAACTGTTCACAAAAAGACAGAAGTTGTGATCACGTTGGATTTCTGCATCAGAAACATTGAAAAAACTGTGAAAGTGTGAGTAGATTGCCATCTTACTGATAATGGTTAAAATGTTAACTATTATTCCACTTCTGTTTAATTTGTTTAGTTATTGTTAACATGATATAGCATGCCATGCAAGTCTTTCTGTTAAGGGACAACCTTAGATTAAGTCGCTTCCTCACAAGGGCAGAAATGTCCAGTTGTCTCAGTAAGAAATGAATACCATCTCCTTGGTAGCATTTTCTCCTTTCCTTTGAAAAGGAAAAGGAATCTGAAATAGAAACATTTCATTTTTTTACCTTGCTAAGCAGACACCTCTGCATAAGAAATATAAAACTTGTAATCAAGGGAAGTAGGAAGTTATTCTAAAACTGTATTTTGAAAGTATTTTTAGAATTTTGGGATTATTCTTCTGTTTATTCTTCACTTCAGTTGCTCAGTCATGTTCAACTCTTTGCAACCCCATAGACTGCAGCATGCCAGGCCTCCTTGTCCATCACCAACTCTCAGAGCTTGCTCAAACTCATGTCCATTGAGGCGGTGATGCCATCCAACCATCTCATCCTCTGTTGTCCCCTTCTTCTCCTGCCTTCAGTCTTTCCCATTATCAGGGTCTTTACCAATGAGTCAGTTCTTTGCATGAGGTGGCCAAAGTATTGGAGCTTCAGCTTCAGCATCAGTCCCTCCAGTGCATATTCAGGACTGATTTCCTTTAGAATTGATCTGTTTGATCCCCTTGCAGTCCAAGGGACTCTCAAGAGTCTTCTCCAACACCACAGTTCAAAAGCATATTCTTCAGTGCTATATTAATAAGTTTATTCTTATTTATATTAATATTTAATTGACTCTTACTTATTATTCTTTAGTTTACTCTTACTGTTACTTAGTTTACTCTTACTTATTCCTGAGAATGCATTTTGAAACACAGTGATATTTTAAACTGCCCTGTTACTAGGCTATACTACTTGTACTGCATAGGAAAAATAATAACTGAACCTGTATATACTGCTGACCTCCATTAAGTCAGAAATCTAGTATTTTGATGATTATCCTGGTGTAAGACTGAAGTAAAGTTGTCTTTTATAGTTTATCTCTTAATCTGCACATTTATAAATACAAATATATAAAATTTCATTTTTACAGAGACATCAAGTTTTCTTGGAATTGTTTATTATAGGCTTTGCGTTCAATATTCTGTTTTTAAATCGTTACGATAATAGGTCAAATATAATTTATGAAACATCTTTTAAAATCTATGCTCACTTAATTTTTCTGTACTTGTTTTTGTACAGATATGAAAAGTTGATGAAGATCAACATAGAAGCAGCAGAGTTAGGTGAAATTTCAGACATACGCGCCAAGCTGTTGAGAGTAAGTGTTTACAAAATTATAATAATTGTAGGTTCATAGGCTGTTCCTTTGGTGACAAGATTAGAAATGAACTGTCCTAGAGAGATGATGTACCTAAAGATCTCAGGAGAAATAGTAGCCTTTTCCCACCATAGAAAACTATTTATAATTATTTAAATACCCTTTACTGCTATGATGTTCTTCATGACATTTCCAAATGCCTTCTTTGTGTTAAGCCCATTTCTCTCTCTTCTCTTCTCTCCCTGTCTGTCTTTAGAATTTACAGTGCTCTTGTGTTGCTTTTGTGGAAATTAAAGCAAATTCATAAATGTAATTTGACATGCAGAATGTATAAACTTGTTTAGAAACAGATGCAAGTTAGGAAAATCTTTTCTAAATATTTTCTAAAATATTTAGAAAATCTTTTCTAAAATAAAGAGTAAGGAAAGATAGATTTGAGTTTTTCAAGGCAGTGATTTGTTTCTATAACTAAAAAAGAAATTAGGACAAAATCTCTGCTGAAAAATGCAATAGCATTTCAGGTAATCTCTGGATCTCTTATTAAAACGTGTGATAGAAGAACACTATATATTGAGAACTGACTCCTAATCCCAGATAGGTCCCTGTTTACCCAACGATTCCTGCCTGGCTACTTAAGCAAGGCCTTCAATTCTTTGCATTCTCGCTTTTTTCTTCCTTAAAATGGGTAGTCTCTTACTCTGCTTACCTCACAGGTTATTGTACCAATTAAATGAGATAAATAAAAATGCTATATATACTTCTGCAAGCTTTTAGTATTTTAAGTATTCTTTCATGAAATGGATGTTTAAAGTTTTAGAACTTGCTATTATACTCCTTTTCTCTTTCCAAGTAGAAAATGTCAGAATGCATCACATAAAAGGATATTACTAGTCCATGAAACTTTCTGTTCAGTTTTACTGTCTACACTTTAATGATACTGGGTTAAAACAAAGTGAGCTTCTTTCTATAGGTTATGATCAAAAAGTTTGAAAAATGTTTTATAGAATAGACTTGAAAAGTCAGAGAAACAGGAAATAGTTTCCCCAATATTTGTCCATATTAAAATATAGGCAGTCATCTTGCTGTAAATGTTTTCTATTATTTTTTCTACTTTTGTGTTAGAACTTGACTTACCAGCTCATCTCAGAGCTTGACTTACCAGCTCAGAGCTTGACTTACCAGCTCAGAGCCCTCATGGCACTTTCAAGTGCCAGTGCCATTTCAGCACTTTGAATTGAAATTGTATGTTTTCTTTCATGGAGTCCAAAGTGTTTCTCATTTTTATGACATTTTTGTGAGGACTTAGATTTCGTAGGAGAATCAAAGCATGGATGGTTAAAATATTCATGGAGTCTTACAAAGTCAGGGCTTTAACTTCAGGCCATTTATTTTTCACCAGATTTCAGTATTTTTCCTCATACATGTAGAGTTGTTATGGTTCCTTTCCTAATGGAGACCTCAAAATTTTTTTCCACCATAAAAATAAGATACATAAGTGAGAAAAGGTTATGTATATACATACCAATCAGAAATGATTATTAAAAGTTCTGTTCAGTGTCCTGCAGCAGTGATTCTCAGAGTAATTCTTGAAACAGCAGCCTCACCTCACATGAGAGCTTGTTAGAAGTGTACATTTGGGGGCCCCAGCTGTTGAATCAGAAACGGATGGTAGGGCCCAGCAGTCAGTATTGCAAGCTCTCCAAAGGATTCCGATGCTGCTAAACTTTTGTCAATCACTGTTTGGTTGTCTTTTTATATATATTATTAAATTACTTTTTTCCCTATGTATATACAGTTTTTTTGTTTGTTTGTTTTGTTTGACATTATAGTAAAGGCATTTTCCAGGTTTTTTTGGTTGGTAATACTACTTTTTATTATTTTTGACTGTACTTCAGCATGTGGGATCTTAGTTCCCCAACCAGGGATCAGACCCACACAAACTGCTTTGGAAACGCAAAGTCTTAACCACTGGTTGGCCTGGAAGTCCCACTACTTTTTAAATAGACATTTAATAATATTACAGCCAAATGATTTATTATTAGTTTTATTTTTTACCCCCTAATAATGTTGGTCCTTCAGGTTGCTTGCTATTTCACACACTTTTGTGCTATAAAAAAATAACTTTGTCCATAAACTATTTTCCATATTTTAGAACTATAAGGTAACACATTCTTAACATTAGTGTTAAGAAAGATATAAAACATGAAAAGCAAAATATGTATTTGGCTATATAAGAATTTAAAATCTTTTTTTTTTTTTTTTTTTGTTGGTCTGCTCCACATGGCTTGTGGGATCTTAGTTCCCTGACCAGGGATTGAACCCTGGCCACTGGCAATGAAAGCATGGAGTCCTAATTACTGGACTGCCACGGAATTCTCAAGATCCCTATATGTTAAGTGAAAAAAAAATGTTAAAGAACAAATAGATCGAGAAAATGAGATAAAGCGTTTTTTTTTCTTTTTTTTTTTTTAAATCAACACAGCTCATGCAAATGTATAAAGTGAAGTTACTCAGTCATGTCTGACTCTTTGTGAACCTATGGGCTATAGCCTACCAGGTTCCTCCATCCATGGGATTTTCCAGGCAAGAATACTGGAGTGGGTTGCCATTTCCTTCTCCAGGGGATCTTCCTGACCCAGGGGTTGAACCTGGGTCTGCCACATTGCAGGCAGACTCTTCACTGACTGAGCCACCAGGGAATTTTTTCCCTAACAAATGCATAAGGAAAACATTAAATCTGCAGTAAATAGACATAGAACAGTTAAAAATGATTTAAAAATGAGTAGATCCAAGTGAAACTCTTGGGGTAAAAAGTTCAACCCTGATAGTAATAGAAAATTGCCTATTAGGATAACAGTAAGATACCATTTTGTCTTTCAAATTGACAAGGTTTTAAAAATTATCCCTTCTCTCCAACCTTACCTCAGTCTTTTCCTGTCTCTTTTCACTCTGTGTCCATTTATTTCTCTGCCCATTTAAACAAATGAGCACACACATAACTCTGGGCCAGGCCTATTTCAGGCAGCAGAATAGCCACAATGACTAAGATCCCTGCACTCCTCGAGTTATGGGTATTTGCAAAATACTCAGTTCTAACTCCCTGTCCTGAACTGGCTTAAGGCTTTATCTCCTTTTCCTTGCTGTGAGTGATGTTATGGGCTGGATTGTGCCCTCTAAAATGATATACTGGGAATTCTCTGGCAGTTCAGTGGTTAGGACTCCATGCTTTCACTGCCGAGAGTTATGGGTTCAATCCCTGGTGCAGTAACTAAGATCCCACAAAGCATACAGCACAGTAAGCAAGCAGGCAAATAAGTAAAGACTGTATAATACCAATGCTAACAGAGTAGAGTGAAAAGGGCACATTTGTTGCTAGTAGCTGCCTAAACCATCACTTAAAACTTCATTTGAGAAACAATAATATGTATCAGGACATTTAAAATATTTAAATATATTTATCCTCTAAGTCTAACCATCTTTTCTTTGTAAATTATACAGGTACTCAGATCTTTGGTAGACAAGTGATAAATTTATTAAGCTTAAAATGAACAGGGTCTTAGATGAGGTTTCTTTGCATTTTTTGTGTTTACAAGGACTTCCTTTTTTTAATCTCTAAACAAAGAGAGCACAGTTTTGCATACCTACGTTTATACTTGGGGTTATGCTAATAATTCTCCTGTTTGATTTTCATGAGATAGGGTACTAACCATACTTTGTAACTAAAGAAACAGAAGCGTAATTGAATGATTACAAGTATTTTGTGTGTTTTTTAAAGAGTATTTGATGTAAGCAGTGTTTATAAAATGTATTCATACTCATGTTTTATTATCATATTGTCATATGATAATTGTCATTATCATATTGAATACAACCTAAGAAACTGTGTTTGCATTTAAAGGTAAAAATAGTTATTCTGACTTTGAAGTAATCTTCAAAAGAAATACTGTTGAGCTCCATTGGCATTGTGATTTTCATACCTGATTTTTGGTAATCTGGATCTAAACACTTCGGTTTTATTTAGCTTTCCAGTTCTCAGGGAACAATAGAAACCAGTCTCCAGGATATTGAAAGCAAATTGTCTCCAGGTGGATTACTTGCCGATACATGGACCCATCAAGAAGGCACTCATCCCAAAGATAGACAGTAGGTTATAAGTGCATTGGTAGTTTCTGCTCTGATTATTAAATGTCCTTTTTCACATCGACCCGATTAATTTATTTGCATTTTTCTTCCTAAAACAGTGTAGAAAAGCTACAAGTCCTGTTAAATTGCATCACAGAGATTTACTATCAGTTCAAAAAAGACAAAGCAGAACGTAGTAAGTAAAATTTCCCATTTGTTAATCTGATGAGTCAGTCCTACTGGTTGTAATTCAGTTGAATTATTTGCTATATTTAATAAAGATGTCTACATAAGTGATTTATTTCAGAGACTTGATTTCTGTAAGGAAAGAGGTTGAATGTATTAAAATTTCAACCTTTTGAGTGTTTCAAATCAGGGATCATGGTCTCTAAAACCTCTAGTGGCCATGCACGTAAAAGAGAGGAATGAGATTCGCCAGTGGAGACTGAGGGGAAGTAGAGAGGAGCCCCTCTCTGAACCTGCCCCCATCAGAAGGGGAGAGCCTTCAGATTGACCTAATTGTTTTTCCAGGCTTCCTAGATCTCAAGAGAAGCTAGAAATAGACTTTACTAGAAATATCGTGATTTTTAAATGTTGACTTTTTTTTTTTAATATTAGCAATATATAGACCAAACAAAAGAATTTGTGGGTTATATCTACCCATGGGTCACAAATTTGTAACATCTGCTTTAAACTCTTAAGCCTTTTGAAGTAATAATCTCAGAAAACAATTGCCTGTGATTTTATGATTCTACATTTATAAAAGTAATATATATATTTATTTTTAGGACTAGCTTATAATGAAGAACAAATCCACAAATTTGATAAGTAAGTATCTAGCTTATGGTTTTTTAATTATATTTATTTATTTTAATTGATGATGGGTTTACAATATTGGTTTGATTTCTGCCATACATCAGCATGAATTAGCCATAGGTGTACATATGTCTCCTCCCTCCCGCCTCCCATCTCCCACCCTTTCCCACCTCTCTAGGCTGTGACAGAGCCCCAGTTTGAGTTCCCTGAATCATAGCAAATTTCCATTGGCTGTCTGTTTTATGTGTTCGTATATATGCTTCCATGCCACTTTCTCCATTCATCTCACCCTCTCCTTCCTGTCAGATTATGTTTAATAATTTTGTTTGGTTATATTGTTAGTGAGATTCTTCTTGAAGTTGTGACTAATCACAATAAAAAATACGTCTTGATATTGGCTTTATATAGAGCTGTTACTGAATGTGCAGATATATGAGGCCTGCTCACCTGGCTCCCTAGTTCAGAGGTTAGAGAGAGAGGAGAATAAGGGGGACAGTCTTCCTCTGCCTCCTGTGCTCTGATTACGGAAGGACAGATACTAGGGAACATAGGTGAGGGCACACTTAACCACCTCCTTAACCTTGACCTCATTCAGTAAATATTTTTTGACCATTCTCCACTATGAACCTTCTTTTTCTTCTCTTGCTGCTATAATGTCTGTCTGAGAAACCTTAGGCGCTTTCTACTGTAAATATCCTAAACCCACAACAGTCGTTATGCGAAATAAATTTCATATATTTTAAGACTTTAATATTGGAAATAGAGACAGTGACATTGCTTTAAGCCTCTGATCATTTCTAAATTACAGGCAAAAACTATATTATCATGCAACAAAAGCTATGACCCACTTTACAGATGAATGTGTTAAAAAGTATGAGGCTTTCTTGGATAAGTCAGAAGAATGGATGAGGTAAGTAAACTTTTGGGGAGGCGATTAGTGGTTGGCTGCACAATATACAATCTAACCTATAGTACACATTTTAAGTAAGGGTAATATTTCCTTAGACTGCTTATTAATCGATTCTTTTTGGTTTTCAGAAAGATGCTTCACCTTAGGAAACAGTTATTATCCCTAACTAATCAGTGTTTTGATATTGAAGAAGAAGTATCGAAGTATCAAGACTATACTAATGAGGTATAGCTTCAAAATTATCTAGGAAAAAAGCCTTTTTCCTATTAGAAAAAATTAAAATTCTTGTCAGTTTATATCTGATAATGATTGAAAAGAGAAATAGGATATAATATGCCTGTATTCAGCTCCACTTGCTCATTTGTGATATGTATTTTTTTAATATACATAGTATAACATTTAGCATTTAAATCATTTTTTAAAATATTTATTTATTTAGTCTTCCCTGGTGGCTCAGACAGTAAAGAATCTGCCTGCAACGCAGGAGACCCGGGTTCTATCCCTCAGTCAGGAGGCTCCCCTGGAGAAGGGCATGGGCACCCCGCTCCAGTATTCTTGCCTGGAGACTCCCATGGACAGAGGAGCCGGCAGTACAGTCCATGGGGTGGCAGAGAGCGGGACACGACTGAGCAGCTGGCGCGCCTGTGTGTGTGTGTGCCTGTGTCCGTCTCAGTTGTCGCAGGGGATCTTCCGTTGTGGTGAACACACTCTCTAGTTCTGGCGCTCGGGCTCTCCAGTTGTGGTGCAGACTCGAGAGTGAGTGGGCTCAGGAGTTGTGGCTCCACAGCAGGTGGGATTATTAGTTCCCCAACCAGAAATCAAACCCACGTCCCCTGCACTGTGGATTGTTAACCAGTGGACCACCAGGGAAGTCCATGTGATACATATTTGAGCCAAGTTTCAAGAACTTAGGTGCTGTTAATTATAAAACGTCTAATAGATCATTTTTTATCATCTAAAAAGTTTCTTTTTTAAGAGTTTTAGTGTGTTATTGATAGTTTTGAAATCACAGCATAAAGCTGTAACATTTGTTCCAAGATCTGTAGTAAGTATTCTGTTTCGTGATTGATGTGGTGTTTTTGTTTTTGATGTTTTAGTTACAAGAAACTTTGCCACAGAAAATGTTCGCAGCCTCCAGTGGAATCAAACATACCATGACCCCAATTTATCCATGTTCTAACACATTAGTAGAAATGACTCTTGGGTAAGAAATTTATTATTTGGTAACTATAATGTTTCTATTTGTTTTTATTTTGTTTTACTTGCTCTTTTATTTTGAAATGTTTTATATTTGTTAGGAATACATTTGCTAATGTTATTTAATGGCTTAGATCAATCTAGAGAACTAAACATACTATAAATATAATCATAGAACATTTGCTTACTTTTTTTAAGCAGAGATGCTTTTATCTTTATTTTGAATATAGTATGAAGAAATTAAAGGAAGAAATGGAAGGAGTAGTTAAAGAACTTGCTGAAAATAATCATATTTTAGAAAGGTGAGTAATTAAAAAAATCATTCTGCCTGGTGACTATGCAATTGAGTGCATACATATATATCTATACTTGTATCTGTCTTCCTGTATCAATAGGTTAAGCAGTGAGAAAGGAGTATTAAGTCAGAACCCTTAGGTTTTGTGAATTTCATGATGCCTTTTAATGTTTGGGGTTGTTTGGATAAAGAAAAGATAATTGTGATTGATTTCACTTTATAGAAGCACTGGTTAATATTAGATTGGTGCAGATGTAATTGCAGTTTTGGGTCATGAGTGTTAAATCATTATAACGAGGCTCAAACACATCTTTATTAGTCAAAATGCTGCTGCTGCTAAGTCGCTTCAGTTGTGTCCGACTCTCTGCTACCCCATAGACAGCAACCCACCAGGCTCCCCCGTCCTGGGATTCTCCAGGCAAGAACACTGGAGTGGGTTGCCATTTCCTTCTCTAATGCATGAAAGTGACAAGTGAAAGTGAAGTCACTCAGTCGTGTTCGACTCTTAGCGACCCCATGGACTGCAGCCTACCGGGTTCCTCCACCCGTGGGATTTTCCAGGCAAGAGTACTGGAGTGGGTTGCCATTGCCTTCTCTGTATTAGTTAAAATGCTGCTGCTGCTGCTAAGTCACTTTAGTCGTGTCCAACTCTGTGCGACCCCATAGACGGCAGCCCATCCCCCGTCCCTGGGATTCTCCAGGCAAGAACACTGGAGTAGGTTGCCATTTCCTTCTCCAGTGCATGAAAGTGAAAAGTGAAAGGAAGTCACTTAGTCGTGTCTGACCCTCAGCGACCCCATGGACTGCAGCCTTCCAGGCTCCTCTGTCCATGGGATTTTCCATGCAAAATAGGCACCGTTAAAATCAACAAATATTTACCAATGAGAGATGAGTGTGTTTATTCCTATAGCGTAAAAATCCATGCTTCGGGATTTGACGAACTCTTGGAAAGAATTTTCTGCTTCCTACTGGAAGCATTTTCCCTGCAAAACGTTGTCCAGATGCTTGAAGAAGTGGTAGTCAGTTGGCACGAGGTCAGGTGAATATGGCGGATGAGACGAAACTTCATAGCCCGATGTGTCCAGCTGTTAAATGTTGGTTGTGTGACATGCTGTTGGGCACTGTCGTGGAGAAGAATTGGGCCCTTTCTGTTAGCCAGTGCTGGCTGCAGGTGTTGCAGGTTTCTGTGCATCTCCTCCATCTCGCTGAGCATACTTCTCTCAGCTGTAATGGCTTCGCCAGGATTCGGAAAGCTGTAATGGACCAGTTGGGCAGCAGACCACCAGGCAGTGACCATGACTCTTTTGGGGTGTAAGTTTGGCTTTGGGAAGTGCTTTGGAGCTTCTTCTCGGTCCAAACACAGACCTGGTCATCGCTGGTTGTTTATATAAAATCCATTTTTCGTCCCACATCACAACCAGTTGAGAAATGGTTTGTTGTTGCATAGATTAAGAGAGGATGACACTTCAAAATGACAATTTTTTTGGATTTGTGGTCAGCTCATGAGTCACCTGCCTACCAGTGCAGGAGACTTAAGAAATGTGTTCGATCCCCCTGGGTTAGGAAGATCACCTAGAAGAGGGCATGGCAACCCACTCTACTATTCTTGCTTGGAGAATCCCATGGACAGAGGAACCTGATGGGCTCCGGTCCATGGAGTCTCAAAGAGACACAACTGAAGTGACTGAGTACGCATGCGCGCGAGGTACCGACTTCTCGAGGTTTTGCACCTTTCCAGTTCGCTTCAGGTGCCGAATGACCGTAGAATGGTTGACATTGAGTTCTCTGGCAGCTTCTTGTGTATTTGTAAGAGGATCAGCTTTGATGATCCTCTCAGTTGGTCGTTGTCAACTTCCAATACCCGACTACCACGCTTCTCATTTTCAAGGCTCTCATCTCCTTTCAAAACTTCTTGAACCACCACTGCACTGTACATTCATTAGCAGTTCCTGGGCCAAATGTATTGTTTATGTTGCACGTTGTCTGCTCTGCTTTATGACCCATTTTGAACTCAAATAAGAAAATCACTCAAATTTGCTTTTTGTCTAACATCATTTCCATAGTCTAAAATAAATATAAAATAAATAGCAAGTAATAAGTCATTAGCAAAAATACATAAAGTGAGACATGCACATTAATATATCTGACAACATAACCACATTTATTTAAGAATGTATCCCAGTATCAAATGGCAAATTTCAACAGTGTAAAACTGCAATTTTGCAGCAACCTAATAAAATTCTTTGAATCAGCTTGTGAAAACAAATATCTTTTGCATATTATTTTTTCAAACATTTTCTCATTAGAATCATCATTTTCAGTTCTGAAATCAGAGTTGCTTAGGAGATGGCAGCACTCTGATAGTGTAACTCACAGAACCCTCTGCACACCTCCTTGCATGTGAGCATCATCTGTTCATTGAGTTCTTTGAGGAGCTGAGTATCTGCTTATCTTCAGAATCCTAATAGATGAAGGAGAAAAAGTTGGAAAACATATAGAGCCAGTAAAGCCACTTTACTGGCTATTTTTCTCAGATTCCTTGTCTGTATTTCTCAGAGAAGTGAAGTCATATTTGGCTCATGAAGGAAAAGCCTTCTTTTTCCAGCCCTTAGGTGCTTTTCCACAGGTTGTCTCACCACCGAGATGTTAACGCAAGGACATCATGTTTATGTGGTATTTTGTCCACTTGAAGAGCACTTTCATGCTGTATGGCCTCACTAAGCATGCGTTCCAGCCTTGCATTCCAAGGTCTACAGATAGTCATTGTCAGTGTTCCACAGATGCTGAAGTTCATACCTGAGAAGATGAACTGGAGCTGGAACCCAGCCTCCTATGTCCTCACATCATCTTCCCCCTACTAACTCTGTTCTCTCACATAAAAGACCACACATCTTCCTAAGGCTTGAAAAGATTAAATGTCAGGAAATCACATGATATTTGAGCTACATGCAGAACGTTATCAGACACTTCTGTAGTATCATCAGCCTTCTTAATGAATTTAATGAATTGGTAAATCAACTTTTAGCCGTGTGTAATTGTGAAAATTGAAATGAAAGTCTTCATCTACGGTCTCATACTCCTCCACCCCCATAGAAGTACTCAGTATTAATAGTTTGTTGTGCACGTGTATTTTATAAGAATGGAGTCATTCTGTTCACACTGGTTTAGTCTTTTTTCATTTAAGGCTATATATCAAGAGCACTTTTTCACATCCATAGCTATAGCTTTAGTTTTCTCATTTTCAGCAGCTGCCTGGTATTCTAGCGTTTTCACCTACCATATCTATAGTGCATCCCTGTTTATTGGGTATTTAAATTGTTTCTAATTTTTCACAATTACAAACCGTGCTTCAGTGAACATACATGTTCATATATCTCTTCATGTGCTTGTGTAAGAATTTTTGAAGGGTTGATTTCTTGATGTTTCTAGATACAGAATTGTTGGGTCTGAGGTTATGCACATTTAAATTTTGCTAAGCTTTGTTAGTTTGTTCTCTGAAAGACTTGCTTGTTATCCCATTGAATGTTACCACTTTTTCAAGTGCCAATTTATTTAGTAGAAGCTGGTGTCTTATTTTAGTTTGCATTTCTTCAGTTAATAGTGATATCAAACATCTTTTTATTTGTTTCATTTTTTTTTTTTCTGTGAATTGCCTGTTAGGTTTTAAAGTCTTTTCCTATTGGTTTATAGCATCTACATAGTAATTATCTCTTTATAACTTCATAAATTTATTCAAACTATTTTCTTCACAACTTTAGCTAAATTCTAAATTTATCCTGAAAGGCTAAAGATTAGCAAGTAGAAAAGATGATTAAAATTTTTAAACAAAATTTTATTGATATATTGAATCACTTCTGTTTTGTGAAAGAAAATCCGCACTTCCCAAAGCATGTCCAGTTAGTGATGTTTTATTTGCTGGCTTGACAATGCATGGGTAACCAGACATGGCAGAATCATAACTTAAATGTTTGAGTGACCACTTAAGGATTTGTGCCAGAACAAGTAATAGAAACCAAGTCTTGTGCACTGTCTCCACATAGATATCTGTCACTTTGTATCTAAAATCACTTATCGTCCTTCCCAACTCAGTTTCCTCTGCAATTTCCTCATCTTCTACCCCTTTCTTCTCCTTCCATGCACATAACTTGTTTTAGACACTAGGTCTTTCTTCACCTCCTTTCATCATGTTTGGTAGTCTTCCTTCAGAATGTTCCCTGTCGCCCTCATCAGCCTCATTTAGCTCTCCTTTCCCCTCCCTCATGAGCCACGGTCATAATCTCCTGTCTGTATGCTTAACCAGCCCTTCCCATCTTCCTTCAGAATGTTCCCTCTTGCCCTCATCAGCCTCATTTAGGTCTCCTTCCCCCACCCCCACCCTGCCCCATGAGCCATGTCATAATCCTGTCTATAAGCTTAACCAGCCCTTCTCATCTGTCATCAGTTTTACAGCCAAACTAATCTTCCCAGATACTGATCTAATCATTCCACTCCTTTGACTCAAAAATTTCTAAATTCCTGCTACCTAAAAAGTCAAATATAAATTTGTACTGAATACAAAGAATATAATAGTCTGATGCCAGCCTAATCACCCAGTTTTATTCCTACAAATAACATTCTGTTCCAGCAGGATTCCATTCCACACTGTCCCTGACTCCCAGCTCCACATCTTTGTTTATGAATCCCATCCTGAAAAAATTACCCAACTCATCCTAACGCTTTCTAGATTATGTCACTCCTTGTTTTCTCTTAAGAAATCTTCCCAAGCCATTGAGTTGTGTTTTTTCAAATATTTATAATAATACCACTGTGTTTCAAATTAGAGCAAGTTTATTTTGCTCTGTTTTCAAAATAGAACACATTATAGTTGGTTAACTCCTTAAAAAGAATAGTTTGTTCATCTAAGAAGTATTTTATATTCTTTAAAATGTTAGAGGTCAATTAAGTGAATCTTGTGAGACTGCCTTTTTCCTTTTGTGTTTTAGGTTTGGCTCATTAACCATGGACGGTGGCCTCCGCAATGTCGACTGTCTTTAGCTTTATAAGAAGTCTGAGGCAGGCTTCAGTTTGCACAAGAAAATAATGTCGAGGCATTAAATGAATGCCTGTATAGGTGGTCTCTTGTTTCTATATTTCACTATTTGATGTGGTCATGTAAATATGTATAATATTGTAAATACATAAAAATATATAAATTTTTGGCTGCTGTTAAGATGTAATTTTACCTTTTAACATTCATAATTATATGAGGACATTTGACCTCAGTTACTTAGAAGAAAGCCATGACCAATATTCTGAGATACTGATGGTCGACTTTTCTGAGTAAGGCCAACTAACTCACGTATCTCCGACTGCCTGCTGAAAACATTTTTAAGCGGAACCAAAATTGGCATCCTTACAAATCAGTAAAGGCTGATTGTTGACACGTTTGTAAGTGACAGAATGGTGAGATAGCTTCTGTGAGTGGAGAGCAGAACCGAACCACTGTTGTAACTAGGATCCCAGTTTTTTTGAGAAGGATAAAGTGGCATTATCCCAGTTATCTTCCTATCTGTTTAATTTCAGGTAAATTACTGAGCAAAATTTTTAAAGTGATGAATTATTAAAAACTGTTCATTTTTTATTTTGGCCATAAATGTATAATTGTCATAAAAATTTTAGGATCATTTCAACTGTTTTAGGCTGTACATTTCTTCTTTACTTTAATTCTGCTTACCATTTCGTGAAGAAATATCAATAAATTTCTTGATTTTAATGTAACAGTTTGTATTTTTCTGTGTACAACAGTTTGAGAAACAAAAGTTATCTTTTGAAAAATATTGTGGGTGGTAATGGTCGGTTAGCCTCAGAAATTGGACGAGGGCCAATTCTGTGTCTCTTCTAAACCATTGATTCCAAATTTAGTAGAAGTTCTTTCATAAACATATGCTGTACAAATCCAAAACAGAGCCTTCTCTTTGAAAAATGTACCCAAGGTTCTAGACAAAAGAATTGTGCTCAATATGAAATTATTTTATCCCAGAAGGATTAGGTTTTGGTTTTGGCTTCTGATTTCTTAGATGATTGACGTATGATCGTGTTCAACCTGTATATCATGAAGAGACCATGTTTTAAAGAGTAAATTTTGGCTCCCATGGACACTGGAAAACTGAAAACGGATTAGGATGTTATTTGAAATCTCAAATTGATACTTTATTGTGGTGGGGAATTTTAAGTGTCACATGTACACATTAGAGAAATAAATACAGGGGTAAATGACATTTCTTTACTTTGACATTACTTTGATTGTGACAGTTATCACCATCAAAAACTGTTTAGTCAGAGAATGTGTGGGGCAAGGGGGTATTTAATCTCTTATAATTTTAATTTTCCATTTGACCATCTAACATGAATGTCTTTAATTGTGATACTAGGTAATAATTTTACCTGAGTTATATGGTCAGTTAATATATTTGCAAATTTCATTTTTATTCAAGCACCTCTAGAAAAGAACATCAATAAACAAACCCTTGCTGTGGGGACTGTATTTGTATAACTTGTGTAAGTTGTCCTGGTAAGATCAGTTCTTATCCACGCTAGTAATTGGTTAAGACTTACTGTTCTATTCCTCATTACAGCAGCATGTAAATCAAGCGCATTTACTTTCAATAGACTACTCTCAAGAATGTATCTTCATTCAAAACATCTTATGTCAGTAAATGGATAGTGAGTGACATTGGTCTGCTGGCCAAATTTTCAGTTACTATGTAAGTAAAATTAGCTTTAAAATAAGTTACATCTCTAGTTTAGTAGCTTTTTTTTTTTCAGTATTTGGATATATTTCCAAAAGACAGGGATTAAAAATATTAAATGTAACAAGTGAAAGAGTTGGTGGATTTAACTCTTTTCTTTTTTTGGTAGTTTTTTTAAGTTGATGTACAGTAATATACAATATTCTATGTTACAGATGTACAGTATAGTGATTCACAGTGTTAAAGGTTACACTCCATGTGTAATTATAAAGTAGTGGCTCTATTCCTTGTTGCACAGTCTATACTTTTAGCTTATTTTCTACATGGTAGCTTGTAGCTCTTCATCCTCTACCCTATTTTGCCCCTCTCTGCTTCTCTCTCCACACTGGTAAGCACTAGTTTGTTCTCTTTATGTGTGACTCTATTTCTTTCCTTATCCTATTCACTAATTTGTTGTATTTTTAGGAGTCTGCATAAAAGTGATATTGTACTGTATCTGTCTTTTTCTGACTTATTTCAGTTAGCATAATGCCCTCCAAGTCCATCCACATTGTCGCAAATGGTCAAGTTTCATTCTTTTTTTATGATTGAGTGGTAGTCCATTATGTATGTACGCACGACATCTGTATCCATTCATCTGTCGGTGAACACTTAGGTTGCTTCTGCAGCTTGGCAGCTGTGAATAATG
Organism: Ovis canadensis; assembly: GCF_042477335.2. NCBI lineage: Eukaryota > Metazoa > Chordata > Mammalia > Artiodactyla > Bovidae > Ovis > Ovis canadensis. Next base: position 161,099,185 of record NC_091247.1, on the reverse strand, counting down.
CTGCTGTGAGCATTGGGGTGCACACATCTTTTCAAGTTAGTCTTTCGGGGTTTTTGGATATATGCCTCAGAGTAGATTGCTACCATATGACAGTTCTGCTTTAGTTTTCTACAGTGACTGATCAGTTCACATTCCCGCCAGCAGTGTACAGGGGTTTCCTTTCTCCACATCCTCACCAACATGTGTTATTTGTGTTCTTTTTGATGATAGCCATTCTGACAGGTGTGAGGTAAGATTTAATTCTTAATGTAAAAAAGAGATTATGGTTCTAGTAGAAGAGATAATCAAAAATGAAATAAGTGAATGTAAATTATGTGGGGAAAACAGGGATATCTTTTAGTAAATAAAAAAGAAGTTAGAGGTTAGGGAAGAAATGTGGAAAATAATCCCATCATATCTTCTAAAGGTCCCATTTTGATTATTTTGGAAATGACCAAATACTGAGTAAGTGGCTTATAGCCCTCGTTACACTGTCAGAGTATCTCATTAGATATAAAAGATCTTTTCCTCAAAATATTCCTTTAAAAAATATAATACCTGCATCAGTAAGTTATCCAGAATGTGTTTTTGTTTGTTTTTCTGGGGTTTTTTTAAGTGATGAAGTTTGCTTTTTGTGGTGTTCCGTGCTAAAAGAGGTTTGTTATTTGGAATTAAGAAAGGAATTATGAATTATCAGTAGGTAAAAACAGTCTCAACTGAAATGTCAGAACTTTTATTGTCCCATCAGAGTCACAGGCACAACCAGAGCTAGTCTTTTTATCTGTGCCCTAACTCCACTCAGAAGGGCAGTTTTCACCTTGTACTTTTTGTCTTTGAGGAAGTGCTATAGAAAAGTTCAGTTCAGTTCAGTTCAGTCGCTCAGTCGCGTCCAACTCTTTGCAACCCCATGACTACAGTTACTCAAACATTTAAAACGTGCGGGGGCAGACACTGAAAACATAAAGAAGTCTTAATGCTATCATTTTGGGCAAGATCCACCAGCCTACATCCTGTTTTTAGGACGAGGAGAGTATCAGAAAGTCTTACACTATGGTTTTAATTGGACTTTCTCCCCCAATTGTCACTTATAAGCAGACTCCTAAGCAAATTCATAAGAACTCATGGACATAGAGTAGGAAACAAAAACATCTGACTTGGAAACAGAAACTGGTAATAAAATAGTTTCCTTTAGTGGGTGTGTATAAGTCAGCTCCAAAAATGTAGTGTGTCACATAAAAAAAGCACTGTCCAAGCGTTAAACATCAGGCTGTTTTAAGGACTAATGTGTGAATAAGTTTATTTCTTTTGACATAAACAGAATGCACAAAGATCAGTTGTTAGATGTAGTTCCAGGAGTGATGATGGGTCTTTGTCTTTTATACACTTCTTGACTTGTAAGAATCAGTCAAATTCATTCTTTCTGTGATAGATTCCTGCCAAGGTTTAAAATACATTTCACTTTTCCAATAAAAAAATGTACAAAACAAATGGAATCAAGGCTATGGCTTTTAGAAGTAGCTTGTTAAACACCAGCAAGTCCTGCAGACTGCCGTTGACAATTCTGTTGGATGCTGTGTTAGTGGATACTGGTGACTTTGTCCCTGTGTGAAAGTAATTGTAATTCTTTGGAGGAGGTGGGGCAGGGGTGGTGTCTATACTTAAAAATTATCAAGTGTTGCATCAGGTTAGAGTTTCTGAAGCTTAAAACTCCTTCTTTAGAAAGAACATCTATTAATACAGTTTCTAGTTACGAGGGCCAAGGTCCAGAGGACAGCGAAGGAATGACGGAGGAAGGGGATTTAGGGCCGACAGGTGGTCCCCAGACATATCAGCTGAGAGAGAGTTCACAGCTAAAGCGTCACATGTGGGTGTTACTGTGTTTCCTCATCCACACTCTCGTGGAGGGCTGTTCTGAAGCACTCAATAGTACTGGCTATGGCCATCAAAAGTGACTTTAATAAGACGTTCAGAAGAATAGCCCGGCTCTTTTACTGGTTCCCCAAGTCACTAACCTGCTCGAAGAATCAGAAGTCCAAGTTGCTCTGGAGCCAGGGGCGAGGTAAGTTATCTGAGGCTAATGCTTCATTTGAAATACATTTTTTTCTGTTACTAAAATGGAGCCTCCTCTCTCAAGTAGGGAGAAAAAACAAAGCTCTTAAAACCTTTAAAAAGTTATTTAACATGGTTTTCTGAGAGAAAATTAAGAGAAAGCAATTTGAAGGTGAGATATTAAAAGCCATGAACATTTTATAATCCAATTTATGCTCTATAGGCTTTTGGGTTTGGAGATGTTTTCTAAAGAGAGATGGAGAATGTGTAGCTTTTTTTTAAAAAAAAAAGAAAAAAGGAGCTCTTTTTATCAGTGAATCTCAACTTGCTTGTGGAGTTAGAATACCTTAGAATAAGCAAAAAAAGAATAATCAAATGCATTCCCCTTGTCATAGAAAATTTAAAAAGTCAATGGACCATTTTATTTCTTTGGGTCAGTTTATACAGCATATTTTAGTCAAGCGTTAAGGTAAGATTTTAAAGCACCTTCAGTGTAGCGCTGCATTTCCATCTGGTCCTGCCTGGCTGGAATATGAGGAGTCCTAGGACAGGGGGTTGGGGGGAGAGGATTCTTGACCCCTTCTGCAGAGCCCAGCTCTCATTTTCCTACACTGCCCCTGGGAGGAGGTCTGGAAATGCCGCCGGGAACAAGGTGAGCAGATGCTCTTCCTTCACAGTGTTTCATCTTGCAGTTGACTAATAACAGAGCTTTTTGACACCCACGTAGCTCTGCGTGTCATATAAGAGCTAACATTTACCCTTTGTCTGGTAGGTAATCCAGCATAATCTGATGATATGATAGAAGAGCCACCACCACAGCTTTCTTTAACTGATACAGAAATGACTGTGGGTATCTGATTAAGGACTTTACAAAATGTAGGGCCTGGTACATTTCAGTAATCTCTTTTTCTTTAAACTGATACTTCCATTCTTTTTCACTATCAAAATACGTATAATCTAGTTTAAAACTCAGGGGATGGGTGTGGGGGTGTGTGTGAGTGGGTGTGTTGGGGGTGTGTGTGTGTGTGTGCATGCGTGAATTATACTGCAAGGAAGTTAATCTAAATTAAAAATTATTATATCATTAATAATTAGCGTGTTGATGGAATTAGCACATCTAGATCAAAACCTGCCACACAAGTTCTGAATAGATGTCAGCTTCTATTTCTAGTCCTAATGGTGCATTCAAGAAAGCTAATTTTTGATCCTTGAAAGCAAAAAAAAAAGTGGTGTAGGTTCTCCAAATGGGAGCCTAGATATATGTGTTAAATATGAATGTGGTTCACTCCTCTGGATTCCTGTTACTATTCCTGCTAGCTAAGAAGTATTGAGGTCATTACTGAAAAGAGGACACTGAAAAAAAAAATGACTGATTGAAATTGAGGTTGTTGATGTAGCCTTTGGGCACATTAAAGTCTTAGAATTAGATAGACCTTAAATGTCTATGAGCCCAAGAACAAATGCAAAGTTAAACAAGTGGGATTTCTTAAAGAAGCTTAATAATTTGCCCAAGACACACAGCTGAAAAATGACATAGTCAGGGGAAGTGAATTTTGGTTTCATCTTTGCCTGAGTTTGAACTCTTCACCCCCCTTCAGAGCCCTCCTGGATCTGTTCCCCCAAATCATGAGAACATAGCCCTTCTACTTGCTGCATTGATCTCATCTCTAGAAGAGAGGGGGAGTCTGTGAAACTACGAGACGTTCAACTTGTGAAGCTTCAAATTTTTAATTTCATACTTATGAGTGCTTTAGAAACAGCAGACCCTTTTGGAACACCAGGAGGCATGAAAGCAAGTACTTTTGAAAATGCAGTGTTTCCTGTGACATGGTTTTCTAGACAGATCCGGAAAGTTCAAAGTAGAACACCTTTGAAAATACCAAAAAGCCTATGTTACAGAATGAATCTTCTCTAGGCTCAAAACTTTCTTTTTTTGAGAGCATATAAAGTAATAATAGAAATTGCAACAAAGCTTCTGTTCCCAGATGTCAAATCTATTATTTTCATCTCAGCTCCTGCTGGAGGACGTAGGGAGAAATTGGCAAGGACCCGCCCTTAGCTTCTTTTAGTCACCAAAACACCAGCACGGTGATAGACCCATGGTAGGACATGCTCAGTGCTGTCGATGAAATGTGTGGTTAAGATGTTTCAGTTCTTCATCCCACTCTCTCGCCTGACCCAGCAGGCACACAAGAGAACACAAACATGTTATGCACACATACACACAGCATCTAATCAAGTCTTTTGTCAACGGCAATTTTAGGACTGGTCACCAAAATGGCAACCCACTCCAGTATTCTTGCCTGGAGAATCCCATGGAGGGAGGAGCCTGGTAGCCTACAGTCCATGGGGTCGCAAAGAGTTGGACATGACTGAGTGACTTCACTTTCACCATCAAACGATTTGGATGATTTGCCAAGAGATTTGAGAGCTCATTCATGATAATGACCAGGAATGTACCAGGAGTGCCAACCCAAGAAATTAAGGGACCAGAAGCCTCCCCCTCACCTACCCCCCAAACTATTTGGCTGTGATTTCTGTAGCCATCCACCTACTTGGTTTCAGCTAAGGAAGCTGGGGATTCCAGTTTCTCTGTCCCAGGAGGGGTTTAAAATGCAACAAAACAGAACATTAACAGGACTAATCCTGAAAATCTGGTTCCCTGGGTAAGAAAGAAGAGCAAGGATTTCCTCAATTCTATCCCCTCCCACTGCTTTGGGTTGCTGAACCCCTCTGGGAATCCAGAATAGTGTTGCTTCTAGAGCAGCTACGTTTTCCAAACCCAAGGTGTCAGGCACAGGGACGTGGTGTGAAGGGATGGGAGCTGAGCATTGATTGCTTTCAGGGGAAAGAAAGTCACTTCTCCGTTCATTTGCTTTAAACCACATGGGCTTCCTTGTTTGGATGCTACTCTGTAGATAAAAATGTCTTCTGTGGGTCCAGAAAACCCCTCCTTGCCCCCCAGGTCTGCCAGGCTTCAGCAGGTGCTCTCTGTAAAGACCAGCTCCCAAATTTGTATATGATTCAGAGTCACTTATAGCCTAAGACCAAAGACTCTGAATTTGGGGATGGAAAAAGCAGACTGCAACAGCACAAATGTTTTTACAAAGTGGCCTTCACCTCGGGCTGATCTGCCCACAACTGATCCTGAGTGGGTCAGTTGACCAGGGAGGGGCTGGAAAGCTGGTGGCGGGAGGGAGGCCCCGAGTCCCATCGGATTGCTGCTGTCACTTGCTAGCTGTTCTCCTGGCTTCAGTCATTCTTCCTTCTTCCCTTCCTTCCTCCCATCACGCTCCCAGCTTCCCCCAGAGTGAGGTTTCTAAAGCATGTGTATGCTCCCGTCACTGGCCCTCCCGAGTCACACACTGCATTGTAGCTCCCTGTTGCTTACAGTTTTGTTTCTGAGTCTCCTGCACCACTCACTCCCAGAACACCTCTCATGATGCTCCATGGGGTCAAGGTGCAGGGTCTAAAGAGGGCGCCAATGCTCTATTTGAGATCCGCTGACTTTTAAGGTACTGACTCCTTTGTATGCCGTCCAAGGCCCAGCTCAGTCGAGCCCACATAGCCAGTCCCATCTCCACATACTTCCTGCATTGCATCCTCTGCAATAACTGCATCAGCATCCACATCGTGCTGATACGCAAACTCAGATGCCTGCAAAATTCCAGGTGGAATAACCAAAAAGAAAGACTTCCCTTGTGGCTCAGCTGGTAAAGACTCTGCCTGCAATGTGGGAGACCTGGGTTCAGTCCCTGGGTTGGGAAGATCCCCTAGAAAAGGCAGTGGTTACCCACTCCAGTACTGTTGCCTGAAGAATTTCATGGACAGAGGAGCCTGGCAGGCTACCCACAGTGCATGGGGTTGCAAAGAGTAGGACACAACTGAACGACTAACACTTTAATCAAAAGGAAAAGTGTTGGATGTAAGAAAAATGGGAAATGGGGGGATTCTGGCATCCTGAAGAGCTCAGGTTCCGGCTTCATTCTGTTCATCCAGTTGTTGGGCATCAGGTCTTAGAGTTTCAAAAACCTTTTTGTTCATCTGCTCATCAAACTTTATATCTATTTCAAGATATCTGTACTTCTCTTATGCTGCTGTTACCATCTTGTACTTTGATTGTCGTCGTTTGTGTACAGTTCTTCCCTCTTTTCTAAAGTGTTCATCTGAGAAGGGACTAACCAAAAGTTCACGTCCTCCTTTCAGAAGCTCTGAAAGCATCCTCTCTTCTTTTTCCTCCTTTTTTCTCTCTCACTTTTGGGCAGACCTGACTAGCAAAGCTGTCCTGGGCCATGGCATCTCTTGTCCTCATTGTCTCTTTGGAAGAGACATACACATTCTTCCACTATTTTCAGCCTTTTAAAGCCCCATATACTCAGCCTACTTGCAATCATAATGAGCTTCGGCTGTGGAAGCGGGGAGCAGGCTGGTAGGTGGCATCAGTGAGTGTAGGTGAGATTCTGCAGACCTAGAATTTATTTGACTCTGCACTGAATTTTTTCAAAGCTTGCTTTTCTGCTGTTCTGTGTTCTGGAGTTGCTTTTCTTCTGGTAGGGTGATCAGGAACAGAGAGATCTGTCAGAACCGACTTGAGAATACAGATCAATTGATTCCTTGCTGCCACTGTGATGTGTAAACGGAACAGTTGAAAGAGACATGATGTCAGCTCATTACTTCTGCCCCACAGGCTGCAAACAGCCGCAAGTATGACAAGCCAGGTGAACAAGGGAGGGAGGGAGGTCAGTAGTGACCTCATCTCCCCACAGCTACTCATTATTCTAATTATTCTGAGGACCACAGCCACTTCTCGGTGTGAGACCACAGGTCCTCTTACTTCAGAACGTCCTGGGGTGATTGTTAAAACTTCGCCTCCCAAACCCTCCAGCCTAAGGACCCATACTCCTGGGGGAGGGGCTGTGACTCTGCAGCTTCAACAAGCTCCCCAGGTGGTGCTCATGCTGCCTTCATCCCTGGGCCTACCGAATAACACACCCCTACCTTCGGGTCTCAGTAAATCCTCCACACAGCACCACTGTCCACGGTCGCCATCAGAGCACAAGGACCAAGAGCATGGTTGAGGTCAGAGCCTGGCTTGGCCACATACTGGTAAGAAAGCAACTTCCCCTCTCTCTGCCACAGCATCTTCTTTGATAATATAAAGATGATAATAACAGTACTTATTGCTTAGGATATTAAGAATTAATGCTTACAAAGGGCCAGGTTCCTGGTTCAGTAAACTGTAGCTCCATTTCCCAATCCAGGAATTCCTAAACTTCCATCATTCATAGGCCATTGTTGCAATTTTTTGCCATATTTGCATAAGCCTCTACTAGAATTCTCTTAATACATATATATATATATAACTAAATAATATACCCATTTTACTTAGCATCATCCTAAGAAGAAATACCTAGAAAATAATTGACTTGGGGTACTATTATATTTTTACACATTAAAATGTGTATATGATTTAGGAAAATATAAAGTGTTCATTTCAGGTACCACCATGGTAAGTCTACCTACCACCAGCGGGAAACCCTGATCAAATCCAACTTCATGAAACTGAGACTCAGGTTAAGTGGATTTTCAGAAGTCATACAGGGAGTGGTGGGCAAAGGCAAAACTAGAGGAATTCAGGTCTCCTTCTAACTAGGGCAATGCTCCTTCCTTCACATCAACCTGGTGGTTATACAGTGTTCTTAAAAGATACATTGAAATGTACCGAAAATAGAACATTCCTTCCTGAGTCTGATGTCAGTAAACGAAAAATACCCTTATACATTAAATTGGCTACAAAGGAAAGCTCTCTTTAGCCTTGAGAAGACATTGAAAGAGCAGGTTCATCTCATTTTATCTCTAATAGCCTCTAAGCGGGTGTTGGAGAACACACAAGACAGGTGAGGCTGAGAAGCCAAGCTTCTGGGACTGACCTGTGCAGCTAGGGCTCCTGGTAATGGGGCAGACAGGCCTCTACCTGCAGAGGGGCAGCCAAGGGCAGGCTCGACTCCCCCTCACAAGCTTGACCTCACGTAATTACTTAACCTTTCTGGACCTCAGTCTGAAATATTCTCATAGGATTGTTGGAAATTTTAAGTACCATCTAGAGAAAATGCTTAATACAGCAGGGGTGGAGTGCTTTTCTTTTTTCCTTTTTATTTTTTATTTTTGGCTGTGCTGGGTCTTTGTTGTGCATATGCGCTTCTCTAGCTGTGGCTTAGTTGCCCCGAACTAAGATCCCCAACTAGGGAACAAACCCACATCTCCAACACTGGAAGGTTGATTCTTAATCACTGGATCACCAGGGAAGTCTCTTGTGTGTTTTCCTAGACTGAATGATCATATGCAAAGAAATACAATTAGCTTTGAAGTCAGAGCTTGAAAGGAATAAGGTATAGAAAACCTGCTACACCGAGTGGTCAGAACTTTAGTGTGTTTCCTGATCAAGTGAGTTCATAAATCTGTGTATCTTTAATACAGAATGCAGCTACTGTCAAGCTTTCAGGGAGTGGGATCAAGCACCATGTTAAGCTAATTGGTAGTTCTTTGCAGGGGTTCATGTTGAAGGTGCAGTGGGTGTCTGGTTTTCATTGAGAAACCATTCATTTCCTACTTGGAGTTGATCCAAGGGCGAACACATGACCCAAGCCTGGCCAGTCAGCACTTTTTAACACCTAGACATAGACATGTAAGTCCATCCAACCAGAGTCAGTGCTGGATCTTTTGACGGAACTTAAGAAATCCAGAAGCACTCTGTCTGCTAGCTGCATGCCAGGAGTTGCTGACAGTCATCTTGCCACCCTGAGAGAAGACCTTCTTGGAGATGGAGCCATCACAGACAGGAGAATGAAGAGATGGAGATAGAGCAAGGGCCAGTCATCTCGTTTGAGCCCCTGGATCCAGCCACACCTGAATCTAATGTGCCCTTGCACTTACAGGCAGTATCATTTGTCTGCAAAAATACAGGGAAGCCTAACCAACAGATTATTCATTTGAATTATTGCTATGACAAGAGAAGAGATAAATCTCAAGGGACTCAATTTTCGTGTTTTATGGCAATCAAGCCGGGTGAGACATTTCCATTCAAGTACTATGCACATACCCTGCTACCTGGGACCCTATACCCTTTTCTGCCAAGCCAATCCCATCTAAAGAGCTTAATCTCGTAACTTGGGAGTCACCACAGTCAAGATGATGAACACATCCGTCACTCCCCAAAACCCCCTCATGCGCCTTTATCATCCTTCCCTTAAACCCCTCCTGCCCCCACCACATAACCCCTCATCCACTTTCTGTTGCTGTACATTAGTTTGCACTTTCTGGAATATTCTATAAATGGATTCTTACAAGTACTTTTTTTTTTTTGGTCTGGCTTCTTTCACTTAGTATAATGATTTTGAAATTCATTTATATTGTTGTGTATATCAAAATAGTTCCTTTTAAAAATCACTGAATAGTATTTCAATGTGCCATAATTTGTTTATCTATTAATCTGCTCATGGACCTTTGAGTTCTTTCCCAGTTTAGGACTATTAAAAAATAATGCTGCTGTGATATTTGTGAACAAGTCTTTGTATGGACAAAGCTTTCCCTTTCTCTTGGGTAAATACATAGGAGTGGTATGGTGGGGTCATATGGTAGCTGTATATTTAATTTTCTAAGACACTGTCCAAGTATTCTTCCAAAGTAGTCCTACCGCTTTATATCTGCATCAGCAGCATGTGACAAAGAGTTCCAGTAGGTCCTCCCCAGGACGTGCTATGGTCTGTTTTCCATTTTAGCCATTCTAGTAGGTGCCTGGCAGTATCACATTGTGCTTTTAACTCGCGTTTCTCTAATGACTAATAATATCTAGCATCTTTTCATGTACTTATTTGCCATCTGTGTGTCTTCTGTTTTTTTGATGACGTCTGTTCAACTCTTTGGCCCATTTTTTAAATGCATTTCTTATTGTTTGTTTACTCTTGACTGTGCTGGATCTTCATTGCTGTGCATGGGCTTTCTCTAGCTGTGGTGAGTGGGGGCTGAGCTCCAGCTGTGGGTGTGTGGCCTTCTCTTGTTGCAGCGCATGGGCTCAGAGCACGGGCTCAGGACTTGTGGCATACAGGCTTAGTTGCCTTTTGACGTGTGGAATCCTCCCGGATCAGGGATCAAACCCATGTCCCCTGCACTGGCAGGCGGATTCTTAATCACTGGACCACCAAGGACGTCCTGGTCCATTTTTTATATTGACTGTTTACTTTCTGAATGTTAAGTTTTGAGATTCATTGTATTTTTCTGAATCAGATTTGCAAATATTGACTGTCAGTCTTTGTCATTTCATTCTCTTGACAGTGTCTTTTGAAGAGAAGAGGCTCTTAATTTTGATAAAATCTGATTTGCCATTTTTCTTTTATTAATTATGTTTTTGGTGTCTTATCTAAGAAATCATTGCCTAACCCAAAGACATAAGGATTTCCTCCTATGTGTTCTTATAGAAATTGTATAGCTTTAGGCCTCACATTTAAAATCTGTGATACATTTTGAATAAATTCTTATACACCATGAGAGGTATGAAGTTTATTTTAAAATATGCAAAAAACATATGCATGTCCAATTGCCCCAGCACCGTTTGTTACCCTTTCTCCACTGAATTTTGTTCTTCATTGAAAATCAGTTAACCAAGTATGTGTGGGTTTATTTCTGGGCTCTCTACCCGAATACTGTTGTTTTTTTTTTTTACTGTGGTAAAAATATATATAACAGAAATATTGCTATTTTAACCATTTTTACATATACAATTGGGTGGCATTAATTCACAGTGTTCAACCATCATCACTACTTTTTCCATTGAAAAAGTGAACATATTTAAAATCTCACTTTTTCCTTGAAAAAATACTTGGAAATTTTGAACTGCATTCCATCACACTCCCAGTTTTATTTTAATGTAAAAAGTAATGTTGATGCTTCAGGAAGATGAACCATACTAGCCTTTACCTTTATGAGGGTTCCACGGCACCCCTCCCTCCCTGTTTGTGCAAACTCCAGCTCAGAGGAAGTCAGAACTACAGAGACCTCACAGGTCACCTAGAAGCGCCCCTTTGTTTTACAGATGCGAAAACTGAGAACCCAGATCACACACCGGTAAATGACAGAGCCAGCTGAGAAGAAAGGCTATTTTGGGGCTGCTGAGGGTTTTGTACCAAATCCTGACCACTTCCTTCTGTGAGATCCGCCTTTGGTGAAATCAACTCCCCTCTCTGCCTCCAGGCACCAGAAAAGTGAAGTAAGGCTACCACCATCCTCACAGGACTAACCTGAGAGTTTAACCAAGGGATAAAAATGCCTCAAAGTTGACAACAGGGGGTGATCAGGGACAGAAGAGCGCAGCCACTCGGGGGAGAAGCTGGCAGTTCTCACAGGAGGCAAGAGCAACGCTACACAGCAGTCCATGCTCTCAGGAACTTCGGGTTCTCAGGGCAAAGATGAAACAGTCCCACTGATGGACCTGCTTGAAGAAGGCAGCCTCACTTCTCCTGATTCTTGACTGCTGTTGTAAAGGGTTCCTTTTCCCCAAACAATGGGACTTGTGACCTGACTTAGTGTATGATACTTTCCTAGTATCCTTGGAAGTCGTTAAAACCTGTTACCCAATCAATTAACATCCATGCTCATAAATGCATATTTTCTTAATAGGAAAAGCACAGGGCTTCCTTCAACAACAATTATAGTATCAGTGGGTAACTGTCTGGAGAGGCTTACTACGATGCTGGACATCATTCTAAGCAGTTTTTTCTTTTTTTGCTACACCACTCTGCATGTGGGCTCTCAGTTCCCCAACCAGGGATTGAACCCATGCCCCTTATATTTGAAGGGGGGAATCTTAACTGCTGGACCACCCTGGAAGTCCTTTAAGTCCTTATCAAAAGTCAGTGCAGAAGACGTAATGGAGGCACAGAGAGATTAAATAAATTGCCAAAAGCCTCACAGCTCACCTCGACCATCTGTGTCCAGAGGCCTTCCTAACCACAATACAGGCATCTCCAGTTAAGACTGTGGACTGGGAAACCCTTGCCCTCTTCTGGCCTGATTTATAGACCTGGCTGGGAGAGTTTGACAGCCCTGACGAACAGGGCTGCTGAGCACGCTGGTGGCCAGTTGGAAAAATACGTGAAGCCAGGGAGTGGAAGGAGGCCTGGCCGCCTGGTGGGCTCTGAGTCACATAGGTCAGCGGGAGCTGGCCCACTCAGCCTGTCACCCTCAGCTGTCTCTCTGTGCTGCACACGGAGCCGGGGCTTGGAGATGGGAACTGCGATTTATAAGCTCTCGGGCAAAATCAACTTTCGGGTGAAGAAAACCCCCATACACGGTAGGTTCCCCTGTCTTCTGACTTTCTGACGGCACCCGGGCCACTGGGAGGACCGTCTTGACACTGGTTCAGTTGTTCGTGCCTTTGATGTTACAAAAGGACCCAGCTGGCCTTCAGGGCTGGGGATAAAAGCTTCAACAGGGACTGCTGTTTGGGTTTCTTGTCATCTGAGTCCTTTTATAAGCCAGATCACAAGTAAGCTTTATTTTCTTGTAGACCAACGTGCTTTCAAATGTTGCATGAGTTAAACAAAGGGTGGTGACAGCAAAGCCCTGCAGCTTCTTTCTATTACAGGACAGCTCAGAGGTTTAATTTTCCATAACAGATGGAACAGTAACTCCAGCATTATTTTGACCAGTTATAAATATCAAAGACATGTGTCTTGCTGGCTAGATTCTTCCTAAAAGGATTCAAGGACCTCCAGGGGTTAGTCCTCAGCTCCAAATCTTTCTTGAGGAGCAACAGAAATTGCCTTTGGGCTCACGTGTAGACAGGGGGTGATGAGAGCTGTCTGGTGATAGAGGCACCGGTATAATCAGGAGAGTTTCTAGTAGCTTCAGCTGTCTGTAGATCTTCATTAGCAACAAAATCGAAATGAGGGTTTAACAGAGAATAAGTAAAAGAGGGGTATCTCCCAGTTTTCTCTTGCCAGTGATGGATAGATTAGCCATCCTGAGGCTAGTGAAGGCCTCTGCAAGGCTGTGGGGGAGCAGGAGGTGACACTGTCAGGTGTATGTATGTGTATTTAGAGTGAGAAGGTGATGGGGGCTGGAATGGGCCCAGAGAGGAATTCTGCCTGGTTTTAAGCCATCAGCTGTCTTGTTTCTTGGCGTGAGTAGCAAGATGCTGGTCTTAATGCTAAGCAATGGAAAATGTTGCCAGGGCTGTGTGTCTGCCACATGACCATATCACTACTATTGTCTAGAGGTTCTCACAAAATAATAAGTGGTTGTGTTTCTAGAATTGCTTGCCTGGTCCTCAGGCACATCATTGTCGTGTTTGATCATATCTAAGACACTGTCAGTTGTGATGCTTTATGAACCACAAAGAAAGGAAAATGCTGGACGTCCCTGGTGGTCCAGGGGTTAAGGCTCCGTGCTTCCACTGCAGGGGTCATGGGCTCAGTCCCTGGTCAGGGAACTAAGATCCCCCATGCCAAGTGGATCAGTCAGTAAGTAAATAAATTTAAACAGATTAAAAAAAAAAAACTTTAAAAAAGGAAAGGAAAATGTTGTCAATTAGATGATATGATACATCCATCATTCATTGTAAGACAGTTCACTTCAGAAATGTTTACATGTCTTTAAAAAGTGCCTTTAGTATAGGTGAAATTTGGTAGATAGCCTTCCAAAGTTCCTGTTAGTCTTGTAAAACAGTGCTTCCTCATAAAAGTATCCCCATCCCATTAAAACTGTTTACAAGAAGTAGATAAAACTTTCCCAATTTGGGTTTTGCTGTCTCTTTTTTGAAGTATGCTTTTCATAAAAGGAAATAATGGGCCTGCTGTAGGCTTGACATTACAGTGAAAGAGATTAAAATTGATTATGAATGAGAGACAAAAACATAAAAAGAGAACATGTTTCCTAATAGCCTAGTAAACCTTGAATAGCTTGTAGAATATTTGACTATCACACACCTCTCTAATTCAGTTGGCCTATGTTGGGTTTATTAGAACATCAACACATATAAATAATAACAGTGTCAGTCTAGTTCCCAGATAAGAGAAGAGAGCTATGGAGCTCTCAAAAAAAGGAAAAAAAGATGGTGCACACCTTGGAAAGGAAAACTGTGGAATAAGGGGTTGGAGTGCATCTCTGCACTATGCTCCATGCTTGTGTTATTGGCTTCTCTGTGACATGTGCCAGGGCTGACCAACTGTTTTCCTGAAACTTTCTCCTGTCTTGACTTCCCTTTCCACACTCTTGCGTCTTTCTCCTCTTGCCTCTCAGAATTTTACTTCTCAGTCTTCCTCGCAGTACCCCCTTCACTATCAGTGAGCTTGCCTCAGCCTAGTTCTTACTATGGTAGAAATAGCTGCCACTTTGTGTGAGCTCCTATTCAAGAGCATTCTCGGACTTAATGTGTTACATCATTTGAAGGCTCATGGGAGCATGGTGAGGCTCCAAGATGCCCTCTGCTCACAGAGGGTCACTTGAGCTTCAGAGTGGGCTAATAACTTGTGCAGAGCTTTACAGTAAGTAAGAGGAAGAGGCAGAGTTCAAATCCAGACAGTCTAACCAACAAACTACACTCTTTCCAGTAGGCCACTCTCCTTCTCAGACGGCTCTCAGCCGTAACGCGGACCTTGCCATACATCTGACTAAGATAAACGACTCCCCATCTGTGACCCCGTCTCAGCGCTCCCTCCTGAACTGCAGACTCACTCCCCCAGCTACCAGTTGAACATCCTCCTTCATAATCCACTGGCACCTGGATCTCACACTGCCTAGAGCTCAGCCATTCATCTTTTCCACCAGCGTCCTTTACCCTGTGGCAGACATCACCTGAGGGGGTCATCTTCAAGTCAGTCCTCTTTCTCCGTATCAACAGGACTAGCTGCATTGTTCACTAGGGCTGCCATAACAAAACACCACAGACTGGGCGGCTTAAACACCAGAACTTGATTGTCTCACAGTTCCAGAGGCTGGAAGTCTGAGATCTAGGTGTTGGCAGGTCTGGTTTCCCAGAGGCCTCTCCTTTTGCCGTGCAGGTGGGCGCCTTCTCTCTGTCCTCACTGGTTGCTCCTTGGGCTCTGTGTGGCCTGTGTCCTAACACACTTTTTTTTTAATTATGTACTTATCTTTGGCGGTGCTGGTCTTTGTTGCTGAATGGGCTTTTTTCTAGTTGCAGCGAGCAGGGGCTACTGTTCGTGGCCGGGCTCGGGCTGGCCATGGTGGCCTCTCCTGGAGTGGAGTGCAGGCTCTAGAGTCCGCAGCCTTCAGCAGTTGCACGTGTGGGCTCAGCAGGTGCGGTTCCCAGGCTCTAGAGCACAGACTCAGTTGTTGTGGCGCACGGGCTTGCTTCTCGACATGTGGGATCTTCCCAGGTCAGGGATCAAACCCAGGTCTCCGGCACTGGCAGGCAGATTCTTTACTGCTGAACCACCAGGGAAGCCTTCAGATACTTTTCTTATAAGAACACTAGTCATATTGCATCAGAGTCCACCCATGTAACCTCATTTTACCTTAATTACTTCTTTAAAGGCACTATCTCCGAATACAAGCATATTCTGACATATGAGGTTAGGTCTTCAACAAATGAATCTGGGAAGAACACAGTTTATACCATGACACTAACCTTTAGGCATCTCTAAAATCTGACTGTCCATCTTCATCTCTTTTAGTTGAGAACAATGCCATTTCTTAACCATTATGGTACTCTCACCATTATGAATATTATTAAGTAATTTGTTTCTGATTACAAAAAGAATTAGATGAACTCTGTATAAAATGTAAAAAAGCACAAATAAAAAATAAACCCCTATAAAAGCACAAATAAACCCCTATAATTGGTAATTGACATAATAGCCTTACCTTTTTTCTATGCATATATATTTTAAACACTGAATCATAACATAGATTCTCCTTAGTAATTTGACTGTATAATTTAACAGTTTCTCATGCCAGTGAATGTTATTCTCCAACAGCACTTACTGATCATGCCACAGTATTCCATCACACGGATGTAACATACTAACTGACTTCCCATTGCTTCCGCATTCCTACCATTACAGTGAAGATCCTGCCTCATAAGTCTTTCCTCACATCATGATTATTTCCTTAGGGTAGGTTCTTAGAAGCAGTGTTATTGGGTCAAAGTGTTAGTCCCGTTTGAAGATTTTTATATATATATGTTCGCAAATTGCCTTCCCAAAAAGGCGGTTTCAATTCGGACTCCTGCCAACGCTGCTTGAAAGTATCAAATTCTCAGCAGTCTCACCAGCACCGTGTGTGTGTGCTGATTTTCTAGGTGAAAATGTTCTCTGGTTTTCAGTGGGTGATGACAGTGCCGGCTTCCTTACAGTGAGTTCATTTCTGCAGCACAGCAGTCTCCAAAACAGAGTTAGCTCACAGGCCAATTCTCACGCTCAGTCTACAGCCCACCCCTCCTCCTCTTCAGCCCTCCGTTCTGTCCTGTGGCACAAAAGGCCTTGCACGAGGGCAACTGTCCAACCCCAACCAATACTATTGCTCCTGACCAACTCTTGGGCCTCAGGGTGATCACACTGGCATCTCCTATTGAAGGAAGACCCAGGCAAGAAGACTGCATGGGTCCTGGGAGCAAGCTGGAGACCATTTGGGCAGAGAAACTCTGAGTCCTGGGTACCCAGCAAGTGATGCCCAGAAGCTGGCCATGTTGGTTCTAGGTAAGCGTGTCCTGTGAGCTCTGTGGGGAGAACGTGGCCAGAGGGAGGCCAAGACAGGCATCAGGGCAATACTATGAGTACCTGCCAGTGTGCAAGATAAGCCCTAGAGACTGAGAAGATTATAGATGTTCTATCAGTATCATCCTTAAATTTTTCTATTTGTATGCATTTTATTCTATATGTAATGTATTAATGTAGTAATTTATGTATGCAATGATAAATAAATATATTGCTTACCCTGCATGCATTAGAGACATATGTTCAATTTCCTCTCTCTCTCTCTCTTTTTTTTAATGACAGCAGAGTGAGTTCAAAACAGTGTAGACTTCACCATAGGAATTATATAAATTGATGATCTGAGTTTTTAATCGATCGCCTTTCTTTAATCCTGCTCGTTCCCTTCCAGTCTCCATACTGCTACCAGAAGGATTTTTTTTTTTTTTTTGACAGTATAGACTGATTCTATCACACTTGTGCTTTAAAATGTTTCTGTTGTTTTCCTCTGGTTTGGTTTCTCAGGATCTCCTACTCCTGCAGTCATCCTCAGTTTAGTTCAGTTCAGTCGCGTCTGACTCTTGGCGACCCCGTGAATCGCAGCACGCCAGGCCTCCCTGTCCATCACCATCTTCCGGAGTTCACTCAGACTCACGTCCATCGAGTCCATGATGCCATCCAGCCATCTCATCCTCGGTCGTCCCCTTCTCCTCCTGCCCCCAATCCTTCCCAGCATCAGAGTCTTTTCCAATGAGTCAACTCTTCTCATGAGGTAGCCAAAGTACTGGAGTTTCAGCTTTAGCATCATTCCTTCCAAAGAAATCCCAGGGTTGATCTCCTTCAGAATGGACTGGTTGGATCTCCTTGCAGTCCAAGGGACTCTCAAGAGTCTTCTCCAACACCACAGTTCAAAAGCATCAATTCTTTGGCGCTCAGCCTTCTTCACAGTCCAACTCTCACATCCATACATGACCACAGGAAAAACCATAGCCTTGACTAGATGGACCTTAGTCTGCAAAGTAATGTCTCTGCTTTTGAATATGCTATCTAGGTTGGTCATAACTTTTCTTCCAAGGAGTAAACGTCTTTTAATTTCATGGCTGCAATCACCATCTGCAGTGATTTTGGAGCCCCAAAAGATAAAGTCTGACACTGTTTCCACTGTTTCCCCATCTATTTCCCATGAAGTGATGGGACAGACGCCATGATCTTCGTTTTCTGAATGTTGAGCTTTAAGCCAACTTTTTCGCTCTCCTCTTTCACTTTCATCAAGAGGCTTTTTAGCTCCTCTTCACTTTCTGCCATAAGGGTGGTGTCATCTGCATATCTGAGGTTATTGATATTTCTCCCAGCAATCTTGATTCCAGCTTGTGTTTCTTTCAGTCCAGCGTTTCTCATGATGTACTCTGCATATAAGTTAAATAAGCAGGGTGACAATATACAGCCTTGACGGACTCCTTTTCCTATTTGGAACCAGTCTGTTGTTCCATGTCCAGTTCTAACTGTTGCTTCCTGACCTGCATATAGATTTCTCAAGAGGCAGGTCAGGTGGTCTGGTATTCCCACCTCTTTCAGAATTTTCCACCGTTTATTGTGATCCACACAGTCAAAGGCTTTGGCATAGTCAATAAAGCAGAAATAGATGTTTTTCTGGAATTCTCTTGCTTTTTCCATGATCCAGCGGATGTTGGCAATTTGATCTCTGGTTCCTCTGCCTTTTCTAAAACCAGCATGAACATCAGGGAGTTCACGGTTCACGTATTGCTGAAGCCTGGCTTGGAGAATTTTGAGCATTACTTTACTAGCATGTGAGATGAGTGCAATTGTGCAGTAGTTTGAGCATTCTTTTGCATTGCCTTTCTTTGGGATTGGAATGAAAGCTGACCTTTTCCAGTCCTGTGGCCATTGCTGAGTTTTCCAAACTTGCTGGCATATTGAGTGCAGCACTTTCACAGCATCATCTTTCAGGATTTGAAATAGCTCAACTGGAATTCCATCACCTCTACTAGCTTTGTTCATAGTGATGCTTTCTAAGGCCCACTTGACTTCACATTCCAAGATGTCTGGCTCTAGGTGAGTGATCACATCATCATGATTATCTGGGTCATGAAGATATTTTTTGTACAGTTCTTCTGTGTATTCTTGCCACCTCTTCTTAATATCTTCTGCTTCTGTTAGGTCCAGACCATTTCTGTCCTTTATCAAGCCCATCTTTGCATGAAATATTCCCTTGGTATCTCTAATTTTCTTGAAGAGATCTCTAGTCTTTCCCATTCTGTTGTTTTCCTCTATTTCTTTGCACTGATTGCTGAAGAAGGCTTTCTTATCTCTTCTTGCTATTCTTTGGAACTCTGCATTCAGATGCTTATATCTTTCCTTTTCTCTTTTGCTTTTCATCTCTCTTCTTTTCACAGCTATTTGTAAGGCCTCCTCAGACAGCCATTTTGCTTTTTTGTCTTTCTTTTCCATGGGGATGGTCTTGATCCCTGTCTCCTGTACAATGTCATGAACCTCATTCCATAGTTCATCAGGCACTCTATCTATCAGATCTAGGCCCTTAAATCTATTTCTCACTTCCACTGTATAATCATAAGGGATTTGATTTAGGTCATACCTGAATGGTCTAGCGGTTTTCCCTACTTTCTTCAATTTCAGTCTGAATTTGGCAATAAGGAGTTCATGATCTGAGCCACAGTCAGCTCCTGGACTTGTTTTTGTTGACTGTATAGAGCTTCTCCATCTTTGGCCCAGGTCATTAGGTGCCCAATATGCTACTGGAGTTCAGTGGAGAAATAACTCCAGAAAGAATGAAGGGATGGAGCCAAAGCTAAACAATACCCAGTTGTGGATGTGACTGGTGATAGAAGCAAGGTCCGATGCTGTAAAGAGCAATATTGCATAGGAACCTGGAATGTCAGGTCCATGAATCAAGGCAAATTGGAAGTGGTCAAACAAGAGATGGCAAGGGTGAACGTTGACATTCTAGGAATCAGCGAACGAAAATGGACTGGAATGGGTGAATTTAACTCAGATGACCATTATATCTACTACTGCGGGCAGGAATCCCTCAGAAGAAATGGATTAGCCATCATGGTCAACAAAAGAGTCCGAAATGCAGTACTTGGATGCAATCTCAAAAACGACAGAATGATCTCTGTTCGTCTCCAAGGCAAACCATTCAATATCACAGTTATCCAAGTCTATGCCCTAACCAGTAACGCTGAAGAAACTGAAGTTGAAAGGTTTTATGAAGACCTACAAGACCTTTTAGAACTAACACCCCAAAAAGACGTCCTTTTCATTATAAGGGACTGGAATGCAAAAGTAGGAAGTCAAGAAACACCTGGAGTAACAGGCAAATTTGGCCTTGGAATGCAGAATGAAGCAGGGCAAAGACTAATAGAGTTTTGCCAAGAAAATGCACTGGTCATAGCAAATACCCTCTTCCAACAACACAAGAGAAGACTCTACCCATGGACATCACCATATGGTCAACACTGAAATCAGATTGATTATATTCTTTGCCGCCAAAGATGGAGAAGTCATCCTACCTCGCAGCTTTCCTAAAGGTAATCCCAGGGCCAGCAGCACTTTCTCTGTCCAGCCTCCATCACTTGCATAGATATGATGCTTCTTCTGCTTGAGTTGTCCTCTCTCACCTCCTCCAGTGCCAATTGCCTAATTCCTAGACCACATCACCTCAAGTACCACCTCCCCTAGGAGCTTTCCTTGGCTTTCAAAGGCTGCCTTAGGATCTGTCCTGACCCCAACTCCATGCTGCTGTTGTGTTTGCCACACTGTGTTGTGTAGCTCATTTCTTATCTGTTTCTCACACTGAGGGCAAAGACTGGTCCTCTATGACTGTGTACCGAACTGTCCACCAGGCCTGGGGAATGAAGTACATGAACATTTGTTGCATGGCTGAAAGAATGTGAACAAGCATGCAGAGTAAGTCCCTGCAAATTAGTTGACTCTGACGCTAGAGACTGTGGCTTCTAGGTTACCTCTGGATGCCATTAGGAAAGCTAGGTGCCTGTTACCCTCCAGTAGGTTTAATCCTGGCATCAGCACACAAAACATTTTTTATAATGATGATATAGGCTGCTGTATCCTTGGCTAGAAGAAGAACTACCTGTAGAGCCCCACTCAATGTTTCCCTCCAGGTTCTTCTTGCCTGGACACAACTTTCACAGATAAAGTTACTTCATAATAAGGCCCCTTAAGTACTTCATAATGTAAGATACCTCTTGAATGGGTTTCATTACTAGACTACTGTTTAGAGGTCTATTAGCTGGTGAATAGAGTTATAGAAGTTCTTATCTATGTGTTGTGATCTGACTGAAAGAAACCTTTTGGAGAGATTTACATTGGAAAACAGTGTGGGAGTTCCTCAGAAATTATACAGAACTACCATATATCCCGGCAATTCCTCTCCTAGGAATGGAAACAGATGAATAGATAAAATGTGGTCTTCCGGCCAGTGAAATATTCAACAATAAGTAATGTTCTGATATGTGCTACAATATGGATAGACCTTGAAAGGAGCTAAACACAAAAGGCCACATGTTATATGATTCTGTCAAAACAAAATGTCCAAAATAGACTAATCTGTAGGAACAGAAAGTAGATTAGTGATTTCCAGGGGCTAGAGGAAGAAGGAAATGGGCAGTGGCTGCTAACAGGTAGAGGGCTTGTTCTTGGGATGACAGAAATGTTCTGCAATTAGATAATAGTGACTACTGTGCAATGTTATGGTTATACTAAAAATCATTTAATTTTATTTTTTAATTTGTATTTGTTTTTTTGGCCACACCATGCAGCTTTTGGGAGGGATCATAATTCCCCTACCAGGGATTGAACGTGGGCCCTCAGCATTTAAAGCACCAAATCTAACCCCTGGAACTCCATGAAATTCCCTGACCTTTCTACTCTTTAAAATGGTGAATTTTTATTGACATATAGTTGATTTACAATATTGTGTTACAGCAAACACAGCAAAGTGTTTGCAAAGTGACTCTGTTATACATATAAATTCTTTTTCACGTTCTTTCCCATTATATCAATAGCGTGCCACAGGGTGTTGAGTATAGTCCCCTGTGCTACACAGTAGGACCTTGTTGCTCATCCAGGCTGTATATAACAGCTTGTGTCTGCTAACCCCAAACTCCCGACCCTTCCCTGCCTTACCCCCTCCTCCACTGGCCACCACAAGTCTGTTCTCTGTGTATGCAAGTCTGTCTCTCTTTTGTAGATATGTTCACTTGTATTGTATTTTAGATTCCAGATATAAATGATATAATATGGTATTTGTCTGTTTCTCACTTGGCTTAGTGTGATCATCTCTAGATCCAACCATGTTGCTGCAAATGGCATCATTTCATTATTTTTTATGACTGAGTAATATTCCATGTTTTTTTTTTTTTAGAAATTAAGTCTTTATTGAATTTGTACAATATTGCTTATGTTGTTTATATCCTGGTTTCTTGGCCATAGGGCATATGGGATCTTAGCTCCCCGACTAGGGATCAAACTTACACCCTCTGCTTTGGAAGGTGAGGTGTTAACCACTGGACCAGCAGGGAAGTCCCTATTCCATGTATTTTATACCACATTTTCTTTATCCATTCATCCATCAGTGGACGTTTAGGTTATTTACATTTCTTGGTTATTGTAAATAGTGCTGCTATAAACATAGGGGTGCATGTATCTTTTCAAATTAGAGATGTATCTGGGCATGTGCCCAGGAGTGAGATTGCTGGATCATATGGCAACTCTGTTTTTAGTGTTTTGAGGAATTTCCATACTGCTCTCCATAGTGCCTGCACCAATTTACATTCCCACCAACAGTATAAGAAAGTAAGAAAAGTATTCCTTTTTGTCCACAACCTCTCCAGCATTTATTATCTGGAGACTAGACTCTTACTGATGGCCATTCTGACCTGTGTGAGGTGACACCTCATTGTGGGCCTGGTTTGCAATGGCCATCTCTATGTCTTCTTTGGAGAAATGTCTCTTTAGATCTGCCCACTTTTTGGTTGAGTTGTTTGTTTTTTGTTGTTGGATTTTATGAGCTATTTGTATATTTTGGAAATTAAGCCCTTGTCTCGGAGAAGGCAATGGCACCCCACTCCAGTACTCTTGCCTAGAAAATCCCATGGATGGAGGAGCCTGGAAGACTGCAGTCCATGGGGTCACTGAGGGTCAGACACGACTGAGCGACTTCACTTTCACTTTTCACTTTCATGCATTGGAGAAGGAAATGGCAACCCACTCCAGTGTTCTTGCCTGGAGAATCCCAGGGACGGGGGAGCCTGGTGGGCTGCCGTCTATGGGGTCGCACAGAGTTGGACACAACTGAAGCGACTTAGCAGCAGCAGCAGCAGCAGCAACAGCAAGCCCTTGTCTGCTGACATCATTTGCAAATATTTTCTGAGTCAATAGATTGTCTTTTCATTTTGTTGATGGTTTCCTTTGCTGTGCATAAACTGGTAAGTTTGGTTAGGTCCCATTTGTTTATGTCTTATTTTATTTCTATTGCCTTGGGAGACTAAACTAAGAAAACATTGCTACAATTTATGTTTTGCCTATTTTCAGAGAATGTTTTGCTTATGTTCTCTTCTATGAGTTTTATGGTGTCGTGTCTTATTATATATGTATATTTAATTATTTAAGCCATCAGTGGTGAATTTCATATTATGTGAATTTTATCTCAGTTTTTAAATTGCGAAAATGACATTGATAGTAGTCTAATCTGTCTTTGTGAAATGTATTCACTGGTATCATGTTTGGATTTCAGAGAAGGCCGGGTTTTTATAAATGGCTCAGCATACCACTATGAAACAATAGGCCCTACACAAGCACATGTCTCCATTGCTCCACATCAGATACTGGGTTTTGATTGAGAGGCTTAAATTTCCGTGTGCCCATCAGATGGACATTTACGTACCTCTAATCAAGAACCTCCTGTACTTTCTCTTTCAGAGGGTAAATACATATGTCATTCTTACTGCCAAGACCTGGTACATCTGGATTATCCACAAAATGGGAAATTACCAAGCGGTATGCCCATTTGTGAAATAAGACACTCATGCCAAAACAACCCTCAGGTAGGTGCTACACAGTGCTTGCAGTGTTCTGAACTGGGGGCTGTGCCATCACTTGAATGCCAAGAGAATGGGCTCCTTACCCCCATGGCTTACCTGTGTGTCTTCTTAAGTGCTAACTCGTGTTTATTCTTTGCCATGACTCCTTTCTTCTGTTGCATCGGAAGCTTAACCGTGGGTTGTGATCCTAGAAATAATAGGATAGAATGTGCTAATAGTTTATCCAACAGATTTTGGAAAAGATACAAGGCGTCAATCTGTACCATTGTTAGTCCATGTTTAGGATGAGGTCTGGCTGACAGGTGTACTCGCTGCCAACTGACGATGGGACTTGAACTTTGAATGAGTGTGTTGGTTGTCTCTACATCTGATAAGGAGCCTCAGGAATCCATCATTTTTTACTGGTTCTGTTAAAGCCAGGATCTCCAACTAGCTGGTCGAGATCTACTTTTGACAGGTCCTCAGCCTGGTTTCTGGCAGACCTCCCTCCACACTGTTTTCCCTGGTTTGCTGAGATTTCTGAAAGAAAGGGGGTACCACAAGCAGTGAAGCCTACTCCTCTGCTACCTTGACTATTTCTAGCATCTTCTCTCCTGACCTTTCAAGATTTTTCTTTAAAAGTCATCTTTCCTCCCCACCCCAGAAAGTTGGGGGCAGTGGCATGAAATGACCTTTCAGTGTCTTCTTGATTTCTGGGAGTTCATTTTCATGTCTGAATAGGATTACTGAAGTCAGGCAACAGTATACGTCTTTCCTTTACATGTGTCTGAAGTTATTATTCAGCCTGGGGCCAAAAGACAGATTTTGTACAGCCCCCTGACCAATGCTGAGCACAAAAGAACAGATCAGTGATTTTTGCCACTTGCTTTTCCCCTAACAAAGTTAAGTCTTGATCAGAGCACTCATAGCTGCTGTGATGAGTTTGTTCAGCATGTGTGGCTCTCACATCTGTTAAATTTCTATTCAATTTAATTACACTTGGCAGGGGCATAAGGAATGAATGGGGAGTCAGTAAAGGGCATGAATAATAGCTTGTCTGGCAAACTGATGGCTTCATTTTAACTAGAGACCGATGGGACTTTTACAAGGGAGTCGATTGGAGTTCCTGCAGAGTTGCACCAGCTTTAAAACTAATTTAAGAAAATGCCTTCATCTCCAAAAGAAAAGCTTGGATTAGGGAGGCAGTTTGTAATCTAATAGGATGACTTTGGAGTGAGCAGAGAGAATAATAGAGGTATTGTGAGAGGCTCTAGGGAGAACAAATATATACTTGTTCGGCTTGAAAAAAAAAAAGTAGAGTTCAAGTGTAAGGTTTAAACAAATTCTTTAGAAAGTTTCTCAAAAGGTACCTGAACTACCAATGCTGACTAATTCATATACTTGTTACATACATTTTAAAAAAGTAACACTGAGCAATCCTACGTGGCTCTAAAAGCTTTACATAATTATAAAGTAATTTGATTTTTGATTTTAGTTTAATTAAAAAATTTTTTGTGGACCATTTTTAAAGTCTTTCTTGAATTTGTTACAATATTGTTTCTGTTCTGTATTTTTTGGGTTTTTGGCCATAAAGCATGTGAGATCTCAGCTCCCCAATCAGGGATCAAACCTGCACCCCAGCATTGGAAGGTAAAGTCTTAACCATTGGTCCGCTAGGGAAGTCCCTAGTTCACTTATTTTTAAACTGTAGAATTTAAAATTTAAAAGTTGACATTCTGGGGAGTTCCAGATTTGGTTTGCTGGATAGAGCCAAAGCAGAAGATGTGAAAAATGGCCTCCCAACAGGCTAAGTATAAAATTTCTCTATATTAAAGTAAGAATGCCCCCAACTGGGAATACCACCTAGCATATCATTTCCTGCATATACATCTAGGGCATAATGTATACTTCACAGGAGGTGATGAAAATTAAATTCAGTTTTGAATATTTTTTCTTTTCAGAAGGCATATCCAATATAATAGATTGTTTTAAAATTCTACCTAACCAATCTATTCCTGTGATTTGAATTGGGGTTTGATACTATATTTAGCTTTCCTCATGAGTTTTTTTTTTTTCCTAAGGTTTTTTTTATGTGGACCATTTTAGAAGTTCTTATTGAATTTGTTGCAATATTGTTTTTGTTTTGTTTTGTTTTTGGGTATGAGGCATGTGAGATCTTAGTTCCCTGATCAGGGATTGAACTGGTACCCACTGCGTTGGAAGACATAGGTCTTAACAACCCCTGGACTTCCAGGGAATTCCCTCTCAGGGGTTTTAAACCTCCTAAATGATCAATGCGATGGTTTCAAAGTCATTTACAGGATTCTGAGTTCTGACAATCTCTCAGGATATTAACCTTTTGGAAGGTGATGCTATCATCTTTGGCCACTGCTAGAGGGATAAAATCAAGTGGGCCTTAGAAAGCATCACTATGAACAAAGCTAGTGGAGGTGATGGAATTCCAGTTGAACTATTTCAAACCCTGAAAGATGATGCTGTCAAAGTGCTGCACTCAATATGACAGCAAATTTGGAAAACTCAGCAATGGCCACAGGACTGGAAAAGGTCAGCTTTCATTCCAATCCCAAAGAAAGGCAATGCCAAAGAATGCTCAAACTACCGCACAATTGCACTCATCTCACATGCTAGTAAAGTAATGCTCAAAATTCTCCAAGCCAGGCTTCAGCAATACGTGAACCATGAACTTCCTAATGTTCAAGCTGGTTTTAGAAAAGGCAGAGGAACCAGAGATCAAATTGCCAACATCCGCTGGATCATGAAAAAAGCAAGAGAATTCCAGAAAAACATCTATTTCTGCTTTATTGACTATGCCAAAGCCTTTGACTGTGTGGATCACAATAAACGGTGGAAAATTCTTCAAGAGATGGGAATACCAGACCACCTGACCTGCCTCTTGAGAAATCTGTATGCAGGTCAGGAAGCAACAGTTAGAACTGGACATGGAACAACAGACTGGTTCCAAATAGGAAAAGGAGTCCGTCAAGGCTGTATATTGTCACCCTGCTTATTTAACTTATATGCAGAGTACATCATGAGAAATGCTGGACTGGAAGAAACACAAGCTGGAATCAAGATTGCTGGGAGAAATATCAATAACCTCAGATATGCAGATGACACCACCCTTATGGCAGAAAGTGAAGAGGAGCTAAAAAGCCTCTTGATGAAAGTGAAAGAGGAGAGTGAAAAAGTTGGCTTAAAGCTCAACATTCAGAAAATGAAGACCATGGCATCTGGTCCCATCACTTCATGGGAAATAGATGGGAAACAGTGGAAACAGTGTCAGACTTTATTTTTGGGGCTCCAGAATCACTGCAGATGGTGATTGCAGCCATGGAATTAAAAGACGCTTACTCCTTGGAAGAAGAGTTATGACCAACCTAGATAGTATATTCAAAAGCAGAGACATTACTTTGCCGACTAAGGTCCATCTAGTCAAGGCTATGGTTTTTCCTGTGGTCATGTATGGATGTGAGAGTTGGACTGTGAAGAAGGCTGAGCGCCAAAGAATTGATGCTTTTGAACTGTGGTGTTGGAGAAGACTCTTGAGAGTCCCTTGGACTGCAAGGAGATCCAACCAGTCCATTCTGAAGGAGATCAACCCTGGGATTTCTTTGGAAGGAATGATGCTAAAGCTGAAACTCCAGTACTTTGGCTACCTCATGAGAAGAGTTGACTCATTGGAAAAGACTTTGATGCTGGGAAGGATTGGGGGCAGGAGGAGAAGGGAACGACAGAGATGAGATGGCTGGATGGCATCACGGACTCGATGGACGTGAGTCTGAGTGAACTCCGGGAGTTGGTGATGGACAGGGAGGCCAGGGGTGCTGCAATTCATGGGGTTGCAAAGAGTTGGACACGATTGAGCGACTGAACTGAAGTGAACTGAGGGATAAACTTCAGAATGGTTTCAATTCTGTGGAGACCCTTAAGAAAATTATTTCAAGCAAAATTACCTAAAAGCTATAGAATTTGACCCAGAACCAATATAATTATTCTCTCACTCACTCTTGTCTTGCAACTGCTTTTTGATATGCTGAGGGCTTTGAAAGATGGTGGATGGAACAGACCCAACCAGACAAGCATTTTTCCATCTCACTCACCAAATCTTAAGGGACTCAGCCTTTACAAACACCAAGAACAAATTTTGAACACAATACAATGGGCAGGAGACTGCATAAAAGTTTGAGATTTGGTGAGTGACTTGGGGAAATGATTGAATGGCCGAACCTCTTCCAGTTTTCCAAAACTGTAATTAGTAAAGTCAGGACTCAGAGAAGTAGTGATTCTGTGATCTCCCACCCCTGATATCTGGTCATTCTCAGAAGGGTTACACAGAAGATGTAGGCTTCACAGTCACTTGTCCCCTTGAGGCTCTGAAAGTGTATCTTTTCCCAAAGTAAGGGAAGAAACGGAAGGTCTGAGTGAACTAGCAGAAAAGAGGGGTACAGCAGCCCACCACCACCTGTGCTTCTGATGCAGGTAAGGATGGGATTTAAGAATGAACGAGGCTAGAAAATTTTTAGGGCTTCAGTAAAACAGCTCATCATTAAAATCCCTGAGGAGAGGTTGTCTGTTCCTCTTTCAGCTCTAGCTTCCACAGGGCACAACGTCATTCTTAAAGTTGCTGTGTCTCGTTTCCTTTGTTTTCAGCATTTTAAATGATACACTCTGATTTTGAATTACTCCCCCTCTGTTGTTCAGTCAGTAAGTTGTGACCCCATTGACTGCAGCACGCTAGGCTTCCCTGTCCTTCACTATCTCCCTGAGTTTGCTCAAACTCACGTCCATTGTGTTGGTGATGCCATCCAACCATCTCACCCTCTCTCACCCCTTTTCCTCCTGCCCTCATTCTGTCCCAGCATCCAGGTCTTTTCCGATGAGTTGGCTCTTCCCTTCAGGTGGACAGTGTCCTTCCATTGAATATTCAGGATTGATCTCCTTTAGGATGGCCTGGTTGAATCTCCTTGCAGGCCAAGGGACTCTCAAGAGTCTTCTCCAAACCACAGTTCAAAAGCACCAATTCTTAGTGCTCAGTCTTCTTTGTGGTCCATCTCTCACATCCATACATGACCACTAGAAAGACCATAGCCTTGACTAGACAGACCTTTGTCAGCAAAATGATGTCTCTGCTTTTTAATACACTGTTGAGGTTTGTCATAGATTTTTTCCCAAAGAGCAAGAGTCTTTTAATTTCATGGCTGCCTTCACCATCTGCAGTGATTTTGGAGCTCAAGAAAATAAAATCTGTAACTGCTTCCACTTTTCCCTATCTATTTGTCATGAATTGATGGGACGATTGGGAAAGGAGTACATCAAGGCTGTATATTGTCACCCTGCTTATTTAACTTTTATGCAGAGGACATCATGAGAAATGGTGGGCTGGAAGAAGCACAAGCTGGAATCAAGATTGCCGGGAGAAATATCAATAACCTCTGATATGCAGATGACACCACCTTAATGGCAGAAAGCAAAGAAGAACTAAAGAGCCTCTTGATGAATGTGAAATAGGAGAGTGAAAAAGTTGGCTTAAAGCTCAACATTCAGAAAACTAAGATCATGGCATCCAGTCCCATCACTTCATGACAAATAGATGGGGAAACAATGGAAACGATGAGAGACTTTATTTTGGGGGGCTCCAAAATCACTGCAGATGGTGACTGCAGCCATGAAGTTAAAAGATGCTTGCTCCTTGGAGGAAAAGCTATGACCAACCAAGAGAGCATATTAAAAAGCAGAGACATTATTTACTAACAAAGATCTGTCTAGTCAAAGCTATGATTTTTCCAGTAGTCATATATAGATATGAGAGTTGGACTTTAAAGAAAGCTGAATGCCGAAGAATTGATGCTTTTGAACTGTGGTGTTGGAGAAGACTCTTGAGAGTCTCTTGGACTGCAAGGAGATTCAGCCAGTCAATCCTAAAGGAAATCAGTCCTGAATGTTCATTGGGAGGACTGATGCTGAAGCTGAAACTCCAATACTTTGGCCACCTGACTCGAAGAACCAACTCATTGGAAAAGACCCTGATCCTGGGAAAGATTGAGGGCAGGAGGAAAAGGGGACGACAGAGGATGAGATGGTTCTATGACATCACCGACGCAATGGGCACAACTTTGAATAAGCCCCAGGAGTTGGTGATGGACAAGGAACCCTGGCATGCTGCAGTCCATGGGGTCACAAAGAGTCAGACATGACTGGGCGACTGAACTGAACTTATGGGACTGGATGCCATGATCTTCGTTTTTTGAATGTTAAGTTTTAAGCCAGTCTTTTCACTCTCCTCTTTCATCTTCATCAAGAGGCTCTTTAGGGACTTCTCTGGTGGTCCAGCGGCTAAAACTTTGAGCTCCCAAGGTAGGGGGCTAGGGTTGATCCCTGGTCAGAAACTAGATCCCACATGGTGCAACTAAGATCCAGTGCAGCTGAATAAATATTTGAAAGAAAAAAAGAAAAGAGGCTCTTTAGTTTCTCTTCACTTTCTGCCATTAAAGTGGTTTCATCTACATATCTGAGGTTGTGGCTATTTCTGCTGGCAATCTTGATTCCACCTTGTGAGTCACCCAGTCCAGCATTTCACATGAGGTATTCTGCATATAAGTTAAATAAGCAGAGTGACAATTACAGCCTTGATGTACCCTTGCCCAATTTGGAACCAGTCGCTTATTCCATGTTCAGTTCTAACTGTTGCTTCTTGATCTGCATACTCCCTATCTAGCAGTATGATTAGGTGCAGTCACAGGAAATCGACATTTCTGTAGATTATAAGTGGCTGAATAGCAGCTAGTTTCATAAGGCTCAAACTCAGACTAAGGGAATTATTCTTAATCATTATGAGCAGATGGTAACTTTAACTTAAATATAGTTGGCTTCCCTGGTGGTTTACAATGTTGGGTCAGTTTCAGGTGTATGGCATACGATGCAGTATTTTTGCATGTTAATGGTACCGTTTTCTAATGGAAGCGCCTGCAGCAACATGGACTCTGCCCTGCTCCCCTCCTTTCGGTGCCTGGAGGCGGGTCAACAGCAAGTAAGGCAGAGCCTTCCGGTCCCGGCCCTTAGAGGCCAAGGTCTGTATAGTGGGTTTAGCTTGTGATATTAGAGCCACCAGAGGGCGCTCTAACACTGGCTACCATATGTTTGCGCGTTTGCCTTGGACATAGGAGCCTGTGAGGCTACAGTCCACGGGATCCCAAGTCGATGCGACTTAGCGACTAAATCACCACCGCCACCACCAATGAAAAAAGCAATAAATATACCAAGATGGTATTTATAGAGCACGCATGGACAGAATTTAGGTTTAGATATATCATTATTATGTTTATTGCAACATTAGTTAAGCGTCTGTGTGCTTGTCACGTATTTCATTTTATGCTTACTACAATTCCATCAGCAAGATATTTTCATTTTTACAGATGGGGAGATCAAGGTTTACAGACGTTAAGTAATTTTACAAATGAGAAAACGAAAACAGATTTTATCTAGAGGCTCAGCTCGCTGATAAAAGTCTCTTGCTTTCCCGTCCTCTCTTTTGCTTTTTTAAAAATCCTTTCTTTAAAAGAAAAAGGAATCAATTATACTTCAATTTTTAAACTATTTTTAATTTTAAAAATTAGAAAGTTTTTAAATAAATAAAGAAGAAGAAGCCGGAGAGAGAGAGAAAGACAAAGAAGCAGAAACTCGTGTCCGATAGGTCAGTGACCTCTCCGGTCCTGACTGCCTGCACAGCAGGACACAGTATCCTGTGCAGGACTGCCCTGCTCCCGAAAATCTCTGTCTGCTATTTCTATGACTCTCCCCCCCCCCGCTAGCTTGCCCTAGAAGACCGAACTTAGTTCCACCCTTATTTGAATTCAAGCAGTAGGAGAAGACAAGAGGAGAATGTTAGGCACCTCCACAGTCTCAAAGATAGCAGCTCTACTTCTATAGCCCTTTATAGTCTGTTCATGACCCACAGCGAGCAAGGGCAAGGAGATAATCATGCGGCCCCCTACTAGCTGGGTGGCCTTGGTTACCAAGTCATGTAATGTTGCCAAAAAATTATATGTAAAAAAATGTAGTAATATCTTATTCTTAGGGATGTTGTAGAGATTTAAACAGTGCATAGGAAAACACTTAGTCCAGTGCTTGGCAGGAACTGGTTTAATTAATGTTGCTTGGAAGGACTGATGCTGAGACTGAAACTCCAATACTTTGGCCACCTCATGCGAAGAGTTGACTCATTGGAAAAGACCCTGATGCTGGGAGGGATTGGGAGCAGGAAGAGAAGGGGACGACAGAGGATGAGATGGCTGGATGGCATCACAGACTCGATGCACATGGGTTTGGGTCAACTCCGGGAGTTGGTGATGGACAGGGAGGCCTGGCGTGCTGCAGTTCACAGGGTTGCAAAGAGTCGGACACGACTGAGCAACTGAACTGAACTGAATATTGCCAACAAAGTTCTGTCTAGTCAAAACTATGGTTTTCCCAGTGGTCATGTATGGATGTGAGAGTTTGACTATAAAGAAAGCTGAGTGCCGAAGAATTGATGCTTTTGAACTGTGGTGTTGGAGAAGACTCTTGAGAGTCCCTTGGACTCCAAGGAGATCAGTCCTGAATAGTCATTGGAAGGACTGATGCTGAAACTGAAACTCCACTACTTCGGCCACCTGATGCAAAGAACTGACTCATTGGAAAAGACCCTGATGCTGGGAAAGACTGAAGGTGGGAGAAGGGGACGGCAGAGGATGAGATGGTTGGATGACATCACCGACTGAATGGACATGAGTTTGAGTGAACTCCAGGAATTGGTGATGGACAGGGAGGCCTGGCGTGCTGCAGTCCATGGGGTCACAAAGAGTCGGACATGACTGAGTGACTGAACTGAACTGAATATTGCTCTTATTTAATTCTCCCAACAACCCTATAAGGTTTGCGTTTCACAGAGAACCTGACTTAGGCCATGATCTTTGAGTTCTTGTGGTTTACAGAAGAGGAAGTTTGTGTTCCCCAGGGGCTAAATGACATGCCAAAGGTCCACAGCTACTGTTACAACTATAAAATCTTTTCAAAATTTTTCATTGTTTTTAGTTTTTCAGCAGGCGAAACTGAGCAATATCATTTTCACATGTGCACCTTATCACATGTGCACAAGATGTACGCCTTACATAAGTGCTTAAGGCCTTCCATCAGCCTTCGGAAAATCCCTGATGTTGGTTAATAGGGAAACAGCACCCCAAGTTTAGGGGAACCTTGAAATGGATGTAATTTAAACATTGTAGTTTGATTCTCTGAACAGTTAACTTTTTCTTTGTGCTTTGATTGTTGTTAAGAAAGTGAAAGCATTAGTTGCTCAGTTGTGTCTGACTCTTTGCGACCTCATGGACTTCTCCATGGAATTCTCCAGGCTAGAATACTGGAGTGGGTTGCCATTCTCTTCTCCAAAGGATCTTCCCAACCCAGGGATCGAATCCGGGTCTCCCGCATTGCAGGCAGATTGCTTACCATCTGAGCCACCAGGGATGCCCCTTAGAAGAGTGTGGGAGAATATAATTTTGGAGGCTAGGGAACTAGGTAGAGGTGGAAGGAGAAAGAGAAATAAACTGTGGTGGGAGCATAGAAGAGCTAAGGCTCAGAAGACCCTGAACAAGAACGCTGAACCCCAGGCTTCATTGTCCTTTTCTTCCAAAATGAGCAGCTTGGATTCTACCTCTAAGTCTATGATTTGAATATATTCTTTCTCCCTTTATCTTGCAGATCTTTCCACATTCTCTTTTAGATATCACA
Source organism: Ovis canadensis (assembly GCF_042477335.2). Classification (NCBI taxonomy): domain Eukaryota; kingdom Metazoa; phylum Chordata; class Mammalia; order Artiodactyla; family Bovidae; genus Ovis; species Ovis canadensis. The sequence continues at coordinate 161,065,584 of NC_091247.1, read as the reverse complement.
CAATGCTTTATGTTCTCAGGATCAGTGTTAAAAGTGTGAAAGAGATTCGCTTTTTTTCTCCCAACAGCTTTATTATTATACTCTTTAAAGGGCTACTCAATAATGATACCAGGTTCAGTCGTTAACTGAAGAGAAGAGGTAAGTTCGTTTTGTAGATCAAAACTGGTTGAGCAGTAAATAGGAAGTAAACAAGCTGTATGTCTAATGATTCTGGGATACTGAATCACCAGGCAGTGAGGCTGGACCAGGGTGTTAAATAGCCCTGACCTTGGGTTAGGGAGGATGGATAGGGCAGTGTTTGTAAACACTATGGTGCTAGTAAGTTACTGCCAGGAAATTTGCACTTTTAATCAAGAATTACAGTAAAATATGCGGACAGTCATTGCCCTTCTGCCTGCAGTGTGGGAGACAAGGGTTCAACCCCTGAGTCGGGAAGATCCCTTGGAGGAGATCATGGCACCCCACTCCAGTATTCTTGCCTGGAGAATCCCCATGGACAGAGGAGCCTGGTGGGCTTCAGTCCATGGAGTCACAAAGAATGGGACAGGAGTGAGTGACTACATGATGATGGTGAGGGGACTTCTCTGGTGGCCCGAGGGTTAAGTAAGACTCTATACTTCCAGCAGGGGCCATGGGTTCAATCCCTGGTCAGGGAGTTAAGATCCCATGTGCCATGTGGCTTGGCCAAAAAATAAATTTAAAGAAGAATTACAGTAAAATAGACACTGGTAATAAGTCCTTCACAAAGAGAAATATACTACCTAAGGTCACAAACATCTGATGCTCTCTCAGCGCCACAGAACCACCACATCTCTGAGGGAGACTGGACCTGGGGTGTCAATACGCCTGAGAGCCTTCCTAGCCTATCTAGTCTCTGCCTAAACATTTCCCTTAAAGAGATGCTTGCTAATTTAAGAAGTCATTTTCTACATGATCAGGGCTTTAAGGCTTCTTGATGCTGAACATAATATGTCTCCCTTCAGTTTTAGCATGTTGGCCCATTTTTTTTTTAAGAATTAAACAATTTTTTAAATTAATTTATTTAGCTTCACCTGGTTTTAGTTGTGACATGTGGGATCTAGTTCCCTGACCAGGGATCAAACCCAGGCCCCCTGCACTGGAAGCATAGAGTCTTAGCCATCGGACCACCAGGGAAGTCCACTGGCCCGAGCTCTGATCCAAGGAACAATGCAGAACACATCCGTCCTCTCTTTTCAGACTTCTGATCCTACCCCTGTTTTCTGGGTCATAGTTCCCCTTAGCATGTGACTGCAGAGGTTCAGGGGCAGTGCTGTCAGAAAGCAGAGGGGTCTGGTGTAGAGGTTTTCTTAAGAGTGAAATTCTGGCGGGTGGAGAAACAGACAGGAGCAGATTCCTGGAGGCATCGCGCCCAAGCAAGTGGTAAGAGGGGCCTATAAACGGTCACTTCCTTTAGGACCATCCGAAGGAGATGCCTAGTTTTGTCTCTGGCTCAATTCAACTAACGAGATTCAACAAGTATTCAACAGTCTCCACTCTGAATAGCACACTGATTCCAACATGGCCCTATCTTCAAGGCGCTTATGGTCCAGGGAGCAATCCCATCTCCCTGTCTTCAAGGCAGGATTGTCTTCATTCGGGAAATATTCATTGAATACCAACCATGTAGACAAAATAGACAACAATAGCTACCTTTGTGCAGCTTACATTCTGGTGGGGGAAAAAAAAACAAACCATCAACAGTAAACAAAACATATAATTATATAGTATAATAAATGCTGATAAGTGCTTTGGAAAAAGAAAAAGTAGGAAAAAAGATAAGGGAATCTGGGGCGCCAAGGGGTAAGCTGTTTTCAAATGTTTTAGTGTGGGAACTTACCTCCTGGTCCAGTGGCTAAGACCTCAGGCTCCAATGCAGGAGACATGGGTCTGATCCCCTGTCAGGGAACTAGATCCTGCCTGCCAAGATGAAAGATCCTTTGCACCACAGCCAAGACCTGGCACAGCCAAATAAATAAACAGATAAATATTTTTTTTAATGTTTTAGGGAATTCCCTGGTGGTCCAGTAGTTAAGAATCTGCCCTCCATTGTAGGGGACACAGGTTTGATCCCTGGTCAGGGAATTAAGAATTAACATGCCGTGGAGCAGCTAGAGAAGCTGCGCACCGCAACGAAGGTGTCTCACGTCACAATTAAGACCCGTCACAGCCAAATTAATAACTATTGTTAAAGTTGTTTTAAAAAATGTTTTAGTGTGGTCAGAGTAGGTCTCACTGAGAAGAAGCCATCTAGAAAGACTTGAAGAAGATGAAGAGCGAGCCTTACAGATAACTGGGGAAAGAGCACTCCAGATGTCGGTACAAAGGTCCTGGGCAGGAGTGGGCCTGGTATGTTGAAAGCCAGTGTGAGTGAGGACAAGTAAGGGAGGAGGTGCAGGTGATGGTGGGTAGTCAAGCTTCAATTTTTATTCTGAGTGAAATGAGGAGCGATCACATGGCTTTGAGTAGAGAGTGATGTGTTCTAATTTCTTTTAAAAGGATCACTGGGGTTTCTGGGTTCAGAATAAATTATAGGTGGGGGCAGGGGTAGAATTGAGGGCAGGTAGAGGTTTTTGCAGAAACCCCAGCAGGAGTTTATGGTGGCTCAGCCAAGCAACAGTGAAAGGGAGGAGATGGAGTCTGATTCTGGAGCATCAGACTCACACTGATGAGCTGGAAAGTGTGGCTGACGCTAACGAGCAACTGGAAGGGTGGAGTTTCCGTCAGTTGAGACGGGGAGACCAAGTGAGACGTAAACAGTTGAACGTGAGAGGCTGTCTCCTCCACTAGAATATTAGGGAGGGAGGTGGGGTTTTGTGTATCCCAGATGTGCTCACATCTGCCTCCTTACAGGAAGCAGTAGACTTTCATTCCATCACGACAGGTCTTTGTCTCCCCCGTCCCTACGATCTCAGTGTGTGGCCCGTGGCGGAGGCTCAGTGAATATTTGTTGGATGAATGAATAATGAATTTTGATATACTACAACTATAATTGAAAACTGGAAGAATCTGGCTCTCAAAGTTTTAAACAAGAGATTTATATCTCTTTAACTCTTTGATAAGACTATCTTTGTTATACCTTCAAAAGTCTTCATCTTAAAGTAGATTAATGAGATTTCATGGTATGCTCCTGTGTTAGTTTAGAACTTAAAGAAGCAAAAGTCAGGATGGGATTATCCAGGTAAGAGACTGACTGTGAGTCCATCTGCGATGGGTAAAGGAGAGGGAGCCGGGGAAAGTGAGGAGAGACTCCAGGCAGCAACGGGTCTGACACTTGAATAGGAAGAAGGAAAGATGTTGGGTAGAAGAGTCAGAGGCTGCAGCAGTTCTGAAAAATCCTTGAGTGGAGGAACCTTGAGTCCATTTTTAAAATAGACTAAAAAAATTCTTGCTCTCTGTGACAACATGGATGAACCTGGATGACGTTATGCTAAATTAAATAAACCAGACACAGGAGGAGAAACACTGCATGATTCCACTTGTATGAGGGTTGTAAAATACTCACAGAAGCAAAGAGTGTAAAGGTGGTTGTCATGGACTGGAGGGTGCGGGAGGTGGGGAGGTATTAGCCAAAGGGCAAAGAGTTTCAGTTATGCAAGATGATTAAGTCTTAGAGAGCCAGGTACAGTAGAGTGCCTGTTGTTCACAATACTGTTTGGACTTCCTTGGTGGCTCAGATGGTAAAGCATCTGCCTGCAATGCAGGAGACCTGGGCTCGATCCCTGGGTTGGGAAGATCCCCTGGAGAAGGGAATGGCAACCCACTCCAGTATTCTTGCCTGGAGAATTCCATGTACAGAGAGGAGCCTGGCGGGCTACAGTGCCTGGGGTTGCAAAGAATTGGACACAACTGAGCAGCTAACACATGGACACTTAGGTGAAAGTGAAAGTCGCTCAGTCGTGTCCGACTCTTTGCAACCCCATGGACTATACTGTCCATGGAATCCTCCAGGCCAGAATATTAGAGTGGGTAACCTTTCCCTTCTCCAGGGGATCTTCCCAACCTAGGGATTGAATCCAGGTCTCCCACATTGCAGGCAGATTCTTTACCAGCTGAGCCACAGGGAAGCACAAGAATACTGGAGTGGGTAGCCTACCCCTTCTCCAGTGGATAGTCCCTGGCCAGGAATTGAACCAGGGTCTCCTGCATTGCAGGTGGATTCTGTACCAACTGACCTATAAGGGATTAAAATTTTGCCAAAAGACTGGATTTTATGTTAGGTGTTTATATCACAAAATAATAATAAAAAGGAAAATTTTGGAGGTGATAGTTATGATTGGGCATAGGTTGTGGTGTAGTTTCTCAGGTATATACTTACCTCCAAACTCATCAAGCTGTATAACTTCGATATATGCAGCTTTTTTTTTTTTTCGATTTTCTTCTGATGTGGATTGTTTTTAAAGTCTTTATTGAATTTGTAACAATCTTGTTTCTGTTTTATGCTTTGGTTTTTTGGCCATGAGGCATGTGGGATATTAATTCCCTGGCCAGGGATTGAACCCACACACCCCTGCATTGGAAGGTGAAGTCTTAACCGCTGGACCTCCAGGGAAGTCCCTATGTAGCTTTTTTTTTTTTTCCCTATGTAACTTTTTAATAAGTCAATCATACCTCAATAGTGGTTTTTAAACAAATGTAAAGGATGATGACTTGGGGAAAAAAATTGATCATGAAAGGAGTTTGCATCTTGCAGGAATGGGCCCACATCAGTCCCTCATCTTTGCTCGGTCATTGACTGGAAGCAGCCAGTGGGAAGAGGGGCTGTGATCCAGAATCTTAGCCGCTCTGACTCTCAGTCCCGCAAGCGCCCCGCTGCCGGAAAGCTGAGCAGTGCATTGCCGTGGCCACCACAACCTCCCACCAAGTCCTTAAAGCCTACTTATACCACTGTTGCTCATGTATCTTGTGAGTCACTGAATAAGGAAGCTGTCTCTAACCTCAGAAATGGTTTCATCTAATGTCTTCATTTTAAGGATGAAGAAAGAAAGAGGGACTTCCCTGGTGGTCCAGTGGTTAAGACTCTAATGTAGAGGGGATGTAGGCTCAATCCTTGTCAGGGAACTAAGATTCTGCATGCCAGGCAGCATGGCTCCCCCACCTCCAAAAATAAAATAAAGATGAAGAAAGAGAGAGGCAGCGATTTTAAATAAATTTTCCCAATGTACAGAAATTTTGGACTGGACATTTGTTCTTGTGCAAAGACCATCCTGGCCCCAGAGACTGGATGCCAGTCGACTCCCCATCCTGACAAATAACACTGCTCCTTCCTTTTCTGTAAGGTCCTTGGAGGCAGTTGAGTCCCAAGCAGTACCACTCAACAACTCATTATTGATACCTGATACCCAAGACAGAATTACTATGCAGATAACACCACTACACAATGCACTTCTCTGACACCAAGAGCATATGTAACAAAAAATGCCCAAGGAGCTTCCCCCATTCCTGCTTCTGCATCTTGATAGCATTTTATGGTGGTGGCTTAGTTGCTAAGTAATGTCTGATACTTTTGCAACCCCGTGGACTGCAGCCTGCCAGGCTCCTCTGTCCGAGGGATTTCCCAGGCAAGACTATTGTAGTGGGTTGCCAATTCCTTCTCCAGGAAATCTTCCTGACCCAGGGATTGAACCTGCGTCTCCTGCATTGCAGGCCAATTCTTTACCACTGAGCCACCAGGGAAACCTTGATAGCATTTGTCTTTTACATAAATGCTCCTTAGACTTGCTGGTGAGGACCATTCTAGGTAATGCTGTGCTTAGTTCAACTTGCATTCTTCATATTGCTTCACAAGTGAGTGAAAAGTACCTCAAAGCCAAACTGTGGCTTTTCCATCCTTTCCCCATAAGGCTCCATCCTTCCCACCTCTTCTCTCATCTTTCCCTTCTAAGTGTGTGACACTTCCCTGCAGCTAGTTGTTCAAGTTAAAAGCCTGGCAACCTTCCTCAATTCTTCTCTTTCTCCCCACATCCAAAGAACAGATTCAGTCGGCTCTGTCTCCAGAACATGACAAATGTCCATCTACTCTCCTCTACGTCCCCTGCCGCCACCCTGTCCAAGCCATCATCATCTGTTTTGCAGCACTATGATGCCTCCTGCGTTCTCTGCTGGGGAACATAGCAAAATGTAAACCAGGTTTATTCTTAATTAAACTTTTCTTTAATTTGGAATATAGTTTATTTGCAATGTTATATTAGTTTCAGGTATACAGCAAAGTGATCCGGTTACACATCTATCCGTTCTTTTTAGATTCTTTCCCCATGTAGGTTATCACAGAATATTGAGTAGAGTTCCCTCTGCTATACGGCAGGTCCTTGTTAATCAATCTGTTTTATATATAGTAGTATGTTTATGTTAATTCCAAACTTCTAACTTATCCCTCCCCCACACCTTTCCCCTTTGGTAGCCATAAGTTTATTTTCTCTGTGTGCAAGTCTGTTTCTGTTTTGTAAATAAGTTCATTTGTACCTTTTTTGTTTTTTTAGATTCCACATGTAAGTGATGTCATATGGTATTCGTCTTTCTCTGTCTGAGGTACTTCACTTAGAATAATCCTATCTGGGTCCATCCATGTTGTTGCAAATGGAATTGTTTCATCCTCTTTCACAGTTGAGTCATATTTCATTGTGTATAGGTACCATGTCTTCCTTATCTCATGGACATTTAGGTTGCTTCCATTGTCTTAGCTATTGTAAACAGTGTTGCAATGAACACTGGGGTGCATGTATGTTTTCGAATTATGGTTTTCTCTAGATATATTCCCAGAAATGGGATTGCTGGATCACATGGTAGTTTTATTTTTAGTTTTTAAGGAACCTCCATGACTGTTCTCCATAGTGGTTGTACCAATTTACATTCCCACCAGTAGTGTGGGAGGGTTCCCTTTTCTCTACACCATCTCCAGCATTTATTGCTTATAGATTTTTTGGTGATGGCCATTCTGACTGGTGTGAAGTGATACCTCATAATTTTGATTTGCGTTTCTCTCATAATTAGCAATATTGAACATATTTTCATGTGCCTTTTGGCCACCTGTATGTTTTTTTTGGAGAAATGGCTCTTTAGATCTTTTGCCCATTTTTTGATTGGGTTGTTTGTTTTTTCGATATTGAGCTGCATAAGTGTTTATATATTTGGACATTAATCCCTTGTTGGTATCTTCGTTTGCAAAAGCTTTCTCCTATTCTGTGAGTTGTCTTTTTGTTTTGTTTATGGTTTCCTTTGCTGTGCAAAAGATTAGGTCTTTTAAATTTAAAAAGTTTAATTAAATAAGTTTACTTAGGTCCCAATTATTTTTGTTTTTATTGTTATTTCTCTAGGAGGTGGATCCAAAAAGATTTTGCTGCAACTTATGTCAAAGAATGTTCTGCATATATTTTCCTCTAAAGGTTTTTCAGTATCTGGTCTTATAAATATAGTCCAGATTATATCACATACCTATTTAAACACCTACTACCCTTAGAATAAAATATACATTCTTTTATTTTTGGACAGGATCTTAGTTGCCCCAAACTCATGCCCCCTGCAGTGGAAGCACAGTCTTAACCACTGGACTAGCAGGGAAGTCCCTAAAATGTGCCCTCTTTACCGGATTTACAAGGCCCTCCGTGGCCTGTGATCCAGCCCCTGCCGCCTCTGCTGCCGTGGCTCACACCGCTGCCTCACTCAGCAACGGTAAACTAGCTCCCCGGACTCCTGCCCCATCTCTTAAATGGCCCAAGCTCAGTCCTGAGTTCCTCTGCTGTTCTTTCTGACTAGAATATCTCCCCCCAGGTATGTCCTAGCTGGCTCCTTGATCTAGGACTCAAATCAAATATCACTTTCTCAGTGAGGCCTTACTTAACCACCCAAACTAAATAAAACCTCCCCCCCCACCATTATACTAGAACATATTAGCCTGTTTTATTTTCTTCATGTCACATACCATCATCTGACTTTATTTTGTTTAGTTTTTGTAGGATGTAAGTTTCATGAGAGGAGGGACTCTGTTTCGTTCATGGCTGCATCGCTCATGCCTGTCTCATCCTGCAGGTTGTGTTCTCAAAAATATCAATAATACCTTAGATGTACACAGTCATCGATTCCAGTCAACTGACTAGACCTTTTGACTTTCAATATATATAACTTCCCAAATGGTGGGGTTGTTGTGTTAAACACTGACAATTGTCAATATTGACTTCAACTTTCAACTGACAGACAACATTGGCTGTTTGACTCTGGAAGTGTGTAATTTCAAAACAATTTTTTATAGACAAACAAGTGAGGAGCCCTTGCCCTCTAATAACTTCTGTGGTATCTTTATTAGGTTGGAGGCTAATTCTTCTTGGGCGAAAGTGAAAGTCACTTGGTCCTGTCTGACCGTTTGCAACCCCATGGACTACACAGTCCATGGAATTCTCCAGGTCAGAATACTAGAATAATGGAGTGGGTGGCTATTCCCTTTTCCAAGGGATCTTCCCAACCCAAGGATCAAACCCAGGTCTCCTGTACGGCAGGCAGATTCTTTACCAGCTGAGCCACCAGGGAAGCCCAAGAATACTAGAGTGGGTAGCCTATCCCTTCTCCAGTGGATCTTCCTGACCCAGGAATCAAACCAGAGTCTCCTACATTGTAGGCCCTAAATATAGTAAATGCCTCCTCTTCCTCATCACGCTTCTACAAGTTGCCATCTCTAAGAGAGAAACAATCATGTTTTAGACATACATGATTGGTCTTCTCTCAATATATTTCCATACATTGTTTTTTTTCTGGGGGAGCGATGCCACATGGTTTGTGGGATCCCAACCAGGGATTGAACCTGGGCCCTCAGCAGTGAAAGCCCAAAGTCCTAACCACTGGGCTGCCAGGGAATTCTCTTTCATACATTTTTAACCTCAAAACTAAATTGTGCATACATGAAAGAAGGTAAACTACAACTATCCTACAAACCAGAAGCAGAAGTCTGGTTCATAAGCAGAGAACGTGTTCTTGCTTCAATATGGTGTGTGTGTTAGGAGAACACTGGAGGAACCTCTTTTTATACTAGTCACCAATCCCCAAAGGACTAAAGTCTTACTGCTGGACCTCTATCCAGAATAAGAGAGGAGAGAAACTTCTCTAAGAATGCTCACCATCCTAGACATTTCTCATTTTATTCCCCCCAAGGAATTTGAACTATCTTGTTTTACATTTTTTATTTTATCATTTAATCCATTTGCATGGCACTGTTGCAGAGCAACTGAAAAACACATGCCAAAGCAGAACTCATTGGAAGTAAGGACACTGAGCTCAAATTCAGTGTCCAGCAGTGCCCGGCACCTAGGGAGCACTCGGTAAGTATGTTGTGTCGTTGCTCAGTTGTGTCCAACTCTTTGCAACCCCGTGGACTGCAGCATGCCAGGCTTCCCTCTCCTTTACTACCTCCTAGAATCTGTTCAAACTCATGTCCATTGAGTCAGTGATGCCATCCAGCCATCTCATCTTCTGTCGCCCGCTTCTCCTTCTGCCCTCAATCTTTCCCAGCATCAGGGTCTTTTCTAAAAAGTTGGCTCTTCGCATCAGGTGGCCAAAGTACTAGAGCTTCAGCTTCAGCATATTAACCAGGCCAGAAGTCCTGAGAGGGTCCTGAGAGGAGACAGAGCCCCAATTCCCAATGACTCATTGATGAGTTCATTGCCAAAACTACCAAGAGGGTAAGTGGAAGTGGAGGGGACTGAGATGGTAGTAAACACATCCTAAAATGGAAATACTGACAACTCTAATCAAATATGAATTGAGGGTTCCACGTGCAGGCACCAGGAATGTTCCCAGATGGAGACCAATAGACTACAGGCTATTGCTGCTGTAAGCCCTCAGTTCAGTTCAGTTCAGTCGCTCAGTCGTGTCTGACTCTCTGCAACCCCATGAATCTCAGCACGCCAGGCCTCCCTGTCCATCACCAACTCCCGGAGTTCACTCAGACTCATGTCCATCGAGTCGGTGATGCCATCCAGCCATCTCATCCTGGGTCGTCCCCTTCTCCCCCTGCCCCCAATCCCTCCCAGCATCAGAGTCTTTTCCAATGAGTCAACTCTTCGCATGAGGGGGCCAAAGTACTGGAGCTTCAGCTTCAGCATCATTCCCTCCAAAGAAATCCCAGGGCTGATCTCCTTCCGAATGGACTGGTTGGATCTCCTTGCAGTCCAAGGGACTCTCAAGAGCCTTCTCCAACACCACAGTTCACTGGAAGCCCATAGTGAGACCTAAATGTAAAGATGGCAGCCAGTTTGCTGCTGACAAACAGGACTTTGCTTTTCTACCCTTCTGTGCACCTTGCATCTGTAACAAGGACCTTAGCATGCGTGCCTGCCCCATCCTCCCTAAGGGCTAGGGATCCTAGACTCTTGAAAGTCTGAGGTGCTGTTTTGTTGTTGCCAGGTGGGGACCAGGATAAAAAGCAGTTGTTGGAGTGATTAGGTCCAGATTAAGTACAGCTTTATGGGCGGAGGCTGAGGCCTTGAATCCTACCCTCGGGCAGATCAGCAGACGCTGCAGTTCACTGAGGGCAGTGATAATTGATCCTCTTGCTACTAGTCAAGGAGTAAGAGAGCAGCTGGGGTTTGCAACTGCTGTGGCAGATTAATTTCAAATGAGGCATAGGGAGAAGAAGCCTGCGGCAGGAGCTGGGCTGGAGACAAAGGCTTGGGTGCGATTCCCAGGGGAGAACCTGGGTAACATTTCACCTGAAGCTGAGAGAGTGAGAGTTACACCCTGGTTCTTGGTTCTGCCTTTACCAGTCACAGCGACAGGAGCAACTTTCTTGCTTGAACAGGTGCAAGTATAAAGCAATGAAAGGAACACCTCCCAACCCCACCACGGGCCACAAACTAGAACTTCCTCTGTGCAGAGAGACAGGAACCAGCCATACTCACGTGTCCATGCCCTGGTTTTCTTCCCAGGCACGTGGCTGCCTTCTTTCCCAGATACCTGAGTTCCTGCCCAGGGAATGTGGTGGAGGTTCTGTTGGCCACCGTCAGGCCTGGCCCCACTTGCAACCAGCCCTCACTCCTTATCCCCTGGCTGAACAGAGAGGACTTTGGGAAACCCAGGGATGCTGGAGCCAGGAGTGGCAGGAACCTGGGCCCCTGAATGACTGCCCATTCATAGGCAGGGGGACTAGGATTTGGGGGTTCCCTATGATGGCTAACTAATATTCTGCTTCCCAGGTGGCTCAGTGGTAAAAGAATCCTCCTGCCAGTTCAGGAAAGGCAGGAGATGCAGTTTCAAGCCCTGGGTCAGGAAGAACTCTTAGAGGAGCAGATGGCAACCCATCCAGTATTCTTGCCTGGAGAATCCCATGGACGGAGGAGCCTGCTGGGCTACAGTCCACAGGGTCTCAAAGAGTTGGACATGGCACATACTCACACATGATGGTTAACATAACCTGAATAACACCCTTCTGGAATTGCATCTGCTGGAAACCCTGTTCCCTGAAAGTCTCACAAAGTCAGTGGTCTAGGAGTTGGGTCTCCATACACCAGACACTGGCCCTCTGCATGCTGGTTCCACAGGGCTTCCTGGCCTCTGTTTGTGAGCCTGCTTCCCAGATTGCAGCTCGAGTTGATGCCAGAAGTCTTTGGACAGACCCTCTTGCCTTTCCCCTCACAATCTGGGCTGTGCCCAAGTATGTCTGTGTGTATGTCTCTGTGTGTGTTTGCTTGTTTTTTTTAGGTTTGTGTGTGAGTGTGTATAACATAAAATTTGCTATTTAACACAGGGAACTCTGCCCAATATCATGTGGCAGCCTCTAGGGGAGGGGAGTTTGGGGCAGAATGGATACAGGTATATGTATGGCTGAGTCCCTTTGCTGTCCACCTGAAACTATCACAATATTGTCAATTGGCTATACTCCAATAGAAAAATAGAAAGTTAAAAAAAATAAACATGCACACACATATTTGATAGTCTATCTTTTTTCCCAGAAATATCTAGGCTTTACCTAATATGAAACAATGAACCTCTGGTTATTTACATTAAAATAACAAGGTCCCTAAACGCTTCATGAATCAAGATATAAAATTTGCCATTTTAACCAGTCTTGCTTGTTTTTCTTCTTGCTGTTACAACAGAGGGAGGGCCCTAGGCCTTTGGAAGGATCACTTCTCCCTGTTGGAGTTGGGATGGGGTCCTTTTTCACAGCCACTTTTTTCCTCACACGACCCCCAACACATAGTGGCCTTTCCTCCTAACCCTTCCGTGTTTCCAGAACAACCTCTGGACTCCACCCCAGCAGGAGGGCAGGCACGCCTTTGCTCGCCTCTTTGGGTGTCCCGCTGTGTAGAAAATCCCAAAGGTGTGTCATTTTCATTCACCCCATAGCACCAGCCCTAAGCTGTAAGGTCACTGAGGAAGTCTTGCAGTGGAATGTGAGGACAGTTGATGAGGCCTAAGTGTTGCTCCCAGAACAGGCTCTGGTTAGGACGTGTTCACACCCACCCCAGCATTCAGTGACCCAGACACAGAACTGCATATGTGGGTGGCAGTTTCTCTCTTGCCCCTCCCCGAGTGATGTCCTCTTCTGCCCAAATTTCTTCCCTCTCTTGACACGCCTTCTAGAAAAGCTGTCTTGCACTGTTGCTATTGAAGCCTCCAGAGTTCTTCTGGGGCATCACTTTTGAGCACAAATTAGAACAAGGCTCCTCCTCTGGCAGCCACAGGTGCCCCAGCTTGGCTGGTAGAGAGGGGGCTGGACCCCAGCCTCTGCCTGGTTTCAGCCAGGGGTGTACAGTATTCCCCCGGACCCTTCCACCTGGCTGATGGCGTCTTCCCCCAAACATTGCCACGAGTTATATTTTCTACTTTTATTATTATTTTTTGGTTGTACTGTGCAGAAAACCCTGGGCCTGGCAGTGAAAGCACTGAGTCCTAAGCATTGCGCTACCTGGGAAGTTCTACCACGAGTCTTAAATAACCAGTTCCTCCCTCCCCCAGCTCATCACTGTCACCCTAGGGGCTCAGAGGCACAGGCATGGGGATTTTAAGGTAGCCAGAGGTGATTTTAGTCACACTGTGCCAAGCAGAAGGCTGTGGACCGATCAGAGACCACTACTACCTTGATGCCATTGTTCCAATGAGGAAATGTATCCCTAGGTCTTTTCCAACTATCAATTTAAAAATAAATCTTAGTGGACCCTCACCAGGACTAAATCAGCAGACACCTTGATCTTGGACTTTGTAGCCATCAAAACTATGAGAAACAGGGAATTCTCTGGTGGTCGAGGACCTTCACTGCCATGAGTCCGAGATCCCACAAGTCACGTGGCATGGCCAAAAAATAAAATGAAAAGTGGCATGCTAAGTCGCTTCAGTTGTATCAGACTCTTTGTGACCCCATGGACCATAGTCTGCCAGGCTTCTCTATCTATGGGATTTCCCAGGCAAGAATACTGAGGTAGGTTTCCACGCCCCCCTACAGGGGATCTTTCCGACCCAAGGATCGAACCTGTGTCTCTTATGTCTCCTGCGTTGGCAGGCAGGTTCTTTACCACTAATGCCACCTTGGCCTTGGAAAAATAAGTCTTTAGGGGACAGTCTGCCCATGAGAAACACAGGACCTGTGGTGTAGGCTACTTTGTTCTTCTCACCCTCAGGCTTGTGAATGGCTATGGCTGACTTACTTTGGCCTTAGCTGGCTCAGATTTGATTGTGGCTCCAGACTCTGCTCCACAAGTTGTGCAAGCTTTGGAGAACAGATTTCTGGTTGTTGGATCTCCTTTGTAACTTGAACCCCAAGCACAGGAGGTATCTTTGTACATGATTGACTTAATTAAAAAGTGGACAGGGCTTCCCTGGTGGTCCACTGGTTAAGAATCTGCCTGCCAATGCAGGGGACACGGTCCCTGGTCCAGGAAGATTCCATATTGCCTTGGGGTGACTCAGCCTGTGCACCACAACTGCTGAGCCTGTGCTCTGCAACAAGAGAAGCCACCGCAATGAGAAGCATGCGCATTGTAATGAAGTGTAGCTGCCGCGCGCCTAAACTAGAGGAAACCTGTGTATAACAATAAAGGCCGAGTGCAGCCATCAATAAATAAATAGTTTTTAAAAAGTGGACAGATGCTGATGATCTCATGTCTCCCTTTGGAATGCTTGCTTGGTGCCAGCCTAAAGCTGATGTTTAGTAGCTGCTGGGCTAGGAGGTTAGAAGTTTTACCTTAGCCTTTTATCCTGGGCATTTCTCGCCTGGGCATCATATTAATACCAAGGGACAGACAAAGCTGAGCTCAGCACCACCACTTGACCTCATTTCTGTTCTAGGAATTCTCCCTGCCACCATGCAGTTTGAGCAGAAAGCCGTCTCTGAAGTGTTTTGAATTTTAATATCTTTTCATACTGGCCTCTTTCTTGTCAAGACACCATGTGTGCCTCTGGCTTAACTTGCTGACTAGAAAACTGAAACACACTTCTAGCTGGTAGCCAGAAACAAAGGGAAAAATTGTCTGTCTGAAGAGCTATTTAGCTGTCCGCTTTTCCATGCCCACACTGTCCCACGCCCCCTCCTATATGAACAACCCCCGCAAGAATCCAGCTGCTTTTGTATTAACGTCAGTCATGGCATTTCTCACAGCGGTCTGTTTAGCGTTGAAAAAGTGGGGGCTCTGTGATTTTAGCATGGTTCATCACAGCACCTTGAAGCCTAGGTCTTGAGGGAGCCTGCCACAGGGGAGGGTCTTGAATGGGTCTCAAGGCATCTGCCAAGCCAGACTCCAGGTTAAGATGCTTCCAGAAACCTCGCTCAAGGTTATGTCCTTTTAATCAGCCTGCTTCTTGGCTCCTTAGACACTACACAGGATAGGTTCAAGGAGTTGGCAGTGGCTTCATCTGGAAGCATTTTCCTGAAGCATGCAAATATTTGTACCTCGAGGGACTCTGACTCCAGAAAGGCGTACACCAGCGTGAGCTCTGTGGAAGTAACGCATAACTCATGGGACGCTCTGAGGGGAGACCAGGTTTTACCTAAGCAAGAAGAAAATTTTGAATTCCAGCAACAGGAATAACCCGTAACAGGAAAAGGGCTACAGGAATAGAGAGGCAGGGTGGGTGTGAAACAGGCAGTACCTGAAAGTCAGGCCTCCAGATGTTAACTGGCCTGTGGAAGAGGTGTCTGGGGAATGTCATCACTATCTGCCTGCTCTGTGCTTTATTACGACACGCTGCAGATACTGGGCCCTGACCTCTGACACAGAGCAGAAGGGCTGTCAGCTCTTCAAGACAAAGGCTTCAGAAGACTGGGAGGCCACCCAGCAACCGGAAGTGAGAACACCCTCCTTCCATCCTGAAGGCAGCTCTGCAGCCTCAGTCTTACCTGGCAATGGAGGAGAATGCTGCTGCCATGAGTTCTGGCTGGAGATGGGCTCAGGCTTCAGGCCTAATGAGTTTCCTGATCATTCAACACTTTCTTCTGCACTTTCTTTAAGACACCTGTGTTTTTTGGCTACCCTGAGCAGGGAGAGCCAGGGAGGTTTTGGCAGCCTCCTCAGATCTGGTATTCACAGCATCACAGAGGCTATTTCCAGCAATTATCTTCCCATCATAGATGTTCTGTGGAGAGATCTGTGGCATCTTCTCTACGTGGTTCCATACTGGTCTCCAGCATTGCACGTGGATTCTTTATCAGCTGAGACACAAGGGAAACCCTTTTGGCTTCAAGGCACTCATGAAAATTGGGAGATGAATTCTGTTCAAACGGTCTACCCTCTCTTCTTGTCAGGTTCCCGCACGCTGGCCAGCCTGACCATAAATGGCTGTGCACGCAAACCAAGGCGTGCTGGTGAGGACGGCGGGAGCAAGCAGAGTGAGTTTCGAGATTCTGTTGGTGCTGGAATCACTCACTCTATCCTTTCTGATAGGCAAAGGGCAAATGTCCTCCTACCAAGCTGAGACTTTGCAGTTTATGAGGCTTATAGACTTCCTGTCACCCTGAATTAGGCCCAGTTCCCCGCTGGATTTCTCCTATGGCTCCCTGAACCTGCCTCTCACAGCTCCTCTCACAGTTGTGACTAGATTTGTGTGGGCGTGATTATTTGTGTCTTCCTCTCGTTAGACTGTCAGCTTTATGAGAGCAGGAGTCCTATCTGCTCTCCTCGTGATTGACTCCCAGCACTAAACACAGAGACGGGAATATGGCGGGAGTCCAATCAATATTTATTAAACTAGTGAACAAGTAAATGAATGGATGGATGATTAATGAATGGAGCCGAAAGAAATCATAGACAGTAAGTCTAGCGCCATCATTCAAGAGATGAAGATACAGAAGTTAAATGGTTTGTTCAAGTCTATGAAGCTTTTTTGATTTCACATGTATGAAGACAGATTGAGTTTGTCAATTAATTCTAAAGTATTGATTAAACATGTATTCTGTTGTGTTAAGGAACTCTAAGATGGCTAAAATTCAATATTCCTACTGTTAAAAAGTAGCAGTTAAACTGATAAGAGAAAAGTAGTGACTATTCATTAAGTGCTTTCAATATATTATTTCATTTATGAAATAGGTCTTAGCATTTCCATTGAACAGATAGGAAAGACAAGCTCAGAGATAATATTACTCAATTGTTGAGCTTTTACTATATGCCAAAGCATTTCTACACGTTTTACCTCCATTCATAATTTAATTCTCAAGACTTGACTAGGGGAGGACCCACTTCCAGGCTTGGTCATGAGAATATTGTCAGGACTCATGTCTTTTACTCACTGTTGGCCAGAGCCAGCTCCTCGCTAAATAGGCCTCTCCATAGCAGGCTCACAGCATGGCACCTCGCTCTTCTGAGAGCGATGCCTGAGAGATACAGACAGAGAGAGAAACGGAAGTTAAAGAAGTTAAAGTCTTTCTGACATAATCTCAGGGGTGATTTCCTATCACATCATTATTATCATTTTTTAATAAACACTTGTTTTTAATTTATCTGGCTGCACCGGGTCTTTGTTGAGCTATGTGGGATCTAGTTCTCTGACCAGGGATTGAGCCCAGGCCCCCTGAAGTAGGAGCAGAGTCTTAACCACTGGACCACCGGGCAAGTCCTGTCATTTTCTATTCATTAGTCGTGAGCCATGAGGTCCAGCCCACACTCAGTGAGAGAGGATTACACAAGGGTGTGAGTAACAGGAGGCAGGGATGACAGGTCATCCTAGAATCTGCCAACCACAGCAAGATTAGTTTAATAACCCCAAATTAGTGTAGTAACCACATTAATATAACAAAGAAGAAAAGGATGATCACCTCAATAGATTTTGTAAGAAAACCAAGTATTTGATAATATGTGACACTACTGATGACAAAAGCTAAAAATGAAAGTGATTGGTCTCATTCTGATAAAAACATGTGATAGATTGCGTTAACACCCTGACGTCCTCACCCTTCCTGTACCACACCCTTTGCCATGTGAGTTTATGGTGGCCTCCCATCATGGGCAAGATTGTTGTGTACTCTGGACTCAGCCGTGTGACTCACTTTGGCCATATATTGCCATTAAAATATTTGGCATAGTAACAGATGTGATGCCAACAGTGTTCTGAAATGAGACTGCCTATTGGGGGTTGCTCTTCTGCTCTTCTGCAGTTCACCATGAGAAAGACCTAGGCAGGCTATCCCACTGGCTCCATAAGGAGAGGAGAAACAGGTGGAACACAGCTACCCCAGCTGAAGTATGCAGTCAAACCCAGGTGAGAACAGAGCCCCAAGTGACGTGTATATGCGTGTGTGAGCCCATCTAAGACCAGCACAACAATCCAGTGAGGCTCAGCTCAGATCAGCTGACTACCACAAATCTGTAAGACGTGTCTATTATTATATGCCACTGGGGTTTTTGTGGTTCTTTTGTTATGCAGTAAAAGCTGACTTATTCAGATTATCTATAAAGCTACCACCAGCAAATATCAGCTTAAGAGTGATATGTTAAAAGTTTTTCTCTGAGACTAGAAATTTCTTAAGTTTGACTGCAATTCATACTTCTTTTTAACTTGGTCTGGGCATTTTTCACCAGTGCAAAAAGGCAAGAAATGGAAATAAAAGAAGAATAGAAATAAAAAAAATAGTTGTCCTAATTTGCAGATGATCTAGGTACACATACAATCCAAAAGAATCTTCAAATCAATGATCAGAATTAGTAAGTGAATTTATCTGGGTCACTAGATTCAAAGTCAGTATACAGAAACAACTGTATTTCTATGTGCCAGCAATAAAACAAAAGATTTTCAACATCTCTGTACAGAGACTATTGAGAGAAATTAAAGAAACTACCATAAAAGAAAAAAGAAGGACTATGTTGTGTTCATGGATTGTAAATACATCAGTTATCCCGAAACTGATCTCCCCAGTGCAATCCCAATAGAATTCTCAACAAGACTTTTGTGAAAATTTACATATTGGTTTCAAAATTTATTTGGAAACACAAAGGGCCAAGAATAGCTAACACCATCTTGAATAAAACAGTGAGGAAACTTTTTTTCCTCAGAAAAAATCAACATAATTAAGGCTGTGTGGCTTTTTGTCTCAAGCACAAGAAAATAAACCAATGGAATAGAACTGAGAGCCCAGAAACAGACTCACACATTTACGGATATTTAATTTAGGACAAATGTGGTGCTCTGAACAGTCTTTAAGATAAATATTTCTGGATCAGTTGGCTATCTGTATGAAAAAAGTAGCTGAACTCTTATTTTAGTGTTACACAAAAAATAAATTCCAGCTAGGTTACTAATCTAAATGTGAACACGGAAACAATAATGTTTCTAGAATGTGTCAAAGATGTTCCCAGGATCTGGGGGTAGGTAAAGATTTGTTAAATAAGATGTAAGAAAAAAAAACCAGTAACTGAAAAGGAAATAATTGATAAACAGATGAGAGACTGGTAAACTACAGCCTATAGGTCAAATCTGGACACTTTTTTTGTAAATAAAGTTTTACTGGCAGACAGCTATGCCCAGTCATTTACATATTATCTACGGCTGCTTTCATGATACAATGGCAGACCTGAGTGGTTGTATAAGAGATCTAATGGCCCACAAAGCCTAAAATATTTACTATGTGGTCCCTTTCAGAAAAAGTTTGCCAACCCCTGAATTAGACTAAATTAAAAATAGGAATTTCAGGTCATTGAAGAGCATCACTAAGAAGGTAAAAAGGCAAGTCTCAGAGTGGGAAAAACATATATAACTGACAAAGGTCTCCTATCTAAAATGTATACTGCATGCCAAGAAATTAATAACAAAAAAGCTCAATAGAAAAATGGGATAAAGAGATGACTAGGTACTTGTCTCGCAAAAGAAGAACGGCCAACACATCTCTTTTTTTTGGCCATCTATAGGGACTTGCTGGATCATTGAAAAAGCAAGAGAGTTCCAGAAAAATGCCTATTTCTGCTTTATTGACTATGCCAAAGCCTTTGACTGTGAGGATCACAATAAAGTGTGAAAAATTCTGAAGGAGATGGGAATACCAGACCACCTGACCTACCTCTTGAGAAATCTGTATGCAAGTCAGGAAGCAACAATTAGAACTGGACGTGGAAGAACAGACTGGTTCCAAATAGGAAAAGGAGTACGTCAAGGATGTATATGGTCACTCTGCTTATTTAACTTCTATGCAGAGTACATCATGAGAAACTCTGGGCTGGAAGAAGCACAAGCTGGAATCAAGATTGCCGGGAGAAATATCAATAACCTCAGATATGCAGATGACACCACCCTTATGGCAGAAAGTGAAGAGGAGCTAAAAAGCCTCTTGATGAAAGTGAAAGAGGAGAGTGAAAATTTTGGCTTAAAGCTCAACAATCAGAAAACGAAGATCATGGCATTCGGTCCCATCACTTCATGGCAAATAGATGGGGAAACAGTGGAAACAGTGGCTGAATTTATTTTGGGGGGCTCTAAAATCACTGCAGATGGTGACTGCAGCCATGAAATTAAAAGACGCTTACTTCTTGGAAGGAAAGTTATGACCAACCTAGACAGCATATTGAAAAGCAGAGACATTACTTTGCCAACAAAGGTCCATCTAGTCAAACCTATGGTTTTTCCAGTGGTCATGTATGGATATGACAGTTGAACTATAAAGAAAGCTGAGCGCCAAAGAATTGACGCTTTTGAAGTATGGTGTTGGAGAAGACTCTTGAGAGTCCCTTGGACTGCAAGGAGATCCAACCAGTCCATGCTAAAGCAGATCAGTCCTGGGTGTTCATTGGAAGGACTAATGTTGAAGCTTAAACTCCAATACTTTGGCCACCTGATACAAAGAGCTGACTCATTTGAAAAGACCCTGATGCTGGGAAAGATTGAGGGCAGGAGAAGGGGACAACAGAGGATGAGATGGTTGGATGGCATCACCAACGCTATGGACATGAGTTTGGGTAAACTCCGGGAGTTGGTGATGGACAGGGAGGCCTGGAGTGCTGCGGTTCATGGGGTTGCAAAGAGCCAGACACGGCTGAGTGACTGAACTGAACTGAACTGATGGGGGCTTGCAGAATCTTAGTTCCCTGACCAGGAATTCAACGCTTCCCTCCCTGCAGTGGAAGCATAGAGTCCTAACCACTGGGTTGCCAGGGAATTCCCTGGTTAATACATATGTTAAAATGTGCTCAACATTGTTAGGGAAATCAAGATCAAGAAATTCCTAATCAAGAGAGTTCCTTGGTGATCTAGTAGTTAGGATTCCACACTTTCACTGCCTTGACCTGGGTTTAATCCTTGGTTGAGGAATTGCAAGCCACACAGCACAGCCAAAATAATAATAATATTTCTGATGAAGTGTAGGAACCTGGAAAAGGATGCATGTTTTTTTTCCAAAGTGAAGGATGCAGGATGCACGGAGGCACGCAGGTGATGATGACAGATATGTGAAGTGTGCATGCCTCTGAGCAAGGACTGAAAAGTATTTTGCAAAAGCAAAAATAGTCGGTAGTGATCATTTTTTTCTTTTTCCCAAACAATTCCTAAATTTGTTGCATGGTCTTTCTATGAATGACAAAAGAAGGGAAGGGGACTTCCCTGGCAGTATAGTGGTTAAGACCCTATGCTTCCAATGCAGGGGCATGGGTTTGATCACTGGTCAGGAAACTAAGATCCCACATGCCTTGTGGTGCAGCCAAAATGTTCTGGTTTGGTTTTTTAATTTAAAAAAAGAAAAAAATAAAAGGAAAGCCTTTCTTCTCCTTGAGAAGTCCCATTCCCCCAAGAAATGTACTGTAGTTTGTAAAGCTCTACTCTGATGAGTTTCTTTTAAAAGGACTAGTCTGTCCCTTAGGGGTTGTGTGGTCAGGAATGCTAGCTTCTATTTTCAGCCCTGCTGACAGATGATGGAGTTCACGCAGGTCCTTTAAGTTTTTCCCATCTTTGAAGTTGAGAACAGTTCCACTTGCTGCTGCCATTTACATTAATGAGGTACATTTAATGCCCATGAAGTTCATTGTGGCGTATCAGATTAGTCTTCCTTTGAGAAATCGGCGATATTTATGAAGGAGAAAGAAACAAGTAGGAGTGGTGTCAGAAGTGAATTCCTTCAACCAATATTATTGCACAACTGCCCTGCGCAAGGTATTGTGTCAAAGTTATTCAGCGGAATAAAAGATGTCTGAATCAAGCCTTCAGGGAGCTTGCAGTCTTCCAATGATTCTAACTGAAAGTTTGTATCCATTGACCAACAGCTCTGGAATTGTGATCTAGAATATTGTGATAAAAAAAATAGTGTTTAAGTTATAATTAGGTGTTTTAATATGTTATTTGGGGAAGAGAGTCGTGAGTCATAGCAAAATGTTAAAAAAAAAAACAAACTCTTCTTAGTGTTCTAACTTTGTGTTGTCCAAGATTAAATTTTTTTCCAGGATCTGTAAGGAATTATAGGGTGAATTTTGATTATGCTGTGAATGGAGTACAAAACTATGTCTTCTGGTTCTTCTGATCTGTACCCTAGTTATGCACCATAGAGTTAGACTCTAGTGTTTTAAAAGAGCCTAAAGGGCACGTCTAGTCCAGTATTTTTAATACTGTGGGTTGTGAAATCAGTGGACTAGGTTATGACAAACATTTTCAACAAGTAAAACAGACCAGGATAAAGTTGCACATGGTAAAGATACGTATTATTTAGCAAAACCTTGTTTTATTACTGGAGTGGGTTGCCATTTCCTTCTCCAGAGGATCTTTCTGACGCTGGAATCAAACTTGCATTGCAAGAGATTTGTTGAATCTCCTGCACTGCAGGAGATTTCTTTTCCATCTGAGGCACTAGGGAAGCCCATGTTTTAATTATTATATTGGGACTTCCCTGGTGGCTCAGATGGTAAAGCGTCTGCCTACAATGAGAGAGACCCAGGTTCGGTCCCTGGGTTGGGAAGATCATCTGGAGAAGGAAACGGCAGCCCACTCCAGTACTCTTGCCTGGAAAATCCCATGGACGGAGGAGTGTGGTAGGCTACAGTCCGTGGGGTCGCAAAGAGTTGGACACAACTGAGCGACTTCACTTTCACTTTGGTTGCATAGGGCTACCATAATCAAGTACTACAAACTAGAAGGCTTAAAGCAATGGAAATTTATTCTTATCTATGTTCCTGCCACCCTGAACGCACCCGATCTCATCTGATCTTGGAAGCTAAGCAGGGTCGGGCTTGGTTAGTATTTGGATGGGAGAAATTTATTCTCACAGTTTTAGAAACTGGAAGTCCAAATTCAAGGCATCAGTAAGGCCATGCTCCCTCTGAAACTCTGGGTAGAAGGCTGCCTTTCCTCTTCCTAGTTTCCTGTGGTACCGAGAAACCCTTAGCGTCCCTTGGCTTACAGCTGCTCATCTTTGCTTCTGGGGTTACATGGCGTTCTCTCTATGTGTTTGTACACATGCCTGTATCCAAACTCCCCTGTTCTCATAATGACACCAGTCATAGTGGATAAGGGTCCACCCTAATGACTTCATCTTAACTTGATTACATATACAATACCCTATTTCCAAGTAAAGTCACCTTCACAGCTACTGGGGGTTCCAACTTCAATATATCTTTGGCGGGAGTGGGAGGGTGGACACAGTTTAATCTAAAACAATCATATATATTTAAAGCCTGTGTGCTGAGTCACAGTGTTAAATGTACTTGATATTAGTTGTGATGAAAAAAGAAACAGCTTGATAAACACTGTTTAACCAGTCATCCAGTTCTTAACTTTTCTGTAATATATTGACAGCAGTACTAGGGTCCACATGGAGCCCATCAGAAGTGGCTGAGCACCTCAGTAGATACCCTGTGGGTCTATGGACAATCCTGATTGTTGACAATTCTTTTATCAGGGAAGAACTTATTAGGATTGTATACACAGCTAACACGAGATCTAACAGAGCACCTTGAATCATCAGGTAAGGTTTTTTTGTAGCAGTGGTTACAGATAAAGTGCTCTTTCAGAACAATGTATAATATGGAAATAAAAATGATAATTACAACAATATACAGGACTGAGCGACTGAACAACTTCCATATAATAATAAACATTGTTATATAAAAGTATAATACCAGAAAGCAGTCACATTTAGTGATGGAAACAATTTTTAAATCAGTTTTGGGAACTCCCCAGTGGTCCAGTGGTTAAAACTTGGCACTTTCACTGCCAAGGGCCTGAGTTTAATTTCTAATCAGGGAACTAAGATTCCCACAAGCTGTGTGTTGTGCTTAGTTGCTTAGTCATGTCTGACTCTTTGCGACCCCATAGACTAGCCCACCAGGCTTCCCTGTCCATGGGGATTCTCCAGGCAAGAATACTGGAATGGGTTGCCCTGCCCTCCTCCAGGGGATCTTGCCATCCCAGAAATCAAACCCAGGTTGCCTGAGTTGCAGGTGGATTCATTACTGTTTGAGCCGCCAGGGAAGCCCAAGAATACTGGAGTGGAGTGGGTAGCTTTTCTCTAGGGGATCTTCCCAACTCAGGAATCAAACCAGGGTCTTCTGCATTGCAGGCAGATTCTTTACCAGCTGAGGTACCAGGGGAGCCCCACCAGCTGTGTGGTGTGGCCCCATACACACACAAAAAACTTTAGAGGCAAGTTTTAAATGTTACATATAAGGAAGATCTCATTGCCAAAGCTTGAAGAAAGATGCATCTTTTAAAATCTGAAAGGCTTATTCAGAGGAGATCAAGATACTTTTTATTGTAGAAGATAGAAAAAATGAACTAGGTTAAAGGCTCCCCAACCAACAGATCTAGGTCTCCTGTAAAATTGTGAAGCCTTACCTTTACAGATCTCTCAGTGTGTTGCTACTACCCTGCCCAGCTCTCTGAAACTCACCACCTTCTCCTCCTCTACTTAGACACCTGGCTGCCAGCACCCATCTGCTCTTTCTAATGAAAAGGCTTTGTCCTGAAAAGTTTACCTAGTCTGACCTTTCCTTAGGTGATTTCTAAATAAATCATTCTTTCTATTTTTACATTAAAAGCTTTACCATTTGATTCATAGAAGATCATTGTTAGATCTTGAAGGACACTCCAGGTAACAATCCTTTTTTGTCTCTGAGACATTCAAGCTGCAAACAGTCCTATCAGTGACAACTCATCACCCTGCCGAGATTCTTGGAGGGGTGGGACTTAGAGGGGAGGTGTGGAGCTACATTTTAGAAGGAAAGGAAAAATGGTATGGAGTTTGAAAATATCTCGTTCTGAAACAACCTGCCCCCCTGACACCCACCTTCACACCTGCCCTGGAGTCATTGGTGGCTCCTGGTTGTGCTCTGGGGACCGCAGGTCAGGAAAAGCACTGAGGGTTAAGCCAGAGTTTTGATTTGGCCCTGCCAGTGATTTCACTACCAGTTTGTATGCTCGTTTATTTTGTCACCTTTACATGGGAAGGCTAGGATCCCTGGGTCAGGAAGATCCCCTGGAGGAAGGCATGGCCATCCACTCCAGTATTCTTGCCTGGAGAATCCCATGGACAGAGGAGCCTGGTGGGCTACAGTCCATAGGGTCGCAAAAAGTCAGACACGACTGAGCAACTAACATTTTCACACTTGTATGCTCACTTATTTTCTCATCTTTACAAGGGAAGGCTGACTATACAGAGGAACTTTGAGCTACCACTCAGTTTTGAAGGGCTTGATCCATGCTGGTAGATAGTAACATAATTGATTTGGCTGCTCAGGTCTTAGTTGCAGCACGTGGGATATTTGGTTGTGATGCATGGAGTCTCTAGTTTTGGCAAACTCTCTAGTTGTGGCAAATGAGCTCAGTAGTTGTGGCTAACTGGCTTAGTTGCTCCACGACATGTGGGATCTTAGTTTCCCAACCAGGGATTGATCCCCTGTCCTGTGCATTGCAGAGAAGGCAGTGGCACCCCACTCCAGTACTCTTGCCTGGAAAATCCCCTGGACAGAGGAGCCTGGTGGGCTGTGGTCCATGGGGTCGCACAGAGTCGGACATGACTGAAGCGACTTAGCAGCAGCAGCAGCCTGTACATTGCAAGGCAGCTTCTTAACCACTGGACAACCAGGGAAGTCCCCTTCTACTTTCTTTTTGCTTTCAACTTGAGCAGTTTTCAGACCTCCAGAGATTTCCTTTAGCCTACCTCCACTCCACTCCCTACCCAAGGCAACAGGAGGCACTTGGGAACATATACACAGCACAAAGTATTGAGTCTTTGTCTCAAATGGGAAAAAAATGGTCTCCACCCTCTGGCATAGTTAATGCAGCTGCACTGTTTGGGCTTTTTCTAAAATTAAAAATAATCCCTTTAATTACTTGCTGTTTATGGGCTCAGTGGTAAAGAATCTGTCTGCCTAAAGGAGACTTAAGTTCTATCCTTGAGGTCGGGAGGATCCCCTGGAGAAGGAAATAGCAACCCACTCCAGTACTCTTGCCTGGGCAATCCCATGGGCAGAGGAGCCTGGCAGGCTACTGTCCGTGGGGTCGCAAAAGTGTAGGACCTGACTGAGCGACTAAAACAGCAATGGGGTAAAGAGCTCAAGCGTTCTGAGTTACGTTAGAGAAACTCAGACTTGTATTTCAGTCATCCACATAATGTTTGCTGACACCAAGCACACTCCCCATCCCTCAGGTCATCCTGACAGCCTTCGTTGTGCTAAACAATTACAGACGTGACCAAGACTCCTGCATGGAGTCTCCTTGACTTCCTGACCCCCGATCCTGTCCTTTTCCCCCAGATGTTGTCTTTTTTTTTTTTTTTTTACTTTATTTATCTAGGCTGTGTTCTCTGCCATCAATTTCTGATAAGCATACATCTTGTCCTTTGTCCCTTCACGTTCCAGGCTCTAATCTTGCTCCAGTGTTGCTGTACAGCTCTTGCTCAGAAATACTGCTGTCCAACTAAAGCCATATATTCAGGCAGCTGATTGAAGCCAGAGACCCTGACCTTGAGCTGCATTGCTGTGCAGTAATCTGAGCCATCTGCGCTCAGCAACAATTAAAACCTTCAGATCTCTCAGGCGTTTCCTTCCTCTGATGATAACTTAGGGGCTGCAGCACAACTCGGAGGGAAACAGAGCAGCCTTTGGTGCCAGCTTGATTCCTGCAGGGCAGTTCTAAACAGAGAAATCCCCACTTGATGTACTAGTTCTTTCCTCAGCTGAAATGCAGGTTCTTAACATCTAACAAACCCTGAACATTTAATTATTCTGACTGCCTCTTTTGCCCAGAGGGGCAGAGGAACCTTCTGTTATGGAGCCAGAGTCAGACAAAATTATGAGGTAAAGTTGGTTGTGAAGAGCTCATGTCTCCTCTGTAGTCCAAATCTCTTTTTCGGCCTTTCCTGCCAGCTTTCCATCCCCTCAGAGGTCTTGCTGCCTTCTACTAATGAGATCCAAAAACAACAACAAAACCCCAAAGCAAGTTATTACTTCACTCCTTACCTCCATTCCTTCCCTTCAAAATTCTTGAATCCTTATGATTGTGACCTTTCCTATCAATTCTGGGGGAAATGCACACAATAAATACATTTAACCAAAGTGGCCAAGAAAGTCATACTGTCACCCTTGGGAGACGGAGGTGAGAAGTTATAAGAAAAAAACCCTTCAGGAAAAGAATTCGAAAAGAAATAGATATATGTATATGTATAACTGAATCATTTCGCTGTATACCTGAAATTAACACAACATTATAAATTAACCACAGTCCAGTATAAAATAAACATTAGAAAGAAAGAAAAGGCCTTCCAGAGAATTGATCTCTTTTTTTTTTAATTTAATTTTATTTTTAACTGGAAGAGAATTACTTTATAATATTGTGATGGCTTCTGCGATACGTCAACATGAATCAACCATAGATATACTTATGTCCCTCCCTCTAAAACCTCCCTCCCATCTCCCTCCAACTCCCACCCCTCTAGGTTATCACAGAGCACCTGCTTTGGGTTTCCTGCCTCTTATAGCAAATTCCCACTGGCTATCTATATTACATATGGTAATGTGTAGGTTTCAATACTATTGTCTCAGTTCAACCCTCCCTCCCCCAGTATGACCATAAGTCTGAGAACTGCTTTCTAATGGAAAGCATTATATCCTTAGCAAATCCCTGGGAAGGAGGAAAGATTTGGTTGGCTGGAGTGTAGCAAGTTACACTATGTCCATTGCAGTATTATTCTGTAGGAGCAAGCCCTCTGGGAAAGCACAAAAGGATTCTTCAGACTCAGGCTCTGCTGCTGGATGGAGCTGCCACTCTAAGTCTAGAGACACCACTGAGGATCTCTTGGGTGACCACTGAGAAGTCTTAAGACTGTAAAGAGTTCTTTCTCTGAGCATCAGGCTGGGGAGACTATATTGGGGTTGTAGTGCTTCAAGCACTAAGATTTGACAGAATAGTTCCTAACTCAGATGCCAGTAAATGAAGAGGGGTAAAAATAAGATATTTCTTTCCCCAATGCTTGATCAATACTCTTACTGAGTTTTGGAGATGTGTCTTTAACAGTCGTCGTGGAAGAGTATTAGAGACCTTCACTGTCTCACTTGATCCTCTTTGTGAAATAGGCATTTTTCACACTCTTAAAAATTAGAAAGTGAAGATCATGCATAAACTTATTCTTGAGAGATAACCACTGATCCATATTTTAAATAGTATTATCATCCTCATTTTACAGGTGAGAAAACCAAGATTCAAGAGAAGTAAAATAATTTATCCAAAGCCAAATCTTCTATCTCCAAATTTGTATGCTTTTTATAAGCTTACTTTTCATACCCTTTCCTCCTCTGTTTTTGTGGAGTGGTAGTGATTGTGTGTACGCCTTTTTCCTATTTAAAAATTTTCCCCACTCGATGGACATGTGTTTGAGCAAGCTCCTGGAGTTGGTGACGGACAGGGAAGCCTGAGTGCTGCAGTCATTGGGATCTTTTGCAAAAGGTCGGATACAGCTGAGAGACTGAATTGACTGATAAGGGAAAAAATGGCTAATAGTTTGAGAATAACCTAATGTGGCTGTTTTATCTATAACACTGTTATGTTGCCTGGCCAGGGTATTGCTAGGTGAAATGTAAAATATATAATTTAATTTGGCTTCCCTGATAGCTCAGTTGGTAAAGAATCTGCCTGTAACGTGGGAGACCCCTGCTCGATTCCTGGGTCAGGAAGATCCGCTGGAGAAGAGATAGGCTACCCAATCTAGTACTCTTGGGCTTCCCTTGTGGTTCAGCTGGTGAAGAACCTGCCTGCAGTGCAGGAGACCTGGGTTTAATCTCTGGGTTGGGAAGAACCCCTGGAGAAGGGAAAGGCTACCCACTCCAGTATTCAGGCTTGGAGAATTCCATGGACTATGTAGTCTCAAAGAGTCAGAAACGACAAATCGACTTTCACTTTAATGTTTATTTTTTAAACTATATTTTATTGAAGTATAGTTATTTACAATGTCATGGGTTCTTAATGTTACTTATGTTTTTTAAAAATTATTTTATTGAAGTATCAGTTCAGTTCAGTTGCTCAGTCATGTCTGACTCTTTGTGACCCCATGAATTGCAGCATGCCAGGCCTCCCTGTCCATCACCAACTCCCGGAGTTCACTCAAACTCATGTCCATTGAGTTGGTGATGCCATCCAGCCAACTCATCCTCTGTTGTCCCCTTCTCCTCCTGCCCCCAATTCCTCCCAGCAACGGGTCTTTTCCAATGAGTCAACTTTTCGCATGAGGTAGCCAAAGTATTGGAGTTTCAACTTCAGCATCAGTCCTTCCAAAGAACACCCAGGACTGATCTCCTTTAGAATGGACTGGTTGCATCTCCTTGCAGTCCAAGGGACTCTCAAGAGTCTTCTCCAACACCACAGTTCAAAAGCATCAATTCTTCGGTGCTCAGCTTTCTTCACAGTCCAACTCTCACATCCATACATGACCACAGGAAAAACCATAGCCTTGACTAGACAGACCTTTGTTGGCAAAGTAATGTCTCTGCTTTTGAATATGCTGTCTAGGTTGGTCATAAGTTTCTTTCCAAGTAGTAAGTGTCTTTTAATTTCATGGCTGCAGTCACCATCTGCAGTGATTTTGGAGTCTAAAAAATAAAGTCTGACACTGTTTCCCCATCTATTTCCCATGAAGTGATGGGACCAGATGCCACGGTCTTCGTTTTCTGAATGTTGAGCTTTAAGCCAACTTTTTCACTCTCTTCTTTCACTTTCATCAAGAGGCTTTTTAGTTCCTCTTCACTTTCTGCCATAAGGGTAGTGTTATCTGCATATCTGAGGTGTTTGATATTTCTCCTGGCAATCTTGATTCCAGCTTGTGCTTCTTCCAGCCCAGCGTTTCTCATGATGTACTCTGCATATAAGTTATATAAGCAGGGTGACAATATACAGCCTTGACGGACTCCTTTTCCTATTTGGAACCAGTCTATTGTTCCATGTCCAGTTCTAACTGTTGCTTTATTGAAGTATAGTTGATTTATAATGTTGTGTTTACAATTTAATTTTAAAGGACTGGGATTTGGTGGCCTTCTCTGGTTGGTTTTGATAGTGGAGTGGGTTTTGATAGTGGGTCATTCCCTGGTGGCTCAGAGGTTAAAGCATCTGCCTGGAATGTGGGAGACCTGGGTTCGATCCTTGGGTTGGGAAGATCCCCTGGAGAAGGAAATAGCAAACCACTCCAGAACTCTTGTCTGGAGAATCCCATGGAGGGAGGAGCCTGGTAGGCTACAGTCCATGGGGTCGCAAAGAGTCGGACACGACTGAGCAACTTCACTTTCACTTTCACCATCCAGAAGACTCCAGAGAACTAATGTTCCTGAAGCCTGGTGGTGTCATGCCCGACTCCCCCTAACCTCCCCACTGCCCCAGCCCCACCTCCACTGCCCCACTCCTCCACCCTCCGTTTCACATGTGGGATGAGGGACAGATGCTTCTAGTTCAAGAGTGGCGGGGTTCTGTTGGCATCTGCCAGGCACTTGAGCTGCTACAGCTGTGGCTTCTATACCAAGAGATGAGGTCCTGGTTGGTTTCCATCATTCCAACTGCTTACAACACGTAACTGTTTGAAGAAAATGGAAACTGTAACAGTTCTATTTTAGCTGTAGCTAAAAATATCTCAACATAGACAATGGTATCTCAACCCAATATTTTTTCAAGACCATGATATTTGGTTTTTTCATGGTATTAACTAAATAAACAGTCACACACACACACACACCCCGCTCCTCCTCCCCTACCCTAACCCGCTGCATCTTTAGGTTTCTATATTTATCAAAATCCATTTGCTAAACTAGTACATCAAGGAAGAGCAAGTTATCCCACATTTTATTAACATGGTTACTGAGAATAAAGAAAAGGAATAGAGGAAAACATCACGGGGGAATATTGCTTTATATCTGGTCTTTTGCTGCTGTGATGGATGGAAAATCAGAACAGTGAATTATGAACTGGCCAGTCAACTGAACATGATGTAGTCCAACTCTACATGTCATAGAGTTGGTGGGAGCTGTGTATATCACTGTTTAAAGTATTCATTCTTGTAGATTAAAATCCAGCATAGAAAATACATGCATTTAAAAATATTTTTTCTTATGATAAAAGCAATGCATATCAATTATAGAAAATCCATTAAATGTAGAAAACAGAAAAAAAACCTAAACATTATTGATAATTTCTCCAGATTAAGATGATATTTATAAATGTCTTAGCCTTCTGGTATTTCCCTGGTGGTCCAGTGACTAAGCCTCTGGGCTTCCACTGCAGGGGATATGGGTTCAGACCCTGGTTGGGGAACTAAGTTTCCACATACCATGTGCTGTGGCCAGTAAATTTAAAAAATTTTTAAAATAAAACAAATATTCTATCCTTTAATCTTTTTTCTATGCATAAATTATTTTTAGAAAAAAATTGAGATCATGTCAAATATTTAGTTTTATATTGTGTATTTTTTATTTGATATTAAATCATGACTATTTCTCCATGCTATTAAATAAGATGATTTTAATGTCTGTATAATATACATATGTAAAACCTGTTTTATGTAACTTCTAATGTGATTGAATATTTTTAATGGGGTAAAATTATATACTTTTTAATTCCTGTGATTTTTTTACAATTTATGTGTAAAAAGTTGCTATGACCAAATTAAAAAAAAAAAAAGACTGCAGGCTACAACAGGTGAAATATGGCCAATATTTCATAATAACTATAAATGGGCTATAATCTTTAAAAATTGTGAATCACTACATTATGCACCTGAAACATATGATATTGTACATCAGTTATGCCTTAGTTAAATTTGTTAAAATAAAAATAATTAAAAAAATTATAAACTGAAGGAAAAATTAGAAATAATTACACATGTCTTTTGAAAAAGAGTAAAACAGAGTATTTAGATAATACCAAATCTGTTACATAAATCAAAGAACAAGTACAACATGTGAATTCCAACATGGTTGGAAGTTAATTCTCTTTTTCAGATTCAAAGTGTCAGAATCATTGAACAGTTCAAGATGATACTCTACAATTAAAGACCAAAGCAGCCATTCTATAGTTAGGGCTTTCCCATAGGCCAGTATTGCTTCAATAAACATGAGCATGATTTTAAACCATTTAAAGGTGCGATTTAAATCAACATCCTTTTTCTCTCCATAAAGGAAAAGGTGTTCCAGACCTAGATTTGCCCTGTAACAATGCTTTCTGTGACAGTTTGATGAACATTAATTTATTAGCCCAGTTCTTCCATAGGTAAAGGAAAGGAGCCAAGATAGCACGAATACATTAAATAACCACTGTGTTCTACTATGATTACTTTGTAGACACAAGCCCATGAAACTGACTTTAAAGGGGAAGGGGCACCCTTAATTTCACAGTAGTGTTCAGGAGGAATACAGGTGGACAAACACACAGACACACGCCGGAAAAGCCTAAATGTATAGCAAGGTTTTTAACTAGTTGTAGACTATTCTTTACATATGAAATTTGGGGTTTTAAGGTGATGTTTCTAATGTGTATACTATTTAACCAAAGTGCTCAAGTAAAAGCTAAAATAACATGAATTTTAATCTCATCACTTGATGGTCATTTCCTCTGTGAAACTAAAGTCGTTCAGTCTTTGAGAGCCCATGGACTATAGCCTACCACACTCCTCCGCCCATGGGATTTTCCAGGCAAGAGTACTGAAGTGGGTTGCCATTTCCTTCTCCAGAGAATCTTCCCAACCCAGGGATCGAACCCAGGTCTCCTGCATTGTAGGCAGATGCTTTACCATCTGAGCCACTGGGGAAGTTAGCTTCATTTCCTCTGTAGTCTTCATCAAATAGCTGAATGAGCTGGTAAGAAATCTGAGTCCCAGTGTCAGTTTGGCTGAAACTCTAAGACTCAGTCTCCCACCTGTGAAGTGACAGTAATTACAGAGCCTTCGGGAGAATCTGAGATAACTATGTGAGAAAGTACCACTAGCATTTACAAAACTATGGACCAAGATACATCAAGCTGTTATTATTATACTCCTGTTGTTTAATTTCTCCAAGTAGAAATATAGCAGTTAATTGAAATACTCCTCAATAAAAGGAAGCTCAATATCTTTAAGGTTTTTAAAGAGCTTAGAAGATGAAAGAGTGCTAAGAGATTTCTTCATAGGGGTTCGGATCTCGTCCCAGTTGAATTTATTTTTAAATAGTGTGAGAGAGTTAGTGATTATATTCACATGGAGTTACTAAAATTAACATCTTTAAAAAAATTTTATTAAAAAACTTAATATGAGAATGAATTGTCTGATGAACTCTCATATACCCATCAGGAACATTCAAGATTTTGCCACCCTTGCTTTATTCCCTTTTGCTCAATTCCCTGACAGCATATCATTTCATCCATACATCTTTCAAAATGTATTTCTAAGAAATATGCACGTGAAAAACAATGATTATGAGTAAATAATGCATATTTTAGGGAGTTCCCTGGGGGTCTAGTGGTTAACACTCCGTGCTGTCAATGCAGTGGGCATGGGTTTGATCCCTGATTGGGGAACTAAGATCCCACATGCCTTGTGGTATGGCCAAAACAAACATAAAAACAAACAAACAAAACCAATGCTGTCATTATCACTTAATTACTTTATCCTACAAATATCCCTATAATCATTTAAAAATAATCCTATTATAACACTTTTGCAGCTTAAGATTACTTAGTAAATAGTTTATGTACTTAGAACATCTCACACTAAGGGACATTCAGACAAAATACTATTTTAAAGACACTGAGAACAATTTTGTGTGTGTGTCTTTGATGCTAAATACTTACTTAGTTTCATCTATCTTAATGTATTTTCAGTTTGTAGGGGGGTTGCCTTTCCCTCCTTCTGATAAAACTTAAATAAGTATGTAGACATGCCCACAATTCCAAAATCCAAATCATATAGCAAGATACCTTCACATAGTTGTGATTCTGTTCCCTGTGTCCCCACTGGTTCCCTCTAACTCTCTAAAAGTAACTAATTATATTTTTTATTTTTTGTTTATCCTTCTGTTGCTTCTTTTCAAAAATATTCTCCAAGTAGATAGCATATGACAAACTGTTCTACACTGTTCTAATAGAATGGTTAATCCTGGAGAGCATTCCGTAGCAGTGTGCTGAGATTGTTCTCATTTCTTTTCAGGGCTACAACATATTTATTATTTAGCTCATTGCCCAGTTGGTAGATAGTTAGGTTATTTCCACTTCTTAAATTATCATAAATAATGATATAGTCATAACCTTGACCATGAGACACTTTATATTTTTGTCCTATGTCTTTGACATTGTTTCCCGAGAAAGGAAATAAATATGTAATTTTGCTAGGTATTGCTAGACTATCTTCCCCTGGAGCTGGAGTTATACCCACTTTGCATTCAAACAACTATATGTGAATATACATCCACAGGGAAATATAGCCTTTATCTTATAATAACTTTAAATGGAGTTAAGTCTATACAAATACTGCAACACTGTGCTGCATGCCTGAAACTAACATAACGTGAATGAAACTATACTGTAATTTAAAAAAGAGAGAATCTCTTGATGGTCCAGTGGTTAGGACTCAGTACTTTTACTGCTGGGGCCCTGGGTTAATCCCTGGTTGGGGGATTAAGATCCTTCAAATAAATAAATAAATTTTAAAAGAGGATTGTATAATTGAAGATGCAATATAATGACAAGAATCGAGTAAAAAAGTAAAATAATCTCATTATAAAAAAATAAAACAGTAGTCACTGTGGTGGTTAATTTTATGCATCCACTTGACTAGGATGAGGGATGCCCAGATAGTTGGTACAAAATTATTTCTTTTTTTAAAAATATTTATTTATTCAGCTGCATCAGGTCTTAGTTGCAGCACGTGGGATTCTTCACTGGAGTCCACACACTCTTAGTTGTGGTGCATGGGCCCAGTTGCTTTGCCGTATGTGGGATTTTAGCTCTCTGACCAGGGATCAAACCTAAGTCCCCTGCCCCTCAAGGCAGACTCTCAGCCACTGGACCACCAGGGAAGTCCCCAATCCCTGGTTCAGGAAGATCCTCTGGAGAAGGGAAAGGCTACCCACTCCAGTATTCTGGCCTGGAGGATTCCATGGACTCTATAGTCCACGGGGTCACAAAGAGTCGGACACGACTGAGCGACTTTCACTTTCATTGCATATGTTGAAGGTGTACAGTATAATGATTTGACTTACACATACCTGAAATGATTACCACAATAAGATTAGTGAGCATCCATCATCTTATACAGATAGAAAATTAAAGAAATAGAAAAAATGTTTTTGCCTTGTGATGAGAACTCTTAGGATTTACTCTCTTAACTTTCACCATCTAACACACAGCAGTGTTTATTTTCTTTATCGTGTACCTCTTATCCTTAGTACGTGTCTTATAACTGGAAGTTTATAACTTTTGATTGCCTTCAACCAATTCCCCCTCTGCTTTTCTATTTGCATTTCTATTGTGAGGTTGTACTTCTTTTTATATAGATTTAAGGGCTACTTTCTTTTTTCTGTGAACCAAATTATCTTTTGCCCACTTTTCTATTGGGTTCCTGCTCTTGATGTTTAGGAGTGTTTTTTAGATTATGGATATTTTCCGTTTTTGACAAAATTTTAATTATTTTTTCCTGCTTTGTTAATTACCCTTATCCTTATTTAAAAAATTAGGGCATAATTTATACACAGTGGAACTCACCCTCTGTAGAGCACAGGTCAATAAGTTTTGACAAATGTATACAATTGTGTAACCCAGCATGACCACAGTCAGGATTTAGAATTGTTCCTGTCATTTATCTTTGACTCTGCCCATTGTGTTCTATTTTGCCATGATTTTGTACTTTTTATTTTTTAGCTACTACAGCCATGACTTAATGTAAACTGTTTCTTTCAGTGAATATCTCATGATTTTTTTCTGAGTTTTAAACAAACATTACATAACCTAAAGGTACATTCCACCTGGGGAGGTGAGGACACACATAACTTATAAAATGCTTTTTTTTTTTTTCTGTTAAAGTTGTTAAAGCAAAACTGAATAGAATTGCTCTTTTTCATTTGAGGTGGTGTGCGGCAAGCAGTAAGTTGAAGGTACAAAAAGAAATGTGGCAGCCTTTAAAGGGCCTTTGGTAGTATTGCTATTTCCAACACGCTACTAAGAGGGATTAGGATACACCACCCCAAAATATACCACTCTAGCATAAAAGATTCTTTTGAGTCAAAAGCAACTGAGGAACAGCCAACTCCAGAAAAACTCTAAACCCAGAGTATACATTTCCCTTTTGCAAAGGAAATTTACATTTTTATAAAGGAAATTTACATTTGTACACGTCTTGCTCTCCTGTAGGAAGAGAATGAGCAGTGACTCTTATCTAACATGACTTGAGTCTGCTTAACTAATCTTACTTAACAACCCTTATTTACCTGGTGACCATCCTACAACCTCCCCCTCCTCCCTTGCCATAGTCCAAAATTCCCTTCACACTGATATGAAGATATTTAAGCCCTGGGATTTCAGTCCTTTTCTGGAAAGCTCCCTCATGCCTATGTAACAAACGTATGTGCGTGCTCAGTCGCTAAGTCATGGCAACTCTTTGCAACCCCATGGACTGTAGCCTGCCAGCCTCCTCTGTCCACGGGATTTCCCAGGCAAGAATACTGGACTGGATTGCCATTTTCTGTTCCAGAGGATCTTCCAGACCCAGGGATTGAACCTGCATCTCCTGCATTGGCAGGAGGATTCTTTACCACAGAGCCACCTAGTAAGCCCCCATATAACAAATATTTTCTCCTACTAACAAATCCTTTTCTCCTATTAATCCTTTTGTCAGCTTAATTTGTAGGGCCTTCGAACCTGAACCTAAGAAAATAGAGGAAAAATTTCTTCCTCCCCCTATTACCTCCCTGGGTAGAATGTGCATTTTAAACTGTATAATGATCGTTTAAAATCCAGAAGAGAATCATGAGAAATTTGTTGAAAGAACCTATTTACATTTTAAAAAACGAGAGAGAGAGAGAGACAAAATCATGGTAAAATAGAATACAGTAGTCAAAGATAACGTGATGGAAACTGTCCTAAATATAGATTATGGTCATCGTGGGTTACACAGTTGTATACAATTGTCAAAATTAATTGAACTTTCCTTATCACTTGCATTTTTTGAGTTTAGCAGGAGGTGGAATTTTGCTAGGTTGTTTTTGACAAGAGCAGTCAGTGATACAAAGTTCAAGGATTTGAAGTCCTGTCTCACGATGCAAAACCAGGGCTCATCCTTTCTGAGTGAGTCCCTCACAAAACCACAGGAAGTTTCACAAGAGATGGTCGGCTTGTTTGTCCTCTCTTCTCTGGTATTACAACACAAGCCCCTTGGCCTTGCCTGCCCTGCCCCCACGCCCCAACACTCCTTCATGTCAAACCCAGGCTGGTAGCTTCCAAATTCCTGCCACAGAAAGTCTTACCTCCTTGGCTCATGTTTCTACACCTTGCCCCTCATCTTCTCAGGTCAACTTTTCTCATCTTCGAGTGTTTGATTCAGTCATCAAATAGGCTCTGCTTAAGTTTTTGCTAGTGACCTTTTCTCTCGTCCCTGAAATTTCCAGTCTATTCTCTGCCTGTCTCTCTCCTTTATGACTCACCAAATCTTCACATTTTCTGATCTTCGGTTTATATTTTCACATATTCTTCAGAGATGGCCTTGGCACTCTCTGTCTGTCTGCCAGTGTTAGGTAATGTTTTCTTTGTGTATGTTTTCCTCACCAAATATAAGGTTTTGTAGTTTTCTTCACTAAAATGTAAGATTTTGGAGGACAGGGAAACTATCACTTTTTTTTAAAAAAAAGTAAATTGTATTTATTTGTATTTGGCTGGGCTGGGTCTTTGCTGCTGCTTGGGCATTTCTCTAGTTGCCGTGAGCCGGGGCCGCTCTAGCTGTGGTGTGCCAGCTTCTCATCGCAACAGCTTCTCGTGGTGGAGCACGGCTCCAGGGCAGGTGGGCTCAGAATCTGCAGCCCGCGGGCTCTATAGCTCGGGCTCAACAGTTGTGACACCTGGGCTTAGCTGCTCTGCAGCATGTGGGATCTTCCCAGATCAGGGATTGTCGTGTCTCCTGCATTGGCAGGCGAATTCTTTACCGCTGAGCCACCTGGAAGCCCCCCCATCACTTCTTTTATACTTTACCTGGTTTCTCTGATGCTGTGCGCACAGTGAGATCTAAATTGTTACTTAGCATAAGGGAAGAATGGAGGTAACAGAGCGTCAGAGGAGAGCAGGGGAGAGCTCAAACTCAGCTCTGGAAATCTGTCCCCATCAGCAATTCTTCTCTTCTATGTGGACAATTTTATGTAGCCCAGGACAATTTATGTGCTGCCCTTAAGGCTTCCTTTATAGACATTCTGAAGCCACCATGAGCCTTTCCTGGACAAAAAAAAAAAAAAAAAAAAAAGCATTAATA
Organism: Ovis canadensis; assembly: GCF_042477335.2. Taxonomy (NCBI): domain Eukaryota; kingdom Metazoa; phylum Chordata; class Mammalia; order Artiodactyla; family Bovidae; genus Ovis; species Ovis canadensis. The sequence continues at coordinate 161,027,240 of NC_091247.1, read as the reverse complement.
TCTAGCTAAAGCAGTTATCTTAAAACACAGACTTCAAAGTCAGATATTTGGGGCTCTAGAAATAGGTGCTATTTACTGAAAAAACAGTCATCAGACCTCTGTCTTCTGTTTGTGACGAATGCTCCATAGTCAGCCGCTGTTGAGGAGAATCTTCCTCTATCCTTCAAAGGTTCTTTTGGCTGGTTTAATGATCAAATTGACATCAGGCAGATTGACAGGAGAAAAACAAATTTATTTATATATTTAATGTTCACATTTATTTGTTTGCTTTTAAAAAAAATTTACATATTTATTTGGGTGCACCAATTTCTTAGCTGCAGCGCACAGAATCCTTGATCTTAGTTGGGGCCTGTGGGACCTAGTTCCCTGACTAAGGATCGAATCCAGGCCCTCGGGTATTGGGACTATGGAATCTTACCCAATGGACCAGCAAGAAAGTCCCATAAAGCAAATTGAATTCCATACATATGGGAACCACACAGACAGGAACAGTTGGAAGACAGAAGGGTAAAATGAGGCATATACACCACCCTAAGCTAAGGAATGGGAAAGGGGCCTGGGTCTTCACAAGGAGGAAGTCACAGGACAATCAGAAGAGCAGACATTTGGGAGACGTTTGCCTTGCGCATTAAGTCACTCAGATAAATTTATCTCTGGTAATCATTCTCGTTTGGGGAAAAGGCCTCAATTTAAACTCTTTTCGCTAGTTAAGGCAGAGGCAGAAGTTTCTCTCCAGCTCACAGGGTCCTGATTGCCTTTAGCTCAAAATAAGCCACATGCCAAAGTGCCACATTTTGGGGAGGCTTGTCTTGAACCCCTTCACCACAGAACTGTCCCAAATCTCCATTCCTCCCTCCAGCTCCCAGCCCCTTGAGATTAATTAAATCTCAAGCAAAAACGGCAGAAAATGTCTTTTTATTCTTCATAGGTTGTAAAATGAAATATGTCTGCAGAGACAATATCACTTGACAAGTAGGCCCAGCAGTGGCCTACTTATTGATGCCTTTCCTTTTATTTGTTTATCTGTTTGGCTGCTCCAGGTCTTAGTCATGGCACACAGAATGTTTGATCTTAGTTGCAGCGTGTGGGATCTAGTTCTCTGACCAGGGATGGAACCCAGGGCCCCCTGCACTGGGGGCATGAAGTCTTAGCCACTGGACCACCAGGGAAGTCCTTGATTCCTTTCTTTTAATGTCCCAGTCACAGCTCTGCTTTCAGAGACCCCTGCAAGAGACAATGCCAGTGTGTGGGTATGCTCAGTTATGCCTGACTCTTTCTGACCCCATGGACTGTAGCCTGCCAGGAGTGGGTTGACATTTCCTACCCTGATGCCTGTGTGAATGGGGCATAATAAGGATGACTATTCCATGGCGAATGAGTGCAGGTTCTCTCTACCTGTGTTCAGAATAAAAGACTCAGAGCTAAAAGCCCTTGGCAGAAGTGTGGGAGAAGGGTAGAGACTTAAACTACTTGGAAGGACTGGTGAAAACAAATTTTGGAAAGTTCAGAGTCCCAGTCAATAGAATAAGAATAATCATTTCTCTTGTTTGAAAAACTCCAAATAGCAATTTTTTTTTTTTACACAAATACATTCTGTTATAATGCTTTTCAAATCAATTTCACTGCAAATCATTTCTGGTTGGCAGAAACCCGGCTCTTCTCTGAGGCAGCCTGCCTAGATTGGTTAAGTCTCAAAGGCTATACAGTGGTAAGGAGGGTGAATGTAGGAGTTACTACTGCTTCACCCAGGGCAGCTGTTATAGTTACCCCATGTTTCTTTTTTATCAGGGGATAATGATGGGGCTTCTGGGGATTAAATGAGTTAATACAAACCAAGCATTCAGAATACTGCCTGGCTCATAGTGAAAGATCAATAAATGTCCAATGAATTTATTTATTTTTAATTGAAGTATAGTTGCTTTACTTGTTTCAGGTATACAGAAAAGTGATTTGTGTGTGTGTATTTTTTTCCAGTTTCCTTTCCATTATAAATGTTCAGGCTTTGTTTTTTTTTAGTTTTCTTTGGATTTTTATTGACAACATATTGACAAGTGTAGCTTGGTGTGTTGTTGGGTATTTTTTTTTTAGATTCTTTTCCATTAGAAATTATTATAAGATATCAAATATAGTTCCTTGTGCTATACAGTTGATCCTTGTTTATTTATATTTATTTTTTGCCTTGTCTGAGGGATCCTCTATGGTAATAATATCTTGGAAGTTAAAAATGAGATACCAATTGTATCAGGATTTTTTTCTATAGGATTTCTTTCATTGAATGTGACTAAACTAGTACTTTAATGAAGGCAAACAAGTATGTTTATTCAGTAAAATTCCCTACTATTTGAGGAACAATCCACCTAATTAAGTTTTAGCTTCAAATGTCCTTTGGAAGTTCTGTATCTTTGCCGAAATTATGCAACTATGTTTTTAATGTTTGATTTTGGTTTTTTTGTTTGTTTTGCTTCTTCGAGGGCAACTAGAGTTTTCATTCTAAAATTTTCATTCAACATGTATACATCCATCTTTTTAGCTCGACTTATAAAAATTCTCAACTGATTCCTATGCAGTTAATGGTATGTGGAAAATACCAATGAACATCTTAGGCTCCCATAGTGGTTTTGTGTGGTGTTGGGTTTTTACAATTTATGAAGCTATAACAAACAAAATTTTATTGTTACTATACTTGATTTTTCAATCTTAAACTACTTTTTACTCTAGACTACTTTTGCTTGTTTTCTTTTGAGATTTGCATGAGAAAAGAAATGTTTAGGTGTAGAAGTGCTAAATGTTTTTCCTCTTGTCTTCATAATCTTCTCTTACCACCCCCGCAAAGCCCCAGAGTGTCTAAACCAAGATCATATTAGATTTTTATCTATCTAGGGGCTTCCCTTGGAGAGGGAAATGGCAGTGTTCTTGCCTGGAGAATCCCAGGGACAGAGGAGCCCAGTGGGCTGCCATCTGTGGGGTCGCACAGAGTCGGACACGACTGAAGTGACTTAGCAGCAGCAGCAGGGGCTCCCCTGTGGCTCAGATGGTAAAGAATTTGCCTGCAATGCCTGAGACTTGGGCATTTGATCCCTGGGTTGGGGAGATCTCCTGAAGAAGAGTACTCACCCCAGTACTCTTGCCTGGGAAATCCCATGGACAGAGGGGCCTGGTGCACTACAGTACATGGGGTCACAGAGTTGGACAAGACTGAGCAGCTAACACATTCAACATTTTTCAGGCTTACTGAAACTATCCTTGTAGTTATTACCTTTTTAAAATAAAATATTTTTCACAGAGTTATTATTGAGAGTCTATTTTACTATTATGACTTAACTTTTCAGAGGTTTTAGGACTGACCCTTCTTCCATTCCATAACCCGTAGAAAAAGTTCCCTGTAGTGTTGAAACTCAATTGTTTAAAAAGTTGCAGCTATTATCTTTTAGTTTCATTTTGATGTTATAAAGCTAAGGAATATTCCAGGCATACAAAAAATACAGACAATACCATAAAAACTCTCTTCAATATCTTGATATTAATAAACTATTTATTAATATTTAACATATTTGTTTTAGTCTTTTTTCTCTAAGAAATAAATGCCACAGCTACAGATAGAGATTGCTCCCCATTCTTCTTCCCTTCATTCTCTCATATTTGGGGCATAACCTTCTCATCTTTCTTTTGTCTGTCTTTTAATGGAGACGAGTAATTGTCACTTAAGAGTTCCTGTTAATGTCTATGGCTTTGAGGGTCTGAAGAAAGAAGGTAACATGATTAAGTATCATAATGATGAAGGACTTTTTCATCAGACATGTGCTTTCCCTTGGCCTGTTCTTATCCAAATAATGAGGAAATGCAAAAGCCTAAGATGAAATCTGGGCTTCCCTGGTAGTTCAGCTTGTGAAGAACCTGCCTACAATGCAGGAGACCTAGGTTTGATTCCTGGGCCAGGAAGATCCCCTGGAGAAGGGATAGGCTACCCACTCCAGTATTCTTGGGCTTCCCGGTGGTTCACACAGTAAAGAATCCACCTGCAATGTGGGAGACCTGGGTTCAATCCCTGGATTAGGAAGATCCTCTGGAGGCGGGCATGGCAACCCACTCAAGTATTCTTGTCTGGAGAATCCCCATGGCAGAGGAGCCTGGCGGGCTACAGTCCATGATGTTGCAAAGAGTTGGGCACAACTGAAGCAACTTAGCATGCACACTGGGTCTTCAGCCAGAAGCATGGAGCAGATAGTGTTCCTTGCATGAAATATTTTGGCTTGTTCTAGTAGGTCCTAGTTGGACTGGCAAATCTAGTGATGGGAGGGACCATTTTTTTCCTCCATGATGTCCCATACAGCTATGTAACCTTCATGGTAATAGGTAGTGAGTGTATTGTTCTCTGGAGCTATGCCCAAACATGGAAATACTATCCTTACCTGTAATCATATTAGCTAACACTAACTGAGTTGTTATCATGCGCCAGGCACACTGTATTATGACACTCACCTTATCTATTCCCTATAAGAACTCGTCAAGATAAGTACTAATTTCCCCCATTTTCCAGACATGGAACCAAAGCTTAACCAGGTTAGACAATGTGCTGCTGGTTACGTGATCTCAGGCTACATGTCAGCCTAGGCAGTCTGATTTCCAAGACCTCATACTTAACCACCAAACACACAGCCTTCCAGTTATTATATTGTTTATTTCTGTTGTCATGAGAAAAACCGGAGTAACAAGAGTGATCATTGATACCATAGGCCCTGTTTGTGTTGAAACAGAAGAGATACTGATTGTACCAGTGTAGCTACCCCAGTGCATATCCTGTAAATATCAGCCCTGAGGTAACCAACTGCCATCATCTTTGAATCTGAGTGTCATGGAATTTTTGAGACAAATTTGAGCATATTTCCTTTTTAAAAGGAATTTAGCATATTTAGCATATGTCCTTTTTAAAAGACATTTTATTTTTTTTAAGTATTATTATTATTATTTTAGGCCACGCTGTGCAGCATGTGGGATCTTTGTTCCCCAACCGGGGATTGAATCCGTACCCCTTGCATTTGGAGCACAGAGTCTCAACCACTGGACAACCAGGGAAGTACCTTAAAGCCATTTTAAAGACCAGTCCTTTAGGAAGAGTTCTGTCTGTTTCAGTGTGAGAGAATGACCTTTCTAAATTATTTTCAGGGGAACAAGGCATCATTTTGAAAGTCTTATTTCTGATTCTGTGTCTCTATTGATTCTACCCAGTGTCAACAGAGAACAGAACTTGGCAGAAACATGATGAGAGGGACTTTTCTGGCAAGGAAAAAAGAAACAGATATGATGGGACTATCTCATGATAATATGGCTGACTTAACTGACTTAAACAATTTAAAAAACCTTATCTCACATAACAGGGAGTCCTAATTAGGGCAGCTTCAAAGTTGGTTAATTCAAGGACCCATGCCAGTTCTTTGTGTCATTCTGCTTTGCCATCTTTAGTCTTTAATTTTTGTCTCCAGAATGGCTACAGAATTCCCAGGTACCATATTCAGGCATGACAAGATCCAGGGAAAGAAGAGTCTTCTTTTGGTGAGTCTCTTTTCAAGGTGAGGAAACTTTCCCCCAAAGCTACCAGCGAACATTCCCTCAGGTCTCAAAGTCTCAGTGGGCAGGTGTGTAGGATCCCTGCTCACACCTAAAGGAGCTGATTGCAAGAGCCATGGGGCACCCCGTGCCTGCGTGTCCAATTGCTCTGCCATGTCCGAGGCTTTGTGAGCCCATGGACTGTAGCCCACCAGGCTCTCTGTCCATGGGATTTTCCAGACAAAAACACTGGGTTGCCGTTTCATCCTCCAAGGAAACTTCCCGACCCAGGGGTCGTCTCCTGAGGCTCTTGCATTGGCAGGCGAGTTCTTTCCCACTCACCACACTGCCTGGGAAGCCTCATGGGGCACCGCACCTGACTGAACGTCAGGCCTTCCTTCTGAGCTGGGATTGGACCACCTTCCCTGGGAGCGGAGGATTCCTGAACTCAAGTCCCTGTTTGGTTAACAAGGAAGTGAGTCATGGATGTTGAGTATGTAACGAAGTCTATTTAGGGCAAGAAAGGCTAATATTTGCTTGGCCTTGGTTTATGCCAAGGGCTTTACGTGGATTCTCTTGTTTCATCCTTAAAGTAAACTAAAGGAGCTAAAACAGGGACATTGTTAAAGATTTCTATTTTACTTATGATGAACCTGAGGCAGAGAGGCTAATTAAATTATTAAAGATCACTCAAGAGTAAGTGACAGTGTTATTCAAATTCTGTTAGGCTAACCTCCATGCTCATGCTTCTTCCATATGACAAAGGAATCCAAAAAGCAGTTGTTTTTCAGTGTGACCTTTATTATAAATCTCCTAGATAAATTATCTCAGTCTTTAGCATATCCTAAGAATACTACCTACAATTATGATTACACAAATGTAATCATGGTATACATGCTGTTTCATGACCTGCTTTAGAAAATACTTGCTAATCTTGTGAGTGAACAATGTACCTTGTTGTTTTAATTTGCTGGAGTTTTCAGAAGCCTTAACGGTTTATTTATACCTAGCAACCAAAGGATTCCTTTAAAAAGGTAAGTCAAATCATGTCATTTCTCTGTTTCAAACCTCCAGTGGTTTCTCATCTCAGAGTGAAAAGCAAAATCAAATTCCCTATAATTGCTCAGTCCAAAGGGTCACAAAGAGTTGGATACAACTAAAGGACTTGGTGCGCACGCGTGCATACTTAGTCGAAGCCTGTGGTGTCTAAATTTTTTCTACATTTATTATATTTGAGTTTCTACTATTTGTGGATATATACTACTTAAAGAATCTGATTTAAACTTTGTGATTTGTAATCACATTTATTTTTCTCCTGGGTGGTTTATTTTGTGAGCAAGAAGGGTTAAAACTGTTCTAAAAGCCTCCTCTTCTGCATTAATTCAAGGAAAATGGTTTATGGTACAGGATGATTAAAATTATGAAATATTTGTATGTGTTTATAATATTTACATGTATTTATTGTTTTCAATATAACCCCCATTTAGCATAGAGATAAAAGGTCATTAGGCTATAAATTTCAATCATTAGGGTCTTGTGTCAGTGGGACATTTATGATAACAGAGTCCACTTACAAATTCTACTCTGTATTTGATAGTAAGTCCATTCAAAATTGAATTTGGTTGCATACATTTTATTTACTCCATCCCCTTCCTTGACTTTTAAATGTTAAAAAGTCTAATTGCTTAATGTGATATTTTCATTTTTTACAGACAAGTATCTGTTTTATGTGACTTCCCAGGTGGCTCAGCAGTAAAGAATTTGCTTGCCAAAGCAGGAGAACAGGATATGCAGGTTCGATCCTTGGGTTGGGAAGATCCCCTGGAGGAAATGGCAATCCACTCCAGTATTCTTGCCTGAAAAATTTCATGCATAGAGGAGCCTGGACCCCAGTCCATGAGGTCAGGAGTCAAAAAGAGTCAGACCTGACTTAAGTGATCAAGCATGCACCAATTTCATGAACCAAATTTTAAATTTGTGATTTTTTTTTTTTTCAGGAATACTATCAGGAATTCCCTAGCAGTCGAGTGGTTAGGGCTCTGCACTCTCATTGCAGAGGTTCAGTTCTTGGTCGGGAACTAAGATCCCACAAGCCGAATGGCACGGCCAAAAAAAAAAAGCATACTAAAGTTTGCCGAACTGTTTAAAAAAAAATACTATCAGAAAAATATGGATATATGACTACTATGCTGATTTAGGAAACAGAATACCAATTTTTCTTCCTTTATTTACTTATTGCTTTTTGTTGTTTAAAGCAGTGCTTCTACTTCAATTATGCCTTTTTGTTACACCCAGTTCTGATGATGCGCTGACAAATATAAAAATTAATTCTGTCTTTTGGAACTTAAAAACAATACCAGGAAAATATCCTATTTATGATATGGTGGCTCACAAAGCACTTTAATGTATTTTTTCTTTTAATATCTTTCTTCATAGTATTCAGGAATTGTGCAAAACAATTTGTTCTGGGTGTGATTATTTCCTTCTTTCCATTTACAATCAAACAAGTTATATAAATCCTTTAATGTACACATGACTCTTAAATTGGAGTATTTAAATATTTAAATTGGAGTATCCCACCAGGGAAGCACAATTAATAAGGATTGTATTAATGAAATAATGGAAAGCAAATGACAAAAGTCTATCTTAAAGTAAGTATATCATCTGATTTCCTTACATCAGTTTATGTGTGTGGCACACACAGGGGTTGGGCTTCCCTAGGGCTCATACAGTGAAAAATCTGCCTGTAATGCAGGAGACCTGGGTTTGATCCCGGGGTTGGGGAGATCCCCTGGAGAAGGGAAAGGCTACCCACTCCAGTATTCTGGCCTGGAGAATTCCATAGACAGAAAAGCCTGGTGGACGACAGTCCATGGGATCACAGAAGAGTGGAACATGACGGGGTGACTAACATTTTCTCACAGGGATCAGCTTAGATTGGGTGAAACAACATAGAATATCTGAAGTTTCTAATTATTCAGTGGCTGTGAGGCTGGAAAGGCTTCAATGTTGTAAGATCTTTAAAGTGGATGGCCGTAATTCCAAGGCCTGCTGCCTAGGGTGGCTGAGACTCTCTTGGGTTAATAGACAACTTTGCAAACTGGATGTGAGTAAGCCTGAAGGCGTGCAAGCCTTCTTTCTGTCTGAGGAGAGAATGACTCGAGCCAGTTCTATCCTTCTTGTCATCTCTGGGCCAGTTCTCCCTCCCAGCTATTCCACATGGCTGACCACTGACCAAGGAGAGAACCTAGAAGGGCATCTGAAGCTCTTCAGATCACAGCGGTCCCAGTCCTTACAGTAGCTCCCTCCTTGCTTTAAGCCTCAGTTGCTCTAGATGCAGTGAAGTGAAAGTCGTTCAGTCACGTCCAGCTCTTTGCTACCCCATGGACTGTACAGTCCATGGATTTCTTCAGGCCAGAATACAGGAGTGAGTAGCTTTTCCCTTCTCCAGGGGATCTTCCCAACCCAGGGATCGAACCCAGGTCTCCCACACTGCAGGCAGATTTCCCTGCTGAGCCACAAGGGAAGCTAACTCTAGAAAGCATCCTTCAAATCAATGACTGAAAAATAATTGTCTCATTCAGGAATTTCAGACAATAAAGTATAAGGATTAGGTGTGTATCTTAAAGCAAGTCTCCAATTATCCTTTGACTTTTTTACACCCAAAATAGAAGTATTGCATGGACTGTTACAGGGAATTAATAGCCCTTGTTCCTTTAAATTTTCCTGTAAAATGAGTGTAAAATAGTACTAACTACCTTGAAGTTGCTCAGTCCTGTCCGATTCTTTGTGACCCCCACAGATTGTAGCCCCCCAGGGTCCTCTTGTCCATGGAAGTCTCCAGGCAAGAATACTGGAGTGGGTGCCATTCTCTTCTCCAGGGGATCTCTCCCACCTAGGGATCCGAACCCAGGTCTCCTGCATTGCAGGCAGATTGTTCACTGTATGAGCCACCAGGGAAGCCTGGTAACTACCTTATGCAGTTGTTTTCAGGACTAAAGGAGATAATGCAAGAAAGTTTAGCTATAATGGCTGAAAATCTTGTTTTCTAACCCTCTCTTCCCCTCCTAATGTAACCTCTCCTAAAGCCGGCTTACCACAGCAGAGCTGAAACTTCAAAACCACCTTTCAGTCAGGATCTCTGCAAGGGAATTAGTATGGTTTAAATTAATTTAATAACACCAAGATGTAAATGACTATCACCCACAGGCGGCCTGGAGAAAAATTTTGCATTTTTAAAGAGGATTAGCTGACTGGAAGGATTCAGAAAATACGGAACTTGTTTTTTGAGGAGGGTGAAGAGTTCCCTGAACCCTTCACCCCAAGATTGAAACCGTGCCTGGTAGGTAAAGCGGATTTTGGAAGGGAAGATTTTAAAAACACGTTTAATTAATAAGCACTCGAACTGCAGAACTAGTTCACCCTGCTTCGCACCAAGTGGCCTCAAAGATCAGAATGACCTTGGCCGTCCTTATATCGGAATGAATCCTCACTAGAAAGAAGGGCGAGAAAGACCAAAGCTCAACTGAATTTCCGGAAAGGATGTTTTTATTTGAATAAACTCTACCCAGTCGTTACTTCCTCACGCCTCTCAGCTAACTTTTAACCCTCTTTGGAGGGCTGGGTTGCCAGAGTTCTCTTCGGGGCGAAAAGACTGCAGAACTCCTGAGGGTCTCGGGGGTGGGACTGGGGGGGGGGTGTCCCTCCGCCCTGCAATTTTCACCCGCCGGACCCCGGGAGGGGGCGAGCAGTGCGGAGACGGCGGAGAAAGTTTCCGGCTCTGCTTGGGCCCTCCCCCAAACCCGAGCTAGCCGGGCGGGGGCACTGATCTCCGAGGAATTGGCAGTTTCCGGGAGGCTGGGGTAGCGACCCGAAGCACAGACGCAGCCGTCTAAGCAGGGATGCGGGGGGCTCCCCAAATACTGCTCGGGAAGAGCAGCGCTCGTGGAACAGCCCAGCTACATAGTCCCCACTCCCACCTGCGCCGGGAGTGACCAGACCGCCTGGGGCGCGTCCCAGGCCTCTCGGGGCGGGGCCCGCGGGGCGCGGGGCGGGGCTGGGGCGGGGTCGAGGCCCAGGGGGCGGGGTCGCTGGGTGTTTCTGGGGCCCCAGCCGCGCCAGGAGCCGGGCCGGGAAGCCGGGAGGGGCCGGGACGGCCGGGTTGAGCGGCGGCCGCAGCTGCAGCAGGACGGCCCGCCGGCGGCTTGCGGCCGCGCGCCGGGAACCTCGCGGGGCGGGCGGGCGCGGCACCCCCTGCCTGGCCGCCAGCGCCCCGGGGAGGCGGCCCGCGCGCGACGGGACCAGCAGCATGAGCAGCGGCTACAGCAGCCTGGAGGAGGACTCCGAGGACTTCTTCTTCACCGCCAGGACCTCCTTCTTCAGGAGAGCGCCCCAGGGCAAGCTCCGCACCGGCCAGCAAGTGAGTGGTGTGCCCGTAGACGCAGTAGCCGGCGCCCAGTCGCTCCCGGGAAATCCCGGGGCGGCAGGACCCCAACTCCACGTGTCTCTGCGGGGTGCACGAGGGATGCTCGCGAGGAAGGAGGAGGCCATCGAGAAGGGGCTTCTGTCGGATCCCGGAGCAGTGCCTCGAACTGGTGCCTGCGGGCTTACGGGCTTGCGCTGGGCGCACCGGGGAGGAAAGCGGAGGAAGGGCGGGGAGGCGGAGGGCCCTCTCCCGCCTCCCGCGCCAGATGGCCTCTGCGACTCCGCCTCGGGCGGCCGGCGGCTGGGGAGCTGTTCTGAGAGCCTGGAGTCGTCCCCAGGCCACTCCCCACGTTTCCTCTGTGCCCGGGGACGCCCTTCGCCCCCTCGCGGTCCTCATGGAGGCCCCCTCTATTAGTCCGTTCATTGGCCTGTGGCCCCTGGAGTGTTTTGGGGGCCGTGTAACGGCCAGGAGTGGACGTCGGGACTCCGCCTCCCCTACCTTCCCTGTCGGAGCGCCTCTCGTGGCGGGGTGGGGGGCGCTGAGGGAAACGCGGGGCCTCGTCAGAGCAGGCGCTCAGTAAATCTGGGTGGCGGGAGTCACGGTGGTGCGTTTCCAGTAAAGTCACGTTTATAGGTGCATCTAATGTTTTGCAAACAAGTTCCGGTACTAGGTAGGAGCAGCCGGCGAGAGCTGAGCCTTCGGTCGGTTTCTTCCTTTTTTGGAGGAAGCGTGCAGTGGAAAGCATGACTTGGGAAAAGATTGGAAGGAAACTTGGGTTGGTTTCGCCGACCATGATTGTGTGTTTCAAGGAGGCTCCCCCGAAAGGGGACGCTTGGGCTGATGTCTGAGTCCGGTGCTTGAACCCCGCGGCCTCCTGGCCCTGGGAGCCTCAGCAGGGAAGTCCTGCCAACGCAGACGTACTGGTATCCGATTAGAGAAGGCTGGAATGGAACAAAATGATTGCTCTTAAAAAACAGCAGGCGCGCGCCCAGCATTGCCATCAGACTTCTTTCTGGAGACTAGAGGCAAGGAAAATCAGGGCCGGATGATGGCTTATGGGAGGAGTGAGGACGGATTAGTGTGTCAGGATTTCCTTGCCAGACCTTTTAAGTTTTCTTAACCACTTTAGGAGGTCAAATTTCTTTTTAAGATTCGGAAGTTTTAGTTTTTTGAACCTCTTAACTTCCAAACCTGAAGAAGGGGCGAAAGGTAGGGAAGGGCAAGAGTCAGGTGCCCTTACTCAGTAGCTGATGATCCCAAGTGAAGTTCTGAGTCAGTTGTTTCTAAGGCTTAGTCACTTTAACCTGAGGCTGCTATAACATATGCTAGGTGACTTCAACAACAAAGTTATGTATTTCTGAAAGTTCTAGAGGCTAGATGTCTGAGATGTGGGTGCCAGCATGTTGGATTCTTTTTGGCCTTAGGGGTATGCAGGGGATCCCCCCAATCAGAGGTCAAACACTTGCCCCCAGGCAGTGGGAGCCAGGAGTCTTGACCATTAGATCACCAGGGAAGTCCCAGCATGTTGTGTTCTGATGAGGGCCCCTTCCTGGCTGTAGATAGCTGATAGCTATCTGGCAGTGCCCTCACTCCAGGAAAAGGGCTACCTCTCACCTTCTTATAAGGCCACTTATCCCATCCTATGGGCCACCTTGAAGACCTGATTACCTCCCAAAGGCCCCACCTCCAAATCTTATCACATTAGAGTTTCATCATGTGAATTGAGGGGTAGGGGGCAGAGGCAAACAGTTCATAGCAAGTGAAATCTTATTTTTAGTGAAGTGTATTCTAGCCATGAGTTTGCTCTGAAGTTTGGAAGTCAGGAATGCCTGCCTCTCCAGTCAGTGCATTGAAGAATTGCATTTCCTTCCTTTTTTTTTTTTTTTTCACTTTGCTTTTCTCTTTCTTGGGCTCTGCTTCCTTTCTCTTCTCTACTTGGTGCTTTTTTGTGTGTTTTTTTTTCTGTTTATGTCACTGTCATCATTTGACACTTTGAGTAGAGACTGTCAGAGACCGTTGTGCTCATTTGAAGTCTATCCCAGAGGCTACTAGTAGCTGCAGAAAACTAGTTGGTGTTGAATTCTCCAGGCATGAGATGCTCCTTTATGAGGGCCAAGGTATCCAGGTTGAATTGTATGAAAATGTTTTAATGCTTTAAAAAGTAAGAATGTTTTTTTCTGGGTTTATACACTTAGAATGTCTATGTTCTACTCATTAACTTATGTAATATTCATCTACTATATATAACATACTCATTTAATGATACTTATTTAGTATTTAGAATTGTCCTACCATCAATATATATTTTGAAGATTGTGCTGAAAATCAGAACAGTAAGTCCTAGATCTTGCTTAAAGAGCTTCCAAGTATATTCTGAAACTTGATTGCTGTGTATTTCCCCTTCTAAAATAACACTTACTGGGTTCTGAGTTAGAGGACTTATTTACCAGTTGGAGAAGGTGTTCTAACTGAGTTTTTGTGGGCATTTTGGTTTATTTGAAGAGTGAGTCTGTTAAATTCCTGAAAAGATATGAGTTAAGGAAGTCAAACTTATCATAAATTTAAAGCAAAGCAGTCTTAATACAGAACATGTCTTTTACCCAATGTTAGATAAATCTTTTTTGCTTTTTTATGCCAGTGATTGTAAGAATTAGGTAGGCACCTCTGACATATAGTTTAGAAGTGAAATTTATGTTTTCTCTAAAGAGGTGGAAAGAGAAGTGTTGCCAGAAGGATCTATTATGGATAATAGTGATTTTTAAAAAGTGCTATACCACCTGGTGGAAAGGCCAGGAAAATGTGGTTTCTAGAACTCTTGAAAATATCCAGGGAAAACAAGATGTCTGTGGTAAATGCAGGATGGTGAGAAAGGGGGGAGAGAGGGTGAGAAATTTCTTTCTTCTCTTGCCAAGCAAAGGAACATAGCCCAACTTTTTCTTTCTTATTTTATACTGGTGCCCTCTTTAAGAAAAAAAAAGAAGGAAAAGGCTGAAAACTTGTCTGAAAGGTACAAAGGAAAGAAATTGTGGCCTTTTTCTAGGAGTTTGAATGCCGTGCTTACTGCTGTATCCCCAGAGCCTCCATCAGTGAGTATTAGTTGAATGAATTAATGTTTTCCTGCTTTGATAATTGTTGGCTTTTTATGGGTATTCAGTGTACATATGATTCTCCCAAGAATCCTCTGCAGCATTAACCTAATGAAAGGTTGGGCCTTGTTAAGTGATTTGGTGAAGATCCACACTTAGGTAGGGAAAAGGCAGAACTCAAGTTTTCCTGACTCAAAATTCCAGTCTTCTTTTCACTGCTTCTTGGCTATAAAAATAATTTTAATATTCCAGTTTACTTTCGCAAAATGGGCATCTGTAGTTTAGGAGTTTCTTACCATTTTGACACCCTGACTTTCATGTATCTTCATTATAGTGTTCATAAGTCATCCTTATGAATGTACTGTTAGGCTTTGTGCAGAAGCAAGAATGTCAACAGTGTGTTAACTCATAATTTTCCTTTTCTACATATTCAGGCTTCCAAGAGTAGAAATGGACTAAAATCATTAATCTATCAGAGCATATTCTGCTTCTTCTCTAAACCAAGGTGATCACTTTTCTTCCTGAGCCTTGGGTACATCATAGGAATAAGAAATGACGCTGTGTTTGCTTTAGAAGTAGAATAATTAGGAAGTAATTATAATTATAATAAAAGGGAGTTAATAAAAAATTTTTTTTAAAGATGAAGTCTTATTTAGGAGCTTGAAATTGTCTTCTGAACCCTCCACACTTTTTAAGAAGTTGTGCTGAAGAATGGGTTAATAAGGCAAGCGTGTGAGACTCCATGTAACAGATCTTAAGTTCACCCATAGGTTTTTTCCTTGTTATAATTTAAATATTTTTGTGTTTCTCTGGCTCTGCATTTTACACCTAAAACCAACAGTAATGAGTTGCACTATTTTATTCAGTGTTTCCATTGGAAGTTTTGGTGATAGAGTGCTAATTTACAACATCAAAGGTATTTTGCTTAAACTTTTTATACTGACAGAGTCCCTGTATTACTGAATATAAACATTCCCAGCAGTTGTTTTGCCGTATAGCAGGTGTATGGTTATTTGCACATCCCGTCGCTGTGTCTGATATATTCTGTTCTTACACAGTGTTAATCCAATGGAATTTTGTGTTTGTGTGAGCAGGACTCACAGAAACACATTCCTTTAACTGAATTTCAGAAGAAAATTAGTCACCAGTCTTATATACCAGCAAGCATGAACAATACACACTCTACCCCATTTCTTTTTCTGGCTAACGTGCAAGAGTTAGAATTCTTTGGAAAGCAGTGACACAAAACATTTACAAAAAGGAAAGCTAAACACATCCAATAATGTGGTTATTCTTAGATTTCCTTTGGCAGTCAGTGCATGTCGTACTGTAAACATTCGTTTTGGGGACAAAAAAGTGAGACTGGCCGAATGCTTTCTCGTGTCCCAACTCCTTGCCTAGAGCATCAACTCTTGTTTACTTATAGCTTTCCACATAAATTGCTGCCTTTTGATAAAGACCCCAGTTTGAGGCTTGCTTTTCGCTTCTAATTTGTCCCAGGGTCATTGGCTAGCCGAGCCCCGCTTTGGAATGGATAGTGAGAGACAGTGTAGGGTATAATAAGGTAAATGCTTGCAAAGATACATCTTGACTAACTTGGCCCATTTTTGTCCTTGTCTCATTGAAGAGCCGATATATGTTGCCTTGTAGGAGGCTATTATTTGGTTAAGCAGGCAGGCTACAGTCCTATAGTCCATGGGGTCGCAAAGAGTCAGACACAACTGAGTGACTGACCACACAAAGCATTGCCTGTTATTATATATGTTATATATGAGGAGCTAGCTCATTGTTTGCTCTCTGATGCAATAACTTTAAAAAAATATATTTATTTTTATTTATTTACTTATTTGGCTCTGCTCAATCTTAGTTACAGCACACGGGATCTTTAGTTGTGGCATGTGGGATCTAGTTCCTCCACCAGGAATCGAACCCAGGCTGCCTACATTGGGAATGCAAAGTCATAGCCACTGGACCAGCAGTGAAGTCCCTGATGCAACAACGTTAATTAAGAGTGTATAACTAGGAGTCTAGTCTTATTAGGCCTCTTCAGTTCCCTTCAGGATTCAAGGGAGTCCCCATCACAGAACCCGGGCCTGGACTTGCTTCTCTTAGTTCTTCCCTTGTGAACTTACATGCCACCTTCTCAGAGAAGTCTTCCTGAACCACCAATCCAAATTAGACACCCTTCCCTCTTAAAGTACTCTGCTCTTTCCCTTCATAGCAAAAGTTGTAATCTCGTGTTATAGTTTGTTTAGAACAGAGTCTAGCATGTTTACCCAGGGTCTAAAATAAATGCCTGGCACTTGGTAGATGCTCGAGTAAGTGAAAGCGTACTCAATATTTTGAATGAAAGTCCCAGTACTAGGTACTGTGAGTTTTCTTTTAAACACAAGTACACAATTTCCCCTCTTCTCACAACTAGACCATAATCCTCCACTGCATCTTATAGAGGGTCAGTTCAGTTCAGTTCAGTCGCTCAGTCGTGTCCGACTCTTTGTGACCCCATGAATCGCAGCACGCCAAGCCTCCCTGTCCATCACCAACTTCCGGAGTTCACTCAGATTCATGTCCATCGAGTCCGTGATGCCATCCAGCCATCTCATCCTCGGTCGTCCCCTTCTCCTCCTGCCCCCAATCCCTCCCAGCATCAGAGTCTTTTCCACTGAGTCAACTCTTTGCATGAGGTGGCCAAAGTACTGGAGTTTCAGCTTTACCATCATTCCTTCCAAAGAAATCCCAGGGCTGATCTCCTTCAGAATGGACTGGTTGGATCTCCTTGCAGTCCAAGGGACTCTCAAGAGTCTTCTCCAACACCACAGTTCAAAAGCATCAATTCTTCTGCGCTCAGCCTTCTTTACAGTCCAACTCTCACATCCATACATGACCACTGGAAAAACCATAGCCTTGACTAGATTGAGGGTAGTCATTTAAAAATGGGTAATATTGGTGGTAACCATTACTGCTGGTTTAGCTCACTTTATTTTTCCTTATTTTAAGCGTCAATCATTCATTCATTTATGCAACAATTGAGTTTATTTTTGCTATGAAGGGAAAGAGCAGAGGGCTGTTTCAGATCAGTGATTCAGAAAGACTTCTCTAAAAAGGTGAACTGTAAGGAGAAAAATATGACCACTTCCACCCAAATCTGGCTCTGGGAATAGAGCAATGAAAAAACAATGTCCCTAATCTCATTTAGCAATAATTTTTTAAAAGCTTATCAAATAAATAAAGCATCTCTCATTTTTTTAAAGAGTTTGCTTCTTTGGTAAAAGGAAACTTTTGAACTGTTTACAGCTTTTTCAGGGATACCCCTGTTGTGCAAAGTTTGATAAAGCTATTACATCTATTTAGATAGAAATGTTGGCTGAGATGTGTATCCCTGTAAAACAAGCCACATTTTTCTGTTGACATCTGTCCTAAAATTGTAGAGGACTGTAATATATAATCATCCTATAGTTAGTGTTAGCTTGGCTGTCAGTGGCCAGTTGAAATGGTTTTTGCTTACTTGTATACACACACACACACACACACACACACACACACATACTTTTAATGGAGAGGGCCCAGTTACACACCAGGAAAGAGATATCAGAGCCTATAAAAAAAAATTAACTTGTGAAATGAATGTAAACAGGTCACAAAAGTGACCATCATTCTAAAAGTGTGTTGCCCGCATAGGGTAGTTACTAGTCAGGTATGGCTGTTGAATACTTTAGATGTAGCTAGCCTGATTTGAGAGATGCTATTAAGTCTGAAATACGTACTGAATTTCCAAGACAAAGGAATGAGAAAATATATCACAAATCTTGTTTTTATTATTGGTTACATGTTGAAATAATACTCTGAGTATATTGAGTTAAATAAAATTAATTTTTATATGTTTATTTTTTAACATGACTTGGAAAATTTAAAATTAATGACTTCCTAAAATAACTGACTTCCCTGGTAATCCATTGGTTAAGCATTCGCGTGCCAGTGCACGGACACTGTTTGGATCCCTGGTCTGGGAAGACTGCACATGTGGAGGAGCAACTAAGCTCGTGCACCGCAGCTACTAAGCCTGAGTGCGGCAACTACTGGCCTCTGTGCCCTAGAGCCCGGCTCTGCAGCAAGAGAAGCCGCTGCAGTGAGAAGCCCATGCACAGCGACTACAGAAAGCCCACGTGCAGCAATGAAAGCCCAGCACAGCCAATAAATTATAATAAAGACAGTGGCTTGTGTTATACCTCTGTTGGACAGTGCTGTTTGCAAAAGCAGAGCTGGGAACTCTTGCCAAGGGTGTGAATCTCTACCCTCTAGATGGCTGCAGGTGGACGGATTGGGTACCAGCCAAGCCCACTGGGAAGATTTTTCTTTGTGAAGGGAAATGTGCCCATTGCTGTTTGGAATAGTTTCTTCTTAGCTTAGCTCGGGTCCCACATATGAGCTAAATGAGCATTTTGAGGTTGTGAAACTTGTGTATATAGGACTTCCCTTTTTTCCCACTTATGAACTGAAAGGATAAAACCATCCTAGTCGCAGTCTAGCTGCAACTGTGCCTTCAGTGTGCAGAGGCAAGCGCTCATCTTTCATAGAGTATTAAAACAGCCAGAGTAATCTGCATTTTATAGACTGTAATTGCCCACTGCTGCTACATATGATTCCATCAGCTAAGATAATTTACTAATTATATATTGCAACACTCAGTTCTTTTTCCAGATACTAAACAAAGTGAGGTAATTAGAGGAGGAAAAAAGGTGAGGTGGGAGATTGGAAGCCAGAAGAATAGACTTGGAAGATCTTGGATTTAAAAGATTTAGAATGTAATCAGCAGAGTGTTTTCATGAAATTAATGCCAGTTGGCCAAAGTATGTGTGTGGATTGTGAAAGGAGCTTTCTAAATTCATTTCCCAAGTGTTTATGAATATTCACAATGGGCTAGACTGCTGCTGGGGATTCAGCAAACAAAACAGATTGAAACCTGCTCTCATGGAGTTTACTTAGAATTCTTATCCATGGTAAAGAGCAAGATCTTAATTCAAACTTTGGCTCCATGTTTGCTATATATATGCTGAAAAAAGGAGTAATTTATCTTATGTATATCATTTGCACTGGAAAGATTTTAAGATTTTGTGGGTTAGCTAGAGTAATATTTCTAAATTTTTAAAAATAGTGATATAAAAATCACATCACAGATGATAGTAATACATAAATATTTTGAAGAATTATTTTCTAGACTTTTTTATTTTTTTATTTTACACATATGTAATCTTACTGTACTGTTATTTTTAAAAATTGTGATTTGGGAATTCCCTGGCAGTCCAGTGGTTAGAACTTTGTGCAGAGGGCCCAGGTTCAATCCCTGGTCAGGGAACTAAGATCCCACAAGCTGTGCGGCCCCACCAAGAAAAAAAACATTAATAAATTGTGGTTTAATACAGGTAACATTTACCATCAAAACCATTTTTCAGTGTTCAGTAGTGTTAAGTGTATTTACATTGTTGTGTATTCAATTGCCAGAACTTTTTCTTGGGAATTGAAACTCCGTCCTCATTAAATTACAACACAGTTCCCCCTTTCCTCCTCCCGGCCAGCTCCTCCTTTTTGTTTCTGTTTGGCTGTTTGATATCTCTCATAAGTGGTATCATACAGTATTCGTGTTTTTGTGACTGACTTATTTCACTTAGCATAATGTTCTTAAGGTTCATCCATGTGTCAAGATTTCCTTCCTTTAAGTCTAAGTAATATTCCATTATATATGTATGCTTCATCTTGTTTATCCATTTACTCAGTGGACATTTGGCTGCTTCCACCTTTTGGCTCTTGTGAATATTGCTGTTGTGAACAGGAGTGTACAGATATCTCTTAGAGACCTTGCTTTTATTATTATTATTGCTTAGAAACTTTGCTATTATTTCAGGCATGTACTCAGAAGTGACACTGCTGAATCATAAATTCTATTTGTAATTTGTTGAGGAATATTGTACTGATAGATTTCCTGCTATTTAAACTTAGAATTATGAGATATAGCTGTGTGACTTCAGCTATCATTTTGATGTCTGTATTGTATTTTATTGAGTAGGCTCTCATTCCCGAAGTAGGGAAAACATGGATGTTTCTAATTTTTGCTACTATACATAACACTGTAGTGAACAAGAGCAAGAAACCTTTACCATTTATGGATTTTTTTTAGGATAGATATACAAAATAGAATTTACTGAGCATGAGGGTGTAACCATTTTTATGAGTAGTTGTTTATTGCAGCTTAAGACTATTTTTAATCTAGTTTCATTGCATCCTCAGCTGCACTGGATGCAGTCAGTAAGATAGAGGAAAAACATTGCCAAGTCGCCTCATTGTTATTTAATTTGCATTCCCTTGGTTAATAGTGAGTGTAGGGACTTCCCTGGCCGCTCAGTGGTTAGGACTGTGCTTGCACTGCAGGGGGCACAGGTTGGCTCCTTGGTGGGGGGACTAAGATCCCATATGCCGTGGGGCAACTCAGCCTGAGTGCCACAACTACAGAAGCCGGTGTGTGGCAATGAAAACCCAGGGAATTTAATATTTTTTGGTGCTTTTGCATGGATCTTCCTCTTGGTGTGAGCAGTGTTCATGGCCTTTGACCATGTGTTAGGTAGGTGGAAGTCTGGAGAGCATTGCTCTTTGCGTCTCCTGTCTATTTAGCAGGGTAAGTGCTGCTTCCCCTTTTTTGTGGTCAGCTGAACTTCAGGTTATTTTTGACTTTGTTTGTACCAAAGGGTGGTTGCATATTCTGTCCTTTTGAAATACATTAGAATGTGTTTCAGGCTGACATCACTGAAACTCAGAGCAAAATACTTTTTACTCCTATAATTACGGCGCGGGAAAAGCATTGCTAAGACAGCATCAGCGTCCTGTGAATACACTGCAGAATATAGAGGGCGGGGAGCTGGATGATGTGTCTTTTACTAATCATATGAGAAAGGGTGACTAGGAGTGCCTGTTTATCTTTGAATTTCAGTAAGTTTAGCATGAGTTTTCCAACCACTATGGTAGAATTTGGAGGAATTGAAGTTATCTTATAAATGTACTGGGAACTGAAAAAAGTTTAGGACAAACTAATAAAAACCCCACCTATGAAAGAGGATTTTTATACCGTTTACTTATAAGCGTATGGTCTTTGGTTGAGAAACTGCGATTAGATGGAATCTGACCCCATAGTCCACTGTAAGGTTCACCCGTGTCCAAAGCTGTTGCTTAATGTTTTGTAATCTGATTTATTCTCATTTAATTTTTTCCTTCTTTCAGAATATTTTAAGTAAGTGAATCTTATAAAAGGCTGTGTAGAGTTATTTCTGTCTTTAGATAGATGATGAACCCTTCTCAATCCTCATATTCTTAGACAACTCAAATTTACCCTGAAAACTTCCCTCAGATGCTTGTTTCGAGGAATATTTTTTGGTATTTTGCCAGTTAGATCATAGAAACTTATGTGTGTCTGATATAGTTCTCCAACAGCAAAACAAACAAAAACCAAACTTTTTTTTTTTTTTGAAAATAGAAAGCGTAACTGGGTGCACTGCATTGGAGAAAAAAAAAAAAGCAATTCTAAAATGAAGTTTAACATTCCATAATGTTTTACAGTTAAAGGAGCTTTCCAAGGGAATTAAGATTCATTTGGTTTATTTGGGCTTTAATTTCAGCGGAACTTTGAGATGATAAGTTAAACAGAAGTTTTATTGGTTTAGGCCTTAAGCAGATCCAGGTTTAATGGCATGGCAGAGGTGAATTCAAGGGTTACTTGACTGTAGTCAGTGATTTCCCAGCTCTGGGAAAATGTAAATATTATGTAGGTGGCTTAAAGAAACAATAATATTACTTTTGTCTGTTTAAGCCTGTTTCTGTTTGTTTAAATGGGCTTGTGGATTGCTTTTTCTTGCCAGTTTTCCTTTGAGGGGAAGTGCTGCCCTTTGAGAGCTTTCTGAAGTTTGAGAATTCCTTTCTTGCTCTTCATAATGACCTGTTTGGGACACACAGCCCAGTTGGCTGGTGTGAGGGTGATGGTTCTGCCATGCTGAGGTGTGGGGTTGGATCCTCGCTGTCCTGTGTGTCTCAGAGGGAATTTGTTCTGTGAACTGTACCCAGAGCTTAACTGTACCTGACATTTGGTGGAGAGGGTTCGGAGGTAGGTTGTGTAGAATGAATATTTTTCAAAAAGGCAAATCTAGCACCAGTATCAGCAAATTAACTGGAAAGCCATTCTCACTGCACATAGTTCTATGCAGTTTTAATTACAATGGATCTTAGCAGGGAGAAGCAAGATAGGGATTAAGGGTTGAGAAGTACAAACTATCATATATAAAATAAGCTACAAAGATATCCTGTACAGCATAGAGAATATAGCTTCTGTTTTATAATAACTACAAATGAAGTATAATCTTTAAAAATTTTGAATCACTGTATTATACACCTGTAGCTTACAGAATATTGTACATCAACTATACTTCAATTAAAGAATAAATTCAATATTTTTAAGAAGATAAAATGGATCTTGATCTTTTCAGCTGAAGCGATTACTGTTTTTTAAAAAAGGGACTGGATTTTTTATGGGCTAAAAAACGGTGTTCTTCTAGACTGCTTGCAAGCAGTTGTGTGAGGCAGCCTGAGTTAAATCAGTGCTAGCCATGTTGTCGTGGGTAAGTCACTGCACCTCTTTAAGCCTCAGTTTCTTCATCTGTGTATGACGTGCGTGCCTGGCACATAATAAGCAGTAACAAATATTAGTCATTGTTATTTGTGGAAGCTTCTACTATATATGATCATGTACTTTGAGTATGCTAAGTTGAATAGAGAACTGACATTGGTTGAGAGATTTGAAGTGAACCTAATAATCTAGCTGAAGAATAAAAGACAGCAGGAAATTAGGTTGTCTCTCTTTGGCTTTATGGACCAAAGTAAATGGGGAATCTCAATGTAATTGATCAGGAAGGTGCTCCATTCATTCCCAGAGGCTTAATTTTCTTTTCTTCTTTTTCCTCCTTCTGTATCACTGTAGTGTCTTTGTTTTTTGGTAAAAAGGCCGATTCCTCCTGACCAAGCCTGAGGCCACCCATCAAAGTCTTCACCCACTTCTTTTTCCTTTAGCAAGCCATTCCATTGGAAAGAGGAAGAACAGGCTTACGGGAGTGGGCTTCTTTTGCCCAAGCCTTTATGTAAACGTTAACACAGTATGAAAGCGTTTTTCTTTTCATCTCCCTGTTTTATCTGCCGCAGAGTGCAGAGTTTTAGTTGCAGTTTTGCTGGAGGTTGCTGGCTTGACCGGGTGACAAATTCCATTTCTTCCTGGGGCTTTCCTTTTTCCTCCAGAAGGTCTAAATCGCCTTGTGCTCCGAGTTTAGGGACTGAGTCACTGTCTTCTTTCTGGTTTTCCTAAGGTCAGGCCGAATGAGGTAATTCACATGAACTTTGTAACATGCTGCAGGGGGGACGCTGTGGTTAGAGTCCTGGTTGCATGCGCTGTGGCTGGCCTCCCACCCACAGAGTGTCTATCTCCTCTCTAAGGCATTTCTGTGTTGCTGAACACATCCGCAGTTTGGAAACAAGCTTGCTTTTGCAGAATTTGAATGTAGGCATGAAAGAAACTCGATGAGTCATGTGATCCATTTGGCTAACTCTTCAGAGGTCACTTATGCTCTCTGAAAGTGGTATGAGTTTTAGAGTCTGGTGGGGAACCTCTTTCTTTGGGCCACATGAGCCTCTTGGGGTTTGCTATTCCCTCTCTGCCCTCAATCATCCCTCCCTTTGGTTGTATGTTTTTTATAATTAGTTGGTTGTCTGAAACTGGCTTTATATTAATTCTGAATACCGTTGTGAAGAATTTTAATCACTTTAAAAACTTCTCATTTGACTGAGCTGTGGTATTACTGAAGTACTTTTTTAAACAAACAAAAATTATTTATTTGGCTGCACCGGATCTTAGTTGCGGCATGTGGGAATCTCATTCCCTGACTCAGGATCGAACCTGGGCCCCTTGCATTAGGAGCACAGGATCTTGGCCACTGGACCACCAGGAAAGTCCCTACTGAAGTACTCATAAATAACATCATCAGTTTGTGTAAAAGGCTTGCAACAGTATCTGGCATGTGAGTGCATGTTTAATACACTGATATTAACTAGTATTATTTCTACTGATATTAGCATTATCAGTTTAAAACAGTTTGGTGGGAGCTTTGATTCAGACTGGTGGCTCAGATGGTAGAAAAATCTGCCTGCAATCCAGGAGACCCGGGTTCAATCCCTGGGTCAGGAAGATCCCCTGGAGAAGGGAATGGTTACCCACTCCAGTATTCTTGCCTAGAGAAGGCCATGGACAGAGGAGCCTGGCAGGCTACAGTCCACGGGGTTGGAAAGAGTTGGACACGACTGAGTGACTAACACTTTCTTATTGAGACAGTTTGGTTCAATAGAAAAGTCTCGGAATCTAGAATTAGATTAGGCTCTTGCTTTTGGATCTGTCATCTGTCAGTTCTGAGAGCTGCAGCAGGTTCCGTAACTTCCTTGAGTATCATTTCGGTAATCTTTAAAACAAATGATCATAGAAGGGTTAAATGAGAAAATGTGTGTTATAATTCCTAGATTATAGATTGTAACATAATTGTAAGTATGACAGCATCACAGATGTGTTTGGAGACTATAAAAGTTTTTATTTTTAATATATATCTTGTCTCTTTTAAATTGATTACATATTCTCAGCTTATCATGGTATTAGAAGGTGACGCTTGACAAATAGTTGTTGAAAAATGAATTTATTCCTCCGTCTCGTTCATGTGTGTCTATATCTGCAAAGTGGTGATTTGTGTTTGAACAGTTACATCTAAGCAAGTTTTAATTACTTTGAATGGATTGTGATACTTAGGAAGCACTCAGATACTTTGGGAAAAAATGACATTCTAGTTCATTGTCAGATGAATCAGGGACCCAAGTACATTTCATTAGTTTTAAGCCTCCCAGATTATCCTGTCTGTGAACTTTATGACTCTGATGCTGGGAAAGATTGAAGGCAGGAGGAGAAGGGGGACGACAGAGGATGAGATGGTTGGATGGCATCACCGACTCAATGGACATGGGTTTGCGCAGACTCCAGGAGATGGTGAAGGACAGGGAAGCCTAGTGTGCTGTGGTCCATGGGAATGCAGAGTCAGACACGACTGACTGACTGAGCAAAACCAAATTTTACAAGGGTGAACCACTTCTGTCCTGTTCACCACTGTATCTTCATTGTTAATGTGGTGCTTGGCTCAGGGCACAGAGGGGGGCCGTTGATTTTTGTTGATTGGCCATCTGGTTGTTGTTTGATCAGACTCACATCAGAATTATAATCAAGAAAAAGAAGTTGGGTGACATAGTGGAATAGATTTCTTTTGGTTTAAAGAGTAGTAATAGTAAGCAATGATGATAGATTCTGTATCATGTGAAAGTGAGGCTTTTAGGCGAAATGGAAAGTATTTTGGACTGGGGATGGTAGAGACCTCCTAGGTAGGTACGTTTAATTGCAAAGTCATGTCTGACTCTTGCAACCCCATGGACCATAGCCTGCCATGCTCCCCTGTCTATGGAATTTCCTAGGCAAGAATACTGGAGTGGGTTGCCATTTCCTCCTCCAGGGAATCTTTTCTGACCCAGGAGTCAAACCCAGGTCTCCTGCATTGCAGGCAGACTCAACTGCCTGAGCCACAGGAGATCCATGGAGACTTCCTAGGCTTGCTCTTTGTTAAATAGTGAAGATCGCTTTGGGAATTACTTAGCTACTTTGGGCTTCAGTTGGTTCCTCAAAGGTCTTGTCCAGTTCTGGGACAAATAGTTAATTTATACTAGAGCTGCATTCCTTATTGGAGGGAAAGTAACAGATAAGTCTTGAAAGGGACTCCATGAAATGTATTGAGATGCCAAATGAATTAGTTTGGAAACAGCTATCTGAAGTCTTATCTGGTTGGATGGGGTTAAATTTAAGTGTATTGATTAGTCATTGCTTTTTGAGAAATGAGTAGAATATGTAGAATTATTTCTTTTTCTGAAGAGGGAACATCTTGGGAAAGAATCAGAGGAGTTCTTGAGATGGATTTAATTCATCCATATATAGTGCCAACAAGAATGGGTGTCATGCAAGCTGAAGGGAACACTTAATTGTTCTGAACTTCTGTATTTCTGGAATTATAAATATAGTGTCAAGAGCTACTTAGGAAAGAACCCACCAGCAGTGCCACATTCCTCAAAGACAGGGCAGGATAAATGTTTGAGAGTCCTCTGCTTGCTGAGAATGTGAGGCCAGGAGCCACTGTGCTCACTGAGGGTGCATTCTTGTGGGTTGGTGTGGCATTTGGGGGTGAGGAAATACATACATTTCCTTCGGAAAATTTAATTTTTTCTTTTGTTTCTAATATCTCCTTTATTCCAATTGTACATACTCTTGCCTGGTAAATGTTCCTTGAAAACTTCTTTTAGCAAGTAAAATCCTACTATGAAACATTTCAGAGCCTATTGTCTAATACAGCATAGCCAAATGCCAGGCTTCTAGAGGTGTCTGTCCTCTTGCCCACATTCTGTGTGGAGTGCCTTAACCAGCCTCTCCATTCACTGATCCTAAAATACCCAGTTTAAGGCTTGTTTCTTAGAATCTCTTGTCTTCTGATTGGTTTATGTGTATTTAAATATGGCTGTCCTGATGAGAATGAAAATTCTTGGGGGCCGAGGATTTTTGCTATAGAGGCCATGTCAAATGATTTATGAATGTGATGATTAAGTTGGTTCATTACTGAGACATTGTCTTTCCAGAGAAATTTTTTTTTTTAAGTGGCTGTGCTGCACAGCTTGTGGGATCTTAATTCCCTGACCAGGTATTGAACCCAGTCCCTGGGCAGTGAGAGCACCAGCATCCTAACCACTGGACTGCCAGGAATTCCCAAGAATTATTTTTAATCTGGGCAGTTTATTTACAACTTTGCTTTCATATGTTTCTAATTTCATATATACTTCAGGGGTTGTTTCTTCAAGAACCTGAGGGGGAAGATATTTCCTTAAATTGGTTTTTAAATATTTGAGGGATTATTGATAATTTAGAACAATGTAAATCTAGGTGGAATGGTCTTTTTAACCTGAGGAGTCTGAGGTTTTTGGCTATTATTTTAGCTAGAAGGAATATGCTTAATGTATAATTACATCAAGGTTTGCTTTCAGTCGTGGAAATCATTGAAAATTATTTTTCTAGCAACAGCTGTTCTTTTCATTAAACATACCATAGATCCCTAAAGTTTTGTGGTGCATTTTCAGATTGGAAAACGTGCGATGTGATAAACAGAAGAGATGATTGATTTAGTTAACTGCTCACATTTTGTGTTTGTTTTAATTTGAAATGTTGCCCTCATAAAAATGAATATCGTGTCAGAATAGTTTATGTGAACTAAAATGTTAGCATCTTGTGGCAAGTAAAGCACCGAGTCTCCAGATCCTATATGTTACAGTCATTAAGCATTATTTGAAGCATCGCTGAATTTACATAAGACATTCCATTCATTTAGACACTCACTGATTTTTTAACAATTTTAGTGATCAAAAGGTAAAGTGTGGGCGGAACTATAAAGTAGTAGATTTTCCCCAGATGTAAAATATATATCTCAAAAAAGATGGAAATATAAAGTTCAAAAGCTACTTGGAAGAGGGACTTCCTTGGTGGTCCAGGGGCTAAGACTTCATGCTCCCAGTGCAGGGGGCCCAGGTTCAATCCCTGGTCAGGGAACTAGATATCCTGCATGTTGCATCTAAGGATTTTGCATGCTGCAACTAAAAGATCGCATGTGCCGCAACTAAGAGCTGGTGCTGCGAGAAGGAAATAAAAAGAAAAAGCTGCTTGGAAACGCCAAACCATTCTTTGTGGCTGTCAGAACATGTTACATCCAGTCGTGTCTGCCTCAGGAGGCAGTTCTAGCCGGTCCCCAGTGGCTGCTGAGTGAGAGTGGTGATAAAGTGGAGGAGGGGTTGGAGATACTGCTGATTTGGGAGGATTTGGTCCTGTTGAATGTGTTGGGGGCAGTGACAGAAGGGAATCAGGGAGGAATTCGTGAGTTTCTGGCTTGGGTGACCGGAAGATGATGGTGTCACTTACCAAGAAAGGGAATATAGCAGAAAGATCAGATTTGGGACGGAAGGTAAATTCAGATAATATATTGACTCCATTCTTCCCTGGTGGCTCAGACAGTAAAGAATCTACCTGCAATGCTGGAGATCTGGTTTTGATCCCTGGGTTGGGAAGATCCCCTGAAGAAGGGAATGGTAACCCTCTCCAGTATTCTTGCCTGGAGAATCCCATTGATAGAGGAGCCTAGTGGGCTACAGTTCATGGGGTTGCAAAGAGTTGGGCACAACTGAAGCAACTTAGCATGCACATGGGGTCTTCAGCCAGAAGCATGGAGGATTCCAGGGTTTAAGGGGGCAGTTGAAGCAGAGTGTGTTCATGGAAATGGATCAAGGAGTGGCTGGAGGGGAGGGAAGAGAACCCAGAGAGAGTGGGTGTCCTGGGAGCCAAGTTAGGGGCCTGCCTCAAGAACGAGAGCTTGGCATTGCTAGTCATCAGGGAAATACAGATCAAAACCACTGGGAGCTATCACCTCACACCTGTCAGAAGGACTCTCATCAAAAAGAGCACAAAATAGTAAATGCTGGTGAGGATGTGGGGAAAGGAGAACCAACCCTACCACATTGTTGGTGGGAATGTAAGTTGGTGTAGCTGCCGTGGAGAACAGTATGGGGGTTCCTCAAAAACTTAAAAATAGAACTACCATATGATCCAGAAATTCTGCTCCTGGATATATATCTGAAAAAGATAAAAACAGAAATTTGAAAAGATACATATACCCCTGTGTTCATAGCAGCACTGTTTTCAATAGCCAAGATGTGGAAATAACCTAGGTGTCCTCCATCAGCAGATGCATGGAGAAAGAAGAGTGGTACATATATACAATGAAATACTACTCAGATACAGAATAAGTGAGATAATGCCATTTGCAGCAACATGGATGGATTTGGAGCACATCATGCTGATACAAGTCAGAGACAGACAAATACTGTGTGTAATCACTTGTATCAGGAATCTTAAAAATATAACAAGCCAGTGAACATAACAAAAAAGAAGCTGACTCAAGATATAGAGAACGAGTTACGGTTAGCACTGGGGAGAGGGCAGTATAGGGGTAGAAGAGTAAGAAGTACAAACTACTAGGCATAAAATAAGCTACAAGGATATATGGTACAACATGGAATATAGCCAGTGTATCTTTAAATGTAGAGTATTACTTTTAAAAATTGTGAATCACTATATTGTTTTTTTCTTTTTTTAAAATTTTTTCTTTGTGAATCACTATATTGTATGCCTTTAATTTGTGTAATATTATATGTTAACTAAAATTTTTTAAAAAAGAACGACTTTAAAAGGAAAAAATAAAAAGAACAAGAGCTTGGTCAGTAGGACAAGTACTGCAGAAAAGCAAGGAAGGACTGGAGCGGAGCCAGTAGGAAGAATACACGAGCAGTGAGGATGAGCGGATTGTTGAAGGGGATGTCTGTCTTCCCAGTGAAAGGACCGGAAGTGGAAGGGACTGCTTAGAAAGACGGCTTCCTGGAGAACGGGGTCGGGGGCAGTGAAGTCTGGAAGTACGCACATGATACAACAGATACAACAGGAGATGACTAGGAACTTGAGTTGGTGGCAGATGGATTTGGATGGAAGAGGGAGGTTTGCACAGATGGGGGGCGGGCATGGGCAGAAACCCTCAGAGGCAGGAAGAGGGAGTGCTGGTATACCTGGACCACGGGCTGGAGTGTGGGCGTGGCAGCCGCCGGTGTGGTGAGAGCCACGCCTGGAAGAGGGAGGGTGACTGGCTCTGAACAAGCTTGCCTGCCAGACTGAGGACTTTGGACTTTGTTTTCTGGGTAAGGAGGTGCCATTTAGGGAGGAATAATGTGCAGTTTGTGGCAGAGTTGAGAGAGAGGCAGGGCCGTCCTCTGGGAGGCTGTTGTCATAACCTGGGTGAACATCACTAGGGCTAGAACTAGGACAGGTGTGGTGGGAGAGGGGAGGACTCCAGAAGTTGAGTGAGTAGACTGGCACCTGCCTGATCAGGTGAGGGAGGGAGAGGAAGGGGAGGAGGCAAAGGGAGGAGGAGGGGTGGAAAGTGACTGAGAGCATGGCAGCGTTGTTGTGGAAACAGCACAGGTCTAGTGCGGAGGTGGGACAGTTCAGTTTTAGGCACATTTACAAAACATCTATGGAGCATCCAGCTGACAACCAGGGCCCTGGAGCTCAGGAGGGAGGCCAAGGCAAGAGGCAAAGACTTGGCAGCATGAAATCATCATCCTTGAATTAGAGGCGGTTAAGATTTATTTGGAGGAACAAGAGAAGAATGAATCTTGATGTGGAACTGTAAATGTAAACTTCTCAGACCACTGCAGTGTATTTTTATTTTTCTTAGAATAAGGCCTTTGATGACTGGAATGTGGACCTGCCCCCCAAATACCTCAAAATTAACATGACAACAAGACGTTAGGAAATAAGTTTCACTAGAAATGCTGTTATCTTGACAGTTTTTTCTTCTTCTGTTAAAATCTTTTTCTTCAATCCTTTTGTGTTTTCTTTTTGATGAGACAGACATTAGAGGACTGATGCGGACTAGCTAGCTGGTTGTATTTTTGAAAAGTCTTTGAAGGTGAAATATACTGTGTTAAGTGTGGTATCACTGCATTATATTCCCTGGGTTTGGCAACAGTGGATACTTAATGAGATGATCTAACGCAATGTCCAGGGATGGATTTCAAGAGAAAGCAACTGAAGTGGTTTATACTTCTTTTCAGGAAATAGGCTGATTGCAATTTACAGTTAGCTAAATACTGACTTGTAGAACCTTGCCTTGGGATGGTCTGCCAGAAAATCTGTTTTCCTGCTTTCCTTTGGAAAA
Organism: Ovis canadensis; assembly: GCF_042477335.2. Lineage (NCBI taxonomy): Eukaryota > Metazoa > Chordata > Mammalia > Artiodactyla > Bovidae > Ovis > Ovis canadensis. Next base: position 160,996,224 of record NC_091247.1, on the reverse strand, counting down.
CATATAAGCCGGTAATATTGCTGTTCTGTGGAAATGTTAATTACACAGAAATAGATTCCTTAAATCTCTGGAATATCCAGCAGTGTCGTGGGTGTTCTAGAATTTGTGGAAGGATGTGAATGGTTATTCTTCCCAAACCCAGCTGCTCTCTGTCGAATTATCTCCACTACTTCCCTTTTGACTTAGTGCTTCAGAAGCGAGTTGAATCTGCCTGCTTTTATGGTATCAACAAACATGTGTTGAGTGCCTTCCTTACACCCAGAGCTATGCTTGGCTCTGAGGATGGACTCAAAGAGGAATAAGTCAATATTCCTTCCCTCAACAGCACAGTCCAGTGGAAAATCATAAAGAGCTGTTGTGATTTGTGATGTAAAAAGAAATATGCATTTGGTGCAAAAATTCTAAAAGCCCTTGTAATGTCCTAAGTGTTAAGAGTGATAAAAGTGAAAGGAGTGCCTTTTATTATTCATAATAATAATAAGCAAGGGGATCAAATAAGCCATTCCTAAAGGAAATCAACCCTGAATATTCATTGGAAGAACTGATGCTGAAGCTCATCAGTTCTGAAGCTCCAATACTTTGGCCACTTGAGGCAAAGAGACCCAGATTCTGGAAAAGATTGAGGGCAGGAGGATGAGGGGACAACAGAGGAAGAGATGGTTGGATGGCATCACTGACTCAGTGGACATGAGTTTGAGCAAGCTCCAGGAGATGGTGAAGGACAGGGGAGCCTGGTGTGCTGCAGTCCATGGAGTCACAGATCAGACTGAACAACAACAAAGGTCCTTTCAACCAACTAGAGTTTCTGTTAAGGAGGTGAAGTCTGAGAAGCCCCTAAGGTTTGAGGGGCTGGTTGCCAGAGGAACCAAGCACGGGATTAGAGGGTTTAGGATGGGGAGAGGGGCTGGAGATTGGGTTCAATCACCGGTAGCCAGTGAGTTAATCAATCGTGCTTATTTAATAAAGCCTTCGTAAAAACTTACATGCAAGGGTTTGTAGAGCCCCCTGGCTGGTCAGCAAGGACAGGTGCTGGGAGGATAGCACCCATGGAGAGCCATGGTCAGTCTGAGCCTCCTCCCATGTACCCAGTCCTATGCCTCTCTTCCATTTGCCTGTTCCTGAGCTGTGTCCTTTGTCATAAACAGGGAATAGTGAGTAAAGTGCTTTCGTGAATTGTGTGAGCCATTCTAGCAAATTATCAAATCCGGATAAGGGATTGTGGAAACCCTCGATTTACAGCTGGTTGGATATTAGCACAGGTGACAACCTGGACATGCCATTGACATCCAGAGTGGGAAGGAAGCTGTGTGGGCATGACCTCTGTAGCCAGGGAATCTGCTTACCCCAGGTAGGTAATGCGAGAATTGAGTTAGTGTAGGATACTCAGGTGGTATCTGCTTGGTAGGTGGGGAAACCCCCATGTAGTGGGTGTCAGAGGTGCAGTGTTATAGGGAGGGAGGTGGGAGGGGGGTTCAGGATTGGGAACACGTGCACACCCGTGGCCGGAGAAGGCAATGGCACCCCACTCCAATACTCTTGCCTAGAAAATCCCATGGATGGAGGAGCCTGGTAGGCTGCAGTCCATGGGGTGGCTAAGAGTCGGACACGACTGAGCGACTTCAGAAGGAAATGGCAACCCACTCCAGTGTTCTTGCCTGGAGAATCCCAGGGACAGGGGAGCCTGGTGGGCTGCGGTCTATGGGGTCGCACAGAGTCGAACACGACTGAAGCGACTTAGCAGCAGCAGCAGCACACCCGTGGCAGATTCATGTTGATGTATGGCAAAACCAATACAATATTGTAAAGTAATTAGCCTCCAATTAAAATAAATTTAAATTAAAAAAAAGAAGTGCAGTGTTGTGAGCAGTAGACCAGAGAGTACAGAAAAAGTTTTCCTTTCAGAGACCATTGTGGCTGATCACCACAGTGGCTCATGTTTGTGGCCCAGGTACAGTGCATTTTACCTTGATTGCTTCAGTTCATCCTCACACTAACCCAGTGAACTAGTAGGCATGGTCGTTCTCTTTGTACATGAGAGGCACGGAGAGGTTCACTGGTAACTGGTGAGTAGAGGAACCAGGAATAGAAACGGCAGTCTGCCGTGAGAACCCACACTTCAAGAAAGTGGTGAAGGGGCTTTCCTGGCGGTCCAGTGTTTAAGACTGAGCTTCCACCCCAGAGAGCGTGAGTTCCATCCCTGCTCGGGGAACTAAGGTGCTGCATGGTGGGGACAAAAAGAGACTAAGAAGAACAGAAAAAATAAATAGTTAAAAAAAAAGTGGTGAAGAGAGTAGGAGAAGTTAGTTAGGGTGCCTCTGCCACGTGTGCAAAGTCAGGGGAGGAGTGTGTGGAGCTTGGGCTGGGGGTTGGGGAATGGTGAGAGGAGAAATCAGAAGGTTAAGGATGAATTAAGCCTGATGGACTAGTTTGAAGTCAAGTAGTGGAAGGTGATGCGAGAGAGAGGGAGGGACCCAGATTGTGAAAACAGGCGGTGTCTCCTTTTACATCGTTCACCATGAAATTCCTAAAAATACAGTTTCATGTCTGTCACACATTTACTGTGGACATTCAGCAGACGTGGTTTGAATTTATAGCATTCTTATTTTCATCCCAGTTGTACTCATTATCAGCTAAAAAAATATGCTTGTACCACATGGGTGGAAGTTACAGTGATTATAATGATTGTCTCTTGCAACTCCAGAGAAGTTGGGGATTTCTGCGTGGTTTATTGTAATTTAGAGAGCAGTCTGTAATTAGCAAACTTTGGAAATTTGTTTCAAGGAGTTGGAGATGAAGGCCCTCAAGAGGCTAGTTGTATATTTCTGCGTGTTTGTCTTCCTCTCAGATCAGAAAGAAAATTTAGAGGATCTTGGGTGAGTTCCAAGTGTTAAAGTCAGCCGCTCGCCCTTATTGGCACACTGAGATTGCTCCAATGTTTGCAGTAAGGATTACTGAGAACAGACCATGCTTAGAGCTTAGTACTGTATGTAACTGCGTCATTATGAAGGAGTCCTGCTCCCTCCCTGTAAGGAACTCTGGGATTGCATGGGGAGATCTACGTAATAGGATGCAGTTTGTGAACAGTAACAGCAGCTGTATAAGCGAGTATAATAGAGGAGAGGGGATTAAAACAAATACATTTTGTGTGTGCTCAGTTGCTTCAGTTGTGTCTGATTCTTTGCAGCCCTATGGACTGTGGCATGCCAGGCTCCTCTCTCCATGGGATTCTCCAGGCAAGAATATTGGAGTGGATTGCCATGCCCTCCTCCAGGGGATCTTCCTGATCCAGGGATCTAACTCTCATCTCCTGCTTAGGCAGATTCTTTACCCATTGAGCCACCTGGGAAGCCCAGATACATTGAGGAGACATTTAAAATAAACATGTTATAATACTAGTCCTGATCTATTCATGTGTGAAACTTTTGATAAGTATGGGGGTGCCAGGAGGCAGAACAGAGAAAAGGGCAGACCTAATTAAGAATACTCCTGAAGGTTGTAAACGTTTATTTGGATTTGGGTGTTGGAAAGATAAAAGCTTAAGCAGTACTCTTGCCTGGAAAATCCCATGGACGGAGGAGCCTGGTAGGCTGCAGTCCGTGTCGGACACAACTGAGCGACTTCCCTTTCACTTTTCACTTTCATGCATTGGAGAAGGAAATGGCAACCCACTCCAGTGTTCTTGCCTGGAGAATTTCAGGGACGGGGGAGCCTGGTGGGCTGCCGTCTATGGGGTCACACAGAGTTGGACATGACTGAAGCGACTTAGCAGCAGCAGTGATGGAGTGGGTGTGTCTTTTATTTTTCCCAAGAAAAAGCAACGGTGTGCATTTTGAAAAGGTTTACATTGTCTCCAAAGCATAATGAGTTTTATAGACTTATTTTCAGAAATACCCTTGTGCCTCTAATAGAGGTTATCTCTGGGGGTAGTTGTATAGTGAGCACTGTCTAGAAGCATTGCAGAGAATCAGTCTTAAGTGGGGATGTTTCTTCCCACTCTTTTTTCCATAATTGTTAAATCAGATATTTCTGCCAGAGAATCCAGGGCTATAGTACAAAAGGAAATTATTTTTTAATTGTTATATTGTCGAAGTACATGTGAATTTCTTGAAGCAGGTAAGAATGCTAGGAAAGCATGTTTTTCTTTTTAATATTGTAAAATAATTCTGAATACAGTAATTATATAAAAGGAATGTGAATACCTTTGTAATTGCCATCCATCCTAAAAGATAAGACACTGCATATAAGAATTGAAGCCTCTGTCTTGGTCTCACTTCTGGCCTCATTTTCTCTCTCCCTTCCTTTCTGTCCAGTTTTTTTTTTTCCTTAATTATTGCCACCCATGTATTCTGTATTTTTTCCATGGGTGTCTGTGTAAATACTCATCATCAGCAGTGTTATTTCACGTGTTTTTAAAGATTGTAGCAGTGGTGTTGTAGCGCCTGTTTTTGTCCGCCGCTCACTTCTATTGTTCTGCCTTGTTTTTGAGAATTTTTTCGGCTCTCGTTCATTCTTTTTAACTGCTCAACACACCATAGTGTATCCATTTCCCTGTTGATGGACATTTAATTATGATTTCCTCCCATTTTTCTCTAATACAAATGATATTGCAATGCACATTTTTACGTGTCTCCTTTCATGTGCGTGAGGTTTTCTGTAGGTTGTAATCTCAGGAGTGGACCTGCTTAGTTATAGGGAAGGGAATGCATCTTTGTGTCCTTTGTGTCCGTTCCTTAGTCCCTTCTTTGAAGTGGAAGCTTGAGGATTAAAACATTATCTCTTTTTAACTTGTGTAGTGATTTTTTAAAGTAATGTTAATGCGCCTCTGAAACTTGTGGTTTGGGGAAAAGAGTACAGAATAGGTGGTATTTATTATGCATTAATTTATTGGTGATTTATGTAAAGTTCCATTTAATTGAATAATGCATGGTTGCGTATCTTCACCTAGGATCTATTTTTAAAAAAAAGAAAAATTTCAACTCTAATTCTTTGATTCCCAGTACATACTCATCTGAAGTTAGAGTGAATGTGACTTGACAGGACAGGGGAGACGTTTGGATAGAAAATAACGTTTTTTGGTGGTGGTTAAATTTTCTTCAGTTTACTTGAAAGTCTCTTTAAATTAAAAACATCCTATTGAGGCATAATTGACCTGCAACATTATATTAGTTTCAGTGTCCAAACATCATGATTCAATATTTGTATATATTACAAAATGACCACCACAGTAGTCTGGTTAACGTTTTCCACCAAACATAGTTACAGAATTTTTTTTCCCCCTTGCAATGAGAAGTTAAGATTCATTCTCTTAGCAACTTTCAGGTATGCAATACAGTATTAACTAGTGTCACCGTGCTGTCTTGAAAATCTCTTTTTAAAACCTTGTTATCTGTCAGGGTGATCAAGTAGAAGGGAGCAGGTGCCTGAATTATGAAGAATGGCCTAAGTCATGACAGAATCTCTCTGAAATGACCTGGTGTGCTCTCTTTGGGTGAAAGAGGGTTCTGTTTTCTTATCATCCTCTTCCTGCTCAAGCTGCCTACGTGGAATTTGTGGCTTACAAGATACCCATTGGACTGGCTTTAGGCTGATAATATCACTTCCTTCATGTTTTCTTCCACATCTTTTTAAAAAAAAGAATGTATTTATTTTTGGCTGCGCTACACAACATGTGGGATCTTCATTTCCCGACCAGAGATCGGACTTGCTTTCCCTGCACTGGAAGTGTGGAGTCTCAGCCACTGGACCACCAGAGAAGTCCTTCCATGTCTTATTTTTTAGAACTTTTTTGTAACTCTTTTCAATAAGATCCTAAAACCATTTCCTGTTACGGTTTAGTTGTTTCTCCAAATATTTATTTCTTCTGGCAGGAATCAAAAGAGAGGTGCTTCTCATGACTCTTGGCCACAAGTTGTGATGTGTCGTTATTGACAGCAACCTTTTGAGCAACATGGATGATCTGTTATTTTTGTGATGAAGAAATGAAGAGTAAACTTTGTATTTATGGATTTAATGTAAATTTTGACTGATTTCATCTGAGTCTTTTGAGAGCCTTTTATATTCTCCTCCACTGTCTTGCTGGTTTGGACTTGGAACTTTCAAGTGAGTGACGGTCAAAGCTGACAACAAATGGGAAATCCTGTGGATGTGGGGTCCTGTGACTCTGTGCAGTTGTTGATACTGGATTTGAGAAGTAACTGACTCCAAGGGGTATTTAAGTTCATCTGTTCTTGAATACCTGCATTTCTTTAGTCATATAAAGTACATACGGATTCTTATTCCTATACTTGGAACCATCTAATTATAATTATTTGTTGCAAATTACCTTTTGAGGTTTCCTTGTAAGTTGATCAACTGACTTGGTTATTTAAATTGTTTGCTTTATCCTCTGACCTACTACTTACACTAAAGTTTATCCTAAAAAACAAAAAAAACAAAAAACCCCCCCAAAAACCAGAAAAACAAAACAACAAACCCGTGGAAAGATCTCTTACAAGAAGTCCCATCACAGTCTTGTTTTTAATAGTGAAAAATTTGGACACAACTTAAAGGCCTAACACCAAACCTCTCAGGTATATAAACATTGAACTATTTAAAATTATTTGTATAGTGATTAAAAGTACAGGTTCTGGATCTGGACTGTATAAATTCTAATTTTAGTGTTACTTAGAGCTGTGTGACCTTGGGCAAGTTTCTTTTTTAAAATTTTTTGAATTGGAAAATATACATAGCATAAAATTTACCATTTTAATCCCCTTCAGGCATACATGTAAGTGATTAGTGCATTCATATTGTCATGTAGTCAGTGAAATTCATCGTTGTAACAGTTAACAGCTTTCTTTGGGTTATTTTGGATATCAAAGAAGTTAAAACAGTGGACTGTGCCTGAAGTCAAGTGAAGTGAAAGTCACTTAGTCATGTCTGACTCTGCATGAGACCCCATGGACTGCAGTATGCCAGGTTCCTCTCTCCATGGGATTCTCCAGGCAAGAATACTGGAGTGGGTAGCCATTTCCTTCTCCAGGGGTCTTCTTGATCCAAGGATTGAATCCAGGTCTCCTGCACTGCAGGCAGATTCTTTACCATCTGAGCCAGCAGGGAAGCCCCCTAGACTGGTTCATAGTAAATACTCAGTTCAGTTCAGTTGCTCAGTCATGTCCAACTCTTTGTGACCCCATGAATTGCAGCACGCCAGGCCTCCCTGTCCATCACCAACTCCCAGAGTTCACTCACACTCACGTCCATTGAGTCAGTGATGCCATCCAGCCATCTCATCCTCTGTCGTTCCCTTCTCCTCCTACCCCCAATCCCTCCCAGCATCAGAGTCTTTTCCAGTGAGTCAACTCTTCGCACGAGGTAGCCAAAGTACTGGAGTTTCAGCTTTAGCATCATTCCTTCCAAAGAACACCCAGGACTGATCTCCTTTAGAATGGACTGGATGCATCTCCTTGCAGTCCAAGGGACTCTCAAGAGTCTTCTCCAACACCACAGTTCAAAAGCATCAATTCTTCAGTACTCAGCTTTCTTCACAGTCCAACTCTCACATCCATACATGACCACTGGAAAAACCACAGGCTTGACTAGACAGACCTTTGTTGGCAAAGTAATGTCTCTGCTTTTGAATATGCTGTCTAGGTTGGTCATAACTTTCCTTCCAAGGAGTAAGCATCTTTTAATTTCATGGCTGCAGTCACCATCTGCAGTGATTTTGGAGCCCCCCAAAATAGTCTGACACTGTTTCCACTGTTTCCCCATCTATTTGCCATGAAGTGATAGGACCAGATGCCATGATCTTCATTTTCTGAATGTTGAGCTTTAAGACAAGTTTTTCACTCTCCACTTTCACTTTCATCAAGAGGCTTTTTAGTTCCTCTTCACTTTCTGCCATAAGGGTGGTGTCATTTGCATATCTGAGGTTATTGATATTTCTCCCGGCAATCTTGATTCCAGCTTGTGCTTCCTCCAGCCCAGCGTTTCTCGTGATGTACTCTGCATAGAAGTTAAATAAGCAGGGTGACGATATACAGCCTTGACGCACTCCTTTTCCCAGTCTGTTGATCCATGTCCAGTTCTAACTTGCTTCCTGACCTGCATACAGATTTCTCAAGAGGCAGGTCAGGTGGTCTGGTATTCCCATCTCTTTCAGAATTTTCCACTGTTTATTGTTATCCACACAGTCAAAGGCTTTGGCATAGTCAATAAAGCAGAAATAGATGTTTTTCTGGAACTCTCTTGCTTTATTGATGATCCAGCGGATGTTGGCAATTTGATCTCTGATTCCTTTGCCTTTTCTAAAACCAGCTTGAACATCTGGAAGTTCATGGTTCATGTATTGCTGAAGCCTGGCTTGGAGAATTTTGAGCATTACTTTACTACCATGTGAAATGAGTGCAATACATTAGCTATTTTATTTTCATATAAAAATAAAATGTGTGAGTGTGTACATGTATATGGGTATTTGTTGTTTTTAATCACTAAGTCATATCCAACTCTTTTGCAACCCCATAGACTGTAGCCTGCCAGTTTCCTCTGTTTGTGGCATTTTCCAGGCAAGAATACTGGATTGGGTTGCCATTTCCTTCTTCTCCAGGGGTATATATATATTCTTGTTTTAAAAACAAAGATTCTATATAAGGCATACAGTATAATGATTTCATGTGCATAGTGAAATGGTTACTCAGTTAAGCTAATTAACATGCTTTCCTCACATAGGTACCATTTTTTTGGTGTGTGATATGAGAGGACCTGAAATCTATTTTTAGCAGATTTCCTGTATTCAGGACAATATTATTAACTGTAGTCATGCTGTACATTAGCTCTCTAGACTTACTCATCCTGCATAACTATAACTTTGTACCCTTTGACCAACAAACATTAGCTATTGTTAAACTATTCAATACCCAGATACTCATGGAATTTTTTAAAATGGAAAAGATTTTCACTGGCAGACTCTGTCTCCTCTGGGTGATTGGAAAAGTCTCATTTTGCTTCTGTCCTTTTTTTCCCTCCTATAATTACCCTGTTTTTCTTTTGTAATAGAAAAAAAAATTGCATGCAAATTTTATTCCGGAGTCTTTGGATAAAAATACCCAGAGGTTACTGGCAAGTTAATCTAAAAAGGACAATTTTATTTTTCACTTGATCTCAGAGTTTCATTTGTTCGCCTTGATTGACTAATTGTTTAAATAAAGTTAAGGTTCATTGTGGCGTGCCTACAGTTGTGTCAAAAACACGTTTTCATACAAAGGCAACTTCCTTAAGGGTATACTTAAGATTGTGTATAGTTTGTTAATCTTATTGTGGTATTTTGTTTTTCTTAACTATAGTTTCCTGTTCTTTTGATTTTGCTTGTCTACATTGCTGAAAATAAATATTTTGCTCTGCAGAGTTTGTAAGTGAGATGGAGTGGTGTTTATAATTCAAGGAAGCAGCGGAAACTGACATCAGTTGAAATTGCATAAAAGGCCAGGTGTACTTTGATTAGAGTAAGGTAGAAGAGCCGACTCTTTGGAGAAAAAGACCCTCATGCGGGAGGCAAAAGGAGAAGAGGGCAGCAGAGGATGAGATGGTTAGATAGTATCACCGGCTCAATTGAGCAAACTCTTCGAGATAGTGAAGGACAGAGGAGCCTGGTGTGCAGTCCATGGGATCCTAAAGAGTCAGACATGACTTTGCAACTGAACAGCAACAACAACAAAGAGAGCGAAGAATGGTCTCTATTCCCTGTGCCCACGTTGTTAAAGCTGTTACTAAAGTAAAGATAGAGAGAGTGAAACAGAAACGTTTCTCAGCAGGGTCATGTTTTATTTTAGCAAATGTAGTTTTTGTAATACCTGTTTATTATTTTTTTTAAATACATTTTTATTTCTTTATATGGCTTCACTGGGAGCTTGTGGATCCTAATTCCCTGAGTGGAGATGGAACCCATGCCCTCTGCAGCGGAAGCATGGAGTTCTAACCACTGGACTGCCAGGGAAATCCCTTAATAACCTGTTTAAACATCAATACCTTTTCTTTTCCATTTTAAGTCACGTTACCTCTGGCATATGTGCCATATTTGTTTCGACTTTCTGGCATACCTCGGAACCCCTGGAGGCTTGTGTAGATGCTGCAATGAGAAGCAAGGCCCACACAACTTGGGTATTTTCTTATGGATTCAGGTGGAATTATTGATGGTTTGCATGCTTTGAGAGAGCTGCTGTGAGTTTATTCAACAAATATTGAACTCTTACTGGGTTGAGAATTTTTGTGGGTTGGGCCAAAAAGGAGTGACAGTAATGGACAAATAATTTAGGCAAATAATCATTAAGTGACGAATACTGTGTACTGTATTAATGAATATGTACTAAATGAGTGAATTAGTAAGAAAAGGCACTGTATTGGGTGCTTGTGTTATCAGTTAACCATTATCACCCTATATGTAATCCTAAGACGGTTATGGGTATCATCTTCACCTATAGGAGGGAGTACATTAGGGAAGGATTTATCCTTTCTTAGAAAATATGTTCATCTTGAAAGTGTTTATGTACTTTTGGGATATTTTCTGTTTTTTAAAGTAACACTTTTTATTACTAATCCTCTCTCCTGCCATCTATCAAAAAAAGATTTTATTCCTGAGATTAAGAATGGAGTATATTGTGTCTTCAGACACAGAAGCTTCATCTGTACTTGTGTAGATAGCTAAATGTTAAAAATGGAGACATAGCTGGCATAAAGTTGTAAAGGTACAGTTTAGCGAGTAGTGCTCTCTCTGCCCTTTCTCTCCCCACTACCATCACCCAAGTCAATACAGTGCATTCTGCTGCCCCAGGAGATTCCTTTGTGTCTATTGCCAGTCAGTAAGCGCCTTACCCCTTGGCTAAAACCGCTATTCTGACTTTTATCACTGTAAATCAACGTTGCCTCATCTTCAGCTTCGTATGAATGAAGCCGTGCACTCGCTGTGCAGCCTTCTGCTCTGTACAGTATCATGGCATTGATGCACGTTGTTGCATGTGTCAGCAACTCGTTGCTGTGTGTTACTCCATTGGATGAATATGCCATAGGGTACCCGTTTTCCTGATGAACATTGGGATTGTGTTTTCAGCTTCTTTGATGAGCATTATTGTAGCGCTTCTTATCTTTTGATGGACATACATCCTCATTTCTTTTGGGTATATACCTAGGAGTAGAACTGCTACAACATGGGGTTAGTGTTTGGCTTTAGGAGATGTGCTCTGGTGTGATTAGACCAATGCACATGGCTACCAGCAACATGTGGGAATTCCTTTTGCTGCATTTCCTTGCCAACAGTTGGGTTTTGTTTTGTTTTTTGTAGACATTTGAATTTTTGTTGCATCTTTAAGTAGGGAGCTGGGGAGAATGTTGTTGATTGCTGCAGCTTGGATAGGATGAAAATGAATGAACAATATACAATCAGCCATAAAATTTTGCTCAGCAACTTTTTCAGACATAGTGGTTATTTCGATGGTGACTGAAAAATAGTTGGTTGGACCCCACCCATCCACTTTTTATTTAAGCCAACTTTGTCAAAATTCTAGCCCAATTATGCTTATACTTTTTTCAGGATAAGAGACTCATCATTTCCTCTCTGGTTTTCATGTTGAAATATTTTTTAAAGATCTCCAAAAATGTCTATAAGAAACCTTATACTTCAGAAGGAATCAGTGTTTGATTTTTCCCTTCTCCAGCACATATTTCTTCCCTTGAAATGGAGCGAGAGACCCAGGAAAAACAATGTCTGAGTACATTTTGTTGATCTAATAACACTTATTACAGCTTTCATTGAGGGCCTCCTCTAGGCTAGGCCCTGTGCTGAGTGATTTATATTCCCTAGCTTCTTTATCCTTTATCACAGCCCAGTGATGTATAGTTCCTGTTATTGTTCCCATTTTACAGATGAGGAAACTAAAGCCCTGAGAGGTTAAGGAGTTTACCCAGGTTTATCCAGTAGTAAGAAGCTGAAATTTCAAGTCTGTCTAGCTGACAAAGAGCAAAATTAGGCTCCCTTCTTATCATTACTAGTTTTTAATCATTAAGTAAGTGATAGATCTCTACATAGTTATGATTTACTAATTCAGTGTCTTTTTAATTGAACTTCTCCTCCTCATCCCCATACTGGCAAAAAGTGAATGAAGCCCATATTTGTTTTCCCCCAAGATTGTTTTTCGGCCCTCTGAGGAATATATAGAAGACAATGAATGGGAATCGGGTCCAGTCAGTTGTCCGCAGTGCTGTATGTGGTCCCCACGATGAGAGATGCACATGGCTGGCGTGAGCTAGAAAGCGCATGACGTGAATGAAGAGCTGTGGCTGTCGAGGTACAGGCTTTGTGCAGGAGATATCTGCCCTGTGCTTTGAAGCGACTGGACTTCGTACTTGTGGGCATTAGAGGCTGGGCCAGGGACGATGGGATGGAATCTGTGCTCTCCCACCTCCAAGTTGCAGATACTCGTGTTTGGTGGGACATGAGGTATGTGTCAGGCGTATGCTTGGCGAGCCGTGGCTCCACCAGATCCTGATCAGGTCAAGGAGGCTCTTAAATGTCTGGCTATGAAGCTTTTCGAGGTGTTTTCCTGCTTTGGGAAAATGAACTGGGCAGCACTGTGGCAGCAGGTGGAGGGGGAGAAGCCTCTGGAAAGTTGACAATAGGATGTTGGCCATGTGGGATGGAAGGTCAGCAGGGCGGCCTGGGCTGGAGGAAACGGACACGAACTGGTTATAGGAGCTGTGCGAGTGGGTGGAGGCCTCTGGCTAGCTCCCTAGTGTCTTCAGTTGTGTCTGACTCTTTGCGACCCTATAGACTGTAACCTGCCAGGCTCCTCTGTCCATGGGATTCTCCAAGTAAGAATATTGGAGTGGGCTGCCGTGCCCTCCTCCAGGGGATGTTCCTGACCCAGGGATCCAACCAGCATCTCTTATGTCTCCTGCATTGGAAGGTGGGTTCTTTACCACTAGCACCACCTGGGAAGTCCCTCCCTGGAGGAGTGGAATTAACCAGAATTGCTTATAAAAACTCTTCAAGATACACAGGCCTGGACCGACCTTGGAGTTTCTGATTGGATGGATTCTGGGATGGGTTTTAATAGGAGCCTCTGCTTATTCTAATGCATTTTCCCTCCCCATCCTGCAGTTTAGTGTCAGTGAGGAAAATGGGGACGCTTCTAGAACCCACTCACATCTCAGGGGAGGAGAGTCAGACAAGAGTTTCCTGTATTGATGGTCAAGGGAGCAACGTTAAACATCTCCAAAAAGGTCTTGTTTCCAAAGTGGGCACATTGTTCCTGCTCAAAGATTTCCAGAGCCAAGAGCTTGCCAACTTCCCAGGCTGCCGTTTTTGGACAATTTCGAGGATCAGAAAAGCTTTTTGGTGAAGTAAGCCAAAGTGTCTCCTTGTATAGCTTTCCCAGGGTGGGCCTTCCTTGCAGGGAGCACAGGGCTGGTGCTGACTCTTTATGGTTTTAAAGCCAGTTTTCACATTTACCCAGTTTTTCTTTTCCCCGGATGAAACACCTCCAGTGTGCCCTCGTATCATTTTCAGAGCCTTTGTTATGATCTTCTTTGAACTCTTCCTTATTGTCACTATTGCTTTTCTTTTCTAAAAAAAATTTTTTTTTCCTTTTTTGGTTGTGGATCATTTTAAAGATCTTTATTGGATTTGTTACAAGATGGCTTCTGTTTTGTATTTTGTTTTTTTGGCGTAGAAGCATGGGGGATCTTAGCTCCCCAACCAGGGATCAAACTTGCACCCTCTACATTGGAAAGCAAAGTCTTAAGCATTGGACCACCTGGGAAATCCACTATTGCTTTTCAAATAAGACCTCCCCACATCCAGGCATTTTGACCTGCACAAGATAGAGTGGGACTGTTCATTCCTGTCTTGTTAAATAGAGAAAACACTTCTGCAATTTTATTTGAGAAGGAATGGAGGGACCCCAAGTATAGACCTTAAATACACCTTTGATTTCATCTTGGACTCATCCTGCTCTCTGAGCCTGTGGACCTTAACTGTGTTAGCTGGCCCACCCTCCCAGCTGTTATTTTGCCAGTTTGGTAAGCAAATGTGATCCTCTCCCAGTGGAAGAGTAGGCAGGCCTCAAGGCCAGGCCAAGGAAGCCTCTCCTGGGTGTCTTTATCTCATGACCCGCTTAGTAAGTTCAGTTAGCAGTTGACAGATCAAATTCTAGTATTTAATCAATACTGACTAATCAGTTGTCCTCGGGATGTTCACATTAAAAAAAAAAAACAACCAAAACATGGCCTTTACACCCCAGGAGATGTTTACTAGAGAGGAGTTGGGCGGGGGGTAGTCTTTTCCTGCTTCTTAAAGAAGCAGTTGCACTAGGTTGTAGGTGTTTTATATAGATTCTTACACCCCTGCTTCAGATGTATTATGAGCATTGGAAAGTCCCTGCACTGGGTGTTTACTTTTAGTCATACTGTTCTGCAAACTTTATGACTTGGGTGTGTAAGATTGTTTACATGGCTAGGTCTTCTGCTTCTACTGCTGTTGACACTGATTTCTTACTTGCTTTTAGAATAGTGTCCCAGAGGTATTTGCTATATATGCCTGGCTGCATTTGATATAAATACATTTCAGGTTGGCACTAGAAAGTGCCCTGTAACCATATACAGAGCTAACTTACTAAGGATATGTTATTGCATTTCAGACACTGAAATCTAATAATAGAAAAAGCAGTCTTTTGACAGACTGTGCCTCTCTCTGATGCCCGTTCAATTTTATTTTATTTTTTTAAACTGCTAACTAAATGTCAGGAGCTTTGGCAGCAGCTTACCTAATTGAAAACCCCAGGATATTTGGAGAGGCAATAAAAATGATAATGACCATGGTGCCTTAGGATGCATATATTGAGGGATATTTTTAAGGTACCATGTAATGTTTAATCATAGATGTGATTCAGTTTAGTCGCTCAGTCGTGTCCGACTCTTTGCGACCCCATGAATCACAGCACGCCAGGCCTCCCTGTCCATCACCAGCTCCTGGAGTTCACTCAGACTCACATCCATCGAGTCAGTGATGCCATCCAGCCATCTCATCCTGTCGTCCCCTTCTCACACGGACCACAGCCTTGTCTAACTCAATGAAACTAAGCCATGCTGTGTGGGGCCACTCAGGCAAAAACTGACCAGAGAGATGGGCCTGTCTGCTCAGATGTGATTATTATGTATAAATTACTAAACATTCTTGCTTTGAATTATTGGAAGTGCAAAGGCAGTAGTTTTGAAGATTGCTACAAAAAACCTAGTTGATTAGATAAAAGATTAGCAGGCTTTTCAGTATATCAGCAATTTCCTTTTCTTCACTTATTGAATAGAGATGAGGAAGGGTGGTATGTTAGCTATAAATTAGAGGAATAAGCAGAATAAACATTGTAACCTTACAATTTCCTGAATAATGTAACTTTCTGAATAGTGTATTTTTATTTTGCTTTATAGAACCCTATTTGTGACTTCTTTAAAGACGCTGTCCATTTTTAAACCTATATTTTAAAACTTCTGTATCTTTCACTGGGACTTCCCTGGTGGCTTAGATGGTAAAGAATCTGCGGCAATGCAAGAGCTGTTCAGCCACTCAGTCCTGTCCGGCTCTGGGACTCCATGGACTGCAGCACGCCAGGCTTCCCTGTCATTCAGTACCTCCTGGAGTTTGCTCAGACTCTTGTCCATTGAGTTGATGCTGTGCAAGAAACACGAGGTCATTTCCTGGGTCAGGAAGATCCCCTGGAAAAGGGAATGGCTACCCACTCCAGTATTCTTGCCTGGAGAATCCCATGGACAGAGGAGCCTGGAGAGCTATAGTCCGTGGGGTTGCCAAGAGTCAGACACGACTGAGCTACTAATACGCTCGTCTTTCATTGTTGCTGTTTATATAGCATAGTGTTTTTCTTCTTGGCAGGTGCTCAGAGTGTTTTTAAAACATACATCCCATGATTTATCGGCTTTATGTTACTTTTTAGAGAAAACATTAGTTTATTTTGCCTGGGCCAGTGCTTGAGCGGCCCTCAGATTCAGGGCCCATCCAGTACTGAGGTGAATGAGGCCTTTATGCTCTTCACTTGGCCTTTGCTGCCTTTTACTCCAGGAGAGGGCCTGATGAATGTATGATGGAATTATATCAAGGTGACCATAGGAATCACATAGTTACTTTATTGAATTATGTGGTGCTTGGAGAACTTTAGTGTATAACTCTCCTATCTTTGAAGTCTGGCATCTTCAGCGACCCCCAGTAGCATGCCTGTGGAGTGATGTCTGAGAGGATGACTGTGGAGCCCAGCTCAGGTTTGACCCAGGCATCATCAGGTTGGCAGAGGGCGGTTGTCAGTGGGGCTGCTTTTCTGGATCATGAGCAAGTTCCTTTGGGGAAAGGATCTGCCTGCTCCGTTGACAGATGGCAGTTTTTCCTCTATCAGTTGGTAGCACTGCTGCTGCTAAGTCGCTCAGTCATGTCTGACTCTGTGTGACCCCATGGACTGCAGCCCACCAGGCTCCCCTGTCCCTGGGATTCTCCAGGCAAGAGTACTGGAGTGGGGTGCCATTGCCTTGTCCGGTTGGTAGCACTGGGAGGAGTCATTTCTACCTTGGCACAGGTGGATCTTGCCAATAGTCTAATTTTTTTTTTATTGCTAGTACATAGAATTACAATAGATCGTTTTTTATGGTTGCGCTGGGTCTTTGTTGCTGCGCTCCGGCTTTCTTTAGTTGCCGTGCGTGTGGGCTTCTCACTGTGGTGGCTTCTCTTGCTGTGAAGCACAAGCTCTAGGGCACGAAGTCTTCAGTAGTTGTGTGAGGCGGTCTCAGTAGTTGTGGCACTCATGCTCTAGAGCACCAGCTCCGAAGTTGTGGCGCACGGGCTCAGTAGCCCTGGGGGCAAGGGGGATCTTCATCAACCAGGGATCAAACCCATGTCCCCTGCATTGGCAGGGGTATTCTTAACCACTGGATCACCAGGGAAGTCCCAGTCTGACTAGTTTTTAATTAACATGCTATATTCCACCCGGAATGAATTTACTGAGATTGCCTTCTCATTTCCAAGTGAATGATTTCAGTAAACATCATGGTCTCCTTTGTTAGAGCATTAACTTCAGTGACGGCTATTTTTAAACATTTGTTGTATGCTATGACTTATTGACTGTCAAGAGCAAATGACACACAGTACCTGTCCTAGGAGAAATCAGGTCCCAAGAAAAATGAAGGTGAGGGGATTTTAAATTCAAAACTGGTTCACAGAGAAAGCCCGTGCTTTCCTCTAAGCAACTCAGTTGTAGATCACAGAAGGTTTTGAAATTCACAAAATGCTCACAAGGTTTTTATTTAGTATTTAGTTCATCTGTAATTATGAGTACGCAATTTGCCTTTTTTTAAAGCTGTGATATTAATACTGTTTTATTTAAGAGGATGTAGCATCAGAGTTTTAAAGCACATGACTAACCGAAGTGTCATTTCACAGCCGGTATTGTTGTTGGTGGGAAGAGGCTGGATTCTCCACAGAACAGACGCGTATCTAGCCTTCCACTGTGCTGGTGAGGCAGGGCCGGAGAAGAACCCCGGGTGTTCCGCAGAGGAGAAGCCTCTCCTGCAGTGCTCATCTTAGCCACTGTTACTGCTTTGCGTGTGCTCAGTTGTGTCCGATTCTTCGCGACCCCGTGGACTGTAGCCCACAAGCCTCCTCTGTTTGTGGAATTTTCCAGACAAGAATACTGGTGGGGTTGCCATTTTCTACTTCAGGGGATCTTCCTGACCCAGGAATCGAACCCACATCTCTTGCGTCTCTGCACTGGTAGGCAGATTCTTTACCACTAATGCCACCTGTTACTGCTTTAAAATTATTTAATTATAAACAAGACAAAAGTTTCTTCCTTAGAAACATACTTTTTAAGAATTATAAATTCCTTTATTCTTAACTAGAATCTCAAGTTAGTGGGCGGGTAGGGGGAGAGATCTTGGGATATGTCTAGCAACAAAATTTCTGACACAGTGTTACTGGAGGAAGTTATTTTTGAGGTTAATGGTGACATACATATATATGGTCATAGATTTGTATTTATGGGAATTTCAAGTTCCTGCTGAGTAGTTTGGAAGATGTGGAAGGGATATAAGACTAACAACTAGATACAGAGTTTAAGATTGTATGGGAAGGAGTAAGGTATAGCTCTAATGGGTACAGGGTTTCTTTTAGAGTTGGTGAAGCTGTAAATCTGGAACCTGGGGATGGTTGTACAGCCTTGTGACTATACTAACATCATTGACTTGTGTGCTTCAAATGGATGAATTTTATGGTATGTGAGTTATATCTTAATAAGGGTGTTTTTAAAAAAGATCTTATTAATGAATTCACAGTGAAGATTCCAGAATTGCCTTTGACTTCCTGCTTTCCTTTTTCCATTCTCCATCTCTCTGAAAGTAGTTGAAATGAAAGATAAAGAAGACCAAACACTCTTCCTTTCTGTGATGGGGACATGTGAGTGAGTGGCCCCAGACCTGTACAGGGAAAGTTGTTTACACAAGCTTTGAGGCTGTGAGCCCAGAGATAAGAAAAACCAGGCCGAAGGCCCACTTGGGCAAAAACTGACCAGAGAAATGGGCCTGTGTGCTCCCCGGGAAATCTGAGATTTCCTGAAACTTGGTCCCATAATTTGTGGACAAAGCTAGGCTGTCAACTAAGTAGTAGTGCAAAGTAAAAGTGAGATTGTGGCACAGGCAACAACATGGAGGAACCTTGATTACCGGTGGAAATATCAACAACCTCAGATACACAGATGACATCACCCTCACGGCAGAAAGTGAAGAGGAACTGAAGAGCCTCTTGGTGAAGGTGAAAGAAGAGTGAAAAAGCTGGCTTAAAATTCAGCATTCGGAAAACTAAGATCATGGCATCCGGTCCCATCACTTCATGGCAAATACATGGGGAAAAAGTGCAATCAGGGACAGATTTTATTTTATTTTATTGGGCTCCAAAATCACTGTGGATAGTGATTGCAGCCATGAAATGAAAAGACTTTTGCTTCTTAGAAGAAAAACTATGACAAAGCTAGACAGCATATTAAAAATAAAAAGCAGAGACATCACTTTGCTGACTAAGGCCCAAAGTCAAAGCTATGGTTTTTCCAGTAGTCATGTATGGATGTGAGAGTTGGACCATAAAGAAGGCTGAACGCTGAAGAATCGATGCTTTTGAACTGTGGTGTTGGAGAAGACTCTTGAGAATCCTTTGGACAGCAAGAAGATCAAACAATCAATCCTAAAGGAAATCAGTTCTGAATATTCATTGGGAAGACTGATGCTGAAGCTCCAATACTTTAGCCATTTGATGTGAAAAGCTGGCACATTGGAAAAGACCCTGATGCAGGGTTTGATTGAGGGCAAGAGGAGAAGTGGGCAGCAGAGAATGAAATGGTTAAGTAGCATCACCAACTCAATGGACATGAGTTTGAGCAAACTCTGGGGGATAGTGAAGGACAGGGAAGCCTGGCATGCTGCAGTTCATGAGGTTGCCCCGTGAGTTGGGCATGATTTAGCAACTAAACAACATTAAATGAAATATGCCAGTCACAGAAGGTCAAATACAATGTGACTCCACCTCCATGAGGTACCTAGAGTTGTGAAATTCATAGACACGGCAAGTAGAACAGTGGTTGCCAGGGCCTGGGGAGTTAGTGTTTACTAGGTACGGAGTTTCAAGATGAAATTGTGGAGATGGATGGTGATGATGGTTACACAGCAATGTGAATGTGCTTAACTCCACTGACCATTTAAAAATGGTTAGAATGGAAACTTCCCTGGTGGTCCAGTGATTAAGACTCCACACTTCCAATGCAGGGGCCATGGGTTTGATCCCGGGTCAGGGAACTAAGATTCTGCATGCCGCACAGCTCCCTGTCTACCTACCAAAAAAAATGTTATAATGTTATGAGTTCAATGTTATGTCTACCACAATAAAAAATAATAATAAAACGTAAAATTACTTAGAGGAAAAAGGGGACAGGGTATTTGGATTCTTTACTAGACTGGACACCTCTTTTGGTGGCCTTGCTTCTGCTGCTGTCGTGTGTGTGTGTGTGTGTGTGTGTGTGTGTGTGTGTGTGTGTGTGACAGCCAGAGTGCTTAGTGAGGCCTCTTACCTGCTCCACCTTCTTTCCCGTCTTTCCACCAGTCACTCATGGAGCATTGCCTCTGTTCCAGAAATTGGGCTGGGCACTGGGGAAAGAGGCATTTATAATGTAGGAGGTTGGGAGAGATGCATTTGCTTTTTTCCAAAAGAGATCGTGACATTGTGTTGTGCTCATTGGTTTGAAGTGTGGGTGGCACTACTGAGGTGTTACTTGGGTGGGGGGATAGGATGGGTGGGAGTGACAGTGAGATGTTCAGAAACCTAATTTAAAGTAGTAAAATCACCATGTGACTGCAAGTTGATACTTGCAGATGAACTCTTTGAAAAAGCAGTGTTTCCCAAGAAGAGTAAAATGACTTTGTCTATAACTTAAAAATTTCTTTACGGAAGAACGAATTCCTTATGGTGCTAGAAGAGCCACCAGGATAGGGATGAGACAATCTATTTCATGGCTACTGTTTCCTGAGGCAGCAGAAGAAAGACACAGCTAAGTTCTTAAGGAGCTGTGGAGGAGACTAAAGTACAAATATGAAGCAGATCATTTTTACAAGGTGTCTTAGTCTGTTCACGTGCTATAACACAATACTGTTGACTGGGTGATGTATAAGCCACAGAAGTTTATTTCTCACAATTCTGGAGGCTTGGAAGTCCAAGATCGAGGTGCCAGCAAATTCGGTGTCTGGTGGAGCCCACTTCCTGGTTCACAGCAATATTTTTGTTGTGTCCTCATATTGCAGAAGGGGTGACGGAGCTGTCTAGGGGTCTCTTTTATAAGGGCACTGATCCCATTCATGAGGGCTCCACCCTCATGATTAACCAACAACTTCTCCAGCACTCTACCTCCTAATAGCATCACTTTGGAGATTAGGACTTCAACATAGGAACCTTGGGAAGATGCAGTCAGTCTAGTACAGAACAGTATATAAGTAACTGACAATTAATTTATTAAGGACAAATTAAACAAGAGGAGATGTGTGAAAGTCAGGTGGGTCAGGGACCACAACCTCTAGCTAGGAAAATCCAGTTTCAAAACACATTTAATGTTTTTAGAGAGAGGTTGCAGAGGCAGCCCTCATCTGTTAAATAGATTCTTTACTAGGGAGGAGGTGGAGTAGAGGTGAAGTGGGGCAAGGGTGTGATATTTTTGTAACAGTTTGAGATACTAAGTAACTTCCTGATAAGATTAATTTCCTCCTAAGTTAAAGCTGCAGTGTGGTCATGCTCTTACTAATGAAAAAGTCAAAAGTGGATAAGCTAGAATGATCTGGCTTCCTAGCTGTTGTGCTCAGTTCTGAGGTGTGTCCTGAGCACACTTGAAAGAGTTGGCTTTGGGATAAGGGAGGGAATCTGTTTTTGTGGAATACTGTAGTTTTTTCTTAAAACTTTTTTTTATTGAAGCATAATTGATTTACAATGTTGTGTTAATTTCTGTTGTACAGCAGAGTGGTTCACTTATTCATGTACATCCATTCTTTTTAATATTCCTATCCATTTTGGTTTATCACAGAAGAGTGAACATAGTTCCCTGTGCTGTGCAGTAGGACCTTGTTGCTTATCCATTCTATGTCTACCACTTTGCATCTACTGACCTCAAATTCCTTAGCGTACCTGGTTTTGATTTGAGATTTGTTTGTGAATTTCACAATAAAAGTAAGTCATAGTCTTCTACTTTCCTGTCAGTTTTCCACTGTGTACACGTGGCAGGGTGAGGGAGTGGTTTGCAACAATTCAGAGTATAGCAAAATTTAAAAGGAAGTTTAGAAAAATCAAACACTAAGAATTATTAGCCTAATGTGGCTGGAAACAAGTCCTCTGCTTTTTTTTTTTTCCCCCAGAAAAAGAAAACTAGAAAATAATTAGATTAGTGATACCTCTTTCTTTCTCCATGCTCACATTCCATTCTTGTTAACCAGTTACATTTAAAAGTCATTGTAATAGGCATTTTTGGAATTTATCCCTGGTAGCTCAGAGGGTAAAGAATCTGCCTGCAATGCCGGAGGCCCAGGTTCAATCCCTGAGTCAGGAAGTTCCCATGGAGAAGGAAATGGCAACCCACTTCAGTGTTCTCGCCTGTAAAATTCCATGGGCAGTGGAGCCTGGCAGGCTATGGTCCACGGGGTCACAAAGAGTTGGACAGGACTAAGCGACTGACACTTTGACATCTTCACTTTAATTTAATTTTTCTTAATTTTTTTAATTTTAAAAAATGTGAACCATTTTTTAAAGTCTTTATTGAATTTGTTACAGTATTGTCTCTGTTTTATGTTTTATTGGCCCCCAGGCGTGTGGCGTCTTGGCTCCCTGAGCAGGGATTGAAACTCTGTCCCCTGCATTGGCAGGCGAAGTCTTAACCCTTGAACCAGCAGGGAGGTCCCTGTAATAGGCATTTTAAAGGAAACTAATAAAATGCTATCTCCTTTTGTTTAAAGCTGTGAATACTGAAGAGTTTGTGTTGGCCTATATTATGAGAAAACTGCTGCCTGAACCTGGCTTGGTGCTGTCAGCTCTGGGGGACAAAGGCTAATACTTTGTCATTATTCTACTTTCTTGATCTTTAAGGAGTAGGTCACAAATATATGTATATTTAAAAAATAGGTGGTGACATTATCATTTGTTTTTCCTCATAAAGGCTAGGGAATTTCTTCTTACAATAGATAGATTTTCCCCAGTGACTAAAATAACATATACTCAGTGCAGACAACTTGGAAGTAGAAAAAATTAGAGAAGTTAGAGAAATTTCGGGAAAACCTATCCCTTTCAGGGAAACGATTGACTTTATTTTGAGCAATCTGTGTTTCTGCTGACTTGCCTTTTTCTCATCCCAGCAGATCTTTCTGGTTTGGAATCTCCTTCATGGAGGGCTTGTCAAGGACACAGCTGTCCTTTCTGCCTCCACTCTGGTCTCTTGAGTTGGGAGGACTTGGAAGGCAATCACCTGGCTTTCTCCCCGCATCCACTTCCTGTCTTTCAAATTGTTAAACGCTGAAATCTGTAAACTGGTTAATGGAACATCCTTGGTGGCCCCATACTTGTGAACACGAGTCACTAGGGCTTGTCTCTGAGACTGAGGCTTGACAATCAGAACGGATCTTGCTGAGGAAAAAGACCCCTTGTGCAGGAGACACTGGGTCCACACTCTGCCCCACTTCTCAGTTGAACTGTGTATGGTGTGAGAATCATTCAGTCGTGTCCAACTCTTTGCGACCCTGTGGACTGTAGCTCACCAGGCTCCTCTGTCTATGGAATTTACAGGCAAGAATACCAGAGTAGGTTGCCATTCCCTTCTCCAGGGGATCTTCCTGACGCAGCGATGGAACCTGGGTCTCCTGCATTGCAGGCAGACTCTTTACCATCGGAACCACCGAGGAAGCCCTCTCTGTAGAACTGTAGCTGCGACTGAAAAAATTGCACAACCTGAGAGTTGAGAATTATCTTTTATTTAGTGGTATTCTGAGGACTTAAGCCTGGGAGGCAGCCTCTCAGAATAGGCCTGCGGGACTGCTCTGGAGAGGTAAGGGAGGGACCAGAATATATAGGAGGTTTTTGCAAAGGAAAAAAACAAACAAACAAACCCCATGTAGTCAGAATACCAAAAGATTACTCTTGAGACTTCCCTTGTTCCAGTGTTTTAAGTATCCACCTTCCAGTGCATGGGACACAGGTTCAATCCAATAAGACCCCACATGCTGTGGAACAACTAAGCCTCTGCACAACTACTGAACCTATGCTCTAGCACCCACAAGCTGCAACAAGAGAAGCGCCTTAATAAGCTGTGCACTGCAGCTAGAGGGTAGCCCTCGCTCGCCGCAACTAGAGAAAACGTGTGTGCAGCGATGAAGACTCACCACGGCCAAAAATAAATAAATGAAAAAAAAGATTACTGATCGTTAAGAAAACCAGAAACCTCAAGTTAATGAATTTAGCACTTTTCTATGTGTGAGAAGATGGAAGAGTCTGGGCTGGCTGACATCTTTCCCTTGATATGCACCTTAGCATATCAAATTTGAATAGGATACTAGAACCAGTATCCTATTCTTTCTCGTCCTGTGTCCCCTCAGGGTGCACCACTGGGGGTGGCTAGCCACAACATACTTTGTTTACTGATATGGCAGAGAAATTTCTTCCTCCACGGTGGTAACAAAATTTTTCAGATCAGATTATCTGATTTATCTGGTACATAGCAAGTTCTCAGAATTCTTTCCATGGATATTATGCCCACCAAAACCTTTTTGTTTCTTTCATTCACAAATGTTTACTGAGCACCACCTTAGGAATGGATCCCACAACAGAAAAATCTCTTTCTTCAGGGAGCTCAGATTTTTGTGGGGGAGGTGCTAAGTCGCTTCAGTCATGTCTGACTCTTTGCGACACTATAAACTGTAACCCGCCAGGCTCCTCTGTCCATGGAATTCTCCAGGTAAGAATACTGGAGTGGGTTGCCATGCCCTCTTCCAGGGAAACTTACCGACCCAGGAGACAGTAATAAATAAGGACTAAATATATGGTATTTTAAATAGTGGTAAGTTGGTGATGGACAGGGAGGCCTGGCGTGCTGCGATTCATGGGATCGCAGAGTCGGACACGACTGAGCGACTGAACTGAAGCGCTAAGGAGGAAAGCATGGAAAGGGAGATATGGGGGTTGTGTGTGTGTATACACTGGTAGAGAAGGAACATTGACTTATTTAGCTTGTAACATAGCTATGTATAATTTCACTATGTAATGAGTCTTTAAAATTTTTTCTCTTATGTATTTTATTTATGTGTATTTGGCTCTGCTGGGTGGTCTTGGTTGCTGTACGGGCTTTTCTCTAGTTGGAGCAGGAGCTGCTTTCTAGTTGCGTTGTGAGGGCTTCTCTTGCTGCGGAGCGCAGGCTCTATAGTTTTGGCACACAGGCTTAGTTGTTCACTGGCATGTGGGATCTTCCAGGATCAAGGATCCAACTGGGGTCTCCTGTATTGGCAGGCAGGTTCTTTACCGATGAGACACCAGGGAAGCCTTGTAATGCGTCTTTATGCTCCAGCTGGGGGCAAGTACTCACCCCTCTGTTGAGTAGGACTTCCTCTCTGTCCCTGGAATGCTGTTTCTGGGAGCATGTAGGTTCTGGATATTGCCTGGCTGGAAATGAGGGCTCCACAACAAAGTTTGGAGTTTGAGAGGGGTGTGTGTGTGTGTGTGTGTGTGTGTGTGTGTGTGTGTGTGTTTCTGTTACAAAACTCAAAGTTTTAAATAGAAACTGGAGGGGCCACTTTCTTGGAAAAAGTGCCCAGTGCCAGAAGCAGTAATGACGTAAGTACCAGATTTGGAGCAGAGACGTAATGTTGGCACACTGCCCCCCGCCCCCCAATCTTTCCCACACTGACACTTCTCTTTTTCACATACTGCATATTCTGTCCTTTTCCTCCTTTCATCCCTTGAGGCCATTTTGGAGAAAAGTTTTTAAGGAAGGAACTACAGTTAGCATATAGGCCGCCTTGTGTGATAATCTACTCAGTCAACAGGCAAAAGGAAGAAGCTTTTCAAAGAATAATCAGGTCTCTCAAAATGTACATGGATAAAGGGAAGAGGATAAGAATCTGCTAAAGACGTGGTGTGTGCTGATGAAAATAAAAAAAAGCTTACCTAGACCCTGGCCATATCTTGTTTAGTGGCTAAGTGTGGGTCTTAGAAACTATGGAACTCCATTCCAAAGTGCAAGCTTGTTCAATGTGGTTTGTACCTGCAATTTCTCATTACTTCTCTCTCAGTGATGCTTTTTACTTTAAGGAATATGGATTCCATTACTGGTTTTAAAAGTTATACTTCAGAAAATTTATTGATGGCTACTCCTAATTATTTGAATTTTCTGTGCAGTGTGAGTACCTCAGTATTAACAGTGGTCACCAAAACACTTTAATAGTAGGGCTCAGGCCTCTCTGGGCTTTCCTGGTACCTCAGTCGGTAAAGAATCTGTGTGCAGTACAGGAGACTGGGTTCGATCCCTGAGTTGGGAAGTTCCCCTGGAGAAGAAAATGGCAACCCACTCCAATATTCTTGCCTGGAAAATCTCATGGACAGAAGTACCTGGTGGGCTACAATCCATGGGGTCGCAAGAGTCGGACACAACTTAGCAACTAAACCACCAGACTTCCCTGGTGGTGCAGTGGGTAAAAATCTGCGTGCCAATGCAGGGGAAAACAGGTTCGCTCTCTGGTCCGGAAGCAGTTAAACCCGTGCCCCACAACTGCTGGACCTGAATTAAACCCGTGCCCCACAACTGCTGAACCTGTGCCCGAGACCCTGCGAGCCGCAGCTACTGACGCCCACGCACCCTAGAGCCCGTGTTCTGCAGGAAGAGGAGCCGCTGCAGTGAGACGCCTGCGCGCAACTAGAGAACGCCCAAGGGGAGCCGCTGCGGTGAGATGCCTGCGCGCAGCTAGAGAACGCCCCCAAGTGCAGCAAGACCCAGCGCGACCAAAAAGTAAAACAAGTAGGCCTCCACTAGAAAATACCAGAAACCACCCCTGCTTAAAAAATCAGAGATCCAGAATTAAAAGGAACAGGGGTTGCTGTTGGTTAAGGTATTTTGTGGCCTAAACTATCTTTTAAAATCAGAAAAGCAACGAAGTTTTGTGGAAAGTGTAGAATTTGCATGGATCTGGGTTAGAATATCAGCTCCTCTTTCAACCAGTTATGAAACGATTTGGGCAGATTAGTCTCTGCATCTCAGTTTTCTTACATGTGAAATTATTATCTCACAGAGTTGTCGTTATGGTAATTAAATGGCATCTATATGTGTTTGGTACAAAGTAGATGCTAACGGGTTTTTAAAAAATGTTTTAAGTGTCTTAAACAGATTCCAAGTGCTGGGTCTTACTTGCAGCACTTGGAATCCGTGATCTTTAGTTGTGGGATGCGAACTAGCTGTAGGATCTAATTCCCTGGCCAGGGGATAAATTAAAATATTGATTTTGAAAGCCCCAGTCAGACCGCCTGATTGACAGACATTACCTCTTAATGTTAGATTTTCACTTAATGTAATAATTAGGCACTAACTAGTAATAATAGTAATAATAATGAAGGTAACGGCCATCATTATAGGGTGCTTTTGTGTGTGTTGTTTTGGTTACTCTGAACAGGGACTACTTGAGAGCAAGTATTTGTATTATGTTCATTTTGCTGACAAGAAACTGAGGTTTTGTGAGATTAAATTTAGAAAGGAAAGAAAAATGTTACCTTAAAAGATCACTTTTTATTGATTAAGATAACATCTGAGTTGAAAAGTCATGGGAGATTGCTTACATAAGATAGCATTTTGAAGCAATTCAGCCTTTTGCAGGGTAGAAGCCCAGACCTCCTGTGGCTGTAACATGGAACCACTGCTCATTTCACACATAAGTACTGGCCCTTTGAAATCCGAATGAATGGAATCCTAAAGGTCTGGTGTATTGACAGCGCCTTCCTGAAAATTCCCAGAAGTGTGTAACTTTACTTTGCTGTCAACAGATCTGTTCACCTGGGAAATAATTGGATTACTGCTGATTACTCTCAGTTCCCGCTGGAATGAGAGTCCAGCCTGAAACCTCTGTTTTGCAGGGAAGGAAATAGGTTGGAAAACCACAATAGATAGGTCTGCCCAGGGTGCCTGGTGATGAAGCTGAACTGTGCTTTATTTCTTTTTTCTAACTTTTATTCTTTTATTTTTGGCTGTGCTGGGTCTTTATTACTCTGCAGCCTTTTCCTCTAGTTGTGATGAGTAGAGGGTAATCTCTAGTCATGGTGATCAGGCTTCCCGTTGTGGTGGCCTCTTTTGTTTCGGAGCATGGACTCGAGAGCTCTCAGACGTCAGTAGTTGCAGCTCCCAGGCTCTAGAACATAGTCTCAGTAGTTGTGGTACTTAGTTGCTCCTTGGCATCGTCCGGATCAGGGATCGAACCTGAGTTCCTTCTTGCTGAGCCACCAGGGAAGCCCTGAAAGGTGCGTGATTTCCATCACTTTCTCTCTTCCTGTGGGATTTCTGATGCTGAGGCTCACCAGGCAGCTGGGAATTTGTGGTGAATCAGCAGTTGCCTGTCATTAAATTTAGAACTCTTAATACCCTCCATACTCCAGTTCCACAATGAAAAATATAAAGTTCTAGAATGTGAAATTCTCCCCTTATGCTTATATTTGTGCTTATTTCTCTGTTTGGATGCCGGCAGTTTAGTGAATTTGCAGAGAAGTTGTATTGATCTCAGAGTGTTATGAAAATAAGTCCAAATGGACATGACAAACCCAAGATAAGAACCTTGATTGGATCAAAAACAGCTATAAATGATATTTGTGGGACAAATAAGGAACTCTGAATATGGACTTGATACTGGATAATGATATGAAATTATTGATTTTCTTAGGTATGATAATAAGGATGTTTTGATTATGCAGCACAATGGCCTTATTCTTGAGAGATTCATGCTTAAGTATGAAGGGGTAGGATGTCATCATGACTGCAGTTTAGAGATGATTCTGCAAAAAGTGAAACTTGCTCCCTACACAGAGGGGTGAGATTAAACTCTCCGAGGGCAGAGCCTGCACCAGAACTAGTACCTGAACATGTAGCTGCACAGTAAGTATTTGCCAAGTGGGAATTCATTACAGAGAAACCAGCCTGCACAGCCAACCACCTCTGTCCCTTCCCCCACACTGAGCTCCTTCAGGTCTTTGAATCTTCCCTCAAGCACCTTGCGCAGTGCTGGCTCTCATTAATCTCTGTTGGAGGAATGGGGAAAATGCTGAATTAGTAAGAATAGCAGTGGCCACCTGAAAGTGGGTTACTTTTCCCTTGCAGACTTGCGGACCTGCAGAAATGCAAGGATGAGGGGGAAATCTGTCTAGTTCTTGGGGGTTGTTTGCAGGGAAGTGAGGCTGAGTTATTAATAGTAACAGATCTGAAGAAGGAGCTGCAGGGCACTGGGTGATACAGCTGAAAACCCCAAGTATTTGTGCAGAAAATAAGCAGGTGCCATTGTGCATCATGAAAGCTGAGCTTTCTGGAACGTCCCATCCTTAACTTTGGAATTTGGTTTGGTCTTAGGCTGGACTAGTTTTTAAGTTTTAAGAGCCTACGGTAAAGCTACAGCTGCTCTCAGGTTTTGAAATGCATTTAAATGCCCCTTGTTGGGTGGGTGGTATTGAGAATGGAAGGAAAACTTAGCAATTTGTCCAGATTGATTGCCTATTGTTCATATGTGTTTTACAAGATATGCAGTGAGAAAATTCAGGCCGTAGTCAACTTTCTTCCCCAAGTACTAAGCACATGATTATGGTATTCAGGCATTGAATGGAATTAGTTACAGAATGCCTAATGTCAATTGTGTATTTTCTGTTTTAGGATGAAAGAAATGGGACCCAAAAGGGAAAACAACTTTTTACTTGTTACAAATTTGAAATCTATTTTTCTTCTAACTACTGAGAAATCAGAGTAGTTAACTGAAATAGACTCTAAAAATACTCTTTAGCAGCATGCTAAAGTATTTTTTCTTTGTCTAAAATTAGCTGATTTGAGCTGGGCGCTCTGGTTTTCCAAAGCCTTCCAGTAGATTCTCCAGCTCCTCCTCCCTGGTTTTAAGAGCTCTCCATAACAGTTTTGATGGGGAAGCAGAATTTACAAACACCTGAGGCAGGTTCTGGCTTAGATCTCACCTCCTCCAGGAAGCCCTCCTGAGATTTTTCTCTGCTGCACTCGTTTCTGACCGCTCTGACACTGTAACCTCCACTAGTACCACTTTTCATGTCCCAACCTGCCCTGAAGGGCACACCCCGTGCTCTGCTCACTGTCATCAGTGCCTCACACAGCTGTTGGTTAAATATTTAGTGAAAGTGTTAGTCGCTCAGTCGTGTCTGATTCTTTATGACCCATGCATGGTCAGAAGCCTACCAGGCTCCTCTGTCGATGGAATTCTCCAGGCAAGAATATTGGAGTGGGTAGCTATTCCCTTCTCAGGGGATCTTCCCCAACTCAGGGATTGAACCCAGGTCTCTTGTATTGCAGGCAGATTCTTTACTGTCTGAGCCACCAGTAGGCTCTCAAATATTTAGGTGCTGAACATATATTTGTTGAATGCTAAAATTGGTCCATTGGCTAAGCATATAGAAAGGAAAGTATTTGTTGGCAGTCTTGACAAAGAGTCTTATCCAGAAGGAAGTGGGGACAGAAAAGAGAGTGGGAGAGAAATTAGTTGAAATGGGAGTGGCTCAGAAATGTTGACAAGGTCAGGATGTGGTGGGAGAAGCCCTTTGCCTGGAAGAGGGGTGTGGCAGAGACAGCTACTACTTGCCCCTCCTCCTCTGCCTGAGCCCTCTAGATGGCTTTGGACAGTAGTAAGGTGTGTTTTGTTTTTAAAACAATGTGCTTTCAAAAATACTGTTTACCTGCTTTGATTGGGAAATGACATTTATTTTTATGAAAATATGTGTACTTACTAAACAGATTCCATTTGCTAAGTATCTGGAAATGTTTTTTAGTTGGCATGTGGGATATGTGTGTATTTTCTATCTATCACTAGTTCCTTGAGAGGCTTCCCTGGTGGCTCAGATGGTAAAGAATCTGAGAATCTGCCTGCAATGCAGGAGTGAGTGAGTGAAGTCTCTCAGTCGCGTCCTTTGCGACCCCGTGGACTGTAGCCCACCAGGCTCCTCTGTCCATGGGATTCTCCAGGCAAGAATACTGGAGTGGGTTGCCATTTCCTTCTCCAGGGGATCTTCCCGACCCAGAGGATCAAACCCAGGTCTCCCGCATTGCAGGCAGAGGCTTTAACCTCTGAGCCACGAGGAAAGCAATGTGGGAGACCTGGGTTCAATCCCTGGGTTGGGAAGATCCCCTGTAGAAGGGCATGGTAACCCACTCCAGTATTCATGCCTGGAGAAAATCCCCACGGACAGAGGAGCCTGGTGGGCTGTAGTCCAGTTCAGTTCAGTCGCTCAGTTGTACCTGAATCTTTGTGACCCCGTGGACAGCAGCAAGACACGCTTCCCTGTCTGTCACCAACTCCTGGAGTTTACTCAAACTCATGTCCATCGAGTTGGTGATGCCATCCTCTGACGTCCCCTTTTCCTCCTGCCTTCAATCTTTCCCAGCATCAGGGTGTTTTGCAATGATTCAGTTCTTCACATCAGGTGGCCAAAGTATTGGAGTTTCAGCTTCAGCATCAGTCCTCCCAATGAGACAATGAGATTTGTGTCGAACTCTTTACAGTCCCATGGATTATAGCCCTTTGCATACTGAGAACGCCATCAACAGTATGAAAAGGGCTATAGTCTGTGGGGTCGCAAAGAGTCAGTCACGCCAGTGACTAAGCGCAGCACAGTTCCTTGAGACAAGGGGGTTATAACTTCTATTTTAGGCCAATAGAATTTCTGTCTTAGACATGTTCCCATTTTACAGGACCAGACTTCATCCCATTGAGTTCTGAATCAGTTGAGAAGACTGGGTTGAGGAGGATAGAGACCAAAATTTACTTCACTGCTGGTTTGGAGCTGATACGGAGAATGTAGCTGATCCCTGTGGGCAAGGGGCCTTCCTGAGGCTGACCTCTTGTGCTGAGCTGGTGAAGACTCCCCTACAGGATCAGAGCAGAATGCTGGCCCCCCGCTGAGGACAGAGGGAGGGGCTGACTGTGCACACATCCCCACTTTCTCCTTCCAGACTCACTGCTCCCTGGGGTAGAGAGAAGATGCCTTCTCTCCCTTTTAAGTGATAAGAAAATGACACCCGGAAAGGTTATGTACTTTCTTAAAGTCACCCAGCTAGCTGGCAACAGATTTTTCTCCTGGACTCTAGAGGTCATTTGGTACGCATAGAAAGGACATGATTTGGGAACTGGCCAGGATTTGTGTTCACATGCTACCTCTGTGACCTTTGCTTGGGTCTATGCATCTGTA
Source organism: Ovis canadensis (assembly GCF_042477335.2). Taxonomy (NCBI): domain Eukaryota; kingdom Metazoa; phylum Chordata; class Mammalia; order Artiodactyla; family Bovidae; genus Ovis; species Ovis canadensis. The sequence goes on along the minus strand of NC_091247.1, from coordinate 160,964,201 downwards.
TAGTGGGGTTAAACTTTCTGCCTCAGGGCTTTTTAGGGTTACATGAGCTCTAACCCGTGTTTAGTAAGCTGGCCAGTGTTCTGTTTCTTTAAATGAGCATCACACGCGTCAGCCTGCAAGACTGGGTCATTTATCAATCCTCTAGTTCTTTTTTTTTTCTTTTTAAAATCTGGCGTGGAGCCTCAGAAAACTTGGTGGTTAGGGGATTTTGATGTTTTAGAAGGAAAATACAAATTGTCCCTAACTTCCTTATGTCCTAAATTGAAAGAAATGTACATGTCCCACTCACCCTAGAAAAACTTGCTTCATACCTAGAATTTACTTTATATATAGTCAGGAGTTGAAAGTGGCCTGTTTAACTTTGGGAAGCCAGCGTCTTTATTTTGGCTGCACCACATGGCTTGTGGGATGTTAGTTCCCCAACCGGGGATTGAACCCGGACCCTTAGCAGTGAAAGCGTGGAGTCCTAACCACTGGACCTTCAGGGCATTCTGCTAACGTCTTTCAAATCTAAATATTCACGTTTCTTTTCTAGGACTTTCTTTAAGTAGCAGTTTGAAGAGTTTTGTTTTGTTTGGTGTTGGGGGTGGGGTGGGGGGGGTGATGCACACATCAGTGGCCCAAGTGAAGGGGTGCAAAGGTGAAGCAATCTTCGTGCCAGGGATCTGGCCCAGAGCTTGTACATTGTGGTGTGGTGTGATCTCTGTCTTCACGTTTCCTTAGACGCATTGGATGAAGCAGTTCCCTGTGCCCTCTGGGACACTGTTGTTTCAGGCGGTGCCCCACGTGGGGACAGGGATGCAGCTCTAAGCCGGCCCATATCCTGTGTTGAATACTGGCATTGACCTTCCACTTTGAGTGTCTGCTATTTGCTTCCTGTCCAGATCTTCAGTTTAGTGAGGTCCACACAACTTTGATCCACATGTTTGTTTCAGACCCCTGCTGCCAACACATTCATTAAATTCAGTTTCTCTTCTTTCTTCCCCTTCAAATCAAGCCTTTTACTTTGTAGTCCACACCTCCTAGCTGAGCAGCACCTCCACCCGCCCTTGCCTCCCCCATCTGGCTCCGGGGGTGGGGGTGGCTGGCCGGCCCGGCTGCTGACCCCTAGCACTGAGGAAAGGTGGGGCGGGAGGGCGCTTCCTCCAGGCCTTGGACTTCCTGTGCTCACAGGGAGGAAAGCGGAGCCGGAGGGTGTGTGAGCCCTCAGGTCTTGGAAGTGACAGAAACATTCCTGCACAACAAAGAAAATCCAAGTTGCTTGTAAATTACCCCCCACTGCCAACGGCTATTCAAGTTTCCAGGGTGACCGGCGTGTAGCTTTTATTTATAAATTGGTCCACGAGTAGGGTGGTGTTTAAAAAGCTGCTTTTCCTTTGCTTTGGTCAGTCCTTTGTGATAGCAGGTGGTTGTTGGTGTTTAATCGCTAGAAGAAGCCTTCTTTATCACCTAGATCTCTAGTCCGCTCTCTTCTGGCAGCTTCCATACGTTGACCTCTGTTAATGCGTTTGGCTGCAGGCGTGAGCTCGGCTGCTTTCGTGCTTCTTCTCACTGTCAGAGTCGTTTCCCGGGGGTGGCTCGCCTGCCGGGGGTGGCCGGCACATCAAAGTTTGTTCAGTTACTCTGCCAGCGTGCTGGACTACTTTGTGTTTACTGTTTCCTTGCCTGTTTTAAAATTTTTTTAAATACATGGACATTCTTTTTTTTTTTTCCCCTCCCTAGATTTTATTCCCCACCTCCACCCCTGGAAGAATCCCATGGATGGAGGAGCCTGACAGGCTACAGTCCATGGGGTCACAAAGAGTCAGACACGACAGACCAGCTCACATTTTCAGCACACTTTCCACCCCAATTAACAGTCATACAGACCAGAGAAGTTTTTGAAAATTTTGTCAAAATTTTGTATGGAAAGAGAATTAAAGCCTCAAATCTTACCAATCAAACATAAACACTTAACATTTTGAAATATTTCCTTCTTGTCTTCAGGCACATGGTTTGTTATGCTGGATGTGCAGTTTCTCCTGACTTTTTGTTTTGTCTCCCATTAATATCTCTCTGTAAGCATCATGTTAAGAGTGTCTGTATGGTCCACTCTTAAGGTCTGTGAGTGCATTGAGTCATTTCCCTGACACTGGGCATATAGTTTGTGATTTTTAACTAATTCTTTGTAGACTCAGCCCGGTGACCAGTGCCCCTGGTAATTGCTAGTTGTGTTAGTACCTCACCCTCCAAAATAGGTTGTGTATCAACCGCCTCACCCTCTGGAAGCTAGCGATGCACAGACCTGATGGTCTGTCCACGAGCTTTCACCTCCTCCACGGTCCCTTCCTGCCTTCTCCTCCTTTCTTGGCTGAATGGGCTTTGAGTCAGACAGACCTACTGTGACCTCAGCCCCTGCACAAACTGCATGCCCTCGCCATGTGAATTCTTCCAAACCTCCATTTTCCTATTTGCAGAATAGGGATAAGAATGATTCCTCAAAACAAGTTATTATAAGTGAGTTCTGAGTCGGGTGTGAAGGGTGTGGTGGGGGGGGAGTCTGACCTGGGTGATGCAGCAGCCGCCACCTCCAACAGCCTTCCAAGGCTTCAGGTTGGCTAATTTTGCCCGTCTGGTTTTGGAATAAGAACAGAGAGAATAGGGAAGCAAAATGGGGGAGGTTTATTGATAAAATTTTTCTTCCCGTTTTCAGTATAAGGGCTTCCCTGATAGGTCTGTTGGTGAAGAATCCGCCTACAATGCAAGAGACCCCGGTTTGATTCCTGGGTGGGGAAGATCCCCTAGAGAAGGGAAAGTCTAACCCACTCCAGTATTCTGGCCTGGAGAATTCCATGTACAAAGAGTCAGACACGACTGAGTGACTTTCACACTCTCAGTATAAAGTTAAAGTGTTTGTTTCAGCACTGCCTGAACCCTCAGAGCAGGGTGTCTGGGATCCCTGGCTGGGCTCGTGGGGTGGGAGGCGTGGGCCAGGGTCACCAGGCCCTTGCCTGTTCTCCTGGCAGGGGGTCTGCCTTCCTAGTCTCTCCCCTTCTGGTCTTTCTGTTGGTGTCTCCCAACTCACCCCAAGGCTTAAGGTTCTCGTGATGACTTTCCTGTTGCTCAGCTTATCCATAACCAAGCAGGAGGGCAAGGAGCAAATCCCGTGTAAAAGAGTATCTTTAGAAATTGTAGGAACTTCACTGGTGGCCCAGTGGTTAAGAATCCTCCTGCAAATGGGGACCCACTGGTGGCCCAGTGGTTAAGAATCCTCCTGCAAATGGGGACCGTGGGTTTGATCCCTGGTCTGGGCAGATGCCACATGCCTCAGGGCACGTAAACCCATGGGCTGCAACTACTTGGCCCACACTCCAGAGCCCATGCTCCAAAACAAGAGAAGCCACTGCAGTGAGAAACCTGAGCACCGCAGCTGGAGAAAGCCTGCACACGGTAACGAGAACCCAGCACAGCGAAAACATCAGTGAGTAAATTTAAAAAAGGATGGCTTATGTGAGACTCTTCAAGGCCCTTATCTCCCAGATTTTTGTATCAATTGCTGTAACTTTTCTTTGAATTCCTCCAGAGTACTGGAGGAATCTGTAAATGTTCTTCATATGCCCATTTTCTGCACAGATCATTCTCCTGAGAGTGGAGGGCTCGTGAAGAATACACAGACAGAGAAAAATGAGGCCTTGTACATTTGGTACTTCAGGCATGCCTTTTAAGGGCTATGAAGAAGCTTAATCAGAAGAACCATCTTGAGTGCAGTGGAGCATGGAGGGGAGGAGACTTCAGGCCGAGGCAGTGGATTGAATTAATAGGAGCATGGGTGATACAAAACAGCTTAACTCCTCATGGGCTCCTTCAGACTTTCCACTTGAATGTTAAACAATTGTTCAGAGTCTGGGAAATTCCCTGGTGGTGCAGTGTGCAGTGGTTAAGACTCTGCACTTCCATTGCAAGGGACACAGGTTCAGTCGCTGGTCAGGGAACTAAGATCCCACATGCTTCTTGTACCACAGGGGCAGGGTCCTCACCCCCCCAACCCCTGCAAAAAAAATGTTCAGTCTGGACATGTGACTTGGAAGGACTGCCAGTTCTCTCCCTACACCTGTGGTGCCATCTCTGCACCTCAGTTGGTTGAGAGCAAGCTATGCAAACATGTTTTTAACTGGTGCATTAGCAAGGCTGCACCAAGTAAAAACTGAAGATGTACAAATCCACGCCTTCCAGGAGCTGTATGAGACTGTCTCATTGGACATTATCAACTTGAAGAAGGTGTCGTCATCTACATTTTTAAGCTCTATGTCACCTGAAAATGGAGAATCTAAGTTCCTTTTAAATTCTATTATACTGTGACGGCAGTTTAGACTCCTTACGATAATTGGCAGGGAAGAAGATAACCAAGCTTGCTTCTGACAGTTTTCCTTGGAGTGCTTGTCTACAGACATTTCTTATTTGCTTGGGACTCTCCGTCTTCTGTTCAGATTTGCTTTCAGCTGGCAGCTGAAATTTGTTTTCAGGGTGACAGCCCCGTTGGTTTGCAGTCTCTGCCCCTGGCTTTCTGATTCCTGCTGTTGGTGGAGCTGGAGCCTGGAGGTTCCCAGATGGGCTCCACCTGCCTCCTGCCATGTTCCTTTGTGCTTCCTGTCTGGTGCCCCTCCAAATGAGCCTGCTCATTTCCTTTCTCCGGAATCTCCCCTTATTGCCAGGGTTCAAAGGTTTCATCAAGGATACGGTGGTCACCAGACCTGACCTCCAAACTCTGACCTTTGAGTCTCTAGTATCCTTGGGGTAATCTCAATCAGGAGACTGTGGCCACAGCTGTAGTTGCTGTTGAAGGAGATGGACGGCTGTCAGATGACCTCTAGAGCCTTGAGCAGTGACAGGTTTTAATCTAAAATTTAGGGCTGATGCTCTGGCACGTTCCCCATTGTAGCATCTTGTCTCGTTTCCCTCTTGGTTTCTTGGTCACCTCTGATATGTATTTTTCCCATTAATTTTCCTACTGCCCAGTGGGCTTTGTAAGCATTGTATTTGATTAGGGTGGTGGAAGGCCATGGCACCCCTCTCCAGTACTCTTGCCTGGAAAATCCCCTGGATGGAGGAGCCTGGTAGGCTATAGTCCATGGGGTCGCTGAGGGTCGGACACGACTGAAGCGACTTAGCAGCAGTAGATGGTACAAAATCTTAGAAAAGTTACTGCTGAAAGGGACCATGATCCAGTGCCCTCTTAATCAAGGAAACTGAGTTTTTGAGGCCATGCCGCCTTTTGGAAACCTGAGTCCCTTCTGATGGAGACCTCAGCGAAATGGGCTTCCCAGTGGATTGGGCCAGGACAAGAGTGCTGGCTCATCTAGGGCCACATTCTTTTTGTAATGATCACAGATGATTAGTGGGATTTGGTTGTGCTTGGCCCTGAGGCCTCTCATAATCTCCTTTCTTTGTTGCCTTAGAATTTAAAGAAAGTTAAGCCAGTTGTGAAATGTATCACCTTTCAGAAAGGGATAGCATCTTAATTGACTCCCTTTGAAAACATGTCAAACTGGGATTTTTTTTAAGTACACCGTGTAATCTGGTATGCCTTGAGGTTGAGACCTCCAGCTGGGGCACCCTGGGGAGACTGGTCCACCTCCAAGTTTGTTTTCTGGCTCCAAACAAATGAGTGACTGTTTGACGATTGGCACGCGACCCGGTTTTAAAAGCACAACCATATAGGGTATGGCAGGCTGGTAACTGAGTGGGGGGTGGTTGAAGGAGCGAGGTCATGGAAGGCCCAGATGAAACGCTTTTAATGTGTATCACAACTGCAATTAATCTTATTAACACCCTGGGCTGGGGCTGCTCACCCTGCCCCGGGTGATCAGGGGTATTGGAGGGGCATGCTTTGAAGGACTGTGTTCTTTGATGGTGCAGATGGATAACAGAAGCGTATCAGACTTTGTTTCTGGTACCAGAAAGGCCTTTTGTGTGCCCGAGCAGATGCATTCCGTTTTGAGAAGCAAACAAAACTTGATGCAGATTGATAAGATATACAAAAGAGAGTGGGTTTTAAATGTGGTCTTGTAGCTGTGGGCTCTGGGACCAGACAGAATCAGCTGAAAAGGGAGGGAGCCTCCTCCTTGGTGCTCAGCATCCGGCTCCTGACAGCTCCGGGAGCAAAAGATTTAAAAACATGAGTTGTTGGGAGGCAAGAGTGAAATACAGGAAACACCAAAGCAGAGAAGGTGCTGTGATGAGAAATCCGAATTGATGGGGTGGTGCCGGGGTTCCTGAGGCTGCAGTGGTTAGAATGGCTTCCTGGGTGGGGTGGCCTTGATCAGAGGGTCACAGGGTGAGTGTTGGGAGTGGGGGCACTCATGGGGGAAAGAGAGTGGGCCAAGGGGGAGGGTGGTGTAGTGGTTAGGGGTGAGGCTGGCCTATAGATGGCACCTTGCTCTATCCATGTCTGTCTTCCACAAGTGTGTGAGGGAAGCTAGTACGGTATTGCATCCTTACAAGGCTGCTGCCCAGTTCTGTTTTTGCCACCCCCCTCTTTTTTTTTTTTTTTCCCCAGAAGTCCTCTAAAATACCTCTAGATTCCCTTCTGCTGTACTCTTTGTTGTTGTTTAACAAGTAGCCTTGGGGACAAAGAGGTTGTTTGAAATATCGAGTTCAACAGATGTGGTTTGGGTATGCTGATATCCTCTGATGAATACACAATCTAGTCGCTAAGTGAATAATGGATGGGAAAAGAAATATCTGTTCCTGTATAATGTACCCATTTGTACATAATTAGTGAATGTCACACTTAAAACATTATTAAAGATCTGTTCTCTTCAAGTCTCCTTGCTGTGTGTGTACATATGCTGGTTTCGCACCTGCAGGGCTTCTCAGAGACTAGCATCCTGAAGTTCTTCGGGAATCAGTGAGGGGGAGTAGAGGAGGAGGTGGGGGGCTGCCCTTGCTGTCCACAGGACATCTTGGAGGATTAGCAGTGCTGTTTGACAGTGTTTTGTGCGTTGCCCTTGCTCCCTCAGCTGCCCTCCATTTGGTCCATGTACTTTTCCCGCCTTAAGACAGAAGTGATGCATCTCTTGAACCAAGGGAGTTGAGGGGGCTGTTACATCCCCGCTTCCTCCTTCTTTGCTGTTGGAGCGGCAAACAGACGGCTGCATAGAAGAGTTGCCTAGAAGCTAAATTTGGGCAAGATGAGTCCCTGAATCCTCATATAAATGGGAATAGAGTCCTAGCTCTATATCCTGCCACTGAGAAAAGAAAAACATCTTCCTGTGTGGTGGGGGATACAACCCGAGAGTGGCCAGAATGAAGCAGTGCGCCACGGCCAGACGCCTGTTGACGCGGCACCAGTCAACCCTGGTGCCGTGAGAATGAGGCAGCAAGCAGCACGCTGTGCTTTCAAGGTCAGAGCAGCACCTGGGACTTCCCTGGTACTCCAGTGCTTAAGACTCCGTGCTTCCAGTGCAGGCGGTACAGGTTCCATCCCTGTTCGGGGAGCTAAGAACTAAGATCCCGCATGCCCCATCACGTGGCCAAAAAACCCAAATAAACAAAACAGACAAACAGAAAATAAAAAACAGCAGCACCCAACCTTCCAGAAACAAGTGTTCTGGTTCTTTCCTTCAGGAATAGACTCTTCCTTACTCCGGAATCTGCCTGCAGTGCAGGAGACCCGGGTTTGATCCCTGGTTTGGGAAGATTTCCTGGAGAAGGGAATGGCTACCCTCTCCAGTGTTCTTGCCTGGGAAATCCCATGGCCAGACGAGCTTGGTGGACTACAGTCCAAGGGGTCACAAAGAGTTGGACACAGCTGAGTAACACTTCCACTATTCCAGAACAATTGTCTTTTTACTGTAATGTATTTTGCTTTGCTTTCTTGTGGGTTTTCCTCCCTCGTTCATTACACCTGCCCACGTTGCAGTTCCACTGGAGTTCCACCAGCTGCCTGTGGCTGTGTACACTTAAATTATTTAAAATGAAATAAAATTTAAAACTCAGTTCCCCATTTCAAACTCTCAGGTGCCATGTGTGGCTTGTTCTGTTCTGGACAATGCAGATCTAGAACATTTCCATCATTTCAGATCATGCTGTTGGATGGAACTTTCTGAGTCCCCATAACACCTCTACCTACTGGGACACTTAGACGTGTGGTCCCGCAAGCGAGGAACGTCTGACAGGTGCTGACTGTCCCCCATGGACTTTCTTGCGAGCGCTCATCAGGACTGAGCAAGGCATTTTGTGTGTCTGCTCAGTCGTGTCCGACTCTTGGCTACCCTTTGGACTGTAGCCTCCTAGGGTCCTCTGTCCATGGGACCTTCCAGGCAAGAGTACTGGAGCGGGTTGCCATTTCCTCCTGCAGGGGATCTTCTGGACCCAGGGATCGAGCCTGAGGCTCCTGCGGCTCCTGAATTGACCCTCTTGGGACTTTGCAGGCTTAGCTTTGTGTGGCAGCGTTTCTGTATTCATCACAGGGTTTCCGCTTTGCACATGTAAAGGACGTCTCGGGACACTGTTTTCCTACCTGCTAATCTAATGCTTTAAAATACAATTCAGGAGCATCGCATCTGACTTGCTGAAAGTGTCTTCTGAGCCCTGCAAACGGCTTGCTCACTAGTTCCTGGAAATCACTGCTTCATCCTGTGCTTTTATGTGCAGACCTGCTTTGGTTTGCTTATAGGTTCCTCCTTGATTGCAGTAGAAGAATCTCTCCTGGAGGAGATTTTTCTATTTTGCTTAGGTCCATGATACTTTATATGACGTCTTTGTTGGAACAGAACCTGGAAGGAAGACGTGTGAAGTCTTTACCTAGACCACGTTTCTCTCAGGCTATCTGTGAATTCCATTTGCAGCATGGCCAACCGGTCCAGGGAAGTGTAGTGTCAGGAAGGAGGGCGCTTGGTGTTTTATGCCCTGCGCAGTACAAGGCTGGCACCTGCTCCAGCTGTAATTGCACCCAGCACCCCAGTCTTCTACGGACATCAGTAGGTCACTGCCTGTTTCTTCAGCTGGAGAGGAGATGGAAAGTAGGAATTTATGAGTTTGGAATGGAACCTCACTTAGAGAAGGCGCCTGTTGACTTGACAAGTTTATCCCCCTCCACTGAGAGAGGCTGGTCCCCAGACTGGTCAGGAGTCAGAGCTGCTCCCCATGAGAGCCGCAGGACCACCAGTGGGGAGGCGATGACGCTCTTTACTCCTATCTTGGCGTGATGCGGATATGTATTGTCCTCCACTCAACCTAGGAATCTGGGCTATTTGCAATTTTTAGAGTCAGTTGTTTCTTGGAGAAGTCTGTGATGCAAACAAAACAATGCCACACATGCAAGGGGATGGGGCAGGGAGTAAGACAGACTCGACTAGGCTGAAAGAATGAATGAAGTCGCTCAGTCGTGTCCGACTCTTTGCGACCCCATGGGCTGTAGCCTACCAGGCTCCTCTGTCCATGGGATTTTCCAGGCAATAGTACTGGAGTGGATTGCCATTTCCTTCTCCAGCAGATCTCCCAATCCAGGGATCGAACCTGGGTCTCTCACATTGTAGACAGACGCTTTACCGTCTGAGCCACCAGGGAAGTCATGACTAGGCTGAGAACCAAGAAAAGGCAGAAAGGCTGGGACCAGAGTGGTCTCTCCCAGTTTTAAGTGCTTGGTACACAGCTGGGCACCAGTAGGCATGTAATAAGTAGTTGTTGAATAATGGGTTGTATTGCTCAGGGGTCACAAAGAGTCAGACATGACTGTTATTTTCATAACAGTTCTATAAAGTTCATATTGTTCTGTACATTTTAAAAAGATGAGAAAACTGAGACTCAGGTTAAATAACTCACCTTTGCTCCTGCAGCTAGAATGTGGCAGAGCCATGACTCAGACCTAAGTATGCCTAAGCCTTAGACCACTGCCTTCACTAGGCTGAAACAGAAGGAGCAGTGGGGCTGTATTCATCTTCTCTCCTGCTCCCTCCCTCTGCCCTCCCATCTCTCTCCCTTTCTCCCTGCTCCCCCCTCATAGTTATTCTCAGATGCTTTATACTTTGCTTAGGGTCTTTTTTTTGTTATATTTTTAACTCAAGAAATTATGCTGTATTTTATACAGTGCTGTTGTCAATTATATCAATAAAATTGGAAGAAAAAACTTTAATTGTGATATGATTTCAGAATTAGACAAAAAAATGACAGGAAGGGTGTAAGCAGTGTCCAGGTTTGCAGGGGTCTGTATATTCTTGGACAGTTGGGTTGTGAGCCCCTCCAACCTGGAGCCGGGCCACGCTGCCTTCACACAGTCTGAGCCACGCTGCCTGGGATTCCTGTGTGTCTGGGAGGTAGGGCGGGCCCCTTTTGAAAGGTCGGTGTAAAAACAGCAGTGTGACCTCACCCAGGAACTGAGGCAAACCCAAGAGCAGCTGTCCAGAGATTGCTAGGTATAAATATGAGCAAAGAGTCTAGGGTTTATAGTTTTGCATGGAAGAGCTCACCCTCTGAGAAACTGGAGGGTTTGGGGAATGTAAAAAGAAAAGTGGCTTATGAAAAAGATGATTGGTAACTAACTTCCCAAACAGACACTCTCAGGCGTGGCACCATACCCTCCCCAGCTGCCAAGAACAATAGCGGATGCGTTCACAGGCTCCTGCGACCATGCCATTTCCTCCTCGCCATGCAATTACAGATGAATGTTTACGCTCCATGCTCTCTGCTCCACACCCGCCACGTGGGTGTTTTTTTTTAACCCTCTCCTTGCTATCACCTTTGTACTCATGAAATCCACTTTTTCCCTTCTGGGTTCTGTTCTGCTAGTATAGTAGTAGTGTTAATAGCTTAGTCATGTCCAACTCTTTGAGACCCCATGGACTGTAGCCTGTCAGGCTTCTCTGTCCATGGGATTCTCCAGGCAAAAATACTAGAGTGGGTTGCCATGCCCTCCACCAGGGGATCTTCCCGAACCAGGGATCAAACCCAGGTCTCCTGCATCGCAGGCAGATTCTTTACCATCCGAACCACCCGGGAAGCCCATAGGCATGCATTGTGCTTGGAGGACAGGCAGGAGGATTCTTCTGGTGTGAGAGGAAGGGCGAGGGTGTCCTCTTTTAAAGGGTTAAATAATCTAGACATTTCCCTAATCAGGAGACTTTACCCAGTTCCGACACTAAGAGAAACCAGTGTCCTCCAATCCAGGGCCTCACGGGCAGCTCCTAGGCCTTTCCCTTTGCTGCCAGACTCCTGTACTCGAAGGAACTGAGCTTAGCTAACCTCCTGGAAGTCTTTTTTCTCTGGCATTCCTCACTCACATGAAGATAGAGGTGCTGTGTGACGTTCCCTCATGGGGCAAGGTCTGGCCCACAGCTTCTGTTCAGAAAATACTTGCTGCATGAGTAGGCCTTGGTGAACAGTTGCTACCTCAGTTGACTGAAAAATGCAAGATCACAGAAGAGTGTAGATCTTAAACTCTTATCAGAAGGAAAAAAAAAACTATGGGTGGTGATGAATGTAAACTAAACTTATTTTGGTGACCATTTTTATGTACATATAAAGTGATTATGTTTTACACTTGAAACAAACAGGATGTTACATGTCAAAGTCACTTCAGTCGTGTCCAACTCTGCGACCCTATAAACTGTAGCCTGCCAGGCTCCTCTGTCCAAGGGATTCTCCAGGCAAGAATATTGGAGTGGCTTGCCATGCCCCCCTCTAGGGGATCTTCCTGAACCAGGGATTGAACCTGAGTCTTCTGTGTCTCCTGCATTAGCAGGCGGGTTCTTTACCACTATCACCACCTGGGAAGCCTACTATGTTATATACCTTAAACTGTTATAATATTGTAAATCAATTATACTTGATTTATAAGTATATATAGGTATTTAAAGAAAATACAAGCTCACAGCCCTTTAGAGTTTAGTTGCTTCTCTGGGATTTGCTTTGCAGTTGCTCTTTTAATAATGAGATTTTAGGTTTGGAAGAGATCTTGAAGACCTTTGGATCCAGCTCTTTTCTGTTGTTGCTTCCTGTGTTTGCTAGGTTTTTAATCTCTGAGAAATTTGGCTAAGTGGTTTACACAGGCATGTCTCAGTTATGCATGTGTGGACGACCCGGGTCAAGTTTCTCTTCCCAGACTGGCCTGCTCCTTTGACTAAAGCTCCTGGGAATGCTGACCCGAGGGGGCCTCAAGGTGGGTGCCAAGTCCAGTGTCATCAGCAAAACCTGTGACCAAGGACTGACCGAAATGGTCTGAGCACCTTCCCATTGCTCTGTGCACTCCCCCAGCCTTTCTCTCCTTTTCTCCTTTCTTCACGCAGTAAGCCCCTAGATCACATGTATGCTCCAGTATTCAGACAGTTCACTATTTGTGTGTATTTTTAATGGTGAGCCTTTGGTTTCCTTGATTCCTTGAGTGGAGCCATCCTGTCTCATTGGTAACACTAGTGGAAGCACATTTTTGCAAACAGAAAGCTGGGAAACACTTTGGAGACGTCTACTCCAGTATCGTTTCTTATTTGATAGGAAATGAGAGAGCAGACTCAGGTTAGTAGCCCAGGGCACACCATTAGTTTTGGTGACCTGGCCTAGTCCCAAGTCTGGTTGGAATGGGGCACTTTCCCAGCACCCTTTGCCCTGCCAACATCACATCCCATACCCATGAAATGGAAAGTCTCTTATTGTATACTTTTATTTTAAAAATGTTACATATATATATTTCGTTTAATTTAATTTTTGGCCGCAGTGTGTGGCATGTGGGATCTTAGTTGGGATTCCCAACCAGGGATTGAATGCTCGTCCCCAGCAATGGAAACGCAGTCTTAACCACTGGACGTCCAGGGAAGTATCATGTATTATATCTTATAATTATTTTCTTTTTTTTCTCAATTGAGGTGTAGTTGATTTACTGTGTTTCAGGTATACAGCAAAGTGGTTCTGTTTCAGATAGATAGATTCTTTTTCAGGTTCTTTTCCATTATAAATTGTTAGAAGATATTGAATATAGTTCCCTCTACTATACAGTAGATCCTTGGTGTTTATATTTAATATTTATTAGTGTGTATCTGTTAATCCCAAATTCCTAGTTTATCCTTCCCCCTCTTATTGTATACTTTTTAGGATATGCTTTGGAAAGTCTTTGGATAGTTCATAGTGAATAGTGAATGCTGGAAGACTCATTTTCTGCTTCAGCCATGACCTGTAGCTGGCTAAGTGTGGACTGGAAAGAGCAGGTCAGGCAGAGAGATGTGAGAGACATGTTTTAAATTTCTTTGGAAATAGTCACTGAAGCGCCTGAAAAGTTACTTTAATCTACAGCTTTTTCCTTCCCTAACCATTGACACCAAAAATAAGATTGCTCTGGGACTTGACACTGGCAGATAGAATGCTCCCCAAGGGACTCGAGGTTTGTTTCCAAAGCTGGGCAGTGACCACGCTGGCCTCCCAGCACCAACCCGTCAGACCTCACTAGGACAGCACTGGAATCGAAAAGTTCCTGAGATGACTTATAGTCAGCACAGCTCTCTCTGGGTCTCCAGTCAAGGAACTTGAGACCTGAATGGATTTGATGCCCTTAAAGTTCTTTCCTCGCTGGTGGGGGTGTGTTTATCACACTAGCTCACAGTGCCTGTTGGGCGCAAATGCCTACTCGGATAGCCTGCAGCTGCGAGGATGGGGTGATGTATCTGGCTGGAAAAGAGGTACTTTTTTAAAGTTTTTATTTAGGGGGTTATTAAATCATTAGATCTTCTATCTTGAAGGTTATTAGGACCCTTCTCTTTTCTGAATTTATTTCCCAGGCTTGAATCTGATTATACACCCTTTCTTTAAGTTTGCAAACTCCCACACAGGAATGGTGGGGGCCTGTTCAGTTTAGTGGAAACAGCATGAGGACCTGGATTAGAATCGAGCTTAGTCTCTTAACCAGTTGGGTTGTCCCTGGCAAGCCACTTGACCTCTGTTAGCCTCAGTGTTTTTGTAACATGGGGATGCTGACGAAGATTAAATGAGGACCCCGGGTGGAAGTACTTGGAGTTACTGAGGGTGGGTAGGCTTTGGGATCAGGTTTTCAGGTAAGTGCCAACACTTCTACAGAGCAGTTTTTATTGGTAGATTAGTTTATGTCTTAGAACTTGATCTCGTCTAGAAACAGAAGTTAAAATGCCTGCTTGGTTAGGTTGTTGGGAGAAGCAAATGCCGTTTAAGTCAGGTGCCTGGCATGCCTGGTTTCAGGGGCCCCAGTACTCTGGAGTGTGGCCATCGGTGATTGACATCAGCTGTCACATGACATCATACACTGGTTGAGCTCTGTAGACAAAACAGTTAGTGAAATTTTCACAGTCAAGAGAGGACTTCACTAAAATCCTCCCCTCCAGAGTGTGGGGGGAGAGACTGGAGGGGTGGGGGTTGAGAGTGGGTGGGTCCAGGAAGTCTGGCTACTTGTGTCTTCCTATGGAAGATTAAATTACCTTCTGGCAGTTGTGTTTGACAGGTCAGTGATTAGTGCCAGTTTAACACTTACTAACTACCATACCTTTTGCTGATAAAGACTGTAAAGCTATAAAAATTGTAAAGTTCATAGGATGTGTGTTTGTGTGCGTGTGTGTGTGCGCGCGCGTGTGTGTGTGTGCGTGTGTGCGTGTGCGTGTGTGTGTGTGTGTGAGAAGGTAAAGTGCTCATAGTTATCGTTATGTGGCATGTGAAAAGAATCCTGGCTTCTGCATTTTTTCCTGTGATTGCTCATGGATGGTTTGGCTTATTTTTCTTCTAGGATGTGGAGAAAGAGAAGGAAACCCACAATTACCTCAGCAAAGAGGAAATCAAAGAGAAAGTTCATAAATACAACTTAGCAGTCACAGACAAGTTGAAGATGACCTTGGTGAGCACCCGTGCTAATAATACTGTTTAGCTTGAAAGTGTCAAAGGACAATTATAAGTTGTTGGTACCACAGTCTGTATGTTTTAAAATGTCTGAATCACGCTTGCAGAAATTTAAAGATTAAGGTGTATAGGAGTGGAAAACCAGATATTTCTGCATCTTTCAAATGAAAGCTGTATTTTGAAATTGCTTTATCTCAAAAATCAGTCAACACATCCTAAAATTTTATTTTGAAAGATGTTATGACCTCCAGAGGGTTCTTAGCATTGAGTGTATTAATAATACTCAGCTTCCTACACTGTTGTTTCAACTTTGTGTTTTCTGCAACTTTGTGCCGGAGCTGTTTGAAGCTCAGTGGGGAGCGAGGGTGTAGGAGAGAGAAGACCAGGCTTGGTGACACAGGAAGGGAAGACCATTGCAGAGCCCGCTGCGGGTTCCTCTGGCTGGTCTGGCCTTGCCCTGCCACTTGATGGCCTTCCTCGAGGCACCTGCCATGCCTCGGTGCCAGTGTCCAGGGCCCTGAAGCCCTGCCTGGCCGTCTAGCGACCCTGAACTGATAGAGCTCTGCAAAGGATAGGGCGACCTGGTTAGAACAGGTCCGACTGAATTCTGTGATCCTTGGGGAGGAGCTTTTAAAAAAACACTTGTGAGAAAGGATTCCTGTCTGGTGGGATTCCGCCCAAAAAGGGAGACAGCAGATAATTTCAAGATTATTCCTCTTTATTCCACCAGTCTTACTTTTTCAAACATGGTTTTTATCAAAGCAGAACATTCTCTCCTCCTTGGAGATTAAAACAGATCAAATTTCCATGTCATTTCAAAGATTAAAAAGAAAAAGTGAAATGTTGTATAATACTTTCCACAAATGAGTGAATTAGTATTATAAATTGATCTTGTGGACAGGAAGAAAAACAATGGCCCATAAAGGAGATTTTTCATGTTCTGTGTTAACTGTCATTTATATATAACTTAACCTGAAGGCTCATTTAAATAAACCATTACAATATTCGTTTTTTTCTGAATATACTAGAAGTTAAAAGTGAAGACCAGACCATTATAACTATTTCTAGCAACTAAAATATTCTACCGCCAGTTAAGACACCACCTGTTAGTCTACCACCTGTGGTCCAGTGGTTAGGACTCCACGTTTCTACTGCAGGAGGCCCTGGTTAGGATATTAGGATCCTGGATGCTGGGTGGCCTGGCCAAACAAAAAAACAAAAGGAAACACAAGTGTTTGTATCATAATGTCTGTGGTTTACATTGTAACTTGAATTTGTTGTAAAA
Organism: Ovis canadensis; assembly: GCF_042477335.2. Taxonomy (NCBI): domain Eukaryota; kingdom Metazoa; phylum Chordata; class Mammalia; order Artiodactyla; family Bovidae; genus Ovis; species Ovis canadensis. The sequence continues at coordinate 160,948,093 of NC_091247.1, read as the reverse complement.
ATATTGCTGCTTGAGGTGTCTGAAGTGCCTCATTGTGTATCCCATGCTTAGTGGGGAATCCTACGCTATATAAAATAGTTTATGCAAAGTTGGTAATAGCTGGTACATAGGAGCCACTAGGAATGAAAATAGCTTGTTTTCTTCCCGTCTGCTTCTTGTTATTTGAGTATTTCAGAGTCCTAATTGTGACTTTCCTTTTTTGTGTAATAGCTGGTCATCAGTTGGAGATGTTGTTTCCTTTGAGCAGTTAGCCTGCACATGGCCCCAAGCTTTAACAAGCCCTGTGGTTTGGCCAGCATCTGTGCCAGGGGATGGGAGGCTCACCCGTGGGCCCTGACCTTTCACATGCAGCTTCACAGGCTTTGGTCCCCACATCTGCCCTGCAGACCTTGCCTGAGAAGCACTTCGCTGGAGTGTGTTAACCTTTCCGAGGTCATCTCCTGAGGGGCCGCCTTGAGTGAGCCTCTGCCGCAAAGCCATAAAAGAAGAGAACAAGAGAGGGAGTGTTTCACCTTCCTTTTCTGTTGTTGTCTTGATACGCTCCTTCCCTAAAATGCCCAGCTCATGTGTGTGTTCTTCTTCCTGCCTCAGAATTCAAATGGGATTTACACTGGCTTCATTAAAGTACAGATGGAACTATGCAAACCTTCCCAGGCTGCTGGAAAACCCGCTCCCAGTAGCAATGGCTGTATGAACACCCTTCACATCAGCAGCACAAACACGGTTGGCGAAGTGATCGAGGCCCTGCTTAAGAAGTTTCTTGTGACCGAGAGCCCTACCAAGTTTGCACTTTATAAGCGGTGTCACAGGGAAGATCAAGGTACCATGCTTGAAATGAAAATGATCCCTGCTTTTGTTTCTGTCTTTTGACTTCATTCATGGAAGACTGGTGGATGTACCTGTATCAGTTATGTCAGAGCCCAGGGACATATTCTGAAATAAATGGTGAATGCGTCCTGGCTGTCCGTGTTTTTCAGGTGGACAGCTCTCGGTCTGCGAGCCCCGAGGTATTTGTATGTGAATTATGTGATGGGTATTTATGGAGGATTTATGGGATAGCCTCCCTCTTCCTGGGCTTTCCCGGTAGCTCAGATGGTAAAGCATCTGCCTACAATGTGGGAGACCCGGGTTTGATCCCTGGGTTGGAAAGATCCCCTGGAGAAGGAAACGGCAACCCACTCCAGTATTCTTGCATGGAAAATCCCATGGACTGAGGAGTCTGGTAGGCTACAGTCCATGGGGTTGTAAAGAGTTGGACACGACTAAGCAACTTCACTTTCACTTTCACTTTCTCCCTCCTCCTTGCCCCTACCACCCCACCCAGCACAAAGAAGAATGCCTTTGTGCTTAAGTTTTCAGTTGCTTGTGATTGGTGAACTTGCAGGCTTCTGTCAATGGCACAGTCCTAGCTCTCCTTTTCCCTTAGCCTGTCTCATGCAAGGTGTGACCCTGGGATGGGTTGGCACCCTGCCCACCCCCCAGGGGCTCATGCAGTGGATGAATAACATTTTGATCTGAGGTCTACCTGTCTGAACTTAATACCCACAATCAGTGGATTAAAAAGAATCTTAAATTACTACATGAAACTGAATAAGATATTCCAGATCAGGTTATCACTGAACAGAAATTGATACCGATGGTGGACAGCAGGGGTTTAGTGATTCACTAAGTACTGATTTGAAAATGGTGTATATATGTTAACATTTGTGCTTTCCCTAGTTTTTCTGAGTTGAGGCTATAGCAGCTGTGGCAGAAAATCACTCACCTTGGCATGATGGGAAAGTCCCTTGGTTGCCTAGGGATGAAACCCAGCTAGATGCTGTGTATGCTCACCTTTCTTCAACATGTACTGTGGGCTGAGCCTGCAGAATACAGGGATGAATAGGCCGAGGTTCCCATCCTTCAGAGGCCACAGGCGCTCAGCAGTGGGGGGAAGTTTACATCTCCAGGGAAGATGTATATATGATGTATAATGCAGTGGTATCCGGAAAGGAGAAAATGAAACAGATCAATTCAGATGGCATTTTGTCTTGCCACCTTCTTTGCCTGCTTCACCTGGTCTTTAGCTGCATAATCTAACAGTAATAGCATCCTACCAACTTAGTACCCACATGGCAAATCTTTCAACTCTACAAAGCAGAGAGAGAGAGAGAGAGAGAGAGAGAGAGAGAGAGAGAGAGAGTGTGTGTGTGTATGCAGAGCTAACATTCAGACAGACTGCTTTGTTTGTGCCTGTTGATTCTAAATTAATCTGTAGGAAGATTTGCTTTTAGAGTTCTGATTTCATGTTCTTGGGAAGGTATATTTTTATTGTTGGAGGGATTACAGATCCTTTTTAAAGTTTATCTTGCTTTCTAAAAGGAGGAGTGGGATTAATTATAAGCCCATTTTGAGAGTGATACTCATTTAAATTCATTCTCAAGAATTATTTCCTTTTTAAATCAAGGCCCAGTTTACATTATGCAGATAGAATGGAAATCGTATAGAATTCATTCCACTGTGGGCTGTTTATTGGTGACAAGATGAGGAGGGTGGTGCCCAGGTGGCTGAGGTGATCTCACTGTTGGGTTGATCTGGGGGTGGGGAGGGCAATGATGTTGTGTTGTGCTTGTGACATGCCTCTCGTTCTCACCAGTCTACGCCTGCAAGCTCTCGGACCGGGAACATCCACTCTACCTGCGTTTGGTAGCAGGTCCCAGAACAGACACACTCAGTTTTGTTCTTCGTGAACATGAAATTGGAGAGGTAAGTGATTGTTCATTCTTGCTTTAAACTCTGCAGACCAGCTGGTCCTGTTTTATCGCTCTGGTCTGGTGACTCTACCACTGACTGCGGAGGAGGAGGGGTGGGGAGGGGAGGGGGAATGTGTGTGTCTGTGTGTGTCTGCCTGTCATGGAAGGAGAGGTGGTCCTGTGGAGGCAGGGTGTTTTTGAATTGTCAGAAATGAACCCAGAGTTAGTCTACAATATAATTTTCTTGTAACACTCATTATTTTGGTCTGTAATTTTCAGAGGTGGAAGGATATACACTTTTTTTAAAACCTGATCACCACCCAGTCTCATTTTCACCCCTTCCACCTCCAAATTACTCTAATCCAGCTGAGCTTTGAAAGTCGACACTCTCCATATGTTTGCTGGTAATCAGAGTCTCCAGGCTCCTTTGGTCTAAAGGGAATAAAGGGAAACACAGTCTCTTTACCATGAAAGCCATTTAACTTTCTAGACTCTTCCTTTCCTCTTTGCCTAGATGATTTAAGGATTTGTGTCTATACGTGCAATAATTGCCATTTTCTCTCCAAGAAGGATTGTATTTAGGTCAGTTCAGTTGAGGGAAAAGGCACTTCAGACTGTCCTTCTAAGTGTCAGATCAGTAAATCTCTCAAGCTCTGGGTCTCAGCCTTTTGTCTAGAATCGGAAATGGCATGAATTGTCCGTGTAGAACATTTTGTGATGCAGTGAGAATAGTTCTAGGTTAAAAGTTAAAAAACCAAGACTCTGCTTCCTGCCATTCCTTTTACCAGATTAGGAGTACAACCTTGGGTAAATCTCCTCTTTTCAGTCCTCAGTTTTAAAATCTGTAAAGTGGGACTTGAAAAGATGATTTTGAGTCACAAATTAGAAATGTATGTAAACATGCTTGGTAAAGAGCATGTTTATATGTCAGTGTAAATTGGAACTTTATTTAGGGGAGTTTCAGGAAGACAGTGATTTGGGACATTTTGGAAGTTTCTTTTGATCTTTATGTTTTGAAATCTTTAAAATCCACTGTCATTTTGAAGAGAGAGCTTGGTTACAAAAGCCTAAAATTTGAGGTATTGGTTGGCACACGATAGTCTACCCTCTGCAAACCCAAGTCAGACATATCAGCATAGCCTTGTCCGCATCTTACCTTTCTTGGTGCTGGTTTCTGAGTGTTGCACATAGTTTAGTTAGTGTAACTGGAGCTGCATTGTCTGGGAGGGAATTATGTTGGCTTAGATTTGAAATTCACTTTACGTTGTGTTCTAATGTTCCAGATTGCTTTTCTGACCTCTCTGTGGTATGCTTGTGTCTCAAGTCTTTGAGGTTAAATGAATTGAGAGAAGAAACTTTCCATAGATGTCAGAGAGTGGGAGGGAGATGCTATTTTATACTGTCTTTATTTTGGAGAACTTACGTGAAAAATAAATTGTTAATTTTCAAATTAACAGAGTATTCTAATGTAGACAGTTCTGTTCTCCTGCTTCACTTCTCAGTTTCTTTAGTAACTAGCTCAATCAGTCTCCAAGAGCCAATCTCCTTCACTCATCGATCCGCTTGGTGATTTTATTCTGTCTCCTCTCTCTGCACTTGTAATAGGTTATCCTGTTTTTCCCTACCCCACATGCCCTGGGAGTCCCCCATCAGACCTTGCTCTTGGCTGAGATAGTGATGCTCAGCCCAGGACTGAGGGCCTCCTTTTGGGAGGGGAGGACATGTAGTTTGGAAAGAAACCTCCCAGGTGATGCCACATACCCTTCTTGATATTTACTTCTTAAAAAAAATTATTATTATTATTTTTTTTTTTAGAAAAATACCATGAACATTTTGTGCCTGCCAAATACCAGGTGCTATTAGGGAAAATGAAGTCAGAAGCTCAAGGGCCAAAGACAAAGCCCACATAGTTGGAAGTACAGCAGATGCAGTGCAGACAAGAGAAATGCTAAGCAAATAATTATAACACTGTTTAGATCTTTTGTGATCAGGCAGTGATCAAGGCTTCCAGTGCCCAGTGAAAGTTTCTAAAAGACATAATCCTGACTGACAGAGAAAGGGAGGAAATCATGGAAGCCTTCTTAGAGAGAGTGGCATTGAATCTGGGACTTGAAGGTTGAGGAGGAGTTTGCCAGGCAGAGTGGAGGAGGGGAGAGCATGTGCAAAGCCACACAGGGTAATGAGTGAGCGGCACAGGGACAGAGATGGGACTGGAGAGGGGAGGGTCTTTCAGACATAGCAGAAACAACCGCGGGAAGCCATTGAATGGCTCCAGACATGGAGGGTCATGCCTAGATTGGCGTTCTAGAGAGAGTATTCAGGTTGGCTGTTTGAGGGAACAGATTAGGGAATGGAAAAGTGGAGCTAGGAGGCTATCCCAGGGTTGGAGGGGAGGGTGGTGGTGGATAGGAGGGGGTGAGATTGACAGTGGGAACTGGGGAAGAAGGCAGTGATGACGAGGACCCCACGGATAAGGAGGGTGGAGGGAGTGTGGAGTTGCGCTTCCTGCTTCTGTGGGTTAGTGTCTAATGGAGGTAGGTGTTTGCTCTTAGAGCCCTTTTGGAGGACGCTGGGAGGAGGGGAGCAGCGGGCAGTGGGAGTGAGCTGAGGTAGGGATGTAAGGCTGGTCAGGAGGCTCAGCTCTCGTCCACCAGGACTCCTGAGAAGGCTGGGCAGCGTTGGGCAGTGTGAGTCAGGAGGGGAAGGCAGTCAGCCCCCTGTGCTCCCCGCCCTCCTTGTTCCTAAGTCTTGAATTAATAAACACCTGGCATTTTTCATTTTTGTGTTCCCTCACAGTGGGAGGCCTTCAGCCTGCCAGAGCTACAGAATTTCTTGAGGATCTTGGACAAGGAAGAAGACGAGCAGTTACAGAACCTGAAGGAGCGCTATGCGGCCTATAGACACAAGCTGGAAGAAGCCCTCAGCCAGGCGTGGAAACCGGGGTAAAGTGTGGGGCTCCCTGCCCCTCAGGGACGGCACCGGACCTGCGTGTGCACCGGCGGCCAGGGTCTCTCTTGTCGGAGGGCGGTTTTCTTGCCCTATGATGCTAGGGCCTTTCCTCTTTACACATCTCTAGATCTAGTTCCCCCAAACTGGTCACGCAGCATCCTGCAGCTTGGGCGTCCTCCGTCAGGGATTCTGCAAGCTTGTTCTGTTAACGGCACCACGGTGTTACCTCTTGGCAAGCTGTGAACCTGTGGTCTCATCTGGAGCATTCTAGAGTGCTTTGAAGCATGGACTTTGAGGTTTTTTATTTTTCCTTATTTTCTTTTAGTTAAATATATGATGATGTTAAGCTTAAGGTTGTGCAAATGATTTTTTAAAAGCTTAACAAGGACTCTTTCTGAATACTTGTCTTATGTTGAAACTACCTGTCTGTTACTGGGTTTTTTTTGTTTTGTTTTTAATGTCAGAGGAAACAATTCATGTGAATTGAAGGGCACAGGAAGCTAGGGACACTGAGGAGCTGGTGAAGGATTTTGGAGGAGTCTGGTAAAGAGAGAAAAGAGGAAGTATGGAAGAAGGTGGAGGGTGGAGGCGGAGAGTGCTGACGGAAGGAGGTTTGGGTAAGTGGATGGTAGAGGAGGAGGTGAACTTGCTTGTTAAGGGGTTAAAAGCTTTCAGTTTAGAGACATTAACTCCATTGTCATATTGCTTGATTTCCTGGTGAGTAAAATGTGGGCACGGAAACCAAAGAAAGTAGGAGCTAGAGGCAGAGGAGGAACTGACTGTGGGGGACCAGGGGAGGCAGGAGGAGCCCCATCTTGGTGAATCAGTACCCTCCCGGAGCGGAAGGTCTGAGTGGTACAGCTTCTCTGTGCCTTCTGGGTGGTGAGCATCAGCTATGACCCCTGTGAAGTTACAGTTTCCCCCTGAGGTTGTTTTTCAAAGTGGAAAAGGAGTTTCTGGAGGAGGCAGTATGCCCTCCAACCCAACCCCTTCCCCCCACCCCCCCCCACCCCCCACCCCCCCCGCCCCCGGGGCTTCTGTAGAGTGAGGAGCTCTCAGCACTCTGTTTTGACAATCACTCCCCCCTTTCCCTTTAGTCTTCCCCTCCCTTCTTCCTCCTTCCCTCCCCTCACTGCTCTCCCTTCTCCCTTTGTCTTATAAATTGAAGTAGACTTGATGTAGAACAGGGGTGTGGATTAAGGAGGCACAGGACGGGCCATCAGATCCTCAGTTCCAAAGTGACTGTAAAGTGGGGGAGGGCCCCCCTGCCCCGCGTCCACTCCCAGCGGACCACAGAGGAGCGGGTTCTTAGCTTTTTAACAAAAAGTGCATGCTCCTGCAGACCAAAGAAGTGCATGTGCAATAGGAGCCTTCCTTCAGCCAGGTTAGATAGTCTCATTTTGCGCAGTGGTTAGTCTGAAGCCAGCAGGAAAGGTGTGTTGTGCTCCTAGAGGGGCCTTGCAGTCTGTGTGCAGTCTAGATAGTGTTTATAAATTCCCAAGGAATTGTTAACACTTTGGTGACACCTAATGGAGTCTTTTTGCAATTCCAAGGTGCTTCAGTTCTTTGCCTCCTAAGTGAACTGTGCCTTTTTAAAAAATTGCGTTTCTGTCCCCTTCTTGGTGGCTCTTCTGACTTTTCAGAGAACACCTGTCTTGTTGGAGGCAGATGTGTTGCTTCTGCTATGCCACACACATTACCGAGACAATCATATCTTCCTAAGCTTTTTAAGGAAAGTTGGAAAGAAACCCCCGAAAGTAGAACTAGCTGTAAAATATGTATGGCGCATCTTGTTTCATTTTGCATGTAAGTTCCTTTTAGTGCCTCAGTGAGGTTTTAGTGACATTGTCAACCAATACTTTACCTTCATTGTTCAGGGAATGCCTTCATGATTTTTATACTGGTTTTACTCTTCAGACTATGGCTTAGATGTGAGTGTACTGTTATCAACCACCTGGTCTTTTAATTACCCACCCCAGTAAGCTCATATTTTGTGAAGCCTTTGTTTCTCAGATTGACACTGTTCAAACCTTAAAGTAGTACCTGATGGGTATCTGTGAAAGTTTTTTTTTTTTTTTTTACTTGAAGTAGACTGTCTGAATTAGGCATCCTCGTCTGTATGATCCAGGACCTCGCTCATTGTCACATGCACTACAGGTTTCAATTTGGAGAACTTACTGTGTTGAAGTCCTGTCAGTTCATGATTCTTGAAGACCAATGGTCTCTCCTGAACACTGGTGACTGCAGCATTTTTAATGTGTAAGAGGCCACTGAGGCCAAAAGATTTTTAAAAATTATTGTACAAATTCTTATGTTAAATTTAACTATCTAAGCTTTGCTGTAATACTGTTTTCTCTTCAGTATGTGATGGTACAGGAACGAGGTTAAATGAAGGGGTGGTATTGCAGGGGAGCATTTTAAATCACAGAAGTAAAAAAAAATTATAATATTTATAATTTTCATGAGTTTAAGTTTATTTTTATGGGGAAGAGTTTTTTTTTCCCCCAAAATTGTTTCTGGAATGGCAAATTGTTTCCATTATTAAAAGTTGAAGTTGTTAGTTGATGTTTGTGTGTTTTTATTTATGGTAATATGCCGGATAAAAGAAGGTCATGGGAGTGGGAGGAACTGCTTTTGAAGATAATTGTGGACATGGGCTGACATGTGACAATTTTCAGTAGGTTTGTATGGTTCACATTTGTTCTTCCAAATGTCACGTTGCCTTTGCCTTATCATCTGGGGAAGATAACTGGAGGTGAGTGTCTGCCCACATTCCTGAAACAGTGAAACATACATATGTTTAGAAGTGTGTGAAGGGTATACATACAAGTGTATGAAGCAGATGAATAAAGACTCATTATAAAGTGGCTGCCCTGTGACCACTACCAAGGGAAAACATTGTCCCTTCCCCAGCACGTCTTCTCCTTCCCCAGCTCGTCTTCTCCTTCCCCACCCGTCCCTTGCCTGAGACCCCCCACTGCTGGCTGCATGGGCCTTGCTGCTGTGTGCAGGCTTTCTCTAGCTGTGGCGCGCGGGCTTCCCATCGTGGTGGCGCCCCTTGTTGCAGAGCGTGGACTTCAGTGGTGGCAGTGCATGGGCTCCGTAGCTGGGGCACACAGGCTTAGTTGTCCCCCAGCATGTGGAGTCTTCCCAGACCAGGGGCCAAACCCGTGTCCCTTGGATTGGCAGGTGGATTCCTAACCACTGGACCACCAGGGAAGTCCCTTCTCACTCTTAAAATAGACCACTTCCAACGTTACATTGTCTCTGTGTTTTGAGTCCCTGTGACTGTCTCTCACGGGATTGGGTGCACAGCTGCTGCTCTTCATAGGCTTCCAAGCCTGGTGGAGACACGTGATTTTACTACTGCGCTGGCCCCTAGAGGAGGTGGAGAAGTAGGTGCAAAGCTGTGCCAGTTGGTGAAGGGAAAACATGTAAGTGCCATACCTGCTTCGCAAGTGAAAATGTTATGATAGAAATGATGGCTCAATATAGGTCTTTTTCACAAAAATAACCAGAAGAATCTAGTTTAGAAGTTCGGCCTGGGATACTACCCAAGGTGCCGTTGGGAATGTCTGGGAATCTTTATCCCTTTAAGGGAGTTAGCTTCTTGCCCAAGGAATTTGTCATCAGTTGATAATTAAATGATCTTCCTATGTTGCAAAGTTACTTCTCAAGGATTTGTACATTGTTTTGGGACTTTGTCGTGTGATCCTAATTAGGAAGTTTTCTGTTTTTGAATGTTTGAATGAAAGGAGGAGTCTATATACAGATCTTTTATATATGTGTGTGTATATATATAATATATATTATTAATATATGTATTTCATATACATAATTTTTATTTATTTTTGGCTGCACTGGGTCTTTGTTGCTGTACAGGCTCTTCTCTAGTTGTGCTGAGCAGGAGCTGCTCACCAGCTGTGGGGTCTGGCTTCCTCATTGCAGTGGCTTCTCTTGCTGTGGAGCACAGGAGGCAGGGGGCACAGGCTTCGGTAGTCGCAGCTCCTGGGCTCTGGAGCACAGGCTGAATAATTACGGCACGTGGGCTTAGCTGCTTCGTGGGATGTGGGATCTTCCCAGATCAGGGATCAAACCCGAGTCATCTGCATTTTCAGGTGGATTCTTCACCACTGAGCCATCAGGGAAGCCCCATATACGGATTTTCATTGATTGACCGTGGGGTTATGTTCTGATAAACCCGTCATAAGTTGGAAATACATAATAAGTCAAAAATGCGTTTCATACACATCCTCTCCCAAACATCATAGTTCTGCTTAGCCTACCTGAAACCTGTCCAGAACACATGCATTAGCCTCCAGTCAGGCAAAGTCATCTGACACAAAGTGTGTTAAGTGTTGAATATCTCATGTAATTTATTGAATACTCTCCTGAAAGTGGAAAACAGAATGGCTGGGTATGGAATGTGTTTTTTTCTTCCCAGAATGTTGTAAGTATATTGGTTGTTTACCTTCATGAATAAACAAAATCACTAGCCTGGGAAAAGATCACAATTCAAAATCCCAAGTACATTTTCTAGTGAACACATACCACTTTCACACTATCGTAGTCAAGAAACCACTAGTCAAACTATTGTTAAGTTGGGGACCTTCCGTACTGTAATAGCAAATTCAGACATAGTGCTTAATGTTCTAGGCATTATTCTAACAAGTTTAATATGTATTAACTCAGTTTCTCCCCATGAAATAGGTATTGTCAACACTCTGATTTTACAGATGAGGAGACAGAAACCCATCGAAGTCCAGCAGCTTGCCCACAGCCACTCTGTGAGTGAATAAAAGGTGTCCCTTCCTGTGCACCAGCTTTCCCTGTAAGGTCTACCCTGTTTTTCAGTAAAACTGCCTGATAAGGGCCCATCAGAATGCCGGTAGTAGGCAGTTCAGCTGAAATCAGGCCTGTTAGTAGAGTTGGGATCTGTGGGAAATGGAAGGCGACGGCTTGGTGTCAGAGCGCTTTATCATCCTTTTGTTGTTGTTCACTTAGCTTTCCATTTAAGTGATTATACTAAGTTACAGAGGAGATGCCTACCTATGTTTTCATTTACAGGTTCTGTTGCGTGCAAGAAGCTGACAGGGTAGGTAACTGATCCTCATATTCTCACTGCAATTAGTAAGATAATTCCCTGGATCCACTAGAGGAATAGCTTCAAGAAGTCACAGTTCCCAGGAACCACTAAATACTTGTGAAGGCTGGAGTTTTGCTCCCTCATCAAGGATGAGCCTCTCCAAAGAAACATGGGAAACTAAGTATGCAAATTCTTGAAAGTGTACATTTGCCTGGTGTGAATCACTGCTTGCTTAATTAAGTGCTTAATTAAGAAAACAGATTTGTATAAGGATGGGGTGAGAAATGGGCCAAGGGGCAGTGGTGGAAAGGAGTGGGCAGATTAAATAGCTGTCAGTTGAATGTATTAATTCTATCTGTAGGATTTTTTTGGTTTTTAAATTTTTCCTGGATTTTGGATTTTTAGAGGTTGGTAGTTTGGGGTTTCATTTCGGGTTTGTTTTTGGCAGATCTTTCTCTAATTCTATAAGGTGAGGCTGACCAGGTAGATGACAGACCTTCTAATCTTCGTATTAGTTTCCCAAGTCACTTGTGACTCACTTGGTGGCAGTTGAACTCAGAAAGCTCCTCTTCCCTTTTCTGATAAGGTGAGTACTGGCATTTTTAAACGTTTGCACAAACAGAAAGTATCAGGACCCTTTGTAAACTTAAAAGAAGTTGGGTTTGGGCTTTGTGTCTGGGAGGGAGTCCCTTTATCCAGGAGAGTTGGTTTTGATCTTTCTAGGCAACGAGGGTTACCGTGGATGCTCCTCTGTCTTCAGCAGCCACAGGTCTGCTTGTGGCCTGGTCTGCTTGTGCACCCTCCCCTTGCTTTAGCCACCCAGTGTCGACACAGGAGATTGATTAAACCCTGTGCCTTTCCTTTTCTCTGGAGTTCTAGGGGACTCTGAACCAGAGTTCTGATTTTCAAATGACAGAAAATTTGCTAAAGTTCTAGTCATTCTGGAGCAGCACCCTGAGGTGTCTTGGCAAAAGTTAGAATCCTTGAATTATGGGCTGGGAGGTGACAGCTTAAATTCACATCTTTTTCATCCATGTGTGATCGCCCAAGGAAAAAGTTCCAAGTCCATGACTTTTTGGTAAAACTGAGCATGTTATTAAATGCCTGATCAATAAAAGATGCTTGTCTGAGAATACTCAGCCAAGTTTTTTATTTCTAAGGCTGCTATCAGCCTTCAGAAAAGCCCAAGCCTCATTTCCTTAGTTCCAGATAAACTTTCTGCAAGAGTTTGTGTGCTGGGGAAGGGTCTGTGTGTCAGGCAGACAAGGAGCTAGTGTGCAGGATGTGGGTGAGGCCGGAAGTGATGTTCCTGACCCTTGTGTCATGCCTGTGCCACCCCTGTGACACCCTCTGCTCCTGGCTTGTTTTTAAAACTTTTGTTCTATTCCAAGCAGAGGCACTGTAGTTCTTGGGGGAAAAGTTGCTATGAAACTAGTAGTTGGGAAAGGGTAGTGTTCAATAACCTCAGATATGCAGATGACACCACCCTTATGGCAGAAAGTGAAGAGGAGCTAAAAATCCTCTTGATGAAAGTGAAAAAGGAGAGTGAAAAAGTTGGCTTAAAGCTCAACATTCAGAAAATGAAGATCATGGCATCCGGTCCCATCACTTCACGGGAAATAGATGGGGAAACAATAGAAACAGTGTGAGACTTTATTTTTGGGGGCTCCAAAATCACCGCAGATGGTGACTGCAGCCATGATATTAAAAGACGCTTACTCCTTGTTAGAAAAGTTATGACCAACCTAGATAGCATATTCAAAAGCAGGGACATTACTTTGCCGACTAAGGTCCGTCTAGTCAAGGCTATGGTTTTTCTTGTGGTCATGTATGGATGTGAGAGCTGGACTGTGAAGAAAGCTGAGCGCCAAAGAATTGATGCTTTTGAACTGTGGTGTTGGAGAAGACTCTTGAGAGGCCCTTGGACTGCAGGGTCAGCCCTGGGATTTCTTTGGAGGGACTGATGCTGAAGCTGAAACTCCAGTACTTTGGCCACCTCATGCGAAGAGTTGACTCGTTGGAAAAGACTCTGATGCTGGGAGGGATTGGGGGCAGTAGGAGAAAGGGACGACCGAGGATGAGATGGCTGGATGGCATCACGGACTCGATGGATGTGAGTCTGAGTGAACTCCGGGAGATAGTGATGAACAGGGAGGCCTGGTGTGCTGTGATTCATGGGGTCGCAAAGAGTCGGACACAACTGAGCGACTGAACTAACTGACTAAACTGAGTGTTTAAGATCTGTTAGATGAGATTTCAAGACAAAAATGAGGTTATTACTCGTTTTTTTATAGACTACCTATAGGTGCTGATTTTTAAAAGGCAGACTTTTCTATACCCTACCCCTAAGCCCTGAGAATCTCCTACTTTAACAAGCACCCCATGTTTTTTTTCAAATACTAAGTGTAAATCTTAGAGCTCTGCAGAGTATTTCATCAATTGAAGGGATATATCCAGGTGCACAGTTGTCTTTAAACAAATCACTTCCACATTGAGAGTAATGGCCAGCCTGCAAAGAGACTCTCTGTCTTGCCTCACTTAGCCCTGGAAAGGATAGTTCTTTGTATAGTGTTACCCTGTGCCCCAACCATGCATGGCTAGTTGGATTTTAGTTAGGCCTTGGATACAAGACTGTTGACCAATTACCTTTCTTAAAATTCTAAATAAAGAAACAGAGGAATTGTAGTTAGTCTGTGATGGTATTCATAAGCCAGGGGACTGAACCCACCATTGAGCCTTGTGTCAGAAGCAGAGAGAGACTGCAGAGAAAGCAGGAGAATGGAGAAACAAGAAGCCAAGAGGAGAGTCTGTGTGGCCTCTGGAAGGTGAAGAGAGTAAATTCAGAACCTACTTGATATTTGTTAGCTGTTGAATTTCTCCTGGTACCCTCTTCCCTCAGAAAGGAATTATCTTTGTTGACATGAGCTCTGTACTCATGTGCCCATTTCTACAATGGGGTCAAGAGTAGAAACAGGGAAATTTATGGTACTAAATGCCGTTTAGAAAAGATGAAAGGGCTCAAATGCATGACCTCAGCCTCCTCTTAAAGAAAAGCAGAAGAAAGGAAGTGATAAAGAGTGGTAACAAATGAAACAGAAAACAAACAAAATCAGCAAAACCAGAAGTATGTTCTTAAGAGATCAGTAGAGGTGATAATTCTCTAACCATACTGACCAGGCAAGAAAGAGAGGACGCAAATTATTAACACCACTATTAGGAACAGGAGCGGTGACATCACTACATATGTTCATATTTTAGGTCTTTGCATTGCAATAAGTTTCCTTAAAAATTAGTGTTATTTTTTGGAAAAACAAAACCAAGGTGAGTTCTACACATTCCTAATTTTGCCTAGTTTTGAAAAATTTGCCAAGTGACAAATGCTGATGTTACTGGTACTATCAACTATTTGGTTCCCACAATTATTTACAGTATTGTAACTTTAATGCATATGATCAATACTATTCTAACTTAATATTTAAGGTTACTTTAATATTATTAGAAATACAGTTAGGATTTCTGCTTACTAAAATGTGGATTATGATAGTTTCCTCCCTCTCTTCCATCCTCCCCTCCTATTTCCCTCCCTCCCTCCTTTTTCTTTCTTTTTCCACAAACAGAACTAATTGTAATCATAGTTGAGGAATGAGTGTGTCTGTTTTACTGCTGGGTTCTGTGATACCTATCTTCTTACAACGATCCTTTTTTTATTTTTTCAGTAACTTTTTACTTTGATTAGTTCTTTCTGTTCTTCGCACAAAAAGAAACTTGAGCAGAACACCGAGTGTTTTAACTTCTTTTATTCAACAAGTACTTTAAATTACCCAAGGATGTTAGGACTTGGATGTGCACATTACCAAGGATGTGTCGATTATGGTGAGAAAGAACATCGTGGTCCTGTCTTCACCAAAACTGGTTTACTTCAGTTTCCATGTGTAATGAAAACCGGCAAGTGTCACAAAGATGAAATACAGAGCGCTGTGAGAGTTTATTACTTAAGCTTTTAGAGAAGGCTTCCTAGAGGGAGTGATTTAGAGCTAAGATTTCTAAGGATGAGTCGGAGTTACCTGGCAGAATTTATGATTTACTGGAAAATTTTCTATGTAAGAGCCACTGGTTTCTCAAGCCTTTCTTTCGGTAGTGTGTTATATTGGCGTCACTCTTGCTGTATTGCCTGTTATGAGAAAGGAGCTTACAGATTGCTAAATAATTCTCAGTGGGTCCTGAGTTCATCTTTGGCAGGGGCAGAGTTAAAATTTACCGTAGCAATTGCCCCGGATCAGTGGTTTTCCCCCCTGTAAAGTGGAGAGGGCATCATGTTTGCTTTCTTCATCAGACTCATGAGGACCAAGTAAGATAATGAAGGTCAAGGTACTCTACACCCTGCAAAGTCTGATGTAGTGTAAGGTGGTCCTGTTTTCCAAATTCTTCTTCCTATAGGGGTGGTATGGCTGCTTTACTGCTGGGCCAGGATGTTTACATATCATGTTGACACAGACATTCATCTAAGAAGCATCACCTAGGATGTAACTTCCAAGAGGGACATTTTTTTCAAAGTGAAATTTTTTGTTTTTGTTTTTTAACCTCATGCTTAAGGAAGGCAAAACACTCAAGATCCAGGGCAATTAACAGACCAAAAAATCTGCACTCAGTGCCTTTCCACGTGCCGCCCGTAAATATAATGGCAGAGCGGTCTGTCTGCTCTGACAAGTTAGACCCACAAGGCTCAGAGCTGCAGGGACCAGGGCTGCCCACGCTGTCACGCTCCTGTAGGTGCTGAGCGATCCAGACCAGAGGGTGACGTGTGGGTGTCATCTGGGGGCCCTGGCCTTTGTTTCTCGTCCGGTGCTGTCATGTGTGTGAATTCTCACCCCAGATAGCAGTTTCTCTGGGGACTGGGGCATGTCTTCAGCTCTCTGAGCTGGGGGGCATAATGTCTGTGGGACTAAACATTTCATCGTGTCTGGAAACAGCCAGTTGGGCAGCTTGGAGAAGGAATGGGGCTGTTCTGCAAGGCTTCCTGCCTCTCCTTGTAAAGTCAGTGTTCAGCCCCGGCTGAACCCTTCACCAGGGCCCTAAGTGGCAATATAGGGAGGAAGGGGGCAGGGTGACCGAGGCCCTGTTTTTGTGTTCCCCTGCTGTATAGAAGACCAGACTCAGCATCCCAGGCTTCATTCTCTGTGGAATCATCCATAAAAGTGCAGTCACTGGCTGAAGGCTGCCTGATAGATGACTCAGTAAGTGGCCCCTCATTCCAGACTGCTGAAAGGATCCAAGTTCTTGTGTTGATGTCAGGTCTAATAAAGTTGCTACTCACGCGATCTCGGAGGAGCTGGGAAACACAGGAGACCTGGGGAAGAAAAAGACATAGGGAAGCCACTTTTCTTCAGGACTTAAACAGAAGCGGCTGCATTTCTGAGCTACTTCCCTAGCATTAGGATGAGGCAAAGGAGTAGCGTCTGACGGTCTTGATTTGGACAACAGGTGCCTCAGAAGCCAAGCCAAGATCTTGGCCTGTAGCAGCTGCTGAAAGAGCAGCTCCGCCCCTGTGCTGGGCTCTCCCACGCACCAACTTTTGTGGGTAATAGAGACCCTCTGGAGGGAAGACTTGGACTTGTGTCTGGGGCCTGCCAGCCTAGAGTCCATTAAAATGTTTTCTAGCACGTGCTGAGAACAATACTTTCAGTTCAGTTCAGTTCAGTCGCTCAGTCGTGTCTGACTCTTTGCGACCCCATGAATTGCAGCACATCAGGCCTCCCTGTCCATCATCAACTCCCGGAGTTCACTCAAACTCACGTCCATCGAGTCGGTGATGCCATCTAGCCATCTCATCCTCTGTCGTCCCCTTCTCCTGCCCCCAAACCCTCCCAGCATCAGAGTCTTTTCCAATGAGTCAGCTCTTCGCATGAGGTGGCCAAAGTACTGGAGTTTCAAATCCCAGGGCTGATCTCCTTCAGAATGGACTGGTTGGATCTCCTTGCAGTCCAAGGGACTCTCAAGAGTCTTCTCCAACACCACACTTCAAAAGCATCAATTCTTCGGCGCTCAGCCTTCTTCACAGTCCAACTCTCACATCCATACATGACCACTGGAAAAACCATAGCCTTGACTAAGACGGGCCTTTGTTGGCAAAGTAATGTCTCTGCTTTTCAATGTGCTGTCTAGGCTGGTCATAACTTTTCTTCCAAGGAGTAAGCGTCTTTTAATTTCATGGCTGCAGTCACCATCTGCAGTGATTTTGGAGCCCCCCAAAATAAAGTCTTGACACTGTTTCCACTGTTTCCCCATCTATTTGCCATGAAGTGATGGGACCAGATGCCGTGATCTTCATTTTCTGAATGTTGAGCTTTATGCCAACTTTTTCACTCTCCTCTTTCACTTTCATCAAGAGGCTTTTTAGTTCCTCTTCACTTTCTGCCATAAGGGTGGTGTCATCTGCATAGCTGAGGTTATTGATATTTCTCCCGGCAATCTTGATTCCAGCTTGTGCTTCTTCCAGTCCAGCGTTTCTCATGATGTACTCTGCATAGAAGTTAAATAAGCAGGGTGACCATATACATCCTTGACATACTCCTTTTCCTATTTGGAACCAGTCTGTTGTTCCATGTCCAGTTCTAACTGTTGCTTCCTGACCTGCATATAGGTTTCTCAAGAGACAGGTTAGGTGGTCTGGTGTTCCCATCTCTTTCAGAATTTTCCAGTTTATTGTGATCCACACAGTCAAAGGCTTTGGCATAGTCAATAAAGCCGAAATAGATGTTTTTCTGGAACTCTTTAGCAATCATATAAAGAAGCTTCTACTAGGTTTTGGTAGTTATACCTGCAAACTGGTATTTATTTATACCTTTCAGTTATATAATGTGCAGATTTTTTTCTGCCTTTGGAGATAAGTTGAGCCTCTACCACTGGGCAGCTTTGCCCTGTCCCAGGTACCTACCGTTTATAGGTTTTGGCTAAAGGTTTGTCCCATTTTCTCTTGGTCAATTAGGTTTGGTCATTATGTTAGTTATACATTGCCATACATAGTTACAAAAATATTTTTTTCCTTATGAGGACGTTTAGCATGTACTCTTAGCAAATTTCAAGTATGTGACACAGTATTGCTAACTATAGTCACTATGCTGTACCTTACACCCCCATGGCTTGTTTTATAACTAGAAGTTGGTACCGTTGGACCCCCTTTCACCTGTGTGTCCTACTCCCCAAACCCCACCTCTGGCAACCACCGTATCTGTTCTCCATTGCGATAAGCTTGGTTTTCTTTCCTGTTGTAATTGTTCATTATTTTTAAAATTCCACATATTAGTGAGATCGTAAAGTATTTGCCGTTCTTTGTGTTACTTAATGCCCTCAGGGTCTCTGCATATTGCCACAAGTGGCAAGATTTCATTCATTTTTATGGCAGAATAGTATTGTATATATATATACATCTTCTTTATCCATGCATCCATTGATGGATACTTAGGTTGTTTCTGTATCTTGGCTGTTATAAATAATACATAGGCTGTTTCTGTATCTTGACTATTATAAATAATGCTGCAGTGAATATGGGATTTCAAATTAGTGTTTTGTTTTTTTTTTCCAGATAAATACCCACAAGTGGAATTGCTGGATCATATAGTTTTAATTTTTTGAGGAACCTCCATACTGTTTTCCACAGAGGCTATTTCAGTTTACATTCTCACCACAGGGATTCTCTAACATCCTGCACAGGATCCTCTAACAGCCACATCCATTTGGCTGTGTTGTGCAGCTTGCAGGGTCTTATTAGTTCCCTGATCAGGGATTGAACCCTGATCAGTTGTTTCTTGTCCTGCTCAAAGCTTTCAAGTTTTCATTGTTGAGTAAGATGTTAGCTGTGGACTTCTCATCTATGGCTTTCATGTTGAGGTACGTTTCCTCTATAACCATTTATCAATAAGTGAACATTGAACTTTGTCTAATGCTTTCTGTATCTGTTAAGATGATTCTTTGTTATCTTTCATCTTGTTAACGTGGAATATAACATTGATCTGTGGATATGGAACCATTCTTAAATCCTTGTACTAAATTCCACTTGATCCTGGTGTGTGAACCTTTTAATGTGTTGTTGAATTCAGTCTGCTGATCCTTTGTTGAGGATTTTTGCCTGTATGTTTGTCAGGAATATTGACCTATTGTTGTCCGGTTTTGGTATGAGAGTAATGCTGGCCTTGTAAAATGAGTTTGGAAGTGTTCCTTTTCTATTTCTGGAAGAGTTTGAGAAGGACTGGTGTTAATTCCACTTTGAACGCTTGGTAGAATTCATCAGTGAAGCTACCTGGTCCTTACTAGAGATTAGACCATTCACATTTCCTGGTTTTTTTCATGATTCAGTCCTGGAAGGTTGTATGTTTCTGGGAATTTATTGAGTTATTGGCATCTAATTAATTGTGGTACTCTCTTAGGCTCCTTTGTGTATCTGAGGTGCAGTTGTAATGTCTTCCCTTTCATTTCTGATGTTACTTATTTGAGTCCTTCTTATTCTTGGTGAGTCTATTTAAAGGTTTGTCAGAGGAGCTCTGTTTTCAAGTCAGGCTGTGGAGCAGGACAAGAAACCATTTCAATGGTAGTCTCAACTCTGTTTCTTAGTCTGGAACTATTTTCCCTGTAAATACAGATATCAGGGACAAGTTTTCTTTTCAATTTACATGATGTCCTGGAGGTCAGAGAAATATTTCTCTTTCATAACCCAGCTCACTTCCAGAGTAGGCACTCAGATCTATGAGGGTGAAATCCTTATTAGATCACAGCGACAGCAGAATTTAATAGAAAGATGTCTTCAAAGCCAGATCTTTGAAATCTTGACTCTAATTAGCTTTATGAGCTTGGGTAAACTGAGTTAAAGAGCCTAGTCTGAAGAGCCCTTTTTGTCACAATAAATGCTAATTACAACCATTCTTTGTATTCCTCTGCCCTTTGAGGACCTGTCAGCATGTCAGAACTGCAGGTCACGAGGATCTAGATCTCAGGTCTCACCAGCTTAAAATGTCATGAAAGCGTCCTTTCAAAGACTGAGAACTGTCATCCGCTCTGTGGTCCTCCTGAAGCCAGCTCCCATGTTCCACATGTAAATCTTGTCTTACGGAGGAATCCCTAGGCCATCAGTAAAGTTCTCTGCATCGAGCTTTCAGCTAGGGGCCTTAGGTTCTCTGCTCTTGCCACAACAGACTTCAAGGCACACATATGACTAGCCCATTAAACCCACTGTGGGTAGAGAAAGATGAAACAAATACTAAATGTGTATATATTTGGTTCTACAGGGCAAGGTAGTCTCAGTGGGAATAGGCAGGGTGCAACTTAGAAAAATGGATGGAGTCGGCTGTACTTACCCTCACTTTGAGTCTATGCAAAAAAAGTCTCCTCTCCCTAGGTGACTTGATACTGTGATAAATCCAAGTATTTGTTTTTCTGATGGTAGTCTGGAAACTTAATGGGTGTCTTCTCACCTCTTGTTTTTCTGGTCTTCAGAACTTCTAAGAGGCAACCTACTACATCTGAGATTGCCAAATTATGGCTTTTTCCTTTTTTGATGATGGAACATAGCCACGCATATTCAGTTGTGGGTTGTCTATGGCTACTTTTGTACTGAAACAGCAGAATTATGTATCTGTGATACAGACATGGCCTGCAAACCTAAAATACTATCCCTTTAAGAAAAAAAGCATGTCAACCCCAGTAGGACTTCATTTCTCATTTACAGCAAGGGATCACGTGACTAGTTATCAAGGCAAAGCACCTTTGGAGGTAAGTTTATCTAATTAAAGCTGGCTAAGTTTTTTTTTTCCCCCCTCCAAACTATAAATGCATGTTGAATTATCAGGAAGATTTTCTGCATGCTACTCATCAGGGACACATACATGAGCTTTCCAGGTAGGGACTGTAGTACCCCATGGAAACAGCCCATCTCCAGTACTAGGTGAGCCATTAAAACATTAAACAGTATATAATAACAGAGTCAAAATTACTACTTGTGGACTAAAACAAAGGACACATTTCCACTACAACAGAAATAAACTTTAATTCATTGAAAAGTGCAGCAGTGAACAGGGTCCTTCGAAGGGCACTTTCTAAGTCAAATGACTGAGATGACACAGAGCCAGGGCAGGAGAACTTCCAGGAACAGATGAGGCAAACACAGAAATTCACAAATTCAGTGGGACCTAAGTGGTGGTGAAACAAAAGAATTCCCACCTAGTTCCACTGGTGGACCAGTTTAAACACCCCTTTGCTGTCTCTTAATAAGGATCCTGGGACAATTTAACTTCTTCTGTTCAAATACTAATCCTTAGACACTTTAAGAACAGTTGGCAGACTACCCTAGTGTTGTTAATTAAAACATTTAGAAATAGCACCGCTGGTCGAATTCAAAGTTGCAGGGAATGTTATTGTATTTGCGGGAGAGCTTTGTGATTGATAGGAAGTCTTATAAGGCAAAATCTTTATTCATCCCCAAGATCTCTGTTCATTCCTAGTAGTTACAGTTCTCTATTCTGAAGGGCACCTGGTCTTCTTAAAAGGGAAAATAGACCCCCAGTCAGTACAAGTGAGAGAAAAAAAGCAAGCCTCCTGCAGTGAGGCCCTTATACATAGTCAAGAATTTCAGTGCATTTTGTGGTCTGTTAGTCTATAAACTGAGGCTTCTTTATGAAAGATGATTTTAGCATAGATCCAGAGAATGAAGCCAGTCCAAGAGAAAAAAATTAGAGACCATTTAACAATGAGAGGTACAAAGGGGGCTTCAGTCCGTCCCCCTACCAACCCAACCCCAAATCTGCTGCATGAAAGAGCAGCTAGTTGATCTGAGTTACTCTCACAACCTCATCTGCTTTCAGGAAGCAGCATCATAAAGCTGAACAATACCACATCACAGTACAAGACCTCGTAAGAGCTGGCTTCTTTTTATTCAGGAATAACTGGTCAACTTTCATTAATGTGGAAACTGACTGATTAATGTTAAGAATCAGAGAATAAAGCTGATACCCATACTCAACATTGTAGTTTGCTTTTAGTTACAAAACTGTTAGAATTTCTTTTCCTAAAACAGTTCAAACAGAAGTATTCATTTCTCTTGCCCATTTCACCTCTAAATACCACCACAGTTACTGGGATTGTGTAAAGGAATAAACCTAATGGCTATTAACCCAACATGGCAATCTGGGATTGTGATAGAAAGTTACTTATTATGGCCATGTGTTACAAAGTGCTTAAAGCTCAACCTAGGACCTTACATAAAGCTAAAATCACAACTGCCTGAGTTGGACAGATTATAAACCACAGTTCCTCTTACCTGCTGCCCCACCATCAATTAGCCTTCTTGTGAAAACAACATAAGAATGGGGATTAGTCTTTGAGCCAAGAGACAGAAATATAGGTGTTCTAAACAGTGACGAAACGTCAAAAAAATCTGATTTTGACAGAGAAATAGTAAACAAGGCCCAAATTGCACCAGATTCCAAAAACTCAGGCAGAAGTTAGCTGAAAGGGAAGAAGCTAAGTAGCTGGTACTTTACATCAACTCTAAAATTCTTACATCTTATAACAAACAATGTCAGCAAAATGCACAGGGAGTGTCACAACTTCACTTGTGGGCCTGGGACCCAGGCTCC
Organism: Ovis canadensis; assembly: GCF_042477335.2. Taxonomy (NCBI): domain Eukaryota; kingdom Metazoa; phylum Chordata; class Mammalia; order Artiodactyla; family Bovidae; genus Ovis; species Ovis canadensis. The sequence goes on along the minus strand of NC_091247.1, from coordinate 160,925,702 downwards.
TTGCTGGGCAGGCACTTACTATACCTAATTTATGGCCTTTCATCAACCCGAGAGCCCTACTACTGGAGCCCCTCAGAAAACACAACCTTCACCAACCCTTGGAAGTCCTTCTCTGCTGAAATACTTAACCCACTTTATCTTTCAGATCTTAGAGGGGCGAAATTCCCTCAACAGCCCTGGTGTTAACTGGCTCACTATGTGAGCAGTCACTGGCAAGTAGATGTCTATCACCTTCAGTAACTACTTAGAATCAGCCTGTACCAAAAGCTTGCTATTGTTCTATTTCAATGAAGCACAAGCCCAGAATTCCCAAAAATGAACAGAGCTTGGTTGCTAAGTTTTGAATTTGTGACCTTGTCACATTGTGATGGTTATTATAAAAAGTGTATTTTTACTATCTAAAACCAATGGTTTTTGTCTTTAATCAGGTGGTTCAGCTCTGATGGTGGTTCTTCAAGCCATGTGATATTGGTATTTTTGATAGTGAAGTGCTTAATCTGGAATGCTATGCAGGTCCTCTGATTTTAGGTCAAGCTAGATACCAAAAACATTTCCCACCCCCAGCAAAGCAATACCATTTATCTGAATGGATTTATAAGTCCAGATCACATGGGGACTAATTAAAAACTGTGGCCGCAGGACAAAAAGGGTTTGGTGAGAACAAAGATCTCAGGAGTATTGTCATCAGCTAAATAAAGGGACCAGGGACAGCCACTCCTGACACACAGGCAGAGTTCACAGTTTATCACATTGCACAAGGAAGTCAGCTGATTGGGTTGCTTTTTCAAACAGGACTTAAAGCCAGTCCAGAAACCCTTCCAGGTGTGGTCTTGAAGACTAGCTACAGACACCTACTCCAATCACTTCATCAGAAAGAGGTGAGCAGAGATCCAACCGCACAGGTGCTACAGAAGGTGTTTTGAGAATCTTCGTGTCCTGACGCTGCCATGATTGCTGAACATGAGACGAGGGTCAAACCTATACCTGGGGACAGAAAACGCATAAAACAATGTGGCATTAACTGTTATGAGCCATTGAGTACTTCATTCAGAATATTAACTGGAAAGACTGGCAGGAGGGGATACAAAAGCAGCAGCTAAATAACCAGAAGAGATCTAGTGGGAAAGTCTAGTACAAAGCAGGAGTACTTAGTAATTAAGAGCAATTTCATCATAAGTCAGTGAGCACAAAATAATATAGTAAAAGTGGAGAAAAGAAAAACAGAAGTAAGGCAAATCTTGAACGGTGTTAGGAGGAAAGGTTAAAGCTTTTGGGGGGAGGGAGGGACCCCTAAACTATAAAGCAGCCTGGTGCAAGAGTGCAGCTCTTGCTGAAAGCCCCTGCAGCATTTTCAAAGCCCTGTCTTCTTTTACGTTTTGACACACAGACTGTGGTGGTAAGAGGTAAGGTATGCACTTCAGACAGGAGCCTGAGCCTGGCTTATTATGAACATAGGTACCTAAAGTCACTGACGTCTCTGGCCACCAATAAAATTGGAAGGCAATTCACATGAAGTATCTAGCACATAAAATCAATTCTGCCTGCTGATGCAGAAGATGTGGATTTGATCCCTGGGTCAGGAAGATCTCCTGGAGAAGGAAATGGCAACCCATTCCAGTCTTCTTGGCTGCAAAATCCCATGGACACAGGAGCCTGGCAGCCTCTAGTCCATGGGGTCACAGAAGAGTTGGACTCGACTTAGCAACTAAATAACAAAGGAATTTAAAAGCCACGTGGACTTTAAATAGCTTAAGCCAACATCAGCAAAGCCAGCATCAAGAATCTTAGCCCTAACCCTCCAGAATGTAAACAAGACACTTAGTAATGGTTAAAAAAAACAATTTCATGGAAGAAGGCATGAGAGAGTAAGGTGTTATTGAGACCATCTGGCTTATGTAAGTGGCTGAACCCCATTAAAGTCTCTATATAAACCTTAAGATTCTGCCAGGCAGGTGTGGAGATCTACTCATCTTGTGAACGCCCAAGACAAGCCTCTCATACAAGCAAGCTGAGGCTTGTTCAACCAAGATAATGTGTCCAAGATCAACGGCTGTTTTGAGGATGGAGACAAGAAGGCTGGGTAGAAAGATATGAACCAAGAAGGCTGGGTAGAAAGATATGAACTTATATCTTCTCATGAAGACACAAAAATCACAACTAACTGCTAAACAACCATTGGCAACACCCCCCTAGCCCCCAAACTTATCAAAAAGATATCCTACATCCAGAGACAAGCCACCACAAGGCAGTGTGGATGGGAGGAGGGGTTGAGACAGAATCACGTATATATATGGGCAAGTCCCTCTGCTGTTCACCTGAAACTATCACGACATTGTCAATTAGCTACACCCCAGTACAAAAAAAGAAAGCCACAACAAGACAGCAGGAGGGGTGCAACTGTGACAAAAGCAAACCCCACACCCATGGGTGGGTGACCCCCAAACTGGTAAAATATTTTATCACAGAGGTTCTCCCACCAGAGTGAAAGTTATGAGCACTACATCAGGCTCCCCAGCCAGGTGGTCTGGCATTGGGAGGAGGAGCTCCCGAAGCATTTGGCTTTGAAGGCCAGTGAGTTTAGAGTGGGGGAGGAAAGAGAAACTCCACTCTTGGAGGGTGCAGACAGTGTGCACCAGGACCAGGGGAAAAGCACGGTTTCCGTCAAGTCTGAGCCAGACCTACCTGCTGGTGTTGGAGGATGTCCTGTGGACGCAGGTGGGCAGCTGTGGCTCACTGTGGGGCCACTGGCACTGGTGGTGGTAGTTCCGAGCAGTACTAGTTGACATGAGCCCTCCTGGAGGCTACCTTCTTACAAGACCTGGCCTCACCCAACAGCCTACAGGCTCCAGGGCTGGTATGCCTCAAGCCAGACAACCAAGAAGGTGGGAATACAACCCCTCCCATCAGCAGACAGGCTACCTAATGTCATCCTGAGCCCACAGCACCTTGCTAAACACAACCCATGACATGGCTCTGCCCACCAGAGGGACAAGATCTGGTGGAGTTGGACAGTGGGCCCAACTCCACGCCAATGGGCCCACACCAGTCTTCTCGCCCGCTAGGAAGCCTGCAAAAGCCTCTCAGACTGACCTCATTCACCAAGGGGCAGATAGCAGAAGCAAGAAGAACCACAGTCCTACAGGCTGTGGAACAGAAACTGCAACTAACTCTTCTAACAGAAAGGGGAGACCAGATGCAGCAGCAGAGGAATATGTCTCATACAAGGGAGCTCGATAAATTCCCAGAACAACAACGGACTGAGATAGACAGGCGACCTACTAAAGAACAGATGCAGAGTTCCCATAGCAAAGATTATCCAAGATCTTGGGGGGAAAATGGAGGTACAGAAATGCTTAAAAAAGAGACGATCTGAAGAAGAAACAAAGACGAACAAAACCTGACATGAAAAATACACTAGAAGAAATCAGTGACAGAATAAATGAGGCCAAAGAATGGTTAAGTGAGCTGAAAGACAGAATGATGGAAATCACTGCCTTGGAAAAGAATAAAGAAAAAAAGAATAAAAAGAAATGAGGACAGCCTAAGAGACTTCTGGGACAACATTAAATGTACCAACATTATAGGGGTCCCAGGAGGAGGAGAGAGAAAGGGCCTGAGAAAATATCTGGAAAGATAATAGCTGAAAAATTCCTCCATATGGGAAACAGTCTCTCAAGTCCAGGAAACACAGAGTCCCAGGCAGGATAAACTTAAGGAAGAACACACCGAGACACACACTAATCAAATTGGCAAAAATTAAAGAGAAGGTATTTTAAAAAAAACAAGGGAAAAACAACATATAACATACAACAGAATCCTCATAAGGTTGTAGAGCAGAAACACTGCAGGCCAGGAGGGAGTGGCATGATATATTAAAAGTGATGAAAAAGAAGAACCTAAAACCAAGAATACTCAGAAAGGCTCTCATTCAGCTCTGATGGTGAAATCTAAAGCTTTTAAGTTAGTCATCAAATCATAGGAGGAGAGAAAAAAGGAAAGGGGCGGGGGAAAGACCTACAAGACTGAAGCAAAAAATGGCAGTAAGAACATACATATGTATCAGTAATTAGCTCAAACACGAATGGATTAAATGCTCCAACCTAAAGAAATACAAAAACGACCCGTACATATGCTGACTACAAGAGAGCCACTTCATGTCTAGTGAAGCCATTTCATGAAGCCACTTCATGTCCAGTCACTACAGACACACACACATATATATATATATATATATATAGACTATAGTCACTATGGACACTCTCTGTCCAGTAACACATACAGACTGAAAGTGAGGGGCTGGAAAAAAGTATTCCATGCAAATGGAAATCAAAGGAAAGCTGGAGTAGCAATACTCATATAAGACAAAACTGACTTAAAAATAAGGACTCATATGAGACAGAGAAGGATCTTAGTTCCCTGACCAGGGACTGAAGCCACGGCCTCAGCGGTGAAACTGCAGTCCTAACCACTGGACAGCCAGGGATCCCCACCACCTGGTTTCAGTTTACTGGCTTCCAGGTCTCGGCTCTGCATGCCGTGCTTGAAAGCAAAGTGTTACATTTCTTTAACAAATAGTCTACAACCCTGTCTTTTTAGTCACATACATTCCTTACTAACTTGGATTGAAGATATCACTTCACGTGTTAGGTGGCTAAATAATTAAGTTACTAATTTTCATCAGCCTTGGATATCATTCTTTCCTCTTTCCTATAATCAGAATTTACGAACTGAAATAATTCTTTCCCAAAGAGAGTTTGATTTTTAATTTTATAATCAAGCCAAAAATGACAGGCGGCTTGCCACAGGCAGCTCAAAGGCATAGGGTGTTGTGAACCATGTTCCTGGTACAAAGTTACTATTTAAGAGGCATGAGAGTAGCAAGAACAGAAGTAACTTAGTAGGGTGAGTTAAATGTCTTTCCAACCTTCATATATTGTAGTGGGCTTATTTATTTTGACATCTGAGAGTTCATACTTTCATTCTGTGTATTTAATATATTAAATTTACTGGCAAGTATTCAAGTTTCTATAATTGGGGCTTCTGAGAAATGAAAGGAAGGCAAGGCTCTGAGAAGCACTAGGACCAGGGTAGCCCTTGGTCAGCTTACATTAAAGCAGCCCCAGGTGTCACCAGAGCAATCAAGTGGTAACATGACAAGAACCACAGGCAGGAAGGGGAACAAGAGCCCTGTGTGGTGGGGAGCAGAGCTGTGCCTCCAGCTAGAGCACCCACTGCCTGCGGAGAGCAAGAGTTTCAAGCAGCTCATTTTCTCAGCACAACTGGCTGCTGCACTGAGACCCAGCATTCCCCATATAAAGCAGAACAGTGAGAAACAGCTCAGCTCAGAGCAGGAAGGACCCACTGGGCTCCCTCTGCCTCCAGGAACCGCAGGACTGCTGACGACAACTGGGCAAAGTCATTGAGGACGATGGGAAACTTACCCGGGGTCAAAGACCCCTGGAGTGCGGCAGGTTGGTCCAGAGCAGGACTGTAACATCATCAGCCGATAGTTCATCTTTCCCAGAAGCTCTGGGTCTATGCTTTTAGCAATGTTATTGAGTTGGTGTGGGTCTGCAGTCAGGTTATAGACTTCTACGAACACCTACAGGGAATGAAAAGATGGAGGAAAGAGAAGAGCAAGGGTTATTACATCTGAAGTATGCCTCATGTGAGTTATTTCTAAATGGAAAGAGAGGAGGTGGATTAAAAACCAAGGCCTGGGAGAATGGCATCCGGTCTCAAGATCCTCAAAGAGCCCTAGGGTACAGAGCAGACAGTGGACCATCTGTTCTGAGGGTTGAATTACTCTGAGTCTATGGCCCACGTGCTGGAAATGAGCCTCCAGCACCCTTGTGCCTTCAGGGAAAGTCAGGAGGGAAGAGCCTACCTTCTATAATTAAAGCAGAGAACAGAAGGCAGGACTGTCAAATGGCAAAGGCTCAGAAACTAGACTAAGTAATAAGGTTACCGAGTGAGACTTGATATCTGAATTTTATCTTTGCCTTACAGTTGTGAAGATTCAAATGAGAACAGATATGAAAGGAACCCATCTTATAAAAATGTTGTTTTCCTATTTTAGATATATAACACCACTTGAGGAAAGATACATTATTTCTAAAATGAGAGGCATCTAATAACACTATTTTCCCCTCCATCAGTACTTTGTTCTTCAAATTGGAGTTAATTGATAGGCTCAGAAGATGTAGATAAATTCTGCTTATAAAGGCTTCAAGTAGCTGCCCTTACACTGTCACTTATCAAGTGGAAGGGACTGAGTTTGAGGGAAGCTCTCTTGCTTGTTCTCTGAAGTGCTTATGACCTACAAGTAAATAGCGAGCAAGTCAATTTCTGAGAAACATGATGAGTACTGGCTCCATATGGCAAAATGTAGGCTGCCAGATGGCGTAGGTGTGCACTCGCTGATGAACAGTAGAAACAAGACTGGAGTGCGTGTGATCCTCCAGATACTCCACACTGATCCGGGCTGGCTAAAAGCCCCCTTCCTCCAAGGATGCTGCCTTTAACCTGCTGATTCACATGAGCAGCACTAGACTATGCTGTGCTAGGAACAGGAGGGTCTGAGCCAGCTGGTGGCCAGGAAGCTTTCTAGGAAAGGCCCCCGACTCCTTTTGTCTCCACAGAAGTTCTTACCCTCACCCCAAACTATCAGGGGAGCAAACAGACCAGGCATGTAGCATTCTGAAAAAGTGAACTGTGTGTATTTCGGGCGTATGCGTGGGAGGTGGTGGAAGTAGAGAAAGCCCCACCCAGCAAGGTCAGTTAGAGAAGTCAAGTATGGCCTTGTGGAATTCTATTTCCTTAACCAATGGAAACGTAAGTGTGAGTACAGATAAGAATTGGGAGATTGTGACTGACATACGTATAGTCCCATATATAAACAGATAGCTAGTGGGAAGCTGCTGTATAGCACAGAGAGCTCAGCCTGGTGCTCTGTGATGACCCAGAGGGGTGGGATGAGGGAAGGGGAGGGAGGTTCAAGAGGACGGTGATATATGTATACACACACAGCTGATGCACTTCATGGTACAGCAGAAACTAACGCAATATTGTAAAGAACTATGCTGCTGCTGCTGCTGCTACAATTATACCTCAGTGAAAAAATAAACCTGATCTCCCCAAGGAACATTCCTGGAATTTCTCTTCTGCCACCAAGTCCAGCTAACAAAGCCCTGGCAATAGACCCAAGGGGTGGAGGGGCAGTGGGCCATCTTACCTCCTGGTCATCAAACTCGCAATATTGTAAGTTCCACAGTTCTGACATGGTCCTCACACAGGCATAGGTGTTATTATATGCATCTTCACACACACAGTCAGGGAAACATTGCTGTAGGGACATTAAAAAAGTTAGCTGAAAAGCACCTTCCATAGTGACAAATGCTACTTTCACACAGCGGCAGCCAGGCTGGCTCGAGCCAGACATACAACTGGACAGAAATGAGGAAACTTTCCCCAGAGAAGTAAACTGAAAACGGACGGGAGGCTCAGCTCCTACTAAGGGCTGACTCGATTAGGGAACATGAGGTGTGGCTGCTGTGTGTGTAGACTGCTGCCGTCTCTGCCTGCTCATCTGCTGGGAAAGAGTTCTAACGAGCCCCTGTAAACATACAGGTTGGTAAGGAGAAGAAATTAATACGCAGGTGAATCACTCTGCAGGTTATTTTAGGTACTTTCATCCTCAAGGCTTGGAGAAAGTCTGAAATTTTGTGGAATCATTTGCAGTAAGTTGTTTGTGAGCACTCTTATCACCAAATAGGACTTGACTTTGATTCCGTCAAGTCTTCCATACCATCTTTTGGTTGGGTTCTTACTATCTTTTAACATGTCAGTGTCAGGCTTCCGTCTGGAGTTGACTCTATTACCCATCCTCTCTAAAGAGGGGCTGATGTCGCTCATGTTCCCTCCATGACCAGCCTGGCTGCCACCAAATCAAGATGCTCATGCTGGCCCGGTTATAGCTGGAAGCCCTGTCTCTCTGTTGGATGCCACTGATCACATCCCTAATGAAAAGTGGTACCACAGTTGGCATGGGTAGAAAAAAGGAAGGGGTCCTGATAAAGTAAGAAGGAGGGCAGATGTGTGAACTTGTTATAAAAACTGGAAGAATTCAAAGTGCCCGTTCTTGACAGTATGTCGGCAGATAATCATTTTCAGGATTACTTTTACCTTTGTTTACCTCCTAACCTCCCAGAGTCAAAGTGACAGGAGGAGGACTCAGATTAACTGAGTTTCAGCACTTGGCACGTCTAAACCCGTGCCGGCTATGCCGTCCGTGAGAAGGCGTCTAAGAGAACTTGGGCCACACTCACAGACACTCCAGGACTCAGGGAAGGACACGTGGGGTCGGTGACGTTGCAGCCTTCTCCCTGATATTCCACCAGGACGTCTGATCGCCAAGTCAGATTACTGGCCCCTTTCTAGAAAGAAGAGCAAAAGTGGTTTCGGTGAGGCATCCAGAGCAGGATAAAATCACAATGTTATTCATTCTGCCACTCAAGGGGTCCTGGGAGTCAAAATGAACTGACTGTCCAGTAACTGAAGGGAATGACTAAAATGGAGGCATTTGAAGGCCGCCGAGTGTCACATCCAGTTGTATAGTCCTCACGTGCTCTGTTGCTCAATCATGTCTGACTCTTTGTGACCCCATGGACTGGAGCCCACCAGTCTCCTCTGTCCATGGGATTCTCCAGGCAAGAATACTGGAGTGAGTTGCAATTTCCTCCTCCAGGGAATCTTCCCAACCCAGAGATTGAACCCAGGTCTCCTGTGTCTCCTTGCATTGGCAGGTGGATTCTTTAGCACTGAGCCACCTGGGAAGCCCCTAAGATTCTCACAAGTGATGTCAAATGCTTTGCACATAGTTATTTCTCAGGACTACTCCTGTGAAGCAGGTCAGGAATGGAAACCAACAAAGTCGTGAAGCAAGAGTCAAAGTTGTATGGCAAGGTGCTGAAAGTTCAGATCAGAGTAAACAATACTGTCTATAAACTCTAAGAATTTGTCTAAGCTCATGCTGAGACATTAAATATGGCTGGTGAGCTAAGGACTGTAACAGGGCTGAAGTACCTCTTGATGGTCAGAATGAAGATACCATACATATATAAACTCATTTCATTTTTGCTGCACATCAATGGAGCAGAAGGAAAAGAGCAGAAGCGTTTGAAATGGGAACGTTTAAGACACACACACAAATGGTGAAAGGGAGAGGGAGTTTGGGATCCAAAGGACAGTGTAAGGCCAGGATGGAAGCAGGACACCTGGTGTATGGGTTCCTGATACCCAGCTTTCAGACGAGGAAGCAGTGCCAAGGCCGGTGGACAGGCAGGCTGGACCGAACAGAAAAAGGTCCTGACAGCAGGTTGCCCACTTGTACTACACAGAATGGCAGGTGACGAGAGGCTCTGGGGGTTTTGAACAAGAAAGTGACACAGTCAAGGCTGTGCTTTAGAAATGCAGCCCAGCAGCAGAATCTGACCTGGGCCAGGCTAGAAGGGGCTCCTAAGGGAATTCCCTGGTGATCAGTGGTTAGGACTTGGCACTGTAACTGCCAAGGGGTGTGTGTGTAGGGGGAGGGAGCTCTTAAAATGGTCTATAGTCATAGTAGTCAAAGTCTGGTTTGTGGTCTATCAGCAACACCTGGGGGCTGCTTAGAAATGCACCATCTCAGGCCCTACTTTGGTCTTAAAGGGCCTGTCTACATTTTTAATAAGATCCTCAGCTGACTCATATGTACTGTAAAATTCGAGAAGCACTGCTCCGTAAGAGTGGTGCTCAAAATGTGTCCCCAGCAGCTGGAACTGGTTACAAACTCAAATTCTTTATTCCCAGTGGGGGCGGGGAGCAGTCTGCACTTGAACCAGCCCCTCAGGCACTGCTGATGGGTGCTAGTGTGAGAACCACTACCCTGAGGACTTGAGTGGACCTATCTAGCCTGGTGACCACAGCAGGGGCGAGTGTGTGGTCTGCTCAAGGCTGTAGGGGGTCACAGCTGCTTGGAAAGGAAAGTCAGAGAGGAACTGATGTCCTCAGTCATTGTTCTACGAAGAAACCCACACCATCTTGTGCAGATGAAGGTCACAGAAATCCTAAGCTACAGGAGACTTCAGCAGTCACCAACTCCCCTGTAAGAACCCATTCTGCCAATCCTGAGCCCTGGAAGCTGGGGGTCAGGGGAAGAGCTTATCTGTTGGCCTTGAGTGGACCTCAAAACCCCACACTTAAATGTAAAAGTATACAGGGAGGAGAAGAGTGCCTGGAGGTCGAGAGCAGAGCTCTCCAACTTGGCTGCATATTAAAACCACTGTGGGGCCACGTCACATCTCCAATTAATCAGGCTTGCTGGGGCTGGGACCCAGGAGTCAGTATTTTTCTTTCCCAGGAGATACGAATGTGCCACCAAGTCTGAAACCAATGAAGGGGTCATTCGGTGTTTTCTGTCAAAGGCTAGACAGTATTTAGAGGCTGTGGCTACATAGTCTCTGTTTCCACTTCTCGATTCTGCTGTTGCAGCAGGAAAGTAGGCGGAGCAGCACACACAGATGACATGGGTGAGCACAGCTGTGTCCTGATCCAGTTTCATTTACAAAACCCCCAGGGTGGGCTGACTTGGCCCGCAGGGGTTTGCCACGCCCTCGTCTACAGCAGCCCTGTCCAGCAGAACTTTCTGACTGAAACGTTCTGTGACTGTTGCCTGATACAAGGTGTTTGCAGCAATTGATATGTGGCTACTGCCACTGAGGAACTGAATTTCTCACTTTATTCTAGTTAAATAGTCACATGCAGCTAGTAGCTACCATATTAAGGCAGAGCCAGAGGTACGAGAGCCCTAATATGCCAGAGGTTTCCACAGGACTAACCTTCAAAAGAACAAGGAAGATAGCCAGGTCCTGGGTGGCATTTACAAAACTGCAGAGAAATCAGCTATACACAGCATAATGATTTTATCCCTATAGTGTAGTTTTTTTTTTCTCCTAACTAGAAATAAGATTAACAGTCTAAGATTTGTCTAGGAAGAGTGAAGAGATAAAAATTTCCCTCTATCTGATCCTATAGATTTATTGCAATTCCAGCTGAAGCCCAAAAAGCAATCTGAAGAGCTGTTTTTATAAAGTTTACATGGAAGATGGAAGAAAGATAACTGTCTTTTAAGATACCCTTAAGAACAACTCTTAAGAGACCCCTAGTAACCCTAAGAGAGAAGTGTACCCACGCAAGGTTTAATTATACAGCTTTATAACAACACACTGGTTGAGGGATAGACAGATCTGTGGAACAGAAAAGACAATTGAGTATTTATAGAAAAAGAAATGAAACTGAATTCCTGACTCCTACCATGCAAGAAAACCAATTCCAGATACATCAAAGACTCAAAGCTAAGAGGCAGAACTACAGAACTTCCAGAAGAAAATTTGGGAGAACTATTTTCTGACCTCAAGGTTCAAAAGCATTTTTATAAACAAGACACAAAGGACACTAAATCATCTCATAAAATGAGGTGCTTCACACACTCAACTCCTGCACTGTCATACCTTAATGCAGGAAAAAAGTCACAAACAAGGGGAATATCATGGGCAAAAAGAATTTCACAAGGGAAGAAACACAAAAGACATACATGAAAGATGATTCACTGATCAAACACCCAACTGAAAAAACAAGCAAAGGATCTGAATAGACATCTCTCCCAAGAAGATATACAAATGTCCAACAAACACATGACAAGGTATGTTTGACACATGACAACAAATCAACATGATTAATCAATAGGAAAATGCAAATCAGAACCACAATGAGTCCCACTCACACCCACTAAGACACAGTAAAAAGAAAACAGCAACTGCTGGCAAGGATGTAGAGAAACTGAATCCTTTCACACTGGTGGTGGAAATACACAGAACAGTGCCATCACTTTAGAAACAGTCTGGCAGCTCCTCAAAAGGTTAAACAGAAAAATCACCACATGGCCTAGCAATTCTACTAAGGGTACACTCAAGAGAATGGAAAACATTGGCTCACCCAAAAATCTATATACAAATGTTCACAGCAGTGTTACTCATAGAGTCAAACGGGAAACGATGCAAATGTCTACCAGCTGATGGCTGGATAAACACGTGGCTGGATAAATAGGTGGAACACCACTGTTTAGTAACAAGAAGGAATGAAGGAGTAACATGTGTTACAATGGGGATGACCCCGGAAGACAGGCTCAGTGTTTTCAGCCAATCACGAGAGAGCACATGCTGTACGATTCCACGTACAGAGTTTTCAGCCAATCACGAGAGAGCACACGCTGTACGATTCCATTTACAGAAAATGGCCCCAGCAGACGGATCTACAGCGACAGAAAGCAGTGCCTGTCTGGTGCTGAGAGGGAGCCTGGAGCGACTGCTAGTGTATCTGGGGGTTTCTTTTTGGGGGTGATGAAAATGTTGTAAAGTTAGATTATACTGAAGTTGTACAACTCTGACTATATCAAAACCGAGTGAACTATCAACTTTAAACTGGTGAATTGTATAGTAGGGGAATTAAGCTGTGAAAAAAGTGATTCATCTCATTAATAAAGAAATATACCATAGAACAACTATAATTTTGTTGTTTTTTCACCCCCTAGATAGGCAAAAAATGAAGTAGTCTGATAGTTTCATATCGAGCAAAGGGAATTCTCGCAGAGTCGGACACGACTGAGCGACTGAACTGAACTGAACTGGTGGACTATAAACTGATGATGATTTTGGGCAACAACTTGGTGATATTTGCAGGAATGAAGATGTGAGGTTCCCGTCACCTTGGTGTGTGCACACATGCTCACTGGGAAACATGTATGAGAATGCCACGGCAGCACTGTGCCTAGAGCAAAAGTACAACACCACAAATGTACACTGATAAAGAAATATGTAATTAATTTATAGTGATTATGAAATTGAGTAGTTATATAACGAAGTGGTGAAGCATTCCTTCTTATGATGGAATATTAGGTACCAGTGAACAATATGGATCAATTTGCAAACAATGCTGAATTGAAAAAAAAAGTCTTGATTACAACTAGTAGAATGTCATCTTTAGAGTGCAAAAAAAGATAGGTATTTCCCCCCCAAGACAGGTATGTTGTTTATGGCTACGTGCATGATAACTACTAAAAAAATAAAAGCTAGAGAGTAACAACCGTAAAATTCAGAAAAGTGATAACTGGTAAGGGCAGGTAAGGGGTGGGATGGGGAGGAGTGCATAGGAAGACCCATCAGTATGGGGAGTATTTTGGTTCTTAAATGGGATGATGGGTTCATGGGTATTTCTTGTATCTTATAACTTACATGAGTGACATGTATTCTCTTGGATGAGCCACACATCACCTAATAACTGTGACAGAGTCATACAAATCAGTAAGAGTTTCCTATAATATAGAGTACTGACCTGTCACAGTTCTCTATGCCTAAACACATTCACATACATTTTTAATGAAAAAGAGATGCTGTCTGAAACCTCCTTTTCTCCCTGCAGTATGTGGCAGGCATCTTTCTAAGTCAATGTATACTTATGCACAGCATTTACTGTTGCTTTAATAGTCTTGTTTAATTTCACCACAATGTGACCAATTCCCTACTGTATATTCAGGTTTTTAATTTTCTATTAATACTGTATGTAGGCTTTTTTTAAATTAAACTTTTTATTTTGTATTGGGGTACAGCTGATTAACAATGCTGTGATGGTTCCAGGTGAATATTACATGTAGTTCTTTATAGTTAGCATTGTGCAGTGCTAGAAGGTACTCAATTCTTGAACGAATTTTGTTCTCTCAAGAGTAAATTCCCAGATGGATCTGCTTGACATGTGTATTTTGAAGTGATGGGTCTTATTAAATTAGCCTACTGATAGCTTATACTGATTACACTTCAGTGAACAGAGTCTGAGTAGTTTTAATTTTTCTCAGACTTCTGTAATTACCGGGTATTAATCTTTTTCGTCTTTGCCAGTTCTACAGGCAATAGGGGCCTCCTTCAGTTAAGCCTTTCTTTGATCAGCATTGAAGCAATCTTTTTGCACTGACTCTGGTCATTTTTAATTCCTCTGAGAATTGATTAGTTACTTCTTTTGCCCATTTTTATACTGGGATATTAATTTTTGCTTTTAAGAACTCATCTATTAGGATTAGCTACCCTTTTTCATATATGCTGCAAATATTTTCTCAATTTGTTACCTGTCTCTGTGTATGATGGGGCTTTGGGGGGAAGAAGGAGAAAAGGAAGGATACAGAACTCTGTTTTTCTGTGTCTAGTCTTTTTTAAAGAAAGCTCCTTCTCATTACAGACATGAGAAAAACTGTATTCTCTGCTTCCCAAATTTAATAGTTTTAAGATTTAAAGGGTCTCCCCTGAAGATTTAAAATTTAACTCTACTTATACAACCTGGAATTTACTTCAAGTCTTGGCTCAGGGCTGATTGAGGGCTTTATACTCACCAAAATGGGCAAAAAAGACATCCCATCCATCTGGGTCTTATTCAGGCTATAGCCCGCAATGTCCAAAATAGTAGGGCCCAAGTCAATGTTGGCAACGAGCATCTGAGAGAGAGAGAGAGAAAGAAACGATAAATTGACTCGGAACACAGCTGGTCTCACTTTCCTCTTCTATCTACACTAGAGTTCTCTTTCCCCAAACCCATCCATGAAACAAGCAGCACTTTCTATTATCTTTTGTACAACCCATACTTCCTATCACACATATTCAAATATAACTATGACAATTTTAGATATAAAACATACAGCCTTATAAAGTTTATAATACATGCCCCTGGGAAGTTATGTTTATTTTACACACACTGTTATTGACCAAAACACTTTTCAAGATTCCTTTAGGATTGCCTTGAGTCTGTTATGAATGACAAGAAATATGTCAGGCTACTGTACACAAGTGTTTTCCAACTTGATTATTGTTACTAGTTCAATACTTGACTTCAAATTGACTCCTGACATTTTTGAAAGGCTCAAAGGTTGAATGCTTGTCACCCATTAGGGCATCCACCTTTTAAATACTTTTTCAAAGTGACACCATGGCTAAAAATATTTGCAGTAGGCTTTGGACAGTGCAGAAAATTTATCTCAACAATGCATCAGTAAGTTTCCTTAATGAGCACAAAACCTGGATGTTAAAAAAAAAAAATCCTAGAAATTAAAGATACTGTGTAGCATTTATTCCTTGACATATCTCCTTGATTTACTGGATAATTTTCCTTCTGTACACAATATCTCTACCAGGTTTCAACCACAATAGTCCAACAGAGGACAGAACAGGAGTCATATGTGTAACTTAAAATTGTCTCGTGACCACCCTAGTGGCTCAGACAGTAAAGAATTTGCCTGCGATGCAGGAGACCTGGGTTCTATCCCTGGGTTGGGAAGATCACCCGGAGAAGGAAATGGCTACCCACTCCAGTATTCTTGCCTGGGAAATACCACGGACGAGAGGAGCCTGATGGGCTACAGTTCATGGGATAGCATACAGTTGGACATGATTGAGCAACTAACACTCTCACTTTCAATAATCACACTAAAGTAGAAAAAAAAGGTAAAATTTATTGCAAATGTTTAACTATAACTATTTAACATATAAGCAATACAAAAGAAAATGATGAGATTTTACTTTATAAAAAATTTTGAACCAATTATTTGAAATCTGGTGTTCTGCATCTCAGTCTGGACTATCCTATATATGTTCTGCCTCAACAATAACATGAACTTTTGTAGCAGAGGATATAGGTGTAGAAGTCACATGGTCACAGGCTAGAAAAAGCCTTGGAATGATGAGACAATCCAGGGAAATGAAAGGAACTAATGTTCACTAAGCACCTACTCTGGGCCAGTTCCTAACGCATATCCTCATTTAAGCCTCGTGACGATTCTTGGAGCTTCCCTGGTGGCTTGGCGGTAAAGAACCCCCCTGCCAATGCAGGGGATGCAGGTTCAGCCCTTGGGTGGGGAAGATCCCCTGCAGAAAGAAAGGGCAACCCACTGCAGTATTCTTATCTGGGAAATCCCATGGACAGAGGAGCCGGGCGGGTTACAGTCCATGGGGTCGCAAAGAATCAGACACGACTTAGGGACTGAGCATGCACGCACCATCCTAGGAAGCAGTATTTCCCCCATTTTACAGATGAGGAAATGAAAGAGAAGTAACTGAAGCAAAGTCAGCAGCCTGTAACTGGAAAAGCTGTCATTTACTAGAAATAAATACCAGTTAAGAAAACTGTAGAGAAAACTCAGATCGTCTCAGGAGAAGCCAAAAGGGGATTTAAAAAAAAACTAACTAATCCTGCTACTTTTCATTTAAAAGCAAACCCAAGAGTGCAGACACAAAAGGCAAGAAGACATCTGAGTAGCAGCCAGGTTTCCTGGCTCCTAGAGAAGGACTGATGATTCCTGGAGGGCACAGTGATCTACATATCCTGGCTCTGAATCATTAGTATAACTCTGCAGCTGTTGGGAATTAACCTGCAGCAGCAGGCAACTCAGGAAAAGCAATCCATGTTAGTGAGGATGAAAAACACAAAAACTATGTCTCTGGGGATTACACAAGACCTGGTTCCAAGTCCCCCCGGTCGACTGAGCAGCTTAGGAGACAGTCAACAAGAATGAGCATGAATGTAAAAGAGACCATGGCAGCAAAGGACAGACAAGCAGAGATGCCGCCTCCAGAATCAGACAAATGCAACAAGGCTTCAAAATGTGACTGCCTGGCATATTTTCAATGATGTCCAGAACATGAACGAAACCAGTCCCACAGGTATTATTAACATGTCCAAGGCACCAAAATAATGAAACGGACAGACATAAAACAGTGACTGCCCAGCTCAGTAAAAATGGCCTCTCCAGCCATCAGCTAGGGGTGGGAATGCCCTCTAGTGGCAGTCTGCTGTGTGTGTGTGTGTGTGGGGGGGGTGTCAGGGGATGGGGAGATGGGGGCTGGGGCGGGGAGGTCTGCAAGATCCGGAACAAACCAAGTCGCTAAGATTCAGCACAAGTACCATAAACACATCCCCAGGACGCTTTCTTTCCAAGTGTCTACATAATCATATCTTCCCTAAAAATGATGGAGTTTTGTTTAAGAAGCAGAGTCTCAAAATTAGCATATAATGTTAGGAGATGGGAGACTTCTAGTAGATACCAAGTGTAATTGAAGAATTTGAGAGAATTATACCTCTCTCTGGTTTTTATACAGCCAGGAATTACAATGGATACTGTGAGCCCATCACCATAAGGGTGCCTAGAAACAGCAGCATTTCAAGTTCCTAAAATGGTAGTGCTTTTATCACTGAGTGTAAACCTAAAGATTCATTTATGCATTGGAACAGAAAAGGCTCTGACAAGACCAAGTAAATCAGTCCATAAATCACAGCCTCACAATTTATTTGGGAATGGTCCTAGGATTTAAGTATATAGACATTTTGATCAAATAAAAGGCCCTAAAAAACTGAGGCATGAGGCATGAGATAGAGGGATATCTTGTCTTGAACCTGCTTATTTTTTAGGTCTAGAAACTACCTAAAAGAATAAGGGCTCCCAGAAGGACTTCGAACAGACATTTAAGCCCTGATGTTAAAAGAGTTCATATAAGGCTTTCAAAAGAAGACTGGAAGCACACCAGATAGCACCCCAAATCCACCTAGTGAGCAGCACTGAAAGCAGAGAACTCTACACATCTTGGGCTGCTTCACCTCGATCTGCTCCTCATCCCCCACTTCCCTAACAAGGAGTAAGCTGGAATGAGACCTAGTAACACTAGAGAATTCACACTTAGCATCTTTCCAATTTCACATGGGGAAACCAAGGCTTAGTGTAACCAAAGTCTTAAAGCCAGTAAGCGGTCTTCCTGACTCCCTGTTCAGTTCGGTTCCCCTGAATCATGCTATGTCATTTCCATTTTCCTACCAACATTTTCCTTTCTTAAAGCCCTTTAGAAGAACTTCCACCACCAAATCTAAAGCTAGGTTAATGTCTAGCCAGAGAAGAAGACCTCAACAGCCAGTGCTTGGCATCTGCCCATACCACCTGCCCCTGCTCTCCTCAACAGCCAACGCAAAGCTAAACCCACTGCTCAAATGTGCCGTTCTGGCCACCAGGCTGTTGCCGGCTCAGCTCACCACCCTGTGACCCTCACATAGAACCTGCACTGAGACAACTGTGCTGCCAGCACAGGATGAATCAGCCACCATCGCTGACACTGTGTTAGATGGGGGCTGGAAATTTCATACTTCTCACACCACAACTGTCAGCACAGAATGTCGTAAACCGTGGTGTTTTTCTTTTGTTGGCTGTACTGCATGGCTTGCGGGATCTTACTGCCCTGACCTGGGATGGAACCCAGGCCCTTGACAGTGAAAGCACCAAGTACTAACCACCGGACCACCAGGGAATTCCCCCAAACCCATGGAGTTTTGAGAACACTGAACTTTCTGACTTGGTTCTGCCACTTACTGTGTAACCTTGGTAATATCCATTTACACAACTTGGATGTCCACCATTGTACGTTAAGGGCTAGGTGTTCTTTTTTTCACTGAAGTACAGTTGACTTAGTATGTTAATTTCTGCTGTAAAGTGATTCAGTTATACACATACAGAGATACATTTATTTAAAAATATTCTTTTCCATTATGGTTTATCATAGGATATTGAATGTAGTTCCCTAGACTACATAATAGGACCTTTAAAAATTTTTTTGGTTTATATCGGAGCATAGTTAACAATGCTGTGTTAGTTTCAGGGGTACAGCAAAGTGACTCAGTTATACAAATACGTGTATCTATTCTTTTTCAAATTCTTTTCCCATTTAGGTTATTACAGAACATTGAGGAGAGGTCCCTGTGCTATACAGTGGGTCCTTGTTTATTCACTGTATAAGCAATTGCTTACATCTGCTAATCCCAAACTCCCACTAAGGGTTGGGTAGTCTAAGGTTGGATAATACCTCTCAGGTAGGGACTCCTGGAGTCAAAAAGACAAACTTAGTCAGGCATGTTAAGTGTGAGGCCAGCTGGGAACCTGGGAAAGGCACTCACTCTCTGTGGGGTAGGTATCTACCTTGATGTCCCAGAGGAGAGCCCTAAACCAAAGCCCCAGAGGACATTAACTTAGCCGGGTGAAAGGGGCATGAGGTGGGCACGCAGACAGAAGTGGCCAGCTGCGCAGAGGTAAGGGGGTGAGAGAGACGTCTGGTCGGGGTAGGAAGTGAAAGGGGTTCAGCACAACTGCCACCTTCTGCCCTTGGACCAGCTGAGCTCATTCTCCTCCCTGCGCCTTTACAGGCACTGTCCCGCTGCTGAGGACGCCCTCCCACAGATCTCTGCATGACTGAAGCCTTCCGAGACCTGAGGCTCTGCCTAAATGCCTCAGAGGCTTTCGCTGATGAATGCAGCTCAAGTATCTGGCTCCCCCTGACACGGGGAGTTAAGGACTAGCCTTCCAATGACAGCTGTTGCTGTGACTCCCAGGCTCCTCGTGTAGCGCACTGGCACAGGAAGATGCCTGTCTGAACCGCAGTCATGGCTGAGTGTATGCATTCTGGTTAAGCGTACATCAACCAGACTGCCAGAGTTCAAATGCAGGGCTCTGCTACTCTTTAGCTACACCGTCTTGGGCAAATCACTGAACCTCAGTTTCCTCATCTATAAAATGGGGATAACTGTATTCATATCTCAAAAGGCTGTGAAGGTTAAGTGAGTTGATACAGGCAGTAACACTTGGAACAGCACCTGTTGCATCCTAAGTATTCAATAAAGGTTATTATTGTTGAAATGGCTTCGTAGGACCTGGTTTCACTTAAATGACTTACAGAAGGTGAAGTTTCTGATTTTAACATTTAGTGCCACTGTCAACTTGAGGAAAAAAGGAACAGTCTGTTCCCTGGGCAGCTGGCTGACATCTGTGCTCATCAGCCTCCCTCCTTGCACAGACGTAGTCCCAATAGCCCTCTTCCTGGGACACGCACATGGCTACAGATGCGCCTCCTCAAAACACTCCCAACACCCAGAAGAAGCTTTTATGGTTGAATGGTCTTCCAATCTTGCCCATCTCTCTTGAAAGGAGATGTCCATTTACAGGGTAATGGATTTGTAGTGGAAACTGACTGGCTTTAGAAATGTGGGTCTTGAGAGGAAAAGAAAATTCAGAAGGCAATTACGAAGGCCACTTTAAGTTTCTGAGACAATTTTAACAGAATTCCAATCAAGAGCATTGTGAAAGGAAACAAGTAAATGGCAGACATTTAAACAAAGTAAACATTAAACCCTCAAATTAAATTCAAGTACCCAGAATACCTAGAAATGCTGGCCTATCTTCCAATTTTAGCTTAAATGATCCATTTTCTTGTTTTTTGTTTGTCTCTCTCACAGAGCTGGGACTGAAACTGTGCTATCCAGGAAGACGGTACACATAACTGGTAGAGCCTATCAATTCTTCTCTCTCAAGGTTAGACCAAAGAGTTTGGATCAAGGTGCCCATCATCTGCCTCAGTATTAAAACCAGATGGAAATGGTAACAAAAGAATAATGTGATCCTTTATGATAGTTTTAGGAAAGAGAATCGGTAAAGCAGAAAGGCATTAGTAAGGGAAGAGTCCCACAGAGAGGGACTAAATTCTCAGAAGACAAGCTTTCTGTAGCCTTATATGCAGAGGGAGCTGAGACCAGGCGGACATCAGCCGGGAATACCTGGGAGCAGGCTGGAATGGAGAATCAGAATCTGCATGTCAACAAGGCCCCCAGGGGATGCGCACACACAAGAAGCCTGAAGAGCCTGGCTCTACAGGGCTGTGGGCTCCAGCCTGGGCTGCCTCTCAAGAGTCACTATGAACTGGAGGGAAAAAAAAGCAGAGACAGGGTTTCTAGTCCAGTCCAAGTGATTCAATCCAAAACTTTCTGGATGTTGAGCCTTTCACTTTCAGGAGGTAGTTTTAAAGAGCACCCTGGGGAAGTGCAGTCACCATGAGACAAGCGAAAGCTATTCATGCTGATGTGATACGTATACAAGGGGAAAATACAGCGAAGAGTGGGTGGCCAGCAGTTTACCGTTATTGTATGTCAGATAGTGAAAGACAAATACTATAAGATCTCACTTATTTGTGAAATCTAGCAAATACAACCGGAGAAGGCAATGGCGCCCCACTCCAGCACTCTTGCCTGGAAAATCCCATGGATGGAGGAGCCTGGTAGGCTGCAGTCCATGGGGTCGCTAAGAGTCGGACACGACTGAGAGACTTCACTTTCACTTTTCACTTTCACGCATTGGAGAAGGAAATGGCAACCCACTCCAGTGTTCTCACCTGGAGACACAACTGAAGTGACTTAGCAGTAGTAGCAGCAAATACAACAAACTACCAAATATAAACAAAAGATGGATATGGAGAACAGATACAGACACAGAGAACAAACTAGTGGTTACCAAAGGGGAGATGGGATGGGGAGGAGAAATACAGGAATGGAAGGTTAAAAGGTTCAAAGTATTAGTTGTAAAATAAGCTACATGGATATACACTACGACACAGGATATACTGAAAAGCCTCTTGATGAAAGTGAAAGTGGAGAGTGAAAAAGTTGGCTTAAAGCTCAACATTCAGAAAACAAAGATCATAGCATCTGGTCCCATCACTTCATCAGAAATAGATGGGGAAACAGTGGAAACAGTGTCAGACTTTATTTTTGGGAGCTCCAAAATCACTGCAGATGGTGACTGCAGCCATGAAATTAAAAGACGCTTACTCCTTGGAAGAAAAGTTATGACCAACCTAGATAGCATATTCAAAAGCAGAGACATTACTTTGCCAACAAAGGTCCATCTAGTCAAGGCTATGGTTTTTCCAGTGGTCATGTATGGATGTGAGAGTTAGACTGTGAAGAAAGCTGAGTGCCAAAGAATTGATGCTTTTGAACTGTGGTGTTGGAGAAGACTCTTGAGAGTCCCATGGACTGCAAGGAGATCCAACCAGTCCATTCTGAAGGAGATCAGCCCTGGGATTTCTTTGGAAGGAATGATGTTAAAGCTGAAACTCCAGTACTTTGGCCACCTCATGCAAACAGTTGACTCACTGGAAAAGACTTTGATGCTGGGAGGGCTTGGGGGCAGGAGGAGAAGGGGACGACAGAGGATGAGATGGCTGGATGGCATCAGTGACTCAATGGACGTGAGTCTGAGTGAACTGCGGGAGTTGGTGATGGACAGGGAGGCCTGGCATGCTGCGATTCATGGGGTCACAAAGAGTCAGACACGACTGAACAACTGAACTGAACTGAACAGGATATACAGCCAACATTTACAAATAACTCAATGGAGCATGGTCTTTAAAAACTGTGAATCATTATACTGTATACCTGAACTTACAGAATATGGTACATCAAGTATACTTCAATTAAAAAGAAAGAAATAAGAATCACTGTTTGCAAAGCTTACAAATACACTTGTAAAATCTTAAGCCAATCAGCCTTTATCCTCAAAGGAGGAGAAACAGAATAGGTCTCCTCTTGGGAGGAAAAGCTTTCTTTTCTCAGGCAAATTCTACCTGTATACAGCACCACCGTATCAGGAACCTACCTTGCTTGTCTGATTTGGTTTGATCCCAGGCCCTCGAACCAATAGTGGAACTTTGATATCAAATTCATACAGCTGCCTTTTGTCTATTGGCAAAGAAAACTGTCCTGGAAAAAAAAAATGCATAGGGTAAAGATGGAGCCAAGATAGAAATGTCTCTCATGCACGCATGCATTCAATCAATAGTAAAAATAAAAAATAGCCTTTTTTTTTTTTTTTTTTTACTAATTATGGTGTTTTAGCGAAGAGCTTAAATCCCCCAGGGTCCCTAATTATTACAAGGCAGGAAACAATGAGCTCATCTTCTTTAAATAAATGTCCAGAGGAACTCCCTGGCTTTAAATAGGCAAATACAACAAAAGGAATGACTAGAAAGTACTGAAGCACAAATATCCATTATTTATGTGTGATACTCTACCTGATCACAACCGAATGAAGTTAGTCTAAATGCTGTTAAATAAAGGAACAAAACCATTTATCCAGCCTTTCTTGAATAAACTGTACTTCAAGATAACCAAACAGTTGATGAGGCAAATTTCCTGAGGAATTCCAGCTAGTTAAGTTCAAAAGGAAGGACAGAGTTATGAAGTCGTATTTTGCAGTTTCTGAGGGAATTGATTTTCGCACAATCATCAATGGAAGTTTCAGCCACAAGAGGTTCACAGGAGGAGCTCAGGTTGGTACCGCATGAGCCATCAATCAGAAACAGCATCTCTAAAGTGAGGCAACCATACACCCAGGCTTCATGATGTGAAGCAGTAAGAAGTACACAGCAGCATCAATAAGCATTCTTGTTGAAAAACACGCATTTCTATTAAGACTCTCGATCTAACTATCAATCTATAGAAAATGCTGAATATAGATAAACAAGTTATCACATATGCAATTGGCCATATCTAGAATGTGATACTCTAAAGGACAAAAGACCAGTTTCTCCGATAAATCAGTGGCAAAAGACAGCCGTACGACACATAAAAAGTAAAGGTAGCGTGTGGATTTTATGTAGGTTCTGATATGTAATCAACTAATCAGATGCACAATCAAGTGTTGACGTATGGAATCACCATGTCTGGAGTGCCTTCAGAAACTTCTAGCTAAAAAAGAAACATGCAGAAGGAATGAGGAACTCAAAAGACTGGCCCTGTGTCACTGAAAATTAAAGCTAGCCAACGAAGGTTAGTTAATTTACTAGTCTTTACTTTGACTTGAAAAATATTCATAATAACACATGAAATGCCTAATCAATCTGCTTCTCTGCAAATATCAGATTAATTACCTTCAAGTTTAGGAAATTTAGAGTGGAGAAAGAAGAAAATACTGATTTTTAGCTAAAGAAGGTCCAAGTAAAAAGGATGAAAGTCAAGGACATGGGGTTGACTCATACTGCAGTTGTGAAAAGACAAAAGCCACAAAAGAAAAACCACACACACCAAAAACCTAATGTCACAAGACAGTTTTTCCCCAGGGCAACCCTCTCTTCGTCTTCCTGTGTAAAATGTCATACCCCTGGTCTCTACGATCCAATTATCTTTTAAATCAAGTTCAGTTTCTCACCTCTTTCATAAAGCCTGCCTCCAACCCATCAAGCTTATTCTCTGCTTAGACTCCTTAGAACACCACATAATTCAGCCTGTCAAATGGCAAGTAATGACACTGGGTCTTTCCCTAAGGGAATGAGTTGGCCTTCTAACCAGAGGAGCCCTGAGGGCAAGACCCTCCCTCTGGCCTATTCACCACTGCAAAGGACAGAAGCTCCCAGCCAGCGCTACTGATTGGGTGAGAACGGAAAGGCCCTTCACCAAGGTCACGGTCTGCCCCTTACCTGTGTGATAGCCGTTGTCTGAGGTATAAAAGATGTAGGTGTTGTTGAGCTCCCCATTGAACTCCAATCGCTTGACCAGCTTCTCCACGAGGTCATCCACTGAGAGCAGAGTCTGCCACCTGAATGTGAACAGAGGGCAGCAACAGCACCTCAGAGACAAAGGGCTGCGGTACTGCCATCTTGCCAAAACAGCAGAAGCCAGTCCAAACAAGCTCCCAAACCCAAAACACCCCCAAACTCCCTCCCAAAGAAACCCCTCAAAGCCACTCTTCCCCGAAAGCTCCAATCCCACATTTCCGTTCCTTTCTTTCATTGCAAAACACAGATTAGAAAATTCCAGAACACTCCAAATTTAACTGATTCCATAGAAATACATTAGGCTTTTAAAAAATGAATTAGCTTTACTATTTATCATGACTGGTGATGAGAATGAAAGACTCCTGGTGTCGATGTATGGTGGACACCAACACAATATTGTTAAGCAATTATCCTTCAAGTAAAAAAACAAACAACCAACCCACTACCAGAAGGCAAACTTGTCAAATCAGCACTGATTGACAGAGATGAATTCAGACAGACCTGTGCTACAACAGTGTTTAACGGACTAAAAGGGGTCAGCAAACTACAGTCATGGGTCAAAGCTTGACCACATTCTTTCTGTTTTCAACTGTGGTACAAGACATAAAATATTACTGTTTTAACAATCTGTAAGTGGATAGGTCAGTAGGGTTCAGTATATTCACAGAGTGAAACCAATCTCCAGAATGTTTTCACCTTGCGAATCTGAAACTCTACACCCCCAAAACGACAACTTGTGGGCTGTTTTTATATGAAGTTTTATTGGAACACAGCCATGCTCATTCATTCTCATACTGTCCAGGGCTGCTGTGCACTCCAACAGCAGAGCTGAGCATCAGCAACAGACACAAGATGGCCTACAAGCCTGTAATATTTACTATTGGCCCCTTCACAGAAGAAGTCTGCCAATTCCTGGTCCAAAACTAAATACATCTTAAGAGAAAGTAACACACTTTTAAAAACCTGACTTAAAAGACTTCTCGAAAACTCAAAACAGCAAAGGCAGATATTTTGCTCTAGTCTAAGCCTTTGGGTCTTATGTACTTTTCTTTAGACACAGTGAAAAGAAAAATTTCAACCAAATGGCTCCAATTTGCAACATTTTAACAAGTCAGAAAAATGGACTGTTTAATCAGTCCTGAGGGCCAAAGGCCACCTTACTGCTAAATGCAGAGACCCCCTATCAGAATCTCTCCCACCAACTTGCTAAACTCTGATTTTTTTCTCATGGTGCAGTCCTCTATGCATGGGTTGCTTCTGAGGGTCCTCAAAGACCACCCAGACTGAGAAAGGAGCAGCTCTTACCTTTTCCTAAATGCATTATCTAAAAACTGTATTGAAGAATTAGTCATTGGGGTCTTGGCTTGCCGAATTAACCAGTGCTTGTTCTAAAATTTAAAAGAAAAAAAAAAGTTAGCACCAAGTCACCACAGTCAAAGTACTAGAGTAAATAAAAGGATCACTTGATACTTGAGCAAAAAGGAACTAACTGATTAAGCCTGATTAAGCAACTTCAGATTTTCCCTCCACCACCCACTCCCACCTCCCTTCTCTGTGTTTATAAGAAAAAAAAATTCTGCAAATTATCACTCATTTTTTAGCTTCTTCCCAACCCCTCCCTAACAGCAGAAGGCCTGGGATCCTCCCTGAGCAGCATAAGACATTTAGAGAAAGATGCCGGAAACTGACTAGATTACATTTGTAACTTAGAATCTGTGCTTGAGTCTGCCACTCAAACTACAAAAGGGTAAATACTAACTTTACCGTCCTCTAAGTTTTGCCTAATAAGTCATCATTCCATTCCCCTCTATCTTCCCACCTGAGGTATAGATCATTCTTAGACCTTGGGGAAAAAACCTTATCATAGCAATTTTCTAAAACTTCAAATCTAAAGGCTTCTTCTCATTTAATAAAGAAGTTTTTTTTTAAAAATTGCCAAATACTTTTGATTTTCTCCTCCCTATTCATACAACCCTAGGCTGCCACCACGCAAACTGTGATCCTCAGTCTTCTTTAGTTAGTATGCTTGAAAAATGCTATACAGCATGTTCTCCTATTGCAAATTCATGTTAGGACATGAATAACTGAGAAATTCTGTAGCACAGTGACTTATTTAACCTTAAGTTGCTAGGCTTACTTAGCCATAGGAGCTTGTATGTACTTCTTTTGGAACAAAGAGACACCAGCCCTTTGGTTCAAAACTCAGTTCACTCAGTTTTAACATCATACACAGCCTGTGCCAGGCAATGTGCTAAATGTTTCTACGTACAGACTCTTGAGAGTCCCTTGGACAGCAAGGAGATCAGACCAGTCAACCCTAAAGGAAATCAACTGTGAATATTAATTGGAAGGACTGATGCTGAATCTCCAATATTTTGGCCACCTGATGCAAAGAGCCAACTCCTTTGAAAAGACCCCAATGCTGGGAAAGATTGAAGGCAGGAGGAGAAGGGAATGACAAGAGGATGAGATGGCTGGATGGCATCACCAACTCAATGGACTTGAGTTTGAGCAAACTCCGGGAGATGGTGCAGCCTGGCGTGCTGCAGCCCATGGGGTTGCAAAGAGTCAGACATGACTGAGCAACTGAATGACAACAACTTTAATCCATTCAAGAATTGCATGAGAGGTCAGGATCCCCCACTGCAGAGGGAAAAACGGAAGTTAGGCATCTTACTAACCGTCAGGTCACTTAGTTAGAAAGCGGTAGTACTGACTCTAACTCCAGGACTCATTCTTTCTACCACCTCACGAGTAACTATGACTTCAGGGAGACAAGCATGAGGAGGTAGCAGTCTTCAGTCTTGGAACCAGTGAACTGCCTATCTCCTGGACCGAGGGAAGGGTAGGTGGCACTGGAGGCAAACAGCATTAGGCCACAGCCCTTTATTACACTCCTTGCTCTGGGTCACTTCACCATCCAACTTCCCTTTCCAATCACACTACACTGCATCACCACTCTTTTTCCTATGCCTCCACCCAGAGGAGAACGCCGCAGGCCCCATTCAGCCCCAAGGGACACGTCTCAGCCACTGCTGGGCAGGAGAGCCAGCATGGAGGTTATCAGCAGGGACTGTAGGCAGGAAAGACGGCATTTCTCTACCACTCCCCGTGGACTCTCGAGTTGCTCACTGGGTGCATGGCAGGAAACCTACCTGGACTTCTGAAGCACATGCATACTACCTAGTGTACTACAGACAGGCACAATTACCTCGAGAAGATTGAGAAGGAAGACCAACTACACGACTCAAAGGCTTCCTGACCAGTGTATTATACACTTAATCACATCAAGCCTGGCTTGATGCAAGGCTGAGGGGAAGTTACCGTTCCATGGATGTTGAAGTTCTTGTTTCTTGGTGCAAAGATGTTCTGGAAGGCGTTCTGGTACTGAGGTGCAGCTGTCCATGGCGAATGGGGTGCTGGGGTGGAGATCATCATGAAGAATGGCTCAGAGTTGGACTTGTAGTCCAGGAAGTCCAAGGAGACATTGGCCTGACACACAGAAAGATTGGTCACCTCTCACCCTACCCAACAGCTGAGGCCTAGACAAGCATCTGTTCTCTGGTGAAGGGGGTACAGGGGCCTAGGAGCTTTCTCCCAGTTGTGCACACAATCTATGTCACAGTCACTTGCAAGCGTGTTGCTGGAACGAATCATCTAGCTTCCAGGCAAACGCATGAAAATACTGAAAAGCACACCCCTTCAATAGAAAGCTGGAGAAGGAAACGGCAACCCAGTCCAGTGTTCTTGCCTGGAGAACCCCCATGGACAGGGGAATCTGGCAGGCCACAGTCCCTGGGGTCTCCAAGAGTCAAACATGACTGAGCAACTAACGCTGACGATTTTACACAACCTGAAAGTTGCTATGCCTCCCATGAGGGAAAAAAAGAATAATTTAGCCATTTTAGTATTAATTTATATTAATGCAGCTCAGAGCATATACATTTGATGCTTTAATGAATATAAAAGAGAGTCAACCTAATTCACAATAGTGGGAAAAGTGAATTAAGTTACCATAATCTTACAAAAATGCTGGGGTCAAGAGAGTAGATAGGATATCTTAAATTATGCCAGCTGAAGTTAAGCTAAGTGAATAATACTAAGTCCAAATATGCCACACCAGGATTTTAATTTATCTGGACTTAAATTCTTCATTTGCTTCTCTGGGGACAGTTTATGAAAATCAAAGCTTCCCACATACGTACATGCTATGTTTTTAATTGTTCTAGTTGATTTACATCTTCATTTATTCCCAACATGAAACTCAAAAGACACTATCAATTTCCTACCATCATCCCACCCATCTAACTTTACTTCAGCCCCGTCAGACACTCTGTGGTTTCTCCAACACGCCAGGTGCACTCCTACCGCAACACCTTCACACTTCTTGCTTCCTTTGCCTGGGGCACTCTTTCCACTGATCTGTATAGTCCATTCTCATCTCTAGGACTTTGCTTAAATACTATCTAAGTATCTTCCATCCTCTGCCTTATTGCTCTAACTCATCACCATCTAACAAGACAACACACATATGTGTAAATAAATCTACCCCTAAAAGGTGACCTCCCATAGAATCGGGGACTTTGCTTTACTTATTGCTTAGTACCAGCTCCAAGGGGTGCTGAAGTACTTGGTGAATGAATGCCTTATGGGGGGCTGTCATTAGAACCATCTTAGATAGGAAAGGAGAGTCCCAAATTCATGTTCCCATCTCAGTTTTTTTTTTTTTAACATATAATACTCAATGCCTGAAGAACTTCCCTGCCTTTATCCCCTTACCCTCATGATGAAGCTGTCATCCTGCAGCCTGTGAGTAAAACTGGGGTCAAGAGTAGGAACCCTTACAGTGTAAAACCTCTTCAAAGTAATCTCCACAGTATTAGAGATTAGCCTTTGGGAAAGGGATTTGCTGCTGGAATTTCAAAAACATTAGATCTGAGCCTGGCTTAATTACAAAGAAAAACACTCTCAGGAATCTTTAACCAGCTGAAAATATGCTTCAGCAGTTAGATCAAGTTCTTATCCATGCTACTCAATGTGAACAAAGATAACTGAAGGCTTCTGAGGCAGAGTCTTTAGTTAAGCATGAGCTAAACTGCAAGGACAGAGCTTCAGTAACTCACCAAGACGTCTGTCAGGTAGTCCACACTGTAGTTCTCACCATGTTTCCGTGCCTTCCCGTTGATAGAGAGGGTGTAGTTGTAATATTTAGAATTCTTTTCCTATTAAAGAGAGGAAAGTGAGTTTTTGTTTTTTTTTTCAAATGAGGCCAGCATACAAAATGAAAGTTGGAAACCATACTGGGCTAAACTGTACTCTGCTTAAACAGTGGTAAGACATAAAAGGTAATTGCTCAAGTCAATACTGAATTAGACTTCTTGACTACAGTTTTGTTAACTACAAGCAGAATTTCAATAATATGTTTAGTTAAAAAACCCAGACACAGATCCGGCAGAACAGCAAAATATGTTGCTAAACCTTGTGGAATGCAAGAAAAATCTCTCACAACAGAGTGACTCACAAATCAACAGACTTTCAAGGAGATGAAATGGCCAACCGTAAGTGCAAACCGAGTAATGTCAATATCAGAGCTACAGTAGAAAGTAAACCTGTAGGGTTGTGTGTAACTGTCGCTGACTTCGTCGCTCACTCACCAACGCATACCAGTAACTCCAGCCCAGAGGGACGTGTCCGAGTCCACCTGCATCTGGGGCTCCATACTGGAAAGCAAGACAAGCAATGCATCAGAAGTTCACAGGATGTGACCAGACCAGAAAGAAACACGAAAACTGTCAGAATCTTTTTACATCAGTGCCTGAAACACAGTTAAGTGCTCAATTTCCACAAGTACAAAAATCAACTGAAAAGGGAAGACCACTAAAGACCTACGGATGTCTGAAGCATAAGTTGGCAAACCATGGCTGGTTGGCCAAATCTAGTCTGCCAGCTGTTCTGTATGGCTGGCAAGCTAAGAATTTTCTTCCAAACATTAAAAAATATAAACACTAAAAAAAAAAACCAACAACAAAATCAAATATACTTGAATTTTAAAAAAATCAAGAGAGGATTATTTTTGTGACAATTTGCCTGAAATTTAAACTTCAGTGATGGTGGAGCATTCCTGAAACACAGCCACACTTGCTGGTTTCCGCAGGCCTGTGGCTGCTTTCCAGTGACAATGACACAACTGAATAGTCACTACACAGACATGTGGCCTGCAAAAGCCTGAAATATTTACTCTTAGTCCTTTACAGGAAAAGGCAATATAGCTAAAGCCATAGGGCTCACGTGCTGAGCTACTGATTGCATAGACTGAATGGGCTAGCCAGCCTTGTGGCTAACAGCCCAAATCAGGCTATAAGCTCTCAGTCTATCAGTTCAGCTCTCCTGCTGATGAAGTCCATTTTTGCTATTTTATGTTTATTTTTTGACCATGTCACATGGCATGTGGGATCTTAGTTCCTTGAACAGGGATTGAACCTGCACCCCCTGAATTGGAAGCTCGGAGTCTTAACCACTGGACCACCAGGGAACTGCCCTGAAAACTACATTTGGACTCACTTTATCTGATAAGATAGAGTGAAGATTAAGTGAGGAGACCACAGAGTCATCCCATTTTATCTTGACAAGGCTTAATACTGTCCATTTAATGCAGTACCTCTAAGAACTAATTCTTTGTATTTTGAAGAATTTCTAATTTTGTCTATGTTAGAAGATCTTCAACATGAAAAGTAGCGTATGTTCTCTTTATGACCTGTAGCCATAATCCACCACATTTATTGCTCACGATTCTTTCCAAACTGACTCATTTTTCATCAAACCCACAAAGCTGCCAATTCCCCCATTATTACAGGGAGGGAGAGAATTAATAAAATTCAGATCAGATATTAAGATCTCTAGCAATCATGGATAAAGTGCATAAGAAAACATACGTGTTCTCTTTGTCCTGAATCCCACTTTTACTTTAAAAGATAATCCCAAACACTCTCAAACACACTATTCTCATTAAGCCTGAACTCTGACTAAATGCTAAGGCCAGTGTGGTGGACGCAAGACCCTGAAGTCTGGCCTGGGCAGGTCACAACGAGGCCTCCCTTCATCCCGGGCCTTCAAGGCCAGCATGCTAACCACTCAGGCACATACTTCAATGGCCTGAATGTCTTAGGCTTGGGTGCTCTTCCTTCATCACTTATCTCCCCACAATCTGTTTCCCAAAAATGGGTTAAGTTGTTATTATTCAGGAAAGAAGCTCAAAGGAAAAAATTCTTCACTCTGGTCCTGATAAAGGAGAACTGGAAACAAAGATACCATGATGGCCATGTGACAAGCAGGATTCTTGAGGAAAAAAGGGAAGACTGTCTCAGACCACAGTGGTCTGAAGACTATTTTAAAATAAATGCTCCAGAAACTATTTGAAGAAAGAATAACCACCATGTCCAAATCCTCTAAATTACATTCATGTAAATAAGTTCCTGTTTAACAAGTAGATGAAGAGAAATGCCAGATACCCGAAAACCCTTTACCATGACTTGAATAGATACTAATTAAAAAACAATTAACATGAATTATATAAATTCACATTTCAGGAGCGGTTATTAAAAAAAACAAAAGGGAATAATTAGACCGTTCAACATACCTCATTTAAGTATTTCCCTGCAAAAAAGGTCTGATAACCACACACTGATCTGAGAATTGCTGGGAAAGTATTCGGTTCCTGGATCTTCTGCCAAGACTTGCTACTGCAGTTTCCCTCCAGAGTGTTGTTAACCACGTGATGATTGTGTGGGTACTTCCCTGTTAGGATGCTGGCTCGACTCGGGCAGCAGAGAGCACTTGGCACATACTTCAAAAGGAAGAGAAGCCAGAGAGAGAGAGTTACACAAGACAGACGGATTCCTCATCATTTCTAATCAGAACAAAGAAAGCGGCTCAATTCCCCTAACTTCAAACCTCTAGTTTCCTGTGGAATAGGGATTTTCTTTACATATGACACACTTCAGAGCTGCTTTAAGTTCTCCAGTGGAGACAGGAAACAGAACAGCCAAGAGAACACACCTCTTTTTCCGCTAGTTTCTTTTTACAGGATAACCTGAAGCTGTTCTAATCTCATCGGCCGAAGAAATGTTACATACAAGGAACACAGCATGCTGGGAGCGAGGTCCTGAACAAACATGAAGAATACTCTTCGAATCTAGGGCAGCTGAGAAATAGGGAGTAATTTTCAGGCTGATCTGGAGTTTTGTAGATTACCTACATCACTTTAATACACTGGACACAGATTTTTTTTCCCTACTCTAATTATATATCCATTAGCTCCTATCATCAACAATTACTCTATTTGACCTAGTAATATTTGTCTCGGTCCTAACACTAATTACTGATCCACTTTACAGAAGGGTAATAGTAGCTTATACTCACAGCAGCAGGGCAGGAATGCTCATTTTGCTCATTTGAGCACACCCTTGCCAGAATTACGTACTATCCCTTTGAAATAATTCACATTTCTTTGGCCTTTGACGTTCTTAAATACTGGTGAGGATGAACATTCTCCACATGCATATTGATCAATTATGTCATGTGAATGGTCTGTTGACGTGCTTTTCACATTTTCCCCTCCTGTTATATAAGGTTTTTTTTTAACTTCCCTAGTGGCTCAGACAGTGAAGCGTCTGTCTGCCTACAATGCAGGAGACCTGGGTTCAATCTCTGGGTTGGGAAGATCTCCTGGAGAAGGAAATGGCAACCCACTCCAGTATTCTTGCCTGGAAAATCCCATGGACGGAAGAGCCTCATAGGCTACAATCCATGGGGTCGCAAAGAGTCAGACACAACTGAGCAAATTCACTCACTCACTACATAAGCTTTAAGGAAGGATTCAATCCTGCTACAAATACTTCCCAGTTTTTACTTTTGCTTTTTAATTTGGTTGGATGTTTGACTTTTGTAATTTTCACACTGGCAACTCTTTTAATTCTTCTCCTTTTTTATTTCCTGACCTATTTTTTGGCCAATGCTATGCTGTTCACTGGATCTTCGTATTACATTTCAGGGTCTGGTAGAGATCTCTCTTTAAAAATTTTACCTTGATTATTCTAACCTACTTATTATTCCAGATAACTCTGGAATCACTAAATTCAGCCTAAAAAGAATCCCACTGGGATTCTGACTAGAATAAGCATTTTATAATGTGTCTCCCCACAGAAAATGATGTGTATAACTCTGCATGAAGTACTTTATCACTCACCAAATATTCTAACTGCATTTATAGGTCTTAACCATTACTGGACACCACTAGCTATTCCTAGAGTCTATATTTTCCTGCCTTTATATCACTGGGATCACCTCTCCCCCAGCCTCATGTTTCTCTAACTAGTTACATGGAAGAAAGTTATTTACAGCTTTTCATTTCTAACTTACTAAATTCTATTAATTTAAAAGCTTTCCAACAACGCTCTTATGATTTCTAAGTAGAAACTTTAGACAAAAGGAAATAACAATTTTGGTCTTCACAAGACTTACTGCCAGTGACTAGACAGTTCAGTAGATGATTAAGTGAGAGATACTGGGCCCTCGTTGTTGTCCCTAAGAATAGTACCCTGAGACTTTAATCTTAACTGTAAGTTATGCTGTTTGTTTGAAATAGTCATCAGAGTGTATTCTTCTAATGGTTTAACAAATTACAAGAAAAAGGGTGCCAACATTTCAGATGACTTTTTTGGGGGGGATGCGGACCATTTTTAATGGTCTTTCTTGAATTTGTTAAAATACTGCATTTATGTTTTTGTTTTTTGGCTGCAAGCATGTGGGATCCTAGCTCCCCGACCAGGAATCAAACTCTCACCCCCTCACTGCTGGAAAGCAAAGTCCCAACCACTGGACCACCAGGGAAGTCCCTCAGAGGACTTTTAAACATCTATTGAGACAACCATCTAATTTTCCTTCTTTTAACCACTGCTGGTGGACGACATAATAACCACCATTATGCAGTGGTACTTACTACAAGTCAGGCATTGATATAAGTGCTTGCTTTACTCCATTTAACCTCTGAGATAGGCTTTAGTATTCCTATTTACAAATGGGGAAACCAAAGACAAAAAAGCTTAACAACTTGCTCAAGGAAGCACAGCTAGAAAAGAGACAGCAAGAACATTCAAAACACGGTGGTCTGGTTCCAGAATCTGTGCTCTTCACCACAACACTGTGCTGATCTTCAAAGGATTTCCTGACACTAAGCTATGCTCCCACTGACTTGGTTATGAGCATGGTTCCTGAATTTGATTTGTTAGTGTTTCGTTTTGGATCTTTGCATTTATGTTTATACATGAACATATACACATGTATTAATATCATGTATATGTATGCACACACACATGCATAGTTGTTAGGCTTGTTCTGTTTTGTTGGTATTATCTTTGCTAGGTTTGACTATAAGGGTTAATTGGGCTTTGTAAAGTAGCCTGCAAGCTTTTACCATGGAACACTTTACAGAGTACAAATGACACCCAATTCTTATAATCCGTTTTCAAACCTCCAACGATGAAGGTTTAAATAAACTTCTATAGCTCTGAGCTGCAGATCAGAATGGCTTACAAGATACTTGCCATAAATCTTCAATAGTTAAGTAGTAATATTTCAATTAAAAGAACTTACATCACATTAAATAGAATCCTTCCTTCAGATCAGGCATTTAACTAGAAGAAAAACCATAAAAATTACAGTAGACTACTCAAAAGAGTGTTTCTTCTTAGAATATAAACACAGAGTTTAACAAAATTAAATCAGCTTCAAAACTTACAGCACTGGAGAAAGTCATTCCCATTTCTCCAATGAGAGCCTTGGTTTTCTTCAGTGGTGTCTGTAAAATAAATAAATATCTGTCAAACAATTTCTTCCAATAAACTAAAACACACAAGACAAAATTTGTGTTTTTTGATTACTCTCAACCTTTTATTCCCAAATGATCAGCTCCATCTGACACTAAGAAACAGCTGAGAGTCCTGTGTGATTCAGGAGATGAACCGAGCAAGTTTGACTACAGTCAGTTATGTCCTGTGCAAAAGTTCAGGTAGTTAGAATGCTTGCAGGAAGGGAAAGTTCACAGCTGATGGTATTGTTCTAGCAATGCCGATTTCAATGTAACGAGATCTCGATGCCCTTCTCTCATTTATCACCAGCCCCTTTACAAAAAGATGGGGCATATCTAACTCCATTAATTCATCTTCAGAAGCAGAATGTGGAAAATGATATGAAAGGAGCCTTTCACCCCTTAAAACAGAAATAAAACAACACTTAGGTTCTGAAAGTCAGACAAGGCCCCCAGACTGACTCAAATATCAGTCACTTGGCAGTGCAGCCCGGATGCCCACTTTCTGAGTATAAGCTCATGGCCCTCTGCACTAGACCAACCACCACCTTAGGTAAAACTTGAGCCAAAGGGCAAACAGATCTACACAGAACCTCATCAAGCAAAAGAATAGTCAGAAATTAGTTTATATCCTTGCTTTTTATCTTTTGCTCAAAATGTAAGATCCTGACAAGTACAGAAAACAACCAGTTTCAAATCCTATGGTGAGGACAGAAAGCATGATGTTGGTCATTTAGATACAAATAATAGTAATAAATACTAATCATCTTTATTCAGATTCCAGACAACAAGAAAGGACAATCTGAAGCAGCTCATTTTAGCTGTATTATATGAGTCGGTTCATGATGATTCTGAAGTGCCTTTGAAAGCTGAGACCATACTGAACACAGTTTTAAGTGGATTTTGTTGTGTAAAAATTCCTTGCAGACTAATAACCCAAATACACAACTATATTAATAACAGGGTCATTCTCACTGTATAAAAGTTTCCACCAATGTTTTATATAGATGTTAGAAAACCTAAAGAATCCATTAGCTTGAGAATTTTCATTTATTCAAGAACTCTGAAAAAGCATTTGAGAAAACTCAACATCAATTTATGATAACAATTCTCACAGTAGATAGACAAGGAATGTGCCTCAACATAATAAAGGTCATATATAACAATCATAGCTAACATCCTACTCAGCAGTGAAAAAAATAAGTCTGTCTTCTAGGATCCGAAACAAGACAAGGATACCCACTCTCGCCAATTTTATTCAACATAGTTTCAGAAGTCCTAACCACTGCAATCAGAAGAGAAAAAGAAAAGAAATCCAAATTGCAAAGGGAGTAGTAAAACTGTCACTGTCTGAAGACGACATGATACTATGCATGGAAAATCCAAAGACATCACCGAAAAACTACTAGAGCTCAATGAATCTGGTAAAGTTGCAGGACACAACAGTAACATTCAGTTAATAAAACTGGTATCGTGTTGCATTTCTGCACACTAACAATGAATTACCAAAGAGAGAAATTAAGGAAACAATCTCATTTATAATCACATCAAAAAGAATAAAATACCTAGGAATAAACCTACCTAAGGAAGTCAAAGACCTGCGCTCACAAAATTGTAAGACAGTGATGAAAGAAACTAAAAAATACACAAACGGATGGAAAGGTACACCTGACTGACGGATCAGACAAATTAATATTGTTAAAATGACCAAACTACCCAAGGCAATCTACAGATTCAATGCAATTTCTATCAAAACACCAATGCCATTTTTTCACAGTACTAGAACAAACAATTTTTCAATTTGTGTGGAAACACAGGAAACCCTGTATAGCCAAAATAACCTTGAGTAAAGAGAATGGAGCTGGAGGTATCATGCTCTTTTGATTCAGACTATACTACAAAGTTACAATAATCAAAATAATATGGCACTGGCACAAAAACAGACATGTAGATCAATGGAACAGAACAGAGAGACAGAAATAAACCCATGCACTTGTGATCTACTAATATATGACAAAGGAAGCAAGAATACACAAAGGAGAAAAGACAGTCTCTTCAATAAGTGGTGCTGCCAAAACAGGATGGCTTCATGTAAGAGAATGAAATTAGGACATTTTCTGCCACCATATGCAAAAATAAACTCAAAATGGACTAAAGACCTAGATGTAAGACTGGAAACCATAAAAACCATTAAGGAAAAGAGAGGCAAAATGCTCTCTGACATAAATAGTAGTAATATATTTTTGGATGTGCCTCCTAAGGCAAGAAACAAAATAAAAAACACATGGCACCTAGTAAGACTGAAAAGCCTATGCCCAACAAACTATTGACCGAACAGCAACAACAAAAACCAACCTACCGAATGGAAGAAAATAGGGGCAAATGATACGACTGACAAGAGATTAACATTAAATATGTAAACAGCTCATATAACCCAGTATAAACAAACAAACAAACCCTGATTAAAAAACAAAAGACCAGGGCTTCCCTGGTGGCTCAGTGGTAAAGAATCCACTTGCCAGTGCAGGAGACATGGGTTTGATCCCTGATCCAGAGATCCCACATGGCCCGGAGCAACGAAGCCTGTGTACCCCAACTGCTGAGCCTCTGCTCTACAGCCTGGGACCCACAATACTGAGCCCATGGGCTGCAGCTACAGAAGCCTGTGTGCCCTGAGGACCATGCTCCACAACAAGAGGCGCCCACACTGCAACTAGAGGGTAGTCCCCGCAAGCCATAGCTATAGGAAAGCCCAGGCAGCAATGAAGACCCAGCACAGCAAACAAAAAAATAAACTTATTCTAAAAAAAGAAACAGATGACCTAAACAGACATGTCTCCAAAGACAGACAGATGGCCAGACACATGAAAAACGATGCTCAACATCATTAACCAGACAAAAGCAAATCAAAACCACAATAAGATACTACCTAACACCTGTCAGAACAGCCATCATTAAAAAAGACCACAAATAACAAATGCTAACAAGGATGTGGAGAAAAGGGAACCCTTGTACATTGTTGGTGGAAATATAAATTGGCACAGTCGCTGTGGAAATAGTACGGAGGTTCCCCAAAAAACTAAAAATAGAACGACCATATGACCCAGCAATTCTACTCCTGGATATATACCTGCAGAAAACAGAAACATTAATTTGAAAAGATACAGGCACCCTAATGTTCATAGCAGCATTATTTACAACAGCCAAGACACGGAAGCAACCTAAGTCTCCATCAGCAGATGAATATATAAAGAAGATGTGGTATATACCTACAATGGGATATTACTTAGCCATAAAAAAGAATGGTATTTTGCCATCTGTAACAACCTGGAGGGTACTATGGTTAGTGAAATAAATCAGACAAACACTGTAGGTTATCACTTATATGCAGAAGCTAAAAAATAAACTAATGAATACAACAAAAAAGAAAGGGATTAACAAATACAGAGAACTAACTAGTGGTTTACCAGTAGGGAGGTGGAGGTGGGAGGGCCAAGACAGGAGTAAAGGATTAAGAGGTCCAAACTACTATGAATAAAATGTATAAAATAAGGTACACAGAAACACTGCACAGCGCATGGAATACAGCCAATACGGCATAACTATAAATTGAGCATCGGCTATAAAAATCTTGAATCACTATGTTGCACACCTGAAACATATTATAAACCAACACACCTGAATACCAAAAACAAAAAACAAAAAACAACCCACCACTATAGTAGTCAGAACAGAAATGGTATAAAAACAGAGACATAGATTAACAGAACAGAATAGAGATCCTAGGAATAAATCCACACACTTATGGTCAATTCATTCATGACAACGGAGTCAAGAATACACAATGGGAAAGGAATATACAATAAATGTTATTGGGAAAGCTGGACAGCCTCACGAAAATCAATAAAGCTAGAACACTCCCTCATACAATACACAAAAGCAAACCCAAAATGGCTTAAAGACTTAAATATGACACCATAAAATTCCTAGAAGGAGGAGGCAAAACACTCTGACATAAACTGTAGCAATATTTTCTTATATCAGTCTCTCAGGACAAAAGAAATAAAGGCAAAAATAAACAAATGGGACCTAGCCAAACTTACAAGCTTTTGCACAGCAAAGGAAATCATAAACAAGAAGATAACCTATGGACTGAGAGAAAATAGCTGCAAACAATGGGACCCACAAGGGGTTAATTTCCAAAATATACAAATAGATCAGTATAAAAAAAACAAAAACCCAATCAAAAAGTGCAGAAGACCTAACAAGATGTCTCCCCAAAGAAGACATACAGATGGCCAACAAGCACAGGAAAAAATGCTCAACATTGTTTAATTATTAGAGAAATGCAAATCAACACTACAATGAGGTATTACCTCACACCTGTCAGAATGGCCATCATCAAGAAGTCTACAAATAATGCTGGAGAGGGTGAGGAGAAGAGAGAACTTTCCAACAATGCTGGTATGAATGTAAATTGGTGCAGCCACTATGGAGAACAGTATGAAGGTTCCTTAAAAAACTGAAAGTATAATTACAACATGATCCAGCCGTCTCACTCCTCAGCATGTATCTGGAAAAGACAGTCTAAAATTTGCAAAGATACATGCACCCCAATGCTCACAGCAGCACTATTTATGACACCCAAGATGTGGAAGCAACCTAAATGTCCATCAATAGATGAAATAAGATGTGGGGTGGGTGTGTGTACACATGCCCACGTATACACACAGTGGAATATTATTCTGTAATAAAAAGGATGAACTTTTGAAAATCTGCAGCAACATGGACGGACCTAGAGATTATCATAATAAGTAAGGACATAGAAAGACATATAATATTATATGATACACGTGTATGTGGAATCTAAAAAAAATAGTACAAATGAACTTATTTACAAAAATAAAAACAGACTCACAAACACAGGAAACAAACTTATGGTTACCAAAGGCGGGGGATGAAGAGATAAATTAGGAGTATGGGATTAACAGATACACATGACTATATATAAAAAGATTAAAAAACAAAGACTTACTATGTACCATGGGGAACTATGGGCTTCCCAAGTAGCACTGTTGGTAAAGAATCTGCCTGCCAAGGAGATGCCAGAGATGTGGGTTCAATCCCTGGGCTGGGAGGATCTCCTGGAGGAGGAAATGGCAGTCCACGCCAGTATTCCTGCCAGTAAACTCCATGGACAGAAGAGTTTGGTAGAATACAGTTCATGTAGTTGCAAAATAGTCAGACACGACTTAATGACTCAACAACAACAATAACAATAAGGGACTATTTCACTATCGTACTATAAATGCTAATGGAAAGGAATCTGAAAAAGTATATGTATATATACAACTAAATCACTTTGCTGTACACCTGAAACACAATACTGTAAATCAACTACAGCTCATTAAAGAATAAAAAAAAATCTACAGAGCAAAGGAAACTTACTGAATGGGAGAATATACTTGATAAAGGATTAATATGCAAATGGGCAGAGGATCTGAATAGATGTTTTTCCAGAAAAGACATACAAATGGCCATAAGGTACAGGAAAAAATACTCAATGTTTCTAACTGTCAGGGAAATGCAAACGAAAACCACAATGAGATAGAACCTCCCACTTGTTAAAATGGCTATACTCAAAAAGACAATTACAAACACAATGAGATAGTACCTCATATCTATTAGAATGGCTATTATTATAAAGATAAGAGATTAAAAGTTATGTGGCAGTCTGGATGGGAGGGGAGTCTGGGGGAGAATGGATACATGTGTATGCATGGCTGAGTTCCTTCTCTGTTTACCTGAAACTATAACAACACTGTTAATCAGCTATACCCCAATACAAAATTAAAAGTTTTTTTAAAATTAAATACATGCACAACTTTTAAAAAATGTGTTGGTAATATAGAAAATAGGGAACCCATACCAGGCTTCCCTGATGGCTTAGACAGTAAAGAGTCTGCCTGCGGTGAGGGAGACCTGGGTTCGATCCCTGGGTTGGGAAGATCCCCTGGAGAAGGAAATGGCGACCCACTCTAGCATCCTTGCCTGGAAAATTCCATGGACGAAGAAGACTGGCAGGCTACAGTCCATGGGGTCCCAAAGAGCTGGACACAACTGAACAAGTCCACTTTCTTTCTTTCTTATGCATTTGTTGATGGAAATATAAACTGGTTTAGCCAGTATGAAAAATCATATGGAGGTTCCTAAAAAAATTAACAATAGAACTAACCATATGATCCAGCAGTTTCACTTCTGAGTATCTGAAGAAAATGAAAACGCTAACTTGAAAAGATATATGTACCCCATGTTCACTGCAGCATTACTTACAACAGCCGAGACACGGAGACAACCTCAACGTCCACTGATGGATGAATGCGTAGAGAGGATATTGTACGTATATACAATGGAATAATACTCAACCGTAAAAAAGAATGAAGATATGCCATTTGCAGTGAACACATGGGGGGGGAAATAGGAACGCAATGTGTAAATGGGAAAAGGACTGTGTGAGCTGATTATAGGGAGCTTAATAGTCAAATTGGTATTCATACAAAGCTACTGGAGAGTGATTTTACTAAGACTAAATTGTGTGATTATAACACATTTACTAAACAAAGTGTGCCAGGCACTGATCGAGGCAGTGGTGGACAAAAGATAGAAGGTCCTTGCCCTCATGATCCTTGCACTTAAACAACAGGGAAACAGACAATTATTTCAGGCAGTGGACATCGTACTTGAGGTTGATGAGAGGAAAGGGGGAAACTACTTTAGATGGGTGGTCAGGAGAGGCCTCTTTCAGGATGCAACTTCAGTGCCGACAGTCACATGGTGAGTCAGTCAAGCAAAGCAGGAGAAGATGCTTTCAGGGTGAGTGAACAACAAGTAAAACGCTGCCAGAGAAGGAAAGCAACACCCATGAGGGTGGGACAAAGGCCAGTGTGCTAGAAGTAGCAAAAGTAAGTAAAGGGAAGAACACAGTAAAAAGACAAGACAGGGAGGCAGGAGCCAGATGTCGATGCAGGGCCGTATAGTTATTCAGATTTTAGTTTAAGTGAAAGTCGCTCAGTCATGTCCAACTCTTTGAGAACCCATGGACTATACAGTCCATGGAATTTTCCAGGCCAGAATACTGGAGTGGCTAGCCTTTCCTTTCTTCAAGGGATCTTCCCAAACCAGGGATTGAACCCAGGTCTCCCTCACTGCAGGTGGATTCTTTACCAGCTGAGCCACAAGGGAAGCCTAAGAATACTGGAGTGGGTAGCCTATCCCTTCTCCACCGGATCTTCCTGACCCAGCAATCAAACTGGGGTCTCCTCCATTGCAGGAGGATTCTTTACCAACTGAGCTATCAGGGAAGCCCTTCAGT
The DNA here is from genome assembly GCF_042477335.2 of Ovis canadensis. Taxonomy (NCBI): domain Eukaryota; kingdom Metazoa; phylum Chordata; class Mammalia; order Artiodactyla; family Bovidae; genus Ovis; species Ovis canadensis. Next base: position 160,882,981 of record NC_091247.1, on the reverse strand, counting down.
TTAAGTAGTAAAGGGGTATTAATAATCATAACCTTTATACTGCTAACAGTAGTACAAGGGATAACCACGCTCACTGCTTAATCAAACAAGTCCTGAACAGGAACTTGTTTGTACCAAAAATGTATGTGTGAACCCATGCTAACCTGAATGATAAAGTCAGTCCTTAAGATCTCAACACAGATAGAGGCTGGACAGGTTAAGGCCAAACTACATTCTTTAAAAAACCACCAATCTTACACCTGCATATGACTAATGTGCTGCTTTACTTGTCTGAAGCAAAAAAAAAAAAAAAAAAAACCCACAATGCTAAAGGACTCATTTACTTTCCTGGGCCCCAAACACAGCTGCTCTGAAACAACCTTTAGACCATTCTGATAGTTCTATGGCTAACTTTTAAAAAAGAAAGATCACTTTGCCTTAAGCAAAGACAGGATGTATTTGTTTTCCCCCTATGTCCCCTTCCCTCAGTTTCTTGAGATTTTGACCAAACATCACTTTTTCTAGAGAGAATGACTTTACAAAGAGCAACCTGTGCTTCGCTGAAGAACAGTACGTCCATCACACCACAACCACAAAACCAATAAAACCAAGAAACGGGTCAACAGTTCCCTGGACAAAAGCTAAAAATGGAGTTAAACAGATGAAACCTACAACAAAAAAGATGAACTGTTAAAGATGATGCTACCACATAAAAAGCTACTACTTTTTTGGTAGATGACTGCAAGATTCCACATCAAACTACAATCCATACAGGTGCTATAATCCTTCGACCTAAGTTAAGTTAGTCTGGGGGATTGACACCTGTTTATTTGCCAACTATGGCAGCAATTCATAATCTTTTCTGCGGGGGCGGGGGTCAGAGACCTCCCTCTCTCCACAAAAAAGAAAATAATACACACAAAGTATTGCATGTAAATTAAGGAGTTGCATGACCTCACTTGTGTTCCTGAATGTCACCTGAAAAAATCTCTGATCTATGTATGGTATAAGTGACTATGCTGATATGGGTATGTTGAATGATATCTGGTAAATCAGTATTATCACAGTATTTTAGAATAGGAGAAAAAGCATTTACTCTCAGGGTTCTGAGATTACAAGATGCCAGGATTTGCCCCTAATTATAGCTATGTGAGGCTTCCCTGGTGGCTCAGTGGTGAAGAATCTGCCTGCAAGGCAGGAGACCTGTGTTCGATCCCCAGATTGGGGAGATCTCCTGGAGAAGAGAATGGCAATCCATCCCAGTCTTGTCTTCTGGGAAATCCCAGGGACAGAGGAGTCCGGTAGGTTACAGTCCAGGGGGTCACAAAGAGTCAGACACAACTGAGTGAATACAAGCATCAACCACATTGCTATATGAGTTACTTAGCCCCTTCTAAATTTAAGTTTCTCATTTTTTAAGGTAAATATAATACCTACAGCAGAGGATTCCTGTGATGACTGAAACACAGGATAAAACACTTCACACTCTGATTAGCTCCAAAAGTGAAAGTCAAAGTCACTCAGTCGAGTTCAACTCTTTGCGACCCCATGGACTGTGTGGTCCACGGAATTCTCCAGGCCAGAATACTGGAGTGGGTAGCCTTTCCCTTCTCCAGGAGATCTTCCCAACCCAGGGATCTAACCCAGGTCTCCTGCATTGCAGGAGGACTCTTTACCATCTGAGCCACCAGGGAAGTCCAAGTAGCTCCAAGTAGGTTCTCAAATGCCATTGTTTCTTTGCTCTTCCCTTTCAAGTCTTGTTTGACTATTAGTGGTAGAGTAGTCTGTAAAAGATTACAGGTCAGAATTTTCCAGAAAATTGAAAGTATTAAATTTGACTTTTCCTCCACTTAATTTTGGCTCTTCTCTCCAGCACAAACATCTATAGAAAGAATCTGCTACTGGTTTAAAGGAGTAAACCTGACTAACACTCTAAGGGGAAGAAACCTCAGATACAAACCACACTGGCAGTCTATGAGAGCTGAAGAAACTGAATCCTGAATATCTCACAGTCAAGTGATGCATTTTGTATTTAACTGAGCTATGAAGACTTGGCCTTTTAATTAAGTCACTGAACCATTATTAATTTTTGATGGAGATGGCTTGATTGTTCTGGCCAAAACACTTCAAAAATACATACAAAAATGTGTTTAAAAAGGGGTTACGTGGGACTTCCTTGGTGGTCCAGTGGCTTAGACTCTGTGCTCCCAATGCACGGGGTGTGGGTAAAAGTTTCATTAGGAGGGCAAGTGTGGCAGCTGGAATGGTGGGAAAAAACAAGTAAAATCCAGAAGGGCCATGAAGTCAAGATTCTTCAATGTCAGTGGGACTGGGCAGAAACTAAAAGGCAATGAGGTACAGGTGGCAGGTACAAGTATGGAGTTAAAATGCAAGCATCTTAAACATCATTTAGAAAAGACTCATACTCTTGAGCACAGATAAAACATATCTACATATGGATATGCTTACCTTGACTGCCATGTATCACACATTTTCTATTCTACTCTATTCCATAGGAAAGTAAAAAAGCTGGTGGCTACTCACTGAACTAATTTCGTAACTCACTTATGGGTTGAAATCAGCAATCTGAAGGACACTGAGCTAGAGTGTTCCCACACAGTAAAACTTAGGAACCTCGTGCCTAAAGTGTTGCAAAGCAAAAAGAGAACTGAAAGGAAGAAAGCAATAAAGAACTTGTTTTTAAAAAGATTAAGAGGAATGCCATGCCCAGGATCAGAGCACTAGTCAAGATTTTGTCTGTACTGCCACAACCACTCATGTGCCTGAGGCAAGCCACTTTCTGGGCCTCCTGGAGGTAGGGGGTTGGTTGAGTAGATGTTCTTGAAGGTCACAAATAAGAGAACACGAAGATACAGAAGTAAAATTCACCCTGGCAAACAATGAAGTCTCGGAAAAACATCCATCTGATACAAAACGGAATGCTGACAGTATTTAATGCATCAGCCAGGTGTTCAATTAGGTTAATTGAATCTTCCTGATTCTTGTAAGGCAAAGCATTCCCTGAGGAGTTCGACAACCTACCTACCAGAACAGTTCATGTCAGCACTTCTTCTATAAATATTAGGCACAGACATCGTACACAGGGTCAAATGCGTAAATGGCCTAGGTCCCTCACAGAGGGGCCTGGATTTGTCCTCTAGCCCAAAAGACAATCAAGGCTTGCGTACTCTGAGCCATCACCTGCTACTTATTGGTTCACCCCATCCCTAACTGACGTCCACATGTTTGTCTCGAGACATGAAGCAAACTCCTCAGCAGTAAGGTCCAGACTAAAAGCTCTGTGTGGTGCATGCACGTGTGTGGACCCAGAACCGACACGAGAGAAAGAGAAAACAGAGTCCTTCACCTTTATAAGCTTGCGTATGGGCCCGGCGCGGCGAAAGCAAATCAGCTCGAGGTAGAGGTAGCTAGGTGAGTGGGTTCGTGTGGGGGAAAAGGGCCAGAAACCCAGGAGGCAGCCCGGGAAATGGAGGGGCGGGGCAGAAATAAAAAGAAGAGTTACCATGCCGCCGAGCACTTCGTCCTGGTCATCAGCGAGAACCAGCACCACATTGGGCCTCCGAGAGCCCTTCGCCGCCCCGGAGACCCCCAGGCAACCACCTAGCAGCAGCAGCAGAAGCGCTGGGCTGCCGGAGGGCAGGTGGCGGGGGCCGCCTCGCCGGGGCCTATCTGGGGCCAGAGACAGGAACCGCATGGCAGACAGGGCTCCGGGGGGACCCCGGGCGGAGTGTAGAGACGTGCGGATGACTGACGAGCAACTGGAAGATAAGGGTGTACAGTAGGGGGCAGGAGCTCAGGTCAGGCGTTTTCTCCCGGGCGCGATCACGTGAATCGGGGGCAGGAGGCGGAGCACGCCGTGCGGTCAAGTGACGGGAGACGGGGCGGGGCTTCGGACGGAAAGGGAGCTGGGCTGGAGCCGCCGGTAGGGAAAGCGGGAAGTGGCCTGGAAGGGGCGAGGAGGCTGCCGGCCGGCGAACCCGCCCTTGCTCCCAACTCGGGCAGAGGTTGGGTTCTGGTAGGACCTGTTTCGGAGTGCTTTGCGCAGGGATGAAAATGGGGGAAAGAAAAAAAAAAAAGAAAATGGGGGAAAGATCGGATAAAAGGAGGAGGGAATCAGTCAATAGGAAGCAATTACGGCATCTGGTCCAATCACTTCATGGCAAATAGATGGGGAAACAATGGAAACAGTGACAGACTTTATTTTGGGGGGCTCCAAAATCACCGCAGACGGTGACTCCAGACATGAAATTAAAAGACGCTTGCTACTTGGAAGAAAAGCTATGACCAATCTAGACAGCGTATTAAAAAGCAGAGAAATTTGCCAACAGAGGTCCGTCTAGTCAAAGCTATGGTTTTCCCAGTAGTCATGTATGGATATGAGAGTTGGACTAAAAAGAAAGCAGAGTGCCGAAGAATTGATGCTTTTAAACTGTGGTGTTGGAAAAGACTCTTGAGAGTCCCTTGGACTGCAAGGAAATCCAACCAGTCCATCCAAAGGAAATCAGTCCCAAATATTCACTGGAAGGACTGATGTTGAAGCTGAAACTCCAATACTTTGGCCACCTGATGCGAAGAACTGACTCATTTGAAAAGACCCTGATGGTGGGAGAGATTGAAGGAGGAGAATAGGATGACAGAGGGTGAGAAGGTTGGATGGCATCACTGACTGGATGAGTGGGAGCAAGCTCCAGGAGTTGGTGATGGACAGGAAAGCCTGATGTGCTGCAGTCCATGGGGTCCCAAAGAGTTGGACACAACTGAGCCACTGAACTAACTAAGGAAAAGGAGGAATATGCCTCCCAGGTAGTGGAAGCTGGTGGGCAAAGTCTGGGTCTTACTGTGTTTAATCCTTGAGTCAGTTCAGTTGCTCAGTCGTCTCCAACTCTTTGCGACCCCATGAACCACAGCACGCCGGGCGTCCCTGTCCATCACCATCTCCCGGAGTTCACTCAGACTCAATGTCCATCGAGTCCGTGATGCCATCCAGCCATCCCATCCTCCGTCGTCCCCTTCTCACACAGACCACAGCCTTGTCTAACTCAATGAAACTAAGCCGTGCCATGTGGGGCCACCCAAGATGGCAGGGTCGTGGTGGAGAGGTCTGACAGAATGTGGTCCACTGGAGAAAGGAATGGCGAACCACTTCAGTATTCTTACCTTGAGAACCCCATGAACAGTATGAAAAGGCAAAAAGATGGGACACTGAAAGATGAACGCCCCAGATTGGTAGGTGCCCAATATGCTACTGGAGATCAGTGGAGAAATAACTCCAGAAAGAATGAAGCTGCTGCTGCTAAGTCACTTGTCATGTCTGACTCTGTGTGACCCCATAGACGGCAGCCCACCAGGCTCCCCTGTCCCTGGGATTCTCAAAGCAAGAACGCTGGAGTGGGTTGCCATTTCCGTCTCCAGTGCATGAAAGTGAAAGGGAAGTCGCTCAGTCGTGTCCGACTCTTCACGACCCCATGGACTGCAGCCTACCAGGCTCCTCCGTCCATGGGATTGTCCAGGCAAGAGTACTGGGGTGGGGTGCCATTGCCTTATCTGGAAAGAATGAAGGGATGGAGCCAAAGCAAAAACAACACCCAGTTGTGAATGGGACTGGTGATGGAAGCAGGGTTCGATGCTGTAGAGAGCAATACTGCATAGGAACGTGGAATGTTAGGTCCGTGAATCTAAGCAAATTGGAATTGGTCAAACAGGAGATGACAAGAGTGAACATTAACATTCTAGGAATCGGTGAACTAAGATGGCCTGGAATGGGTGAATTTAACTCAAATGACCATTATATCACTACTGTGGGCAGGAATCCCTTAGAAGAAATGGAATAGCCATCATAGTCAACAAGAGTCCAAAATGCAGTACTTAGTTGCAATTTCAAAAACGACAGAAAAATCTCTGTTCGTTTCCAAGGCAAACCGTTCAGTATCACGGTAATCCAAGTCTATGCTCCAACCAGTAACGCTGAAGAAGCTGAAGTTGAATCCCTGAGTCAACAAATGCTTATTGAAAGCCCTTATATATAAAATTGCTTTTAATATTTCCTGCAACTCATTTTAACTGTAAACCTGACTATACTATTCCTCAGCTGATACCGTGATTTCAAACCAACAGTTTCAGGATATTTTGGCAGCCTAAATAACCCCTGATGGATTTTGGAATATTTATCCATTGGTGAGTTTATGAAAGACCTCTTAGATGAAGTTGGAGACTGTGCAATTAAGCAAAAATAAGTACACTGCTTTATGGTTACCCAACCAAATATTAAGTAAACTTTGGGGGGAAATTCCATGAACCTAGGGCTCCAAATATTTCTATGATAGCTCTAAAACAGCTGCTACTCTGCCCAAGTCTAGGAAACAGAACTATCTCCGGCCTTGGAGGGTATATATTTAGTGACATAAGTCATACCGAGACAGATACTGTGTGGTATCATTTATATGTGGAATCGAAAAAAGAAAACAAACTAGTGAATATAACAATAGCCAAAGAAATATCCCTGGCAAGGTGAACAAGCCTTATTATCAACTGAGAATAGCAGGCTGTACCTTCTGTTTCCTAACAGATAAAGTGTATTTTTTCTAAGCTGAGCCCTCTGACTGGAAATCTTCAAACTTGTGGAAGCTCTGTAGTAGTATAAGGTAAAAATAATTATGGAAGTGCTTAGGAATGTCACACATACAATCAGGCTTATGCAAAAGATAATGTCCTTTGTTTTATTACTATTTTTAAAAAGTAAGTACAGAAGACAAGAGAATCTTTAAAAAATTAAGTAGAATATATAAAACAGATAACTAGGAAGGACCTACCATATAATACAGGAAAGTCTTATTCAATACTCTATAATGACCTATATGGGAAAAGAATCTTAAAAAAGAGTGGATTTAACATATGCATACCTGATTCACTTTGCTGTATAGCAGAAACTAACACAACATTTTAAATCAGCTATACCCCAAAAAAGTTTTCTTAAAGTGCTGTGAAAGAAGAGAATGCAGTAGGTTTCCACTGCAAAAGAGAATTGTGTTGGGAATCTGGTCAGAGTACTCCCCAGATGGCCAGCGTAGTGTGTTACAGCCTCAAGCTTGGCTAATTTTGCACCCTGATGGAAAAACTAACCCCTGTGTATTCAGATTTCAAGGCTTCCAGTAAGACTTTCTGCACAAATAAAAATAATCTATCTGCACTGATGCTCCAAATTGTAAAATTTTATCACTGCTTTTGTTTCGAAACTAGATTGTAAATTATTTGAGGCCAGAGATTGTATAATTAGATACGAGCTTTGTTCCAAATGTTAGGCTCATGCTGAAGACACACTCCCTTTTTCATGGAATTTGCAATTTAGTGGCATAGAAATTTGGGGCTTGCCAGGTGGTTCAGTGGTAAAGAATCCACCTGGCTAAGGCAGGAGACACAGGAGACTCGGATTTGATCCCTGGGTCAGGAAGATCCCCTGGAGAAGGAAATGGCAACTCACTGCAGTATTCTTTCTAGGAAAATCCCACAGACAGAGGAGTCTGGAGGGCTACAGTCCATAGTGTCACAACAAGTTAGATATGACTGAGCGTGCACACACAGGAGAGAAACACACAGTATAACAATCATAAAAGTATATAATTGCAAATAGGGAAACATGGTATGAAGGAAAAGTAGAATGTGATGGGCATTTAAGGAGGTAGTTCAGTTCAGTTGTCACTCAGTCCTGTCTGACTCTGCAGCACCATGGACTGCAGCACACCAGGCCTCCCTTCCATCACCAACTTCAGGAGCTTGCTCACACTCATGTCCATTGAGCCAGTGATGCCATCCAACCATTTCATCCTCTGTCATCCCCTTCACCTCCCGCCTTCAATCTTTCCCAGCATCAGGGTCTTTTCAAATGAGTCAGTTCTTTGCATCAGGTGGCCAAAGTATTGGAGCTTCAGCTTCAGCATTAGTCCTTCCAATGAATATTGAGGACTGATTTCCTTTAGGATTGACTGGTTTGATCTCCCTCCAGTCCAAGGGACTTTCAAGAGTCTTCTCCAACACCACAGTTCAAAAGCATCAATTCTTTGGCACTCAGTTTCCTTTATAGTCCAACTCTCACATCTATACATGACTACTGGAAAAACCATAGCTTTGACTAGATGGACCTTTGTTGGCAAAGGAATTTCTCTGCTTTTTAATACACTGTCTAGATTGGTCATAGCTTTTCTTCCAAGGAGCAAGCATCTTTTCATTTCATGTCTGCAGTCACAGTCTGCAGTGATTTTGGAGCCCCTCAAAATAAAGTCTGTCACTGTTTCCATTGTTTCCCCACCTATTTGCCATGAAGTGATGGGAGCGTATGCCATCATCTTAATTTTTTGAATGTTTGAGTTTTACTGATCTAAGATGCCAGTCTGAAGTTTAAAGAAGGTAATTTGTTAATAGAATAGTTGGTGGTAGAATGCCTCCTAGGCTTCCCAGGTAGTGGTGTTAGTGGTAAAGAATCTGTCTGCCAATGCAGGAGGCAAAAGAAATGTTGGTTTGATCCCTGGATTGGGAAGATCCCCTGGAGGAGGAAATGGCAACCTGGTCCAGTATTCTTGCCTGAAAAATTCCATGGACAGAGGAGACTTGTGGGCTACAGTCCATGGTGTTGCAAAGAGTTGGACTTGAATGAGTGAAGGTGCGTGCGCGCGCACACACACACACACACACACGCAGATAGAAAGTCTCCTAGACATGGACTTCAGCATGTGCAAAGGCTCTAAGGATGTGCATTCAAATAACTTAAAGAAGCCAGCATGATTGCAGCTGAGGCAGAGAGGAGAGGGAGAGGTAGGCAGGGTCCAGACCCTATGTTAAATATTTTGGTCTTTAGCCTAAGGCTAATGGGAAATCACTGGAAGAGTAGAGGAGAAAAATATTCATACATAAATTTTTATAAGATCCTTTTGGCTATGGCATGGTGTACAGACTAGAAGAGGAAAAGAATGCATAAAGGTAGATCAGTTAGATGAGAAGATGATGATGACAGGGGCAAAAACAGATTTTATATGACCTGAAGCTTATATATAATTGGGGGGGCTCCTTAAGCAAAAGAATAGCAATTTTAAATACAAAAGTTAGTATTTAGACTGAGAAAATAAATAAAGGGACTTCTCTGTAGCTCAGACAGTAAAGAATCTGCCTGCAATATAGGAGCCCCAGGTTTGATCCCTGGGTTGGGAAGATCCTCTGGAGAAGGGAATGGCAGTCCACTTCAGTATTCTTGCCTGGAGAATCCCATGGACAGAGGTTGGTGGCCTACAGTGTGTCCCCTCATGGGGTCACAAAGAGTCAGACACAACTGAGCAACTAACACCAGACAGAAAAGAAATCGTAATATTATAAATTACTAAAAGTTGAAAAATATTATGAAAAATGCAAAATTTTTAAGTAATGAAATATTTTATTAGGTAACTGTCAGACATTTCTCTCCAAACTTTCTCCCCAATTTTTATGGAGTCTTTAAGTGACTCTTCATATGACAATGGTTTGTAATATTTTCTATAGAGATAATACAAAGATAATTTATTTTTTCTCTAGCATGATCAGTATTTGTTTTTCATTAATACCTCAGAAAAAATCTTTTCATCTTCGTAGTTCATTGTTTGTGTGCACGTGTGTATGTGTGTATGAAATTTCAGAAGCTCTATCAAATATTTTACATGAACATTTCAAATTTTCTTGCACAGTTACTAATCTTAGATATTCTTTGAATTGACAGCACTAATTTAGTGATCAGTGCACTCATTGCAATCACCTATTTTGGATTTAGATCATCTTCATTGATGTTAGTTTGAGGTCAAATCAGAAAAAATCTAAATATTTTAAAATGAATTTATATGATTCACTTCTTACCAATTGATTATCAAATGATTCAAGAGCCTATTTATTAATTTTATTTGCAATTTGTCTCTTCCTCTTAATTGTCTTTGTTACGATCTGAAAAAAAATTATCACTACTCACTTTTCAGTGTCAAAATAATTTCGCTTGATTTTTGAAATCATTTTGATTTCATATTCATTAATTTTTAATCTCAATTTTATCTCAATGCTTTAAATCAATAAATCTAAGGATGATGAAAGAAGGTACCTACTATTATTTATATCCACATCAGGAGTCTATAATTTATCAGTTGTTTCATTGAAGCATTCCAAAATATCTTTTTAAAATTTCAATTAAAATGTTATATTTGAGTTTTACCAATGGGTTGAATAATGTTATTACATCTCCTGGGTATTCTGGTTTGTCTTCTATCATTGCAAATACACTTTAGAGTCCATTTTTGTTAAGTCTTATGTTGTAAGGGTTGAACACCTTTGTAAAGCACAGACCTTTTACTATACTTAGACTCTTCAAAGAAAAATTCCCAATGGTATATGTGTTTAAAATATTCCATATAGTAGTTGAACCTGAAAATAAAATATACAGCTGTTTCATATTATTGAAGTAGTTAACAATGTCAAGTACTTTGAAGGCAGCCTTTCCTTTCACAAAAATAAGCTAATGAGTTTTGCACGGCTCCTGTTGTGTAAAGTTGTTTTTAAAGAGCCTGCAGCCTTTTGGCTTAATCGTGGTAACAGCTGTGCTGACATATGACTGATTGTAAATGTTGCTCAAGTGCATGTTAAAATAGCCCAAATCTTGTCTCACTTTAAAATTTCATAAATGTTTTCAGTTGGCTAAAAAAATAAAAAATTATTAATAGGGTTTCCTTTTAGAAGAGTTGTGCACAATAATTGACAACTGATCAGTATTTGCCACATCCTGAACAGAATATGTAATACTATTTGGTGTCTGGTTATGAATTTGACTTACCACTTTAGAAAGCACAATCATTTATTTATTTTTGCTGTTAGCTCTTAGTTGTGGCACAGAGGCTTCATTGCCCCACGGCATGTGGGTTCCTAGTTCCCCCAACAGGTATTCAACCCTTGTCCCCTGCATTGGAAGGTGGAATTTTCTTTTTTAAAAATACTTTTATTTACTTATTTATTTATTGGCTATGCTGGGCCTTCGTTGCCACGTGGGCTTTTCTCTAGCTGTGGCGAGTGGGGGGGCTTCTTTCTAGTTGCTGTGTGGTGGCTTTTCATTGCAGTGACTTCTCTTTTTGCTGAGCACAGGCTTTAGGGTGTGTGGGTTTCAGTAGCTGCAGCTCAATGGCTCCGTAGTTGTGATTCCCAGGCTCTAAAGCACAGGCTTAATAGCTGTGGCACATGGGCTCAGTTGCACGGTGGCATGTGGGATCTTCCTGGACCAGGGATAGAACCCATGTCTTTTGCATTAGCAGGTAGATTCTTTACCACTGAGCCGCCAGGGAAGCCCTGGAAGGCAGATTCTTAACCACTGGACCACTAGGAAGTCCCATGACTTACCACTTATAAGAAAGCATTTTCCCATCACTTCAATTAATTGTTCATAAATTATTTTGATAAAAAAGTCATACTTATTCATTTTGTCATTTTCCCCAAGAGTTTAAACCAAAATGTATAAAATCCAGCTACTGAAAAATTTCCATAAAATTTTTTAGGTACAACACCATCTTTTATCATAACCTGTTTCAGTTTTAATAACCTCAAAATTCCAGCCTCTGACCATGAAAGAGAAACAGGGCCAGATTAACCCTCCTGCTCTGAACAAGTAGAAAACAGGACAAAATGTATATTTTCACACAATGGACAAGAGTCAGTGCAAGATTGTAATCTATGTATGAAGGAAAATAAACAATTGCCCCCATTTTCAATGGGGAGGCACATTCTGAACCAGGGAGCCAGAAAAGGGATAAAATGTAGAATAAAGTTGAATTGAAAGGAGAAAGGTTCAGTTGAGAGGGGCTGAAATAGCTAGAACTTGGGGGCAACGTTCCAAAGAAGAGGAAGCTAGGTAGGTGCTGCTGCTGCTGCTGCTGCTAAGTCGCTTCAGTCATGTCTGACTCTGTGCGACCCCATAGACGGCAGCCCACCAGGCTCCCCCGTCCCTGGGATTTTCCAGGCAAGAACACTGGAGTGGGTTGCCATTTCCTTCTCCAATGCATGAAAGTGAAAAGTGAAAGTGAAGTCGCTCAGTCGTGTCTGACTCTCAGCGACCCCACGGACTGCGGCCCACCAGGCTCCTCCGTCCATGGGATTTTCCAGGCAAGAGTACTGGAGTGGGGTGCCATTGCCTTCTCCATATGTAGGTGCAAAGATATATAAATCTGCAAAGATATCCTTGTGAGACTTTGTTGAACACTAAGATGTGCATGCCTTGGGTGAAGACAGTACAACCTAGGCAATGAATGACCAGGGAGATGTAATAATTCTGAGAGTAGTTGGAAATGTTTGCGATCCAACTATCCAGAAGGGAAAGTCTTTCTTGATCACAAGGAGCATTCAGCGGAGAACATAGAAAGGTTACACTTTTGTAACAGAGCTAAACTACCACGAATGAAAAAGTACTGTATGCCTGTAATAAGGAAGTTAGAATACGAGTCTCAAAATATCAACCTGATCTGAAAGAAACAACTGGCGTGCCAACACAAGGCCCCATACTCTTTAAGGGAAGGCTACAAAATTTAGATACACAATATAAAATTTACAATGGCCTAGATCCAATAAAAAATAACTACTACACAGAACCCCTCAAAAGGAGAATGTGACCCATAACCAAAAGAAAAATCAGTTAGTAAAAAGAGACAAGATGAATGACAAGATGAATAAATTAGCCAATCAGGGTGTTAAAACACCAATTATAACCATATGTCATAATAGAGTTTAAACAGATCTGGGCAGCCTGCAGAACATCTATCCATCCATTACACTGATGATATCATGCTGATCAGGTAAGATGAACAAGAGGCAGATATTTTTCATGTGACACAGCTCCTGGGGATAGGAGAGAGACCCTATGAAAATTCAGGGACTTGGCACTCAGTAAAGGATCTTATGGCGCCCCACTCCAGCACTCCTGTAGTCCATGGGGTCGCGAAGAGTCGGACACGACTGAGCGACTTCACTTTCACTTTTCACTTTAATGCATTGGAAAAGGAAATGGCAACCCACTCCAGTGTTCTTGCCTGGAGAATCCCAGGGACGGGGGAGCCTGGTGGGCTGCCGTCTCTGGGGTCGTACAGAGTCGGACACGACTGAAGCGACTTAGCAGCAGCAGCAGCAGCAGCAGCAGCGGATCTTAAGGGTCCAGGGTTGTGTCAGGAAGTAAAAACAAATCACTGCTTCTTCCACTTCTTGCTGAAAAAAAAAGGGGAGGGTGAGGCACATTGCTTGGTAGGCCTTTTGGTATTCATACACAACCCATTCTATGTAGGAGTATTGCTGTAGCCCGTATGCAGCGTGACTGGAAAGGATACCAGATTTGGGTAGAGGCTGGAGCAGATAGGGCTTCCCAGGTGGCACAGTGGTAAAGAATCCACCTAAGGATGTAGGAGATGCAAGAGACATGGGTTCAATCCCGGTCAGGAAGATCCCCTGGAGTAGGAAATGGCAACCCACTCCAGTATTCTTGCCTGGAAAATCCCAGGGACAGAGGAGCCTGGCAGTCTTCCATCTATGGGGTCACAGAGAGGCGGACATGACTGAGTGGCTGGAGCAGAAAAGCACACTGTAGCAGACACGGCTACTAACACAATCTGTGGGGCTTTTTGTTAAAATAACAGGAAAAAAGTGACACTGAGGATGATAAGATACCAACATTTTCATTAAGAAATATTGAATTGCTTACAAAATACAATAGGGGTTATAGTGATAGATGAATAAAGAACACTAATCTTAACAAACGGCAAAAAATTTTTTGGTGTTATAATTTATATAATACAATAAATAATACTTTATTAATGTGATATCTTGATTGATGATCTAATTTTTCTGGCTTGCTTCCCTACAAATTCATTTCCTAGGCCTTTAAAATGTGTATTTTTAACAATGTCATTTTTCAATTGATATAACTGAAAGCAATCTCAGTGGCTCTGAGCAAATGCTTGAATTGCAAATGATTTTTGATAATTTTTAATTTTAAGGAGGATATTTTTTCTAATATAACCTATACGGGAGCTTTTAAGGGTACTCTATAGAGTGTATAACAGTGGGATAAATTTTTGAGAGATTATTTCAAAATACAAATTTTAGCACAGGTAGAGCTGATGACTGTGGAATAATTTTTATAAAAACATTTAATTATTTCTACAGATCAGTTTTATTTAGATACAAATTTAATTTTAAATGTAAATCATACATTTTTATGATTTTTGCAATTGTAAAGTTCTAACTGGTGTAATAGTTACATTGTAATATTTCCTCTGACATTTCCTATGACTTGTGAAGGGTATACAAGAAAACTCAAGTGGCTTCAAGTTTTTATATAAGTGCCTGTATATGCATTTCACCACTGTACTTTCAATTATAAGAAAAAAGTAAAATTTTAAGTTGTTTTCATCATTAATAACTAATTTATCCAGAGCTACATATGAAAATAGTGTTCTTTTCCATCCAGTGCAATGATCTTTTTAAAAAATTAATTAACTATTTGGGCTGCTATGGGTCTTTGTTGCTGCAGGTGGGCTTTCCCTAGTTGCAGCAAGCAGGGGCTACTCTAGCTGTGGTGAATGGGTTTCTGTTTATGGTGTGCTGTCTTCTCATTGCAGTGGCCTCTCTTGTGAAATGCGGGCTCTAGGCACATGAACTTCAGTAGTTGTGGCACAGTTGCTCAGTGACATGTGGAATCTTCCCCGACCAAGGATTGCAGGGGACGTGTGTCCCCTGCACTGGCAGGCAGATTCTTGCACCACCAGGGAAGTCTCCATGCAATGATCTTTAAATTTAATTTCTATCTAAGCTCGTGGATATTTGATTTGCGACATTGTAGAAGTTTTCAAAACCAGAGACTCTAAACTCTTTGAAGAAGTCTAATAATTTTCTGATATGCTTCATTTCAATACCCACATGTGTGCTTTTATTTTGTAGTGATTTACTGACAAAGTGTATTGCCTGAAAGCTGGCAGTTCCTGTCCTGGATCTCAAGAGATCTGTGCAAACATCGTTGGGGAACAGATGGACAAGCTCTACCCTTACAGTAGGTCTCAGTATCAGTTTTAAGTGGAAAATCTTCCTTTCTTCTGCTGCTGGCTGCTGCTTTTCCACTGTTCTCTCCACTGTTGCTGCCGCCAGCCTGGGCTCTGGTCTCTGCCTGTTCACCTGGGAGCCCTGAGACTCTCTGGCTTGCCTGGAGATGGGGTATGACAATTTTTTGGTGCTTGGCTACTGCCTGCTCTACCCTCAATCCTGGTTTATCTCCACTGGTTATGCACATCTTCCATTGTCCCATGGGACTTCACTTACCAAACACAAGTTCGAAGAAAATATTTTTAGTAATTTCAAGTTGATGACAAAATGTTAAACCAAGCCTGGGGACTTGCTGATAATGCAGATCTGTACAACTGCAGAGATCATATCTTGCAGTCTTTCCTGGTGGCAGTTCCAACTCATGGTGCACATAGCCCGTCTGCTTGGGCCATACATTCTGGCAGATGCTATGGTACTCCAGGTATCAGTGATGAGAAAAGATGCACTGTGAAGCACACTCCAATAGGAAGATCACAATGCAGACTCCTGGGACTTTGGAGCAAAGTTATGCTACCTATAGCAGGAATTACACATCTTTTGAAAAAGAGCTCCTAATGTACTGAAATGGGACTCTTGGCCAAGAGGTACTAAATGATGATGCTTCCTGAGCTATCCATCACCAGCTGGGTTCTCTAGGATCCTCAAGTCATAGAGCTGGTCAGCATCAGCAGTAGTTCTGCTGCTGTGCTGTGCTTAGTCTCTCAGTCATGTCCAGCTCTTTGCAACCCCGTGGACTGTAGCCCGCCAGGCTCCTCTGTCTGAGAGATTCTCTAGGCAAGAATACTGGAGTGCGTTGCCATGCTGTCCTCCAGCAGCACTTCCCAACCCAGGGATTGAACCCAGGTCTCCCACTTTGCAGGTGGATTCTGTACCGACTGAGTCACTAGGGAAGCCTCAGCAGGAGTTCTACATGGATGAAATGGTACATCTCGAACTAAGCGTGAATAAGGGCGCAAACGAGTGCATGAAGAGAGAGTGCAGACTTCCATATCACTCATTATGGTTACTGTACTTCTATCTTGGCTCACACCTGTGGGACTAAAGACCAGCTGAAAGAGGAGAAAGCCTGAGCTTGGTTTAAGGATAAAACAGCTTGGTATATGGGTGGGTGATGGGTGCGTTACAGCCTCACTTGGGCTTGGCCTTGAATGACAGTGGTGAGAGAAAACCTTTTAATGAGCAGAGCTTTGGGTGGTGCACCTGACCATCCAGTTTATGTAGAAAGAAGTGATCTGAAGTTAGAATATACATGGACTCAATGGCAATGATGAATGGCCTCTGCAGGCTGTTCATCACATTGGGAGGAAAATGACTGGGAGATTGGAGAAGGGGAGGTCTGGGGTGGAGGCAAAGGGATAGACGTGTAGGAACAGGCTCAAAGTGTGAAGATCTTTGTATGATGTGTTTACATCCATCAGAAAGCATTCATGTGAGGCACGAAGCAAGGATTTAGACAAAGCAGTTTAGGCAAATGATGTTAGTCGGCCTTTGTCAGTGACTACCTAAGTGCTGGCACAATAGACATCTCATTTTCAAAGACTGTCCCTTGAATATGGGTGAGAGATGAGAGATTCAGTTCCCAGCTGATAGGCATTGAGCAGTCACATTTTTTTTTTTGTTATAGTCTGTCACTTTGAAATATAGTATAATTTTTCAGCACTAGTCAAATGAGATCTTCAAAGTTCCTCTAAGCACTCAAATTTTATAACTTAAATGTCTTTCTACTGTCTACTATGCATTTCTACTGTCTACTATGTCTGTCTAAGGCATGGTGGCTTTTTAAAGTATGAAACCCTGTTTTTATCTCTTATCTCAGCTTTTTGGATGGAAAAATATGATTTTTTATGTATAGTTATTAAATTGAAAACAGAGATTGTATTGCACTCCAAGGATATAAATAAATTGTAATCAGCAATTAATTTTGAGCAAGAGTGAACATCCATGAGGAGAAGCTGAAACCCAGCAATGACCCTGTACATTTCTCTTGTGACTCAAAAATGAGTAATCCCTGAAGGATTAGAGTAAAAGGTTAACTGCTAGATTCTACAAATCAGCCATTCCAAGAATCATCATAATTTTCATCATAGCAATTTAGTCTTTATGTGTTTGCACATGCTGAAAAAAATTATCAAGTTATCAAAAATGTTGAGAGTCTTGTTAAGGGAGTTTTAAATGACAGGTGAACAGATTATTGGCAAGACTGTGATATAGGTTTGGAAATAATTTAAATGTTCATAGTCTGTATCTTGTACACAGATTTATGTAAATTACATTCTATGGATTATAGTAAATTACACTCAACTTTGAGATAGATGCTTCTTCAGTTCAGTTCAGTTGCTCAGTTGTGTCTGACTCTTTGCATGAATCGCAGCACACCAGGCCTCCCTGTCCATCACCAACTCCCAGAGTTTACCCAAACTCATGTCCATTGAGTCAGTGATGCCATCCAGCCATCTCATCCTCTGTCGTCCCCTTCTCCTCCTGCCCCCAATCTCTCCCAGCATCAGGGTCTTTTCCAGTGAGTCAACTCTTCGCATGAGGTGGCCAAAGTATTGGAGTTTCAGCTTCCGCATCAGTCTTTCCAATGTCACCCAGGACTGATCTCCTTTAGGATGGACTGGTTGGATCTCCTTGCAGTCCAAGGGACTCTCAAGAGTCTTCTCCAACACCACAGTTCAAAATGCTTCTTCAGTTCATCTCAGTTCAGTCACCCAGTCGTGTCCGACTCTTTGTGACCCCATGAATTGCAGCATGCCAGGCCTCCCTGTCCATCACCAACTCCTGGAGTTCACTCAGACTCACGTCCATCGAGTCGGTGATGCCATCCAGCCATCTCATCCTCGGTCGTCCCCTTCTCCTCCTGCCCCCAATCCCTCCCAGCATCAGAGTCTTTTCTAATGAGTCAACTCTTCGCATGAGGTGGCCAAAGTACTGGAGCTTCAGCTTTAGCATCATTCCTTCCAAAGAAATCCCAGGTACAAATGTCAAATCATTATGTTGTATCCCTGAAATTAATATAATGTTATATGTTATAAGATGGGGATTTCCCTGGTGGTCCAGTAGTGAAGATTCTGGGTTTCCAAAGCAGGCAGTGAGGGTTCGATCTCTGTTCAGGGAACTAAGATCCTGCCGGCTCCCCATCCCCCCAAATGTGCTTACTCCTTAATTGGGCGAAAGTGAAAGTGAAGTCCCTCAGTCCTGTCCCACTCTTTGCGACTCCGTGGACTGTAGCCTACCACGCTCCTCCGTCCATGGGAATTTCCAGGCAAGAGTACTGGAATGGGTTGCCATTTCCTTCTCCAATTGGGTTAAAGTGAGAATTAAATGGGAAGATTCATGCAAAGAAGGCAGAACCGTCCCTGGCACACGAAAACATTGACAATAATTAATAATTCACAGAAATATCTACAGTGGAGGGGCATCCAACTCTTCCATTGAGGTCTAGGGTATCATGTAAACTTTTCATTTTACTGATAGAATCAGCTGCGTCAATTTATTAGTTTTGTCTTCTGGTAACATTTATTAAATCCCCATTCTGTTAGGTCTTGTGCCAGAGATTTAGTTGATCGTAATCTAGGTGAAAGAATCTTTATTAATCTTAATTCTTTCACCGAAGGAAAAAAGTTTACAGCGTTATTAAATCTCAAGTACATTCCAGATCTTAGAATCTAAACTAAGAGACGCCTTTGTGCTCTGCTAAGTCGCTCAGTCGTGTCCGACTCAGGTGGGAAGGTGAGAAGGGCTGGCTTTGAGGAGTATGTGAAGGAGGGAGCTCCCGGCCTTGGCCTATTGCTGGGTGTTTGGAACTCTCCCAGGCACCGTTTCCTTCTGGTGGCTGAATAGGATGCAAGAGTTGCCCTCTTTTTGAGTTAATCACTTACATGCAAGTGAAGGCGGCAGCAGTCAGAGCGCCCTTCCCCCTCCGGGCTAAGGGCTTCACGCTGACACGTTCTGGCCACATCCTGCTCCTTGGCTCTCTTTAGACAGTGCTCCCGGGCTCAGGCGGGCCTCACCTGCGGCAGGTGAACCCAGGTATCCACTGGCGTGGCCGCCCCCGCCTCCTTCCCGCCCGGGGCCGAGGAGCTGCGGCGCGGGTTCCGGCCCCGGGGAGGTCGGGCACCGGGGGATCCGGAGCCCGCTGGCGCCGCGCCCGGCCCAGGACACCGGCTGCGGGGCCGAGGCCGCGCCTCCTCCCGGAACTGGCCGGCGCGGCACCGCGGGAGGGGCGGCGGGAGCGGGGCCGGGGGCCATGGAGGTCCTGCCGGCCGGCGGGGGCCGGACGCGGTGCCCGCAGCCCGAGGCGAGGCCGGAGGACTCGGGGCGCGGAGCTCCCCGGGAGGAGCGAGCGCGGGGCTCCCGGGACTCCTGGGAGGGCGAGGAGGACCCGGAGCCTGGCGAGCCACGGGGCAGCCGCACGGCGTCCCTGGTGAGCGGGCTGCTCACCGAGCTGTACAGCTGCACCGAGGAGGAGGAGGCGGTCGGCGGGGGCCGGGGGCCCCGGGGCCGCCAGCGGCGCCGAGACAGCCTCGACAGCTCCACCGAGGCCTCCGGCTCCGACGTGTTCCTGGGCGGCCGCGGCGGCGCCGGCGACTCCCGCGTGCTACAGGAGCTGCAGGAGCGGCCGAGCCCGCGGCACCAGAGGCAGTACCTGCGGCAGAAAGGTGAGGGCCGGGGCGGGTGGGGGTGTCCGGGGAGCGTCCTTGTGCAGAGCCCCCTCCAGGTCTGCCGGCGCTCACCTGTGCGCACCTGTGCTGATGGGCCGAGCGCCCGGAGATACTATGTTTAGGGCGTCTCCTTTGATCCATCGCGGCTGTCCACAGTGTCACGGATTCATAACTAGTCTTAGTTCTTACATCCCCCCATTCCCTCTTGAGTCAGCGAGTGAAGCATCACTTGGAATGGTAGCCACGGGTCTCCCCTACTCCCCGACCCCTTCCCTCCTCTTGTTTGCAGAGGCCGGAGGCGAGAGGCAGTCCAGGTTCTAATTGCATCAGAACAGCTGTTAGGGCGGGTTTGGAGTTTCTGATTTACCCATTTGAAATTACCTAGAGGGGCCCCAGGCAGAATAGAGGTGACACACGGGGCTAGTTTCAGAAGAAAAAAAAAAAGCAGCCACTTTTTTTTTTTTTTTAATCCTTCTTTGGCTACATACTTGGATAGTATTTAGTGAGGCAGAATAATTCAATAATGCAGTTTCTAAGCAGAACGTGTGAAATCCATTTCTTAGAATGCCAGATTTCAAGAAGCTCATTAGGTGGATTTTTTTCCCCCTTGGGGGGCGGGTTAGTGGAGGGCCCTAGAGCAACGTAGTTATCACAGCATTTAACTGCTGGAACCTTCAGTTGAAGAGGTCGATCAGAAAATGGCCTTGACTTTTGGGGGCAGAGGTTAGTTTGGTGTTTCTTTTGTTATCAGACTCTGATGCTGCTGTCTAGTCCTAATTGAGATATTTTTTCCCCCTCAACTTGCCTTTCAGGCGTTTACACTTACTTACAATTATCTTTTTGTATAGATATATCCAGACCTCAATTTACGAAATGAAGTGAGGTGTAGAAAACAAATGCTAAACTATCATAACATTTCTTGAATTAATGTCCTTGTGCTAAATTACCAGGAAAGGGAGGAACAAGAATACTATGGAGTGGTCTCCTGTCTCCTATTTGTAAGATCAGTCTAGCTGGTACCAGAGGGGAAAAGAAACTAGAAATGGAGTAAATCTGTCTGCTTTCTGAAATCTGTGTAAACAGCTTTCCTTCCTCTTTTGGCTTCCCCTGAAGATTTTTTTCCCCCAGCTGATTGTTACAAATGGCTTCCACCTTCCTCCCCTTGCCTGAGACTTTAGCTGGAGTCCTGCCATTTAATTTTATACAATTATTTGGCTGTTCTCAGAGTGTCTGTTTATGCCAAGAAGTTCCGTAGGTCAATAGTTCTTTCAGAATCCAGCGAATCAGTTTTGAAGAATTATGATTTGGCTTTTCGTTTTTTTCACAAAGTTATTCACTTTTCGTTACTGAGAGAATTTTGTGGATTAGTAATTTCCTTTTGGAAGAGGAAATTTGGCAAGCTAAAGTTTAAGGAAGAAAGAGGTCACAGTTTTGGAACTACAGATCACAATCAGTGACCACTTTCCTACTCATTCCTAAGACCTATAAGCACCAGTTTTGCCCAGGTCTCAGTCTTAAGCTCCCTGCTAATCTCTTTCTTTGTAGTCGACTCTCTAAGGAAGAGCATGATGCCATATTATGCCAATCCTGCACACACAGATACACACCTTTACCAATAAACATCATCAGAGTACTAAGAATGAAGAATCAAGTGATGGAAACTGCTGTCTGCTAAAATAATTTTACATCTTATTAGAAAAATCTTATTGATTTTTTTCAGGATCAAAAAATATCCTTCCTGACATAAAACAGTTAAGACTCTCTTATAAAGTAGATAACCTGTGTGTTAATTCTCTTTTCCCTCTATTAGGGATTTTGCTCTGGCACCTATTTAGATATTTAGCATGTGTGGGTCATTTATTTATGTGAGGCACCATAATGGTTTCTCAGGAAATCCAGGTGCTCTTCTCAGTGTTTTCATTAAGGGCATGAACTTTGGAGTCAGCTTGAGTTAACATCCTGCCAGCTCGCTGTTCCTTACTAGCAAGCTCTTTAACCTCTCTGAGTCTCATTTTCCTTATCTACAAATACGGATAATAATGCTGCTGCTTCATAAGTCAGGCAGAGAAAGACAAATACATACTATCACTTATATGTGAAATCTAACAAATAATACAAATGAATTTATTTACAAAATAGCAACAGTCTCACAGATATAGAAAACATTTATGATTATCAA
Source organism: Ovis canadensis (assembly GCF_042477335.2). Classification (NCBI taxonomy): domain Eukaryota; kingdom Metazoa; phylum Chordata; class Mammalia; order Artiodactyla; family Bovidae; genus Ovis; species Ovis canadensis. The sequence goes on along the minus strand of NC_091247.1, from coordinate 160,861,012 downwards.
AGCAGAAAGCCAGGGGGAATGGATAAATTAGCAGTATGGGATTAACAGATGCACACTTCTATATATAAAATAGATAAGCAACAGAGATTTACTATATAGCACAGGGAACTATATCTTGTAATAACCTATAGTGGAAAAGAATCTAAAAAAATATAACTGGATCACTGCTGTATACCTTAATCTAATACAAATATTATAAAGCAACTATACTTCAACAAAAGAAAATACTACTGCATTATAGCGAAGAAGTGAGACTTATGTAAGTTAATGTGTATGAAGTGCTCAATAAATGTTCAGTTCAGTCGCTTAGTTGTGTCTGACTCTTTGTGACCCCATGGACTGCAGCACACCAGACTTCCTTGTCTATTACCAGCTCCTGGAGCTTGCTCAAACTCATGTCCATCAAGTTGAGGATGCTTATTTTTATTATTATATACACTGGAGTTCCTTAAAGAGGAGATGATGGTCATTGATGATGGTCATTGATGATGATCACTGTTGATGATCGGTTGATGATCTCTTCAGTTTTCCTCATTTATTTAACACTGTTAGGAGCTATGGCTGATGCTGTGGGACATATAAAGATAAAAGAGACCTTATTTTTATCTTCTGGATATTTACATACCAGCAGACGTTGCTGTAAAAGGCGTTTTCAAATTCAACTATGACGATTTTTCCTATACTGGACAGTGCATATTATTAAAAAAAATCATAGAGCTGTAGGTACCTTAAGAGTCACTGAAAATGACTTTTTTGTGGAAGGAAAGTATAATTTAAATGCAAGATGATATTCCTACCTCTTTTGTTTCTAGAAGGAACTACTTTAAACATTCAAATTTGCTCTATTTGAAGGAATATAGATTTAAAGAGTCTCTGGTGTTTTCCTGTTGCTTGATTCCATATTTAATCATCCTCAGAACCCAAGTATTTTCAATTAACTTAAAGTGTGTTCGTTCTTCTCATTATATCTCAGATTTGAACTCAAGGTGAGAGAAATAATGGGCTTTTGTTCTCTTCTTCATAGCAATTCCTTATTCTTACTTTATTGCTCTTTATATTAATGTTTATAAATGCTATTCACATTTGTTTCCCAGAATAATCTTGTATAATTTGAGACCTGGAGCACTGCCTTGTCTAAGATCAGACAGTTGATTAATCCAAAGGTAGTTCTTTTTAACTCAGGGTCAAATGCATTTTCCATAATGAGGTCAACTGAGTATGACAGCTGTTAAAGCAAATACCCCCCTCCACTTGTGTTACTCAGATCCCCAAAGTTCACTTCCTTTGATCTCTGGAGTATTTTTCTTACTTTTGAACATTTCTTTTTTTCTCTCTGACCCTCTCTAGTTTCTCTAAATCTCTTTCAGAATGAGTAGATCCAAACCACACACAGGACCTCTAATGAGGGCCTCGCCAATGCCACGCCAAGTAGAAGGCTCTGCTCGCCTGGCAGGTCACAGCATGGTGACTAATGATAACATTAAGTATGACTAACAAAACTCCCAAATTGTAATGATTATCCACGTAAATGTTGTGATCGCTTCTGATTCTCAAGTCTTTTTTCTTTTGTAGAAAAACTGATGTTGAGAGTATTAGTTTTATGGATGTGAACTATCTTTTATTTATCTGATTAAAGGAAATATATTTTCTACCATATTTGCAGGTGAAGTATTGTCCCAATATTCAAGCTATTGGAAGACTGTGTATTTGAAACAGAATGGTCATCACTGCATGCATCTACATTAGAAAATGTAGTATTACTTACTTTTAACTGATCATTTACAAAGCTGAGTACTTTAAAAAGTTGTTATCAGCTGTTAGGTTTATCATTGATTTAATAGACTAAAAAATTCTCTTTTCTTGCAAGTTTACCATCTGAGCACTTTAATGATACAATTTTGAGTCAATGAAACATAAATTTGCAATCAGAGCTGGATATCTTAAGATTCTTTGCCTACATGTTACAGGTAGCCTCAAGAATAAAATATATTTTACAGTATTTACATGGACAGGGCAGGAAATAGATGAATGACTTATTTCATCAATCTCTTAGCTGAATATGTGTATGTAATCCTGGGTGAAAATTCAGGATTACTTGGTTTAAAGGATGTTCCAAAGATTTATCTTATGATCAGTGTCATATTGGAATTTGTATTCCTCTCAGAGTATTTATTGTTCTATTTTCCTTTTTGCTGATAGACACGAATGAACTGGAGACGATCCTTCGAGAACTAAAGTACAGGATTGGCATTCAATCAGCAAAGTTGCTTCGGCAGCTGAAGCAGAAAGATAGGCTTGTGCACAAAGTACAGAGAAACTGTGACATTGTGACGGCGTGCCTGCAGGCTGTGTCTCAGAAGAGAAGTAAGTGCAGAGTGGGGTTAGCCCTTTTGCCGTGTGGGACTGGAGTGTTAGTGAAGCTACATCAGTAGTCATATTTTCGAATATTTATATTGAGAAATTTTAAACGGAAGCCTACCCCTTCAGCCTATCCCTTCAAGAACGATGAACAACTCAGACAGTTTCCTATATTTTTCAGTTAAGGTGTGTATTATTGGCTTGGCCCAAAAGTTTGCTTGGGTTTTCCATAAGATGGAATGGGAAAACCTGAACAAACTTTTGGGCCAATCCAATACATATCTGATGTTACAGACTTAGTTTTGTTATTCTAAATTTGAAGTAGTATCCCATGTTGAAAATGGTTATTTTTGCCTAATGCTAAATAATGTCTGAAATCTTTATTTTTAAAACAGCAGCAAAGAGACACCACCTAGAAGTCATGCTTCTGCTTCCTTATGCTGTGTGTTGCTCTAATAAGTGAATTAAGCAGTTGACTTAAAAGAAGGAGACTCTTGTCTCCAGGATCTTATAACTTACTCTGAAATCTGAAAAGGATAAAATATTTTAAAAATTAAATTGTCTCGGGGATTAATTCATTCAAAACCAAGAGATACATGGTTTGTTCAAATGTTAAATTACTAATCCATATTAGATACTAGATATAAAAGCTTATGAATTGGTTTTTTAAATTCTTCATGCAAGAGTTTTATGTTTTATTCTGCTAATTTTTCCCCATTTGTGTTTTGTATTTTTTATTAACATGCAGCACGGCAGAACAGTATGTTCAGGTATGGTAAATATAGGCACAGTGATGTGTTTTGATGGAATGCAGCTTTTTAGGTGCATGTGAAATTTGCCTTTTTTGTTCCTTTACTTTCTCACATTTTGTGTGTAAAGTGACACTTCCTAGAGTTTTTTTTTTAAATTCTAAATTAAGATGTGTCTATTTGTGTAAAACAGGTTTCAGGGCTTGATTAGCTTCAGATAATATAATGGCTTAAATTACATTCTTATGTTTGTTATTTAAAAGAAAATATTGTTTGCTTCCTCTCCTTTTATTGTATCACTGTTATCCCAAAATTATTATTCATGGTGTTTACTTAAGAAGGTTTTGACCTAATTAAACAGAATACTGCTTTATTATTATAATGATGTAATACTCCATACAAGAAGCAAAAATGTCATTCCATAGAGGGTTTTCTCCAGAGCTAGGTACTTGTCTGAAATTGCTGGAGAAGGAGGGTAGAGATATAGAAATATACACATACATATATAGGCAGACATATACTATATAGTACATATCTATCTGTATATACATGTGTATCTACAAGAAGTTGTCATGTTTTACAAGTATTTGATATTTTTCCGTGGATTCTGGTTGATTCACTGGTATTCAGTAAAAATGGTATTATTTTCCCTTTTAATGGTGAAATGTTTTGATCTTGATTTTTCTCTTGTCAACTATTGTTTTCATCTTCCCCTTAGTATTATTTGTTCCAGAAGTTAAAAACCCAGAGTGGTAAATGAATGGATTTGGATGTGTGGGAAAGTGCAAGTGGGCGATGGAGCCAGTGTTAGGAGAGAAAGGAAGGTCAGGTCAGCACAGTATCACGGGTTGGTAATCACCAGGGACTGATCATCATTTAGAATTTGACTTTACTTGACTGATGAAAGGACTGGCATTTATGTCTTTTAAGAAAAATATGTCCACAAGCCGGTGATTCAACTTGTGAACTTGCGGATGCACCATTCCTATGTATTTTAGATTTTTGTCTCTTTAAATCTAAGGTTTTACATTTCAGAGAATATGGGGCATAATGGCTCCTTTCCTGGGATTTAAATTCTCACCTAGCTAATAAGACTCTATTAGATGGAACTAACAGAGTATTTTTGTTGAATTAAGAAATAACAATGTCTCAGAATTATTCTCATCATATGATACAGCATTATGATGTAGACATTGTTAGAAATTTGACTAAGTGGTTATTTAGAGAACTCCAGAGATTTGGTGTTTAGTGACTGAATGCCTGAGTTCAGTAGTTGTACATTTGTCCTCTTTCCTCAAAGCCAGCTAACAACAGATAAATAGATGTATATAATTAATCACTGAACTTTCATTTTAGTAATGACCATCAGTGATTCATTCAAATATAGCAACATGTTGAATTGTTTGTATTTAATGTGCAGGAGTCCCGATAATCCCTATTTTTCTCTCCATATAGATTCAGTGCTTATGATTCTTTCCATAAGTGATTTTTTCCCTTTTATAACATGCCATAGAATAAAACAATTTAAATCTTTTATTAAAATGGGTTTTTCCTGTTGATTCATGAAAGGGGATATATTAATTTTGAAATAATCATAGGTATGGATTATGAACCAAAATGACTAGACCATTTTTATTTCTGACACATGTGAAGCAAGCACTTAGACTTTTTGATTTTCTACCCCAAGTCTTATGGTAACATCCCTTTATTTTCACACTGGGGTGAGAATAAGAGCAGGATCAATATTTGCCTTCCAGAACAGCAGATTTTTCCCTTATATTTTTCCAGTCATCTAAAGGTAACCATAGTATAACCACTTTAATATTAATGGTATAATTAATAATAACCGTGGCAGCAGTTATTATTCATAAGTATGTGTTTTATGCCAAACTGTTGGTTTTATCTCTCATAGCAATTCTGAGAGTATTTTGTCCCTGCGTGTGTGCTTAGTCATGTCTGACTCTTTGTGACCCCATGGACTGTAGCCCGCCAAGGCTCCTCTGTCCAGGGGGTTCTCTAGGTGAGAATACTGGAGTGGGTTGCCATTTCCTCCTCCAGGGGATCTTCCTGACCCAGGTATCAAATCTGTATCTCCTGTGTCTTGGCAGGCAGATTCTTTACCACTGAGCCACCTGGAAAGCCCATTTAGGCACATTTTATTGTTTTTAGGCACATTTTATTGGGAAATTGAGATTCAGAAAGTTTAAGTAATTTGTCTAGTGGCTGAGGTGGAATTTGAAGATAGATATCCTAAAAATTCACTCTTTGTACCATAAATTGTGACATAAGAGTGCTCTACGTTTTTTCTTAGCCACTAGATTGATACTTCTATAATACTGGATTACTGTTGGAGCAATAAGAAATTTGTAACCTGCAAAGCACGTAATATAGAATTTCAGGTTTATTAGAATATACTGCTTTAGCATTGTTGGCATGTGATATAAAATACTTTATCTTTTCTTGGCCAGATGGATTATGGAACAAATGCGTGTGGTGTGTAGGAAAATCCACTCAAAGACATTAAGATGATGGGAAGAATAAGATGACTGTTTGGCCAGGAGTTTGACTCTGATGTTAAGATTTTTAAGCAGTTTGCTTATCCCATGGTTTGACTAGTTTTCCTGAAAGCAAAAGGGAGGCCATCTTAGTGATCAGTCTTGCCTAGTTCTATAGTTTTTTGCATTGGTGCATTAAATGTTTAAGTTATGCTGGTTGAGTTTGTGAAGGGTGCTATCACTCCAGTGATAAAATCTAGAGATAACTGGAAAACTATGAAAAGCATATATATGAAAATACTGGTTTTTTTTTAAGAATCACTCTATTTATTTATTTATTTGGCTGCACTGGTCTTCGTTGAGGCAAATGGGATCTTTGTTTCGTTGTGCAGATCTTTCATCGCAGGGTACGGACCCTCTAGTTGTGGCATGTGGACTTCAGTGGTTGCAGCACGTGGGCTGTCTGGTTGTGGTGCGTGAGTTCAGAAGCTGTGGCCATTTCAGTAGTTGTAGTCAGTTCAATTAGTTGCTGTGGCAGGTGGGGTCTTCATTCTCAGCATAGGAATTGAACCCATGTCCCCTGCGTTGCAAAGTGGATTCTTAACTACTGGACCACCAGGAGAGTCTTGGAAATGTTGTCTTTATTTTTAGTCTGGTCAGTAAGTACAGGGATTTATGCAGCTTATAGGCTCATTTTATTAGTGCGTCGCCCTGGCATCTTGATTATCATGATTATTATAATTAAATCTTGCTATCATAAATGCCTGGGAGAGACTCTGTCCAATAGGAGTGGTCATTGTTCTTCTCTTTCTGTGGCTATGTTCTCTGCAGTAGTACCTTGTCATCTCTGGCAAGAGAAGGAATTTGTGTGGCCCTAAGCTTGGTGTCACTGACATTCAACATTTTCCATTAAGAAGCAATTCCCTTTGCTTTTTTAAAAATTATAAAAGTAATGCACTCAACCATCTTTCTACTCCTAGGTATTTCCCCAACAGAACTGGAGATGTATATCCCCATGAAAATTGGTACATGAATGTTCATAGCAACTTTTTTTTTTTTATCATGGCCCCAAAATGGAAACAATGCAAATGTCAGTTAGTGGATGAATGGATAACCAAATGTGATAAACCCATATGTTGGAATATTATTCAGCCATAAACAGGAATGAAGTTACTAATTGATGTTACAACATGGATGACCCTTGAAAACATGCTTAATGAAAGAAGCAGACACAAAAGTCCATGTACTTTATGATTCCATTTGAAATGTTCAGAATAGACAAATCCATAGAAATAGAAAATAAGTTAGTCATTGCTAAGGCTGGCAGTTCAGGAGAACAGGAAGTGACTGCTGATGGCAAGGCTTTTTTGTTGGAGTGACGAAAATGCTGTGCTATCAGATAGTACACAATTTTGTGAATATACTAAAAATCATTAAACTGTACAGTGGAAAAGGGTGAATATTTTATGGTGTATCAATTATATCTCAATAAAAAGTGTTTAAATATATTAAAGGAACTTTGGAAAATACAGAAGTTGGAAAAAAGAGGAAAAAATAATTTTCTAAAGAGGGTCTCTTAAATTTTTGAATCTTTATTCTACTTGAATAAAAATATGAAGTTTTCCCAAAGTCAGTGTACTGTATAATATTTCTGTATCCCGCCTTTTTCATGTGACATACCATAAACTGGTGCCACTGTCATAAATTATTCATAAACATAATTTTGAATGATTAATGCACTATTTTTCAGTCTACCATTTTTTGTTGTTGTTACCATCTCGTGGCAGTGATGAATCTCCTTTCAGTTGTGGGTACAGAACCTCATTATTTAAGCAATAAAGGAAATTGATGGACTTACCTAGTTAAAAGTCCAGGGATGTGCCTTCAGGTGTAGCTAAATCAGATACAGGTGCTCAAAGAGCATCTTTAAAAATATGCCTTCATCTCTTAGCTGTGCTTTCCTCTGTATTAGATAACACCCCAATGACCAACAGCAGCTCCAACTCAGCAAACTTATCAAAAGAACAGATCTTTTTCCATAATTCCAGAAAGTCCCATAGTTCACTTTCCTTGACCTAGTTGGGTCACAGGCTTACTGAGAATCAATCAATCCTTTTTTATATGTATGTAAGAAGGTGTTAGGGCTTCCCTGATAGCTCAGTTGGTGAAGAATCTGCCTGCAGTGCAGGAGACCCGGGTTCAATCCCCGTGTCAGAAAGATCCCCTGGAAAAGGATATGGCTACCTGCTCCAGTATTCTTGCCTTTAAAATCCCATGGACAGAGGAACTTAGTGGGCTACACAGTCCGTGGGGTTGGAAGAGTCAACACAACTTGATGACTAAACCACCAAGAAGGTGTTAAAGTAATAAGTGCTATGGGGAAAAACAACAACAGAATAACAAAGATTTGGAGTTGCCAACACTTGGTGTTGATGTTGTCAGTCCTTTAAATTTTAACCATTCTAGTGAGTGTTTTAGTGGTGGCATGATTTTTGTTTTAATTTTCCTAATTACTAATGTGGTTCAGCACCTCTTCCTCTTCCTTTTTGTCTCTAAGAAAGGTTGTCTCCTTTTTCTTATAGATTCTGAGTATGAGTCTTTGTCAGATGTATGTGATGCAAACACCTTCTCCCACTTCTCTGGTTTGCATTTTCACTCTCAAGAGTGTTGTTTAGAAGGAATCTATGTATGTTCTCCTGGGAGTCATTCTTTCCCCTCTGGAATCTCACCTGCTACTTTGTGTATTTGGTCAGATTCCTGACATGTTCCCTGTTGTTTAGTAAAGTTGCTCTTCTTGGGGTGTACTAAACCTGGTGATTTTTTTTGAAAGATTTTTTTTCCCTTTTGTTTTAATATACTGAGAAAGAAATGAGAATGTTAAGATCAATTTCCAAAAAGAAAAAGGAGTACGTCAAGGCTGTATATTGTCACCCTGCTTATTTAACTTATATGCAGAGTACATCATGAGAAACTCTGGGCTGGAAGAAACACAAGCTGGAATCAAGATTGCCGGGAGAAATATCAATAACCTCAGATATGCAGATGACACCACCCTTATGGCAGAAAGTGAAGAGGAACTAAAAAGCCTCTTGATGAAAATGAAAGAGGAGAGCAAAAAAGTTGGCTTAAAGCTCAACATTCAGAGAACGAAGATCATGGCATCCGGTCCCATCACTTCATGGGGAATAGATGGAAAAACAGTGGAAACAGTGTCAGACTTTATTTTTGGGGGCTCCAGAATCACTACAGATGGTGACTGCAGCATGAAATTAAAAGACGCTTACTCCTTGGAAGAAAAGTTATGGCCAACCTAGATAGCATATTCAAAAGCAGAGACGTTACTTTGCCGGCTAAGGTCCGTCTAGTCAAGGCTATGGTTTTTCCTGTGGTCATGTATGGATGTGAGAGTTGGACTGTGAAGAAGGCTGAGCACCGAAGAACTGATGCTTTTGAACTGTGGTGTTGGAGAAGACTCTTGAGAGTCCCTTGGCCTGCAAGGAGATCCAACCAGTCCATTCTGAAGGAGATCAACCCTGGGATTTCTTTGGAAAGAATGATGCTAAAGCTGAAACTCCAGTACTTTGGCCACTTCATGCGAAGAGTTGACTCATTGGAAAAGACTCTGATGCTGGGAGGGATTGGGGGCAGGAGGAGAAGGGGACTATAGAGGATGAGATGGCTGGATGGCATCATGGACTCAATGGACGTGAGTCTGAGTGAACTCCAGGAGATGGTGATGAATAGGGAGGCCTGGCATGCTGCGATTCATGGGGTCACAAAGAGTCGGACACTACTGAGCGACTGAACTGAAATGAACTGAACTGAAGATCAATTTTGGGAGTGGTGTGTGTTGTTACTGTTCAGTCGCGTCTGAGTCTTTGAGACCCCATGGACCACAGCATGCCAGGCTTCCCTGACCTTCATCATCTCCCGGAGTTTGCTCAAACTCATGTCCTTTCAGTCGCTGATGCCATCCAACAATCTCATCTTCTGTCATCCACTTCTTCTGCCTTGAATCCTTCCCAGCATCCGGGTCTTTTCCCGTGAGTCAGCTCTTTGCATCCAGTGGCTTCAGCTTCAGCATCAAGCCTTCCAATGAATATTGAGTGGTGTGTATGTTAAGTAGCTATTCATTTTGGAACATGGGGACAGGATTGTAATAAAAGGAAGTGGAGCAGTTGAAAAAGAAGAGTGTCATTCAATGGACAAGAGTCCTTAGTTTTTATGTAGTCCAATTTACTAGTCTTTTAGCTTCTTGGAGGGCCAGCTTCATCAGCATGTGATCTGTGCAGACACATGGGGCCCGTGCTCATTAGAGCCCCGCACTTGACTTAATGCTCTGTTGTTGCTGTTTATGATTTTAAGGGGTCCCATAGATTACAAAACCACCGCTGCATTTATAGCTGGTGCTTTTTTATTCTCCCATTTTATTTTCAGAAAGTTTTAGTATTTTGTTTTCAGATCTTGAGTCACCTAGAATTGATTCATTTTGTTTGTGATATAACATAGGAGTCAAATTTCATTTGTCCATATGGACATCTAATTACTTAGCCTAGTTTATCAGAGACCATCCTGTTCCCACTGCTCTGTGGTGCCATTTTTGGAAAAATGTCTGTATGTGTGTGGTCTGCTTTGAAGCTTTTATTCTGTTTTGTCTATCCTTGAGCTAATGCAACACTGTCTTAACTATTGTACTTTATAGTAACTCTTGCTATCTGATTCTCTTGTTTCTTACACCTTGTTATTCTTTAAGATTGTTTTATTATTGGCTTTTTGGGGAGAATTGATGTCTTTACAATGGTGGGTCTTCTGGTCTGTAAAGATGGCATTTAAAATTATTATATATTATTATTCTAACTTATTTGAATGATATTTTACAGTTTTTTATATAGAGGCCTTATATATTTTTACTATATTCTTAGGAAATTGAGTTTTCTTGATGCTGTTTTGAATTGGTATCTTTTAAGAAATTGTTTCTAGTCATTTTCTGCACATGAATTTTGTACCTAGTAATCTTACTTTTTCTTTTGTTAATTTTAATAATTTATCATAAAAGCTTCTGTTTTTTTCAAGTGCAAAATCTTTATCACCTGTGAATACTTTGTTTTATGGATTTCTTTACCATCCTTTTATTTTTCTCCTCTTGTGTATTGGTTAGGAACTCCAGTTTAATCTTGAATGGAAGCAGTGATAATGGATGGAAATTTTTGAATCATTTTTTAGATTCCACATATAAGGGATGTCATATGATGTTACTCCTTCAAGGTACCTCTTTTTCCATTCTTTAGAAGAGATTGTGTAAGACTGGAATTATTCCTTTCATAAATGTTTGGTAGAATTCACTGGTAAAATATTTAGGCCCTAAGTTTCCTTTGTAGGAATGTATTAAATAATGGATTCAACTTTAAAAATTATAGCATTATTTGTATTCTCTAATTCTTATTTTGTCAGCTTGGGTGAGTGACATAGAATTTGCCCATTTCATATAACATTTCACATTTACGAGCATAAAAATTTGAAGAAAAATTTTGGGTCTCTCTAGTGTTTTAATATACTAAAACAATATCACTGATTTAAATAGAATTCACTTACCACTTAAAATATTATAGAATGTATCCCCATAAAGAAGAATATTCTAATACATATATGTATATTAAAAAATAAACAAAAGATGATGTACGTGGATATCTACCTATCAAGATTGAGTAACAAATATTACTGGCACATTAGAAGTCTCTGTGTGTTCCTTCCTCCCTGGTTAAAATTGGCTTTCTCTCCTGCATTTGTGTTAATTATTCGCTTGCTTCTCTTTATAGTTTTTCCCACCTCCTGTACATATTCATAAATAACATATAGTTTTAAAGAGCTGAGTAGTAAGCCCACCCCTACTTGTGAAGGGAAAGGGTAATGTTACTTCTGGAAAAGCTCTGAAAAGATAACCAGTTTCTGGGTCACAGTCTGATCAATTCACTGGAGCCCCTTCTGGGGGTGTCAGAGGGCAAGATTGTAAGTGGGTCCTGTAGCATTTGCCAGGATTGTAGTTTGGACTAGTTGCTGAATGATCAGCTAAGTTAGGGGAGTAGACTACTGCTTTCTTGTAATTTGTTTTTTTTATTGAAGGATAATTACTTTACAATATTGTGTTGGTTTCTGCTATATATCAACATGAATCAGCCATAGGTATACATATATCCCCTCCCTCTTAAATCTCCCTCCCACCTCCCACCCTGTCCCACCTGTCTAGGTCGTCACAGAGCACCTGTTTGAGCTCCCTGAGTCATACAGCAAAATCCCCATTGGCTATCTATTTTACATATAGTAATGTATATGCTCCCATGATACTGTGTCTATTTGTCCCACCCCCTCATTCCCCTACTGTGTCCACAAGTCTGCTCTCTATTAATTTTTGGCTGTGCTGGGTGTTTGCTGCTGTGTGCAGGCTTTCTTGTTGCGGTGAGCGGGCGCTTCTCTCTAGTTGCGGTGCGCAGGCTTCTCATCGCGGTGACTTCTCGTGTTGTGGGGCGTGGACTCTAGGTGCATGGGCTCAGTAGTTGTGCCCCAGGCTTAAGTGCTCTGTGACTGCTGCTAATTTTTGATTTGAAGCCTGCCATGGCTTTGCTCCTGCTCTCAGAAGTAGGTCCAAGCAGAATACTTTTTTGAGTATGGAGGGGAGTGGAGAATAGGCACTTCATCAGCACACTGAGATAAACAAGCCCAGGTAAGAATCTGGGCCAGCTCACCTGGGAATTCTCTCCTTGAATTAGAAAGAGGGACCAGTAGCAGGAAGCATCTTGTGTTGACTGCAGTCCACACCCCTGTGACTTGAGCTGCTGCTCCACTCCGCACTGGCCGTGCCGTGTCCGAAGTACGCCTCTCATCTTGAGATCTCTCTTCACTCTTTTCCTGGAGGTTGTCTTTGCTGTGTTGGAGCTCTCTCTTCTTGTGTCCTGTGTTTTCTCCTCCTTATTTTTTTATATCATCACCCATGTCCCCTTGAGAAAGGATGCCTATGAGGTCAATTTCTGGAGACTGTGCAGGGATGGAAATGTCTTTATTGTATCCTTGCTTCGATTGGCAGTTCTATTCCTGCTCTGTTGCCTCCTTGCTTTCACTGTTGGTCTAGAGAAGTCTGAAGCCTTCTGATCTGTCATCCTTTGTACTGGACTGTTTATTTCTCCTTGTTGAAAGCTTGTGAACTCTTCTGTTTGTTCTTGGCCTTCTGAAATTCATGGTCAGGTTGCTTGGTGTGGGTCTGTTTTCATTCATTGTGCTGGGTCTAGACAGGCTTTTTCCATCAGGCAACATGTCTTTCAGTTCTGGAAAATTTATGTGAATTCTTTGTCTTTCCTCTCTCCTTTTGTAAAAATCAAGTTTTATTGAAGTATAGTTGCTTTACAGTGTTGTGTTTCTGCTATATAATATCCTCTATATTTTTATTTTTCTTCCTTTTTCTTCTTTCTGTAATTCTATTGTTTGGCTGTTAGAGCATCTGAACTAATTCTGTAATTTTTTTTAATTGGCCAGATATTCTTTTAATGAGAATTATAAAAGACCAAAACATTTTTTTGCAAACTGCCTTTTTTTTTAAACAAATGATTTGCTTTTAATTACAAATACTGTGTGAGACGACGCCTTCTTTTGCAAAACCAATAAATACAAGAACAAATTTTAAACATATGTGATTTGTCCAAGATATGTGGGGGGAGAGGGAGCCTGATTTTTTTTCCTCAGTATTAAAACAAAAATCAGTACTCTCTAGCTTGACAAAGAATAAGTTTGAAGGTATGACTCAACTGGAGAAGAGAGGGAGGCCATTTTATAGCTGCTTTAAATAGCTCCTGATGGTTCTTCCGATGTTGCCTTTCCTTTCTGAAACCCATATCTTCACAAAATAGTTTAATTTAAAATATTTCTAATAAACTGATTAATGGGGAAAAATATGTATCAAACACATGTATAAATTTTACCGTCAACAGTTCTGCCTATCAATAAGACACTAACTTTAAAAGGTACAAAAAAAGTGAGGAAAACCCTGAATTACAGAAAAGAAAGTCAAATTTATTTAATGAAAAACTAGAATTAATAAAAATTAGCAAATACACACAAAAATACACACACACACAAAAAATATACACACAGCAGCAGGACTGTGTATTGACTCACATAGGGGAAAAGCAGTGGTCCAAGACCACTCAACATGGCTTTTCAGTTAAAGGGAAAAAAAATCCAAACATGCACACACACACACACACACACACACACACACGCACACAAAAAACAAGAACCCAGTATTTTTCAACAATATACTCGATCTACAACAAACACAAATTCAGAGTTATTTTACAGTGCTTCCTTTCTTAATATAAAAGATGCCCATCTTGGGTGTGTATATATATATATATATATATATATATATCAGTAGCTTACTGTTGATTTATTTTTAAATATATTAGTGTTATTACATTTATTACATTAAATATATTATATGCTATTACATTTATTTAATGGCCTTTCCTTTTATTTACCATCATGTGTCTAGCTTCCACCTACCAAAAATTTCTGATTGGTAGGCAGACAGGTGCCTTATTCTCTGAAATCAAATGCAATGGTTTTAAACACTGGCCAGAAAATGTTTGATTGCCATTTCAACACATGGAAATAGTTACATTGATGCCTAACTTGCCATTTTCTGCAAAAAGCTGTGCAACTCTGGTGTCAAAGACTAGGCAGTTGCTATTCGTAATGGCTGTTGCAACTCCCTCGTGAATAGATCGAGGCGTGGCATCCCAAGTCAGTCGCCGCCTAGGACCGTTTAGCTCGAGTCAATAAGCAAAGTCTTCAGCTTGTTTGCGTGTTCCTATCAGCTGTACAATCGCAAAGAATGGCTGGTGACCAACATATTTTTCCTGTTTCTCCAAGACTAGTATGAACTGAAAACCAAAACAGGACTGTATCATCACCCAGTCAACAGCACCAGAAAGATTAATGTCTGTGGCAAGGAAAACTATGCCCTCTCCCTGCAGGGTTTTGATGGATTCATGCTGATGCATCAGATGCGGTATTACAGCATCCAGAGAGCCTTGCGGGTTACAGGAAGCACCAGGGCACGGACAGGAGTAAGGCCTAAACTCACAGAGGTCTTCATGGTCTGCTTTTTCTGTGTGTGGCAGAATTACTTCACATCCAGAAGATGCGTATTTACAGGAAAAAGGACTGAATTGGCCACTTTCTCCATAGGCAAGTTGCGAATGGATCCCAACGGGAGATCTTTGGGCGACAGTTACTACAAACAAGATGGCCACTCTGACACCGAGGAATCGGTGGCAACACATGGTTAAAACACATCGGACACTGAAAGAGACTCGCCCATTGACTGTTGCACGAAGTTGTGCCGGTCTGGGAGGTTCCAGTAGGTAACCCGGTTGCTGTCTGACGGCTCATTTCTGTGGGCGGAGAGCGCGCCTCGGCCGGGTCCTGGCTCAAACGCGCTGGGTCGTCGCCAACCGCCGCCGCCCCCGCCTCCTCCTCAGGCCAGCACTGACGGGACACTCTGGGTCGCCGATGCCGCGGAGAGTGCGCCCCACAGCGGCCGCCCCGTCGCCCCCCGGGCGCTGTCGCCGTTTCGCACACGCGTTCCCGCCCACACCACACAGTGCTGCGGCCGCCATGGAGCCGCGGCCGCCGTGAGGAGGCGCTCCCGCGTCCTGGAGTGGGCGCGCTGTCATTCTCGTTTTGTTTCCTGTATCTGTAACTTTGCTTGCCTTTCTCAGAGATTATCTCAACTTTATTTCCCAATCCTGTTACGGAGACCTCTTTGAGGCCTTGTTATTTGAATGTTTCATGTATATGTACAGTATTCTGTTCTTATCTCACAGATGCAATGTATCTTCTTATTGCTCTAGGGATATTAATGGTGGAGACTAGAACAGATACACAGAAAACAGCTATTTGGAGAAAATAGGCTGTACAGGGAGGAAAAAATTTTTCAAAACTGCTGTTCTAGTTCGAGTTCTCTGAATATTTGGTAGTCCTTGGCTGTCTGCTCCTAAATGTGAGGATCTGAAAGAATGACTTGAACTCTGTCTGAGCTCACCACTAGGGCTTATGGGCTTGGAGCTTTACTGAAGGGTTATCTGGATGGGACCTTTCTTATCCCCTACCCCCCAGCCCAAGTCAGTGTCTAGGTTTTTCTTGTGGAGCTGGTGAGAGGCCTCAGGGAAGAGTCTCCTAACTTCCTTCCTGGGTGGAAGTTTTGTGGGGATAAGAGCTGGGTCTCTGCGTTCAGCACTCAGGGTGCATATGGTCAAAGAATCCCTCTGTTTTAGGTCGAGTTCTCACTCTTAGCTGGTTGTCCAGCAACTCTGTTTTAACCCTTTTCAGGAATGAAAACTTCCGTCTTTTTTTGCAGGGATGGTAGAGAAGTAAGTTGGGCTTTCCAGGTGGTGCTAAAGAACCTGCCTGCCAATGCAGGAGACCTAAGAGACATGGGTTTGAGCCCTGGGTTGGGAAGATCCCCTGGAGGAGAGCATGGTAGCCCACTCCAGGATTCTTGCCTGGAGAATACCATGGACGGAGGAGCCTGGCGGGCTACAGTCCATGGGGTCCACAAAGAGTTGACTATGACTGAAGTTACTTACCACACAGAGGAGTAGTTGACCAGCCACATGAAGCAGAGGAGAGAATCTAGGGATTCAAATGTTTTTCAACAGCTTTCTCCCAACTCTCCTTATTAAGCCTGGCTACCTCTTTTGTGGAGTATGGGGTATAATAGAGTTTGGATTTCAGCTTTCCCGTGTCATTTTGGGATCCGGCTTTCTAGGATCTGCTAAGTCAATTTCTACATGTCTGTATGTTTTTTTCTGCTTCAAAACTCTATTGCTGTTGTCTGTGCTGCTGTTTTTTTTTTTTTTGGTTTGTTTGTTTTTTTACTTCTTGATCCTTGTTGGTTATGATAAACAAAGATCTCTTAACTGTATTTTTAGTGTGATTTTGATGGTGACCAAAATTAGTTGGGACCAAAATTCATTGGAAGGACTGATGCTGAAACTCCAACACTTTGGCCACCTGATTTGAAGAACTGACTCATTAGAAAAGATCCTGATGCTGGGAAAGATTGAAGGCAGGAGGAGAAGGGGACAACAGAGGATGAGATGGTTGGATGGCATCACCGACTCGATGGACATAAGTTTGAGGAAGCTCCGGGAGTTGATGATGGACAGGGAAGCCTGACATGCTGCAGTTTATGGGGTTGCAATGAGTTGGACATTGCTGAGCGACTGAACTGAAAATTAGTTGAAATTTTTTTTTGAATCTTCCTTAATCCAGATGTGTGTGCTCCTTTTTCATAAGCTTATTTGTTTTGCTAGGTGGAAAGAAATGAACATTTTTTCAACTTTATTGAGGTTTAATTGACTTAATTTAGCATTTAGATTAAGATAGATATGCCTTAACTTTGGAACATGGTTCCAGAATTGTGAGTTTTGGCATAAATCTGATAACAGATTTAGGTAATATCTTGATATATGATTAGCAGCTTGGTCTGCCCTAAAGTTACTTAGTAAGACTAGAATAAAGAAAGTAGCTTATCATTGCTTACAATATATTTTAACAACAATATGATTTTCCTCTCATATTCTTTAAGCTCTTAGTGTCTTGCTGCTGAATTATTTTTTCATATTGTCATAATTTGCATATTCTTATCCTTATTGGAAATTTGTAAAATGTTTGAAAGTACTGTATAGCTTTGGAACCTCTCACTTCTGGGGAGATTCTTGTGGCTTTGAAAGAAAAAACAGTAGATGTTTCTTGTGACCTTGTCACAAAGAGAACTGGTTTTTAGAGGAAAAAAATTTGAGTCTCAAATTCATAATAATTTAGAGCTAGAAGAGAACTTAAATGTGATTTCTGTTTACTCCTGACCTTAGGGCTGAGCAAAGCGAGGTGTGGAAGAGTTAAAAGTGTTGCTGAATATAATCTGAAAAACAAAGAACAGAACAACAACACAAAAACTGAATCACTATGCTGTACACCTAAATCTAACCCAATATTGTAAATCGATTATACTTCAATTAAAAAAAACAGAACGTTATGGAAACTGTGTTGATCGGTAACTCAATCAAGGCTCCCCTAGTTGATGGTGTCCTAGTGATCAGTTATGACAAAAGAAAACTGTACATACATCAGCAGAGGGAGTTCTCTTTCTCTTTTTAGTTTTCCTAAGAACCGTGTTAAATTTATGTTCTCTGTATGGTCGGTCGTTACTTGAATCCTGGTTCAGCCGTGTAATTACACGAGGTGCAGTTTCATGTAAGTCCTTTGACATCCCTGTGCTTCATTTTTCTCAGTGGAGGAAAAAAAAAGCGCCAAAACGGGGGTGGGGCATGATGATAATACCTACTTCATAGGATGGTTATGAGAATTAAGTGAGTTAAATTATGCAAAATGCTTATTGAACAGGGTCTGGACATACCATTTTCTATTAATGCCATTATTCCTGCTGGGAGGAGATTCAGAGGCTGCCTTTTCCATCAACATGTGGGTATTTGCTTTTTGAAGGCAACTGTGAAGGTTGTTGGGGTTCTTCACATTTTAAAAATGTGATAGGATGGGATTGTTTGAGGAGGAGATACTAGGTTATCATAATTTGGGATTTTAGATTTTTCAGCTCTTTGGGAAAGGATGGCTTACTTTTGTCCAATAGCATGGAAGGAGATTGCTCCTCTTTTTATGTGTTTCAGTTGAAAAGCTGATGGTTAAACATGTTTTGGGGATACACATTATATCTGAAAGTAGGCAACTGCCTGTGTGTACAAGGCCCATAGGGTCCAAGATGGGAATCACCTAAGTCCCCCTTGAAGCCTTGCAAAGAAAAACTAAGATTAGAAATGATAGGAATGTGCTAAGTGGCTAGGGGTAGGTGGGCTGAGGAAGTATCCCAGGCAGAGATAATTGTATAGGCTGTGAGGACATCAGGAATTTAGGATGTACTTCTGGTAATCCTAGTATTTCTGGGTATAAAATTGGGCTAGTTAACTGCCTGTTGAATATAGAACAGTAATGTCCATGAACTGCCTTCTTAGCTGGATTGAAAGCTGTTTGAGGGCATGGGTATTTGACAATAGCTATTGGATAAGTAAACATTTATTTTGTTAGTATACAGTACTGATAATGATAATACAATATTATCTCTATGTGAGGGTGAAGTGAATGGAGAAAGTTAGGTGATGTCATTCTAGGTAGAAAGTCTGAAAAATAGGTTGAGAATTTATACTGTTTATAAATTTATATAGTATAAGTTTATATATCTCAAATGGTAAAGAGTCTGCCTGCAATACAGGAGACCTGGGTTCAGTCCTGGTCTGGATGATCCCCTGGAGAAAGAAATAGCAACCCACTCCAGCATTCTTGCCTGGGAAATCGCATGGACAGAGGAATCTGGTGGGCTACAACTTAGTGATTAAACAACAAAAAAGCAACAGGAGAATAGCCAAGACAGATTATTCAGCTATGTTGTCTTTATAGAGTATCTCTTTCACAGCATTGTAAAATTTTACCTCTCTACTCTCAATTCTAAATATCGTTCTGATCCAACTCCCTCCCCAAACTGCAGGACCTTCATTTTCCTACCTACTTCTTGGAATTTTCGTCAGGAGTTTACTTTTGATGTCATTGACCAATAGTCTAGTATTTTTTTTATGGGGAGGGCATGAACAAGTAAGTGTTGGCAATGGACTCTGTATAGAAACATATTTTAATATGTTATGTTGCAAGAGAATTGTCTCTAACGAATGCACATCGTTGGCCTTTGCCTGGTCTTTTAGAGCTCTTTTTTGGTCTCATCCAGTGTTGTCTTCTCAACACCATTTGCAGAAAGAAGTGTTTTGGGATGTGGTCACTAAGGCAACATCAAAATTTACTCTTTGGCCTGCGATCTCTCCCATAAGCTTTCTGTGCTGTATGAAAGTTGCCATACCTGGGCTCTTTGTTTTTTGTGTGTGTCTGTAGTTCTTCCAGCTTAAGGTGGAGATCGCCTCACACTTTACTGACACTACCCAGGGTTGACAGCAGAGGGCAGGCCTGCTCCTTTCCCTGACCTGGGACCTGCGCTCTTCTTCCTGACTCGGTCTGCTGCCTCTGACATTCAGCAGCTTTCTGACTTGTCAGATCACAGTTTCTGGCATCAGTTATGTAATATAATTCAAAACCAGTGGAGAGGGGACACAGAAGTCTTTTCCTTGTTTTCTCCATACATCTTGGATTCTTTCTGGGCAGATTCTTTTAGCTCACGTTGGTGGCCCTCTCTGAACTTTTTCTGCCCTATTTCTCCCAGGATGACCCATAGGAGGTATTAGGGATTCGACTCTCCTCGTGTAATGTGAGAAGATTGTGGTCCTCAGGTGTTAGATTCAGCTCTCATGTAATGAGAAGGTGTGATTCTGAGGTGTTAGGTGCTGATTCTTAATAGGTCATCAAGGAAGCTTCTCAAGTTTGCTTCCTGCATTGAGAGCTACATCCATATTAATAGATTTGTTGTTGTTATTCTTGGAAAGATGTGATATTATTTCTCCTCTGTAGAGCAGGTGCTAAGTTGGCAAATAGTATTGGGCTGTGAGTTCAGGAGTTCTGGATTCTGTGTCTGATGCTGTTGGTTTTCCTGCACATCATCCTGCTTGCCTTTGTTCATCTATTTGAAGAAACAGTATTCTTCTAGGGGACTTAACTGGTGACTCTTCTTCATGGTATCTCATTGAGGAAAGCAACATGTTCTCTTTCAAAGTTTTAGCCTTTGTATTTGTGAGCAGAAACAATTCACCCCACGTCAGAAAAACAACAAAGTTCCCAAACTGATTGTTAAAAAATGTAGTTGCCATGTTTACCCCTTTATTTGAGTGAAAGGTGAACAGTGAGTGGAAGGTGTCTCCATTATTGCCATTGTCATGCTGTGCTCAGTCATGGCCCACTCTCTGTGACCTCATGGACTGTAGCTCGCCAGGCTCCTCTGTCCATGGGATTTCCCAGGCAAGAACACTGGAGCTACTTGCCCATTTCCTGCACCAGGGGATCTTCTTGACCCAGGGATTGAACGCGCGACTCTTCTGTCTCCTGCGTTGGCAGGTGGGTTCTTTACCACTAGTGCTACCTGGCAAGCCCTAGTGTGCTATGTAGTCCACAGGGCTGCAAAGAGACATGACAACAAAGAGTCAGAAGCAATAACACACACACGCGCACCTGGGAAGGCCAGTGGTTTGTGAGATTCAGTCCACCTGTGTGGACCAGTCACCTTCAGCATCCAGTGGTATCAATGTCCTCTCCATGGATGGCTGGGATCATACGTTCTTAAACTTTCCCATTAAGTTAATACTCCTTGCACTTGAATTTCAGTCTGTGTTTTACTTGAAACTATACCCAGAATTGGTATCAGTGCTGTAACTATAGTTAGGGAATGGGAGTCTCAGAATGAGTAAATAACCTGACTGAGATTTCCCTGTTAATCAATCCACTGCTCCTCTCAATTTGTAGAATAATGAAATTTGAGATCCTTGGGGACCAGCTAGTCCAGCATGCTTATTTTACACATGAGGAAATCGGAGGCTGAAAAGGGCTAATAAGATGGTTGCAACTACCTCACATCTATTAGGAAGGCTGCTATTAAAAAAAGAAAACAAAACGATTGTTGGTGAGAATGTGTGAAAAACGGAAACCCTTTTGGAGGGAAAGTAAAATGGTGCTGCTGCTATGAAAAATGGTATGACAGTTCCCCCAAAACTAAAAATAGAATTACCATATGATCTCACAATTCTGGGTATACAGTTGTCCCTCAGTGTCTACAGGATCAGTTCCAAAATCCTTGAGTCTCTGTATCTATAGTGCATATCTGTGGAGTCAACCAGCTGCAGATGGTATAAAAAATCTGCATATAAATGGACAAGCACAGTTCAAACCCATGTTGTTCAAGAGTCAACTGTATACCCCAAAGAATTGAAAGCCGGGTCTAGAAAAGATATCTGTACACCCATGTTTATAGCAACATTTTTCACAGTACGTGAAAATATTCCACAAGATGTGGAAGTGACCCAAGTGTCCATTGATGGATGAACGGATAAATGAAATGTGGTATATACATATGTGTGCTTAGTCACTCAGTCGTGTCCGACTCTGCGACCCCATGGACTGTAGGCCACCAGGTTCCTCTGTCCATGGGGATCGTGTCCGACTCTGCAACCCCATGGACTGTAGCCCACCAGGTTCCTCTGTCCATGGGGATCGTGTCCGACTCTGCGACCCCATGGACTGTAGCCCACCAGGTTCCTCTGTCCATGGGGATCATGTCTGACTCTGCGACCCCATGGACTGTAGCCCACCAGGTTCCTCTGTCCATGGCGATCGTGTCTGACTCTTTGCGACCCCATGGACTGTAGCCCACCAGGTTCCTCTTTCCATGGCAATCGTGTCTGACTCTTTGCGACCCCATGGACTGTAGGCCACCAGGTTCCTCTGTCCATGGGGATCGTGTCTGACTCTGTGACCCCATGGACTGTAACCCACCAGGTTCCTCTGTCCATGGGGATCATGTCTGACTCTGCGACCCCATGGACTGTAGCCCACCAGGTTCCTCTGTCCATGGCAATCGTGTCTGACTCTTTGCGACCCCATGGACAGTAGCCCACCAGGTTCCTCTGTCCATGGGGATCATGTCTGACTCTTTTCAACCCCATGGACTGTAGGCTACCAGGTTCCTCTGTCCATGGGGATCGTGTCTGACTCTGTGACCCCATGGACTGTAACCCACCAGGTTCCTCTGTCCATGGGGATCATGTCTGACTCTGCGACCCCATGGACTGTAGCCCACCAGGTTCCTCTGTCCATGGCGATCGTGTCTGACTCTTTGCGACCCCATGGACAGTAGCCCACCAGGTTCCTCTGTCCATGGGGATCATGTCTGACTCTTTTCGACCCCATGGACTGTAGGCCACCAGGTTCCTCTGTCCATGGGGATCGTGTCTGACTCTGTGACCCCACGGACTGTAGCCCACCAGGTTCCTCTGTCCACGGGGATTCTCTAGGCAAGAATACTGGGGTGGGTTGCTATGCCCTCCTCTGATATATACGTATGGTGGAATTTTATTTACCATTTAAAAGGAAAACAAGTCTCACACATGCTAAAACATGGCTGAACCTTGAGGACATTATGCTAAGTGAAATAATAGTCACAAAAAGACAAATAGGTACCACTTATATGAGGCATCTATAATCATGAAATTCACAGAGACAAAGTTGTCACTAGGGGCTGGGAGGAGGGAGGATGGGGAGTTGTTTAATAAGTAGAGTTTCAGTTTGGAAAGGTGAGTTCTGGAGATGGGTTGCACAACAGCACAAATGTACTTAACATTATTGAACTGTACATGGAAAATGGTTAAGAGGGTTAATTTTATGTTATGCGTATTTCATCACTCCCCCTCAAAGATCTTATGGATAGTTGGTGCTTCCTTGCCTCTCAACTATTCTGTGCTTGTCCTCATATGCCTTTAATGACATTCTTCCCACAAAATCAGTCATGCATCAGAAGCTAACACATCCTTTCCTAACTGGGTTGTCACCACCCAGAAAGATCATTTTCATTGTTGACATGTGGTTGCTGTTTGACACTCCATTGTTGAAATGTGGTTGCTGTTTGACGCTCCATCCTCCTCTCTTCAAATTGTTCTTTCCCACTCTGCGCTCCAGGCAGGATGAATTACAGCTGGTTGTAAAAATTCACCACATGCTCTTGCCACGTGTTATTCGCTTGGGTACTCTCCTCTCCATTACCTCTCTATGGTAACTTCTACCTTTAGGATCCAGCTGAGGCATCATGTCTTCTGGAGAGTACCTTTGACCACAGAGTCTGAATTCGGTGCTTCTCTGTTCAGGCTCGTCCTGGCCACATGGAGTTGTCATGTTCTGTCCCCTGGTCTGTATCTCCTACTGGGCTGTGCCTTACTTATTTGATGTTCCCCACTCCAGTACTCTTGCCTGGAAAATGCTATGGATGGAGGAGCCTGATGGGCTGCAGTCCATGGGGTCACTAGGAGTCGGATGCTACTGAGCAACTTCACTTTCACTTTGCACTTTCATGCACTGGAGAAGGAAATGGCAACCCACTCCAGTGTTCTTGCCTGGAGAATCCCAGGGACGGGGGAGCCTGGTGGGCTGCTATCTATGGGGTCGCACAGAGTCGGACACAACTGAAGCGACTTAGCAGCAGCAGTAGCAGTGTCTAGTAATCTGCTTGCATGGGGTAGTTGCTCAAAAACCTTTGCTGAAAAA
The DNA here is from genome assembly GCF_042477335.2 of Ovis canadensis. Lineage (NCBI taxonomy): Eukaryota > Metazoa > Chordata > Mammalia > Artiodactyla > Bovidae > Ovis > Ovis canadensis. The sequence goes on along the minus strand of NC_091247.1, from coordinate 160,837,104 downwards.
ATAACAGTGTCTTGGGAGACGCTGTTGTAAGAGAGGCATATTAAAAAATGTCCATCATCAATCGCTAGTCTGCAACTCTGGCTCTTTTTTTAAACTGTGGTAAAATGTAACCTAAACTGTGCCATCTTTTAAAAATAATTTTGTCTATTTATTTTTCACTGTGCTGGGTCTTTGTCTCTGTGCGGGCTTTTCTCTCATTGTGGCAAGCAGGAGCAACTCTCTAGTTGCGGTGCCCAGGCTTCTCATTGAGGGGGCCTCTGTGGCAGAGTACGGGCTCCAGGCCTTCAGTAGTTGCGGCTCCTGGGCTCTAGAGCTCAGGCTCAGTAGTTGCGGCCCACTGGCTCAGCTGCACTGTGGCATGTGGGGTTTTCCCAGGCCAGGGCTTGAATCCATGTTTCCTGCATTGGCAGGTGGCTTCTTTACCACTGAGCCGCTAGGGAAGCCCCTAAACTTGACCATTTTAAGTATGTAGTTGATTAGTATTCTGTAGAGCCATAGTTGTGCAGCTATCACCACCATCCATCTCTAGAACGCTTCCTGTTGCAGAACTGAAGCTCTGCGCCCATTAAGCAAAACTCCCCAGTCCTCTCCTCAGTCCCTGGCAACCTCCCCTAAGTATGGGTCCTTTTACGATGGGCTTATTTCATTTAGCAGAATGTCCTCAAGGTTCATCCATGTAGTAGCAGCATGTGTCAGAATTGCCTTCATTGTTAAGGCTGAATAATATTCCACTGTGTGAAGGTACCACATTTTGTTTATTCATTCATCGATCGACACTTAGATTGCTTCCAAGTGATTGGCTATTGTGAATAAGGCTGACATGAACATGGGGCAGCTCTGACTTTTTAAGCATGACCAGCCTGTCCTTGTGTTGTTCACACAGCATCACATAAACACAGCTTTCATACTCTGAATTCTTCTTACCTCCATCCTGAATCATTTTTCTCCATCCATCTGCTTTCTGCCCTGTTTCAGTCTCCCCAGTTTAGGTCTTGTAACTTGTTTTCCTCACTTAGAACTGCTTCTGTTATGAAAAACCCGCAGCCAGTGTAATACTCAAGGGTGAAAAGCTGAAAGCCTTCCCACTAAAATCTGGTACTACAAGGATGTTCACTCTTACCACTTCTCTTCACCATAGTATTGGGAGTCCTAGGCACAGCAGTCGGATAAGAAGAAATAAAAGGTATCCAAATTGGAAGGGAAGAGGTAAAACTGTCACTCTCTGCAAATGAAACCATAGAATTGCTTCTGTGGTTTCGCTCTGCATCTGTGATTCACACTCACCCTCTTGTCTGTTTTTTCAGATCAGTCATGCTACAGGCCCAGTTGTGGAAGACCTGTTTCTCTACCTTGTGGAGTTTGGGATCTTTTGGCAGAATGTTTTCCCTTCCCTCGTCTATTCTCTCCTCCCACCAGCATTTTCTCTTCTGCTTTGCCAGCTATTCCCATTGGAGAAAGGAAGCTCCTCTGGCAGCAGCCTTCCCATGCCCTGTTCAGCGTGAAGCACCCCCTTCCTTCCCCTTGACCCCTGCTGCTTCCTTTCCCCCATCTCCCACGATTGCAAGGCCTCGGAGACATCGAAAGTGATCTCCTGAGCTAGAGATGACCTATTGCAAAATACAGCCCCCACTCCCAACAGCCCTTGTTAGGGAATCTGGTGGGAGAGGGGTTTGTTTCACATCTTTTCTGCCTGGTATCATCCTACTTCTCCAAGGTCACGTGCTGTCTGTCCCTGTAGCACCATCTTTTCTCTTCACTCTAAGCCTGTTCCTCCTCTCTCAGTCCCGAAGTACTGCTGGCGGGAGGCTGGCTGTGAGTAATGTCCTTGACTGAAGGTTTTAGAATGACACGGAGGAAAGCTGCAGCGTGGAAGGATACAAGAGGTGGTTTTCTGGTGAACTGAATCTTGGACATCCTTGCTCTTAAATGTTCTTGGGCCATTTTCCTCTGGGAATTTCTCCCTGACAGTCTTTTCCTTTAGGCTGTAGTAATCTGGTGGCTCAGATGGTAAAGAATGTGCCTGCAATGCGGGAGACTCAGGTTCGATTCCAGGGTCTGGAAGATCCTCTGGAGAAGGAAATGGCAACCCACTCCCGTATTCTTGCCTGGAGAATCCCATGGACAGAGGAACCTGACGGGATATAGTCCATGGGGTTGAACAGAGTCTGGACACAACTGAGTGACTAACACTTTCACAGTAATCTATTTTAGGCTTCCCAGGTGGTGCTAGTGATAAGCCGGAGATGTAAGAGGTTCAGGTTTGATCCCTGGGTTGGGAAGATCCTCTGGAGAAGGGAATGGTGACCCACTCTAGTATTCTGGCTTGGAGAATCCCATGGACAGAGGGGCCTGGTGGGCTATATGGTCCATGGGGTTGCAAGTTCATTTTGAGTCAAGTCATACAGTATTGTTTTGCTTTTTAAAACTTTTTTATTGAATGAAAGATTCTTTAAATTCTGTGGTGCTTTACAGTTTTTAAAATGTTCACACACATGATTTCATATAATCTCATAATAACCCTTTTTTCTCTTTTCCTCTCCCCTTTTATATTGCCCTTCCCCCTTCCCCGTGGTAACCCCTGGTTTGTTCTCTGTATTTGTGAGCCTGCTTCTTTTTAATTTTATTCACTAGTTCATTGCGTTTTTTAAGTTCCACATATAAGTGATGGGTTTCCCTGGTGGCTCAGATGGTAAAAAAAAATCTGTCTGCAATGCTGGAGACCAGGCTTTGATCCCTGGGCTGGGGAGATCCCTGGGAGAAGGTAATGACAACCCACTCCAGTATTCTTGCCTGGAGAATTCCATGAACAGAAGAGCCTGGTGGGCTATATGGTCCATGGGGTTGCAAAGAGTCTGACATGACTGAGTGACTAACACTGACCAGCTCTAAGTGATAACCATACAGTATTTCACAGAGCACAGTGTCCTTTAGGTTCGTGCGTGTTGCTCCAAGACATTATTGCATTCTTTCTTAATGGCCAAGTATCATTCCATTGTGTGTGTGTGTATACACACATGCACACATCCTTTTTACCCATTCATCTGTTGACATACACTTAGGTTGCTTCCTTTCGGGTGCATGTATCTTTTTGAATTAGTGTGTTTTGTTTTTCTTCAGATATATACCCAGAAGTTGCTGGGTCATACGAATCCTCCATAGTGGCTGCACCAATTTACATTTCCACCAACAGTGTACGAGGGTTCCCTTTTCTCCACGTCTTCCCCAGCGTTTGTTCTCTATGTTCTTTTTGATGACAGTCATTCTGACCGGTTGTACACCAAATTTTGTAATGCAAGTGTTGGACATACAGCAAGGAGGCATCTGAAGCATTGAGTCACTACATCAAAGCCTCAACATCAGCAAGTGGTTAATGAGCTTTTTCTGCTGTGTGTGATATTGTGCAAGAGTTTTCAAACACATTTTAAAAAGTCTGGGCAATTTAGTTTGAATCATCTCAAATGTTACCCTAACTCTGGGACACAGTGATTGTGACAGCTGGTCCCTGCACAAGAGGGAACACAACAATGGCACAGAAATTATTCAAGAACAAGTATACCCAAAGTCCTCATCATCTAATGTTTTTTCTCTGTGGAGAGGATCTTTGGTTTGTTGCTTTCTCAGCTCTTGAGCCTGTTTCCTGTTTCACATTTGACAAATTATTTTCAGAGACAGATCATATCTGCAGTTTCTTGGGGGAACTTCAAGATTTTTCCTGGATGAATTATAAGGGTGGTTGATGCAGAAATGATTGTCTTGTGAGGTTTCCACCAAGCCCCATGTTGCCATGGGCTCTTAGAGGAAACAGCTGGTCTTCAGTAATCCTTCCCTAAGAGCTTCACCCATTTTCTCTGGCATCATGGAATCTTTTTATTTAGTTGGCAGTGCCAGGTGGACCTTGTTGATGCTGCTTCTCTATTATCTCTGCCAGTACCTTATTTGTTTTAGTAGGTAAATAATTTATAGGGAGTTTAAGGAAATGGTGGATGTTTCATTCACTTGGTAACATAAATGAGGCTGTGAACAAGTTTCCTTTCAAAACTTCCAGGGTGTTTTTGGTCCTGCTTAGATCAGAACTATCTGGTTATACTTTATTGGCTTGGTGTAGCTTTTCAGGGAGGTAGACCTGGGTTCAACCCCCAGCTCCACCACTTTTTAGTCATATGACCTTGGGAAACTTACTTAACTGCTTCATATGTTCCTTCTTTTTTCCTTTCTTCCTTCAGGAATAAAAAAAATTTTTAAGTACAAGGAAAAATACAATAAATTCCTATATTCCTACCACTCAGAATTAACTATTTATAGTTGCATGTATTTTCTTTTAGTCATTTCCCCGTCATGCTCAGTATATTATCCTGATAATATACGTGTACACTCTCCTTTTACTCCCCACTTCTTGGGGAATAATGCTTGCCTCATGGGGTTAAAATGAGATAAGAGAACTATAGCCCCTAGCCCACTGCCTGAGCCATAGCAGACAGCTGGTACACAGTAGCTGTTATTTATTTTTCTCCTCCCATCCTCACTTCTCTCTTTGTGCATCTCCATTTGAAACTCTAGTCCTCGAAAACTGACAACCGTCTAAAATTTTTTTTAGATTTTTTTTCCCCCACAAACTCTTCTCCCTTCTAGGGTAGATTTGCAGCCACCAACTCGAGGAATTGATATCAATACATGTGGGAATGGATAGAATGCACCAAACAACTTATTTATATTGCAAATAATCAAAATATATTGAAAGGCCAGGACTTTCTGGTTGCTGGTGAATGATGGATTACATTTGGGAAACCCTTTAAAACAAAATGATTGAACCAAATTTTAGATAACTGCATGCATTATTTTAAAAGCTGTGATATTGCAGGAATAGAAAGATTGAGATGAAAATTGCCTACTTAAAGTCTGCTGAGGAAGGTTGGTTTCTTCCTTGTAGTGATCTTGCAAAGCAAGAGGCTGTTGGGTAATTAATACTAGGGCTTTATTAATTTATGAAGAGCAGAGAAGGATTAGCTTGTTTGCACTGAAGTGAATTCTTTCCAAGTAACATGTTGAAAAAATTAAAATGATGAGAAATGCAAACAGTTTGTCAATTTAAATGGATGTAGCTCCTAGACTGGTTTGGGGGCTTTCCTTGTGTCTCAGCTGGTCAAGAATCCGCCTGCAATTTGGGAGACCTGGGTTTGATCCCTGGGTTGGGAAGATCCTCTGGAGAAGGGAAAGGCTATCCACTCCAGTATTATGGCTTGGAGAATTCCATGGACTGTATAGTCCATGGGGTCACAAAGAGTCGGACACAACTGAGCGACTTTCGCTTTCACTTAGACTGGTTTTGCAATAAAATCTCCAGGCCCAAATGCAAGGTAACGTAATTAAAGAGCAAAGACACTCAAGTGACCAGGTGGCATCATTTGTAATCTGCAACAATGTTGATGTGAAAACTTCCAAGATGTCTTTCCTTAAAAAAATTCTAAATGCCTTTAATACTGTGTACTAATGATAACAATAAGTCATCTATAAAGAACTTACTCTGAGCCAGATAGTACCATAAGTGCTTTCCTTGTATTATTTGATCCTTAGAATAACTATTTTGAAATACACTGTTTCCCATTTAATGGGTGAGGAGATTGAGATAATTAACCTACCCAAGTTTATGTAGTTACTGAATGTTGGAGCCAGGTTTCAATCCAGATAGCTTGTTCTAGAGTCTGATTTTAGCTACTATACTATCCTGGAGGTTCCTCGGTAGCTTCAGGTGGTAAAGAATCTGCCTGCAATGTGGGAGATCTTGGTTTGATCCCTGGGTTGGGAAGATCCCTTGGAAGAGGGCATGACAACCCACTCCAGTGTTCTTGCTGAAGAATCCCATGGACAGAGGACTGCCAATAGCTAGAATTTAGGAGTGTTTTACCTGATGAAAGTGAAAGTCACTCAGTTGTGTCCAACTCTTTCAGACTCCATGGCCTGTGGCCCACCAGGCTCCTCTGTCCATGGAATTCTCCAGGCAAGAATCCTGGAGTGGGTAGCTATTCCCTTCTCCAGGAGATCTTCCTGACCCAGGGATCAAACCCAGGTCTTTGGCATTACAGGAGAACTTTTTACTGTCTGAGCCACCAGGGATGAGTAGAGCACATATGTGATATTTGAGCATCACATATATTTTGGAAACTTTTCAGGGAGACTAAGAATAGTGATTATGGATTTTTTTTGGATACATGGCATAAATGTCAGTCAAAATAACTGTTCATAAACACATCTGCTTATTTCTCTTGTAGTTGACTAAAAAGTCCTCCACTCCTGCTTTTTTTTTTTTTTTAAGGAGTGAGAATGTCTGGCTCTCTTCTTGACATGAGTTTATGATGTTATTTATTGTTCATGTTCTTGTACTGAGTGTCAGGTGTGTATGAGCCCCATGCTGCTTGCAGGCAGGGGAGGGGAGAGATCCAACAATGAAGAAGCCTTAGTCCCTGTGCTCAATGCAATTTATGACCCACTGAGAAGCGTGTAAATAATTCAAGGGCATGGATGAATCAGGTGTGGGGGTGGGAGAAGTGTGGCGTCTGAAATATAGGCAGTTACCATTTAAAAATGTTCAGTCATCAGGATCCCAACCTGATATTCTTTGTGTTATAGATGCAATTAAAATAATTTACTGAGTTCTTACTATATTCTAGGCCTCATGCTAGAAAATTACTTTGAACTTTCCTAAAATAGACTGTGGTACTTATTTTCAAGCATTAGGAAGATTTAAAGTTTAGAGAAGCCAGAGGTAACTTTATTTAGACATAATCTATTCCCTCCTTTGGAGCTGGTGTATCTGATTGATGCTGGCATTAGGCCAGAGTGACGTACCACCATGTGACACTCTGTGGCAAGCTGGGACAAAAGACAGTGGTAATTAAAGGTGCCAATGCTGGTACATTAAGTACATGAGTATACTAGGCCACACCTGTATTGCTTCTAGAAGAGAAGAGCACTTGGGAAGTATATTTAGTAAAAGTGTCTGCTTCCTTAGGAGTTTTTCTCTGTTACCAAAACTTTACATTGAGTTGCAAAACTAGGGCACAGAGATGACTATTTTTAAGACTACACTGGTGAATTCCTATGTCTGTGGAGGTAAAGATAAAAGTGAGTATCAGTCACCAGACTTGCTACCCTTTAAAATGCTGAGGCCTGTATTGACTGACATAAAATAAAATTCCTCTTACCCCCAGGTCTCTGTCACCTGTATGATTCAGGAGACATGTGTTTTCCTTTTAATGTAGTTCCTAATGTGATTTTCAATTCCTTTCTAATACCTGGCCTGGACTCTCAGACAATGAGGATGAAAATATAAAGACCATGTAAGATTTTTCATAAATAGATAAAAATTCAGTTTGTTCAGGCTCCTCTTTTTAAGTCAAGAAAATATAACAATACATTTAAAAAAATATCCTTAATGAGGATGGAAGCCTCATTAAGCCTCTTTTTTGCTTAAATGTCAGTTTACCTGAAACTATAATAATCCAAGCTGTATTCTCTAAGCATTATAGTTGGTCAGTATTTATATTGGATGGAGGAATTCTTAGAAAGTAATAGACTCTGAATATCCATTCAGTTGGTCTCAGAGAATCATAGTGTTGCAAGCTGTCTTACTGATGATAATAGTTGAGCCTCATCTCATTTTAAGTGTCCTTTCACAGCACTCCTGACTGCTGGGCTTGCAGCCTCTGCCTGGGAACTCCAAAGAGAGGGTGTTTGTCATCTCCCGAGGCTTCGATTTACTACAGGTAGAGTGTCCTTAAGTTGTGACGTGTGCCTCTCTGGAACCCCGTTTAGCGGTTCTGATTTTGCACTTTGAAGTGAACATGAATATATAGTCAATATTCCTTCCCCTGAGTGAGGGTATGAGGGTAGGAATGCTAAAGGGGAGCATCTGGTGAGGACCTCAAGGGGATGTTCTAGCCAGCAAGATTTTCCCTGTAAGTCAGGTCCTGGGCCTGTTGTGCAGATTTCTGGGTAGACTGTGAACAGGGCTATTTTATTTAACCTTTATTTTGTAGAGTTGTCAACAAACACTGAGGAAGACACCCCAGTGCAAAGGTATTGAGTGACTGCTTTGCATCACTACAGTGTTAAGAGTCTTGACTTTCATTATGCGACCCCATTCTTACAATTACTTGAGTTCAGTTCAGTTCAGTCGCTCAGTCGTGTCCGACTCTTTGTGATCCCATGAATCTCAGCATGCCAGGCCTCCCTGTCCATCACCAACTCCTGGAGTTCACTCAGACTCACGTCCATCGAGTCGGTGATGCCATCCAGCCATCTCATCCTCTGTTGTCCCCTTCTCCTCCTGCCCCCAATCCCTCCCAGCATTAGAGTCTTTTCCAATGAGTCAACTCTTTACATGAGGTGGCCAAAGTATTGGAGTTTCAGCTTCAGCATCATTCCTTCCAAAGAAATCTTAGGGTTGATCTCCTTCAGAATGGACTGGTTGGATCTCCTTGCAGTCCAAGGGACTCTCAAGAGTCTTCTCCAACACCACAGTTCAAAAGCATCAATTCTTCGGCGCTCAGCCTTCTTCACAGTCCAACTCTCACATCCATACATGACCACTGGAAAAACCTTAGTTGGCAAAGGAATGTCTCTGCTGTTCAATATGCTGTCTAGGTTGGTCATAACTTTCCTTCCAAGGAGTAAGCATCTTTTAATTTCATGGTTGCAATCACCATCTGCAGTGATTTTGGAGCCACCAAAAATAAAGTCTGACACTGTTTCCACTGTTTCCCCATCTGTTTCCCATGAAGTGATGGGACCAGATGCCATGATCTTCGTTTTCTGAATGTTGAGCTTTAGGCCAAATTTTTCACTCTCCACTTTCACTTTCATCAAAAGGATTTTTAGTTCCTCTTCACTTTCTGCCATAAGGATGGTGTCATCTGCATATCTGAAGTTATTGATATTTTTCCTGGCAATCTTGATTCCAGCTTGTGCTTCTTCCAGTCCAGCGTTTCTCATGATGTACTCTGCATAGAAGTTAAATAAGCAGGGTGACAATATACAGCCTTGACTTACTCCTTTTCCTATTTGGAACCAGTCTGTTGTTCCATGTCCAGTTCTAACTGCTGCTTCCTGACCTGCATACAGATTTCTCAAGAGGCAGGTCAGGTGGTCTGGTATTCCCATCTCTTTCAGAATTTTCCACAGTTTATTGTGATTGAGTAAGTATCATTAATTCCAAAGGGGAGAAATTGAAACCCAGAAATTGGGTATGGGCATTGGCATTCTAATCTTGGTCTCTCTCCCACATCATCAGGATCTTCCTTTTATTTTATTTTTTATTAAATTTATTTATTTTTAATTGAAGGATAATTGCTTTACAGAATTGTATTGGTTTCTGCCAAAAATCAGCATGAGCCAGCCATAGGTATACATATGTCCCCCCGCTCAGGACCTTTCTGACACACCATGTTGCCTCCTGGAGGCCTTACCAGGTGCAGCTTTCATGGGTTTCCTCATCAGTTCACATGTTCTGTATCTTCTCTTCTGAATAAATCCAGCTGGGAAGTCTAAGTTTCCCAGGCCAGCTAAGTCAACATTCATATTAATTCAGCTCTCTCTCCTCTTTTTGATACCTCTGTAGCATTACCAGGAGAAGGCAATGGCAACCCACTCCAGTACTCTTGCCTGGAAAATCCCATGGACAGAGGAGCCTGGTAGGCTGCAGTCCATGGGGTCGCAAAGAATTGGACACGATTGAGCGACTTCCCTTTCACTTTTCACTTTCATGTATTGGAGAAGGAAATGGCAACCCACTCCAGTGTTCTTGCCTGGAGAATCCCAGGGACGGGGGAGCCTGGTCGGCTGCCGTCTATGGGGTTGCACAGAGTTGGACATGACTGAAGTGACTTAGCAGCATAGCATTACCATCAAAGTTAAGCATGTTGTTTTTAAAGCATATTATTTCCTTTTTTCTCTCTAGGAGCATATATTTCTAAGCCGAACTAATACACATCAATAGGTATGGGAAATCTCTCCTTTCATATCCCTCAACTGGATCAAAAAGAATCTCAGAATAGTTTGGTTTAAAGGTTGGGAAATCTTAACTAAGTAGTCCAGTTGTGACCAGGTTGAACCATGATTTCATCTTCTAAAGTGATTGGTCTGAGTTCTACTCTTGATGTGCAAATAAAAGGCTGATATCACAATTATGAGAAGAGCAGAGATGAACTTTGTCCTTTTAGCCTGCTTTCAGGTGAAATGTAATAGTTCAATAAAATGAAGCCCTGGGAAAACACTGGAATGTCTGATACTTAGGAGGAGTAGAGATAATGGTATCCCTCCAAGTACTTGCATAGTAATTAATTTTTAATTGAATTATAGGGGATGTATAATATTATATAAGTTACAGATGTACAGTATAGTGGTTCACAATTTTTAAAGGTTATATTCCACTTATATTTATTATATTTGCTATAATCATGCTCCCTGACTTTGCACTATACTATAAAGCTAGAGCAACCAAAACAGCATGGTGCTGGGAAAACTGGGCATGTAAAAAAATGAAATTAGAACATCGTATACATTGTCTAACATCATATACGAAAATAAAATGGATTGAAGACCTAAATGTAAGACTGGATACCATAAAACTCCTAGGGGAAAACATAGGCAGAACACTCTTTGACGAAAATCCTAGCAATATATATATATATTTTTTTGCAAAGTATTTGAAATGAACCTTTCACACTGTCCTGTTACTACCTGCTTTGTCTGTCCCTCAGTAAATTTAAGCTTCTTGAAGGTAGAGAACATACTGAATTCAAACTTTTATTTCCCAGAGGCCATAGCACAATGCCTTTCCCACAGCAATTGATGAATAACTTTTCACTAATGAATGAATAACAGAAATTAAAGATGTCTTATATGGTCAACATAAACCTTCCTTAAGTGGTGTTGAATCAATTTCTGTTATTATTATTTTAAAAAATTGTCTATTTTTGGCTGCACTACCCACTCCAGTGTTCTTGCCTGGAGAATCCCAGGGATGGGGAAGCCTGATGGGCTGCCGTCTATGGGGTCGCACAGAGTCGAACACGACTGAACTGACTTAGCAGCAGCAGGTCTTCATTGGTGTGCTTGGGCTTTCTCTAGATGTGGTGAGTGGGGGCTACTCTGTTGTGGTGCCTGGGCTTCTCATTGCAGTGGCTTCTCTTGTTGTGGAGCAGGGACTCTAGGCACGTGGGTTTCAGTAGCTGCAGCACATGGACTCAGTATTTGTGGCCCACAGGCCCAGCTGCTCCATAACATCCAGGATCCTCCTGGACCAGGGATCGAACCTGTGTTCCCTGCCTTGGCAGGTGGACTCCCAACCACTGGACAACTGAGGAAGTCCCTCAATTTCCATTCTTTTGAGGCAAGAAAATACTTTCTAGAAAATAGAAAATCTTGGGTTAGCTATGCATCTGAAGTTATGTGGACCTGGCTGCAGGGTTTTACATGTGTTTCCAGCGTGGTACTCTGAAATAGGGCTTCACTCCAGCTGCTGCTGCTGCTGCTGCTAAGTCGCTTCAGTCGTGTCCAACTCTGTGCGACCCCAGAGATGGCAGCCCACCAGGCTCCCCCGTCCCTGGGATTCTCTAGGCAAGAACACTGGAGTGGGTTGCCATTTCCTTCTCCAGTGCATCAAAGTGAAAAGTGAAAGTGAAGTCGCTCAGTCGTGTCCGACTCTTAGCAACCTCATGGACTGCAGCCTATCAGGCTCCTCCGTCCATGGGATTTTCCAGGCAGGAGTACTGGAGTGGGGTGTCATTGCCTTCTCCATCACTCCAGCTAGGAATTAAATTTTTATATTAGATAAGTTTTGAATTTGAAACTTTCTGGTTTGTAAATAAAACTGGTTATCCTTAAAATACTTCATCCAAGATATTCGAGCATGCTGGGGGGAAATATTCAGTTCAGTTCAGTCGCTCAGTTGTGTCTGACTCTTTGCGACCCCATGAATGACAGCACGCCAGGCCTCCCTGTCCATCACCAACTCCCAGAGTTCACTCAGACTCACGTCCATCGAGTCGGTGATGCCATCCAGCCATCTCATCCTCGGTCGTCCCCTTCTCCTGCCCCCAATCCCTCCCAGCATCAGAGTCTTTTCCAGTGAGTCAACTCTTCGCATGAGGTGGCCAAAGTACGGGAGCTTCAGCTTCAGCATCATTCTTTCCAAAGAAATCCCAGGGCTGATCTCCTTCCGAATGGACTGGTTGGATCTCCTTGCAGTCCAAGGGACCCTCAAGAGTCTTCTCCAACACCACAGTTCAAACGCATCAATTCTTCGGCGCTCAGCCTTCTTCACAGTCCAACTCTCACATCCATACATGACCACAGGAAAAACCATAGCCTTGACTAGACGGACCTTAGTCAGCAAAGTAATGTCTCTGCTTTTGAATATACTGTCTAAGTTGGTCATAACTTTTCTTCCAAGGAGTAAGTGTCTTTTAATTTCATGGTTGCAGTCACCATCTGCAGTGATTCTGGAGCCCCAAAAAATAAAGTCTGACACTGTTTTCACTGTTTCCCCATCTATTTCCCATGAAGTGATGGGACCAGATGCCATGATCTTCGTTTTCTGAATGTTGAGCTTTAAGCCAACTTTTTCGCTCTCCTCTGTCACTTTCATCAAGAGGCTTTTTAGTTCCTCTTCACTTTCTGCCATAAGGGTGGTGTCATCTGCATATCTGAGGTGATTGATATTTCTCCCGGCAATCTTGATTCCAGCTTGTGCTTCTTCCAGTCCAGCATTTCTCATGATGTACTCTGCATATAAGTTAAATAAGCAGGGTGACAATATACAGCCTTGACGTACTGTTTTCCTACTTGGAACCAGTCTGTTGTTCCATGTCCAGTTCTAACTGCTGCTTCCTGACCTGCATACAGATTTCTCAAGAGGCAGGTCAGGTGGTCTGGTATTCCCATCTCTTTCAGAATTTTCCATAGTTTATTATGATCCACACAGTCAAAGGCTTTGGCATAGTCAATGTTAGGGAAATGTTAGGTGTGGTTTTGTTTTGAAAAATATCTGATTAAAAGCATGATTCTGAGAAAGCCTAAGCAGGGACCATTGGAACGTAGAAGATGGTGCTGAGTGTGATTTGGTGTTGAAATTTCAAAGCTTCTCTGTTCCGTGTGCAACAGAATTCTATCTCTGAGATAAAATAGAAAAGCTACACCTAATTGTCTTCAAGGATGCTTGTGTTTAAGTAGAGACATAGGTTTTATGACTAACAGAAACCATTCAAAAAGAAACAAAATGGTCCAGGATATTACGTGATGTGTCAGATAACTGTAAGGTTCTTCCTTTCCTCTCCGTCTCTCTCATGAGGGAAAATGGTTATGACGATGTCTCCATGGGCTCATAGTTGTGTGGGCTCCTTCCTGGGCAATGAGTTGAAGGAGCTATTTATTAAGGCCCTACTTTTAGTTCAATCTGAGGAAAGAACTTATGGGACTGGTCACAGTTTACTGTCTCTTTAGGAGATATGACTTTTCCTATTTAGGAGTTGCTCACGAACCTGCAGAAATCGTGGGGAGAGCAGAGAGAGGAGACTTTATGCCACCAGTGTGTGTGTGTGTGTGTGTGTGTGTGCGCGTGCACTAGACTTTATGCCACCAGTGTGTGTGTGTGTGTGTGTGTGTGTGTGTGCGTGTGCGTGTGTGCGTGCACTCAGCCGTGTCCGACTCTTTGCGACCTCATGAACTGTAGCCTGCCAGGCTCCTCTGTCCATGGGATTTCCCAGGTAAAAATACTGGAGGGGGTTGCCTTTTCCTGCTCCTGGGGATCTTCCCGACCTAGGAATCAAACCTGCGTCTCCTGCATTGGCAGGTGGGTTCTTCACCACTGTGCCACCTGGGAATGCCACCAGACCACCACCCTTTTCATTAGCACAAATGCAAAGACATACCAGACTTGCCAGGTGGCTCAGTGATAAAGAATCTGCATGCCACACAGGCAGATTTCCTTCTGGAGAAGGAAATGGCAACCCCTCCAGTATTACCTAGGAAATCTCATAGACAGAGATGCCTGGCGGGCTACTGTGCATGGGGTCACAAAAGGGTCAGACACAACTTAGCAACTAAACAACAACAGAAGACATACTGTCTCCTGCCTGATGAAGGACAGCGTTGGACCTGATGTCTGGAACGTCTCTTCTAACTCTCAAACACTTGTGAGCTTGAGCACAGCTGCCAGAGAGAAATGAAGCCGGGAGGAGGAATTCAAGCCACCTCCTCAGAGTGGGCCAACTCCCTTTGCTTCCTCTCTCTTTGCTTCAGGTTTTCAGAGCTTTTTCTCTTGGTAACTGTCACTACTTGCTCTGTTCAGTCCCCAGAGATAGACACATAGGCCCTTTTTCTTTTAAGATTTACCTGTTAAAAATAGCAGAAACCCCGGACCTGATTCCCTTCTGGAAGCCCCGGGGGACTTGGCTTTTATTTCTTAAAAATGTTGGACTTGCTTTTCCTGCTAACTTGTCTCCTTTTTCCATTAAAGGAGTCATATGCTCTCAAGAAAGCTTCACTGCCAGCATGTAGGCCTGGAGATGCACAACAAGCTGAATGATCCCTACTTTCTTGTTTTGGCCTGGAGCTTGCATCTCTGGGGATATACTATGGGTATTGGACTCTGAGATGTTCAGAGTATTTCCTCAAGCGCTTATTTTCTTTGGCAAGCCAGTAACAGATTCTCATCCAATGTGAAGTTTTTGGTTTTCCTAAATTCAGCTTAAATCATAACTGCTCTGGACTATGCCAAAGGCTGATTTGCCCAAACGTGAATTCACAGATATTATTTGATTAGGAAAAATCACTCAGTTAGTGAAGAGTGATGGTAAGCTGGCTTTGGGTGGAAATCTCACCAGCTAAGATCCTCCAGCTGAGTTCATGTCGGCATTGTTTCCTCTATGAGTTGACCTCAGATGACATCTTTATCTTTTGCTTTTAGAAAACAATATTCCAGACATGAATAAGAAACTATGAGTCATACAATAAATATAATGCTAGGCTTGTGCTGTGACTGTTTTTAGAGCATTGTATTTTAGTGCTTAATTATCTGTTTACTACAAAAGTTGGCAGTCTTGGCTTTCCTCTCCCATGTAAACAAAATAATATTATTTGATTCCTTCATTTTGTATTGCTTTAATAGTAGAAACTCTTAAATTTTTTTTGTGTGTGTCGACTTCTATGTAGTTTAGGATGAGAAATTTTCAATTTTTTTTTTAAGAGTTTTTTCTTGTAATAAA
The DNA here is from genome assembly GCF_042477335.2 of Ovis canadensis. NCBI lineage: Eukaryota > Metazoa > Chordata > Mammalia > Artiodactyla > Bovidae > Ovis > Ovis canadensis. Next base: position 160,821,844 of record NC_091247.1, on the reverse strand, counting down.
TCTAAGTGCAAATAAGATTTTGATCTTGAAGGTAAACAAGCCCCTGTCACTAACAAGTAAGGGAAATGCTGTAACTGAAGAATTTCAGAGGCAAACCTTTTTGTCAGCCATGACATATCTGGGTGAGCTGGCAGTCTGAGGTCTATACTCGAGCTTTGGCAGCCTAGAGATATGATTTCTTCAATTCACTGAGAGTTGAGTGAACTCAGGGATATTGACTGCTGTTAACTGGTCAGTGTGTTCTCTCCTCGGTGGCAAAGTCTCTACATGAAGCCAAATGCAATCAAAAGTTTGCTTGGTGAACGTAGAGTCTGAGCCAAAGGGTGTGGGATGGTCTGAGTGGTGGATGTCAGCCAGGCCTAGATGTCCTCCTCTCTAGCCTGGAGGCAGTGTTGTAGAGCAGCGTCCATTTCTCCTCCTCTTGGCTGGGGAGGCTGACTTTCCTGCTGGCCCAGTGCTAAAACCTGAGTATGAGTAGCCTTTCGTGTTAAAAGAGAACATAAACCCTCTGTGGTTTGAGCATATGAGACTTCTGGGAAACCAGGCCATGTGTCCACTTCCCAGCTGGATTTTCTGTCTCCTTCCAGTTTTCTTCCTTTAACTATGGGTGTTCAATACCATCTTCGCCCAGGGGATTGTGTTGCCCTCTAAAAAACTGGCCAACGGCAAACATCAGATGGGCTTCCTGGGTGGCTCAGTGGTAAAGAATCTGCCTGCAGTGCAGGAGGCCCAGGTTCAGTCCCTGGGTTGGGAAGGTCCTCTGGAGAGGGAAATGGCAACCCACTCCAAAATGCTTGCCTGGAGAATCCCATGGGCAGAGGAGCCTGGCAGGCCACAGTCCATGGGGTTGCAAAGAGTCTGACTGACTGAGGGACTGAGCACGCATAGTTGATTTACAATGTTGTGCTAGTTTCTGGTGTATAGCCAAGTAATTCACTTATTATATATATATACTTTTCATATTGTTTTCCATTACAGTTTACTACAGAATATTGAATGTAGTTCCCCATGCTATGCAGATGTACCTTGTTGTTTATTTGATATACAGTGGTTCGTATTTGCTAATCCTAGGCTCCCGATTTACCCCTCTTCCACCCCCATTCTCTTTTGGAAACTGTTAAGTCTGTTTTCTATGTCTGTGAGTCTGTTTCTGTTTTGTGAATGAGTTCATTTGTGTCATGTTCTGGATCCCTCATATTAGTGATATCATATGGTATTTGTCTTTTTCTGAGTTAACTTCCCTTGTGGGTCCGCTGGTAAAGAATCTGCTTGCGATGTGAGAGACCTAGGTTGGGAAGATCCCCTGGATCAGGGAAAGGCTACCCACTCCAGTATTCTGGCCTGGAGAATTCCATGGACTGTATAGTCCATGGGGTCGCAAAGAGTTGGATGCAACTGAGCGACTTACTTCACTTCACTTCTGACTTACTTCACTTAGTATGATGACATGTAGGCCCATCTATGTTGCTGTAAAAGAATGTTGTTCCATTCTTTCTTATGGCTGAGTAGTACTCCATTGTGTATATATACCACATCTTTTTTTATCCATTCATCTGTCCATTAGCAGCCATTGTTTTTGATGCTCAAAATGTTCCAAATAGTCCAACAGTATCCTGTTTGTGTGGCTCTCATGTCTTTTTGACATGACTCAGTTAGTCTTGAAGCACCGCCTTTCTTCCTTTGTTTATCAAGATGTTTCTAAAGGAACCCTGATTCCTTTTAGTGGGGAATGAGTTTTAGAGACCAAATTCTGGGTGCTAGGGTTATTCAGTGATGCTGGGTGGCTCTTAGTTCTCAACCTATTCAGTGGCTTTATATGTATTTTTGAAAAGAAAAAAGATGAGTTCATACATTATTTCCATTTAAGATATACTGTTGCAGGATTAAAAAACTTGATTTCTTTGTACACTTTTTTTGTTACATTGAAAACACCTTGGTTCCTTTTGACATTAGCATCATTTATTTAGGTTATTCTATAGTGTATATAAGAATTTTAAAAAACCCACTATTTTAAATAACAATAATGCTACAGAATGACATTTAAGATTTCTTTGTAGTTCTATTTGCTCTTAAAAGGTATACCACCATTCTGCAAGCATAATACTATACTCTAAAGCAACTTATTTTTTTCTGGGTTCTTCTGCCATCAAAAGGATATTGAATTAGGTTCATGTGTTTCTATTCATTTATAAATTTTAGAGTTTCCTTTTTGTTTGATTTATTAATATTATTACTATAATGAATTATTAATACTATTAATAACCATTAATAATATCAGTGTTATTCCAGATTCCAAACTGCATAAGGTCCATCCAGAGAAATCTGTTTTCTATTCCTCTCTCTTCTACATTGTTCTCTTCCATATAAATACTATTTATTTTTTTAATCCATCTGTTGTGCCTTTTCTAAATACATATATACAAATATCTTCGTATTTCCCTCCACATCCTTTCCTTTCTTATGACTCATTCACCTTAATGATTAATATCCATTGGAGAATGTCGGAATGCCCTAGTTTATGAATGACTTAAAAACAGCAGTAATTATTGCTAGTAGTTTTGACTACTGAAGTCTCTGGCTGGAGAGATGGAGGAGCCACTTTAAAACACCCTGCTTTTAAGAGGAACAGTTTTATTTTTAATTCCACTCTTCCAAAAGAAACAGCCATAATAATAATAATATTATATATTTAATTAATATATAATTAACATACAGCATCTATACATTAATAATATTAATATATAATACTACTAATAATGATAATAACACTTTTAACGTGCTTCCCATGCCCCTCTAAGATGCCGGGAAAGGGTTTGACAAAATTTGGGATGAAGCTGGTGCTTCACCATCCACCAGCTACTCACTGGTGTTCTGCGCCTGAGACTGGCCCCCTTTGGTGCTCCCTCCAGCGTCTCAGATCTTGGGAGAAGCACGGAGATCTGTGTCACTGCTCCTGGTCTCGCCGTTGCTCAGCCGCCCGCGCCCGGGCTGGGGGTGCTCCGCGGCGCCCCACGCAGGTGCCGGGAGCCTGCCAGGCGTTGGGGAGCTAAGGCTGCCCCGCCTGCGCACGGTGATGCCGGGATTGGGGGCGGGAGCGCCGCCTCCGTCTCCGAGCACTCGATCGCTCCCGCCCTCCTCCCCGCCCCAAGCCCTCTCCAAGCCTCAGCCTGGCTGGCTCCGCACTGCAGATGCCTGCCTGCCGCCCCACTCTCGGCAGCTCCCACGGTTCTCCCCGGCTCCCTCTATTCCCGAGCATTCTCGCTGCTTCCCAGGGACCCTCGACTAAGCGATCTCACCAAGCCCCCCGCGCGCGCCAAGCCGCTACGCCAGTGGAGCGGCGGGAACCCAGGCGGAGTGCGGGATCCCAGGGCGCTCTCGGATGCGGCAGGACAAGCTGACCGGCTCCCTGAGACGTGGAGGGAGATGCCTGAAGCGGCAGGGTGGTGGCAGCGGCGGCGGTGGTGGCGGCGTGGGCACCATCCTGAGCAATGTGCTCAAGAAGCGCAGCTGCATTTCTCGGACCGCGCCCCGGCTGCTCTGCACCCTGGAGCCGGGTGAGGACCCGGGGCGGCAGAGGGGAGCACTGGAGAGTAGCGTGGCGTCCCCGGCGCTGGTGCCTTTGCCTTAGCTGAGACTCCGCTAGGCCCGGGATCACCCGCCGGCCGGCGGGTGCTGGGTGCCGCGGCTGGGCGCAGGCGGGGCTGGGTCGGCCTGGGAGGGAAAAGCGAGGACCCAGGCCTGGCCGGGGCAGCGGCCTCCCTAGGCGCGGAGGAGGCTGCTCCCGCCGGCTGCCCCTGCGCCCCCACCCCGCGGCCTGTGAGTGGTCCAGCCCTGGCTGGTGCCCGGAGCTGCTGTTGGTGCGCTCGGGAAAGTGCTGGCGGCTGCCTGGGCTGTCAGAGGCCGCGCAACCAATTGTGCTTCGGACGCACAAGAAGCCACACCTTAGAGGAGGTGTGGGAGGCGGAGAAAGGCACAGGTTTGATACTTGGAGTCAGAGGGAAAGGTAGTGACCGCGAAGGAAAAAAAATCGGGTGCATTTTCTTGAGCGTCCCTGCTTGGTGAGTGCTGGGATCATATCACCAGGAGCCTCCGGGTGGAGCGCAGGCAGGAAATACTCCTGCAAAGCAGAGATCCTTTCTGTAGGCAAAGACCGAATGAGCTGCCTGTGTTAGGCTAGGCCCTTTCTGCTGTCAGCCTGTGTTTACACATCCCTGCATCTCCAGGCTGCATAACTCCGCGCCCGCTCCCTCACCCGGCATTCCTCCCCGGGGGTTTTATGAGCCCAGCCCTGGCGTGCTCAGGCCCCTGGGTATAAGGCTTAGTGGTTAGGAGTGGCCGCAGAGGAAGCCAGCTGTGCCCGGACCCGTGCTTAGCGCCCACTTGTCCCCAGGGTGGCACCAGCTGGCTTCCAGGTGGGTTTGTCCTCCCCTGAACCTCCTCCTCCCTCCACTCCGTCTCCCTGCGCCTTTGGGGACCTGCTGTCCTGAGGCTGCAGAGAGAATCAAGGCGCTAAGCCCCAAAGGGTGGAACGCGTCATTGCCTTTCCGAACCTCGTGGTTTCTTTGTTTTTCTCCCCAAGGAAGTGTCTAGTTGCAAAGACTGTAGTAGTTATTCACAGTCTTTCTTTAGCCTTAAAAAAAAAAAAAGAAAAAAAAAACTCCTTCCCATGTTAAGTGTTTTGTGTTCCTGAATCCGGAATATCCAGTGATTACCAGATGAAACACAAACCTACTCCCCTTCCTTATTCAGTTAGAAGAAAAGAAGTAGAAATGACCTGATTTCAGCTTTTGCATGCAGGCGGCGAATGATCAGTTCCAGGGAAATCCTGTGACTCATTTTTGATCGTGAGAAAATAGTTGTGGTTTTAACTAACCCCAGCCGGGTGTCAGCTCAGCAAGGCGATTGGCACGATGCCCAGCAGGTACTTCTGATAAAGTCAAGGGAGCATATGTGGTCGTACATGCGGGGAATCATAGGATTTTAGATCGGTTGAGATAAGAGCATGGGACCGAATTTCCTGGTCTTTGTTATGTTATAAAGCAAACGTCATTTCTAAACACGCTTCTATTCAGCACCCTGCATCTGGACAGCAACCTCACCAAGAGGTTTTATCTTAAAATCATGGCTCCAGCTGGAGGCACTCTTATCGCCCGTTGTATCATTGCACACTGAGGCAAAACTTCATTTAAATCATCTCCGAGTAATGAGAATCCATCAAGATACATAATATACCTTCAAAGAAGAAAATCTTATCTATCTAAACAGTGTATCCTTTTGGCTGGGAAACTCTGAAAAGAATTATCAGGGCACTGATTATAAAGCTTGACTTCAGAAATCTAGGACCAAACTTTTGTATACATAGTACTCTTCTAGGACTCCAAGAAAGGCATCTTCATACTGTCATGGGCTTGGGTAAATCAGACACATCTCTTTTCAGCTTCTTGACTCCATATATGCTTTTAAAAAGACATGTCTACTTTATCATTATAATTTTACAAATTCTAAAGTATGTTCCTATCTACATAGCAGATTCTAAAGAAAGATTGTTCCCTAAGTAGTGGAAGTTGTGGAGAGGTTTCAGTATGCTTAATCTGCCGTTCAACATCTTAGAAGCAAAAATGTCATCATAAATGACAATTGTAAATTGTAAAACAATGCTATTGATAATTTTTGGTGTATCTTGTTCCTTGAGTTATTAAGTTTAAAATGGGCTTAAAGTGTCATTTTGAAATTATAAAAAAGAATACATAGAATTTTCAGATTTGGTTACATTATTTTTGATATCATTTAAGTGGGAATAAAAATTGTCATGTAATTTCATCTCAATAATAAGAAAGTCCAATATGAATATAGCATATAGTCTTTATACATTTTCCTCTTTATTTGCTTCTATTCTGTAGATTTGAGATTTGAGTCAAAGAAGTTTATCTAATGTTGTAGATAACTTGGAATTGGGGTTCAGTTATATTCTTAGCTTGTAATCTAAATATACAAACATATCTCTAATGAATAAGTCTATCATGACAGAACTTAAAATATGGATTATTCCACAAATGGGAAGGCAATGACATTATTTTTTATACCTTTTGATATTTCACTGAATTTTCCTTAATAGAAATAGCCAATGCAATTGTCCTAAAAAACAAATTCTGTAAGTAAAGAATTTTCTTCCCATGTTTCATAAGTATTAATTATACTGTACTAAGTGATTTACAGTTAATCATTGCAACAACTAACTGAGATAGGCTTTATCCCTCATTTTAAGGATGGAGAATTGAAACTCAGGTTAAGTAATTTGCTTGACTGTAGGAACCAAAGCTGAATGGAAGTCTGTATGGCTGCAAGCCCATGTGTCACTTTTTGTTTTTGCACAGCACCAGACAGCTGTGGGACCACCATTCTATGGAGAAGTTCCATTCTATTACCATAGGATGTTTCTCTATTTTAATAATTAATATTCTTTTTCTTTTAACAAAATTAACAATTAATAAGATTGTAATCTAGTAAAAAAATAAGTGTTTTAAAAATTTTATGATGACCCAGTAGTATAAGGTTAATTTTTACTTTTATTTTTGATATAGCATATTTTCTCCCTAGATAACTGTTATTTATGTCTTTTTATTTTAGGAGTTGACACAAAGTTGAAGTTCACTCTTGAGCCATCTTTAGGTCAAAATGGTTTTCAGCAGGTAATTTTATTTTTAGTTTCAAAAGTACCTTTATTTGTTGGGTAACTACAAGGTACACTGAGATATATTCTCAAAATGGGAAGATTAGCATGTGCTTGGATAGGCATAAGATGAGTCAGTTTTTAAAATTATGGATGAAATAACTTGTGAAGCTATAAGTGGCCTGGATTTATACTTTCAGTGAAAAATTTTGTACTTTCTTTTAATGGTTCAAGTGTGGGAAAAAAATTTGAAAACCAACTGCTTATTCTGAATCTATAACACAGGTGTTGATTTCCCAACCAGAGCTTCCCAACCCTTGTGTGCACGCGTTGTGAGTGGGTAACAAGTGTGTTAAGGGGGCCTAAGTGGAGGAGCTTGGGGCAGTCATGGCCCTTAGACCAGACATACCTGGCTGAAGGAAGCTCAGAACGTTTACCCCAGTGTTCTGTATAAATATTATCGTATTCTACAAATGTCAAGATGGAAAAAAGGTTGAAAAGTGCTTAACCAGCTCAATATTATCACTTTGACAGTGTTTCTTCTTTATTTCTAGTGGTACGATGCTCTAAAGGCAGTTGCCAGACTATCAACAGGAATACCGAAGGAATGGAGGAGAAAGGTGAGGAGGATTTGTATGGCTAAAATGCAAAAGCACCATCACTCTGTCTCTTTTTAAAGTGTCTGGAATGTCAAAAAGAATATTCTAGATTTAGTAATTTGAAATCTGTCCCTCTTCATTATTCATTAATTCAATAAGTATTTATTGATTATTCTGTGCCAGGTACTTTCTGTAGGTACTGGGGATACACCAGTGAGGAAAAAAACCCCAACAGACCAAAATTTTTATCCTTGTAGACTTTATTATGAATATAATATAAAGTATTTCAGATGATGCTAAGTGCCATATGTAAAAATAAAGCAAAGAAAGAAGTAAGGGGAGTGTAGGGGAATGGAGATAAGGAGGTAGCATTTTAAATGGCAAGGTAACATTTGAATAGGGCCCTTAAAGAAGTGAGCAGGTGGCCGCGTAGCTACCTGGTGGAAGAGTACTCCAAACAGAAAGCATCCTCAGGTGAGAGCATCTCAGGAGTATCCAAGCAGAAGTAAGAGGCCAGGGTGGCTGAAGCACAGAGGACAAGGGGGAAAGCAGTGGGCGGTGGGTCATAGAGGTAATGTGATGGCCTTAGGGGAATGGCAGGTCTTGTAGGACCATACAGGCCATAGGAGGACTTTTGCCCAGTGTGAGATGAGAAGCATTGGAAAGTTCTGAGAAGGGGAATAACGTGGTATGACTTATATTTTAAATGGACCATTCTGACCGCTAACTTGAGAATGTGAGGGCAACAGCAGAGAGAGAGCAGTAGGAAGCTTGCAATAATTCGGGCAAGAGTTGATCAGGGTTTTGGTAGTGGAGATGGAGAGAAGGGATAAGATTCTAGATATATTTTGAAGGCTGAGTTGACTTGAATTCCTATTAGATTGAATATAAAGTGTAAGAGGAATGTCATAAAAAACTTCAGGATTGACTTGAGCTTCTGAAAGGGTAGAGTTACTATTTTCCCACAGGGGAAGAGCGTGCGTGCGAGCGTGCGTGCGAGCGTGCGTGCATGTGTGTGTGTATATCTACATAGTTGGGGGTGACAGTTGGTTAGATGATTGGTTTTGGATATGTTAAGGTTATGATGCCTGTTGGATGTCTAAATTGAAGATAACAAGTGTATATTTGCACATACGATTGTGATGCTTAGGAGAGAGGTCTGGCTAGAGATATTAATCAGTATTAGTCCTGCTAAGTCATGTTCAAAAGTCAAAACTGGACTGTTGATAGTTGTTGGCCTGTTGATAGTCAAAATGTCAGCTATTTATTTGTAAACCTAGCTTCTCCCCCTTTTTAAAAATTTTTATTGAAGTATAGTTGATTTACAATGTTGTATTAATTTCCACTGTACAGCAGAGTGATTCAGTTATGTATTTCTTTTTCATATTCTTTTCCACTATGGTTTATCAGGGAATACTGAGTTGCTCTTGTCTAGAATAATGAGTATAGTTCCCTGTGCTACACAGTAGGACCTTGTTGTTTATCCGTTCTACGTATAATTGGAGAAGGCAATGGCACCCTGCTCCAGCACTCTTGCCTGGAAAATCCCATGGACGGAGGAGCCTGGTGGGCTGCAGTCCATGGGGTCACTAGAGTCGGGCAAGACTGAGCGACTTCCCTTTCACTTTTCACTTTCATGCATTGGAGAAGGAAATGGCAACCCACTCCAGTGTTCTTGCCTGGAGAATCCCAGGGACGGGGGAGCCTGGTGGGCTGCTGTCTATGGGGTCGCACAGAGTCGGACATGACTGAAGCGACTTAGCAGCAATCCCAAACTTCTTATCCATCCTTGCCCCTCCCCCATTTGGCAACCACAATTCCCATTTCTTTTTTAAAACTTAATCTTTTTATATATTGGAGTATAATTGATTTACAATGCTGTATTAGCTTCATGTGTACAGCAAAGTGATTCAGTTGTACACATACATATATCCATTCCATTTCAGATTCTCTTTCCATATAGGTCACCACAGAATATTGAGTAGAGTTCCTTGTGCTGTACAGTAGGTCCTTGTTGATTATCTGTTTTATATATAGTACTGTGTATATGCTAATCCCTCACATTTCCCCCTTGGTAACCATAAGTGTGTTTTCAAAGTCTGTGAACCTGTTTTGTAAATAAGCTGGTTCGTATTATAAGCTAATCTTAATACTCTTAGAATTTGAACATTGAGGGTTCCTCAAAGTGCACATGAAAAATGGCATTGTGAAGCAACTTTTCTGGATAAGGTAATGAAAGGAGTAAAGATATCTAGTGATTCCTTTAAAAGAATTATTCTTTATGGGAACTCATGGAGATGGTGATGGACAGGGAGACTTGGCGTGCTGCGATTCATGGGGTCGCAAAGAGTCAGACACGACTGAGCGACTGAACTGACTGACTGATCTATCAGTTTTCTTGTGTGTGTTAGAGAGGGATGGTTGAAATGCAGAGGTGAAAACAGGCCCATTCTGCATGGAGCTGCAAAGGGTCAGACATGACTGAGTGTGCACACACACACAAACGAGAAAGCACTGTACCCCCCCCTCTCCATGGATGGCCAGGGGGCTCTTGCCCAAGCAAAGAGAGTAATCTGGAGCCCAGTATAACAAGCTCATAAGATACTTTGGGATAGGCAATGGCTACCCACTCCAATAAACAACAGAATGGGAAAGACTAAAGATCTCTTTAAGAAAATTAGAGATACAAAGGGAACATTTCATGCAAAGATGGGCACAATAAAGGACAGAAATGGTATGGATCTAACAGAAGCAGAAGATATTAAGAAGAGGTGGCAAGAATACACAGAAGAACTGTGCAAAAAACATCTTCATGGTCCAGATAATCACGATTGTATGATCGCTCACCTAGAGCCAGACATCCTGGAATGTGAAGTCAAGTGGGCCTTAGGAAGCATCACTATGAACAAAGCTAGTGGAGGTGATGGAATTCCAGTTGAAGCTATTTCAAATCCTGAAAGATGATGCTGTGAAAGTGCTGCACTCAATATGCCAGCAAATTTGGAAAACTCAGCAGTGGCCACAGAACTGGAAAAGGTCAGTTTTCACTCCAATCCCAAAGAAAGGCAATGCCAAAGAATGCTCAGACTATGGCACAACTGCTGTCATCTCACATGCTAGTAAAGTAATGCTCAAAATTCTCCAAGCCAGGCTTCAACAGTACATGAACCATGAAATTCCAGATGTTCAAGCTGGTTTTAGAAAAGGCAGAGGAACCAGAGACCAAATTGCCAACATCTATTGGATCATCGAAAAAGCAAGAGAATTCCAGAAAAACATCTATTTCTGCTTTATTGACTATGCCAAAGCCTTTGACTGTGTGGATCACAATAAACTGTGGAAAATTCTGAGAGAGATGGGAATACCAGACCACCTGACCTGCCTCTTGAGAAATCTGTATGCAGGTCAGGAAGCAACAGTTCAAACTGGACGGATCAACAGACTGGTTCCAATGGGGAAAGGAGTGTATTAAGGTTGTATATTGTCACCTTGCTTATTTAATTTATATGCAGAGTACATCATGAAAAACGCTGGGCTGGAAGAAGCACAAGCTGGAATCAAGATTGCCGGGAGAAATATCAATAACCTCAGATATGCAGATGACACCACCCTTATGGCAGAAAGTGAAGAAGAATTAAAGAGCCTCTTGATGAAAGTGAAAGAGGAAAGGGAAAAAGTTGGCTTAAAACTCAACATTCAGAAAACGAAGATCATGGCATCTGGTTCCATCACTTCATGGCAAATAGATTGTGAAACAGTGGAAACACTGTCAGACTTTATTTTGGGGGGCTCCAAAATCACTGCAGATGGTGACTGCAGCCATGAAATTAAAAGATGCTTGCTCCTTGAAAGAAAAGCTATGACCAGCCTAGATAGCATATTAAAAAGCAGAGACATTACTTTGCCCTCAAAGGTCTAGTCAAAGCTGTGGTTTTTCCAGTGATCATATATGGATGTGAGAGTTGAGCTATAAAGAAAGCTGAGCGCTGAAAAATTGATGCTTTTGAACTATGGTGTTGGAGCAGATTCTTGAGAGTCCCTTGGACTGCAAGGAGATCCAACCAGTCCATTCTAAAGAAAATCAGTCCTGAATATTCATTCGAAGGACTGATGCTGAAGCTCCAATACTTTGGTTACCTGATATGAAGAACTGACTCATTTGAAAATACCCTGATGATGGGAAAGATTGAAGGCAGGAGGAGAAGGGGATGACAGAGGATGAGATGGTTGGATGGCATCATTGACTTAATGGACGTGAGTCTGAGTGAACTCCAGGAGTTGGTGTTGGACAGGGAGGCCTGGCATGCTGCAGTCCATGGGCTCGCAAAGAGTCGGACAAGACTGAGTGAGTGAACTGAACTGAACCCACTACAGTAGTCTTGCCTCGAAAATCCTATGGACAGAGGAGGCTTGCGGGCTACACATTATGGGGTTTCAAAAGAGTCAAGCATTACTGAGAAACTATACAACAACAGCAAAATAATCTAGCTATTCTACTGAACTGAAATAAAATTTGATATGTTTTTATTTTCTTAACAATATCCTTAATGGCTGGATTGTTTCTTGGTACATAGTAGGAACTCAATAAATATTAATTGAAAGAATAAATAAAAGTCCCTAATTGGTACAGTTTAGTACAGCAGACTTTTCAATGAGGTTTTTAGTTTTCTACATGTAGGCTATATCTCTTCTAGTAACAGTTTTCATTTTCTTGCTGGATGCAATCAGTATTGACTAATAAAGATGAAATTATGTATTTTACTTTAGCATTCTTCTTTATTACTATTTTAGGTTTGGTTGACCTTGGCAGATCATTATTTGCACAGTATAGCCATTGACTGGGACAAAACCATGCGTTTCACTTTCAATGAGAGGAGTAATCCTGATGATGACTCGATGGGAATTCAGATAGTTAAGGTAATACCTCTGAGTTTGGCTCATTGTCTTAACTTGGAAGATTTCTAAGAACCAGATGCGTCCTGGACAGAGGATCAAGGCTTATGGTTTGAATGTCTATGTATTTCCTGCTTCCTAATTTCATTAGTTAACAACTTTTTAAAATGGGGCATTTGTTGATGCCTTGTCTTTGTACATCTGCATGTTGCTAGTAAGAAGAAAATATTTCCATTCTGATTTTGCTTGCATGATAGGAAATTGAAGTTCCTTTTTGTTTAGCATGGGTCAATGCTTTTAACTGGATTTTTACATCAAAGTCACTGAGAAATTTAGTTAAGCCTATTTCATATTAGAATAATTGGGCAGTTATTAGGATTTTGATAATTTCTTAACTGTCATTTTATGAAGATAGTTAAATTGACTGATGGGTTTACTTTACACCAGATGGTTGAATGTTCAGGCCAGCTGTGGAGGCAGCCAAGGTTCACCTACCTGGATTATTACTATTGATTAGATGCTGGCACCAAAAGCCAAGGATGCTGATTTGATTTAATCCCATTTTTCTTCTTTTACATAAGCCTCTAGGGCATGCTTTTATTTTATATGAGTACATTACATGTGATGGTAAGCTGAGGTTTTAAAAGGAAAGTTGTTTCATGTAAAGTTTGGTCACCAGAAGTTGGCTAATGTTTTGGCAGATTTGAAAATACTTTTTTTTTCAGGAGCAAGTACTAACTAAAAAGAGCTATATTTTCATCTTAGTATGTTTCAGACAAGTTTCAAAAAAAAATAAAATTTTATGTTGTAATATGCTTGAAAAGCCTCTGTATTATGCGCATTTGAGCTGTTTGTTTGGAAGTTCAGTATGTGTTCCCTAGAAATGAAGTATTCCATATTTGAAATACTTTGTTTCTATTTAAGTGGTGAGTTAAGATAATGCATGTTTTATAAGAATCATATTCTTAAGAGAATCTTTTCTTCTCACTGATTGCATATATCACTAAAATGAATATGTCCTGAAAATCATAGTCTCCACTTGATAATTATAGGTATTGCCTTCATTATATATTAAAGCACAGCAAATGTTTCTGTTCTTTTATACATGTTTATAAAACAACTTGGACAGAATGATTTTTCTGTGTCTTTTTGATACTGGCTGCATTTTGCTCCTGAATACTGTTTGGAGTTTTGATAGCTAAATATATATATATCTTTTTTTTGGTAGAAAGAAATAATGTTAGTACCTATCATACATGCATTGAAATGACCTGTTTTATTTGAGATGTATCATTAAAATAAACTGTCAATTTATTTGAAAGCCTAATGTTATATTTGTTAATTCTGAGGGCCTTTTTGTGTTAACTCTGGAAATACTTTTTGTAGAAAATTTGCCTGACTGAAATTCCCCTTGAAAATGCCTCAGCAGATTAGAAAACTAAAAGATACAAGCTTTGGTCTGTGTATATAAGTTGCTTATATATTTTAAAAACTAAAATCCATTTTGATAATCTGACTTAATGCTGAGACAAAGAAAAAACGAAAGTTTTTTTTTTTCTTTCAGAGAGAGCATAAAGACTTATTTTAAAAAGTATTGTTTCCCCTCTTGTTTTAGGATCTTCACCGCACAGGCTGCAGTTCGTACTGTGGCCAGGAGGCCGAGCAGGACAGGGTCGTGTTGAAGCGCGTCCTTCTGGCTTATGCCCGATGGAACAAAAATGTCGGGTATTGCCAAGGCTTTAACATCCTGGCTGCACTGATTCTGGAAGTGGTGGAAGGCAACGAAGGCGATGCTCTGAAAGTGAGTATCAGACTTTGAAGAAAGCAACTGAAATTCTTCAGAGAGTGAAATACTGGAGCTGTGATTTCTCTTCCCTGATGCCCCACCTCCTTCCAAAGTATTTACTGTATCTTTCTAATTATCCATGATTTTCACAAGTTAAAGCCTGGTCACAGGACAAACTTCTATAGCTGCCAAATTTGAGGAGAATGATTATGTTTTTAGCTCCCTTATGAGACATGTAAGGACATATATGTGTGTGTGTGTGTGTTAGTTGCTTAGTCGTGTCCGACTCTCTGCAACCCCATAGACTAGCCCACCAGGCCGCTCTGTCCACGGAATTCTCCAAGCAAGAACACTGAAGTGGGCTGCCATTTGCATCTCCAGGACATATATATATATATATGGGGCTTTTTGAGGATAAAGGTGGGGGAACAGATCTTTCTCTCTCTCTGTTGTGGAGCATGTGGGATCTTCCTTCCCCAACCAGGTACTGAATCCATGTTCCCTGTGTTGGGAGCTTGGAGTCTTACACTGGACCACCAGAGCAATCCCTGAGATATCATATTTTTAAACCAAGTTCAGTACTACTTATATTGATTACCCAGTGCTGCATAGCTTCAGCTGCTTCAAACAGCAAATGTGTATGACATTTCTTTGAGTCTGGAATCTGGGCACAGCTTAGCTGGCTTGGGGTCACGTTATCGTGGCATTCAAACTCTCAGCTAGGGCTTTAGTCTCATCCAAAGACTCAACTGAGTGGGAAGAGCACTGGCTTCCAAGTTCATTCCTGTGATCCTTGCTAAGATTTCAGTCCCCACAGATGGTTGGACTGAGGGCCTCAGTTTTTTGCTGGATATTGTTCTCTGCTCTGTGGGCCTTTCCGTTGTGCAGCATGGTGGCTGGCATTCCTTGGAGTGAGCAAGAGAGTAAAAGAGAAGGAGCAAGTCAGAGGGGACTGTGTGACAGATGTGCAGCCTAGAATGAGAAGTGACAGTCCATCATTTTTGCCATGTTTTATTTTTTTAAATTTATTTTTAATTGGAGAATAGTTGCTTTACAATGTTGTGTTGGTTTCTGCCATACATGAATCAGCATAAGCATACACATGTCCCCTTCTTCTTGCACCTCCTTCCCATCTCCCACCCCATCCCACCCTTCTGGGTTGTCACAGAGGACCAGGCTGAGCTCCCTGTGTCACAAAGAAACTTCTGCTATGTTTTACTTAGTAAAAGTCAGTCACTAGGTCCACCTCCTGTTTAAGGGGAAGGGCTTATACAAGAGTGTGACTACTAGCAGGTATAGACGGGGGGGTCATGGTCTAAATTGCCTTATTTGTTCTACTTAATTCTGGTTGGTTCTTCTTCTTCTTTTCTTTTTTATGTTGACCATTTTTAAAGCTTTTATTGAATTTGTCACAGTATTGCGTCTGTTTTCTGTTTTGCTCTTTTTTGGCCCCAAGGCATATGGGATCTTAGCTCCCCCACTAGGCATTGAACCTGCACCTCTTGCATTAGAAGGTGAAGCCTTAACCACTGGACAACCAGGGAAGTCCCTGGTTGGATCTTCTTAACAGGTTGCTTTCATATCTGGGGTGAGGTATGAAGGAAATAGGCTGCAAGTGAATGTCGGCTGAAAGGTGCTTGTGTGGAGAAAGGTTTTGAAAGTGAATGATATGCCTTTTCATCTTTGATGTCTAGGGCCTTTTTTTAGTAAAAAAAAAAAAATTCTGGAAACATTTTGAGATGGGACACTAGTAAGTTAAACTTGTAGGTCTGAATATGACTCAGTGAGTCACCACAAAAAGTCTTTATGAGAAATGAAGGATTTCAAGTGTCGAGGATGGCCACTGCCTTATTTGCTTGGGGTAATATAGGGTTGCTAATTCGTATTTGAACCCTGAAACTGTTGTTGATTGCAGTGTTGTGTGATGGATGGGATAAATACTTAGTCTTTGTATTAAAGGTCCCGCTTCTCCCAATTCTGTTTAATTATAGTGCATACCTTAGTGATAGTCTCAGTAACTCACTTAATGTCATATGGAAAAATGAACACATTTTCCTCTTGGTTTTATACACATTGTGTTAGAATTAATTATAAATCCATCCTGCCATGATCTCAATCTGTATTCATCCTCTCAGACTTTCCATTCATGTATTTAAGGAAGCAGCTTTGAAGCTACTTGTGTATCACATAGTTAGGGGTGGAAGGTGGGGAGGCAGTGGCAAATCAAATACATGAGTTTAGCACATTTTTTATTAAAAGCAATTTTGTTTACTCATTCTGTATGCTTTACTCCGTTTTTTCCCCAGGTGTAATTTGCACGACCATGGAATGAGAACTGTTTAGTTGAAAAGCTGAAGTGAACAATTCTGGTTAGAGAGTAGGGTGGAGAGGTTTGGGATATGGGATGTACACGCCAATCAAATCATGAATCTTAGTGACGCTTGAGAAACTAAAAATTCACATAAAAAGATGAATTAGACAAAGCTGAGGAATTGAATATTTATATTTCTGCCTCTAAGAAAATGAACTCTGTGGAATGAAATGACATCATCATCATTTGGGAATCTTGTGGTTAGACATTCAATATGCAGAGGAAGGTTGGGTTCCTGAAGACAGTTCCTATGCTAAGGGAAATATTGGATGTCAGTGTTTTTCCGGGGGCTATTTTGGCCTCGGTAAGTTTTCGTTAATAGGGAAATAAATAGTTTATCAGAGTAGGTAAACCATTTTCCCTGCTTTTTTGCATGTATTGTTTTTTCTTAGTAACTTAGGTTTTTAAAATATTTTAAAAAACAGAGTTTTGAAATAGTTAAAAACAAAGATTTCACTGTTTCTTAAAAATTTGAAGCTTCCCCATTATTTTTTTTAAATACTTCATTTTAAGGAGCAATTTCAGGTTGAAATCAAAATTTAGAGGAAGAAACAGAGATTTTCCATATACCCCTGCCAATGCAGGAGACATAAGAGATGCTGGTTGGGTCCCTGGGTCTGGAAGATCCCCTGGAGCAGGAAATGGCTACCCACTCCAGTATTCTTGCCTGGAAAATTCCGTGGACAGAGGAGCCTGGCAGGCTCCCAATCCATGGGGTTACAAAGAGTTGGACATGACCAAGCAACAGCTTGCACGCACACTTAATTCTTTATAGTGATGAATAATATTCCATTTTCTGGACCTACTGGAGGACATCTTGGTTGCTTCCAAGTTTTGGTAATTATGAATAAAGCTGCTATAAAAATCCACATGCAGGTTTCTATGTGGATATGTTTTCATCTCCTTTTGCTAAATACCAAGGAGTTTATTGTTGCTTTTATTTCCAGCATTCTGGGAGGTGGATCATAGAGGATCCTGCTGTGATTTATGTCTGAGAGTGTTTTGCCTATGTTCTCCTCTAGGAGTTTTATAGTTTCTGATCTTACATTTAGATCTTTAATCCATTTTGAGTTTATTTTTGTGTGCGGTGTTAGGAAGTGATCTAGTTTCATTCTTTTACAAAAACAAATGGGATCTAATTAAAATTAAAAGCTTCTGCACAACAAAGGAAAATATAAGCAAGGTGAAAAGACAGCCTTCTGAATGGGAGAAAATAATAGCAAATGAAGCAACTGACAAACAACTAATCTCAAAAATATACAAGCAACTTCTGCAGCTCAACTCCAGAAAAATAAACGACCCAATCAAAAAATGGGCCAAAGAACTAAATAGACATTTCTCCAAAGAAGACATACGGATGGCTAACAAACACATGAAAAGATGCTCAACATCACTCATTATTAGAGAAATGCAAATCAAAACCACAATGAGGTACCACTTCACACCAGTCAGAATGGCTGCGATCCAAAAATCTGCAAGCAATAAATGCTGGAGAGGGTGTGGAGAAAAGGGAACCCTCCTACACTGTTGGTGGGAATGCAAACTAGTACAGCCACTATGGAGAACAGTGTGGAGATTCCTTAAAAAATTGCAAATAGAACTACCTTATGACCCAGCAATCCCACTGCTGGGCATACACACCGAGGAAACCAGAATTGAAAGAGACACATGTACCCCAATGTTCATCGCAGCACTGTTTATAATAGCCAGGACATGGAAACAACCTAGATGTCCATCAGCAGATGAATGGATAAGAAAGCTGTGGTACATATACACAATGGAGTATTACTCAGCCGTTAAAAAGAATTCATTTGAATCAGTTCTGATGAGATGGATGAAACTGGAGCCGATTATACAGAGTGAAGTAAGCCAGAAAGAAAAACACCAATACAGTATACTAACACATATATATGGAATTTAGGAAGATGGCAATGACGACCCTGTATGCAAGACAGGGAAAGAGACACAGATGTGTATAACGGACTTTTGGACTCAGAGGGAGAGGGAGAGGGTGGGATGATTTGGGAGAATGACATTCTAACATGTATACTATCATGTGAATTGAATCGCCAGTCTATGTCTGACGCAGGATGCAGCATTCTTGGGGCTGGTGCATGGGGATGACCCAGAAAGATGTTATGGGGAGGGCGGTGGGAGGGGGGTTCATGTTTGGGAATGCATGTAAGAATTAAAGATTTTAAAATTTAAAAAAAAAAAAAAGAAAGAAAATAAAAAAAAAAAATAAAATAAATACCAAGGAGTACGATTGCTGGATTGTATGATAAGAGTGTGCTTAATTTTATAAAAAACTGTTAAACTGTCTTACAAAGTGGCTTTACCAGTTTGCATTCCTACCAGCAAATCTAGAGCTCTGGTTACTCAATATCCTTGCCAGCATTTGATGTTGGCAGCTTTCTAAATTTTGGCCATTGTAATAAGTGCATAGTGGTATCTCATTGTTTTCATTTGAATTTCTCTGATGACTGTGATATGAAGCATCTTTTCATAGCTTATTTGCCATCTGCATATCTTCTTTGGTAAGGTATCTATCAAGGTCTTTGGTCCATTTTTTAATTGGTTTGCTTGTTTTCTTATAATTATTGAGTGTTAAGAGTTCTTTGTATATTTGGGGTGATAGTTCTTTGTCAGATGTGTCTTTTCAAATATTTTCTCCCAATCTCTGGCTTGTCTTCTAATCTTCTTGACAGTGTCTTTCACAGAACAGAAGTTTTAAATTTTAATAAAGTCTAGCCTACCAAGTATTTCTTTCATGGATTGTGCCTTTGGTATTATATATAAAAAGTCATTCCCATATCCAAGGTCATCTAGGCTATATTTATCTCCTGTGAGTTTTATAGTATTGAGTTTTACATTTAGGTCCATGATCCCTTTTGAGTTACATTTTGTGGAGAGTGTAGGGTTGTTCCAGCACCATTTGTTGACGAGACTATCTTTGTTCCACTGCTATTATTTATCCTATTGTTTTTTAATCTAATATTTGTTCTTTGAAATACAGGAGTAGGTGGAGCAACATAAGACTTTGAGATGCCTTTGGACAGAGAATTTCATTGGGTTAGAAGAATTACTGTGATACTTGGATTTTTTTTCTAGTTTTCATATAATTTTGAGGGATTATAATCTTTTCATAAAACCTTATAAATTCATTGATATAATTCATAAAAATCTTTCTTGGTATTATGTAACTTACTCTAAATGAAAAGCATAGTAACAGACTGTTACTTTAAATTTTGTCTTTGTGATTCCCATCAGCTCCTCTTCTTCTTACCGGTAGAGTGTGAGGTCCCTGACAGAGCCTTCAGCTCTGCTAAAAATCTGTCCTCCCCCTGAACTGGCCTGGCTCCTCAAGGACTTCCTCCCTCCACATAAGTTGAATATTTTGCTTTTATTGCTGAGCTCTTATTTCTAGGGTGATGATACATTTAGCTGGTAAATTCTGTCTCTGTGTAAGAAAGCTAAAGTGATTCCCAGAACTGGGTCACTCCTGTAATATAGGCTGCAGGGAGGCCTTTTTGAGAGGCTATTCCCACTCTTGTTGACTTAGTCAAAACTATGACCCTGAAAGTAGAAGCTACAAGTCAAGGATGAGGGGAAAATGGGCCCTTGGCAGATCTGGGAGATAATTTTTTTAAAAAATAGTATTTTGTGAAAAAATATGAGACACCTACTTCCCCACCACTGTACAGGGCCAGCTATGATTTTGCTCTTAGTTTTGCTTTCCCTGTGTTCTGGGAAATATGTAGGTCTTCTAGGGATGAGGGCATTAACAGAGCATTCAGGCTGACAGGAAAAGGACCAGAGATTGACATATAGAACTCAGGTGTATTTTTCTGGGTTTTTCCAGTGGTTCTTGACCATGAATAGAAAAGTTAGGATGAAAACAGTAATTTGAAGAATATGAGGCAATCTCATCTGATTTTGGGGCTTCCCTGGTGGCTCAGATGGTGAAGCGTCTGCCTGCAATGCAGGAGACCCGGGTTCGATCCCTGGGTCAGGAAGATCCCCTGGAGAAGGAAATGGCAATCCACTGCAGCACTCTTGCCTGGAAAATCCCATGGACGGAGGAGCCTGATAGGCTACAGTCCATGGGGTCACAAAGAGTTGGACACGACTAAGCAACTTCACTTTCACTTTCATCTGATTTTAAAAGCACCATATGCTCAAAACAAAAATGTACCGTTTGTTGCATTGTCCCAGGAGAGAACATGGACAAAAAGCTGACATCGGTTGTTCAAAAACTCAGGTTGATGGTCAGTGAATCTTGCGATTGACTGCAGTCGGGATGTTCCATGGTGGGCCAGCTGTGAGTTTTCAGATTAAGGTTATGAAACTGCGCTGACATCAAGGAGCTGACCTTGAGATTTCTGCTGGATGCAGAGAAAGCTTGAGCTCCATGGCTGGTCAGAGGGAGGCTGAGGATTATATCATCACAGCTACTTCCAGGATGAACTCAGGTCTAGTGGCACAGCTAAAAGTTTTAGACAGCAGCAGATTTGGGGTCAGAATGAGTTAAACCAGTGGTCCCCAGGCTTTTTGGCAGCAGGGACTGGTTTCATGAAAAACAGTTTTTCCATGGATGGGGCGTGGGCAGAGGAGATGGTTCAGGCCATAACATGAGCAATGGGGAGCGGCAGATGAAGCTTCACTCGCTCTCCCACTGCTCACCTTGTGTGTGGCCAGATCCCCAACTTGCCAAGGGCTGGTGCCAGTCCATGGCCCTGGGACTGGGGACCCCTGACTTAGACAATTATGCCACCTGCTCCTTCCCTTGAAGTGGAGAGGAGCCTTGAAAATCCAGAACATTTGGTGCTGACACGTGTAAAGAATGGTGTGCTTTGGCTAACTGTCTTTTGCCAATTTGAATATGTTCTATGTAGGACGTGTTAGTATACCAAGTAGTTTTTGTGAAGCAATCTTATTCTATATCTTTTTTCCTCAGATTATGATTTACCTTATTGACAAGGTACTTCCCGAAAGCTATTTTGTCAACAATCTCCGGGCACTGTCCGTGGATATGGCCGTCTTCCGAGACCTCTTGAGACTGAATCTCCCTGAATTATCTCAGCACCTGGATACTCTTCAGAAAACCGCAAACAAGGAGAGTGGAGGTAGTGATGATTCGATGCTATTTTACCTTTGAAAATAGTTTACTTTTCTGATACCACTGTACCTGGGAGCCTAAACCTTGAATGGTGAAACATGTTTTCAGATATTTCACTTGGTAGAGCTTGGTGCAGTGAAACAGATTTCTAGAGAACAAAAACAGAACTAAAAACAAAACCCAAACAGAAGGCCAGATGTTACATCTCTAACTGGTTATGGTTAAAAAGTCAGTCAGGAGCCCAATGCTTAACCAGTACTAGCTTACCAACTATATATAGGTAAAGAATCGGAGAAGGAGATGGCACCCCACTCCAGCACTCTAGCCTGGAAAATCCCATGGATGGAGGAGCCTGGTGGGCTGCAGTCCATGGGGTCGCAAAGAGTCGGGCACAACTGAGCGACTTCACTTTCACTTTTCACTTTCATGCACTGGAGAAGGAACTGGCAACCCACTCCTGTGTTCTTGCCTGGAGAATCCCAGGGACAGGGGAGCTTGGTGGGCTGCCGTCTATGGGGTTGCACAGAGTCGGACACAACTGAAGTGACTTAGCAGCAGCAGCAGCAGGTAAAGAGTGGTATCTGTGCCTTGCTATCAGTTAAACTGCTCTAAGTTGGCATCAAAACTATAGGAGTTCTTTAAAATTGAACTACAGGTACAGCTTGGGCGAGCTTGTGGTTTTGCTTCAACCATTGACGTTATGGAGAGTAGAATATGTATTTTCATAAAGTTGTAGGAGATAAAAGCAGTCCTTTGGGCTGAGATGTTTAATGCTCCTTTTATTCATTCATGTGAAGTGAAGGATATTTAGGCTTCCTTGAGATGAATGGACCAGTTCTTACTGGAGAAGGGCTCTCTTGGCCTCTAGGTAGAATCTGAGCCCTGAAGGAAGGGACTGGGTTGATTAAGGTGGTAGTGGAGGTGGCTCTGCAAGTAGCTGAGTCTCTGCCATCTAGCTGGCATCACCAGCTTCCCAAGTACCCGAGCTCGTAGCTGTCATCATACCCACTGCTTGCACTTCTCCAGATATCAAAAATACAATGTTTGCTATGTTTTCTTTAAATGGCTGTCAGTTCCTGACCCATGAATTTAAATCTGGGAAAATCTGAAAGGGTTTTGAGGACCTCATCTGTGATTAAAATACACTGGAAATTATAGTGACACACAGGTGTCTCTAAGCATTTTCTTCCAAGTAGTTGGAGTAATCTTATTTAATTTGGCTGTGCAGTATACTTGTACACCAGTGAGGATTTCATAAAGCTTCCAGCAAGACCAGATTGGCCTTTTCCAGAGTCAGACACATTTCACTGGGCTCCACATTTGCCCGAATGCCTTGGTGACCTTAGATTCTAGCCTGTGAACAAAGATACTTCTTTGTTTGTAGGTAAGAAGGAAGAAAATGGATAAAGGAGGACAGATCTTGTTTTGCTTGTACTTGGGTAAATGTACCTTCTGACTGTAATTTGGAGAAAGGATTAGTCTAGTATCTAAATTTTTATATTTCATTAAAATATATGCTTATGCAATCATAATGGGGAGTGGGAGAGGACTCTATTGTTTTAGTGAATTTGGAAACTTCAAAGTGAGCTGGATCCCAGATCTCTAAAACTGGGATCTTTAAAACTGGGATCTAACCAACTGGATTTTAACTAAAATATTTAGTTAAAGATATTTTAAAATGTCACTTTGCTTAATCTCCAAGTATTTGGGGATTTTCCAGCTTTCTTTCTGTTACTGATTTCTGGTTTAATTCCATTGTGGTCTGAGGACTATGGATAAATTAACAAGTAAACAAGTAATTGCTTATGAGTAATTTTATTTTTATCAGCAGTATTTGAATAAAAGTGGGCTTTAGGAGGTTTTGGAAATCAGCTTTTACTTTTGAGAGGCTAAAATCCTTTCTTTTTATCCTGTTTTTGATAGGGAGAGCATCCTCCTTGATTTTCAGTGCCCCACAGTAGGTACACTCAAATTAAATTTTAGGTTAAGATTTCTGAAATGTCACAAAGAATTTGTGAAGTTCGTAGTATTGCGATTTTTATTAAACACACCTATGTTCTCCCCCTGCTGCTGCTAAGTCGCTTCAGTCGTGTCCGACTCTGTGCGACCCCATAGACCACGGCCCACCAGGCTCCCCGTCCCTGGGATTCTGCAGGCAGGAGCACTGGAGTGGGTTGCCATTTCCTTCTCCAATACAGGAAAGTGGAAAGTGAAAGTGAAGTCACTGAATCGTGTCCAACTCTCAGTGACCCCATGGACTGCAGCCTACCAGGCTCCTCTGTCCATGGGATTTTCCAGGCAAGAGTACTGGAGTGGGGTGCCATTGCCTTCTCCGATGTTCTCCCCCTACCTCCATCCAAATAAGGAAAGAACAAGAATTTAGAGAGATTAAAAAAAAAGCAGCCAGGAAATATAACATATTGAGTTGGCCAAAAAAAAGTTCTTTTGGTTTTTCCTGTAAGATGTTATGGGGAAGCCCGAATGAACTTTTTGGCCAAGCTAGTATTTGAGTAGACATGAGAGATTGAAAGAGGGTGTTTTCATATCTTGCACACCATCAGTTCTGCAGAAATGTAGAGCGTTTGTTTTATTTCAGGTGGATATGAGCCCCCACTGACAAATGTCTTCACGATGCAGTGGTTTCTGACTCTCTTCGCTACGTGTCTCCCTAACCATACAGTTTTAAAGATTTGGGATTCAGTTTTCTTTGAAGGTTCGGAAATCATCCTACGGGTGTCGCTGGCTATCTGGGCAAAGTTGGGAGAGTAAGTAATTTCCCCTTCCTGTTCTGTACTGTGGTGTGAGAGCCTTACCGCACTTTTGTTCTCCAGTGTGTAAAGCCATCAATATTTAAATGTGAGGAAAAGAGAAAGTTGTGACTGCTGTGCAATTGCTTTTGCCTTCTGAACTCTCTGTCAGCTCATCAGTGAATGTTGGGGGCAAGTGGAAGCTGTTTTAGAGAAGGGGGCAGGCTGTTTCAGGCCTGGAGTTCTCCTCCTCCTCAGTGCTGGCGTCCTGGCAGCCCTACGCTGTTGGCGTTTTTCCAACAGAAAAACGTGGGGAGAAGGACTTAGGTGGAAGAGGAACTGAAAGCTCTGGAGACAGCTGTGTGGGTTTGTTGGTTAAGACTGCAACGTGGCTTATGTTTGAGTCTTTATAATTATTTTGTTGTTGTTCAGTTGCTCAGTCGTGTCTGACTCTTTGTGATCCCATGGACTGCAGCACGCCAGGCTTCCCTGTCCTTCATTATCTCCTGGAGTTTGCTCAAACTCATGTCCATTGAGTCAGTGATGCTATCCAACCATCTCATCCTCTGCTGCCCGCTTCTTCTCTTGCCCTCAATTTTTCCCAGCATCAGGGTCTTTTCCAATGTATTGGCTCTTCGCATCCAAAAGTATTGGAGCTTCAACTTCAGCATCAATCCTTCCAGTAAATATTCAGGGTTGGTATTTTGTGGAATGTGATAAAATTAAATGAGATAATATGTATAAAGTTATCTAGCTTGGTGCCTGGTACCTAGTCAATAGCAGAACACATGGAATTCTTCCCTTTCATCAAGAGTTAATTCCATTTGAAATCTATTACCACCAAACAGATTTCACTTACATTCTTGTCTAGTATCAGGGCTGAAAACACTAGGGTATTTTCACCCATCTCTAATGTATTATAACTATTACATTAAATATCTGCCTTTTGGGTAATGGGGGAGACATCAGGATGAAATTGTTACAGTTAACTGAAGATGCAGAAAAGTTTTTAATGTTTCTTTCCTAAAACTATTTTTAAATGACTTGAGTGGGTACCCATAGACAACACGTCAGAGAACTTATAAATCACTTCCAGTGTTTTGTTTCAGAAACCTCCAAAGTAGCCTTTTTATTGATGGGAAGTTGTTTCCTGAGAGACTTGCAGCATTTTTTAATTTTTTAAGAAAAATCGACCAACTAACAATTCAGGGATTTTTTTAAAAAAATTGTTGTTTGGAAGTGTTTTTAAATAGCACGTAGCAATCTCCTCTGCTTTTGTTTCACTGCAGATAGCTTTTCAGTGAGGCAAATAAATTCATCTGTGGGGGATTTGTTGTGACATTTACATACCTGTTTGCTTTCTTCCAATGTCAGCCCTTTTCTGCAGTCGTATATTTCCAACCTACTACCTCGTAAACTGAGCGTTGGTAGTTTCTCTATTACCAGTATCACACTCTTGCCGTTGTGATAGTTGCTGAGTAATTAAATTAGCTTATAGGATCAAAATACTACAGCTCTTGACTGTATGCTGGGTTGATTCTAGTCCCCTTTTTGTTAGTTCTTAAAAGTTATGACCAACCTAGATAGCGTATTGAAAAGCAGAGACATTACTTTGCCAACAAAGGTCTGTCTAGTCAAGGCTATGGTTTTTCCAGTAGTCATGTATGGATGTGAGAGTTGGACCGTGAAGAAAGCTGAGTGCCGAAGAATTGATGCTTTTGAACTGTGGTGTTGGAGAAGACTCTTGAGAGTCCCTTGGACTGCAAGGAGATCCAACCAGTCCATCCTAAAGGAGACCAGTCCTGGGTATTCATTGGAAGGACTGATGCTGAGACTGAAACTCCAATACTTTGGCCACCTGATGCAAAGAGTTGACTCATTGGAAAGGACTCTAATGCTGGGAGGGATTGTGGGCAGGAGGAAAAGGGGCCGACAGAGGATGAGATGGCTGGATGGCATCACCGAGTCGATGGACGTGAGTCTGAGTGAACTCCGGGAGATGGTGATGGACAGGGAGGCCTGGCGTGCTGCGATTCATGGGGTTGCAAAGAGTCAGACACGACTGAGCAACTGAACTGAATTATGGGGCAGGAAGAAAAGAGGTGGTTCTTATTTTATTCCTATCTACTCTATCCATTATCTATCAGAATTTATTAATATGGTCATCCCAGGGATGTCACACTATTGAAATAATAATAGCTACACTTAATATCTGATAGTCACAGAGTGCTTGCAATGGACAGGCATGATTCTAAGCACTGTAGATGTAAAATTAACTCATTTAATGTCACTGTCATCCTAGGAGGTAGGTTCTATTATCATCCCCATTTTACAGATGTCATCACTGAGGCACAAAGAACTTAAGGAAATTGCCCCATGTCACCCAGTTTGTAAGTGGAAAGACCTGATTTTGAATGTGGGTACCTTGGCTCTATTATCTGTGTTTCTAATAATGTGAATATACTGATAATAAATGGCTCCTGTTTATGAAGTTCAGGAATCTGTGAGTTAGACTGGTAGAATTTTAAATGTTTCAGAGTTTTTGCTCATTATAATTTCACATGTTTTGAGCATTAAGTGAAAGGAAAGGCAACCAACACACACCATAAAGGGCCTGCGGTCTTTATGTTAAGAAGATTAAACACATTATCTCATTCAATTCTCCCTATAACCCCATGAAGTAGATAGGATTATTCTCCCTGTCTTTTCAGGTGAGAAAATTGCCCCAGGAAGGCTGACCAATTAGTTCAAGGTCCCACAGCTAGTGAGTAGAGCTGGGATTTAGCCCTGGACCTTTCTGACTCTCGGGCCTGTTGTCTTCCCCACAACCTGTCTATCGGAAAAGTCCTGAACATCATGCGGATGATCTCCAGACCACGTGTACCTGAGTAACATCAGGACCTCATGCGTGCGTATCCACGGGGCCCTTCCCATCACCTTGATTCTGCAGCGTGAAATTTCCTCCTTTGCTCATACAAGGGCACTTGTGGAATGTGTAAGCTGTCGCCAGCAGCACAGTCTCAGTGGTGTCTCGTTCATGTGTCCTTTCTTCTCTGACCTGACTGCCCCCTCCCTCGTTGCCTCATGCCTGGCACAGCCCTCCATGGCCTCCCATCACACCCTACACTTGCCATGCCGCCTCTGGGGCAACCTTGCCAACGGCATGTCTGTTCCCACACTCTCTATTAAAGGCCTTTCAGTGACTCTTGTCCTGAGAGGGCTCAGCAGGCAGATGAGGCCGCTGTGATTTGTTTTCTGCACCTCTCTACCTTCAGCTTCCCTAGTGGCTCAGTGGTAAAGAACAGGAGACAAGGGTTCGATCCCTGGGTCGAGAAGATCCCCTGAAGGAGGAAATGGCAACCCACTACAGTATTCTTGCCTGGGAAATCCCATGGACTGAGGAGCCTGGCGTACTGCAGTCCATGGGGTCACAAAAGAGTTGGACACGACTAGGTGACTAAACAACACCACCACCCTCAGCTCTCTCTGGCTACCCCTGGCCGTACAGCCGCCCCCACTGTGATCTGTGGACCTACATGCATCTCCCCGGGTAGGGCCTTCTGTCTCCTGTATCCACGTGTTTGGGATGCTTTTTCCTCCTTGTCAGTCTGGAGAATATTTATCAAAACTCACCTTAAACATTACGTCTCTTCCTCACTCTCCTCCTGGCCCCCAGGATAAACTTAACCACTTTTCAATTTATGTCCACATGCTGCTTTAAATTTTTGCATCAGCACTTCAACAGTTTATTGCATTTATTTACTTACATGATTGTGGCAATATGATCTGAACAGAACTCTAGAGCCTGAAGTTTTCCCAGGATCACATTTTTTTGACTGGCTCTATGGAGATCCCCCAACCTTAGCATATGTCAAAGAGTATGTCTTATGATTGGTAAGGCAGATAGTTTTTCTGCTATGCAAAGAATGACATGATAGATAAAACAAATACCCAGGTCTCTGCTTTGGGTAATTCCTTTTTCTTCCCTCTCTAGAAGAAGAATTAAAGTTTCACCTGTCTCATAGGATGGCAGGTGACAGTCTTTATTTACCTGTTGAACCAAATGCAAGAAACAAGGTGTAACTGCTATGTTTAAAACGGATAACCAGCGAGGACCTACTATACAGCACATGGAACTCTGCTCAATGTTGTGTGGCAGCCTGGATGGGAGGAGAGTTTGAGGGAAAATGGATACATACATACATACATGGCTGGGCCCCTTCAGTGTTCACCTGAAACTATCACAACATTGTTAATCAGCTGTACCTTAATACAAAATAAGAAGTTAAAAAATATAACAGGGTGTAATCGCCAGCTAGCAGCAGTGTCCTGAGAAGGGCTGGAAAGACTTTGTGAAAATATCCTGAGGACTGATGAAATGTGCAGAGAAAGTCCTTGTGTGTTTCATCTTTCATTTCTACTGTGGTTTGGTTTTAGTCTGTCAATGGTACTGCTGTTTGCAAACTGAGAGCAACAGATTCCCTCCAGGGGGTAATTGTTCTTGGGTACCCAATTTCTTAGTTATTATTTCTGACCGGTGATGGGTGTTCAGACGTGTAGAAGGTGTCACGTGGAAGCAATAAAAATGCCACCGATGGAGCTGCGAGTCAGGAGAGCGGTATAGCAAAGAGAGGAGCTCACCCTGGAATAAGTACCGCTATGTTGACCTTCCAGTTTTTAAACTCTTTTCTCTGCCGACCACAGGCTGAGGTCTGTGGATTTTGACTTCCGTTGATTGCTAACTTGGTTGATTTGACGGCAAGGGACAGCATGTCTTGTTGTGCCTGCAGCATGTACCTGATAGCAGGGGTCTCCTAAACAATTCCTTTTTCTGTCCTTTCTTTATCTAGGCAGATAGAATGTTGTGAGACAGCAGATGAATTCTATAGCACCATGGGGCGCCTTACCCAGGAGATGCTAGAGAATGATCTTCTGGAAAGCCATGAACTCATGCAGGTGAGTGGGCAATGCCTGCCCCACTTGGCTCAGGGGACCCCAATACCTTGAGAACAAGCAGAGGAAGGAAGAAATGAATAACAGATATTTATTATGACTTTCATTAAACAATATTATATTTCAATTATGGCTCAAATAAAGCTGGAAAGTTTTTTAAAAAACCAGAAAATGCAGTACAAAAACAAACAAACGAAAAACCCCATCAGAGCACCACCCCTCTCACCAGCAAATCCCCAGGTGCTTATTCTGGATCTGATTCTTAGCCTTAAAGGGAGACTGGTGGGGAGAAATAATTATTTCTGGGAAGGAATTATTGAGGAGCAAAAGAAGATTATTCTACTTCTCATTTTGGTTTATTTGTTTTGTCCACATTTGCAACTCATGTTTTTACATAGGAATCATACATTTCAAAATCACCAACTTGAAGGGTTTTGTTACTTTCTGGCATGTTACTGTATCTCAGCATCATATTGGGCAGGTCATTAAAGATGGCAGTGAGTGTAGAAGAGATAGCAGATTTGTTAACACTGTGTCTTCCATTAGGCTCTATAACATGATCTTTTTCTCAGCCTTCTGGGCTTCTGATGACACTTTCTCTTCCAGGTTCTTCCTTCGTCCTGCAAACAACCAGCAGTGGTTCTTGTCCAGAGTTGTTGTTGGGCCTTGGTTCCTTCTTTCTCTGTGGTGCTTCCCTCTCTCTTTTCTTGGTTTCAACTTTAATGTTGATTCCATGCCTGAGGTCATATTGGTGGTTGGGGCCCAGTCAATGGGTTAGAAAACAAAGACTCAGGCCCTCATTTAGGACTTGAGAAGAGGTTTTATTTCTCTCCTCATCTCCTGGCACCTCCACCTGCTTCTTGGAACCCCTCACTTTTAGCAGAAAGCTGCCCAAGTTGTTGAGAATACTGACCACCCGGTAGAATTTCCCTGAGTATTTCTACTTTTTATTTCACCTTTTCTTTGCATTCTCGTCTCTCCTTTTTCCTTCCTGTTTGACTTAGAGCAGGAAGTACGCTATCTGCACCTGACCTCTGTGCTCTGATTCCAGCTCCTGTCACACCTCCCGAGCCATTGCTTCCTTGCTTCTTCTCTCTTGTAGAGGGAAGTGTCTTTTTTATTAAACGTTATTCTCATATTCCACATATGAGATCCTTTTCAGAGGTCCCCAATCTTTTTGGCACCAGGAACAGATTTTGTAGAAGACAAGTTTTCCACAGACCGGGGTCAGGGGAGTGGTTTCAGGATGATTCAAGATTCAAGCATGTTATTAATTATGCACTTTATTTCTAATCTCATACTGCCAGTGATCTGATGGGAGGTACTGTCTGTGGCCTGGGGTTTGGAGACTTGTGCTTGACATCCTACTGAACTGCCTGATCCACATGCCCCAGGCAGGACTCTGAGATCTCATCCCTTCTTCCTCACTCATGAAACTTCAGTGACTACTTATTACCTACAACACAGAGCATGGATTTCTCAGCTCATCACCCAGTGCTCTTGACTGTCTGGCATTTACCTCTCTTTTCAGCCATGGTTCCTGTTGTTCCCTTTTGTACCCTTGACCCAAGTCTAGGCAAGTCACACTGTCTTCCATGTTCCTGGAGCTACTGGGGGATATGCCTGCTCCACACCTTTGCTCCCTCTGTTCGGTCTCCCTCAGTCTCTTCACGTGTTTCCGGCCTGCCTCCCTGTGAAAGTGCCAGTTCATATGCTATCTCCTTCATGAAACAGTCAGCAGTCAGTTCAGTTCAGTTGCTCAGTCATGTCCAACTCTTTGTGACCCCATGGAATGCAGCACACCAGGCCTCCCTGCCCATCACTAACTCCTGGAGTTTACTCCAACTTATGTCCATTGAGTCGGTGATGCCATCCAACCATCTCATCCTCTGTCATCCCTTTCTTCTCCCACCATCAATCTTCCCCAGCATCAGGGTCTTTTCAAATGAGTCAGTTCTTCGCATCAGGTGGTTAAAGTATTGGAGTTTCAACTTCAGCCATCAGTCCAGTCTCTGACAGGCTCAACTATAAGCATCTGCTTCTTTGACTCACCACATTTTCCTTGTACCACTCTTGTGAGCCTTCATCACAGTCTACCTTGATTTGAGGGTGGATTTTATTTCCTCAGTGATATTATGAGTTCCTAGAGGACAGGGACTGTTTTCTCATAATATATAGCACTTTACTTTCTCCTAGAAAGAAGCAAGAAAGAAAATGAAGTTGCTCAGTTGTGTCTGACACTTTGGGATCCCATGGACTGTAGCCTGCCAGGGTCCTTTGTCGATGGGATTTTCCAGGCAAGAATACTGGAGTGGGTTGTCATTTCCTTCTCCGGGGGATCTTCCCGACCCAGGGATCGAACCTGGGTCTTCCGCACTGCAGGCAGACTTTTTACCATCTGAGCCACCAGGGAGATACTACCTTCTCCTAGTGCTGCATAGTAAATGTATTAGTTCATTGAGCAAATAGCCATTGAGAGTCTGCAACTAGTTTTCTGCCTTCTCTCTCTCTCTTTTCAAAAGGTATTTACTTGTGTATTTGGCTGTGCTGCGTCTCAGTTGCAGCATGTGGGAACTTCCATCTTCCTTGTGGCGTGTGGAGTATTTTAGTTGCGGCATGCAGGATCTTTAGTTGCAGCATGTGAATGCTTAGTTGCAGCATGTGTGATCTAGCTCCCTGAGCAGGAATCAAACCCAGGCCTCCTGCATTGGGAGCATGGAGTCTTAGCCACTGGACCACCAGGAAAGTCCCTCTGCCTTCTCTTTCTCAAGTGTTTGCTGAATTAAACCACATCACATGATGGCCCTCCTTCCATGGTCTCTCTCCTCTAATATAGTCTGTACTTTGCAGTCAGCAGAATCGTCATCACTTACTGCTTTGGTCTTTTTATTGTTCTTCATAAAACCTTCCCATGCTTCCTTGTTATTAACAAATAAAATGCTTCAGCCTAGTTTTCTAAGTCCTGTATTAACTTCTCCACATATTAATTGAGCGCCTCTCTCTGTCAGAAGACGTCTTTGTGGAAATTAATGTCTGGTTTTATCTCTAAAGATGAACAAGGAGTAGGTCATACTCTGTGTGTCTATGCGAGTGTGTGTGTATGCGAGTGTGTGTCTATGCGAGTGTGTGTGTATGCGAGTGTGTGTGTATGCAGGGGAGCATGCACATTGAGGGTGTGTGTGTATGTGTTGGAGACAGTGGTGCAGATCAGAGAGGCAATTCGTGGTCGACAGAGCAGCAGGAGTCAAGGCTTTGGCTGTGGCAAACATTATGGTGTGGGAAGGAAGCTGTAGGAGTTTGGTTTGCTGATTGGAAGACTGATGCTAAAGCTGGAGCTCCAATACTTTGGCCACCTGATGTGAAGAGCTGACTCACTAGAAGAGACCCTGATACTGGAAAAGATTGAGGGCAGGAGGAGAAGGGGGTGACAGAGGATGAGATGGTTGGATGGCTTCATTGACTCAGTAGACATGAGTCTGAGCAAACTCCGGAGGAGATAGTGATGGACAGGGAAGGCTGCCATGCTGCAGTCCTTGGGGTTGCAAAGAGTCGGACGTGACTGAGCACTGAACAAATGTAGGGAAGACCACAACCCATAGTAAGGAGTGTGGACTTGATCCTCCAGGTCAGTGGTTGTGAGGTTGTGCTTGCTGGAGTTCTTGGGATTCTGTTGAACCTTTGGAAAGGGGAGAAGAAGAGCTGTGGGTCTTAGAGATTTCAGGGAGAGGAGGGAAACAGTTTTAGTTGTGTCTTATGTCGACTCCAGGGGCAACCCCATGAAGGGTGGACTTGAAGGGGCCTCTGTCAGGAGGTCGGGACATGAAGAAGCAAGAATGGAACAGAAGCAATACTTAGAGGGTGAAGTTGACAGGACTTGGCCATGGAAAAGAGACATGGGGTGAGGGAGAAAGGAAGGGAGAGACAAGGACAGCCCACAGGTTTTTGGCTTAGGAAGAAGAGGGGATGTTCATGGGGGGAGACAGGTGGGTTTTCTCTCACACTGGCTGCGTTGGAGGCATTCCGTGGTTGCCCCACTCCTCACCTATCCAGAGCTGTTCCCCACTACTTCACAGCCAGGACCTATTGCACTGGCTGTAGCCATCCTCACCCTGTCCTCTGTGGGCCGTGTTCATCCCCGTGACAGGGCTTGGGGTTCCTTCCGACATCCTCTCTGTGAAAATCCTTTCTGTCTACCAGATCCTACTCAGTCTCCCCCAGCTCCTCCCACCAGGCTGTTACCTAAGCCCTTGTTAATGATCCTAATATCTCCTCCCTACTCCTTCAACACTTAAGATTGTTAGCAATTGTCACTGCTGGCTTAGTGCTCATTACAAATTATTTTATATTGTTTGATATTTTTTCAAATATGTTTGTGTTCTCTCCCTAATGAAGTAGCAGTTTGCTTAATGATAAGGGCCTCATATTACTGTGTATCCCCATAATGCCTGCTGCTGCTGCTGTTGCTACTAAGTCGCTTCAGTCGTGTCTGACTCCTTGCGACCCCATAGACGGCAGCCCACCAGGCTCCCCTGTCCCTGGGATTCTCCAGGCAAGAACACTGGAGTGGGTTGCCATTTCCTTCTCCAGTGCTGGCGTGCTGCGATTCATGGGGTCGCAAAGAGTCGGACACGACTGAGTGACTGAACTGATCTGAATGCATGAAAGTGAAAAGTGAAAGTGAAGTCGTTCAGTCGTGTCCGACTCTTCCCGACCCCTTGGACTGCAGCCTTCCATTCTCCTCTGTCCATGGGATTTTCCAGGCGAGAGTAATGGAGTGGGGTGCCATCGCCTTCTCTGCCATAATGCCTAACGTAGTGCTAGGAATCCCCCTGGCTGCTCCATGGGTACACAGAAGTATAAAACATTAGAATTTGAGTCAGTGTTTTTCAAACTTGACTGTGTCTAAGCAACATGTCAGGAGTGTATTAAAAGGCAGATATTTGGCCCATGGGTGGTGGTTATGCAAGTGGTTTGAACTAACACTTATAGAAACACTGATTTGAAAGACTCTTAAAGGCCCACTAACCTAATTCTGTCACTTAACAGAGAAGAAACTAAGACATGGAGAGTGAGCATCTTGCCATATTCTTGGGTTGTCTAGTGGCAGGCCCAGAACTGGTGGGATCCAAGTTCAACACGTGGCCTGCTGCTCCTCACCACCCAACACAGGGCTTCTACCTTATTCAAAACATGTCTTTCTAAAATCTGAAATCCCCTTTAGAAGAATGGGCAACATTTTATTTCACCTGAAGTTTAAACATTGTAAATGACAGATACATTGCACTTTGTCTTCTGGGAATTTCCTATCTTAGATTCCAGGAGAAAGAAGAGCCCCCTCTTTACTTTGCTTTACGAGAATCCTAGAAGGAAAAATGTAGACTGTGGCTTGATGGATTAGATTTCATTTTAGCAGCATTTCCTGCCGAGGAAAACATCTGGTAAAGATGAACTGAGCCTAATTTTGTACAACTTATGATTTCATGTTTTTTGTAAAACATGTCAGTGATGAAAAAGAGAAATACTATTCCTTTTCAGCAGTACCTAAATATAAAATGTCTATTTAAATGCATGTTGGTAGTTTGGGCAGTAAATAGACTGGTTGGTTTTCCTTGACATTGTAGAGTATTAAGGAAAGAAATGCTGAATGTCATTTCAAGCGCTCTCTTTCCTGTATTTACTCCTTAAGAAAACTAATTCAGTGGCTATGATCCAATTACGGTAGACCTTAAGTCTGTCAGCAAACTTGAAATGATGAAAAATAAAATCAGATGAAAAATGTGGACCACATACAAGATCTTTATTTTTGAGCTGAAGAGATGCAAAGATTCTCCCTGTTTGGTTTTCCCTATTTCTTTCAGTTCTAGGTGCCATGCGCCAAATTATCTACTGGGTTTGTTTTTCTTTTTACCATAAATCTCATCACTCTTTTATATTATTAGCAATGGCCATTTAAATAAGAGATAATGTTAGAAAAAGAGATTGGGAGAATACTGATGGAATAGTTTATATGGATTTTGCTACGCCTTTTGACAAAGTCTCTCATGGAATCTTTGAGAGAAAAGTTATAGTTTTTTTTTTCTAACTGCTCCAGGACTTTGTTGTGGCATGCAAGATTTTTTTTTTTTTAAAGTTGTGGCATGTGAACTCTTAGTTGCAGCATGTGGAATTTCGTTCTCCAACCAGGGATTGAACTGGGGCCCCGCTGCATTGGGAGCACAGAGTCTTAGAAACTAGATCACTGAGAAAATCTCTCTCTATAGTTTTATGTACAGTTATTATATTTAGAGGGCTTCCCTGGTGGCCCAACAGTAAAGAATCTGACTGCAATGCAGGAGACCCAGGTTTGATCCCTGGGTCGGAGAGATTCCCTGGAGGAAGGCATGGCAACCCACTCTAGTACTGTTGCCTAGAGAATCCCATGAACAGAGGAGCCTGGCCGGCTGTAGTCCATAGTGTTGCACACAGTCAACCGTGACTGAAGCGACTAAGCAGCAGTGGCATTATAGAAAATTTAGATACATGCAATTACTAGATGAGTTTGGAAAAACCTCACCAAAAGTGGTTGTCAGTAATTTACGGTTACCTGAGGGGAGCTTTCATGTGCCATGAGACTGTTCCTTTTTCTATCAGTGATGAAATGGAAATCACATGGATGTGAATGCTTGTCCAATAGAAGGATACTATTTGATTATTAGTGCTGTCAAAAATGAAACTGGCTGCCTTGCAAAACTGTGTGGGCCCATAACTGGAAGTGTTCAAGCAGCACCCTTATGATCAAATGTTAGAGATGCTCTAAAGGGTGCTCTTGCATGGGAGGGAGGTTGAAGCAATTATGTTTAAATTCCTTTTTAACCTTAAGATACTATTTTTGTACTATACTTTGGCTCTAAGATAATTAGTAAAATTCCTTTCTTGAAATTGGTTGTAAATCTCTGATTTACACAGTTGGGTACCTGGAGCTTCTCAGGTACCCTGAGGACTGTGGTGATATGTCATGTACCTTCATGGGATAAATATGTCTGCTGACAAGTGAGACCTTTAAGTAAGTGTGTGGATACATGCGAAATACTATAAGGACATTTCTTTCAGAAACACTGATTTATACTTTAAAGGGCTAACTAAAAGTAAATTATAGAGAAAGGAAGAGCAGGAAAAGAACATGAATCCCAATGGAGCCAG
This sequence comes from Ovis canadensis, assembly GCF_042477335.2. Classification (NCBI taxonomy): domain Eukaryota; kingdom Metazoa; phylum Chordata; class Mammalia; order Artiodactyla; family Bovidae; genus Ovis; species Ovis canadensis. The sequence goes on along the minus strand of NC_091247.1, from coordinate 160,785,527 downwards.
TGTTCTTTTTGGTTCAATGTCTTTAGCTGAGTGGTCCTTGAAGGAGCTTGGTAAGACCCCAGACCTTTTACTCTGGGGCAGAATGGGACAGAGTAGGGCCAGAATATACTCTTCTTTCTTTTCTTACACACTTCCTTCATGAGTCTGGGCCAAGGAGTTTTCTGATAACTTTTAATAAAATTAGCAGAAATAAAAGGTGACTCTTTAGCTAGACATCTCACTGATTGTCTCCAGTAAGACATCTTCCTTCATTTGTAGAGAATTTTGAAATTCCTAACATTAATAATTTCATCTTTTTTAATAGTGAAATTTATTTTTAATTGAAGGATATTTGCTCTACAATGTTGTATTGGTTTCTGCCAAACATCAGCATGAATCAGCCATAGGTATACCTGTTTCCATCCCTCTTGAACCTCCCTCCCAGTAATTCCATCTTTTAAACTTGAATCCTAATGATATGGGTTTGTTTACTGAGATATGATCGACATATAACATATTAGTTTCAGGTGTACAACCTAATGATTTGGTGTTTGTATATATTGTGAAATGATCACAAAAGTCCGGTCAACATCCATCACCGTGCATAATTAAGACTTTAAAAAATATTTATTCGTTTATTTTGCTGCACCAGATCTTAGTTGCAGCATGTGGTGTCTAGTTCCCTGACCATGGATCAAACCTCTACTGGCATTCTGTACTGTCAGTAAAGCAGCTTTTTGGGCACTGAACTGCTGGCAGCCTTTGTGGCATCAAAGAGAGTGTACTCTGACCATGTTATTAATGAAATCACATGAAGTATTTCAGGCATACAGAATGTATTAAAATAATATGACAAAACTTACACGCCCATGACCCAGTTTAAGAAATAAAACATTAACGACACAGGTGAACATCCTCATGTACTCCTCTCTGATCCTGCTTCTCTCGGAGGCGACCACCATCCTTCACTTTTTCATGATGAGTTTCATGCCTTCACTTTTCAGATGAAAAGGAGGCACAGAGAGGTTGGGAACCAGCATAATCTCATCTTCCGGACTAATGGGAGCCACGGGATGCCTTCTGCTTCTTTCCAGGGGGAAACAGTTCACTGTTAGTACGTTTGTGCTGCTTCTCAGCCATTTTGGTACATGGATCTTCCTGGACTTAGGATGGGGTTACATGCAGAAAAACTCAACATACACTGAAAATGTAATACACCTAACCTACCAAATGTCACAGTTCATCCTAGCCTGCTTTAAACATGCTCAGGACACTTATGTTAATCTATGCTTGGGCTATATCATCTGACATGAAGCCTATTTTATAATGGAAAGTTGAATAACCCATATAATTTATTGAATGCTGAACTACAAGTGAAAAACAGAACAGTTGTCTGGGTCCAGAATGGTTGTAAATGTATTATTTGTTTCCCCTCGTGATCACTTGGCGGATGGGGAGCTTGATTGCCTAGTATCATGAGAGAGGATCTATGGCACATTGTAAGCCCAGGAAAAGATCCAAATTCAGAATTCACAGAAGGGTTTCTACTGAATGCATATCACTTTTGCACCACCATAAAGAGGAAAAATCATTTAAGTTGAACTCTTGTGAGTCAGCGACTGTCTGTAATCAAGTATGCATGAGATAAGGTGATTTAGAGAGGACTTTTGTGGTCTTGATATACTTTGTAACTTTGCACAGTAAGCAATGGAGAATCAAAGGAATTGTAGCCAGCACTTCTGTGTTTGGAGTCTTAGGATGTTACACTAAGGTATAAGTGGATACCACGAAGTTTGGGGACAGTCAGATGTGCTGGCTGTTTAGAATCGAGATTTCAGTGGACTGTTCCATTGGTGGCTCTGAGCTGTGGGGTGAGACTGCAGTGCTAGGAAGCCCCTTTTAGAGCCTTCCTTTTTCTTCCTGTGCAGAGATGAGACATTTCCCAAACCTTCTGAATTGAAGAATACTACTTTAAAATATTTTCCTTGAGAAATGTCATCAGGACATTGAATGGCTTCCTGGAAGAAATGAAAGTTCATGTGACTAATATGCATCTTCTGATGAATAAGAGCCCAAAAGACTGAAGAAATATGTTTGGAGCAGTTAAGTTTTTATCAAATTAAGAGAACAAACAAGATGATTTTCTTCTCACTGGTAGAATGATAGATCATCTTAAAATTCTGGAGGAAGCACAGGTGCTTTTCTCATTTTTATTTATAGATTTTTTAACAGCCTATGCTTTACACCCCTGTCATTTCCTTCTTTTTTTTTTTCCTTTAAAAATAACAGTTAACAATTTTCGCCTAGAACTCATTCACAGACATTTGAAAAGGTGGTATCTTTGGAGGAAGCTTGCAGGCGATCATGAGCTCGTCCCCCAGATTTAACTTTATCTGGAAGGCTGACATTTAATGTCTATAAAAATCATCAAGGAAAGCTTTGGAAAATGAGCAGTACATATAAAGAAGATTGATGGGTTCTCTGGGAAAGAAGTAATAGGGAGCTATGGATTTCTGAATTAACCCATCTATCAAAGGAGCAGGGGGGTATCAGACTGTCCCCATTTTTCCTGCTCCACCCCTACCCTGTGTTCACCAGTTGAGTGCCAGGTTGCAGCTGGATTGATTTGAGGACTCACTGTTGTTTCATTTTTTAATTTTTAAAAAATTCTTCTGTCTTTCTCTAAGACAATATCAAGTGGACTCTCTCCATCAGCTGGGTAAGGAGCAGTCTCTACCTCTTCACACCCAAATCATAGAACTTTCATGTCTTCACAGGATTGATAAAGTTATTTAAGACCACAATTTCAGACATGGTGTTTTTGTTCTTGTTTTCCAGACTGTTTATTCTATGGCTCCATTCCCATTTCCACAACTGGCAGAGTTAAGGGAAAAATACACTTACAACATTACACCATTCCCTGCCACAGTTAAGCCCACCTCAGTTTCTGGGTAAGGTCTTTTTTTTTCCCCTTGTTATTTTCATGATGAAAGACTTAATATTTTGTTATTTATATTTATTAAACCTCAGAAATACATTCAAAATAGCTTAGTGCTTAAAATCTGAAAATCTCTTTCCCAAAGGTTTTGATTTAAATCCAGGAGGAAGATTTTTGAAAGTGTTACTTTTCGAAGAAGGTTGGGGCATAAACTGAAATGGTATTTAGCAACCCTACAACTTATTTAAAAATATCAAATAATAAAAATTTCAGTAATTTAAAAAGTGTAGAATTGGTGTCTGAAGAGACAGATGAGCTAATTTAAAATACTGTGGTGACCAGAAATTGACAAATATATGTACATAGGAATTTATATTATGAAATGTACGTCACAGTGAAAAGATATACTATTTAGTAAGTGGTTCTGGGCCTATGAGACTCAATCTGGAAAGAAATAAAATAGGAATCATTACTTTATACCACACATCAGGATAAATTCCATATAGATGAGAGAGTTAAATGGAAAAAAATGAAATAATAAAATAAGCAGCAGAAAATATGGAAGGATGTCTTTACTTCTTTGTAATTGGGAAGGTGTTAATAACTGACTCAAAATTTAAAAAATAAAGGAAATAATTAAGCACTTTAAAAATAATTTTCTGCTTGACTAAAAATAATTTTCTGCTTGACTAAAACCAAACAGAGCCAAAAAAAAAAAAACAAACAACTCCATAAGCAGACAAAAAATACTTATGGAAAAATATTTGTAACTGATTTCTCTTGTGTATAAAATTCTTAGAAGTCCATAAGAAAATGACCACGCAACTGAAAATGATGAAAGGAGGGGAATAGGCAGTTTACATAAAAGGCAGCATCACTTAGACTCGGGGAAATGCAAAGTGAGATTGTGAGATTAAAGTGAGATTGAGATTCTGTTTTTTCACCTATCAGATTGACAAAACTTTAAAAGGTCGGTGTGCTCTCTGTCGATAAGGCTATAGGGAAACAGACACTCTTAGACTTTGCTGATGAGAGGTTAATTACCATAGGATTTGGGGCAGGCAATTTGACAGTATTTCCCCAGATTTTAATGCACATATCCTTTGATCCAGCAATTCTACCTTTCTGATTTATCCCACAAATATATTTGTACACATGCAAAACACAGTGTGTATAAGGTTATTTGGACTTCCTTGGTGGCTCAGATGGTAAAGCATCTGCCTGCAATGCAGGAGACCTGGGTTCGATCCCTGGCTTGGGAAGATCCCCTGGAGGAGGGAATGGCAACCCACTCCAGTATTCTTGCCTGGAGAATTCCATGTCCTGAGAGGAGCCTGGCGGGCTACAGTGCATGGGGTTGCAAAGAGTTGGACACGACTGAATGACTAACATATAAGGTTATTAACTGCAGTGATGTTTGTAATAGGATAATATTGGAAACCACTCAAACGTGCATCATTAATAGCCTAGTCCGCAACATGGGCTATATAGATACAGTACAGTACATGCGTACATGTGATTATGTATTCATGCAGTACAGTGCAGCCGTTAGGAAGATGAGGAAGAAGCTCTGTGTGTGAATACAGAGACTCTTTTTTAAGTTAAATAAAAGCAAGGTGCAGAAGAGTGTACTCATATGTAGTATGCTAATACTTATGAAAAAGAGGAGAAAAATAAGACTAGTCATATTTGCTTATTTACCTGATAACAAAGCAGAAGAATACATCAGAAATGAGTAACAGTGATCGCCTATGGGAATTAGGTGAGGCAAGAACCAGGCAGAAGTTGGACAAGGATGGGAGATGGACTTTATATTGGGTTGGCCAAAAGGTTTGGGTTTTCCTGTAACATCTTGCAGAAAAACCAAATGAACTTTTTGACTAACCTAATATATGTATATATATATATATAATAACTATATAGATATATTAAAATGTGTATTATAAATATAATTATATAAATGTGTTATATAAATTATAGCATATATGTATGTCATTTAAATCATGTAGGTATGTTACTTAAAGGTAATACTGCTATTTTTTTGAATATTGCTATTTCTTTTATGTTTTCCAAGACGACATAGTAAGGTCAGAGACAGCGATGAAGAGAATGACCCAGATGATGAAGATGTTATTGCTAATGCAGTGGGGTGTCTTGGACCTTTCAGTGGACTCCTGGCACCTGAACTGCAGAAGTACCAGAAGCAAGTTAAAGGTAAAGAGGAGGCCTCTGTTAGATAATCACAGTGTGTTGGTTCACTATCAGTTCAGTTCAGTTCAGTTCAGTCGCTCAGTCGTGTCTGACTCTTTGCGACCCCATGAATCACAGCACGCCAGGCCTCCCTGTCCATCACCATCTCCCGGAGTTCACTCAGACTCATGTCCATTGAGTCTGTGATGCCATCCCATCCTCGGTCGTCCCCTTCTACTGCCCCCAATCCCTCCCAGCATCAGAGTCTTTTCCAATGAGTCAACTCTTCGCATGAGGTGACCAAAGTACTGGAGTTTCAGCTTCAGCACCATTCCCTCCAAAGAAATCCCAGGGTTGATCTCCTTTAAGATGGACTGGTTGGATCTCCTTGCAGGCCAAGGGACTCTCAAGAGTCTTCTCCAACACCACAGATCAAAAGCATCAATTCTTCGGCGCTCAGCCTTCTTCGCACTATAGGCAGGGTATTATTATTGTGGCCTATTGTTTCCTGAACTGATTACCACTGTTAAAGATCTTCATTAGAAGTATCTTCTCTGTTACTTTATCATTTAAGAGGATCTCTCTGTTGTGTGTCACATACATCATACATATTTCTTTTTCTTTATGATTAGTTTTGCTTTCCACTCACCTGATTCAACTTTGTGTGCTCAGTTCCTTAGCACAGGGCCAGATGCATAATAGATGCTTACTATATTCTGTCTGAGTATGATTGGATTCATTATAGACTGACTTCTTTTCCACTATAGAAATATTCTCTAAAGCCAAAACATGGTAGCCTCTATTTGAATTTCAGTGACCAGAAACACATTATCTCATAGGACATTCCGCTAAATTCCTCTGCTTAGTCCAGGGTCTCTAGATTTGAAAAGATAACTTCCACTTACCAGTTCTGATCATCAATAGTTCTTCTGTTCAGAGCAAAACAGAACAAGTCTTCTCCCTCTTCCGCTGGATGTCTCTTGGATCTTGAGACCAGTCCTCATATCCCCTAGAGCTTTCTCCATGGTCCAAGTTCAGAATTTCTTAAAGATATGTCTTCCAGAACTTTTAATTTTCTATAAATTCACCTCTAAATGTCCTGCAGTTTGGTAGTATTCTTCTTAAAAATGGTACTCTAAATTGAATGCCATGCTATGTTTGTTTTTTCCTTGCAGAGAACAAACTTCCTGTGGAAGTCTGGACATTATCCATGCAGTGAACTCTTTTGAAGCAGTTTGTTGTTCTCCCACTATGATCTTTCCTATCTTTCCTATCTTGGGTGACAGTTCTTCCCTTAGGACATTTCATTCTGCCTTTTCTAGTTTGAAGACCATTTTCTTTGCTGGAAGAGTACAGAAACAAAAGATGTCAGGCACCTCTGCATTCTCTCTGCCATCTGCTAGCTTTATACTGCCATTTCAAAGTCATGAGCTATTTTCTCATTTTTGTTCTTCATGCTTTTTTTGTTTGTTCATTTTGTTGTTGGTGAAAACAACAACATGGTCATGGTAGTTTTAACCCTGAGCATGTTTTATATTTTAACCTGCTTAATGTTCAGTTCATGTCATTTTGTGTGTGTGTTCTTGGTATGTACTCCTTCGTCATCTTTTGAACTGACTTAAAAAAGAATCTGAACTCAACCAGGGTTCTTCTGATTTTGTAATGTCTTCTTCCTTCTCTTTTGTTGCTTGAGTTTTAGCTTTTGGTTTCTAGCCATGGGATCAATATGTATTATAACTCTAATATTTTGAATCTAACATTATAATGTATTATTAACTCTAACATTTTTATAGTCTGGGTCTATGTTCCATTTTTCTACCCTGTTATTTTTTCTGTGCAACTGTGTACTCTGGTTTGACATGATAACTTTCTCCTAAATTTCATCATTAGTCTTTGTGTTACTTTAGTTTAGATTAGCAGATCTCCTTTTAATTTTCTTCTCCTTAGAGAAGTATTTTCAATAAAAATATCAGATATTCAGTCTTTATCTGAATAACACTTTCAGCAGATGTTAGAATACTTAAAATCCCCTAATAATCTTTGTTTTTAAAGCTTGTCCCCAGGCTGGTTTTATATACTGTGTTAGAAAAATCTTAATTTATCCCCTTTTGCCTATGTGACATGGGAGTGTATTCTCACACAGTATTCATTTCTGTTTCTTGGCTTCCTGGGTGACTCAGTGGTAAAGAATCTGCCTGCAATGTGGGAGACCCAGTTTCGATCCCTGGGTCAGGAAGATCCCCTGGAGAAGGAAATGGCAACCCACTCTAGTATTCTTGCCTGGGAAATCTCATGGACAGAGGAGCCTGGCAGGCTATAGTATATGGGGTTGTAAAGAATCAGATACGACTGAGTGACTAACACTTTTCATTTTCATACTTGGATGTAATCTCAAATTTAAGGGATAAATCTAGTTGTTGGTGTCACAGGAGCAGAAACCACATCAGATATAACAAACGTAATAGAGAGTCAGGAAATGCTTATTAAATGAATAAAAACATTAATTTCTAGTGATACTGTAAAGTCTTGATAATCTTGTCTTGCTATTGTTAACTAAGGGAAAAACTCATTTTTCCTCATGCCTGACTAAATCCTGCAAATGGTCGATCCCTTGTAAATTCTCGTGCAGTTATATGGAAATCTGTACCCTGACTTTCGACCTTGTAAATTCTCGTGCCGTTATATGGAAATCTGTACCCTGACTTTAGACAGCTAGAGTTGTATTTTTCTAAGGGGAGTTTAGAAAATGGCAGTGATTTTTATCTGGAAACAGCTGACCTTATGTCCATATAATGATCAAAGTGGTAATAAAGTCAAACAATGAACCCACACAGCTCATTTCAGATTACAGTTAGGCTAATAAGAAAATGCGGAAGTATTTTCAGAACCAAATAAAAATAAGTACTAGACACATTCTAGTGTACCTGGATTTTTTCTGTGGTTCAGAAAAATTCAGAAAATTTCCTGGAGGTTAAGATACTACCCTGGGTTATATAGTGTCATCAATTCCCACTTAGTTCTGTTCTCCTCCAGTGACACCGTCTCCTTGGCTCTCTTCCCTGGAATACAGAATCAAATGGGGACCAGAGTCTGAGATCCAATAACATTGCAGAGCTGAGTCCAGGAGCGATCAATTCCTGCCGAAGTGAATACCATGCAGCTTTTAACAGTATGATGATGGAACGCATGACCACAGATATCAATGCACTGAAGCGGCAATATTCTCGGATTAAAAAGAAGCAGCAGCAGCAGGTTCATCAGGTGTATATCAGGGCAGGTAATGTACTTCTTTGAGTTAATTTCAGCTGTGTCTCAACTTGTGCAAGTCGACACAAGTATTTCTAGGATGGCCTGGGAATTACTGCTCACTCTGGCTTAGCACCCACCAACACAGCTGGCAGGAGACAACAGCATCTTTACCTTTTCACGTTTAATTTTATCTTATCAGGCTCTAAAGAAGAAAAAGGTCCCAAGGACCAGGCAGCTGATGGTATTGAACACCTCTTTGCTCTCTTTGCTTTTGGAGAAGGGTTTACAAATGATGAGAATGTTGCAAAGCCATGCAATCCTTGGATCGGAGACATTTTGGAGCTCTTACTTCTTAAGCTCCAGGCATTTGGAAGTGGAATTTAGTCATCTGTGTACTAGTAAATTAAGCTATTCTTCAGTCATTTAGATAGTAATATAACAGTTATGATCAGAGGAAAAGGAAAAAGCCATTTCTGTGCCTGGCTGATGGGTTAGCAGTGTCTTGGGCGTCTGCTGAGAAGAACACAATTTTACTGTAGTTGGAGTTGCTCTTTTCCAAGGATTGTTAAGCTTCTTTTTTTCTTTAAATTCCCCGAATCCCAATGAACAGTCTATTTTATTGTTTAATATATGCTGATTTGGGAATTGGTTTGTCTTATTCTAAGTGAAATCCTAATGAAAATGATGCCAGTCCGGGGTTAACCATGGTATTAATTTGACGTTTTTAAGAGACTGGTGAGCTTGTGACTGCCTTGCACAAAAACTGAATTTACCTTTTACTTGTTGGGAAGAAGCAGGCAACTTCTTGAAGATTCTTACTTTATCCTGAATCATTATAAAAATCTACCACACAAAAAACTAAAAACTATAACACTTTAATTTTCAAAGCAGTGGCACATACATGTCCTTATTTGTCCTTAAATCTACAAGGAAAGCAAGAACAGATGTTTTCATATCCTTGTGAAAAATAAGGAAATGGTAATTCAGGAAGGCTTAGCAGTTGTCTGGGATTATATAGCTATCTTGAGTGGTCAGGCCAGGGCTGTAACCCCCACGTTTTGATTCTTTATATAGTTCTGTTTGAACCACTTTCAAAAGCTTTGGGTGGGATGTTGAACAGTTGCCTTTGGGTACTAAATCAGCCCACTGTTTGTACTCTCGTCTGTGCTGATGTACAGACATACTGTGTGTATAGACATATGGTCTATAGGTCAAATTCTGCTCAATGTCTGTTTCTATAAATACAGTTTTATTGGAACACAGGCATGCCCATTTGTCTGCATATTGTCTATGATGGCTTTCACACTTCAGTAGCAAAAATATTTATAGTCTGGTCCTTTATAGGAAAAGTTTGCTGACCCCTACTCTAGGTCATGGTTTTTGTGGTTATTTTTAGAGAAATATTGGTGCTCAAGGGCAAAGTTCAAGAACATTGCTTCTCAGACTTTAGTGTGAATATGCATTGCTTGGGGATATGTTAAAATGAAGAATCTGCTTCCCGTAGCTGTGGGGTGGGGCTAAGATTATGCATATCCAATAAGCCTCTAGGTGATGCCACTGCTGCTGGGTGAGGATTGCACATTGAGTAGAAAGGTTTTGGAGATGGTATAGGTTAGGATTAGCAGTACAGGTGGGGAGAGTGAAATTCAGCTAGAGGCAAAAGTTCCCAGCTTCTGGGATGTCCCTGGTGGTCCAGTGTTTTACACTGCCAAGTCAGGGGCCACAGGTTTGATCCCTGGTCGGGGAACTAAGATCTCACATGCTGCGTGGCATGAGCAAAACAAACAAAAATCGTCACCTTCTGAGATTTAAAGAAAGGTGGTGAGGATGGTGATTGAGGTTAGGTTAGGTTAGCTTTCTAGGTTAGGGAGGACAGGAAGTTAAGCATTTTAGTCCTAATAGATCCTGTTTTTATGAAGAAATTGGAGAAAAAGTTGTTTGCTTGGGAGTAAGTTGAAGGTTGTGTAGGAGCTTCAAGAAAGGAATGAAGATTTAGATTGAACACTGAAAGCAATGGGAGAGGGAAAGAACGTTTGTTAAGTGCAAGTGAGGACCTAAAAAAATGGGCAGTTATGAATTTAAGGAATATCAACCCACATACCTGTGTGAATCCCCCATTCCCCTCACCACTACCCCCGGCAGCTCTTAGCTCCCACTTTGGAAAAAAGAACGTGAATTGTGGCTCTAGAGTGGAGTTTTGTCAGGCACGTGCGGTACAGCCACAGGGATGCTGAACCGTGGTTATTGATGAGGTGTGGTCCAAGGGATCAGCCATGCACCTAGCAGGGTGGTGGTGGTGGTGTAAGGGGGCCGAAGAGACAGTGAGAGATTATGAGAAGCCTGGGGCATCAGGGAATGAAGTCTGTGTGGTTCATTACCATGAATAGTTACATCCAAGGTCTGCGAGCTAGAAGAGTCAACGGGAAGAATAGGAGAGTCCAATATTTTTTTTTCATGTGAGGCAGATCCAGCTGATGTTTAGGAAGGAACTGGACAGGTTGAGGCCATGACGTAACTCAGGGAGGTAAGAGGACACAGAGTGAAGGGGAGACAGGTGTCCAAGTTTCACTGGAGACTGGCCTGTGACCAGAGGTGGAGAGATGAGAGCAGCTGAGAAGCATAGAGGGAGGACGACGACCACCACATGACCTGGGTGATGTGAAGGAAGGCTGCTCACAAAGGTGGTCTTTTCCTGCCACTTCTGCCTACAGCTCTTGTCCCCTTGAGTGTGCAGACTTCATTGAAAACAGGGGCTTGGTCATAGCCACAGGAGGAAGACAGTACTACTGTTAATAGTGTCTTCCAGGAGAACCCAATTTTGGGTGCTTTCCTGGTTTCAGTTTGCTTTTAGAGTCTGTTGAGGACACAGGAGTGGACCTGGGACCAGGCACTTGAGGCCTGTGATGTCACTGCGTTTTTACCACCTCCTTATCACTTCTCTCATTCTGCTGTCTCTCACTTAATAACATGCAGGGTGTGGTTTTCCCACCTCTCAGATGCTGACAGCTGGTAATCCATACGGTCATAGTGTGTGACTTATTATTTAAAAAAAAATTTTTTTCCCCTAAAGATTTCCTAGATGTATAACCTGGGAGGTTGCTTCTCAGAAGCAAAGCTCTCTGTAGAAAGCATTAGAGAGCCTGGACTCTAACTGGTAATAAGGGGTCAGAGTCTGTTCCCTTTGTGTCCTCAGCCCCTCCTCTCCTCTGTATGAAGGGAGGGAATCTGTACCCCAGGCTCAAGGACTGAATTCAGTTTCTGCTGCCTTCAGTTACATGACTCTGCCCTTACCGGGGAAATATGTGGGCAGCGGGCGGGGACAGCCTGTCTTGACTCCTCTTCCAAGATGGATGTTTTTCTCTGTGGTACCTTTCACACGACCTTTCAACCTTTCTTTCAGACAAAGGGCCGGTGACCAGCATTCTCCCGTCTCAGGTAAACAGCTCTCCAGTTATAAACCACCTTCTTTTAGGCAAGAAGATGAAAATGTCAAACAGAGCCGCCAAGAACGCTGTCATCCACATCCCTGGGCACACAGGAGGCAAAATATCACCCGTCCCCTATGAAGACCTTAGGACCAAGCTCAATTCTCCATGGCGAACCCACATCCGTGTCCACAAAAAGAACATGGCCAGGACCAAGAGCCAGCTGGGCTGCGGGGATATGGTCGGGCTGATAGAAGAGCAGAGCGAGGGCTCCAAGACTCACACCCTGGGGGCGGCCAAGGCATCTCCCTCCAACTGTGTCGGGACAGCTCGAGGCGAAAGCGGCTGCTCCGACGGCAGCACAGGCAGGACCATCGAAGGGCGGTCTCCGGAGCCAGTGTTTGCAGATGCAGAGGCCGATGTGTCTGAGGTCCAGGTGAAGATAGAAGCGTTGGAACTGACCCCAAGGGATGCTGCTGCTGAACCTGAGCCCAGGGTACCTCCACCCAGCCAGCGACACATCCCGGAGCCACCTGATGCCCCGGGAGGAAACAAGGTCCCCGGCAAGGCTTCCCAAGGTGGTAGCCACCCGAAGACCCCCATCTTTAGCCCCTTTCCCAGCGTCAAGCCACTGCGGAAGTCCACCGCCGCCAGGAATTTGGGATTATATGGCCCGACAGAAAGAACCCCAACCGTGCACTTCCCTCACATGAGCAGGAGCTTTAGCAAGACCAGCAGTGGCAACAGCAGCACTAAGAAACGGTGACCTTCTCTCAGAAATTATCCACATTCACCTCTTCCCGGTGGCAGGAGGGTTCCAGCCGGATGGATGGCTCCAGATGAGCTACCGTTGTCCACTGAGAGTGAATCCAGAGGTTCAGAGATGAGCAGCAGTCCTTAAAAAATGGGAATTGGAAATTGTATAATTGGCGCTAGAATCGGGATGTCTTCTGATTACGGATACAGTGGGTTCTTGTGGCAAAATAAATATTGTGGTTTTAAAGTGTTTGCCCAACTTTTCCTTGTGAGCTGTTTAGAAAAGACTTTGTATCTAGACTGTTAACTCTTCTTCCTTCCCTCCTGTTCTGAGGGCCTTCAGGGTCCTAGTGGCACCCCCCAAAACTTCCAGTTCTCTGGGTGTTATTAATACTCAAGCATGCACACACTAGCTGGCTAGAACAGAAACTGCAAAAAGAAAGTTAGTTTCTTAGTTGCAAAAAAAAAAAAAAAACCTTCCCAATTTCCCTCTTCATGCCCTATTTAGGGCAGCAGGGAAATGTTTGTATGTGTGAGTTTTCCTTCAGTAGTTTCGGCCAGTCTCAAAACTGGTTTTTATTCTTGTGCTGAAGTTCAGGAGAAAAATCTAGACAGCCTTTCCTTCACTTTCTGTTTCTACCTGCAAAATGAAGAAAACCCTCATCTGTTGAAATGTAGGTTCATCACCAACTTGAAGATCTTATGCAGGGGTCCCAAAGGGAATATGCATTAAGCAACTGCCCCGAACAGCTTGCTGATTCCACTAAGCTTTCCCCAAGCTCCATGTTCTTCTCCTAAGGAGAGTGTAGGTCCTCAGTGGTGGGATCTCTGATGGGCTCTACACAGAGCTTGTCTGGCACCCTCCACCACGCAGCTCATTTACTGACCAGCTCTCCACTACAGATGCAGGAAGCCTCTGCTCAAAAGCCAGAACATAGTACCTGCAATTCTGTTAGTTGAATTTTGTGCTTTTTTGGGGAGGTTGGAGTTCTTTGTTACTTGAACACTGCCTTTTCCTGGAGAAGGCCCCAGTACTTTCTAGCTCTCTCTCACCCCTTCCTCCTCAGAGATAGCACCTGTTATCTCCACTATGCAGATGGGAACCCTGAGTCACCCAGAGGTGAATAACCCTTCAGATACTCCAGGTAAATACTCTCGGTACTCAGTGTGACTCAGCCACGTTTCCTCCAGTGCAATAGGCGGGTTTCATGCTCTTTGTACACAGATGTGTTGGCTACCTAGGTTCTAGAAACCAAGACTTGGAAGCCATTCACTGCACTCCCTCCTGACTCAAAGAACCTTTCGCCAGATGCTATCATGGCATTTTGTAAAACCAGCTCTGACCTGCTTATCTGAAAAGGTAGTTTATTAAAAAAAACAACCAAACACTTCATGCAGCTGTCATTTTGGCTGGACAGAAGGCTCACTCCACAACCCCCTTTCCCCACCATCTTTAGAGACAGACTCAGCATTTTTATCCTCATCCCTGGAAGACCTCGACCAGGCTGGCAGGCATTTTGATGATGCAGACAATTGACCTAATTGGAGGATTGCTAATTCTGAAACCAAAACTATAGTTTAAGAAAGGATTTTTTTTTCCCTATGGAGAGGCACTAATTTTTAGAATAAAATAGAGAATGTGATTGTGTGGGCTTTTTTTGAACAGAAAACATGAGAATGATATATACAATGAGAAGAGTTATCCTTTTTGTGGTATTTTTACCCCTTAAAGAATTGAAGATGGAAAATCTGAGTAATAAGTTATTGCAGTTTGGGTCTTGAATTTGGTGCTTTCCAAAGTTAGCACGCATCTTCTTAAAGAGCAGCCACACCCACAACCTGTGTCTTGGGAAGAGTGTAGGTGGAGAGTCGGGATTACTTTGCATAAGAGACCATGTTTTCCAAAGTTAAGCCAGAGACACGATTTCCTTCCATCTGCTCAGCCTTTCAGATGAGAATGATTCCACCTTGTATTCTTTTCTCCTCCCCAGTCCCAAGTGAGTCAGAATAGTCCTGTCCCCTGGAGGGATGTCTGATTTGAACAGAGGATTGTTTTTCCTCTCTTGAGTTAGCTTCCAGCTCCCCGAGGGCTCTGAGTCTGGGGAGGTGGGTAATGAGGTAGAGGGTACTCAGTTCCTAGGCTTGTGCCATCGCTGTCTGCTACCTATCTTAGGGTTTGTAACATATATTGTTCCAGTTTCTTGCAGTTGGTCTTCCTGAGGAAAGGGTGGATGTGATGGCATGCAGCTGGGGATAAGTATTTATTGATGAAGAGTAAACTACTGAAAGGGTAATAGTCTTTTGAGGTAAGAATGATGACAGCAGGATTTCAAAACCCGACAAATTCCTGTTCAAGCACTCTGTCCTGTTAAAGTGCATGCATTGTACCATGTAATCACCATGTGAATCGGTCAGTTTGTGAGCTTTGCCTACTTTAGAAAACAAAGAATCTGCAGTAGCCTGTAGCACACAGCATGTACAAAGACCAGTGTGGACTTTCATCTTCCTTTGTCTTGGACACTGTATGCCAGGACCAGAAGTACTTACCAAGTAGCGGTTTCTTTATTTGTAGGTATGTCTGTACCCTGTCAGCACTATTCTGGGAGTCAATTTATGTCTCTGCACTTCAGTCCTCTTACAAAAGCCTCCAGCTAATCTAAACCTAGTTTGTAATGTCAACAATGGGGCTGTAACTGTTTGGAATATTGTATTCCCTCTTTTTGTCTCTCTTGTTCTGAAGAACTGTACCGATCACAAAAATATATGCATAAAGATTCTCATTGTTGTAGCTATTGTGGCGTTGTTTATCTGAGTGCCTGCATAGCATGCTGTGTGACTTCTCTCATCCTCTTCTCTTTTCCTGCCGACTTCCCCCCAGCCTCCCCTCTGCCTTTGTTCATGTGAACCAAGGGAGCAGCCCAATAAACTCCAGTGACCCCAGGTTAACCGCTAGGTTGCAAGGTGGCCTGTGATCTGCCAGGAACTTGGCAGAATGCTGGGTTCCTGAATATGAGTAAGAGAGTTTGCTCAAGAATGTGCGTACGTGTGTGTGAATGTATGCATAGAAAATGAATCTATAGAGCTTTCATTTCTCTTTGTTTTACTAAAACAGAGCAGTAGTTTAGCTTCCCGGTCTTATGGAATCTAGATGAACAGAGAACTGTGGTCAAGTGTACAGCTGCTGCCATCTCCCCTCATAAAATCTCCCTTGACTCTTTCTGAGCTACTTGTTTTGTTTTGTTTTTTGCTACATACAGCCATCATCTGAGGCAGCATTTTAAATACACTATGTTTCCTTATTAGAAACATGACACGTGTATTAAGAAAATTTGGAAAGCAGAGCACAAGGGACCATTGGTGTTCTGGAATGGGTCTCTCCGCTGTTTTTTTATGTTTGCGTGTATACACACACCACTGTCTACTAAAAGGTGTGTTGAGAACACTAGCTGAAGCTTTGTTTTTAGCAAATGCTCTTCTACAGCAGCATTTCATTGACCAGTATTTCATCATGTGCTCATGCCAGACTTCACACAACAGCATCTTCTTGTAAAAGAGATGTCTTTTTTTTTTCATATTGAAGTGTAGTTGATTTACAATATTATGTTAGTTTCAGGTATATAATAATTAATTTTGTTACACATAGATCTGTATATTGTTTTTTAGATTCTTTTCCATTATAGTTTAACATGAGATAGTGAATATAATTCCCTGTGCTATACAGTAAATCATTGTTTATCTATTTTATATATGGTAGGGTCTATCTCAAACTGGTATTTTTTGGTTATAGATAGTACTGGAAAGACTACCCTAACACTTACATCTTTGTGCACAGACCTAAGAATTTTCTTAGGATATGTTCATCCAAATGGAGTTGCAAGGTCAGAAAATGTGTGAATTTCTAAGAGATATATATATATATATATATATATATATATATATATATATATTTATCTCCACCTCCAAATTGCTATACTTGAAGATTGAAGTAACTACAGAAGTACTCAATGAAAATGCCTTTTTTTTTTTTTTGTCCCTAGGACCTCCCGAATTGATAGAAACAGTGATAATAGGCATTCATATCTCATCCCTGACTTTTAAGAAAACTGTTAAGTAGGATGTTTCCTGAGGTTCTTGGTAGGTATCTTTTAACAGGTTAAGGAAAGCACCTTTTATTCTTTGCTCACTAAGAGTTTTTAAAAAAATCAACGCATATTTAACTTTATCAAGTGATCCCTAAATTGCACCCTTTGAAAAGGAAGTGATGCTTAAGACTTCATATCTTGAGCTTGAGAAAATAGCTATTACCAAGTTTCATCATAGCGTATTAAGGTATTTTAGAGTTGGAAGTGATAGTGATGAAAGTCCTATGTGCAAATTTTCATTGCAGTATTAAATTTACTAGAAGAAATTTAGAAATAATGTAAACTCCAGAAAAATAAACGACCCAATCAAAAAATGGGCCAAAGAACTAAATAGACATTTCTCCAAAGAAGACATACGGATGGCTAACAAACACATGAAAAGATGCTCAACATCACTCATTATTAGAGAAATGCAAATCAAAACCACAATGAGGTACCACTTCACACCAGTCAGAATGGCTGCGATCCAAAAATCTGCAAGCAATAAATGCTGGAGAGGGTGTGGAGAAAAGGGAACCCTCCTACACTGTTGGTGGGAATGCAAACTAGTACAGCCACTATGGAGAACAGTGTGGAGATTCCTTAAAAAATTGCAAATAGAACTACCTTATGACCCAGCAATCCCACTTCTGGGCATACACACCGAGGAAACCAGAATTGAAAGAGACACATGTACCCCAATGTTCATCGCAGCACTGTTTATAATAGCCAGGACATGGAAACAACCTAGATGTCCATCAGCAGATGAATGGATAAGAAAGCTGTGGTACATATACACAATGGAGTATTACTCAGCGGTTAAAAAGAATTCATTTGAATCAGTTCTGATGAGATGGATGAAACTGGAGCCGATTATACAGAGTGAAGTAAGCCAGAAAGAAAAACACCAATACAGTATACTAACACATATATATGGAATTTAGGAAGATGGCAATGACGACCCTGTATGCAAGACAGGGAAAGAGACACAGATGTGTATAATGGACTTTTGGACTCAGAGGGAGAGGGAGAGGGTGGGATGATTTGGGAGAATGACATTCTAACATGTATACTATCATGTGAATTGAATCGCCAGTCTATGTCTGACGCAGGATGCAGCATGCTTGGGGCTGGTGCATGGGGATGACCCAGAAAGATGTTATGGGGAGGGAGGTGGGAGGGGGGGTCATGTTTGGGAATGCATGTAAGAATTAAAGATTTTAAAATTTAAAAAATAAAAAACTAAAAATTAAAAAAAAAAAAAAAGAAATAATGTAGACATCTGAGGACAAGGATAACAGTTGCATGAATTATGGTTCATTTACAAAATGGAAGTGCAAGGGCCCATGAGTGTTTGGACCATTGACATGGTGGTTCTCTTATCTTCATGAGGCAGTTCAGGTGAAAATTTCAGCGAAATCTGGAATCATAGACTCACTGGATACAGCTATGAATGAGAGGTCCTTACTGGATGATGGCTGAAAACAGAACCATGCAATGTGACTGTTCCACAGAGGCAATCTGGGCTCAGTTAAATGGGGACTGAATGGAGTTACATAGACACTTGGGTTGGTTCA
The DNA here is from genome assembly GCF_042477335.2 of Ovis canadensis. Taxonomy (NCBI): domain Eukaryota; kingdom Metazoa; phylum Chordata; class Mammalia; order Artiodactyla; family Bovidae; genus Ovis; species Ovis canadensis. The sequence continues at coordinate 160,767,292 of NC_091247.1, read as the reverse complement.
GCTCCCTTGAGGTTCCCTGCTGGCCATCTCCTGAGGCTGAGTCTGCTTCTTTCCTAGTGTGCAGCTCTGATCAAACCCATTGACCTTTTTGCAAAGTCACTCTCCATCCCATTCTCTTCCTTCCTTCCAGCATGGGCAAGCCTTATCTGACTGCTTCACCCTGCATCCCAGGGGCCTCAAGAGTCTTCTTCTTAAGGTTAAAAAACCAGGAAGTTGACTGTTTCTTAATTCTTTCTTTCTTTCTATATATTCCCATAACACTTCTAAGTTTTTCTTTAGGCAGTGCTGATCCTTGAGAAGGAGGTGGATCAATTGCCCTGTGGGGCCACCAGCTCTCTGGTTGGAAATAAGCTGATACTTCAAACCCAGGTGTCTCCCAATCCCTGCTGCTGCTGCTGCTGCTAAGTCACTTCAGTCATGTCTGACTCTGTGCGACGAGGGTCTATGAATCTGGATTGAAACAAAGCAAAGCAGCCACAGAACAAAAACCTCTCCTAGAAATTTTGATACTGAACTAGATTTGACAACCACTGGTCAACCTATTTTAATGGACTTTCAAATAGTCTCCCAGCCCACGCCACCTCTCTTTGTTGGTATGACTACATATTGCTGCCAGAGTAATTCTTCTAAAATGCAAAACTGATCAGACAATTCCTCTGGTCAAAATCCTTCAGCTGGTTCCCATCTTCTGAAGGATAAATGTTGAAACCCTTATCTTGGCTTGATCTAGCCCATGGTCATTTTTCCAGCTTGTTTTCCCGCCATCTTTCCCATTCATTGCCTTCTGCAGTTTGTCATCATCAGCACAATAATGTCAACCCCTTGTAGAGATCTTATCTGCTAGGCACTGTACTAGCGCCTTTATGTTATCTTGCTGGCATATTCCTCCTAAGAACCCCACACACATATTATTCCTGTGTTGGAGATGATGAAAGTGGGGTGAGTGGTTGTATTCTTGACCACAGTCACTTCATGGTAACTGGCAGAGTCCTGATCCTTCTGACACCAGAGCCCAAGCTTTCTGCTTTGCACTGTCTGTACCGTCTGAGACCTTTGCATACAGCAACTTGAAATGCCCTGAAAGCTTCTTACTCTCCCAACACCCTTGTAACTGTGTATTTATTAACCTCTTCCCTGAGCTCCCTCCTTGCTCCAGTCTGCTTGGAAAACACCCACCCACCCTTTTAGTCTTATCACACACGTTAATAGCGTCAGCTCCAACCCTTGCCACTTTCCAATAATATGATCTTGTGTGTGTTTCTTAACCTTCTCTTTCTACATCTGTACAATGAGGATAATTTCAATCTCACAAGGTTTGTTGTAGACTTCTGTGATTCTGACCTAGAATTAACATTCTTCCTTTGGCAGTAATGTCCTGGAGAGCTTTGTTCTCTTCCCATGTACATCTCTGTGAGGCTGATGGCCTAGGAGCACACAGTCCAAGCTAAGCCATTCAGCATTCTCCCTGTTCCCAGCCATGGTGTCTGACCCATGGTCAAGCACACGAAGAATGTCAATTCCTGGGCTCTTGTTTTGAACTTGTGGGGAAAGCTGATTTGCTCATTTTTAGTGGATTTGAAACTGGAAGGAAAAAGCCAAGGAGCTGCTGGTAGCAACCATCTTGTAACATCTCCCCATCCAGGAGAGATTCTTGGAGGAGTGAATCGAGACTGAGCAAGCAGAGCGGAGAAGCAGACACCTGGCCCTTTTCATGTCAGAGACCCCTGGATCAGACCATACCTGAAGCAAATTACTCTCTCTACACCACTTATTCTTCCCTGGTGGCTCAGACAGTAAAGTGTCTGTCTACAACGTGGGAGACCTGGGTTCGATCCCTGGGTCGGGAGATCCCCTGGAGAAGGAAATGGCAATCCACTCCAGTACTATTGCCTGGAAAATCCCATGGATAGAGGAGCCTGGTAGGCTACAGTCCATGGGGTTGCAAAGAGTCAGACATGACTGAGTGACTTCACTTTCACTTTCACACCACTTATTACATCAGCCAACCTTCCAGTTTTTGGTTTTAACCTGTTTGGTCAGGTTTATCATTCATATTAAAAACCTGTTAATTGGAATAGACATTTTATGAGGATAACAGGTTAAAAGGCAAAATAGTAGGCACCGTGACTAACAAGTAGCTAATAGTTTTAGCTGACAATGACTCAGACGTCTCCTGAGGGCTCTCTATGACTTCTGGCTCTGTCCTCCCCATCCTAATAATAGATAGTGTAGGTTGGTGACAGGAAGTGTGGTTCTTGTTTTATGAATGGGGTTCTTTCCTCCAGCCTTTGAATCTTCTTTGGGCTCGTATCTCCTGGTGGCAGGAGAGGTGATTCTGAGTATGAAACAGTTTTCCACCAATTTCACCTCTTATTCCAGCCCCATCTTTGTTCACAGCTGAGTCCTGGGGATAGCAAAATAACTGTAAGCAAGTCACGAAAGGGTTATTTTAACGAAATTCCACCAAAGTTGGGCGTCCAGGCAGCCTGTGTGTGGAGCTTCCTTCCCCAGGTGTGATGGAAACCAAGGGCGTCTCCCCTTGCTCCCTCAGGAGCCTGTTCAGCTCTCTCACAGGGAAGGCTCTGGAGCAGCTCTGCTGGCATCTGTTGGGAAGTAGCAGGGCTGGATGGGGGTGGGTGGGCCTCTTGGGGACCTGCAGGATCCACTGGGAGCACCCACTAGGAGCACACCTTCTGGGAAAAAAAGAGGAGCACCTTGTGAGGATTTCAAGAAAACATTGCCTGGTGTTAAGGGGATGGAAAGACCTTATAGCCACTGCCTCAAAATATGTGAGAACAATGGTTTTTGAAAAATTTAAATTAATTTTTATTGCAGTATGTTTGCTTTACCATGTTGTGTTGGCTTCTACTGCATTAGCAAAATGAATCAGCGTACATATGGGTATATCCCCTCCTTTTTGGAGCTCCCTCCCATTTAGATCACCACAGAGCATTAAGTAGAGTTCCCTGTGCTATTGTATAGTAGGTTCCCAATACTTGTCTACTTTTGCACAGTATCAATAGTGTATATGTGTTAATTCCAATCTCCTAGTTCCTTCCACCCGACCCCTTTCCCTCTTGGTAACCACACATTTAGTGGTTTGAGTCATTGTTACAGGGACCCTATGTAGACCAAAAATTTGCTGAGTCTGTGAAAAGTCAGGTTACATATAACCTGTATCACACATACGTGCTAAACTCCACAAATGTATATGCAACAGAACCTAGCAGATGGTGAAAAGCTTTAAAGTTTTTTTTTTTTCCCCATGTGGAGCTATGGACTGGAGTTTCTAGTACATTTTCCAAGTGGGAAACAAATCACAGAGTCATGGAATTATTTAACAAAAATGTTCATGTCAGAATAATGAAATCACTAAATGTCAGACCCAGAGGGCATGGAGCTCAGTTTCAAAAATTTACTTCCTTATTTATTTAAAGTGGAGTATATTTGCTTTACAACGTTGTGTTAGTTTCTGCTGTGCAACAGTGTGAGTCAGCTCTATGTACACGTATATCCCCTCCCTCTCGGACCTCCCCCGACCCCATCCCGCCCACCTAGGTCATCACAGAACGCAGTTAAGCTCCCCATGCTATACAGCATCTTCCCACTAGCTAGCTATTTTATACATGGTATATATTTTACACAATGTATATATGTGAATGCTACTCTGTCCATGTACACTTTCACTTATATAAGTAATATTTGCACATGTTGAAAATTCAAAATGTGCAAAAAGCATATGGTAAAAACCAAGTTTCCCTTCATACCCTGTCTCTTAGCCAGCAGTTTCCCTATTCACTGGAAACCACTGCTACTGCTTTGTTGCATCTCCTTCCAGAGAGATTTTATGCATATTCAAGTACTTTCATACACACACATTTGCATAGGTAGTGGCATAAGAACCTTCTGAACCCTTCTTTTTCACTTAATGTATCACAGAGGTGATTCCATAAGAGTGCAGGTAGCAACCTCAGCCTTTTTTTTTTTTTCTTTTTATTGCTGCTTTAATTTTCAACTTACTGTACACAGTGAATTTACCCTTTTGGCCTTTGTTAGATCATTTGATGGCTTACAGTTCCTTACCTATACTAAGCAGGTGGTGCTTTAGGTGATAAAGAACCCGCCTGCCAATGCAGAAGACATAAGAGATGCGGGTTTGATCCCTAGGCTGGGAAAATCCCTTGGCAGGGGAAAAGGCGACCCACTCCAGTATTCCTGCCTGGGAAATCCCATGGACAGAGGAGCCTGGCGGGCTACAGTCCATGCATGGTGTTGCCAAGAGTAGGACACGACTGAAGCAACATAGCACTTAGTTCCTTACCTATGAGCGTACATACCCTTGTACATGTGTTGTTATATTACAAGCAAGCAAGTTTAGCTATAGGCTAAGTCCCTAGATAAGGAATTATCTGGTAACTGTGTGCATTTTAGGTTTTGATAAAGTTGCCAAATTACTCTCTACAGTTGTTCTGTATATAAATTTTGACTTCCATTGGAGATGTGTGAAAATGCCCAATTTCTCCTACCCTCATATTACTCAATATCTTATCAAATATTTTTATCAGGTATTTAATGTGCATTTAAAAACATGCATGAAGTTAACATTCATTTTAAAATTCTTTATACGTTGTTTGTTCATAGCATTTGCTCAATTTTGCTCTTTTTTCCCTTATTGATGCCAGTTCTTTTTTTAAAAAACTAAAATACAGTTTTATTCTAAATGTGGACAATTTGCATATGTTTTACTTGTATTTTTAAAAACTATTTATATTGGGGTATAGCCAGTTAAGAACATTGTGATAGTTACAGGTGCACAGCAGAGTGACTCAGCCGTACATAAACATGTATTCATTCTCGTCCAAATTCCCTTCCATCCAGGCTGCAACATAATGAACAGAGTTCCCTGTGCTATACAATAGTTAGTTGTATGGTTAGTTGATATAACTATTGATATACTATTGATACTATTGATATACAATAGTTACTTGATGGTTATTCATTTTAAGTATAGCAGGATGTGTGTGTACACTGTCGTGTCTGACTCTTTGTGACCCCATTGAGCCTGCCAGGCTCCTCTGTCGATGGGATTTCCCAGGCAAGAATACTGGAGTGGGTTGTCATTTCCCCCTTCAGGGGATCTTCCTGACTCAGGGATTGAACCCATGTCTCTAGTGTTTCCTGCATTGGCAGGCGGATTCTTTACTAATGTGCCACCTGGGAAGACTGATATAGCAGGATACCAGTTCTTTATACAAGAAAAATGTCCTTGTCTGTTATATGAGTTGTAATATTTTTCTTATTTTGCTGATCATCTTTAAATTTGTTTATATTAATTTTTGACATATATTTAGAAACATTTTTTTTTCAAATTCATCAGTCTTTTCTATCTTCTGGATTTTGTGTGACATTTAGAAGGGCCTTCTCCACATCTTGTGATTATTTGAAAAGTCTCTCTTTTTTCTTCTACTACTATTTTGGGTTTCATTTTCATAATTAAACCTTTAAATTGAAGTATAGTTGATTTACAATGTTGTCTTAGTTTCTGGTATACAGCAAAGTGATTCAGTTACACATATACTTTTTCATGTATTTTCTATTATGGTTTATTACAGGATACTGAATATGGTTCCTTGTATAATAACAAAGCTATACAGGACATTGTTGTTTATCTTTAACAACAACAAAAAATATATATATATATAGTAATTTGTATGTGCTAATTCAAAGCTCCTAATTTATCCCTACCTCACCACTTTCCCTTTTGGTAACCAAAAGTTTGTTTTCTATGTCTGTGAGTCTATTTCTGTTTTGCATATAATTTCATTTGTGTTGTATTTTCAGATTCCATATATATGTGATATCATATGATATTTGTCTTTTTCTTGCTGACTTACTTCACTTAGTATGAAAATTTCTAGGTCTATCCATGTTGCTAAAAATGGCATTATTTCATATTTTTTTTTATGGCTGAGTTGCCAACTCAATGGACATGGGTTTGGGTGAACTCCGGGAGTTGGTGATGGACAGGGAGGCCTGGCGTGCTGCAGTTCATGGGGTCGCAAAGAGCCGGACACGACCGAGCAACTCAACTGAACTGACTGAGTATTCTGTTGCATATATATCCTCCATCTGGAAGCAACCTAGATGTCCATCAACAGATGAATGGATAAAGAAGTCATGATACATAAACACAATGGAATTATTACTCAGCCTTAAAAAGGAATGAATTTGACTCAGTTCTAATGAGGTGGATGAACCTAGAGCCTATTATACAGGGTGAAGTTAAGTCAGAAAGAGAAAGACGAATATCATATATTAACACATATGTATGGAATCTAGAAGGATGGTACTGATGAAGCTACTTGCAGGGCAGCAATGAGACGCAGACACAGAGTACAGACTTGTAGACACAGTAGGGGGAAGGTGGAACAAATTGAGAGAGTAGCATCGAAGCATATACATTACCATATGTAAAATAGAGAGCCAGTGGGAATTTTCTGTATGATGCAGGGAGTTCAAATCCAGTGCTCCGTGACTAGAGGGGTGGGACGGGGAGGGAGGGAGGTTCAGGAGGGAGGGGACACACGTGTATACCTATGGCTGATTCATGTTGATATATGGGAGAAACCAACACAACACTGTAAAGCAATCATCCTCCAATTAAAAATAATAAATTTAAAAAGTTCACAGCCAACAGCTGACACATCATACTGTTTTTATCTTCATAGTGCTCCTGAACTGAGTGGAATCATTGCAAAGTGTTTCCAGTAAATGAGCATCTCCTCCAGAAATCCCTCGTCACTTCAGCTGCTTTGATATGGATTTTGATGCCAGCAGCTCAAGATGATGACGGATAAGGTAACTTTTAGAATTTCTATAATTAGTGGTGGTGGAGTGGGAGCGATTAGCGGTGCTGTAGAACCTGTGGAGGGTAAAAGGGAGGCTCTGCACCCAAAACAGTCAGTCCCAGAGAGTTGGTTCCGCCTTCCTTTTGAAAATTCTCTTAGAGATAAACTCTGGAAGGAAGCGCCTCCATTGCTTAAGTTGGCCTCATATGGGATTTGGAGTATCACAGAGGGACACAGTAAGTATGATGGCACGGTGTAGTTATATTGACGTAGCTTGAAAGGTCAAGAAAGGAAAGAATAAGAAAAAAACTTTTAAAGGGTCCCACCCAGCATCAAGATTTGCATAAAGGCTTGCCACAAACAACACTTCAATCTGTGATGATATAAAAATAACAAATTAATAATCAAGTCACACCCAACCATTGGATTTCCAGATTTTAAAAAAAAGATATTTTCTAAAAAAGAAATTATGCCAAGTGAATATCTTATTTTCCTTGAACTGACTCTCTTCCCTCCCAGAAAAAACAGAAAGTAAAACAAACAAGAAAAACAATAATAGAAACAGCCGCATACCTTAACCCAGAGAAGTAGTTTGGATCCTGTAAAAGTATTATTAGTGAGAACCAAGCTTTGTCTGTGCAGTAGAGAAATGGGGATCTGGACTTCTGCAGGACCGGGTCTGAGTTTCTGAACCAGATGGAGTAAGGTAGGCTTTGGATGGAAGGGCTTGCTGCCACCTTTCAGCAGAGCAAGGCCATGGTTGCACCAGCAATTGTATTTTCATATCCAGGTCCATGAGGCCCATGACTCCACCATACTCATCCTGAGTGGAAAATCTGGACTGATGCTCTGGGCGACAGCTGCAGAGTGCAGTCTGGGGAGCCTGTGAGTCGCTGAGGTCCTTTCATGGGGTTCCTGAGATCAAAACTGTTTATATTAATAACGACACTAAGATATTGTCTGTCTTTTTCACTCTCGCTTTCTCATGAGTGTACGCGAGTTTTTCAGAGGCTACCTAATGAGAGATATTAGAACCGCCTGAATGCAAAAGCCAGCTGTGTTGATAACCGGGCATGAAAGAAATCTGCGAAAGTGTAAAGCAGTGCTACTTTCTTTTTTTTTTTTTCTTTTTTAAAAACAATATTTACTCCTTTATTTTTTAATTTATTTTTATTTTATTGTTATTATTATTTTTAATTTTACTTTACAATACTGCATTGGTTTTGCCTTACATTGACATGAATCCGCCACGGGTGTACATGAGTTCCCAATCCTGAACCCCTCTCCCACATCCCTCCCCATATCATCTCTCTGGGTCATCCCCGTGCACCAGCCCCAAGCATCCTGTATCCTGTATTGAACCTAGACTGGCGATTCATTTCTTACATGACAGTATACATGTTTCAATGCCATTCTCCCAAATCATCCCGCCCTCTCCCTCTCCCACAGAGTCCAAAAGTCTGTTCTATACATCTGTGTCTCTTTTGCTGTCTCGCATATAGGGTTATCATTACCATCTTTCTAAATTCCATATATATGCCTTAGTATACTGTATTGGTATTTTTCTTTCTGGCTTACTTCACTCTGTATAATCGGCTCCAGTTTCATCCACCTCATTAGAACTGATTCAAATGTATTCTTTTTAATGGCTGAGTAATACTCCATTGTGTATATGTACCACAGCTTTCTTATCTATTCATCTGCTAAGACATATGGATGGCCGACAAACACATGAAAAGATGCTCAACATCACTCAGTATCAGAGAAATGCAAATCAAGACCACAATGAGGTACCATTTCACGCCAGTCAGAATGGCTGCGATCCAAAAGTCTGCAAGCAATAAATGCTGGAGAGGCTGTGGAGAAAAGGGAACCCTCTTACACTGTTGGTGGGAATGCAAACTAGTATAGCCACTATGGAAAACAGTGTGGAGATTCCTTAAAAAACTGGAAATAGAACTGCCTTATGACCCAGCAAGGAGAAGGCAATGTCAACCCACTCCAGTGTTCTTGCCTGGAGAATCCCAGGGACGGGGGAGCCTGGTGGGCTGCCGTCCATGGGGTCGTACAGAGCTGGACACAACTGAAGCAACTTAGCAGCAGCAGCAGCAGCATGACCCAGCAATCCCACTACTGGGCATACACACCGAGGAAACCAGAAATGAAAGAGACACGTGTACCCTAATGCTACTTTCTTATCAGATATTTTTGTTTTGGAAAGTGAAGCTATTTTTTAATAAAATGTTGTTTATGTTAATGGATTAATTGTTGTCATTTTAAAAAGAATTCAGATATTTTGAATTGACTTATAAAAAAAGTAAATATAAAATTACATAAGCTTTAAGCTCTGTATGGTCCTTATAATTTTTAAGAAAATGTTTAAGAATTTAGGAGGATCCTGATACCAAGAAGTTTGAGAGCTGCTGGTCTATGGGGTAGTGAAAGAAAATAAATGTAAGATAACAACAGTTATTTATGAGGACTTCCTGTTTGACAGGTTCTGTGCTAAGGGCCTAACATGGATTACCTCATTTTACTCTCATAACCATCCTAAGAGTGGGTACTAATGTCCCTTCTTAGGTTACATACGAGTAACCTGGGCTTAGAGAGGATAAGTAATATTCTCAAGGTCAGAGAGTTCAAAAGTGGCAGAGAGTGGAACTGAACCCAGGGAGTGTGGTTCCAGTTCTCACCCCCTAAACCACCTGGTGACAGTGCTTCTAGCAGTCGGTGCCTACTCTTTTCTCTCTTGTGGCCCATCCCAGCCCTGCCCCTAAAAATTGGATATGATGAAAAAGGCAACTGGAGAATCATGTGTCGCTGACTAGGTCTCCCCACTCCTGAGTCAGGGTGGACTGGAACAGCTGTTGGCACCCATAATGAGGGGGATGCCACATGGACACATGGGCACCAGCTCCCCAAACCCATGCTCATCTCTCCTTCTTAAGTTAATTTTGAACCTGAAAAAGTGTGATTATTAAAAAAAGAAAAAGTAAAGAGGGATAACTATGAGAGGAAAAAACTCACAAAAATCAGTGGAGGGAATCTTGTTTCACAAGACTGTTAAGATTCTCTACTATTTAAATAAACAAAGACTGGACATTTTTAGGTGATGTATGATGTTTGATTTATGCAACATAGACTGGCAATGATTTAGTGGATCTACATTCAGTAAAGAAACCTTGGATATATGTGTGCGCATGTTAGTCGCTCAGTTTTGTCCGACTCTTTGCGACTCTATGAACTGCTCTGTCCATAGGATTTTCAAGGCAAGGATATATCTACGGCTAAATGAAAATATCATTAGCTATATTAAGAGTTTGTGTGTGTGTGTGTGTGTGTGTGTGTGTGTGTGTTAATCGCTCAGTCGTGTCCGACTCTTTGCAACTCCTTGGACTGTAGCCCACCAGGCTCCTCCGTCCATGGGGTTTTCCAAGCAAGAATACTGGAGTGGTTTGCCATTCTCTTCTTTAGTAAGCTCTTTATGCATCATTTTAATGATTCTCTGTTTTACTGGCTTTCTATTTTCTAACTAACTTCCCATCCATCTTGTTGCATAAGAAATACAAAGGGATGGGGAGAACGATTGGGTTTTTATTGTTTTTTTTCACTTCAACTGAGCACGGGTATGACAAACATATGTAACCACTAGGTGCCACTGTTGCTTCATGCAATATCGCCAGGCTCCTGCGTTTTAGCATATGTTGGGAATTTTATTCTAAAGTGTCCAGGGTGTTTGAGTGGGGATTGTTGTTCAATCACTCAGTGTGTCCGACTCTTTCGACCCCATGGACTGCAGCACACCTTGCTTCCCTGTCCTTCACTATCTCCCGGAGCTTGCTCAAACGCATGTCCATTGAGTCAGTGATGCCATCCAACCATCTCATCCTCTGTCGTCCACTTCTCCTCCTGCCTTCAATCTTTCCCAGGATCAAGGTCTTTTCTAAAGAGTCAGTTCTTTGCATCGGGTGGCCAAAGTATTGGAGCTTCAGCTTCAGCATCAATCCTTCCACTGAATACTCAGAATTGATCTCCTTTAGCAATGACTGTTTGATCTTGCAGTCCAAGGGACTCTCAAAAGTCTTCTGCAACACCACCACAGCTCAAAAGCATCTGTTCTTCGGCGCTCAGCTTTCTTTATGGTCCAACTCTCACATCCATACATGACTACTGGAAAAACCATAGCTTTGACTAGACGAACGTTTGTGGGCAAAATAATGTCTCTGCTTTTTAATATGCTGTCTAGATTTGTCATAGCTTTTCTTCCAAGGAGCGAGTGTCTTTCAATTTCATGGCTGCAGTCACTGTCTGCAGTGATTTTGGAGCCGAGGATCCAGAGTGAGGGGGAGACCTGGAAGAATCCCACTGCTGCATGCCCACCCCCGTCCCATCCCCATACTCCCATTTTATAAAATTTTTTAAAAGTATGTAGAATTGGCTGTTGGGTAAGGAGCACTCAAACACAAAGTTCCCAGTCAAAGATCATTATTTCTTGAAGAATGGTTTCAAAATCAGCTTCAAGTAGAATGTGAAGCAAGTGCTGTGGCCAGTTTAGGCAAAAGTGCCCAGTGCAGTGTCCAGTACAGGTGACTCTGTCCCAAAGAGACGCCCTGCATGTTGTGCAATGGTAAAAGTTGAGCCTGGAGCCCAGCAGCATCTCTCTTTGGAGAAGATGGAGAGGAGGAGCTCGCAGTGGGGAGGGGAGGAGGACTAGCCATGGCCACACCCTCTCTAGGTCCTGATGTCTGTTCTAGGGACCCCAGAGCTGAAGGATGAACTGGAGTACCTGCTGAAATATGAGGCATACTTTGTTGGGCATCTTGTTTCACTGTGGGATGGATCTGCTAGACACTACATTCTGTGTTCAATTTACCTTAATCATTTCTCATGTGATTTCCAGACTCAGGGTACTTATTTGTTGAGCAGCATTAGGTCCAAGGCTCTGTGCTAAGCCATCTGGAACATCTTCTGGAGAATATTGGGGTTGCCGATGTCCTTTGATCTCTGGGTCGGGAAGATCCTCTGGAGGAGGGTATGGCAACCCACTCCAGTACTTTTGCTTGGAGAATCCCAAGGACAGAGGAGCCTGGTGGGTTACAGTCCTTGGGGTCGCCAAGAGTCGGACATGGCTGATTGACTAAACAACTACAACAAAACGTCTTTCCAACTATGTCTTTCCTGGAATGAAACATAACTTTCCAGGTGAGGTCTAATTCACACCAAATATAGGGATAATTACTTCACTTGGTCTGGAAGCTTCCATCTGATAAGATTGTATTAACATTTATATATTATAACCACTCTGATTCTTCTGAATTTGAGCTGGATTTCAACCCCCAGGGCACTTTTCTTAGGATCTGTGTCAGGGCAGGTTTTTTTAACACCTTGGACTTTTCCCACCAAAATTTCCACTACAAACCCAGGTCTTTGTTTATCCATTCATTCAGTTAGTGGGTATTGGGGACCTCACAGTCCTATATGTCATTTGGCTAAGACATATGACAATGTATTCTACCTTTTATTTCTTTTCGTGTAGATGACTCTCCCAGGGTTATGCCGTTCTCAGAATTGGAGTATATATCTGCTCTGACTTCATTCTAATTGCTAAAATGTTACTGTTTGTGCTTGTTCGTTTAAAATGTTACTGTTTGTGCTTGTTCGTTTTATAGGAACTTTAGAAGGATCTGACTAATTTTTTTGAAATCTGATTCCTCAAGGAATATGAATGAAACCTAGCTTGGGTTTTGGATTCTGTTTATCATTGTGTTGTAAAAATAGGGCTTTAAAAAATTTCAAGTTTACTTAATTTCACATTTTTAGTAAAATTTGTTTCATATAGGTACATAATTATGTTTGAGTTCTTAGAACAGTAGCTTATATGAGAGAAATCAGATATAGACACTATGGAAGCTTTTACTGTCCTACACATGTGAAGCATTGTTGATATTTAGTTTCTGGGGCTCAGTTATTATTTGGGGGAAATAAGAGCTTGAAGGCTCTTTTTAGGATAACTGTAAGAGCTTCTGATTTAAAAGGATGATCAGAAGCTAAGAACAGTAAGCCTCTACTTCATAGGGAGTAAATGTTTCCAAGAAGCCATTTAGAAATACATAAGGTATCTCTCTTCTTGCAGACGTTGACCAGAGTTCATTTGTGTTTTGCTTTGGTAAGCCGTTAGTGCCACACTGGCCAGGCTGGCCCTTGTCTCTATCATTGGAAGAAATAACCGAGTCAAAGTGGTTCCAACTCTCATTAAGTGTTGGGCTTCACCCTTGAAATTAACTAAGTAGTATATTATCTGAACAATTACTAGATTGATTATTAAATATTAGTCATTTTGTGTTTAGAGGGTTTTCTTAGGATGAAGTGTAGAGTTAAGAAGAGATCTTTCTCCCAGTTTTGGTCTCTAGCGACCCATTTTGGTAAATAACAAGATTAATGATTAGATAATGTGGCAATTATTGCATTTAAGATGTTATTCATATGTGTTGATTTGGTATTTCTATATAAATATTTCCTATTCATGTAACACCTAAGCTTTCAGTTTACTTAATCAAACTGTGATACTATCATAAATAGGAAAACAGATGGAAATTAAATGGAGATAAGACTTTGAACCAGAAGAACTGTGTGTGATAAACTAATGAGAAATTAAGCACAGTGATGAAAGAAATATTGACATTCCCTGCTGTATTTTTTATGCAAGTAGATTATAATTTCTTAGAGAAAGCCCTAAAAGAGTCAGTCTGGGGTTGGAAAGACATTTTCTACTCACAGGTTCTAGTTCATTGATTGTTTTCACCTGACTCTCATTGACTGTTTTCACCTGATGCTCTCTTGGTTTCCCTTCTGCATCATTGATGGCTGCTATCCATCGCCTTTCCTGCTCCTCCCTTTATTTCCACTCTGTTTTATATTAGGGTGCCTTGGGGCTCAGTCCTTGGTTCTCTATATTTACTACCTTGGCGCCCGGCTCCAGACTCAGGTCTTTAAATACCGTCTGTGTGCCAACAGTTCCCAAAGTTATACCTCCAGTCAAGAATCTCTCAGAATTCCAGACTTACAGATCCAACTTCTACACAACATCTTTGTCTAAGAACATCCAAACATGAACTCCTGGTCATCCCTCCCCAGCTTGCTCCTCTCAGCTTTTCATCTCAGATGGTGATAACTGAAAATAGCAGTTTATACGACAAGTGAGGTAACAAGCAGCCAGATCTCGTAAGAACTTGTAAGAACTCAAGAACTTCTTTTGAGTAAGATGAGAGGACAGTGGATCATTTGGGGCAAGGAATGAAATGATCAGATTTAATATTTGAAAAGACTCACTCTAGCTGCTTCGCTGAGAACAGGCAGTAGGAGCCCAACATTGGAACCAGGGAGACCAGTTAAGTAAGAAAAGTGAAAGGCACTCAGTCATGTCCAGCTCTTTGTGACCCATGTAGCCTTTTCCTTCTCCAGGGGATCTTCCCAACCCAGGGATTGAACCCAGGTCTCCTGCATTGCAGGCAGAATCTTTACCAGCTGAGCCACCAAGAAAGCCAATTACCCAGGTGTGAGATCATGGTGACCTGAATCAGGGGTAGTAGTGGAGATGCCTGGTGGGCTGCCATCTGTGGGGTTGCACAGAATCGGACACAACTGAAGCGACTTAGCAGCAGCAGCAGCAGTGGAGATGATAAGAAGTGGTTAGTTGCTGGATGTATTTTAAAGGTAAACTTAATAGGATTTCTTGGCAGGATGTAGGGTGTGGAAGAGAAAAGGAGAAGTCAAGGATGGATCCAAAATACTTAGTATGAAGAAGTGGAAGGATGGAGCTACCTTCAACTGAGATGGGAAGACGGTGTGTTGAGTTCGGAATATGTGTTAGGTATGGAAGTGAAATATTTGAAAGCAAAATTGAATATTCTAGTCTGGAGTTCAGGAGGGAGGTCTGGACTGGATATATAAATTATGGAATCATTAGCACATAGATAGCATTGAAAGGCTAAAAACTGGAAGAGATCACTACAATTTAAAATATTTAAAGGAGGATTTCCTACAGACTTAGAGCAGTGGTTCTCAACCAGAGGCGATTCCCCATGCCACCCAGGGGATATTTGGCAATGTCTGGAAACATTTTTGATTGTCATAACTGGGGAGGGGAGGATTGCTACTGGAATCTAGTGAACAGAATCTAGTGTATATCCTACAGTGCATACCACAGCCCTTTCCACAAGAGTTATCCAGCTCCAAGTGCCAGTAGTGTCAGAGTTGAGAAAGTGTTGTGTAGATGGCAAAGAGAAGGCTGAGGACCGGTCCCAGGACGCCCCACAACATTAAAGATGTGAGTCAGAAGAGAGGGACAGCACAGGAGGTTGAGAAGGGACAATTAGGCAATTAGGACAGAACTGAAAGTGAGGAAGATTTATTAAGAAGGAGGAGATCAAATACTTCTAATTAGTCAAAGACAAGAACCAAGAATTAATCATTATGTTTAGCCACATGCACTTCTTTGGTGATCTTGATTAAAATAATTTCAGTGTTTATGATGGGTAGGTCTGAGATAGAATAGAAGGAAAGTTATTAGAGACAATCAGTACTGAGAAGGCTTTGGGGAATTTTGCTGCAAATGGAGCAAAGAAATGGGGTAGTGGCTAACCAGAGGATGTATCAGAGAATCAGGTGTGACTTTTAAGGGCTGATTGTAAGACTATAAGCAGGAAATGAGGCAAGAGTCCCACAACAAAGGCTAAGGCATATCCTGGTTGAAATAATTCAGAACACAAGTCGAGAATGAGGCAAAGGACTTCCCTAGCGGTCCAGTGGCTAAGACTGTGCTCCCAATGCAGGGGGCCCAGGTTCGATCCCTCTTCAGAGAAATAGATCACATATGCTGCAACTAAGAGTTTGCATGCTGCAACTAAAAATTCTGCATGCCAAAACGAAGATCAAAGATTCTGCATGTTGCAACTAAGACCCAGCACAGCCAAATAAGTAAATACCTGAATAAATAAATAAATTTTTTTTTAATGAGGCAAAAGTCTAGGGATTAATTATTTTGAGTCTTTATGGATCAGAGGCAGGCCTACTGGCTCGGGCCAAGCTGGCCTAGGCAGTGCTTGTAAAGGTGTCCTTTCAAGTAAAGGACTGGAGTTAGCTATATTAATTTTTCACAGTTACTCCACCCAAGATTCCCTGGTATCTTTGACTTCTGGGGGTGGACTTATTTTGTGTTGCTTTGAATGTGGAAGTAAATTACAGGGCAGTGGATGTTTGGACCATTGCAGTAGCCCTTACCTGCCTTTGGCTTGTTCCGCTTTGTTCCTTTCTTTGTTGCCATTAGCGTCTTTCTAAATGCTAATCCAGCTATCAGTCTTCTGTCTAAAAACTGTCTGTAGCTTCCCATCATAGTCAAGATAAAAATTTAGACTCCCTTGTGCTGCATACAGTGTTATCCTGAGTTTAGTACCTACCTGTTTTCCAGCCTCATATCCTGCTTTTCTCTGCCTTGTAATGTGTAGTGGAGTTCCTGTTGTCTGCTGCTACACAGACACCATGAAGTTTCACACTTCCATAAGTGTGTTCATGCTGTGTATCTTTCTGAAACACCCTATCTGCTTTTCTGCATTTGGTCAACCTTTATTCATTGTTCAAGACTCATTTTCTTTAGGAAGATGGATTAATTAGAGTTATGTTTGGTTGCAAGTGACGGAAAATAAGAGTGACTTGGCTACCACTTATAAGTGGGAAGATGAAGAAGACAAGGCTCTTTAGAGGTCCCTGGAGAGGGATAGCAAATGCTTCTGTAACTCATTCATGGAATAACTATCACCTAACTGGACTAGCAAATCCCCACCTGATCTTTCTTAGATTCTGAGTCTATGATACTGTTGCTGTGTGTTACCTGCCTTCACCTCTACGGGAATCAAACAGTCATATATTTTTGTTTCACTTCAAGATTTGTCCTGAGCCTTGTTTTAGACGATTTCATTAGTTCATTAATTCATCAATGACTGATTCACAGGCTAGTTTAACTTACTATATGAAAGGTTGTTTCTTCTGGCTTAATCATCAGGGTTGTGGAGGTATAGAATAGCAGATCAGTTATCTCTCTGTAACCTCTTGAGATGAATTATGTATAGCTTTAATTCTTCTTTGCTTATTCATATTATTATTTGTGAAAAAATATTGAGCACTTGTCATTTGCCAGACACAGTGCTTGGTGCTCA
This sequence comes from Ovis canadensis, assembly GCF_042477335.2. Taxonomy (NCBI): domain Eukaryota; kingdom Metazoa; phylum Chordata; class Mammalia; order Artiodactyla; family Bovidae; genus Ovis; species Ovis canadensis. The sequence goes on along the minus strand of NC_091247.1, from coordinate 160,750,233 downwards.
GGACGCAGATCGAAAGAAGGAGCTATAGTCTAGTGAGTGTAGGTAAGAGGAGTAGACTAGAGTGTGGGAAGGGCTTGGGTCAAGGTTTACTCACAGTGTTATGAGAGTCCGGGAGAGGGGCCCGTGACCAAGCCTAGGGTGTCAGAGAATAATCTCCAGAGAAAGTGCTGTGTTATGAGAGTCCGGGAGAGGGGCACGTGACCAAGCCTAGGGTGTCAGAGAATAATCTCCAGAGAAAGTACTGTTTAAGCTGAGTGTTGACGAGTTATCAGGGAGCTAATGTGGAGGTAAACCGGTGGTGGCTTGATGGGACTAGAACTCTCCATGATGTTCATCAACCCTAATTCACACAACCCAAGGGATTATACAATCAAATTAAACCTAGTGTGCTTGGTGGCAGATGGTATTTTATTACAGTGCCCATAATCTCTATCACCCTACCCCAAGTTATCCCAAATTACTACAGAATACAAGTTCCCAATTTCAAGTGTATTTCTACCTGAATGCCCTCCTATAGAGACTTCTGGAGATGTTACTGCCCTATATCCCTCCCCAAACCCATCACTCAGATTCATCCCAACCCCTGATGCCTACAAATCAGCATTATCCTTAGGCTCATCCAAAGAGAAGGAAGAGGAAGGAGTGGAGTTGAAGGACAAGGCAAGCCTTAGGGGAGGGATGGGGCTTTGGGATGAGAAAGGACCAGCAATAGGGTGAGGATGACTACTGTGGATATTACGCTATTGTGTGGCATGTCTCCTCTGCCTTATGCTTCTGAAGAACTCTTTCTCTGGTGGTGGTGCAGAATAGAAAGTGGAGAGGGTCTCATTCACTAGTGAGGGTGTTTATGGAAATAGTTCCCATGAAACGTGATTGGGGGCAGTGTCTTGCTAAAGGTTATGGTGAAGAAGGGACAGATTTCAGGAATATGATATTATTATTTTTTACTGCCTTCTTCTGATTGTAGAAGAAATACATGCTCATTAAATTATAAAATTTGGAAAACAACAGGAAATTATACAAAAGGAAAATCATTATCAGAAATTTCAACATCTGATGATAAGACTATTCGTATTATGGGATATTTTCCAGTTTATTTCTATGCATATTCAGACAAATTATATATGTTACCTACCTATTCTATATAACCAGGATCCAACTTTATGTACATTTTTCCTGGTAGTGCTTTTTCTTCATTGTTGTGGTGAGACATGCATTCCATAAAATTTACCATTTTAATTATTTTTCAGTGTACAGTTCTGGGACATTTAGAATATTGACATTATTGTCTTTTCCTGGCACTTGAGTTCTTTCTATCTGCAGACATTGGTCTTCCTTTAATTCAAGAAAAGCTCTTCTAGCATATCTGGATCATTTCTTTGGTTCTAAACGTTGCATGTGTAAGTATATGTGTGTGTGTTTAACTGTCCTTGAATCTACATTTGGAGGAGAGTGAAAAAATATGAGTTCAAGTGATTTCTTCATTTTTATCCTCTTGAGCTGCTTCAGAAGTTAGGTGTTTACTCTGATGTGAGTGAAGACCTTTATTTTGGAAGCAGGTCAGCATAATGCTCTGTAGGTAAACCATCGACAGGATGCAAAGGGCTCTTGGTAGCCTGTGTAAAGCACCAGAGCCCTGCATGGTATAAGCCAGCGCCCACTCTAGGAATGTCTTTGCTTTTCCAGGTCACCTGCAGGGAAAGAAAAATTGCCTCTCAACAGAGAGCCATCTTTCTGTTTGATGATGCGTGCCTCTTGGCATCTGGAATTTAGTCGACTCTTCTCTTAGAGCCAGGAATCTGGGTGGGAACGTCAGATGTGATTCGGTCTTTCACAGTGGCACGAAAGAGAACTTATCAACACTCGCTTAACAGCCTAATGAGATGATGATGAAAGCTGGGCATATGTGAGGGTGTGATAAGGAAGAGGCTGGGGTTTTATGAGGTGGTGGCGGTGTCTAGCTCACTGCTGGGCACACGTTCGCCAACTCTAAACTGGGAGTTTCCTTACTGAGAGTCTGATTGGACCTGATTTTAAAGCAACTGTTTTCTTTGTTCGCTGACTTTGTTTACTTTTATAGATTGCTAGCCATGCCGTGTATGTGTGCTCAGGCATGTCCGACTCTTTGCAACCCTAATGACTGTAGCCTGCCAGGCTCCTCTGTCCCTGTAATTCTCCAGGCAAGAATACTGGAGCATGTTACCATTTCCTTCTCCAGGGCATCTTTCCAAGCTAGGGATCGAGCCTGCATCTCTTGCATCTCCTGTATTGGCTGGTCTGTTCGTTACCAGCTGAGCCACCAGGGAAGCCCTAGCAAAACCAACCAAACACTAGTCATAGATATGGACTAATCACTTTATAGATAATAAAAGCACGCTTGTGAGCTTTTAAATACTTGTGTGCTCTGGAGATAATTATTGCGGCTTTATTTATACCTAAAGGGATAGTTCAAGACCAGCAAGATGTTGGGGAGGAATTTTTTTTTTCGCTTTTTCCATAGAACTTTTTTTTTAATTGAAGTGTAGTTGGTTTACAGTATTGGGTTAGTTTCAGGTGTACAGCAAAGTGATTCAGTTATGCATGTCTCTTCTTTTTCAGATTCTTTTCCTTTAAGGGTTATTACAAAATATTGAGTATAGTTTCCTTATACTGAGGGTCCTTGTTGGTCATCTACTTTATATATAGTAAAATGTGTATGATAGGAAGTATTTTTTAAATTAAAAAGATTTGACACTTAGGAGGTGGCACGTTGTGAAGAGAGGACCAAAGCCCGAGATTTGGAAAATTTGGAATTATAAATGTGAGTTGAACTAGATAACTTGAAAGTGTTCTTTCTCTAGGATTCTTTTTCAAAATATTTATTTATATTTATTTATTTGGCTGCACTGAGTCTTAGTTGCAGCCTGCAGGATCTACTTCCCTGACTAATGATGGAACCCGGGTCCCCTGCTTTGGGAGTGTGAAGTCCCAGTCGCTGGACCACCAGGGAAGTCCCTCTCTAGGACTCTTGAAAGCCTTCTTTCCTTTGTCTTGTTTGGACCAGTGGTGTCACCACCTGTCTAGTTTCCTAAGGAGAAAGTGTGGAGACCTCTTGGAGCTGTTTTTTTCCCTCACCTATCAGGAATCTAAGCAAGTAAAGAGGGAGGAGCAGTTTTAGACCCCAGATGTGCTGGGAGAGACCTGGCCTTCCCTCAAAGATGGAGACTTCTATGATCTTGGTCACATCACTTATGTCTGAGTCTGTTATAGAAAACATGGTTAAAAGCACTTACCATCAAGAGTAGAGAGAATGTGAGTAGAGCATGAGCTCAGTAGCAGGCATGGAATAGGGTCTCCATACATGTTAGCGGTTCTTATTCAATAGGGCTAGAGCTTAACATGGAGAAGGCAATGGCACCCCACTCCAATACTCTTGCCTGGAAAATCCCATGGGCGGAGGAGCCTGGTGGGCTGCAGTCCTTGGGGTCTCGAAGAGTGGGACACCACTGAGTGGCTTCACTTTCACTTTCCTGCATTGGAGAAGGACTTGGCAACCCACTCCATCCAGTGTTCTTGCCTGGAGAATCCGAGGGAGAGAGGAGCCTGGTGGGCTGCTGCCTATGGGGTCGCACAGAGTCGGACACTACTGAAGCGACTTAGCAGCAGCAGCAGCAGCAGCAGCAGAGCTTAACAACTGCTATGCACGAGCTCTCCTAGGTTCTAGGCACTGTGCTACATGCGTGTCACATGTATTTACTAATCTAATTTTCACAACAGTCTTTTAAGGTGGATACTGTTATTACCCGTATATGTTTTGCAGATGAGGAAAGTAAGGCAAAGAGAGGTTGAGTAACTTGCCCAAGATGACGCAGCCTGTAAATGGTAGAACCGGGACTTGAACCTTGGACGGTCAGACTTCAAAGCCTATGCTCAGCTACCAAATTCTTTCAACTCTGTCTCTGAAAAAAATGTCCTGATTTTGTCCATACCTCTCCTTTTGATGCTCTAACTTAGATTATTATTATATTATTTATTATAATTATTTATAATATTATATTATAAACATTATTGTATTTATTATATATTAATATTATAACTATATTATTATTTATTATAATTAGTTATAATATTATAACGATTATAATTATTTATAATAATATTATTATTTCAGACTGGCCTGTTTCTAGCCTTTCTATTACTCCCATCAATTCTTCTTGCTGCCTCAGAGTTGTCTTTCTAAAATACACATCTGTCCACGTTTCACCCCAACTTAAAAATCAGTGGCTTCTATCTGCTTACAGGATAAAGTGAATAATGCTGAGTGGCATTCAAGGCCCTGTCTGCATTTCCAGCCTTATTTTCTTTCTTTTTGAAATATTTGCTTTTTGCTTTGGCTGTCTCGGGCCTTAGCAGTGGTACTCAGGATCCTCCCTTGTGGTGCATGGACTTTCTGTGGTGCATGTGCTAGATAGAACACGTGGGCTTCGGTAGTTTGTGCACTCAGGCTTAGTTGCTCTGCAGCATGTGGGATCCTGGTTTCCTGACCAGGGATCAAACCTGAGTCCCTTGCATTGTAAGGCAGATTCTTTGACCACTGGACCGCCAGGGAAGTCCCCTTCTTTATTTCTTCCCAGACCTCTTTCCAGTACTGGCCACCCCAGCCCAGCGAGAGCCTTTGCCCTGCTGTGTGTGTATTTGTGTGTGTGCAACTCATTCTGTTGCCTGGACTCGGAGCTCTCCTCCCCACTTTGTCTGTTACCCCTCAAGGTCTGATGGACATCTCCTCCTCCCTAAAGCCTCTCCCATCCTTGCAGGCCCCATTTGAGCCCTTCCTCTGTTTGGCCAATCTTCTGCGTACTCTTACAGCAGCTGCACATTTATCCGAGGCAGGAAAACCCACCTCATTTATCTTTGTGCCCTAGCATGTGGTAGAAGCTCAGTAAACCCTGATTAGGTTATGATTCAGATTTTAAAAGGTAGAAGAGAAGCTTTACTGTCTTTGCTCATTTCACAAGTAACTAGGCTTGTTGGGCTAGAATCAGACACCCTCAGCCCACCACTTAGAAACAACCACTATGACTATTTTAAAATATTTTCCTCCAGACCTTTTGCTATGTTTACAGGAACACAGAGGTAGAAAATTTTCTAAGTAAAATTGAGATCACACTATGACTCCATCTTTGTAGGATAATCTTTTGGCTCAATGTGCTGTAGGCATCTTTCTATGTGAATAAATGGGATTTGGACCATCCCTTGTTGAATAAATCATCATATGTTGGAATTTTTGGCTGTTTCCAGTTTTTCCCACTACTATACATAATACTGGGTTAAATAGCCTTACATGTGGCTCCCTTTTTTCAGTTATATTTACCTAATCACTGTTTTTAAAAGAATTTAGGTTATTTCCAATATTTTCCTACTACTATAAATAATACTTGGATAAACATCCTGTACACACATCTTCGTCCTTTTTTCAACTATTTTCTTAGGATAATTTATTTATAAGGAACCTCATTGGTTCCCCATTGGTCAAAGGGCATGTACTTTGTAAAGATTTTGGATGCAGATTGCCAAGTTACCTACAGTAAGGTCATGCCAGTTCATACAAACATTACCAGTGTGTGATGGGTCCCCTTTCACCTCTCTTTTGCTCACACTGGGGGTTTTATGAAGTGTAAAACCTTGATTACTTATGTTTTGTGGACTGGTGTCAGGCCTTAACCACAAATAGCATGATTTCCCAAGGAAAGTGTATACTTCCTGAATGGCCAACTTAGAAATAGCCTTCCTCCACAAGGGGGAGGTTGGCTGGGAAAATGTCCTGCAATCATTCCTTAACGCCATTCATTAGAAATTGTACCAAGACTTGAGATGGGTCCCTCCGCATTGGCTTAATTGCTATGAACCAAAGGACCCTGAAGGAAAATAGCCTCTCCTGTAAGGACGTCTTGTGAAATGCACTCCTATTACTGACATTATCATGTTGTTCTAGGGGGTATTTATTATACATTTATAGGATAATCAGGTCAGTGATATTTAGAACTATATACAAGACTCTTTGAAAGGATTCAGGACAGGAGATTAATTGATGAGTTCCCCCCACATATGGCTTTTACCCCAGCAAATTATATTTAGACAACCAGTTCAGTTCAGTTCAGTCGCTCAGTCGTGTCCGACTCTTTGTGACCCCATGAATCACAGCATGCCAGGCCTCCCTGTCCATCACCACCTCCCAGAGTTCACTCAGACTCACATCCATCGAGTCCGTGATGCCATCCAGCCATCTCATCCTCGGTCGTCCCCTTCTCCTCCTGCCCCCAATCCCTCCCAGCATCAGTCTTTTCCAATGAGTCAACTCTTCACATGAGGTGGCCAAAGTACTGGAGCTTCAGCTTTAGCATCATTCCTTCCAAAGAAATCCCAGGGTTGATCTCCTTCAGAATGGACTGGTTGGATCTCCTTGCAGTCCAAGGGACCCTCAAGAGTCTTCTCCAACACCACAGTTCAAAAGCATCAATTCTTTGGTGCTTAGCCTTCTTCACAGTCCAACTCTCACATCCATACATTTAGACAACCAGTACAAGAAATACACAGACAGGTTAAAGAGAGTTCAGAGAAAATCAGTGAAAATGGTATTTTCAGGATGGCTGGATGGCATCACTGATTCGATGCACGTGAGTCTGAGTGAACTCCAGGAGTTGGGGATGGACAGGGAGGCCTGGCGTGCTGCAATTCATGGGGTCGCAAAGAGCTGGACACGACTGATCGGCTGAACTGAACTGAACTGAATGGTGACACAAACATAGGGAACAGACTTATGGACATGGGGGTGGGGAGAGAAAGGAGAGGGCAGGGTGAATGGAGAAAGTAACCTGGAAACATGGACACTACCATATGTAAAATGGTAGCCAATGGGAATTTGCTGTATGACTCAGGGAACTCAAACCAGGGCTCTGTAATAACCTAGAGGTGTGGGAAATGGGAGGGAGGTTCAGGAGGGAAGGGATATATGTATGCCTATGGCTAATCCATGTTGATGTATGGCAGAAACCAACACAGTATTATAAAGCAATTATCTTTCAATTAAAAATAAATAAATTTTAAAAAATGATGAGGCAAATGGGGTTGGGGGCTGATTTATGAGGAGAGATTAAAGGCACCAAAAACAGAGCTGGGACCCAGAAAGGACTTCAGGGAATGTGATAACAGACAGGAAATACTTGAAAGGTGTAACCCGCCAAAGCAAAGACTTATTTAGCCTGGTGCCCAAAGCGTAAGCGATGGCAATGAGGTAAAATGAAAGAGAAGACTCACTAGTTTACTCAGGGGTGTCTCCAGAGAGATTAGAAGTTCCCTGACTGGAAACATTTAGCTCCAGACGGCACGCAGCTCCCCCAGGGAGGGATTCTAGACCGGAAAGCAGGAAAATTGACTTGCAGGTTAGGTCATGCCAGACTTTGGAGCCCTTCCATGTTGTTACCTCATGGTGACTGTATAAACATACTATCTGGGGTCCCAAAGGCAGAATAATACGTCTCATCTCTTTTTCATTTCCTGCGTTTAATGCCTCTAAGTGAGCAAGTCGAATCGTGTCTCAACATAGGCTGCTTCCATTGAGTCTCTCCACAGGGAGCCTTAATGGCAGAGGTGGGGAGCTGACGCTATTGTTCAGGAAGACAGTGGCTATGGCCGCGGCGTTCTTTCCTGCCTGTCTGAAATCCTGAAGGAGGACAAGGGGAAGAGCCCAGCTGTCAGGCGTGGAGCCCACCCACTGTAAACTTGGAGAGGATGTCTGTCACCAGTGAGGCCTCAATATTGTTGTTCCCAAACTAACCCCCAACATAGAAATGTAGGGGCTCTATCTGTCCCTTCAGAATTCTCACAAACTAGCAAGTCCCAGGGGAGGTGGATAAAGTGTGTGAGGACCTGCTTATGGGATATGGTCCTGATTTGGGGCTCCTTGCTCTGTTGTCAATAATAGAAAGTTAATTTGCTTGGGTTTACTCTAGCCAGTACTCGTTATTCATAAAATGGGGAACAGAACGATAAGGATCACTAAAACAATAGCACACACACACACACACACACACACACACACACTCATAACCCATTGTTTAAAGCATTCTGCCCCCCATGACAAGCCTAGTGTTTAGTAAGCAGGTCATGTGCTCGAAGCTGGGATGGCTCCATGAGTAAAGCTGAAGCTGCTTTTTGTAGAATCAGTGCTGGGGCAACTCAAGGTGGCAATGGAGAGTCAGGAGGAGAGAGGTACACTGTGCTGCCACCTCTCATCAGAGAGAGAGAGAGGCCGTCTCTGAGGTATTCACGTTAGGAGCTCCCACTTTGGCCGTAGACAAGGGCTTTTCTGCTTACCAACTGTGTGACCCAGCTCAGATGATTAAACCTCGCTCAGTCTCCATCACTTCATCATGAAAAGGAGAGATAAGAGCAGCAGCAGCGCATAAGGTTTGGGAGGAGGGTTAAGTAAACAAAACATTCGATGTACTTAACCAGCCTTGTATAAGGAAGCATTCAGTAAATGTCAGTTGTAACATCCCTGCCCTCCTCCTGCACACACACACACACACACACACAGATATGCATAGACATATGGCACCGCCTATCTGAGAGTCCACAGGGTCCTCTCTGGGCCCACCTGTGAGAAAGGGAAAGTAAGGGAAAGTAATACCTTACCGCGGAAGGTATTTCTGAAGCTGCAGCCATGGATTCCCAGGAGATGCAGTGAGAAGTTACAAGTTTTTATTTTTTCTTGCTGCTGCTGCTGCTGCTAAGTCGCTTCAGTTGTGTCTGACTCTGTGCGACCCAATAGATGGCAGCCCACCAGGCTCCCCCATCCCTGGGATTCTCCAGGCAAGAGCACTGGAGTGGATTGCCATTTCCTTCTCCAATGCATGAAAGTGAAAAGTGAAAGTGAAGTTGCTCAGTTATGTCCGACTCTTCGCGACCCCATGGACTGCAGCTTACCAGGCTCCTCCGTCCATGGGATTTTCCAGGCAAGAGTACTGGAGTGGGTTGCCATTGCCTTCTCCGATTTTTTTTTCTTAGTTCAATGCTTTAATATCAAATATATTTAATGTTTCAATATTTAAAAAAATGGAATTTTGGATCATATCTGTGATCACCTTGTATCCAACCACCACTGTTTAATTTCAGTGCCCATATTTGCTTCCAGGTTTATAACTAGTGATGACAGAAGTTGACAGCTTTAAACTTTCTCTTAAACTGAGGTATGAGTCTATCAGTTTTTCTGTATGTCTCCCAAGTTTGAGAAAAGCTTAGCTATTCTATACTAAGCTATACTTAGGCAGATAAGGATGTTGAACATGGAAGGGCACATGTTGGACAGTCCCAGGAGAACCTGAAAGAAGGAGAACATTCCAGAAAGAGGAGGCAGCATCTGGTAGAGGTTAATTATGAGCTATGAGCTAGGCTGACTTGATTTAGAGGCCAGTTCAGTCACCTGGGCTGCAACTTTGGCACCTAGAGGCCATCAGAGATGTATGAGAATTAGAGAAGCATTTATGTGAAATCCCTGGAGACATGGACTCATCTTAAGGACTGACATCTCCTCACCCACATCCACAACACAGCACACAACCTATGTGCTCAAGGAGTGGATTTATACTCTCCTGTGCAGACTCTGGTCAAGGCTGTAACTGAGGCAGCAGGAGTGTTCCTTGGGTTACATGTCCATGGCCGTGAAGACCCCGCTCAGACACATGCAGCAGAGATTGTGAAGGGGACAACTTCTTTTTTCATTTTTATTCATTTATTGGCTGTGCTGGGTCTTCCTTGCTGTGTGTGGACTTTTCCTAGCTGTGGTACTCGGGCTTCTCATTGCAGTGGCTTCTCTTGTTACGCAGCACAGGCTCTAGATCGTGCGGGCTTTTGTAGCTGTGGTGCATGGACTCAGTTGCTCTGAGGCATGTGGGATCTTCCTGGACCAAGGATCAAACCCATGTTCCCTGTGTTGGCAGGCAGATTCTTAACCACTGGACCACCAGGGAAGTGCTGTGAAAGGGACAACTTCTATACAACAAATACAGAATCAACAGGGGCCAGTTCCTCACTGGGGAATGGCAGTGGCAGAAGAAATTTTTAGGGGAGGAGACTCGACAGTGCCCCACCTGAGGCTGTCAGAGAGAGGGGTGAAGGCAACTGGAATTCTGCTTGGAGGGCATGAGAGTGTCTGGGAGAAAGGGCCACACTGAGTTTCCTGTCCAAGCCATCTTCTCTCCGGCTTGGTCTTTGGACATGGACTTATCTGACTGACCAAAGGATCCCTTTTCATTTTCTCTCTGTAGCGGATTAAGGTGACCTTAAACTCTAGATAGATTGTAAATATGTATATAGGGAGCAGTCTCTGTGCTTGATGAATGTAGCTTATCACCTTGGTAAAAGTCTGGACACTCAGATTCTAGCTCATCCTAACTATGTGACACAGACTTGGCCCTTTCACTGTTTGGGGCCTCAATCACTTTATCTGCAAGTTCCTCGGGAGACTGGATTAAATGTTATCTAAGGAAGGACACTTCAGTGTTTTTAGCTGCTCTGTGAATGAGTTACTGGAATTCCTGGTGGTTTTTGATTTTATTAAAAGTCCTGGAGCTAACCCCTGTATTCTTAGAAAGGTGGGTTGAGGAAAATCTGTTCCATGAACCATCCCTTATAGGGAAAAGTATTTAATTTGAGGATCTTCTCAGTTTTATTTTATTTTTAAAATTTTTATTGAAGTACAGTTGCTTTACAATTTTGGGTTAGTTTCTGCTGTACAGCAAAGTGAATCAGTTATCATATACATATATCCTCTCTTTCTTGTATCTCTTTCCCGGTTAGGTCACCACAGAGCAGTTCAGTTCAGTTCAGTCGCTCAGTCGTGTCCGACCCTTTGCGACCCCATGATTTGCAGCACGCCAGGCCTCCCTGTCCATCACCAACTCCCGGAGTTCACTCAGACTTGCGTCCATCGAGTCAGTGATGCCATCCAGCCATCTCATCCAATGCCGTCCCCTTCTCCTCCTGCCCCCAATCGCTCCCAGCATCAGAGTCTTTTCCAATGAGTCAGCTCTTCGCATGAGGTGGCCGAAGTACTGGAGTTTCAGCTTTAGCATCATTCCTTCCAAAGAAATCCCAGGGTTGATCTCCTTCAGAATGGACTGGTTAGTGGGGTGCTATATGGTAGGTTCTCATTAATTACCTATTTTATACATAGTATCAATAATGTATATATGTCAACCCTAATCTCCTAATGGGCTTCCCTTGTGGCTCAGCTGGTAAAGAATCTGCCTACAATGTGGGAGACCTGGGTTTGGTCCCTGGGTTGGGAAGATCCCTAGAGAAGGAAAAGGCTGCCCACTCCAGTATTCTGGCCTGGAGAATTCCATGGACTATACAGTCCATGCAGTCACAAAGAGTTGGACACGACTGAGCAAGTTTCACTTCACAGTCTCCCAATTCATCCCTCTCTGCCCTCTTCAGTCTTTAAATTCACCTTTTCCTTCTACTGTCTATGTATGGGCTTACTTTTCACTGGTATTTCCCTGATTCAGTGGAAATAAAAAGAGGTGAACACCCTATGTGTATCAGTGAGGAAAACCTTTGCTGTCTTTGGCTAAATCAGAGTTACAGTACATGAGTTTGATGGAATTTAAACCCACCTGGGTGTGTTCAGAGAAGAAACTGTAATGACCTCTAGAAGCAATAAGAAAATAGAGAACACAGGAATAAATTCCTCGTGGGCTTCCCTGGTAGCTCAGTGGTAAAGAATCTGCCTGCCAGCGCAGGAGGCATGGGTTCGATCCCTGGTCCGGGAAGATGGCACATACCGTGGAGCAACTAAGCCCAGGTGCCACAACTACTGGACCCGTGCTCTAGTGCCTGGGAGCAGCAACTACTGAGCCCAGGTGCCTCAACTACTAGAGCCCACGAGCCCATGAGCCCACGCTCTGCAACAAGAGAAGCTGCCACAAGGAGAAGCCTATGCTAGGCAACTAGAGAGTAGCCCCTGCTTGCTGCAACTAGAAAAAGGCCTGCATGTAGCAACAAAGACCCAGCACAGCAGAAAATAAATAAATAAATAAAATTATTTTAAAAAATAATTCCTTCATTAAAAAAATTTATTTATTTTAATTGGAGGCTAATTACAATATTGTGGTAGATTATATTTTATACAATTGATTTTTCACTAATAATTAGGATATGTTTGGGACAATTTGACAAAATAAGTATTATCAAACTAATAAATTATTACATTTCTGAAAAAAAAAAAAAAAGAATTCTTCTTTAGAGAGCTGTCTCCTGAAACCAAAGGCCTTGGGGTGATCTTACGTGCCTTGAGATAAGTGAAGACGCTTTTGAGTGCTGTGGACCTCTAGGTATTGCTGAGACTATGGCAGGAGGGCCAGCTCCTTTAATTAATTAATTTATTCTTGGCTGCATTGGGTCTTCAATGCAGTGTGCAGGATCTTCCATTACAGCAGGAGCTCTAGAGCACATGGGCTTTGTATTTGCAGCATGCAGGCTTAGGTGCTCCACAGCATGTGGAATCTTCCTGGACCTGGGATTGAACCCGTCCCCTGCATTGGAAGGCAGATTCTCAACCACTGGGCCACCAGGGAAGTCCTACGAGGGCCAACTCTGAGGGAGAGTCCTTCTCTTCTCTACTTCAATCTCACTAAGTCAAACTGAGGATGGAGAAGTGGTTTATGATGAAATCCAGAGCCCCATGCAGGCTGTTGAGGCGTGTCCCTATTGTAATGCCACTTGTAGGTCCAGGAAGCATGAATGCACATTTATTTGGATGCAACTGGCTCTAAAGTCCAAGGCAGGAAAGCAAGAGCTAGATTCTCTGTAACCTGAATTCTTTTAGCTGTTAAAGTGTTTTTGTGCAGTTGGATGAGTGGAAAAAGCATGAGGTTAAAGCAATTAGTGGTCTTGCTAGCTCCTTTATGGAAACAGACAGGCACATTTCCAGGAGTGAACAAAGGTAGGAAGAGAAGGAGAAGAGCCAGTATGTGGGAACTCTTTGTACTTTCTGATCAATTGTTCTGTAACCTTAAAACTGCTCTAAAAAAAATCTATTAAAGAGAAAGAAAAAACCACAATCGGGGGTGAGTAGTTCACTTTGAAAAATAATGATTTATCAGTATTTGCTCCCCTTTTTATTGTTACTGAGCTAAAAATCATTTCATAATAATAATAATAATGTAATATGTTTTAAGAAAGAACATAGAGGGATGGATCATTTGCTGGCCTGACTTCTAATGGGGTCACTGAGAGCAGAGGTGAGCCTGGAACATGACCCATAATAGACTCAATAAAAATAAAATGAATGGTTAGATAAATGAAATAAGTGAGGTGATCAGTCTGTGTTGGGACTTAGGGGTCTTAGTGGTACTCTGGGGCACCACTCAGGCATAGCCTCCCTCTGGGGACCAGCCTTGTCCCCAGCCCCAGGGGACACTCACTCTATACCTGGACTCTTCAACACAAAACTGTAAGCTTGCCTCTTCCTCATCAACCCTGAAGGCAAATGATTGAGCTTTATTTATTTATTTTTGACTTAGGAGTTTTACTGTTGATTGTAGGGGAATAGAAGCAAATCAGAATTTCTTTCTCTAAGTTGCTAGAATATTGCACAATTCTCAGTGCCTTACCCGCAGTGGAACTGGATGAGCCTTTGGTATTCAGGGATTGGTTTTTATCTCCTGTCATGTCACCCCACTTACTAGTTAACATTATTTGTCTTCTTGGTGGTGATATGCCTCATTTTCCCTGGATGCAAATTCTTTGAGAGAAGGAATTTTGCTTTCTCCTCTAGTAGATGTTCTGGTTAGAGAAGGAATGAATGGAAACCCAAAAGTCAAAGGCAGTTTGGAGAGAAAATTGGAACCTGAGCTGGGGATGTTAGCAGGAGTCAGACACATTTGGATGACAATTGGAAATAGGGACATCTAATTTGTTCATTTGTTTAAAAACTACAGTAAGTCCCATACATACAAGCCTTCAAGTTGCAAATGTTCAAAGATGCAAATGTGCCCCTCTGTGCCAGCTGTTGTATTGTACTTCTGTACTTTCCACGCTACCATACTGTAAGATTAAAAATGTTTCCTTTATTTTATTTTTTTAATGTATTATTTGTGTGAAAAGTATTAGAAACCTATTACAGTACAGTACTAGATAGCCGATTGTGTCAGTTGGGTACCTAGGCTAACTTTGTTGGACTTATGAACAAATTGGACTCATCAACAGAGTCTCAGAATGGAACTTGTTCATATATAGGGGACTTACTGTATTGTGCACCATCTACCATGTGGATGTTTTAAATACCAATTGACTTTCAGTTGCAGATGTCCAAACTCAGGAATAGAATCTCTAGACCTGGTTCTCAACTTACTTCTGCTGCCAGGGTGCTGTGTGGGTTGGACCCAATGACTTAACCTCTCTCTGTTCCGAGGAGGTTAGCTGATATTACGCTGCCTTGTGGACTAGTTGTGAGGATTAATTGGCATTTATAGAGTGCTTTGAGATCCAGAGATGAAAGGTCTATTTCACCTGCCAAATCATGTGATGACAGCAGCACGGTAAGGATGAATGGTTTAGAGCTTATGAGGGACTTTGAAGATGAAAAGAGACTAAGTCTTATTATGATTTCTTTTAGCTTCTGGGCAATACTGACCTGGAGGTTTATGTGCCCCCGAGGCTCTCTGGCACCACTGGGATTCTGTCTTTTTTTCTTGTTCCTCCTAAGAAGTTACATTAGTCCTCAAAAAAAATTTAATTTGCAGTTTCCAAAAGAAAAATCAAAGGCAGCATCCTGCATTATAGAAACACAACTTCAGTGAGCCTAGAGCTGAGAGAGGAGAGGGAGGACACAGAATGAATTTTTCTGTAACATTTCTCATCCCTGGATTTAGATCCAGTTGCTCACTGATTATTGGCACCAGTGAATTCTACTGAGAGTGACTCCCTTGAGAAAAAGAAATCTAAGGAGTAATCAACCTGAAGGTTGGCTTGAGGCATCAGTTTGTTTAATGTTAGATTTAGAAATGGGCTTCCTAGGTGACTCGGTGGTAAAGAATCTGCCTGCCAATGCAAGAGATGCAGGAGGCAGGGGTTCAGTCCCTGGGTCGGGAAGATCCCCTGGAGAAGGAAGTGGCAACCCACTTCAGTAGCCTTCCTGGAGAATTCTGTGAACAGAGGAGCCTGGCAGGCCGCAGTCCACGGGGTCGCAAAAGAGTCGGACACAACTGAGTGACTGAGCTGCATGCAGACTTAGAAATATGTTCAGAGATAAAGTCTCTGAGGACATATTGAAGCTATTTCACATGAAAGACAAAACGTTTACCTATATCCTGCCTAGTGCTAGAGTTTTTCTCCCTCTTGAGGACCCATAAGACCCACTCCTGAAGGTGGAAGGATTCCCCCTGGTACTGCAGGGCCTTCCACAACTTCCTTCTGGGTTCCCAGGACCCCAGAGAAGGCCACCACTGGCTGAAATGTAGACTAAAGCTGTGTCATACCTTGGAGGAGGGTTTCTGGGCTTGGAGTAACAAAATCCCCAAGGGATGGAACCTGTGCCTCCTGCAGTGGAAGTTCTGAGACTTAACCACTGGGCCACCGGGGAAGTCTCAGAGAGAGTTGTCTTGATCTTTTTGTGCATTCCTGTGTCTCCTACCACTTAATTTCCTCAAACCTGAGGGTCTCTTTTTACTATGCTCTTTTCGAGTGTACACTGGGTAGGTTCAGCCAGGAAGCAGGGGGCATGATTTCACTGATAGTCACCCTACCTTCTAGCATATTTACAGAAGGATGAGAGTTTGGCTTTTGAAAAACATGAGGAGAGTGCGGTTTAAGCCAGAACCACCAAAAACACGAAGTCTCCCCTGAGACCCATTTCTGGGACTTCTTATCACTGTACAAAAATCACTATTGTGCTAAGCTTAAACGCTGTAATCCTGTGCCTTGCCAGAAAATGCACTTGCATAGGCATTTCTGGCCTGAAGAATTTGCGTCTGAAGAATCTCAAGGACATAGATCCGAGTGCTAAGTATAGAGAGCACCCTAATACTAGTGAGAGGGGATCTGAGAGGAAACTGTCATCTGTTCTTTCAAAGCCTTACCGTAATTCATGAACAGGCAGGCCATTCAGTGGCATAACTGAGTTTTCCATTTCTAAATAGTGATATAATAACATAGTAGTTTGATCCAAAATTTTGTCCCCGAATGTCCCATTTCTTGGCAGTGGTTTTCAGTGCTACACGTGAGTTTTATTGGATTTGGGGAGTATTTCCCATTCTTTTGCCAGTGCTTTCTAAAGTTGTCTGATGGCTTGATGAAAGATGCTTTGTGAAAACAATGCCTTGTTTTAAGAAAGCATTATTCAATTTTTATGCCATATCTCTTCCTAGTATTTGCATTAATAGATTGCCCTTGGTAAGTCTAAAGTTGCATGGTTTTTAAGCACAGTTTCCATATACATTTATTATCATTTTTTAAAATCATTTCTGAAGCTTGTCCTCAGTAGTCTTCTATATATCTTGTTTTTGTTATGTCTGATTCTAAATTTATCCAGAGACGGCTGTGGTTTGATGAGTTTAAAATCACAGGAAGGACATGTGCCAAATTAAAGGCTTGTTGGTAATTTTTTTTTTTTTTTGGATGCTGGGTATTTTTAACCCTCTTCTCTTGTTGAGGAGAAATAGGTTTTCTTTTTTTGAATGTATATTTAAAAGCATTTTTTGATGTATGACTTCTGAAGCTGAAAGAATGCTATGATGCAGGAAAGGGCTGGGAGATTATTTGCAAGAGAAACATAAGAATGAAATATTAATACAATCTGACACTAGCTTCAAGGCATTTGTCCTCCAGAAAATAAATGCTGCCACATTTCATTTCTTGAAGCCCTGTGTCTAACATAGTTCATATCTCTGTCCTCATTATTTAATTATAGGCCTAAGGAGTCACTAGAAAGGGAGGGCATCTGGCCTGATGATTGATTTTGTTTATTGGTTGTGGTCAGGTTAGGGGCCTGTGGGAAGCTGGCAGTTTCCAAGAATAGCAGATTTCAGATGTTACTTAATTGCCTGTTCAAAGAATTGGTTCAATTCAGTTCAGTTGCTCAGCTGTGTCCCGCTGTTTGTGACCCCATGGACTACAGCATGACAGGCTTCCCTGTCCATATTTAACCAGAGTTGAGTTGCTACCTGACTGTCCACAGGTGTAACACACTGACTGTCATTCTCTCATATGGGGATTTCATCAGAAAATTCTCTGGGTACTCCTGGAAAAGTGTCCCCAATTAGGATTAGGGTAGGAAGTGTGCTTTGACTTGCCAGCTGGATTCGACATGATGAGAGTTAGAATCTTAATTTGGAGTTGAATGGTCACAGACAAGGGTCCTATGACCATTGAAATTATAGGCACCATTTTTTCTGGGGAGGGAGCTAGGAGAAATCTTTTCTAAGCAGATGGCTCACTCAGTCCTCCTCTGACCCTGGACTGGCCCCTACGTCAGTGACAGGTGTCACTCACACGTGTCCCTCCTAGAGAGGAATGCCAGTTCCTGTTGAGCCCCACGCCAGTTCCCTGAGAGCTGGGACGGGAGAGCTGGAGTCACACTCAGAACCCCGTAGACCCCGGCAGGTGGTGTAAGCCTGTAAAGCAGGGCCC
Source organism: Ovis canadensis (assembly GCF_042477335.2). Taxonomy (NCBI): domain Eukaryota; kingdom Metazoa; phylum Chordata; class Mammalia; order Artiodactyla; family Bovidae; genus Ovis; species Ovis canadensis. Next base: position 160,732,563 of record NC_091247.1, on the reverse strand, counting down.
AGGCAAGGGTAGTGGTGGCGAGGGAGGCACATGCCCTTTTGGAAGGGGTCATTTGACCCTCTTTACGGTGAGTTCTTGTCAAGCAACCATATAGCTCAGTCCTGCGGGTAGTTTACGGATCTCGCAATGTTTAAATGTCAGCGACTAATTCAAATCTTGAAGAGTCTTGAAGAAACCTCACAAAAATGTTGCTTTGGAGGCTTGGGTAAGTCACTGAAAGACTTTCAGCTTAGGATTTTTTTTCTTGTCTCAAAATGACATTTTAACTACTCAATAAAGTCCTCTATCTTGACTATACTATCTTAAAAAAATTTTTTTTTGCCACATCCTTTGGTTTGTCGCCTTGCTGCCAGAGCTGTGGTTTACACTGAGGGTGAACTCAATGCTCCATTTTCCTCACATATATTTGGCATCAGTTTCTTTTCTATTCTGAAATGAAACCCATAGATAATACAACTAAGAAGCATGATTTTAAAAAAAAAAAGAGAGAACATGTTGCCTTAACTGTAATACATAGGAGAGGTAACAGGAAAGAAACTTACAATCACAGTGTACGTGCATTTTTGCTCAGTCCTGACTGACTCTTTGTGACCCCACGAACTGCAGCCTGTCAGCCTCCTCTGTCCATGAAATTTTTCAGGCAAGAATACTGGAGCAGGTTGCCATTTCTTACTCTAGAGGATCTTCCCTGACCCAGGGTTGAACATGCATCTCCTGTGACTCCTGCATGGGTAAGCAGGTTCTTTACCACCGAGCCACCTGGGAAGCCCAATAGTGTATATATTAGCATGTGAACACTCCAGTATGACAATATTAGAAGTGGGAAAAGCCCCTATAAATTCCCAAAATGTTCGCTAGGGGGCAGGATTGTCACCATGGGAAATCACAACGCTGGAAGCTTCTGACCCATAGGAACCCTATCTTGCCTCCTTCTAACTCATTAGACTTAGCTCTGCCCTCTCACGCACACAGATCACGTTCAGTTTTGTTGTTATGGGGCAACATTTAAGAAAATTTAAAGAGTTTCTGTTTCTCTCCTCACACTACATACATCTCATGCCCAGATCTTGTCTTCTTCAGTCAAGCATTTTCAGCTCCTTCAACCATTCCTGACACACTTCATCCTCCCAGTGCCCTTTGTGAGCTTTGCCTCCGTCCTTTTCATATGTCTGGGACCCCAGTTCTGAATCCATCCTGCATAGCAGGGTGTATGTGAGCTGCCCTGTCTTTCCTCTCCTAACCCCCAGTGAAAGAAAAAAGTGAAAATGTTGTTAGTCGCTCAGTTGTGTCCGACTCTTTGTGAACCCATGGACTGTAGCCTGCCAGCCTCCTCTGTCCAGGGGATTCTTCAGGCAAAAATACTAGAATGGGTTGCCTTTTTCTCCTCCAGGGGATCTTCCTGACCCAGTGATTGAACCCGGATCTCCTGGATTGCAGGCAGATTGTATACCGTCTGAGCCACAGGGAACAGTGGGCATTTGTAGTCACCCATGTAAAAGAACTCGTACTGTTGTGTTCCGTATGGCAGCCAAGACCATCTTGATGTCACAGTGAACTAAGAAATGAAGACCTGGTTACGAGTGCTAGGCTGTCCCCTGGGCATTATAGTACACTGGAGCATCTGAATGGCCAGATTGAACTGTACGGGATGTGTAACGTAAGCTATGATCCTAATATTTGTACTGGTGCAGTTAACTGCTGCCACGTCTCATTTGTTGATTCACTCTGGCAACTGCTTTGTTGCTTATTACTTGTGAGTGTTGGTGTTTTCAGTGTTTAAGTCAGCAGTTTTATTCAGTGCTCTGATTTTCAGATGAGACCCCTCATGGACGCATAGGAAGCTGATGAATTGTTTTATTTGGCTCTTTTGTCCTAATGGGCTTTCTCCGTCTAACTTCACATCTACTCCAATGTGAAACTTGGCTTAAGACTTTATTTATTTTTATATTTGTATATTGATTTATTTTTAAAATTAATTTTTATTTGAGTAAAGTTGCTTTACAATGTTGTGTTAGTTTCTACTCTGTAGCAAAGTGAACTCTACATATACATATATCCCCTCTTTTATCCCCTCTTTTTTGGGTTTCCTTCCCATTTAGGTCACCACAGAGCACTGAGTTCCCTGAACTACACAGTAGGTTCTCATTAGTTACCTGTTTTATACATAGTACCAATAGTGTATGGGGCTTTGCTGATAGCTCAGCTGGTAAAGAATCTGCCTGCAGTGCAGGAGACCAATAATGTATATGTGTCAACTTCAATCTCTCAGTCTATCTCATCCCCACCCCCTTGGTGTCCATACCTTTGTTCTCTACTTCTGTGTCTCTATTTCTGTTTTGCAAATAAGATCATCTATACCATTTTTCTAGATTCCACGTATATGCATTTAATATATGATATTTGCTTTTTTCTTTCTGACTTACTTCATTCTGTGTGATAGTCTCTAGGTCCATCCACATCTCTACAAATGACCCAATTTCATTCCTTTTTATGGTTAAGCAGTATTACATTGTATATACATACCACATCTTCTTTATCCATTCTGGCCTAGACTTTAAATCTATAAAATGTTAAAAACACTTGCATTAAGAATTCATGAATTTACTGTTTTTTCTTTTTAAATTTCAGGGTGTCATAGGAGTTACCACGTTGCATAGTATGTAGTATGCACAGACTCACGTGTGCGTGGACTTCCATCATCTCAGTTATTTCTCGCTTGTCTTCTCCTCACTCCTTCCTCCTGGATTGCCTGTGAAACTTCAAAAATGCATTCCTCTTTTATACAGAATGATCCAATTCTCTTTAACTTTGGTTATAGCCAACATATTATAGGACCCAACTAGGTGTATTAACCCGTTTGGGCTGCCATAACAAAGTGCCATAGACTGATTGGCTTATAAATGGCAGATATCTATTTCTCAAAGTTTTGGAGGCTGGCAAGTCCAAGATTGGAACTTCCAGTCTTCTTGATTCAGGTCAAGAAGCAACAGTTAAAACTGGGCATGGAACAATGGACTGGTTTCAAATTGGGAAAGGAGTGTGTCGAGGCTGTATATTGTCACCCATCCTTATATATAAGCAGGGTGACAATATACAGCCTCGACACACTCCTTTCCCAATTTGGAACCAGTCCATTGTTCCATGTCCAGTTTTAACTGTTATTTAATCTGTTATTTAAACTGTTGTTTAATCTACATATGTAGAGTACATCATGAGAAATGCTGGGCTGGAAGAAGCACAAGCTGGAATCAAAATTGCCAGGAAAAATATCAATAACCTCAGATATGCAGATGACACCACCCTTATGGCACAAAGTGACAAGGAACTAAAGAGCTTCTTGATGAAAGTGAAAGAGGAGAATGAAAAAGTTGGCTTAGAACTCAACATTCAAAAAATGAAGATCATGGCATCTGGTTCCATCATTTCATGGCAAAAAGATGGGGAAACAATGGAAACAGTGAGAGACTTTATTTTCTTGGGCTTCAAAGTCAATGCAGATGGTGACTGCAACCATGAAATTAAGACACTTGCTTCTTAGAAGAAAAGCTGTGACAAACCTAGACAGTGTATTAAAAACAGAGACATTACTTTGCCGACAAAGGCCTGCACAGTCAAAGTTATGGTTTTTCCAGTAGTCATGTATGGATCTGAGAGTTGGACCATAAGGAAGGTTGAGTGCTGAGAATTGATGCTTTTGAACTGTGGTGTTGGAGAAGACTCCCTTGGACTGCAAGGAGATCCAACCAGTCCATCCTAAAGGAAATCAGTCCTGAATATTCAAAGGAATGACTGATGCTGAAGCTGAAGTGCCAATACTTTGGCCACCTGATATGAAGAAAGACCCTGATGCTGGGAAAGATTGAAGGCAGGAGGAGAAGGGGACAGCAGAGGATGAGATGGTTGGATGGCATCACCGACTCAATGAGTTTGAGCAAGCTCTGGGAGTTGGTGATGGATAGGAAAGCCTGGCATGCTGCAGTCCATGGGGTCGGGTAGAGCTGGACACAACTGAATGACTGAACTCAAGTCCAAGATTAAGCTGTTGGCAGACTCAGTGGTGAGAACCTGATTCCTGCCTCACAGAGAGCCATCTTTTTGCTGTAACATCGCATGGCAGAAGGGGGAGGGATCTCTCTGGGGTCTCTTTTATAAGGGCACTCCTCTCATTCAAAACAGTACCACCCCCATGACCTAGTCATCTCCCAAAGGCACCACCTCCAACAACCATTGTGTTGAAGGAATAGGTTGCAACATGTGAATTTGGTGGAGGATATAAACATTCAGTCCATTGTACCAGGGGACAGGAGTAAAATGGGGAGAGAGGAGAAGGTCTCACTGTGCATCCAGTCTTTATTAAAATGATTTTTCAGACCAAACTATTTCCCTTTCTAAGATTCTTATGCCAGCTGTGAAAATTACAACTTATTTTCTCTATACATTTGGATGGTTTATGCCATCCACTTCTGTGATGGAGTACACATTTACCATTTATTTGTGCATTGCTTCCACATGCATTTGTTAAGTGCCAGCTCTGTGCTGGGAAATGAGCTAAGCACTGGTCTGCACAGCCCTTCCCTCAAGGAACTGGTGTTTTGGTGACAGGCAGAGAAGCAGACAGACAAGTCAACCTTGTGTGTTCTGGGTGCACAGAGGAGGACTGCGTAGTCTGGCTTTCAGAGGTCAGAGAGGCCCAGGTCGAGCAAATGACGGCCGAGTCTTAAAAGATGAGCAAGAGTTAGCCAAGAGGGGAAGGGAGTTCCAAGTAGGTTGAGAAGCTTGTGCAAAGGGACAGATGGAGCCTCTAGTACGTGGCAGAGAACACCAGTCCTAGCCATGCTCAAGTGGTTTGCTTGTGATCATAGCAAAGTCTCTTCCCATGCATGCTGAATGCCCCCAACTCTATTTCTGTTCTACAAGTAAAGGCCCATGTGGTTTACTTATGGTGTTTATTCAGCAAAGCCTTTACCCTTGGCATCAAGAGCTTATTCTTCTCCTTTCCCCCACTGAGTTACTATTCTTCCCCTTCCTGCTATCTTGGCAGCACTCAAGGAAACGAAGATGTTTAAGAGGCTCTTCTGAGATCTCATCTCTAAAGAAATAAAAATCAGAATTCTGAACTGTGGGTTTGCTCAGGGTAGAGCACCTCGTAGTTGAGTAGAAATAGGTTCCTGTCCCAGTTCTGCTATTTCTGCCTGCCTGCTGGCAGGCAGTCATTTAACCCTTTGAGCCTCAGTTTCGTTATCCATAAACTGGGAATAAAATAATTCCTGCAATATAGAGTTGTGGTGGTGTGAGGTAACATCCCATAGACCAGAAGCATTCAACACATGAGAGCTTTCGCCTCAATCCTCATTAAGAACATAAAATCCCACTTGCTGAGCAGGGAGATGGTGACTGTAGAACTTTCTGCATATGTGGGGAAAATGGTTGAGAATTGTGCCCGTAACAGGTGGGGAAGGAAATCTGATCTCACTGCCTCTCTTTGTCACCAAAATACGAAAATCAAGAAGCTGTTATAAGGAATTTGCCAAGCCTCAGTGTGCCCCTCTCCAAAATGAAGGTTGGATTAGATGATGTTTTAAGGCCTTTTCAAACTATAACACTTCATTTATTTCAGTCCCCTGAATAATTGCTAATGGAGGAAATCAATTATCAAGGTCCAGTTCTTCTAAATTATGGCTACATAGTACAGTCCTTAAGTTTTTGAGAAACCCTGATGTCCAGTTCCCAGCCAGGCATGTTAAATCAGGGTCACCAGCGAGGTGGTGATTTTATGGGGCAGCTGGTGTTGAAGGTTCCACTAGTGGCTAAAGTAAGAGTCTTGTCTTTGATTTCCAGCTGATGGCATCCTTTATAGTAAGTCCCCTAGGCTGGAGAATTAGATGTCAAAAGTGAATATCAAAAATTGCTTCTGTTGTTGCTTGTTCAAACATTTTTGTTTTACTCCTTAAAGTGAATAATTAGTCTTCTCAGAGATGTATGTAATTGCCAGTCTTTGAACTTCCTTTACCAAAATATTCCTAGCGTAAAGATATATGTTACCAATTATGCTTTTAATTAAAATGGAAATGTGTGTAAAGCTCTTTCATAGAAATGCATACTAAATCTGTTTTAGAGAAAATTACTTGTCAGTCTTTTTTTTTTTTCTTTTTACTCAATCCCAGTTCAGGCTTTGGCCTTCAATCAAGAGAAGCCACTACAATGAAATATTTTCTGACACTATGTGGAAATAGCTGTCCTTGATGTGTGTCTTTATTTATGTCAGGGCTCCTAACAACTCCCACAAATAAAACCTGTTTTTTCAATGAAAAACATTTCAAAGTGGAAGAAGGGTATATGTCATGTTGACCAAAATAGCATTAGGATAATGAGCCCAATATTGAAGAGGCTTTAAAGGCCCAAATCTTCATGAAAAATATTTGTTGATTTTACTTCACTATGATTGGAAGAGAAAACATAGTGGTATTTTTGCATGACAATTGCTTGATGTGTATTTATTGAGCTTCATCATGTGTGGTCTGTTAAAATGAATTTCATAGGAGACATTTTGTAAGTCATATATATATATGTGTGTGTGTATATAATATATGTGTGTGTATGTATTTGAGAGGTAATAACTATATACATTGTTTTGTTACTTGCTTTTCTTTTTACTTACTATAAGTAGATGTCCTTTCTTGTCAAAATCTTCATTCTCCATCATTTTAATGACTATATATAGTATTCTTAATTTTCAATACATGAGAATTTACTTAATCTCATTATTGAGCATTTAGATTATTTCCAACTTTTTCATACGTTCCAGTGAACATCCTTATTCATATATCTTCTTGCCTTTGTACAATTATCTCTTTAGGATGAATTCATAGAAGTGGGATAACTGGGTAAAACAGTGTTCATAATTTTAAAGATTTTGATACATATCACCAAATTGTATTGAAGGCGGTACCAATTTATACTCCTATCTGTGCAATTATTTCTTTTCAAATTCTTTTTGAAAATTTGAAAAGCAAATTCTTTCAGCAATAGAGTATTGTGAATTATTTGAAATCCAAAGTAAAACGGTCCCCTTACATTAACTCAGCAAATACCTTCCTAACTCTAAGCTCATTCTGCAACATAAAATGCTAGCCACGGCTAAACACATGTTGAAGTAACAAGGGTGAAGGCCAAGGGAATGAAGAGGAGAAAGAGGTTGTCAGCAATGGACTTAGAACTTCACCTTTTTCCTCTTGCCAGTGTCTGACCCAACCTCTTGGACAATGAGCTTCCTCCCAAAGAAAAGTAGAGGTTGGGAAGAAGGGGAAACTAGAAATTCTATTTAAAATTCCACTGGGTCTTGTATTTGAGATTGGCAGCACCGAGGCATTCCAGATGGCTCTGTCCATTCTTTTGAACCTACCTTTTGATCTTCTTTAAATTTCCTCCTCATTTCACCTGTCTGGGTTTATTGCCTGGAAAACAAGCAGGTGAACATATTAGCTCCTCCTTGAGGTACCCCTAGACTACAGGAAATTTATGTTCAGGTCAGGAATCATATAACATGACTACATGCTCCACATTTATGGGCAAGTGAAGCAACAGGGAATTTTAAGCTGGGATTTATGACACAAACTTGTAGCAGACACGTTGTGAGGTGGGAGGGAAATTTAAATAAGGAAAAACTCTGCCATTAATATTGATTCAAGTTCTCCACTTGATGGAAAAAACATGTAAGAATTTTATTCTGGAAGTTTCCTGTGAGTTAAACAAGGGGCAGGAAAACAAAAATATTATAAACACATCACCCCTCCTTCCCCCATATATTGATTTCCCCTCTTTCAGACGAAGTCAATTTTCTAGTCAGTCAGTGTACAGGCCAGAATTATCTAAAAGCTTTTAATTTGATTCTTTAGTGACCTTGATCCCCATTAATTCCAGGAGGAAAGGCGGAAGAAAACAGAAATGTATGTCAAGTTGAGAGGGCAAGATTTCTACATTTTCTGAAAAAACTGACCTACACCTATGGATCTGTCTTTACAGCCCATAAAAGCCAACACAAAGAAGAATACCAGCTGGAATCGTTCAGTGGAGGTAAAGGCTTTCAAAGCCCTGGCTAGCAGCAGGTGGAATATGCATTAGGGGTTCTTTGATTGTTCAAATAGTATTTACTTTCCATGGGAAGCAATATGATTCTTATATAGTCAATAAAGAGCATATTCAGGAGTTTTGCCCTTTAGCCAGCATGGCTGATGGTTTGTAATGACTCTGGCCATAAAACTCAGAAAACCCAGGTACCGATGGCCATGGGTCCTGGCTTGATTCTTCAGACCCACGTCGAGGTCCATACGTATACAGCCTAAGGGCCAGAACGATTTCAGAGTCTTGGGCTCCTGGTCAGTGATTGCTTGGAAAACTGCTCCTCCAAGCTAAACTAGCTTCTCTCTGATCACTGCTTGTTTGGCCAGTGATACCACCTGGGTGGATAAGCTGTGTATGGACCAGGGAGGTTTTGAGTAAATTGTCTTGTTTGTCCTGATAACATCTGTTTAGGAGTTATAGCTATTTCCATCCTAAAAATAGGTGGGTGGTAGGGGTCAGCAGATAGAAGAGGAGGGGATTCCTAACTGGTCCCCTGCCTTGAGAGTTCAGGGATTCTAGGAAAGGTCAACGGTGTCCAATGCCAGGAGGAATCAGATCGTATCCTCCTTGAGGGGAGGCTTTGCTGGTTGTGTTCCCCACTCCTCTTGCAGTGTCTGGCACCCAGGAGGAGCTTCTTAAATGTGTCACGTTGCCCAAGATCAAGTAGCATGGTAGAGGGTGATACCACCAATTGTGACAACAGTAAGCTGGAAAGCTTTACTAAGCCCTACGTACAGATGTTCAAGGGACTTAAAAATATGAAAAATGGTTCCCATCATTAATTTCTGCTTTTTCTCACTAGGCTGAAGTGGGGCAGGAGGTGGCTTGTTTAGGATGCTTGATTCATCATTGCTGAGAAGTCAGTGAAAGCTCGCGTTCTGAACCCAAGGACTTTATTCCCTGCTTTTTGTTAAATACAGACTAAGGAGTTGGATCCTCATTGTGGAGGGAATGCACAGCATAGGGCAGTGGTTCCCAAACCTGAGTGTGCGTCGCAATCATCTGCAGGGCTCGTTGAAACACAAATGCCTGGGTCCCACTTCTCGAGTTTCTGACTCAGTGAGTTTGGGGAGGGGCTGAGGATATGTGTGTCTAAGAAGTTCCCAACTGGTGCTGATACTGCTCTTCTGAGTCTGGGCTTTGAGAGCCAATGGGCTCAGAGGAAAAAGCACTCACATTGGAGTCATATAAAGCTCCTATCTTGCTGTGTGACCTTGGTCAGGGCAATTTTGCATAACCTTAGTTTCCTCATTTGTAACATGATGGCAATTTCCACCTCACAGGACTATTGTGAGGATGAAATGGAATAAAGTGTTCAAGATGGCTGGTCCTTGGTATTCACTTGCTTCAAAAGTCCGGGATCTTTCTCCCTAACTCCTCCTGTGGGCTCCTCAGACAACACAGGGCCTGTTTGAGAGCTTATGCCTGTGAACTGAGTGTCTGCTCTGTTAGTTTTTTTCTTTCTTTTTTTTTTTTTTTACTTTATTTTACTTTACAATACTGTATTGGTTTTGCCATACATTGACATGAATCCACCACGGGTGTATATGCATTCCCAAACATGAACCCCCCTCCCACCTCCCTCCCCATAACATCTCTCTGGGTCATCACTGTGCACCAGCCCCAAGCATGCTGTATCCTGCGTCGGACATAGACTGGCGATTCGATTCTTACATGATAGTATACATGTTACAATGCCATTCTCCCAAATCATCCCACCCTCTCCCTCTCCCTCTGAGTCCAAAAGTCCGTTATACACCTGTGTGTCTTTTTTGCTGTCTTGCATACAGGGTCGTCATTGCCATCTTCCTAAATTCCATATATATGTGTTAGTATACTGTATTGGTGTTTTTCTTTCTGGCTTACTTCACTCTGTATAATCGGCTCCAGTTTCATCCATCTCATCAGAACTGATTCAAATGAATTCTTTTTAACGGCTGAGTAATACTCCATTGTGTATATGTACCGCAGTTTTTTTATCCATTCATCTGCTGATGGACATCTAGGTTGTTTCCATGCCCTGGCTATTATAAACAGTGCTGCGATGAACATTGGGGTACATGTGTCTCTTTCAATTCTGGTTTCCTCGGACATGCCCCAGAAGGAGCGAGAGTCCATCATGAAGGAGTTCCGGTCAGGTGCCAGCCGAGTGCTCATTTCTACAGACGTCTGGACCCGGGGGCTGGATGTGCCCCAGGTGTCCCTCATCATTAACTATGACCTGCCCAACAACAGAGAGCTGTACATACACAGAATTGGGCAATCAGGTCGATATGGCCGAAAGGGTGTTGCCATTAATTTTGTAAAGAACGATGATATTCGCATCCTCAGAGACATCGAGCAGTACTACTCCACTCAGATTGATGAGATGCCCATGAACGTTGCTGATCTGATCTGAAAAATCTGCTCACTGGAGCCTCTTCATCTATTTTGTATCAGTTTGCTCTGTTAGTTTCATATTGAGTCCCTTGGACTACAAGGAGATCCAACTAGTCAATCATAAAGTAAATCAGTCCTGAATATTCATTAGAAGGACTGATGCTGAAGCTGAAGCTCCAATACTTTGGCCACCTGATGCAAAGAACTGACTTGTTGGAAAAGACCCTGATGCTGGGAAAGATTGAAGGCAGGAGAAGGGGACGACAGAGGATGAGATGGTTGGATGGCGTCACTGACTCGATGAACATGAGCTTGAGCAAACTCTGGGAGCTGGTGATGGACAGAGAAGCCTGGTGTGTTGCAGTCCATGAGGTCGCAAAGAGTCAGACACGACTGAGCGACTGAATTGACTGACCGCTTGTTTACGTACCCTGAGGGTTTTACTGTTGCTGAACATTTGCTTTGTGAATGGCACAGTGTGAGAGTCTTTTTACATTATGTGTAACACTGGATGTTATTCCTGTTTAACAAATGAGGATAAATAACTTGCACACAAAGCCACAGCTAGTGAGTGGCAGAGCTGAAGTGTTTACACCAAGGCCTCCTCCCCACAAGGCTCTTGGCTTCTTTGTAATAGTGCTTCCCACGATTCCATGTGGGCCGAGATTATTAGGTCCTTTTCTCTACTCACTCACTCACACGGTGTATCTGGGCTTCCCTGGTAGTTCAGCTGGTAAAGAATCCTGCAATGTAGGAGCCCCGGGTGTGATTCCTGGGTCGGGAAGTTCCCCTGGAGAAGGAATAGGCTATCAACTCCAGATTTCTTGGGCCTCCCTGGGTGGCTCAGATGGTAAAGAATCGGCCTGCAGTTGGGAGACATGGGTTCAATCCCTGGGTTGGGAAGATCCCCTGGAGGAGGGCATGGCAACCCACACCAGTATGCTTACCTAGAGAATCCCCATGGACTGAGGGGCCTGGTGGGCTACAGTCCATGGGGTCACAAAGAGTCAGACACGACTGAGCAACACAGCACAGCATGGTGTGTCTATCTACACAGGGAACACATCTGAGAGAATTAAGCAATTACTCTGAGGATGTGAGTGAAAGAGGATTAGTTTTCTTGTGTGTAATGAAACCTGGTACTCTGTTACATTCACACATGCTGCTTTGTGCACAGAGGAACTCAGTGAATACTTGTGGAATTAACAAAGGCTGTGAAGGTTCAGATCAAATGACACCCTCATCTGCCTTAAAGTTACCGGGTTCCCTCCTTATGATGCTGAAGTTCCAATACTGTGGCTACCTGATGCAAAGAGCTCACTCATTGGAAAATACCCTAATGCTGGGAAAGATTGAAGACAAAAGAAGAGGGTGGAAAGGGTGAGATGGCTAGACAGCATCACCAACTCAGTGAACATGAATTTGAGCACTATGGAAGATGGTGAAGGACAGAGAAGCCTGGTGTGCTACAGTCCATGGGTTGCAAAGAGTCGGACATGGTTCAGCTACTGAAAAACAACTCCTTAAATGACCAACGAGACTTGCCTCATTATCATTCATACTTACCAATTAGCTGTGGTTCCTGAATAGTTATGAATATTCCCTTTTTAAAGTTAGCTAACTAATTGACTAGGCTGTGCCCAGTCTTCGTTACAGCATGTGGGATCTTTAGTTGTGGCTTGTGAGCTCTTAGTCGCGGCATGTGGCTTCTAGTTCCCTGACCAGGGATCAAACTGGGGCCTTCTGCACTGGGAGAATGGAGTGTTAGCCATCGGACCACCAGGGAAGTCCCAGTGAAGATTCTCTTAAGTGTTGATTTAGAACTTTTGCTGAAAATGATCCGCAGTTGTTAGTTATTTCCCTTGCTTGGATAATTTGCACTCATGATTTGATTTACCAGAACAATTTGGTAAAGCAAACCAGGGAGCCTTACCACCAGAGGATCATTTTTGAATCCTTGCAGGTAAAATTTCACCTCTGCTCTGTGTAAGATAACCTTGAATCTTCCGTACTGAATCCTGGGTGCATAGAGAGATAGTTCTCAAAACTAAAAAAAAAAAAAATCAGTCATTTACTACATGATCCTTTGCTTCTTTCATAAAAACTTCTAGCAAATCAGAACAGAAAACTGCTCTGAGCAGGGAAGACCACAGGAATGGCTTTTCCTGGTGGGAAAGTTGCAAGCAGAAGGCTTCGGGCAGGCCTGTGGATTGTCAATCATCCAAAGATGCATGGCAAATAGCCCACTCCTGCTACTTGGCATTCCTGAGGGCAGTGGTGGCTTCCCCCTGGAGACATCTGCAAATAGCTATCAGGGATGTAGTGGTGGCAAGTGGGCTACACATTCTGAAAAGGTGGCCGCCTTTATTCTGTCACATGCCCTGTAGGTCATGGCTTCCTACCTTGGAGCAGATGCAGTCTTACTATTTTGTCAGTACAAGTGTTTCAAGGACAAATTTTAATTGTGCTATAAGTATTGGCAAAAAAAGGTCCAAAAAAAAAAAAAAGCAATTTACAATAAGCAACACACAGTCTCTACCAGTTGTTAATTGCTACAGGTATCTGTTCTGAATGGCTAGTACCTGTAAGTTACCTATTGTTAAATTGTTTGAATAGCACTCCTGTGGTTTCTGTAATAGAAACCAGTACAGCAATTTTATATCTATGCTTTGCAAGGTCAGTGGGGGGCTGATGACATGGCATAATTTCCTAAAATTATCAACACTGTCACTTGTCTGACAATGGACAGGTAAGCATGAATGAGGTGGTGATTGTACTTGAGCTACGGGACCCAGAAGAATGTCTCACAGTGTGACAAAGGCAATGAGATACACAAAAGGAGAGACTGTTTTAGCTCAGACTCTGATCAGAAAGCAGCTCTTCTGCTTGCATTTTTCTCTGATTCTTCTTTCCCAGTCCAAGTCAGAGCAGCAAGGAAGGCAGACCCAGAATACTCAGACTAGAGACAGAGTCCATTTCCTGGTTAGCACGTAAGGCAGGCAGCCAGCATTTTACGGGAGATTTTAGAGAAAAATCATTTTCTATAGAAATTAGTTGGCAAAGATGATTCTTGGACTTATATCAGTTGCATTGCATGTGAAGAGACCAAGAATATGTGAAAATTAGTCAAAAGAGCCTTAGCACTCATTGCAGCCGACTGGCGTAGAGAAGCACGTTGTATGGCACAGGATCAGGTGAGCAGACCTGGAAGGAGAGGAATCCAGTGCAAACCCGCCACACACTAGGTTCTCATCTCCACAAGCTGTTTTCATTGACCACAGCAACCTAGCTCACTCACGTCCTGTGTCCTCTGCCAGCCTGACAGCAATTACTGCAGGTTTATCGGACAAGGGATTGACACCAACTTGAGCAAGCCAAATTTCAGTTCTCTTTTTACTAGAACTGAAAAGTGGGAACCACTGACATGTGAATAAAAAGTAAATACATTCATTTCTCAAAAGCACAGCCTATTTCCTTTAGAATACAACAGAATAAAATATCATTTACAAATGTATAATTTTATACTTAAGTTTTGGACTCACATGTAAAAGACAATAGTCACTCATTTATTTACTTGAAGATTCTGTCAAACTGCACCATGGCTTCAATTCTTAAGAGAAATTTGGAAACAAACACAATTTTTTTAAAATTAAGTGAAGTAAATAGACTTAAAGTTCTCTTTGCTCTGTCTCTTTTTTGATATTTTATCCAGGTGGAATTTTTTTTCAGTTTAATTCAACATTCATTTATTGGACTGTTCCTTTATACTTGGAATCATGTTAGCTGCTGGGGTATAAAGATGAAAACCACATATCAGAACTCTTTCATTACCAAGATGTCTTACTAGTATATCTGTGTATATGTTGGGGGTATGTGTACCTTAATTCTTGCTTTAGATTTGTGTATATGGATGGATATAGGGGTGTGGAAAGTTTTTTTTTTTAAGAAAATATCATTGACACTATCTGATTTCTTAAACATTTAAAAAATACTCATTTATATCTTTGGCTTTCCAGGTCTTATTTGCAGCACGTGGGACCGTTGGTCTTCACTGGGGCATGTGGGATCTTTAGTTATGGCCTGCAAACTCTTAGTTGCAGCATGTGGGATCTAGTTCCCTGACCAGGGATGGAACCCAGGCCCCCTGCATTGTGCATGTGGAGTCTTAGCCACGACCACCAGGCAAGTCTCTGAAGTTCTCAGATTTCAAAAAAGTTAAGAAAAGTCCTTCTGAGTGACAATAGTGGGGTTTTCTTCATGGATAAGTGGAACTCGCAAAGGACTTCCTAACCCAATCCACTCTTGTGTGGTCCCTTCCCAAGTGCTCCAGGACATAGGAGTCTCCTTGGGAGAATGTGCCTCCCTCTGGCCTAACACAGGTTCTTCTTGACCTCGGTGTCAACTCAGAACCCACTCTCCAGCAGGGATCCACTCAGCCTCATTGTCACCAGGTCAGATGTTCTCAGAGGGTCAATGTTCTCAACCAAATGAACCCCAAAGCAACTTTAAAGGGAAGAAAATAACATTTATCATGTTCTAGAAAATAAAGGACTTTAAAAAGGCAAGAGATGAAATAAACTTTGGGTGCAATACCTAACGGACAAGTACAAGCTGTAGTAAATGATAAGCAGTTGGGGAACCAGGTGTTCCCCTGACTTGGTGAGACCATTAGTACACGGTAGGTACAGTTGTTTTTCCAGTGTCAATTCAGCACTGTAGTTATTAAACAAACAAACAACCACTGAGTCATTTGACAGTGAATTGAATCAATAAAAGAAGTCATGCTTTCAGCTTGACAGTTGCTTTACATCCAAGTCCCCAGTGGTCTCTTGGCCCCCCGGGGGCAGCATGAGGGTCCTAGGCCCTAACACTCAAGTATCACCTGGATTCCTTGTCTCTGTAAGGTTTGAGAGACCAACTAGTATTATGAGAGACAGTGTGTGCGTGTGTATGTTCGTGTGTTTACTTGTGTAAAACCTATCTTTTCTGCCACCTCTGCTAAGTCACTTCAGTCATGTCCGATTCTCTGTTACCCCATAGACTGTAGCCCTCTGGGCTCCTCTGTCCGCGGGATTCTCCATGCAGGATTCTCTGTCCATGCAGGAATACTGGAGTGGGTTGCCATGTCCTCCTGTAGGGAATGTTCCCAACCCAGGGATTGAACTTGCGTATCTTATGCCTTCTGCATTGGCAGGCATGTTCTTTACCATTAGCACTACCTGGGAAGCCCCAGCTGGATACTAATTCTGTAAGATTCCTCTATGATCATCTGGGTGTTACTCTCATGCGTATTTCCCAAGAGCCCTGGTCTCATCACTTCTGGGTAGATATAGGTCACTATGACACAATCTCAATAACAACCTTTGGTGATCAGATTATAAAATCAGAACCCCTCAAAGAAACCCTTTGAGGGCAAGGTACAGAGACTATTTTGAATTTCTGAGAACAATTAGAAGCTCTGAGTTCTGTCTCTAATTTTTTCCAAAGCCCCACCCTATGACTACACCAAGAGGGTTCAGTATTTGTTCCCTGGGGAATAATTTGTTGGCTTGTGGACTTAAAAATTCCTATGGAGTGAAAAGGAGTGGATACCCACACATATCACCCCACCAAGGAACCCCCAAGGCCCTGAGCCCTAAGACAATCTCATTCTGACCCTAATTCCATCAGTTTTCCTAGATCCCTCGCAACTCAGGGATTCTAATGGTTCTCATTCATTTAACTGAATGCTAGTCCCTGCAGGGCTCCTGGAGTGGGTGGGGGTAGGGATTAAAAGTAAAAAATGTGCCTTTTTGTAGGAAGGAACAGCATAATCTTGAAAGGCTTTAGATCTACAAATATTTTCAGCGCAGAGCAGAACTCAGTCTGCAGTAGGTGATAAAAAGTGAAAAGCACTAGTTGCTGAGTTGTGTATAACTCTAATGTGTATAACTCTAGTGAAGGCAATGGCACCCCACTCCAGTACTCTTGCCTGGAAAATCCCATGGATGGAGGAGCCTGGTGGGCTGCAGTCCATGGGGTCGCTAAGAGTCGGACACGACTGAGCGGCTTCACTTTCACTTTTCACTTTCATGCATTGGAGAAGGAAATGGCAACCCACTCCAGTGTTCTTGCATGGAGAATCCCAGGGATGGGGGAGCCTGGTGGGCTTCTGTCTATGGGGTCGCACAGAGTCAGACACGACTGAAGTGACTTAGCAGTAGCAGTACGACTCTGAAGAATCAGCCTGCACTGAAGAAGACCCAGGTTCAATCCCTGGGTCAGGAAGATCCTCTGGAGGAGAAAATGGCAACCCACTCCAGTATGCTTGCCTGGGAAATTCCATGGACAGAGAATTCTGGCAAGTCATGTATGGATGTGAGAGTTGGACTGTGAAGAAAGCTGAGTGCCGAAGAATTGATGCTTTTGAACTGTGGTGTGGAGAAGACTCTTGAGAGGCCCTTGGACAGCAAGGAGATCCAACCAGTCCATCCTAAAGGAGACCAGTCCTAGGTGTTCATTGGAAGGACTGATGCTGAGGCTGAAACTCCAATACTTGGCCACCTCATGCGAAGAGTTGACTCATTGGAAAAGACCCTGATGCTGGGAGGGATTGGGGGGCAGGAAGAGAAGGGGATGACAGAGGATAAAATGGCTGGATGGCATCACCGACTTGATGGACGGGAGTTTGAGTGAACTCTGGGGGTTGGTGATGGACAGGGAGGCCTGGCGTGCTGCGATTCATGGGGTTGCAAAGAGTCAGACACGACTGAGCGACTGAACTGACAGTCCACGAGGCCTCAAGAGTCAGCACAACTTAGTGACTAAACCATCACATTTTTGACCCCATGGACTGTAACCCGCCAGGCTCCTGAAATTCTCCAGGCGAAAATGTTGGAGTGGGTAGCCATCCCCTTCTCCAGGGGATCTTCCTGGCCCAGGAATCGAGCCCAGGTCTCCCACACTGCAGGCAGATTCTTCACGTTCTGAGCCACCAGAGAAGCTCCACAGTAGATGATAAATTAATGTCAAATTGAATGAGGAGCTGACTCTCAGGGTACACCTTGGTTTGACAACTTACTTTAACATCACAATTCTCTGTAGAGTATGTAGATTTTTTGTTCTTGTTTGTTTGTTTCCAATCCTGGAATTCTTAGAATTCCTGGAATTCTGGGGAACAAAGAAAAGATTGTTAGATGGGGAGATTCTGCTCCATGAGTCTCTGCAGACAATTTACAAAGCGGATGGATGGTTGTGTGGTTGACCAAACCACAGATGAGTTCCTTAGGGACCGATATGGAATGCATATCTAAGGCTTGCTTGATTAGGTCTGTTCCAATATAATTTATGGCATTAAGAGATGTTCCCAAAACATAGTATTCCAAAAGTCTATCTTGGAGCCTAGAGTTTCTCAGGGGGAAAAAGCCTCCTTTCATATAATGAACTCTTAGTTGCTTTGCTGTAGAGAGGCTAAAAAACATGTGAGTAAAGGATGAGCCTGGAACAATCTCAGAGAGATCCACTCCCCATTTCCCGCACCCCCATCTCACCAAGTTGTTAGGTGCCTTGTTGCATCCTCTTTGAGTCCCTGTTCCTTTCCTCCAGAGCACAGGCCTGGAGTGTACATATCATAGTATTTATCCATGTGTTTGTTTGACTATGGTCTACTGTCTTTCTCTAGGATCCACAGGTGCAGGAATTGGGTATGATTTTAGTGACTATTGAGTTCTCAGCGCTTGGTATAGTATAAGGCCCAAAGTCCACACTAAATGAACCAGGACTTCTGTGAATGAACCTGCACTCTATTTAAGAGCCATTAGTGTCAGTGTCATCATGCGCTTGCTGCTATTTGCTTTGTCACCTTGCAATTCTACTCACTCTCTGACACTGTTAAAAATATGTGTACTAGGGATACATGCATTGGAGAAGGAAATGGCAATCCACTCCAGTGTTCTTGTCTGGAGAATCCCAGGGACAGGGGAGCCTGGTGGGCTGCCGTCTATGGGGTCGCACAGAGTCGGACATGACTGAAGTGACTTAGCAGGGATACATATACACACATATACACATATGTATACATGTTAAATACAGATGTATATATACATATTTGCATATGTATGTGTGATGTTGAAGAAGGAATTCATAGGGCCTGGACTCCATCTTAGGCCTGTTCATGCTGATCATGCTCAGCCACCTTTCCAATGGACTCTGAACTCTGCGTTTAGTGCCTATGAAAACAACAACAGAAGGATAAGAGCCTCCTCCAGACAGGGGAACCTTGAAGATCGTTTATCTAGGTTACTCATCGCCTAAGAGAAAACATACACTAATCACCCCTTTCTCCAGACAGGCCATACATTTTTCTGTATCTATCGGAGTGTAACCTCGGGTTTATCGATTATTAGCTAATTGTCTGACTGAGCACATGAGCACACAGCACGTGAATGATGGGGTTGTTGGGATTGTATTTTCCTTGGTTTATGTAAGTCTCAAGGAATTTGGAGTGGTGGGTTCAGACACGTACACATGGGGTATAAAAGATTTTCACAAATGCTGGTCGGGGTCCTTGGCTAAGAGGAGACTCTGCCTTGGGCCTGCCGGTGTAATAAACTGCACTCCACTGTCTGCATTGTCCTTCTGAGTGAGGTTGTTTCCTGGAACGTGTGGCTACAACAATGTATAAACATGTGTGTATATATATGTGCATATATATATATGTGTGGGCATGTTATATATACATACACACCTCTGTGTGTGTGAATGTGTGTGTATATCTGGCAAAATCATGGAGACAAATTGCAAACTGAGAAATACATGCAGTAAATATAATATGTTAATATTTTTATTATGTAGTGGGGAACATCAGTTAAATAAAAGAAAAAGAAAGAGTTTAGCTACTTGGAGTTGCCAAGAGCCTCTTATGTGCAATACAGCTGTACACTGGGATCATCTGGGAGCTTAAACAAACCCTCATGCCTGGGCTTCATCCCCAGATAGGTGTGGGTGTGGCCTGGGCAACAGCAGTTTCTAAGAACCACTCAAGAGATGCCAATATGGAGCCAGGATAGTGAAGGACTGATTGAGAACCAGTCAGTCCTTTTGGAGCAGATTTTGTTACCTTTGTGAAGACTCACTGTATATCTCAGGTGGGTTGTGCCCCTTTCTCCAGGCAAAGTGCTTCGGAAATGTGGCCTTTCCTTGTGGTTTAACAAAGAGAATGAGTGTGGAGAGGAACACAGGATCCTTTCTGAAGCGAAGCAATCATGATTTTGACCCCTACTTTTATGAGATTCAACCTTCCAGTGGATTGAGATGGTCCCAGGGAAGGTCCATCACCAGGAAAAGATCCCAAGAAAAGTCTTTCATGAGAGAAGGGGGCATCTGATAATCTGGGCCCAATACGAGGCTACATTTTAATGATTAAAATGGTGACAGATTGCTCCGAGGCTGTTTTACTCTCAGTAATGTTGTTGATCTGGTTGCGTGTGTTTAGCCTGTAAGTAGGTGGCCTACAGTGATGAATTGTCCCATCAGAATGACATGGCTGGGAGAGCGTCGGTTCTCTAGTGGGGAGATGGGTAGTCAGCTAGCAAAAACCCAACAAATGTGCATCCTTCTTCCACTTAGTTGGTGAACTCCTTGAGGGCAATGACTCTGCGTGGCTCTCCAGCTTCAACCTTCTTTGAAGAGACTATGAATGTGGTTAATTATCAGCTTGTTCTACTTCTTTCTCAGTTGAGGCTTTGCCTTAGATTTTTGCTCAGTTTCCTTGCCACTAAATTATCTTCCTGGACTTGTGAGGGACACCTTGTTGGAACAAGGAAAGGTGTTCACACAGAAGTACCTGCTCTATGCTGAACGGGAAAGACTAAACGGACCTCAGTTGTGGCGTTCAGCCTCCAGGACCCCTTGAGCAATGGGGGAAGAGGCTGCTGGCACAACCACTGGAAGACAGAATTCAGTCCAAGTCTCAACAATCCTTGAAGTCCTTTGCATGCTCTTAGAGAGTCTGAATGAGTGTCACTTCAGATGTGGTGAGAAGCTGAAATGGAAACTATTACATCAAAACATTTCATTTGGTGGGGGGACTGTTCGGAAAAAATCTTAATTTTTTTTTTTTAAGGAACAAAGAGAAGTTGATGAAAGGATATGAGGTTATAATGACCAAAGTCTCCACGGCCTCCCTTCTCTCCCCACCCTTCTTCCAAAATGGAGAAAAGAAATGAAGCCAGAGAAATGTCTTAAATATTGTCAGTCTGGCAGGCCAAGCTTTTAGCTAGGACAGCATGTAGTAGTAATACCTTTTAATTACAGTTGTACAATTATAAATAGGAAAGAAATGAAAAGATGAAGATGCGGTTTGTAATGAAATTACCATAAATACCATGGCAAGCTTTAAAGTTGTCACGAAAATCCATAATACCAAAACATGAATGTGGAGGTTAACTTCTACGAAGGGTTGAAATTAAAATTTTGTGGATTTGTGGTCTCCCTTGTTAGCTTGGTATTTCCTCCTAAGTACACATAAGCACCATTATTTTGCAGACACAAACAGACCTTTAAAAAGTCAGAGTCCTGGTTGGCAACTCTTATGTTCTTCCAAGCCACGTGGGCAAGCCGACATAGAAATGACTTGGGTTCCCAAGGCAAATGGTGGAAACATCAAAAGAAATCGAGTCCAACTGCCTGGACGGTTTTCATTATTTCTCCTTTTGGAAGCAGACATGTATTTTGTTTGTGATACACAAGTTTATCTTTCAGTCTGTCTTTAA
The DNA here is from genome assembly GCF_042477335.2 of Ovis canadensis. Taxonomy (NCBI): domain Eukaryota; kingdom Metazoa; phylum Chordata; class Mammalia; order Artiodactyla; family Bovidae; genus Ovis; species Ovis canadensis. The sequence goes on along the minus strand of NC_091247.1, from coordinate 160,711,312 downwards.
AGACCCATTTTACTTCCCACTGAATGGACACATTTTTATGACTGAGGATAGGGGCTCATTGTGAACTGTTGCCTCAGTCCTGGGGCGAATGTTAAGCTATTCGATGGGAGCCTTTAGACGTTACATCACCTTTTGGTGCCTTTGCTTTTCTCACAAGTTAGCTCCTGTTTGTTAAAATACTGCTAATGAGATCAACATCACGAGGTCAATTTCCATAAGCCTGTTTCCTAGCTGCATACTGCTAAGACATCTTGAAAACATGAAACCTTGATCAGAAGAGAGATCAAATAAATGAGTTTGGCTCACTCTATTGCAAACCTTTCTCCAACATTATGAAAATGCTTAACACATGTCCTAGTGATGGTAGATTGTGTCCTCTCTTTGCACGTGACAAGAGACTTTTTTCTTTTTCTAAAGTGAGAACAGAGATTTTGCCACTTTTTACTGCCATTTAGCTTATGGGCTAGTGCAATCAAGAGGTATATTTTTATACCTCTGCTATGAATAAGAAATTATGCTGTGATGGCTATCTAGGATTAAAGATAGGTCAGCAAAGTAAACTTAAGGATGCCAAATAGGGGAAAGTATTGAGGAAAAAGGGCAGATTAGAGAAGGCTTTTTATGTGAACTTAAAAATCCAATGGGTAATGGAGAGTCATTGAAAGTATTTGAGCATGGAAATGACATCATATGGTATTTGGGGATAAACAGAAAAGTAAGTAACTTAGAAGCTGGTCACTGCCTGCCCTGGATACACTGTGAGGGCAGGAACAAAGCGACAATCACTTTTCCTTAGCTTGAGGTAATGGGAAACTTAAAGCCCAACTACCAGTGCCAATGGTGTGTGGGAAGTCTGGCTCCTGAGAATTCTCTCTTCCTTCCTCCCACTGCCTCTACCAACTGGGCTAGGTGATTTCCAGTGAGGGATGCAGCTCTCCAAGTATTGCAGCACCCCGGGTGGAAGGAGAGGAAGGTTCTTGGAGTACAGCACCTCTTAGTTGAGGATGCCTGTAGTTGTATGTAGTAGTGGTGGTGGAGTTTGAAATGGTCAAAAAGAAGTGGTCTCATTCCTTTCTGCCCCTTTCTAAACTCTCAGAAAACTATCAATCTGGATGACTTTGATTAGCCCCTCCATCTGATGCCACTTGCTAGCCAAGAAGCTGACATGCTGAATTCACTGGGGGAAAATAAGGAGAGATTGGAGGAGTCTGACTTTTATGAGGACAAGCTGAACAACCTATAACAAAGAAAGTTAGAATTAATGGATCAGAGCATAAGAATATAAAATATGCATAATAAATATCTTCAAAGGAAAAAATATCAGAAATAGAAAAAAAGAAATGAGTAGTCCTAAAGAAGATCCTGCCAGAGATACTGGGTAAGAAGAAGACAATAGATGAAGAACTCAATAGAGGGATAGAAGAATAGAATGAAAATCTTAGGTGAACTAATTAGTGAGCTGGAAGACCGAGCCCTTAGGCATCAGAAAGCAACAATAAGGAGAAAGACTGACTAAAAGAAAAGAGAAAAAGATAAGTACCAATATAATGGTCATCCTAGAATGAGAAAGGAGAAAGTAGGGAAGAATTATTTTGAGAACTAAGAACTCTGTATATAGAAATATAGATAAAAGGCTTTAGACTGAAAGGGCTTTCAGTAGAGACAAAGAACATGATACAGTAGAGACAAGGGGAAGTCAACACAACACATTATGAAGACATTGAAGAACGTAGAAAGCAAGAAATTCCAGAAGATTCGTGAGAGAAAGAACAGATGACCTTGAAAGGAACAAGAATAAACTGCCATCACATCTCCCAACAGCAACACTCGATACAAGGCAACAATGGAGTAATACTCTCAAAGTGCAAGTGTGTTGTTTCTGGGGTTTCATACCTTGTTACATTATCACTGAAATGCAAGGGGTAAAATGAAGATATTCTTAGCTAGCTATACAAGGTCTAAAAATGTTTGCTTCATAAAGACATGCTTTAACATGCTGTTGGAAGATGAAAAATCATTCTCGGATGCTGAGAGTATAGGATATGTGTCAGTCAGCCAAGGAACAAATCATTTTAGATGTCTCAAGCTGATTTAATGCAGGGAATTGATTACAAAGATGCTGAAAGAGTCAAAGGGATAGGACTCAAGGAGCTGCTGTTCCACCTGAGTCGGAGCCTCTGACCCCACACTTGATTGGGCTGCTGCTTGAGCTGCTGCCAGTGCTGCTGGAAGCATGGGGCTGACCCTGGGCTGTTGCAGCTGAAATGCTGTCAAAGGGAGAAGGCCTCTGATCATCTTTCCACCTGCTGATCAGGTGCAGGTGCCTCCCACTGGGGGAACCTAGCTAGATTCAGTGAGCGAGGAAGTCCGGGAAATGTAGAACCTTTTGCTTGCTCTTCTTCCAGAGAAGAATACAGAAGACTGCTTTTGGGACTAGGAGCCAAAGATACGTAATCTAGCCTGGGAACTCAGCGTGTGTCGATAAACTAGAAAAGTTAATTCTTGCCTAAATAAGGGGAACAAAGAAGAAACACATTCCATTACAATCTAGAACATAAGTGAACAATACCAAGATGGCAGGGAGAGGAGAGGATGCTAAGATATGTGTGCTCTGGATAAAGATATGGATACTGAAAAATGTAAGAAACTGGTAGTGTTCAGTCTCGCTAGCTGTTGTAAGAAAGATGACTAAAACAATAGTGAGATAACACTTTACAGACATCAGGATGGCAAATATTATAAAACTGAGTGACTCCAAGTATAGGCAAGAATTTGGTTTAAAAAAAAAAAAGGAATCCTTGAGCATGTAACTGGTACAGTCATAACCTGTCAGTACTGAACAGAAACTGAATATTCAGCCAAATCTCTCCTGGGAATATAGGCCAGAGAAACACTTGTATCATAAGGGGACAGGAACAGAGATGTCCATTGCTGTATGTGTGTGGTAGACAGGTGGAAGCTAAGAACTCAGATGCCTATCACAAGGAAACTGATTAAGTAAAACGTGGGAGCTTGCTATGGAATATGAACTAGGTATCTAAGAATATTATGAAAACAGAGAAACATAGTGTTAAGTGAAAATAAGAAGATCGAGAATAAGATATAAAGGAAAATACTACTTGTGAAAAATAACATAATTCAGTGGCATTGACAGTATAATTAGAAGTATAAATCTTTTTTCTGTTCAAACACATCAAGTACTCTCAATTTTACCTTCCTCCATTTTCCACCAATCTGAATGGGTTACCCCAAAGTAATTGTAATCTCCCTATATGGCTCAGCTATAAATAATATTAGGGGCTTCCCTGGTGGCTCAGAGGTTAAAGCGTCTGCCTGCAATGCGGGAGACCTGGGTTCGATCCCTGGGTCGGGAAGATCCCCTGGAGAAGGAAATGGCACTCCACTCCAGTATTCTTGCCTGGAGAATCCCGCAGACTGAGGAGCCTGGTGGGCTACAGTCCACAGGGTTGCAAATACTTATGAGATAAAAAAAGAAAACTAACATATATATATATATATATATATATATATATATATATATACACATACACATACACACACACACACACACACACACACGTATATATATATACATTAAACCTCTACATAACATTTAAGAATACCAGAGTGAGTTGAATGGTAACCCCCTCAAAAGATATGCCCACATCCTGAAATTTGTGAATGTGTTTTTTTTTTTTTTTAGAAAAAAAGTCTTTGCAAAAGTAATTAAGTGAAGATCACAAGTTGTGGTCATCCTGGATTATCTGAATGGGCCCTAGCGTTAACAACAAGTGTTCTTAAAGAGACACACAGAGTATGTGAAGAAGACAGCCAGATGAAGACAGGCTGAGACTGGGATGATGCAATCCCAGCCAAGGACATCTGGAACCTGCAGAAGCTGGAAGAGGCAAGGAATGGACTCTCCCCTGGAGCCTCCAGAGGGAGTATGAGCCTTCTGACACCTTGACCTTGAACTTCTGTACCTCCAGGGCTGTGAAAGGATGAATTTATGTTTTAAGCTACCATGTTGGAGGTAATTTGTTACAACAGCCACAGGGAACTAATACAGATGCCTTTTTAAACTTAATCTGATAGATTTCTAAAGCTGTACATGAGATGAGTCAGTCAACCAGGGGTCTTCAGGGACTAAGTAGCAGTGGCAGGAGATTGTCCTGGTGACCTGTGCCCTGGACTCCTCTTCCAAACCATTCCTTCCTTCCCCTTAGAGTCTGTTCTTATCCTGTATATTGGTTATCCACTGCTGGGTAACAAGTGACCCTTGTATTCAGCAGCTTAAAACAACAAGCATTTGTTATCTCACAGCTCCTGTGGATTAGGAATCTGCGTGGTGTGGCTTAGTTGAGTGCCTCAAACTTACCATCTCTTTAGGAGGCTACAGTTAAGATCCCGGCCAGGGCTGGAGTCATCTCAAGGTAAGATTTGTTTTTAAGCTTACTCTTATGGCTGTTGGCAGGCCTCAGGTTCCCACTGGCTGGAGACATCTGTCTCATAACCCGTGGGCTCCACAGGGCTGTTCACAGTGTGGTAGTCTATTGCCCCCAGAATGAGAAAGAGGCCAAAACAGAAGCTGTGATCTTTTATAATCTCATCTTGGAAGTGACATCCTATCTCTTCTGTCTATTCTGTTCATTAGAAGTGAGTTGCCCAATCCAGTCTCTACTCAAGGAGGGGGTAGATTACACAAGGGGTGGGTACCAGGAGGCAGGAATCACTGAAGGCTATCCAAGAAAGTTGCCTAAAACACTCCACGAGGGTAATAGGGAAACAGAGCACTGTCTCCTAGTAAGGAGTAGGATGTATACAAGTGAGAGGAGCCATGGGGGTTCTTATGAGAAAACGTGTTTTAAGCAGAGTTTAACATTTACTCAGACCTCAACCATTTCTCTCTGACCTCCTCTTTGGGTTCTAGTTCATTAACCAAACCAACTGAACAAAAACTAAGTAACTGACTCCCATGCTTCTCACTTCTCCAGATTTCAGATTTCATCCCCTCCGCAATCTGTTTGCTGTTGTTTACTTTCTGAAAACTTGAGGAATTATTTTTTATGTTTTGTCCAGAGTTTAGAGTAGTTAGTGGGAAGGTTGTTCTGTAAGCAGCTTACGCCACCATAGTAAACATGGAAATCTATTTAAAATAGATTTGATCAATGTTTGCAAATATGTTACTCTGGTTACAGTGGGAGGGAAAAGGATGAATAAGCCTAGGAATTGCTGGGTCAAAATGACCTGTTTGGGCTTTCATAAAAGACTCTAAGGGTTCTAAAATTCATGTTTCTTCCTGAAGTAGAAAGAATATGCACTGGGGAGCTTGGTGGATCTGGTTTAAATTCTGGTTCTACCATTACTAGCAGAGTGACCTCACGCAAGTGAATTAACCTATGGTTTAATTTCCTTGTCTGTAAATATTGAGTAAAAATATGTAAGTCTTTGGAATGTACAGGGTTAACCAAAACAATGTATGCGAAATGCATGTGGAGCCCTGCGTGGAACACAGGTGGCCTTCCTCAGAGCTCTTTAAGCTTTCCCTCCCTCCCTCCCTTCATTATCTAGTTATCCTCTAAGTGCATTGCGCCAACACATTTTGGCATTTGCTAGACCATCATCTAGAGCATCCCAGAAAGAAAACAGCTCAGTGAGAATGGCTTTCTTTGTAGGGGAAAGTGTGGTGTGCACAGGGCTGGCTCCCAGCCTGGGATGCAGGGGTCAGTGGGGCTGCCGCCAGCCGTCTGCTGTGTTAGCCAGGGAAATCGACTCACAGCCCTCCTGGCACCTACTGCTGGCCTTGGGTAAACATAATTACAGTCTTTAAAAAGAGAAGAGGGAACACAACCAAGATCCCCACTCACCATGTAAACAGGATGTCCACTGAATGGCAGCCATGGAGATGTTTATGTTCTGTTCGGGCGACAATTGACAAAAGGCCTCTGGGAGCTTTATTGCTGCCTGGAGCAGTGGTCTGCCAGCCATGGAGGTGGCTGGGTTCTTCCCGGGTTTGTGAATGCTGAGTTTTAGCTGAGATCTCTGGGGCTGTGCTGTCTAGAACTGGATGCAGTCCTTTGGGATGCTGGGTCTGGGTGTCTGCTCAAAGGCCCTTTATACAGAGATGGGGCATTCTGTGTCTGTGCTCAGCTTTCAGAGTGCCTCCTATGAGCTGGAGGCTGACTGGTGGAGGCCTTTATGAAATAATCCTCATTGATAAGCTACCATCTACTCAGAGCAAGGCAGCAGGCCAAATACTTCATGTGGATTCTCTCATCTTTTAACCCTCATCACAACCCTTTGTGGTGATTTAATTGTCTTGAAGAGGCCCTGCAAAGATAAGCAACTGGATTAGAAGTCAATTCCGTTTTTAAAATTTTTTTACTAATTTATTTATCTGTTTTGTTTTTTCAGTTGTGCTGGTCTTTGTTGCTGTGCACTGGCTTCCTCTAGCTGCAGTGAGCAGTGGCTGCTCTTTATTGTGGTGTGTGGGCTTCTCATTGTAGAAGCTTCTCTCTAGGCACACAGATTTCAGTCTGGCAGCACGAATGCTTAGCAGTTGTGGCGCACAGGCTTTAGTTGTGGCATGTGGAATCTTCCCAGACCAGGGATGGAAACTGTGTCCCTTGAATTCGCAGGTAAACTCTTCCACTGTGCTACCAGGGAAGTCCATGAAACCAGATCAGTTTTATCTCAAACCTGTGTTTAATGGTAAGGTACATGAAGGCAAGGACCTGCCAAGTTCAACACTCCATCTCTACAGCCCAGCATAGTGTGTGAGAAAACTTTTGCTAATGAATAATTTGTTTAAAAATTCCACCAAAATACTGCTCTCCACTAATTTTGTTACCAAACCCAAGCTCGATCTTCTCAGCTCACAACAGGCTAATAATTGAGAGATGAGGTGTTAAGGCAAGGAATAGCGACTTGATTCAGAAAGCTGTGCACCCGAGAAGATGGTGGGCTAGGGCCCTAGAGTACTATCTCATGGGGTGTAGATGCCAGTTTCTTTTCTAGAATGGTGAGGAGGAGGACGTGAGGAAGTAAAGTAAAAAGGCCATACATCTTGCAAAATTTCTCTTGACTTGGCCAACCTTGGGGAGGGGATGTGTTAACTGCTTCTTTTTCTGCAGTTCTTTGCAGGTGGGTAGGGTCAGAATGTCTTCCTGCTAGCTGAACAAAGGTACTTGAGTTTAACATTCAGGCAGAGGGTCAGATTCCCCAAGGCAGGCCATTAAGTATGCTTACACTATAAGACAACATCCCTTTCATGACTATAATAACAAAAGCAATGAAAAGCAAAGACTAAAAGAATAGAAATAGATCCAACAGGAGTCATTTTCTGGGGAGCATATTTCCCCTAGCAGTGAGAGTGTGTGGGGGCATGGTGTACTCCACACATTTCTTTTCTGGTAAGACACTGGTCAATACTGGCTGCAGTGGAGGCTTGGGTATGGATTGAGGCACCAAGGCAGTGGCTACTTGGCAAAGTGTCTAACTGGGAAGCCAAGTTCTGTTGCAGTCCTGTCTTCTCTGGAACTGAGGGCAGGGAAGGCATCTCTTGGGTCCATCCAATCCAGCCTGCTCCCAGGACAGCAGAAACAGTGAAAGGAGATACTCATCTCAGCTGGTCTTTGTCTCTAGCGCACGAGCCAGCCCTGGAGAGCAGTTTCGCGGCCACTCTTCCAGTCGCAGGAGGGTTTCAGTGGAGTTGGGAAGATAGGCTGAGCAGATTTTCCTGGAATGCCAGGAGGTGAGCCCCCTCCCTTTATGATTCTAGATGCACCAGGCGGGCACCTAAGAGCCCTTTAGTCTTTGAATTCCTGAATAGAAGGGAGGGGCATGCTTGTTCTGTGGGATGGATTATAACATTAACATGCCCAGGTTCTGAATAGAGCATGGTCTTGATCCTAAGTCTGAGTTTTAAATTAGAGATGCAACCATATCACTCTCTATTCAGGTCTCCTTCTGGGGAGGCATCTGAGTGCTGATCATTCCACTGCCTAGAGCTGAGGTCCTAGTGACCTCTGCGTTGTTACTAAGTCTCAGGCAAGTGCAGATGGTTGTTTTCAATGGCCCGAGATGTCAGGTTACTGCTGAAAAGTAAAAGCATGCCAAGGCTTGCCCAGACTGGTGTTATTTGGTTGATGCTGTTAGGTAGTTAGAATAGGAAAAGGAGTCCAAAATGGCGGTGGCTAAAAGACAAGGGAGGGATTGGGAGCAGGAGGAGAAGGGGACAACTGAGGATGAGATGGCTGGATGGCATCACTGACTCGATGGACGTGAGTTTGAGTGAACTCCGGGAGTTGGTGATGGACAGGGAGGCCTGGCGTGCTGCGATTCATGGGGTCACAAAGAGTCGGACACAACTGAGTGACTGAACTGAACTGAACTGACTAAAAAGACAAGGAAGAGAAAAGCCTGCAAAAATAGAACAGAGGAAGGTCAGAGGAAGGTCAAAGGAAGTTCCGAGGACCGGAATGAGGACTTCAGGTAGAACAGCACTCCTGACTAAGCCAAATTTACATAGGGCGGGCCCAAGGGGAAGAAAAAAAACATATAAAAAGAGGAGCCAAAGGGCTCTCCGCCCCTCACCGGCTGCCCCGTGTGCTGGGGTGCTCTTCTCTTCGCATCTTTGGATTGACGTGCCCTCATGCCTCGAAGATGGATTTTCCTGCTGTCTTCTAAATAAAATAGAGCTGTGACACTGATTTATCTGAGAGCTATAACACAATCCGTTTGAGACCTGAGAGCTATAACACGGTCTGTCCAAGACCTGAGAGCTGTGACACGCTGCGGGGGCTTTAATGTCCATCACTCCAAATCTTTGTTGTGAGGAGATAAAAACTGAGGCGCATACACTCGCGTGACAATGCTAAAACAATGGAAAGGATGAGGTCTTGTGCTGTGCGTGTTCGCTGTTGGTGGTGAATTCTTTTTTAAGCATTATAACCATCGCATTCCCTCTGTCCCAGATTCTAGACCCATTGGTTGATGATATGTCCTGTTAGGGTACACCAGCCTCGCAGATAGGCCTAGGATTTCAGAGAGCAGTCTGGGACCAAGGGTATAACCCAGCATCCTTCTCAGTGGTCTCTTTTCTTTATGTTTATATTCAGTGCTGCACACAGCACAACCTTCCACCATCTTGCTTCCTCTCATCATTCAGTGTCCAGTCTAGGCTCCCATTCCAGATGCTTCTCACAGAGAGTGTAGCCTTAGAAAGCAGGGTGGGTTGTATAGCTCCCCTGCCATGCCAGTGTATCACATCTTCTTTATCATGCCTTATGAATTAGCAGCTCTCTTCATAAGAGAGGAATTTAGGCTGGAAAGAAATAGCCTGGGTCTCTAGCCACCACTTCTGCCCACATTTTCAATGCCAACTGGGTTGGCATTTTGACCTTCAGTCTGCTTGGTCCACTGCAAATTTTGGGCTTTATGTTCAGCATATGTGACCTGTTCCCTGAGGTTCCCTGGTGGCTCAGATGGTAAAGAATCTGCCTGCAATACAGGATATCTGGGTTCAGTCCCTGGGTTGGGAAGATACTCTGGAGAAGATCATGGCAACCCACTCCAGTATTCTTGCCTGAAGAATCCCATGGACAGAGGAGCCTGGCGGGCTACAGTCCACAGAGTCGCAGAGTTGGACATGACTGAGCACACACACATTCACTGGTCTTGTGCCTGCTTCTACAATATGTGCTTGTGCATGTGCGTGCAAACACACACACACACACACACACACACACACACCACTTTAACTCCCTCAGTGCCTAAAGAATCCCCCACTTAGAGGTATAAAGATCGAGTATCCCGAGAGAAGAATGGGTTATTTTCTTGGGGCAGCACTTGTTAAACTAATTAACAATATCCCAGAGATATGAGTCAGTTCAGTTCAGTTGCTCAGTCATGTCTGACTCTCTGTGACCCCATGGACTGCAGCACACCTGGCTTCCCTGTCCATCATCAACTCCTGAATCTTGCTCAAATTCATGTCCATTGAGTTGGTGATACCATCCAACCATCTCACCCTCTGTTATCCCCTTCTCCTCCTGCCTTCAATCTTTCCCAGCATCAGGGTCTTTTCCAATGAGTTAGTTCTTCGCATCAGGTAGCCAAAGTATTGGAGTTTCAGCTTCAGCATCAGTCATGAATATTATGGTTCAAGTTTGGAGAACTCCTCTTTCTCACTGTCAACCTTTCCTCCTATGCTGTTTCCATGACATTTTGCAGCTGGTTCCAGCTTTTCAGGTATAGATCTGATCGAGCTTCTGCAGAATGTTGTATAGGTTAGGCAGCAGGGATCACAGCAGTTCCAGTTGAAGCAACAGACTTGGAATAAAGTGGTAAGCTTAGAATTAGGAGTGGTGCTGGAGCGACTTTGAGGAGATACCCCATGTCCAAGGGCAAAGGAGAAGCCCCAGCAAGATGGTAGGAGGGGTGAAATCACGTTTAGAATCCAAACCCAGTGCCAGAGACGCTCAGAGGGCTCAAACAAACCTTGTGCACACCAGGACCAAGAGACCCCACAGAGACTGAGACAGAACTGTGTTTGAGTGTCTCCTGTGGAGGTGTTGGTCAGCGTGGACTGCTGCAGGGGCAGGGGCTTTGGCGCAGTAGACCTGGGTATTGACATAAGCCCTCTTGGAGGAGGTTGCTATTAACCCCACCATATAGCCACCAGAACTTACACAGGACTGGGGAAACAGACTCTTGGAGGGCACAAACAAAACCTTGTGTGCACCAAGACCTAGGAGAAAGGAGCAGTGACCCCACAAGAGACTGACCTAGACTTGCCCATGAGTATCCAGGAGTCTCTGGTGGAGGCCTGGGTCAGCAGTGGCCTGCTGCAGGGTTGGGGGCACTGAGTGCAGCAGTGCCTGCATGGGATCTTTTGAAGGAAGATTATCTTCATTACCTCCACCATAGTTTGTCCCCAGGTCAAATGAGCTCTGCCCATCAATAGAAAATTGGATTAAAGATTTACTGAGCATGGCCTCACCCATCAGAACAAGACCCAGTTTCCCTCTCAGTCTCTCCCATCAGGAAGCTTCCATAAGCCTCTTATCCTTCTCATCAGAGGGCAGACAGAATGAAAACCACAATCTCAGAAAACTAACCAATCTGATCACAGCCTTGTCTAACTCAGTGAAACTATGAGCCATGCCGTGTAGGGCCACCCAAGATGGAAGGATCAGGGTAAAGAGTTCTGACAAAAAGTGGCCCACTGGAGAAGGGAATTGCAAACCATTTCAGTATTCTTGCCTTGAGGATCCCATGAACAGTATGAAAAGGCAAAAAGATAGGACATTGAAAGATGAACTCCCCAGGTCAGTAAGTGCCAAATATGCTACTGGAGATCTGTGAAGAAATAATTCCAGAAAGAATGAAGTTCAATTCAGTTCAGTAGTTCAGTCATATCCGACTCTTTGAGACCCCATGAACTTTCAGCACGCTAGGCCTCCCTGTCCATCACCAACACCCGGAGTTCACTCAGACTCACGTCCATCGAGTCAGTGATGCCATCCAGCCATTTCATCCTCTGTTGTCCCCTTCTCCCCCTGCCCCCAATCCCTCCCAGCATCAGAGTCTTTTCCAGTGAGTCAACTCTTTGCATGAGGTAGCCAAAGTACTGGAGTTTCAGCTTTAGCATCATTCCTTCCAAAGAAATCCCAGGGCTGATCTCTTTCAGAATGGATTGGTTGGATCTCCTTACAGTCCAAGGGACTCTCAAGAGTCTTCTCCAACACCACAGTTTAAAAGCATCAATTCTTCGGCGCTCAGCCTTCTTCACAGTCCAACTCTCACATCCATACATGACCACTGGAAAAACCATAGCCTTGACTAGACAGACCTTAGTCGGCAAATTAATGTCTCTGCTTTTGAATATGCTATCTAAGTTGGTCATAACTTTTCTTCCAAGGAAATAGAGTTTTGCCAAGAAAATGCACTGGTCATAGCAAACACCCTCTTCCAACAACACAAGAGAAGACTCTACACATGGACATCACCAGATGGTCAACACCGAAATCAGATTGATTATATTCTTTGCAGCCAAAGATGGAGAAGCTCTATACAGTCAACAAAAACAAGATCAGGAGCTGACTGTGGCTCAGATCATGAACTCCTTATTACCAAATTCAGACTTAAATTGAAGAAAGTAGGGAAAACAGCTAGACCATTCAGGTATGACCTAAATCAAATCCCTTCTGATTATACAGTGGAAGTGAGAAATAGATTTAAGGGCCTAGATCTGATAGATAGAGTGCCTGATGACTATGGAATGAGGTTTGTGACACTGTACAGGAGACAGGGATCAAGACCATCCCCATGGAAAAGAAATTTAAAAAAGCAAAATGGCTGTCTGGGGAGGCCTTACAAATAACTGTGAAATGAAGAGAGGTGAAAAACAAAGGAGAAAAACAAAGATATAGTCATCTGAGTGCAGAGTTCCAGAGAATAGCAAAAAGAGATAAGAAAGCCTTCTTCAGTGATCAATGCAAAGAAATAGAGGAAAACAACAGAATGGGAAAGACTAGAGATCTCTTCAAGAAAATTAGAGATACCAAGATTTCATGCAAAGATGGGCTCGATAAAGGACAGAAATGGCATGGACCTAAAAGAAGCAGAAGATATTAAGAAGAGGTGGCAAGAATACACAGAAGAACTGTACAAAAAAGATCTTCACAACCCAGATAATCACGATGGTGTGATCACTCATCTAGAACCAGACATCCTGGAATGTGAAGTCAAGTGGGCCTTAGAAAGCATCACTACCAACAAAGCTAGTGGAGGTGATGGCATTCCAGTTGAGCTGTTTCAAATCCTGAAAGATAATGCTGTGAAAGTGCTTCACTCAATACGCCAGCAAATTTGGAAAGAATGAAGAGATGGAGCCAAAGCAAAAACAACACCCAGTTACAGATGTGACTTATGTAGAAAGTCTGATGCTATAAAGAGCAGTATTGTATAGGAACCTAGAATGTTAGGTCCATGAATCAGGGCAAATTGGAAGTGGTCAAACAGGAGATGGCAAGACTGAACATTGACATTTTAGGAATCAGCAAACTAAAATGGACTGGAAAGGGTGAATTTAACTCAGATGACCATTATATATATGACTGGGAAAGAATCCCTTAGAAGAAATGGAGTAGCCATCATAGTCAACAAGAGTCCAAAATGCAGTACTTGGATGCAATCTCAAAAATGACAGAATGATCTCTGTTCGTTTCCAAGGCAAACTGTTCAATATCAGAGTAGTCCAAGTCTATGCCCCAACCAGTAATGTTGAAGAAGCTGAAGGTGAAAAATTCTACGAGGACCTACAAGATCTTCTAGAACTATCACCTTAAAAAGATGTCCTTTTCATTATAGGGGACTAGAATGCAAAAGTGTGAAGTCAAGAAACACCTAGTGTAACAGGCAAATTTGGCCTTGGAGTACAGAATGAAGCAGGGCAAAGGCTAATAGAGTTCTGCCAAGAGAATGCACTGGGCATGGCAAACACCCTCTCCCAACAACACAAGAGAAGACTCTACACATGGACATCACTAGATGGTCAATACTGAAATCAGACTGATTATAATCTTTGCAGCCAAAGGTGAAAAAGCTCTATACAGTCAGCAAAAACAAGACCAGGAGCTGACTGTGGCTCAGATCTTGAACTTCTTATTGCCAAATTCAGACTTAAATTGAAGAAAGTGGGGGAAACCATTAGACCATTCAGGTATGACCTAAATCAAATCCCTAACGATTATACAGGGGAAGTGAGAAATAGATTCAAGGGATTAGATATAATAGACAGAGTGCCTGAAGAACTATGGACAGAGGTTCATGACATTCTACAGGAGGCAGGAATCAAGACCATCCCCAGGAAAAAGAAATGGAAAAAGGCAAAATGGTTGTCTGAGTAGGCCTTACAAATAGCTGTGAAAAGAAGAGAAGTGAAAGACAAAGGAGAAAAGGAAAGATATACCCATCTGAATGCGGAGTTTCAAAGAATAGCAAGGAGAGATAAGAAAGCCTTCCTCAGTGATCAGTGCAAAGAAATAGAGGAAAACAATAGCATGGGAAAGACTAGCGATCTCTTCAAGAAAATTAGAGATACCAAGGGAACATTTCATGCAAAGATGGGCTCAATAAAGGACAGAAACAGAAGCAGAAGATATTAAGAGGTGGCAAGAATACACAGAAGATCTATACAAAAAAGATCTTCATGACCCAGATAGCCATAATGGTGTGATCCCTCACCTAGAGCCAGACATCCTGGAATGCAAAGTCAAATGGGCCTTAGGAAGCATCACTAGGAACAAAGCTATTGGAGGTGATGAAATCCCAGTAGAGCTATTTCAAATCCTAAAAGATGATGCTGTGAAAGTTCTGCATTCAATATGCCAGCAAATTTGGAAAACTCAGCAGTAGCCACAGGACTGGAAAAAGTCCATTTTCATTCCAATCCCAAAGAAAGGCAATGCCAAAGAATGCTCAAACTACCGCACAATTGCACTCATTTCACATAATAGCAAAGTAATTCTCAAAATTCTCCATGCCAGGCTTCAACAGTACATGAACCATGAACTTCCAAATGTTCAAGCTGGATTTAGAAAAGGCAGAGAAACCAGAGATCAAATTTCCAACCTCTGTTGGATCATGGAAAAAGTGAGACAGTTCCAGAAAAACATCTATTTCTGCTTTATTGACTATGCCAAAGCCTTTGACTGTGTGGATCACAACAAACTGTGGAAAATTCTGAGAGAGATGGGAATACCAGACCACCTGACCTGCCTCTTGAGAAATGTGTATGCAGGTCAGGAAGCAACAGTTAGAACTGGAGATGGAACAACAGACTGGTTCCAAATCAGGAAAGGAGTATGTCAAGGCTGTATATTGTCACCCTGCTTATTTAACTTCTATGCAGAGTACATCATGAGTAATGCTGGACTGGATGAAGCACAAGCTGGAATCAAGATTGCTGGGAGAAATATCAATCAGCTCAGATATGCAGATGACACCATCCTTATGGCAGAAAGTGAAGAAGAACTAAAGAGCCTCTTGATGAAAGTGAAAGAGGAGAGCGAAAAAGTTGGCTTAAAGCTCAACATTCAGAAAACGAAGATCATGGCATCTGGTCCCATCACTTCATGGCAAATAGATGGGGAAACAATGGAAACAGTGAGAGACTTTATTTTTTTGGGCTCCAAAATCACTGCAGATGGTGACTGCAGCCATGAAATTACAAGATGCTTACTCCTTGGAAGAAAAGTTATGACCAACCTAGACAGCATATTAAAAAGCAGAGACATTACTTTGCCAACATAGTCAAAGCTTTGATTTTTCCAGTAGTCATTACTGGATTTGACAGTGGGAGTATAAAGAAAGCTGAGTGCCAAAGAATTGATGCTTTTGAACTGTGGTGTTGGAGCAGACTCTTGAGAGTCCCTTGGACTGTAAGGTGATCCAACCAGTCCATGCTAAAGGAAATCAGTCCTGAATATTTATTGGAAGGACTGATGCTGACGCTGAAACTCCAATACTTTGGCCACCTGATGCAAAGAACTGACTCATCTGAAAAGACTCTGATGCTGGGAAAGATTGAAGGTGGGAGGAGAAGAGGCCAACAGAGGATGAAATGGTTGGATGGCATCACCGACTCAATGGACATGAGTTTGAGTACGTTCTGGGAGTTGGTGATGGACAGGGATGCCTGGTGTGATGCAGTCCATGGGGTCACAGAGAGTCAGACATGACTGAGAGACTGAAATGAACTGAACTGAACTGGAATTAGGGATTTGGAAAGTATCAGATGGCCTCCCTGTTCTGGAATAAGTTTTATTAGTATCAAAGTGATTTAGAATCATTTTCCCTCAATTATCTCTTTTTTGTCCAGGTCACATCAGCCGTCATTGCACACAGAACCTAACCTCGACTGCTATTTATGATGTGGCTGGGCATGGTGATCCCATCCGTCTCCCCAGCCCGTTCTCCCCTGCCTTGTGGACTTCCTGTAACCTACTGATATGTGTGTGCAGGGAAGGCTAAACTCCTTCCCTCTGGTTTCCTTTTTTTAAAAAATGTATTTATTTATTTGGCTGAGCCGAGTCTTAGCTGCGGCATGTGGGATCTATTTCCAGACCAGGGATTTAACCTGGGCCCTCTGCATTGGGAATGTGGAGTATTAGCCACTGGACCACCAGGAATGTCCCTGGTGTCCTTTCCCATAGATGCCACATGGCCAAGTTGCTGCTGCTTCTGCCCAAGTCTTTCCCAGTTCTCATCACCTTCCCTATGGCTGGGGCCTTACGTTTGGCAGGGTTCCTGCCATGCTGGATGGGTTCAGATGGCATCGTGCTCCTTCCACCAGGCTGGGACAAGAGTTACAGTCCTTTCCAACTCAAGGTGGAAGGACATTTTGTATCATTTTCATGATAGATCTTTCAACCAACCTTAGAGCTAAAATATTACCCTGATGCTGCTGCTGTTGCTAAGTCATGTCAGTCATGTTTAGCTCTGTGCCAACCCCATAGGCGGCAGCCCACCAGGCTCCTCTGTCCCTGGGAGTCTCCAGGCAAGAATACTGGAGTGGGTTGCCATTTCTGTCTCCATTACCCTGATAAGTCAATTTTTATAACTCTCACTAAGGACCTGACACAGATGGTGTTCACTCCTGAACACCATCTAAGTTCAGGCTCAGGAAATGAGACAAAATTATTCAGGTGTCTGGGGTGTGGGACTCTGATTGTCAGGCCCTCAGTTTCCTTTTTTCTCTCTCAAGGAGCCTGGAGCCTTTGTATAGTTGGAACTTTCCTTAGGGGTCCTCCTTGGCAACCTGAGTGCCCATGGGTATACAAAACTCTGATCAGCAGCATTTTAAATCACATGAAGACCTGTTAGGGCTCATACAGATTTTTTCTAGGCCAAACTCAGTATATTGTATTTTTGGAAAAATGAAGATATTCACTGTAATTATGTTTTGGAGGCAGGAATTGTTTGTTTTCTAAATGCCTTTATGTAATTTCGACGCTTAAAAAAAATAGGACAAAGTGAGATTTGAAGAAGACAGCAGATGTTTACTGTTAAACCTGGAGATGTTTCTCAATCCCTTTTACTGTCACTCCTCTCACTTAAGAATCTGTACAGTGAGAGTCATGTTTTCCGAGGCCCCGAAGTGTCTTAAAGTTTTCCCTATTGGTCATTGCTTAAATGAACACCCGGGGGGGCTATTTTACAGATCCTCAGTTCAGTTCAGTTCAGTCGCTCAGTCGTGTCCGACTCTTTGCAACCCCATGAATCGCAGCACACCAGGCCTCCCTGTCCATCACCAACTCTGAGAGTTCACTCAGACTCGCATCCATCGAGTCAGTGATGCCATCCAGCCATCTCATCCTCTGTCATCCCCTTCTCCTCCTGCCCTCAATCCCTCCCAGCATCAAAGTCTTTTCCAATGAGTCAACTCTTCACATGAGGTGGCCAAAGTACTGGAGTTTCAGCTTTAGCATCATTCCTTCCAAAGAAATCCCAGGACTGGTGATGGACTTGCAGTCCAAGGGACTCTCAAGAGTCTTCTCCAACACCACAGTTCAAAAGCATCAATTCTTTGGTGCTCGGCTTTCTTCACAGTCCAACTCTCACATCCATACGTGACCACTGGAAAAACCATAGCCTTTACAGATCCTAGGATATAGCAAATGGGCCCCTTTCCTTCTCTGTATTCCATATGTCTTCTTGGCTCGTGGCTTTGGGGGCTGAGCTTAAGTCCTCCGCCAGGCTGGGGGAAAGCAGACAAAGCTCTGGGTGCCTCAACTCTAAGGGAAAAGGACATCCTACTGGAGACCAGGGTGCAGCCATGGGAGCTGGGAAGACTGAACCTCATTTGGCTGAGTCAATACAAGGCAAACCTGATATTGGAATGGATTCTCTTGATTGATACATACTGTTAAAAATCTTGGTGGAGGCTGTGGGAGGAAGGGGAAAAGATTTAAGATCTGAGTAGAAAGAGTTAAAAAACAGATTCAGATTCATTACAGTTGCTGGTGGAGACTCTTAATGATTCAAAGTGTTTCTTTGGATCAGAGAGTCATGGGGCTTTTTAAAATTGAACATTTTTTTTTTCAGTTACAAAAAAAGGAATTAGCAGATTCCCCCAAAATATGAATTGGGCTTTGGCAGGAAACTGCTTCTTCTTGCCATCAGAGAGTCTCATGAGTTTCAAAAATGGCAAACATCTGTTTGCCGGGCATCCTGACCTTGGCTTGGCAGAGAACTCAGAAGAAACAGCATCACTATTCAATGTGTATTTTCATTTGAGATAGCAAGTATGGTGCATAGCAGTGTGACCAAGTGTTAACAACAGGGCAGCTATTTAATAAATATTTATTAGGACACACCTAGGACTCAAATAGCTCAGCTTCACTCAGACACTGGGATAAAATTCACGGTGTGTTGTCATAAATATTCTGTACCTTACTGTGGTTCTTTCTTGAGCAGGTTAGAATTTGGTGGGTAATTAAATGCACGTAATACAAGCCACTGGGCTTCCCTGGTGGCTCAGCAGTAAAGAACCTGCCTGCCAATGCAGGAGATGCGAGTTCAATCCCTGGGTTGGGAAGATCCCCTGGAGTAGGAAATGGCAACCCACTCCAGTATTCTTGCCTGGGAAATCTCATGGACAGAGAGAAGCCTGGCAGACTACAATCCATGAGGTCACAAAGAGTCTGATACAACTTAGCAACTCAGTGTGAATACACACCACTGGGTAGGGTTAAGCCTAGTTCACGATCATGCATGTGGACCAGACAGGCAGTGATTTGTTCCTCTTGACTCTTTACTTAGTTCCTCCTTACTCATTGGGCTTCCCTTGTGGCTCAGCTGGTAAAGAATCTGCCTGCAATGCAGGAGGCCTAAGTTCAATCCCTGGGTTGGGAAGATCCCCTGGAGAAGGAAAAAGCTACCCACTCCAGTATTCTGGCCTGGAGAATTCCATGGACTACAGTCCATGGGATTGCAAAGAGTTGGACACGACTGAGCAGCTATCACTTTCACTTAGCCATTAACATATTAGCAGACCTTTCCAGGGTGCTTGCATTAAGATTAAAATCATAAAAATCATCTGAAATTCATGAATGCATGTTTGCTCTTATAAACCTTATGTCAGATACTTTTCAGAATTAATAATTTTTCAGAATTTTATATAAGTAAAATGGTAGATTTATAATATATAATATCCCCAGCAAGTACTAGGGTGATATCTTTTAATAAAGCATTTAAATATTTTTGGCACTAGGTGGATATGTATGTTGAACATAGACACTGATTGTGATAAAGACTGTAACCTGACATCACTTCATGGCAGGCATTTTTGCCAAATGAATTATGAAAAAGATTCAGTTTTCAAAGACTTAAAGAATGTTCACAATTTTAAGTAAAGGAATGGTAGACTTAGAGTATTGATGAAGACATTCACTATGACCGATATAGTTTATTACTTCATACAGATATTGGAATAAAAGTTTACAAAGCATGTTGCCAGGAACATATTCACCTTTGCTGTGACTATTTCATCAGATTACGTAGAAAACAGTTTTGACCTTTCCCTACAGACAAGTCTAATTAGAGGAGAATCAGCACCCCCAGCCACTGCAGACCTTCTGCCATTTGTGTTTGGAGTCTTTCCCTGGGCTTCGAGGTTGGCATTCTGTTGGCAACACTCTGCTGGTTGACTTCTCGTCAACTGTCATGTGAAGTGGGAAACAGAATTCCATCAGAGCCACACTAAAGCTTCTGAATTAGAGCCAGGAAGTATTTTTATTTGATGCACGAAACAACATAAAGCCAGCATCCTGGCCCATGTGCCCCGTGGCATCCACATCAGTGGCTGGATGGAGAGCAGGGGCAGGATGGAGCTA
This sequence comes from Ovis canadensis, assembly GCF_042477335.2. NCBI lineage: Eukaryota > Metazoa > Chordata > Mammalia > Artiodactyla > Bovidae > Ovis > Ovis canadensis. The sequence goes on along the minus strand of NC_091247.1, from coordinate 160,691,411 downwards.
TGGATGAGATGGTGCATGTAACCACGCTGGTCTCGTTTCTGTATCTCACGCGCTCCAGGTTTCTTCGCAGCCTGGGACCTCTGCGCTTTCTGCTCCCTCTTCTTGGAACACACTTCTTGTCACTTCTGAAGAACTAATCCCTTCTTTCCATTTAGGCATCTCCTAATGGTACCTCCTGTGACTGGCGCTCCTTGACCACCCTGTTTAATGCTGTCTGACTCCAGTGACTCTTTCTAATGTTACCATATTTTATTTTCTTCAAAGCATTTCTGTGAAATGACCCTGCTGTTTGTTTACTTGTTTACTCATTCATCATTTTTCTCCTTCAGGGTAAAGGCTTTTCAGACTCACGATCAGGATGTTTAGTCCCTGGCATATGAGAGGGCTCACTAAACATTTTTTGGACGCATAAATGCTCCCTGCAATGTCACTAGTTCCCCCACTGTAGCTTGCCTCCTTCTTCTCCCATTCCAACATCCCAGTGTGCCCTTTGTGACAAATGTCCCAGAAGGAAAAATATTGCAAATGTGGGAAACGTGATAGAGCACGAAGTGGGGTAGAATATAAATTAGCTTCATAAACTGTGAATCATAAATCATGGTTCCATCTGTTCTGTGACAGAGTGAAAACAGCAAAGATTTTCCACAAGATAGGAACTAAAAACAGAGAGAAGCCAAGAGTTTGGACGCATGGAAAGCCTATTACTATTATTTTCATTATCATCTTTCTCCCACACTCCTCAGCAACAGTTTTGGTCATGCTATGCCCTTCTGAAACAAGCCCAGGGATTTATTCACAGTAGACATTGGTTCCTTCTAATCTACAAGTTTCTACCCCTTAACTCCAGACCTGACACCTAGAAGCCATTCAACAAATATTTGAGGGCTGCTGCTGCTACTGCTGCTGCTAAGTTGCTTCAGTTGTGTCTGACTCTGTGCGACCCCATAGACAGCAGCCCACCAGGCTCCTCCATCCCTGGGATTCTCCAGGCAAGAACACTGGAGTGGGTTGCCATTTCCTTCTCCAATGCATGAAAGTGAAAAGTGAAAGTGAAGTCGCTCAGTCGTGTCCAACTCTTAGCGACCCCATGGACTGCAGCCCACCAGGCTCCTCCATCCATTGGATTTTCCAGGCAAGAGTACTGGAGTGGGGTGCCATTGCCTTCCCCAATTTGAGGGCCATCAATGGTAATTTCCACTGTTACAGATTTCTTCTTCCAAGTTAATTACATTATTTTTTCTAAAATAAAAGATTCTTTAAAACAGATAACCTACAGAAGAAAGTCCATTCATTTATAGTCTAGTATTAAATGATAAGCCTCCATGAAAGATTTGATGGCGTATGGAGCACTGAACAGTTTTTAAGGCATGAGTCACCACTTGAGCAGGAGAGGCCTGGGTGAGGCATGGTCACGGGCAGTACAAGGGCACAGGGTGTGCTGAGAAGGGATGAGACATTCAGAGGGGACAGAGGAATGAAGAAGGGTTTCTAAGACAACTGGTTCACATTAAAATTTTGCCTAAGGCCAACATGGTGGAGGATGATGTTCTGGGAGACTTGGTACAGATGATGTCTACTGGCTAAAAGCATGGTGAAGACAGGAGGTCACCAGGACATCCTGGGGCTGACAAAACCGTAGTTTTATCTTGGGGAAATTAAATTAAAATAAGCATCAATATACAGATTGACATTTCTGACAGGCTGCCCAAGAAGTTGATGGCAGTGGCTGCCTCTGGGGAATGAAAATGAGGACTGCTGGGTGGCCGGTTTGTCTGGAGAGTTTTGTTTTCCTCTCTATAACCTTTTGTAGAATTTTAATTTTTCCCCATGACATGAAATTTGTTTCACAATTACAAATCTTAAAAAAATCAATATCTTTTAAAGACTTTACCATGTTATATTAGCTAAATGAATATCACAGCAATTGTAGATAATGATAGTAAGGGGGCTTCATGACAGGGTTCAAAGAAACATTTTTTGGTAAATTTCATTTATTTATCATTCTTTTTCACTGCACTGGGTCTTCCCTGCTGTGCACACAAAGCTCTCTCTAGTTTTGGCAGGTGGGGGCTAGTCTCTAGCGGTGGCGCACAGCCTTCTCATTGCAGAGGCTTCTCTTATTTGGAGTATGGGCTCTAGGCATCTGGGCTTCAGTAGTTGTGGTGCATAGGCTTAGTTGCCCTGAGACATGTTGAATCTTCCTGGACCAGGGATCAAACCCATGTCTCCTGTACTGACAGGCAGATTCTTAACCACAGGACCCTCCCCCGCCCAGGGAGATCCTAGCATATTAATCCAAGAAGAAAAGCCTTGCATTCATAAAACACTGGTCAGGGATAGCTTTCAGTCTTCTGTGCTGAATGTTGCTCAGTCCCGCAAGACACGGTTAGAGCTCCAGGAAGAGACTCAGGGTTAAAATTCTCTGACATAATACCTCCTGCTCTACTCCGTCTACTCTTCTTGTGACTTAGTCTCCTTTTTTTCCCCTCTCTTATTACCAGTTAGACTGCTGTCTCTCTGAGTGTCTTGAATTTAAGCCCTGCAAGACCAGAATTGACTGTAGCTGTGCTGTACTGACGGTAGCAATAGTTTCCTAGACTTATTCACTCCCTGTATCTTTATTATAAAATGAAATCACCTGAGGTCATATGCAAATCCATGTGATCTTTTCAACCTCAAAGCTTCTAACACATCACGCCTGTACTTAAAAAACCCAAATACTACTTCCTTACATTGATAATACACTGAATACGTTTTCAAGCTTTCATACACAGTCCTACTTCATCTCTAGCAAAGAGAGGTGTACAGTAAAGCACACAAACGCACAGCCACATGTAGAGGATGTGTTGTTGTTCAGTCACTAAGTCTTGTCTGACTCTTTCTGACCCCATGAACTGCAGCACACCAGGCTTCCCTGTCTTTCACCATCTCCTGGAGTTGGCTCAAACTCATGCCCACTGAGTTGGTGATGCCATCCAACCATCTCATCCTCTGTCATCCCCTTCTCTTCCCATCTTCAATTTTTCCCAGCATCAGGGTCTTTTCCAATGAGTTGTCTCTTTGCATCAGGTGGCCAAAGCATCAGCGCTTCAGCTTCAGTATCAGTCCTTCTGATGAATATTCAGGGTTGATTTCCTTTAGGATTGACTGGTTTGATCTCCTTGCTCTTCCAAGGGACTCACGTGACAATGTCAGTCAGACTTCCCTGTTGTGATCCCTTCCTATAATGGAAAGGGCTGTTTAAGTCACAATTACATGCAGAGAAGGAAGATTTGCACCACAATAGGTAGGTATGATCTATAGATGTTGGGAATACAAGCTTTTTCCAATCATCTGCTTCTGGAACAGCATGCCTTGTTTCATCTAAAAGGCAAAAAGTGAGCAGGCCACTATGGCTTTACCCAAGCATTAGTCAAATGCTTTGGATAACTGTAATTTGTATATAGAAGAATTGTACACAGCTGCAGTAATATGGCAACCCACTCCAGTGTTCTTGCCTGGAGAATCCCAGGGATGGGGGAGCCTGGTGGGCTGCTGTCTATGGGGTTGCACAGAGTCGGACACGACTGAAGCGACTTAGCAGCAGCAGCAGCAGTGATATTAGAGTTGTGCCAAAAAATTTGGGGAGTTTTCCTTTCCATTTTCTACTCTTATGATTTTGAAAAGGCAGGTGACTTTCATGGGAGAGAGCTGTGGGAGTGACCTTATTTGAAGCAGCAGAAGGATCATAAAGATGGTTGAGTAGGCTCTGTGTGCGTTTCTTTTTTTTCAGTGTCCACACAGTTAACACTTGTTTGATTTCCTTGAAACTGAAGTAAATTACAACCACTTCCCTGGCCTTATAAGAGTAATTTGTTGTTGAAGAACTCCTTTCAGGCAGACTTCTTATAGGTAAAAAATGGACTATCCATTGAAATTATTAATGTACAGTTACTTTAAAAATGAACAAAGACTGTGTATTATTGAGCCTTGGTAGAGAAATCTGTCTACCAAACATATGAAATTTCCCCTTTGCTGAGAAGGCTTGTGCTCTTCCATGTTGTCTGGAAGGGGCAGTTTCCAAAGAGGTGGTGTCCAGACAGAGGCACTCTTTCCCAGCTCCCATGCCCCATGTGTGACCACATGATCATTTCTTGACAATAAAAGTGGTAGCCGTATGCATGACCTCTGGGCTGCCATTTTAAGAAGAGATGTACATTTTCCAATATACTTGTATCCATGATTCCACCGGATACAGAGTACACTGAGGCTTTAGGGGCTGCCGTAGCCAAAGGAAGCCTGGATCCCTGAATCACTACGAGGCAAGAAGCTTCAGGTCAACCAGAAATACCTACATTGGACTATTACTCAGCAAGGACAAAAAAAACCCTGTATTGTGCAAAGCCGCTGAAATCTGGAGTTTATTTATCCCCCTAGTTTGAGGATCAGGATACTTTTTCTGTAAAATTCCAGATAGTAAATATTTTAGGCTTTTTGGGAAAAATATGGTCTTTATCTCATGTTTTTCTTTTCTTAGCTGAAAAAAATGCATTTTTTCCAGTTTTTTAAGGTATAACTGACATATAAAATTGTAAATTTAAAGTGTAGAACATGATGGTTTGATACATATATAACTTATATATATGTATCTTCTTTTTTATAGCCCTATAAAAATGTAAAAATCATTCTTAGCTTACAGGCTACAAAGAACAGCTACAGTTCAGTTCAGTTGCTCAGTCGTGTCCGACTCTTTGCGACCCCATGAATTGCAACGCGCTAGGCCTCCCTGTCCATCACCAACTCCGAGAGTTCACTCAGACTAACGTCCATCAAGTCCGTGATGCCATCCAGTCATCTCATCCTCTGTCGTCCCCTTCTCCTCCTGCCCCCAATACCTCCCAGCATCAGAGTCTTTTCCAATGAGTCAACTCTTTGCATGAGGTGGCCAAAGTACTGGAGTTTCAGCTTCAGTATCATTCCTTCCAAAGAAATCCCAGGGCTGATCTCCTTCAGAATGGATTGGTTGGATCTCCTTGCAGTCCAAGGGACTCTCAAGAGTCTTCTCCAACACCACAGTTCAAAAGCATCAATTCTTCGGCACTCAGCCTTCTTCACAGTCCAACTCTCACGTCCATACATGACCACTGGAAAAACCACAGCCTTGACTAGACGGACCTTAGTCAGCAAATTAATGTCTCTGCTTTTGAATATGCTATCTAGATTGGTCATAACTTTTCTTCCAAGGGGTAAGCGTCTTTTAATTTCATGGCTGCAGTCACCATCTGCGGTGATTTTGGAGCCCCCCAAAATAAAGTCTGACACTGTTTCCACTGTTTCCCCATCTATTTCCCATGAAGTGATGGGACCGGATGCCATGGTCTTCGTTTTCTGAATGTTGAGCTTTAAGCCAACTTTTTCACTCTCCTCTTTCAATTTCATCAAGAGGCTTTTTAGTTCTTCTTCACTTTCTGCCATAAGGGTGGTGTCATCTGCATATCTGAGGTTATTGATATTTCTCCTGGCAATCTTGATTCCAGCTTGTGTTTCTTCCAGCCCAGCATTTCTCATGATGTACTCTGCATAGAAGTTAAATAACCAGAGTGACAATATACAGTCTTGACGTACTTCTTTTCCTATTTGGAACCAGTCTGTTGTTCCATGTCCAGTTCTAACTGTTGCTTCCTGACCTGCGTACAGATTTCTCAAGAGGCAGGTCAGGTGGTTTGGTATTCCCATCTCTCTCAGAGTTTTTCACAGTTAGTTGTGATCCATACAGTCAAAGGCTTTGGCATAGTCAGTAAAGCAGAAATAGATGTTTTTCTGGAACTCTCTTGCTTTTTCCATGATCCAGCAGATGTTGGCAATTTGATCTCTGGTTCCTCTGCCTTTTCTAAAACCAGCTTGAACATCAGGAAGTTCATGGTTCACATATTGCTGAAGCCTGGCTTGGAGAATTTTGAGCATTACTTTACTATCATGTGAGATGAGTGCAATTGTGTGGTAGTTTGAACATTTTTTGGCATTGCCTTTCTTTGGGATTGGAAAGAAAATGGACTTTTTCCAGTCCTGTGGCCACTGCTGAGTTTTCCAAACTTGCTGGCATATTGAGTGCAGCACTTTCACAGCATCATCTTTTAGGATTTGAAACAGCTCAACTGGAATGCCATTACCTCCACTAGCTTTGTTCATAGTGATGCTTCCTAAGGCCCACTTGACTTCACATTCCAGGATGTCTGGCTCTAGGTGAGTGATCACACCATTGTGATCATCCAGGTCGTGAAGATCTTTTTTGTACAGTTCTTCTGTGTATTCTTGCCACCTCTTCTTAATATCTTCTGCTTCTGTTAGGTCCATACCATTTCTGTCCTTTATCGAGCCCATCTTTGCATGCAATGTTCTCTTTGTATCTCTAATTTTCTTGAAGAGATCTCTAGTCTTTCCTATTCTGTTGTTTTCCTCTATTTCTTTGCATTGATTGCTGAAGAAGGCTTTCTTATCTCTTTTTGCTATTCTTTGGAACTCTGCATTCAGATGCTTATATCTTTCCTTTCCTCCTTTGCTTTTCACTTGTCTTCTTTTCACAGCTATTTGTAAGGTCTCCCCAGACAGCCATTGTGGTTTTTTTCATTTCTTTTCCATGGGGATGGTCTTGATCCCTGTCTCCTGTACAATGTCACGAACCTCATTTCATAGTTCATCAGGCACTCTATCTATCAGATCTAGGCCCTTAAATCTATTTCTCAGCTACAGGCTTAGCTAAAATAAACTTTTAATACAAAACAACAGCAGAAGCTCACACAACAAAACAGTGTCAACGGTACATGAGCTATTCCTCCTGTTGACTGTAGAGAAGACCTTTAGGCCACCTGAGCCAACCATTTCAACCTGAGGATGGCTACCTGTGGTTATACCTTGTGGGGCCCAAGTGTTCCCAAGGCACAGACAATCCAAATTGGTTCTCACAAACGCAAAGAATGCCTCCAAAGTTGAAGGTGGAGTAGTACATCAAACTACTAACAGAGTTGAAATCTCATATCTGAGTCGGTATACCTAAGGATATGAATGGATTATGGCTTGCTTTCCCCCCATCTTGCTTTGTTATCATACAGCACTTCTTCCACCACTCTATTTTTGTTTCCTGTGCTCCTGTTACTGTGGTCTTCAAACAGTAGGTCAAGATCAACTGGCGGCTCTTGAAGCTCCACATGGTAAGATTCCAAGATGGTGTCTCCATTTCACAGACATGTTACCTTCACAGCCCAGGTTTCCCAGGTGGATGGTGGGGCTGCCAGCCCTGGCACCTTCCGTTCCACCCAGGTCCTTGTCTCAGTTAGCACAGAACCCAAGACCATTCGGCTTTCAGGAAAATCAACATCCAACAATAGGATGAGTTAATACATGAGACTCTTCTGCAGTAACTCCCATGAAGATTTCAAAGAATTTCCAACGGCGTGAGAAGAAGCTTGAGGAAGAATATTAAATGAGAAGAGCATAATTGAAAATTACAGATTTAATGTGGTCCAAACTGTCTAAATGGAAGGACTGATGCTGAAGCTGAAGCTCCAGTATTTTGGCCACCTCATGAAAAGAGCTGACTCATTGGAAAAGACTCTGATGCTGGGAGGGATTGGGGGCAGGAGGAGAAGGGGACGACAGAGGATGAGATGGCTGGATGGCATCACTGACTCGATGGACGTGAGTCTGAGTGAACTCTGGGAGTTGGTGATGGACAGGGAGGCCTGGCGTGCTGCGACTCATGGGGTCGCAAAGAGTCGGACACGACTGAGCGACTGAACTGAACTGAACTGAAACTGTCTAAAAACAAAGACTTGAAGGAAATACGCCAAAATGTTAACAGTGGTTTTCCTGGGTGGTAGATTATGAATGCTTAAAAAATAACAATTTTGTTCTATGCTTTTCTGAAAATATATACAAATGGGCCTATGTTATTTTTCAAAAAGATCAACAAAATTAATGGTAGTTCTTGCTACAAAGTCTTTGGAGAGCTCTGCTCTGCAGAGTGAGTTCCCAGCCTGAGCCTTGCTCTTTGAGAGTTTTTGCTTTGAGTTCTTAGGGGACCCTGAAGCCCATGTTCAGATCAGGAACAGGAAAGGGAAGAGGAGAGTGAAGGACAGAGTTCTGAATATTAGGGAACATGAGATTTGAACCAAAGGAGATCTGGAGGCCCAAAGCAATGTTTGTTTGGTGAGCTGTTTCTTGTCCAGTGTCTTATCCCCAATTATGCTCTGTCCACTCTGGTTGTTCTCCATCCCTCCTTGGTACACCACAAGTCCTGGAAATGAAGCAAGAAAGGCTTGCAGGCCAAGGCTGTCCCCTCATTCTCACCCTTCCACACGGGAGTCAGAGCAGAAGCCTCCCACACTCTCTTCTTGTGCCCCCAGCCCTGCAGTGCAGACACTCCTTACTGTCCCTTATCTTTCTCAAATGATCATTGTAGGGTTATGCTGTGGTAGCCCCACACAGGCATACGCATGCATGTTGGTACAAACATGCATATGCCTGTGCTCCCTCCTTGATCCTCTGCTGGGCACATAGTTATACAGAACACCTGTTCGTTCAGCTAGTCAGCAGATAGCCCTGTAGGTTCCAGGGTACAAAAGAAGCCAGATACAAAAAGGTCCTTCCCTCTTGCAACCGACTTTCCACTACGGAGGTAGACCATAGCAAATACATATATGCCGTAATGTTGAGTGGTGCTGCAAAGAATGTCGAATAGTGCTGCAAAGAAAAACGAGGCTGAGCAAGAGGCCAGCGACCTGGGGTGAAAGGTGTCTTTAGACAGATTGGTCGGAGAAGGCTTCTTTGTGGAGGCTCCATTTTACCAGAGACTTTGATGCAATGAGTGACCCAGCAAAGTGCAGTGTGGGGATTTGTGTTCTGGCTAAGGGAACAGTAAGCACAAAGGTCTTGAGTCAGGAACAAGCTTGAACCCTGTCCTCAAGTTGTTCCCATTCTAGTAAATCAGACATACCAGTAAATGGGAAATTGCAATACTGTGTGAGAGACATTTATCACTCCATGTTTATAACTAAGTTTTATTGCCTTTAAAATGTATATTATCTCAAAAAATACATGCTCTCTCTTCCCGACTTACTTCGCTCTATATGATAGTCTCTGGAGTCATCCAAATCTCTACAAATGGCCCCGCTTCGTTCCTTTTTACGACTCGGTAATGTTCCATTGCATGTACGAGCCACATCTTCTTTGTCTAGTAATACCTATATGTGGACTCTAGACATATGGTGCCCTTGATCCTATTTCCAGGGCAGGGATAGAGTTTCAGACATGGAGAATGGACACGCAGACCCAGGAAGGATGGAAAGGATGAGACGAATTAGGAGACTGGCATTGACATATGTTCGTTTCCATGTGTAAAATAGACAGCTACTGGGAAGCTGCTGTGTAACTTAGAAGGTTCAGCTTAATTCTCTGTGATGGCCTAGAAGGGTGGGATGGGGGTGGGTCTTGGAGGGAGGTCCAAGTTAGCTGTTTTCCTTCGCTATGCAGCGGAAACTATCAAAACACTGCGAAGCAATTGTACTGCAATGAAAAGTATATTATCTATTGTCTGTGCCCCCAGCTGGAGAAGGAAATGGCAACCCACTCCGGTGTTCTTGCCTGGAGAATCCCGTGGACAGAGGAGCCTGATGGGCTGCTGTCCATGGGGTCGCACAGAGTCAGACACGACTGAAGCGACTTAGCATGCATGCATGCATTGGAGAAGGAAATGGCAACCCACTCCAGTATTCTTACGTGGAGAATCCCAGGGACAGAGGAGCCTGGTGGGCTGCTGTCTATGGGGTAACATAGAGTCAGACATGACTGAAGCGACTTAGCAGCAGCAGCAGCAGTGCCCCCAACAGAAAATAAACTCCATGAGGGTGGGGATTTTTGCTTTTTTTGTTGTTGTTGTTCACAACAGTGTCTCCAAGTCCTAAAACAGCTACAGGCACATAGTAGGTGCTGCTATTGTTTAGTTGCTAAGTTATGTTTGACTCTGTGCAACACCATGGACTATAGTCTGCCAGACTCCTCTGCCCATGGAATTCTCCAGGCAAGAACACTGGAATGGGTTACCATTTCCTTCTCCAGGGGATCTTCCCAATCCAGGGACCGAACCTGTGTCTCCTGAATTGGCAGGCAGATTCTTTACCACTGAGCCACCAGGGAAGCCCAGGTAGGCGCTCAGTATTGTTTAAATGGAGGAAAGAATCCCATACTTGCCCCCTTTTCCCCAGTTTCCCTCCCTGGAGACAACCACTGTTATTAGTAGGAGGAGTGTGCTATTTAAATGGACCACCACGCCCTCCACCCAGCTTTCAGGCGAGTCTCTGCTTTTGCCAGGAGGTGGAGGGTGCTGCCCTCCCCCCAGCTGTTACACGAGCTACAGTAGACACTGATTCTCCTAGGCTCCTCAGGACCTGGGTGCCCTTCCTGACTGTGGAGCACTGGAGTTGTTAATAATCAGGCAACTCAGGTATCCTGAATTCAGGCTTCTATGAGGACTTGGCACTTGGGAAAGACTACGCCCACTGTCCTAGGCACTAAGGGCCACTCCTTCAGCTTATGGTGTATTATACACAGGACATCTGGCAGCAGCTATTCTTTCTACATGTGAGTGTGTAAAGTCAGGGCTGGCACAGGCCTCAGTGCCCTAAATGTTGGTAGCTTTTGCTTCTGCGGTGGACTTGATGCATGGTCCCTGAACAGCACCCTGGCCAGGGACCAAGCTGGGGTGCAGGAACTCAGTTCTCATCTCAGAATGGGAACTACTCCAGTATCAGATCATCCACATAGAGCCTCTGGGGGAGTCAAACAGAATTTTCCATCATTTCCTTCATAGACAAAAGAGGCCCCTGAATTTTATAATGGGGGCCATTTACAATTTACAAGTATTAGGGAAAGAAGAAATCAATAATTACTGTATATCCATTATTCTTATTAGATGAATTATAAAACTATGGTCCAGAAAATTTAAATGTGCCCAAGACCACACAGCAAGTAAGACAGTGGTTATTTAATTAGTTTTAGGAATTAGAGCAGATTTCCTTGCCTCGAAGAACATCTTCTAAAAGGCAGTTTCCTTCTGGTGCCTGCAAGGCCCCATTCAGATTTCATTCCATCTCTCTAAAACCTCTGGATCGAGTTACTGCTTCTTAGGGTTGCAAGTACCCACCACAAAGCCTAGCACTTTGTAGACACAATAAAGGTTTGTTAATAAATGCAAGAAAAAACTTCGTCACTAACACTTTGTGTGAATTGGCATTAGTCTATAGGACTTCGCTGGTGGTCCAGTGGTTAAGAATCCACCCTTTCAGTGTAGTGGATTTGATCCCTGGTTGGGGAAGTTTTGCATGCCATATGTTGTGGTCAAAAATAAATTAATTTTTTTTAAAAGATTAATTTTTTTAAAGACTTAGTCTCCCTTCCCCCCCCCCCCCCCCCCACCGCCAGCATATGGGAATAGCATACTTCCCTGGTGGCTCAGACAGTAAAGCGTCTGTCTACGATGTGGGAGACCCGGGTTTGATCCCTGGGTTGGGAAGATCCCTTGGAGAAGGAAATGGCAGCCCACTCCAGTACTATTGCCTGGAAAATCCCATGGACAGAGGAGCCTGGTAGGCTACAGTCCAGGGGGTCACAAAGAGTCAGACACGACTGAGCGACTTCATGTACACGTTAATTTTAACAGTTATCACGACTTTGCCTTCTCTGTTAACAGCCACGGAATTCATCCATTTGCTCAGTCCAAAGTTATGGACTACTTCCCCTCATACCTTACATGTAATAAGTCATCAAATTCGACTGTTTCTTCCCCAAGAGATGTCCTGATCCAGTTCTTACATCTCCCCTGCCGCTACCTGATCCAAGTCACTATCAGCCTCTACCTGGACCACTGTGCTAGCTTCCTTCTGCCTCTGCTCCCTCCAGGGTATTCCAGGACAGCAATCAGGGCAAATCCCATAAAAATGTGTCAGAGCACAGGACTCCTACATGGTCTGTGCACCCCCCCCACCTTCATCCTGGAGCCCATTCTCCCCTCTCTCAGTTTTATTGAGAGATAATATTGCGTAAGTTTAAGGGGTACAACATAATGATTTGATGTGTGTATACAAATCATCTGTATGTATACAGATTACAAAATGATTGTCATTAACATGGTGATGAGAACACTTCGTATTTACTCTCTTATGAGAACACTTCATATTTATTCTCTTAGCAACTTAGCGTTAACTATTGTCACTATGTTGTACATTACATTCCCAGAGCTTACTTTTCTTGTAACTGGCAGTTTGTATCTTTTGATCACCTGCACCCATTTCCATCGCCCCAGCCCTCCACCTCTGGCAGCCACTAATTTGTTCTTTGTCTCTATGAGTTCTTTTTTTCTTTTCGATTTCACATATAATTGAGATCACATAGTGTTTGTCTTCCTCTTGACTTCTTTCTCTTAGTGTAACGCTATCAAATGAAAGTAGCTCAGTCCTGTCCGACTCTTTGCAACCCCATGGACTATACAGTCCATGGAATTCTCCAGGCCAGAATACTGGAGTGGGTAGCCTTTCCCTTCTCCAGGGGATCTTCCCAACCCAGGGATCGAACCCAGGTCTCCCACACTGCATGCGGATTCTTTACCAGCTAAGCCCAAGGGAAGCCCAAGAATACTGGAGTGGGTAGCCTATCCCTTTTCCAGGGAATCTTCCCAACCCAGGAAGCGAACTGGGGTCTCCTGCATTGCAGGCAGATTCCTTACCAACTGACTTATGAGGGAAACCCAGTGCTATCAAGGTCCATCCAAATTGTTGCAAATGGCTGGACTTCCTTCTTTTTGTGGGTGAATAATATTCCATAGTGTGTGTGTGTGTGTTTATGTCACATCTTCCCTATCCATCCATCTGTTCTTGGACACAGATTGTTTCCATGTCTTGGCTATCACAAATATCAGTGCAGCGATCCTGGAGGTACAGACATATCTTTGCGATAGTGATTTCATTTCTTTTAGATATATACCCAGAAATGTAGTTGCTGTATTATATGGTAAATCTGTTTTTAATTACTTGAGCACTTCTATACTGATTTCCATGGTAGAGCACCAATTTATATTTCTCCCAACAGTGTACAAGAATTCCCATTTTTCTACATCCTCACCAACACTTATTATCTCCTGTCTTTTTGATGATAGTCATTCTAACAGGTATGAGGTGATGTCCTGTGAATTAATTTGCATTTTCTGATGATCTGTGTTGCTTAGCATCTTTTCATGTTCTTGTTTGTTGTCCGAATATCTTCTTTGAGAAAATGTCTATTCAGGTCCACTGCCAATTTTTAAACTGGTTTTTCTACTGGGGCATATGGATTCATATATATTTTGGCTATTAACCTGTTATGAGAACTGTGGTTTGCAAATATTTTCTCTCATTCTGTATATTGCCTTTTCATTTTGTTGATTGTTTCTTTTGCTATGTGGTAGCTTTTAAATTTGATGTAGTCTCTTCAGTTTATTATTTATTTTATTACTTGTGCTTTAGGTGTCAAATCCAAAGAAAATCATTGCTGAGACCAGTGTCATGGGGATTTTACCCTATGCTTTCCTCTAGGAATTTTGTGGTTTCGGGGTGTTACATTTAAGTCTTTAATCCATTTTGAGTTAATTTTCGTGAGTGGCATAAGCCAGGGGTCCAGTCTCATTCTTTGCATATGAATATCATATTTTCCCCAGTGTCATTTATTGAAGAGACTGCTTCTTCTCCACTGAGTATTCTTGGCTCCCTTGTCAAATATTAGTTGGTCATATCCTGGAACTTTTGATCTCATCTCCTATCTCTCTGTCTTTCTTCTTTGGTATTTTTGACTCAGTAAAAGATTTGTATTTGTTTCAGTTTTATTTTCCTGTTGGATGCTGTTACTTTGAGTTTGTCTACCTCCTATAGTACCATGAGCTTACAAAGGTTATCCTATTAATACAATTTATTAACTTCTTAGTCTTGCCATGGCTTTACGTAATTCGATTGTTTCCTACTCTGGCTGCACATTAGAATTCCCTGGGCAGTTTGAAAGAAATAACCATTTTAAAGAAATAACCATTGTCTAGGTCTTCCCTGAAGAGATTCTGAAGTAACTGGTCCTGAGAGGTAAGTAGCTACACAGCATCAGTATTTTTTTAAAGCTCCCTGGGGGGTTTAGTATGCAGTTGTAACTAAGAAGGCCTTATGTAATCCTTTAAAAGAATCTCCTGAAATTTGTGTTAGTATTCCTATTTTGAGCCCTGGGATGGCAAGGATTTCACACCTTTTTTTTTTTTTTTGGTATTTTCAGTGCCTATTAAAGTGTCTGACATATAATTATTGCTCACTAAATGTTCCATCAATGAATGAGCAAACAGGTATTAAAGGCTTAGCTACCTTATCTAAAGGTCTAACTACCTTGTTACTAAAGGTCACACAGTAAGTGATGAGACTTATTAATGGAATCCATATCTGTTTCCAAAGCCAGCACTCTTAGCCATATATTATACTCTCTTCCTAGACCCTTGCCTTGTAAGAGTAGGGGGCAGTTACACGATAGAAAAGCAACACCGAAGACAGAATTTTATTTCTCCACTTTTCCTGGGGTTTTTATCAAAATACCGCTTTGTTAAAATGGGTTAGAATTAATATGGAAGATGTTCCTGAGATATTTGATGAGACTATATCTTTCAGGAGCAGAGTGGAGAAAAGGGCTTATAATTTTGTTTTCCCTGGACTGAACTGACCCACGGTATATTTTAGGGTGAAAACAAAAGCTTTCTGTAACAGTTCTGTTTTATAGTAATTGAACCACAAGTCATTTCTATAACAGCATAAATCTATGTTTCCTGAGATGAAAGTGTATGCCACAAACCATGTCTTGCCATTTCACATATTATCATGTGGTTAGCCTCTACTTTTAAGCTTTGGTTATCTTAATGATAGAGATTTTCCATAAAACACTGTGTGAATGGGCATGTAAGTATGGATGTTTGTATGAAAGAGAGAAAGAGAGATTACAGAAGAAAGATGGGAAAAGTATTACATCAAGAATCAAACAATGTAATATCCAAACACCTTTTGTTTTAGACTAAATGTTTGTGCCCCCCCGCCCAAATTTATGTGTTGAATCTCTAAACATCAGTGTGGTTGAATTTGGTAATGGGACCTTTAAGGAAGTAATGAAGGTTGAATGAGGTCATAAGGGAGGGTCCTGATTCAGTAGGATTAGTGTTCTAGCAAGTTATCTAGTGCCTCTTTTAAAGCTTTATAAGCTCTGTCTTCCTGTAAACCTATGGAGGAAAAACCATGTGAGACATAGTGAGAAGATGACTGTCTACAAGCCAGGAAGAAAGTCCTCACTGGAAACTGTATCAACTGGAACCTAGATCTTGGACATCTGGCTTCTACAACTAAGAGAAAATAACTTTGTTTTGTTTAAACCACCATCTATGGTATTTTATTATGGCAGCCCTAGCAGACTAATATGGAGAAGGCAATGGCACCCCACTCCAGTACTCTTGCCTGGAAAATCCCATGGACGGAGGAGCCTGGAAGGCTTTAGTCCATGGGGTCACTGAGGGTCGGACATGACTGAGCGACTGCACTTTCACTTTTCACTTTCATGCATTGGAGAAGGAAATGGCAGCCCACTCCAGTGTTCTTTCCTGGAGAATCCCAGGGGTGGGGGAGCCTGGTGGACTGCTGCCTATGGGGTCGCACAGAGTTGGACACGACTGATGTGACTTAGCAGCAGCAGCAGACTAATATACCTTTGGAAGTGTTGGTGGCTGTAAAGACAAGACAACATTATTTTTGTATCAAAATCACTAATTACTATGCCAAAGCCTTTTATTGGAGTTTATCACCAGAATCTTAATTGGAGGGAAATTTCAGGAAATGGGGTGGACTTTACATGAATTGTTTTTTCTAGATGAAAACTATTAAACCAGGTTAGAATATTACAGAGAGAAAATGGCTATGCAGACTCATGGGAAGCTGTGGGCAGAATTATTCCCCATGGCAGGGTGGAGATAGGTTTGGTAGGCCAAGAGGACTTTTTTTTAATAAAAAATCAATTAATATATTTTGTTCATGCTTAAAGTAATATCATCTAACCAAGCTTCTTAATTTACTTTATTTTGTGCCTTGAGATTTTGCACTTTTTAAAGAATATTTATTTAGTTTTGACTGTGCTGGGTCTTCATTGCCATGCAGGCTTTTCTCTAGCTCTGGCGAATGGGGCTACTCTCTAGTTGTGGTGCACCAGCCTCTCTTTGCAGCGGCTTCTCTTGTTGTGTAGAATAGTCTGTAGGTTGTGTGGGCTTCAGCAGTTGTAGCACACAGGCTTAGTTGCCCTGAGGTATGCGGGACCTTCCTGGCCCAGGGACTGAACCTGTGTCTCCTCTATTGGCAGATGGATTCTTTACCACTGAGCCAGCAGGGAAGACTTTAGTTTACTTTAAATCTACTAGTCCTTCAACCTTCTCTTAGCATATTATATGCTCTTTGTTGTCCTTAACAAATCTGATTTTCCAATCTTTTGGGGCCGTCAGGATAAATTAAAGTCTGAAAAGCCCCAAATGCTGGGACAGATTACTGGGATCAGTAGTTCTGTCTGCCCTTTTGAAGACCCTCCCCAACCATGAGTTTTGCAAAGATAATAACAGTGGAGAAAGGGCTGGTGAGCAGAAAGAAATTGCTTAGGTCTGTGCATTCCTGTGGTGTTTACATTCTGGATCCCTGCCTGGAGGTGAATCCAAAGATTCAAAATATTGCAAAAGTATATGAAACTGAAGCCAATATTCTTGCAGCTCAGCTACTGAAAACATAAAAAGTTATGACTCAGGTGGTTGAGGGTTGGACTAGTCATAGGTGATTTCAATCGATTAAAAGCTGTACCCCAGATATAGCTCAGCTTGACTCTCTGGAAGAAATGCTAATGATAAGCTCCTCATCCTAACTTCCAGATAGATAAAAGAGCTTGTATTTGCTGGAAAATAAAATGAAGTAAAACAAAACTAAATATTATACTTTGGTCACCACTGTTCTTTTCTATACATTATTTGGAATGTAACAAAAGAATTATGAAGCACACTAAGAAACAGGAAAATGGAATATATAGTCAAAAGAAAAATTAGTCAATAGAAACAGACCCATAGATTACTCAGTTACGGGCATTAATAGAACTTTAAAACACTAATACACATATGTTTTTAAAATCTGCAGGAAAAGATGGATATAATGATTAAAAAGATTGGGTGTTTCGGAAGACATATGGAAAACTCTAAAACAAACAAACAAACAAACAAATAGAACTTCTAGAACTGGAAAATATAGCATCTGAATCAAACACTCATTAGATGGGCTTAACATTAGATTGAACACCATCAAAGTGAGGCTCAGTTCAGTTCAGTTGCTCAGTCATGTCTAGCTCTTTGCAACCCCATGAACCGCAGCACGCCAGGCCTCCCTGTCCATCACCAACTCCTGGAGTACACCCAAACCCATGTCCTTTGAGTCGGTGATGCCATCCAACCATCTCATCCTCTGTGGTCCCCTTCTCCTCCTACCCTCAAACTTTCCTAGCATCAAGGTCTTTTCAAATGAGTCAGCTCTTCGCATCAGGTGGCTAAAATATTGGAGTTTCAGCTTCAACGTCAGTCCTACCAGTGAACACCCAGGACTGATCTCCTTTAGGATAGACTGGTTGGATCTCCTTGTAGTCCAAGGGATCCTCAAGAGTCTCAGTGTACCTGAAGACAGGTATTTATATTATTATCAGATAGTATAGGCAAGAAGCATTACCAAATGAAAGAAAGACATTTCATAATGATGAAAGGGAAAATCTTTAAGGGACAATAATGCTAAATGTATATGAACCTCAAAATATATGAAGCAAGAATGAATAGAAATAAAGTGAGAAATAGACAATCACAAGCATAGTTGGAGATCTTAACATACTCCTTCCTCAGTAACTAGTAGATTAAGTAGACAAAAAATGAGAAAGGACATAGAAAATCTGAACCACTCTCTCTAGCTTAATTTAAATTTACATAACGCTACATTAAACAACTCCAGAATACTCCTTCAAGTGCATTTAGAATATTTACCAAGATAGAACTCATGCCAAACCATAGAAAGAAGTCTGAATAAACTTAAAAGACAGAACCTATACAGAGTATGCTCTTAGAATATAATAGAAAATAATAACAAAAAGATATCAAGAAAAATCCCCAAATATTTAGAAATGAGAGACGCTTCAAAGAAGGAGTCACAAGGAAAAAGATAAAAGATTTTGAACTGAATTATAACAAATACACATATCAGAATTTATGAAATTGAAAGACACGTGCTCCTTGGAGCAACCTAGACAGCATTTTAAAAACCTGAGACATTACTTTACCAACAAAGGTCCATCTAGTCAAAGCTGTGTTTTTTCCATTAGTCATGTATGGGTATGAGAGTTGGACTATAAAGAAATCTATGTGCTGAAGAATTGATGCTTTTGAACTGTGGTATTGGAAGAGACTCTTGAGAATTCCTTGGACTGCAAAGAGATCCAACCAGTCCATCCTAAAGGAAATCAGTCCTGAATATTTATTGGAAAGACTGATGCTGAAGCTGAAGCTCCAATACTTTGGCTACCTGATGTGAAGAACTGACTCATTGGAGAAGACTCTGATGCTGGGAAAGATTGAAGGCAGGAGGAGAAGGGGCCAACAGAGGATAAGATGGCTGGATGGCATCACCAACTTGATGGACATGAGTTTGAGTAAGCTCTGGGATTTGGTGACAGACAGGGATCTCTGGCGTGCTGCTGTCCATGGGACGCAGAGTTGGACACAGCTGAGTGACTGAACTGAACTGAAAGATAATTTTATATTTGTAAAGGCTTGCATTACAAAATAAAGAAGGTTTAAAAATCAGTGCTCTCATCTTCCACCTTCAAGAGCTACTAAAAGAAATGTAAATTAAACATAAAGTAAATAGAAAGAAGGAAAAAATAAAAAACAGAAATCAATGAAATAAAAAAAAAGTAAACAAGGCCAAAGGTTGGTTCATTGAAACAATTGATAATATTGATAAGCCTTTAACAAAAGACGGAAAAGGCAAATTATTACCGTTAGGAGTGAAATAGAAGTCTTGTTAGGGACCCTGTAGACACAAAAATGGTAACAAGTGAGTATCATAGCCTATGTTATGCCAGTAAATCCAGTGACTTAGATGAAGTGAGCAAACTCCTGTAAAACAAGAATTAGCAAAAAGAAACAGAAAATCCCACAAAGAAAATCTCAGGCCTAGATGATTTTCCTGGTGAATTTTCCCAAATATTTAAGGAAGAAGTAATACATCCCCTGGAGGAGGAAATGGTAACCCACTCCAGTATTCTTGCCTGGAAAATTTCATGGACAGAGGAGCCTGGCAGGCTATAGTCCATGGGATCACAAAGAGTAAGGCATGGCTAAGTGACTGAGCACACACAAACAGGAATAATACCAATTTTACACAAACCAGATCAACATTAGAGGTTGCTATTATTGCCATCAATATGATTTTCTGAAGTCTATTTCCTCAGTTTTTACCATCTATCTTAAAGCAAACAGAATTTTTTATAGTCTTCTAGAAAAAGTCTTATTTCAACAGGAAGTTATTTTGTAAGTTTTTGTTTTTTCCTACCTGTGTTCTTTGACTTCATGATATTTTGTGTTTGCAAAACACTCTACATTGCTGTTGCCTCTGACTTTAATCTTTTCTAACCTTTTTACACAAAACCAATTATTCCCCTGGGACTTGAGAAGAATGTCTGCCAACCAGTGTGATCAAAAATTTTCAGAGTCCTATCACAGCTGGTTTTCTGGTATCTTTTAATAATAACTAAAACTTTGTTTACTTGTTTCTTCAGGTCTTTTGTATAAGCCTTTTCTGAAGAATGACGAAGAGTTGTTCAGATCAAGTGTTTCCTGCTTTCATTTTGTTTCATATAATGGGCTGAGATTAAAATTTGTACAGTAAATGGAAAATTTGTGAACAGCCACAATAATGGCTGGAAGAAGCTTTTTTTCCCTGCCCTTGTTCAGAAATACTAAGAGGCAGTTAGACTAAATCCTTCAGAAGCGTTCTTTATTGCTGTTGTTTGATGTAGTTCCAGCCACATCAAACACACGAGGCATCCAAACTTCTCTGACTTGAAATGACTGAGGTTGCATTTTTCGGAGACCCTAGGAAGCTGGTAGTAATGGCCGAAGAGTAGTCCCAGTAAGAATGCCTGACCTGAGTGACTAGTCATCCATAACTGACTAAATAAAGAGGGATCTGTTACCCTGGACACTCCTTCTCCCTATCTGTTCTTAGGTGTTTTTTTTTAACTTGATTTCCCGAGTAGCCGAATACTGATTTTTATAGACTTCAGATAAAGGACAATTTCTGAAGGGCTGTAATATCCCACTATATTAGAGTACAGATTAAGCTGCTATAGCAGAGACTTTAAAATACAGCAGCTTTATTTTTTATGAGTTAGTTTACTTTTTGGCTGCACTAGGTCTTTGCTGCTGCAAGAAGGTTTTCTCTAGCTGGAGCAGTTGGAGGCTACTCTCTAGTCGTGGTGTGGTGGCTTCTCTTTGTGGTGGCTTCTCTTGTTGCGGAGCATGGGCTCTAGGGCGTGTGGGCTCCGTAGTTGTGGGGCATGGGCTTAGTTGCCCCAAGGCATGTGGAATCTTCCCAGACCAGAGATCTAGCCTGTGTCCCTTGCATTGGCAGGTGGATTCTTAACCACTAGCCCACCAGGGAAGTCTGACAGTAGCTTTAATAGTTTTTTTTTTTTTTCTCTGTCTTTATGTAACAGTCAGGAGATAGGTTGGAAATCCATGGCAAATAGGTGGCTCTGTTCCACAAGGTCAGCCTTTGTCTTATTTCTTCAACATCCCCACCTTGGGAGGCCATGTATAGAATTTAGGAAATCTGTTGAACTTGGATGGAAAAAGCTATCTTTCCTTCACCTCTAAATAAGATTTAGTATTAGTATTCTAGTATTCCTTTCACTTTTGAAGGTAGACAACAACCAATAAGGACATTTTCAGTACCTATGACTTTTCCACCAATAGTAATTACAGTTAATTTTATATCATATAATTTATTGCAAATATCTTAATATTATACCACATCACTACTAATGGCAGACGTGTCTTTACAGCTTGTTATTTAGTGGGTTAGTAAACATATTATATTAATGCTTCTAAACATATTTTGAGAAGTACATTTTACTAAATTTCCCATTTTAACCTTTATATATTTTAATTTATGCATTTATAAACATTAAGAAGAACTCCATAGGTTTTACCAGACTGCCTAAGAGATCCACAGCACAAAACTGCTTAACATCTTTGCTCTGAGATGCTTCCCTGGTCCTCGTGTTAGAATCTTGCTTATCTGATCCATGTCAACCCATTCTAGTCAGAAGGAAGGGAGAAAGAAGTGGGGTCAAGCATTTTCCTTATAAGAAAGCATCCCAGAGGTTGCAAGCATCCCTTCTGCTCATATTATGCTAGTGGTAATATCAAAAGGCTACATCTAGCTGCAAGAGACACAGGGACTGTAATATCTAGAGGCCATGTGCAGTGCTAAATATGATGTAATGGTGGGGTGCTTTAGTGCTAAGATGAAGGAAGGGGGATATGTTCAGGGTGTAGCTGACAATCTCTCAGTTCAGTTACGTTCAGTCACTCAGTCATGTCCGACTGTTTGCAACCCCATGGACTGTAGCAGGCCAGGCTTTCTTGTCCATCAACAACTCCCAGAGTTTACTCAAACTCATGCCCATTGAGTCGGTGATGATATCCAACCATCTCATCCTCTGTCATCCCCTTCTCCTCTCCCCTTCAATCTTTCCCAGCATCAGGGTCTTTTCCAATGAGTCAGTTCTTCGCAGCAGGTGGCCAGAGGATCAGAGTTTCCGCTTCAACATCAGTCCTTCCAATGAACATTCAGGACTGATTAACTTTAGAATAGACTGGTTGGATCTCCTTGCAGTCCAAGGGACTCTCAAGAGTATTCTCCAACACTGCAGTTCAAAAACATCAATTCTTCAGCACTCAGCTTTCTTTATAGTCCAACTCACATCCATACATTACTACTGGAAAAACCATAGCCTTGGCTAGACAGACCTTTGTTGGCAAAGTAATGTCACTGCTCTTTAATATGCTGTCTAGGTTGGTCATAACTTTTCTTCCAAGGAGTACATGTCTTTTTATTTCATGGCTGCAGTCACCATCTGCAGTGATTTTGGAGCCCCAAAAAATAAAGTCTGACACTATTTCCACTGTTTCTCCATCTATTTGCCATGAAGTGATGGGACCAGATGCCATGATCTTCGTTTTCTGAATGTTGAGCTTTAAGCCAAATTTTTCTCTCTCCTCTTTCACTTTCATCAAGAGGCTCTTTATTTCTTCTTCACTTTCTGCCATAAGGGTGGTGTCATCTGCATATCTGAGCTGATTGATACTTCTCCCAGCAATCTTGATTCCAGCTTGTGCTTCATCCAGCCCAGCATTTCTCATGATGTACTCTGCATATAAGTTAAATAAGCAGGGTGACAATATACAGCCTTGACGTACTCCTTTTCCTATTTGCTGTTGTTCCATGTCCAGTTCTAACTGTTGCTTCCTGACCTGCATACAGATTTCTCAAGAGGCAGGTCAGGTGGTCTGGTATTCCCATCTCTTTCCGAATTTTCCACAGTTTATTGTGATCCACCCAGTTAAAGGCTTTGGCATAGTCAATAAAGCAGAAATAGATGTTTTTCTGGAGCTCTCTTGCTTATCTGATGATCCAGAGGATGATGGCAATTTGATCTTTGGTTCCTCTACCTTTTCTTTTTTTTCCCCACAATTTTATTTATTTTCAAGAAGTTTAAATTCTCGAAGGGTACAGCATCACACGAATTCTGTGTCCAATGGCCTTAGCAGGAAGGTTGCTTCAGAATTTGGCACGAACCATGCCACTGTTTCCATGAGCTTGAGTGATCTTTCCCAAGATTACTCTGGTTTTGTTACGTTTTCCACCAGGAGTTACTGTGTTGTTGTTTGCTTTGCACACATAAGCACATCTCTTGCCTAAATAGAATTCAGTTTCATCTCAAGCATATACAACTTCAATTTTCAGGAGAGCAGTGTATTTCCTTTGGTTCCATAGGCCCCGTATAGCCAGCAAAAATGGCCTTGGACCATAGCCTTCCAGACATATTTACTTCGTTTTAGAAGTCCTGTTCCCAGCAGGCCTTCACAGGGTCCAGGATGGCTGAAAGAGCCCTCTGCCTTTTCTTAAACCAGGTTGAACATCCGGAAGTTCACGGTTCATGTATTGTTGAAGCCTGGCTTGGAGAATTTTGAGCATTACTTTACTAGCATGTGAGATGAGTGCAATTGTGTGGTAGTTTGAGCATTCTTTGGTATTGCCTTTCTTTGGGATTGGAATGAAAACTGACCTTTTCCAGTCCCATGGCCACTGCTGAGTTTTCCAAACTTGCTGGCATATTGAGTGCAGCACTTTCACAGCATCATCTTTCAGGATTTGAAATAGCTCAACTGAAATTCCATCACCTCCACTAGCCTTGTTGGTAGTGATGCTTCCTAAGGCCCACATGACTTCACATTCCAGGATGTCTGGCTCTAGGTGAGTGATCACACCATCGTGATTATCTGGGTCGTGAAGATCTTTTTTGTACAGTTCTTCTGTGTATTCTTGCCACCTCTTCTTAATATCTTCTGCTTCTGTTAGGTCCATACCATTTCTGTCCTTTATTATGCCCATCTTTGCATGAAATGTTCCCTTGGTATCTCTAATTTTCTTGAAGAGATCTCTAGTCTTTCCCATTCTATTGTTTTCCTCTATTTCTTTGCATTGATCACTGAGGAAGGCTTTCTTATCTCTCCTTGCTATTCATTGAAACTATGCATTCAAATGAGTATATCTTTCCTTTTCTCCTTTGCTTTTTGCTTCTCTTCTTTCCACAGCCATTTGTAAGGCCTCCTCAGACAGCCATTTTGCTTTTTTCATTTCTTTTCCATGGGGATGGTCTTGCTTCCTGTCTCCTGTACAATGTCATGAACCTCTGTCCATAGTTCATCAGGCACTCTGTCTATCAGATCTAATCCTTTAAATCTACTTCTCACTTCCACTGTATAATCATTAGGGATTTGATTTAGGTCATTCCTGAATGGTCTAGTAGTTTTCCCTACTTTCCTCAATTTCAATCTGAATTTGGCAATAAGGAGTTCATGATCTGAGCCACAGTCAGCTCCTGGTCTTGTTTCTGCTGACTGTATAGAGCTTCTTCACCTTTGACTGCAAAGAATATAATCAATCTGATTTCAGGTTGACCATCTGGTGATATCCATGCATAGAGTCTTCTCTTGTGTTGTTGGAAGAGGGTGTTTGCTATGCCCAGTGCATTCTCTTGGCAGAACTCTATTAGCCTTTGCCCTGCTTCATTCTGTATTCCAAGACCAAATTTGCCTGTTCCTCTAGGTGTTTCTTAACTTCCTACTTTTGCATTTTAGTCCCCTATAATGAAAAGGGCATCTTTTTGGGGTATTAATTCTAGAAGGTCTTGTAGGTCTTTGTAGAAGCATTCAACTTCAGCTTCTTCAGTATTACTTGCTGGGGCATAGACTTGGATTACAGAGATATTGAATGGTTTCCTTGGAAACAAACAGAGATCATTCTGTCATTTTTGAGATGCATCCAAGTACTGCATTTTGGACTGTTTTGTTGACCATGATGGCTACTGCATTTCTTCTAAGGGATTCTTGCCCACAGTAGTAGATATATGGTCATCTGAGTTAAACTAACCTATTCCAGGCCATTTTAGTTTGCTGATTCCTAAACTCAAATGTTGACGTCCACTCTTGCCATCTCCTGTTTGATCACTTCCAATTTGCCTTGATTCATGGACCTAACATTCCAGGTTCCTATGCAGTGTTGTTCTTTACAGCATCAGACTTTACTTCCATCACCAGTCACATCCACAACTTTGTGTTGTTTTTGGTTTGGATCCGTCTCTTCATTCTTTCTGGAGTTATTTCTCCAGTGATCTCTAGTAGCATATTTGGCACCTACTGACCTGAGGAGTTCATCTTTCAGTGTCCTATCTTTTTGCCTTTTCATACTGTTCATGGGGTTCTCAAGGCAGGAATACTGAAGTGGTTTTCCACTCCCTTCTGCAGACAATCTCTACCCCCACATAATTTGATTTGAACTCTGAAATAGTTCAGTGATGCTTTAGTAAAATGTATAATTTCTCTTGATCTGGAGGGGAAAACACATTTTTTAGTAATATTTGGAATTTTTCTACACTTTCTCCCAAAAGTTCAAATCACCTTGTAGATGTTTTCATGCGAAATTGGTCTGTAAGGTTTTCAGACTACCATGGGTTGTTTTGTTTTAAGTTATAAAGGAATGGACTTAATTTTTTTAAAAAGTTGAAGTATAGTTGATTTACAATGTTGTGTTAGTTTCAGATGTACAGAATAGTGGCTCAGGTGTTTTTGTAAATTATATTCCATTTCAGGTTATTATAGCATATCGAGTATAATTCCCAGGGCTTTCCTGGTGGCTCAGTGGTAAAGAATCCACCTGCAATGCAGGAAACCTGGGTTTGATCCCTGGGTCAGGAATATCCTCTGGAGAAGGACGTGGAAATCCACTCCAGTATTCTTGCTTGGAGAATCCCTATGGACAGAGGAGCCTGGAGGTCTACAGTCCACAGGGTCGCAAAAGAGTCAGACACGACTGAGTAACTAACTACATAGTAAATCCTAACTGCTGATCTATTTTATATATAGTGGTTTGTATCTGTTAATCCCATACCCCTAACTTGTCCCCTCCCCTCCCTTCCTGTTTAGTAAACATAAGTATGTTTTCTATGTCTGTGAGTCTATTTATTTTGCATATAAGCTTATTTGTATCATCTTCTAAGATTCCACATATAGGTGATAATAGTATTTGTCTTTGTCTGACTTATTTTCAGTAAGCATAATATTCTCTAGGTCTGTCCACATCACTGTAAATGGCAGAATTTC
The DNA here is from genome assembly GCF_042477335.2 of Ovis canadensis. NCBI lineage: Eukaryota > Metazoa > Chordata > Mammalia > Artiodactyla > Bovidae > Ovis > Ovis canadensis. The sequence goes on along the minus strand of NC_091247.1, from coordinate 160,665,328 downwards.
ATCCTTCTTTATGACTGAGTAATATTTCATTATACATATAATAAGCAAACCTAACTCAAGCCTTTTTCAACAATTAGATTATGGTTAAGAGAGTAGGCTTTGGAGTAAGACTGCTTGGGTTTGAATTCTGGCTATAACCTTCTAGTCTTGAATAAGCTACTTATAACTGGTGTTTCAGTTTCTTCATTTCAATTAAATAAAAGCACTAAATTAAATTAATAAATGTAAAACACATAGAAAAGTGGCTTCTGGCAAGTTTCCAACAAGTCATAACTACTATTTGTTAATATCATGTTAGTAAAACTAACATCCCAAACCTAAATATATTTGCAGACGTGCACCAGGTAAAAATTCCCAGATGGTGATAGTAGTAAAGAACTTGCCTGCCAATGCAGGAGGCGTAAGAGACGTGGGTTCAGTCCCTGGGTTAGGAAGACCTCCTGGAGAAGGGCATGGCAACCCACTCCAGTATTCTTGTCTGGGGAATCCCATGGACAGAGGAGCCTGGCGGGCTACAGTCCATAGCGTTGCAAAGAGTTGGACATGACTGAAGCGACTGAGCGTGCAGCACACTCCAGATAAAAGGAGATAATAAGATTGTTTACATTGCTGTAGTTCCATTCAATTAGTGTTTGAAATCATTATATTCAAGCTGTGCCATTGTCACTACAAGATTATGTGTGCTTATGAATCACGGGGCTCTAATCTGAAACTCTGAGTTAAATGCAAATGTAGTCACTTTAATTGTACAACAAACTTACAAAATATTTAAGTGTAAATTATGATGATGACTAAACACAGAGAAGCTGCAGTTACCAAAACCTGCATCTAAACTGACTCTACAAGATGAACAATAGGACAGCGGTATAAAGAATGCTTGGGAGGACCAGGCTGCTGCTAATGAGATCTGTGCTGTTTCAATGCTGTCCCAGCTGCACTGGCCAGAAAGTAGTCAAGCGTTAGCCTGTGGCTTTTGGGGGTGGTTTACAGTCTGTCAGCGCAGGGGTGGTGTAAACACTCTGGGACTCCCCAGGCTGCCGTAGTTGTAATCCCTTAAACTAATAAATGAAGGAGAGAAAAAGAAGCCCAGACTGTAACTGGAGGGAAAGAGAGAAAGAAAGGGAAAACAGGAAGAAGAATAATTTTCATGAAATGTCTTCTTTAGGTCAGATATTTTCTAAGAACTTTCAAATGCTATTCTTACATCAACCCTGTTGGAAGGTATTCCTGTCCCCACTGATAACAGACATCCTTGGTTGCCTATGTCACAACTATTTCTCTCCTTTTTTTCCTTGTTGGTAGAATGTCACTTCTTTAACATGTTTACCTCCTTCATGTGACTGAGATCCTTCCGTGTCCCATCCCTCAGTAACGAGGGTAAGCCTAGTAGGTCATTGCTTTACATTATCCTTAACAGGAATTGTTTAGACATGAAGAAGAGATAAAATCCTAGTCAGTGAAACGTGGTGACAAAGCTGCTAGGAGGATTCTGAGCAAGATCTCTTTATTCTTTAAATGAGACCCCTGAAGGAGACAGGCCTCTTGCTGCTGTGCATGTTTGCATCTGGATGGGTTGCACAGAAGTGTAGGGGTTGTCTTGAGGTCAGAAGAGGAGCTAGCCTAATTGGGAGACTGGGATTGACATAAAGACACTATTGATACTATACATAAAATAGATGACAACCACTCTAGTATTCTTGCCTAGAGAAGCTCCTCGGGCAGCAAGCAGATCAAACCAGTCAATCCTAAAGAAAAACAATTCTGAATATTCATTGCAAGGATTGATCCTGAAGTTGAAGCTCCAATACTTTGGCCACCTGATGCGAAGAGCTGACTCATTGGAAAAGATCCCGATGTTGGGAATTATTGAGGGCAGGAGGAAAATGGGGGAATGATGGTTGGATGGCATCATTGATTTAATGGATCTGAGTTTGAGCCAACTCCAGGAGACAGTGAAGGACAGGGAAGCCTGGTGTGCTGCAGTCCATGGAGTCACAAAGACTGATTCAACTGAATAACAACAATAAAACAGATAACTAATGGAAACCTACTGTATAGCACAGGTAACCCCACTCAGTGCTCCATGGTGACGTAAATGGGAATCCCCAAAAGAAAGGATATATGTATCCGTGTAGCTGATTCACTTTGCTTTACAGTAGAAACTAACACAACATTGTAAAGCAACTATGTGGGCAGAGCTCAGTCGTGTCCGACTCTCTGTGACCACATGGACTGCAAACTGCCAGGCTCCTCTGTCCATGGGATTGTCCAGGCAAGAATACTGGAGTGGGTTGCCATTTCCTCCTCCAGGAACTATGCTCCAGTAAAGCAACTGTACTCCAATAAATATTTTAAAGAAAAAAGGAAAATACACAGAAAATAAAAGAGAGAGACAGCAAGCAGCTAGCCTGAGGACAAAACAGATACACTGAAGCATCCCCTATCTTTGGACTTTAGTGCGTGATTGTAAACAGCCTCATTGTTCAATCCTCTTTGAGATGGGGTTCTGTTACTCATAGACAATAAGATTTAGCTGATGCACCATTTTTCATATTACGAGAAAACTGAGGTACAGGAAGGTGAAGAGACCTATGTGTGCATCGTAAGGAGTAGAGAGAACGGGCTATGCTTTCTGGTATGGAGATAAGATGTGTCTCTTCTAAACAGCACTGCCCTCTCCTCCAACACGCTCATACTCCAATCTGACAATTTCTTACTTTGAAATGTCAGTTGAGTCCATTTCACTTAGAGTAGTTACTGACATATCGATCCTTCACTCTTGTTTTGGTGATGATTTCAATTTGTTCCACTTTTCCCACATTTCTTTTTAATACTTTTTCTTAGAAAAGTAAACATCTCTATCTTCCCCCAACAAGATGAGAAGTATACATATGCTTATGCTTTTAAAACTCTCCCCCTAACTTTCTCTACCCTGATCTCATCATTTTGGTAATATCTAGAAATTTAATTATGGATTATTATGTGTGTGTGTGTATATATATATACATATATGTATATTTCTTTTTCTCTTCTTCAGATTTAACTATTTTCAAATAATAACTCCAACAAGATACTTTATTCACCTATCTATGTTACTATAATTTTGTGTTAAAGTTTATAATATTTGCTTATTCTGAAGTCAATCAATGTGACCTAATGTTCTCTCCTGTATGTTAAAATTTGTGTATAGTGGTTGTTCTGTTACAAATTAAAAATTCCTTCTAAAATTTGTGCTGAATCAAGCATTTGTGTGCTCTTTAAAGTCCTTAGTAGAATACATTTTTTTTTCTTCAGTAAGATATTTAAATATATTTAGTTCATATATCTCATACAGCATCTCTTGGATTTTCCTCCTTTTTAAAGTACTTCATCCCAAACACTTCTTCAATATGAGTCTTAATGTGACCGTTCTTCTGAGACCTTGAATGGCTGAATGTATTTTTATCTTGCCCACATATCTAAATGACAGGAAGTGCTAGGATCTTTTCTTTCAATTAAAAAAAAAATGATTTCTCATTCTATTTTCTATGTATCTTAATCTGTTTTTCATATTTCCTATATCTTTTCTCTTTAGGTTTAATTTTGATAATTTCTTCAGTTTTGTTTTCCAAATCATTGTTTCAGTGGCCATGACTTATTTGCTATTGAACCTTTTATTGAATTTTTAATTTCAATTATGGTATTTCTCACCTGCAGAAGTTCTGTTTTATTCTTTTTAAAATCTGCTTGCTGTTTAATCACAATATCCAAACTCTCTTCTATTTATTGAAATATATTCAACATATTATTTCACATTGTGGTTCTCATGATTCTGGTATTTGAAGTCATTGAGGATCTGATTCTGCTGTTTTATTCTTTTGGCTTTTGCTCATCGTTTCTTGTGTGTGTTTGTTTAATTGAAGGCTGCTCTGTGACCCCATAGATGGCAGCCCACCAGGCTCCCCTGTCCCTGGGATTCTCCAGGCAAGAATGCTGGAGTGGGTTGCCATTTCCTTCTCTAATCATTTTTCTAGGATGAAATGTCTACAGCTTTTTCAAAGTGAATTTGCATTTGTTTCTGTCTCATACTTGAGAGCACTAAGAATAAACTCCTAATCTGAGGTCCTTTAGACCATTCAGTTAGTATAAATTTGGGTTTAATTATACATGAAGACGAAGATCATGGCATCCAGTCCCATCACTTCATGGGAAATAGATGGGGAAACAGTGGAAACAGTGTCAGACTTTATTTTGGGGGGCTCCAAAATCACTGCAGATGGTGATTGCAACCATGAAATTAAAAGATACTTACTTCTTGAAAGAAAAGTTATGACCAACCTAGATAGTATATTCAAAAGCAGAGACATTACTTTGCTGACTAAGGTCCGTTTAGTCAGGCTATGGTTTTTCCAGTAGTCATGTATGGATGTGAGAGTTGGACTGTGAAGAAGGCTGAGCGCCAAAGAATTGATGCTTTTGAACTGTGGTGTTGGAGAAGACTCTTGAGAGTCTCTTTGACTGCAAGGAGATCCAGCCAGTCCATTCTAAAGGAGTTTAACCCTGGTATTTCTTTGGAAGGAAGGATGCTAAAGGTGAAATTCCAGTACTTTGGCCACCTCATGTGAAGAGTTGACTCATTGGAAAAGACTCTGATGCTGGGAGGGATTGGGGGCAGGAGGAGAAGGGGATGACAGAGGATGAGATGGCTGGATGGCATCACTGACTCGATGGACATGAGTTTGAGTGAACTCCAGGAGTTGGTGATGGACAGGGAGGCCTGGCATGCTGCGATTCATGGGGTCGCAGAGTCAGACATGACTAAGCGACTGAACTGAACTGATACATGAAGAAAAGTCTTTCCCAGTGGTTCAGTGGAAACGAACCCGCCTGCAATAAAGGAGATGTGGGTTAGGTCCCCGGATCAGGAAGATCCTCTGGAAAAGGAAATGGCAATCTACTTCAGTATTCTTTCCTGGAAAATCCCATGGACAGAGAAGTCTGGGGGGCTATGATCCATGGGGTCACAAAAGGGTTGAATACAACTGAGTGACTAAACAATAATACATGATTTCTGAAGAGGAATGTCTTATCTTTTTCCCTCTCTATTCAATGTTTGAAGGCAATTTTCCCTTAAGTGCTTTGGAGTAGTGTTTATGATTTACATTTTATCCTTATACTGACAGTGAGGGCCTTTGGGATCCTTGCTTTGTCAATAGGTCTCCCAATAAATGTTCTACCTTGGGAGGGTCTAGGACTTGTTTCCTAAACCCTATTGAGGCTTTGGCAGCTGATGGTCAAGACTTACTGATCTGGTAAATTTTCAGAGTGAAAGATGTCCTTTATGTTTCTGGATTCCCACTTTTACCTTGTTTTTGGCTGAAGTATTACTTATTTTCTTGCTAGTTCATGGATACTTTGCAGATGTCTCTAGTTTTTTCCCCAGTGTTTTTTTTTAATTTAAATAAGAGAAGTGAAAGTTTGGGCAATACGTTAAAATTTCTGTTGATGATATTATATAAGTGTGCTTATAGAGGACCTCTGAAGAGTTAGTCTCTCTCTCCCCCTTAATTTGGATTTAAGATGTCCTAGTCCTGAAAATTGTCCATCACTCTTAGGGCATGTATATCTTTTGGTTCAAACAATTACTCATGTAGAGTCCTGGTCCTCGTATCAAATTAAACTGATGGGAATGAAAAGAAACTGTGTTGATCTTAGTATGGAGCTGACTGGACCATTTTGTTGGTGCTCTGTACACAGCATATTAGTCAGAGTTCTCCAGATAAACAGAACCAGTAGGATATGTATGAATGTATATGTACATACATATATATTATTGGTAATTGGCTTATGCAATTATGGAGAGACTAACAAGTCCCATAGTCTGCAAGCTGAAAATCCATGAAAGCTGGTGATGCGGTCTGTCTGAGCACAAAGGCCTGAGAACCAGGGTGGTCACTGTGAAGATCATAGTCCAAGGGTTAGAGAACATGAGATAAGATATCCTAACTCAATTACTGAGGCAGGAAAAAGGGGGAAAATGGAGCTAATTCCTCCTTTTCCACACTTTGTTCCGTTCAGGCCCTCAGTGGATTGAATAAGGCCCGTCCACTTTGCGGAGGACAATTTACTGCATGCACTGATTCAAATGTTGACCTTATGGCAACTGGACGTGGCATGGTGATCATTGGAAAGGTATAGAAATACTGGATCATTACAGGATATAACAGGAACTAAAATGTTGTTAGTGGGCTGGGTCAATTATACTTCAAAAAACAAACAGGCAAACTCATAGAAAAAGATCAGATTTATGGTTACCCAGAGGTGGGAAATGGAGGGAGGGGAAATGGGATGAAGGCAGTCAAAAAGTATAAACTTCCAGTTATAAGATAAATAAGTATTAGGGATGTAATGTACAACATGAAAAATACAGTTATCACAGCTCTATGTTATATATGAAAGTTGTTGAGAGTAAACCTAGGAGTTCTCATCATAAGGAAAACTTTTTTTTTCTCTTTAATTTTGTATCTCTATGATGATGGGTATTCACTAATGTATTGTGGTAGTCATTTCATGATGTATCTAAGTCAATTCATTAGGTGGTTTACCTTAAACTTGTACAGTGCTGTATGTCAGTTATACCTCAATAAACCTGGAAGAAACCCCCGCCTAAATGCTCATCTCATCCAGAAACACCCTCACAGACAAACCCGGAAATAATGTTAATCTGAGCCCCCTGCGGCCAGTCAAGTTGAAACATAAAATTAATCATCACTCATAATGATGTTTAAAATAGGTAACCCAGACTTTAGGAATTATACTGGTTTATCGTGAAAGTCTTTTTCTGGATGTAATAGTAAGATGATATCCTTCCTAATCTTGGGGGCAAGATTGTAATAAAAAGGAATGGTTGTTCCCATTCTTTCCTTCTAGAATAGAAAAAGAGGTGGGTGTTTGACCTGGGGAGGGAAGGTCACCCCAACCTGTCAGTTTTCAGAAAGAGGACTGGGAAGAATTGAGCTAAGACTCAGAGAAAAGGAGAAGTGTCAGGTTCATAATGCTGAGTTTTTGCTTCTGATGTTGTTTTTAATGTAGCTAGCAATAATTACTGGAGAAGGCAATGGAACCCCACTCCAGTACTCTTGCCTGGAGAATCCCATGGACGGAGGAGCATGTAGGCTGCAGTCCATGGGGTCTCGAAGAGTTTGATACGACTGAGTGACTTCACTTTCACTTTTCACTTTTCATGCATTGGAGAAGGAAGTGGCAACCCACTCCAGTGTTCTTGCCTAGAGAATCCCAGGGATGGAGGATCCTGGTGGGCTGCTGTCTATGGGGTCACACAGAGTCGGACATGACTGAAGTGACTTAGCAGCAATAATTACTGCTTGTTGATATTTTGTTTAATACTCAAGTTGTTTATATATCTAATAAAAGTTGAAAACATATATAATAATTTTTAAAATTCTAAGTAAGCTTTAATTTACTCTAAAATATCAGCAATATAATTTAAATCATTTTTTGCTGCCATACTGTTATTTCTTCCTTCTTAGGATTATCACTATACTTATTTTGATATCTTCTTTAAGCTTCAATAATATTATTTTGATACCTTTCTGGAATCTCAGTTACCTTAGCAGAGCCTGAACAGTTAAGCTGTAGATCCCCTGTCTCTGTTTTAGAAGGATTTGTGAACTTGGGTTGGAAAACATCACACCTTGATGTTTACTAAACTCTAACTAGGTTGCACAGAATCTCACTGAAATGTAGCATTTACTTAAATTGTAGAAAAAGTTATCATTTAGCTACTGCTGCACAACAAACTCACATGTCAGTGTCATTCAACAACAGCCATTCATTTCTCATGCATCTATAGGTCAGTTGGAATAGCTTTTCTGAACTTAAACTTCCTCATACCTTGGGGGGTTGTGTGATCTACAGTGAGCCAAGCCAGTGGATTCTGCCTTTTGCTGCACTTCTGTAGGCTGGCTGGGCAGTTCTGTGCCAAGCGTCTTTCATTCTCCTTAGACTAGTAGACCACTCTGGGCAAATTCTTCCCATGGTGATAAAGAATGCACTAACACACCAGTGGAAATACATGAGGCTTCTTCAGGCCTAGGTTCAACACTGGTGCACAATCTCTTTGGCTAAAACAAGTCATGTGCTAGAGTTCAAAGCCTAGTGTGGGGAAGTACACTTTGTATTTTGTGAGTGGAATTGCAAAGTCACAAAGAAAAACTGAATACAGAAGAAGTGAAAAATTTCAGCCTATCTCAGCAGCAAACTTCAGAAGTTTAGGCACAATCAAGGGTTTTATCACCAATAGAAATCACAGATACTTTGATATTTCTAGATAGTACCTCCAGAAATCTGTAAATATTATTTTTCTTCATCATACTTTGAAACTGTGATTGTTATTCAACCTGCAATAAGCAAATATTATTTCATGGGAGCACAGTCGCCCTATCTGCAGATGTTCAGGTGATGTAGCTGGCCAACATTTGGGCAGCTTTCTGCCACCAAAGATTGAAGTACCACCCTGGTGATCCAAACATCCACGTTGCTTTCTAGTGCTCTTGTATTAATATGTGGAAAGAGATAAGGTCCACCCCAAAGTTTAATGTTCCAAATCAAATGAAAATCAACTGTCTTCACACTGCTATGCTATTGCAAAATAAAATTTAACTTGTCAATATTTCAAATGTATTGTCTTACTACTTACTATATTGATAAAGCAACCCAAAATTACTAGATCACATTTGTTTCATCTTAATATTTTGCTGACTATATTTCAACATAACAGGTTTCCTTTATAACTCTTTATTTTATATATTTTAAAATATTATTCTGACTGGGGGTTCCAAAGACTTTACCAAAGGGCCCAAGTGCTCCATGACAGGAAAATGTTCATGAGGTCTCTACTCTATGTTCCTATTATCATCTAGTTCCTCCCAGATATGGTTTCTTTAAATAAGCCAACCTATTTCATCATGCTATGGGCTCCTAAGGGAAGAGTCACATGTTTACACATGAGCCAGAGTATTTATTAAGTGGACAGAAACACGGCCTGACTCCTCACTGGCCACCACGGTGTGAGACATCCCCCAGGAGAAAGTGCATCTGGAAGAAGAGAGAATAGCAGAGGCTATTTGGTTTCTTGCCATATCCCCACAGAGAGATTCTCTTGCAGAGAGACGTAAAAGTTTTCTATTTTTTATGAAGAGATGGACAATTTTCACTCTGTACCTCGACTCTCTCAGTGGCTTCACAGGGCAGGTTTTCCTAGCAGGATTCTGAAGTTGTTCACTCATTACATACTATCAAGCCTCCAGGAAGGCTGCTGCTGCTGCTAAATCTAAACAATTGGAATTCTTTTTCCTACAGAGCTGCTCTGCCTCCAGACTCCTCAAAGCAGAGCTCCAGGCAGCACGCAACACTAATGGTGAGGGCTGGCACACTGGATAAAACTTATTCACCAACCCAGCTCTGCGCTTTTCCTACCTTCCCTCCAGAAGGACGTACAGTCGTGCCCTGCTAACTCTCTGAGGTGCTGCCTTTGCTAATATATAAGGCTTGTTAATGGGCTGATGTTATTATTATTTCCTTCCAGGTAATAATATCTCTCTTTAAAGTGTAGAGAGTGTTTTCATGTGGAGGAATGATCTAAAAGCCAGAAGTTTCACTGAGTCAAGTGAACAGGAAGGCAGCTAATATGACAAAAAGAGAATGATTTTTAGTATAATAAAAGTGAAGTGAACTGAAAGTCGCTCAGTCATGTCCAACCTTTTGTGACCCCATGGACTGTAGCCTGGCAGGCTCTTCTGTCCATGGAATTCTCCAGGCCAGAATACTGGAGTGGGTTGTCACTTCCTTTTCCAGGGGCTCTTCCCAACCCAGGGATAGAACCCGCATCTCCCGCATTATAGGTGGATTCTCTACCATCTGAACCACCAGGGAAGCCTAGTCTCTCAGTAAATGTCAGTTCCAGTTCTGTTCGTGTGTGAGTGCTTCCTGATTACCTAGCTCTGTGACAAAATGTAAGTTTAAGATGTGGACCTTTTCTTTGTCTGTGTGCGTGCATAGTCGTGTCTGGCTCTTTGCAACTCCATGGATTAGCCCACCAGGCTCCTCTGTCCATGGAATTTTCCAGCCAAGAATACTAGAGCAGGTTGCCATTTTTCACTCTAGGGGATCTTCCTGACCCAGGGATCAAACCCGTGTCTCTTGAGTCTCCTGCATTGGCAGGAGGAGTCTTTACCATTGCACCACCTCGGAAGCCCCATTTCTTTAAGAAGGTTTTATTTATATTGTTGAGGTGTTAGAGGACAATCTTTTCTTTTCCCCAGTGATTACTGTGTGGCAGGCAGCAACGTGGGCAATACGAGTAACTTAAAATTTGGAAGGAAAAAACAGCCGGCTGTCAGTTGTGGTGTCTATACAATCTCAGACCAGCAGCTGAGTTTTTTCACTGAACTCTTGAGTATTAGAAGGCAGACTAAATTCTTTACTTGCTGCCCAGCAACTTGAGGATGGAAAACACATCGTTTGATTAATTAAAAGCAAAAGGTTGGATCTTACTTACCTTTCCATTCTTTAATTAACGAAGCCCACAGGCCACATGAGGAAGTAATAACACTCATTATGTTGTGATGAAGGACTGTGATGATGAGTTAAGTCAGACGGGACTCCAGGCATGATTTCCTTCAAGGCTTCCCCAAGATGTTGCCCCGAACATAGACAGATCCTTACTTGTTGAAGAATTCCATCTCACCAGTCCAAGCACGTGCTTCTTCAGAGAGTACAGTTCCTATTGCAAGGGAAAGAAGAGCCCTTGAAACAAAGGGTTATATCTTAATTAAGCCTAGGCATCCTTTCTGGAATTTCCTTTATTGAAAGAACACCTCCTTTGATTTGTATCTGTTTGTGTTAGTCTTTGGAACAACAAAAAAAAAAGATTGATCCCTTCCAGGCAGAACTGCCCCATTTGAATGATCAAAAGCCGTGTCAACTGACTTACAAACCAACAAATTATTTTCTTATTGTCCTTTAAATCTCCCAGGAAGCACCAGGAAACTTTTGAAGACAGTCTTCATTCCCCAGGCTTTGTTCACCATCCTTCATGTCTGTGGGTGGTCTCAGAGAATTTGAGGAAATGACAGGCACTCATTCTGTGCAGGTGGAAACCCCCACCCCACCTTCCCACTTCCTCCAGAGTCCTTGGCTCCAGTGATCAGAGTGTGAGAGCTTTTCTCACTGTGTCACCAAGGCACTGCTGAAATTTTTAGTTAAGTGACTTCTCACCCACAGGGAAAGTGAGCTTTAAACTAACACCCGCCGCTCATTCAACTACAGCAATATCAGTTAAGATGCTGTCTCCACATAAATGCAAAGGAGGAATGAAATAGCACACTCACTTTCTTAAGTCCACTCTCTGATGGGAATAAGGAATAACCCAGTAGCATTGTTATTATGAGACACTGAGTGTCAACATTTCTGCCCTCATTTCCCTTTTTTTTTTTTTGGCTAAGTTCAGTATCTCCATTATCTTTAGGAATTAAAGAGAAGGTGGTGGCTTTCCAACTAGATTTTTTTTTCCCCAGAAAGGAAATAAAGGCCTGTGATAAGACTCTTTTTATTGAATGATCTTCTGATATGCCCCAAATTGAGCAGCAGTTGGGTTTTCTAGAAGTCCAACAAATATGCTTTTTAAGTGACTCTCTAATGGAATACCTATAAAAGTCCTTGCTTCTTCACATGAAGATTCATTTGCTAAGTTTGACGGTATAATAGAAGTCACCATTTTAAGTTAAATGAATTCTAAACTAAAACATTTTCATCTTTATTTTTTTTTAAATGATGTGAAGGAGTCTTTGCTGGAAATTTAGAAAATGTTTGTGGTTGACTTTGCATGCCACGTTTCAGCAAGTTGTAAATTTTATGGCTCTGGAAATACAATGTTAGCAGTGGAAATGCTGACCCTTCTCTGATTATAGTGGCACAAATAGCAATGCTATAATCTCTGTCATTGAAAAAAATCTCAATGCTAGGACCTTGAACATGATCTGAATTATAGAATATTTTACAACTAACTGAAGAAAAAACCCCACAACTCTGTGGAGTCAATGCCTGTCTTTACCATGTTGGTTTAGCTATAGGTATGGAAGCCCTCCAAACATATTCTCTCCCTCTTATAGATCTGGACATAGTTGGCTAGGTTGTGAGTAGCCCCATTTCCAGTAATAGGCAGGTGGGATCTGAAACCTGAAATCTCTCATTAAATCCGGTATGTGTTGTGATTAACATGAACCTGGGCTGACACCACCCTGGTACAAACTACCATTAATTCTTGCATGGCTTATTGATATTACTGAAGCAAAATCCAGCCTCTGTACTCTGATAGTATATTAAATCTCAGAGACAAAGAGTTTAGGGTGAAGTAGAAAGAATTGCTTTATTGCTTTGCTTGGAAAGAGGGCCACCGCAGGCTAATGTGCTCAAAACCAGGTGTCCTAACTTGGAGAGGGTGGTAAGAAGCTTTTAGTAATAGTTAATGGAGGGAGTGATCAGTTTGTGGATATTCTTCTGTTTGGTTGGTGGTGAGATAAATAGGAGTCACCATCATCAACCTTCAGGTTCTAACCAGTCTTGGGTCTATGAGTTCGTGGGTAGCATACCATTGTTAACTGTTAGCTTCTCCTATCTGGAGGGGGTTTCAGTATCTGCAAAACAGCTCAAAGATGTTGCTGTGTGTAATGGTGGGGAACCAGGACCTTGCCCCAAGGCTGCACTGCTCTTGTCCTTGACTGTTTGTTTCCCCCTGGTCTCACATCCTCTCCCTTCCCTATTTAACAGCTGTTTGAATCTGCGCCTTGAAACTCAGAGATGGCTAGGGAGGTTAAGTGAAGGCTGTTTCCTGTAATTAAAGAAGTGGCAAACATAGAAAAGCTTTGTGCCCAGGAGCCCCACAGCACAGGACCCTACTCAGTATCATTACCTTTATCTGGTCTTCCCAAATTCTCCTCTGACACTCCTATCATCCATTCTTACGAAGCCTCCAATTTGGCAATTTGATTATATCTTTGAATTCTGTTAGTTTGCATCCTCTGAGAAGCATATGCCAAAATAGGATTAAATGTGTCTGTTTATTAACTGGGGGAAAAAGAGAGAGAGCTAACAAGATGAAGACACTTGTCAGACAGGCCTGGTCCCTCTGGAGGACATAGGCGGGAAGAATGTCAGACTGCAGTGCAGTTCTAAGAAAATATCTCTGTGCCTGATGAGGAGTCTGTGAGTCAAAATTGCCATATGTCGTGTCTTGTGAGTCTTCATTAGTATCCTTATGTCAACAAAAACCATCTGGTAGCTTAGACGGTAAAGAATCTGCCTGTAATTCAGGAGACCAGGGTTTGATCCGTGGGTTGGGGAGATCCCCTGGAGAAGGGAATGGCAACCCACTCCAGTATTCTTGCTGGGAAAATTCCATGGAAAGAGGAGCCTGGCGGGCTACAGTCTATGGGGTCTCAAAGAGTCAGACACAACTGAGCAACTAACACACACACACATCTTGTGAGTCTGCATTAGTATCCCTGTGTCAACAAAATGATAATAAGTTGATGTAAGAAAGAAATGGAAAATTTTATTCAAGCTAAATTGAGGATTATAACCTGGGAATAACATCTCAGAAAGCTCCAAGAGCGGTTCTGCCCATTAGAAGTCAAGGTAGCATTATATAAGTTTTTGGAGATGAGGACTGTATAGTAATCAGGTATTATTGTATATATTATTGGCGATTTACACAGTGAAGATCTAAGCATCATTGTGGCCCCTTACAAGATCAAGAAGGAATGTTATCTTTTAAAGAGCTGCTTACTGTGAAATAGGGACTTTATTTCTGAGTACATGTGCTGTACTCTGTCATTGGCTGACAACAGTTGTGGCTAGAGTGGCCTCAGTGTGCACATGGTAATAGATTCAGAGCACAGAACTTGGGGCCACCAGAGGCAGCCACCATGAGTGTGTTATGAAGACCTCTAGCTCCTTCCTAATATCATCCTCACAGCTCTATCAAATAAACAATCTTAATAAACAATATTTGTTCTGTAAATCAAGCTAGGCCTTTTCAAAATTATATTGTCACCACTAAGTATTGAGTTGCCCAAAAAGTTCATTGGGGTTTTTCTGTAACAGCTTATGGAAAAACCTGAAAGAACGTTTTGGCCAAACCAACACTTCCAAAGAGAAATTCTGAACTATCTTTTGTATCTTCCTCTTTGTGATGGTTAATTTTATATATCAACTTGACAGAGCCACAGGGTGCCCACATAAAGCTGTTGTTTAGTCGCTAAGCATGTCCGACTCTTTCGCGACTGCATGGACTGTAGTCCGCCAGGCTCCTCTGTCCATGGGCTTTCCTAGCAAGAATATTGAAGTGGGTTGCCATTTCTTTCTCCAGTGGATTGTCTGACCCAGGGATTAAACCTGCATCTCCTGCATTGGCAGCTGGATTCTTTACCACTGAGACACCAGGGAAGCCTACCCAGATAGATAGTTAAACATTATTTCTGGGTGTTTCAGATGAGATTAGCATTTGAATCTGTAAACTGAGTAGAATGAAAACAGACTGCCCTCCTTGATGTGAGTGGGCCTTGTCGATGAATGGCAGTGAGGGCCTAAATAAAACAAAAAGGCTGAATAAGAGATAATTTGCCCTCTTTGCTTGACTGCTGACCTGGGGTAGCAGTCTTCTGCCCTCAGACTAGGACTTCTACTGTTGGAGCTCCTGGTTCTTAGGCCTTTAGACTCAGACCAGAACCACACTCCAGTACTCTTGCCTGGAAAGTCCCATGGACAGAGGAGCCTGTAGGCTGCAGTCCATGGGGTCTCAAAGAGTTCAGCACAACTGAGTGACTTCACTTTCACTTTTCACTTTCATGCATTGGAGAAGGAAATGGCAACCCACTCCAGTGTTCTTGCCTGGAGAATCCCAGGGACAGGGGAGCCTGGTGGGCTGCCATCTCTGGGGTTGCACAGAGTCGGACACGACTGAAGCGACTTAGCAGCAGCAGCAGCAGCAGAACCACACACTGGCTTCTTGGTTCTCCAGCTTGCAGATTACAGTTTGGCAGATTTGGGGACTTCTCAGCGTCCTTCATTGTGTAAGCCAATTCCTTGTAATAAATATTTCTCTCTCCATGTCTCTCTCTGTATATATATCCTCTATTGGTTCTGTTTCTCTGGAGAAGCCTGACTAAGATGCTTTGTAAAACCAATGCTTTTCTGTGGATTTCCCTGGTGGTCCAGTGGTTAAGACTTCACCTTCTAGTGCAGGGGGTGTAGACTTCACCTTCCATCCCTGGTCTGGGAGCTAAGATTCCACTTGCCTCAGGTCAATGCCCCTCCGCCAAAAAAACATAAAACAGAAACAATATTGTAACAAATTCAAGACTTCTAAAAAGACTTGTAAAAAAAATGGCAAAGACTTGTAAAGACTTGTAAAGACTTCTAAAAAACTGGTCCACATCAAAGGAAATCTTTGAAACTATAGCGCTTCTGTTTTTTCTTCAGATAAAGCTTAGCATTCTTTTAAAAACCTTGGAAGACTTCATTTCTCTACCTGTATTCTTGCCTGGAAAATCCCATGGACAGAGGAGCCTGGCAGGCTACAGTCCATGGGGTCACAAAAGAGTCAGACATGACTTAGCAACTAAACAACAACCATAAATTTTCATATCATTTCTATAAAGCATGGAGAGATCTGAACACTTTTTGAGTTGATGAGGATTTATTGGTTAAGATTTTTGATCATAAGTAATGAAGCCAATTCTTGTTAACCTAAAAGAGGGGAAAAAAGACTGAAAGGATATAGGGTAACTCACACCATCAGATGGCTTCTTGCCATCAAACAACTGTTGAATTTTACACTAGATGGGAGAAACTGTATTCTCCAGTTTCATGACAGTGTTTTGAGTGCATAGCAATGAAATCTTTGACTTGGATTACCTGTTAAATCCCTGTTTGGCTAAACATTAAGGCTGGAAAATCATCAATTACAAATGAGAAGGGACTTGAGTAAGACATAAAAATAAATAGAAAAGGAGCAGTTGGACAGGCATGAGGCAAAACTCTCCAGAGCTCAGGATGCTGGCTTCTCTGTAGTAGCCAACTCTGGTCTATAAAATCCAGTAATCAATTGTATGAGACTTGGAGGAAATGCCAGGCCAAGGATTCATCAATGCCATGTGTATATTGCCACGCAATAGTCAACGGTTTAGGAACTGTGTGAGGCTGTTCTCTGGCTGGACTGATTTATGGATTTTAAAATGCTTTTTGTTCAAGCGGGAATATTCAAGGGGGAAAGGTCGATCTTTTTGATTTCCCCTTGTGATGATGGACTCAGAGAGGCTATGAAGTTGGTGGGTTTGGTAGATACGACTTTTACCCTTTTTACTTTTCCAACAGCTACGCTCAAGATAAAGCACTCTGCAATCTGAGCAATAGAACCAGGGAGACACAAACTTTCTCTGGCAGGAACAACTTCTAGGCTTTTTCAAAGTTGCCAAAGATCATGGGAAGAAGGGAACATGAGAGAGCAGTGGAACTATCCAAGCATATTTTGAAAGAGTCACAAAATTCAGCATGAAAGGAAATAAATATTAGAGATGACAGTGAAGGAGAAATGAATTCCAGAATCCCTGTACTACTCACTGAGCTGAAACTGGTCTGCAGTCTTGAAGCTAATGAATAGAGGGTGATCTAGAAAATCAGGCCATTTTATGATTTTAGATCTACTGCCTATAGAAATTATTATTGTAGAATTTGAGTTTGAATTGTATTATCTCCTATTTCTCTCCATAAAGTTAGCTGCTGCTACTGTGGTAGGGAACAGGGAACAAGGTGGTAAGTGTAACACTGTGGCTTCTTTAGAACTGTCTTGTTTATTGGAACATGTTCATGGAAGGCACATTAGAGACTTTTTAGCCTACTAGTCCTATGATTGCGGTCCAGAGAGAATAAATGACTTGTCTGAAGTCACACAGTTAAAGATGAATGGAGCAGGACTTTTGGATTCTGTGTAGGCTGTAGGAAGCTGGGAAGAAAATTGTTCTCTAACAACCACAAAAAAATGGCCACTATGCAAATTCATAATTTTCTTGAACCTATCAGAGTACTCCGAGCTATAGGACAATTTCAAATGGTCTTAGATTAACAATGATCTGAATGTTGACTTCCAGTAATATTTGACACAGCGGCTACTTCTTTTCCATGACGAAATTTCTTCACTTGGTTTCAAGGGCCCAACCCTTTCTTTATTTCCTTTGTTCGTCACTGGCTGCTGCTTCTCAATTTGCTTCAGAGGTCCCTACTTTCCTTCTAACCCATAACGTCGGAGTCGTATAGGACTCACCCTTGGTCTCTTCTCCCTTCTACGGTCACTCCATTGGTGAGCTCATCTAGTCTCAAGGCTTTAAATACCACTTCCGTTCTGGTGACTCTCATGTTTATATCTTCAACTCAGCTTCCTTCTTGAACTCCAGACTTATATATTCATTGACGTATTGTTATATCTTCCTAAATGTCTAGTGAGTGTCTCAAACTTTGTATGCCTCAACTTCAACTCTAATGTCTCTCCCCACAAGGCTGCTCCTCTTGGAGCCTTCCAATGTCAGTTGTAGCAGTTCCATTCTTCCCAATTTCTCAGGTCGAAAACCTTGGTGTCACCCTGATGTCACCCTTTCTTTCACATTCCAAATCCTAATCATCAAGAAATCTGACTGACTACCTTAGAAATGTATCCCGAATCTGACTCTTCTCACCTCTACTGCTATCACTCAACCCAGTCACCCCCAATTTCCACTTAAATTATTGAAATATCCTCCTAATCAGTCTCCTTATTTCTAGTCTTGTCCTTTTTCCACTTTAGCCTGTTTCAAACAGCTACCAAGGTGGACTTTAAAACATAAATCAAATTATGCCACTTGTCTGTTCAAAACTATCCAGGACTCCCTATATTTAGAGTAAAAGCCTGGTATGGGCTGAATCATATCCCGTAAATTCATATGTTGAAGTTCCAACCCCCCAGCACCTCAGAGTGTGTCTGTATTTGGAGATAGAATCTTTAAAAAGGTAATTAAAGTAAAATAAGGTGGTATGGGTGGGCCCTGATCCAATATGATTAGTGCCCTTATAAGATGAGGAGATGAGGACACTGATAACACATAGGCCAAAGGATAATCACATGAACACACAGCAATAAGACAGCCATCTGCAAGTCAAGAAGAAAAGCCTCGGGAGAAGCCAACCCTATCAACACCTCGATGTCAGAGTTTCAGCCTCTAGAGCTGTGAGCCAGTTCCTGTTGTTTAAGCCACCTACTATGGTACTTTGGTATGACAGCCCTCGAAAACTAATACAAAGCTCAGATCCTTTCAATGGCCCATGAGGACCCGCATGATTTGGTTCCCAGTTCCGTGTCTCACCTTGTTCCCTCCTCTCCCCCTCTCCCATGCTATGCCAGCCACACTGGTTTTGAGCAAGCCAGGTATACTCTTGCTTTAGGACTTTTGCTCAAAACTGTTCCTGCCTGGACTACTGTTCCTCCAAGTATAATGGGCTCATATACTTTCCTCTCTCTAGTCTTTGCTCAAATGTGACTTTCTTAATGAAACCTACCCTGAAGACTCTACTTAAAACTTCAATATTTCCCCTCTTCCTTCCCCAGTATTCACAAGCCATGTTCTCTGTTCTGTTACCTTCTAACATGATATAATTTACTTGTTATAATTTATCTTCTAACATGATATAATTTACTTGATGTTTGATATTGTGCCAGAAGTGTCTATTGCTCCTCCATATCCACTCTTTACCATTCTCCGTCCTGCTCTGTGCCCTGAGAAGGTGACATCTCTGGGTGGTATCAACAATCTTCCTTGCCCTCTGGCTTCTAGTTGAGTTCAATCACGAGAGGCTCAGTCAAAAATTGGATGTGGGGAAAAGAGAGAGTTCAGGCTGTGTATTTCCCCCAATTCCTCTGTCAAAGGAGACTAGACTGGTCAGCAGTGTCCCCTTGCTGTTGGGGAAGCAAGGAGTTGAGGGATTGGCAGACTTTCAGGGGCTCTGGTGGGCTGACTTCATCTGTGGAGCCTGTTACTCACAAGAGTGTCATTAATTAGTTCACTCTCAGAGGTATGTTTCCTGAGTGAGTCTGAGCTTGTTCAGCTGACTTTCAGGATGAAGGCCTGACTATAGTTGTCTTGCAAAACCATGTTTGCTGAAGTGTGTTTTTGTTGATTATTTGAACTAGTTTAAAAGTGGTTCTGATGACTACTTATTACCATGGCTATTACTTTCTCTAACTGAGGGGCAGGTTCTGGATTTTCACCTCTCTGCCATGCTGTGCTTTCTTCTTTTCAAGCCTCCAGTAATAGCTTCCTCCTGTTGCTAACCTCAAGGTGCTTTATTAGGAAAGCATCATTGAGCTATGCGTATTCACTCCATTTGAGGGTATAGTCTATTTTCTGAAGGATCCTAATACACTGCTTGTTTGTTTGTTCTTCTGCCCCTCCTAGAAAGTACACTCCGTGAAGACAGGGACTCTTCCCCCTAGTTTTTCACCTAAGTGCCTGGAACAGTATCTGGCATACAATGGTGCTCAATACATATTTGTTGTTTACTTGATAGACTTATGCTAGAGTTCTTATCAGATATAAATCGATACCTCTCAATCCATACTCTACACCTCTCAATCACTTTTTAATATTTATTTCTCTTTTTGTTCTCTGTATAAATATCTCAGTACTATTTCCTGATTTTTATTTCTCTCTTCATCTTGTCCTGTCCAGAATTTATGTCATCTAATGAATGCTTTCTTTCAATGACTATATATTTAATTTTATTTCTAATGGTTCATTTTCTAATCCATCTGTTCTGTTTTCATTCCTGGCTGTTTCTGCATCACAATTCTTTGTTTTTTTTTATAGCTACTATGGCTTCTTTCTTCTCTCTTAGGCCCATAGACATACTTACATTAAAGTTGTTTTTAGTTCAGTAGTATTTTGCTTGGCTTGATATTTTTTCTCTCTTGATTGTAGATTTTATCGACTACTTTTCTTAGTTTTCCTCATTTGTTTTCGAATTTTGGTATAGAGGCTCATCTCGAATTGGAATTTTCTTTTTATTCTTTGGTTTTGCTCTCTTTCTCTCTCTGGGCTCACCTTACTCTAAGTAGGTAGTTCGTCTTGTGGTTGACTCCATTCAATACTCAAGGGATTTAATAGAGAACCAGGTTGTACTTTGGACTCCAGACCTATGGTGATGTTAAAGAGAGAGTAAATCCTATCAGTAAGCATGTGGACAACTTGGCCCTGGATTGGGGATTATAGCTGCATTCTCCTACAATAGTAGATAAGTGGGCATAATTAAGGCACAGCTTCAGGATGTGGTTAACTGAAGTATTTTCAGCCTTTTTAAGGGCAGAAAACCATACTCCAGTCCCTGGATTTAAACAGTGATTTGGCTTGGGTCCCAGACTATCTACAGCTTTACCACACTTTCTGGTTTGTATTTCTATTCTGTCTGTGGTTCACAAAATGATAATATTCTATTTGAAGGAGGTTAGGCTGTTTCTATTTTCTTTTCAAAAAAATATTTTGTCTATCAATGCTGTGTGATTAAACTAGGGACAGTACTTTGAAGCATAGATTTCTAATACATCTTGATTAGGAGTCAAATTGTCTCCCATAACAATTTTTAATGAATACATGATATTTCATGGGGCAACTGCAGATTAAGCTTTGCAGACTAGATACATACATTTACTTCTACTTCTTCAAGTCTCACAAAATGACAGTTACGGTCCTATTTAAGAATGCCTGTGCCCAACCCTCCTATTCCACTTCTCTGCTTGTCTTTCTCCAAAGGGTTTATATATAACCTTTGAACAAACTATAAAATTACTATATATTTTATTTATTATCTGTCTCCTTCCACTAGAATATAAACCCCACAAGTGGAGGGCAGAGATTTCGACTTCTGATTCATATCTGTATTCTCAGCACATTGGATAGTGCCTGATATCCTGGTAGGTCCATAAATGTTGGTTGTATAAATGGATGAAAAAGGGAATTAAAAAAGCATAAGTCACAACGATGAGAATGAGAGCAGAAACAACTGATGACCATAAAGTCAACATCTTGGATGCTGAAAAACTCAGAGATACTGATACATTGATTGCAAAAATAACTACTTCTTCTTCACTCCCTTTATCTATGCTCATTGCAGTGTGACTTTACAGGTCCTTCCATGAAGAAATGAAGTCTTTCCCTGTTTCTTAAATGTGAACTGGCTTTGTCATTTGCTTTGACCAATAGAAAGGGACAGAGTGGAATTTTACCAGTTTCAGCCTACACTTCAAAGGTGAAAGTGAAAGTGAAATTCACTCAGTCATGTCTGACTCTTTGCGACCCCACGGACTATACAGTCCATGGAATTCTCTAGGCCAGAATACTGGAGTGGGTAGCCTTTCCCTTCTCCAGAGGGTCTTCCCAACCCAGGGATCGAACCCAGGTCTCCTGCATTGCAGGCAGATTCTTTACCAGCTGAGCCAAAAGGGAAGCCCAGACTTCAAAAGGCCTGTCTATTTTTGCTCTGAATCTAGGAATCCCTGCTTCTGCCATAAACAGTTTAGGGTTAATCTGATGGAATATGTAGCCTATAACTGAGTTAACCCAGTCATCTTCATCAAGATGAAGAGTATATCAGTGAATTTAGCCAAGACTGGCAAAACTACCTTCCAGACTTGCACCTGACTGCAGATGTCTTAGAAAATCCAGCTGAAAGCAAAAACATTGGTTCATAGACTCACAAGTAATCATAAATGATTCTTGTGTTAAGCAATGAATTTTGGGGGGTAGTTTTTAATACAACGATGGCTAACTGATACAATAACTCATTTAGCAAACCAGGAAAGGCTGAAAACTAAGCCCACAGTGAGGAAGTCAACTGGTTCCTGTTGCCAGATTTCCCTGTAGAATCAGAGCTATCATGTTCCATTTCAACATAGAGAAGATGGTTCAAAGTCTTTATCTATTTTATGTTTTATTTTTAAATTTTATTTATTTTTTATTGAAGAAAAATTACTTTACAGAATTTTGTTGTTTTCTGTCAAGCATCAACATGAATCAGCCATTAAGTGAAGTTGCTTAGTCGTGTCTGACTCTTTGCGACCCCATGGACTGTAGCCTACCAGGCTCCTCCCTCCATGGGATTCTCCAGGCAAGAGTACTGGAGTGGGTTGCCATTTCCTTCTCCAGGGGATCTTCCCAACCCAGAGATCGAAGCCGGTCTCCCACATTCCAGGCAGATGCTTTAACCTCTGAGCCACCAGGGAAGTCCAACAACAGGATTTTGTTGTTTTCTGTCAAGCATCAACATGAATCAGCCATAGATATACATATATCCCCTCCCTTTTGAACCTCCCTCCCATCTCCCTTCCCATCCCACCCCTCTAGGTTGATACAGAGCCCCTGTTTGAGTTTCCTGAGCCATATAGCAAATTCCCATTGGCTACGTATTTTACATATGATCATGTAAGTTTACATGTTAGAACCCTAGATCTTTTTCCCCAATGTATGTATCCAAACAAATATCCCTTTTGCATTTTGGCATAAGTTGAGAGGTTTACTTTCTGGAGATGTCTTTGGACTCAGACATATGAGGTACATTGGGCACCAGAGGTTGTGAAGGAATCATTCTAAAAACAAGAAACAATTAAAAGTCATCAGAGATCATGGTACAAATCTGAGCTCCCAATTTGTTTCCCAGGACAATAGCAGACAAGCTTAAACCTCTACATGGGATATTGGAGGGAAATTTGACCTGTCCATGGAAAAGAATTTATACACATGACCAGGTGCCACCCAATGACCCTTCAACAAAATCTACCAGTCGACAAGTTCTGGCTCTCTATCTAGAGGGTTTCTAATCAGTGCTTAAATATGAAATTTTAGTCAAGAATCACTGGCTATGTGAGGGAAGTCTTTTGTACGAAAGCCAGCTGCTGCTGCTAAGTCACTTCAGTCGTGTCTGACTCTATGTGACCCCATAGACGGCAGCCCACCAGGCTCCCCTGTCCCTGGAATTCTCCAGGCAAGAACACTGGAGTGGAAGCCAGGGTCCAAAACAAATAAACAGAAAAAGTGAATATGGACAAGATGGAGACACTGAAGGAAGCAGAATAAAACTTATAAAAGAAACCAAAATTAATGTCTAAGAGAGAGGAAAAAATATTGTACCCTCAAAACAAGACAGACAGTACTTAAAAAGAAATAATCAGATAATAAGAACAAGCTTTTAGAAATAAAATACTGACAGAAGAAATAAAAAATTTAATAGGGGAGTTGGATGGTAAAGTTGAGGAAATATTCCCAAAGGCAGAAAAAAAGACAAAGAGATGAGGTCATGAATAAAAAAAAGAGTGTTTAGAAGAGAAATCCAGGAGGCTTAAAATAGCATTCCATAGGATCAAAATTTATTTACTCAGCATTTTTATGGCTTAATATTAAAACTGTTTTCGATTTTTACAATTATCGGCAGTTCTTGCAGTGAATGCCTTTGAAGCTAAATTTTGATCTGTGCCATGATTATTTCCTTGGGATAAAATTACAGAATGAAATTACCAGATTAAAATATATAAACATGTTAAAGGCTTTTGATACGTGTTGCCAGACAGAAAGATTGTTTCAATTTATAATACCAGGATATGAGAACAGTTGTTTGTGACTTTTTCTTAAATTCAATCATCTTTGTCTCAATCTATCTGGTAATGGGTTCCCACTGTATCAACAATAGGTATGGGGATTGGCAGTTACAATTTACTTTTATTTCCCAACAGGATAAAACAAATTATCATTGGCTAAAATCCTGACTTGTCTGGGTACATTCTGCTTTGTTCTATAAATAAAAAACCTAGAGAAATCCAGTATTGCTTACAAAAAAACTCTGTGATGCCGAGCTTGCTTACTTTCACTATTGCTGTTTCAGTGTTTGTCTATTTTTATATTTCTCTATAAACTACATATTTTGAACTGCTTATCAGGGTTATGGACTTCTTATTGGTTCATAAAAAAGACAGAGCTCCTAGTTTAGAACAAGAAGACGAGGTCAGTCAAAAGGAGGTGACACAGGGGAAGGAAAGACATTCCCTGCATTTCCAAGTATTTAGTTTTTTTGGTAACTTTACCAGTGAAACTGACTGGAAAAAAGAAACTGATTAGACATGAAACTTGTAGCTTACCAACTGGTATCTGGTCCCTGGGAAATCAGCCAACCAGCAACTCTTAACTCAGTAAATTTAATAAAAGGCAGACCTGAAAGGGCCGATATTGATGGTCTGTCCAGATGAGAAAATTGGAGTGCCCCTTCCCTTTAGAAATAAAGAGACTTTTGTTAGTGGGTTCACAGATGCAGAGAATAGTTGCTATACCAGTTTCACATTGGTTCCCATGTTTGAGCCAAAACTAATTTCCATGACGCTGGGTTTTTCCAGATAATTTTCCAGGAAAGAGAGATAGGATATAGGTTACATAAGAGGCTGTACTCAGTTGCTCAGTAGATAAACCTGAACATAACTCCCTGTTACTGTTAGGCCAGATTGTGACTTTAAGGCATCCAAAAAAACTAAAAACCCCACAAAAAAATTACACACTCACTCACCAAAAACCAACCAAACAAAAGACAACACCAACATGGCCAGACTATTTTCCTTGCTCCTGAACATACCACTCTCTTTAGTTTTTGAGCTTTTAAGACACACTGTCCCTCCTAAGCATCCTTCTTTCTGTTTATTTCAATCCAGCTTTCATTTCCACCATTCTGCCACGAGCGCTCTCATCAAGATCATTATAGATTTCCAAATTATAGATTGCCAAAGGCTGCATATTCTTTGCTCAACTTCTTGTTGAGAAATGAATGAATGGGCTACTTTAAAATTGTGGTTTATTTATTTTTAGCTGGAGGGTAGTTGCTTTACAATCTTGTGTTAGTTTCTGCTGTATAGCAAACTGAATCAGCCATACGTATACATATATCCTCTCCTTCTTGGACCTCCTTCCCTCCCCCAGCTGCCCCCATCCCACCTGTGTTCATCCCCACAGAGCGCTGAACCAATCTCCCTGTATTATACAGCAGGGTCCCATCAGCTGCTTATTTTACACTCAGAGGTGTACATATGCCAATCCCAATCACCCAACTCATCCCACAGTCCTCTCCCCCGCCACGGTGTACACAAATCCGTTCTCTAGATCTCGAGTCTGTCATACAGAGTGAAGTAAGTCAGAAGGAAAACAAACGTCATATATTAACACATATATATGGAAGCTAGAAAAACGACACCGATGGATCTATTTGCAAGGCAGGAATAAAGACAAACAGGCTGTTTTTCATTCATTTTTCCTTATTCTTACCTGTCTTTTAAGAAAATATAGGTTAATTGTGCATACTGATGAATCTCTTAATTCAAATTTGTGAGATGTAGTTTTGACTAATAAGTGACAACATTTTGTCCACCAAATCTCACTAATTTAGATGAAACCTTTTCCCCCTCCTTTGTCTCTTCCCTCCCTTCCTTCCTCCTTTTTTTCCTTCAACTTCCTTCTTACCTCCCCTTTTCCTTCCTCAGTTCTCTACTTTCTTCTTCTCCAAACATTTATAGAGCAAGAATACTTACTCTATAATACCAAAGCTACTTAAAACACAAACACTAAAACACTTTAAAAACAGAGCTTCCATATGATCTAGCAATCCCACTCCAGAGAAAACCATAATTTGAAAAGATATGTGCAACCCAATTTTATTGTAGCACTATTTACAATAGCCAGGACAGGGAAGCAACCTAAATGTCCATCAACCAAGGAAGGGATAAAGAAGGCGTGGTACATATACACTATGGAATATTACCCAGCCATTACAAAAAAAAGAAATAATGAGTAACTTTCATCAGTAGTGGCAACTTTCCAAAAGGACATTTTCATCATGTCCAAAGAGAAAGTTTCATCATGTTCAGTTCTTGTATCAAGAAGGTAGTATTGCAATATATTTGCAGTGTGAATTACAGCTAATGTTCTGAAAAGATACATGAATTTGGGGGACGCCTCGTACGGCAATTAAGCTCTGGAAAGATTAACATCATGCCTCTATTTTCTGAAAAGTGCACTCACTTAAAAAAACTTTTAAAAATCTCCAAAATAATGCTTACCCGTTACCCATTACAACCAGCGGAGAAGGAAATGGCAACCCACTCCAGTATTCTTGACTGGGAAACCCCATGGACAGAGGAGACTGGTGGTCCACAGTCCATAGGGTGACAAAGAGTCAGACATGATTGAGCGACTAAGCATAGCACATTGCAATGAGTAAAACCATGCAAAAATATATAAGTAATAAGTGTGAAATGTCCACCTTTCCTATGCCCATCCTCTGGAGATGATGTTAATAGCTCGCTGGGTATTCTTTATGATTTTCTCTATCCTTAAACAAAGATGTGGAGCCATATGGAGAACTTTTTCTTATTGGCTCATGTTTTACTAAAACTATAACATTACTCTGCTACTTGCATGTGTGATGGTATAATGTATCATGTACATTTTCCCCAGATTAATGACTTTAGGTTGAACTGTATACTCCAATGTATTAATTTTTTCCTTTTTTTAAAATAAATATGCAAGTTTGCTAGTGTTCTGCCTTTAAAAAAAAAGCTTCAGCAAATGTCCTTGGATGTACCTTCTCATGTGTTTTATTTCCTTTTCATAACATCCCCAGAAATGCTCTTGGTGGTTTGTACTAAGAAAGCCCATTCTGGATTTCAGGAGCAGTGAAAAATGCATCCAACAAAGGAGCAAGTGTGGGATAGTGCTTCACACGGGGAGCAGCATGAGAGGAGATCTGAAGTGGATCCTGAGCCGTGTTCTGTGTTTGCTGTGTGTTGGGAAAACCTCCATGACTCCATTCCTTCCTTTGAAATTAAGTTATTCATGCTTTCCTTGTCATCAAAATAGCTCCTCATTTCTGCTATATATAAAATGCTGCTTATTTATCACATATACATGATTATATGTAGAATACAAATGACTGCTTGCTCAATAGCTCCCACTCACATTTCCCCTAAACCGTTTACTTAAAAATTTTTCCAAAGGGATGCTTATATGCTGCTCAGAAAGCTGGCTGAAGAAGCTTTATGCTCACTTGCCATCATGAGGTGACAGTATTCTTGTCAAGGGGCTGACTCCAAATGCTCCATGCTTCCAGTCCTCTCAGTCCTTAAAGTCCCAGGATCTGCTGTCTGCCTTTGGGACCCCTGATGACTCTGCTATGTATAGTCACACAAGGTTTTTCCTGAACTGCACCCATGACTTTCTGGCTCTCTTGTTTCTCTAACCACTAGGCCTCAAACTCAAGGGACTGGATGGAAAGCAGTCACCAAACCACCCTTTCCATTGTTGATTTCTTCTTTTGGAAGCTCTTATCTTTGGGGCAATCTATTGATGATGTCCTCTTCCAAGACAAATTTCAGGATAAAGGTTTATATGCGTACAAGAGGAAGCAAATAGATGTATTTAGAGGAGGAGGGCAACCTATTCCAAATGCCCAGTTACATACATACCTATGAGATATAACTATGTTCAATATTCTGAAACTGAAGTGTTCTGTTAATTAAATATGAGGGTTTTTTATGAATGATGAATAGGAAAAGAAAGAAAGAAAGAAAAGAAAACCCCAAATGGAAATCGTTACTTTTACTGCATTAATACAGGTGAAGAGCTTGTTTTCATATTTGGTAGGGTTTCATATGCAAACACATATACAATGAGAAAAACGTAAAGAAAAAAAGTATAAGAAGGGATTTTTGAAAATCTTACTTATTTTTATTTGAAGGTTAATTGTTTTACAATATTGTATTGGTTTCTGCCATACACCAACATGAATCAGTAATAGGTTTATGTATGTCTGTCTCCTCCCTCTTGAACCTCCCTCCCACCTCCCACCCTATCCTACCCCTCTAGGTTGGCAGCTTATTTCTATTTAGTGCCAAATAATATTATCTTATATATCCTCTGTGTGTGTGTGTGTGTGTGTGTGTTAGTTGCTCAGTCATGTCCAACCCTTTGCAACCCAATGGACTGTAGCCTTCCAGGCTCCTCTGTCCATGGAATTCTCCAGGCAAGAATACTGGAGTGGGTTGCCATTCCCTTCACAGGGGATTTTTCTGAACCAGGTATTAAATCCAGGTCCCTTGCATTGCAGGCAGGTTCTTTACCATCTGAGCCACCAAGGAAGCCCATTCTTGGTATACTACAGTTTATATATCCATTCACCTACTGAAGGGCATTTTTGTTGCTTCCTAATTTTAGCAATTATGAATAAAGCTACTATAGACATCTGTGTTTAGGTGTCTGTGTGGATATCAGTTTTAAATTCCTTTGGGTAAATAGCAAGGAGTGTGATTGCTGAATCATGTGGTAAGTATAAACCACCAAACTCTCTTCCACAGTGGCTGTACTACTTTGTTGTTCCCACCAACAATGAATGAGAGTTCCTGTTGCTCCACATCCTTGACAACCTTTGGTGTTATCAGTGTTCCTGATTTTGGTCGTTCTAAAAGATATGTATGGGTATCTCACTGTGGTTTTAATTTGCATTTCTCTGATGATGTGTGATGTGGACAGTCTTTCTCAAGTGCTCATTTGCCATCTGTTTTTCTCCTTTAGTGAACTGTCTGTTAAGATCTTTGACCCAATTTTTGACTAGAGTGTTTGCTTTCTTACTGTTGAGTTTTAAGAGTTCTTTGTGTATTTTGGATACTGTCCTTTATTAGATGTGTCTTTTGCAAGTATTTTCTTCTATTCTGTGATTTGTCTTCTCATTCTCTTAACATTGTGTTTCACAGAGAAGTTTTTAATTTTAGTGAAGTCTGGCTTAACAGTCATTTCTTTCATGAAGTATGCCTTTGGTATTATATCTAAAAAATGTTTAACATACCCAAGGTCATCCAGGTTTTCTCCTATGTTATCTTCTAGGAGTTTTATAGTTTTGTTGCTGTTCAGTTGCCAAGTCGTGTCTGACTCTTTGCAACCCCATGTACTGCAGCATGCCAGGCCTCCCTGTCCTGCACCATCTCCTACAGCTTGCCTAAGGTCATGTCCATTGCATCAGTGATAGTTTATAGTTTTATGGTTTACATTTAGGTCTATGATCTATTTTGAGGTACTTTTTTTGAAGAGTGTAGGTCTGTGTCTAGATTCTTTTTTTTTTTTTTCCATGTGGATGTTCTGCACCGTTTGTTGGAAAGACTCTTTGCCTACTGTATTGCTTTTATTCCTTTGTCAAAGTCTGGATCTATTATATGGATCTATTTCTGGGTTCTCTATTCAGCTCCATTTATCTATTTGCCTATTCTTCCATTAATTCCATGCTGTCTTGGTTACTACTGTAGCTTTATGGGAAGTCTTGAAGTCGGATAGTGTCAGTCCTTCAACTTTGATCTCTTTCTATAATTATGTTGTATATTCTGGATCTTTTCCCTTTCTGTATAAACTTTAAAATCTGTTTGTCAATATCTAGAAAGAGACTTATTGGGCTTTTGGTTGGGGTTGCATTAAATCTGTAGATCAAGTTGGGAAGAACTGACATTTTGACAATATTGACCCTTCTTATCCATAAACAAGGATTATCTCTCCATTTATTTGATTCTTTGATTTCATTCATCAGAGTTTTGTGGTTTTCCACATGTAGATTTTGTACATACTTTGTTAGATTTATACCTAAGTATTTAATTTTGTGGGTGCTAATGTAAATGGTATTATATTTTTAATTTTAAATTCCACTTGTTCATCGCTGGTGTAGGCATACCTTGGAGATAGTGTAGATTTGGTTTCAAACCACCACAATAAAGAAAATAAGACAATATAGTGAGTCACATGAATTTTTTAGTTTCCAAGTACATATGAAAGTTATATTTATAAATTACTGTAGTCTATTAAAAGTGCTATAGCATTTCTTAAAAATAACCTATAAAATACTTTATTGCTTTAGTTAAAAATATTTTATTGCTAAACAAAACGCTGAACATCATCTGAGCCTTCAGTGAGTCATAATCTTTTTGACTCTTTTTGCTGGTTGAAGGTCTTGCCTTGTTGACAGCTGTTAACCAATCAGGGTGATGATTGCTGAAGGTTGGGGAAATTGTGGCTGTTTCTTAAAGTAAGTCAGCAGTGAAGTTTGTCACACTGACTAACTCTTCCTGTTATGAATAGTTTCTCTGTAGCATTCTACCAACAGTAGGACTTGTTTCAAAATTGGAGTCAGTCCTCTCAAACCCTGATGCTGCTTTATCAGCTAAGTCTATGTAGTATTCCAAATCCTTTGTTGTCATTTCAACAGTCTTCACAAGCATCTTCACCAGGAGTAGATTCTGTCTTCAGAAACCGCTTTCTTTCCTCATCCACAAGAAGTGTCTCCTCAACTGTGAAAGTTTATTATGAGATTGCAGCAACTCAGCCTCCAGTTCTAACCCTAGTTCTCACGCTGTTTTCACTACATCTGTAGTTACTTCTGCCACTGAAGTCATGAACCCCTCCAAGTTATTCAGGAGGGCTGGAGTCAACTTTTTCCAAACTCCTGTTCATGTTGATATTTTGACCTCTGCCCCTGAATCAAGGGAAGTCCCACAAATGTTCTTAATAGCATCTAGAATGGTGAATCCTTTCCAGAAGTTTTTCAATTTACTTTATCCAGATCCAACAGAGGAATCACTATCTATGACATCTGTAGCCGTATGAAATGTATTTTTTCTAAGTTAATTATCCAACTGAATCCATGGACTGCAGAATGGATACTGTGTTAGCAGGCATGAAACCAGTGTTACTCTCATACATCTTCATCAGAGACCAAAATAAAGAT
The DNA here is from genome assembly GCF_042477335.2 of Ovis canadensis. Lineage (NCBI taxonomy): Eukaryota > Metazoa > Chordata > Mammalia > Artiodactyla > Bovidae > Ovis > Ovis canadensis. The sequence goes on along the minus strand of NC_091247.1, from coordinate 160,634,404 downwards.
GCCCATCTTTATGAAGTTAACATTCGAACCAATAGACATAAAAAATAAGTAAATTATATAGTATACAAAAAGTTCATAAATGGTACTGAAAAGAAAGGGACGGGGAAGTGGGGTGGGAAGTGTAGGGCTGGAAGACAGGTTGCTGGTGGTTGTGTGACGGGCACACAGCCAGGAGATCAGCACTCCAGGGAAAGAACAGCAGTGACTGCAGTAAGAAAGCTTATGAAAATGGGGCAGGATCACGTAATCATCTGTAATCATTTTATAGAGCTCATTTTACCATCAAATTTTTAACTCTTTTAGCCAAAGTATGTTTAATATTTTTTTTTTTTTGCTGGCACTGGACGCATTCAGTAATTACTGGTTTTTTAAAGTAAAAACACGTTATTGAAATTTACCATATTGTGTTAGTTTCAGTTGTGTTAGTTCCAGGTATACAGCCTGGTGACTCAGTCATATACGCATACACATATTCCCTTTCAGGTTCTTTTCCCTTAAAAGTTATTACAAGATATTGAATATACTTCCCTGTGCACTATAATAGGTCTTTGTTTATCTATTTTATTTATAGTAGTGTGTATCTGCTAATCCCAATTTCATAATTTATCCCTCCCCCCTACCCACCTTTCCCGTTTTGGTAACCTGAAGTTTGTTTTCTGTGTCTGTGAGTCTATTTCTGTTTTGTAAATAAGTTCATTTGTATAGTTTTGTTTTGTTTTTTTTTTTAGATTCCACATATAAACCATATCTATGATTTTTTTTCTTTTTCTGGCTTTACTTAGTATGATAATCTTTATGTTCATCCATTTTGCTGTTTTTTTTAAAAAGTTAAAAAAAATAAACTTGGGGGTATTATTTGAGCATGGGTCTAGAGTGACAAAGTGACCAGCTAAGCTTTTTTTTTTTTTTTTTTTTTGCAATTCTACGTATCTTTAAATTCTGGATAAGGGTTGCATTTTGTTTTGAATTATGCTGAAACATCTTCAGTTTCCATTCAGATACATGTGTTCTGTTGGCAGAGCTTCAATGAGTCAGGTTGGAGTGAGAAGATACTCATTCAACATTGTGCCTTTATTCCATAAGACACTCAGGGACCACATTCTAGGAGATAAAGAAGTCATCAGGTTAACATGGCACTTAGCTCAAAGGCACAAAGGCTCATGGGTAAAATGTTTTTACCTAAACTAGAGCACCATTCTTATTTTACATTTAGGTAAAGAAGACAGCTGTTAATGGTCCTTCTGAGAAATTTATTGCAGATCATTCCTGACCTGTCCCACAGAGACACTTCAAGTCAGTGATATATATTTTATATCTTTGGAATTGACATCTGTATAGCAAATCTAACAAAAAGTAACAGGTGCCAGTCCTGTCCGGTTGATTAATACAATGTCTAGCCCCAAATCCCATCTTACGTAAATCTTTATTTGAGTAGATATTACTTGTTTTCTTAAGGGAATCTAAGTAAGAAGACAGGAACTGAGCATCTAAAAAGTTCCTTTTATATATTTGAACAATTAGAGAAATGTAATGAGCATATTGGAAACAGAGGATTGCTCTTCAGTGTCTGTTGAAAATTAGCTGTCTTTGTACTGTATACAAGTACAATCTGTAAAATATCACACTCCTCAAAGGTGGATTAATGAAATTCTGAAACCATCTAAATATGATACACCTCTTGGGTAATCTTACACGTGTTAAAATTACTAGAGACATTTCTGCATCGTCAAAATGACCATTTGTGTGTGTGTGTGTGTGTGTGTGTGTGGAAAAAAAAGGGAAAGAATTCATAAAAGTAATGTTAAGTCCTCAGCGTGTGGTAAGTCCATCAGCTACATGATAAATCTTTTTCAGTGCTGTGCTCTATAGGGTGAGAGCACCTCTTCTCCTCTTCTGCTGCCTGGCTTTCAAAAACCCAGTACTTCAATATAAAATTGAGCTTTGCAACTAAGCAAATTGCCATAGGTGCCCAGTGAGCAGTTTGTTTCTTGCTGAGAACATTTTAAGGTTGTACTCTGACTTGTTTGCCCTTCCTCCCCTTGAAGGACATGAAAGAGTTTACTAGAGCAGAGATGCTTTTATGTGTCCTTTCTCTTTCATGTCCCTTGCTGGCTGGCTCTTCAATAGTGTGGCCGTTGGCATGAGCCGCAATGCTTGGGTAACTGGGCAAGCATTTAGTCGAGTCAGACAGATCTTCCTTTTTTTAGCCAGGCTCTCCTGGCTTCTCCAAACACAGCCAGAGAAACAAAAGACCATGGGAAGAAACCAAACAGTAAGTCACTTGTTTCTTTAAGAGAAACAAACTCAAAACATCATTCACAATTGCCATTTTGTAGTTGAGGACAAGCTGCTTCAGGAACCAATGCCATGGGGATAATGTTGGAGGGAATGGCTAGATGCCATCCTAGCCCAGACTTTCCTATGCTGATTCCTTGGTGCCACCCTGCCTCCACTGAAGCACATCAGCTTGGGGAAAACATTCAGATTTCACATCACCCTATGGCTAGTGGGAGAAGCTTCCAGAAATCTCCACAGACATATAAGAAGCCAGCTTGAAAGGGAAAAACTCTGTGAGACACCTCTTCAAACATTTTAGAAACAGATGCCAGATAAGTGCTGGAGCTGTTCTGAGAGCCTGAGTAGAGGTTTCTTCCATCCTGGAAACTGAACCAACTAGAGGAAAGGGAAAAAAAATCCAGATGTAACTTATAGACACAAAAGGAACAGTTGAATTAGGAAGAGTAGGCAAGAGCTCAAAGGTAAATCGGGGCATGCATTCTTGTAGGCACAGGATCAGATGAAATGTATTTTTTTTTCAAAGCTTTTCAAACCTCTGAATCCTGTTGCTTTTGAAACACAGTTGAAAAAATGGAAAAAGCATAGCTAGAAGCTCAGTTGCAGCCAGGAGAGTGGAAATTCTTGGATCTAGCAGGCTGAGCTCGTTTCAGGGATGGGGAGTGAAGAGCAAAAGGAATTGTGTTCCCACATCATCCCTGTGGAGTACACGAGAGCTGGAGCCTCACTCGTCATCTTTGTAGACACCATGTGGGATCAATCTTGGTGATGACGATAAGTCCTTGGTGACTGATATTTCCCTTTAAGATCATTCAGATTTGACATGAGACTGGGGTGGAATGGAAGGGCAGAGAAGAGGAGGGAGAGAAAGAGATCATTGGGGATGAAAGAGGGTAATGAATTTCAAACAAACCGCAGAAGGACAAACAATTGGACTCCTCAGAAAAGATTCAATACTTCCAAGAAAAGTAAGTTAGGGAAACCTCATGAAATGTGCTGCCCATAATTTAAGGTAGTAAAGGAAAGGGTTCTTTTGTATTGTGCTTTCTGAAGGCTGGAGTAATTCTGGTGGATACTTTTGCAAATAATGCTGTAATTCTTTCTTTCTCAGCTTGCTGGTGCTTGCCACAAAGCAGCACACCTAGGATGAAGTTTTTTCATATATTTTTCCAGTTTACAAGAGCACTCATGAAGGGAAGAGCACCGAGTTAGGAGACTGCAGATCTGGGTTTCTGCTGTGACTTCTGCGACCTTAGGCTAGTCAGATAGCATCTTTAGACCTGCTTTCTAATCTGTAAAATGAAGGCTTTGTGTTGGATGACCTTTCGGCACCCTCTAAGGTCCTTACGCCCTCAGATATAACATTCTATGGCTTTATCTTATACCTTAGTTATCCCTCTGGCAGCTTCCTCGAAATTCTCTTGAAAAGCAAAATTTTGTATAAAATATTTCTCATATAGTGATGGCATCACTACTCAATGGACATGAGTTTGAGCAAACTCCGAGATATAATAAAGGACAGGGTAGCCTGGTGTGCTGCAGTCCCTGGGTCACGAAGAGTCAGACATAGCGACTGAACAACGAAAAACAAATATAGTGAAAGAGTTCAGAACACACCACCTCCAAATATGCTGATCTTGCATATTGGTTATTTTGAGTTAATGGCACTTAAAAAAAAGCTGATGGAAGAAAGGCATTCTGACCTTCCTTTTTCTTCCTGAAAACAGGAGATAAAACTTGCATATGGAAGATGTTCTCCATATACCAGGAGGAAAGAAATATTTTTGTCACCAGGGATGGAGAGAAATTTGTTCAAACTCTGCTAATGTCATCCTTAACCTCCTAGTCACTTCTCCACAATTAACTATTTAGTCCAAGCCCCTTTGCCTTGTCATTTTCACGATTTACTCCAATTTAATTGTCCAACTTAACAAATAAGCTTTCGGCTTTGGCTGTTTCTTTGGATCTTCATTTCTCTTGTGAGTCCTCCAATGTACAAGTTAAAAAAAAATGCAACTTGTGTGCTTTTTCTCTATTAATCTTTTGCAATTCTAATTATTTAATTAGACCCAACTGGAAACCCAAGGAGGGCAGAGGGGAAAGTTTTCTTTCCCTTCAATGGGCAGTGTATGGCTCTAGTTTTTATTTGCTAAAGACATGTGACATACGTTGTCATCCATAGGCATGTGCTTCTCTTCCCTGTCTTTCTTCTGGGGGCCAGGCTTCCTTCCTTTCTGTTCTTAGCAATTGCAAATGATGAAGTCCAAGTAGAACCCTTAAAAATAATATAGAGTGAAAGAAAGAGAAAGAAGGGAAAGGAAGAGAAAAGTGAAAAGGAAAAGTCTGGTTAAAATGAGAGGAAAAGGAGGAGGATATGAGGGAAGGATTGGTGAGGGAAGGAGCTCCCACCCTGCCCTAAGGAATGGACGTGGTCCCTGGGGACCCGTCAGGATGAGGGGAGCTCCACAGTGCTAAGTCCAGCAGCTCTCCAGTGGGTCAAAATTTCTAAAAAGAACTAGAGATGCTTTAACTAGCCTTTTTGTTGTTCAGTCACTAAGTCATGTCTGACTCTTGGCAACCCCATAGACTATAGCAGGCTAGACTTCCCTGTCCTTCACTATCTCCCAGAGTTTGTTCAAACTCACATCCGTTAAGATGCCATCCAACCATCTCATCCTCTGTCATCCCCTTCTTCTCCTGCCCTCAATCTTGCCCAACGTCAGGGACTTTTTCAATGAATTGGCTCTTTGGGGGGCTCCTAAGACTCATGCAAGCCCCCGAATTGCTATTGGACCCATGGATAAAGCTCGCTCTGCCTCTCCATTCACTTTCCCAACCCAAACAACTCACACACTCAGGGTTGCCACTAGACCTTTGTATGAGATGGACACACAGTGTCCCGCCATGGTCTATCTGGGCTGACCACAGGGGCCAGGCTGGAGCTCAGCAAGGGCCCCCTGTTGGCAGCTGAGTTCAGCAGCCCTGCAGCTCTTCCATATGGGCATTCTTGTCCAAGTGCACGGGAGGCAAAGCTCAAATCGCCACCCATTAATCAGCAACTCGCGGTGTTTCAGAGAATTAGAATCTGGTAAAGCGCAGGGAGAAGAGTGTCAGTGCTACTCCCCTGGAGGAGCAGCTCTGTTTGGAAAAACCCAGTCCTTAGTTTTCCTCTCTCAAATCTCCTTCAAAAGTGAACTTCTTTCTGTAAAACTTGGCTTCGTTAAAGGTCAGGAGAGTGGTTAACCTTGGCTGGGGGCCAGGGAAGGAGTGGCTATGACTGGAAAGAGCAGTGAAGCTCCTGAGTGCTGGTGATGTTCTCTTTCTTGATTTGGGTTCTGGTTACACACATATGTTTGGTTCAGGACAACCATGATTCATGTGCTTTCGTGTGTATATGTTACAGTTTAATTTAAAAGGTTTTGTTTAAGAGGTGCCCAAGTTGCACTCTTCTTGAGGCTAGGGACTATGATGCTATTCACATTCTATCCCCTGCTTTAAGCACAATGTACGGCTCATAATAAATATTTAAATAAATACTTTTTCAATGAAACCAGAAGGAGAGAATGTCTTTCCTCTGGTACCCCAGCAGCAACCATTTGCCATCCTTCGAAGCGTTGGCTTCTGACCCAGAGAACTTCTACACCCTTACAGTTTATAGAAGTCAGACGGTGACAGCCTCACAGCACTACTTTGATAAGGAAACTCAATAGATAGGTGCCTGCCTTTTTGTGTTCCAAGTTCTCTTGAGCAGAGGATGGATTTTCAAGCCTGGAGAAACCATGCTGATTATATATGTAAGTCTTTCAGGACAAGGGCGCCATGGTGGAAGAAAAACCAAACTTCAAGTATAAAGACCCAGCCGTTCTTGGAAAAGCCAAGAGAACTGCCCTGGGACGTTCTGTGTTACCCATAGTGGGTAGAGCGGCCGGACACCTGATGTTTCCAGGTCAGCCTTGCTGTCAGACATTGCGTTGTCACCATGGGACATATTTGTCCTGGCACACACAAGCAAAGTTACTTAGAATCTCATTGAAACAACCACAGACTTACAGAAAAGTTGAAACTATGGTATGAAAACACTAAAAAATGAAAATAAACCAAAAATCTATCAAAAGGTTAATAAATAAGCACATGGTGGCATATTCATGGCAATGAAGAACTACTTAGGAATAAAAAAGGAAGGCGATAAGAGGAATAAATCCCAAAAGGATCATGCCAAGGGAAAGAAGTCAGACCCCTTAAAGTACATGTTGTGTGTTTTCATTTAGACAAGAATTCTAGAAAAGACAAATCTGCATTATGAGACAAGCAGAACAGTGGTTGTCTTGTGCCAAAGGTGGGATTAGGGATCAAAGGGGATGGGCACAAGGGCCTTTCTATGATGAACAAGATGTTTCATATCTTGATTGTCATGGTGATACTATGGGCGTATATATTTGTCAGAAGTTCTTGATATATATCTTAAATTGGTACTTTTAATTGTATGTAAATTTTAACTTAACAACATTTTTAAAAATTGCAAAAAGAAAAAGAAAGTTGAAACTGTGGTATAAAAGCATTTTTTTCTGAACTATCTGAGAGTAAGATGTGGATTGGATGCCCCTCATTCCTGAATACTTTAGTGGGTATTGCACGCAAACAAGGGCATTTTCCTGTCTAGCCACAGTACAACCAATTAGGTTGGTGTTAGGTCAGGGTATTAGCAGATACATCACTGTCACCTAAACTGTAGCCTCCACTATAGTTTCACCAGCTGTCTCCATAATGCCCTTTATTGTGTGAGGAAAGATCCAATTCAGAACCATGCATTGCATTTAGTGATTATACCTCTTTGGTTTCCTTCATTTAGCTGCAGTTCTTCAGTCTTTCCTTGACTTTCTTGACCTTCATACTTTAAAAGAAACAGGCCAGTGATTTAGTAAACTGTCCATCTATTTCGGTATCTCTGCTGTTTTCTCGTCATTAGATTTGGGTTACCATCTTGGGCAGTGAAATTGCAGAAGCGAGGCTGTGTTCCTCTCATTGCAGCTTATCAGAGGCACAAAGACTTGAATTGTCCCATGATTGCTAATATTCACTATGATTACTGGATTAGGGTGGTGTATGCCTGGTTTCTCCACCATATGGTTGCTTATAAGTATTTTGGGGGGAGATAATTTGAGACTGTATGAAACTATTCCATTGAAACTATCCCATTCATCATCAAACTTTCAGTTTATTCATTTATGAATTAAGTCTGTGTGGACTCATCCTTTCTGTCCTCTTTACTCAGTGGGCATTGCTATCATTGTTCCTTTAAAAGCTTTAATTTTCAGGTCCCTCAATTTGATCAGTGGGCCTCCAAGCTGACTTCTATGTCCGTTTGACATGTAAGGCAATTGCAACCCACTCCAGTACTCTTGCCTAGAAAATCCCATGGACAGAGGAGCCTGGTAGGCTGCAGTCCATGGGGTCGCTAAGAGTTGGGCACAACTGAGCAACTTCACTTTCACTTTACACTTTCATGCATTGGAGAAGGAAATGGCAACCCACTCCAGTATTCTTGCCTGGAGAATCCCAGGGACAGAGGAGCCTAGTGGGCTGCCGTCTATGGGGTCGCACAGAGTCAGACATGACTGAAGTGACTTAGAAGAAACCATTCTTTGAGTACTTTCGTTTTCTGGTATAACTTTTGTTTCTTCTAGGCATATCTTGTGTTTCCCCTGCTCCAGTGGGGAACATGCCTTTTCTCCTAGGAACAAGAACAACACACACACACACACATCTCTCTCTGACTTTGTGCTAGTGCTAAGTCGCCTTAGTCATGTCCAACTCTTTGCCACCTCATAGACTGTAGCCCACCAGGGGTTTTCTCCTGGTGGAGAAACTCCACGGGGGTTTTCCAGGCAAGGATACTGGAGTGGGTTGCCATTTCCTCCTCCAAGGGATCTTCCTGACCCAGGGATCGAACCTGTGTCTCTTGCGTCTCCTGCATTGGCAAGCAGGTTCTTTAGCACTAGCGCCACCTGGGAAGACCCTTCTATGACTTTGTATGTGCAAAACTATGAGTTCACATCTGTCAACTAAAAAACATATTCAAAACCTAAAAGTTGAGAGTTATGTTTTATTCGGCAGGAACTTTTAGGACTTCAGGCCCAGGAGGCAGCATCTCAAGTCACCCTGAGAGACCTGGTCTGAAGAGGTGGGGCAGGGACAGGGGAGCTAGGATATAAAGGAGTTTTGCAACAGAGGGCACGTTAGTCTGAACTAAATGAACCCAGATATCTCAAGTTAAGGAATTTAGTGCTTTCCTCTGTATGGGAAGATGCAAGAGTCTGGGCTCACTGAAATCATTCCTTTGATATTCCCTCAGCTATTTGGGGCCGTATCCTGTGTTTTCCGCATCCTGAGTTTCCTCAGGGCTCACCTTAGGGTGTGGCTGCCGACTGATGGCACATACTCTTTATTTTCTTCCTGCATTCCCTCAGGGCTTATGAGCTCACCAGCTCACCTTCCTGGTAGCTGCAGTCGCAGGTGACTGCGACATCCTCTGTTGACTGACAATGCAGGAAATATTCCATTCATCACGTTCATGCCCCTAATTCTAGCCCCACACCAGCATCACACAGTTCATATCTGTAGTTTCCCTCTCCAACAGTGAGAGACTTGACTCATGAGCTTTAACATATTTGCTTATTTGATCTATCTTCTTGAAGATAACTGATCTCCTTTCTAGTCCATCTCCTTCTCTATAGGATACCCCTTCAAACCATCACACCCTGCTAGGAACCCTATATCCTTTGCTGGGTCACCTCTCCATGTGGCCCTTCCTCACCCTTCCTGGGCTCTGACATCTACACTAAACCACCTCACATGGGATGCCCTCTTCTGCTACTCCACCTCTGGCCATCTGTGCTGCCCCCCATTTCATATTCTGTGCTGGACTGCTCTGCATGTGGGGACCCTCCTTACCCCATCTGAGCTATGACACCCTTACATAGCTGCATCCATGTATGGCGCATTTGCATCCCACCTGGACACTGACCCTCTGCTCTGGGCTCTGCAGCTCCCATCTCTCTCCCACTGCCAGTGTGGAAGTGAGGCGGGAGACAGATGGGCCCCCCAGGGTAAAGCAGTTGGAGATTCATTCTCTATTGACCAAAACTCCAAAATATAAATAACAGGGCAATTAAGAGAGGAGGCTGGGCCCTGCCCAGACTACATATTTCTTTTCTCAGAGTCAGGAGACCACCTCGACCACACATGCACAGAAAAGGCTCCCTGGAGGCCAAAGAGGAGTCATGTCAAGAGATGTTCTACTAAGATGGCTGTTTGGTTGGATCCATCTTGGCTATGAGAGGCTTGGACACACATGGGAGGATCCAGAGATATACCAAATATGGGCTGTGAACCAGACAAATCAAAATGATTGGCCAAAGGAAATCCAGAAGAAATGCCCCATAAAAGTAATTCAAACTGCCATGAGGGTGTGACTCAGTAACTCAGGGACTCTCCCTCTGAGTCCGCTTGTGTGTCTGTCCACACACACTTGCTCTTTTTCCTCCTAATAAATACTTTGCTGCTTCACCACTTTCCAATTTTGTGGAAATCTTTTCTACAAAGTTGAAGGGCCAGGGCCCTTGTCACTGACCATTGGTCCAGTGGCTAGGATCTGGTGCTTTCACCACTGCAACCCAGACCCAGTCTCTGGCTGGGAACCCAAGCCCTGCTCCAAGCCGTTGCAGGCTGAGACACCTTGAGATCAGAAGCCTGCCTTGGTCTGCCCCACTTAATGGCTTTAGGATCAAATTCTTCAGGAAAGGAAGGAAAGAAAAATGAAGGGGAAGGGGAATTGGGGAGAAGGAGAGCTTTCTCCTAAATTTTGGCCCCCCTCAAAAAAATTTAAAAATGTGTTCAGCATAACTGTTTTAACAGCATATTAATTCAATTTAGATACTGAAGGAGGAAACAGAACAGGCTCCATCTTGAAAGCAGGACTCCATCTTGGGCTGGACTGTGGACTTTGAGCTATGTGCCCAGTATCTATGGAAACATACCAACTGGAAAACCAAACCCCCAGGATGGAAGAGCCCCAGGGCTCATACATAGACTCTCTGTTGCCTAAAAGACTACCCTAATTATCTGTGTAACCAAATAGAATAATAAATTCTATTATGCTTATTGGGGTATGACCATAGGCCTATTGATAATTGTCCACTGTTAACTACCTAGGCTTAAGGCATACGAATCACAGGTTAACTTTGATTGTATCTTCCTTTTCCTTTGTTCAGACTAGTTTCAGAGAATTTGGGGAGGTGGGTTTGAGCACGTACACCTAGGGTATATAAGGTTCTCACAAAAATTGGTCGGGGTCCTTGGCTAAGAGGAGACTCTGCCTTGGGCCTGCCGGTGTAATAAACTGCACTCCGCTGTCTGCATTGTCCTTCTGAGTGAGTTTGTTTCCGGAACATGTGGCTACAATACTTCACCCATATATTTTGACTTATAACTGAGAAACAGATATCTTTTCAGACCAGGAAGGAGAAATATCTGATTCTTTTTATCATACTTTTCAGAAAAGAGTTTACCATGTAAGTCTTACTTTGATTTCAAATAATCCTGATCAATCCATCCAGGCGGAGAAAGATTGAAGAAGTGGGTAACAATTTCAGTGAGAGCAGAGGAAGATGCTGCCTTTAATGTGTGGCTCTTAAATAAGAGAGTCGCTGGAACCCAGCTGGCCATCCTTCCTTCTCCCAGAGGGTTCCTGGTCATACCGAAGAATCTGTAGGCAGTGTCTGGGCAGGAAGGGGGTGGGGTGAGAAAGGGGTGGGGTTCTGTTCCCATGAACCCAGGGATTGGCATTTCAATGGTGCTGTCTTCCCACACACCTTACTTTTCCCTGCTTCTTGATCTTGTTCTATCTCAGAAAAACCCTTCCCACCTGAAGGCACTCCCCAGAAGTTTGGAGCCAGCTTTTGGGTCTTTTTTCCCATTTGAGATGTTTAATCTGGAGTCCTAAGAAAAAATATCAGAAGCAATGCCATCATCAACATTTCTTCCAGAGATCTTTTATGCCAAAGTTCTCCTGGAGACTTGTGCTAGTAAGCCAGAGGATCACACTGTCTTCTCTAACTCTCCCTGTTATTGTTGTTTAGTCGCTAAGTTGTGTCTGACTCTTGTGACCTCAAGGACTATAGCCTTCCAGGCTCCTCTGTTCATGGGATTTCCCAGGCAAGAGTACTGGAGTGGGTTGCTATTTCCCTCTCCAGGGGATGTTCTGCTTGATCAGGAAGGGATCAAACCCATGTCTCCTGCTTGGCAGGCTGATTACCACTGAGCCATCTGGGATGGCTGTAACCCTCCCTACATTTGCAATAGTCAGGAATATCAATACTGGTTTTAAAAGATGCAGAAATGATGTAGTAAGAAATCTCACAATGAATAATAACTGCATGGAAATAATACCTGCATGGAAAAAATGCAGGCAGAATGATAAGTAGTGACCTTGTTAATGTGTATTAGTTCCTTTTCCTTTAAGCCTACACGTTAACTAAAAATTGAATTCCTAACCATTTTTTTGGACTTCAGTTAACCATTGCTATGCATCATCTCTCCCCTGAATAAGGTTACACAGGGTCCATCACCCTAAACTTGTTATAATAGCTTACCTAATTGTAGTCAATTAGTCATACAATTGTTTATTTAATGGCTACATTTTCTACTAGACTTTAGCCTTCTTGAGGGCATGAATTTTATTAGGCTTATTTACCACTTACAACCCCAGTGCTTAGCACAGCACTTTGCCCATAGAACTTGGAAAAAATATTTGTTGAATAAATAATTTATATTTTCTGAACTATGATATTGTTGCAGGAACCAGTACTCGAGAAAGCAAGCACCACACTCAGAGAGTTGGAGAACTCAGGTTTACTAAGCCGGCAGGCCCAGAGGAGTTACCATTCCAAGCTCTGAGCCCTGAACAAAGAGATTACAGAGTTTTTATAGACAGATTATAGTGGGCAACACTAGCTGTTAATAGGATGGTTTAAACTAAGGGGTTTCACACGCATGGGAACAGCAATCAAGATGAGATGACCTTTACACTAACAGGCATGATTAAGCAGGTATGCAGTGGCCAGGTGATTGCAAAGAGTGGGACAAGGGTGAGTGAGATGAACTCCAGTTCCTAGTATTGCAAGTCCCCACTTTCTGAGACTACGTGACCTACATGATCTAGACTTTGCAAGGGGCAAGCTGAGTTACAGAGAGAGAAGGAGAAGGAGGTTATGTAAAATTTTAACTCTTCCTCTTCAGTATTACTGGCTTCACATTATTTAATCCCAACAATACCCAGTTTTATAGATTGGTAGACAGGCTCTGAGAAATTAAGGAATTTATGCAAGTATGTGTAGAATTTAAAGAGTTGACTCTGAATTCAAACCCACTTAGAAAAAAGATAACTTGTAGTGATTAAGAGCATGGGTTCTATAGCCACTGCCTGTATTCAGGAATTTTACAGGCTGTTATGAGGACTGGATGAACTAATGAAGGCAAAGCAGGCGGAAGAACAGAGCTTGGCACGGAATCAGCAGTCAGGAAACATTAGAGATTAATATTATTTTGCTTCTTATCCTGTGTCTTTTGTGTTCTAACATGTTGCCTCCTCTCCTTAGTGAAGAGACTAGCCCATGGGCTAAACCTCCTCTCCCTTATTATCTAAAAGACTAATCAAAATTAATATAAATTAATATACCATTTATGGGCAATAATAGAAAAATAATCAAAGTCTAGAGTCTAAACTAGAAGATGGAGGGAGCCTGGGTCCCTGAGTCACTGTGTGGAGGAAAATTGCCATCCAATAGGTGGGTACCCACCACCAATTAACTTATACAGGTCTCCAGATCTGTCGGTTTATTTGTTACAGCAACTAGTAATACCCTGATTAATACATCTTTTTTGTACAAACAGTGGGGTGGGTAAACTCAACAATAGTTGCTTTGAAAAATGTATTATTCCTGTCTCTGTTTCTCTCTCCCATTCATTCTCTATGTCTCTATCTTTGTCTCAGTTACTTTCCTGTGGAAATCTCACTTGAACATTATTTAGATATTGGAGGAAGTGGAGAAAGTAAACAAGAAGTCCTATATAAATTTTCACATCCAAACAAACCCTATATTGAAGTATTGGGACTTGCATAGATTTTGTTCTAGTTATTAACTTTTTGCTATTATTCCGTTAGTATGAAAATTCTGCTATGAAGAAGGTGGTGGTTAGGGAAGGATTTGAAATTCCTGGATCTCCATTGGTAATATGATCAGAAAAACTCACCTCTAAGCTCCATAGGAAGAGAATTGCCTATATGTTCCAAAGAGGGAATTTCATTTAAAAGCTAGCTGCTTTCTGTTTCAATTAACCCCACATTTGGAAAAAAAAGATTATGAGATGATCCCACTTGTAGACTAACAACCCAGATTAAAACAATTGGAGTCTCAGGCTTAGTACCACAAGTGAACTACAAGAGTTCCATACTTAGCCTGAATTACATTTATCACTAGAGGAAGAAGCTGCTTTCATAAAAACAAAACAATGGCAGTAACAATAAACCCAGAAGTATCAGGCTTACTGTGGGAATGTCTTATGTCAGACACTCTGAGAACCATCCTATTGTCTTCTCTTCCATCTGTCTAACTTGTTTAGGAATTAACTTGATTGATGGACATATTTCCTGACATTCACCATAGAAGTTACAAAGAATACCATGTGGTTATGGTAGGTTTTTAAGTACATATTTTTATTATGATTATAAAACTAATACATTATTATTTTTTTTATTTTATTTTATTTTTTTTTAAAATTTTATTTTTTTTATTTTTTTTGTTTGTTCTTTTTTTATTTTATTTTTATTTTTATTTTTTTAGTTTTTTATTTTTTAAATTTTAAAATCTTTAATTCTTACATGCATTCCCAAACATGAACCCCCCTCCCACCTCCCTCCCCATAACATCTTTCTGGGTCATCCCCATGCACCAGCCCCAAGCATGCTGCATCCTGCGTCAGACATAGACTGGCGATTCAATTCACATGATAGTATACATGTTAGAATGTCATTCTCCCAAATCATCCCACCCCCTCCGTCTCCCTCTGAGTCCAAAAGTCCATTATACACATCTGTGTCTCTTTCCTTGTCTTGCATACAGGGTCGTCATTACCATCTTCCTAAATTCCATATATATGTGTTAGTATACTGTATTGGTGTTTTTCTTTCTGGCTTACTTCACTCTGTATAATCGGCTCCAGTTTCATCCATCTCATCAGAACTGATTCAAATGAATTCTTTTTAACGGCTGAGTAATACTCCATTGTGTATATGTACCACAGCTTTCTTATCCATTCATCTGCTGATGGACATCTAGGTTGTTTCCATGTCCTGGCTATTATAAACAGTGCTGCGATGAACATTGGGGTACATGTGTCTCTTTCAATTCTGGTTTCCTCGGTGTGTATGCCCAGCAGTGGGATTGCTGGGTCATAAGGTAGTTCTATTTGCAATTTTTTAAGGAATCTCCACACTGTTCTCCATAGTGGCTGTACTAGTTTGCATTCCCACCAACAGTGTAGGAGGGTTCCCTTTTCTCCACACCCTCTCCAGCATTTATTGCTTGCAGATTTTTGGATCGCAGCCATTCTGACTGGTGTGAAGTGGTACCTCATTGTGGTTTTGATTTGCATTTCTCTAATAATGAGTGATGTTGAGCATCTTTTCATGTGTTTGTTAGCCATCCGTATGTCTTCTTTGGAGAAATGTCTATTTAGTTCTTTGGCCCATTTTTTGATTGGGTCGTTTATTTTTCTGGAGTTGAGCTGCATAAGTTGCTTGTATATTTTTGAGATTAGTTGTTTGTCAGTTGCTTCATTTGCTATTATTTTCTCCCATTCAGAAGGCTGTCTTTTCACCTTGCTTATAGTTTCCTTTGTTGTGCAGAAGCTTTTAATTTTAATTAGATCCCATTTGTTTATTTTTGCTTTTATTTCCAGAATTCTGGAAGGTGGATCATAGAGGACCCTGCTGTGATTTATGTCTGAGAGTGTTTTGCCTATGTTCTCCTCTAGGAGTTTTATAGTTTCTGATCTTACATTTAGATCTTTAATCCATTTTGAGTTTATTTTTGTGTGTGGTGTTAGAAAGTGATCTAGTTTCATTCTTTTACAAGTGGTTGACCAGTTTTCCCAGCACCACTTGTTAAAAAGATTGTCTTTACTCCATTGTATATTCTTGCCACCTTTGTCAAAGATAAGGTGTCCATATGTGTGTGGATTTATCTCTGGGCTTTCTATTTTGTTCCATTGATCTATATGTCTGTCTTTGTGCCAGTACCATACTGTCTTGATGACTGTGGCTTTGTAGTAGAGCCTGAAGTCAGGCAAGTTGATTCCTCCAGTTCCATTCTTCTTTCTCAAGATTGCTTTGGCTATTCGAGGTTTTTTGTATTTCCATACAAATCTTGAAATTATTTGTTCTAGTTCTGTGAAAAATGTGGCTGGTAGCTTGATAGGGATTGCATTGAATTTGTAAATTGCTTTGGGTAGTATACTCATCTTCACTATATTGATTCTTCCAATCCATGAACATGGTATATTTCTCCATCTATTAGTGTCCTCTTTGATTTCTTTCATCAGTGTTTTATAGTTTTCTATATATAGGTCTTTAGTTTCTTTAGGTAGATATATTCCTAAGTATTTTATTCTTTTCGTTGCAATGGTGAATGGAATTGTTTCCTTAACTTCTTTTTCTACTTTCTCATTATTCGTGTATAGGAATGCAAGGGATTTCTGTGTGTTGATTTTATATCCTGCAACTTTACTATATTCATTGATTAGCTCTAGTAATTTTCTGGTGGAGTCTTTAGGGTTTTCCATGTAGAGGATCATGTCATCTGCAAACAGTGAGAGTTTTACTTCTTCTTTTCCAATTTGGATTCCTTTTATTTCTTTTTCTGCTCTGACTGCTGTGGCCAAAACTTCCAGAACTATGTTGAATAGTAGCGGTGAAAGTGGACACCCTTGTCTTGTTCCTGATTTTAGGGGAAATGCTTTCAATTTTTCACCATTGAGGATAATGTTTGCTGTGGGTTTGTCATAGATAGCTTTTATTATGTTGAGGTATGTTCCTTCTATTCCTGCTTTCTGGAGAGTTTTTATCATAAATGGATGTTGAATTTTGTCAAAGGCCTTCTCTGCATCTATTGAGATAATCATATGGTTTTTATTTTTCAATTTGTTAATGTGGTGAATTACATTGATTGATTTGCGGATATTGAAGAATCCTTGCATCCCTGGGATAAAGCCCACTTGGTCATGGTGTATGATCTTTTTAATGTGTTGTTGGATTCTGATTGCTAGAATTTTGTTGAGGATTTTTGCATCTATGTTCATCAGAGATATTGGCCTGTAGTTTTCTTTTTTTGTGACATCTTTGTCAGGTTTTGGTATTAGGGTGATGGTGGCCTCATAGAATGAGTTTGGAAGTTTACCTTCCTCTGCAATTTTCTGGAAGAGTTTGAGGAGGATAGGTGTTAGCTCTTCTCGAAATTTTTGGTAGAATTCAGCTGTGAAGCCATCTGGACCTGGGCTTTTGTTTGCTGGAAGATTTCTGATTACAGTATCAATTTCCGTGCTTGTGATGGGTCTGTTAAGATTTTCTATTTCTTCCTGGTTCAGTTTTGGAAAATTGTACTTTTCTAAGAATTTGTCCATTTCTTCCACGTTGTCCATTTTATTGGCATACAACTGCTGATAGTAGTCTCTTATGATCCTTTGTATTTCTGTGTTGTCTGTTGTGATCTCTCCATTTTCATTTCTAATTTTATTGATTTGATTTTTCTCTCTTTGCTTCTTGATGAGTCTGGCTAATGGTTTGTCAATTTTATTTATCCTTTCAAAGAACCAGCTTTTGGCTTTGTTGATTTTTGCTATGGTCTCTTTTGTTTCTTTTGCATTTATTTCTGCCCTAATTTTTAAGATTTCTTTCCTTCTACTAACTCTGGGGTTCTCCAACTCTTCCTTTTCTAGTTGCTTTAGTTGTAGAGTTAGGTTATTTGTTTGACTTTTTTCTTGTTTCTTGAGGTATGCCTGTATTGCTATGAACTTTCCTCTTAGCACTGCTTTTATAGTGTCCCACAGGTTTTGGGTTGTTGTGTTTTCATTTTCATTCATTTCTATGCATATTTTGATTTCTTTTTTGATTTCTTCTGTGATTTGTTGGTTATTCAGAAGTGTGTTGTTCAACCTCCATATGTTGGAATTTTTAATAGTTTTTCTCCTGTAATTGAGATCTAATCTTAATGCATTATGGTCAGAAAAGATGCTTGGAATGATTTCGATTTTTTTGAATTTATCAAGTTTAGATTTATGGCCCAGGATGTGATCTATCCTGGAGAAGGTTCCATGAGCACTTGAAAAAAAGGTGAAATTCGTTGTTTTGGGGTGAAATATCCTATAGATATCAATTAGGTCTAACTGATCTAATGTATCATTTAAAGTTTGCGTTTCTTTGTTAATTTTCTGTTTAGTTGATCTGTCCATAGGTGTGAGTGGGGTATTAAAGTCTCCCACTATTATTGTGTTATTGTTGATTTCCCCTTTCATACTTGTTAGCATTTGTCTTACGTATTGTGGTGCTCCTATATTGGGTGCATATATATTTATAATTGTTATATCTTCTTCTTGGATTGTTCCTTTGATCATTATGTAGTGGCCTTCTTTGTCTCTTTTCACAGCCTTTATTTTAAAGTCTATTTTATCGGATATGAGTATTGCCACTCCTGCTTTCTTTTGGTCTCTATTCGCGTGGTATATCTTTTTCCAGCCCTTCACTTTCAGTCTGTATGTGTCCCTTGTTTTGAGGTGGGTCTCTTGTAAGCAGCATATAGAGGGGTCTTGTTTTTGTATCCATTCGGCCAGTCTTTGTCTTTTGGTTGGGGCGTTCAACCCATTTACGTTTAAGGTAATTATTGATAAGTATGATCCCATTGCCATTTACTTTATTGTTTTGGGTTCGGGTTTATACACCCTTTTCGTGTTTCCTGTCTAGAGGATATCCTTTAGAATTTGTTGGAGAGCTGGTTTGGTGGTGCTGAATTCTCTCAGCTTTTGCTTGTCTGTAAAGCTTTTGATTTCTCCTTCGTATTTGAATGAGATCCTTGCTGGGTACAGTAATCTGGGCTGTAGGTTATTGTCTTTCATCACTTTAAGTATGTCTTGCCATTCCCTCCTGGCCTGAAGAGTTTCTATTGACAGATCAGCTGTTATCCTTATGGGAATCCCCTTGTGTGTTATTTGTTGTTTTTCCCTTGCTGCTTTTAATATTTGTTCTTTGTGTTTGATCTTTGTTAATTTGATTAATATGTGTCTTGGGGTGTTTCGCCTTGGGTTTATCCTATTTGGGACTCTCTGTGTTTCTTGGACTTGGGTGATTATTTCCTTCCCCATTTTAGGGAAGTTTTCAACTATTATCTCCTCAAGGATTTTCTCATGATCTTTCTTTCTGTCTTCTTCTTCTGGGACTCCTATAATTCGAATGTTGGAGCGTTTCATATTGTCCTGGAGGTCTCTGAGATTGTCCTCGTTTCTTTTAATTCGTTTTTCTTGTTTCCTCTCTGATTCATTTATTTCTACCATTCTATCTTCTATTTCACTAATCCTATCTTCTGCCTCCGTTATTCTACTATTTGTTGCCTCCAGAGTGTTTCTGATCTCATTTATTGTGTTATTCATTATATTTTGACTCTTTTTTATTTCTTCTAGGTCCTTGTTAAACCTTTCTTGCATCTTCTCAATCCTTGTCTCTAGGCTATTTATCTGTGTTTCCATTTTGATTTCAATATTTTGGATCATTTTCACTATCAATATTCGGAATTCCTTCTCCGGTAGATTCCCTACTTCTTCCTCTTTTGTTTGGTTTGGTGGGCAACTCTCCTGTTCCTTTACCTGCTGAGTATTCCTCTGTCTCTTCATCTTGGTTATATTGCTGCGTTTGGGGTGGCCTTTTTATATTCTGGTAATTTGTGAAGTTCTCTTTATTATGGAGCTTCCTCACTTTGGGTGGGGTTCTATCAGTGGCTTGTCAAGGTTTCCTGGTTAGGGAGGCTTGTGTTGGAGTTTTTGTGGGTGGAGCTGGGTTTCTTCTCTCTGGAGTGCAGTGGAGTGACCTGTTTTTGAAGACAATGGTCTGCTTTTCTGGTTGCCTGATGTCCTCTGCCAGCCTACAGAAGTTGTTTTGTGGAGTTTGCTCGGCGTTGAAATGTTTTTTTGAGGAATTTGTGAGGGAGAACGTGATCTTCCCGTCCTATTCCTCCGCCATCTTTTCCCAAATCTCTATTATTATTTTTTAAAAAATCCATAAATAGCCCTAAAATGCAACAAATACTATAAAAACATCTGTAACTTTACCACTTACTCAAAACCCTTTTGTATTTGATATCTCCCTGTGGTTTTTTCTTTTTTTTTTGAAATCTGTTTCTCTATTATACATCTATCATCTACATACCTACCTATCTATTCAAAATTGGAGTCACAACTTACATATGATTTTAACCATATTTTCTCATTTAATATGCATGATAAGAAATTTGCCATGTCCCTGAATGGTTGTGTAATATTTCAATATAGATATATTTGTTCTCCAAATATTTTCTGAACTCCTACTCTGAACAAGCAAAGATTTGCTATAATTTATTTATTCATTTCTCTATTGTTTGAACATCGTTCAAACTTTTAAAAACATAAGTCAAATCATATCTCTCTGCGCCAAATATGGTTCCCCATTTTGCTAAGAGTAAAAACTTATGTTTTGAGTTCCCTGGTGGTCTAGTGGTTAGGATTTAATGCTTTCACTGCCATGGCCAAGGTTCAATCCCTAGTCTGACAACTGAGATCCTACAAGCTGTGTGGCATGGCCAAAGTTTAAAAAAAATTTTTTTTTCTCTTTTTTAAATTATTTTTTAAAATTTAAATTTATTTATTTTAATTGGAGGCTAATTACTTTACAATATTGTATTGGTTCTGCCACACATCAACATGAATCCACCACGGGCGTACATGTGTTCCTCATCCTGAACCCCTTAAGAGCTTACATCCTTATGATGGTCTTTGAGGCCCTTCACCATTGCCCCCAACCCTTACCTCTCTGGCTTCTATTCCTCTCCTTGCCCAGCCACACCAAACACATTGGACTCCCTGCTGTCTTTCTAATTGCCAGACAGGCTGAGCTCCTGGGCCTTCACACTAGCTATTCTCTCTGCCTGGAATGCCCAAGGACCCACTAGCCAGATTTCTTACCTCCTTAGAATTTTTGCTCAGGCATTCTCTTCTTAGGAAGCAAACTGTTCCTTTTTGTCTAGCCTCTAGCCACTCTTGATCACTCTTGCTCTCTTTTGTCTTTTTAATTTTTCTTCAGTATCGATTATTTTCTCACATAGGATTCAGTTCAGTTCAGTTTGTCACTCAGTCATGTCCGACTCTTTGCGACCCCATGAGTCGCAGCACGCCAGGCCTCCCTGTCCATCACCATCTCCCGGAGTTCACTCAGACTCATGTCCATTGAGTCAGTGATGCCATCCAGCCATCTCATCCTCTGTCGTCCCCTTCTCCTCCTGCCCCCAATCCCTCCCAGCAACAGAGTCTTTTCCACTGAGTCAGTTCTTCGCATGAGGTGGCCAAAGTACTGGAGTTTCAGCTTCAACATCATTCCTTCCAAAGAACACCCAAGGCTGATCTCCTTTAGAATGGACTGGTTGGATCTCCTTGCAGTCCAAAGGACTCTCAAGAGTCTTTTCCAACACCACAGTTCAAAAGCATCAATTCTTCAGCACTCAGCTTTCTTCACAGTCCAATTCTCACATCCATACATGACCACTGGAAAAACCATAGCCTTGACTAGGTGGACCTTTGTTGGCAATGCAATGCCTCGGCCTTTCAATATGCTATCTAGGTTGGTCATAACTTTTCTTCCAAGGAGTAAGCATCTTTTAATTTCATGGCTGCCATCACCATCTGCAGTGATTTTAGAGCCCCCCAAAATAAAATCTGACAGTTTCCACTGTTTCCCCATCTATTTGCCATGAAGTGATGGGACCGGATGCCATGATCTTCATTTTCTGAATGTTGAGCTTAAAGCCAACTTTTTCACTCTCCTCTTTCACTTTCATCAAGAGGCTTTTTAGTTCCTCTTCACTTTCTGCCATAAGGGTGGTGTCATCTGCATATCTGAGGTTATTAATATTTCTCCCAGCAATCTTGATTCCAGCTTGTGCTCTTCCAGTCCAGCATTTTTCATGATGTACTCTGCATATAAGTTAAATAAGCAGGGTGACAATATACAGGCTTGACATACTCCTTTTCCTATTTGGAAGCAGTCTGTTATTCCATGTCCAGTTTTAACTGTTGCTTCCTGGCCTGCACATAGGATTATACTTTATTTAGTAAGTTTACCATTTAATATCTTATCCTCCCACAGTAATGCAAATTCCATGAGGGTAGAATATTTGTCAATTTTGTTCACCAATATATTGCAGGTGCTCCAAACACTGCTTCACACATGGTAGTTAGTTGCTCATTAAATATTTGTTGCATGAATGTATAAATGTTTTTGCATTTTTAGCTACTTGTGAACAATGCTATATAGGGTCTAAATCTTTGACTGAATCTCTTGTGATTCTGAGATTTCATGGGGTTACTGAGTCAAAGGAACAAATTTTAAGGCTTTATGATATATATCATTAAATAGCTTTTTAGAAAAGTTGTTCTGATTTATGCTTTTAGCAGCATAAATGTTCATCTCATTACATTAATACATGCAAAAGTTAACCTTTGTTAATCTGAATGCAGAAGAATGCTACTTATTTTAAAATTTTACATTAAAAACTTTTACAATTATCTGCCTACTAATAAATTTGAAGATTTAAAATTTAGCTTATTAGTTATTGATCACCTGATCACATTCCTTATTGATAGATTGTAGCAAATATTAAGATTTATTTTCATTTTTGTTAGGGATAATTTGTGCACACCAAGTGAATATATTTAGGGGAAAAAAATACTCTTAAACCCATCACCCAATTTAAGAAGTAGGACATCATCAATTCTTTTGAAATCCCCATGAGTGCCTCCCAGTCCCATTTCTCACCATCTTTACAGAGAAACATTGCCTTTTTTATGTGTCCCAAATGGTATATTGTTTAGTTTTGCCTATTTTGAAGATGGAGTCGTACTGCACTTCAACATTGTGTTTCTAAAATGTTTGATTTCTACAACTGCAATTCATTTATTTTTACTGCTTTATACTATTCTCTTATGTATATATACCACCATTTATTAATCTAGTGTCTTATCAATGGGAAGTAGGGTTGTTTCTGACTCTTTGGTATGATAAAAGACACTGCTGTAAACATTTTGTTTATGATTTCTGAGCCATTATATGCAAACTCTCTGTAAGGTATATATTTAGGAGACAGATTTCTGGGTCATCGAGAATGTGGAGGTTCAACTTTTCAAGATAATGTGAAACTCTTCCAGTTTGGTTGTATTAATTTATGTTTCTAATAGCAGTAGAGGGCTTCCCAGGTTGCTCAGTGGTAAAGAATCCGCCTGCCAATGCAGGAGACCCAGGTTCGATCCCTGGGTCAGAAAGATCTCCTAGAGTAGGAATCGGCAGCCCACTCCAGTATTCTTGCCTGGAGAATTCTATGGACAGGGGAGCCTGTCAGACTACAGTCTGTGGGGTCACAAAGAGTTGGACAAGACTTAGTGACTGAGCATGCATGCACTAGCAGTTGACAATATGTTCAGTTCAGTTCAGTTCAGTTGCTCAGTCATGACTGACTCTTTGCGACCCCATGATCTGCAGCCTGCCAGGCCTCCCTGTGCATCACCAACTCCCGGAGTTCACCTAAACTTATGTCCATTCAGTTGGTGATGCCATCCAACCGTCTCATCCTCTGTCGTCCCCTTCTCCTCCTGCCTTCAATATATTACAGACTGTATTTCTTCCAAATGATGACAAACTGTATTTCTTCACATCTTTATAACATGTGACTTGAGACCCAAGGCTGCTGCTGCTGCTGCTGCTGCTAAGTCGCTTCAGTCATGTCCAACTCTGTATGACCCCAGAAATGGCAGCCCACCAGGCTCCCCTGTCCCTGGGATTCTCCAGGCAAGAACACTGGAGTGGAGACCCAAGGCTAACAGCGGGTAATTTGGCGGTGCATAGCTAATTTCTAAAGTTGACCCTAGGTCTTTCAGAGATTAAAAAAAAAAAACACTGATAATTGTATGAAAGAAAAATTTCTAGAGTTAATCTCCAGAGCCATTTTCTTGTTATGTTAGCAGAAAGGAAAAGGTCAATGGCATTTTTGTCACTGTATCTAGAATGATTTAAGAAATCACTTACATATCAGAGTACCAGCTGGAGCAAGGTACAGCCCTCTCTCAGAGGGATTGTCTCCTGAAGAAACCTATTTTTTTTTAATGAATATTTTTTCCTGTTGGATATCCAAAGGGGAGTTGGCTGATGGTTATACAGGTCTGGAATTTTAGAAAAAGGGAATGTCATTATTGCTTCTTTTGAACAAATCAATCTGCTGCTTCTGCTACTGCTGCTGCTAAGTCGCTTTAGTCGTGTCCGACTCTGCATGACCCCATAGACGGCAGCCCACCAGGCTTCCCCCATCCCTGGGATTCTCCAGGCAAGAACGCTGGAGTGGGTTGCCATTTCCTTCTCCAATGCATGAAAGTGAAAAGTGAAAGTGAAGTTGCTCAGTCGTGCCCGACTCCCAGCAACCCCATGGACTGCAGCCCACCAGGCTCCTCCATCCATGGGACTCTCCAGGCAAGAGTACTGGAGTGGGGTGCCATTGCCTTCTCCAACAAATCAATCTAATCAGCATCTATTTTTAGTATGCTTTATAAAAGACCCTAAGACCAGAGATGTTTGAGAGAAAAGAGAATATTACTCCCATTTCCTCTCTGTTTCCTTTTAAATTCAGTTCAGTTCAGTTCAGTTCAGTTCAGTTGCTGAGTCGTGTCTGACTCTTTGCGACTCCATGAATCGCAGCATGCCAGGCCTCCCTGTCCATCACCAACTCCCGGAGTTCACTCAGACTCATGTCCATCGAGTCAGTGATGCCATCCAGCCATCTCATCCTCTGTCATCCCCTTCTTCTCCTGCCCCCAATCCCTCCTAGCATCAGAGTCTTTTCCAATGAGTCAACTCTTCGCATGAGGTGGCCAAAGTACTGGAGTTTCAGCGTTAGCATCATTCCTTCCAAAGAAATCCCAGGGTTGATCTCCTTCAGAATGGACTGGTTGGATCTCCTTTTAAGTTAGAAGATTTCAAACTCTCAAAAATAGGATTCATTCACTTTTATTTATTGCAAACAAGTTTTTTGTCAATGATGTGTACCTCTGATGTGTAATCATTAAGCCAAGGTTAGGTTAGGTGGCCTGGTTGATCCCTAAATACATGGAAAGTCATCATTTTAAGACATGTTTTCAATAATACTGTGTCAGAGTTAAGCAACCAGCCCAGAGCTTTCTGTCCATCTTCTTGTGAGAAAACCCATAGGAAATAACATGGAATTGATCCAAGGGGACATGGGAAAGTATTATCATTCAGCTATGGAAGGCTTGGGCTAGACCACTGCAGACTAACCATGTCTTGAGCCCCAGAACCCCCCTCTACCTGATGGAGGAGGCTCCAGCTGGCCTGAAGAAGAGCTATATATGTGGAAGTAGAGATGGGTGACTTGCTTTGCTGACACTCACCTTTGGGTCAAGCTAAGCTCAGTAAGTCCACTGGGCCACAAGACTCCTGGTCTCCAGGAAACTGGTCAAGGGTGGATATGCAGGCGATTAAGAAAAGAGCAGAGGAAAGAATGACCCCAGGGACCATGGGGCCAAATCTGAACCTGACCTTTCCCATTGCACCTCTGAGTGAGTCTTCTCCTCAGCTGTGCTTTTCTGCCAACCCAGATTACACACACAGCATTGACATACATATATTCCACACTCATATTCTTTTTTCAACCTTTATATCACTCACTTTACCTTTAGCATATGTGGCCTTGTGCTATATTCACTTCGAAAAATAATTTCATTGAAGCGTAATATGCATACCATGAAAGTTACCCATCTTAACTGTATAATTCAATGATTTTTCTGGGGGGTCAGTAAGTTTAAAGGACAGAAATGGTATGGACCTAACAGAAGCAGAAGATATTAAGAAGAGATGCCAAGAATACACAGAAGAACTGTACAAAAAAGATCTTCATGACCTGGATAATCACGATGGTGTGCTCACTCATCTAGAGCCAGACATCCTGGAATGTGAAATCAAGTTGGCCTTAGAAAGCATCACTACGAACAAAGCTAGTGGAGGTGATGGAATTCCAGTTGAGCTATTTCAAATCCTGAAAGATGATGCTGTGAAAGTGCTGCACTCAATATGCCAGCAAATTTGGAAAACTCAGCAGTGGCCACAGGAATGGAAAAAGTCAGTTTTCATTCCAATCCCAAAGAAAGGCAATGCCAAAGAATGCTCAAACTACCACACAATTGCACTCATCTCACATGCTAGTAAAGTCATGCTCAAAATTCTCCAAGCCAGGCTTCAGCAATACGTGAACCATGAACTCCCTGATGTTCAAGCTGGTTTTAGAAAAGGCAGAGGAACCAGAGACCAAATTGCCAACATCCGCTGGATCATGGAAAAAGCAAGAGAGTTCCAGAAAAACATCTATTTCTGCTTTATTGGCTATGCCAAAGCCTTTGACTGTGTGGGTCACAATAAACTGTGGAAAATTCTGAAAGAGATGGGAATACCAGACCACCTGACCTGCCCCTTGAGAAACCTATATGGAGGTCAGGAAGCAACAGTTAGAACTGGACATGGAACAAAAGACTGCTTCCAAATAGGAAAAGGAGTATGTAAAGGCTGCATATTGTCACCCTGCTTATTTAACTTCTATGCAGAGTACATCATGAGAAACGCTGGACTGAAAGAAAGACAAGCTGGAATCAAGACTGCTGGGAGAAATATTAATAATCTCAGATATGCAGATGACATCACCCTTATGGCAGAAAGTGAAGAGAAACTAAAAAGCCTCTTGATGAAAGTGAAAGTGGAGAGCGAAAAAGTTGGCTTAAAGCTCAATATTCAGAAAACGAAGATCATGGCATCCGGTCCCATCACTTCATGGCAAATAGATGGGGAAACAGTGGAAACAGTATCAGATTTTATTTTTCTGGGCTCCAAAATCACTGCAGATGGTGACTGCAGCCATGAAATTAAAAGACACTTACTCCTTGAAAGGAAAGTTATGACCAACCTAGATAGCATATTCAAAAGCAGACATTACTATGCTGACTAAGGTCCGTCTAGTCAAAGCTATGGTTTTTCCAGTGGTCATGTATGGATGTGAGAGTTGGACTGTGAAGAAGGCTGAGCAGTGAAGAATTGATGCTTTTGAACTGTGGTTTTGGAGAAGACTCGAGAGTCCCTTGGACTGCAAGGAGATCCAACCAGTCCATTCTGAAGGAGATCAGCCCTGGGATTTCTTTGGAAGGACTGATGCTAAAGCTGAAACTCCAGTACTTTGGCCACCTCATGCGAAGAGTTGACTCATTGGAAAAGACTTTGATGCTGGGAGGTATTGGGGGCAGGAGGAGAAGGGGACGACCGAGGATGAGATGGCTGGATGGCATAACTGACTCGATGGACGTGAGTTTGAGTGAACTCCGGGAGTTGGTGATGGACAGGGAGGCCTGGCGTGCTGCAATTCATGGGATCACAAAGAGTCGGACACGACTGATCGACTGAACTGAACTGGACTGAACTGAAGTTTACTGAATTTTGCAACCATCGCCAAAATCCAGTTTTACAGTAGTCCTGTTACCTCAGTAAGATCCTTCATGTCCACTGGCAGTCAATCCCTGTTTCCCACCCTCCAGGCCCAGAACCAACTAGTAATATGCCTTCTTATAGATTTACCTTTTCTGGACATTTCATATGAATGGAATTGTGCAAAGTGTGGTCTTTTGTGTTTGACTTCTTTTCAGTTAGTGTGAAGTTCTTGCATGTTGTAGCATGTATCAATTTTTCATTCCTTTTTATTGCTGAGTGGCTGGTGTTCATTGTGTTTAATCACTTTCCAGTTGATGGACATTTGGGCTGCTTCCATTTGGGGGCTGTTATGAGTAAGGCTGCTGTGAACATTCATGTGTAAGTCTTTGTATAAGCATAGTTTCCATTTCCCTTGGGTATATACATAAGAGAGGAATTGCTACATTATATGATAAGTCTGTGTCTAACTTTTTAAGAAACTGCCAACCTGTTTTCATATCAGCCACACCATTTCATGTTCCCTGTGGTTGACTTTTTGGGAGCTCTGTTTCTGTTGGTAGGCTGTAGCTTCCTGGGGATAGCACTTCCTGCCTGTAGCTCTGGGTAACCATAATTCTCAGCATAGAGTAATCTGTGGTTCTTAATGATGATCGCTGTAGTGGGTTGAATGGTGGCTCCAAAGATATATTCACATCGTGACTCTTGGAAGCTATGAATATTGCCTTATATTGTTGCAGGAAGGCAGACCTCTTCCAGGACCTGAGAATGGGCTTTTGTCTAAACTCGGAAATGAATTGTCCAACGAGACACATGTGCATACAAACCAAGAGGCTTAATTGGGAAGGGGCACCCAGGTGGAGAACAGCAGGGTAAGGGAACCCGGGAGGACTACTCTGCCACATGGCCACATGGACAGTCTACAGTCCATGGGGTTGCAAAGAGTCAAACATGACTGAGTGACTAACACTTTCACATATAAAGAACTATAAAGGCTGAAATTAAATTTTTTTCTTTATTATCCTGGAAAAGTTCTATCACTAGCTTAGGATCCTGTCTTGTTCCCAGGAATGATTAATTGCTGTTAGAGGAGACCCATATTTAAGGGCATGAGCACCCAAGAACACCAGTGATTGAGAAGCAACGTGAAGGGAATGCTAGCTGCTCCATCTCTTTATTAGAGTGCTTGATGCATTCAGAGCACTTTGGGCTTGAGAGCCAACTCTTAGGAATAAAGGAAGGGCCCAGAGAGGGGCATAAGCCGGGCAACATCTAGCTTAAAATGTGCCATATTGGGGATCTTGGGTAAGAATGGCCTCCTAGAGAGTGACAGAGCTGGAGCTTTTTGTTCCCAGTCTATTAGTCTTTAGATGTTCTCTGTCCACCCCCTCCACCTCCAATTTAAACTTGACTAATTTTTAAGACGCAGTGTGCCAATTAAAAATTGATCAATCACCATAAACACAGTAGCAAGGCAACTGACTTAGAGACATGTGCTTTAGCTAGGTAATTCACGTGGGCTTCGTGAATGTTGGATGTTACTTAAATATCTAGAAAATTAATTCACGATAGGGATTCATTTATCCTTCTGTTGATAAAACTAGTTCTGTGAACTACAAACTTAAATCTAAAGTTTAAAGTACTTACAGTAAAGGAAGTGTCTTTTAATACTCCTTTAAATGAGTGAAGCCAGAATGCTCAATTCATTCTGGAATACATTGTGGGAAAATAAGCAAATTACCTAAAACCAACCGATTTATAATTTAAATTGGAAGTTCTTTGTGTTGTGAGCTATAAGTTTCAGTTTTCCTTGGATTACCTTCAAACAGATAGGATAACATTAAAAATTCTATGGGAACAAAGGGTGTGGTAAAGAACCCCCTCCGGAGTCTTCAATCTGTTCTAGGGTTTTGCTCCCCTAAATGTGCTGTGTGGAATTTTATTCCTGGGAAATGATTTAGGGCAGAAATATCTCTGATTAAATAAGTTTGGGGACTGCCACAGATTAGTCTCCTCTTGAAGGTATACAAGGCTCATTAGTACAATCTCTGAGCAGTGCTATCATAAAGAAGTGAAGTGAAGTCGCTCAGTTGTGTCTGACTCTTTGCGACCCCATGGGCTGTAGCCTATCAGGCTCCTCTGTCCATGGGATTTTCCAGGCAATAGTACTGGAGTGGATTGCCATTTCCTTCTCCAGGGGATCTTCCTGACCCAGGGATCAAACCCGGCTCTCCTGCATTGTAGACAGACGCTTTACCGTCTGAGCCACCAGGGAATTTCTGTAACTCTCCATCTCTTGGGCTTCCCTGGTAGCATTAGTGGTAAGAAAAAAACCCACCTGCCAGTGCAGGAGATGCAGGAGACACGGGTTTGATCCCTGGGTCAGGAAGATCCCCTGTGTGTGAAATGACAACCGACTCCAGTATTTTTGTCTGGAAAATTCCATGGACAGAGGAGCCTGGCAGCCTACAGTCCATGGGGTCACAAAGAGAAACAACTGAGAGTGTGTGCACGCACACACACACACACACACACACACTCCATCTCTTAGACTTATTTGACCCCAGAATCCTGTTTTCATGTAACTCTTATTAACATCTTGAGCAATCAGTGTTCTCTAGGACACGATTATTATTATTGCTTCTGAATTATTTTATGATCTTCAGCAACCCCTAGCCTCAGTTTCTCCTTTGAACTAATAACCCCCTCACAGACATGCTGTGAACCAAAAGTTCCACAGAAAGGTGCCCTAAAAACTTCGGCATGCGATTTCTGTGTTGGACTGAGTTCGCTTACCACAAAGCCACCCTGTTGGTTCTCCTGTTACCCCATTCTGCCAGGACTGCCAGTAATGTCCCTCTGTGGAATGTCCATCTCGAGTTGGCACCCACATAAAAGCATGGACACACGGCAAAGCCAGGAAGGCTACAACTTGCTTAAATTTCAACCTGATGGTCCATTTCAAAGGTCATTCTTTTTTCTTCTAAAGGCGCAACCGCGGCAGTAATTTCCTTTTGAGCATTTTTAGCCACTTACATCGAGATGAGTTGTCATGGAATAACCTGTGTTCACATCCTCCTTTCAAGGGCGGCTTAAATGTGGAGCCAGGAAGGCTATAGCCTTAAGGCTCACCTCGGCTGGTTACTCTGAAGCTGCTGTCTCAGTCTGGTTTTGGTTTAGAAACAAGGTAGTACGTAATCCAAGTAAACAAGCCAGGGCAGAAGACCCAAATGACTGAAGAGCAAACCAGCTTTAAAACTCCACTTGGATCCTCGAGGTTCAGCACTGGTGACACAAGCCAAAGACCCATCCGTCACCAGCTTGCCCCGTGGACCAGGCGCCCGCGGCTGCTTTGCTTCCGCAGGGCCAGTGTTTGCTACTTCCCAAAGTGTGTGATATTTTAGGTTTAAATGCAAACTCTGAGTAAGTATTCATCTTTAACAAAGTAAGAAAAAGATCACAGATTTGCTTTTCAGTTTTGGGGTGTTTCCTGGAAGTGAGGAAAGAATAATTTGGACTCTGAGGACATTTGTCTTTGGAGTTTCTGGAGCGTGTCATAAAGCTTTTCATTGAATCAAGCTTCCATGGGTGGAGATGAACTTAATTTTTATCGCAAGGCTTAAGATCTCAACTCCAGCCAGGTTTCTGCCTTCCTGTCTCCTAATAAAGAACACCAGTTAGAAGTTAGAAAAACCCAAGATTATCTTTTTGGTTAAAATGGATTATTCACAGAATTCTGAAATTCAGCTTTTCCTTGTGAGCTGTAAACTTAAAGCTGTAAATTCCTTCTCAAGCAGGAACTGAAGAACTTGACTGGATTGAAGCATAAAGCAATAAATATTTGTCCCTTAATTTGTACTCTACTTTCCTTCCTGTTTTTGTGTTTGTGATATTAATACAAGGGAAATGTAGTAAATGGTCACTGACTTTGGTTTGATAGCTACCAAGTCTTTCATTCTCAAGGCTTGAGTTCTAGAATCGAGAGAAGGAAAGACAAAGGAAGAGCTCATTTGGTCAGTGTCTAATGAGGGGACGATGCTCTATGTTTTACTGAAACCGCCTTGTCCATGGACCCAAGGCCTCGCTCCAGGACAGGGCCAGCTTCCTGGGTACGCGAACTGTGCAATTGCGTCCGGACCCACACAGCGAGGGATCCCAGGCTTGGTTCAGTGCCCTGTTGTCCCCATCTTGATAGTGCTGATACTTTTTTTGAACAAGGGGCCCACATTTTCACTTTGCTTTTGGTACCTCAAATTTCACAGCTGATTCTTGCCCTGGATTATCATTAAGGCTCTCTCCTCTCTCCTCTCCCTTCCCCTGCCACCATGACCCCAGTGAAAAGAAAGTGTTAAGTGTTAGTTGCTCAGTCATGTCCAACTCTTTGCAATGCCAAGGACTCTAGCCCGGCAGACTCCTCTGTCCATGGGATTCTCCAGGCAAGAGAACTGGAGTGGTTTGCTGACATTCCCTTCTCTAGAGACCTTCCCGGACCCAGGATTGAATGCTGGGTCTCTCACATTGCATGCAGATTCTTTACTAACTAAACCACCAGCGAAGCGGTCCGTGACCCCAGATTCAGCCTCAAGACCATGCTCAAGGCTGGACTCTCCAGTGTCATACCCGTGAAACAGGAAGCCAAGTATTCACCCTGAGGTGAATCAACTTTCAGTGATCATCCTGTGGATTTTACAGATTATTTTGTCATTTCAGGGTAGCTCTTCTTGGTTTGCATTTTTGATACATGCCAGATAATTTCAATAGTCATTCAAGCCAAACACCATTAGGAAGAGAAATGCGTTACCAAGGAACAATCCTGTAATGCTGATGCTTAATACAGAATATTTTCCATTTGTAATTTTGATATTCTTAAGATAAACCAGTAAACAGGTGCTAAATCAATTTACGTTTTAAGTTTACATCAGAATTTTAAAAAATCTTGCTGAATACCTGAATACTTTATGATGTCATTTCCTGTATATGGTTTCTATTTTTTTTTTTATCTTGAGCCATATGGAGGACATTTATTCAATATGCCTATTAAACTTTTATATTTGTACCACTTGCATAAACTGCCTAAAATTATGATGATGAAACTCCTGTCTTTGGGTAGTCATTTGTTTTCCTTCCTTTTCTTTTTCATTGCCTCAGGAAATTCTTCTGAAACAGCCATGTTTCTCATTTGTCCAATTTAAAAATTGCTCACCTGGCGATCGCCCTTTCCTCTTTACTACTTTGGTAGAAAAGTTTTCATCAAATTGTACTTTATTGTGATGATTTGTCCCTTCTTGAAGAATATGGAAAGAAAAAATCCTATCTATTGTTACTCTGTTGATATGACTGAGAGCGTTGTATATTACATCACATTCTGATCTCTTAGGAGAACCCAAAGGAGACATTGCTCTCTGCTCTCAGTTGGAGTTGGTATAAGTACAGGACCATCTAGGGCTATGCTAGCATCTCAGACTGTGTCATTAGGCACACTGGACATGCAATGAGAGAAAAAAATCTAGTTAATATGTGTCTTATTTTACATTCCACATATAAGTGACTTCATATGATACTTGTCTTTCTCTTTCTGACTTACTTCACTTAGTATGATATCGTTAGTTGCATATGTGTTGCTGCAAATGGCACTATTTCATTCTTTTTTATGGTGGAGTAGTATTTCATCAAATATAGGTACCACACATATCTACAAACAAAAACAAACCCACAGACATAGAGCACAGACTTGTGGTTGCTGGTGGTGGGGGGGGGGGGGCGGAGAGGAAGGAGGGGAAGGGATGGGCTGGGAGTTTGGGGTTGGTGCTTAGTTGCTCAGTCATGTCTGACTCTTTGTGACCCCATAGACTGTAGCCCACCAGGTTCCTCTGTCCATGAGGATTCTCCAGGCAAGAATACTGGGTGGGTTGCCTTGCCCCTGCCCAGGGATCTTCCCAACCCAGGGATGGAACCCAGGTCTCCCGCATTGTGGGCAGATTCTTTACCATCTGAGCCACCAGGGAAGCCCTTAGGGTTGGTAGTTGCAAACTATTACATTTAGAAGGGATGAAACAATGAGGCCTAATGTATAGCACAGGGAACTATATGGAATATTCTATGATAAATGGAAAAGAATTTGTAAAAAACCGTAATGGAAAAGAATCTGTAACAAGAATATATCACTATACGTTTTTAACTGAGGTACTTTGCTGTATAACAGAGATTGACAACAACATTGTAAATCAACTCTACTTCAAAATAGAAAAAAATCTGATAAAACTTTCTAGGAGGAGTACTGTATATGGTCAGAGGAAATACTTTTGTGAAGCCACTTGCAGAGGTGTTAAAAATTTCAAGGGGTGTGATCAAGTAACAGTATGCTCAATAAACTCCCCTCTGAGTAGTGTGGCTAGATTTAACTAGAGAACTTTTGTCTGCTGGGTGGGGCACAGAATTCTACAGTCAGGGACAAATTGCCTGGGATATTGGATGAGAAGCTGAACCCTGTCAGCAACCCTTATTTAAAAACCTGTCATACATGCAGCTCCTCTGTGGAAATTTTAAAGACTATCAGCTTGAAGGTATTCCAAAAAGTAGCTTTCCAGCACACCTACACATCTTGATCTAGTGCTAATGTGAATTCCTTGCATAGTTTAACTTCCCCTGAGCAACTAGCTCATTTTTGCGTTATGATCTTTGCCCGTCATTACCAATAATGGTTTCTCCTTTGAGGTGCTGGAGCAGAGCTTAGAGCCGAGTATATGGTCCACCTCTCTCAAGTGTGAAAAGTCCCTGTATACCTCTGTCCTAAGCTCCTCCCTCTGGGTCCATGTTAGTGTCTAACTTCTTTATTTCCTTTTGCCTCATTTCTCCTAATCATTTTATCTTACCAAATGGTGTACATCTTCTCACACTGCCTTCACTCAATCCTACTTCAGCTTTTAAATTATTATTTTCATGCATGCTAAGTAACGCTGAAGAAGCTGAAGTTGAATGGTTCTATGAAGACCTACAAGACCTTTTAGAACTAACATGCCAAAAGATGTCCTTTCCATTAGGAATGCAAAAGTAGGAAGTCAAAAAACATTTGGAGTAACAGGCAAATTTGGCCTTGGAGTACGGAATGAAGCAGGGCAAAGGCTAATAGAGTTTTGCCAAGAGAACACACTGGTCATAGCAAATACCCTCTTCCAA
The DNA here is from genome assembly GCF_042477335.2 of Ovis canadensis. Lineage (NCBI taxonomy): Eukaryota > Metazoa > Chordata > Mammalia > Artiodactyla > Bovidae > Ovis > Ovis canadensis. The sequence goes on along the minus strand of NC_091247.1, from coordinate 160,600,059 downwards.
CAACACAAGAGAAGACTCTACACATGGACATCACCAGATGGTCAACACCGAAATCAGATTGATTATATTCTTTGCAGCCAAAGATGGAGAAACTCTAACTATATAGTCAGCAAAAACAAGACCAGGAGCTGACTGTGGCTCAGATCATGAATTCCTTATTGCCAAATTCAGACTTAAATTGAAGAAAGTAGGGAAAACCACTAGACCATTCAGGTATGACCTAAATCAAATCCCTTCTGATTATACAGTGGAAGTGAGAAATAGATTTAAGGGACTAGATCTGATTGACAGAGTACCAATGAACCATGGATGGAGGTTCGTGACATTGTACAGGAGACAGGGATCAAGACCATCCCCATGGAAAAGAAATGCATAAAAGCAAAATGGCTGTCTGAGGAGGACTTACAAATAGCTGTGAAAAGAAGAGACGTCAAAGGCAAAGGAGAAAAGGAAAGATATAAGCATCTGAATGCAGAGTTACAAAGAATACCAAGGAGAGTTAAGAAAGCCTTCCTCAGCAATCAATGCAAAGAAATAGAGGGAAACAACAGAATGGGAAAGACTAGAGATCTCTTCAAGAAAATTAGAGATACCAAGGGAATATTTCATGCAAAGATGAGCTCGATAAAGGACAGAAATGATATGGACCTAACAGAAGCAGAAGACATTAAGAAGAGGTGGCAACAATACATAGAAGAACTGCACAAAAAAGATCTTCACAACCAAGATAATCACGATGGTGTGATCACTCACCTAGAGCCAGACATCCTGGAATGTGAAGTCATGTGGGCCTTAGGAAGCATTACTACGAACAAAGCTAGTGGAGGTGATGGCATTCCAGTTGAGCTATTTCAAATCTGAGAGATGATGCTGTGAAAGTGCTGCACTCAATATGCCAGCAAATTTGGAAAACTCAGCAGTGGTCACAGGACTGGAAAAGGTCAGTTTTCATTTCAATCCAAAGAAAGGCAATGCCAAAGGATGCTCAAACTACCACACAATTGCACTCATCTCACACGCTAGTAAAGTAATGCTCAAAATTCTCCAAGCCAGACTTCAGCAATACATGAACTGTGAACTTCCAGAAGTTCAAGCTGGTTTTAGAAAAGGCAGAGGAACCAGAGATCAAATTGCCAACATCTGCTGGATCATGGAAAAAGCAAGAGAGTTCCAGAAAAACATCTATTTCTGCTTTATTGACTATGCCAAAGACTTTGATTATGTGGATCACAATAAACTGTGGAAAATTCTGAAAGAGATGGGAATACCAGACCACCTGACCTACCTCTTGAGAAACCTATATGCAGGTCAGGAAGCAACAGTTAAAACTGGACATGGAACAACAGACTGGTTCCAAATAGGAAAAGGAGTACGTCAAGCCTATATATTGTCACCCTGCTTATTTAACTTCTATGCAGAGTACATCATGAGAAATGCTGGACTGGAAGAAACACAAGCTGGAATCAAGATTGCAGGGAGAAATATCAATAACCTCAGATATGCAGATGACACCCCCCTTATGGCAGAAAGTGAAGAGGAACTAAAAAGCCTTTTGATGAAAGTGAAAGAAGAGAGTGAAAAGGCTGGCTTAAAGCTCAACATTCAGAAAACTAAGATCATGGCATCTGGTCCCATCATTTCATGGGAAATAGATGGGGAAACAGTGTCAGACTTTATTTTTCTGGGCTCCAAAATCACTGCAGATGGTGATTCCAGCCATGAAATTAAAAGATGCTTACTCCTTGGAAGAAAAGTTATGACCAACCTGGATAGCATATTAAAAATCAGAGACATTACTTTGCCGACTAAGGTCCATCTAGTCAAGGCTATGGTTTTTCCAGTGGTCATGTATGGATGTGAGAGTTGGACTGTGAAGAAAGCTGAGTGCTGAAGAATTGATGCTTTTGAACTGTGGTGTTGGAGAAGACTCTTGAGAGTCCCTTGGACTGAAAAGAGGTCCAACCAGTCAGTCCTAAAGGAGATCAGTCCTGGGTGTTCACTGGAAGGACTGATACTAAAGGTGAAACTCCAATACTTTGGCCACCTCATGCGAAGAGTTGACTCATTTCTGGGAGGGATTGGGGGCAGGAGGAGAAGGGGACGACAGTGGATGATTTGCCTGGATGGCATCACCGACTCCATGGACATGAGTTTGAGTGAACTCCAGGAGATGGTGATGGACAGGGAGGCCTGGCGTGCTGGGATTCATGGGGTCGCAAAGAGTCGGGCATGACTGAGCAACTGAACTGAACTGAAGACACTTCAGTTTTGTGTCTGATTCTTTGAGAGCCCTATGGTCCATAGCCTGCCAGACTCCTTTGTCCTTGGGATTCTCCAGGCAAAACTACTGGAGTAGGTTGCTGTGCCCTCCTCCAGTGGACTGTCCCAACCCAGGGACTGAACCAACGTCTCTTAGGTCTCCTGCATTGGTAGGCAGGGTCTTTACCCCTTCCTCTTCCTCCTCATGGTCTTTTCCCTCCGCTTCCTCCTCTTCTGTGGTAACATAAGAGTAACAACAAAAGAGCAGACCTCCGCTGTTATGATTCTACATAAATTGACAGTGACCTAAGGGGATATAGTTCAGATGAAAATTCATAATGTATATGGTAGAGGGTAAAAGGGAGGAGTGGCTCAATCAATTTGCCCAATAGTAAAGGCCACATTGTTATATAAATAAACAAAGCAAAGTATGTTAGAGTCTATGCAGAATCTAAAAACACAATAAAACACAAGTTAGTCATATTGCACCTCACCAAATAAAGCTATTATGTATATTGTTATTGAAAGTATTTCAATAGATAATGAGTATCCTTCATTTCAAATTTTAGGGCCTAACCTCCTAGCTAGCTGTATTTCCAAATGTCTTAGCAGACAATTCCACCAAGATGTCCTAAAGGCACATTCAACTTATCTTCAAAACCAAACTCAGCATCTCTGGAAAGGCACATGCCTGCTCACTCTTGTTCCTCCTTACTCTTTAGCATCACTGTCCAGGTTCCTTTCTTTTCTTAACCCTTGCATCCAATCAGTCATCTAGTCCCCTGATTAGATTTGATGTTTCTTTTGAGTCTAAGCTCTCCTCTCTGACGCTAAAGCCATTTCAGGTCCTATTATCCTGAAGTCTCCTGTGGGGGGGTATGTGTGCTCCAGGTGTATGTAAAGTTACCTTTGAGAGTAAGTGAAGAAAATAATATATTAGAGATGCTACATATATTTTTACCTGTTCCTTTTAAAAAATTTATTTTTATTGAAACATGTTTGACTGTGTGTGTGCTAGTCACTCAGTTGTATCAGACTCTGTGACCCCATGGACTGTAGCCTGCTAGGTTCCTCTGTTTATGGGATTCTCCAGGCAAGAATATTGGAGTGGGTTGAATGCCCTTCTCCGGGGAATCTTCCTGACCCAGGGATCAAACCTGGGTCTCCTGTGTTAGCAGGCAGATTCTTTACCATCTGAGCCACTGGAGAAGCTCAGCCACTGAGGAAGTACAGGGACTGTAGTGTTGTGTTAATTACTGCTATGTTACAAAGTGATTCAGTTCTGCACACACATACATATGTGTATATATACACACACACACACACATACAAACATTCTTTTTAAAAGTATTCTTTCCCATTATGGTTTATCACAGGATATTGAATATAGTTTCCTGTGTGTTACAGTAGGACCTTGTTGTTCATTCATTCTATATATGAAAGTTTACATCTGCTAATCCCAATCTCCCATTCCATCTCTCCCCCAGTTCCCTTCTCCCTGGCAACCACAAGTTTGTTCTCTTTGTCCGTGATTCTGTTTCTGTTTCATAGTTAGGTTTGTGCTGTGCTTACTCAGTTGTGCCTGACTCTTTTGAGACCCCATGGACTGTATGTAGCTTCTGATTCTTTCTGACCCCATGGACTATAGCCTGCCAGGCTCCTCTGTCCATGGGGATTCTCCAGGCATGAATACTGGAATGGGTTGCCATGCCCTCTTCCAGGGAATCTTCCCAACCCAGGGATCAAATCCAGGTCTCCCACAGTGCAGGCAGATTCTTTACTGTCTGAGCCACCATAGTTAGGCTTATTTTTGTCATAGTTTAGATTCCACATATAAGTGATATCATATGGTATTTGTCTTTCTCTTTCTGACCTACTTCATTTAGTGTGATAATCTCTGGTTCCATCCATCTTGCTGTGAATGGCATTATTTTGTTCTTTTTTATGGCTGAATAGTATCCCACTATATATATGTACCATATCTTTATCCGTTCATCTGTTGATGGACATTTAGGTTTTTTCCATGTCTTGGCTATTGTGAATAGTGCTGATATGAACATAAAATCTATTTCTGACCAAAACAAATAATCCTTTCATATGTGAGACTCTGGGAGAGAAAAGTAAAAGTGCTTCAGAACAAGTTTGAAATGTTTCATTCTTCTAAGAGCTATTTCTCCCAAGGTTTTAAAATTGTCAAATAGAGTTCTTCTGTTTGTTTAAAAAACACCACCTTCTTAAGCAATAGATTTCTCTTGAAGGGTGTATGAATCTTTTTGAATTATAGTTTTTTCCAGATATATGCCCAGGAATGGGATTTCTGGATCATATGGAAATTCTATTTTTAGTTTTCTGAGAAAACTCCATACTGTTTTTCATAGTGGCTGCACCAGCTTACATTTCCACCAACAATGTAGGGTTTACCTCTTCCTTTTAACATTTCTGGCTTTTATAATGTACACAATGGTACAGTTATACATGTAAATAAATAATAGTCATATATAGGACTATGAGGGGCTTCCCAGACGGCACTAGTAATAAAGAACCCCCCTGCCTAGGATAAAGAATCTCCTGCAGAAGACTTCAGAGATGTGTGTTCAGAGGAGGGCATGGCAACCCACTGCAATATTCTTGCCTGGAGAATTCCATGAACAGAAGAGCCTGGTGGGGTATGATTCATAGGGTCACAAAGAGTCAGATACATATGAAGCGATTTAGCATGCACGCACGCAAAGGACTATGAACTCAAAAATTTCTGCCGGAGTGTGCAGTCAAAATGGTTTGGAGATGACTAACCTAGACTATTGCAGTTTGTCACCACGCCTTCAGTCCAGCTTCCTTGCAATTCCATTATTCATTGTGAGTTAATACAAGTAAAGTGTTCAGAATAAACTGTCAACTATTATTATTATTATCCTATTCCCAAAATTAACTTTCTGCTGCCTCTTAGATACTCATAATCATGCATCTGGACTTTTATTTAGAAGTCTTTAATAAATAAGCCAGTTCTTATATTAGGATCTCCTGGATTCTGGTCTACTTTGTCAAATCTTTGTGAGCATAGGCTGACACTGGACTCTGGCTAGTTAGAGCAGAAAGACTACTGTGGTCAATCACCTCAGTAAGATGTGATCACTCTGCTTACAGCCTCTCCCTTGATCTCTTCCCCTAACACGTCACTTCCCTAAATCACACAACTGATTATGTCAGTGTCCAGTGCAAAAAAGCTTGTGAACTTTATAAAATAAGGTCCATATTCCATTGGGAGAATGAGGCGAATAATTGGTTGAAAAGTTGCTACCTAGGATTTGTTGAGTTTTGCGTTCTGCTGTATTTGCTGAGAAAAGGAGAAGAGCACAGCGTCAGGGCTTCAGAGGCAAGTGGCATGAATTCAAGCCCATCGCTATTATGTATAGTTTTGGGTAAATCACTTCCTGTCTCCATGACTTGGTTTTCTTCTATGCAAAACTGCATAATGATACCTGCCTCATAGGACTGTAAGATAACACAGTTCATATTCTTGGGAACCAATAGGTTCTTAATAAACGGTAGCACTTAAAAAAATTGAAGTATAGTTGAATTACAATGTATGGTAGTTTCTGATATATAGCAAAAGAATTCCGTCATATTCTTTTTCAGACTATTTTTGGATAGTTATTACAGGATATTGAATTTAGTCCCCTGTGTTATATAGTAGGGCCATTGTTTATCTGTTTAATATATGGTAGTGTGTATCTGCTAATCTCAAACTCCTAATTTATCACTCCTCCACCAGCTTTCCCCTTTGGCAAACTAATTTGTTATGTCTGTGAGTCTGTTTCTGTTTTGTAAATAAGTTCATTTGTATCATACTTTAGATTCCACATGAGTGATATAATATGGTATTTGTCTTCTCTGACTTCATATAGAATGATAATCCCCAGGTCCATCCATGTTGCTGCAAATGGCATTGTTTCACTCTTTTTACGGCTGAGTAATATTCCATTGTGTGCCACGCGTTCCTTGTTTAAATTTTTATTTTATATTGGAGCATAGTTGATTAATAATGTTGTGTTGGTTTCAGGTGTACCATAGAGCGATTCAGTTATGTATATACATGTATCTATTCTTTTTCAAATTGTTTTCCCATTTAGGTTATCACAAAATATTGAGCAGTGTTCCTGTGCTATATAGTAGGTCCTTGTTGGTTACTTTTTAAATTTTTATCGGAGTACAGTTGATTTTCAATATTGTGCCAGTTTCCACTGCACAGCAAAGCAACCCCGCGGCACACATACATACACTTTTTTTCCAGTTCTTTTTCCATATAGATCATTATAGAGTACTGAGTAGAGTTCCCTGTACTGTACAGTAAGTTTCCATTAGTTATCTATTTTATATATAACAGTGTGTATATGTCAATCCCAATCTCCCAGTTTATCCTTCCCCATATTTCCCCCTTTGTTACCATAAGTTAATTTTCTACATCTCTGACTATATTTCTATTTTGTAAATAAGTTCATTTGTACCATTTATTTTCAGATTCTCCATATAAGAAATATCATTGTTTATCTTTGTCTGATTTACTTCACTCAGTATAATGATCTCTAGGTCTATCCATGTAGCTGCAAATAGCATTACCTCATTCCTTTTATGGCTGAATAATATTCCACTGTGTATCCCACATCTTCTTTATCCTTTCATCTGTTGATGGACATTTAAGTTGTCTCCATGCCTTAGGGATTATAAATAGCACTGCTATGAATGCTAAAGTGCATATATCTTTTTGAATTATGGTTTTCTCCAGATATGTGCCCAGGAGTGGGATTGTGGGATCATGTGGTAACTCTATTTTTAGTTTTTTAAAGAATCTCCATACGGTTTTCCGTACTGGCTGCATCAATTTACATTCCCAGTTGGTAACACTTTCATTTGTAATATTTTCACACCATTAAAAGAGTCTTCACTAATGGGATATTTCACATATTCTAGTTAGAGAAGATTTTTTAAAAGAAATGACAACAAGCTGGGAGCTGACATAAATAGGAGTGTTACAAGCTCTGACAACAGAGTGCAGTGTGGCCTGGCTGAAGCAGAGACAGAACTGGGAGGGAAAGATGAGGCTGGAGAGCTAGTCCAGAGTCAGGGAAAGAATGTCTTCTCTTTTTTATGATTTTGCAAAGTTTTAACTTCTATTCAATTGCAACCAACTTTATTTCCATAAACTAGCACATGCGAAGACCACTCCATACCACACTCAGAAAACTAAAGCAGCATCTTTATTTTATACATACAAACAGTATAAAATGTTTTTGTAAGAGCTGTGTTTTGTTTACAATATATTATATTGCTTCAAGCCAATGCCAACAGTTCATACATATATTCCCTATCTTATTGTGTTTACAATATATTATATCATTACATGTCACTACCACAGTGTTATTTCTTTCTCTCTCTTTTTTAATACTGAATTCTCTGGAATCATGGTAAGGTCAGGGTAAAGGTAAAATGTATTGTGAGTTTAAGGGGAGTTTTAAAAATGTGACAAATGTCTAAATACATGACAAAATAAGTTGAAATGCTAAGACTTCAGCACTTTTAACTGCTTAATCCAAACCTTTGTGATTTATGCTTTTTTGTTCCATTTATCTTCTCTAATGTTGCCCAGCCCCTCAATACCAGGAGTGCATTGTACTTTTGGCAATTATCTGCCAAGTACACACTGAAAAGACAAAAATTTAACCTGAACAACTGACATAACATAAAGTTGGTCCCAAAGCACTTAAACAAGAAAATCTATACCATTATGCTACAGATGTACTTAGAAAACTTAAAAGGAAGAGTAAATATCAGCTCAGTAATTTATAATAAAGCTAATAAAATTCAGGCCAGTATTCTTAACTGTAATAAACATTACTTGAACATTGAACACATGAAAGGTTAACAAAGGCTATGAACTTGGTGTAACTTAAAATGTTTCAGATGTTGAAGTTCACCAGATGTAATTGGATTCAGGTGGGTCCTGCCGCTCCTCGGCCTTTTTAACTGAAGGCGTGTGCTGCCTGAGCTGGGCGCCTGCTGGCCTCAGGGCATGCAGGAGGCTGGCTCCATACCCTGCAAAATTATTCACAGCTTAAAAGAAAAGAAACTACAAAAACAAGCTCTTCAGATTCATTATTCACCATTCAAATAAAATCCATTTTCCCTTTCCAACCCAGAGTGAAAGACCACAGTGACCACAAAAAGCTACCTGAATGATGAGATGTTACAGGTTCAAGAACTCTTTTAAAAGAAACTCATTTTGCTAACTCCATCAAATCTGGCTTCCATTGAATCTCTGATTCACTATATATTTTGGTCATGCCACGCTTGAAGCAAACTCGGGATGAATGTTATTGAATGGAAGGATTTTCTCCATCCAAGGGCTTGTAAGGATCGAGCACTGAGGTCTCATTGCAGGAGTGCTTCTGCAGAGAATGTTGTCATTGATCCTTTCATTGCCTTGCAAAACCACCCTCCATCATTATTGATCTAGTTCAATAATAACAACCCCCATTCTTCATACAGATCACATGATTAGGCATGGCTCTTGCATTTACACAAAACAGGAATTTTATAAGAATTAAGGACTTCCATAAGTCAGACAGAGAAGGAGAATTATTGCATGACATCCCTTGTATGTGGAATCTAAAAAGAAATGATACAAACAAATTTACTTACAAAAAAGAAAGAGACTCATAGACTTAGAGAATGAACTTATGGTTGCAGGGGGTGAAGGAGAAGGATGGGTAGAAGGGATAGCTAGGGAGTTTGGGATGAACATGTACACACTGCTATATTTGAAATGGACAACCAACAAGGAATACATAACACAGGGAACTCTGCTCAATGCTATATGGCAGCCTGGATGGAAGGTGAGTTTGGGGGAGAATGGCTACGTTTATATGTGTAGCAGAGTCCCTTTGCTATTCACCTGAAACGATCACAGCATTGTTTATTAACTGGCTATACCCCAATACAAAATAAAAAGTTCTAAAAAATGAATCAATCTAAAAGAATTTAGGAAAAGAGAAGCGTTTAAAAAAAAAGTACACCAGTACACATTATTAGAGAAGGGTTAGGATTTGAACTGACTCCTTCTCAGTGGGCTTTTGTGAGCTTTGGTCAAGATGGGTGTCTACTGATACCATTTCCAGTTCATCGTAAGAGGAGTGTAACACAATAATACAATGTGAGTTGTGAGTTACACAACTCAAGACTTCTTTTCATATTACTTATGGACTTCTGAAGATGCCTGGGTCACTGACTCATTTCTGCTGATTTCCTGGAACTGATCTAAGACAGCAGTTAAAAATCTGCCTCCATCTTCCTGTCCATTGGAGTCAAGTTTGGCATTTCATTTGTTCCCTGCGGTTTTTTAATGCAAGCATGCCATTAAGCAACTGCTGAGAACAGAATACTTTGTTCCTGAATGCTTTTCTTTGAATTGTCAGCATGTAGGCTAGTAGCTCATGGACTCCACCAAGACAATGAGCCAACAGTCCCTACCCTTCTGCTCACCCTGCCACCCATGAAGCCCAAACCTCCCTGGTGAGGCAGAGCCTGAGCCAGGAAGTCTGTCTCCAGTATCCTCCTCCCAACTCAGATGTCTGGGTGCCTGGGACCTCCCAATGTGTCGCCTCACTGGGAATCTGTTCTTAGCAGAATTCGGTGCCTCACAGCTTCCTTGTCATCTCCTTTTAAGCAAAATTAACCTCATTCTTTCAGCCTGATTCTCTCAGCCAGTGTACACAATGGCTGGGGGGCCTCTCCTGTAAAACAAGCTTGCATGTTAATCAAGCACCAAGGCATCTTCTTGACATGCATGCCTGAATCTGAAGGCGGCAGAGATGACAAAAGCTTTCAGCAGCAAAGGCTACAAGTGAGGGTGCTACTGGGGCTGGGAGACCTGTCAGAACTGCTCATCTAAACTGCGTGCATGAGGGCCTCTCACTCGCCTTCTTGGAATGGTTAATTTTCTATAGGTCTTTTACCTGAAGGAAGGTCCCCTTCTGCCCCATTTGGTACCATTCCATCATTCCCACCTGGGTAAAGGAGCCATTTTCCAGAGGAACTCCACTTTTTGTTAAGCTATGTCCACCTGAAGTCAATTCAATCTACCATCCACCCAAGGCAATGGTGAATAAAACGCTCAGATCAATGGCTCAGTGTAGCCTAGGCCAGACACCAATATACTTTAAAACAAACAAACATATAAAGCTACACATAACTGGTTTTATACACATCAGAATAGTGCAATGTGTGTTATAAAATATGTACAAAAAGTAGGAATTAGGGATTGAGATATATAACTATACATATAAAATTTCTACATAAATGTAATAAAAGAACATACAATTATTTTTTATGTCTTCAAACTAATATTTTCCCTTAGCACCCAGATGAGTATCCACATTCACTGGGCTATATGCATCACCCTTTGGAGACCACTGATTTAGAAAAACACCTGATATGAAAGTGATCTGTTCACTTTGTGTACATTATTTTGGGAACAACTTGATAGGCACAGTGTGGACTTCTATTAATCAAGGGAACTGCATGACTGAATGAAGCCTTCCTTTGCCCACAGAAAGTAGCCAGTGGGTCCATCCTCAGCAGATAGAGTTCAAGCTACAGGATGAACCTGCAGAAATGCATTATTTTTTTCCTTCACTTGCTGATTGACTGCCCCTCCCTCTTGAATCTGGGCACCACCAGGAAGGATCTTTTCCGTCTGTTCACTGGTATGTTTCCAGTGCCTGGATTCATGCTTAGCACAGAGACGATAGCAATCAAAACAGAATGACTGAATTTAGCAACTTTAACTTTTATTTTGTGTATAAAATGGACCAGTGGTTTATTATCCTATAGCTAGTCCATTTTTGGTGGTCAGTAAATGTGAAAAAAAATACAACTCCACGTTAACATCTCTCCTGTACTTCACAGACCTTTTCTCTCCCTCGAAAGAACCCATTTAAAGCATCCCCAAACCAACGCAGTGTAAAGATTTTACAAAGCAAAACTCTTCATGTTCTAATGCTCCTTGATCAATCCTGAACGATAAAATGAGAACCATGTAGCTACTGATCTACATTTGATTTAGAAATCTTACTTTTACTCATTTCTATCATAGTTAACATACCATATTACCAAAGCAACCTGGAGTACTAATTTAACCTGGAAAATATTTGTGGTGATATTTTACAGATGTGCTGGTATTTTATAGTGATGCTTTCTTTCCTCTGCACTCTAAAGCTTAGAGAGTTCTGGCGGTAGTGGGGACCACTGGAGAGAGCAGGAAGAGGAGAAGTTGGTTTTATGCAACGGAAAGCAGAGTTGAGTTATGGCTTGTCTGTCCTGGCCTTTGGGGCCAGGAAATAGACATGCAAGAGTCTGGCTCCCCAGACAGTTCCCACTCACTTTTATTGCAGTGTCTCCCATGCCAGCCTTCCTGACACTGGCATTTGTTGGGTTCGTGGCAGGTTCCGTGTGTGCCGCAGCCGGGTTTGCAGACAGCTAGAGTCAAAGGAGAGAAATAGAATGTTTCCTGAGCTTTCACTGGTTAACAGAATTACGCAGCTATCTTTCCTGCAGTTCTTTCGAATGTGTTCATTTTGGCTTCATCCCTTCATGTGTTTTTCTAAGTTAATCTCCAGCGAGAAGTCAGTTTTGGACTCTTTTGAGTCAGTCCTGGAAGTGATCTAGACTTGATGTTTCCCATTGACAAAAGACACTCAGGAGGACTTTGAAACTGCCAGGCAATGGAAGTTTATCTTCCTTAAGAAAACTCCTAATAGTTAAAAAGTTTGGTGGTGTGTGCAAATGTGTCTAAGTTTTTTTTTTTTTACATGCATGGATTTCACACGTCTTTGGTCTACCTCAAGAAACATAAATGTCAGTGAAGAAAGGTTAATTGTGATGCCTCAGCAACATGCAGTAGGTACAGAAGTTAGGAAGTAAGAGAGAAGAGATCCCTGCTAGTTTAACTACCCCAGAACATAGGTCGGCTGTGTGTACAGGGTACTTACGCTTTGAACAGAGGTCTCCTTGGTAACCCTTGGAGCACTTGCATTTGTTTTTACCAATGCATTTGCCTCCATTTCGACAGGGCTGTGGGCATTTGCCTGAAACAGAAGAATGCAAATAAGCAAGGAACTCTGTTCTCCTTTCAGAGGCAATTACATTTTTTCAAAGGAATTGCAAGGCTTTGAGAGGATCAAAGCTTTTAAGGGGCAGTTATTTCCACTTATTTTGGATCAACCCTGGCTTTATTACTGTTTGAGCTTCATTTTGGGGACAAATAGGCTCATATTTTTACTTATAATTTTGGATGTGAATCTTCCACAATGAGTATTGTTCAAATGCTGTATTTACGTCACTTTTTTGACAATGTTTTAACTGATTCATAAAAACTTGTAATTTAAGATATATTAAAAGTGAAGATATGGCCCCCTAAGTGATCTTTCCTCTGAGTTCTGATTTTTGTATGTCACTATTTCTGAAAGCAGGTCTATACCTAGACATGATGACTTCTGCCTTAGCCTAGGATTCTCCAGAAATCAGGACCCGCCTGCAGAGTTTATTTGGGGAAGTGATCCTTGGGATGAGGAATAGGGGGTAGGGAGAGTCAACAGCAGAAGAGAAAAAGCCAACACAAAAGTATGTTTGTAGGTTGTTCATCACTACAGGCAACTGGGCTCTATTCTGCAGCATCTTTCTGAGGAGTCAGGTAGATGGACTGCTCCTCCAAGTTGCCTGAAGGAAGAGAGAAGGAATCGTTTATTCATCTGCACCAGTGTCCGCTGACGAAAGGTCACCCCATGGAATAACTTTCTTGAATTTCTAGTCTGTGACTACAGATTATATACGTATAATCTGTATATATGTGCAGTTGCTCAGTCATGTCTGACTCTCAAGAGTCTTCTCCAACACCATAGTTCATCAATTCTTCAGCGCTCAGCTTTCTTTATGGTTCAATTCTCACATCCATACACAACTACCGGAAAACTATAGCTCTGACTATACAGACCTTTGCTGGCAAAGTAATGTCTCTCCTTTTTAACATGCTGTCTAGGTTTGTCATAGCTTTTCTTCCAAGGAGCAAGCGTCTTTTAATTTCATGGCTGCAATCACCATCTGCAGTGATTTTGGAGCCCAAGAAAATAAAGTCTCTCACTGTTTCCATTGTTTCCCCATCTATTTGCCATGAAGTGATGGGACTGGATGCCATGATCTTTGTTTTTTGAATGTTGAGTTTTAAAAGCCAACTTTTTCACTCTCCCCTTTCACTTTCATCAAGAGGCTCTTTAGTTCCTCTTCACTTTCTGCCATAAGGGTGGTATCATCTGCATATCTGAGGTTATTGATATTTCTCCCGGCAATCTTGATTCCAGCTTGTGCTTCCTCCAGCCCAGTGTTTCTCATGATGTACTCTGCATATAAGTTAAATAAGCAGGGTGACAATATACAGCCTTGACGTACTCCTTTCCCAATTTGGAACCAGTCTGTTGTTCCATATCCAGTTCTAACTGTTGTTTCTTGACCTACATATAGGTTTTTCAGGAGGCAGGTAAAGTGTTCTGGTATTCCCATCTCTTTAAGAATTTTCCAAAGTTTGTTGTGGTTATATATATTTATATTCAGTACTCAGGAGTCTCTGGTGGTAAGCGAGAGACATGTGGCTCAGCTCAGGTGCAATCAGACTATGTTTGTACAGATTAGGTCACAGCAGTGATGGAGGGAAAGGCTGGCTGAAAAGGACATGAGGTGGGGCACACAAAGTCCTTGATTCCACACTTGGGCATTTTTCTGGAATGTCTCAGATCCTAATAATACTTCATGCTTTATCTCTGTGCCAAATGAGGAGTGCTGATATTTTCACAGATCTCTGCATCCCAGGATTTTAGAGCTGGATATAGATGCAAAAATCATATTTTTCGTCTTTCTTTCTTCTGAAGCCATTTATTCTCCATTTGCAGTCTAGAATTTGCCATCCTGAGGCTGAAGTTTTTTCCGGGTAAGCATTATGCTTGACTGACATGAAGTGAATCCCATATGAAAATCATTTTGGTAGAAACACTTTCTTTTATTTATCCAAAATGACGTTCCTCACATATAAATAATCCAACAGGTACTCACTGTGGAGATTAGAGAGACAATTGAGATGTTAGTGTCTCTCAGAAAATTGAAATGCCATTAGAGCTGTAGGCTTTTCTGACACAGGGATGTTTCACAGAAAGGTATTAAAGCAACCTTAATACTTGAATGCCACCTTTCTATCAACCATTAAAATCCAAAAGAACCCTTTTTGCTAGGTTTGGACACAAAGAATAGCATTTACTCTGTGGTCAAGATCCAACTTCAATTTAAGGAAAGGAATATTTAACTCTGAATTTCCATTTGTATCAAAGGAACATCTGATCCCATCATAAGCTCAAAATTGGATACTCTGAAGTGTACTGGGGTTTTTCAACTAAGCAAGATGTGGGACAATAATTATATGGCAGAAAAGATACAGGATGTATTGTGAACTACTTGGGGGGCCCAAGGTTCCCCATATTCCATGAGATGTGAACTTAGTATCCAGAGAGAAGAGAGAGAATGGCTGATAGAATCTTTTCATTGTCCCCAAGGATGTTTTTGTTCCCTTGGCAAGAGGGAAGTAAGGACCCTGAGGCTCACTGCAGCCAACAAGGAAGACGTTCTTTCGTGGTTATCACAGAATAGAAATCTCTTTGGAGGTGACTGTTAGAAGACCATTCCTAGATCAAAGCTCATGGAACCAAAATATTGTGAAGGGATGACTGTTTTAAAGTTCAGAATTCTATAAATGTCTTTAATATTGACTTTCTTTTCCTAAAACTATATTGTGAACAAATTCTTATCGTTGGATAGTGGAACCCTGAGTCAACGTGAGAAATCACAGCTTTTTACCCAAATGAGACTAAGCACTGCCTGAAGACAAATAGATTTGACGAATTCTAAAAAATTCAAATTTTAGCTATAACCAGTGAGGACAGTGAGATAAGGTATTGACAAAATAAAGATATTAAACTTCCTCCACCCACCAGATTGTGAGGTAAATTTGTGACTATCCTTCACATAGAAAAAAGATGAAAGTGGTTTACCATAAGTGCCAACAACCACCATCTCTGAGTCTTAGAATTTTACAAGTGATTTTTAACAGTTTTATCCAATATTCTAATTTTTTATGGCAAACATTTTATATAGATTACCTTTACAATAATAAAATCCATTAAGGTATTAAAAACCCACTTTTGGTACAGTATAAATAATTTGGTTTTTTAAACTAAAGGTTCATTAAGGAATCTTATAAAGTTTATGAACCTTAAAGAACAAGAAAAACATATGTACATATATCCAGATACTTCTAACCATTGTCTTAGTTGTTAACCTGCAAGCATATCTTACAATTAAGTCAGAATGAAGTTTGAAAAGCCATCAACTTTGATAGAGGCCAGGAGAAATTATAATAGCATCAGAATATATATTTTATCTAAAAAAGAATAACAAATATTGGTAAGGATATGGAGAAATTGGAACCCTTGTACATTGCTGGTGGGAATGTAATATGGTACAGCCACTTTGGAAAATAGTTTGGCAGTTCCTCAAAAAATTAAAGAGTTAACGTATGGTCTAGCAATTCCACTCCTAGGTATACTCAGGAGAACTGAAAACATGTTCACACAAAAACTCGTACACAAATATTCATAGCAGCGCTACTATTGGTAGCAGCCCTAAAGTGGGAATAGCCCAGGTGCCCATCAGCTGACGGATGGATAAACAAAACGTAGTTGGTATATCCACACAACGGAATATTATTTAGCAAGTAAAAGGAAGTAATGATATATGTAACAATAGAGGCGAACCTTGAAAATATGCGAAGAGAAAGAAGTCAGACATGAAAGGCCGTCTATTGTATAATTCTATTTATATGAAATATCTAATACAGGCAAATCTAAAGAGACACAAAATACATTAGTGGATTCCAGGGGTTTGGGGTGAGGACCATGAGGAGTGACTGCTGATGGGAATAGGGTTTCTTTGGGGGATGGTAACATGTTCTAGAAGTAGATGCTGTACAACTTTGTGAATGTAATCAATATCAATTGTATGCTTTAGAAAGTGAGTTTCATGCATGTGAATTATGTCTCAAGTTAAACATAAGACATATAATTCAACTTTTTGTCTCTATTACACTATAGGTACTTTTCAATACAAGGCCCATTTTAATTTTTCCTGGTAATATGGTTCTGGTGATAGAAAAAAAATTTCCTAAAAGGATTTGAGTATAACTTGTGATGGCAATAATCAAGAGCTTTCAGAGGCCCACATTTTTGGTTCAATTAGGGGGAAAAAAAAAAGAATAGAAAACATTATCTCTGCCAATGGAAAGGTCATAAACCTAAGGGCATGAAAGAGCATATGTCCATGAAGAGAAAGGAACCCATGAACAAAGATTCATAAACATTAACCAATTAAGTACATAAAGTCTGAGTGTAAGTGTGTGGAGAAAATTGACGGGAGTTAGTTCAGAGATATCTTTATCAGGGCAGGGTAATTAATAAGAACAGAAGCCACATCCTGACAATTAAATTACACGTTCTATGAAAACTTCAGAGGTATTTCATTTGAACTCTATAAAAAAAAATCATTTCAGCTATTACTCATTGAAGTGAAAAAATCCCCACAAATAAATTAGAGGTTGAAAGTTAAAATAGTAAGTCAGTATTATTTAATTCTGAACCCACTACCACTTCAGAAACTATGGCTAGAGCAAACACAGTGGTGTTTTATGGACATAATACAGCTGGAGGTGAAAATGCCATATTCCAGAACTTCCAGCAAAGTAGGGACATGCTCACTCACATTCCTTTTGTTTCTTCCTGAGCCAGGCTTTGGTGTTATCTGTTTTGTGGGTCACAGAGCAATCTAGGGTGAGGTTGGCTCATTTCTGAGTTGAGCAGAGAGCTTCAGTGACGGGAAGATAACAGGGCCAGGGCAAAGAGTTTGGTATCCTGATTCCCAAAACAATGATTATCTACCACATTCCACCCTTAAATTTGTATTTTTTTTTAATCATAAATAAACACTTAAGAGACACTTCCTCAATCTAGATACAGAGCATTGTAGGCACACCATGAAGTTCTGTTGTGCTCCCCCAATCACTATTCTGGTTTCTATGATCTCCTATTACTTTTGCCTATTCTTGAACTTCATAAAAATGGAATTGGCCAGCGTGCATTTCGTGTGTCTAACTTCTTTTGCTTAGCATAACCTCTGTGCAATTTGTTCACGCTGTTGTGTGTGCTATTAGATGCTTCTGGTTTTTATTGCTCTTTACTTTACTTCCCTCCTTTTTCTTGAGTCTATCCTTTTCTCTGAGATGGACTACTAGGCTCTGGTTGGTTGGGAAATGTGGCAGTGAGTGCCAGAGGGGGGTAAAAAGACTCTATGCCTGCAGATAAGTGAACAAATTCCAGCTGTCCTAAAGCTCTGGTCTACATTTCTAGTCTGAAACTATGGACTCTCCACAAGAAACAGTGCAACAGGGTGAACAGCGCCAAACCAGACGTAACCAAGTCAGAGAGTGTTTAATGAGTCAGCTGAGCTGATCTATGTCACTCCTCTACCCCGCTGTTAGCCAAAATGGATGGCGGCTGAATCTAGTAAAAAGAAACCCCTGGCCTGAGACCTTAGACAAGCTATTCATTGTCTCAGGGCTTCAGATCCATCATCAATAAAACGAAGGGGTTATTTGGTGCTTCTAATGTTCCCCACCCCAAACAAAGACAATGCAGGTCAGTACTCACTTGTTTCACACTGTTCTCCCTCTAGTCCTGGAGGGCAAATACACTTTCCAGGGTAGAAACAGGTCCCTCCGTTAAAGCAGGTGGCTGAGCAATTTGCTGTTAGAATGAATAACAGGGTATTGCATTAGGTAGTCACTTCAATCTAACAACAACATTTCATTAAGGCTAAGTGACACTTCTTAGGCATCTGCTACTTGCCCATTTAATAAAATAAGCCATATTACCCAGACAGCAGTGGTAATCAATTGCTTGACCAATTGCAGATTCAGGCAATATAACAGGATACCACACACATGACCCCGGACCCACCTCTAGGGGTTTGTTTGCCTCTTAGTGAAAAAAGGCAACAGTGGGTAAAAACAAATATCTTTTTAATTTTATTGTAAATATCTATGCTCTTAAAAGGAGAAGAATGCTATAAACCCAAGAAAAATATTTAAGATGAATGAAGAATAAAAGGAGAAAACCTTCTTTGGAACAGATAAAAGGGAGAGAAGTCATAAATATTAGGGTTGGACAAAGGAGAAAGCAACTTTTTTCCTGATTAAGAAGAACAGGGATGCATCTTATATAACAGAAATTTTTGAAAAAATAAGTTTTTATGATGCTTGCAAGAAAGAATAATTATATTCAGGAAAGGGCAGCCTTATTCCCCTTTATGAGATCCCGTAGGCAGGGAAGTGGAGGCAGCATGAGCTAGAGGGATGAAGAAAGTGGGTGTGTGATTTTGGGAGTCCAATAAACTAGATTTTCCAGGTGATAATCATACTGCTGGTAATTCATCCTAAAGCCCCCTTTTTAGAGTCAGCTTCTGGAGTTTCACTGCTCACTGGCACCTAAAATAGAGGGAGGACAGAAATGAAAATGGGGGAGAGCAAGTATCTAAAAATAGACAAGTTGGCTCATTCTATAACGGAGATGAAAATAAGAACTCAGCTATTCCAGTTTTATGGCTTATTTGTTCTTGTCCTATATAAAACAGGCCAAAATTGGCTGTAGGTGAATGAAAGCTGGAATAAGCATCCAGGAAGAAAATCAGAAAGGATTTCCAAAAGTTCTAAGTGTGTGCTTTCTTTGCGGAAATGAAATCCAACTAAAATATTCTATGAATATCATGCTTCCTAAATGATAAAGCTTTGTTAAAAATGATTATCATAAGTATCTCCTAGCTTAAGGCCATGCTGTACTTGCCTTGGCAAAATCAAGCTTCCTGTCATAGAGAGTAACAGCAGCACTGGAGGACAGGATTTAGGATTTAGGAGAATCCGTTCTTGAGCTTCCTCTTTGTTACTTGCGGCTAACATTGTTGAAAGTGAAGTGTTGCTCAGTGCTGTGTGACTTCGCAACCACATAGGCTGTAGCTCACCAGCCTCCTCTGTCATGGAATTCTCCAGGCAAGAATATTGGAGAGGGTAGCCATTCCCATCCCCACCCAGGGATCGAACCCAGGTCTCCTCATTGCAGGCAATTACCATCTGAGCCACTGAAGCTCATATTAGGGCTGGATCTTTTTTTTTATTCTTATTATGGAATGCTTCACACATTTGCCTGTCATCCTTACACAGGGGCCATGCTAACCTTCTCTGCACTGTTCCAATTTTCTCATGTGTATTGCCAAAGTGAGCAGAGGACAGTTGTTTCTGTGAGCATGTCCTATCTCCCCACTTGCCCCTGTTTCTCCTGGGGATAATAGGAGATGAGAAAATATCAGGATCTGTGCCCACTTGGCCTCTCGCTGGCCACTATCCTTCCTAACATGCAGAATGCAATGAACCTGGGAGTTTAATCAAAAGTCACAGAATGGGACAAACATTACAAATGTGACAAAACTTGAATCTGGCCACACCCTTAATGACTGCATAACACTGGAGCTTCTCTCCATCTCTGTGTGCGATGATTCTTGACTAAGAAAATGAGGCAGAGACTCCAAAGGACTTTCACTGGGGCTGAAGGTTTGCTGGGCCAGTATTTAACCACTCAGCTGTTAACGTTTACAACAGATGTCCCAAGAGCCAATGAAAGTCAGTCTTTAGTGTTTCTTTGAATCTGTAGTGCTAAGGTCTAGTTCTATGCCAGTGATTAAACCATTTTTCAGAAGCTCTATACTCCCTCCTGGATAACAAATGCATCTTTTGGTTGAGATACTAAAAAAGAAACATTATTTCTTTTAATGTTCCCAGATCTCCAGTGAGACCAAGTGGAATTTCAACAGACTTTCCAATAGAATAAGAAAAAGTTACCGGAGTCTAACAAGAAGGAAAATCTTTCATCTGAAAGGTAAAATATTACCAATGTAAAGGGAACTGGAATACACATAGATATTTTCCTTCACAGGACCATGCAGTGTTGAGACACCCTGGCATAAAGAAGACATTATAGTTGACAGTCAGTCACTGTGCATGCTACACCAATAGTAAGCCTCACAAATGGTCTTTTAAAATCTGATAAAAACATTTGTTCTTCATCCAAATTTCTGAAGGATTGGCTCTATTGCCTAATAAATTTGAGATAATATGAATTTAATTCTGCTACTATAATTAAATTCTGCACAATTCTGAAGTAGCAGAAGGGCTGAATGCTAAATTTAGACAAATGAAAAGAAGCTGTGCAAGAAAGAATGTTTTACTCACTGGCTATTATTATCAGTGTCATTAGTGATTAATCTTTATGAATATAAAATTTTAAAGTCATTTTCATTCCAATGCTGTAGTTTTTAAAGACCACTTACAAATAAAAGGTAGAGATGTGAACATGTGCTCTCAGTTAGCTTAGAAATGGGGAACCAGGGGTCAACGGCTTAATTTCTATTTACAGTTGGGAAAAGCATGGCCCACAGAGATTGGTTTCTCTACTCAGAGTCACTTGTAGAGGAACCGGGTTCTGAAACAGGTAGCCTGAGTGGCAACGTGGTACAGTGGAGGATGTGAATTTGGGTCAAGCTACTCAAGGTCTATAAACTTTATTTTGCTTATCTGGGACTAT
This sequence comes from Ovis canadensis, assembly GCF_042477335.2. Classification (NCBI taxonomy): domain Eukaryota; kingdom Metazoa; phylum Chordata; class Mammalia; order Artiodactyla; family Bovidae; genus Ovis; species Ovis canadensis. The sequence continues at coordinate 160,578,970 of NC_091247.1, read as the reverse complement.
GATGAATAATTATTTACATATCTCAAAAGACTGTAGAACTAAAGTCAGGTAATTGTATGAAGGTACTTTGCATATCACAAAATAACAGACAACCATAAATGATTATTCTGACTCATGCTAAGGGCTCTTTCCTTTAGCTTTTCTTTCATTTTAAAAAAGCTGCTCATTTCGATCTTAATTGGTACTATCTGTATTATCACTAAAGAGACACTTCTCAAAAATAAGCACATCATTTCATTTTGGCCAATCCAATATTTATTTTAGAAAATAGTGCCTTACTCATACAATCGGCTTCTCTAGTGGCTCAGTGGTAAAGAACTCGGCTGCCAGTGAAGGAGATGTGAGTCAGTCCGTGGGTTGGGAAGATCCCCTGGAGGAGGAAATGGCAACCCACTCTGATATTCTTGCCTGGAGAATCTCATGGACAGAGGAGCCTGGCGGGCTACAGGCCATGGGGTTGCAAAAGAGTCGGACACAACTGAGCAACCAAACAACAACAACAACTCACACAATTAGCATTTCTGACTAAAGGATAATTTCATTAAATACATACACTTTAAGGATGTTAATGTTTTCCCATCGTACACTTTACAGATGTTAATTTTTTTCCATAAAAGATGTGAACCAGGCAAAGTAGACAGGTGTCTTGCAAGACTATGAATCACACCATTCTACTCTAGAGCCATGTTTGAATCTACTTTCTGAAAGTAAAATCTGGCTCTGCTACTGCTTCACAGGAAGGAGGGACTCGAGCTCTCAGGGATGTGATCTGTGAGCAGAGAATTAAATGGGTGATCAGTGAACTTCTAGGTCAGGCAGTTTGGAAGAGATTGTTTTAGAAGCTCACCCATAAAACTGATTTGGGACATACGAAAACAGCAATGGGCCAGGAGCAGCTAACTGTCCATGAAACTTCACGCTCCCCTCCCATAAAGGGAGATAGCTGTCCAGCCAAGAATGACATTTCTCCTGCTTGCATCCAGGTAAGTAATGAGGCTAATTCCTATCCATGGAATGTGTGTTGAAAGTTTTTTGGGTCACTTTAGGACTTTTTTTGTTTTTCTAAGCAGTGCCTATTCCAATCTGTGTTTGTTTATTGGCTGGAACCAGAGAGCTCCTAAGCTGTCAGCAGGATCATCAGTGCCTAACTGCCTTGCCCACTGACCAGGTTCCTGCACTGGCATTCTGTGAGTAAATGTAAACTTGTACTGTGTTAAGCGACACTAAAATGTATGGTTAATGTTAAAGCAACCAGTGAAGTGATACACCCTATTTATAAATCTGTTATGAAGAGTGATGATATAGTAAATATACTTCTTTGAATTGAAACAAGTATATTACCGTATATAAAATAGATAGCTAGTGGGAAGTTGCTGTATAACACAGGGAGGTCAAACAAGCGCTCTATGATGACCTACAGGGGTGGGAAGGAAATTCAAGGGGGAGGGGACAAATGTGTACTTATGGCTGATTCACCTTGTTGTACAGCAGAAACCAACACAACATTATAAAGCAATTATCCTCCAGTTTAAAAAAAAGAAAGTAAAAAGAACCTTGTTCTTAGGAAGTTACCTTTATCGCAATTGACTCCATAGAATCCAGGTGGACAGATGCAGAAACCGGGAGTAACACATAGCCCGCCATTCATGCATCGTGGTGAGCAAAGGACTAATGGGGAGAGAGAATTCTAATTATGGCCAATAGGGTTTTAGAAACAGGACCATTTTGGAAATGTCGATAATATAACAGGTCTACATTTTCAAGCTTTGTGGTTGACTCTAAAGTGGTTGCTCTGTAAAGACAGAAGTTTGCTATATTAAAATTATTTTTGTGCAGTAAATAAGGTTATATTTTTAACCAATTTCATAGAAGAGAATTTTGGAATTGTTCCACTTGAATGGCTGATTAAATTTTCCCAGAATCATTATTTTAAGTAAGATGTGGTCTTCTTAAGAAGTATCTTTTTCTGCCTTAGTTCCTCAATTTTTCAATTTCAATCTATCTTGTGTAAATATCTTTTTCTGCCTTATTTCCTCAGTCTTTCAATTTCAAAATCAGTCCAGATGGAGCTCAGGACAAGATGGTGGAATAGAAGGACCTTGAGATCACTTCCTCTCATGAGAAGACCAAAATCACAACTGCTAAACAATCATTGATTTAAAAAAGACTGGAACCTACCAAAAAAGATATTCTACATCCAAAGACATAGAGAACAAACCACAATAAGACGGCAGGAGGGGCACACTCTCTACACAATCAAATCCCATATCCCCTGGGTGGGTGACCTGCAAACTGACATCAGTTGCAGAAGCTCTCCCACAGGAGTTAGAGTTCTGAATCTCACATCAGCCTCCCCAGTCTGGGGATCTGGCATCAGGAGGAGGCTAGACTTGAGCGCAGGAGCTCCACTGGACTCCAAGACTCCACTCTTGGAGGGCATACCTGGGTCTTGTGTTACCAAGACTCAGGGAAAAAGTAGTGACTTTACAGGAGCCTGGGCTAGACCTACCTAGTCTTGGAGGGTCTCCAGGAGAGGTGGGGGGAAGCTGTGGCTCACTCTGGGGACAAGGACATTGGTCAGAAGATTCAGGGTATTTTCACTGGCATGAGCTCTCTTGGAGGCCAGGCCAACATTTTGGCACCAAGACCTGAACCCACCCAACAGCCTATAGGCTCCAGTGCCTGTACACCTCAGGCCAAACAGTAAACAGGGTAGGAACACAGCCTACTCATCAGCAGACAGGCTGCCTAAAGACTTCGTGAGCCCATAGCCACCTCATCTTGTTCAGTCACTAAGTCATGTCTGACTCTTTGCAACTCTATGGACTGCAGCACAGCTGGCTTCCCTTTCCTTCACAATTGTTTAAACTCATGTCTCCGTCTCAATGATGCCATCCAACCATCTCATCCTCTGTCGCCCCCTTCTCCTCTTGCCCTCAATCTTTCCCAGCATCAGCCACCACTAGAGACCCCCTTGACATGGCCCTCCCCACCAGAGGGCCAACACCCAGCTTCACTCACAAGGCCCCTCCCAACAGGAAGCCTACACAAGCCTCTAGACCAGCCTCACCCAGTGAGGGGCAGATACCAGAGGCAAGAAAATCACAGTCTGAGGACCTAGCCCACCCACAACAGGCCAGGCCCTACCCTGGGACCAACTGGGCCCCAGACCTGCAACTAGCAGGCCAACACAAGCTTTGGGACACCATGGAAACAATCCCACTTACCATCACATCAAAAAGAATAAAATACCTAAGAAGAACCAATCTGAGAGACAAAAGATCTATACTCCAAAAACTGCAAGACACTGATAAAGATTGAAGACGATACAGTCAGATGGAAAGATATACCATTTTTTCAGATCGGAAGAATCAATATTGTTAAAATGACCATACTACCCAAGGAAGTCTACAAATTCACTATTCAGTTCAGTTCAGTCACTCGGTCGTGTCCGACTCTTTGCAACCCCATGAATCGCAGCATGCCAGGCCTCCCTGTCCATCACCAACTCCCAGAGTTTACTCAAACTCACGTCCTCCATCGAGTTGGTGATGCCATCCAGCCATCTCATCCTCGGTCATCCCCTTCTCCTCCTGCCCCCAATCCCTCCCAGCATCAGAGTCTTTTCCAATGAGTCAACTCTTCGCATGAGGTGGCCAAAGTATTGGAGTTTCAGCTTTAGCATCAGTCCTTCCAATGAATACCCAGGACTGAGCTCCTTTAGGATGGACTGGTTGGATCTCCTTGCAGTCCAAGGGACTCTCAAGAGTCTTCTCCAACACCACAGTGCAAAAGCATCAATTCTTCGGCGCTCAGCTTTCTTCACAGTCCAACTCTCACATCCATACATGACCACTGGAAAAACCATAGCCTTGACTAGATGGACCTTTGTTGACAAAGTAATGTCTCTGCTTTTGAATGTGCTATCTAGGTTGGTCATAACTTTTCTTCCAAGGAGTAAGTGTCTTTTAATTTCATGGCTGCAATCACCATCTGCAGTGATTTTGGAGACCAAAAAAAAAAAAAAAAAAAATACAGTTGGCCACTGTTTCCACTGTTTCCCCATCTATTTCCCATGAAGTGATGGGACCAGATGCCATGATCTTAAGTTTTCTGAATGTTGAGTTTTAAGCCAACTTTTTCACTCTCCTCTTTCAGTTTCATCAAGAGGCTTTTTAGTTCCTCTTCACTTTCTGCCATAAGGGTGGTGTCATCTGCATATCTGAGGTGATTGATATTTCTCCCAGCAATCTTGATTCCAGCTTGTGCTTCTTCCAGCCCAGCGTTTCTCATGATGTACTCTGCATAGAAGTTAAATAAACAGAGTGACAGTATACAGCCTTGACGTACTCCTTTTCCTATTTGAAATCAGTCTGCTCCGTGTCCAGTTCTAACTGTTGCTTCCTGACCTGCATATAGATTTCTCAAGAGGCAGGTCAGGTGGTCTGGTATTCCCATCTCTTGAAGAATTTTCCACAGTTTATTGTGATCCACACAGTCAAAGGCTTTGGCATAGTCAATAAAGCAGAAATAGTTTTTTTTTTTTTCTGGAAATCTCTTGCCTTTTCAATAATCCAGTGGATGTTGGCAATGTGATCTCTGGTTCCTCTTCCTTTTCTAAAACCAGCTTGAACGTCTGGAAGTTCACGGTTCACGTATTGCTGAAGCCTGGCTCGGAGAATTTTGAGCATTACTTTACTAGCGTGTGAGATGAGTACAGTTGTGCAGTAGTTTGAGCATTCTTTGGCATTGCCTTTCTTTGGGACTGGAATGAAAACGGACGTTTTCCAGTCCTGTGGCTACTGCTGAGTTTTCCAAATTTGCTGGCATATTGAGTGCAGCACTTTCACTGTAATCCCTATCAAATTACAAATGGCATTTTTCACAGAACTAGGACAAATTTTTTTTAATTTGTATGGAAACACAAAAGAACAAAGAAATCCTGAGAAAGAAAAACAGAGCTGGAAGAATCAGACTCCCTGACTTCAGATTATACTACAAGGCTACAGTCATCAAAATAGTATGGCACTTGCACAAAACCAGACACAGAGATCAATGGAACATGATAGAAAGTCCAGAAATAAACTTATGCACACCTATGGTCAATTCATCTGTGACAAAGGAGGCAAGTCCATGCAATGGAGAGAAGACGATCTCGTCAATAAGTGGTGCTGAGAAAAGTGGACAGCTCCATGTAAAAGATGAAATTAGAACATTGTCTAACACCATACACACACACAAACATAAAAATAAAAATGAACTGAAGACCTAAAGATGAGACCAGATACTATAATACTCTTAAAGAAAAACATAGGCAGAACACTCTTTGATACATACTGCAGCAAGATCTTTTGGGATTCATCCCCTAGAGTAATGGAAATAAAAACAAAACCAAATAGGATCTATTTAAAGTTAAAAGCTTTTGTACAGTAAAGGTAACCATAAACAAAATAAGCAGACAAGTTGCAGAATGGCAGAAAATGTTTGCAAATGATGTCACCAACAAAGGATTAATTTTTGAAGTGTACAAACAGCTCATACAGTTCAATATCAAAAGAACAAACAACCTAATCAAAAAATGGGCAGAAGTTCTAAATAGATGTTTTTCCAAAGAAGAGATAGAGGACTAACAGGCACATGAAAAGATGCTCAATATCACTAATTATTAGAGAAATGCCAATCTAAGCTACAATGAGATATCACCTCACACTGATCAGACAGGCCATCATCAAAAATCCTACAAATAGTAAATGTTGGAGAGGGTGTGGTGAAAGAGGGACCCTCCTACACTGATGGTGGGAATGTAAATTGGTGCAGTCTCTATGGAGAACAGTATGGAGGTTCCCAAAAAACTAAAAATAGAGTTACCATATGATCCTACAATCCCACTCCTAGGCATATGCAGAGAAAACCAGAATTTGAAAATATACATGCACCCCAGTGTTCATTGTAGCACTATATATAATAGCCAAGACATGGAAGTAACTTAAATGTACATTGACAGATGAATAAAGACATGGTATACATACACATACAATGGAATAATACGCAGGCATAAAAGAATAAAATAATGCCATATGCAGCAAAATGGATGGACTTAGAGATTATCATACTAAGTGAACCAGGGAAGGGAAAGACAAGTATCATACGGCATGGCTTAGCATATGGAATCTAAAAACATGATACAAATGAACTTATATGCAAAGAAGAAACAGACCTATAGACATAGACAGCAAGCTTATGGTTACCAAAGGGAAAAGGAGGCCCAGAGAGGGATAAATCTGGAGTTTGGAATTTATGTATTTATACCACTATGTATAGAACAGATAATCAACAAGGACCTACTGTAGCTTAGGAAACTATACTCAGTATTTTGTAATAACACATAAGGGAAAAGAACCTGAAAAAATGTATATGTATGAATAACTGAATCATTTTGCTGTACGCTTGAAGCTAACCACCTTGTAAATAAAATGCTTCAATCCAAAAAAAAAGCATACAAGAAAAATTCTTATTTTTTTGAAGATGAAAAATATTTTGCTTATTCTTGTTAAATAAGTCCAGTATATGTGAACTTGAGGTTTATATACCTTTATGGTTGAGAGCTGGACACAACTGAAAGACTAAGCATGCATCCAGTCATGTGATTAGTAAACATTTTCATGTTCATCTCTTTTTTTCATTTAACTTTTTTAGTAGTAATTTCACCAAAACAGATATATTTAATACACAAATGATCTTCATCCTCCCTTTTTTGCCTAGAGCACCTTCATAACTCAGGTGTAGACTTAATTGTGATTCAAGCTACTTTTCATTGGAGTAGATACTTTCAAATTGGTCACAGTACTATTTTTAAAACCAATTTTAGTGGAGGGAGAAAAACTCAAAACTTTTGTAAGATTATGCCAAAGAAGAGTGTATATAATAGTGAGCCCGGGTGTGGGGATGGAGGAGAGTAAAAGTGGCCACAAAGAATGTAGACATTGTCAGTTTTCTGCGCCTGTTACCACATATTGGATTTAACAGAAAACCACTCCTAGAAGAAACACTTTCCAATAGCTTTCCTGTGGCTTTTTAAGGCTGCATGAACCCATAAAATGTGACCAGAAAGATAATTTCAGGGGATGTGCTAAAAATACATGTGGGGCTCCTGTGTGACACCCATTTCACTAAGAAGCAAGCCAGGGAGCTGGCTGTCTGTGTTCTTTACCTTTTTCACAGTGAGGGCCGTAGAATCCATCAGGACATTCGCAGACCCGTCTTTCATTACAAAAGCCTCCATTTCTGCATCCTCCTGGGCACTCAGCTTCACCAAAGAGAAACAAGTTTTGTATAGACACTTTTCAAAACATATTCAGTGAATTACGGGGAGCGTGAAGAGGTTAGTGGTCACATTTTCCCCAGCACACTGATTGTAATTTATTGAATACCAATATTTCCACTTCATTCTCTCTACATCACTTGTACTTTCTTAAGTTTTCAGGAAAAGTTAGACTTTGCTTCTCTCAATCCTATTTTCAACAGTTAAGGGGCTTGTGGAAGAAGGCAAAGCAAGCTTTATGTTCTTCCTTCATCTCACCTATCAATTTACTGCACTGGACCTTCAATTCACATTGAGACAGACGATGGATATTGCCCTCCATATTCATTGTCAGAGTGGGTAATGACTTTTTGGTACATCCCTAGGGCACTGAAAGCCTCCAGAGCTAAAATTCTGTGCTGGAAGAGCTTATATCAGAATAGGGAAGGGGACAGGCCCTCCCATTCCCTGGTTACACAAGTGTGGTGGGAGGTGACTTTGCCTGGCAGAGATTGCTGGTGAGATGGCAGTGACCTGTTTTCCATGTAAGTCAGAAGGATCAAGCGTTTGGCAGTGGGTATGGGTAGTGGTAGTTGCTGGTGATGACTGGTGACCTTGCTATGAGGTTGAGGACTCCCAAAGACTATACTGGAAGAGGGAGAGAAAGAGGTGGAAGACAGAGCATTTTGAAGGGTACTGGAGTCCCTAAAATTGTGAGTGGGGTCAAAGTAAAGCAAGTCTATCTTAGTACTATTCCTGGACCCTGCACTTAGCAGCCCCTCCTCCCACTGGTATGGTTATAATTATACAAAATAATTATCCAGCCTAGCTAGCTACAATTTTTTGTTCAAATCACACCTGGAAGTTTTATGTCTTCTCTGGAATCACCATCACTGATTACCTTGTTGACAGGTTTTAAAGAAGATGGCATTTTGAGGTGTCTGCAAGATGGTGTTGCCTTCAGAATTCATGACAATCACGTTCACTTCAAATGCTGCCACTCCATCTTGTTTGCCGAGACATGGGAAACCAACTTGAACAACTAAAGAAAAAGGGAGTATGGAGAAACAGTTTATCTAGTTGATTCCAGTTTTACAGACACCTCAGCAAGAGAGCAAATAACAAAACAAAAATGTTCACATTCTGTTATTTGACATTCTTGTATCTCCACTAAAGTAAGGGCTATATTTTGATTACGTGGGCATTCTCCCCAGAACATGTACATCATGCGGGGTAGAGAACAGATTAATGACCCTCATTAATTTGTACCCTACTAATATAAAACTGAGGATATTCTGTTCATAGTCTGAACTTGTATCATCTTGAAAAAAAGATGGTAAAATTTTCTCTGAAAAGTAAAGGTGCAAATAGGTAGCATAGATTAATTAATTAATTAGGAAAAGAAACTGTGTGAGCATCTTTACCAGCCTCCATATAATTCAAAAAGAGCTAAAAATCAACATTCCAGAATCCATTAAATAAAGCTCCATAAGCCACACCCCACTGGTTTATTTTTACTCTCTCTGCTTGAAAGTGACAAAATATCTCCTTTGGAAATACACCACAACTCAGACTAGACCCTAGTCATTGGACTGAGTTAATGAAGTTAGTATTTCCTCAGGCTAATTGTCAATATTAAGAAGTGTTCATATCCCAGGGATTTAGAAGAGAGTTCATTGTGGTGAAATAATCTCACAATAGACTTATAACTAATGGTTTAGGTTCCTAAATAGGAGCTACTTCTTTCCAGTGAGACAAACGCTCACTTGGGGTGTCTAGGTGTGACTCAGCAGAGAGTGGGAACTAACAGTGTTGCTGTACAGAGGAGGCGAGGGGGCCACCAACTATGAAGCCCACAAGTCATTAGGTAGAAACGGGCTCAAGCCATTGGGTGAGAGGCTGACTACATAACATTTCTGAAATCCACGGGATTATCATCACATATCCACTGGGGATCTAGCTGATCCACTAGATTCTAGTTCTTCCTTATGAACAGAAGAAACATTACTAAGAGACATACATATGAAATTCTGTTTCATTTGGTTTCCGTATGGCAGGTTATGGTTATTGCCAAGCTTGGGAAAATCATACCACGCCAAGAAAAATTCTTTCCCTGAAGAGTTTTTCTAAACCTCCTCCCTAGGTTTATAAGAAGAAATGAGTTAGAAACTGATCTTCTCTTTTCCATAAGGCACTGCACACCAGCTGGTCATAAAATCTTCTTAACATGCTTGGCAACCGAAAACCTACTCTCAAGGCTTTGGCATTGTCAGTGTTCATTACTGTGCCCTTCTCCAAATAACATGAATTTCTTTCCTGAATCTTGAGATCTGATCATTGCAAATAATCAATTAAATGGCGGGGGGGAGGGGACGGTGGTACAGTTTAACAGAACTAAAAACGAGAGGACAAACCAAGATTGTTTTTGAAGTTCCAAAGTAAAATTGTCACCGTTGAAAATCTTGGTTGAATGAAATCTTACATATGAAAATGTAAGTTTACAAAACACTAAAATCCATTGTAGGGATTTCCATTTCAAAAGGAGGTGAAGGAGGTGATAGGTAGTTTCTTTCAATTGTTAACGCTACAATGCATTTTCACTTTGTTCAGATATAAAGTGTTTTTCTCATGACTCTTGCGCAGATGGGTAGGCCAATAATTGCCCTGAGGCATAAAAACATGGAAGAACCTAAAAGATAGAACTTCCAGAATCTTCCTTACCACATCTTTCAGGTTTATCTTTTTCTTGGACCTTATTGAGCCTCTACTTTGCAGCCCACCTAATTCTCTTCAAGGCACTTCAGAGTTTTTTTAGCTTGCAAAATCTTGGTATGGAAGAGAAGATCTTTGTATGCAAACTCATCTTCATTTCTGTTTATCAGCATTGTCAAGTTGCAAAACATATCTTAGATACCAAATATCAAAACATGTCTTATAATATGTATGGGAAATTCAGTTAAGAATAATTACTAGTTTGTCCATATTTCCAGATGTGCTAAAAGCAAACCATTTACAAATCTAAGTTATGACTACATGTCCACATGCTCCAGTCATCAGGGGGTCTTCTAGACAATTTGGAATGTTCTCATGTAAATGTGTGATTAGTTAACATAGCCTCTAAGTTCAATGTAGGTACCAAGATGCAGAGTTCTCTGGCCCTAAACAATATGAGTGAGTGTCAGTAACTTAGTTGTATCTGACTCTTTGCCATCCCATGGACTATAGCCCACCAGGCTCCTCTGTCCATGGAATTCTCCAGGCAAGAATAGTGGAGTAGGTAGCCATTCTCTTCTGCAGGGGACCTTCCTGACCCAGGGATAGAACCCAGGTCTGCATTGCAGGCAGATTCTTTACCGTCTGAGCCACAATAGTCCCACCTAAACAATATGGCTCTTAGCAAACCCAGGGAAGAAAAATGAGGATATAAAGTCCAAACGGAAGGAAAACACGTCATAAGTAACTTCTTTAGAATTTTCAAGATGAATTTTTTCCTTTAAATGGATAAATACAAATTTGAGTCAAAATACAAACAGTTCCCAGGTGGCACTAGTGGTAAAGAATCTGCCTGCCAACGCAGAAGAAGCAAGAGACTCAGGTTCGATCCCTGGGTCAGGAAGATTCCCTGGAGCAGGAAATGGCAGAGTTGGATACAACTGAGCACACACAAAGAGTTCATCCATTCAGCAAATACTTACTGATATTACCATGTGACACCGTTCTAAGTAGTGGGGGTGCTTTAGCAAACAAGACAAAAACCCCAGGATTTTGTGGCACTGAGGTCTCAATGATTTATTTTGGAGATATTTTGTGACAGTTAGATATTTCAATCATTTAAAATGTCTAGAAAAATAAAGCAAACATTCTCATGTTTAAAGCTATAGACCAGTTAGAATTCAAAGTAGCTGCAATGTTTGAGTCTGCAACTACTGGATTCTTTGGGTCTCAACTTTTATAACCTAAGTTCAATTTGCCTGTATTTTAACTTCACAACAGATGCATAAATGTCTTCTGAGCATATTGTCTAATGCTTAAAACAGGATCAGGTGGAGAACTGCATTTGCTATGATCCATTGATTCGGATGGATCATGTGGTTTAGTTAAACTTCTCAGGCCTCAGTCTCCTTCTTTAGCCATAAGACCAATAATACTACTACTAAAGTAGTTAAAAACATTTCTTTTGTGTGTGTGTGGAAAGACCTGTCATTTGAAAGGTTAAAACTGTAGTGTTAAATGTTAAAACATGTCTTTCATTGTAAAAAGTCATTAAAAAAAACTCACACATCTAGCATAGTTCTGCAAAATTATGCCAAATGCAAATAGAGGAAAAGAAAGTCTTTTATCTTTTTGAATAGGAAAACCTGAGGCAATCTTGGCAGAAATCTAAGGATGTGACACCTTCATCTTCTGAGTAAATCAACAGAAAAGAATTATTTTACCAATCTAAAATTATGCTCAATGAACATTAATATAATATGAAGTATTTTCTATCTTCATCATGTAAAGATCTAATAAACTCTAGGTTTAAAATTATGCTTATTTTACTTATATATGTGTAATTTCAACCTGACAAATTCGACTTCCAGTGAAAGAGGAACACATGAAAAATCCTCTCACCCTAGGTAAAAATATTTTCCCATATATATTCACCTCTTTTGATATAGGAGGCATGTAAACATAACTGTTATCTTAACCTCAGCACAGAATGATTTGAAAGGAACTAGGAAATAACGATCAGAAGTTAGGAGATACATAGTTTATGAGTTTCAATAAATTCACTTTTAAAGTAAAAGTAGAAATGAAAGATGTATAAATTGTGCTAATTACACTTGCCCACTTTTCAGTTTTGAAATGTGAAATAGAAATTTTATTCCTGTTCTGCAAATTCTACTTGTCCTGTTTTCTGCTTATAAATTTTATCTGTAAGACCATTCAGGTAATAAGAATTATAATTGAACACCTTTTAAAACATATTTCAAAGAATTTTGCTTAGAAAAAAAAATCTGACTTTAGTTAGCCTCATTTTCAGGGACTTGTCTATAACCTATGCTCAACTCAAAATAGATTTCTTTCAGTTCCCAAACATGTGGTGCATGTCCGCAGTACCTGACTCTGCACACCTATCCTGCTGCCTGGAATGTTTTTTCTCCTCTTTTTTGTCCAGTGTTCTCCCCCTCACCTCTCAAAACCCAAATTAAACAGCACTTGTCCTCTGTAGGTTTCCCTAACACTGCCCCCCCATGACATCATTTCACATATACCTCTGTATACAATTGCATTATAATCTAATGATTTGATTATGATTCTGTATCCTTTGCTAGGCTTCCCAGGTGGCTCAGTGGTAAAGAATCCACCTGCCAATGCAGGAGATGCAGGTTTGATCCCTAGATCAGGAAGATCCCCTGGAGAAGGAAATGGCAACCCACTCCAGAATTCTTGCCTGGGAAATCCCATGGACAGAGAAGCCTGGTGGGCTACAGTCCATGGGGTCAGAAAAGAGTGAGACATGACTGAGCCTCTAAACAACAACAAACAACAAATCCTTTGCTAAGAACGTGATTTTCAAAGGGAAGGACCATATGGTATGTGTTTTTATAACCTTAGCACCTAGTACATTGTCACAAACTAGGCACTGACAGTAACAAAGATATATGTTATGGGAGACACATCCATATAACTTTATACACACAGACACACACTTGCACAAATACATGTGCACACCTGCACACATACACAGAAAGAAACAGAAATACCCCTTTGGCAGCGGGAGACGGAGTAAAATATGAACAACGTGCACTCAGAAAACACGCACGCAAAAAAAAAAAGAAAAAAGAAAAAACACACGCATAAAGAAAAAGACCTCAAAGGGAGAGACAGCACAGGCTATTTCCAAGGAAAAACAGAAAGGTGAAAGTTACCACATGCTTTTGCAGCAGTAAGCCTATGAGTAGAGAGCCACTTTTACCAAAAGCTAGGTGGAAATGAGGCCAGATGTTGTGAATTCCAGTGCCATCTAGGTTGTATAATCGAGACCAGGGTAAATTACAACTCAGAAAAACTCAAGTAGATTGAACATAACTCACATGGCATTCAAGTACACACTGATGTGCCACCAACTGCACGTAAACTAACTCTTCTATAGACGTAAACAACAAACTTATATTGATTAAATAGCTCTTCTACACTGAGACCGGCACAGTGCTCACACAGCCTCAGCCTTGGTCATGCAAGCCACTGCCTTCCAACAAAGGAAGAAATGAGAAAGGCAGGCTAGGCCAGAGCTCATCCTCAATATCACATGATTATATGCTGCTCCATGAATATAAATCATTCAACACAAGTAGTCATCCATGCTCCATGCTGTGCTGACAGCCATTCATTCCCCCAGCAATACTTACTGAGCATCTACTCTGGGCTTCACTTTCTGGTCAGAACGGGGGTCACTGAGAAGAAGATGGTCCTCCCAGCATTAACACCTATTGACAGTTCCTACTCATTGGATTCCTGATGGTCTTGGTTGAGAAACATTCCTGCTGCCTTGGTTTCATGGGATGACAGAGACTGAGTGTTCCAACAGGCCAAGCCTTGGCTTGATGGAAAATGTTTTTTGTTATCCAGCTCAGGTATTTTACTGAACCATCCAGTTTGTTCCCCACCCTCTTTTTGTTCCCTTCTGACGCCAGAAGGCAGGCACTTCCTAACTGTTAAAGATCAAGAGTTTTCTATTTCATGCAATGCTTAGGCACATAGGAGTCTGTAGGAGAAAAGAACACCTTAGCAGCTTGAAGATATTAAATAGACCAGCAGAGTAACGAATGTTACCTGGATGCTTAGGAGCAAGACACATTGATTTGATTACTTTTTAATAATTCAAGTTACCCTCATTGCTCAGGCTGGGGGTACTGAGCTTAATGAGGCAATGAATAACGCCCTGCAATGGACTAAAATTCCCATAAACTTCCTGCACCTGCATTTCTGCAAACAAATCCTACATCTGCTTCCAAAAACCTATGGGGTAAGGGGAGGTTATCTGTGTAAAGTGTATGTGTGCGCGCATGCACACACAGGCATGAGTCACCTCACCCCAGGTTTGCTCTTTTTAGTCCCATCTTGTCTAATGCATCATCTACTTTCCCCTCGACATTTGATTTATAAAGATTCTAAATTATTAGTAAATGATGTTTTCTCTAAACGTAACCGATTGAAATATATATTCAAAACCTTACAGTTTCAACATCCCAAGAAGTAGATTTTCAGTAAGCTTTTTTTTTTTTCCAGCAGACACAAAAAAATTAATAAAGCTGGGAAGATTTTGGAGACAGCATTTGATTAGAAATCCAAAGATACAAGATTAAGTTGAACAGGTGTCACTGTGCAATTAATTTAATTAATGCATTTTCAAAGGGTTAAATGAGTTTGCAGTTCTTTAGTAACAGAAAAAGATGAAGGAAAAATTCAAAAATATAAAATGGAAATTGAGAGACATGTTGTATATTTATCTTATTCCTGATCACTTCTTAAAAGATCAAAAAATATCGAGAAAATTGTATAGAAAATTATCTTTGACCAAAAAAGAACATCAACTGACATGGCACAAGACTGAGTAACACCCTATTCTAAGAATTTGGTGGTCATATTAAGAACTTTCTTGTCTCCATGATGCAGCAATATGCAAGAGAACAGGTACGATCACCTGAGCAGAATTGGGGTTTTCCTGTATTTGGAAAGGGATATTCACATCCTTGGGTGAGTGTATCTCCGGAACCCAAGGACTTTTCCTTCATCGGAACTTCCATCTCGATTGGAAGCAAATCCTCCGAGAGGGCCGTGAGTCATAGCAGCAGCATTGTGAGGACCCACGAGAAACTCAGATTCACTCTTCCTGTCTATACTCACGTGGGCACCTATGCCAGAAAATTAGAAAAACTCTGTGCTTAGTTAGTCCTCAACTCTTACAGTGCTGGGATGCATCAATACAGATACATTTGGAAGTAGTAGATAATCACAACCTGAAAATGGACTCTGTAAGGGTGCCTGATTTCCTGTTTCATCAATTTAAATGAGCTCCTTAGGGAGGAAACCATAGACAAAATGAAAGGGCAACCCATGGACTAGGAGACAATATTCACAAATGATGTGACTGACAAGCGGTTAATCTCCAAAATATGCAAACGGTTCATACAGCTCAATATAAAAAAAAAGAACAACCCAATCAGAAAATAGGCAGAAGATTCAAATAGATATTTCTCCAAAGAAGAGATACAGACAGCCAACAGGCACATGAAAAGATGCTCAACATCACTAATTATTAGAGAAACACAAATCAAAACTATACCACCTCACATTGGTCATCATTAAAAAGTCCACAAATAATGAATGCGATCCATCACAAATGAAAAGATAGTTTTGACCACACAGGATTTTAAACCCTCCTCAAAAAAAAAAAAAAAAAAAACGTAAATGATAAGTTGAAAAAAACTACAAATACTTTACAGTGAGCTTTGCAAATTAATGAAAAGAACCACAAAAAATGAGCACAACATACAGACATTTTACATTGTCTAACAGATACAAGAAAATAGTCTCCTACCTCAATAGGCATTTAAAAAATCAAATTAAAGAAACATTGAGAAACCACTTTTCACTTTTTAAGCCAGCTAAACAGCTAACTAACATGATTAATAACCCATGTTGATGAGACTGCAGTAAGTCAGGCTGTCTGCCACATTGCTAGCCAAGGTACCAACGGGTGCAACCTTTGCAGAAAGTAATTTGGGATTTTGGCAATTTGGTCTAAGAGCCTTTAAAAAAGTTCAAGTTCATATCTTTTGACATGATAATTTTACCTCTAAGAAACTATTTTAACAAAATAATGAGATGAATTTTAAGATTCTGCTACACACATTAATCCAACAAGTGTTTTTTGAATGCCTGTTCTATGCAGAGCCTTGTATTGACAGTCGTGGTGTATTGACCATCTATTACTTTAAAAAAGAATGGTTACTGTGATATTTTTAGTATGCAAACCCTAAAAACAATCTATGTAAGATACAATAAGGGAACATAAATTATAGTATGTTCATAAAATAGAATATTATAAGCACATTAAGAACAACTTTTGGAAAAATCTACAGTGACATGGGAAAATGCTTAGGTAAAATATTAAAAGCCAGAAAAACATTATGTAAAAACAATTATTACTACAATTGTGTAAAAACACTAGACTCAAGGCAGAAGGAAATATTGGAACATTTTAACATAAGAGAGCTCTGTATTTTTCTAAAAGTCATTAAAACTGGGCTCTAGTTTCAGCTTCGCCACTTACTACTAATATATGACTTTGGGAAAGTCAGTTAAACCTCACAATCCTCGATTTTCTAATTTGTAAAATGGAGATGTAATTCAAGCCTTGATTCTCTCCCAGAACATGAATTAGATAATGCATGAATTGGTGCTTTGTAAGATGAAAAGTTCTAAATACCTAACTGCATACTGTATTTTCTAAGCAGAGAAGGATGATTAGATCTGAAAGACTGAACCCTTTTCTCCCACTTTTGCATGTCTCTTCTCTACTTCAAATTCCTATTTAATATAATGTTCATTTAGGGGAAGTTTTTCTTGATTTATTCCATTCCCTCTCAATCACTTAGTTTGTATCTTTGCCACATTTATATGCATTACATTAATTAGCACTTGTTGGCCAAGTATATTTCATACAGTGACTTTCATTTTTTAATCTGGAATCATTTATGAACTGAATTTTTAGGAAATTCTAAAACTTCCATTTCTTCACACCTATCCTAATCTTTTGTCCAAAGGAAATTGGGACATAACAACTGATTTCCCCTAAAATCAATAGTTCTCTTCAAGAAAATATCCTGCAATCTCTCTGATGGATGACATTTGGATCTAAAATAGTATTCCCACCACTATTATATTTTAAGAATAAACCTTTGTCTGAGGCAAAGACCACCCACCTGATGCCTTGTGAGGCACTGTTCCCAGAAGAGGGACATTGACGGTTGGGTCTGCCATGATGCCTTTATCCAAGGAGCGCAAGGACAGGAATTCATAGAAGTATTCTGCCTACAACAGAAGGCATTGACAAATCAGTACCATGGAAACCACAGAGAGTGGGAAGGCACTTCTCAATTCATCATCCCTCTGATGGAATACTGACATTTTTCACCATAGGAATTCTGGAACACATGACACCTAAAATATTGTGTAGGCATAACTCTCTCTTCTGGGTTTTAGAACTCTAGAATTAGACTGCTTGGAGAGAAGTGATTCTTCCAAAACATTAATAACACATATCCAAGATATTTACAAGGTAGCCTTTCAGCTTAAAAGGATTGAGAAAAATGCTCTGAAGGAAATAGGTGATGTCAAAACAATCTTCAACTAGCCCTTATAAAATCCATCTGTTTCTTGGGTCATTTTTTAATTCTTTTCAAATGTGAAGTGACTTTTTGGATCAGAATTTGGAAAGACATAATAAGTAAGTGATAACAAAGGCAAAAACCTACATGCAAAAGAAGATACGAAAGTCCAAAATTTAATGATCTTGTGTTAACATTTATTTTTCAGTATCATTTCCTTTGGAAGGTTTATGTAACATCTCAATTTAATTATGGAGAGAAAAGTCTAAAAATGTAAAAACCACCTCTGCAATATGACAATAAGCCATAAAACTTTGCATTGTAAACATTTTTCACTTTCCCACTGAATCTAGTTGAGAAGATGATTCTTGTTACTTGAATGGCCATGAACTACTGATAGTAGTAATGTATAATCTCACTGTAGAACTTTGATGCTTAACTGATTCTCATCTGGGTTATTAAAGGGACTTGTAATGGAAACAATGTGTTCTTGCTTAGGGATAAAGAACAATCAATAAATCATATAGATACCAAAATGAGAGTTAGGCAGACTAAGTGGTTCTGCAGTTATCTGCAGAGATATCCAGAATTTGGATTGGTTAATTAAGCTGATTACATAAACATGGGCTAGGAAGAGGTTTAAAAAAATACAGCCTTTCTTTCATGCAGTATAAAATATTTACATGCATTATAAAATATATTTTCCAACATGGAGGATATAAGAGATACATGGTAGACACTGACACAACTTTCTGTTTTAAGTCACAGTATCAACGTATTAGGCATTAAGAACTTCATGAGTAAGAGAATGTAAAAGGTTAATCTTAGAAGGTAATCTGTAGGGATATTGTCACACCTGTATCAAGCTGAAAAGCACTTCAAGGTTTTACCAGGTCAAAAGGAGCACCTTTATTAACCAAAATTCCACTGCAACTGTTTCTTTGACTTGTGGCAGTGGTTCCATAAGACCACTGGGAAGGGTTTCCTGGGAGGGTAAAAATGTTGTGTGAATTAATTTTACTAAATTCATTCATTAGGAGGGCCTTGAGGATAAACAGTCATCAAGGAGTTAATTCCTACCCTGTTTAAGGGAAGGCAGAGAATTGCAAGAAGTCTGATGAAAGGAGTATCATCAGGAGAGGTCATTCAATTGAAAGAATTCCTTTGAAAGCAAGAACATTAATTATGTCCCTTCAAGAAAACCAATGATTATTAAAAATGGGCTACTTCTTAGATGGCAGTTCATGAATTCAAGTGTTTTAAATGACTTCTACCAGCTGTAGTTCCCTCTACACTTTACTAGATTATATTTATCATTTCACATTTTGTTCTAAAACATATCTTGGTTAGCATTATAAAGGATTTGGTGCTGTATGCCTTTATAGTTAGTAACTTTTGGTTATTTATATTACCAAGTACAGTAATAATAACTACCAACAATAAAACATCACTCATGAACGGCATACTACAAGCCAAGACTTACTCAAAATATTTGTATTTGTAGTACATTTAACATTGGAAAAGGGTTGAATGAACAGAGTACAGATATGTTGAAAATAAAACAATTCAGTTTTATTGAAAATAAAACAGTTTGAAGCTATATTGCTTCAAATACCACGTTATCATTTGCTGCTCCATAATTATACCTTTGAGCTTTATCACATTATACACTAAATCTATGTTTATGTGGATGATATATTTTAAAATTGCATTTATAAAAACAAATATAATTTCAGCAAGTTTTAAAAATTATTTTTGGGGTTAATAAGAAAAAGGATGAAAGACGAGAAATGAAGATTAAAAAGAATGACTGCATAGGATTGATGGTAACTGATTTTTTGCCTTTTCTCTCTCTCCCAAGTTTTCTACATATGGTTCCATGCCTTTCATAGTGAAATAAATACACTTATTTAACAACAGACATAAATCATATACTCTGCTTTCAGTTCTGTGTGGCTGATGATAATCACCCGCTCTACTTGTATAAATCTCTGATCATAGATGAAATATTCTTCTTAGCCTTCTATTTAGCATGGCTGTGCTCAGGTATTCAAATCTCTTGCTCTTCTTCCCGAAACTGTGCTTCAAGAAAACAACACTCAGTATTTAAGCAGCTTCTAAATGTCTCTTTCAGAAGCTTTTGATGATGTTCACCCAATGTGGGAAAGAATTTCACCGAGTCCAAAAACGTAACTTCATAGAACCTTTGGGTCTCCTGTTATTATCGTTTCATAACAAACAAACATGACCTTTGCCAGTTTCTTTTTATTTTTTTTTAAAAATTATCATTTGTCATGCTTCAAGTCTTAGTTATGGCATGTGGGGTCTTCGTTGCATCCTGCAGGATCTTTCCTTGTGGCGTGCGGTCTCTCTTGTTGTGATGGGCAGGCTCAGTAGTTGCGGCACGTGGGATCTGGAACACACAGGCTCCGTAGTTGTGGTACACAGGCTTAGTTTTCCTGTGGTATGTGGGATTTTAGTTCCCTGACCAGGGATTGAACCTGAGACCCCTGCATTGCAAGGCAGACTGTTAACCACTGGACCACCAGGAAAGTCCCTGCTGTTGCTGTTTTTCAGTATGATCACGTAAGGTGGGTTGGGAAGCATGAATGTGCTATATTCAGTCTCAGAGAGTTTATAATTAGCGTTGGCATGACTCACTGCAGGATGTAGCTGGGTTTAATGAACTCATCTGGCCAACCAATACTCTGATCTTATCAATCACAAATTTCACAGTAGGGTGACCCTTTGATTTCTTTGAGAATCAGTAAACATCATGGCTTTTCTGCTACAATTCTAAGACTGTATCACAAAGCAGGAACTGGTTAAAATGGCTTCTTCTTTGGATTTTATCAGCAAAAGACAGTTGCCAGAGAAAACCATTTTTATTTGTTTGGCTTTCTTTTTAGAGATATTCATGCTCTAATCTCTAAAATAAACAGTTTTCTTCATAATGTTATATTTGTTTTTAAAAGAAGTTTATGTCCACTGCTTTCTTAAAAACTCTAAGTTGAAAATCACTTAGCAATTGACCAATTCTTTGTCTGATAGTGGAACAGACTTCTTTCAAAGTTTCACTGTCATTATAAAGCAATCTATCCAAACCACCAATACCATATAAATGTTTTTACAAATAAACCATCATCACCGTGAGGTAGAGATGAAATAAATTCCTCATTTAAATTAAGGGCTTAAGTACTTCCCTCAAAGTCACAGAAAATGGTTGATGAAATAAGTGATAGATTTATGAATGTTATAACTCCTAGATAGGACTTTCTGCTTTTACTTTATTTATAATATAATAACTATTCTTAGTCCCAAACTCTCTCCTGGAAAAACTTATCTGGGGGCAAATAAAACCTAAATTCTATGCCAAAGGGAACAGAGAGCTAGCTTTAAAGTTTGGGAACAAGTCTTACAAATTTCAGATTTATTAGTAAGATAAAAGGAGCCCAGAGTATGAACTGTAATAGGGAGGTAGCATGTTGTAAAGCATAAAACCTCTATTAAGAAAAAGTACATTTTGTTACGCTAAGTGACACTAGTGGAAACTCAGGTAGAGGTAACTAGGGTGCTTATTTGGAAAACACATGAAAAGATTGCCTTGTACTCAAACAAAGAATGGGTCTATTCAGAAGAATAATTCACTTCTAAATTAAGTTGCTGAGAATCTTGCTGGCCCGGTTTGCCACGCAGTAAATTTTCTTTTCATAGAGAAGTACAAAAGACACCCAAATATTATCAAGAAAGGAGTGCTAGAGCCCATTTAACTTGCTTCCAAGCAACTTGGCTGAATATTCAGGTTGTTCCTTCCAGAAGAGATGAAGACATCAATTAAATAACAAATGGGACAACTCAGAAGGCCTTCACTCTGGCACTCTTTTTTGGTTTGACATAGAGAAAGGAAGCAGAGAATTGCATTAACCTTTGGAGGGAATGGAGAGAATCCAGTATTTCTTTTTTACCTTTGAAGTTCTGAGTTTATGGTGTACACTTAATCTAATAAGCACAATAATTGCAGGAACCCCTGAGTTAAGAATCAAAGGTTCTTCATAAAACCATGGTTCTCAAACCCCTTTCACGTATTATGATGTTGGCCTAAGCATTCACAGGAAAACACTAAAACAGTAAAGGCATCGTATCTGTCCCCTCTAAAATTTCAAGTAATTCAAAAATACAGAATATAGTGCTGTAAAGTTTGAAACTTTATAAATAATTTTTGCTAAGTGTTTGCTATACTCCAGTCACCGTTCATGTAATTCTCACAACAACCTACTACTATTATAGCATACAAGTATGTTCCGATTAGCCAGGCCCTGAGCGTGAGAATTACTAAAGGAATATAAAATAGCTCCTATACAGTATGTGAAAGCCAAGAAGAAATCTACTAAAATAAGAAAGGAAAATAGTTCAATGTGGAAGTTCCAAACAAAACGAATAAGCATGCCTAATGCTTAAAATAATCTGACGCCTGAATGTCTAGACGTAAAATTGCCAGATCTCACATTCTTCCTCAGCACTCTTCTTGTCACCTCTCTGCAAAATTTCATCCGTCAGATTCACAACTCATTATCCTTGGATTCTGTGACCGTCTGCTGATTCTTCTCCCACATCTTGCTTTTCCTTCATTTCCTTATTAAGGCTCCTATCAGCTCAAAATCTCAGAAAAATCATTAGGACCCAAGCCTCAGCTCTTCAATTTTTATATTCTGTCATAAAACTCCTGCACTTGCACAGACTGAACTTTTTCCTCCTGAGCAACGAGATGCTCGGTGTGAATAGTTCACGCCACCTCATGGCCATGCTTGTGCACACAGAGCCTCTTTCATCGCCTCCCCAAAACAGCTTCCCCACCTCTTTTCTTAATTTCTGTTGACAGTATTATCATTTTTTCATGACAAAGGAACTGAACCTCAGAGTTGTCATTTCTTGCCTCTCCCAATAGTCTCTCCAGAATCTCTTCTGAGTCTGTCTCTTCCATTCCCATTGCTTCCACCTTAACTCAGACTTTATTTCCTCAAGGTGGCATTACTGTAAAATTTCTGAAATATCCTTCCTCCCTGTCTCTTTAATGCCATAATAAAAGCTAATATAGCTAACTGAAACATCACTTTTTTAACATCACTTTTTTATTAAAGTATAATTTACAATATTGTGTTGTTTTCAAGTGTACCATATAGTGATTCAGTATTTTTGCAGATTATATTCCATAAAAGGCTATTACAAGATAGTGGGTATAATTATCAGTGCTATCCAGTATATCTTTGTTGCTCATCTATTTTATATATAGTAGTTTTGTATTTCTTAATCCTATACTCCTAATTTTTTCTTGGGGATGGTCTTGATCCCTGTCTCCTGTACAATGTCACGAACCTCTGTCCATAGTTCATCAGGCATTCTGTCTATCAGATCTAGTCCCTTAAATCTATTTCTCACTTCCACTGTATAATCAAAAGGGATTTGATTTAGGTCATACCTGAATGGTCTAGTGGTTTTTCCCACTTTCTTCAATTTAAGTCTGAATTTGGCAATAAGGAGTTCATGATCTGACTATGCCAAAGCCTTTGACGGTGTGGATCACAATAAACTGTGGAAAATTCTGAAAGAAATGGGAATACCAGACCACCTGACCTGCCTCTTGAGAAATCTATATGCAGGTCAGGAAGCAACAGTTAGAACTGGACATGGAGCAACAGACTGGTTCCAAATAGGAAAAGGAGTACGTCAAGGCTGTATATTGTCACCCTGCTTATTTAACTTCTATGCACAGTACATCATGAGAAACACTGGGCTGGAAGAAGCACAAGCTGGAATCAAGATTGCTGGGAGAAATATCAATAACCTCAGATATGCAGATGACACCATCCTTATGGCAGAAAGTGAAGAGGAGCTAAAAAGCCTCTTGATGAAAGTGAAAGAGGAGAGTGAAAAAGTTGGCTTAAAACTCAACATTCAGAAAACGAAGATCATGGCATCTGGTCCCATCACTTCATGGCAAATAGATGGGAAACAGTGACTGACTTTATTTTGAGGGGCTCCAAAATCACTGCAGATGGTGATTTCAGCCATGAAATTAAAAGATGCTTACTCCTTGGAAGGAAAGATATGCCAAACTAGACAGCATATTAAAAAGCAGAGACATTACTTTGCCAACAAAGGTCTGTCTAGTCAAGGCTATGGTTTTTCCAGCGGTCATGTATAGATGTGAGAGTTGGACTATAAAGAAAGCTGAGCACAGAAGAATTGATGCTTTTGAATTGTGGTGTTGGAGAAGACTCTTGAGAGTCCCTTGGACTGCAAGGAGATCCAACCAGTCCATCCTAAAGGAAATCAGTCCTGGGTGTTCATTGGAAGGACTGATGTTGAAGCTGAAACTCCAATACTTTGGCCACCTGATGCGAAGAGCTGACTCATTTGAAAAGACCCTGATGTTGGGAAAGATTGAAGGCAGGAGGAGAAGGGGACAACAGAGGATGAGATGGTTGGATGGCATCACCAACTCAATGGACATGAGTTTGGGTAAACTCTGGGAGTTGGTGATGGACAGGGAGGCCTGGCGTGCTGCGGTTCATGGGGTCGCAGGGAGTCAGACACAACTGAACTGACTGATACAACATGGACTGAACTGAAGTGAACTGAACTGATACTCCTAATTTGCCTTTCCTTAATCCCCTCTGCCTTTTAGTAATCACAAGTTAGTTTTCTCTATCTGTGAGTCTGTTTCAGTTTTAGATATAAATTTTCCCTGATGGCTCAGATGGTAAAGAATCTGCATACAATGCAGGGAACCCGAGTTTGGTCCCTGGGTTGGGAAGATCCTCTGGAGAAGGGAATGGCAACGCATGTCAGTATTCTTGCCTGGATAATTCTATGGACAGAGGAGTCTTGAGGGCTACAGTCCATGGGGTCACAAAGAGTTAGATGTGACTGAGTGACTAACACTTACTTGTATTATTTTTTTCAGATTCCACATATAAGTGGTATCATATAGCATTTTTCTTTTCTTCTCACTTACTTCACTAAGCATAATATTCTCTAGATGCATCCTTGTTGCTGAAGATGGCAGTAGTTCTTTCTTTTTTATGGTGGAGTAATATTCCATTGTGTTAGTTGTTCAGTTGTGTCTGACTCTTTGTGACCCCCATGAACTGTAGCCCACCAGGCTCCTCTGTCTATAGAATTCTCCAGGCAAGAATACTGAAGTGGGTCAGCCATTCCCTTCTTCAGGGGATCTTCTCGACCCAGGGATCAAACCTGGGTCTCCTGCATTGCAGGCAGATTCTTTACCAGCTGAGCCACCAAGGAAGCCCTGGATTTAGAAAAGGCAGAGGAACCAGAGATCAAGTTGCCAATATCTGTTGGATCTTAGAAAAAGCAAGGGAATTCCAGAAAAACATCTGCTTCATTGACTACACTAAAGCCTTTGACTGTATGGATCACAACAAACTGTGAAATACTCTTTAAGAGATGGGAATACTAGACCACCTTACCTGTCTCCTGTGAAACCTGTATGCAAGTCAAGAAGCAACAGTTAGAACTGGATATGGAACAATGGACTGTTTCAAAATTGGGAAAGGAGTACATCAAGGCTATATATTGTCATCCTGCTTATTTAACTTCTGTACAGAGTACATCATGTGAAATGCCAGGCTGGATACATCACAAGTTAGTATCAAAATTGCCAGAAGAAATATCAACAACCTCAGATATGCAGACGACACCACCCTAATGGCAGAAAGCAAAGAGGAACTAAAAGGCTGTTGTTGAAGGTGAAAGAGAAGAGTGAAAACCTGGCTTAAAACTCAACATTCAAAAAACAAAGATTATGGAATCTGGTCCCATCACTTCACGGTAAATAGATAGGGAAAAATGGAAACAGTGACAGACTTTATTTTCTTGGGCTCTAAAATCACTGCAGACAGAGACTGCAGCCAGGAAATTAAAAGATGCTTGCTCTTTGGAAGCAAAGCTAAGACAAACCTAGAGAGTGTATTAAAAAGCAGAGACATCATTTTGCCAACAAAGGTCTGTATAGTCAAAGCTACAGTATTACCAGTAGTCTTGTACAGATGTGAGGGTCAGACCATAAGGAAGGCTGAGCACTAAAGTAGTGATGCTTTCAAACCGTGGTGCTGGAGAAGACTCTTGAGAGTCCCTTGGATAGCAAGGAGATCAAACCAGTCAATCCTAAAGGAAATCAATCCTGAATATTCATTGGAAGGACTGATGCTGAAGCTAAAGTTCCAATACTTTGTCCTCCTTATGAGAAAAGCAGATTCACTGGAAAGGACCTTGATGCTGGGAAGTGTTGAGGGCAGGCAGAGAAGGGGGTGAAAAGGATGAGATGGTGGGATGGCATCACCGAGTCAGTGGCTATGCTGCTGCTGCTGCTAAGTCACTTCAGTCGTGTCCGACCCTGTGTGACCCCATAGATGGCAGCCCACCAGGCTCCCCCGTCCCTGGGATTCTCCAGGCAAGAACACTGGAGTGGGTCGCCATTTCCTTCTCCAATGCATGAAAGTGAAAAGTGAAAGTGAAGTTGCTCAGTCGTGTCCGACTCTTCGCGACCCCATGGACTGTAGCCTACCAGGCTCCTCTGTCCATGGGATTTTCTAGGCAAGAGTACTGGAGTGGGGTGCCATTGCCTTCTCCAGTCAATGGACATGAGTTTGAGCAAACTCTGGGAAATGGTGAAGGACAGGGAAACGTGCCGTGCTGCAGTCCATGGGGTCACAAAGAGTCGGACATGACTGAGCAGCTGAACAACAACCGTATTCGGTTGTATGTATGTACCACAACTTTATTGACTCCTCTGCTGGACATCTAGGGTACTTCCGTGTCCTGGCTATTGTAAACAGTGCTGCTGTGAACACAGGGGTGCATGCATCTTCTTGACTTAGTATCACTTTTGTCACATCACCATTCCCCTATTTCTCCTTATCTCCAGGATAAGGCCTTTAGCCTGTTTGAATGCTCGCCACAATTTGGCTCCATGTTTCTCTTATTTCTTAATATTCCGCACCAGGGACATGCTGCTGGAGCTCAACTGGCCTGCTCTGAACATACCAGAGCCATGCCTGTATTCCAGTGTTTTCACTTACACTGACCCGTGTGTGTGTGCGCTAAGTTGCTTCAGTCGTGTCTGACTTTGCAAGTCAGACTGTAGCCCACCAGGCTCCTCTGACTGTAGGACTTCCCAGGCAAGAATACTGGAGTGAGTTGCCATTCTCTTCTCCAGAGGATCTTCCTGACCCAGGATCAAACCTGCGTCTCCTGCAGCTCCTCCACTGCAGGCGGATTCTTTACTGCTGAGCCACTGGGAAACCCATACTGACCTGTGATAGGACTTAAACCAATTTGGCCCTTAAACATGTACCACCATGTATTATTAAGAAACTTTTCACATGGGTATACCATGTATTCTCATGTACATCTTGGATTCTTTGTGTTAAGAATGGGATTATATTTTTTTTCCAGCACTCTACTGGAGATTCACTCAGCCTTGTACACAGCACAAGGGATTTAATAAATATTTGTTGAATGAATGAATGACCTACCAGGAAGCATTCAGATGTGTAAGCCCAGTGCATCCAGAACACTCTGTTGTGGTGAAGTGGCATTAGTGTCTGATTCTACTGACATGTGGCAGCTTCTCTGTTTTGGCAATTGGTAAATTACTTTTACGGGTCGATAGAGTCTCTTTTATTTTGCTGTCTGGCCAGTCACCCGAGCATACATAGAGAATAGAGAAGGTTTTGGAAGAAAAGATCAAACAAACATTGACATTTGATATCCAGCCAGTCTGGGCATAGTTTGTAACTGTTTCATGCTTGTTTAGGGACAAAACCTTGGCAACCAGGCTCCCAGAAAGAATACAAGCAAATAATATAAATAAGGTCCAGTTCTAAAACATGACTTTGTCCAGTGTTCTTCTGGTTCATATTTTCCACTTGCGTCTCTCCTATAAGTTACATATGTATAATTATAAAGACAAGTAATTTGTATAAATTTTAAAGTTAATTAAATTTATGAAATTCACTCAGTTGTGTCCGACTCTTTGCGACCCCATGGACTATACAGGCCATGGAATTCTCCAGGCCAGAATCCTGGAGTGGGTAGCCTATCCCTTCGCCAGCAAATCTTCCTGACCCAGGAATTGAACCAGGGTCTTCTGCATTGCAGGCAGATTCTTTACCAATTGAGCTACCAAATTTGTAAAGTTGTATAAAATTTACATAAACTTTGTGTTCTGTCAATTACAATATGCAATTGCAATGTCACTAAAATATCAACAATGACTTTTTTCCTGCTTTCTTTTGAAACTGGCCCTAAGAGGAATTTGCTTCAGAAACAAAAAGAAAAACACCTTCTCATGCAGGGTAGTTATTTCATCATGTCGCTGGCTTGGATGAAATTGACACTGAGATTAACAAGGCTTAAAGAGAGAATTTCGATCTGCCTAGTTCTTCTATTCTAGTAATCATTTTTTATACACCCTAGACTAGACCACAGTCAGTGGACCGGTTGAGGGAGTGAAGTTATTGGAATATAATGGTAATACTAAAACTTAAAGTCCAAGTAAACACACCCGGGACCACAAGAGTTTTGTAAACTAAAACTGGCAGGAGATCACACGGTTTGGCTTCACATGAATCTGAAATATCTAAGACATTTTCCATTTTTTCCTCCTAGGGTTTGGAACTATCCTTGCTCATGCAAACCAAAAACAGACCTGGTTATCCGACAAATCCCTGGCTAGTCACTCTCTTTTAAGAGTCCTAAAGATAGGAAAGCAGTGCAATAGAGAATTAAATTGCTATTTTGTATTAGATAAAACCAAACGTTAGGATTGTTTATTTGTTTATTTTTTGTGGGAGAGTTAATAAGGAAGTAGAAAAGCAAAGCATTAAACAATGAAAAAGGTTTTCTTAAGTTCTTTTGAAGACTGAAAAAATGGGTATCAGCGTAAAGACCATGCCCAGCTTCCCTGGTGGCTCAGTCAGTAGAAAGAATCTGCCTGCAATGCAGGCAACCTAGGTTTGATCCCTGGGTTGGGAATATTCCCTGGAGAAGAAAATGGCAACCCACTCCAGTATTCTTGCCTGGGAAATCCCACGGACAGAGGAGCCTCCCAGGCTATGGTCCATGGGATTGCAAGAGTTGGACACAATTTAGTGATTAAGCCACTAGCACCATAAAGACCATGTAGGCTGTAAACAAAATCGTGTTCAGCACACACTCATCAGACTCCCAAAATTTTCCTTGGAAAGAGCAATGGAGGTGAGGTAAGAAATAGATGGGTCCCCAGACTGAACAGTTAGTTTTTGTCAAGTGGAATAAAATTGAAGATTTGTTCTCATTCAGACACTCGAAGGACAAAACTAATGGCAGAAGCTGAGCTCTGCTAAAGAGATAAGATGACCTTTTCTGAGGTCAAGGAAAACTTCCCTGTCTTGTACATGTGCAGGAAGGCTCCTTGGGGGTTAAAAAAGGAGGGGTCACTACCCCATAATAAGTGTGGACATTTTCCAACAGGCCTCTGCAGGGGGACCCATCTTAGCAAAAGGTTGCACACGTGTATTGGGCAGGGTCAATCAATCAGTCGGGTATGAGGAAAAAAAATAATTGGCCAAAAGTAAACAAAGACTCAGAAGTACTATCCTATATAAGTGATTTAAATCACTTCTTTACAGTGCCCCTGCTTAGAGAGGAGGCCCATATGCTTTCTCTCTGGGTGTGCATCTCTGCCTAGCTTCTGACTTAGCTGTGCTTCTCATTCAGGATGCCCACACTCCTCTCTGGGTGTGTATTTCTGCCTTGCTTCTGTCTTAAACAAACTGCTTCTGTGCTCTCACGTTAGGCTGTCTCTGATGACAAACTCTGTGCCTGTTTTTACAGTTTTTGCCTCTATGAAACATTCTTGCTTTCAAAGGAGGTAAGAGCCAGGGAAACTTTGCCTCTAGCCCTGGGGGACTAGCAGCTAGGATTCCTGGTTTGTATCTAGGTTACCCAGTTCAACTCCTAGGCAGGGAACTAAGATCCCACTTTAGGACTGTTCACTGCTATCTTTCTGAGATCACATGCAGCAGTGGGGCCTCTGACCTCGAGGATTCTGGGACAAGTACCTCCTTCTTAGAATAATCTTGCCCTGATTCAAACATTTGCAAAGTTATGGGTCACTGCCAACCTAACAATTGGGCCCTAAGAAGGAGGACTGTCTGGGGCAATATTGAGTGGGGTAAGGTAAGGGACTGAGGAAAGAAAACATCATTCCAAGAGGTGCAGATGGCACTTTGGAGACCAGGGACAGTCTTTAAGTATGGGAGAAGAACAGTGTGGAGGAACTCAGGAGCACAGCTACAATTTCTCCCAAGTACTAAGACAGAAAAGTTATTGGAGACTGTGGAAGGGCTAATAAAGCAGTCTGAATGCAGGTGTCCTAGAGGAGATGGGAGAGGGAGGGTTCAGTTCTAACAAAGAAAAAGGAATACTTTTTCTATTTTTTCCTCCACATCTCAGGATTTATATTTGAATATATTTTTCTTAAAGCTTCAGAAGCGTCATTGGGTATTCACGCATTGGACAGGGTGGGGGAGAATGTACTAAGAGTTATTCCTTTAATAATTATTTAAAAACTGAGCAATCACACTTAGACCTCATTTATTCTTCATCAGCATCTCATCTCCTTGTTCTCCCCTTCACACAATTCACATGGTAGTGTATTTCAGCACATCACATTTTGCAGGGGGGACATAATGACACTTACAAAATGTACCAATAAATTTGGGGAGCACATCTACACAGCAAAGTTAATATTGCATTTCTTTCAGAGTTCTTTATAATATATAGTTATCTCTAGAGGTATACATATTTCAGTCTATTGATAAAAAGTGCTAAAATTTTTAATGGGCTTAGAAATATTGGGAGATATTGTCAATGATGGCTTGTACCATATTTAATATTAGGTCTTATTTTTCTTAGCTTCAGCTTCAGGTAATTTTCTTCAATTATTTAATATATTTTTCTTGAATCCACATGGACAGTATTAACTCCTTTGATGAAAATCATAAAAACCAGACATCTCCCCTTAACTTTATGTTTTAAAAAAGATGCACTAAACTACCTTGGTAATGGCTGTGAGATATGCCTTAATTTGACTTCTTTGTTCATATAATTTCAATTTCATATGCTAGGATACTATGTGACAAGATATCTTCCAATGCCCAGTTTTTCTGTTCCTAAGAGCCAAACAGAAAAAAAAAAAAATCTGTAACCTCATAATTAGATTTTCAGAGGCCAAAATTTACAGAACTAGTCGAGTAATCAGTTCAGTTCAGTTCAGTCACTCAGTCATGTCTGACTTTTTGTGACCCCATGGACTGAAGCATGCCAGGCCTCCCTGTCCATCACCAACTCTCAGAGCTTGCTCAAACTCATGTCCATCAAGTTGGTGATGCCATCAAACCATCTCATCCCCTGTCTTCCCCTTCTTTACCTGCCTTCAGTCTTTCCCAGGATCAAGTTCCAGTGAGTCAGTTCTTCACATCAGGTGGCCAAACGATTGGAGTTTCAGCTTCAGCATCAGTCCTTGCAATGAATATTCAGGACTGATTGCCTTTAGGATGGACTGGTTGGATCTCCTAGGAGTCCAAAGGGCTCTCAAGAGTCTTCTCCAATACTACAGTTCAAAAGCATCAATTCTTCAGTGCTCAGCTTTCTTTATAGTCCAACTCTCACATCCATACATGATCACTGGAAAAACCATAGCCTTGACTAGACGGACCTTTGTTGGCAAAGTAATGTCTCTGCTTTTTAATATGCTATCTAGGTTGGCCACAGCTTTTCTTCCAAGGAGCAAGCATCTTTTAATTTCATGGCTATAGTCAACATCTGCAGTGATTTTGGAGCCCCCAAAAATAAAGTCTGTCACTGTTTCCATTGATGCCCCATCTATTTGCCATGAAGTAATGGGACCGGATGCCATGATCTTAGTTTTCTGAATGTTGAGTTTTAAGCCAACTTTTTCGCTCTCCTCTTTCACTTTTATGAAGAGGCTCTTTAGGTTTTCACTTTCTGCCTTAAGAATGGTGTTACCTGCATATCTGAGGTTTTTGATATTTCTCCTGGCAGTCTTGATTCCAGCTTGTGCTTCATCCAGCCTGGCATTTCGCATGATGTACTCTGCATATAAATGAAACAAACAGGGTGACAATATACAGCCTTGATGTACTCCTTTCCTGATTTGGAACCAGTCTGTTGTCCCATGTCCAGTTCTAACTGTTGCTTCCTGACCTGCATACAGATTTCTCAGGAGGTGGTCTGATATTCCCATCTCTTTCAGAATTTTCCACAGTTTATTGTGATCCACACAGTCAAAGGCTTTGGCATAGTCAATAAAGCAATAGTAGATCATTTTCTGGAACTCTCTTGCTTTTTCAATGATCCAACAGATGTTGGCAATTTGAACCTTGGTTCCTCTGCCTTTTCTAAATCCAGCTTGAACATCTTGAAGTTCACGGTTCATGTATTGCTGAAGCCTGGCTTGGAGAATTTTGAACATTACTTTGCTAGCATGTGAGATGAGTGCAATTGTGCAGTAGTTTGAGCATTCTTTGGTATTGCCTTTCTTTGGGATTGGAATGAAAACTGACCTTTTCCAGTCCTGTGGCCACTGCTGACTTTTCCAAATTTGCTGGCATATTGAGTGCAGCACTTTCACAGCATCATCTTTTAGGATTTGAAACAGTTCAACTGGAATTCTATCACCTCCACTAGCTTTGTTCATAGTGATGATTCCTAAGGCCCACTTGACTTTGCTGGATGTCTGACTCTAGGTGAGTGATCACATCATCATGGTTATCTGTGTCATTAAGATCTTTTTTATATAGTTCTTCTGTGTATTGTTGCCACTTCTTCTTAATATCTTCTGCTTCTGTTAGGTCCATACCATTCCTGTCCTTTATTGTGTCCATCTTTGCATGAAATGTTCCCTTGGTATCTCAAATTTTCTTGAAGACATCTCTAGTCTTTCCCATTCTATTGTTTTCCTCTATTTCTTTGCATTGTTCACTTAAGAAAGCTTTCTTATTTCTCCTTGGCATTCTTTGGAACTCTGCATTCAGATGGGTATATCTTTCCTTTTCCCTTTTGCCTTTTGCTTCTCTTCTTTTCATAGCTATTTGTAAGGCCTCCTCAGACAACCATTTTGCCTTTTTGTATTTCTTTTTCTTGGGGATGGTCTTGATCACTGTCTCCTGTACAATGTCATGAACCTCTGTCCATAGCTCTTCAGGCACCCTGTCTATCAGATCTAATCCCTTGAATCTGTTTGTCACTTCCACTGTATAATTGTAAGGGATTTGATTTAGGCCATATCTGAATGGTCAGTGGTTTTCCCTACTTTCTTCAATTTAAGTTTGCATTTGGCAATACGGAGTTCATGATCTGAGCCACATGATCTGAGTCAGTTCCTGGTCTTATTTTTGCTGAAAGATAAGACACTGAAAGATGAACTTCCCAGGTCGATAGTGCCCAATATGCTACTGGAGAAGAGTGGAGAAATAACTCCAGAAAGAATGAAGAGACAGAGTCAAAGCAAAAACAGCAGCCAGTTGTCAATGTGACTGGTGATGGAAGTAAAACTGGATGCTGTAAAGAACAATATTGCATAGGAACCTGGAATGTTAGGTCCATGAATCAAGGTAAATTGGAAGTGACCAAACAGGAGATGGCAAGAGTGAACATCTACATTTTAGGAATCAGTGAGCTAAAATATACTGGAATGGGTGAATTTAACTCAGAGGACCATTATATCTACCACTGTGGGCAAGAATCCCTTAGAAGAAATGGCGTAGCCCTCAAAAGAGTCCAAAATGCAGTATTTGGATACAGTCTCAAAAATGACAGAATGGTCTCTGTTTATCTCCAAGGCAAACCATTCATGTCACATTAATCCAAGTCTATGCCCTGACCAGTAATGCTGAAGAAGCTGAAGTTGAACGGTTCTATGAAGACCTACAAGACCTTTTAGAACTAACACCCAAAAAAGATATCGTTTTCATTATAGGGGACTGGAATGCAAAAGTAGGAAGTCAAGAACTACCTGGAGTAACAGGAAGTTTGACCTTGGAGTATAAAATGAAGCATGGCAAAGGCTAACAAAGTTTTGCCAAGAGAACGCACTGGTCATAGCAAACACCCTCTTCCAACAGCACAAGAGAAGACTCTACACATGCACATCGCCAGATGGTCAACACCAAAATCAGATTGATTACATTCTTTGCAGCCAAACCTGTAGAAGTTCTATCCAGTTGAGTAACAGTCACCACTATAAATGTTTTTTATACTTCAGGAAAAACCATTGCCTAGAACATGTAACACAATTAGCCTTTTTAATTTTCTAGGCTCCTCTGCATATTTATATTTTAAATTGTTACTCATACATACACCAATCATCCCTCTTCAAGAAACGAAATCAAAGGAATTTCCTGGAGAATACCAATGCTGAAAATCCATAGTCTGAGGACTAGCTAAATCTATGTGGCCAACTCCAGTAGTTTCCAAGGACCCCTGAGCAATTCTTTTAAACATCTCTTCTCCTACACACATTTCCATAGACGTCCTCTGCCCATTTCCACTTTCTTTACTCAAATGATGACAATATCTTATCCACAAGACTGTTATACAGGAATACTCTCCACTTTCCTCCATCCATCTA
The DNA here is from genome assembly GCF_042477335.2 of Ovis canadensis. Taxonomy (NCBI): domain Eukaryota; kingdom Metazoa; phylum Chordata; class Mammalia; order Artiodactyla; family Bovidae; genus Ovis; species Ovis canadensis. Next base: position 160,544,574 of record NC_091247.1, on the reverse strand, counting down.
CAAACAGGCACATCCACATTCCATCTTGCTTCCTTCCCATATCCTGAGTCTGGCAGCATCAATAATGTCATCTTCTCTCTTTTATATTAATGCAATGAAAAGGGTAAAAACCCGACCTTGTCTCTACCGGGCTATCTTCCTTCCTGTCATTACGATGCTGCCAGAGGACGGGCTTGGGCCATACTCATGGGCTTGGTTTTCTTGCCCATCAGTCTTCTGCTCGCTACAGTATGGCTTTTGCCTTCATTACTAATAACATGCTTTCTTAAAAGGTCACTGATGACTTCCAAGTTGTTAAATCCATTGAGAGCTGGACCTTGCTCCTTGGAAGAAAAGCTATGACAAAAGAAAAGCTAGGCAGCATATTAAAAAGCAGAGACATCACTTTGCTGATAAAGGTCTGTATAGTCAGAGCTATGGTTTTTCTAGTAGTCATGTACAAATGTGAGAGTTGGACCAGAAAGAAGGCTGAGCACTGAAGAATTGATGCTTTTGAACTGTGGTCCTGAGAAGACTTGACGGTCCCTTGAACAGCAAGGAGATCAAACCAGTCAAACCTAAAGGAAATCAACCCTGAATATTCATTGGAAGGACTGATGCTGAACTTCAATACTTTGGCTACTTGATGTGAAGAGCCGACTTTTTTGGAAAACAGCCTGATGCTGGGAGAGACTGAGTGCAGGAGAAGTGAGTGACAGAGGATAACATGGTTGGATGGCATCCAAATCAATGATATAAGTTTGAGCAAACTCTGGGGGATAAGGAAGGACAGGGAAGCCTGGCATGTTGCAGTCTATGGGTGACAAAGAGTCCAACAAGAATCAGTGACTGAACAAACAAAAATATTCTCTTAAATGTTTTTTATTACAATCAATTTCTCTTTCTCTCTCTCTCTCTCTTTTTTGATCTATACATTACAACAATTTCTCTTCTCTCTCTCCTTCTCTGATGTCTTTCTCTATGATCTTCACATGCTTCTCCTTTTATAACTGCCCCTTACAAAGAGTTCAGATGTGGGCCTAGACACCATTAGAGAATCCATAGCTTTTGTGTTTCCATAAATGTGACTGTTTTTCTGGGGAGAGTAGACCCTAGCTTTTATCACATTCTTAAAGGAGTCCATGACTCAAAAAAAGGGTTAAGAACCACTGCCTTCAAGGTTAATGTTTCCAGGATACAACTTCTGGGCTCCTTTTCCTGCCTTTGCTCTCTTCTTGGGGTATCTTATCTGTTTCTCTGTCTTCAACTTACACCTATGTTTCCGTGATCTCCACATTTTTATCTCCAGTTTTTACCCTTCTTCTGAGTTCTAGATTCATATCAACAACTATCCACAAGACAGCTCCCCTTAGACTTAACATGTTTGAACCAAACCCATTATCTTCCCAAAGAACCTCTTCACTTTTATTTCTTAAGATAGCAAGCAGTCCATAACCAGCTGTCCAACCTATAAATGTGTCAGTCTTTATAAACTATTTTTTCACCAATCACCTCCACAAATCCTCGTTGATTTTTCAGATCTGTCCCTTTCTTTTCCTTCCCATTGTTACTACCAAAATTCAGACACTTCTCACCCATGCTGCTGTTAATTGTCCCTGACCCATCTCTCTATTAATTAATGACTCCCAGATTTATCCCCTCCAATCCACATTATCATCCAGTTTTTCCTCTTTCATGCCAGCTGGACCACATCACTGTTCCCACTTAAAACTCTTAATGATTTCTGATCACAAGGAGGAGTTCAGCTACAGCTTTACATCAGGCTCTGCCCACAACCTCTTCTCTCATGTCTTGCCTCACAAGGCTTTGATCCAGGGACAGCGAGTTGTGAGTCCATTCAGCTGCCATGCCTTCACACAGACCCTGCTCCCTTCTCTGTGTCTGAAATGTTTACCACCTGCCCTTGCTGGAAATGACTGCATGACTGAGCATGCACACTTTTGTCTACCAAGCAAACTTTGACTTAACCTTCCAGACTCAGGTACAATGTCACCTCTTTGGCAAAACTTTCCCATTCCAGATGAATCTTTCCTGTACTTTCCCTTATCTTTACTATTGCATTTATACTAACAATCTATTTACTTGTCCTCCCACTCTCCTCTGTGGCAAGAACTTTGTCTCGTGTCTGTTTTTATTTGAATCCCCAATGACTAATATTAGGTTAGCCAAAAAGTTCATCTGGAGTTTTTCAAAACATCTTACAGAAAAACCCAAATGAACCTTTTGGCCAACCCAATATATATTTTTTGTGGCTCAAAAGCTATTCTTATTTGAATCCCCAGTAACTAATATATTTTTGTGGCTCAAAAGCTTTAAGTCCAATTAGTTATATCCTTTAAAAAAAAACATAGGTAAATCATGTCTTACCATGTCTAGTCCAAGTCATGAAATTTCTGATTTTAAAGGAAACAGAAGCCCCAGTATACTTGTGAAGCTTTGATTGAGAGAGGTGGACTGGGATTCCAATCACAACTTAGCAGGAAAGGGTGACAGTGAGGCCACACACAAGGAAGCTACGCTGGTCCCGAGCCTGCTCTCCATGGAGATAGCTAGCAGTCCAAATAATATCATCCAGAGGCTGGGGGGAATTTGTGCTACAGTCAGACCAGCTTGGCTTGAATTTTCATCCCACTGCTTATTAGCTGGCCCTGAGCAAAGTCTTAGCCTCTTATTCTTTCAACCCATCTTCCTGAGTGTGCCAGGCACTGGGCATCGGGTATGCCTACAGTGCCAAGGTACAAAACCAGTATTTGTCCTTATGGAGTTTGCAGGCTAGAAGGAAATTGATCAAATAAGTAAGACTGTGATAAAGTACTTCAGAGGAGACGTGTGTAGTGCTTTGAGAATAGGTAATTTGACTTCGCTGGGCTTCCTAGGTGGCACCAGTGGTAAAGGCGGCATGGCAGCCCACTCCAGTATTCTTGCCTGGAGAATCCCATGGAAGAAGAGCCTGGCAGGCTACAGTCCAGAGGGTCGCACAGAGTGGGACACGACTGAAGAGACTTAGCACGTACACACAGTGGGTCAAGAGAGGCTTGCCTGACTTCTGCTGCGTGAGTGGAAGCTAAACAGGAGAAAGAGGGGACAGCGCTGTTGGCAGAGGAAAGGTCAGGTAAGGAAGCTCTGACAGAACTTTGGCAAGCATGAGGAACTGGAGGGAGGCCAGCCCCTCCTTTACAGCACTGTTGCAAGGATTAAGATAAATAACGTGTAAAGTAAGGAGCCAATGTTGGCACATAGTAAGCATTCAACAAATATTAGGATCTACGCGAGTCCCTTATTGATGGGGTGTGGCAGCAAAAGTTTCTAGACAGTGGGAGAACCCACAGGTAGAAAGCAGCAGTCTGGAGGTTTCTGGATGTTCGGGGTGGGAGGAATGAAATCAAACCATCCTGAAGGACATCAGCCATGAGCTGAGGTGACAGAAGAGTTCAAAAGGGAAGCAGTGGCTGAGAAAATAGTCTAAAAAACTTTTCCTTTTTTGCTTATTGCAGACATGCATTTATAGTCCATGTTGTCATACATGGCCAAATTGCAATTACATTTCTTCTTTAGCTTAAAAATAAGTTAGAAATTCTTATCAAAGTATTAATTTAGACATGGTTAAAATAGGATGTTTTATATTTTATGTGATGTTTACCACAATAAAAAATTTTTAAACTTTTTTCCTACAAATTATAATATATCTGTAAAATGGCATATTATGTTTCTATTAAACACACTAAGGTATAGCTACAAAAAAATATTAATTTAGAAAGCAGAAGAGCAAGTGAAACTACACCACAAAGATGTAATCTACAAAATCTAGGTTATGGGAACCTCTATAGGCCAAAAACCTAGTCTCCTCAACAAAGATTTGAAGCAATTTTTAAAAAGAGAGCAACAAAGGGCAAACACAGATTACAAGAGACCTAAAAGACTTAGTCCCACTCTCACATCCATAATGACGACTAGAAAAACCACAGCCGTGACTAGACGGACCTTTGTTGACAAAGTGATGTCCCTGTTTTTTTAATAGGCTGTGAGAGTTGGACTATAAAGAAAGCTGAGCACCGAAGAATTGATGCTTTTGAACTGTGGTATCAGAGAAGACTCTTGAGAGTCCCTTGGACTGCAAGGAGATCCAACCAGTCCATCCTAAGGAAGATCAGTCCTGGGTGTTCATTGGAAGGACTGATGTTGAAGCTGAAACTCCAATACTTTGGCCACTTGATGCAAAGAGCTGACTCATTTGAAAAGACCCTGATGTTGGGAAAGATTGAAGGCAGGAGGAGAAGGGGACGACAGAGGATAAGATGGTTGGATGGTATCACCAACTCAATTGACATGAGTTTGGGTGGACTCCAGGAGTTGGTGATGGACAGAGAGGCCTGGCGTGCTGTGGTTCATGGGGTCACAAAGAGTTGGACACAACTAAGCAACTGAACTGAAAAGATTTAACCAATCACAATGTGTGGACCTTATTCTGATCCTTATTCAAATAAACAAATCTTTAAAAATGTATGACGTTTCTGAGAGATAGTAGGAAATGTAAACACTAACCAGATGTTTGTCTATATTAAAGAATTATTTTTAGTAGTTTTGTAGGGGAGTTGTAGTTATCTTTATAGCTACATATGAAAATATTTGTGGATGAAATGATATACCACCTGAAATTGCTTCAAAATGCTATGGGGAGAGGAAGTAGGTACAGAGTATAGATAAAATAAGACCAGCTAAAGTTAACAATTCTTGAATTTGGATGATGGATACAGGGTGTTCATTTTACTATTCTGTCTATATTTGTATATTTAAAAAATTTTCCATAATAAAAAGCTTTTTAAAAAAGGAAACAAAATCTCATATTGACATCTGTGTGGAATGAATAAGCTTCAATTCACAGAGAATAACACATCAAGTAACACAGCAGAGTTTCCCTGGCAGTCCAGTGCTTCCAATACAGGGGGCACAGGTTCGATCCCTGGTTAGGGAAATAAGATCCCACACGTTGCACGGCAAAACACACACACACACACACACACACAATGAAACTTCATTCCCAAGTGCTATAGCAGTGCTAACCATCTGGCTGGATGTTCATAACCAAGGCTCCCCACACACTCTCGTCCAGACACACCAGCTTCCTTGCTGTTGCCTTAGCATGCCAGGTACCTTCCCGCCTGGGGAGCTTGGCACGAACTATTCCTTCTGCTAGGGTGCTTGCCCCCCAGATATGCACACAGTTACACCCTGAATTTTATTCTGGTTTCAAGTAAAATGCCATCTCACCCAAGCATACCTCCTCTCTGAAATAACAACTCCCACCATGCATATTCTTATTTTCTGCTTTAATTTCCCACAGAACACTTATCATTACTTGACCTATGTCCACTTACATTTTTATAATTATATCTCCTTCCATTTACCACATGGAAAGTCAGCCCCACGAGGACCAACACTTCACCTCTCTTCTCTGCTGCGTCCCTACCACCTTGAGCAGTGCCTGCCGCATTGCAAGTGCTCAGTCAGCTCACAGGATGAAGGAGAGACGGAATGAATAAAGATCAGCTACATACAACGACCTATTCTGTTTATGTTTCAATCTGGAGAAGATTTTGTTATTAACTGATCAGAATTAGTTTACTTTAAAACCTTTGCCATCGTCAGAGCTGTTGGCTGAAATGGAGCCGTAAGATAAAAGGCAAGGCCTAAGAAAATCAAACATGCTTTTGGAAATATACACACAGTGTAATTTAACCACAGTATCATTTTTATCTATTGTGTGCCTTCTTTCTGTTCAAATTGAAATATAGGAAATTGGTTGTATGGGAGAAAACATTACATTTAGTTTAAGCAGAAACAAGACAATCGACCCTCTGCATCCATTGGTTTTGCATTCCATCACCAACCACTGGTGGAAAATGCATGAAGCTGCAGATATAGAAGGCCAACTGTGTTCATTGCACTGTGCCATCATATATTCTAAGGGGTAGAACATCATCAGATTTGGGTGTTCATGGGGGCTCCTGGATACTCCCCAGGTGGTGCTGGTGGTAAAGAACCTACCTTCCAAAGCAAGAGGCGCAAGAGTTCGATCCCTGGGTCAGGAAGATGCCCTGGAGAAGGGCATGGCAACCCACTTGAGTATTCTTGCCTGGAAAATCCCATGGACAGAGGAGCCTTGTGAGTAGTAGTCCATGGGATCACAAAGAGTCGGACATGACCAAAGTGACTTAGCACATGCAACCAACACCCTGTGCATACTTATACCCTTAAGTAAGTTGAGTCAAGTAGTAGTTTCTTGAAGACAGAGGCAAAGACGACTTCTGTAGTTGTTACCTTGTCTAACACTGTACTATACACTAGACAATATAGGCAATAAATACTACTGGCAATCATGATGATGTGATCACTAATCTAGAGCCAGACATCTTGGAATGTGAAGTCAAGTGGGCCTTAGAAAGCATCACTAAAAACAAAGCTAGTGGAGGTGATGGAATTCCAGTTGAGCTGTTTCAAATCCTGAAAGATGATGCTGTGAAAGTGCTGCACTCAATGTGCCAGCAAGTTTGGAAAACTCAGCAGTGACCACAGGACTGGAAAAGGTCAGTTTTCATTCCAATCCCAAAGAAAGGCAATGCCAAAGAATGCTCAAACTACCGCACAATTGTACTCATCTCACATGCTGGTAAAGTAATGCTCAAAATTCTCCAAGCCAGGCTTCAGCAATACGTGAACCGTGAACTCCCTGATGTTCAAGCTGGTTTTACAAAAGGCAGAGGAACCAGAGACCAAATTGCCAACATCCGCTGGATCATTGAAAAAGCAAGAAAGTTCCAGAAAAACATCTATTTCTGCTTTGTTGACTATGCCAAAGCCTTTGACTATGTGGATCACAAGAAACTGTGGAAAATTCTGAAAGAGATGGGAATACCAGACCACCTAACCTGCCTCTTGAGAAATCTGTATGCAGGTCAGGAAGCAACAGTTAGAACTGGACATGGAACAACAGACTGGTTCCAAATAGGAAAAGGAGTACGTCAAGGCTGTATATTGTCACCCTGCTTATTGAACTTCTATGCAGAGTACATCATGAGAAATGCTGGACTGGAAGAAACACAAGCTGGAATCAAGACTGCTGGGAGAAATATCAATAACCTCAGATATGCAGATGACACCACCCTTATGGCAGAAAGTCAAGAAGAGCTAAAGAGCCTCTTGATGAAAGTGAAAGAGGAGAGCGAAAAAGTTGGCTTAAAGCTCAACATTCAGAAAACGAAGATCATGGCATCTGGTCCCATCACTTCATGGCAAATAGATGGAGAAACAGTGGAAACAATGACAGACTTTATTTTTCTGGGCTCCAAAATCACTGCAGATGGTGACTGCAGCCATGAAATTAAAAGACGCTTACTCCTTGGAAGGAAAGTTATGACCAACCTAGATAGCATATTAAAAATCAGAGACATTACTTTGCCGACTAAGGTCTGTCTAGTCAAGGCTATGGTTTTTCCTGTGGTCATGTATGGATGTGAGAGTTGGACTGTGAAGAAGGCTGAGTGCCGAAGAATTGATGCTTTTGAACTGTGGTGTTGGAGAAGACTCTTGAGAGTCCATTGGACAGCAAGGAGATCCAACCAGTCCATTCTGAAGGAGATCAACCCTGGGATTTCTTTGGAAGGACTGATGGTAAAGCTGAAGCTCCAGTACTTTGGCCACCTCATGTGAAGAGTTGACTCATTGGAAAAGACTCTGATGCTGGGAGGGATTGGGGGCAGGAGGAGAAGGGGACGACTGAGGATGATATGGCTGGATGGCATCACGGACTCGATGGGCGTGAGTCTGAGTGAACTCCGGGAGATGGTGATGGACAGGGAGGCCTGGAGTGCTGCGATTCATGGGGTCGCAAAGAGTCGGACACGACTGAGCGACTGAACTGAACCAAACCAGTACTATATATATATATGTATATATATATATATATACATATATACCTGTTGTTGTTTTTGACAGAAAAATGCCTATATCAATCAATACAAGTAGGTAACTATGAGGCTGAGAAATCTTGTAAATAATTGAACAAGTATCTGGGAGAAGAGCACATCAGCACAAGGAATAGTTCCTGCCAAGTCCCTCGGGTGGGATGGGACATGGGACAATCAGGAAACAGCATGGAAGCCAATGTGGCAAGACCAGAGCAGACTGGGCACTGCAATCATGGGAGCCCAGGTGGGAGGGAAAGCATTGCCTGGCACAGGCAAAGGTGCCAGATTCTCCCAGAGGAGGGACTCAGGAAATCTGCCCTTAATAACAAGATCAGCTCTAACCATCCTCTGGAGGTTAATTGCATTTGACTGTGGGTGATACCAACACCCTGCCTTGCATCTCGTCTCACTCTTCTGTGGCCCTCCCACCTGCACCCTGGTCATCCAGCCTGGGAGGAGGTCTAGTGAGAACAGTCAGCCATGGTGCCTGTCAGGTCCCAGCCAAGGGCGGGGAGGAGTTTTAATTATGAATACATGCTTACTACTACACAGAAATGGACATTTTTATTATTGAAATGAGAACAGTTTTAGCACTAATCAGAAGACATTTTATTATCTCTGGCTGGCGAGCAAAATTCCAGGATCTGCCTGAGGATTTGTCCAAAGGCCTAGGAGAAAGAAACCTACATAGTAGATTTGGAGGTGCTGTTGTGAAAAAGACTGCTCTATGGCGTTTTGCTTATTTGCTGTAATAGTTTTAAGTCCTTAGATCCTTACAGAAGGATTTTTAAGAGCCAAAGACAGGACAGCACATTTTCCATCCGAGTGTAAGCCAACCTCACAGCCTCTCATTTTGCCCACTTAAAACATGTCAGAAGATTAGCACCATTCTGAACCCTCCTTTATCACTATCTAATGTTATGTTACACAGTTGCTTTTTCATTTCTAAAAGTTATTTCCTGTAGATTATTTAGTAATCTACAGGATAATAAAATGTCCTCTGATTAGTGCTAAAACTGTTCTCATTTCAGTAATCAAAATACCCATTTCTGTGTAGTAGTAAACATGTATTCATAGTTAAAACTCCTCCCCGCCCTTAACTAGAACTTGAAAAGCACCATGGCTGACTGTAGTTCCTCTTCCGAGAGGGATAAGCACTGTCTTCCCAAGCACAGTGAATGAGCGTGCTTTACAGGTAAAATAAACAGTTATGAGGCAAATGCAAGCAGACACCACAATTAGTCAAGCGGATTCATCTAAAAAAAAAAAAAAGCACATTAAAGCTGAATCAACTGTCATCTTTCCATGATGACTGTTGATCTGATGTGATGAGAGAAAGTTCACACACGTGGATGAGTCCATTGGGCTCCCTGATGGTCTGGGACGTTGTTAACTCATACAGACTGATTCTGGCCCTGGTTCAAACTTCTAAGCCTTTGTTCTTGGGGCTCAGAGGACGGCTTTGAAGTTCAGGATAAAGCTCTTCTAACACACCATTACCAAAGAATAACCTTTTGATTATGATCTCATGAAAGTCTAATCAATAACTTACATAAGTTAAAACCATGGCAAACAGTGACGAACCTGTAATTGGACCTTTATGAATTCCATATGTTACAATCTCGGCATTAGCTAGCAGTCTTGCGTAATACATGTATCTCTTCCCCAAACACAGCCGCTGAACTTTTTAAAAAGGCTATGAAACTTTTCACAGCTACCGAAAAGAGTTCAGCCTTGAACTCTCTGGGCCCTTAAACTAGGGTGTAGGTACCTAACGGGTGGGAATTTGGGGAAAGCTTAAAAGGCTACTTCCTCCAAATCCAACAGACACTCATTTGTGTAAAGCAATTAAATCAAAGCCAGTAACTTTTTACTTAATTGCATGGCTTGTGTGCTTTGAAAAAAATATTATCAGGGGAATAAAAGACTTCTCCAACAAATCACTGTTAAAACATAAATGGAAACTATATTCACTCAGCAAAAGGCATGCTCTCATGTAAAGTTCTCAAATAACCTGGACCTGGCAAGGAAGCCATTGTCATTATTTATAGTATCTAAGATTCATATTTACTTCTAGCTCTCTCTCTCTCATTAAAGCTAAATTACATTATTACTAAATTTTAAAATGTGGGTGTTCAGTGTAGCTTCAATAGCTTCAATTTGGGTGGAAGGGCACGTAGCAAATGAGAGAAGATTTGGAAAGGAAAGTACCTAACCCAGAGCCATGGGAGTTAAACACAAACAAAACAAATCCAGAGTTTTCTGATCTATGTAAGGGGACAAGGAAGTCTAAACTGAAGGAACACTTAATGACAGAATAAAAGATATCCAAAGATCAGTCCTACCTCTTTGGACTAAACATCAGATCTTTAAAGAGAAATGAGAATATAAAGCCAAAAGCAATAGCAAAGAGAGGACACGTCCAAGGAGTTAGTTTTGCATGTTGGCCCCTCCCTCAAAACTGTTACTACCCAGGCCCAGAGTCACCTATTCGGTTTCATTACCTGTAAGCACGATTTTTTTCCCTTTGCAATATATTTTAAAGTTGCCAAATCTATTTCCTAGCAAATGTATATATGCCTTTAGATACCTTAGTTCAAAATAGCACTGCTAAATCTTTGTAATTCTACTGCTATTGTATAGAATGTCTCCACTTGCAAATGTAACTAGCTTTCCAATTAAAATTTGAATTACTAACTCACAATGCATTCACTGTACCCATCTACAAAGAAATATGATATCTGGCTTCATATCTCCTCTATTTGATTACAATTCCTAAAGGCTGAGACCATAATTGTTTAGCAATCTCTTTTAAATAGTTTAATGTCATTTTATAACAGCAAATTCAAATATCTTGTGCATGCACACACACACAAAGCAGGCCATAACATCAAATGGAAGAAGGATCAGGCTTTTAACATCTTCACTTTGATTTTTTTTTTTTTTAAGAAAATATCAGTGAGCTGATTTTGGTCCAGGTTCAATTCCTGGGTAGGGAATTAAGATCTTGCTTCATGGCCCCTCTCATTGCTGCCTTGCTGAGGTCAGTCCCCAGTTGTGACAGAGGATAACAGGTTACATAAAGAGGAAAAGAAACAGACCAATAGGAGAACTGTATGTATGCAACTCAGCAGAGCTTATATGATCTGAATCATGATTTGTGTGAATGTGTGGAAATTAAAAAATACTGAAAAATGGGTCTCCGGTATTCAGGAGGGGCTCAATTAACTTCAGAAATGTCCTTGGTTCTGGGCTCCACTTCTGTGGCACTGGTACAAGACCTCTCACCTGTTGCCTGGGGGCAGGACTTGACACCATAGGACTGCCCTGGGGGTCCAGTGACCAAGACTCCACGCTCCCAAGGCAGGGGGCTTAGGCTTGAGCCCTGGCAGGGAACTAGATCCCATGCGCCACAACTAACAGTTTTCATCCCCCAACTAAAAGATCCCACGTGCTGTAGCTAAGACCCTTTCAGGAGGGGAAAAAAAGGGTGGCTCTGGAAATTACAAACAGATCAGCATCAATCTCTCTCTTTTAATAGCTAAAGGGATAAGTTAGACATCAACGTAGAGTCACAAGACACAAACAGTGCCTGACTTAACTGATGGTTTTCCTTAAGAGAGAGCACAGGAAACAATGGAGAAAGTCTACTTTTACTTCAAAATCACTTTGGATTCCTTCCCACAACTGGGACATCTAGCCTTTCTATGATACTATGGAATGGTGATACAATCAAACTAAGAGGTATGGCCAAAGCTTAAACCTATAGAAGGCTAGTCTGCACACTGGTGTTTCATTCAAACTGATCTTGGAAAACCAACACTTAGATATTCTCATTAGTGACTTTTAGAAACAAAATGTGAAGTTGCTCAAAACAGCTGTAGACTTTCTTAAATCAAGTAGATTTTAATACACTGCAGGACAGAGTGTCCACATCTTAACCTATTTTAATTGGTTAAATTAAATAAAAACACTATTAAAACTAGAATAAAATATGCCAACCACTAAAGCATAACAGGGCAACCGAAACTAGGCAAATCAATCTAGAAAATCATAGCTTATCACAACCTGAATTTGAGCAAGTAATTTCATGCTATGCAAAAAGTCAACTTGATTATGAAACCTATTGCGTGCAAAAATCCTTTCATGCCATGCATTAAATACTACTATTTATTTAAATGATATGAATCCAAAATTTCAGAGAAACATACAAAAAGCTTACTAAAGCTATTTAAAATGGCTTATGAAAGCTGCTTTTGAAAATTAAGTATTACTTTTCTAATTTTGTTTTTTGTCTTTAATTCTTAGTGGGGTTTTTTTCTTTCTTTTTTTACATATCAGTATGGGAAACTAGTCTCTGATGTCAGTGACTTTTTGCTAAATGGCTGTTCTCAAGTCCTTAAGGGTACAACAAAAAGAAGTGAGATTTCATCGTAGCAAGTGAGATTCTGGATGGATAGGACGTGTGGGCCATCAACATGACGAAAGTCTGGATAGCCAAAATGATGGGGGAGTTCTTACCAAAGGCACTTGAAGATCTACCCTGCAATGCTTCCTGTGAGAGGCTGAGCTCCCTGCCAGCTCTGCTAATGAATGATTGACCTTGAAAGTGTCTGTTCACAAGCAGCCTGTCAACATCTCCTCCCTACTCCTGTCTGGACTGGTGCACTGGCTCCTTCTTGTTTCGACTTTTTCCACTCCCGAACTTGGTAATTTGTTCATGCTACTCTTCCTGAGCTCCCCTCACCCCAAACTGCTTTATTCTGGGGGAAAAAAAAATCCTCCCATACATTTATTTCTAAGTTATCTTATTCCCACAGAACTCTTTCCATCAGCTTTTTTTAAGAGTCATCTTGGCATTATCCCTTCTATTTCTGTCTTGAATGTTTTCCCTCAATTTTCTTCGGTTGTGCCATATCACTTTTCATACTATTAGAGGAAATGAAAGTAGCAGAAGTTCTAGTACCATGGGGGAAAATCATGTTTATTAAATGGAAGAAGGAAGGAAAGGGAGAGAGGATGTAAGTCTAAGATTGGTGGATTCTAGGGAAAAGAATTTAGCCCCAAGAAAAGCCAACATTCTAAAATGAAATGAGAGAAGGACAATGGAACGTAAGGGTCAAGGGTCACTACATGTTGTGCTGACATAATGACTTTCTTCCTTCTTAGGCAGTGGACAAAAGACAAAGCCTATCTTTTGCTTTTCAAAGTCAAGTAAAAACAGTGCTATGTTTAAAGATATATATTATCTATTAAAAACTTTTCAGCTCTCATTGAAAAATCTATATCTATAGTTTAATTTGATGCTGTTGGAATCTCCACAATTCAGGATCTCAGAGAGCTCTGTAAACAGGTCAGTCTTCATAAAGCCCCTCTAAGGTAAAATGGTAGAACATGGTAGCTTTGAGCTGGAAGAATTCTAGGAGATCATGTGGGGAAATTGAAGGTCATAGAAGTTAGGTTATATTTCCAAGGTCAGCACTGGTGGAACTGGACCAGCATATTTTCCATGATATCACACTGCCTCCCTAACCATTTCCATGATGCTAACGTTGAAATGAAAGGGGAAAAACCCACACTGATACTAGCCTGGGATTTAGGGGACTGCCATCATTAAATATCCACTGAGTCCTAGGCACTGTGCTGGATGAAACATACCATGGCCAGAGCTGAGCAGCGTCTCTAAGGATTCCATCCAACTGCTGCCCCCAAATTGAACTTTAAAGTGTGTGTGTGTATGTGTGTGTGTCTGCTGGACTGGATAACACAAGAACAGATCAACAGATTTCCTTGACTCCATCCTGGAAGAAAAATTGTAGGCAATTCTTTCCTTCCACATTTTATGGGACCACTGAATTGTGATGTGGTGATGCTACTACACCTTTTCACAGCTTAAAGATTCAGACTAAAGCAAAGTGGAAAGCTCTGCTCCGGCTGTCAGCTGATGCGTGCTCTGTGGCTAGCTTTCTCTGTGATCCTCAGAAAGTCAGTCATCATCCCTGGTCTCGAATTTTCTCATCAGAAAAATAAGGCGTCTGAGGAATCTTTAAGAGTCCTTCTCTTTTAAGAGTTTATCATTCTAGGTGGAGGCAGCCCTTGACAAATTCTTCCAGGGTTTAACCTAGAGTCTGACCACTTGGGAAGAATGTAGTTCATCCTGCATAGATAACTAGATGGAGAACTGGGCTCAGTGAAGAGTTAGTTCTTGAACTTACAGTTACCAGGGGAAGGGATAGTTACAGAGATTGTGATCAACATGTACACGCTGCTATATTTAAAATATAAACCAACAAGGTCCTACTGTGTAGCACAGAGAATGTTGCTCAGTGTTATAGGCAGCCTGGATGGGAGGGGAGTTTGGGGGAGAATGGATACACGTATATGTATGGCTGATTCCCTTTGCTGTCCACCTGAAACTATCACAACATTGTTAATCGGCTATGCTCCAATATATAATAGAAAGTTTTAAAATATGATATATATATATATATATATGTTTTAAAAAAATAGTTCTCAATGTTAAAGCCATGGCATATTAGCTCTGTGCTCTTAGTGATTGGAGACTCATGATTCATTAGCATCATCCTTGCAGAGCATATGGAAACATGGATATTTGACACCCAGACATCCTTGTTTGCACATTTTTGTCTTTATCAATGTCTGAGTTCTTCAAAGTGCAGAGATACATTTTGATAAGCAAGTAAATAGATAACTTAGATCGAGGAAGCCAATGGGATGGCTGAGAATGCTTATGCTCACTTCAGTTCAGTTGCTCAGTCGTGTCCAACTCTGCAACTCCATGAATCACAGCACGCCAGGCCTCCCTGTCCATCACCAACTCCCAGAGTTCACTCAGACTCATGTCCATCGAGTCCGTGATGCCATCCAGCCATCTCATCCTCTGTCATTCCCTTCTCCTCCTGCCCCCAATCCCTCCCAGCATCAGAGTCTTTTCCAACGAGTCAACTCTTCTCATGAGGTGGCCAAAGTACTGGAGTTTCACCTTTAGCATCAGTCCTTCCAAAGAAATCCCAGGGCTGATCTCCTTTAGAATGGACTGGTTGGATCTCCTTGCAGTCCAAGGGACTCTCAAGAGTCTTCTCCAACACCACACTTCAAAAGCATCAATTCTTCGGTGCTCAGCCTTCTTCACAGTCCAACTCTCACATCCATACATGACCACAGGAAAAACCATAGCCTTGACTAGATGGACCTTAGTCGGCAAAGTAATGTCTCTGATTTTTAATATGCTATCCAGGTTGGTCATAACTTTCCTTCCAAGGAGTAAGCGTCTTTTAATTTCATGGCTGCAGTCACCATCTGCAGTGATTTTGGAGCCCCCCAAAATAAAGTCTGACACTGTTTCCACTGTTTCCCCATCTATTTCCCATGAAGTGATGGGACCAGATGCCATGATCTTAGTTTTCTGAATGTTGAGCTTTAAGCCAACTTTTTCGCTCTCCTCTTTCACTTTCGTCAAGAGGCTTTTTAGTTCCTCTTCACTTTCTGCTGTAAGGGTGGTGTCATCTGCATATCTGAGGTTATTGAGATTTTTCCCAGCAATCTTGATTCCAGCTTGTGCTTCCTCCAGCCCAGCGTTTCTCATGATGTACTCTGCATAGAAGTTAAATAAGCAGGGTGACAATATACAGCCTTGACATACTCCTTTTCCTATTTGGAACCAGTCTGTTGTTCCATGTCCAGTTCTAACTGTTGCTTCCTGACCTGCATACAGATTTCTCAAGAGGCAGGTCAGGTGGTCTGGTATTCCCATCTCTTTCAGAATTTTCCACAGTTTGTTGTGATCCACACAGTCAAAGGCTTTGGCATAGTCAATAAAGCAGAAATAGATGTTTTTCTGGAACTTTCTTGCCTTTTCGATGAGCCAGCAGATGTTGGCAATTTGATCTCTGGTTCCTCTGACTTTTCTGAAACCAGCTTGAACATCTGGAAGTTCACGGTTCACGTATTACTGAAGTCTGGCTTGGAGAATTTTGAGCATTACTTTACTAGTGTGTGAGATGAGTGCAACTGTATGGTAGTTTGAGCATTCTTTGGCATTATTTTTAGATTAGAAGTATAATTTTAATTAATATCTATCTGAAGAGTTATTTCCACAGTTAATAACCACCCCTATGCAACAGTGTTTACCTTGGAGGGCTTCACATCCCTGTGTGGAAAGGAGAGTTGCTCACTGCTCCCCCACTACCCCCTACAGTAGGAAATTCCCACTGAGGTGAATTGGTTAGAATTTAGCAAAATGCAGGCTAAAATCAACCTCCATCAGTACCATTTAGAAAACTTCATTTGGAGGTTTAGAAATAAGCCACAAAAGGATACTGAAAAGGACACGCTTGCCTAATTGTGTTTGAAATGTGTAGCTCTGACAAGTGCTATCTTCCTTCCACAGCCACAGTGTATGTGCCAAGAGCCTGTCCAAGGATATCCCAGTTGCTTTGACACAGAATTCCACTTGTGGAACTCAGTCCCAAGGGACAATTTTATTCATACTATTAATCCTAATATGGAAAAACTTTTATGCATCAAGATGCCCTTCACAGAGTAATTTATATAGTGAAAAACTATCTAGAGACATAATCAAAATAGGAGAATATTTAAATAAACCAGAGAACAAACGTAATAACCTGCGAAACTGCTCCCACTTGTCCTTAAGCAAACAACAAACAAGTGAAAGTCGCTCAGTCATGTCTGACTCTTTCTGACTCCATGGACTATGCAGTCCGTGGAATTCTCTAGGCCAGAATACTGGAGTGGGTAGCCTTTCCCTTCTCCATGGGATCTTCCCAACCCAGGGATCGAACCCAGGTCTCCCACATTGTGGGTGGATTCTTTACCAGCTGAGCCCACCAGGGAAGCCCAACAACAAACAAAAAAGGACATAAATTGTTACTTCAGTGCAAACAACTAAATGAAAAAATATATATATATTTTATTAGTTTTTATTGGCGTATAGTTGCTTTACAATGGTGTCTTAGTTTCTGCTGTACAGCAAAGTGAATCAGCTGTACGTATACATATATTCCCTCTTTTTTGGATTTACTTCCCACTTAGGTCACCAGAAAGCACTGAGTCGAGTTCCCTGTGCTATACAGTAGGTTCTCATTAGTTATCGATTTTATATGTAGTAAGTGTATATATGTCAGTCCCAAGCTCCCTATTCATCCCACTCCTTCCCCACTTAGTATCCATAAGTTTGTTCTATAAAAATCAGCACAATATTAACATTTCTTAACATAAGTTAACCATACATGACTTCCCTATTCTTCTTTCTCTTTTTCTATATTTTCCAAAAAAATTTAGAGCGTACTAGTTTATGACGGAAAAAAGTAATGAAGTTAAAATTAGACTATAAGCATTCAAAAAAAGAAATAGTTACACCCAGGAAATTAAGTACTACAAACTTTAATGAAGTCTAGTTTACATTCCTGAGTATTGGGTTTTGCAAATTATAATTACTATAAAGACAGCTTGCAATGAAAAAAAAAAATCTCAATTTGTAACAGTGAGACAAGATCTGAGTTGATTCTCTATTCTTTGCAAAGAGCCAAGCCAGGAATAAATGTTATGATTTGGAGAAGCTCTTAAAGGATAATCAATAGTAATACTATAGCTGCCCTGGCTTACCTGCCTCTGAGTTTAGCTCTCAAAGTCAGTTTATTAGTCAAACTGAATGGGCTAAAACCAAGCTAATAAGAAAACCAGAGAAAAGTTGTCTAAAATAGATTTTAGGAGATTTGATCTGCATTCTGAAGGCAAACAGGATTTTGAAAAGTTAATTCTGCTTAAAATTTATTTTTGTTGTTGTTGTTACAGTTGTAACAGTCCAAACTGTTTTTTCTTCCTGTGATTTGAATTCAGACATAAAGCTAAGAACAATGCGGAAATGGTAATGATGAATAATAAATCACAGACATTTTAGAACTGAAAGGAACTCTTATTTTACAGATGAGAAAGAAAATGAAATACTTGCCTGAGGAACCAGATAAATGGTGTGGGGGCCAGGCCGGAAGCCAGGTCTCCGGAGGCCGGCTCAGTGTGACACTCTTGAGTTGAGAGAGTGAACTGCCATGGCTTGGGGTGGAATCTGGGCACCCGGCCAACACGCTCCCTGCCTGGGATCTGGCCGACTACCTTCCTTTGGCTTCATCACTCCCATTTAGCACTAACAGCTCATTAATACAAAGGGAAGAAAAGGCCTTACTTTTTCAGTGTCTACTACGTGTCAAGTACTTTGTACACATTATGCAACTGCATTTTGCTGCCACAGTACAAAGTAAATTAATTCTTTTCTTTTAGTACTTGAAGAAAGCAAGGCCCCAAGAGTTTAAGTAGATCAGGATTTGGCCGAGGTTTTCATTTGTCTCTTTTTGATGGTAACTTCTCCCACTGTTAGGCAGCTGACATGGAAAACTAGATGTGTTAGAGTTCTCCAGAGAAAAGAAACCAAGAGGATAAATAGATTGACTTGCTACAAGGAATTGGTTCATATAATCATGGAGGCTGACAGTTAGCAAGCTGGAGACTAGGAGAGAGAGAGGTGCTATTCCAACCAGAATCCAAAGGCCTGAGAATGAGGAGCATCAGGGGTGTACATTCCAGTCTGAAAGAAGGCAAGAAGAGCCATTCTTTCTGTATGAAGGCAGCAGGTAGGAGGAGTTCCCCCCTCTCACTCCTAAGAGGGTCAACCTTTTTGTTCTATTCAGATCTTCAACTGATTGGATGAGGCCCACCCACATTGGCCCTTAGTCTACCAATTCAAATGTCAATCTCATCCAAAACGACTTCACAGATAAAGCAAGAATAATGTTTGATCAAATGTCTGGGTGCTCTGTGGCCTGGTCAAGCTGACATATAAAATTAACCAGTGTACATCATATTCTTCAGTGTGTTGAGGACCTGGGCTAGGGAGAGGTAAGCAAGGCACCCAGATCATGGATTTACAGAGGAGCTCACTCCCAGGTTCAACAAGCAACCTGGAAGCCTTGCCTGTCTCGCCCTAGTCCTGGCTTTATGCTCCACTCAAAAGGGCAGATTCAATTACCTTTCTTAAACTGTAGTGTTTTATATTATGAAACAACTTTCCAGAGTCATACAAACACCATCCTAGAAAAGTCCTGGGTAGGCAGAATTTCTTAAGGAATTGAAGGCAAAAAATATCTGGAATACCAAAAGAAAACAGATCTGGGGGGATTCCCTGGTTGTCCAGTGGCTGAGATTCCATGCTCCCAATGTAGGAGGCCCAGGTTCGATTCTTGGTGACGAAGCTAGATCCCACATCTGCCACTGAAGATCCTGCATGCCACAACTAAGGCCAGCACAGCCAAATAAATTAATATTTTAAAAAGGAAAACAGATGAAAGGTAATTATTTCTATGCTTACTATGGAATGGAATGATAACCCACTTACATTTTCCATGGAAAATATTTCCTTATAATTTAAACAGTATTCTACTGCACAGATCGTAAAGCCGTTCTACAAAATCACACACAGATCTGTGCATTATAGAAAAATGCATAGCTATTCAAGATTAGGCTTGAATTATTTTACTTTTGGCTAAGGCCACTCCCTGTAAATTATAGTTATCCCTCATATTCAGTTATCTGCAGTTACATTAATGCATGATTTTTTTCAGTTTTTGGAAGGACTGAATGAACCTAACGAGATCATATAAATGAAAACGTGTTTTAAACTATTAAGTGCAATAAAGAAAGGCATCACTGCTATTAATGGGATGATAGAGTAATCTCTTACCTCAATTTAGGAGCATGTGTGTGTTAAGTCGCTTCAGTTGTGTCCGACTTTTTGTGACCCTACAATCTGTAGCCTACCATAGGATTTTCCAGGCAAGAATACTGGAGTGGGTTGCCATTTCCTTCTCTGGGGAATCTTCCTGACCCAGGGACTGAACCCACATCTCTTATGTCTCCTGCATTGGCAGGCAGGTTCTTTATCACTAACCTGAGAGCTGTACTAATTTATACACTCTCCTTCCGTTAACAAGCAAATGTTTCCTCAAACTCTAGACACCATAGGACATGCAATGATAATTCTCCAAACTCAAGCCTGTGGGTATCCAAGAAATCAGATTAGTTTAATAATCAAACTTTGGGAACCAGAGACGATCAGCCAGTCTGGAGTTAAGTTCTATTTGGCATTTGAAATAGGTCTTGACTTAGATGACTTGTTATTTGCCTTGTAAAGCAAGACTCTAAATGGCATGGGTTACAGGAACTCAATATTGATGTCTTCTGTTGGGGTTAGGGTCTTAAGCTGTGCTGCATTAGGTATCAAGTGACAGATTTCAGTGCTAAACTTTGGACAGGGGCAGACTTATTTTTGCACAGAACACCGAGCTGCTTTGAGGCAGTAAGGCTTGTGAAGAATATAGCCCAGCTTGGCCTCTTGAGTTTGTATAGCTTAGCAAGCATGGAGAGGCTGAACCTGGACCTGAGGAGGCGGCTTTTCTCAGCACCTCACTGCAGCAGCAGAGGTCCCCTCCAGGATGGTATGGGTACAGCCTTTCTATGAACTCACAGAAATAGTTGGTCTTTGCTAGAGAAGTAGGAGTAAATGAACCAGAGGCCCTACATCAGCAATGGCAGGGACGAGTCAGTAAATTTAAGGGTGCAAATGCAAAGTAGGACTCACCAAATGTGAATGCACAGACTGCTGGAGTCTTGGAATATTAAAGTTACAACAGGAAGACACGTTTTGGACCATTACGAACAGCAATTTTCTATGATTAACATGATCAAAATCACTAAATAAAATCTGCCATAATAAGTTCACTGCCACTGAGCATGTTCAGATAGAGGTTGTGTGACCATGATCATGGATGCTTCAAAGAAAGGTTGGGATTCATGGGGTAGATGAGCTCTGAGATCTCTTTCAACTCTGCTAGTCTGTGACCTTTAAATAGAAACCAAAGAAAAAAAACTGGATGAACGTGGAGAGATAACTCAAGGCTTGACTCCTGTCTGAAACTGAGCAGTTGTTTAAAAGGAAGAAATGGGTAATCAGTATATCATGAAATCGTTCCCATTTTTAGTTATTTAGGATGAGTTCTCAAACATCTGATGAGTTTTAATGTTTACAGGGACACTGAATTTGGGAAAGTTGTTTTCTAACTTCCTGAATATATGAATGATCTAATGAGATGAGTTACATACCCTGAAACAGGTCTCTGTGAGATAGAGAGCACCCCTACAGCCTTTAAAAATGCTGGGGTGGAAAACTCCACAAAGAAGTAACCTTTACATTGCCATCTGCTGGCTACTGCTGTAAGTGCAATATAATACAACCTGAAATATCCTAATCAGATCCAACTGGAAATAAGAATACTGATTGAACTTACAAATGATAGGAATGGCTTCACTAAGTACTCAAATGGCAAATAAATACTAGAATACTTTTATAAGTCTGTTGGCGATCCACCTGGTTCTTGCCTTAATTAGATGTCCTACTTGACTTGTGCATTCTCCCAGTGCTACATCCACGACCAGTACTGAACCAGCCCTTGGAAACGAGGCATCCTAACAAGTCATCTTCAGCTCCCACAGATAGTTTCCTTTGGGAGAGCTGACTTACTCTATCCCCTAGTAGTACAGTGACATTTGTTCTATTCATTTCCAAATATATACATATATAACATATATGGCAAGTGGAAGGCAGACTACATTAGGCCAAATTATCTCAAGTACATAAAAGTCATGAATTCAAGCAGAGAAGCTGTTCCAAATGCACATATCTTAACCTCACAGGTCATAGGCTAGGCTGTGAAGAACACAGGGCCCCTGTGCTGATAATTCACTCCTCTCCCAACAGAGGTAATGCGCCCTCTTCAGTACTTTCATAGCATCTTGTTCATTCTCCATTTAAAACATGGTTGTTGCTGTATTATTGCTATTTTGGTTCATACCTGCTTCTGTACTAAATTGTCTTCTCCTTGAAAGCAAGCATCATATACAATTTACATTTCATTTTTTAGCATTCAACACATGCTTTGTCATATTGAGTTGAGGTCACAAGAAGGAAGAAAGAGAGGAAGACAAGAAGGATCCAAAGTGTCCAAAATCAGTATTTCTATTCTATACCTCATGTCTTAGCTCTAGACTCTAGTTTTCAAATGCATACCAGACTCTGCCATCTGAGATGTTCAGCAGAAATTTCATCTTCAGCAATTTCCAAATGAACCCTACTATCGTTGTACCTCAAACTGTTCTGTAATTAGTTTACCAGTTAAGACCTAACTATCTTCCCAAACATGTCAGTCACCCTCTATTCCCCCATTTCCAGAATACCCACATTCAATAAGGTATCTAATTATACTGAAAGAGACCTATCAGTGGTATCTTCCTATTTCCTCCTCCTTCTCCCAATTACCTGCTTTGGTTCACATCCTCGCCACCTCTTGTGGCATCTTAAATAACTTCCTAATTTGCTCCTGTCCTCAGTCAGCTACCTCATCTACCCTTCATCTGCCACCAAAGTTATCCTCCATACAGATACCTCATCATCTACTTTTAAACTTTCAATGGCTTGCCACTTTTTATAAGACAAGCCAACAGTGGCATACAGTAGTCATCATAATCTTCTCAAACTTACTTTTTGAGATATTCTGTGCCATAAACCCTAACAATTCTGAACAAATTGTCTTTCTCCAGCCACTCCGATGATTCTTAATCCTGTGTGCCTTCCCACAGGTCATTCAGTAGACCTAGAATGCCCATCCTAACCCTACCTGGCTTGGTCACTGTCTTCCTACTGAACAGTTTGTGACCCAGTTTAGATGCTACCTCCACTGTGCTGTTTACCCCAGAAGATAAGCAATTGCAAATTTACCTATGACAAGGTAGGTAAATTTGACAGTGACAAGATCCTCTGGTTTTATATTCCCCTAGTTCTTGCCTGGAGAATCCCAGGGACGGGGGAGCCTGGTGGGCTGCCGTCTATGGGGTCGCACAGAGTCGGACACGACTGAAGCGACTTAGTAGTAGTAGTAGTAGTAGTAGTAGTAGTAATAGCACTTTCCTTAGGGCATTTAATGGGGGCAACAGCTAGCCCATAGGAAGGCTCTGTGCAAATTAGGTAGAAGTGTCCCCTCTCAGCAGAGGCAGCTCTGTGTCAGGCTGTAAGACTTGACAAGTGAAATATGGGCTAGATTTCAGCTTAGTCAGGTTGAACTGCTGCTTTGGTCAGATTCCCTCAAGCAGTGAAAAACCTCATCCAACTAAATGTGGTAGCCCAAGAACTTACCACAATGATTATGATTGCCTTTTTGATTTTGGGGTTTTTTAAAAAATATTTATTTATTTGGCTGCACCAGGTCTTAGCTACAGCACGTGGGATCTTTTAGTCGTGGGATGAAAACTGTTAGTTGTGGCACATAGGGATCTAGTTCCCTGACCAGGACTCAAGCCCAAGCCCCCTGCCTTGGGAGTGTGGAGTCTTGGCCACTGGACCCCCAGGGCAGTCCCAGAATCCTGCCCCCAGGCAACAGGTGAGAGGTCTTGTACCAATGCCACAGAAGTGGAGCCCAGAACCAAAGACATTTCTGAAGCTAATTGAGCCCCTTTGTAACCGTGCCCAAAAGCCCATGGTCATCACTAATAAGCTTCCTGACTCCAAATTAGGCAAAGATGCCCACTCCAGTAAACACCTTATAACACTCTAACCAATCACCTAACACGAATCTTCCGGCAGGAATTTTGTCTTGAGGCTATAAAAACTGGTTATTAACCCACGAAAACTGTTGACTCTCCCTAGATACCCCTTTATCTCTGCTCTTTGTCTTTAATAAACTCATTTTCTTCTAAAACGCTCTATGTGTGGAAACTCTTTAGCACCCAGCACTTGGATTGCCCCAAGACATAATGGCCTTTCTGATGCCAGTCTTTACCACCAGCTGATGAATTCCTAGAACGCAGGTAGATCAATCAAAAATTTGTGTTCTCAGAACCTAGGCCATGTAAACATTGATAAGTATTGTTTGAATTGCTATTTTTTGGCATGAGGAGATATTCCAAAAATTAACAAAGATCTCTTAAGTATATAAATGTATACATAAGTGTTCTTAGTTGTGTAGTCTTGGGCAAGGAATTTGACTTTCTTATCCCCTGGTTTCCTCATCTGCGTAGTGGAGATAAAAATAGTACCTACCCTAGGATTGTTGTGAGGATCTGATGAGATAGTATCTGTAAAGTGCTCAGAAAAGCAGCCAGTCCAGAGTATGATTTATTAAGTATTGACTGTTACTATTAACATAGAATAAAAAAGAAAAGATTCTGAGATGAATCTTTTTAACATTGACAATGAGACAATTCTGGAGGAAGAATTTTTCTGCTTTGATTTAAAAAATATAGAGACATTGCAGTTTATATAAAGATATTACCATTAATATTAAATGAGTAAAGATATTTTAATATTAAGGTATAGAATACTAATAGTTCAGAATTTGGAAGGAGTTTAGAGGTAACCCAACAGCTTTTTGTATAGATATAAGAACTGGTCAAGTGACCTTTCTGTGGGTTCTAGTGTTTCTCCATTGGACCCTTACCAAGTATCCAGCATCATTTCTTCATCTCCCCTCTTCCAGAACCCCCAGTATTTCCCTTCCACTCACCTAGCCTCAGTCTCAGGTACCATTAGCCTTGCCCAGAATGCATTTTCACAACTTTTTTTGCCTCTGCCTGTGATACCTTCCTTCCTGTGCCTTGCTCCCATCTCAGAGGATTTAACCCCTCATGCACATTCTTCAAGTCCCACTTTGAATATTGGATCTTCTCTAGTGAAGCCTTCCCCTGCTTCCCCAGCCAAAGCTAGCTGCTTCCCCCTCTGTGTTCCCAGAGCTCGCTCTGTGTTCATACACCTGTTTAGCACGGATCAGAGTAAGGACAGGACTTCCCAGGCAGCTCAGGGGTAAAGAACTCATCTGCCAATGCAGTAGACGGGAGAGACATGGGTTTGGTCCCTGGGTTGGGAAGACCCCCTAGAGAAGGAAGTGGCAACCCACTCCAGTATTCTTGCCCAGAGAATTCCACGGACAGAGAGGAGCCTGGTGGGCAACAGTCCCTGGGGTTGGAGAGAGTCAGGCGTGACTGAGCAATTACGCACTGGAGCAAGGACTCTAGGTTTAAAGACCAGCCCCGTCACCCTTCACTTGCTCTTCCTTTGCTCTTCTCAGTTGTTTTCTCTCTCAGATGGGAACAATAATGTATTCATTCATTCAACAGTTCATTATTGATTGCCTATTGTGTGTCCAGAGAAGGCAATGGCACCCCACTCCAGTACTCTTGCCTGGGAAATCCCATGGACGGAGGAGCCTGGTAGGCTGCAGTCCATGGGGTCTCGAAGAGTCGGACAGGACTGAGCGACTTCACTTTCACTTTTCACTTTCATTCACTGGAGAAGGAAATGGCAACCCACTCCAGTATTGTTGCCTGAAGAATCCCAAGGACAGGAGCGTGGTAGGCTGCCGTCTATGGGGTCGCACAGAGTTGGACACGACTGACTTGACTTAGCAGCAGCAGCACTGTGTGTTAGGAGCTGTTCCAGGACCTAGAATTGTATGGCAAATAGGTCAAAGTCCTTCCTGTCACGAACATTTATGGGGAGAGTAAAATAATTAAAAATGAACAGTGGTTTGGCCAAAAAGTTTGTTTGGGTTTTCCATAACACTATATGGAAACACCCAGCTCAGAGGCATCCCCCATTCTGCTGACAGGGTGATCTAAATTCTAACTCTGCCTCTCTCGTACTCTGGTGGGTTAGTCACTAAGTCGTGGGTGACTCTTTCAACCCCATGGACTGTAGCCTGCCAGGCTCCTCTATACACGAGATTCTCCAGGCAAGAATACAGGAGTGGGTTGCCATTTCCTTCTCCAGGGGATCTTCCCAATCCAAGGGATCAACCCCGGGTCTCCTGCATTACAGGCAGATTCTATTGTACTCTGTTTCATACTTTCTCACGGATTGACTCAACATTACCTATAGAGTAAGTTTTAGGTGCCTTGACATGAAGGATGAAGTTGTGGAGACCTAGCCCCTGCCTTCCTCTCCACTGCCTACCTTGCACATACACTCCAGCCACACCAAAGTACTAGTTCCCCAGATAATGTATGCCTGGTCTCTATGCCTCGCTCTACATTGTCTCCTTTCCCTGAAAATCATCCCTTCTTCCACGTTTGTGCTTGTCCAACTCAGACTCAGTGTCAGAGTCCATTCTAACCTGGGAATGCTTCAATACTTCTACAACACTCCTGCTGCTGCTGCAAAGTCGCTTCAATCGTATCTGACTCTGTGCGACCCCATAGACAGCCTCCTACCAGGCTCCTCTGTCCCTGGGATTCTCCAGGTAAGAACACTGGAGTGGGTTGCCATTTCCTTCTCCAATGCATGCAAGTGAAAAGTGAAAGTGAAGTTGCTTGGTCATGTCTGACCCTTAGCGACCCCATGGACTGCAGCCTACCAGGCTCCTCTGTTCATGGGAGTTTCCAGGCAAGAGTACTGGAGTGGGTTGCCATTTCCTTCTCTGGCTTCTGCAACACTGCTACTACTGCTACTGCTAAGTCGCTTCAGTCGTGTCCGACTCTGTGCAACCCCATAGACGGCGGCCCACCAGGCTCCCCTGTCCCTGGGATTCTCCAGGCAAGAACACTGGAGTGGGTTGCCATTTCCTTCTCCAATGCATGAAAGTGAAGAGTGAAAGTGAAGTCGCTCAGTCATGTCCGACTAGTAGCGACCCCATGGACTGCAGCTACCAGGCTCCTCTGTCCATGGGATTTTCCAGGCAAGAGTACTGGAGTGGGGTGCCATTGCTTACCAGGAATTCTTAAAATGATCTGTTTCCATATAGCTGCCTCTCCAGTTGGTTTCTAATTTTCTCAAGGGCAGGGACTGGGTTCTTTTGGTTTTTTGTCTATGTTGTTTTATTCTGGTTGTTTTTTTAGTTTGTTTTCTTTTTTTTAGAAACATTTATTTTTAATTGAAGGATAACTGCTTTACAATATTGTGTTGGTTTCTGCCATACCTCAACATGAACCGCCCATATGGGACTGGGTTCTTAATTATGTTTTGTACCCAAGGCATGATCTGAGTTTTGGCCAAGAGCAGCTAAGCAGGGACTGGGTTCATGTCCTTTATCTCACTGTCAGCTAAGAATTCACTCCCCAAATATGTCCCTTTGTCCCAGGCCCACAACACACTGCTGCCTGGGAGGTTTGTTCAGGTGAATAGGTTTCAAAAATGCCTGATATTTTCCAAATGTCTTTCATCAGATTCATCCATAAAATCTAAAAAGAAGATAAAATGTATCTCTCAGAGGCAGAGACATTTGTTCCTTGATCCTAGAGTTTTAACTCATAGGTTTTGAAAGAAAATCGAATACTTGAAGAAGCAGGCATAGTTTGAATTCATCCACTTACACTGTTCAACTTCTCATTATTTCAACTGCAAGATCACCTGCCAAGTACAATTCCTATTATCTTTATCATACTTTTTCTTGATACTTGGAAAGTTTTTCTTGATAATTAGAAATGTAATATGAGAGTTGAGAATGCTAAGTCAATTCCTCTTTGAACATTATTTTTTTTACTCAAGCATCCTTCTACAGTAAGTTCAAAGTTCTATATTCCATTAGCAAATTTTTTTCCTATGCACTCACAGAAAGTGATTTTTTTTTAATATAAAGTGATTTTCTTTAATAGTTCTATGCTCTAATTACCTAAAAAAATTTAACCTGGAGCTGAGACTAATCATCACAAACTTTCAAAAGTTTAGTAAGAAAAACAAGAGCTAAATTATAGTTGTAGAAAAGCCATTGTCACGTAATCTAAAATACGACACAAATGAATTTATCTATGAAACATGCAGACACAGAGGTTGCAAACATGCAACCACAGGCTTGTGGTAGCCAAGCGGGGAGAGGGTTTGGGGAAGGGATGTTTTAGGAGTTTGGGATTAGCAAATGCAAACTATTAGCAAATCTAAACTATCGTATAGAATTGATAAACAACGAGGCCCTACTATATAGCACAGGGAACTGTATTTCATATCCTGTGATAAACCATAATGGAAAAGAAAATGAAAAAGAATGTGTGTATATCTATGTATATGTATATCTGAGTCACTTTGCTGTACAGCAGAAATTAATACAACACTGTAAATCAACTATACTCAAATAAATTTTAAAACAGAAAAGCCACTGTCTACTTAACAGAGAAACCAGATTTACTTAATACGTCCCTAGGACAAAGCTGCAAAGTGTTTGAGTCCATTCTCTTCATGGTAGAAAAGAGAGAAACCTCCTTGAATTGTTTCTACCTTCTTCTCCCCCAAAACCCTTGTCCATTGTTTGACCTTGACATCCCCTTTACTGAATTTCCATAACCTCTCAGGTAAGATACAAGGTCCAGATAAGATACAAGGTCCACTGTGATCACCTAAAAGATGCCTTCCCCTTTAAGACCTCCATGCCCTTGAACAGCCTGAGCTCTTCACTTGAAAAGCACTTTCTTCTTTTGCTGGTCTGATGAAAGGTTACTTATCCTGCAGGAGTTTAGCTCCTGGCGTCCTTCCTCCTCCCGACTGGGAAAGGGGTGGCCTTTTTTGTGCTCTCAGCCAGTCCTAGACTTGCTAATCTCATTTGCCTGGGAGTGATGGATATTTGTTTCCTAGACTATGAGCTCCCTGAGGGCAGGGACCATGTTTACTCCTCTTTGTGTGCTCCAGTGACTAACTGAGTGTCTGTATCTGTTGACTGACTGAGTGCCAGAGGCAGAGAGAAACACTGCGTGGGAGAACAACTCCTCATCCAGAAGTGTTCAGGGGAATGTAACTAAGGTCATCCCAGGCTGGCAAATGGAGAAAGCTGGCTAAAACCTGCAGCCAAAGAAGCCCTGATCTGACAATACCTCTTCCAGAGACCTGGCTGAAAGATGAAGAGCATTTTCACTATATTCTTGTTAGGGGAAACACTGACTGAAACTGTTATCTACCCTGGTTAGGCACCGTAGTAACTATCTACATGAGTCATCTTACAACAGGAGGTCTGGTAAGGAACAGGGAACTAACAAGTCACCACCAACCGGAAGAATTTGGGAAAGGTCAAATGGAGACGCCACATGTCCTACCAATTTCCCAGAACCCTCCTCGCTGGAACCCCTCTTGGCTGAGCAATGCATGGGCCGTGAGAAAGAACCCTCAGTCAGAATGAGACAACCCAGAAACCAATCCCATCACCATAAAACCCAAGACAGCAAGCCACATGGCAGAGCAGTCCTCCTGGGTTCCCTTACCCTACTGCTCTCCACCCGAGCACGCCTTCCCAGTAGTCTCCTTGGAGACAATTCATTTCAGAGTGTTAGACGAAAGTCTACTCTCGGGCTATGGAAGGTGTCCCCCCTTCCTGTAACACTCTTTAATCCTCAAATTCTTTCCTTACAACACTCATCCTACTCATCAGGGACATTTAAGTTAAATGAGCTTAATCCAAAACAAAATGCTTTATCGAACATCATTTCTTTCCACCTCACCACAAAAATTTAAAAGATTTCTATTGGTGCAAACATTTAAAAGTCAGGAATAAACATAGAGGATAACAGCAAAGGGTTTGTTTATGTATGTTGACACCACCGTGTGAGGAAGACATAGCAGGGTTTACATTTATGCCATTTAAATCGCTCTAGAACCAGATGAGGCTTACAAGGTACCTTGCAACTCATCTCCTTTAAGCTATAAAGTCTCTTTTTTTTTCCCCTGGAAAAAGTTTGAGAAACTTACTGCTGTTTTCTATCAGCGGATACAACAGATGGCTGGCACATGCCTGCTTGCTAAACGAAATGGGCCCTCTGCAGAATTACTCTTTGATCCCTGGTGGCATGTCCACAATGCCACAATGCAAAATACCACAGTGTAGCAGAATCTAAACACTAAAGGTTTAAAGTTGTGCTTTTGATATGAGTACCTTCTTTTTTAAAAAAGAAATCATGCCCACAGTATGTAAACGTTTCCACATTTTCACTTGGAAACCATGAAACAGGGGTAAAAAATCAAGGCATTTCCTTCATTTGGTGACATAAAACTGCTGCAAACTCCAAGAGTGCAAAGGGATGCAACTACTTGGGTTGTAACTACCAACACAATCATAACTCCATCAGGAAAAAGATGTGGACAGTACACATTAAAGGATTTAACTAATAACAATAAGTACTACCATAACTTCAGAGTTGGGAGGAGGTGTTTAAGGGCATTTGGCACTCGCTTTGAAGAGAGAGAGGAAGTAGTTGAATGAAAATTCACTCTCTATTGTTTTTCTTTGATTTTTGTCAAGGGGAGAAAGGAAGGAAAATACCATTTTAATACAGGTCTTCTTAACTCAACCAGTCCAAGGGGAAATTTGAGACTTGGAATTGCAACCAATTTAAGGGGCCCAGTGTTACATCATATCAACCACCATATTGCAAAACAAGCTCTCTAGGGGATGATCCAGTTGATCTCATACCTGTCAGTAGAGTGATCCTATTTAAAAACAAACAAACAAACAAATAAAACTTGGAAAAATGTGAGTCAGTTGTCAGGAAAATGGTCTGTTTCTGACATTTTTTCCCTCTCAATGGTACTTTCTTCATTTTAAAGCTGAATTTGGATACAAATACACATATACAGGCTTTCCAGGTGGCACAGTGGCAAAGAATCTGCTTGCCAATAAAGGAGACACAGGTTTGATCTCTATGTCAGGAAAATCCCCTGGAGAAGGAAATGACAACCCACTCCAGTATTCTTGCCTGGAAAATCCCGTGGACAGAGGAGCCTGGCGGGCTAGAGTCCATGCGATCGCAAAGACACACATTATACCTGCACGCACATTATGTTACACACTGCTACTACTACTAAGTCGCTTCAGTTGTGTCCAACTCTGTGTGACCCCGACACTATTATATATAAAATAAAAAACAAGGACCTACTGTATAGCACAGGGAACTATATTTAATAGTCTGTAATCTATAATAGAAAAGAATCTGCAAAATATATATATACATGTATAACTGAACCATCTGAAAAATAATATATATATGTATAACTGAACCACCTTGCTGTACATATAAAATAACACAACATTCTATAATAAAACAACAATGCTTCACTCAAGAACAACCAAAAAAGGCTAAATTTGGGTGCTAACTGGAATCATTTACAAAGACACAACAATCTAGGCAAAAGTCTCAGGCTTTCCTTATATTTGGCCTTGTATTATTGTTATTACTTCTGGCAGTTTTCAGTAATTCAAGAAGTGTTTTTAATTGTAGAGAACTAGTAAAAGTTATGAACACATTTATATTTAACCTTACATTTTGGAAGATATTTCACTTTATACATTGTATCTTCAGCATATCTAATATTTTCTATTTTCAATGATCACACATTGAACAAAGAAGCATGTTCCTGCAGTTTAATCCAATAAAGTTAATTTTCCACACCATACACATGTCCACCCATTTCCCCAGGGCAGCAGGTAAAATGTTCTTCCTTTCCTGTATCCATAGCAATATTCTAAACTTTTGTTTTTAAGCATCCTAAAACTGAGAAAAATGAATATATATATATATGTATGTATATATTAGTGACTTCTAGAGGCTGCAAGAATTATGACCACTATACATGACTACTATACCGGGCTTCCCTGGTGACTCAGTGGTAAAGAGCCCGCTTGCAATGTAGGAGATGTGGCAGGAACCTCAGGTTCAATTCCTGGGTGGGGAAGATCCCCTGGAGAAGGAAATGGCAACCAACTCCTGTGTCCTTGCCTGGGAAATCCCATGGATAGCCCATAGGGTTTTAAGAGTCAGACACGACTCAGCAACTAAACAACAACAATACATGACAAAAAGCTTACTCTAAGATCTGGACCTGTTGGTACAGATCATCAGAGCTTAATAATCCAGGTGGTGGATTTAAAGTTAATATTGGCCCATCATCTTCATCCGGAAGATTTCTCTTCCACAGACACCAATTTCATTCCAACCCTTGCCAAACAACACGAAGTACAGGCATTTGGTCGTAAGAAGATAGGAAAACTAGCATAGATGGCTCAGCAGAAATTCATCATCACTGCTAAAAGAAGCCAACAGAAAAAGGGATGCCCTATTAACTAGGGACCAGGAGTTATAGTACCTTAGCATCTTTATGCAGGTGATAGAATATAGTAAAGTGATTAAGGTCAAGGCTATATAATCTTTATAAACAAAGATCTATTTACATGATTTCTAGAAATAAAATATTTGGCCTAACACCAAATTTCTTCTTATGGAAATCAACAGTGGTGTCTCAGTATTAGCATTCAGATTTGTCTAACAAAACTTCTCATTAAAGTTTTATTGGAAAGCCTTTAGGTTTAGAAAGGGTTATTTTCCAAATAAAATATTTAATTAGTGCGTAGTGTAGAAAACCAAAGTAGTTGCTCTTGGCCTCTACTTGCCTCAAATTTAGGGAAAAATTAGAATAAAGAATGCCTCATTGAAAAATATCAACTATTAAAAGTTATATACAGTAATAAAGACTATTCTCTCTTTAATTACCCAAAATCTTTTAAGTTTAAGCCTCTTTGGTAGAAATTCTCTAATCTAAAAGCCTTGAGAAGGTGCATGTCAGAAAATGAATGAATATTTTCAATGGGCAAGCAAGTAGAGACAGGATTTTTAAGAGAGAGGAAGAGGTCAAGGAAGCTGATTTCAGGCAGGAAAATTTAGCAAAGCAGACATTTGAAGATTTCACAAAAAAAAATAGTCAGTGAGGATCAGATATACATAAGCAAATTCTTTGGGATCCATAGGTTAAGAGCAGCCATGGAAACAAACTCTTTTACCATTTTACCATTTTGTTGAGTGCTCTGCTGTGCAAAAATGAAACTGGATTAAAATATAAGTAAACTATTTATAATATAGAACATCACCCAGTTTTAGGTTCTGAAGTATAACTTTTTACACACATTTAATGTAAAATTATTTTTAAATTACAAATCAAAACACATTCACTGTGGAAAAACAAAAACATAGTAAAGGTAGATATAACTAATGTTAACACCTTATGGCAGAAAGTGAAGAGGAGCTGAAAAGCCTCCTGAGGAAAGTGAAAGAGGAGAGCGAAAAGTTGGCTTAGAGCTCAACATTCAGAAAACGAAGATCATGGCATCCGGTCCCATCACTTCATAGCAAATAGATGGGGAAACAGTGGAAACAGTGTCAGACTTTATTTTTGGGGGCTCCAAAATCACTGCAGATGGTGACTACAGCCATGAAATTAAAAGACGCTTACTCCTTGGAAGAAAAGTTACGACCAACCTAGATAGTATATTCAAAAGCAGAGACATTACTTTGCTAACTAAGGTCCGCCTAGTCAAGGCTATGGTTTTTCCTGTGGTCATGTATGGATGTGAGAGTTGGACTGTGAAGAAGGCTGAGCACCGAAGAATTGATGCATTGGAACTGTGGTGTTGGAGAAGACTCTTGAGGGTCCCTTGGACTGCAAGGAGATCAACCCTGGGATTTCTTTGGAAGGAATGATGCTAAAGCTGAAGCTCCAGTACTTTGGCCACCTCATGAGAAGAGTTGACTCATTGGAAAAGACTCTGATGCTGGGAGAGATTGGGGGCAGGAGGAGAAGGGGACGACCCAGGATGAGATGGCCGGATGGCATCATGGACTCGATGGACATGAGTCTGAGTGAACTCCGGGAGATGGTGATGGACAGGGAGGACTGGCGTGCTGTGATTCATGGTGTCGCAAAGAGTCAGACACAACTGAGCGACTGAACTGAACTGAGCTGAACACCTTGGAGGATTAGACATTTATCAGACATGTTTTCCTATAACTGTCCATATATTTTGTAATGAAACTAAACAGAATATACTATTATAGGCTATTGCATAATTTGTCATGAACATCTTTCCATTGCATTGAGTAGATGTCTAGATATTCTTATTAATGCTTCCTACCATTATCAGAGACTTATAGGTTCTGCCCATTTTTTTTTCTTTTATTAATAGCATGACCACAAACAGGCTGGCACCAAAAACTTTATTCATATCCATGATTATTTTCTCAGGATGAATCTCCAGGAGTAAAATATCCTACCTAGTCAAATGATCTATGTCAATTCTTCTGCCATCAGAGTCAAATCGCCCTACAGAAAGGCTAACATGCATCAGAAACAAATCACTAAGGATAATCCTCCACAAACTAAAACACTTTAAAAAACTTGACCAACGTAGTGTGAAGAAATGAATCTCACTGGAATTTTTATTTGCATTTGTTTGGAGTTGAACTTGAAAGTCATTTTAAATGGCCCCAAGAATAGCTTGGGTTAGTGAACAAATACTTTATTGGAAGTAGATAACATCTACTGGATCTTCAGTCCTAAAATTTTTAATTTTCCATGGGTTACCGAAACATTTAATATTTAAGTTTAAATTTTCATTAATAAGCTATGTGTCTTGCTTGTGCTGAAATCCCTAAATGTTTGATATTTTGAATGAAATAACTAGATAAAGGAAGGAACTCTTCATTTTTCCATGTAGAAGTTTTGATGTGGTTTGGATTTAGCCAAAGTTGCCTTTCTAAAATCTTAAAGTATTTTTTGGTATTGAAGTCATATTTTTTCCATATTCAAAATTTCCATGCATTTCAAAAATTATGGTGCTGGAATCACAGAGCTTTACTGGCATTAATCACATCTAAATAATATTTTAAAACATCTTGCTGTCTGGCATCATGTAGATCCTTTCCCCTTTCTCAGTATCCCCCACTTCTCCAAAACAGAAACATAACAGATTTCACACAGTTACCTGTGGTGACCTATCTGGAGTAAACTGAACTGAGGTGCTAATATTGGCCAGCATAATCCACAAGAGGAAGCAACACCTAAACCAGAGAGAAAAAGACTCTCGAAGCTTCATCTGCATACCAGTTCCACCACCCTCTCTAATCCTCTACAAGAAATATTCCTCAGATTGTTGGATATGCAATCCATTCTGTACTCAACAATATGCCAATGTTTGCAAAGGGGAGAGAGCATGGAATTTAAGCCTTTGCTTCAAGTTCCATTCTTCAGAAGACAAACTCATAGGAAAAATAAATAGATTGATAAACCAATCAAATCAACTAACCAGAGCTACTAATATTTTCTACTTTGCCTGAAGTTACTGATCACTTTCAGCTAGGGAAGGCTGCAAGTCAAACTAACTAATGGTTCTTTGTTGTTGTTTGGTCACTAAGTTGTGTCCGACTCTTTTTTTTGACCCCCATAGACTGTAGCCAGGTTCCTCTGTTCATGGGATTTCCTAGGCAAGAATACTTAAATGGGCTACCATTTTCTTCTCCAGGGGGTCTTTCCAGCCCAGGGATCAAACCCTTGTATCCCACGTTGACAGGTAGGTTTCTTACCACTGAGACACCAGGGAAGTCCCTAATGGTTCTTACAAATCTATAGAAGTATAAATAAAGAAAATGTTCCTTTTTAAAATCACAGAATCAATATTGATCCCAGCTGACAAGTGGTCAAACACAATAGATTCAGGTGAAAAATAAAAGGTGACAATAAAAGGCCATTCATTGATTTATCACTGGGTTTCACAATAATTCAAGATTAGCTGTCCATAAAGTATCTATGAAGAGGAAACTGTAGCGGGGAGAAGAAAGGAATACCCTCCCCAGAGAGCAGTAGGAGCCTCAGTGAGCTTATCTGCAAAATGGGGGTATTAGAATAGATGACCCTCCTATTAGGAACTCTGGTGGACCCAAAACATCTATTCCTTTCTGACAATGGAAGTTGAAGGATCTAGAGTTGAAAGGAAAAATGAGAGAACAGCTGTGGAAAAGACAGCTTAAATAATCATGCCTATATTACAGCAGGTAATTAGAGAGAACCAAAGTGCTGTCTCAATTCAAAGTAACTAATTTTTATAAAGTGTTTTCTGGATCACATTCTTTATGAAAATAGCCCTTTAAGCAGCTTTAGAATAAAAGACCTAAAATGTGATTTTAATTACAATGATTTTCATAAGTAGACACATTTTACTCCCTAATGAGTGGAAGAATTTATTAACTTACCATTTGTCCTCTAGAGTAAATTCTCCAATTGAACAAAAGGAACTAAGCTTACATTTTATCCTCCCTTTCTTTTCCAAATTACAGGTCATTTACGTAATACTGAAGCATAAAAAAAGATGCTAATATGCTAAGAAATAAAAGAAGTACTTCTTCATAAAAATACAGGGTAGTTTTCTTTTTCATGTGAAGGTATTAAAAAACCAATAGCTTCCAATATTTTGCAAACATTCTCTTATGACACTTTGAGTCTATGAACTTGTACCAGAAATATGTAGTGTTATCATTAGTGAAAAACACTCAATATGCCATTTTTTCAAAGTACAATGTCAAAAGTACTTACAGACTTTAAAAATTGTTTTAAAGTGTAAACAATGTCACAGGTGGTTGGTATATATCGATACTATGGAGAAAAGAGCCTTTTAAGTATTATGTTTAATTTTAATGTCAATGAGCATGGAAAAAAGTAATGCTGCTATTTGAGGTCATTATATTTCCAGCAGTCTGAAGACACTGAGACTTATCAAAATAGTGATCTTAGGCACTTTGCCTAGCTCTTTCTTTTGGGAATCTTCAATTTATGTGACATATTTAAATAAATGGGAGTTAACTCTTTATTTGCTTTGGAGATCAGATGAGAAATCACTCTTGAAAATTGTAAAAAAGAAAAATGTAGTCAACTATATGCTATATCGTCTTATTTCTATCTGCCATCAGGTGCTGGAAATATTAAAGGGTGATTTTCTCCAGCCTTCCTGGTTAACAGGACTCACCTGCCCTGCAGCTTGCCAGGTGAAATTCATAGAATGGATATTGACAGGAATAGCTGGCATTCTCTGCTGTGCTCTTCTGAAATCATGTGTAAAGGGGGCCATTTTCCCCTCTGAAACAATCAAGATATCTTCTTCAAGTCCTGGTTTAAAAAACACACACAAAGAAATAAAGCTATCAAACTAGCTGAACTTAGAAGAATCCAAATCAGAACTTGCGTGCCAAAAGAACACCGAAGAATTAGTAATGGGTCATTTCTTTTCACAAAGCACCTGCCTTCAAGTACCAGTTAATCTTCCTGTGTATGATAAGAATGATGGCAAAGACGTATGCTTTCAGTGAAACGGAGTGAACTGTGGAAAAAACCGGTGCCAACAAATGCTCGGTCCACGGAAAAACGCTGGATTGCAGAAACCAACAACAGCATGATCAGAACATTAGAACAGCTTAGATTTATGGAGAAAAAAGCTTAAACACTTTAGATGGAAAAGCGGTAGTCCATAGGATCGCAAAGAGTCCGACACGACTGAAGGGATTTAGCAAGCACGCAGCTAACTAAAAAGGGGACAATCTGCCTTGAAAATAAAGTTTTAAAACATTCTAAATGCATGTCTCTCTCCTTTAACAGAAGAGCTGGAGAGAGTGAAGACCCAGGCATTTGGGAAGAAGCAGAAGCTCCCGCGAAACCTTACCTATAAGCACTCTCGCCTGGTGAGCGTCGATCCACAGGTACAGGCTTTCCTCCGGCTGCTGCCCGACCTCCGCTCGCAACACCAGCAGGCACGGGAGGATGCTCCAGAGCCAGAGCGCGCCGGCAGAGAAGGCGCTTTTCCGGGCCATGCTACTCCAGACCTCCTGGACCGTGGTTCTCGCAGCTGAAACTCCTCCCGCACCTACCCGACCCTTGTCTCCCAGCCGGAGCAGTTCCCCGCGTAGACGGCTGGGCGTGTAGCCTCTTGGCTCTGGTACGAGTGAGCCTGGGTGTGCCGGAGAAGGAGTAGGAGGAGGGAGAAGAACTGGCGAGAGCGGGACAAGGGAAGGGGGAGCAGGTGGGAGAGGAGGGAGCAGAGGCGCAAGACTGGCAAAGCAGGAGATGCCAGCCCGCCGAAAGAGACACAACGGTCAGAGGGTTAAATATAGCGGGAGAGTTAGAGCCGGAAGGGCAGGCGCAAGTGCGGTGCGAGCAATGAGTGACGGTGCCCAGTCGGTCGCCACTGGGGGGCGCTGGAGGGACGCGCGGGGGTGGGGCGGCGCGGAACCTCGGAGGCAAAGTCCAGCCGCCGTGCGCCGCTGGGGAGCAGACGCGGAAAAGGGCGCTCCAAGGGACCCCTGAGACGTCACTTGCGCTGCCTCTGGCCAGACGAGGCATGAACGGGGGGAAATGCGGTGAACTGACTTATTACGGCTTGACTGAACCCAGATGATAATAATGATGATGATAAGTTTCATTGGTACCCCGGTGTTAAATGAAGGCTCACATTCCTCCACTTTCCCCACTGTCCCACTTCTCCCATATTCCGCCACTGTCATTCTTCACTCTGCAAACACTACCCTCTCCCATCCGCCACTGTCATTCTTCACATATGCAAACACTTGGCGCATTCCCATCCATTTAAAACCCGAGAGTCCACTGTCCAGAGGTGTCCTGGTTGCTGGAGCTGGGGCTGACCAGGGCGTGCGGCTTTCACTTCTCACTTGTCTCACACTGCGGAGAATGCTTTTTACAGCTGTGGAGGCTCTTCTCCCTGCTCACCGGCAGCACCCTGAGCTCTGGATGACAGGCTTACCTAACGTGCTGGGGTCGGGCTCCCAAAAGCCATGACTATCTTCGTAGTTGCGGGTATATGGAGAAATTTGGAGGCGCGCCGCGCTGGTGCTAAAATCGCAGGTCCTTTAGAGCAAGCCAAGGCTCTGGCCTTGCGTACGGGAAGAGTAGTTGGCCGGCAATGGGCTCTGGCCAGCCACACCCATTAAACCCCAGTAGGGATTTAATTTGCCCCCTGCCAAATCCCTTGGATGTGTGATGAAAACGGAAGCAAAAGGGGGTTTCTTGTTTTTGTTTAGATTTCAGACTCAGAATAAAGTTGTTTACTTCTGTTTTTTGGCATCCAAAATGTCCCAAGGATTGAGCCTGTGGGGATGGGCGCGTTGTTTGACTCAATCCCTTGTGGGGAGGGGCTTCCCTCGTGGCTTAATGGTAAAGAATCCACCTGTCAGTGTAGGAGAGGCATGGGTTCCATTCCTGGGTCAGGAAGATCCTCTGGAGAAGGAAATAGCGACCTACTCTAGTATTCTTGCCTGGGAAATCCCATGGACAGAGGAGCCTGGTGGTTGGGGGTCACAAAGAGTCGGACGTTACTGAGCACACAGGCACAAAGGTGGGAGAGCAAACCTGAAGTGGAACAGGTGCATGCATTTAAGTATTGGGTCATGAGTTACTAAAGAATATGCATTTCTAATTATGAAATATTTTCAGTTGTACCACTGTTGATCTTCGAAAAGAACAAGTGTTTTGCTGAAAGTTTTACTTTCATTTTAGGTTTGAAGGATTTGTTAACAAAAGAAACCACTGGTCACACACAATAAACAATTTCAATATTTAATCAAGGACTAATTGACTTCATTTCAATTATACAGTCATTAAAAGAAAACACAAAGGTCCTTCTAGTCAAAGCTATGGTTTTTCCAGCAGTCATGTATGGATGTGAGAGTTGGACCATAAAGAAAGCTGAGCACAGAAGAATTGATGCTTTTGAACTGTGGTGTTGGAGAAGACTCTTGAGAGTCCCCTTGGACTGCAAGGAGATGAAACTAGTCAACCCTAGAGGAAATCAGTCCTGAATATTCACTAAAAGGACTGAAGCTGAAGTTGAAACTCCAGTACTTTGGCCACCTGATGCAAAGAACTGACTCATTCGAAAAGACCCTGATGCTGGGAAAAATTGAAGGCTGGAGAAGGGGAATACAGAGGATAAGATGGTTGGATGGTATCACTGACTCAATGGACATGAGTTTGAGCAAGCTCTAGGAGTTGGTGCTGGACAGGGAAGCCTGGTGTGCTGCAGTCCATGGGGTAGCAAAGATTTGGACACAGCTGAACAACTGAACTGAAAAGAAAAGAAACAATGAAGAAAAGTAAAAGCACATACATCACCAAATTGTGCCAACCAACATCCAGGCTTGAACAGCCCTAGGAAGTCCCTCATCAATAGCAATCTAGAGTCCCATTTGGGACAAGGTCCTGGGCAGTGCGTCCATCCCATGGGTGAGACTTCAAATTATAGTTTCCAGGGCTCCCACTTACAATCCTGGGCTACAAACATATCATCAATTTGCACACAAAAGTGCAGCCCTGGTTCTTTTTTAAACTTTTACAATGCTGTTTATCTTGTGAGTCATAAGATTTTGTTAGATCTGGGGTTGGGGTGTGGGGATGCTGGCCAGACCCTCAGGGGCTCAAGAATTCCAGACCCACTTGCTTTTTTTTTAATCTACAGTGCCACCTGACTTGTGTTTGCAGGCAGGCACAGAATCCAGGCAGTGTCCAGGCCAGTCAGAAGCAGGTCAGAACCTGCTCTCCTGCTTCTGAAGCCAGAACAAGACTTCCTCTATTTTAATTTCCCTAACAACAAGAAATCTCCAATGGATTTGAACTTCTTAATTGTAAAAGTAAGAGCTTACTTAATTCTCACAACACTTTAAAATAGGTAGGTGCTATTTTTATTCCCACGTTACTGATGGAGAAACAAGGCTCAACAAGGTCCAGTAAGTTAGCTGACTGTGGTTACCCAGTGGTAACTATGGTTACTTACCTGGTCAGTGGTAGAGTCAAGGTTCAAATCCCAGTCACTTTGATTTCAAAGCCTATTCTCTTAACCAGTATACCTCACACTGACAAGTAAATCATGATTAAGTCTGTTGGCAACCAAAGCTTCACAGCCATTCTAACTTTACAATAAAATTCACATCTATTCAAAGATTTCACTATTTTTTATTTCAGTGAATATTCATTTATGTAATGCATTCATATACATTCAGCAATACTTACAGCACTTTAGCATTGTAATGCCAATTGTTCCCCAAAGATAATAATTTCACAACACAGTAGACATTTTCTTTACTCCAGAAAGGTGCAGTTTTAGTTGAAAATATTTTTTTCCCTCAATAGTGCTCTAACCCCTCCAGCTCTTGATGTAAGGACGCCCTCTACAGGCTGTTCTAATCAAATAGTAATTGAGAAATATCCTTCATAAAATTCACTTTTTGGTAGAGAAAAAGAGGCACAAGAAGGCAATGGCACCCCACTCCAGTACTCTTGCCTGGAAAATCCCATGGACGGAGGAGCCTGGTAGACTGCAGTCCATGGGGTCGCTAAGAGTCAGATATGACTGAGCGACTTCGCTTTCGCTTTTCATTTTCATGCATTGGAGAAGGAAATGGCAACCCACTCCAGTGTTCTTGCCTGGAGAATCCCAGGGACGGGGGAGCCTGGTGGGCTGCCGTCTATTGGGTTGCACAGAGTTGGACACAACTGAAGTGACTTAGCAGCAGCAGCAGCAAACTCCCTCCTAACTCAGCTTCTTCTGAGGGAGGTTCTTCTGCAACAGTTGAATCTGGTACTGGTGATACTGGTAATATATACAGCTGTAAGGAATTTTTTTTCTCTGTTTACTTCTCCCCAGCAGTGGACACTTAGAGAAATTACATTTTATAGTAGAGAAAAGTGTTATTTAAAAATATTGGATTTGCTTTCTTTTGGTTTTTGAAGGGAAGGAAGGAAGGAACAGATGTTATATGCTAGTCAGCTATTTTCAAGAGTAAGAGGGTGTATTTTTGGGGAAGAAGGTCCATCTAAGATTGAATCAGGCGATATTAAACAGCACAGAGGCTTTTTCACTCAGAAAAAAAGTCATATTTTAAGATTTC
The DNA here is from genome assembly GCF_042477335.2 of Ovis canadensis. NCBI lineage: Eukaryota > Metazoa > Chordata > Mammalia > Artiodactyla > Bovidae > Ovis > Ovis canadensis. Next base: position 160,502,794 of record NC_091247.1, on the reverse strand, counting down.
TCTGCTCAAATAAAAATGTAATGTAACAATATTTATTGGCACATGATAAAATTCTGGAAATAATGTGCTAGGAGGTATTACAAGTCAACTTCATTTAGTTTGAAAACTCAACCATGTATTTTCCAGTCCATTATCCTTGCTTTCCTTGTGTAACTCACTCTCATCAATTACATTTGCAGGCAGTTTCATGTATTTGTTCACTCATTTACGCATTCAACATATATTTATTAACGCCTATTTTGTGTAAGAAACTGTCCTAGAAGCAACAGGAAAGACAAAGGCAATGAAAAATATCATGAAACTACATAAGAGACAAAACACAATCCCAGCCCTCAAAGACCACTGGGGCTATTAAAATGAGTAAGATAAGAACCAAGTAACCATAATTCAAGGCAGAATACAGTGATTATTGATGAGACAGGATCGGAAATTCAAAGGAGAACTCTCATATCTGGGATTCTGAAAGTTTTTTAGTTCATTCATTCAAAAAACAGTGTGTCTGATGTATGCACTGTACAGGTACAGGGGATAGAAAGGCACGTGAAAAGACAGCCCCGGCTTTTGAAATCAGTCTAACAGGGGAGATTGTTAATGAACAATAGGGGAAGAATAAGCACTGTGATGGGTTTGTGCATAGGGTCGTTTGGGACTTTGATAAAAGTTCCCTAATGCAGACTGGGACAAACGATGTCCAGCAGTAGCAAGAACCAAGAGATGAGAGAAAGAATGGTACGATCTAGGCCCTGCAGGTACCGATCTGCAGCGTGATGAGCCTGGAGTTGGGGAGAGAGGGATGGATGAAGCCAAAAGGGTAAATAGGAGTTGGTTATGGAAACTGTGCTGAGAAGAATTCTCAATAATTTATGGAGACACACTGTCCTCAGGGGCTTCCCCGATGGCTCAACAGTAAGGAATCGCCCTGCCAATACAGGAGACGCAGAGACACTGATTTGGTCCCTGGCTCAGGAAGATCCCCTGGAGGAGGGCATGGCAACCCACTGAAGTATTCTTACCTGGGGAATCCCATGGACAGAGGAGCATGGTGGGCTACAGTCCATGGGGTCACAAAGAGTTGGACACAACTCTCTTGCTGGCCACTCTGCCTTGTGGTCTCAGCCAGAGCTATTTTGGTGACCACAGGGATTAGGACCGAGAATAGGGCATATCAGCTGCACTGTGAGCTGCATTTGGAGAATGGGAAGCAGGCACCTCTGCAGCACACTGGTCTGGAAAGGGAGCCACAAGATTGTAAGTGAAGAGAGCAAGTTGCCAAGCATTATTTTTTAAAAATGTTTATTGACATATAGTTGGTTTACAATGTTATGTTAGTTTCAGGTGTATAGCAAAGTGAATCAGTTGTACGTATATATACGTCCACTATTTTTTAGATTCTTTTCCCATACAGGCCATTATAGAGCATTGAGTTCCTTGTGCTATACAATAGGTCTTTATTAGTTACCTGTTTTACATATAGTAGTGTGTATATGCCAATCCCCGTCTCCTAATTTATCCATCCTTCTCTTACCTCCTGGTAACCAAAATGTGTTTTTTTTTTTTTTTTTGACATCTGTAACTCTTTTCTGTTTGTACCCTTTTTAAATTAGCACCATACTCCAACCAGCTAGTTAACTGGCCATGACTGTTTGTACCCTTTTTTTAGATTCCACATATGATAGAATATGATATTTCTCCTTGTCTTACTTCACTCAATATGGCAATCTCTAAGTCCATCCATGTTGCACCAAGCATTATTTTAATGCAGTCCTGTTTTAAAAACCAAACATGGTATCTATCTATCAAGTTAATGTGCATATAAAATCAAACATAGAAAATATCTAAAAGATTACATACTAAAATATTTCCAGGGCTTACCTATGAGGAGTGAGACTTGGACTAGGGAATGATTTTCACTTTATGCATATTTTCTGATTTTTTTTTAAATGGGCAGATGCTCTTGTAATTAAAAAGCATTTTGAAGAAGAAAGGTTGTTTCTCTCCTGCTTCAGTCAGTTTCTCTTGAAATAGGCAGCTGTCACCACCCTGAGCCAGCACCTCTTACGACATTGCTTGCATACTTTATCACTTAAGAACTGTACATTGCAACACATGACAGCTCATTACTGAAGCACAGCACAGCTTGAGGATTCCTCACCATCGCATGTCACACTCTTGCTCTTCTTCCCTACCATGAGGGCACTGCCAAGCAAGCTAGCATATCTTGTCTTCCACGAACCATACCCATTATTTTCTCTTCATCCATGCCGTTTTATCCCTATGACATTGCTTTTTTTACTTTTAAAAAATGCTTTAATTGGTGGAAAATTGCTTCACAATGTTGTGTTGGTTTTTGCCATACAACAGCATGAATCAGTCATAATTACATACACACACACACACACACACACACACACACATATCCCCTCCCTTTGGAGCCTCCCTCCCCTCCTTGCATCCCACCGCTCTAGGTCATCACAGAGCACCGGGCTGGGCTCCCTGTGTCACACAGCACCTTCCCACTAGCACTCTGTTTTACACATGATAGTGTATATACGTCAACGCTACTTTCTCAATTCGTCCCACCATTACCTTTCCGCACTGTGTTCACAACTCTGTTCTCTACTAGGTTCATCAGTACCATTTCTCTAGATTCTATATGGTACTAACAGTGCTATTTTTTATGATAGAGAATAAAAGGAAAACAATTGCATTATCCAGTAGTAGAGAAATGGAAAACAAATTTGAATAAGATGAATTATTACTGAACTGTTAAAGTTCTGGCCTGTGAATTCAACCATGAAATTATCATCAGTCAAGATAATATCCATTAACCATCACTCCCAGAAGTTGAACAAATCATATACACTTCAAATATGTGCAGTTTATTATATGGCAACTGCATTAAATTAAATAAGCTTAAACATTTTTAAGAAATAAAAAATAGTGATGTTTCATCAAGACATGAACACTAATCATAAAAGAAAAAAATTGGTAAATTGGGTGATATTAAAATTAAGAAGTATTTTTTAATCAAAGGGTAGCATTGAGAGTGAAAAGACAAGCTATAAAGTGAGAGAAGGTACTTGGACATATACGACTCTTATCCAGATATGTAAAGAAGTTCTATAAATTAGTAAGAAAAAGGTCAAACAATCTAGTAGAAAAATGGTCAGAAGGCTTGAATAAGCACTTCGTAAAAGAGCATACCTAAATGGCCAATTAACACAAGAGAAACCACTGAACTTCATTAGCAATCACGGAATTAAAACTACAGTGAAACCAATTCATGTCATCAGAATGGTTAAAATGAAAAAAATAAGACTATGTGAAGCTGGTGAAGAAGTGAAACATATATTGCTGGTGAAAGTATAAATTAGTACAATTATTTTGGAAAACTGTTTGAAAATCCTAGTAAGGCTCAGTGATTGCACTTCTATGGAGAAGCCCAACAAAAAAAATTGTGCACCTATTCATCCAAAGACACGCACTATTCTGGACTTCCCTGGTGGTCCAGTGGTTAAGGCTCTGAGCTTCCACTACAGGGGGGCATGGGTTCCATCCCTGATAAAGCTCCTACCTGCCACAAGGCACGGTGTGGCCAAATAAACAAATATATAATAATAGTAAAAAAAAGACATGCTCTATTTATCTTGGCCCCCAAGTGAAAACAACTCAAATACCAACAGTGGAATGAATTAATAAGCTATTATTATTGGTACAATGGACTACTTACACAGCAATGAGAATATGCAAACTAAGATCATGACATTGGTCCCATCACTTCATGGCAAATAGATGGATAAAAAATGGAAACTGTGACAGACTTTATTTTCTTGGGCTCCAAAATCACTGTGGACTGTGACTGCAGTCATGAAATAAAGACGCTTGCTCCTTGGAAAAAAGCTATCACAAACCTAGACAGCATATAAAAAGCAGAGACATTACTTTGTCGACAAAGGTCCATTTGGTCAAAGCTATGGTTTTTCCAGTAGTCATGTACAGATGTGAGAGCTCATGTACAGATGTGAGATGTGACATCATGTGAGATGTGGACCATAAGGAAGGCTGAGCACCAAAGAACTCATGCTTTCGAACTGTGGTGTTGGAGAAGACTCTTGAGAATCCCTTGGTCTGCAAGGAGATCAAACCAATCAATCCTAAAGGAAATCAGTCCTGAATTCATCGGAAGGACTGATGCTAAAGCTGAAGCACCAATCCTTTGGCCATCTGATGTGAAGAACCAACTTGTAGGAAAAGACCTGATTCTGGGAAAGATTGAAGGCAGGAGAAGGGGACGACAGAGAATGAGATGGTTGTATGGCATCACTAATTCAATGGACATGACTTTGAGCAAACTCTAGGAGACAGTGAATGACAGGGAAGCCTGGCGTGCTGCAGTCCATGGGGTTGCAAAGAGTTGGACACGACTGAGCGATTGAACAACAATTACATGCCACACAGATGACTCCTGTAGACCTCAGGCTGAGCTAAATAAGCCCAAAGGGTACATACTGCATGATTCCATTTACTAAAAATCTCAAAACAGGAAACACTATCCATGATATTAGAAGTCAAAACAGTGAAGGGATTGACTTTGGAAGGGGGTAATGATTGGAAGTGGCTATAAAAGGTGCTTCAGGGTGTTACTTATGTTTTGTTTCTTGATCTGGATGTTAGCTACATGGGAATGTTTATTTTGTAAAAATTTGTTGAATTGAATACTTATGATTTGTGCACTTTTCTATGTGTATATTTCAATACAACATTTACTAAAATGGTGATTGCAGCCATGAAATTAAAAGACGCCTACTCCTGGTATGGAAGGAAAGTTATGGCCAACCTAGACAGCACATTCAAAAGCAGAGACATTACTTTGCCAACAGAGGTCCAACTAGTCAAGACTATGGTTTTTCCAGTGGTCATGTATGGATGTGAGAGTTGGACTGTGAAGAAAGCTGAGCACCGAAGAATTGATGCTTTGAACTGTGGTGTTGGAGAAGACTCTTGAGAGTCCCTTGGACTGCAAGGAGGTCCAACCAGCCCATCCTAAAGGAGCTCAGTCCTGGGTGTTCATTGGAAGGTCTGATACTAAAGCTGAAACTCCAATACTTTGGCCACCTCATGCGAAGAGTTGACTCATTGGAAAAGACTCTGATGCTGGGAGGGATTGGGGGCAGGAGGAGAAGGGGACGACTGGTGGCTGGATGGCATCACTGACTCGATGGACGAGGGTTTGAGTGATCTCCGGCAGTTGGTAATGGACAGGGAGGCCTGGCGTGCTGTGATTCATGGGGTCGCAAAGAGCTGGACACGACTGAGCGACTGAACTGACTGACTGACCTGATCATATCAAAACAAAACTATAAAATGTCTAGTAGAATACATACATGAGTGCTAAGTCCCTTCAGTCGTGTCTGACTCTTTGTGACCCCATGGACTGTAACCCACCAGGTTCCTCTGTCCATGGAATTTTCCAGGCAAGAATACTAGAGTGGCTTGCCATTCCCTTCTCCAGGGGATATTCCAGTTTAACGGGTACAAAGTTTCAGTCTGGGATGATGAAAAGTTCTGGAGGTGGACAGTGGTAATAACTGTACCATAATGTGAATATGGTGGCTCAGCTGGTAAAGAATCCGCCTGCAATGCAGGAGACCCCGGTTTGATTCCTGGTTGGGAAGATCCACTGGAGCAGGGATAGGCCACCTACTCTAATATTCTTGGGCTTCCCTGGTGGCTCAGCTGGTAAAAAATCTGCCTGCAATGCGGGAGACCTGGGTTCAATCCTTAGGTTGTGAAGATCCCCTGGTGAAGGCAACAGCTACCCACTCCAGTATTCTGGCCTGGACAGTCCATGGAGTCACAAAGAGCCAGACATGACTAAGCAACTTTTACTTTCAATGTGAATATATTTAATGTAATCTTAAAATGTTAATAGTAGCTCTCTCAAGTTATTTTCTCCACTTATTTTTCCTTTCTTCTTTTTGCTTGGTTTAATTTTATTTGCCTATTGTTATATTCTGACATTTCTATAACAAAAAAGTTACTTAAATATTGAAAATTATTGCTGAAACAGTAGCTATGGATTCTTGTGAAAGAAATGGAGGACACTAACTGTCACATTAGCCACTTCTATCTATGAAGCATTTGTTTTATTAATTCACTCCTCACAAAAGTTCTGTCAGGGAGTCACTATGCATGTTTATAGAAGAGGCTCAATGAGGTTAGGTAACTTGTATAAGGTCAAGCAGTGAAAACTCCACAGAGCCAAACAACCTCAGGAAAGTTTAATTCCCAAGTCTGTGTTCATGTCACATAGAGCTCATGACTATGGCCTTTTACATTATTAAAGAAGCAAGTCCCAGTGAAACGAATTAAAACTCCACCCAGTTTGTGAAGACACATCCTGTATGAGAAATCATGACAGGAAGGAAGGCACTGGGGTCTGCAGTCGGACCTGGGAGTTGAGTTTGAGACGGACAGAGAGGTTGGACCCATCCAGGAATGTAACTTTCCCAGGGAGAGACAGAGAGCTGAAAAGGACGACAGAACACAAATATGTTGTTTCAACAATAACTACATAGTTTATGTGAAAGCACTTCGTAATCTGCAAAGCCCCACTCATAGCTAGTATTTTAGGAGCTCCAGCAGCAGCGGCCTGAATAGCTAAGATGCATGCCTGCCCTCACCTGTACGTCTCAAGCTGTTCTCAGGACAGAGGAGTGGGAGGATTTTCTTGTGCTCACTGATTTCTGAAGTCTCCGGAGCACTGTGAATCTTCTTCCCTTGATTCTTCTTTCCAGTTTATTTGCTAATCTTATAAATTCTAATCTCATCTGAAAGTCATCACAGACACAGACATCCTAGAACACAGACTCCTGAAGCAACAGACAGTTCCATGGGTAACAAATACTATACGAAGGAGCTTTTCTCAGAATGAGCCTCAAAAAAAAAAAAAAAAAAAGAAAGAAAGAAAGAAAGAAAGCAGACCAGTTTTGACATAGAACTTTGATGAGGCCATTTTGCCTAGAGCAGAAGCAGACACACCACTTTCACTTATCCTTTTGAGAGGGCTGTTTTGGCACCACTAAGAATGGTACAATTACCACCACAAGATAATCCTCACTCCTTCCTTCCTTGAGTCTTTCTGTTTAGTAAGGTTGGGGATGGCAAAGAACTGATAGGATGGGTGAAGACATCTAGTTTGCACACCACTTGGGAAAAGAAAATCTTGTGTCTGATAGTTTGCAAACATTCTAGAAAAAATATAGGTGAGCACTTGGCAATCTTTCTAAACTAACACTCCAAACATATGCGTGGATACATATCACATATATGTACAAAAGATACATATATAAGATATACATATGTATCTTTACCTACATAGATGCATATATATATATATATATATATATATATATATATATAACCATATCCATATCTACATCTCAGGGATATAAGAAACAATATTAAAAGGTAAATGATATCCTGAGGGAAATGCTGGGTTAAGTTAAAATCCTTCAGTTAAGTTCAGTCACTCAGTCATGTCTGACTTTTTGCGACCCCATGGACTGCAGCACATCAGGCTTCCCTTTCCAGCACCAACCCCTAGAGCTTGCTCAAACTCATGTCCATTGAGTTGGTGATGCCACTCAACCATCTCATCCTCTATCATTCCCTTCTGCCTTCAATCTTTCCCAGCATCAGGGTCTTTTCCAATGAGTCAATTCTTCACATCAGGTGACCAAAGTACTGGAGTTTCAGCTTCAGCATCAATCTTTCCAGTGAACACCCAGGACTGATCTCCTTTAGGATGGACTGGTTGGATCTCCTTGCAGTCAAAGGGACTCTCAAAAGTCTTCTCAACACCACAGTTCAAAAGCATCAGTTTTTGGCACTCAGCTTTGTTTACAGTCCAACTCTCATTTACATAAATCCTTAATAAAGACAATTCTTGCCAAAATTTTAAAAAGAGATGACTTTCCAATAGAAAAATGGCAAATATGGGCAAAACTCCAGAGAATTAACATATACATACAAATAAATTAAAAACTATGGCTGTTTAAAGACATGGAACCAACTGAAATATTCACACATAACGGAATATTAGTCAGCCATAAAAAGAATGAAATAATGCTATTTGCAACATGAATGGACCTAGAGATTATCATCCTAAGCGAAGTAAGACAGAGAAAGACAAATATCATATGATATCGCTTCTATATAGAATCTAAAATATGACACACAGGAGCATATCTACAAACAGAAGCAGACTCAGACATAGAGCACAGCCTTATGGTTGCCAGGGGGAGGGGAGGGGAGGGGGACAGATTAGGAGTTGGCGATTTGCTGATGCAAATTATTATGTATAGAATGGATAAGCAATGAGGTCCTATTGTATAGCACAGGGAACTATATTCAATATGCTGTGATAATCCACAATAGAAAGGAATATGAAAAAGAATACATATATATGTATAACGAATCACTTTGTTGTACAGCAGAAATTAACACAACATTGTAAGTCAACTAAACTTCAATAACATTTTTTTAAATTTTATTTATTTTTTTTATAATTTTAAAATCTTTAATTCTTACATGCGTTCCCAAACATGAACCCCCCTCCCACCTGCCTCCCCATAACATCTCTCTGGGTCATCCCCATGCACCAGCCCCAAGCATGCTGTATCCTGCATCAGACATAGACTGGTGATTCAATTCTTACATGATAGTATACATGTTAGAATGCCATTCTCCCAAATCATCCCACCCTCTCCCTCTCCCTCTGAGTCCAAAAGTCCGTTATACACATCTGTGTCTCCTTTGCTGTCCTGCATACAGGGTCATCATTGCCATCTTTCTAAATTCCATATATATGTGTTAGTACACTGTATTGGTGTTTTTCTTTCTGGCTTACTTCACTCTGTATAATTGGCTCCAGTTTCATCCATCTCATCAGAACTGATTCAAATGAATTCTTTTTAACGGCTGAGTAATACTCCATTGTGTATGTGTACCACAGCTTTCTTATCCATTCATCTGCTGATGGACATCTAGGTTGTTTCCATGTCCTGGCTATTATAAACAGTGCTGCGATGAACATTGGGGTACATGTGTCTCTTTCAATTCTGGTTTCCTCGGTGTGTATGCCCAGAAGTGGGATTGCTGGGTCATAAGGTAGTTCTATTTGCAATTTTTTAAGGAATCTCCACACTGTTCTCCATAGTGGCTGTACTAGTTTGCATTCCCACCAACAGTGTAGGAGGGTTCCCTTTTCTCCACACCCTCTCCAGCATTTATTGCTTGCAGATTTTTGGATCGCAGCCATTCTGACTGGTGTGAAGTGGTACCTCATTGTGGTTTTGATTTGCATTTCTCTAATAATGAGTGATGTTGAGCATCTTTTCATGTGTTTGTTAGCCATCCGTATGTCTTCTTTGGAGAAATGTCTATTTAGTTCTTTGGCCCATTTTTTGATTGGGTCGTTTATTTTTCTGGAATTGAGCTGCATAAGTTGCTTGTATATTTTTGAGATTAGTTGTTTGTCAGTTGCTTCATTTGCTATTATTTTCTCCCATTCTGAAGGCTGTCTTTTCACCTTGCTTATAGTTTCCTTTGTTGTGCAGAAGCTTTTAATTTTAATTAGATCCCATTTGTTTATTTTTGCTTTAATTTCCAGAATTCTGGGAGGTGGATCATAGAGGATCCTGCTGTGATTTATGTCGGAGAGTGTTTTGCCTATGTTCTTCTCTAGGAGTTTTATAGTTTCTGGTCTTACATTTAGATCTTTAATCCATTTTGAGTTTATTTTTGTGTGTGGTGTTAGAAAGTGATCTAGTTTCATTCTTTTACAAGTGGTTGACCAGTTTTCCCAGCACCACTTGTTAAAGAGATTGTCTTTACTCCATTGTATATTCTTGCCTCCTTTGTCAAAGATAAGGTGTCCATATGTGTGTGGATTTATCTCTGGGCTTTCTATTTTGTTCCATTGATCTATATGTCTGTCTTTGTGCCAGTACCATACTGTTTTGATGACTGTGGCTTTGTAGTAGAGCCTGAAGTCAGGCAAGTTGATTCCTCCAGTTCCATTCTTCTTTCTCAAGATTGCTTTGGCAATTCGAGGTTTTTTGTATTTCCATACAAATCTTGAAATTATTTGTTCTAGTTCTGTGAAAAATATGGCTGGTAGCTTGATAGGGATTGCATTGAATTTGTAAATTGCTTTGGGTAGTCCATGAACATGGTATATTTCTCCATCTATTAGTGTCCTCTTTGATTTCTTTCATCAGTGTTTTATAGTTTTCTATATATAGGTCTTTAGTTTCTTTAGGTAGATATATTCCTAGGTATTTTATTCTTTTCGTTGCAATGGTGAATGGAATTGTTTCCTTAATTTCTTTTTCTACTTTCTCATTATTAGTGTATAGGAATGAATAACATTTTTTAAAAAACTATAGTAGTTTAGCATTTTAAGATATCCACCTTTGCTGGTAATTGTAGAAATGCAAATAAAAACAATGAGATTATTCCCTTTAACCTTTCATTAAAGAAAAGATGAAAATGATTGATAGTATTCTCTGTTGCAAGGGTTAGGAATTAGTGCAGTCTTTCCAGAGAGTTATATGGTATCTCATATCAACGTTTATTTATTTATTTAAATGTTGAATTTTGTATTTGAGTATGGCCAATTAACAATGTTGTGATAGTTTCACATGAATAGCAAAGGGACTCAGCCATACATATGCATGGATCCATTCTCCCTCAAACGTCCTACCATCCAGGCTGTCACATAACATTGAGCAGAGTCCTCTGGGCTATACAGTAAGTCCTTGTTGGTTATTCATTTAAAAGACAGCAGTGTGAACATGTCCATTCCAAACTCCCTGACTATCCCCTCCCCCCATCCTCTCCCACCCTGGCAACCATGAGTTTGTTCTCCAAGTCTGTGACTCTTTCTGTTTTGCAGGTAAGTTCATTTGTATCATGTCTTTTTAGATTTAATATACGTCTTTTTAGATTCTACATATAATGATCACATCAATTTTTTTCTTTTTTAATTTAATTTTTATTTTTTTAACACCAAAAACATTTTGTACTAGGGTATAGCCAAAAAAACCCATGGCTGATTCATGTTGATGTATGACAAAAATTGTGGTGACAAAACTGTAAAGTAATTACCCTCCAGCTAAAAAAAAGAAAAAAGTGCTGTGATAGTTGCAGGTGAACGGTGAAGGGACAGCCATATATATATACATGTATCCATTCTCCCCCAAACCCCCCTCCCATCCAGGCTGGCACATAACACTGAGCAGAGTTCCATGTGCTATACAATGGGTTTTTGTTGGTTACCTAATTTAAATATAGCAAAGTGTATATGTCCCTCCCAAACTCAACCATCCCTTTCCCCCCATTCTTCCCCTGCCCCGACAACCAGGGTTTGTTTTCTAAGTCTGTGAGTCTGTTCTGTTTTGCAAATAAGTTTCTTTGTATTGTCCTTTTAGATTTCACACATATGTCTTTTTAGACTCTGCACGTAATGATCACATTAACGTTTTAGATAGGCGTATTCTTTTAACAAAAATTTTTACTTCTGAGAATTGATGAAATAATTAGATAGGAATGAGACATACATGAACAAGAATGTTCTTGACCAACTTTACTATATTAAAGAACTAGAAACAATTTTCATCAAAACTGAACAAATGACCACACAGTAGAATCCTTTGGTGCAAGTTAAAATTGGGTCTGGGATTTCTCTGGAGGTCTAGTGGTTAAGGCTCCGTGCTTTCACTGCATGGGTTCCATCCCTGGTGGGAGAACAAAGATCTGCACGCCATGGGTGGTGTGGCCAAAAAAAGGGGGGTCTAATGGAATTTGTTGACATAAAAAGAAGTACTCATTATTTTAAATGAAAAAAGCATGGGTGATCATGGTACTCTCAACAGTATAATTACAAAATGGCTTAAAATATGTCTATGCATGTTAACATATTTGTGTATATCTGGACACTACTTATGTTAACAGTGATTAGATGATTACTTTATCACAGATTTTCACTTTCTTCATCTTGTTTAGTTTTATTGCCTAAGGCTTTTACAATAAAGGTGTATTAATAAGAGAAAGCAGTAAAGCTATTTCACTGGTTTGAAAAATATTTAATGGGTTTTTTTGCCACAAGCAAAGAGATTGAATCAAAATGTCATGTGCCTCTGCAAATGATGACTATTTGAGAGTCTGCAATAGCATCATTTGAGGTTAGCTATCAACAAGCTTGATTAAAATCAGGTTTTACAAAGACTGTTCTCATTTATGCAAGGATACCAAGGGACTGAATGCTGTCTGGAGCCTTGTTTACAATATATTTATAGTCCCACAAAATTTCACCTTCTCTTTGGGCTTTTAGTACCACTTGGGAGGCAATGTGGAGTAATGGAAAAAATACAGATTGTGGAAACAGGACAGAGTCCTCCCTTTCCTACACCCCATCAACTGATATTTGAGGATGCTTTGTTTGATTAGCTACTTCAACTCAGATTTAGTTTAAGGAATGTTTCTGGCTTTAAAGTGTCTGAAATATAATAGGTATTTCGTGAGCATCTGTAAAATATACATGGAAAGATTTAATGCAATATTTGGATCCAAATGGCTCTCTCCTGTAAATACTAGCTTCTTCCAAGTTACTACAGACTGTCTGCAAAACTTCACTCTCAACAGAGGTTATTAGAATGGGATAAATGTCTTGAATATTTATCATTAATGTATATGAAGCTATATAACTTGCCTCAAGAAGAAACTTTGCTCTGCCCTTTGGTTATTGCAATAAAAACATTACCATTAATAGACAATGGGGACATAGGTCTAGCTTCAGAATCTGCAAGAACTTAGCAGCATCAACTAGTATCTCAGAAAACTAAAAACTCTTCTCACCTAAGAAAAAACCCTCTTCATAATTAAAAAAACATTTATCAAGGCTTTTATAAAATATACTGTGGAAGTTACCTTATTTAAAACCATAATAAGGCTTGAATTCTCTCTTGCATTCATTCCTGAGGATACTCAAGTTTCTTGAGGCATTTTTCTCTGGTGAACATAACACCTTTTCTTTCCATTCATGGAAATAATCACAATCAAACAGTGCCAGTTTATGTGACTGGCTTCATTTATGTAATATACTAAGGCAAAAAAAAAAAAGGGTTTCCTACATGGCTCAGTGGTAAAGAATTTGCCTGCCAAGCAGGAGATGTGGATTTGATCCCTGGGTCAGGAAGACCCCCTGGAAAAGGGAATGGCAACCCATTCCAGTATTCTTGCCTGGGAAAATCCCATGGACAGAGGAGCCTGGCGGGTTACAGTCCATGGAGTCGCAAAATAGTCAGACACGACTTAGTGACTAAACAACAACAACTAAGGCAAAACAGATTTTTGCATGTAGTAACCTTAAAAAATATGCACTTGTGAAGTTTTGAAAGGACACATTCAAAATTTTCAAGGGAGATTAACTAATTGTGAAAGTAAGACCTATTGAGGAAAAAATACTTTGGCAGAGTTAGGTACACAATAGGAAATTAATTTTGTTGCTTTCAAGTTGATGAGGTTTTCAGAGACTGATTCAGGCTAAACAAACTCAAAACAGAACTGGGATAAACTAAATGATAATCTGTTAATCTCTAACATGGGGAATCTATTTTTGGAGACTAGAGTATAAAAGTCAGCACTCCAAGACTTCCCTTTCCTAGTATGAAGGTACCTGCAGGATTCACCTGGTAATCAGAAGATCTGTGAATGGTGATCTCCACTGAGAGTCTTGGCTGGCATGAGTTACTTCATCTTGGCCAGCGAGTCTCCACTGCCATCCACCAGGAGGCATTTTAGAAATGCTTTGTGGGGATGCTTTTGGTTATTACAACAGTTGGAGGGCACTGTGGGCTCTTAAAGGGTGTGAGCAGGGATAGCAGATGTCCTGCTATGCACAAGACAGGACCACACATGAACTGTCCCAGAGTCTACGTATCTTTTGATGACTGCATTGGAGATTTATGTAGATGAAAACCTCTTATAATTATCTGAACCTAGAGACCTAGCTCCATTCTACATATAAACATACAGTTGTTAATATACACTGAATTTCCAGAAGTGCAACTACTGGGAGTAGCGAGATTCTGTGAAAAGTAAGACTGTATTTGGTTTTGTTTGGATCTTTACCAAGAATTATTCACCTTTTGGAAAAATCACATCACACCTCTGCTTTTTCATTTCCTTATACTTTTATATATAATACCTTCTTATCTTCTTATTTCCCTTAAAACCAAACTTTTCATTAAAGTAGATGCAAACATCCATTTGGATTTTATTTAAGGATCATAATGGGGGAATAACAAAATATCTAAAACATTGGATTAGCCAAAAGTTAACTGGGTTTTTCCAAAAGATGTTACAGAAAAACCTGAATGAACATTTTGGCCAACCCAAAAAAGGGCAACTTTGGGGCAGTCTAGGCTATATATTGGGAGAAGACAATGGCAGCCCACTCCAGTACTTTTGTCTGGAAAACCCCATGGATGAAGGAGCCTGGTAGGCTGCAGTCCATGGGGTCGCAAAGAATCGGACATGACTGAGCGGCTTTACTTTCACGCATTGGAGAAGGAAATGGTGACCCACTCCAGTGTTCTTGCCTGGAGAATCCCAGGGACGGGGGAGCCTGGTGAGCTGCCATCTATGGGGTCACACAGAGTCGGACATGACTGAAGAGACTTAGCACCAGCAGCAGCAGCAGCAGCAGCAAGCTATATATTATGTAATTCCATTTATGTGACATTCTAGAAAATCAGGGATACATCAATGGTTGCCAGAGGCTAGGGATTCCCAGAAAGGTTTAATTACAACTGGGCATCAAGAGGGAATTTCTTGGGGACAATGTCAGCTGTTTTGAATCTTGACTGTGGTAGGGACTACTATATGACTGCATGCATTTGTTAAAACTCAGACATGTATACCAAAAAAGGTTGAATTTTACTGTATGTGAATTTTTTAATGTTTAAAAACTGGGGGGAGAAACCCACAAACAAAACACAGAAAATAAACAACCAAAATGGTAGTGTTGGGTCTTAGTGGTGAGAACCACTGGACTAAGCCGTAGCACCCTGATCATATCTACGTTTCCACAGTTCACATCTCTAGCGACTGAACCACTCATTCTCCTCAGTCTTCTGTAGTGTCAGATATGTGGAGAGATATAAACTCCTCTTTATAGCACTCATGACAGTGAATGAACGACATCTCAATCCAAGCTGGCAAGTTATTGGCAGTTAGGATTAAAATCTAGCCACTTAATTCTAGTGATAATTTACTACATCATACAGCCTCACTGGTGGCTCAGAGGGTAAAGCGTCTGCCTACAATGCGGGAGATGGGGGTTCGATCCCTGAGTTGGGAAGATCCCCTGGAGAAGGAAATGGCACCCCACTCCAGTACTGTTGCCTGGAAAATCCCATAGACTGAGAAGCCTGGTAGGCTACAGTCCATGGGGTCACAGAGAGTCAGACACGACTGAGCGACTTCACTTCACTTCACTTCTTCACAGCCTCACTAGTTTTGTGCTTCAGTGGAAGAATGTTGTGAATTCTTCAGCTTTTCCACTCACTGCTATGTTACAACTCTAAAGTAAAATAAAACAAATTACCAGGACTCACATTATACAACCTCGTGAGTTTACTAAGAAAGCAAAAAAAAAAAAACAAAAAACTTTTTGAGAGAAGAAAAGTGTACTATAATATTACTTCTACAAGAGAAAATACAAGTCTCTTGTATTTTTATAAGGTGTTTACAATTAGTCAGTGTTTGGATTGGGGTGTTAAAGACCTTTTGCCATTTACAGTATTTATTCTTCAGCCTTCTGAAACTGCTTTGGGAAATTTTAACACGTAGAAATGTTTAGTTCACTTATTGTAGGTGATTAAATCAGTTAAGGAAGGAACATTAATAAATGCCTTAATTTGGGTAATATTCAAATAATAGATGTCAAAATGATGAATTACTAGCTTTTTACATTTTCTTATCTAATGATTTAACCAATTAAGTTATATTAATATGTAATAAGGATATATGGTCAGATAATCATTAATTGATACCTCTGCTAAGAATCTGTAATTCCTATTCAGTATGTTGGCTTTCTAAAAGAAGAATCAAATAAATGTCACTTCATTAAATTTGCTTACAATAATTGACACTGGGATTGAGTGTGAAGTCAAATGATTTAAAAATTGAAAAAACCAAACTGTACTTTATTGACAGTAAGTTGAACCATGGATTTGAAGGCAAGATGAAGCCTCCAATGCTGATACCATATGTCCTATTATAGTATCTATTGTAGTGGCACATCATCAACCTTCAGGTGGCACTCCTATTTTACCCACTTACAACTGTAGTTGTAATTGTCCCATTCATCATCAATTGAAAATTGGAGGGGTGGGAGTGGAGATGGAGGTATAGATGAACCACGATTGGCCATGAGTAGATAATTATTGGAACTGAAACTTCCTCTGCTGCTATGATGAAGTAACTGGTGCTAGACTTGTCCTTCTATTGTAAACAACGAGAAAAGTGGACAAAATATAAGAAGCAACTGTTTTCAGACACTGAATGATAGGACTTGTTAACTTCGTAAACCCTAAAAGAAAAGAAAGCCCAAGATCACTCTGGATGTTTTTCTGAAGGCACTTTCCTGACTATGGAGTAGAGAGAGGGAATTCAAGCAGAGCAAGTTAGTCTCTGGGGAAACAGAGATGGGGAGACCAAGGCAGATAGAATTTGTGAAGCAAAGAACTTAGAAGAGAGATTGTGGGGTTGGGAGGAAGCTCAAGAAGTGCTTGCAGAAGTTCCCTTACTAAGCTGAAAATCCACAGGGAGGAACTTCACAAAGCTGGTTAAGGATCTACTCAGAAGCAATAACCTTAAAAGTTCCCAGAGCTGATGCAGAGCAGGGAGATATTTGAGTTCCAATCAACCAAACTGTAAAGACTTCACTGAACACCTGAAGCACTTGGTGCAGAAGGATAATCCTTTAATGGCAGGGTTCAACTAGCTCTAGAATGCATATTACTCCAGAGCTACTCTAAGGCTTCCCTTGTGGCTCAGCTGGTAAAGAATCCGCCTGCGATGTGGGAGACCTGGGTTCGATCCCTGGGTTGGGAAGATCCCCTGGAGAAGGGAAAGGCTACCCACTCCAGTATTCTGGCCTGGAGAAGTCCATGGACTGTGTAGTCCATGGGGTCACAAAGAGTTGGACACGACTGAGCAACTTTCACTTTCACTTTCCACTCTAATGAAGCTTAACAAGATTCAAATGGATCTAACTAACCTGCAAGTTAACTCTCTTCAAAAACAAGACTCAACCCTTAAATAAGTTTTTTTTTTTAAAATCCTGACATTTAAAACCTGAAATTCATAATGTCCAGCATCCAATAAAAAAATTACTAGATGTGTGAAGAAGCAGGAGAAGGTAATACGTAAACTAGAAGACAAATGAATCAATAAAAAAGAGTAAGAAATGATAGAAATGATGAAATTCACAGATAACTACTTTTAAGCACCTACTTGAAACATGCTCAAGGGTTTAAAGGAAAACATAAACATAATGAGGCAAGAGATGGCAGCTATAAAAGGATACAACTGGAACTAACACACTGAAAAGTGCGATATCTAAAATAAAAAAAATTCACTGAATAGGCTTCAAATCAGATTAGACATTATAGTAGTTTTCTATAAACTTGACACAGCACTAGAAATTTTCTAAACTGAGACACAAAGAAGGAAAAAGACTGAAACAAAAGGCAGCTTCAATGTCTGTAGAACAATATCGAGCAGACTTACACATATGTAATTGGAGTTTCAGAAAGACATAGGGAAAGGAAGAAGGAAAAAGTGTTTGAAAAAAAGAATGTCTAAAATATTTCCAAATTAGATGAAAACTGTAAATGAGCAGATTCAAGAAGCTCAACAAATCCCAAGCAAGATGAACAGATGAACAGTGTAGATGAACACTAAAGCACATCTTAACCAAACTGCTGAAACCAAGTGATAAACAGAAGAAACTTTAAAGCAGGCAGAGAGTAAAAGACACATTACTTATAGAGGAATAAGCTTAAGGCTTCTTTTTAGAAACAATTCAAGCTAGAAGAGAATGGATTTTACAGTGCTGAAAACACCACCAACCTAGAATGCTATATTCATTGGAAATGTTCTTTAATAAATTAAAATGAAACAAAAACTTTTTAAACAATAGTTGAGAAAACTTGTCATCAAAAATCTGATACAAAAAATACAAAAGGAAGATTATATAAGGTGGAAATCAGAAAAGCTAAACATGAGGATAGATACAAAATAATCTTTTCTCTTTCAAACATTTCCTTTAATGCAACTGACTCTTTGAAGCAAAAATAGTAATAAAGTATTGCGAAGTTTATAATATATAAAAGTGAAACATATGACAGCAATAGCACAAAGAATGAGAGGGAAGAAACTAAGTATAGTCTTATTACTTTCTTTAGTATACTTGGAGAGGTACAGTATTATTTGAAGGCAGACTGAGCTTAGTTATAGATGAGTGTTGTACATCCTAGGAAAAACAGTAAAAAAAAATAAAACAAAGAGGTATGGTCAATAAAATAATAGTGGAGACAGAATTCTAAAAATGATCTAAAAGAGGGGGGAAATGAAAACAGAATAGAGGTAGAAAACAAATAGCAAAACGGTAGACTTAAAACTAACCTAAGGGGCTTTCCCAGGTGGCGCAGTGATAAGAGAAGAATCCACCTGTCAATGCAGGGGACACAAGAGACGTGGTTTCGATCCCTGGTTTGGGAAGATGCCTTGGAATAGGAAATAGCAAACTTCTTGGAAAATTCCATGGACAAAGGAGCCTGGCAAGCTGTAGTTCATGGGGTTGCAAAGAGTCATACACAACTGGGCAACTAAGCGCAGCACAAAGCTAACTATATCTTTAATCACATTAACTGTAAAAAGTCTAAATACCCATTTAAATAGCAGAGATTATCATACTGGATTTTAAAAAAGGAAGACTCAACAATGCTGCTTACAAAAAACGTATTTTAAATATAAAAACTCAGGTTAAAAGTGAAAGGAGAGGAAAAATGAAAAATGTGTATCAAGCAAACATAAGTCATAAGAAATAGAGGCATTATTAGCATCAGAGAAAACTGACTTCAAGACAAGGAATATAAGCAGAGCTAATTGTTGAAGCTGGGTGATGGATATATGCCAGTTCATTATACTATTCTCTTTAGTCTTGAAAATGCTTGGCATTTTTCATAACATAACATTAAAAATTGAAAGATGAGAAACATATGTTAAAACAAAAAAATTTTTCTTCTGTGTAGACTGAATATACTCATCCTTATTTCATTTACCCATTTTGAAACAAAAATAGCTTATGCTGTGGGTTTGCATTACCAGCCTTAGTACCATAGAAACCTACTTTTTCTTTTTTCTATTATAATCATTTTAAGAGAAATTAAAGTAATACATATTTTGAAATCATACTTAGGATCCTCCCTGGTGGCTCAGACTGCAAAGAGTCGGCCTGCAATGCAGGAGACCCAAGTTTGATCCCTGGGTCAGGAAGATCCCTTGGAGAATGAAATGGCAACCCGCTCCAGTATTTTTGCCTGGAGAATCCCATGAACAGAGGAGCCTGGTGGGCTATAGTCCATGACTAAATACACCAGCACCCACAGGAGTATTAGAGAAGGTTAATAATTCCCTTGGTGGATGTGGATATTAGGTTCTGGAAAGCTGTGGGTGGATTTCAGTTTTATAGAGTTCCCAGAGTTACTACATATTTGGAACACTGTATTGCAATTCACATTTTATAGCTACTTTTTTCAAACACTCCCGAACAGAAAAGAATGTTTTCCATTATTAACAGAATATTTTTCTTTTCTCTTTTTTTTGCAAAGAAGAGAAGCGATTTGAAAACTGCCAGACTGAAAATGGCATATAATTTACATGACAATAAACCATTTCACAGAGAATAGCCATACATGGCATTTAGCCCAGTTTAAAAAGATTTTGTCATTTAACTTCCATCTTCTCCATTGTTATTTACCATCCTTACTAGAGTTTCAAACAGTTTGTCACAGATAAGCATAATTTCCAATCTCAGACAAGACTTTGTAGATAAGCTGTGCTTCTCATATACAGAAGTCTATGCATATTCTTCCCTAATTCACTAGGTAATATTCAATAAACTTCCAACAGAAACTGAAAGATAATGTTTAACAGAATTTTACCAAAATACACCTTAAACATGAAGCATTTTTTGTTATAATATTGAGATCTTCTATTTTTATAACACCATACTTATATACAGGGCTTCCCTGGTGGCTCAATCAGGAAAGAATCTGCCTGCCATATAGGAGGCCTGGGTTCGATCCCTGAGTAGGGAAGATTTCCTGGAAGAGGCAATAGCAACCCACTCCAGTATCCTTGCCTGGAGAATTCCATGGACAGAGGAGCCTGGTGGGCTACAGTTCATGAGGTCACACAGAGTTAGACATGACTGAGAATGCAGGCATGCATAGGTTTCAAGAAATATTTTTAAAAAGAAAACTTAAAAAAAAAAACAAAACCACCTTTTTATTTTGTATTAGGGTATAGCCCATTAACAATGTTGGGATAGCTTCAGGTGAACAGTGAAGGGAGTCAGCTATACATGTACATGTATCCATTCTCCCCCAAACTCCCCTTCCATCCAGGCTGCCACATAACATTGAGTAGAGTTCCATGTGCTGTATAGTAGGTTCATATTGGTTTTCCATTTTAAATATAGCAGTGTGTACATGTCCATCCCAGACTCCCTAACTATCCCTTCCCCTCATCCTTTCCACAAACAGCCCTTACCCTGCCCTGCAACCATAAATTCACTCTCTAAATCTGTGAAACTCTTTCTGTTTTGTATGTAACTTCATTTGTAACATTTTAGATTCCACATGTAAGGAATTTATATGATATTTCTCCTCTGTCTGACTTACTTCACTCAGTATGACACTCTCTAGATTCACCCATGTGACTGCAAGAGAGATTTCAAGTGGTTTAAAAGATACATTGAATATAACTGGATGGCATACAGTTTCAAGACAGGGATTCTTAAAGTTTAAATCAGAACATATAATTCAGCCTGCTGCTCCCTTCCTTCTCATGAAGAAGCTTTTCAGTTGCTTACATTGTTCACATTAGTGGTTCTCAATCCTGGCTGCCTACTAGTGATCTCGAGCGGCCACGGAGCGGGTCTTGGGTTCCCAGGCAGAGATGGAGGCCAGGTCACTGGTGAAAGCACCAGCTCCTAGCCACTAGACCAGTGACAAGGGCCCTGGCCTCCAGCCTTGCAGGAAAGAATTTCCATAAAGACAGAAAGTAGTGAAGCAAGTATTTATTAGGAGGGTAAGAAAGTACAGTATACATTGATAGACACACAAGGGTCTCAGGGAGAGAGAGTTACTGAGTCACGCCCTCATAGCAGTTTGAAGTACTTTTATGGGGCATTTCTTCTGGGTTTCTTTTGTCCAATCATGTTGATTTGCCTGGTTCATAGTCCATAGTTGGTATATCCTGGGATCCTCCCATGTTTGTGCACACATCTTTTAGCCAAGATGGATTTTACTGAAAAGGTGTCTGGGTAGGACATCCCTTGACATAACTCCCCTGTGGCCTCCAAGGAGCCTTTTCTGTACCTGTGTGGTCAATGAGGTCTCCTGACTCTGAAAAGAAATATGTGGTCTGGGCAGGGCCCAGCCTCCTCCCTTAATTGTCCTGCTATTCATGTCTTGCAGTTTCAGTCAATAGGGAATGAATCTCCTCAATTGCTCTACCCTGTCAAGGGTTGGGATGGGGGACGGGGTGGGCATCTGCTTCCTACCTCATTAGACTCTCATGGGACTCTTTGGAAGCCTACCCATGCTAAGGTCCTAACCAAGCCCAAATACATCAGTACTGGCAGCATCAAGCTGGGGCTTTCGTGGTGATTCCAATGTGCAGTCAGTGTGTGTGGGGACCTATGCCTGTCCCCACACATACACTCTCTACCTCTCTGACTTCTGCAACGCTTCCCTAGATCATTTCACTCCAGCCACACAGGCTCTTCACCAACTTTCTAGCCCATCCGTCACATTCCCTACTCAAGGCTTGTGTATCTACTATTCTCTCCACCTGAAATATTTTTCTCCCAGACAGGCTTGCTCCCTCACCTCCTTCAGGCCTTTGCTCAAACTCATCTTTGCACTGAAGTTTCCTATCCCTCCTATTTAAAACCATACCCTCCTCCACCCTGCTCCAACATTTTCATCTCCCTCCCTGCTTTATTTTGATCGGTAGTCTTTCTCGCCATCTGACATATCTTATGTATTTTATACACTCTCTCATCTCTACACTCCCCCAAACTAAGTTCTGCAAGCTTAGTCTGTTCTGTTCACTACTACATTCCCAGGACCTGGGAGAATGCCTGGCACTTATTTAGCACTCTATGCATATTTCTTAAATCAATTAAGAGAGAGAGAAAATAAAAGGCCTTATATAGGACCCCCAGGGCTTCCCAGGTGGCTCAGACGGTAATGCGGGAGACCTGGGTTTGACCCCTGGGTTGGGAAGATCCCCTGGATGAGGGCATGGCAACCCACTCCAGTATTCTTGCCTGGAGAACCTGCATGGGCAGAGGAGCCTGGCCGGCTACAGTCCATGGGGTTGCAAAGAGTCAGACATGGCTGATTGAAACAGCACAGCACACAGCACAGAAACCCTAAGTGTGACGTACCGGGTTGGCCAAAAAGTTATGGAAATATATGAACATACTTTTTGGCCAACCCGGTATTTTACAGTTATCCATTACCATAACATTAGGAAGAGGATACCTGCAATTCTTTCCACAGCTTCCCTCCTTCTAAGACCACCTTCCTGTAACATGGTACAGGAGAGATACTTCTCTGGACCACCATGGATTTTTTACTCCTCCCTGCCACCTGAAACTGCAAACCACTTGTCATTGTCACGTGACGCTCTTAGCCCCACACAAAGATCAGGAAAAGTGACTGTAGAGTAGACCTCACTGTTGGGTCTTTTTCAACCCATTGGACTGGTCTTTCCTTTATGACCCAACCACTCACTCACATATAAGTACAGATAGGTGAGATTTTGATGAAATCTTGAAAGGGGGGTTAAATCAAAGACATGCAAACACACACTTAGACATCCCTTTTCCTTCAAGTTTTTTATTTGCTCACCTTATAGTTCCCACTGGCAAGCTTTCTCCTCAGGTTCCAGCCTTGTCCTCTCACTCTTTTTTCTTCTCTTCCCTCCCACATCTTCTTCTCCCTCATCTCTCAGCTGTTTGTTTCTCCACTAAGCACAGTTTAGGTAAAATTTCCTCTTTCAGTATATGCTCTGCAAGCCCACTCGCACTTTCCACTTGTTGTTAAGATGTTTTCCTAAATGAAAACAGCTCTCCCCACCAATTATGGTGACAGCTGTAGAAATCATTCCTCTCAATGAAAAAAATGTATATACAATGAAGGGAAAGAGAGAGGTTAATGACTATCCAAGGTAAAATCTCTAGTAATCAGGGTTCAAACCCAGGTCATCTGTGATACTTTGTGTCTTACTATGTTAAAAACAAGAATCTTGTGTTAGGCAGAGATTAGTGTGACCATTTCATAGAGAAAGACACTAGCTCACAGCAATAGTGCCTTGTTCATTCAGACGTGTTTATAAATGTGGGTCAACCCATCAGACTGGTCTTTTTATTACATTATAATAGCAGCTGTAATACCTTACGCTAAGAAATCATAAGTTTAGTTCACATAATTAATAGAACTGTATTAGTTAATATAGCTAATATATCTGTAGCATTTTATTTTGAGGAACTAAAAGTTTAGAGAGATATATAATTATAGCCAACAATTATATGGCATTTACCAGGTGCCAAGCACTCTTGTAAGCATTCTACATGTGTCAGTGTATTTAACTCAGAATCTTGATGAGGTCTCTAATAATGATGATGATGATTGCTTCCACTTGACAGTCAAAATCACAGAGCTAATGACAATGACAGCTGGGATTTTAAAACTAGCCTGATTCCAGAGTGTTTGCGCTTAGTTGCTCTGTAATATAAAGAAACCATCCCTCCTTTACATTCTGACTCCACCCAACACATTTGAGGATTGACTTATTCGCCAGGCTCTTCTACGTGCTTTACATGTTATCTCATTTAATCCTTACAAAGTCCGGTGAGGTGGGTACTCTTATCCACATTTTACAAATATGGAAACTAAGGCTCATAGTTAAATAATTCATATAAGATCATGGAGCAAATAAACAGTAGAGCCAAGATTTGATCCCATGTCTTATTTACTACACCGTATTCTCTTTTCAGAATATACAGTACCTATTTAAATGAACATATACAAATACATACATACCACATGGAATCTAAGAGCTCAATGAGCTTAAGAAAAAAGGCAAACATATGACCTTCTGATTTCATTTCTGATTTTAAAAATATGATTGGAACCACGTTTTCCCCTTGACCTTGAGGGCAAAGATGATGTCCTATTTTTGTTTATATCCCGAACACTAGGCACAGTGTTAAGTGGGTAAAAAAGGAAACGTTCATTCCCATGAATAGTGACTTACTTCTTAAATCATGAATATTGGAATATGATGGACTCCTGTAAAAATTACTTTTTATGCTTTTAGTGTGAGGGAAATTGGAAGTGACCATAAATATAAGAGACAGTGCAATACTTGGCAGATGTTTGGCTTCACAAATAAATTTCACTTTAGATATTCAATATAGCTCGTGGGATTCAGCCAAATGTAAGTTTGAAAAACAAACCCAGCTATGAATAAGTGGAATTTGGTGACTGAAACTGCTCTTTGGGTTATGGAGAAAATTGCCACAGTCAACAAGGTACTTTAATATTCTGTGGGTGATTTAAAACAGAAAGGGGATAATAAAACAGTTTTTGAACAAAAAGGTAATTTGAACCTGGTAAGCATGCTTTAAAAATATTTTTTGAAGGAGAGTAAGGGCAGTGTATCTAGGTAGGTTTCTATACTGGACCATACTATTAAAAGAATAGGGTGGTGGGAACTGGGGTAGGCAGAAAAATGGCCCCCAAAGATTTCCTGTGTCCTAATCCCCAGAATCTGTGGATATATTACCTTGTG
Source organism: Ovis canadensis (assembly GCF_042477335.2). Classification (NCBI taxonomy): domain Eukaryota; kingdom Metazoa; phylum Chordata; class Mammalia; order Artiodactyla; family Bovidae; genus Ovis; species Ovis canadensis. The sequence continues at coordinate 160,477,567 of NC_091247.1, read as the reverse complement.
TTGTGTGTTAGTTGTTCAGTTGTGTTCGACTCTTTGTGTTCCCATAGACTATAGCCCACGAGGCTCCTCTGTCCATGGAATTTTCCAGTCAAGAATCCTGAAGTGGATTGCCATTCCCTTCACCAAAGGATCTTCCCAACCCAGGGACTGAACCTGGGTCTCCTGAATTGCAGGGAGAGTCTTTACCTTAAATGGCAAAAAAAAAAAAAAAATTTCAGATGTGATTAAGTTAAAGATCTTGAGGTGGTGAGATTATGGTGGATTATCCAGGTGGTCTCAATGTGATCAAAGGGTCCTTCTAAGGGAAAGTGGGAGGCAGGAGAGTGAGACAGAGGAGATGGAACAACAGAAGCATGGATTGAGTGATGCACTTTGAAGATGGAGAAGAGAACCACAGGCCAAGGAAGGCAGGTATCCTTTAGGAGCTCAAAGAGGCCAGAAAATGATTTTCCCTCTTCAACCGCCAGACACAACACAGCCTTGCCTACACCTTCATTTTAACCCAGTAAGACCCATTTTGGATTTCTGACCCTCAGAACTATAAAATAATAGATTTGTATCATTTTTAAGCCACTAATTATGAGGCAATTTGTTACTGCAGTGATAAGAATCTGATAAAGAAGCCAACTTATCCGTCATTATCACAATTCAAACAAATCATTTTTAAAGAGCTAATCAAGCAAAAGAATATATCATAAAGAATAAGATTAATAAATTTGACTATGTAAAATTTCCATGTATCCAAAATAAAAGACAAATAACAAACTGAGAAAAATACCCAAGACAAATATGACAGAGAGAGAAGAAATCATCTTCGTATTGAAAAAGAATTCTATCGAACTAGAAAATTTCCTAGTGGAAAAGTGGGCAAAGAACATAACTAGATAATAACCAGGAAGAATGCAAATGGTAAAAAACATATTTTTTAAAAAAAATTCTCACTTTTAAGGAGGAAATGCAAATTAAAACAAGACTAAGATACTATTTTTAGTTTACAAAACCTGAACAGGGGACTTCTCTGGTGGTACACTGCTGCTGCTGCTAAGTCGCTTCAGTCGTGTCCGACTCTGTGTGACCCCATAGACGGCAGCCCACCAGGCTCCCCCATCCCTGGGATTCTCCAGGCAAGAACACTGGAGTGGGTTGCCATTTCCTTCTCCAATGAATGAAATCGAAAAGTGAAAGTGAAGTCACTCAGTTGTGTCCGACTCTTAGCAACCCCATGGAGGAGCCCACCAGTCTCCTCCGTTCATGGGATTTTCCAGGCAAGAGTATTGGAGTGGGGTGCCATTGCCTTCTCTGGGTACAGTGGTTAATACTCCACAATTCCAATGCTAGAGGGCACAGGTTGGATGCTGGTCCAGGAACTAAGATCCCACATGCCCCATGGCCAAAAAAACCACAACTGGAACCCTTCAAAAATTTCATATTCAAAGTTAGCAAGTGTTCCACCAGAGAGGCAGTCAAAACCAATGCTGACAGAGGTGTGTATTTATGAGTACTTTACAAAAAAAATTTTGCTATCCTGTATTAAAAGGTATGGGGCATCCCTGGTAACTCAGCAGTAAAGAATCCACCTGCCAATTCAGGATAAGCAGGTTCGATCCCTGGGTTGGGAAGATCCCCTGGAGAAAGAAATGGCAACCCACTCCAGTATTCTTGCCTGGGAAATCCCCTGAACAGAGGAGCCTGGAGGGCTACAGTCCATGTGGTCACCAAATTGTACCAAATCGTCAGGTACAACTTAGTGACTAAACAATAACAACATTAAAAGGTATAAAAATGTTTACATTTGTTTCTTCAGTGGTTCAGGTTTAGGGAGTGGCTGGTTTTTCTCTTTCTGTTCCTCCATGTCACCATTCCACTGTTCTTGGTTCTACTACATGTTGTCCACAGAAAGATCCCTGGGCTCCCTTGCTCCCTAGCTTCTAGTTGGGTCTAGCCAGTGAAGGAGAAGAGGGAGCAGAAAAGCGCAGGAAATCTGAGGACATTTACCTCCCATCACTTGATCCCTCCCTGCTGCCATGGCTTTGTGAACAACTTTGTTCCTCAAGCCAGTGGTTCTCAAACTTCAGAGCATCAGAATCATTTGGAGGCCTTGTTTCCAAATTGGTAGAATGAGGAAGGGCCTGAGAATTTGCATTTCTGATAGATTTCCAGGTGTTGCTGATACTGCTGATCCGGGAACCACACTTTGAGAAGTACAGATTTAAGGCCATGGTTTCCTGTGGGGCAGCTCTAATTGCTCGGCTGAGACTTTCTTTGTGAGCCAGTAACAATGTGGCCCTTTTTTCTCTTGGGCTAGGCATGGGAAGGGTGTGTTTGCCGATTCCTGAGTGCTTCACCATTCCTTGTTGATTCCTTTAACCCTGCCCACACCTCTAGTAATCTAATCATCAGTAATTTCATGAAGCTCTCTTGAATTAAACATTTGGAATAGGTCATCAATTTCCTGCTAAAATCCGGGCTGATGTAAGGGTATACCCTTGAGAAATAATCAAAGGTGCAGACAGACTTTTGATCAAAAATGTTCTTTGCAGCATAATTTACAATAGCAGAGATATCAGAAACAAGGTGCATAGCCAACAATAGGGGAAAGATGGAATATGAGATAGTTATGAACAGCTAGCTGTATAACTGTATCGGCTAACCTAGGGAAGGCTCGTGACGCAATGTTTAAGTGAGAATAAAATATAAAACCATATTCAGAGAATGTTTACAATGTTTATAATTTTGTGTGGATGTGCTCATATAGGTTCAGTTCAAACTGAAATGAAGTTGAAAAGAGAATAGTTTACTGAAGGAGGATTTGATTTACTAGTATTATTTGTATTTTTCTGATTGAGCATTTTGAACCCAGAAGTAACTCCAATTAACATTTTCTTCCTTCATTTCCAGTTGGCTTCAGAATTAAAACCATACTTAATATTACATAAATATAAATATTTATATTATACTTAAGTGATTTAAACTTTATGATATTTAATTAATGAAATTAAAACGTGCTTAAATATGAAGGAATAGGAACCAATTCTTCATGTCATAACCTCTTTCTTTATTTTAAATACATGGATTCAGACAAATTTAACCCACAAATTTTTACTGAGTACCTTCCCTCAAGGCAGTAACAGTCTTGGAAGGCACATAAGATACAAATAAGCAAAAATAAATGGGAGTTAACTTATAAGCTTTTTGTACAACTTTTATACCATAAACAAAATGAAAAAACAACCCATGGGTAGAGAAAATATTTGCAAATTATGCAACTCAATTCAGTTCAGTTCAATTCAGTGGTTCAGTCATGTATGACTCTTCGTGATCCCATGGACTGCAGCACGCCAGGCCTCCCTGTCCATCACCAACTTCTAGAGTTTACTCAAACTCATGCCCATTGAGTCGGTGATACCATCTGACACGCATCCATCATGATGCGACTGACAAGGGTTTAATTTTCAAAACATGCAAACAGTTCATAAAACTCCATAACAAAAAAAACAAACAACCCAATCCAAAGATGGACAGAAGACCTAAATAGACATTTCTCCAAAGAAAACAAACAGATGGCCAATAGGCACATGAAAAGATATGTGCCTTTAATTCCCTAAATGCAAATCAAAACTACAATGAGTTACCACCTCACACCAATCAGAATGGCCAAAAGTCTACAAATAATGATGTTGGGGAGGGTGTGGAGAAAAAGGAAACTTCTTACACTGCTAGTGGGAATGTATATTGGTACGGCTACTAGGGAAAACAGTATGAAGTTTTCTCAAAAAATTAAAACTAGAGTTGCCATATGATCCAGCAATCCCATTCATGGGCATATCCAGACTATAATTTGAAAAGACACATGCACCCCTATGTTCACAGTAGCATAGTTCACAACAGCCAAGACATGGAAGCAACCTAAATGTCCATCAACAGATGAATGGATAAAGAAGATATGGTACACATATACAATGAACTATTACTCACTCATAAAAAAGAATCAAACAATGTCATTTGCAGCAACATGAAAGAGCCTGTTGAGATTAGCATACTAAGTGAAGTGAGTTCGAGAGAGAAAGACAAATGCCGTATGATATCACTTACATGTGGAATCTAAAATATGACACTAATGAACACATCTACGAAAGAGAAACAGATTCAGAGACATAGAGAACAGACTTGTAGTTGCCAGGGCTAGGGGAGGGAAGGATTGGGAGTTTGAGATTAGCAGATACAAGCTATTATATATCCAGAATGAAGAAACAACGAAGTCCTACTGTAAAGCACAGGGAACTATATTCAGTATCCTGTGATAAACCATGGCAGGAAAGAATCTGAAAAAGAATTTATATATGTATAACTGAATCACTTTGCTGTACAGAAGAAATTAACAAGAGCATTGTAAATCAACTATACTTCAATAATATTTTTTAAAAAGACACAAGACCAGTGTGGAATAGTGGAAAAACCACAACTTGGGATTAAAACACTTGAGTTTGATTTTAGGTTTTGTCACAACCACAATCAAGCAGTCCATGAAATCTTTCACAGAGTATGTAGTAGAACATAAATTATAAAGCTCAATTATGTAATCAGGGAATCAGGAAGAGCTTTTTCATCATTCTGAATGCTCTGTGGCATGCATAGCAAGTATGTGTTTACTAAGCTGGAGTTAACATTAGTCTATCCTTTTAATTCTTCTCTGCTTCAGAACAGATGTACACATTGTTCTCCCTGTATATGCATAATTACGAAAGTTTTGGCATATTAGTTATACTGAGAATGAAAATTCAAAACCAGAGGATAGTTAAAACAGAGATGGCATTTTTCATAGATGGGAAAAGGGGTATCTCATCCCTGATTCTTAACAAAGATATGTTTCCATGAAGAAAACTGGAAAGGCTGCTTAGGAATCTAGCTTATGGAAAAATAAGTAACTCAAATTTGTATGAGTCAGAGAAAAAAATTACTTGAAAAATTATACAACTGGAGGAAAGACAACCCAGCAATGAACTGGTATCATCAAACTGTTAATGACTATGGGATTCAAATAAAATACGAATGTAGGATAAACCTGAAACTCTGAATTAAAAAGAATATGAGCAACTAAGATGCAATGAGATTTTCAATTCTACCATTTCAGTTCTGATCACATCATTCTAATCATCCGTTTCTTTCACTCCTATTGAACCTCCCGGGCTTCCCAAGGGGTGCAGTGTAAAGAATTTGCCTGTCAATGCAGGAGGTGCAAGAGACATAGGTTCGATCCCTGGGTCAGAAGGATCCCCTGGAGAAGGAAATGGCAACCCATTCCAGTATTCCTGCCTGAAAAATTCCATGGACAAAGGAGCCTGGCAGGCTATAGTCCATGGAGTTACAAAGAGTCAGACACAATGGAGCAGCTACACATGCACACAAACCTATTTGTCCAAATAATAAATTCAAGTTTTACTTTTCCCTGCTCTTTCATAATATCTGCCGGCTGCAACTTCGTTTATCTCCCTACCCACTAGACTGGACCCTTTCATCACTACATAAATTTATGCCATAGTCTGTTTGGCCAGACCTCCACTTTAGGAATCCCTAATGTCTTTTCTTTGCTCAGACTCTGAAGCTGCCAAACCCAGCTGCAGAACCACAGTACTAACCTTACCTTCTGCCTAAAATTGTGAGAAAAGGCACAGCGAAGAATCTCTCCCAAATTGCCTCCTAGTTAACCAGGAAAAAAACTTATATGAGAAAACTTGTCTATGAACATATGGTAAAATAAAAGATATAGTCAGACTTTGTTAAGAAACAAAATAGTCCTGCCTATCTGTGAAGTAGGATTGAAATATCAAATAAGCTTGTTCTTGCTCATTACTTGTTGCCGCAGTGACCATGGCTCAGTAGCTAAAGGCACTGACTTTCCATCCACTCTGAGCTACCTACACCATTTATTATCAGATAGGAAAGGCATAAATGACTTTTAGGTATCCAAGAACATAGAAGTCATATTGTCTTTCCAAACAAATGCCCTAAAGGCTTGCTTCAGAATCCCAACATATAATAAAAATTTAGATTCAAGAAAATAAAAGTGATGGTTAAAGGAATTAGGGTAATCAATAAGGTAAATTAAATATCTAGAGAGAAGTTGAATTTTTACAAATAGTGTATAAATTTGAAATAAAGTTAGTTACTTGAAACAGGTGATTTATACTATTTAACATAAAGATAATGATGTAATTTTTGACTACAATCTAAAATAACCCTCCCCCAACAGAAGAAAAAAAAAAAAGAAACCACAGGAGAGAAAGGAGAAGCTTCACCAAAGGAAATCAAAGCCCTGGGTTTTGCATCCTTAGTAATAGGGAGTACAGTTCTTATGTTGCTCTTGATTTTAATAATTAGATGGCAAAAGTCTAAGAATGGTTTAATTGAAACAGGATGCCTTCCTTCTTAATTATCTCAGACTGTAAGAACAAACTAACAATCCATGTCTAAAAGAGGAAAGGGATTAAAACCTAGGAACTACAAAATAAGACCTTTGCTTTTTGTAACAATTAAGATGGTCATTTACCTCTTTTTCTGCCCAGAACCCCTGCATTTTTCTGAGCAAAGAACCTCATCCTCCATCCTCACTCTATCCATAGACTACAGATGGAAATAATACTGTTTTACATGATGTTATATACCTGGCCTAATTATGTAGACGTGAATATCTGACTTAAGCTAAATCAGTCCTAGAACCTCACCATTCCCATCCACTCACCACCCAGCCCTGAACATCATACTCCTTTTCCAGGGTTTGTTCAGGAGTTGTGCAAAAGGGTTTTTTTTTTTTTTTTTAACTTTGAAGATAAAGCTGGGAAGATGGGTGGAGAGGTATGTGTGGACAGTATAGTAAGAGAGGCAAAGAAGGAAAGCGAAGCAAGCGGATCTTGGAGCCTCATGTCTCTGATTCAGGGCGTCTCTAGCTGCACTCTTGCCCTTTCTGGTCACAGGAGCCAATGCATTTCCATTTTGCCTAAGTTAATTCAAGATGAATTTCTAAATCTTGAAACAAACATACATGTAAGATTTATGATTATAAATGCAAATGAATTTAATTCTCTTAGTAAAAAGTCAAAGACTCAGATTCCAGTAGAAAATAAATCCAGTTTTATGGCCCCCTCTACAGTACCTGACATCTTGAAATCATCTGAGATTTTACTTCTGGAAAATTAATTTTTTTCTTTGTGTATTAATAATGAATTAATTATAATTAATCCGTGATAAAGTTCACAGATTCCTTTATTGTGATAAATGAACTAACGCATGAAAAGTGATGCTTGGGATACACTAATCATTCAACAGTATTTGCAGTGATGAAGAGGTTTTATCAACACTCCACACAGAGCCCCTTTCTCTCTGCACTCATCTCAGACCCTAGCAAAGTAATGCTCAAAATTCTCAAAGCTAGGCTTCAACAGTACATGAACCAAGAACTTCCAGACGTTCAAGCTGGATTTAGAAAATGCAGAGGAACCAAAGATCAAATTGCCAACATTTATTAGATCACAGAAAAAGCAATAGAATTCCAGAAAAACATATACTTATGCTTTATTGACTATGCCAAAGCCTTTGGCTGTGTGGATCACAACAAACTGTGGAAAATTCTGAAAGAGATGGGAATACCGGACCAGCTTACCTGCCTCCTGAGAAACCTTTATGCAGGTCAAGAAGCAACAGTTAGAACTGGACATGGAACAACAGACTGGTTCTGAATTGGGAAAAGAGTACATCAAGGCTGTAAATTGTTACTCTGCTTATTTAACTTCTATGCAGAGTACATTATGAGAAATGTCAGGTTGCATGAAGCACAAGCTGGAATCAAGATTGCCAGGAGAAATATCAATAACCTCAGATATGCAGATGATACTACCCTTATGGCAGGAAGCGAAGAGGAACTAAAGGGCCTCCTGATGACAGTGAAAGAGTAGAGTGAAAAAGCTCGCTTAAAACTCAATATTCAAAAAATGAAGATCATGGCATCCGGTCCCATCACATCATGGCAAATAGATGAGGAAACAATGGAAACACTGACATTTTATTTTCTTGGGCTCCAAAATCACTGCAGATGGTGACTGCAGCCATGAAATTAAAAGACGCTTACTCCTTGGAAGAAAAGTCGTAACCAACCTAGACAGCATATTAAAAAGCAGAGACATTACTTTGCTGACAAAGGTCCATCTAGTCAAAGCTATAGTCTTTCCTATGACAGTTGAACCATAAAGCTGAGAGCAGAAGAATTGATGCTTTTGAACTGTGGTGCTAGAGAAGACTCTTGAGAGTCCCTTGAACTGCAAGGAGATCAAACCAGTCAATCCTAAAGGAAATCAGTCCTGAATGTTAACTGGAAGGACTGATGTTGAAGCTGAAGCACCAATACTTTGGCCACCTGATGTGAAGAACCAATTCACTGGAAAAGACCCTGATGCTGCCGAAAGATTGAAGGCAGGAGGAGAAAGGGACAACAGAGGATGAGATGGTTGGATGGTACCACCGACTCGACAGACATGAGTTTGAGCACTCGGGGAGCTGGTGATGGATAGGGAGACCTGGCATGCTGCAGTCCATGGGGTAGCATAGAGTCGGACAGAACTGAACTGACTGAACTGAATCCTCGGCTTTCACTGTCTCAACTACCTGGATGATTTCCAAACCGATGTCACCTACCTGGTCACCGCTCTTGGGCTCCCTAGTCTTATTTTCAATTTCTCATACAAATCATCGCTTAAATATTCCATCAGAACCTCAAGCTCAACATATCCAAATTAAACACCTCCTAATTTCCTAATGCCAGCTAATGGAACAAGCATTCTCCTCATTCCCTAATCTGGAAAGCTTTGTTGATCCTCTTGCCCGAATCCTTCAACAAGACAGTGGAGCCCAATGCCCAGATCATGCAGCTTCTCAGCCCATGTTAGTCTTCTTCCCTGTTCTCCTTTAATTTCAATGCACTGCCAAGTCCTGTAAAAACTTTTTAAAATGCCACTTGTGCTTACCTTTCTCTTTATGACTCCCTCCTTCCAATGTATTACCTTTTACCAGAATTGAATCAGACTCCTAGTTTTCCTCCTAATTTTCCAGTTTCTTCTCTCTTCTGCTGTCCTTATAGATTATCCTCCTCAAACATGCCATTCATGCATTTCTTATGTGTTACCTAACAGGTTCCCTGGTAGCTCAGACGGTAAAGAATCTGCCTACAATGCAGGAGACCCAGGTTTGATCCTTGGGTTGGGAAGATGCCCTGGAGAAGGGAAGGGTAACTCACTCCAGTATTCTTGCCTGAAGAATCCCATGGATAGAGGAGCCTGGCGGGCTATAGTCCATGGTGTTACAAAGAGTCGGACACAACTAAGCAACTAGCACACACACCAGGTTCCTTGGGGCTTCCCAGGTAGCTCAGTGGTAAAGAATCCACCTATAATGTAGAAGATGCGGGTTTGATCCCTGGATCAGGAAGATCCTCTGGAGAAGGAAATGGCACCCCACTTCAGTATTCTTGCCTGAGAAATCCCATGGACAGAGGAGCCTGGTGGGCTACAGCCATGGGGTCACAAAGAGTTGGACACAACTTAGCGACTAAACAAAGACTCTTCTTTGCTTTGAACATAAGTCTAAACCCCTCAGCCCAACACGCCAGACTTTCTACTGACATGAGTTTAACCTACATCACCAACTGCCCCCTTTATGGACACTATGGGTCAGACGACCTGGCACACTAGTTCCAACCCAATAGCCCAAACACTTTCTGAATTCTCTGATATTTATCCTTGATATTTCTTCTGCCTAGAAAGTATTCTTGAATCATCTTTGCCTATCAAATCCCAGCTATCCTTCCAGGACTTTGTCAAATATCACCCTTGCCAAAAAAGGCCTTGATTTGTGCAACAGCTATAACTTGTTCTTTCTTTAAGCCACTATAGCATTCTGTACGTTAGTGATGAAAATATTTTTCTTCAAAGATTTTCAGAATTTGTTATCTTGACCTCTTACTGGATTTTAAGTGTTTAAGGGTTTTTGTCCCACTTATCTTTTAATTTTATGAAGGCCCTTTTTAGTACAGCATATTTCACAGAGTTCAATGAATATTTATTAAATTTAATAAAGATTGTATTCTTTAAGACAGAAAAAAATTATTCTGAAAGCATGACCAGTGTTTCTTGAGCAGACTATGTAAAACAAAGACTTGTTCAAATACAAAAGGCTATTTACTATATGTAAATCTTTGCTTAGAGAATGAACTAGTTAAGTATGTCTTTGCACAACACAGACCTGAATGAAGCATGTACTCTGCAAGAAAACCAGGCCACAGAAACACATGTGAATAGAGGTCTTTCTGAATATTTGATGAAGTGCCAGAAGTTAACCCTTATACAGTTTATTTAGAAATATTTGACTCTCTGTTATTTTTGTTAACACGGAGCTAATAACAGCTTTCACACATTACACAGCACAGCCTGAGTAGATGTAAGAAAATAATGGAATACAGGTCTAGGAAAGCAGACTGCAACTCAATTCTGGAGGACCTTGAATGCTAGTATTGAAATTTTATTTAGCAAGCAAATCATGAATTTTTGTTTCTGTTTTTTTCTTACTGTTTGTGCTTGATATTGTCGGCACTATCATAGACATGTGCTTCAGGAAAATTAACTGCAGAGCAGCAAGTAGGTTGGATTGGAAGGAGAGCCTAGAGGTAAGGACCTATCGCATCTACTTAGAGTAGTATAAGGTCAACTGGACTAAAATGGCATAAGTAATGGACAGGAGGGAAAGGATGCTGATGAAGGAACTATTACAAAGGACTTACCAAGTGACCTGTAAACGATTATGGTGGTCAGGGTAAGGAGAAATCAGAAATTGCTCTCAACGTTTTGACTCAGAAGGTGGAGACAGTACCATTCAGCAGGGGCTGGGATGGGGAGGAGAAACAGAGAGAGAGGCCCTAGAGGAGCTGGAAATGTTATTTTCTTTAATCCTCTGGTGGTTCAGATGGTAAAGAATCTTCCTGAAATGCAGGAGACCCAAGTTCAATCCCTGAGTCAGGAAGATCCATCCCCTGGAGAAGGGAATGGCTACCCACTCCAGTCTTCTTGCCTGGAGAATCCCATGGAGGAGGCTGGTGGCTACAGCCCATGGGGTCACAAAGAGTCAGACATGACTAAGTGACTAACACTTCCTTCCTCTGAAAACAGGTTTTCCTCTTCCTTCTCCATCTTTTATATTGGTTACTCTTCATTTGTTTGCCCTTTAAAAGTTAGCATTTCAGACAAGTCACTAATATCTGGGTCATGCAAGCCAGTTAGATATCGCTTTTTGAGTAGCAAATGGGACATAATTCTAAAAGATTTATCACCTGCAGTTTCAGCTTATCAGAGTGGGAAAACAGATTATGGTTATGTGCTCCTGGGGCAGGGAGAATATAAACTGGGAATTAGATTTTCCATTTAGAGATATGTATATGGTTTGGATTTCTACAGTTTAAATCAATTTTATTGAGATTTACATATAGTAAAATACACTCATTTAAGTGTATTGTTAGGTATTAAGATTCATATTTAAATCTTTGAGTGGATACGTTTCCTTTCTAATTGAGCAAATATCCAGGAGTGGAATTGCTAGATTACATGGTGAGTTTATGTTTGACCTTATGAGAAACTGCCAGATTGTTATCCAAAGTGGGTGTACCATTTTATATTCTCACCAGTAATGTGTGAAAGCATTGGTTGCTCCACATCCTTGTCAACACTTGGTGTTATCACCTTTTTGAATTTTAGCCATTCTAGTAGGTATGTTGTTGTATTTCACTGTGTTTTAATTTGCTTTAATAAGCAAATAACTCAAATAACTAGTGATGATGCACATACTGCCATGTGTTTATTGGCCATTTTATATCTTCTTTTGAGAAGTGTCTACTCAAATACTCTGCCCATGTTTAAACTGTGTTGCTTGTCTTCTTACTGAATTATAAGTATTTGAGATACATGTTCTTTATCAGATACATGTATTGTGAATATTTTCTCCCAGTATGTGGTTTGCCTTTTCATTTTATTAAATGCAGTCTTCAAAGAGCAGAATATTTTAGTTTTAATGACAATTTACCATTTTTCTTGATGACCATTACTTTAGGAACTCTAGTTTAAGAAAATATAAGCCTCAGCATTAACTTGCCACAAATTGCAAATTGTTATCAGTTTGCTTGCAAATTGCAGAATTAGGTTAGAATCTAGATAAACTGTACAAAAGTCCTTGAATGTGACTTCCACCTCTGTTTATATTATTAGGTATCATTTTGTGGGTATATTGTACACCATTTCTTTATCCTGGGGATCTTCCCACCGAAGGGATCCAAGCTGGGTCTCCCGCATTGCAGGCAGATTCTTTACCATCTGAGCCACCAGGGAAGCTCTGTACACAATAAGCAGTATAATAAATACTCCATATATTTCGTTTAATCATTACAAAAAGCCTTAGTGAAGAGGAAACTTATTTGAGTAATAACAAAAGTAAAGGCTTAAATACTATCAGTGGCAGAACTAGAGTCTACCTGACTCCAAATCCCTTTGAATCTTAAGCACTATGCAGTATCTTATCTAGGAAATTTTTGTATATGTAAAAGTTATGAAGATATTTTCCTATGTTTTCTTCTAGAAATACTATGCTTTTAGTTTTTATGCTTGTGATCCATTTAGGTTCATTTTTATATACAGTGTGAGGAAAGATTGGAATTCATTTCCTCCTATGAATTGAAGTTGCTCCGTCATCATTTTGAAAAGCGTCTCCTTTCCCCCACTGAATTACCTTGACACCTTTCTGGAGAGTCAACTGGCAGTTTGTGTGGGTCCATTTCTGGAACCACTGTTCTGTTCCATTGATTTGATTCTCTTATATGGATACCACACTGCATTGCTTACTATAACTTTATATCTTTGTGATATTGTGATTTATAATAAAAAATACATAATTCTGGCACAGCACTCCTATAACCCTTCAAGTTACTTAAGTGTGGAGAGTGATAAAGGTGTCTTTTATTTTTTTGATGAGGTGATCTTTAGAATACTCCTAAATTACGTAAAAGTCAGGACTAGTCACCAGAGGAATCAGTGAAGTGATTAATGGATTGGAACTTTCGGTCCACTTCAGAAGCAGACAGAAGGACTGGAGGTTGAATCAACCGTCAGTGATTTAATCAACTAATGAAGCCTCCATAAAACCCAAAGACCAGGGTTTGGGAGCTTCTGGTTTGGTGAACATGGAGGCACTGGGAGGACTGAGCAGCTGGACAGGGCATGGAAGCTCTGTGCCCTGCCCAGTGCATCTCTTCCATCCAGCTGGTCTGAGTTATATCCTACCACAATAAACTGGCAATCTACTAAGTAAAATATTTCTTTGAGTTCCATGAGCTGCTCTAGTAAATTAATCAAACACAGGGAGGGGGGTCCCAGAAACCTCTGATCTATAGCCAGTTGGCCAGAATTACAGGTAACAACCTGGACTTGTAACTGGTGTCTGACAAGCCTAGACAGTGTATTAAAAAGCAGATACATCACTTTGCTGAAAAAGGTCCATACAGTCCAAGCTATGATGTTTCCAGTAGTCATGTACAGATGTGAGAGTTGGACCATAAAGAAGGTTGAGCACTGAAGAATTGATGCTTTCGAACTGTGGTGCTGGAGAAGACTCTTGAAAGTTCCTTGGACAGCAAGGAGATCAAACCAGTCAATCCTAAAGGAAATCAACACTAAACATTCATTGGAAGGACTGATGTTGAAGCTGAAGCTCCAATACTTTGGCTACTTGATGCAAAGAGCCGACTCACTGGAAAGATCATTTTTTAAAATGATCTACTTCTCTATCACAAATCCCTTTCTGCTTAAAATACTTCAGATGGCATCTCTTCCTAGCACTGTGATACACACAGTTAGGAGACATTCAACAAAAGTTCAAGCAACCAGATATGAAAATAAACAGCCAGTTCAGGGACAGAAATTAAGTTCCTGAAAGAGACAGGTGTGGCAGACACAGTCTCCATCACAAGAAAACAACACCCTACCCTAGTTATCGGGCAATCAGAATCAACTTCAGGACAGCCTATGTGTTCAGTCAGCAAACCTCTATCCTGGGGCTTTTGCGGCTCCTGCCATTCCCTATGCCTAGGAAGAAGTTGGACCCCAATTTGCTGGGCAAGATGACACCTTTATCTCAAGGTGAAGACATCTCAGTGATGACAATTAGAGAGATGCAGGGACAGGGCAATAAGCAGAGCAGTTTAAAGCTTAAAAGAATAATTTCAAGGTGAATAAAAGGCAAAGCTACTTCACAAGGTATTTAGTATATGTGTGGTACTCATTACCCTCAAGATATGAAACAGATATATAGCTTTAAATGCATTTTTCCTCATAGACCATTAAGAACTGTAAGTAGTCAAACACGTCATTGAGCCCATTTGTCATCCAATTTAGAAATCCCCTCCATGTTACTGACTAATGATTATACAACCCTTGCTTGAATAGAGTGATAGTTCACTATTTCACAAGCCTGGCTATTCCACTTTCCTAACCATCAGAACAATCAATGGAATTCTGTTTTTAATGTCGAATACCACATGATTTCTCTGTAAGTTTTCTGTCTGAGGGCAGGCACATGGTCTCTTGCTACTTGTCTCTATTTCAAAGTATCTCTGATAGCCATTCCCACTCACAGAAAGCCTCAATTCCCTTTTCGGAAATCTTATTTCTTCCATGGTGTATGGTTTTCAGAAGAAAAAACCTGTCTGTTTGCCTCCCACTTTGCAAACAAAGGGCAAATCCTTCCTTTCTTTGCCCTCATAAAAGTAGTATATGGATGCATCCTAGGTTTGGTACTACACACTTTCTCTTCAGTTTTTTAATCTTAGAATGTGGAATGAATAAAAAAAAAATAGACATCATTCAACACAGAGGAGAGGCAGTGAGCCAATTGCAGTTTGCAGTTATGAGACAGTGGCTGCATTTCATCTTCCACATCAACTTGTGTTACCTTGGTTATTGTTCATTTTAGAAACTGGTTCTCTAATCTCAAGGCTAAGCGCTGCAATAGCCTCTCAATGGTTTAATTATCTTTTAGTGTTTATTTCTGTTGCTTATGATTCAAATCTCTAACCAAAACAATATATATGAATGAGTGGATAGTTTTTTCCCCTGAAGTGTTTAGTCTCTGCTTCAATTCAGTTCAGTTCAGTCGCTCAGTCGTGTCTGACTTTTCGTGACCCCATGAATCGCAGCACGCCAGGCCTCCCTGCCCATCACCAACTCCCGGAGTTCACTCAGACTCGCGTCCATCGAGTCCGTGATGCCATCCAGCCATCTCATCCTCTGTCGTCCCCTTCTCCTCCTGCCCCCAATCCCTCCCAGCATCGGAGTCTTTTCCAGTGAGTCAACTCTTCGCATG
This sequence comes from Ovis canadensis, assembly GCF_042477335.2. Lineage (NCBI taxonomy): Eukaryota > Metazoa > Chordata > Mammalia > Artiodactyla > Bovidae > Ovis > Ovis canadensis. Next base: position 160,462,126 of record NC_091247.1, on the reverse strand, counting down.
AGGTGGCCAAAGTACTGCAGTTTCCGCTTTAGCATCATTCCTTCCAAAGAAATCCCAGGGCTGATCTCCTTCATAATGGACTGGTTGGATATCCTTGCTTTCCAAGGGACTCTCAAAAGTCTTCTCCAACACCACAGTTCAAAAGCATCAATTCTTCGGCGCTCAGCTTTCTTCACAGTCCAACTCTCACATCCATACATAGGGACAATTTGGTTGCAATAGGTAGAACCCACTGTGGCTGACTCAAAAAAATTAGTTTTATTGAAAGAGCACAAAGAAACTTCAAGACACTAAAAGCATGAATTAGAACTGGGTCCAAGAGAATTGGAGCAGGGAAATGGGAAGTCAGGAACTGTGGTTATTCTTTGCATCTCTCAGGGGTCAAGTGTTTCCTTTCATATTTGTGTCTCTCTTGTGGCTTCACTGCCATTTTCTACACATATATTCTGGTGTCCATTCCTCCTAGGTTTCTGTTCAATCATCTCACATTGACTGCTCGTGACCTTTTAGCTTAACCTACAATCAAGTGACTACAAATCTATGTCAGATTATCCAAGGAAACAGAAATGTGCTCTCTGACCTGCCGGTAGATTGGCTGACTTTGAATTAGGTATTCATCCTGAGTCAAATCAGCTAGGAAAGAGGTGGGGGCAGGTTAATTGTATATCCCTCTGCAGGCAGTGGATGTGGCAGGTCAAGGCAGAAGGTACAGTTGGGAGTGACCGGCAAACTGACTGATTGGCCCAGTGTGCGTTTGATGGCAAGTGCTCCCCACATGGTCAGACATTTTGAAAAACTGTAGTCTGGGAATTGGAAGTTATCCTTTTTTAAGACTCATCCAAGATTTCCTGTGTGTATGCATGTATGTGTACGTGTGTGTCTGCTCAGTCATGTCTGACTCTCTGCAACCCCCTGGACTGCAGCCTGCCAGGCTCCTCTGTCCACGGAAATTTCCAGGCAAGAATACTGCCAGGGAGTGAACCCACAATTTCTGTGTCTCCTGCATTGGCAGGCAAATTCTTTACCTCTGAGCCACTAGGGAAGGGCACATTTCCTATTCACTAAGAATAATCTTTTTCACCAAAGGACACCAGCTTGTTTGTAAGTAGTCATACTGACCAGTTGTTGCCCCCGAGAGGCTGACAGAGACCCATCCTGTTTCTCCTCATTCCCTGTCACATTCCAGGGTGTCTATAGATCTCCTGCATTAGAATCAACTGGGAAACTTGTTTAAAATGGAGATGGATTCTTGGGATTCACTCCAAACTACCAAATCAGCATTTCTGCAGTGGCAGGATTGGAAGGAGCTGCCCATCTATCTGAATTTTCAATAAATTCTCTAGGTGATTTTCAAGTACATTAACATTTAAGAACCACTGGACAAAAATATAAATTACTTTAGGATAGGGTACAGTTAATCTTATTCAGCATTAAACCCCTTATACATTGCCTGGCACATAGAAGACACATACAGAATCAATAAACTATCTCTTACATTAACAACATAATTCTGATTATATAGAAACATGTATTGGCGATAAGGCTTAACTCAAAATTACTGATTAAATCATAAACTCGATTATATTACAATACCAAATTATTTCTATCTATTACTAAGAATACTTGTAAGGTGTCAAACATCCACCAATTATTTAAAAAAAAAAACAACAACAAAAAACATAACTCCTTGCAAACAAAAGTCCAGGACCAGATGGCTTTACTGGAGAATTCTACCAAATATACAAAGAAGAAGTTATTCCAAACCTTCTCAAATTCTTCCAAAAGGTTGAAGAGGAGGGAATATTCCCAAAGCCATTTTATGAAGCCACCATGATCCTGATACCCAAACTAGACAAAGACACCGTCAAAAAGAACATGACAGGCCAATATCTTTGATGAATACAGATGCAAAAATTCTCAACAAAATATTAGTAACTGAACTCTAACAACACATAAAAATGATCATACATCAAGTAGAATTCATCCCAGCATCACAAGGATTGTTCAAGTTATATAAATCAATCAATGGAATGCACCACATCAACAAAAGACAAAAACCACATGCTAATCTCAGTAGATGCAGAGAAAGCATTTGATAAAATTGAATATCTATTCATAATAAAATTTCTTCCCAAAGTAAGTACAGAGGGACCATACCTCAACATGATAAAAGCCATTTATTACAAACCCACAGCCAATATAATACTCAATGGTAAAAAGCTGAAAACCTTCCCACTAAACCTGGAACAAGACAAAAGGCCCACTCTCACTGCTTCTACTTGTCATAGGATTTGAAACCCTAGCCACAGTAACCAAACAAGAAACAGAAATAAAAGGCATCCAAATTGAAAGGAAAGAGGTAAAATTGTCATTATATGCAGATGATGTGATACTACATACAGAAAATCCTAGAGACTCCATACAAAAACTACTTGTTGTATCCTACAGCAAGGCAGGAAACAAGTTTAACAAATAGAAATTATTTGCATTTCTTTATATAACAATGAAATATCAGAGAGAAAAAGTAAAAGAAAAACAATCCTTTTTACTTTTTAAAATTAATTTTTTTGGAGTATAGGTCATTTACAATGTTCTGTTAGTTTCTTCTGTACAGCAAAGTGAGTCAGTTATACATATATCTACTCTTTTTATACTCTACTCCCATGTAGGTTACTATACAGTATTGAGTAGAGTTCCCTGTGCTATATAGTAGGTTCTTATTAGTAATCCTATTTTATATATAGTAGTGTGCATATGTCAATCCCAATCTCCCAATTTATCCCTCTCACTTCCCTTTTCCCCTTAGTAACCATAAGTTTGTTTTCTATATCTGTGACTTTATTTCTGTTTTGTAAATAGGCTCATTTATACAAAAGCAATCCCTTTTAAAATTGCATTAAAAAAAATAGGAAAAAACCTGACCAAGGAAGGGAAAGGATTATATGCTGAGAACTATAAAACATTGATAAGGGAAACTTAAGATGATTTAAATGGATAGCTATCCTATGCACTTAGATTGGAAGAATTAATATTGTTAAAATGGTTATGCTACCCAAAATAGATGATCTTTATCAAATTATCCATGATGTTTTTCACAGAACTAGAACAAATAATCCTAATATTTATATAGGATTATAAAAGACCCAGAATTGCCAAAGGAATCCTAAGGAAAAACAACAAAACTGGAGGCATAACCCTCCCAGACTTCAGATACTACTACAAAGCTACAGCAGTCAAAACAGCATGGTATTGGCACAAAAATAGACATATGGATCAATGGCACAGAATAGAGAACCCAAAAATAAACCCACACACCTGTAGTCAATTAATCTTTGACAAAGGAGGCAAGAATATACAGTGGAGAAATGACAGTTTATTCAGCAATAGTGTTGGATAACAGTAAATTAGTTAGAACACTCCCTCACACCATACATAAAAATAAACTCAAAATGGCTTAAAAATTTAAACATAAGAATGACACTATAAAATTCCGAGGGAAAACATAGGCAAAATATTCTCTGACATAAAACTGTAGCAATGTTTTCTTAGGTCAGTTTCCCAAGGCAATAGAAATAAAAGCAAAAATAAATGAATGGGACCTAAACAAATTTATTAGCTTTTGCAAAGGAAACCATAAATAAACAAAAAGACAAGTTACAGACTGGAAAAAAATATTTGCAAATGATACAACTGATAAGGGGTTAATTTCCAAAATATAAAAACAGCTCATACACACAAAGAACAAACAACCCAGGAAAAAAAATGTGCAGAAGGCCTAAATATTTCTCCAAAGAATACATGCTGCTGCTGCTGCTGCTAAGTCACTTCAGTCGTGTCTGAGTCTGTGTGACTCCATAGACAGCAGCCCACCAGGCTCCTCCACCCCTGGGATTTTCCAAGCAAGAGTACTGGAGTGGGTTGCCATTGCCTTCTCCACAAAGAATACATACAGATGGCCAAAAGATTAGCAGATACAAATTATTATAAATGAAATAGATAAACAACAAGGTGCTACCATATAGCACAAGGAGTACATATATAGTTAAATATAAAACAATCACTTTGCTTATACCAGAAACTAACACAACATTGTAAATCAACTACACTTAAAATAAATTTTAAAAAAACAGTCAATTTTTATGATACTTTTACTAGAATCCTCCTTTGTTTTTATGTTGGACTAGCCTCCAGCTCACATTTCAATTCTTCTTCTCCCAGTGGCATAGGTATGGTATTCATGTCCTGTGAGTCCAATTTCAATTAATTTTATATCAGACCATTTCAAGGTAGAAATAATTATCTACATTATCCTTGCTGTTCATTTTCTGTTAGTTACCTTTTTTGGGGGGTCACATTCTTTGAGACTTATGGGCCTGAACCTGGGCCAGGACTGAAACAGCACCATTGGAGATCCAGGGAATTTGTCTATCAGTTACTTCTTGTGTTTCATAGTTTTTGAGTGAATGAAATGACTGTGGGATGAATGGGCATGCGGGGTGGTGATGGTCATGTAGATAACTTGCTAGCAGTAATCCCAAGTGACTCTTTAAGAAAGTGGTGGGTCATAGTCTTTCTTTGATCTCCTTTTATTTTTGTAAAAATACATTGTTTTTACACTATTGCAGAACAAATATAACAGCAGTTTTATGCTTTGCAATTTATATTGCTAATCTCATGAACTTTTAGAAACTCTATAATATTTCTGACAGTTATGAATGTTGTTTCCCTCTGTGACACTGTGTCAAAATGCTATGACATTAGAGGGAGAGGAAGAGACACATGTTCCAGCTCAGCCCATCCCCGACTCACTTCCTCTCTTGCCACTGAAACATCTGCCAGTTGGCATGTTCCCTCCTCCTGCTCCCATTCCCCCTTCCAACACCATCCAAAGATCCTGGTGCTATCTTCTGGAGACAGAGGGGTTTAAATTAAGTTTAACCTAAAAAAAACCTTCATGTATATGAAATATACCTCCAATTCAAAACATACCCCAAATCCAATCACCGCTCTTTTCCTGCACTGCCACCACCCTGGTCCAAACAACATCAACTCTTGCCTGATTATTTCAATAACCTGATTTGCCTCCATGCCTCCACCCTGGCCCCACCTGCAACAGCCTACTCACAACAGAACTCCCAGAAATATGCCTCAAAAACACACGAGATACAGTCACTCTTCTATCTAAGCTCAGTTCTCTGCTCTGTGATGACCTAGAGTGGCGGAATGGAAGGGTGGGAGGGAGGCTGAAGAGGAAGGGGATATGTGTGTATACATATAGCTGATTCATGATGTTGTACAGCAGAAAGTAACACTGCAAAGCACTTATACTCCAATTTAAAAAAATCCTCCACATGGCTCCCCAACTCATGCAGAAACTGGCCAAAGTCTTGAAGTCCTGGTGGCTTAGATTATAAAGCCTCTGCCTACAATGCGGGAGACCAGGGTTCAATCCCTGGGTTGGGAAGATCTCCTGGAGAAGGAAATAGCAATCCATTCCAGTATTCTTGCCTGGAAAATCCTATGGACAGAGGGTCCTGGCAGGCTACAGTCCATGGGGTCAAAAGAGTTGGACACAACTGAGTGACTTCACTAAATACTAAAAGGCCCTATCCTGACATATAGTAGGTATTCAATAAGTTTTTGTTGAATGAATGAATAAATTTAAGGAACCCTTAATTCTTATTTTCAGATTCATGCTCTAGTTCCTCAAAAGTTCCTCAATGGCTCAAATTGTTTCCAGACTTTCATTCTGGTCATCCTCTCACACAAATTTCAGGTGTTTAGTGTCCTTTCTAAAATCTGTCACTATGATTAATATGGTGATCCAATCTTAGTATAACCCACACAGCTTACTCCATACATCCTTTTATCACTGTCACGTAGGATTACAATAGCTTTTTTGGAAGCCATGTTATAACACTGAATCGCTTTCTGTTTTTAATGAACAAAAATTCCTATTTTTGTTCACCCAGAAATTGAAGTTACTTCAAATCTACTCATTTTTGCCTCTGTGCAGTAGGTATTTTGAAACAATGTAAGGAGTGACCAAAAATTACTTCCTTCACAGAATTTGATTCTTTTTGTTCAAAGACATTTGCATCAATGCTTCTAATTGCTCAGTTTTGCTACTATGGCAACACTGTTAGTTGTTACTATTTTTTCAGCCATTACATTTTCCATCATCACCCTGTCCCCCTTGTCTTCCAACTGGTATACAACACAAAAGGGTTGTTTTTTCTTTTTTTGCTGAGATTATATTCTGAGATCATATAAATGATTCTTCTGATATGATTAATTATAGTACAGAAAGAAAAAGTAAATAAATTCAGAAGACCTAGGTACTATCACATTTTCTAGCTTTGTGATCTTGGAGAAGTAAATGAAACTCTATGCCTCAATTTCATCACCTATATAAAATCAGAATGATGGTAACTTGCTTTTGCTATTCAATAGGGTTGTTCAGTGAGATTATGGAAGTGCCAAAGCAGTACTGATATAAAATAAGAAAAATGGCTAAAGATCCTTAACCAGGTACAACTAAATAAGCTTCTCTTATCCTGTTATTTCCGCCCCCCCCCCCTTAAAATATAGCTATATAGTACAGAGAGCTGGTCTGAAGTTAGGATGCCTGGGTTCTAACCTTTATTTTCTCACTAACTAGCTAAGGCACCTTGGACAAATAATATAACCTTCTAAGCTTTTTTTTCTTAACTTAAAGACAATAGGATTTGCCTACATACTTTCTAAGATTCCTCTCAGCTTTTAAATTTTTGAAAATCTGTCATGATGGCCCACATTCAAGAATAACACAAATCTTATTCGCACATTTGTCTTCATTAAGGTACATGTCTGGTGGCTTTTATAATGATTGAGATACTTATGCTGCATTTCAAACAGGAGTAGAGATGCAGCGCCTGTAAAAAGCCTAAAGGCTTTTCAAAAGAGTTCTAAAACACCAAACTGAAACCAAAAAGTTTAGGTAAGTAATTAAAGAACCACTTGAGCTAAACTAGAAAGAATTTTCCAGTTACTGAATGTGAGTTTTGTAGCTCAGACCCCACCCAAAACCCATGGGTACTACAGACTTTAATAACAATAATACATCTTATTTAAATAAAAACAGTTAACCTTTTATATGAAGTTTAAACATTTCAGACATTAGCCATCAATTACTTCTTTCCTTTAGAAAAAATGCACCACTTGGACTTTTCCACAAGAAAGTCAAAATGCGAAGAAGGGAACATTAATATGAACGAAGAAGAGAAAGATGACTTGGGACATTACCTCAGATTCTTTTATGAAGTTTATTTTTGTTAAAGATCCAATTGAGCATTTAAAGTGAGTAAAACAAAATTAGTATTATTCATAACCTTACTACTGTATGAAACTTTATAAACACTTATTAGTTTTTCATTTACAGGCATATATTGAGTTCCTTAACTTCTGGGGAATAACCAACTTTAGGCCTGCATTGGAAGAGCCTATTATCCACAGGGAGAGTAGATGAGGAGAATCTTCAGAAATGTGGCTTAGCACCTTCCCAGACATCACTTTCTTAACTTTTTCTCTATCTCACATACCACGAGCCTCTTTCAGTGTCCTCTCTGTTGGTTTCATGTTATCTTCTCTTTCCCTAAATGTTGGAATACTTCAGGGCTCAGTTCTCTTATCGTCTCTTGTTTCTGTGTAGTTATTTTCCGTGGCTGTGAATTCCATCCATATGTTGCTGATACTTATATTTATAACTTTAGCCCAGACTCCTGTAATACATCTGCTTATTAGACTCTTCTATTTGGAAGTCCCAAACGTAATATGTTACAGAGGTTCATAACATTCTACAGGAGGCGGTGATCAAAAACATCCCCAAGAAGAAGAAAAGCAAAAAGGCAACATGGCTGTCTGAGGAAGCCTTACAAACAGCTGAGAAAAGAAGAGAAGCTAAGCACAAAAGGAAAAGGAAAGATATACCCATCTGAATGCAGAGTTCCAAAGAATAGCAAGGACAGATAAGAAAGCCTTCCTCAGTGATCAAGCAAAGAACTACAGAAAAACAATAGAATGGGAAAGACTAGAGATCTCTTCAAGAAAATTAGAGATACCAAGGGAACATTTCATGCAAAGATGGGCTCAATAAAGGACAGAAATGGTATGGATCTAACAGAAGCAGACGATATTAAGAAGAGGAGGCAAGAATACACAGAACTACCATACAAAAAAGATCTTAATGACCTGGATAATCATGATGGTGTGATCACTCACCTAGAGTCAGACATCCTGGAATGTGAAGTCAAGTGGGCCTTAGGAAGTATCACAACAAACAAAGCTAGTGGAGGTGATGGAATTCTAGCTGAGCTATTTCAAATCCTGAAAGATGATGCTGTGATAGTGCTGCACTCAATATGCCAGCAAATCTGGAAAACTCAGCAGAGGCCACAGGACTGGAAAAGGTCAGTTTTCATTTCAATCCAAAGAAAGGCAATGCCAAAAAATGTTCAAACTACCACACAATTGCACTCATCTCACACACTAGCAAAATAATACTCAAAATTCTCCAAGCTAGGCATCAACAGTACATGAACTGAGAACTTCCAAATGTTCAAGATGAATTTGGAAAAGGGGAGGAACCAGGGATCAAACTGCCGACATCCACTGGATCATAGAAAAAGCAGAGGAATTCCAGAAAAATATCTACTTCAGTTCCATTGACTATGCTAAAGCCTTTGACTGTGTTGATCACAACAAACTGTGGGAAATTTTCTTAAAGATATGGGAATAACAGACCACATTACTTGACTCCTGAGAAATCTGTATGCAGGTCAAGAAGCCACGCTTAGAACTGGATGTGGAACAACAGACTGGTTCCAAATTAAGAAAGGAGTCTGTCAAGGCTGTATATTGTCACCATGCTTATTTAACTTCTATACAGAGTACATCTGGAGAAGGCAATGGCATCCCACTCCAGTACTCTTGCCCGGAAAATCCCATGGATGGAGAGGAGCCTGGTAGGCTTCAGTCCATGGGGTCGCTGAGGGTCGGACACGACTGAGCGACTTCACTTTCACTTTTCACTTTCATGCAGTGGAGAAGGAAATGGCAACCCACTCCAGTGTTCTTGCCTGGAGAATCCCAGGGCCAGGGGAGCCTGGTGAGCTGCCGTCTATGGGATCGCACAGAGTTGGACACGACTGAAGCGACCTGGCAGCAGCAGCAGAGTACATCATGAGAAATGCCAGGCTAGATGAAGCACAAGCTGGAATCAAGATTGCCAGGAGAAATATCAATAATCTCAGATATGCACATGACACCACCCTTCTGTCAGAAAGCAAAGAGGAACTAAAGAGCCTCTTGATGAAAGTGAAAGAGGAGAGTGAAAAAGCTGGCTTAAAACTCAACATTCAGAAAACGAAGATCATGGCATCAGTTCCCATCACTTCATGGGCAAATAGGTGAGAAAACAATGGAAACAATGACAGACTTCATTTTCTTGGGCTCCAAAATCACTGAAGATGGTGACTGCAGCCATGAAATTAAAAGACGCTTGCTCCTTGGAAGAAAAGCTACGACACACCTAGACAGCATATTAAAAAGCAGAGACATTACTTTGCCAATAAAGGTCCATCTAGTCAAAGCTATTGTTTTTCCAGTAGTCATGTATGGTTGTGAGAGTTAGACCATAAAGAAAGCTGAGCACCAAAGAATTGATGCTTTTGAACTGTGGTGCTGGAGAAGACTCTTGAGAGTCTCTTGGACTGCAAGGAGATCAAACCACTCAATCCTAAAGGAAATCAATCCTGAGTATTCACTGGAAGGACTGATGCTGAAGCTGAAACTCCAATTCTCTGGCCACCTGATGGTAAGAACTGACTCACTGAAAAAGACTCTGATGCTGGCAAAGACTGAAAGCAGGAGGAGAAGGGGATGATGGAGGATGAGATAGTTAGATGGCATCACAACTCGATGGACATGAGTTTGAGCAAGCTCTCAGAGTTGGTGACGGACAGGGAATCCTGGTGTGTGGCAGTCCATGGGGTCAGAAAGAGTCGAACACAACAGAGCTTCTGAACTGAACTGAAACATAACATATCCAAATGAATCTCTTGACTCTCACTGAAACTTATTATATCGCCAGGTAGCTACATCTCAGTAAATAGCAACTCCTTTCTTCTGGATACTCCATCCCTAAAAGTTGGAGTCACTCTTGATTCCTTTCTCTCAGATCCAACATCCAACTTGTAAGTAAATCCTGCTTAGCTCTACCCTTAAAATATATTCAGAATCCAAATGCTTCTTACTTCCTCACACTACTTCTCTGTTCCAAACCATAAAATTTTTCACCTGAATTTTTGCTGTAGCCCCCTAACTTATCTCTTTTTCTTTCTCTTTCCCCTCCTAAAATCTATTCCAAACATAACATGTCTTAAATGTAAATTAGATCATGTTGCACCATTCCTCAAAACCTCCCCTCTGTTCATTAGTCTTTCTGTGAAAGCAGGATCCCACCTTGCGTATTCCCACTCTGGTTTTCGCCCTTGCCATTCTCTTCAGATGCCTACACAAATGGCCCTTTATTGGAAAGGTCTTCCTAACCACCCACATAGTGTCACCTCCTATGACTTGTAGTCCCTATCTCATTTCCCTTGCTTTGTTTTTCTTCTTAGCACCATTCATTAACTGACACATTACATGTTATTTGTTAATGTCTATCTTCTTGAGCTAAAATGTAAGGTCCATGATATTATTTTGTTCATTGTAGTATCTCCATCCCCTTGAACAATGTTTGGCCTACAATAAGCACTCAGTAAATATTTGTTGAACAAGTCAATGAACAAATCCTGCAGTCTTAACTAGAGATGACAAAATATTTACTTTTAGCACCTAAAAAGTAGGCATGCCATTCATTGAATTGATATAGTGAAAATGACTGAATTGGAGCTATATATATCTGAACTGCACAAATAAGGTATTGATCAAAAATATAAGTTGCAGAGAATATACAAGGGAAAAAAAAAGACAGTCTCTTCCGCAAGAGATGATGGGAAAGTTGCAGAGCTACATGTAAATCAATGAAGTTAGAACACATCCTCATATCATACACAAAAGTAAACTCAAAGTGGCTTAAAGACTTTATAAGATATGACACCATAAAACTCCTAGAAGAGAGCATAGGCAAAAATTCTCTGACATAAAGTGTAGCAATATTTTCTTAGTTCAGTCTCCCAAGGCAATAGAAACAAAAGCAAAAATAAACAAATGTAACAAAACTTACAAGCTTTTATACAGCAAAGGAAACTATAAACAATCGAAAAGATACCTATGAGTCTGGGGGAAACTATCTGCAAATGATGCAACCAACAAGGGCTTAATTTCCAAAAATATACAAAGAGTTCATAAAATACAATAAAAACCTCAATCAAAAAATGAGCAGAAGACCTAAACAGACATTTCTCCAAAGAAGACCCACATATGGCCAACAGGCACATGAAAAGATGCTTAACTTTGTTAATTATTAGAGAAGTAATTTGAGAAATAATAATTCTCTAATAATTATTAGAGAAATGCAAATTAAAACAGCAATGAACCATCTCAAATGGCCATGGTTAAAAAGCCTAGAAATAGCAAATGCTGGAGAGAGTGTGGAGAAAAGGGAACCCTCAAACACTGTTGGTGGAAATATAAGTTGATGCAGCCACTATGGCAAACAGCATGGAGATTCCTCAAAAAAATGAAACTAGAGTTGGCATATGATCCTGCAATCCCACTTCTGGGCATGTATCTGGACAAAACTATAATTCAAAAAGACACACGCACCCCTATGTTCATAGCAGCATGGTTGACAATAGCTAAGACATGGAAGCAACCTAAATGTTCATGGACAGATGAATAGACAGAGAAGCTGTGGTACATGTGTGGAATGGAGTACTACTTAGTCATAAAAAAGAATGAAATGCCATTTTCAGCCACATAGATGGACTTGGAAATTATCATACTAAGTGAAGTAAGTCAGAAAGAGAAAGCCAAATACCAGATGATATCACTTCTATGTGGAATTTAAAATATGACAAAAATGGACCTATCTATGCAACAGAAACACTCACAGACATGGAGAGCGGACTTGTGATTGCCAGGGGAAAGGAGAGGTGGGGAGGGACAGAAGGGGATTTGGGGTTAGCAGATGCAACTTTTATATGCAGAATGGATAAACAGCAAGGCCTTACTGCATAGCACAGGGAACTATATTCAATACCCTGTGATAAATCATAATGAAAAATAATATATTTATGTATAACTGAATCACTTTTCTGTACAGAATTAACATAACTTTGTAAATCAATAAAAATATAAGTTCAGAAGAAAACATATTTTATACATATATAAAACTTTAAAATAGCTTAAACATACTTTATAGATATTATGATATATATATAGTATATATATTATATGCATATAGAGAAAGACAGAGACAGAGAAACAGAGAGAGAGCGAGCAAGAAGAAAGGGAAGATGCATAAGAATGCTAAATACCAAATTCAGACAACAAAATGGATATTTGAAGGAGGTAATATGGGCATAGATGTTCACAACATAATTCCTTTTGTATATGAAAACAAAAAAATTAGTTATGTATACTTTAAATGGCAACCCGTTCCAGTGTTCTTGCCTGGAGAATCCCAGGGACGGGGGAGCCTGGTGGGCTGCCGTCTATGGGGTTGCACAGAGTCAGACACGACTGAAGTGACAGCAGCAGCAGCATACTTTAATGAAAAATTCTTGGGTGGTTAAAGGAGATAATCTTTCCATCTTTATGGATAATACAATTAAATAAAATTCCCATTATGCAACATTGTTTACCTTCAAAAACCTTCTTACAACCAGGCATGAGGTCTTTACCTTTTTAAAATATTCTTTTTATTTTGGAGAATTTCAAACATGTAAAAAATGTAGAGAGATTAGTATGTTAAACCCCCATGTACGAGAAGTTCTCCTTCTCTTTAAAATGGAGTAACAGATTAGATTTATCCTCTGACCTGAAACAACTGAAAATAAACTGAAACAGTTTTAAGACATTGTATATCAGGCAATGAAGGACACCGATCACTGAGAAAGGAGGGAAGAATGAGGTGAGCCTGGTGCCCCAACTTTATCTGGACAGAAGTTTCAAGCCTGACATCAGAGGGGAACCCAGTGAACATCACTGTGGATCTGTTCTTCAGGGGCCAAATGCACAATGAAAGACCACACACCATTCAGAAATGTTCCTCTTGTTTGGGTGGGCACTAATGTTCTTCTTTAGAGGCAAGCAGAAGCCAGGAGCAAGTTTCTGTCATGAGTGATGGGAGACAAAGCTTTCCATCCCGTTGACTAAAATCAAAAGTGGTCTTCTCCCTCTGCTACCCACTCTGTCCAGGCTTAAACTTCTGGGAAGAAAGGATAAGAAATATCAAAGGATACATAACCAAAAGTTTGAAAGTATTATAAAATACAGACTTGATAATTTTCTGTGCCTGTCTCCTATCAAGTTCTCGTATCACAATCAATATAACACAAAGTAACGATTTAGTAGAAAAATTGGATAATCATAAACTGAGCTATTCAGATCTCTTTACACCATTGTTTATAAGATATGAGGCAGAAAACTTTGGTGTTAAAATGCTTTTTGCTGCTTATGGAAACCAAATCGCTAGAGTAGCCTGGGTCATGAGCCTCTTTGCAGGTATATTTCTTAAACCTCATGCTGAATTTGTAGATTCACACTTTTCTCCTATTTCTAGCTAATTCTATAGGAGTCTTATCTCTGATGTATTTCTTCTTTGTGTGCCACCTCATAGTCTTTCTAATACTATTTTGTGACATGTGGTATCACTTAATAAGCCAGGCACTTGGAAGGATGGAAATTTCATTCAGACACAGATCCTTATCTCAAAGAACACATAGAGAGAAATAAACCAAGTATTTAAATAAGTCTAACGTAAATGCACAATAAGAAGTACTATATGAAAGTACTTTCAGAAAGTTTGGAACTTGTAAGAGATCTTAACGGTCAAGCATTCTTACTTAATTTTACAGATGAAGAAACTAAATGAAAAAAGGTTAAATGATTTCCTCTGTGAAGTACAATCTTCTCATGTGAGGCATTGTGGTGCCCTGGAAAAAAACAGTGAACTTAGGGTGAGACAATCTAGGAATGATTTTGGATATCAGCTAGTAAACTCTCATTAAGCACGAATTATCAAACTTTCTTGAGCCTTAGTTTTCGCATCCATAGAAACAGGATAATAATGCTTGTCTGTTAGGGTTGTCAAAAAGATCAAATGAGATCATGAAAAAGCTTTCTTGATTGTGAGATAATATACAAATATCAAATATTACTACAATTAATTAACTGCAGAACGGGAATAGACCTCAAATCTCATGTTGAGACCTATGTCTATCACATATTAATGTGAAACACTCTCCATGACTCCTTTACATGACTTAGCAATTCACCTTCTTGCACAGGGTAGATTATAATTATCAATCATATGTATGTTGTTTACTTGAGTTGTATGAGAATTCATCACCTGTTTGAGTTATATACAGCAAATTAAAACAGATGCTCTTTCTATGAAACTTTCTTGGCTAATTCTCACAATTACATAGGATAAGAATTTTATCTAACATTTCTCAATACCATGTTGTATTTTCAGCCTGTTTATTCTGGCTTCTTCCTTAGAAGCACTGTTAGTGTTGAATAAAAGTTGAGCAATTAAAAAGAAAAACATCAGGAACTTTGTAGGTCAAAGACATCCTTGAGGCACTTTAGAGAAGTTAAGTGATAACATCATTATAATATTGTGTTACTTCTTTGATCTGCTAAGAACTTAAACAAAATAATAAGCTTTTTTATTTCTGAGTTTTCTTTCCAATTGTTTCAGGTAGCAATTAAACTAAGGAATAGGTTAACTGTAAAAGCTTTTGCCCTCTTACTCACCTCATTACAGACTCCTTTCTCTTTAGGATGGGTGAGAAAAGTGGGATCTAAGTTTATTTTCACACATATTACTGTATGATTTAAGAAAAGTATTCAAGAGGTTGTGTGCTGTACTAGAAAGAACATGAAATTTGGATTCTGACGCCATGGGTTTCAGTTCTCTGTCTGGCCCTTTAGACTTGAGTCAAGAAACTTTTCTAATGTCAGTTTTCTTATTTGTAAAAGATGAAAACTAATAGAATCTACCCTTTGGATTGTCCAGCGAATTGTATGATACTCCGCCCAAAATCAAAAGACAGCTAAAAAGATGTACATCATCTTTGGAAGAGAAAGTAAAATTAAAATCATTTTATTGCAATTAGCAGAAGAAAGAGTATAATAAGACTGTTACTGCCTTGATCACATGTTGCTGCTTGACTATACAAACCTCCCCTCCTCAGTAAGAAGCGGGGCACAGTTCTTAAAGCACTAGCCTACTGTGTTCTCCCTTTGCCTGGCAAAGTAATAAAGCCCCTCTTTCCATCTCCTCCATAAAAAATCATTTTAAAAATGAGGCACATGAATATAAAGTTAGAAAATTTATATGGTGTTAGCAATGCAACTGATTTATCAGTATCCTCCATACAGCTCTAAACACTTGCTATCAGTTCAGTTCAGACACTCAGTCATGTCCGACTCTTTGCAACCCCATGAATCGCAGCACACCAGGCTTCCCTGTCCATCACCAACTCCCGGAGTCCACTCAAACTCATGTCCATCGAGTCGGTGATGCCATCTAGCCATCTCATCCTCTGTCGTCCCCTTCTCCTCCTGCCCCCAATCCCTCCCAGCATCAGGGTCTTTTCCAATGAGTGAACTCTTTGCATATGGCCAAAGTATTGGAGTTTCAGCTTCAGCATCAGTCCTTCCAATGAACACCCAGGACTGATCTCCTTTAGGATGGACTGGTTGGATCTCCTTGCAGTCCAAGGGACTCTCAAGAGTCTTCTCCAACACCACAGTTCAAAAGCATCAATTCTTCGGTGCTCAGCATTCTTCACAGTCCAACTCTAACATCCATACGTGACCACTGGAAAAACCATAGCCTTGACTAGACGGACCTTTGTTGGCAAAGTAATGTCTCTGCTTTTTAATATGCTGTCTAGGTTGGTCATAACTTTCCTTCCAAGAAGTAAGCGTCTTTTAATTTCATGGCTGCAATAACCATCTGAAGTGATTTTGGAGCCCGAAAAGAACTTCCAGATGTTCAAGCTGGTTTTAGAAATGGCAGAGGAACAAGAGATCAAACTGCCAGCATCCGCTGGACCATGGAAAAAGCAAGAGAGTTCCAGAAAAACATCTATTTCCGCTTTATTGACTATGCCAAAGCCTTTGACTGTGTGGATCACAATAAACTATGGAAAATTCTGAAAGAGATGGGAATATCAGACCACCTGACCTGCCTCTTGAGAAATCTGTATGCAGGTCAGGAAGCAACAGTTAGAACTGGACATGGAACAACAGACTGGTTCCAAATAGGAAAAGGAGTACATCAAGGCTGTATATTGTCACCCTGCTTATTTAACTTCTATGCAGAGTACATCATGAGAAACCCTGGGCTGGAAGAAGCACAAGCTGGAATCAAGATTGCCAGGAGAAATATCAATAACCTCAGATATGCAGATGACACCATCCTTATGGCAGAAAGTGAAGAGGAGCTAAAAAGCCTCTTGATGAAAGTGAAAGAGGAGAGTGAAAAAGTTGGCTTAAAGCTCAACATTCAGAAAATGAAGATCATGGCATCTGGTTCCATCACTTCATGGGAAATAGATGGGGAAACAGTGGAAACAGTGTCAAACACTTGCTATGGCTGGGACATAAATTTGAGTCTGAACTTCCTAGCTGTCATCTCAAAGAAGGAAACAATGGCAAGTCAGCAAACCAATAAGCTTCCCTGCTGGGTCAGTGGTAAATAATCTGCCTGACAATTCAGGAAAGTGGCTTTGATCTCTGGGTCAGGAAGATTCCCTGGAGAAGGAAATGGCAATCTAATCCAGTATTTTTGCCTGGAAAATCCAAGGGACAGAGGAGCCTGGCAGGCAACAGTCCACGGAGTTGCAAAAGAGTCAGACATGACTCAGTGACTAAACAACAGCAACAACAACAGCAGACAAATAGTGTCCACACACAAAGTGAAAAAGAAATTCATAGTTTTGCAATTCCTCAAAAAGTGAAACACATAATTACCATATGAAATGAAATTCTTAGGTACATACCCAAAATAACTGAAAAGAGGTATTCAAGCAGATAGTTAATATTGATGGCAGTAGTAGTCACAATAACCAACAAGTAGAAACAACCCAAATTTCTATCAATGGATGACAGATAAACAAAATGTGGTATATCCATTTTACTATTCAGCCATAAAAGGAAATGAAGTGTTGGATACATGTGACATCTTGGTGAATCTCAAAATGCTAAATGAAAAGAGTCAGATGCAAAATGTCACATTATTGTATGAGTCCATTTACATGAAATATCCAGAGGAGTTAAATCCATAGAGACAGGAAGAAGATTAGGTCGTGAGGGAGCTGAAGAAGGGAAGAATAGGGAATGCCTGCATAATGGGTATGGGGTCTCCTTTGGGAGTGTTGAAAATTTTTTGGAACTAGATAGAGGTGATGACTGCACAACTTTGTAAATGTATGAATTGCCACCAACTGTATACTTTTACATGGTCAATTCTATGTTACATGAGTTTCACTTCAATAAAATAACAATAATAAATAAATAAAGCAAAATCCAAAACTGAAACAAATGAGTTGTCTGGAAAATTGCAACAACTGATAATATTGAGGTCAGAAAGGACACTTTCTAAGGAAATAAACCCTTTGCAATATCACTGAACATAATGTGTCATCATTCTTTGGAAGGTCCTTCAATATAGGCTAATGTCATGATTATTAATGGAAATACAGCAAAACGTATATTCCTGGGAACCAGGGGGAGTATGGTGTTAGTAATGTGGCTCAAGCTACACTGGTCTCTGACAAGCAGGCTTAAGGCATATTAAAACATATTAAACATATTAAAATACTAAAAATACATAGAGGAAGAGATAGATTATCTATTCTTCTGTAATACTTCATAAATTTTCCTTTAGTCAAAATTTTGAAAGCTTTAGCAGGAGTGAGTTTGAGACTGCACTCCCTGTAGAGTATGTGGGTGCAATTTGCTAATTTAGAGCCTGTGCTAAGTTAGCCAATCTGGAAGCAAGAGTAAGAACCATTGGTAAATGAGGAGAATGTTGGAAGTGAGTAGTGACAGTGCTGAGCCAGTGAAGGTTCTCCTGAGAAATATTAGATCTGCTCAAACAAAGGGTAATTATAACCCCACAGTAGTTCCATGTAATAAATCATGCCCTCAATATCTTGAAGGAGGAAAGGTTTCTAATAGAGGCCATGGGACTATGTATATAAAAACTCTTTGTAAAGTATAAAGTTTATGCCAATCATAGTTTTCATTTTTATGAATATCTGGCTATAATACCTAACAAACAAACAACATATTTGAATAGCATTTTCATATACAATATTCATTAATTAGTCTTAACAAATACTTATCGAATATTATTTGTGTACCCAAGAAGGATAGACTATATTATCAACATTTTAGAAAATAATTGAGGTTCTGAGAATCTGAGATTTCCTTAAGTCACATAACTTGGAGACTCCAGACCTTTGGTTCCTAGATCATTCCAAACTTTCTGCCCCAAGGGCTGAAATGACTAAGCGCTATGGTTGCCAAATTCCTTCGTCTTCCTTAAGCACTAAATGTGATTATTTAACACCCTGGGCAAAGATTCATCATTTCTATTTCTGTCTGTGCAGTGGTTCGGTTCAGTTCAGTTCAGTCGCTCAATGCTGTCCGATTCTTTGCAACCCCATGGACTGCAGCATGCTAGGCCTACCTGTCCATCGCCAACTCCCGGAGTTCACTCAAATTCATGTCCATTGAGTCGGTGATGCCATCCAGCCATCTCATCCTCTGTCGTCCCCTTCTCCTTGTGCCTTCAATCTTCCCCAGCATCAGGGTCTTTTCAAATGAGTCAGTTCTTCGCATCAGGTGGCCAAAGTATTGGGGTTTCAGTTTCAGCAGCAGTCCTTCCAATGAATATTCAGGACTAATTTCCTTTAGGATGGACTGGTTGGATCTCCTTGCAGTCCAAGGGACTTTCAACAATCTTCTCCAACACAACAGTTGAAAAGCATCAGTTCTTCGGCCCTCAGCTTTCTTAATGGTCCAACGCTTACAACCATACACGACTATTGGAAAAACCATAGCTTTGGCTAGACAGACCTTTGTTGGCAAAGTAATGTCTCTGCTATTCAATATGCTGTCTAGGTTGGTCATAACTTTTCTTCCAAGGAGCAAGTGTCTTTTAATTTCATGGCTGCAGTCACCACCTGCAGTGATTTTGGAGCCCCCCAAAATAAAGTCTGTCACTGCTTCCACTGTTTCCCCATCTGTTTCCATGAAGTGATGAGACCAGATGCCATGATCTTAGTTTTCAGAATGTTGAGTTTTAAGCCAGCTTTTTCGCTCTTCTCTTTCACTTTCATCACGAGGCTCTTTAGTTCTTCTTTGCTTTCTGTCATAAGTGTGGTGTCATGTGCATATCTGAGGTTATTGATATCTCTCCCAGCAATCCTGATTCCAGCTTGTGCTTCATTCACCCCAGCTTTTCTCATGATGTACTCTGCATGTAAGTTAAATAAGCAGGGTGACAATATACAGCCTTGACATACTCCTTTCCTGATTTGGAACCAGTCTGTTGTTCCATGTCCAGTTCTAACTGTTGCTTCCTGACCTGCATACAGATTTCTCAAGAAGAAGGTCAAGTGGTCTGGTATTCCCATCTCTTTCAGAATTTTCCATAGTTTATTGTGATCCACACAGTCAAAGGCTTTGGCATAGTCAATAAAGCAGAAAGAGATGTTTTTCTGGAACTCTCTTGCTTTTTCCATGATCCAGAGGATGTTGGCAATTTGATCTCTGGTTCCTCTGCCTTTTCTAAATCCAGCTTGAACACCTGGAAGTTCACAGTTAAGTATTGTCGAACCTGGCTTAGAGAATTTTGAGCACTACTTTACTAGCGTGTGAGATGAGTGCAATTGTGCAGTAGTTTGAGCATTCTTTGGCATTGCCTTTCTTTGGGATTGGAATGAAAACTGACCTTTTCCAGTCCTGTGGCCACTGAGTTTTCCAAATTTGCTGGCAAACTGAATGCAGCACTTTCATAGCATCATCTTTTAGGATTTGAAATAGCTCAACCAGAATTCCATCACCTGCACTAGCTTTGTTCATAGAGATGCTTCCTAAGGCCCACTTGACTTTGCATTCCAGGATGCCTGGCTCTGGGTTGGTGATCACACCATCATGATTATCTGGGTTATGAAGATCTTTTTTGATTAGTTCTGTGTATGCTTGCCACCTCTTCTTAATATCTTCTGTTTCTGTTAGGTCCATGCCATTTCTGTCCTTTATTGTGCCTATCTTTGGTTGAAATGTTCCCTCAGTGTCTCTGATTTTCTTGACGAGATCTCTAATCTTTCCCATTTTATTGTTTTCCTCTATTTCTTTGCATTGATTGCTAAGGAAGGCTTTCTTATCTCTCCTTGCTATTCCTTGGAACTCTGCATACAGATGGGTATATCTTTCCTTTTCTCCTTTGCCTTTTGCTTCTCTTATACTTACAGCTATTTGCAAAGCCTCCTCAGACAACCATTTTGCCTTTTGGCATTTCTTTTCCTTGAGGATGGTCTTGATCCTTGCCTCCTGTACAATGTCATGAACCTCCATCCATAGTTCTTTAGGCACTCTATCAGGTCTAATCCCTTGAAACTATGTGTCACTTCCACTGTATAATCGTAAGGGATTTGATTTAGGTCATACCGAGTAGTCTAGTGGTTTCCCCCACTTTCTTCAGTTTAAGTCTGAATTTGGCAATAAGGAGTTCATTATATGTGCTACAGTCAGCTCCTGGTCTTATTTTGGCTGACTGTATAGAACTTCTCCATCTTTAGCTGCAAAGAATATAATCAACCTGATTTTGATATTGACCATCTGGTGATGGTATTTTCTTTAGTTGCTATTGCACAGAGTTCTCTCTCAGAATCCATGCTTACCAAATACACACACAGTGCTTGGCTGTACATTATTGGCTAACATATGAGTGTACCTTGTGTGTTAGGTGTGGTGCTAAGAATTACACAGACATACTTTCACTTAATCCTTAAAATAGCTTTCTGAGGAAGGTTTATCATCTCTCCTTTGATAATATAGAAATTATGACTCAGAAAGATTAAATAATTTGACCAAAGCCACAGGCAGAAATATATACAAATAGTCTGACAATCATTGTAGGAGAATATTAAAGATTCCTAAAAATCCGAGGCTAACCTCTGTGATTCCTACCTGAAGAGCCAGTAGAGTGTTAAACAAATGTTGAAAGTTCGTGACAGGACTGGGTCTATATCCAGTTTTGCTTAACTTCAGACTCACAGCTTAACCACTCTGCTATTCTGAGACACAGGTCTAGTATGTTTGTAATCATTTGATTCCCCACCCAGACAATTATGTTAATAAATTTTGGGTCATTATCATCATAAGTGGCTAAACTTTTCTATGTCAAATCCCCTTTAAAATACTTAACAGTCATAGAATTCAGGATTATGGATTTTAAAGTCCTCTGATGAATGACTAGGAAGTGCCTGTCCATGTGAGAGTATTTTTGAGGAGATGGCAAAAGTAAAAAATTCAGATTACTGAGTATTATTCTGCTGCTGGATTCAGGATGTCAAAAAACTAGTATGTATGCTTTTGACTAACATATTTTCCTGTTCAGATGTGTATAATGTAAGAGGGCAAAATAATTCATTTGATGAAGACATCGTGGTATGTCAGATACTGTGGTAGATGCTGCCACATAGCTGCTAGGGTTTGAGTATTCAAGAAGTGTCAATCTGCCAGGGTTAGAGGAAAAGGGAAATGTTCTTTACCAAACAGGGCAAATCTCATCTCTCTGAGAATCATTTCCTGTTCTGTAAATGAGGGGGTTGGATCTCCAGGTCTTAATTGATTCTGTTTTTTGACTGTATGGTTTCTTCTCTTCTGCCACTACTCTCATGTGAAAATATTCTTCTCACACTGTCTTAGCTTTGCAATGCATTAGTTTGACAAACGTCTACTGAATTTCTACTGTCAGGCACTAACGGGGTGAATGAAGCAAGGTTCCTCCGCTCATAAAGCCTACAGTTCAAAAGCATAAGACAATAAATAAATAGGAAGACAAGTGCATAAAAATAATCATTAATAATAAACAAATAACTATAGGTTGGAAAGGTTCCAGGAAGAAAATAAGCAAGATG
Organism: Ovis canadensis; assembly: GCF_042477335.2. Lineage (NCBI taxonomy): Eukaryota > Metazoa > Chordata > Mammalia > Artiodactyla > Bovidae > Ovis > Ovis canadensis. Next base: position 160,439,750 of record NC_091247.1, on the reverse strand, counting down.
GCACGTTTTTGTTTCTTCAGTCATATGATTGGCTCTTTCAATTCCCCAAATGACGACCTATCAAGGTTATCAGATTTTAAAAGGAAAAAAATGGTGATACCTTACAACTAACTCAGGAATCAATAAGCATTACTCTTGAAGAAAATTGTATTGGGCTGGTTTACTCTGTATCTTTTCCTTGAAACATTAGAGGAGCGGCTTCTCAAAATGAGCCTCGAGACAAACTTTTTTTTCGTGAGTCAAGCGGAAAGACAAAGCGAAAAGAGAGAACCAGGGCTCAGGAAAATTTGCCAATCACCTGGCCATCAAGATTTCTTTAAGTCTCTAGGTTCCCCTTGGCAGCGGGAATCTGGATGAAAAGAAAATTAATGCTAAAAACTTCAAGGCAGATTTCAATTATTACTGCCCGGTGGCAGGAACCTGGAAAGAAGAGGTCAAGGTGTGGCTTGGCAAGAGGCAACTCCCGGGAAAGGCGCTGAGACGGGCAGGGCGGAGAACAGACGAAGGAGACACCCCGAGATGAAAGCGCAGAAAAACTTTCGGCCGCTGAAGCCGCGCGCGGCTCAGGTGGCCCTTTCCCGCTCAGGTGAGCTCCTCCCGTGCCTCCCATTGGCCAAGGCGCCCGTGGCGCTGGGAGGGCGACGCAGCCCGGTCTAGTTCAGGGTCTAGGGCGGCGCGTCACTTCCGGTAGCGCGGAGCTTGTAAAACACCCTGGAGAGAAAATGGCGGCGGCAGCGGCTTCGGCGCCTCAGCAGCTCTCGGATGAGGAGCTTTTCTCTCAGCTCCGCCGTTACGGCCTATCTCCTGGCCCAGTGACGGAGAGCACCCGTCCGGTCTACCTCAAGAAGCTGAAGAAGCTTCGAGAGGAAGAGCAGCAGCAGCACCGGTCCGGGGGCCGCGGCACCAAGACGCGGAACAGTAATAACAATAACACGGCAGCCGCCACGGTCGCCGCCGCCGGGCCAGCGGCGGCGGCCGTGGGGATGGGGGTCCGGCCGGTCTCCGGCGACCTCTCCTACTTACGGACTCCTGGGGGCCTGGGCCGGGTTTCGGCTTCGGGCCCGGAGACCCCCTTGGGAGGGCCTGGGGGCGCCTCGGCCACCCTCACGGCTGGCAGCAAAGTATTGCTGGGCTTCAGCTCGGACGAGTCGGACGTGGAGGCCAGTCCCCGGGACCAGGCCGGCGGCGGCGGCGGGAGGAAAGACCGGGCTCCGCTCCAGTATCGCGGGCTCAAACCGCCGGCGGCGCCCCTGGCCGCCAGCGAGGTGACTAACAGCAACTCGGCCGAGCGGAGGAAGCCCCACTCGTGGTGGGGGGCCAGAAGGCCGGCGGCCCCCGAGCTGCAGAGCCCGTCGGGGAGAGATGGGGCGGCGGACGACGAGGAGCAGGAGGGGGAAGACGGCGATGACAGGGACCCGGAGGCCGAGGAGCCGCTGTGGTCCGGCCGGACAGTGAATGGCAGCCGGCTTCTGCCCTACAGCTGCCGGGAAAACTATTCGGACTCGGAGGAAGAGGAGGACGACGACGTGGCCTCCAGCAGACAGGTATTGAAGGACGACACCCTTTCTCGGCATCGGCCCAGGCGGGGCCACAGTAAGCCTCTCTCGCCGCTGCCTGCGAAATCGGCCGTCGGCCGGCTGGAGACCTCAGTTCAGGGAGGGGGAGGCATCGCGATGAATGACAGGGCGGCGGCCGCCGGGAGTCTAGACAGGAGCCGAAACCTCGAGGAGTCGGCGGCGGCGGCAGAGCAGGGAGGAGGGTGTGATTCGCTGGACTCCAGCCCCATTCCTAGATACCGCGTTAACACTAAGAAACTAACCCCTCTCCTGCCGCCGCCACTCGCGGACATGGACTCAACCCTGGATTCGTCCACAGGCTCCCTTCTTAAAACCAATAATCATATCGGCGGCGGGGCCTTCGGCGTGGACTCCCCCAGGATTTTTCCCAACAGCCTCCCTCCCAGCGCGGCGGTGGCCGCCTCGAGTTCACTCAGGATCAATCACTCCAATCATACAGGCTCCAATCATACCTACCTGAAGAACACATACAACAAACCGAAGCTTTCCGAACCCGAGGAGGAACTTCTCCAACAATTTAAACGGGAGGAGGTGTCCCCAACGGGGGGTTTCAGTGCCCACTATTTGTCCATGTTTCTCTTAACTGCTGCCTGCCTATTTTTCCTCATTTTGGGACTGACTTACCTAGGCATGAGAGGGACAGGAGTATCCGAGGATGGAGGACTCGGCAGTAAGTATTCAACCCCGTGGTGAAGGCAACAAAGGGAATGCTGTTAGTGGTCGGCTCTAGCCGCACTGGGCGTTTTACCCGAGGTGGCTTCAACCTGCAAGCACATGGTTTAATAGTGCAACACAACACATTGAGGGCATTCATGTCATCTTTCTTTAAGAAAGAATATGGTTATCGTGATAAGAATGATAACCCCGTGGCTGGTTTTAAGGTTTTTCTGTATGATGTATTGGGGAATTCAAAACATCTTTTAAAAGAACAAAATATTATAAGCAAGCCTGTTAGTAGAGAGCATTTAAAATGTGTGACTTAAATTTTCTTTGGGCCCTAAGTAGTAACCATATGTGGAGATGCCAGTCCAATTACTCAAAATTTGAAGTTATGTTGATGGTTCAGGCATCATAAAGGCAGTGGGTTTTTTAAAAATTGAGTTGTTGTTCTAAAAGACAGTGTAAGATCTCTTGAAACTAGTTAAATATTTTGTAATATTGCAGTGTTATATTTTGTAGTATTAAGTATATGTGTAGATATCTCTAATTTCTTTAAAGTGAATGAATGCAGAACGTCAGAAGTCATGCTTCTAAACTGATCGATTTCCCAGCCCAGAGCAGCTCCACTTCCACCAGTGGAAAAAAGTAGTGGAATGGCAGTGCAGGGTTTTGCAGTCACCTTAATTTGGATTGGTCTCCGGGCCCTGCCTTTTGCTTTGCTGAATGGCTGTGGGCAGTCTCGTTCACTCATTCATTAAGCCAGCATCATCTGTATTGAGCACTCAGGATACAGCAGTGGTAAGTCAAGGTGTCCCTGCCCTTCAACACAGGAAGAAAATGAATACTGATCACTTTATGTTCTATGAAGGATATAAGGATGGTGTAATTGGTGTACTCTACTATAGACAGGGCTCTAGTATAGAGGGCTTCCCTCATGGCTCAGTTGGTAAATCATCTGCCTGCAATGCAGGAGACCCAGGTTTGATTCCTGGGTGGGAAAGATCCCCTGGAGAAACAAATGGCAACCCACTCCAGTATTCTTGCCTGGAGAATCCCATGGACAGAGGAGCCTGACAGGCTACAGTCTGCGGGATCACAAGGGTCGGACACGACTTAGCGACTACGCCACCACCACCACCACTGTAGACATGGTGATGGTGGGAACTTTGTGAAATGAGACCTGAAGCAGGCCAAGACGGCAGCCTTGTATTAGACAGGAGAGCATTCTGGGCAGAGGTTACAAGAGGAGGAGGAAAGGCCTTGAGTTGAGCAAGGGGGAGTGAGCTAGAGCGTGAGCTTCCCTAACATAATCTGTAAAATGATGCTAATCTTGATTAGAATGATGCCTGGGAAGATTAAAAGAAAGTAAATTTAGTAAGATGTATTTTAGATGTAATTTAAAGAAATTAGAGATATCTACACATATACTTAATACTACAAAATGTAACATTTATAATATTTAGAAAGATGTACTGCTGAATAGGTAAGTTCTCAGTGTTAGGTCCTTCTCCCCTGTACCCCTGAAACTTTCTACCCTTTTCACTCAGCATGAATTCACTGTCATGGTTTGTATTTATAAAATTGACATAGAAATAGTCAAAAGATGCAGTTAGTAGACTTAAAGAGTGTACTGAAAATAGTGTAAGCCTCTGTTTGGATATAGCCAATTCTAAGATAGTCAAATAATAGATTATGATAGTCCTTAACTATAGCGGGATTAGAAGAGGACTGAAATCCAGCACTCATGTTATGGTGCCCTGGGAGCAAGAGGGACACTATATGTATATAGTGTCCTACCCCACATATTACGGAGACAAGAAATAAAGTCTATTATCTAGAAGTTACACTAGTAAAATTCACATAAGTGACATTACCTATGATCAATACCTATCTGCATGCTTGTTTCTCCAATGGAACTGCTCTGTTCTGTGAACTGGCCCTTTTTTAAGAAATACAGGGTTTGCAAGTATTATTGCTGAATCTGCCCAGCAAACTCACAGAGGCAGATGGTGTCATCCTCACTTTATAGGTGAGGACAGTGAGACTCACAGAAGCTAAGAAATGTACCTGCAGTTAAACAGCTAGTGAGTGACAGGACTAAGATTTGGTTTCAGATTTTTTTTTCAACTATTATGCCCATCCTACTTTGGGTATTATTTGTAGAGAGCTTTCTAAATTAGAGGATACTTTTATTAGAATTAAAATAATTGAATACTTGGTAGGATTTCATACAGAATTACTATATGAAAGGTGCACAGTGCTCAACTAAGGTGACTTACACATCTTTCTTGTCACTGTTAAGATGAATGACTAATATTTTCTTAGGCACGAAAATTTTAAATGGACTCGAAAGGGATAGGATTGCTAGAGCTTAGGTAACCGCCAATCACTTTCACCAGTGTGGAAGGAAGGAAATTATAAAGTAGTTTGCACTTTAATAAATGGTAAATGTAAGGTAGCCTGGGGGATGGAAAGAACAGTGGCTAAGAGACAGAGAATCCAGGTCTTAGGACTTGTCAAAATGACCTTAATCAAGTTAACTTCTGAGCCTCGTTTTCTTATATATTAAATGGGAGAAACGGTTTCTGCTGTCTGTCACAGTTGTGAGGATCAAATGACATAGTTTGTAAACAAATGTAAAGTGATATTCAAAAGTTTGGACAGCAGTTGTATTCCTGGTAGACTACAGTATATATGTGAAGAGAAATGGTTGTCATTTTTTTATATTTACTAGAGTATTTCTTGCCTATTCAACATTTAATTTTTATTGAATTCTGTTAAATACATATTGTAGATATTGATATAGAACTTTGAGTCAAAATGTGGTGAATCCTTAAATGTATTATATACCTGCTGCTGCTAAGTCACTTCAGTCGTGTCCGACTCTGTGTGACCCCATAGGCATCAGCCCACCAGACTCCCCTGCCTCTGAGATTCTCCAGGCAAGAACTCTGGAGTGGGTTGCCATTTCCTTCTCCAATGCATCAAAGTGAAAAGTGGAAAGTGAAGTCACTCTCTTAGCGACCCCATGGACCGCAGCCTACCCAGGCTCCTCCATCCATGGGATTTTCCAGGCGAGAGTACTGGAGTGGGGTGCCATTACTTGACCTACTGTATATCCTAGTAGAAAGAAAGTGCCTGTTAGTTCAGTTAGTGTGCACACTTAACGGTGAATAACTTCACTCCCTATATTTATGTATTCTGAATCCTTTGTCACAGTATAATGATTAGTCAGTGCTTAACTGTAGGTTTCGTTAGTCAACCAGTGTGCTTATGAAAATAGTTTACTTTGAGTAATAATTTCACCAGAAGATTGTAAGTTAAATGTGAGAGTAAGCTTTAGCGAGCTTTTATTAGTTATCTTTTAAATGTGTAACACATTGTAGATTAGCCGTTTAAATAGTTTCTAATCATTTGATCTTTAAAAACTTCTTATCAGTACCCTAGTTTTAGTAGTTAAGGTACTATGAGTCTCTGCTTTCTCATCTGTAAAATTCGGGGGTTGCCTTAGATAATGTCTATGTTCTTTCCAGCTCTAAGTTTTAAGATTCTGATTTTGAACTGCCTTACCAAAACAACTCAAGGACCAGCTTGAAGTCGAGTTAGATCATGACAACCCACCAAAAGAAAATAGAAAGGCAGAATAGATTTACTTTCTTAGTCTCATACGATCATTATTATAAAGTTGTTTTTCAGTTACAAGAGACATGATTTTCTTAGAAAATTTGAACTGAGATCTATGAAGCAAAAAATGAATCAGTATTGTATGCCTCACCCCCTAGTCTCACACTCAACCCTGGCATAAGTTCAAATAATATATTAGAACTTTCTTAATGCTTTGCATGTAAATATCAATGTATGCATACATATGTACATGAGTGTGTGCACACAGACATTTTCATTGACCAGTAGAGTGCCTGTTATGTGCCAAGCAATATTTTAAGCTGCAAGGATATGTGGAGAACAAGGCAGGTGAAATCTCTCTTCTCATAGAGTTTACATTCTAGGGGAGCTGGGGAGCTGGACACATAAACAAATGATAGTTTCAGTTAGTGATGGTTGCTAACATGAGAGTAATGATAGTAACTTGAAGGCCATAGAAGTGACATCAGACTATACATATTCTTCAGCTTATTTTTTCACTTAATATCGTATCGTGGTTAACTTTCCTTATATTAAGCTTAAGTACAAAGCCATAATTTAAAAATCTCACACTTACTGGTCCCTTCCTTTGCTGCTGCTTGGTCACCAAATTGTGTCCATCTCTTGAACTGTAGCCCGCTAGGCTTTTCTGTCCTTGGGATTTCTCAGGCAAGAAGACTGAGTGGGTTGCCATTTCCTTTTCCATCTAATCATATAAAAATGCTAAAATCTCTGCCATCCTGAAAATGCTCTTTAACCTTGTTCTCTAGCTCTTACTCCTTCTCAGCCAAGATTAATGTCTCTTTCCTCCCCTTTCCTCTTTCACATTCACTCAGCCCCCATTTAGTTTAGCTTTTTTTTTTTTTGCTTCACACCCTTTTCAGCATTTATTATTTGTAAACTTAAAAAAAATTATTTATGTATTTTTGACTGTGCTAGGTCTTTGTTGTTATGGCATTTTCTTCTAGTTGCAGTGATCAGGGGTTACTCATTGCAGTGGCTTCTCTTTGGAGCACTGTTTCTAGGGTGTATGGGCCTCAGTGGTTGCAGCGCACAGGCTCAGTAATTGCATCTCGTGGGCTTAATTGCTCTGTTTGTGGAATCCTCCCAGACCAAAGATCGAACCTGTGTCCCCTGCGACCGCAGACTGATTCTCATTCTCTGTGCCACAAAGAAGTCCTAGTTTAGCTTTCTTTACCATCCATTACCTCTGTAACCTCACTGTTTGTCCTCAGTTACTCAGTTGTCAAATCCAAGAGGTTTAAAGTTCACCTCTTTGATACATTCAATACATCGACAATTCACTTTTCATGAAACTCTCTCCTTTCCAAACTTCTGTACCACCACTCCTACTTTTCATTTATCTGTCTGCCTGTATTTTAAATATTGGTGGTCTTATTCTTTTGCAGTTTGTCTAACTAGTTTCTCCTGGCTGCTGCTGCTGCTGCTAAGTCGCTTCAGTCGTGTCCGACTCGGTGCGACCCCATAGACGGCAGCCCACCAGGCTCCCCCGTCCCTGGGATTCTCCAGGCAAGAACACTGGAGTGGGTTGCCATTTCCTTCTCCAATGCATGAAAGTGAAAAGTGAAAGTGATGTCACTCTCTTAGCGACCCCGTGGACTGCAGCCTACCAGGCTCCTCCGCCCACGAGATTTTCCAGGCAAGAGTACTGGAGTGGGAGGCCATTGCCTTCTCCCTTCTCCTGGCTAATACCTCTCAATTTTATATTTTTTGCCTTAGATTTCTCTCTCCTGAGTTCTTGATGTAATCATTTATTAGACAGTTTCTTCTGGATGTACCAGAAGTAACAACACCGTCTGTCCTTGTCAGCTTTCATTCTTTTACTTTGTTTCTCCTGCTTTGTTCCCTGTTTTAGTTAACATTTGCATTTAATAACATGGTTCATTTCCATCCACCCAGAACTTAAGCTAAAAATCTTAAATTTGCCTCGATTCCTTCCTTTCCTCCATCTTGCTTCCAAACTCAGAGCACAGTTTAACTTGTTACCAAATCCTGAAGTTCTACCTCGGTACATATCTTTTGAATCAGTCTCTTTCTCCTCATTCCCCACTGTCTTGCCTAACTGTTTTAGCAATTTCCTAATAGTTGTCTATGCTTCTGGAGTGTAGCTTTTCCAGTCAATTTTTCAGTGCCAGAGGATTATTTCTTAAAAAATATATATAATATTTCATTCATGCTTATAATTACTCAGTGGCTTTCCCTTACTCATTACATCAAATCTAAACTCCTTGGCTAAACTGTTCATGATCTAAGTATTCCTGCTTTTTCTTACTTCATTTCCTAATAGTCCCTCTTATCACACTTTACTTTCTGGAAAACTGGAACTTTCTGGAACACTACTTGGTGTTCACTGACTGTCATGAGGTTTTTGTGCCTTTGTGCATGTTATTCACTTCTTTGAGAAGGTTGTTTCTTCTTAGTAACTGCTCTTCATTCTTAAAAGTCTCACCTCTGTCTACTCTTGACTCCCTATCCTCTTCACCCTGAAATTTGGCTCAGCATTTGCTGCTCAAATAACATCTTTCGCATTCTTCATATCATTTATTTCAGCGATTATAATTGTGTATGCCCACTGTGCCACATAGATTACAGCTCCTTGATGTAATGTTCCTACAGGAGGAATTGAGTACACTGGTAAAGACCACAGGCTTTTCACTCATTCTGTGTTTAAGAATCCCTCCTCTCTTGCTTGACCACAAGGTCATGAGCCTGGATGACTGAGAGAACAGCAATACCATTGACGGGGATTCAGTTCAGTTCAGTCGCTCAGTCGCGTCCGACTCTTTGCGACCCCATGAATTGCAGCACGCCAGGCCTCCCTGTCCATCACCAACTCCCGGAGTTCACTCAAACTCAACGTCCATCGAGTCGGTGATGCCATCCAGCCATCTCACCCTCTGTCGTCCCCTTCTCCTCCTGCCCCCAATCCCTCCCAGCATCAGAGTCTTTTCCAGTGAGTCAACTCTTTGCATGAGGTGGCCAAGCATTGGAGTTTCAGCTTTAGCATCAGAACACCCAGGGCTGATCTCCTTTAGAATGGACTGGTTGGATCTCCTTGCAGTCCAAGGGACTCTCAAGAGTCTTCTCCAACACCACAGTTCAAAAGCATCAATTCTTCGGCACTCAGCTTTCTTCACAGTCCAACTCTCACTTCCGTACGTGACCACTGGAAAAACCATAACCTTGACTAGATGGACCTTTATTGGCAAAGTAATGTCTCTGCTTTTGAATATGCTATCTAGGTTGGTCATAACTTTCCTTCCAAGAAGTAAGCGTCTTTTAATTTCATGGCTGCAGTCACCATCTGCAGTGATTTTGGAGCCCCCCAAAATAAAGTCAGCCACTGTTTCCACTGTTTCCCCATCTATTTCCCATGAAGTGACGGGACCAGATGCCATGATCTTCGTTTTCTGAATGTTGAGCTTTAAGCCAACTTTTTCACTCTCCTCTTTTACTTTCATCAAGAGGCTTTTTAGTTCCTCTTTCTGCCATAAGGGTGGTGTCATCTGCATATCTGAGGTTATTGATATTTCTCCCGCCAGTCTTGATTCCAGCTTGTGCTTCTTCCAGCCCAGCGTTTCTCATGATGTAGTCTGTATATAAGTTAAATAAGCAGGGTGACAATATACAGTCTTGATGGGGATTAGAGATGCTGAGGGACTTGGTGGGGGGAAGGTGGCATAGAGAAAATTAGTTTATTTGAAGCTTATTTTTTGAGTAATTCAAGTGGAAATAACCTGTATGCTGTTGTAGTTACACAATTGGAATAAAAGTGAGAGAGTGGTACATAATGTGAAAGTAAAGTGCTGTTTATTAAAGGAATAGATAGCTTTTTAATATTTGTTTCTTTTTTTTAAATGTGGGTTTTTCTTTTTCAAGACAAAATCAAGTGCTACAAAGGGTACCGTAGTTTTTTTAAATTATATTTTTACTTTTTCAAGCAGTTTGACTAGCTGGAATATCTAAAACATTGCATCTGTAATAAAATAGGTATAAAGAATTTTGAAAATTATTTGTTGCTCTCATTCTTGAAGAATGAAAGCTGAGTGAGCTTAAAGTTTTTAAAAGTTGACCACTTTGTAAGAAAAAAATTCTTAAACTTCCAAGAACATTCATGGGAAAACCAGGGGTTTGTATACCTCAGTTTGATGATTTGAGGAATTAAAATCTACTATATAAAATATCTTTTATCTGAAAATTATCTCTAGCATAATTTAAAATAAAAATCATCCGAAAACTTGTAAATTCCCTATGAATATATTCATGGAGTCTAGTTTGAAACACTGGCATAAATATCAGGGCTTGGGTCATTAAAAAAGAAACCTGGGTTTGAATTTGGGCCTTTCCTCTTGTTAGCTTTTTTATTGAAGGCAAGTTGCTGAACCACTTTAAACCTCAATTTTCTCACCTGTAAAATAGAGTTGTGAGAATTAAATGAAATAATGCCTGTAAAGTACTTGCCTCAGTACATGACACATAGTAATACTACTACTACTAATAATAGCAGCTAATCCTTATGTATGGGCTTCCCTGGTAGCTCAGATGGTAAAGCATCTGCCTACAATGCAGGAGACCCAGGTTTGATCCCTGGGTCGGGAAGATCCCCTGGAGAAGGAAATGGCAACCCACTCTAGAATTCTTGCCTGGAGAATCTCATGGATGGAGGAGCCTGGTGGGCTACAGTCCATGGGGTCGCAAAGAGTTGGACACGACTGAGTGACTTCACCTCACTTCACTTCAATCCTTATGTAGCATTTTGTGCCAGACAATTATAATTGTTATGTAATCTTTATGAGGTAGGTATTTATCAGATTTTGTAGATAGGGAAACTGAGACACAGAAGTTACATAATTTGCCTGGGGTCATGAGTGCAGAGGCAATGTTTAGACGCAGATAGTGGCCCTTAACCGCTCTGCTAGATTGCCCTTTAATGTGTGTAAGTACATAAAGCCTCTGTATATGTCCTCTACTATTATTATTATCTAGACAATTATCTGGAGAAGGCAATGGCACCCCACTCCAGTACTCTTGCCTGGAAAATCCCATGGACGGAGGAGCCTGAAAGGCTGCAGTCCATAGGGTCGCTGAGGGTCGGACATGACTGAGCGACTTCACTTTCACTTTTCACTTTCATGCATTGGAGAAGGAAATGGCAACCCACTCCAGTGTTCTTGCCTGGAGAATCCCAGGGACGGGGGGAGCCTGGTGGGCTGCCATCTGTGGGGTTACACAGAGTCGGACATAAGTGACTTAGCAGCAGACAATTATCAAAGATGTGGATAGGTGAAGCAGCTTAATACATGAAATCCTGGAGTGCCAAGGGTAATCTGTGAAACAACTTCCTTAGGACAACAAATTACAAATTTTTACTCACTTGACATTTAGGAATGGTGTGGAACCATTTATCCTTATTTAGATTTTAGATTAATCAATTCACTGATTTATGAGGAAGGCAGTCTGCTGCAATATAATACAAGTTACATAATATGTAAAACCATAAGGAATATGATACTATTTCTAATTCTTGAAAGATTGGCCTAGTCTCAAAAGGGGTGGGGAAAGTGGTCCTCTGATTTATATTACCACTTTAAAACTTATGCTTTCCATTGTTCATTTTCAAGATGTAAAAGTCTTTTAAGTATAATACATTTGTTCTCTCATTTTTGCACCTTTTAAAAGAGCTTTGTATGTATTTTCCTATGGTTATAATTTATTTCAGTGGGAATGAAGCATTCTAAAATTTCCGGGATTTTAAAAAAATTAGATCTTTTCATTATTTCTCAGTAGAGTTATGAAGTCTTAAAATAACTTCTCCTTACTGAGAAGTATTTTATTTAAGTGAAAGGAACCTCTGACCAGAGGTTATAACATCAGTGCAAAGAGATATCTATCTAGTTCATAAGAGTTTAAAACGGAAGTAATCTTTAAAATATATGGTAAGCAAGCAATAGTAGCTTCTTTATGAATAAAGTATATTACTAATGGTATATCTTTATTCTTATCCTGTATTAATTTAGTATACATGCAAAATTGCTACTATTTAATTTGGGAACCAAATTAAATACTAATTGTATAAATTATTAAAACAGTTACTGTCTCATAGCTTTAGATTTTGACTTTCATACTCATAATTTATTTTTAACAGATGTTAAAGTGAACCGGTAGCAGTGTATTTGGATTTTGCTGTTTTAATAATGTATGTTTTAACCTGAATCTCACAAGTGGTAGTTTAAAAAACAAAACAAAACTTGATCTAATTAATAGTCTTCATTAACATCACTCTGAAAAATAATTTTTAAGAGGGAAGTGTTTAGGTTTTAGTTTTTATCGAACATTTTTATGGTTAGGTTTTACATGTTTTATCTTATTCTTTTGAAAATACATTTCTAAGGAATTACCTTTTTAAAAGGATTATAAAAATTTGTACTAACAGGTAATAATATCTGAAAATAAAGTAACAAGTCTATCATATAGAAACCATTATTATTACTTTTACAAGGTCTTAATTGTTTTTCTTTATTCTAGAGGTATAGATTTTAAGGAGGCTTCCCAGGTGGTTCGGTGGTAAAGAATCACCCTGCCAATACAGGAGATGCAGGAAGGCAAGTTCCATCTCTGGTTTCAGATAGAGGAAATGGCAACCCACTCCAGTATTCTTGCCTGGAAGATCCCATGGACAGAGGAGCCTGGTGGGCCACAGTCCATGGGGTCTCAAGGAGTTGGACATGACTGAGTGACTGAGCATACACATAGAGTTTAAAGTTATGCCATTTGTTTTATCTTGGTAGCAGAGTTACTGCTCTGTGTCCATAGTTTTTTGCTTAAAATGTTTTTGCACAATGGCTTATGCATTCATTTTTATGGCTGTATTGATATCAAATGGCAAGCTAATATTTAGAAATAAGGCTTGGTTGCAAAACTCTGCAAGTTAGTGATAAGTGATGAAGAATGTACCAACAAAATTGCTCCCCTGTCTTGAATATACATGAATGGGGAAAAAATCCTTTAGGGGCAATGGGCATTTTAACACATGGAACATCAATTTTATTTTGCAGTTTGAGACCTCTTTTACATGTATATATGTACAAAAGGAATTTGCTAATTGTGGCTAATTCCTAAAAGCACTTTGTACTTATAAAGGAAGCTTTTGCTCTGTAGGAATTCACCTACGTATACTTTTTTAAATTTACATAAAAAAAGAGTAATTGAAATTAACTGGCAGAGGGAAATCTATAGACTGTGTGTTTCTTCTAGTCCCTGGGGTGTGGCCTAGAACCTTGTTCAGCCTTACTAATGACTTCCTAGATTAAGGATACCTATTAAAGTGGAAGTGGAGTCGCTCAGTCGTGTCCGACCCTTTGTGACCCCATGGACTGTAGCCTACCAAGCTCCTCTGTCCATGGGGTTTTCCAGGCAATAGTACTGGAGTGGGCTGCCATTTCCTTCTCCAGGGGATCTTCCCAACCCAGGGATCGAGCCTGGGTCTCCCGCATGGTAGCCAGACGCTTTACCATCTGAGCCATACCTATTAAGGTATCACAAATGCTTGCTGTCTTGAATTAGTTCACTTGAAGAAACATTGTTTCTCCTAGTCATTCATCCATTTACTCACTCATAAATTATTTATTGGGCACCTCTAACCAGTCCATTCTGAAGGAGATCAGCCCTGGGATTTCTTTGGAAGGAATGATGCTGAAGCTGAAACTCCAGTACTTTGGCCACCTCATGCGAAGAGTTGACTCATTGGAAAAGACTCTGATGCTGGGAGGGATTGGGGGCAGGAGGAGAAGGGGACGACAGAGGATGAGATGGCATCACTGACTTGATGGACGTGAGTCTGAGTGAACTTTGGGAGTTGGTGATGGACAGGGAGGCCAGGCGTGCTGCGATTCATGGAGTCGCAAAGAGTCAGACACGACTGAGCAACTGAACTGAACAGATGTGATTCTAGAAGATGAATATACACTTTCTAGAACTGTAGGAGTGATACATTTTCCCAACACACCACCTTCCTCCTCTCCCCTTGCTTTCTCTTCCTTCTCCTAAATTTATGTACTAGCTAGCCTTCAGAATTAAAATTTCATTACTGTGCATCATTGTTTCAGATTTGTATATTGTAACTTGGGAAAGGTGACTTTAAAAGTTAGTTTCTGCAAATATGAATACTCCCTGTGATAAAGTTTACCACAAAAGAAATAGTTTCATTTCTTACAGGACTTTAGAAGTAATAAAGTGTATAGCTGGTAAGAAGTTGCTGAATAGCACAGGGAGCTAGGCCTGGTGCTCTGTGATGACCTGGAGGGGTGGGATGGGGGAGTGGGAGGGAGGATCAAGGAGGGGATATATGTATAGTTAGGGCTGGTTCACTTTTTTTTGTGCAGTGGAAACAATGTCGTAAAGTGATTATCTTCCAATTAAAAATTAAAAAATGTTAAAAGTAAAAAAGAGATAAGAATGAATTTATCCAAAATGAAAATGTTATCAACTTGAAACGTTTATGATTGTGGTTCAAGATGTTCTAGAAGTATTCTTACAACAAAAGTCTTGTTTTGTTTTTTTTTAAATGTCATCTTTAAATCTCCCTTCTTTTGGATTGTAAAGCCTTAAATGATAAAAGCGTTTACTAAGAACTTTCTGTATTCGAGCAGTTTATCTTAATTTACATGAAGGGAGCTGTTAATATTTATCTCCATGGGGAAACTGAAATACAGAGGGAAAATGGCTAGGTTTGCCTTGTGTTAAGATCCCACCACCACTAAGTTTTCAGGCCAGCATTTGAACCCATGATCTGACTTAAGAGTCCACAATCTTAGCCACTGGGAAGCAGTAGATTTTCTTAATGTATCTTTTCTCACCTAATAACTTTATTGGGGCAGGTAGGTCACTCGTAACCTCTGGGCCTTGATTTTTGCATCTGTCAAATGAGGGGATAGTACAGTCAACTTTACTTGCAGCCATGACTTCTGTAGGGCACCTATGTGATGTTTGTGGAAATGCTTTCTAGAAATTAGAAGTGATGTATAGGTATGTTATCTTTTATTTTTTTAATTGGAGGGTAATTGCTTTATGGTGTTGTATTGGTTTCCTCCATATAACAACGCAAATCAGTCATAACTCTGTGTGTGTACGTGTGTATCTCAAGAGAGATTTTGAGCCCTCATCCCACCCCTCGAGATTGTCACAGAGTGCCAGGCTGGGCTTCCTGTGTTATATAGCAGCATCCTGCTAGCCATTGATTTTACACCTGGCAGTCTATATATGTCAACCCTACTTTCTTAATCTGCCCCACCCTCTCCTGTTATTTTTAATGTCATAAGTTAGAATTTCCCAACAATAGTATTTTAAGCATCATGTGTTCAGCACTATGACATGTCCTGCTACTGCTAAGTTGCTTCAGTGTGTCCGACTCTGTGACCCCACAGACAGCAGCCCCCCAGGCTCCGCCATCCCTGGGATTCTCCAGGCAAGAACACTGGAGGGGGTTAAAGTGAAAAGTGAAAGTGAAGTCGCTCAGTTGTGTCCAACTCTTAACGACCCCATGGACTGCAACCCACCAGGCTCCTCCATCCATGGGATTTTCCAGGCAAGAGTACTGGAGTGGGGTGCCATTGCCTTCTCCCATTATGATGTTAATAAGTAAAAGAGTTGGTTAAATTTATAGCTCCTATCAGAATTTTTTAAAGCTGTCTCTCAAACTGTCCGAGTAGATAAAAGGAGTCATCTTTTTATATTACCTAATTAGTACCTTGTTTCTAGGTGCTGAAAAAGAATTTTCTTATATTTGTTGTTGTTCGGTCTCCAAGTCATGTCCGACTCTTTTCAACTCCATGAACTGCAGCACGCCAGGCTTCCCTGTCCTTCACTGTCTCCCAAAGTTTGCTCACACTTATGTCCATTGAGTCATTGATGCCATCCAACCATCTCATTCTGTCGCCCTCTTCTCCTTTTGCCTTCAGTCTTTCCAAACATCAGGGTCTTTTCCATTTGATCTCTTTGCTGTACAAGGGACTCTCATGAGCCTTCTCCAACACCACAGTTTGAAAGCATCAACTCTCCAATCCATAAATGACTACTGGAAAAACCATAGCTTTGAATATATGTACCTTTTTTGGCAAAGTGACTTCTGTGCTTTTTAATATGCCGTCTAGGTTGGTCATATATTTTCTTCCAAGGAACAAGCATCTTTTGTGGCCTCAGTCAAGTGTCTGCAGTGATTTTGGAGCCCAAGAAAATTAAATCTTTCACTGTTTCCACTTTTTCCCCATCTATTTGCCATGAAGTGATTGGACTGGATGCCATGATCTTGCTTTTTGAATTTGAGTTTTAAGCCAGCTTTTTACTCTCCTTTTTCATCCTCATCAAGAGGCTCTTTAGTTCCTCTTGGCTTTCTGCCACCATCAGGGAAGCCCCTTCTTATCTTTACAGTTATATTAATTTAATAGTTTATGAAACGGTTTGAAACTAGATTTTAGTCTCCTTGACCCTTAGAAGTTAGATTTGCTGATACGAAAGATGGGGTACATTGCTTTAATCCAAAACATAGTAGTGAATTTGAAACAGAAAAACATCTGTTAGAAATATAGATGGGTCTTAGAGTCAGCTTCTGTTAACATTATCTGAAGAACAGACAGTACTTGCAGCTGGTAGAGAAGAATGGCCTGTCACCTGCTGTTCTTCATCTAGTTTGTAAGATAGGATACCATGAGTACTGTTACTGCTAAAGTGGGAAGATGAGGTGTGCCCCTATGAATAGGCAGTAGATTGAACAGGGAGTAATCAAGAGATTGGGGGATAAACTATCATGCTGATTTAATAAGGAATTAAAGGAATTTAAAGTGCATTAGGATCTTTGGTCTCCTAGTTAGTTCATATATAAAACATAATGAAATTTTCATCCCATTTTGCATTTGAAATTGTATCAGAGATATGGGTTTAGACCAGAACTGTCTCATAAAATCGTAGTATAAGTCATTATGTAATTTTAAGCCATATGTAATTTTAGTTTTTCTAGTAGCAACATTAAGATGTAAGACAGGTTTACTTAATCTGGTAATCTAGAATATTATCATTTCAATATAATTAGTTTAAAAATTATTGAGATATTTTACATTCTTACTGTATAAGAATGTATGGTACCAAGAGCTGATTTTATACTCACAGACTGTCTCAGTTCAGACTAGCTAAATTTCAAGTGGTCAGTGGCACAGGTGGCTAGTGGCTACTCTGTAGAATAGCACAGGTCTAGACCGCCCTGAGGTATGGAGTTATATTGTTAGTTTAATAAGATCTAACAACTGCTGATTTTTGAATCTTACAGTGTGCCTTGCATTGTGTTCTCTATAATATTTTCACTTAATCTTTATAATAACTTCATGATGTAGCTTTTGCTGTCTCATTTTGTAAGTACGATGAGGTATAAGATGTTAATTTAAAGTCTAAGGTCAAAAAAAAAAAAAAAAGTCTAAGGTCAAACAGGTAGGACAGCAGGGATTTAAAACCAAGTCTGACCCTAAAATCCTTGTCCTTTTCACTGTATTGCACTGTTGTAAAGCATAGTCACTTGCCTGAGGCAGGTTGGTGAATGAGATTCAGTTCTTCCACTGCTCAGTCATTTTTGATTCACTGCAGTGACTTGATTTAATTAATCCTTATTTTAAAGTATAAATACAGATAATTTTAGTTTAACCTAAAATGAAAGAGGTATCCCCTAAATTCTTCCTTATATTTCTTATGGGGAATATTCTTTATATTCTTTTCACCATTTCCTGTTGTAAGCTGTTTTGTATAGCTCTTCAAACTAGACATGTAGGAGGGAAAAATGACATTTTGATTCTGGCACCTGACTGTTTTGGGAGATAAGAAAAAAGTCAGCTACTATTTAGAAAAATGAAAATAGAAATAACTAATAAAACTTTTGTTGTGGTAAAAAAAAATTTATAGGTTCTAGTACTTTGAGAAAGGTTTCAGTCAGTCAGTTCAGTCATTCAGTTGTGTCCAACTCTTTGCGATCCCATGGACTGCAGCACGCCAGGCTTTCCTGTCCATCAGCAACTCCCGAAGCTTGCTCTAACTCATGTCCATCGAGTCGGTGATGCCATCCAGCCATCTCATCCTGTGTTGTCCCTTCTCCTACCGCCTTCAGTCCATCAGAGTGTTTTCCAATGAGTCAGTTCTTCACATCAGATGGCCAAAGTATTGGAGTTTCAGCTTCACCATTAGTCCTTCCAGTGAACACCCAAGACTGATCTCCTTTAGAATGGACTGGTTGGATATCCGTGCAGTCCAAGGGACTCTCAACAGTCTTCTCCAACACCACAGTTCAAAAGCACCAATTCTTCAGCACTCAGCTTTCTTTATGGTCCAACTCTCATATCTGTACATAACTACTGGAAAAACCATAGCTTTGACTAGATGGACCTTTATTGGCAAAGTAATATCTCTGCTTTTTAGTATGCTGTCTAGGTTTTTCATAACTTTTCTTCCAGGGAGGAAGCATCTTTTAATTTCATGGCTGCAGTCACCATCTTCAGTGATTTTGGAGCCCAAGAAAATAAAGTTTGTCACCGTTTCCATTGTTTCCCCACCTACTTGCCATGAAGTGATGGGACCAGATGCCATGATCTTAGTTTTTTGAATATTGAGTTTTAAGCCAGCTTTTTTCACACTCCTCTTTCACTTTCATCAAGAGCCTCTTTAGTTCTTCTTTGCTTTCTGCCATAAGGGTGGTGTCATCTGCATATCTGAGGTTATTGATATTTCTCCCAGTAATGCTGATTCCAGCTTGTGCTTCATCCAGCCTGGCATTTCGTGTGATGCACTCTGCATAGAAGTTAAATAAGCAGGGTGACAGAATACAACCTTGATGTACTCCTTTCCCAGTTTGGAGCCAGTCTGCTGTTCCATATCTGTTCTAACTATTGCTTCTTGACCTTAGAGTAAACTGAACTTGACCTTAAACTAAACTGAGAAAGATTAGGGGTGGTCTTGTTCATCATGCTCTTTGATTTATAAAACATCTCAGTTCTTTTGCATGGTGTTATTTTATGGTGAATTTACACTTAACATATAATGAATTTGAATACCTAATGTTTGCTCATAAAGGCAAGTTGTTTGCTTCTAAAAGGAAAAATCAACAGTCTGATTTATGAATGGTTGTCTTCCAAATCATGTGTAAAATAGTTGTGTAAACTTGAAACATGTCTAACTGTACTGTTTTAAGTTCCCAGGCTAGCCCATAGAAAGTTATTTAAAACCATATCATTTTACGAAACTAATTCGAAAAGATACATGCACTCCAGGGTTCATAGCAGCTTTATTTACAGTTGCCAGGATATGCAGCTTAAGTGTCCATGACAGATGAGTGGATAAAGATGTGTGTATACACAGATGTGCACACACACACAATGGAATACTACTAAGGCATAAAAAGGAACAAAGTTTTGCTTTTTGCAACAGCATGAATGGACTTGGAGGGTATTATGCTAAGTGAGATAAGTCAGAGAAAGGCAATTCTATGATATCATTTGTATGTGGAATCTAAAAAAAAATACAACAAACTAGTGAATATAAGAAAAAAGAAACAGTCTCACAAATACAGTGAGCAAGCTAATGGTTACCTTGGGAGAGGTAGAGACAGGAAAGG
This sequence comes from Ovis canadensis, assembly GCF_042477335.2. NCBI lineage: Eukaryota > Metazoa > Chordata > Mammalia > Artiodactyla > Bovidae > Ovis > Ovis canadensis. The sequence continues at coordinate 160,420,208 of NC_091247.1, read as the reverse complement.
GAAGAGGAGCAACATAGAGGTAAGAGATTAAGAGGTACAAACTGTTATGTATAAAATAAGCTACAAGGCTATATTATACCACACAGGGAATATAGCCAGTGTTTTATAATAACTATAAATGGAGTATAACCTTTAAAAATTGTGACTTACTATAACTTAGATAATATTGTGAATCAACTATATAATATTGTACATAAAAAGTATAGATCCTGTTTTAGCACGTGTATCAGTTCAGTTCAGTTGCTTCATCATGTCCGACTCTTTGCTACCTCATGGAACTGCAGCACGCCAGGCCTGCCTATCTGTTACCAACTGCCGGAATCTACCCAAACCCATGTCCATTGAGTTGGTGATGCCATCCAACTATCTCATCCTCTGTCGTCCCCTTCTCCTCCTGCCTTCAATCTTTGCCAGCATCAGGGTCTTTTCAAATGAGTCAGCTCTTCGCATCAGGTGGCCAAAGTATTGGAGCTTAAGCTCCGACATCAGTTCTTCCAGTGAACACCCAGGACTGATCTCCTTCAGAATGGACTGGTTGGATCTCCTTGCAGTCCAAGGGACTCTCAAAGTCTTCTCCAACACCACAGTTCAAAAGCATCAATTCTTCAGTGCTCAGCTTTCTTTATAGTCCAACTCTCATATCCATACATGACTACTGGAAAAACCATAGCCTTGACTAGACAGACCTTTGTTGGCAGAGTAATGTCTCTGCTTTTTAATATGTTATCTAGGTTGGTCATAACTTACCTTCAGTATTGGTATAAGTTTTAGGTCCTTAGAATATGGGCATGTTCCGTGGGAGTTGCGTTAGGAGACAGCAAGTTTATTTTTGGCTTTTTGTGTTTTCTGTCTCTTAATTCCTGTTCTTATGCTGGCCTAAGCTTCTTGCTATTCTGCTATTATCTTGGTTAAACATCTAAGTGCTCAGTACTTCAGGTTTTTTTTAAAAATTGAGATTTAATTGACTTAGTGTATTAGTTTAAGGTATGCTATTAATACATAATGATTTGATGTATGTATGTTTTGTGAAGTGATTATCACTAAGTTTAGTTAACATCCATCACTATATATAGTTACAATCTTTTTCTTATGATGAGAACTTTTAGGAGTTACTATCTTAGCAGCTTTCAGTATACAGTGCAGTATTATTAACTATAGTCACCACACTGTCCATGACATCCCCAGGACTTATAACTGGAAATTTGTACCTTTTGACCACCTTCACCCATTTCCCCCACCGCCCTACCCCCGCCTCTGGCTGCCACCAGTGTCTTCAGTGTCTATATGTTTTGTTTGTTTGTTTGTTTAGATTCCACATACAAGTGAGATCATACAGAATTTGTCTTTGTTTGATTGATTTCATGTAGCATAATGCCCTGTAATAAATAGTAGGTCCAGTTATTGGGTGTTTGGCAAGTATAAACATAAATGTTTACACTTAAGCATTTAAATCTTAGGCAGTTTGTTTACATATTATGACAAATGAATTTGTAATGGAGGGCTAGGCTAATCACTTAGTCCAAGATTGCAGGTCAGAGAGAGGAGTTAGGGAGTTAGGTTGTTGGTTGAACTGTGGCAATATGAATTGAAAGCTCACCCCCTAACTATTTTACTGTATTGCATTTATCTCACATTCCCTCTTTCCCTTTTAACAACTTGTAACTCTGATTTTCTGAGTTCAGCTGCTGCTGCTGCTGTTAAGTCGCTTCAGTCATGTCTGACTCTGTGCGACATCAGAGACGGAAGCCCACCAGGCTCCCCTGTCCCTGGGATTCTCCAGACAAGAACACTGGAGTGGGTTGCCATTTCCTTCTCTAATGCGTGAAAGTGAAAAGTGAAAGGGAAGTCGCTCGGTTGTGTCCGGCTCTTAGCGACCCCATGGACTGCAGCCTACCAGGCTCCTCCATCCATGGGATTTTTCCAGGCAAGAGTACTAGAGTGGGGTGCCATTGCCTTCTCCCTGAGTTCGGCTGCTTTCAGCTAAATGATAAGAGAAATTCATTTGATTGAATTAATTCACAGTATAGAATTCTGATAATAAAAATATGATTTTGGTAAAACTTGATAGTGTGATGATCTTTAGTGAGAACTGAGCCAGTATGGAATCAGAACTTAATCCTATTTCTCTAAATCATCCTTCATTCTTATATGTGTTGTAGTTGGGTTGCCTCCATTTTTCAGTTAGAAGTTAGGTCAGTAGTTCTCAGTGTAATGGGCTGAGAACATTTGGGAACACCACCCATTACAAGGTATTGTCTGATGACCTAACATGATTTGCCCTTCTCATAGTGTGCTGTTATTTTTAACTGTGTATCAATACTACCATGATTAGAATATAAAAAATTACGTATTCATGATAGAATTTTGTCATATTTTCTTAGTGTGTGAATACTAAAAATACTACCTTGGGGATCTGAACATCTTGATGTAAATGAAATCCTTTTACTTGTAAAGAAATATTGCTTAAAACATGCTATAAGGAAGTTATATACACTGGTTATATTTTAGAATTTGTTTTCAAGGCAACCATAGTGAATAATGGGAAATCAGTTGTAATATTTGAATCAGTGACTAGCTTGCCAACCTTCAACTGGTAAAATCCCTTTAATCTTCTCAGAGGTGATTCTGCTTTAAATACAAGATCTTTATTAACCCAGATTCTCTCTCTGATTAGCGAAATTTTTTTTTTAATTTCATACAAGGACTGGGAAAAAAAATGAAAAAGCTAAGATTTATTAATCTCTTTTCTCCCCACATTGCTAAGCATAATCACAAACCATCCCATTTTATGGGTCTCAAAGAGGGTGACCTGCCGAAGGTCCCAAGTCATAAATTTTGGAGCGAGTATTCCTTGCTCCAGAGATTTTTCTTTTTCATTTTACCTCACTGCTTTTCAGTGTGAAGAGTTATTTTTCATTCATCTAAATGACATGATATCAGAAGTAAGCATTACTTGAGGAAATTTTTATTTAAATTATAAAAATTTAATTTGTAATTTTAGATTAAAAAATTGTTTTTGGCTGCACTGGATTGCTTTTGTGGGTTTTCTCTAGTTGCAGCAGGTGGGGATTGGTCTTAATTGCGGCCTTCTCGTTGCAGAGCACTGGCCCTAGAGCACGCAGGCTCCGTAGTTGGCACCTCCCAGGCTCTAGAGCACAGGCTCAGTAGTTGTGGCACATGGGCTTAGTTGCTCTCGGCATGTGGAATCCTCCCAGACCAGGGATCAAACCCCTGTGTCCCCCTGCACTGGTAGGTGGACTCCTCATCCACTGTGCCACCAAAGAAGTCCTGTAATTTGAATTTAAAAATTTTAATAGGTTGAATATAATATATTAAAGTTATAAATTATATTAATATTGTGTCACCCAAGAAGGAAAAAGTATAAAGATACCACCCAATTACTTTGAAAATATTTAGTACCTTTGTAAGAATTCTGTAATATTTGAGCTAGAAAATGAGAGAAATAGAATGATTTAGGGTCATTGCCTAAATTTTATTGTAGGCAGAATATCAGTCCACATACATTTTAAAAATAGTGGTACAGCATTCTGCTGGGTTTGTTTCAATCAGTTCAGTCAGTCATGTCTGACTCTTTACGACTCCATGGACTGCAGCACACCAGGTTTCCCTGTCCATCAATAACTCCCGGACCATGCTCAAACTCATGTCCATCGAGTTGGTGATGCTATCCAAAACCATCTCATCCTCTGTTGTCCTCTTCTCTTCCTGCCTTCCATCTATCCCAGCACCAGGGTCTTTTCTAATGGGTCAGTTCTTCACTTTAGGTGGCCAAAGTATTGGAGCTGGAGCTTCAGCTTCAGCATCAGTCCTTCCAATGAATATTCAGTCAGGATTGATTTCCTTTAGGATTGACTAGTTTAATCCCCTTGCAGTCCAAGGGACTCTCAACAGTCTTCTCCAACACCACAGTTCAAAAGCATCAATTCTTCAGCGCTCAGCTTTCTTTATGGTTCAGCTCTCCCATCCATTCATGACTACTGGAAAAACCATAGCTTTGACTAGATGGACCTTTGTTGGCAAAGTAATGTCTCTCTTTTTTTGTGGGGAGGGGGTTAGTTTAGATTGCTTATTTAATTTTATTTACTTTAAGCAAATACCTCCTTTCTTTAAAATTCTTTTTTGGTAATTTTGTAAATACATGGTGATATGGATTTTGATGTTTTAAAGCAAGATTAAAGCTTGTAGAGTATACATTTGCAGGGGGTGAGAAACAGCTTAAAATAGTAAATCAAAATTCTGGCAAGTCAGTTTGCTAACTAGAAGAGACATAACATGAATGTAAATATATGTGTAATCTTGTGCTTTAATTTATAAGACTTTTTTTCTACCAGTTTATTACAGATTTGTTGCCATACTTTTTTGGGGAGGGGGCCTATTTTTGTTAATAAATTTTGATTCTAAGGGAAGGAAGTTTCCACTGAATGAATAAAAGTAAATGAAAGAAGTCAACATTTTTGTCTTATACAATCACCTTAGAGTTTAAAGGACTTTTAGAAGTCACTGGCTGCTTTGGACAGTGGGATGTGGGAGAAGATGTTTTAGTTGATCTCTCAAGAGTCATAAACTGGAGGTTTACTCAGGGTGTCTGTGGACTTGGACTGTGAAGACTTTAGGAATTAATTCAGGTCAGGGTACTCTGGGTCTGTACTGCATGCAGTTATTTCACTTCTTAAAACAATCCTGAGAGCCAGGTGGTGTTATCATTCCCTTTAGATTAGGAAACTGAGACTTAGCGAAGTTAAGAAACTTGTCTAAAGTTAGTAAGTAGCAGAACCAAGATTTCAGTACAGAGAATCTGGCTTCTGGCATGGGATCTTTGTCCTTGTACAGTACTGTCTACCTGGATTTCATTTGAAACTATCTTCACCAGCTCCCCCTCCCCCAAAAGTTTTATACTCTACTCGGCCAGGAATTCTTAACCCCCTCTGGTCTCTGAACCTTAAAGAAGCCATAAGTGGATTCCAGGTAAACTCCTTGAAATTAGATGCAAATTTGGAATGTGTATTCATTTTTCTCGGGATAGGGTCCATAGATTTTGGCAATTTCTCAAGGGTCTCTGACCCTCCAAAGTAGTGAGAATCACTGTACTGTAAGCCGCTTTGAGGAAGGTACTATGAGTTTTCATCTTTGTATTCCGTAGCATCTGGTTTTTTGATTGCTCAAAAATATTCATTGAAGAGAATTTAACAAATAAGAGATAGTATGTGGGGAAGTAAGCTTAGAATTGGTCATAATTTGGGAATTTTAAGATACCTTGAAATGTTTACTAAATGAGTATGAGGACATTAGTTTTATTTACTTGGTTCAGAAAATTGTTACTGTCAAGTTTGAATTTTCAGCTCTAGTATATAGTAGCCCTATGAAGTTAGGTGTTTTGAAGTCAGAGCATAAATTAGCAAAATTTAAGTGTGTTCAGAAATGCCATTGAAAAGTCCTCTAGATCAAGAGGCTGCTATGTGGTTTCTCTAAAAGGCCAGTTTTTTGTGTGTTTTTTGTTTTTTTCATCCAGTTTTAGTACTTGATGGAGCTCTAAGGTCCATAGTACATCTTTAAACATTAAAATCATACTCAGTGCTTAAAGTATTCCTAGTTATGAGAGCCACATGGAAACAGAGCAGCTGAGGGAATGGCAGTGTCATATCTCCCATCTCAGGCTTTGTCTAGAGCACATGTGTTTTGACTGTATCAGGGTAGATTGGTTGTTGGGAATTGCATGCTTTATTTTTTTCTAAGTGATTGTTCATGTTCACACAGATTTACTTGTATTCTCTCTCTACTACAAGTAGGAGTTAAAAGTAGACATTAGGTGAAAATCTGATGATTCCAGCAAATGTTGTACTTTCTGTTCGTGTTCAAGCATGAGTTTTACTCTCAAGATTTCATATAGTTTTACCAACAAAAAAGTTTCTTACTTAGACTGTTTTACCATGTCAAAACTGCTTACATTTTGTTTTATTGAATGTTTTTCTTTTTTTTCTTGGACCTAATGATGACATATTTAAATTCCTCTATATGCCAAATGACTTCAATTTCATCTGCTTTCTTCCAGAGCTAAAAGGCAAGATGTAACGTTTGAGCACATTGCTCATAAAGTCGGTGTTGAGGGTTTTTTTTTTTTCCTGTTAGCTCCAAATTCAGTTTATATGTTAGTTTTGGTCATGCTTTAGTCTCTGTGCTTTCTTTGTAGATAATGCCCCTTTCCCTTGTCTCTGTTTAATGCATAGAATAAGAACTTTTTTTTTTTTCAGTTTTATTCACTTTCTCATTGCACTGCAGCTTTTCTCTCTCCAGTTTTCTTATTTGAATAATGTCTCCTTGCTGCTCAAAAGTAACCATGCATTGTGACTGAGAATGTTACTAAGTAGAAGGAAGGTGTTAGTCCCTCAGTGTCCGACTCTGCAACACCATGGACTGTAGACCAGCAGACTCCTCTGTCCATAGGATTCTCCAGGCAAGAATACTGGCATGGGTTGCCATTTCCTTCTCCCGGGGATCTTCCCAACCCAGGGATTGAACTTGGGTCTCCCACATTGCAGGCAGATTCTGTACTGAGTCACGAGGGAAAACCCTAAGTAGAAGGAAAATCTCATGAATTTAATTGTATGGGAAATGCATGTTGTTTTATTGCATTGTGCTAGAGATTGGTTGTATAGTGTATCACAGATTCCTTTTGGATTTCTAAATTCTCTTTTAGCAATATTCTTTTAGAACAGCCTCTTTGTAATACAGTTTCTTTTGTATTCTTGGCAACGTAAACCTTGAGGAAGTGTTATAACCAGTCTCTAGTGTATAACAGTTAATGTTTAAAATCTCTTAATACAGTGAGCTGTCACCATGTTTTATAAATTATAGTATTGCATTAACATAAATTCCTTTGGGTGCCAAGATATCTGTTGCACAGATGCTTGCTGTTATTTATAGGTTTGTTTCTAACCTTTGTAGGTTGACTTTTATTTTTCTGTTCATTTGTCACCATGCAGTAGCATAATTCTTTAACTGGCATATATGCAAAATAGTTTTCAGGAAGAGACTTTGAAAGTACTGAAAAAGCAGATCACTCAAAACTTTTGGACCTTAAGCAGTATAGTACGATAAAGTTGCATAATTTAAATAGATATATTGTCTTTATTTGAATGTGTTCTTATATGTCCTTTCTTCCCAACATTGGGTAGACTACAGAAGTGTCTTTATCTGACAAAACTAGATGGTGGCAGTAGCCTGATCGTTTCTCTTTGGTTTTGAACCTCTGAGACCACCAGGTGTTGGGGGTGGGGAAAAATTCATATGTTTGTATTTTATTTTAGAGTAAGCTGTTGGTATTTTCTGTAAGTCTGAGTCTTCTTTTATATTAAACATTTTTTGAGTGGGAACTTCAATTTTATTTGCTAGTCAGATTCAGTAATCAGTAACTCAGATATTCTTCTTTAAGTTATGGATACTCTTAAAATATCAGAATTAATTTTTAGAAGGAATGTGTAATATTTTGATATGCTAGTGATCTAATTTTCTAATTTGTAATTATTTTAGGTAAATGAAGCCAGTTTTGTAAAATCATTGGTAGATGAACTACCTCCAGCTCAGGAGATTAAATGTATTAGAAAATAGTTTTGAATATTTGTAAACATTTACTTTTTAAAAGTTACTAGACACAAACTCCTACATTTTGCTACTTCCCTATATGCCAAGTTTCTCACACTATTTTAGTATAATAGGATAAAATCTTATCTGTAAATGTAAATTATGTGAATTTTTAAAAATAAGACTATATTAGCCAGGTCTTTCTAAAACAAAACAAAAAAACTCTTACATTCCAGTAACTCTTCTAGCTTTTTGCATAAGAGGAACTTTTCAGTTTTCAATTTGTTAAGAATTTAGACTAACTTGGAAGAAAAAAGGAAATTTTGTACAATAAGCTGCAGCTATTATAATTGGGGTTTTAACCTAATATATCTAGGGATTGAAGTGGTCTTTTACCAGTTCTCTGGTAGGATTTTAGCACCATTAATGAATGGGGCTTCCCTGGTGGCTCAGTGGTAAAGAATCTGCCTGCCAATGCAGAAGATGGGAGTTGGATCTTCAGGTCAGGAAGATCTCCTGGAGAAGGAAATGCCTACCCACTCCAGTATTCTTGCCTGGAGAATCCCATGGACAGAGGATCCTGGTGGGCTACAGTCCACAGGATTTTGAAAGAGCTGGACATGACTTAGCGACTAAACAACCACCACCATTAACAAATACTTATTGTTTTGCTTTTTATACTTTTCCTCCCCTAGTATTTTATTATGAAACATTTCAAACAAGAAATTGAAAGATTGTGCTGTGAGCACTGTAGATTCTATAGTTTACATTTTCTGTATTTGCTTTACTATGTATCTTATTCATCATTCTATCCATCCACCATTCTTTTTAAAAAATATGTCTAAGTAAATTGAAGATATTAGAATATTCCACCCTTACATACTTCATGAATGTTAGTAATTAAGAGTGAGGTTCTGTTTCTTTTTAGGTAAAATTTGCATATAGTCAAATGCATAAATCTTTTATGTACCATCAGATGAGTTTCAAGGAACACATCTAGCCGTGCAACATAAACCCCTGCAGATACAGAACATTACCTTCACCTCTTCTTCCTCCTGCCCAGTCAATACCCTGTCACTGTTCTGTTGTTTTTACTATAGATTTATTTTGCTTATTCTAAAACTTCGTATAAGTGGATTCATAGAATACTCTTTTGTGAGGCTTTTTCACTCAGTATGATCTTTTTGAGGTACATTAATGTTGCATTTTCTAGTAGTTCATCCCATTTTATTACTTTTGGTTTATTTTGAAACATCGGGTGTACTTTACACAGAAATTATTTGTCCCTTCCTGAATTCTTAAAGCACTCTATACTAAATTCTAAGTTATTTGTTGTATCATAGATACTCATTTATCTTCACTACTACGTAAGCAACATGTTTTCATAGCATGGTGTATAAAATAGGCCCCACTAATACTTGTTGAACGGTCTGTAGTTAAAAGTCTTTCTTACAGCTTTTGTTACAGAGATCCCAAACTTGAGTTACAATTATAATGTAAAATCAGTGCTTAGAGGACTGGAGAAGGAAATGGCCACCCACTCCAGTATTCTTGTCTGGAGAATCGTATGGACAGAGGAGCCTGGTGGGCTTCAGTCCATGGGGTCCCAAAGAGTCAAGAGACGACTGCAGGGCTAACACTAGTGCTTGGATGAAGATTAAATAAAATTTTAATTATACTCTGTTATCAATTTTTTCTAAGGGAGTCTTCATTTCTATGGTGAGCAAATGTGAGACTTTCAAATGACCATAAGTTTGGAAGAGACCATAATGATTCTTAGCATATAGGGGTGAAGAGTGGGAATCAATCAAATAATAAGACTATTGCCAATTTAATTTTGACTTTGATCTTTTATTTCTCTGAATACATTATTTCAGTTTTCATTATATTCTTGGTACTTTGATAATCACATTTAAAGTCCTTTTTATTTTATAGAGTCACCGTGTACATTTCTTATTCTTTAAAAAAACTTATTTGGTAGTACAGGATCATTGCCTCTCAGAATAGGGCAAGTGAAAAGTTGGGAGTCTTATAGGATATGAAAAGTGAAGAAGCATCTGTGATTTTGCCCTACTCATCTCTTTCACTTATTATCCCAGTCTAGATCTGTACCTCTGTAAATCCATATAGATAGGTAGGCTTCATATGGAAAGGTTATTTATGAGTAGAACATGATGATACAAGTTTGCCTTAGGCAAATTTTATAGTAGACAGTTCTTGTCCATAAAATTCTGCCTATTTTGATTGCAGATTTAATCTCAATATTCACAGTAATTTACTAAGTACATTTGAAGTGAGCTGTTCCTGAGCTTTAAAATGGCCATGGAACAGTAGGTGAGCTCTCAGAGAACAAATGGGCAGCAGTGCTGTGTTGCGAAAGAATGGACTGCCTTGTTCCCCATGTCCGTTTTTAGATCAGTCTGGCTGGCAGTGAAATGCAGAAGTGCTTGCCACACAGGTGCAGTGTTCTGCAGCTGTTGGAAACATTTGCCCTCCCACCCACCCCCAATTCCCCCCACCCCGCCACTTCTTCACAGATAATTATGCTCTGTTTAAACTGCTAATGCTAGAAGATGGGATTTGAGAGTTTGAATGTCTGTTTATAACTAGGTACAACTCAGAAAGATAATTGGTCATTTAAGCAGCTGGATTTAATTGTCTAGATGACTTGAAGTTTCCAAAAACTAAAAACCTAGCCTTAAGGTCAGAGTTTTAGAATTACAAGAGACTGCCTTTACCTTTGAAAGAGCATGTCTGCAGAGTTACTGACCTCCAGACTGAACTTCTTGAAGACAGAGCTTATATATATATTTTCATTTCTTAACCTGTTGCAACAAGCATAATGCCTGGCACCTAGTAGGCACTTGATATATGTTTGTGAGAGTCTTAGATTAGCAGATGAAGCCAAAATATTATTTAGATGTGTTATGGTTCTAAATCAGAAAACTATATTGTTGTTTTTTTTTTTAAGCAAATGCCTCGTGGTAAGTTTTATAGCAGCCTTGAGAACAAAGTGCTACGGCAGCAGAAAGAAGGGGAATGGTCAGTGCTGCCCATGGTGGTTGTCAAATACTCTATGTTTTGATATATCGTGGAAAATCTTTTCCTAGACTACAGTTTAGAGAACTTGGTTTTGTAGAGTTTTTATCATCTTAAGAGACATCAGTGTATTTTCCCTAAAGCAGTGTCTTTTCCTCCTTATCCCCATTTTAGCCAGTTTTCATGCATTACGTAAGGAGATTAAAGTTTAATGATTCCAAATCTGAAAGTTCTAGAGAAGAATGTTTTCCGTAAACTGACTAGAACAAATATTTTCTTTTCTGTAGTTGCCTTTTCTTTTCTGAAAAAAAGTAGGCTTTGGAGTCAGACTTAGGTTTGAATCCTAGCTCTTTAAACAGCATTTACCTGAAGGAAGCAATTTAACCTAATCATGCATCAGTTTCTCTGTCCATAAAATAGGGGTAATACCTGCTGTAAAATAGTGGTATTAGGAGAAATAAGCTACTTCCTAAAAGCGTGGCATCAGTATTCCTGGAACGTATCAAGAATTTAAGAAATATTACTTTCTTTTTATTCAAAGGAGAATCTTGTGGAGTGAGCAGGATTGTAGTACTTCTCTAGCATTAGGGAAGCTGTTGTAGGAGGCTGCACTATGCCTTCAGGCTTGTGTTCTTTCAACAGATATTAGTACACAATATCTGCAAGGCAGGTAGAGATTTTGCAGTCTTGTTGGAGGAAACAAAAAACTGATAGTTAAATTATAATGTAAGATAGGGATACTGAGAGTAAATACATAGAGGTTCTGAGAAGAGGAAGGTCCTGATAAACTGCAGTTATTAGGCATCCTTCATGACTGTAAGAGAGCTGCAAACTGGACCTTAAAGACAGAATGAAGGAGAAAGAAAATCATTAAGAGGATCAGAAGGATAAAAAGTGCAGAGCCTTTCTGGCAGAAATTTTTTTCCACCTTTACTCAGATATAATTGACATACAACATTGTGTAAGTTTAAGGTGTGCAAGTATGTCAATTTGGTAAATTTATATGTTGCAAAATTATTACCACCTTAGCATTAGCCACCACTTCCAACCTGTCACAGAATAGTATCATTTCTTTTTTGTGGTGAGAACATTTAATATCTATTGCTCTTAGCAGCCTGCAAGTTTTTAACAGTATTTTTAGCTGTAATCACTGTGCTGAACATTAAATTTCCAGAATTTGCCAATCTTGCAACTAAAAGTTTACCCTTTGATCTGTATTTCTCCCATTACCCCCACTGCCCATCCCCTGGTAACCACCACTCTACTCTGTTTCTCTGAGTTTGGCTTTTTTAGATTCCACAGATAAGTGATAACATACTGTATTTGTCTTTCTCCGTCTGAATTATCTCACTTAGCACAGTGCCCTTAAGGTTCATCTATGTTATTGCAAATGGCAGGACTTCCTTCTTTCTCGTGACTGAATAACACTCCATTGGTACACTTGTACTGCATCATCTTTATCCATTCACCCAATGACAGGCTGTCCCCATATCTTGGCTATTACAAATAATGCTGTGATGAATGTAGGGGTGCAGATCTCTCTTTGAGATCATGTTTTCATTTCTTTTGGATGTATACCTCATAGTGAGATTTGCTGGATCATATGGAGTTCTGTTTTTAATTTTTTGAGGAGCTTCTATACTGTTTTCCTCTGAGTGAACTCCGGGAGTTGGTGATGGACAGGGAGGCCTGGCGTGCTGCGACTCATGGGGTCGCAAAGAGTCGGACACGACTGAGTGACTGAACTGAACTATACTGTTTTCCACAGTGACAGTACCAATTAACCTTCCCACCAACAGTGTATAAAGCTTCCCTTTACTCCCCATTCTCACCAATTTACCTCGTCGTTTTAAGGATAGCCATTTTAACAGGTATCAGGTGATGATATCTCACTGTGGTTTTGATTTCCCATTCCCTGATGGTTAGTGATGTTGAACACCTTTTCATATACCTCTTGGCCATTTGTATGTCGTCTTTAGAAAAATGTCTGTTCATTTTTTCCTGGCAGAATATTTTTATATGGCTGGTAATAGTAGTTTCAACTATTTAGAACAGAAAAATGTTGGGCTGACTGAAACTGTGCTGATGTAGAGGAAGCAGGAGGAAAGTACCATGAATGTATTATTTCAAGAGTGACCTGTCACTTATTACCTGTGTCTTTCTTTTAAAGCGTAAGCCAGGTAGCATGCTTCCTATTCTCTGAGATTTCTTGCTCAGATTAACAGATAAAAAAAATCTTCAGAATCCTATATTATCTTACCTATTAATTCCCTGAAATAACCTTTGACTTCATTTCTTGCTGTTTGCTCTCTCATCCACACAGCTCTGTTTCCAGGAGTAATATGACTGACATGCTGCCACTCCACAGCCTGCGGACTCCTCCTTTCTGTCTGTAAAACTCTTCCTCCAGGTATCCATGTGGCTTGTTCCCTCAGCTCTCTCAGGTTTCTACTCCAGTGCAATCTAAGGAAAGAGGAGAAAAGGGAACTCTTGTACCCTGTTGGTGGGAATGTAAAAATTGGTACAGGCATTAGGGAAAACAGTATAGAAGTTCCCTCACATGTCAAGTGCCATTCTTACTGTTTTATTTCCAAAGCACTTAGAACCATTTGACATATATTGTAAAAAGTGCATTTGCTCATTGTCTGTTCTGATCCTTCTAAAATATAGACTCCTTGAGGGCAGATACATTTTTTTTTATTCACGGCCACACTACCAGTGCCTAGCGCAAACTAGACAAGAAATACTTATTAAATGAATAAACTTTTTCTTTCTTTCTGAGTTGTAAAAGAACTTTGGTCACCGTAGACTTTTCTTTCCTTTAGTTCCGTTGAATGACCAAAACAGGGCCTTCCTGAGGAAAGCATCAGTTCATTTGGTTAACATTAAACATGTACTTTGCAAATAGAGACGTGCCTCAGAGATACTGTGGATTTGGTTCCAGACTTACTGTAATAAGGTGAATATTGCAATAAGGGGAGTCACAGGAAATTTTTGTCTCCCAGTGCCTACAAGAGTTACGCGTATACTATACTGTCTAAAAAAGGTGTAATAGCATTCATTATGTCTAAAAAAAAACCCTACATTTGTAATATACTTCATTTTTTCCCCTTTTTTATCTGAGAATTCATGATGATTGACAAATCTGATCTCACCCTAAGAGAATGGAAAAGGTTTACACTCGGTTAGAAAGGGTCAGTAAAACTAGTAACATTTTTGAAATTTATGTGAGAGAAAGAGGTTTAGAGAAGGGATATCAACAGTATGTCTTGTAAGTAGGAAAATATCACAAGATTTGAATTAGTTCCTTGAAGCAAAATGTGATGGGAAATGATTGAACGATTTTGAAGAGTCTAGTAGTATAATTAAAGATATATTTTAAGGACTTTTATTTTTGCTAGGACAGTCAGAAGAAGAGAAGTCAAAATTTTAAGTATATTTATAAAGAAAAGTTTGCTGTATTTGAGGTTTGAAATAATCTGAACAAGAAAAATGAAGGGAAAATGGCCACAACAGGAGAATTTGAGAAAAAGCAGAAATGAGACGCTGTTTGGGATGTAGGGAATATGGGAGGACAGTGTTTGAAATACCAACTTGTTATTATCATTGCTTTAGGATAAGTGATGAGGGCTTCCCTAGTGGCTGAGTGGTAAAGAACCCACCTGACAATGCAGGTGATGCAGGTTCGATCTCTGGATCAGGAAGATCCCCTAGAGAAGGAAACAGCAACTCACTCCAGTATTCTTGCCTGGGAAATCCCATGGACAGAGGAGCCTGGAGGGCTTTACAGTCCATAGAGTCATAAAGGGTCGGACATGACTAAGTAAGTAAACAACACCAACAAAGCAATAACTACAATTTACTCTCAGTTTCCATCCTTAGAAAAGAGGCTAGAAAGTGAGGTGACAGTTTTTTTGGGAGAGGGAGCTGTAAATTGCTTTTGGAATATGGTTTCTTCTCTACAGTAGCCTAATTAGCAGGGGAGGGAGGAATGTTTTCACTAGGGATAACAGTATGTTTTTTATCCATCTATGATCATAGGTAATGTGGGTGAGAGAAAAAGTGCTGATGTAATTTCAGAAATACTGAAATGATTTGGGGGAATAAAACTTAGATGCATAGAAATGCTTTTGCTTTGTTAAAACTGCTATTTTTAAATGGAGTTTCCTTTCGAATCTTAACCTCAAGACTGTGTTTACTTTTTTATTAATTTAGTAGGTCTGTCTGTTAACTTAGTATGTGACAGTTTTCACGGAAGTCAGGGAACATTTTGATTTTTTTTTTAGTAGTAGGTGTGTATATTGTTGGCCTTTTAGACATGTTATACTCTCAGCTAGCTAAGTGTGCTAGATAAGAGGCCGAAACCTAGAAAGAAACAAATGGCAGAGCAGTGTTTTTCAAAAGAATTATTGTTCTGCTCCTTGGCTTTCTCACTGTCATTCTATACATCTCCCTTCCCAGTTGCTCAGACATACATACCCTTTTCCAGCTTCCTGCAAAATCTAACGCTTCTGCTTCTGTGTTAACACACAGCATTGAATAAAGAAGGGCAGATTTAGCCTAGATGGCTCAAACAGCACTTCTCAAGCACTGTTTGCTGAGTACTGTGGTTGACTCTGAGCATACAGACCTGAATACACATGATCCCTTGTGAGAAAGTCACAGCAGAGCAATGTAGTGGGAGAACATCCACAGTCTACAGTAATATTTTCATAGAGATACTTGAAGAGCTAGTTTCCATTTAGTAATCTTGACAAAAACAAATGCATAAACAGTCAAAAAGTGGTCCTCTCATGGCTTTTCTTCGTAAATATTAAAACCTATATTTTAGAATTGCAGGTTTTAATGTTTTTTTAGAATTTCTTTTCAGTTCAGTCGCTCAGTCTGATTCTTTGCCACCCCATATAGAGAGCAAATAAGATACTTGTGTTTTTAGAATCATTTGACCAATTTAAGTAGATTGACAAAGCATTTTTAGTAGTATGTTGAACTAAATATGGCTTTATTTTAAATTATTCAAATTTTACATTAATAAAAATTGGTGTATTAAAAAGGATCTTTTCAGTCCAAGCATGTTCTGTTTCTTAACATTTTATTTAATCTTTAAGTTTTATTCTCCCTCCTATTTCCTATTGAGTACTTTTGATTTTTTGTTTTTAAAATATTTTTCTTGACATGAAAACCCTATTGCTTTATAGAAAAATGCTGTCTGAAAATTCATTATCATATCTTTTTAAGATGATAGCAGAATATGTTTTTCCCCCTTTTTTTAATTGTATTTTTTTATTTAAACTGGTCTTACACATGAACTTTCTTAGAATCAAGTAGTTCCTGGTTCCTATGGGACTTCCTGTTTTCTCAAATAAAAATAGAAAAGCACCTCAGAAAGGAAACCTGGTCAGTGTGAACAACTTTGTAGGCTCAATTAGTCTTGGTTGTGTCCTGACTTACAGAGATCCAGGTATCTGAAAGCTTTGAATATTTTTGCATATAATTTTAAAGTAGAGGGTAAGGAGGAGATTCTAAATAATAACTAGAAAAGTACTATATGATATTCAGCCATAAACTTGTTTGAATCTTTTGGGGAAGGATGGATGTAGGGAGGTTGAATGGAAAATGGTAAATCCTTTCTTTATAATATTTATTAGAAAAAAGTTGTTTAATATTGATACCTAATTCTTAGCTATTTTGATGTGTGTGTATGTTTCTTGACACTTTTCCAGATGTTAGCAAGGACTAGGCAGGTTTGTCTTTTAATCATTGCAAGTAAGAATTCTAAATGAATTACTCAGCTTTAAAGCATCTTGCATATTTCCTCTAGTAGTAACTGACTTTTATATTTTGAAGAGAAACCAAGTTAAGGAGCCAAAATGAAGTCACTAATAGTAATGATCATAGGTAACATGTATTAAGTGTTTGACACTGTATCAAGCATTTTATATGATTTATCTCATTTAATCCTAACAACTGTATAAAGTATGTGTCATTACATCCTTCCCTTATAGAAGAGGAAACTACAACTTAAGAGTGGCTAAGTAGATAGTAGTTCAAGGTCACGTTGCTAGCAAGCAGTGGAGCTAGGACTGGAACCAAGTCTGAGACCAGAGCACCTACTGTTAATTATTATAGAGCAAACTACAAAATCATAGTGAGAATGGTAAATATAGTAAGTCTGAAAAATTAGTTCTCTAACCTTTGTTATCATCAATTTGTTTATATTTTCTTTACATATTTATATTCAGTTTTAGCAGAGTACGTCTTAGCATTTCTGAGGGCTTGGTTAGGGGGATTCTTATTCTTAAATGATACTAACAGTTCTCTCTTTTTCTTTCCTTGATAGTAAAAAACCCCTTTGATGAAACATTTGGAAACATACAAGTAAGTAAAAAATCTTAATACTGATACTTTGTTATGTTTTTTATGATAAAAGTATTAGGATGAATATCAACTGACAGTAGGAATTTTAAAGGTTCTTTTATGCTGAGGCAATAAATTTTCTTATTTTTGAGTATTCCTTTTCTATAATATAATTAAATCTGACACAGATTTTCTCCAAAGAGCAGAACTGTTTATCATTTAAAGATAAAAGCCAATCGCAAAGTAAAATGGCAGTGGCATGTCATCTGGGGATCTGATCTTAGCCTTTAAAGTGTGTGTGTGTTTTCTTCGTTGTTGGATACTCTAGCAGATTTTGCTCTTCTTTTGTTCTCTTTGGATTTTTTGCTCATTGGCAGGCCTTTTTAACTGTCAGGAAGCAAAGGATTTAGTTAGAGTCTTATGCAACCTATTTATGATTCCTTTTCTTTTTAAAGGATTTATAATATTAATTTTAACCTAAGTGTTATGTGGAAATATTTTTCATTTGCCCATCATCATTATAGGCAATACAAAGGTTGTGATATTTAAGTTTATATCATAATACACAATTAGTTTTTTTGTTTGTTTTATTGTTATAGGAACTGACAGTAATATAGATAGACCTGTATGGAAAACATTGTTGTGCTAAAGGATATGTGATAATGTGAAGTCAGATCCATAGATTGTAACTTTAGATTGTTAGTATTGATTATTTTCAGTAGTATTTTATTGTGACAGTACTTAATTTTTTTTTAAAGTTGACTTGATCAGTTATGATATTAACACTGCTATGGCATCGTAGTTTAAATTTGCAGTATATACTCACTGAACATTGAAAATGCAAGACTTTATTTTCTTCTGCATAATTTTCCACTTGGAGGAACCTGAAGTTCCTAACCTCTGAATAATAGTAATAATTATAATGAATATAATGGCTAGTCACCTATATTAAGTGTTTATTCTGTGCGAGACACTGTGCTAAGTAATTAAAATCCATTATTATCATTTAATTAAGGACTTGATACAAATACAGAAAATATCCTTGAGACAGTTGGATGAGATAGAGAGGGGAATATTTCAAGGTGACACTATATGAGACAATTTGGTGGAGTCACCCTATAGTTTGACTTTCCCTCCTATGAATCAGAATGATTCAGAGAATGAGATTTGCTTCAGAGAATGATTTATATGACTAAAAAAAAAATCTGGAGCTTACCAAAATACACAATTAGAAGGTAGCTATTAATACTTCAAATTTAAAATTATTTTTGCTAATGAAAGGTTAGTTTTGAAAGCTTACTTTAAATATGGATTTGTTTGTAGATCTTTAACTTGTTTTCAGGGTGATCAGTAGACACATTTCAAGCCAAGAATTAGAAGAGAGTTTGAAAAGCAGAATGGAAGAAGTTTATAATGAAACTATAAGCCAAGATAAGTTTCTCTAAGAAAGTAACTTTGGAATTTAATATACAGACCT
This sequence comes from Ovis canadensis, assembly GCF_042477335.2. Classification (NCBI taxonomy): domain Eukaryota; kingdom Metazoa; phylum Chordata; class Mammalia; order Artiodactyla; family Bovidae; genus Ovis; species Ovis canadensis. The sequence continues at coordinate 160,401,736 of NC_091247.1, read as the reverse complement.
TTCAGGTTTACCTATAGTTTAGCATAATGGTGCTAAAGATTATTGAACCAAAGCCTTTCTACTCTTCAAAGTTGATTTGTTTCCATTAATAAAATATTCCATGAAAACTATTTAGATCATAATTTAGTTGATCATTTGGATGGCACTTGACACCCTTGTAGTAATATAGATGGTCATTTTGAATGAGTTGCCACTGGAAAAATAATTCTTGAAAAAATTACAGTTGAGATTTTGGGGTGTTTAAATTCTTTGTATGAGACTATAATAGCATATATGTTATCCAGTATGAGATCCAGTTATGTATGATTAAGTTTTGTTATTTTTTCTACTTGTCTAGTCCAGTGTTAACAGATGTGAATAAAAATATGACATTTATTCCCAGGCCTGTGATGTTCATTAAAGATATAATCACAGAGGACAGTTGTCGAATATTTGGCTTTAGTTTTGATTTTGAAAGGGGTGTGGGGAGGGGCATAATCAAGACATGTAAAACAGAAAGGAAATCAGTCTCTTTCCCAGATAAGGGAGGAAAGAGACTGAAAATGCTCAGCTATTTTAGTACCAAAGCTTAGTCAGATTTACCTTGGTTTTATATATCAAGTCTAATCTACGCAATCAGTGGGACACCTCATCTTATTATATTGAACATATTTATTAAAAGTGATTTTGTGGTTTAATCTATCACAGATGCATAGCTTTCAGAATTGTGTATTTCAGTCCCTGCAGTTACTTTTTGATGTCTGATTTTTACAGTTTGGATGTTTAATCTTATTTGATAAGGACTGACTTGATTCAGAATCTGATTGAGATAGAGTTGAGGGGGTGAAAAAGCAAATGGGAAAAGCAAGTAGTTTGCTGCTTGCTACTTGGAAAGCAAGTAATGCTGAAGGATTGTCACCTATCTCTGTCTCTATCAACCGTCTCACATAAAACCAGGGACTCTGCTAGTAGGATTGTGGCGCCTCTGATGAATTTTCTTCTTCCTCCTGTCACTCATTGAAGCTTCATTGACAAAAGTATGCCATGCATAGTATGCAAACTTGTCTCTTCTGTCCTTGAACATACAGCGTGAAAATAAATGGGTGTCACTGCATGTCATTGGGCATATGAACTTTACTTTCCTAGCTTTTTATATCCTGTATGAATTTGTTCCTGGTCACATTTACGCAATAATCCTATTTTGTCAGAAACTTCAGGAGAAAGGAAATCATAAAGATATAACCCCTCATGAATCATGCATTTATTTCAAATAGTTTGATAAGCTGTTCTTACCCTCCTCCATTGTTTATATCTATCTATGTTAATTGTGATTACTCTTAAATTGAGGTCTCATTGCTTTAGCCTTCTTGAGAGGGTGCTTAGGTGTTGCAGGAGTCTATACTCTGGTTTCCTTTCATATGGTCAGAATAATATTCCTGACACACATTTCTGTTTAACTTTTCTTCTCCTAAATGTTCAGGATGAAGTCAAACTCTTTGTCTTGGTATCTAGGGCTCTCTAGCTATTGATTCCAAACTACTTTTCTAGGAGTTTGCTGAGTCAAAGTTGGCTACTGGTTATGTAAGAAATATAACCAAAGCATTTATGCTTTCAGGCCTATGCTGTGCCTTCTGCTTGGAATGCTGGTCAATTCTATTCTTTCTGTGAAGCCTAGTTCAGATATTCCCTCTTCCATAAATGGATCTTTCCACCCCTCTGTCTTCTGTATTTACATTGTACTTTGTTTGCAACTATAACATTTAGTATGTTTTTTGCCCTTAAGAACAGGAATCATCTTGTTGGTGTGGATTCCTCGTGTTTCTGAGAACAGTTCTTAACTCCCAGTTGTGGTTGTTCAGTCACTCAATTGTGTCTAACTCTTTGCTACCCCATAGACTGCAGCATGCCAGGCTTCCCTGTCCTTCACCATCTCCTGGAGCTTGCTCAAACTCACGTCTGTTGAGTTGGTGATCCATCCAACCATCTCGTCCTCTGTCTCCCTCTTCTCCTGCCTCCAATCTTTCTCAGCATCAGGGTCTTTTCCAGTGAATTGGCTCTTTATGTTAGGTGGCCAAAGTATTGGAGATTCAGCTTCAGCGTCAGTCCTTCCAGTGAATATTCAGGGTTCTAAATACTTATTAAATGTTTCTTTCACTGTAATGGTTCATAAACGTAGGCACAGCCACTTTGGGAGCCTCGGAGTGGTTTGAGGGTTAATCAAAAATGTCAGGTTGGTTGACATTATGTGGTTATCAGTTAAAACAAAACATGAAGAAAACAGTCAATATGCATAAGTATGCATTGTATAGAGGGGAATTGGGAGCATTGCTTTGATGGTGGGGGGAGTTTGCTATGTAGGAGACCTTTTCTGGCACCAAGGTTAGTACAATATCGCAATCATCCTCAAGAAAGTAGAATATTGAGATAGTTTAGATTCTTAGATTAAGGTTTCTTTAAAATATGGTAGCCATTGGTTAAATATGAATTTGCCTTTTATATTATGTAGCTTCTATGATTGTTAAATTTATTTACTATTTTTCTTTTCAAACAGATTATTATTTGGTGCATTTTCCCTTAAGATCAGATGTTTTATAATGTTTTTCTTTTAAATTTAGGAAAGTGAGAAAAATCTTATGATGAACACTTTATACAAGCTTCATGATCGATTGGCACAGCTTGCAGGTAATTGTCTCAACATTCATAGTATGTAAAAATGTTTTGAAAATTAATTTGTATATGTAGCATGTGATATCAGTAGAAATGGTTTTTCCTAAGTTCAGTGTTGTTATGTTACGTACATGTGGATATTTTCTCTTTAGAAGTTTTTATTCCCTGTAGGGAATGGGTTTTTATTTGTATAGGTTTGTTTAATCAAGGCCTTTATCCTGCCTGACATATGTGTATGATGAAATATAGATATATACTGTATTATATAAGTTATCACTTTTTTATTGCACTGATAGTAACAGAATTCTGAAAGCTTGTATATCAATTGAATTGAGTAAGCAACAAATTAACTAAAATCATAGATCTAATATAAAAGTACAGATTTTCTTTTTGTGACGGTATAGGTGTCATTTCTTTGGATAAAGTAAATAGATTACAGAATTTCTTTCTCCTGACACGTTGCATTTTCCTCATATTCTGCTGTAAGTAAGTCTGAAAATTCTCAGGTATGCAGCATATCTGCAGTTAGAACAAGAGAAGTAAATTGGCATCAAGTTTAGCATCTCTAAGCTATAGTAGCTACCTTGTCTTTATTATCTTTTAAGTTGTTTCACTTATTTTACATATAATCTGAAAGAAGAGACTTTAGATTCTCTTCCTATAAATAGTTACAAGGAAAGAAAAATGTAATTTTACAAACTTTTGTATGTAGTAAGTCTTTTTGTAGAAATTTGTACAAGCTTAGTAGGTAAATGTGGAGAAGGCAATGGCACCCCACTCCAGTACTCTTGCCTGGAAAATCCTATGGATGGAGGAGCCTGGTAGGCTGCAGTCCATGGGGTCGCTAAGAGTCGGACACGACTGAGCGACTTCACTTTCACTTTTCACTTTCATGCATTGGAGAAGGAAATGGCAACCCACTCCAGTGTTCTTGCCTGGAGAATCCCAGGGACGGGGGAGGCTGGTGAGCTGCCGTCTATGGGGTCGCACAGTCGGAGACGACTGAAGCGACTTAGCAGCAGCAGCAGTAGGTAAATGTGGAACTTCTCTAGTCCAGTAGATGCATTTAGAAGCCAGATAGTTCCCCATCCTCTCACCAAGGTTTTTTTTGGGTGGAGGAAGTTAGTTCTTTAATTCTGGTCAGTGTTTTTGGCTAATAATTCTGTGTATATCACTAAAAGCTTTTTTTGCATTGACTGATGGACTGTTAACATACATATGTTGCAAACTAATGACATTAATTTGATAGCTGTAGCACCCAGAAAGAGAGTATATAATCTACATGGAATTCCTGATATTGCTCCTATAATACAAGCTTCTACAGTTGTCTCTATAGCAGTTTTTTATGAAGTGTGTTAGATCACCATACTCTGGAGTGCTTTTAAAGATACAGATTCCTTCCTATAGAGCAGGGGTCTGCAAACTTTTTATCTGTAAAGGGGCCAGATAGTAAATTTTTAGGCTTTGTGGGCTAGACTGTCTCTGTCACAGCTACTCAGTTCTGCTGTTAGGGCATGAAAGCAGGCATAGATAATACATAAATAAATGAGTGTGGCTGTGTTCCAATAAAACTTCACTTATAAAAACTGGTGGTAGGCCACAGTTGGTCTTTGGGTTTGCCAGCCCTTGCTATAGATCTGTAGAATCGGATCTCTGAGGATAGATTATAAAGTTTGAAGACTTTTTTGGGTTCATCTAATAGGTATTCTCATTTTACAACTATGACCATTAAAATCTGGAACAAAATTTATAAAGTTGGAATATGGTTGCTTTTATGATAAAAAAAAATTTGCCAAAAGTTTTAACTATTATACTTTTATGTTAAAAAAAGTTTTTTTTAAGTACTTGAAAGAAATAGTAGGAGAAACAAAATTGAAGTTCACTGTAAGGATAATTGATATCTCATAACCATCGAGAGCCTGGTGGGTGAATAAAGGTTTGGATCCTCTTAAAAATAGCTGTGAGAAAAGGAAAATGTAGTCTTCCAAACTTTTGTATGTAGTACACCTGATTATAGCTAGATGCTTCTATCTAATTTCCTTGTTGATCTGTGTTATAATATTTTAAGTTTTGCACACGCCTTGCTAAAAGTAGGCTTAGTAATACTCTAAAATGGACATTTTAATTCAGATTTACTTGAGTCTTGAATTATTAGCTTTAGTAATAGATGTACAAGTTAGTACAATGAATTTTCCCCCTTGAAAAATACATCTATAGAGGACTTTCTTTGCACCAAGACCTATGAATAGGCATCAGTGAGCACTACTTGGTTCTTACCCCTGGCTAACAGTTTCATTAAGAATATAAAAGGAAGGTATGTTTCTATGTAGATTGAAATGCATATAAAAGTTGTGGTTAATGTAAAAATACTTGTTTACATTGCCTATTGGAAGTTTTTTCTAGACAATATAAGAGTGTTTGTCTTCTTTCTTTACTGATTATAATAATACAATCTATAATTGTGTATTTTATAAAACTGTTTTGATTAATTATATTTGTTTTTTTTGTTTAACATAGTACTGATTCAAAATTAATATGCTAATCTTTTCAGGAGATCATGAATGTGGCAGTTCTAGTCAGAGAACACTTTCTGTCCAAGAGGCAGCTGCATATTTGAAAGTAAGCAGTGAAATTAGAATTTTAATAGCTCTATTCTTAAAGTTAATATAAACTATTACAATTTATATTTATCATCTGATGCATTTGATTACTTTTACTGTTAAAAGTTTGGGCCTGCTGTTTGGTGTAATGTGACCAGCAGAATTACTCAGCTGGTTTAAAGTACTCTATTATGAGAGAATGCACAGTAGTTTGGAAAGGGTACAAACACCATTGGTGAGAAAGAAATTGAGATAGGTAAGTAGTACATAAGAAAGCAGGTAAACATCTAACCATTGTCATTTATTTCAGTCCTTCTGCCCTGCGATAATTCCATTTCATGGTTCTAAGAGAACTTGCAGATATATTTTTCTGTATGACTGTGAATAATGTTTAGGAAATCTTAAATGAAAGGAAAAGTACTAGAAGGTTAAGATGGAGAAGTGTCACTCTGATTGCTAAAGAGGGGAGAGTGGATTTTGAAAATCATACTAGGGAGCTTAATGTTAGTCCAGTTCCATAAAGATGTGAATACTTGCAGATGGAAATACTAATCCCTAAAAGTTGGCATCCATTCATTGAGAACAGGTCATGTCATACAAACTTCACTGTAATTGTGGTAAAAAAACACATAATATGAAATCTACCATAAAGTGCGCAGAATTGTTGACTGTGTACATGTCGTTGTGCAGCAGATCTCTCAGACTTCCTCATCTTGCATTACTGAGTCTGTGCACCCATCACACAGCAACTCCCCCCTTCCTTCTCCTAGTCCCCAGTCACCACCATGCCACTTTCTGCTTCTATGAGCTTGACCGTGGTAGATACCTCATGTAAGTGGGATCATGCAGTATTTGTCTTTCTGTAACTGGCTAATGTCGTTTAACACAATGCCCTCGAGGTCCATTCATGTTGTAATAGATGGCAGAATTTCTTTTTTTTTTTTAAAGTTGAAAAATACTCTGCCGTATATACCCCACATTTTCTGTATCCATTGATGTGTTGGTGGGCATTTAGCTGTTTCCACTTCTTGACTATTGTGAATAATACTGCAGTGAACATTGGAGTGCAAATATCTCTTAGATCGTGTTTTCAAAAGTGAGATTGCTGGAACATGTAATAATTTTATTTTATTTTTTTTATTAACTTCCATACTGATTTTGTTAGTGGCTGCACCATTTTACATTCCCACCAACTGTATACAATGTGCGTGTGTGCTCACTCTGTTGTGTCCGACTTTTTACAACCCCATGGACGGTAGCCTGCCAGGCTCCTCTGTCCATGGGATTCTCTCGGCAAGAATACTGGAGTGGGGTGCCATGTCCTCCTCCAGGGGATCTTCCCAACCCAGGGATTGAACCTGCATCTCTTACATCTTCTGCATTGACAGGTGGATATTCTTTGCCACTAGCACCACCTTGGAAGCCCACAGTTCACAAGGATTCCCTTTTCTCCATATCCTTGAATACTTCTCTTTTCTTTTGGTTTTGGTTTGTTTTTTTTAATAACGGCCATCCTAACAGGTGTAAAGTGATATCTCACAGTGGTTTTGATTTGCATTTCTCTGATTAGTGATGTCAAGCATCTTTTCATATACCTGTTGAAGTTCCTTATTTATTTTTGGATATTAACACTTATCAGATGGTTTGTAAATGTTTTCTCCCATTCCACAAATTGCGTTTACACCCTGTTGATTGTTTCCTTTGCTGTGCAGAAGCATTTTAGTTTGATGTAGTCCCACTTGTCTCCTTTTGCTTTGGTTACCTGTGCTTTCAGTGGCATATCCAGGAAATCATTGTCAAATCATAATTTAAAAATCATTACTAAGACCAATGTCATAAAGTATTTCCCTGAATTTTCTTCTAAAAGTTTTATAGTTTCATGTCTTATGTTTAAGTCTTCACTCCATTTTGAGTTGATTTTTGGGTAGTGTATGGTAAGGTTTCAGTTTCATTCATTTACATGTGGAAATCAGTTTTCTCAGTACTGTTTTTTGAAGAAACTATCCTTTTCCCATTGTGTGTTCTTAGCACGCTTGTTGAAATCAGTTGACCATCAACGTGAGTGTGTCTCCATTTTATTCCATTGGTCTATATGTCTTGATGCCAGCACCATATTGTTTGATTACTGTAACTTTATGATATGCTTTGAAATCAGAAATATGGGGCCTCCACTTTTGTTGTTCTTGCTTAATATTATTTTGGCTATTTGGGATTCTTTGTAGGTCCATATGAATTATAGTATTGATCTTTCTGGAAAAAAAAACTTAACTGCTACTGAAATTTTGATGGGAATTGCATTGAATCTGTAGATTGCTTTTGGTAGTATGAAAGAATGAATGAAGTCGCTCAGTCGTGTCCAACTCTTTGCGACCCCATGGGCTGTAGCCTACCAGGCTCCTCTGTCCATGGGATTTTTCAGGCAATAGTACTGGAGTGGATTGCCATTTCCTTCTCCAGCGGATCTTCCCAACCCAGGGATCGAACCTGGGTCTACCGCATTGTAGACAGACTCTTTACCGTCTGAGCCACCAGGGAAGTCATTTTGGTAGTATGGACATTTTAATTAAGTCTTCCAGTTCACGAACCCAGGATGCCTTTTCATTTATTTGTGTCTTGAAATTTCTTTTGGCAGTGCTTTGTAGTTTTTAGTGTGTAAGTCTGTTACCTTTTAGATAATGTTGATTCCTAAGTATTTTATTCTTTTCGATGCTTTTTGTAGATGAGATTTTTAAATTTTCTGGTTGTTCATTTTTATGTATAGAAATGCAGCTTCTTTTTGTATTTTTTTTTTCAGTCCCACACCCTTGCTGAATTTACTTAAGTTCTAACTTTTTTTTTTTTGATGGAGTCTTTAGAGTCTTCTATGTATACAATCATGTTATCTGCAAACAGATAAAATTTTACTTCTTCATTTCAAATTTGTATGCCATTTATTTTCTTTTCTCACCTAACTGCTCTACTCTATTGAATAGAAATGACAACAGTGGACATCTTTGCCTTATTCCTGGTCTCCAAGGAAAAACCTCAGTTTTTCATGATTAAAATTATGTTAGTCATGAGCTTTTCATATATGGGCTTTAATGTTTTGCAGTAATTTGCTTCTCTTCCTAGTCTATCATGTGTTTTTAATCATTTAAGGTGTTGAATTTTGTCAAATGCTCTTTCTGTATTTATTGAAATTATTATATGATTTTTCCTTCTGTTAATGTGATGTATTACATTGATTGGCTTTTGTGTGTTTGTCCTTTCATTCTTGGAATAAATCCCACTTTTGATCCTTTTAATATGCTATTTAATTCACTTTGCTAATATTTTGTTGAGGATTTGTGTCTATATTCATCAGGGATTTGGTCTGTATTTCCGTTCTTGAAGCATCTTTGATGTCAGAGTAATGGTGGCCTCATAAAATGAGTGTGAAAGTGTTCCCTGTTAAGTTTTTTGGAGGACTTTGAGAAGGCTTAATGTTAATTTTTTAAAAAATACTTGGCAAAATTCTCCAGAGAAGCCATTGAATCCCAAACTTTTCTTTGTTGGGAGGCTTTTGGTTACTGATTCAGTTTCTGTATTAGTTATAGGTACATTCAGATTTTTTATCTGTTATTTAGTCTTGATAGGTTATATGTTTCTAGGAATTTATCCATTTTTTTCTATTATCTAGTTTGTTGACAAATAATTTTGCATAGTAGTCTTTTAAAATCTTTTGTATTTCTCTGACATCAATCTTAAAAATCTCTTCGATTTCTCTTAAAAAAATTTTTTTGGGGGGGTGCCCTTTGCTGGGTCTTCGTTGCTCTGCGTGCTTTTCTCTAGTTGCAGCGAGCAGGACCTGCACTCTAGTTTTGGTGTACATGGCTTCTCATTGCAGTGGCTTCTCATTGCAGAGTGGGCTTCAGTAGTTGCAGCACAAGGGCGCAGTAGTTGTGGTCCACTGGCTTGGTTGCTCTGCAGATACAGGATCTTCCTGATTCAGAGACTGAACCGGTGTGTGTCTCCCGCACTGGCAGATGCATAAGGCCCCTTCCTCTTTCATTTCTGATTTTGTTTGAGTCTTCTTTCTTTTTTTATTAACTAAGGGTTTGTCAATTTCGCTTATCTTTTAAAAAACCACAACTTTGTTTTGTTGGGTTTTTTTTTCCTTCTATTTCCTATTTTGTTTTTGCTCTAATTCCTATTTCCTTCTGCTAACTTTGGGCTTAATTTATTCTTTTTCTAGTTCTCTGAGGTGTAGAGATGGGTTATTTGAGATCTTTCTTTTTTAATGTAGGCGTTTACCATTGTGAAATTCTCTGTTAGAACTGCTTTTGCTGTATCCCATAAGAAGCTATTGGGTTTCTTACATCTGAATGTCCATTTCTTTCCACAGATTGAAAAGTTTGGGTTATTATTTCTTCAAATAAACTTTCTGCTCCTTTCACTCTTCTCCTTCTGGGACTTCCATAATGTGTGTATTGGTCCAGTTAATGATGTTCCAGAAGTCCCTTAAGCTTTCTTCACTCTTCTTCATTCTCTTTTCTTCCTCCGACTGGATAACTTTAAATGACTAATCTTTTAGTTCCTTGATTCTTTGTTCTGATGGATTTAAGACCGCTGTTGAACCCATGGTGTGAATTTTTCAATTCAGTTATTGTATTCTTCAGCTCCAGAGTTCCTGTTGGTTCTTTTTAGTATTTTCTCTCTCTTGATATTCTCATTTTACTTATATGTTGTTTTCCTGAGCTCAGTGAGCATCTTTATGCCAGTTTATTATGAAATTTTTATTGGATAATTCATATACCTCAGTTTTTTTAGGGTCGGTTTCTGGAGATTTATTTTGTTGTTTTAGTTGGGCCGTGTTTCCTCATTTCTTTTTGTGTGTCTTGCTACTTTGTTTTGGGATATTCCTTTTTTTTTTAAAATTTTAAAATCTTTAATTCTTACATGCATTCCCAAACATGAACCCCCCTCCCACCTCCCTCCCCATAACATCTTTCTGGGTCATCCCCATGCACCAGCCCCAAGCATGCTGCATCCTGCGTCAGACATAGACTGGCGATTCAATTCACATGATAGTATACATGTTAGAATGTCATTCTCCCAAATCATCCCACCCTCTCCCTCTCCCTCTGAGTCCAAAAGTCCGTTATACACATATTCCTTTTGAAAACACAGCTACATCTCCCAGTCTTTAAGAACTGCCTTCATGCAGGGAAAGACCTTTACCGGTGAGCTCAGATATGCTGGGGTCTCCTCAAATCTTTATTGTGGACTTGTGGGTGTATATTCCCAACTAGAGAGGTTTTACAGGTTTCGTTTTTTTTTTTTTTAATAGTTCCACTATATATTACAATTATTTTTTAAGTACATAAATTTTTAGTTGGAGTTTCAGTATCAAACTCTCAAAAGTTAATAACAGAATGAGTAGACAGAAAAGTAGAAGGGTATAGTAGATCTAGAAAGCACTATGAACCAATTCAACATAATTAAGATTTATATAATTTTCACACAACAGTGGGATACAAATTCTATTCAGGTTCCCATAGATTATAAATCAGGAGACACTGGAACATATCCAAGAATGTAAAACAAAGTATAAAAATTTCATGGTCTGAATGTATTGAAATACAGAATCTGTTCTCTTATCACTGTGGAATTAAGTTAGAAATCTATCAAAAGATATTTGAAAATAACCCATATAGCAGCAGCAGCAGCACGTATTTTCAAGTGCAATGTGACATATACCAAGAGAAATCTTTGACTTAGCCATTGAAAGCCTTGATAAAGTTAGAAGACTTAAAAAGTGCAGAGGGTGATTGCAGAGAAGAGAACATTTAAATGAGAAGTTAATATCAGAATAAGAAATTAATACCAAAGATACTTTAAAAATCCCATGTATTTGGTAATGTTCACTTTTAAATGATGGATGTATCTAAGGAGCCATAACAAGAAAAGAGTTGTGTCCGACTCTTTGCAACCCCCATGGACTATAGCTTGCCACACTTCTCTGTCCACAGGATTCTCCAGTCAAGAATAGTAGAGTGGGTAGCCATTTCCTTCTCCAGGGGATCTTTCCGACCCAGGGATCAAACACAGGTCTCCTGCTTTGCAGACGGATTCTTTACCATCTGAACCACAGGGAAGCCCCACATCAAGGAAAATTAGAAAATATGCATGACAGAATAAAAGTGAAAAGAGATTTTATCAGAATTTGTTGCATGCAGCTGAAGCTGCTCAGTGCAGCTGAATACAGTGTGGGATCTTGAATGAAGTATGAAAACAAATAATGGGCACTAATATAAAATTTTATGAAATTTGAACAAAATCTTTTTATAGGAGCTTATAGTCTCTTGCTCCCTCCAGTGCCTGTCTGCTGTACTGCGGGCCCTCTGGAGCAACAGCAAGCTGTCGAGCTCCTTATTTTCAGCAACTCCCAGGCATCTAGCTTATGGCAGGTCTCGGTATTTTGAAACAGGTAATACAGAAACCAGTCCTTTGGGTAGCTCCCTGAGAAACTGAAACATTGGACACACGTTCCAGCTCTTTCCCTCCTCAGGGAGAAATGAGGAGTTAGGGGTTTTCTAACACTTATTTTGCACTGAGCTGCAGGCAGGGTCAGTGGCAAGTGAGTGTGTGCTAGTTCATGGCCCTTGTTCTTGGTGGTCCCCAGCCTGGTGCCCTTTGACCTATTAGTGCTTAGATTCAAGCACGACAGAACCCCATCCTTCTACTACTGCTAAGTCACTTCAGTCGTGTCCGACTCTGTACGACCCCATAGGCAGCTGCCTACCAGGCTCCCCCGTCCCTGGGATTCTCCAGGCAAGAACACTGGAGTGGGTTGCCGTTTCCTCCTCCAGTGCATGAAAGTGAAAAATGAAAGGGAAGTCGCTCTGTGTCCCTCAGCGACCCCATGGACTGTAGCCTACCAGGCTTCTCCCTCCATGGGATTTTTCCAGGCAAGAGTACTGGAGTGGGGTGCTATTGCCTTCTCCGCCCATCCCTCTGGTGGCCCCCCCAAAATTCTGAACATTTAGACAGTTACTCCAGTCTTCTATTTCCCTGCTCAAGGAGAAGCCAGGAATTGGGAATTTTCTCCCCATCACATTATGCTGTACCAGGGGCAGGGGCTCCAGTGAGTGTGTTACAAATTTTCCTACTTTCATGCAGCTGGTTTTGTACTTCTTTGGGATGCAAGAACCTCTTAACTGGTTTCTGGGTTTCTTATCATACAAAGGGAATTAATCTGTGTGCTGTTGAATTTGTGTCTCTAGCAGGGAAGGAGGATCAGGGCCTTCCTATTCAGCTGTTTCGCTGACGTCACCCCCTCTTTTTTGTTTTTAGATTCAGAATATTGTATTGTTCTAAAGCTTTCAGCAAGGTTTTGGTGGCAATCTCCCATGATATGCTTGTCAAAAAAGAGAAATATGGACTCAGTTTTTAACTTAATTCGTAACTTACATGTAGATACACAAAAGATGTTAAGACAATATAATATGATGAGGAGTAGATGTTGATTCAAATTGTAGGACTGGCATGTAGAAGCTTTGTGTCTTGGTAAAGTCCCTTTACTTCTCTGTACCTGTGTCTCAGTGTAAAAGTGGGACTTTTTAATGACTATCTGAGTTGTTAGGAGAACTTAAGTGAAAGTATAAAGTACCTAGTTCAGTTCCTGATGGTTATACTAACTTCCAATAAAATTAATTTCTTTTTTTGTGTGTTTCCTAACTAAACCAGTGTGATTCTGGAGAGAGTTTTCTTTAACATGCTGCAGATTTTGTCTGTCAGCCTCGTTCTCTCCTTCATCTTCAGTTGTGGCCTAGATGACAACATTAATGGCAGGTAAACTTGTGGAGAGTGTAGTAGCTAATAGTTTGGATAACTGAAGGATCAGGATTCAAAAAGGTCTAAATAAGAAGGGCTTATAATTACAAGGCTCTGTCTTAAAGAGTAGAAGAATTGCTAGATGAATTATTCAGGTGAAGGCAAAGATAGGATTGGATTGAGTAGGCAAAGGGAACATAGAGTCAAATAGTCCAGGAAAAGGGCAGAACATACGGGAGTCCAAAGCCAGCAAGTGAAAGTGTTTTTACTTTTAGCAGTAGGATGAACTGATCCCAAGCAATGAGTCCCTCTTGGTTTCCCCTTTTTTTCCCCCCAGTTGACTCTCTCTTGGCTTGGCTTGTGGCTTGGGCTTCCCTTGTGGCTCAGCTGGTAAAGAATCTGCCTGTAGTGCTGGAGACCTGGGTTCAATCTCTGGGTTGGGAAGATCCCCTGGAGAAGGGAAAGGCTACCCACTCCAGTATTCTGGCCTGGAGAATTCCATGGACTCTATAGTCCATGGGGTTGCAAAGAGTCGGACATGGCTGAGCAACTTTCACTTCACTTGACTCTCTCAGAGTAGTAATGGCACAGATAGATACCAGATATGTGCTATCGTCGGTCATAAATTCCTGGGATAGGATTAAGTTGCTCTTCACAAGAACCCTGAGATTCTTTAAATGTACTGAATTGTGTTCGAAGGAAGGACTAAATGGATGGGATAGGGCTTGGGAACAGGATAAGGCTTCATCAGTAGTTAGGTTGGAGCTGGAGAAGTCAGCGGTTGGTGTGGAAAGGTGATTAACTGCATCTTTTTCCCCTCCCCAGCCATTTGACTGGATAAGGTAAAAAAGAAGGGACATAGAGCCAGAGTTGGGACAATTGAAATCTAAGCCAAGCAGCAGTGGGTACAAAAGATTAGTTCTATTAAAATCTGGCAGCAAAGAAGTTACTAGAAGTACCCCTTCATGAGTTGAGTAGAGAAGTGTCTGTATTGAGGTGTTGTTTTGTTTTGTTTTGTTTTAATGATGATAGTGAATTCCAGTCTTAAAAGATCTTCATATCTTTTCTCTGGAACTGTTTTATGTTTCAAATTAGGTTTTACCTTTTTAAAAAACAAATTTAGTAGAATATATAATGTATATTTTTACAAAAGATTTTGGATTAATTTCTTAATTAAATGAAGTTACTTTCTGTAGATAATATCCTTTTTGTTATACATTTAGGGGGGTGTGTGTATATTCTTCTTGGAGTTTCATTTTCAGGTTTTCAGTTGCTGTGAAATCTGATACGACCTGTGCCAAAGATGCAGTTTGGACTGCTACTAAAAGAAAAACCTTAAACAGAAATTTTTCCCAAAAAATAGTTTTATGGGTCTAGATAAAAGTTTAGGTGCTGTTTTTAATAGGCTGCTGCTTTTTTTTTTTCCCAATATAACATTACCCCATGTTTATGATTTAACTCATATAGAAAATAAAAGGAAAACTGCATTTCAGATTCACCACCTAAAGTTAGCCACTCATTTTGGTCCATGTTTCTCTAGTCTTGCATTTCCCCGCTGAAATTAGTATCAGTATAAATGTTATAAACACTGATATTTTTTCCTTAAAGTTGTTAGCATTTTCCCATGTCATTGTTCAGGCTTTTAAAAACTGTTCCTTTTTATTATTGAATAATATTTCTTTACATGTTTTTATTCTCCTGGGTTGTGGGATTTCAGTATTATGAAAGCATGCTAATTTTGCATTATAGTATTTGATTTTGTGATTATTTCCTTAGGAAATAGTCCTAGAAAGGAAATCACTTGTTCAAAGAACTTTTGTTAATACTTTTGAAATACGTTGCTAGATTACTTTCTAATTGGTAATGATAATTTTAGCACAACCTATTTTATTTTACCCAAGTTCTAACATAAATATGGAAGAATCCCACTACAATTCTGGTATCAAACAATGAAAACCATATGTATATTGTAGGCTTTCTGCTTATGGAGAGAGAGCTATTGTACCTTTTATGTGCTTGTACCATGGTTTCACCTGCAACACAATTAAGTTTTTGCATTCAGGAATAAATGAGCTAGAGAATGTGTAAAACTCCTATGCTGTAAGCTAATTTTCCCTCAGCGTCTGGTGCATTTTAAGTAAATATTTGATGGAGTGAAAGGAATGAATTGTTTAGTTGCTAAGTCATCTCCAACTCTTTTGTGACCCCATGGATTGTAGCCCACTAGGGTTCTCTGTCCATGGGATTTCCTAGTCAAGAATGCTGGAATGGGTTGTCATTTCCTTCTCCAGGGGACCTTCCCGACCCAGGGATTGAACCTAGGTCTCCTGCACTGGCAGGTAGATTCTTTACCACCGAGCCACCAGGGAAGCCCCAAATGAGTGAATAAGCCTCAGTAAAAACTTTTTTCACTTTGAGTCTTTACAGTCCATTTTTTTTATTTTTCCCACTTTCTTCTTCAAAGAAAATTTAAGTAAATGTGACAATTAATTTAAATAACTTTAACATTTTTTTCTTACTCCTACAGTGTTTTTCTTGGGCTCTTTAATTCCTCATTTTTGAGATTGAAATCTAGTTTTGATTTGTGAAAAGAGGTCCCTCTGGTGGAACATTTAGGAAATATGTGGCACTATATTTTCATGAAAAGACATAGATGCAAAGTTAAATGATCGGAGCTTTGTATGATAGCTTAGCAATAGAATGATGAAATGAATGGTGGTTCATTTCCTAGGTCACTTTTAAGACCTGTTTAATTTTAAACACAATATGTTTTAAGATTTGTGAAGACTATAATAGGAAAGAAGATTGCAAATATGCCAAATTATGGGCTGAATAAATTTTTATGGACTAACTTGGAATGTTAATCGCTGTTAATAAGATTGTGTCTTTGTGGGAAAGTAAGTATCCTAAAAAATGAAATGAATTAATACCTTTCATAATCGTTATAGTATTTCAAGTATAATTTGTCTTGGTACTTTCTGTATGCTACCTTTGATTTCACAGTGATGCAAAAAGGTATCAACTCACCTTTATAAAGAAAATAAAGCTCAGAGGGGTTTAATAAGTAGGTCATCCAGCTAGTAAGTGATGGAACTGTGAATAAAATCAAAATATCAGCTCTTTTCACTATACTGTTCTGCCTCTTACATGGAAGAGGCAGAGTTTATAACCTATACCCTCATATTGAGTGGTCAAGAGACTGACCCTGAATAGGGCTGAGAATCTGAAGAAGTGAACAAAGTATATGCATCTGCCTACATGACTTATTTTCTCTTAACGTCCTCTTGTGGTTATACATACAGCAATTCAGTAGTGGAGTCATGATCTGATTCCAGGCCTCTTGGATTCTAAAGACCATATTCTTTCCATTATTCCTGGAAGTAAAAGATCAACTTTCCACTGAAACATTAAGAACTAAATCATACTCACTATTGATTTCTGTGTGTCATATTTTACGTAATTTAAAGGTAGCATCTAGTGTGTATTGTTTAGCCCCTAAGTCATGTCTGACTCTTTTGAGACTCCATGAACTATAGCCCAGTAGGCTCCTCTGTCCATGGGACTTTCCAGGCAAGAATACTGGAGTGGGTTGCCATTTCCTTCTCCAGGCTATCTTTCCAATGCAGAGATCGAACCCGTGGCTCCTGCTGCATCTCCTTCATTGCAGGCAGATTCTTTACCACTGAGCCACCAGAATATTCACTAAAGCCACACAGCTATTAGTGTCATGCAAATTATCCATTTGTGAACTTTATCTGGTAGATGTTTAATGTTGGCTTAACTTTTCCCTGTACCACTATCTTTTCCCCTCCACACATTTTGTTGCTTTCTTTAATGAACTGAATCTTTTACATAAAGCAGTATTGTTTTTGTGCTTTGAAACTGTAATCCAAGTTCAAAGCATCTGATATGGGTTTTTAAATTATACATTTTGGCTAGTTATTTTGAAAATAAGGTAAACTTGTAATTGGGAATCAATTACAGTATATTAAAATAGATTTAATTTGTTAAAGATTTGGGAAAACTTCCTTTCAATTTAGAAAGATTTCTGTGATGCTGTCAGCAGTGTGTTAGCTGAGCTGTTGCCTATAAATAAATAGTAACAAGTAATTATGTTAATAATAGACCTACTTTAAAATTTAAAAACTTGGTTTCCTCCTGAGTTTTGTCATCAGTTATTTGAAAATGGTGTTTTATGATACAGGAATGCCTTACCTCGAGGATTGGCAAACTGCAGCTCATGAGCCTGGTTTTGTATGGCCTGCTGAGGTTTTACAATATTTTTAAAGGTTGCATTAAAAATATGTAAGTGACAGAGACCAGAAGTATATATGTTGCAAAGCTTAAAATATTTACTGTCTGCCCTTTGCCGAAAAAATTGACTCACCCCTTGCATTACAGCTTTCCAGGTGGCTCCAAAAAGTGAATAAAGCACTTCAGACTTAAAATCAGGTAGATGCTGTATGCTACAGTGTTAGCATGAACTGTTTAATTTGCATATGCCAGAAAAGAATTCAACTTTTACTTCTACAAAAATTCCATTTTATGATACTATAGAACTCCATGTACTATGTCGAATATTTGTGGAAGTAATGGTTTATTTAAGAACTCAAACTCTGTTAAATCTTTAATGAAAGTTTTAAATAAATTATCATTTGTTTTTTAAAATGTTTATTCATAAAGGAACATTCCTTGGTTCTGTTGTATAGCAAGTAGTGGTTGGATATCGAGGGGTATTTACATAGGAAAGGAGAACAGAAAATGGAAAAATAACAACAGATACCTTTTTCTATCCTTCTACTGTTTTATAACTAGAAGTGTTAAGCTCTTTGTTCTTCCACATATTTAACTTATTAGAGTAGCTGTCCTTGTTAATTTGAATCATTATGTTTGTTTTTAACGATAATTAATGAGGGCAGTCGTGCTATTTATAATCTTTAGCCTCCATTTTTATACTTAAATTACACAGCAAGTAAACTTGGAAATTCATTTATTTTAGCATTACTTGAAATATGTTTATAGTCTAACTTTTCACATTCTATATAGTAATGAAAAAATGTCATAAAATACTGCATACTGCACTGAATAGAAACTGAAAAATGTGTATGTAAATACAAGTTAAATACAATGTGTTTACTTCATTGATTTTTTAAATATCCACATCTTTCAAGGGTGGTATCTTGTTTGTGTCTTTGAAGGATACAGTCTTTGAAAGGAACTAAATGAGTACTAAATCCTTTTAAAAAACCAATATATTACAAACAGGAATTAACACAAGGTCTTCAGCTCTGTGTCATTTCAGTTCAGTCACTCAGTTGTGTCCGACTTTTTGTGACCCCATTGACTGCAGCATACCAGGCCTCCCTATTCCATCACCAACTCCCGGAGTTTACTCAAACTCATGTCCATTGAGTCAGTGATGCCATCCAACCATCTCATCTTCTGTTGTCCCTTGCTCCTCCTGCCTTCAATCTTTCTCAGCATCAGAATCTTTTCAAATGAGTCAGTTCTTCGCATCATGTGGCCAAAGTATTGGAGTTTCAGCTTCAACATCAGTCCTTCCAATGAATGTTCAGGACTGATCCTTTAGGATGGACTGCTTGGATCTCCTTGCAGTCCAAGGGACTCTCAAGAGTCTTCTCCAACACCACAGTTCAAAAGCATCAATTCTTCTCACTTTTCTTTATAGTCTGACTCTCACATCCATACATAACTACTGGAAAAACCATAGCCTTGACTAGAATGGCTTTTGTTGACAAAGTAATGTCTCTGCTTTTTAATATGCTGTCTAGGTTGGTCATAACTTTTCTTCCAAGGAGCAAGTGTCTTTTAATTTCATGGCTGTAGTCACCATCTTCAATGATTTTGGAGCCCAAAAAACAAACTCTGTCATTGTTTCCATTGTTTCCCCATCTGTTTACCTTGAAGTGATGGGACCAGATGCCATGATCTTAGTTTTCTGAATGTTGAGTTTTATGCCAACTTTTTCACTCTCCTCTTTCACTTTTGTCAAGAGGCTCTTTAGTTCTTCTTCACTTTGTGCCATAAGGGTGGTGTCATTTGCATATCTGAGGTTATTGATATTTCTCCTGCCCATCTTGTTTCCAGCTTGTTCTTCATCCAGTCCAACATTTCTCTTGATATACTCTGCATATAAGTGAAATAATCAGGGTGACAATATACAGCCTTGACATACTCCTTTCCCAATTTGGAACTGGTTTGTTGTTTCATGTCCAGTTCTAACTGTTGCTTTTTGACCTGCATACAGATTTCTCAAGAGGCAGACAGGTCAGGTGGTCTGATATTCCCATCTCTTGAAGAATTTTCCACAGTTTGTTCTGAACTACACAAAGGCTTTGGCATAGTCAATAAAGCAGTAGGTGTTTTTCTGGAACTCTCTTGCTTTTGCCATGATCCAGTGGATGTTGGCAATTAGATCTCTGGTTCCTCTGCCTTTTCTAAATATGGCTTGAAGATCTGGAAATTCATAGTTCACATGCTATTGAAGCCTGGCTTGGAGATTTTTGAGCATTACTTTGCTAGCGTGTGAGATGAGTGCAGTTGTGGGGTAGTTTGAGCATTCTTTGGCATTGCCTTTCTTTGGGATTGGAATGAAAACGGACCTTTTCCACTTCTGTGGCCACTGCTGAGATTTCCAAGTTTGCTGGCATATTGAGTGATGCACTTTTACAGCATCATCTTTTAGGATTTGAAGTAGCTCAAGTGGAATTCCATCACCTCCGCTAGCTTTGTTTGTAGGGATGCTTCCTAAAGCCCACTTGACTTTGCATTCCAGGATGTCTGGCTGTAGGTGAGTGATCACATCATCGTGATTATCTGTGTCGTGAAGATTTTTTTGTATAGTTCTTCTGTGTATTGTGGCCACCTCTTCTTTATATCTTCTGCTTCTGTTAGATCCATACCATTTCTGTCCTTTATTGTGCCCATCTTTGCATGAAATGTTCCCTTGGTATCTCTCATTTTCTTGACGAGATCTCTAGTTTTTCCCATATTAATATTGTTGTATGGAGTTGTCAAAATCTTGCATTGCTTGTGCTTTATCTAATCCTCATCAATGCAGTATAACCAGAAATATGATGTTTCTTTATCAAAGCTTTAATCTTCTCTAATTTAGAGTAAGTGAATATGAGTTCTGTTTGATTTTTTAGTTATATGCAAAGTGATTTCTGGTGTCTACTTACAGAAATTAAAACAGTAATTATTGGGAGGGAGGTTCAAAAGGGAGGGGATATATGTATACCTGTGGCTGATTCATATTGAGGTTGACAGAAAACAATAAAATTCTGTAAAGCAGTTATCCTTTAATAAAAAAATAAATTAAAAAAAGGCAGAAATTGCCTGAAATTATCTTGTATAATTGCATAACTTTTTGAAGCAATACTAAACAAAATTTACTTTTTCTTATTTTTTAGTTCTTATTCACATGAGTGTATATCTTTCATGATTAGTAATAGTTGAATGCTGTATTTTACTTTTTAAAGTATATAGCTATTTAGCTCTCATCATGATTATTTCTAATTTAATAATATCCAACAGAAGTGATCTCATATATAAATCATCTTTTAATAATTAATTGCTAACATTGACTACAAATTTTTTGGTATTTATAAATAATGCTGAAATTATCACACTTAAAAAAAATAGCCTATAGGTTATCTTTAGCATCTGAAAATCCTGGCAGTAGTTACACATAAGTAATGATGCCTAGCAAGATTAGTTTTGCTTCATAAAATTCTTTATTATACTTTCAAATTTGATATATTGAAATAACATTAGAAAGTAAACTGAACAAATGAGAACATTATAATTTCCAATGCTATTGAAGAATCTGTTGCTAAAATGCAGTAGCTATTACATATAAATATTTTTAAAGAATTTTATAAAGTGACTTTTGTTTCTACTTTTAGAAATTCATTTTTTTGCACTTCCAAAAGTATATAAAGACATACTTTTGAATAGAATACAAGTTCCCATGAGCGTGGAGAATTTTGGCTTTTTGCTTAGTGCTACAGTTCTAGGTCCTAGAACAGCACCTGGCACATAGTGGGCCCTCAGTTAATATTTTGAATGAAAGAATTTTTAAGGATGTTTATTACAGTATTATTTGTTATACTCAAATAATTGAAACAATTTCATGTTCACTAGTGAGAGGGTGATGGTGTAAAATAACCACACAATGGAATACTACCATGCTGGAAAAAATTGGAGTTGTGCCGTGAATATTTATACTGATATACATTGACAACACCAGTTCATTCTGTGAAAAAAAGCAAGTAGAAAAAAGTGTGTATAATACAACATCACTTTCATTTTTAATATTTTGATTTAGAAAATACATAATCCACTTATGTATAGCACTTCTTAAACTTTCTGGTTTCAGGATCCTTTTGTAGTCCTAAAATTACTGATGATCCTAAATGGCATTTATTTGTAGAATATATATGTATGTATTTATTTAGATATGTATTTGCCATATTAGAAATTAAAGCATTTTAAAATTTACTTATTCATTTAAAATAAGAATAATGACTTTATTACGTTAGCATAAATAGTGTGTTTTATGAAAAATACTATTTTCTGAAGTAAAAACATTTAGTGAGAAGTGGCATCAGTTTACATTTTTGCAAATGTCCAACTTAATAAAAGACAACTGAATTCTCATATCTGCTTCAGCATTCAGTCCATTGTGATGCTGTTTTGGTTGAAGTACATCACGAAAATCTAGCCTCACACAGATAGATAGTCAAAATAGGGAAAAGTATTTTAATTCTCAAGTCAGATAGATACTCTTCTTTAATACAGCATCAAAACTCTACAAGTAATAGTTTCTTAAAGATTAGTGTAGTATAGAATTTAAAACCATGACAGTGAACTTTTCATACTCATACTTTTCATACTAAGGCCTTTTCATCTGTTTTGCAGTGAGAATGGATCTTTTACCTGTGCAAGATTTTATAGCTTATGATTGGTCATTTTGAAAATATTGGGTCACTAGTTACTCAGATCTTCCAAATGTTGACACATTTTAATATGCTATACTCTAAAGTCACATTTGTGAATATCACAGCACAGTTTTATTTTGAAAGTTTTTTAAGCACTGTGAAATTGTTAAGCTCATAATAATGGATGTAAATTATTTAAAATTCTGCTTTTCACTTCATTTGAAAGCTTTAATTTTATCGTGAATAACGCAATCAGTTGTTTCTCTGAAACCGATGGGCATATTTCATTCCCTTGTTGAGAAAATGGCTGTGAAACCAAGTCTAAGTAATTTGTCATTTTGTTCATCTACAAATAGTGTTCCATTAAAAAGAAAAAATGACTAATTCACTCTTACCACGATACTTGAAAAGCAGTGTTTAAAAACAATCTAAGTTTATTTTTTAAATAAAAAATGAAAAAGCATAGCAAAATGTTAACAGTGGTTATCTTAGGGAGGTGGGGAAATGGTGACTTTTGTCTTTTATTTCTTTTCATTTTTCTGTATTGAATAATATATTTTTATTATGTAGTTAAAAGTGTTATATAAGGTATGTTATTTATAGGACAGCTTACACATAAAATCAAGTGAATGTGAATTATTAAGGTTATTTTCATTTTTCTTATTAGGATTTAGGTCCTGAATATGAAGATATATTTAACATCTCATTACAGTGGATTTTTGAAAATGGGAAAGATGTTGGAATAAGGTAAAAGATTTGGTTTCTACTTTGTCTGTTTTGTAGTCTAAGCGGTGGTTTTGTCTCTCAATTCTCCCGTAATTGTTTTTGCATAGGTGTGTTGGTTATGGCCCTGAGGAAGAATTGACAGATATAGTTGATGTTCAGTTTTTACAATCCACAAGGCCACAGATGTCCTTCTGGTGTCGTTTTCGACGTGCTTTTGTTACTGTCACCCACAGGTTATTGTTGTTATGCTTAGGTAAGTTGTGAGAATGAGAAAGATACATTGTAGTCTAGATTTTTGTATCTGTATTTCATCAAATGGCAGGTTTGAGAATATACTTCTGTGATAGTTGTCATTATAAATCACATCCAGAAGTCTTCACTAAGATATAGGAATATTGAGGGGTTTTATGTCAGTTGGCTTACCCAGTAGCTCTGATGGTAAAGAAATCTGCTTGCAGCGCAGGAGACCCAGGTTTGATCCCTGGGTTGAAAAATCCCCTGGAAAAGGGAATGGCAACCCACTGCAGTATTCTTGTCTGGGAAATCCCGTAGACAGAGGAGCCTGATGGCTACAATCCATTGGGTTGCAAGAAGTCGTACACAACTGAAGGGATTAACACACACACAGTCAGTATCATTCTAAGGGCTTAGGAAACAGTGCTATGAGAAGTAGGAATCAGACTTGGTCACATGAATGTTACAGAAAAAGCAAATACAGTGCATAGATAGAAATCCACTTTAGGAAATAGAGCAGGAAGATACAAAAATTAGCTTTTTTTTAAAATACTTGGTTAGAAATTAACTTTTTAAAAATTATTTTTCATTTAAAAAATAATATTTATCCAAATTAAAATTTTCATTCAGACCTCCTAATTTTATGTGGCTATTAGAAATATCTTCTGTTTTCTACCCAAGTCCTTTAAAAATAATTTAGTTTACTTAAAATTAAATGTTTACAGTCTCATAAGACTCACTTTTCTAGTAGCTTAATGCTGCAAAGAAAAAGGTTTGTGAAGCATGTTACTTTGTATTTTAAAAAAAAAGGAATTTAAATAAATGTTCAGTTGTCAACCTAAAGAAGAAATGTTTTTTTCTGGGAAGATTAAGTGACACACTGGGAAATGTTTAATGATTAAATTTTTATACTTAATTTTATTATGTAGCTAAATCAAACCGCTGTCTTGAAGACTTATTCCACTATCCCATTATGGCAGTTAAAATAATCACTGTAGAAACTGTCAAAATGGCGTTTTTTCCCTTTACTTTGTTATACCAGATTTAACAGCTGACAATTGTTTCAGGTTGCAACAAATATTACTGAATGCCACTGAACACGATTTTAAAACACAATATATGTAAATATTACAGGTGTAGTGATGGTTTGTGCTGTTCTGCGTTACATGAAATATCGCTGGACAAAAGAGGAAGAGGAAACAAGGCAGATGTATGATATGGTGGTAAAGATTATAGGTACAGTATTTGTAAAAATCTAAACTATTTCTAGAATAGTCATCATGTGATAAATTACATGGTGTCCAATAGTTGCTTTCTTTATAAATTTGTTTGATCTACTTTCAGATGTTTTACGAAGTCATAATGAAGCTTGCCAGGAAAATAAAGATTTACAGCCTTACATGCCTATTCCCCATGTGCGAGATTCTTTAATACAGCCTCATGACAGGTGTGTTCAAAGCATTATGAGTTGAAGTAAATCAGAATGTTACCTTCTGTGGTCATGAAAATTGCATTGAGAGTTATGACCCTCCTCAATAATAGCTGTTTTACTATACAGGTGTCTTTTTGTACTTTAAACTCTTCTAAGCTTTCATCTATTATCAGCCTGATTTTCAGTGGCATAATAGACAACTGGATTTCTAAGCATACTTTTCTTACTTTTTAAAAGTCTCTACCTTATTTCCTTCAATTACATCCTGATAAATAAACAGAGACAGACAGTAGCCAGTGATGTTTTACTAATGTTTTAAAATACTTAATTTCGTTGTTAATGAAGCTTTTTAAATAAAAGAATTCAACAACAACTTCTTGAAAATAAAAGATGATGTCACACCCTAAAGCAGCATTCTTACCTGTGTAAGATGTAGCAACACATCCGAATCATCAGTAGAGCTTTTGAGAGGGGAAAATACCAATGCGTTGTTCCACCTCTGGACATCCAAATATGGTAAATCTGAGGAGAGTTTCAGGCATCTTAATCTTTTTGGAAAAAACTGCATAAGCATTGATAAGAACAACCCTAATTAAGAATAACAACTGCTACTTCAGTTACTGATATTTGAAAAAGATGACAAAGATGATAGTAAATTTGTCATTTTCCTTCAAATGATAGGAAGAAAATGAAGAAAGTCTGGGATAGAGCTGTTGACTTCCTTGCTGCTAATGAGTCTAGAGTTCGCACAGAAACACGAAGAATAGGTGGTGCAGACTTTCTAGTTTGGCGGTGGATCCAGCCTTCTGCCTCCTGTGACAAAATATTAGTAATACCTTCTAAAGTGTGGCAAGGTCAAGGTATGTATGCTTAAACAACAAAAAAGATAGATAATTTTTTCAAATATAAAATTCTTATGTGTTTAAAATAGTACAGCTGAAAGATATATGATGGCAAAGCTCCCTTACAGCCCCATCCAATAGAAGGATCAGTGTTAGCTTCTTACTGTCACCCCACTTTTCTGTGTGCTAATACAAATGACATGGTTTGTCTTCACAGTGATATAGTACTAGATACATTACTTGGATTTTTTTCTCTTTCACTTACTAAAAGCAACCTAGTATTAAAGATCTAACTGCATTCTTTTCCCCTGATATTTTTTGTGCAGATAATTTGTAATATATATTGTATATATATTTTACTTATATATACATATTTATATATGTACAAGTATATATTTATTTTATATTTAAAACGTGTAAGTGAAATCATAACTTTTTAACTTCTCTTTTTTTCTATTTTTGCTTGCTTTTTCATTAAGAGTCTTTCACCAATGAGATACTTGCATATCTCATGCCAAGTCACTTTTGTGGGTTTCTTTCCATATTTTTCTTAATGTTTGTATAGTTGCAAAAACAGAGATAAGTTTATAGGAGGATTTGGTGTTTGGTTGCCTTATGTACCCAAACCTCTACAAGTAGTAACTATTAGCACATTTCAATTTTTTGTATGTTAATGGTTAATTGCAAAAAGAAATCTCATGGCTAGTTTAATTTGTATTTCAAACTAGTAGTGAGTTGAGTTTCTTTTAATCTTATTGGATAGAAAGCATATTTATCAATGCTTGCTATACTTAGACTATATGGGAAAGGTAGGTTAATTGTTTTGAAATTGAAATAAAATCCAATCTCTCCCTTTTTTCTCTAATTGAGTTTCACTTTCAAAGACCTTGAGTAATAGGATCTATAATCGTGGCATAAAAATGAAGCTTTGTTGCCAAGATGACACTAATTAACTCTTTGCTTTAAAGGGTACATGCTGGGGAATTCCCTAGTGGCCTGATGGTTAGCATTTCAGGCTTTCACTGCATGGTCCAGGATCAGTCCCTGGTCAGTGAAGTGAGATATCCCACAACCGAGTATTGTGGCTAAATAACAAAATGGTGCGTGTCTGAAGAGTTGGTATAATAGTTACAGTAGTCTTTTGAGTTCAGTGCCACTGCAGGCTATTGTCATTTAATGGTACTTTTCCCAAGTAACTGTTAAATAATCAACCTTACTGAATTTTCAGTTCAGTTTCTAAATAGTACTTAAATAAGAAACGGATGATAATATTAGTGTGTCTAAAGGTATTTTAAAGCACCAGTTAAAAATTAAACACTATCTACTGGGAAGCACAAGAATTATCTATGCTTCTGACAAATGTCATGTTTGGAATAAATAGCATTCATTTGAAGGACCCAAAGGTAGCTCCTGAGGTATTTAAAATGTATCATTCAGTAGCTACTGTTTCTTTACATTAGAGTAAAGAAGCCATGGGAATTAGAGTTTAGTTAGATCAATCAGTTTGATCTTTTGGACTACTTTCTGACTAGAATTGGCCAGGGATAGTTTCTTCGAGGTCTTTTATTTTCTGGAGTCTTGGGTGTAGGCTAAAATAAGGTGATATGAATGTTTCTGTTTTCTCTGGTTGAACCCCTGCTAACCTAAGTCATTATTAGAATTTCAAGAAAGTCAGACAGTCTACAGCTAAAAGGTCATCTAAGAACAGAATCTATATACTGCTAGAGAAGTTCGGAAGGTACTAGAGGTTCACAGACCTTCTTGATGTGAGATTTGGCAAAGATTTTTCATATCTAGTGACTATACCTACATCATACTCCAGATGTTTCTTATTACTGACACTTCTGAAATCTTTAATTGATACACTCTGGTTTTTGTCATGAACTCATCCTTTCAACCTTCTACTCCATGTATTTGGGAACTCCAGAATCTCTGATTCTTCAATGTACATTCTTTCTCCAGTTCTTTAGCCTTTCTCCTATCTTTACTTCTTTTCCTGTCCATCTTAGTTTCCTTGGTCCATCTTTTCAGTCACTCTCTTGCTAGTACCCTTCTGTCATCACCTGTCCTTAATCTTACCCTGATAAATTCCAACCAAGGATGGAACTGTTTATCTCTGCTTGTCTATATGCTAATGACTGAGCATAGCAAGGAAGGTCAGAACCACTTGGCAGACTGGCACCTTTATAAATAATTAACTGCAAGTAGGTTGTCAGTACTACTTGCCTTTCTTGTTCTTACCATTTTTTGCTAGTCACTTCAGTTTCCTATTCTACTCAATAGCAGTTTTAGATCTTGTCCCCTCTTTTCAAACTTTTGCTCTTCTCTGTCTTCTGATTCTCAGTTGATGACTCAAATAGAAGCAATCAGATTGTACCTGCCTCAAATTTCCACCACCAAATCCATAGAATTACCAGAATTTGTTCTATCCTGGTAGCTCAGATGGTTAAGAATCTGTCTGCAGTGTGGGAGACCTGGGTTTGATCCTTGGGTTGAGAAGATTCCCTGGAGAAGGAACTGGCAGCCCACTCCAGTATTCTTCCCTGGAGAATTCCACGGACAAAGGAGTCCATGGTGTTGCAAAGAGTCAGACATAACTGAGCAACTAACGCACATACATGCTCATCCTTACCTCCTGTTGCAATCAAGGAGCTATCTCACTTAACAAGGACCCAGCCCTTCTCTTTAGAGGATCCCTCTGGATCTCATTCCCTCTAGTCTTCTCAAATATCTTCCCTTACTGTGTTTTAAATTCCTGTCTCTCCTGGATCTTTTCATTAGCACTTAAACATATTATAGTCTTTATATTATATTATATTTAAAACACATTGTTGCACTATACATTGTCCTGTAGCTGTCATCCTGTGTCTCTACCTGCATATAGCCAAATAGCATTAAACAGTTTACTCACTGTCTTTACTTTATTCTTTAGTTGACTTCAATCTGTTATCCATCCCCATCATTTCAAGGAAATAGCTCTCAGACTTCGATGTTGCTAATTTCAATGGACATTTTTCTTTCTTGTCCTTATTTTACTGAGCAATATTCACAATTGAACCTGCCTTGGTACTTTCTTGTTTTGTGGTTGCCACTTTCTTCTGATTTTCATCCTACTTCTTAGCATTTCTTAATTCTTCTTTTCCAGATTTTCCTGGACCTCTAAGTATTGAGGTTTTTCCAGGCCATCTTTTATCTTCTCCTGGTCTTCTCAAACGATCCTATGCTGCAATTTCATTTGCTATATATATGTTGATAACTTTCAATTTTATATCATGCACTAAGTCTTCTGTTTTGACTTTCAGATTTTTATACCCAGCTGTGTACTTGTCTTCTGTACTAAGAAGTGCCAGACTTTCAACACATGCACGAACATAATGTCATCTTTCTCCAGACTGACCTCTCCTCCAGTGTCCTGTTTAATTAATGATACCGTCCCCTCTTCAGTCAGTTCTGTCAAAAACCAGGGAGTCATCCTTAATCTCTCCCTTAGTCTCTACATTAAACAAGTCATTAAACAAGTCATGTCAAATCTATTCCATAATGTCCTGATTCTGTCCACTTATTTCCATCTTCATCATTGACCTGTCTTATCCACATTACTATCATCTCCCTCTTGGACAACATAATAACCTCTAACTGGTCTCCTTGCATTCACTTCTTATTTCCATCTATTTTCCACATAACAGTCTATGTAAAAGTTTTAAGAGATCCCATCTTACTATTCCTGTCCTTAAAACATTTGAGTGGATTCCCATTGCCCTTATGGTAATATCCAAGTACTTTAATGCAGCTTACATAGTCCTCCATAATCCAGCATCTTCAGGGTTATCTTTCTGTTGTTCCATCTCTAGTCACAGTGACTGTCTTTTAGTTATTTGAATATATCAAGTTCCTTCTTGCCTTGGGCTTTGTATAAGCTGTCACCTTTGCTTTAGATGTCCTTTACACCTTTCTTTATTCTGCCTATGTTTATTTATTCTTTAGATTTCAGCATAAATGTTTTCTTTTTTAATTGAAAGATAATTACTTTACAGAGTTTTGTGGTTTTCTGTCATACATCAACAAGTATCAACCATAGGTACACCCTCCTTAGTGTTATCTGATATTCACAAATGGGCTTAAGTACATACATTGACAGCTTTCTATACCCTTCTTTCTTAGAATTTGCCACAGTTATAATTTCTTTGGTGATACTGTTTTTCATCTGTCTCCCCTACTGTAAAGTGTGAGATCAGTGACTCT
The DNA here is from genome assembly GCF_042477335.2 of Ovis canadensis. Classification (NCBI taxonomy): domain Eukaryota; kingdom Metazoa; phylum Chordata; class Mammalia; order Artiodactyla; family Bovidae; genus Ovis; species Ovis canadensis. The sequence goes on along the minus strand of NC_091247.1, from coordinate 160,372,257 downwards.
GTGTCTGTCTTGTGAGTGTGTCTGTCTTTTTCACCTTGATCCAAGGATCTAGCTCATAGTAAAAGCATGCAGTGAATATTTTTTGAACGAATTGACTGAATACCTTTCAATAAAATGGAACAGTGGAAAATAGTAAAACTAATTTGTTTTTTTATAGCATTTCATTTAGATAGAAGAAATTCACCACCAAATAGTTTGACGCCATGTCTGAAGATTCGAAATATGTTTGATCCAGTTATGTAAGTATTATGACAAAAGGTACATGCAATTTTTTAAATATCTGGATGAAAAATACATGATAGTCTTATAATGCTGTGTCTATGATTGAAAAATCTCTTTTACTTCTGAATCTTAACTACCAAAATTTGAAACAAAGTTTTCCGAAAAGACACAGGTGTATAATGATTTGAAAAACTTTTTAAAATCTTTGTTTTACTGTGAATCTATAGAAGGCAGATGGTTGAATCAGATTAATGACAAATATGATGATAAATAACAGTATCCTTTATTAAATGTATGTCATGTTTGCCACCACTCTTTGCCTCTGTAGGCAATATAAATAAAAATATCTGCTGTCTTAAAATTTCCAAACCCTTATTATAAAAAGTTTTCTAAGAAAGATGTACATACCCTCCTTTCTATAAGATTTGTCTACCTGTCATTGCAATATTTGAGGAACTTTTATGTCCATTTACCATTGAGAAACTTTTCTATTAATTATTTTTCTTTTAATTACAGTGACACGTGCATTCCTGAAAATAGTCTAGTCAAAAGTTATTTCTTTAAAATCCATAATATTTTACATATAAGCTGTAATAATCTTTAGAATTTGCTTCCTAGAGGTGACTGCTTATCTGTCCAATAATAGGACAAATCAAATTCTGTTTGTTTGTTTTTAAAAAAAAGCTGATAGTGGAAATTGTCTTATGTATAAAATATGTATAATTCCCATCTGATAACTCATTTATTTCAAGAAATAGTTAATATGATAGACTAAATAACAGCGAAATTGTTAATGTGACAAAGCACTGTCAGCATACACACACACACACACACGCACCCCCTTCGTTTTGCAGAGGTAGAAATGACAGTGTGGTGATCCCTCTACTGGGAGTCTCACCCCATACCTTAGAGATTAGGAAGTCTGTGCCAGCCCAGTACTTTATTACCTGAGATGAAGATTTATGATTTGAAGTGGAATGGCCTTTTCCTCTGCCCCACCATCTGTATCTCACAAGAAAGACAAATGTGTGTTACTATAACAGAACCTCTTTCATAATAGTAAAGTGACTTATTTTTGCAAAATGTTTGTCCTGTATAAAGTTTCTAATATTTTGGGAAAAAACAGCTCAGAATATAATATTTACTAAGAATTTTCCTTAAGTTAGGAATTTGAAAATGTCATTAAAAAATAATCCTTAACTTTTATAAGTTTACCACAACTCATTGAAGTGTTTGTTAATACTTATTTAGATAGAAAAGAGAAATGACTGTAAGTGCAAAGGATTTTAAACATAAAATTGAAAACATATTTATCTTACTATGGTAGGCTGATCCTTCTTGCTATGGTAGGCTGATCCTTCAGTGCCTCAGCTTGTACATTCTTACACCGGAAAGTGAGAACATAGCTGGGACTTCTGAATGCCAACATTTTTAAAATCTACCTACTGCTAGTAACAAGCATTTATATACTGTTAGTTTTTTACAATATATGGTTTTTAAGCTGTCCTAATTCTAGTTAGGTATATGGTGATGCTAGTGGTAAAGAACCCACCTGCCAATGCAGGAGACATAAGAGACACCGGTTCAATCCCTGGGTCAGAAAGATCCCCTGGAGGAGGGCATGGCAACCCACTCCAGTATTCTTGCCTGGAGAATCCCATGGACAGAGGAGCCTGCCAGGCTACGGTCCATGGGGTTGCAGAGTCAGACACAACTGAAGCAACTTAGTATGCACTCATTGAAGAGACAGAAAACTTCTTTCTGAGTAGGAATGTGGCTGTTGATTTTTTTTTTCATTAATTTTTTAGGGAAATAGGGGATCAGTGGCATTTGGCAATTCAAGAAGCAATTTTAGAAAAATGCAGTGATAACGATGGCATTGTTCACATTGCAGTAGACAAGAACTCTCGTGAGGTAAAGTAGCTTTCACTATTGAATTCTTCATGTTGAATTATTGCTATTAAACTAAGACTCTTTCTTTCTTCCTTTTTGTTTTCTTTTTAAAATATTCCAGGGTTGTGTATATGTTAAATGTCTGTCTCCAGAATATGCTGGGAAAGCTTTTAAGGCATTGCATGGCTCTTGGTTTGATGGTAAGAAACTTGAATACTACAAACATTTTGAAAAGATAAATTATGGCTTACTGTTAAATTCTACCAGATTTTAAATGAAAGAATCTTAGGTTATCATTTATAGAATAATAATTTTAGATTATTTTTTGTGTGTTCATTTGTCTTTTACCACAGTTTGATTTCTATTAATATTAAGCACATTCACACAGATCTAAAATGTTATTTTTATCTTACAACAGGGAAATTGGTTACAGTAAAATATTTACGACTAGATAGATATCACCATCGCTTTCCCCAGGCTCTTACTTGCAACACTCCCTTGAAGCCATCAAATAAACACATGAACTCTATGTCTCATCTTCGTCTTCGGACTGGCCTAGCCAATTCTCAAGGAGGTTCCTGAAAAGACTTTCTTCCACTCCTAAGACTGTTCTTTACAGTAGGAAAATTCCTGTTTGGCTTCCTGTCTCCCTTTTTAAATGCTTTTTGTATGTAATATTTTTATTGAATACAGCTCTATTTGAACGTTCCAGAAATCTTAAGGTTCCAAAGGGACTTAGCAGTGAGGCAGCAATGCTGAGTAGATAGAGTAATTGTTTTGTTCAGTTTTTGGAGTTCAGTTAAGCCAATGCACTTAAAAGTTTTGCATGAGGAACATTGACCTTATTAAGCATTTTCAGATGTGATGGTTGTATTTTTGCACCAAGAAGTGTTTGAATAACCACACGAAAGCATGGGGAAAAGGCTTCTTGTTTTTCCATAATTTCCTGTAAACTGATATTGTGAATTTTTGTATACAGTCACCTAAATAGTTCCTTACAGGCTAATGTGGTAAAACTATTAATTTCCCAATTTAACCTTAGGTTTCTATTGCTTGTAAGAGATTCATTTGCTACAGCTGGAATATGGGAAAATCAGTTCGGGTTTAGTGGTTACATAAATGTGTAAGTGGATGTACATGTACTTAAACTGGCTTTTGTATATATGTATAAATGCTGGTGACAGCCAAAGTAGTCTGTTTTGTGAGGATGTCTGCATTAAAGCAGTAAAATAAGCTTCCTATTTTATTCATAATCTAATGTGTGTATATATATGTATGTGTATATATGTGTGTATGTATATATATATGTGTGTATGTGTATATGTGTATATATACACACACATATATACATATGGCTGTACTATCATACAGATCAAACAGCCAAACACCTGGAAGTATTAGATACAAGTTTAAAATAACTTTTATAGGTTTTATATAAAAATGTCTGAGTATGATTTTGTGTGAAAGTTCCAATATCAGTTGTAATAGATTCAAATTTATGTGAGCAATAAAAAAGCAATTGGCAGATATTGGGAAAATATTTTGTGAAAAGCTGTATTTATTATAAATACTAGGGCTATGACATAGTACCGCTGGGATTAAATCATTTTCCCAATCTATTTATAATTTAATGAAATGTTAGCTTCCCTGTTGTATGTCAAGTTTAAAACAGGGCACATTGTCGCAGCAAAATGTGTATTTGAAAAATTCCGTTCGCAATTTTGGGTTATGAAAGTTCGCAGTATATTAAATGCACGAGTGATGGTCACTTTGTGCCTGGGTATTTACTTTGTTTCAGTAAAGTTACTTTATTATGGTTTATGATTTCAGATTAAAATAGTTAACGGAGTAAAGTTTACTTGTAATGTAGCAATTGGCTTTTTAAAAATAACCTGTTGATATATCATTGTCAGTCCAAATGAATATGTGAAAAAGCTGAAATTGTACCAATTTTGGTTTTGTTTAAAGCTCAGTTTTCTTTTATTTAAAATTGTATATGTGTTAGGTTTGCAGCATGAACTTGCACAGTTAATGCACGTTTCCTGGTTAAGTAAACATGATGCACACTGTTCTGTAACAGAAAACCTTATTGTGCCTTACCTGTGTGCTTTTGTGGGCACCATGTTTATGAAGAATAAAAAATGATTTGTTATCTGAAGAGAATAAATTTTAAATTCTCAGTTTATGTCTCAGATGCTAACATGTGAAAATATAAATATATATATAATATATATAATAACCAATCTTTCTGTATTTTATGTGCATCACAGTGATTTATCTGAGCTTAGTGACCCCATCTTGTGACCTGTTACAAGAGTGAATGTAAAAAAATAGTTGTGGCATTTTAAGAGGTCGCCTTTTGATGCATATGCATCTTTTTCTTGCTTCTAAAACATATTCCATGTAAGCATTGTACACTTACTACTGTAATATATACTATTATGCAGCTTATTTTACCTGAAACTGTTAAGCCGACCAAGATCCCTCCCTGCAAGACAGATGGGAATGTGTATAATAACCAGATATTTGAGAAGTTCTGAAGTTTGATGTAATCTGTTACTTGTCCTGTTTAAAAAAAGGAAAAAAATTCTAATTAAAAATTTATTAGGTTTTTTTTTTAATGTGTCTTGGCTTTAAAAAAAAAAACTTTTTAAGTGCTCTGTGTCTTTATTTTATTATATTTTTTTAACCAGTGAAAGTAGATCCCTGTATTTTTAAACATTTTGGGTATTTGTAAATATACATATGCTATAGAAGTAGATGAAAGTTAATTTTAACTTTCACCCATAAAGTTAATTTTCTTTATAAAAATGTCTTTGTCTAACTGTCAAAGTGTTTGGCTCAAAGTGGGGCAAGAATATAGGTCAGATAGCATTGCTTAGTTTAGCTAAACATTTTTTCATAGCAAGGCTTGCTCAAAAAAGGAAGCCATTCTTTCACACATTCTGGCTCAAACGCCTTATCATAAACAAACAGTCTGTGGTCTTGCTACTTTGAGTAGCATTGGTTTAGTTAGATGGTTTAATCAAGTAAAAAGAAGACTTGACTTAGTTGGTAGGATTTTATTGATTGCTAACAAATGTCAGGCACTGTTATTTGTTAGGAGTGCAAAGATGAAAAAGACATGACACAATCGTCAAGATGGTCACAATCTAGAGAAAGAATATAGACAGCTTACTTAAAAGGTACTGTTGAAAATATAGTGAGTGAAGAAAGCAGAATAACTTCTGGGAGTATAGTGAGGTACCTTATGTATCTTGGTAGTTGGAAAAGATACCAGGACAGATGAAGTATTAATAACATTAGACACTTTTGAATTAGTATAGATACAGTGATATGTCTCTTTTCCCCTGAGCTCTCAGGGAAGCTTCTGTTCTTGTGATGAGCTCATAAAAATTAATGTGTGGAACCTGAGTTACTACAAAATCCATTTTCATGCTCATTAGTGTGCAGATTCTTGAATATCCTGTGAATATTGAAGCCTCTTATTGAACTTTGTTATATTTTGTGTGCTATTCGCTGTTTGGATGACAAGTTGTAATTTCCAAGTGAACAATGTCTTGAAGTATCATATGCCCAGAACATTTCCTTTAATCATATTGACCTTACAATTTTCATTCCTTGCTCCTGGTGACATTACATTACTATAGGTCACCTACATGGTGGCTTCACCCTTTTTCCCTAGACTTATCTCATCAAGTCACTTCTTCAGATGACTCAACAAAGAATGTAAATCAAGCAGACTTTTGGCAGCCACTCTTGAAAAGGGTGTTCAAGAACAGGTATTTGATTGAAAATTAGAAACCATTAGTTGTGGTCTAAAGAAACTGCCCATAATGCTCATTGTGCTGGTCTAGTGAGCATGACTAGCTACTCCCTTTAAGTCTCAATGGAGAAACTTTATGACTAGAAATACATCCTGACTGTAGATTTCTATACCTAAGAATCTCTGCTTGGGGCAGCAGGATAGATGCATTTTGTTGATTCTTAGACTTTAAAACCAGTAGAACCTGAGTACTTTAGATTTACTGTTTCTTGCATGGGTGGACAGTGGAGACCTGCACATGCTCCTTAAAGTTGGAAAGAAGGCCGTCTAGGTATAGAAAGATCCATATGGTGAAAGCTATGGTTTTTCCAGTAGTCAAGTATTGATGTGAGAATTGGATCATAAAGAAAGCTGAGTGCCGAAGAATTGATGTTTTTTAATTGTGTTGTTGGAGAAGACTCTTAACAGTCCCTTGTACTGCAAGAAGATCAGTCAATCCTAAAGGAAATCAGCCCTGAATATTCAACAACAATGCAGCAACTTTATTATACATCATTATACAACAGACAAATTCAAAATCTGTTTGGCTTAGGAATTTTACTAAAAAGATAGCTGGCCCAGAGATAAGCAAGCAGCAACTGAAAGAGGCAAAAATTGTTCATTTTTTAAATTATAGTTGATTTACGTCATTGTGTTTCAGGTATACAGCAAAATAATTCAGTTATACAAACCAGTCAATCCTAAAGGAAATAATTCCTGAATATTCATTGGAAGGACTGATGCTGAAGCTGAAGCTCCAGTACTTTGGCTCCCTGATACAAAGAGTCAACTCATTGGAAAAGACCCTGGGAAAGATCGAAGGCAGGAGGAGAAGGGGGCAACAGAGGATAAAATGGTTGGATGGCAACACTAACTCAACGGACATGAATTTGAACCAACTCTGGGAGATGGTGAAGGACAGGGAAGCCTGGCATGCTGCATTCCATGGGCTCGCAGAGTTGGACACACTGAGCGTCTGAACAAGGCATAGAGAACACATGAGAAAGAAAGATGAGGAGAAACAACCTAGTGCATGTATAAACTACACACAGTTTCTCATGATTCAATTACTGAGTACAAGACAATATAGAGACAGGAAAGGTAGGTGATGATCAGCTCATGGAACACGTAGGTTATATTCTGAATTTGGATGAAGGTTGTTAAAGGGAGATCAGCTGAGGATTTGTTGGGCTGAAAAATGGAGAAAGGATTTGAAAAATATGCAAGAGATAAAATGGGAAGGACTTAAGTAATTGGATATTGAGAGAGAAATTGATGTCCAATTTTCTAATATAGGAATTCTAATCCAATATTTGGAGAATAGGTGATAAGTGAGAAATTGGATGGGAAAGATGATTAATTGAATTTTGGGGTATGTTGAGATTCGGATGCCTATGGAATATCCAGGTGGATATGCCTAGTAGGTGATTAGATTTTCAATTCTGAGGTATTCTGAGAAAAATCTGAGCTGGAGATAGATACAATTTGGGAGTTTAAACCACAGAGGTGAATTAGATGACCGAGAGAGAGGGAGTCCCTATAGAGACAGAAATTTCATTTAATCTGAATTCTGCCATATATAGCTATTTGACTCTTCTGTGGAAATTTGGGTTGGGGTGAGATATTAAAATTCTGAAACAAATTAAGAGGGTAGAATTTGAAAAGGTCTTTGAATGGGGTGGTGTTGAAAGAGAATTTGGTATGACTCACATTTCTAGCTTGGGCAACAGGTTAGATGGTGTTGACATTCCCTAATTTTGGATGGGGATGGGGGGTGGGGAGCCAGATGGTAGTCAGGATACTAGATAAGACTTTCCAGAATTGCAAGAGTTAGGCTAAATAGTCCTTCTGACTTTTATTTTTCTAGTGTAGGGCACTGTTGGAGGAAAGGTGATAGGGACAATCTAACTTCCTCAAGGTTCTAGCATTGCCTATGATTGTCTAAGATTGAAAATTTTCCTGATTGTAGAAAATGAGATGTTGAGTATATCTGTAAACCTATGACTATTGAAAGAAGGAATAAATACAAAAGTTGGTTTTTAAATAGGATTGTTTGTAAATGGTTTGCCATTTACATGACCAGGAACTAGTTTGTTGCTGTATATTATACCCTTATAAAGCCTTTGTAAGCTAGTCAGGTTTTATAGGCCTGAAAACCATTTTTTCCCTTGGTGACTTCATTTCTCCTTTGATTTATTGAGTTAATTTAAAAAATGTAACTTTAAAGGGCAGTTTTAGTTTAATGGTTCCAAGTGCTACAATACTTCCTTTTACTTAAAAAAAATTAATGTGGATATTTTGAGATTTCAGTGACTTTATTTACTACTGAGTAATAGCTAAAGCTCAAGTTGGCCTGTCTTTCTCTAGACCAGTGCTGTATAATACTTAATATAATGTCAACCATGTATAATTTTAAAATTTCTGATGGTCACATTGTAGAAAGTAAAAAAACAGGTGAGATTAATCTTAATACATTTTATTTAACCTTATATATCCAGGATATTATTATCTCAACATGTAATAAAAGATTTTATTAATAATTTTTTACATGCTTTGACATCTAGAATATAGATTACGTTTACAGCTAGGGTGACCCTGTGTTGTATAACTTACAGTACTAAAACTTGTACAGATGGTCACCTTATTTATAGCCCATCTTTCAGATGCTACATTTTCACTGAAAATGTTTGATCTATATTTAGGTTTCATAAAATCTGCAGTTTGAAAAGTTTATTCATATACCCAGTTTCTTCCAAATAGACTTTAAAGTGTTCCTATAACTAAATCAGGTATCAGTTGTTAAATTTACATTAGTTGCGTAGTTGCATAGCGAAGTCGCTCAGTCGTGTCCGACCCTTTGCGACCCCATGGGCTGTAGCCTACCAGGCTCCTCCCTTCAGTTCTTCGGTTGTCCCAGCCACATTCTAAGTGCTCAGTAGCTACATGTAGCCAGTGGTTACCATATTGACAGTGCCAGTTTAGACAACCTGTACTTTTCTAGCTAAATCCTAGTACTCACCCAGCCACTGTGCTACAACTAAACTGCACTGGTTGCGCTTCCCCTTCATACTTAACTTTTGCTTGATTCTGACTTTACTGGCATTGTTGCTATTCTTTTAGCCTGAAACATGCTTCATTTCCTTCTTTTATATACCCAAATGTTGCTCCTCTTCTAGGAAGTGTTACTGTTTGCCCTTGGGCTGGAACTAATTTCTATCCTATGCATTCCTGAAGTATTTGATTTCACTTGTCTTATGATTTTGGCAGTTTCTGTCTTGTGTTCTAATATTCATTAATCTGTACTAGTTTGGATTCTGTCCTTATTACCCCTCTGAAATCACTCTTTAGGGATCACCACAAACTTCCTTTTGCCAAATTCTAGAGTAATTTCTATGTCCTCACCTTTCTTGAACTCAGCACCAACTAATACAGCTGATCATTACCTCCCATTTTACTTAAAAATTTTCATTATGAAGTAATTCACACATACTAGAATACATATGAAGGCTTCCCTGGTGGCTCAGACAGTAAAGAATCTGCCTGCAATGCAGGAGATATGGATTCGATCCCTGGGTTGGGAATGTCCCCTGGAGAAGGAAATGGCTAGTATTCTTGCCTGGGAAATCCTCATGGACAGAGGAGCCTGGCAAGCTACAGGCTCAAAGCGACTTAACACTTTGACTTTCACTTAGGAAGTGTATATTTTACTTGCATTTTGAAGTACAACATCATTTAAAAAATAGAACATTAACTTTGAAGTGCCTCAGTGTCTTTAGGAGAAGGCAATGGCAACCCACTCCAGTACTCTTGCCTGGAAAATCCCATAGACGAGGAGCCTGGTAGGCTGCAGTGCATGGGGTCGCGAAGAGTCGGACACGACTGAAGCGACTTAGTAGCAGCAGGAGCAGCAGCAGTGTCTTTAATGCTTCTCTTTCTTTCCTAACTTCCAGATGACAACTGTCTGAATTTTGTATCAATCAATCTTTATTTTTCATTATAATTTTACTGCTGGGAGCCAGCGTGGAGAATCCCACCCATGGCAAAGGTCACGAGGAAGAGGCCTGACGGGCAAAGGCGAGATCAGGACTCAAGGGACCCCCTGAACTTGCTCAAGCATCTACCCCCGAACCAGAATCTGTCTGTCTTATTATTTTCTATCTTTCACCAGCTTTTCTGACATTAGCAGGGGTCTGTCCCTGACCAAAAGAGTTAACTTAGGGCTCTAGTTGATAAATCTCCTGGGCATGAAAGGAGTGTTTTAAACCCCCTGTTAGCATTCTAGCTTACTTGGCGGCTTTATCCAGACTCTTGCAACATTGTTGAGCCTATGCAATGCTTGCTGCCAAGTTCTCACGTCCCTTATCCATTGTGTTCCTGGGAGTGCGTATAGTCAGGATGTAGAAAAAACAAGTAATAGCCTTAGCGTTAGCAACATTAGACTTTGAGTTAATAAGTTCTTTCTTTGCTGTAACCTGCTGAATCTTTGCTACATAAAAATGTAACTCTGTACTTTAAGGGTGACGCAGGCTGAGAATTTAAGAAGAAACACTTTAAGGAAAAATCATTGTTCTGGTGTTCTGGCTGACCAACCTTTATCAAAAGGAGGTCATGGAATATCAACAGGCCTCCGGAATAGAAGATGATGTACAGAAAATAAGACTGGCAGGAAGGAACCTGATATCGATAAAAGTTATTACTGATGGAATGTTGAGTTGACTCTGCATTTTTCACCTTGCCTTGCATTTTTCACTCAGGGTATAAAAGCCCCGAGAAGAATAAAGTAATGGGCCTCGCTCGAAGAAGCTTGGTCACCCCGTGTCTCTTTCTTTATCTCTTTATCTGTCTTTTTTCATTCGCCGACGTCGTCTATCCTGAGGATATCTCTGGACTCTGCTGAGGCTGGACCTCGGCATTTTACCACGTTTATGTGTCTCTATCAGTACAGTATTTGCCTTTTGGCTTTTCTGTGAATAGAATCAAATTATATGTATACTTTAGTGACTGTTTTTGCTCAACTTCATTTTTGAGATTCATCTGTATAGGTGCATGTAGCTATCACTCATAGTCATGGCTATATAGTATTCTATTACAAAATGCATACCATGATTTATCCATTCAACTATGGACATTTAGATTAGTTTTTTTTTTTTATTATAAGCAAGGTAGTTACGAACATTTCTTCTTGGACATGTTTCCAGCTGCATGCATTCAAGTTTCCTAGGTCATTGAGACTCAAGAAATATGGTTCTTCAATTAGCAGTATAAACATTACTTGGGAACATATTAGTCCAAGAGGATTTGGGGCCCCACTCTAGACTTACTGAATCAGAAATTTCAAGTTGGGGCCTGGTACTCTGTTTTAAGGGCTCCCTTGTGGCTCAGGTGTTAAAGATATCTGCCTGCAATGAAGGAGACCTGGGTTTAATCCCTGGTTTAGGAAGATCCTCTGGAGAAGGGAAAGGCTACCCACTTCAGTATTCTGGCCTGGAGAATTTGGGTCACAAAGAGTTGAACACGACTGAGCAACTTTCACTCACTCTGTTTTAATAAATCCTCCAGATGATGCTGGTGGCGTACTCAATTTTGAGAACCATTGATCTAAAGGTGAGATTAATTTGCACCTTCTTATGATTTTTGGCTTCCATATACTTTTTGAAATACTGTTTAATATTTTTCCCCTCTATTTTTCCGTGACACTTGAGTACTCCTGATGAGGAAATGATTTACAACTAAGGAACTAGACTGAAAAATCACAAAGAAAGCCTGTCAGGTGTATTCTACAGTGATGCTCTCAAGGCTCTGGCAAAGCCATAAACTGAAATAGTTTTCTTTTATGATAAAGTCAGCCTGCTCAAAGACAGTCTAGCTGCCAATTAGTTTATTAAAAAACTGTATAAACAAGACTTACTGTTTCTAAACTGTCTGCAATTTGTTCCCTCCCTTTTCCCATCTTTTGCACATTTTTTTGTCTTTTTTGCTTTGATAAGTTTTTGATTATGTCATGTGACTAAATCTGCATACAAGTAACTAGTTAAGTATTTTTGAGTATCCTTTCACACACCACAATTCTGTTACTGTTTTTTTTCTCCTACTTAACTGGTTACTCTTTTTCAGTCCCCTCTGCCAGCTTCATCCCCTTTACTCAGTCTTTTAATATTGCAGTGCCCTGGGCCATAGTCTAAGCTCCTCTGCTATTCTCTATCAGGATATTTGCTCTAAATAGCCCTGTTTTATGGTTTAGTTGCTAATACGTGTCCGACTGTTACAACCCCATGGACTAGCCTGCCAGGCTCCTCTGTCCATGGGATTCTGGCAAGAATATTGGAGTGGGTTGCCATTTCCTTCTCCAAGATAGTCCTACCTGAGCCTAATAAGTGACGCAAATTTTTATCTCCAGCCTTGACTCCTCCCCTAGGTCTAGACTTGTTTTTTCAGCTCAATACTTGATATCTCCATTTGGATGACTAAAGGTTTTTCACCTTTTACAAAGCAAAACAAAACGCTGATTTCCATGGCTAACTGCCTCCAAACTTACTCTTCTAGTCTTTCCTTTCTCCATCAATTACATACATCTTAAACTGAAAACCTAAGAGTTATCCTTTATTTCCTCTTTTTTTCCTCAATTACCACATTCAGTTAGTCCTTTCAGCTCTTCCATATCTATCTAATCTCCAGTCTATCCATTCTCTTGATGCCATCATTTATGTCTTGCCTGGGTGGCTATAAAAGCTTCCTAAGCTGGTTTCCTTGTTCCCTGCCCAGCAACAATTAATGCGACATGCAGGAATCAAAGTTGTCTTCAGAAACATGGATCAGAACATGACATTCCCTAAAACAAAATCTTGCAATGATTCCCACTGCATTTCAAATAAAATCCATATATTTTATCATGGCCTTCAAGGCCCTCTATATATTGGACTATGCCCATCTCTTCAACTATTTCTCCTATCATGCTTTCTCCACTCATTCTGGTTTACTTTCTACTCCTCTGATACACAACTTGCCTTCAGGCCTTCATACTTGTTCTGTCTGGAATTCTGTTCCCCTGGGCCCAGATCTTTATGTTTGATGAAGTCCAATTTACTATTTTGTCATTGTTGTTGCTTGTGTTTTGCTTCCTAAGCCTTTGTATAATCCTAGATCTTGATAATTTTTTTCTTCTAAGAGTTTTATTATTTTTCCTGTCATGTTTAGGTCATTGATCCATTTTGAGCTACGTTTTATATAAAATGAGAAGGTAGGGGTCCAGCTTCATTGTTATATATGTGAATATCTGTTTTGGATGTCCTGGCACCATTTGTTGAAAAGACTATTCTTTGCTCCTCTTGAATTTTCTTGTTACTCGCTGAAGATTAGGTGACAGTAAAAGTGAGTGTTTCGAGCCCCATAGGGCCAGGGAGGCACCAGCTGCCCCACGGGGAGGAGGCTGAGTCCGCAGTGTGAGGGAGTCCCCGGCCTCTCTGTGCCTATGTCTGGCAGAGCCGGTGTGAGATGAAGGAACAATCCTTCCCAGCCACTGGGATCATCAAGAGTTTTGGCCAGACCTTCAAGCACACACCGAGATAGCAGCTAGATGAAAAGCACAGACTATGGTGCTGAAACAGATTAATAAGGAACTTAGTAATTTGGCCTGTGACCCTCCAGCACAATGTTCTGCAGGTCCAGTTGGGGATGATATGTTCATAGGCAAGCCGTAATTATGGGACCTAATGACAGCCCATATCAAGGTGGTGTATTCATTTTCCTTCAGACTGCCCCTTCAAACCACCTAAGGTTGCATTTACAACAAGAATTTATCATCTAAATATTAATAGTAATGACAGCATTTGTCTTGATATTCTAAGATCACAGTGGTCTCCTGCTTTAACTATTTCTAAAGTTCTTTTATCTATTTGTTCACTGCTATGGGATCCAAACCCAGGTGATTCCCTAGTGCCAGAGATTGCACGGATCTATAAAACAGATAAGTACAACAGAATATCTCAGGAATGGACTCAGAAATATGCTGTGTGATGCTACCTTAAAGTCAGAATAACCTGCATTATAACTGGAGTAAACTTTACTTTTCCTTTTTTGATTTTCTTATCTGGCTGCTCCCCTATCAGACCTCATCTTTTTTAATTTTATTTTTTATTTACCTCCCTCCATTCATTCACATGCTCATCTGAGAAGACTTAAGTTTTTCCAGCTTTGAACAATAACTGCTTTTAGAAACTGTAAAGTAGTTACAAGAGAACAGTTGCCCAAGATTCAGAATTTTTTAAAAATGGAGCATGTGTATTACGTGGTCAATGTCTTCACTCTAACTTGGTTATGAGACTAAAATCATCCCTCACTGCTCTTAAGTGCTGAAGAATCATCTAAGAGGGAGGAAGATGTCACATCAAAGGAAGCAGCATTATTCTAGAAGCATCCATTCTTGTTTAAGCCTTCCACTGTTGGAGATTTGAGGTTACATGATATACTTTATGCTCATAACGATGTGGCTGGATAATTGGTATTGAATTTATAGTATCAGCAGAACAGAAAATGTGATTTTTTTGTGCATGTCAATAAAGAGATAACCAGTTCTGGTTCTACAGAGAATGGAAATTGGAAGTCAAACACCCTTTGTATTCCAAAATAGGGTCTCAAAACATTTTGTAATTTTCATTTAAATTGTTAGGAGGCTTGGAGTTACTAGGTAATCTATCTTCCAATATACTGTTCAATATAGCAGAGAATAAATGATGCAAGTTGTCAATGGAGGAGTGACCAACTATTAGCTCTGCTAGTAACTGGCTTATTTTTCTTCAATAAAGTTGCATAAACCAATGAATTAGCTCCCTGAATTAATCAGTATGGGAAACAATCTTTTGTAAGTGCAAAGCCGTTTTTTGTATGTACCTTTGGGATTTGCCTCATTGTTTGACATCAAATGATGTAAAGTTCAAGACTGAATATTTTGCCATGTTCAGTTAAAAGTGTGGAGTCTGTTACAAGTTGACGTATTGATTGACTTGATTTATACAGAATCAATAAGCTATTGAGATAGCGTAGCTTTACTATGCTGCACATGATACTGGCAGCCTGGGAGTTCATAGATGGGCTTGGAACCCAGCAGTTTTGAAATGTATATATGGAGTTTAAGAAATTTATTTTCCAGGTGCAACCCCCATATAACTAAATTTTTTCTTCACCTTGCACACTTGACTACCTATGTGGGATATTGAGTTTTTTAGCGGATTGAATATCCATTAAAATGGATTTGTTCAGCCATTTACGTTAATGAGCATTTAAGTGCAACAGATACCACTTCAGGTGGCTTAGTTCAGTCTCTCAGTAATGTCCAACTTTCGCCTCCCGTCCATCACCAACTCCTGGAGTTACTCAAACTCAACGTCCATTGAGTCGGTGATGCCATCCAACCATCTCATCCTCTGTCATCCTCTTCTCCCGCCTTCAGTCTTTCCCAGCATCAGGGTCTTTTCCAATGAGTCAGTTCTTCGCATCAGGTGGCCAAAATATTGGAGCTTCAGCTTCAGCATTAGTCCTTCCAATGAATATTCAGGACTGATTTCCCTCAGGATGGACTGGTTGGATCTCCTTGCTGTTGAAGGGAATCTCAGGAGTCTTCTCCAACATCACAGTTGAAAAGCATCAATTCTTCAGCACTCAGCTTTCTTTATAGTCCAACTCTAACATCCATACATGACTACTGGAAAAACAATAGCTTTGACTAGACAGACCTTTGTTGTCAAAGTAATATCTACTTTTTAATATGCTGTCTAGGTTGATCATAACTTTTCTTCCAAGGAGCAAGTGTCTTAATTTCATGGCTGCAATCATTATCTGCAGCGATTTTGGAGCCCAAAAAAGTAAAGTCTGTCACTGTTTGCATTGTTTCCCCATCTATTTGCCATGAAGTGATGGGACCAGATGCCGTGATCTTCGTTTTCTGAGTGTGGAGTTAAGTCAACTTTTTCATTCTCACTTTTATCAAGAGGCTCTTTAGTTCTTCTTCATTTTCTGGTATAAGTGTGGTGTCATCTGCATATCTGAGGTTATTGTTATTTCTCCCGGCAATCTTGATTCCAGCTTGTGCTTCATCTAGTTCAGCGTTTCTCATGATATACTCTGTATATAAGTTAAATAAGCAGGATGACAACATACAGCCTTGATGTACTCCTTTCCCTATTTGGAACCAGTCTGTTGTTCTATGTCCAGTTCTAACTGTTGCTTCTTGACCTGCATATAGATTTCTCAGGAGGCAGGTCAGGTGTTCTGGTATTCCCATCTCTAAAAATTTTCCACAGTTTAATTCAACAAATAATGTATAAGACATGTGAGGGAAACTTTTCTAAAACAGATCAAAGAAAATAAATGGAGACAGTCATCTTTCCTTGATAGAAAGACTGAATATGAATATAGCAAATAGGCTCCCTAATTCTCCCTAAAGTAGTGAAGAGGTTTAATGCAATTCCACTAAAGGTTTCCATAGATGTATTGGGTTGATGCAAAAGTAATTGTGGTTTTGCATTGTTGAGCTTTGCTGTTCAACAGTGCCATTTAAGAATGTATTGGGATACATTCTTAAATAAATGTGGTTATTTTATACATCATTTTATTGCACATTTCTTGCTTCATTTTTTTTGCTAATGACTTATTGCTGTTTATTTTATATTTATTTTAGACTAGGGAAATGATGTCTAAAAGCAAAAGACAAAAAAGCAAATTTGAGCGATTTTCTTATTTGAGTTCAAAATGTGTCATAAAGCACTGGAAACAACTCGCAACATAAACAATACATTTGGCCCAGGAACTACTAACAAACATACAATGTAGTGTGGTTCAAGTTTAGCAAAGGAGACAAGAGCCTTGAAGATAAATACAGTGCCTGGCCATCGGAAGTTGACAATGACCAATTAAGAGAGAGAAGTTAACAAAGAACTGAACATCAACTATTCGACAGTCATTCAGCATTTGCTGCAAATTGGAAAGTTGGAAAAGCTCAGTAAATGGGTGCTGTGTGAGCTGACCAAAAATCAAAAAAATTGTTTTGAAGTGTTATCTACTCATTCTATGCAACAACAATGAACCATTTCTTGATCTGATTGTGACATGCGACAGAAAGTGGATGTTATACAACAACCAGTGCCAAACCACTCAGTGATTGGACCAAGAATAAGCTCCAAAGCACTTCCCAAAGCCAAACTTGCACCATAAAAAGGTTATGGTCACTGTTTAGTGGTCTGCAGACTGTCTGATCCACTACAGCTTTCTGAATCCTGGCGAAACCATCACCTCTGAGAAGTATGCTCAGCAAATCAGTGAGATACACCAAAACTGTAACACCTGCAGCCAGCATTGGTTAACAAAAAGGACTCAATTCTTCTCCACAACAGCAACAGCACCCTGCCACACATCACACAACCAGTGCTTCAAAAGTTGAACTAATTGGGCTATGAAGTTCTACCTCATTCACTGTAGACCTGACCTCTCACCAACTGACTACCACTTCTTCCAGCATCTCAACAACTTTTTGGAGGGAAAATGCTTCCACAACCAGCTGCTGCTGCTGCTGTTGCTAAGTTGCTTCAGTCGTGTCCGACTCTGTGCAGCCCCATACACGGCAGCCCACCAGGCTCCCCCGTCGCTGGGTTTCTCCAGGCAAGAACACTGGAGTGGGTTGCCATTTCCTTCTCCAATGCATGAAAGGGAAAAGTGAAAGTGAAGTCCCTCAGTCGTGTCCGACCCTTAGCGACCCCATGGACTGCAGCCTACCAAGCTCCTCCGTCCATGGGATTTTCCAGGCAAGAGTACTGGAGAGGGATGCCATTGCCTTCTCCGTCCACAACCAGCAGGAGGCAGAAAATGCTTTCCAAGAGTTCATTGAATCCTGAAGCACAGATTTTTATGCTACAGAAATAAACAAACATTTCTCATTGGCAAAAATGTGTTGATTGTAATGATTCCCATTTTGATTAATAAAGATGTGTTTGAGCCTAGTTATAATGATTTAAAATTCATGGTCCAAAACCACAATTGCTTTACTAGTAAATTAATGTCTTGGGATTTTAAATGAATTTCTAGAAAATCAGCTGGAAGGAATAACAAAGATATTAAATTATTGAATTAAAATATGATTAATAAGGAGAGATTGGCATCAGATGTTAAATCTGTGTTAACATTGTTACACAGATATATAGTCAGACAACTAATGCTTTGAAACAGATACTTATCAGTGCGTAACTGATACCAGAAGGTCACTTAAATCTATTTAAGGGGAGCCAAATTTTCATAAGTAGCTTCACTAGAACTTTTAACTTGAAATTTTTTGCTAAGACTACAAAAAAACCTTACTTTCTTATAGTTAACTTATAAAATATTTTAACTCTTAGAAATGTTTTTTGACAAAATCATTTGAAACATGAAATGATAATCTTCACTTCATGTTGGCTGTTCCATAATTGAATCATTTTACAAAACATCCCAGACTTCATCCATTTTTGTAAGAGTATCTTCTAGTCAAATCTTGTATCTTTGACTTTTTGTTCTTGTCAGCTTTAAGAGCTAGTTGGACTGATCAACACAGTCTATGGCTCTGCTCATGTCTTGAATAGTTTTCCATAAGTTCACTTCATAGTCAATTTTCATTGCACTTGCATTGTATTTTTGAATGACAATCTGTGAGACAGTGGCAAACACAGACATTAACACAGGAGGTACTAGGAAGCAGGAAAGAATGTTTGAGGAAGTGTTGATTTCTCTTTTTTTTTGGCTACACTGTCTGGCTTGCAGGACCTTATTTCCTCAACCAGGGGTTGAACCTGTGCCCTCAGCAGTGTATACATGGAGTTCTAACCACTGGTTGTTGTTTAATTGCTAAGTCATGTCTGACTCTTGTGACCCCATGGACTGTAGCCTGCCAGGTTCCTCTGTCCATCGGATTCTCCAGGCAAGAATACTGGAGTGGATTGCCATTTCCCCCTTCAAGGGATCTTCCCGACCCAGGGATTGAACCTGTGTCTCCTACATTGGCAGGTGAATTCTTTACCACTGAGCCACCTGGGAAGCCTCCCACCATGCTTTAATAACATGGAAAAATCAAAATCACTTTCCTTGGTTTTCCCCAAAGGCAGCTGAATATACTTAAAACACTATTTAGAGACTTCCCTGGTGGCGCAGTGGATAGGAATCTACCTGCCAATGCAGGGAACACGGGTTTTATCCCTGGTCCAGGGGAATTCCACATGCTGTGGAGCAGCTAAGTCTGTGGGCCACAACAACTGAGACCACATGCTACAGCTTCTGAAGTTCACGTACCCAGCGCCTGTGCCCTGAACCAAGACACGTCACCACAGTGAGGAGCCTGTGCACTGCAACTAGCGACATTCTGTGAGCAGTAACACAGACCCAGCACGCCCAGAAATAAGTAATTTAAAAATATATTACTTGGTTATAAAACAGGGCCTTATATATGAAGATAGGTGGAATAAATATTACCCTATGAAATTTAAGTGTTTGTAGAAGTATGCTATTTTCATTATATTTAGAAAAAAATAAAGTTCAGTTGGACTTTAATATGGGTTTGAACTGCATGGGTCCACTTATGCTCAGATTTTTTTCAATAGTAAAAACTACAGTACTACACAATTCATGAAAGGCTAATTTGGCGGGTGCAGGACCACAGATACTGAGGAATCAAATATAGGTAGGGTTGATACTTGTATTTTTGACTGCACAGAGGATCACCACCCACAACCTGTGTTATTCACGGGTGAACTGTACATCATAAAGTATATCATATTCTAATATTAGAGAAATTGGTAAGAAAATTACTATTTACCTGAAGTAATTTTTGAAGATATGCCTTGAAAATTTTAATATTCCACTCACCTAGGAGCTAGAACCTGACTCAAAAATAACCAATTTTCAAAAAAAAAAAAAATTCACAGGGTTAAAACTATGGAAAGATTAATCACTGATGACTCATGAAGCAACTCAGAATATTGAAGTGCCTCATTTCAAAACTTACTGTAAATCAAAAATTGCAGTTATTTGAATTCCCTGTAAAGGTCATGAAAGCTGTGTTATTTATACTTGTGTATTTTCCTGTAATTTTTTCCACCTCTTATGGGCATCATAGAAAATAAGAGTTTAAAACTTATCCTCTGCAGTCAGAAAGTAGACACGAAAATTACTCTGGTTACTTAAATCAGGGCAAGATCTGTGGAAGACCTGTCTTAGAATCATTTGGGATGCTTGTTAGAAATGCAGATTTCTGAATCCCTCACCAGACCTGAATCACTGTATGTAGGAGAGCTCCCAGGATAGTAACAAGTTCTCCAGGTATTCTCATATTTAAGTTTGAGATCCATTGCCACATGACTTCTGGATCTGAGATATCAACCTTGAGAGCACTAAAATAATTCCTCCCATAAATGTTGATACAGGGGAAACGTGACATTAAAATGGGTGTGCTACTTCCCACAGAGTATAAGAACAGGAAATAATATGTTCTGCCATCAGACAAAAGGAATTTTAGAGGCAAAGTTGGAAATAGTTAAGAGCTATTTCATTCTTGATTATACTAATAACATCATTGCTTATAAAATGTATAGATTTTACAGTATATTTTTCCTTATTGATGTTAAGTGACATGAAATTAGCTGAGCATCATTTGATTCCTTTGGAAAATGTTTTTGTTGTTTTCGTGTTTTGCTTTTACTTTAAACACTCAGATGTATCTTTAGTTCTTTCCACTAAATATCTTGAGTTTTCAGAGTTGTGGTTGTGATACATGTTTTCATTAATGCTAGCCATTTTCACTTGTAATCCCAGTTATAATTGTTACCAGTGGAAACTGAATAAAATGGGTTTTATGGGACTTCCCTGGTGATCCAGTGGTTAAGTATCTGCCTTGCAATGCAAGGAACATAGGTACAATCTCTGATTGGGGAACTAAGATCCCACATGCTACAAAGCAACTAAGCCCACACACCACAACTACTGAGCCCGGGCTCCAGAGCTTCAAGGCTCAACTAGAGAGTCCCTGTGCCCACTGCAACGAAAGACACTGCAAACGCAACTAAGATGAGGCAGCAATATATACATAAATACACATACAGAAGGAATTAAATTTTTTTATTTTTCTTTTTACACAACTGTGTAAAGTTAAGTGGCTAATAGTTTTCATTTGGTCAATTTGTTTTCTTTGTGAGAGTTGAACACACATAATTCTTCCTTAATCATCTCCCAACTTACCCTTCAAACCTTGCGTTTCCTCCCTGCAGCCCCTCACCTCCCATTGCTGCTGCGCTGTGTTCAGTCGTGTCCCACTCTTTGCAACGCTATGGACCCACCAGGACCCTATGGACCCACCAGGCTCCTCTGTCTATGGGATATCCAGGCAAGAATACTGGATTGGGTTGCCATTTCCTACTCCAGGGGATTCCTGACCCAGGGATTGAACCCACGTCTCCTGCATTGGCAGGCAGATTCTTTACCACTGAGCAACCTGGGAAGGCTGCTTTTTGTTTTTTCTATAGGAGTTGAATATACATGAATTCTTCCTTAACTGTCTCCAATCTTCCGCTTCAAACCTCAAACCCCTCCTCCCAGGCCCAGTTTAAAAAGAATCAGTCAACAGCATTTACTGAGCGTTCATCACACCATGGGGAATCACAAAAGAAGAATCTAGGCTCCTTTTCTAAGTTCTCTGTCACTGATAAGAGTTCAGTCAGTATCCAAGTCCTGCCTCTATTACCCCCAAATTTGCAAGACTCACTTTTGCTCAGGGGCAGTCATGGACCAATCATGCGGTTTGGCCTTATTCTCCTCCACCTGTCTCCTCCAAAACGTTCTCCAGAGGTATGGGCTGTGGGCTTTTTGTGGTCTCCAGTTTCACAGGGGGCTATTCTTGGGTGCTGTTGATCATCAGTTGTGAATCCTAGTCTGCCCCATATCTGCAAAAGTGGATTGAAACCAGATCTCTTTCTCCTTGCTATCATGACTTTTCAGCCTCCACAGAGTGAGACACTAGGGCCTCGTAAAGATAATTTCAGGACAAAATTACAAAGTAGGAGAGCCAAAGGTTAAAGTTTGGCAGCTCTATTTTGGATTTTCACCTGCACTGCCCAGGAGAGAAAACCTTAAAGGTCTTAAGCTTTTAGATGGAGAAAGTCCTCCTGGCTTTGTTTGTAACACCACTTCAAATAGATTTCCTTCTTTGAATCTTTCAACTGTTCCTACTTTTCATTGAAAGGGACCTTGTTGTTTAAACTTCCTTCCTTCCTTCTTCTTTCCACTCATACCACACACTGTCCAGTCAGGACAGACCAGGGGTTTGGGCTGCATAGGGAAAAACTCCCTGGCCCAGTTTCATGTGCACATGGGTGTGTGTGTGTGTAGGAAATGATGGATGGACTATGGGTTCTCCAATTCACATCTCTTATTCAGTGTTCTCTCCAGGGCAACTGTAAGCCTGTGGCTCTTTTGCTAATTAGCCCATACCTTAAACACGCACATGTGCATACACATTCACATAGATTGTACTACATAGTACAAAACTCATATATTGAGAATAGAGTATAGCCACAATAGTCGTAACTTTCCTGTCTGGAAAACAAATAGGTCTGTAACGAATGGTTTGATATATTTCTTGATCTCTTTAGGATCTATGGAGGAGCTGGAACTAGCTCTGTATGACTCTTCATTTCATAGTGGTCACGTTGCCCACATTTTTGTTGTTTCAGAATATGCCTCAGAAACACGGGGATGAGGGTAGCAATAAGTTCACCAGTTTCTCTCCAGGATTGCCAGATATAGCAAATAAAAGTACAGGATGCCCAGTTAAACTGGACTTTCAGATAAACCATGAGTAATGTTTTAGTGTAAGTATGTGCTATGCGATATTTAGGATATACTAAACTATTATTTGGTGTTTATCTAGAATTCAAATTTATCTGGGCATCTTGTGTGTTTTTTATCTGGCAGTTCTTTTCTTATCATGTCTCCTTGTTCATCTCTAGTCTCACAGCTACCGTCTTAGACTAGGGGCTCTCATTAGCTCAGGCTTGGTTCTGCATCTGCCTGGGTTGCCTTCCCAACACTGCTCTCTACTGATCTATCCCCATAGCCTGCTACACACTAAACGTTTTTTAGATGCTACTTTCATTAGGTTTCTCTTCCACATAAGAAATCACAATGACTCCTGTTCCTTTCCAAAGTGATTTTCTAAAAAGATATGATTCAAATGAATTTATGTACAAAGTAGACTCACAGAGAATGAACTTACATTTGCCAGGGAGAAGGATGAGCAGAAGGGATAGTTAGGGAGTTTGGGATGGACTTGTATGCACTGCTATATTTAAAATGGATAACCAACAAGGACCTACTGTTGAGCACATGGAACTCTGCCCAGTGATATGTGGCAGCCTGGATGAAGGGGAGTTGGGGTTGGGGGAGAACAGAAACATGTATATGTATGGCTGAATCCCTTTGCTGTTCACCTGAAACTATCACAACAATTGTTAATTGGCTGCTACTGCTACTGCTAAGTCGCTTCAGTCATGTCCGACTCTGTGCAACCCCATAGATGGCAGCCCACCAGGCTCCCCGTTCCTGAGATTCTCCAGGCAAGAACACTGGAGTGGGTTGCCATTTCCTTCTCCAATGCATGGAAGTGAAAAGTGAAAGTGAAGTCTCTCAGTCGTGCCCTACTCTTAGCGACCCCATGGACTGCAGCCTACCAGGCTCCTCTGTCCATGGGATTTTCCAGGCAAGAGTACTGGAGTGGGGTGCCATTGGCTAAACTCCAATAAAAAGTAAAAAGATTTTTAAAAAACACCTGATTTTCAATCAGTGTGCAATTAATCACATACCAAACTATATGGGTTTGTGGGTCTATGAATTTTCCTTAGAAGATCTTTTATTTTTTCAATTGGGATCTCAATATGGTATCTTCAGGCTAGGTAGAGAACTGTGGCTTATACAGAGAGACAAAAGTAGATGAATTTAGAAAAATGCACCTTGCCTCAGTCATGACTTTTGCTTGAGACAGCAGCGTTTTGAAAGCTCCCTTATTAAATCGTTCGACTTCCACCAGCATTTTGCAGAATAGGCAGAGCAGGGATTATTTCATTTTAAAGATAAAGTAACTAAATCCCAGAGATGTGAACTGTAAAGTCATGCACAGCTGTCGCATGGCACAGCCGGAGTTTGAGGAGAAATCTGCAAACTGCAAGTCTGTTTCTCTTTCCACTTTTACAATCACCAGCTTTTAAAATGGCTCCCAAGATGGTTCAATGGGTGAAGAATCTGCCTGTAATGCAGGCGACACAGGGTTCGAATCCCTGGGACAGGAAGATCCCCTGGAGGAGGAAAATGGCAACCCACTCCAGTATTCTCAGCTGGAAAAGCCCGTGGACAGAGGACTCATGGGCTGCAGTCCCAAGGGTCGCAGAATGGTACACGACTGAGCGACTAAGTATAGTAGTACAGCTTTAAAAACTATAAAAACACTTGTACAATATTTTAAACAACAGTTTTAAAGCCACTTTGTATATATTTGAGCCTCATAAAACTTCCTCTCCGTCTCTAAAGAGATGTTGTTATTCCCCGAGCTGTGTGGTAGGCTTATCATTTAGCTGTCCTTCACACGTCGCAAAGATGGGGGAGTTGGCCATTTGGCCTATAGTGTTAACTTTTCAGTGTGGTCACAACAGTACTTGTATTCCAGTGCTTCAATTCCTCAGAAATCTAGAGACTATTTTTAGGGTAGGTTTCAGAGTCGATTTATAAGTCACAAAATAAAATCGTTTTTAATGTTTTATGTTTACTCACTTAAGCATAAAAAGGATATTACTTTACATGGTGATTCATCTATTTTGGGTCTGAATTTTTTTCCTTTTCCACAAATAATATATTCTAAGCATATAAATTGAAGAAAGAGAAAAAAAATAAAAGCTTCTGTTGCTTCCTAGGTCTCCTTATGGTATTTATTTTTCTGCTACCTCTTTAGCAGCCTCACTTTCTTTTTTCTTTTCTCTCTTTTGGCCAGGAGTGCAGCTTGTGGGATCATAGTTCCCTGACCAGGAATCGAACCCATGTCCCCCTAAATAGGGAGGTTGGAGTCTTAACTGCTGGACCTCCAGGGATGTCCCAAGCCTCACTTTCTTAGTGGTTTTGCTGGCTTAAAAAAAAAAAAAATCAATCTGGGGACTTTTCATGATCTCTCATGGTTGTTGTCTATGCCACCTGCAGCCCAGACATTTTCCTATAAATGCAATTTTCATATTTATTGCTCTAGATGAACATAGTCTTCTAACAGCCATTTCCAACTTAACATGCCCAAAACCGAGCTAATATACCACCCCACCACCTCCTTCTAAGTCATCCATAGTTTAGGAAATGGTAATTCTGCAATGCTCAAAGTATAGAGGCATTCTCAACTTCTCTTTCTTTCACAATCTATACTCGATCTGTCAGCAAATCTTATGGCCCCCTGTATCCAGATTTCTCCAAGACTAGATCACTCTTCACCACCTCGACTGCTTCCTCCCTACTCCCAAATTACTATCACCTCTTGCCTGGATTATGATCAGGACCCTCCTAACTGCTCCCCTTTTCTGTCTCTGCACTCCTTAACAGAACAGCCAAAGGACGTTAGATCATTTCAAAACTCAAAACCCTAGAGTAGCTTCCCTTCTCATTCACAATAAAAGCCAAAGTCCTTGCAAAGACCCAGAAGATCCTACCTAGTTCCCTCTCAGGCCACGTTTTCTAACTTTCCCCCTATGCTCCTTTGCATCCTTTTCTCCTGGATGATCCCCCTATGAGGCAAGCCTGACTCTGCTACGGGCATGGCCTTCTCACATGTCATTTCCCCTCTCCCAGACACCACACACACAGCTTCCTTTTTCTTCCATGTCTTTAATGTTACGACACCAACACTTTCAGCAACCTTTTCTGCCTTATTTCTCTTACTAACAGTTTATCACTAACATACTAAATATTTTACTGGTTTATCTTTTTATTGTCTATCCAGCATATAAAAAGCATTCAATAAATGTTTGTTGAATGAATGAATGAATGCAAAGATGATTTTCCCATGTTGAAGCTGTTTTTAAACACGTATTATATTTTTTTATGGCAATTCTAAAACTAGTTTTCACAAAACAGTTTGAGGAATCGTGTGTAGCCTTCTAATCTTATTGAGAAAGTTAAAAATATATTTGAAGACATAGTTACTATTAGTAACCTTGGGTATAAATATAAAATGTAAACTTGAAGAAAATATGTGTTGATGGGATTACTAAACTGAACAGACTTCCTTAAGAGGTGATTATAGATACAGACTTAGGACTCTCAGCTGCGAAGAGAATGAGTCATTTCAGAGGAAATCATATTAGATAAGGCTTAAAGGCAAAGAGTGGCTTTGTGGTAACTGAAAGTTGGTGAGCAACTATACAAGTTAATAACATTAGTACTGCATTGATATTTATTAAGGGTTTACCATTTGCTAGCATGAGGCTAAGGGCTAAACATCATGTGGTAGGTATCTTTATTTTTCCATTACACAGAGGAAAAAGAATATCAAGGCTTAGAGTAATTAAGTAACTTACCCACTGTCCCAGAAGCTTTAAGGGCAAAGGTAAAACTACCACAGAAAACCCTGGAATGTAGCACCATTTTGGAGGGCAAAATACCGTTTCCCAGGAAGCCCAACACAGCCAGGGTTTCCTCTACTTTCTATTGAAGCCACTTTGGATGAACAACACATCAAAGTGCTGGTTAGGGGTAAGTTGTGTGGAAAACACCGCACCTTTAAACACTGGACACACACACACCGTGGGGTGAGGTGCTCTGGATATCAGAAGCACTCAGGAACAGACCGCGTGAAAGAGCAAGTCTCCTGTCAGAAGTTTCCTGTACCGAATAAAAAGTTTGTCCCTCTCTTCCAGCCTCCTTATTCCGTGTGTGTAGTTGACTTTCCATATGCTGCTTTATGTGATACAATCTTGCCAAAAGCCAAGCAGCTTTGCTGGTCTAGAGAGGATTGCTTATTTCCCTACAATATTGAAAGTCTTGTTGTTAAATATTTATTACTTGTTGTAGCATATCCACAGCCAAAGGTGATAGAATTGGGCAGCACATTAATCATGGGAATGCGTTCTTCAGATGTCTTCAGAATTAATCAGCGAAAGGGATGGCCTCAACGGGAACAATTTACAAATACTATTTCAGATGCAGGCAAACCATTTTACCAAGAGAAGAAGGAAAATACCCACTTTAACTCAGCCTTCTGTCTTTAAGAGTTCTTGTCGTTTTAGCGCCTTTGATGACTGGGGGCTGGGAGGGTGTCACAGAAGTGGGACTCCTTCCTCAGAATCTAAGAAAATGTTTGGTGTCACCCTTAGCCAGTCAGCATTGAGTCTGTGTCCTTCATGTTGCTGAGAAGAGTTCTCAACTCTTTTCCTACTGCAACACCTTGAGGCATGGGGGTATGCTTCCGTCAGTGTAAAGCAGTGTTCTCAGCAGGGGTGAGAGTGATAGCAAGATAAAGTGAAAGTGAAAGTGAAGTCACTCAGTCGTGTCCGACTTTTTCTGACCCCGTGGACTGTAGCCTACCAAGCTCCTCTGTCCATGGGATTCTCCAGGCAAGAATACTGGAGTGGGTTGCCATTTCCTTCTCCAGGGGATCTTCCTGATCCAGGGATCGAACCTGGGTTTCCCGCATTGGAGGCAGATGCTTTAACCTCTGAGCCACAGATAGCAGAATTTTTGCAAGTTTGGATTGAATGAAGTTAGAAAAACTTTCTTCTGGAGAGTCTGTTACACCCTCCTATGAAGTAATTTCCTTACTTTCCAATTGATCGTTAGTGGTTTAGAACAACTGTTGCTGTTCAGTCTAAGTTGTATCCGACTCTGTGACCCCATGGACTGCAGCACGCCAGGCTTCCCTGTCCATCACTATCTTCCAGAGTTTGCTCAAATTCATGTCAATTGAGTCAGTGATATCAGCCAACCATCTCATCCTCTGTCAGCCCCTTCTCCTCCTGCCCTCAATTTTTCCCAGCATCAAGGTCTTTTCTAATGAGTCAGGTCTTCCCATCAGGTGGCCAAAGTACTGGAGCTTCAGCTTCAGCATCAGTCCTTTCAATAAATATTCAGGGTTGATTTCCTTTAGGATGGACTGGTTGGATCTCCTTGCAGTCCTAGGGACTCTCAAGAGTCTTCTCCAGCACCACAGTTTGAAAGCTTCAATTCTTCAGCATTCAGCCTTTCTTTATGGTCCAACTCTCACATCTGTATGTGACTACTGGAAAAACCATAGCTTTGACTATATGGATAATATACTTGATAAATGCTCATTGAATTGAGCTAACTCGGTTTCTCACCCTGCCTAGGACTTTTGAATAATATTAGGTTGGATGTGTCCATTTTCTGTTTGCATCTGCCCAGGCGATTTAGCAGCAGAAGGAAATGGCAGCTCACTCCAGTGTTCTCACCTGGAGAATCCCAGGGACGGGGGAGCCTGGTGGGCTGCCATCTATGGGGTCGCACAGAGTCAGACACGACTGAAGCAACTTAGCAGCAGCAGCAGCAAGGTGTTCTTTTGGGCATATGACGTGGGGGCTGTCTCAAAGCTTTACATAATGGCTGAGGGAATTTCATTAAAGAGGTGAGAACAGTATGTCAGAGAGACTGTAGTTTGAATGCCTGCCATGCTTGCAGACTCCTTTTCAAGAGGCTGCCCCCGATTCAACCCCCTAAAAAGGCAGCAACACAGTCTGCTTCTTTCTTCCTTTTTGCCATGTTGGGTCTCAGCTGTGGGGCTTGGGCTTTTCTCTAGTTATGTCATGTGGGCTCAAGAGCCCAAAGGCTTAGTTGCCACTCAGCATTTGGGATCTTAGTTCCCTGACCAAGGACTAAACCTGCACTCCCTGTATTGGAAGGTGGATTCTTAACCACTGGATCCCCAGGGAAGTCGCCAGTCTGTTTCTTTAGTACAGGTGACCATGCCATGTCCCCTCTGAGCCTTCCATCTTAGCGACAGCTGAAGAAGTAGGAGAGGACACCTGGCTCAGAGGCACTCAGTGGCTTATGAGATAACCTCATACAAGAACTTTCCCCAAGAGGAACAGTAGTGATAGAATCAAACTCTCCCCTCCAGAGCATTTGATTATGAGCTCTAGAGAACTGGCAGCTGGTAGTGGGTTTCCCTGGTGGCTCAGATGGTAAAGAATCTGCCAGCAACACGGGAGACCTGGGTTCAGTTGCTGGGTTGGGAAGATCCTCTGGAGAAGGGAATGGCAACCCACTCCAATATTCTTGCCTGGAGAATGCCACGGACAGAGGAGCCTGGCCAGCTACAGTCCATGGGGCGGCAGAGAGTTGGACACGACTGAGAGACTAACAGTGGGAGCAGAAGCAGAAAGATCTGTGGTTGTACAACTTGAATTATACTGTGTTTGGAAGACATTAACAAGGAGTAGGGGAGTGGTGAGATGGGCTGGCTCATGCGGTTGAAGAGCTGGTTGAGCACATCTCTTCTCAGCTTTGACTCCAGAGACTCAGGTTGCTGGGAGTATTGACATCCACATAAATTGGCTTTTGTCACAATTCAGGCTTCCTTCCTCCAGATCTGGTTGTTAAATATTTACTAGCACACCACTGGGGTGTGTGAGGCATCCCTGTAATATATACATAATAAACAGAAGAAGCAGTTACCTCCTCTGAGAGTTTCGTCTTAAAATTGATGCCGAAAACTCAGCTTCTCTGTACACAGTGTGGAATCAGATCTCTAAAACAGAGTTTGGGGAGAGGGTAGCAAAGAATATCTAGAGTGCACAGTGGTAAAGAATCTGCCTGTGGTGTAGGAGACACATGCAGGAGATGCAGGTTTGAGCCCTGGGTCAGGAAAATCTGGAGAAGGAAAGGGAAACCCACCCCAGTACGCTTGTCTGGAAAGTCCAATGGCCAGAGGAGCCTGGCGGGCTACCGTCCATGGGCTCACAAAAGAGCTGAACACAGCTGAGTGACTAAGCAGATTGCTTTGCCAGGCGAAGAGGGACACAGCAGGCTCAAGCCCTCCAACCAAGTGTCCCAGTTTGAGGAAGACTGTGGTAAGTTTTTCTGGTAATTGTGCAAAGAGGGTGTGATCAGCTCGTAGACATTCTTCTGATGGGTTGGTGGTGAGTTAAGTAGAGTCCACATTGTCAAGCTTCAGGTCCAACTGGTCTGGGATCTACATGCTTGTGGGCAGTATACCACTGTTGATCCTTAACTTTTCCCACCTGGAGGGGGTTTCAGTATCTGCAAAACAGCTCAGAGATATTGTTGTGTGTATTGATGGGGACCCAGGACCCTGCCCCAAGGCTGCTCTTGACAGTTTGTTTCTCCTTGGTCTCCTATCCTCTCCCTTCCCTAGTTAAAAACTGCTTGGATCTGCCCATTGGAACTCAGGGAAGGTCACGGAGGGCGAATGAAGGCTGTTTCCTATAATCAGAGAAACGTTAGACAGAAAGGCCTTGTGCCCAGGAGCCCCCCACAGGGCCCCGAACATATCAAAAGCAAGCATAGTTTAAGGTAATATTAATGTGATTGTCATTAAGATTATAATAACAGAAAATGTTGGGAAATATATGATTTAAACTACAAAACTCATTGGAATGTGGTCAGAGTATGGTAACTTTCCTGTTCCTGGTACCCATCAAAGGCAAAGGCCCCCACCCCCAGGCTCACAAAGGATGACCTGACAAGCCGGTTAAGTCTCTGGCCTTATTTCCACATGATTTCTTTACCCCTGTCACTTGAGGTAATCTGAGTGTACACCAGTTACTTAAAACCACAAGAACTCAATGGATACAGTTTTTGAAAACCCCATTTTTCTTTTTTTTCCTAATGTAGAGAAAATGGGGCAGATCAAAAGAGTAAAAAGAGTGTATGTAGCCTTTGGAATGAGATTTGAATTCCAATACTACTTTATCCCTTCCTGATAGCATAATTTACTTATCTATGCCTCTCCTTATCTGTAAAATAGGGACAAAAAATAAAAAGCTCAAAGATATTTGGAAGATTTAAACAAAATGCTGTGTGTAAAACAACTAGCAGAGTGACAGGCACTTACTATGTACTTAGGAACTTCTTTCCTTTCCTCTTCAACGTATTTATTCAAGCTTTTAGAACAGCTGCTGATATCACTGTCAAGTCAGCAGTTGACAGAATTAATCAACCCTCCACCTATAGTAACAGGCAGTGTTATACTGCATTCTTTGTAATTTTATGTAATTTTGTGCTTAAGGTCAACTAAAATATTTTAAATATAGACAAAATTATTACAATCCTTTGAAACAAGCTTTTCTCTACACTTAGGAAGCTCCTGTATATCAGTCTACAAAATGTGCTCATTTTACTTTAGTTTTTAAACAAACATTTAAACTATGGGCAAAGAATTATACCACATGTTTTGGTGGGTGTGTGCTAAGACACTTCAGTTGTATCTGACTTTGTGACCCTATGGATTGTAGCTGCCTGGCTCCTCTGCCCATGGGATTTTCCTGGTAAGAATACTGGAGAGGGTTGCTATTCCCTTCTCCAGGCGATATTCCCCATCCAGGGATCAAACCCATGTCTCTTGTGTCTCCTGCACTAACAGGCTGTGGGGGAAATAAAAAGTGAATATGAAACGAAAAGTGCTTATATAATACAAAATATATAAAAAAGAGGAAAGGGAGGGAAACTTAGAGTTTCCTGAATATTCCCTTTCAGATACCCCACTTCTAGGTACTTAAATTGAACAATGCCATGTGTCCTTTAAATCCCTAATATACTGTTCTACAGTTTATTTACTGTTAGTTTACTTAGGTTTTCTGACCTTCATCTCATTATCACTGCTAGCACATTAAGGGTGAAATATGCCCATTTGCCAGGAATAATTCATGGGATGTGGTGCTTCTCAGTACCAGATGATTTAAGGGGAACCACTTGCCAATGGACTGGTTTTTGGCATACAGGGCCTTAATACTATGCCAGAACTGAATTTGTTTTGAAATAAAGTTTCTAATTTTCAAATATAGCATTTTCAAACAAATAGTGTGATGTACAAATTACTGTACTTTAGGTCATGTTAGAATAATCCACCCTCTAAATCTGTTTGACTTTTACCCCTTAAGAATTTTGCATCAGTTAATCATTTCTGTAGCGTATCACAATGGTTATAAATAATTACATAATCCTACATCTTCAGGGCCTGTCCCATTAGTGCCAGTAAAAAAAAAAAAAAAAGTAATTAGACATCATTATGTCCTCTTGAAAAGCTAAGGTCATTTGGCCTTGATTGCTGGCAGAGTTATCGGTGCCAAAGAAAAGTCAAGCCACTGTTGGCTTAGGCCTATGATTAAACATTGGGCTTGACACTTTTGAATAAAGGTAGTACCTTTTGAATAAATTTCAACACTACCCTTCAGATAAGTTGAAAGAAATACAAAACTAGTGTAAAGGGGTTGAAGACCATATATGGTATTCAAATATAAGTTTGGGAAGAGCCTATTTTTGACTCTTGCTAAGCACACACACACTCATACCCACATCCTGGTGTAAAGGTCCCACTCATCTGGGATGCAGAGGGCTGGTTTTGTGTGTTAGATCAATAATGCCTGTTGGTTCTGTGTAGGATGGCTCACCTGAGTGCGTGCATAACTGACAGTGCTGCTCTAGCGTCTCCGCGCCCCCCCGCCCGCCACACACACTCCAGAGAAGCACTGGCCAAATATTTTTATCCCTTTACTCCCAGAGCTCTCAATTGACTGTGGGGCATGGGAAGAGTCTCCTTAAACTCCTTAGACGTCTTCCCGCGGGTCCCTGGCTAGCTGTCCGGTCTCCTCGTGATGGTTCTTCTCTCTTTTAATTCAGGGGTCTTAGGCGGGACCCGTGAAGGGGGGATGCTCCGCTCTGCTCTTGGGCCCCAATACTGGAAAGGGATGCCTTCTGGCAAGAGGGCACCTCCGGTCGCGCTTGGCGGCTGGCGGCCTCGGGGCGGCAGCCCTGGAGGAGGAGGATTCAAAGAAGGGAGGGAGCTGGCGGCTGCCGAGGCCCGGGCAGCGGGCCCCGTCCGCGGCGGGCGAGCTCCGCGGTCCTCCCTCGCTCGTCTCCTTTGCTCATATTTGGACTCGGCTGCCCGTGCCCAGGAATTTCCCGTCATGCCTCCCGCCGCCCCGTCCGTCGCCGGGAGCCGGGGAGGAAGGGAGGGAGGCTCGGACAGCGGCGCCGGCGGCGGCGGCGGCGGCTCCCTGGCACTTCCATGAGCCCGCGGCGGACCCTCCCGCGCTCCTTCTTGCTCTGCCTCTGCCTCAGCCTCTGCCTGGCCGCGGCCGCGGCCCGGAGAGCAGTGCAGTCCGGTGAGTTGGGGCTCGCTCCCCCACCCTTGTCTGCCCTCACGCCCCGACCCCGCCGAGTTGAGATGTGACCCCGACCTCCGCTCCCCTGCGAGCTCCGGCAGCGCCCCCTTCAGCCTCCTGCCGGGAGCCCCCCTCTCCTGAGCCCAAGAGGGGCGCGGGTGGTGAGAGGCGGATAGAAGGAGGTCAGGGCTGGCTTCGCCCCCGCCGACGGGAGGCGTCTGGCAGCGTGGCTGACACCTTATCCCGTCCCGGGAGCGAACCTGAGCCGGAGGGAGGCTCTGGACCGACGTGGGCCCCCGAGGGAGGGGCTTGGCAGGGCGGCTGGGGAAGGGACGCCGCCTCAGGCTCGGGAGGGCGCAGGTCCGCGGCGGGGACCACCTCGGAGCCCCTGCCCCCGCGGAGGTGTGTGTGTGTGGGGGGGGTACTCCTGCGCAGCAGCCGCTGAGATAACGGGCCCGGGCGCGTGGGAACGGCCAACCAGGCCCGTGCCTCCCGCCGCGCGTCCGGGAGGGGCGCCGGGGAGCCGGGCGAGTAGGGGGACAGCGCCAGGAGCGGCGGGCGCGTGGCGACAAGCG
This sequence comes from Ovis canadensis, assembly GCF_042477335.2. Taxonomy (NCBI): domain Eukaryota; kingdom Metazoa; phylum Chordata; class Mammalia; order Artiodactyla; family Bovidae; genus Ovis; species Ovis canadensis. Next base: position 160,338,379 of record NC_091247.1, on the reverse strand, counting down.
GCGCACCCAGAAGCGCACCGCCGCCCTCGCCGCGGGGTCAGGTTCCCGCGGGACCGGCTGGTGTCTAATAGGCCAACACCGAACAAAATCCCGAGTTTTCCAGGTACCAGTTTTTTTTTTTTTTTTTTTGAGCGGAAAAAAGGGCATCGGAGTCTGGTTTGTAAGTTTCACCCTGGGCTGTTTACAACTATAAGATCGAAAGGTGCCATTCCTGCCTTATTTGGTTTAGGACTACAAGCTATCGAGCGAGGTAATTTTGTAACAGGACGATTTTTAAAATAGTTTTCTGTAAATAATGTGGAATAAGATTATTATAAAAAGTAATTATTTGAAAGTACAAATGTAGAGTTTAAGGTAAATGTCAAATTGCAGGAACCGTTATATTTGTGATGAGTATATAGTCATCAAAACTTCTCGATGCCCAATGTTATCTGGAATGGAAGAACTGAAAATATAATTTCTCAGAGTTAAGACTTCTTCGGAAATTTTAGTTTGCTTTTGTTTTTGACACCAATAATCTAAACTGTCAAGGTATGGCTAACACCCAAGATTTATAAATTAGTTGAAAACTGACTCTACTAAGTATAGATTATATTCAACACCCTCTGGTCTATTGCTTCCTATTTCCATTTGCAGTCGTGGTGGCAAAGTAGATTTTGCCTGTAAAATAGTCTTTAGGATTCATGTAATTTATAAAATGGATAGGAGATTTTAAAAATATTTAGTGTGTGCAGATTATTGATGTTAATTTAAATAATATCAATTTCATGTTTGCTTCTGATTAATATTGTTTTTTAAAAAAGACCTATTTTTAATGAATTTACACTTTATTTTTTTATGGATAAAATATTTTTTTAATTTATTTTTTATTTATTATTATTGAATTTACACTTTAAAAGTAACTTTAATAGCACTTCTTGAGGGACACAACAGGTTCTATCTTCACATTTTATCGGCGGTCTTCTAAAATATACTGTGCTGCAGATAAAGGGTAGATTGTACTGCCAGACAGTATATGTTGTTTTTTTTCCCCTCAGTAATGTGTTGACTTAATACTTGTGGTCAACCAGCCCTTGAAGACTGAAATCCGGAGTACTATGGCCCCTTGCCAGCAATTTTGAAAACCAAGTTTATATTTGGACCATTTAAACATTTATTCTTTTAATTTTGGTCCCAACTGACATATAAGTCTAATTTCTGGTGACTTTTATTAGGGCCCTATGTGAATGTCTGGATTTTTTTTGTTTTTAATATGTATTAAAATAAGCAACTCTCTGCCATTTAGAGTTTTGTCACAGTGCCTAAACTGCCTATCTGCCAAGGTTGCAAATATACAACATCAGATAGGTTTTTGAATCAACACACAGTTTTTTGACTTTTAAAGGTGCTTGGTCTAATACCTTAACTGAAATGCTAACCCATTTGGTCAGAAACCGTTTTGCTAAACTTAAGTAATAAGAATATCCAAAAAAATATCCCAACAGTAGTTTTCATAGATTTTTCTAATACAGTATTTCTTTTATAATTAAAAATAAATTTTCAACCATTAGAGAAGCTTTAGGAAATAATCTTTTTTGGTTCTGTCACAATCTGGTTACAGTCCCTTTGGTTTTCATCTCACCTGTATTACTGTAGTTAGGGATTTGTTTGATGAATCTGGTTTCAATGTTTAGCTTCCTTCTCTGTAAAATGATGAATTTGTACATAAGTCTCTATGTCCCTTCCAACTCCAGGATCCTCCAGGATTGTTTTTGTTTATATAAACCTGCAGAGCCACCCACTAGATTGGTCCAGGCTTCTGATTGTCAACTCTGACTTGCTCTACGTGTTTAACTGGTCTCCTTGTAGTCAAATCTATTGGGTGTGGATCCAGCTTTGGGGAGACAGGATCTGTCTCAGGAAAATCTTGATACTTGCCCCATCACACAGATGTATACACCCAAAAAGAGTACCATGATATTAACCTTCTATTACTTTCTTCCCCTTATCTAATAGTAGAAAGTGCTGGTTATGTCATAGGGTCAATAGTTAAAGCAGGCCCTAAGATGTTTTGGTATTCAGTGTTGAAATGAATGACCCAGTGTTTGGGTCTGGGTCAGGGATATCACTGGAGAACACCCAGACCTCTTTGTATGGTTGGGAGAACTGTGGCTAGTCACTCGGGGCACTCCAGATGAAATGCCCTGTGCTCACTTATGACCTTTTTCTAATGCCTCAGAGGAGACTGAATTGGATCTACTCATCTGGTTTATTCAGAATTATATTGGCTTTGGGTAGGAGAGTAATCAGATAACTCTTTACGTTGCCAGTTCTTACAGATTTAGAGAACGATCTTATGGTTGCCGGGGGAAAGATTGAGGGAAGGGACTAGTTAGGGAGTTCGGGAGGGACATGAACATGCTGCTGTATTTTAAATGGGTAATCAACAAGGACCTACCCTGTAGCACAGGTAACTCTGCTCAGCGTTATGTGGTAGCCTGGATGAGAGGGGAGTTTGGGGGAGAATGGATACATGTATTTGTATGACTGAATCCCTTCACTGTTCAACTGAAATGTTCACAATGTTAATGGGCTATACCCCAATACAAGATAAACAGTTGTTTAAAAATTTACTAGTTGTTAGCATCCCTGATTGCTATGCAGATACCTCAAGGCTTTACCTTGAAGATTCTTACATTTTCTCCTTCCTGGAGATGATGGATTTTCCTTTTAAAAATACTCAACACAGTCCTGGATCCCTGTTCACATATTTGTCTCTATAATATACCAAAGTCGTGGTTATGGCTTTTAAAGGAAATACAAATGAGAAGAAAGTATAGAAAAGGTAGCTCAGTAATAAGTCAACCAGTTGACCTTATGAAGGATTTTGGTTGTTGCCTCATTTAAGCTTCTGTTCCAAGTAACAGCACTGAACTTGAACTAGTTTTAGGAACAAGACAGACAGGAATGTGATGGAAGTCAAATGCACGCAGACCTTATTAGGGACTAGGAATGGAAAACCTGGAACTTTCTCTGTCTCTAGTCTTTGCCTTTCTTAGCTTCATTGATCTGTCTGTGTGAGATCTTTCCCCCGCTGTGTTCACAGTCATATGTGGGTGCTCAGTGGTTTCTGGATATGTAGGTGTCCCTCAGTGCCAAGCACAGGGAGACACTAAATCAACGAGCCCTGATTCCAAATTCCTGGAATAACTAGATAGACGTAGTTTGGGTTACATGGTTAATCTAGATTTTCTCTACAGTCCCTTCTAATTGTAGACTTCTTTGTACTATGCAAACATTTACATGGTTTGACTTTGCATTTTTTAACTTTGTATTACAAGGTTACTAGTCCTGAAAATGTATGTATAATTTTTCCTTGATTGCAGTGTGTATGTAGAAGTCTGTCATCTTCAATGGGATCCCAAGATGTTAGTGCTTTTCATTCACACTACTGCAGGAATGCCGATGAGCCAGCCTCTGGGAGTAAACTGAGTGCAACGCCACACTCAGGGATTATAACGCAAGCTTAGGATCCAACAGAGTTGTGAAAATCCTGTTTAGTAACAACCTATCCATCTTGCAGATAATCATCTGCCTATTTTCAGGAATTCATTGAAGTAAAAGCCTGAGCTCAAATAGCTCATACACTCTTAATTCATTAAAACTGGGTAAGTGATCATTAGAAACATTCAAAATAGTAATAGTTTAGGGGCCCAGGGTTCATCAGTTGTTTTCCTATTTCTCACACTTGTAGCATTTTCCACCTCTACCTTTCCTTTAGACCATTTCTGCTGCCTGGAATACCTTTTTCTCAAGATTTGTTGAAGTCCTTACAGCCTCTGTTGTGTGGTATTTTATGAAGCTTTCTTAATCTCTTAGAATTTCCCATTTTTTTAATGCTTCTAAGACATTTTGTACCTTGACTGGAGCACGATTTTACTACCTTTCATTATGAAGTCCACATGTATTGATCTTCTTTGGGGGATTATAAGTTCTATGAGACCAATGAATCGTCTCGAAGAACTCTGGTAGAATGTTAGCATCCATTGTCCCACATGTAATGCTTCTAACTTTTCAAATGTTCTGAAACTTCTGTGGCATCCTACTTGTCACTGCCTTTTTCTTTTGACATTGCAGCTCAGTCATACTGCTTGTCTTTGTCAAGGTTCCTGTCTGTTTCCTAGGTTTTACAGGATTTTCCATGAATATGATAATTTTCTGTGTGAGAATCAATTATTCAGAATGATGAGATGTTTTCCTATAAATTGAGATGGCATGGGGAAGGAGAATATAGCAAACTCATATGGAAGGAAATCAACTTTTGTTGAGTACCCAATATTTCCCAGACCAGATTGACCAGGAGTAGGGCACAACTGGAGCATATATGAGGGGGCATAGAGAGAAAATAAAGCCCAAAGATGGAAAATTAGGTTTGGCCTAGAACACGGAAGGCTTTAATGCTAGTCTGGGAAAGTTAGTAGGCTATGATGTTGAAGTTATTTTTGGTCCTGGAAATGTAGTAATCAGAGTTGAATTATAGGATAGATGATTATCTAATTATCCAGAGGATGAATTAAATTGGGAAGGAAACCACTGGACTAATAAGGGAAAGTTACGAGAGTTTTTGTTAGAGAACGAAGACATAAGCCAGGAGTGGCAATAGGATTGGAGAAGTGTTGCTGAAGTGAATTAGACAGAAACAATTAATTGGATGTGGGGGTAAACAGAGGGGGAAAGAGAGGGATGAATAAAAGATGATGGTAAGATGTGAAGCCTGGGCGATTAGGAGGAGTGAACTTGGGGCAGGTTGGCAGGTGGGGGTAAAAAAATCAGTTGTGTTTTAGATCTCCTGCATTTGAGGCGCTGGTGGACTATTCATGTGGAAGTGTGTGGTAGAATTAGAAATGTGAGACTGTAGCTTGAAGAGACCGGAACTGTAGATAAAACATGTGTGAGTAAGGAAGGTTAAAAATAAAGGGGGGAAGAAACATTTGTTGACTGGAGTAAGAACAAGGGCACAGGAAAAGCATTGTAAAGAAGATACAGTTTGATCTGACTGAATATGCCTGATCAGCATATGGCATTCTGTTTATGCGTGTTCCTTGTTTAGGGTACGTGGCATCTTCTCCCTCCACCAACAGTGCCTGGGAAACATTGAGGAAAGGATACTGTATCTAGGATGACCTTCCTAAACTGCAAAATTGTTGCTGCTACATCTTTGCTTAATTTCCTTCAGTGGCTTATCTTTTTTTAAGCTAAGGAACTAACTCCTTAAAAGTCTTCATCATCACCAAGCCTTGTTCCTCTGGGCTTTGGGCTTCTTCCAAGTTGTTCAGTTGGCCTTGAACACAGGTTCTGCTAAGTCTCCTCCCAGTTCCTCCCTTCACCTTCCCCAAGAATATGAAGTGGATGTGATTCCCACCAGATGGAGGACTCTTTGGTTTGTTGTTGTTGTTCTTTATGGGCAATTAAAAATGATTTGTCATGTTTGTTTATGGCTGTGCTAGGTCTTCGTTGCTATGCACGAGCTTTCCTTAGTTGCAGAGAGTGGGGGCTAGTCTTCATTGCAGTGTGCAGGCTTCTCACTGCGATGGCTTTTCTTATTGTGGAGCATGGGCTCTAGGATGTGTGGGCTTCAATAATTGCTTCATTAGTTGTGGTACATGGACTTAGTTGCCCCACAGCACATGGGGTCTTCCCAGACCCTGAATCAAACCAGTGTCCTTTGCACTAGCAAGGTGATTTCTTAACCACTGGACCACCAGGTAAGTCTCTTTATGGGCATTTTTTATTGCTATGCTCAGATTTTTATTTATACAATAATCATTGACAATTTCCGTGTTGTTGTTCAGTCGCTAAATTATGACTTTACCGCACCATGAACTGCAGCACAACAGGCTTCCCTGTCCTCACTGTCTCCCTGAGTTTGCTCAAACTCTTGTCCATTCAGTGTATGATGCCATCCAACCGTCTCATCCTCTGTCACTCCCTTCTCCTCTTGCCCTCTATCATTCCCACCATCAGGGTCTTTTCCAATGAATCTGCTCTTCTCATCAGGTGGCCCAAGTGTTGGAGCTTCAGCTTCAGCATCAGTCCTTCATTCAGGATTGATTTCCTTTAGGACTGACTAATTGGAGCTCCTTGTTGTCCAAGGGACTCTCAAGAGTCTTCTCCAACACCACAATTCAAAAACATCAGTTCTTCGGTGCTCAACCTTCTTTATGGTCCAACTCTCACATCCATACGTGACTACTGGAGAAACCATAGCTTTGACTATATGGACCTTTGTCAGCCAAGTGATGTCTCTGCTTTTTAATATGCTGTTTAGGTTTGTCATAGCTTTTTCTTCAAGGAACAAGCATCTTTTAATTTTGTGGCTGCAGTCACCATCCACAGTGATTTTGGAGCCCAAGAAAATGAAATCTGACACTGTTTCCACTTTTTCCCCATCTATTTGCCATGAAGTGATGTGACCAGATGCCATGACTTTTGTTTTTTGAATGTTGAATTTTAAACCAGCTTTTTCACTCTCCTCTTTCACTTTCATCAAGAGGCTCTTTAATTCCTCTTCACTATCTGCCATTAAAGTGGTATCATCTGCATATCTGAGGTTGTTGATATTTCTGCTGGCAATCTTAATTCTAGCTTGTGAGTCATCCAGCCCAGCATTTCGAATGATGTACTCTGCATATATGTTACATAAGCAGGGTGACAATATACAGCTTTGACGTACTCTTTTCCCAGTCTCTAGGAAAATAATTTATAATAAATCACATCCCTCCTGCTTTCTTACAGAATACTTTGCTTCTCTAATCTCTTCAAGTGTCACGTACAAGGTTCTGGAACACTTGAGCTGACTACCCTGGCCACTATACCCTGACTCTGATGCTTGGCTGGGGGAGCCTGGAGCAGAGCTATGACCTGGCCTTTGTGTAATCAGATTGCCTAGCTGTGTGCTGATTTGTAAACTGTGAGACACTTTCTTGATACTCGACCTCCTGAAGGAAAGTGGAGGGAACACTGACTGTAGATAGAGAGGTTTGGAGATGACTACAGGCGAAATAGAGAAACAGTGCTGGTACAGGAAGTGTGTTCTCAAGGCCTAGTTCCTGACCAACTGTCTATCCTGATTCTGTTTCTAAAAATAGTACATTGTTCATAATGCTTGTCTAAAGTGACATGTTTATGTCCAAGTATTAAGAGTAATTTCTAACTCATTTAAGAAATGCTAGCAGTGTGGTTTTAGTAGTATTGACTGAGAAAATATATACTAACAAACAGCCACTGTGAAATTTTGAATATTTTAAAATATAGATGCATTATCATATGTTTGGAAAGTACACATATGTGGAAATTATGACTCATAAGTCTGTAGACAACATGATTTCCTGCTTTATGGATACTCTCAGGGAGGCTCCGGTCTCAACTTTCAGCAACTCATTGTCGTCTCACTTCAGAATGTTGGGGAGACTTCTGTTTGAAAATGTGAGCCATAGCTAAACTTTTCAATGAAAGGAAAACTCCTTCTCAACATCTTCTTCCAACTGTAGTTGCCTGCTTTATGCTAGGCAATGTACCTTATGCTAAAGCCGGGCTATTAAATAGTCTCAGGGATTAGTACATGAACACTTTTTAAAAATTAAATTTTCAGGTGTATGAGCATCATTTTTAGGGCTATGATCTTATTATAAAGATGAAATTTGATATATGGCTTGTATGAAGTGCTTTTCTGCAATCTGTCATGGCCGTGGCATGACTGTCTTCTATTACTATAAATTACACAGTGAAATTTTATAGTTTATTGGGTCAGTTATGTTATTTAAAGCAAAAATGAAAATCCAAACAAAACAAAATCAATCCTTCCATACAATGTTGTTAAGGCAACATTGAAAATAAACTCATGCTACATGTTAGAGTCCTTAACAGATATCAGGACAGCCCTTATATAAATCCAAGAACCCTGAATTTTCCATTATTTTTTCGTTTCTTTTGCTTGTCTTGTGTTTGGTTAACAGAGCATCCGAGCTTGGTTGGGGTTGGGAGAGATCTCTAGTGACTATTATGGGTAGGTATTTCTTTTATCTTAGATTAGCAGAGTGAAATAAGGAAAGGTGCACAGTACAAAAGAATTGATGTGGATAAGGGACCACAAGTAAGGCTTTGGAGCTCTGGGCTCACAGTACTGAGCGTGAAAGAGGGCATGCACTGTAGGCCCTGTTCCTGATTTCTTGGTGTCTGAATATGCCTTCTAGTCAGAAGAGGTCGGAAAGATGGGTTGAAGGCAGAGGGTGTTTACCTTTGCGCAGGATCAGTTGAAAAATTGCAGACTCATTGACATATCTGCATTCTTGCGTGTATGTTCATGTCCCAAGGGAGTCAGCATAGTCACTGGATAGCAACTTGAAAGGCTGGGTTTCCTAGTCCTGTTCTTATCTAAGGCATTTTAGCTTCCTATGCCTCAGTTTTCATACCTGTAAAATGAACAAATTTTGGATGGATAATAACCTGATATTGCTTTTGCATTAAGATTCTGTAATCTATGGTTTGTCTAAAAGTCTTCAAGTAGCTTTCATAATTTTTAACGGAAGTGACATGATTAATAAATTACACAAAATTATGTATTGTCTTGTTATACTTGGTTCAAGCTATTTTGTGGAACTAAATATAAAGGTTATTCTGAGACTAAGATCCTATTTGAACCTTGTAGCCTATTGTGCCCAGTAATTTGATCCATAGCAAAATTACATAACCCTTTTAAAGATTTAGTATATATTTAGAGGATAGGTTATAATGTAATAGAAATGTCATATTATTAATAACTGTCCCATCTAAAGTAATGGCATTAAGCATGAGAAATTACATTGGTTTTTGTAAATGTACAGCTAAGAATTGTTTGTTAAGGCTTGAAGATATATCCCAGTTAGGAAGAGTCTTCTTTTATTAGGGTACACTTATGTGGAATTTACCTTTGGCCATCCTAGAAATATATTTAACTGTTTAGTTAGTTTGATCTTATCATTAAAGAAGAAAATCTCTTCCATCGAGCTTTTTTTTTTTTCCCATCGAGCTTTTTAAAGAAAAAGAAACAACTAATTTGAGAGGTTAAAAAAAAAGTATCTTCTCTTGCCTTTAAAATGTGTTACTAAATTTTTGCTCTTTTTATTGTAAAATATTTCACACACACACGAGCGTATAACATCTATACAAGACATAAAGAATAATTTTTAAAAGTTTGGGTACCCCTACTCAGCTTCAGGAATGGAATGTTGAAGTTGCCTGTGTGACCTTCACCAGGCCCATCTTCCCTTTGCCTAGAATTACTCACAATCATGTATTTTGTGGTTATCACTTAACACAAATAATTAATAAACTCTTGATTTCTTTATAGGTTTACTGTAGATATATCCCTGCATTTTTTATTGCTTAGTTTTGCATGTATTGAAACACTACATAAATGGTATTAGTTGATGTATAACCTCCACAATTTGCTTTTCCCTCCATGACATTATATTTGTGTTATCCATATTGGTGTATATAACTCTTTTTTAGAGATTACCTTTTCTTTCATTATCTATATGTTTTTCTTTGTTTCATTTATTTCCACTCCTTGCACTTTTATCCATTAGGGCTCTTGTGTTTTCCTGTGAATCAAATCTTTGTATTTTGTCCCATTGCTTTTATATTTCACCATCCATATATTAAATAATAGTAATGATAATAATAATAGCAAATACATACAAATGTTACTGTGTGCCAGGCACTAGTTTCGCTATATACTATTTACATATATTAACTCATTTAATGCTCATGGTAACTTTATCAAGGAGATAAAATGTTACGATAGTTCATATGTTAAGATTAGAGTCTGAAGCACAGAGACATTAAGTCCTTTGAATTCAGGCAGTCTGGCTCCAGAGTCCATCCTCTTCATCATATACTGTTCTGACTCACTCCTCCTGTAGTCTTTTCTTTTACTTACATTTTTTCTCATTTAACTTTTTAGGGTATTACAACGTAATCGCCATAGTGAGATGTCAGATTGGTTCTCCTGTACAGTACCAGTTGCTTAAAGTCATGCCAATTTAATTTGCTTCATGGTTAGAGCATGACTTTTATTTATTTATTTGTCTGTGCCATTTCTTAGTTGCGGCATGTGGGACTGAGCTCAGGCCCCCTGCATTCAGGGAGTGCAGAGTCTTAGCCACTGGACCACCAGGGAAGTCCCTATACTGTGACTTTATTACACAGGTGTGCTTTTTCCCCTCCAATTTCCTGGGATTTATTATTGCTCTTTTTTCCTAATTAGAAGGAAAAAACTATGCCTTCTTCATATTCTTCGAAAATCTCTCAGTTCTGCACTTTCTGTGTATGGTTTGGAATTGATACCATTGATTCCCTGTGCTAATTTGGGCCAGTTTTTTCGTATTTAGACAATGGCATCTGCTTTTAAAAAATATTAGTGACCTTATATGAATCACTCAAATTTCCTGAGCTTTTGATTTCCCAACTAAACTGTTTTGTTAAGTGTGATTATTTTAGTAATCAGACATATATAATTGCTAATCAGAACTTCCTGTGTCTGTGGTATAACCAGGTGTGAAATAACCAAGAGAGATCATGAGGGAAAATAATTGAAGGGAAATTCTAGATAGTGATTAGAAACTGCTGATTTTTCCCAACCTCTTAAATTATAGACCAAAAAACTTCGGCACAGAGAGATAAAATCCCTTTGTATGATTACTTTTTAGGTATAGCTGTAATTTTTTCCTAAATTAATTACTTTTCTCTTATATTCTGTGATTTTATGACTCCTTTGGATGGTGTGCTTGCTCAGTTGTGTCCAATTCTTTACAACCCCATGGACTGTAGTGCTGCCGGTTCCTCTGTCCATGGAGTTTTCCAGGTAATAATATTGGAGTGAGTTACTATTTCCTCCTCCAGGAGATCTTCCCCACCCAGGTGTTGAACCCGCATCTCTTCCATCTCCTGCATTGTAGGCAGATTCTTTACCCCTCGAACCACCTGGAAGCTCTTGGATAATCTCCTAATATCTCTTATTTGTGTGCATGCTAAGTCGCTTCAGTTGTGTCCGACTCTATGCGACCCTATGGACTGTAGCCCACAAGGCTCTTCTGTCCATGGGATTGTCCAGGCAAGAATACTGGAGTGGGTTGCTGTGCGCTCCTCTAGAGGATCTTCCTAACCCACGGATCAAACTGCATCTCTCACATGCTCAAATTTCTCTCATCTTAAAAGAAAAAAAAGCCTACTCGTCATCCTCTGAGACCAAGTAGTTTTACAAGTTATTTACATGCTTGCTGTCACTGTTTCTCTGCCATCTATCCAAAAATATGATTGAGCACATGTTACATGTCAGGCACTAACTAGCCTAGTATCTGAGGATTTAGGATGAACCAAAGACACTAGGGACTTTCATTTTTAGTTTGGAACCATAATGGCCTGTAACAGAAAGAAGACCATTTTATGGTAGGTACAAGAGAGAGAATGGTTAGAGTTACGGGCAAAGTTCAGCTCAGTTCAATCGCTCAGTTGCATCCGACTCTTTGCTACCCCATGGACTGCAGCACACCAGGCCTCCCTGTCCATCACCAACTCCTGGAGTTTACTCAAACTTATCTCCAATCAGCCGGTATGCCATCTAACCGTTTCATCCTCTGTTGTCCCCTTCTCCTACCACCTTCAATCTTGCCCAGCATCAGAATCTTTTCAAATGAGTCAGTTCTTCACATTAGGTGGCCAAAGTATTGGAGTTTCAGCTTCAGCATCAGTCCTTCCAATGAATATTCAGGACTGATTTCCTTTAGGATGGACTGGTTGGATCTCCTTGCTCTCCAAGGGACAATCAAGAATCTTCTCCAACATCATAGTTCAGAAGCATCGATTCTTCAGTGCTCAGCTTTCTTTATAATCCAGTTCTCACATCCATATGTGACTACTGGAAAAACCAAAGCTTTGACTAGATGGACCTTTGTTGGCAAAGTAATGTCTCTTCTTTTTAATATGATGACTAGGTTGGTCATAACTTTTCTTCCAAGGAGCAAGTGTCTTTTAATTTCATGGCTGCAATCACCATCTGCAGTGATTTTGGAGCCCCCAAAATAAAGTCTGACACTGTTTCCTCTGTTTCCCCATCTATTTGCCATGAAGTGATGGGCCGGATGCCATGACTTAGTTTTCTGAATGTGGAATTTTAAGTCAACTTTTCCACTCTCCTCTTTCACTTTCATCAAGAAGCTCTTTAGTTCTTCTTTGCTTTCTGCCATAAGTGTGGTGTCATTGGCATATCTGAGGTTGTTAATATTTCTCCCGACAATCTTGATTCCAGCTTGTGCTTCATCCAGTCCAGTGTTTCTCATGATGTACTCTGCATATAAGTTAAATAAGCACGGTGACAATATATAGCCTTGACATACTCCTTTTCTGATTTGGAACCAGTTGGTTGTCCAGTTCTAACTGTTGCTTCTTGACCTGCCTATAAATTTCCCAGAAGGCAGGTCATGTGGTCTGGCATTTCCATCTCTTGAAGAATTTTCCAGTTTGTTGTGATCCACACAAAGGCTTTGGCATAGTCAATAAAGCAGAACAGATGTTTTTCTGGAACTCTCTTGCTTTTTTGATGATTGTTGGCAATTTGATCTCTGGTTCCTCTTGCCGTTTCTAAAACCAGCTTGAACATCTGGCAGTTCTTGGTCCACATACTGTTGAAGCCTGGCTTGGAGATTTTTGAGCATTACTTTACTAGCGTGTGAGATGACTGCAATTCTGTGGTAGTTTGAGCATTCTTTGGCATTGCCTTTCTTTGGGATTGGAATGAAAATGGACCTTTTCCAGTCCTGTGGCCACTGCCGAGTTTTCCAAATTTTCTGGCATATTGAGCACAGCACTTTCACAGCATCATCTTTTAGGATTTGAAATAGCTCAACTGGAATTCCATCACCTCCACTAGCTTTGTTCTTAGGGATGCTTCCTAAGGCCCACTTGACTTCACATTCTAGGATATCTGGCTCTAGGTGAGTGATCATGCCATTGTGATTATCCAGGTCATTAAGATCTTTTTTGTATAATGCTTCTGTGTATTCTTGCCACCTCTTCTTAATATCTTCTGCTTCTTTTAGGTCCCTAGCATTTTTGTCCTTTATTGTGCCCATCTTTGTGTGAAATGTTGCCTTGGTATCTCTAACTTTCTTGAAGAGATCTCTAATCTTTCCCATTCTTTTGTTTTCCTCTAGTTCTTTGCATTGATCACTGAGGAAGGCTTTCTTATCTCTTCTTGCTATTCTTTGGAACTCTGCATTTAGATGCTTATATCTTTCCTTTTCTCCTTTGCTTTTCACTTCTCTTCTATTCATAGCTAATTCTAAGGCCTCCTCAGACAACCATTTTGCATTTTTGCCATTTCTTTTTCTTGGGGATGGTCTTGATCACTGTCTCAATGTACAATGTCATGAACCTCCAACAATAGTTCTTCAGGCACTCTGTCAATCAGATCTAATTCCTTGAATTTATTTCTTACTTCTACTGTATAATCATAAGGGATTTGATTTAGGTCATACCTGAATGGTCTAGAGGTTTTCCCTACTTTCTTCAATTTAAGTCTGAATTTGACAATCAGAAGTTCATGATCTGAGCCACAGTTAGCTCCTGGTCTTGTTTTTGCTGACTGTATAGAGCTTCTCCATCTTTGGCTGCAAAGAATATAATCAATCTGATTTTGGTATTGACCATCTGGTGATATCCATGTGTAGAGTCTTCTCTTGTGTTGTTGGAAGAGGGTGTTTGCTATGACCAGTGAATTCTCATGGCAAAACTCTATTGTCCTTTGCCCTGCTTCATTCTGTACTCCAAGGCCAAATTTGCCTGTTACTCCATGTATTTCTTGACTTCCTACTTTTGCATTCCAGTCCCCTATAATGAAAAGGACATCTTTTTTTTTAAGGGCAAAGGGAGGGCCAGATCACGTGGGGCTTTTATACCATTGTGAGGAGCTGAGACACTGTTCTTTGTGATTGAAGCCAATAAGGGCTTTAGGGCAGGCAGTGACCGTATCTAATATATATTCTAAAGCAGTCATTCTGGCTGCTGTGTGGAGAATGGTTTGCAGGGGCCAAGTGTGGAAGCAGGTCCACCAGTAGGGCTAGTTCAGTGGCTCAGAGGGGAGTTGATGATGGTTTGGACCAGGGTGCTGGTGGCAGAAGTGATAGGTTGCTGATGGACTGGCTACAGGGTCTAAGAAAATGAAGAAACATCCAAGCTATTCCATTGAAACTGCTTTGATTGAAGCCATTAATGGTGTCCATATCACTAAATCCATTGGTCTCCCTATCTTCTTTCAGTGAATTTGGTATACTGACCACTCATTCCTAGAAACGCTATGACAAACCTAGACAGCATATGAAAAAGCAGAGACATTACTTTGCCAACAAAGGTCTGTCTAGTCAAAGCTTTGGTTTTTCTAGTTGTCACATATGGATGTGAGAGTTGGGCTATAAAGAAAGCTGAGCGCTGAAGAATTGATGCTGTTGAACTGTGGTGTTGGAAAAGACTCTTGAGAGTTCCTTGGACTGCAAGGAGATCACACTAGTTCATCCTAAAGGAAATCAGTCCTGAATATTCATTGGAAGAACTGATGCTAAAGCTGAAGCTCCAATACTTTGGCCATCTGATGCGAAGGGCTGACTCATTGGAAAAGACCTTGATGCTGGGAAAGATTGAAGGCAGGAGGATAAGGGAACAAAAGAGGAAGAGATGTTTATATGGCATCACTGACTCAGTGGACATGAGTTTGCGCAAGCTCTGGGAGATGGTGAAGGACAGGGAAGCCTGGTGTGCTGCCATCCATGGGGTTGCAAAGAGTCAGACAGAACTGAGCGACTGAGCAACAACACTCTTAAAAACAGTCTTTTCTCTTAGCTTCTAACACTGTTATTGTTAGATATATGATCTTGAAAAAAGTGAGAGTGTTAGATGCTTAGTCGTGTTTGACTCTTTGCGACCCCATTGACAGTAGCTCACCAAGCTCCTCTGTCCATGGAATTCTCTAGGCAAGAATACTGGTGTGGGTAGCCGTTCCCTTCTCCAGGGGATCTTCCTGACCTAGGAATTGAACCCAGGCCTCCTGCATTGCAGGCAGATTCTTTACTGTCTGAGCCACCAAGGAAGCCTATATGATTTAGGCAAATTAAATTATCTGTGCCTCAGTTTCTTCTCTTGTAGATTGAGGATAGAAGTGTTCCTACCACATGGACTATTGAATTATTAGATAACATATATGAGTTACTTAGTGCAGAGTCTTCCACAGACTTAATTCACAGTAAATGTTAGCTAGCACCCTCATCACCATCCTAATCTCATCACTGCTGTCTTTCTGGAACAATACTCTCCTTGACCTCTGCCTTCTTTGGCCACTGCTCTTTCTTGGTCTTCTTTGCTAGTTCTTTCTCTTCCAGCTCACCTCTGAATGTTGAGGTTCCTCAGGGCTCTGACATTTTGTCTTCTCATTTTACACATTTTCTTAGGCAGTCTTATTTACTCCATGGCTTCAGTTCCATCTGATAAGTCAGTTCCCCCTAAATTTACTGACAACGTAGCTCTGCATCTAAGCTACAGTCCTGTATATATCCACTTGCTTCTATCTCATCTCCATTTGGTTGGTTGTGTGTACCTTTAATAGGTTAAAAATTTATTATTAAAGGTACGTCTCCCAAGGTTACGTCTCCCACCTTGTCCCTTACCTTAGTAGATGGTATTACCATGTGCCCAGTTGCTTAAGCCAGAACTGGAGTCTTATTAAATTTATTTCTTGTCTCATACCCTGTGTCAATGGTTTGCCTAGATTTCTACAATAGCTTCGCAATTAGGCTCACTACCTCTGTTCTGATACCACTCCCATCCATTTCCTGCCTTTTAGCCATGGCAATCTTTTAAATTCGAAGATCTGATCATGTTATTCTCCTTCAGTTACTTCTTTTTCTTTTTAGGATAAAGTTCCAAATTGTTACAATAGCTTCAAGATTTCTTCCGCCTACCTCATCAGCCTCATCATCTCATCCATCTGTTCCTCACTTACACCTTCTAGCCACACTGCTTTTCTTTCATAACCTACAGTGGGCTACACTCACTTTAACCCCAGGGTTCCTGCTCATCTTTTTCTTTGTACACTTCTTTCCTCATTCTTAATTTGGGCAGCCCAGCCTTATCCTTTATTCTTAGTTTAAATATCACTACCTGCAGGTTGGCTTTCTTATGCCTCTCAAACTAGACTTTTTCCTTCTGTTTCCCCTTTTGCCTCTCCATGATCTTTATTGCACTTGCTAATAATATCTTTCTCACAAATATGTAAGCTTCTTGGTGGCAGGGACCATGGTCTCTCATTCCTCACTTTGTTCCCAGCATCTGTTTGTTAAATAGAGTAACATGAATACAGTGTGGGCTTGCCCAGTTTAGTGAGTGAGAGAGGCTTCTATCTGAGTTTGGTGTGTTTTTCTTAAATCTTTTAAGGTGATAAAAGGGAAGGAGACAAAAGTTTAGGTGTACAGCACTTTAACTTTCAGACTCCAGGGACCTCAGCTAGCGAGTAAGGAAGCAGCATCAGAACTGGAGGTGGCCCTAGCGAGAAGTGTTGCCTTAGGGTTAGTTTCTTTTCTAGGATTAAAGTGACATCAGAATTTTGAGGCAGTGCCCTGAATATTTCTCAGGCTTCACTGTCTCTTCCAAAATTCATCCTTGACAGTGCTTCCCAAACCCTTGGAATGCTAGGCTTGAGCATTGCCACAGAGCCCCTGTGAGTGTGGCTCTCAGTGTCAAAAGTGCTTGCCGAGGTGACCGTTTGGGTCTGGGCAGACCCTGTGCCCAATATCAAGCTCTCATTGCCTCCCACCTACCTGTTCTCTGGCCTTGGCTCCTCCTCCTTAGAATCCTGGATTCTCCTTCACTAACTTGCAGGAATAATGTTTGCACATGGATGAGTTAGGAGTTGGCCTTTTCTTTAAAACATCCTCTGTACTTTATCTTATACAAGTTTATTGTATTTTAGTTTCCAGGGCTGGTGTAGATTTTGCTCTATTTTTATATTCTGCTTACCATTTCAGTGGGAGGTGGTTGGAATCTGATTAAGGGAGAAGATGAGTGAGTGCTTTTCTGAAAGATATTTTTTATGTTGCCACCTTTGCCTTTGTGTACGTGTGGACACACTTTTGCACATGTATTGTGCATGTGTGCAGTCTCTTTTTTCTCTCTGCTTCTGTTCTTTTTTGATTGCATTATGTCATTTCTTTGCTTTGTAACTCTATTTGAGAGTCATTTTTTAGCAGGTGCATTTAAATCGTTTATATTTTGTTATCATGGACATATCTGACGACATTCTTGTCTTACTGTTTTATACCTTTTTTATGATCTTTTCCCTTGATTTTCAGTCTTTGGCATATGGTTTCTGTGTTTTCTTTGCTTTTATCTTTCATAGGGATTTGAAAGAGTGACATCATATTTTAGGTTCCACAACCTTGAACAAGTGTTTAAAAACATTATTGAACCTGAACTAATCATTAAATTTAAAAAAGTAAGATTCAATAACATTTGGCTCTTTTCTACAGGAAGAATTTTGGAATCTTTTATTTTTTTCCTTCTCTGCTTTTGTTAGCTAAAGTGGTACCTATAGATCTACACGATTGTTGCTATTATTTTTATATTATATGTTCACTTAAGGATTTTTATTTTAATCTTTTTCATTTAATTATGTAATAACATCTACTGCCTTCAGTGATTGTGACCATTTATCCCTTAACTTGTCATTCTAGAGGATATTTTGATTTGTGTGCCATTTGGCTAGAGTCTATCCATGAGTTGATGTCTTTTTTTCTTCTTTTTTGGTAGGGAAAAATAAATGCATGCATGTTTCCTGAGCTCTCTTATTACCTGAGGGAAATACAGACTGTTTTATATAATGTGTTAACCTTCCCTTGCAAAACAACATTTAATTGAAACCAAAAAAAGCATAATTAGAAGGCTGGAAATTGCTTATAGAATAATCTGAATGCAATTAGTACTGCAATCATGGAACATAAAATATTGCTAGTGTTCCCTATGGAAGAAGAACCTGGGAACAATGGAATTTACTGGGATTCAGATAACAAGTCAAAGGCTTTGGGGGTTCAGTGGTATAATTCTTACCCCCCAGATGACAAATCAGTATCAGTCACAAGGTTACTACTGGGAATTCAATACCTCTGATGTTGTAGATACTTTTCAGGGTCATTATGCAAAATTAGTTATAAGTCCTAGAATAGTTTTATCTCTGAGTGAGAATGGCAGTTTTAATTGAATTCCAGCAATATTTTATAACTGCTATGTTCAAATTAGAGTTGACCAAAGCCTGGTGTGCTGCAGGCCATGGGGTCACAAAGAGACACAATTGAGCGAGTGAACAATAATAAAGTTTACTTTGTCAAATTCCTGTTTTATTATTACATTTGCCTCATGCATGTATAAAGTTATATCACTCTATATAATCGACTGAAACATTTGATTGCAAAACGAAGTTTTTCCTTTTGGTCAGAGGTAATGATTTTTTGACAAACGGAGAAAGCAATGGCACCCCACTCCAGTACTCTTGCCTGGAGAATCCCATGGATGGAGGAGCCTGGTAGGCTGCAGTCCATGGGGTCGCTGAGGGTCGGACATGACTGAGTGACTTCACTTTCACTTTTCACTTTCATGCATTGGAGAAGGAAATGGCAACCCACTCCAGTGTTTTCGCCTGGAGAATCCCAGGGATAGGGGAGCCTGGTGGGCTGCTGTCTGTGGGGTCGCACAGAGTCGGACACGACTGAAGCGACTTAGCAGCAGCAGCAAACTATAATTACTGAAGTAGAAAAATTAATCTTAAATTAATCTTATCTAAGTTGTATATTAAACAATCACCTTACTCTTCCCCTGTCCAAAATTGAACTAATTAAACCCTCCAACACAGACACACAGACACAGGCACACACGTGAACACAGTCTTACTCATTCATACATGCACATATGCATACATGCACTCTCTCTCACTCTGTATCTCTACATGGTATCTCAGACCTCTTCTTGCTTTTCCTTCTCAGTAAGGGAAATAAAATTCACTGAGCAGTCTTCTAGTTATTTTCAAAAATATTATCTCACTTAATCCTTCTGAAATTTAGTGAAATAAGTGATATGATCTATGTTACACAGGTTAGGAATCAGAGACAGGTAACTAGTTTGCTCAAGATTTATCAGCTGGTTAAGAGAGTCAGAAGTTAACTCCAGTTTGACCCTTTCCTGTATACTACACTGCCTGGGTATAGTATAGGACTCTATCCTGGGGGAATTGGGACATTATGAACAGAGATGGGGGGAAACAGAGGAAGTGAAATTTGAGTTCAGTTCTGTGAAAACATTTATTGAGTCTTTATTTTACAGAAATGAATCCTGCTGACTACTTTTAAGGAATTTTTAAGTGGGGTGTGTACATGTCTAAAATTCTAACTTCCAATAATAGATATAATAATAGAGGTACTGAGGTAGGAAGTATTAGAAACAGAATTGATTCATTTTCTAATAGCATGGTTGGGGAGAAAGGTGAGAGGAATAGCTTTGAAAAAATGTTTCCTAGGGCAGATGATATCTAAACTGGTCTTGAAGGTTAAAAAGGAAGAGTTCATTCTTTATATGGTATGGAAAATATACGTGGTATAGTGAGGATGGAAAAGTTTGTAGGAAACAATAAATGGTTGACTATCATCAAAAGAGAATCTTCATTCATTCATTCACTCAACAAATGCTTTTTGAGTACTTATTAAAGGTTAGACATTGGTGAGGACTAGAGATAAAGTAAAGGACAAAAGAGTTAGTGGATTGTATAATGTCCAGTGAGTGTTGGGGTCTGAAGTTAAGATAAGAAGAGAAATGAATCTGATAGGTCTTGAATGCCAGAATAGGTTGGTTGTGTTTTCCTCATAGTTGTTGATAACTGTGGAAGCGCATGAAGCGGAGTTCTGACGTGGTCAGAGTGAGTTTACATTATGCCTGTAGCAGAATGGAGGATGGCTGTGACCAGGAGTCAGGGTAGAGGCAGGAAGACCATATTCTAAATGAGAGATGGAAAGAAAAGAATATACTAGAGCAATATCTTGGAAATAAAATTGGTGGCACTTGGTGTTGATTAAGTATAAATAATTAAAGTAGAAAATGACTGAGGACGACTCTCAAGTTTGGGGTTTAGTTGTTGTATGGAATGGGAGTAATTTTTAACAGGACCAGGAATACAGAAAAAATAATAAATTGGTGAAGAAGGAAACAAATTGAGTTTTGGGGATGATAAATAGTTTGAGGTACACATGAAATACCTAAATTCTTTTTAAAATATGATTTAATCATCTAAAATTAATGAAGAAAACAAACCACTGAGGACAAAGTAGAAACAACATAATGTAAAATATTTAATATCTTTCACTTTATGGTCTAATTTAGGGCTTCAACTTTCTCCCAAGTTCAGCATAGTGTTAAAAGATAGTTGATGAAGGCCATTAAGATTTACCTTCCAGTGGAATAGGACTACATTTCATAAAACTTGTCCTTTATCTGCTTTATCAGATACAAGGCACAAGGCATACTATCATGAGAAAATTCTTACTTTCTGCAAAAGAAAGTAAACTTAGAAGGGAGGATGCTAAAATTCTGATACAAGAGCAAACATTTGCAGTTTCCAGTGCTAAAACTTTCTATTCCAGGAATGGTGGCAAAGTTCTAAGTTAAATATTTGAAGCATGATTTATAGATACATATTTTTAGGACTTATATTAAACTCATTAAAAACAGTCTTTTAGTGATAGATACAGATAACTGTATAGTCAAAGCTATAGTTTTTCAAGTAGTTATGTGAGAGTTGGACCATAAAGAAGGCTGATTGCTGAAGAATTGATGCTTTTGAACTGTGGTGTTTGAGAAGACTCTTGTGAGTCCCTTGGACTGCAAGGAGAGCAAACCAGTCAATCCTAAAGGAAATCAACCCTGAATATTCCTTGGAAGGACCGATGGTGAAGCTGAACCTCCAATACTCTGGCAGCTTGATGTGAAGAGTCAACTCATTGGAAAAGACACTGATACTAGGAAAGATTGAAGGCAAAGGAGAAAGGGGCAGCAGAGGATGAGTTGGTTAGATAGCATCACCAACTCAATGGACATGAAACTGAGCAAACTTCGGGAGATAATGGAACACAGAGGAGCCTGGTGTGCTGCAGTCCATGACATCACAGAGTCGGACATGACAACAAAAGATAATAACTGTAGTTTATAGTCATAAGGGTAGGGCAGGATTTGATCAGCCTGTAATAGCAAGTTTTTCTTTAGATGAAATGGTCCACTGAGGCATTGCATCTTTTTTACATGCCTAAGTTTGTTTTATTTTTGTTTTTGCACATGGTTCTTGATGAGAGGGAACTTCAGGCGAAAAGCAACAGCCTCCAATTCTATCTCTTCTTATCTTTGCTTCACTCTTCTGAAGCAATGTTCTAAAATCATTCTTCTGTCAATCCCCTAGTTTTTGTCAGTACAGTTATAGCACTATTTCTTGATTCATCAATTTCAGATAATATATAGTTAGCAAAAACAAGTATTTATCTGCTCTTTCTTCTCCCTTATGTCTACCATTGTTTATTGCTTTGTTGATTTTTAAAATTCCCTTATTGTTCATTTGGTAGTGGTGGTTTAGTTGCTAAGTCATGTCTAACTCTTATGATCCCATGAACTATAGCCTGCCAGGCTCCTCCGTCCATGGAATTCTCCAGGCAAGAATACTGGAGTGGGTTGCCATTTCCTTCTCCAGGAGAACTTCCTGACCCAGAAATCAAACCCAGGTCTCCTGCATTGCAGGCAGATTTTTTACCAACTGAGCTAGAAGGGAAGCACTATTGTTCACTTTTGTAACATTAAATAATATGTTTGCTCATCAACTTTTGATATAGCCACATGACAAGCTGTTGTGACAAAGCGATTCCAGGTAGAGTGACAGACATAAGTAGAAGTTTATCTTTCTCCCCAGTGATACCCTAAGGTAGGTAGTAGCCCAAGGTTGAGTTGGTGAGTGGGTAGCTTTGCTTCATGGCCTGTTAAGTCTGCCTTTCTCATTAAGTAGCTTCCATCCCAGGCTTCAGGTGCGCTGCCACAGTTTTTGCCATTTCCCAGGGGAGGAAGAAGTCCATGGGGTCGAAAAATGTCGGGCACAACTTAATGATTGAACAACAAGAGGAAGAGGAAGTCTAAAGCAAGTGACTTTGTCTTTAAAGGAGGTGACCTGAAAGATCATACATAATTGCATTGGCTAGAGCTTAGTATCATATTCACAATTAGCAGAGGCAGAGGAGGAGGCAGAGAAATATAACTCTCTGTTCAGCTAAAATTTCAGAGGTTTTTGTTGCTCATGGGCAGAAGGGAGGATGGATCCTAAGGGACCAGTTAGCATTTTGCAGCTAGTTAGTCTCTGAATTTTCTGCTTCATAAGATGAGAGTCCTAGTACTCTCACCCTTGACTCCACCGTCCTTACTGGGCGTGCTTTACATTTTGTTAGCTATGTACATTTTGTTTTTTGTTTTAAAATGTGAAGTTACTAATGTTTACATTCTGTTATGAAACAATAGCCAAATCTTTGTCTATATGTTGTCTTTAAACTCTTGCATTGTTGTACATATTGTTTACTTCCAGGTCAAAAAAGTGAACCATTAGAGTTTTCCTTTTCCTTAGGCCAGGGTCATGATTCATGAGCCACTGAGAAGTACAAACATTTATTTTTTAGTGTCATGACAAATGAATCATTTTTTTTTTTTACATTTCTAGATTAATTAACATCAGTTCAGTTCAGTTCAGTTCAGTCACTCAGTCGTGTCTGACTCTTTGCCACCCCGTGAATCGCAGCACACCAGGCCTCCCTGTCCATCACCAACTCCCGGAGTTCACCCAAACTCAGGTACATCGGGTTGGTGATGCCATCCAGCCATCTCATCCTCTGTCATCCCCTTCTCTTCCTGCCCCCAATCCCTCCCAGCATCAGGGTCTTTTCCAGTGAGTCAACTCTTCGCACGAGTTGGCCTAACTACTGGAGTTTCAGCCTCAGCATCAGTCCTTCCAATGAACACCCAGGACTGGTCTCCTTTAGGATGGACTGGTTGGATCTCCTTCCAGTCCAAGGGACTCTCAAGAGTCTTCTCCAACACCACAATGCAAAAGCATCGATTCTTTGGCTTTCTTCACAGTCCAACTTTCACATCTATACATGACCACTGGAAAAACCATAGCCTTGACTAGACAGACCTTTGTTGGCAAAGTAATGTCTCTGCTTTTGAATATGCTATCTAGGTTGGTCATAACTTTCCTTCCAAGGAGTAAGCATCTTTTAATTTCATGGCTGCAGTCACCATCTGCAGTGATTTTGGAGCCCAAAAAGATAAAGTCTGACACTGTTTCCACTGTTTCCCCATCTATTTCCCATGAAGTGATGGGACCAGATGCCATGATCTTCGTTTTCTGAATGTTGAGCTTTAAGCCAACTTTTT
This sequence comes from Ovis canadensis, assembly GCF_042477335.2. Classification (NCBI taxonomy): domain Eukaryota; kingdom Metazoa; phylum Chordata; class Mammalia; order Artiodactyla; family Bovidae; genus Ovis; species Ovis canadensis. The sequence goes on along the minus strand of NC_091247.1, from coordinate 160,314,820 downwards.
CACTCTCCTCTTTCACTTTCATCAAGAGGCTTTTTGGTTCCTCTTCACTTTCTGCCATAAGGGTGGTGTCATCTGCATAGCTGAGGTTATTGATATTTCTCCCGGCAATCTTGATTCCAGCTGGTGCTTCTTCCAGCCCAGCATTTCTCATGATGTACTGTGCATAGACGTTAAATAAGCAGGGTGACAATATACAGCCTTGACGTACTCCTTTTCCTATTTGGAATCAGTCTGTTGTTCCATGTCTAGTTCTAACTATTGCTTCCTCACCTGCATATAGGTTTCTCAAGAGGTAGGTCAGGTGGTCTGGTATTCCCATCTCTTGAAGAATTTTCCATAGTTTGCTGTGATCCACACAGTCAAAGGCTTTGGCATAGTCAATAAAGCAGAAATAGATGTTTCTCTGGAACTATCTTGCTTTTTCAATGATCCAGCGGATGTTGGCAATTTGATCTCTGGTTCCTCTGCCTTTTCTAAAAGCAGCTTGAACATCTGGTAGTTCACGGTTCACATATGGCTGAAGCCTGGCTTGGAGAATATTAAGCATTACTTTACTAGTGTGTGAGATGAGTGCAATTGTGCGGTAGTTCGAGCATTCTTTGGCATTGCCTTTCTTTGGGATTGGAATGAAAACAGACGTTTTCCAGTCCTGTGGCCACTGCTGAGTTTTCCAAATTTGCTGGCATATTGAGTGCAGCGCTTTCACAGCATCATCTTTCAGGATTTGAAATAGCTCAACTGGAATTTCATCACCTCCACTAGCTTTGTTCGTAGTGATGCCTTTTAAGGCCCACTTGACTTCACATTGCAGGATGTCTGGCTCTAGGTGAGTGATCACACCATCGTGGTTATCTGGGTCATGAAGCTCTTTTTTGTACAGTTCTTCCGTGTATTCTTGCCACCTCTTCTTAATATCTTCTGCTGCTTTTAGGTCCATACCATTTCTGTCCTTTATTGAGCCCATCTTTGCATGAAATGTTCCCTTGGTATCTCTAATTTTCTTGAAGAGATCTCTAATCTTTACCATTCTGTTGTTTTCCTCTATTTCTTTGCATTGATCCCTGAAGAAGGCTTTCTTATCTCTCCTTGCTCTTCTTTGGAACTCTGCATTCAAATGGGTATATCTTTCCTTTTCTCCTTTGCTTTTCGCTTCTCTTCTTTTCACAGCTATTTGTAAGGCCTCCCCAGACAGCCATTTTGCTTTTTTTCATTTCTTTTCCATGGGGATGGTCTTGATCCCTGTTTCCTGAACAATGTCACAAACCTCTGTCCTTAGTTCATCAGGCACTCTGTCTATCAGATCTAGTCCCTTAAATCTATTTCTCACTTCTACTGTATAATCATAAGGGATTTGATTTAGGTCATACCTGAATGGTCTAGTGGTTTTCCCCACTTTCTTCATTTTAAGTCTGAATTTGGCAATAAGGAGTTCATGATCTGAGCCACAGTCAGCTCCTGGTCTTGTTTTTGCTGACTGTATAGAGCTTCTCCATCTTTGGCTGCAAAGAGTATAATCAATCTGATTTCGGGTTGACCATCTGGTGATGTCCATGTGTAGAGTCTTCTCTTGTGATCAGGACACTATATTTCTAATGTCTGTGTCTGGGCACTGACTTGTTAGATGAGCAAGAAGTTTCAGCAGGCCTGGTTAGTGGCCAGGGAACTTTCAGTCACTTCAGAAAATAAAATCTTCATAAGCAGTCATTTTATTGTGAAAATGAAATAGCAGTCATTTTATTGAGCTACTCAGTCAGTTTACAGCTGAGTGAAAATTTTAATTCTTTTTTTCCAATAGCAGTATATTTATTTTCATGGATATTAGTAAAAATACTGCTTACATATCAGACTTGGGATTCCATGTATCCCATGTATCCTATTTCCACATAGGAAAAAGCTAAATTCAACTTACAGAAAATATTAAGTAAATAATAAGGCAGAGGAGTTATGAGGATATGACAAAAATTGTGAAGAAAACCTCCAGTTCTTGAAGGGTTGGGACTTATTTGTTATATCCAGAAGATCCAAAGTGAAGTATCTTTCTCCTAGCCTTTATGTCTGAATATGAAAAGAGAGCCATATCTTCTGACTGTCTTTTGGGTATTTAGAAATAGAAAGGGTGACTAATGAGAGGAAGACCTGGTTCTTTTCAGAGTGGTCTCATTGTCTTTGGCATTGGACTCCTCAGCCTTCAGACCCTGTTGTTTTTCTAAACAAGGACAGCTATCTGGGAAATAAGAGTCCCTGCCCTTGAGGAATGTTTAATGTACTACGAAAGATTAATAGACTTCAGTTCAAATTCTGTCTTCTGACAGAATTTGACCTCAAGGAAGTTATTCTCTGAACCTTAGTTTCTGCTGGAACACATAATCCTCAGATCCCAGTGGCTTCAGCCACCAAAGTTGTATTTCTCGCTTGTATCTCGTGTTCATTGTCTGTCAGATGGGAACTCTGCTCCACGCCTCCTACTCCAGGATTGTGGTTAATGGAGCAGCCATCATCTAATTACAGAACATTGCTGATCACTGTTGGAGAGAAAGAGAGTTCTGGAGAGCTTCATGCCAGCAATTAAGTGATCTGTCTTAGAAGTGGCACATGGTATCGTTTCTGTTCACAACTTCCTCCCCAGGACTAGTGACACGATCTCATGCAACCACAGGGGCCCAGAAAGAACCTGGAAAATGGAGATTCACAGTGTTGTGGAAATAGCACTAATGACTACCACATATAGGAATGCCTACCTCAGGGTTGATGTGAAGATTAAATGATATTAGATACAGACACGGACATGAACTTGTGTGTGCCAGGGGCTTCTCTAGTAGCAGTTTTGCAAGGAAACTATTATAAATTCCAGACTTACAAATGAGACTTTCATAGCTCAGAGTAAACCTTGTCAAATGAAACCTAGCTAGTTGGTGAGAAGGTTTAAATTTGAACTCAAGTACTAGAAAAGCAAAACTATTACATAAACACAACAAAATGAAACAGTCAAAAAGACTGAAAAATTCTGAAGGTATTTTTTAACAGTAATCAAAAGTGATTTGTTTATGTGGATTTTGCTTTTCTGTTGGCACTTTTTAAATATGAAGAAAAGCTTTTTAGATGAAACACATGTAATGTCGATACTGTGGACTGTGAAATCAATGTATAATTTAGAAGAAAAAGATTTGTATTCTGTATTGGTGATAGAAGTTTTAAAATATTAATGTGAGGGACTTCCCTGATGACCCAGTGGTTAAGAATCTGCCTTGCAATGCAGGGGACCTGAGTTTGATCCCTGGTTGGGGAACTAAGATCCCACATGCACCAGGGCAAATAAGTCTGCATGGTGCAACTGAGCCTTTGTGGTACAACTACTGATCCTTGTGCCTCAACTAGAGAATTAGTGCGCCACAATGAAAGATCCCACATGATGCAATGAAGGTCCCTAGTGCTGTAATTAAGGCCCGATGCAGCCAAATAAAATAAATTAATATTAAGAATAGATTAATGTGAGAATGAATAAATGCCTGCATTTTACTAGATGACTACAAAACAGGAATCCTGGGAAAAAAGATAGCATTTAGTAGAGTTAAAAGTAACATCAGAAGATGGACTTATATCTGGGCTTCCCTAGTAACGCATCTGGTAAAGAATTCATCTGCAATGAAGGAGACCCTGGTTCAATTCCTGGGTCAGGAAGAAGGGATAGTCTACCCACTCCAGTATTCCTCGGCTTCCCTGGTGGTTCAGATGGTAAAGAATCTGCCTGCAATGTAGGAGACCTGGGTCTGATCACTGGGTTGGGAAGATTCCCCTGGAGGAGAATATGGCAACTCACTCTAGTATTCTGCCCTGGAGAATTCCATGGACTACAAAACAGGAATCCTTGTAAAAAGATAGCATTTAGTAGAGTTAAAAGTAACATCAGAAGATGGGCTTATATACATAATTCTATTTTAATTATACCATTGGTATACCTTCTTAATGGACACAGAGTAACCCTTGCATTGTCAATATTGGGTACAATTCTGTATGTCCTTTTCTTATTTTTTGTGTGAACTGAATAAAAAAGAAAGTGCAGATGTCACAACATGTACATAAAAAGAGTTTTAGCTTAATGTTTTCGCCAAATGACTTTCTGACCTTTGCTAGGTCTGTTTGTCTCTGTTTTGCTATTGACAAAATAAGAGCTTTGGATCAGCTCATTGTTTTTCCCACTTTTTTTTCCACTGGGATACCCATGATGGATGATATTTCATGAGCAACATCCTCATGTAGTCATACACAGATGATACTTACAGACTGAGGAGCAGATGGTCCAAGCTGCACGTTCCTGGTGCTAGTTCTAGGTCTAGTTTCTGAAGAAAACACTTCAGAAAACAAGTGAAGGAAAGTGCATTATTAAAGAGACAACTCTAAATATATCCTAGTTGTTTTCTTAAAAACCGTATCCTCAAAACAACAACAACATCAACAAAACAAACAAACAAAAAAACCCCTTATCCTCAAACTTCAGCATCTAAAGACAATTTTAACAAATTTGTTGTGAAACGCCTTTCATCTAATTATTTTACCTCTGTTGAGTGGTCATGTTCAAAAATCTCTGCATTAGGTGTTCAAGAATTTTTCTAGTTCTAAACTTAATGATAATAATTCTGTTATTCTCAGGTATTTCTGAAAGTTCTAATTCCTTGATAATTCTACTAGCAGTACATGAATTAACAGTACCATGTACACAATATGGGCTCAGTAAATACTGTTGCTGTGTTCAGTTGCTCAGTCGTGTCCGGTTCTTTTCGACCCCATGGACTGCAGCACGCCAGGCTTCCCTGTCTTCCACTGTCTCCTGGAGTTTGCTCAAGCTCATGTCCGTTGAATCAGTGATGCCATCCAACCATCTCATCTTCTGTTGCCTCCTTCTTCTCCTTCCCTCAATCTTTCCCAGCATCAGGGTCTTTTCCAATGAGTTGGCTCTTCATATCAGGTGGCTAAAGTATTGATTGGAGCTTATCAACAAATTAATTTTCCTTTTTCTGGACATACCAATAATTCATAATTTGTCTTCTTATCCCTCAGCAGGACATATACTTTTATATTGCAAGGAGTGGTGCTGAGGAAATTGGGCTGTAGTGTTCTGATTATTACTTTCAGAAATCTATCATAACTATCCTCCTCAATTTGATTAACTCAAAATTTTACATTTGCATTTTTCCATAGACTAGATGAAGTAGGAAATGAACTAATTACCTTAGAAGTAGCAAGAGGTCTAAATACTACTGGTATTATTTTCTAACCACCTGTTTTTTCTAAACAACATGGGTTGCATTATAAATGTAGTTCTCTGTTCCCTGTTCACTTATTCAACAAGTGCTTATGGGGACTTCCCTAGTGGTCCAGTGGCTAAGACTCTATGCTCCCAGTGCAGGGGACCTGGGTTCAATCCCTGGTTGGGGAACTAGATCCCACATGCTACAACTAAGGCCCACCATAGCCAAATAAATAATAAAAATAAAACATAAAAACACCCAAGTGCTTATGAAACATTTTCTGGGCTTTCTTTGTGTCAACCAGAGGGTTAGACCAGCACCTCTCAAGGTGTGGACTGAGGATCCCTGGAATCTGAGAGCCTTTCAAAGGATTCACAAAGTCAAAACTATTTTCATACTAATGCTGACATTATTTTCCTTTTTCACTGTGTTGACATTTGGGTTGATGTTGCAAGAGCAGTTGAAACTGCTGGTATTTTAGCATAAAGAGAGGCAGTAGAAACAAATATTAGTAGTCATTCCATTCTTCACTAACATCCACATAGGAGAAAAGGCCATTTTCACTTAAGAATGTCTTTGATGAAGTAGTAAAATTCATATAACGTTTATTAAATCTAGATCTTGAGTGCATATCTTTTTAATATTGTGTGTGAAAAAATAAAAGATACATTTTTATAAAGTGCTTCCACAAATGCAAAGTTGTCTCCAGAAAAAGTACTGGTGTGATTGTTTGAAACACCATTTCACTTGACAGAATGACCAAAAGATGAACTGTGTGTGTGTGTCAGTTGCTCAGTCATGTCCAACTCTGTGACCCCATGGACTGTAGCCTGCCAGGCTCCTCTGTCCATAGGATTCTCTAGGCAATAATACTGGAATGGGTTGCCATTCCTTTTTCCAGGGGATCTTCCCGACGCAGGGATCAAACCCGCATTTCTTATGTCTCCTGCATTGGCAGGAGGGTGCTTGACCCTCTGAACTACTGAAGCCTTTGGTTATTTAAACTTGGATATTTGGGGATTTCCCGGGTGGTCCAGTGACTAAGACTCTGCGCTCCCAGTGTAGGGGACCTGGTTTCCACGGTCAGGGAACTAGATCCCCCATGCCAGAACTAAGAGTTCTCATGTCACAACTAAAGATTTTGCGTGCCACAACTAAGACTCGGTGCAGCCAAATAAGTAAAAAAAAAAACTAGATAAATTGGATATTTGGCAGATATTTTCTTAAGAATGAACAAAGTGATTCTGTCACTTTAAGGAAAAGACTGTATTTGTTGGCAATGATAAAAGCTGAGCTTTCAAGTTAAAAAATAAAATTCTGGAAAACATGTATCTGCCACTGTGAGCTTGACAGCTTCTCAACATTTAAAGATGAACCTGAAAAAATCAGTGGTGACTATTAATGAATATGATTTTTGGTACTAAAAGCAAAATGTGTCAACATGTGAAAGATGTGCATAACCCAAATGAACCACTGTTTTCCAAATGAACAGTGCATGATGTTACAAAATCATGCACAGTTAAAAGATCCAGTCAAAATGCAAAATAGACCAATGAATTTTAATGTAATAGTATGAAAAGTTCATTGATAATACGTAGTTTCAGACTGTCATTGTTGAATTTTGGTGTTTATACCAAAGAGGCATATCTGTAGTTATCTGAAAAAGCTGTTAAAATATTCCTCTATTTTCCAACTACTTATCTGAGTGAGGTGAGATTTTATTCATGTATATACTTCAACCTTGTAGCTCAGTCGGTAAAGAATCTGCCTGCAGTGCAGGAAACCAGGGTTTGATCCCTGGGTTGGGAAAATCCCCTGGAGAAGGATATGGCAACCCATTCCAGTATCCTTTCCTGGAAAAGAGGAGCCTGGTGGGCTGCAATCAATGGGGTAGCAAAGAGTCGGGCATGACTGAGAGACTAAAACTTACTTGTACTTCAACCAAAGCAACATATCACAATAGATTAAATGCAGAAGCAGAGATGAGAATCCAGCTATTTTCTGTTAAGCCAGACATTAGAGAGATTGACTTGACAAAAATGTAAAGCTTTTCCCATTAAATATTTATTTGTTTGTTTTGGCTAATCTAGTTATTTTTCACTGTTATTATTTTTATTTTTGTTATTCTAAATGGAATAAACAAATACTTTTAAGTGGCTGTTTTAATTCTAATATAGTAAATATTGATGGGTGTAACTACAGAAACAAAAGGCATTTGATAATTTTTATGTAGGAATGTAAAGGGATGCTAAGATCAAACAATTAAAAAATGGCTAATCCTGAAGATATTAAATAAAATATTCTTCTTTATGTAACTTTTCTTTGGTTCCCAGCCCCTCATAACCCTGCCATTCCCTCCCCCTAAAGTGAAAGTAAAAGTGAAGTGCTCAGTTGTGTCCGACTCTTTGCAACCCCATGGACCGTAGCCTACCAGGCTTCTCCGTCTGTGGGATTTTCCAGGCAAGAGTACTGGAGTGGGTTGCCATTTCCTTCTTGAGGGATCTTCTCAATTCAGGGATTGAACCCGGGTCTCCCACATTTCAGACACTTTACCCTCTGATCCACCTGGGAAGCCCCCTAAGCTGGAAGAAATTGTCCTTCCTCTGAAGGACGTACTTTATTTCTGCCTCAGTAAAGGCATTGAGTACATATCTTTTGGTTCCATCTAGGCTAATATGTTTTTTGACAGCATATATCTTTGTATATTCATCAGCTGTTAATACATTATTTTCTCTGTGGTAGGAATTTATACAGGTGAGCTGACTAAAATTTTGTATCTTAAAAGTGTTATCTCTAAATGGTTTGAAAGATTGAGGATTCTGATAGCTAGGGTTCTTCTGTTTCTTATAACAAATACAAAAAGATCTCTGCTTAACAAAAGAAATGCCCGATTCTAGATTCTAGCTAATTAGGCATGTTGATTTTGAGAAGTAAATGATTGGTTGATCAGTTCATTCAGCAAATAGTTCAGTTCAGTTCAGTCACTCAGTCGTGTCCAACTCTTTGCGACCCCATGAACAGGCAGCATGCCAGGCCTCCCTGTCCATCACCCACTCCCGGAGTCCACCCAAACCATGTCCATCGAGTCGGTGACGGCATGGTGCCAAGTATAGAACTGTATCGTAGACATTTAGATTAGTGGTTTCCACATGCTGGCCCGTGATGAAGTTTCTTCTTTTCCTAAGAAATGAGAATAAGAACAACAATGAAATGTTTTACCTCAAAACTTAAATATATTATTCAAACGAACATTCTTTATCTTGAGGTTGCTTTCTGAGTTCTTGGTGTCAATATAATCTTTCTTTTCTGAAATTATGGTGAGATTAGGGTTTGGGACTTCTTGTTCTTACTTGACAAAATTCAAATTTGTCAACTTTCTGTTGGCCCTTGAAGTTTTGGGGGGAACATTTTACTAACTCATGGAAAACCACTGCTGTAGACATTCTTTTGGCATTTATTGGAAGGGATTTGACCTTTAGGTTTGACTTTTTAAATCCACTAGCACAATCAGCTCATTTATTTTGGAGTTAATTATCAACTGTGTGAGTTCCCTGCTTTCCTGTTTATATCATCTCTCTTTGGCAGATGATTGTTCAATTGCAAGAAAAAAAGTAAAAGGAAATAAAAATAAACCCAAACTAAAAAACTAACAAACTAACGTTTATCAAATTTTTGAATGTTGGAGTTCTAGGGATGAGAAAAGATGGAGAAGTAAACATTTTTGACCAAAATAGGGCATTTGAATTATCTTCAGATCTCAAGTCAGATTGCACTTTCAACTTCCTACCTCTTCACAGATACTTCTAATTGTCATGAAGGAATCAACTGATCTTAATTCACATTCTTACCTTTAAGCACCATTAAACAGTTGAGATGGCAGAGATAGCAGGGTGGGAAGTGATGATCCTGAACAACCATTTCCATAATCAGTTATTTATATAATCATTCTTCTACTCAACACATGAATGGCTGTTAGGTGCCAGGTACTAGGATACAAAGATGAAAAAGAAATTGTCTCTACGCTTAAGAGGTTTGTAATCTAGAAGAGTGGGGTGTGAGCAAATCAGTGCCCTAAAAATTGTTAATAAGGGATGTGACAGCATGCTTAGTGCTTCACTGGGGACTCAAATAGGAGAAGTTAGAAGGGGTGGGAGTTGAGAGTGGGGAAAGGAGAGAAGGATATGGAATGAAGAAAGATTTGGAAGTGGAAGTAGGAAACAGCAAACCTGTTTGCAGAAAGTTATTTTTGGCCACCTGATGCAAAGAGCTGACTCATTGGAAAAGACCCTGATGCTTTAAAAGATTGAAGGCAAAAGGAGGAGAGGGTGGCAGAGGATGTGCTGGTAAGATAGCATCACTGACTCAATAGACATGAGTTTGAGCAAAGTCCAGGAGATAATGGAGGACAGGGAAGCCTGGCGTGCTGCAGTCCATGGGGTTGCAAGGAGTCAGAAACAATTTAGCAACTGAACAACAAATGAGTATATTGGTATGGCAGGAACGTGGGGTGGGGTGGGATGTGGAGTATGGCAAGAGAAAAGGCTGAAGGTTAGGCAGCAGCTAGATGTAGAACTTTAGATGCTTTGTTCAGTAATTTGGACATGATCCAAAGGATTTACCAGAATGTGTTCTGTGGGCTGGTGATAGGAAAGAAAGGGGTTTTGTAAGGTCAAAACCATTTGAAAGGCATCAGCTGAGACAGGTGTATTTATTGTGAAACCTCTCCAGCCCTTCCTATTAGGTAGCATTTCCACTACTAATTTTGTTTGAAGGGGTAATGCCTGTTTCTCAGAACGGGGTTTGGGAAACCCTGCAACATGCAGAGAGGAATCATTAAAAAGTTTCAAGCAGAAAATTATAGATAATTGTGTAATCTAATTCTGTTCTCAACACATAGTGTCATAGTACTCATTAGGTATCGTTCAACCCCTATTTTTAAACACTAAATAATTCCAAAGTGATATATTAGATATTATGAGAGATTAGAAAGATGTGTAAATTGTATCTAGCATTTAAAAAGAACATGTTGGTTATCTATAAATGTTATTCACCTGTGAAATTATTTGAGTCAAAAACAGTATAATATGGCTGATTCACGTGGCTGTACGGCAGAAACCAATAAAACATTGTGAAGCAATTATCCTCCAATTCAAAATACATAAAAGGCAAACAAAAAGCAATATAAAAGTGAGGAAGTTGAGGATAAACTTGGGGAGCTATAGATTTTCTGGGTGGTCTTGAGGCAGGAGGTAGATGCTGCTGCTGCCCCGCCCCCTGTACCACTCCCCAGAGTAAAGCGATTGGAAATTCATTCCCTATGGACTGAAACTCCAAGATGAGAATAGCAGGACAATTAAGGGAGGAGCCTGGGCCCTGTGCAGACCACATGTTTCTCATTCTCGAAATCAGGAGACCTCCCTGACTACACATGCACAGAAAATGTCCTTGGAGGTCAAAGGGGAATGATGCTAACTAATGCCAGGCTACCCACAGGCCTCTTTGGTAGAATCCGTCTTGGTTAAGAGTACACATGGGAGGATCCTGAGATATACCAGGTATTGACTGTGAACCAGCCAAGTCCACGTGATTGGTCAAAGGAGACACAGAAGTGCCCCATAAAACTAATTCAAACAGCCTCAAGGGGGCAACTCAGCGACTCTCTCTCTCTGAGTCTGCCCGTGTGTTTATCCACAGGTATTATACTCTTTTTTTAATCTCTTAATAAATAAGTTACTTGCTTCACTACTTTCTATCTTTGTGGAAATTCTTTTCTGCAAAGCCGAAGGCCAGGGCCCTTGTCACTGACCACTGACCTAGTGGGTAGGATCTGGTACTTTCACCACCGTGACCCAGACCCAGTGTTTGGCTGGGAACTCAAGCCCTGCTCCAAGCTATTGTAGGCCAAGGCCAACTGAGATCAGTCTTTGCTCAGTATTGATTTCCAGGGAATGTTATTTATTTATTTAGCTGTGCCAAGTCTTAGTTGCGGCATGAGGAATCTTTCTAGGTGCGGCACACAAACTGTTGGTGGCAGCATGTGGGATGTAGTTCTCCAGTCAGGGATCTGACCTGGGCCCCTTATATTGGGAGCATGGAATTGCAGCCACTGGACCACAAGGCAGTGTAAGGGGTATTTAATGCTAATTCTTTCCCCAAAGATTGTCATCACTCAAAGAATGTGTTTCTTTTGCCTCTTTTTGGACTAGGATTGTTTCTGGCTAGGGTCTTTGTCCAGGCAGCTCAAGGGGCACGATGGGAAAAGACAGGCTAATTGAAACTTGAATATTTGGCGGGGGCCGGGGGGGAGTAGTGTGGAGAGTAAATGTTGGTTTGTTTGATCCTCAGAAGCACCATCTCATCAACATATTGAAGCTTTAGTAGATGCAAGTGGACTAAATCCTGGGCTTCTCTAGGTTATATATCCTAAAGGTGTGTCAAAAGAGTGTAGAGAAAAAAATTGAAGATGAAAGGGAAAGAGGTTACAAGTGATGGGACAGAAAAATTAAATCTAGACATCTGAGTATGTCTCAGGCTTTCTACTTCCTTAACTCTGTACTTTTTTCACTCAAAGTCAAGAGAGTCTTCAAATAATCTTCTTGAATTCAGTTCAGTTCAGTTGCTAAGACAGGGAAGCCTGTCTATCACCAACTCCCGGAGCTTGCTCAAACTCATGTCCATCGAGTCAGTGATGCCATCCAACCATATTATCCTCTGTTGTCCCCTTCTCCTTTTGCCTTCAATCTTTCCCAGCATCAAGGTCTTTTCAAATGAGTCAGTTCTTCGCATCAGGTGGCCAAAGTATTGGAGCTTCAGCATCAGTCCTTCCAATGAATATTCAGGACTGATTACCTTTAGGTTGGACTGGTTGGATCTCCTTGCAGTCCAAGGGACTCTCAAGAGTCTTCTCCAATACCACAGTTCAAAAGCATCAATTCTTTCGAGCTTTCTTCACAGTCCAGCTCTCACATCCATACATGACTACTTGGAAAACCATAGCTTTGACTAGACGGGCCTTTGTTGGCAAAGTAATGTCTCTGCTTTTAATATGCTGTCTAGGTTTGTCATAGCTTTTCTTCCAAGGAGCAAGTGTCTTTTAATTTTATGGCTGCAGTCACCATCTGCAGTGGTTTTGGAGCCCAAGAAAATAAAGTCTGTCACTGTTTCCTCTGTTTCCCCATCTATTTGCCATGAAGTGATAGGACTGGATGCCGTGATCTTAGTTTTTTGAATGTTGAGCTTTAAGCCAGCTTTTCCTCTCTCTTTTAGTTTCATCAAGAGGCTCTTTAGTTCCTCTTCGCTGGAACTAAATCATTTAGTTCCCTCTTTTTGAATTAAATGAATCTTTATTAAGTATTTATTATCAGCCACATTGTCTATTAGGAGAACATAGAGTCAGAGTGGGAGAAGGCAGTGACACCCCACTCCAGTACTCTTGCCTGGAAAATCCCATGGACGGAGGAGCCTGGAAGGCTGCAGTCCATGGGGTCGCTGAGGGTCGGACATGACTGAGCGACTTCACTTTCACTTTTCACTTTCATGCATTGGAGAAGGAAATGGCAACCCACTCCAGTGTTCTTGCCTGGAGAATCCCAGGGACAGGGGAGCCTGGTGGGCTGCCGTCTATGGGGTCACACAGTCGGACACGACTGAAGTGACTTAGCAGCAGCAGCAGCAGAGTCAGAGTATGTAGAGTGAATTGGTAACAACCTTAGACTTTTCATTGCCAATTATGGTGGTCAAGAGCACTGGTCCTGGAACTAGATGGCTTGGGTTCAAATCTGTTAAATCATTCGGTCCAGTGACTTAAGGGCTCTGCTTCTTACCAGCCAGGAGATTTTAGGTAAATTCCTTAACCTCCTTATGCCTCAATCTCTATATCTAAAAGTGGGAAAATGATAATATGTACCTCTTAATGTCCTAAGGATTAAAAGAGCTAATAAATGTGAAGTGCTTAGAATACTGCCTGTCATATGGCAAGGGTTTCACCAGCTGCCAAGCTTAGAATATCTTTATCCTACCATGGAAATCAATCCAAGAGTAGTAAGTTTTCTGGCCTAAATCAGAATCAGTGTTTAGAGAATGGCCTACTAAGGCTCAATATCATTGGGTATAAATGAACTGTTAGAAATTTCTGATTCATATAATTTTAAAATAAAAACAAATATTTGTACATTTAAATGCTAATAAGATGGGACTTCCCTGTGGTCCAATGGCTAAGACTCTGAGCTCCCAATGCAGGGGGTCTGAGGTTCGATTCCTGGTCAGGGAACTAGATCCCACATGCTGCAACTAAAAAGATCTCACATGCTGCCATGAAGACTGAAGATCCTGTGTGCTACAACTAAGACCCAATGCCATCAAATAAATAAATATTAAAAAATAAATAAATAGATAAATACTAGTAAGAGCTAATGATTGTGAGCATAAACTATGTGCCAGGAGTTGTTCCAAGTGGTTCTAACCAATTAACTGATTTAATTGTTATTTTAGAGTTGAGGAAACGGAGGCATTGAGAGGGTAAGCCACTTTGCCAAGGTGACACCACTCCTTAGGGGCAGGACCAGGCTTCAAACCCAGGCAGTCTGATCTCATAGAACCCACCCATCCATTATGATATCACGTCTTCCATCCAGTATATTCTGCAGTTTAGATTGGTTTGTCAACATATTTTACTTCATGTATTGCAAGCATAAACTAAGAGAAACTAATGGAAAACCGTTAGTTTAAACTAAATTTGTTACATCGTTTGACGTAGAAATATTCCATTTTCTGTTCTATAGATGAGTTGCTCCTGGTGTCACATTTAGAGCCATATCAACTAGGATACTTTTGTTTCCTGGAGTACAACATTATGAGTTTGATTTCACCAAGGCATCCAGCGTCATGTATCTGTTCTTTAGAAATGTTTCTCACTTTCCATCTCAGCTACATTTTTTTCAGGGTAGACTAGTACCTGGTGCATTTTTGCAAAATTAGCTGCTTTGGCTGTTATCCTCACGATCCCAAGCTATGAAAGGGCATGCTTTGTAGGACTTGAGGACGGAGGGCACTGTGACAAACTGTACTTTTTGTTAAAAAGGCTAGATTGCTCTGGAAATAGTCACTTTGTTATTCTGCTTTGTTGGATGCTAACACAGATGGGTTCTCTTTAAAAAAAAAACTGGGCAAAACTAATTTGCCACTAGATGGAGCCCTGGCTTTTTGGGTAGAAATAAAGGCAAGCATAAGAACATTAAATCACGCCGTCATATCATGCTGAAGGGCCCCCAGTATTTGAGGCCCTCAGCTTTTAATTATAGAATGCATCTTTGTTCTTTGCCTGACCTGCAGAGTGACATCACTCCCTTTCTTCCTGTGCGCTGGCTTTGACACAAGCCAGATGGCTGTGGCCATCGGTAGGCGCGCAGGCCGCCTGGTACAGCAGTTGATGAAACAGAATAGGAAGACGTTTTATGGTCAACTGCAGGAGCACAATGAGGCCGCAGCTTTGCTAAGTAATTACATTCATCGTGCACACTTTACTCCTCACAGAGAAGGCCACAGGGAAAAAAATACTTTTTTATTTATAGTGTTGTGAGGTATAGACCTTTGATCTTTTATTAGTCAGTAGTCTGCTCCAAAGGAATGCTCTCTTTCCCCTGCTCTGCAGTCACTCGTGCAAATGACATGTTTATTTATGTTTAATGGTTCTTTCAGGCTGTGCATTGTGATACTTACCTTCCCTCTTCCTCCTTTTTGTCTCCAGTTAGTAACACAAAAATGTTTTGGTTTTGTAGTGAGTTTAGTTTGGAGAAGTCAGAGTTCAGGCATGTTAATACAAGCAGATTTCTGTCAGATATACTCCAGAGTGATTTGGTCAAATATATTACTGTTTATTATGTGTTTGTTCTTTGAGGAGGTCAGGAGAAACCAGGAACAGACTTTTATTTGGGGGGAGAGGGAGTTGGGCGTGAGGGTCAGGAAATGAACGAGACGTTAATTTTATATCCATTTTTGGACATTTAGTGGTTAAGGGCACTTGTAATGTTAATTTTAAATAAAATATGGGAAGTTACTATTCATCTAGTATTTCCACCTTCATTTGAAGTTAATCTTTACCGACTGAAAGATTGTTTAAAACTTTAAAGAAAATCCTAACAACTTTTCTTTAAAGTTTAGCATTCACACAGTTCCACATGATTCATTTCCGAAAACTTTAAAAATTATTTATACCCCTTTTAAGGCTAGGTTGTGAATATTGGTTACAGAATTGATCTAGAAATTATAAATCATAAAATCAAATGAAAATTCATAGTCGATATATCGTCTTCAAATGTAACGCTGTTTCTACAGTGAAGCCTCCTAGTTGTCCTTAGGTTATTAGGCTCTCTATTTTTTAAAAGTATGAAACTCTAACAAAAGAAATCTCTTAATCTTACAGGATTTTGCAGTCTTCTTCAGATTTGCAAATAATTGCTGGAAGAAGGCAAAGTGGTATGAGGAGAGGGGGACTTTCTAGTTGGATAGAACAAGGCTTTCTAATTTTTTTCCCCCCACTGGCTGTTTGCTTTGTGCCCTTGGACCTTTGAGCCTTGGCTTCCTCACATATACATTGGGTGATAAAACCTACCTCCTAGGTTTATTCTAAGAATTTAATGACACAATATATGTGTATTTGGCCCCTGACAGTTCCTGTCACTTGGTATGAAGTCAGTAAATGTTAATTCCTTTCAACTGTTTTAAACTTTGTCTCTTTTTCCAACCTCTTGCAAAACGTGTTCACAGATTACACTATTATATAGTGTGTATTTTATTCATAAGATATAAATAAGCCTGGGTTGAAAGTAAGCTCACCATCTGAAAAATAGGCATTTGCAATTTATTAGCACTGTGTGTGTATGTTCAGTTCCGGATAAAACCGTAACCATCAATTGTGCAGTGAACGTGTTTAACATTTGTGATGTTTTAATTTGTTTTTGTTTTCTTTTTTTCTCCTACTCAGCTTTTGCCCCTGTTCTTTGCCTCTCGTTTTGTTGGTGAAGATATCACAGTGATGTCTGCATTCAACCTGCTGCATTTGGTGACAAAGAGCCAGCCAGCTGCCCTGCGAGCCTGTGGGCTTCCCTCAGGTTGCTGCTGCTTGTGCTGTTCTAAGTGAGGGCACTGGTCTGGGGTGGGGGGTGTTTCTGCTGCAGGAAATGATACACCACAATGCTTTGCTAAATTTCATTTTCTTTTACTTGGGCCCTAATTTGAAGACGGAAATTGGTTATAAATCACCACTCTATTTAGAGTAACATTCATTTCCACAATCCTTACAACCCTTGGAAACATTGTCCAGTTTCCTTGCTTAGTATATAATTGTCACTAATATTTCATGATATCTTCTTATTCTTTAATGCACACTACCCATCTGAAAATCATAATGTTCATAAGAGGCTGGCAGTCTTGATAAGAAACCACCCCAAATCACACAAAATAAGATGTTCATCTTGTTAAAGGAAAATGAAAATGCTTTTCATTCCACATGTGGTCATTCCTTTAGGAAAGAAAAAAAATCAAAATGAACAACTTTAGTGTAATAAAGTTAGTTATTGTACTTGCAAAGAAAAGATATTCTATTTAACAATGACCAAATATAGAGAATTACTATAGCATGTATTAACTGGTTCTTAAATTAGAACCACCAACCAGTCTTTTTAAAAATGTGATTTTAAGCATTTAAACAAGAGAGACATAAAAGTCCAAAATTTTACTATTTGCCTGTGTTTAACATTATAATTTTGTTATGAAAGTCACAATGGCCAGATATTTTCTGTGAACGTTATTATCAATATTACTTTTATTTTCTTTTAGTTTTCTCTATTACTATATTATATAGAGAATTTCATTCTAACTCATTAAATATTCATTGAATATTAACTATGAGTGCCAGGCATTGTGTGAAGCAGTGAGGATACAATGATAAATAAGATCAAGCTGATTTCTTTAACAAGCACAAGCTGGAGCTGAAACTGTGTAAAGACCGTTGAACCATGTGGTGATAAGACTAAAGTATTTATGCCTCGGATGTTAGGGGAATGCAGAGGATGGTCCTAGCTCTTTGCTTAGGGGAAGAGATTTTTGGAAGGGAGGGAAGGTCTCTGAAGTTTAAGAAAGGCTTCATGTAGGATATGCTTAAGTTGAATCTCAGACTGTGAGCAAGAGTTAGCCAGATGTCCAAGGAGGGGGAAGGATGTTTCTGACATATGAAGTAGTATGGGCAATACATGAAGACCTGAAAAAGCAAGGTATCTTCAAAGAAATACGAGTTATTTAATGTGGCTTGCTTGGGTGGGTGAGGGCAAGTTAGAAGAGATAAGAAAGAAAGGTAGACAAATCGTAAAGTGCCTTATATGATGTTTTTAAAATTTTAAATCTTAGGGAAGGGATGAAGGGGAAGTAAAATGACTTGGTTTACATTTATAAGGTTTATTGATTTAGTATGATGGACAGTCCGGGCTGGTTCCAGATATTTCTAAGAGAAGGTTGAGAGATGGCAGCTTAATTAGAAGTGAGGATAAGGCATTTGTCTTGAAGCTATAGTTGAATAGTAAACACTGTCCATTTCAAAAAATAGCTTTTATGTCTGTGTGTGTTGAGAGGTCAATAAAGCTTAATGCTTGGAGTCCATAACCACTCTTCCTGACACCTTTGCTTCTCAACCTGCCATGTTCCTATACTGCTGCCACTGAGTATGTTGGGAGAGCTTGAGGCTGGAGGGACTCATGGAGCATGGAGAGCCTTAACAATGATTGTTACAGTAGGTGTGCAAAGAAGGGGTATGGATAAGAGAAAAATTCAAGTTACAGAACTGACAAGTTTTATTTCCTTTATTGTATGTAAGCTGGAGGGAGAGCATCAACCAGTGTAGTTTCTGTGCTATGTGAAACTTTTCCATGACTATGAACTATGTGTAATAATTCCTGGGTCGGGAAGATCCCCTGGAGGAGGAAACGGCCACCTGCTCCAGTATTCTTGCCCGGGGAATCCCATGGACAGACCTCTGGTGGGCTACAGTCCATGGGGGTCACAAAGAGTCAGACTCAACTGAGCAGCTGAGCACACATGCACATAATTGGAGTATGCAGGTTATTTAACTAATATGTAACCATGTTTTCCACTGGGAAAAAACCCCAGGTACGAAAGCACTAGCATAATTCTTGTAACATTAGTTTGTTGTACACTAAGGAGGCTAAGTATTTATGGAAACTTATTAATTAACATGGTATCACTCGAGATATGACAGTTGTAGAGTTAAGAGATTTCATAATGAAATTGTTTCATCAAAATATGTGTCTTAAAATTTTTATATCCTAATGATTCAAAGATAATTCAACAAAGATGATAATTTTTAAGAAGTAACCATTATAGCACAATGCTCAAGCACACAAATTCTGGAATTCCACACATCTAAATTCTAGCTTTGCCACTTAACTGGTTGCGTGCCTTGACTTCCTTGTTTGTAAAATGGGAATAATAATAGTACTCACCTGAAAGGGTTGCTGTGAGAACAAAATAGCTTAGGATGTGAAAAATGCTTACAACAGTGGCTGACATATAGTAAGCACTGTATGTAAATGTTCACTAGGTCATTGTAGACATCTGTATCAATATAGATATGTATTTTTTGTGTTTTTCTAGTAAAATAGACTTTAAAAAAGTATTTCAATACATCCCATATTGCACTTAACTTGTTTTTCTTTAATCGGAGCCACAAATGCACTTTATATTTTAGAAATAACCATCTCAGTTTGTTGTTTTGATCTCTTTATTTTACTCATACATCCCACTGAACCAGAATTCAAGTCCTGTAAACATACAACACATTTCTTTTATTCTTACTATCTAGTACTAATGATTGCTCAGAGGGACTCTGTCTTTTTTCTTAGGGCTTGTAAACCTATTTTACTTTGATAAATGATTTGGTATCCATAATTGCTTAGCCATTCAAGGACCTTGTACTTTTTAAAGTGTTATGAAATTTCCAGTGTGCACATATTTTATAACTTCAGTGTCAACAAAATCTTTGTTACCGTCCATTTCTCTGACAGAATTTTACTTTTGTTGTTCAGTCGTGTCCGATTCTTTGTGACCCCATGGACTGCAGCAGGCCAGGCTTCCCTGTCCTTCACTATCTCCCAGAGCCTGCTCAAATTCATAGAATTTTACTGTTAGAAAAGTAGCTATGTTGAAGACACTGCTAAGTTCAACAATAATGTGAAACAAACAATTTAAATTTTGAAAAAGGAAAATGAAATTGAAATGGGAATTCTAGCCTTCATTACTTTATTCAAGTAGAGAGGGAAGAGGCCAAATTTGGAGATACAGGAAATTAAGGTAAAAGTTTGACGTCTTTCTTTAATTTACTGTTCCCTGGTCAAAACCCATTACAACAAAAATCTCTGTAAATCAAAAAGACTTCTGCTCCCTAGCCAGTACCCTACTAATTTTAGGTATTATTCAATACGAAATAATTCTAGAACTGAAAAATAATTGGAGCAGGCTCTTAAAGTTGATTATAACTGGATTGACCTGTATGAAGGCCATATCCCAGAAGGCTGATCTATCATTTTTCAGCTTTGACTTCCTTTTCTTCTTATTTTTAAATAGGCATAATTTCAATTTAGAGCTTATTAAGTGCATCTGAGTTATGGTTTGCTCATGTTTGTAATTAAAGGTAATTTTTTTCCTCTCAGAGCTCTTCTTAATTTCCTATAACAGTTTCTTTTATGTATTGAAAAAGAGCACTGGAATAGGAGTCAGAGAACTAACCACAGCTCTATCATTAACTTGTGTGCCCTTGAACATACCAGTAAACCTCTTCAGAGCTCAGTCTCTTTATGTTTTAAATGAGAAATTTAAATTAGAAAATCTTTTCAGTTTTGAAATTCTGTGATTTTATGAACTGTCATTGTTTTGTTTTTACTTGGCTTTGGGTTAATCAGATCTTAAGAGTTGGTACTAATTAATGGCTGGGAATTTACAGAAAAATCTGCTTGGTTGTGGTGGGAGGACAGAAATATTTTCCATGTTTGAACATTAGAATTCCTTTCCTCTAAATCAGGACTGAAGGGGTTATCTTAGCAAGGGTTAGGAAGCACAATTTTACACATAGTTTCAGTGCTTGATAAAAATTAAGTCAAATTGTAACTTAGACTAGATATCATGGTAGTTTTCAGCCAAGCGAGAGTATTTGTCTAAGTAGTACTAATTGCAGTGATGAATTGTGCTTTTCTCCAACATCATACATGTAATATGTGGTTGTTACTCTTATAGACTTTACTGGCATGTTTAATAGTCCATGAATTGAACAGCCACACGGCAGTTTGTAAAGGTGTTATGTCATAATATTGTAATGTAGAAATTAGAAGTCTTAAAGACAGATACTTTGCAAATGCTGTATGTAAGTAGGACTATCGTTTGGTTAAGTAGGGCTCTCCAAGAATCAGGGGCCTGTGGCTCCAGAGCTTAGCACAGTGCCTGGCACTTAATAAATATTTGTTAAATGAATGAATAAACATTTGGAAAGTTTACATGTAGGTGAAGTGATAGCTATAACAGAGAGGACAAATTTATCTAAGACTATTTTGGCCTCAAATAAATCTAATGGGAAGGTTAAATTAAAGTTCATAGTTTGGGTGCCTTTTGAAAATATTGTAAAAAAACCAATTTCTCTTTTCTCACTTAATTGCATTGATACAATATGGTAGATTTCTTAGGAATAAATCACATTGTAGCCAAACAAATAACAATAAAAAATGGTAACACATATTCAAAGTATATTATCCAAAATTTCTTTTACTTTTTCTCTCCAGCAATTTGAGTTTTGGTGATAAACTGTTTGAGGAAAGGAATAAGTACATATGATAAGTACAAATTATAGATATTATGAATAAGTACATATTATAGCCTATAATATAATAAGTACATATTATATAGCCTACAGTCCATGGGGTTGCAAAAGTGTCAGACACGAGTTAGCAAATAAACAACAACAAATAACTTACCGTGAGAAGTAAGAACTCTGGTTCTTTTGGTCACTTCTCTCTGGAACAAATTAATATTGTCTTTTGGACTTAAAGTTCTGCATTTGTAAAGAGGAAGTACTACATATATGTACCAAAGCAATATCCATAAGTAAGAAGTAATATTATTCAAGTCTGAGCTGGCAATATTTCATTAATAGCACCTGACGTTCTTTATATTTATTGTAAAGAAATAATTGCAGTCATTGGTATGCTACTCACCTACCAAATAGATTGGCTTTCTGTATTATTTTTATTTTTTAACCATTTTGAATCATGAAAACATGAACCATCTTTAATCTAAAAAAATTTTTTATAAACTAATGTTATGACTTTTCTTCCCCAGAAGAAAAGAAACATATGTTCACCTAGAAGAAACATATGTGCACCTATGCAAGTTTTCATATAGTTTCAAGATTTTTTTTATTAGATATCTGATACTTGTAATTGAGGGCTATTTGACCACAGATTCAGAACCTGTCTTCTAAAAGATACATTTGAAACCAATACAAAAACACTAATCAGAGCGCATTATTTCTAATTTCTGTATTGATGTCACCAATGAAATTTTCTCCCACAAGTTCAGTTTAATGCTCTCTATTCTCTGGCTTCACATTCTTACATGTTCATCTTACCTAATTTAATTTGATTAAATTAAAAATGCCTTGTGGAGGGCTATTTTTATTTTTAAAGAAACAAAGAGTTCTTAAAAAAAAAAAAAGACATTCAGATTTCAGCTCCCCTAATTCACAAAATTTGCAATTAATTGATTGAATGGCATCCACTTCTCCCAGTAGATGGCACTAGGTTTACACTCTTTCACAGCTTGAAAGGGTATTGATATCATTAGCACATAGGTGCATTGTGAAAACTTAAACAAAAGCATGTTAAAAATATTCAGTTAAGAACACATGGATTTACAAGCCACAAATTTTTTCTGCTTATATTATGTTCAAACAATATTTGTGGAGTGCAAAACCTTTTTCCATTTTCAACAGGCTTCCAACTTCCTTCTGCTTGAACATCTCATCGAAATTGTCTTTCATGTGTAGACTTTCTATAAACTAAAACACGTTTTCATAAATTAACTTATCTTGTATCCAAATAGCTGATTTAACAGTAATTTATGGTTTTATATATAGCTAAATTTTCTTCAGCAGACCACCCAAGAATTAAAGAAAATTTCACATTTTGTTTTGCTATGTTTTGAATTTTTATAGAATCTTGAAAATGTTATTAATTTAACATGTTGACTG
The DNA here is from genome assembly GCF_042477335.2 of Ovis canadensis. Taxonomy (NCBI): domain Eukaryota; kingdom Metazoa; phylum Chordata; class Mammalia; order Artiodactyla; family Bovidae; genus Ovis; species Ovis canadensis. Next base: position 160,292,272 of record NC_091247.1, on the reverse strand, counting down.
TTAAGCATGAGTCCTTTCTTGCATGAATGAAAATATTTTTGGAAGCTAAGAAAAATTATATTTAAAATGTTGATGAGTACTTGGATACAGCTATATTCTTTACTAAAACAAAGTACTTTAATAACTCCGTGATATAATAAAGTATTAGTTAATGTTGAAAAATTGCTGTACAGCATCTAATTATTAGATGAGTTTTAAAAATCATTTGTGCATGAGGCTAAATTGCTATAGAACAATAAATGCATATGTATGAATAAGGTGTTGGGCATATGGTTTGTTAAATGTGGAATTTGTTAATTTTTTGTTAAGTATAGAATAAATTCTTCACCTACATTAATAATGATAAAATACATAACAAAATCTAGTATCAACAGATAAAATAGACATGCACACAAAAGAGTTTTAATTTTGTTTGAAAAATTCTCTAATTAACAATGACTACTGAATATGAAATATTTTAAGTTCTGAAAACAAATGATAATTTTACAGTTAGTTTATTGAGACAACACGGACTTTTGGGAATCATATAGGTAGAATTATTAGATGTTTATCTAAAATTTACCTAACAGGTCATAGAAGGATTTATTAAAACAAGCCATCTTTTGCTTTCAGCAAATACGTGTTTAATGAAGAATGGGATGTGAATGACAGTTCACCAGGAGTTACTAATATGTGGCTAGATACTTGATGAATTTTTGTCAGTCTTTTCTAGTTTATAGCTTCATCCTAAACATTTTATTTAGAGATTGAATCTCTCATGGCTGCTTCTGCTAGATACATATATATATATATATTTTTTTTTGTGAGTTAAGTTTTATTTGGGGCAAAATGAGACCTGCAGCTGGGAGGTGGCATCTCAGAGAGCTCTGAGAGACTGCTCCTAGATATATTTTAATTTAAAATGCTTTGAATAGATTTTATTGAGATGCAGTGGCAAATTATCTAAATTTTTGTGCCTTTTCATTTGAAATCAACCCTTTGAAATTTTTTTTGTTTTTAACTTTTTATTTTTACTTTATTTTACTTTATAATACTGTATTGGTTTTGCCATACATTGACATGAATCCACCACGGGTGTACATTTTAAAATCCCCATTTATTTGAATTCTCTTGGTTTCTCTCTCTCTCTCTTTTTTTTACATTTATATTTACATTTATATTTGCAATTGTATTAGTCACTTTAGAATGGATATTATAAAAATTACCATGAAATGACAAAGATATTAGTTTTTTAAGTGACTTTTAAGAGATATACATTTATAGAATTTAAATTTACTCGGTTACTACTATGGTAAGCATTTCCTTCAACAGTAGATATATTTATTGTAGTCAACCGCATAATTGCAAAATAAGAATGTACTGCTAATCTAACTTGCTAGATTATTTAAATTTTAAGCAAGCAAATAAACCCCCAAATTTTATAGCTATAGTTTTTAAGATTTAGTTTTGTTACAGAAATGCTTAGTGGCTCACAGAATGGTACAGCTGTTCATAGTATATTCCATTTTGATCAATATTTCTTATGCAAATTTTAGATACCATCACAGCAAGTTTCGGAGTTTGCTATCCTGTTTTTGGTATCGATGAAGAATGAGTTTGGAAGCATAATCTACATTTACTAGTTTGTTTTTACCACCAACTTGTCTTCTGGCCCCAGAATCTGTTTTGTACCTTTTATTCCTATTCCTCATCTGTAAACTTAGAACGAAATACATTCTTGTCAAATTGTTCACAATTAGATATTACCCTCAAGTGTTAACATTACTTGACATTTCCCAGAAATTCATTCTGTTCAACTTTAATCCCTGGCCGTAAGGGAGAATACACTGGAAAAATATAAAAAGGCAGAGGTGGGACATCAAATAAGTCTGGGAAAGTTGATAGGTTTGATCATCAAAATCTATTTCTATTACAGGAAAACTTATGGTTCCTGCATAGTAAGCTCTGGCAAGGTAGAGATTTTTTTGATTGTTTAATTCACTATGCCGTTTTAGCAACTAGACTTCTGACATCTGTCACTTATTGAATAGGTACTCAGTAAATATTTGTTGAATGAATGGATGGTGATGAATAAGTAGCATCATCTTATGTATCCAAATAATGCCACATAGTAAGTAATGTGAGCTCTGTTTTTAAGGAATATACATTCTTGGAAAGATGGCTGGCTACTTTGGGTTCAAATTTTGTTATCTATAGAATAAAGGGAGTTAAATACTTCATGTTTTTATGATTCTATATAAACATTTCCTCCTTTGCTTTACTACTGAAGGAAGGAGTAGAAGAAATAAGAAAAGCGTTGTGCATCTTTCTGCTCAGAATGGCTGATGAACTTCTTGGATTAGGATTTGAAGCAGTGAGAGTTCTGGAGGATATTGAAGGAATGCAGGAGATGGAGTTATAATTAGCAGGAGACTCTAGGAGGAGAGGGTGGCCGTGTGGAGAGTGGGAACAGACTGTGGGCACGTAGGTTAGTGAGAGATGGGCATGTTAATGTACAACAGAGCTCTGGTTCAAGAGAGGAATATAATGAATGAATAGATTAAAGGAGGAAAGCTGCAGACAGGAGCTCGCTCTCATTAGCCAAGCGTGTGACCAGGTCATGCAACATCTTTGGGCCTTGGTTTTCTTCCTCACGAGGGCTTTGGACTAGAAGTTTATCAATTCCCAAATTATGAACACTTGTTCTACTAATAGCCTATAAAATGGATTCCATCCTCATGTGGAGAAACTGCATGCTGCCACATCTAAGATGACTTGTGTTCACATTTCACCATCTTGGTAATGAGGATGCAACATACAAATCATTTTGATAAGGAAGTATTGCTCTGGTTTGATTGACAATTCTTTTCCACCTTTCTAGTGGAGCGTAAAATAATGGTGTGTCAAAATACCACATATTCAATAATGGACATTGGCATAAGAAAGTCTGGACGAACTCTTCATTTAAAGCCCATGTAACCTAGATTTTCCTAATCTGGTTTGACTGTGGAAACTTCTCTCACCCCCCAACAGGAACTACCTGTAAGCATTTATTTTCCAGAGCCAGTGTTTCACATGATATGTTTTGCAGAATGCTGAATTAAGTAATCTCAGAGTCTTAAATTCAGATAATTAATGGAATATTAGTCATAATAAAAGACTTGAGAGTGGAACTCTAGAGAGGTAATAAAAGATTCAGAGTAGTAATTTAAAAATTTAGTCCATTATTTTTAAAAAATTTCATTCGTTTATTGAGCAAATATTATTGCAGATTTTAAACTAAGTTCTAAGAAACAGCCTGAGCTGTCATTTAGAAAACATCTTTAGGAAGAAAATTTAAATAGCAATAATTAAAATGGAGAGTTGAATAAATATTTAAATACAACATGCGTTTATTTAGTACTTACTCTTCTCTGGGCACAGTGTAAGGTTCTGGGGATGCAAAGATTATTGAAATTATCCCCCTGTCCCTTAAGGAGATATTGAATAATTCAGAAGAAGTCTTATGCCTTTAATGCCTTTACTTAAGTTATCTGGCTGATAAAGAAAACTGTAAATTTTTTGACTTTTTTTTTTTCTCCAGAATCTCTTAGATTTTTCTGGACTGTATACATGTATAGCTAGACTCAGATTTAGCTGTTCATTGAGTGACAATTGCAGACTTATCTGTCTATTGAGCTTAATTAATTTAGATATTAAATTTGATTTGGGCGATAATGTAATTTTAGACATTTACAAAGCTGAGCTCTTAGACAATGTAGATTTTAGTTTCTTTGTAAAAAAAGTATACTTGATGTTACATGGAAATAAAATTCTGCATGGTAATCTAAGAGAAGGCTCCTTTCCATCCTTTTTGTGGGTGGTTACCTCTCATCTTCCCCTTTCAGTCTTTGCTCCCAAGACGGTGAGGGAGGATGAGAGAGAGAACTATTTTTTGCAAGTCTTTTTGATTGCATGTGAAATGTAGAATGGAAATGAGTCTGTCTGTTTTTAATTTTTTTTTCTATACTGGCTATGATGTTCTACTGAAGACCCATACTGGAAAAAAATATTAAAACCAGGGAACGCTAACTTTGTCAGATGTTTCACTTGCAATCAGCTAGACTTGAAGTTAAGTAACTTTCTCTTCCATTATTGTCACTTGATGATGGCAGTGCCTTTAAAAATCCTCTTTTTACTCAGATGCTTTGTAAGTAAGAAAATGCTTTCTGGATCAACACATGTTTGAAATATTTCCCTGAACTCTAGTCTTCACGGTCCACATTAATACAAAAGTCATTGCTCTTGGTATTGGCATTACATTTGGAAGAATTGATAAGTACTCTTTAGTTCATTTTAATACACTTAGAGAACAGTGATAAAATGATTACTACACATGAATTCAACAATTAAAACTTTGTAACCTGCAAGTAAAGATAGAAATGTAAAATGTGGTTAATGTATCATCGGATAAATGTAGTGGTAAAGCTCTCCATTGTCTCCTCTCAGGAAAATCATGCAGTCTTACAGATTATTTACTATTAAAGGCTAGAATTTGAAATCATTTAATAGACTTTAGATGTTGTGGGAGGTACATTTACTCCTATTGACTTGCAGTGAGAAAACACTGACATATTTCCCTTTTAATTTTAAAACTGCCTCATTTCTCTGCTGCCCAATTTTTCCTCTTCCAAATCAGAATATACATTTTATTCTGGCTATTTTACTTTGTTAAATTAGCTAATCCCACTGACATGAAAGACTCTGATTACCATCTTGACATTGTATGTATTTGATCACACTACATTTATCAGCTTGTTTACATAGAGTTCTCTTCCCTATTTGAATCTCCTGTGGCCCGCTGACCCTGTAGATGCTGTTTCTACAAATAATGTGAGTTTTCTATATCCCAGTTATAATCAGACCTAGTCAATGTTGGTGGGCAAAGTTTAACAGTATTAATGTCTTCTTAAGTCTCTTGACACAAAACTTTACATATATTTTTCCTATAAGACTGCACATTGTATTGATTGTTTTTCTTATCTTTACTGCTACAGTATGTGTTCCCCTAGGGGCAGCAGCCTTGACTTACTCATTTTTAATTTTCCAGTGCTCATCACAGTTCTTACTTCACTGTAGATGTTTAATAAATAGTTTCAGAAAGTATGAATTAATATTAGGCTCAACAGTTTGTGTGTTCAAAGAATTTATAATCTGGGAAAATAAAGCAGAAACAACTGAAGATATTTGAGAATAATCGCAAAATATTATATTAGCTCATGTAAATAGTACCCTGCGGAGTAAATGCATGAGTACTGAGGATATTCAGATGAAAGATCAGAGTAGGGATGAATTTATAGGGATATGTAGACTTGGAAGGAAAACTTCCTTGAAAATATTTTCTTAGTTTATCTATTCAAACCTTCAGTATGGAAACCAGAAGACCAATTTTATCATTCAACTATGCACCACTAAAACATATGGTCTTGTTTAATTCAAGAAGTTTAAAATGCTGTGTTGCCTTGGCATGCTTATAATGTCCATTGATGTTAATTAGAACTCTGTGCATGCATCAGTAGAATAGAGCTGAAACTGATCTGTAGAACCGTCTTATGTGAAGTATAATAGAAAAACAGCAAGAAGGCATGAAATGCGATTATTACTATGAGAAATAAAGATATGCCTTTTCTCACATATAAAAAAGAAAAAGATCTTTACCTTCTGATTCCTATGACCTAGAGAGTTTTTTTGTTTTCTTTGTGTTATATTTAGGACATGGCAGACCGACAAAATTAAACTGAACCTGAGTGTAAAAATTAAGAATGTTTTTAAAAAATGAAAACTAAGTCAAGGTCCTAATTTTATACTTTCTTTAGTTATGGATGTTTCCTGCTACCACCTACAAGAATACTTCGAAGGGGAGACTTATTGAAATGTTTCCAAAGGGTAAATGTTTGGCCAAAGGATTTTGTTCTCTAGGCCTGTCAAAAATTCATCACCAAAGAACATCCACTGAGTATCTTGCACATGAGTCCAGGTTGAGAGTGATGATCGATAGTCTGAAAGGGATGACATTAAATACACAGAGCAAACTAGCAGAGGCTGCACTCTGATTCTGTGTTCAGCATTCAACCAAATACTCTCTGAGAGCTATTTTGAGTATAACATTTGGCTAAAAGGATTTCACTTCGCTAAAAGGAAGAAAGAAAGGTCATGTCAGACAATGTCTGTCCTAAAATATTGCAATTGTAAATTTCCAGATATAAAAGTATATTCTTTTTGTTGTTTCTTATTCATATTTTGGCCACCTGATGTGAAGAAATGACTCATTTGAAAAGACCCTGATGCTGGGAAAGATTGAAGGCGGGAGGAGAAGGGGATGACAGAGGGTGAGATGGTTGGATGACATCAGCAACTCAATGGACATGAGTTTGAGTAAACTCTGGGAGTTAGTGATAGACAGGGAAGCCTGGCGTGCTGCAGTCCATGGGATCGCAAAGAGTCGGACACGACTGAGCAGTTGAACTAACTATCTACACTATTCATATTCAAGTTTTAGTATTTGCATTGTAGTTACTTGTCTCCATCTCTACCACTGGAATAGGAACTTTTTAGTGTATTCACCTCTTACATATCTTACAGATAGTGAGGGACAGGGAGGCCTGGCATGCTCTAGTCCATGGAGTCACAAAGAGTTGGACATGACTGAGTGAACAACAACAACAGTCTCTCACATTGGCTGTTTCCCCCAGGTGTTCAGGAAGCTCTTCCTTCAGAGAGCAGCACAGCCAACTTCTCCTCCTTCAGGGCTGTGCTCAAATGTCACCTCTGTGAGGCTTACCTTGACCATTCTATTTAAGGTTATAGCCCTTACTTCTAGCACTCCCAGTCTTCTTTGCTCTGCTCAGTTTTACCTTTTTTCCCCATCCTGTATACTTATCACCTTCTGAGAGGCTATATAATTTTCTTATTTATTTTCATTGTGTTTTATCTGTTTTCTACCCCTGCTGGGATGGCAGCTCCGTGAAAGGATCTTGATTTTACTCACAGATATGTCTTAAGTACTTAGAATAATGCCAGAATATAGTAGGTGCTAAGGGCTTCCCAGGTGGGGCAGTGGTAAAGAATCTACCTGCCAAGGCAGGAGACACAGTGTCGATCCCTAAGTCGGGAAGATCCTCCGGAGAAGGAAATGGCAACACACTCCAATATTGTTGCCTAGAGAATCCCATGGACAGAGGTATCTGGCGAGCTACAGTCCATAAAGTGGCAAAGAGCCAGATATGACTGAGTGCACATGAGTAGGTGCTCAGTAAGTAATTGTTGAATGAATGAATATTTTACTTAGCCGAGTACTCTGTAAACACTCAACAATTTTGATGACTTAAAAAACCAGTAAGGAAAACGTTGTATCGGTGGTCCTCAAAGTAAGCCCTGCAGCCCTAGTTTCATGGAAACCCCAGATCTGAAGCCAGTGTCATGATGTCTTAGATGGTATGTTCATCTCAGGAATGTTTTTCCTGTATAGGTCTATGCTGAAAGAAAAAAAAAAAATCAAAAGAATTGAGCATTCTTTTACAAGCATGGAGCTTTTCTTTCTTGTGTTAGGGATTTTTTTTTTTTTAAAAACCCTTTATTAAATTACTAGAATGTAAAACAAAACACAAGGAAAAATGGTTCATGGTATATAATTTTATATTCTATTGTAAAAATGGGCTAGACTTGGCTTTTATAAATGTACACTTATTTAGAAATTCCTAACATTACTACATCTGGGATAAAAGTTTCTTTAACTTTCCAAAATGACAGACTAGTAACCAACTAAAAATTATAATTTATAGTGAAAATTGAAATAACCATTTTTAAATACAGTGGCAAGATATTTAAACATGAGCTTTACTCAAAGGAAAATAAGGTAGTCTTATCTTCACTTACTACATTGGGAAAATAATAGTTTTATTTTTTTCCAAAATTAAAATTACGGGATCCTAGGACCAAAATTAAAATTATGGGATCTTAAGATTTTGTTTTGTTTTGATTTTTCACACAGAAATATAAGATTTATGTCTTAAAAGTGCCCTAAGATTTAGGTTACAGATTTGATTTACTTCTTAACAAGAATTTAAAAAGCCTTTCAACATTTTATAGACATTGTGAGAATCCCATTTGAACCTTGTCACTGACCCTCTGCTGAAGGAGTGAACCCAGGTAAAACAGACATTAGCTAATAGGTAAATGTTTTTACTTTCTGGATGTACTACAGTGATCATTACTTTCCTCTCTTGTTATTTTTAGTTGTTAGTGATAGTTTTCAAGTTTAAAGTTATCATATAATTTAGGAAGAAAGAAGAAATTTGTAGCTTAATTTTTCCATGGGTTTTGCACTCCAACAGCCTGAGATTTGAGTCAGTATATCTTTTTGCTGTTTGTCCTTAGTAAGTTATATTATAACCTCTCTGAGCCTCAGTTTCTGTATCTACAGAATGGACATGACATCTACCTCCTGGAATTATTGAGAGGATTAAATGTAGTTATGAGAAAGTGCCTAGAAATATGTCTGCCACAGAGTAGTTACTCAAATTTTAATTTTCTTTTCTTCTTCCAATTCTTGTTTGAATCATTTTAAAAGAGAACTTGTGAGGAAAATACTATCCCAAGAGAATTATTTTAGAAAAACAATTATCAATAAAATATTTTAGCACACTGAAATGCCTGATCTGGTTATCTTTTAAGTACAGTTTTAACTTCAGAATTCACTGTAATCAAAATGATAATTTAATACTGTATTTGTTTGGACAGTGTTTGTTAACTGCTAATTGTTGTGATTCTCATAGCAGACTTCTGAGGGTAGTAGTGTGTAGAGAGAGACCCATTTGTCTAAGGTCCCATGACTAGGAAGCAGACAGAGGCAGGGAGTGAACTCTGATTCAAGACAATACTAGATTCAAGGCAACAATATGGAACAAGCTTTGATATAAAAAGAGACTTTGGCCATATTTTAGCAAATAAATGCCCTTGGATTGGGTTCAAGGTGGATCTGATATATACCAAACTTACTCCATAAGGAATGATGTTATGATTAGATACCTAGGTAGCAATATTACCCTTTCAGATATGCTTTGTGTTGCCTATGTATATATACACACACTCGTGGCTTCAAAGTACTCTATTAAGCATTTAAATAAAGAGAAAAATCTTTTCCTAACATACTTCTAAGTCAATTTAGGGGTCATTGAACAGATGTCATATAATACTAATGTTAAATTACCCTGTGTAATAAGAAAATTACAGTACCTAAGTGAAGATAGTAAAGGGAAACCATCCAATGAATTATTCTAGAATTTCAAAATGAAATGATTTCTTCAAAATTGACAGTGGCACCACATGACTTTAGAAAAGTGAGTCTGATAGGGAGAAGGAAAATTAGAGACAAAAGTGAAGCCTTTCTGTGTTTATATATGCCAGGTTTTGGTTATGATGCGAGGAGGGCTAATGTAAGAGTATAGCTTTCAACTGTCCAGGAAAGCATATTATTATTAAACTATGTGGCAAGAAATTTATTAAAATTTAGCCAACTTCTCATTGTTTCGTATTAAATCACAATAGTTGTTTCTAGTCCACACACACTTCCTTTTGCTATTAGGCACACTTTAAAAGCCTAATTATTTTGAGAACATAGTATGACCAAAGAATAAAAATGTACAAAGTTTGACAACTTTAAATAAACACTAGCATTTCTTAAAGAACAAACCTCACTTACAGTTAGGAAACAATATTTATATTTAAGGTTGAAAAGCCAGGATGTAGGAAAATTTTGTTAATTTGGAAGATGACCTTTAAGTGCACCAAAACCAAATAATTTGTAGGCTATGACATAGGGCACATTCCTGCAAAATTTGTGTGAATACTGCTTTAGTGGTTCTTGAAAGACAAACAAAGAAAGCTGGAATGAAATCTTTACCCCCGCCCCCCGGCCTCAAAATAAGACGGAGCCTAACAAAAGAGTACAGCAGCACGCTTTCAAAGCTTGCCATTAAAACGAGGTCTCTGTGGCACGACTAATGAGATGGTTCATAGCGGAAAACAATCTGTTTTTAAGAATGTTTAGATCAAAAGTAATTTCTAATCTATGAAATAAAGTCTTTTCAGTACCCTTCATTCACCAGCAAAGCTTTTATGTTTGTATTATTTACTTCAATCAGATGTTTTCAATTTTACCTTTTCTCCTTGTACAAATACTTGACATGGTTCGTCAATACTGACCAACAGTTTTATTCTTTTTCTTCAGAAAAGAGAGATTTTTTGGAGAGAAGGAGAATGAAAAAGAGAGAAACATCTTTGCCTAAACGATTTGCAAGCATCTGTGCTTTAAGCTACTTTTTATGAACACTCCTTAGTAAATGACTCAAGGTAAAAAAGCAGAAAAGCATCCAATGTTAGGAAATTGCAATCCAATACCATGTAATTTAAACCTGCAGTTGCTTCTCTTGTACTAAATGACATACAGATGGGTAGCTTAGTTCTCTCAACTTTGGGAACACAATTGGTCTTTTTGTATGAATGAACATATATTAACAAAAATATTTTGGACAGAATTGTTTCAGAATTGTTTAACTATACAGAGTTTAATTATCTGTGCCACTGAAAAGAATAATTTTAACCAAGATATTTTTGTCATATTAGGTTTGCAGTTAATGATTTTTTCTGGACGAAATCAACAAAGAGACAACCCTTCCAACATATAAAGAAACAGGAACAAGAAACACCTTTTAAGATGTCTGTAGTGAATTGCGCGGAGACTCACCTCTCACAGCCAGTTCTGCTTTCAAGCTGTGGAGAGACTTGTTCTGATCAGACAGACGTTTCTCAGGGAAACATTTCTGTCTGTCTCTTAGAAGATATAAAAAGTGTAAGTAGTAGGTATTTAGAGAAAGCCTGGTGTACTATGGGGTCCAGTGAGGTGAGTGACATGGTGGCTATTCATTCCTATGGCTCTCTTCAGGCCAGAGCAGCACCAGCCATGCTTTGTGGAAGGACAGAAGAGGTGCTGTTTGACACCCTACAGGCCTGCTCAAAGGTGTGCTCTTCTGTTTGGCTCGGGTTTACTCTTTTCCTGCCTCCATGTTTTCTCACAGAAAATCAGTCACTGTCCTGGTGGCCCTGATTCTGGAAGCTGATACCCTTCTTCAATCCCAGAGTCAGGGTCAGTGGTTAGTTAAGTTTCTCTTGTTATAATTCCAGTGATCTCATATACTATGACACTAGGTGCCTTAAAGTAAAAGGAGTAGGAAGCATTTTTACTCCTCAATCATATTTTTTTTTTAGGTTCCCAAAGAAGTTTTTACTATTCTGGAAGCTTAAGCAAGCTTTCTCTTAGTAACTTTGAAACATGGTAAGAAATTTTTGCACGTAGGGCCATCTGCATGCCTCTTTCACCCTGTGATGCAAAAGCAAAGAAAAGCAACTTTACTGCATTGAGTAAGGGTTGCCATGTCTGTAGTTAACGGTATCTCTCAGTATTCATGGGGGATTGCAGTTACCAAAATCTGAGGATTCTCAGGTTCCTTATATAAATTGGCATAGTATTTACATATAACCTATGCACATCTTCCTTTATACTTTAAATCATCTTTAGATTGGTTGTAATAATACCTAATACAATGTCAATGCTGTATAAATAGTTGCTTTAGCATGGCAAACTCAAGGTTTGCATTTTGGAACTTTCTGGAATTTTAGGGGGGTGGTGAATATTTTCCATCATGTTTGGTTGAGTTTGTAGTTGTGGAACCTGTGGATACAGAGGACTGACTGTATTTCTCTCCAGTCATTTGTTCAGGTAAGACAGAATAACACATATAAGCAGGTGTTGTCTGGACATTTTACTGCAGACTATATAAGTTGAAATAAAAGCTAACATTGTTATTAGAATCACATTAAAATTATTTTACCATTGAAATACATTTAATCAGTGAAGTCTTCCTAGGTATACTTTACAAAAGAAAAATGTAGGTCTGTAAATAAAATCCCATTTACTTTTCTTTGTCTTTCCCACCTTCCTTATTTTTCTCACTCTTTTTTTGGAACTTCTTGAAACTATGTTAGTATACTTGCCTTCTCTTGGAGTCTGTTACAAGTTTCTTGCCCATTTAAACACAGTAAGATACAGTCTTGCAAGAGATATTTATTTTAAAGGACTCTTCAGAGCCCAGTGAAGCCTCTTGACAGAATCACTGTGCTGTGCTCATTTGCTTCAGTTTTTCCGACTCTTTGTAACCCTATGGACTGTAGCCCTCCAGGCTTCTCTGTTCATGGAATTTTTCAGGAAGAATACTGGAGTGAGTAGCCCTTCCCTTTTCCAGGGGATATTCCCAACTCAGGGATCGAACTCACGTCTCTTATGTCTCCTGCATTCCAGCAGATTCTTTACCAGCTGAGCCACTGGGGAAACCCCAACAGAATCACAAAGAATAGCAATTCCTAGTTGTGGAAAAATGCATCTCTCAGGTTCAGTAAATAACTAGGACAGTATTTAAATCACTCAGGATGGAAATTGAAGGAGGACAGTTTCAAGCTCTTCTACTAATTGAATGGAGAGTTACTGTTTAACATAATATGCCCATCATCTTATATATACAGCAGAAATGCTTATAAATAGTTACGCTTTTTGAATTTGTTTGTAAAAAAAATTCAAGGTGTTGGAAGACATAAAGAATGTCCCATTTTGTGAATGTTCAGTGGGTTTTTACTGTTTCGTGCTAGCAGCTTTGGCTGTGGCACATCATCAGTGCACCAGTGGAATCACTTGAATCTCGAGCACCTTTCTCTTTAAATTGAGAGAAGTAACTGCAGTTCAGGTAAGTTTGTCGCGTGACCAGGGACTGCTCTGGTCATTGACAAGTGACAGCAGAAGCTGTGCTGTGGCGGTCAGCCAAAGCAGTTATTTAGGGTTGGAGCTAAAAGTCCTCCTTCTCCCATATCCTCTCTCTTTCCAGGGTCATGTAGGGATAAAAAGAACTGTAAGGTGGTCTTTTCCCAGCAGGAACTGAGGAAGCGGCTAACACCCCTGCAATACCATGTCACTCAGGAGAAAGGGACCGAAAGGTAAGGCGAGCTTACGAACACGTCACTAAGCAAGAGCTAGTTTTCTTCATCCTCTGTACCCCTGCTCCAACCTTTGAATCCTCTCCCTTGCCATTTAATTCAAAGGATTCTGCACTTATTTGCTAAAGTCTACAAATTAGTATCCTTGAAAAGGTTGAAAATGGTATTGTTTAGATTAAGACTAAGTTTTATTTATTCTTTTCCCCATTTAATGAACACTCTATCTTTTGTAAAGTCACAAGGCTTTTGTTAAGGGCCTGTTTTTAGTTTACTACAAAATGTGTGGAAGTAATAGCGATTTAGGTACATTTTTTGGGAAGACATCACAGTAAGCAAAACCATGAGGGAATGGCACTTTGCCAGGATGCTGAAAATTTGAAGGTGGCCATTGTAAGTATAGATGTTTTGGCTGCAAAAAGAAGGTAGCATAATTTAGTTCCTTTCTACCCCACTCCAATTTCTTTTTGAAGCACATGTGGAGAAAGTATTTATTGGCTCATTTGTGGTTGGAATGTCAAAAATTTTCAATAACTGCCCTCACATGGCTTTGGTCCTTGGAAGTTCGCCCTAAGTCCTGAAAAAAGAGTTTGTTCACTTCCAAGACTGTTTTTGGTGAATAAAGTCTCTCTCAGCTGATTCCAGCTCAAAGGTAACTTGCCAGAGTCTGACCATTTTGTTGTCTAATTTATACCATGGAGCTTGGCATAAGGCCGTAACTTACCTCTGATCCAAATTTATTAATGATGTAACTTCTTGTTTTCATTCATGAACTGAAAGAGCTCTTTACCACACATGGGGTCTTTGTTAATAGGCAACACTCTCTTCCTGTCACAGTATATACTGTTTACTGACTTGACCAAATGTTGAATCTCTGACAAAGTCCACCCTCACCCCACAAGGAGCTAGAGATGGACTTGGGTCTCGGCCCGAGACGTCTACTCGTCCTGTTGTGTACATGACTAGTAAAATGATTTAATGCACACAAACAACTAGAGATTAGGTCATTCTTAAAAATTCTGTTTATAAAAAATTGGACCTCATAAAGAGGGTGAAAGGATAATAAAAACAAGCTGCAGAGCACATAGACTTTTTGTTGGGCTAGCACAGCTGATTTGTATTAGCTGAATGACCTCCTAGCCTTTAAGATTGTTAACTTAGAAAAATATTCCCTTAAAGCTGCAATATTCCTTTTCAAACTAGAAAATAAGACTCCTTCCACTTGAAGTGTTGGACCCTTCTGTATTTTCTGGTATACATTCTTGGACACTGTAGAGGAGCAGAAATCTCATGTAATAATGTTTTTCTCTGTGAATCTGAACTACAAGCTTTTTTTTTTAATAGGAAAAAAAAGTTTCTAAGCATTGCATAACTAGACGGCTTGATTTTTTAAAAAATTTAACCTGCATTAGTTTGTAGTAGTTATATGCACATTTTATTATATAGATTTGAAATATATTAGTAATGTTCAGATTTCCATATGTTTGGTCTGTTCTCATTTTAAAACAAAAAGCTCTTGAAAGATTTATTAGAGAAATATATTTTAAGCAAATACGTTCTATAAGAAATAATGCTAACTTTGTTTAATTTTTTTTATGCTCTGTTTACTGTGTATCAGTGCCTTCGAAGGAGAATATACACATCACAAAGATCCTGGAATATACAAATGTGTTGTTTGTGGAACTCCATTGTTTAAGTAAGTATATTAAAAACCTAAGGATATGAGCAAATCACAGATAGTAACGAGCTTGATTTTGCCTGTTCACATTCGATCTTCCCATTCCTAAATTTTCTTATTTCTAATTTTTCTACTCCCCGCCCCCCCAAAAAACAAAAGTAATTATTGGCTTTCATAATAAATTACCAGTTTGGTAGACTGGCTGATTTCTTGTTACTTGAATCTTTAAAATACCTAGCATTAACTTGGTCATCTTAGTAAACAAGGTGCTTAGCAGAGCTATGAAAGAGATTTTGGTGAACATAAAAATGTCTATATTTATTGATTTTTCTATCACCAAGTGATGGCCCTAAATTTATTTATTGGACCATAATGGAAGTTCTTTACGTGAATCCTTCAGATTGAATAATATCCACCAACTGGATTATTCACACTTCTGCAGTGAAGGGCAATACCTTTATTAAAAGTCAAGTGGGAATTATAACAAATATTTATACATATGTAAGTAAATTACATACTCTGAGTTTAAAGTTTTGCATTGATCAAAAATCTTTTAAAGATCCCAATAGATTACTATAAAACAGGCAGTACATAGATTTTTTTTTAATGGAATAGTTAAGTCAGACATTGTATTCTAGAAATTATGGATCTTATCCAAGAAAGAAAACTCTTTATTAAAAATGTATTTATTTAGGACGAAAAAAATCCTAGGAGCCCCATACTCCCCATGGGGATGCTGATTTAGGGAAATAAAAAGAAACTTTAATTGAGAGAAAGTGTCATTTATTTAAAACAGAATTATAAATTTCTTAGGGGAAATGCACAAACAAGAATCTGATATGTATAGCTTGTAAAATATACTTAATATCTCCTCGCAAATGTTTCCTTTTGAAAACACTAGCATTCACAGATTTTCCAGAAATAACAGGAAACAGTAGTTTCCTTAAAAAAAATTTTTAAGTTTAAAACCTTTCTTAACTTGCATAAACCTTATTGCACATTAGTGTTGGTTGAGAATCTGTTCTGAATTCTTATGTATTTATTCATTCTGTTAAAAAAACCAGCCCTTCAAATTGTCACCCATTTCCTCTCAGAAAACACATGTCTTTATATTTCAGCACCTTTAGTTTGTGTCATAATGGTTGATATAACACTTAAGATAGTTGCTGAGCCATGTTAAACTTGTTAATATCCCAAATGGTAAAAATTGGCCATATCTCCTTTGCTTTTGTTTAAGATTCTTCATTTCTTTCCCTATTATATGATTTAGTGAAGTAGTGGATCTAAGGAAAACTCACTGTTTTAAATAAGAAACAGAGCCACTGTAAATGAAGGATTTAAGCCATGTGACATCTTGAGTCACAAATAGTTAAAAGCAAGACCTTCATCCAACCATAGGTATGGGTGGGGTTCAGGAGTTTCATATTTGATGTGATATTGACTCTAAAGGAAACTTTAGCATTCTTGTAAGGAAAGCTTTTAGTTTCTAAATTTTTATGGAATATAATTTAATATTTTTAGTCTACATTACATGAAAAAAAAATGCTGAGCTTCTCCCACTTGGTTTCTTGTCAGTTTTAGAGTGAACAGTGTCTCTCTGGCCTTCAGTATAGAATGCAGTAGTTCTTTGGTCTGGCGCTGCTTTCTTCATACTGGAAAACTTATACCCTGGGTGTCCACAGGGCATGAACAGCTGTGAGGGAAGCAATTTTCTGATCCTCAGCCCTATGCAAGCATTTTCTTGAAACTTCTGTCTGTCACTGAATAGTAGTCTGCCACCTCGTCCTTCCAGTCTCCTCTGTCATGGTTCCCCTTCTCCCACTTCACAAAAGATGGCATAGCTTCCACCCACCCCAGTGCTTACTATGATTTATTATCACAGGGTAAAAATCTCTAAGGCACTGAGCAAAAGGACAGTTCAGGAATGCATTACTTCTGGAGAGACCCTTGAAAGCAAGGCCAAACAAACAAACAAAAAACAAAACAAAAATAAAACATTGAAAAGTATTGAACTGGTAAAAAAGAAAAAGTATTGAAACAGTGTTTCATCTTAGAGATCCGCAGTCTGCCTGCCAGCTGTCTGCTTATCTACCGCTCCATCTATCTATCTGTCTATCCATGTTCCACCAGTCATAAGTGAGATGTGTGTCATGAAAACATGTACGGACATATTTGTTCAAAATTTTTAGATGAAAGTCTTTGTGTATGTATATGTGTACAGGAAATAAATCCAATTTACTTGAGACAGTTTACAATCAGGTTATACAGTAGTCTTCTCCATTCATTAACTGATCTAGATACGTCACTCTAAGGTTTTGACAAAAATATATTTTAAGAATATCTATATTCAGAACACCAGATAATTTATCTTTTTTCAATTATTTAACTTCTTGGTAAGAAATTTTAGCTATCACATTAAAATGTGTGAGGAAGTGTGTATCAGTCAGCACCCAATCTGGATACAGAAGCCACACAATAATTTGAACAGGAAAGTCTAATACAGATAGCGACTACATGTGACAGAGAATGGTGGTGATGAGGGATTGGTAGGTAAGAAGCAAATAGAAATTCTGAAGAATATAGAGACAGCGAATACAGGAAGTGACCATGCCCCCTAGGGCTGAGATAGACCTCAAGGGAAAGCTTCCCCTGCAAACTGCCCCTGATTCCAGCAGCTGATGGCCCAGGAGTCACTGTGGGGCTATGATGGTGCAACTTTCTGGGATTCTGCTTCCTGGAACTTACTGGATACCTCCCCTCTGGGGTGCTGGGGAAAGCTCTTTGCAGGGAAGTGTCTCACTGGGGGCCCTCCACTCCAAAACTGCCTGAGGGAGGTGCTGGGGAGGCTGCTGGCCACCAGGTGCTGCTCATCCCTGTGCCCTGAAACCAGCACCTTGCTGCAGAGGAGATACTGGTGTCACAGAGCTATCGCCAGAGAAGCAGCATGGCTCAAAGTGTTGGCGACCAGAGAGGCTGTGTACACCAGGAAGTTGGGTGCTGGGGAAGCTGCCCCCATTGCAAGGGCCTGCAAATAAGAGACGCTCCATGCACATGAGCCACATGCCAGGGAGGCAGCGGGCTCTGCAGGAGCCTGTTTGGAAAGCATACTGAAACCAAGAAGGAAAAACCTCTTTCTCCCGTAATCCTTCTCCTATGCCCGCTACTGACAAAGTTTAATATCATGTTGGCTGACCCCCCCACCCCCCCACCCCCCCAAAAAAATTTAAAGGTCCCAGCTCCATTTTAGCAAAGCAGGTAAGGAAGATACATTTAGAGGTGAGAAGCAATGTATTGATCACTGGCGCAGAGTCTCTGTTTTATTCAAAATTCTTTTAGGGATTCGTGAGCAAAAGTTTGAAAGTCACTCAGTAGTCTAGTGAATTAATGGCATCACTGTCAGACCCCCTCTTGATATAGCTGGTTTCATACTTTGAACACAAAGTGTGGGAACGATTGACTTGGGTTAGTATGAATGTGAAGGAGAAAGTGTGTGGAGGTTTTGTTTGTTAGAGAAGAGGGAGTGGGAGAAAATTCGGCAGAAAAGACTAAATAGAGGAACAATAGGAGAAATAACAGTGGGAGGAAAACAGATAAATAAAAAGCAATAAGGAAGCACTGAGTTTTAAAATGCCTTATCACTAGCAGTATGAAAAGGTTGTTTTTCCAACTGCCATTTCTGTTACCATACTCACACTCATTTTATGTGTATATGTGCACATATTCACATATATGTATAATTCTCTTCATTTACTTGACTGATATATATATGTATATATAAAATACTTCCTTGCATAAAAGGCCATTCAAACTTGTCCTCTACCCTAAGTACATTCCCTCTCAACAATATACTGCTTTTTTACTGCTTACCAAGTACAAGAACCTTATTCACAGGCTGCTTTATAAACCAACTGCGTAATTTATTCCATGGTTCACGTTTTCTTCACATTCACAAATTCTACCAAGCTAAGTTTATTTCTCATATAGTACTACGGACTTTCAGTTAGTAAATTAACTGACAGAAGTAAGAATGTTCTCTCCTCTGGCTATTTGAACTTCTAAACTTTCATAAAATGAATTTATTGCACATCAGATAAACCATAAAAGGCATTGGTGAAATAATTTAATTCAGAAAGTATTTTCGACATCTTGGACTTTTCTCACACTTTGCCAGGTATTGCGAAACAGAATAAATTTGTGAACCCTTTTTATCCTTAAGGTATTTATAGTTTTGTTGGAGTGATATGATAAACAATAAACAGTGACAGACTGTGGAGACATAACATTAATCTGCACATACCTGTTTGAAGTGCTTTCATGAGTAATAGGAGAGTATATGAGTGTATTCCAGTAGGGCCTGTTTTCATGGAGGAGATGAGAACACACTACTAGGCAGAGAATATCTGATAGAGAATGCCACATGAGGTAAGGAATTAGAGATAGGATCAAAACTGGGTTTTTCAAGGGAACGGTTCTGGGACTGGTGCAGTAGGAGTTGGGAGGTGAGTTATGTTGGGAGTAATGGTGACATGTCTAGAGGGTTAAAAAGGACCAAATAAGGAAGCCTTGTGATCCCAGCGAAGCCTTTAAAGTTTCTGCTTGAAATTCTTTAAGCCTTGGCATCCTTTCCTCCAGAAGCCAAATCTGAGCCTTCTAGGGTGAACTCTGGTGTTCTTCATCTCTGCTCCCATAGCACCTTGTATGCATGCATTTCCTTCGTTGCACTTTCTGCTTTGTTCTGTGTGTGAGGGCATGCTGAGTTGTTCAGTCGTGTCCGACTCTTTGCAACCCCATGGACTGAAGTCCTCCAGGCTCCACTGTCAATGGGATTCTCCAAGGCAAGAATCCTGGAGTGGGTTGCTGTGCCCTTCTCCAGGGGATCTTCCTGACCCAGGGGTTGAACCTGTGTCTCTTAGGTCTCTTGCATTGGCAGGCGGGTTCTCTACCACTAGTGCCACCTGGGAAGTCCCACTTTGTTTTGTATTTATCTGTTTATGTGCCTGTCTGCCCACTAGTAAGTAAACTCCACAGTTGCAAGGCCATGTCTTAGTAGTATTTATATCTCTGGTGGTTTAGTCTCTAAGTTGTGTCTGACTCTTGCGACCCCATGGACTGTAGCCTGCTAGGCTCCTCTGTCCATGGGATTCTCCAGGCAAGAAGACTGAAGTAGGTTGCCATTTCCTTTTCCAGGGGAATCTTCCCAACCCAGGGATTAAACCCAGGTCTCCTGCATTGCAGACAGATCTTCGCTATTTATATCTATTTATATCTCTAGCCTCTGGCATAAAATAGCCATCAAATATTTGTTTGTTGATCAGAGGCATGTCTGAAGTTTGTGAGATAGACTGTGGAGAGACTTTGAATAAGACAAACGCATGATGAAAATGGGAATTAAGCCAGAACAGTTCACAAGATAGATTTCTGGAGCTGAAAATAAAATAAAATAGGGGTTTGATAGCTTCAGTGAGAACTTTTTCCTTTGTCAGCTGATAAACCTCAATGTTATCCATATTAATCGGCTCCTGATAATTTTAAGGTTTTTAGGAGCCACATAAGACAGTTTTTATTTTCTACGTGTTTACTAATACGGCCCTTGCACTGAATTAATAGCTCATTTTACACAGATTCACTAATGATGAGGATAATAATAATAGTAAGTAATAATCAAGAGTACATAGCACTTACTTCTTGCTCATTATGGTTCTAAGTGCTTTGTATTTAACTCAGTCTTCACAGCAAAACATTTTATAGATGAAGAAACTGAGAGGATAAGTATCTTGTGAAGAACATACAGACAGTGTACATGGATTTAAAACAGTAATACTCAAAACTTTGAGGAAAGAAGAAAGTTTATTCTAGGAAAATAAAGTTTTAAAATTTTATTTTGATCACTCATATCTGATTATTTTACTCGGCATACTTGGAATAAATGCAACACACATACATACACACACACGCCTCAACTCCTTGAAAACTCTGCCTTTGTCATAGTGTTTAAGTTGAAAATTGAAGACTGTTCCAATCTAGGGAGGGCTGTTGTCTTGTTCAGTCGCTAATTCTCGTCCAACTCTTTGCTGCTACACGGACTGCAGCATACCACGCTTTCCTGTCCTTCACTATCTCCCGGAGTTTGCCCAAACTCACATCCATTGAATCTATGATGCCAACTCATCCTCTGTCGTCCCATTCTCCTCCTGCCCTCAATCTTTCCCAGCATCAGGGAGGGCTGAATCAAAAGTAAATAGATCCATCATGGCAGGTCATTAAGAAGAATTCAGCTTCAAGCTGGCGGTTATCCTCAGGGAAGTCCTTTGGAATCTGAGCAGGAAGATGTAGCCAGTGTTTAGGAAGCCATCAGGCCATTTACCATCTGTGAAGTAGGGCAGCAGCTGGATTTCTGGGCTGGATTCTAGTTATTAAAATTGGAAAGTCGTTTTATTTTCGCTACTAACCCCCCGTTACAGTTTCTCAAGGAACTGTGTTCCAAATTTTGTATCGCTTTTCTGTTTTAAATTCTGTCCCTGTATTTCTGAGAAAACTGAGGCCACCTGACATGAGCTCTTTTAAATGTCTTTCCTTCTATCTTGAAATTTCTTTATATCTTCATTTTTATCAGACAATCAGAACAAGCATGGGCTAAAAGCAGTTGATGGGTTGACTTGAATACCAGGCCAGATGTGTGACCTCAAATTCATCACCTATAAAGTGGGAAAAATAAAACCAAACAGGTGTAAGAAAAGTGCCAAGTATATGGCAAGTATTCAACAATGTTAAATTCAAGTGGCCTGACCTAGTTTGAGGAACATATCATACCATCACAACAGTCTAAGAAACTCCTTCCAACATGAGAAAGTGCAGGCTTTACTAGAGAGCGTCTGTCGTTAACAGTAGATGTTAGTGTGGTGAGTCACTGCTCCAGCTATGTTGCTATGTTTCAGATGGGACTCTGCTGCAAAACTGTTCACACATGCTGCATTTCACATGCGCCTCCCGTGCAATCTTATTCCAGGCTACTAGAAAATTTAAGCCTTTTTTCAGCTCTTTAAGAACATAAGCCATTTCACTGAAGAAATTCCAGTTCAGTGCCACATACAATTTATTCAACTATTCTATTCCATTTATTATTACTAAAGGAGACTTTCAACATAAGCTTTCCCTCTTCTGATAGAGTGGGGTGTGTGTGTGTGTGTGTGTGTGTATTTGTGTGTTGCAAGCACAGAGGGGGAGGAGATAGGGGAAGAATGAAGGAGTTTTTCATCCTTACTTTCTATTCAAATTCCATTTTTCCAATCTTTTTCTTAGCCATAGGATATCTACTCAGAAACCATTCCACTCACTATGGAATTCTACCAGGAAGAGTAGCATGAATTTAACTTCAAGCTTTCTTTTTATAGAACTCTAGCTGGAAATTGCTCATAATTCTGGCAAATGTTTCTTAACCTTTAACAAATTACATTTAACTTGAATTTAAAAGACCTGAATTGCCCTTCACTTCATTCTAAATCCTTTAACAAAGTAAGCTCTCCAGTACAGTGAAACCATTATGAAATGAACTAGGTTTCTGAGTAGTGACTTAAACTTTTGTTATATCTAAATAACTCATATGTTATTTTGAAGAGAATACCAAATCGACTTTTCTCTTTCCATTGATTTTCTGTCTTGTCCATACATACAGTGATATACAGGAAAAGCATCTGTAATGTAGAGAATTACTGTTCTATCTTCACATCACCTGAAAGCTCAGGGCAAGACCACAGCTAGAATGAAAGAAAAGTACTTCATGGAATTACTGGCAAAGATAGGGAGAGAAAAATATTGTTAGTTTTTCTGACTAATTAAACCTGATTCATTAAACCATCAGAAGAAAAAGAAAAGCATAAATAGTAAAATCATAAAAGCATAGCATAACGTAAAGAACAACTCCAGTTTGAGAAACTTGAAAACTATAGTAAGGCATGATTCAAAGTCTGACAATATGCAAAGATAATTGTAACTGCATTTCTCTTATTAAAAACTACATAGACACATATAGAAAAATTGAAGTGATAATTACACATAAAATCTTTGGATAGTTGAAATTGGGTACAAGACTGTCTGTGTATCTTGGAATGGGGAGGAATGCGGAAAGGTAATCTTGCCTTCTATTTCCTAAACTAAATCCTAGTTGTGTAGTTAATTTTTCCGATGTAGACGGAAATAGATTAGTTTTTTATTAGTGAATTAGAATGGATAATAAATTGGGAAACATAATAGGCAAAACTTTTAAAACTATAATTCATGTAAATTTATCCTGATTATATGAAAATACATCAGAAAATTAATGAACATCTGTTATTCCCATTCACAGACTTTGAAATTATTTAAAGACAGTTTATAATGTACAATTTTAGCCAGTACTTCTAAGGCAGTCCACAAAGCTGCTCTTCTTATAAATGAATAATACTTTTTTCAAAACATGGTCATCAGTTCAATGAGAATCACATAAATTTTCACTCAGATACATGTCTTCAGTGTGTCTTATACATGGATAAGTGACTGCATAAGGAAAAGTGCAGAAGCTATCCAGAGTACCAAGCGGAAATAAAGTTCTATGAAGTTCCAGCATGGACTTAACTGCATAACCATGAACAAGTTACTTAAACATTCTACCTCGTTTTTCTCATCTGTAAAATGGTAAGAATAACATTAGCGCTTTCTAACTGATAGTACTCCTGTACCAAATGAAATAAACACATAAGCATGCTATAGAAGATATAAAGAACAACTCATCTGGCTTGCAAAAAGGCAAACAACCTGATTAAAAAAATAGACATTTTTCCAAATAAAATATACAGATGGCCAACAGGCACTTGAAAAGATGCTCAATATCAGCAGTCAGTAGAGAAATGCAAATCAAAACTGCAGTGAGGTATCACCTCATACCTGTCAGACCGGCCATCATCAAAACGTCTACAAATAATAAATGCTGGAGAGGGTGTGGAGAAAAGGGAACCCTCCTACTCTGTTGGTGCAGGCACTATGGAAAACAGTGTGGAGGTTCTGGAAAAACTAAAAATAGTTACCATATGATCCTGCAATCCCACTCCTGGGCAAAACTATAATTAGAAAAGATGCATGAACCCCAGTGTTCATAACAGCACTGCTTACAGTAGCCAAGACATAGAAACAACCTAAATGTCCAGAGACAGATGGACAGATAGAGATGCGGGACATGTATACAATGGAACATTAGTTGGCCATAGAAAGAGTGGCACGCCATGTGTGGCAACATGGACGGACCTCGAGATCATTGTATTAAGTGAAATACGTCAGAGAAAGATGAATAGCATATGATAGCACCTACATGTAGCCTCTAAGAAAAAGATACAAATGAACTTACTTACAAAGCAGAAATACACTCATAGACAAAGAAAACAAAGAAATTCATGACTACCAAAGGGAATAGTGATGGGGGGAGGCAAATTAGGAGTTTGGG
This sequence comes from Ovis canadensis, assembly GCF_042477335.2. Classification (NCBI taxonomy): domain Eukaryota; kingdom Metazoa; phylum Chordata; class Mammalia; order Artiodactyla; family Bovidae; genus Ovis; species Ovis canadensis. The sequence continues at coordinate 160,268,066 of NC_091247.1, read as the reverse complement.
ATTAACATATACATCAGTTCAGTTCAGTCACTCAGTCGTGTCCGACTCTTTGCGACCCCATGAATCGCAGCACGCCAGGCCTCTCTGTCCATCACCAACTCCCGGAGTTCACTCAAACTCACGCATATTGAGTCGGTGAAGCCATCCAGCCATCTCATCCTCTGTCATCCCCTTCTCCTCCTGCCCCCAATCCCTCCCAGCATCAGAGTCTTTTCCAATGAGTCAACTCTTTGCATGAGGTGGCCAAAGTACTGGAGTTTCAGCTTTAGCATCATTCCTTCCAAAGAACACCCAGGGCTGATCTTCTAGAATGGACTGGTTGGATCTCCTTGCAGTCCAAGGGACTCTCAAGAGTCTTCTCCAACACCACAGTTCAAAAGCATCAATTCTTTGGTGCTCAGCTTTCTTCACAGTCCAACTCTCATATCCATACAAGACCACTGGAAAAACCATAGCCTTGACTAGACGGACCTTTGTTGGCAAAGTCATGTCTCTGCTTTTGAATATGCTATCTAGGTTGGTCATAACTTTCCTTCCAAGGAGGAAGCGTCTTTTAATTTCATGGCTGCAATCACCATCTGCAGTGATTTTGAAGCCCAAAAAGATAAAGTCTGACAGTTTCCAATGTTTCCCCGTCTATTTCCCATGAAGTGATGGGACCAGATGCCATGATCTTAGTTTTCTAAATGTTGAGCTTTAAGCCAACTTTTTCACTCTCCTCTTTCACTTTCATCAAGAGGCTTTTTAGTTCCTCTTCACTTTCTGCCATAAGGGTGGTGTCATCTGCATATCTGAGGTGGTTGATATTTCTCCCGGCAATCTTGATTCCAGCTGGTGCTTCTTCTAGCCCAGCATTTCTCATGATGTACTCTGCATAGAAGTTAAATAAGCAGGGTGACAGTATACAGCCTTGACGTACTCCTTTTCCTATTTGGAACCAGTCTGTTATTCCATATCCAGTTCTAACTGTTGCTTCCTGACCTGCATACAGGTTTCTCAAGAGGCAGGTCAGGTGGTCTGGTATTCCCATCTCATTCAGAATTTTCCACAGTTTATTGTGATCCATACAGTCAAAGGCTTTGGCATAGTCACTAAAGCAGAAATAGATGTTTTTCTGGAACTCTCTTGCTTTTTCCATGGTCCAGCAGATGCTGGCAATTTGATCTCTGGTTCCTCTGCCTTTTCTAAAACCAGCTTAAACATCAGGAAGTTCATGGTTCACGTATTGCTGAAGCCTGGCTTGGAGAATTTTGAGCATTACTTTACTAGCGTGTGAGATGACTGCAATTGTGCGGTAGTTTGAGCATTTTTGGCATTGCCTTTCTTTGGGATTGGAATGAAAATGGACCTTTTCCAGTCCTGTGGCCACTGCTGAGTTTTCCAAACTTGCTGGCATATTGAGTGCAGCGCTTTCACAGCATCATCTTTCAGGATTTGAAATAGCTCAACTGGAATTCCATCACCTCCACTAGCTTTGATCATAGTGATGCTTTCTAAGGCCCACTTGACTTCACATTCCAGGATGTCTGGCTCTAGGTGAGTGATCACACCATCGTGATTATCTTGGTCGTGAAGGTCTTTTTTGTACAGTTCTCCTGTGTATTGTTGCCACCTCTTCTTAATATCTTCTGCTTCTGTTAGGTCCATACCATTTCTGTCCTTTATCGAGCCCATCTTTACATGAAATGTTCCCTTGGTATCTCTAATTTTCTTGAAGAGATCTCTAGTCTTTCCCATTCTGTTATTTCCCTCTATTTCTTTGCATTGATTGCTGAGGAAGGCTTTCTTATCTCTTCTTGCTATTCTTTGGAACTCTGCATTCAGATGCTTATATCTTTCCTTTTCTCCTTTGCTTTTCACTTCTCTTCTTTTCACAGCTATTTGTAAGTCCTTCCAGACAGCCGTTTTGCTTTTTTTCATTTCTTTTCCATGGGGATGGTCTTGATCCCTGTCTCCTGTACAGTGTCACGAACCTCAGTCCAAAGTTCATCAGGCACTCTACTCTATCTATCAGATCTAGTCCCTTAAATCTATTTCTCACTTCCACTGTATAATCGTAAGGGATTTGATTTAGGTCATACCTGAATGGTCTAGTGGTTTTCCCTACTTTCTCCCTACATATACATACTATTATATATAAACTAGATAAACCATAAGGACCTATGAGGAACTATAGTCCTAATAACCTGTAATGAAAGAGATTCTGAAGAACAAACATATGTACATATATGTATAACTGATTCACTTTGCCATATATCTGAAACTAACACAACATTGTAAATTAACTATACTTCAATTTAAAAAATAATTAAGGGACTTCACTGGTGGTCCAGTGCTCAGGACTCCCCACGTTGCCAATACAGCATGTGCAGATTTGATTCCTGCTTGGGGAACTAAGATCCCACATGCTGTGCAGCGAGGTAAAATAAATTTTTTTTTTAATTTTTAAATACTTTGAAAAGATATAAAGGTATAAATATAAATAAGGTTTGTGAAGACTGCACCTTTAAAATTTTACCTGGTAAAATATAAGTAGCATACAAATCTAAAATTAAGTCAGTTTCTATCCAGTAATTTAATCTGGATTCTAAATTCCCCAAATAATGGAACTTAGATGAAGTAACTGAGAGTTTTAATACATTAGTTATTTGTAAGTCTGTCTCTAACAAATCTAGAAACCTCTAGAGAGAAGAGGTCATGATGTAGGATTTTTGCAGCTAACATCTGCACCCTGTGCAGGGGCATGAAAGTGAAAGTCGCTCAGTAGTGTCTGACTCTTTCCGACCCCATAGACTATACCGTCCATTAAATTCTCCAGGCCAGAATACTGGAATGGATAGCCTTTCCCTTCTCCAGGGATCTTCCCAACCCAGGGATTGACCCCAGGTCTCCTGCACTGCAGGTGGATTCTTTACCAACTGAGCTAAGATTCTACATATCCTGGCTACTTAAATTATTTATTAAATAAATGGCTTTAGTTCCAGTAAATCAAGAGTAACAGCAGAGTTAAATGATTCAAGTTGATACTGGAATGTTAGAAGTATAATTAAAAACTTGGAGTCTCTAAATTGTTACCCCCTACCACACTTTTCAAAGTAACATCTATAGACCTCTCAGGGAACTTAATTTTAGTGGATGCTTCTTTCAACAATAGCACTGCTTGCAACTGCAAAGATACACGTATTCCAACTAAGAGAAAGATGGAAATGTCCATGGCTGGGACCTTTTACAAGGACACAGTGAAAAGAGCAGAAGGTGAAAATAGACAAGGTCAGCTACTGAAAGTGATATCAAATGAAAAGTTTGTAGTCAAACATGTTTATTAAATATAAGAAAGATTAAAAACAACTGAACTAAATAGTGACTCAAAAGACTAGAAAAATTACAACTGCAACAACAAAATAAACTGGGATAAAATGCTCACTACTTTCCTCAAAGGCGTTTGCCAGTTCTAGGCAATGGGAGAAAAGTAAAGATTCCAGATGTTTAGAAACAGAAATGCTAGTAGACTAGGATTTCTTAGCCTCAGTACTATTGACGTTTGGGCTGGGTAATATCTGGTCATAGGGGGCTGCCCTATACGTTGTAGGATGTTTAGACCATTCTTATTCTCTGCCCACTAGATAGCTGTAGCTCTTGCCCCTCTTTTTCTCCCACCCCCTCCCCACCATCATGACAAACAAATATAATTCCAAGAATTGTCGCATACCCTGGGGTGGGGTAGGGCAGCCAAAATTACCAACAGTTAAGAACAACTGATCCAAACAATCTACAAAATGATAAACGCTAGTTTGTAGGGTTTGCTGATTCTTGTGGTACAGATACTTCCACCTTAGGCTATTTCAAGTTACAACTCTTACATTACTGAATGTGGAGTTGACAAGAGATATGTAGTAACACCATTATATAGTATTTTTGTAATACAAATACACAGATGTAAATAGCATAGAACAACAGTTAAATTTAGTTAAAAATTTAGAAGTGGTGAATTTAGAGTATGTATTATCTTTGTTTATAATTTAATTCTAAATTTATATAATTTGTTTTTAATATTGTTTATGTTTAGCAACTATATCCCAAAGATTTAAAAAATTTAACAATAGACTCTTTTGAGCTTTAGCACACCAGTATAATGGGGACAAATCAAAGGTAGACCAAATTTATCAAAAACTGCAACCCAATCCCCAGTGAGTTCAGTCCCTGATTAGATTAAGTTAATCTTTCCCCTCTTCCCCACCCCATTTCCACTGCCTATCAGAGAATAGGATAAACCCTCTGTAGAAGATTACATCATCATCATTCAGAGTCCAATTTTTCATACACAATGTCTGGCATTCATCAGAAATTACCAGGCATACCAAAGTAAAGGACCAAGGGAAATAAACTGACAAAAGAAACAGGTCTGTAAATGGCTCAGATATCTAGATAGTCAAGTCATCAGGCACAGACTTTAAAATAACTGTGATTAATATGTTCATGAAAATAGATGGCAAGATGGAGAATTTCACCAGAGAACAGAAATCTGTTGTTAAGAATAAAATAGTTCTAGGTCTGAAAATGCAATAACTGAAATATAAACACGAGATGAATTTAATATTGTATAAGACATAGAATGCAAGGCTGATGAACAGAAAACAGGTAAGTAGAATAGATTCAGACAAGCTAAGAGAGCTAGAAATATGAAAAGGTATTGCTAAGATAATATAAGATACAGTTTCAGGTTTAATATATTAGAGCCACAGAAAGGGAAGAAAAAGATAATGGGAAAGAAGCAATATTTGAAGAACATGATAGTCAAGAATTTTCCCAAACTGAGGAAAAAAGTCACAGATTCAGACAGTGCTACAAAACCGAAGCAGGATGAATTCAAAGAAAGCCACGTCTAGGCACATCATAGGCAATCAGGTGGAAAATCAGAGGCAAAAAGAAGATATTAAAAGCGCTTAGATAAATTAACTTGAAAAATAAAATATTAGAATTAAGTAAATCCAAAAGGTTGATCTTCTAACAGACCAATGAAGAGAACCATTTCTATCAAGTCTAATAGAAAAGAAACAGGAACATAGGAATGTCAAAACACTAGGAATGAAAATGGGATAAAATCAGATACAGAAAATATTATAATGTAAGAGAATACTATGTAAAACCCTATTCTTATGAATTTAAAATCTCATCCTAGGTTTCTAAAAATAAAAAATTTGACTAAAGAATTATAAATGAATTGACCAGTAACTCTATAACAAATCAAGAGTTATCACAAACCAGCTTAGACTTTTACAGAAAAAAAAATTATCCCTATGCTAGTATAAACTGTGTCAATCACAGAAAATAGAAGCTTATCAACTTCTTTGACAAAGGTAGCATACCTCTGGGATTGTGGGCAGGAGGAGAAGGGGACAGCAGAGTATGAGATGGCTGGATGGCATCACCGACTTGATGGACATGAGTTTGGGTAAACTCCGGGAGTTGGTGATGGACAGGGAGGCCTGGCGTGCTGCGATTCATGGGGTCGCAAAGAGTTGGACATGACTGAGCGACTGAACTGAACTGAACTGAACATACCTCTAAAACCAAAATGTGACAGAGACATTACAAAGGAAAACTATAGACTGATCTTATTTATGAAAATAGATATAAGGACCAACACTGTGTTGAATGAGTAATATGCCATGGTAAAGTAGGTCTTAGTTTAGGAATGTATGAATAGTTCAGTACTAGAATAACTTACAGAAAATTTTAGTATATTCCCAGTAGAGATTTTATAAAAATTCCAAGTGCATTCTTTAATTAAAAAAGAAACTCTTAGTGAAATATTAGAAGGAAATACTATGTTTTGTCAAGTCTAAGAAGCCCTTAATTAAAGGATTTATTATTATTTCAAGTAATGCTAAGAAAAGAAAAAAACTTGCCAAGTAGATTGTGAAATGTTTATTATAGACACATTCAGGTTTCAGAGATGTTAACATGTATGAAATAAAAATGCCAAATAGAATCAAAGAAATACATATATAGTGTTGGGGCAACCAACAAGATATTTAAAAACTAAATTTAGACTCCCACCCTCAAGATCTTACAACCCAGTATCTTATAAATATATCTTATCCAATGAAGTCTATGATGAATAAAAACTTGAAATAGTAACAGTAAGACCATACAAGTTCTACGGGAAACTGTAAGTAGGAAATTGGTATAACATTTGGGTGAAGTAAGCTTTTCTAAACAAGATTCCCAAAGCAGAAATTAAAAAGAAAAAGTATATAATATTAAGTTGCATTACCTAAATATTTTACATTTCTATAAATCAAAATATTATTTTAAAAACTGGTAAACAAACTGGAAAAAGTATATACACAATCTGTGTGACAAACAGAAAATTAATATTCAAATCAATTAAGAAAGACAAACATTAGAAAAATGGGCAGAAGATATAAACATTTTTCAAAATAAGAAATATAGGTAATAAGTATAGGCAAAAATTATTCACTAGTTAGTAATTTTTAAAAAGGAGTAAAAGGAGGAATAGTTTTTTATATATCAAATTAGTGAACATTTCAAGTATCATGAAATCCAGTGATGGTCAAGGTCTGGGAAATTAGCACTGCTAGTAACTTTCTGGACAGTTTAATAAGTTATGTCAAAAAGTCTTTGTAGTCTGCATGCCATTAATCTAGCAAATACATGTCTAGGAATTTATGCTGAAAAGCCATGTTTATGCATAATGATATAGCTACAAGAATGCTTTTAATCACCCTTTTTTTGGTAGTAAAAAAAGAAATACTTTAAATTTCTAAAATAGGGGGCTAGCTAAATGATCTGGGAAAATGTATATGGCATTTCAACTAGTATTGCAAAGCAATATTTGGTGATCTGGAAAAAAATTTTAAACTTAGTTTACAAGCAGTAATTATATATGACCCTATGTTTGTAAAATACACATATTTCCATATACATGAAAATAGTTTAGAAGGCTATATACTAAATGTTAACAGTAGTTATCTGTGTGGTTGGATTGTAGGTGACTTTTTTGTGTGCTTATCTACTCTTTTAATTCTTTAAAAAGATACATATTTTGGGGGGAGCAATAAGAAAAATATTTTTTTAATATTACCTTTACTCAATGTTCCCTGGTGGCTCAGAGGGTAAAGCGTCTGGCTGCAATGCTGGAGACCCGGGTTTGATCCCTGGGTCAGGAAGATCCCCTGGAGAAGGAAATGGCAACCCACTCCAGTAATCTTGCCTCGAAAATCCCATGGACTGAGGAGCCTGGTAGGCTACAGACCTTTGGGTCGCAAAGAGTTGGACACAGCTGAGCGACTTCACTTCACTTCACTTTACTCAATGTTACAAACACCAATTTATTTATTTATTTATATCTGTTGAACATAGGTTTGATGATTTTTCTTTTTTAACCTTTATCCTTTAGAAAACTTCTATTGGAGTATAGTTGATTTACAATATCGTGTTAGATTTTGCTGTATGGCAAAGTGCATCAGTTATACATATATCCACATTTTTTCTTTTCCTACATAAGTCATTACTGAGTATTGAGTAGAGTTCCCTGTGGCATACAGTAGGTCCTTACTAGTTATCTTTTTATTTCCAAGTTTACCTTTTTCCAGTGATAATTTGAAAGAATGAAGTGGAATGTAATTTCACATTCTGTATGAATGTGATTAAATTATAAATTTAATATGAATTATGTCCATTTAATAATCTATTCCCATCTCAAGTAGATACTTGACTTACTGCCTTCTTTTGTAAGTTGTTGCTTCTTTTTTCTCTCTCTCCTATCCCTGAGTGATTGGTGATGATGATAACCAAGGGGAGGCAGTCACTGAGAGCTTACACTTAGCTCTAACCTTTATTTGCATACCTCCTCTGGGCTTCCACTTCAAGCATCATTTCAAATTTTCTCCCTCCTTGTGACTGTCTTCCATCTTCCCCTAGTCTTCACGTAACCCTATTTCTAGACATCTGGAGGTAACTGATGAAGGATGGAACACCAAAGTCAGAAGGTTTGTATTTATTTCTGAATAGATTTATTTCAGTAAACTGTTTATTGTGTTTGAATTAGGTTTTTTTTTTAAATTGAATGAAGACTTATCACCTGCCAACATTACAGTAAGCCCTTTAAAGAAAATTATCTCCTCTATTTTTTGTAACCGAAATATAAAATTAAAGCTCACAAAGGACACGTAATTTACTCAAGGTAACACTGGCAGTCAGAGATGGAGCTAGGGCCCCAGTTCAGGGCTGCCTTACCCCAAAGAGACCACTCCTTAGCTCCTGTATTATGTTATAATGCCTCCCCAGATTCTAGGTGATTGCTCTTTTTGCTTAGTAATTCACCATCTGGTAGCTATCGCACTTTGCTGTTAATTGGTGCTAATTTTCTGGTGATGACCAAGTGACTATACTTGGATTTTAAAGTGGAGAAAGGTATGATTAAAGTGCAAGACACAAGGTTAAAGTCACAACTTTCCTCACTTACTGTGTGTGATTTTGAAAAGCTACTTAACCTCTTTGAGCCTTAATTTCCTCATTTGTAAGATGAGGATAATACCCATGTCACAAGAACTTTTGAGGGGATTAAGTAAATAATGTTGAAATGTTTTGTAAGTGGAAAAAACAGTCCATAAATGTGGAGCACTGATTTGAAAATATTGTAAGGATTGACATAAATTGTGGCTTTCAGACCTAAAGTTCGGTAGAGAAAGGGAGGCATGCCACTTAATTTAGAACAGAGATCAGAAGGTCTTTTAGGTGAGTAATGCTTTAAAATTCTGCGAAGTTATATCTGTTTGCTGGGTGATTCATATTCTGGTAGTTATTACAGATCAGAGTTGATTCTAACAAGTAGCAATTTGCTGCAGAGCATGGAGATGATTTTGCTTGTCCAGCATAAAGGCAGATCTAGAGAAATCCAGGAGACAATGGATAATTGACAGTCCCTATCTCACAAGCTGGCCAGACTATCTCTGTGGTTCAGTATAAAACCCTTGCTTTAAAAGGTTTATAGATAAAATGGACCACATTCAGAGAAAAGGAACTGATGGTTCAGTTCAGTTTAGTTGCTCAGTCACATCCGACTCTTTGTGACCCCATGGACTGCAGCATGCCAGGCTTCCCTGTCCATCACTAACTCCCTGAGCTTGCTCAAACTCATGTCCTTCGAGTTGGAGGACCATCTCATCCTCTGTCATCCCCTTCTCCTGTCTTCAATCTTTCCTAGCATCAGGCTCTTTTCCAATAAGTCAGTTCTTCACATCAGGTGGCCAAAGTATTGGAGTTTCAGCTTCAGCATCAGTCCTTCCAGTGGATATTCAGGACTGATTTCCTTTAGGATGGACTGGTTGGATCTCCTTGCAGTCCAAGGGACTCTCAAGAGTCTTCTTCAACACCACAGTTCAAAAGTGTCAATTCTTTAGAGCTTACCTTTTGTTATAGTCCAACTCTCACATCCATACATCACTACTGGAAAAACCATAGCTTTGATTAGATGGACCTTTGTTGGCAAAGTAATATCTCTGCTTTTTAATATGCTGTCTAAGTTGGTCATAACTTTTCTTCCAAGGAGCAAGCATCTTTTAATTTCATGGCTGCAGTTACCATCTTCAATGATTTTGGAGCCCCCCCAAATAAAGTCTTGTTACTGTTTCCATTGTTTCCCCATCTATTTGCCATGAAGTGATGGGACCAGATGCCATGATCTTAGTTTTCAGAATGTTGAGTTTTAAGCCAACTTTTTCACTCTCCTCTTTCACTTTCAGCAAGAGACTCTTTAGTTCCTTTTCACTTTCTGTCATAAGCGTGGTGTCATCTGCATATCTGAGGTTATTGATAGTTCAGTTCAGTTCAGTTCAGTTGCTCAGTCATGTCCGACTCTTTGCAACCCCATGAATCACAGCACACCAGGCCTCCCTGTCTGTCACCAACTCCCGGAGTTCACTCAAACTCATGTCCATCGAGTCGGTGATGCCATCCAGCCATCTCATCCTCTGTCATCCCCTTTTTCCCCTGCCCCCAATTCCTCCCAGCATCAGAGTCTTTTCCAATGAGTCAACTCTTTGCATGAGGTGCCCAAAGTATTGGAGTTTCAGCTTTAGCATCATTCCTTCCAAAGAAATCCCAGGGCTGATCTCCTTTAGAATGGACTGGTTGGATCTCCTTGCAGTCCAAAGGATTCTCAGGAGTCTTCTCTAACACCACAGTTCAAAAGCATCAATTCTTCGATGCTCAGCTTTCTTCACAGTCCAACTCTCATATCCATACATACTGGAAAAACCATAGCCTTGACTAGATGGACCTTTGTTGGCAAAGTAATGTCTCTGCTTTTCAATATGCTATCTAGGTTGGTTATAACTTTTCTTCCAAGGAGTAAGCGTCTTTTAACTTCATGGCTGCAATCACCATCTGCAGTGATTTTGGAGCCCAAAAAAAATAGTCTGCCACTGTTTCCACTGTTTCCCGGTCTATTTCCCATGAAGTGATGGGACCAGACGCCATGATCTTTGTTTTCTGAATGTCGAGCTTTAAGCCAACTTTTTCACTCTCCTCTTTCACTTTCATCACGAGGCTTTAGTTTCTCTTCACTCTCTGCCATAAGGGCGGACGAGACTCAAATCATGTCACTTGAAGAGATGAGGGGAGAGAACTGAAAAATGCTTAGTTTAGGCAGAGGGGAAGAGTCATGGAAACTTCTTGGTCTACTTTGCATGCATGTACATTCTAAGTCACTTTAGTCATATCTTACTCTTTGTGACCCTCTGGACTATAGCCCACCAGGCTTTTCTGTCCATGGGGTCCTTCAGGCAAGAATACTGGAATGAGTTGCTTTGCCCTCCTCCAGGGAATATTCCCAACACAGGGATCGAACCCATGTCTCTTATGTCTCCTGCATTGGCAGGCAGATTCTTTACCACTAGTGCTATCTGGGAAGCCCATGGTCTACTTTGTGTGTGTGTGTTTGTTAGTTGCTCAGTCATGTCTGACTCTTTGCAACCCCATGGATGATAGCCCACCAGGTTCCTCTGTCCATGGAGTTTTCCAGGCAAGAATACTGGAGTGGGTTGCCATTCCCTTCTCCAGGAGATCTTCCTGACCCCAGGATGGAAATGGAACCCAAGTCTCCTGCATTGCAGGCAAATTCTTTATCAGCAGAGCTACCAGGGAAACCCATGGTCTACTTTAGCAGTTTGCAAATCTGGCTGTCCATTAAAAACACACATTCCAAGCCTCTCCCCTCAAAATTCTGAATTAACAAGTTTGCAATGGAGCCTGGATTATTTTTTGTTAAAGCTCTCCTCTAATTCTTACGCTTGGTAAAAGATTTTCCTTAGGGTGACATCAATAGAATGATGTAAGGGAGGGAAAAAACACTACAGACAACAGACAGTAAGAGCTGAAAAGATTTATCAACGGTCTGAATTATGAGATTGGTGAAAGTCTTTAGCTGTTACTAAAGATTAATTTGATGTTTAACACCTGGCTTGGGAAGAAAGATGATGAATGCCGTTTTGGAAGCTTGATGGATTTCAGGTTTTAATCTATAATTTCAGGTGCATCAATATTCCCCAAAGTATGTTCTACAGAGTATCTGTTTAATCAGAATACTATTCCTACATTATAGGAGCTCCACGATATGTTAATATGTGTTCCATGAAAAAAATTTTAAAAAGAGTTCTTTTCATGAATGAAACAAGATTGCTTATTGGAAACCACTGAGTGAAAATGAGTCAAATGGTTGCTTTATCATAAAAATCAAGGAGTGCCCAATTCACTCATGTTCATTGTAGAGCTTTAGGAGCAGAATGTTGTATGTAGTGTTTTTTGAAAATTTCTGACCACAAAATCTTTTCTTAATTGAGAAACTTATAGTGAGGCCAACATTACTGATAACACACATAGGGAAATGCCAAAGTAGAAAAGACGATGTTTAAGTTTAGTATGCAGGCCAAAGTTGGATATATAGATATTATTGGAGACATGTACTAGACTGTGAGTAATGCTGAGACTCAGAAGAATAAGAATTAGTCATTGGGTTTGGCAATTAAAAAAAATTATTGGTGTGTTAGTTTCAGGTGTACAGCAAAGTGAATCAGTTATATCCAGTAATATACCAATATCCACTCTTTTTTTAAAGATTCTTTTCCCATGTAGGCCATTGCAGAGTATTGAGTAGAGTGCCCTTGGGGTTTGGTGATGTTAGAGAATAAGTTTGGTAGACCTGGTAGTGAAAAGAAGATTGTGAAGATTTTAGGACACAATCTGGTGTTTTCAAACAATAAGCTGAAGTGGAGATATAGCAAAATTTTTGAAGTTGGAATAATCCCTCAAAACACAGTCATCATAGCTGTATCATTATAGTTAAAATAGGAATTTGAGGCCAATCCCTTGTGAATGGATGGAAAACAAACAAGGGAATTTTTTTTTTTTTTTGGATAAATTGAAGAAAGTTGTAAAGTGGGATCTATTTAAGCTATTAGAAACAAGGGAAAGAGATTTAAAGAACAGGTAGAATAAACTTTAGAAAAGATTAACTTTTCTCCTTCTATTTCTGGGCAAGAGGTAAAATAAAAATTTTTAGATTAATATCCATCTATGAGATAAGTTTTTAATGTTCAATTTTTGGGAGTAGCTAGGTTCTTTGCTCATATGTAAGTGTTAACTATGCCTGCCGTGGAGTTAGAGTTCCACTCATGGCAGCTCTTATTACTGTTGCTGTTGTTTCCACTCTTTGAACACTTACTGCATTGCGCCACCACCAGTGAGTGGACAAAGGAAGGGAGAGTCAACATCAAAACAGACGTTGACTTATTATTCCTTTATTTCATGATCATGGATTAGCTGGTTGTAATCTAAGATTCCTTCTGCTATTTCTGTCTTTATTATCTTGCATTGTACTTGGAACAAACTATACTTTTGTTCGTTCGTGTCTAGATTTGTTTTTTAGTGGTCATTCCAGTTGCAATTATTTTTTTGCCCTAAGGAAAGTTGGCCTTATGCTGCTGGAGATTTGCACATTTTACTTCTATGTACTCACTTAAGTATATAGTGTTAATGGCTGTTGCATGACTCATAGTCTACATAAGCATAAATTAACTCCAGTACCTCTGTGGTGTGCCCTCTTTGAGATTGCTCTGGAAGACCACCCAGAAAGTGGAATTTACACAAACTGCAAAGGCCCATTCAACTTAAACTGAGCAGCACTGACCAAATTACACTTGCATCCTTCAGTATGAACCAGCTACGCACTTGCTCCTGCTTGAGGTTCCAACTGTTGATCTTTAGCTGTAAAGGGCTTTATGGGCTGAATTATGGCAACTTTAAACGAGACCTCTTCCTTCAAATAGAGTGCTTTGCACATAGTGAGCACTCCATAAATACTCTTGACTATGACTGAATGAAAATTCAGATCTTCTAGCAAACTTCAGTTCATGGTTTCCAGACTCAAAGAAAAGCTTCTTGATATTGAATTTTTGTCTTTCGTATTATTTTTGCTTGGGGGGTTTAATGGAATGTAAATTTACTGATCACACAAGACACATCTTTTTAGTGTTTAATCTTTCTAGGTGATTTGCTAGGCTAGTCTGAGTAAACCATACAATCTAAAGTTTTATCATTTGATTCATCTGGCCAGAAACAATAGCTTTGAAATCGAATGTTTTTAAGAAGTTCACCCAGAAAGTGGGTAATGTGTCATTTTTTTCTCTGGGATTAGATCTTTTCTGACAAATCTCTTACTTGTTTGGCATGTACTTCAGTGCTTCACTTAGTTCAGTGCTTCACAGATAACTTTATAAAGTGATGCACAACAATCTGTGGAAGGTGGGAGTTTATGCAATGTGATGGGGATTTTTTTTACTTCCTTATTGGGCAAAAACTTATTTTGGAAATTACTAATAGAAACAATTCTACATAATTAGGAACTTGGGATGCTTTATTATTTTAAATAGGAAAACTTTTTCTTTATTTTATGCCATCCAGGTCATTGGTTGTCACAATCATCTGGAGAATTTGAGAGTATAGATTTCCAGATTAACCTGTGCTTTTTAAAAGCTTGATATAATCATACATTTTCCAGACTCACTTATGTGGACTTAGGGAACTGGCGATTTAATGTGAATTTTTGTCTCAAAATTAGGTCAAGAAACATTTTGCATCATCTCTTTTTAAGGCAGTTATATAGTTTTCTACTATAAAGCATTCTTGTAGTATCTTTGAGATTTAAAAATATTAAAAATTTATACTAATTTGAGATCCCATATAGGACCATACAGCTTGAAACTTTCTTATTGATTCAACCAGCTCACAAGAATAAATCAGGAATTAATTAGCAAAAAATTGAGGTAGCAAAATGACTCAGAAGCAGCACAATCTATTTTTCTTTCATTTCCCCCCATATGCTAAGTAAAGGTACTATTCATTATCCAGATCAGTTCAGTTCAGTCGCTCAGTCATGTCTGACTTTGCGACCCCATGAACTGCAGCACACCAGGCCTCCCTGTCTATCACCAACTCCCAGAGTTTACCCAAACTCATGTCCATTGAGTTGGTGATGCCATCCAACCATCTCATCTTCTGTTGTCCCCATCTCCTCCTGCTCCCAGTCTTTCCCAGCATCAGGGTCTTTTCAAATGAGTCAGTTCTTCGTGTCAGGTGGCCAAAGTATTGGAGTTTCAGCTTCAACATCAGTCCTTCTAATGAACACTCAGGACTGATTTTCTTTAGGATGGACTAGTTGGATTTCCTTACAGTCCAAGGGACTCTCAAGAGTCTTCTCAACACCACCGTTCAAAAGCATCAATTCTTTGGCGCTCAGCTTTCCTTATAGTCCAACTCTCACATCCATACATACTTGAGCAAAAAACCCAAGAGTCATTCCTGATTCCTCTTTTCCTCACTGCCATATCTAATCTATCGACATATTTTGTGCTGTGCACTTTGAAAATACGTTCTGAATCTGACTCTTCACCATATCCACTGCTTCATCATCATCTTTATAATCTTTGACCTAAATTAATGTGATGGTCTCTTTGCTTTTTTTTTTTTCTTAATAGACTTTATTTTTGAACAGTTTTAGATTTGCAGAAAAATTGAGATTGTATGGAGTTCCCATGTACTCCCTTATTCAGTTTCCTCTATGGATATCTTACATTTGTTTAGTATTCTTGTTATAATATATGAACTAATATTGATATATTTTTATTAACTAATTTTATTCAGATTTCTTTATTTTACCCCTTATGTTCTTTGTCTGTTTCAGGATCCTATCAAGGTACTACATAACACTTAGTTATCAGGTCTCCTTAGGGTTCCTTTTACTCTGATAGTTTCTCAGACTTTCCTTATTTTTGATGACCTTTTAAAATTTTATTTTTATTTATTCATTTTTTGCAGGATTTGTACTTTTTTACATTGGAAGGTCATTGTTTTACATTGTTGTGTTGGTTTCTGCCATACAACAATGTGAGTCAGTTATAATTATATATATCTCCTTCCTCTTGAGCCTCCCTCTCCGACTTCTTCCCAGCCCTCTAGATCATCCCAGAGTGCCAAGCTGGGCTGTCTGTTATATAGCAGCTTCCCACTAGCTATCTATTTTATACGATAGTGTACATATGTCAATGCCATTTTCTGAATTTGTTCTACTCTCTCCTTCCTCCATGGGGTACCTCCATTCCTTCCCTGCAAATAGATTCATCAGTACAGTTTTTCTAGATTCCATATATATATGCATTAATAGCTGATATTTGTTTCTCTGTTTCTGACTTCACTCTGTACATTCAGGCTCTAGGTTCACCCACCTCACTACAACTGCCTCAAATTTATACTTTTTATGGCTGAGCAATACTCTATTGTATAGTTATGCCACATCTTCTTTATGCATTCACCTTTTAATGAACATCTAGGTTGCTTCCATGTCCTAGCTGTTGTGAATAGTGCTGCAGTGAACACTGGAGTACATGCGTCTTTTAGAATTGTGGTTTTCTCGGGGTATATGTCCAGTAGTGGGATTGCTGGGTCATATGGTGACTTTTATAATTTTAAGGACTATTGGTCAGGTCTTTTGTAGACTGCCTCTCTGTTGGGATTTGTTTTTCTTATGTTTTCCTAATGATGGTGTTGTTGTGTTAGTCACTCAGTCATGTCCAGCTCTTTGCGATCCCATGAACTGTAGCCCACCAGACTCCTCTGTCCATGGAATTCTCCAGGCAAGAATACTGGAGTAGGTTGCTATTCCTGTCTCCATTTCTAATGATTATATGGAAGTTATGGGTTTAGGGAAAGATCACAGAGGTGAAGAGAGAGTTTTATCACCTCATTTCAAGGGTGCATACTGTCAACATGACACTGTTTTTTTATACTGAACTTGGTCACTTGGCTGAGGAGTATTTATGGGGTTTTCCCCCTATGTGAAGTTACTGTTTTTTTCCCCCTTCTCATATTGTCCCCTTTGGAAGGAAGACATTATGCCCAGCTCACAGTTAAAGAGTAGAGAGTTATGCTTCCTATCTTGATGGGTAAATTATTTGGAATTTTCCCACAAGTGAGATTTGTGCCCTTTTTTTTTTCTAATTTTTTAATCACTTGTTTATATCAATATAGACTCATGGATATTTATTTTATACTTTGGGTTATTTTGTTGCTCACTTTTGTTCCAATTTGGGCTATTGGGAGCCTTTCATAGATGGCTTCTATATCCCTTTTAAATACCTCCATTAATGTAGGGCTTTTTGTTTCTTTGCTTGTTTATTTTCGAGCCCTTCCTTCCTCTCTGGCACTACTTGATGTTCCTGGCTTATCTTACACATTTTCTGCCCCAGTCCTAGAATCAGCCATTTCTCCAAGGGGTCCTAGTTCCTTTTATTAGAGAATGGTATTAAAAACCAAGATCTGGGTGCTAGGTGGATTCTCTGCTTTGGTTGTTTTTCCCTTGTCGTTAATTCTCCACATAGGTGTGGTTAGTCGCTCAGTCATGTCTGACTCTTTGCGACCCCATGGACTGTAGCCCGCAGGCTCCTCTGTCTATGGGATTCTCAAGGCAAGAATACTGGAATGAGTGGCCATGCCCTCCTCCAAGGGATCTTCCCAAGCCAGGATCGAACTCAGGTCTTCTGGGTTTGATAAAGGAGGTAAAGGAGGATTCTTCACCATCTGAGCCACCAGAGAAGCCCAAGAATACTGGAGTGGGTAGCCTGTCCCTTCTCCAGGGGATTTTCCTGACCCAGGAATTGAACTGGGGTCTCCTGCATTGCACGTGGATTCTTTACCAGCTGAGCTACCAGGAAAGCCCTCACATAGCAGGGTGAGGATTTAAATAATTTAAATCAGATTTTAATTTGTTCTTTTAAACTGCAGAAAATTTATCATTGTTTCTTCAAAAATCACAGTTTCTTATAATGGCTTTTAAAGTTGTGACCTGGCTCTCATCTACTCTGATTTCCTCTCTTGTTGTTCTCTCTCTTATTCACTTCTTTCTAGATACAGTCTTCTTCTCCCATTCCTCTTTCTCTCCCCCTCCTTCTCCTTCTTCTTCTTCATGCCAGGCTTGGTTTTTGCATTGGCCCTTTCCTTTGGAATCTCTATTAAAGATTCCATTTTGCACCTTCATTGTTTGTGGGCTCTTTGTTGTTCTTTAGGTGCCAGCAGAAATGTCCTATCCTTCTAAAGCATATCTATGACCACTTTATTTATTACTTTACTTTCTTTTTAAAAAAGCTTTTTATTTTGTATTGGGGTATGGCCTATTAACAATGTTGTGATAGTTTCAGGTGAACAGCGAAGGAATTCAGCCATACATATACATGTATCCATTCTCCCCTAAACTCCTCTCCCATCTAGGCTGCCACATAATACTAAGCAGAGTTCCTTGTATAATAGAGTAGGACCTTGCTGGTTATCCATTTTAAATATAGCAGTGTGTTCATGTCCATCCCAAACTCCCCAGCTATCCCTTCCCCTTATCTTTCCCCATCCCTGGCAATCACGTTTGTTCTCTAAGTCCGTGAGTCCCTTTCTGCTTTGTAAGTAAGTTCACCTGTATCATTTCTTTTTATATTCCACATATAAGGAATGTCATTTGAAATTTCTTCTCTGACTTATTTCATTCAGTATGACAATCTCTAGGTCTGACCACTTTATTTAAAATAGTTCCCCCCAACCTCACCCCTAAACTCTACCCCACACCCACTAGATTTTACTGCAGAAGACACTTTATTTCGGCCTCTATGAAAAAGCACCTAACTTGTGTAGTTGTTTGCTATCTGACTCTCTTTACCAGAATAGGAGCACTATGAGAGCAAGAACTTTGTCTCTCTTAGTCTCTGCTATATCCCAGAGCCTAGACCAATACCTGTACATGGTCAGTGCTCAATAAATATGTTTAGTGGATGAATGGAAAAAAGGATCAATGGTTTTATCATCCATTTTTCCCTTGAAAGTTTTCCTTGAGTTTTAATTTCTCCAACTAGAAATGCTAAATTTTTTAAAGTGAAATGATGGATGAATTTAAGATTCTTAATGAAGATTAGTTCCTATACTCAGCTTAGTTACTGAATTTTGTAATCCTAAAATTCTCAAGGAAAATTCATTCCTATAATATTTTCCTGTGCTTCATACATTGTTAATTTTGTTCTAAAGAACTGTATGGAATTGCAGGTATTATTACTTTAAAAAATTTATACAATTTTTAAAGGTTACACTTTGTTTACAGTTATTACAGCATATTGGTTATATTCCTTGTGTTGTATAATGCATCCTTGTAGGTGATCTCACACCCAATAGTTGAGTATCAGATACTGTCTTTACAAATGGAAAACATAACTGATTTTTTAAATTCTAATGACTTATTTCAGAATTTTGTAGACACAAGGAGTAAACTTAAGATTGGAAATCAGATCTTTTTCTCCATGATCTCTTTATTCTTAATTTAGGTTTTTCTCTTCCAATTTTGTGTTGCTTCTTCTGTTTGCGTACAGTGATATCTAAGAAATGAAGGGCTTTGGATTAACTTATTGCTTAGACAACTAAAACATCTATTTTAAACCTGAGATTATTAACTAGTGATTTTTAAAATATAATTCTATCAAATGATTATATATAATTATTACACTCACATGTCTTACTAAACAGAGTTATATATAATACATAATACTCATGTCTTTCTAAACAGAAAATTAAATGATTATTTTATGACTTGTAGCTATCACTTAATATTACTCAAATTTTAAAATATTTTTAATAACTAAAGCTATTATAAAACAACAATACAGTTAGGTTCTAATGAACTATATAGCTTGTCCCTTTAAGGAACTCCTATAGAATTCTGTCAAGTGTAGAGGTTGATCCTCTTTTATCTTTTCATCATCTACAGTTGACCTTCTCAGAGGCCGTTGATATGTCTAGAGTCTATACAAGTCAACCATGGATTGCTCTTATTTGAATTTCTCTCGTTGTCTCTCTAAAATTTTAGGATCTGTCAATTATTGTGTCTATCACTAATCTTCTAGCCACAAAATTCTGTCATTCTTTTTCTCATTACAACCTATGACAGAAAAGAAAATTTCTAGGGAAAATAAGAAAACAAATATTACATGTAAAACTGATGTAGAGCAATAAACTTTACTACCCCCCCAAGTCTACCTCATGCTCCAGAGAGCATATGACAAGTATGTATACAGTGTCAGTGTCAAAGGACCAAGCAGAACCAGTGGAATCATCCTCCCACAGTGACATAAAAAGACAAAGAGCCCATTGATTATATCTGCTGTGCTTACTGGTGGTCTCTGCTCATGTGAAGAAGCAGCTGCCCAACGATCACAATGCAATAAAACACTTTGGCAGAAAATGGTTACAAATACTAAGGAAGAATATGTAAATCAAATATATTTTGTACCTGAAATGGGTTAAAGTGTATAAAATCTGTAGACATTTTTATTTCCAGCTAATTTCTAGGTTTGGGGCTTTTATTGGAAATCTCAGGTTGCTAAATGGCTGACAGAAAAAGAAATGGGATGTAGAAGTTGGCTTCAGTTCGGTTCAGTTCAGTTGCTCAGTCATGTCCGACTCTTTGCCACTCCATGAATCTCAGCATGTCAGGCCTCCCTGTCCGTCACCAACTCCCGGAGTTCACTCAAACTCATGTCCATTGAGTCGGTGATGCCATCCAGCCATCTCATCCTCTGTCATCCCCTTCTCCTCCTGCCCCCAATCCCTCCCAGCATTAGAGTCTTTTCCAATGAGTCAACTCTTCGCATGAGGTGGCCAAAGTACTGGAGTTTCACCTTTAGCATCAGTCCTTCCAAAGAAATCCCAGGGTTGATCTCCTTCAGAATGGACTGATTGTGTCTCCTTGCAGTCCAAGGGACTCTCAAGAGTCTTCTCCAACACCACAGTTCAAAAGCATCAATTCTTCGGCGCTCAGCCTTCTTCACAGTCCAACTCTCACATCCATACATGACCACAGGAAAAACCATAGCCTTGACTAGATGGACCTTTGTTGGCAAAGTCATGTCTCTGCTTTTGAATATGCTATCTAGGTTGGTCATAACTTTTCTTCCAAGGAGTAAGTGTCTTTTAATTTCATGGCTTCAATCACCATCCGCAGTGATTTTGAAGCCCAAAAAAATAGAGTCTGACACTGTTTCCACTGTTTCCCCATCTATTTCCCATGAAGTGATGGGACCAGATGCCATGATCTTCGTTTTCTGAATGTTGAGCTTTAAGCCAACTTTTTCACTCTCCTCTTTCACTTTCATCAAGAGGCTTTTTAGTTCCTCTTCACTTTCTGCCATAAGGGTGGTGTCATCTGCATATCTGAGGTTATGGTTATTTCTCCCGGCAATCTTGATTCCAGCTTGTGCTTCTTCCTGCCCAGTATTTCTTATGATGTACTCTGCATATAAGTTAAATAAGCAGGGTGACAATATACAGCCTTGACGTACTCCTTTTCCTATTTGGAATCAGTCTGTTGTTCCATATCCAGTTCTAACTGTTGCTTCCTGACCTGCATATAGGTTTCTCAAGAGGCCGGTCAGGTGGTCTGGTAGTCCCATCTCTTTCAGAGTTTTCCACAGTTTATTGTGATCCACACAGAAGTTGGTTAGTGTTGCCGTAACAAAGTACCACAGATGGTGGTTTAAACAACAGAAGTGTATTGTCTCACTGTCCTGGAGGCCAGAAGTCTGAGACCCGGGTGTCGGAAGGGCTGGTGTCCTTTGCAGTCTCTCTCTTTGACCTGTGGATGGCTGTCTTCACATGGCCTTCCCTGCGCATGTGTGTCTGTGTCCTAATTTCCTTTTCTCATAAGAGCACCAGTCATACTCGATTAGGGCCCACTTGAATGACTTCATTTTAACTCAATTACTTCTTAAAAGCCCTATTTCCAAATTTGGTCACATTCTGAATTACTAGGGTTTAAAACTTCAACAGATGAAATTTGGGAGGACACAATTCTGCTTCTAATGTGAAAGTATATTCTATTCTTCTTAACCCTGATTATTAGTTTAAATGTTTTGAATTTATTCTCAATAGCTAATGCATCTTTATGTTAAAAGCTTTGTTCTCTCTACAGATGTAAATATATACAAGAAACAGATTATTTTAAATGATTAAGTACCATAAATCATACAGACAGGAAATGATATTGAAATTCAAATAAGGCAGTTATCAATATGGCCTAGAGAAAATTATAGTACCTGGGGAGCCAAAATGACCTTAACAATTGTTTTTTCAGTCTTATTCATCTGCATGTTCAAGTTCTACAGAGGTAAATTTTTATCATCTCATATTCACTTTTCCTCCACCCTTTCTACTCTCCTTTTCTTTTCTTTTTCATTCTTGGAGACTGCAGAAAAATTTTGATAGCTTACCTCTCCATGGGGTAGTTTGTGTGGAGCAGCATTGATTCATTTCAAATGTCTCATTTTACTAATAAAAAAAAATACAGCTCATAAGTTAAATGACCTTGTGGTTGCTGAACTAGCATCCAACTAGCATCCAATACTGATTGGTATTCCAGTATGCTCTCAAGTGCACTGTGCAGCTTTTTTAGTTAGAGAATGGTTTATTTGTGTTTTAAGGACAAATAAGACTTGCATCAGGAGATGCAAAAGATTCAATTTTAGGTTCGATTGGTGGGTCTGGAAGATCTCCTGGAGAAGGGCATGGCAACCCATTCCAGTATTCTTGCCTGGAGGATCCCATGGACAGAGGGGCCTGGCAGGCTATGGTCCATAAGATCGCCTGGAGTCGGACACAACTAAAGTGACTTAGCATGCATGCGCTCAAGATTTCTGTAGGGCTTCCTAGGTGGTGCTAGTGGTAAAGAACCCATCTGCCAGTGCAGGAGATGCAAGAGATGTGGATTTGATCCCTGGGTCAGGAAGACCACTCGGAGTAGGAAATGGCAACCCATCTTTATTCCCAGCTAATGGAAAATTCCATGGACAGAGGAGCCTGGCAGGCTGTAGTCTCCATGGGACTGCAAAGAGT
The DNA here is from genome assembly GCF_042477335.2 of Ovis canadensis. Lineage (NCBI taxonomy): Eukaryota > Metazoa > Chordata > Mammalia > Artiodactyla > Bovidae > Ovis > Ovis canadensis. The sequence continues at coordinate 160,245,572 of NC_091247.1, read as the reverse complement.
TGAACATGATTGAGTGACTGAGCAAACACACACACACACAAGATTTCTCTGTTGTGTAATTAAGTCATTTATATTATTTTCCATTAGTCTTCCCTCTTAAATGTTTCCAGTTTCTTCAGTTATTTTATTGCTGTTCTCTCATTTTTTCTACATGGTTTTGGCACTCATATTAAAATCCCAAGTAAGATATCTATCAGAGTACGTGTGTGCTACTGTGTCGCTTTAGTTGTGTCCGACTCTTTGCAACCGTACGGACTGTAGCCCATTAGCTCTTCTGTCCATGGGGTTCTGCAGGCAAGAATACTGGAGTGGGTTGCCATGCCCTCCTCCAGGGGTCTTCCCAACCCAGGGATCAATCACAGGTCTCCCGCATTGTAGGAAGATTCTTTACTGTCTGAGCCACTAGGGAAACCCATGAATATTGGAATGGGGAGCCTATCCCTTCTCCAAGGGATCTTCCCAACCCAGGGATCGAACCCTTGTCTCTTGTGGCTACTGCATTGCAGGCAGATTCTTTACTGCTGAGCCACCGGGGAAGCCCATCTATCAGCATAATGCATTCTTTCTTTTTATAGTATAGTTTTTGTTTTCACTTGTTAAAATACTGCTATTGGTACTTGTAGCCACAAGCTTTAATACTATTGCTACCATTTTTTAAGTTTTAAAGTTAGACTTCTTTTTTAAATATTTTATCTACTTATTTTTGCTCCGCTGGGTCTTTGTTGCTGGGCATGAGCTTTCTCTAGCAGTGGGGGCTGCTCTCTGTTGCGGTGCCTGGTCTTCTCACTGTGGTGGCTTCTCTTGTTGCAGAGCATGGGCTCTGAGTGCACAGACTTCAGTAGTTGCAGTACGCAGGCTCCACAGTGCAGGCTCAGTAGTTGTGGCTCACGGGCTTAGTTGCTCCAAAGCACGGGGGATCTTCCTGGTCCAGGGATCGAACTCGTGTTCGATCTGCCTACACTGGCAGGCAGATTCTTATCCACTGTACCATCAGGAAAGTCCCCTTACTGCTGCCCTTTATTCAGATTTTCATACATGCTAGGACCTGACCTAGGCACTTTATAGTATCCTATCATTTAACCTATGTATGTGTTAGTTGCTTAGTCATGTCCAACTCTTTGTGACCCCATGGACTGTAGCCCACCAGGCTCCTCTGTCCATGGAATTCTGCAGGCGAGAATACTGGAGTGGGTAGCCATTCCCTTCTCCAGGGGATCTTCCAGACCCAGGGATAAAACCCAGGTATCCTGCCTCCAGAATCTGCAGGCAGATTATTTACTGTCTGAGACACCAGGGTAGCCCATCTAACCTATACAAAACTTTTTAAAGTGTAGATACATTGCTGCTATTCTGTAGTTAGTGAAAGCAAGATATAGAGTGTGATGAACTTCTCTAAAATCACATAGGATAGAAAATGGAAGACCTGGAACTGGGCTCTGATCTGTCTGTCTCCATTGCCTACCTTTTCCATTATCGTTGCCTCAGTATTAAGCAGTTCATGGACTATATTACTGCTGTATAAAGTCTCTGGATTACCAAGGTGGCAGTGATCCCAGTGAAAATGCTAAGATCCGGTTAAGATGAGGAACAAAAACAGCACCAGTGGAAGCAGAACTGTGTCATAGGGAGCAGGAATTTATACAGCTGTGTTGTCTGCAGTAATTACAGTGCTCAGTGAGAGTGATAAATGAGGAAGAATTGTAGCTGCACTCAGCCTGAGCATTCTCAGTAACAGGCTCATGTCAGAGATCTAACAACAACGTAGGAGGAACTATCTTGCTCTTCTGCTCATGATTATCAGTTTCATTTTTAAATTTCTGGTTTTTTAATTTATTTTTTTTTAGTGAATAAATTAGGCATGTAGTTAATGGGCACCTTTATTTTTATCTCTTTGTTTTCAGCTGTGGTAGCTAACATGTCTTTAAACATTTAAGTTCATTTTGTTTTCTTTCTGCATATTATCAGTCTTTTGTGTTTTATAGCATCATTGTTATCAAAATATAACAAAATATATCAAAATATAACATAGAGGCCTAAATTTTAAACACAGTAAGTAGATAGTTCATGACCTAGTACTGCTATGGTAGCAATATCAGTTAGAATATGTTGGGTTAAAAGTAACAGAAATACCCACACAAAAATGGCCTCACACTGCCAGACTTGGCTTTCTAACTCAGCAGGAACTCTAGAGAAAGACTATTTTGAAATCGGAGTGACATCAGAGTTCTGGCTTGGCATTTCTACAGTTTTCTTGGTCTTTTCCTCCTGGTTACAAGGTTGCTACAGCAGTTCTAAGTGTCATATCCTCACATAATAACTTCAAAGGCAGGAAACAGTGAGAGTGTAGGTAAAGGGCTTTCTCCCTAAATCACCCCAGTCCTTTTCATGAGGGAAAACCTAACCAAGAAGTATCCTGCGCAGGCTTCCCTGTACCTGTCACTGCTCAGAGCTGGCCTCCACGCCTGTCCTTGAACCAGTCATTGACAGAAGGAGTTTAGAATTGCCACAGTTGGCTAAGCCTAATAATGATTCAGTCCTGAGGTGGTCACATTTTTAGCACCCTTCAAGAACTTCTATTCTGTTATTAGAGAAGAGGGCGACTGGCGATTACATACATAACGGGTCGTGTCTGCCACAATTATTGAACTCTTTTAGTGTGATCAGATAACTCCATGAACAAAGGTAGAATGAATTACAACTCTGATGAGTGCAAAGAAGTGACTGGTGCTGTAAAAGTAGAAACTCTAGGGATTTAATCTAGTCTGGCCACTTGTCTTCAAAGAACTGATAATTAAGCTAATAATGGAGAAAGTTTTAGGAGTTAAGTAGGTGGAGGGGTTAAGAGATACTGGAGTGGGTAAGGGGGAGGAAGAGAGAGCTTTCCAAGGAGAGGAAGCATACTGTGTTTATGTAACTGAAAGAGGAGCATAAATATTCACTGCAATTATTACTAGCCTCTGGTCTGAGGAAAGCCTTTGAATTACTTGTAGGGGTAGGAAGAAATTCTTAGCCTTGTATGTAGGATCCTGAAACATTGGAATTTCTGATGTCTATATTTTATGAGGGACAACAGGATAGGTTATTAGACTTGGATTGTCCTGGAAAATCCTTGGTATGGAGTTGCCATATATAATACACAGGCAAAAATCAGTCTGCCCCTCCTACTCCTTCCCTCTAATAACTTTTTGCAGCTACAATCTTTAGTTTACACCCATTAAAAATAATATGAACAGCATTCTCATTCTTCTACATGTTGTCTGAAACCTTTTGAAACATTGACTTCATTAACTTGTAGTTCATATACTTAACATAAGTCCCATTTACATTTTTTCAATACAATCAAAAGTAGCAAGAAAGCAGTGGAGACTTTCATGGATTCCTCATAAGAGACAGTAAAAATTTTAAAATAATAAAATAACTTGACTTCAATACACATAGAGCTTTCATAGATACTGGGTTGTGTGTGCTCAGTCGCTTCAGTTGTGTCCGACTCTTTGCGACCCTGTGGACTGTAGCCTGCCAGGCTCCTCTGTCCTTGGGATTCTCCAGGCAAGAGTATATTGCCTTGGAGTGGGTTACCATGCCCTCCTCCAGGGGATTTTCCTGACCCAGGGATCAAACTAGCGTCTCCTGCATCTCCTGCATTACAGGCAAATTCTTTAACAATGAGCCACCAGGGAAGCCCAGATACTGGGTTATTTCCTATAAACAGAGAACAGTAGTTTTATAAACTTGTTCAGGACTATAGAGCTCTAATCTATGACTGAAACTGCCTTCTTTTGAAAATCTACAACTTTATTATCAAAAGAATGCATATGTTATATATTTTAATTATTTAAAAAATAATGATACTTAAATTTTCCTAGCATCTGCCTTTTATGGTTTTAAAATTCATAAAAACATTTTAAGTTTAAAAATTCAAAAGTTTTAGTTTAAGCCTTTTTTTTTTTCAGTGTGATACTATTACAGCTGCTCTGACAAGACTCCAAAATAATAATGGCTTAAACATGGTAACCATTTGGGATTGATATGGTGCTGCTAGTGTGTGTGTACCATCAGCCAAAGGCCGTTGCTCCACTATCCGCTTCTCTCTCATGATCTAGGAATGGCTGCTTTAGCTCCAGGAAACAACTGACGCTCCTGCCAGTGGGAAGAAGTGCAGAATTCTGCTTCAATGGCATAACTCATAATGCTTCTCCTTGCATCCTTTTGACACGAACTTAGTTCCATGATCAAAACTAGCTATAAGAGAAGTGGGAAATAGTGAAGAAAAATTGTCTTATCTCAGCAGCCATGTGCCCATCTAAAACTCAGAGATTCTATTTCCAAAATAATAAAGGGGAGAATGGATACTAGATGATAGCAACGTTGGGGCTATATTCATTGTCTTTCTGCAGTTGCCAAAAGAACTGGTTGAATAGCTTTGAACTTAGATATAAGTATATAATCAAGGAGTGAAATGTGTCTCTGTGGAGACACAATTATATTCATGTATCTTATACCTCATACAACCTTACTTTATACATCTTTGTATTCCTACCATCCAGCATAGTATATGAATGAAAATAAGCACATAAGGATTGTGTTTGGAATGAATGAATGAACACCCCTCTTTGTCTTTCCTGTATTGTATGTTATTATGTGAGTTCTTTTTTCACACTTGCCCTTTCTATGTTGCTATCTATATTTTCAGTCAGTCAGTCAGTTCAGTCACTCAGTCGTGTCTGACTCTTTGTGACCCCTTGGACTGTAGCATGCCAGGCCTCCCTGGCCATCACCAACTCCTGGAGTTTACTCAGATTCATGTCTCTTGAGTCAGTGATGCCATCCAACCATCTCATTCGCTGTCGTCCCCTTCTCCTCCCACCTTCAATCTTTCCCAGCATCAGGGTCTTTTTAAACGAGTCAGTTCTTTGTATGAGGTGACCAAAGTATTGGAGTTTCAGCTTCAGCATCTGTCCTTCCAATGAATATTCAGGACTGGTTTCCTTTAGGATGGACTGGTTGGATCCCCTTGCAGTCCAAGGGACTCTCAAGAGTCTTCTCCAACACCTCAGTTCAAAAGCATCAATTCTTCGGCACTCAGCTTTCTTTATAGTCCAACTCTTACATCCATACATGACCACTGGAAAAAAACATAACTTTGACTAGACAGACCTTTCTTGGCAAAACAATGTCTCTGCTTTTTAATATGCTATCTAGGTTGGTCATAACTTTTCTTCCAAGGAGTAAGCATCTTTTAATTTCATGGCTGCAGTCACCAGCTGCAGTGATTTTGGAGCCCAAGAAAATAAAGTCTGTCACCGTCCCCACTGTTTCCCCATCTGTTTGCCATGAAATGATGAGACCAGATGCCGTGATCTTAGTTTTCTGAATGTTGTGTTTAAAGCCAGCATTTTCACTCTCCTCTTTCACTTTCATCAAGAGGCTCTTATGTTCTTTGCTTTCTGCCATAAGGGTGGTGTCATCTGTGTATCTGAGGTTATTGATATCTCTCCCAGCAATTTTGATTCCAGCTTGTGCTTCATCCAGTCCAGCGTTCCTCATGATATACTCTGCATATAAGTTAAATAAGCAGGGTGACAATATACAGCCTTGACGTATTCCTTTCCCGATTTGGAACCAGTCTGTTGTTCCATGTCCAGTTCTAACTGTTGCTTCCTGACCTACATACAGATTTCTCAAGAGTCAGGTCAGGTGTTCTGGTATTTCCATCTCTTGAAGAATTTTCCATGGTTTGTTGTGATCCACAGTCAAAGCCTTTAGCATAGTCAATAAAGCAGAAATAGATGTTTTTCTGGAACTCTCTTGCTTTTTCAATGATCCAATGGATGTTGGCAATTTGATCTCTGGTTCCTCTACCTTTTCAAAAACCAGACTGAACATCTGGAAGTTCACAGTTCACATACTATTGAAGCCTGGCTTGGGGAATTTTGAGCATTTTTTACTAGTATGTGAGATGAGTGCAATTGTGTGGTAGTTTGATCATTCTTTGGCATTGCCTTTCTTTGGGATTGGAATGAAATGGACCTTTTCCAGTCCTGTGGCCACTACCAAGTTTTCCAAATTTGCTGGCATATTGAGTGCAGCACTTTCACAGCATCATCTTTTAGGATTTAAAATAGCTAAACTGGAATTCCATCACCTCCACTAGCTTTGTTTGTAGTGATGCTTCCTAAGGCCCACTTGACTTCACATTCCAGGATGTCTGGCTCTAGGTGAATGATCACACCATCGTGATTATCTGGGTCATGAAGATCTTTTTTGTATAGTTCTTCTGTGTATTCTTGCCACCTCTTCTTTATATCTTCTGCTTCTGTTAGGTCCATACCATTTCTGTCCCTTATTGTGCCCATCTTTGCATGAAATGCTCTCTTGGTGTCTCTAGTTTTCTTGAAGAGATCTCTAGTCTTTCCCATTCTATTGTTTTCCTCTATTTCTTTGCACTGAGCACTGAGGAAGTCTTTCTTATCTCTCCTTGCTATTCTTTGGAACTCTGCATGGAAATGGGTATATCTTTCCTTTTTTCCTTTGACTTTCACTTCTCTTCTTTTCGTAGCTCTTTGTAAGGCCTCCTCAGACAGCCATTTTGCTTTTTTGCATTTCTTTTTCTTGGGGATGGTCTTGATCCCTATCTCCTGTACAATGTCACAATTTATATTTTGTTTACTTTCTTAAAGAGGATTTATGAGTAGGGGTGATCAGAGTCCATAGTATGATAGAGGAGTGCTTTGTTTCTCTGTGTATGTATGTGTATATGTAAAATTCAATAGAAATTAAATTAACTTATAGAACCAGTTTTCTCTAACCCTAAAACTGATAGTGTTCACTTTTATTATCATACTTTAATTATTATTAGAATAGTTTTGTAAGAATTAAAGATATTAAAATTTAAAAAATAAAAAAAAATAAAAAAAGAATAGTTTTGGATTTTTTAAATATTTATTTTTGTTTATTTATTTGGCTGTGTCAGGTCTTAGTTATGGAACTCGGAATCTTAAGTTTTGGAATGTGGGATCTAGTTCCCTGACCAGGGATTGAACCCAGGCCCACTGCATTGGGAGTTCAAGTCTTAGCCACTGGACCACCAGGGAAGTCCCAGTTGTGGCTTTTTGAAGGTGCAGTACTGTGCCTGAGAATTCTGAAAGTATTTTTTTAAGCTGACACTTAAATCATTAATTAGTTTTTGAAAATGTTTCTCTGTACATTATGTGTATTTTTTGCATGTTGACCAGATTTCTCTGAAGGAGATAAAATGGTCTGGGGAATAACAGTTTCTGACATGATTTTTCATATTGCAAATGAGGCATTTTATAGAGTTTTTGGTTACTATATCTTGTTTTTGGCCCTCTGTTAATTTACAGATTCATTTGTTCAAGTGTTAATTCCTGCTACACATTTTAAAAATTGTCACTTTTCCCATATAATTTTTAAAGTTGATATGTTATATTTTCATTTTTATTCAGTTCAAGAATTTCTTTTTTTTTTTTTTTGGCACAGCAGATCTTAGTTCCCTGACCAGGGATCAAACCAGTGTCCCTGCAGTGGAAGTATGGAGTCCTAGCCACTGGACAACCAGAGAAGTCCCCTGCTACACCTGTTTAATAACTGTTAGATACCAGGTGCTGTGCTCAGTGCTGGGGACATGAAGAGACCCTGCTGGGCTTAGTGTCAGTGCCACATAGCCGGGGAGCAGCAGGGGCGGGAGGCAGTTTGCTGTGCCAGGACTCAAACTATGGAGTTACTGAAGGTAAGCAAGAAACTCTAGGGGGAGACGGGGGTAGGCAGGCTGCTGCCAGGACTGAGGCGAGTCTATGGAGTAAACATTTGTCAGCAATGAGCTGGAGGAAAGGTGTTCTAAACTGAGGATACTGGATGGAGGCTGTGAAATAATGTGGCAATTGTTGGATTCAGTGAGAGTGAAGGCTACAGTTTAGAGGTGGATTTGAGGCAGGATTACAGGTGAGGCAGGAGAACCAGATCATGGTGGGCCCCTTATACCGCATGCAGAGGAGGTGAACTTGGCGTCCTTAGGTCAGTCGTTTTTCAATGTTTTCGTCTGTTACCCATTGTAAGACATACTTTGCTACATGATGGCTCATTACTAGTCCTGGCCCCAACATATGCAGGGCCTGGGCAGGAGGACAAGTGGGGATACAATACAGCTAATTATTTAAAAGTATAAGTCAAGGCAATAAACTGTTAGAAAAGTTTGCTAACCTACCTTGACAGATAAACCTTGTAACAAAAACAGTGAAAACAGTGTGTAGAATCACTGATATCAGGTAATTGAAAAAAGTGCAAATTTTATTTTATTAAATTTATTTTTTTAAATTTATTTTATAGCTGTGGGGCATGCAGGATCTTAGTTCCCTGACCAGGGATTGAACCTTTGCCTCAGCAATGGAAGTGCGGATTTTTAACCACTGGACTGGCAGGGCAGCCCGAGGATAGGGCGGATTTTAAATAAACTTGTCTTCCAGCAAAAGATGGTTATTCAGCCTGGGGAAATGCAGAGGTAATGGTAACCAGGCCGAGTGGGAGGGGACGAGAAGCTTCCCTCAGCCTTCTCTTCCAATGGTTATGGAATCCGTAAGAGAAACACCTTTCTTTTCTTCTTCATTGAGGGAGAGACTCTTTCACTTCTGCCACAGGGTCTGTACTCCTCCCCACTCTCCATTCCCTGTTCCCACCAGTCAGGCCCCCAGTTCCAAGGCCATCAAGACTGTGACAGTCTGGCCTAAGTGGCAACCCCTGGCTTCTTGGTCCTCCCAGCTCCCCACTCTCACAGGAGGGTTTGAATGAAGAATTCTCTGAGCAGGAATGTGGAAGAATAGGAAAAGCATTTTGCCCTGCCCTCTTTGTTTCCCCTTCCTTCTGCCCTCAGGTTCAAGCTCCTTCCTTCAAGGAACAGCCTTTGGCCACTGCTTGGGCTGGAGACACACACACACAGTAGCAGCACAAGCTGACCTGTAAAAGATCCACAGAGTCTGAGGAAGCCAGCTCAGGGCCATTTGGGCCGAAAATGCTGAGGACATTGGTACTTGGAGCTTCCAGGGAAATAAGAGACTCCTTGCCTGGTGGAGAGGAGAGTGCAGCCAGAGGAAGGCCAGAGCAGATGTTCTTTGCTCATTTGTAAGGCTAGTAACTGGCTAGTACGCATATGCATGAAAACACACACGCACACAAATGCATGCACTTCTACCTAAAAGTTACACAAAACTGCACATGCTCTCAATATGGGATGCATCTGTCTCTGTTCTACTTCAGTAAAAAAATACTAGTCATAATCCACTAAATTAGTTGTATAATCCACTCATGGGTCAACTTGTGATTTAAGTTTGGAAAAACTCTGCTCAGTTGTTGGGTGGTGGTGATAATGTGATCAGATTAATGTTTGGAAAACACCTGGCAGCTGATTAGATGAGATGATTGAGCCAAAGTGTTAGTTGCTCAGTTGTGTCTGACTGTTTGCAACCCCATGGACTGTAGCTGGCAAAACTCCTCTGTCCATGGAATTCTTCAGGCAAGAATACTGGAGTGGGTTGCTTTTCTCTTCTCCAGGGGATCTTCCTGACCCAGGGATCAAACTCTGGTCTCCTGCATGGCAGGTAGATTCTCTACCTGCTGAGCCACCAGGGAAGCCTAAAGGTGGCCTAAAGGTGGTAAGAATGAGGATAGAGAGGAGGGAGAAGGTAGTAGAATCAACAGGTTTGGGTGACTAGTTAGATATTGGGGGTGCAGAAGAAAACTAGCATAGCATCATCATTTCTGACTCAAAAGGATAGGAAATATAGCAAGAGAATTATATTTGTGGGAAAAGAAAATGAATTCAGTTTAGTACATGTGGCATTTGAGGTGACAGCACAATGTTCAGGCAGGATTTTAGTGGGAGAGAGGCTTAGCAAAGTGGGGACTGTAACAGGGCTGTTGGGTTTGGTATTAGGAAGCCATTGAGAAAACTTAGCAAGGACAGATCCTCGTGGTTCACAGAGTGACTATGTTGGGAGGTCAGGAAAGGAAGATGTGCAGTATAGGTTAGAATCTATCCTCTCAGTATACTCGCTTGTAAAGCCAGGAAGAAAAAGGGATAACAAGAGTATGACACAGGTTTGAAGGAGGGTTTTAAGTTAATTCTGGAGCTCTTCTATACATAAGGGAGGAAGAACCTGGGGAAACTCAGATATTGCAGATTTAACAGGAAGAAGGAGCAATTGCTCTAGCCTGGTTTCAGGGGAGATGACAGAGTGCCCTTTCGGACATGAGTGTATGTAATGTTAGCAGGAGGAGCACCTCTTGTACAGGATGCATGGGGAGGCAGGGATTTCCCTTTATAGACATTTGTTGACTTATAGACATTTCCTGTTATAGGCATGCGCACCAGGCGCTAGGCTGATGCTGTGGTTGAGGACTCTAGTAGGGCATAGTGTAGTGGAGAAGACAGGCAAGGAGACCAGCAGGGCAATGTGTGGTGAGTGTTGCCATTTAGAGCTATGCCCAGAGATGTGGGAAACAAAGAAGTGGGCATGATGCTAGGCTTTCCAGAAGAGGAGAGGACAAAAAGTAAAAGGTTTGCACCTGAAACAGGAATCAGGGACACCTGAGAAAAGGATCGAGCTGAGGACTATAGTGGGGCCAGGGTTTGAGACAGATACGAGCCTGGATTACAGCGGTGGCTGTTGATAACCATGGTTGTGATAATCATTTTTTTGTGTTTATGATTTTTGACTTTGTTGAAGCCTCAGCTGAAACTTTATTTGGGAATACTTGAGAACGAATTTTTATGTCAAAGGAACCTGTTTCTTGCTTATCCTTCCCCCTCTTCCTCCTTTGATGACTTTTCTTGAAGCTAATTTAGGTAAAGAAAGCCACCGCTTCCAAAAGTGCTTTGGTACCCTGGCGTAATTTCAAAGAAATCTCCTTTCCCACTTAGTTAACTACATTTCCCCAGGAAAAAAAAAAAAAAACCTTCTCTGTCAATGTAACATCCTTTAACAGGACTCCTGCTGATCGGTTCTTGTATCTTGCTGTGGCAGCTGTGAACATATATACTATTGATTGTTAATGTGTGATATAAATCCAACTGGAGCATGCCCACTAATTGGTTTGAGAGCTAGATATAGACAATGCTGTCTTATAGTAGCTTGTGTAGATAGGCCTAGTCATAGGGTTAATTCTGCTTGACAGCACATCAGCAGCATCTTGAGAGTAATTACCCAACAGAAGTTTTCCCACAGCCAGACTGAGAGCTTCAAAGGCTTCTGAATTTACAACCAGTATTAACCTATATCTGAAACATCATGTTCCCACAAGGGCTCAGATTCTTTTTTCTCCTTCTTATTAAACGTATGGGGTTACTAGGTTCATTTACTCTGTGAAGAACTTAGTGAAAAATTACTTGATTTTGAATAACTGAAAATCTTTAATAATAAGTAAAAAGGATAATTTAAAATTTGAGGGTTTTTTAAGTTGCCTTATATATTACTGAAAAGTTAATCTGTAAAGATTGGCTGCCTTTTTTGTTTGTTTGTTTTACAAAATTTATTCTCCTTCTGTCTCAAAAAAATGCTGAAAAGTTAATATCTTTTCCATACTGTGCCATCTCTATGGATATGTACATGTTTAGAGGACCTAAGATTATACATGCACTTAAAATGGTTAAAATAAATATGAATTTGCATTTTAAAAAGCTGTCTTACTTTTTGACCAATGTACTGAAATCTGTTACTATTACATCTTTCCCCCCTCTTAAGTTACTGTTTAATGTGATTTTTATATTGTAAAAAATTTCTTTCCCTTTGCAGGTCAGAAACCAAATTTGACTCCGGTTCAGGTATGTTTATATTAATAATGTTATTCTGAGTATATTTTATTTACATTATTCTCTGAGGAGTAATTCATCAGATCAAGAACCATTTTGATTTTAAACAGACTAGGCAGTCTCTTTTCAAAACATGAACCCCACCTCAAGGCAGGACTATTGACTGTTTGGAATGATGTTATTAAGATGTTCACTTTGGGATTCTCGATGGTTCTGAAATAAGTACTAAAGGCTCTATATCTGCAGAGTTTCATTTTAAAAGCAAAGATGAAGGTCATAGATACTCATTGCTAAAAACAGAATGTTATTCTCTCAGTGGACAAAAATCCTGAATAATTTGAAGGTTCTCTGCAAGTGACTTGTCATCATAAATGGGTAATAGATACATTTAATCCAGCAAACTGTAAAGGGTTTTAGCCAATAGAAATAGAGATTTGTCTATGACTTATTAATTTTTTAAAATTTGTTTTGCCAGGGAGATGGGTGATGGAAAATGAAGGTCACCTTAAGCCATTGTTTTGGCTCTGTCAAGACAAAATTTACATTCTCACAAACAGTGGCATATCTGCCTTATTGGATGTTTTCTTCTCATTAAGCATGAATATAGCTATATAATCCTTACATTTGACTGTGTCCTCGTGTCACTAGCTGAGATTTCCATGCTCCAGAGTTTCTGATGGTGTTTACAATTAAAGGACAAAAATTACCTCATGTTCAGTACAAAGGAATTATGCCTCTTATTGAAGTATTATAGATAAATAAACATTAATTTTCAATTCCAGAAGAAAATAATTTGCAGAAAATATATATAACTCATTGAATTTAAAAGTAACATTCTTACTCTGATTTAAGTTCCACTATGTTTTAACTTAAAAAAAAGTTTTTGTTTGTTATGTTCACAAAGGAACCAAGGACTGTACTTTTTGATAGTGATGTTAAGGAGCTGATATGTTTTTCTTCTTCAAAAACTGTATCTTTTATTGTATAGCTTAATGAATTTCTTCAACTTGATGTGAAACCCTTTAAATATGACATCTGTACATTTGAGTTAACAATTTCACCCAATTTAAGAACTGCGATATCAGAAATCTTTCCATTCTGTGTGCACTTAGGCTTCTGAGTCACATGTGACAGTGATAATAGAAGGTAAACATTTCTGGTTTACAGTGTTGATGATGTGGAGACTAAAGGCATGATGGCATTGTATCCATTCTTTTGACTTTAAAAAAAAAATTGATTCATAGGAGTAAAATAGGGTAAAATATTCAAAATAGGGTAAAAAGTCTTTGTCATTTCAAAATAGTTTAAATATTCAAATATAATAAAAGAGAAATGGAAAGAAGTGAGTATTAATTTTTATATAAAACTGCCTGTCTTTTTATCATTGCCAATCAGCCATCAAATATTTACTAAAATTCCCCTTTATTGTGGTCAAATCCCTTAAAAATCAAGTCAAAAACTGGTTTTAGCCTACAGGATCTGGAATATAACTTTTAAAAATGAAAAAGTCCACTAGGTTCATTTTGAAGGCAAAACCTGGAAATAGTGTATAAAACTGAAATATTAGGCAGCTATTGTCAAAGTTAGAAAATTTATGTTAAATTTGCAAATCCAAATTAAAGTGTGCTGCTAAATTCCTGTAGTGAAGGTTAGTATTTATCATGAAAATAGTTATAACATCTGTACAGGCACACATCTTTCACTCTTGTGACCAAAGATTTTGTTCATGATTCTTATTTTTTCTAAGTCTTAATTTTTTTTAAACATCTTTCATGGACAACATCTGCCTGTCTCTGAAAGCTCCAAAGTTTTGTGCTCTGAAAAATCTTACAGAGAATATGATTAAATGTTTATTTTTTTCTTTTAATTTTGAATCTAAATATGTCATGGAAAGAATTCAGATGGTTTCAAGTTAAGAATCAGGTAATTCTTTTTCCTTATAAATTCTTTTAGCTTAATATCAAAAGAAGGAATCATGACAAAGAAAGCTAGAAATGTATTCTTTGGCATTCTATAGCATGCGAATCTTGGTTAGAATAAGGTAGCATGTTGGAACAATTAAATATATGACTTTAATAGGTTCAGGTTCTCTATTGTTCATCAAATACAGAAAGTAAACTAGCTCTGTTTAATGTTGTATACAACTGTAACAGTGTTCCTGACAAAGTAAGATTTTTAAATGAAAGATGCTGATCTTACTAAGAAAAAAAAAGCTCTTAAAAAAATAAATAGTGTGGTCAATGACTAGCCATAAAGGAAAGAATTTCAAAGTAAATATATATATATATATATATATATATATATATATATGTGTGTGTGTGTGTGTGTGTATACAGTTTATTTGGGTCCTTCAAGTAAAGGACCCAACTTATACAGCTTACTGCATATTTGCAGTTTGTATAAATGAGTTTCAGGCTGTAGAGTGAGATTCAGAAGGAAGGAAAGTTTTCATTGTCAGAACATGGTGAAAAATGTCAGTTTTTAAATATATACCAAAATGATCAGCCTAGGAAGTGTTTTAATTTTTTCTTATCAAAGTCGTATAGATTTTTTCTATGAAAGCAGATTCACAAACAACTTTGCACTTTTAAAGTTTTAAAAAAATTTTTTAATGAAAAACTTTCAACTGTATATGAAAGTAGAGGGTATAGTATAGTAAGCACATACACATTCATCATCTAGCTTTTGCTGTTATCAATACTTTGCCTTTTGTTTCAGTTTTCTTTTTTTGCTTGAATTATCTTAAAGTGAAATACATTTCATGTGATTTTTAAAACCTGAAAATTATAAATTGTGTTGACTTATTGAAAGAAGTCAGTTATTTTTCTGAGGTTTTTGTTTATCTCAGAAATTTGAGTCACATACAAATTCTTATGGAGAGGATCCTGACATTACCGTGTCCACATTCAGTTGGAGATGTTGGAAGTTCTATTCATGTGCTGAAGGTTAAGAAAAAATCAGAAGGTGCTGAATTAATTCTAATCTGAGAACCCCAGAATTGTTCTGTCCTCAAGACTAATTTGATGCAAGCTTTAGCTACCGTCTAGCTCTGTCCTTTATGTACTGGGTTGTATCCTGTTTAACCTCCATTTCTGTTTATAACCCAATGACCTAAAGGTTAGCTTTGCCAATTGAGAACAATCAGCCTACCTTATTTCTAAAGGAGTTTTAAGGGTTCCATTTTAATACTGTTTCCTAGTTAATGTACTAATGTTGCTTGTCTATGATCCTGAGTAGTTGGTGATTTTACTAACAGAGTAAAACAGACTTCCTTTTATGTTCAGAAGTAGCAAGAGGCAGTGCTCTTCTCCCCACCTCCCAAGAAGGGAAGTTAGTTGATGCTGGAGGAAGCAGAGCATTGAGTTTAGTGTAGTGATTAAACATGAAAGCCATATATCAAATCTCAGGAGAAACATGCTTTTGAAAGAGGCAGAGAACTGTGGAGCATATTGCATGATAGGCTATGTAAACAGAGCCCTGGAGGTCAGTGTGTGGATGCAAACCAATTAAATAAAGAACTTACTGGCTTTGCTTTCTATCATCTGGATGGGGAGAATCACAAGTTAACGTGCACTGGGCTGAAGTATAAACTTTGCTTGAGTAAGCTAGGCACCTTTGGAAACTTCATTAACTCTTTCAATTCACTACCAAGTTTGGTTGGGTTTTGTTTTATGTGTTGTTGTCGGTTTTTAAAAATTTAACCAAAGTCCTTAGGAAGTTAAAACAAAACCCAGACTATATGGTCTCTTGGCCTTTCCGTGCATACCTATCAGCAAAGGTGCCAGTGATGAGCAGAACGGAAGACAAAGCAAAGAATGAATTGCTGAAAAGATCAAAGTTGGCTGTGTAGTCAAATTTCAGTGACATGAGCATGTCTTTTAAAACACAACCCATTTGGAAAAGCAGAGTTCTTGCAGAATAACTGGAAAAAGATGTTTTTTCTTTTCTCCTGAATTCTGGATATGAGGAAAAGATATAGTTAGAATTTACTAGCTACTACATAACATCAGGATATTGTTATTTCTGTTCTATTGAAATAGAGTAGTTTTCTAACCAAGAAGAACATGAAACCTATAAGTTAAAAACTGTATGGTAAGGACTGCCCAGAGTCTTAATTTTGTGGTCCTCACCTTCTCAGGCAGTGTTTGGGTGAGAAAATGAAATACCAAGTTAAATGGTATAGTTTCATGGTCCATAAACATTCAAAACAAAGATTTTTTTTTTTTCCTGTAGAGTCATGTTGGCTGAGAAAGTGAATAAGCTTATGTTTAGTGGTTGTTGATTCTGGGCCGCTTGGAATAGCAGTACTAAGGAAATGGGCTCACAGAACACAGCAACTCAAAGGTATAAGATTTCATGAAAGCAAATTATGGAGGATTAAGAAATCTAATGAGCATGGTTTAGTGCGGAGAGTGGAGGAGAGAGCTCACTATTAAATAAAGTCCAAGAGTGTACAAGGTTAGGAGATCCTAAAAGGCACGATAATAAAAGGCACAACAGAATATAATTATCCTGAAAGAGAGAGAAAAAAAAAAAAACAACCCTCAAAAGCTCCAAGGAACAAAAAGCAGCTAGTGTCGCTTTTAAGATCTGTAGTTGAAAAGGAGTCTACACCAGGGAAAGGAAATCAAAGAATATAATCAGTTAAAGCTTGAGGCAAAAACATATGGGTGGTGAAAACTAGAGTGAGTTGTTAACGGTGGTCACTAAATTGAAGGAAAATGGGGAATTTGAATATAGAACTAGAATTTTGAAAGTTTATTAGCAAATGAGACAATCTGCCTAACATAGTAAGCCTTTCTCAAGAAATATTAATAAGGAAAACATTTTCAGGTCTTATAAATGTGAGAATATGTTGACTATCATTTCACTCCTACAAATCAATTTGTTATTTTAGGCTTCTTATTTTTGAGGTTCTCTTAACAGTGAAAAGCCAGGAAATAAAATATAAATCTCTGTAAGAATACTGAAGTCTGTCTTTGGGCATTATTCAACATATATTTTTTAGGCATACTACATGCCAGATGCTGATACTCTGCCTCTGACAGAGGGGAAACAATTCCTTCTCTCATAGACTCTTAGCTGGTTGGTCTGTTATACAAATTCACATGAATTTCTTTGCATATTTAGCTGAGAAGGGCTACCGAGGTTAAATTTAGATCCAGATGGTGTGTTAAAGAACTCTTGATATTTAGATATAAGCTAATATATTTTATTTTGACAAATTCACCTTTCTTTACTTTGTTCAAAGCATCTCACTGCTTTCTACCTTAAAGAGAACACTTTTAAGAGAACAACCTAATAATGCTAATGGCTAAGTGTTTAGTTTTTCTATAGCTTTTAATAAGGAGTGACATTTCACATTTGATTATCATTAAGAGAGATTAACTTAGAGAACAATGACAAATGTTTGTGAATACCATTCTCTTCACTTTTATTTTTTAATTCATTCTTTTACTGGATCATATTCAAGGTTGGCCTGGAAAATCAAGCAACCTCCTCTGTAACAATCTCATGGGATTGTGTGGAAACACTTAGAGGGGACGTAGCCCTTCATTTACCTTTTACAGACTAAAGACCAGGAAGCAGTGGGGCATGGTGGCAAAGTACTGAGGTGCTGGAGCAGATAAATCTGAGTGAAGATTTGTCTCTCTTTACTTCTAATAATTTTCAATTGGTTTTCTTGGATTTCATGTATAATCATTATGTCATAGACTTAAATTTTGTGTTTTCATTCCTTCTGATTTGCAATTAAAGCATTTGAAACCATAAATTTCCTTCATCAAAGCTTTAACTGAATCCGAGATTTTTTTCAAAAAATCATATTTTAAGTAGACGCCATTTTGATTTTGTTTTGGGCACATTGATTATTTAGGAAAGTGTTTTTTTGAACTTCCAAACTTTCTACTTGCTACTTTTGTTTAGTAATTTTCAGTTTCATTGCTTTAGTGGTCAAAGACTGTGACCTTACTACTTTTTAACTGTTTATTGTTTATTGTTCTGTACTTACTAGATTTTTATCTTGGGGCCTAGTTGGTGTTTAATTTTTGTAACTCTTCTGTGGGTGATTTGAAAACTATATTCTCTGCAACATAAGGAGTGTGATACATAGTTATTAGATCAACCCAATTCATCATTTTTATCATTATTTGTTTTATTCTTCCTGACAAAGACTTTGAGAGGAGAGATAATTTATCATTCAGTGTTTTTTCTCCTGAATTCTGCCTCCTTAAGCATCACCATCTCTGTGTTATCTGCTCTAGGTACTCTATATATTCTGGCACTTGCCATCTTGCTCAGGTCATAGATTGCACTTGTCCTCCTGTAGAGAACATTATTCCAAAGCAGTGCTCGTTGAAATGAAAGCTGCTCTAATTAGTAAACTTCTTCTTCTTGTTCAGTTGCTAAGTCATGTCTGACTCTTTGCAACTCCATGGACCATAGCCCGCTAGGCCCCTCTGTCAGTGGGATTCTCCAGGCAAGAATACTGGAGTGGGTTGCTATTTCTTTCTCCAGAGGATCTTCACAACCTAGGGATTGAACCTGCATCTCTTGCATCTCCTGCAATGGCACGCAGATTCTTTACTGGTGAGCCACCAAGGAAGCCCAGTTAAGAAACTTGCTGCTGCTGCTGCTGCTGCTGCTGCTAAATCGCGTCAGTCGTGTCCGACTCTGTGTGACCCCATAGACAGCAGCCCACCAGGCTCGCCCGTCCCTGGGATTCTCCAGGCAAGAACACTGGAGTGGATTGCCATTTCCTTCTCCAATGCATGAAAGTGAAAAGTGAGAGGGAAGTCGCTCAGTCGTGTCCGACTCTTCGCAACCCCATGGACCGCAGCCTACCAGGCTCCTCTGTCCATGGGATTTTCCAGGCAAGAGTACTGGAGTAGGGTGCCATCGCCTTCTCCGAATTAAGAAACTTGTGTTATTCCAAATTTATATGTGAAGCAAGAAGCTGTTTTACCATTGTAAATACCAGTGTTTTCCTCTTCCCTCTTGCCCTTGATACCATAACTTTATAAGGCAAAAGGCTCTGCACCATTATATGATGCAAACCTTTGTCTCCACTTAGCATCCCCCGCTACTTCTCCATCTGTCTGGCAAGATTCTATTTACCTTTTAAGGCTCAGCTCAGGCATCACCCCCTCAATTAAATATAGTCTTCCTTAACACCTCCCCAGAAATTCATCATCCCTTTCACTGTACAAACACTGGATCTTGTATTTACATTTACTATAGCATTTATTATCTGCTATAATTATTTGTGTGGATTCCTCTTTCTCTCCCAGTCTATGACTTTTTTTGAAGGCAATAATCATGTCCTATTCACCTTTATAAATTTGGTATCTGTTGTGAGACAATTAGTCAATAAACAAAAATTCAATGAAATTGGGAGATCTCCTTTCTTTGTTCTGTTCTCCAGCTGTGATCGAAATGTTTAACTAACGACCAAAGATTTATCTTCCCCTTTCATGGTGTAGAGTTGTTGCTGGGAAGTGGCGCCTCAGCCAGAGATTACAGTTTCCAGCCCCTTTGCATCTGTGTGGGGACATATGACTAATTCTCCCACTGGAGTATATGTCATTTCTGGGCTAAGTGGATTAAGTATCCAAGAAGCTTTCCCACATCTCACTTCCCCTTCTGAGGTGACATCAGAGGTATATGTTGAACATGATGGCATCACAGTATGGAAAGAGTCTTGGTTCCTGAGTCATACTTAGAAGAGATCCACTCAGGAGAGCTCTTCATCCCAGAACATCTTCATTGGCCTTTATGTAGAGGGAAATAAACTTTTACTGTAATAGGCCACTAAAATTTTGCCATTGTTTATTAGGGAAGTTAATGTTCCATACCCTGAATAGCCCAATGCCTAGGATATTCTCTGGTAGATAGTTAGTAGTCACTGATTATTTCTGATTAAATGATAAAATTAATGGCTATGGATTACATTATCTATTAATAATCTAAAGATGAGCCTTTAAACTAATGATCATACCAATATAGTATATTATGTTCTGCATCATCACTGGGCCTGTCAGTTAGTGATCGTCACAGTAACAAGGTGTGAAAGGACACCATAAGAAGCAGTGACTTAAAGCAACAGTAGTTTATTTGTGCCCACACATCTACGGCTTGGGTGGGAGCTGGTTGACATAAACTAGTCACAGGTTAGGCTCAGGTCTGCTTCACAAGTCTTATCATGAATGGTAAAGGAGAAGAAGGCAAGCCCCACTGTGCAAGCGCATTTCAAGTTTCTGCAGCAGATCGGGTAGCATCCCATTGACCAAGCACGTAGCATGTTTAAGCCAAAAGGAAAGAAATGGAAAGAGCATGTTCTTCTCACTTGTCATGCAGGTGTTAAGCATTCTGTCTTCCCTCTAGTGGGCAGAACTGCCAAATCACATGGTGAAGGGTGTGGAGATAGGAAGGGAAGAATAATAGAAGCCCCAAATTGAATCTATCACAGGAGAACTTTATGTTCTTAGATCAGTTATTTAGTAAAAATATTTTATAGAGTTAGTGTGATTATATTTTTAAGAGGATCCAATTCCTTCTATGTAGTTGCATCATTTGGTAACCTAACTTCAGATGTGATATTAATGGATATATGATGATAGAAGTATTTATATTATATAACGCTTTACCATTTGAAAAGCATCTAATTAATCTTATCATTTGAGACTCACAAAAATCTTTGTAAGATACACAGGGATATTTTTACCTTTCTGAGATACAGTAAGGTTTATTGAGTTGCTTAAGTCCACATAAGTGGTAATTGGCTAATCTAGGACTGAACTTCAGGTCTTCAAGTTGCAAGGACTGTGTCCTTTTTATTAGATCATAAGATAGTTATTTTAATGAGCAACTTTTGTTTTAAAGTTTTCTATTATTAGCTTTTTATTTTGTATAATTCTATGTGTACTGTTATATATTATCAAATTTAATCTTTTTTCAAATTGAACATAATACGTTTATAAACACACCTTAAAAATACCAAGTATAGTACAGATTTATAAATGATTACAATGTGGCCATTAGTAGGCCACTGAAAATGTTCCTGGCAGTTTCCCAAGAGGCCTGAAATATTAGTATCAATTGCCTTGGTGAATTTTCTGTTTTCCAGTATCTAGTCTTAAAATTTTAGACTCAGAAACGTAGATATTTCAGTAGCTCCCAGGGATGGACTCATGTGGACAAACCCCAAAGATGGATGAATGAAACTAAAATTTAGATATATTTGCTTACAATGAGAAGTCTAATTTTCACATAGCTCAGAATACTTACATCTGCATGATCATTGTCTTTTTTCTCTAGTCAAGCTCTATAACTCACAGAATTACCACGTGAACTCACTTTATCAATTTGTCAAAATGAACCATTCGTGTTGGGCCTGAAATTTCCTTACTATTGTGTATTATCACCCTATAGGCAGACCTACATAGCGAGTCAGATCATGTCCAGAAAGTCACCCTGTTGCACACAGAGGAGTGTCAACTTAAAAACAATGCACAAGCTGAGAGTTGCAAGTTGAGCTTTATTTGGGGCAATATGAGGACT
This sequence comes from Ovis canadensis, assembly GCF_042477335.2. NCBI lineage: Eukaryota > Metazoa > Chordata > Mammalia > Artiodactyla > Bovidae > Ovis > Ovis canadensis. Next base: position 160,224,193 of record NC_091247.1, on the reverse strand, counting down.
GCAGCCCAGGAGACAGATAGCTCAGAAAGCTCTTAGAGACTGTTCCCAAGACCTAGGGGGAAAGGACATATATATTATGATTTTAGTAAAGGGGGAATGCATGCAATCAAGCACTTATTTTGTTTGTTTGTTTTGTAGAAAGTTTCTGCTGGTCCTGTGAAGCTTTTGCTAGTCACAAGAAATAGTCATCACCAAGAAGGATTTTAGTGCTTTTCTAGATATGAAGAATTGGGCTCATAAAATCAGCTCCTGAGAATATCTAACTTTCTGAAGACCTGTCCTGCCAGTTTTTCCCTGAGCACAGAGTACCTCATTTCTGCTCTTACCCTGAACTCCTTCAAAGGGTGTTGAACGTCAGCAGCTGCAGCAGCACACGATTTAATCCTTGTGGAGGTAGATGGCAAGCACTCATGGCGAGTGCCAATTTGTGGTTGACAAGAACAAAGTTTGGAAACAGACAAATTGAATGTTTAGCTTTATGAGTTAAAGTTACCATGAATTATCTATCTCAAAATAGGAATGGTCCTGGCCATTGAGACTTTATTTGACTTTCATTGGCTTCAACTTCATCCATCCATCTGCTCATCCATCCATACAAAAGATAGTTTTGCCATTAGACTTGGCGAACATACTACAGATATGCTACTTAAGACTTTGTTTCCAAGTTCTTGGAGCAGGAGACCATGAGTAGTAGCTTTAGAACTTATAATTTACAATTTAAACGTTATTTTAGCTATTGAAGCATATATTAAAATTGTAATGGTTTAACACACCACTTCAGCATACTAAAATTAAGATATAGACCAATGTCAATGTATAGGCCAAGACAGAGGCCATTTCCTTTACCCTAGAGTGTTCTCTCATGTTTTCCTTCAGTCAGTAACTACTCCCCAGAGGGAACCACTATTCTGACTTCAGTTATCAGTGATTAGATGTCTATTCTTTAACTTCATATAAAATAGAGTCATATAGTATGTAGTCTTGCATGTGATGCATGCGTGTGTGCTAAGTCGCTTCCGTCATGTCCAACTGTTTGCAACTGAACCCGCATCTCTTATGTTTCCACTTAGCAGGAAACATGGGCTTCCCATGTGGCCCAGTGGTAAAGAATCCACCTGCTAATGCAGGAGACTCAGGAGACATGGGTTTGATCCCTGGGTTGGGAATATCCCCTGGAGAAGGAAATGGCAACCCACTCCAGTATTCTTGCTGGGAAAATCCCATCGACAGAGAAGCCTGGCTGGCTCTAGACCATGGGGTTGCAAAGAGTCGGACATGTCTAAGTCACTGAGCATGTACGCATGCATGTTATTTCTAGGTACCAGGAGCTATTACCAAGTAGTTTAAGTTGGGATGCTTATTTTGGTCCAGTTCTGGCTACCATTCATGCAGTTGTGTTGGCTGTGTGTAGTCTCTTGTTTCTAAACATTCTCAGGTCCAGATTACTGTTGTTAATGCATTGAGCCAGTATGTAGACGCTTTTGCATTGATTCTGCATGATCAGTCAAATCACATGTGCATGTAGAGCACTTACTATACCTAAGACATGGCGGAGGATATATGAGTATGACAATTCCTGCCCTCATGGAGCTTATAATCTAACTGGAGAGATGAGATACGTATACACATACACTAAGGTATCTATAGATGTAGGACAATATGAGTGGTTCCAGTAATAGAGTCCCAGTAGAATTTAGAAGAAGGCGATTACTTTAGGCTATGGTGATTGATCAAGGAGTTTCCTTGTTGAAGGCAAGACTTGGGTCTTCAACACTAGAGTTTAGATAGAAATAAAGCCAGTCAGTCGGTTCAGTTGCTCAGTTGTCTCCAAATCTTTTCAACCCCATGAACTGCAACACACCAGGCCTCCCTGTCCATCACCAACTGCTGGAGTCTACCCAAACCCATGTCCATTGAGTCGATGATGCCATCCAACCATCTCATCCCCCGCCATCCCCTTCTCTTCCTGCCTTCAATCTTTCCCAGCATCAGGGTCTTCTCAAATGAGTCAGCTCTCCGCATGTAATGTTTACATAGTAATGTTTACATAGATGGTGGCTCCTAAGAGCCCTTGCGAAGAAAGAGTATCCACGTTTTTCAGATGTGCAGTTCGAGAGGTGGGGCGAGAAGTGACCTGCAGGGGCAGATAGTGGGGCATTGGGCCTCGTTCATCATCAGTGTTGCTGGACTGCTGCATGCTCAGCGCATGCCTGGGCAGCCAGGCCCATGGTGCCCTCTTGGTCTCGGATGACAGACCTGCCATTTCTGTTTTCAGGCCTTTCCCAAAGGGGATGTTTCTCCCTCAAAGCTCTCAATTCAGCCGCTCAGTTGTGTCCAACTCTTTGCAACCCTGTGGGTGCAGCATGCCAGGCTTCCCTGTCCATCACCAACACCCAGAGTTTACCCAAACTCATGTCCATCAAGTTGGTGATGCCATCCAGCCATCTCATCTTCTGTCGTCCTCTTCTCCTCCTGCCCCCAATTCTTCCCAGCATCAGGGTCTTTTCCAGTGAGTCATCTTTTAGCATCAGGTGGCCAAAGTATTAGAGTTTCAGCTTCAGCATCAGTCCTTCCAATGAACACCCAGGACTGATCTCCTTTATGATGGAATGGTTGGATCTTCTTGCAGTCCAAGGAATTCTCAAGAGTCTTCTCCAACACCACAGTTCAAAAGCATCAATTCTTCAGTGATCAGCTTTCTTTATAGTCCAACTCTCACATCAGTACATGACCACTGGAAAAACCATAGCCATGACTAGATGGACCTTTGTTGGCAAAGTAATTGCCAAAGTAATCTCTGCTTTTTAATATGCTGTTTAGGTTGGTCATGACTTTCCTTCCAAGGAGTAAGCGTCTTTTAATTTCATGGCTGCAGTCACCATCTGCAGTGATTTTGGAGCCCAGAAAAATAAAGTCAGCCACTGTTTCCACTGTTTCCCCATCTATTTGCCATGAAATAAAGAAGGAGGTCATTTTAAATAATAAGTCAGTTGAAGACAGACATAGAAGTGAGTGTACAAAATATATTTGAGAAACAGTAAGTAAACCAACTTGCCAGAACTGGTGGACTTTTGTTGAGGGCTAATGGTATACTTGAGAGTCTATTAGAATTAAAGAATTTGGACCTAATTCTGTGGATAATAATAATAGTAACAATCGCTAACTCTCATTTTTATATAGTTGTGTGACACATTGTACTTAGTGCTCTATATTTACTAACTTATTTAATCTATAAGAATTCTAATAATTATTTCCATTTTATAAATGAGTAGACTAAGGCTCAGAAGGTTGGAATTTTACAGTATGAAATATTTTAAGGAATAAGTACAAATGTAGTAATGAGCAAGCTAGAAATCACTTGCTTATTATATCAAAATTGATATTAAAATAATTTTAAATGACAATGACTTTTTAGTTCTTTTTATGTCTCAAAAAAATGTTTGGTCTTCTCTTTTGTATTATAGAACTATGCTATAGGAAAGAACATTTTCCAAGAGGTTCTTTTGATTTTTGAATTAATTTTCCTGGATAGGAACCAAAGAAGAACAAATTAAAAGTAAATTTTTGTTTAATGACCACTTTTAGTGGATTTTAGTGCATTTTCAATATATATATTTTGGAGATTCAGATACATACATCACTTAAGTTGTCAGATGGCCTATGTGGTATTCAAATACTGCAAATTAATAATCTACCAGTTTAGTTGTACTACTTTTTTGTTTTTTGTTGAAATTGTGCTGTGCTGTGCTTAGTTGCTCAGTCATGTCCGACTCTTTGTGACCCCATGGACTGTAACCTGCCCGGCTCCTCTGTCCATGGGGATTCTCCAGGCAAGAATACTGGAGTGGGTTGCCATGATGTCCTCCAAGGGCATCTTCCCAACCCAGGGATCAAACCCAGATCTCCTGCATTGCAGGCTGAATCTTTACCATCTGAACCACCAGAGAGGCCCTTTGTTGAAATTAAAGACATTTAATTGATATATACTAAAGATATACTTATTCAACTGTATGAAAGATGATGCTGTAAAAGTGCTGCACTCAATATGCCAGCAAATTTGGAAAACTCAGCAGTGGCCACAGGACTGGAAAAGGTCAGTTTTCATTCCAATCCCAAAGAAAGGCAATGCCAAAGAATGCTCAAACTACCGCACAATTGCACTCATCTCACATGCTAGTAAAGTAATGCTCAAAATTCTTCAAGCCAGGCTTCAGCAGTACGTGAACCATGAACTCCCTGATGTTCAAGCTGGTTTTAGAAAAGGCAGAGGAACCAGAGATCAAATTGCCAACATCCGCTGGATCATGGAAAAAGCAAGAGAGTTCCAGAAAAACATCTATTTCTGCTTTATTGACTATGCCAAAGCCTTTGACTGTGTGGATCACAATAAACGGTGGAAAATTCTGAAAGAGATGGGAATACCAGACCACCTGACCTGCCTCTTGAGAAATCTGTATGCAGGTCAGGAAGCAACAGTTAGATCTGGACATGGAACAACAGACTGGTTCCAAATAGGAAAAGGAGTACATCAAGGCTGTATATTGTCACCCTGATTATTTAACTTCTATGCAGAGTACATCAAGAGAAACGCTGGACTGGAAGAAACACAAGCTGGAATCAAGATTGCCGGGAGAAATATCAATAACCTCAGATATGCAGATGACACCACCCTTATGGCAGAGAGTGAAGAGGAGCTAAAAAGCCTCTTGATGAAAGTGAGAGAGGAGAGTGAAAAAGTTGGTTTAAAGCTCAACATTCAGAAAACGAAGATCATGGCATCTGGTCCCATCACTTCATGGCAAATAGAAGGGGAAACAGTGGAAACAGTGTCAGACTTTTTTTTTAGCTCCACTGCAGATGGTGACTGCAGCCATGAAATTAAAAGACGCTTCCTCCTTGGAAGGAAAGTTATGACCAACCTAGATAGTATATTGAAAAGCAGAGACATTACTTTGCCAACAAAGGTCCGTCTAGTCAAGGCTATGCTTTTTCCAGTGGTCATGTATGGATGTGTGGGTTGGACTGTGAAGAAGGCTGAGCACCAAAGAATTGATGCTTTTGAACTGTGGTGTTGGAGAAGACTCTTGAGAGTCCCTTGGACTGCAAGGAGATCCAACCAGTCCATTCTGAAGGAGATCAACCCTGGGATTTCTTTGGAAGGACTGATGCTAAAGCTGAAACTCCAGTACTTTGGCCACCTCATGCGAAGAGTTGACTCATTGGAAAAATCTCTGATGCTGGGAGGGATTGGGGGCAGGAGGAGAAGGGGATGACCGAGGATGAGATGGCTGGATGGCCTCACGGACTCGATGGACGTGAGTCTGAGTGAACTCCAGGAGATGGTAATGGACAGGGAGGCCTGGCATGCTGCGATTCATGGGGTCGCAAAGAGTCAGACACGACTGAGCGACTGAACTGAACTGAACTGATGGGGTAAGATTTGTTGAATAAGTGATGAATGAATGAATGATAAATGGAATAATGTTGAGTTTTGCAAAGGAAAGTATTTTTGTCACAAAATAAAGCAGAATATTTATCACTTATAAAAATCATATTTTTCTTCAAAAAATGTACCTATAAACTACCTTGCATCCAAATCATTCATGATATTGATGGAAGGCCATTATATAGAAGATGAGAGATGTAAATAACAAAAAAGTCTGCTAGCAACTAATATATTTTACAACAGAACAAAGCAACACAAAACAGCAATGCAAAGACTTAAGTTTTAGAGTTTATCAAATTAGTAAGCCCCAGGCTCCCCAATCAGTCAAAAATAGAGTTTGAAGTATTATCCTGATAACATATTGGATTTGAATTCATTTCTATGCTATAATATTTTATTAAAATGAAGTCAATTTCCCCCTGTGTTGCTGTATACTAAAGTAAAATATACTTTTACTATACAAATGAAAGGGGCATTGAAACTCATTCAAATGTGATACATTAGAGTTATCTTCGTAGGAATTTCTTCAAATTTGTCACATTTTGTGGCTTGCTTTATATTAATTTTTATCTATATTTTTGCCTTTTAAATTATACTATATGAAAATGTACTCATTTTATTTTTTTGTCATGCCTTGTTTCTTAGTTAGCAGTACTTCTTAAAATATTGTCTAGATATGTGTCTTTTGCTGATTTATTCATTTAGACATTTGTTGGTTTTTGAATTCTAAGCAATGTACTAATATATTTATTTTTCTAGCTGTATGATTTTATTTTTTTAAGATTGTAGAAGAATACTGCATACTATAACTTAAAATTGCCTTTAGTTTCAAGTATGTGCATTTATATATACAAGAATTTTTAATTTCCCCGCAAATCTAGTTTTAAAATTATGTGAAATTCATCCATGATGAAATACAATTCCCCCTTCCCAAATTTTCTGGGTGATTAGCATGCATTTTATGTAACCTGAGGATTTTATAAAATTTTATGAGAATACAGTCGTGTCAAAATACAGAAATTTCATAGAATTACATACTGTGATGTTTTGTTAAAATGATTCATATCTTTTTGTAAATGAATGAGTGAATAAAAGGGAAAATTTTAGTGTCAAGTGAATACCATTTCATCAGTTTGGAAGTTTAATGTGCATGCGTGCTAAGTTGCTTCAGTCGTGTCTGACTCTTTGTGACCCTCTGAACTGTAGCCCGCCAGGCTCCTCTGTCCACGGGGATTCTCTGGAGTGGGTTGCCATGCCCTCCTCCAGGGGTTCTCTGACCCAGGGATCTAATGCCTGTCTCTTATATCTCCTGCACTGGCAGGCGGGTGCTTGACCACTAGCGCCACCTGGGAAGCTTCCCTTGGAAGCTTAATGTAACCACACTCAATTCCAAAATTGTTGATTATACTCAGATAAAGCTTTCATGTTGCCTTAAGCAAGCTATTTGTAAATTATTTTAAGATAGTTTAGTGTCTAACAGAAACAACTTTCAGTGTAGAAATTAACTATAAACTACTGTTAGGATATTCTTACATGACTATGGTAAACAGGCAACAGTCACCTCTCTCTGCTACCTGTTTGTTTTATAGTTAACAAAGCCAAGGGGCAGAGGCTTTTGATTATTTTGTGTTTGTGTGCCTGCACATACCTAAGGAAAAAATAATCACAGATCCCAGTGTCAGTTTAATTATGCGGTTGATTTAACTATTAATTCAACAGCTAGTTACTGATCACAATGTTTTAGTATTTGTAAACTTCTCAGTGGTAAGGGTGACAACAAAATAATGATAAATGTATGTGTTTTCCTGAAGTAGGAAATTATATAAATGAACAAAGATGCTTTGTTAGTAGGATTATTTTAAATTTAAAGATATGCAGCTTAATATTTTATTACTTAATAGGCATGACTATAGATTTGAGGAAAACATTTAAAGACAACATTTAAAGACAACCATGTGTATTTTCACATGGTTAATTCTACTGTCTGTCTATTTTATAACCAATTTTAAAGGAAATATTTTTATGGTTTTTCAAAAGACTAATTTGTTTTGTAGAAATCCTGTCTTAGCTATTATTTTTTTAATTACCTTTTAGAAATTCCCCAGTTTGAAAAGCAGTTAGACTAATTCTCATCTCTATCTTGTAACCAGTTTATTAAAAAGTAATTTTTTCTGTTCTTTCAAAATACTTCAGATTTATCTATTAGAAATCTGAAAGATAACATATCTTACTTTTATCAAATGATTGATAGTAACTTTCTCTTATGATTTATTCTTCTTACTGCTGGATTTAATAATCTTTCTTTTTTGGCATGATTTTTCAAGAAGGTATTTTCCCAATTCTTATGAACTTTGATATATATGTTGTGTCACCAAACAAGTCTATGCAACCAAAAAATGAAAGCATCTACATTAATCTGTTACATGCATTTCTCGCAAGTTAATAAAATGGTTGTATATGGGATGTTCAGAAACAGGAAAGCTATGGTTTAGCAAATGTTTTAATCTGTTTCAAATAATTTAGCAGGGAAATATGGTAAAAATGACATGATTAATGATTGAAAATGATTAAAATATTTTCATGTTCTGTTTTTAATGACCACTATCTTAAGCTTCTACTCTAAAATTTATAACCAGTAAAATATTACAGGAAAAATATATCATATAATCCACTGGAAGTTGTGTTTTACCTTATCAAATTGTACTTGCTTTTTAGCCAAAATAGCATAAATTAAAAAGAAATTTCAACTAAAATATAGCTTTTGTGCTACTCTTGAATACATCCTTTGAAGTGTTAATATTTATTAGGTTAAGTTCAGCATAAAAGAACCAGGATTATTGTTTTCAGTTAGGCAGGGTAGCATTTTAGTCAACATGTCATTTTTGCATTTACTTTTACAACTAGGCAGACCTTCATCATTTGCAAATAAGTTATTTTAGAGAGTTTAACTATAAATGTTTTCTATGTGTATAAATAGGTGGCAAATATAACTATTAATTTTGGAGTTTTGCCCATTGATTGTAGTTGTTCTGTCTTTTTTATCCAGAGATAATGATGTGTATTCAGCCTCTGCCATATTTACCTAGAGGAAGTCTTTTTAATCCCTCATTTTGCTCTTTCACTGAGGTTATGTGTAAATACTACATAAAATGGCAAATGGAAAAACGTCTGTTTGGTCTAAAGATACCATACATCTTAAACAAACACATCAGTCTGTCTTTTGAAAGCATAGTGATAGAAGTTGTGTTTGGTGGGAAAGGAGGAGGATGGATAAGACCAAAGCAAAAATATGTTGCAAGCTATATGAACCAGTATTAAATCCTCTTAAAAACTGGATAAATTTTTCTGATTGTGTCTACTTAAGGCAATCATGCCACCCCCATCCCTACACTGTTTCTGTTTCTTAATTTCTGTCACCACTGGTATACCATTTTTATAAAAACATACATTGATTTCTGATCAAATCTGAAGCTAATTTCTAATCAGATATCATAGTATAGTTTTTTTGAAAACCATTGAATTTATAATTCCATATAAGAAAAAATATATTAATTTATTTTAATTATTTCTAATTTGAAATTCCACAAAATGGAATATAATAACTTTAACTTCCTATCCTATAAAGTCTTTGGGGTTAGAGGCCCTGTTTAATTCTATTATATTTATCCCCGGCACAAAGCACAAATAGGTCACAAGTGATGACCGAATAAATGTCTACTAAACTAATACCAAATGATTAGTCTTTAATTGCTTAAATTTGGTTGACCACATTTATTATGAAAACCAATGTATTTGGTATTGTTGCTGACATCTTGTCTTCTTTTTATTACACCATTGTCCTTGTCCTTTTCTCTCCTTTCCCTCTTTGGTTGGATTAAATTTTTACTCCTTTTAAAAAACTTCTAGTTATAAGTTAAACGTAAGTTTTAATTTATCTACCTACCAGTTAACTTTAAGAAGCCTATTTGACTTTGTGTTCTTTGTTAATATAGGGAATATGTTAAATTCTAAAACCTCCATCTGGTCCTCCCAATATAAGGACTTTAGTACTTTGATTTGTCTCTGACCTCTGTGCCCTTAGGAGCTTCCCTGGTGGCTCAGATGGTAAAGAATCTGCCTGCAATGTGGGAAACCCAGGTTCGATCCCTGGTTCAGGAAGATCCCCTGGAGAAGGGAATGGCTACTGACTCCTGGGATCACAAAGAGCTGGACATGACTAAGCAACTAACACACAAACACACACACCTGTGCCCTTAAGCTGCCTTCAGTCTGGAATTTTTGTAATATTTTTCATTATGTCTCTGCTTTCTTAAAAATCATTTCATAAGAATTTTATTAAGTTAATTTAGAATTTACTATTTAATTTTACCTGTTTATTTACTCATTACTGTTTCTTGTGTCCTGATCTTTCTTAGATCTGTTTTCATTTTGCTATAATACTCCTTTAGGTATTCTTTCAGAAATAGTTTTAGATAGCAAATTATGTGAGGTACTTTATATGTAGATTATTTACTCACACATCTCCTGATATCAAAAAGGACTCAAGGCAGAGAATGCATTGTGCAGTTTTTCAAGTTAGGAAGTTGATGAGGAGAACATACGTGGTTCTAAGATCTTTGCGTGTGCTTCCATTAAGAGTAGACTTTTTATTTTTCTTTTATATGCTGAATGCTTTTAAAGGTATGATTTAAAATTAATTATAACTTATTTGCTAAGAATTTTTCTCTTGGAGGAAAAAAAGAACTTGTTACATATCATACAGTTAAAATATGTACTTCAATAAATAGTTAATAAATATCTTTTCTATAAAACAAATATGCAGTATTGATATCCAGTATGTTTCCAGCAAATACCCAGTATGTTCCATGTGGAACATATTACATGCAATACTTGGTAAAATGTATTAAAATATGCATTCTTTCATGTTATAGTTTAAATTTGGCCTTTATAACTCTGGAGTTTTAAGAATACTTTAAAACTAAATATATGTAAAGTAAAATTTGAAGATCTGCTATTATCATCTTTAATCAGATTGGAGTACAAGTTGTACAACTTTTTAAATACCATTATCTATTTTGGGGTACTTAGCTAAGTTAACAACATGTTACAGTAATTCAAGAGACAAGAGGGTTTCACTTTGCTTTTTTTACCACAAAGATTAACATAGCAAAGAACTTTCAGGTCAGTTTTGTTGTAAGTGAAGGAACTATCTATTTGGAAAATATATGTTATTTTAATGTAGACTGTATTTTCTGATATTTTTCAGTCTTATCTCATTATTTCTACTTTTGGGTTTATTTGTGTAAGACTATTGTAGAGCTAATGGTTGACAGGATTATAGTACAACATTGGTATCTCACTTTAAAAGCATTCAGAGAGTTAGTTTAACACAACAAAGAATATAGTTTGAAAATGAAGGGCAAAGAACAAAGGGAAGTAGAGGAAAAATTTGGCAGTGTGAATAAATAAAAATAAAATACATAAAAATAAAGGCTGAATAGTCTGCACATTTTAAAGACTTAAGTTTTCCTGGAAGTTAGCCTTCCAGAAAAACTGTACCAGTTTATACTCTCACCAATTGTATAAAGTATTATCTTTTTCTGGTTACACTGGCCAACTCTTGAGTTTTACCATCTTCCTATTTTCTTTACTAATCCGATAGGTGAAAAGTAGGATCGCATTGTTTTAATTTACATTTCTAATGACTAGAGAGAGTGAACATTCTTCTTCTTATGTATTATTTATCATTTGTAATTCTCTTCTGAATTGTTTATTAACTGTGTGTGTGTGTGTATGTGTGTCTGTATGTGTGTGTATGGCTGGAAGTAAGAGCAGGGCTTGAGTCAGACAGACCATCATTTATATCCTGGCTCTGTCTTTTAAGCTTTGTGCATTTTGGGGCAAGTAATGTAATCTCTCTCAGCCTAGTTTCTTCATTTGTAAAGAAAGAATACTTATAATACCTATGTCAATGTTATGAGGACTAAATAAAATAATATATAGTTAAATCCCTCATCAAGTGTTAGGTACACATTAGTGATGCTATTGCTGATTATTAAAAGGATAATGCATTTAATATTTTTCCCAATTGATTGCTTGATGTTTAACTTTAAGATTTTTTTTCCTCTACAGAAATTTTAAAAATTTTATTAGTAGCATGTCAATCTTTTCTTTTATAATGTTTACTTTGGGATTATGTTAAGAAAATTGTTCTTCACACCCTATACTATAAAAATATGATGGAAGTATTTTTGAATGTGACTGAGCTATAAATTGAATAATTAATTTTAGTGACTCAGACTAAGAAGGTAGACTGATAATATGATTTTTCATTTCTTTGGGAAAATGTTAACTTTTACTCTTGTTGAAAAAATTCAGAAAACATTAATTCACATATTTAACAAATTATCATTAGTTTTTATCTTTTAAAAAGACTTCGACAATACATTCCCCTGGATTATTTGTATATTTAGGAAGGGCTTACTTTATACAATACCTTTGTGTCCATTAGAAAATGGTGCTGTCCTTAGGTCAATGAGTTAGATAAAGCCCCCTTCTCTATCCTCTATTCCATGTAGCTGAGTGACTTTTCGAGGTCAGTGTGAGTACACAGGCTTGGGAGAGAGGGAAGCATGAGCTGGAGTTTCCACATGACTCTTCCACCAGATTCCTTTTGCACTGCTCAGATTTTACCACGTTATCCGATGGCCATTTCCATGTTATCATAAAAGGGCTCAGATTAATGAAATCAGATTAATTTTGAGGAATTAATGACTGATTTATCTAAAACCACTCGCATAATTCAATTGGATGGAGTAACCTCTTATACTGGTACTTTTATAAAAACAAGAGAAACCTTTTTATTTGAATATTGCAGGCAAAAAATAAGAGAGCAGTAGTACAAAGCATACAGCCCTCCATTATTCTACCCTGATTATTAATTCAGTGTGTTAAGGGTTGATTCCTTCCTCCCAGTAAATAGTGTTGTTAATGACCCATCTGAGGCCATGTCTTTTTGAATGTTTTTCTTGTTACAGGAAAATTGATAGGTATGATGTTGCGTCTCCAGCAGATGTGCTTTGCAGAAGTCTTACCCTCTCACTACGCTTAATCATCCATGGTGCTCCTCTCTTACTTCTGTTTTCTTCTGTAGCCTATTATTCTTGAATCTTTCTTGCTAACCTTGTAACCATTTTTACTTTGTTCTTTGGAACTCTCATTCTATTATGAATATATTCTAATATATCTTCAAGTCTCTTCAGAAAATGTCTTCTTCATTTTCTTGCTTTGAGATTTGGCTCTGTCCCAAGGTTTTTCTTGCAACTGCAATTTTTCCTCCACCCCTCAAGGCGGTATCAGTAACAATCCTCATTACCTTCTTCAAAGCCTCAGTTTTTCTTTCGCATGTTAAGAACTCCTCTTTTGAGGTTTGCCATCTTATTCAGTGACTTAGCACGCACAGTTCAGTTCAATTCAGTCACTCAATTGTGTCCGACTCTTTGTGATCCCATGGACTGCAGCACGCCAGGCCTCCCTGTCCATCACCAACTCCCAGAGATTATTCAAACTCATGTCCATTGAGTCGGTGATGCCATCCAACCATCTCATCCTCTGTCATCCCCTTCTCCTACCGCCTTCAGTCTTTCCCAGCATCAGGGTCTTTTCTAATGAGTTAGTTCTTCGCATCAGGTGGCCAAAGTATTGGAGTTTCAGCTTCAACATCAGTCCTTTGAATGAACACTCAGGACTGATCTCCTTTAGGATGGACTTGTTGGACCTCCTTGCAGTCCAAGGAACTCTCAACAGTCTTCTCCAACACCACAGTTCAAAAGCATCAATTCTTTGGTGCTCAGCTTTCTTTATAGTCCAACTCTCACATCCATACATGACTACTGGAAAAACCATAACTTTGACTAGATGGACCTTTGTTGGCAAAGTAATGTCTCTGCTTTTTAATATGCGGTCTTGGTTGGTCATAACTTTCCTTCCAAGGAGCAAACACCTTTTAATTTCATGGTTGCAGTCACCATCTGCAGTGATTTTGGAGCCCGCCCAAAATAAAGTCTGTCACTGTTTCCACTGTTTCCCCATCTATTTACCACGAACTGATGAGACCAGATACCATGATCTTTGTTTTCTGAATGTTGAGTTTTAAGCCAACTTTTTCACTCTCCTCTCTTACTTTCATCAAGAGGCTCTAGTTCTTCTTCAATTTCTGCCATAAGGGTGGTGTCATCGGCATATCTGAGGTTATTGTTATTTTTCCTGGCAATCTTGATTCCACCCTGTGCTTCATCCAGCCCAGCATTTCTCATGATGTACTCTGCATATAAGTTAAATAAGCAGGGTGACAATATACAGCCTTGACGTACTCCTTTCCCGATTTGGAACCAGTCTGTTGTTCCATGTCCAGTTCTAACTGTTGCTTCCTAACCTGCATACAGATTTCTCAAGAGGCAGGTGAGGTGTTCTGGTATTCCCATCTCTTGAAGAATTTTCCATGATTTGTTATGATCCACACAGTCAAAGCCTTTAGCATAATCAATAAAGCAGAAATAGATGTTTCTTTGGAACTCTCTTGCTTTTTCGATGATCCAGTGGATGTTGGCAATGAGATCTCTGGTTCCTCTGCCTTTTCTAAAGCAACTTGAACATCTGGAAGTTCACGATTCATGTATTGCTAAAGCCTGGCTTGGAGAATTTTGAGCGTTACGTTACTAGCATGTGAGATGAGGGCAATTGTGCGGTAGTTTGAACATCCTTTGGCATTGCCTTTCTTTGGGATTGGGATGAAAATGTACTTTTCCAGTCCCATGGCCACTGCTGAGTTTTCCAAATTTGCTGGCATATTGGGTGCAGCACTTTCACAGCATCATCTTTTAGGATTTGAAATAGTTCAGCTAGAATTCCATCACCTCCACTAGCTTTGTTCATAGTGATATTTCTTAAGGCCCACTTGACTTCACATTCTAGGATGTCTGGCTCTAGGTGAATGATCAGACCGTCTTGATTATCTGGGTCATGAAGATCTTTTTTGTACAGTTCTTCTGTGTAGTCTTGCCACCTCTTCTTAATATCTTCTACTTCTGTTAGGTCCATACCATTTCTGTCCTTTATTGTGCCCATCTTTGCATGAAATGTTCCCATGGTATCTCTAATTTTCTTGAAGAGATCTCTAGTCTTTCCCATTCTATTGTTTTCCTCTAGTTCTTTGCTTGATCACTGAGGAAGGCTTTCTTATCTCTCCTTGCTATTCTTTGAAACTCTGCATTCAAATAGGTATATTTTTCCTTTTTTCCTTTGCCTTTCACTTCTCTTCTTTTCACAGCTATTTGTAAGGCCTCCTCAGACTAGTATTTTGCTTTTTTACATTTCTTTTCCTTGGGGACGGTCTTGATCCCTACCTCTTGTACAATGCTACAAACTTCCATCCATAGTTCATCAGGCACTCTATTAGATCTAATCCCTTGAATCTATTTCTCAGTTCCACTGTATAATCGTAAGGGATTTGATTTAGGTCATACCTGAATGGTCTAGCGGTTTTCTCTACTTTCTTCAATTTAAGTCTGAATTTGACAATAAGGAGTTCATTATCTGAGCCACAGCCAGCTCCCAGTCTTGTTTTTGCTAACTGTATAGAGCTTCTCCATCTTTGGCTGCAAAGAATATAATCAATCTGATTTCAGTATTGACCATCTGGTGACGTCCATGTGTAGAGTCTTCTCTTGTGTTGTTGGAAGAGGGTTTTTTCTATGACCAGTGTAAAACTCTATTAGTCTTTGCCCTGCTTCTTTCTGTACTCCAAGGCCAAATTTGCCTGTCACTCAGGTGTTTCCTGACTTCCTACTTTTGCATTCCAGTCCCCTATAATGAAAAGAACATCTTTTTTGGGTGTTAGTTCTAGAAGGTCTTGTAGGTCTTCATAGACTGTTCAGCTTGAGCTTCTTCAGCATTACTGGTCTGGGCATAGGCTTGGATTACTCTGATATTGAATGGTTTGCCTTGGAAACGAACAGAGATCATTCTGTCATTTTTGAGATTGCACCCAAGTACTGCATTTTGGACTCTTGTTGACTATGATGGCTACTCCATTTCTTCTAAGGGATTCTTGCCCACAGTAGTAGATATATGGACGTGAGTCTGAGTGAACTCCGGGAGATGGCGATGGACAGGGAGACCTGGTGTGCTGCGATTCATGGGATCGCAAAGAGTCGGACACGAGTGAGCGACTGAACTGAACTGAACTGAGTTAAATTCACCCATTCCAGTCCATTTTAGTTCGCTGATTCCTAAAATGTCGATGTTTCCTCTTGCTATCTCCTGTTTGACCACTTTCAATTTGCCTTGACTCATGGACCTAAAGAGCAATATTGCTCTTTACAGCATCGGAATTTCCTTCCATCACCAGTCACATCCACAACTGGGTGTTATTTTTGCTTTGGCTCCATCTGTTCATTCTTTCTGGAGTTATTTCTCCCCTGATCTCCAGTAGCATGTTGGGCACCTACCGACCTGGGGAGTTCATCTCTCAATATCCTATCTTTTTGCCTTTTCATACTGTTCATGGGGTTCTCCAGAATAGAATACTGAAATGGTTTGCCATTCCTTTCTTCAGTGGACCACAGTTTTTCAGAACTCTCCACCATGACCCATCCATCTTGGGTGACCCTACACGGCATGGCTCATAGTTTCATTGAGTTAGACAAGGCTGTGGTCCATGTGATCAGATTGGTTAGTTTTCTGTGATTGTGGTTTCCAGTCTGTCTGCCCTCTGAGGGATAAGGATAAGAAGCTTATGAAAGCTTTCTGATGGGAGAGACTGACTGAGGGGGAAACTGTGTCTTGTTCTGATGGGCGGGGCCGTGCTCAGTAACTCTTTAATCCAATTTTCTGTTGTTGGGTGGAGCTGTGTTCCCTCCCTGTTATTTACCTGGGGCTTCCCTGGTGGCTCAGACTAAAGCATCTGCCTGCAAAATGAAGTCGCTCAGTCGTGTCCAACTCTTTGCAACCCCATGACTGTAGCCTACCAGGCTTCTCCGTCTATGGGATTTCCCAGGCAAAAATACTGGAGTGGATTGCCATTTCCTTCTCCAGGGGATCTTCCCAACCCAGGGACTGAACCTGTGTCTCCTGCATTGCAGGCAGACACTTTACAGTCTGAGCCACCAGGAAAGCCAGGAAATGGCCTAAAGAGTGTAGCTAATACTTGTCATAATTTACTAAACACTGATCATTTCTAGCTGTTACTATTTGTGTCCTTTTTAACAAATGATCTAAGTAGGGATAAAGAGATTAACTTGGAATGAATGAATGTAGGAGTTGTATTTACTGCCCTGTCTGGTTTTAACCTTTCCCACAGGTGAACTTGCTGGAAACCTTTTTACACTGTGGCATTTGGGTCCTGTTTGTTAGAACTGCTGCCATTGGAACCTCCCCTCCCTTTTGTAGCATATTTGATATTCAGACCTCATTCTCATTTTGTTTCAACAACTTGGGAATTTTTTGGGTACTCATTGTATAGGTTTTCAATTAACTGGGCTTTTCAAATAAATACAGTTCAGACACACAGAGTACTATTTTCAGATACAGTGTATACTGCATTTAAGTCTATTTTTCCTACTTACCTAATAATGGCATTTGTACAAGTAAGAGATATATCTAGTGAACAAATGGGTGTTCCTAGCTCTGGATATGCCATGGAGGCTTTAATTCTTTTTTATTAGTGACTTTAAAAAAAATCTCTCCCAAATGCTTGGAGGAATGGGAACATGAGCTTTCCACAGGGAAATCTTACTTGTATTATTTCTTTTTATGTAAGTTTTATCTAACTGTCTATTCTGTGGTTAAATAAAATATGTCCTCTCTATGGTTACCAGTGTAACCTTTGTACACATGCTACCCATGATTCTCAGATCTCCTTCTTAAAATCCCACATACACAAATGAATGCAAATTTTGTACTCTTTTACCTTTGAAAAATTTGTGAGGATCACTATATCCTTTTGATCATTAGATTAGCAAATGCTTAACTTCTCACAAAATTCCCCTTAAAAGATATTTAACTATTTGTAGTTTTCAAATATTCAAACATACGTGCCTTTTAGAAAGACAGAATATATGTATATGATTATTAATGAAAGAAAGAGAGAATTATTGCTACACCATAATCTATTGCTTATGTCATTGTAAATTAGATTATTTATAATATATATTTTGTGTCTACATGTATATTTGTGTGTGTTCACTTGCTCAGTTGTGTCCGATTCTTTGCAGCCCCATTGTCTGTAGCCCACCAGACTCCTGTGTCCATGGAATTTCCCAGGCAAGGATACTGGAGTGGGTTGCCATTTCCTTCTCCAGGGGAACTTCCTGACCCAGGGATTGAACCTGAGTCTGTTGTGTCTCTTGCATTGGCAGGTGGATTCTTTACCACTAGCGCCACCTGGGAAGCCCCACGTTTATATTTAATATATACTAAATATATAACATATGTAATATATAATACATGTATGCATATGAGTGAGTGAAAGTCACTCAATTGTGTGTGACTCTTTGGGACCCCATGGACTGTAGCCTGTCAGACTTCGCTGTCCATGAGGATTCTCCAGGCAAGAATACTGGAGTGGGTAGCCTTTCCCTTCTCCAGGGTATCTTCCCAACCCAGGGATCGAACCCAGGTCTCCAGCATTGCAGGTGGGATTCTTTACCATCTGAGCCACCAGGGCATATACATATACATAAAACAGAGGATGTAGTTTGTCATGATTCGATTTTATAAGAACAGAGTATTAGCATCTGAAAAAGGAACATTAAAGATGGTGTAATCCAACACTCATGTGAAAATGATACAAACTTAGAAAGGCAGCATGTGGATTTCCCAAGGTCTCGTGGAAGAACCTAGCTTAGAATTCGGGGCTGTGTTCATGATACCATTACTGTAGTCATATTCTCATTCAATTCCAAAGCCTTTTAATTTTAATGTCATAGTCACTATTGTTAGTGTGTGTGTGTGTGTGTGTGTGTGTGTGTGTGTGTGTGTGGTGTGTGCGCGCGCGAGAGAGAGGCTCAGCCCTTTCCATTTATTCCTATCCAGTAATTTGGCAGATTTCCTTTAAACAAGTGTCATCAATTTAGGAGCAGGCTGATGAGATATCACTGAAGCTAATGAGAAAAAAAAAATTAGCGTGTTTCTTATCACTGAAAATGTTCAATAGCCTCCCTAGTACCTACAATATGTTATGTATTTTTTCATCTTGCAGCCTCAGTAGAAGAATAAGTGGTTACTTGATTTTGCCTTTACCTGTGTTCTTCGTTCTGCTTACTGTGGGCTTTGAAATTGTATGCCGTGTTCAAAGGTTTTTGAGTAGCCCACAGTGAAAGTGAAAGTCACTCAGTCCTGTCTGACTCTTTGAGACCCCATACACTATACAGTTCATAGAATTCTCCAAGCAAGAATACTGGAGTGGGTAGCCTTTCCCTTCTCCAGCAGATCTTCCCGACCTAGGAATCAAACCGGGTTCTCTTGGATTGCGGACAGATTCTTGACCAGCTGAGCCACAAGCGAAGCCCCCAAGTAGCCCAAGACCATCCTAATTAACTGGATAGGCTTAATGGGATTGAGAATGATGTTTCGATAACTGTGCCTTTTCATTAGGCAACATTATTAAGAGTACAGCTAGCTCTGTTTAATTACACTGATGCTGGTACCCACTCCTTTTGAGGAATTTAGTGCTCTGTATCTGCAAAGTAGCACCTGACAGTTACTCAACTATTGATGTCTCTTTTGGAGAAGAAAATGACAACCCAGTCCAGTAGTCTTGCTTTGGAAGATCTCATGAACAGAGGACCTGGTAAGCTACAGTCCATGGGGTTGCAAAGAGTCGGGCATGACTTAGTGATGAAGCAACAACAGATATCTCTTTAAATTTCTAAAATGCCCTTTTCCCTACCTTCCAGACAAGGCACATTTGTTCAAATATCAGACGATGCTTTTTTAATTCTTTCTTTTAAATATCAAATGTTCTAACGGATTGGGCACTTAATATGTATGGTGGAACGTTGACTCAGGCCCTGCCCTAACTGGATGGGTTCTTTAAATATGATTCCAAAGAGGAGATATGAGATTTTTGGAACTAGCAAATCTGATTATATCATCCTTTTACCCAGAGGTTTTCAGTGGCTTCCCTTTGGCTACATCTCTTTCCATCTTGGCATAAAATGGAAAGGCTTTCATGATCTGGCCCTCTTTCTGTCCATATTTAAGGCAAACTCAGAGTAACAGGTCAAGGAAGGTCTCTGGCTTTAAACTGAAACCCGGAGGATGAGTAGGAGAGATGTAGGCAAGGGAGGGGAAGGCTTGAATGAGAATATTCCCAAGAAATAGAATGAGACTCAGTGAAGGTCCTACTGCTGCTGCTGCAAAGTCACTTTAGTCGTGTCTAACTCTGTGCGACCCCATAAATGGCAGCCTACCAGGCTCCCCCATCCCTGGAATTCTCCAGGCAAGAACACTGGAGGGGGTCGCCATTTCTTTCTCCAATGCATGAAAGTGAAAAGTGAAAGTGAAGTCACTGAGTCGTGTCTGACTCTTAGCGACCCCATGGACTGCAGCCCACCAGGCTCCTCCGTCCATGGGATTTTCCAGGCGAGAGTACTGGAGTGGGGTGCCATTGCCTTCTTCTTGCAGGCCCTGAGGTAAGATTAAACATAGCAACCCCCTGTTGTCTTTCTTAGCCTCGGTTGTTCATCTGAACCATTGTTATTGTTCAGTCTCTCAGTTGTGTCCGACTGTCTGCGACCCTGTGGACTGCAGCATGCCAGGCTTCCCTGTCCTTCGCTAGCTCCTGGAGTTTGCTCAAATTCATGTCCATTGAGTCAGTGATGCCATCCAACCATCTCGTCCTCTGCCACCCCCTTCTCCTCCTGCCCTCAGTCTTTCCCAACATCAAGGTCTTTTCAAGTGACTCAGCTCTTTGCATCAGGTGGCCAAAGGATTGGAGCTTCAGCTTCAGCATCAGTCCTTCCAATGAATATTCAGGGTTGATTTCCTTTAGGATTGAACCATAGGCTAAAGAAAAAAAGATTTGAATCACTATTTTTTCAGTTTTCTGAAAGATGGTACATAATGAAGGCCACTTCAGATGCTTAGGAGAGGCTGATGACACTGCAGTGGGTGCCTTGGATTAGGCCCTCCATCTGGGTTTTCAGGCTTAACTATCTGTGGTTGAGAGAGGCTGTGAGTATGGAGGATCACCACACTGACAGATCACAAATCCGTAAGCCTCTTTCTTGATTTGGAGATTACCCCATCATCTCATTTTATCTCCAGTCTGCTTGGCAATCTTAGAAATTTAGTGACAGGCATCTGGTGCTTTTAACCCCCTATGTTTTTGCAAACTCAAGTACCTGAAGCCACTGCCATACCCTGTGTTTCGCTAGTTTTCCTGTGCTTGGCCTAGTAATACTTCCAGTCCTCTTGCCTCTCCATTTAAACCCTGTATACATCATGCTTTGCAGTCTACCTGAATACACTGTGTAGCCACACTATTCCCAGTGGCACGGAGATAGAGAATTGGGGTCTAAAAGATGAGGAATGTCCACACAGCCGTGAAACAGAATTCCTTGTTCGATAGCAGCATTCTACCTCTAAATCCTGCTGGTATTTAGGAGAGAGAAAGTCTTGGACCATTAAATACCTGGAAATGAAAGAAGAGCTTCCTATCCAGTGTCCAGCTCAGTCCCTATAACCCTTCTTAAGATAAACACTATTATCCAGAACTTGCACTGAGGGCTGCTCTGCGGATGAATGTCACAGCCTGTAAAGCCACTCAGAGACAAGCTAAGTATTCGGCAAGATTTGTCGCAGCTTTTCCTCCCGTTGAATCCCTCTTCCTATTTCTGATGCCTATTTATTGTGGAACTCTGTTGGCTATCCCTTTGCTATCTGCCCATAATCTGATTTTCTAAATCACCTAAATCTGTTATCAGATTTTTTTTCGAAAATGTAAATCTGCCATGTCATCCCTCTGCCCAGAGTATTCAATGGGTTTCCACTGGCTGTAGAATAAAATCTCTCTTCCTTTGCGTAACAAGGAAGGTCTTTCAAGACCTGGATCCCTCTCTGTCCAAGGTGACATTCTTCTCTCCCCACTCTCACCCCTAACAATTTATATCTTATAAAACCTGAACTGATTCCCACAGAATGGAATTATGTGCTGTTTCGGCTGTTTCTGGGCTTCCCAGGTGACACTAGTGGTAAAGAACCCTCCTGCCAATGCATAGGAGATATAAGAGATGCAGTTTCGATCCCTGGGTCGGGAAGATCCCCTGGAGGAGGGAAGTATTCATGTCTAGAGAATCCTATGGACAGAGTAGCCTGGCAGGCTTTGGTCCACAGGGGTTGTAAAGAGTCAGACGTAACTGAAGGGAGTTAGCATGCATGCATGCACATGGCTGTTTCTGGGCCTTTGCACACACAGTGCCCTCCCTTGGAATAGACTTTTAATTTCCCAGTAAGATAGGCATATGAAGGAAGGCTATTTCTACTAGACTTTTGTGCCTCTGTAAAAGCATTATCTTACTTTATTATGATTCCTTGCCAGTCTCCATTCTCTTTATAAGGTTTTTGAGGATGAATCTACATCTTTTCATGGTATTTTATCCTCAGCCTCTGGTAGAGTGGTAAACACATCCATTCACTAAATATTTACTGCTTTAGCAATGAGAGGAAGAGTGGTAAACAGACAGGCAGGGTTCCTGATCTTCAGGCATCTACATTCTAGTGTGTATATGTGTCTGGCACTAAACCAGTAAACCAATAAACATGATGACATCTGATAAGAGCAGAGGACATGGGAAGGATCACATGGTAGGGAATGGTGATGTAGGGAAGGAGGCACTAATTTAGATAGGATTTCTAGGAAAGCCTCACTAAGGAGGAGATATTTGAGCTAAGGTCTGAAGTATGAGAGTCCAAACAAAGAGTTTAAGGGAATGTTATAAGCAGAGGAGAAAGCAAATATAATGACAAATATAATAAGCAATGAATTTGATATGTTACGGAAACTGAAAGAAGACCAATGTGGTTGGAGCGCAATGTGGAGAGTGGTTCAAGATGTGTTTGGAGTTCCCCGGTGGCATAGTGGTGAGGAATCTGGGCTTTCAGTGCCTTCCTATAAGCTGTGCAGTGCGGCCAAAAAAAAGAGAGAGGTGGGTGGGAGTTGGATAATATACACTCTTGTCTACCTTGGAATATCTCTAATTGGATGTGTCAGGTCTGGTCTAATTATGCACAGCCACTGTATTGGAGAAGGGGTCGGCAGAGGATGAGATGGTTAGATAGCATCGACAGACTCGCTGCACTTGAATTTGAGCAAGCTCCAGGAGATAGGGAGGAGAAGGAAGCCTGGAGTGCTGCAGTCCATGGGGTTGCAAAGAGGTGGACACGACTTAGTGACTGAACAACAACTGTGTCCGTCCTCTTCATCTTCCAACATAGCCTTAGGACCCACTTCTCCCCAAAACTGTTCCCACCAGGCCCAAAATCACTGCTATAAGCATGTAAAACATATCCCTCCTTGGTTTTATTTATGGAATTTCACCAGATCTGAAAACATTGTGGGAATCAACTTGGCTCTAATGTTTCATCTTCTGAGCTGGCCTTTGACGGGAGTCACATCACAATGAATTCAGGATGATGTTAACAGTGATTACAGAGGAACAGGACTAAGCACGGGTCAGAGATTTCTAAGTAATACCAAGAATGGGAATCCTTGCATTTGTTCCTGGCTTTTGTCTTCATCTGAACCAGCAACATGAAAAAGGAAAGAAAAACTCCATAACCAGTTCACTCTGCACCCTAGCAGAAAGTTAGAGTAGAACCCAGTGCAGAGATCACGAGTGAACTCTAGAAATCTTACTACGCTTTTCAGAGATGGCAATGGAATTGTTTTTGTTTTATTAAAACAACTGCTCATATTAATGAGCAATGAAGGAAGTAACTGCTGATCTGAAGTCTCTAAAAGGCTTCAGAATAGTAGTGAAGTGGACTATACATTCTTCCAGCTGCTGCTGTTCACAACACTCTTGACAGTTAAAATACATCACACATTCTCTTGTCCTTTTAATGTAAACATTTACTGCTTAAAGTGGACTATAGAATCAAACCAAAATAGAAGGATGCAGACTGATATTTCAGAGGTGAAGCTAAACACGAGACTAAATTAAATAAAAGTAATTTGCAATCTAACTCATAGTTACATATTGTACATTATACTGTGTTTGTCCCTGGGAAAGATTAAACAGAGGGCTTTCATTGCTTGCTTTATTTTTACAACCTGTTACCAGAAGGGGATTTCCTACAGAGCAGGCAAAATTTTGAGTTAGAATAAAGTTAGGAAAAAGTGGAAAATGTTTTAAGGTAAGGATAGGCTCCTTGAGGCTGATTTTCTTCTGTGCTTGAGCATTGTCTAGAGTCAGGGAAATAATGCCATGTCTGGTTTTTGTTGTTGTTGATCTCCCCAGGAAAAACTCAACCTCCTTCTTTCTCTCCCCATTGGCATCTGGCCCATGCCTTTACCTTCAACTCTTATAACTTCTTTCAAATTGTATTAAATTTGAAGACAAAGAACCTTCAAATGACCCACATTTGAATCCTGGGCCTACTTCTGGGCTGACTTGAGTAAGATATGGATTTTTTTTTTTTTAAAGGATATAAAATTTTGCTTAAAAATCCCAGTAGTTAAAAATGTGGCATTCTATAAAATGTTAGACCCTATAAGAAATTCTGGCATCCTTGAACTTATTAGTAGTTTTACTCTGAAAGGAAAAATTATAAATAAATATAGATTCAAATTTGTTCACTTTTCTGTCTTGCTTAAGATTTCCATGCACAACACATAAATTTATCAAACTCCTTTCCTGGTGACAGTACATCATTAGATTACTTCAGTGAGTATTCAGGAGATTTTAATCTTATGAGTCATAAAATTCTTTTATTCCCCAAAGAATTTCCTGTGTCTGCCTGGAATTTCACGTCTTTGTAGTTTTAGCGGGACTCCTTGAAGCAGTTACTTTCTAAATGACTGTATTCTTGAAGTCTGTATGTAATACCTGGGAGGCCGGGTCACAGATTGAGTCCTGTTTTTCAAGAAAATTGAAAAATGAATCCCTTTCACTGCCTTAGTTCTGGTGATTTTATTCAGAAATTTTCTTAAATTTTTTAACCTCTTCCTTTCATGATGGAGGTATTTTCACTTGCTGCATATGCAGTCGGTTCCCAGAATTAGCCTTTTGTGCCCACGTAGGCCTGTTTTTGTTTCTTTCTGTGAATATCCTCCAGTGACTGGATATTAGTGCATTGCTGGCCTGTCCCATCAGGTTTTCATCACTCACTTGGTGTAAAGGAAAAGGAGATAGAGTTACAAATATATAGGACCATTTAGCAATTGATGAGAAATGCCTTTGGATATCCCTTTTCCTCCTCTTTTTTTTTTTTTTTTTAAGCTCTTTTTGAAGAAGGTGAAAGTGAGGTTATAGTGGAAAGCCAGAATCCTTGTGTGTTCCCATTTAAAAGGTCCAGGGAAGTGAAGATGATACTTTTTGACATGTGAGTTTCAGAAAGTCTTACTGATTATTGCTAATACACACTTCGCTTATGTGAAGAGCTTCATCTGCATGTGCATGTCTTTGTGTGTTTTAAAAGATAATGCCTAACTGCATTCTGATAATAAATGGCAGCTGAACAAGCACGGAGGAGACTGAATGTGTCTGGACATACTATTTGGCAAGATTCATCTAGCCTAGGACAAACAAAAAGTGGAAGGCTCGTGAACATTGACTCTAGCGAATAAATTATTCAGCAGTTGATTACTAGGAAGTCTTTTATTAGATATCAGTATGTTTGGTGATATGTTTTGTTAAAACAAATCTAGAATTTTATCCAAAAAGCTAGGATCTTATATAATATTTGCTTTATGGCTACTTTCTCACTTTTCAACAAAGGGCTTTAAAAATTTTTAAATCAATAAAAGAAT
The DNA here is from genome assembly GCF_042477335.2 of Ovis canadensis. Taxonomy (NCBI): domain Eukaryota; kingdom Metazoa; phylum Chordata; class Mammalia; order Artiodactyla; family Bovidae; genus Ovis; species Ovis canadensis. The sequence continues at coordinate 160,198,715 of NC_091247.1, read as the reverse complement.
ATACACATCAGATAAATGTTTTACTTGGTTGATTAGTATATTACTTATTTTTAGAGCAGAGAAAAAAGTCAATGCAGTAATTACTTTCTGTTCACTATATGTGAAAATATAAGTCCTTGGAATGTAGCACACATTATCATTGCATAATCTATATCCATATGCTGTTTATAACAAGCTGAAATGTTAGACCCATGAGAAAAGAACCAGATTCTGGCACAGGACAGTTTTGTGGTAAGGAAAGATGAATGGATTCCAAAAAAAAAAAAAAAAAATTTTGTTAAAAGCTTGATGTTTCCACAGTCAAATAAGAGAACTGAAATGGGGGTTTTAGAGATGTATATTAACATAAACTGACATATGAAACAGTTAATTCCTTTCTTCATCTGCATTTTCCTCTGGCTCTTCTAAGCCTGACTTAGGTAACTGAACTGACTCACACCGTTCTTAGCAGGTAGAGGTAGGAACAAAGATGTCTGGCACTGTAGCCCTTGCCCCACCCCCTTGTGTGGCCTTTCTTTCATAGCTGTTTTCTCTAACAGTTAGAGGCAGATCTGTGCCACTCGGTGATGCCTTGGTTGGAGCTTGCTGGCTTAACAGTTGTATTTTGCTAACGATGCTAGGACTACGTGTTTGATGGCCAGTGTGGGTATTTTCATACTGTGAAAAAGGCCTTTGTCCAAACATTTATTACTCACCTCACCCTTTCTTAAATAAATTTGAGATAAGGAGATTGGTGAATATGAGAATGACTCAATAAAAAAATCTATTTGGAGCACATTAAAATGGCCATGATTAAAAGAAAAAAAAGAAAAGAAAATAACAAGTGTTGGAGAAGATGTGGAGAAGTTAGAATGCCTGAACATTGTTGATGAGAATGTGAAATGGTGCACCCAGTGTAGAAAACTGTATGGAAGTTCCTCAAAGATTAAACATAGCAATTCCACTTCTGGGCATATACTCAAAAGAATTAAAAACAGAGATTGAACAGATGTTTGTACATCCATGTTCATAGCAGCATTATTCACAATAGCCCAAAGGGGGAAACAACTCAAATGTCCATTGGAGGAAGAATGGATATACAAAACATGGTATATACACAAATTAGAATCGTAGTCTTAAAGAGGAATGAAATCTGATACATGCTACAATATGGATAAATCTTGAATACATTATCAGTTCAGTTCAGTCACTCAGTCATGTCCGACTCTTTGCGACCCCATGAACTGCAGCACCCCAGGCCTCCCTGTCCATCACCAACTCCCCGAGTTCACCCAGACTCATGTCCATCGAGTCGGTGATGCCATCCAGCCATCTCATCCTCTGTCATTCCCTTCTTCTCCTGCCCTGAATCCCTCCAGCATCAGAGTCTTTTCCAGTGAGTCAACTCTTCACATGAGGTGGCCAAAGTATTGGAGTTTCAGCTTTAGCATCAGCCCTTCCAATGAACACCCAGGACTGATCTCCTTTAGAATGGGGACACAAAAGAACAAACATGGTTACACATACACAAGGTACCTAGAATAGTCAAATTCACAAAGACCTAGAGTCACAGAGACAGAAAGAATGGTGGTTAACAGACTGGCAGGCAGAGAGAGAGGGGAGTTGTTTAAATGGTACAGAGTTTCAGTCTGAGAAGTGGAAAAGTTCTGGGAGACAGACAGCGGTGATTGCTCAACAATGTGGATATACTTAGTGGCACTGAACTGTACACCTAAAAATGATTAAAGTGATAAATTTTATATTATGTATATTTTATCCCAATAATTGTGTGTGTATATAAAATATAACATATTATTTCCTTGGGTTCCAAAATCACTGCACATGGTCACTGCAGCTATGAAATTAAAAAACGCTTGCTCCTTGGAAGGAAAACTATGACGAATCTAGACAGCATATTAAAAAGCAGAGACATCACATTGCCAACAAAGGTCCATGTAGTCAAAGCTATGGTTTTTCTAGTAGTCATGTATGGATATGAGAGTTGGATCATGAAGAAGGCTGAGCACCAAAGAACTGATGCTTTGGAACTGTGGTGCTGGAGAAGACTCTTGAGAGTCCCTTGGATAGCAAGGAGATCAAACCAGTCAGTCCTAAAGGAAATCAACCCTGAATATTCATTAGAAGGACTGATGCTGAAGCTGAAGCTCCAATACTTTGGCCACCTGATGCACAGAGCTGATTCACTGGAAAAGACCTTGATGCTGGGAAAGACTGAGGGCAGGAGGAGAAGGGGGTGACAGAGAATGAGACAGTTAGATGACATTACTGACTCAATGGACATGAGTTTGAGCAAACTCTGGGAGATAGAAAAGGACAGGGAAGCCTGGCATGCTGCAACACATGGGGTTGCGAAGAGTCAGACACGACTGAGCGACTGAACAACAAAATAAATGTAGAGGGAAAACACACTGCTGTGTGTGTGTCCTCTACTCTTGATACTCTATTAGAGCACTACTTCAATTCTGATACCAGGCGTGTGGGTTTTCCATACATCAAGCAATTCAGAAACACCAGCTGGGTGTCCTACAGTTTAACTCGATTCTAACAATGTTTACCAGGAGGTAGTGTCAGAGCTTGGGCTTTCCAGGTGGCACTAGTGGTAAAGAACTGCTTGCCAATGCAGGAAACATAAGAAGCATGGTTTCCATCTCTGGGTTGGAGATGCCATGTCCTGGAGGAGGACATGGCAACCCACTCCAATAGTCTTGCCTAAAGAATCCCATGGACAGAGGAGCCTGGTGGGCTACAGTTCACGGGGTTGCAAAGAGTCAGACACGACTGAAACGTATTAACACACACACAGTCACGTGCACACACACACACACACACACACACACAGTGTCAGAGCCCCCAGGCCCAGTGAGGGCTCAGCCCCACAAGACAAGCATCCACCTTCTACTTCAGAGACCAGTTGCAAGGCCACCTTGTTATTTGTACTGGTGACTGACCTATGACTATAAATTGAAGGTTCCCAAGACTCGTCGCTCAGGTTTGATTAATGTGCTAGGGCAGCTCACACAGTTAAGAAAAGCCGTTTGCTGAGTAGATCATCAGCTTGCTATGAAAGGATATAACTCAGGTCCAGCTAGATGGAGGAGATGCACATGGCAGTTATGTGGGAAGTTGGTACAGGGTTTCCATGCCTTCTCCTTAAGCACTGCTCTCCTAGCAGTTCCACCTGTTAATCAATTGTAAGTTCTCTGATCCCATCCTTTTGGGTTTTTTATGGAGCTCAATCTTCAGCCCCTCTTTTCACCCAGGAGGTTGGGGTGTATGCGTACATGCATGCTAAGTTGCTTTAGTTGTGTCTAACTCTGCAACCCTGTGGACTGTAGCCTGCCAGGCTCCTCTGTCCATGGGATTTTCCAGGCAAGAATACTGGAGTAGGTTGCCATGCCCTCCTCCAGGGGATCTACCCAACCCAGGGTTCAAACCAGTGTTAGTTTCTGCCTTGCAGAAAGATTCTTTTACCATCTGAGCCACCAGGGAAGCCCCAGGAGGTTGAGGAAGGAGGCTAATCTTCTCATCACGTGGTTGATTTCCCTTGGCAACCAACCCACAGCCTTAAAAAGTCACGGTATTAACATAAACTCAGGGGTGATTGGTTGAAAGGGGTTTGTTAGGAATGACAAAAGACACCTTTGTTGCTTTGATCACTTAGGAAATTCCAAGGGTTTTAGGTTTGCCAGGAAGGGAACAAAGACCAAGTATATATTTCTTATTATAATTCACAATATCACAGTCTAGCCCCTGCTTCATGTATTGACCCCTTATAGCAAAACGATTATAAAAGTCAAAAGGTACTGACACATTGCTAGAATCCCATTGTGCAATTAATAATTATCTAATCTACCACTACAGCATATGTGAATGTGTTGCAGGGAAAGGCCGCATAGATTAGTATATTTATATTATTATAAATATTAATAGGGCCTCCCTGGTGGCTCAGATGGTAAAGAATCTGCCTGCAATGCAGGACACCCGCGTTTGATCTCTGGGTTGGGAAGATCTCCTGCCAAAGGGAATGTCTACCCACTCCAGTATTCTTGCCTGGAGAATTCCATGGACAAAGTAGCCTGGAGGGTTATAGTCCGTGGGGTTGCAAAGAGTCAGACACAACAGAGCAACTAACACTTCAAGCTCCTGCGATGGCTCAATGGCAATGAAGGAGACACAAGAGACATGGGTTTGTTATTTATACTAAAGGAAAAGGAGTATGTCAAGGCTGTATACTGTCACCCTGCTTATTTAACTTATATGCAGAGTACATCAAGAGAAACGCTGGGCTGGAAGAAGCACAAGCTGGAATCAAGATTGCCAGGAGAAATATCAATAACCTCAGATATGCAGATGACACCACCCTTATGGCAGAGAGTGAAGAGGAACTAAAAAGCCTCTTGATGAAAGTGAAAGAGGAGAGTGAAAAGGTTGGCTTAAAGCTCAACATTCAGAAAACGAAGATCATGGCATCTGGTCCCATCACTTCATGGGAAATAGATGGGGAAACAGTGGAAACAGTGTTAGACTTTATTTTTTGGAGTCTCAAATCACTGCAGATGGTGACTGCAGCCATGAAATTAAAAGATGCTTGCTCCTTGGAAGAAAAGTTATGACCAACCTAGATAGCATATTGAAAAGCAGAGACATTACTTTGCCACCAAAGTCCATCTGGTCAAGGCTATGGTTTTTCCAGTAGTCATGTATGGATGTGAGAGTTGGACTGTGAAGAAAGCTGAGTGCCAAAGAACTGATGCTTTTGAACTGTGGTGTTGGAGAAGACTCTTGAGGGTCCCTTGGACTGCAAGGAGATCCAACCAGTCCATCCTGTAGGAGATCAACCCTGGGATTTCGTTGGGAGGAATGATGCTAAAGCTGAGATCCAGTACTTTGGCCACCTCATGCGAAGAGTTGACTCATTAGAAAAGACTCTGATGCTAGGAGGGATTGGGGCCAGGAGGAGAAGGGGCCGACAGAGGATGAGATGGCTGGATGGCTTCACGGACTCGAAGGACGTGAGTCTGAGTGAACTCCGGGGGTTGGTGATGGACAGGGAGGCCTGGTGTGCTGCGATTCATGGAGTCGCAGAGTCGCACACAACTGAGCGACTGAACTGAACTGAAATCACAATATCACAATATATTAATACATATTATCTAATGTAATTTGCCATAACTTTTATTTAATAGTAGTTATTTTACAAAGTTATTTTACAAAGCCTATACAAGAATTTTCTTCAGACCATCATAACTAGAGATTAAAGAGGAGAAAGTTAGACTTTAAGGTACAGTGGCAAGAAGAAAAGACATCTGTTCCTCCTGTACTCTACTAAAGTCTGATTAAAATCACCAAAGCAATGTGAAAGAATTTTTTAAACGCTGAGAATTACTACCAGATAAGGAAGATTAGGATGTGACTATGGACGCTGTTAAGGGAAGATTTGTCATTCTCCCTCATGAGAAAGTGGTATAGGTATAAGTTAGGGTGATCCTGTCAGAACCCAAATAATACTTCAGACATTTGAGAGTCTAGAGCTTAGAGGCCAGGCTAGTTCTGGGGACAGTTGGGGAGCTTTCCATTTTGAAAATCCTGTCACCACTGTGGAACAACTGTTTATATTGAGAAGCAATTGAGTGGAGAAGTCTAAAGGCAGTTATCATCACACAGCATAGGTCAGGATTTAGATTTGTCCTTGCAGGGCCAGGCGGTAGATAGTAACCGGATGGATGCCAGACATTGTTCCATCATACACTTGGAAAGGTGGCCAGGCCAAAGATTAAATTACATGTGGAAAAGATATTCCTTGGCGTTGGCCAAACACAGGGAAAGGTATACAGAGTCAAATGTCCCCAGTGAGGACAGCCTGTAACACCTGTTCCCTCCTGTTTCCCTCAGCGTGCTGGATTACTGGCCTGGTAATAGGATGGTTCTCCGAGTCGCAGTTACCCTCAGCAAAAGTCTTTAAGGTCAAACTTCAGTAGTTCTGCTGGCGGTCTTGTCTTTACCCATTGTATGCTGAATGAGATCCTGGCCGCACACTTCCACCACTCACACGCAGCCTGTAGACCTGGGCACTGTCTCTGGGGTGTTTTGGAAGGCATTTCTGAATGTTGTCACACTGCTGCTTTACTGATAACACTTCTCAAAGGTTGTGCTATGATGCTGATAGTTTTCCTGACTGAAAAAATACTCTTTGTTCTTTCATAAACTTATTTCATTGGATTTCTACAGAAGGAAATCTTTTTCTGCCTCTATGCTGCTTCCTTGACCAGAGTCTACTTTGTGGCCTTTGCCTTTGTTTCTCTATAAGATATTCTCTTGGATCCATACACTGCAGCCCAACAGCAGATCCACTCTACTTGTCTTGCCCTGGTGCCTAGCTAGATGCTGCATCTCAGGCTTTCTGGGTTACTTTATCTGCAGGGAGAAACTTGATCATTTCCCTACATTCCTTTCAAAGTCTGACATATTCTTCTGAAAATCTTCAGTAGTGGAGAATCATTGCTCTTTAAGGTGTTAATTTTTCTAAGTATGGTCAAATTAACCTTGCAGCCCAGTCTTATGTGGAACCTTCTTTGGTTGAAAGGCTACTTATTTACAGTGTATGGGGTCCACTCTTCTTTTTTGAAAATTGGACAGATGGATCCTTATTGTCTACGTACACCTGGGAGCTGGACCTATACATTCATGTCAACATCTGATTTCAAGCTCTTGGCTCTATCCTCGGACTTCCGTCCTGCTTCTTTGGAATTAGCATTCCTACTGTGATCTTTCTAGCCTGACTCTGGGTATCTTCTCTAGGATTTGGCTTGGATCTGCCCTCCGCACTCTTTTCTAGTATATTCTTTAGAACAACCTCTGTCCAATATTCAAAAAACTTAAAATGTAGTCTACTATATGTGTGTGTGTGTGTGTGTTAGCTTCTCAGTCGTGTCCAACTCTGTGCAACTCCATGGACAGAGGACCGCCAGGCTCCTCTCCAGGCAAGAATACTGGAGTGGGTTGCCATTCCCCTCTCCTCTCCCACATCGCAGGCAGATTCTTTACCCTCTGAGCCACCAGGGAAGCCTACCCTGCAAGTAACTTAATATCTGGTTGGGAAGATAAGCCTAAACATAATAAAACAACAGACAGTAATTTAAAGTGTCATTGAGTAGGTTTCAGGTTGTCTAATACTGTAGACATTCAGAAATAGTGGAGAATAATTATAGAACCCGGCAGGGAACATACAGGACTTCAACAAGGTTTTAGCAAATGGTTAGGATTTAGAGATGGCAAAATTCCAGTTAAGTGAAAGCATATGAATAAAAGAAGAAAGTGGTTATGAGCTTGGGTGTGTTGATGCAACCATGAAAATACTCATCTTTTCCATAAATGAGATAGTAAATAGAGGAACAACAAATAGAATTGGGAAGTGGTTTGGGCAGGGAGAGTCTTCTGTCTGGTAGTCCAGTTAAATGTTATCTAGATAGAAAATAGATATTTTGATGGTAAATGAGGAGTGGAGAAGAAGGGATGGAAATTAAAAATCATAGTAATTGTAGTCGTTAATGACTAAGTAGATGTGGGAGCACAACAATGGTGATGCCATCATCAGAGGCAGGAAAGTATGTATAAGTCAAGCCTCTGATTTGTTATTTCAATACAGTTGCTTTTGTTTTATAAAATAAGGTAAGGAATTCTTTCTGACTCTTTGCACTTTCCTGTTTAAAATTTTTGTTGTTTTTTTCTTCATCTTTCTGTCAAGACCAAATCTATATTTTAAAATATTTTTACATATTTCATGACTCTTTGTCTTTCTCTTTGCCAGACAACATAATCCAGGTACTTGTTTCTTTAACCATTTGTACAGGCCATTTTTAAAAACTCTTTTTTGTTTTTGTGACTATCTTCTGAATCTTTTTCATTTATCCACATCTTTCTCTGGATGGTGAATTCAGATTTGGTCGTACTACTTCATTATAGTTACAGCCTGAACAATATCGATTTTGAATAAGGAATAGCACACCAAGCTTCTTCGAATGTCTACACCAGTTCATTCATAAAAGCAGAGTGTTACACTGCATGATGAGCTAGGTTCAGGTCATTATGCTTCCTGAAATGTGCTTTGAAAGATTTTGGTAACATTTGTGAAAGTTTGTTGGAATGTGTTGATGGGCTTTCAGGCAAGATTCCTTCTCTAAAGGGTAAAGGTCTCTGATAAGAGAGCAATTTATCAAGGTGGCAGTAAAAGATAAAGCATGGTTAGTAACTCAAGGTCTGTGAAATCCTGAAGTTTTGGTATGTACATTTAGATTCATAGTTTTCTAGAGGGGATCCAGATATTTCATTCATTATTCAATAATCCCCAATAAATCTCAGGAAGTAGATTCCTATTTCAAATTAAAGAAGAAGAAAATGAGGCTCAGTGAGGTTGCGTTTACTTATCAGAGATTCTGCAGATAGTTAATTGCAGAGCAAGGATTGAACCCAATTTTGTGTGTTTGTGTGTGTAAATTAAACATCAAATTCCATGCTTTTTCTACTTAATACATCCTACTTAGTAAAAATGATTCTATTCTATCATTTTGCTGTACAACCTGAAACTAATACAATATTATAAATCAACTATACTTCAAGTGAAAGAAAAATATTCTATTCATTAATGAAAAGATACATTTATTACTAAATTGGAAATTTTTTTTCCTGGTATTTTGGTAATTCTATTTAAAGGTTGTTTCTTTTCTGATAATCCCGTGTATTCCCTCTCATGCATTTAAAAACATTATCCTGAATGGTCCATAGGCTTCACCAGACTTCCAAAAAGCCCATGGGACCAAAAAAAAGCTTAAGAACCCCTGCTTTGGGTGTTACATTATCATTTCATCATTTCCAAAGTTTTTATTTTTTTATAAGTGCATTGCACATGGGACATGCAGCTCTGGGTTTTACACATATAGTATTTCTTATTGAAAAGAACATTTACAAAAATCATTAATCTTCTGGTAGAATGTGGACTATTTGGCTTTCAGGAAATGTTTGTAGCGTCTTACTATTTTATTTCTTTTCATCGCTAGTTATATTCTGTCACAGACTATCTCAACTTGACAACTCTCTAGGCTGCCTCAGAGACAGTTCAGTGTAGACTTCGTGGGAAGCAAAGTCATTCTTGTCATTTGCAGGCTGGTAGCAAAGCGGAATATGATGCAGCTACTAGATCATTTCTGTTTGTGTGTGTGTAGATATGATTCTCTGTGTGTGTGTGTAGATATGATTTTGTGAAGCTATAAGAACATGGACAAAACTGTGCCACAATCGTTATTAGGTTGTTAACATAGATTTCCTGCAGGATGAGGAAAGGGACCAAGAAAAGAGAGGGGAAAAGGCTGCACTTAAAGCATGTAGGATATATTCACATTTATGAATTTGTATATGGCTAATAAATGTATGCATGAGATATTTAAACAGTAATAGGACACACTACATGCATGCTCAGTCACTCAATCGTGTCTGACTCTGCCACCCTGTAGACTGTAGCCCTCTAGGCACCTCTGTCTATGGAACTCTCCTACTCCAGGGAATCTTCCCAACCCAGGGATCAAACCCGTGTCTCCTACATCTCCTGCATTGGCAGGTGATTCTTTACCACTGCACCACCTGGGAAGCCCCAAGAGGACACACTGCTGCTGTTGTCGCTGCTGCTAAGTCGCTTCAGTCATGTCCAACTCTGTGCGACCCCATAGACGGCAGCCCACCAGGCTCCCCCGTCCCTGGGATTCTCCAGGCAAGAAAACTGGAGTGGGCTGCCATTGCCTTCTCCAATAGGACGCACTACTAGGTATACATAGCTATGCAGTAAGGACCTACTGTATAGCACAGGGGACACTACTCAGTACTCTGTACTGGCCTATGGGGTGAAAGAATCTAAAAAAGAGTGGATCCATGTATATGTATGACTGATTCACTTTGCTGTACACTGGAAACTAACACAACATGCCAATCAACTATACTTCAAAAAAAAAATTAAAATAGAAAAGTAATAGGAGCCAAGCAACAAAGCACTAAAAAGTAATAACATTAAGATATCTTGGAAGCTAGAGACCCAGGGCAATACCTGGAATTAGGCAAAGAGTTGAAATTGAGAGGTAAAAATTATTTGTGTAGGAGAGCTATTACAAATAAAAAAGCACAAAAATAAAACTATTAATTGTCAAAGAGCTATTATACCGGTTCTTGATTGATACCTCAAATCAAAGGAGGTGATTTTAAAAGACCTTTTATATAGCACCAGACCTTGGCGAAATTTCCCAAGGGAGTTTTCTAATACAGGAAATCCAATTAAAATTTATTTTTAAATAGCCTTTATGACCATAATTTTGGTGATTATTTAATAATTCATGGTTGAGACTTTAGTAGTACATGGTTAAGTGCTTTATGTCTTTGGATGCTGACCACACCTTCTAAAATATTATGCTACCCAAACATGAAAAAAATCAAAAGAAAGTACACAAGTGCACATAACATACTATCACGAGATAGTAATCCATGGAATGCTATATTCTGGTCTAGGGACGTAAGCAACAATAAACAAGTGAGAGGTGACCTTTATCAAAATTCATAAATATATACATTGATTTAGTGTGATATCATTTTCACAATTTTGTTAATACTTTCTTCATCTTCAATTTGGTTCACTTATTCAACAAATATTTATGTAATGTTTGTTCAGTACTAAGTAGCCAACTTTTGCAACTGCACTTTCCATCATTTACAACTGGTTTAGTGAAGAAGGGCTTAAATATTACTGCACACACAGCTGATAGAATGCTGTATCAACCTATAGCCCTTGGAATATACTATGGATGTGCTTGTATCTTTATGGAATTTTCCCCATTTGTTTTGTTTTTTTTTTTTGTCAGGATGATCCAGTGCCAAATTAAAATATGTGTGCAGTACCACAATCCTTTCTAGCCAAATTCATGTATCTGAAATTCAATTTTCTTCATGTGATGACTTCTAATTTTTTAATGCATTAACCTGTCAGTGGTCAGAATCAAAGCCACTGAAGGTTTTCAATTTGTACCCATGGCTCTTGCTGAATATAGGATCTTGGTTCCATGGACTAGATTAGTTTTGGCTTTCTGAGATACTAATGTGCTGTTAATATGAGGACTATTAGGTGGGTTGCCTTCATAGAAGTCCCAGAATGTAGGTAGCAGTTTGGAATGCAGAGAAAACTGCCAGCCAGGCATCAAAATCTTCAATAAACATTAGTAAGTGACCTAGTGCAGTTCAGTTTAGTCACTCAGTCCTGTCCAACACTGTGACCCCATGGACTGCAGCACGCTAGGCTTCCCTTCCATCACCAACTCCAGGAGCTTGCTCAAACTCATGTCCATCAAATCGGGGATGCCATCCAACAATCTTATCCTCTGTTGTCCCCTTCTCCTCCTGCCTTCAATCTTTCCCAGTATCAGGGTCTTTTCCAGTGAGTCAGTTCTTCACATCAGGTGGCCAAAGTATTGGAGCTTCAGCTTCAGCATCAGTCCTTCCAATGAATATTCAGGACTGATTTCCTCTAGGATGGACTGGTTGGATCTCCTTGAAGTCCAAGGAACTCACAAGAGTATGCTCCAACAATACAGTTCAAAAGCATCAATTCTTTGGCCCTCAGCTTTCTTTATAGTCCAACTCTCACGTCCATACATGACTACTGGAAAAACCATAGCTTTAACTAGACGGACCCTTGTCAGCAAAGTAATGTCTCTGCTTTTTAATAGGCTGTCTAGGTTGGTCATAGTCTTCCTCCCAAGAAGCAAGCATCTTTTAATTTCATGGCTGTAGTCACCATCTGCAGTGATTTTGGAGCCCAAGAAAATAAAGTCTCTCACTGTTTCCATTGTTTCCCCATCTATTCAGTATGAAGTGATGGGACTTGAGGCCATGATCTTTGCTTTTTGAATGTTGAGCTTTAAGCCAACTTTTTCACTCTCCTCTTTCACTTTCATCAAGAAGCTCTTCAGTTCCTCTTCACTTTCTGCCATAAGGGTGGCGTCATCTCCATATATGATGCTATTGATATTTCTCCTAGCATTCTTGATTCCAGCTTGTGCTTCATCCAGCCCAGCATTTTGCATGATATATTCTGTATATAAGTTAAATAAGCAGGGTGACAATATATAGCCTTGACATACTCCTTTCCTAATTTGGAACCAGTCCGTTGTTCGATGTCTTATTCTAACTGTTGCTTCTTGACCTGCGTACAGATTTCTCAGGAGGCAGGTAAGGTAGTCTGATATTCCCATCTCTTGAAGAATTTTTCACAGTTTGCTGTGATCCATGCAGTCAAAGGCTTTGGCATAGTCCAAAGCCTTTTGCTTTTTCTATGATCCAGTGCATGTTGGCAATGTGATCTCTGGTTCCTCTGCCTTTTCTAAATCCAGCTTGAACACCTGGAAGTTCTCAATTCACAAACTGTTGAAGCCTGGCTTGGAGAATTTTGAGCATTATGTTACTAGCGTATGAGATGAGTGCAATTGTGTGGTAGTTTGAACATTCTTTGGCACTGCCTTTCTTTGGGATTGGAATGAAAACGGACCTTTTCCAGTCCTGTGGCCACTGCCGAGTTTTCCAAAATTTGCTGGCATATTGGGTGCAGCACTTTCACAGCATCATCTTTTAGAATTTGAAATAGCTCAGCTGGAATTCCATCACCTCCACTAGCTTTGTTTGTAGTGATGCTTCCTAAGGCCTACTTGACTTCACATTCCAGGATGTCTGGCTCTAGGTGAGTGATCACACCATTGTGTGATCTGGGTCATTAAGGTCTCTTTTGCATAGTTCTTCCGTGTATTCTTGGCTTTTCTTAATATCTTCTACCTCTGTTAGGTCAATACTGTTTCTGTCCTTTATTGTACCCATCTTTGCATGAAATTTTCCCTTGGTATCTCTAATTTTCTTGAAGAGATCTATAGTCTTTCTCATTTCTTGTTTTCCTCTGTTTTGCTGAGGAAGGCTTTCTTATCTCTCTTTGCTATTCTTCAGAACTCTGCATTCAGATGGGTAGATCTCTCCTTTTCTCCTTTGCCTTTCACTTCTCTTCTTTTCACAGCTATTTGTAAGCCCTCCTCAGACAACCATTTTGCCTTTTTGCATTTGTTTTTCTTGGGGATGGTCTTGATCTCTGCCTCCTATACAATGTCATGAACTTCTGTTGATAGTTCTTCAGGCACTCTGTCTATCAGATCTAATGCCTTGAATCTATTTGTCACTTCCACTGTATAATCATAAAGGATTTGATTTAGGTCGTACCTGAATGGTCTGGTGGTTTTCCATACTGTCTTCAATTTAAGTCTGAATTTTGCGATAAGGAGAATGAATGAACTCAATGAAACTATGAACCATGGCATATAGGGCCACCCAAGATTGATGGGTAATGGTGGAGAGTTCTGTAAAAAAAAACATGGTCCACTGGAGAAGGGAATGGCAAACTACTTCAGCACTGTTGCCTTGAGAACCCTATGAACAGTAACAGTATGAAAAGGCAAAATGATAGGGCACTGAAAGATGAACTCCTCAGATCAGTAGGTGCCCAATATGCTACTGGAGAAGAGTGGAGATGTAACTCCAGAAAGAATGAAGAGGTGGAGCCAAAGTGAAACAGTGCCCAGTTGTGGATGTGACTGGAGATGAAAGTAAAGTCCAATGTTGTAAAGAATAGTATTGCATAGGAACCTGGGATGTTAGGTCCCTGAATCAAGGTAAATTGGAAGTGGTCAAACAGGAGATGGCAAGAGTGAACATCGACATTTTAGGACTCAGCGAACTAAAATGGACTGGAATGGGCAAATTTAATTCAGATGTCCATGATATCTACTACTGTGGGCAAGAATTCCTTAGAAGAAATGGAGTAGCCCTCTTAGTCAACAAGAGAGTCCCAAATGCAGTACTTGGGTGCAATCTCAAAAATGACAGAATGATCTCTGTTCGTTTGCAAGGCAAACCATAATCCAGTAATCCAAGTCTACGCCCCAACTGCTAAATGCCAAAGAAGCTGGAGTTGAGCGGTTTTATGATGACCTACAAGACCTTCTAGAACACCAGAAACAAATGTCCGTTTCATTATAGGGACTGGAATGCAAAAGTAGGAAGTCAAGAGATACCTGGAGTAACAGGCAAGTTTGACCTTGGAGTACAAAATGAGGCTAACAAGAGTTTTGCCAAGAGAATGCACTGGTCATAGCAAACACCCTTTTCCAACAACACAAGAGACAACTCTACACATGGACATCACCAGATGGTCAGTACCGAAATCAGATTGATTATATTCTTTGCAGCCGAAGATGGAGAAGCTCTATACAGTCAGCAAAAACAAGACCGGGAGCTGACTGTGGCTCAGATCAAGTGACCTAGAGCTTCTGTGTATTTGTATTGTGTGTGTACTCAGTAGTGTTTGACACTTTGTGACTCTTTGGACTGTTGCCCACCAGGTTCCTCTGTCCATGGGATTTTTCAGGCAAGAGTGGGTAGCCATTTACTCCTCTAGAGGATTTTCCCAACCCGGGGATTGAACCTGTGTCTCCTGCATTGCAGGCAGATTCTTTACCTGCTGAGATATTGGGGAAGCCCTATAACTAATTCTATAACAAAGACTTCAGTGGCTGTGTGTTTTAAAACCAAAACAAGAATTATTTTTAAATCTAAGATTTTCAGAGTAACAAGAATATATATAGAAAGTTCATTAAACCAAAATTTATTAAATCTCAGACATCCTTCTAGGAGCTTTGAATGCATTGGGAACAAAACAGTTAACTTTACACATAGGGCGCTTACATTCTAGCTGGCTGAATACAGATAAGAAAAAAAAATAACAAAACCTATTATAAACAGTAAGTTATATCGTTTTTTGGAACATGATTAAATATAAGAAAAGGAAAAGCTAGGTAATGGGGATTTGGTACTGGCAAAAGATTTCGTTAAAGGATTTATAAAAGAATGAATAGTTATCAAAGTATGTCTTGATTTCATGTATTTTGCTTCCTGTCTTTTTGATGTTATTTATTTAAAAATTTTAATATGTTAGGAAATATACAGTGTTTGATAAATTGCTTCAGTTTTGCTATGTGTCTGCTACAAAGGAAAAAACATCTTTTGTCATGTAAACAACTCTAAGTAATCATTTTGTTCTGGATTATTTGTCTTTAATAGCTTTTCTGAGCAATCTGTTCTTTTTCAAAATATTCTTTCAAGATGGGTTGTCAGAAATTTAAATTGTGGTAGGTGAACTGAGTTTTGACATGTCATAAAAAGGTGATATAGAGCAGCAAAGGATCATAGATTTATGAAAACAAGGAATTATTTTATTTCATATTGTTGTTACTAAAAGTAATAATAGAATAAAGATCTAAAGCCTATTCAGAAGCCTAGAGAGAGTTTAGTTAGAGAAAAACATCAGGAGAAAAGTTAGAAAAGAAAAATAAGTTCAAGACCTAACTTCCTCTTAGAAGTAATCTTACATTTTTATCAGGCACATATATTTAGAGGAAATAGTCTAAAATTTTGGATAGGTACCCAACTGAAGAATGTAAGTGATAGTCTGACAGTCCCCAAAGATGCTATATAGTGAATAGACCCAATTCAGTACTGCAGTTGAATGGAACATTATTTCACTGTTAGTCTGGATTGCCTGTCGCTGAGAATAGAATCTGTATTTCTTTGAATTTCCCCATTCTGTATCCCTCCTGGAATTCTTAAGGTCAGTTAAGCACAGTAAATAATCTTCACTCAGCAAGCAACCCAAATCACCATCTTCCTGTTCGATGTAGCTAATAAATTCTAAGCAAACTCGAAACTCTTTGTGAAGCTTCCTAATGGATGCCTCCACTGGACTGAAGAGCTTTTGGAACAAAATAAAATAATCATCTAAAGTTGAATGTTTGGGGATCAAGGTTACTAGGTCAACACTAAATTTAAAACTAGTTTGAGAGACAATTTTTAATGGCACTTAGAAATTATGGCTAAAGGTCAGGCCGCTACATGCCATGTTGCTCAGAGCCTTTGATGCTAAAGGTCTATGACTGACTTATGTGTAAGATATATTTTTTAAAACATTAACTGTGATTTAAAGTAGCAAGAGACAGTGTTCAGGCCAGGGAAAATAAAAGTCCCCCTCCTCGGTTTTTCGGTTGAAACAGTTTGAGCTTAGTAATTTTATTGAACCTGAAAAAAATTATTATTTGCTGCCTTCACAAAGGGGCACAGGGAAGCTTTCCTCTGTCAATTCCTGCTTAGGAGTTTCTGAGATGTTTTGTGACTGTAAGGAAACTGTGGATGAAATCTATACCAGTTAGAGATCTTGTGTGTTTGGAACCATTTAAAAATGCTGTGTGGGGCTCAAAGGAATTAGCGAAGGCTGCTGCATTACAGCTACATTATTAATCTCCAAAGAGAATAGATACCAGATGTTCATGCTGCCCAAAGGACACCTCAGTGTTCTTGACAGTTTTTAGTCATGTTGTCCTTTCACAGATGCCAATGCCTGAAATCCTTACAGGTGACAAGGCTATGTGGCTTCTACATATGAGATTATTAGTAATCAGTTTGAGGACATGGACTATTGATAGCAGGGAAATTATCATATTATGTTAAGTTTGATATTTATAAAAAATTGCCTAAAACGAAATAGTAGAAACTCTTCATCCTTTTTTTTTTTTTCCCCTGATCAGCATAGTGATAGGCAGGTCCACACTAAGTGATAATCCTTTAATTCAGTCCAATTTTGTTGTTAAATAATGAATTTGTGCTGATATTTTCTTTGTTAATTAATTCATTCAACAGATATTTCTATGAGCTATGCATTGAGGATATAATAGTAAAGAAAGTGGTCATATTCACATGGAGCTTGGTAGAAGAAGTAAAGAGTAATCAAAAATTACCCACTCAAAAATAAATAGTCACAAACCATGATACATGCTTTGAAGAAAAAGTACTGGGTGCTCTGAACATCTTTGACAGTGAAACTTGACCTAGAATTAAAACTCTGGATTCATTTATTCATCCATATTTAGTGAGTACCTACTACTGTGCCAGAAAAGCTGGACAGATTGCCATAGTCATTTAAAACTCAAACTCGTAACTTTCAGCTTGGTAGACCAAAAGATATTAGGAGCAAAACAACAACAGACAACTTGAAACATAAACTAAATATAAAACAATTCTGGGGATGGAATTCTATTTTAGTCTTTTAGCCTTTCTTCAAATACAACTTCTGTTCAGAAAGCTAAGGAGCAGTTGAGTACTGCTTAAGATTTTTTAGCATGTCTAAATATTTTTCACATTACTTATTTTATTGCAAAAACTCCATAAAAAAGTAATAGTGTGAGATATTAAACACCTTAGAAAAACAGAAAGGTGGAATCAGTAGGAGGGGCCCCAAGAACCCAAATATTTTAGCACAAATGTCATTATGCTCTCCACTAGCCATCAACCTGGCTCACCTTCCTTCCCTGCCAGGCTTTGTAAAGAGCAGTCTTTGTTCACTTTCTCCACTTCACATATGCTGTTCTGTCATCATCACATTGAAATGTCTCTTCTTAAAGTTCCTCAGATCTCCTAATTATTGAATTCAGTAATCTCCTCTCAGATTTTACTTGACTGGTCCTTTCTGTAGATTGTGTCACTACAGTCTGCCCTCCAGCCTTGAACAGTTTTCACTTTATTATCTAACTTTGTCTTGATACCCCTGTCCTCCTCCTATTTTCTGGAACACCCTCTTCTATTTTCCTTTGCTGACTCATTTTTCAGCTCACCGTTTAAATACCTGTATGATTCTCCACTGCCACCCTATTCTCCTTCTTCCAAACCTCATTCTAGTCTTACTGTCTTCTGTGCTCTGCAGACTTTCACATCTGTATCTTTAGCCAGGGTCTCACTTCTGAGCCCACATATTTCTCTGCCTCTAGTTTCACACTAGACTGATTTTGTTATTTTCCCTGAAAACATGCATGATGGGCATGATCCAACTGGTCATACAAGCTGGGAATCTAATCATAATCTGACCCTGCCCTTCTCCTTCACTCCCCCACAGGTATCCCAGTCACCACAATTGGAACTGTGCTCTCAGTCTCTGTAATCGCTCTCCTGATCCCCAGTCCCATTGCAATTGTCTTCATTTAGAACTTCTATTCCTGTACATAGTCTTCATCTGGTAGACCTGCTTTCATCTTCCCTTTTATCCCTCACCCTCCAGACTGCTTCCAGAGCCATCTTCCTAAAACACAGATCTGATCATGTAGTCTTTATGTGATTCCCCGTCATCGTGCCATTCAAAATGTCCCAGCAACAGTGCCACTGCCATTTAGAGCTATTGGGTTACCTGGCAACAAGACAGAAAAGCAAGGTAACTAGTAACCAAAATAAAATTCATGTTTGAACAGTGCTTTGCGTGCATATATGCATGCACACAGTCATGTCTGACTCTTTGTGACCCCATGGCCTGTAGCCTGCCAGCCTCCTCTGTCCATGGAATTTTCCAGGCAAGAATACAGGTGTAGGTTGCCATTTCCTTCTCCAGGGGATCTTCCCGACCCAGGGATCAAACTCATGTCTCTTGTGTCTCCTGCATTGGCAGGTGGGTTCTTTACCAGCTGAGCTATAGTACATTGTATTTATATTTTACTAGCGTTATTTATATTCATGGGCTTCCCTGCTGGCTCAGACGGTAAAGAATCTGCTAACAATGCCAGAGACCTGCATTTGATCCCTAGGTTAGTAAGATCCCCTGGAGAAGGAAATGGTTACCCACTCTAGTATTCTTGCCTGGAGAACCCCATGGACAGAGAAACGTGGCAGGCTACAGTCCCTGGGGTCACAGTGAGTCAGACACGACTAAGTGACTAACATTTTTACTTTCATTTATCATTATCTTCATTGATTTTTAGTATCTATAGATTGATTATAATTTTATATATATAAACTCTTTGCTTTAAGTATCATTTTTGCTTGAGGTACCACTCACTAAAGCTGAATGAAGCATAGGGAAAATGTTTGCCAAAACCGATGGTTTTATTTTTGTCATACTTACTATTAAAACCATTTACTCGAGAGTTTGCCACTTGAGAATTTGCCTCTTGAGACTGTTGCTTGTTTACAATAATGAAATCATGTCATCAGCATATGGGGGACGCTTGTCCTTATATTTGCTATGGCAGGAGGGCCAAAACACAAGAAATTCTCAAACCGCATTAAGCAAATACAAAGTTGAAAAGTAATCTAAGAAATTTTTTCCACTGAACTGTTCAGGGAGGAGACTATCCTCCCTGCCTGATTCTAAACCCAGAGGGCACTGCAGAGGTCATGAAGTAAGTGCTAATCTCATCTAGTTAGCCCATAATCACGTTTTAGCCAGAGTCAAATCTGAACCAGTTAAAGCTGCTAAACCTTACATTAATTTTGGTATTTTTTTTTATCAGTAAGGTAAAAAATAATATAATTGTGATTAGTGGAAAAAATTATAATGCCTGAAATCTGTTGCTTCTTTCCATAAACTACTAGATCAAGACACTAAAATCTGCAGTCTATTAAAAAGAATCTCAGCTTCTTGATGATAGACTGAGCATTTGTTATTCAGTTGCTAAGTCATGTCTGACTCTTTCCTACCCCTCGGACTGTAGCATGCCAGGTTTCCCTGTCCTTCACTATCTCTCGGAGTTTGCTGAAACTCATGTTCATTGACTCAGTGATGCCATCCAACTATCTCATCCTCTGTCACCCACTTCTCCTACCCTCAATCTTTCCCAGCATCGGGGCCTTTTCCAATGGGTCAGCTCTTCACATCACGTGGCCAAAGGATTGGAGCTTCAGCTTCAATACTTCTGGTGAATATTCAAGGTTGATTTCCTTTAGGATTGAATGGTTTGATCCCCTTGCTATCCAAGGGACTCTCAAGAGTCTTCTCCAGCACCACAGTTTGAAAGCATCAATTCTTCTTTATGGTCCAACTCTCACATCCATACGTGACTACTGGAAAAACCATTGCTCTGAATATATGGACCTTTGTTGGCAAAATGATGTCTCTGCTTTTAAATATGTTGTCTAGGTTGGTCATAGCTTTTCTTCCAAGGAGCAGGCATCTTTTAATTACACGGCTGCAGTCATCATCTGCAGTGATTTTGTTTATTAAAAAGAATCTCAGCCTCTTGTTCATGATGATAGACTGAACATACAAGTTTGTTTTCCTGTCTCCCAAGAAACCTCTTTAAAGTGACAATTTTAAAAAATAGAAGAAAGAGGAGGAGGAGAAGAGGGAGGAGAAGTTAAATAGGAAAAGAAACCTGTTGCAAAGAGAGTTAGATTGTGGGGAGAGTAATGGGATCTTGAGCAGACAAGAAATTATAACCAGTTTTCCCAAGGGGGGAAAAATGGGAGGAAATGCATTAATGGGTATGGTTGATTAAAGAAAGATACAACGCAGAATATGTGCTAGAGTTGTTTTGAGGTGCCCAGCAGAATTATCAAGAGGCAAACGGGACTGACAACAAGGTGTTGAATCGAAAGTCTAAAGAACAGCAAGACCAGCTTCTCATCTTCCTCGCTTTCATACTTAGACTGACAGATCATCAGTTAGTCACATGGCAAAAGAAGAAACCTGGAAGAGTCCTTTCTTCAGATATTAAACAGCCTCTCTGGGAGAATTGGTGCTGCTGTTCAGGTGTTGTGCTCCAAAATGAACCCTCAGTTCAGTTCAGTTCAGTTCAGTTGCTCAGTCGTGTCCGACTCTTTGCAACCCCATGAATCGCAGCACGCCAGGCCTCCCTGTCCATCACCAACTCCCGGAGTTTACTCAGACTCATGTCCATCGAGTCAGTGATGCCATCCAGCCATTTCATCCTCTGTCAGCCCCTTCTTCTCCTGCCCCCAATCCCTCCCAGCATCAAAGTGTTTTCCAATGAGTCAGCTCTTTGCATGAGGTGGCCAAAGTACTGGAGTTTCAGCTTTAGCATCATTCCTTCCAAAGAAATCCCAGGGTTGATCTCCTTCAGAATGGACTGGTTGGATCTCCTTGCAGTCCAAGGGACTCTCAAGAGTCTTCTCCAACACCACAGTTCAAAAGCATCAATTCTTCGGCTCTCAGCTTTCTTCACAGTCCAACTCTCACATTCATACATGACCACAGGAAAAATCATAGCCTTGACTAGACGGACCTTAGTCAGGACTAACAAATTCTTGGGCATCAGCTGTGTTCACAGAGCTCCCAGTCAGCTTTTCTATTCAGAGTTAAGACTAGTAAGGAAACAAACCTGTACTGTACCTGAAAGCAGAGGACCTTGCATAGTATAGCTGCAGAAGATAACTGACCCAGACCTCCATGCTCAGAGAGAAATGGCCAAAGATCACCATCGATGTACCAAGAAAACCAAGAGCACGAAAGACAAAACCCAAGACAGAGAGAACAATTACCCTAGAGAAAGCAGAGACATTTTAGAGAATAATAGGAAAGCTAAAATAAAACAACCCACTGATTTATATTATCAGGGGTATTTGAAATACCTCATATATAAAGATAAGATGATGCTGTTAAAAAAAACACACACAAAATGTAAAAACAAACAGAATAACTGGAGGCCAGGAATAATGTGGAAAAATAATCCGTCAGAAGGTACCCATGATTTGATGTCATTTATATAAATCATTAAACACTTAGAATATTATATATTGTTTATGGATATTACACTGCAGAAAATGAACCAGAACACGTGTTGGGGGGTGGCTTAGTGGCTCAGTCGTGTCCAGCTCTTTGCAACCCCATGGACTGTACCTGCCAGGCCCCTCTGTCCATGGAATTCTCCAGGCAAGAACACTGCAGTGGGTTGCCGTTTCCTTCTCCACATGTGTTGGGAATGGTACATAAATGATTATCTTTGTGGTACCAGGATGTATAGGAATAGGGAAGAAGGTTGGAGGCAGATCTGGCTATAATTGTAACATTTCATTCTGTTAGAAAAAGAGAAAAGTTGAAGCAAATATTTTTTTAAATTATTATCTGTCAGATCTGGATATCTGTTAAATCGTGGATGCCCATTATATTCTGTAAACTTTTGCATGTGTTTTAAATATTTGTAATTAAAAACTCAAAAGTTGAAATACTGAATTACAGAAAAATTTTGTACAATTGTATAATGAAAATCACAGTCTAAAAGACAGGAGAAAACGTGGCATGCCTTTTAACATGTGATGCAATGTAAAAACAGGAAAATGTTTGATTTTAAGCATTCTGAGATTATGACAATTGGACCATCCAGAAGGAAAGATAATCCGAGAACACTTCAGCTCTGCAATAAGCAATACATGTATAGTCATAATAATACACAGGCTGCTTGCTCATTTTCAACTCTTAGGATTAATCTATAAAAACATGGACGACTTAATTAAGGTTAGGCACTGGAAAGGCAGGAAGGATCAGAGCACTAAGGAGAGCCAAACAGTATTAAGTTATAGGATAGTCATGCATTCATTCAATCGTTACATAGTTTTTAAATAACATTCTTATGTTGAAGGCACTATTTTAAGTAACTGGCAATACGTGCTAAGTCGCTTCAGTTGTGTGCAACTCTTGGGGCCCTAGGGACTGTAGCCCACCAGGCTCCTCTGTCCATGGGACTGTCCAGGCAAGAAGACTAGAAGCAGGCTGCTGTGCCCTTCTCCAGGGGATCTTCTCGACATAGGGATCAAACCCAGGTCTTCTGCACTGGCAGGCAGGTTCTTTACCACTAGCGCCAGCTGGGAAGCCCTGTTAGCAATACAGAGGTGAACAAACTCCCTGCCTTTATTCAACTTTACATTCTAGTTCAAGAAACAGACGTTACCAAAGAAGGTTTTAAAAGAATTATCAATAAAAGGAATGTAACTGTAAAAATTAGAAGGGGGAAGGAAGGGGAGATAGTGTAAATATGAATATAAATCATAATTCACAAGAAAGAATCAATTTATAGTTCATAAACAGCACTGTTCACTGGTGAAATATTTTCTATTTGTGGAAAATAATGGTAGAACTATTCTATATCTGGATCTGTGTTGTCCAGTGTCATCACCATTAACTACATGTAACTGTTGAGAACCTGAACTGTGGTTAGTGTGACAAAGAAACTGAAATTCAAATTTTATTTAATTTTAATTAATTGTAATTTGACTTGTGACGTGTTCCTGGCTACTGCTGTACTGGACAGCACAGATTTAAAATGAAGGGATCAGATAGCATATGCATATCTTGTAGAAATAAATAGGAAGCCTGTTAAACATGATTGTCTACAAGGTGGGGAGAATTGAAAGGGAACATGTCACTGAGTCATCGTGCACTGTTTGATCTTCTGCTACATGCATGTATTTGGTTGATTAAACTTTTGGGTCTTTGAGGGGGAATAGAGAATCATCCTTTTAAAAATGTTATTCAAGTTATACCTGAAGTGAATAACTGGGCAAGAATCAGAGCTCTAAGCTTCAAACCATTTTTGTTATTAGGAGGTCTCCATAGAGAGTTTTATTATTTGGCTTGAGATAGCTAATAAGGTATATATTGGTCAGTGAGGTTAATAGTTTCTGGTTTCAGAGAAACTACAAGCTACAAATTTTGAAATACGGTCCTAGAATTATAGAGCTGTGAGAATTGCTATCTGTAGAAAATTATATCTGCAGATCTCCAACTTGTCTCACCAAAACCATGCTCAAGTATATATCATCATTATTAAACCATCACTCAAGCCCAAGTGGCCTTATTTTTGCATTTGAAGATAACAAAATACTTGTCGTTATATTTCAATTCAATGTATCCTTGGTCACCGGTAGTTTCTGCTGTGTTCTACTGATGGGTCATGTAGCTAATTTATTGAGGTTTCTAATCTTATCTGGGGGTTGAGGGAGTGGGTAGGGGAAGAGGAAGCTGTATAGCCATCCTTGTTAAATTAAGAGTAAAGGAATGAGGGCCACTTTTTCTAGACATGGTACAGATGGAATTGGCTTCAGCTTGTTTATAATCTGTTGCTAGTTTTAACAACTTGTTTTGAAGATGTTTGAGAGGAAGGAGGAAAAGGTTGGAAGAGAGAGCTAAGGAAGTTTTTCTCAGGGGGCAATTGGAATGAAACATTTTTAATCTGTGAACAGTACACTACTTTTGGAGAGCTGTATCACTATAAAATTCCAGGTTCAAGTAGACTTAAAGCAGCTTTGTTAAGCTACATTACGAGTCAGCAGGAATCGTTCTTCCTACTGCAATCTAAAAAAAATCCATTTTAATGTAGGTGGTAGCAAGCACCAATGACCTACTGTTAATAAACTAGATCACTTACTCTTACATTCGAGATGTAAATGAACATATCCTGGATTTGCATCACATTATACCAGCATATACCATAGACACCAATTTATGTCTGCAGATTAATTTGGCCTGATGTTTGGATAAAATCGAAGCAAAACTGCCATATCCCAATTTGTCGGTATGAAGGGTAGTACTTGTAGTTACTTGCTATTGAGAAAGGAGAATTCTTAGAAAGGAGAATTATTTATTGAATATAAGTTGTTCTTGATATTAATAGGCTAATATCTAAAAGGTACAGTTTATGGTCTTGGAAATAAAATGATAATCAGCCCATATCCAAACTCTTTGAATAGAAACAAAAGGATGTACTGGGGATAGGGTGAGTCAACTCTGTTTATACAGGTTTTCACATGACTTTTCTTTTAAAAAGTATATGGAATGCATCCAAAACAAATACTGTTTTGTTAGATGAGAAGACCAAAAGGGAAATCCTAGAGAAAGGAGGATGGATGATCTGTCTTTAATGTCAAAACTGACAAAAACACATCCCCCCCTCTTTTGCTCAAGATAATTTTCTCAACAAGACCCAGATTGCTTCAGTCTTTGCCTATCACCCTTTGAAGCACTCTCCTTATTATTAGGAGTGGGGGCAGGGTTTCCTTTGAGGATTTTTACAGCAGTGAAGAGTTCCTCCTTTAAATACTTTCACATGATGAGGGAATTCTGCTTTCAAAGTGCTGTCATCACTGTGGCTTCTCTCCCATAAGACGATTTATTCTTGGGTGAAGGTCCTTCTTAGTTTGATTGTCAATAGGACTTACCTTTCTGATGGATTCTCTTTCTATAGAGCTTGCTTGTTCTGAGAGATGCAGCAAAAGGGCTCAACGTGCTCTTTTGTTCACCTTACTGATGAAGTTGACCAATGATTCTCTTTTGAAATATGTTCCATCATATACAGTTATAAACTTCAACGTGGCTCTCTTTGTCAGCCTCCACCAATTAAGATGTGGGTGACATGTCCAATATTCCTGCTTGAAAGCTATAATTCTTCTACAGTGCAAAGGGACTCTGAATTTGGGGATGCTTAGTGTCTCTTTCAGTGTTTAGATAGCACCATGGTAAATAACAAAAACTATTCAAGTGTCAACAGTGTTCCCAGAAACATTGAAGTCTTTTGAGAACCTGTACTCCATGTCACTCCAGATCACCCTGCTCAGCTCTTAAATAGTCTTTTGGAAAATTCTATAAATATTTAATTCATGGAAGCAAAATGTATAGCTGTATGGTTTCATAGCTCATTTGAAAGCAGTTCTCTCCCCTCCCCAAAATCTTTAGTAGGCAGTGATTCACAGTTATTAGAGAAAAATTAGAATGAAGAAACCCCAAATAAAGCTTATCATTTTCTCAATATTGTTGCCTAAAGGTGAGTTTTTAAGTCTTCCTGGCTGTTTTAGATAAATGAATACAAATCTTGCCTATATCCCAAACTAGATGACATCATTTACATCATTACTCTTGGACTTTCCCTTTAAACGGTTTGGTCTTTAGAAGGTGCGGGAACTGGTATTGTCTAGGGTACCCATTCACTATCCCCTTCCACCTAGCAGCTCTTAAGTGCAACAGTGTATCTATCAACTAATCCAGACTAGCAGTAAACATAATTCTTAAACCCGACAACTTCCTTCCTGCTACAGTGTTTAAATGATTGACCTCTCAAGCCCTTCACTGAGGAAGAAAGTGGGACGTAAGTAGAGCACCTAGACTAAATCAGCTGTAGATTAAGACAGATTCTAGTTTTGGCTTTGCCACTTCCTGCCTGAGTAAGGCTGACAAATAACTCTTCCTTCTGCTCCCCAACCCTCTCCCTGCACAACCCAGTAAAGTGAGTAACCTAGATGATCGTTATGTGTTTTTACTACCTTAAATAAATAATAAGGATATTTCACCTGGATAGAGAGGCTTAATTATAGAAATTGAGCCAAATTGGATAGTCCAGTGAGAAATTAGAACGGATATTCCTTAATCTGGTTTTGTAAAGGAGTATGATTATGTTCTCTCCTCTTATGGACTCTATGATGTACTATAAATATTCATTCCACTTTCTTCTATAAGCCAAGTTGAAAATCAGTTTAATAAACATCTCAACTGTACGTCTGTACTGTATATCATGGGAAGCTCTGAATATACTGAAGTCAATTCCCTTCAAAATGCTCACCACCTAAACAGGGAGAAAGCATGAAAACAAATCACAAATCTAGTATAATGAGCAGAACAAGATAAGTATACACAAAATGCAGGGGTAAGCATGGGAAATGAATATATATTTCTCTGGATCTATTTTAAATTCTAGAAATAGAAAAATGTGTGTGGGGGGAGGGTGGTAGCTTTATGGTAAATTTTTTTAAAAAAACAAAACCTCCTGAGTTTTTACCTATTTACTGCTGAATCAAATATGTCTCCTCATAATATTATTTGCTATAAACTGTAATCAAACAAGACATGGAAGGTTTTCAACAAAAACCAGAATGTTCTCTTTCTTTTCATAGATAAATTATTTTTCAATGTCTTAAAACATTGGGATTCCCTGGTGGTTAAGATGGTTGAGTCTGCCTGCAATGCAGGAGACTCGAGTTTGATCCCTGGGTTGGGAAGATCTCCTGGAGAAGGAAATGGCAACCCACTCCAGTATTCTTGCCTGGAAAATCCCATGGACGGAGGAGCCCGGCGGGCTACAGTCCATTCGGTTTCAAAGAGTTGGACACGACTTCACTTTCACTTTAAAACATCACCACTAAGTTTTTCTTTAGTATTGGTAGCCTGGCATGCTGCAGACATAGGGTTGCAAAGAGTCGGACATGACTGAGCGACTGAACTGAACTGATTGGTGCTTCTGTCGTTAAACAAAGAAGAGCATTGAAATGTGTCAAGTAATCATCAAAAACCAAATAGTGTAGCCCAGAATATGTTGAGAGTCTCTCTGGAATTTAGAAAATGGGGAGAAATGAGTTTTCTTAAGGATACTGATGTTTCTTAGCATAATTGGGTTTTGTGGATTATTAGCCTATATCTACTAAGTTAAGGTTTTCTTGGTGATTTGTAGCAATCTTGAATTAAAATCAAGGAATTCAGTTCAGTCGCTCAGTCGTGTCTGACTCTTTGCGACCCCATGAATTGCAGCACGCCAGGCCTCCCTGTCCATCACCATCTCCCGGAGTTCACTCAGACTCACGTCCATCAAGTTGGTGATTCCATCCAGCCATTTTTCATCCTCTGTCATCCCCTTTTCCTCCTGCCCCCAATCCCTCCCAGCATCAGAGTCTTTTCCAATGAGTCAACTCTTTGCATGAGGTGGCCAAAGTACTGGAGATTCAGCTTCAGCATCATTCCTTCCAATGAACACCCAGGACCAATCTCCTTTAGAATGGACTGGTTGGATCTCCTTGCAGTTCAAGGGACTCTCAAGAGTCTTCTCCAACACCACAGTTCAAAAGCATCAATTCTTCGGCACTCAGCTTCCTTTACAGTCCAACTCTCACATCCATACATGACCACTGGAAAAACCATAGCCTTGACTAGACGGACCTTTGTTGGCAAAGTCATGTCTCTGCTTTTCAATATGCTATCTAGGTTAGTCATAACCTTTCTTCCAAGGAGTAAGGGTCTTTTAATTTCATGGCTGCAATCACCATCTGCAGTGATTTTGGAGCCCCCAAAAATAAAATTGGAAAGTGTTTAAACTCTGGGTGTTAAATCTCGCACTATGAAAGCTGTACTGTTGCATGAGGGGAGTGCAGGGCGGGGAGCTTGAGGGAATTTATTATAAAAACCTGGTCTGAGCTAATTTGTTTTTGTTTGAAACTGGAAATCATATTGTTGAAATTTGCATTCTGTTTTCTTTCAATAGGTGTATTAACACAAAGTACTCTGCTTTTAAAGGGCTTCCTCCTTTCTACAGGAAAAATTTCACTTCTGAAAAAGAAGCAATTCAGCAACATTGCACCTCTTTCATCATTTTAGGAATACAGACTTCAGCTCAGTAACTCCAGACATATTTTCTGGAAACATATAAAAACAAGCCCATAAGTACTGAACGTAAAACCTGGGTATACCCATAAACATGTGTACAATCTGAAAGTCTACTTACCACTGAGTTTTTAAAAGCTGTGTGCATATTTTAATAATCACTAGAATAAATGAAAATTGGAACAAGATGCTGTTTGAGAGAAGGTGCTACCTGGAGATTCCTGAGGAATACTGCTCTGTGACTGTCCTATGAAGTGAGCATGCCTCTTGCCCATCAATAGATAGCACTTGTGCTTTCCAGACAACTTCCTGTTCAGTCACTAAGTCACGTCTGACTTTTCGAACCCATGGACTGCAGGATGCCAGGCTTCCCTGTCCTTCACTATCCTCCTGGAATTTGCTGAAACTCATGTCCGTTGAGTCGGTAATGCCATCCAACCATCTCATCCTCTGTCGCCCCTTCTCCTACTGCCCTCAGTATTTCCCAGGATTGGGGTCTTTTCTGATGAGTTAGCTGTTTGCATCAGGTAGCCAAAGGATTGGCTTCAAAGCTTCAGCTTCAGCATCAGTCCTTCCAATGATTATTCAGGGTTGATTTCCTTTAGGATTGACTGGTTTGATCTTCTTGCTATCCAAGGGACTCTCAAGAGTCTTCTCCTGAGAAATTATATTAAGATGGAAACAACAGAATTTTAAAAATATATATTTTAACTATCCAAGTATTAGTCACTCAGTTGTGCCCGACTCTTTGCGACCCCATGGATTGTAGCCCACCAGGCTCTTCTGTTCATGAAATTCTCCAGGCAAGAATACTGGAGTGGTTAAGTCATTCCCTTCTCCAGGGGCTCTTCCTCACCCAGAGATCAACCTAGGTCTCCTGCATTGCAGGCAGATTCTTCACCATCTGAGTCACCAGGGAAGCCCTTAACTATCCAAACTAAGTACTTAAAAAGTATTAAAGAAGTATGGAATAGTTAAAGTTAACAGCCAGACCAGTTGGATTGTGTTTTGGAAAAAAAAATCACAGTGTAAAACTCATAGTGGTTCTGAACTATGCCCAGTGACTCTGAAGATAAGAACAAGAAGCAGAAATGGTGAAAGAGAGCTTTGTAAGTTTGGGGGATGTGCTCAAAACTACTGGATGTTCTAAGAGAGTTTAACAAAACATAAATCTCAATGCAGCTATAATCTGGATGTGAGGAAAAGGTTATTCTTAAAAAATAGTTGCATTTTTGCAAGATACTTTAACCTTCAGTCTTTGGCCTTTCTTTTTTCAGGTTGAAAAAGTTAAGCATGATTCATATACTAAAGATTTCCTTTCTATGCTTAGTATTCCTTTTAGAATTGCATTCTAACCCATGGTTGTATCTCTCTCTGTTTTGGTTCTTGTGCGTGCTATGCCCCAGGCTGGCCTTCATTCCACGACGTGATCAATTCTGATGCGGTGACATTCACAGATGACTTTTCCTATGGGATGCACAGGGTGGAGACCAGCTGCTCTCAGGTCAGTGTACCCCACCTAAAAACCCAAAATGTTGCTCATTCTGCTTTGCAAACACTTCCAAGGCTCCTGGTTGTGCTAAATATAGTAACTAAGGCCAATTGACCCATCACAAAAGTGACAGACAAACACAATGAGGTCTCTGTCAAGTCCTAATGATATCTCAGTCTTGAGGAGTTTAGCAAGTCCTATTAAATGTCGGTCTTCAACACTAGTAAACAAAATCATTGGTTGGAAAAGTTCTTCTTATTGACTCAGTACAGTGGGGAACTGAATGAAGATTTCATTACGTGACTTCACGTGATCTGACGTTTACTCTCTGTGTGTGCTCACTGTTCAGTCATCATACCTCTAATAATAATGATCCCAGCATGGTCAGCGAAGACCCCAGAAACGTCTCTCCTTGGATGGATGTGAGGAGGGAGGCTGGAGAACAGCAGTAGGAAGAGGAAGTTTAGTGGCAGGCTGTGCGAGAGCAGAGAGAGAACATGCGAGAAAATAATTCCTTCTATAGATCTCCTAGAAATAGGCCTATCCTCACGTCTAAGGATGTTCCTTTCACTCTCCTCTGACTGAATCAGTGCCGGATCTAATGGGAAATGAACATGTGTTGAGGAGGAGGCAAAAATATAGTTAATCTGTCATCTCAATCAAGAAACTTGAACTTAAACCCAGGGACATGGCCAGAACCTTCTTATACATAGATCTAGAGCAACTGCACATTCTAGTCCAGAGTAGGTCATCCTGCTCGACTTTGCTTTACATAAGTGAAATGTAAATCCGAGTGCTATGGTACGGAAACTCACTGATGCTAGAGTGCGTTGCTGGGGGCTGTCTCTTGTACAAATTAGAGGTGGAGGGGCACCGTCAGGCAGCTGTGAGAGCAGAGGGATTGCCACGTGAGCCTCCCTCAGCATTCTTCTACCTGCCCTTTAACCCTGTTCATCAGCCACAGGAGTTTTAGGGAGGAGGTGGCATATTTACTACCAAGTAGGGAGGAAGATTGGTTTGAACCTAACCATCTGATGAATTTCTATTTCATTTTTTTTTTTTTTAAGTAAAGCTGGCAAGTGAACTGTCTTCTAAGTATGAGGACCACTCTCTCCCTTGAAAAAGTAGGCTTTATATCTTATCTAAGTCACATTTTCAATTCACCCTCATTTCTCAGATCTGAGTCTAAGTGAGAAAGTGGTACTTTTTGATCCTGGATCTCACGCTCAGAGATTTCTAATTTAACTGGTCTGGGTGAGGTCTGAACATCAATGTTCTTAAAAGCTTCCCAGGTAAATGCTCACAGTAACCTTCTGAGTAGATAATGTTATTCTGTCTCATCTTACAGTGGAGGAAACTGAGGTACAAGAGGTGCGGTTACACTTGTGTAAATATTCATAGATTGAACTGAGACTTGAATGTGGGCATTTAGCTCCAGAGCTTCTTATGGTGCTCAAATGGATAGGTAAGTAGATAGATACAAGCACCATAAAAAGTCACATTGAAATAAGAAAAAAACAAAAAAACAAATCCTATGATCCCCTAGCAGTTAATTTAATTCAATTCAGTTCTGGATTCAATTGAATGTTTATTTTTCATAACTTCCACAAAAGCAAATTGCGAATATCTACTCAGGAATCTAAAACATTTGACAAAAAAGTAAGATAGGATGGTACACAGTCATTTATAACTTAGGTACATAGTATTTAGTAAACCTCCCTTAAGGCTAATGGTTGTGGGGGTTTTTTTTTCCCCTTTAGTTTTTTAAGCTGCCTTAAAGGCTGTTCTATGACTGCTCCTTTTTTTTTTCACTCAGAACCTATTTTCAAACATTGAGTTCTATGAAAATCATATGAAAAGGGACAGAAAAAGTAGGGCATAAGATAGGACCTTTCCTTCAGGGCCTACTCTCTGAAGTCTTTGTGACTAATTCTTAAAATTCACAGTTGGAATACACTTCCTCATTTCTCTGTGCCAGCTGCTGAGGTGACATCAGTAGTAGTCAAGATAAGACCCTTAGGAAGGTGTCTTGCGGGGACCAAAGAGGAACAAAACCACAAACTGTGCCCAAATTAGGCAACACTCATAACAGACACCACACTAACCCAGGCATAGCTCTCAGCCCTTGGTTAAAGGCCTAGTGACTGTTACTCTTCTTTGGGTACAGTTGGGTAAAGCACTAATACTCCTTTTCAGCCTCTTTTTCCACCACCTTTATTTCTCACGTAAGAAAGTGCATCTTGCTGACGATGCGTGATGTGTGTGTGATCAGTCGTGTCCGACTCTTTACGACCCCATAGACGGTAGCCAGGCTCCTCTGTCCATGGGGTTGTCCCCGGCAAGAGTACCGGAGTAGGTTACTATTTCCTCCTCATGTTTCTTTTGCTTCCTGCATTGGCAAGTGGATTCTTTACCACTGAGCCACCTGGAAAGCCCAGAAAGTGCTTGACCCTTTCTTAAATAAAAGTCTTAAATTTATAGAAAAGAGCAAGGGATATTTGTTCTGTTTCTTTCTTAAATGTAGAGACAAAGGGAGGGAAATTTGTTCCATTAATGCATGTGCAAAAGTGCATGCTTTGGGAAGTAAGTGCCACATAGAAAATAATCAGGTTCCAGCCCCAAAGAATATGTTTGCTGGAATCTTCCCCATGTGGACAGAGTGGGCCTGTCCGCCCCACTTTGGGCTAATAGCTCGCTAAGAGCCAAAAGTGTGTATCTTGCCTTTCAGTTTCTTTGCCGTTTAATTTGTGCTTGATACAGAAATTCATTTTTCTTTTGTTTTACATTTTTCTTTAGTTTTCTCTTTTCCATTTTCTCATTCATCCTTTTTATCTTGACATGGGGTGGGGGGTGGTGGGGGAACTGATTTAATGGTTTCCATACTAGAGAACGGAGAAGGCAATGGCAACCCACTCCAGTACTCTTGCCTGGAAACTCCCATGGATGGAGGAGCCTGGTAGGCTGCAGTCCATGGGGTCGCTAAGAGTCGGACACGACTGAGCGACTTTACTTTCACTTTTCACTTTCCTGCATTGGAGAAGGAAATGGCAACCCATTCCAGTGTACTTGCCTGGAGAATCCCAGGGATAGGGGAGCCTGGTGGGCTGCCGTCTATGGGGTCGCACAGAGCTGGGCACAACTGAAGTGACTTAGCAGCAGCAGCAGCATACTAGAGA
This sequence comes from Ovis canadensis, assembly GCF_042477335.2. NCBI lineage: Eukaryota > Metazoa > Chordata > Mammalia > Artiodactyla > Bovidae > Ovis > Ovis canadensis. The sequence continues at coordinate 160,165,741 of NC_091247.1, read as the reverse complement.
AACTGCTTGTATCTTACTTCCTGGTTTTTCATCCTTAATACTGTTTTTCACTATCAGTTTATCTTTTCCCTTTTATTCTTTCAGTTTATGTAGTCTTCTACTTGCAACTTATCCCACCTTTTTTTTTTTAAAAAAAAAAAAACCTTTGGATGTGAACATGGTAACTTATCTAATTTGCTTCTCCTCTTAATAAAACTCTTGTGTTTTGAGTTTACATGGCTTGTCATTTCTCTGGACTGAATTGCATCAAAGGAGTTTGTGTTATGACGAATCTGTTAGTTGTTTTCAGTATCTTAGAGACATTTTCAGCTGGACGTGTTATGTGGAATGCTTCTTTCTTTATGGTAAAGATGGAACATCTAAACAAGAAGACCCTTTTACTGCCAACTTAACACCAATAAACTGAGCTTCTGTGGATAAAACCAGTAGACTCAACTTGCCTGCAAGGCAATATGGTGACTTCTTTTGGTCTATGGGTCTCTAATTCTTGCTTTAGTACTTAGAATTCTTCTTCTTCCGCTTCTCCTTTTTTTCCCTTCCCCATCCTCCTTTCTCTTCCTTCCCTATTTCTTCTTCATGGTTATATGAATCCACCATGCAGTTAGGCCTCATATTTGGGTGCATGCATGCATGTTAAGTTGCTTCAGCAGTGTTTGACTCTTGGCAACCCTATAGACTGTAGCCCGCCAGGCCCCTCTGTCCTTGGGATTCTCCAACCAAGAAAACTAGAGTGGGTTGCTGTGCCCTTCTCCAGGGGAATCTTCCTGACCCAGGGATTGAGCCTGGGTCTCCTGAATTACAGGTGGATTCTTTACTGTCTGAGCCAGCAGCTGCTGGTGCTGCTGCTAAGTCACTTCAGTTGTGTCCGACTCTGTGTGACCCCATAGACGGCAGCCCACCAGGCTCCCCCAAAGCCCCATATTTGGGTAGAAATGACAAACACATTGGGAGCCATGCCTACTGCCTCTTTATACTACATTGTAGCTTTACCATGTGTCCAGTGACATCTTAGGTTGTAATATTTTAGTAAAATTTTTATTGAGAAAGTTAAAGATTTATTCAGTACAGTAATCACTTTCCAGAGAAATATTATAGTCAGGTCCTTCTGAAAGAATCTCTGTGCTTCCAGTGATTTTAGAAGGACCTGATCTTTAAGTTAACAACACAGAAAATAAGCAAGGGTAGTAGAGCTTCCTTATTTCCTTCATCAGGATTCCTGCTTCTGAAGGAAAATGGTTATCCTTTATATTCTGATGTTCATTGCAACTATACCTGTTTTCTTTTACCATTCTATCTACTAAGTTAAGGAATAATACTCCACTTATCTCTTCCAAAGTGGAACTTTATCTTAAATCTGCCCACTTTGGGGTGGGCATACATGGGTTTCTCCCCCCTGGCTGTAGCAATTTCCTAACAATTCTCAGTTATAAAGAATTTTCCTCAATTTTATATAACTTACATTTTTAGTTAATGATAAAAATATGTTGCTTCTAATCCAGTTTCACTGATGACTATCAATAATTGCTTGACAGCGTCTCCCTAAACCTCCAACCCCAGCCTGTTAAGCAACATTGTCAGGAATTTAAATTCAGTGGAAAGAGGTAAGATTTGCATGATATAAGCTGCAGTTCAGCAAGATAAGTCCCTCCTGGAAATACTTGGGGAATTCTTCCTTCTTTAGATCAAGTTTCTATGTCTGCAGCAAATGGGAGACCAATAAATCACCGAACATTTTGTAATAATCTTTGAGGAAACCACCAGAAGCCTGAGTTTACCCAAGCTGGACTCTGTTTATGACTGCAGCTATTACTGTTTGAATCTATGGTAGAGTCCCTTAGTTTGTTTTAGATCATTATTAATTTGTTCTAAGTCAGCCAAATCAACAGAAAGGTAAATATCCACCAACACAAAGTATTTTTCAAGAGTTGAACAGTTTTGGGTTAAACCCCAAACTTTATTAATCTTTTGCAGATGACAACTCATATATTGCTGATGATTAAAGATACCCATGTGTTACAATAGGGTTTCAGACTCACAGCCCCCTCTCTCTTTTTCTTGATCTTTCAGTAAAATCATAATGCTAAACTGGTGACTTCACAAACCTTTCCTTGGCAAAAGATTAATATCACAGGCACAGAAGAAAAGAGCCCTACTTACGCACAAGTGTCTTCAATAACGGTGGGAGAAAACAGGATACTACTGGCAAAGTCAATTGCTTTTCTTCTTAAAACTCTTTTCTCCTTCCCATCCTACCCCATGCGCCCAAGTGTAAAAGCCCAGCTTTGAAACCACTTCATCTTGTAGATCAAACACTTAAGAGAAAATGACAACAATAAAGCCTAAAACATCCTAGGAATAGCTGGGAGAAAACCCTCTAAGACAGTTGGAAATACATCAGTGCAGAAATATGTAACTGGGTTCAATGCACTATTTGTATTTCTTATGCACACAATTGAGAATTGCAGTCAGATTTTAAGGAATTATGTTAAATTTGATGCCCAATCACTTTTTTTGGATGTGGGGGTTGGGGTGGGCGTCCTTTCCTTTTGTTCTCTGCAGGTTCTTTAGTTGCCAGTTTTTCTGAGTGAGAGGCTTAGGTGATAAAGGATTCCTGTGGGAATTAAAAGTTTTCTTTTGAACAATGCTTATCTCATGCTTCCTCAGAATGAGAGCTAGAATATTCTGTCATAGTTTGTATTTTACCTATAAAAGAAAGAAATACATAACTACCTTAAAACAACTTTCAAAATGCACACCGAAGATGCTACCCTGAAATAAATCCTTAACAGCAGGTTTCAGAGATTTCTTCATCGGGCAACCAGTTTGTTTCAGTTACAACCAGGTGTGCTGAGAGAGCCCAACACATTGCCAGTTGGCTGGGGCAGGGGAGGCAGAGCTCGCAGGCAGCTAAAGAAACAGTGTGTCACTGACAACTTCCATTCATCATCCCAGCCTTCCGCCAGGGGTAGAAGGTGGAAAGAATGGGCTCCATGTGCGTTCCCCTCAGGGAGGAGCCTTCAAGCTTTGTGCACTTTTAAAAGAAATTGAGTACTAGTCTTTTGGACTGCAAGGAGATCAGACCAGTCAATCCTAAAGGAAATCAGTCCTGAATATTCATTGGAAGGACTGATGCTGAAGCTCCAATACTTTGGCCACCTGATGAGAAGATCCAACTCATTGGAAAAAACCCTGATGCTGGGAAAGATTGAAGGCAGAATGAAAAGGGGATGACAGAGGATGAAGATGTTTGGATGGCATCACTGACTCAATGGACATGAGTTTGAATAAGGTCCGGGAGTTGGTGATGGACAGGGAGGCCTGGCGTGCTGCAGTCCATGGGGTCACAAAGTCGGACACAACTGAGTGACTGAACTGAGCTGAACTTTTATGGGAGACTGGGTGTTCCTGGGAGGAAGCAGAAATGGTACTGTGTGGTTAGGCTTCCTTCAGGCAAATGGTCTTACAACTTTACAGGCAGCCAGATGGGCACGTATATGGTGGCGATGGTAGTTCAGTTTCTAAGTTGTGTCCAGCTCTTATGACCCCATGGACTGTAGCCTGCCAAGCTCCTCTGTCTGTGGGGTTTTCCCAGGCAAGAACACTGGAGTGGGTTGCCATTTCCTTCTCCAGGGGATCTTCCCTACCCAGGGATCTAACCCAGGTTTCCTACATTGCAGGCAGAGTCTTAAAAAACTCAGCCACCAGGGAGGCTCATGTATGTGGTGGCACAGATATAAATGAACACTTTGCTCAAACCGTAAAAAATCTGCCTGGAGTACAGGAGACCTGGGTTCATCCCCTGGGTTGGGAAGATCCTCTGGAGAAGGAAATGGTGACCCACTCCAGTATTCTTGCCTAGAGAATCCCATGGCTAGAGGAGCCTGGTGGGCTACAGGCCATGGGTTCCCAATAGTCAGACACAACTGAGCGACTAACACTGTACTGTACTGGTCCTCCCTCACTTACGTGAGCCTAGAGTGAATCTTCCAGAACATCTTGTGCAAGCATGATGAAGCAATCACTCTTATTTTTAGGGGACCCACATCTTTTCTGAGGATTTCCCTACCCCATCCCATCGCCAACCCATACAGTTGTTTGCGAATGATTTTTGTTGCCTTTTCCCAATTATAATTTCTCCTCCTCACCTCCCTCCCATTTTCTCTTGCCTGGATTAGGGACATCTAGAATCTGTGTTTTTCTTACTGTTTAACAAAAAAACTAGTGTCAGACTTAGCAACTGAAACTGCAGGCTGATAACCAACTCAAGTCCAATAGATTAAATTACTCTAATTTGGGGAATGAATGATCTGGGCACTAAATACTAAAAAATGGCTTTAAGTATACCATTGCTATGCTTTATTTTTGAAGTAAGATAAATAGAACCATTCGCTAAATATGCCTGAGATGATTAATAAAGGCGCTATCATTTATTTTTGCCCAGATAACTGCATTCTCTCAGTAAAAAAAAAAAAAAAAATCAATCTGAGGCTTTTATGTGAAAACTCCACCTCTCAGATGCCAAGTGATCAAAGTGCTGGAGCTGCATGTGAGATCAGTAATTGTGCACACGTACTGGTCACCGAGAGCACCAGTTCCTGTTGGCCTGCACACTGACTGTTTTGGCAGGCAGAAATAGGTGCTTTCCTGTGTCCACTGGGTAAGCATATGTATTTTCACTGGTGCATCTTAGCTGCTGATGCCTGAAAATTTGGCCTCAATTGTTTATAGAAAGGAAAAGCAATCTGAGCTGTCAGCCTTGATATTACCTAAACCTGCATAAAATGTGGAAAAATAATGCAAGATTTGTTTTTTAGGCCTGTTTCATATTTTCCAGGCAATAGATCAAATCAGTTCAGGGTTCATTTTTAGTTCTTTAATAAGCTGACACAGTATGTTGGCAGTAAAATAAGAATGCACTTTTAACATGAAAGTGCCATATAGTCGAAGTTGCTATTTGTGCTATTTATTAATAATAGAGAGCCCTCGAGAATGGAGCTTAGCACTTTCAATGGGGAAACAGATTCTAGTCCTTTCCATTGTAATAAGCACCATCCTTCACCTCTCTCTCATTGTCTCCGTTTGGTATGGAGGGACAGAAAACCCCATTCCCCTGTCAAGTCCTGCTTTCTTTCCCTGCAGTGGATAAGTGTTTTATATACCAAATGAGCACAGTGAGAAGAATTAATAAATCATCTCTATGCCCCTTCTCGCATATTCTTCCCTAAATTGTGACTCCTCCATCTGCTTGAAATGTTCTCCCCAGATCTGCTTCTTCACTTCCTCCAGGTTCTCATCCCAAAGTTACCCTGGGAGAACTACCGTTGACCACCTCACCTAAACTGTCAGCTCCCAATCTGACAATCTGTATCACTTTCTCTCTGTTTTAGTTTTCGTGGGTTTGTTTGTTTGTTTGCTCCTGAGTGTTTATTTCCACCTACTGTGCTTACGGTTCCTTATTACCTTTGTGTTTTCTGTCTCTACCAGTGGAATGTAAGTTCCACGAGGCTACTGCCTGTACCTCTGGAGTCTGGGACAGTACCTGGCATAAAGTGGGTATTCCGTAAATATTTGTGGATTGAATAAATGGGGGTCACTTGCCCCAGGCTTTGATTTCTTTGTTACATAACAAACAAACGATATGTTTTTGTAGCCTGTTTAAATGTGCGCTAAGGGCTGCCGTCTATGGGGTCACACAGAGTTGGACACGACTGAAGCAGCTTAGCAGCAGCAGCAATGTCTCCATACCCTTTACCCTGTCCCTTACTACCCTGGGAGATAGTAAGTGTGACCTGTGCGGTTGTCTCCTGGAGCTGCACTCAGCAGCAGACAGGTGAGCCAGCCTATTTGGAGACACTTTCTCTGGGCTGGATTTCTCCTAAACACCATCATAACCAACCATCCCTCCTTCTGCCTCTGTCTGGACTCTCCGCCTCTTCTCCTTCCCGCTTTGGGGATAGTCAGTAGCATGGATTGAGCTCGACAGCTTGTTCTTCTCCACATGATCCAGTTCATGCAGGAAAGCAACCCTCCTGGTACCCACCTATCCAAGGCCAGACTAGTGGACTAGTGACATTTCCATTCGCCACGCTGCAGTCCTGGTGACCATAACGTAAATCTGTTGCACCCTGCCATTGCTTTACTGGGCTCTAAGAACATCCAATGCTTTTCTGATATTAAGTTTTACTGCCCATGAAAGCAAACAACACCTCTGTCACGGCCAGTTACACAGTATCTTCTACAGTGGACTTCTGCATATCTGAAACCCATCCATCCAAAGCCAAAAGCAATGCTGGTGGGAGGGGGTGGAGATTTTATTCTGCCATGTTTCTTACAAGGGGAGATCAAGGGTCAACTCAATTCATGAAATTACTGCAGTCATTTTTCAGCTGGCTGAGCGGCTTCACAGATCAAAAACTACAGTGGCTCCTAAATAATTTCTGATATGCACAATTCTAGTGTTTTTTATTCTCAGCATGTGGTGCAAAGCCTGCCAGAAACCATCTTTGTAGCTATTGACAGGCAGATTAGAAATCATCCACGAGGGTCTCCATCATTTCTCCACAGGCTGGTCATCCATTTAAGCTGCTGACTGCGAGTTCCCCTCAAAGCCTGCTTTGTACACACTGTTGACCTACAGTTTGTTCTTCTGTTGCAGTGCGGTGCTCACCTCGGGCACATTTTCGACGACGGACCTCGTCCAACCGGCAAAAGATACTGCATAAACTCGGCATCCTTGTCTTTCACCGCTGCAGAGAGCAGTGGCCCCCAGGGGGACAGTGCAGGGGGCAGCCTGGCCCCTGGTGACAAGACGGAGCTGTAGAGAAGCGGCCGGAGGTGGCGACAGAAGAAACAAGTGTACTTAATGCACAGCTTATTAAAGCGAATCCCATAGCATTTTTCTCAAATCTATTTTTTCAAAACTAGAAGGGCAGTTTTATGCTATTGGTATTTTTCTTCTTGCTTAAACAGAGGCCCTGGCCATCCATGCATTTTGCTGTTGACTAGATGGGGAACTGCAGATCTTGAGTGAACTCAGAGATAGCTTCGAGAAACTTCTTTACAATCCACTTACGTAGCATTTGGCATTATTTTCTTCGCCCACATAGCTTCCTTTGATTTTTTTTTATTTTCCGCCCCCTTGTTTAAGAGGCATAAGGTGCTCGGTCTCCAGAAAAGAAAATCAAGGTCTGCTCTGCAAAGCGGAGACCAGGGCTGAGGGGTGGTGGGGATGTTGAGACCTGTGAGACACATGGCTGGAGGCGTTTGTGCAGATCCACCTAAGATAAGGATGGAGTGATGTCTTAGGAGACTTCTCAGCTTTGTGGAAAGTTTGAGCTAAGGTCATTTATTCTCACTAAAAGGGTGTGAAGGTCTAAAGTCTTTCCTTGTGTTAAATTGTTGCCAGATCTGAGGGGGTGCCCTGAGTGTTGTGGCAGAGAAGTAAACATTACCTCATGGTTAGGCCTTTATTTTTATTTTTTCCTTGAAAACATCAGAATGTAAGATAACTATAAAATGTTGAGCCCCATTTTGTCCAAAGTTCACAAAAGAAGAATGTCTGCCATTGCCTTTTGTAAGTCTGTCCCTCCACACCTAATACCAGCTGCAGCTGGAAGGGCATTTTGGTGAATTCCCCATGTAAAATAAAATATTGGGAACAACACACTTCATTAAGGCAAGAGAATAAGAGAGAAAGCAGAGAAGGCTGAGGAGGAAGCCTGGGGGTAGATGTCCAGAGCCCTGCAGAAGAGCTGACCGCAAGTCACCAGTAGAGCCTGGCAGTGGTGAGGATGGGGACCCTGTGCACAGGGCCAGGTGACCTCCTAGAGGATGTTGGGGCTTAAAATAGAAACAGCCGGGAGCTCACGTCCCACCCTTGACACTAATCTGCTGTGTGACAAGGGACAAGCTATTTGCTCAGCCTCTCCATGCCTATTCTTTATGTATAAATGCGGACTTGGAATATTTGTAAAATAATTGACACTCTCAGGGGAAAATTACTGTATTGCTGTACAATTAAGATCAGTGTTGTAAAATTAAACTGATCTGGTTCTAATTGCCTCAAAGGCCGAAGCCCAGGCATTTGAAATGGAAAGAAGCAGAGAGGGGTTGACTTAGCTGATTGGTATGGAAACAGTTGGGCCAAGAGCCAGAAATTTTTCTTTGTAGCAAGATGGCTGGTTTTACTCTAAGAAGCTTGGCTCGGCTCGGTTGCTGTATAACATTTAGTCTGGTGGGATGGATGTCATTGAGCACAGTAAGGTTTTTATGGCTCTGAGCAATGGTGATACACGTTGGTATTGCCGCCAGGTGTGAAGGTACAGTGTATGACTGATACATATTGTGTTTGTAGCCCTGAGTGCTAAGCCCAAAGTGTAGCTTTTAAAAAATAATATTTTGTAAATTTTTGAAAGCTTATGAAAACTGACATCTTTCCTTATCAGCACCAAGACCAAAAATAAGAAAGAGAAACATGTGACAATCTTAAAGAAATAATGAGACACTAAAATGAAAAGTTGTGATCAATCCAAGTGTCAGTGCGGTCATGCCCACGTCCTTCTGTGTCCCTCCACGTGCCACCTGGTGAGGCCCTGACCTCCTGTGATCTTCACTGTCACAGGGCCACACCTTGGCCATTCCAGGCCCATTGTGCCCTTCCTCCCTCGGCTCCCAGATGTGGTACCTCAGGTCCTGGGGTCACTCTGGAGTTCACAGGTTTCATTCCCCTAAGACCCTGAATTTAAAACCCTTGAAGTCTTAGCGTCTAGACTATCTTAGAAGTCTTTTCTGACCTCACAGAAGGAGTCCCAGCATTTCCCAGCAATCCATGGATCCCTAAAGACACAGGTCTCCCAGGAGATGTCCGTCCCTCGTGTGGTCCATCCTTTGGAGGCTCACACAGCACTTCTTGCATGGCTCCCTGCCTTACGTGGTGGCCTGCCCTGGGGTCTGCCGGACATAAGCCACAGTGTTGGGCTAGACAAGGAAGATAAACGAGGGGCTTCTCCCTCTCCACAGAGATTCTGGATTCTCATTGTTCCTCCAGTTTTATTGTAGGGCTTAACATTCCCCTCAAAAAGCTCATCTTCTAATGCTTGGTCTTTGTTTCAAGAAAAGCCAGTTTTCTTCTACCACATTTTCCAGCATCAACTTTAAGAAAAATGCAACCTCCATCGCAGAAAGAAAGTGGGGTGTATGCATGTGGTTTAATTTCAGGTTGCTTTTGAGTTTAAGTGGTATTGAATTTCAGTATATTTCTGTCTTATGTTAAAGAAATATATTACTAAAATGTAAGTGAGCAATAATGTCAGCTGTCGAGCACTAGATTTATTTTTGCAGGATATGGAGTGCAATGAACTGAGTCAATATGGTGAGGTGTATGTGATCTGTGGGAGTTATACCATTTAACGCAGGAAATGCATGGGACTTTCCCTCTCTGCACTCAGGCCCTCCCTATACCATTAGGAGACACAGGTTTCTTTGCTGATGTGTAAAAAAGTTCTGTCCATACACTTAGGTAGAATGAATCTGAAGAAGGCAACAATTTGTATTGTACTAGGAGATGTTTCTATGTGTTCATACTTTTCACTCTATAGATACATTTAAACTCAATGCAAATGACATAGCAGTTTGAAAGTCTCCATGTTCATTGAATTGAATATGCCTTGCTTTAAAATATGGAGTATGATGAAAGGGATTAGTGTTTTTTCTGAAAGTCAAATACTACTTTTGCCTTAGACAGCTTTGTAATAATATTTCTCTAAGCAATTCAAAACTTTTGAAAAATGACATGAAATTTTCATTAAAGACGTTTTCCTATGTTTATTGTATATGGAAATTATTCAATAAAATTTCTTTATAAAAATGCCTCTCTGATTCCTAAAGACTTCTCTTATTTTTATCACAGATGCATAGACCATCCACTGGAGCTGGCCACAGGCTGCTCTGTCTCCTTACCCAGCTGATGTGTCTCTTTGTAGAGAGGGCCTTTATCTGGTGTGACTTTCATAAGCGGGGCTCTGAGAGTAGGATCCAATCCGCTCTCCATACCTCAGGACAAGAGAGGCCTCCTGGGATCCGAAAGGTTGGAGAGAAGGGAAACTCTTACAGGATTACTCTGCCTTCACCTCACCTCTGCAGGATCTTCAGCAGCTTGTATGTATTTTTGTGCTTAAGACATGGACTCTGGCAAGTTGCATCACAATAACTCTATAGCTGAAAATGCAGGAATGATACCATGTCGATGCCTGGGCTTCTGGTAAAGAAACTGACTGGAGACTTACCCTGTCATCAAGGACTGGTTTCCAGGGAGATATGTTAGGGGCATTTCCCCACTGCTAACAGGTGACTCACCTTTAAATATCTCTAACAGAAGAGTTTTAATATAGTATTATTTGTCATTAAAAGTTTTTAGTTTAATTTTTTGGTTCGTTGTGTTGATTTTGTTCATTTTGAGAGGAGACTCGAGGTGATGAGGACTTTTGTTTTTCAGCCAATTCTTTAAGAGTCATACTTCTGGGATCCTAAAATTCACAGGCCAGCAATTTCATGCAGTGTACCTGAGAACAGCGCTCCTCAGAGTGTGGTCCCCAAATGACAGCATCAGCATCACCTGGGAAAAGTGCTATAAATCTGAGTTTTCAGGCCTTCTCCCATGCTCACTGCATCAGAAATTCTGGGGTAGGGCCTTATCAATCTATGTTTTAGCAGCTGTCCTTGTTATTCTGGAGTTTGTTCAAGTTTGAGAACCACTGCCTTGGAACTTCCCATGAAAAAACATCATTTAGCATTAATTCTAAAGGCATTTCTATCTGACCCTCCAAAATGGCTTATTTTGTCATCACTGGTTATCTCTCTGTAGAAGTGGGTCAAACGGTTTTCCCAAAACTTCATGTTTTTCTGCTACTCCTGTTCTTCACTGCTCGTTTGTCTTGTTCTAGAAGACTAACTGGTTCTCATCAGTCGGCACCACTTTAGCTCTTGTTCACATATCTGAGTTAACCTTATACTGCCCAGTGGTGCTCGCCACTGCCTCTTTAGAACACGGCAGGGTTCATCTCAGCAATTCCAAGAACTAGAGGACAGATGTCACCGCATAAATTTACAGAATGACCGTTCCCATTTCTTTCATCATCACTTTTTTAATCCATTAGAGGAGATTTTTACAAAAGGGCCATATACCCAAATTGTGACTCCTTTTTATCAGAAAACTGCCACCATTACCCAGATCTTAACAATGAAATGATTTCTAGAAGATGCTGGTTTAAAAAAAAAAAAGTCTTGGGACAGGCTTACAAGCATCCTGTAATGACTTCTTACCAGTGTTTATTGTGTATTACATAAGTGATTGAAATTTAACCATTTCAATGTGAGACCTGAAGAAATGCCACATAAAAGAATAGTCTGGAAAGAACTCTTCCTATCCAATATCTCCCAGAGGCTAGCCTTGTTCTGGACCAAACTGGAAAGGGATTGGCCAAAGGTGATTATAGGTTCTAAACCAAGCTACTCTACAAATTCATTATGCAAGTAAGGGGCTTTTATGGAGCATGATAGGATAAGGAGACTAGAGATTTAGGAAGCAAATCAGATCCTCAGGCCTACCTGAGACTTACCCTAATTTTTAGATTGGTTGTGGAATCACACCATTGTCAAATTCTGGATGCTAGAGAACCTCATTTTTATTTCAAGGTTTGCAATTCCCCTCCCTGCAGGGTCCCCACCACCACCATTCTCAGCAAAAACACACTCACCCTTACCATCCAGGCTGGTCAGGAACCAGACAGATTTTCAGGAGTGAACAGCAGGACAAGTCAGTAATTCTTAAGAACTTAACTCAGCACTGTTCTGACAAGGTAAGGGAGTAGAAAGGTGCCAAAATAACTAGAAAGCAAAGTCAGAGAATGTTGTGAAGGCAGGCCTATCAATGATAATCCTATCAGCTGGAAATGCCTAGAGTTACTCACCTGGGCCCTAGTAAGTTTCCCACAGACATCTCCCTTTTCCAAACCTGGCCAGACCCTTGTGGTTCTTATAATGGTTACAATACGCCCTCAGCAATAACCACCTGGAAATTTTGAAGCAAAAAGTGCATTATTTATGAGTCCTGGAGAATACCAGGCATACCCCAGGACACTCAGTGGAGTTGTAGGTAGAGAAAGAATGAGTGAGCACAGCCTGGGGTTCTGCTTTTATATTGGATTGAGGGTGCAACCCTAGGGCTTCATGGGCTCACTCTTTACTGATGAGTTTAAAATGTAAGAGCTAGAATTTAAAGCATGGGGAAAAAAGAAAAACAAGTGGCCCAAGTGGCCAGTTATATAAATCAATCAGGATCTCTAGAGCAAAGGAGCCTGGGTCGGGGCAAGGGGAGGCAGATGATGGAAAGGGTGGGGAGGAAGAGTTCCCCTGTCCTGGCTCTTCAGTCATGTGACTGGCAAAATGTTTATTCAACCCAGCCCTCTTTGAAGTGGATGCCTTTGCAATGGAAGCTTAAATCAGACATTTACATTGCAAAACAAAAGCCAACTGTCAGGGCTTATATTACAATCTACCCTGTGATTCCAGGCATTCTAGTCAATGGTGAGGACATTAAAGGCCTAGGTAGCTGATATGCTAAAATTCAGGTGTAGGGCATGTTGTAACTAGAAATTGCACATGTAAATTGGATTATAGTAGCAAAAACTAGAATAATTATACAGGCAGTAGTGTGAAATCCTGTAGGTACCTGTTGCCCTAAACTTGAAAGGTCCAGTGCTGGAAATAGATCAGGGATCTCAGGAGCCCTGGAAATCTGTTCTAAGATTTGGTAAGATTGTGGAATATTTTAACATCTTGGGCCATCTGGCATAAGAAAGTTTGAGCCTATCCTGAGTTGATGAAAGTGAAAGTCGCTCAGACATGTCTGATTCTTTGCAATCCCCTGGACTATAGTCCCTGGAATTCTCCAAGTCAGAATACTGGAGTGGGTAGCCTAGCCCTTCTCCAGCAGATCTTCCCAACCCAGGGATTGAACTGGGGTCTCCTGCATTGCAGGTGGATTCTTTACCAACTGAGCTATGAGAGAAGCCCTGAGTTGGTGGTTTGCTCCATATCTCATAAACCAGTTCTCTGAGTCCTGTGAATAGGTCAGGCTCCTCTGTCCATAGAATCTTCCAGGTAAGAATACTGGAGTGTGTAGCCGTTCCCTTCTCTGGGGGATCTTCTCAACCTAGGGATCAAACCCAGATCTCCTGCATTGCAGCCAGATTTTTTACCATACGAGTCACCAGGGAAACTTCTTTAAAAGCACATGTTATCTCACAGAACAATTTTTCAATGTGCTGAAAGCCAAGTTTACTAAGAGACTCAAATATCTTTGGTTCCACTGTAGTAAGAGGTTAAAAGTAGGTAAACCTTAGACTTGGTTAGTAATTAACATTGTTTCAGTATTTTCTCTTATTTGGAAATGATCAAGACATTCAATGAATTCCCATCATTTAGTTTAACTTAGCAAAACTCTGAAATTTCAAGTTACCAGAGATTTGGGAAGCTATTTTTAAGTAGAAATTCTATAAGACATGATTATTGCTAAAAAGGTGACCTACATTTTTATTTCAATTACATACATCTAAGTTATTTTCTTCCAACAATGATCTTTAGACTATTAAGGAACTTTCATTAGAAAGATGGCCATTATACCCAGCTACATTTCTTGCTGACAAATTTTGTAAGCATTGACATAAATTTGTTTGAATGGTAAACCCTGGTAGGACAAAAGTTGTTTATCCGAATTATATTTAATGCTGTAACTCTAAAGATATACCTATTTTAATTAGAGCAAAGTTAAACTAGAATTCTTTATCAAAGAGTACTCCAGATCATGTGAATTTGAAGAACATTTTGGTTAGTTTCTACATTACTGAGTTTTAGGAATACTCAATTCGTAAGTGCCTATTTTTAAGCCAATTAAGTAGAACTCTTTTACAAATTATGGGCTTCCCAGGTGGCAGTGGTAAAGACTCTGCCTGTCACTGCAGGAGACACAGGAGACATGTGTGGGTTTGATCCCTTGGTGGGATAGATCCCCTGGAGGAGGCAATGGCAACCCACTCGAGTATTCCTGCCTGCAGAATCCTGTGGACAGAGGAGCCTGGTAGGCTGAGGCCAAAGAGTCTGAAAGAGCTGGACATGACTGAGCACACACACACACACACACACATTCCCACACTTTTATAAATTAATTTTGGCAATGTCATCTGCAGGTAGAAAGAGAAAAAATCATATAAACATAACATACATCTGGAGACATACATAAACATGCAGACAGATACTGAGACCCTGTAACTTCTGTTCCAAGATTTTAGCCATGAATCATGTACAACAACATAAAACTCACTAGTTCATAAATAAGAGTTGAATCCAAATTGGCAGAACAATTTAAGGTTACCTGCTTCAATGGCTAAAGTTTTTACTAATATTTGTGGAAAAGATTTTTAAGATTTATATTTGTCCTTGACAAGTAATCTTGAAGCTGTGGACTAGGTCTGGGACAGAGAGCTTTTACAGCATTTTGTATTTTAAAAGGCTGACTACTCCTTGCACCAAATCTAGTCCACTTTGCTTCAGTCTCAGGTGATTGTGTGCAGAGTTGCAGTTGCCTCCTGAGGTGTTTACATTTCAAAGGCACAGTAAGCTATATGTCTTCAAGAGACAAAGATCATATATTTTCTCCTAGGAGTTTTAGTGCCTTTTGGATGGTTATGGCAGTCCCAATAAAATGCAGCAGCTGCCGCCCTGTAATTAGTGAGTCCTTTGTAATAGTAATTCTCTGGACTCAAGGTCAAGGGGGACCCCCCTGCCAGACCAGAAATGAAGAGGGGATCATTTGGGTCAGTATGGCCAAGAAAATGATGAACCCATGGTGAGTGGGTGCTGTCGCTTCAGTCTTGTCCAGCTCTTTGCAGCCCCAGAGACTGTAGCCCGCCAGGCTCTGTCCATGGGATTCTCCAGGCAAGAATACTGGAGTGGGTTGCCAGTGCCTTCCTCCAGGAGAGCTTCCCTACCCAGAGATGAAACCAGTGTCTCCTGTATTACACCGATTCTTTACTACCGAGCTGCAAAGGAAGCCAGTGAACCCAATGGCTCATGCCAACTTTGCACTAAGTCTTAATGTTTTCCATAAACTGTGAGCTTCAACAATGACCACTGATGGGAGGGTGGCCCTGACCCCAGGCAGTAAATATGACAGTGAAGAGAGGAAAGACCCTGACACATATCATGGCTCCAGGGCCTTGGCCTGGTCATTTCCCTCTTCCTTCTCACTAGAGGCTTCGATAGTCCTGCCGCTTCTCCAAAGGTACAGGGACACCTCGTGAGCCCTGGCTTCTAGTTCAACCTCCTCCCCGCATCTCACGAGGTGCCCAGGGGAAGAGTGGACAACCAGGGAAGAGCGGGGGAAAGCTCGCAGAGATCTTTGCAAGCTCCTTTGTGAGTGTTAGCTTGACTGGGAGCTCCGGAATCAGCTGGACAGCTTGTTCAGGTCTTTTTATCTGAAAACGTGCAGTGAGCAGGTGCCACCAGTGGGGCTCCTTAGAAAAGTCACAGGCGATGAGGCAACAGCACACGTCCTTGCTTTCTTGGTGAGGCTGCATGTGCAGTGTGGTGACCACGCCCTCTGATGAGCCAGAGGTGGCCTCCTTGCCTCCCCAGCAACTTTCCAGGTGTTCCAGAGCACAGGGCAGAGCCCCTGAGGCCTCTGCTGCTCCAGCTCAGAGCTGAAGAGTCACTTTCTGCACTTTGGGTGCCCTCTCCCCCCCTTTTTTTAAGATTTTTTTTGTATGTGTGGATCCTTTTAAAGTCTTTTATTGAATTTGTTGCAATATTGCTTCTGTTTCATGTTTTGGTTTTTTGGCCACCAGGCATGCGGGATCTTAGCTCCCCAACCAGGAACGGAACCCTTCCCCCTTGCATTGGAAGGTGAAGACTTAACCACTGGACACAGGGGAGCTGCAGGGTACCTTTCTCATCAAGATCTTCCTCTTCTCAGTCCTTAAAAGCGTGGCACTGAAGAGTGTCTGCTCATGCTTGTGGGAGCTGCGCCATGCTGGAAGACGGAGATGAACACCCAGCCTGCTTTTCAGGGTGACATTTGACGACGGTCACAGCCAGGACCAGGATGCTTGGCAGGCAGTTGTTGTGAGCGAGGGTGTGCGGGTGTCAGGGTGCATGTGCCTGTCTAGAAGCAGGTGGGTAGTGGGGGCACCAAGGCCTTGTTGTTGTTCGGTTGTTCAGTCGCTCAGTCGTGTCCGACTCTTTGCAGCCCCACGGACTGCAGCATGCCAGGCTTCCTTGTCTTTCACCATCTCCCAAAGTTTTCTCAAACTTGTGTCCATTGAGTCGATGATGCCATCCATCATCTCATCCTCTGTCACCCCCTTCTCCTCCTGCCTTCAATCTTTCCCAGCATCAGGGTCTTTTCTAATGAGTTGGCTCTTCACATCAGGTGGCCAAAGGATTGGAGCTTTAGCTTCAGCATCAGTCCTTCCAATGAACATTCAGGAGATTTCCTTTAGGACTGATCTCCTTGCTGTCCAAGGGACTCTCAAGAGCCTTCTCCAGCACCATAGTTCCAAAGCATCAATTCTTCAGCGCTCAGCCTTCTTTATGGTCCAACTCTCACATTTGTATACGACTGCTGGGAAAACCATAGCTTTGACTATGCGGACCTTTGTCAGCAGCCATGAGTAACAAACAATTCAGAGCCCATCTCAAAGAAATAAGAAAACCCACAGTAGCTAATTAGTTCCCCTCCTTCCTGCTGTCTGAAGAAAAGTTTGCATTTCATTTGAGGTAGAACTTCTGATTCCAGCTTCCACTTCTTGGTTTTCTCCCATCACCTTAATCTTATGTGTTGGTACAGGAGACCTAGTAGCTCATCTGGTAAAGAATCTGCCTGCAATGCGGGAGACCTGGGTTCGAAACCTGGGCTGGGGAAGGGAACAGCTATTCACTCTAGTATTCTGACCTGGAGAATTCCACGAATTGTATAGTCCATGGAGCTGCAAAGAGTGGACACAACTGAGAGACTTTCACAGGAATCCACCTCTTTGCAGGTGGCCACTCTTCACCAGGATGTCCCAATGCATGGCTCGAGGATTGAATCTGTATCCACTAGTACAACATACAGAGTCTTCTAGGCCTCTGGAGTGTAATACCAGAGACTTGGCATGTTGGTGTGCCCCAGGACTGAGCAACACTCACGAGGCTTCCATGGGTTTTTTGCATTTTTCAAGGAGCTGGTGTACTGCCTCAGGGTTCTTAGGAGGTGCTGGCACTAGATGTTCACAGCAGTTGTATTTGTCCATTTAATTTTTTAGCAATATGGCATCAGGGACCATGATATCCCATTGGGTCATGGGGACAAAAAATTCCAGCAGCGAGTAAAACAGGGGCACAGAGACCATAGGCCTCGGAGGTATTTTCCCTCTGGCGGTGCTGCTGGTTTCCAGTTGCAAGACTGTTTCAGCCTTCTAGGTTAGGACAATCTGGGAACAACTCACTGGCTCGGCGGCTGCAGGAAGAGGTCCTCTGCCCTCCTTACTTACTGAAATCCTTTCCTCATGCCTTTAGTCCAGAGGTTCTTTCTGGGCAGTGGCCATAGCCTTGTTATCCAACCACCGTCCTTAGCGCTCCTTGGTCTTGAGGCATGGAGGACACTTATGCACAGTGGTGTTGAAGGTAGAGAGAGAAAGAGAGAGAGAGAGAGAGAGAGAGAGAGAGAGAGAGCGAGAGAGCATGGCCTGGGATTTTGGTTTTCTTGGGGTTGAGGATGGAACCTTAGTGTTTGATGGGCTCTCTCTTTATTGGCAAGTTTAAAACATAACAGCTGGAATTTAAAACGTGGAAAAAGAGAAAAAGAAAGTGACCCAAGTGGCCAGTTACCTAAATCCACCAAGATGTCTAAAACAAAGGTGCTTCCTGACGGGGGTTAGGGAGGTGCATGTGCCCTGACTCCTCGTGTGGCTGCCTTGGGTTTGTTCTAGAGAGCCTTCCTTCAGGTTCACTGGATGCCTTAGTGACTGAGGCTTCTGGCAGCACTTGCATTAGGAAAAGAAAAGCCACTGCCAGGGTTTACACTACAGAGAGATAGAAGGGAGTCTTAAGAGTTAAGATGAGGCTGCCTGAAGCTTTCTTCCCAAGGCCTTTGATCTCACCATAGGGCTTCTTTTTACCTTAAAGATATTAAGCAATCTCTCTAAGTTCAGTTCAGTTCAGTTGCTCGGTTGTATCTGACTTTGCGACTCCATGGACTGCAGCACACCAGGCCTCGCTGGCCATCACCAGCTCCCTGAGTTTACTCAAACTCATGTACATCGAGTCAGTGATGCCATCCAACCATCTCATCCTCTGTTGTCCCCTTCTCCTCCCACCTTCAATCTTTCCCAGCATCAGGGTCTTTTCCAATGAGTTGGTTCTTCACATCAGGCGGCCAGAGTATTGGAGTTTCAGCTTCAACATCAGTCCTTCCAATGGATGTTTAGGGCTGATTTCCTTTAGGATGGACTGTTTGGATCTCCTTGCAGTTTAAGGGACTCTCAAGAGTGTTCTCTAACATTCTTTGTGACTCTATGGACTGTATACCGCCAGGCTCCTCTGGTCATGGAATTCTCCATGCAAGAATACTGGAGTAGGTCGCCATGCTCTCCTCCAGGAGATCTTCTCAACTCAGGGATCTAATCAACGTCTCTTGAGTCTCCTGCATTGGCAAGTGGGTTATTTACCACTAGCACCACCTGGGAAGCCCCTAAATTACACAACCAAGCTCAAATTGAAGTTCAAGTTTGTTCAAAAGCTTTGAAGGCTGTGTTCCCTACTCTGCACTGAGCTGCCTCCACTGTTGACCCTGGCCACCTGGATAGTGTTCAGTTCAATAAGGCAGGTATTACACAAGGGTAAAAGTGTGGTTATATCATTATTTATTTATTTTAAATTAATTGTAAAATTTGCCTTTCCAAAATATATTCTGCTGTGTGACTGCCTTATCTCAGAGAGAGCTAAATAACATTGTACACCTTAATTTTCTTTACACTTCAATGATGGAGAATTTCTTTTTTTTCCCCCTTAATAGTCCTAATCATATCTTTTACTACTCCAGAAAAAACAAAAATACTCTTCGGATCCATATGGGAAAAAAGGAAGAATACAGGTGATTTTAAAGATGCATTTGATCAAAATATTTCATTTCTGGCATCACTGATCTAGTTAATCTCTCCTCCTCTAGAAAGATGAGGAGCCCAGGATGAGGGAGTGGAGATGGGACGTCCTCACTGGTGTCGCTGAGTCAGTGGGACTCTGCAGCTGGAGACTGAAGGAGGGGGACAGAGTCCTGAGTGCTCTAACCACACCCAGAGCAGGTCTGCAGGGCATATGATGGGCCTGTCCCAAGAACTGATGGAAACAAGAGGTTTGTTTCTGTTTGATTACAGTTCATGACAGATTGATCACTGCAAAGGCATTCAAACTTGGTGTTTCGCCGCCCCCCACCCCACGTTCGCTTTAGCGCTTGTAAGGCGAGTCAAGCATCTGGTGTTTGTTAGACGGCTGCGCTGCATCAGCCTGGTGATTGCTGGGGAACATCTCTCAGCATTCGCACGATTGGAGAGAAGACTGTGGGGCACAAAATGGCCTCATCCGGTTTACATCTTCATTATTGCGCGTCTCACATACCTGCTTACATCTGGAAAAAATCTCCAGGTAAACCTCTTGGGCTCTTTTTCTAAAGAGTAACTGTAATTATTAGGGCTATACCCAAATTCAACTTAGAATAGGTATGTGGCTGAACTTCAGCCAAAATCCTGTGCCTGTCGAAAAGAAATTTTCCTCTTTTTAACATCCAATTACATAGGAGGGGCCTTTTCCCCACACACGGCCAGTGGGTTCTTGGTTCTCTATACCCAAAGTTTTTATTTATGCCCTGAGGGAAAAGGCAAGGAGATTTTAAGGAAAAAATTTGAAGATTTCTTCAAGTCTCCCACTGACTTTTTTTCTTAGTATCAAATCCCAGAATCCTAATATGTATTGCCGGTCATGTCAAAATTTTGCAGATATCTTTTCCCCACTAGGTACTTTCACAAACTCTCTTACCAAATAACATCATCACAAAAAAACTACTGTTTTTACTGTTTCAGGCTTTCCCCCCTTGTACAGGATTCATCCACTCAACACATTTTGATTGAGCACTTGCTGGGGTACCAAGCCCTGTGCCAGGCACAGGAAATCTAAAACTGAGTAAGATGTGATGCTTATAGTTAGTTGGAAAAACAGGCATGCAGCTAATTACACATCATACTGGAATGTTGCATAAGGTTATGTGAAAGTGTGAATTAAACACTGTGAGAACTCCGCTGGGCGAAGAATGAATTGTGCCATTGAAAGGGATGTAACAGAGTGGGTGGCAGTCAAGGAAAACTTCATTTAGACATGAGACGTAAGGTGAGTTTTGAAAAATATGTGGCATTTCACATAGATGAGAAGAAAACACGGTCAACCAGAGAAGCAAGAGGGCATGAGACAATCAGTAAGGGACTTAAAGGAGCTCCGACTCTTTCACACAAGCTTCTGTTTCCACTGATAAGCAGTGATTTTCCAAGATCACGTCATGATATGATTCCTTTTTATTTACCTCTCCTGTTCTTTGAAAAACATTTGTCAAATGCTCACATATGGTATATAACACATATGATACATGATATGTGATGTATGATGTATATGATATATTTGTTATGTATATGTATCATTGTCCAGTCACTTAGTC
Organism: Ovis canadensis; assembly: GCF_042477335.2. Taxonomy (NCBI): domain Eukaryota; kingdom Metazoa; phylum Chordata; class Mammalia; order Artiodactyla; family Bovidae; genus Ovis; species Ovis canadensis. Next base: position 160,144,947 of record NC_091247.1, on the reverse strand, counting down.
ATGTCTGGCTCTTTGTGACCCCATGGACTGCAACACGCCAGGCTTGCCTGTCCTTCACCATCTCCTGGAGCTTACTCAAACTCAAGTCCTTTGAATTGGTGAAATCATCCAACCATGAACTGTATATGTGTATGTATATATATATAGGGTTCCCTGGGGGCTCAGACAGTGAAGCATCTGTCTACAATGCGGGGAGACCCGGGTGTATATATATATATATATATATATATATATATATATGGACACGACTGAAGCGACGCAGCAGCAGCAGCATATATATATAAAGTGTATCAAATGTATACATATATATTTATATATGGAGAGAGAGAACCATAAGGAAGAAGAGGAGGAAGAGAACAGTCCAGTGGCTAGTACTCTGAGCTCCCAATGTAGGGGGCCATGGTTCCATCCCTGATCAGTGAACTAGATCCAACATACAATAATTAAGAGTTCATATGCTGCCACTAAAGATCCCACATGCTGCAACTAAGACCCAGCATAGCCACATACATAAATAAAAATAATATTCTTTTCAAAACGGAGGAGTTCTTAAAAGAGATTTCCGTTGTCATTTATACGGCTTCCGTGCCCAGCGCGTGTGAAGAGGAAGCAGCCTCTGCGAAGTCTCTGTGTCTGCTTCCTATGCCCTACTCCCCGTGCCTGAAGGCAGACCATCAGGAGCTCATCTGGACCACTGCAGCAACTGCCAAAGTGGCTTCCTGTCTCCAGGCTCCTTCCCTTCCTTGCAGATGCCACAATGCAGCCAGTGATCTTGTGAAAGTATAAATCTGGTCGTCTGGCTGCATCCGCTCTTGAATGTAGTGCAAACACCCTGTAGTAACGCCTAGAAAAGCCCTTCGCAATCTGGCTACAACCTGCCCCTTCCGCCTCCTCTCTCACCTCCCCTCCTTCCCTCCCACCCACAGCTACTGTTGACTCCTTGCCACTTTTGCGTGACACTCATTTTCTGCCTGAAACATCCTTCCTGCCTTTTCTGAGAGGTAGACTTGAGCCATCATTCAAATCCAGGCATAGCATCTCCTTTATGAAGTACATTCCCAATTTCCTCTCCTCCATTAGCACAAATGGATTCCCATTATCATTTGTCTGTGTCTTGATTCTTGAGCTCATCACACTGAATAATTGTCCCCTCCCCAGATTTGGAGCTCCACTTGAGGACAGATGCTTTGGATAAACCATTTTAGTAGTTCCAATGCCTGGGACAAAAGATAGTTAGACTCTCTCTAAGTGAAACAGATGGCTAAGTTCCTTTTCTATTTTTCTCTTCAATTTCTTTGCCTTTCCCCATTTCTTCTTCTGACACTCCACCTAGGTCTGTCTTCTGGGCAATACTCATGTCCCCAAGTAAACCTCTTTCATCACGACCCTTCTAGGAGCTAAATCTGACAGATAACAGCAATGGCCTACCCCACCTCCACAGAATTTATTAGAGGTTGACTTAGTGTTAAAAGTCACTATCTCATCTGATCTTCTGAGAAAGAGAGAAGTCACAGATGAGAGGCTGAAGGTGTGTTTTCTTTGCTGACACCTTTAAAAAACACAAAAACATATCTTTATCAATATTTAAAAATCAGGAGATCTCACATAAAAACCCAGCATTTACTGTGCTTTTGAATAGAGGGACAAAATGGCGATTCTGGGTAGTTGTCAGATAGTGCTGAGTCTCAGCTGAATACTTGAAGTAAGGATGACATTTCCAGTTTGCTGCAAACCTTGCCACTTCCTGCAAGCTCCCATTTATTGCCCTGTGTATGTTGTTTTATTGTTTCTTATAATAGACAAATGTGTTTTGAACCCTTGTCTCCTTCAAAATAGGAAAATAAAATATAGACTATGCAGGCAACATGACATTTTGTTTTCACTTACCTATGTCCTGTCTGGAGAAGGGAGTGGCAACCCACTCCAAGATTCTTGCCTGGAAAATCCCATGGACAGAGGAGCCTGGTGGGCTAGAGTCTTGGGGTCGCAAAGAATCAGACATGACTGAGCGACTGAGCACAGCACAGTGCCTATCTCCTGTAGGTGTCTGATTTATGAGCCTGGAAGCAGGTAATATTTTAATCTTTATTCTACAAATGAGGAAACTGCAGCAATGGAGGTTAAATAACTTCGCCATGATTATACATCTAGGGAGCATCAGGGCATCAGGGCAAAGACAAGGCCGTGCGTGCGTGCTAAGTCGCTTCAGTCATGTCCCACTCTTTGTGCCCCATGGACTGTAGGCCACCAGGCTCCTCTGCCCGTGGGATTTTCCAGGCAAGAATACTGGAGCGGGTTGCCACACACTCCTCCAGAGGATCTTCCTGACCCAGGGATCAAACCCAAGTCTCTCACATCTCCTGCACTGGCAAGCGGGTTCTTTGCCACTATGGCCACCTGGGGAAGCCCAATTTGACTGGAAAATTCATCCTCTTAAATGGAGACTTTTTGATCCTGCAGTTCTACAAATAAAATCCTTGAGCTTTCACACCTAGTTTATACATTTACTTAAAAAAAATTATTTATTTATTCGGCTGCGGCGGGTCTTAGTTGTGGCATGCAAACTCTTAGCTCTACCATGTGGGATCTAGTTCCCTGATCAAGGATCAAACCTGGGCCCCGGCATGGGGAGCACAGAGTCTTAACCACTAGACCACCAGGGAAATACCTACATGTACTTTTAAAAATTATGTACATCCATCACTATAGTAATATAGTACACACATTCTAAAATACATACAAAGATGGAAAATTTTAACAGATGAGTTAAAATCAAGTTTAAAAGTAATTTAAATGTTATTTTGAGGATACCAAAAATATTTTTGCCTTTACTAAAATATTAAGATTTTAGGTAAAATGTTTAGGGATAGCAGCATGATTTGAATCCATCATTATTTTTTAAAATATGGATTTAGCAGTTTTTGAAACAAGGTTTGAGGGTCTGGATCTAAATTCAATTTATTTTAATACTTGCTTAAGTGATTGATATAACAGAAAACTACATTCCATGACATCTCAAAAGAAAGTTACATTGTGGGTTCACTGATGGGTCATGACACTTATTTTTTAAATCCTAACCACTTGTGTACAAAGATGTCTGTGGACTTTTGGTTAGTGGATCTGCATATTACCAGATGTCAATAAGGTGTTCTTGCAAATTATTCATGTATTTAAAAAAGTATTTAGCAAATGTGAAAATCCATTGTACAAGGTAAAGCAGGTTTCAAAATTCCGATCCTAACTTTTAAAAGCATTCAGATGTAAAAAATTCTTAAGATAAGACACATACATCCTTTTTGGCAATAAAAATCACCCAGAAATGGAAATAGTTCCAAATAACCATTTTTATAATGCTCCCTCCAGAACCTGAATTTCTTTTAAAAAGCAGTTATTCATTGTTGAGATGTCATTTTTACCTGAAAGGAATGGATTGAGTACATTTTTCAAAGATCATTGTTGGATAGCATATGACTAACAGGCACTTGTCATTACAAAAAATGTTGGAAAATTTGGAACTTAAAAAAACAAAACTCATCTTTAAGACGGATAGCCCTTCCATGGACCGGCCAGCAAGTATAAAATATTTTCAGAGCTATTACCTATCTCACTGCAAGACATTTTAAAGATTGCCCATACTTTCAGGATTTATTTTTATAAAATTAACCACACCAGTGACATACTGTAGCACTTCTGGCTTCAATCCCTTGTGAGAAGGTTTATTGGTACATAAATAGTGAAGGGAAAAACATTCAGATACAGTACTCTTTCTGGAATCTTCTCGTGGAATCCATTCTCTTTTTTTAAAATTAATTTGTTTGGCTGCACCAGGTCTTTGTTGCTGAGGGCAGGATCTTTAGTTGCAACATGTGAGTTCTAGTTCCCTGACCAGGGATAAAATCCGGCCTCCCATGAGCACTGGGAGCTCACATAGTCTTCACCACTGAACCATCAGGGAAGTCCCTAGTAGAGTCCATTATTTTCCCCAGTACTCCGTACTCTACTCAAAGCAGGCATAGCAGTGATGGTCACACTCACAGAGTCTACCATGACATTCAGTTCAGCTCAGTCGCTCAGTCGTGTCCGACTCTTTGCAACCCCATGAATTGCAGCACGCCAGGCCTCCCTGTCCATCACCAACTCCCTGAGTTTATCCAAACTCATGTCCATAGAGTTGGTGATACCAACCAGCCATCTCATCCTCTGTCGTCCCCTTTTCCTCCTGTCCCCAATCCCTCCCAGCATCAGAGTCTTTTCCAATGAGTCAACTCTTTGTATGAGGTGGCCAAAGTATTGGAGTTTCAGCTTCAGCATCAGTCGTTCCGATAAACACCCAGGACTGTTTGGTCTCCTTTAGGAAGGACTGGTTGGATCTCGTTGCAGTCCAAGGGACTCTCAAGACTCTTCTCCAACACCACAGCTCAAAAGCATCAATTCTTTGCCGCTCAGCCTTCTTCACAGTCCAACTCTCACATCCATACATGACCACAGGAAAAACCATAGCCTTGACTAGACGGACCTTTGTTGGCAAACTAATGTCTCTGCTTTTATTATGCTGGTTGGTCATAACTTTCCTTCCAAGGAGTAAGCGTCTTTTAATTTCATGGCTGCAATCACCATCTGCAGTGATTTTGGAGCCCCAAAAAATAAAGTCGGCCACTGTTTCCACTGTTCCCCCATCTATTTGCCATGAAGTGATAGGACCAGATGCCATGATCATTTTCTGAATGTTGAGCTTTAAGCCAACTTTTTCACTCTCCTCTTTCACTTTCATCAAGAGGCTTTTTAGCTCCTCTTAGCTTTCTGCCATAAGGATGATGTCATCTGCATATCTGAGGTTATTGATATTTCTCCCAGCCATCTTGATTCCAGCTTGTGTTTCTTCCAGTCCAGCATTTCTCTTGATGTACTCTGCATAGAAGTTAAATATGCAGGGTGACAATATACAGCCTTGATGTACTCCTTTTCCTATTTGAAACCAGTCTGTTGTTCCATGTCCAGTTCTAACTGTTGCTTCATGACCTGCATACAGATTTCTCAAGAGGCAGGTCAGGTGGTCTGGTATTCCCATCTCATTCAGAATTTTCCACAGTTTATTGTGATCCATACAGTCAAAGGCTTTGGCATAGTCACTAAAGCAGAAAGAGATGTTTTTCTGGAACTCTCTTGCTTTTTCCATGGTCCAGCAGATGCTGGCAATTTGATCTCTGGTTCCTCTGCCTTTTCTAAAACCACCTTGAACATCAGGAAGTTCACGATTCACGTATTGCTGAAGCCTGGCTTGGAGAATTTTGAGCATTACTTTACTAGTGTGTGAGATGAGTGCAATTGTGCGGTAGCTGGAGCATTCTTTGGCATTACCTTTCTTTGGGATTGGAATGAAATGGACCTTTTCCAGTCCTGTGGCCACTGCTGAGTTTTCCAAATTTGCTGGCATATTGAGTGAAGCACTTTCACAGCATCATCTTTCAGGATTTGAAATAGCTCAGCTGGAATTCCATTACCTCCACTAGCTTTGTTTGTAGTGATGCTTTCTAAGGTCCACTTGACTTCACATTCCAGGATGTCTGGCTCTAGATGAGTGATCACACCATCGTGATTATCTGGGTCATGAAGCTCTTTTTTGTACAGTTCTTCTGTGTATTCTTGCCACCTCTTCTTAATATCTTCTGCTTCTGTTAGGTCCATATTATTTCTGTCCTTTTTTGAGCCCATCTTTGCATGAAATGTTCCCTTGGTATCTCTAATTTTCTTGAAGAGATCTCTAGTCTTTCCCATTCTATTGTTTTCCTCTATTTCTTTGCATTGATCGCTGAGGAAGGCTTTATCTCTTCTTGCTATTCTTTGGAACTCTGCATTCAGATGCGTATATCTTTCCTTTTCTCCTTTGCTTTTCACTTCTCTTCTTTTCACAGCTATTTGTAAGGCCTCCTCAGACAGCCACTTTGCTTTTTTGCATTTCTTTTCCATGAGGATGTTCTTGATCCCTGTCTCCTGTACAATGTCACGAATCTCCGTCCATAGTTCATCAGGCACTCTGTCTATCGGGTCTAGTTCCTTAAATCTATTTCTCACTTCCACTGTATAATCATAAGGAATTTGATTTAGGTCATACCTGAATGGTCTAGTGGTTTTCCCTACTTTCTTCAATTTAAGTCTGAATTTGGCAATAAGGAGTTCATGATCGGAGCCACAGTCAGCTCCTGGTCTTGTTTTTGCTGACTGTATAGAACTTCTCCATCTTTGGCTGCAAAGAATATAATCAATCTGATTTCGGTGTTGACCATCTGGTGATGTCCATGTGTAGAGTCTCTCTTGTGTTGTTGGAAGAGGGTGTCTGCTATGACCAGTGAGTTCTCTTGGCAAAACTCTATTAGCCTTTGCCCTCCTTCATTCTGTACTCCAAGGCCAAATTTGCCTGTTACTCCAGATGTTTCTTGACTTCCTACTTTTGCGTTCCAGTCCCTTATAATGAAGAGGACATCTTTTTTTGGGTGTTAGTTCTAAAAGGTCTTGTAGGTCTTCAGAGAACCATTCAACTTCAGCTTCTTCAGCATTACTGGTTGGGGCATAGGCTTGGATAACTGTGATATTGAATGGTTTGCCTTGGAGAAGAACAGAGATCATTCTGTCATTTTTGAGATCGCATCCAAGTGCTGCAACCATAACATTCTGTTTATTAAATCTTTTATTTCCATATTTCTTTTATGGACTCCCAAGACAGTAGTTCTTCATTATGGAAACAAAATCTAGCAAATACCATAAGCTGAGACATGACTGAGACTTTCACTGCAGTAAACGTATTCTATTTTTTTTTTTTACTACAAAGTAAACTACAAAAACTAGGTAGTTTGTCTAATGACTTTTGTTTCTTCACATCTTCAACGTATTTTCTCTGCACCTTCCAATGACATTTTTCTTTCTGTAAATATATTTTAGTTTGTTACCATCTTCTTTTCATATTACTTTGGGTACTTTCATCAAGGCAAGAAAAACAACTGGTGTGTGGCCTTTCATAGTTTAGTACCACGAATCATTACATTTACGGGAGATTGATAGTGTATTGAGCATTATGTGCTGCTAAACATCACTGAAAAAACATCATAAAGTTTACTTTCCTGTTCTGAGCATTTGGTAACTTAATGTTGAGCTCACTGTGACGATCTCATACTATCAGCTGCTATTAACTCGAGACACCATATCCACCCAAAGCAAGTTCACTGATAACCGCAGTGGGTGTAAACTGGTATTTCATATACTCAGCCTCATCATCTCTCATTTTTTGCTGACTTCTTGATAGATCTCATCTTTGCTTATACCTCAAAATGTGGCTGACACAGAGCTCCAATCAGAATTGGTGTCTAATAGCCAATGACCAATGGTGGTGCGTTTGGCATTACATTTTTATTATCTTCAGTCTGCCCTTTAGTTGCGGAAATTATCTGAAGGCACTTGTCAGTACCCCAAGGGCTCATTTCTTTACCTATGGATTATCCACAAATTTTCTAGTAGCACATGAGTGTGCCTCTAGGAACTCTAGAGGTGAAGGCCTCCCCCCTAGTTTCCCCTAACACTGTGTGTGACACGTTACCATCGATCCTGTGAACCTAGTGAGGAGACCAGCATCAGTCCCTCCATCAGACAAGTTGTCCTTACTTTCCGAGATAACGTGAGGCCACAGAAATCACTGAACAAGTGGAAACCATGCAAATTGACCCTAATAACTAATTGGAACATTCTAACTGTTCTATGACTCTCAAAAATTTTGGTAAAATTATTAAAAGCTCTTTTACAGTCTGTTGTAAGTGTAAAGAAGAAAGAAAACAAGTAAAACAGGTATTTATTGAGTACACGTGTGTGCCTGCTAAGTCGCTTTAGTCGTGTCCAACTCTCTGCAGCCCTATGGACTATAGCCCACCAGGTTCCTCTGTCCATGGGATTCTTCAGACAAGGATACTGGAGTGGGTTGCCATGCCCTCCACCAGGTTTTGAACCCGCATCTCTATGTCTCCTGCCTTAGCCGGTGCCTTTACCACTAGCACCATCTGGGAAGCCCCTGACAGTTTCACTTTCAGCAGTTGGAGTAGTTTGGTCAGCACTTGCCTGCTCGTTGTTTAACTTAAGACTCAGCATCTTTTCTGAGTCTTTTGCCACGTATTCATGGTCAACTAGAGGGCTGGCTAAGGGCTGGCTGCTCTAACATGGCCCGTCATGGGACACGTTAGCTTTCCTGCATGCGTCTCCCATGTCCCTCCAATTGGTTGGCTTGGCATGTCCTCCTGGTGGTGACAGGGGTTTAAGAGAAAAAGCAGAAATGTGCAGGTGCTTTTTCCAACTTCTGCTTGTGTCATTTGTTACTATTCCTTAGGCAAAACCAAGTTACATGACCACAGCTAGAACCAATGTGAGCAGGTATTACCAAAAGAAATGGATAGAAGAAAACACGAAAAATTCCAGCCACTAGTAGAGTCAGTCAGGACCAATAGAAGACACAGTATGTTCTGGCCATCCTGTTCTCTGGCCATCATCTTGAGAACGTTGCTTAATACCCCTGAACCTTAATTACAGGCATACCTCATTTTATCTGGCTTTGCTTTATCATGCTTAGCAGATACTGCATTTTTCCCCCCACAGATTGAAGGTTTATGGCAATCTATCAGCGCCATTTTTCTACAGGATTTGTTCACTGTATGTGTCTGTCACATTTTGGTAATTCTCACAGTATTTCAAGCCCTCTCCCAGCAGAAAGACGATAACTCACCGAAGGTTCAGATGCTGGTTAGCATTTTTTAAGCAATAAGGTATTTTTAAATACTCTATTTAAGGTATTTACTTTTTCTGGACATAATGCTATTGCACACTTAATAGGCTACTGCTGCTGCTGCTGCTGAGTTGCTTCAGTATAGTAAAAACACATGTTTTTTATGCACCAGGAAACCAAAAATTCTTGAGCTTCGCTTTATAGTCATATTCATTTTTGGTGTTCATCTAGAACCAAACGCACATTATCTCCAAGGTATGTCTGTACTATATGGTGACTTAGCTTCTATATAATGTATTTAAAAAAATATTTTTCAAATTAAAGAAATATATGCACAAATTTAAAAAGTGAAAGTGCCAAAGATATAGCAAAAAGAGCCCGTGACCCTTCCTCCCGTTGGATCCTATTCCACAGACACAGTCAATTGTAATTCTGCTTGCTGTCTCTCCTGACATTGTATCCCTGTTTTGAAATAATATTCCATGTTGTGCATGTGTGTGTGCTAAGTCTCTTCGGTTGTATCCAACTCTTTGTGACTTCATGAACCGTAGCCCGTCAGGCTCCTCTGTCCATGGGATTCTCCAGGCGAGGATACTGGAGTGGGTTGTTATGCCCTCCTCCAGGAATATTCCATGCTGCCATTAATTAATTAATTCTAGGCATCATCTATTGATATGTTAACTCTCTTACTTCCCTCTTTTCTCTCTCTTCATCCATCCAGTATAATTTTATCATGAATTTTGGTGATAGCCCATTTAGGGTCTTCTAATATTATTATAACGATGAAAAGAATTATTTAGTGTTGAGCCAAGTAGTATATTATTATCATATTTCTTTTTCTGTATGACTTGGGTTTCCTTGGAGTTAACCATTGTCTCGTGTGTTCACATGTTCATTTACTCCCTTTTTTCACTTAGACTCTAGCTAAGCCTTCTTACGTCTTCCAGCTGCTTTGTAAAATAACTTTCAAAATAATGTTTCTCTTTCCCAAGAATGTCAGATAATATATATTACATTTTACTCCTAGAAATGCTGGAGTCCACCACACACACAAACACCCACACCCAAAGTACACGCACATGCGCCTCTAGAAGTCCCTGTACCGGTTTGGACTGCTCGCTCCCTCCATCTTCAGCACTGCTGATGCCCTAGATCCTTGCTTTTTCATCATCCTGAGGATTCCCTTCTCCCTTTCCTTGGGCCGCATCCTTTGTCATGGAATCCCTTCATTTGTGTCCTTCTTTCAGTAGAGCAGATCTTCTCTGTATTCCTATGAAAACGTTTAACTTTTGAGTCATGGTATGTTTTGAAAATAGCTCTCTTCTGCTCTCACACTTTATTTGTATTTTGGCAGAATCTAGATTTTCAGGGTGAAAGTCACTTTCTCTTTATATTTGAAGACATTGCTCTATGGACTTCTATATTCCAAGGTTTCTGTTGAGATACCCTATGGAGATTCTAATCTTTTGGATATGAACTTTGCCTCTAGAGTTTGAAAAGATAATATGCCCCAGAAAGATTCTGCTCCCATTCATCTTTCTGGGAACTCAAGGGGGTCTTTTCAGTGTAGAATTGTGTGCCCTTGCACTCTAAGAGATTTTCTCATCATTCCTTTGCTTGTATCCTTTGTTGTGTCTGTGTGTTCACTTTTTTTTTCATTCTTTTTGTAATTTCTCTTAAAGGTTGCACTTCTTAGATTGATTTATTTTTCTTCTCTTTTCCATCACTTTTGTTCTCCGAACCTTACATTTCTTTACAACCACTTTACTGAAATTTTTACCTATCATATATTTCATTTCCAAGAGCTCTTATTCTCTGGTTGCTTTTTTAAAAATATAGCATCCTTTTCTTGTTGTTTTAAAAAAGTAATATCTTCTCATTTCTCTAAGAAAAATCAATGTTAATTTAAAAATACTTTTACTTCTCCACTCTGTATGTATTTCTTATACTGCCATTTCTTTGACCACAGTTTCTGGGAAAGGCTCTCAGCTCCTAAGGAACCCAGTGTCATTACACTGGACTCATCCAAATAATCCAAAATAATCTCTCCATCTCAAGATCTTTAACCCTAATCACATCTGCCAAGTCCTGTTTGCCATGTAAGACAGTATATTCACAGGTCCTGGAAATTAGGAGGTGGACATCTTCAGGGAGGGACCATTATTTTGTCTACCACAATGTGCAAGAATTTCTCTAGGGCATATCCCTAGGAATGAAATTTCTGAGTCATAGTGTATGCACATTTTCAATTTTATAAGAAGATGGCAAAATAATTTTCCAAAATAGTCATACCAATGTATACTTCCACCAGCAATATATAGAAATCCGTGTCCTCTTGTCAATGCTTTGTGTGATTGAACTTCTTCCTTTTTGCCAATCGAGTATGTATAAATCATCACAGGTTAAATTTGAAGCTTCCTCATTAATAATGCAGAGCCTCGTTTCTTATGTGATGGCCATGGGTTCCTCTGCCAGAAGAAACACTTAGCCATGAGGTTTGGTCACTTTTCCCTTGGCTATTTAAAAAACAAATTTTACTTGTATTTTTCTGCATTTTAAATATTAATCTCTTTCTTATACGTGTGGCAGTCTTCCTCCCAGTTTGTTGCTGATCTTTATACCTTCTTCATGGTGACTTTTATAATTTTTCTCTGGTGGACAGTTATTATCAATTTTAATGTAGTCAGATTTATCAATACTTTCTTCTGTTACAGACCCTGGTTCTTGGACTCTTCAATTAGTAGAAATTGATAAGAGGCCAGATGAGAAATTCAGACAAGGCACAAGGGATCGAAAACAAGTAACGGCTCATTTGCTCGCTTTGTGAGGGGAGCAAGTTGCTCCCTTAAATGGGGTGAGGGTGGGGGCACCTGGTGGGTTGGGCCAGAGGAGGGGCAGCTTAGGTGGTCTGCAACCCCTCTTCCTTGGTGGAGCTGTGTGCAGGGATCATGCCCAGTATCCTGCTCCTGGCTCCTGAGAAGTGGCTGTTGGGTTTTGGCCTTTTTGTATCTTGTTATTCACAATTTGCCCCAGCTGCACATGCAGGTAGTTATTTTCAGTTCCTTATAGTTTCTTTGTGTGCTATTGTATTCTGAAGCTGAAAGGAGATATTGTTCAGGTGTGAGCATGGTCTTAGCCAGTCTCTCTTCCATGTCACCACTTTTTCTTTTTTTTCTTTTCTTACTTTACTGTATTGGTAAGAATGCCAAGTACATAACCGAACTTCACAGTGTTAGAGAAATTTTCATCTTGATCCTGATTTAAAAGTAAATGATTCATACTTTTCGTCTCTAAGAGTGCTGCTGTTGTAGGTTTTGGTGATTATCAAGTTAAGCATATTCTCTTCTATTCTGTTTGGTACCAAGTTTTTATCATGAATTGGTACTGAAATCTATTCAATCCTTTTTCTGCATCTATTAAAATTACAGTATCATTTTTCATTTTAAATATGCTCTTTTGGCAATTTACATGTATAGGATTTCCAATGCTAAACTGTTCTTTTGTTTCTAAGATAAACTCAGTTTGGCAGAATTGGTTCCTCAATATTTTGGGTAAGGTTTTTGACCTCTGGGTTTATGAGTGAAAGTATCCTGTAGTTTTCCCTGTTTATTCTGTCCTTAGCTGCTTTGGGCATTACAGTTTACAGATCTTATACAGTTAGTCAGGGTATTTCCCATTCTTTTCAGTTTTTCCAGAAGAGTTTGTAATAGATTGGAATGATTTGTTCTGTGATAGTTTGGTGGAGTTCACCTGTAATAACATTTGGGCCTAATGTTTTCTTTGTGGAATTGTTTTAACCACTTATTTTATTTCTTCAGTGGTTATAGAACCCTTCAGACTTTCTACTTCCTGATTTCATTTTTATTAAGCTCAATTTTTCTGAGAATCTGTTCATTGTAACTATGTGTTTAAATTTATAGATATCAAGTTGCTCATAATGTTCACTAATTATTTTTAGTGTCTGCCTTGTCTGTATTTATCTATTCCTTTTCACTCCTATTGTATTTTAATTGTGGCTTTTTTTCTTAACTAAAATACCAAAGATTTTATTTTTTGAAACAACCAAGTTTTGGTTTTGGCAATCATCTGTGTTATATCTTTGTTTTCTGTTTATGACATTCCTGCTCTTAGTTTGTATTATCTCTTTTATTCTGCTTTATTTGGGTGCTTTTTCCTAACTTCTTAAATTGGATGCTTAACTTACTAATTTCCTTTCTTCTTTTCTATTATAATTTTCCCTCAAAATAGTATTTTCTCTGAATCCTACAATTTTTTTATGTGCAATAAGTTTATTATCATTCACTTCTATTTAAAAAATTTCTATTATGTTTGCATCCTTGATTTATGAATCATTTACTTCTCATTTATATTTTAATTTTAATTTTATTGTGGTCAGAAAACAAAGCCTGTATGATAAATATTCTTTAAAATTTGCTGAGGTGTGTTTTATAGCCTTGAATGTGACCAGTTTTTATAAACGTTTCCTGTGTGCCTGAGAAAAGCATGTGCTTTCTAACTGCTAGTTCTGTTGTGTGAGAGTTATTGATTACATCATTCAGTTCTTCTATATTTTCACCACATTTTTTGTCTGCTTGACCTAAAATAATGGACAAAGATACTTTGAAATCTCCAGTGCAATTGCAGATTTGACAATATCCCTGTACTTTTTGAATTTTGTATATTTTGGTAATTATTGGTGATGCAAGTTTGGAAAAATTATTTCTGCCAGGTGAATTAAATATTATCAGTATGTAGTGATCTTCTTTATCCCAAATAATGGTTTTGATGAGTATATATTTTGCTTGGTAAAAGATATAGCATCTCCAACTTTTGTTGTTTAGCATATATATTTTGAATGTGCATGTTTGCATTCCTCTTGTTACTTTATGTTTCAGTGGTTCTCTTTTAAACAATATATAGTGGAATTTTCTTTTTTAAAATACAATCTTATAATCTCTTTTAACTGGTGAGTTTACATATATATATATGTCATATATACATATATATGTACACATACATACACACACAAAGATTGAAATTATTGCTATGTTTCGATTTGTTTATGCCACCTTATGCTTGCTATTTTCCCTGCTTATTCTATGATTTTATTTTTCTCTTTAAATTGGTTTTTGTTTCTTTTTTTCACTTGCTTTTTCTATTAGTTTGGAAGTCATAAACTCTTTTTATGAAATGTTACCATTGAAATTTACCATGCATGGTTAACTTAACAGCATCTAAGTTTTTTAGTATCTGAATAATTCACCTTTAGTCTACTTTGACATTACTTGTTCACTTCCCAACTTAGATACCATTGACACATAATTTTAGTTTTGTCACTTTGTTCATCTCACAATATTATTATTTATGTTGACTTACTGATTGTACCTAGAGGTAATGATGACTTGCCTACATGTTTACAAATTTCTTTGTTCACAATTCTCTCTTATTTCCTCAACTCTTCTTCCAAGACAAACTTTTCTTATTCCTGAAGCTCATCCTTTAAAAGATTCTCTGGTCAGTGTCTTTTGAAGATAAATCCTGTCTCTTTTTTGTTGTTGTTTATCTGAAAAAAGAAAACACCCTATTATTCTCATTCTCCACGTTGTTTCTCTCTCTCTCTCTTTTTTTTTTTTTACAGTTATTTCTCTTGATACATAGTTCTTTTAAAATTAGTTTATCTGCTTATTTATTCATTTTTGGCTGTGCAGGGTCTTCGTTGCTGCACTGGAGCAGGCTTCTCACTGCAGCTTCTTCTCTTGTTGTGGAGCATGGGCTCTGGAGTGCACAAGCTTCAGTAGCTGAGGTGCACGGGCTCAGCAGCTGTAGCGCCTGGGCTCTGGAGAAGGTGCTCAGCAGTTGTGGCGCATAGGCTTAGCTGCTCCTTAGCATGTGGGCTCTTCCCCAGCCAGGGGTCGAACCAGTGTCCCCTGCACTAGTAAGTGGATTCTTATTCACCGTACCGCCAGGAAGTCTGGTTCGCTATTTTAATTTAGCAGTTATTTTCTCTCAGCACTTTAGGCATATTATTTTCCCTTTTATAGCTGTTCTAATTATTATTATTATTGGGCTATCAAATGGTCAGCTTTATTTCCAGTAAGTATATAGTAGAGAGCACAACCTGGACCTTGACCATGATCAGCTTTCCTACTAAGCCTCACCTAATTGAATTCACATGACACAGTGAGATACAAAGAAACAGGATGATTGAATCTATACCACTGTGCAGGCTTTAAGGGTAAGAGTACTAGCTGTCCTAATTCTTAATCCTTTGTAGATGGCCTCTTTCTTCTCTATGAGTGCTTTCTGCCCCTCCCAACTTTTTTTAAAATTGTAGTTATTTACAATGTTGTGTTAGTTTCTGTTGTAGAGCAAAGTGATTCTGTTATACATATATATGTGTATCCTTTTTAATATTGCTTTCCATTTGGTTTATCATAGGATATTGAATATGGTTCCTTGTGTGATAATATAGTAGGACCTTGTTGTTTATCTGTTGTATACGTAACAGTTTGCATGAGCTAACCCCAAACTCCCAATCCATCCCTCTCCCACCTTGGCAACCACAAGTCTGTTCTTATGTCTGTGAGTCTATTTTTGTTTTGTAGTCATGTTCAATTGCGTCATATTTCAAATTCTACATATAAGTGATCTCCTATGCTATTTGTCTTTCCCTTTCTGACTTCACTTAATGTGATAATCTCTAAGTCCTATGGGTGCTTATAATATTGTTTCTTTTTTCCTCAGAATTCTTCCCCACTACATTTTTTTCAAATCCTACTTATACAATATTTTTCTTACATTTGTGGATTGGTCTCTTCCATCAGTTCTGGAACATTCTCACCCTTTATCTGTTTGGATGTTCCCTCTCTATTACTTTCTAACCTTGGTTTACAATCATACATATATAAGTCTCTCTGACTCTCCATATTTCTTAATTCTCTTTTTACATTTTCTAATTCCTTGCCTCTGTGCTGCGTTATGGGTAATAGATTCAGCTTTATCTTTCCATTCTCTGATTCTTTGCTTAGTTGAGTCTCGTTTGTTGGTAAACTCACTCACTTAGTTTAAAATATCAATGCTTCTATATTTTGATTCCAAGAGTTCTTTTGCTCACTCTTCAAACATGGTCAGCAATATTTGGTAGTCTCTTATCCTTGGCTTTTTTCAAAAAAGTCAGAAAAAAAATTTCAAAATCTTTCACATTTTGTCTGTTTGGTTATTTCATATTCTATAACTGATAATTCCAAAATCTGAGATTCTCAGGGTCCAAATTGAGTTTGCTTCAACCATCTCTTTTTTAAAAATTATTTATTTATTTATTTGGGTGTGCTGGATCTTTGCCGCCGGGCTTGGTCTTTCTTTAGTTTTGGTGAGTAGGTGCTACTGTCTAGCTGCGGTGCAAGGGCTTCTCGTGTGCAGCGCTGCTCTACGGCATGGGGGCTTCAGCAGTTGCAGTGCATGGGCTGAGTTGCCCCTCAGCATGCGGAATTTTCCTGAACTAGGAGTTGAGACTGTATCCCCTTCATTGGCAGGCAGACTCTCTATCACTGGATCACTAGGGAAGTCCTGTAGTCGTCTCTTATAAGTGGCTTCTTTCCACTTTTGCTTGGTTAATTTTGGATTGTGCGCTCATACCTTTTACAGAATTTATTCTTTGGGAGTTACAGGATGCTTTCTTTCAGAGAGAATTTACACAAAGTTGGAGCCATGTGTGTACTTTCCCAGTCCTGGGTCAATTGACAGACCTTATGTTCACCTCTCCCATCTTCACATGGGGCCACGATGAGTCTCCCAACCTCAACTCAGGTGTTGACACTTTTGCTCCCATGATCCCAGGCAGACAACTCAGGGATAAACTTATTGAAGTTTACTTTGGTGGCTCTGTACTCATATTTCAGCTAGCCTTTATATTTTTCCCTCAGAGGAAGGTACAGGGAAGGAAGCTGGAGATTTGTCTTTCTTTTTAGTAATCCCAAAATGCGTTAAAATGATCTTTGTTGTAGTTTATCCAGGCTCTAATTGCATTTTGGCAGGAGGGAACTGTATTGTATAATCAAGTCTGCCATACTGCGAGAAGTAGAAATCTCTTCCTGCTTAGTCTCTTAACCAATTTCCCTGTCACCCCAGGCTCCTCTGTGAGTAAGAATAATCCCATCTGGTGTACCTGGAACTTTGAATTCCTGTGTCTTTTCTTTTAGGACAGCTTTAATCAATATCTCTTTTTGAGGATCCTTAAGTTTGACTTTCTTCCACTCCCTATGTCGCTTAACTTTCCTCCATCTCCTTTCAGTCTTCATATATTGTGATTTATGGTTGCATATGTCTTCTAGTTCATCGAAGATGGAGTCTCTGTTTTCCTGTGTTTTGTTTTTCTTTTCCTTTTAATGCAATTTTTAAGACAAAGAAGAGGTGGAATGTGCATTACTCTGCCATCTTCAAAACTCTGCTTTAACGTAAAAGCTCTTTGAAACTGATTGCTCACATAGCTTAAAAGAATTAGTATAACTTCCACACAGTTCATATTTTGAAAGAGTATCTTCAACTTTGGGATCCTTTCCAGTGAGAGGTAGGTAGCTGGTCAAATAAGAGGAGATGCTTTGGATTTCATAGGTTAGATTTTATACTTTTGGATCAGCAGTCAACACTAGACACCTCTAAATGACCCATGGGGACAGAGCTTCAGAAAGGAAGCCAGAACAAACATCAGCCCTTCATGGAATTACTCTACAATTACTGTCTTCATGACTTTTTTTTTTTAATCTCTAAAGAGATGCATGTGGGTAAAGACTTTCACATCTGCCTTGAATGAATATTGATGCCTTCTATAAGTTCTTATCTTTCCAGGATTTTGTGCCATTTATCCTTGTCTCGCCCTTGAATTTGACTTTACTTCTTGTTAATGCTTCTCCCTTCGCACAAAAGATTGAATCCTTAGTGTTGTTTTCTTTGCCTATTCCTAAGTGCTTTTTTGCTGTAACTGTCAAAAATTATTTAAGAAATTTCACGGGCACTTGAAAGAAAAAAAGCTTAATATCCTTTTAAGATGAAGTCCATTATTAAAAAATTAAATTTTAAGGAGTATTTCCAGTCTTGGCTCCTTGGATCACCAGCCTAAGAAATAAGAAACTATACAAGCATCACTATATTTATATGAATATGGGAAACTTGGGCTTCCCACTAATAAAAATATTTTTGTAGATGTGACTTAATTTGAATTCTTAAAATTCTGAGGGAAAATTGCCAGCTTTATTTGAGGTAGGATGAGAAGAGTTTTACAGTTAAATATTTCAAAGTGGTGGTGAAAAAAAAACCCGCCTAATTCAGAACAACAAAAATTGGCCAGCCATCAAGATGTACCATATTTTCAGGAAGCCTAGTCCATCCTGAGCAAATGTTTTTATACCAAATAACAATCCTTCCATAATCACTTTTATTGAGAGACATCCCAAGGTTACCAGATGGAAATATGTTAAATATGTTCTGAAATCCAATCTAACGGAATCCCAACATTTGAGCTCATTCACAGGAAGGCATTCAAAGGCAATGCAATTTTCATAAAATATGTCCGTCTAGGTAATCATGAATGCTGAATATTGTCAGGGTTTCTCAGGAATTCTCAGGCTTGTGGAAAATCTTTCCAACTGGACTTTTAACCACCAAGAAGAAATAACAATAATAACTTGAAATTTAAAATAAACAGTGCTGGAAAAATACTATAACTCCCACCCCGAAAGGCAGCAATAGGAATTTAGTGCTACTTGTAATATGACACGGAGATGTGAAAGAGAACATAAACACTAGACTTGAGACTGACTGCTTGGTTATGGCAGGCAAGTGGAGTATATAAAATAAAGCCGATTTCCCAGAAATGATCCACCCAGGTGATCCTTGCATTCTCCCAGTAGTTATCTGAGGATGTGTAAATGGCAGGAATGTGTAAGTTACTCAGTAACGAATTCATCACTGCATGTGATGCTAAAAATTAGAAGGACTTGGTACTAGCTCTGGGTGCCTACCTCCTTGCGAACATAAAAAGAAAAGGAACAAGCTGGGAGATGACCTACTTCTGGGCACAACTCTGTCTGCAAAGTCTCTCTGGCTTGGAGATCTCTGAAAGAGTAGACAGAGGAAGAGAATCAGAGCTGGGCTTTAATGGTTTTGTGCCACAGTTGCCTTTTTACGTTTTGCTTCCAAATAAAGTCTCCTATAACAGAGCAGGGACTATATACCAACATAATTTTTTTCTTTTTGCCAAGTTGAATCTGTCGAAAAATGACTCAGTGTTGAGGGGAGTGGGGTTTTCTGGCTTTTCCTCATGCATCTGAGTCTTTTTATTCTGATATGTTAATCCTTCAAGTCATTTGATCTGCCCCAGGCAATATAAACAACATTTACAGCGAGTCTTGAACTCTATCCGTCATGTGCAAACGGCCTGCTTTTCCCATTGCCACATGAAAGTGAGAGATTCAAATGGGATCATTCAGACTTCCCTGCTCGGAGACAATTAGACAGTGTCAGCTTCACGCTTTGGCATCACTCTTTCTCCAGGAGCTAGAATCTGATGGGGGAGGGATGGATGGTTGTTTCAGCACTTCCTTCACAGCCAACAAGGAGTAGATTTGGGGTCATGCTTGAGCTCTGTGGAGACTACAGTAATAGTAAAGCCCATGATTCTCTATATAAACAGAAATTGCGGCTGAAGGAGGGGAGACTTTGAACCAAAAATTCACTCTCCATTGGTAAAGTACATTGTACTTGGCGTGAAATTGTCCTTTAAATGCCTTCATTCCACAAATATTTATTAATAGTTCCTTTGTGCAGGTCATTTCCACCCTCTGTGTGTATGGTGGTGGTGGTTTTGTCACTAAGTCGTGTCTGAATTTTGTGACCTCGTGGACTGTAGCCCGCCAGGCTGCTCTGTGCATGGGATTTCCCAGGCAAGAATACTGGAGTGGGTTGCCATTTCCTTCTCCAGGGGATCTTCCCAACCCAGGGATCAAACCTGGGTCTCCTGCTTGGCCCCAGATTCGTTACCTCCTGAGCTATGAGGGAATCCCCTGTGTATGTATGAGGTGTTTTAAACCTGATTGTCAGTGTGGATCATCAGCTTGCGTTGGTTGCCAAAAAAGCCTTTCAGTTTTAGGAAAGCAGAGAGGGACGCATCAGAAACACTCACAGGCAGAGAGTGCGCCAGAGGGTGTGGGAAGGTCTGTGGTGCATTGTCACATTGCACAGCAAGCAAAGTGGAAAACGGGAAGAGAAGTTGTTTGTAATTCCTCACCAAATCCAACACCACAAGAAGCCAAGGTATGCGTTTCTTTCAGTTCTGGTATCTTAAAATTAGGTGCTGGAACTTTCCCATGGTGTGAGTGGAAGAGTGAGTTGGTACAGCCACCTTAGGAAACCAGCAGTATCTGCAAGACCTGAGCGCTTCGCAGGTGGCTCAGTAGTAAAGAATTCACCTTGCCAGTGCAGGAGACATAAGAGATGCAGGTTCCATCCCTGGGTCAAGAAGATCCCCTAGAGGAGGACATGGCAACCCACTCCAGTATTCTCGCCTGGAAAATTCCAGGGACAGAGGAGCCTGGCGGGCTGCAGTCCATGGGGTAGCAAAGAGTCAGACATGGCTGAGGGACTCAGCATGCACACACAAGAGCTTAACAGATGCACACCTTATGGCCCAGCTATTGTATTCTTAGTTATACCCCTGGCAGAGGTGCTCAACAAAAGACTGGCACGTTCCTAGCAGCAAGAGTGGAATGAGTAGAGAAACTGAAGAATATCCATACACTGAGTATGAGTATGAACAAACCATTAAAAATCAGTACTGAAAATGAACAAATCATAACTTCACACAGCAACAGAGATGAACCTTCCAAATACAATATTCAGAGAAACAAGCCAGATACAAAAGAGTTCATAGTACACAATTTCATTTATATACAGTTCAAAAACAAGCCAAGTAATCTTTGTGCTAGGAATCACACAGGAGGTTCCCATTGGTGGGGAGTGTGATGATGGTTAGTGAGCAGACAGGAGGAGATCAAAAGGGAGCTTGGGCTGAGTTGGTAAGGAATCTGCCTACAGAGCAGGAGACCCAGGTTCCATCCCTGGGTTGGGAAGATCCCCTGGAGAAGGAAATGGCAGCCCACTCCAGTATTCTTGCCTGGAAAATCCTATAGACAGAGGAGCCTAGTGGGCAACAATCCATGGGGTCACAAAGATCTGGACATGACTTAACGACTAAACCACCACAAGGGAGCTTGTGTGGGTGCTAAAAATGCTGTTTCTTGGTTGCTTGCTGCATAAATAGTTATGTCCAGTCTGTGAAAATTCTTTGAACCAAGGACTTATGAATCGTTTTCCTAGTGGCTCAGTGGTAAAGAATTCGCCTGCAATGCGGGAGACATGGGTTTGATCCTTGGGTCAGGAAGATCCCCTGGAGAAGAAAACACCAGCAACCCACTCCAGTATTATTGCCAGGATAATCCCATGAACAGAGGAACCTGGTGGGCTACAGTCCATGGGATCCCAGAAAGTTGGACACAACTAAGTGACTGAGCATGCATGTAGGCATGAATCATTAACTTTTCTATGTGTATGTTACACTTCAGTAAAAAGTATAGCTTCAAAAATAGATGCCTCCCCTTTATTTTTTAAATCTACAGAAATTAATTTTCTCCAATTACCAAATGCAGTTCAGAAATCAGCAATTTCTTTTCTGGCTCCCTGTGTTCCAACCCACTCCTCCTCTTTCCCACCCCAGGTCCCATGCTATAGACCTTAGATTTTTCCAGTAAGTGTGCACATGCAGGCACATACATTTGCACACATGTGCATGGACACACATGTACATGTTTCCTTTTACTTTCATTAAATGTGAGTTTGCTGCTGCTGCTGCTGCCAAGTTGTTCAGTCGTGTCCGACTCTGTGCGACCCCATAGACAGGAGCTCACCAGGCTCCCCCATCCCTGGGATTCTCCAGGCAAGAACACTGGAGTGGGTTGCCATTTCCTTCTCCAATGCATGAAAGTGAAAAGTGAAAGTGAAGTCGCTCAGTCATGTCTGACTCTTCGCGACCCCATGGACTGCAGCCTACCAGGCTCCTCTGCCCATGGGATTTTTCAGGCAAGAGTACTGGAGTGGGATGCCATTGCCTTCTCCAAATGTGAGTTTAGCTCTATGCAATCAATATATGTTTCTGGTACACAAGGCAGTCTGCTGGGAACTTAATATGCATTCATTCATTTTACCCTGAACACTATCGTATAAGGCCAACATAATTGTCTTCATCTCACAGGTGAAGAAACTGAGGCCCAGAGGCACTATGTACCTTGCCCCAAGTTCCAGAGCTAACCAGGTCTCACTGATTCCAGAGTCTTTGCTCTTTCCCCTACACTAAAGCCTCCTTCTCCTTAAGCAAGAAGATAGCAACTTGAGAACTACATCATGTTAAGGGAAACATAATCCATTTGCCTCTGTTTATTATGGCCAACCTAGAGAGCATATTCAAAAGCAGAGACATTACTTTGCCAACAAAGGTCCGTCTAGTCAAGGCTATGGTTTTTCCTGTGGTCATGTATGGATCTGAGAGATGGACTGTGAAGAAAGCTGAGCGCTGAAGAATTGATGCTTTTGAACTATGGTGTTGGATAAGACCCTTGAGAGTCCCTTGGGATGCAAGGAGATCCAACCAGTCCATCCTAAAGAGACTGGTCCTGGGTATTCATTGGAAGGACTGATGCTGAGACTGAAACTCCAGTACTTTGGCCACCTGATGCAAAGAGTTGACTCATTGGAAAAGACTCTGATGCTGGGAGGGATTGGGGGCAGGAGGAGAAGGGGACGACAGAGGATGAGATGGCTGGATGGCATCGCTGACTCAATGCCCATGAGTTTGAGTGGACTCCTGGAGTTGGCGATGGACAGGGAGGCCTGGCGTGCTGCGATTGATGGGGTCGCAAAGAGTCGGACGCAACTGAGTGACTGAACTGATACATGACAAAGAGGGGAAATGACTGGCCCAAGGTTTCATGCTAGTGGCCACCGTTTCACATATTAGCTATTCACTGTAGGAGGGGCTTGCCAGGTGGCGCTGGTCGTGATGAGCACACCTGCCAATGCAGGAGACGTAACAGCTGTGGGTTCTGTCTGTGGGTCAGGAAGATCCCCTGGAGGAGGAAATGGCAACCCACTCCAGTATTCTGCCTGGAGAATCCCCACGGATGGAGGAGACGGGTGGGCTACAGTCCATAGGGTCTCAAAGAGTCAAATACAACTGAAGTGACTCAGTACCCATGCACATTCACCGCTCACATTCACATGAAGGGAGAACAGAACAGCAAGTGAGAGCAAGGTTAAAAACTGTAGAAGAATAGACACAGCCTGTTGCTTTGGTACTGTTCTTTACAGTTTTATAATCGAACCCAAATTTCTTCTGGATGAACCACAACTAAGCCTTTTTTAAAACTTTAACTTTTATTGACATGTAGTTGATTTACAGTTGTGTTAGTGTCTGGTGTACCGCAAAGTGATTCTTTTTCAGATTCTTTTCTGTTATAGATTATTACTATGTATTGAGTATAGTTCTCTGTGCTATACAAGTAGGTCCTGGTTGGTTATCTGTTTTATATATAGTAGTTCATATATGTCAATCCTAAATTCCTAATGTATCCCTCCCTCTCCTTCCATTTTGGTAACCATAAGTTTGTTTTCTATTTGGGTCTGTTTCTATTTCGTATAAAAGTTCACTTGTATCGTTTTTTTAGATTCCATATGTAAATGATATGATATCTGTGTCTGGTTTACTTCACTTAATATGATAATCTCTAGGTGTATCCATGTTGCTACAAATGGCATTATCTCATTTTCTATGACTAACATTCCATTATATATATAATTATAGTAATATTCCATTATACATATATTCCATTATATATATCCCATTACATATATAATGGAGCAATGTATGTAATATTTTATAAAGTAATGTTCCATTTTCTCTCTATATATTGGACAGGGAGGCCTGATGTGCTGCAGTCCATGGGATCCCAAAGAGTCAGACATGACTGAGTGACTGATCTGATCTGATATACATATTCCATTTCATATTTAATGAAATATTACTCAGCCATAAAATATATATATATATTATATATTTTTTCTCCATTCATCTGTCAATGGACACTTAGGTTGCTTCCATGTCTTGACTATTGTGAAGAGTGCTGACATGACCATTGGGGTCGATGTATATTTTTGAACTGAACCTTTCTTATACACAGGTGAAATGGTCCTGCTTTGGGATTTAGAAAATGCCTGACAAGTCACAAATGATTTTGCACTTCAATCTCTTGGAAGTTCTCTGATATATAGAAGGAGATAGGGATAGATCAATAAATGTAGATACATAACTCAGCCACAAGAAAGAAGAAAGTCATGTGGTAACATGAATGTTCCTTAGGAAGTTATGCCCAGTGAGAAGTCAGGCAGAGAAAGCAAGCTACTTATCTCCTCCTCTGCCCCTTCTCTCTTCTCTTTTTCTGCTTGTCCTCCATTTCCCTCTCTCCTCCGCCTCCCTCCCCCACCTCATCTTCTTCCTTCATTTTAGTGAGAAGAGACTTTTCTTGGTAACCATTGGCATCATCCACTTTCCTTCTGTCCCTCTTCTCAATGCCGATTTGACTCAAACCTAAAAGATCACAAATGTTTTTTGAATCTGACTTTCCACCGAAATTCTTTAAATAGGCCAACTCTTTTTATTCTCTAACATTTTAAAACTCATTTGCATCAAAGAGAATTGGAAAGCCTTAGAGTATAGTTATCTGGTGTTTCCTCACAACCAACAAAGATTATTATTCCAGTTGATAGCATTTTAAGTCCAGTAATGATGAAAGTTCTCTCTTTCATAGAAATATCATGGGGACAAAGAGTATGGAAGTACTACTATTGCCCTGTTTACTGGATTTTTAGATAAGAGTCTTATCTCAGTCTTTAAATTTTCTGTCTACCTGGCTTTACTCAGTAAGTGGAGAGGAAGTGGGTTTCCTACACAGCAGTAAGACAGGCTACTTCTCATCTGTTGCCATCTTCCTGACCCAACTTTTCCACAAATTACTCTGCATTGGGTGAGATGGTTGCCAAGATAGGCAGTCTAGACTATAATTAAAACTAAGGGTTTTTTTTTTTTCCACTCTATACATTTAACAGTTTATTTCTTGAAGTCATCCTGTTTCTCCTTAATATGTCTCCAGGAAAATAAACCACAAGTGACACAGGCTTCACTGTAGTTTCCTTAGGCACTATGGCCATCCTTGGCTGGGGTGTTAGGATTTACAGCGGGTCCAGATTCATGTTGGGTGATGGTGGCAGGTATCAGGGAGTTTTCATGGATAGAACACCAGTTGAGTATAATAAATATGTATTTGACCAGAAGTGAAATGTCTTAAAAATCACCAGGACCAAACTACCAAAGTCCCCAAGGAACCTGCATGAGATCTGTCAGACTCATTCTTTTGTATAATTCATTGGAATCACCTAGAATCTCAAAAGCACTGGATGCTTTCTCAACAACTCCACCATTCATTAGAAGTAACCTAAGACAGGTTCCATAATGAAGACTTTAAAGTATCCATAAGGAAGTGTGGAGTCTAGCAAGCATGTGCGTACTAAGTTGCTTCAGTCCTGTCTGATTTTTTGTGACTCTATGAGCTGTAGATTGCCAAGCTCCTCTGTCCATGCAGGATTCTTTACCACTGAGCCACCAGGGAAGCCCAGTCTAGCAAGCACTGAGTTGCCAAATTCTCCAGGGTGTTTTAGTTACATTTTTGAGCACTTACCATAGGCATAGAGTTAGACATATAGATAAGGTTTCCTTCATGGGTTTGCAAATCTCTATTGTCCACTGTTGTATTAGAAGGTATTTAGAAAATAAAAGGTCTGGGACAGGTCCATGATGTGGACTGTTTTTTAAAGTATTTATTGAAATTGTTACAATGTTGCTCCTGTTTTATGTTTTGGTTTTCTGGCTGCAAAATATGTGGGATATTAGCTCCCTGATCAGGAGTTGAACCTGCACCCCTTGCTTTGGAAGGTGAAGTTTCAGCAACTGGACCACTAGGGAAGTCCCCATGATGTAATCTTGCTCCCAGTTCTGCCCATAAGATTGCTCAATAATTGTAGTCTGTAGCTTATTTTCCTTTGGAAAATGATCACATTTTGTTGTCCTAGGAGGTGTGGCAAAGATTCTGTGACATGCTTATTTAATAGAACCTGAAAATCCAGAGCCTCTGAGGCTGTGTGATTTTTTAATTATGCAGAGCATGTCTTATAACTTAAGACACTCTCACCAACTGTGAGTATGGCCTCTTTTCTGCCTTTGGAATAATAAAAATAGCATAGTGATAACCACAGTGAAAGTTAATGATGCCTGTGATGTGTGCATTCTTAGTCGTGTCTGACTCTTTGCAACCCTATGGACCATAGCCCGCCAGACTTCTCTGTCCATGGAATGTTCCAGGCAGGAATACTGGAGTGGGTTGCCATTTCCTACTCTAGGGGATCCACCTGACCTAGAAATCGAACTCATGTCTCTTGAGTCTCCTGCATTAGTAGGCAGATTCTTTACCACTGTGCCACCTGATGCCTGTACTATATGTTAGACACTAGGTTAAGTGAATCATAGGCAGTATCTTATTTATTCCTTCCAACTACATCATGCTACTGCTGCTACTGCTAAGCCACGTCAGTCGTGTCTGACTCTGTGCGACCCCATAGACAGCCTCCTACCAGGCTCCTCTGTCCCTGGAATTCTCCAGGCAAGAACACTGGAGTGGGCTGCCATTTCCTTCTCCAATGCATGAAAGTGAAAAGTGAAAGTGAAGTCGCTCAGTCATGTCCGACTCTTAGCGACCCCATGGACTGCAGCCCACCAGGCTCCTCCGTCCATAGGATTTTCCAGGCAAGAGTACTGAAGTGGGGTGCCATTGTCTTCTCCAAACCACATCATGAGATCTGTGTAATTCTTTTCTCTATTTTACAGACAAGGAAACTGAGGTGCAGAAAGGCTCAATAGCTTATTCAAGGTCTTCCAGCTAGAGAGAGATGGAAGAGAGAAAGGACACAACCAGCCGGCCTCCAAAACCCATGTTCTTAGTCTTTATACTCTCCTGGGGCAGATACGTTAGATCATCTATTATAAAGCAATTGAAGAGATCAAGCAATACTCCAAGGCAGGTTTTGTTGCCTTTTGGATCCTTACTTATTCTTTCAGACTTCCCAGTTGGCATGGCTCTCTGCTCATAACGACGTTTCATCAACTGAAGCGTGACTCCAGAAGCCTTGCGAGCGCGGCCCGCGCACAGTGGGTAGGAAGGAGCTGAGAGCAGTGACAGCCCTTCCTGTGCAGAGTCCTGCCAGCAGCAGCTCATCACGAAGACAGGGGCTTTGATCCTGACAGCTCTCCTTTCACTCGGGGGAGCAGGGAGGTTTTGACGCGGGGAAGAAGGAAAGACTATAGAGAAAAGGGTCTTGTTTGTTTCCTGGGTGGATTGCCTCCTTCTTGGCATGCCTCCAGGAAGTGAGTCTTTTCCTGCCCTGAAACTTCAGGGAAATAAATCTCTTCCCTCTAGAACAGACCTGAGAGAGGCCCTAGGGCAGCCACATGAGATCCATCAGGTCACTGACTGGGCTGTCAGGGTGGCCAGCTTGTGGCTTGGCAGGTTGCATCCCCTGGCTGAGGCAGGAGGGTAGGGGGGTATCAACATGACCCAGGGAGAGGAGGGTGATGCCAGTGAGATCTTTGATCCTGGGGTGCGGGGGGCGGGCAGCAGCCAGAGCAGGGACCCATAGAGAAATAGGTGTTTTGAGACTGATCCTCTGGGGGAGAAAGCCTAGGAGGAAGGGCAATTTTGAACGTGTTTATAGAGGGCAGCCAGGAAGGCAAGCTTGATGGAGTCTGGGTCCAGCACTCCAGAGGCCAAAGCAAACCCGAGAGAGAAACAGGAAGCATCCTGGACACAAGCTCATGAGAAAAAGCCCCGGCACTGAGAGTAAGAGCTGGAGAAGAAAGAATTGGGGGGTGGGGAGGGGTGGGGAGGGGTGGGAGGAGTAGGGTCCTCAGAGTGGTCATGTAGTTTCTTACAGACCAGGGTCCTCTGATGCCCATTCTTATAATAGTGTCTTTGTTTCTTGCTGTAGAATTTACCCTGTGCAAACTGAGCAAGGTGAGTCACTTCCCAACTCGAGTCAAGGCAAGTGATCCTGTTTGTCACAGTAACTGGGATGGGTGAGGATGCAGCTGGGCCAGTGAGAAGGGGAGACTTTTGTTGGACTTAAGGAAGGCATTCTTCTCCTTGGACCCGAACTTAAGAATGATACTGAAGAGACTGCATTTGTGCTGGGACTGTGACAGAAGAAGACTCTGCTTGATAATTATTCCAGCATTTACACTCCTCCTTCACCAAGCAGGACCCTGTCAGGCCTCCCCCCACATCCTCTCTGAAGTACCTAGATAACAGTATCCGACGCACATTTCCTGAGTGGTTTTACAGATGTGAAAAAAGCCCACCGAATGGAAAGATGTTAACTACTTGATGACCATAAGCGCACAGCCCCCATGTTCACTGGAGCTTGAGGACTGATAATGTTAACCCCTGCTAACAACACCCTGTTCCCTCACCATCAGCCAGAAAATTGTCCAGGAGCTGATTACATACACTGGGACCCCACCTCTCTCACCTGGGATTTAAGAATGCTCTGCCAAAGCCCTTCAGAGAGCTCTGGGCTTTTTAGGACACGAGCCACCCGTCTCCTTGCGTAGCCCTGTAATAAACCTTTTCCTGCTCCAGACACTGACATTCTGATTTGCTTGGCCTCACTGCGCATTGAGCGCACAAACTTCTACTAATGCTCCCCGCTCCCACTTTGATGAGAGGAGTATACTCCTTCCGAGCAGTAATGTCCAGGTTGGCCAGGTGACTTGCCTCATGGTGGGTAGCCAGCCCTTGAATTTGGGTTCAGCTACGTGACTTGCTTTGGCCAATGAGACGTTAGCAGAGGTAACACAAGCAGAGGCTTGAAATGGGCTTGCGAGGTTCCGCTGGCTCTTGGTGCATCCACTGTGGCCACGAGAAGAATCTTCCAGATAGCAGCTGCCCCCTCAACCCAGCCTCAATATGCATCCCAGCCTGCATGGAGGACCCAAGCTTAACTGGACTCCATGTGAAGCAGAGCCTCTAGAATCTAACTCAACTGACATGCGAAGGGTGACTAAGCCCAGGTGACGTCAGCTGACCTGCGGATGTGTGAGAAGGAAACGCTTGTTGCTGACTGCCTGTGATATTTTGTTGTTGCCTGTGCAGAGGCATCCTCATGATAATAGTTAACCAGTAGTGACGTTTTAAAGACACAGTGAGAAAAATACAATGAGTCCTGGTAACATCATTTGAAACCCCTGATGAAGCTGTTCCTAGACCTAGGTGACTTCTGGAACTCTCCCATTCAGTAAGCCAAAAATACCTCTTTTGCTTAAGCCATCTCAGATCAGATTTTTGTCATTGGATTTGGGTCCTGATTTGACTGCTGTTAAGTCACTTCAGTCATGCCGAACTCTTTGTAACCCTATGGACTGTAGTCCACCAGCCTTCTCTGTTCACGGGATTCTCCAGGCAAGAATACTGGATTGGTTGCCATGCCCTCCTTCAAGGGATCCTCCCGACCCAGGGACTGAACATGCCTCTCTTATGTCTCCTGCATTGGCAGGTGGGTTCTTTACTACTAGCACCATCTGAGAAATCTCCTGATTCAACTAGATACATACTAAATGTTAAAAGGATCTAAGTGCCCTTACAATGCAAACACACAATACATACACGCATCATAGAGATATCTGCTTATATAAAGAAGCAGAAAGCAGATAGAAAATTAGAAATCAAACAACAAATGGAGTAAGGGGCTTAGTTCCTTGGAACACAGATTCTGAAATGGAGGTTTATGTGCAAGTGAACGGTGGGGAGATTTACTTGTAGGATCGATATCTGGGAGGAAGTAAGGGAAACAGAATGAGGCAAAGGGAAAGGCTGAGTTGCAATGCATCCTGCAGGAGAGACCACAGGAGGCCTCATGGGAGCTCTGGGCTGGGCTGGCTGCTCAGACTTGTTCCCATGGAGGCGAGGGGGCCAGACCTTTGTATCCACCCCATTGACCAGGCATTGCATATGTGCTGGCCTCAGAGAGGCATTGTAACCTTGAGTGAGGCGGTTCCCTTTAGCTGAATGCAGGTCCTGTGAGTGGCAGCTGTGAGTGGCAGGAGAGAGGTTGAGAGGCTTGGTCCTAAAGGGGATAGATGATAGTATGATAGTCTGAGAGTCTGAGAGTCTCTTGGACAGCAAGAAGATCAAACCCAATCAATCCTAAAGGAAATCAACCCTGAATATTCACTGGAAAGGCTGATGCTGAAGCTCCAATACTTTGGCCACCTGATGCAAAGAGCTGACTCGTTGGAAAAGCCCCTGATGCTGGAAAAGATTGAGGGCAGGAGGAGAAAGAGGCGACAGAAGATGAGATGGTTGGATGGAATCACTGACTCAATGGATATGAGTTTGAGCAAACTCTGGGAGATAGTGCCTTACAAATAGATGTGAAAAGAAGAGAAGCGAAAAGCAAAGGAGAAAAGGAAAGATATAAACATCTGAATGCAGAGTTTCAAAGAATAGCAAGAAGAGATAAGAAAGCCTTCCTCAGCGATCAATGCAAATAAATAGAGGAAAACAACAGAATGGGAAAGACTAGAGATCTCTTCAAGAAAATTAGAGATATCAAGGGAACATCTCATGCAAAGATGGGCTCGATAAAGGACAGATGTGGTATGGACCTAACAGAAGCAGAAGATATTAAGAAGAGGTGGCAAGAATACACAGAAGAACTGGACAGAAAAGATCTTCATGACCAAGATAATCACGATGGTATGATCACTCACCTAGAGCCAGACATCCTGGAATGTGAAGTCAAGTGGGCCTTAGAAAGCATCACTATGAACAAAGCTAGTGGAGGTGATGGAATTCCGGTTGAGCTATTTCAAATCCTGAAAGATGATGCTGTAAAAGTGCTGCACTCAATATGCCAGCAAATCTGGAAAATTCAGCAGTGGCCACAGGACTGGAAAAGATCCATTTTCATTCCAATCCCAAAGAAAGACAATGCCAAAGAATGCTCAAACTACCACACAATTGCACTCATCTCATATGCTAGTAAAGTAATGCTCAAAATTCTCCAAGCCAGGATTCAGTAATACGTGAACCGTGAACTTCCAGATGTTCAAGCTGGTTTTAGAAAAGGCAGAGGAACCAGAGATCAAATTGCCAACATCCTCTGGATCATGGAAAAAGCAAGAGAGTTCCAGAAAAACATCTCTTTCTGCTTTATTGACTATGCCAAAGCCTTTGACTGTGTGGATCACAATAAACTGTGGAAAATTCTTCAAGAGATGGGAATACCAGACCACCTGACCTGCCTCTTGAGAAACCTATATGCAGGTCAGGAAGCAACAGTTAGAACTGGACATGGAACAACAGACTGGTTCCAAATAGGAAAAGGAGTACGTCAAGGCTGTATATTGTCACCCTGCTTATTTCACTTATATGCAGAGTACATCATGAGAAACGCTGGGCTGGAAGAAACACTAGCTGGAATCAAGATTGCCGGGAGAAATATCAATAACCTCAGCTATGCAGATGACACCACCCTTATGGCAGAAAGTGAAGAGGAACTAAAAAGCCTCTTGATGAAAGTGAAAGTGGAGAGTGAAAAAGTTGGCTTAAAGCTCAACATTCAGAAAACAAAGATCATGGCATCTGGTCCCATCACTTCATGGGAAATAGATGGGGAAACAGTGGACATAGTGTCAGACTTTATTCTTGGGGGGCTCCAAAATCACTGCAGATGGTGACTGCAGCCATGAAATTAAAAGATGCTTACTCCTTGGAAGAAAAGTTATGACCAACCTAGATAGCATATTCAAAGGCAGAGACATGACTTTGCCAACAAAGGTCTGTCTAGTCAAGGCGATGGTTTTTCCAGTGGTCATGTATGGATGTGAGAGTTGGACTGTGAAGAAAGCTGAATACCGAAGAATTGATGCTTTTGAACTGTGGTGTTGGAGAAGACTCTTGAGAGTCCCTTGGACTGCAAGGAGATCCAACCAGTCCATTCTAAAGGAGACCAACCCTGGGTGTTCTTTGGAAGGAATGATGCTAAAGCTGAAACTCCAGTACTTTGGCCACCTCATGTGAAGAGTTGACTCACTGGAAAAGACTCTGATGGTGGGAGGGATTGGGGGCAGGAGGAGAAGGGGACGACAGAGGATGAGATGGCTGTATGGCATCGCGGACTCGATGGATGTGAGTTTGAGTGAACTCCAGGAGATGGTGATGGACAGGGAGGCCTGGTGTGCTGTGATTCATGAAGTCGCAAAGAGTCAGACACAACTGAGTGACTGAACTGAACTGGGAGATAGTGAAGAACAGGGAAGCTTGATATTCTGCAGTTTATGGGGTCACAAAGAGTCGGACATGACTTTGTAACTGAACAGCAATGATTGGGTATGGCCACACAGCATCCACTACAGAGGCCACAGTTTGATGCAGGAACTAGAATGGTTTCTGGCTGAAATTATCTAACAGGTGAGAGTAGAGTATTACCCAGCAGCCATTATTTGATCTACTTTTGCTTTGTGTTATCAACAAAGGAGTCACAAGTCAGCCAGCCAACCAGCATTTGTTTAATATGGAAAGGGTACAAAAGAGCCTGAGGGGTGTGTGTGTGTGTGTGTGCACGCGCATGTGTATTCAGAGAGAAAATAAGTGATAATATGATAGTAATTCGATTCTAGAAGAGTCAGAGGAAATTTGTCATAAAAAGCCATGTCATAATGTCAATCATTTACTTCTTACAAAAGTGATGGGAGACTAGAAGAACTGGTTGGTTCTCCAGTGTAAAAGTCTTCACAGTGATGATATTTGTGAATAAAGCTTTCATGCTGCCGAGTATCCCACAGGCCTAGAGGTACAGACATTCAGTTCTTGCTAAGGCAATCAAGGGAGGTCTGTTGCTCCCAGAGCTGGCCTGGTGTTTACTATATTGGGAAATGAAGGCCAGTTTCCTCTCTTAAGCATCCTTATCTTTCCTTGGGATATCCTTGTTCCTTCTTCCATCTTTCTCAATAGTGTACGGAGCCTCCCGTATGCCAGCTTAGAATGCAAAGGGGGAGCCCCATTACCTACAGCTCTTCTTGCTGAGAAATTCTGCTTCTTGACTTTTCAGTGCTCTTATGTGGAAATGTGTTACTTACAATGCCTGGAATATTTGGGGTGGAAGGGGTGGAAGCAGGGAAAGTGATAATATTGGCAACACATCATAAATCCTCAGAGACAGGGATGCTGGAAGTGGCAGAATTAGGGACTTTGGAAAGCACACTGGGTCAGCTGTGAAGGGGGCACTATTGTGAAACACTCGAGGGCTGTTTTCTTAATCCTGGTGTGCAATATGGTACAGAGAGCATTCAGGAGTTACACCCTTAGAGCACTGATTTCACATGAGTTTAGTATTTCATGTTAATCGTTTTGACATTTCCAGACATTGGCTAATATTGGTCCCCATTCTGTAACAGCCTATTTCCCTCTTCTCCACATGAAAGGCAAAGCTGTTGAGTGTTCCATCCCCGTTGGGTCTGGATTTTTACCAATTGTTTGTTTTAAGTGAAGTATGATTTTTAGGTATAAAGGAGAACTGAAATTTTCTTTCTAGCTGGTCCTTTTCTGGAACTGGGGAGTTAAGAGTTTGAGGGAGACAAGATAAATTGTGAAAGGAGAAAGAATTTCAAGACTCAGAATGAAGAAACTGATTAGATTTTTAAATATAGGATTTGAGATTGTTTTCATCAGAACATGAGATGACACCTATAATTTGGATTTTAGTATTCATAATTTAAACTATCTTAAAAATATGACTCTGTTATCATGGACATGATATAACACAGTGATCCATATTATTCATCATGCCCTGCTAACAACTTTAAAATAGGATTAAAAGGTCTACTTTCCCCAAGAAGGACATTAATTTATAAATATTTTGCTACAATTACTGATCAACTTGGAAAGGTTGTAAAAACATAAAAACACTGTAGTAAGATAAGCTTTATTCTGAACTGTCAACAGTTGTTATGAAAACCCTGTATTTCATGAGATTTTGCATTTAACAAATCTCAACATATTTCCTGGTAAGAAATCCTAACAAACTTGGGATAGAAAATCTCTCTCTTTTTAAAACCCCATAGAAAATTTCTACAATAAAACAACATCAAATAATATGGTTGCTGGTGAAACACTAAAGTAGACCCCTAGATGCAGAAATAAGGCCATGATGCCAGCTGTCACTGCAAGATGCCACATAGTGGTGAAGGTCCCAGCTATTGCAATAAGATAAGAAAAAAATGTAGAAAGATGAAAATGAAGAGAACACTATCTATATAGAAATATCTAAGAAGTTCAAGTGAAAAACCACTAGAACTAAAAAAAAAAATGGCTCAGCAAGGTAGTCAGAAATAAAAGATCTGATGTATAGTGATGTTCACTTAGAGACTATAAAGGAAAGAAAGACCATATTCACAAAAGCAACAAAAACAAAGTACATAGGAACAAATCTAACAATAAATGCATAAGACCTATGTGAAGAAAATTATAATACTTTACTAAAGGATATACTAGAAACCTTAAATAAATTGAGATAATATCATATTCTTCCATGGGAAGATCCAGTATTGAAAAGATGTTAGTTCTCCCCAAATTAACTTGTTAATGCAGAGAAATTCCAGTGGAAAACAAAAAGCAGTTCTGGCTTTCCCTGGCGAAGGGGAAACTATTTCAGTTTATACAAGCAGCGCTTGAGCCCACAAAGCTTTTGTGGGTAGTAGCAGAACTGCCACTTTGAAGGAGCACGCCTCAGCTACAGTTCCACAGAGACGGCAACGCGTGTCTCAGTCCCACTGCAGCGAACTCAGCTGGGGACCAGTCATGCCATGAAGCAGGAGGGTGCCTTCTGCAGCTCTAGAACCTGCATCTCCTCTGCCGATTGCAACAGACTTCACTGGAGCAATTAAGATCAGAACTGATCCTCAGTTTTTATATTTATCACAAGAGGGGAAAGGGCCTCAGGGATGGGGGGGAAGGGGTACTCTCTAGAGAATAAGACAGGACATTTTCTTTGAAACAAAAATTTTAACATTTGACTTTATTTTGTTTCCCAATCTGATGTAGTGGCCAAAATCAATTCTGTAATTATAAACATAAGGATAATTAATTAATTTACTTCCTTTTCCCCTTCAGTCATTAGCCTCTGTATTTAGAAACAATATACACATCTATACCTGTTCCTTGCTCTTCATTAGGTCTTCGTGTGTCTTTCTTTTGGAAACATTGCTAGTTGTTGTATGAATTTTTAAAATCTAAAATGTCCAAAAATAGAAAATCCAAAGGATGGTTCAAGGGTATTGGTGGAAACGGTTATTATCTTTATTCATCCTCTTACAATTGTTTTCGAAAAGTCCAAGAGAATAGAGTAGATGCCAGGAAATTAGAAAAATGCAGCTATGGTGCAAATGTGCAAAAGACTGAAGTTGAGCAGTCCTTTCAAATTACTCTCCCTCACTGTCAGTTTGCAAGATTTGGGAATAATTGTATAAAGCTGAAATACAAAGAGAGAGACACACAAAGAAGTTTAACAAAGCAATTTGAACTTGAGTATGTGCCATAATAAAGGGATAAGGAGACTGGTTCACAGATGGTCATCGTACTTTACTTAAGCACATTGCCTGCCAGGACCCCACACGACTTCATTTATCAAATTCCTTAAGCTTGAAAGAGCAATTGTGATGACTTCACTTTACCCTAGCCCTGAACACAGTGAAAAAGATCAAGGGGGGAAAAGCTGAGCTATATATATCCAGAAGCAGCAATGTCAGACGATTTGATATATCATCTGAGTGATCAGGAGAGAGAAAGACCAGAAGACTGCAGTCTAGAAAAAGTTTCTGTACATTTGGGAGTTTCAGAGACACCAAAAACGCCAGCAAAGATCTAAGAAGTGAGGCTGACAGGAAGTAAGAAAATGCAATCAGTGCCAAGAAAAAAATTCACACCAACTCATCAGGGAAAATAGATTTGGGTATTCAGAGTTGAGAGTAATCTGAGAAAGCCACAGTGATGTCATGAGGATAGTGACAGCAAATTAGATATGTAATCAGTGTATCTCTTCCTGAGCTGCCTGTCTAATGTAAGCCTTGAAGTTCCATCACCCAGAGGGCAAACTGGGGTCATATGATTTCGGGATCACCCTTGCCATTTTCCCACTGTCTTCTGGCAACCAGATCCAGACTCGTGGGTTCATTTTGGCCCAGGTTTCAGCCCTCTCCTTCTCTTGAGAAACCTTGGAAGATGTGGTGCCCCCTTGTCCTGCAGTGAGGACATCATGGTTTCTGGAATGAGACAGGGATGTCTGCAAGTGTCCTGGAAATTTTCTCCCTTCTTCCCTGCTCCTGACCACCAGAAGAGAAATCTGAAAAAGTGAAACTATCTTTTCAATAATCCCCTTTCAGAAATCACATTCGTAGCTGGGTTTGCCATTCATTTTTGTACCACGAACTTTATGAAGTGGAAATGGCTGAACTTATCTGGCAGGGCTCTCCGCTCCAGACGGCCAGCTCCCCAGTCCCCGAGGTGTGAGGGCTGGGTTCTCCCCAGCACGTTCTTTTCAATAAACATTCCCACACTTGGCCCTTTACTCTAGCCGCCCCGTCCCTGCCCTCCCAGCGCCTGGAGCTTTCCACCTTGGCTCTGGCTCTGCTGAGCCTGGGCTCAGCCTTCCAATTCTAGGTTGACCTTGGCTGAGTGCCCCACATGGTCATTCTTCTTGTAAAAGTAGAAAATCTCAGACACAGATTTCTGCACTTGGCCTCTCTGCAGAACGTTTTAGTACTCAAGGCAAATGCAACCTCCAGCTGACACCGAAGGAAAGCAAGCGCACTTGCTTCCCAGAAGTCTGTGTTTACTGAATTGGACTTGGCCTTTGGCGACCCTGCTGCTGAGTCCGTGGTGAGAAGAGCCTTGGGCTGGGTCAGGTCTTGGGTCTATCCTCGGCTTGTTTAGCACCTGCAAGCACATAAGGCTCCCCCGCCCCCACCCCCTCTGTCTCTGACATTCTCAGTACACACTTCACCTCCCACCCTACAGGATAAACCCTTCCAGGATGTTCTTCACCATCACTGCACCCCAGTGCCTTTTGCAAAAGACTATTGTATGTGTTTTCCTCATTTGCAAAATTGACAGGATGGTAATACCTATTTGGGTGGTTTTGAAGATTAAATATTGTTTAGATCAGTGTGCGGCTATTTGAAATTTATTATTTAATTGATTCAGCCAAATTAGATAATTGATAATGAAATACAGTGTGAGGGACTTCCTCGGTGATCCAGTGGTTAAGAATCCACCTGCCAGTGCAGGGGACAAGCATTCAGTCCCTGGTCTGGGAAGACAGCACATGCCGAGGGGCAACTAGGATTGTGTGCCATGACTACTGAGCCCATGCTATAGAGTGGCACCCACCAAAGCCTGCACACTTGGAGCCCATGCTCCTCAACAGGAAAAGCCCATGCACCGCAGCAGAGTAGCTCCCGCTCATCACAACTAGAGAAAGCCTGTGCCCAGCAACAAAGACCCAGCACAGCCAAAAAAAGAAAAGAAATACAGTATGAGAGCAAATTGGAGAAATAGTCAAGCTGGGAATCTTTTGATCCCTGATCTTTTTCCTTGGTTTTTATCCCATAGAAAGATCCTCCCATAATCCACAATGTAGCAGGTTTTACCTTCCTATCAGAGAGAGCTGGGATAGGGGCTCGGATAAATCTCCTAGTTCTTGGCATCTGACAGACCTGTGACTAAAGAGGGCTCTGCAATTTCTAACTGGGTGACCTTAAAAATCTTTGAGCCTCACTTTCCTCATTGGTAAAATAGGAAACACAGCTTCTACTACATAAGGGAGCTGGGAAGGTTAAATGTTCCCAGTGCTGAAGAATGCTTGATAATCCTTGCTTTGACTCCTGGTATCAGCACCCTCCTGAGCCCTGACCAACATCACCGCAGGCCCTGGCTTTTCCCAACCTCCCAACAAATGGAGTGAATTATGTGGTCTAGTCCTCCACTTCCTATCTCCAGTCTAACCTGCTTGGCTCTTCCGTTTTTCTTTCAATCAAGCCTTTCTGGTTGCTGCCCATGCTTTGGTGTGACATGTTATATATTTTCAAGTCAAAGATTCTAGGCCAATTTCATTAAGAATCTGGAAACTTCTTTGACATTTTTCTTGGGTAAAATTATCATTCTTTGATTCCTTGGCCACCTCATCACCAGTGCCAGGGATGGCAAATATTATATGTATTGCACACACCCTCCTGAGTCAATGACAGACTTCACTAGTTGATCATAGCCATGAGCCAGGAGAGTCTCAGAGTTACTTTGAGGACATCATATGATCTCTCTACACCTTTTACTTGTTGTCTAAGAGCATTGACTTAGCTAAGGACTCATGAGCATTTAGTATGATCCTTGTAGTCATCTGCCAGTCCTGTCTACTCTGTTAGACTGAATGTACATATTGTGAAGAATTCTCCACTGACCATTAGTTCAGCTCTGTCCAAAAAGACAAACATATGGCCATTAGCCCTTGCCTGGTAACTATAACCAAGGTCTGTCATTGTAGGTTATGTAATAAAACTATATTTTATTTTGCTCTTTCCTTTTCTTAATCATCATTATTTCCCATGACATTAAATAAATATTATTTGAAAACATGAGATTTAGTAACTATGCAAATAACCTATCCAATTGATATACTTCTCTCTATTTAACAGGTTCCCTGGTGTTGGAGTTGGTATACAGCAACTCCTGGTATCTGGCTATGTTTGGTAATTCACACTGCAGTGGCTATCATTGTATCTACGTGTGTGCCTGCATCTCCAGTTATTTTTTTAGGGTGGATTTCTAGAAATTAGAATCATTGTGACCAATGGTAAGCTTTAAGGTTCTTGATGAACATTACCCTACTGCTTTCTGGAAATATTGAGACTACTACATTTCCTTCAGGGTAGAGTAAAATAGCCCCTGGAAAAGAGAATAGCAACCCACTCCAGTGTTCTTGCCTGGAGAATTCCAGGGATGGGGAAGCCTGGTGGGCTGCCGTCTATGGGGTCGCACAGAGTCAGACACGACTGAAGCGACTTAGCAGCAGCAGCAGCAGCCAGTATTTATGCCTGGGGAATTCCAAGGACAGAGGAGCCTGGTGGGCTACAGTCCATGGGGTCGCAAAGAGTCAGACATGACCGAGTGACTAACACACACACACACAGTGTAAAATAGTAGTATTAATCATCACTAAGCCAGACACTACTCTAAGAACTTGACATACAATAACTCAGTCCTCACCAGAGCCTTATTTATAGCTGAGGAAACTGAGGCACAGAGTGGATGACTAAACTGCCCAGAATCACAGAGCTGGGACATGGCAAAGCTCAGATTTGAATCCATTTCCCTGCCCTAAAATATTTCATTGCAGCTTCAACAGTCTTGAGCACAATTGAATGTTTCTATTCAGAGCAAGATTTAAATAAATCTATTGCTGGAACGGTTTGCCTTGGAAAGGAACAGAGATCATTCTGTCGTTTTTGAGATTGCATCCAAGTACTGTATTTTGGACTCTTTTGTTGACTATGATGGCTACTCCATTTCTTCTAAGGGATTCCTGCCCACAGTAATAGATATAATGGTCATCTGAGTTAAATTCACCCATTCCAGTCCATCTTAGTTCACTGATTCCTAGAATGTCGACATTCACTCTTGCCATCTCCTGTTTGACCAATTCCAATTTGCCTTGATTCATGGACCTAACATTCCAGGTTTCTATGCAATATTGCTCTTTACAGCATCAAACCCCGCTTCCATCACCAGTCCCATTCACAACTGGGTGTTGTTTTTGCTTTGGCTCCATCCCTTCACTCTTTCTGGAGTTATTTCTCCACTGATCTCCAGTAGCATATTGGGCATCTACCAACCTGGGGAGTTCCTCTTTCAGTATCCTATCTTTTTGCCTTTTCATACTGTTCACGGGGTTCTCAAGGCAAGAATACTAAAGTGGTTTGCCATTCCCTTCTCCAGTGGACCACATTCTGTCAGACCTCTCCACCATGACCCACCCGTCTTGGGTGGCCCCACGGGCATGGCTTAGTTTCACTGAGTTAGACAAGGCTGTGGTCTGTGTGATTAGATTGGCTAGTTGTCTGTGACTGTAGTTTCAGTCTGTCTGCCCTCTGATCCCCTCTCTCAGTGCTTACCTTCTTACTTGGGTTTTTCTGACGTTGGACATGGGGTCTCTCTTCATGGCTGCTCCAGCAAAGTGCAGCTGCTGCTCCTTACCTCTGATGCAGGGTAGCTCCTCTCTGCCACTGCCCTTGCCCTTGGGCACTGGGTGGCTCCTCTTGGCTGTGCTCCTGTGCCATGGCAGCCGCTGTGTGCCTCTTGATGAAAGTGAAAGAGTTGGCTTAAAGCTCAACATTCAGAAAACTAAGATCATGGCATCTGGTCCCATCACTTCATGGCAAACAGATGGGGAAACAGTGGAAACAGTGACTGACTTTATTTTTCTGGGCTCCAAAATCACTGCAGATGGTGACTGCAGCCATGAAATTAAAAGATGCTTACTCCTTGAAAGGAAAGTTATGACCAACCTAGATAGCATATTCAAAAGCAGAGACATTACTTTGCCAACAAAAGTCCGTCTAGTCACGGCTATGGTTTTTCCAGTGGTAATGTATGGATGTGAGAGTTGGACTATAAAGAAAGCTGAGCACCAAAGAATTGATGCTTATGAACTGTGGTGTTGGAGAAGACTCTTGAGAGTCCCTTGGACTGCAAGGAGATCCAACCAGTCCATTCAAAGGAGAGCAGTCCTGGGTGTTCATTGGAAGGACTGATGTTGAAGCTGAAACTCCAATACTTTGGCCACCTGATGTGAAGAGCTGACTCATCTGAAAAGACCTTGATGCTGGGAAAGATTGAGGGCAGGAGGAAAAGGGGATGACAGAGGATGAGATAGTTGGATGGCATCACTGACTCAATGGACAAGGTTTGGGTGGACTCCAGGAATTGGTGATGGACAGGGAGGCCTGGTGTGCTGCGGTTCATGGGGTTGCAGAGAGTTGGACACACAGAGCAACTGAACTGAACTGAACTGATTCCTAGAATAACTTGAGAAAAGTCTTATCCAGAAGCAGATGATGGCCCAGGTTACACTGTTCAGTCCTTTCAGCATAAACGTGTTTTAAAAGAACTCCGAGCACTTGGTGCAGAGTAAATGAAAGATTGGTCATAGCTTTGCAAACATGAGGGGATGAAAGTGTCCAGTAGTCTCACATTTAGGTCTTTCGTCCATTTTGAGCTTGTTTTTGTGTCTGTTCTTATGAAAGACATTGTTCATTTTAGTCTTAGCCCAAGTTTGGTGGATAAGTCTTCTTTTCCATGTGATTGTTACTATAATAACAGAAAATATGATATCACACAGGTTTCTGGGCTTTGTTTGATCTTAAGGGTACATGCCGTTTCAAGCATGCTCAGGTTTCTGGGCTCTTGGGATCCTAATCATTGAGCTTAATTACTGTGACTCCCGATAACTCCTTGGCAAATATATTCCTGAGTTCAACTTAGGTGAGAGAAATGTATGTTTTACCCTTGCAGCCTCCCAACCTTGGCCAGGCAGGGAGATGGACAGCCTTTCTCTCTCCTCTCTTGATGCATCTGACTGGATGATGAGATGGAACTGTCAGCTCAGAGGCCACAAGTGGTGACTCTAAGGGCTTCGGTTAGTGGAGCGCCAACAGGGCAAAGATGGCGGTGGGTGGGGAGAGATGAGGAGAATTCTGCCTAAGCGGATGTCCTGCTCAGTCCTCGTCTTCTGCGTCCCCTTCTCCTCAATACTGTGACAGAGGATGAGATGGTTGGATGGCATCATTGACTCAGTGGATATGAGTTGAGCACACTCTGATGGTGAAGGACAGGGAAGCCTGGTGTGCTGCAGTCCATGGGGTCACAAAGAGTTGGACATGACTGAGTGAGCAACAACAACAAGATCACAAGGAATGAAGCCCCTGCTCCTCTTTGTTTTGTCCCCGGCTGCTGCTCTGGTAGCATATCCTTGGCGTCGCTCAACCAACTCTGTCTCGAAGATAAACAGAAGCTGGCGTCCTGCTTTCTCTCACTGTCTCCTCCCTGACAAGGCCAGCTCTACTCACTGATGAGCTCTTGTAAGGGTTTGTAAGAGACGCGGGTTCTATCCCTGAGTCAGGAAGATCCTCTGGAGAAGAGAGTGGCTACCCACGCCAGTATTCTTGCCTGGAGAGTCCCATGGACAGAGGAGCCTGGTGGGCTACAGTCCAGGGGGTCTCAAAGAGTCAGATACAACTGAAGCGATTAAGCCTGTACCCTTTGTAACAAAAACAGGAAGCAGACAAAGCTTAAGAAGCCTTCTTCCTCAAGCCCACTCCCTTCTCTTTTCACCCAGAATCCCAGGAGGAATTCACCCCAGAAGGAAAGCTACCTGGGGAATCACAGTGGGTTCTAGAGGTGTGAAGGCACGCAGCGGTGTGCAGGACTGGGGAGGGGAAAACCCAGACGGGCTTGACTTCTGGGCTTTTCCTCATAGGAGTGGATGGGCATGTGGGCGTGAAGGGGAGAGAAACCAGCACTCAGGCCTGGGAGGCTCTGGAAGCTCCTTGACATGGAAGGTGTGGAAGAGGGACTCGGGCTGGGATTCCTCTCTCCAGTCCCCTTTGCAGCCAGTCCTGCCCCCTAGTGGGCATGGGCTGAAGGAGCAGGACTCCTAGGCTCCTCTACGGTCCACAGTGGAGAGAAGGCAAGACACCCACAGGGAGAAGGCGTGGGCATTTCAGACAGTAGCAGACTGGGAGAGGAGGAAATCCTTTCTAGAACTCAGCTGGGGCGATGGGGTGAGGCTTGACAGTCACTGCTGGTGTTACAGATGGGACAGGTGGACAGAAATGTCAGTCGCTACCTACAAATATATCCATGACAGACTTGAGCTGACAGCTAGGAGAGGATGACGACAATGAAGGCTACCTTTTGCTGAGTTTTCTGTGTGCCAAGCTACAGAGAAAACCCTTTCTGTATCATCCTCATCGCAACTCTGTGCAGTGATCATTGTTGTTACTTTGAAGATGAGAAAGTTGAGGCTCAGAGATATGAACAAGCTTGCCTAAACCACGAATAAGTGCAAAGATAAATTCCAACCTTAGAGGGACTGTCTCTAAGACCCATTCAATTCAATAGCTGCCCACAGAGTATGAACTCTAAGCCAAGCCCAGCAAGGGCATAAAAAATGAGAATGACATCACCCTTATTTTTCAAAAGTTTGCAGTCCAGTAGTATTTCCAGACCTCATTTGTATTTCTTCCCTGTGTCAAGTCCACCCCATTTGATATCCAAACCCCTTCTTAGGATTTCTTCTCCACACAGAGAGAAGAGGCACTGAGCCCCTTGTCACCAGGCCAGTGGGCTCATTGCTTTTCCTGCAGGCAGAGTGAAAATAAAGCCAAGAATCCAGAGAATGACCATGTGCCTTCTAGTGCAGGACTCAGGCTGGTTTTCTGGAAATTTGGAGCCTTGAATTCAATCCATGTCCATGGATTCTGCACAATGCTAGGGTCCCTCTGGGCACCTCAGGAAGTTTTGCCCTCCTGCTTCTGGTTAACAGGAAAGTCAGGACTGACCCCCACCCCGCAGCTTGGCCTCTGACTTTCATTCTTTGACTATCAACCCAAAGAATTTCAAAGCCACATTTCACTGCCCAACTACCTCCCTGACCCAGTGTATCTTTCAGATACGTGGCTGTACTTTTCCACCTTTCAAGCTTCCCCACATGGATCATTCTGCAGGGGGAGGGAAGTCAACCTGATTTTACCCTTTCTCTGTTTCCATTGTTAAGCTGGCCACCTCCTAGTGAGCCCCATAAGGGGAGGCTCCCAGCTTTCCTGCTTGCCTTCTGTGGCATTTGAAGTTTTATCCCTTATAGTTTTGAATTGCACTGTGCTTTTGTCTATTCAATTCTTGATGTTATCATCTGGACTCTTGTTTTATCTCACTCTAGAATCAGGTAGCCCAAGCCTTATTTATTTATTTATTTCTATTTTCACTTGAGACGGTTTTTTTTTTTTTCTCGCTTATTGTACCTTGAATGCTGTGGCTTTAACTTTCAAATGTGGCTGTGTGTAGCTGGGGTACTTCACCAGTGGCTCCTAGGCCATTGGAGGGGGAGGACATTAAGAGGGTGCATGATTGGAAAAAATGCTGGGGGAGCCCTGGGACAGAGATGACTTTGCCATTGGTTATGAATGAGGTCAAGTCTCTGCTTCAGAGCTGGGGAAGACCTGAGAGGGAGATTCCTTGAGGCAGCATGGATCCTTCCCAGATGGAAGGGGAGGTCTCTGGGAATTCCCTGGGATCTGTGCTCTGCCTGAGAGGTTCCAAGAGACATTATCTCAGTACATTCCATTTTAATAAAGAAAGTTTAAGGAGATGGCATCTGGGGAGCATGTGCAGCTTACAGAGTTGCTATAGGTAAAAAGAATTCTTTCTGCTCATAGTAAATCCACAACCACTTGGCCAGCGCGGATTTACTTCCCCTAAATCTTTCCTGCTCATGGTAAGAGGCTCAAGTTGAGTTGCAACAATCCCACCTCTGTAATGGTCCACACGAGCAGAGCTGGTGTGCCGTTGCAGGCATGTACCACAGTGGATCTCTCATCCATGCTAATTACCATCCCCCAGTATGGTATAACTGCCACGAGTGTTAACTAGGTCTGTCCAGTGACAAGTTTCCTCCAGGCGTGAGAAAGGCCAGCACCATGTCAGCAGCGTCCTCACTTCTCACTGTATTCTTCGCAGCTTTGGTCAGATGAGGACATGGTTACTGCCAACTGTCTCCTTAGAAGCAAATAACGTGCTTCTAACAGTGGTAAGACTCTAGAGCACGCATTATCCCTCCTTAGAATTTTGGAACAAACTTTTACCCATAAAAACAAGAACCCTCTAACTAAACCTCATT
The DNA here is from genome assembly GCF_042477335.2 of Ovis canadensis. Classification (NCBI taxonomy): domain Eukaryota; kingdom Metazoa; phylum Chordata; class Mammalia; order Artiodactyla; family Bovidae; genus Ovis; species Ovis canadensis. Next base: position 160,099,982 of record NC_091247.1, on the reverse strand, counting down.
GTTCCTTATCTGCCTTTCTTTCTATCTGGACAAGGTATACTATGATTCTCCTCCCACCTCCCCCATGCTACTTACCACAAGAAAGGTGATAATATTCCTCTCTTACGGGGCATTGGTGGAGGTCATCGGGAAGACATGAACACTGGTTGACCCACAAGCTGGATGTAGGTAATTGGTGGTTCCCCAATCCCTCCTCTGTCCTTGGAATATGTGTACGTCTTACCTTCCCTATTCCCAGAAGCTGCCCCAAGGACACAGCCTTGACATAGAAATGTGGTTTTGAGACCATCTGGATGGTCTACGTGACTGAGCCCAGTTAAGGCCTCTATGTAAACCTTTAAGATTCTGGTGGGCAGATGCAGAGATCTGTTCATTTTGCAGCCATGTGAGACAAGTCTCATAAGTTCCTTTTCTTGTTAAACCTGTCACACGCAAACCTGGAGTGGTCTGCCTCTTTCTTTGGTCTCTATCTGCCCCCTGTGAGTCTGGGGGCTGATAGATTACACCTGGGAAGCTCTCTAAGAAGTTTCAAACTGCCACTGGGAAGCATGCATCCTAGATGGGAAGGTCAGAGAGTCAAATTTTTGTCTTTTTTTTTTTTTTCTGAACCAAGATGTATATCCTCTTGCTGCATCTGAGCTTTTTTTGCTTTTCCTCTTTAGAGATTAAGAAATTAGACCCAAAGATCCCTTTTCATTCCAAATGCCAAGGATGTTTCTCAGAATAATGTCTGCAAAGGTCATACATGGCTTGCTTGGTGTTCCTTTCCCTTTGGAGGCAAACAATGTGCTTCTAATAGTGCTAAGACTTAAGAGCATGTATTGTCCCTTCTTAATGATGCCACATTCACTGAAAATCAGCTACTGCCAAGAAGTTGGATCTCTTAAACCATGCAATATATGTCCAGGGTTTGTTTTTTAAATGAACTCCATCACAATAACTAACTTTATTGAGCATGTACTATATATTAGGTATTCTTCTAAGCCTGTGCATGTAAAGTCCCTTTTCTTTAAATGTTTCTCTCTTTTGCATATCACTTTTGTTGATCTATTTGATTTACTTATTTTTGATGACTTGGGGCCTTCGTTGCTTTGTGCAGGCTTTCTCTAGTTGTGGTGCGTTGGGGCTACTCTTTGCTGTGATACTTAGTTTTCTCACTGTGGTGGCTTCTCTTGTTGCGGAGCACAGGTTCTGGGTGTGCGGGCCTCAGTGTTTGCAGCAAACAGGCTCAGCAGTTGCAGCACATGGGCTTAGTTGGTCTGTGGCCTGTGGGATCTTCCCAGACCAGAAATTGAACCCGCGTCTTCTGCAGTGGCAGGTACATTCTTATCTACTGTGCCACCAGAGAAGTCGGCAAAGTCACTTTTCCTTTCATCCTCACAGATATCCTGTGAGGTAGATTCTATTTTTTATCCTCATTTCACAGAGAAGCAAACCAAAACATAGAGTGGATAAATTACTTTCCCAAGGTCGTATAACAATGTGATAGAACTGGGATTCTAGTGCAGGCTGTCTAACACCTGAATTTATGCTCTTTTAACCTCCAGGTGGAATCTGCATTCCTGCAAATGTTCCCCTCCTCCCCACCCCAGCCTCAATGATTTTAGGACCTGTTTGCAAGGACATTATATTTCCCAAATGTTTGAGTCTAGAACTTACTTGTATGTCTTGGAGATACGATTTGACTCAGGTTGTATATAAATATATGTAACACCAAACTTGGTATATACAAGATCTTAGGATGAATAAGCTTGACATTGAGTTTCCTTTAAAGAACCATAGAGACAGATGACTGCCTCTAACATGGGTAGATATTGATTTGGAAACTTCATTCTGTTATATTTTCTAATAGGAAGCCCTGATCTTTTCATTGAGCCTCTGGCCATAGCCTCTTGCTTTGGGCCTTAAACAGACAATAAGCTCGGCTTATCTTCATGAATGAGAAATATTGCCCAGTTGCTCAAAGGGAGATTGCCTGGTCGATGCCTTCTGGCAGGGATAGGATGTGGCTCTAGCTGCACCCTCTCCTCCTCCTTCTGCACTCAGTTCAAGCTGGTTTAACCAAAACCAACAACCACCCTCCCAAAGGTTTTTTTTAACCTCAGGGACCCCCAACTCACACCCCCAACCACCACCATTGAAAGAAATGCTCATGGCACCCAGAGCTAGGCCTGGCACACGATAAGCACTCAATAAATATTTGTTACCTCATGGCAAGATCGATCCATTCAGCAGTGATTTTTCACTTTTCCTAGAGTTGCACTGCAGGGTCCCTTTAAATGGCCAGCTCCCCGAGTGCATTTAAAATGCGACTTGATTTATAGGAATTCCATGTGCATGGTTCTGCAGGGCCACATCAATCGTGTAAACTGAGATGCGTGTGCTGCTGGGTTCCCACTGACCTAGCGTGTTGGCAGCTCTCCTCCACCAGCTTGGAATGCGCACAAACCCCGAGTCTGCTCTCCCTCCTTTTATCACAAAGGAGCTCATTTTGTGAATGAACAGCCACTGCCAACAGCATGATGGTATTCCCAGTGACCTTTGCCCGGGGATTGGATTCCCGCCCAGCAGGGAGACAAGGCCTTAGGAAAAGGCTAGTTCATTGATTGCCACAGCCCGCTGGGCTGAGGTCTGGGGAGGAAAAGGCTCAGAGAACTTTCCTTTTTTTTTTTTTTTTTTTCATGAATCACCTCGGAGAAGCCACCCTTCCCGCCTGTGTAGCTGTCTCCCTTCTTTGTATGGGCATATTGGATTCTGTTCAGCAGGGAAGTTTTATTGCTTTTGCTGCTCTGCTCCTGCCTCTTTTTTTTTTTTTTTGTAGCCATGAATAAGAATCACTCTAGTTTGTCTGTGCCATTTCCCAACTGCAATTCTGGGGTCCTCATGAGCTTCACCCTGTCCTCCCCACCCGCCTTTCCTCCTCCTCCTCACCATGGCTTTTTTAGTTTGATGTTTTTAGGTATCAAAGGAAGGTCTCCAGGAACCCTGCAACTAAAGACTTTAATGAGGACCATGCCCAAGAAATTCTGGCTGCCAGAGACATGATGATGATTTATGTCGCTCACTCACTCCCTAACAGCAAGAGGACTATTTGTAAAAATAAAAAAGCTGCTCATATGGAATTAAACAAGAGCATAGCTGCTTCCTTCCAGACCCCGGGAGCTTAACAAAGAGCATCCACACTCGGTCGCCAGCAGCACATGGCTCGGGGCCGATATTAGTCTTCCTGTCACATAAAGCTAACTCCTGTTAGCCCAGGCAGCACACTCTGTCGGTAGACTTCAGAAGGCTCATTCTGAGCAAAGAGCAAATGTGCACAGACATGGAAGGTTATGTGTGCTCACCCTCAGGTCTAGGCTGAGCCGCTGAAGGATCCTGTGTGTCCAGAGCCGGGGCTGCTACTGTGGCGGACGCTGAAACTCAATGCAGGGCATTTGTTCCTGGCATCGGAGTTGAGTGACTCATGGATACCAGCTGGGTTCTGGCCAGCTCGGTGGAGTAAGCGTGGAGGGAGGATGTAAACTCTAAGGCCCTTACCTCCTCCTCTGTGCACCGAGGTGACCTCACAGCCTTGCTGTCAGCAGTAATGGGAGAGAGCACAGAAGACACAAGCCAGGGCCGAGACATGGTGGTGCAGTGGCGAAGAGCCCGCCTGCCGACGCAGGAGGCACAGTAGACTTGGGCTGGGTTCCTGGCTCGGGAAGACCGACCGGAGAAGGAAATGGCAACCTTCAGTATTCTGGCCTGGAGAATCCCACGGGGTCGCGAAGAGCTGGACTCGACTGAGCACACAGCACACGCCGATACATGCTAATTGTGATTACTCTGTATTGTGGCCGCCGGGAAGCAGTGCCTCTCAGACCTCCTGCAACAGCAACGGACTGTCCTGTGTTCTCTCGTGTGCTGGGTAGTCAGGTGCAGCTCCCAGGAGGACTCAGAAGAGGCACAAGAGAACACAGCAGGTCCTAGAAAGGGGGTTATAGCAGGTCACGAAGTGTCCCAGGGAACAGCTGGTTTCTGGTCAAGCGGCCGAAGACAGGATGGAAAGAACTGTCTAGGTCAGGGCCCAGTCCTTTACTATTCTTAGACTTGCCTAGCCCTTGGAAGAGCAGTCTCTCTCCAGTCAGAAAAGGTTTTCCAATATGTTAAAATATCATATGCAGAAAGTTAAAAGTATACACAGTAGACAGTCCCAGCTGCAGGGCTCTAAATCCTTGGTGGCGCCAGGCTGGCCCCAAGGCTACACTTCCCCCAGGTTCTCCAAGCTGTTCTTGGAGCCTCGCAGAGATGCTGGTACAGCCTCCTCTTGAGAGGCCTGGGACTCCTTGAACAGCAGCTTTACCTCGAGGATGCCCCAGGAGTTGAGTCTGGCTCAGTCTTCCTGGGAACGGGGCTGCTCCCTGAGATGGTCCCATCTGGTCTCCCTCGCAGGGCTCAGACCCACATCAGGTCTGAAGGTTCTCTCTCTGCCTTTTCTGCTCACCCTTGAACCTGTTTTCTCCCACAGACCCTTCCTCCAGTAGCTGCAGTAATTGTGTTACATGTCTAAAGCTCTACATGACAGCACTAGTACAGAAGTTGCTAGTAAGCCAACTTCTCTGATTACGGACATTTATTCACTCTTTCACTTTGTCACTTAACCGTAAAAACATTGAATAAATAGGGAAAGAGTGCTGTAAACTGAACGTGTGTATCTCCCTCAGTTCCTGTGTTGAAACCTAATCCCCAGCGCGACAGCGTTTGCACACGGTGATTAGCTCATGACGGCTCCCCCTCATGGGACGACTTGCCTGGTGGTCCAGTGGTTAAGAATCTACCTTGCGGTGCAGGGGACACAGGTTCTATCCCTGGCAGGGGAACTAAGATCCCACATGCCTCGAGGCAACTGGGTCTGTGTGCCATAACTACCTAGCCTGCAGGGACTGCATCAAAATAACCCACGTGACACAATGAAGATTCCCATGTGTTGCAACTAAGACCCAACAAAGCCAAAGAAAAAAGTAAAAAAAAAAAAAAAAAAAAATTTAAAGAGAGAGATCCCAGGGAGCTCCTTGCTTCTTTTGCAAGTGAGGATGCAGTGACACGAAGGCCACCTACAAACCAGGAAGTGGGTCCTCACCAGACACAGACTCTCTTGGCGCCTTGATCTTGAATTTGCCAATTTTCCAGAACTGTGAGAAATAAATCTCTGTAGCCATCCAGTCTATGGGATTTTTGTAATAGAGTCCTGAATAGGCTGACAGTGTGTGCTGAAAGATACATACACAAATAATCATAGTAATATGGTGAATATTCAAATAAAGAAATGCAGGTATCCATGAGAGGAAGTACTTTATTCTGCCAAGGTTGTGGGAGTGCGTGGGGATCGACGACGAGGAAGTCTTCATTAAAGGACAATTAAACTCAGGTGAAAGACACACCCTCCATGCTCTCACCCTTATCTGTGGTGTGACCTGAGGAGTGAATGAGAAGGAAGAACAGGAGCCCTAAGATGGACAGCATCACACCCTTCCGTGAGTTTTCTCCCTCCTCTCTCACTGCCTTTTACAGTGGCTGTAAAGTAGCAGTAATTCTCCACGGAGCTGAGAAATTTTACACTTTGCCAAGTTGAAAGAGACACTACGACCTGAGCTTGTCCATACTGGAAGGCAACTGTCAGACCGGTAAGCCTAGTCTGAGAGCCCACCAGGGAACAGCGACCCACACTCGAGCTACTCACCCTGGAGGTGGTGTCGATTCTTACTCGGGCTCAGCCTGACCCCAGATCCAGTCTCCATGGTCAAATGGGGGTCTGCTATGGACAGAATGGTGTTCCCCCAACACCCCAATTTCATACATTGAAGTCCTAAACCCTAGTACCTCAAAATGTGACTTTATTTGGAGTGAGGGTCTTTACAGGGGAAATCAAGTGAAAGGGAGGTCATCTGGGTGGGACCCAATCTGGTATGACTTCCTTATGAAAAGAGGAAATTAGGTATAAAGACGTGGGAAGAGAAAAAGAGTCCTGGGGGAAGATGACCATCTCTACACTAAGGAGAGAGGTATGGAACAGAGCCTTCCATTCAGACCCTCGCAAGGAAACAGTCCTGCCCAGGCCTTGATCTTGGCTGCCTATCCTCAAGAACTGTGAGACAATAATTGCTCTTGGTGAAGGCTGCCAACCTGTGGCACTCCAGACGGCAGCCTGAGCACCATATTGTGACTCCTCCTCCCCTCCTTCCTGGGGAAAGGACCAAGGCCCACTCTGCTCTCAGCCTTAGCACAGAGTGGTGAGCAGGGAATGATGGTGTTTTTCTTTCCCAGAGAACTGGGAATCAGTCTCTGACTGTGGGAGAGAGAGCAGGGGAGGTGAGGCCTGAGGAAAAGCAGAAAGCTGGGCTTTCCACAATGCAAGATGGTCATGTAAGATGGAGAAGAATGGTCCAAAGAACACAGGTCCCAGGAGCCTCACGCAAAGGTTGGGAAAGATACACTTTGGCACCTTTGATTTTAAGGCACAAATGCTATTGGAGAACGAGGCAGGTTATTTCTCAGGAACTGAAAATGAAGATAGGCCATGTGATAAGGATTAGAGTAGACCGCTCGCACTGCAGTCCAAAAAGGAAGAAAAATGAGGCAAGAAGAGGGATGTGTTTAAGGACTATGACCTAAAAAGCAACAAACATGAAACCTTTGTTTTACCCCTTGAGAAATCTGAAATGGGAATTTGTGAGAAAAGCCTGAATGATACCTCAAACTCACATCTTGACATTGCTGGAAAGGAAGGCTTCACTGGCCCTGGGTCAGAAGCAAGAAGCATGAGTAATTTTAACTTGTAAGGTGTGATGTGACGATGCAGTCACTTTCCTGGGGACAAATCCAGCCAGACCATGACAGATACTACATTAAGGCAAACCACGTCTGCTGGGAGCAAACCAATGCCCAAGGCAGGGCCCACGGTATCTTACTGCCCAAACCATCTCCCTTAAGTGAAACATTTCTTGGAATTAGTTTATTCGCTCTGGTGTTTTTTGACATACTGAACAGGCACATTTCCTGCTAAAACGTTTTCTTTTTCATTTTAACGTAAACAACAGAAATGTGTGGGGTGGACTTCTCCAGTGGTCCAGGGGTGAAGACTCTGCCTTCCAATGCAAGGTAGTGTAAGTTCAATCCCTGGTGGGGGAACAAAGATTCCACATGCCACATGCAGCCAAAATTTTCAAATATATAACTAAATAAAACTTGTTTTTTAAAGGAAATGTGTGAGGTTACTAAGCATAAATCTTTCCCCAAAATGTACACACTTGCACGTGCCTCTTTTCAGTGTCCCTGAGGTGAGACCAATGAGGCCAGTGCACCTCATATGACCTTACGCCTCTCTCCCAGCATAATTTATGAGCCTCCTCTACCCCACTCCTATATGGCCAGTGCTTACAGGAGTGGTACAAATAGCCAAGATGAAAGACAGGAGAGAATCGGGGTCTAAATTAGCGAACAAGCGTCCCCACCCTCATCCATGTGGAGGGAAGCAACTCAGAGAGAGTCTACACCCACTGTGAGATGCAGTGATGCTGAAAAAGCAGAGGGCGATCCTGGGGTCTTCAGGGGGACAACAGCTGAAGCCACAGCTAAGGAGAGAGGACTCTGGGTGACAGCAGCCAGCTTTCAGGGGAATTCTTTAGTTTACTGAGTGCCTTTCAGGCATGAGGAGAACGAGGTCCTGAGAATGGGGAGCCACAGGGACCCATCGTGAGGTGTGCACTGTGCTCTGTGGGTCTGAGTGACTGCCCTGCCCCTCAGCACTAGCTTGGGGAAGTGCTATGCTTTTTCTTCTCGCTCTTCTCCTAACCATGTCTTTTCCAATCACCGTTAGGAATATCCTTACGTAACAAAAGCCCTAATCTGAACTTCAACTTTCTTTCTAGAGGAGCAGAAATGGGCATTTCTCTCTGGGTATCTTGCTGGCATTCTACGCTCACCATGCTTACACGTGCGCCTGCAAGCTCAGTCATTTCAGTCATGTCCGACTCTTTGCAACCCCATGGACTGTAGCCCTCCAGGCTTCTCTGTCCTCGGGATTCTCCAGGCAAGAATCCTGAACTGGGTTGCCATTTCCTCCTCTAGGGGATCTTCCCGACCCAGGGATCAAACCCATGTCTCCTGGGTCTCCTGCATTCCAGGTGAATTCTTTACCTCTGAGGCACTGGGGAAAACCCCTTTAAACTCATCACCTTTCCCCATCTCTTCTGCCCTCCCCTCCACAAACCAACAGACGCGCAAGATACCCTTTTTCACTTGTGGGATCAAAGCTTCAATTTCCTTTGACTCCTTTGTCTTCCTCCCAGTCCAGCTTACCATGTAATTTTCAGCTCCCTGTACAAGATCTATAGAAGATGCACTTTCTTTCCCAGTTCAGCTGTCAGTATCACTGTCCCCCCATCCTCATCCTTCAATATATCAATGCTGTGGACTCCCAAGAGATTCTTCAAACTGTAACTCTGAGCTTCCTCCAGTATCCCCACTGGTGGAATTCCCTTTGAGATGGCAGACCCAATGCCCGTTTCCTCCACGAATTCTCCGTAATGTGCCCAGTGAGTTATGGGCTCTTCCTCTTTCCAAACCACAGAGCCAAAATGTATCTTACCTTGTGTTCATGAAGATGCCTCCCAGGTTTCTATATTATGCCCTCTGTGCTACATATACACCTATCCAACATTTTACTTGACTTCTCCACTTGGGTAACTTACGAGCACCTCAAATTAGATGTCCTTTATTTCTTATATTACTTATAAACACGTCTTTTCATTGTTCAATTGCAAGTGTTTATATCTGGGCAAAATTTTTGGTATATCTGATAGAAGTGAAAAGCATAATTTTTCCTTTTAATATGTTTTTTAAAATTATTTTTATTTATGTATTTATTTGGCTATGCCAGGTCTTAGTGCCATATGTGGGATCTTCTATCCTTATTGCAGCATATGGGATCTAGTTCCCTGTTCAGAAATGGAACCTGAGCCCCCTGCCTTGGGAATGAGGAATCTTAGCCTCCTTTACTATTAATGGGACTATTTTGGCACATAACAGTTTTTCATTTAGTGGGAGTGTTTTCATAAACAAATTCAAGTTCTTTAGTGAGGGGAGGGATGGGTATACATGTTTATAGAAGGTGACCAAAAAATAGCTGAATGGAAAACAGAAGGTACTACTCGTTGCTCAGACCCTGAGCTGTCCCTGGAATTCAAATCTCACAAGCCAGCCTGCTTTCTCTATACCATATCTTGCCCTGCTTAGGATGATAATTATTTGCATACAAATCTTATCTTCTTGAGAGCAACCTCCTCAAAGTCAGGTCTGTTTTAGTCCAGTTATAATTAAACTCATCTTTCCATTTAAGGTGCTTCTGTATGCACTTTGTTAGCAAATTTACTGTAGAACCACCCACCACATTTATTTACTCAGCAAACATTGACTGAGTGCTTCCCCAGATGTCCGGCACTGCACTAGTTTCTGAGTACCCAAAGATGAATGGAGTTCAGTTCAGTTCAGTCCCTCAGTCATGTCTGACTCTTTGCAACCCCATGGACTGCAGCATGCCAGGCCTCCCTGTCCATCAGAACCCCCGGAGTTTACCCAAACTCATGTCCATTGAGTCGGTGATGACATCCAACCATCTCATCCTCTGTCATCCCCTTCTCCTCTCACCTTCCATCTTTCCCAGTATAAGGCTCTTTTCAAATGAGTCAACTCTTTGCATCAGGTGGCCAAAGTATTGGAGTTTCAGCTTCAACATCAGTCCTTCCAATGAACATCCAGGACTGATCTCCTTTAGAATGGACTGGTTGGATCTCCTTACAGTCCAAGGGACTCTCAAGAAGACTCTCTCCAACACCACAGTTCAAAAGCATCAATTCTTTCATGCTCAGCTTTCTTTATAGTCCAACTCTCATATCCATACATGACTACTGGAAAAACCATAGCCTTGACTAGACAGACCTTTGTTGGCAAAGTAATGTCTCTGCTTTTTAATATGCTATCTAGGTTGGTCATAACTTTCCTTTCAAGGATTAAGCATCTTTTCATTTCATGGCTGCAGTCACCATCTGCAGTGATTTTGGAGCCCCCCAAATAAAACCTGCCACTGTTTCCACTTTTCCCCATCTATTTGCCATAAAGTGATGGGATCAGATGCCATGATCTTAGTTTTCTGAATATTGAGCTTTAAGCCAACTTCTTCACTCTCCACTTTCACTTTCATCAAGAGGCTCTTTAGTTCTTCTTCACTTTCTGCCATAAGGGTGGTGTCATCTGCATATTTGAGGTTATTGATATTTCTCCCAGCAATCTTGATTCCAGCTTGTGCTTCAGTCAGCCCAGCATTTCTCATGATGTACTCTGCATATAAGTGAAATAAGCAGGGTGACAATATACAGCCTTGATGTACTCCTTTTCCTATTTGGAAATGAATGCAGTGTGGTCCCTAATATCAAGATGCTCAACATTTAGTAAGAGAGAAAGAGAAGCAAAGAGTTAAATATAGGGAAAGAAAGAATCAAAGGCTCTAATAGAAGAGTAAAGGGAGCAGGCTGGTGCAAAAGACTTGACTCTACCACAGGAAAAGAAGGATTACAGGAAGATTTCAATGAAAAGGGGGCTTCCCTGGTGGTTCAGATGGTAAAGAATGCACCTGAAATGCAGGAGACCTGGGTTCGATCCCTGGGTTGGGAAGATCTCCTGGAGAAGGAAATGGTTACTCACTCCAGTATTCTGATCTAGAGAATTCCATGGACAGAGAAGCCTGGCAGGCTTTAGTCCATGGGGTTGCAAAGAGTCGACATGACTGAGTGACTTTCACTCACTCAGTGAAAAGGATGCTTGAGTTTGATCCTGAAGGGATAGCATTAATGATCAATGAATGTTGGTTGATGCTGCCTCCAAGGCACTGTTGGCTTGGGCTCTGGAACTGTTCCTGAGGTTGGATTATTATTTTCCCTGGTGAATGTAGAAATCAATGAGAGAAAAGAATAATGAAGACATGAGCACTGACCTCAAAGCTGGAAAGAATTCATTCATCATGCATCTTAGATTAACTCAAAGGAAATGAATAGAGAGGATTATCCAGATTTCTTCCTTGTTGAGTTTTCTCCTTTTCATTTTAAACTTTGCCGCAGCAGGATTCTCTTAAAGCTTCTCAAAGGTATAAGAGACTGTCAGTTGGTTATTATGATTGAAGTGGAAGGGCTGGAAGCATTTTCAGAGGTATCCAAGTGCATAAGGTGCAACTATTAGGTAATGAGTTGGAATTTTAACAGTCCTGGACGCATACATCTTAATGAGCATGGTCCCCCGGGGAGGAGGTCAGCAGCTTATTCAAGTGATTTTGCCATTACTGAAAGCATTCTGAGAATGCACGTCTCTCTGGAAATTGTCTTCAAACCTACAGCATGTTCTTTTGAATTGCCCTGATGATGGGTAAACCCTGGGCGTTTGAGTCTGAATTTTTACTTATGTGTAACGGGTAATTTTCCAGGCCATACCAGCCTGGGGGAATAGTTTAATGATAAGACAATGACATAAACCCATTACTCCATAGCTCAGCTCCACCAGCCAGTTTGCTAGAGTTCTGAACCACCGCATTCTGCCTCCAGGTGTCCATTTAGCAAGTGAAGAGAAACACTGGGGTGGAGAGACGGGAGAGTAGAGATGAGTTTTTACAAATAGGCTTACTTTAATTACTCTTCCATCTTTTTCTCCATAACTCTTGAGTTGTCTGGCAACCAATTCTAATCCATTCAACGGGAGCCCAGTGGGTCTCACTGAATCTAGAAGATACTCTGTGGAGATACTCCATGTGTAGCTTATTCAAGACCCATGCCATCAGTTCCTTCTCTCCTTTTATGCTGTTTCAACTCCACCATTAAGAAGTGGCGTTCCGGTTCCCAGGTGGTCCAGTGGTTAAGATCTGCCTGCCAATGCAGGGAATACAGATTCCATCCCTGGTCTAGAAAGATTCTACATGCCATGCGGCAACTAGTCCTGTGTGCCACAACTACTGAGGCCGCGTGCTGCCAACTGCTGAAGCTCCTTCCCCTAGAGCCTCTGCTCTGCGAGAGAAGCCACCGATGAGAAGCCCATGCACTAACTAGAGAGTAGCCTCCACTCGCCACAACTGAGAAAGCCTGTGTGCAGCACCAAAGACCCAGTGCAGCCAAGATACTTTGATTAATTAAAGGAATCTTTTAAAAGAAGCAATGTCTGTCCTCTGTCTGCTAAAACCTGGGCTGACTTGTGGTTGCTTGGACCAACAGGACACATCAAAGGTGACATTGCAGTAATTCTGTACCTAGCCTTTGAGAGAACTGGCAGCTTCTACATTCTGCGTCTTAGATTACCTCCCCTTAGGATGTCTCTTCTAGGAACTCAGCCACCACTTGATGAGAAGTATAAGCCATGTGGAGGTCATGTACTCCAGTGGACAGTCCCCAGCTGAGCTTCCAGCCAATGGCCTGCATCAATTCCAGCCATGTGAATGGACTTTCTTGGATGTCCAGTCCATTGAGACTTTAAAGAAGTCTCACCCAGCATGAGTGAGATACTCCAAGTGAGAACCACCCAGCTGCAGCTAGCAGCCTCACAAAACCATGAGAAACATGTATTATTGTTTCAAACTTATGCATTTTGGGATCATTTGTCACGCAGCAGTAGAGAAGCAGAATGTCCCATATCCCTATTATGCCAGCCCTGGGCCAGCAGTCTTAACTTACTGCCCTGCTGTCACTGATACTGACATTCCTTCAGGCAGCCCACCCAGTTAGTCCCTTTGGTAAGTAACCTCTATCAAGTGGTAAAGCTGAGGCCCTTGTATAGCTTGTCCATCTGTACTACCTACCAGAAATGACCATTTTCCTATTTTTTCTTTATTCTTGTTCTATAGCTAATACCCAACCAGTGGGAGGAAGTAGAAGAGTTTGTTTTTACTCTAAGATGTTTACTCTAAGTTTGTTTTTACTCTGGCTATATTTTGCCAGAACCTTGGTCGTCTAGGTGGTAACTCCCTTGCTTCACGCTCCAGACCTAAGAGGACAGAAAATTCAAATCCCCTACTTTTTCACCCATTAGTATCCCACTTTCCACTTTCTTCTCTCCTCACCTTCTAGCCAACCACTTTCCCCAGAATTTGTCCATGTGATCCAACTTAATTTTTAAAAACTAGCACACTGTTGCACACACATGAAATGCTAAAAAAAAAAAAAATCCATTTGCTATCTCATTATTCATTCACTAAGTATTCATTTAGATGCTGGTTTTATACCGGGTCCTACACTAGGTTATAGGGAGACAATTAGCTCAATTTTTTAAAACTTAAAAAAAATATATGGATGGCTGAAGTGGTGGAAAAGAGCAGAGGAAGCAAGCTTTTGCAACAGATGGAAACCAAAAAAAAAAAAAAAAAGGAGCTAAGTCTCAAAAGGGAGATGAGTGATGAAACTATGGAATTCTATTTTAAGTTTAAGTTTTTAAAAAGTATCATTTATATAGTAATGAGGCTGACTTCTTTTGAGGTTCATATATCAGTCCAGAAGGGGATTTCAAAATAGTATGCATGTCCAACATGTTTTTAGCGATAGAGACGTAACTGGAAATCGTGAAGCCTCCTAGGATGACTGGGTTGTTAAAACTCAAATCACACCAGTATCTGCTTCAAAGATGGGAGATGTGTGAGAGTGTTTAGTTTTGCACAGCTCTCAAAGGAAGCGGAAGTGTCTGCAGTGTTGCTTCTTCTCCATCTTTAAGACTCCAAGGAGGTAAGGGTTTCAGAGATGCTCCCCTTGGTTTCAGTTCACCTGAGTCAGAGTGGGGGCTCTCATGGTCCAGACCTCTGCTCCTCAACTTTCTCACCACCAAGTCACCATCAGCTCTCACCAAGATCATAGCAAGAGTTTCCCAACTGAACTTTTTCTTCTGTTCTTCCCCACTTCCCACTAGCTTGTTCTCCACCCAGCAGCCATTGGGACTCCCTTACAATGAACATTCAAAAACCATTGTTTCTCTGTCCATTACCTTCTAATGGTTCCCCGTATTTCAGAATACAAACCCAAGTCTTTAAAATGATCCATAAGGTGCTTCAGGGTCTGTGGCAATTCCCAGTCACCTCTCTGACTTCATCCCCAGCCCTCTCCCTGAGATGCTCAGCACTTTGGACTCATGGCTCATCTGATCATTTTTTAAACAAGCCTTTACATGTGCTGTTCCCTCTGCCTGGTACCCTCCCCTTCGAGTAGCCATGTGACTCACTCCCTCACTGGCTTTAGTCTCTGCTGAAATGTCACCTTGCATCTGAGAGGTTTTCACTCTCCATCCTTTTAACAAGAGCAGTTCCTAGCTCTTCTTAGCACTTCTTATCCTCCTTGCTTGAACTGTTTTTCTCCCTAACCCTCAGAAGCACACACATGACTTTTTCATTCATTGTTTCTCCCAGCTAGAAGGTTAGCTCCAAGAGACAGGTAGTAATTTTTGTTTGTTCACTACTGTATCTCTAGCATTTACAGTCATGCCTGGTACAAAGTAAAAACTCACATATTCATTAACTGAGCTTCCTTGGTGGCTCAGATAGTAAAGAAACTGCCTGTACTTCAGGAGACCCAGGTTCAGTCCCTGGGTCAGGAAGATCCCCTGGAGAAGCAAATGGCTACCCACTCCTTTATGCTTACCTGGAGAACTCCATGGACAGAGGAGCCTGGTGGGCTATAGTCCATGGGCTCGCAAAGAGTCAGATAGGACTGTGTGAGTAACACTTTCAGTTTCATTCATTAACTAATTTAATTAGTTACTCCCAATGGCAAAGTGAAAGAGGAGAGTGAATAAGTTGGCTTGAAGCTCAACATTCAGAAAACTAAGATCATGGCATCTGGTCCCATCACTTCATGGCAAACAGATGGGGAAACATTAGAAACAGTGGCTGACTTTATTTTTTTGGGCTCCAAAATCACTGCAGATGGTGATTGCAGCCATGAAATTAAAAGATGCTTACTCCTTGGAAGGAAAGTTATGACCAACCTAGATAGTATATTAAAAAGCAGAGACATTACTTTGCCAACAAAGGTCTGTCTAGTCAAGACTATGGTTTTTCCAGTAGTCATGTATGGATGTGAAAGTTGGACAATAAAGAAAGCTGAGCGCCGAAGAATTGATGCTTTTGCACCGTGGTGTTGGAGAAGACTCTTGAGAGTCCCGGATGTTCATTGGAAGGACTGATGTTGAAGCTGAAACTCTAATACTTTGGCCACCTGATGTGAAGAGCTGACTCATTTGAAAAGACCCTGATGCTGGGAAAGATTGAGGGTGGGAGGAAAAGGGGACGACAGAGGATGAGATGGTTGGATGGCATCACCAACTCAATGGACACGGGTTTTGGGTGGACTCTGGGAATTGGTGATGGACAGGGAGGCCTGGCGTGCTGTGGTTCATGGTTGCAAAGAGTCGGACACGACTGAGCGACTGAAATGAACTGAACTGAATGACAAAGGAGAGGGAGTTCTTAACTATAGGAAATGGCTTAAGTATGTGAACAGTCAACCCAATGTTTAATTTGGGAGGAAAGTCTCCTGTATTATCCTACTAATTTTAAAGACTTTTGAACTCTGTTCCATAACAAAATCTGTTAGAAAAATAATCTAGGGGTGAAGTAGACATTCTGAATATACATATGATGTCTGTCATTCATTCAAGAAGGGAATATTGATTGAGTACTTGTGAAATGCCAAGTACTTTCAGGGCATTTGGGACTGTCTCTGTCTCTCTAGGGTGTATCCTTTCCTGTTATTTTGTAATCCTTCTAGCACCATACACCTTCAAGAAGCATGTGTCCTATAAAATTCAGAATTTAATGGAGCAACTTGGGGTCAATTCTTGATTTTCTATTGTTGAATAATAAATCATGCCAAAACTTGGTGCTATGAAACCCCACAATTTTACAAATCAGAAATTTGGACAGGGCTCTATGAAGGCAGCTCCACAGCTTTTGTTTCTGTTCCATGTTGACTGGGGCCTCAGGGGGATGGCTCGAATGGCTAGAGAATGGTTGGCTTGCCTAGGGCCATGCGTCTGGAAATTTGTTCTGAAAGTTGCCTGAGTTCCTTGGTTTTTTTTCCAAGTTATATCTTCTGGACCTGAAATATTTTTTCACTCACATGACAGGCACTAGGGCCAGACTAGCAAAAAGAGCTGGGATTGGCTAGGCATCTTACTCTCTCCATAGCCACTTCATGAGGCTAGCTTGGGTTTCCTTATAGCATGGTGGTCTTAGGGTAGTTGGATCTCTTCCATGAGAGCTGGCTTCCTCCAGAATGAGTTTTCCAAGAGGCTAGACAGAAGTTGGAAGGTTTCTTATGATTCAGCCTTACAAGTTTTAGAATATCAATTCCACCACATCAAGCAAGTTCTTAACACCAGCCCATATCTAAAGAGAGAGCAATTAACATTCTACCTCTCAATGGAAAGAATAGGAAAAAAAAAAAAAGAATTGAAACCATTTTTAATCTATCATACTACATTTAGGCAGTGAGCTAATACCTTATTTGCAGCTTCTTTTTTTAAAATTAATTTTTATCAGAGATAGTTGTTATAAATGTTGTGTTAGTTTCTTCTTTAGAGCAAAGTGAATCAGCTATATGTATACATATATCCACTCTTTTTTTTTTTTTTTTAAATCTTATGACAGTTCTATGAAGTACATAGAGATATTATTCCCATTTTCCAGATAAAGAAATTGAGGCTTTGAGAAGTAACTTCCCCTTGAGCCAATAGCTAACCATGGAGCCAGGAACAAATAAAAACTCAATGTCCTTATATTTATAAATGAACATAACATTCTGCCTATTTATAACTTGTTTCAAGACAGAAAAAAGTGAGTGGAGGTAGAAGCTTGGTTCCTATGATAAGTCCTTGTTAACTGCAGATAAAGAAAGTGTGTATTAGTTGTTCAGTTGTGTCCTACTCTTTGTGACCCCATGGGCTGTAGCCCACCAAGCTCCTCTGTCCATGGAGTTCTCCAGGCAAGAACACTGGACTGGGTTGCCATTCCCGTTTCCAGGGAATCTTTCTGACCCAGGGATTGAATCTGGGTCTCCTGCATTGCAGGCAGATTCTTTACCATCTGAGTCACTGGAGAAGCCCTGTAGATAAAGAACCTCATCAAAGCATCGGACATAATAAGCCCATCTTCAAACTTGGACCAGAGAGAAGGTTTCAGGCTCCAAAGAAGAATGTCAGCAACTATAAAATAAAGCAGCTCTGCCTTAGGGTGTATGTGAACCACAGCTGGTAACCCCAGACTGGGATATTGATGTCTTCAGGGCAAATGAAAGAGAACATGTATGCCAAATTGTGTGTGTGTGTGTTTTAACCTAAGAAAAATAGTGGCGAGGCTCTGGACCGACCCTAACAATCCCACATTCATGAAGTGGCTCCAATCAGTGGGGCTGTGTTTGGAATGGAAAGACCCAGAGTCGAGTAAAAGGAAAGTGGAATTTTTCTTTGGCATTTTGAAGTCCCTTCTTAGCTCATGGTTTCGAGCTGCTTGAAAAGCTTGAAGGGAATTTCCACACTTCGCGCACTTCCCGTGGCTGCCTGCCGCCTGGCTCTGGAGCACATTCTGTGGGCTTTAGTGTGTCCCATTCCTCAGCGTTATAATAGATGCTGCCAGTAGGGCTGGATGCTGGCAGTGCAAGGCTGGTCACCCTGAAAGGTTTACCAGGGTCCTGTTTCCTGACTGAATGCTTGGTTGATGGTATCTTGTCTGATTCATATCCTATTGGAAATGGTGTGAAACAGGGCCCTGCAGGACATCTGGTTTTAGTCAATCTGGCTTATGCAGCCATGTTTGACAGGCAGCAGGGGCTCGGCTGCTGGTTTTAAAAGAGAAATTCGTTTCAGGGAAAGATTTTTTTTTTTTTTTTTGCTTCAGTGACCTGAGAAACTTACCACTTGCTTGTGGCTAACACAATGCTGGACATACGTGAAATATTTTTTTTTTTTTTAATTGCTGTTTACTTGTTTCGTGTACATGTTCACCAAATATTCATTTAAATGTCTGCCTTAAGCCAGGTATTGTACCAGGTGCTAGAGAGATAACCCTGGACAAAACAGATATGCTTCCTGCCCTCAAGAAGATTATAGTCTAGCAGAAAAGACAGAGATTGCTGAGCCGTGCTTAATAGCTTCAGTCCTGTCTGACTGTTTGCGACCCAGTTGACCATGGGATTTTTCAGGGAAGAATACTGGAGTGGGTTGCCATGCCCGACTGGGATCTTCCTGACCCAGGGATCAAACCTGCATCTGTTGAGTCTCCTGCAATAGCAGGTGAGTTCTTTACCACTGATCCACCAGGGAAGCCCAAACAATCAAAAAAACTAAAATAAATAAATGCTTTATAAGAGGGGGAGTAATGGGAGCTAGACTTAGAATGAAGGGCTCAAGTAAGTTCCATGGAAGAAGCACTGAAACAGCGTCCCGGAGGATAGAGAGATGTCTAAGAAGAGATGGGGGAACAAAGTTCCAGGTAGAGGGAACAGCAAAGCTGAGAGAAAGTGGCTCAGATGGGGCTTAAGAGCTAGGGACAGCCCACATTATGCAGGACTTGATGGCCAAGAGCAGGATTTTTTGTGTTTTGAATCCACTCTTCAGTTAGTTTTGTTTAAACTACTTCCTACCACTATCAGCTTGATTGGAAGTAAAGGCTCTGTTAGGCATTCAGCTAATTAGATCCTGCAATAGCCAACTAGGAGTCAGCCTATCATTGCCAAGGCTGCTGGCATCCTCCACTGTAAAAGTGGAGTGGGACGGTCAATATTACAGTGCTTGTCGTTCAGTCACCAAGTCGTGTCCGACTCTTTGCGACCCCATGTATTGCAGCACACCAAGCTTCCCTGTCCTTCACTAACTCCTTGAGTTTGCTCAAACTCACGTTCATTGAGCTGATGGTGCCGTCCAACCATCTCAGCCTCGGTCACCTGCTTCTCCTCTTGCCCTCAATCTTTCCCATCATCAGGGTCTTTTTCAATGAGTTGGCTCTTTGCATCAGGTGGCCAAAGTATTAGAGCTTCACCTTCAGCATCAGTCCTTTCACTAGCTTGGCAAAAAGATGAAATTCAAATGTGAATTTATTTTCCTATTTATTACTTCTTCTGTCATTGCCTATTTAGACTTCCATTCAATCAAAAATTACTGAGTGTATCCTATGTACAAAACACCTTGAAAGTGTCAAAGAGGTCTGAGACACATCCCTTCTTTCTAGGAGTTTACGACTCAGTAGAGGAGTTAGCTCTGTGAATCACCCCACAAAAATACAGACTTAGGCAGAGAAATGGACAACATCTTAAAGATCATCTGGTCCAGGTTCAGAGATGTATTCACCAGTGTCAGAGCTCTATGCATGCATGCATGCTAAGTCAGTTCCATAGTGTCTGAATATTTGTGACCCTGTGGACTGTAGCCTGCCAGCCTCCTCTGTCCATGGGATTTCCCAGGCAAGAATACTGGAGTGGGTTGCCATGCCCTTCTCCAGGGGATCTTCCTGACCAGGGATCAAACCCATGTCTCTTACATCTCCTATATTGGCAAGTGGGTTCTTTACCACTAGCCCCGCCTGGGAAGCCCTTATCAGAGACACTTACTATACATTAAACATCACAGCTGTCCTAAAGGGATGGGAGGATGTACAGCAGCCAGAAGGAAACCCACAGCAGTGAGGATCTTCAAGGAAATGGAAGATGTCTGCATCTCTGGCTCCAGCCCCCAGCATAGTGCCTGCCCAGATGGATTTGGGTTTTCTGAATGAATAAACTCAAAAGAACAATAGATTCACCTGATCTGACAGAACTCACCAGCCCATGAGTGAGTAATCAATGCACATATGTTTTTATAAAGGAAATATTCTTCCCCTATTCCACCAAAAATGTAGGACAAAGTCATTTGGAGGTGGGTAAGATGGTGAGTGAGTAAAAGACTTTTTAAATAAAATATGTAATAGGGGACAGTAGACGAAGTTTAATTTGCCTGAGTCAATTTCCAGCCTGTAGTCACTAAATGTCATGTCACTTGAAAGTGAGAGCTGGACTGTCAGAATGTCATTATGTTCTTGTAGTCTGCACAGATCAGCTCTCTTATACAAGGCAGAGGTGCATCCTGTGTGATGCTTGTGGAGGTGCCAGGAAGGCCCCTATTACTAGGTGCTTCTGCAAATGATCACACAGGCTGGACACCACATAGCTCCAGTGGGCACCATTTATAGAGACCGGGAGCTTCTCAAGAATTGAAAACCCAGAGAAAAGGAATGAAAATGAGACCTCAAGGTTTCCAGCCTGAAGAAGCTGGGGCACATAAATAGCGGACACAACTGCATATCCTTGAGGTGTGCAGAAAGGGCCATAAAAACCGGCAGAAGGAAGCAGCTGGTGCTGCTGAGAGAGGGCAAGAGAGAATTTCTTATAGGAGATTGAATCTTACCAGGGCTTTGAAGGCTGCATAGGAGCTGGCCCAGTAGAGGAAAGAGACCAGGGAATTGTAGTCAGTAGGCACAAGCGAATCCACAGAGGGGAAAGAACCGCCGAGTGTTCCAGATGGCTTAAGCATAGGATGCCCCATGGGGAATGGTGGGAGGGAGGCTAGAAAGATAGGGTGAAGCTCTGAACACCAAAACTGTGGAGTTCAGACTTCAGTCTGTAGACAAAGTGGGGACACTGATGGGTTTTAAACACTGAAATAACACAAACGGCTGGCAAGAATGGGCTAGAAGCTGAGAGACTGGTTAGAAGACATTATAATCCTGCCAAAACTGAAGATCTGAATTCTGATTTCCAAACAACTGTTTTAAAACAAAACAAAAAGGGATTAACCCCTGGAAAGCATCTACTATGTTTTTGGTAGGTATGTGGGGTTTTGAAAACAAACACAGGGAGGAGTAAGTGCTACGGGAGCAAAGGGCTTCCCGGATGGCGCTAGTGGTAAAGGACTTGCCTGTCCACGTAGGAGATGTAAGAGACGTGGGTTCCATCCCTGGGCCGGGAGATCCCCTGGAGAAGGGCAAGACAACCCTCTCCAGTATTCTTGCCTGGAAAATCCCCTGAACAGAGGAACCTGGGGGTGCAAAGAGTCAGACACAACTGAAGCCAGTGTCTATCTCTAACCAAGGAAGTCTAGGGAAGTACAGCAACTGAGGTGACTTTTGAGTAGAGTTTGGCAGGAAGAGGAGTCTGAGAAGAGCAGTTCTGAGTGTAAGAAGCATTGTGTGCAAAGTCTCATAAGTATGAAGGAGCAAACCGTGTCCATAGGGTGGACTCCTGGGCAATGAACCGGAAAAATGAAGCAGGGATTTTGCGATGCTGAGGACTATGGCCCTGACCCCCCATGTGCGTTCTCTGTTAGTAGAGGAAAGTGTGGCACGTCCCAGGAAAAGGAGCTGCAGCCTAAGCCGTGAGACAGTCTGGAGGCCAGTTCATCCCTTCTGGCCCCTTGAGGTCGGAAGGGTGGGAAATGTTTGTACATGCAATAGCCTTTAGTCGTAGGAATGCGGGCTGTCCCATGAAGAACAGTGACCTAATTCTTTGAATCCCAAAGTTGGTCAGGTCAGGTGAAGACCCAAGGCCTTGGGGGTTCTGTCAATAAATGTGTGTTTGTGTGTGGTAGTTGTTGGTGGTAGAGTGTGAAATTAGAGTGAAGGGAGCACTCTGGGCCATGAGAGGCTTAAAGATATTTGAGAGTCTTGTCAAGGGTCTCTGATGGTTAGCAGAACTTGGCCCCAAAGAAGGGGACCCAGAGACCCCTTCACCTATTTCACAGTTTTGCAATAGACTACCCAATTCAAGGTTCTTAAACATATACCTTTAGACATTTTAGAAAACAAGCCAGTATTCTCTTGTAAGAATAATACTAATATTAATTAATATTAGTATTAAAGTAATAGTAACAAATAATAATAGTAGCAATACCTAACATTTATGGAGTGTTTATTATGGACAAGTCACTATTACAAAGAATAGTCAGTCACTGCTATCAGTGCTTTATATAAATAATTTTTCCTTTCTTAAATGGAGTACTTCATTGAAGTATCAGTTCAGTTCAGTTCAGTTCAGTCGCTCAGTCGTGTCCGACTCTTTGCGACCCCATGAATCACAGCACGCCAGGCCTCCCTGTCCATCACCAACTACCAGAGTTCACTCAGACTCGCATCCTTCGAGTCAGTGATGCCATCCAGCCATCTCATCCTCTGTTGTCCCCTTCTCCTCCTGCCCCCAATCCCTCCCACCATCAGAGTCTTTTCCAATGAGCCAACTGTTCGCATGAGGTGGCCAAAGTACTGGAGTTTCAGCTTTAGCATCATTCCTTCCAAAGAAATCCCAGGGTTGATCTCCTTCAGAATGGACTGGTTGGATCTCCTTGCAGTCCAAGGGACTCTCAAGAGTCTTTTCCAACACCACAGTTCAAAAGCATCAAATCTTCGGTATTCAGCTTTCTTCACAGTCCAACTCTCACATCCATACATTACCACTGGAAAAACCATAGCCTTGCCTAGATGGACTTTTGTTGGCAAAGTAATGTCTCTGCTTTTGAATATGCTATCTAGGTTGGTCATCACTTTTCTTCCAAGGAGTAAGCATCTTTTAATTTCATGGCTGCAGTCACCATCTGCAGTGATTTTGGAGCCCCCCAAAATAAAGTCTGACACTGTTTCCACTGTTTCCCCATCTATTTGCCATGAAGTGATGGGACCAGATGCCATGATCTTCGTTTTCTGAATGTTGAGCTTTAAGCCAACTTTTTCATTCTCCACTTTCACTTTCATCAAGAGTCTTTTTGTTCCTCTTCACTTTAACTGATGTCCAATATTACATTAGGTTCAGTTGTACAATATAGTGATTCAATAATCAAATATATATGAAATGATCACCACCACAAGTCCAGTAATCATCTCTCACCATACAAAAGTACTTATATTTTAGTTTTAATTGGAAGATAATTACAGCATAGTGATGGTTTCTGCTATACACCAACATGAATTACCCATAGGCATACACACGTCTCCTTCTTAAACCTCCCTCCCATTTCCCTGCCCATCCCACATCTCTAGTTTATCACAGAACACCAGCTTTGGGGTCCTTGCATCATACAGCAAATTCCCACTTGCTATCTATTTTATATATGGTAATGTATGATCCACTGGATCATGGAAAAAGCAAGAGCGTTCCAGAAAAACATCTATTTCTGCTTTATTGACTATGCCAAAGCCTTTGACTGTGTGGATCACAATAAACTGTGGAAAATTCTTCAAGAGATGGGAATACCAGACCACCTAACCTGCCTCTTGAGAAATCTGTATGCAGGTCAGGAAGCAACAGTTAGATCTGGACATGGAACAACAGACTGGTTCCAAATAGGAAAAGGAGTACATCAAGGCTGTATATTGTCACCCTGCTTATTTAACTTCTATGCAGAGTCCATCATGAGAAACGCTGGACTGGAAGAAACACAAGCTGGAATCAAGATTGCTGGGAGAAATATCAATAACCTCAGATATGCAGATGACACCACCCTTATGGCAGAAAGTGAAGAGGAACTAAAAAGCCTCTTGATGAAAGTGAAAGAGGAGAGTGAAAAAGTTGGCTTAAAGCTCAACATTCAAAAAACGAAGATCATGGCATCTGGTCCCATCACTTCATGGGAAATAGATGGGGAAACTGTGGACATAGTGTCTGACTATTTTGTGGGGGCTCCAAAATCACTGTGGATGGTGACTGCAGCCATGAAATTAAAAGACACTTACTCCTTGGAAGAAAAGTGATGACCAACCTAGATAGTATATTCAAAGGCAGAGATATTACTTTGCCGACTAAGGTCCGGCTAGTCAAGGCTACGGTTTTTCCTGTGGTCATGTATGGATGTGAGAGTTCGACGGTGAAGAAAGCTGAGCACCGAAGAATTGATGCTTTTGAACTGTGGTGTTGGAGAAGACTCTTGAGAGTCCCTTGGACTGCAAGGAGATCCAACCAGTCCATTCTGAAGGAGATCAACCCCGGGATTTCTTTGGAAGGAATGATGCTAAAGCTGAAGCTCCAGTACTTTGGCCACCTCATGCGAAGAGTTGACTCATTGGAAAAGACTCTGATGCTGGGAGGGATTAGGGGCAGGAGGAGAAGGGGACAACAGAGGATGAGATGGCTGGATGGCATCAGGGACTCGATGGATGCGAGTCTGAATGAACTCCGGGAGATGGTGATGGACAGGGAGGGCTGGCGTGCTGTGATTCATGGGGTCGCAAAGAGTCGGACACGACTGAGCGACTGAACTGAACTGAACTGAACTGAATGTATATGTTTCAATACTACCCTGTCTAGTCTTCACCCCCTCCCCCTCCCCCACTGTGACCAAAAGTGTGTTCTTTCTGTCTGTGTTTCCTTTGCTGCCCTGCAAATAGGCTCATTAGTACCATCTTTCTAGATTCCGTGTATATGCATTCATACATGATATTTGTCATTTTCTTTCTGACTTACTTCACTCTGTATAATAGGCTCTAGGTTCATCTACCTCATTAGAACTGACTCAAATGTATTCCTTATTATAGCTGAGCAATATTCCATTGGATATATGTAACACAACTTCTTTATCCATTTTTCTGTCAATGGGCATCTTTTAGTAGATTGCTTTCATGTCCTGCTGCTGCTGCTGCTAAGTCGCTTCAGTCATGTCCGACTCTGTGCGACCCCAGAGACGGCAGCCCACCAGACTCCCCCATCCCTGGGATTCTCCAGACAAGAACACTGGAGTGGGTTGCCATTTCCTTCTCCAATGCATGAAAGTGAAGCCGCTCAGTCGTGTCTGACTCTTCGCAACCCCATGGACTGCAGCCCACCAGGCTCCTCCATCCATGGGATCTTCCAGGCAAGAGTACCGGAGTGGGATGTCATTGCCTTCTCTGAACCCAGTGGTTATCAGGCACCATAACTCTTCCCTGATTCAGCTAGAGGGAAAACTACATTTGTTTGTCTGTTCATTTTTCCATACCCTAGTTAAAAGATCTATTTCCCTTTTAGAAACTCCTTTTGAAATAATTTTCTATTTTAAGTATTATGTGACTTTGTGTACTTGTCTTATTCTATCTCATTTCTATACTTCCCACATATTTATGGGTAAGGATAAGATTAAAAATAATGTTTAAAAATGAAATGTAGAACACAACTCTGAAATTATTGTTATGCCATATTCCGCTTGTGATAGGTTTCTATGTTGGTTCATATGATCTCTAGTTACTTTTCTCGTAAGCCACCAACTGACATCTTTTTGTGTATGATAAGCCACCAACTGACATCTTTTTGTGTCTGCTGATAAGATTTGAGAGAGGTAACCTCTTCACTGATTCCAGTTATAATAAAAATATTCATGGTCAAACACGGTGTTTTGTGGTTAAATTATTCATAATTCATTTTTCAAGATCCAATGATCTAGTCCTCAAGGTAGGAGACATAGAACCTGGGATCAATATTACAGGGACTTCAGATCACCTAGACTTCTATTAGTCAATTTGGCATCTCTAAAGAGTTGTATTTGGGTTCTAGAGAATGATACAAACATTTTAAAACTTGTCTCATGTTACCAGCCGGCCCAAATAGAGTCTCTCTCAGGAATCTGGGAATTCCACCCACCCTTTTTTTCCCCTCTTTTTTTTTCAATTTCTTCTCTCTACCAGTTAACTCAATCCATTCTTCCTTCGTCTCTCTTCTCAGAGGATAGACTCCAGTCTGGATGTAGTAATGTCGAGTCTTGACTGTCTCTGGGCAGAACTTTGATCCTTCTTCACATTTTGTACACAGAGGAACAAAAAAAAGGCTAACTCTGTTAACACTGTCAACTGTTACTTGCAGCCTAAATCACGCACACCATTTCCACATGCCCTAGCAATTGTAAATAGTGCTGCAGTGGGCAAAGGCGTACACGTGTCTTTTTCAATTATGGTTTCCTGAGGGTATATGCCCAGTAGTGGGATTGCATTATATTAATATTTATTAACTCACTTAATCTTTAAAGTAACTTGATGAGATAGGTACCATAGTCTCTATTTTACATACAGGGAAACCAAGGCCTAGTAACTTGTCAGAGATGATGCAGCTGATGTACAGGGGAGATGGTTCAGACCCAGAGGAGGGTTTTCCTTAATTGACTCTGAACAACCTCTTTAATTTCTGGTCATTGAGATGTTCACTGGAAAATTCTGCATGTTGTGTAGAGCTTGTTCCTGAGTGGGACCTAAGTTATTGGCCAATTCATGGATGGATGACTTGTTTAAGCCAGTGTCAAGAGGCTTCTTTCCCCTGTGTGTCCCCCAACTATGTGGCTTGATCATTCCACCTAACGGGTTGGAAGCTTTGATGCCCAGACCTGCCACAATATTGCTAGTCCCGTGGCTACTCCCACCACTGTGTTCCCATAAAGGGTAAGCATTATTCAGATACCCCATCAAGCCTGAACATTAAGGAGATGGGAACCCAGAGGCATAAGGAAACTTCAGAGAACCATGGAAATAATTTTTTTCTTATCATTTTGGACCAATTTGCCAATTACCCAGTTGAGAAAACCTTGCAGAAAAGCAATCTCCTAATATGGCACTTTGACTATACAATATAAACATTTGTATTCATGGGACAAAAAGGCTTGAGATGTGGTTAAACTCTCCAGAGACACATTATTCTTTCTATTTTCTTCTCTGTGATGTGATGTGACATTATACAGTGTTGGGGATGTAGAAATCTTGTGTTCTTATGCATTTTCCCATTGATTCTCTCATGTCATTTCAATTGTACATTATTTTCCCAGAAAAATCATCATAAACCATTTGGAATGGTCAGGCTTTTAATGGCTGCTAAAGATTTTTCTCTCTAGCTTTGCCATCAGAAATAGAGACTCTGAGAGTTTCACTCTCCCACAAAGAGTTGGTGGTAGAACTAAGAATTGCAACCCCAGTTCCCACTCCCTCATCGCATGATCCCCACCCAACAACTATTTTTTTCTTCTGGCCCTGGCTCAAATCCATGCTTCAAAATGGAAAGATCTGTCAAAAGCCTGACACTAGATAGCTTTGTCCCATCACTTTGTATTAAGTAATCCTCTGCTGGATGAAGTGCAGGTCAACCTAAAGCCAAAAGCTTATCGTGGGCTCCAGAGGTCCTGAAACTCAGCTCTGCACCAGACCTCAGAGTAAATTTTGAAGACCAGAGTCCTCCCACTGGGCTCTCCACTCCTGGGCAGGGAGCACACCTTGGGCATGGACCCTGGTCAATCCTACAGAAAAGTTCTGTAGATGGTTTCTGAGATCCCCAACCCCTATATAAGCTTTCCACTCAAAGTCCCTTTGGCTCCACGTGTCTTCTAAGCTGCATCTGCAATTTTCTTCTGCTTTTCTTCTATTGTCACTTCCCTGGTGGCTCAGATGGTAAAGCGTCTGCCTACAATGTGGGATACTCGGGTTTGATCCCTGTGTTGGGAAGATCCCCTGGAGAAGGAAATGGCAACCGACTCCAGTACTCTTGCCTGGAAAATCCCGTGGATGGAGGAGCCTGGTAGGCAACAGTCCATGGGGTTGCAAAGAGTCAAACACAACTGAGCAACCCCACTTTCTTCTATTATTTCCACCTCTTTTTCTTTCTAACACTTGGTGGAGATCTTTCACAAATATCCTCCCCGATGCCTGCTCTGTTTCTCTGTTACAGTTTGTATAAGGTGAATGCCTTCAATCAGTTAGAAATGTAAAGGACTGTTGGAGGAAGCGCCTGACAAAAATCAAGGCAGATCTGCTCAATAACTTTTAAGGAAAAGGATGGTCTCTTTTTAGGGCAATCATAATTCCAGAATCTTCCCACAAATGTATTATTTTCAGAAGAAACAGACAGAAAGTAGAGTATGAATCAATATGAATTCTAGTAACCACCATGCAGTGAATGTTTACTTGTGTTAAACTTATATTGACTTGTGTTTTATATACATATTTCATTTAACACCCTCAATTTAACTCCCAATAACCCAGCAAGGGTTATTAGCATCCTCATGGTGTAAATTAGCACCATTTACAAAAGATGGAGAGATGTTAAGGACATTTCCATGGTCATAGAATTAGGGAGCTTCAATGGAGGAAGGACATTGAGCATTCAAAGACATTAACACTTCTCAACTGAACGATGCCGAACAAATGCAACAAAGAATATGAAGCCAGGAAGGCTTAAATGGCAAGAGTCTGCGGGTAACACCACCAGGAAAGAAAGAAGGAATAGTGGTGAGGGCTTAGGCTGGGGCACTTAGGAGCATGCAAAGCCCATATCCTCCAGCATCTCCCACCACATCCACCAGCACAGTCATTGCTGGCAGAGAGTGACAACTATGATAATGAACTGATTGGCCAGAGAAACAACTGCGCATTCGTGAATGTGACGGAGGGAAAAACCACCGCATAGACAGAACTTCCTTCTTATGGGTGATTCCTAGTTCCTACAGGGCCTCTGGTTTCTTCTCCCTCTGAGCTGCGCATCCTTACCCTCGGCCTAGGCTTTCAGAAGCAGTAAAAAAATGGTCCCATGGTGGAGACAAAATGGTCACAACCACTCTGCTGAACCTTCTGGTGGGCTCCGGAGACTTGGCCTCAAATTCAATCCAGAAAGCTGTCTTCCAGCTTTCACCAGCTCTCCTGGTTGACTCTGTTGCTGCTTAGTTGCTTTGGTCATGTTAAACTCTGGGCAACTTTAGGGACTGCAGCCCACCAGACTCCTCTGTCCATGGGATTCTCTAGGCAAGAGTACTGGAGTGGGTTGCCATACCCTCCTTCAGGGGATCTTCCTGACCCAGGGATCAAACCCAGGTCTCTTACACTGTAGGCAGATTCTTTACCGCTGAGTCACCAGGGAAGCCCCTGGTTGACTCTGCTGCTGCTGCTGCTGCTGTTAGGTCACTTCAGTCGTGTCCAACTCTGTGCAGCCCCATAGACAGCAGCCCACCAGGCTCCCCCGTTCCCAGGGTTCTCCAGGCAAGAACACTGGAGTGGATTGCCATTTCCTTCTCCAATGCATGAAAGTGAAGTCGCTCAGTCGTGTCCGACTCTTAGCAACTCCATGGACTGAAGCCTACCAGACTCCTCTGTCCATGGGATTTTCCAGGCAAGAGTACTGGAGTGGGTTGCCATTGCCTTCTCCAGGGTGGTTGACTCTAGTTCCTTTCAAATCATCACGAGGAACTTCAGGTGGGCTCTGTGAGGTTATGAAGGAGGGGTGAGAGCATCCTGTTGCCTATCATGGAAGGCAGCCCAGAACAACAAGAGAGCTCTGACTCACATGTATGAGTTAGTGAGAGGCAGGCAGCTTCTGGGTTCTTGAGCCAAATAGCCCGCAGGAGCTCGCAGGAAGGCTCCACTCTCCCAATACATTTCCTGTATCAGACTTGAGGAAAGATACATGTATACTAAATTTTGCATGTATACTAAATTTTGGAGAAAAACCATTTCTATTTCAAAAGAGCAATTCTTAAATCGAAGAAATAAATCTCTATCAATAAAATTAATTTTCTGCCTGCTGGCCCATTATTGCATCATGAAAAAATAGCTGGCTAGATTGTCACTATATTTGGAGGCTATGTTTAGGATGGTCTGGCTTACAGTTAGACTGTGGAGCATGCACCGAATTCTTTAGGAAGAGGTAGGCAGTCATCTTCCACAGAATTGTCAGGACTTGATTTGTAATCAAGTTGCTTTTCACAGCAGTGATTCCTTATAACTGAGTACCATGGTCAATAGCCAGAGATTCATTTATTTAGCTGCATTAATTCATCCTAAGCAATCCTTAGGGAAACCAGCTACTCGCAAAATGGTAGGAGGTCGGCCCCTTCTTGAAGAGGCTGGTTCTGAGACTTCCTGGTCGCCCCCAAACCACAGAAAATGAGCCACTTCCCAGCCCAACCCACTGCTCCAGACTCTTTATTTCTTCTATGGCCCTTGGGCTTCAACAGGAACACAAAACAGAATTAGGATGCTTGCTAAACAACCCAACAGATGCCACTGTGGCTGCTCCAGAGGGGAGCACACAGTATTCAGGGCCTCCCAAGAAGTCCAGAACACAGGATGCCCTCAGCCTGGATCTCTTTCCCTCCAGCGCTTGACACATCCTGGACACTCTGGATGGGTAGCCTGGGGGTTCACAGGCCAGTAGGGAGTTGCATAGCCAGTGAAAGCCCTTCTCTCCCCTTTCTTCCACCCCAGCTCCAGGTAAATGTGTGCATTTAACTAAAACCACAACCACAAAGGCCTCAGCCCTTGAAATTTTCCTGGAAGCCAATTAAAGTCAGGAGAGTCACAGTAGTAGATAAAATTAAGCTATGTACCAATTCTCTTTGGCCTAGAAGTTCCTAAATCGTTTGTTTACACATTAAGAGCAAGAAAAGACTGTAGTCTTTCCTCTTAATTGCTGTAATTATACTTGTGCCACCCACAAGAGAGGCTGTTGATCTCATTTCTAAAGGGCAATTGCTGTCGCCTCACTCTTCTTAGCACTTTACAAGGTTTTTCTCATTTTCTGATTACCACTGGCCTATTGAGCTGCCAGGAGAAATTTATTCTCCTGGTGCATGACACCCTCTCCCCTTCATCCCCTCCCCTTTGCTTTTTCTTTTTCCTTCTCCTCTCTTTTTTATCCTTCTTTCTTTCTTTTTTTTTTTTTCTGCTGCTGAGTAGTTAGCAGGAAGAGCTGACTTCCTTGGGATCAAAAGGGATTGCAATTTCTGTGATCAATTGTGTGTGGTTAGGCAATCTCAGAATATCCTGAATGTGGAAGTACTCAAAAGCCCATAATCTGGATAATAGTGGTCTGTGCTGGCCACATCCCTTAGGAAAGGCTCGGGAAACCTGGGTCAAAAAACTTGCAAACTCTTGTCTGGCTCACGTGCATTCAATGCTGACTTGGGCCGAGAGTGTTTCCTTTGGGTTACCTGATACGGAGCTATTTGAAGTATCCTTGTAGCCTTCTAAGCTGATCCCTGAAAGTCCTGCCTGAATCCTTTCCCTGTTTAATCGTGAAGGAATGCTGTTCCAAAGACGTAGGGTCAGAAGGGCACAATAAATCAATCCAGATACACCCCTAATGAAGAGCAAATTAAACAGCATTTGTTTTAAGTTCATAGGTCCTCTTGGAAGATGTCTTTTTAGTGCAAGCGAAATTCCTGGGTTGCAGGTATGGAAGATGGTGGGGTGGTATGTGAAAGGCTTACAGTCTCTGGTCTTTTTTTTTTTTTAAACTCTGTGCCTGTTTTTTTTTAAAGTACCTAAAATATCCCCAAAGTTAGTTTGCCTGACTGGCTTTGAATATACAGTTTTCTGCTGCCCTTACCCTGGGACAGAACTCTGATTCCTGTGGACTCGGGTGACCCAGCCTCGTGGAATAGTTTCCCCATTAGTTCATTCAGGTGGCCCTGGGTGGCTGCATAGATGTTTCTAAGAACCCACCATTCTCAGGGCTGCAAAGGTTGAGCTAAAATAAATCTTCCAGTCACCTACAGTTCTAGCATAATGGTACAGATACAGCCTGTGGCATTGCGAAGATTAAATCACCAAGTCTAGCCATGTCACCCCCACCCCAGCCAGTGACTGGAACAAACTTGTTGGAGCTGCGTCAGAAGGAATAGAAGAGCTTTCAGTCTTCCGTGGCCCTGAAGCATTTTGGTAATAAATAATAAAAAGTATTTATTGCATGTTACAGTGACACTGTGGAATTCAAATGCTGTTAACCATAACACTTTCTTCCTCAAATGTTAAAAAAGAAAGAAAAGAGTATTAGGATTGGGCAGGGCTGACAGCAGCAGCAGTGGCTTTAAAATCCAAGGAATGTGGTGAAGAGAGACTTGTGTGTTTTAACAGTCATAGAACGGAGGAAGAAAGTGGGGAGCCGACACGGACAGGAAGTCAGAGATTAAGGTTTCAGGGCTGGTGTTGCCACTGTCTGGCTGTGTTACCTTGAACAATAGTTCTGCCCCTCTTGAACTTGGCTTTTCATTTATCCCACAAAGAGTTTGCAAGCCATCTTTTTTCATCAGCTATTTTCAGCTCTTTAATAAAACCACTGGGTCAGTCTTCCCTGAAACTCAGTGGCATATGCTTCCTTTCCCCCAGAAAGGTCCAGGCTCAGGATGGGTTGTGGGTAAGGGACAAAAGCCCCATGTGTTCCTGGCTACAGTTTGCTGTGCTGTGAACTTGACGGCAATGTCCCCCAGCTTGCCTCCCTCCAGTACTGCAGACAGCTTCTGGCACTATAAGGCAGTGGTTAAAAACAAGAACTCCTGACCTGGGTTCTAGCCTCAAGTCACGTGTAACCAACTGTGGCATTTGGGGCAAGTTACTTAAGTCCTCTGAGCTTCAAGGCCCTCATTTGGGAAATGGTGGCAATTGTAGGGCTTGAAGGGCTAAAACCTTGAGGGCTATTTTAAATATTAATTCTGAAAATGAATGAAAGAGCAAAGCATAGTGCTTGACATGTAAACTCTCAATGAAATGAACAATAACAAAAATAAATTTCCTGGGCCTTGGGGTCTTCATGTCAGTGCATGCATGCTCAGTCACTCAGTCATGTGACCCCATGGACTGGGGCCTGCCAGGCTCCTCTGTCCGTGGGAATTTCCAGACAAGAACACTGGAGCGAGTTGCCGTTTCCTACTCCAGGGGATCTTCTGGACTTAGGGATCGAACCCAAGTCTCTTGGGTCTCTTGCATTGATAGGCAGATTCCTTATCACTGAGCCACCTGGGAAGCCCCTTTATGACAGTAAGTAAAGGTAAACGGTGACTGGAGCAGGAAGGAAACGTGTTCTGATCTGCACGCAGGAGCCTCCGCCAGACATATGTTAGCTGCTCTGGGTTCTGGCAGTGGAGGCAGCAGAGCAAATCTCAGGATCCACACATGGGTTCAAGGAAGGGCTGAGAAGCCTGAAGGAAGCAGATGAAAAAGAATGTCGATTTTACATTCATTCATTCATTCATTCATTCAGCACTACATACCTATTCCATTTGGGCTTCCCCAGTGGCTCAGTGGTAAACAACCCACCCGCAAAGCAGGAGAGGTAAGAGACACAGGTTCCATCCCTGGATGGGAAGATCCCCTGGAGAAGGGAAGGGCAACTGACTCCAGTATTTTTGCCTGGAGAATCCCATGGACAGAGAAGCCTGGTGGCTACAGTCCATGTGATTGCCAAGAGTTGGATACGACTGAAGTGACTTAGCACACTTGCATGCACCTATTCCAATTATGGTTTTTAATATTTGCTACGTGCCAGACCTGTGCTGGGTATGCTGCAGGATTACAGAGATGAACGGCCCTATACCTGCTTTCAGGGAACTAACAGCATCTAGTGCTACAAGTCAGCAAACAGTTATAGGAGAATACCCCCCACTGTGGGGAAGGTAAGCACAGGGAGCATGGGAGGCAAGGTGAATGTCTTGACTTCAGCACTAAAAGTCACACATCCCAGGAAAACAGTCGAGGTCAGTCACCCTAGTGGGACAAGCCAGAGGAGGAGCAGCTAATCTAAACTTGCCAAGTCAGGGAGGGCTTCTTGG
The DNA here is from genome assembly GCF_042477335.2 of Ovis canadensis. Lineage (NCBI taxonomy): Eukaryota > Metazoa > Chordata > Mammalia > Artiodactyla > Bovidae > Ovis > Ovis canadensis. Next base: position 160,066,379 of record NC_091247.1, on the reverse strand, counting down.
CAGATGGAAGCACTTGCAAGGATAAGGAGGAGTTAGTTAGGCAGGTTGACGAGGGGTGGGGAGGGAGAGGGTCCCAAGCAAAAGGAACCACTTGCGCAAGGACCTAGAGGCAAGAGAAACCACAAGGAAGTTGAGGGGCCTAAGGAGAGATGCTGGAAGGCCTTCCACAGCTGCGGGCAGCTATTGCCCTGCCAGTGTGTCCCATGTCCCCTTGATCTCCTCTCTGATTCATGTTGCTTAAGGCTGTTGGTATAGAAAATTATTGGAGATGTTGTCTGGCTTCCTTTCATATCAAACAGGAGGGCAGAGGAGACTAATTCTTGCCAAGGTCCCTTCCTGCTCTTCTGTCCACTGTCACACCAGTGAGGTGTCCATTCGGTATACTAGACAAATGGCCTGCACCTTCCCTATCTAGTTCAGCTGCCTTAATGAGCCACACAGATCATCACACAATTGATTTGCCAACAGCGATGTGCCCACCTTATTGCTGACCCAAATGGATGTGTTGGCTGGGCCACTAGCTGCTTGAGCCACCATGGAGATGCAGTGCTGTTAATTTTGTTTTTCTGAATGGAAAAGCCCCTTTCCTGGTGAAGCATCACGCCCTTTCCCAGACTTGTGAGGGCCCAGAGAACCACCTGGTCTTTTTCCTTTCTTCTTTTCGTGATTTCCTAAATGGCAATATAGGAATTTACTCTATAGGAATGCTCTTTGCTTTAACTTGTTTCTTCTACAGAGTCTATTCTATAAGTATAAACAGTATTAGGTCAATAATTCCTGATTGTTAATCCTCTAGGTATGTGTTTCATCTTCAAATATTGGGCTGGTATGGACTCACTGAGAAAAACAACAACTTAGTGTCTTTTATAAAGCCTCTCCCAGAACAGAAAAGAACATGAAAAAAAAAGTCTTGACATCACTTAATAAAGCTTTATGAGTAACTCCTATGCCACTAGAGATAACATTGCTAATGCGTATTGCTCAATGGGAGAAAATGTCCCAGGCTGCACTTTACAACAGGCAGAAAACTTTGAGCTGTCTTGCCAGGGCTTTAGAGTAAGTGCCAAATCCTTATGACTTTCTTAGGCATTTATTGTAAGAACATGAATCACGAAGCATCACTCTGGTATTTGTGTGGCTGCTCAGTGTTAAGTCCCCAGGACCTCCATGGAGTTGACTTTATTTGGTTTTCCACTTCCGTTTTTGAGTGAAAGCCACATGAACTCAGATGTGAAGGCTCACAGGAGCCCGAGTGGGCGGCTCTTTTGTTGCTGTTTTGGTCTGCCTGTACTCGATGGCTGTGGTCTGTGCTGACCTGAACCACTTCAGGGGAGACTCAGCTGCAACTGCCTCCACTTCCTCAAGTTTTCACTGAAACAGTTCAGTGGATGAAAGAGTTCTAGGGTGGTGCTCAGGATTGCCCAGACGGTTGCAAACCTTTGAAGCACTTAGGGAAAATGTGGCTAAAATTTTGGAGCATTGACCTGTGTGTTTTCTAACTTCCTATTTATAATCCTGAGAGTTGGTCTGGATAGTAAACCCTGGAGGTGGCAGTTTTCCTAGAGAAGAGTTACTGTCCAGAAAACAGTACAGGGATTCAATGTCAGGTTTTTTTACTTGATGGAGAGACTGGGTGAGTGGCTTTTCTATAGAAAGGTTGATAGTGCCTGCCTCAAATCCTCAATGAAATGCTCATGGATATTCAGTTGGCACAGTATATTCACCTCAAAAGTCTAAATTGTGCTGCCAAAACGCCACAGGTGATGATGAAAATATTTAGCCCAGCCGACAATGAACCAGAATGGATAGCCTTTACCATCAAAGGGATGATGGCTGTGAAAAACAGACATGGCCATATCTGTGCCTCTTACCTGAGTACCAGGCCAACAGAGCACCGACCACTTGCAGTGGTGAAACTGATGGTTCATTCATTGACTTGTTCAAAGAACGTCACATGCTTGCTATGTGTCACTCACTTTGCTAGGCACTGAGGGTACAACGCTGAACAAATTCAGACTTGTTCCTGTCTCCCTAGAGCTGACAGTTTGCTGTTAGAGGTATTAATTTATTAATGTGGGAAATCACAAAAATGTCTAAGTGTTTTCGGTTTTAAAAGTGATAAAAAGAATTAAATATATAGACATACATACACACATGTGCACACACACACACACACACACACACACAAGCACACACACAGGGCTTCTCTGATGGCTCAGACAGTAAAGAATCTGCCTGTAATGCGGGAGACTTGGGTTTGATCCTTGGGTCAGGAAGATCCCCTGGAAGGGGAATGGCCACCCATTCCAGTATTCTTACCTGGAGAAAACCATGGACAGAGAAGCCTGGTGGGTCACAGTCCATGGGGTCAAAAGAGTTAGACACGACTGAGCGACTAACATTTTCACTACTTTTTCACTAGTATATATATCAGTTCAGTTCAGTTGCTCAGTCATGTCCTACTCTTTGAGACCCCATGAATCGCAGCATGCCCATATATATATATATACACACACACATATATAACATAATATAATATAATGTTAACCTTGATGAGAAACTGCATAAGTACCATGAGAGGCCTTGAGTTAGCTGGGTCTATTAGACCTGGAAGATGAGAAGTAATTAACTAGACTACCCCATAAAGGAAGAATGCTTTAAGCAAAGACAGTAGGGAGCTCACGTGAACCTGAGTGGTTTGCCCAGTTCACGTTGTTAACTGGTTAAACATGAGATAGTATAGAGCTCCAGAGACCCCAGCTAAGGGTCTATCTATACTAACTCTGTCCAACTCAACTTTTTACAGTGACAGATAGCACTACAGCTGTGCTGTCCAAGACAGTAGCCTTTAGCCATATAAAGTTATTGAGCACTTAATCTGTGGCTAGTGTGACTGAGGAACTGCAATCTAATCTAATTTGAATCAATGTAAATGTGAATAGCCACATGTGGCTACCGTATTGGAAAGTACAGATCTATGTGAACCAAGTCCTCAGCTAGCCCAGGTTACCTGGGGCAGAGGGCCACTGAAAAGGGAAGGAAATGTTCTTCTGAGATGACGATAAGTGCCCTGACCTCAGGGACTTCCCTTATATATTCACTCAGTCAATTAAAAACAAAAATATACTGGGTACCTATTTGTGTCAGGCACATGGCTAGACCTGGAGATTGCCTGATTGGCCAGACCTTGCTCTTGAGGCATTCCCAGGCTAACAGAGGAAAGAGGCTCAGAGGAGTGACAGCAATCCACATGACTGAGATACAGAATCACGCTTTTTAGGGGTGCTGTCTATGGGAAAAACTGAGGGAGAATTCTACTCAATCTCAGGTGTGCTGAACTCTATTGGTGAAGGTCATGGTTTCTAAATTCCAACTGTTTTCATACTCATAAAGACTTCAAACAGAGAGGGAGGGCTTTGCTATAACACACAACACACCTTTTTTTAACCCCCCAAATTCAGTATAGCAAGTGTTAGAAAAAGAAGTGAATTTTTATTTCCCTAGACTTTGGCTTTTTATACATATTGCTGAGTCTGTGGAGCTGAGCCCCACTGAGGAATATTCTTCAGAAACAGATGATGCATGTGTAGTGTGTGCTCAGTTGTGCTCAACTCTTTGCGACCCCGTGGACTGTAGCCTGCCAGGCTCCTGTCCATAGAATTTTCCAGGAAAGAGTTCTGGAGTTGGTTGTCATTTTCTGCTCTAGGGTATCTTCCTGACTCAGGGATCGAACCCGCGTCTCCTGCATTGGCAGGCAAATTCTTTACCACTGCATCACCTGGGAAGCACCCAGAAACAGATCCTGAGACCTCAAATCAAGGATTTTGGTGAGATCCTATTTCAGTCACAGCCAGAATTTACCGGGCTAAAGAAGGTGCTAATAATTTTTACACACTTTTAAAAGGCACTTTCTCACAAGTGGCACTGTTCAATCTCCTCAAACATTTAAAGCTCCCTGCTTTGCAAACAGAATGCAGACAGTTATTACATCATTGTAAAAAACCCTTCATGACACTCAATTAAACTCATTATGCCTAAATAGTCAATTCCTGCCAATGTACAATTTAAATCATCACTTCAAAATAATTTGTTTCCAATTACCAGGATCTACTAAATTACCTCCTTAAACCAATCACCTGGAAAAACATTACATGCCAGGGAGAATAAAGAGACTTTTCCCATTATAATCCCAGGACACTTTTCAGGGGTTCTTCTTATGGTACTTTGGTTTTTCCAATGAGCTCTGGCTCATAGCTTGTCTCTCCATCTTGGAGATCTAAGGAGCAACAACCTAGGGGATGTGTCCTACTGAGCTAGTTAGTAGCAACTATGATTTCCCAGCAAAATTAGCTGGGGAGCTTTGAAAAAATACAGAAGCAAAGGTTCCCCTCCAGAAACACTGCTAGAATTGTGAGGGGAGCTTAAGAATCTGTACTTTTAAAAAACATCTCAAGGGATTTAATAATTACTAAACTGACGAGGAAATATCATCTTGTTCAATTAGCATACTTTATACAGTTACATTTATGACACAATTTTCAAAGTGTAGAGTTTATCAATGTTTATTTTTCACCTGAATTCGACCTCAGAACTCCCTAATTCCAAAGTGATCCAGAGCAATGTATTCTCACTGAAAATACTTATTTAAATTTTGTGATATGTTTTGCTTATTTCTTCATTTACCAATCTTCTTGCATCTTACTCAAAAATTTTTTTCCTACTGAAGTATATCATTTGGCAATTCTTTCAGTGAAGTGTTAGCAGTAAACTCTTTTAGTTTTTGGAAGTCTGAAAAGATGTTTATTTTGCTATCATTAAAGAGTGATATCTTAACAGGTTGTAAAAAGCTAAATTAACAACTGTGTCCTATCAGTACACAGAAGATATTAATCCATTGTCTTCTGGAATCCATTACTGATGATGATAAATCAGCTGTTAAACTGATTAGCATTTTTTTTAAGGTAATATGCCTTTTCTCTAAGGAGACTATTTTTATGTAAAGTTATTTCAGTAATATGCTTTTAAGTATGAATTTTTATTTAATTATTATATTTGTATTCCATATTCTTTTTCAACATAAGGATTCACAATTTTCTTTATGTATAAAAATATTTTGCCACCTTCTCCTCTAATACCTCTTTTCCACATGTGGGGCTTCTCATTCTATCTCCATATCTTTTATCTTTTCTTTTATGAACTCCATCTCTTTATCTCTTTGAACTGTATCCTGAGTGATTTCCTCACATCTATCTGTAACTTATTAATTTTCTTCTCAGCCCTACTTTCCTGTTTTACTCATGTATTAAGGCTTTTAAAGGACTTTGTGTTCCATAACTAAAATACAAATTTGCCTCTTTTTAGAAATTCTCCCATTATCCAAAATATTTGTTTTTTCATGTTTCTTTCCTGTTCTCTTGAATATTTTGAAAAAATTCTAGTTGAAAACCTCTTGAAGGTTTTGCTCAATTATCACTTTTTTCATAGATCTGCTCAGTGTCTTTCATGGGAGTTTGTTTCCCATGTGCTTCTAAGCTTATGTTTAGGGAGAGTTGTCTCTTATGTGAGGCATCTCTTTGGGGAGGCCCAAAGTTTGCTTGCAGACTAGTTTTTATGTTAATTTCCCATTCCCATTTTATGCAAGTAGTGTGAATTCAGAACTCTCTCCTGGACAGAGTGGTACTGGGTCTGTTTCTTTCAAGTGACTTTTCCCCTCTTTAGTATGTGCATGCATGCTAAGTCTTTTCAGTTGTGTCTGACTCTATGCAACCCTACGGACTGTAGCACACCAGGTTCCTTTATCCTTGGGGATTCTCCAGGCAAGAATACTGGAGTGGGTTGCCATGACCTCCTCTAGGGGATCTTCCCAACCCAGGCATCAAACCCAAGTCTCTCATGTCTCCTGCACTGGCAGGTAGGTCTTTACCTCTAGCACCACCTGGGAAGCCCCTCCCCTTTTCAGTGCCATATCTCTTACCAGTGGGCAGAGTTTCCTAGTGCTACATCAAGACAAAATGTCTCAGTGTCTGACTCTAGGCATGATTTTGGATTCAGCTTTACAGGACAAAGGGAGGGGTGGGTGATTTCAGCACTTGTCCTGAAGAACCGATACTACCCCAAGCCCTGGCATATTGCAGCCTCAGTATGCCCATTACTTTACCAACAAAGGTGCGTCTAGTCAAAGCTATGGTTTTTCCAGTAATCATGTATGGATATGAGAGTTGGACTATAAAGAAAGCTGAGCACCAAATAATTGATGCTTTTGAACTGTGGTGTTGGAGCAGACTCTTGAGAGTCCCTTGGACTGCAAGGAGATCCAACCAATCCATCCTAAAGGAAATGAGTACTGAATATTCTTTGGAAAGAGTGATGCTGAAGCTGAAACTCCAATACTTTGGCTACCTGATGCGAAGAACCGACTCATTGGAAAAGACCCTGATGCTGGGAAAGATTGAAGGCAGGAAGACAAGGGGATGACAGAGGATGAGATGGTTGGATGGCATCACCAACGCAATGGACATGAGTTTGAGTAGGCTCTGGGAGTTGTTGATGGACAGGGAAGCCTGGTGTGCTGTAGTCCATGGGGTTGCAAAGAGTCGGACACAACTGAGCGACTGAACTAAACTGATGCCCATGGGAAATTCTGTCTTCAACTTCTACTTTGAGCTCTTTTGTTTGAATAGTCTAGATCCTGACAACTTGAAATTAAAACAGCTCTGCCACTTACTAGCTGCAGGGAAAGTTACTTAATTCTTTGTGCCTTAGTTTCCTCAACTGTAAAATGCGGATTATAATTGTATTCTCACAGAGATTTTGTGAACATCAAATGAGTTAATATATATGAAATCCTGAGAGGAGTGCCTGGCACATGGTAAGGGTTAAACGTACATTTACCATCATTATTTCTTGCTTTCAAAAAATAGTTCTTGCTTAACTATTATACATATATGTATATTATATGTACACATTAACATTGTTATTGTATATTATCTCATTAAATCTTTTTCATTACATGTGTATATATTTGTTTTATATATTTTATTTCATAATTTAAATTAATTATATATTTTTTATTTCATAATTTACATAGTTAGCATATGATTTTCGTTTTCGTGAATAAACTTGGCCTTTCTAAAGTGAGGGCACAGTGGTAGCCAGAGGATTGGGAAACTTACATTATATTCAATTGCTATATACAAGATTTGGGGCCCCTGAATTCTCAATGGTTGAATTCTTTTTTCTTCATTAAAAGCTTGGCTGGGCTCTGCTATCCTTCTCTACTTCCCAAGGCTGTCACTGCTGATCTTTACAAATTCATCTTTATTTTGAAGGTCATGGAACTCTAGAAATGTTTAGATGTATTTGAGCTGGCAGAAGAATTATTTTACTTCATTCATTCCTCCATACAAAAGGTTTTTTATTTTGTATTTTACCATTTTATTCGACCACACCAGCAAGTCTGTTGAACTGATTGTGGTATTTTCACAAGGAATAATGATCTGAGGGAAGGGGGCCTGTTCCCGAAAGCAGGATTGTGGATGCTAGTCTTGGCTCCATTTCTCTGGTTTATTAAAAAAGAGTGTTTATAAAACCACTCTATTTGTATTTACCAAGAATATTAGTGGGGGAAAGGGGCAAAAAGATGGCTTGGGACTCAGAATTCTCTGAGGACAACTTAGTCATGAAATAGATCATATTTATACCGAAGGCCAAGACTTGGATGCAATGTGTCCGACAGCTCCCAGCCACACATCAGCAAAGCTGTACAATCAACCTTCTCTCATCCCTCAGAAATGAATGAAAAACTAGTCAAATAACCAGAAGGCTGCTCAGAGATTTCTTGAGTAGAAGGATTTGAAAGAATTATTTGACCAAGTTTTCCTGTTAACATTCCAAGCCAGTTAGAAATTCTAGTAAGCTCTTGCTGTTCCCCTGCAATGAGGAGCACAACTTCTTGTGACCTTCTGTCTTTCCTTTCTTGCTTGGAAGCCATGTAGACTGTGGGGGCATAGAGCTCATCAGAGACACACGTGTATGTGTGTGTGTGTGTGTGTGTGTGTGAGTGCGCGCGCGCTCAGTCACTTTCAGTTGTATCTGACTCTTTGTGACCCTATGGACTATAGACCACCAGGCGCCTCTATCCGTGGGATTCTCTAGGCAAGAATACTGGAGAGGGTTGCCATGCCCTTCTCCAGGGGATCTTTCCAACCCTTGTTGGAACTCATGTCTCTTCCATGTCCTGCATTGGCAAGTGGGTTCTTTACCCTTCTCCAGACAAAAATAGTGGAGTGGATTAGCATTCCCTCCTCCAGGGGATCTTCCCGACCTAGGCATCAAACCCACGTCTCTTATGTTTCCTGCATTGGCAGGCAGATTACTACTAGCATCACATGGAAGCCCAATCAGAGACACTTACTATACATTAAATCTCCATTTTGGCATAAAAAGCCCACCAAATAGTCTTGAAGGGTCATAGAGTCAATACACAGTGAGAAACCCTAATCTGAGAATTTCTTGCTGCATGGCCTCATTCAGCCCACAATATGCCAAATGGGTAGACTCACTCACATGTGGCAGGACTTTGATGTGTGTTACACAAAAATGCTTCTAAGCTGCAAGACAGAGTTGAGTAAGTGCTTTTGTTTGTTTAGATTTCTGTAGATCAACCCAATATGTTATCAGAGGAAATCAATTCATAGTGAATAGAGACACTGGAATTTCAAATTTTAATCTCAACTTTGTCAAGGTATCATTAATTCAACAAATACTTATTAAAAATCTACCCTGTATCAGGCACGGTGCTAGGTTCTGGAAATTTGAAAGAGAACAGTGTGGACACAGATTCTACTTTCTTGGGAATTTATAAGTTGAATGCCCTTCACCAAATAGCTTGACCTCTCTGAGACTCAGTTTTTCACCTGTATAATGGGATTGCAGTAAGTACTAACTGAGAAATACATGGGGGAAGTGCATTATATAAATTCTACTATTTCATATTGGAGATTGCACACACACACACCCTCACACACACCCACACATGGCCCAATTGTGTTCCAGTTACTGCAAAGCATAGTGAAGGCCTGATGAAGTTTGGTAAAAGAGACTATGACATAAATCTTCATATTTCTAAAAAGGGGAGGCTGTGTGGAGACTTTTTAAAAACTAAATAAGGATCCTGAGTATGACTTAGGCTTCTCTCAAGAATTTTTGGAAGCAGGCAGGTTCTAAACTGTAAGCCAACCTGAGCATTTTTATCTTCTCCTGTGCACATGCCCTTCCACCCCTGGTCCTGCAGTAGTGGGATAATCTCACAGACCTCAAAGTCACAGATGGAGACAAAGGAATGTAACATAGGCCAGAAAGATGCCAAGGGTGTCACCTGCAGAAATACCTGCTACAGGCTGGCCATGAGAGCATCTTCTCCCCAGACCCCAGGAAGCAAGAAAACACCATGGAAGAACAGGATTTACTGAAGACTTTGTGTTTGGGAGGAGGGAGACTGGCCTCAGCTTCTCTTCTCCAGGCCCAGTTCTCTAAAGTCAGCCTGAAGTAGGTGTTCTGGACAGGACTGGACAAGGAAAATGGACAAAGGAGGCCAGAGAAGCTCCCAGAGTCTCCTAGGATGAAAGGCCACTGGACCAGAGTCTTCTTTCTTTGCTAGATCAAGGACATGTGTCAAACACTTGTTACATGGAATGATAAAGGCAAATGGAATATAAGACTATTCTCAGAGGTGCTTAAATTCTGCCATTCAAAAGAGAGGAAGCATTGTGAAACAGGAAAGATAACCAAAATGATGAGTTAATATCATAAGTTCATCCATTTCTCCCAGACACTGGACTTTTATTGACCTCCTAATTTTCATCCTTGATTTTGTTTTGTTGTTTTTTTTTACCAGCTACATTCAGATTAGGTCTCTCTCCTGTTTAACATTATTTTGTGCCTTCTCCTTGCACTTGGAAGAAACCACAAACCCTTTGTTTTGACCCAAAAGACCCTTCATGATCTGGGCCCTCAGATCTCATCAAAGTTGTCTCCCATCCTTTCCTTCTGTCCCTGCCTTTCATCCATTCTGGCCTGGTTGACTTCCCCACATTCTCAAGCTTCTTTCTGCCACGGGACCTTTGCATAGGCTCTTTCTTCTCTGGATGATTCTCCCCCATAACTCCAAGAGTCTTCCCTGGCATCCCACTTAAAGCAAACCTACTCCTGCTTTCTTTTCCTCTCCTGTAGCACTCTAGGTACTTTCTTCAAAGCTGCTGTTCTTGCTTGTGATTTATGTGCTTGCATATTTGCTTGTTGTCTATCTGCATGACTAAACCTTAAAATCCAGGAGAACCAAATCCACTTATGTTTACTCGCCATACACTAGTGCTTGAAACATACTATGTGTGTGTGCTCAGTCTTTAAGTCATGTCTGACTCTTTGTGACCCCATGGACTGCAGCCCACCAGGCTCCTCTGTCCATGACATTGTCCAGGCAAGAATACTGAAACAGGTTGCCATTTCCTTCTCCAGGGGATCTTCCCCATCCAGGGATCGAACCTGCTTTTCTTGCCTCTCCTGCATTGGTGGGCAGGCTCTTTGCCACTCATACAGAAACATACGATGGCAACTAACAAAGATCTATCAAAGGGATAAATTAGTGTTTAAATTTCTTTTCCTCTTAATTCTTACTGAGCACACAGGCAATGATATAGGCCACAATTTCCCTGCACCCCAGGGCGTTTGCACACTCAGGTCCTTCTGTCAGGACGGCCTTTCACCCTCACCTGATCTCTAAGCTCCTACTTATTCTGCTTCAAGACCCAACACCACCCTTTCTTCTTCTGTGATGCTATCTCTCCTCTCTCTTGTGTCTCCTCGCTACCCATATAGATATCTATTTGTGTTTATGACACCATACTGTGATTGCAGGTTTACATCTCTGGACCCCTCTCCCCTGGAGTGAACTCTCTGGAGATAGGAAGCAGGGTTTATTCCTCTTTGCATCTCCAGCACCAGCATCTGGAATGCCATAGTCACATGATACACACTTGTGAGGAACCTACAGATTTTTATACACTCCATAGAAAGAGAAGGGGTGCGGGGAAAGCCGGCCAGTCCTGCTGACTGCTGCCAAGCAGCAGAGCTGGTGGTGATGTCCGAAGTCCGTTTCTCCTGCTGAACAAAGGGCTGTCTATGAACAGAGAGGATGGGATACCCCTCCCCCATTCTCCACCCCGCAACCGGCCCCATTCAGAGGTGAAAGCAGCCTGTGTCCATGCCTCGCTAGGGTTTCCCCTTCCTTTGAGAGGAGAACATTCTTAAGGCAGATTTTCAAGCTGAAGTCATCCAGAACAAAAGCTGCTTGCCAGCTGGGGCCCAGCTGCCCGGCGCCCCTCCCCCTGCAGCCCGGGCGCCATTACTGCCTAATGGGAGAGGGGTGTGAAGGCTTCCGGTGCAACATCTGGCTGGGGCCACTGTCAGCTGGGGAGACTGAGACCAGCGACTGTCCCATCTGATTCCTTGGGATTGCTAGAGGTGCCTCGGAAGCCGCAGAGAAAGTGAAGAGAAGCAGGAGAGGCCACCCGGGGTGAGGCTGTCGGGAAGGCCGCAGCCAGCCTCCTTCTTCCCCTGCCCGCCACGGGGAGACCTGTGCGGAGACCTGTGCTCGGCCCACAGCTGTGACCTCGGGTCCTTGAGAATGAGGGGCCGTCCCTGCTGAGTACCTGAGGGGCTGCAGGGCCGGCTGGAGGCCTCCTGAGCAGCCAAACTCAGTTTGTTCTCAGGTACTCAGGTCAGGGTTTCGCGGCTTCCTCGAAGGCTCTCTCTCCCACCCCTTCGGAAGGATCCTCCTGTTCTCCCAGTCTGTTCTTATCTCCCTTCAACGGTGGAGCTGGGACACTAGACACTATTCCAGAGCTTCCTGTTTGCATCTTTGCTCTCTGCTAAAGACAGTTGTCCTGACAAAAGATTTCTGATGGTAACACCTAGCTGTGGTCAAGGAAGTTTGTTTTTCAAAGTTTAACAGTGACTTCTGAAAACCAAGAAAAAACTCGAGAGGAAGGAGTGGAAATTTCAAGTTCTGTGGTAGGCTTTGGGGGCAGCCTTGCATTTCAGTAATTCCTCAAATCACTTCCACCTAGACATTGAGTCCAGGTCTGATTTTCTTCCTCCTTGAGGCCCTGGAGTGTATACCCAGAACATCATGAGTTTGGATTTTTGGAGGGTCCACGCTGGCTAGTGAAGCGTCTGTAACCCAGCTGCAGACCAACACTGCAGACGTTATCTTAATGGTACTGATAGATCAGAAGTGTCACACATCATTAAAATAGCTGATTGATTAGAGGAAAATAATTAGCTTGCCAGTGAATTGCTAGAAAGCTTTTTGACATACCAAGAAGTAGATATGGAAGGGATGAGGGGTCGTCCATCTTTTGATCATTTGTTTTTCCTCTAAGGTGATGAAAAAGGCCCTGATAACCCATAGGAAAGGGAAGAAATATAAACAAGTTCTGGTTCTTCTTTGCCATTTACTCAGAGAAAAGCTATCTGCAGACTTTCTGGAGTGTGGTGTGTTTATTACAGTTACATAGATACACTCCTTTAAATCAAACACGCTGTTAGTGCCTTGGAGTTGTAAATCAGTGGTTCTTTTCAAGTGACTTGATAGAATGTGATATTCTGCTTTCCCTTGACAGGCTATAAACACAGAAACCTAAATATTATAATCAAGGCCAGCCATTGGCAGGCAGGACCATGAAGAAGGGCATGGAGATTTTAGTGTTTTTCTATACCCTTCCTGCCTTCTGTGTATCTTTCTCTGGGTGTTCAGAATCATCTTCTTGTCCACTCGGGAGTGAAGTGGACAACCACTTATCCTCAGGATTGATACGGTGTAAACTGATTTTGTACTCAGAGACATTTGCATTTTAGTTAAAGGCACAAGGAATCTTAAGCCAAAGGATGCCTCTGGAGAGGTATTCTGCTGCTGTGATGGGCCTTCTCACTATCCTGTAATCAAGCTGCTGACTCAGTGCCCCACCACCACCCCATAATACTGCACTCTTGGAGTACAGAGGGTGGAGTAAGAACAGATCCCGATCACCTAGGAGCCTTCAGCATATTCTGAGATGTACCTCCTGCCTCAATTCCTATCTGACTTTACACCATTGGCTCAAGAGCCACAGATGAATGTATGTTATTATGCTTGTGTTAGAAAATGAGATGGTGGAACTCCATTGTCCTAGAGAACAGTGCAAGTTTGGGAGTAAGCTGAAGTTAGACATTCTGCCCCATAAAAGTCATGTGACCTCGGTCACTTAGTGTTCCTGAAACAACAGACTGCTGATTTTACAAAGCCTTACGAAGCTTGCACCAAGCAACGTAGGGCACAATGCTTAGCAAGTAAATATTATTCTTCTTCCTTTTAAAATACAATTCAGAGTTTAAAGAGTTCTTTTTAAACTCTGAATTACACCTGAACATAATTTGTTGACTTTCAGCTGTTAATCAACTTGTACAGCTTTAAAAAAATATTATTGACTTTCTTTTCTATATGTGCTCTTTGTGGAAATTTGGGGAACTGAAAGAAAAGAAAATCTCTTATAAACTCTCTTTAGGCAGGATTACTAAGTTGTTTGTTTTCCAAAAAAATTTCCTGTACTTTTTCAATGCATATGGGCCCCCCTCCTTTTTTTTTTGGAACAATGTTTGCCATCACACTACACACACGTTCTGTTTTGTGGTTTTCTTTTCTCCTCTAATACATCATGAGCACTTTCCCATGTCATTAAACGTGCATGGTGTGTATGTGTTTTATAGTTGCTGCCACTACTAATGAGAGCCCATTAGTAAGATGACACTTGTTCCTCCAGGACATATGTCAGTCATTGAAATGACTGCTTCCAAGCAGAAGTAGCGGCTGCTTTGGGGGTTTTATTTTTAATACTCTCACTTCCAAAGCTGGCTCTTGACCAAACTTTAGGTTCTTGTTTGGATTTTTGTCTCTGGTATGGCTGGATCTGGGAGTAAGGATGTAGGATGGGTGGCGAATTTCAGCCTACTTCTTCCACTGACCGGAAGTTCCCCCTGCATTCCTTGACAAAAGGCCATACTTCAAAAGCAGTTACCAGAAAAAATCCTTCAGTCCACCACTGGTCCCACAGCAGTTGTGGCAAAATGGTGTTTGGAAGAATAAATGCATGCATGAGGCAAGTGGCCTTCCGTTCATTCAGAAATAAGGATCCCATGTTGGTTATACATAGTTATTCTCAGCACGACCTTACGGGTGATTTTTCACTTTCTCCCTCTCTTTTTAAAACATTTATTTGTTTGGTTGCGGGAACTTCCCTTGTGGTGCCTGGGCTCCATAGTGCACAGGCTTAATTGCTCCACGGCATGTGGGATCTTAGTTCCCAGACCAAGGGTTGAACCCTTGTCCCCTGCACTGCAGGGCAGATTCTTAATCACTGGACCGCAAGGGAAGTCCCTTAACTTTCTCTTTTATGTCACTTAACGTCTCTGTGCCACTGTTTCCTTTTCTGCAAAATGGAGATAATACTAGTAGCTATCTTGTAGGGTTCGTGAAGTCTTAAATGAATAAATGAATACACAATTTTGCCTGGCGAAGAGCAAGTGCTCATGAACTTAGCTGTCTTCCTTCTCCTCGTCATCATCATGGTTATGTGCTTTTCTACACCTTATAAAATTTCTGCAGTAAGTCCAGCTACCCATACACACAATATTTTTTAAAAGAAATAACACATTACCAGGGGAGCATAGCCTCTTAGGCCAATGAAGTGAAACGGAATTGGAAGACTGGTTAGATACTAGGAAAAGGAGGTTGCTGATATAGACAGAGAGGGAGAGGAAAGAAAACAAGGGAGGCAGAAAGGAGAACCATGAGAAAGGAGGGGGCAAATGATGAGTTGGCCAGAACTCAGGGATGGGGAGGGCTAGGCATGTGTATTTCAAAGTTGCTCCACGGAACATGAGCTAAGGGCTCCCTCCCTCAAGGAGGGAGCTCACAAAACTGCTGCTGCTCCCCGTTCCCTTACCCAGTTCGTAGAGGAAGGGGTGGGCAGGGAGAAATGAGAAGAAAGTAAGAGCAGGGAGTGGAAGATGAAAAAATGGAAGCTTGGGAAGGTAAATTGACTTTCAAAGGTCTCAGCTAATTATTGGCAACCCTGGGTCTGGAACTCAGCTTTCAGGATATCCAAACTCATTTTAGATCTCTCCACCCCACCTAAAATGTAAATGTAAATGTAAAACCTGACCTAAGAATTTGGGATCTGATTCTTGGCCATTAGTGTGGCCATATATTCAGGGTGGAACAAAGATGCTGGCCAGGAGAATGTTCCATCAATGCCTTGCAGAGGATTGGAAACGACCCATGTACCACCACCTGCGCTCCACTGCCCTCTCCACTAACTCCCAAGCCTTCTGGTGGCATTATCTAGACCTGCCTGTCCTTTCAGGGAACAGTGAAGGCCTGTGCCAAGTCAACTGTGTCATCGATCAGCAGCTCACTGTATTCATTGTGCAAAACGTCAGGGGAAAAATCCATTGGATATTTTAGTTATATACCAGCCAGTGGAGAAGGCAATGGCACCCCACTCCAGTACTCTTGCCTGGAAAATCCCATGGACGGAGGAGCCTGGTAGGCTGCAGTCCATGGGGTTGCAAAGAGTCGGACACGACTGAGCAACTTCTTTCACTTTTCACTTTCCTGCATTGGAGAAGGAAATGGCAACCCACTCCAGTGTTCTTGCCTGGAGAATCCCAGGGATGGCGAAGCCTGGTGGGCTGCCATCTCTGGGGTCGCACAGGGTCAGACACGACTGAAGCGACTTAGTAGCAGCAGCAGCAGTGCACGTGTGCTGTCAAAGTGCCCTGGATGAGTAAGACTCAGAAACTCCCTCCATTTCTAGCATGATGGACCTGGCTTCTGGAATCATAGGCTCTACGAAAATAATATTTGGTGCTACAACTTGCTAACAGTGGTTGCACTGAAGTATAATTTTAATATGTAAGGATAACTGTGTTATTTGCCTGCCACTCATTTGACTGAATTGTTGCCTCAAATATGAATGCATTCCCTGTGAGGGAAACTTGTTCGTGTGTGTTTTGGTTTATAAAAGGTGAGGAGTAAACCCTGAAAGTAAATCTTCTGTCACCATTCAAGGTCATTTCTGGGGGCCTCCATGCAAGGCACACCATGGAGACAGCCAGACCTGTGTTGTACAAATAATCTAACTTTGATTAATACAAGGAACAAGAGAAAAAGTAAACTTGGCATCCATTAGCTAAGACTATTTTGTGATATTTTCTATGGAAAAAGGTGTGAGTTGTGTTATCTGCTGTCTGGCAGCTGTTGCATCCTGCCTCCCCCCAGCCCTGGCAGTGAACAGAGATTGGAGCCCAGGGAAGATTGTCAACTGGGACGAAATCTTGCCACACTGGGGCGGGTGCAGAGACTGAGACTCGATTCCTTAAGATGATGCCATAATCTATGAGAGGAGGGTTGTTGAGAAAATCAGAGCACTCTGAATCAGTCTAGTTTGTGCCTCTAGGAGTGATATTTTCATCCCATGTCAAAGCTTCACAACACCTGAGAAAATAAGCAGGAATGTCTTTGTGGTTATGAACTGTACGTGAATGATGATAATTTTGAGATACGTGCCAAAGTAGAGTAGTCCTTATTTTCCTCATTCTTCTCAAGGCCGTGGTCTGGACTTGTTCATGTCTAAAGCCTGCAGCAGGGGACCTGCGGGAGCCCCTCTCTCTGGAGGAGATGAGGGTTCCCTTTGTTCTTTCTTAGCCTCTGGAGTCACTGTGAAGCGATGCAGCGTAACACCAGCAGATGGCATGTGGCGTCAGCCTCCCAGGCACTTGAACTTGGGAAAGCCATCTTTTCTCTACCATAAAAGTCAAAATTTTAGTTAGGAATAAAAATGTGCTTGTTTTAGCTATTAGATATTGTGCTTGACCATCTAGCTGTGTCTTTCTGTGATGTCCAGGTCACCTGTGGTGGAAACAAAACCAAATAGAACTCAGACACCATCTCTCTCATTTCTTAAGCTAGAGATGATTAAGACTCACCCTGTTCCTCCACTTGTCCAGGACATTCTTGGGAGCCTCATAGGATGCTGAGGAATGAAATAGCAAGATTAACAACAACAAAAAGATTCTGGGGAGAAGAGAAGAGGATGAGACCACCTTCCAACATGTTCTGAGCACGGAAGTAGATGGTCAGCACAACCCATTCTGCTTTCCTGACCCAACAAAGATACCTGGGACTGAGTGAAGTTTCCCAGAATGCCTGCTGCCAGGGTATAGTTAGAGATCACTGAAAGCATCACTTGGGGTTTTGAAAGCAGGTTATTTCCACACTTAGAAAGCAAGCAGAATTTAATTTCTTTTTTTAGGCCAGCACCTGTCCCTACCCTCCCTGAGGCCTGGAATACTGAGTCTGGAGCTTCAACAGAGAAGAAACTTCTAGTCCTCTAAGCAGAGCAGGGGGAGGAACAGGTGGAAGTCTAAATGCCTGGCTGCATAGGCGTGGATGAGGAAACCCAGAGGTCTACCTCCACAGGTCTTCAAGCAAACACTGTTGCAGCCTCCGGCTCCACCATCACTTGCTATAGTATGTAGTGTCTCTAAAGCTTGACTCTTTCAGGGACTGTTAGGAGCAAATTGCTCATTAGGAAAAAGTCTTCTTGGGGCTTCTCTGGTGGTCCACTGGTTAGGAATCTGTGGGCCAGTGTAGGGGACAGTTGTTCAATGCCTATTCTGGGAAGATCCCACATACCACAGGGCAACTAAGCCGGTGCACCACAACTGCTGAAGCCTGTGCACCTAGGGCCTGTGCACCACAGGAGAAGCCACCACCGTGAGAAGCCCACACACTGCCACAAAGAGTAGCCAGCACTCGCTGCAACTAGAGAAAGCCAGAGTGCAGCAATGAAGACGCAGCATAGCCATTAAAAAAAAAAGAAAAGGAAAAAGTCTTCTTTTGTAGGTACCTGTCATTCTGTTAAACCCTTGCTCTATGGTGTTCGTAGTTTCCCTCACTGTTAGTCTCAACTTTCCCAGGGAAGAAATTCCCAGCATCTCTCACAGCTAGGGAGCAAGCATGCAACCTGAGATTCACCAGGCGAGAGCACCCGCGTTAAACTCTGGAACAGTCGACTCTGAGCACTGTACGTCCGTGTTGCAGGTAACAGTGGCAGCAAAGAGCAGTGGTGGCAGGACCATCCTCATCAGGTCACTTCCGTGTTCTGAGGAGCCTAGCCTTGTGCTTCTTTTCCTCCAGACCTCCCAAAGAGTCACCGAGCTACCAACTCTTAATAATTGCTGCTTAAACCAGTGTGAATGGATTCTATAGTTTGCAACTTAAAAAAAAAGAAAGAACAAAAGAAGAGAAAAGAAAGAAGGAAACTAGTTTTTTAAAAATTGGTCCATGAAAGCAGGATCTATCAGACTCTAAATTGTGGAATTGGGGGGTGCAACTGGGCAGAGGAAGCAAGGTGTCTTTTTTTGCATCAAGGACTAAGATTGGCGGATACTGCAGGGGCCCCTGACTGTGACCACAACCTAGACAGAGCCTTGTGATGTGGAGCTTTCAAAGGTGACAAAGAGAACTGCTTCTTCGTGCCCCCAAAGAAACAATTAGAAACCATGATTCCGAAGTAGTCACCTTAGGAAGACTCCAGGCTTTTTCTCCCATTAATTAACAGCTTTCTGTAAGACACCTTGTTCAGACTCATTGGAAAACTTCCAGTTCAGGGGACATCTCACCATAGGAAGGTATGATTTCAAATTTTTTTGAAGAAGTGGGCATTGAAGAAGGACTAGGAAAGGACAGATGACTAATGTCAGAAGGAGAAGGAAGAAATCTTCGAATTTAAAGACACGTGATATTTGGCCATTGTCTACATGTTCTTGCCACTGACGAGAAACAAGGAGAAAAGAAGCCAACTGAGGTTTTTAGGAAACCACATTGTCAAAGATGCTTCAAGACTGCCTGGGAAACACCTGATTTTATCTTGAAAACAAATCCCAGGCCTCTAGGTCCACACCAACAGGAAGAAGTCTATGAAATCTATACATCCCCCATGAAAGCTATGTTCTTTATTACTTGTTGTTGTTGCTGTTCAGTTGCTGAGTCGTGTCTGACTCTTTGCAACCCCATGGACTGTAGCCTGCTAGGTTCCACTGTCCATGGGATTTCCCAGGCAAGAATACTGTAGTGGGTTGCCATTTCCTTCTTCAGGGGATCTTCCCAACCCAGAGTTCGAACCTGCGTCTCCTGCATTAGCAGATGGATTCTTTACCACTGATCCACCAGGGAAGCCCTTTATTATTTACCCAGGAGGAATTCATGTGGGATAATTTGCAAAAAGATTACCCTGGAGGGTAGCTTCTAGAATCACCAACCAAGTAAGTGCCTGGACTGGGAGCCATTGGTCTCTCTATTGAGCAGGATCTGGTATTTGCTATTGCTTAATGACCACTGAGGTCTTCCCTGGTGGCTCAGTGGTAAAGAATCCACCTGTGATGCAGAGGTTGCTGGAGATGTGGCTTTGATCCTTAGGTCAGTAAGATCCCTTGGAGAGGCATGGCAACCCACTCCAGTATTCTTGCCTGGATGATCCCATAGAGAGAGGACCTGGCAGGCTACAGTCAATAGGGTTACAAAGAGTCAGACCCAACTGAAGCGAGTGAGCATGCACGCAATGACCCCTGAGTAATTCTTATTCTTCTGTTTTTTAAACTGAAAGTTTCATAAGTCTTGGTTATCCTGTCTCTTCTCCACCATTGTAAAACAAGTGTGTTGGGAGATGACCTGTCTTTGAGGCTTCAGATTTCAGTAAATAACAGTTTTTTTAAAAGTAGTATTAGAAGCCCTTTCTATTTTAAATAGAAGATTCATCAGAGGAAGAAAGACCCTAGAATGAGAAGGAATGTGTTCTGGACTTAAAATATTGTTCAGTTCTATTAACAAGGACTGAGTTCTAGAAGGGGCTCCAGATATATTAATGGTAAGAATCATTGTGTTATCTTCTTTCCCATCTGTTGGATTTACTTAACATGTGGTTGATGAGAATGGCTTCCCTGGTGGCTCAGACGGTAAAGCATCTGCCTGCAATGTGGGAGACCGGGGTTCGATTCCTGGGTTGGGAAGATCCCCTGGAGAAGGAAATGGCAATCCACTCCAGTACTGTTGTCTGGAGAATCCCATGGACAGAGGAGCCTGGCGGGCTACAGTCCACAAGGTCTCAAAGAGTTGGACACGACTGAAGTGCCTGAGCATGCACACATGTAGACAGGATACAAGTGGCCATTCAAGATGTGGATTAGTCACCTGTGAACCGAAACCATGTGGATCTCTCTGTTCTGTTTGCCCCTCTTGGCTGCTTTCTTATCATGCCCTCCTACTTGGACTCCATCGAAGTGGCCCCATCCTTTTCCTTTCTAACCCAAATCTTACGGCATAGTTAATTTAGAGGACAGTTGAGGTACATATGAAAGTGGCTCAATCCCCTTTGCAGCTGTGGGGAAGGAGTTGAACTAGGCAGTGGATGTGCTGGGGGTGGAGGTAGGAGGGGCTTGTGGTTTCCCTAATGAGCTCTTATTGACAGCTTCTGCTTCTGCTGATCATCTCCAGCACGGAAGAGCTGTCTCATTCCTTTGGTTCCCTTAATATCTACCCAACCAATCAACCAACTCAATCTAATAAGTCAATAAAAACCAAGACCTCTGTGGGTGTAGCAGAAGGCAGAGGGAAGCCAAGTCTTTTTCAAAGTAATGTAAATAACTTAAAAATCTCAGCATTCTCAAGGCTAGAGAGACTTGGCCATTTTGGCTAATTCAGGTTCTAATACTAACTTCCCTCCTCCCCTCCCATTGTTTCTTGGGTCCCTCACTCCTTCTCTTCCTGCTGACTTCTCAGGGGTAATCAGCTCAAACAGACCCTACTAATTATGCCCATATTTGAATGCAAAACAATCTGGCCTTTACTCTATTTTCCCCCCTTCTTCCAGACTCTGGGTCTGATTCATCTTTTTACACTCAATAACCTATTAAAATAGTATAAGAAAGGCTAAACCTGAAGTAGAATTCTGAGGTAGCGGTTAATTATCCATGAACCCTTTCACACAAAGTCAATAACCAGTTACAATGGTTTTTTGTTGTTTTCTTTTTAGCTTTTACTTACTGTTAGAATGGCTATTGTTTTGGTCAGAACTACTTATAAAAATTTGTCCCAAAATTCAGAAGCGTGCAAAGAAGCGAAAAATTTGTAGCCTCAAAAGCTCAATATCTCTTCAGGGCAATCCCCATTTCTCCTCTCATTTATATCTTTAACTTCCTCTCTCTAAGCAAAGGATCATTGGTTTGACTTCTTAGGGCTGCCTCACTTAATTTTAGAGAAATATAGATCCTGTCTGAGATCCAAGGAGGCATTTGTCAGCATTAAGGGCCTCCTTCAGCTCCATCCATGCCCATAATATTTGGCAGGTGTTCTTCATAGTTTGTGGTTTGGGATTGTAGCTGTTTCCTTGCTTCATTCATGATAGGAAGATTTTTTTCCTTCTATTTTTGTTCCATTTATTGTTTTCATTGGATTTTTAAGAAGAGGAATGGCTAATGTGTTTTTACCCTGCTGTCTTTAACAAGAAGACCAAGGTTTGAAAGTAATTTTGTGTCTGCTTTAAATTTTTTTACTTCAACTAAAAAGAGAAGAAGGTATTCAAAACTCTGGTTACTTTTCAGTTGTTTAGGTGTCTGATAAAGAAGAACTTCCGTGAACAGCCGTCAGTTCCTCTCGGATGATGGCCTTCCCATGGCACTGGTACCCTGGTTAGAATTTTCCCAGGGAGAGATGGCCTAGCTCCCTGGGAGCTATCACCATAGACTGCCCATGCGGAGAGAGCAGACCGCAAATTACACCAGCTGCAAACACTCACACAGCACATGGAGGAAGGTTACATGCCCAAAGAGGCGGATGCCCAGGGACTGAGAGGACTCACACCTCAGTTGTAGAATATCAGGAGCCTACAGAGAAAGACAACCTGTGAGTTACACATCCCTGCTTTGGCTCCATGAGGGCCCATAAACTTCTCCTTCATCCAGATGCTATCTTGAGAACGAAGGAGGGGGAAGCTTAGAAGGCAGAGAATTGGCTCTGATAGGGGATTTCAATGGTTGAACTGTGTGAATTCAGCACCGCTTCTTTTTTTCACCCTGGAAGAGGCTGTTCAGCAAGTTTATTTCTGCTGTCTGCAGGACTGAGAGCTTCGGAGTAAGATTAAATCAGTTATAGAAAACAAATAAGCTACTGTTTTGGTACATCTGATTTATAAGATGTAAATCTTGACCCTACAACATCTGTGGTGTCAGCTCCATCTTTCCTTAAGAGGCAGCCTGCTAGAAAGGAAACTGTATGGGCTTGGGAGCTGACCTCGGTGTACTCCCGGCTCTACCACAAACTGGCTGGGTGATATTGGTTAAAACAGTCTTCTAGTTCTAAATTCCATCAGCTCTAAACTGCAGGGGTTGGACAAGATCTGCTATTTTCAAAGGGTCTTTTTATTTATTTATTTTTTAGCTGTGCCCTTTTGTTAAATAAACTCTTACTTAGATGGGCAATATATAAAACAGATACATTTGGAGTTTCCTGTGGCAAGTACGGAGGAGGTGTCTGGAACCACATGTACTTGAGAGCCCCTTGGGTACCCCCAGGAGTTTGTAAGTCACTACTGAAGGCTATGATCTCTCATCCTTTTTGATTCTAATCCTCAATGATTCAGTATCTGCCCAAGGCCAAAAGGAGCTGGCAGAGGCATGAAATAATTTATTCTGTGGTCCACGGGCATCTGAGGAGATTGGTGCTAGACAACTATCTTAATGTTAAAACACAAAAATTTCCAGAACTTCATGGTGGAAAAGGCAATGGGAACCCACTCCAGTACTCTTGCCTGGAAAATCTCATAGATGGAGGAGCCTGGTAGGCTCCAGTCCATGGGGTCGTGAAGAGTCGGACACGACTGAGCGACCTCACTTTCCCTTTTCACTTTCATGCATTGGAAGTGGCAGCCCACTCCAGTGTTCTTGCCTGGAGAATCCCAGGGACGGGGGGCCTGGTGAGCTGCCGTCTGTGGGGTCGCACAGGGTTGGACACGACTGAAGCAACTTAGCAGCAGCAGCAGCAGCATGGTGGATAGAAGTTCTGTCATTTACAACCAGGAAAAACAACAACAACAAAAACAAGTTTGATGTAACCCATAAACTAGAAACTGGGTCAAAATTGTGTGATTAACATGGCAAAGTCATGTCCAAGATTCAGCAACCGTTTAGCATTTCATTTGTGCTGAGTGCTGGCTCTGTCATCTAACTTGAGTCCTGACAGCATCCCAAGAGGTGAGTATGATTTTCATTTTACAGATAAGGACAGCCGAGTAAGTAACTTGCTCAAATATCACACACTATTACAGAGAATCACAACTTTTTAGAAAAAAAAGTTTACTGCCATAAATAAGATGTACACATATGCTATCAGTGAACACATACCATGAACTTCTCATTCCATAGAAACTACCCTTGAGTGACACTCAAGAGCATTTTTGCTTATGAAATGGATAAGGAAAATGTCGGAGGCAAACAATCTGAATTTTAAATGTAGATCAAAGGTCCTTGCTGTGGTGAAAGAAGTCTGTGGGTATTTCAAGGAGGTTCACCAAGAAAGTAGGCATCTTCCTCCACTTTATGGACTTATATTTTAAGAAGCCCAGTCATTCTAGTCCATGCAGAAAAAACTTTCAAAGGAATATTTACAATGTGGATCTTATATTAAACATTTGGTTTTATAAACTTAAATATTTGTAAAAGCATATGTAAAATAAATTTTAGTACACAAACTGACGTGTGCAAAACATATCAACTTCTTTTTTTCTTTAAATCGGGTTAGTTTTCTGACTCTCAGCTGTCATGCTTCCTCTAAGACGGCAAGAATGTCCATCTCATCCTTGTCAGGAACCCCATCTCCTTTCAAGAGTCACACCAGAAACCAGAGGGTTTACTTGCAGTGAAGACAACTGAGGAAGAGCCTCTGATCTCCAGGCTTTTAAGGTATCATTGGCATCACTCTGTGATGCTCACACTGGGGTCCTGGGTTTTGGTGGTGCCTTTGGTGAGTAGGGGGCTTTGCAGCGGGTACCTCCCTCTAGGCACATCAAGAAGTCATCTCCTCTGGGCAGGGCTAGCTGCATGGTGGCCATGTGACTGTGTCATTTCACAGGGCCCTGAACTCAGAAGAGCTCTGAATTTGTTTTAATGCTCTGTGGTTGCCGTCTTGACATTTGGACGAGGACCGCCATGTTTCATTTTGCACTGGATCCCCCAAATTACATAGCTGATCCTGCTGTGGGTTTAAGTCACCACCTCCTCTGCTCACCTTCTCAGCACAGCCTGCCGTCCTGTTTCGCTCTACCACCTTAAGAAGAACTTCTCTCTCTGACTGTCTGCTACCCAGTGTTTCATTCCTCTTTCTTAGAGTCTGGAGGACATGTTATTTTCTCAATGGCTGTAGGCATTTACAAAAAAATAGCAAGAACCGCAGACTTTTCAGGGGCTTCTGTCTTCCATCCTGCAAAAATCCCTGAGGGAAGGAAGCACATGAGGGACTGGGTCCTTCTTGAAATGAGAAAAGACAAAACAAATATGTGGGGAGAAAAATGACACCTTAATCTGTCAATAAATTATTGTTACACGCATAGTTGTGTTTAATTAACTCTAAGTAATTTTCATGATCAGTTTTGATGATTTTGGCCAATAAAATGGATCTCTAGGACACAAGACATATTGTGCTTAGTCACTCAGTTGTGTCTGACTCTTTGTGGCCCCGTGGACTGCAGGCCACCAGGTTCCTCTGTTTATGAAATTTCCCAAGCAAGAATACTGGAGGGGGTTGCCATTTCCTACTCTGGGGGATCTTCCTGACCCAGGGATAGAGCCCATGTCTCTTGTATCTCCTCCTTGGCAGGGAGATTCTTTACCACCAGCTCCTGGGAAACCCCAACACATATTGCTGCACTCATGAAAAGCAAGAATGAGGAGACCTAAAGTGGGTGTTTCCAATAGTAGGGTGATCATATACATTCTAGCTTAAACTTGGACATTTTTTTTTATGTCTTTGTTGCTGTGTGCAGACTTTCTCTAGTTGCAATGAGAAGGGGTTACCCTCTAGTTGCGATGTGCAGGCTTCTCGTTGCGGTGTCTTCTCTCTCGGAACACAGGCTCTAGGGTGTTCAGGCTTCAGTGGTGGCCCACGCAGGGCTTAGTTGCCCTGCAGCATCTGGGATCTTCCCAGACCAGGGATCAAACCCATCTTCCCTGCACTGGCAGGCGGATTCCCAACCACTGGACCCCTAGGAATGTCCCGAAGTGGGACATTTTTGAAAGGGCCACTATTTACAGTTACACTAGAGCATTAAGGGTGAACTGGGACCACTATGGACACACTTCGGGATACACAGTCCCCCACCTACAGCACAGAGTCAGGACTTGAACAGGGCTGTGTGGCTCATACTCTCTTGATATTACTTAAGATAATCTGTGGCCAGCTCAGCCAACTGACATGAGGGCTTTATTCCACATCCATTCAGTTTTGGTCCTGCTGACATGGCCTGAGAAAGACTAGGTTCACAACCAGAGAATTTTATTCATGAAAAGCCCAATAGCTGCATTTCTGAGTTGCAATTGGCCAGGGCTCCAGGCATGGATGGGGGAAGTTTCATCTGCAGTATTTACTAAAAACAGACGCTGAAGTTTGAGAAGCAAATGTAAAGTGCTCATTTCAAAAGCCTCTTTATATACATGTTAAATCAGTTTGTGGGAAAGAGACCACAGAGATTGTTTAAACATTCATAATGATGACACAACTGTTCGAAAATATGCAGTTCCTTGTAGTTATATGTGGAATTAATTGCATATGGAGGAAGTTATCTTTTGAAACTGGATTAAAAGGAAATAGTTCATAACTCAGTGATATCAACATGCACACCATTGTACTCGGGACTAAGATTTGCCTTGTCTTTCTTATCTCAGCCACTGTCTGAAGAAGTTGTTTTCTTGCTTAAGGCGTCATGACTGAAGTATGTAGCTCTGTGGAGGACAAAAAAAAAAAAAACAACTGGGGCCAGATGGAAGAAATGTCACTTTAGCCCAAGTGGTACTATTGAGAGTCTCTTTCTGACCTTTGATTCTGGAGTTCAGCTTACGTGTGTTGGCCCCTTAGTGGAGGATGTAGAGAGCTGGTCCCTCTCTACTTCTCTGCTCCTTCAGAGTAATACAGCCAGGGTTTGGGAGCAAGATTTCCTCCCTCACCACACAGCACGTTTCAATATTCATCCTTCAATGAATTACCCACAATTCTTAGCAGTGCATCTAGTTAACCACAAAGCCGTCAGAGAGCTCTGTTTAGAGAGAAACAGCTCCTTATCTCTTGCACTCCAAGGGAAATCAGCAGTCATTTCCTAGAGATGGTCTCAGCGTGACTCTGGGGCTCCAGTTCCTCTACGATACAATCAGCACTCAGCCAAAGCTACATAAAGTGGTGGCACTCCCCCGTATGTCTAACTCAGGCACTAATCACACTTTTAGTACATCTGTTGTTTTAAAATTTCCAGTCCCATTAATTCTTCCTTCTTTTTTTTCTTTTTTAAGATACGAGGAGTCGAGAATACCCATATTCACTTTGAAGTACCGTCACTTAAATGAAAGATCTGGAGAAAAAAATCGAGACATGAGGCAATCCTGAAAATATGAATGAAAGAATATAAATATTGCTCCAGCCTCTCTAGTCTTCATTAAAATACGCAAGAGGGAGAAACCGGTTTGCCCTTCTATATTTAATTTGGACTCTGACCTCTTTGAAAACTTCAGCAATATGATTAATTTTAGCTTATCTTATGGAATGTCTCTCCACCTATAAATAAGTCTATTCATCTTCAGAAGAGCATAAATATGCC
The DNA here is from genome assembly GCF_042477335.2 of Ovis canadensis. Classification (NCBI taxonomy): domain Eukaryota; kingdom Metazoa; phylum Chordata; class Mammalia; order Artiodactyla; family Bovidae; genus Ovis; species Ovis canadensis. Next base: position 160,039,368 of record NC_091247.1, on the reverse strand, counting down.
TCCTGTTTTACAGTTATTTTTAAATATTTCTTACATATAATTGTAATGGGATCTATTTCCAGGACAATAGCTAAGTATCAGTTACATTTCCATTATGCTCTATTAGTTTCATGGTTGGAAAACTTAAGCAAAAATAAGCTTCTCTGGATGAATACGAATCCAACATTAACCAGAGTAACATGAATAATTCAAAGATCTCCTGACATTCGATCTAACAAAACCAAAAAGAATAAGAAAAGAGAAGAGAAGGAGGCAGAGAAGAAGAAAAAGAAGAGGGGCAGAAGGAGTACTTGGGAGTTTTTAATTTTAGGTAGAGGTATAAAAAAATTGCATTTTTTATGTTATCCCACATAATGTTAGAAAATCAGAAGACCCTTCTCTATACTTTATTAGTGTCTGATTTTCCACTTTTCTGTCTCCTAGAGTCTGCAGGCTCAAGCTAGGTCCATGTGGACACATAGGAAAGCACTTTGCCCACAAGAACATACCAAACCCAGCAATGCATTATTTTATACCTTGAGACTGAGGACATCAAAAATTATTTCCAGGGTAATACTATCTTCAAATAATTAATAGTATTTATAACAATAACATATACTTTAAACTGGGGATGAAAGCAACCTGCTCAAGGAGAGATGGCATATTCCGCTATTAAAAATCATATTGCTATGGGAAAGAAGTTAAGTATCTGGTATTTCTAGGGCCACAATTCATTTCTTATATTTGGATTCAAACTTTTAAAATGAAAACTTACACATGGGACTCATACATGGGAAATGAATGATCAATTTGTTTGCTTTCTAGATCATTCTCCATTGGAAGGACAAACTTTCCATCAGAAGACAAAAGATATGCTTTTCTCAGAGAAATATCTCCCCATTGATAAATAGAGAGCAAACACCGAACACTTAAGTAGTGTTCCCGCCGGTCATGTGAGCCGTGTCAGCATCAACCAGCTGGTCCTCGTCTGTTTTGCAGTCAAAGAAAATGGGAACTCAGCATGTATCCGAGTTCCCAAGGATAGGAGGATTCGAGCTGCCAGGTGTGTGCATGGGCAGAATGCCCAACCCCAGGTCATCTTACAAAAAGCCTTGCTCAGGCATGGCCAGCAAAGGAAAGCAAGCAAAAGGTCACAGTTGCTGTTTCTGCAACATAGTCACTCTCGGCGAGACATCCTCATATTTTGTTTTTTTCCAGTTGTTAACTAAATGTTTAGGGAGCACATCAGAGTCATGAAAGGAGGTTGGAAGGGCAGGCAGCTCAACTGTTGTGATTTCTACCATTCATGAAATCAACACAATTCTTTCGGTAATCAAAGGTGCGTTCTGAAGAACTGAGAAAGTGGCGGGCAGGGGTAGGGAGTGGGGAATTGCCAAGTAACCGCCACCTTTGGCCCATTTGCTTCTATTGATGCCATCTAGGAATGGGATCATATTTATTAACACACTTTTCAGGCAGAGCTTTCAAGTATTCACATGTAACTATTGTGGAGCAAATCTTGAGCAATCATCTTTGCTTCTGTCTAACCTGGAAAGGTGAACTGGAATGAGAGTGATTTTCTGCATAATTTGATCCAATGGATGAATACTCTGGAGTCATGTGATAGGGTCAAGGTTCTTGCAGCTCATGCCTTAGAACCTAGTTACACGGGAGACCATGTTTGAACAATGTCCCTTAAAGAATTCAGTAACTCAACCCTACTGGACATGAGCCAAGACAAGCCTCTTGAATGCCAAATTCCACTCTAGTGGGTCATGTTATTGGATGGCTCAAATGAATTTGGGCCAGGAAAAAAAGGGCCTCCTTTCCCTCAATAGTTAGTTTCTTGTCTGAATTGTCCAGATAATGGCTTTACTTTTCAACTTTCCTTTGCCTGCACAGAGTAGAAAGGCAGCTCTACATTTTTGTCATAATAGAATCATTACCTGTAATTCTCAGAAGTCATCCTCATGAAAATGGGTAACTTTGTATCAAAAAGAGCTACCTAATTTGTAATAGAGATTTATTCTTTTATAATTTCTTTTCATTTGTTCACTGTGACTAATTCAACAAATATTTACTGGACAAACAAAAAGACATATTATCCTTATGTATCATGCCCATTTGTTTGGAAATCTCATATTAGCTGAAAAATCTTTAAAGTGTTATGAAGCACCAGGAAAAGGTGAAAAACTTTTGGAAAAGTTTTCTGCAGAGGGCATGTTTCTTTAAAAACAGAAAGTTCAACTTGTAAGCCATGTGTATTCTTTGAGGTCAACATGGCATCTTTTGATGAAAAAGATTTCAGCTATTAACATTTAATCCTGACAACATTAGTCCCCCACCACCACCATCCCAGATATACTGTATCTCTCTTTGAAGACTGGAGAAGTGGAAACCTTCATATTATGACTTTTCCTTCACTGAATGGTCATTTCAATCCAAGACACTTGTCTTGTACCTACTCAACTCACCAGTTCATCTTGTAAAGCCAGAAAATATAAAATAAGGCTACAGGGGAGTTGTTTTCCACTCTCACCTGTCATTTCTGCCCTCCCAATCCTCCTTCCCAAAGCTTAACAGCCCATTTGAGAAAGAAAGCAACTCATACTTTAAGGTAACCCATATGTAATGTATCTCTTTTTCTGCTATGGTATTGATCATTGCTGCCTTAGTTCTTCCAATGAAACAAGCTACGTTACCCAAGGGTCAGAGAGAGGGAAGTTACATCTTGCGGGTGTTAAGATTCAATGTTAGTTTTGAGGACCCCCTTGCAGTCTTTAAATATGGTCTTCAATGACTTGGCAGTTGGGAATTGAGGAACAATAGTGGACAGTCACAGGAACATGACAATAAATCTAAGAGGCTCACCTGTTATTTGCCTGACTGTGTTACCTCTCTCATGAGTGACAGCTGCGTGACTCCAGTTCTTCAGAAGGGGTCAGTCAGAGGATAGAAAAGGCTGTCGGGACATTCAAGCATCAGATGAGTAGATGGACTGCATGATCATAAATTGTATGAATGGTCTGGATGACCATAAATTGCATGAATTACAATTAAAATCTTTGCTATTGTTGCAATTTTTATGAGTGTGAGAGAATGTCAAATATAATTTATATACCAAAAGGTGCATAAGTCAAATACGTGCAAAATCACCATTTTGGTAAAAAATAGGACATAGCCAGCACCTCAGAAGTCTCTCCAGGACCCTTACTGATTATCTAACAATCTGATTTTTATGGTAAACACATCTCTTTCTATAGATCTATTCCTTTAATATAGATCTCTAAGCATTGTGGTGTAAATTGCCTGTTTTCTAAATTTTGTATAAACAGAACTATAGGCTTATGTGTTTTGCTGTTTTTATTCAACTTTATGTTTCTGATGGGCCCATGCTGCTAGATGTAGTTGTCTTTCATTCATTTTTGTGGCTGGACCCAGATTAAGTTCGACAGGTGAAGATTTAGGCAAGTCCTAAGTCTCCATGACTTAGAACTTCACTAGTACCTCAGTGAGACTGAGTCCAGAGTTCTGTTGCAGAGAATAGAATCCTATCTAGGTAGAGATTTACTGCAGATTTTATGCAGCATGTAGATCACTTGATGGGCAGACAAAACAGTCTCTAGGGGGAGCTTTTAGAAACCTCTCTCCCCTCTCCCCAGTCATACCACAGTACTGGGCACCCAAGCAGCTCCTACCACTCAAAACTTCTCAGCCCTATGTCGTCACTGCCTTGACCTTGAAGTCACTGCAATCAGAAATTGTCCTGATTAAGAAGGTTCCATGCTTATAACGGGGTTCCCTCGTGGCTCAGATGGTAAAGAATATGCCTGCAAGTAGGAGATTCAAGTTTGATCCCTGGAGAAGGGAAGGACTACCCACTCCAGTATTCTTGCCTGCAGAATCCCATGGACAGAGCAGCCTGGTGGGCTACAGTCTGTGGGGTCACAAAGAGTTTGACATGACTGAATGACTGACACTTACTTATGCTTATAAAGTCGTGAATGCTGCAGATCCCAGAACCATTCTATGCCTGATACAAACTTCACCAGCAAAAATTGATAACTCTTTTCTTTCCTTCAAATAATACCTATGAAAGGCACCTGTGCTAGTGACTAAACCTCTGCTGGCATTGCCAAGAAAGACCAAACGCTTCCACGGCATGCTTGGCAGCAGAAATAGCAAAAGCAACACGAGGACATTGGGTTTGCAGAACTGAAAATACCTGGAACTTCAGCTGAAGTGGGTGGGAAACTGTAGTCTTTCGCTTTCCAGCATTGTTATACAGCAATGGCTTTCACTTTGGGGATCAGGACTCATCGTTAGTGAATCATGAAAGCACTGAAAAAAATAAAATAGAGCAGAATAACATTTTCAGAGGGCATCAACCTAGGGTAATTTCTGTTTTGTGCCACACACACATATGTATGGATTGCAAAGTAAAATATTTTCTCACTGGGGGTTGAGGTAAAAAAAATTTGAAAGCCACTACACTGAAAGGGGTATGGAACAGATGTCAAGTGCCAAGCAATCATATCCCCCACAACTCCTGCAACCAAACATGGAGTGATAAATGTGTACAAGAATGAGACACTTTGACAAGTCTTGTTGGCTACTATAATCTAACAATTCACTTTGGAGCAACTTAGTGTCTGGATTACCCTTTCAGCCTGCACCCCTTTTCAAGACCTCATCCATGAGTCCCAGAGTGATCTTTCTGAACACAAATCTGATTATTTCACTCTATTTTAAAGCATTCAGTAGCTTCCTCTGACATAGCTGCTGCTGCTGCTGCTGTTCAGTTGCTTCAGTTGTGCTCGACTCTGTGCGACCCCGGAGACGGCAGCCCACCAGGCTCCCCCGTCCCTGGGATTCTCCAGGCAAGAACACTGGAGTGCACTGCCATTTCCTTCTCCAATGCAGGAAAGTGAAAAGGGAGAGTGAAGTCACTCAGTCGTGTCTGACTCTTCGTGACCCCATGGGCTGCAGCCTACCAGGCTCCTCCGTCCATGGGATTTCCCAGGCAAGAGTACTGGAGTGGGGTGCCATTGCCTTCTCCTTAGCATGACCAAAAACGTGTGGCTCTGTACCAAGCTGGCCCCACCTCAGTTTTTCCTGCCCTGCCACCAATCCCCCTTCCGTCTCAGACCCTCCCCTCCCCTAGACAGTGAACTACTTCTGTGTTCTTTGTACTTCATGCTTTTATACCCTACATCATCACATGCTGTTTCTTCTAACTGGAACATTCTATTTACTCCCGTTCTTATCAAATATTTCCCAAGCTCCTATTCACCTTGCTGCTGCTGCTGCTGCTAAGTCGCTTCAGTCATGTCCAACTCTGTGTGACGCCATGGACAGCAGCCCACCAGGGTCCGCCATGCCTGGGATTCTCCAGGCAAGAACACTGGAGTGGGTTGCCATTTCCTTCTCCAATGCATGAAAGTGAAAAGTGAAAGTGAAGTCGTTCAGTCATGTCCGACTCTTTGTGACCCCATGGACTGCAGCCTACCAGGCTCCTCTGTCCATGGGATTTTCCAGGCAAGAGTACGGCAGTGGGGTGCCATTGCCTATTCACCTTAAAGGACCAATAACCTCTCTAGGAAACCTTCTCTTATATGCAAATACAGTTTATGTTCCTTTGGTAGTCCACATATTTTATACCTGCGTGCGTACTCAGATGTTTAGTCATCTCTGACTCTTTTGCGACCCCATGGCCTATAACCCACCAGGATCCTCTGTCCATGGGATTTTTCTGGCAAGAATACTGGAGTGGGTTGTCATTTCCTCCTCCAGGAAATCTTCCCAACCCAGAGACTGAATCAACATCTCCTGCATTGGCCAGCAGATTCTTTATCACTGAGCCACAAGGGAATAATATTAAGTATTATTTTGTATTATAATCACACTGAATGGTAATTATTTGTTAATGTTATTTTCCTATGAAAACCAGGAACTTAGATATAAGCACTGTGTCTTATGGTTTAGGGCTTTTGTTGTTGTTTTTATCCACAGCCTGGCACCGTGTAAAAGTACCATCGATACGCGTTCAATACAATGAATGGGGGATACATTGATTGGTAGTTGGATGGATAGATTGTTCAATGAATAGAACTACTTCTCTAAGGTAGGTATGGTTTCCCTTTTGATATTGGTTTCCAACAGAGATTAGAACTGTTACTGCTGGAATATCTGAACTTCTGTCAGGGTAGCTGATGCCTTTGGAAAACCAAATGAATTACATGTTAAGACCAGGTTCTATGGATTCAGCATGAGTCACCCATAGAGGGCAAGGCTGGTGGGTGAAATTTTGATTAAGAATTAAATATTGGTGCAGTCTCAAAATATTTTCCCACAATATGCTGATCACTTACAAGTGGGAAAATGGTGAATTTTATGTTTCCTGAGAAGATGCTGGGAAAGATTGAAAGCAGGAGGAGAAGGGGATGACAGAGGATGAGATGGTTGGATAGCATTACCAACTTGATGGACATGAGTTTGAGCAAGCTCTGAGAGTCGGTGATGGACAGGGAAGCCTGGTGTGTTGCAGTCCATGGGGTGGCAAAGAGTGGGACACGACTGAGTGACTGAACTGAACTGAGAAATCTCAAGAAAACATAATATCATATCATTTTCCTGCAAAGAAAACATGACCTGATTTTGGATGTGAGACAAACTTAGGTAGAGAGATACATACAGATTGAAAAGATGGAAAGACGAAAAAAAAAAAAAACAAAACAAAACAGAAAACTACTCCAGATTGAGTGAAATTGGAAATCTATGACAATTAAATGATCTTGGTTTGGCTACCGGACCATAAAAAAAGAGATGTTACTGGCACAGTTGGAAAAACTTTAGAGTGTTCTATGAACTGGATGGTAGTATTGATTGTTTTGTAGTGATAGTATTGTATTGTACTGATATTGCTTTCTGAGCTTGGTTGTACTTTGGTTGTGTAGAAGACTGTGTTTCTTTTGGAAAGATAGAAACTGGGGGAAGTGAGACTGATGAATCATCAGCTCTGCAGTTACTGCTTAAATGGTTTTAAAAAGAATAATGATAAAATTATATATATGTGTGTATAAAGAGAGAGGTGGAATAAAGGTGATAAAATATTAATAATTTGGAACTCTGAGTAAAGAGAATGTGGGAGTTCTCTATACATGTCTTGAAATTTTTCTGTATGTTTGAAGTAATTTAAAAATAAATCATTGACTTCTATTTGCGACCAAGATGGAATAACACGGATCAAATTTACCTTCTTATCTTAAACAACTGCCAAGGCAGCTTGAATCTGTAGGACAAAGTACCTGGGTCAGAGGAGAAAGATGCATACAGAATTCTGAAGATGTGCAGAGGGTTCCTTTCGACCATTTAGCAGAGACAGATCGGCTTACGTATATGAGAAAACTGTCCAAGATTGGAGAAAACATTGACAAAAGAGTATTCAACACTTAGGCTTCCCTGGTAGCTTAGCCAATAAAGAATCTGCCTGCAATGCAGGAGACTCTGGTTCGATTCCTGGGTCAGGAAGATCCCCTGAAGAAGGGATAGGCTACCCATTCCAGTATTCTTGGGCTTCCCTGGTGGCTCAGACAGTAAAGAATCCGCCTGCAATGCAGGAGACGGGTTCGATTCTTGGGTTGGGAAGATCTCCTGGAAGAGGGCCTGGCAACCCACTCTAGTATTCCTGCCAGGAAAATCCCATGGATAGAGCTTGGCAGGCTACAGTTCATGCGGTCATAAAGAGTCTGACATGATTAAGCAACTAAGCACAGCATTCAGCACTCACAAAGGACCAGCAATAGTGTCTGTTCCCACCAGCCCGACTGTAAAATGTCATAATTCATGAGGTATTGGGTATAGAGTATTTAAAGAGTCTTGACTCAGTACTAAGGGACACATTACCATGACTAAATGCAGCACTAGTCTAGGCTAACAAGTCTTAAAAAGCAAGGCCCAATAGGATCAAAATTTTTCCAAGAAACTCAACTGCGTATCAGAACAAAGCTTAAGAATATTTGTAGGTATACAGAAATATTCAGGAGCCAACAAGGTAAAATTCACAATGTCTGGCATCCAAAAAAAGAATAACAGTCTATCTTAAGAAGCAGAAAAATGTAACCTATAATAAAGAGAATAATCAATCAATGAAAACCTATATAGAACTGAAACAGATATTAGAATCAGCAGAAACATACATGAAAAGAATAATTTTAGCTATATTCTGAAAGCCCCCAAATAGAGATATAGAACATATGAAAAAACAAATACAAAAAATCAAATAACTCAAGCTAAAAGCTACAATGTCTTGGATAAAAAAATTCACTGGATGGAATTAATAGTAGATTAGACATTACAGATGAAAAAATTAGTGAATTTGTAAACATAGCAGTAGAAGCAATATGAGATGAAATGCAAAATGAAAATGATGAGCTTCAGTAGCTTTGAGACAACTTTTAACATCCTAATATACTGTAACCTGAGTCCCCAAATGAGAGGTTGGTGAGAGAAAAAATAAGGCTGAAGAAATGACTGGAAAATTCCAAATTTGATGACCTCTGAAAACTACACATCTGAGAATCCCAATGAACTTCAAGCACAAGAAACATAAAGAAAACACACAATGAGGGAAGGCGTTGTTGTTGTTCAGTCACTCAGTGGTGTCTGACTGTTTGTGACCCCATGTACTGCAGCATGCCAGACTCCCCTGTCCTTCACCATTTCCCAGGGAAAGGAAAGGGTGAGATGAATCGAGAGAGTAGCGTTGAAACATATACATTACCATACGTAAAATAGACAGCCAGTGGGAATTCTCTGTATTGATGCAGGGAGCTCAAATCCGGTGCTCTGTGACAACAGAGAGGGGTGGGGTGGGCTGGGAGTCTGGAGGGAGGTTCAGGAGGGAGGAGGCATACGTATATCTGTGGCTGATTCATGTTGATTATGGTAGAAACCAATGTTGTAATTGGCTTGTATTGTAATTTGTTGTTGTATTGTACTGTACTGTTGTATTGTAATTTGTTACCAATTGTATTGGTAATGATATTGTAAAGCAATTATCCTCCAATTAAAAATAAATTAAAAAAGAAAACTATACCAAGACATATGGTAATCAAATTTCTCAAAAGCAATGATAGGTAGAAAAATCTTAAAAACAGCTCCAGAAAAAGTACATATTACACACAGAAGAACAAAAATAAGAAAGATAGCAAATTATCTGACACGTTACAAGCAAGATGACAATAGAGAAGCATCTTCAAAATACTGAAGGAGAAATAACTAAACCCTCTTACACTGTTGGTGAGAATGTATATTGGTGCAACCACTACGGAAAACAGTGTGGAGGTTCCTCAAAGAACAAAAGATCAAGTTGCCATATGACCTAGGAATCCCACTCCTTAGCATATATCCAGATAAAAAATACAATTTGAAAAGATACACGCACCTCTATGTTCATAGCAGCACTACTCACAATGGCCAAGACACGGAAGCAGCCTAAATGTCCATCAACAGATGAATGGATAAAGACGATGTGGTACGCAAATACAGTGGAATACTACTCAGCCATAAAAAAGAACAAAATAATGCCATTCGCTGCAACACGGATACAACTGGAGATTATCGTACTAAGCAAAGCAAGTCCGAAAGAGAAAGACAAATAACCATATGATATCACTTACATGTGGCGTCTAAAATACAACACAAATGAACACATCTTTGAAACAAAAACAGACTCACAAACACAGAGAACAGACTTGTGACTGCCAAGAGGGAAGGATGATGGGGGAGGCGAGAAAAAGACTTTTTCAATCACACAAGAGCTGAAGGAATTTATCCCCAGCAGCTCCTCAGTATAAGAAATGTTAAAGGAAGGTCTTCAAGCAGAAGGAAAATGTTACCAGATGAAAATTTGGATTTACTAAAACAATGAAGAGAACCATACATGGAAATTATGAGAAAATATATGATTTATTTTTTATTACTAAATTCCTTAAAAATATTTTATGATTTAAACAAAAATTACAGTAATGTGCTATGGGGTTCATGGCATATGTATAAATAAAATGGATAAAAACAATATCATAAAGGAGAAATGGAAGCATAGTACAAATACGGATGATATAGGAATTTTTCCAACAACTCTATGTCAATAACATCAACAACATAGATGAAATGGATAGATTCCTTGAATGATACAAATTATCAAAGTTCACAAAGGAAGAAATATACAGCTTGCTTAGCATTATATATATATTTTAAAAGTTGAATTTGTAGTTAAAAACCTTCTTGTAAAGAGCATTCCAGATTTAAATGGCATCACTAATTAACTCCACCAAATATTTACGGAATAAATGATACTAATTCTACACAAACTCTTCCTGAAAATTGAAGAGATGGAAATAACTTCCCATCTTATTCTGTGAGCCCACTATTACCTTAATACCAAAACCAAACAAAGACATTAATGAAATAAGAAAACTATAGGTCAGGATTCCATATGAACATACATACAAAAATTTGAAACCAAATTTTAGAAAATCAAATCCAAGCATACATGAAAGGCATGGTACATTATGATCAAGCGAGGTTCATTCCGAGAATGCAAGTCTGGCTTACTATTAAAAATCACCTGGTATAACTCATCAAATTAACACACTGAAAAAGAAAACCCATATCATCTGAATATATGCAGAGATAGCATTTGACAAAATCCAGCATCCATTCCTGATGAAAACTTTCAGCAAACTAGGAATAGAGAGAACTTCTGCTCACTCTGATAAATGACATCTAAGAACAACCTACAGCCAGTATATAATACTGAATGATGAAAGACTAAATGTTTTCTCCCTAAGTTCAGAAGAATAAAAAGATGCGCCTTCTCACACTCCTATTCAAAACTGTACTAGAGGTTTAGACAGAGCATTAAGGTAACAAAAGAAGTATCTATTTGGAAAGGAAAAAGTAAAGTTATTTCTATTTCAGGATGCATGATCATCTATGTAGAAAATCTGATAAAATACGCAAAAACACTCAGAACTTCAAATTTAGTAAGTTTGAAGGATAAAAGATCGATATAAAAATCAGTTGTATTTCTATATTTTTCTATTAATAACCAGAAATAGAAATTTAAAACCACTATGTGGAATAGCACTAAATATGTAAAATTCTTAGGGATAAATCTGACAAAAAATTGGCAAAGCTTGTACACTAAAACCTACAAAATATTTCTGAGGGAAATGAACTTTGACCTAAATAATTAGAGAGATATAACTTATTCATAGGCCTTAAAGGTTCAATATGATGATTCTCCCTAAATTTATCTGCAGATTCAATGCAATACCAGTAAAACTCTTAGCAAGCTTTTTTTCTATTGATAGAAACTAGAAAACCAATGCCAAAATTCATACAGGATTGCAAAAAACATTGAAAGCTCAAAACATCTTTGAAAAAGAATGTCAGAGGGTTTATATTATCTTATTATAAAGACTTTATGTAGACTTGTAAAGTAATGATGACATTGTGACATTTTTGTACGTATAGACAAGTAGGTCAATGAAACAGATCACAGAATGCAGAAATAGATCCAAACATATAAAAACTGATGGATATATGGACAAAACACATGTGGACAAGTAATATCCAATGTAGGCGTGGAGGCAATTCAGTGGAGGAAAACTTGTCTTTTCAGCAAATGATGCTGGAAATAAAAACTTGGATCCATACCTAGAACCATATGAAAACAAGATTCTCAAATTAATTAACTTAGAGATCATAGATTTAAATGTAAACTATAAAAGTATAAACCATAGGCAAAGATTTTTACGTAGATGCAACATCACATACATAACCTATAAAAGAAAAAAAAATGGTAGTGGTGAATCATTAAAAATTTCAGTGTTAAAAATGTGCTCCATACTCAGCTTTACCAGTAAGTATTAAAAGTGTTGGACAAAAAAAAAAAAAAAAATCCATCCAGGAAAGTATCCTGCCCAGGTGCTCCATTTCTTCCTGGAAACTGCCCTGGTTCATGTCCTTTTTGAGTCCTGGTTTACAAGTTTCTTTAGTCCACTGAACATCCCCAAACCTTTCCATTAAATTCATTTCTCTACTCAGAAGCTCATTCTGTTCACTACAACCAAAAAACTTTAACTGATATGTCTCATTAAATCAGACATTCGAATCTTTCTGTTTCCCTAGTTAGAGCAAAAGGTCTGTCTCTAGATTTCAGTTGAACGAACATAATAACAAAATCTAGATGAAATGACTATGGTTTCCTCTTACGAAACTCAAATTCTTTAGGGATTACATTAGGGGTATATATTGCAATTTACTACATCCAGGCTATAATAATGGGAATAATTTGGTGGGGTCTGGGGCAGGGGGTTGTGGCTCTATGAGGTTTTATGTATCCCCAGTGCCAATCACAGTGCCTAGCACATTCTAGGCATAAAGTCAAAGAGTGCATTCACTTTATCTTTCCAGCAGCATTGCTGCTATGAGGGTGTTGCACTCTGGAGGCTATATTCTTCATTGAAAAACACTATGATGTGTTAGTTTGCTGTTGAGCTTTTGTTCCTCTGTGTCACCCACAAATCATTATCTTCACCTTGCATTCATGTTAAGGAAATTAAAGTTCTATTGCATAAACTGCCAACCACACTGCCCTGGACTGTCTTTTTATGACTGAACTCTTGGTTTTACTTTCACATGAAAAAAATAACTGAGGTTCCCAAATGCCAGACGATTTGAACTAGTACAGCAGTTTTAGCAATTTCTTTTAAAGAAGCATTAACAACATATGCCTTAAAGATTCCAAGCATCTGCTGAAAGCATTTACACTTTGCATCCTTGATCTGTGAGCAGACTGTAGAATAATCCTCTGCCACCTGAGTAGGGGTGGTGTGCCTGGACGATCTGCAGATATTATAGAGTTTGCATTTCTTGCCCTTAGAATTAGCAGATGCTCTACTGCATGTGACAGACAGAATTTCTGTTAGAAGCAGACTTTTTAATGTCTAATACATGAAACCATGTAGTCTCACTGTTTTTTGTGAGACCATTACAAATATCAAATCCCATTCAATTAGTGGGGGCTTTTTGCTTCAGACCAAATATGAGATATTTCTGTGACATTCCATCCAAGAAGCCCCTAAATTGCAGTGTTCAGATGGCAGTAAGCTTTTAACATGCAATATAAATTGTATCCTTCCAATCAGACCTTTGATTTTCTTTTGTGGGGTTGATAGCTCTGAACAAAGATGATTTTCAGGTAGTAGATTCACTGCTAATAATCCCATAAGTTCATCAAAGAAAGTAGCAGGCCAGGCTCCTTTGTCCATGGGCGTTCTCCAGGCAAGAATACTGAAGTGTGTTGCCATTCCATTCTCCAGGGGATCTTCCCAACCCAGGGATTGAACCTGGGTCTCCTACATTGCAGGCAGATTCTTTACCATCTGAGCCACCAGGGAAGCCAGAATAATCTCCTGAGTTCATCAAAGAATCTAGTCTTATGTGAAGCTGAACACTTCTTACTGTGATAGATGTTGGAATCCCAGAAATGGTCAGAAAAGCAGTAGACATATATTGAAGGGGAAGCAATTTTTGTTTCATGATAATTTAAAGTCCTCCCTGGTCACAGAAATTCCAGAAACCAGGATAAATGATATCAAGCTTATTCATATGTCTTCAGACTGTCATTTTAAAAATGCACAGGTTCCAGGGTTTGATTGTAAGTATTTTTAATGAATGGAATATTAAAATATTCACTGAACCATACCAATCATTCTGGACATTGGGTTTGTGTTGTCTGTCTTCTAGTTGTACTTAAGAGGACATTTGTGTCCTCAGAAAAGATATTGAACATCTGCAAGTATTATAGATAGAACTTGACTTCTTCAAAACTCCTCTGATTTCCTCCATCTTTCCCATAGCCTAAATTTACTGCATCCTGCAAGGTCAGGAAAACAACTGGACCAACCCCACCTTCATCGGCCTCTATATTCTTTGGCATGTATAACAATAATAGTTCTTTATTTACCAAGTATATTTTAAGCCATCAACATATAGAAGCTGCTCTTCTGAACCTCCTATGGCAGCAGTTCTTTAGAATTGCAAAAAAAAAAAAAAGGCCATCTGTTGTCTCAGCTATCTGTGGAGCCGGAGTGAAGGCTTAACTTAATGCTCTTCAGCAGAGCAATAGGAAAACATCCATCACCCAGTGACAGGTTAGCTCGTCTGCCCCAACGAACGGATGTCTGCAATTGCACACATTAAGGAAACACAGTTGATCACCCTAAGGATACAATAAAATCTCAGAACTTCAAGAAACTAAGGACTAACTGCAAAGAGGCCAGATTCTTGCAGAGTGAAAAGCCATTTCCTAATTGTATGTCTGGTGCATTCCACATTCACATGCAACTCTCTGGCTTTGGTGTTACTGACTGGGTGCTTGCTCAGGGGTCCTTGACGTGTCAGGCCTTTCCATTGTTGAAGTAGAATAAGTAAAATGACTCTGATTGCTTGCCCTGGGGGGAGGCAAGCTGGCCTTGCCCGTCCACACAGAATTCCTGTGATACAGGGGAAAGGCAGACCCCATGACAGAATGTATGCAGGCAGGATTTCCAGGCAGCAGGTTAGTTTGGGGCACTTTTTTCTGATCTCTGGCACTCATAACGCCTCTCCTCTTCTCATTTGCCCAGAAATTAGAAGTCTTCATACTGGATCTTCTTTAATTCCCCATCATTGAACCTAGAAACCTAATTTTTCCCTCTCTCTCTCAATAATTAAATTTATTTATTATTTTTTAAAGGTATTTATTTTTAATTGAAGGATAATTGCTCTACAATATTGTGCTGGTTTCTGCCAAACATCAACATGAATCAGCCATCGGTATACCTACGTCCCCTCTTTCTTGACCCTCCCTCCCACCTGCCTCCCCATCTCACTCTTCTAGGTTGTTACAGAGCCCTGGTTTGAGTTCCCTGAGTCACACAGCAAATTCCCATGGCTATTTATTTAACATATGGTAATGTATATGTAGAAACCTGTTTTTATTCACACTCATTCTTTCCACCTTATAAAAAATAAGCACCGCTGAACTTCCCTGGTGGTCTAACGGATAAAAGTCTGCCTGTCAATGCAGGTGACACCGGTTGGACCCCTGATCTGGGAAGACTCCACATGCTGCAACTAAGCCCATGTGCCACAACCACTGAGTCCACGCTCTAGAACCCAGGAGCCATAACAGGAGAAACCACCGCAATGAGAAGCCCATGCACTGCACCTAGAGAAATCCTGGGCTCAGCAAGGAGTTCAGTTCAGTCCAGTCACTCAGTCGTGTCCGACTCTTTGCGACCCCATGAATCGCAGCACGCCAGGCCTCCCTGTCCATCACCAACTCCCGGAGTTCACTCAGACTCACATCCATCGAGTCAGTGATGCCATCCAGCCATCTCATCCTCTGTTGTCCCCTTCTCCTCCTGCCCCCAATCCCTCCCAGGGTCAGTCTTTTCCAGTGAGTCAACTCTTCGCATGAGGTGGCCAAAGTACTAGAGTTTCAGCTTCAGCATCATTCCTTCCAAAGAAATCCCAGGGTTGATCTCCTTCAGAATGGACTGATTGGATCTCTTTGCAGTCTAAGGGACTCTCAAGAGTCTTCTCCAACACCACAGTTCAAAAGCATCAATTCTTTGGCGCTCAGCCTTCTTCACAGTCCAACTCTCACATCCATATATGACTACTGGAAAAACCATAGCCTTGACTAGACGGATCTTAGTCGGCAAAGTAATATCTCTGCTTTTGAATATGCTGTTTAGGTTGGTCATAACTTTTCTTCCAAGGAGTAAGCGTCTTTTAATTTCATGGCTGCAGTCACCATCTGCAGCGATTTTAGAGCCCCCCAAAATAAAGCCTGACACTGTTTCCACTGTTTCCCCATCTATTTCCCATGAAGTGATTGAACCAGATGCCATGATCTTCATTTTCTGAACGTTGAGCTTTAAGCCAACTTTTTCACTCTCCTCTTTCGCTTAGCAATGAAGCAGACGAAAAAAAAAAAAAAAGCACTACCAATATTTATTAAGCATTTATCATGTACCAGGAAGTGTCTTGAGTACTTTCCTGGTATAAACTCAATTAATGGTCAAGCAGCTGTATGAGATATGCAACTGTATGACCAACAAAATGTTGATGAAGCCACTCCAGGGCAGAGTCCAAGCAGTTTGCTCAGTCACACAGATGGGAAGTCGCAGAGCCAGGCTTCAAGCAAAAGTATAATGACCGCAGGCCCCATCTTCCCACTGTTGATTCACACCTTTCCCTGTGTGCTCATGTCATCCTTCTGGAAAGATGATTAAGTGTTCACACTGTGCCGGTAGTGGGCTAGGTTCTGGGGATAGAATGGTACACAGAAACGGGTATTAAAGAAATAGACACACTATTTCATATGTAATGAATGACAATGAGAAAAAGGAACACAAAACTAGGAGCATACATAATAAAAGGACCGTGACCTAATCGAGGGGATCAGAGGAGGCATCCCAGAAGAAGGGATCTTTATGCTGGACAATGGAGGGTGGGTAGGAGTTATCTTGGGGAAGAGGAGCAAGAGTAGTCATTACGAAGGAAAACAGATATTTTCCTTGGTTAAGATGTTTTCCTTGGTCTTAGACTGTTCTTCCTGGTTAAGAAGAGACCACCAGCTCATGGTTGGCTCATCTGAAGGCTAGGCTTTCACTAGTTTTGGATGAGGAACATGTAAGCAATTTCCTGGATGTATTCCTTTGACTGTAAGTCATTTTGTTATACAGTTATTTTATTTTGGAAATTTTAATATTTTCATGAATATGTAAAAATACATGCTATAAATATGTGTATACACATGCAGGCGTGTGTGTGTGTATGTGTGTGCGTATGTGTGTATCTCCATCCAAAAGCAGGAAACCAGAAAGCCAGCCCTGAGATATTAAGAGATGCTGTGGGAGAGAGCTACGGACTGGCAGCCAGGGGAGCTGATGTAGCACTGACTCAGCCATTGGCAGTCTGGGTGACGTGGCCTTTGGTTTCTTGTAAGACAGGGATGTACTCACCTTGGTTTAGTCCCCACAGTCGTGGCAAGGATTCAGTGATATAACCTACAGAGGGGAACAAGCTTTGAAAACATTGCTATGTTTTAGCTAGGAGCTTTGGAAAATGCTAGTTTAGTGGAGATTCCAGGGAAGTTTGCTTGTTTCTTCTGCATTATTTGATTTCTTGTTGCAAAAACAAAAAAATGTTAGTGCTTTGTGAACCAGGATTTCGGAGCCCTAAACTTCCTTAACAAGTACAAGCACACATTCCCGAGGGTATATGGTACACACTCCCCTTTTAACCACTTCACATTTCACTTTAATGTCAGTGTTTCTGCCTCAAAATGAATGCCACCCTGAGACTGCTGTTGGCTGAGTATCCCACGCTGGTCTTAGTTCATTTTGTATCAGTGATTAACGCAGCTGAAATTGGTTGGAAAAGGAGGAGAACGCTGTTCTGCTTGATAAAAATAAAATACATTCTTTCAATAAAGAGAGGGAATGAACAGAAAGCGATCGACTAGAGAGCAGGAGGGTGGTCTTAGACTGCAGAAGGGAATTTAAAGTTTGGCATTGGATGCCATTGGCTTGCACATCTAGATGTGTCATACTGAACTGTGTGACTTGGATACACACAGATACATATGCACACATACACGCATGCATAGACATATGCACATATGCTTATGTCTCTGTATAGATATCTTTGCATGAATAGGTGAATATGTGTAAATATATTCCTAATGCACAGCTTACAGAGTTCGGTGGGCTCTGAATTATACCAGTGGACAGCTTCACACTTTAAGATGATCTTTCTGTTATTTTAAGGTAAGGAATCAAAACTTTTATCTAGTCAAAATTTATTTCTATTGTTTTAAGATAGGAGTTTTAGTTGTAAGCAGCCAACAGAAAGTCCTTCTAGGAGAAGAATTTATTAAAAGGCTTTAGACTGGCTCCTGGCTTTGCCAGGTAACTTAGAGTACATGATTTTCAACTCCACAGCTAGAAACAGTGCCCAGAATCAAACCGTGGGACTGCTCCAGGCAGGATGGTACAGTGATGTGTGACTCCAGACTCCGCAGCTGGCACGCCTTAGGCTGCCACCTTTGAGAACTGGATGCTGCCTCTGGCATTCACACCCCTGCTGGCCCAGCGCCTTGGTCACCCTGCAGCTGCTGCCACTGCCAGAGTCTTCCTCACTATCCAAGCTCCTTGCATCATGAATTCCAGATTCTCAGTCTGTGATGGATGTGTCTGATTGCAGAAGCCCGGGTCACATATTTGAGCCTTCACTGTAGAGAAATTTGGGGAACAATGAATAGACAGCATTCTCAGTTTCTTTGCTGCTTCATAACATGGCCTCCCACCAAGAATCTTAAGGAGGGGAAGTTTGCCAGGATGGGTAAGGAGTTTAAATACTTGCTGGGCAACCAAAAAGAACAACAAATGTCCACTGTGACAGAGCAGTGCTAACAGTTGCCAACTCCAAATTCAGAGGGTTGAGCCTGGCTTCCTTCCCTAAGAAACTCTTAGAAAGAATAGCCGAAATGAGTTCTTGGGCTCAGGAACAGTTGCAATCTCTCAGGAACATCCTGAAACATAACAACAGTGAGTCAGGAATACACTTGAGTAAGGGGTCTGACTTCTGATCTTTGAGAGTACATACATAGATAAATGCCTTAGAATTTCAACTCTAAAATTTGTTGTTTCATTAAAAAAAAAAGAAAGTATTCATCACACATGAAGACCACTTCAAACTTTAGAATCTTATAGATTTAACTACTTATTAGAATTTATAATGGAGAGGCAATGGCATCCCACTCCAGTACTCTTGCCTGGAAAAGCCCATGGATGGAGGAGCCAGGTAGGCTGCAGTCCATGGGGTTGCTGAGGGTCCGACACGACTGAGCGACTTCACTTTCACTTTTCACTTTTATGCACTGGAGAAGGAAATGGCAACCCGCTCCAGTGTTCTTGCCTGGAGAATCCCAGGGACGGGGGAGCCTGGTAGGTCTACGGGGTAGCAGAGTCAGACATGACTGAAGCAACTTAGCAGCAGCAGCAGCAGCAGCAGAATTTATAAACTCCAGGAGATAGTGAAGGACAGGGAAGCCTGGTGTGCTACAGTCCATGGGGTTGCAAAGAGTTAGTCAAAACTTAGTGACTGAACAACACCACCTCTAATGATTTAGAAATGATAATAATTACACTTATAAATTGGGCTTCCCAGGCAGGTAAAGAACCCACCTGCTAATGCAGAAGATATAAGAGACATAGGTTCAATCCCTGAGTCAGAAAGATCCCCTGGAGGAGGACATGGCTGCCCACTCCAGTATCCTTGCCTGCAGAGTCCCCATGGACAGAGGAGCCTAGGGGGCTACAATCCATTAGGTCACACAGAGTTGGACACAACTCAAGCAACTTAGCATGCACAGTTATAAATAAATGTTTGTGCTATATATTTGAATTCTTACTGCCTTAAAAATGATTGCAAATGATATATTTAATTCGGAAACTGAAGTTGTTTCTTTGAACACTGTTGTTGCTCACTCGATAAGTCATGTCCAACTCTTTGCGACCCCGTGGACTGAAGCACACCAGGCCTCCCTGTCAAAGAAAAAAATTCTTTGAACATTAAATAAAGCTATATTCAGAGTTTCAAAAAAGAAAAGGAGAAAGCAATACAGTATAGCTATTTCCATGATGGTTTAAACAATAGAAACCCAAATAAAGGAGAATCACTGATATAAAGCATGTGCTACATTTTATTTGAACTATCAAAACATCTCTTGCTTTTCTTTCCCCCAAAAAACAATATTTCAGAAATGACCCATCTACTGTCTCCAGGAGGAGGTGATTTTTATGCAAAGGCCATTTGGTTTCCTCAAGTTCATGAACTGAGCACTTCTGATGGGCTGAGGAACTTCCTGCCTTCCATTGTTCTAAGAGAGTGACAAACTCCTTTGGTGAGCTGTAAAAAGCTCCTAGTCCTTCCATGAAGTTGGCTATTCCATAGGTCAAGAGAAGAAGGCCTACCACCTCTGGAATTGTCATGTCTTAGACCAGGGGTCCCTAACTCCCAGGGTCACAGACTGCTACCAGTTCATGGCCTGTTAGGAACTGGGCCACCCAGCAGGACGTGAGTGGCCAGCTGGTGAACCAGTGAAGCTTCATCTGTATTTACAGCTGCTCCCCATCACTAGTATTACCGCCTGAGCTTTGCCTCTTGTCAGATCAGTGGTGGCACTAGATTCTCATAGGAGCATGAACCCTAACCCTACAGTCAAGGTTGGAATATCCTGAGATTGTCACAACATAGAAATATTTGTTTCTATTCTAACTTTATTTTTATTTTGCAATAATAAATATAATGCATTGATACAATAAATCTAACACACTTGAATCCTCCTGAAACCTTTCCCCATGGAAAAACTGTCTTCCACAAAACTGGTCCCTGGTGCCAAAATGGTTGGGGACTGCTGTCTTAGACCATCTGTAGTAGTTGCTCACTATTCTTAAGGAAAACAAGTGGGGGAGGGGGACAGACAACAGCTTCTATGAAAGTAGTGGTTATGCTCTAACCACCCGGAGCCCCCTCCTTGACACTACTGAGGAAGTATGGTTGGGTGAGGGGTCTTGGTGAAACGAACCTCTGTGAAGGCCCAGCTCGGGCGTACCCACTGTGTCCTCATGCCAAGGCCTTCCCAGAAGGAGTCTGTAGAGGATTTAAGTCTCTGAGTGTGGAAAGCTGGTTGGGAGCCAGCACGCCTTCTCCGGAGGCAGAGAAACAAGGGGGCGCAGTATCAAACAGCCTTTCTTTCTTTACCCAGTCTCCATTCCACCTTTGGAAAAAAATTTTAATATCAGTTTTAACATCCCACAATTGCAGAGCGACCACCTGTCACCTCTCGCCACAGATCAACAACCGCGGTTCCCCCAGCACCTCTGGCAGAAGGTCTTGCTTGCAGAGGAAGCAATTCAGCGGGCCTTTGGAAGGCAGCCGAGCAGCAGCAGGAGGCCTATTAAATCCACAATTTTAGACTCTCGGGGTGGGCATTTTCTCGTGGCGTATTAAGTAACACACCTACTCAAGTTACTGTGTGAACTCAGTGGACAGCTGCCCTTTCAGTGAGAAGCAAAGGCTTGCACTGCACTGTGCCCCCCCACCCCCACCCCTTAAGTTCAAGCATAGACCCTTGACAGAGGAATGCAGGGGAAGGAACAGAGAAAATGGAAGAAAATCTGAATGAAGATTCCACCCACCAGGAGTTCCCCACTAATGGAGGACTCCGAGTGCTCAGGGTTCACCCCAGAGTCACAATGAAAGAAAGACTGCATTGACCCTAAGTCAAGATGGAGGCAGCCAGGAAGATCCAGTCAAAATGAAAATGGCCTCTATCTTCCTGCTCCTCCTGGAAGTAATGCCTGAGGCAGGATGGAAAACGGTGGTTCGGAGGAAAGATTTTGAAGTCAGAAATCCATGGATCCACATTCTTTAAAGAACTGGCGTGACCTTGCACACGTCTTGATTAATTTCTCCAAGCTTCATTTTTCTCTCTCATAATGAAAATAATACAGTGTCACCTCATAAGGTTGTTGTGGGAAATAAATGAGATAGTAAATGTAAAACAGGTGATACCTACTAAGCACACACTTTATGGATCAGCTATTTTAATGTTTTCACAACTAATGGTAGACTGGTGTGGTTAAGACCGTCTTTCCTCTGCTTGGTGAATGAGCTATCTTTTCCTTTAAGGTAGGGTCACGTGCTATTTACATTTAATATTTTATTTCATAACACGTTTCTATTTAATGAAAAACTTAAAAAAGAAAATGTTCATTCTGTGCCTCTTGCTTTGTGAGGTAAATGCTTCCCTCATAAACTTCCTGAGATGAATTCTGAAGGGTTTAAATAGAAGACTTCTCTGTGAGAGGGAAAATATAGCACCCAAAGAGGGAACCTGAGAAGGAAGGCAAGTAAAGAGAAGGAAACTGTGTGGAAATACCATTTACAGGAAGACCCCTTTCCCTCCTGTCTAGACTGAGTAATATAACGTTGACCAACACAGGGTGTCACAGAAATGCTAATGCGTAATGGAAGTGATGATCGGGCTTGAAGAGGCTTTACCTCGGCTTTTACTCTGCATGCCCTTCGCAGCAGAGTCCAACTTTCTGTGGTGAGGTTGAAGGGCATGAAATATAGATTGTCAGGCCTTCGGGGATTCTGAGGAATGAAAGGTACTTAATAAGGATAAAATTCATCCTGAGCTTATTACCTTGCCCTCTTCCATCTCAGTCTCTTGTATCATGAAGTAAGTTTGGCAAGAAAGTAGAAGAGAGAGAGAGTCATTTTAAATGATGGAGCAGGAAGTCTGTTTCTGGGCAATTTTTGGCAAGTTTGAGGATAAACAAGGAGTGAGACAATGAGACTAGCTCAGCAGTTCTCCAACTTTCTCATTCCCTACCCCTTCTGAGAGCCCATTTGGTCTCTCCTATTAAGGAGAGAGCTAAGGAATAGGTTTCCTTTGTTTTACCTCAGAAAGAAAATATGCTATGAGAGGCAAGAACAGAATGTAAGAGGACACAGGAGGTGAAAATGAAGGAGGGTGAGTCAAAAGCAAAGGGGGCTTTTGGCAGATGTGTGATTTGGAAAAAAAAAAACAGGAGTAAGGGTGATAATGTGGAAGGAAAAGAATCAACTAATATACTTTACATCAAATTTCTGTTCAGAACTTGACAGCTCTGATTTCTTTCAACTTTTTGGAATTTCCCCACAGCCTTTCAACATATTGTGCCTCCCAGTTTGAAAACATTTGACAAAAGGGTTATGAATGAACAATAGCAAAACTCCATGCTCCAAATCTGAGAGCAGAAAAGACTTTATTGCTGACATTTCTCACTTTAAAAAAGAAACCCCTTTTTTCATAGGCAACACTAACCAATGAGAACAAATTTAAACTTAAAAAATTTTTCTCATGAAAATCCTATTCTGATGTATACTCAGATCTATGAAGGAGCACGCAAGCACATGAAATATCTCCAACCACCAATTTGGAATTCTATGCATATCTTAGAGTCACAGACATCTAGATTGGGGAGGTACCATATAGGTGAACTCATCCAGAGTCCATCTGCTGCAGGAACCTGTATAACATCCCTACTGGATGCTAACTAAGCCTCTGCTTAATCTTCTATACACGGGGAACTCAATAATTCCCAAGGCAGATCATCCCTTTGTGAAAAGCTATCATGTCAGAAGATTATTTATTGAGTCAAATCTATCGCCCTCCCTGCACCCCAATGTTTATCAACTGGGTCTAGTTCTGTCCTTTATAAGTTAACATCATAACTCTAAAATTAATAACATCTACAAAATTGCCCTTACAATATGTGCAGACAGCTCTCATTTCCCCCACTAGTGTTCTCTCTTCCAGGTAAAAAGATAGCCCCTCTTTCTGCACCCATTCCTCAGTTGATATAATTTCCAGACAATTCTCCATCTCTGTAACCCTTTCTTCCTTCACTTTCCCCCCGCCTCTCTTTTAAAGGGCAAGCTTTCCTAGAAGAGCAAACACAGCGTTCTTTCCTAAGATCTGATTGGGCTTAACTATTCCCTACACATTATGGCATGTGATAGTGGACTATAAAACGTTTTATTGCTTTGCATTTGAATAGAGGATGACTGCATTTGTTAAGCAAGCTCTTTCCAAACAAGTCATAATAAAAACTTTATAGCATCCCACTTCATCACATAACTTTTTAATGCTTCTCCTTTTGTTTGGTTTTGGTTCTGGTTTTCAGTCCTTCTTCACTTTTTTCTCCCTCCTTGATGTATCAGCGTTATTCTGGAAATTCCCATGGAGAGTTTCAAGTTGGAAACCTGGTCCTAAAATGTCTTTTCCTTGAGACCCTCTCCTGGGTTTGGACTGTGAATCAGACTGTGTGGAAATAATGGTGCCGTCCGTGTGGTAGGGCCCAATGCAGTGCATATGGGCGGTATAAAGTCAGTTTATATATGGTTTGAAACTGTATCCCAAGGTTTGGAAAATGCAGAAGTTTATGTGATGGATATCGTGACCACACATGAGGTGCTGTGGAGATACATATGTATCTTAAAATATACATAGCTACAAGAATATACATATCTGTATATAAGTATAATGGAAAGCTTTAAACTATCAAAGCCTTCAGGCAAATATTTTACAGCTATCTAATAGTGGGTATTTATAACTTAACCTCTTGACTTCAGAAGTTGAGATTCGGCATTACAAACACCAAGTAAATACCAGCCATGATTAGTGTAGGAAATTTATGCCATTGGCACCAGATAATGAAGGTGGCCTTACTTTAAACATTTGTTCAAACGTGTAAAAGGAGTACAAACATTTTTGAAGCACCAAGACTGACTTTGAGATGCCTCTCTCTGGGATTCTGATTTTAAAAACTTATTTTTGGACTTACTAAAAAAAAAAAAGTGTCTATGAAAAGAGTAGGATAAGTTAAAAGATGTAATGAATCCTTTTCCTCTTCATCACCCACACCCTCTCTCTGAAATATTATCAGTGTTTGTGGCTATGCTGGAAATCAGAAGATAAGCCAGTCAGTTTAGCTTCAGTTCAAGAGAAGGACTCTGTAACAACTTGGAGGTATCAAATCAAGAACAGTTGGAATAGCAAGCGTGATTAAAGACAGCTAACATCATTTCAGGAAGGGAAGTCGTGGAGAACTAATTTGTTGAAATTCTTTGAGGAAATCACTGCCCCTGTGAGCTGGCTGGGGGGAGGGAGGAGATTAGAGACCAAGTTTTTCAGAAAGTGCTCTACAGAATTCTCCACTGTTAGTGAAAATGTTTAAGGTCTGAAGTCATGGAAGTGCAGGACAATTGGCATATTGGACTAAAAATTGGCAAAAGGGGAGGAAAGAAAGGGTAACTATGAAGAGAAATGTGTCAGCCTTGAAAACAGTATCATAAGAAAGATCAGAAGAGAAGCTGTATTTGGCAGATGGACAGGGCTTTCCCAGGATGCCAAAGATGTCCCCCTAGAAGTTTACATAAAAAGGAGTTAGGGTGGGGTGGGGGGTGGGAACTCCAGAAAGAACTGGGCCACAAGCAGACAGAGTCTTTTTTGTGGGGATTTCACCTCCACTTGGAAGGGCTCTGTATTATCATGTTCTGATTGTCAGTCTCAGCTACGTATCACAATTCTTGCTTTCTTCCTGTCCCCCTCTTTTTTTTTTTGAGAATCCAAAACAAATACACTAAGCAGTTCTCCTTGATTTAAAACTTACCATAGCATGAGCCCAGAGCAATCAAGATATATTCTAAGATGAAACTACCTTTTCCCCTTCCTGAAGTTGTTTGAAGATGTAAGAGAATTCATAAAACAACATTTTATACTACACTTTCAATGATTTAATATTTCATTGCCTAGAGAGCCACAATTCTGATTGAGGATTATAAGGCCCCTTCCACCCCATCCACCTCCAAACTCACCCCTGATCTGGCTGTTTCTCTGCTTGTTAGTGTCTTTGGCAGGGTCTAGAAAGCAAGATCAAGGGTGATCAAAATTAATTTGTTTCCAGGCCCTGTATACTTTCTACAAGACAAGGTGAAACTCTAGGGGAAAAGTTGCCAACCTTCCTTAGAGTGTTTTGCTTTGCAGGATTACAGAAAAGAAAAAAAACCCCCAAACCTCTGTACACATGTATGCCCCCAATAATCCCTTTCCCCATTTCTGGATAAACAGGTTTTCCCAGGGGAAGACAACCTATTAGATCTCTGTTTTTACTTACATTAATACATTGGAGGCAGGAGGATATCAGAGAAGTAAATTTTGATGAAGGATCTGGGGGGAATGTTTTCTAGGAACCAGTGCCTCAGGAGGAAGAGAAGTAATAGTAGTGTCTGTGTGTGCTCAGTTGTGTCTGACCCTTTGTGACCCCATGGACTCTAGTGCGCCAGGCTCCTCTGTCCTTGGGATTTTCCTGGCAAGAATACTGGAGTGGGTTGTCATTTCCTCCTCCAGGGGATCTTCCCAACCCATGGATCAAACCGGCATCTCTTGCGTCTCCTGCACTGGCGAGTGGATTCTTTACCACTGGGCCACCTGGGAAGCTCAAAGGTACAGTTTAAGTCCCCTACATATGAAGGAGTTCTGTTCCGATAGTGCTTTCATTAAGTCCAATTTGTTCATAAGTCCAATAAAGTTAGCCTAGGTAACCAACTAACACAGTCGGCTACACAGTACTGTATTGTAATAGGTTTATAACACTTTTCACACAAATAATACATGCCAAACAAACACAAAAAATAAAGAAAGCACTTTTAATCTTATAGTACATCACCGAAAAGTACAGCAGGACAGTACGACAGCTGGCAAACAGGGATTGGCACTGAGTGAACAGGCAAGAAGAGTTACTGACTACAGGACAGAGAGGAGGTGGGAGATGATAGAGCTGAGGGTCATCAGCAACAGGAGATGGAGGGGAAGCTGCAATGTCACTCGCGCCTGACGTTGATGGAAAGCATATTCCATCTTTGAAAGCTCGCCACTTGAAGGTCCTTACGTAGGGGACTGACTGTAATGAGGAAAGCGGTGAATGCCAGACAGTGGAAACAGGTTGCTTGGGCTGACTGCCGAGAGCCCAGCCCCAAGGAAGGATGTCCACATTTGGAACACGGGAATGGCCAAACCATCCCATCTGCTGTCTGGATTAGGCCCTGGGCCCACTGTTGTGGGATCTCTGGATTAGACCAAAAGTTTCCAAACTTTGCAATGTAGAAAAAAGTGAAGTCTCCCAATGTAGAATCTTCTCATCTACTGATTAAGAAAATTCACAAAACATTTTGACATATTATTACAGTATGTAAAAATGAGTTTTGTGATACCTGCCGTGTTTGCTGCTGTGAATATGAAATTGAGCGTGAAGCAGCTTCTCCCATAGTCTCGTGGGCTAGGTGACCAAGTCAAGAGGTGATGACCGAAGACCCGGTTTACTGGTAGAAGAGACATGAGCACAGGTGCTAAGGGGGTCACATAGGAAGGCATCCAACCCAGTTTGGGAAGACTTCCCCAAAGATGTGGCAACTCAGCCAAGACTAATGTATTAGTGGCCTGTGTCCAGATTTTTGCAAATGTGGGATATTTTAAGGAAAAGAAAACAGCATGTGCAAAGGTTCTGAGGTGAGAGCACAGGTTTCGCTGCAGGAAATGAGTAGATCAGTGCAACTAGAATAGAGTGAGGAGAAAGAGAAAGTGATGAGAGTTAAATTCAGAAAGGAATGCAAAGGACAGTCACTGGGCAATCTACATGTGTTATTTACACAGTGTCTTTACTTGGCTTTAAATTAAGGAGAAAAAATGACTGTATAAATCTTACAGTCTCTAGCAAGAATTATAAGGCTCATTCAGGTTGGAGGTTCACACTTTGGGAACTAAACATACAGCAAGAGGAACAGTGTGATCCAATATCTTAGATTGCGAAGGCTGCCATAACAAAGTACCACAAACTGAGTGGCTTAAACAACAGAGATTTACTGTCTTACAGTTCCAGAGGCTTAAGTCTGAATCAAGGTGTCAGCAGGGTTGATTCTTTCTGAGTGCTGTGAAGCAGAGATCTGCTTGGCTTGTTGACAACTGTCTTCTTATTTACACGAAGTTTTCACTCTATACAGATCTGTCTTCAAGTGTCCCCTTTTTATAAGGACACTAGTCATACTGGATTTGGGCTCACCCTAAAGACCCTATCTCCAAAATAAGGTCTGAGGGACTAGGTGTTAGGATTTAATCATATGAATTCAACTTAAAGGGCTTCCCTGGTGGTTCAATAGTAAAGAATCCACATACCAATGCAGGAGACGTGGTTTGACACCTGGGTCAGGAAGATCCCCTGGAGAAGCAAATGGCAACCCACTGCAGTATTCTTGCCTGGGAAACCCCATGGACAGAGGAGCCTGGTGGGCTACAGTTCATGGGGTTGCAAAGAGTCGGACACGACTTAGCAACTAAACAACAACATTCAACTCATAACACTCAAGTTAGATTACTCAAAGTGAGTTGGGGGACCCAGAAAATTTGGCGATTTGTGAGAGGTTCCTGAAGGGGGTACCTGAAGGGGAAGGAGGTTGGAGAGACAGCTAGGAAGCGGAGGGGATGGAAGGGGGTTGCAAAGACCAGACTTGGCTCTTTCCCCACACTTGCCTCCAACTGGCCCAGCTCCATGATTCCTGACAAGCCGGCTGTACCAAACCACAGGGAGTAATCACTGCGTTGCACAGATAAGGAGAAGGTTGAAGTCACTTCCTTTCTCTTCCTTTGCACAGTCTAACAACCATCTTGCTAGCAAAGAAGATCGTCTCCGAATGAATGCTTCCCTTTTGTCATGGGGGAGGCTAATCCAAAGTTGATTTTGACCTTGGCTCTTTGATGAGAGTCACCTAATCAGAGTATATCTCAAGAGAGATGTGTTCACCCAATCCTCACCTCCCACAGCAAAGAGTCTCCGTCCTTAGAGCTCGGAGTAACTCGTGCTGAGCGAATTATGCAGGGTCAAAAAGATCACTTAGAAATAGCTACTCATTCATTCAATTTGGACACAAACAAATCAAATGAAACAAAGAAGGCAGATCTCAGTTCTACATGTGAAGCCTCTCAAGAGAGAGCAGTTAATGAAAACCAAACTATTTGAGGTGAATTTGGATACCATTTTAAAAGCCTAGTTTAGGTAGAGAAGAATCAAAGTTCATGTGTGGCTCGTGGGCAGTATCTTATTGTCTTGAAAAATTCTTTGGAAAATGTCAATTGATTTAAAACCTCCTATATTCTTATTTAATTTCTAGATGTGCTCTGATGTTTTTAGAAAATAAGCCCTCACAATTAACATCCCCAGCAGTGTCCAACCAGTAGAGATTCTGGGATTGTAAGTGCGATTTCTCCTTATTTTCAGGATCTGCTCAATTTCTCTTTTTTCCCCTTCAAATAAGAGGCGAGACTTCATTGTACCAGGGGAGCTAGAAGAAAGCAAGATTAAAAAAAAATGAAGACATAGCAACTTTCTGAAAAGCAAGTAAGGTGGAATAGGTTTTCTGTCCCTTTCCTGGCAACTCCCCTCTGAAGGCAAGATGAGAGAGGAGGCATTTTGGAAACGTAGCTCAAGGCTGAGAAGGACCCATCTACCCTTTTAGAATGAGGAGGTAAAAGAGAAATGCTAACTGGAAGCTAATTTTCTCAGTGAAAAAGGTGTCAGAAAGGATTTGTGCCCCTCCTCCTGTTCCTCAGCAAAACCTAAAGTCCATTTCTACCTCCCTAGCCAGGAGTGAATTTGGAGATATCTGGGTATGACTATCCATGGTCATACAAGCAACTATCTGAGCAACCTGGTCTCTGGAGCCCTTTCTAATACTCAAAGGCACAGCCAGGTGGTATTTCCCTGGAGGCCAGAGTTCTCCACTTGAGGAGAAAGCAAAGGGGCAAGCTGAATAATCCTGAGGGGCCCCTCCTAAGTCTCCAGTGCTGGGAACCCTGGATGGATTTGCGACAGAATGTTTAAATTTGAACTGAAGGACAGATTGAACAGTTTTCAGGATTCTCAGCTTGCAGACTGGATGTTAACTGTGGGACAGCTTTGCTGTTGTTTGTCAGAGGAGTCTGGCAGGCTACAGTGCATGAGGTCACAAAAGAGTCGGACACAACTTAGCAACAAAAAGCAACATGCTTAAATGAGCTGAATGTATGCAGGGTTGAGGACAGTGCCTGGCGCTGGTAACTAGAAGGCCACATTTTGGACAGAAGATTGCCTGGGAATAGGTCAAAACCATAAGCAGATCATTTGGAAGTTAGTTTTCCAGTCTCCTATAATAAAGTAGACATGGTTTGGATAGTGGGAGGAAGTTCTGTCTGCAAGGAATCCATAAACAAGCCAGGCCATCTTAGACTATTTGTGACAAGGATCATGCAGGAACTTGAAAGTGATACATTTTTCCCAGAAATTGATTTGGAAAAGTATAAACTTCTCCCAGAATATCCAGGTGTTCCTTCTGATGTCCAGGACGAAAAAGGCATTAAGTACAAATTTGAAGCATATGAAAAGAACAATTAATGTGAAAATGTTTTCCGATCTATTTCAAGCTTTTCTCCACACCCCCCCACAAAAAACTATATATTTTTCGTTGTAGAGACTTCTGTTCACTTTAGATCTATTATTTTTAAGCAATGTACTTTTATTCCCTATTAATCTTCTTTATTTTCATTGGCGTATACTTGCTTTATCGTGTTGTGCTGTAGAGCAGAGTGAATATGCTATACATATACATATGTCCCCACTTTTTTGGATTTCCTTCCCTTAGATCACCACAGAGCACATAGTAGGTTCTCATGAGTTATCTAGGGACTTCCCTGTAGATCAAATGGTAGAGAATCTGCCTGCAATGCAGGAGACCCAGGTTCTATCCCTGGGTCAGGAAGATCCCTTGGAGAAGGCAATGGCCATCTGCTCCAGTATTCTTGCCTGGAGAATCCCATGGACAGAGGACCCTGGTGAGCTATAGTCCATGGGGTAGCAGAGTCAGGCACGATTGAGAGACTAATACGCTCATCTGGCTCTTTACATTCAAGTCTATGTAAGCAGAATTTTATGAGCTTCTCTGCAGAGTGAAGAATACTGTCCACAGAAAGTTATTTTTATCCTTATCATTTCATGAGCCATTAAAATGGTGATTGAATTACCGAGAGAAAAACTGGAACAATTGATAGTAACAATGTATGAGGGGCTTCAGTTCAGTTCAGTTCAGTCCCTCAGTTGTGTCCGACTCTTTGTGACTCCATGAATCACAGCATGCCAGGCCTCCCTGTCCATCACCAACTCCCGGAGTTCACTCAGACTCACGTCCATCGAGTCAGTGATGCCATCCAGCCATCTCATCCTCTGTCATCCCCTTCTCCTCCTGCCCCCAATCCCTCCCAGCATCAGGGTCTTTTCCAATGAGTCAACTCTTCACATGAGGTGGCCAAAGTACTGGAGTTTCAGCTTCAGCATCATTCCTTCCGAAGAAATCCCAGGGCTGATCTCCTTCAGAATGGACTTGTTGGATCTCCTTGCAGTCCAAGGGACTCTCAAGAGTCTTCTCCAACACCACAGTTCAAAAGTATCAATTCTTTGGCGCTCAGCCTTCTTCACAGTCCAGCTCTCACATCCATACATGAGGGGCTTACCCCGTGCTAACTGTGCTGGGCTCTGTGCACACCATCCCACTAGATTCTCTTAACAACCTTGAAAGGTAGCCTTAAAAAGGCAAAATGATTTGCATCAAGTCACTCAGTTAACAGGTAGACAGAGTCTCAACCCTAAATCCATCTGACATCAAAGCAGATGCTATATTATCTTTCGTGTGGACTAACAGTTTGTCAAGAGCTTAGTCCTGATTGTGGGGATTCAAGATTTATGGAGCTTCTTAATCCATGTGCAGTTAAGCCTATAATTATTCACTACAGTTACATGCTATAAGGGCTTCCCAGGTGGCACTAGTAATAAAGAATCCACCTGCCAGTGTAGGAGACATAAAGTGACGTGAGTTTGATCCCTAGGTCAGGAAGATCCCTTGGAGAAGGGCATGGCAACTCCCTCCAATATTCTTGCCTGAAAAATTCTATGGACAGAGGAACCTGGCAGGCTACAGTCCATAGCCTTGCAAAGAGCTGGACACCACTGAGCAACTTAACACGCACTACATACGTGTATGCTATAAAGTCACCACAAACACCAAATTAGCAAATCCTGAATCACTGCTTCCAGAGGAAATTAAGGGTCAGGTTTGTGTGAGTCTCTGATCACACCATTTTTGTCAACTGATCTATACATAATCTTGTTTCTATGTGCTTCTGTTTAAAGATACCTTGTTTAAATTCTAAATTCTGAATTTAGAAAGATGGTAATGATAACCCTGTATGTGAGACAGAAAAAGAGACACAGATGTATAGAACAGTCTCTTGGACGCTGTGGGAGAGGGCGATGGTGGGATGATTTGGGAGAATGGCATTGAAACATGTATATTATCATATGTAAAATGAATCACCATTTGGGAGAATGGCATTGAAACATGTATACTATCAAGTAAGAAACGAATCGCCAGTCTATGTTTGATACAGGATACGGGATGCTTGGGGCTGGTGCATGGGGATGATTCAGAGAGATGATATGGGGTGGGAGATGGGAGGGGGATTCAGGATTGGGAATTCATGTACACCCGTGGCTGATTCAGGTCAATGTATGGCAAAACCAATACAGTATTGTAAAGCAAAATAAAGTAAAAATAAAAATTGAAAAAAAAAAAAAAAAAACAACGAATCACCAGTCCAGGTTCAATGGATGATATAGGATGCTTGGGGCTGGTGCACTGGGATGACCCAGAGGGAGGGGTTGGGGAGGGAGGTGGGAGGGGGCTTCAGGATGGGGAACACATGTACACCCGTGGCAGATTCATGTCAATGTATGGCAAAACCAATACAATAAAAAAAAAATAGAGATACCTTATTTAGTATATGCTACAGATCCATTAACGTTGAACTCCTGGCCAAAAGCACTATGACTTATTCCTGAGTGAAACTGATCTAACATACATGTTTTCCCCATAAGACACTTCATGGCTTTCCAGCACTTAGGAACAATAGATAGCATTACATTTGGGGGGAGGGGCATTTTTAAAAGCAAAATTTCCAACAAAAGGCACAATCATGCAAACACATGGCAGTGATTATACCACTGACTCCCACAGTATGGAGCCAAAACAGAAGGTTCAGGGTATAGTCTTGTTTAACCTCAGCTGGGAATATGTGTTTTGAACAAATCAAACTTTTTGCCACTCTGTCTACGATGGTGAATGACTGCCGAACGCTCTGAATATTGATTTTAGGGTTACAAATAAATTGTAGCAAGTTGGAAAATCTGTAACTACAAAATCTATGAATAGTGTAGATTGACTCCCTCCTAACATAGTTATTAAGCTAGTCCAGGCAAAGAAATAGTACATTTCAGCAGAAAAATGAAACATTGTTCTTTCAACCTAAATGTTTGAGTGAAAAAAAAAAAACCCAACAAATTATGACTAAATACATTCCTTTAGTTTTTGCTCATTTAAGTCCTCTGAGTCCAAAGGCACAAGTCTTGGTTTATAGCATTGTTTCATATAGAAGAGGAGTTTTACAAAGATCATTTATTTTCAGAGTTTCTAAATTTAATTTTAACTAACTTCTTAAAATTTTTGCCTGTCAGGAGACGAGCTCATTAAACAAAACATTCTACAAGTGTAATACTTGATTTTTTACATTCTTTTGTGAGTTTCTTTCGAATGCTACTGGGTGACTGCTTTTCCAATTTAGTCAAGAGTAATATCATCACCTATTTCAACTGAGTGGAACACAGCTGCTTAGAAATCTCAAGGAGACCACAGATTCAGTCTATTCCAATAAAAAAGAGAGGCAGAATCAAGTCCAGGATATTTAATTAACTTCTCACCTAACACACATAATAGCTTTTAGAAAACTGTGGAAAATGAAAATCAAGATGTTAAGAATCAGAGACAGTATCCCAGAAGTTTTTCCTTCTCCAGGGCTTTTCTTTGTAATGAATGATCGGTAAGCACTTGGCTAGTAACAGTGATCTATGGAGAAAAGGATGCTTGCCTTTCCTCTGATGGACATGGTGGAACATGCTCTGACCACTGCCTAAAGGCTAAAGTCAACCTTTTAACATGGCTTTCAAAGTTTTCCATGATTTGGACCCAGTTTTCCTTACATTGTTATCTTCCACCCCTGTATTATTCAGAATTTCTGTCCCAGTCAAGCAGGTATTTTATATAGATAAATAATGAAGCATGAACATAACCATTAATCTAGAGTCTAGCTGAGAAGGTAAGACTAACATCCACAAAAGTGAAAGATGTCAGGCGGTTATATAAGAGTCATTGGTGTGATAAAGACTGTAGAGTTTCTATGAGCTTGAAGTTGAAAGAGGGAGGGAGCGAGGGAGAGAGAGAGAGAGATAGGAAATAGATTGGTCAGGGAAAGCGCAGTGATTTCAACATTGTTCTTGAAAAATAGTGAGAATTCTTGCTTGTGGGAATGCAGTTGGTGGTGTTGGAGCTATAAACAAACCAACCTGACTGGCAAGGGCAGTTCATGTTAAAGAGCTGGAGGAGGAAACAAATTTGTAGAGGAATTAAAATAGGTAGAAGCACTGAAATTATGTGAAGAAGAAAAAAATAGGTAGACACATTGAAATTGAGTGAAGCAGAGAACAGAAAGCCAATGAAGGCTTTTAAGAAAGATGCCAATAAACCAGTTGGCCTTAAACTGTGGGTGACTGAAATATACACTTACCCATGTCTTTTGCCTCTGTGTAACAGGGATTCTGTTAAACATTGATCCCGCTTCCAACAAAGTTTATTGAATGCCTATTATGTGCTAGACATTTTGGAAAGTGATAGATCTATTAGGAGTGGACAAGGTCAAAATGAATTTCAAAATGGTCCTTTGGTGTTTTATTAATATTCATTTTCATTATGTTTTTCTCTTTTAACCCAATAACTCTCATATGGAAAAGTGAAAGTCGCTTAGAGTTGTCTAACTCTTTGTGACCCCATGGACTTCTCCAGGCCAGAATACTGGAGTGGGTAGCCTTTCCCTTCTTCAGGGGATCTTCCCAACCCAGGGATCAAACCCAAGTCTCTTGCATTGCAGGCGGATTCTTTACCAGCTGAGCCAAATGGGAAGCCCAAGAATACTGGAGTGGGTAGCTTATCCCTTCTGCAGATCTTCCTGACCCAGGAATCAAACTGGGGTCTCCTGCATTGCAGGCGGATTCTTTACTAACTGAGCTATCAGGGAAGCTCCTCATATGGAAATGTTTTCAGTAAATATGACACTTTCACCTTTCTGAATTCATAAACAAGTTTGTGTTTAATTTAGCCTTCCAAGAAGTTGGTATTTAAAGATATAGCACTCTCCAAACTGGTAGGAGCCCCTTAGCAGTGCACTCAATAACCTGCACTTCTTATTTCTATTCGGATATAGCTCACTCTTGTCACAGCTACCTTCTTGGCATCTGCTGTGAACCTACTCCAACTATAGTACCCTGAAGTTACCTTTAAGTTGTGAACTTTCAAAGATGCAAACGTATCCCTAAATGTCAGCTACTGTACTGCTCTACTCTACTTCTCAAGGTACTGTACTATAAAATTAAAAACGTTTTAATTTTTGTGTTTGTTTGTTTCATAGTTTTTGTGTGAAAAATATTATAACTCTATTACAGTACACAGAGTTCCAGAAAAACATCTATTTCTGCTTTATTGACTATGCCAAAGCCTTTGACTGTGTGGATCACAATAAACTGTGGAAAATTCTTCAAGAGATGGGAATACCAGACCACCTGACCTGCCTCTTGGGAAACCTATATGCAGGTCAGGAAGCAACAGTTAGAACTGGACATGAAACAACAGACTGGTTCCAAATAGGAAAAGGAGTACGACAAGGCTGTCTATTGTCACCCTGCTTATTTAACTTCTATGCAGAGTACATCATGAGAAACGTTGCGCTGGAAGAAGCACAAGCTGGAATCAAGATTGCCAGGAGGAATATCAATAACCTCAGATATGCAGATGACACCACCCTTATGGCAGAAAGTGAAGAGGAACTAAAAAGCCTCTTGATGAAAGTCAAAGTGGAGAGTGAAAAAGTTGGCTTAAAGCTCAACATTCAGAAAACGAAGATCATGGCATCTGGTCCCATCACTTCATGGCAAATAGATGGGGAAACAGTGGAAACAGTGTCAGACTTTATTTTTGGGGGGCTCCAAAATCACTGCAGATGGTGACTGCAGCCATGAAGTTAAAAGACGCTTACTCCTTGGAAGAAAAGTTATGACCAACCTAGACAGCATATTCAAAAGCAGAGACATGACTTTGCCAACAAAGGTCCGTCTAGTCAAGGCTATGGTTTTTCCTGTGGTCATGTATGGATGTGAGAGTTGGACTGTAAAGAAAGCTGAGCACCGAAGAATTGATGCTTTTGAACTGTGGTGTTGGAGAAGACTCTTAAGAGTCCCTTGGACTGCAAGGAGATCCAACCAGTCCATTCTAAAGGAGACCAGCCCTAGGATTTCTTTGGAGGGAATGATGCTGAAGCTGAAACTCCAGTACTTTGGCCACCTCATGTGAAGAGTTGACTCATTGGAAAAGACTCTGATGCTGGGAGGGATGGGGGTAGGAGGAGAAGGGGATGACAGAGGATGAGATGGCTGGATGGCATCACTGACTCGATGGACGTGAGTCTGAGTGAACTCCGGGAGTTGGTGATGGACAGGGAGGCCTGGCGTGCTGCGATTCATGCAAAGAATCGGACGCAAAGAGGGTCGCAAAGAGTCGGACACGACTGAGCGACTGAACTGAACTGATCTGAGCCCTATAGGCAATTGTATTAGTTGGGTACCTAAGCTTTGTTGGATTTATGAACAAATTGGACTTCAAACGAGCTCTCGGAACAGAACTAGTTCGTATGTAGGGGACTTACTGTGGATCATAAGTACCCTGGGACAGAATCTTCCTCCATCTCTATATCACCACGATAGGTTCTCAATAAATGGTTAAATAAAATAAGTGAATGAATGCATGAAAGTGAATTTTCCTTATCTGGGTTTGCTTTGTCTTTTGTTTTTCATTTGGGTCAAGTTTTTAAGAGAGACAGTATATGCCTAGTTCAAGGGAGAAAGATAAGTTCCATTTTTATCTTTATATATGAGATAACATTTTCGATATATGTTTGGTTATTCCTATCAGGCTAACTGGAATGAGGTAACAGAACTGGATATCTTGCCTTAAGGTGATTTAAAAATGACAAACCTCAAGCAGTTTTTTCTTTTCCTTAATGGCTATAATATTAACCCACCCCATAAATCTCAACAGTTGGTTCTATTTTAATGCCACAGGTATTTCAATAATACAGACTGTTTGGTACATTATCAGGTAGTTATTAATAAGAACAAAGTAGATTAAACTGTAGGCATCTTCTTGGAGCCTTTTAACTCTGAGGTTTGGATTTAAAACACTTTGGATGTCACCATGAGACTTGTTACTTACAATTCATTGTCTATAATTCCCCCTGGCAGCTTTGCAAAACAAATCTTGGAAAGCGCCTAAAGAAAGCCATTCTTCCTAGAAAACTTGGAAGTCCTTTTAATTCAGTCTGGATGCCAAAGACAGTGAATGAAAGTTTTTGTCTTGTTTGGGTATTTTCCTGCTGCTTTGCTCATTCTTTAATTTTCTAATTAATTATTTATTCATTCTAAGTTTTCAAAAAACAGCAAATATCCTAGGTTTTTAAACATCACTGTGCTCTGATACTGGGTAAGATTGAAGGCAAAAGGAGAAAGGGGTGGCAGAGGATGACATGGTTAGATAATATCACTGACTCAATGGACATCAGTTTAAGCAAACTCCAGGAGATAGTGGAGTACAGAGAAGCCTGGCTAGCTATAGCCAGAGTCTGACATGACTTAGTGACTGAATAAGTACTCTAGAGCTATAGGAATATCTCATTCAAACTCTAGGTGGCGCCCCACAGTAAGCCTGGGAGGGGAAGGAAGGAGCTGGCAGATTGGAGTAAGAACCCCATAATATCCAGGGGTGTAGACTAGGGCAGGGCAAGACATGTGCTTGAGTTTCATTCAGAAAAAAACATATACCATCTGGTAATATAATTTACTTCTAGATTTCTATCTGTGGAAGATGGTATGAAAATAACCAAATTTGTTCAACACCATCCCTCTTAACCTCCTGGATTAGAGAGAGGTCCTTATATCTTCTTTACAACTGTAACTATTAAAGTATTAATTATTTGTTTAATATCTTCCCTCTTTGGACTGTAAATTGCCTTTAATGGTGGTGGTGGTGGTGGTTGGGGCGCAGGGTAGGTGGAGGAGACCTGGCTACATTGTTCATTATGAGCTAGCACCCTGGTACCCAACTCAACACCTGGCAGATTGTAGGCACTCAAAAAATATCTCGTTTTGTTTGCATAGTTGCCTACTGCTTTTTGCTTGTTCTTTCATTAGGTTTTTTATTTATCCATTCCTTTATCTCCACCCTTTTCCTTCCGACATCAGCCTGCCCTTATCTTCTATTCCCCCCTACGCCCCACCCCTCATTTCCACCCCACCCAATCCTCCACCCTCCCTCCTTCCCATTCATCATGAGTGTCAAAAGTTAGCAAGCATTAAACTAAATACATGAAAGCCATCTTCAAATAGTCCGACCTTCAGAATCCAGGGAAAGAATATTTCAAGTTAAGGAAAAGGCAGCCTTGCCCACATAGAAGAGAAAGTGTGCCCAGCCCAGCAATCTTCTCCGCTGGCGCAGTGGCTTTCCCGAGCAGAGGCCGCTCCTCCTGGACTTGGACAGCTGCTGGCAGGAGATCTGCACAGCCCTTCCCTCTGAATGGTCTGGACTGGGGACAATTGGCTGGAATCGTAAGTGGCTTCTTGGCTCACCCCAGCGGTACTTCACTTTCATAAACGGGCCCGTTTCTGGAGTTGCAAGGTTCCAGCACATGGGGATTTCCCTTTGTTAGATCCTGACCTGCAGAGCTATGATTCCAAGCCAAGGCTGTTGTGTCTGCCTCTTAAAGGCAAAGAGAAAGAATGAAAGGGAGGGAGAGAGAGGAAGAAAAAGAGGAGGGGGGAGGGAGGGAGTGGGAAGAAGGGAACAGGGGAGGGGGCAGGGCAGAAAAATAAGGAAAGAAGTAAAATTTTGGAGATGACAGATTGTTATTTACAGACATTTAACTTGCTATTTGTTAAAATATATTTTAAAGTCACTATAAATGGGGACTTCCTTGGTGGTCCGGTGGCTAAGACTCTGAGCTCCCAAAGCAGGGGTCCCTGGTTCAGTCCTACATGTCAAAACTGAGACCCAGCACTGTCAAATATATATAAATTTAAAAAAATACAGTTAATGTAAACTGAAAAAAGCTATTGCACTATCAGTGTATCCTCTCTGTTCCCCCAATGAAGTGATGTGAGTGGAGAGACAAGCTTCTGGAAGAATTTGTGCCCTGCATCCTTACCTCATTAAGCACCATGGAAACAGGACACAGGGCTAGAGAGGAACCTCAGGTGCTAGACGTGAACCCCTCCCTGTGCAGGTCAAGATGATGAGGCTTGACCTGAGGGGAGGGACTTGCTCAGAGCTGCTCAACTCAGGAGTCAGGGCCAAATCTCAGGTCTTCGGATAGTTCTGGGCCCTTTCTGCTCCATGGGCTGTGGTTTTTGTTTCAGTTAAAATAAGTTTGAAACAGACCATCCACCATACATGTATTTCCTCAACTCATTCTACCGTGTGAAACCTCACAGGGGACCCACTTTCAAAAGGCAAAGGAAAAAAGTTGTCTCCTTTAGAAAATGCTCAAAAAGACAGGAAACTTGATAGCATAGAAATGTCACATTACCCTGACCATCATGATTGTGTGAGTCCTAAAGAAATAAAGAAACAGATTCCAGTTAATTCCACACATAGCATGTGCTTTTGAAAAAAAAGGAATTGAAAAATATTTTCCAAACATTCTCACGTAGACTGAGTCAATCTGTCCTTTGTAACCTGAAAGTGATTTACCCTTGTGAAACCATTTGTGCAAATCTGCCAACGATATGAATGATTTTGTTTGTCCACTGTCTCAAAATAATTGATCTTACAGACATTAGGCTAATTAAAATAGCCAGGCTCTTTGCAGAAAATCCACGAGCTGAGCCCTTTTCATTGTGCTTTAGAGGTCAAGAAAGCAACTCTTGTGGAAGAGTCTAGAATACACTTCAATCTATTAAGATAAAGCCAAAGAATGTGTTTTTAATGCATTGATAAAAAATACATAAAAATATTCGGTATTTTTAGTCAGTCTCCAACTTACTCAAGGGTCATATCCCAAAACTTAGTGGGTAAATGGGTTGTCTGGAATTCAGAGTGCATTTTCCCATAGAAACAATGTCACCCATAGGAGTTAGTTCCCAGACTACCCTCTGAATGTTTTTTAACTCATAGTGTAGCAGACTGTTGGAGATTTTAAAATGATCATTTAAAATCGAATATTCTCAATTAATCAGCACAAAAGTAATTGATTGATTTACACCTTAGTTTAAATGCTGACATCTAGGAAGATTTGCTTCAGTTCTAGATTTTTGAGATAATAGATGGAGACTTTTGAGACATTCCTGTAGAAGCCTTTGGGATACTTTCAAAACTCTAAAGACAGACGATGCTAGACCTCTAGTTGCCTAATGCTATCTGATCACGCATGACAAAAGGGGAAGGGACTTCCTTGTGGTCCAGTGGTTAAGACTCCACCTTCCAATGCAGGAGGCAGAGGTTCAATCCCTCGTCGGGATAACTAAGGTCTTACATGCTGCAGGATGCGGCCAAAAAAGTAAATAAAAGTTTAAAAATAGAGATATAAGATAAAAATGAAAGTAAAGTTTTGGTGGGGGGAAAGGGAGAGGGGAGCAGAAAGGTGTCTGGCCCCCATTCAACTTCCACCATCACAAATGTAACAGGACAAGAAATGGGAAAGAAAGAAAGGAGAAGAGAGGTTAAAATGATGTGCACAGAGGGTAGGTACCTAAGCAGTGCACGAGGAGAGATGAGAGATGCCCTGTTGGGAAGTAAGGTACACACAGGAGAGGGGAGGGAGGGAGTATTGGTCTGAGGGCTTTCTGTGTTGTTCTTAAAATGGTAGTGCTGGCCCTGGGCCTCTGTGCGACTGTCCAGAAAGTTCAGAAGGGAAAAGGACCATGTTAGGGGTAGTCTGTTTTGTGACTGTACACCCTGGTGCTGAGGATATTTGGCAAACAGATGTTTGTTCTTCAGGGGCAAGAATTATCTGACTTAGGAAGAACTGGCCTCCCAGTTTGAATCTGTCCACATCTACTGAGGATCTGAGTGTTCCAAGAACTGGGGACTGAGAACCAACTACAGAAATTATCACATCCGTTACCTTGTGGAGCTAATCATAGCTAACATTTATGATTTGTTTTTGCTCATGTATCTTCACAATGACCCTAGAGAGCAGGCATTATTATCACCCCATTTTACAGG
Source organism: Ovis canadensis (assembly GCF_042477335.2). Taxonomy (NCBI): domain Eukaryota; kingdom Metazoa; phylum Chordata; class Mammalia; order Artiodactyla; family Bovidae; genus Ovis; species Ovis canadensis. The sequence goes on along the minus strand of NC_091247.1, from coordinate 159,998,196 downwards.
TAAAGAAACAGAAACAGAGAAGATAAGTAAATAGACCACAGTCAAATGGTTAGTAAGTTGGCAGCTGGTGTTTGAATCCAGGTAATCAGAATATGGAGCTTACACTCATGACCACCATGCTCCACCGTGCTATCCTCTGCCTTTCCGATCAACGTTCTCATCTCTTTGTGGCATTCACTCCTGCCCTGGTTCCATCTAGATTTTGGAATGACTCAGAAAAGTGGCTGTGTGTAAAGGCTGGAGATGGAAGAGGGATCCAAGGTCAGGCTTTTAGGCTCTGTTAAAACTCTATAGCTACTGTGAAGAAAGTTGCATTCCCACAGAGAACATGTCAGACTTGAAAAAAAAAAATTATGACAAAAGGTCTCCAAAAGGACTTCTGAATCTTGGGTTTTATCTCATTCCACAAGTCAAAAGTCAGTTTCCTAAATCAAAGAATAAAACCAAGGACATCTTTATCAAGTATTGCTTTGACATCACTCCCCTTTGTATATACCAGACAGACACTCCCATTGTCTCTTTAAATAATTTTTCAACACTTCTGAACTTTGGCTTGGAGACCTTCCTTTGAATGAATTTACCTCCCTAGACATACTAGCTCATATTTTTTTTTACTTCAACCTGGCAAAAGTTATTATCCCTCATAAAACTTTACCCTCTCTCTCTTCTCTAAGCCATCATATAAACCATTCCTCCTGATTATACATTCCTCTTCTCAAGCCATATTCATTATGCTGTCAAATTTCCATGGAGGTTAATCTACTAGTGAGAATTTAAGTGGACTTCTGGGGCAGAGTATGCTCAGAGTGGATGGAGCGTGGGCTCAGAATCAGCCAGTGCGGGTTCAAATCCCAGTTCTGCCGTGTACAAGCTGTGCCATGTGGGCAAGTGATTGTGGTGGTGGTGGTTTAGTCGCTAAATTGTGTGACTCTTTGCAACCCCACGGACTGTAGCCTGCCAGGCTCCTCTGTCCGTGGGATTTCCTAGGCAAGAATACTGGAGTCAGTTGCCATTTTCTCCTCCGGGGGATCTTCTCAACCTGCATTGGCAGGCAGATTCTTTAACACTGAGCCACCTGGGAAGCCTGGAGCAAGTGATTGAGCCTTTCTAATTCACTGTTTTCTCACCTGCAAAATGAATAGGATACTTCTTGCACTGGCATAACAGTTGTTGTGAGAGTTGAATGAGATATTACCTATAAAGAACTTAATTTGGGGGAAACATCATAAAATTCAATGAATGCTAGCTCCCATTTATGAGAATTCTTTTGGAGGGCAAAATAACGGGAGATGGATACAAAGATGGATACAAAGAGACATTCGGCTCAGCATTTTTACAAGAGTAAAAAGTTAAAGACAATTTTTGCCCAACTGTAGTTGAATACGTGGTGCTAGAGGTGAAGAACCCACCTGCCAAGGCAGGAGATGTAAGATGCAGGGTCGATCCCTGGGTCGGGAAGATCCTCTGGAGGAAGGCATGGCAACCCACTCGAGTAGTCTTGCCTGGAGAATCCCATGGACAGAGGAGCCTAGCTGGGTACAGTCTATAGTGTCGCAAAGAGTCAGACATAAGTAAAGCAGCTTAACACTAGCACGAGCTGAGTATACAAACAGTCAGAAGTCATGTTCTGAATACTGGGATCTATTCAGACTATTATGGTGAGTTTTAAAATACAACTAACCTTAAAACCTGTGGAATATGGTATTGGAGGGGAATGTATACTTAGAAAAAAGATTGGAAGACTATGGAAAAGTAAACTATAATCATCTCCACAGAGATAATGTATATGAAGTGGGTGGGTATTGGGATTATGGGGGATTTTTTTTTTTAATGTTTTGTACTTTTCGGTGTTTTCTAAATTTTGTACCTTTTAAATTAGAAAAATTATATGCTATTGAAAAATACTGTATTCATTTTAGCCCTCTCCAATGATCTCCTCCTGGTTCTAATTCTTTCAGACATCCAGCTCATCCCCTTCCTTGACTGCCCTTCTCACTCTCCACAGATTTATGTGTCCTCTGCACGGCTGCATTTGGTTTCAAGTATTTGGCAGAGTCTGTGGTTGGTGCTTGGATATATTTATGTGGGTTCTCTCTGCCTCATCAGACTGCATTTTCACCAGAGTATCTTCCCTGTAATTGTGCACAGTGATTTGGAAGCTCTTTGTCCCAAATGCCAACTAACTGAGGTCACTGTAAATAATTCAGGGAGAAAAACAAATGTTTAAATTGCTTCATTATTAGCACTAACATTTATTGGGAGCTGGGGTCCTAGTGTAAAGAAAGGAGGGGATTATAGACCAGTTGGGAATCAGGCCTATGTCTAGAGACAACGTTATATATTTATGCAGGTACCTCATTTTCTCCCAAAGCACAGAAATATAATGTTCCCAAAGCCCAATGCATCGAGGAGGGGCTGACATGGCTGACCAATATGAGAAAAAAAGTGGTATACATACTTGCAGGCCCTAAATAATTTTGTGTATTTCTTCATGAAATCCTACTTCCCTTGCTGTCTGCTCGCTGGATAGTGCTAGGGTGACCTTGAAGGCTGGATAAACCAGGCCTCCACTACAATATGATGGAGCCACAAGATGGAAAGGACCTGGGTCCCTGAGTTTCTGCTTAGAGGCAAACCACCCAAGAGAACTACCTGAACAGAAACACCTGAAGTGAACAGTGTTGGGGAGAAAGATAAGATTCTTAATTATATAATAGCAATGAGATTTGAAGATCATTTGTTTCTGCAATAACCCTAGTCCAACTTTCAATAGAAAATCATATATAAATAGTAAATAATTCAAGATAATATATTCTAGGTGTCAAACAGTAGGCTATTTTAAAAAAAATTTTGTCTAAAGCTTTACTTTTCCACAAGACCCTTTCTTCAGTTCTCTTAGAAATCTTGGTGAGTGGTAATATAATTATCCTTGTATCATGATTTAAGAAGTTGAACTTCATCCTTTGACATAAGCAAAAACCAAGATTTTTCTGGCTTCAAATATTGTGCAGTAGAGGAAAATCTGCTGCAAACGGCTCTTTGCCTCTGGGCATAAACATGGCTAGAGTTCATAGCAGTGACTGACTTAATTACTTACACAAAAGAAGATACTTTGCTTCAATTGTTTAGGCAGTATTTCTCAAACTTTGGTTCTATAAGAAATTAGTCCGTGTCCCAAAAAATAGAGTTTCAAGGACAAATGAGTTTGGGAAACACTGGGTTAAATAAATGTGACCAAGAGTGTTCTATTTGCTGACAAGCTCTCAGAGTCTTGAACTTATGATTCAGAAGCTCATATGGAGGTTGTATGCCATGCATCCCTGATGTATGACTTTGGAGCTCTCACGGTGCAGAAGTTACAGGAGCAGAGAGTGCCCAAACACCCCCATTTCTCCACTGCATCTGCTTCCATCTGTTCACTTTCTCTCAGAGTTTATTTCTTAGTTAGTGTTGGGGACAACAAATTCTTGAACAAGCCCATTTAACCAAGATCAAAGGTAACTCCGAGGGGATTTTTTAAAGGCTTTTTTTTTTTTTTCAGTTTATGTCCAATAAGAACAAAGCACATTCATTGAAACTGGAAGATAGAAAATACAAACAGGGCTTCCCTGGTGGCTCAGTGGTAAAGAATCTGCTTGCCAGTGCAGGAGACACCGGTTCGATCCCTGATCTGGGAAGACCCCACATGCTGCAGAGCAGCTGAGCCTGTGCACTACAATTATTGGGCTCTAGAGCTCAGGAACCACAACTGCTGAGCCCACGCATCACAGCTGCTGAAGCTGGAGTGCTCTACAGCCCAGGCACTGCATCAAGGGAGGCCCCCACAGTGAGAAACCTGAGTACAACTAGAGAAAGCCCCCACAGCAATGAAGCACCACTTTAGCTAAAAAAATAAAAGAAAAACTTAAAAAGAAAAATACAAATAAACAGTAGAAAGAGATGCAAACCAACCACCTCTATTCAACCCCACCAGCATAGTCAGCCTATGACAGTCACTACCACTGGGGGCTGCTGAGGGAGGGGAGAGCAGGATTTGAGGAAGGAGTAGATAATTTTATGAGGGTGACTAGCATTAAAGGAGAAGGCAATGGCACCCCACTCCAGTACTCTTGCCTGGAGAATCCCATGGACGGAGGAGCCTGGTGGGCTGCAGTCCATGGGGTCGCAAAGAGTCGGATATGACCGAGTGACTTCACTTTCACTTTTCACTTTCATGCATTGGAGAAGGAAATGGCAACCCACTCCAGTGTTCTTGCCTGGAGAATCCCAGGGACGGGGGAGCCTGGTGGGCTGCTGTCCATGGGGTCGCACAGAGTCGGATACGACTGAAGCGACGCAGCAGCAGCAGCAGCAGCAGCATTTAAAAGTCTGTGAGAGAGAACAGAAAAGACAAGGAAATGAAGTCTCCTGTTCCAGGATGTAAATTGATCACATGTGGAGGGAGGGGCAAGAAGGAATTCCCACCTCGCAGTCCAGGGTGGGAATATTACGCAATGGGCCAGGTGCAATAATCTTGACTTTCCCTCTTTATTTTCCTTTTCCTTTTCTCTAGTACATCTGATTCTGGCTAAACAGGGGGTGGGGATGTTAGCCCTGACAAACAGCGATTTGATCCCACAGGGCAACTCCTATTGAAAATCAAGATAACATAAATATTTTCGATTCTTCAAGTTGAACCCAGACTAAGTATTTTGTTTTGTGGGTGATCTCTCTGTTCTTTTATTAAAAGAAGATTATTTTATGAAAGCTAAGAATATTTGCACTCCTAGCATGTGGAGAATTTAAAATTCCCAACCAACACATTGTTCAAGCAAATAAAAAGGAGAGCAGAGTTTCCGAAAGGTAAGTTGAGATCATCTTAATTAGTTGAGACTCTTGAGCAGGGATGAACCCAATCTTGAAGCACTGGCTATTTCAAAATAGACCTTTCAACTTAAACAGGAAAACAAAATGTGTTTTTGAGCTGCAGTATTTGGAGCTTGGTCATGATTAAAGGTCCTGGAGGAGGAGATGGCAGATTTTATGGGGCTGGGCGGGTTTTCACCCATCATCTCTCTATGGGAAATTTCATGAAAATATTCAACTCCAATGTCCAGTGAAAAACATTTGGGCCCCAGGGAATCAGTGAAAGCTAACTTTTATAGAGTGAATCCCATCTGGGACCAGAAGAATTAAGAAACAGAGGAATAGCATACCAGTCACATGGTACAAAAATTAGTCTTTCAGCTTACAATCAGTCCATTCCTCAATGTTATGGTTTTCTTGATTAAAGCTACAACACAGAATCAATCAGATGAGGGCTGGTAGATGTTCACTGCAGGACCTCGTTGAATTTCCCCCCAAGTCTGAATTATGTGGTTGTGTGACAGGCCTGTATCCCAGTAAGAGCTCTATCTTTTGTGTCAGGAGGGATATTTCCTCTGGATACCCAGCAGTCTTTCTAAACTTATGGCAATGGCAGACCCTGTTGTCTCTACCAGCAGTCTCCAACCTTTCTGGCACCAGGGATTGTTTTCGTAGAAGACAATTCTTCCATGGACTGAGGAGGGAGGGGATGGTTTGGGCATGATCCAAGAGCATCACATTTATTGTGTACTTTATTTCTATTATTGTTAAACTATGATATATAATGAAATAATTTTATAGCTCACCACAATGCAGAATCAGTAGGGGCCTTGAGCTTGTTTTCCTGAGCTCAAGGGGTAATTCAAGTGATGCGGAGTGGCTGTAAATACAGATGAAGCTTCACTCCCTCGCCTGATGCTCGCTTTCTGCTGTGGGACCCAGTTCCTAACAGGCCAAGGCGGGGTGGGGTGGTGGTTGGGGGACCCCGGTCTAAACAACTCCACTCATGCCCTCTTCCTTAGCAGAGCCTGTTTCCCGTGATAAAAACATCAAGTTCCAGATGGGCATAAAATGCTCCAGCTATATCATGTACCTAAGACTGGCTGCGTGACTCAGTTCTGGCCATTTCTGGCTTGGAGGATTCTAGGAAATGTTTTTGCTTTGTGAAAAAAGGAGAGAGAAATGGGAGGAGAGTTTTGTTTGTTTTTTGCTCTTTTTCCCCCTGCCACTTCTTTTTCCCTTTGATGTAATTGTGAAAGAATATGATGTTGCTGTTTTGTGATCCTGACATGACAAGCCTGAGGATCAAAGATACCTCAGTGGGATGGACCAGATGAAAGGACAGAAACATCTTGATGTGACAGGATCACTGAGTCACTTACAATCCTGTGTCCAGTACCTCTCGATCTTTTGTGGAAGTCATTTTCAGATGGATATTCTACTAAAATCCAAAGTCTTCTAATTAAATACATCCAGTGAAAAGGTGGCCTTATGTTCCAATAGGGCACAGAAACCTGAAAAAAAACAAACAAACAATGTAGTCTGCAGCCCCTGGTTATCTTGAATCCCTGGTATTCATAGATGTAGTTTGGCAAATTCCTCCTGGAAAAAGTAGAAGACCAGAACTTGCTTGACTCTGATCTGAGAAGTCCCTGGCTAATCTTGGCAGAGCCTAAGGCCATGAACACTCTGATTATTACCGAGGAAGTAAGAATTACTGATGTTACAATTCAATATGAGAAAGGAACGGAGGATTTACTCCCTATTTCACACGTTTCTTTATCGCTTTTCTCATTTTCCTTAATCTTATCTTTCCTTTGTTTTGCACTTTGACTTCAGGGAACAACTTCTCCTTTTTTTATTTTGTCAGTTCTGAAGTTACTTACTTCTTCAGTATGGTAAAGCAATAAAAAGAGAGCTGGCTGATTGACTCAGAATGGTGCCAAAAATGTATATATGGAATGTTAGGACATGCTCTATTGAATAAGCAGAAATTTAGTTAATCTCCAATGGAATCCTAGTCTCCCCGCTCCTCACCACCGTCACTGCCCAACTTTTATATCCTCTAGTACTAGTAACTAAGTAACTTGCCAGACTGGAATATCTTCCACTCTATGTACTGTAAATTAAAAATCTAAACTATTGTTACAAAACAGTATAACCCAATGCCCTGGAAGAAATTCTGCTCTAGGGAACATATCCATCCAAAAATTTGTGTTTCAAAAGTTCCTGTCCTTATTTCTATTCTTGAGGAGTTTGATTTTCATTATAGATGAGCAGGGAATTATGCTGTGTCTATATTCTGTAATTTAATTAACTTGAAGATAAACACTTTTCTCTATTGCATCTATTGGATTCTTGATTAATACTAACACCATCCTGAGCTCAAAGCTCAGACAGAGCTGATTAGTAACCAAGGCATTCAAATTTCAGTATGAAAGTAATGCATAGGAAATTCAGTTTTTGTGGGATTCAGAAATTTAGCATTCCACCTGAAATGTGTAAGAGAAAATCAAAGCCTGCCAGAAAAGTATTGTTTGCAAATGCCATGAGTCTGTTGGGTCCTATAAAAGGTGCTTCAAGTGTGAGGGACTTGATATGATTTATGTCTTTTTAGTTTTGTTGGCTGCTTTTGTCTTGTTTTGTCTGAAGGCTCTTTTTTTGTTTGTTTGCTTTTGTTTCCTCAGAGGAAAGAAAGAGGGGTTTGCCTGAAAAGAAGCATGGTTTTGCCTGGCATGACATGCTCTTGGCAGCCAGGTGTGTGCTAGTCAATGACTGCTCTTTCTTTTCAGGTGCTGGTTTGCCAAGCATCTCCTTTCTTCTCTATTACGCAGGCATGGCCAAACGTAGCCACTGCTCAAAGTGTGGAGAAATCTTCGTGGTGCCCATTAAACAGAGGGAGCAACACTCAGATTCAAGAATGAAGCCTCCATTATCTGGGCTGCTCAGAACTCTCACCATGATTTCTCATTCCTTACCTGTAAAGATTATACCAACAATCAGGAAGTTTCCTGGGTCTCTCTCCTTTGCTACTGAGGACAGGTGGTATCAATGTAACCTTTCCTCACAATGTTGTAGGAAAAAATAATTATTTTAAGTAATTATAAAAATATGCTCAATACCAATTGCTATTAGGGAATGGCAAATTAAAACAACAAAATACCAGGAACTCTCATTCACTTCTGGTGGAAATACAAAATGGTACCACCACTTTGGAAGACAGTTTGATGGTTTCTTACAAAATTAAATGTATCCTTACCATATCATCCAGGCATTCTGCTCCCTGGTATTTATTTAAAGGAGTTGAAAACTTACATGCACACAAAAACCTGTTCATGGATGTTCATAGCAACTTTATCCATAATTGTCAAAACTTGTAACCAATCAAGATGTCCCTCAGTAGGTGAATGGATAAACTGTGGTATCACCCATATGTATTCATTCGCTCAGTTGTGTCTGACTCTTTGTGACCCCATGGACTGTAGCCCCCCAGGCTCCTCTGTCCATGAAATTTTCCAGGCAAGAATCCTGGAGTGGGTTGCCATTTCCTTCTCTGATTACACATACAATGGGATATTATTCAATGCTAAAAAGAAATGAGCTATCAAGCCATGAGAAGACATGGAGAAACCTTAAGGGCATAATATTGAGTGAAAGAAGCTAATCTGAAAAGGCTGTGTGTTGTGTGATTCCGACTATACGACATTCTGGAAAAGACAGTATTATGGAGGGAGTAAAAAGATCAGTGGCTGCCAAGGGCTTCAGAGGAGGGAAGGAGAGATTAATAGGTGGAGCACAGGGGATTTTTAAGGTAGTGAAACTATTCTGTATGATACTGTAAGGATGAATATATATCATTATACATTTGTCAAAAGCCATACAATGTAACTAATGCATAACTAAAGAGTCATCCATAATAAACTGCAAATTTTTGTTGCTAGTGATGTGTCAATGTTGTTTCAAGGATTGTAACAAAACAGAGTGTAGTATGTTAAGGGTCAGGGAGCTTGAGCCTGGGGTAGGGGTTATGTGGGAACTGTGTACCTGCTGCTCAATTTTTCTGTGAACCAACATAGTTTAAAAAAAATAAAATCTAAAATTGAAAATAAATTTAAAAACCAAAATCATTATACAGTAGGAAATGGGTATAATTATATAATAACCATTTATAAATGAATAAAGCATGTGATCAACAATGACTGCAAGTTTTAGGATTATACCTGGCAGAAAACAACGAAAAAATCTTAGAAAAGATAAAGGAACATTTCTCTCTCATGTAAAATAAGAATAGATGTTGGCAGTCCTGGGCTGGAGTGGTGACACCATAAAGACTTTGTAGACCAAGGCTTCTGGCCTTGCTGAGGCTCTCACACCAGCAGTTAACTACTATCCCATGGCCTGACATGGTTGCCAAAGCTCCGGCCATTACATCTGCCTTCCAAGAAGCAGAGAATGAGAAAGCAAAGTAGAAGACATGCTTCCTCCCTTTCAAGGAGACTTATGGACGTTTTATATTGTACTTCTGTTTCAATCTCATTGGTCAGGCACTCAGACAAATGGCCACACTAATCCATCAGGGAGTCCGGCAAATTTTTAGCTATTTAATTTATACTGATTTTTTTTTTTAATAGAAGCCTGGCTAAAAATCAGGGCTCTTTTTCTTCATAAAAGGGGGAACAGGATGTTGGAGAAGGCAGCTAGCAGTCTGAGACACTAAGCAACAGTTGCTATGTTGGAAATACAGTGCTCATTGCAGAGGATGCAAAGACATTAGATCAACAGGGGAAATACACACGTGAGCACACAGAGGTCACACACGGCAGCAATTTGTTAATGACACAAAGGTTTCAGAAGAGGACACGAGCATGCCCAGCTGGGGTGATCAGAGAAGGCCACCTAGAGGGAGGATATTTTATAGGGACCTAGAGGATGACGAGAATTTGGATAATAGGAGGCGAGACAGAGGGCAAAGCTGGTACAAAGATGGCAGGAGAAAAGGCAAATTTTTGATAATGAGGGCCATGCAAGTCATTGTCATATACCATGTTAAGCACAGGAACAAAAATTTCCCAGGCCAGGAGAAACGGATGTCTGCAGTTTGGGTACATACCCTGAGGACACCAGTTTCTCTCTTCACAATCTGTCCATCATCTCCATGAAGTGGGGAGTGAGGAAGAATTTCATTCAACAACACACACTTTGAGTGTCTCAGGCACTTTTTTTGTATTTATGATAAAACACCCAAATATATATCCAAGTGGGATTACCAGCCTGGGTTGGATCCAAGAGACTTTGGTTAACAGAACTATTTCTCATCATAAATCCCCAAACAAGTTGAGTTTTTCACTTCCTCTCCTAATCTGCTATGGAGCACAGCCGAGGGGGCTTGAAGTCATCTACTTTTTGGCAGTGGCTACGATTCCAAGATGATGGAACGATTCTTTTCCATATACATCATTATTATTTCTAGTATAAATATTTATGAAGCACTCACTGTGCAATAGAAAAGAACTCCTGCCTGGTGGTCTTCCCAGCTGAACAAAACAAACATGAGTAGAGGCCAAGAGAAGAGGTGGGAAGAGAACCTCAGCTGGTGGGAAACAATAGGAATTGATTCTTCACCCACCAGCTTTTATTCACATTGGATATTATTTGGATGTGGCCGCCATATTTCAGATGTGTAAATGAAGTGTGTTTTCATTGGTTTAACATACACTTAGACAGGGCTTGACATGTGCCGTGAACTGTTCTGAGTTCTTTACAAACATTAATTCATTTAATCTTTGTGAAATAGGCATGAGGAAACTGAGGCACAGAGGACTTTGTCCAAGTCACCGAGTCATAAGGTTTTAAAGCAATACTGTCCAATAGAACTTTCTGTGATGCCAGAAGTATTGTATATTGGCACTGCCCAGCAGGATAGTCCCTGGCTCCACGTGGCTACTGAACACTTGAAATGTGGCTAGGGTGATTAAGAAACTGATTTTTAATTTTATTTCATTTTAACCTTGTTGACATTTAAATAGCCACATGTGGCTATTTAAATAACTAGTGGCCACCATCATCGCACAGCAGCTAAAGTCCAGACTATGTACTATTGTGCTAAAATTCTCTTTTCTGTTTTTAAAGTGTGAAAGCCAAGAACATAGAGATTCTTTTGTGAAACACAGTTCCTGCCTAGTGCATTTGCTGTTTAATTATGATGAACAATGTGAGATGTATGTTTATGGAAGAAAATGAGAAAATGAGCAAATCACTTAGGGGGTGCCATTCCCCATTTATTCCCTGGCTGTTCCGGAGGATTACAATAAAGTGATCTCTGATGAAAGTTTTGTCACAATTTGCAGCAGATGAGAAGGTCAGAGGGGAGAAACCAGGGACTGGGGCCACATTGGGTCTCCTGCATTGCAGGCGATTCTTTACCATCTGAACCACAAGGGAAGAACCTAAGAAAGTATGACTCTATCTTTCCTCTAATACTAATAGTTCCCCTACCATGTCATTGCTATGTAAGCACAAGCCCTAACTCTCATATTGTACTCTATACTTTGTTTTAACTTTTTGTTTTATATTGGAGTATAGTTGACAAACAATGTTAGTTTCAAGTGCACAGCCAAGAGATCCAGTCAAACATATACATGTATCCATTCTCCCCCAAACTCCCCTCCCATCCAGGCTGCCACATCACACTGAGCAGAGTTCCCTGTGCTCTACCGTAGGTCCCCGTTGGTTATCTGTCTTAAATATAGCATGTCTACACTTTTCAAGGTCCAATTTATCTTTGTACTGATTTTCCATAAAACCCCAGTATAGTTCCTTGGTCACTTTCTATCGATTGTCTTAACTTGTGTTTGTTCCCCTGTGGGAAACTCTAGCATGTACTTTATTGTAGCACTGACAGCACTGCACTGAAAAGTTTCATGCTAATCTATCTCCCGGACAAGACTAAAACCCTATTAGAACAACACCTATCTCATAACAGATGCTCAGTAACCAAGGAACAAATGCGTGTTTGAATGAATGGTCATTATGAAAAATTCGAAGTATATTTCTCTGTCTTTTGTATAAAACAAAATGGAAACCCCTCCAATGGAGCTGTTCTATACCAGCAGATTCAGCATTGGGTTACATCAAGCTCCACCGTTTTATAACAGCATTCTTGTGGCGAGGGACAAAGCACAGTTGTCGCAGACAATGAGCACATGGCTTGCTTAACTTTGCCCAAGGAACACAAGTTATCCAAAGACAGTTGGATTTTAGTGAACTGCACAGAACCCTGTATGGAAAAGAGGTGTGGAAAAAATGGCAATTAGGCAAGACACTGCATTTTTGTTACAAGTCTATAAAGCTCAAACTTCAGAGAATACTTTTGAGAATTTTAAGAAGTGTATGTGAAAGATGTTATGACATTAGGTGAAGTGGAGGGAGGGGCAGAAAGAGGCTGAGATAGACCAAGATCACTTTAATAGCCTTTGATTTAGTTTAATTGATTGAGCGCAAAAAGGAAAAAAAAAAGGACAAAAAGAATGAGGAGATGGCAAAATTGACAAATGTAAAATGCTGTAACAGAAATGACTGTACTTGCCTTGAGTAGGAGTGGAAAAGTTTGTTATACTAGGAAACAGTCATTTAAATGGAAAGATGGTTTTTCATGTCTTTTATGGCTTGTTGTAAATGATTAATTAAATACTCTGAGTGTTTCATTAAAAGTATGCATTCCTTCCAAATTAAAGTGTGTAGAGACTCGTTATAAATAAATTCATTGGGTGAATGAAAGGAGCATTTACTTCTAAATGAATATTACTGGCAAATTTCATTCTTGACATCGATTACATGGACTGAATTTATTTTAATATGCAATACGAACAAATTACGAAGCTAATTGGTTTTCTACCTTAGCATTTTTGTGTAGCTTAATGCATTTATAAGTGACCCAACAATTTTAAGAGTTCACTACATAGAGAGCTTTTTGCTATTGAAAATAAAATAATGGGTAAAACATGCCTTGTACTTCACTCATTTTCTACCCTCACACTCCATGGAACAATTTTAAGTGCCCACTGTGTGCAAAGCATTTTACTGTATACTGCAAATAAGGGAAAGAAAACAAAAAACTTATTTCTGCACTCTAGAAGCTCAAAGTGACATGGGAAAGACATATGCATAAAACAATGTTAATATAAGACAGACTCAGGTAAGTAAGTGCTAGAATAATAAGAGCACAAAGTGCTTAGGGGGTAGAAGGAAGGGAGGGATTAAGTCTGGTGGGGAGGGGATCAAGAAAGACTTCTTGGAGGAGGAAGGATTTGAGTTTGGCCTTGAGAGATGGCTGGGAATTCAATGGGAGGCTGGGGGCTGGGGAGTCAGAGGAGGAGAGAGAGGGTTTGTGTGGTCCGGGTTGCTGGGTTGCTCTATAGGGAGGTTTTGGTTTCTCTGGACAATTTTGAACTGTCACGCAGAAGAGACATGTCACACAGAAAATACACAGAGCAACTAAAAACTGGTCTGCAAATATAGCTATGTGACTTCAGAGAAGGAAACCACGTCAGCCTGGGATATGGGCTACACAAGTGACAGGTATAATTAGACATTGAGCAGATCAGCATTTTTGATTAATATGCCCATTCTTCCATACATTGACCCTGAGCCTTAAAAGGAACCTCTGGAAGTTAGTTAGGTCACCTTTGACTGGGATGTTTTTCTATGTTGTTCCCTTAGCCTTGGCCCTAGAACATGAGCTCTTCCAAGACTGAGAACTCTGGGTTCAGAAGACCAGTACAATAAAATAGAGTGGTGGCATTGACCGCAACAGCCTTGTTACATCTCTGCTTTGTAGCTGTGTTAGTAACTTTATATAGGCATTGAGGCAAGGATGTGTGGTCCCTCGGGGCTGTCTTTTCAGTATATCCCTTAGCTGATTAACCGATTCATGATGGTTTCCTATGATCTGGCCTTAAGAAAGGTCATCCCTATCAAGCTTCCAGTTAGAAGTCTAAAGTTATAGAATGTTAGAGCTGGAATAATCTAGCCCAACCCCATCAGTCTCCACTTGACAGTAGAAGATAGACAATATTAGGGAGAAATGATTCTAAAGTCACGCAAGTAGTATTTAACCTGAGTGAGACCTAGAATGTAAGCCTCTGGGCTTCCTATCTCTCAAGTCAGTTTCTTTCCCTTGCACTCTACTGGCTTATTTATTTGCATCACTTAATGAATGTGTGTGTGTGTGCGCGCGAATATTCCCAAGATCTCAGCCTAAAGCCTTCAGTAGGATCACAAAGAATAACGGAATAATAGCTAAGCAAAAGAGGTAAAACGCATTGGCTCCAAACCCTCCCCCTTGGAAAAACATTAGAATCCTGGGAATTTCTTGAGACTCAAGAAAGCTCAAACCCCAGGACTTGCAGTGTAAACACTGTGGCTAATTTGTTGAAGTGAGATGCCATTGATGATTCTCTCTGCCTTGAGAGATGACAGAGCTCCTGATGGAACAAAGCAGATTGCTGTAGCAGATTGCTGGGTGCAGGCAGACTGCAAAAAGTGATCAGGAAAAGACAAGACTTTTTACTGAGACAGATAATCTTTCTCAAAGAAGAGTCGAGGAGGGGCAGGGAGACAGCTAAAAAGGAATTCCTCCCATAATGTTTGCCTTTCTGAGGATAACATTTTGACCGTTCTGCCTCTGCCCCAGACATTGGACAACAACCTGGAGCGAGGATCTGCCAAGCTAGTACGTCAGTTTGACAAAACAGGAGAAAACTGAATGTGCTTTTCTACTTATTTTCTTATCAAAGAAAAATGTCCACAAACCTTTCTGTAGAACAACCTTTCTTACTGACTGGAGTTGTATCCTTCCAATGTGATTTGATTTGAGGTTGTCCTCTTCCCTGATAGCTCAGTTGGTAAAGAATCCGCCTGCAATGCAGGAGACCCCGGTTCAATTCCTGAACTTTGGGACAATCCCCTGGAGAAGGGATAGGCTACCCACTCCGGTATTCTTGGGCTTCCTTTTTGGTTCAGCCGGTAAAGAATGCGCCTGCAATGTGGGAGATCCCTGGGTCAGTGTTTGATCCCTGGGTTGGGAAGATCCCCTGGAGAAGGGAAAGAGTACCCATTCCAGTATTCTCGCTTGGAGAATTCCATGGACCATGTCCATGGGGTTGCAAAGAGTTGGACAGTACTGCGTGACTTCACTTCCACTTTCTTCTTTCCATTTGCTTTTAAAGTTCTGTTTACAATAGAATTGGGTTGGCCCAAAGTTCCTTTGTGTTTTTCTGTAAGACAAATAAAAAAACTCGAATGACTTTTTGGCCAATCCAATAAAATAAATCAATTGCATGGATTTTTAAAAAAATTCTTAATTGTTTCCATCCATCAATAGAGTAGTTTACTTCTATTACTGCATATAACATTTCTTCTACTTCTACATAAGGATGGGGAATCTGATGTTAGAGAGAACGTTACCTTAGCAACCATCTATTTGGCTGCCCTCATTTTCTAGAGGCAGAACCCTTCAGGAATTACTAGACTTCTTGTGTCTCATGCAGGGGAAGGGCATAATCGGCTAGGACTCAACTTACTGCTTTTTTCATGCCAAATCATTCTACCTTCATTAGAATCACACCTTAAATCACATTTCCCTTAGGAAATAGGCCTCGATTTTGCTTTATTAGTGTTTTAAGAAAATCCAGGAAATGTCTGGATTAATGGAAGGTGGATTTTTTTTTTTCCATTTTAAATTCCATCAAGGAGAGCCACTGTTATAAAGTTCATTATATTTACTTGTGACTATATTAGTCAGATTTCTAAGTGCTAATTCTGGGGAATAAGCAACCCCCAAATCTTAGTGGTTTATAAAAGCAACAAATATTAACTTTTTGCTCATGGGTCTGTGAATTGGCAGGTGGCTCAGTGTCAGACTTTGGGTTGGATTCAGGTATGTTCTCCTGGCCTCTCATTCTGGGACCAGTGGCTGACTGGACCTTGCTCATTTCCTGGCAGATGGCAAAAGCCCAGGACAAGCCCTATCATGAAAGCACCATGAAAGCCTCCTCCCCAAACAAATCTGGTCACTTTCCATCAGCCCAAGCAAGTAACATGGCAAAGCCCAAGTCAGAGATGAATGTCCCACCCACTCTACAAAGAGGCACTGCAAGTTATATGGCAAGTGATACGGAATCAGAATGCTTTTCTAGGGTAGGAGTGGAAAATTGAGACCAGCATTCCAATCTACCACTTAAAATAGAAAGGAAATATTACTTTGGTCTAGAGTCAGAAATTACACCACCGAGTTCTCCAAGATACCTAGAATAAGACAAATCCTTATTTGAAATTTAATTTTCTAAATGCCTTTCCTTTTCCTGTAATATTGGGCACAGAGTAGATTATCTGGATATTCATTAAATATTTGAAAGATTAAAAAAATACTGTGTTCACTAAGGAATTGCGTCTTTTGTAACATTGATTCATTCATTCATTTAACCATTCATTCATTAGCTGAGGGCCACCATGTGCCAGTCACTGCTTATAAGTGTGTAGGAAACATCAGTATACAGGAAAAAAAAAAATGACTGCTTTGTGGAGCTTATTTTCTAGCAAAGAGAGACAATTCAAAATACAATAAAAATAAGTAAAGCATATAATATGTTAGCATTTTCTTTTTTTGGCTGTGCCATACAGCATGCAGGATCTTAGTTCCCTGACCAGGGATTGAACTCGTGCCCCCTGCATTGAGAACTCAGAGTCTTAACTACTGGACCACCAGGGAAATCCCGTTAGTATTTTATATGTGAGTTATATAATGAGTAGGGGACTTCCCTGGGTGTCCAGTGGTTAAGACTTCCCCTGCTAATGTAGGGGATGCAGGTTCAAGGGCTGATGAAGGAAATAAGATCCTACATGCCTCACAGCCAGAAAAGCCACAACATAAACAAAACAGAAGCAACATTGTAGCAAGTTCAATAAAGACTTTAAAAATGTCCCATATTAAAAAATCTTTAAAAACAATAAAATGAAAAAATAAAGAATAGGCTAAAAGTATCAGAAGAGAACTAAGGGTAGGCATGGGGACAATCTGTAATTTTTCTATATTCTCTTATCAAAGAGGTGACCTTTGAGACTTGAAGATCAGAGATGTTTTGCTCCATTCTCCATGTATCCATCGAGTTCCACAGTGAGTCCTCAGAGATCATTTTGAGTGTAAGTGTGGGCTTGCGAAAGGGGAGGGAACACTGAGAGTGCAGGATTTGGGGCTAGCCCCCACTCCCAACCAGCAACAACCAGAGCACTTCCAACTGTAGATTTAGATTGGGCCATACAATTTCTTTTGCGGAATATCCTGCCATTTAAAAAAATGCTTCAAAAATACTATCTTCGACTGTAAACTTATCAGGGTCAAAGATGTGGATTAAGATACTGATTCAGTTCAGTTCAGTTCAGTCACTCAGTTGTGTCCGACTCTTTGAGACCCCATGGACTGGAGCATGCCAGACCTCCCTGTCCATCACCAACTCCTGGAGTTTACTCAAACTCACATCCATTGAGTTGGTGATGCCACCAACCATCTCATCCTCTGTCATCCCCTTTTCCTCTCACCTTCAATCTTTCCAAATTCTCCAAGCCAGGGTTCAACAGTATGTGAACCATAAACTTCCAGATATTCAAGCTGGATTTAGAAAAGGCAGAGGAACCAGAGATCAAATTGCCAAAAGCAAGAGGGTTCCAGAAAAACATCTACTTCTGCTTTACTGACTGCGCCAAAACTTTGACTGTGTGGATCACAACAAATTGTGGAAAATTCTTAAAGAGATGGAAATACTAGACCGCTTGACCTGCCTCCTGAGAAATCTGTATGCAGGTCAGGAAACAACAATTAGAACTGGACGTGGTTCTAACAGACCAACAGACTGGTTTCAAATCAGGAAAGGAGTACGTCAAGGCTGTATATTGTCACCCTGCTTATTTCACTTACATGCAGAGTACATCATGAGAAACACAGGGCTGGATAAAGCACAAGCTGGAATCAAGATTGCCAGGAGAAATTTGAATAACCTCAGATATGCAGATGACACCACCTTTATAGCAGAAAGCAAAGAAGAACTAAAGAACCTCTTGATGAAAGTGAAACAGGAGAGTGAAAAAGTTGGCTTGAAACTCAACATTCAGAAAACTAAGATCATGATATCTGGTCCCATCACTTCATAGCAAATAGATGGGGAAACAATGGAAACAGTGACAGACTTTATTTTTTGGGCTCCAAAATCACTGCAGATGGTGAATGTAGCCATGAAATTAAAAGATGCTTAATCCTTGAAAGGAAAGTTATGACCAACCTAGATAGCATATTAAAAAGCAGAGACATTACTTTGCCAACGAAGGTCCAGGTAGCCAAAGCTATGGTTTTTCCAGTAGTCACATGTCGATGTGAGAGTTGGACTATAAAAAAAGCTGAGCACCGAAGAACTGATGCTTTTGAACTGTGGTGTTGGAGCAGACTCTTGAGAGTCCCTTGGACTGCAAGGAGATCCAACCAGTCCATTCTAAAGGAAATCAGTCCTGAATATTCATTGATGGTGAAGCTGAAACTCCAATACTTTGGCTACCTGATAGGAAGAACTGACTCATTTGAAAAGACCCTGATGCTGGGAAAGATTGAAGATATTGATTAAGGTTATTAATTAAATGAATAATGATGGCTCAAGGTTGCACTAGTCAACAGCTCCAAGGTTTGGTCCATGACCTTCTTCTCTTGTGATGTTCCCCTTAGATATTTCACCTAGTCTCACAGCCTTCAGTACCACTCCTATCCTACCAACTCCCAGCTTTATATCAACCCTATCTCTTCTGCTGGACCCCAGAGAGTTCCAGTCGGCTGTCTGATGGGCAAACTTACATTTAACATGGCTGACACAGCTGTTGAGTTCACCTGCAATGCAGGAGACGCAGGAGCCACAGGTTTGATTCCCGGGTCAAGAAGATGCTTGGGAGGGCACAGCAACCCACACCTACAGTACACAGGGTCGCAAAGAGTCAGACATGACGGAGCGACCAAGCACTCAAGCGCTCACTCCCAGACCACCCAGCCATTCTCTTTCTTCACCCTTCATAATATTTATCACTCTGCTCAAGTATATTGTTAGTTTACCCATTTACCTCATGTCTGTTTTCTCATTGCAACAGAGATTTTGTTGTTGTATCCCAAGCACCTGGAAAAGTGTCTGACATACAGTAGATGCTCTGTATTGATCAAATAAACGATGGCTGGTGCCAATGCTTTTTCAGAGCTGAGGTGCTGTTAAGAAGAAACTGGGAAGAGGCATCATGGCATGGAGTGTTGTGGAGGTGATGGCGTGGGGATGGAAATCTGTGGCTTCACATCAAAGTGAAAAAGGAAAAGAAATGGGGGTCAGAAAAATCAGTGTTTTTCAACTGTACAATTATGGTCTGGCCCCAGATTTTGTTCTTCCTGACATCTTAGGTCCACTTCAGATATCTGTATCTGCTAGGTTTGACTGCAGGCTACTGAAACCCACACTGGGACACTTAAGAAAAAAAAGAAGGAAAAGAAAGGTTAGAGAATGAGCCCAAAAGTGAAAATAAAAGAAGGGTTAGTCACTCAGTCATGTCTGACTTTTTTGAGACTCCTTGGACTGTGGCCCCCAGGGTCCTCTCTCCATGGAATTCTTCAGACAAGAATACTGGAGTGGGTAGCCATTCCCTTCTGCAGGGGTCTTCTCCACCCAGGGATCGAACCTTGGTCTCCTGCATTGCAGGCAGATATTTTACCATCTGAGCCACCAGGGAAGCCCTGAAAATAAAAGAACTAGCTCTTATAGACAAAACAGAGATAGGCCTACATAGAAAAGAAACATGGTTTACCGGTCCCCTCACCTTCGAATTACCCTGGATCCACCGGGGCTGGACCCCGGCAATGGTTACCAAAGGGCAAAGGGGGGAAGGGACAAATTAGGAGTTTGGGATTAATAGATACACACTATTAAATATAAAATAGATAGAAAAAAGGACCTACTATATAACACAGGGAACTATATTCTATATCTTGTAATAACCTAAATCGGAAAAGAATCAGAAAAAGAATATAAGCATATAACTGAATCACTTTGCTGTACACCTGAAACATTGTAAATCAACTATACTTCAATTTTTTTAAAAAAAGAACTAGGTGTTACTGGAACAGCTTCGAGGATCTGGGGCCAGGAATACAAGGACACTTTCTTCAGGCCTCTGAGGCTGAGATAAAAGAATGGCTACAATTTTCATTTTCTGACAGTGTATTCAAATCTTAGTTTCTGGGATAAGAATGTCTGATGCATTCTTATTCCTGGATCCTGGCACAGAGTGAGCCCCCACCATCCTAAACCCAGTAGACTGTTATCAGAATCACAGGTAATGGATGCTGGACAAGCTAATGCAACAGCTGTCCACTCCATTCCATGAAAATATCATAGGGTGAGGTGTTTCATTTTAGAGGGTTATAATCTACTTTGCAAGGAAATAAAGCTACAGGTCACTTATCTCAATGAAGGAAATCTATTATTGCTGGGAAAATAAGGCATCCTTCCTGTTAACTCTGAAAAGTTACAGGACATTTAGTCCTAGACCTGTGTTTTCTCTCCTGAGGCCCCTTTTAAGATCTGTGTCCCTCATCTTCCTCATACTGTCAGCTGGAACAGGGCATGGCTGATTCCTGACCACAGGATTTCTCCTCTTCTCACCCTCTCCAGATTTCACAGCAAATTGGGCAACAAATATAAGTGTTAAATAAAATAACTCTAACCACAAGCCTTAGGTAATTCACAATCAGTTCCTCCAGTGTATATAAGTATTTGTGTGTGTGTGTGTGTGTGTGTGTGTGCATACACATGTTAGATGAAAGTAACAGGTGAGGGGAGAAGGGTAGAAAAGAGGAAGAAAAAGAAAACTCAGGAATAAAGGCGCAACAATGGAAAACAAAGAGCATATCCCTGCGGCAAAAACATACTCTTTCACTACAAGCTAATTGATTTTAGGGCAATTTGCCTACTTGGCACTAAAAATTTTTGAAGACTGATCACCTAAATGAAGATTCATGTTTATGCCAATAGAGATATAATATAATTTATGTGCCTGTTTGTTTCTTCTACGAAACTTTGTGGTGCCTATTTTTGCACTCATCACACATTGAGTGATTCCAACGTGTTACCTGACGTCATGGAGCTCACGGTGAGGGTAATGGTAGCCGTGAGGCAGGTGGAAATAACAGAGACCTGGGAGACTGTTCTTTGTCAGTGAGGTAGTTGAGGCTGAGACGAACTCCTGTCAAAGGAAAAGTCCACAGGGGCTTTTAGAGGGAACTGAGTTTCAAGGAGGGAGAAATCAAGACTTGCCAGTGGAGATGCGAGAAGGCACTCAGAAAATGAAGGGATCTGAACCAAAAGGAAGAAGATCTTCACGAGAGCTACTGAGAACAGGTAAGCAGAATGGAGAGCAACTCAACTCAGAGCCAAGTGGGAGACAGGGCTGCAGAAATAAAGGAGCTCTTTCTATAAGAATCTGGAGCGAGGTGGGAAGGATCAGGATGAGGGCCAGGTTTTGTGGAGCCTGAAGCAACATTCAATTTCCAGGAGTCTCCTTAGAAGAACATAAAATTGTAAATAGCAATTTAGGTTTGAAAGTGCGTACTTATTTAGAAAGAGAAATCATAATGTATTATGTCAGTCCTTCTATTGTGCCCGGCTCTGGATCCCTGGGACTGTAGCCCGCCAGGCTCCTCTGTCCATGGATTCTCCAGGCAAGGATACTGGAGTGCGTTGCCATTCCCCTTTCCATAATGCATTACACATTTTTAAAAGCAAATACCTCAGACTTTGTGAAACCAGAAAAATATAAGAATTGTACTCTTAGATACACATCTATATGGGTTTTCTTAATTATTACTTTTTAGCTATGTTTTCTTTTAGGTTACTCATTTATTCCTATGAAAATGACTTTGTAGCATAATTCTTTACAGAGTGAATAGAAAAATTATTCAGTCGTTAGTCCGCCAAATAATTAATTGTTTAAATTTTGGTATTTCTGATTAGACATTGACCTAGTCAATCTCTGGCTTACTATCTTAAACAACTGAAGATGGGGAGAAGTTTTCACAGGCTAACTTCTGGCTCTGTGTATTTCCAGCCTTATTTCTCCTCTTCAATCCCCAGGACATAGTGCAGGACATATCACTGTGATGGGGCTTCTGGTCATGCCCCTTTGTGTTAGCACAGTAGTATTTCCAGGAATATTGCTGGAAGCCATTCCAACACTGAGAAAGCCAGAAATTGCTTAACTCCATGCAGAAGTGCCTGTAAACCACAAAACATACCCCACCACATCCAAATTAAACTCAACTTTCCCTCAGCTGAAAGCCAAAAATGCCCATGGCCACTCGAATGCCACAGAACCCAAGGAGAGGCGTGACAGAGAGGGAGGTGAAGAGAAAGAGAATGGGCTCACGGACTGTCACCAACTATTGCTCCTTCGCAAACTGTATCACCCATATGACTGTGTGACTGCACTGCACAGGGCCCTCTCGGGGCCTTGAACTATAACGGCAAACGAAGGACTTTGAAGTTTGCCAGACACTGGCGTGGGTATTCAAGAAACCTCTGAACAACGCCTCCATATGCAAAACCAACAAAGAACAAGAAAACTTAGGAAAAAGGAACTATAGTCCAAAGTGTTAAGACCTACCAAACAAGTCTGCTACCTAGAGAGGAAGAGAAATAAGTGACGTTTTAGAAAGGTTCATAGGGTTTTAGCCCGTGTGAAGACTAGATGGGGGGTCTGCACTTGTAAGCTAACTCAACGGTATATAGCCATAACAAGTTTCTAGGCAGCCCTGTATTGGTTATCTACACTGCATAACAAATTATCCAAAACATAGAGACTTGAGGCAAGAAGAAGCATGAATAACCACACACAGTTCCTGAGGTTTGGGTTTGGGGAGTGTTTAGCTGAGAGGTTCTGGCTTGGTGGCTTCCATGAAGTTGTAGTCATGCCATTGGCTGGAACGGGTCACATGCAGGTTTCACTGAGGCTGGAGGATCATGCCTGGCAATTTAGTGCTGGTTGTTGAGACAAGGCATCAGTTCTGACCACATGCATCTCTCCACAGGGCTTCTTGAGCGTCCTTCTGACATGGTAGCTGGCTTCCTCCAGAATGAGAGAGCCAAGAACAAACGGGAAAGCCTCAATATCTTTCATTAACTAGTCTTGGTGTCACGCTCTGACATTTCTAAAAATTGTATTGGCAGTGTACATACATCAGTCTCAGGCTCCCAACTCATCCCATCTCTACACATCTGTTCTCTACATCTGCATCTCTGTTCCTGCCCGGCAAATAGGTTCATCTGTACCATTTTTTCCTAGATTCTACATACATGTGTTAATATATGATATTTGTTCTCTTTCTGACTTACCTCGCTATGTATGACAGATTCTAGGTCCGTCCATGTCTCTACAAACGACCCAGTTTCAATCCTCTTCGTGGCTGAGTAATACTCCATTGTACACACGTATCACCGCTTCTTTCTCCATTCATCTGTAACAGACAGCTAGTGACAAACTGCTGTATAGCACAGGGAGCTCAGCTTGATGCTCTCTGGTGACCTAGAGGGATGGACTTGGGGGGTGGGGTGGGAGGGAGGTCTACGAGGGAGGGGGTATATGTATACATATAACTGATTCACTTCATTGTACTGCAGAAACTAACATAACACTAAAAAGCAACTATACCCCAATTTTTAAAAAATGAAATGAAAAAAAAAAACCTACTGGTTACATTGGTCAGTTCTCTTCACTGTGGGAAGGGATTGCATGGGGTGTGAATACCAGGAAATGGGGTTCGAGAGAACCCTCTTGGAGCCTGGCTTCCCCTGACTCTTCATGCTCTAATGCAGGTGAGTTTTGTGCAGCTGCAGCCCAGGATTTGTAAATGCTGTCTTGGCAAGAGCTGGAAAAGGCCCAGGATCCCAGGAATTTGTGAGCATATGTATGTATGTGTGTGTATGCATAGGGGGTGGTGGAAGGAGTCTTTAGAAGTAGTCACTGGCAGCATTCAGACTCATAAACTGCAAAGAAATAGGGTGACTTGGTTTCAGAGATGAGCCCCTCGGACAGAGAAAAAGAAAAGGAATCCCCTAAAGCCACAAGCACAAGCTGGAATCAAGATTGCCGGGAGAAGTATCAATAACCTCAGATATGCAGATTATATCACACTTATGGCAGAAAGCGAAGGACTAAAGAACCTCTTGATGAAAGTGAAAGAGGAGAGTGAAAAAGTTGACTTAAAACTGAAAATTCAGAAGATGAAGATCATGGCATCTGGTCCCATCACTTCATAGCAAATAGATGGGGAAACAATGGAAACAGTGACAAACTTTATTTTGGGGGGCTCCAAAATCACTGCAGACAGTGACTGCAGCCGTGAAATTAAAAGACCCTTGCTCCTTGAAAGAAAAGTTATAACCAATCTAGATAGCATATTAAAAAGCAGAGACATTACTTTGCCAACAAAGGTCCATCTAGTCAAAGCGGTGGTTTTCCCAGTAGTCATGTATGGATGTGAGAGTTAGACAATAAAGAAAGCTGAGTGCCAAAGAATTAATGCTTTTGAACTGTGGTGTTGGAGCAGACTCTTGAGAGTCCCTTGGACTGCAAGGAGATCCAACCAGTCCATCCTAAAGGAAATCAGTCCTGAATATTCATTGATGGTGAAGCTGAAACTCCAATACTTTGGCCACCTGATGCAAAGAACTGACTCATTTGAAAACACCCTAATGCTGGCAAAGATTGAAGGCAGGAGGAGAAGGGGACAACAGAAGATGAGATGGTTGGATGGCATCACTGACTTGATGGACATGGGTTTGAGTAACCTTCGGGAGTTGGTGATGGGCAGGGAGGCCTGATGTGCTGCAGTCCTTGGGGTCGCAAAGAGTCAGACACGACTGAGCAATTGAACTGAACTGACCTGAAGGCCACAAGGCTAGTCAGATTCAGAGATGGGATTAAAACCAGGTTTCCTGACCAATTCTAGTCATAGTGAAAATAATTTAAATACTGGAGTATTTTTCTCTCTATCAGGTACTCATCTAAGTTTTCTATATACTGAGGCTTCCCCGGTGGCTCAGATGATAAAGAATCTGCCTGCAGTGCAGAAGACCCGGGTTTGATCCCTGGGTTGGGAAGATCCGCTGGAGAAGGGAATGGCTACCCACTCCGGTGTTCTTGCCTGGAAAATTCCGTGGACAGAGGAGGTCACAAAGAGTTGGACATGACTGAGTGACTAAGCGTGAGCAGGAGCATCTCATATTTGTGATACCAAGGAAACTGAGGCACCAAGAGGTCTAGCAAGTAGTTTACGGTCACATAGCTGGTAAAGTAGAGCTGGTGTTTCAGCCAAAGCCTTCCTAGTGCCCAAACACATTTCTCCACCCTCATATCCCATTCTTCCAGGCCTTCTATTCTTTTAAGCTTATCCAGTTACCTCCTTCCTTTAATCCATCACCGCATCCTCCCCTCCATAAGTTATCCCCAAGGAGAAATCTTTTGTTCAGGGCTACGCCAAGAGGACCTGCTTTATAAATTACTGGAATAAATGGCACATCTTGAAAACCCAAGAGGTGGAACCCAAAATCCGAAATTGGATTCTAAACATTCTGAACCTACAAGGTCAATGTGTTTATACTCCATGGAAGTTTAGACTTACATTTTTGAAGCAAAACTTCGGAGTGTGATCCTCACCCAGCCAAGGTCTTCCCAGGCTGAATACTCAGATATGTAACAGTCAACACTGATAAAGCACTGACTATGCGCTGGCCATTGTTCTAAGCATTCTAACGATGCTGACTCACTTTCATCCTTATAAGCATCTCATGAAGTAAGGGTACTGTTATCATCTTCTTTCCAATGTAGTTGCTCTGCCCAGCTAAGTGAGTGGTCATTCTAGGACTGACACACAGAAAGTCTGGCCCCAGAGTTCTTCCTCTTGAGCAATGTGCTACATCTTTGTCCTTCTTTTTTTTTCAGATTGTCCTTGTGTTGGTGGTATTGTCAGTGGAGTCTACGATTTGGTCTTTATGTCTGTCAACATGCAAAGAAGAATTCTTCTTCTAAAAAATATGTATTTGGCTGTTCCAGGTCATAGCTGAAGCGCTCAGGATCTTCACTTGCAGCATGCCAGCTCTATAGATGTGGCATATAAACTCTCAGCTGTGGAACTGGAGATCTAGCTCCCTGCCCAAGGATCGAACCCAGGTGTCCTGTGTCAGAAGCGCAGAATCTTAGCCACTGGACTACTGGGAAGTCCCATCATGGATAAGAATTCTTGAGCATCGGCTCTGATGAGGCACTGTGCTGAGCACTCAGTATAAACTGATTTAAGAAAATAGCCATGGGTCCTGTCTTCCCTGAGTTTGCACTCTAGTGAAAGCAATAGTCTTTAAACAAAGTCATAAACATATGTAAGTCAATAAATAAGGATTCAGCTGTAAGTTGTGCTCAGTGTTACAAAAGATGCAAACACGGTGCTCTAATAGACAAACCCAGAGGAACTCCTTAGACATGTGGTCAGGGAAGTTCATTCTGACTTTGAACCTGATATCTGGATGATATAAATTCTAAAGCTGAGATAACAGAAGAGGCACTCTAGGTAAACATGGAAGGTATAAAACATTCTTTAATCTGGACCCCTTCTATAATTCCTATTCAAATTGACTATTAAAAGAATTAATGAGATAGAAACTCAGAAAGACAAGGAGAAAGGGTGAAGAGAGATCTCATTATGGTTGCAAAGAATGATCACAGTTTCAGATGAAAAGTTGAAGGGAAAGTTAGCAAAACTAAGAAAGCAAAATACTAAGTTCTTACAGAGGGGATGCTCTTATTAAAAGAGCCTAGTCACAGAAATGAACTCCCCAGAAAAGTCTCGAGAATTGGAGGCACATGATATGCGGCATAAAGGGGTGAAAGCATTGGTGAGAAATCAGAAGAATGGTTTGAAACTCAGAATAAAGCACACACAGACCCCCAGATTCTCTGCTCTGTTCCACTTATCCAGGGCAACTGTCCTTCCCTCATCCTGGAGGATGCCAGAGGATTTTTATTCTATAGAAAGTCTGAGTGGCTTCATACCCAGGATCCCAGGCCCAGAGGAAGTAGGGTGAAGATGTGTGGAAATTAGGTTTTAAGCACAAATCTACATATTGGAACATGATTTCTATCCTTCCCAGCCTCCTAACTCTCTGGGTTTGGGTTATAACCTTATAATATCATTTGACTATTTTAAATTTATATATTTCTTTTTTTCATAAAAATTGTACACACACACACACACACACACACACGCACACATATATATATTTTTAACAAGAGAGGGAAGGGATTCCTAGGGCTTCCCTGGTGTTTAGTGGTAAAGAATCTACCTGCCAATGCAGGAGACACAGGTTTAATCCCTGGGTTTGGAGGCTCCCCTGGAGAAGGAAATGACAAATCCCATGGACAGAGGAGCCTGGCAGGCTACCGTCCATGGAGTTGCAAGAGTTGGACACGACTTAGCGACTAAATGACAAGGACAGGCATTCCTGACAGAGGGAACAGTGTGTGTGAAGGCCTTGGTTGATGCATTAAGGACCAAGAGGAGGTGGTCTGGGAGATGGGGTTAGAAGAAGAGCAGGGCCAGATGCTGTGGGACCTTGCCCACCAACAAAAAGAGTTGGGTTTTCTTTGAAATGCAGCCACGAAAGGGTTTTAAGCCATGGGTAACATGATCTTATTGAGGTTTAAAGAGTTACTCTGGTTGTATAAAGAATAGATTGTCACATATTAAGCTGGGCCTTCTCATGAAAAATTATGTATCCTAGGACTTTAGAGCGGAAAGGACCCTCAAGATCATTTAGTCCAACCCTTCCTTTTAAAAGATAAGCAAACTAAGACACAGAAAATTTATGATTTGCCCAAGGTCATATAGCTAATAACTGTGTGAGGCTTTTAAACCAGGAGTTGGAGGGTGATAGATTATACTTTTAAGAAATCATTCTACTCTATGTTTCCTTTGGCCAGAAGTGATGTCTCCTTTTTCTGAACTTTCATCTCCCCTTATTTTTCTCTCCTATGGTACTTACTCATTTATTACCTTGATCATAGTTCTTTGTGTTCACGTCTTCTCTTATCTCCTTTATGAGGCTGTAAAATGCAGGATCAGGAGGTATGGTCTGTACCCAATATGTCTCCACAGGGCTTTGCTGTGGTAGGTGTTCAATCAACATTTGCTGAATGGATGGATGGATGAATGAACAGATGGATGGATGGATGGATAAGTGAATGAATTCTCCATATGATATAAATAAAACAGAGTATCTACTGACTGGATATGGACATGTAGACTTTACTCACTCTGATTTACCATTCTAGGTCACCTCCTGGCCATGTTTTCATTCATTTTCTTTAATAAGAACATATTGGAAAGTGATCATTTTCTATCAGATGAAATGAGGTGGCCTAGAAAAATGTCATATTTCTAAGTCAGGCAATACTTTCTCCCGAGATTATCAGCAGGGAGAGCCTCTCCACACTCACCCTGTTGGCTAGGCTTATGCATTCTTTCTCAACACAAGGTCCTTGGGGAGGTTATTTCTTACTGAATCTTTTTTTTTCTCTAAAAGATAGCTGAGACTGCCCAAAAGAAAGTAATCAAGTGTCCAGGGTGAAACAGTGATATCACAAAAAGGAAATATGGTTTGCTTAAGGTAATAAAAAAAAATGCTGGGCTGCACTTATGCCCTCTCCAGCAGAGAAATATACAAACACATCAATGAAAACTAACACTGCCAATAGTGGAGAAAACCCTGAAGAGAGATCTGGGAGCCCTGGATAATGTCCTTGCCTTCAATTCTGACTTGTTGAGTGGCTCTGGTAATTCATGGGATCTCTCTGTGTCTCTCCCTCTTGGTATCCTCATCCGTGAAAGAGAGATGAAAATATTTGCAACAATTGGTCATAGGCCCAGTTTCTGCCACAAGTAAATGACCCATTAAATGTCAATAAAATCAGTCAGACTGGGTTTTTTTTGAGGGGGTAACTGTTACATTTTTGGATTCACTGATTTGGCATCCTGCATACACAGGCTCAGGCACATGTTGAGAAGTTTTGCCAGAGATGAAGTTATACATTGTATGTTGGCTTCCCAAATGAAGAAATGAGCTCCAGGGCATGGGACTTTTGATGATCTAAGACCTCCACTAAGGCAACAGGCATTCTGAAGACAAACATGACTCATGGTGCATGGGATCTCAATCAACTGTTCACAAACTTCGGTTTGAGGGTTGGGAAGGTCTGGAAAAGATTCTCGGGTAAAGCTTAATTCAGAAGAGTACAGACTGTTTCCTTTGCGAAATGACACACGTCCGTGTTGTGAAACAGTGGAAACTGGAAAAGAGTGCCTGTGTCACGTCTCATGGAATCACCCTGTCGCCCAGCCACAGACTTCTCTTGCTTTCTCCTCTGGTGCCTAGCCTTACAATGAAGCCACTGTGCTTAAACCATCTCAGCTGCTTCACCACATCACTTATCTATTGCTATGGAATAAGACAGCCTAACAGTTTGTGGTTTAGGGTCACAACACTGTATTATTTGCTCGTGATTCTGTCATTTGAGTGGGGCTCAGCAGGGTGACTCTTCTGCTGGTCTGACCTGGGGTCATGCATGCAGGTGCTATCATCTGGAGTCTCAAACTGAGCTGGAACATCCAGAATGACATCATTTACATGCACGAACCTCAGCTGGGATAGCTGGAACAGTTGGGAGCTGGCTGGGAATTTCTTTCTCTCTGTCTCTCTCCAAGTTTCTCCAAGCAGAATAGATGAATTTCATGGCATAGCGACCCATGGCTCCCCAAAGCACAAAAGCAGAAGCTTCCAGGCCCTCTTAAGGCTCATGCCTAGAATAGTTACAGTGCCAACTCTGCGGTGTTCCACTGGTTAAAGCATATCACATTCCAGCCCAGACTTAAGAAAAGAAACAGATTCTTCATCATCACATAAGGAGTGGCAAAGAAACTCTGGCTGTCTTTGACCCACCACAAACCACAATTATGTAGTCAGGTCTCATGGGATAAAGAAGTATCTTTTACCTGCTCCTTTGGCTCCCCCAGCTACAGACACCTCCTGTTTCCTGTTTGAATGTTCCACTGTTACCTGAAGCCTCCACCCCAGCACTCTGTCTGTCGCTTCCACTTCTCTGCCGCCAGCAGCCAACTTCTCTCCACGCTCTTCTTTCTACCTTATAGTTTCTTATTTTTCATAAGCCCTGCTGCTCCATGATATTACCGTTTGTGGCTTCTGCTGCTACAAATGCTAGTAATGTGAAGAACAGAGCTACCCTGAGACTGCTGTCCTTAGGAGTCCTGCTTGCAAGGGTGACCATGAGCTGGTATCTGGGAACTTGGATTAGTCAGGTTTCTCCAGAGAAACACAACCAAAACAATATGTGTGTATAATAGACAGAAAGAGATTTATTATAAGGACAGGGGCTCATGGAGACTGGCAAGTCTAGTCTGCAATGTGTGACAGCAGGCTGGTGATGCAGGAGAGATGATCTGAAATCCAAAGGCAGTCTGCTTGAAGATTCCCTTCTGCTGGGGAGACCAATCTTTCTGTCCTATGTAAGCCTTCAACTGATTGGATGAGGCCCACCCATATTACGGAGGAAAATCTGCTCACTCAGAATTCACACATTAAAATGTTAACCTAATTCTAAAGCACCCTCCAAGTTGACATCAAGTCAATCATCACAGGAGGGTTCCAGAACTGATAAGAGTGACCCTCTGTATCTAAATTGTATGAGCAGTGCAGTTCATGCTGAACAGCTGCTTTCACTGTTCCCATGAAGAATAAGGAAAGGTACTCACAATCTGATATTTTTTTACGTGCTCAGCAGAGAATGTGATCAACCACCAGTAAAATCCCTGGGCACTGAGTCTCTAAAGAGCAACCCTGATAGACAAGTCCCATGGGTTATCAAAACTCATTGCCAAGGAAGACCTAAATAGACATTTCTCCAGAGAAGACATATAGATGGCCAAGAAACACATGAAGAGATGCTCAACATTGCTAATAATTAGAGAAATGCAAATCAAAACTATAGTAAGGTATCAATTCACACCAATCAGAATCACCATCATCATCAAAAAAATCTATAAACAATAAACCCTGGAGAGGGTGTGGAGAAAAGGGAACCCTCCTATACTATTGCTGGGAATATAAATTAATATAAACCACTATGAAGAACAGTATGGAAGTTCTTTTAAAAAACTAAAAATAGAGCTACCATATGACTCGGCGATGCCACTCATAGGCATATATTAGGAGAAAACCAGAATTCAAAAGGATGCATGCATCCTGATATCCATTGCAGGACTATTTACAATAGCCAGGACATGGAAGCAACCTAAATGCCCTTCAACAGAGGAACAGATAAAGAAGATGTGGTACAGATAGACAGCAGAATATTACTCAGCCCTAAAAAGGAAGGAAACAGTGCCATCTGCAGAGTCATGGATGGACCTGGAGATTGTCATACAGAGTGAAGCAAGTCAGAAAGAGAAAAACAAATACCATATAATGTCACTTATATGTGGACTCTAGAAAAATGCTACAGGTGAACTTATTAGCAAAGCAGAAACAGAGTCACGGACGTAGAGAACAAACTTGTGGTTACCAAGGGGGGATGAATGGGGAGATTGGAGCTGACGTATGTACACCACCACATATAAACCAGATAGCTGATGAGAACCTATACAGCAAAACAAAGACAAAGCTCATTGCCAGAGGCATGCAGCACATCCTGTACGACTCCCCTGGGTGAGGACTCTCTGAAGTTTGTGCCTGATTTCCTCCAGAGTTTGTCCTGTATACGTTTTCCCTTTGCTGATTTTGTTTTGTACCGTTTTGCTGTAATAAATCTTAGTTACGACTATGACTTTTAAGCTGAATCCCCTGAGTTTTCCTAGAGTCACTGAGCTTGAGAGAGGTCTTGAGGGCTGCAGCACATGTAAGAAATGGAAAATTATGTCATTTGCACAGCTCTGTCTCTAACTGTTAATACAATGGAAACCGAAGTGGAAAGAATTTTATATAGGTCTTATGCGAGTGAGCACTATGCTCCATACTCTGATGTCTTCAAAGGAGATATTAGGAACATTAAAATCACAACTTCCAGAGGAGTTGGGGATTGTGGATATTTCAGTAAGTAGGGAAAAGAGCAAGGGAGGTAGGGAAACCCAGTGTTGCAGAGTTTCGACTCTAGAGACATGGCCGATTTAGACATGGAGAAAATTCAGACAGTCTAAATTTTGGCTTCGCTGGTGACTAGAGTTGTTACTCAACATAAGCTTTAATTTCCACAACTGGAAGGTGCATAATAAAATAATGGCTAATATTTACAAAGTGCTTACCACATCTTAGGCAATTCATGTGTTAACTCAATGAACCTTCACAACAATCCTGGGGAAGTATTATTTTAATCTTTCTTTTACAAATTCAGAAACTTAAGCCAAGAAAGAGATCTTGCCATTCCCACCATACAGGGTACTGAGACGCTTAAATGAGTTAATACATGTAATGTCCTTGGGTAGAATCTGGAGCATCAGGACCATTCATGAGATATGAACTGTTATCTTTTAAAACATGATTTAAAAGGAGAGGAAAGGAAGACATTGGGAGCAAGGGCCCCTGAAGAAGCAAAGCACAGGAATGCCCCGCAGCAGAGCCCATTTTCTGAGCAATGGGCTGGGAGCCCTGATTGAACAAGCTCAAACCTCTACATAGGAAGGAAGAATGCTGGATTAAAGACTAGAGGAAATGTGACCTGGGGACAGAGTTTAGAGTCTTGACCGTCAATTTGGCACTTACTATCGAAAGCTGTGGATCTCAAATTGACAAATGACAGGGTCCCTAGAAACCACCAACACAGCTAAACAACCCCCACAACTAGAAACCATGGTATTTTCAGCCAATATGAACTAACTGGGCTTCCCAGGTGGTGCTAGTGGTAAAGAACCTGCCTGCCAATGCAGGAGATGTAAGAGACACAGATTTGATCCCTGGATCGGGAAGATCCCTTAAAGGAGGTCATGGCAACCCACTCCAGTATTCTTGCCTGGAGAATTCCATGGACAGAGGAGCCTGGTAGGCTATGGTCCACAGGGTCACAAAGAGTTGGACATGACTAAAGTGGCTTAGCACACGCATGAAGTAACTATGTATTAGCCATTGATCAGGACAAAAGTTTAACAAAAAAAGAGGGGTCTCCCCCAGTGGTCCAGTGGTTAAGACTCTGCATGGGGCATGGGTTTGATTCCTGGTTGGGGAACTAAGATTTCAAATGCCATGTGGTGTGGCAAAAAAAAAAAAAAAAAAAAAATTTAAGAAAAAAACTTCAGAGAGATATTTAAAATATTACATTTTAGATACTTATTTAAGAAATAAAGATTTCCTTTGCTATAAATGAGTCAAACACCATTATTCTTTGAATTTTAGTAGCTTTAGAACTACTGTATTAGATGATGGACAAAGTAAGTGGTTGAAGAGATATATCTGGTTTGGGGCATAGAATTCAGACTGAAATTGAGGAAAGGGAATGATTAGGAAACTGTAGTATTAATTTGAACATAAAGAAATACAGGTCTGACTTGGGTGCGTTCAAGGGAAACGAAAGGAAATAGCTGAGTACAAGATCAATGACAAAGGAAGCACAGACAGTATTTTTGATCCATTAAGACCTGAGTTCAATTCTTTACTCATCAGCTTCTGACTCCTCTGAAGCTTAGGTTCCTTATCGGTCAAATGGAATTGGTAACAACTACAGCTGATAACAAAATACAATGGTATTTGTTGCTGCTATGAAGACTGAGTCAAAGGAGAGAGTGAATGGATATTGCTATTTGATGTGGAAGCTGCTTTTTTTTTTTTTTAATAAGTGCCTCTTTTAAAAAAAAATTATTTGGCTGCTCCAGGTCTTAGTTGTGACACGAGGGATCTTTGTCGCCACGTGCAGGTTCTTAGTAGCAGCATGCTAGGTCTAGGGGTGGGACCTGGGGCAGGAGTGGAACCTGGGATGGAACCTGGGCCCCCAGGGATGGAACCCAGGCCGCCTGGCATTGGGAGCATGAAGTCTTAATCGCTGAACCACCAGGGATGTCCTTGGAAGCTGTTCTCATTACAAATAATATCTCAATGTGTGAGAATGAGGAGGTGTGAGGAGCTGGAGATGACTCCAAAGATTTGACCCCAGGTGCCTGCCAAAGCAAAAGGCTCCAGGAAAAAAAACAGGGAACAGGGAAGATTAATCCAGTCCTGATGGAAGACGTTCGGTTTCATTTTAGGCACACCAGATGAGGACAAATTGCCTGGAGAATCCCAGGGACGGGGGGGCCTGATAGGCTGTCGTCTATGGGGTTGCACAGAGTCGAACACGACTGAAGCGACTTAGCAGCAGCAGCAGCATCTTGAAAGGGCTTAAGCACCCTGTAAATTTAAACTATAATGTATGAAAAGCATTTCAAAGAAATATAGATTTAGGGAAAAAAAGTGAAGAGAGTTCCTAGAGCCCCAAATAAACTGTACACAATTTGTGACACAAAAACTACCACTGGATTTTTAGAAATTAAACTGTGATTATTCAGGCTTACAGTGGTTATATAAATTGAAACATACTGTGCACAGTGGAAATAAGCTCTATTGTGTGATTTTCTGTGAATGGTCAGCTGACACATGGCTGAATTGAGAGCATCCCTGGGAATCAAGTAGTCTTGGCTTTGAACAAAGCCCTGTGTGCAAATTTGGACAAATTTCTTAACCTCTCTGAGCCTCAATTTCCTAATATGTAAAAAGAGATGGAAATAAGACCTCTGTCACAAGGTTCCCGTGAGAATCACATGAGATTACATTTGACATTCACACAATGGGTCATCAGTAGACATAAGTTCCCCATCTCTTCTAAGGCCTCACTATAATGGTATGGAAGTACCAGCTGCAGAAGAAAGTTACAGATATGATTTGAGAAGTTTTAGAACCATATTCATAATCTGACTTTTGTCTTAATCAATGGAAGATGATACACAAAGAAATATTCTAGTTAAGTCTGAACTGGGGTATTAGGTTCAGAATAAAACTATTAAGAAAAAACACATCACACTACTAGTAAAGCACACACCAGGCTGTACCTATGAAGTCCTTATTTTAAATCCTGATTCTTTGGGTTTTTTGTTTGTTTGTTTGTTTAGTCACTCAGTTGTGTCAAATTCCTTTGCAACCCCATGGACTGCAGCCTACCAGTCTCCCTTGTCCATGGGATCTCCCAAGCAAGAATACTGAATGAGTTATCTCCTTCTCTAGGGGATCTTCCTGACCCAGTGATTGAACCCATATCTCCTGAACTGGTGGTGGTGGTTTAGTCACTAAGTTGTGTCCGACTCTTGGAAGTCCATGGACTATAGCCTGCCAGGCTCCTCTGTCCATGGGATTCTCCAGGCAAGAACACTGGAGTGGGCTGCCATTTCCTTCTGCAAGGGATCTTCCTGACCCAGGAATTGAACCCGGGTCTCCTGCATGGCAGAGAGATTCTTTACTGACTCAGCTACATGGATTCTTTACCTCTGAGCCACCAGGGAAGCTGCTTGATTCTTTATATGTTCCTTTTTCAATAGCCATTATGTTCAGATATCCCAATGAAGAGACTTTATGTCACTTAAAATATGAATTTGGAAACTCATGGATTTGGTTATCTCATTAGAAAATGCTTAGCTTGTCTAGGGGAACATAATGAAAACATCATCTATTGGAAATCAAGTCACTTACTCTTTCGAGTTGTTTTTGTTCAGTTGCTCTGTCGTGTGTGACTCTTTGCGACTCTTTTGAGAACTGGTCTCAAAAACGGAAATTTAGGATGGTCTTGTTGATCTTGCAGATCCTATTAGATCCCCCATATTCCATGAGCACTACAGTAGAGCCTATAACTTACACCTGGTCCTATACCTTGGTGTACTGTGTAATATGTGTCTTTCCCCCATGAATCATAAATTCTCTGACGGAAGGAAATCTATCTGCCCGTCTCATTGCTATTTTCCTAGAATCTAATGCAATGCATAGCACCTCAAAGACACACAGTAAATGTAGAAGAATGAAGGAAGGGAGGGATCTGATACAGTACTTAGCAATGAAGTCAGCACTTAAAAAAAAAATCCTTGTTTAATGGATAGAGTAAGTCACATTTCCTGTTTTCCTCTTAGTCATGTACTCTGTAGGATAAAAAAAAAATTTTTCTAAGGCCTCAAACCCTCAAGACAAATGCTAAATACAATGAAAATTATGTTAATGTTATCATACTAGCCAAAATTTTCATTGAGTGCTTGCTATAGGCTAAGTAAGCACTTTATATGCATTAATTCATTTGTCTATCCTAACATGAAAGAATTTCCATTTGACAGACGGAGAAACTGAAGCTCAGTATGGTGTTATAAGGTAGTTCATAGGGCAAGCAGGATTCCAGTCCAAGCCCCACCTGACTCTTCACTACACTGCACACTTTTCAAAGGGCTCAGTAGTACCTTGTAGTGGTCTCCATGTCTCCACTCCCAGGAGGAGTACCAGAGTAGCAGGGCCCCCTGTGGGCGGGAGGAGTCCACCTGTGGTTGAGCACCTGGAGACAGGCCTCCTGGGTCACACAGGTGCTCTTCTGGGAGTCTGGTCTCCAACAGTTTAGAACCATAGAGGTTGATGGGAGAAGTGAATGGACAGGAGGAGCAAGGCGAGTTGATCTTGAGATGCGACCAAAACAAATCCAGAAAAACAGAAAGCCTGGATCCCAAGGATGAGAGAGACGGTGGGAACACATGCATTGCTGTAAAAAGGGAACATGGGAGCTTGTTGCTGGGGTCTCAGAAAACTAACGGAAGCCATCTTGGGTCAGAAGTTGATTGAGAAAACACAGGAAAGGGCCTTCCATACAGGGCATGACTCTTTCTTCACCCTCAGTCCCATCACCGTACCTATATACCCTTTCCCTCCTTCCTCTTTCTCTCTTTCCCTTCCCCAGTCATGCCTATGTACCCATGCACACACACACAAACACACACACACGTACACACTTCTGCAGCTAAAGGGTTCTTACATGCCCCAGGTTGCTGGTCACTGCTCTTCATTCAAACATCTTTGGAAAACAAGGTTAAAATGTCTAGATCTAGGACTAAACTGACAGTGCTTATGTTTCTGTCTCCTTCGTCTTGAGGGCAAGAGCGCGTATTCCATTTCTTTTTTATCCCCCTCACAGCACCTATTACTAGATACCATATGCTCTGCACGTACTTGGCACTCAATAAATGCTTGCTGAATGGCTGACTTTTCCCGTCTCCCCCACCCTTTCCTTCCCACCCCTACAGCATTACTTTAAAGATCTGTTGCAGAGCTGTGGGGCGAGGTTTAAGATCCGTTTTGACAAATAACCCTTATGGGTGTTTAAAGCCAAAAGATCGAATATTTAAAGCAGAAATATGAGCTGTAACTTCATGGGTGTTCTTTGAAGAGATGCATAAAGCTGTACAAATAGATAGCCTTTCAGACAGGACATAACAGATCCAGCTTTGTGCGTTTGCAAATATACAGAGGAGAAGAGCCTGAACTTTGCTTTGAACCCTATGTTTCCTTCTAAAATCAGTTTAAATAGGAAAGTGAAGGTAGCTAAATCTTCTATATTTTAAAAAGATCTTACAAATACTTTTGGCTTTAAAAGCCGATGTCACTGATTCATAATATAAGAGGTGACATTAAATCTATGCCCCCCTCAA
This sequence comes from Ovis canadensis, assembly GCF_042477335.2. Taxonomy (NCBI): domain Eukaryota; kingdom Metazoa; phylum Chordata; class Mammalia; order Artiodactyla; family Bovidae; genus Ovis; species Ovis canadensis. Next base: position 159,960,476 of record NC_091247.1, on the reverse strand, counting down.
TGCCCCTCACCCCACAGACAGGAACCTACAGGCAAAAACAAGACTGGATTCCATTGAAGTCGTGAGAGCAAATTGAGGGCTGTAAAAAAAAGAGGCTTTTAGAATCCCAGACACGAGATCTTGGTGCTGGGAAGTCTTAGGGACCAAAGCAAGGATCCAGGGACAGCAGATGGTTGAAGCACCAGAGCAGAATCCACATCACAGAGTGGCTCTGGTTAATGACTTTATGGAGCTGCTGAGCTTAGAATACCAAGAAAGAAGTGAGCATGAGTTGTGCAGGTCCGTTACTCCCATAGGATCCATGTTCATCCAAAGATGTCTGGAGTTTCCTGGCTGCTTCCATTAATACGGCAGAAACGAGTGCATCTTATCTCAGGCTCCAACTCTGACTGTCCCATGTTCGCTTAGAGCAGCTGAGCCCTCGGCTTATAGGCCTAGTCTATGTTCCAGAGGTGATCTCAGGAAGTGCTGCTTGATATGTCTTACTTTTTTTAAGTGGAACTATTTTGCATGGAGCTGTGGCTAAAGAGGTTACTTACAGCTAAGCATTTGCAGGACAGGTGGGCTTAAATAAACTTAACTATCAAGCTATAGGTATTAAATTGATCATAAGAACCCTTGGTTATACAGTGATTGATTTGGAGGGCCTGACAGCTCTAGTACTTAGCTTGGAATTTATGAATCAAAAGCTTTAAAATTGAAATCAAGAAAGTTTTTTCAAGTACTACTATTTCCACCTAACTAAGGACTGTTATACAAGTAGGATTTATCTGTAGTTATCACTCATGTATAGTGCAGAATTATCCAAGTGTCTTTTTTTTTTTAATTTCTAATGACTTATATGCCTTAACTCAATCAAGAGAGTTTCTTAAAATATTACCTTTCCCCTTCTGGAAAAAGAAATTTTTATCCAGAAACTACTAATTTTTACATTGCTAAATCAGAAGTGTGCTCTCTTTCTGATTCATCCTTTGCTTCCATTTCCTGTAGGTTTAATGTAGGTCAATAGTCCTGGATTCTATACACATTATATTTGTGCAAGATGATTGAACACATAATTGAAATTTACATAAACACACAATATCTTTATTTTACTTTTTTGGATAACATGTTATCATTTGTGAAGAACCTTCTCATTTCTCACCTCATGTAATTAAAAAAATATTCTCTAGGATGGGAATTAATAGTATTGTCATTTTATAGATGATTGAGTTCAGCAAACTTCATTCAACTGTTCACTCATTCAGTAATTTTAATTTTGGATCCAAATGTGTACTAGGCACTGGAAATACAAATATGAAAAAACTTTATGAAGTTCACTGTCTATTATGTAAAACAAGTAGGCAAATAAAACATTGACAGTGGGATGTGATAAGTACTATGTTATGTAAATATAAAGATGGCAAAAAATGAATTACCAAACTTGTCCAGCTATGAATGAACAATCTTTTCAAAGGAGAAGATTCTTAAAGTGGGTCTTAGTAAGAAGAAATCCACCAGAAACGATAAAGCATAGAGCAGAGAAGCAGCAAGTGGCAAGGTACAGAAGCAAGCTAAGATGAAGGCAAGAACTGCAAACAGTTGAGCCTGGCTGTGAGTACAGAGGGGAAGAAAATGAGCCTGAAGAGTGTTTTCCTCAGGAACATGTGACCAGTGAGGGGCAAGAAGGTTCTGGGTATATGATGAGTTGGTGAAAAGAAATCTTCAGGAAATCAGATTCATTTGATCTTTTTTCACCATGCACGACCTCCACGTGGTCCAAAATGGCTACTCTTGATTAACCCATCCCATCCACATTCTGAGCAGCAAAAAGAAGGAAAAGTAAATAAAAGGAACAAAGGTATAAGCTAGCTTTAAGGGAGAGTCTTAGAAGCTGCCATGGGACACCTCTGCTCATAATTCTTTTTTTTATTTTTATTTTTTATTATTTTTTTTCTCATAATTCATTCATTAGACCTAGTCACATGGCCACGTCTACCACTAAAGACTAATAGATGCTTTTCTGACCAGTGTGTTTAGTTATACATTTGTGATGTTGTTAATATAGGGAAGAAGAGAGAATGGAATTTGGAAGACAACTGGGAGTACCCGCCATTGAGGAGCATGAAAAAATCAATCACAAATTGCTATGATTCTGAATTTCACCCTCTGGTCAACAGGGAGTCACTGGAGAGTTTTTGATCAAGGACCTGAGATGACCATATTTGTGTATAAGATTAAGAAAGATGAGAGACTGGAGAGGGTAATATTGGAGACAAGGGATTAGTTAGGAGATATTTATGGTGTTCCAGGTGAAAGACAATGGAGGTCTGACGAGGGAAGAGGAATGAGGAGGGGAAGTGTTAAGAACGTTATCTGCCATGCCAGTTGAGTACCAGTAAGAGGCAGGATTCAAGCTCTTATCTTTGGCTCTAAGTCCATGTACATGACGTTCATCATCCTTAACCAAATGGTGGAAACTTGGCTTCCCAGGAGCCTTTCATATCCAAGTTGTGTTGTGAAAATTGGATAGTACGGTCCAGATCCAGGAACTGAAGAGTCCAGAAACAAGACACCATGTGTGGCCATTTGATTTTGAGATATTATGCGTTTTCTCTTCTTGCATTCAAGCTAGTAGAAGACTCTGAACTGGGCTTCCTTGCCTATGAGAGATCCAAAACAGGACTTCTCAGGTTTTATTTCTAAGCCTCAAGCCATGTAACAGGAGAGAGTTTGAAGAGGGAGAGATTTCAGCTAGACTAGGAAGACATTTTAGAGTCGGGGGGAGAGGAGGAAGATGGATTTTTAGCACCTAGAGGTCATGCAAGGAGATGATGGGAAGTAGCTGTGAAGTGATACAGTCCTGGATTCAAGACCAAAGGCTGCTCTACCCTCCGTGTGGCCCAAGCAGCCCCACCTGATGGGGCCACGTGAGCTGGAATAATCTACAACCCAAAGGATATCTCAGAAAAGTTAGCACTACCGGAAACCATAGCAAAGCCCCACTCTGCTATTAAATTACCTTCCAGAAAGACAGCTAAGAGGTTACAATGAACTGATGTGTAGAAATAAAAATACTCACTGAACTACTGAAAACAAAAAGAGGATTGAAATTCATACCTTCAGCTCTGCTAGACAGCGAACCCTGGGTGACAGCAAGGCCTTCTATAGCCCCAAGGGAGTTAGGAATGAAGAACAGCTTCAGAACATAATTTTGTGCCCGTCCCTCCCTTTTCCTTAATTCTGATTCTGAGAGTAGAAACCAATTCAAACTGGATCTGTGTATATCCATACCCATTATTCACTTGTAAATGTTCCAAGTAACTCAGACCTCCCCTCGGAAGACATTCGAGCATCGCTTAGCAGGATATTTGAGGACAAAGGCATGTGATGTTTGGAAATGTCAGATAACTTTCTAGCTACTGGACTTTCCCAGTAGGTTCAGTAGGTAAAGAATCTGCCTGCACTGAAGGAGACCAGGGTTCTATCCCTGGATGAGAAGATCCCCTGGAGAAGGAAATGGCAACCCACTCCAGTGTGCCTGCCTGGGAAATTCCATGGACAGCAGAACTTGGTGGTTACAATCCATGGGGTCACAAAAGTTGGGCACAACTTACCGACTAAACCATCACCACCACCAGTGTTCTAGCTATAGTCAATTTTTCCCTTTACTAATACAAAAGCTCAAATCAGGATCTCGGCATATGATATTTATCCAAACATCCTCCTGTATGCAAAATTCCAGAGATGGTGACAGACTACAGAAAAAAACATGATTTGCAAAATCAGCAAGAGCATTCTATTTAAAGCAATATCCCCTGGGTGTTGTCTGAGCTTGAAGTACAAGTTCACTATACAGTTTCTTTCTGGAGACAATATGCCAAGCCTTAAATATGGCTAAAAATCAGAAGTTTGGGGGAAAACATTTCAGCCCTGCAAGAAGGAAGTATGCTGTATTTGGTAGAGTTGGGAATACACGATTTTGTTTCAGAAATCTGAGAAAAATCTATAGTCGTCTTCTTTTTTGCCTCCTGCAAACCCATCTTACCCTATTTCCATTCTGTTTCATTTTCTCCCTGCCTTCAAGTAGTTATATCTTTAAAATATTATAATCCAAAAAAAGAAGGCAAGAGGAATTTAACTAAAAAATAATAATCAAAGCCATTCATGGTTTATGTGCCCAGACTAAGCTGTATTTATGGAAGAGTTGATCTTTTTTTTTTCTTTCTTTTTTTCTTTCCAGAAGTCTAAAGTGTAAATTAAGTTGCACCAAGGCAGGTCAAATTATTCCCCAGTCATTTGTAGTATGCAGTGTTTTATGTGACTTTTTACCCTCTTATTCAATAAAACAATGCGTACTTGTATAGCAGCCAGACGGAGTGGTGATTCACACTCATCTCAGAGATGCCAAGTACTGTACCTCCTTAAGGAAACACACTCACCCATGTGTAATGAGAATGCTTTGGATTTCCTGAAGTGATTCAACATCAAATTGAATTCAACACTGAGCTGAATATCCATAGATGTTAATAATCACAAGATCGGATGTACTAGAGTCTCATTTGCTTTTATGTAACTCCCACTCATTTATTATAAGAGATGCAGCCTTGTTATGCTGAACTGGAACATTTTCACTCACTCAAGGAGACTGATGAAAGAATTTGGCCTGTTTCTTATTAATATAAAATAATCAAAAAAAGTTCAAGAAAGGATGGCCAGCTATGGCTCTGTGATACAGAACTCCCATTGAGCTCTTCTCTTAAATCATTCAGCTTTTAGCTCAAGAAGAACACTGACCTAGGCTGGACATCGGCTGTATTATTACTAGCTTGATACTGTAGGTGCTGGTCTCAATTAGAAAAGATGCTTGGGGACTTCCTTGACAGTCCACTGGTTAAGACTTCACCCATCTAGTGCAGGGGATGTGGGTTCCATCCCTGGTCGTGGAGCTAAGATCTCACATGCCTCCGGACCAGAAAACTAAAACATAAAACAGAAGCAATATTGTAACAAATTCAATAAAGACTTTTAAAATGGTCCCCATCAAAAAATCTTTAAAAAAGGAAGAAAAGATGCTTGGAAAAATCCACAGCCTGCTAGATGTCAGGTCATTAGAAACTGTTGTTTAGCTGCTAAGAAATGGCTGACACTCTTTTGCGACCCCATGGACTGCAGCCCACTGGTCTCCTCTGTTCATGGGACTCCCCAGGCAAGAATACTGGAGTTGATTGCCATTTCCTCCTACAGGGGATCTTCCCGACCCAGGGATCGAACCCTTGTCTCCTGTGTTTGGCAGGTGGATTCTCTGCTGAGCCACCAGGGAAGCCAACACCAGAAATTATTGCTTTTAAATGCTGGCAGAGGAGTACAGATTTGATATGGCAGCACCAGGGGGCCATTATGGGCTTCCCAAGTGGCGCTAGTGGTAAAGAACCCACCTGCCAATGCAGGAGACCTAAGAGACCAGGGTTCGATCCTGGGTGGGGAAGATCCCCTGGAGGACGGCATGGCAACCCACTCCAGTATTCTTGCCTGGAGAATCCCATGGACAGAGGGGCCTGGCGGGCTACAGTCCATAGGGTCACAAAGAGTCAGACACAACTGAAGCAGCTGAGCACACAGGGATCACAGTGTGTCACTGAGTGAGGAAGTAAGGATTTGACTGAAAAGTCAAGTCTACTCCCAAACTGCATAAACACAACTGCTTAAAGAAATCTAGCTACTTTACCCATTGGAGAAAGTAACCAAAATCAGAAGTTCTTGAAATACAAGGGTAAAATTAAAAGATAGAGTGAAAATGGGAGAGAAAGAAGCAGCTGCCAGAGCTGCAGGGGGCATGGCCTCTAGGAGGGCAAAGATGGCTTTATGTACAACTTAAACTAATCTAATTAAAAAATAAGGCCATTTGGACATGTGTAAAGGCAGTCACCAGAGAACTTGGATGCATTATCCCCAGCCTCCAGTTTCTTTGATCACAAAGTGTTTGGAAAGTTAGAATTTCAACCTAAATTATAATTGTCACGGTAAGATTCTGCCTAAATTAAAAGTTGAGGAACCTGAACTAAATTGCCAAAAAGAAAGGCTGAGACCAGCTCTTAAGGAGAAGGAGCGCAAGAAAGCAATGGTCCAATTCCAAATCGTCCATTAATTCACTCTGAGGAAATCATCTTTTCACCAACAGGCAGGGACTAGAGATGCAGAAAACCTTTTGTTTCCCAAGAATTTATATGGGCTAGCCTTGTTTTTGTGGGCTGGCTTTGTTACAGGCAGCCTGCCAGAAACGCAAATTCTCAGGCCCTGTCCCAGAAACCCAGATGGAGCATTTCTGTTTTAGTAAGGTCCTTGGGTGATTTCTGTGCCCGTGCAGGGATCTGCAGGTATGTGCTTTGATAAGTTCAAATTGAAAATCTCTCTCAAAAATCCCAGTTCCAAAATGATATCTAGTTTAACTTTTACACTATGCTATAAAAAGAAATAAGATTCTTTCTTTGTAACGATGAATATGACTCCTCTTCTGTTATAGGGTTTCCCTGCTGGCTCAGATGGTAAAGAATCTGCTTCAGTGCAGGAGACCCAGGTTCAGTCCCTGAGTTGGGAAGACCCCCTGGAAAAGGGAATGGCTCCCCACTCCAGTATTCTTGCCCATGGACAGACGAGCCAGGAGAGCTACAGTACATGGGGTCACAAAGAGTTGGACATGACTAAGCGATTAACACTTTCACTTTCTGTCAAATGATGTGTGAGTCTAAATAATATACATGTAAAAAGTCCTGTGAATGTTCTAGGGCAGTGGCACTAAAAGTGGGGTCCCTGGGAACGTATTAAAAATGAAGATTCTCAGACTCCACCCCAGACCTACTGACTTGGAAACCCTGGAGGAGGGGCCCAGCAATCTGTGTTTTAACAAACTCTCCCAGCAATTCTGATCCAGGCTTAAGTTTGAGAGCCTCTGTTTTTGAACCATCTCTGGAACTATTCAAAGTCATTAGAGTCATTTGCTGTGACTTGATCTCTCGGGTCAAGGGAAAAAAAAACACAATTGAATGGAAAATTATTCTGATAAATTTCAAAATGATGAAAGCAGAAATATCAGTTTATCTCACAAATATTTTCTAATGGATTGATTTATATTGTTTATCAACAGGGAGGTAAATTGGTACTTTTATTACTGCCAGTCTCTTTTCAAATAATTGATAGCTCATTTCAAGTCCCTAACTTCCTTGTGAGGGTCCTGAATGCCTCTTCCCAAGGACCATCTTCTTGGCCAGGGGAATAAAACAGCCTGACTGACCAACTCGATCATGATTCTTCTTCTGAAAGCTTGTTAAGCAAACAGCATAATGCATGAATACTGGTTAACTGATCGGGACAAACGTACCATTGAAAGTGAAGTTGCTCAGTTGTGTCTGACTCTTTGCGACCCCGTGAACTGTGGCCCACCAGGCTCCTCCATCCATGGGATTCTCCAGGTAAGAATACTGGAATGGGTAGCCATTTCCTTCTCCAGGGGATCTTCCCGACCCAGGGATCGAACCCAGGTCTCCCACATTGCAGGCAGATGCTTTAACCTCTGAGCCACCAGGGAAGCCCATTACTAAAAATGCCACAGGGAAGTACCATTACTAAAGTAAAAATGTTAAGAACAGGAGAAACCAGGCATGAAGAACATGGGAAGTCTCTAAACTACCTTCAAATTTTTTCTGTAAATCTAAAATTATTCTAAAATTAGAAGTTCATTTATTTTTTAAAAACTGACCTTTGTTTGAGCCTGAAATAATCAGAGCTCGCTCCTTCTCTCTTTTGAAAAATATTCTTGTTCAGAAGTCGCTGCTATGAACTGTGGAGAGCCTGTGTGCATGCAGACAACTTGACGAACCTGATTTTAGGTTGATGTATTTCCTGTTTTTCTAGAGCCACTTACTCACTGAATCTTTGCTGCAGGCAATGAGATTGAGCTCTTATCAGAATGCTATCTCATACCCTACCCTGCAGTAGCTGATAGAGTGCTACAGCTTCTAATGCTGTGTCAGCTGTGTGCTGCTCCTTCCCAACTCCTATGTGTGTAAACTGCAGACACTTTTGCTGCCTTTTCACAGCCATGCAGATGAAAGATGACCTGCAGACAGTTGGGTTACTGGATGTGCCAGCACAACACAAAAGGAGAAGAAATAAGAACCATCCTCCATTTCTCACTAACCCCCTACACACACACAAAACTGTGTGTACGTGTGTATGTAAATATCTATAGGTGTCCAAGGTCACCTTTGCAGAAACTCTTCCATCTTTGGTCCCAGGAGAATGATCAGTGAAAACCTCCCTCTGTAGCAGAAAGGGAACATACAACATTGACACTTCTCATGCCAACACAACCTGTTAACATAGGATATTCTGAAAGACGTCAATGTTCAAATTTTTAATTAACATATAGATACCAACATATCCTCTTGCTCTTTAGTTAGGAAATGCCCTTAAAATGCAGATACAGCCATGCTGCTTGATTTGGAAAATTATCAACTCGTTTCTTTTCTCTTTTTCTTCCTAAGGGTTTCAAGACCATTTAGATAAAGTCTAACAACACTTTGCGGAGAAGGCAATGGTATCCCACTCCAGTACTCTTGCCTGGAAAATCCTATGGACGGAGGAGCCTGGTAGGTTGCAGTCCATGGGGTTGCTAAGAGTCGGATATGACTAAGCGACTTCACTTTCACTTTTCACTTTCATGCATTGGAGAAGGAAATGGCAACCCACTCCAGTGTTCTTGCCTGGAGAATCCCAGGGACGGGGGAGCCTGGTGGGCTGCCGTCTATGGGGTCGCACAGAGTCGGACACGACTGAAGTGACTTAGCAGTAGCAGCAACAACACTTTGAAGATGAGAGTTTGATTTTTTTGTTTAAATGGAGACTATTAAGAAAAGGAAGCTATATGAAGTGTATGTGTTAGACTAATTAACTGTAAGTGTGGAACCCTTTCCGCATCAGGACCCATCAGTCTTAAGATAGCTGGTACCTGGTATGGGGTGTGCAAGGTCTGAGAGAGCAAGAGATGCCCGAAATGTGTCTTTAAATGAAATTAGGACAAAATAAATCTAATGAATTCTGAAGGCGTTTTTCTCTTCTTATGACACCAACTCAGAGGTATGAGAATGTCCCGATGCCAAGAATTCTAAGTGAAAATATAACTAATTGGACTTCTAACTTTAGACCTGATTATCTAGCAAAAGCTAATATACATATACTATCCTACTATACTGTAAAATCTTGACGTATATAACCACCACTTTATGGGCTGCGGATTCACATGAAAGGGAGCTTCACCTCATTGAAAGCCTTTCTTAATGACCAACGATGTTGAGATGGTTAGATAGCATCACCGACTCAATGGGCATGAATTTGAGCAAACTCTGGGAGACAGTGAATGACAGAGGAGACTGGCATGCGGCAGTCCATGGGGTCACAAAGAGTCGGACATGGCTTAGTGTCTGAACAATAAGAGCGTGATGACCAACAACTCATCAGAGCGCTAAACGTTAAGAGATCCTATCTATGAACATTTAATTGTGTATGAAGGTGATAATCCTTGAAATGATGAGAGCAAAAACAACCTATCTCAGTTTTTAAAAGACCACGAATTCTACGAAACTTCTGAAGGGTATCAATTCTATCTTAAAAACAATACAGCTGTAAAGGTTCCCTCAGAAATAAATGAACTGAAGCAGCTTGAACAGAGCTGTTGATGATAAGGAAGAAGGGCTACATTTGATACAGAAAGGTTTAACCCAGGAGAGTGCTGATTAAAATGGCACCTGGAGTTTACAAATCAAATCGAGATGTGAGGAAGAATGGAGTGCCTTCTTTAAGATTGAATGGTAACTGATTGGTCTTAAAGGATCCTTTTGCCAGCAGCCTACACTGTTTAATTGGGTGATTATATTCTAGAGGCAGGCTTCCCTCATAGCTTAGTCGGTAAAGAATCTTCCTGCAATGCAGAGACCTGGGTTTGATCCCTGGGTCGGTAAGATCCCCTGAAGAAAGAAGTGGCAACCCACTCCAGTATTCTTGCTTGGAGAATCCCATGGACAGAGGAGACTGGCACGCTACAGTCCATGGGGTCACAAAAGTCAGACAGAACTCCATGACTAAACCATCACCACCATTCTAGAGGATGATAACATTGCCAAATGGCAATAAGGCATTGGTAGTTGGACTATGGGTTGATATGGGATATGACTTGCCATGGATGGGCTCTACCTGAAGCAGGACATTTTTTCTCCAACATTTATCATTAGTTGTTTGAACGTTTAATGAGCTGCTAATGAAGATAGGTTTATAAAAAAATTAGAAGACCAACATAGTAGAGCAGGGACTTCCCTAGTGTCTCAGATGGTAAAGAATCTGCCTACAATACAGGAGACCTGGGTTTGATCCCTGGGTTGGGAAGATACCCTGGAGAAGGAAGTGTCTACCCACTCCAATATTCTTGTCTGGAGAATCTCATGGACAGAGGAGCCTGGAAGGCTATAGTCCATGGGGTCGCAAAGGGTCAGACATGACTGAGAAGCTAACACTTTCACTTAATTGGTGCTAATAATCAATATGGCAGCCATCAGGAGTGTTCAGGAGGTTGCATAGTAGAGTAATTCCAGACTATTCAAAGGAATTTCTCTCCATTTTTCTGGTCGATTAACCAGATATGTCTGGGTATACATTTTATTCAATTTCTAAATAATAATATTAATAGAAACAATTAACACAAATTAAAATCAACAAGTAGAAAGATACTTAGTAAAATCTAGAGTTACAAAATTTGTCCCAAGCATGTTGTATTTATTGAAGTAATTCCCACACCCTCCACAGCAAAAAGTGGAATCCATAGAATTACTATGATCAAAGAGCTGATTAATAAATCACATTTTGTAAATATTGGTCCAAAGAAGAAAGAATTAATCTCCATAAAAATTTAAATAAAGTTTTAAATGGAAAAAAGTAACTGGAAATGGTTTAACTAATTAAGGAAAATTACTGCAGAAAATGCCTTTTTGACAAAAATGCATTAATGTTGTTACCATTTTCATTTAAAGGCTTTAAAAAGAAAATAACTTTAGCCTCAAAACATCCTCAGAGTCAAAGCAGTGAGAACTGAACATGCTGTGACCCCTCAGTTCATCATATGGAAGTCGGATGATGCTGTTTAACTATCAGCTTTTGCATGCATTGTTCCCTATACCTGGAATTCCTTTCTCTGTTTCATATTCTAGGACTCAAGACTTCTCCTGTAAGACTCAACTTACAAACATCGCCTTCAGATTAGTGTTCCCTGACCTCCAGACAGAATTAGATACTTTTACCTTTTATCCTCCCTTAGGGACCTTTTATGAATATTCTATGATGTTGCTGTAATTCCTTGTTTACACTGCTATTTCATGCGCTGGATTCTGGCTCTGTCTAGGATATGGCTCATGTTTTAGTTCTTTTGTTATTAAATCTCTGACATATAATAGACGTGTAATGAATTAATGCTGAACAAATGAGTGAGGTCTCCGTGCCACCCGCACATTCATTCCTCTCATTTTTTATTTTGAAACAAAATCATAAACTCTGAATGGCAACTTTAAAGATGTATTAAGAAAAAGCACTTTGCTATAAATTCAGATGAATACTAGACATGTAGTTTTGTGATTTCTCTCTCAGCAACACCTCCCTCCTTTACATCTCTTCCTTATCCACAACCAAGAAAAGCAGTGTATTTAGAGGAGAGAACTCAAGACTGAGATGGCCAGTTTCTGAACTCCTGGCCATGGGTGTCATTGGGAGCGTCCCTAGAGTGTGAGAGCACTTTCTGGGAGGTCCAGAGGTTAGGTCAGCCAAGGGCTTTTTCTTTCCATCCATCCTCAATTTGACTTTGGGTTCAGCTGAATATGGTTAAAGGATTAATTGCCCATCATCTTGTTCCCTAAATTAAGAGTCATTGTGGTAAGAACCAAGCATAGCAATATGCACCAACCACAAAGAAATAAATTACTTTGTAAGTTTCAAAAGATTTTCACCAAATTACTGCTCTGTGCAAATGATGTTGGGGGGAAAAAGTTTGTTTGAGAAGCATTTTCTTTGGTGACTGTAATAAGGTATGTGTACCCCTGCTGAGATATGAGTCACATCCCTGTGATAGGAAACTGTGGCTAGTTTTTGTGGGTTTGGGGTTTCATACTAAATTTTTAGTGCCTCATGTTTCCTATGACTGATGGATGGATCATCACCTGACTCACAGAATCTTTTACTATGGATCACCATAGTGTAGCTTTTCAAATTCAGTAATGTGGCACCCAGATGCTCAGAGTTTTAATATGGAGGGAGAAACACTGGAAATATTCAATCAGTGCTTTGAAATGGGCTTAACTGAGATCACTTCTTTCCAGCCTTTGTCAGGATTACAGTTGAACTGGTCTAGACTCATTTGTTGGAGAAGGAAATGGCAACCCACTCCAGTGTTCTTGCCTGGACAATCCCAGGGATGGGGGAGCCTGGTGGGCTGCCATCTATGGGGTCGCACAGAGTCGGACATGACTGAAGCAACTTAGCAGCAGCAGCAGCAGCAGACTCATTTGTGATTCTTATTTCTAAAAGACCTACAATGCCCACTTTTTCATCTAAGTAAAGTAGATGTCTTAGTCCATTGAGGTTACTGTAACAAAATACCATAGACTGGGTAGCTTATAAACAGAATTCATTTCTCAGAGTTCTGGAGGCTGGCAAGTCCAAGATGAAGGCACCAGCAGACTCAATGTCGGGTGAGAATCTGCCTCTTGGTTGATAAATAGCTACCTTCTTCCTATAACACCATGTGGCAGGGTGAGAGAGCTCTCTTGGGGCTCTTTTATAAGGACACTCATACTATTTGTGAGGGCTCCAGACTCATGACCTAATAACCTCCCGAGAGCCCCACCTTCAAACACCATCCAATCACTGGGATTAGATTTCAACACATAAATTTGGAGGACACCAATATTCAGACTATAGCAGTCAGGATACAATAACATCTGAGGGGTCTTTTTTTTCCCCAGATTAAGGTCATGCCACCATCCTCAACTTCAGTATTCCTAAAGGCAAATCTTTATTTATTCATTCATTCAATGAATATTTATTGGATAAATAAGTGTGTCCCACTTATTGAGACAGGGAGGAATTAAGATGAGGCCCCTGACCTCAAGAAGCTTAAAGATGAGAGGGGGAAACATACAGGTAAATATGGCACACGCCCTGACAGGCAAGGTCACAGAGTGCACAAAATGGGTAAATGACAGACCTACAAAAAGGCACATCTGGAGGCAAGACGTCAGGGGCGAAGACGGTTACGAAAAGGTCAGTTAAGCTTCAGAAAAATGCAGACTGTGAGCAGTTCTAGGGAACGTGTAAGGTATGCAATCAGGGAGAGAAGTCAGGAGCTGGATCTTAAAGGGCTCCATGATGACTTTCTATGGTACCCAGGAGGAGCCCTGAAAGGGGTCACAGGAGACCATACGCAGAGGTGCTTAGGAGAGATTAGATGAGGGCAAAGGAAGGTTGTAGGTAAGCAGATCCGTTAGGAGCCTTATCTGGATAATCCAAAGGGAAAAGGGCATTGAGCCAGAATGAAAGTAAGCTCAGTGGGAACAGAGAGTAAGTAGAGGAGCCAGAAGAGGGACTTCCCTGGTGGGAAGTCTAGTGGTTAAGAATTCACCTTGTAGGGGATGCAGGTTCGATCCCTAGTCAGGTAACTAAGATACTATGTGCAGCGGACTACAAAGCCCATGTCCTGCAACTACTGAAGGGCCCCCAACAAAAGATCTCACATGATGCAAGTAAGACCTGAAGCAGCCAAACAAACAAATAAAAAATTTTTGAAAAAGGAAATAGAAGAGGCAGGGCCTAGGGATGGACTCCAGGCTGTGGCTTAGGGTCCTGATGATCAGACTCTTGTTGTTGGAGCCCAATCCCCTGCCCCACCCCAAGGGCACAATCCTTGGTCCTTTTCTTTTTTTTTTTTTTTTCTAGATACACTCACACCCATGTCAGTCTCAACCAACCTGCGATGATACCCACATTCATAATGCCAACTCACACTTCTCTGAACTCTAGACCTGAATATTCAACGAACATTCACTTGGATGTTTAGGGCAGATAGCAAACTTAACGAGCTCCAATCTGAATGTGAGCCCTCCCTTGACCTCTTTTACCTGCAGTCTTCTCCATTCTGGGGAACAGCAATTTCATTGTTGGTTTCATGGATCCAAAACTTTGATGTTACTAATTCTTGGCTATTTGTATTTACTTCACATTTAGTCCATCAGCACATCCATGTGGCTTTAACTTCAAAATGTATGAAGAACCTGACCGCTTTTGAGTACCTCCACTGCTACCATCCTGGTCTAAGGCATCACCATTTTCCTCCTGGATCTTAAAATAACTTCCTAACCTGTGTCCCTGCTTCTTCCCCTGCCCCCTGCACTCTGTTCCAAACTTTTTATTTGAAACTTGTCAAGCACACAGAAAAAATGTTTAAACAATCAAGTGTAAAATGTTTTCTATAGTTTCTTTTTTTCTGACCCAGGATCCCATCATATTCATGAATTCATTTGTTATATCTTTTCAGTGTCTCTTATTATAGATCCATCTTATTATAGATCCATCCCCTTGCTTTTTAAAATGACATTCACTTTTCCATATACGGTCTCACACATGCTAAATTTGTGAGTTTCCTCACAGATGATGTCATACATTTCATACTGCATCATATCAAGAGGTAGATAATGTCAGGTTGTCCACATATTATTTAGTGATGCTGCTTGATCACTTGGTTAATGTGGTGACCTGCCAGAATTTTCCATGGTGAAGGCAAATTTTCTTCTATGTAATTAGTAAAAAAATTGTAGGGCAATATTTTGGAACTTTCCAAATATCTTATCCACAACAGCATTTTACCCACTGGTTTTAGGATCTATTAATAACTGTTCCTACATTATTTAACACACTAGAAGTTGGAAAGCAGTGATTTCAAAATACTCCTGCTCTCTTTTTTTAGCAGACATTTTAGTAAACAATTTCTTCCCCTATTTTCCCTTTTTCTTCATCCCTGACTCCTCTTCTTGTCCTTCCCGTCCTCCTCTTTTTCCTTCTGGCCCTCCTCCTTGTTCTTCTCCTCTCTCTTCTTTTGCTTTTCAGAGTAGACTCATAGATTCTTTTTCATTCAATGTATTATAATTAGCTACCATGGAGTCATTAAAAAATATGTATCAGAGCATGGTCTACTCTTCTACTTGATTGAAACCACCCTGATGACTTCTTGTATCACTCAGGAGTAAAAGACAACGTCCTTACCATGACCTACAAGGCCCGGCATGATTGAGTCCCGAGTTCCTGTGTGGCCTCATCTCCCTCTGCTCACAGACCCAGTCATCCGGCCTCCTGACTACTCGTCCAACAAGGATGCTTCTGCCTCGAGGTCTTTGGCCCCACCGTTCCCTCTCTTTGTAGTACCCCTATCCCACATATTCACTTGGTTTTTTTCCTCACATTTTTTCTCAAAGTCATCGGACAACATTTTTTTTTTAATTTAAAGGCAACACTCCCCATTCACCAGACTTTCTCTATCAATCTTACTCCCTTCTTAGATTTATTTTATTTAGTCTGCCCCCAATTTATTTTATATTTATTTATTTACTTGGCCGTGCCAGGTCTTAGTTGTGGTATGTGGGATCTAGTTCCCTCCAGTTCCCTGACCAGAGGCCCCCTACACTGGAAGCATGGAATCTTAGCCCCTGGACCAGGGAAGCTCCCCACAACCGCCACCTCTGCCCTACCCACTAGAATTTAAATTCCTTGAGGGCAGGGAATTTTACCTGTTTTACACACTGCTGGGTTCCAGTGGCTGGAATACTACCTCTTTGAACATGTTGAGAGTGAGTGAATGTATTGATTGGATGAGAGGCTGAAGGAAGGGGAGATGCCCATCTTCCAGGTTTGGTGAGTTTGGATGACAATGCTCTACTCCCTGAGCCGGGCAACACAGAACAAGAAGTGCACTGGGGGAACCAACTTTGAAAAGGTTGAGTTTCATGTGCCTGTGAGATAGTCATGTGGAAAAACCCAGTAGGAAGTCAACTAGACCTGGATTTAGTGGATAGACTGGGTATGAAGTAGTTTCCAAACACATAAGGCAGAGTCATGTCTTAATTCATTTTAAATGAATTGAACATTACTGAATTGAATTAATATGAATGGAAAGGCTCAGAGTCTTTCACCTCCCAATCTGGCATGCCAACCAAGCGTGGGAAGGGAGCTATTAACACTTTCCTGAGTCTGCTAGGGTTTGAGCTGCTCAACTCAAAGACAGCACTAAACACCTGGTAATAGTTCTAACGGTTTGTCAACAAAGCTGGACCTATTAGTCTTCTAGGGTGATAACTGTTTCTAGTAGTCTAAAGACTTTGCTAGAAACACCTGCAACCTGTGTAGAGCAATTAGTAGTTTAAAAGTGTGGTTTTGCTGTTGATCTATTTGTGTGGTAACCTTTGCAATTCCTTTAGTCAAAGGATAAGAAAGGCAACATCAAAGATCCTTTCTTTCATTAGGTACTAATCTTTTCTCTTCCTTCACCTTCTTAATTCTTCGAAGCCTTGGGAAAGTCTCCTAGAGATGATGAGCCATAAGAATGCAGGAAGAGTTTACCTTGTGTGATGTTTAGAATAGCGCCTAGCTTAAACTAGGTGCTCAATAAATTTTACTCAGTTGTATATTAACATCCAGTTTCTTGATTTCTGAACTATCACCCATATCTCTGTTACACCCCCAAACCTCAACCCTCCCCCTCTCTCACCAAAGACCTGAGCCCCACAAACAGTCTTCATAGTTAAAAATAAAGGTTACTATGAGAAAGGGCAAAGTCAACAGCATCACAACCAGTGTGGAAGTTGACCACTGCACCTTGGGATGTGAGGGGAAACTTAAGTGCATTCCAACATCATAAGACTGGACACACACCAGTGAATGGGAATATGAGTCTGGATACTCATGGAGAATTTCCATATTAGCATAGCTTATAAATCCTGCCCACAGGGTGGGTCATTTCATTATAAACTCCTCAAAGTCTTTTATATTCCTTTTGAATGATGGTGCCTAAAGTGGATGTTGCCATTCATGTCTTAAGGAAAAAGAGATCAAAGTGAAATTATGGGTGTATATTTCAGCAATTTCAGAAGCTTCTGTCATTATTTATGACAATGACCATACTGATGGCGAGCTGACCTTCGGTACTTTGTGATAGCAGTGCTACTAAGTTAAGTGAACTATAAATCAGAGAGCCCTCCCTTCCCCTTTAGAGACAAGAAAATAATTACCAATAGAATCCTCACTGGTCAACATTAAGGTCAAAAGTAAGTGTATGTTTAACTTGTCCATTGTTTCTTTGACTCTTTTTCTAAAACAGAAAGTGGGGATATAGTTAAGAAGGCAGCTGACATTAAGAGCACTTTTTAGAGTAACAATAACAAGATGGCTAGATCAGAAAAACATCAAACACAACAGGGTAAAGCACAGAAATTCACTTCAGTGAAACTGGAAATTAACAGTGTTTTAAAACTCCGTGCTGGTAGGGACTCTTGCTATTGTGACCCTTCCGAGGGATTTGATTTTCAGGGTCATCTATGCTCTTCTTTTAAAATTCTGCACAGAGTAGATTTCATATGTAGCAATTACTAACAGAAGATATGTAGGTCCATGGATGCCATCCTTTCAACTAAAGGCACAAATTTACTAATCTATAGGTTAAATTCAACAGTAAGACATTCTCAAAATGAGCTCTCATGAAGTAATAAAGCAGGAAAGAATTAAGAAATCAAATATTTCTAAATAACTTAATAAAATCAAATGTCTAAAACAATAAAACCAAAGATCAAACAATATATAGACTATCTAGCTATGATTTTTATTTAGATAAGCAAGATTAGCAGAATTGAAAATGGCTAAATAACCCCTCTCAAGTTGGGTGGTGACTATTTTTAAAGATAGAATTTTAATTACTTTCCATTCATTAGCCATTTCCATTCATATAGTTCAGAATTCCACAGATGCCCCAGCACTTAAAGTTTAAGTCATTGACATAGATGTGGCAACTCCTGAAGACATCCCATCTGCTTCCAATAAGAAACTTGATATTCTTTAGGATTTATGGGTGGTGGGAGGAGGTTGCCTAAAGTGAGGTTGCAGAAATGGCCGGAAAAGCCTTGTAGGTGAAACCCATATTTCTTTGACTGTCTGTAGTTTTCCGTTTGTATCTAGAATCTCAACAATATGTGTAGGGCAGTTTCTTTGCCCAAAGATAACCAAATTATAGATTTCTGATAAATCTAGTGTGCATGTCTATAAACACATTTTTTGGAGAGATGGGTAGGAATGGGGGAAGGGACACATCTGGTGAGAGGCTGAAAATATTTTTAGTTTTAAGCTCATTTGCACTCATATAACAGTTCCTAATAACAACAACAACAACAACAACAATAATTTATATACCCTCGTGACTGTCCAGTTTAACTCTTTTCTTCCATCGTCTTCCTGGAATCTGAAATGGTTTCACCTGGTGTCCGTAGAGAACTGACCTGGAAGTCGTTATATATGAAGATGTAGCAGCCACCTTGTAACCAAGAGGAAAAGGCCAAAAGATCAAAAACTTTGGCCTTTACATTTTAGAGGCACTAAACTGAGGCCAGTAGTCACATCTCTCCAAACTCCTTAGGATATTAGAAAAATAATCATCTAGTTGTTTAAGCCAGTGTTGGTTGTTGCTGCTGCTGCTGCTAAGTCGCTTCAGTCATGTCTGACTCTGTGTGACCCCATAGACGGCAGCCCACCAGGCTCCCCCGTCCCTGGGATTGTCCAGGCAAGAACACTGGAGTGGGCTGCCATTGCCTTCTCCAAGTGTTGGTTGAATCTTTTATTATCAGCAGCAAAATACATCTCCATCAGAACACATCCAGCCTCAGCTTAATCTGACGCTCTCAAAACCATGACACATTTGGAACTTGGAGTGATCACTGTAGGTTTTAAAAAGTAGGCCTAAATCTCACCAGGTGAATTTGACAAAAAAAAAAAAAAAGAAAAGAAAAGAAAAGAAAAGGAAAAGAAAATCAATCAGCAAAAGGTCTACAAGGAACAAAAGGTAGGGTCTGCCTCCCTTTCTCCCTGCAGCATTTTTTCTTACTGCTTGTGCACTCCACCCCCAACTCCATTACAAATCCATCATGCCTCTTCCAAAATCTTGATTTTAAACACTGAATCCCTGCCTCCTACTCACTGACTCTGGTGCCTTCCACTGCAACAATTTTCTACTTTGGTGACCCCACCTTCTTTTTACTGTTCTTTTCTCCTACAACTGTCCCACTATTTATGATCCTCCGTATCTTCACCTCCTTTTTAAAATTCAATTTACATTTCACTGTGTATCCCTGTAAACACCCTCAACTCCCTTCATTCTCTTTTCTTCGTCCTACTCTTCTAGTTAAAATAAAGCAAAGGAAAAGAAAACACAGAAACAAACAAACAAACCAAAAAACCTCAATACAACCTTACTTATTCTAATCTCAAACCTAATTCTCTTCTACCTCTGTGAACGAACAAGATTGCCAGATGAGATCCGGCCAACAGGATTTATTTAGAAATCATGACCCCACATCCCAAACCCCCAAATCACTGCCCAGTAGTTCTAAATTATCTGCTCTGTAACTTCCTTCCTTGCTCTTTGAGTAAACATTTCTTTTGACCATGCAGCATGTGGTATCTTAGTTCCCCCGATAGGGATGGAACTTGTGCTCCCGGTGTTGGGAGCATGGGAGTCTTAACCATTGGACTACCAGGGGTCTCCCAATTAACACTTAATACTTTCTCCTGTTCCCAGAAAAGCAACTCCCTAGCATTCTGATTGGTCAACTAGGTGTTTATACATTTATCCACTTCTTTGAGCATTTTTCTCTGCTTTTATAGAAAAATCATCTTTACACCTATAAAAAGGTAAGAAGTCCTTTCATTTGTACTCTAATACATCTCCTCTGGAAGGAAATGGCAACCCACTCTAGTACTCTTGCCTGGGAAATCTCATGGGCAGGGAAGCCTGGCTGGCATGCAGTCCATGGGGTTGCAAGAGTCTGGACATAACTTGGCAACTAAACCACCACCACCATCTCCTCTCCTTTCCTAGGGAAATTTCTTGACCAGCTATTTCAGCTTTTGTGTATTAGCAATCTCTTTCTCTTTAGTGAATCGATTTTATAGGGCCATGTTAGCATCATCCTTTGACAACCTTTCATTCAACTATTCAACTGTTGCCCCTTTTCTCCGTTTCCTTTCAGAGCAGACTTTCTCAAAAGATCTCTAAACATACTCTCAGCATGAATCAATTCCCCTTCATTCAGTCTTCAATGCATTCTAATCTAGCTTCCCTTTCCACCACTCTACGGAAACTTCCCTGGTTGTCGTCACCAACAGCTTCCATATTGCTAAGTCCATGCTCCTAAGACATTCAGAAGCACTGAACCTAGTTGACCATTCTCTCTCCCTCATGAAATAATCTCCACTTCCAGCTTCTATCATACCACACTCTCCTGAATTTCCTCCCCGCCACTCCCAACTGGTTACTTCTTTTCATCCTCCTTAGCTAGAATCTCATCTCTTATGCTTGTGTTCAGTCATATCTGGCTCTTTGCAGCCCCATGGACTGAAGACTGCCAGGTGCCTCTGTCCATGGAATTTTCCAGGCAAGAATACTGGAGTGAGTTGCCATTTCCTACTTCAGGGGATCTTCCCAACCCAGGGACCGAACCCCTGTCTCTTGTGTCTCCCACGTTGACAGGCAGGTTCTTTACCACACATGCCACCATTTGCTACTTTACCTCTAATATTGAAGCATCTCAAGTTTTGGTCTTCGGCCTTCTTCTCTGTTTATGCTTCATCTCAAAGGAAATGCAGCTTTGAAGGTCATCTTCATGTGGCTGATTTTCAAATATTTATCTCCAACTTCCCTTGAGCTCCAGATACTTATAGTCAACTTCCTGTGTGACAGCTCCACCAGGTATCTAATAGGGATGTCAAAGTCTTAATATGAGCAAAATGAATCTCCCACTGCTGGATATACACTGTACTTCTTGCTTCCCTGGATAAATGCACTCTGATCCTTTCACTTTATTGTGTCACTCCATGCGATGATCACATTCCCAGGAGGAAAAATAGGAGAGTCGTAGTTTGGCTCTTGTTCCCACTCCTTGGCAAGTCAAGTACTGGTCCTGCCAATCCTGCATGTGACGGTCACTGGGTGATTTCCCAAGTGGAAATGGAGGTGCTTATACCGGAAAAAAAGCAGCTAGATGCCGGGCAGGCAAAAACAACAGCTGTCCACAGTCTGTCATCATACACAGCTGGTAGGGGCTGTTGACACCAAAACATTGGCCTCATGACAAGAACAGTCCTCAGGTTGATGTTCTATGTTTCTTGAAGTTATTTGGTGATGGCTGTATTGCTAGTGGGTTGTACAGATTTCTCTGCATGAGAATTTTCTCACAAAATCCCAGAAGGCAGACAGTAGGGCCTTATGGGGTGTGAACACTGCCAGCCGGCGACGTAACCTTCACTCATTACACATCATCTTGTGTTTGTTCCTGTTTGCCCAGGGGTCAGGTTGCTAAGAGTGTGGAATTTTGTGTTCTCTCTCTCTACAAATGAAATAGGCTTGAGAAATAAACTCTCATATATCTTCTCATACATATTCTCAGCTGTTGAGAAGAAGGTATGTACACTTTCCACATTTTTTTGCTTGTTAACAATGCCCCACAGCTACATTAAAGAGACTGCAATAAATACAAGAATTAACTTACCAAATATATATTGATCCCTAGCCAGGGGTTAAGATTACACTGAAGAGTTAAAAAAAAAAAAAAAAACTCTTAAAATCACATCCCCCAAAATGAAATACTTAGGAATAAATCTAGCAAAGGAGGTGAAAGATTTACATGTGAGAACTATAAAACTTTGATAAAGGAAACTGAAGATGATTCAAAGAAATGGAAATATATCCCATGTTCTTGGATTGGAAGAATTAATATTGTTTAAATAGCCATATATTCAAAGCAGTCTACAGATTTAATGTGACCCTATCTAATTACCCATGACATTTTTCACAGAACTAGAACAAATAGTCCTAAAATTTAAGTGGAACCTTAAAAGACCCAGAACTGCCAAAGCAATCCTGAGGAAAAAGAACAAAGCTGGAGGCATAACCCTTCCAGACTTCAGACACTACTGCAAAGCTATAGTAATCAACACAGCATGGTATGAGCACAAACATAGGCATATGGATCAATGGAGCAAAATAGAGAGGCCAGAAATAAATCCACACACCTACAGTCAATTAATTTTTAACAAAGGAGGCAAGAATATACAATGGAGAAAAAACAGTCTCTTCAGCAAGTTGTGTGAGGAAAGTTGGACAGCATCATGTAAATCAATGGAGTTAGAACACTTTCACATTATACACAAAATAAACTAAAAATGGCTTAAAGACTTAAATATAAGACATGACATCATAAAACTCCTATATATATAATGGAATATACTCAGCCATAAAAAGAATGAAATAATGTCATTTTCAGCAACATGGATGGACCTAAAGACTGTAATACTAAGTGAAACCATCAGATGATGCTGCTGCTGCCGCCGCTAAGTTGCTGCAGTCGTGTCCGACCCTGTGTGACCCCAGAGACGGCAGCCAGGCTCCCCTGTCCCTGGGATTCTCCAGGCAAGAACACTGGAGTGCGTTGCCATTGCCTTCTTCAATGCATGAAAGTGAAAAGTGAAAGGGAAGTCGCTCAGTCATGTCTGACTCCTAGTGACCCCATGGACTGCAGCCCACCAGGCTCCTCCATCCATGGAATTTTCCAGGCAAGAGTACTGGAGTGGGGTGCCATTGCCTTCTCCAGAAGTCATCAGATAGAGAAAGACAAATACCATATGATATCACTAATAGGTAAAATCTAAAATATGGTATAAATGAATTTATTTCCAAAATAGAAACAAACTCACTGATAGTAAACCAACTTATAGTTACCAAAGGAAAAAGGGGGTGGGCAAGGATAAATTAAGAGTTTGGGATTAGCAGACACAAACTACTACACGTAAAATAGATAAACAAGGTCCTACATATAGCACAGTTAACAACATTCAATATACTGTAATAAATCATAATGGAAAAATATGAAAAAGAGCATATACATGTATAAAACTGAATCTCTTTATTGTACACTAAAAACTAACACAACATTGTAAATCAACTATGCTTTGATTTACACATATTCAACTATACTTTGAAACTTAATTTTTAAAGTTTTTAATTAAAAAATTTAAAAATATTACAATTAAAAAGGTTACACTGAAGAGAATTTGCCCCCATTATATTTTTCTTATTCCTGACACCACTTTTCTTCCCTTTCTGCCCCTTCCTAGCCTCTGCACAACTAACAACCATCTACATAACGCTTGGGTCACCCACCATACAAAGTCTGTTTCTTTAAGATTTTTTTTTTTTAATGGAGGAAAGAAAAAGAAAGGAAGGCAGAATAAGTGCCATAAAGGGTTTGCCAAAGTGGAAATTAAAAGTTCAAAACATCTAAAACTAAACAGGTCCCTAACCACACTAGGATCTGAAACTAAATCTGGGAGATGGAAGCTTTCAGGCAATCATTCCTCCTCTGTGATGAATGGATGATATCAACCATCTTTCTACTTGTCTCTTGAGAAGTTTTATTTACCCTGCTATAAGGTGAGATGAACTCCGAGGTTGTTGTAAACCCTAGTGCAACTGGGGACAGTAATGAAATCCTGTAGAAAGATTAGTTTAAAAAAAATCAATATTTATGGAACGACACTCAGAGACTAAAAGGAAACAAAAACATGTTTAACCAGACAGTGTTCTGGGATGCACTCTGAAAACTCAGAATCAAAGTTGTTTAATTCGAAATGACTTTGCAAAACATGGAGTATAATCTCATTTACCTAGAGTGTCTGGCACTTGGCAAAATACAATACACAAAAATCTGACTAGTATGTTAAGATGTTTCTATTCTGCTCCCGCTATGGGAGAAAATTATATGGTAGAAAGACAGATGCTGCTGTGTGAATGTAAACTGCCCCCACCCCTCATCCCCTCACATCACTCATCCAAATACAGTTGCAAGGTGTCAAGCAGGACAAGCCTCAAAAAAGGGGCTAGAATGATCACCTGGGTAATCCTGAGGATTAACTTGAGGATTGTCACTTCCAATAGAATCAAGAAGTGTGAAAGGTGAGGGTTCAACCTACAGGGTGGCATTCCACCCAGAGCAACCTGAACCCTGCAGCCTCTATGATTAGAATTCTTAGAAATATCATTTTTGTTCCAATTAAGACAATATGTATGAAATGGCAGACATGAAACTATAGGATTAAGGACTTCAGGAGCCTCTGAAGCCTTCTTTGTTTAAAATCAAATATAATCTCAGTAGCAGAGCTAAATGTAGGTCTATTTGCCCTGGCTCATGCTATAATATGATTAATAATAAAAACTAATATTTGCTAAGCACTTTTGTGCTAGAAGGGCTTTTCCACAGATTATCTCCTTTATATGGTCAATACAACAGCGCTACAAGTAGAAATTACCACAGTCTGGATTCTTGAGCAATCTAGAGCTTAGGAAGACTAAGAAACCTGACCAGGATTGCACAGCTGGTAAGTGATGGAGCCACAATTTTCACCCAGGAAAATTGACTCCAGATCATGAAGGTTTGACTGCTATAGAATGGCACTCCCATAGAGTCCAGTACTTTGAACCTGGAAGCTGCTCCTTGGTAGCCTTTTTTTTTTTTTTTTTTTTAACTTTCAAATGAGGTGATAATGCTCCTAATTTGTTAAATTTTAAAATGATGCTCCTGTCCTTATTTTCCTTAAGTCACGCATATAGTAAGTGATATATTGGGGTCTGGATGGGAATCTCGGTTTTAATTTCCTATTCACTCCACTGGTGCTGCAGTCCATGGGGTCGCAAACAGCCAGACACCACATAGTGATGGAACTGAACTGACTGGTGAGGGGGGGGATTGCTACGCTAGAGTTATGCGGATGGCTGAGTACACCACACCCAACACTGGACAGATGACATGGACAGCAGCTCATTAGTCACAGCTACACACCACCTGGGGGAGGGGGACATTGCAGGCCAAGGTTACATTTAGAAATGGAGAAAAGCAGAACCTGTGAAAAGCAGACTGTAGTATCAATAGGGTGAAGTGAAGCGTTAGTCACTCAATCATGTCCTACTCTTCGCGACCCCAGCTCCTCTGTCCATGGAGATTCTCCAGGCAAGAATACTGGAGTGGGTTGCCATGCCTTCCTCCAGAGGATCTTCTGACCCAGGGATTGAACCTCTGCATTGCAGGCAGATTCCTTAGTGTATGAGCCACCAGGGAAGCCGCATCAATAGGGTGAAGTATCACCTATTCCACAGGAGAATATGACTGGCTTGTTTGAATAATCCTGCAGGCTTTTAAGGATCCAAAAACTGCTACTCAGGGATAGTCAGGAGCTGTCTGTGATCCCCTTAATAGGAAGAGTTGTTTGCCTTGGAGACCTTATCTGCAGAAGCAGGGTGGAAAGGGGAATTTGCAGTTAGACCATTTGAAGTCCTTCCAATTTGATCAAATGTCAAGACAGCATATAATATAGGGCCTTAATGTTAAGGCTTACACCACGGTCTCTCTATAAAACATACATAGATGAGAAATAAACGGAAAGTGCATGAGAAAGATAGCTGGCTAGAAAAGAGCAGGGTGTATTTGAATCACGTAAGGCTACATGTCTGCCCTCTGCAGATGATACCACCCTTATGGCAGAAAGTGAAGAGGAACTAAAAAGCCTCTTGATAAAAGTGAAAGAGGAGAGTGAAAAAGTTGGCTTAAAGCTCAACATTCAGAAAATGAAGATCATGGCATCTGGTCCCATCACTTCATGGCAAATAGATGGGGAAACAGTGGAAACAGTGTCAGAGTTTATTTCTTTGGGCTCCAAAATCACTGCAGATGGTGATTGCAGCCATGAAATTAAAAGACGCTTACTCCTTGCAAGGAAAGTTATAACCAACCTAGATAGCATATTCAAAAGCAGAGACATTACTTTGCTAACAAAGGTCCATCTAGTCAAGGCTATGGCTTTTCCAGTCATCATGTATGGATGTGAGAGTTGGACTGAGAAGAAAGCTGAGCGCCGAAGAATTGATGCTTTTGAACTGTGGTGTTGGAGAAGACTCTTGAGAGTCCCTTGGGATGCAAGGAGATCCAACCAGTCCATTTTAAATGAGATCAGTCCTGGGTGTTCATTGGAAGGACTGATGCTAAGCTGAAACTCCAGTATTTTGGCCACCTCATGCGAAGAGTTGACTCATTGGAAAAGACCCTGATCCTGGCAGGGATTGGGGGCAGGAGGAAAAGGGGATGACAGAAGATGAGATGGCTGGATGGCATCACTGACTTGATGGACGTGAGTCTGAGTGAACTTCGGGAGTTGGTGATGGACAGGGAGGCTTGGCATGCTGCGATTCATGGAGTCACAAAGAGTCGGACACGACTGAGTGACTGAACTGAACTGAACTGAACTGAACTGAAGGCTATGTGGAATGGAAAATGAGAGATAAATGAGACTGGAAAGCTGGTTTCCAAGGCCTTGAAGACCCAGTAAAGATTTCTGAAAAGTAGAAGAACATGACCCAATATATGTTTTAGGAAAAGTCTATCTGTAATGAGGATGGATTAGAAAGGAGAAGAAAGCAGAGACAGGCAAAGTAGATAACCGCTTATTGAAACCACAATAGTGAGAAATCATGGGCATTTGAAAACTGGCCCCCATGGAAAGATAAGTAAAAGAGCAAGTCAAGAGAAATTATAGTGGCACAGACCACAGGGCCAATCAAATGATTGGCTGTAGGAAGTAAGGCAGCAAAAGAAGTAAAAGCTACTCCAAGACAGCCCATCTTTGTTTAAAGTTTTGATATTTTGTTTACCATGGATGGTTTGCATTAATTTTGATGCTTAAAAATAAATATTGCATTAAAATATTGATCTTGATTACAGAGTACATTAATTTCCTGTGGCTGCTCTAAGAAATTACTATAAACTTAGTGGCTTAAAACAACAAAAATATATTCTCTCACAGTTCTGGAGGCCAGAAGTCTGAAACTGAGATGTCAGCAGGACCACATTGCCCCTAGAGGCTCTATGGGAGAACTCTTACTTGCCTCTTAGCTTCTGATAGCTGCCAGCATTCCTTGGTGTGTGGCTGCATCACTTCCATCCCTGGGCTTTCCTGATTTCTCAGACAGTAAAGCATCTGCCTGCAATGCAGGAGACCAAAGTTCAATCCCTGGATCAGGAAGATCCCCTGGAGAAGGAAACGGCAACCTACTCCAGTATTTTTGCCTGGAGTATTCCATGGACAGAGGAGCATGGTAGGCCACAGTCAGACACTTACACCTCTACTTAGTAGTCACACTACCATTTCTTCTTCTTTCTGTGTAAAACCTGGCTCTGCCTCTCTCTTGGAAGGACATCTGTGATTGCATTCAGGGCTCACTCAGATAACCCCGGATAATATCTCCATTTTATGAATCTTAATATCTGCAAAGCTGTCAGTCACAGGCTCCAGAGATTAAGATTTGGATGAGGGCAGGTTAGTTCAGTCGTTCAGTCATGTCCAACTCTTTGAGACCCCATGGACTGAAAGCACGCCAGGCCTCCCTATTCATCATCAACTCCCAGAGCTTGCTCAAACTCGTGTCCATCAAGATGGTGATGCCATCCAACCATCTCATTCTCTGTCATCCCTTTCTCCTCCTGCTTTCAATCTTTCCCAGCATCAGGGTCTTTTCCAATGAGTCAGTTCTTCACATCAGGTGGCCAAAGTATTGGAGTTTCAGCTTTAACATCAGTCCTTCCAATGAATATTCAGGACTGATTTCCTTTAGGATGGACTGGTTGGATCTCCTTGAAGTCCAAGGGACTCTCAAGAGTCTTCTCCAACACCACAGTTCAAAAGAATTAATTCTTTGGCGCTCAGCTTTCTTTATAGTCCAACTCTCACATCCACACATGACTACTGGAAAAACCATAGCTTTGACTAGAAGGACCTTTGTTGGCAAAGTAATGTCTTTGCTTTTTAACATGCTGTCTAGGTTGGTCATAGTTTTTGTTCCAAGGAGCAAGTATCTTTTAATTTTATGACTGCATTCACCATCTGCAGTGATTTTGGAGCCCCCAAAATAAAGTCTGCCACTGTTTCCTCTGTTTCTCCATCTATTTTCCATGAAGTGATGGGATTGGATACCATGTTTTTATTTTCTAAATGTTGAGCTTTAAGCCAACTTTTTCACTCTCCTCTTTCACTTTCATCAAGAGGCTCTTTAGCTCTTATTCACTTTCTGCCATAAGGGTGGTGTCATCTGTGTATCTGAGGTTATTGATATTTCTCCTGGCAATCTTGATTCCAGTTTGTGCTTCATCCAGCCTGGCATTTCACATGATGTACTCTGCATATAAGTTATATAAGCAGGGTGACAATGTATAGGCTTGACATACACCTTTCCCAATTTGGAACCAGTCTGTTGTTCCATCTTTCCATGTTGGGGGCAGGGGAGAGGCTAGTTTTTAGTCTACCACACGGAGTTTTAAATTTTGCATCTAGAAACAGTACCTCCCTTCACTCTCCTCGCCTACCGTGGACCCAGCGAGGGTCCTACCGAGGTTCAGACCTACCGAGGTCTGAACTATTTGGGCTTAGAACATTAGCAGAATGGTGGTTTTGCTTACAAAAAATGGAGAATTAAAGAGAAGGAACTGATTTGGAACACAACTTTTGCTTTATTTAAAATACACCTACTATCATATTGGACATTATAGTGCCCAATCAGATGCTGACACCTCTTTTTTTACTTTCCTTGAACATGGCCTCATTTTTCTGGAGCCACATGAAAGCCCACCTTGAAAACAGGTTAGGACATTTTGTGTCTTTGACTAGAGTTGAAAAGATAACATTGCCCAGTGTTCACCTCCCTTTCTTGGAAACAGTATCATAACTTTCTTTGAGGAACCAGCTCTCTTCTACTTTGACATGATGTGATTAGATGATCTCTATTCCCAACCCCAGGATTAGAACTTATGACTCAGGCATTGTTTAATCAATGGAAACTGCTTCTCCCTAACTATAGCTGTGGGTTTACAAATGTGCATTTGCTGCAAATTGGTCAAATAAAAATGAGTTTGGGGATTTCGGTGGGACCCACCATGAACTGAGTTTTCCTCTCAACTTGCACCAGCAAATATGTGTGCCTGGAGCCCGAAGCTAACAGAGAAAAGGCAAAACCAAGACTCAAAGATCCCAATGACATCCTTTCAGTCACTAAATCAGATCACACTTGAAGCCAGATCTACTCCCAGGCTTTTCAGTTACCTGAACAATAAAAGATGCTTACTTCTTGGAAGGAAAGTTATGACCAACCTAGACAGCATATTATAAAGCAGAGACATTACTTTGCCAACAAAGGTCCATCTAGTCAAGGCTATGGTTTTCCCAGTGGTCATGTATGGATGTGAGAGTTGGACTATAAAGAAAGCTGAGCACAGAACTGATGCTTTTGAACTGTGGTGTTGGAGAAGACTCTTGAGAGTCCCTTGGATAGCAAGGAGATCCAACCAGTCCATCCTAAAGGAGATCAGTCCTGGGTGTTCATTGGAAGGACTGACGTTGAAGCTGAAACTCCAATACTTTGGCCACCTGATGCAAAGAGCTGACTCATTTGAAAAGACCCTGATGCTGGAAAAGATTGAGGGCAGGAGGAGAAGGAGATGACAGAGGATGAGATGGTTGAATGGCATCACTGACTCAATGGACATGGGTTTGGGTAGACTGTGGGAGTTGGTGATGGACAGGGAGGCCTGGCGTGCTGCAGTTCATGGGGTCACAAAGAGTCAGACAAGACTGAGAGACTAAACTGAACTGAACCAATAAACCAATACATTTCTCTGATTGCTTATTGATTTTTCTCTGTCATTTAAAATCATAACCAGGACTTCCCTGGTGGTCCAGTGGTTAAGACTTCACCTTCCAAGGGAGGGGATGCAGGTTCGATTCCCCATCTAGAAGCTAAGATTCCTATGCTTCAAGTCCAAAAAAGCAAAATGTTTTTTTAAAGTATCATTGTAACAAATTCAATAAAAACTTTAAAAATGGTCCACATCAGAAGAAAATCATCAAAAATTTTAAATAAATAAAAAATAAAACCATTTGTTGTTGTTTTTATTTGCTAAATTGCGTGCAGTTCTTCATGACCCCATGGACTGTAGCCTGCCAGGTTCCTCTGTCCATGGGATTTCCCAGGCAAGAATACTGGAGTGGGTTGCCATTTCTTTCTCCAAACTAAAACCATAACTAATGGTTTAAAAACTTTAATAAAACATATTTATGATTCTAAATACTTGGTTGCCCAGTGGAAATGGTGTGGTGCATGGGGCGGGAAAACTTACTGAGCTGAGGCTGTACCCAAGGGACATTTTTGTTTTATTTGTTGAGAGTGTGAATTATTTCATCCTTTGACCAGGACACCACCACTGTCATGGAATTTATTCAGTGCCACAAAGCCTCCAGTGGGAACCTAACATTTTCCCTCAAGGAGAAAGGACTATCTGATCAGTCTCCAGGAAATACACTGATTGAGCAACAAAAAGGAATTAGAGGAAGACTAGGAAGGTCACTAGGTAATCTTGGACAAAGCTACTAGAAAACGTGAATAGGGAGACCGTGGGGAAAAGTGACCAGGGCAAGAGGAAACTGGTCAGAAATGCAGGGAGGTGATAAGGCATAAATATCTACCAAATTACATTCCTTCAAGTTAGCTGGGCTTTCTTTACAAAAATGGCAATGACTAGCAGTGTACCTATAAATTACTCCTATTTGTACACACCTTTTTTCTTGTTGTTGGAATAAAGGAAATTAACAATAAAGAAGTCAAAAAAGAAACTATAATTAAAAGAGTAAATGAAACCATTTTCTTTTCATCATTCCATACATGCCCTTCATGTATCGTAGAAATGATTAAATGGCATAAGACGGAGTTATGCCAAAATAATGAAGAGTGAAAATTTCATAATAGTCAACTCAATCATCTCTTCATCACTTTACATCTCAATGTCTGACCTCAAGACAGTTCCTTCCAAGTCATATTAAAGAATATTTAAAAGTCATATTAAGAATATTTAAAAGAAACAGGAAAGTCTACCAGTAAGATAGCTTCTCCAGTAAAACAGTAACTGTCCACCCAGGAGAGTCTACATTTTCAGCAGCAATTTAACACCTTGCCTAAATCTTTCAACATCTCACTAATTCTTTCTTCTTAACTAGTAAAGAAATGGCTTATATGTTAGAGTGGGTCCTTTTGTATTAAGTTTAAAAAATAGCAGCTGACTACATTTTATACTAATTATACCAATGGTCTATAGTAATAGGCAAAATAACCTCCAGAGAATTGTGTTTTTTAAAATATAAATAAGTCAATGAAGAGCCTGTGAAGATATTAACAGTTTTCCTTGACCTTAAATTTCCAAGCACTATTCAAAGCTCTTTGGGGGCCATAATCACTGTAGTCTATAGAGTTACTGTTACTTGCATTTGGCAAGATTCTCCATGTCAATTGTACAGTGTGAGGCTGAACAAGAAAGAGAAGTAAAGGGAAAAAATTTGGCAAAACATCTTGGTATTAGCTTTCACTTACATGACTTAGAGAGGTATAAGGGACAGCCATCACAGTGAATAAAAATAAGAGGTGACTTTTTGGAAGAGATCCAGATTCTCTCTTATTTAAGGAAGTCAATTCAATTTACCTTGAAACAAGATTTATGTACTTTGGAGGTAAAAACATTAAAGGATCAGGTATGTGATCACATTTTAGGGGAAAATATAAGATTCCAAACATGGCACTACTTATAAATACACAATATGCGTGTTCATACATACAAATGTATTCTGAACATTCTGATGAAGAAAAAATGTTTATACTTTTTAGATCAGTTCCAAAATTCACTTAGGAAAAGTCTTAGAAGCTCTTAGAGATGAAAACTCTAATAAATGAAGCCTAATTTTCATGAATACCTTTACTCAAGGGCTATTTGACCTGAATTACACAGCACGTTTTGAGCTTTGTAACTCTTAAGAGTGCATATAATTTTTAATTGACTTTTCTTTGGCAATATCAGTATGTTTGTATTATATTCACGGGACTCCCTCTACTGTATAACTTAACACATGAAAATTCTTGTTTTACTCTTTACCCAAGGTTTCCTTGCAGCTTGATGGATAAGGTGTCTAATTATGGAGTAGTGCAGAAGGCTTTGGATCAAATCAGATGTTTTTATTGAAAATGAGGTCATATTGGGTTGTGTGGTATAGCTAAATAATCAGTTAACTGTTTTTCCAAGCCAAACACAGAGTAATTAGGTTTAGTAACATGGCTTCCTCCCTAAGATCCATAACTCAGACATGGTGGTTTGGGAACAATAGGGATAGAAACTGTGTATGTTTTTCTTGGACATTCAAATCAATGTCACTTTCTAACTAGACTACTTTTTAGCTAGGACATAATTTTACTTTCATTTTTACTTTATGTGACATTGCCTGGGAGACCATTTTCCAATTTTTCATGTTTTCATTTTCCAAATAATCATGTAAAATTTTGTGGTTCCAAAATTTATCACTCAAGTTATGTAAGTCATGTTATTACAGATAAACAATGAGTCATTGTTATTAACAATAATGAATCATTCATTAATAACAATGAATTAGATACCAATTTATACAGTGATATCCTTAAACATCCATTAGAGTATTTTGATAATAGATTTCCAGATATTTCATGGAAGCATTTGATTTCAAATATATTGTCACTGTGCCACCAAAAATCATTGAAATGTTCTAGTTCTAATATTCTCTCAGTTTCATATGCTGTGTATTTTATGTACCTGGAAAATTTGGTTTGGTGTTCAGGAAATATGAGATCATGGTGTATCCAGGTCCATTTTTTAAAAATTTGTTAAACAATAAACTTAGATCAGCTTTATGTTCATATAGTGCCTAATTTTTCACATTCCAAGGTATAGGTTTAGGCACTAGTTTTTGATGACTTATATCAGATACTCTACTGAAGAATTATTGTTGTTTAGTAGTTAAGTCATTTCCAATTCCTTTGCGAACCCATGGATTGTAACCTGCCAGGCTTCTCTGTCCATGGGATTTCCCAGGCAAGAATACTAGAGTGGGTTGCCATTTCCTTCTACAGGGGATCTTCCTGACCCAGGGATCAAACCCTTGTCTCCTGCACTGGCAGGCAGAGTCTTTACCACTGAGCCACCAGGGAAGCCCACTGAAGAATTAGAACTCTCCTATTTAGACTACCAACATTAATACTAAATTTTGGTATTCCTTCCAAGACACCAAAATTTACTATGTATTTCACATTGTTGGTTTGGCCACACAAAGTGATTTCACATTTTAGCTTTGGGACATTAGATATCTTTTCCATTCCACTTTTATGCCTCAAAAGGGTATTATGCAGTGTACCATTATAAAATTTCCATATTCATCTTAGGTTTACTACCAATATGACTTCAAAAATATGATATTGTCAAAACTGCAATGACTGTGAAATTAAGATGCCTTTTAGAGCATCCAGGAACAGCTGTATTGAATAGCCTGACATCTGTGAAATCAAAAGTGTATTTTGAATTCAACTTTCAAACCACAGAATTTGAGTAAGCAAAAACTGACCATGTGTTAAAAACACTTGAAACTCTTCCTCTTGTAACTGTTTATCTACATTTTTAAAACTCTGTTTACATTGTAGTAACAGCTGTGTTTAAAAGGGACATGACAGAGCAGACTAATTTATAATGCAAAACTCTATTCTAAAAAAAAAAAAACTTATGTTTGAAAAAACACTTCAAAAGAGGGCAAAAATGATTAAAATAGACACAACCATTTGTTTAAACTATGACTTTCTCAAGAAAAAACAGCCTAATGTAAACTGGCCTATGCATGTTCCAAGCAGCTGTTCTGTGTAAGGCCTCTACAAAAGCTTTCTCTTTGGGGGATGGGCAGAAAGAAAATGAGCAACTGACCATAACAAAAGGTCATGGCCATTCAAGAAACAGCAAAACTCTAAGGATGAAATAGTAAACATTTTTCAGCTGTGCCAAGTGAGTTAAACTAAAGGCTGAGGAGACAGAGCCAGTGACCACCACTGCAGTCAGTGATCTCATCACTGGAAAGTGAGAAAGTCACCTTTGACCAGCATTCATTCATTGGATTTGTACAGAAAATGGCAAATCTTTTGGATAAGGAAAAAAGTCCAAATGAATGTTTTGTCTATGTTTTACCATATAGCAGCTAACCTTTCTTTTCACTCTCTTTCCTTTAAATCATTGTTTGGGCACCATATGGCTCAGACGGTAAAGAATCCGCCTGCAATGCAGGAGAACTGATTGGGTCGGAAAGATCCCCTCGAGAAGGAAATGTCTACTCACTCCAGTATTCTTGCCTGGAGATTCCCATGGACAGAGGAGCCTGGCAGGCTACAGCCCATGGGGTCACAAAGAATCAGACACCACGGAGCGATCAACACTTTCACTTTCAAAGAAACATGAGGACAGTTTCATTTCACACATTGTCATTTTGTTGAATGATATTCCTAGCACAGTGCCTGCAATATAGTGAAAGTTAAAAAAAAAATACGAAGTTCTCTTCTTTATGGAGGATCACAAAATTCTCATTTTCCGATGAGTTAAATTGGGTCAGTTTTAACTCATTCATCCATTCACCCATGTAACAAAGATATTCTGAGCATCTACTTTGCGACAGGCGATATTCCAGTCACTGAAAACACAATGATGTAAATGAAGTTCCAGCCCTTAGAGACAGAGACAATTGAAAAGGAAGAAAGAGGGAAGGAAGGAAGCAAGGCAGAAAGGAAGGAGGGAGTCAGGAATGACAAATGGAAGAGAATGAAACCAAGCAGGGTGTTGGGGGGTGGTTCCCTCTCTTGATCAGAGTGGGAAGGGCTCAGGAAGGGCTCCCTGAGTAAACGAGATTAACACTGTGCCTGGGAAATCTCTGGAAAGAACAGTCCAGGCTGAGGAGCCAGCAGGGAACAAGGCTTGGAGTAGTCTTCTAAATCAGTTGTTCTCTATACTTAGAACTCAATTAGCATGTGAGGGAGGAAGCCTAGCATCTTAATGTGAATCTTAGCCATTCCTGGGGTTTCATTTATATAACATTCGAAACACATTTGGGAAAAATAAACCAAAATGAAAGTAAGAGTTTGCTGCTGTTAAGGTGCATTCATTAAAACAGGGAAGAATTAGCTATATAATTAATATTTGTGTCTCTGTCTTGGGCTTCCCTAGTGGCTCAGACGGTAAAGAATCTGCCTGCAGTGAGGAGGCTGGGGTTTGATTCCCAGGTGGGGAAGATCTCCTGGAGAAGGGAATGGCGACCCACTCCAAGTATTCTTGCCTGGAGAATTCCATGGACAGAGGAGCCTAAGAGGCTACAGTCCATGGGGTCACAAACAGTCAGGCATGACTAAGCAACTAATACTTTCAATGACACTTCTCTAATTGCACATGCATTTGTATCATTGACATCTATATTTACATTTGAAATATGCTATATACTCTGGTTATACCCATACGTACATCTATCTATCTACCTACCTGCCTATCATTTATCAATGTGCTGCTAGACATATGACATAGTTATGTTAGTACTAAGGCCTAACACCTGATTAACTTACTTTTGAAAGAAGCAAACTGTCCTCCTGGGAAACTCCTCAGAAGTAGGATGGATATCTGTGTATCTATAACATGTGTATCTATACCTGTACCTGGCTATGCTTATAATTGTATCATGTATACATAAGACTTCAATTTAAGCACTTCCAGGCTACCATTACAGACCAACTAGACCTATCATCTACAGCAAGAAGATGATTCTACTCATTAAACACAATCTGGGGAATTATTTTTGTTACTATCTTCTAAGGAGAGGTCCCCAAAAGATAAATTAATAATTCTAAGTAGCATAAGAAATCTTACTTTATCATTTGAAAAAATGTGAAAATGCCACCACTGCTTTATCTTTAAGGTCTCCCCTTGGAAAGGGCCACCCCCTCCTCCCCAAACCAGAAGTCAAAGATGGGTTACCAATTCCAACGCAGTCACCTCCAGGGTAGCTGACATATCCAGGGCATTTTTCAAAGCTATGATATATAACTTTTATATAAATATTACGTTATAAATTAAAAGACCTGAAAACAAAAAGAAACACACTGGCTTTGTCTTTATTGTGAGTCTTACAGTTAGTTCCCTGTTATGCTGCTTTATAAAAAGAGATACTATATTTTCTAATGCCTGGTACGACTGATATTTAACACTTACAACTCCCTCACAACCTTGACTTTGTGATGGAATCATAAAATTACGGGTAATTTTTTAAACTACTCCATCAATTATAATAAAATATATCTGTTTTAAAGCTTTCAAAAATAGGATAGTTACAATCAGTTATCATGCACCAAAGGAGTCATTTGAAATGAGTCTTATGTAATTAGAATAACTGTGTGCCTGACTTGCTGGGGACAGTCCTAGTTTATGTCTACTATCTTTTGATGTAAGAACAGTGCCCTCACTGACACTGGCACTGGTAAGGAAGTCCTGGCAAACTATAGTTATTCAATGTAAAATCGACTACAGGATGATTATAAAATTAGAAGAAATGCTATAAATTTAGTGTTTGGTCCAGGATAGGAAATACCACCTGTCACTAAAATCTGGAAATTATGGTGGTCACAGGATATAATATTCAATTATTTAAATAACTTTCCTCCTCTGGGAACCAAAGAATCAGAGTAACAAAAAAGGCCTATAGCACAGAGGTTGGTTGGCTGCCACGCCAGCATGAGTATAATGGCACAGACATGCAAATACACGATGGCTTTTACGAGTTTATTCTCTTTCAGCAGCAAAATTGATGAAATTCCTATTTGTCAATGTATTTCTCTGACTACATTTTACTTCTGCGAACTAGCAAAAATTTGGAAGTTTACAGAAACTCATCATTTCCACTTTATCAAATACTAGCAGGGGAAAAGTTATTAAAGTTGAAGATTTCTCAAGGGATGTGTCAGTCCCATTAACTAATCTTTTCTATGGCATATAACATTACTACAGTAAATGTTTGATTACATAGAAGATATTTAAATCATTTTACATTTTCGAATATTTTCCAATTCTACAATTCTACATGTTCCCAGATATAGTATATTTGTTTCTTAGAATAGCATCTGTGTTTGGTATCACAAGGGGTTTGGTATTTTTAAAGGGGGTCAGGGGAGCAGATCATTTCTGAAAAAAAAATTAAGCTAGCTGTATGACTATAAAAGTTCTTGTCTTCAGTTCTTTTCAGTCGCTCAGTCGTGTCCGACTCTTTGCGACCCCATGAATCACAGCACACCAGGCCTCCCTGTCCATCACCAACTCCCGGAGTTCACTCAGACTCACGTCCATCGAGTCAGTGATGCCATCCAGCCATCTCATCCTCTGTTGTCCCTTCTCCTCCTGCCCCCAATCCCTCACAGCATCAGAGTCTTTTCCAATGAGTCAACTCTTTGCATGAGGTGGCCAAAGTATTGGAGTTTCAGCTTTAGTATCAGTCCTTCCAACGAACACCCAGGACTGATCTCCTTCAGAATGGACTGGTTGGATCTCCTTGCAGTCCAAGGGACTCTCAAGAGTCTTCTCCAACATCACAGTTCAAAAGCATCAATTCTTTGGCGCTCAGCTTTCTTCACAGTCCAACTCTCACATCCATACATGACCACAGGAAAAAACATAGCCTTGAGTAGATGGACCTTTGTTGGCAAAGTAATGTCTCTGCTTTTGAATATGCTATCTAGGTTGGTCATAACTTTCCTTCCAAGGAGTAAGCGCCTTTTAATTTCATGGCTGCAATCACCATCTGCAGTGATTTTGGAGCCCAAAGAAATGAAGTCTGACACTGTTTCCACTGTTTCCCCATCTATTTCACTTCTATTTCACTTCTATTTCCCCATGAAGTGATGGGACCGAATGCCATGATCTTTGTTTTCCGAATGTTGAGCTTTAAGCCAACTTTTTCACTCTCTTCTTTCACTTTCATCAAGAGGCTTTTTAGTTCATCTTCATTTTCTGCCGTAAGGGTGGTGTCATCTGCATATCTGAGGTTACTGATATTTCTCCTGGCAATCTTGATCCCAGCTTGTGTTTCTTCCAGTCCAGCATTTCTCATGAAACCTCTTAGAACAATTAATACTCTAATATACATGGTGACTCTAAGAGACAAGTATCACATGGGGCATTTCTCAAACATGTTTGCCCACTGAGCTCTCTTTTCCCACAGCATCCTGCGAGTCTAATATCCGTGCAACACATCATGGAAAATGTCTTCTTAGAATAATGTCTTACTGTTCACAAATCTACATGGAAAAAAAAAATCCAGCCCCTCTGTTAAAGGTTTTAAAACTACTTAAAAATGCAGTGATGAAAAAAGATGATAAGAAAATGTACCTACGTTTACTTATTTATTTTTCAAAATACCAAGTATCGGCTATGTGGTGGGCACTTTTCCAGGTACCAGTACTGTAGCGATACAAGCTAGGCATCCTTCCTGTTCTCAGGGAGGAAACTTTCTAGTTGAAAATACGCAATAAGCACATGTATGAATATGTATGTATCCATGAATGATGGTATTAGGGTCATAGTATTAGGGTTATAGAGATTTTGTTGTTTCTGAGTTTTCTCTAACATGGGTATAGGATGCATATAAATTCAATGCAATTATAATCAACATATGAACGGATTTTTTATGAAACTTATCAAACTGGTTAAGAGCCTAGAAGAACAAAGAGCCAAGAAGAATCACAATGGTTTTGAAGAGTAAGGAATTTTCCCTAAAATATTAAGGAGTTATAAAGTTATTAGCACAAGGATAGACAAACTAATGGATTCAAATAAGAAGTCCAGAATAAAAAACCTACATGGAAACTTAGTGAGTGTAGAAATGGTACTGAAGGTCAATGAAAATGATGGATTACTCATCAAATAGTGTGGGACAGTTAATTTTCCAAATGGAAAAATAAATTGAATCCCTGCCTCACATCATACTTTAAAAAGAAATTTAAGGTTGAATAAAGAACTGGAAGATGATGCTGTGAAACTGCTGCTCTCAATATGCTAGCAAATTGGAAAACTCTGCACTGGCCACAGGACTGGAAAAGATCCGTTTTCCTTCCAATCCCTAAGAAAGGCAATGCCAAAGAATGCTCAAACTACTGCACAATTGCACTCATCTCACATGCTAGTAAAGTAATGCTCAAAATTCTCCAAGCCAGGCTTCAGCAATACGTGAATCGTGAACTTCCAGATGTTCAAGCTGGTTTTAGAAAAGGCAGAGGAACCAGAGATCAAATTGCCAATATCTGCTGGATCATTAAAAAAGCAAGAGAGTTTCAGAAAAACATCTATTTCTGCTTTATTGACTATGCCAAAGCCTTTAACCGTGTGGATCACAATAAACTGTGGAAAATTCTGAATGAGATGGGAATACCAGACCACCTGACCTGCCTCCTGAGAAACCTATATGCAAGTCAGGAAGCAACACTTAGAACTGGACATGGAACAACAGACTGGTTCCAAATAGGAAAAGGAGTATGTCAAGGCTGTATATTGTCACCCTGCTTATTTAACTTCTATGCAGAGATCAGCATAAGAAACACTGACTGGAAGAAGCACAAGCTGGAATCAAGATTGTCGGGAGAAATATCAATCACCTCAGATATGCAGATGACACCACCCTTATGGCAGAAAGTGAAGACAAATTAAAAAACCTCCTGATGAAAGTGAAAGAGGAGAGTGAAAAAGTTGGCTTAAAGCTCAACATTCAGAAAATGAAGATCATGGCCTCTGGTCCCATCACTTCATGGGAAATAGATGGGGAAACGGTGGAAATAGTGTCAGACTTCATTTCTTTGGGCTCCAAAATCACTGCAGATGGTGATTGCAGCCATGAAATTAAAAGACGCTTACTCCTTGGAAGGAAATTTATGACCAACCTAGATAGCATATTCAAAAGCAGAGACATTACTTTGCCAACAAAGGTCTGTCTAGTCAAGGCTATGGTTCTTCCTATGGTCATGTATGGATGTGAGAGTTGGACTGTGAAGAAAGCTGAGCGCCAAAGAATTGATGCTTTTGAACTGTGGTGTTGGAGAAGACTCTTGAGAGTCCCTTGGACTGCAAGGAGATCCAACCAGTCCATTCTGAAGGAGATCAGTCCTGGGATTTCTTTGGAAGGACTGATGCTAAAGCTGAAACTCCAATACTTTGGCCACCTCATGCAAAGAGTTGACTCATTGGAAAAGACTCTGATGCTGTGAGGGATTGGGGGTAGGAGGAGAAGGGACGACAGAGGATGAGATGCCTGGATGGCATCACCCACTCAATGGACATGGGTTTGGGTGAACTCCGGGAGTTGGTGATGGACAGGAAGGCCTGGTGTGCTACAATTCATGGGGTCGCAGCGTCAGACACGACTGAGTGACTGAACTGAAAGAACTAAATATGGGGCTTCCCTGGTGGCTCAGCGATAAAGAATCCATCTGCCAAGGCAGGAGACAGGGGTAGAATATCTGGTCCAGGAAGATCCCACATGCCATGGGGCAATTAAACCTGTGTGCCACAAACACTGAGCCTGTGCTCCAGAGCCCAGGAGCTACAACTACCGAGCCCATGTGCTGTAACTACTGAAGTCCATGGCCCCTAGAGTTCATGTTTAGCAACAAGAGAAACCACCACAAAGAGAAACCTGTGCCCTGCAAATGCAGAGTAGCTCCCTCTTGCTACAACTAGAGAAAACCCACACACAGCAATGAGGACCCAGACCAGCCAAATAAATATTTTTTAAAAGTTTATTAAAAAAAAAACTTTTTAAAAAGTGGACAGAGGATCTAAACCAATATTTTTCCACAGAAGACATATGTATAGCCAATGGGCACATGAAAAGATGCTCAACATCACTAATTATTACAAAAATGCAAATCAAAAGAGATATCCCCTTATACTTGTTAGAATGGCTATTATCGAAAAAACAAGGAGTAATAAATATTGGCAAGAATGTGGAGGGAAAAAAGAACCCTTGTACACAGTTTGTGGGACTATAAATCGGTTCAGTCACTATGGAAAAACAGTATGATGATTCCTCCAAAAAGTTAAGAATGGAACTACCATATGACACAGCCATTAGCTTTCTGGTGGTAAAGAATTTGCCTGCCAATGCATGAGACACAAAACACTTGGGTTCACTCCCTGGGTTGGGAAGAAACCCTGGAGAAGAAAATGACAATGCACACCAGTATTCTTGCCTGGACGATTTCATGGACAGAGGACCATGGCAGGCTACAGTCCATGGGGTCCCAAAGAGCTGGACATGACTGAGCACAAGCACATCTGAAGGACACAAAAACACTAATTTGAAAAGACGCATGCATCTCTATGTTCATTGCGGCTTACTTATAATAGCCAAGATATGGAAACAACGTGTGTCTCATCAATGGATGAATGGATAAAGATATCCAATGGAATGCGACTCAGTCATGAAGAATGAAGTCCTGCCATTTGTGACAATATGGATGAGCCTTGAAGGTATTGCATTAAGCAAACTGAGTCAAGTGGTTCAGTTCAGTTCAGTTCAGTCGCTCAGTCATGTTCTGACTCTATGACCCCATGGACTAGCACGCCAGGCCTCCCTGTCCATCACCAACTCCCAGAAGTTACTCAAACTCATGTCCATTGAGTCGGTGGTGCCATCCAACCATCCCATCCTCTGTCATCCCCTTCTCCTCCCGCACTTAATCTTTCCCTGCATCAGGGTCTTTTCAAATGAGTCAGTTCTTCACATCAGGTGGCCAAAGTATTGGAGTTTCAGCTTCAACAGTCCTTCCAATGAATATTCAGGACTGATTTCCTTTAGGATGGACTAGTTGGATCTCCTTGAAATCCAAGGGACTCTCAAGAGTCTTCTCCAACACCACAGTTCAAAAGAATTAATTCTTTGGTGCTTAGCTTTCTTTATAGTCCAACTCTCACATCCATACATGACCACTGGAAAACTCATAGCTTTGACTAGAAGGACCTTTGTTGGCAAAGTAATGTCTCTGCTTTTTAATATGCTGTCTAGGTTGGTCATAGTTTTTCTTCCAAGAAGCAAGCGTCTTTTAATTTCATGGCTGCAGTCACCATCTGCAGTGATTTTGGAGCCCCCAAAATAAAGTCTGTCACTGTTTCCACTGAGTCAAGTGGAGATAGGGAAATAATACCAGTGCTTCAGTTCATGGGGGTCACATTGAACAACTGAACTGAACTGATATGATATGATCTCACTGATACGTGAAATCTAAAAAACAAAACAAACAAAAAATAAAACACACTAATAGATACAGAGAACAGATTGGAGATTACCAGGTATAAGGAGATTTGGAAATGGGTTAAATGAGTGAAGGTGAAACTGTATGAAATCTTTAATTTCAAAATTAAATTACTTAGTTAAAAAAAAAAAAGGAAAGACAACTGAACATTACAGTATGTACTTACATTTAAGTATAAAACTACATGGTTCCAGGCAATTATGGAAATGAAATTCACATCAATCTTTTACCACAATATTGATGAATTTAAAGTTTTTATAAGCATGAACCTTTAAAATATTTGAATTTTCTCAAACTAAATTCTATCTTGTAAACCACAACAATCATAAACATGCCCTCGCTCTTATATAACAGAATTATTAGGTAAGAGAAGAAATTTCCACTACAGAGTGGAAATTGCCAAAGATTTAGAATCCAGAATACTGAGCTCAAACTAGCCCCACCATTCCCTGAGGGTGTGATTCCAGGTAAATAATTTGACCTGTGCGAGTCTGTTTCCTCATGTATAAAATGAGGATAATGATAGTATCATCTCACTGAACTATCATGAGGATTAAAGGAGAATATACAGGAAAGTGCTTTGTAAATCTTAAACTCATTTTGCCAAAAATAGTAACTCATTTCTGTACCAGAAGGCAAAAGATGCTTACTATGTGAAACTTGCCTTAAGGGGATAAGGGAAGTGCTCTGGTGGAGGAGGCAAGGTTAACACTGAAAGCAATGGCATGCATTAAAAAAAGAAGAAGAAAGAGAAAGAAGAAAAACCCAGAGAAAGGCAGCTTGAAATATACAGTTGAGACTCTCAGGACTGTAGGGGGCTTCAGTGAAGGTCAGGGTCCAGGATGATGAATGACTTTCACTAGGCCTTGAGGCATGGTGTTTAGATCATTAGAAGGTGTGGAGACGGCGTTCTAGGTAAGGAGAAGAGAATGCAGTCTGTTTGCAAAATAGCAATGATAGGCTTAATTTATCCAACATGGTTAGGATCTTTTCACTGTATTTCCAACCATGGTTCTTATTAAGTGCGGAAGGCTTACTTGCTCCCGTAGGTTAACCTAACTTTAAACTGATGTGAAAAAAGGGTCTTGGGAAACAGCAAGAACTGATACCGACAGTGTGGCAACAATGTTTCACTAGTTATCATCCAGGTGAACAGATCTGGCCTTTAGCAGCTATTTTATTAGGCTCACAGCACCTTCTCACAGATCTGTCCACAGCTACTTGATGACCACGAAGGATAACTGCGAGAAACCTCCTCTTTGCTTTGTAAACATCCCAGAATTTAAATTCTCTGCTTCTAAATCTAATACATGAATGGACCAACAAAACTGATAAGATATTCTTCTT
Organism: Ovis canadensis; assembly: GCF_042477335.2. Classification (NCBI taxonomy): domain Eukaryota; kingdom Metazoa; phylum Chordata; class Mammalia; order Artiodactyla; family Bovidae; genus Ovis; species Ovis canadensis. The sequence goes on along the minus strand of NC_091247.1, from coordinate 159,916,501 downwards.
GAATCAATACAGCTTATTAGACCTTGAGGCCGATATAATGGCTTAAATTTCTTCTACTTAATTTGCTCTCTATTGTTTTAAACAATTCTCTTTGATTGTTTGTTTTCATCTATACAAAATGTTAGGTTCAAATAACTACTTGTCATTCCCAGTGGATCCAACCTGGGAGTAATGAGGACCAAGAATCCATAATATGAGGCCATGTGGCTAAAAAATTTTGAGATTTCAATAACAGGAAAATTGTTAATGTCGAGATTCCTCTTTATAGTAAAATACATGTCCTCACAACCCTTTCATTAAACAGTGGTGTGATCTTTGTTTCTACATAAGCAGTCACTACTTGACTGAGGATAAGACAATATTGAAATATTAAGTTAACTGACGCTCAAATAAAATCAATCCTATTGATAGGTTTAGAAACAAAAAAGTCTCACATTTATATTACTGCCTTCTTTTTGTTATGGGAGGGGAGGCGGGAGGAGCTAGTGTGTATGAAGAAGGGATTGTTTTTTGTGGAGACAAGCCTAGTATTTCAGGGAAATAAGAAAGTAATAACAGATGTAAAGTCAAGGTGAGAAATGGCACACACTGCTCCCTCCTTCCTGCTTCCCACTTCAAGTTACATTCCATCTGGAAGACTTTAGACCTTTCCCCAGCATTTTAGTTACTGAAAATTAACCTGGAAATTTTGGTCTGCTTGCCCTCTGGTTGGGGCAACTAAGAATTAAGCCTTTCTTAGTAAGTCCCCGTGATTTACTTATACAGTTAAAACCAACCATAATTCAAGAACCTCACAGTATATTATAGGTCAAAATACATCACCTAATTCAAATTTATACTTGAAAAATGATGCTGCCTACCTCAGCTCACTTGTACCACCCACTCAGCTAATTTCCCTTCCTTCTGCCTCATCCAGTCCTTCAAAGCCGAGACCAGCCTGACCCTACTTTCCAGAAAACACTCAGGTTCTCTTTCATTGGGAAGTATCTCAACAGGCCACACTCTCACCCACAGGGCCCCATGGCAGACTCCGTCCCACCACATGGCTCCCAAACTCCTGTTCACTATCAGCCATACCCGAGACATATCCCAGGTGGTCCAAGTGCCCCCCAGCACACATCATCCCATCCCGAGCCTGCACACTCCCCTTCAGGCCATCGCACTGGGCCTCTTCCTTTGACTCTGACCCAAAATGTCCAGCCTGTCACCTTGCTTACTTCCTCTGAGCTCCCTGAGACCTGGGACACGATCCTAACATCTAAGCGGATGCCAGAGCCCCTGTGCCGTACTGTGTGCCTGAAGGTCCTCTCAGGAGGACCGAGAGCCTCACCCCAGGAGTTCAGCCCAGCCATGGGGCTGGGAACCAGTGACGCATAACCTGGTTCCTGCTTGCCCAGGTGCTGTCCCATGACACTTGGTTACTCTGCCCTTTACCCCAGCCTTTAGAACCCCGTATAACTCCTCTCCCTTCCCACTCAGCTTACAGAGCCCCTGGGCTCACAAGCTCCAGGATTAAAACTTGCGTGGTGTGCCCCTCAGGTACCAGTTCCACAAAAGACCATCCTCCCTAATGGACGAGTACGATGCCAAGCTCTGACACTGTCCCTCCTTCCTCTTCCTCGCGTTGTAACAGGTGTGCCGCACGCCACCTTCCACACTGACCCAACAGAAACAAACAGTGGCAGCTGCTACGGGCCAGGCAGTGTCCTAGCTGATGAAGAGACAAAAAAGGCAAATCCTGGGCTCAAGAGATCTCAGCCAGCTCTAGCAAGGCCCACGTTCAGATCTATAACTTATGAAGCATCTCCCTCACTAGATCACATCTTGCGTGTTAAGCAGATAGACTAAAATCAGGGTCCAACCAAATTAGACTTAGAGCCAGGCGTTACCTTCAGAAATATTTTAATTCTCCTACAATTCTTTTCTCATTAAAACTGGAAATCTCACATAGAATTGCCTGTATCATGCAACACGGACACAAGGGAGAAAGGATGTATTCCCAGGCTAGATGAGAATGGCCATCCTAATAGTTTCAAGTTCACAGATTTGTATTACTGATTCTCAACAGAGGTGGTACCACCCCCTAGAGGGCATTTTGGAAATCTGTGGGGGTATTTTTTGTTTTCAGGATGATTGGGGTATACTTCTAGCAGTTGGCAGAGCAGGCATGCTAAAGGTCTCCCAGGGCAGGAGATGGTCTGTTCAATTAAGACGCTGAGCTTTGTACAACTTTTAAATATCCCAGCAAATAGTCATATCAATGAGAAATTTTTTTTACAATTATCTGAGACTGAAACCTAATGCTATTTTATATACAGAATTTTTGAAGAGCTTTAATAAACAATGACTTTCCAGGAGAGCAACGGATCATGTAAATCAAAGGAAGAATGTTCTTTTCTTTGATTTAAAAGGTAAGAGCTATTCGCCATTTGAAGAGGTGTGCCACCAGCTGCCGTGTGGTTCAAGGTCTTCAACAGTCTGCAAAATAAACGTTTCAGTCTACATCTATAGATGTCACCAAAAATCATAGTAAAAGACATCTGAGATGTATTTTAATGAATTTAACATTCAAGTATTTTATGAACAAAGACACACAAAACACAGAGATCAGATTGAGGCCTGTTTAAAAAAGAGGCTGGGTTGTAATATTTCATATTCAAAATTTTAAAGGCAATATAAGAAATCTGTTTTGAAAGTATTTACTTGCTAATTTTGGGGGGGTTGCTGTTTTTCAGTCTGACTCTGACTTATCCCCAAGCATGTACCACCACACAACTTCTCAACAACCTCTTGAACTACTAGTTCCCTTTCCCAAATCTTCTATTCCTCATTATCCATCAAAAATTACAACCTCAAAGGACTTTCAAAACCCTAGAGATGAAATACATGTCTGGTAAGATAGGAGATAGAATTTTCTTTAATATTTTGTTTTTATCCTAATCCATGTCATAAATTTGAAATCATTTAGATATTATACTTACAAACAGAACCCAGCTCATTTTGAAAAAGTATTGGACTTCATTTTCTTCACTTTGACCCTGTATTTCTTCTTGACATTTCCCCTTACTTAAGATTATATTTCTTTTTATTATTTGCAAATATATATATTTTTATTACTTACCTTAATACTAGCTTTTATTCAATATCCATTTGTACTTTTACTCCTTAATTTTTCTATAGTTCCTGTGCAGAATGACTGTTTTTTTTTAAACCACACCCACACAGTTTGTGACTCCTAGTTCCCAAACTAGGGATTGACCCCAATCCCCAGCAGTGAAAGTACCAAGTTCTAAACACTGGACTGCCAAGGAATACCCTCAGAATGAATCCTTAATGCCAGCCTTATTCACTATAAACAAGTGCAAGCATATAGCCACTTTATTATATTTTTAATGTATTAATGACTGTGTATTAATGACCATTTATTTACATATTGAGACACATACAATTTTTCTCATCAATTGCTTTGTCTTAGCTCTCCTTTATATAACACATGCTGCATTATAGGTAGGTTGTATTGTTTACAAATTTTACTTAAAACAATAAAGGGCATTATTATAAGAAGGGAGTGTTGACTTCTATAAGGTTGTTTCAACTGCTCTAGGGCCAGCAGACCAACAGGCAGCTTTATCCTAGAAAGAGCTTCCTGCAAGGCAGGAGTGAATTTTAGAATATTTTATAGTCAGTTCAGTTCAGTTGCTCAGTCGTGTCCGACTCTTTGTGACCCCATGAACCACAGCACGCCAGGCCTCCCTGTCCATCACCAACTCCCAGAGTCCACCCAAACCCATGTCCACTGAGTTGGTGATGCCATCCAACCATCTCATCCTGTCATCCCCCTCTCCCCCCACCCTCTGCCTTTCCCAGCATCAGGGTCTTTTCCAATGAGTCAGCTCTTTGCATCAGGTGGCCAAAGTATTGGAGTTTCAGCTTCAACATCAGTCCTTCCAATGAACACCCAGGACTAATCTCCTCAGGCTAATGCAAACACCACCAATCAAAATGGACCTCAGGTATAAACAACAACTCTAGCAGAGCCAGTGCCCATCAGCTGAATGTCAGTGCTCTCTAAAAAAATCCCTGTTCATGGTGGTGACCCAATTCCAACATGGCACTATTATGCCATGTCTCTCCACCTAGGGCAATGGTGCCTGGCTTTTGTTTGATATATTCCTTATGCGTTATCTCATTTCATTCTTTTTTAAAAACCATTATGAATGGATATTTTCTCCAGCTTTACAGATGAAGATAGAAATTAAGAAATCTACATGAAATCACACAGTTAGCAGGTAACAGGGCTGGGATTGTAACAACGATACTTTGACTCTTAAAAACCCACACTTCTCTGTCCACCATCACCATTTCACGTTCACTTATAAAAACTACACAATGAACACTGCAGAAAAACATAGATGATGGTTGGTTCTGAGCAGTACTTTTCACCAAGACAAAAAACAACAGATCATATAAAAGTAGGATTAATAACCAGCTGACATTCGGACTAATTTGGGCCTTACTGCAATCCACCAAGCATAAAGAGACACATTTGTGTGATCTTCTCATTTATTATCCTCTTGAGTTATGGTAATTAAGAGAAACAATACTATCGTGCAGGTACTGATTAAATTCATGGTCTGTGAGCTCCTTGAACATGGGGGATCTTCATCTCAGTTCCAGTGCAAAGCACAGTGTCTCCTGCCAAGTAGTTATCTGGTTAATGTCTCTTGTTACCACTGACTGATGACAACATTCTGTAGCAAATCATAGGAGAGAAGATCTCTCATTTCTGGTCTTCTTTGCCTTTAAATCTCTTAGGCTTGTCCTCATGAACTCCTGGCCAGCACATTCACTCATACTCCCAAGAGCTGACTCCTTGGGTTTTTATTTTTGTTTTTTCCCCAAATGTTTTCTTTGTTTTTTCCCCCTTTTTTCTTTTTTTCTTTCTGACTCCTCCTTGCGTTGCAAAGTGCACTCAGCTGAAGGATTATTTGGTCGATAATTGTAAAGATCTATTGGTGGCTGGGTGGCTATGGGGTAGAGAAGTTAGAATAATTGTAAATCCAATAAGGAATGAAAACAGTATGTTCTCTACATGAGATTCCAAACTTCATAAATTCTGTAACCCTTTGTAGGTAGACATCATGACTTCTTTGACTGATTTATTTAGAAGCTGGTATGTCCTTGGATAGAAAGAAAAGAGAAATTCATAACATTGGATGTTTGCTAAAGACTGGTGATAAAGACTTTAAATTTGATTCTGGATGAGAATATAAGCTCCACAAGGGCAAAGACTTCAGTCTTCTTTTAACACTATCTCCCTGTTATCCACCACATTTGTAATTGTTGTTGCTGGACATGACTAAGTCATGTCCAACTCTCGTTATGCCATGGACTGTAACTCGCCAGGTTCCTATGTCCATGGGTCCATGGGATCTCCTAAGCAAGAATACTGGAGTGGGATGCCATTTCCTTCTTCAGGGGATCTTCCCAACCCGGGGATGGAACCTGCATCTCCTGCATTGGCAGGCAGATTCTTTACCATTGAGCCACCAGGGAAGCCCCATATAGAATATTGCCAGGTACTAATTAACATGTACTGGATAAATTGAGATCACATAAAATAAAAGTCTGAAAGTAGTGAAAGTATTTTCACAAAGGTGTTGTAGCTAAATACTAGTGTGCCAGGAGGGAGAGGATTTCTGCACAAAAACAGGCTTGGTAGTGAAGTATCGGGTTGGCCAAGAAGGTCGTTCAGATTTTTCCATAACATCTTACAGAAAAATCCAAATGAACATTTGTTTTGGCCGATCCAATATGTAGATCATTGGTGTCAACTCTCTACAATTTTTCCCTCCAGAGTCACTCCCTTACTAGTCATACCTTTAATGGTCCCAGGCCATTTCAGATGTTTAGAATGTGATCATCTCAGAAAGTTTTAAAAATCACTTAAAGGACAAACACTTCAACATAGACAGCCATTATTATTTCATTTAATTTCTTAGAAGGGGGAAAAATAACCTATTTTGGAAAGGACAATTAGTTTTTGTTCTTTTTAGAACAAAAAAGCCCAAGTTGGAATATTTAACTATTGAGTACTAGAAATGAAGGGCTAAATAAAAATTATGTCAAAATATACTAATTTTAGAAATACATAATATTTGAGTTATACAAGCTATACATTGCAGGCCAAAAAAGTTGAGCTAAAGTGTCATTCCAAAGATGACTGATTTAAAAGGAGCAGTGGTTCAATTTAATGTGGTACATGCATTATGAAACTTCTTAGACAGCCAGGTTTCCTATATATATCAGCTATAATTCTAAGGGGGAAAAATGTTGATTTTGTGAGTGTTTTACGGCTGGAAGAAGCACAAGCTAGAATCAAGATTGCCAGGAGAAATATCAATAACCTCAGATATGCAGATGACACCACCCTTATGGCAGAAAGTGAAGACAAACTAAAAAGCCTCTTGATGAAAGTGAAAGAGGAGAGTGAAAAAGTTGGCTTAGAGCTCAACATTCAGAAAACGAAGATCATGGCATCTGGTCCCATCACTTCATGGCAAATAGATGGGGAAACAGTGAAAACAGTGGCTGACTTTATTTTTCTGAGCTCCAAAATCACTGCAGATGGTGATTGCAGCCATGAAATTAAAAGACACTTACTCCTTGGAAGGAAAGTTTTGACCAACCTAGATAGCATATTAAAAAGTAGAGACATGACTTTGCCAACAAAGGTCCATCTAGTCAAGGCTATGGTTTTTCCAGTCGTTATGTATGGATGTGAGAGTTGGACTGTGAAGAAAGCTGAGTGCCGAAGAATTGATGTTGTTGAACTGTGGTGTTGGAGAAGACTCTTGAGAGTCCCTTGGACTGCAAGGAGATCCAACCAGTTCATCCTAAAGGAGATCAGTCCTGGGTGTTCATTGGAAGGACTGATGCTGAAGCTGAAGCTGAAACTGCAATACTTTGGCCACCTCATCCAAAGAGTTGACTCATTGGAAAAGACTCTGATGCTGGGAGGGATTGGGGGCAGGAGGAGAAGGGGACAACAGAGGATAAGATGGCTGGATGGCATCACCGACTCGATGGACCTGAGTTTGGGTGAACTCCGGGAGTTGGTGATGGACAGGGAGGCCTGGTGTGCTGCGATTCATGGGGTCGCAAAGAGTCGGACATGAGTGAGCAACTAAAATGAACTGAACTGAACTACAAAGCCCTTTAAAGAAAAGTTGATTGTATTAGTTCCCTGTGGCTGCTGTAACAAATTGCAACAAACTCGGTAACCTTCAATAAGAGAAATTATTCTCTTTCATTTCTGAAGGCTGAGAAGTCCAACATGGCTTTACTGAATAGAAACCATGTCAGCAGGACTGCCGTTTGCTTGCTTTTTCCAGTTTCTAGAATTTCGCCCTTTGCTTTCCTTGACTCATGCCCCATTCCTCCACCTTTAAATTCAACAGTGTAGACTTTGGTGTCAGTGATCACATTATCTTTTCCTCCTGTCTCTATGAATATCACCAAGTCTCCCCCTTAGAAGTATACCTGCGATTGCATTTAGAACCTACCAAGATGATCCAGGATAAGCACCCCATCTCAAGAACCTGAACTTAGATCTGCAAAGTTGCTTTTATCATACAAAGTACTTATAATTTCTAGGAATCGGGACCTGGATGGTTAGCTCTCATCACCGACACAATGGACATGAATCTCAGTAAACTCCAGGAGATGGTGAAGGACAGGGAAGCCTGGCATGTTGCAGTCCATGGAGTTGTAAAGAGTCAGATACAATTTAGCAAGTGAACAACTGTAACAACATTATCCAGCTGACCACAGTGAAAAACATATAACTGAATAGGAGGCTGGTGGTTAAAAGTTCTACTTCCAAATTTGCAATTAGACAAATTTGATTTTTCTAAAATACATAGTATGCATGAAAGAAACAGATAAATGAGGCGAAAGGCAGCTGAAGTTATTTCTCTGAAAACCTTAGGTCATCATCAGCATCTACACCTCACATTGAACCTGGGCACCAGACTTTATTTCATCATTTCTAACATCACCAGAGAAATAATTGCAACAGGCTTGCAGGTGCACTAATATAACTGAGGCTGTAACCATTCTTTCCTTTTTCTGTTCTCCAAGATTACTATTTGAGTGGGCTCTCACAATCCAGTGTTTATACTTTCCTCAGTGATGGAGGACAAGGATGAAAGAGTGTGTGTGTGAGTGTACACACTTACTTGTGTCCCCATGGACTGTAGCCTGCCAGAATCATCTGTCCATGAGATTTCCCAGGTAAGAATACTGGAGTGGGTTGTCATTTCCTTCTTCAGGGGATCTTCCTGACCCAGGGAATAAATTCATGTCTCCTGTGTCTCCTGAATTGGCAAGTGGATTCTTTACCAATAGCACCATCTGGGAAATCCTGGATGAAAGGATGGATAGGTCCAATCTTTTGTCTTCTTCAGCTTGAATATTATATGATGGTTTTATATATTTCTCACTCTCATTTTCAAACACTTTGATTAAATGTGAAAGAGAGGCTGAGGTTAAAATTCTTTGTTTTTCATTTCAGCCCCTGTTATATAAACGAAATCAATGGACTCAGTTAACAGAATGGTTGGACGAAAACAGATTTTGTGGAACAGTCAATAACTACTTGCTGTTTGGAAAATTCTGCATAGGAATGATTAAAAACAAACATTGATGCACACTCTATAAACTCAGTAAAAGTTTCATAGATCTTACCAATCATTCTTGATTTATACTCATGGATGCAGAAAGATTCCACTTTTCTCTTTTTAGTTTTGTAAGTCTCCAGGGAGGAAATTAAATGGTTATTACTCTATGATGAAAACCATTGTTAGAGCCCTCATTAGCTGAACTCTCCAGCTTAATAATATGCAAAACAGACTGATTTTAGATCAGAAGACCTCTAAGTTCCCTTCAAACTCTAAGTTTTATGATTACCTGTTTTTAGGTTTGCTGACAAAAGGACAAGAAAAAAAAAAAAAGCAAAGATCAGCACACATTTCTCCTTTGTGCACGAACCATCTGCCTTTGTCTCGGCTCGGAACGCCCATTCTTGAGACAGATACAGCCTCATGTGTCCCATTCTTGCCACCCTCTCTACACCTTTAGTTGAGACGGCCACTGACAGAGTGACACACCTGGGAGCCACACCAGCTTCCAGAACCATAATTCTAAATACCATCCTGGCAGTCTCTAAATTGCAAGGGTTCCTTTGTAAGGTGAGAAACCCTCTCTCCTGGAGGTTTGTTTATTTTGCAGTTAGAAAAGGTAAGGGACTCCTTTGTGAGACATTGGCTTGGAATTTAAATGTATAGTATTGCTGACAGAGTGCTGAAAATTCATTATATGGTGTATTTAGCATTTTCTTTCTCTCCGGGTGGTGGACTGGGGCTGTCCCCTCCTTTCTTCCCAGTCCCTGAGAAGAGAATCCTTGGGCAGCAATGATTCAGCCTGTCCCTTGTCAACCGCCGCTGCCATCCAGCCATGGGCTCACAAGGGTTTCCTCACCACGGGTTTGTTTGGAGGGCTCACGTCCAAAACAAAGATTAAAATGCCTATTCTCTTTAATAGTCTCACTGAACGCTGTTGCTTGTTAATGTTCAGACACTAATAGCACTGGAAAGAGTCGTTGCTTGTGTCAACTCATCAAGTAGTCTAAACAAGCCGGCTGGAGGCTGGCCAGTTCTGGCCGGTCATTGACCACAGACACGATCTGCAAGGCTATTACAACTTGTGAAAGTGAGGGGTAGCTCTGCTTCCTGTCTAGCCCACTTCCCAAGGACTGTCCCCAGAAGCACTGGACTTTGAGACCAGTGGGGGTTTTTGTCCAGCTCCTGCCTTAAGCTGTGCCTCATTGTTTAGCACCAAAATTGACGTGTGGAAAAGCCGGAAAATTCTGGAAAAGCCGGAAATAAAGGGCAAGATCTGAAGGGAGGCTTGGCAGCGGAAGTTTATAATTTAGTTTTGTGGTTAGAAGGTGCTGATAGCTTTTGTCCTACTTGCGTTCTTGATGAGTGGGTGGATTTGTGAGAGTTCTCCTCTTTGGATGATTGCTGGGCTTTTCCAGAGATGTTCGTTCCTCTTCTCTGGATTAGCCACATTTATTCCAGCCACGTGCTTCCTTGCTACAAAGAGAAATTTACAATCGTTACACATCCCTTACTAAGGTGGATGGAGAAAAATCTTCGAGTATACCCTTCTGGCAATATCAGATAAGCAAATTAAAAAACCCAAAAGACTAATATTGAAAAAAAATTTTTGCTGAGACACATTTTGTTTCTAACTCTGGAGTATCTCCCAGAAGGGGAAAAAAATTGTCTATGTCTCTTCCATGGCTTTCCAAGATCCAATTTCATCTCATTATTTATTTGAGAACTTTTTATTAAGTCACTCATTCTTTGCCAGGAACCAAGCTAGATACCAAGGATTCAAAGATGAAACAACGTGGTTATCACCCCCAAAGAAGACATATCCATAAAATAAAGTTGTAGCTGTGATGGAAGGATGAAGAAAGCTTTAAAAAGAACAGCTGAAAGAGGCCAGGAGGACTTGATTAAGGAGATTCTATTTGAACTGAAACGTAAAGGACTATGGGGATTTGTCACAGGAAAAAAATCAGGAGAACGGGAGGAAGGGGGATGGTTACCCAAATAATTCAGATCTTATGTCATTAGAATGGGGAGGTCTTCAAGGGAGATAGGGCTGGATAGATAGGTCATTCAGTGCCTTGTAAGCAGCCACGTAGTCTTCACTGTTACATGATGGAAGGTGATTCGTAACTTCCAAACAAAAAAGTGATGAGATGTGATTTGCAGGCGAATAAAACATCGCCTTTTACTTTGCTGACAAAGTTCCATATAATCAAAGGTATGGTTTTTCCGGTAGTCATGTATGAATGTGAGAGCTGGACCATAAAGGCTGAATGCCAAAGAATTGATGCTTTTGAACTGTGGTGTTGCAGAAGACTCTTGAGAGTCCCTTGGACTGCAAGGATATCCAACCAGTCCATCCTAAAGGAAATCAGTCCTGAATATTCATTGGAAGGACTGATGCTGAAGCTGAAGTTCCAATACTTTAGCCACCTGATGCAAAGAGCTGACTCATTAGAAAAGACCCTGATGCTGGGAAATATTGAAGGCGGGAGGAGAAGGGGATGACAGAGAATGAGCTGGCTGGATGGCATCACTGCCTCAATGGACATGAGCTTGAGAAACTCCGGGCAATGGTGAAGGACTGGGAAGCCTGGCGTGCTGCAGTCCATGGCATCCCAAAGAGTCGGTCACGACTGAGCGACTCAACAACAAAAACAAAACATCGCTTTGGAAAACTGAACGCACAGGCGATAGGATCCACTCATCACCTATCATCTGGTCACTGAGGTTGATCAGGGTGCAGAGATAAAACTACCTCCCTATACATCTTTTTAATCTCTGTATTGATTTTAAGGGGCTTCTCAAATCTCATTGCAAGGCTTACGCAAGCCTTTGGGAAGTTTGTTGAGGCTTCCCAACATCTATCTCTGTCTAGGTCTCAGTAATTCTTTTTTTGCTTTTCCCCCAGCACCCCATGATGCCTTTATTTGAGCTCAGTGGTCTTAAGGCTTTTCAAAACATATTCAAACTTGGAGTAAGGCTATGCTAATTCAAACAATGTGACACTGACACCAGACTGGAAAGCTACAGCTATGAAAGACATAGTTGATTCAGAACCCGACTCCAGGACGCCTGAAAACAAGTGAAAAACGGATACTCACAAATCAGTAGTTCATAAGAAAGTGTGACTGACACAAATGATAAATAAATAAAGTTCAACTGCATAAGTAATCAAGAAAGGCTAATCAATGCAAAGAAAAAATAAAAGATACCACTAAATAAGAAAAAGTAAAGGTAATGCCCGTGATGTATTCTCCTACTCAGCAAAAGATATAACTTTTATGAAAAGGCTCTTGTGGGTTGGGTGTTAAAAGTTCTTTTAAAAATGTTTATACCTTTGATCTCATGATTTCACTGATAGGAATCATATTTTAAGAAAAAAACTGAAGAATTGGACAAAGATCTGTGCCCCAAAATAGCCACTGCAGCATTATTTACAACACACACTCTAAGAGGTGATTTATAAAGTAAGGATAACAGCAGTCACTCTCTTCCACAGAAATGAGCATTTGTTGAGCTTCTACTAAAAGTCGGTGATTAATTTATCTGCTATAACCTTCCCATGCTGCATATTATAAAATCTGGGCTCAGAAGAGTTTGGTAATCAGCCCAAGATTACACAATTTTGGTGCTAACCCAGATCTGACATCAAAGCCTTGTTCTTTGTATCACACCTCAGTACGTCTATTATGAATATGTGTCAATTGTTTGCTTCAGAAATAGCTATAAGGGTGGACTTCCCTGGTGGCAGAAGATTAAGATACTGCACTTCCAATGCAGGGCACACGGGTTCGATCCCTGGTCGGGGAACTAAGGTCCCGCATGCCACTTGGTGCAGCCAAATAATAATAATAACTCTAAGGAACTCTATCTCTTTCTATTGTTTCACCTTTCCAGAATACAAGAAAGGGTTTGTTTTTGGATTCCTGTGTGTGAGCAGAGGAGCTAGTGCCTATGCTTTGGAGAGTCAATGAATTCATCTGCAATTTAGATCATTTGTTTCCCAAGAAAAAATAGTGAGCCATAAAACTGTAATATTCCTCCTGGGAGTCTTCTCTCTCTTACTCTTGGAATAAATCCAGAGAAGACAAACACTTACAACACTGAGTACATCCCAGATAGGATCTGCAGTAAATATTGGCTCGTGCATCTACATTTAGTGGTTAGTTATTTACAGGGATACCTCTTCTACTAGACAGCCAGTTTCTCAGAGTTCAGGAAATACAGCACCGTCAGTGCCTTGAATATAGAGAGAGTACACTGTCTAGTGGCAGAAGCAGAGGACTACAGTTATTTCTCAACAGTCAGTAGCTTGACTCAGTTCTTACAGGAGGCACTGGTTGGCTTCAATTTTTGTAAAAATGGGAAGTGGAAGTAAAAACAGTCTCACATGATCAAAGGTCCACCAGAGTATAACTGCAAATTGCCAAGAAAAAAGTTGCAGGAACATCAAGTGTTGATGGTCAACTGAAAGGTTATAAAACAAATAACACTGGTTTGCTTCTTCTTGCTTGTATTTTCTTATTTTGAAGACATTTGGTACACTTGTTGTAATCCCATGTAAATTACTAATCTGCTATCTTCAGACTGAACCATTGGTTAATTTCAGCTTTAGACTTTTACATAGCAGGAAGGGATGGAAAAATCAGCCAAGTCACAGAGAAATATCTCTTCTGAGCTTGCCCTCTTTATTCACTCTCTCCCTCTTGTCTTTTCCCCCCACAAAAAACAGAACTATGCATTTCATCAAATCCAAGATAACACTGATTATGAGACTAACTGACTTTGCAGGTATAATTAAGAAAGAAAAGTACTGCCAATTAAAATGGCAGGAAGTTGGGGGGAGCTGTAACTTAAAATTGTATTTTATTTTTATTTCGAGAGTTAATTTAAGCTTATTTCGACAGAGCTCTCTTTCACATATGTTGCACTCACACACATATACAAAGAAAAAAATGAGCAAAATGACTAGAGTATGGTATTCCTAATGCCACTTCATACAGTATTAACTCTTTTCATTGTTTTTTGAGTTAGAAATTTTCTCCACACAGTTTTGCTGTGTGTACTATGAAAATGTTACATTTGCTGCACAAGCGTGCTCCACTATTCTCTCCGGGATTTTCCTTCAAGTCATAGACGCCCATTTCTACAAATGCTGGTTATTGCCTGATCTCACCAGATCAAAAGAAGGCTTTCAGCCAATGGCCAGAATTCTTATTTCTTCCTCAAATTATCTTTTAACAGTTTGTTGACTCAAATATTGAAGAGCTGCAGTTATCCAGTTATCCTTTTAAAATGTCAACCAAATTCAAAGCTATGGGTACAAAAGCAATGACAGTTATGTCAGGACTTCTGCTTGGCTATCATTGATTATAAGAGACCATTGATTGTAAGATGTTAGAAATGTTAAAATGTAAGTAAGTAAGTAAAATGAGAAGGTGAGGAGTTCATCTTAAGTTGGTGATATAAGTTTGTATTCAATTTCCACCACATAGAGTGGATAGTGGGGGAAGGGATATAGGGTTAGAAGTTAGGGTTGGAGAGCTCTCTTCTGATCATTATTACTTCAATGTCTGAGTTTTGGTGTCCCGTAGAGGACTCAGTGACTATAGGCTGACACCAATGTTGTTAAGGGAACTGTTTAAAGGTCTTTCAGGAGCATGTACAAAGAGCCTAGGTTTAAATTAGCATGTAGGTTTCACTTCCAACATTTCTAATTTATAATAATTAATTTATAGAAATAGATCCACCTTAATAAGAATCAAATTTCTTTGTCTCCCCCATCTCACGGTCAAAGACCAGAAGGGAATCTGAGCCATTTAACTGAAAATAGATATGTGGGGAACAACTTTTACCTTTAAGTTGAAGTGAGGCCAATTTGTATGTTGATTTCATTGAGGTTAGACTGGAGGCATTGTTTAGCTGATTATTCATACAGAAGTGTGGAATTAAAACAAAAAGTCAATAGATGGTAGTAGGAAAAGTGTTTCATGGTTAAAATAAATGCTCCTCCAATTGGATAGATTTGTGTGCATGCATGTGCCTGCTCAGCCGCTTCAGTCTTGTCCGACTCTGGAATCCGTGGACTGCAGCTCGCCAGGCTCCTCTGTCCATGGAATTCTCCAGGCAAGAATACTGGAGTGGATAGCCATTCCCTTCTCCAGAGGGTCCTCCTGACCCAGGGGTTGAACTTGGGTCTCCCATATTGCAGGCAGATTCTTTACCATCTGAGCCACCAGGGAAGCCCATTCAAAAAAGGCTCTTGGTTCTTTTAGGAATAAACTACAGTATGTTGAAAGTATATTAACCTGGTCTACCCCATAGATCCGAATAAGTTTTGGTTCAAAAGTATGTGACATACTATTTTGGTCAACTGTTGTTTAATTTTATTATGTAAAATTTCCAAGTTTACGAATGAGAATCTGACCAAAGCTGATAATACCAAATACAAACAAGCAGAAATACAAACTTAATATGCCCCATGTCAGGAACAAACACAATGTTAGCCTACTTATGTGTAGAGCTTATCTTTACAATTTGGTGTAAATAAAATGTAGACAATTTTTGTGTGTGTGAATTCATTAAATTTTTGGCTTAAAAAACATGGAAAATGCACAAAAGTAGCCCAAACAGATGTCCAAAAGGGTATTAACTATAGTGTAGAGTAAGCTTGCATGCGTGTGCTCAGTCGTGTCTGACTGTGCGGCCCCATGGATTATAGCCTGTTAGGCTCCTCATTCTCAAAATCCCCTGTCTATGGGATTTTCCAGGCAAGAATACTGGAGTGGGTTACCATTTCCTGCTCCAGAGGATCTTCCCTACCCAGGGATCAAATCCACATCTCCCATGTGCCCTGCATTGGCAGGCAGATCCTTTACCACTAGTGCCAGCTGGTATTCACTAGAGCCACTGGCTATTCATTTACCTCCACTTCACTTTGTATTAAGACTTTGCATAGCGACTTCCCTGGTGGTCCACTGGTTAAGAATTCACCCTGCAATGCAATGCAATGTTCAATTCCTGATCGGTGCCCTAAGATCCCACATGCCTCAGAGCAACTAAGTTTTCATGCCACGATGACTAAGCTCACATGCTGCAACTAGAAAGTCCACGTGCAGCAATGAAAGATCTCATGTGATACAACGAAGATGCTGTATGACACCACCGAGACCTGGTGCAGCCAAATAAATAAATACTTTAAAAAAAGACTCTGCATAGATCTCTTCAATTAGAATTGAAAATTTAAAATTGCAACCAAACTATTTTCAATCTTGCATTTAACAACATTTCAAGTTTAGAGTCTCTAAAGATGTTTTTGGTTATCTAGAAAAACAAGTAGGAGACATTTTCTTCATCCTGTCCTTTGGTTCAAAGAACTTATCTGCTTGAAACACCAAATGATATTTTCATATCTCATATTAGCCTTTTCATAATCCTTTCATATTATGTTATTGCTGATGGTAATTTTCAGTCCAGCTTTCCATTTTCTGATTAACCATAAAAAAAGACTCTTCAGACAGTTACAAACAGATAGGAAAGAATTTAATAGCTCTTTGTCAGTTCTTTGTATCTCTGGAATACTTAAAACCCCCCTCACATTTATATATTTTTCCTATAGTCTTATTAGACACTAATTCTTTTTTTTAAAGACACATTATTTTTAACAAAACATTTATTTCTTCATTTGGCTGTGCCAGGTCCTAGTTGTGGAAAGCAGGATCTTCGCTGAAGCATGCGAGATCTTCTAGTTGTAGCACCTGGGATTTAGTTCCCTGACCGGGGATGGAACCCAGGCTGCCGGCTTTGGGAGCTCAAAGTCTTAGCCCCTGGACCAGCAGGGAAGACCCTATACACTAATTCTTAAATGCAACAGGCTAATTTCCAGCTCTGCCCTTGTTCGAATCCTCACAAAGCCTGTTTTAATGAAGGACACACTAGTGGGATAGGTGGGGGAGTTGGGTACATACTGTAATTGTGCCATGGTGTTGGCCAGGCGTGGGGCTTGCCGAGTGACTCAGTGGTAAAGAATCTGTCTGCAAATACAGAAGATGTGGGTTCAATCCCTGGTTTGGGAAGATCCTCTGGAGAGGAAATTACAACCCACTCCAATATTCTTGCTTGGAAAATCCCATGAACAGGGGAGCCTAGTAGGCTACAGTCCATGGGGTCTAAAAGAGTCTGACACAACTGAGCAGAAACACATCCATACACGTTAGTCAGGCCACTTAGCTCAAGGAGGGTAAAAAAAGCAAAGGATATGAAATATAGTAGCAACAAACTAAAGAGATCTTTAGTTGGTTTTTTTTTTTTTTGGAACTGTTTTTTTTTTTTTTTTTTTTGAACTGTGGTGTTGGAGAAGACTCAAGGAGATCCAACCAGTCCATCCTAAAAGAAATCAGTCCTGAATATTCATTGAAAGGACTGATGCTGAAGCTGAAACTCCAATACTTGGGCTACCTGATGCGAAGAACTGACTCACTGGAAAAGACCCTGATGTTGGGAAAGATTGAGGGCAGGAGAAAAAGGGGACACCAGAGGATTAGATGGTTGGATGGCATCACTGACTCAATGGAAGTGAGTCTGAGTAACCTCCGGGAGTTGGTGATGGACAGGGAAGATTGGCGTGCTGCAGTCCATGGGGTCGCAGAGTCGGACATGACTGAGCAACTGAACTAAACTGAACTGAAAGAGCTCTGGTTGATTGGAAGGACCAGAACTTGTATCTTTATTGGGACGCCAGCTTCTTGTCACTTGCTCTTCATCCACACCAACATTGCAGGTGACTTCTGAACTATCCCAAGGCTCCAATTTCTGTAACTGCTGTAGTATATTCTCTCCCAATCTCTGTCACAGCAAATGTGCTTGCTTTCCTCTCTTAAACTTTCCTATGCATACGTGCAAGCATGCACACACACGGACACACACAGTAGCCGATGTTCAGTAAGCCATTCTGAGCCTACACACTGGGAGCTATTAATGAAGCTTTTGAACTTCACAGTAACGAAGTTCCCTGCCCCAGGGTGCTGTTCCCTTCTCTGCCTGCCTTTCCTTCTGCACCAGGGCAGACTTCTCTTGCCTCCTCAGGTGAAATTCTGTTTCCAACAGCCAGTTCCCGTTACCTCTACCAATTCAGTCCCTCCTTCTTTGGAAGAGACTCAAAACGTTATGGTGCTGGTGGTAAAGTACCCACCTGCCAATGCAGGAGACATAAGAGACACAGGTTCAATCCCTGGTTCGCGAAGATTCCCTGGAGGATGTAATGGCAATCTACCCCAGTATTCTTGCCTGAAGAATCCCATGGACAATGGAGCCTGGCAGGCTATAGTCCATAGCATCGCAAAGAGTCAGACACAACTGAAGTCACTTAGCTCAGAGGCAAAACATATTAGAGGTTACAAAATCATAATATCTTCATCTTTTAAAGAGGTAGTGTGGACAGGACAGGTATGGAAAGGGACAAGAAATAACACAGCGTTTCTTCATTGGGTGTGTTCAAATGACATGGGACTTAAATTCGGTGGAATTTTGGCTCTCTTGATTTCTCTATCCATGAAATGGGAGAGTATGTGTCCTGCCAGGCAGAGGATTATGAAAACTGTCTATCCAGCATACTTTTTGTTTGTTCAAAAAGCCAGTATAAAGTATTGTTTCAGGATGAGTTGAGGTACTCTGCCAGATATCTATTTGAAGTTTGTCCAGAATATTAATACCTTCATCCTTTGTTTCAGGAATCCCAATGCCTCCAGACCCATTGGAAGTAACATGGCTGTGGGTTTATACTTTCATACAAGACAAAAGCATGCCTGTTACAAAAATGTCATTAACTCGAGCGGTAGGAGGTTTCACGTTTTCCGTTGTGTGAGGTTCACAAGATGTTGGGAAAGAGCACATATTTTAGCTTATATGGATTCTCACCCTAAATTAAGTTTACACTGAAGCACAGCTGAAACTGAGTTTCGCTTGATTTCCACCTGAAACCATAATTCATCTCAGGTTCACTTGAAATGTGCCCCTATCTAGTTTAGGACTGCAGACAGGTTCACTCAGAGTTTCACAAGCCTCAGCAAACCTCTCACCCAACTTGACCTGAATTTGAGGCTTTGATTCAGTTTGGAGTTTTCATTCAGGAGCTTTGCACGATCCTGGGCTATCTCGGGCCATGATCTGAAATCCCATCAGACTCACTTCAGACCGTATGGAGCAAAGACAGAGACCTCTGTGGCTATTATTACTGGGCACACATTCATTCCATTACGTCTATATCCTCAGTCACCTTCACTTTATACTGTGAATACGTTTTCTTAAAAAAAAAAAAAAGACATTACATATTAGTCTCAGTGACGGCTAAAAATGAACTGGTCAAAAAGCTTGTCAATTTCTTGACACTCCATTACATATACTGAAGGATTGGTTCTGAAGTCTTTGCCTTTATTTCTCCCAACAGACATGTTTGCTACTTTTGAATTTGATAATCACCTCCAACTACATAATGTTTTAAGATCTAAAACTATTATTTCTAATTATGTTGGTAACTTTTGAGGGAGGCACTCTGTGAAATTTGTAGGATCTCCGTTTCCCCACCAGAGATAGAACAGGAGCCCTTGGCAGTGAAAGTGCAGAGTCCTACCCACTGGACCACCAAGGAATTCCCCGTGAGTAACTTTTCAAGAGGGTCCATTATAGAACTACAAGTATAAAGGTCACCAAAGAATTCTAGTCAGTCCTTTAAAATAAAGTGTAGACCTTTGTAACAAATGAGACAATACGAAGTTGTGTATTTTTTAAAGTCTGGTGTTCATACCATTGGTTTTCCTTGTGCTACTTATGTCCCAATGTGAAAATCTATTTGCATGACAAGTGCTTGTATATACTTCAATGATTCTTATTTTTATGGTGAACTATACTTTGTGGCTGCTTTCAACACAGATAACAGTAGATCATAAAATGAAATGAATAAAACCATATAAAATAGAGAAATTCCTATTTTGACAATGGGGAGAAATTCTTATTTCCTTTGGTGAATAATGCAAATGAAGAATTTTTCTCACTTATAGTGCTTTAGGAGAATCTGGCTACAGAGCATTGGGTTTTCCCAGAAAACAGTGGTTTACAATTGATTTCCAAGTTATTTCTCAAATCCTCAGGAAACAGATTAGCTTTGCAGCATAGCCTTATTTATTCAAATATATTAGAAATCAGGTGGGTCTCAAATTGGTAAAATGTCTGAATAGAAGACTATTTGTAAAGAAATGAATCTGGATTCCTTTTAAGGATATATGGTCACTGAAACATCACTAATAAAGTTTCTAAGTCAAATCCTTTGAAGGAAACTCTTTCACGAATAGAAGAGACAGTTGAGAATAAATTACAATCAGCAAGTCAATTGTTTCTAATAAGTGAATTCTAGAAAACTATTTGTTCCTTTAAGATTTAAGAGTCTCTCCAAGTCTAGTTTTCTCTATTAATTTTCTGGGTACACTTTGTGTTCACAGTGAATGGAAACGTAGGCTTCAATCTGGCTTCTGCATCAGTGAGGACTGGGAGAAATTGGGAAGCATCCCTAGCCTCTAGCCTGCTGCCTCCCTGGCTAATTCACTCATGACTTCAGGCTACATTTTTTTCCTCTTCCATTGCCACCATATCCCAGGCAAACAAATGTATTTCCCCTCTACCCCCATTTTCTCTGGTGTTCAGTGAACCCATTTTCCAGCCCCAGATCACCATCCAGCTTAAAACTTCCTTCATCTGTTTTTCTTCCTCCCCTCCCCGAGTACAATCTGTGACAGAGAAGTATCCAGCCAGTGGTTTCACAATTTTACTTCTGTTCTTTGTTTCCTCTGCCAGAATCTCGGCTCAGTTGCTTATCCTTTGCTACCTGGCCTAACCATAGCCTTTCAAGAATTCTCTTTCCTTCTAACCACCCTCCTGTTAACCCTTTCCCCAGAACATTGGGCACCTCATGACCTCTGACCACAGCACTCCTCTGCTCAACAACCTCTCATGGGCCAGCCACTGGAAGCCTCCACAAGAGCTGATCCTAGCTCTTCCCAATGTGAGCTCCTGTTCCCCACTGGGTAAACCTCACAGTGGAGCCAGTCAGGTGATTTTCTGTTCCCCAAACACATTATGTGCCTTCTAACCTCTTTATGTACTTTCATGCCATTCCTCCACGTTCTTCTCAAAATGCCATCAACCTTTCAGAGTCAAAACCAAACATCAAAGTTTCCTTACAGGCACAGATAGCATAGAGTGTTAGTCACTCAGTCATGTCCAACTCTTTGCAACCATGTAGACTGTAGGCTGCCAGGCTTCTGTGTCCATGTAATTCTCTAGAATACTGGAGTGGGTAGCCTTTCCCTTCTCCAGGGGATTCTTCCAACCCAGGGAATGAATCCAGGTCTCCTGCATTGCAGGAAGATTCTTTACCATCTGAGCCACCAGGGAAGGCCCTGTAGCACACAGAAGTCCTGGCCATATTTATAAAAACATGATTATCCAGAACTTTTGTGAATCTGTATATCACATAGATGTATATATCTTGGACTCACAAAACACTTGATAGTTAACAAAGAATTTTCACCCATATTATCTCATTTAATTCTTATATCAAACCCATTAGATGGGCAATATCAACAGCTGACTAACAAAGAAGCTGAATCTGGGAAAGTTGTGTGGGTTACTCAAGGTCACCTAGCTGAGAAGTGACAAAAGTAGGTTTCACACCCAGGTCTTGGAACAACTCCGGGGTGCTTTCAACCCTATCACAATGACCTCCACAGTAATTTCTGCAGCAGATGGGGAAAGAGGCCAGGTAATGGAGGGTCACAGGAGGTTTCTGGGAACAGCAGTGGCATGATCAAAGCGTTGCTGCAGGAAGATTGATCTGGTGGGGCTGCGTAGAGGGGATGGAAGCAGGAAAGCCCTGCTGGAAACCATCTTGCCCTCCTCTGAACTCCCAGGGCTCTTTGTTTATACTCCCTGTGAAGCATTAATCCAGTGCTGCAAATGGGTTATTTATTTGTTTACATGACTCCCTTCCTACTAACACTTTGCTTAGAGCAGAAAGGATTTAATGTGCCTTTAAACTGTCTTGTATTTTACAGCTAGATTAATACAACTAGGTTCTTATCTTCTCCACTTAATTTTAAGCCTTGAGTATAAAAAACATGGATTTTACATCTCTGTACTAACTGCATGTTTGACATGAGGCCATACTGATGGTGGATGTTCAGAATCTAACGAGTGAATGACATTTGAGACATTTCTGCTAAGGATGGGACTGGAGAGGAGTTATGGCTAAGTAAATTACAGTGTTTGATATTTCACAATAATCTGCAACCATTAATAGGATGAGGCAAAATTATATGAGTTTAAATGGTGAGAAGACTGTGATAAACTGTTTATAAATCACAGAAAACGAGACATTCCTAGCAGTTAAGAATCTGCCTGCCGATGTGGGATACAGGTTTGATCCCTGGTCCGGGGATGATTCCATAGGCCGTGGAGCAATTAAACTCCTGTGTCACAGCTACTGAGCCGGCATGCCCTAGAGACTGTACTCGCAAAACAGAGAGTAACCCCACCCCCTCAACAACTAAAGAAAGCCTGCGTTGCAGCAACAAAGACCCAGCACAGCCCACAAATGAAACTAATTTTAAAAATTTCTTTAAGAAAAAATCACAGAACACACACACGTATATATATGAAAAAAAAAGTGTGTGTGTGTTTGGTGCATATAGAACTATTAACGCTGGTTGCCTCTGGGAAAAGTAATGGAATCAGGAAAGAGTCATGTAGAATTTTATGTTATAATTTATATACAGAGTTTACATAATAATTCTGTATAGATTTGTACACATTGGAAAATGTATTTTACAATGAGTTTGTATGACTTTTGTGTGTCCAGGGAATTTGGTAATGCAAACCATATACAACTAAGGACTAATATTACAGTTCCATGTTGTCTTGTCACCTTAGCCAGGGTGAAGAAAAGAACCATTTAGTCTCTCCCACATGCTAAATGTCTTCATTTAACTTAATCCTGAAGATTCTTTCCAGGCTGTTTGCGTATCCACCTCTGAGTCCAGTTTCCCTCTCTGTATTGCCTGTGCCCAGTGGAGGCAGAAAAGATGCCCTATAC
The DNA here is from genome assembly GCF_042477335.2 of Ovis canadensis. NCBI lineage: Eukaryota > Metazoa > Chordata > Mammalia > Artiodactyla > Bovidae > Ovis > Ovis canadensis. Next base: position 159,893,677 of record NC_091247.1, on the reverse strand, counting down.
ATGGTCTCCTGGTGTCCTTTTTTTCTTTACATTTTAGGACTTAAAAAAAATTTTTTTTAGGACTTTGAATGGTACATCCTGGTCCCTCCCTGTTTGACTCTCTTTCCTCTCCTTGGGCCTGTCTGCCTGGATCCAGTCCAGTTGGCTACCACAGACACTCCAGTAAGATATCACAGTGCTCCTTGACATCTCCAGTGTAGCTCCTAGAGGCTTCAGTTACATGTGTTAAACCACCCTGGACCTGTTCTTTTACTTTCAGGAGAAAGAAAAATTCTACCACTTCTGACTTTCTTCCCTCCATCTCCCTGCCACTCCAGGTCAACAATCATGATTTTTCAGAAGGAAATTATTTTCCTTAAAGATTCCATTGATGACAAAATACTGTCATTGGGTGATTACAACCTTTTCTAAGTATTAATACCTAAATAGTATTTAGAACTAGGGTTTTCACCATTGGTCATTAGCCTTCTTTTTCTTGCATTTGAGTATTTTCTCTTTTGAAAAGTACATTTTTCCCCTTGATTTTTTTTTTAAATTCATCCATGGCTGTGTGCGTGCTACGTGGCTTCAGTTGTGTCCAACTCTTTGCGACACTATGGACTACAGCCTGCTAGGCTCCTCTGTCCATAGGATTCCCCAGGCAAGAATACTGGAGTGGGTTGCCATGCCCTTCTCCAGGGAACCTTCCCCACCCAGGGATCGAACTCGAGTCTCTTATATCTCCTACCCTAGCAGGTGGGTTCTTTACTGCCAGGGCCACCTGGGAGGCACTCTATTCATCAACTCACCACTGAATATCTTTTTTTAAATTGCATTAAATCTCACTTTCTAGTCAAGGCTATGGTTTTTCCAGTAGTCATGTATGGATGTGAGAGTTGAACTATAAAGAAAGCTGAGTGCCAAAGAATTGATGCTTTTGAACTGTGGTGTTGGAGAAGACTCTTGAGAGTCCCTTGGACTGCAAGGAGATCCAACCAGCCCATCCTAAAGGAGATCAGTCCTGGGTGTTCATTGGAAGGACTGATGTTGAAGCTGAAACTCCAATACTTTGGCCACCTGATGTGAAGAACTGACTCATTTGAAAAGACCTTGATGCTGAGAAAGATTGAAGGCAGGAAGAAAGGGGAACGACAGAGGATGAAATGGTTGGATGGCATCACCCACTCAATGGACATGAGTTTGAGTAAACTCCAGGAGTTGGTGATGGACAGAGAGGCCTGGTGTGCTGCGGTGCATGGCGTCACAAAGAGTCAGACACGACTGAGTGACTGAACTGAACTGAACTGAATGTTCATCTCTCTTAACACTTTAATTATAATCAAAAACGAGTCATCTTATCAGACAGCACTATGTAACTTCACGTTGTATGACCAAGCGAACCACACTATAAAATACGAGGCTACTGAACAATCTCTAGGAACCCGAGGAGACTGTTTGTCATGACCAGGCATGCCCTACCACTGCCGTCACCGTCTTTCCCACTTCCCTCAACTTCTTAATGAGCATCCCAAAGCTCAGGGGCAGTGTCGCTGAGGCAGTCAAGTCTGAAACCAAGAACCCTTTCCACCAAGAACCAGCTGGGTATGCAGTGCATCAAAAATGCCTACTATGAGCTCCACAGTCACCATTCTTCACATACCTGTGCCCAGATGCACTGTACCTGACGTGTTACTGATCATATATAAGATGGGCAGAACTACATATGTAAACAACTTCCGGCAAGAAAGAGCTCTCTGCAGGAGGCACTGGCCTGTCACTAACATTAAGTCAGGCACGCCTTTGCTCTACTCATTTTCAACCCCAGCAAATCTTTCAAGTCTTTGGATCACACAATACCACACCAAACCTGTTGGATCTTTCCTAGACCAAAGAATTAGAAATGAAAAATAAGTAAATTAACAGATGATCAGATCTCTTCCCTAGCTTCCCCTTCAGTCATCTTAGGAACAAACTGTGTGAACAAGATAGCATCTAAAGAGAAATCAGGGACTTTCCTGGTGGTCCAGTGGCTAAGACTCCATGTTTCCAATACAGTGGCCCAGATTCAGTTCCTGATCAGGGGACTACATTACACATGCCTCAACTAAGAATTCGAATGCTGCAACTAAAGAAATAATAAAAAACAAACCCATGTACCACAACTAAAAAAGATCCCGAATGCCGCAACTAAGACTGGAGCCCTCAGTTTAGTTCAGTCGCTCAGTCTTGTCCGACTCTTTGAACCCCATGAACCACAGCACACCAGGCCTCCCTGTCCATCTACAACACTGGGAGTTTACCCAAATTCATGTCCATTGAGTTGGTGATGCCATCCAGCCATCTCATCCTCTGTGGTCCCCTTCTCCTCCTGCCCTCAATCTTCCCCAGCATCAGAGTCTTTTCAAATGAGTCAGTTCTTTACATTAGGTGGCCAAAGTATTGGAGTTTCAGCTTCAACATCAGTCCTTCCAATGAACACAGGACTGATCTCCTTTAGAATGGACTGGTTGGATCTCCTTGCAGTCCAAGAGACTCTCAAGAGTCTTCTCCAACACCACAGTTCGAAAGCATAAATTCTTCAGTGTTCAGCTTTCTTTATAGTCCAACTTTCACATCCATATATAACTACTGGAAAAACCATAGCCTTGACTAGACGGACCTTTGTTGACAAAGTAATGTCTCTGCTTTTTAATATACTGTCTAGGTTGGTTATAACTTTCCTTTCAAGGAGTAAGAGTCTTTGAATTTCATGGCTGCAATCACCATCCCCAGTGATTTTGGAGCCCCCCAAAATAAAGTCAGCCAGTGTTTCTCCCTCTATTTGCCATGAAGTGATGGGACCAGATGCCACAATTTTAGTTTTCTGAATGTTGAGCTTTCCTCTTTCACTTTCATAAAGAGGCCCTTTAGATCTTCTTCACTTTCTGGCATAACGGTGGTATCATCTGCATATCTGAGGTTATTGATAGTTCTCCCAGCAATCTTGATTCTAGTTTGTGCTTCTTCCAGCCCAGCATTTCTCATGATGTACTCTGCAAATAAGTGAAGTAAGCAGGGTAACAATGCACAGCCTTGACGTACTCCTTTCTGAATTTGAAACCAGTCTGTTGTTCCATATCCAGTTTTAACTGTTGCTTCCTGACCTGCATACAGGTTTCTCAAGAGGCAGGTCAGGTGGTCTGGTATGCCCATCTCTCTCAGAATTTTCCACCATTTATTGTGATCCACACAGTCAAAGGCTTTGGCATAGTCAATAAAGCAGAAATAAATGTTCTTCCGGAACTGTCTTGCTTTTTCGATGATCCAGTGGATGTTGGCAATATGATCTCTGGTTCTTCCCCCTTTTCTAAAACCAGCTTGAACATCAGGAAGTTCACAGTTCACGTATTGTTGAAGCCTGGCTTGGGGAATTTTGAGCATTACTTTACTAGCATGTGAGATGAGTGCAATTGTGTGGTAGTTTGGGCATTCTTTGGCATTGCCTTTCTTTGGGATTGGAATAACAACGGACCTTTTCCAGTCTTGTGGCCACTGCTGTTTTCCAAGTTTGCTGAGATGGTGAGCACAGCACTTTCACAGCATCATCTTTTAGGATTTGAAATAGCTCAAGTGGAATTCCCAGAGAAGGCAATGGCACCCCACTCCAGTACTCTTGCCTGGAAAATCCCATAGACGGAGGAGCCTGGTGGGCTGCAGTCCATGAGGTTGCTAGGAGTCGGACGTGACTGAGTGACTTCCCTTTTACTTTCCACTTTCATGCATTGGAGAAGGAAATGGCAACCCACTCCAGTACTCTTGCCTGGAAAATCCCAGGGATGGAGGAGCCTGGTGGGCTGCCGTCTATGGGGTCACACAGAGTTGGACACGACTGACGTGACTTAGCAGCAGCAGCAGCAAGTGGAGTTCCATCACCTCCACTAGCTTTGTTCGTAGTGATCATTTCTAAGGCCCACTTGACTTCACATTCCAGGATGTCTGGCTCTAGGTGAGTGATCACACCATAGTGATTATCTGGGTCATGAAGCTCTTTTTCGTACAGTTCTTCTGTGTATTCTTGCCACCTCTTCTTAATATCTTCTGCTTCTGTTAAGTCCATACCATTTCTGTCCTTTATTGAGCCCATCTTTGCATGAAATGTTCCCTTGGTATCTCTAACTTTCTTGAAGAGATCTCTAGTCTTTCCCATTCAATTGTTTTCCTCTATTTCTTTGCATTGATCACTGAGAAAAGCTTTCTTATCTCTTCTTGCTGTTCTTTGGAACTCTGAATTCAGATGCTTATATCTTTCCTTTTCGCCTCTCTTCTTTTCACAGCTATTTGTAAGGCCTCCTCAGGCAGCCATTTTGCTTTTGTGCATTTCTTTTTCTTGAGGATGGTCTTGATTCCTGTCTCCTGTACAATGTCATGAACCTCTGTCTATAGTTTATCAGGCACTCTGTCTATCAGATCTAGTCCCTCAAATCTATTTCTCACTTCCACAGTATAATCATAAGGATCTCATTTAGATCATACCTGAATGGTCTAGTGGTTTTCCCCACTTTCTTCAATTTAAGTCAATTTGGCAATAAGGAGTTCATGATCTGAGCCACAGTCAGCTCCCAGTCTTGTTTTTGCTGACTGTATAGAGCTTTTCCATCTTTGGCTGCAAAGAATATAATCAATCTTATTTCGGTGTTGATCATCTGGTGATGTCCATGTGTACAGTCTTCTCTTGTGTTGTTGGAAGAGGGTGTTTGCTATGACCAGTGCATTCTCTTGGCAGAACTCTATTAGCCTTTGCCCTGCTTCATTCTGTACTCCAAGGCCAAATTTGCCTGTTACTCCAGGTGCTTCTTGACTTCCTACTTTTGCATTCCAATCCCCTATAATGAAAAGGACATCTTTTTTGGGTGTTAGTTCTAAAACGTCTTGTAGGTCTTCATAGAACCATTCAACTTCAGGTTCTTCAGCATTACTGGTCGGGGCATAGCCTTGGATTACTGTGATATTGAATCGTTTGCCTTGGAAAAGAAGAGAGATTATTCTGTCGCTTTTCAGATTGCATTCAAGTCAGCTAATAAATAAATATTTTAAAATAAATAAATAAATAAAAATAAAGGAAAATCAGAAGAAGTCGACAAGCCTATACTCAGTAGGGGATGGTGATGACTCTGACCCCTATCTTAATGATTAACTGAGATTAGTTCCATTTTTCCCTTTAAAAACTCTCATGGCCAAGAATCATCAGAGGCGATCTTTGGGCGACTCTGAGTCCACCATCTCCTCAGATGGCTGGCATTCGGATTAAAAACAACTTTCCTTTCTACCAACATTTACTTCTCTCAAGGACTGATTTTTGAGTGGTGAGCAGCTGGACCTGAGTTCAGTAAAAGTGGACATCAGGTAAAACTTTTACAAAAGAGCATGTAGAAAATTTCAGGAAGGTTTTGAAGTTCACATTAAATTGTTCTTGCACGAGTCTGATGTCACCCAAATTCCACTTTCTAGGTGAATTCATTCTCTCTCACCTCTATAATCCTGGAAATTGAATCAAGCCATAGTTTTAATATTTCATGGTCACAGACTGCTTGAGAAATTGAGGAAAACCAGGAGACCTCTTCTTCCTGAAAAAAGTGCAACTGTTTATAAATATGAAAATCTACAATTTCAAGGCTTTTGCCTATTCTAATGCCCTTCCCATCTCAGAAGTTTTTTGTTTTTTTTTTGTTTTTTCTCCTCTTAGACCCCAGGTTAAGAAGCCTAAACTACAAAGCAGCACTATTTCCAATAGCCAAGACATGGAAACAGCTTAAATGTCCATTGACAGATTAATGGATGAAGATGTGGTAGAATATTACACAGAAATCCAAGAATGAAATAATAACATGTGCAGCAACACAGATAGACTTAGAGATTATTATACTAAGTGAAGTAGGTCAGACAAAGACAAATACCATATGCTATCATTTATATGTGCAATCTAGAAAAAGTGATACAAACAAACTTATTTACAAAACAAAAATAGACTCACATATATTGAAACCAAACTTATGGTTACTAAAGGGGAAAGGGGAGAGGGATATATTAGGAATTTAGGGTTATCAGATACACATTATATAAAGTAGATAACCGACAAGAACCTACTATATAGCATAAGGGACTATATTCAATATCTTGTAATAATGTATAATGGAAATGAAATGAAATGAAGATCGCTCAGTCATGTCTGACTCTTTGTGACCCCGTGGACTGTAGCCTGCCGGGCTCCTCTGTCCAAGCCAGAATACTAAAGTATTTGTTACTTTCTCCAGGGGAATCTTCCCAACCCAGGGATCAAACCCAGGTCTCCTGCATTACAGGCAGATTCTTTACCCTCTGAGCCACCAGGGAAGCCCAACGTATAATGGAAAAGAATCTGAAAAAGAATACAGGTATGTATATGTATAACTGAATCACTTTCTGTACACCTAAAACACTAAACCAACTATACTTCAATTTAGAAAAGAACCTTGAATTAAAGGGAATAAATCAATCTTCTGGAAAAAAGTCCAGGGTTGTTGTTGTTCAGTCACTAAGTCGTGTCTGACTCTTTGCGACCCCATGGACTGCAGCACATCAGTCTTTCCTGTCTTTCACCATGTCCCAGAGTTTGCTCTTCTCCTGTTCATTGATTGGTGATGCCATCCAACCATCTTGTCCTGTCTCCCGCTTCTCCTCCTTCCCTCAATTTTTCCCACTGTCAGGATCTTTTCCAGGGAGTTGGCTCTTTGCATCAGGTGGCCAAAGTATGGGAGCTGCAGCTTCAGCATTAATCCATCCAACGAATATTCAGGGTTGATTTCCTTTAAATGGAGCTTATAGATGGTTCTTACAGAGGATGAGCAGAATGGCTTTAAGCTTGTGGGTCAATCAGGAGTGAGGCTGAGAACAAAGATCTATGCCAAACTGCTGACTTCCCTCAGGTAGCAGAGTTGAATGCTTACAACAAACTTTTGTATCAGATCAAAGTGGGTGAAGCCTGGCTCTGTCCTATGGTAAATGCAGGCAATTTACTCATCTCCCCTAAACTCCATGACCTTCAGTTGTAAAATGAGGAGAGGAATGGTTTAATGGGGATGATCTTAAAAATGAAGGACTTATGAAATTATCCTTAGAATGCCTGCACAGATACTATGTATAAATATTATGTTGTTTCTCTTTCTCAGGCTCTGAAATGATTCTGTGCAGGTCATTTACACTATTCAGTTCAGTTCAGTTCAGTTCAGTAGCTCAGTCATGTCCAACTCTTTGCGACCCCATGAACTGCAGCACGCCAGGCCTCCCTGTCCATCACCAACTCCCAGAGTTCACTCAAACTTACGTCCATCAAGTCAGTGATGCCATCCAGCCATCTCATCCTATGTCATCCCCTTCTCCTCCTGCCCCCAATCCCTCCTAGCATCAGGGTCTTTTCCAAGTATTGGAGTTTCAGCTTTAGCATCAGTCCTTCCAATGAACACTCAGGACTGATCTCCTTTAGGATGGACTGGTTGGATCTCCTTGCAGTCCAAGGGACACTCAAGAGTCTTCTCCAACACCACAGTTCAAAAGCATCAATTCTTCAGCACTCAGCTTTCTTCACAGTCCAACTCTCACATCCATACATGACCACTGGAAAAACCATAGCCTTGACTAGATGGACCTTTGTTGGCAAAGTCATGTCTCTGCTTTTGAATATGCTGTTTAGGTTGGTCATAACTTTCCTTCCAAGGAGTAAGCATCTCTTAATTTCATGGCTGCAGTGATTTTGGAGACCAAAGAAATAAAGTCTGACACTGTTTGCACTGTTTTCCCATCTATTTCCCATGAAGTGATGGGACCAGATGCCATGATCTTAGTCTTCTGAATATTGAGCTTTAAGCCAACTTTTTCACTCTCTTCTTTCACTTTCATCAAGAGGCTCTTTAGTTCCTCTTCACTTTCTGCCATAAGGGTGGTGTCATCTGCATATCTGAGGTTATTGATAGTTCTCCTGGCAATCTTGAAGCCAGCTTGTGCTTCTTCCAGCCCAGCGTTTCTCATGATGTACTCTGCATAGAAGTTAAATAAGCAAGGTGACAATATACAGCCTTGATGTACTCCTTTTCCTATTTGGAACCAGTCTGTTGTTCCATGTCCAGTTCTAACTGTTGCTTCCTGACATGCATACAGGTTTCTCAAGAGGCAGGTCAGGTGGTCTGGTATTTCCATCTCTTGAAGAATTTTCCACAGTTTATTGTGATCCACACAGTGAAAGGCTTTGGCATAGTCAATAAAGCAGAAATAGATGTTTTTCTGGAACTCTCTTGCTTTTTCCATGATCCAGAGGATGTTGGCAATTTGATCTCTGGTTCCTCTGCCTTTTCTAAAACCAGCTTGAACATCTGGAACTTCACTGTTCACGTATTGCTGAAGCCTTTATACTAGAGTATGAATTAAAATCAAATGCTAACTCACCAAAAGCTTCTGCACATTAAACTTTCTTTCGGTGTAGGAAGCTGTCCCATGTCAGTCCTTGGGGAAAAAAATGGCAGCCATAAACACAAGATAAAGGAGGAAGTTTAAAAGACACCATAGCATCCTTTAAAATCACAGCTCTGTGATAGCTGAGCTAGATCTGGATGCAGGAAGGGACAAAAGGGAAGGACTGCAGCAGGGATTATGGAGTAAGGAGGCACATCTGGTCCTCTATAAGTAAGGAGGCACATCTGGGGCTCACGTCCTCTATATTCTGCTGGCTGTATCTGAAATCCAAAATTAAAATCCATCTATGGTCAGTGAAACGCTGGCTGCTCAGTCATCTGGAAGGTCCTGTGGTCCAGCCCACAAATCTAAACTGAGCAAAGATGTCAACTACATGACTTAAAAAATACTGCCTCACAAGAATATACAATGGAGTAAAGACAATCTCTTTAACAAGTGGTGCTGGGAAAACTGGTCAACCACTTGTAAAAGAATGAAACTAGATCACTTTCTAACACCGCACACAAAAATAAACTCAAAATGGATTAAAGATCTAAATGTAAGATCAGAAACTATAAAACTCCTAGAGGAGAACATAGGCAAAACACTCTCAGACATAAATCACAGCAGGATCCTCTATGATCCACCTCCCAGAATTCTGGAAATAAAAGCAAAAATAAACAAATGGGATCTAATTAAAATTAAAAGCTTCTGCACAACAAAGGAAAATATAAGCAAGGTGAAAAGACAGCCTTCTGAATGGGAGAAAATAATAGCAAATGAAGCAACTGACAAACAACTAATCTCAAAAATATACAAGCAACTTATGCAGCTCAACTCCAGAAAAATAAACGACCCAATCAAAAAATGGGCCAAAGAACTAAATAGACATTTCTCCAAAGAAGACATACGGATGGCTAACAAACACATGAAAAGATGCTCAACATCACTCATTATTAGAGAAATGCAAATCAAAACCACAATGAGGTACCACTTCACACCAGTCAGAATGGCTGCGATCCAAAAATCTGCAAGCAATAAATGCTGGAGAGGGTGTGGAGAAAAGGGAACCCTCCTACACTGTTGGTGGGAATGCAAACTAGTACAGCCACTATGGAGAACAGTGTGGAGATTCCTTAAAAAATTGCAAATAGAACTACCTTATGACCCAGCAATCGCACTGCTGGGCATACACACCGAGGAAACCAGAATTGAAAGAGACACATGTACCCCAATGTTCATTGCAGCACTGTTTATAATAGCCAGGACATGGAAACAACCTAGATGTCCATCAGCAGATGAATGGATAAGAAAGCTGTGGTACATATACACAATGGAGTATTACTCAGCCGTTAAAAAGAATTCATTTGAATCAGTTCTGATGAGATGGATGAAACTGGAGCCGATTATACAGAGTGAAGTAAGCCAGAAAGAAAAACACCAATACAGTATACTAACACATATATATGGAATTTAGGAAGATGGCAATGACGACCCTGTATGCAAGACAGGGAAAGAGACACAGATGTGTATAACGGACTTTTGGACTCAGAGGGAGAGGGAGAGGGTGGGATGATTTGGGAGAATGACATTCTAACATGTATACTATCATGTGAATTGAATCGCCAGTCTATGTCTGACGCAGGATGCAGCATGCTTGGGGATGGTGCATGGGGATGACCCAGAAAGATGTTATGGGGAGGGAGGTGGGAGGGGGGTTCATGTTTGGGAATGCATGTAAGAATTAAAGATTTTAAAATTTAAAAATAAATAAATAAATAAATAAAATAAAATAAAATAAAAAATACTGCCTCAAATTGCAAGCATATTGGCCTGACATCTATACCAAGGGAGCACGGCAATATAGTAAACACAGTTGATGGAATGCAGAGGATCTATCACAGAGAACAGATGTCAAGCCAACCTACAAGGTGGCCAAAGTCTTGAGATCTTTGGGTACTGGTGGTAATCATGCTTTATGATTCAGCCATGTAATGCATCGTCCTGACCACTGCTTTTGACAGTTTCATTATTGTGATAAATGGTGTGGTTACAATAGCCACGCATGGTTCCCACTCAGGACGTTCTATCTTTATTATACTGGGACACCCATAGTTTCTGGAGAGGCTTATGGTCCATTCTACTAACTCTCCAAGGAAAACACATAGAGCCTTTAGAATGATGACATAGTGTGATCTGAGGAGATTTAAGCTTTTATTTATCAATTTCTATACTAGTAATCTCAACCCCTTGAAGTATATAAGGATTTTATTTCATGTTCTATTAAAACAGACCTGTAGCACTTCCTCTAATTTAATGACTCAGGTGCATGTAGTCTTAAAACATTGAAAGTCAGACATCTGTGTATGTGCTTATTGTTTTTTAGTGTATATATATGTTACAAACATAGCAAGTTGTTTGATGAAAGCATATGTCTCTGGATTTCATTTTACTTCATGGAATGAAATCGGAAACAACTCAGATTATTTAAGTAGGTTATTTAAAGCATAACATTGATTGTGCAACTTGTTTTGTTTTTTAAATATTTAAAAGGCCCATGAGTTGTTTGACCCTACAAACAGAGATTTTGGTTTCTAACTTGGTCTGATCTTCATTAACAACTGTTCCTTCCTCATAAACAGAAGAAATAGACAGGGATGCAAAGCTCTCTGTGTGCATGCTAAGTTGTTTCGGTTGTGTTTGACTCTGTGCAACCCTATGGACTATGGCCCACCAGGCTCCTCTGTCCATGGATTCTCCAGGCAAGAATACTGAAGTGAGTTGCCATGTCCTTCTCCAGGGGATCTTCCCAACCCAGTGATTGAACCCACGTCTCTTATGTCTCCTGCATTGACAAGAGAGTTCTTTACCCTTACTTAGTACCACCTAGGAAGCCTGAAGAGCTCACTAACTCCTTCCAAATCTGATGCTCTTGATGTGCTCTCACTCTTTCTCTCCAGTTAACTTTTTACAGGATTTGTTAACTGTCAGTTAAGGATAGATTAAATTTGGGAATCTTCACTTCTTGGAGAGCACCAAGCATCTGCAGGACTGAAAGTGATGAGAGATAATCTCTATTCTAAGAGACTAGCTTTAGTTCCTTGGAGCTACTTAACACCTTGTTTCTTTGATTAACTGAAAACTTTAACTAGTAAAGCAGAGTTAAGAACGAAAGATGTAATTCTAGGGCCCAGGCCCACTGTGTATGTGAATGAATGGAAAGTTAATTGAGGAAAAAGGCAGAGTGTATTTCATTCATTGTTAATTTACGTGGAGTTGATAAGCAAAGAAGGAAAATGTTTTTAAATTCCCAGGTATGTTTCTCAGCTTATGTCAATATTTTGGGTTTCTTTTCCATGGTAATTTCAAAGGTCAGAATTGTGTTTTGTATGTTTTTATGAAATATTTTACAGTATAAACTTCTCTCTTGGAAAAGCTTTCATAGATGTAGCGTTCTAAATATGTAAAGGATTTTTTCTAAGAGACCAGATTAAACTTTGAACATTCACACTGGTTCAGTAAGATAGTTAGCTGTTTTCTTGTACATTTCTTAAAATGATACAATTCTTTCTCAGATGAAAGATTTTACTTTTAATGGATACAAAACTATGTAAAACACTTAAAGTTCCTGGGGGGTGAAATTGCAAAGCTGGAGAAGTGACTGGCTGCAAAACTGGAGAAGTGACCCGCTGTAGTGTCTGATGAACTTCTTCTTTGTTTCCATTATTTTTAGTTTGGTTTTCTAAGAATTTGCACCCTTGATTTTGGAACTCATTATTTCAAACTCTAAACATCTTAAAAACGAAAGCTGAAACTATAGAATTTTTTATGGTTTTAACTTGATTGTTCCCTTCCACCTTGAAAAGTGCCCACAACTAAGCCAAATTTGTAGAAAATGGCAAATGTTTTGTATATGGAGTGATGTCCATAGCAGAGTGACCTTTCCTGCCTTCTCGTTGTATTACACAAAATGTTCCCACCATTTTTCTAGAAAAGCTAACCTTATTTTTCTAAGACTCCTTTCATTATTTTTTTAGTCAAAAGGAGAGAAGTAATTTGCAAGGAATTGGTATTGTGATAATGCCCAGGGATTCATTCTTTAGTGAGAATTCAGAAATGGATAACAAATAAAGACAGTTCAGTTTTTGCATCTGCAGAAATGGAGAGGAAGTTCATGGTTTACAAAGAAAGAAGCAATAATGCACTTACCTTATAAGACATAGTGAAGCAGTGCAGCAGGAAATTGAAAATATACACACATGGAAAGGTTAAAATAGTTGTAAGAAAACTTTTGCAACAAACTTCATAAAGATTAAATGTGAGAGACCACTGAACATTCTCCCTCTTGTTATCTGGTTCTGAAACAAAATTACAAAGCACTGTTCTCAAAAGACTTTGTATTTTATTCTTGCCTCTGCTGCTGAAACTGAATGATCAAAAATAAGTGCCGGGGGACTTCCCTGGTCAAATGGTTAGGAATCCAACTTGCTATGCAGGAGACGCAGGTTTGATCCCTGGTCAGCAACCAAGATCCCACGTGCAGCAGAGCAACGAAGGCAGAGCACCCCAACTAGAGAGAGTCCTTGTACTGCAACTACTGAAGTACATGTCTTCTGGAGACTGAAAGACCCCACAAGACACAGTGAAGATCTGAACGCCACAACTAAGAACCCATGCAGCCAAATAAATAGGCATTATTTTAAAAAACAGCTGGGAACGATGTTGCTTTTTTACAGTGTCTTGGCTGTTCTCAGAATTCAGGAAAGATAGACTCTGTAACGAGACACATACACACACCCCAAAACCTTACATTTCCAAAAATAACACTGAGATTCCAGTATTCTTCCTCTTGCTTTTTGATCTTTAACACCTATTCCTAAAAAATTCTTCTAAACTTGATCAAGGTTTTCAACCATCTCCTTGTCTCTTAGTCATTCAATCTGGTCCTCATATGCTAATTTTGGCCTTCCTCTAGTCAGGCTTCCTGTCATGGAGTCCAGATAGAAAGAATAATATGGAAAGAGGAAAATCAAGAGAAGAAAATGTCAACAGATAGGAGAGAGTGGAAGCAAAAGATTAAGGCAATTCCACAACTACAAAGGCCTAGAAAAAGAGAAAGAACCTGAGAAGGTTAATTATTTTAGGCCTGTAAAACATTTGTGCTTTTCAGACAAGGCTGGGAAATGAGGAAGTGATCAGCAAATGGAGAGAGAAGTTGCATTTCACCACCAGGGACAGGAAGAGCTGTGCTTGGGAGGGGGCCGTGGGCAGGGGTCAGTCGCGGACTTAAAGCTCATGAGCCTTCATGACATTTGATGAAAGGGGAGTGCCCAGGGAAGATATTTCTCTTCTTCTTAAGACTAGCAGCCTGGATTCCAGGGCCACTCTTGATCTCCCAAAGCATCCTAAGACCTCTTTTTTCAGCTCTGAGTCAGGATGGGTGGGGCAAGGAGTGTGGATATACCCTTTGGTTATGGGAGGCTTTCTGAGATCTTTCTGATGCTTCCAGGGTGATTTCAGACAGCCTGGTCTAAGTTTGGTAGGATGACCATACCCTACCAAATTGCTCAGGGCAAACAAAATTGACACCTGTTATCCCAAAAGAATTTAGGAGCACATCAGAGAGATGGATGTAAATCCCAAGCTCATCCTAAAGTTTAGTCTCTGAGATCTCTAGGAGACCAGTCATTTAACTGCTTTTTTGAATCTGAAGGAGTGTGAGCCAGAGTAGTTCACAAGTGACAGAAGCCAGCAGCTCTCTGCATTCTCCCTGGAGGCTAGGGAGGGAAGATGACAGCCATAAACTAGAATCATAGGAAATTCTGACGTGTGATCGCATGCTCAGTTGTGTCCAACTCTTTGCAACCCCACAGACTCTAGCCCCCTAGACATCTGTCCATGGGATTTTCCAGGCAAGTATACTGGAGTGGGTTGCCATTTCATCCCTTAGGGGATCTTCCTGACCCAGGGATCAAACCTGTGTCTCTGGTGTCTCCTGCATTGCAGGCAGATTCTTTACCGCTGAGCCACAGGGAAAGCCCAGGAAATTCTGATATTCACCAATAATATTGAATTTGTTCCTTCAATTCAGTTCAGTTCAGTCACTCAGTCATGTCCAACTCTTTGCGACCCCATGATTGCAGCACACCAGGCCTCCCTGTCCATCACCAACTCCTGGAGTTCACTCAAACTCATGTCCGTCGAGTCGGTGATGCCATCCAACCATCTCATCCTCTGTCGTCCCCTTTTCCTCCTGCCCCCAATCCCTCCCAGCATCAGGGTCTTTTCCAATGAGTCAACTCTTCACATGAGGTGGCCAAAGTATTGGAGTTTCAGCTTTAGCATCAGTCCTTCCAATGAACATCCAGGACTAGTCTCCTTTAGGATGGACTGGTTGGATCTCCTTGCAGTCCAAGGGACTCTCAAGAGTCTTCTCCAACACCACAGTTCAAAAGCATCAATTCTTTGGCACTCAGCTTTCTTCACAGTCCAACTCTCACATCCATACATGACCACTGGAAAAACCATAGCCTTGACTAGACGGACCTTTGTTGGCAAAGTCATGTCTCTGCTTTTGAATATGCTGTTTAGGTTGGTCATAACTTTCCTTCCAAGGAGTAAACGTCTTTTAATTTAATGGCTGCAATCACCATCTGCAATGATTTTGGAGCCCCAAAAAATAAAGTCTGACACTGTTTCCACTGTTTCCCCATCTATTTCCCATGAAATGATGGGACCAGATGCCATGATCTTAGTTTTCTGAATATTGAGCTTTAAGCCAACTTTTTCACTCTCCTCTTCCACTTTCATCAAGAGGCTTTTTAGTTCCTCTTCACTTTCTGCCATAAGGATGGTGTCATCTGTATATCTGAGGTTATTGACGGTTCTCCTGGCAATCTTGATTCCAGTTTGTGCTTCTTCCAGCCCAGCATTTCTCATGATGTACTCTGCATAGAAGTTAAATAAGCAGGGTGACAATATACAGCCTTGTCGTACTCCTTTTCCTATTTGGAACCAGTCTGTTGTTCCATGTCCAGTTCTAACTGTTGCTTCCTAACCAGCTTATAGGTTTCCCAAGAGGCAGGTCAGGTGGTCTGGTATTCCCATCTCTTGAAGAATTTTCCACAGTTTATTGTGATCCACACAGTGAAAGGCTTTGGCATAGTCAATAAAGCAGAAATAGATGTTTTTCTGGAACTCTCTTGCTTTTTCCATGATCCAGAGGATGTTGGCAATTTGATCTCTGGTTCCTCTGCCTTTTCTAAAACCAGCTTGAACATCAGGAAGTTCACGGTTCACGTATTGCTGAAGCCTGGCTTGGAGAGTTTTGAGCATTACTTTACTAGTGTATGAGATGAGGGCAATTGTGCAGTAGTTTGAGCATTCGTTGGCATTGCCTTTCTTTGGGATTGGAAGGAAAACGGATCTTTTCCAGTCCTGTGGCCACTGCTGAGTTTTCCAAATTTGCTGGCATATTGAGTGCAACACGTTCACAGCATCATCTTTCAGGATTTGAAATAGATCAACTGGAATTCCATCACCTCCACTAGCTTTGTTCATAGTGATGCTTTCTAAGGCCCACTTGACTTCACATTCCAGGATGTCTGGCTCTAGGTGAGTGATCACACCATCGTGATTATCTAGGTCGTGAAGATCTTTTTTGTACAGTTCTCCTGTGTATTCTTGCCACCTCTTCTTAATATCTTCTGCTTCTGTTAGGTCCATACCATTTCTGTCCTTTATTGAGCCCATCTTTGCATGAAATGTTCCCTTGGTATCTCTAATTTTCTTGAAGAGATCTCTAGTCGTTCCCATTCTGTTGTTTTCCTCTATTTCTTTGCATTGATCATTGAGGAAGGCTTTCTAATCTCTTTTTGCTATTCTTTGGAACTCTGCATTCAGATGCTTATATCTCTCCTTTCCTCCTTTGCTTTTCACTTCTCTTCTTTTCACAGCTGTTTGTAAAGCCTCCTCAGACATCCGTTTTGCTTTTTTGCATTTCTTTTCCATGGGGATGGTCTTGATCCCTGTCTCCTGTACAATGTCACGAGCCTCCGTCCATAGTTCATCCCTTAAATCTATTTGTCACTTCTACTGTATAATCATAAGGGATTTGATTTAGGTCATTCATTTCTAAGTCATGCTAAATAAAGGTAGGTCTCCACTAGTGTATTCATTTAACTCCTCAAAAGATAAAGAAAAATTATAATCAGAGCTAAAACACCTAACAATGAAAGGTAACTGTGCTCTTGCTCTTTTAACCGCTTTGGGAAAAGAGAACCAAATACAGCAATAAGAAAAAAATAGAAAGTAAAAAAAAAAAAAAAAAAGATATAGAAAGTCATCACCCATAATATAAATGGGTAGGGCATTTCTTTGAATAATAATCACATGAATTTTAGAAAAAAATTTTGCTTTATCTTTATATTTGATCATCAAGACAACTTGTGAGATGAGAATCATTAATGTTATCATAAGGGCTTCCCTGGTGGCTCAGATGGTAAGGAATCTGCCTGCAATGCAGACCAGGGTTTGATCTCTGGGTCAGGAAGATTCCCTGGAGAAGGGAATGGCAAGCAACACACTCCAGTAGTCTTTCCTGGAGAATTCCATGGACAGAGAAGCCTGGAGGGCTATAGTCCACAGGGTTGCAAAGAGTTGGACACGACTGAGTGACTTTCATTTTTATAAAAATTCACATAAATTGCAGGAATACAGAGAGAAAAAAGTAACAAACCTATCATCGAAACTATCATCTCAATGGAATAGTTTTGCACATGTTTTATTTCTATGTAGTACTTCACAATGAACAACCAGAAGGACCTCTTGAGTTCAACTTTCCTTGCCAGCTAGTCTAGAAGATTCTGAACATTAAGGAACATAAAATAGGTAGTTGAGCCATAGTCTTGTAGGAATGCATTGCTTAAGTGACTCGTTACTATTCAATAACATACGGTCAGGAAAGTATTAAAATATCAATGCCCATTCCTCCTGTTACCACTGAAGTCTCATTTCTTCTTGCTAAATCTTTTCGTATGTCCCAACTTCAGGGCCCTTAGGATAACACAAATAATGGAATATGATTATTAGTCACCTTAAATCTTCCTTTACCAGGGTTATAAACTTAACTCCTTTAACATTTCCAATTGATGTAACTTGAATTTCTAATCCTATATAGATGGTGTTGTTTGAATACTTTCTTTGTGTTGCAGGAAATTTTAACAGGTTTTACTATGGTATTCATTCATTCATTACAAGAAAAAGATGTATATAATTTACCGATGTATTTATGTTGTTCACAGACTAAAATTTCTTTAGTTTCCTTCTTCCTCTTTCCCAATTTTTCAGCCCTCCCCAAAGTTCATTTCATTTTACAGGTAAGATTCCAGTTTCTGAGAGAAAGTGATAACCCCAACTGAACTTTAAATTAGACTTTTCACTTAATTCTATGATATATAACACCCCACTGCAGTTCCTAAAGACCTTTCTTTCATTGGCTAAAATGTTCCTTGTCAGTGAAGTTTTACTTGAAACGTAAGACTGAATTGCTATGTTTCTTTTTATCAGCAAAATACCTATCAATCATTTTGATTTTATACGCAGGGCTCTACTAAAAGTAGAAACCACGATTACACAGCACTAAGTAAACTGCACAGAGTTTTCTTTGATAAAATGAAATATAAATTACACTTCCCTTTTCTCTGCTAGGCAAAACATATTTTTCTAGGTTTTGACTTATGATTATTCCCCTTGTAGTTTTCTGTTGTTGTCATTAATAATTGAAATTGCTTTAATACCTGAAGCATGTGCACTTGAAAATCACATTAGTCTAAGGATACAAAAAACCTTACTGTATCTTTAAACATCAAAATGATCACTTTTCACACCTGGAGGTTATTCAAGTCCCCTTCAAGTGAGGGTTTGTTTTTTTTTTTTTTCCCTCCATGGGTAATATTTCCTACTGAAAAATCTTATACGGATTAAGTATCCAGTACAATTATCAATAATTGTGTTAATAATGTTAATGAAAGTGTACAGTTAAATGACAGAGACAATTAGTTCACACCATTTGGTTTATTTATTTAGCAGGGAGGATTGTTTAACATGTCAGTCCCGAGAAACAGAAACAGCCATGAAGAGGCTTAACATTACTAATAAAACAATCAGTATCAAAATATTTTATGTAACAATTTGTCCGTGTTCATATAATAATCTGTCAACCCTATGATTTGCTTATTATGTGAATTAACTCCGTAATCGCTCTGAGATTGGATTCAGTGACACCGTTTAACAGCTCCCGACTCGGGGCCTTTTACTCAATATTTTTAGGGAAGGAGCTGTCAGGCTAATCTGAGGATATTTGGAGAAAGCCAATAAACTGTCACAAACTCGTAACCATTTATATTTTTCGTGGTTTGGTAGAGATTTTAACACTTCTCCCCTCCTATCCTCCACTTTCACTCCAGCCCCTCCTTCTTGGAAACGCTTTAAAAAATGAAAAAAATAACAATAATTTTAAATCCTTGTGCTGGCTCTACACTTGTCCTTAATTGGCGAAAGTCAAAGCGCCCTGCACCGGGACGTGGCTGAACGGAACACGGGGACCAGACGCCACCGAGGAGGCAGAAATGGAAAACCCCTCTTTCCACCTCGGTCGTGGGCACTTGCTCGCTGCAGACCCGGGAGCCGCCGCCACCACCGCAGAGACCTCTAGGTGGGCGCCCAGGGCGCTTCTCTGGAGAGCAGCCGCCCCTGTACTCGACCCTAGTCTCCCTGCGGGCAGAGGAGGTGTCTGCGGGTTTCCCGCGCCGCCCTGAGTTTGGAAACCTGATTGCTCCCCAGCGCAACTTTCGCGCCCCAGGCAGCGGGGTTCCCGGCGGGTCTGTGGGCCAGAGGCACCTGGAGGTCGGCAGTGGCCGAGACCTCGCAGGCGGAGGGGCGCGGGCGGCGCGTCCAGAACCCTGGCGGCAGCGAGCGCGCGGGGGGCGGCGGGGTGGCCCCGGGGAGCGCGGGCTCGGCTTTCCGGGCAGCGCAGCAGCCTGGCCCGCTACCCAGAGCGGTGGGGAGGGGGCGGCGGGTAGCCGCTGCAAACCGCTACTCAGCTCGAGGGCGGTGGGTGAGGGGCGACGGGAATGCCACCCCAAAGCTATTTTAAGTACAAAAGCCAAGCCATGGGTCATTCAGGACACCTAAGGAACAGTAATGAACCACAGCCTCCACCCACCCACAAACATAATATTATGCATATGTGCTTGCCCCACGTTGGCTTGTCAGATTTTCCTTTATTAATTCATCCCTCTGCCCTCCTTCCCTGGCAAGAATTCAGCCACTAGATTTCCTTTTTCTTTCCCCATCCACCGCACCCACCCCGCCCCCACCTTCGGACTAGAAGCTGGCTAACATTATAGCAGATTTCTATTTAGAATTTTTTTTAAAAAAATCATGTTTGGTAGGAAACTCACAAATACATACTCATACAAATTTGTTTTTCAGCAGCATCTTCTAGGAAGGCATTCCAAAGTCTGTCAGTTGATGTCATAGGAGACAAATAAGCCTAATAATTTTGGAAAATGAAATTAATGATCAGGATAACTTGGGGAAGGAATAGAAAGGACCAACTGAGACTCATTTCCACTTACTTATCAGAAACCTTATGACTGACCATCACTGGAGAGCAAAGCAATGCCAGGAATGTCACATGCTTCTTAGATCTTGGTATCCTGTCTGGGCAAAGATCCAGTGTTCAACACTACAGAGAAAGGGACAAACCTGTGTAGCCAGAAGTGAATAACACAGGCAGAGCAACCTTTGAAAGGACATAATTTCACTCAATGAACAGTTGGACAAACCTCTTCTGGTAGGATGAGTTAAGAAAGAATTGGGAAAACGATAAAATAGGAATAAATGTGGGCTCCTATCCTCACAGATCATTCAGTCTAGTGACAGGAAGAACGTTTAGATGGTAACAAGAGGTAGAAAGTGTAAAGACCTCTAAGATTGGCTCTAATTAAGTACTAGGGAATTCAATGGAGGCAGGATTGCTGCTGCTGCTGCTGCTAAGTCACTTCAGTCATGTCCAACTCTGCGCCACCCCATAGACAACAGCCAGCTAAAAGATAGTCTTTTATTAAACTGAGTCCGGCCAAACTTCATCCCTGTCTTGGGCTCCAAGTAAATGAAGGAATTCACTAAATGTCATTTCCCTGTAAGAATGTCTCTGATAATGGATCCAGGATTGCCTCTTCTAGAACCTTCAGTGTGTTTCCTTCCATTAGTCTTAAGCCATCACCTTCGTCCCGTTCTGTGTTTCTTAAGCATTCATTTTAGGGTCAATTCCTATAAAGTGAGGCTGAGCTGAAGTGACACAATCAAGGGGGTTAAAAATTTATGAGCTAAGTATGTTTTACTTATTCTTTCTTTCCAGAAAGAATCTGGGTGGTCTACAACTCAAAACACTACGTTTCAAATAAATTGGTAAAATCAAAATAGAAAACCAGAAAAGAAAAAACTGGCAACTTGAAATAAGGCAACCCTCAGAGTGAAGGTAGGGTTGCCTTGATTTTAGTAATCAAGTTTCAGATTTGGTTGAGCTTCTTAGCAGCCAAGGTAAAGAGAGAAAAACTTGGATAGCGATCTTGCTTAAAAGTGCGAAGAATGCCTATTTTCAAATAAAACTAAATTTTAAAAGAATTTACTCTGCAGAGTATCATAAAAGGCACCAAGGGATGTAACTGGCAGTGGCCTAACAGCACTTTTATAGAAAAGCAAAGAGGCTATCACAAACCCTTTTGCTTGTAATAATCTTCCACAAAAATCAAGACGTGAATGAAGCGGAGTCTTTGCAGACTGAACTAGTGTATTAAGAATTCAGTACTGGGGGTTCACTTTAAATCACTAAATAACATATCCACTGGGCAGCCTTCCCCATGTATCACTTCTCTCAGCTGAGCCAAATAGCTTAAAATTAGGATTCTTTGGTCAGAGCCGAGTGTTGGTATTATTAATACTTCGGGATCACAGAGTACAGATTCACAGGGTTTGGAAAACAACTGAACAAATGCTACATTTGTCATCCTTCTACTAAAGCGACAGAAGCAAATCAGTGTGTTCACACAAAGACCACCCCAGGTTTCCTCAGAGGTAGACTGCAGGGGCATCTCAAGGGTGAGCCAACATTTTCCTTAGGAAGTTGCTTTGAATGTGCTCCAGCACTTGAACAAATGTTTAATTGAGTCCCTGGAGCTCCATACTGTTTTGGCATGGAAAAAATGTCAAAGCTGGTGTTTCCTAATCACCCACAGTGGCTGGAGGAAAAC
This sequence comes from Ovis canadensis, assembly GCF_042477335.2. Lineage (NCBI taxonomy): Eukaryota > Metazoa > Chordata > Mammalia > Artiodactyla > Bovidae > Ovis > Ovis canadensis. Next base: position 159,871,922 of record NC_091247.1, on the reverse strand, counting down.
ATCAGTACCTATGAGTGAATGACAAGGCTTTCTGATGGGACTCCAGTATGAGTTCATTGCAAAATGAAATTGAATGAGTTGAGAATAGCTCCCACAAACCAGGATTTTAATTTTATTATAGTTGGTTAGGCCATTATTTTCAACGGGTGTTATATACAACAGCTACTTTTTTTTTTTGAGGCCATTTTTGGTTCATGGTAATAAAACAATGTCATCAGACCTGAGGAAAATGTTCCTCTTCCAACTTACTATGACAGGGAAACTTTTAAACAAAGATCACCCTGTTTCATACCCTCAAAGGACTGTTCTCTGATCTGTCAGGAGATTGTTCCTTTTTGTCTTAGGTTTTATAGGAGATGAAGAAATGAGAGTTTTTCTGAATTTTTAAAATTGTGGTAAAATATATATAATATCAAATTTATCATTTAATCATTTTTAAGTTTCCAGTTCCGTGTCATGCAACCGTTACCACTATCTATTGTCAGAAGTTTTCCGTCTTCTGCACCTGAAATTCTGTTTCATTAAACACTGACTTCCTATTCCTCTCTTCCCCAGTCCCTGGTAATCACCATTTTACTTTCTGACTCTATGAAATTTGACTGTTCTAGGTCCTCATATAAGTGGAATGTATACTTTTGTGACTGATTTATATCATGTAATATAATGTTTTTAAGAACTTTTTAAAAAGACTGTGAATAATCTATGTTGAAATCATGCCTTTTGACTGATAACCAGTTCTTATGCACAAAATGAAGAGTCAGGGAAGCCTGCAAACCATCTTACATTGTTCTAAGAATCTAGGCAGCTTTCTCACCAAAGAGTTAGGCAATGTATCATTGAACATTAAGGAAGAGTAGCTGCATTTGTAACCTACTGGTTCCTTAGGTAAACTGTCAGCCTGAGAGCTTCACAAATATAGAAAACTGGAAAAAGTTTGGGGGGAATTATGCAAAAATGCAGTTGTATTTATAATTGGTGAGATACAGTGAGTTGCTGAGGGATCACTGTAAGCGCAAACAGGATCCTACCAGAGGCGCTGTCTGAAATAATCTGGTAAAGACTTGCAAACATCAGTCAGAACAGTCTGATTCTGTTTCAGCTATCTGTTGTTACTGTGAACAAATAAACCCCAAATACAATAGCTTAGAACTGCCATTTTATTTTGCTCACAATTTTGTGGATCAGGAATTTGGGGATGGGTCAGTTGGCTTGGGGTTTCTCCTGTTCTTACATTGACATGTCAGCTGGAACATCCAACATGGGTGGGCAGATGATGTTAGCTCCTGACTAAAAGCTTGACTGGGGCTACCAATCGAGTGATTACCTGTGGCTCCTCCAGCACAACACTCTCAGATATTCAGACTTCTTACATAGTAACTGGCTTCACCTACAGCAAATCTGGGAGAGCCAGAGGGACACTCCATGGCCTTCTATGATCTAGCTTTGGAAGTTACAGAGCTTCCATACTCTAGAGTATGACAGTTACAGTTCTGCCATACTCTATTGGCCAAAATAAGGTCACCCAGATTTGCATTAAGCGGGCATGCACCTCACTTCCCAATGAGAAGAGTAGCAAAGCATCTAAAGCAACTTTTTAAATAAACACTACACATAGCAAAATGTTCTAACTCAATGATAATCAATATTAATCAGCTGAGCTTTGGTAGAAGGAGCATGAAGAACCTAGCCCAAGAGGCATCAAGAATCTATAATACATTGGAAAAAAACTGGAACAAAAACGTTAAAGGAATCACTGATGGGTGTGAAGCTACCACACTAGCCTTTGACTGATTTAGCAAGAGAAAAAAATTCTGTCATGATTTGGCTAATGCTATTTGTAGTCTCTGACATTAGCAGCTGAAGATAATTCCTAAATGCTACACTTTCTAAATTCTCTAACTAGACAATTCAGTTATGGCTCTAAAGAGACTTAGAGCAATGAAGCTGAAGATTAGGCTGCTAAAGAAATTGTAATTTCTAATGTGATATTCATCCATCTCAAGTATAGTGTAAATCAAAACTGGACTCTTAAGTACCTAAAATATTCAATAGTCATTGATTGAATACTTCCTGTGTGGATGAAAAACAAATACATAAATAATTGCAACATGGAGCTATAATGCAACAACAGAGACAGTGTAAAGTATTTGGTTGGACAGCTAATGGAATGATTCATTCAGATTGATGGATCAGTGAAGTTTAAGCGGTAGTGACATCTGGCCTGGGTCTTAAAAGATGAGTAGGAGGTTACAAGGTGAATAAGGAAGAAAAGAAAGAACATTGTTGGTAGATGGAACAGCATATTCCAAAGCACAGAGGTTTGAAATAGCCCATTGTGTTTTAAGCCTAGAGTCCCTTGTGTTTCTGGAATAAAGCAGGAAAATATAGCTTTGAAGAGTCTGGATGCTTGAAGTCAGTCATAGCCAGATTTGATTAGTTGCTGTTGTTTTTGTTCCCCCACCCATGACATGTGGGATCTTACTTCCCCAAGGGATGAAATTTGCTTCCCCTGCATTGGAAGCCCAGAGTCTTAACCACTGGACCACCAGGGAGGTCCTAGATTTGAATCGCAGCTCTGCCACTTGACGGCTGGGTGGCCTTGTGTGACAGTTATGCAATTCATGCTAAGAAGATTGGATCTCATGGTGTAGATGGAGGGTGGCCCTGAAAGGACAGAAGCAGATTTGGATTTGCAAACCACTCTGATGGCAGCTCAGAGGATGAATGAAAGAAAGAAGTCAGAGAGACAAGCTAGAATTGTTATTGGAGAAACATTCACTGAGTCCCTACTATGTCCACACACGGAGGCACTGGGCAAACAAACAAAATTACCACCCACCTTTGGGGGAGTTTATATTTTACCAGGGAAAACAAGCAAAAAAGCACGGAAATATATAAATGCAAAGACCACTACCCTTACCTGCAGCTTTTTAAGGCCAAAGATTTCAGCTCTAAATTGGCCATAGAAAGAAGAGATCTCTAGGAATACCTGCTGAGATTGAAGAATACAGATGCTATTTTTTGTGTCTTCTATTATCTATTTTGTATTCTCCGTCGCTCTCTCGTTCCCACGTTCCATCTTTTTGGTTTCGCTGGTCAAATTTTTTTCTGTGCACTATTTCCATCTCTAAAGCTTTCCTTAACCACGAAATCTTAGGAATTCCAAATGCCCTCGCAACCCAAAGTTCTACCTAGCACGTTGAGACTACAGTATTCAAACACAAGAATGGGGGACAGTGGGGATTTGAACTGGTTGTTATTTAAGACCTCTTCACATCCTCCCATTGTGTTCATTTTGGCGGGTGGGTGGGGTGCCCCTTCCAACAGTACATTTGCACACATACACACACCCTCTCTGATGTAACTCTCACTCTAGTTCAACAAATATTTTAATAGGACCCTTTGAACAGATGTGACCTGTGGATTTATCCGATGACCCCCATCGGAAATAATCTGAAGTCGGGGGAGAAGACTGCCTTCCTCTCCAGGAGAGCTTTTATTGTGTACTCTAGTTAATGAGCCTCTTTTCAACCTCAAACTGGGCGCGTCGTTATCCATGTCGGCAAGGCAGGAGGAAGAGGTAAGAAGTCTCTCGGGCCCCCGGGGCCTAGTTTCCTCCTGGCCCGAAGGCAGACCGACGAAAATCCACCCGAGTTTTTCCCGGGTTCCCAGCCGGACCATAGAGCGGAGAAAAGTAATCGATTTTGTCTCGGGCTGCGGCGCGCCTAACACTTCCTGCGGTGATTTGCAGCCGGGGCTGGAGGTCGAGAGCTTCCCATTGGCTCGCGGAACGACGCCGAGCAGTCTGGGTAGGCGGGGCCGGACGAAGGGGCGGGTCGAGGGCGGGGCCTGGAGCACTTGGTAACAACTCCTCCGAGCGGAGCAGGGCGGGACAGAGGTGGAGGGGGGGCGGCCACGCCCCCAGCGCTCCCTCCTAGGGGTCCCTTAGCTCGCGGGGTTTTTTCTTTTAAGAATGAGCGGATGCCAGTGACAAGTTAATAGCTCTCCCAGCGCTCCTAGGTTAAACGGAACTTCATTCCTGCTCGAGTCTCCATCCACCGACCTGCCCCTGGCCGCCGGGGCGAGGGCAGGGTCAGGGAAGGTGTCTGCCACCCGGCCGAGGGGCCTTCTGTTCACAGTCCGCTGCCTCCCCGTTGGGCTTCGGCCCCGCCCACGGTCCCGGTTGATGACCCGGAGCCCCAGGCCCGCATTCACCAGGCCTCCTACTCCTCACACTCTCACCCCGGCCTCCTCTCCCTCGGCAGGTCCCGCCCTCACACGTGTGTGCACTCATGCCGCGTCCCACACTGGAACCAACCCACACCCAGCATCTGCCCCTCACACTGGCCGATCGATCGTGGGAATCGAGCAGAGGCCCTCCCCTCGTGCCTGGCCCCCCCCATGTCATCCATCTCCCGTCCCGTCAGCCGCCAAGACTTCAAAGGCGACCTGGCCGCTGGAGGTCCTTCTCCGAGCGATGCAGATCGCGGGCGGCCAGGGCACGGGGGCTCAGCCAGGCCACAGCCGCTAGAGCCCCGCGGCGGGAGCCTGCTTCCTCCGCGGGTGGGAACTTTCCGACGAAGGCGGATGCTTGGTGCCTGACCCTGTCTCTTGATAGAGTCTCCCTCGGAGCTTAAGCCCTATTTCCTTCCTTCTTTCCTCTCTCCAATTCGGTCACCCCTCATTGATAGGCTCTAATCCTTTGATCTCAACTGCTTCTGCCTGGAAGATTTGGCCGCCTTTTCCTTTGCTCCCTGCGTTAGCGAAAAGCCGATTCGTTCTGAGCAGCATTGATGGCAGGGGATGGGGGGAGGAGGGCTGCTTCCAACTCTGGCACCACCTGGGTGGTCGCCGCGACCGAGTGATTCCCTTTACAGCCATTCTTCTCCTCGACTCTATAAAGGCCGTTTTGCACAGAAGACCCTGAAGTAGTCTTATTTTGACATTGATCTTGCAGGGGTACAGTGACTAGTTTAGATTGATCTGTATATAAACTATGAGATCTTTATAGGGTAAGGTGTTTTACTCAGTTGGATCACTTCAGACCCTAGTACAGGGCCTAGTAAATAAATAGTAGCTGTGCCTTCAGTCATGTTGAAGGAACCATCTTTTTAACTGAGGCTTACCTAACACTTTATCAGATACACTTAAATGTTATATACAGCTTTCCAAGAAGAGAAAGAAGACAAGAACGAAAGGGAGGGTGGGGGTGGGGGGAATCCCAGAATAATTTCAGATCCATTGAAAAAAACAGGTATGATTTGCATCTTCAGAGCTAAACCAAACAGATCCTGCACATCTAAATGATATCACAGAAGTGCTCAAACCATCATTAAACACCTCAGGTTCATATTGTTTTCCAGGCTAACAGTGCCAACCTTCCTTAATATGTAACGTTCTCCAACTTTGCACTGTTATTTTTTCTGACCCACATTCAAGCTCTACATAAATGCTGAGTTGAGAACACAAGACTTAGCTGGATAGAGACTGTTCAAATCTGGAAAATGGCAACCTATTTTTTTTTTCCAGTGAGAGAGCTTTTATGCCATTTAAAGAAAAGTCAAGGGTTCACAGAACAAGATTATTAATACCTTTTTAGAAAACATGGTGGCTATATAGAGGCAGAGGCCCTGGGTATGCCAGGGAATTAATAAACACAGTATACCTTCCTCTATATTGTTTACAACATAGACAAAACTGTTCAATCAACAGTAAGTTTTTGAGATATACTCATTTTGAGACATAAATCTTTATTGCAGTTTTCCACTAAATGACTATTCTAGAATTTACTTATTCATTCTCACAAAATGGATATTTAGGATCCCTTTTTCCTTTTTTTTTTTTTTTTTTGCTATTAGAAAGAATGTTAAAGTGATGTCTTCATACTGGGTGGTCTCCTTGTTTGCTCATGAGAATGCTTCTCTCACTTCTATCCCTAAAAAATAAGGGTTGTAGAGTTACATAGCTTCATCTTTACTAGAGAGTGCCAAATTGTTCTTCAAAGTTCTCATAACCATTTGCTGGCTTGTTAACAGTGTGTGAGACCCCTCCTCACACTCTCACCCCGGCCTCCTCTCCCCCGGCAGGTCCCGCCTCACACGTGTGTGCACTCACGCCGCGTCCCACACTGAACCAACCCACACCCAGCATCTGTCCCTCACACTGGCCGATCGATCATGGGAATCGAGCAGAGGCCCTCCCCTCGTGCCTGGCCCCAGTGTGAGGCCAGGGTGAGACCCCCACATCCCCAACAAAACTTAGCATTATCAAACTTTCCATTTTTCTCCCAATTTCATGATAAAGAATGTCATTTGAATTTACATTTCCCTGATTCCTCATTGAAGACTTGTACAACTTTTAACCAGCATTGTTGAATAGAATTTTCTGTGATGATGGCAATGTTCTCCCTTTCATGGATTTCTCTTCACTTTAGTTGTGTGGTGTGTGTGTGTGTGTGTGCATGCACACGCACGCTCAGTCATGTCTGACTCTTTGCAATCACATGGATTGTTGCCTGCAAGGCTCCTCTGATAATCTAAACTGTCCAGCTTATACTGAAAATTTACTGAGCATTCAAAGTGTTCAAAGAAGTTGGAAAATGTGATCTATAGTCAAAGTAAACAAGTAATCAATAGAAATAGATACTGAGATTCCTCAGACGATGCAATTAGGTGACAAGGACTTTAAAGCAGTGATAATAAATATGTCCAAGAACTTAGGAAATGATAGGTCTAAAAGAGCAAATATATCAGAATTATTAGTAGAGACTTGATAACAAAAAGAAGAAATAAATGGAAATTCCAGAACTGAAAAGTATTAATACAATATCTATTATGAAGTACTCATTGAATGGGCTTAACAGCACATTGGAGTCTGCAGAAAAAAGGCCAGTAAACCTAAGTACAGATCAATAGAAATTATTTAATCCATAGAACAAAGAGGAAAACACTTTTAAGTGGTGGCAAAATATCAAGCAGCCTAATGTATGTGTTGAGTCTCAGAAAAAGGAGAAAAAGGATGGAGCAGACAAAAAATATTTGAGGAAGTATTCCCCAAATTTGGTTTTAAAAAGCCATATAAACAAACAAAAAATTGACCTCCAAATCCAAGAAGCTCTGCAAACCCCAAATAAGATAAATACAAGGAAAACCACATTCCAGCACATCTTAGTCAAACTGCTGAAAACCAAAAACAAAGGGAAAAACAGCCAGAGAAATAAAGAAAACAAATCATATTCAGAAGAATGATGACAAAAAAGAAGGCTGACCTCTCACTAGAAACAATGGAGAGATGCAATGCGTATATGAATATTACTTTTATAATAGTGAGGGGAGAGGAAGAGACTGATGAGGAAGAGGAAGAAAAGAGTAACAGTGCGGCAGCCAAACAGAAGCAACTGCTCGATGCTAGAAGCAGACTTGAAGGTGCCTTGTTGAAGCAGCTGACTGCACTACCTAATCTAGAAAATATTAAGGAAGTAACATGCATGAAACCTACCCTCAAGGAGCTAACAGTGCCGCTGACAGTGTTTGATTAGCTGTAATAAGATCAAAGAAGAGACAGAAGTGATCTAGCATGGCTGTGGAAGCTGGGAAGGGACAGTTGGGAGGAGGGATTAAACAGGGCTTGAAGAATGCAGTCAGATTTGGATGAAGATGGAACTCCACATACAAGACCAGCGCTTGAGTACAGGTGGAGGACTGGGCGAGCTGCCCTCAGGAATCTGACCTAGATGGAAGTGGGTGGAGGGAGTGAACGTGTAGGGATGATCATGCTTTATATTTTTTCATACCGTTGTTGGTTGTCTGTACAGGGCTACAGGTAGAGTATATGCACACTTAGTCGTGTCCAACTCTTTGCGGGCCCATGGACTGTAGCCCGCCAGGCTCTTCTGTCCATGGGATTTTTCCAGGCAAGAATACTGGAGTGGATTTTGCCATTTCCTACTCTGGTGGATCTTTATGACCCAGGGATCAAACCCATGTCTCCTGTGTCTCCTGCATTGGAAAGCGGATTCTTTACCACTGTGCCATCTGGGAAGCCACAGGTAGTATAGGGTAGGGATGAAATGTTGAGGCTCTAAAGTCAGACTGCCTGGGTTAAATCCTTTCTTTGACACTAGTAAACCAGCTACCAAAGCAAGTTACTTAACCTCTTGGATTTTTCTATTTCTTCACCTGTAAATGGATAATAAAACTATATAATAGGGATGTCACAAGGATTGAAGGCAAATATATATATATAAAGCTCTTAGAGCAATGCCTGGAATACAGTAAATGTTCAGTAATGTTTACTGTTCTTATTAAATTGGATTCCCAATATATATATTTGTTAGAGGAATTGGTGGTATTAACTGAAGCAAAAGTATATTTAAGTCAGCTGGGATATAAAGCAATGTAAGAAGTCAACCACAAAAATGGAAGCTACATCTAAAGTGACCTTCACTAGCTGCTTCGGGTGGTGTGAATGAGGCACTCCACAAAGCAATGGCATCTCACTGAAGATGGAGAAGGAGAGGTGGAAGCCTTTGATCTCAGGAGAGAAAATCTTTAGAAGACAGGAGACCTTAAACTTGGCTTGAGTCAAGTTATATAATTTTTAAACATCACTTGAAGAACACCTATGTAAATCTAGATTTATTGCCTATCAAGTCACTTCTAAGCAAGAAAGTAAAGTCCTATCTCCTTCGCAAATAAAAACTATAAAGCAAAAATTGACCAATTACTAAAGTCAGATTGACCAATTACTATAAAAAGCTGCTTGTTCACCACCGAGGTATGACCAATACAGAGAAAACTGGCCATTTTCACTTCATACTCATTTGCGGAAGATGACAAATATTCCCCTTGAATGAATACTTTCTAATCTGAAACTGCACGTGAAGAGTCCAAGTGGAAACCTCTACTCATCTTTAAGTTCCACATTGTTGGTAGTACTGTTTCCAAAGAAGCTGCCTTAAGGTTATTAATGTGTGTTTTTAGCAAAGAGCCCTAGCTCATGACATCCACCATCCAAAGCCCAAGAGAGAGGGCTTACTTTGCAGATTCCCACCACAATATAGAAGGATTAGCTTGTACTTTGAGCGGCCATATGTCTAGCCAACTGATATCCATCTAGCCATAAGAGACTTTATCTATTTTTCAAATATATTTCATTCCATATAGCAATTACCCATTGGATAATATCAGAATTTCTGGTAGTTTCTGTAAGCGCCACAATTGAGTTAAGATGAAAGGTGAATTAAAATGTGAGGTTCTGGGACTCCATGGAGTCTGGAGTGAATATAAAACCATGGATCTGAAGGTTTAACTCTCATCCTGTTAGTTGAATGACCATTTAAGTCATTCCATCACTTCATGGGAAATAGATGGGGAAACAGTGGAAACAGTGTCAGACTTTATTTTTTTGGGCTCCAAAATCACTGCAAATGGTGACTGCAGCCATGAAATTAAAAGACACTTACTCCTTGGAAGTAAAGTTACGACCAACCTAGATAGCATATTCAAAAGCAGAGACATTACTTTGCCAAAAAAGGTCCATCTAGTCAAGGCTATGGTTTTTCCAGTAGTCATGTATAGATGTGAAAGTTGGACTGTGAAGAAAGCTGAGTGCCGAAGAATTGATGCTATTGAACTGTGGTGTTGGAGAAGACTCTTAAGAGTCCCTTGGACTGCAAGGAGATTCAACCAGTCCATTCTAAAGGAGATCAGTCCTGGGTGTTCTTTGGAAGGACTGATGCTAAAGCTGAAACTCCAATACTTTGGCCACCTCACATGAAGAGTTGACTCACTGGAAAAGATTCTGATGCTGGGAGGGATTGGGGGCAGGAGGAAAAGGGGATGACAGAGGATGAGATGGCTGGATGGCATCATCAACTTGATGGACATGAGTTTGGGTGAACTCCTGGAGTTGGTGATGGACAGGGAGGCCTGGCGTGCTGTGATTCATGGGGTCACAAAGAGACAGACACGACTGAGCGACTGAACTGAACTGAACTGAAGGGTTTGAGAACTGATTTTATGTTTAGGCCCCAAGTAAGTAAGTGGTCAGTTTTATACTGAATCATAAATTCAACTTATTTGTGGAAATGTTTAGAGACAAAAGGAATAAATATACAAAAATCAAACCATTAATTTCTACAAGACTTTGAAGATAGACAAGGTGCATTTTGCAGATTAAAAAAACTAGTCCTGTCTAAGGGAAACCTATTACCATTGACTCTCAAGCCTCTTCCACCAGAACCATGTGGCAATGTGAAATTCTTTAAGATATAGGAGAGAGACAGCAACCAACATACATGCTCTTGCAATAGATGCAATGATTTTGGTCAGGACTACTTTCCTTACCTTGCTTTATGTAGCTTCCTGAAGCTACACAGATTGAATAATTCTGTCCAAAAAGCATCCACATGATCTAGAAAAAAACTAGCAAGATTCTGGTGAAACACACTACAAGATAAATTCCATGTTATCAAGAGTTGAACAAAGAAAGACAAATATATGATATCACTTATATGTAGATTCCAAAAAGATGACAGAAATGAACTTATTTACAAAACAAATAGATACATAGGTCTAGAAAATGTGGTTGTTGTTGTTGTTCACTCACAAAGTCGCATCTGACTCTTCACAACCCCATGGACTGCAGCAAACCTGGCTCCTGTGTCTTCCACTATCTTCCAGAGTTTGCTCAAATTCATGTCCATTGAGTCAGTGATGCTATCTAATCATCTCATCCTCTGCCGCCTCCTTCTCCTTTTGCCTTCAATCTTTCCCAGCATCAGGGTCTTTTCCAATGACTTGGCTCTTTGTACCAGGTGGCCAAAATATTGGCGCTTCAGCTTCAGCATCAGTCCTGCCAACTGAATCACTTTGCTGTCCACCTGAAACACTGTGAATCAACTATACTTCAATTTTAAAAAAAGAGCTGAACATATTCTTGTCTTTGATCGTAAACTGAAATTTTCTGAAACTGAAGCTTGTTAGTGTTTTGGCAAACATGTGTTTTCCTCTATTCCTGAGGCATCCTCTGGGACCAGCTGGTCCCCAAAGCCTTTGAGATCATACCCTCTGAAGAGTACCACTGAAAAGAACAAGTCTTGGCACTGTACCATGTCCCAAATCTCTTCCTTCCCCTACTTTCTCTTGGACTTAGGAGACTTGGCAGTGTTACATCCTCCATAGCGTCCACACAGAAGCCTCTTACAACAGTACCGTTCCAGGTATTCTGTTATGATTCTTGCAGTCACCAATGCCACAGAACCCATCATCAGTGAGAAGGACCTTTAGGGCCACTGTTACTGAGAAACAAAACAACCTTTAGCAGTCCATCCAACTAACATCTGAGACATCAATATCGTGCTTGCCTTTAAAAGTTGGAAGACATGTAACCTCTGTTTTGCTGCAAAACTTGGTGCTCCTGGACATCTAAACTGCTTATTTTGGAGAGGCGGAGCAATGTCACAGTCTCTGTGACCTAGATATGGAAAGTTTTGTTTCTTTCTGAACTCTTCATGCTTTTTTGTAGTGATAATTGCTTGACTCTGAGTAATAGTCAGATTCCCAGAGATGAACCAGAGCAAGGGCCCTTCTTCTCTCCTACTACACATACAACCTTTTCTTTATTGAGGAGCCTCATCTCCACCTTCTTACACAGGCACAATTCTCACTTCCAGTGCTCGTGGAAAACACAGGGTATTTAGGGTATTTGTCTTTACGTAAAATGATGTCAGGCATCCAAGCCTCCAGTGGATTTTGAGACTCTGGATCCTTGCGGGGGGAGTGCAGGGGTTGCGGAGGTGGGAGGTAGGCTGTGAAATCATGTTTTGAATCCTAGAGGTAAGAATTTTAATGAGAAACAACTGTTGAATAAGTCTCATTTTCTGAATGTGTACCACAATTTTATTTTGAAAAATGAGTTTTTGGTAAAACTGGCCAGTTTAATCAGAGTCGGGGAGAGAGGGGCTGTTTCAAGCGGCTGAGCAGAACTGAAAAATAAGTGAACACTCTTAAAGAGAAAGGACATGCTCTCTGTGGTGAAGAAACAGGAGAACTTTCAGTCATCCCACTCGGCCCATGTTTTCCCGGCTCTGCAGCACTCTTGTAAATTTGTAAATTTGCCACAGCTCACTTGTAAATTTGCCAGGGTGGCAGGGACACATGACTCTTAGCTGGGAGGCCTGCCAGCTATCAGAAGCCCCCAACTCTTAGGAGGGAGTAGGGGGCGGGTGCCTAGAGACCACCCTGGGTTACATTTATTTGGGGGGACACTTGCTGGTTCTGATAGCAAATCTCCCTAGACAGATACAGCCCACATTGGAATGTCTCGGAGAGAATTCCACCAACTCCCCAGTATCAGACCTAGCACCTTATAAAATAAATCTTTACACTATACCAAAGGTAAGGACAGACTTCCCTGTCTAGCCCTAGATGTCACCTGATCTTTCAGGTTCTTCTGTGCCTGAGTCCATCTCAGCAGAAACCCCTTGTGTATTCTCCATAGGCAGAAACCCATAATTCTTACTCGTTTTATCGATTCTCCCTCTGTTCACAACCCCCTCTTTATTCCTCCTCGTTCCTGGTTACCTCATTGTCCCTTGGCCTCCAAAGAATCATCTCACACCCGCAAGCCAGACAGATTAATGTCTCTATTTCCCAAGGTGTGTGTTTGGTCTGACTCCAGCTGACCACTGGGATTCTGAAGCCACGATCCTACCCTGAGGGGAAACTCCTTCCCCTTTCATACCAAATGTATGCATATTCCTGATTCTCAGTCTCAGCCTGGAAAAAAAAAAATGTAACTTCTCAAACATTTCTGAGAGGAAATTTAACACTCTCTTATCATACACAAACCTCCCTTGAACCTTTGAACCCTGAAAGAAAGACAGGCCCTCTTAGCAGTTTGGAATGATACACATTATGGTCTAATTTTAAATCAGTATCCCTCAACTTGGGTGATTTAACCAGGGGGTTTGCTGAACTCAGGTACTGATGAGATGAGCTGGCCTCCTCTGCTCCATTTGCATCCCCACTGAACTCACCACCTAAGATCGGCCCTCTCAGGAATTCAGAAGCATGCCCTTCTGCATCGATGCCTGGAAGATGCCTAGGGATGCAGGGACCTCAAGAAGTGTTATGTCCTCTTGAAGAAAGGAGGGGAGAAAGAGAAAAAGTTCTAGAACAGTCTACTAGCACAACTTTTATTTTAGAGATGCCACTCCAATTATCATAGTTTTATTGGCTTATTTCTCCACAGTTTTTGAAGAAGCAGAGTTATGTGCATCTTGCTTACAAAAAAAAAATTATTATTGGTCACTATAGTTTTTAAGAATTCAGTATAGTTTTCAGAGAAAAAGTTGAATGAACATAGTATGTGTTAGTTTTGTTGACTTTTGTGCTGCAGAATTGCATTCATGTCATGATAATCACACATTCGTGACTTTTACCCAGAGAGACACCAGAAATGAACAGCAGCAATATGTGCACGTAGGGAGAGTTCCGTGTCAAAAACCCTGGAGCAGTGCCCCGTTTCCATGTTCCCTTGTTCTCCCCTCCTCCGCTTTCTCCTTTCCTTACCCCACTCAACAAATGGTCATTTATCTAAAAGCCTCGAAATGTAAAATTTAAAAAAAAAAAAAAGGGCATTTAGTCCCTAACAGATCCTTTCAAAGCTTTGTAACTACTGTCCATTTATATTCATACATCTACATATGTGCGTTCCCTGATGGCTCAGTGGTAAAGAATCCTGCCTGCAATGCAGGAAACGCAGGGGATGTGGGTTCAATCCCTGGATCAGGAAGATGCCCTGGAGGAGGAAATGGCAACCCACTCCAGTATTCTTGCCTGGGAAATCCCATGGACAAAAGAGCCTAGTGGGCTACAGTCAATGGGGTCACAAAGAGTCGGACACGACTGATCAGAGCAGAGCAGAGAGAGCATACACATATGTACACATTGCAAGGAGCCCAGTCGTTGTTCAAAGCTGGGATGCCATTCAAAACAGTGTTTAGATGCTTTAATTAGATGGGAAGTTCTTGGTTTGCTTTGCTTTTCATATTTTGTTGGCTGGGTAGTTTAGGGTGTGGCACTGAAAGCAATGCAATGACTTGAAATTCTACTCCTAATGGTAGAAAGGAGGTTTAGGGGACCAGAAGAAGTAGAAAACAACTAGTCAGAATTTTCTCTTCCGGCATCCCCTGTGCTAACTGACACAAGAGATTGTGGCCTGCTTGCTGTGCTAAGGATGAGTACAAACCACCAGCCTATGCCCAACAATCTCCACACACGGAAGAGAAGAGGTCTTCTACAAGACTAGTGTTCAGGGACTTCCCTGGTGGTCCACAGGTTAAGAATCTACCTTCCAAAGCGGGGAATGCAGGTTCAGTCCCTAGTTGGGAAACTAAGATCCCACATGCCTCGCAGAAGCTAAGTCCACACCACAACTAGAGAGCCCAAGTACAGCAATGAAGACCCAGCATGGCTAAAAAAAAAAAAAAGTTATTCTTCCAAAAAAGAAAAAGACTACTATTGACAGTGATGATGTCATTTAATGTAATCATGTAGTCATCTTGAACTGTTCATCAAATTGATGGCTGAATATAGCTTTACTCAAATTCAGACACCTAACTTGACTTTCTTTGCATCTGCTTAATAAAGTAGCAATGTCATCTTAAAAAAAAAAAACCTATAGATTTTTGAAACCCTGCATTCAAAGGTAATGTCAGAGTAAAGAAGCAAAAATGAAGCATATGCAATTTTTCCTAACATATTGGAGGATGCAAAAAATCAAACTGAGCAGGTTTCAGGTCTTCTTGTTTCCAAATGACTCATCTACTTCCTGGCAGGCTGTACTTCCCAAGACAGTGGCGGTAAGATCTCCCATTACACGTGGGCTCCTTGCAACCTGAGCTGGACACTTCTTGGATAGAGGGCCTGGGACTATGGCAGCGGCGACACTATGTGACTTCTAAAGGCTATGCCATAAAAGTGGATCCAGTTTCTATCAGTTCTCTTGATACACTTGCTCTTGGAACCCTGCCACAATGCTGTGAAGAAGCCAGGCAGCAGCAGAGACAGGCCACATGTACGTATTCTGGCTGACAACCCAGTTGGGGTCCCACCTGTCAGCTGACATCAGTTATCAGTCTGTGTGTGAACAAGTCTTCAGATGACTCCGGTCCCCAGAAGCCAACCCCAGAATTTGAGCCATCCCAGCTCACGCTTCGTGGGGCTGTCCTTGCAGAGTCCTGCTCAAACTGCAGGTCTGTGAGCAGATAAAGGGGCTTCCCAGGTGGCACTAGTGGTGAAGAACCTGCCTACCAATGCAGGAGACCTAAGAGATGAGGGTTCGAACCCTGAGTCAGGAAGATCCCCTGGAGGAGGGCATGGCAATCCACTCCAGTATTCCTGCCTGGAGAATCCCATGAGCAGAGGAACCTCGAGGGCTACAGTCCATAGGGTCAAAAAGAGTTGGACACAACTGAAGTGACTTGGCACAAGCAAATAAAAAAGACTTGTTTTAAGCCACTAAGTGTGGCGTTTTTCTTATGAACCAATAGGTAACTCCAGCCCTGAACTTTCCCCTCCTTATGGGAGTTTGTTGTTGGTCTTATAAATATCACAACATATAAACATCCACATATAACGAAGTCATGCAAGCCAGGATCTTAAGTTCCTAAGATTTAACCCCAGGAAAAAGTGAAAGCTCTATGCAAAATGAGTTACCATGGTTTAAGAAAAAGAAGTTTAAGAGCCAATTCAGCCATCACTAAAAATGCAGTAATGATGACCATTCCTGGGCACCTAGGATTCATCATCCATTGTACTGCAGCAGAGATGAACTGAGAAATGCTTCCTGAAAGAGATGGTTGGTTTCAAATGATCAGAAAAAGAGGAATCTGAAGAAAGGAGGGACAGGCTAGCAGAAGGCAACATGAGTTAAGCATGTACTTGGGATGAATCTGATCTTTGTATCACAGAATTTCAAAATCTCAAGATTACTTGAGGCTAACTCGACTTGGTCTAATTCACCACTCTCGTCAAATCTGAGTCCAATCTGCAACATACTGAAAAGTTATCATCTAGTTTCTGATTAAATATCTTTGATGCCAGGAAGAGCTCTCTTAACTTCCTAAAGAAGTTAGCTATTAGAGACCTTTTCCTTTGGCTAAACTATACTCATCTTGCTGAAATTTTTAACTTGTGGTTCTATTGTGAAGTTGCATATTTTGCGGGAGTTTGGTTTTAAAGTAAACACATGGCAACAATTGCATATAGCTAAACTTGGTCTTGAACGTTCCTCTGGAAAGTACCCCAATAGCCATCAGTCTAAGTCCTCAGCCACAATTCCCTCCAGTGTTGGAACTGATTCCTTGTTTTTTCTTTTTATATATTTATTTGCTGTGCCGGGTCTTAATTGTGGCACTTGGGATCTTTTAGTTGAGGCTTGTGGGATCTAGCTCCCTGACCAAGGATTGAACCTGGGCTCCCTGCATTAGGAGCACAGAGTCTTAGCCACTGAACCACCAGGGAAGTCCGGATCACTCTTTCTTTCATTGAGAACCAAGGAAATTATATAGTTGATTTGCATATAGGACATATATGGATTTTTTAAAAATGTATCAATACATTTCAAGGCTAGAGGTACACTCTGGGGAGATGTTCGTGCTCTGAGAGGCAAAATGGTCCTGAGATGGGGGATTCACACTTTTTGTCTCCTGCACATTTGGGGGCACACATATACTCATTAAGTGGATAGCTGGAGGAGCCTGCCACACGATTTAGACTGTGTTATTCCCTTTAAAATATGGTTACTTTTGCAGAGCCATATAATTGAATTTGCATCCTTTAAACACAATACACGGAGCTTTCCTCGTGGCTCAGATGGTAAAGAATCCACCTACAATGCGGGCAGACCTGGGTTTGATCCCTAGGTCAGGAAGATCCCCTGGAGGAGGGCATGGCAACCCACTCCAGTATTCTTGCCTGGAGAATCCCATGGACAGAGGAGCCTGGTGGGCCATGGTCCATGTGGTCAAAATGAGTCAGACACGACTGAGCGACTAAGCACAGCACAAACACATACATGACATATTACTGTAGCCTTTTAAAGCTACATGACGTGAAGTAAAGTGAAGTGAAGTGAAAGTCACTCAGTCGGGTCCAACTCTTTGTGACCCCATGGCCTATACATATACAGTCCATGGAATTCTCCAGCCCAGAATCCTGGAGTGGGTAGCCTTTCCTTTCTCCAGAAGATCTTCCCAACCCAGGGATCAAACCCAAGTCTCCCACATTGCAGGTGGATTCTTTACCAGCTGAGCCACAAGGGAAGCCCGTAAAGCAAGTCTAATATCTGTTTAATGAAAGCCTTTGAAGACAGTTATTAGAACACTTTAAACTGCTCCACATGAAACATCATCTTCCTTTCAATGTTTTTCATAGAACATGGTTTTGAGCCCCTCATTCTTTCGTATTTCTCCTCTGAACAGATCTGAACATGTGTTCTTTTAAGTATAAGCCCCTAGTATCGATCAGGTTTTCCACGTGTAATCAGGTCAGCATAGGATAGAAGAGACAGATACATATTACTGTTCTCAATATGGACTTTTGTTACTCAAGCTGAAAACTGCATTTGAGTTTTTGGCAATTATGTCCAATTGTTGAATTATAGCTACCACAGTCCTGTGTTTTTTAAAATCATGAAATATTGAAAGATGTAGAAAATAAAACAGATACCCACAAAGTCATCACCAAGATCAACAGATGTTAGCTTGCCTTATTGATCTTTTTCTTTCTGTTTATTTTAATATTAGTTTATTTGTGTAGTTGGCTGTGCTAGGTCTTAGTAGCAGCATGCTGTATCTTGGATCTTTACTGCTGCATGCGAGATCTTTAGTTGTGGCAAGCGAACTCTTAGTTGCAGCATGTGGGATCTAGTTCCCCGACCAAGGACTGAACCCAGGCCCCCTGCATTGGGAGTATCAAGTCTTAACCACTGGGCCACCAGTAAAGTCCCTCTGTTGTATTTATCTTCATCTCCTACATACTATAGCTCTGCAGCCACATTAACCACACCACCAAAAATTACTGTTTCACAATTATTTATTAAATCCCTACTGTGTCATTTTGGGGGTGTTAATTTTGCTATTCGAGTGTATTATATATTATCTCAGCTTCACATTATTCACAAATTTGATTAGGGGGTCCTTCATATGCATTTATTACAATATTAAATGGGATAGGGTTGATGACAGAGACCTGGGACCCACACTAGGGACAATCCTCTAGAATGGCTGAAGCATTATTGTGTTTCTATGACTGCATGCCTTTGTTTATACTGTTCCTCCAGCCTGGAATTGCTTCTTACTTCCTTCCTCCATCTGACTAACTTATGTAATTAACCCTTTAAGACCCAGTGTCCCCTGCTCTCGAAACTGCTAAGTTAGATACCCCACCTTTGCACATTTCTCTACTAGAGCACCTTGCTCTATTGCAATCATTGGCAACTTGTGCATTTTCCCTTTTTTTTTTTTTTGCCACATTGCTGGTTTTCAGGATCTTAGCTCCCTGACTAGGGATTGAACCTGGGCCACGGCAGTAAAAACACCAAGTCCTAACCACTGGACCAGCAGGGAATTCCCTTTTTTCCCCATGCCCCTCTCATCTTTTAAGTCTTTCAATGGCAAAATGTTCTCATATCTATCTTTGCATTCTTAGTCTTTATCAGTGTGCCAGAACTTAAAAACTGCTAGTTCATATTAGGTGCTCAAAAGTGCTAGTTAAATAAAAATGTAAGAATAAAACAATTCAGTCAAATCTTCCTTCCTTTCATTACAGAAATACTTTCCACAACACCTCTAATAGATCATCACTTCTAACCACAGAGATTTGCTACCCCACAGGACAACCCATTACTTATATGAATGGTTCTGGATTTTGAAAGACTTTTCTCATATTAAGCCCCAAGTCAGTTTCCTGTACCAACACTATAAGTTCTCATTATGAATAAGTCAAGTCTCTTCTCTGCAAGTCAAGGATTCTTTTATGGCACTCACTTGGGTAACTAAACAGTTATTAGTGAATATGTTTTACATGCAGCTAGCAGAGCTGAAGAAATTATTTCAGTGCTCAGAATGGAGGCACTTTCTGAGGCATCCCATTAAGGATTTCTACCCTGAATTCTTTCCAGAAGCTAATTGGGTCTGTGAAGGCCACAGAGTACAGGTGTTCCATGTTCTATACGGCTCACATTCCTATGTAAACATGCTGCCACTTTCTTGAGCACTGCAAGCTCCTGGGTGGTCTTCGGGCCGCCTTCAAAGGGAAACAAGTTGGATTTTCTCTCCTTGCTAATCATTTGAGGACCTGGTTAGCACAGAGCTAGACTGTATTCTGGAATCTATTTCTTGAGTCCCTACATTCACACCTAAGGAGAAATTTCAGTGATTAAATCTGGCCCCAAACTTGTCTGAATAACCAAAGAGTGACCGGGAAAATACAACTGGGAGAAACCGGTAACTTCTGAGCAAAGTTCAATGCCTTTCTATCAGTTCTTGATTATAACTGTCACTTAGTATGGTGGGAGCAGTTGACATTTGCCCCTGAAAAATATGAAAGCAAAACATTTCCTTACAACTTAGGCTTTCATCCCGCCAGTGGTAGATATTTTCAAAATGGTGATCAGTTGGCAATATTTTATAACAGCTCATTCTTTATTCTCTCAGTATAAAATAAGTTCTTCTTGTGAGTCAGGCAACGTACTAGGAATGTCACAGGCCTTACCTGATGGAACCCTTGTGACTAGACTGAAAAATAAATACTATTATCCCCATTTTACAGATGAGGCGGCTGTGGCTGCGGCTGCTGCTGCTGCTAAGTTGCTTCATTCGTGTCTGACTCTGTGCGACCTCGTAGACGGCAGCCCACCAGGCTCCCCCATCCCTGGGATTCTCCAGGCAAGAACACTGGAGTGGGTTGCCATTTCCTCCTCCAATGCATGAAAGTGAGAAGTGAAAGTAAAGTCGCTCAGTTGTGTCTGACTCTTAGCGACCCCATGGACTGCAGCCCACCAGGCTCCTCTGTCCATGGGATTTTCCAGGCAAGAGTACTGGAGTGGGGTGCCATCGCCTTTTCCATAGATGAGACACTGGAGGCTTAAAAATTATGAAGTATGTCCAGTGGTAATGTCTTAAGGTCCAGAATTACTAAGTTGCAGAAACAATTCAAATCCAGATGGTTCTGACTCAAAAGCCCATAGGCTTTATATCAGGCAATGCAGGCTTTCATTTTAAATAAGCTTCCCTGCACAATCTTCCATTGGCAGTTGAGCTGTGCTGACTTCCTGATCCAGTGTTCCTGAATCAACCCTTTCATCTGCATGTGGGTGCACCCCATCAAAGTGATAACATCCTTGGATTAACAACCAGAGTATATCTAATTTTGTTTTTAAATAATGTTACTCTTAAGAATATCCAAGCTATATGAAGGTGACTGCGTGAATCTGCTGGCTTCTCTCATCTACCTCAGCTCTGAGCTGACAAGATGGAAGGGGTAGAAGGAGGTGATCCTTACTCAAGAGGGCCCAATAGAAGTATTTAGTAAGAAGACCAATTTCTTTTAAAAGTTTTGAGTCATCTGGACTGAGAATTCAGGGGAGAGCTTTTGTTAGTATTCATCATGAGTATTTTATTCATGTTATTTAGGCTTTTTTTTTTTTTTTCATCCATCGCCATGCTCCATGCTTCACAGCAAATTATTTAGACCAGGGCCTGACCAAATCTGACCCACTGCCTGTTTCTGTAAATAGAGTTTTAATGGAATACAGCCATGCTCACTCGCTTACATATTGTCTGTGGCTGTTTTTGCACTACAAAGGCGGAGGGAAGTGGTTGCAGCAGAGACTGCGTGGCCCACAAAACCGAAAATATTTACTTTCTGGCCCTTTACAGAAACAATTTGCCTACCCCTGCTTTAGGCAGAACAAAAATGTATGGATGTAGCGGTCCAGCAAGGAATCTCGGTGTCTAGACTAGAATGTGGAGGAATTTGGACTTGGATGGCTGGACTAGAGCATCTTTAAAGGCTCTTCCAAACCTGCACTTTGAGGCTTTAAAAATCCAGCCATATATACATGTGGATCTATAAAATATTTTCTCATAAAGTATATAAAGTAGGACCAAGATAGCAGATGTAGACTTGGAGGACAATAAGTATGTTAAAAACAGGCATTTCCATTTTGCTAATTCTTACCATGCTGATGCTCCAGCAAACTGTGTATCCAGCACATTAGTTAAACCTTGAAGAGTCTCTAAAGACAGTTAAGGCTGAAGTGAGCCATGTCTGATTACACTGACATCAGGTATCTGGGAGATAGCCATCTACATAATTGTACCATTTTGCTTGTCGGTATTTGTAAAACGTTATTTGTATCTTCGATGAAAACTCCCTCCAGCCATGGAAGCTTGTAATTATGGGGATGTTTCATTAATTTATTTATTGACCAGGAAACTTATATATACTGCTACATGAAACAATGGAGGAAATGTGGCTTCTGCTCTGGGAGACAGCATTGCTCAATCCTCACTCTCTTCTCGTGCCTTAGGACCTGTTATAATGTTTTGGTTATTTTCTAAGATAGTGCCAAATAATTAAGATGCACGTCTGAAAATTAGGTATAATGCCAGAGGCCCAAATCCTTGGGACCTAATGCCAACTAGATGTCTTTTTGCATCCCTGGGAACTTTGGGTGCATTTTCATCAGAAAACCCATCTTTTGAAATTACAGGGTTTTTTTAAGGCTCCTGTATTCTCTGTAGATCATCATTTGACTCACTAGTTAGTCACCTGGTCTTTTAAGCTGCACCAAACTTTCTCTGCCTATAAGAAGGATGTCAAAAGTAGATTTTTACAGACATCTGATCACTGATGTGTAGCTTCAAATCATTATGCACAACTATTTTAAAAAAATATTATCTTGGTCTATTTTCAAGAGTCTATACTGGGAAATATAAAGACTGAAGTCAATTTCTTTCCATTGAATTTAAAATCAAGACAGATTTATGTGAGTAAACAGCAGATAGTGAAAATACCTGTTGAGTTTCGAATGATTTGCATGGGGAAAAAATATCTTAGGATTTGAAAATTGGAAAGAGGTCCTATCTTGGGTGGAAAAAAGATATCCTGCCAGAGGAAAGATGATTTCTTTTCATGTGTGGACATGGGGACTGTGGGCATGACCCAGCAACAGGTCAGAGCTGTCTTCACATTACTCTTGCACAGTGCCATTGTGAACTCGTTGATAGAATATTTTGTAATTGTTCTCAAGTCAGCCAGTATATGAATCTTTTGTCTTCTGAGTCAATAAGGAACAGCATTTTCATCACCTATTTCTTTAGTATTTCCTCTCTTTTCTTCACCTGTAAGTGTCTAATAAAATATTCTACGTTAGGTACTTAAAAAGTATTTATTGACGAATGTCTTCACTGTTTCAATCAGCTCATTGGCATATCTACTGAGAATCAAAAAAATTGCACAAACTTAGGCTCAAAAGCCAAAAAAATTCTGGAGAGAAAATTTATAGCTTCTAGAAATGTTTAAAAGAGAATTTCTATCATGTTCTACATGAATCATTAACATTTCTTTCACATAATAACAATTTGTCAAAAAATCAGTTGGTCCAGTAATCAATCTGTCCACTTAATAATTCATAATTTTTAAACAAGTAATAAAGTAACAGGGGTGTGTGTTTCAGTCAGGCTGCTCAGTATACAGCTTACTTTAGCAAGAGACAATTTCTCGGGTCTTTAAAAATTCTGGTATCAGGCAAGATGCTGTCAGCAATCTCAATGATACCTCAAAATTGTATGGTGAGTTTTTAAATCTTCCAATATATTTTCAACTGATTCTATTACATTTCCTACTCATCATAAGTTACAGATTTTCTTTCTTGACTGGGAGAGGAAGGAGTTGAATGACAAGCAATTCACTGAGAATGTTTTAATACATGGATGGGGAGGGATACTTGGGTGTATAAGGCGAGTGGGAAGACGCCCAAGGGTTAAGTTTGGAATTTTTTCAAGCAATTATGCTAATAACTCTAAAGCAACAAGTTCTTGATGAATCAATAACATTGAAAAAAATGGTCTTTTGGCAAACTAGTTCTTTGATGGATTGGTAGTCAATGACTTACTATTTGATTGATTTTCTGCACACTGGTCTACTTCTTATAAAATCATCTTTTCTCTCCCAAGAGAGACCCACTTGTGTGGATTGCCAAAAACAGTCTCATCTAGAAGCAGGTGGAGGAAGCTTCTGCCATATTTTCCAGCCATATAACTTTAGAAAAATAAATCGCTGCACTCCGGGTAAAGGAAAAATTCTCATCAAGTGTCTTTCTGAGAATATGCAAAATCTTTTTAGTTACTGAACATTTGAATGTGATAGCATTAGAAATAAGATTCCATTTTAATCATAAAAATGGCTTTGTCACAACTTCCAGTGGAGGTATGGGCTAGGAAGTGAAAGAGAGGAAAACTTGGATACACATAACAGGAAGGGATAGAGAAGAAGACTATTCGTAGGAAAAAGAGTAACAGTGCTTAAGGCTGTCAGGAACAGAGGAAAGATGCCTGAGGAAACAAAATGGTATAGAGCCATTAGACTTTGGTGGGTGCTTACATACATAGGTGTTGAGTCCTCGTCTGAGACAAAGACGGTTATGTGCATTAAAGATAGAAGATTCATCCTCCCCCAAAGAGTCAACCTTCCTAAAACATTTGGCAACAAACAGTTGGTAACAGATGTAAGCAATTTCCAGGCTTGCTTTGTGGACTTCATGTCCGTATACCTTCGCAACTGAAATGGGGATCCAAGGACTATAAAACGGGACATGGATTCTGACCATTGGACAAACCACTCCACTGATGTTTCCAGTGGTCACAGCCAGAGACTGATGGCAAAAAGGTACCAGAATTAACTGCTTGAGTAATGAAAGGTACTAGGTGTCATTGTTGAAAGACTGATCTACATTCTTTTCTCTGTTATTCAGATACTGGCATCCACGGGAAAAAAGGTCAGCAGAAAAAAACCCAAATATTACATTACCAAGTTTCCCATTGCATCATGTGTGAGGTGTCTAAGATTTTAAATACAGATCTCTATTCTTTACACATAAAAGTGTTAGCTTTCTTATTTCAGATATCAGTGCAGAATCCGGATTTCTCACCAACCTATCTTCCCATACAAAGAAGCTAAACTTGAAATCCCTGGAAATTCTTCTTGGTATGAGTCTTTGTCTTTCCATTTCTTTGTTTCTTTTGCCTCCTCTTGCTTTCACTGGATGGAATTTATGCCTTTCTTCACTGAAAAAGGAGCTGCATCGAGCATAGGGGATCAGGAAGAGGTTTTTTTCACCTCCATGATTTAGGTAGCAATGCAGACATCTGGCAGCAAGGAGTTACAGAAAATTTCTCTATCCTTTCTTTTCTTTTTTTTTTTTTTAAGGGAGCCATTACTTCAGGTAGAGGATATCAGCTAACATATTTCTGCAGGCATTGGCTCTTTCAAGACCTCCATTGGTGATCAAACCAAATATTTAAAAGGACATTTGCGTAAACAAAAGCATGGTCTGCATTCACAAACCATTTTCAGTAAGATCTCTTTTCAGTCAAGACTCTGACCATCTGCTTGCCATCTTATATTTTTTAATATTATTCTGTCAAATACATGCTCTGTCAACGCAGGTAAAGGAATACTTGAAAAATCTGAACGTACACAAATCAGGGGAGTCCAGATGACATGAATACTGAAGTCTGGAGGGAATTAGCTAATGTAGCCTTGCAAATAAGCACCCCCAAACAGAGCAGCTTCACAGTAATATTTTAACATACCGCCCTCCCTCAGGAAGTGCACAGGTAGTAAAATAAATACAATCAACATTGTCTTAGACTCCCCTGGCACAAACTGCTACCTTGGACAAGTTTCCATTTACAAGGCCACACATACGAGCTTACTTGATCACTAAAAGGAAGAGAAAAAAAAAAGGAGCATGTCACCAAGAAAGAGGGAAAAACAGAAAGAATGGTATTTTTCTAAAGATTATAGAGATTAAAATAAATAAATTTATATTAAAAAATAAAAAAATAAAGATTATAGAGGAAATCTGCAGTTTATTGTCTACTAAGGGTGGCTTTCCAAGATCTAGAAAAGGATAAATCATATATGAGATGTAGCTGGGGTCCTAACCAGGACTGGAAACCAGAACGACCCTGATTCTGATGAGACTGGTCATGTGGCTATGTAACCACAGCCAGGAACCTCAGGTGGGCCAAAGGTAGGGATCTGGCTATCTCATCGTTGAATACTGTGGTAAATTAAAAAGTAACTTCAAATTCTTTGATATCCCTCTCACTGGATGTTGGGGTGTATTTCCCCTCCTTTTGGGTCTGGCTGGCCTATAACTGCCCTGAACAACAGAGTCTGGCAGAACAATATGTATACCAGTTCAAGCCCAGCCATTAAGAAGGTTTCTATCTTGGCTTCCTGACAAGTTGAATTTCTCTAAGGCTGCCATGTTGTCTAAGGAAGCCCAAGATCCTGACCCACAGAACCATGAGCTTCAGAGGAGGGTTGTTATTTCACGTCACCCACTAAGGATACTTTGTGACGCAGCAGGAGACAGAGCTAGCTGCTCCCCTTCCTACTTCAGGAAGCTTGGCTCTTTTCCCTTTCTATGCGTCTTCCTTTCTGCTCTTTCTTTTTTTCTCCCCCTATTCCTCATTGTTTTCTTACAGCCCACTACATGAAGATAATTAGAGACATTTTTGTTTGTTTGCTTGTAAATGAACTCAGATTTTGGTACTGTTTTTCTTCCTTGTTCATTAAGCTATACTTAAAACTCTCTCAAAAAACAAGGTGATTATTATTTTAATGTAGGCATCAGTGAATTCTTTCCAGTGGCCTAGAACCTTTAAAAAACTAGTTAATTGTAGGGATTTATCTGGTGGTCCAGTGGCTGGGACTGCACAGTCCCGAAGTGGAGGGCCCAGGTTCCATCTCTGGTCAGGGAGCTGGATCCCACATACAGCAACTGAGAGATTGCATGCTGCAGCTAGGACCCAGCATAGCCAAAGAAATAAATAAGTATTTTAAAAAATATAAAATTATCTAGTAACATATTACTAAAAAATTTTGTTAATTATAAATATGAACAATTGGAAAGAACTCAGATGTCTAACAAAATGATTAAATACTATGCAACTAACTTAAAAAATGCTCTTCCGACTATTTCAGCATTTCCAGGGCTATCTTTGCCTCATCTCTGAATACTCTTGTCTTGCTAACCCTGATCTAATTATCAAGGCCCTGATACTGTTCCTCAAACTTATCATGTATGCTCACACATCAGAGCCTTTGCATGTGCTGTTCCTCCTTCCTAGAAAATTTCAAGAAATGCCCACAACTCGCTCGCTCTCTTATTTCAAGCTCCACTTATCAATGTAACCTTACCTGACTATCATATGTATAACATAGGACTCTTTCCTTCTTGACACTCCCGAACTCCCTCATCCAGCTATATTTTTCTCCTTACTATTTATCTCCGTCTGATCTATGGTGTTCTTACTTTGACTACTGTCAGACGACTGACAATACATATATCATCAACAGAAAAGAACAGGTCATGAAATGCTATGGGGAGTTTGTACACATGCTTTAAAAAGGTGTAACAGTCTCAACTCAATGCATAATACCTAGGAGAGATGAAGAGTCTCGTTTTGCCAGTCAGATGTAAAATTCGAGGAAGGCTTGGTGCTCCGGTCTGGGTGACGGAACAGCACAGAAGGTACCAAGAGATGGAGGGAAGGTTCAGGAAAGCCACAGGAGGCAGAAGGTGGGGTGAGCCAGAACCGAAGAAAGCACTAGCCTGCCCACGCAGCAGTTACAGCCTCCTCTTCCTTACCAGCAAAATATTGATTTTTTAAATTAGTTAATGAATTATGTTTTAATTGGAGTATAATTGCTTTACAATGTCCTGTTAGACTGTCTCAGAATCAGCTATCAGTATACATATATCCCCTTTCTGTTAGCCGCCCTCCCACCCTCCCCTCAGCCAACCCCTCTAGGTCATCACAGAGCACCGAGCTGAGCTCCCTGTGTTTCACAGCAGCTTCCCACTAGCTAATTATTTTACACAGGGTAGGGTACATATGTCAACACCACTCTCTCAATTCATTCCACCCTCTCCTTCCCCGCCCTGTGTCCACAAGTCCAGTCTCTACATCTGCATCCCTATTCCTGCCCCACAAATAGGCACAGTCTATACCATTCTTCTAGATTCCATATATATATACGTTAATATACAATATTTGTTTTTCTGTCTTACTTCACTCTATATGACAGACTCTAGGTAATCCACATCATTACGAATGACCCCATTTCATCCCTTTTTATGGCTGAGAAATGTTCCACTATAGATATGTACCACAACTTCTTTATCCACTCATCTGTCAGTGGATATCTAGGTTGCTTCCATGTCCTGGCTATCGTAAACAGTGCTGCAATAAACATTGCGGTACATGTGTCTTTTTGAATTATGATTTTCTCAGGTATATGCCTGGTAGCTGGATGGCTGGGTCATATGGTAGTTCATTTGGGGAAACCTTGGGACCAGCCTAAAATACTCAGTCTTGAATTTCCCTGCAGTTAGGAGACTACTACATGAAATGTATTGGCCAATGAGAACTGAAGTGAGAGTTTCTAAAAAGCTTTTATTTTTCTTATATAGGTAGTGACCTTTCTTGTTTCCCCTTCTCTTTGCCTCAGAAGGATATGAGACTTAGAGCCACAGCAGCCATCTTGTAGCCATGAGGTACCAGATACGAGGCAGCCACTTACGATAAGCATAGTGAAACGGAGAGGCAGAAAGAGTCTGATTCCCAAAGGAATCAGATAGCTGTGGTTCTATCTCAAAACTGCTTTCTCTGGACTTCTAATTTTTGCAGCCAAATGTGATTTAGAATTTTTAGGAGTTTTATAATTTTTTTATTGATTTATTAATTTTTTATTAATTTTTATTTTTTTCTCTGCTGTACAAAGTGACTGCTTATTCTTTTCCATTATAGTTTATCCCATAAGGGAAAATTGGAGATTGGATATAGTTCCCTGTGCTATACAGTAGGGCCTTGGTGTTTACTCATTCTATATGTAACAGTTTGCATCTACCAATCCCAAATGCCCAGCGCATTCTCCCACTGCCTTGGTAACCACAAGTCTGGTTTCTAATAATTTTTTCCTTTCTTCTTTCAATTTACCATTTTTTACAATAAGCATAGGCTATTTATAGCAACAGTTAGAACTGGACATGGAACAACAGACTGGTTCCAAGTAGGAAAAGGAGTATGTCAAGGCTGTATATTGTCACCCTGCTTATTTAACTTCTATGCAGAGTACATCATGAGAAACGCAGATCTGGAAGAAGCACAAGCTGGAATCAAGATTGCTGGGAAAAATATCAATAACCTCAGATATGCAGATGACACTACCCTTATGGCAGAAAGTGAAGAGGAACGAAAAAGCCTCTTGATGAAAGTGAAAGTGGAGAGTGAAAAAGTTGGCTTAAAGCTCGACATTCAGAAAATGAAGATCATGGCATCCAGTCCCATCACTTCATGGGAAATAGATGGGGAAACAGTGGAAACAGTGTCAGACTTTATTTTTTTGGGCTCCAAAATCACTGCAGACAGTGACTGCAGCCATGAAATTAAAAGATGCTTGCTCCTTTGGAAGGAAAGTTATGACCAACCTAGACAGTATATTAAAAAGCAGAGACGTCACTTTGCCAACAAAGGTCTGTCTGGTCAAGGCTATAGTTTTTCCAGTGGTCATGTATGGATGTGAGAGTTGGACTGTGAAGAAGGCTGAGCACCGAAGAGCTGATGATTTTGAACGGTGGTGTTGGAGAAGACTCTTGAGAGTGCCTTGGACTGCAAGGAGATCCAACCAGTCTATTCTAAAGGAGATCAGCCCTGGGATTTCTTTGGAGGAAATGATGCTGAAGCTGAAACTCCAGTACTTTGGGCACCTCATGCGAGGAGTTGACTCATTGGAAAAGACTCTGATGCTGGGAGGGATTGAGGGCAGGAGGAGAAGGGGATGACAGAGGATGAGATGGCTGGATGGCATCACGGACTCGATGTACGTGAGTCTGAGTGAACTCCAGGAGTTGGTGATGGACAGGGAGGCCTGGCGTGCTGTGATTCATGGGGTCGCAAAGAATCGGACACGACTGAGCGACTGAACTGAACTGAAGGAACAGTAGACCTGCTTTCTTTCTCTCACTTGAATTCCGGACCAAGTCAGAAACAAGTCAAAAGAGCAAGGCAGAAAAAAATACAAAATGTACTTTTACAGATAAAGCTGGTGTTGGTGAATGTTTCCTCTATCAGCAAGTTAGCTTCCAGAATGAAACAGATTTGCCAACCCAGTCACAGTTTGCATCTGGCAATCCTAACTCCTCCCTCAAGAGGGGCCCTGCTCTTGTAAAACTACAACATGAAAAAGTAAAGCTGTATTCTCATAGATAGGTGGCTCCCAAAAATAAAACGAAGAGGAAGGGCTGGCCAAGGCATGCTCAGCTTCTCTTTCCAAACTCATCCAGGAGACCAAGGTCCTCTTTCTCCTGTTCAAGGAGCTTGCTTAGCTCACTCCTTCTCTCCCACACTCCACCAAGGGCAAGGTCAGTATGCCCCCTTCCTACCCCGCCTCATCAATAGACAACATCACCCCCACACGTCTAGCTCCTGCTCCTTACAGGAAGCTCACCCAAAAGTGGCGTCTGGTTAGGGTGTCAGATGCTCTAACTCTCCTTCCCACTCTTCCTTGGGCAGAGGTTTAATCTCTTCCAGCTTTATCCATTCATTTATATACTCTTTGCATCAGTTGGGTCTCCATCTGAAGATCTGACTCTGGAGAAATACTCTCTGGATTAGGAACATATGAAAACACATATGGAGTCCCTCCAGCCAGCTCTGACTTCCAGAATCACAGAGGAAAAAATCAGTCTTGTTCTATCGTTTTGGAAACAGAAATTTACTTTCAGCTTCGGGGAAAGTTCTCATTCTGGTTCTGCCATTTTCTTGCTCTGAGACCTCAACTCTTCAGTGTAACCTAAGATCTGGTTTCTTTGCCTGTTAAGATTGGAGTGTCAGGCACAGCATGGCTACCTTGTGTGCGTGTGTGCTAAGTCACTTCAGTCACGTCTGACTCTTTGCAACTCCATGGACTGGAGCATGCCAGCATCCTCTGTCCATGGGATTCTCCAGGCAAGAATACTAGAATGGGCTACCATGCCCTCCTCCAGGGGATCTTCCTGACCCAGGGATCACACCCTTGTCTCTTACGTTTCCTGCATTGGCAGGTGGGTTCTCTACCACCAGAACCTCTTGGAAGCCCCAGCATAGCTGCCTTACAGAATACTTTTTGTAAGTTTTCTCAGGATGATATACCAAACACATAGGAGGTATTCAAGAAGTAATGGTTTCTTTGTATACCTGAAACTAATAAAATATTATGCTACAATATAAAAAACTATGCTTCAACTACAAAAGAGAAATAATGGTTCTCATTTCCTATCTCTAACGTATGGGAAGTTTCTCTCAGAGAGCTTTATGGCAGTCTTTTGGTCCATCTCACTTTTGGATAAGTGTTCCCTCTCCTCTCTAAAGAAATCACACATCCTAAGTTTAAAAAGAAAGAAAAAGCTATTCCTCGTTTTCCCTTCACAGAGCACTACCGAAGCTAGTGAGTGAAAGTCGCTCAGTCGTGTCTGACTCTTTGCAATCCCAGCCTATGGGATTTCCCAGGCAAGAATACTGGAGTGGGTTCCCATTTCCCTTCTCCAGGGGATCTTCCCAACCCAGGGATCAAACTCAGGTCTCCCACATTGTGAGTGGATTCTTCACCAGCTGAGCCACAAGGGAAGCCTGCATAATCCAAAGACCAAAACTGTCTCAAAGCCAACAGTCAATGTGGCTGCCGCAGAAGACAATGGAAGTCCTTCGGGGCCATGATTGTTATTCCAAGCCCCCATCTTCTGACCTTGATATAACCTGGTGGGGACTAGCAGACCATACATCAATTCCCTCTGTTCTCAAAGAACAGGAAGTAGCTTCTGCCATAACTTCTCTCTGTAAAGCTAAACCCTTATGAGTACTTGTCTGTGAATGGATAACATGCAGGTACCTCGATGACTTATTCTTTAAAGGAATAGCAGCTAGCCTAGGGCAGGGAGCAGTGGTCTTTAAGTAACGGTGGCTCAGTGGTAAAGAATCTGCCTGCAAAGCAGGAGACTTGTAGAAGACTTGGGTTCAGTCCCTAGGTCGGGAAGGTCCCCTGGAGAAGGAAATGGCCGTGCACTCCAGTGCTCTTGCCTTGAAAATCCCATGAATGGAGGAGCCTGGCACAGTTCACGGAGTTGCAGAGTCAGATATGACTGAGCGACTAAACAACAAACAACAACATTCAGTGAATGAACGATCCAGGACCAAACACACTGATTCAAAGGGCTCCTATATAAAACGCATCAGGGAAAACACCGTGTCATTATTGTGTTCATTTTCTGCAAGTCCATTTGATTTTTAGTAATGATTCCCCCAATGCAACATAAGGAGAACTCTCTTTGTACAACACTTCTGTGTGTCATAGACCTTTGTTTTTTGCCGGACTCCAAGGATATCTAATCAATTCTATTACAATGAATGCCCTAATCACAAGGATTTCCCAATTGGATTCGTGTCCTTAAAATAGCATTTTTCCTTTGGTTTGCATTATAATCTCAGGGAGAATTTAGTTTTATTATAATGATGTGGCTTTAGTTTTAATATATGTGTCATTCTCCTAAGAAGATACATTTAGACTCTTTTTGTAATGCAAATTCTCAACCCCTAATTTATATGTTGTCAAGTTGGGGTTCTAGTATACTGTACTTGAATTTCTTAAAGCATGGCACACCTGAATTAGCTTTGGGGATAAAAGGAATACAGAGAAAATTGTAAGCAAAACATCTGATACAGTTTTACTTGCAAAGTTTAAATTTTCTGAATGGGATCAAGATGGCAAGGCTTGAAATGTGGCTGAAGGGAATAAGAGAACTATGGTAAATGTCTACATATCTGAAAGTGGTAGTGGCGAAGGTCTTTACCGTATTTCCTGGTGTATTTCTCCTTAGATATTTCCACATATGGACACACACATTGGAGAGACCTAGTGGAGAATTTCCCTGTCTCTTCCCTAGAATCATTACTGTCCCATACATTCTTCTGTTATGTGATAATGGCCATTCTTGCCAGCATTCCCTTTTTAAAGTAGATTTTGCTTTAACTTTACCAAACAAGAAAAAGGATTGAATTTAAAAAGCAGTGTAAGTCTGCTGGCTACTGGGAAACGGCCTGTCCTCAAATCTTACCTCTTTGGTCCTACAGAGGCCTCTCACTCCACCATCCAGGTTTGCTTTGTCTTCTGACCCACAGAGCAAACCTTTATCCAGCACCCGCAAGAGGCTGGGGTAGGGGACACGGTGGTCAGTCTGAGTGGGGGTGGGGGATGCTGTCCCTGCCCTCACTGAGCTTACAGTCCAAGGAATGTTTGATTAAATGAACCAGTCAGATAATAGAGCCCATGACAGGATCCAGGTCGGAGGCTTTGTACTCCTCTGTCTTTGGACTCCAGACCCACCAGGCTCCTCTGTCCATGGGATTCTCCAGGCAAGAATACTGGAGCCGGTTGCCATTTCCTCCTTCAGAGGATCTTCCCAACCCAAGGATCGAACTCATGCCTTCTGCATCAGCAGGCATATTCTTTACCCACTGAACCATTGGGGAAGCCTCAATTTGTCCTATATTTTATCCATATTTGTCTTTCTAGAGTTTTCTTTGTTAAAGCCACACCGAATAAGGTTTAAGCCTCTTCTGCAAGAAGTTGCAGGTTTTTTAAAAACAGCCACCTTCTCCTTCTGAGTGATCTCTCCTTTAGGCTAAGTAGACTCAGCTCTTTCAAACCCCTGACATGATTATGAATTCCCCAAGCCTTTGTACTATAAGGCTATGGTACAAGTGACTAAGAACCTAACCAATAATGGTTTAGACAAGACGTATGGTTTTCTGTCTAAAATTTCAGGGAGATGAGCTATGACTAGTATGGCCCTGTACACCACCACAGACTTCCATCTTGTTCTTTTGTACATGGCTTACATCTCAAGGTCTGAGTGTTAGCATCCAGGTTCTAAGCAACAGGACAGAGGAGGGGCAGAAAGACCTGAGTGTGCCTATGTGCTGACCCTTAGCAAGGCCATCCAGAAATTGCCAATCTTGACTACATTTCGCTGATTCAAATTTAGTTGCATGCCTGCACATCTAAGGAAGAGAGGCTGGGAAATGCAATGTTTTCTAGGGAGCCATATGCCCTGCTAAACCTTGGAGGTACTCTTGCTTTAGGAAAAGGGTGTAATGGATATTGGGGACAACCAGTTGTATTTAGCATACCATCCCTTTGTGTCCTGTTACTCATGTGTCCTGTTACTCAAAGCTGGCAGAGTCAAGCATTTCTGCCTTTATTATCTAAGCATATTCTTTGATTTCCTCACTTCTGGATCAGGCCAGCATCATATCCCCGCCAGGGGCCTTCCGGAAAATAATATTTGCCTTGTTTGGCAGGCTCGTGGCAGAAGGACACTAAGGCATCAATCTTTGCTGCTGATGTGCTGCTGTTGTCTTGCTTTTGTAGTCTTGTTGTCATTTTTCAGTCACCCAGTCATGTCTAACTCTTTGCTATCCCATGGACTACAGCACATCAGGCCTCCCTGTCCCTTACCAGCTCCCGAAGTTTGCCCAAGTTCATGTTCTTCTTCAATGAACATAGTCTTGATGAACCCAGGCACAAAATACTAATGCAGTCTCAGATCATTGGGACCATTTTCATAATCACATTGAATTACTGACCAGCATCAGGAATTGAGATTCTCTGCTAGTAGCAGATATCCAAGTGGCACGATAACTAATTAAAGGTTTATTCTTTCACATAAAGGGAGTTGAGAGGTCATATACTTCAGAGCTGCCATAAAGGTTCCAAAATGCCATCAGGAACCCAGTGCTACCTTGTTGTTTTTCTCTGAAACCCTTACTTGTGTCCATCATTAATGACACAACATGGCTGCTAGAGTTCCAGCCATTGTATCTATATTCAAGGCAGGAGGAAAGGGAAGAGCAAGAGGCAAAAAGGATTTCCGTCGTACATGAATCAATACCTTTAAATAGCGATCTTAAAAATCATTTGCAAAGATTCCCATTTATATCTCATTGGACAAAACTTTTTTTAGGGGGCAGGCTGGAAAATAAGTCTTAGCTAGGTACTGTGCTGCTCCAAATAAAATTAAAGTTTTATTATTAAGGAAGAGGAGAAAACAGAAATGGGTAGGCAACTCACAGCCTCTGCATGTTACTGATAACTCATGTATCTGTTCTGTCTCATACCTACAGTTAGATATTTTGACCCAAGCAGAGGACCCTAAACCTTATCTTACTAAAAAGTGCTCACTTCAGCCTATGAAAATCTTTTTAGATCCAATATACTCATTATTCTTCAGAACTAAATCATCTTTAAAGAAAGTTAAGTGAGCCAGCTGTTGAAATGTTCCTTCTGATTTTCTACCAGTTGGTGAAATGATGAAGAGATGGTAATAATCTATCTCCCAATATTTTTCTCTGATGCCTCAGCTTCAAAGACTTCCATCTCTATTCCAGAACTCTGAGATCTTTTTGAACAATTTTGCTTTTTCTTTTCGCAGAAACTTTTTATTGCCAGGAAGATGTAATTATTATTTCAAAGAAAACTTTTTTAGTTCATCTTCCCCTTCTTTCATTTTACCAAGTGTAGATCACTACGTTATTAAAGTGTTACCAGCATCCACCTCAGTACTGCTCTGTTCTTACCACCCCACCACCCC
This sequence comes from Ovis canadensis, assembly GCF_042477335.2. NCBI lineage: Eukaryota > Metazoa > Chordata > Mammalia > Artiodactyla > Bovidae > Ovis > Ovis canadensis. Next base: position 159,836,930 of record NC_091247.1, on the reverse strand, counting down.
ACCTTTTCAGAAAACCTTTAAACTAAAGCAAGAACTATTTCTGCAGCATAAACTTTGCCTGGTCAATGATCAAGTTTCTGCTCCTTTTTCAGGGCTTTGGTGTAATCTAAATGAGTATATCTTTTTCTCTTTTTCTTTTTTAATTAGAAAGTTTAGTCCAGTATATAATCCTCTGGGTAGAAAGTTGTTTCTTTTTTATTTTTTTCCTTTTTAAATGAGAGTTAAGAGTTATGTAATTGATCTTGTTTCATATTTTGAGGCTTTTTTAAGAAATAGAAATAATGACACTGTAACAACAACAAAAACAAATGGATTATTTTGAACCTTAAAAACAGCACCCAACAGTAGGAAAAACACTGCAATCACTAGTTCCAGACCCTCTCTCTTGAGTCCTTATTTACAAAATATTCTTTCAGCTCCTTGCCTCTCACAATAGGAATTGATGGCCCTTTGCAACATTTGAAAATCTGTGTACTCTCTGTTGAGGGTAAAGGGGCCCAGCCTTCTCCCGGAGGGGAGGGGAAATTCTTTGCATTCCTTCCTGATGAATCACACACACACACACACACACACACACACGCACACACAGAGCATGGTCTCTCAGTGGTCCTTTGGTGGGATACCCTGTTACGGGCTGAGACCTCACACACACGCACACACACACACACACAGAGCATGGTTTCTCAGTGGTCCTTTGGTGGGATACCCTGTTACGAGCTGAGACCACACACACACACACACACACACACACACACACACAGCATGGTTTCTCAGTGGTCCTTTGGTGGGATACCCTGTTACAGGCTGAGACCTCCAGTCATGAACTCTGCCACTTACTCACTGTGTCACTGGGGCACACAGAAAAACATTCTGGGCTTTAGTTTCCTTGCCTGTTCAATGGGGATGGTGATAGATATCTACTGTGCAGGATTCTTGTGGTTAATGAGATAATACCGGTAGCCTCTAAAATAAAATGATAAAAGATGAGCTAGTCCTCTTTTTTTTTCCTTTCCATGTTCCATTGTCAGCGCACCAGGTGGAATACTGCAGTCTGCAACACACTGCTTTCTACCCACTATAACACGAAAAATACAGGCTGACACGGTGCGCCTGCGCGTGCCGTGCATGCACTGAGCAGAGGCAGCAGGACCAGCAGCCGGCTTGCACTGAGCGAGCTTCCTGTCAAACGCTGTCTAGACATCAGCATTTCAACTTCTCCCAACAATGTAAGAGTGGCTGTCACTGTCCTTTAGTCGCCAAGTCATGTCTGACACTTTTGCGACACCACGGACCATAGCCCGCCAGGCTCCTCTGTCCATGGGACCCTCCAGGCGAGAATACTGGAGCAGGTTGCCATTTCCTCCTCCAGGGGATCTTCCTCATCTCCTGCTTGGCAGACAGACTCTTTACCAGTGAGCCACCAAGAAAGTCCGATCAATGAGTTAGCATTGCCCTAATTTTGAGGAACAAGAGACTCAGAACTTGAGTTGCAAAGTCGGTTAGTACCGAGTTGACAGTAAATGTCCTCTTTGTGTGTCAGAGATGCATGCCTTGTGTTAGGCAGATTTCTAAGAAGGCCCCAAATTTCACTCCTCTGTCATCCATATCTCATATAATCCCCTCCCCTAGAGTCTGGGTGGGACTGTGAGTCAGAGGAGAGAGTCGATGCTGTGATTACATTATAGCCTTTAAGACTCCATCTTGGCAGAAGTCAGGAAGATTCTCCTGCTGACTTTGAAGAAGTAGGTAGCCATGCCATGAGGGGGCAGTAGGTTAAGACCTGACGGCAATCTTCAGGAGCATTTTTAGCTGGCTTCCTTCTCCTTGCCAACATCCACCAGGAAAAGGAATTTCAGTCCTACAACCTATGTTACTGAGTTTTGCCAATAATCTGAACAAGCTTGGAAGAGGATCCAGATGAGAACTGCAGCACTGGCAACGCCTTGACTGCCGCCTGTGAGACAGACACACCAAGCGGGGAAGCCAGGCCTTCCACATCAGCACTGCTGACCTACAGAAACCAAGTTAGCAAGTTCATGCGAATCTGTCACGCAGCAACAGAAAATGAATACATGCTCTTTCTACTAGGCTCGGCCGGACCCACAGTCGGGAGATTTTTAGATTCTACCTGCACATTCTTTGCCTACCAGCCTAGAGAGCTAGGAGCTTCCCAGATGGCATCAGTGGTAAAGAATCCACCTGGCAACACAGGAGACATAAGAGATGCAGACTGGTAGCAGAGACTGTTCTTTCTGCCTGGGGTCTCCTCCCTGCCTCTCAGCTTCCCTGCTTCACTTCTCTTATCCTTTTAAAACTCAGCCCAAGGGACACCTTCTAAATCCTAAATGCCAAAAAGTGTTTATTGACCATGATAGGGTAAAAATTCATTGCGTTACAAATCAGACGGTCTTAGAGTAAAACTCTTCCCTCAAAATCCCCCTCAAATATTTTTTTTGTATCTCTCACATTTTATTTTGATGTATCTACTCTTTCCTTCCTATTATCATGTTAGAGCTCCCCATGGCTCAAATTCTAAATGATTTATATTTGTATTCAACTATATATGATTTAATAATAAATAATAAGTACATTTATTTTTAAAAAAAGAGAGAGAGATGCAGATTCAGTCCCTGGGTTTGGAAGATCCCCATCGAAGGAAACGGCATCCCACTTGCCATTTCCAGTATTCTTGACTGGGAAAACCCCAAGGACAGAGGAACTTGGTGGGTTACAGTCCATGGGGTCACAAAGAGTTGGACATGACTGAAGCAACTTAGCACTTAGCACCAGATAGCTAGGTCATTTCATTTTTTAAAGAGGAGCCCAATCATACTTGTCTTTTCTCCTTGATAGAGTGGCTGTGAAGCTTATCTAAAAATGTGGACTTTAATGTTCTTGGTGGGATATAGAGGGCTATCTTAAGTGATATTTGACATGTTTAACAACCAGTCAGAAAGGATGCTGGCCAGAAGCAATAGGCTCACAGTGGTACATGCTGGGAAACATATCTCACAGGGCAGGTGGGAAAGGTATCTGCAGGTTCAGATATTGATGTGTGGGAGCCCAAGACAATGTCACCAGGAGGGAATTTGAGCTCATAATGGAGAGATCTAGGACTTCCTTGGTGGTCCAGTGGCCAAGACTTTGTACTTTCACTACAAGGGGCACAGGAGTGGCTAAGACTCTGCACTTTCACTACAAGGGGCACAGGTTCCATCCCTGGTCGGGGAACTAAGATCCCGCAAGCCACAGGAGTGAGTCAAAATCACTCATGTCCAACTTTTGGTAACACTGTGGATTGTAGCCCACCAGGTTGCTCTGTCCATGGAAGTCTCCAGGCAAGAATACTGGAGTGGGTTGCCATTCCCTTCTCCAGGGGATCTTCCTGACCCAGGGATTGAACCCAGGTCTCCTGAATTGTGGGCAGATTCTTTACCATGTGAGCCACAAGGATTGAACCCAGGTCTCCTGAATTGTAGGCAGATTCTTTACCATGTGAGCCACAAGGAAGCCATAGGGCACAGCCAAAACAAAAAAGAGAGAGAGACAGAGAGAGGGAGAGACCTCCATTCAGAAACTCTCTGTTCTGGGTGTCTTATAGTTTGGCTTTCCCATTATTTTCTTTAAAGTCTCTCATATTTTCAACAACTATCATGTCAACATATTCTTTCTAAAACAGACTCTGCTATTAGAGAATGAGCATCCTTCATCCTCTCCATACTTCTGAGAAACAGTGGTGTCATTTGCTCTTCCCTGAGTCTGCTCAAGCAGAACAAAATGGAAAGATTATTTAATGCTCAGATGTATACTATTGAATGAGAAATGAGAGGTTGCTTCTTTACAGTGTCATTCACATTTATCCAATTTGACTGTGTTGATGCAAATTTTGACCTCCAAGTTCCACGTTTTCCCTGTAGATACTTTGCTTTTTTTTCCCTGCAGGTATTTTTGTCTTCTTTCCTAGGCTCAAGGTTCCCAAAGTATCTCAGTTGTTTTAGTGGCCTAATTGTGCAGTGGCATATTTAAAAGTCATTATTTTCATCATCTATTAAATGCAGCCCAGAACAGTTTAAAAAATTGGGTGAGGCATTTTTGCAAAAGCATTTATGATGTGGGCTGCCAAGGAATGTGCAGCTGCAGGAGCTTCTTTCTCTAATCTCAGACTTTTACTTGAAAATGTATTAAGGGTGGATACCTGTGAAGAGGAACCAATTTGATCTCCCAAGAGCTAAAAGCACTGGCGAGAAAGACACACTTTGCCTGAACATGCTGAATCTACTGATCCTAGGAAATGTTAGCACTTAAAAAGTAGTCTTTTTATATAGAAATGAGCTGCCTTAACTAGGACTGCACCTGCTATCTTACTAGTTACCCCCACTAAGAATGGTAATGGTCATCTGAGTTAAATTCACCCATTCCAGTCTATTTTAGTTCACTGATTCCTAAAATGTCAATGTTCACTCTTGTCATCTCCTGTTTGACCAATTCCAATTTACCCTGATTCACGGACCTAACATCCCAGGTTCCTATGCAATATTGCTCTTTATAGCATTGGACTTTACTTTCATCACCAGTCACATCCACAACTGGGTGTTGTTTTTGCTTTGGCTCCATCTCTGCATTCTTTCTGGAGTCATTTCTCCACTGATCTCCAGTAGCATATTGGGCACCTACTGACCTGGGGAGTTCCTCTTTCAGTATCTTATCATTTTGCCTTTTCATACTGTTCATGGGGTTCTCAAGGCAAGAATACTGAAGTGGTTGGCCATTTCCTTCTCCAGTGGACCACGTTTTGTCAGACCTCTCCACTATGACCCGCGGTCTTGGGTGGTCCTACATTGCAGGGCTCATAGTTTCATTGAGTTAGACAAGGTTGTGATGCATGTGATCAGTTTGATCAGTTTTCTGGGACTGTGATTTTCATTCTGTCTGCCCTCTGATGGATAAGGATAAGAGGCTTATGGAAGCTTTCTGATGGGAGAGATTGACTGAGGGGAAAACTGGGTCTTGTTCTGATGCTGCAGTGCCATGCTCAGCAAATCTTTAATCCAATTTTCTGTTGTTGAGTGGGGCTGTGTTCCCTCCCTGTTGTTTGACCTGAGGCCAAACTATGGTGGAGGTAAGGAAGATAATGGTGACCTCCTTCAAAAGGTCCCATGCATGCACTGCTACGCTCAGTGCCCCGACCCTGCAGCAGGCAAGCTATGATCAACCTAGACAGCATATTAAAAAGCAGAGACATTACTTTGCAAACAAAGGTCCATCTAGTCAAGGCTATGGTTTTTCCAGTAGTCATGTATGGATGTGAGAGTTGGACTATAAAGAAAGCTGAGCACTGAAGACTTGATGCTTTTGAACTGTGGTGTTGGAGAAGACTCTTGAGAGTCCCTTGGACTGCAAGGAGATCCAACCAGGCCATCCTAAAGGAAATCATTCAGGAATATCCATTGGGAGGACTGAAGCTGAAGCTCCAATACTCTGGCCACCTGATGAGAAGAACTGACTCATTGGAGAAGACCCTGATGCTGGGAAAGATTGAAGGCGGGAGGAGAAGGGGACGACAGAGGATGAGATGATTGGATGGCATCACCAACTCGATGGACATGAGTTTGAGTAAGCTCCAGAATTTGGTGATGGACAGGGAAGACTGCTGTGCTGCAGTCCATGGGGTCGCAAAGAGCCAGACACAACTGAGCGAATGAACTGAACTGAACAGAAGAATGGTAAGGCTATGGTGGTGGACACACTGCTGTGTCTGGTGACAGAATAAGGAGGGCTGCAATGGGACAAACGTCAAATGATGTTGGGAAATACTGTTTCCTGGAGCTCAGATGTGGACCATGTAAAAGGGAGCCAACCTGGAAATGCCTTAGAAGGGGTCCTCCCCAAATAGAGCAGTGGAAGAACAAAGCTAGAAGTTTAGTTTCTCCTTATAACCTATAGATGTAACATCAGTCTGTCAACCAATTACAGCTGTATTTTTTTGAAGATTTTTTAAAATACGTTAATGCTATACTATAAACAATTGCTACTTAACAGAATGACAAGTTAAGTCACATTTGTTGGCATGGAGCCTTTTTGAGAACAGAAGACAAAAAAAAGTTAAGTAACTTTTGAAATTATACACTGAAGTAATTCACAAAAATGGGTGTTTGTCATCCTCAATTCTAATTGGTAAATTGTAATCCCAAAAGGATAATAGGAAAAGATAAACCACATTATAAAAATTGGAGTAATATAATTTTTCATAAATTGTCTAAACACTACAAAGAGTTAAAAACAAAAATAAAAATTATTTTCAATTACAGAACACTAAATAACTAATTCCTTCTGAATTGCCTAAACTACAATTTCTTTGGGAATGTACAGAATACACAGCCAGAAAATTCTTGCTAAAAGGAATTTCAACGTTTATTTACTCAACCTCATGAATGTAAATGTCATTTTAGGATAAAAGAGTTATTTGGGGGGATGGGCTGGGAGCAAACATATTAAAGCCCCCAGGTTCCATGAAACAGTCTTACGTCTGTTCCACTCACCAGCAGGAATTATATTTGCAACAATGACTAAACCCAGAAACTTCTGTGAGGTTACTGGGCACAGAGGCCACACACATGATCTTCCCAGGAGAGGTGTGTCCCCAGGTGAAAGCTTTCATTCAGACCCTGTTGTCTGACGAAGGAGGCAGGTTGGTAGTAACAGTTGAATAGTGACAAAAGTGGAAGGAGAAAAAGTGATAATAACAACACTTTCAACACTTTCAAGGTCCCTATCAACTTGCAAATGCATGCAAACTGAAATGCCCAGAGGGACTAGGAACATTAAGAGAAAGAAAAGCCAGCAGCTGTGAGAAAAGACAGCACGACAAATGCTGCAGAAAACAGCAACTGACACTCTGCTTCAGGGGCAAGGGCAGTAAGGAGCAGGGACAAGTGTTGGGAACTGGAGACTCCACGGCAGGGGACACATGGCGGCTGAGCCTTCGGAGAAAAGGGGATCCAACAGCCAAGACACTCAGTGCCCCCTGACTGCAATGCCCTGAACTTTTCCAGTATTACCAGCCGGTCTTTTAAAAGCTGAAAACACTGTTGACCAGATAAAAAACCGATGTTCTATGATCCATGGTATGTGATCAAAATACTTTTTTGAAAATAATAATTTGGTGTTATTCAGATTCTAGTAGAGTGCTTACTAGTGCCTAGAACTGTGCTTCACACATATTAATCTTTTTCATTCAAATTAATACATAGCACCACATGAGTGACAAAAGTGTCAAATGTGAATATTATGGTTTTGTTTTTTGTATGCAAAATAATCAACATATAAATAATTCTAAATAACTGCTCTTGATTCCTCCTAATTATATCCTTAATCATGTGAGGAGGCACCTGGAATGGAGTAGGTCAAACAGGGCATGGTCCACCCTGATAAGATGAATTTAGAGAACTGGAGAACATTTATGAAAATATTGCAGAAATCAGACCTATTTATTAGCTGTCAGAGCCCTGTGACTTTCATTACCTTCTACCAAACACTGTATTTGTTATAGGAAGCACATAGGGATACGAGAAAGATACAATCTGTAATTTCTGAGAATCTTTTTAAATGCAGTATTGCAATCTCGGTATGTGAAGCAAAAACTCTAAGGAACCAAGTTTACTCTTGTAGAAAAGATCTATGGAGGCTACTTCACTGAAATATCAAAAATCTGTATCCAGTGATGACTGAAATGTCCTAGAAAGTCATTTTTTCCCTTAAATTGTGCCCATTTAAAAGACTGGTTTCAAATAGGAAAAGGAGTTCGTCAAGGCTGTATATTGTCACCCTGCTTATTTAAATTCTATGCAGAGTCCATCATGAGAAACGCAGATCTGGAAGAAGCACAAGCTGGAATCAAGATTGCTGGGAGAAATATCAATAACCTCAGATATGCACATGACATCACCCTTATGGCAGAAAGTGAAGAGGAACTAAAAAGCCTCTTGATGAAAGTGAAAGAGGAGAGTAAAAAAGTTGGCTTAAAGCTCAACATTCAGAAAACGAAGATCATGGCATCTGGTTCCATCACTTCATGGGAAATAGATGGGGAAACAGCGGAAACAGTACCAGACTTTATTTTGGGGGGCTCCAAAATCACTGCAGATGGTGACTGCAGCCATGAAATTAAAAGACGCTTACTCCTTGGAAGGAAAGTCATGACCTACCTAGACAGCATATTCAAAAGCAGAGACATGACTTTGCCGACTAAGGTCCATCTAGTCAAGGCTATGGTTTTTCCAGTGGTCATGTATGGATATAAGAGTTGGACTGTGAAGAAAGCTGAGCGCCGAAGAATTGATGCTTTTGAACTGTGGTGTTGGAGAAGACTCTTGAGAGTCCCTTGGACTGCAAGGAGATCCAACCAGTCCATTCTAAAAGAGATCAGTCCTGGGTGTTCTTTGGAAGGGCTGATGCTAAAGCTGAAACTCCAATACTTTGGCCACCTCAAGAGAAGAGTTGACTCATTGGAAAAGACTCTGATGCTGGGAGGGATTGGGGGCAGGAGGAGAAGGGGACGACCAAGGATGAGATGGCTGGATGGCATCACCGACTCAATGGACATGAGTTTGAGTGAACTCCGGGAGTTGGTGATGAACAGGGAGGCCTGGCGTGCTGTGATTCATGGGGTCGCAAAGAGTCGGACACGACTGAGCAACTGAACTGAACTGAAAACTTTTTAAATAATAACAATGGCAAAAAGTAAATTTTCTTTGAAAGAGATATATCAAATACTTAATATTATACTATGGTCTCAGTTTTTTTAATTCTCTGAGATATTTAAAACATTCACATAAAGTTAGTGAAAGCAAGTTATTTTGAGAAAAGGAAAAGGCTGAAGGAGTGAAGAGGAAAAAGAGAAGGGCAAAGATCGAAAATACGTATTTTACTATTTTCTGGAAAGTCAACCTTAGGTTTCATATTTTAGGAACTGAGGTTATTATGGGTCCAAAAATGAATAAACACACATAAAGATACAATGAAAATAGTTTTCTTTTTTTTCAATGAAAAGCTTTAGAGACCTCCCTCGTGGTCTAGTGGCTAAGACTCTATGTTCCCAATGCAAGGGGCCTGGGTTTGATCCTTGATCAGGGAACTAGATCCCACATGCCCCAACTAAAGAACCCGCATGCAGCTGCTGCGGCTGCTGCTGCTAAGTCGCTTCAGTTGTGTCCGACTCTGTGCGACCCCACAGACAGCAGTCCACCAGGCTCCCCCGTCTTTGGGATTCTCCAGGGAAGAACACTGGAGTGGGTTGGCATTTCCTTCTCCAATGCATGAAAGTGAAAAGTCAAAGTGAAGTCACTCAGTTGTGTCCGACTCTTTGTAACCCCATGGACTGCAGCCTACCAGGCTCCTCCTCCCACGGGATTTTCCAGGCAAGAGTACTGGAGTGGGGTGCTATCACCTTCTCTGAGACTTGGTGCAGCCAAATAAATATTTTTTTAAAAAAAGCTTTCGTTTCCCAGCAAACAATTTTAGGATTATTTAACTGAATGTGCTTTTTAAGGGTACCTACAGAAACAGCACATAGAGGCAAGATTTCATTTTAAAAGTTTTTGTAGATTTTCCAAATCATTTAGTTATAATGGAATTGGGTTATAATGGCGAAAATGAAATCATCACTAGAAATAACTGTTTTCAATTTCAAGGCTTTGGAGATGAATTAGACTTGATATCCAATTCCTGAAGTGAGATACCTGGGAAGTGTATTGATCTCAGGAGGAAACATACAGTGAATTCAAACATTCTTGCCCTCTCTAATTTCTGTCATTTCTCCAGGATGCAATATTGCTTTTGATTTACTGTTTTGGCTGGGGAGAGGGGCACTTTCAGAGACTTCTAACTTGGCCTTTCCCTGGACTTTGATAGCTCTGACCACACCAGCCAACACAGAAATCAGTCAGCTACCAAGTTATCTAGTTCAGCTACATTTGGAGACCAGGAAATGACCACTGGAGGGGCCCACAGTCCCAGTGGGCTCACCACTGAGTGGCCAGGTCTCCATCTATTACCTGGCCCTTCTGTGACCACATGCTAACAGGGAGCTAAGGTAACACTTTGGTCCCAGGGTATCAGTGTTCCTTTTCCCTAGTAATCGGTCACAGATTTCTTTAGGGAAGGATAGGGGAATCATTACTGTGTTCATTTCCTATAGTATTGTAGGGTTCTTCTTCCTGGGGACTCAGCCTCTTTAACCACTGGGTTCCAGGTTCATAAACTGGCTCAGGTTCAGAAACCTGTTATTGGGATGACTACCCTTAGCTTCCTGATCATCCCCGCTTGAGTGCGTTTGACTTTATGGATTGAGTAGTACCCTCCTTTAAAAAAATTTTTTTTAAAGTAATTAACTTTAATTTTTTTTGACTGCTCTGGGTCTTCATTGTTGTGAGCGGGCTTTCTTTAGTTGCAGCAAGCGGGAGCTCCTCTCTAGTTTTGGTACGCAGGCTTCTCGTTGCAGTGGCTTCTCTTGAGTGGAACACAGGCTCAGTAGCTAAGGCTGGAGGGCTCACAGGCTCAACTGCACCTCAGCATGTGGGATCTTCTTGGACCAGAGATCTACCCCGTGTCCCTTGCATTGGCAAGTGGATTCTTAACCATCGGACCACCAGGGAAGTCCGAGTAGTATCTTCCTTGGCTGCCCATCTATTTTGCCCTTAGAGATACTGTATTCTAATAGTGTCCATAATACACTGAGCATAGACCACTCTCTCTGCCTTTATGACTTGGCCTCTCATTACGGTAACTGTGTTTATTTAGGGGTTCTATCACCCCCACTGCTGCCAGAAATGGCCTCTCCTGCCATCCCGCCTGGCGTTCAGGGGACAAGCACCACTGAACTTCTTAGCAGGGCTGGTGAATGGCCCCTCTCACCATCATATCCCTGTTGCTTGGCAGATGATGCTCCTCCCTTGTTTCTGTAGAACAAAGGCTTCTCGTGGCTTCCTGGTCTTATACCACACAGCCACTGCAGGAGAAAGAGTCTCTCCTCCCATCACAACAATTCTGGCACAACTACCTCACTTATTGTGATGCACTGCCTTTTCCAGGAGGCATCTTGGTACTGTGCTTGTACGTGGGCCTGCATCCTAGATCCTGGATAAACACTCTCTTATTCAGCTTTCCACTACCCTTTATCAAGTGCTCACAGCATCCAGAAACACCCACCTGCTTCGGCCCCTACCCATCCCTCTGCCCTGGGAGATCTAGTTCCCTCTCTCCCTCATCAGGTCCGATATGTCCTTGGCTGGGTTACGTTGGGACTGATTTCTAGTTACTGACCTCGTTAGCAAGCCAGGGGAAGGGCTACTCTTAAAAAAGGGTGGGCCCTTGTGCAGGCAGGCTCAGTGGGTTCAGGGGGAATCTGGGAATTCATGATTCTCATGAACATCAATCCAGATGTCCTGTCCATGTGCCAAGGTCACTCCCCTCCTTCCTCCTCCATCCAGGACTCTGACCTTGGCATAACAGATCTGTCTTGTTTGGGAGCATAACCTCCTTTTGAGCTCTGCTACTGTCATGATTAAGTCCTCTGGTCCTCAGCTTTCTCTGCTCTCTCTCCAAAAGATGAGAGCCTCTTTGTGCAGCCAAGGAGGCGGTCTCTGGCTTTCAGTCTTAGCTTTTAAATTTAAAGGCTTGGCTTTTTTGTCCTAATTGTATTTTTGAGAGTGCCCATTGAGTTTGGGTATAGCCAACCAATTCCACCATCCTCATAGTTAACCCTTTCTCACACATTTCTCAAATTCCTACAGCACCACACCAATTAGTGATTTTTGTCCCACAGGTCACCAGCATATCAACCCAGTTCACCACCGTCAAAGGTGTTAACAGTTGCACTGCTGCCTTGTACCAGCGGTTACCTGGACAACCCCAGTCATGGAATTCAAATCGCCAGCCAAGAGTTCCAAAATTCCATCCCAGCATATGCTTTCTCAACCATTCCCAGTACTCCTAGTGGGGTTCCCCAGGAGGCAGACTCTGAGGTGGAGATTAGAGCTGGAGAGTTTTATAGTATTATGGAGCCTCATGGGATCACTTCCCACAGAAAAGGAGAGATGAAAGCAGGACTGAGCAAAGACATAAGTCAAGCTGTGTTGCAGTTTCAACCGAGTCTGCAACCGACTCTATAGGGCTCTCTAAGGCTAGGATGCCCTTTCTATGTTGTCTTGAGTTGGGGAAAAGGCCAGCCGTTATACCCAACACTGATCAGTCATTGCATGCAGACATCACCAAACAGGGTCATGACCCTGGGTGAGGCAGTTGTCTTCAGCCCATGCAATCCCCACAGAGGGCTGACCATGGAGGGCTCCCTGCTGGAGGAACTCCCAGTATCTGGGAGAGTTAAGTCCTTCATCCCTGAAAGGGGTTCTGGGTGGTGCATCCAAGTGTCCACCACACCCCATATTTGAATCTCTTAGACAGATATTCCTGGCTCAACGGATTGCTCTTTGCAAAGGTGGCTATTCATTTTAAACATCTGCAGAGAGAAGCCAAATAACACTGTGGCTCTGAATTATACTTTCCAGGTAATTGCCATTCACCTCACAGCTTCATCTACCAGAATCCTCTATCATCCATGTGCTCTTAATTCACACCAGCATTCTCTAAACCCACAATTCAGGGTCAGAACGCTATGCCTTTGGGGACACCAGGTACTAAGGCTTAAACTGTCTTTTTTCTTTCTCCATCTGCTTACTCTAAGACCTAGTTCAAATGTTACCTCCATGGTGACACTTTCCTCTAGTCCCCTACACTAGAGCTATTTGCAATCTTCTTTTCTTCTCTACAAGTGTGTGGTAGTATAGTACTTAGCAGGCCATATTCATGATGCAAAGAGCTAAACTTGAGAGCCAAACTCCCCCTGGACCTAAGTCCTAGCTCTGATATTTAATAGCTGTGAAACACTGAGTAAGTTATTTAACCTTTCCCTGTCTCAGTTTTCTCATCTGTAAAAGAGCGCTCCACCTGATAGGGTTGGGCTTTCCAGGTGGCTCCAGTGGTAAAGAACCTACCTGTCAGTGCACGAGATGGAAGAGACTCAGGTTCAATCCCTGGGTCTTGGAGATCCTCTGGAGGAGGACGTGGCAATCCACTCGTGTTCTTGCCTGGAGAATCTCGCAGAGAGAGAAGCCTGGCAGGCTACAGCCCACAGGGTCACAAAGAGTTGGACATGACTGAAGTGACTTAGCCATACTCATGCACCCGATAGTGTTATTGTGGAGTTGAATGAGGTATATGCCCAAAGCACACAGGACTTTGCAAGGCACATAATTTATTCTTTATGTCTCTGCTATTACCTCATTGTAACTATTCGAGATTGTGCTTCATTTATTGGCTCATCAGGGCTCAGTACCATTTATTTGCCCTTTAGTAGCCAATAGAAGCAGAAGATATTAAGAAGAGGTGGCAAGAATACACAGAAGAACTGTACAAAAAAGATCTACACGACCAAGATAATCACGATGGTGTGATCACTCACCTAGAGCCAGACATCCTGGAATGTGAAGTCAAGTGGGCCTTAGAAAGCCTCACTATGAACAAAGCTAGTGGAGGTGATGGAATTCCAGTTGAGCTATTTCAAATCCTAAAAGATGATGCTGTGAAAGTGCTGCACTCAATATGCCAGCACATTTGGAAAACTCAGCAGTGGCCACAGGACTGGAAAAGGTCAGTTTTCATTCCAATCCCTAAGAAAGGTAATGTCAAAGAATGCTCAAACTACCACACAATTGCACTCATCTCACATGCTAGTAAAGTAATGCTCAAAACTCTCCAAGCCAGGCTTCAGCAATACGTGAACCATGACCTTCCACGTGTTCAAGCTGGTTTTAGAAAAGACAGAGGAACCAGAGATCATATTGCCAGTATCCTGTGGATCATGGAAAAAGCAAGACAGTTCCAGAAAAACATCTATTTCTGCCTTAATGACTATGCCAAAGCCTTTGACTGTGTGGATCACAATAAACTGTGGAAAATTCTGAAAGAGATGGGAATACCAGACCACCTGACCTGCCTCTTGAGAAACCTATATGCAGGTCAGGAAGCAACAGTTCGAACTGGACATGGAACAATAGACTGGTTCCAAACAGGGAAAGGAGTATGTCAAGGCTGTATATTGTCACCCTGCTTATTTAACTTATACACAGAGTACATCATGAGAAACGCTGGGCTGGAAGAAGCACAAGGTGGAATCAAGATTGCTGGGAGAAATATCAATAACCTCAGATATGCAGATGACACCACCCTTATGGCAGAAAGTGAAGAGGAACTAAAAAGCCTCTTGATGAAAGTGAAAGAGGAGAGTGAAAAAGTTGGCTTAAAGCTCAACATTCAGAAAACGAAGATCATGGCATCTGGTCCCATCACTTCATGGCAAATAGATGGGGAAACAGTGGAAACAGTACCAGACTCTATTTTGGGGGGCTCCAAAATCACTGCAGATGGTGATTGCAGCCATGAAATTCAAAGACGCTTACTCCTTGAAAGGAAAGTTATGACCAACCTAGACAGCATATTAAAAAGCAGAGACATGACTTTGCCAACAAAGTTCTGTCAAGTCAAGGCTGTGGTTTTTCCAGTGGTCATGTATGGATGTGAGAGTTGGACTGTGAAGAAAGCTGAGCACCAAAAAATTGATGCTTTTGAACTGTGGTGTTGGAGAAGACTCTTGAGAGTCCCTTGGACTGCAAGGAGATCCAACCAGTCCATTCTAAAGGAGATCAGTCCTGGGTGTTCTTTGGAAGGACTGATGCTAAAGCTGAAACTCCAATAATTTGGCCACCTCATGCGAAGAGTTGACTCACTGGAAAAGACCCTGATGTTGGGAGGGATTGGGGGCAGGAGGAGAAGGGGACGACCGAGGATGAGATGGCTGGATGGCATCACCGACTCTGGACATGAGTTTGAGTGAACTCCGGGAGTTGGTGATGGACAGGAAGGCGTGGTGTGCTGCGGTTCATGGGGTCACGAAGAGTCGGACATGACTGAGCGACTGAACTGAACTGAGCCGACTATTAGTGCCTGGCACATGCAGAAGATAGCAAAAAACACTTGCTGACTACAGCTATTACTGTAACACCTAGAAATCTGTATCTAGCACAAGGATGATAATGAACTGCCGTTATGAAAATCTAACAATACCATATGTTGCATGCAACCTTAAAGAAATATATACATTCTCCCTTGCGATGGCAGTGTTAAAGCAGTGTTTCCCAGAGTGTCTTTAATGAAACACCAGTCCTGCAAAATAATTCACAAAAAATGAATCACAGACCAAATAAGCTTGGGGAATGGTACACACACAATTGGATCTACATCAGAGAATTAAGGACTCTGAAAAGTTCTATGGAGATGTGGAGTTTAATAGATAGGCACAAGTTCTTTGATACTTCTCCTTTTAAGAATTAGGGTTTAGTTCCCTTCCTGCTGCATGAAGATTGAACTGAGTGACCAAATTCTAATGAACAGATTACAGCAGAAGTGTCCTCAGCCTAAGGCGAGGTTTTACCATCTCCTCCTTGTCTTCTCTCTTGGATCAGTTACTCTGGGAGAAGCCAGTTGCTGTGTGTCAAAGAGAAGCCCGTGCAGCAAGGAAGGAATGCCCCCCTCCACAGCCACATGAGTGAGCCTTACTGAAGTGAGTTTTCCAGCCCCAGTCAGGCCTTCAGATGACTGCAGCCCTGGGCTGCATCTGGACTACACACTGTGAGACACTCTGAGCCAGAACCACGCAGTAAAGCTGCCAAATATGGGGGAAGTTTGTTATGTAGCAATAGATAACTAAAGGATAATAAAACTTGTTTAACTGAATACAATCCAGTGTTTGACCCTGGACTCTGTTCCACGCAGTGCTCATCAACACTGCAGCCCATACTCTTATTAGAATCTTAAAAACAGCTTTATGATTATATACTGTCAAGTTTCTCTGAAGCTGGTTTTCAATCTTTTAGCAATAAACTTTCTTTCCCTTTTTAAATCATCCTACAATTGATAACTTTTTAAAACTCCACTGTCAGGACTTCCCTGGATGTCCAGTGGTTAAGAATCTACCTGCCTGTCCCCAACGCGGAGGACAAGGATTCGATCTCTAGTTTGGGAAGATGCCACATGCCGCAGGGCAACTAAGCCTGTGCACCACAACTATTGAGGCTGAGCTCTAGAGCCCACATGCCACGATGGCTGAAGCCCATGCGCCCTAGAGTTCATGCTCCACAACAAGAGGCACCCACACAGTGAGAAGCCCACACACGACAACTAGAGAGTAGTCCCCACTCGCCACAACTGGAGAAAGCCCGTGCACAGCAACAAAGAACCGATGCAGCTGAAAATAAACAGATCAACTTTAAAAAATTCATACTCATACTATTCTCTCTGGGTTTTTTAAAGGGTAGTCTCAAGATCTTTGCTTTGCTAAAATGCCACCTTTTACTTATAAGAATAGTCTATTTTCATTAACCATAAGTTCATGTGTGGCTTTAAAAATACATTGCAAGTTTTATTATCAAAGTGTGTATTGAAGTTTTAATGTGCCTTACTCAAATTATTTTCTACCAGATTCAAATTAAGTATTAACTATTTTATGTAAAGAAAAGAACCCAAGCATTTCCTAGAAGTGTTGCTGCGGTTGTTTAGTCATGAAGTCGTGTTTGACTCTTTGGATCCCATGAACTGTAGCCTGCCAGGCTCCTCTGTCCATGGGATTCTCCAGACAAGAATACTGGAGTGGCTTGCCATTTCCTTCTCCAAGGGATCCTCCATATCCAGGGATTGAACCCATGTCTCCTGCATTGGCAGGTGGATTCTCTACCACTGAGTCATCCTAGGAGTAAATCCTTCTCAAAAACAAACCAAAAAAATCTTTCCAGTTTAATGTTGTTACTATATCAGCTTTTTAGATGTTCACATAAAAAATAATTAATACCTCTAAATAAATAATAAAAGTAATGGTACAGGTTTCGTTTCAGTATATTCAGATCTACGCTCATTAATATTCAAAGGACCCTGAGGTGAATCAGTATTGTCCTTGGGTGGTGTATCAAAGTTTTAGGTTGTCCATAATAAACTTGCTTTCAAGTTCAATGAAGTCAGTGTGGCATTTGCTTAATTATAGCTTTTTAGACATTTCAATTTCCTCTACTTACTTTGCATGAAGAGAAGCCCTTTGAAGCTCAAATACTTAGCCACCTCCCTACTTTATAAATAAGTTTTGAAAGAGCACAGATTGTCACCCGTTAAGGGAAAGCAGACATTTTCTGCCACTGCAGTAAGGGAACAGGTGGATAGAGAGGCTGAGTAGGGAGACCAAGCATCTTTCTCTGAACCACGTCTCCTCAATTCATCTTCATTGTTTTCTTTGAAGAGAATATCTAGAACACCAGACACATTAGTTTTCAAATGTAATAACCAAACATATTCCAAAGCTAAATGTAAAGAATTTTTACATTTAGATTAGTGTTACTACCTAATCTCTGATCTTCTGTTTTATATTAACTTAATCTCTGATCTTCCCAAATAGTCTGAATAATTGAGAGGACTCAAAGGTGGCACTGCCTCGAGAAATCTGTATGCAGGTCAGGAAGCAACAGTTAGAACTGGACATGGAATAACAGACTGGTTCCAAATAGGAAAAGGAGTACGTCAAGGCTGTATATTGTCACCCTGCTTATTTAACCTCTATGCAGAGTACATCATGAGAAATGCTGGACTGGAAGAAACACAAGCTGGAATCAAGATTGCCGGGAGAAATATCAATAACCTCAGATGTGCAGATGACACCACCCTTATGGCAGAAAGTGAAGAGGAACTAAAAAGCCTCTTGATGAAAGTGGAAGAAGAGAGTGAAAAAGTTGGCTTAAAGCTCAACATTCAGAAAACGAAGATCATGGCATCTGGTCCCATCACTTCATGGGAAATAGATGGGGAAACAGTGGAAACAGTGTCAGACTTTATTTTGGGGGGCTCCAAAATCACTGCAGATGGTGACTGCAGCCATGAAATTAAAAGACACTTACTCCTTGGAAGAAAAGTTGTGACCAACCTAGATAGCATATTCAAAAGCAGAGACATTACTTTGCCGACTAAGGTCCATCTAGTCAAGGCTATGGTTTTTCCAGTGGTCATGTATGGATGTGAGAGTTGGACTGTGAAGAAGGCTGAGCCCCAAAGAATTGATGCTTTTGAACTGTGGTGTTGGAAAAGACTCTTGAGAGTCCCTTGGACTGCAAGGAGATCCAACCAGTCCATTCTGAAGGAGATCAGCCCTGGGTATTCTTTGGAAGGAATGATGCTAAAGCTGAAACTCCAATACTTTGGCCACCTCATGCGGAGAGTTAACTCATTGGAAAAGACTCTGATGCTGGGAGGGATTGAGGGCAGGAGGAGAAGGGGATGACAGAGGATGAGATGGCTGGATGGCATCACTGACTCGATGGACGTGAGTCTGAGTGAACTCCGGGAGTTGGTGATGGACAGGGAGGCCTGGCGTGCTGCGATTCATGGGGTCGCCAAGAGCCAGACACGACTGAGCAACTGAACTGAACTGAAAGGTGGTACTGGTGGAAAAGAACTCTCCTGCCAGTGCAAGAGACAGAAGAGACGTGGGTTCAATCCCTGGGCTGAGAAGATCCCCTGGAAAAGGAAATGGCAACCCACTCCAGCATTCCTGTCTGGAAAATACCATGGACAGAGGAGCCTGGCGGACTATGGCCCATAGAGTCGCAAAGAGTTGGACACGACTCAAGTGACTTAGCACACATGAAAAGACAGTTAAAGGGTACAATTTCTTCATAGTTGGTTAACCATATTGAGCTACTCTTCTTCAGTTCCACAGTGAAACTAATGAAATATGTATTTCTATTATCTATGGCCTTTAGAATTGTATGAATTCTCAGTGGGGAGAGATAAACTGGGAATTGAGGATTAATAGATACACACTATCAGAGAAGGAAATGGCAACCTACTCCAGTACTCTTGCCTGGAAAATCCCATGGACGGAGGAGCCTGGTGGGCTGCAGTCCATGGGGTCGCTTAGAGTCTGACATAACTGAGCGACTTCACTTTCACTTTTCACTTTCATGCTTTGGAGAAGGAAATGGCAACCCACTCCAGTGTTCTTGCCTGGAGAATCCCAAG
Organism: Ovis canadensis; assembly: GCF_042477335.2. Lineage (NCBI taxonomy): Eukaryota > Metazoa > Chordata > Mammalia > Artiodactyla > Bovidae > Ovis > Ovis canadensis. Next base: position 159,817,763 of record NC_091247.1, on the reverse strand, counting down.
GACAGGAGAGCCTGGTGGGCTGCCGTCTATGGGGTCGCACAGAGTCGGACACGACTGAAGTGGCTTAGCAGCAGCAGCAGATATACACTATATATAAAATGGCTTCTCAGATGCTGCTAGTGTTAAAGAACTACCTGCCAATGCAGGAGACATAAGAGACACAGGTTCGATCCATGGGTTGGGAAGGTCCTCTGGAGGAGGGCATGGCAACCCATTCCAGTATTCTTGCCTGGAAAATCCCCATGGACAGAGGAGCCTGGTGGCCTATGTCCATAAGGTCGCAAAGAATCAGACACAACTGAAGCAACTTAGCACACATGCACATATATAAAATAGATAAACAGATACCTACTGTATAGCACAGGGAACTATAATATCTTGTATTGGACCTGAATTTGAGCAAACTCGGGAAGATAGAGAAGGACATGGAGGCCTGGCATGCTGCAGTCCATGAGGTCACACAGAGTTGGACACGACTTAGTGACTAAACAACAACAAGAATAACCTATAATGGAAAAGAACTGAAAAAGAATGTAAGGACATAACCGAATCACCTTGTGGTACATCTGAAACACTGTAAATCAACGATTTGCTCGTTGCCTACTTGTATCTGATTCTTTGTGATCCCATGGACTATAGCCCACCAGGCTATGGAATTTTCCAGGCTAAAATACTGGAATGGGTTGCCATTTCCTACTCCAAGGGATCTTCCCAACCCAGGAATGGAATCCACGTCTCTTGCATCTCTTGCAGCAGAAGGTGGATTCTTTACTGCTGTGCCACCTGGTAAGCCTGTGAGATGTTGGGCAAGTTATTATATATGTGATTTTATCATCTGCAAAGTGGGGGAAATAGCAGCACCGATCCTACAGAATTACGGGAGAATTATATTCGTTAATATACACAAAGCAAATGAACTGATAAGCGTAAAGCATTTAGAACAGTCCTTGCACAAGTCACGTGTCTCTGTAAGTTTTGACTCTTACTGTTCATATGAGTATGATTATTGAGGAATAAGGAAAAATGGAATAATAGTGGAGTCAATGTAAGAATCAAATACTTCAATTAAAAAGATAAACTGGGAGATTGGGATTGGCATATACACACTGCTATATATATATTTTATATATGGTATAAATAAGAACATTACTGTGTAGCACAGAATGACACTATTTATAAATAGCAATGAGGGACTTCCCTGTTTGTCCAGTGGCTAAGACTTCAAGCTCCCAATGCAGGGGGCCTGAGTTCAATCCCTGATCAGGGAACTAGATCCCACATGCCTCAACTAAAAGGAAAAAAAAAAAACAAACCTCCATATGGCACAGCCAAATAAATAAATATTTTAAAAAACAGAGCACAGTGAGTTAAGCGCTGTGTTAGAACACTTACATATATCATGTCTTTATTCTCAATACAGTCCTAGGAAATGAGAGATATTTCTAGTTCTGTTTTACAGGAAAAAACAGGCTCAGAGAAGTAGACTGCATCACAGCTTATAGTTAAAAATAGGTTTATCTTGACATCAAAATTGCAAATAACTATAGGAACTATTATTTTAACTTTGTTACAATAATTCTCGTCCCTTAAATTTAAAAAGAATCTGTTTATAGGATATCTTTTAATTCAACTGTTACCTATAATCACAGACTCCAATATAAAGGCAGAAGGTGCGGTTGGCATTAAAGATTGTATCTGTTTTCCTGTTACACCCTTAAGCACGTCAGGTATATCAGTGCTACAATCAACTGTGATAACTAGAGAAACAACAAATGTCCCAGAGGGAGCATTTTCTAGTGATTATATCATAGATACATAATAATATCTTTATAAGCTAAGCAGGAAAACATTCTCAGAAGCAGATTGTTCAGGTCAGTGATTTTAAAAGAATTCCATAGGATGAATAGCCCCTCTGTCAGAATAAAAGTTGTGGAGCAAATTCCATTATAATTCTCTTTTCTCAGTCACTTGGAACTTTCTCAAAAAGTCTCTTTCCAAGTGAAACTGTCCCTGGTGGCTGCCTCCCAAATGTGATTTTTTTTTTTTTAAGTTAAAGGAAAATTTGTTTCTCCATCCAAGAAGGAAATAGTTATTCAACCACTTTTTTCAAAGGTTTTTAAGTATAAATACCTCAAAACTCAAACTTTTAAATACTTAACATTTTCTGTAAAATTAGGTAGCACTCAATTATTCTTTTTGGTATTAATATAACACATGAAAAATTAGGGACAAAATTCATTGAGAATTTTACAAAGTGTGATGTTATTTGCTGTATCAAATCTGGAGTAAAAGGAGGACTGGTTTTCAAGAGCTACAGTTGGACTGAAGTTGACTAAACGTTTGACTGAAATTTCATTCGCAGTGTTTTATCTATAGAACAAGTCATGGAGCCAAACGTGTGTGTGTTAGTTGTTCAGTCATGTCTGACTCTTCGCCACCCCACCGACTGTAGCCTGCCAGGCTTTTCTGTCCATGGAATTCTCCAGTGTCCATGGGGTTCTCCAGGCAAGAGACTGAAATGGGTTGCCATTCCCTTCTCCAGAAGATCTTCCAGACCCAGGGATCGAACCCTGGTCTCCTGCATTGCAGGCAGATTCTCTACCGTTTGAACGACAGCGAAGTCCTGTTCCAATGCCACTGAGGCTGTGACAAGGCTAGCAAAGCTATTTCTGTAGTATTTCCCTCTGCCTTTGGTGATTCGCCTCTATTGAGTGAGAAGAGTCTTTTAAAGGTGAGTTCAGCAGCTGCCTAGGAACTCAGATGTCAAGGTCTTCTTTGGGTCTTCTGTTTCACCAGCGAAACATCTCCACCTCACCTACCTAACCAGGGAGTGCAGAACACTAGGCCTCTACATGTGAATTAATTCCCAAATAGTGTTTCAGAAAACTCTATAAGGTAAGCGCACACATGCAGTTATTTCAAAAAGCATGTCACCTGCAAATTCTGTTGAACTGGACACTGTCAGCTATTATTCAGAAAAAAGTTAAAAAAAAAAACACAAACAACTCACTTTGTAATATGTAAAATAAAAGAGGTGTTAACCAGCCAGCAAATTTGCAAATAATCAAAACTCAGCAATGTCCTGATCACCTGAGCTGTTTGTTGGTGCCTACTATCAGAACTCTAAAACTAAGCTGAGCTGCCATTGTTGTGACATTTTATAAGCAGTAAATAACAAAAGGGACTGTGAATGGCATGTTATTTTAGATAAATTGGTTTAGCAGCAAGTTACCCTCCAAATAGGAAAAGGAGTACGTCAAGGCTGTATATTGTCACCCTGCTTATTTAACCTCTATGCAGAGTATATCATGAGAAATGCTGGGCTGGAGGAAGCACAAGCTGGAATCAAGATTGCCAGGAGAAATATCAATAACGCTAGATTTGCAGATGACACCACCCTTATGGCAGAAAGTGAAGAAGAACTAAAGAGCCTCTTGATGATAGTGAAAGAGAGTGAAAAAGTTGGCTTAAAGCTCAACATTCAGAAAACTAAGATCATAGCATGCAGTCCCATCACTTCATGGCAAACAGATGGGGAAACAGTGGAAACAGTGCTGACTTTATTTTTCTGGGCTCCAAAATCACTACAGATGGTGATTGCAGCCATGAAATTAAAAGACGCTTACTCCTTGGAAGGAAAGTTATGACCAACCTAGACAGCATATTAAAAAGCAGAGACATTACTCTGTCAACAAAGGTCCATCTAGTCAAGGCTATGGTTTTTCCAGTAGTCATGTATGGGTGTGAGATTTGGACTGTGAAGAAAGCTGAGCACCGAAGAACTGATGCTTTTGAACTATGGTATTGGAGAAGACTCTTGAGAGTCCCTTGGACTGCAAGGAGAAAGGAGATCAGTCCTGGGTGTCCATTGGAAGGACTGATATTGAAGCTGAAGCTCCAATATTTTGGCCACCTGATGCGAAGAGCTGACTCATTTGAAAAGATCTTGATGCTAGGAAAGATTGAGGGCAGGAGGAGAAGGGGACGAAAGAGGATGAGATGGTTGGACGGCATCACTGGCTCAATGGGTTTGGGTGGACTCCGGGAGTTGGTAATGGACAGGGAGGCCTGGCGTGCTGCGGTTCCACAAAGAGTCAGACAGAACTGAGCGACTGAACTGAACTGAACCCTCCAAAAGTGGATTAAACAAGGTAGAAATATTTCTCTGTGGTTAAAAAGTCTCAAGACAACTGATCTTGGTTGGAATGGCATTCCCCAGTGACAGGGACAACCTCCTTCCAGGTGGTTGCCTGATTATGTGAAGCTTCCATTCCAAGATCAGTTCATGTTCAAAGATGGTGGCTGAAGCTTCAGACATCGTTATCTCCATTTCAGTCTATGGAGGAAAGAATGAGGAAGGTGCATGCACTGTGTCCTTTCTCCCACTTAAAGCACACAGGCTAGAATTCACATGGTCTCACCTGATTGCAAGGGAAGCTAAGAAATGTAGCTCTTATTCTAGAAAGATACGTGTCCAACTAAGACTCAGGACTTCTCTTTTTGAGAAGAAGGGAAGCATGCGTATTTGAAGTAAAACTTTGATTAATTGATAAAAATAGTAAGTTATTTTGCTGTTGTCCAGTCACTAAGCTGTGCCCAACTCTTTGCGATCCCATGGACTGCAGCATGCCAGGCTTCCCTGTCCTGCCGTCTCCCAGAGTTTGCTCAAATTTATGTCCATGGAGTTATAGTGATCACAAAAAATGAGAAGGAGTGGTGGACTGAGATATTCAAATTGCATTAAGTCAGAATACAAAAAATCTATGATTGCGGGCTGTTTCCTTTTATCTGTTACTTTCTCAAGGTCTTAGAGGTCGAATTATCTTGAAAGTTAAGATCTAACTTAAAGATCTGCACATTCCAAAGCAAAGTGGATATTTGTCAATTAATGAGAAATTCAGATTACGTAGTTTGCAATCTCAAGGTTTGGAAAATTCCATATTAAATCAAGAATTGTCTTGATTGCCACTCTATGGTAATGTTTATGCTTAAATATTTATGATCTCTCAGAAAGATCTTATTGCTAAGAAAGTATGTCATGTCCTTCTCGCTATTTAGTACCTGGCTTCAGTGTATATTGTTCAGGTATTTTAAGAAACTAATATTCTCACTTCCTATTCAAACCGGAGAGAAAGTCATTTTGTTCAATGAAATATAAAAAAATAGAGTACATATTATTTAAGAATGCAAGTGATTTCCTTAGGAAACACATAGTGAATAACTTGAATCATCTTTAGATGGCTATGAATAAGAGTGCAGATTCTTCCACTTACTAAAGATGTGATGTTGGGTAATCTAACTTCTCTGAGTCTCAGGCTTGTTTGTTTGAAATCTAGAAGATAACTATTTCAAAGGATTTTCATGAGGATTAATGTGTATGTATGTATACTTGGCATACACCAAAAAGTCAATAAAATTTAAGCATATATTACACACTAGTGTTGTCTGTTTCAATCCAGCTACTTACAATTTTATGCCCATGCTCCATTTTTCCTTTCAAAAATTTCCAAGAAGTTGATTTATTAAGAGTTTCCCAACTAGGCTTATCTTTTAAAATTTGTTTAATATTTATGAAATATTCCTAGATAATTATATATAAAAGCATACATTCACATACTCTAGTGTCAAAGTAAACAGGCAGAAGTTAGAGATATGTGATTATATGAAGTGAGCTCATTCATTGCCCAAATCATTAAAACACAAAAAGTCAAAATCAATATTCATTTTTCTTCTAACAATCATTGAAGTTTTTAGAATTACGCTTTTTTTTTAATTTATAATTTTCTCTTTGCTGAGAAGGATGTTCTCTTCAAAGATATTTTAGTAGTTAGGGCACTGAAATTTACATCCACGTATTTTAAAGGTTTTTGTCACTTGTATGGAAATTATGTCTTTTAATAACTTATCAGTGGTCCAAGACTACCAAAAGAGCCTTGTTCAAGATATAATAAACACGTGTACCAAAATTGCTTTAGCTTCCAGTTCCTAAGCCCAAGCTGTACCACGTTTGCTATAATGGAGCAATATATTATCTTGAAATGAACTGTGGAAGCACTTTTTTTTTGTTGTTGCACTAACATAAAATTTTAGAGAATAAATACATCACAGTGAAAAACTGGAAAATGTGAAACACTGCATCATTTGTTTGCATTTTATATAAACATCAATATTGCTTTTTCCAAAGAAAATATGGAAGAATATTAATTCTGATAAAAAATAAGTATTGCTAATGAGCCAAGCACATGAGATATTTGTCTTACAGTTTTATTAAATAAAAACCTCTACTAATAGAAGAATATCATGTTACCTTTGGTTCCTATTCTACAGATTTTTACATAGGCAAAACCTCCTCTGCTTTCCTGGGAACATGTTTCAATTAAGCACGATGAGCATATTTCAATTAAGGTTTATATTTCATACATATTTTTACAGGTGTTAATGCCTACCACCATAAATATACTCAAGAGTCACACAACTGTAAAAGAGGGTCCCATTCTTTGTTTCTGATGGTGCGTATATGTAACCCCAAATGTCTACAGAGCCAGCAGTTACAATGGACAAGCATTTCTTGCTGAAGTCATGTCAAGATAATGCCAAACTATTATATGTTCTTGTCAAACTGCTGCCAAGTTCTCTAGTCCAAAAATCTAATAATCTGCCTCAACTCAAAAGTCACCTTTAAAAAGAATTGACCTTTAAAAATCCCATTCCTGGGCGTATATCCAGAGAAAACTATAATCTGAAAAGATACATGCACCCCAATATTCATTCACAGCAGCACCACTTACAATAGCCAAGACAAGGAAACAATCAAAACGTCCCTCAACAGAGGACTGGATGAAGAAGATTTGGTACGTATATACAATGCAATACTACTCAGGCATAAAAAAAGAATGAAATATTGCCCCTTGCCACAGCGTGGATGGACCAAGAGACTATCATACTAAGTGAGCCAAATCCCAAAGACAGACATCATATGATGTCACTTGTATGCGGAGTCTCAACTGTGGTACAAATGAACTTATTTACAAAACAGAAGCAGAGTTACAGATTAGAAAACAGACATGGTTACCAAAGGGAGAGTGGAGGAGGACTAGACAAGGACCTACAGTAAAACACAGGGGATTATATTCAGTAACTTGTAACAGCCTATAATGAAAAGCGTATGAAAAAAGAGTTCATATGTGCGTGTCTGTGTGTGTGTGCTTGGTCGCTTAGTCGTGCCTGACTCTTTGCAACCCATGGACTGTAACCTGCAAGGCTCCTCCATCCATGGCATTGTCCAGGCAAGGATACTGGAATGGGTTGCCATTTCCTTCTACAGGGGATCTTCCCGACCCAGGGATCAAACCCAGGTATCCTGCATTGCAGACAGATATTTACCATCTGAGCTGCCATGGAAGCCCCATATATACATACATATATATATATATATATATATATGTATATATATGGAGAAGGCAATGGCAACCCACTCCAGTACTCTTGCCTGGAAAATCCCATGGATGGAGGAAGCTGGTAGGCTGCAGTCTATGGGGTCACACAGAGTCGGACACGACTGAAGCAACTTAGCAGCAGCGGCAGCATGTATGTATGTGTGTGTGTGTATATATATATATATATATATAACTGGATCACTTTGCTGTATACCAGAAATTAACATAACATTATAAAGCAACTACACAGCAATTTAAAAAAGAACTAAATTACAGCATCGATGTAACCATTTTCTGGCTAATAACTGCAGGTATACTCTTGCCTGGAAAATCCTAGGGACGGAGGAGCCTGGTGGGCCGCAGTCCATGGGGTCGCTGAGAGTCAGACATGACTGAGCGACTTCACTTTTACTTTTCACTTTCATGCATTGGAGAAGGAAATGGCAACCCACTCCAGTGTTCTTGCCTGGAGAATCACAGGGATGGCGGAGCCTAGTGGCTGCTGTCTATGGGGTCGCGCAGAGTCAGACATGACTAAAGCGACTTAGCAGCAGCAGCAGCAGCAGCAGCAGCAGAAATGCCCCTAGAACTAAATGCAGAGAGAGGTAAAATCAGCTCTTAATGACCCACTTTGTTGGAGGGACACAGATCTATGGGCTGTCCCAAATGACAGAGTGGGAAAACCACTTCCCCAGTAGCAGAATTTGTTGTTTTCATATTTGAATATGGACTCTAAGAATTAAATTCCAAGTTAAGGTTCTAGTAATACTACTTGTCCCAGGAACTTGAGTTAGTAGCCCAAAGTCCCCAAGTTTCAGGCTGAGGTGTTCACTCAATCAAATTCCTTAAGTATTTGCTTTTCAAAGGACTTTTGCATGCAAAGTCAATAGTTGAGATGTCGACAAAAATACTTGGGAGGTAGGTGTGAGTTTTCACTTGAAAGCAGCACATGTGTTTCACTGGGTGAGTGAACAGAAATGTCAACACAACAGAGAAGTATGCAAAGACAGAGTTATCCACAGTCAGAAGAGGGTGCTGGCTGCTCTGTCCACAGAAATGTTTAATCTATTAGCGCTACTGGGTTATTTTTTTTTCCTACTCTAAGGCAGGAGGATTGCCTGATCATAATATTAGAAGCATGAAAAACTTATGGTCAAGCAAAGGATGGAATAAAACCTACCATGTGAATTTATTTTAGGATTAAAACAATAAAGTTGACAGGTTTGTTTTTTTTTTTTCAAATTGACCATCTGACTTTTGTGTATTAAAACAGCTAAACTGATTTAATCAGTAATATTCTTGACTTTCCTCTTGTCACACAAGGGTATGTTCCTCGGTTCTTTGTCTCGTCACAACAAAGATTTGGAGTGACGGACATTAAAGCCCCCTCGGCATGTCACAGCTCTCAGGTCTTGGATAGACCGTGTTATAGCTCTCAGGTCTCGAACGGATCCTGTTATAGCTCTTAGACAAATCAGTGTTACAGCTCTATTTTATTCAGAAGATAGCAGGAAAATCCATCTTCGCAGCATGAGGGTATGTCGATCCAAAGTAACAAGTCTCAGATTAATACTGAAGCTCAAAGATCCTTTTCTACTGACTTAAATGTTGATTCGGTTTGTGCTATCTTTGACATTTTTGTTTTAAGCCATCAGTGTGTTCTTAAAGAGATGGGAATACCAGACCACTTGATCTGCCTCCTGAGAAACCTGTATGCAGGTCAGGAAGCAACAGTTAGAACTGGACATGGAACAACAGACTGGTTCCAAATCAGGAAAGGAGTACGTCAAGGCTATATATTGTCACCCTGCTTATTTAACTTATATGCAGAGTACATCATGGACAATGGTGGGCTGCATGAAGCACAAGCTGGAATCAAGATTTCTGGAAGAAATATCAATAACCTCAGATATGTAGATGACACCACTCTTACGGCAGAAAGCAAAGAAGAACTAAAGAGACTCTTGATGAAAGTGAAAGAGGAGAGTGAAAAAGTTGGCTTAAAGCTCAACATTCAGAAGACTAAGGTCATGGCATCTGGTCCCATCACTTCATGGCAAATAATTGGGGAAGCAATGGAAACAGTGACAGACTTTATTTTGGGGGGCTCCAAAATCACTGCATGGTGATGAAATGCAGTGACATGGTGATGAAATGCATGGCTGCAGATGGTGATTGCAGCCATGAAATTAAAAGACGCTTACTCCTTGGAAGAAAAGTTGTGACCAACCTAGACAGCATATTAAAAAGCAGAGACATTACTTTGCCAACAAAGGTTTGTCTAGTTAAGGTTATGGTTTTTCCAGTAGTCACGTATGGATGTGAGAGTTGGACTATAAAGAAAGCTGATTGTAGAAGAATTGATGCTTTTGAACTGTGGTATTGGAGAAGACTCTTGAGAGTCCCTAGGACAGCAAAGAGATACAACCAGTTCATCCTAAAGGAAATCAATCTTTTATGATTTCCTTGATTTCCATTCGAATGAATGACTATTCATTTGAAGGGCTGATGTTGAAGCTAAAATTCCAATACTTTGGCCACCTGATGCCAAGAACTGACTCATTGGAAAAGACCCTGATGCTGGGAAGGATTGGGGGCAGGAGGAGAAGGGGACGACAGAGGATGAGATGGTTGGATGGCATCACCAACCGACTCAATGGACAAGAGTCTGAGTAAACTCCGGGAGTTGGTGATGGACAGGGAGGCCTGGTGTGCTACAGACCATGGGGTCTCAAAGAGTCGGATACGACTGAGCGACTGAACTGAACTGAACTGAACCAGTGTGTGGTGGGGGCTTCCACAGTGGCCCAGTGGTAAAGAATCCGCCTGTAATGCAGGAGGTGCAGGAGACGCTGGTTCAATCCCTGGATTGGGAAGAAGGCATGGCATCCCACTCCGGTATTCTTGCCTGGAGAATCCCTTGGACAGAGGAATTTGGTGGGCTACAGTCACAGGGTTGCAAAGAGTCAGACACAACTGAAGCGACCTAGCACACATACACACCAGTGTGTAGTGGGCTGAATGTCCCAAAAAGATAGTTCCAGGGACTTCCCTGGCAGTCCAGTGGTTAAGAATCCACCTTGCAGTGCAGGGGACATGGGTTTAATTCCTGGCTGGTAAACTGAGATCCCACATGAGACAGAGCAACTAAGCCTGCAATCGGCAACTACTGAAGACTGTGTGTGTTGATCTGTGCTCAATCCACAACAAGACAAGCCATGGCAGTGAGAACCCCATGCAACTAAATGAAGGGTAACCTCCACTCACAGCAACTAGATAAAAGCCTGGGTGCAGATACAAAGACCCAGTGCAAACAAAAAAAAATCTTTTTTTTTTTTTTAAATCACATTGCTCTGAACATGTTGTTAAACCAAACCTCTGCTGTCTTCTTAGTTGACTGCAGAATGAATTGGTACAGTTGGCCAATGCAAGATACAAAAGCCCCTAAGACAGCATTGGCGAGGGAGGCCAGCAGTCCAGCCTCTTAAAAGCAGCAGCAAGTCATCCCAGGCTTTAACTCAGACTCAGTCCTGGGTAGCAAGGCAGGTGGGCCCCTTCCATCAGCACATTAGGCTGAGATTTAGTGCCATCACAAAGTGCTTAAACGTGCTGCTGAAATTCACGCAGTCTATATTTCTCATTGTGTAGAAGTGAACTAGTACCAGGGACTACACTGAAAGCTTCTGGCTCATCTGAAATTGTCTTTGTAGTGCTATTTACACTAACATTTTTCTTTTATTTTTGGATGAGGTCTTTAGTAAAACAGAAGAACTTCCTCTGCCTTTTTCCTCCTTTCCCTCCACGCCGCCCCCTTCCCTCTTAATCTCATGAGTGGGGGAGGGGAAACCACAGGACAGGATATCTGGCTTTATGCCACTGTGTCCTGCAATTGAACAGTCAGCAGATGAGTCCAGTGGTGGTATTTGAGAACAAACAAAAGGAAAATATAAATCCTTTAGGCAGCAGATATGTGTAATTTACTCTAGTTTTCTGTTTCAACTTTTTAAAGAATGCAAGATCTTAGACAATAGCGAGTCAGAAATAAGCCAGTTACAGCACTAAATCTCCCTCAATTAGGGTCATAACAAAAGCACTATTTATAAACAAATGGTGCAACTTGATAGGATTAAAAGAATGGTGGATCCAATTTGTCATCTCCATCCACAATGTCCCAGGAGCAGTGAAAACCCTGCTCCTTATAGAGCAAGCCATCAAAGCATTTTCAGAAAAATGTTAGAATCCCTGGTTCCACAGAGGGTCTAAATTTGTGGCTATTAACTTGGGCTTCAGGCTCCCTCTCCTCGTTTTCTGTCAGCCCCAATATTTATGTAAGCAAAAATGTAAGGTAGTGGCACACCAACATTGGTGAAAACTGTAGGTTAGCTAAGGAAAATGAAGTATCTGACATAACGCCATCAATTACAGTGCCTCTCATTTGTAAGCATTTGTGTTCCGTTCTGAACAGATTTGCAAGACGAAGCCCCCCACAAATTAAATCCCCCCCCAAGACTGGATTCTTTGAGTCTCCATATATAACCTTAGGCTTTTGTCAACCACTAAATGCTTAGGTGTGGCCCAGTCTAGGTCTCTGCCCTCACCTGCCACCGCTCCTTTTTGCAGAGCCTTCTAGATGAATAATGCAGATCAAACATAGGCACCATGCTTCCCTACCTTCCTCTTTGATGAACCATTCCTTATTTGGCCCGGGCATCTTCTCTCTCCCTGCCCCACGTTTAGTCTCTTTCTATTATTTTTTAGAGTTATTTGTACATTGGATCTGCTCCTAATCAACTGTAAGCCCTTGAGTGGAGGGAACTTACTCACTTTTGTTCCCTTCTTATCCCCTGATCAGCCCCTAGCACACTGCTTTGCACATAGCAGACACTCCACAGTTAATTTTTGATTGCATAGACGAGCAAATAAATGACAAGTAGATTAAAAATCAGAAGCCAAACATTAAAAATTGAAATAATGATCTGGAAAAACAAACAGGGAAAAATAAATTTGAATCATAAGTAGTTCTTCATGAGAAAAATACTTGTCCTGTGAATCATTCTATATCTCTATCCTACATTAAAATTTAAACTGGAATGTTCCCACTTAAAATGTCTGTGTACATTACATGTTCCAAGAGAAGTTAAATTCATAATCATGACTGTACTGTATTCATAAAAGGATGTTTTGCCATATCAGTATTAATGTCATTTTTTTGGTCTTTCTTGGAGAAATGTACATTTTAAGGCTAAGACTTCGCCACAAAAGAAATTCTATCCTAAACGTCTGATGCCAAGCCACTAAAAATTCAGTTGTCTATACTGTGAAGCCATCCAAACACCTCAATGAATTTTTTTTCCTTGTACTACATGGCTGCTCATCTGAACAAAGAGGAAGACTCACACATCATAAATTCTTGATGGGAAGATTGATCTGAAAAGGAAGATATGGAATATAGTGTAAAACAGTGTAATATAGAGTCCTTGGTAAATGACTGGATTAAGAGAACGAGTGAAGAGGACTTCCCTGGCGGTCCAGGGGTTATGACTCTGGGCTTTCACTTCAGGGAGTGTGGGTTTGGTCCCTGGCCGAGGAACTAAGATCCCACATGCCACGCAGCATGGCCAAAAAGTAAAATAATAATAATAATTCAAGTTAAAAAAAATTTTTTTAATAAAAGGAAAAGTGATCTGCCTTTCTACTAGATGTCTTTTTAGGGAGTATGGGAGCCTTCGCATGCTTTCCCAGATAGTGTGGTAAAACATGAAGTTAACTTTTGATGCTTGTTTATTAAAAACAAAGGCTTTGGAGTATCATGACTCTAGGTACCAAGAGGGAAAACCTGAGTACAAGACAAAGAGATCCAGCTTAAACAAGCACAGAAAGCATTCTCATCACCTTTCAGAGTTTCTCTCTCTGATTCTAAACTCTGCATCCCCAAACCACTTCATGTTTTGGGAAGGGAGAGAAGATGAGAAAGACAAAATGATGAGGGGGAGGACAGGAAAATGGGAACAAAGTGGAGGTGAGGCAGTAGTGGGACCACTAAAGAGCATCTAGAGTTACACAGAAATGGGGAATGGAATAAAAGCTGCAGTGAGCACCAGAGACAAACAAGATAAACTGAAGATTTCGGAATCATGCATGATAGACTATGCCTAATAATTCTGCAACCATCATCTAGTGGATGCCATGTACAGACACAATACTAAGCATTTTACCTGTACTAAATCAGGGGTCCCCAGCCCCCAGGCCATGGACCAGCACTAGTCTGTGGCCTGTAAGGAACCGGGCTGCACAGAAGGAGGTGAGTGGTGGGTGAGTGAGCAAAGTTTCACCTGTATTTACTGCCGCTCCCCAATGCTTGCATTATTGCCTGAGCTCCACCTCCCGTCAGATCTGTGGTGGCATAATAAGTACTATACCCTCGAATCATCCTGAAACCATCCCCACCCCACACCTTATCTGTGGAAAAACTGTCTTCCATGAAACCAGTCTCTGGTAGCAAAAATGTTAGGGACCACTGTATTAAATCATTTAAGCTCATGTCTGACCTATAGAAACCCTGACCTAAACCATCTCAAACAAAACAGGAAATATATTGGGTTGTACAAACGAACAGTCATTCAGCTGTTATCCAAGGCTCAAAAAATGTGTTCCTCTCTCCATTTCTTCGCTCTATTGCCATTTTATTGACCTCAGGTCCTAGCAGGCTGCCCCTTTCTAATCCTCAAAAAGCTGCCTATAGCTGTGAGTTGAGGTACTTATTTCTTGCTCAATTCAGGGTGGGGGAAATACAGTTGGAACAAAAGTCCCAGACAAAAGTTCCAGAATTTGTTGTCCTGATTTGCCAGGTTTTGTCTTGTGATTATCCCATGAACCAAACTCAGTTCTGAGGAATTTGCTGACTGTTTTAAGCCAAGTATAGATTAACCCTGAAACTTAGGGGGTGGGTGCAATTCCACCCAAACTAGATTGATGAGAAATTCAAGGAACCATTAGAAAGGGGGCACGAATGAAATCTTTATAAAGGTAGACTGCAGAGATGGTAAAAATGGACATAAAAATAAATAAGTAGCTATTTAAAAAAGCAAAGACTCAGAATGTAAAATATTTTTATGATTCAATTTTTGTTAAAAGCTTCCCTGGTGGCTCAGAGGGTAAAGAATCTGCCTGCAATGCAGGAGACCTGGGTTCAATCCCTGGGTCAGGAAGATCCCCTGGAAGGGGGCATGGTGACCCACTCCAGTATTCTTGCCTGGAGAATTCCATGGACAGAGGAGCCTGGTGAGCTACAGTCTACTTTACATGTATTTTAACTTTACATGTATTTTAACATATGTATATATGATGTGCCTGTATCTATCTATACTGAATTGTAGCAAGAGAAGCCATCCCAGGCTGATTTAGGCGTAAAGGAAAAATACTTTTAAAAGGTTTTGACTGGTTTGGAATCTCCAGGAAGTTGGCTATCTTGTGTCAGACTGCTAAAAAGAGGACCCTGAAAGATTTGTACACTAGTGATTTATTAAATGATGCTGGGAGATGCCTGTTAGGCAGTGGGGGAAGCAGGACAGGGAAAAGGAGAAAGCCCAGCAAGGGTGCAGTCTCCAGTGATGGTCCCCAAGGTAGTTACAGCCTGATCCCACAGGGAAACACGGTAGTAGAAGTTGCACCTCAGTATGGCCCCAACCCAAGGTCTAGGGGCTGGCCTTTCCAACTCTGCACCTCCAAGTTCACTGGATAAGGGCTGTTACCCAGGAAGGCAACTTCAGAGGACTTCTAGCTTTCTGTGCCTCTTGGCAAAAGCTAATCCAGGAGCCGCGCGGGATGTAGGTGTTGCTTTTAGAATGAAAGCACCTTAAGATGCTGGGATAATGAAGCACACGAAACAGTAAAAGGGGATCTGGTGAGATCTGGGCAAGGCACAAACACGATGCACTCGTTTGGCAGAACCAGCTTTGAACTACGGGGCCCACTTAAACACAGTCACCACACTGTGCAGCTGCCCTGGGAAATCCTGCGTGGGGCTGGTGTCCTGCTGTGAACCCAGTGCCACTTCCCACTGCTGACTGTGGCCACCACCACTGCCCTCCTCAGCAGGGATTCCTTGTGGTTCTTGCTCTTTGAGTCCCTAACTTCTAAAGTCTAGAAACTGGGCTTTCCTGATGACTCACACGGCAAAGAATCCTCCTGCAATGCGGGAGACCTGGGTTCGCTCCCTGGGTTGGGAAGATACCCTGGAGGAGAACATGGCAACCCACTCCAATATTCTTGCCTGGAGAATCCATGGACAGAGAAGCCTGGCTTGCTACATCCAGGGGTTCAAGGACACGACTGAGCGACTAAATACAGCATAGCCCACCGGGGGCTAGGTGATGGAGATTAGAATGCGTGTTTATACCTCTGCTGTAGGAGATGCCAGAAAAAAATATCTGGCATTTTTAGCTTCTATACTGAGAGGCAAGCTGTGCGTCATTATTAAGTGGGAATTCCCAAAGCACTGGGAGAGGATGCTCACCTTGTGTGGCCAAGAAGGGCAAGAGGTGTTCTTGACACATACTCACAAATACATAAAACATTTAAGAATTATCCAGACACTATTAACAGACATTACCTCTGGAGAGTGGAATTTTATATCTTTCTGTAGTATTTGAGAATTTTATAAGGGGCTTTTTTTTTTTAATGTTGAAGAACTGGTTTACTTCTTAAAAGATCTGTGCCTTTATTAAGAACAGCTTTTAGGAGGTCTGAATGTTTTAATTAAATTATGTACTTTCTCCTTTCAGATTTGGTGGTGATCAAGCATTTTTTTCACTCATTTATTGAACATTTATTGAATCTTGTGCAAGGGCCACACAATGTAAAAAGATACAGCCTCCGCTCTCAATGAGGTTGTGACAAGGATTGGGAATAAGATGCTTTTGAATTTGCGAGTTTTATTTTATTTTGCTTTCTCAAATACCAGCCAGACTTTAGCTTCAGAGAGTAAGCGCCTCAACTAGGCAGCTTTAACTAGCTCTCCTTTTCTTCCCTATAAAATGGAATTGAAGACTGTAAGCTGTAGATCTTCCTGATGATTTCCAAGCTAAATGATGTTGGTGTATTTGAAAGAAAGTTGCTATGAAAGTACTGCATGCTCTTGAATTTCAATTTTTTAAGATTTCATTAGAATTAGGTAACATCACCTCATGTTTTGTGTGGGACTGCAAAAGACTTATTGCTATCCAGATGTAATCCTTTAGCAGATGGTAATATAAGCATTCTCAAAGCTCATATTTCTAAGCCGGGGATTTAACACAAAACCATAGGTAATAAAGATGTATAAAATCTAGCATCTGAATCATCCCATCTTCCTGACATCTCATTTTGATTTATGAAACATTTAATGATATGGTCAAGCCAAGTGGTAGCTTGAAAGGAGTTACTTTATTCTACCACTCACCCTCAACTCCCTAAAGGTCCATATGGTCAAAGCTATGGTTTTTCCAGTAGTCATGTATGGACGTGAGAGTTGAACCATAAAGAAAGCTGTACACTGAAGAATTGATGCTTCTGAACTTCGGTGTTGGAGACGACTCTTGAGAGTCCATTGGACTTCACGGAGATCAAACCAGTCAATCCTAAAGGAAATCAATCCTGAATATTTATTCATTAGAAGGACTGATGTTGAAGCTGAAGCTCCAATACTTTGGCCACCTGATGCAAAGAGCAGACTCATTAGAAAAGACCCTGATGCTGGGACAGATTGAAGGCAGGAAGAGAAGGGGATGACAGAGAACGGGATGGTTGTATGGCATCAACTCACTTGATGGACATGGGTTTGAGCAAGCTCTGGGAGACGGTTAAGGACAGGGGAGCCTGGTGTGCTGCCGTCCATGGGGTTGCAGAGTTGGACACAACTGAGTGACTGAACAATACCCTCAGCTCCCCAAAGCCACCTTAGGGAAGCAGCTTGCAATGTGAATTCAGCAGCAGGAGCCAGCCACTTTTACCAACCAGCATATCTCCCCCAAGTCTCTCCTCTCTAGAAACTCTGAAACTCCACTGCTTTTAAAAGTCATCCTGGTTGACAATGGTCCAGTTGGCTGACATAAAATCATACACTACTCTCATAGGTAGCTAACACTCTTTTGATTTGGAATCAACTCATTATAAAAAGAATCACATTTGAACTCCACCCTTACATTCTGAAATATTATATGTCAATTCAGTTGACCAAAGTAACTGTTTCCAATCTGTTGTCTGTGGAACCCTAGGGTTCCATGAAGGTGCCTTTGGGCAGAGAAAGCCAGAGACTGACAGTGAGGCTGAGGGGCGAAAGCTGCAGAGTCCTGCTTTCCTGCCCAAGATCAATCCATTCTCTCCTAACTTTCTACATACCGGGCTTCCATGTAAAGCCTTATTTGGAAAAAAAACGTTTCTGTTAACTCAAAGTGACTTGAAATTTTAAATGTGCATTCTCTTCAACTCAGAAATGTAACTTTAAAAAATTACACTGCAGAAAAGAAAAATCAAACTCATGATCAAGATTTATATATCAAGAACTCTGTTATCATTACTTTGCAATAGCAGTACATTGGGAACAACCTAACACCTTCCAACAGGGGAATAGATAATCAAGCTATGGTATAGTCATACTATAGAAAAATACTATACAGCTAATCAAAATGCATGAAAAGATCTTCAGGACACATTTAAGTTTTTTAAAAGAAAATTTCAGTAAAATGTGCTTAGTACGGTCCAATTTACGAGAAAATAAGGCTATATACTTGCCTACTGTTGTTTTTGTTTAATCATTAAATCAAGTGTAACTCTTTGTGACCCCATGGACTGTAGCCCACCAAGCGGCTCTGTCCATGGGATTATCCAGGCAAGAACACTGGAATGGGCTGCCATTTCCTTTTCCAGGGGATCATCCAACCCAGGGATCAAACCTGTGTCTCCTGCATTGGCAGGCAGATTTGTTACCACTGAGTCACTAGGGAAGTACATACTTACCTATATATTTAATAAATGCTTAGAACAAGGGACTAGAATGTTATAATGTATCAACTGTTTCTAGGGATTACCTCTAGGAGAATATGTAAGGTTGGTAGGCTGGTAAAGGACTGTCACACTTTCACATTTTCTTCCAAATCTTCCTGAGTTATTTGAATGTTCTACACTCAGATTTTATCCACTTATAGCTTATGCACATTATTAGAAAACATTTTTAGAGAGCTTGAAACCAGCTGGGTGAGATCATCGTGGTGCTATAATGAAACCAAGAATATCTGCCTTTTTCCTACATTATCAAGTTAGTGCCACAGACGGAGTATCTCCGTTTGTCTGGAAAACACTGAACCTACTAATCCCAGACCAGCCTTCTTAACCACAGATACCACTGTTACAGTCAGATCAGGTGAGAGAGTGTCACTGGTTTGTGGCTTTCAGCTCAGCATGTGTCTTATTGGCAGGTTTGTGGCTCTGCTCTTTGTTTTTTGTTTTAAACCATATCATACAATTCATCCATTAACAGTACCCAGTTCACCACTATTTAGTACGTTCAGAGTCACAAAACCATCACCACAATTGATTTTAGAGTATTTTTATCACTCCCAAAAGACAGCCCTTACCCATTAGCAGTCACTCCTCATGCTCCTCCCCATCCTCTACAATCCACAGATCTATTTTCTGTCTCAATAGATATACCTATTCTGGAAGTTTAATATAAATGAGCTTATACAACACGTGACCTTTTAGCTCTAGCTTCTTTCAGAACAAAACTGTTTCAAGGACACCACTGCATGCGTCAGTATGTCACTCATTTTCATTGCTAAGTAACAGTCCTTTAGATGGATATACCACATGTATTCATTCATTACTGATGGACATTTGTGCTGCTTCTGCTTTTTGGTTTGTGAATAATGTTGCTCTCCACATTCGCACCTAAGTTTTTGTATGTACCTACGTTTTCATTTCTCCTGGTAATACATCTAGGAGTGGAATTACTAGGTCCTATGATAATTCTACTTTTTAACATTTTGAGGAATTGCCAGACTTTTCCAATGAGGTTCTACCTATTTACATCCCCACCAGCAATGTATGAGTGCCTATATCCTTGCCAAAACTCGTTTTGTCTATCTTTTTGATCATGGTCTTAGGAAAGAGGAAGCAGTTCCCATTATGTTCTTGTGTATTTGAGAATGACTACATGTATTAATTAGGCTTCTACTACAATAGCATCACATAATAAAAACAACCTCAAACTTCTGTGGCTTTAACCACAAGCATCTATTTCTCCCTTTAACATGTGTGCAGTGACTGTGGCTCCATTGGGCTTGGCTGGGCATTGGTTCTGATCCATTTCATGAGTCCTTATCCTAGGACCAGGGAATTCTCTTCTCATAAGGAGCTCAGAATCTCAATCTCAAACAGAAATACCCTGTGACCTAAAACAAGCACAAGTCACTTCTCTCAAACCATTATCAAAAGAATTCATGTCTCCAAACCCAAGTTTAGTGGGGCTGGTGAGTAAACTTGGCTTGCAATGGCAAAAAGGTACAAGTGTACAAGCTTACTAAGTATAGAAGTAAAAAGCTGGGAGCAATAATCCAGTCTACCCTACCACTCAATTCTCTATCTCCACTTCTATCCTCTTTCTTGTTTTCTAACATGGCTTAGCTATTGTGTATAATATGTTGCTGTCATTAAACTTTACTATGCCTCAAATCGCAGAAACCCTTTTTGTTAACCAAATAACTCCTCCTCCCAACCTCTCCATCTAGACACCACCACCCAAATAGGAATTACCAGAAGCTCAAATAATTACAAATTAGAGCACCCATCTCCCATCATGCTTTCTTCTCTTTTGTATCAAATGCTGCTAGCTTCCACTCAATATTTCTTCTTCTTAGAAAAGAAAAAAAAAACAAAACTGATTTGATTCAGAGTAGCAATGTGCTTTTTCCCCAGCCTCTCTCATTTTGTAGCTGAGGTTCACCCTGGGATAAAAGTCTACTGTGAATTCCTGGAAAACTTTGGTTTGTCATTTTCTTCTCGTTGCTGTTACCTAGGACAAGGATGTGAGCCTAGAGGTGAAATGGCTACATTTTAATCATGCCTAGATGAAAACCACTTGCTAAGACTCGGGGTGCAGAATGGAAGGAGGAACACGGAACACAGATACCATCACGAAGCTCAGCCCCACCTGGCCTGCCCGCTTCTGGAGTATCATGTCACCCTCTGATAATCAGGCATCAGTGTCCACATGGACTACCAAATAATTTAGAAATGTTTTAATGTGGTAATTGAAAGTGAAAGTGAAGTCTCTCCGCCGTGTCCGATTCTTTGTGACCCCATGGACTGTAGCCTACCAGGCTCCTTCGTCTGTCCATGGGATTTTCCAGGCATGAGTACTGGAGTGGGTTGCCATTTCCTTCTCTAGGGGGATCTTCCTGATCCAGGGATCGAACCTGGGTCTCCCGCATTGTAGGCAAATGCTTTTACCGTCTGAGCCAATGTGGTAATTAAGATTTCCTAAATGCTCTATAAACTTCTAATCTTTCATCTCAGTTATTCTTTGCTCTTTCAACCACCTACGCACCCAGTTTCCATTCTTTGTCCTCCTTAGCCATTTGTGTCCCACCTACCTGGAAGCTGATGTTGGTGACTTGTCATCCAGGGTCCCTTGCTTGTTGGCGTTTTGTTGAGTTTGGCCACAGAGGCACTGGCATAAGCAGGGCAGAAGGAAAAAGAAGTCAGGATACTTCTTCCTGTCCACTCTCTGCTTTGGTGCCTCTTCTCTGGCAGAGGTCACAAGCCTCCCAACCTCAGCTCCCATGCGATAGCCCTCTCCCAGGGCTCCAGCTCTCCGTAGGGTCCTTGATGCTACTTCCTCGAGTGATAATGGCTCCGAACATTGCTGGTGTCTGGCTGACTCAACATTCCTTGTTTGCTCCTATAACTCTGCCCAGTCTCTATATGTGGCCCCTGCAGTCCAGGGCCTTCAAATAAACCATCTTCAATGAATTGTTTCCAGCTGGCCCCTGACTAACGCAGTAAAACCTCTCTCAGCATACATGCTTCAGGTTTGCATTTCAGTTACATTTCTCATAATCTTCCCTTTGCTTGAAATCCCTTTCCTCCTACTTCTGTGTCTACCTGTCCTTCCAGGCCCTCTCAAACACCACTGCTTCTAAGTAGCCTCCCTTAATTCCCACACCACGGAAATCTCTTCTTCCCTGAAATTCACTCAGCACATACTTGAGAGTTATTATCTGTATTTTGTTTTAAATTATAGTGACTTACGTACATGTAACTCTGGCCAGTTTGTATATTCTTTGAAGTCTGAATGTACACTTACATCTGATTTGTTTTTCTCTCTCTCCTTAATATTCCTCCTTGAACTCTACCTCCCTCTCCAAAGCGCCTGAAATAAAGCTTCGTGCCAAATGGGTGTTCTAGTCCTCATTTTTGTTACCATTTGTTACTACTGATTACTATTATAACAGACACCAGTTACTAATTTATTATAATGTACACTTTATAAAAATTTATGAAGGGGATGGCATAGATTAAAATTTCCCTTTGGTGATAACGTGGTTGTTACATTTAAAATATGCAAATCCATCTATGATAATATACATCTATGATAAATGCATATGAAAATATGTAATTCATCTATATTACATATATAATAGGGGACTTCGTTTTTATTTAAAAGTTTTCTGATGATAAGTCTTGTTTTCTCCCAATACTTTTTCCTGGGTATCAAAGACACAAATCCTACATGGGCAAATACTCATTTGTAACAGGTTCTTTAACATTATAAGTTGGAATAGAAGTGACAGTTATCTTCTAAGCCAGTATTTTAAAGCTGTGTCCTGGGGAATGCTATCCAGTCTTGCCAGGAATGGGGACATACTGAAAAGCCCTCAGTAGGCTTTCATTTGAAGAAGGGTTCTGATCTTCAGAACTGAAAACAATTTCTCTAATCTCACCTCCTACTCCAAACACCCTTACAGTGTCTCTGCTTAGTTGCTAAGTCTCTTGCCTAAATATCTCCATATCTGGAAATTCACTGACTATGCAATAAGATTAAACACTGTGTTTTCAAACAACTCTAAGTTTACAAAGTTCTATATCATATTTGGCTGAAATCTGATGACCCCTCTTTCTTCCGCTTGAAGCAGTAAGGAATATAGCTAAAGTTACTTCCTCAAAATGACAGTACTTTATGATGGTGATCCTATTGCCACAAGTCTTTCTTTAGTTTAAAAACCTCATTTCCTTCAAATGGTCTTTGTATGACTTATTTGGAAAACCAACTAGGGTTGCAAGTTATTTGTCAAAATCTCGCTTAAAACACAATGCCTAGAACTGAATATAATTTTCCTGACGTATACTGACAAGGGCAAAACGTAGTGATATTATTACTTTCTCTATTCTGAGTATTTAAAGGCAAGTTTTAGGAATTATCGATTTCTGATCTGGCATGTGAGGAGCTTATAAGTTACTATTCCATCCTAACCAGTAAAAGCTAAACAAACTAAAGAAACAAAATGCTTCTTAGATGCAAAAGATCACATGGCAAATCACCACCTCAAAAATTGGAGAGCTGGGTGAATATAGAAA
Source organism: Ovis canadensis (assembly GCF_042477335.2). Classification (NCBI taxonomy): domain Eukaryota; kingdom Metazoa; phylum Chordata; class Mammalia; order Artiodactyla; family Bovidae; genus Ovis; species Ovis canadensis. Next base: position 159,794,715 of record NC_091247.1, on the reverse strand, counting down.
ATAATAACTTTCCAGAGCAGAAATTTCTGGAGAATAGTACTGGGGTAAGAAAACCTGAAACGTAGTTGATGGATTGCTAAAGCAATAAAACAACAACAACAAAAATAATAATTAAAAGCATACAGATTAGGAAGAAGAAAAAAACAGTTTTTTTTCACAGATGATGTAGTTATGAAGAAAATCCAAAACAATCAACAAAAAAAATTCCAGGAACTAGTAAGTGACTATAGCAAGGTTGTAGAAACAAGGCTGTTATACAAAAGTCAATCTCTTTCTTACATACCAGCAGTGAACAAGCGGAATTTGAAATGAAAGCCATTTTACCATTCATATTAGCAAGCCTCCTGCAAAATGAAATATTTTTGTATAAATCTAACAAACTATGTGTAAGACCTACATGAAAAAAGTTATAAAACTCTTACAGAAGATATGAAAGAACTAAATAAATGAAGAAACATTCCATGTTCATTAATAGGAAGATTCAATACAGTCATGATGTTAGGTTTTTAACTATGGATTCAACACAATCTCTATCAAAATCTCAGCAAGTTATTTCATGGATTTCAACAAGTTGATTCTGAAGTTTATATGAAGAGTCAAAAGCTGCATAGTAGCTAAGGAGTAATATTCGTTAGTATTGACCAAGGAGTCAAAGTCAGAATACTGATGCTATTCCACTTCAAGATATACTAGGAAGTTACAGTAATCAAGACAGTGTGGTATTCACAAAAGAACAGACAAATAGATCAATGGAACCAAACAGAGAGCACAGAAATAGATCCACACAAACATAGTCAACTGATCTTTGACAGAAGAGCAAAGAAAATACTATGGATCCAAAAACACCAAAACAAACAAAAAACAGACTTATAGACAGAGAGAACAGGTGGTTGCCAGAAGAGAGGAGGTGGAGGATACAAAATTGCTAAAGAGGATTAAGAAGTACAAACCCTCACTTATTAAAAAGAAACACCATGGGAATGTAACATGCGGCATAAGGAAAATGGTTAGTAATATTATAGTAACTTTGCATGGGGACAGATGGTTACTAAAATTATTATAGTGATCATTTCATAATGTATGTAAGGGTCAAATGATTGTGCAGTATACCTGAAACTAATATAATATTGTAAATCAAATATATTTCAATTAAAAAAATAAGTACAATGGACAGTCTTTCTCAATAAATGAAGTATGGTTGATTTTTTCCTCCTTTTGAAACTAATTCCTCTGTATGAATACTTCATATTCATTGTCTTAAATCATAGTATGGCTTGTTGTGTTGTTTTTCGATCTTAATTTGCTCATTAACAGGATTAACTATTCCTTCTACTTTAGCATATCTGAAAATTTGTGTATTATGCCAGAATGCTCCTAGAAGAGACCACCTTTGAAGCTGATGTCAGCACAAAAGAATGTATAACATCCAAGCTACACTTCTCCATCTTTTCACAAAGATGTCATAAAAATTTTTTATCAAATGCTTACTTAATTCCAAGTGTTCTAATTCTACTGTATTTCCATGGTATGCTGCTGCTACTGCTGCTAAATCACTTCAGTCGTGTCCGACTCTGTGTGACCCCATAGATGGCAGCCCACCAGGCTCCCCCGTCCCTGGGATTCTCCAGGCAAGAACACTGGAGTGGGTTGCCATTTCCTTCTCCAATGAATGAAAGTGAAAAGTGAAAGTGAAGTCGCTCAGTCGTGTCTGACTCTTCACGACCCCATGGCCTGCAGCCTACCAGGCTCCTCCATCCATTTTCCAGGCAAGAGTACTGGAGTGGGGTGCCATCGCCTTCTCCGTGTAGTATATATACTGTTGTTCTACAAGACCATGTAGGACATCCTGTTGACATGAAAAAAATATTCATATTATTTACATAAAAATAGCTTATGAAACAGAATGTGCAGCATGAACCTAGATGTTACCGGGTTATCTGTGAGTGATGGGACAATTAGTAATTTTTTTTCTTTGCTTTTCTGTCACGGGCATTTTCTACAATGTATTTTCTAGTGTAATAAATATAACTGATCCAAGAAAGGAACAAATTCTTCTAGAAGCATTGTAGAGAAAGGATTTTCAAAATGTAAGGTAGAACTGGACAGACTTGGTGATCACTTGATGTGGGAAGAGGAGGGTTTAGAGTGATCCCCAACTAAAGAGTGATTGCTAGCTAAGAAAATCACTCATTTGAGCTTATTAATTGGTTAATTTAAAAAATCAGCTTTGGAGGAAAATATGATGGGCTACTTTCTATGGTTATGTAACCAACCACTTCAAAATTTAGTGGCTTAAAAATAAAAACTTTTTTTTATACTCATAAAAGTGCATCTGGGACAGTGCACAGCAGGGGTCTCTCCTCCCTGATTTGCTCTCATTAGTTTGGGGAGTTTTAGGGCCCGAGCTTGAGGGGATCAGGAATTATATGAATGTATGACCTCTCCCTATGTCTCACCAGTATGGTGGCTTCAGAATTCCAAGGTGCTGAGACTGAGGTGGGGGCAGGGGAGGCGGAGAGAGGGCAAGAAGAAAGGATGGAAAGCAGCACAGATCATGTGGTTCCATGCTAGCCATTGCTTCACTACAAGCCCAAAGACATACAGCAGGTGGTTGGGTGGCTTGGTAGGTGTGGCGCAACTACTTGGGTTGTGGTCTCCAGACAACTGTATGAGTAACTGTGTGTTTTTTGAAGCAATCCATGGGATGGAGGAAGGAAAGGGAAGTTTACCTGACCTGATCCTTCCTATATTGCTTTTCTGTTGCTGCACAATAATTCACCACGAACTTAATGACTTTACAGATCATTAAAATACCCACTTCTTAGCTCATAGTTTTGTAGGTCAGAAAGCAGGTAGAACTGGGTTATCTGCTGGGGGGCAGGTATCCCACGGTTGGAATCAAGATGACCCCTGAGTTTTCACTGAAGGCTCTGGAGAAGATTCACTTCCAAGCTCATTCTTGCTGGCAGAATTCAGCTCCTAGTGGTTTTACAAAGGAGGTCCCCATTTCTTGGCTGGCTGTTAGTTTGAGGCTGCCCTCAGCTCTTAGAGGTCCCCTGCTTGCCTTGTGATGTGTTCTCTCCATATCTGAACAGGTAATGGACAGTCAAATCATTCCTGAGATCTAAATTTCTCACTTCCTATTCTAAAATTAGCTAGAGAACATGCTCTGCTTTAAAGGTACACATACAATAAGGTCATGCTCATTAGGATAATTTATCCTTTTTAAAAAACTGCAGGACAATTGTTTTACAATATTGTTAGTTTCTGTCATCTATCAACATGAATCAGCCATAGGAATACATATATCCTCTCCCTCTTTAACCTCCCTCCCATCTTACACCGAATCCCACCCTTCTATCTAAGCTGTCACTGAGCACCAGATTTGACCTCCCTGCATCATACAGCAAATTCCCACTGGTCAACTGTACCAACTAACAAAATCTAATCTTGGGAGTAAAAGCCATCAAATTATACATCAATTATACACAGCACATTTACCAGGGTCCAACTTTTTGTGACCCTACAGACTGTAACCCACCAGGCTCCTCTGTCTATGCGATTTTCCCAGCAAGAATCCTGGAATGGGTTGCCGTTTCCTCCTCCAGTGGGTTTTCCCAACCCAGGGATTGAAGCCGCATCTCCTGTGCGTCCAGCACTGCAGACAGATTCTTTATGGCTGAGCCACTGGGAAAGCCCACCCCAGGGTGGTAGACATTCCTGTATCTGATTTAAGAGCTGCTGGATAGTATACCAAGACCAAGACTGGGGCTGACGCTATAATGTTAACAGATGAGCCATGGAAATGAAACTATGCCACCTCTGTTCCACTTCTATGACTTTTGACAAAAAGAATGCTCTGAGAATCCTCACACTTTTAGGTATTCAATAAATGTTCGTTGAAGGACCTATGTATTGGACAGAAGAGAATCAGTATTTCTAAGAGTAAATGAGAGACTACCAACAGGTAAACAGATTTTAAATGAGCACCTAGCTGTTTTCAAAGCGTCTCTCCAGTTCTGAATGAATTACATTCCTGGGTCCTGTGAGAGCAAGAGGTGAGATTACTGCCAAACCAATTCAACATATTTGTTAAGTGAACGAAGGAACAAATTAATTTTGTTTGGTGATCCTTTGTCTACAGGACTTGAAAGCCTATCCAAACCACCACCTCACCCACCCCCATCAAAATGCTAACTTAGTAGTGTATATTCTTTCTTGGTGATACTGTAGGAAAACTCTTAGAGATTATCATTCTTACATTTCATTAAATACTAAACATCTTTTAAGAGGCACGATCACTAAAACTCGAACTATGAGTTTGAGGAGTGCAAATAAGTTCATGTTAAAACACTGGAAGTATTTTTCGGAAACATGTGTTTGTGGAGAAGGAAATGGCAAGCCACTCCAGTATTCTTGCCTGGAAAAGTCCATGGACAGAGGAGCCTGGCAGGCTGCAGTCCATGGGGTTACATGACTGAGCATGTGTGCATGAGGGTGGAGGGTGATGGGTTGGTAGCAATAAACTGGTAGAACAAAAAAAAAAGAAAGAAATATGTGTTTGCCCTGTGCTATACTGATCTTCTATATACTGAACATATGTATATGTGTGTATATATATATGTATATATGTGTGAATATATGCTATACATCACATTCAATAAATATTAATTACAATTTTTTCTGTGACCCTATACAGATTTACTTCCAATATATCTTGCTTTAATAAATCTCTGGTTAATTATGTATAAAATACATACAGGATTAATTCAATCAGTTATAATCCGAGAAAACCCTTTAATCATTCTTTAACTTATGAATATGTTAAAGGATAAATATTTGATAAAGTACAATGTGAGAACTTCAATACCTTCATCACAGATGCATTTTCTTTTAATCGGAATAATTTTGATTATTCTGAATAATTTTGAAGATATTTTAATATATGTAATGCTTTTCTCACCCTATGGTACACTTGTAAAATAGTAAATTAGTATGTCTATTATGAACAAAAGTCTATTATGAACTAAATACTACCTACATACAAATGGTGCAAAAAACAGGTGTTAGAAATACTACCTCTCCCCATGAAATTTACTTCCAATTTACAGACAAGACACAATTAGAGAACAAAATATGATGCATTTAAAAAGTCTATTCGAGTTGGAAGAACCCTCAGAGATTTTAATCCTAAAATCTCAGATTTATCCTAAAATCCTCTCAGTTGAGAAATGAGGACAGAAAACATACAGAAACTGGAAAAAAGTATAGCTTCCAGGAATGAAAATATATAAAACGGCTACATGCAATATTTGTTTCCTATCTTTCTGATTATAAATTCAAAAAGGGTCAAACAGTCTGATAGCAAAGCGACAATGGTCCAAAAACAAGTGGTTCTCACCCCCATTTTTCTTCTGTGCTGTTCTTAGAGTCAAGGATTAACGCAAAAATAAAATTCTGGAATCCCTTCCTTGCCTGCTCTGTTTAATTGTTTTTACAATCCAAGAATATGATGTGCCCAACTTCATAACTGGCTAGCTGAAATCTTCGGTGATTTCTCCTACACTCATCCTCAGAATTTTATCTCTAGTCCAAGCAAAAAAACCCCAGAAGCCCATTTTGTATGTGTATGTGAACTGCACACCACTGTGTGAATGTGATCACATTAAAATACGTGCAAACTTGGCAGTTAGGAAATGTCACTGCAATCGTTAGGACGTGAAATTTCAATCTCTTTGATGAAGATACCATCTTTCAGCCAAGCCCTGGCAGAAAATCTTAGGTTCCTGTTAGACCCCTCCTTCCCCAGTCAGCTGCCGGGCTCCATCCGGAGGGATGGGGGCTCTCCTTTTCCATCACAGTTAAGCGTTCCCAGACTCAGGAGAAACCCTGGGTTTCTGCAGGGCACTCAATATGCAGCTAAGTGTCCCAGCTCTGTAAAGGGCAGCTGGAAATGGATTTAAAATGGCAACGCGGACCAATCAGCGCCGCCGCGCCAGAAGCAGACATTTACACGCGCCTCCTCCATAGGCACAGAGGAACCTGGCGGTGCCTAACTCCCTACTTAGGGCTGTAAAGTAGGCGTTTTTTAATTCCACGGTGGTCTGTATTTGGGGGAAAGAAAAAAATCTTCCTTGAGTAAAAGTTTTTATTTTGGAATTGGCCCAAAATAATTTTGGGTGTGATGTGTGAAAATCTGAACCTAATTTTTTCAGTTTTTTGTTATTCAAGGATGAAAAGAGGTACATTTTTAAATGTACTCCAACTTTTTCAAAACGGACTGGGGTCATTATGGTGTTCACATAACTCAGAAACAGCCCAGGCTATAAAATTAGGACTTGGCAGAAAGGGAGTTCCTAGGGAGAAGGTTAAATCGAGGTAAACTGAAGGGAGAGTTGGACAGTTGGCGCAATTGTGAGTTAGGAAGCATGAGGTCCGCTCGTTAGGCAACTCCTCTACCCTGCGAGCGCTGGAAGCCGGATGCATAGAGCCAGTCGAAGGGAGGTTTCGCTCGCCTTCAGCCCTTCCCAGAGAAAAACGCTCAGTGGAGGCTGGTGCGCTCGTGTGCCTATGTGCACACTGTTTGCAAGTGTGCATGTGTTTCTGCGTGCATATGTGCATACAAGTGCGCGCGTGTTTGTTTACATGTGTTTATGCCTGCATGTGTCTGTGGGAGTGTGCACGTGTATCTAAGTGCACGTGTGTGGATTTGCGAGCAAGTCTATGTGTGTGTGTGTGTGTGTGTGTGTGTGTGTACGCGCGCGTTCTCGATGGGTCGTGCAATCTGCGAGGAGGGTATTCCGGCACAGAGCAGGGCTGTGGGGTCTTGTTCCTACTCCCCTTCATTTGATCCTACTCCCAGGAAACTAGAACTCTGCAGCGCGTGCAGCCAGACGCTTCCTGCAGAGTGTTGGCTCCGCATCGTAGAGGTGCAGGTAAAGGCCAAGCCCCTAAACGCGGCTCCGGGGCAGCCACATTCCCGCGCCTTTCTAGGACAGCCGCCCAGGAGCGACCTCGGGCGGCGGGCGGGGCTAGGCCGGCGGCGAGCCGGCCCGGGATTCCCGGCCTGTCCCTTTAACCCCGCCGTGAGGCGGGAGCACGTGAGCGGGGCTCCGGGTGGCACCCGGGCGCCGCCGCCGCGGAGGCAGTTGTATTTCGAACACTGCCTCTGGCCCGCGGCCAGGCGCCTTGGCTCGGCGGTCTGCCTGGCCTCCCTCCTCCTCATACTTTTCCTCCAGCGCAGCCCCCTCCCCTTTATCCGCCCACGATTAGAGGTGGGCACTCCCCCCATCTCGCCGCCCCCTCCCCAAGCACACACACACTCAACCCGCTCGAATTCTGGGGTAGAAACTCAGAAAACTTCCAGCCTGGGCAGCGCGCGCTTGGTGCAGGACGCAGGAGTAATCAGCCCGTCCCCCTCCAACTCTCCGGTGCCGCTGCCGCCCGCTCCCGCCACCCGAGAAGGAACGGTGCCACCCACCGCTCCGTCCCCTGCCTGCGCCCAGTGCCCGACCGGATCCCCGCAGAATCTCCCCATCCTCCCTTCGCTTTCCGACTGCCCAAGGCGTTATTTGTTTTCTCTCTCTTTCTCTTTCTTGCTCTGTGAGCGCGGAGCGGGGGGGAAGAGGAGGAGGAATTCTTTCCCCGCCTAACATTTCAAGGGACACAATTCACTCCAAGTCTCTTCCCTTTCCAAGCCGCTTCCGAAGTGCTCCCGGTGACCGCAACTTCTGATCCCAAACTGAGAGGGGAGCCTCCCAACTTCAACTCCTCTTTTCCTTCTCCCTCGCTTTCCTCCTCCTCTCACTACCTCCACCTCCACCGCCACCTCCACCTCCGGCACCCACCCACCGCTGCCGCCGCCACCAGCAGCGCCTCCTTCTCTCCTCCTCCTCCTCCCCTCTTCTCTCTTTTTGGCAGCCGCTGGACGTCCGGTGTTGATGGTGGCAGCGGCGGCAGCCTAAGCAGCAGCAGCCCTCGCCGCACGCCAGCTCTCGCCCACCCCGCCTCATTCTCCAGCCCTACCTCGCAATCTCCCGAAAGGTGCCGGGCTGATTCAGGGCGACAGAGGCGAAGCGGCTGCAGCGGCGGTAGGAGCGGCGGCGGCAGCGGTAGCGGCGGCGGGAGGCAGGATGAGCGCACGCGGTGAAGGCGCCGGGCAGCCGTCCACTTCAGCCCAGGGACAACCTGCCGCCCCGGCGCCTCAGAAGAGAGGACGCGGCCGACCCAGGAAGCAGCAGCAAGTCAGTACGCGGGCGGGGTGGGGGCAGTAGCCCACCTCCGCTACCTCCGCGAGGGCCCCGCGACGCGCGGCCACCCTAGCGCGGGAGTCCAGGCGCCACGGCCGCCGCACGCCGCCGCGGGGGCGGGCTGCGGAGTCCGCGGCGCGAGTGCGCGGCTGAACCCTGCTCCCCTCCGGGCCGGGAGGTGGGAGCCGCGGCGGGCGGCCGGGTGCGAGCAGGAGGTGGGGTCGGGCGAAGCGTCCTCGGACTTTCGCTATTGTGCCCGGCCCGAGTGGCGCGGTGTCTCCTGGCGACGGGAAACGGCCGGGTCCGACAAACCGGGACTTGCCAAGTACTTTCCTAGTCGCTTTACAGTGGCCCGGGAGGCAGGGGTCCTCTCGCGGGTCAGGGTTGGAGGGGCTGAAGTCTTGGGGGCCCGGAGGCTCTTTCTCCCGCCAACCCGGGCTGCTCGCTGGCCAGGAACTGGCGCGCCGCAGCCGCCCCCTTGGCGCCCTCCCCAAGTTCTCGGTGGCCTGAGACTCGCGCCCTCCCGACAAAGAACTCGTGGGCCCGCCCGGTTCTGTTAGGGCTCTTTAAATGCGGCGCGGCGTCCGATCTGCGGCCGCCGCTGCTGAGGTGTCCCAGGAAAGGGGCTGCAGGAGATCCTGCGTCCCCACGGGACAGGATTAACTAGTTTGGCTAAGGGCGCAGTGGAAAGTAGTGTCCAAGAGGGTGCACGGTAGCTAGGGTCACTTCCTCGCCAGGCGCCCAGTCCCCCTTTTGCCTCCGGATCCCGCGCCTCAGCGCTGCAGACATTAAATGTACCCTTCCAGAACGAGTGGCTGGGGGCTGGGAGGGGACGATCGAGGGGCGCCCGGGACCCCGCCGAGTGGAGGGTTTTGTCTGCGGATGCAACCAATTAAGCGTGCAGCCGGCGCTTGCAGAGCTGCGCGCAGCGCCCAGGGCGGAGGGGTTTTGTTCGCGGCAATTTCCAAGCCTTCGCGGGTAGGGCTTGAGCGGGACTTGTCTATTGAGAACATTTAAACTCCGCTTCCGCGGGCTTTAAAACTACTTCTGCGTTCTTTAGCTTTAAAGCGCTTCTTTCAGGGCAAATAGGCCGAGTAGAAAATAATCCTAGAGTCCTAAAGCTACCTAGAGCAAGGTGGGGAAACCGAACAGTGTTTGCTTGCCATTGCGTTTTAGAAAAGCTGTTGTACCTTTTTGAAATCATCAAAGGAAACAAGCCAATCTAGAGGCCCCAGAGTTTTCCCGCTCTGCCCGAGCGACACTTTACACCGCGTTAGGATCCTGTTTTACACCTCCCAGGAAGTCACTGCCCTTCCCCCCGCCCTTGTTTCCCACCCAGCTTTCTCAAACTCTGCTAATTGCCCCCCACCTCTGAAAAATAATCCAAATAAAATTGCAGCGGGGTCTGGAGGTGATTGAAGGTTTTACCTTTGAGTTAAGGCAGAGTTCACAAAGAAAGAAAAATGTGTCTCCGATTTTTCTCCGGATGTGCCCACTGGCGCTAGTGGTCCCACAGAAGCTTGCAGGAAGCCTTTCCCAGATTGTCTAAATAGGATGCGAATTTTCATTGAAGACTTTGATGCATTTTAAGCTAATTAGTCTCATTTAATCACCGAATCTGAATGAAATGTTAATTGATGATTCACTGGATAAATATTTAGGATCTGGAATATTAATCATCGCATTCTCTTAACCACTTGAGTATTTACTACTTGGCATAGAAGCCATTTAAAGTTTTGCTAAACCTATTGATAGTTTCAATTTCTCCATCCCAGACACTTGCATTCCTTCTCACTACCACCCCCCCCCCTACCCCTTTTAGTTTCCTTCAGTTCATCCCCAGAAGGGTTTTCCCAAAAGAAAGTTTTGGAAAAAATGCTTATTTTTATCAAAAGATATTTAAATGTAGACTGGAGACCATGGCTGCATCTCCAAAGGGAAGTGAAGAATTGAAGCAATTATCTAGATAATTCAAGCAAAGCCTTCCACAACGGAGTTACCCTAATTATTTGGAAATTTCAGGAGGAATGGAGTTATTTTAAGTTGAAAAAGTTGGATAATTGCTCCAATATTTTACTCAATGTGTTGATTGAGTCATAATTGACTTACAGTGCAGATATACAGAATGATCAAAAGCCGCCTTTTCAGTATGGGAGATTGTTGAAATATTTATGATGTTAGCTTCATATTTCTGTTGTTTAAAATGGTAGTACAGTGGAGAGTAGTATTTGTGTAAAATGCTTATTATTTCTCTCAGTTGCCAAATACACAACCTTGCATATTTTGCACTTTAAGGATACATAACTTTCTTTCTGGAACATGCAACCTTGTCAGCCTTTGTTACCTTTCTCTGGTTGAAATAGAATCTAGTTTTCATATGCAAAATAGAATTTCCTCTTTTAATCCCTGGATTAAAAGTCTAGTTATTTCCCCTTTCTGTAAACTCTGTACCAGCATCATCCATTTGTGCTTGAATTGAATGTGTTCCAACGGTTCTGTTGAGCAGCACAGGCAGAAAATATATCTATAGAGTCAGGGTCAATTTCTTTCAGACATTCTTGCCACAACAGAATTTTTTTTTCCCTCGAAACTAGGAGCCAACCGGTGAGCCCTCTCCTAAGAGACCAAGGGGAAGACCCAAAGGCAGCAAAAACAAGAGTCCCTCCAAAGCAGCTCAAAAGGTGAGAGATTTCTTAAGTCCTCCCAACTTTCTCAACACCCATAGGAACCTCCTTGTAATTTTCCCATTCTAGATCCACACCTAAGGATTTCTCCCAAGTGGGTAACCCAAGACTCATTTCCTTCATTTACTATTGGTGAGATTTCCAAGCATATACTTAGCATAAAAAGTTCATGAAGCTGCTTGGGGTTGTTTTTAAACAATCACCAAATAATAAGAAACTTAAAGCAGAGATGGGGGTGGGGGGGAGGTAAGAGAGTAAAGAATAAACAAATAAGATTTGTACCCAAAAGAAAAAAAGATTTGCACCAGTTGTGAAATAGTTAAAAAAAAAAAAAAGTATAGATTTTGTTTGGCAGTGAAGTTTTTGCAATTTCCTTAAAAAATAATAAAGATTAATTTACTTTGTGCTTATTTACATGATTACTGGAAAACCAAATCCCACTCTTCAAGTTAAGGACTTTGCCAAATAGGTGATAATTAGAAGTAAATTCAATTATAGGATTCTGGGGGGAAAATTCACAAATTTTACAGCTTTAAATGTGCTGATAAGTATTTTGCTTGTTTGCCATCAACCTGCAATATAATACATCATCGTCTCTCAAAAGCCTTTCCATCTCAGGTGATACAGAAATGTTCTGAATAGGACAATGAGAAATTTTTAAAACAAATGTTTGGCTCATTTATTGTACATTTTGGGGCAGAATAGAACCCAACCAAGTGTAACTTCCAGTGTTTTTCTTTATAAATTTTAAATTGCAGTTTAAAAACTTCATGTTGATGGTATTTGAACTCACAAAGAAGAAATATCTCAGGATCAGTGCATACACAGAGAAGTGAAGGTGAAGACAAAAATCACAATTTTTAAGCTTTACAAATAAATCAGAAAAACGTTTCTGTATTTTATTTGTAGGTTTGTATACTTGTTAAAAACAAAGGTTCAAAATTCAGAAGTCAATTTTTATGTATCTTTACAGTAGATTTGAGTATACTATGTACAGTGTTTGTTAAGAATAACTATATGCTCATCTTTGGGGAATTAATGTTTTGTGTGGTTTTCTCTATGACTTTGAGCACTAACCATATTATATTTGATAGGTTTCAGTGTTGTAAACTACCATAGCAACCAGGGATACATATAAAGTTATTTAGGGAGCAACTGTGAGGTTTTGTCTGTTTTAAGTCTTGAACAGAGCTGAAAGAGCAGATTTCTAATATACTTAAATATAATTGCTTCTCAGAGTGGAGATTTAATCATGCTTATATTTAATCAATACACTTTAAAGTAGTTCTAAATTATCTTGTCATTTAAAAATGACAATATGTAATCTGGTATTACTAACATGAATACTTTGTTTTTTTTTTACCTGCTTTATTAAATTAAATAAAAAGGGCTAATTTACCAAAGAAGTTTTTTTGTTGTTGTTGCGGAAGTTAATTTTATCTTAATTTGACTCTAATGGAATGGCAAAGGAATATCTTGGTAGCTAGCTGACAGATGCATCATTATAACATTTGCCAGGAAAAAAAAAATCTGTAAATCTCATCATAAATAAATTATTTAAAATTTAATACAAAAGAGGGAAAATTATCTCTCAGATTTTACTGTATTACATTTTCTGAATGAGTAAAGATATGCTTCCATCACCTTTTCTTCATTCTGAAAAGTTTGCCAGTGACTAACAAAATCTTATATTGACAAAAGGAAAGCTGAGACTTGTGCCTAATTTACCACTTAAAGCAAAATAACAGAAAGTTGGTCTCTTCCCAAGTAAGGTGTAACTTATTTTTAGTTACTTTGGTGATAGGTGTTTATAAATGACCCTTAGGCTACTCACCTTTCTGATAATTCTTCATGTGTATGCATATAACATTACAACTTCCAAACCAGAAGTAGGATTTCTTTTTCCCAAGGAAAGTTTTCTCTGAAATCTTTCATTCTTCCAGACAAAAGTATTTCACACACTTCTGTTATAAAAGTTCCCTTTCTAATAAAACTGGATAAATATTTTTGCTCAGAACATGACTGTTATAGTTCTTCAGTTTTATAAATTACGCTTCATTTGGAAAAGATAATACTTCACAAAATAATGAATGACATTGATGAATTATTCATGGCATGAGTAAACTTAAGGTATTTTCAGTTTCAGATCAGTATTTATTGAGTTTGCTTTTACCTTATATAAACATGATTATCAAACATATTTTTTGTCAAACATATATTCTAACAAAACATTTTTGTTAGGACTTTGAAAAGCAATTTTTTTTGGAAAGTTACATTGTTCATATCATGTAAGATAAACATACCCTGCTAGACTGACCAGGGTAGGGATGAGAAGTCTTCTGTGATTAATAAATTGGGAATTCTCCTACAAACCAAAGCTCATCATAATGGAAAATATATAATAAAAACTGGTAAGTATATAAGAGAACAGAGCTCTAAAATTAGAGAAGATGCAATGTACACTGGGATCCTGATGATGCTGTATGTTTAAATTTTCTTGCTGCTTGAAATTTCTTTACTTACACAGTTTGTATTTAGACTCAGTAACTGGCCTTGGGGCATTTGAAAACAAAACTGCTTGTTGGAAAATTAGCAATGTGAAACTTGACAATGCATGTGGAAAGTTGCAAGACCAAGTGGAGGACTACTAAATTAGCTATCACTTTAATTTCAGGCCACATTCAATATAAAATTGATTTGTGTAATACAAAAAACAAACATTTATGAAAACACAATTTGTTATGCTTGGAACTTTTGGAAGAGAATGTAACTATTCTTGACTTTGCTTCTAGTCCATTATGACAAGTTCTCATGGATAACCATTATGTAGAAATTCTAGTTATTCCCAAGAGCACCAGTCTGAGTGCTCAAAATTCATCCCTGAACCAGAGTCATATTGTTATCTTAATAAAAGATCAGAAGTTAATGTTTTCCTGAATAAATAATTTATTCATGTTGAGTATGCATGTGTGTGTGTCTTGACCCTTTTATTTATGTGTTAGTTTGAGATATACCTGTGACCAGTTGCCTCTTAATTTCCTTTTTGTTTTATTTTGTTTTCCTCTCCTGTTTGTGCTGAATGAAAATACTTTGTATTTTCATATTCTCATGTTTGGAAAGTAGAAAGATATAATCTCCTTTAGTTTAGGGTTTTTGTTGTGGCTTTTTAATCATAAAAGAACACTGGAGGGATTTCTCAGAAGTCAAAGTCATCTGTAAGTCTCAAGCCAATTGTCTTTCAGGTACTTTTAGAAAAAAAGAAAAAATTATGAGATTAAATTAAATTTAATTGAAAGAACTGCACATAAAATAGATCTCAGGTGTGAGATAGCCTTCCTTCATATCATAGACATTCCGGAACTTCCTTTGGACTTTAGGTATAGTAAAGAGAAAAAGCACAAAATGAAAATAGGGTTTAGGTAAAGTGTACTTCAAATAATGTATTCAGACAAACACTTGATTTATATTTTCCATTTGCCTATACAAAGAAAACCTGATATGAATTGGCTACTGTAAAGAAATAAAGAAATTGTCCCTTTTCTAATCATGTTCCTTCCTCGAAAAGTGGTTGATTTTTCATAAATGATTAATAACACTATGCACAGATATTATAGAAGGAAAGAATGGGGTTTCCTCATCATTTCAGACAAATGTTCAAGCATAGATGCTGAGTGAGGGCATGATTTTTTTTGCAGGATATAGTAGGTCCAACTGAAGACAGGAACCAAAAGCATCATTATAGGTAAGTCAGGGAAAGATTGAATTGGAAGTTGTGGTACAATTCCAGCTTATAGCTTCTATGTTACTAATATGACTTAGTTTGAATTCCTCTGTTTTTATAGGCAAGCAATTTCCACTGGTACTCAGGGCTCAAGGATACAGATGAGTCCAGTCAGGTGGAGTTACATAAAGCCTAGTTGTTGTCTCCATTATCTTGGTATTGTAGGCTGTTCTACCTAAACAGTTGCCTCCTTTTTTTCACTTCACTTTCCAGAGAGGACGGAGCCTTAATGTATCAGTAAATTCTCTTTCACAATGCCTTTGAGTCATCGTAGATTATGATCCAAATATGGAAGATTCAAATGCATTTGAGTTATTTTCTGAAGTCCCTTTACTTTAGGGGACCCAGAAATCTCTTTCTTTGGCAGTTATCATTCTGAACTTTTTCGTCGAAAGCCTCTCATTACTTTGACTGACCTCCAGCGCTGGCTCATTTTTATCTCAAGGTCTCAACAGATCATTTTGCTCAAGAGAACACTCCAGATTGGTATTCTGTTTCCTTTTCAGTTCTTTTTAAAGACTAGATGGGTGCTGAAGAGCATTTTATGTTAGTTAAATCATTCAGATCTATCTTATCTTGTTACCTGACTTTCTGCAGTTTCCAGAACTCACTTGGGAACCATATAGTTTGGCACAAGGGTGGAACAATGAATTTTACTATCCTTAATTCTGAAATTGTCAGCTCTTGAGTTTTTGTTCTGCCAACCAGGAGAAAAAGGTAAATGGAAAATGGATTCCATTTTAGGCTGCTGCTTTATTATTCTATATTGCTTTAATCTACTGAACATTGCTGAATGGCATCTTCTGATTGATTGAGCAAGGAGCAGTCACAGCCATTTTTTTTTCTCCAGGATAATGTAAGGAACAGTTTGTTTGGAAGGTCACCCATGTGAACTCTCATATCATTGCTATTGATTTCTCTGATTACAAAAGAGGAAGAAAGAACCGTTTAAAGAGGAGAATCCTAAACTTTGAAAATAGCTTTTCCTGTCATTTTGGCCTTGGCTTTAATTTTGTTTTTGTATAAGTGAAGACAGGCATGTGTAAATAATGACATGGGAGTTGACAACAAGGACTTCCTTGGGGAAGATGAGCATGAACTACAATGGATGATAGAATTCACTTTTATTTCCTCTTTGAAAATATGTACTAATGGAAAGATTGTAATTGTTTTTAAAGACTGAAATGGTTGCACATACAGTTGGGAAACTCATCGAACTAGATTAGCATAAAGGTTAAGTGAGAATTACTTATCATTTAGTGTGACAGTCAGTCCAGTGGATTTTGATTACCACAGCACATTGATTTACACTGTATTTTTGAAAGAACTACTAAAAGAAATAAATGTGACTTTCTATGCTTTTTTAGGTGGCTCCATTTGCTCTTAAGTCTGTCGGTCTTGGTCGTATATACATATATTTGTAAAAATACACGGAAACAAAGCAGGGTACCACTGAGCTGATAGTTTCTCTAGCTCTTTTGTGTTTGTGTATAGACTCGCTGACTGATTTAGAGTAGGGGCATTCTGACTTCCATGCATTATCACAGTATGCTGTGAGCATTTAGAATAACAAAAAGATTAATTGCTATCTAAATTTGACCCAGAAGTCAGAAGTAGATATTGCGCTTGGTTCCCAGTCTCAGCTTTTGCCTATGTCTTTATAGGAAACTCGGAAATATTTTAGTCTTAACTACTCATTTGATTTCCACCCTGGAAGTGTTGTGTTTTTTTGTTTGTTTTTTTTTTTTTTTCATAATTTCCCCCAGGGATCAAACCTGGGTCCTCCTGCATTGCAAACAGATTCTTTACCATCTGAGCCACCAGGAAAGCCCCACATTTCCCCATGGCTACTTATATGGGACTGTCTCCCAGAAGAACAGACCTTTTATTGCATTAAAATCAGATGAGGTCTCAATTCCACCACTTAAACACGTGGATAGATTGCTTAATCGCCCAGTTGGGGGGTTAGTAATAGCTGCCTTACATAAGTAAGACAATGCTCAGACAATGCTCACTCATTACTTTGGAAACTTACAGAATTGGGAGGGTGGTTTTTTTTGTTGTTGTTTTCTACTTTTTGGCCTTTCGTTTGGGTGTGTGAGATCTTGATTTTAGTTCCTCACCAAAAATTGAACCTGTGCCCTCTGCAGTTGGAGCACAGAGTCTTAAAACTGGACCCCCAGGGAAGTCCCAGGGAGGTTTTTTTTTTTTAAGTAACATTTCAAAATATGGAGGGAATTAAGAAATTACATTGGTTTACCCACTCTAGTATTCTTGCCTGGAGAATCCCATGGATAGAGGAGCCTGGCAGCTACAGTCCACAGGGTCGCAGAGTTGGACACGACTGAGCAACTAACACTTTTCTACCTACTGCTTTAACTTTTATCAGCCTTACCTTACATGTATAGCTCTGTTAATCTTCTGATGTAGGCTTTGTGGTCTTCATTCCACAAATGAGAAAACTGATTCAGAGACGTAGACTGTGACGTGTCTAAAGTTAAGCTGTCATAAATGGGAGCATCTGGATTTGAGTTCAAATCCAATTCTAAAACTTATGATTGTTCCATATTATGTGCTGTCAAATACTTTGTAAAATATTTGCTACAAGGTAGATTATGTTTTCTCCAGTAACCAGAAACATAGGTTGGAAGTTAGGTTTTGAGAAACCTTTGCTGGGCAGTTCTATATAAGCTTATAAAGGCATTGGGAGTATGGGCCCTCTGCAACCCACCCTCACAAATTTCTGGCCCCCAAGTAAACCAGAAGGCTGTGCCTTTGAAGATCATGGTACATCCAGAAGTTTTTTTATTTGTTAAATGAAGGAGCTGGATGAAATGTCTTCTAAAGCCCTACCAAGCCGTAGAATTCTGATGGCAAGAGGGAAATAAGACACACAGGTGACATAAATACCAGAGCGACTTTCCGTCCTTCCTTCATGCAATAAATATGTAGTGAGTACATCTTATGCACCAGACACTAATGCTAAGCACCCTTTCCAAGTTCAAGAGTTCTATTTGCTAGATGAGTTTCCTTTCTTAATTAATTTTTTAGTGCTAATACATTTAAGAGCCTGGAGTACCAGAACTTCTTAGGGGCAGAAATAATTACATTTCCTACTTAACATTCTTCCCAACCCTCATGAATCTACAGTTCTGAATCTTCCCAACCCTCATGAATCTACAGTTCTGAATCTGAACTTCTTTGAAAAGAGAAAAACATGAATGAAGACAAGTCAAGAGGGAATAACGTTTCTAAAATATGACAGTTGCAAATATTAATGTAACGGTGCTGATAATAGTCTGAAATTCAGTTCTTACAAAAGCAGAATTCCCACCCTCGCTCCCTACTCACCCACCCTGAGATAAGCAGTTAAGTATTTAGAGTACGTTATTGTCTGAATTATGCATGGGTTCGTAGCGTGGAACCAAATTCCAGTCTGGCAAAGGAAAACCAAATATACAGTTCCACAGTATTGCATATGTTGTTATATTAAAAACAAAACAGGCCTCCAAAATGTTTTGTTTGTTTTCTATTGAAAAATAATATCCTGAAGAGCATTAAACACAGGAAAAAAAAAAGTTAAAGCCAGTGTTTTCCAATATGTAAAATTCCTGGATCTATGCTGGTTTACAAATGAAAATCCTAACTGGTTTTACAGGCTTTGTGAAGTTTGATCAGAATGATTAAATAATGTGGGTTTTAAGGAACAATGAAAACCTCCCAGATCGCCGCCACACAGCACAGCTAATGTGCTTCTTGTGGATGTCGTCTCAGAAGAGGGTTTCAGCTTACATGTAATACTGGCCCCAAGACCAAGGAGCAAGTTCACTTTTAACAAGTCCAAGTGATAATCAGGATACTTTGCCCTTCAGTTAATGGTGCAAATTTTATTTTTGAAGAGACTTTTTGTAAATGGGAAGCTCGGCTTAAAGACTTCTCCTTTGCTGGGCTTTCTCGCTCTATGAGAGGTTTGCTTTCTTTAACTCTGAAATGTAGTGAAACAACCCTCTTTTAGAAAACAACCCTCTTCAACAGATTTTAGATACACCCGATCACATCATGGATCTGGAAGCATAACCACCATACAGAAAAGCCTAGCATAGAAGCGCCATTAGCCTTTAAGATCTCAAGCAAACTCCTGCTCTCTACCACACCTACCATTCCCAGGCCCATTAAAAAGGATTTCTATCTTCCATGTTTGTATAATTTACTACTGAGTAAACTGCAATCTTACAGTCACTCCTAAAGATTAAATCAGACACTGCTTCTGTATTAGGGAATTTTGTACTCCTATAACTCACAATGTATCAACCAGAGGGTTTCTTAAAAGCTTCATTCTTAAGGTGACAGATGGGTGTAATGGAATATTTGCATTGACTGAACCTTCTATGAGATTGGACTAACTTGAAAGGAAACTTTCCCTTTAAGAGTTCGATCACATTAGAAGTGAAAGAACATATATTGAACACCTCCTTTATGGCTGCCACATCACTTCTCACTGGAGGCATTATCTCCATTTCACACCTGAACCCAAATTAAGGTTTTCAGGGACCTGCCCAAACTCATAAAGCCAACATCGCAGAGCAGAGATTTGAGCCTTAGCTTTCCAGAGCAGAGTCTGTGTTCCTCCCTCTCGGAGACAACACTCAGAAAGAATGTGTGATTTGCTGGGCACCTCTAGTTACTCATGCCCTTCTGACTGAAGGTAAGACAAGGCTACCAATCCCTGAGAAGAAATGATTGCTTTGTGGAACCATTCAAAGTAGTAACCCCTACTGCTATGATTCAGAGTGCCCAAATCTGATGCTTAGCTGGAGTTAACTGATAATTTCAGTTAACTAAGATGTCTTTTTGTAGTAGCAAATATATGAATGCTAAAGGAAGGTAGCACTGTTAGGAGAATAAGTCTGGGCTTTAGAGTCCAGCAGAACTGGGTTCAAATCTGCTTTGTGTGCAGACTGAGTTATTCACCTTGTCTATTTAAGACTTAATTGCTCTTTGCAAAATAAGAGAAATAACAATAGCTGCCTATACGGCTGCTGTAAAGATTAAAGTAACACATGCGAATGACTTGGCCCAGTGCCTAGGGTGCTTTAAATACTTGATAAATATGCACTAGCATTATAATCAGATGAAGTTTCGGTTAATTCACGGAACCTGTTAGATTAATGCCAGGTCAAGACGATTTGGTGATAAATTTTGTGATGTAAAAGTCTTACTTTGCCTATGTACCTGTGTATCTTTGTATCTGTCAGTTACCTCCATCTGTTTTTACCAGGCAGATTGAAGAGAGAGAGTCATCTGACAGTGTAGACAGATACTATACAATAGGAAATTGTAGTATCATTGTACCAAATACACTGTCTGCTAACACAAGTAACAGAAGTAAAATGTAAAACAAGTTATCCTGGCTCAGGTTACCTGTATTTTTGTGTTAACCTTGAGAAGATTCTCATACACACAAGAGTATGTACTAAGTTTTTTTCACCCTGCAAATGAAAATTATAAATGTATTTTTATAGGAGTATATGATGGGTGTGTGCTGGTGAATTTCGGGATTACAGTAGGGGTGATAAAAGAGAAATTACTTTATGGTATTAAAATCTTACTCAAAAGGGAAGAAATAGCTGTGATACCAGAAAAATCTGTGAAGCAAAGCAATGGAACAAACTCTCAAGGGAGTTAGAAATATATTCATGTCAGGTCTATGTTGAGTATGAAATTGTTAATAACATACATTTTTTATTAATTATTATTTTTAGCATCCCTAGTTTCTATCTCAGAGATAAACACTGATGATTTCTTCCAGCTTATTTTGCTTTCTCGGCTTTTGGTGAACTGATAGACAGGTGATTGTTTGAGGCAAAGAATAGGAAATGAACTATGTAGAGGTGGGCTAATATTTGTTTCTTTGATTTGGAAGCCTATATATTTTCCCTCATGTTTAGATTTGCTTTTGATTAACAATGTACTTTGTAATGTAGAAGTACTTTGTAAATTGTACAGTAATATATAGTGCTAATTTTCATAATTTTAGTTTTGCTATGGAAAGAATCATTTAATAAACTTTTTTTAAAATCTGACTTTACATAATTATGGGTATATGGGAATTCCTGTTTTTATTACAGTCAGAAATAAGGATAAAATGGCTTTTTTTTTTTGGCTGCACCATGCGATTTATGGGATCTGTACCTTGTTCAATCCTTGTTCTTTTGACCTCTTGTTCTGTCTTACCAGGGATTGAACCCAGGCCCAGGCAGTGAAAGCCTGGAGTCCCAACCACTAGACCACCAGGGAACTACTGCAAAATGGCTTTTTAAAAGCATTTTCATGCATTTCAGAGATCATTCCAGGAGAGTCTATTAGGGTGAGGGTTGCCTAGATCCCTCTTTGCATCATGGAATGAAAAATGAAGAAGATGAGCCTTCAAGAAGACTGAGATTGTTAAAGCAATGCCAATACCTCATCTGCAAACCAGAACATTCTTACTTGGAATGGGTCCTTGTTGCAGCACTTGAAAGAAATGTCAGGTAGGAAACGATATGACTTCCTTTTTCATTTTGCAGAAAGCAGAAGCCACTGGAGAAAAACGGCCAAGAGGCAGACCTAGGAAATGGGTGAGTAATAAGATAAAATTTGTGTTCTTTTTTGTAATGAAAAATTTCTGGGTTCTTTTTGTTGTTGTTGTTGTTGTTGTTGTTGTTAATTTATTTCTTTTCAATTGGAGAATAATTGCTTTTAATATTGTGTTGATTTCTACCATAACATGAATCAACCTTATCTATATATATGTTCCCTCCCTCCCACCTCCCACCCCTCCCACCCCTCTAGGTTATCACAGAGCACCAGATTTGAGCTCCCTGCATTGTATAGTAAATTTCATTTTATCAATTACATTAATTTCTAACTTCTGGTTTGATAAATCTTTGAAAGGGTTAAGGCAAATTAACCACCATTCCTTACCCTCAGGCTCCAGGAGTTTACTCAAAACACTTTTCTTTCCTGGGAGTGTCTCCTTTTTCTACCTCTTATCAACATGAAAAGAGTCTCTACTCTTCCTTCAAATGCGGTAACAATGAGATGACTTGTTTCCCTGGGTTGAGTAACTAAGGTTAAAGGGTATTATGAAATGTTGGAAGTTGATTACAAATGGTGATAAAATTCAGATGAAATGTGTGTCTGAGATAACTTTTTACCTCTTTCTTTTCGTTTCTTATTGTTACTATTTCCTGGATGACTTGGCTTTGGACATATCTCATTTTCTAGGTGGTTTGTGTTTTCCTTTTCACATTGCCTTTGTTGGGAAACCAGGTTTTAATCTCCAGTTTTTCTTGCTTCCCTTAGTGGTCATTTTTACATACTGACAGTGGCTTCCGTGCAAGCTTACTTGACTGCATAGGCACACAGATCCTGAATCTTTTTGAGGTCAGAAATTCACTGGTGGCTGAAAATGCATGCTCAGTCGCTAAGCTGTGTTCCACTCTTTGTGACTCCATGGACTGTAACTCACCAGGCACCTCTGTTCATGGGATTTTAGATAGAACCCAGGTCTCCTGCATTCTTTACTGTGGAGCCACCAGGGAAGCCCTCATTTGGAGTGACGTCATCTAAATGACAACTCTCTTCCTGACCCAGGGATTGAAATCGTGTCTCCTGCGTTCAGTTCAGTTCAGTTCAGTTCAGTTGCTCAGTCGTGTCCGACTCTGCGACCCCATGAATCGCAGCACACCAGGCCTCCCTGTCCATCACCATCTCCAGGAGTTCACGAAGACTCACGTCCATCGAGTCCGTGATGCCATCCAGCCATCTCATCCTCAGTCGTCCCCTTCTCCTCTTGCCCCCAATCCCTCCCAGCATCAGAGTCTTTTCCAATGAGTCAGCTCTTCACATGAGGTGGCCAAAGTACTGGAGTTTCAGCTTTAGCATCATTCTTTCCAAAGAAATCCCAGGGCTGATCTCCTTCAGAATGGACTGGCTGGATCTCCCTGCAGTCCAAGGGACTCTCAAGAGTCTTCTCCAACATCACAGTTCAAAAGCATCAATTCTTCGGGGCTCAGCCTTCTTCACAGTCCAACTCTCACATCCATACATGACCACAGGAAAAGCCATAGCCTTGACTAGCCGGACCTTAGTCAGCAAAGTAATGTCTCTGCTTTTGAATATACTATCTAGGTTGGTCATAACTTTCCTTCCAAGGAGTAAGCGTCTTTTAATTTCATGGCTGCAGTCACCATCTGCAGTGATTTAGCAGGCAGATTCTTTACTGGCTAAGCCACATGGGATGGCTTTGCTAGTTTTACCACCTGAAGCTTGTTGTTTATGCTGCTACATTACCTTGCTCTTCTGGTCAGTCTTTCCCAGTGACAGAGGACACAAGTCTCAAAATGAATAAAACCATTTCTCAAGAAAGATGAAGGCATCTTCCCTACCCAGGATCATCTATGATGGGATCTTTAGCCTTCCCTTTCTCTCTTCTGTGGTTCCGTCTTCATGCTTCATCTTTTTCCAGAGTTCCTTTGCTGCTCTGCTGGATTGCATTTTCCTATTAGTTTGCCATTCCTCTCCCATCAAGAATTCTGCATCCCTTTCTATTTATACTTTGGTATTGCCTTTCATTCAGTTTATTCATCTTCTTGTATTTTTTTCCCCTCTGCTCAACATGTATTAGGATTAGATTTCTTAGCAGAAGGAAATGGGGATGATCTTTAGATTAAAAACATCTCAGTGTTGCAGGGCAAACTTAAAGTAAGAGCATTTCATTCAAAACCTGCTGGTCCAGAAATGAATTCTCTCCAAACCAACCCACCAGGTGGTGATCATCTAGACTCTGCTCGATTACTTTTCATGTTAGGAAACTCATGTCCTCTTAAGGCTGCCTCTTCTTTCCTGGAAAGCTCTGGACATTAGAAAATACTTCCATCTGACTCCCTGTAACTTCCATTCACTGTTCCTAGGCCTCCTTCCTAGGAATATACAGAGTAATTGTTACTTTTACTTGTGATAGCTCTTCAGACAGATGAAGGCAATTAACATATATACTCTTTGTTCTCTTTTCTGGTTTGAATATCTCTAAACCTTTTAGCTCTTCCCCATAAAGAAACATTCTTCTTATTCTCCTCTGAGTATGCTTGTTTTCTTTGTCTTTTGTAATATGTCACCCAGAACTTAGTATCATATTCCAGGTGTGGGCTCCATAACCAGTGGGTTTATTACCTCTCTTTTAGACATATGGTTCCAGTTACCTATTACTGTTTCATCAACCACCCTAAAACTTAATAATGTAAAAAGAAAAAAAAACCCTCCTGGATTCTTTGTGTCAGGAATATGGATAGGGCACAACAGAAACAGAAAGGCTTGTTTCTGATTCAGGATGTCTGGGGCTTCAGCTGGGAGGATTCAAGAGACTCTGGATGTGTGTGTGTGTGTGTGTGTGTGTGTGTGTGTGTGTGTGTGTGTGTGTGTGTGTGTGTTGGGGGGTACCTTTCATGCTTGGGGCAGAATCTGGAAGTATCTTCACTCACAGGGCTGGTGCTTTTGCAGAATTGGCTTAAATCTGGATGCATCTGAGAGTGTCCTCTGGAGCATCCACACACATAGCCTTTCCACCTTGGTGGTCTCAGGGTAGGTAGTCAATCTTGTAACATGCACTCTGGCCTTTCAGAGAGCATGTTCTCCCCAGTGAGGAGAAAGCTGCAAGCAAGACCTCTTTTTTCCTTTTAAGATTCTTTTTTGGATATGGACCATTTTTAGAGTCTCACTGAACTTGTAACAATATTGCTTCTGTTTTTAATTTTTGGTTTTTTGGCCACAAGGCATGTGGGATCTTAGTTTCCCATCTAGGGATCGAACCCACACCTCCTGCATTGGAAGGCAAAGTCTTTACCACTGGACCACCCAGGAAGTCCCAAGCCTTTTTTGACTTAGATGTCAAGAAGTGCTATTCCGTTATACTAGTGAGCATACTATTGAGTAAGCTGGTGTTGGCGTACATATCAAATATAGATCTACCTTTTTATATTTTATATTTTCTTTCATTCAACAAGTATTCATTGACTTTCTTTCAGGGGATGCAATGGTAAGAACAACAGGCTCTGTCCCTGATGGAGGAAGCTGTAATTAGTTGTAACTTTGCCATCTGTGCTTAGTGCTGGGAAGGAGCAATAAGGGTGCTCTCAGGGAGCCTGGTGGGCTGCCATCTATGGGGTCACACAGAGTTGGACACGACTGAAGCAGCTTAGCAGCAGCAGCAGCAGAGCTTGCAGTCATGATGTGATCGCTATCAGGGAGACCAGGAAACACTTTTCTGAGGTGATCCTTGGCTGTGGTCTTGGGGATCTGTAGTGACTAACCACCTGAAATATACCTTAGACAAAAGAAGTAGTACTTGCAAAGGCACTGTGGCTGGATGGAATACATTGAATAGGGGTGAAAAGCCAGTGTGACTGGGTCAGAGGGATCAGAGGGTGCAGGTGGGAGATGAGACTGTACAGGTGGATGGAAACTTTGCTCACCAAGTTAAGGAAGGGTTTACAAAATCATATACATTTTATTTATTTGCTTGAATGATTTTGCTCATGGAGGTGAAATGACCAAATTGTGTTTCAAAAAGATGCCTTGGCTATAGCAAGGAGGATATAGGTTTGCCATCTTTCTAAGCATCAGAACTAAAACGGCATCAATGGAATATATCCAATTGAACTCATCACTAAGGAAAACCTGTATAAACTTTATTATAGGCAACAAAATAGGAAATAGATAAGTTGTTTGAAATAATGAGATTAATGTTGCTAAAATGAAATGATGCTGCTGCTAAGTCGCTTCAGCCGTGTCCGACTCTGTGTGACCCCATAGATGGCAGCCCACCAGGCTCCTCTGTCCATGGGACTTTCCAGGCAAGAACACTGGAGTGGGTAGCCATTGCCTTCTCCCGAAATGAAATGCATTGTAAGCAAATACAACAAGGCTTAGCCAGCACACAGCTTCTATCTAAATAAAGCCCCAACTCAGCTTTATTTAGATATAATTGATGCTTTCGAACTGTGGTGCTGGAAAAGACTCTTGAGAATCCTGTGGACAGCAAGGAGATCAAACCAGTCAATCCTAAGTGAAATCAACCCTGAATATTTATTAGAAGGACTGGTGCTAAAGCTGAAGCTCCACTACTTTGGCCACCTGATGCGAAGAGGTAACTCATTAGAAAAGACCCTGATGCTGGGAGAGATTGAAGGCAGGAGAAAAAGGGGACCACAGAGGATTATGAGATGTTTGGATGGCATCACGAACTCAATGGACATGAGTTTGAGCAGACTCCAGGAGATAAATAAAATATGGTACAGGAATAAACAAAATATATTTTATGGAATAAAATATGTACAGGACAGGGAAGCAAGCCTGGTGTGCTGCAGTTTATGGGGTAGCAAAGAGTCTGACAAGACCTTTCATAAGGTCAAATGACTTATCTTTTGCAAAATAATTACCCCAGTGGCATTAGTTAACACCTCCTTCATCTTACATAATTACCGTTTCTTTTTCTGTGGTAAGAACATCTAAGATCTTAGCAACTTTCAAGTATATAATACTATGTTGTCATCGCTGTTGTTATTTAGTCGCTCAGTCTTATCTGACTCTTTTTCGACCTCATGGACAGTAGCCCTCCAGGCTCCTCTGTCCATGGGGATTCTCCAGGCAAGAATACTGGAGTGGGTTGTCACTTCCTTCTCCAGGGGACCTTTCCAACCCAGGGATCAAACCAGCATCTCCTGCGTTAGCAGGTGGGTTCTTGCTCATTGAGCCACCAGGGAAGCCCGTAATCCTGTGAACTCCAGTCACAACGCTGGACCTCCTGGATGTTTGCACCCTTTGACTAATATTTCCTCATTACCCCTGTGCCTTCTCCCAGCCCCTGGCAACCACTATTCTACTGCCTTTTATAAATTTAGCATTTTTGGATTCCACACAAACAATATCAGACTTTCTTCACTTAGCATTAATGTATTCAAGGTCCATCCATACAGATGGCAGGACTTCTTTCTCTCTCTGGCTGAATGATAGTCCATTGTCTGTGTCTACCACATCTCCTTCAGGCACTCATCTGTCGATGGACTCTTAAGTTCCATATCTTGCCTCTTAAGTGGCCTTCCTACCTTTTCTACCTTCGGCTCTCCTGTGTTTTCCAGTTCACCTGCACGGGGTATACTCACATCACTGTTCTTCATGGACCCTCCCTTGGATCCATGGCTGGCCACTGAACTGATTACAACCTTCCCTTAGCTCTTTGAAGTCCCCACAATTTACACCCACCTCCGTTTATGCCTTTATTTCCCACTACTCATTCTCACACAGCCAGTGTTTCAGCCAAGCTGGAATAAAATAGGTAATAATTAAAGGACCTAAATGTTTTTATTTTCTCAATGGATTCTTGCTTATTTGAGGGAGATCTGGATTCCAGGCACCTGATATTCAGGCTGGATAAGGAGCCCATGTAAAGCGCCCACCACAAAAGCCCTTGCCTTTCTGGGAATAATTGGGCCATCCTCATTGACCCTTCCTGGTTTCTAATTTTTACTGGCTATGAGAATGGAAAATATTGTGTAGTGAATTGTTACAAGACCCTGATTTGTTCCCCAAAGAAGAGTTGTTCTACTTAGAAAAGGAAATAGAAG
Source organism: Ovis canadensis (assembly GCF_042477335.2). Taxonomy (NCBI): domain Eukaryota; kingdom Metazoa; phylum Chordata; class Mammalia; order Artiodactyla; family Bovidae; genus Ovis; species Ovis canadensis. Next base: position 159,767,339 of record NC_091247.1, on the reverse strand, counting down.
GAAATTGTGTTGTGTTTTTTTTTTTCTCGACAGCATGTTTCCTCTTTGCTCATATATATTCTGTTGGGTAGAGTGTGCATGGCTGGTCACAGCAAGGCATTCAGTTCAAGGGCATTCTTTACTGGAGAGCTTGTACTAAAGAAATAAATTATTGCATTTTCCATAGGAAATAAGCCTTGTACTTTATAGTAAGCTCAATTTTTTCCAACAGTGTCATTCACTGATTTCCCCATATTAGAGCTATGTTTTTGAACCGACAGGATTTACTAGGTACAGGACCTAAAAGACAAATTGCTCCCCTTTTATTCTTCTCATTTGTTTTGTTTTAAAAGTTCTTTTGCTTTTAAAAAGATGTCTCGTACATTTTATAGTGTCCTGTAACAGGCCTGGAAGAAGATATGTACAGTGTAACCCTCTCACCCGATGTGATTGGAATCAGTACTTGGTAGGTTACTCCAAAGCTGATGAACTGAAAGTGTGTAGCTGTAGAAGCAGAATTTGTGCCAGTCTTGCCTCTTCCGGGGATGGAGTGTTGACTAATCCAGTGACGACTAGCTAGACTTTGTTTAAGCTCATTTATTCTGCTTACTTTATTCCCCTTTGCCTTCTGTTTTCTTGTGAGTTTGAATCAGATTTCAGATCCATTATTCTGATGAGCTGCTTTGGACTTTCACATCTTTTGGGCATGGAGGAAGTGAGAGGTAAAGGAAGGAAAGAGAAGTGGGACTTGACTTTTCTACTGGTCTCTTGAGTCAGGAGCTCAGGATTTGGATTCAGGTGGCTTGGGTTCAAATTCTGGTCCATCACTTGATTCACTGGGATTTTGAGCAAATTACATGACCTTTTAAAAAACACTTTAAAGATTATTTTAAATATTTGATTAACTAATCTTCTCTTTAAAAGATTATTTAATTTTAGGTAATTATTTTAATTGTTCCAGGTATATAACATGCTGATTCAGTTTTTAAAGATTATATTTCACTTATAGTTATCATAAAATATTGGCTATATTCCCTATGTTGTACTGTCTATCTTTGTAGGTTGTTTTAGTCATAGTATTTTGTGCCTCAATCTCCTACCCTTCTCTTGCCCCTCCCCCATACCCTCTCCGCACTAGGAGCCCCTATTCCCTATGTGTATTAGTCTAATTCTTTTTTGTTACGGTCGCTAGTTTTATTTTTTAGATTCCACGTGTAAGTGATATCATACGGTGTTTGTCTTTTGTCTCCTTCCCTATTCCACTTAATGCAATAACCTGCAAAATTTCCTTTCTTTATGGCTGAGTAATATTCCATCATTTTCTATGTACCACATCTTCTTAATCCATTTGTCTGTTGATGGGCACTTAGGTTGCTTCCATATCTTCACTATTGTAAATAATGCTGCTGTGAACATTGAGGTACATGTATCTTTTTGAATTAGTGTTTTCATTTATTTTTTTATATTTTTGATAAATACCCAGGAGTGGGATTGCTGGGTCATATGGTAGTTCTGTTTTCAGTTTTAAAGGTCCAGTTTCCTCCTCTTTAAGAGTGGTACAAGAATGGTACATTTCTTATAGAGTTGTGTGAGGATTAAATAGGGAATTGATGCAAAGGGCTTAATACAAGGTCTGGCATATAGTAAATACTCAATAAATGTTCGACATTATTATTAATTCCACTCTACACTTTCATGTAGATATTACACACTGCCTAAACCCTAATTACTTATAGCTGCCTATAGTTACACATGGAGTGAGGTGACAATTATGTTATCAAACTCATCAAGTACCCTTTGTGGTGTAATTAGATCTTTAATATATCTGCTGAATATCATCAAGTCTAAGAATAGCTTATAAATAATACTAAATTACATTTTAAATCTACTTATAGTTAAGGAAAATAATTTAAATGGCAGCTTATAAGCCTGCTACTCTAGAGGTTTGATGTCATATTCATCAATTCAGAAAGTAGAATTTCTGCTGTTTGCCTCAGTAGGCACATGCAGAGCTGTTCTGGCTTCTTAGAATCTACTTAGGTATATGTTAGTCAATCGTTTTCCCAGGTGAAACTAGGCATTTCATATTTCTTTGTATTTCTTCATTTTGGCCTTAGAAAGGAGCCCATCACACAACTGATTTAGTGATGGAAAGTATTTGGCAAAAGTTTTAGAGAGTGGAGCTAAGGTTCAGGAATACATGACGATAATAAAGATGTTAACCTTGTATATGAAATGCTCCATCCAGATGTTGCTTTGTGAAGCAGCTAGTGCTTCTGGAGGAAAAAAAGCGAAGACAAACTAATAAAGAATAAATCAGTGGGAACCAGGGATGTTTTTAAGTGTTTTGTTTTCAGAGTATCTTTATGAGAAAGGAAATTAACAAGGGGAGGGAAATACTCCCCAATATAAATTAATGGTTTGTAAAGGAAAAAAAAAGAATCATTCTGGAGATACTGAAATTGACCTAGAAATTGACCTAGAAATTGACCCAAGTACCAGATGCTGAAGCTTAACTTCAGTTGGTCACTAGAAAGTTACTAACAAACCCCAGCTGTTTTCTCGGATTGCTGATTCTCTCCTTTTGGTAATGGGGTGTGTGCGGTATGTTGATTTAAAAATATGCATTTCCATTCCATCTCTTTTGAGGGACAGTTGTCTTTCTTTTATAAAAGAGCTTGTGATCACAAGAAAGTGATGTAATTTCATTTGTTAGTCAGACATTCTAGATAGGCGGCAAGAGCTTTTTGTTTTTCTGAGTTTGTAGAAATCTAGAAACTTAAATTATGATTTTAAAATCAAGTGGGAGGAACTAAATCAGAGTAAAACTTCTTACAACTAGACTGATTGAAACTCTTTGGATTTCTTCTAAATATTCCAAGTATTGATGTATTGAAGAACCTGGAAATCTACTGTTGAAAACATTGGGTTTTCATTTCCATTATTTTTTCTCTCCAGATGTTTCTTACTTTTTTTTTAACTTTTAGCCACTTGTAATTTAATACTTGCTTGTTTAAACTGAAAATATTTCTTCTATGGTTAGAAAGAAATATCCAGTAATGCATTTTGCATATAATTGTAACATTTTACTGAGGGAAAGAAATGACTTTGATAGAACATCAAAAACCATCTGTTAATGGAGTATGTGAAGATAAAACCATTTTTCATTTGAATATGTTAAAAACAACATGCTTTAAAAACCTAGAGATGCTTCCTCTATAACACATGAGTTTTTGATATATGCTCAGTAATTATAATACAAATTTTCTGATGCTTAGAAGGTGTTCAGTATTGGTAAACTATATTTTCTGAAACTACCTTCTTTGCAGTATTTTGTAATAAAAATGGAGTTTTGTTTTGTTTTTTTTTTGGCAAACCACAACAGAACTCTGTGGGGGAAAGTGATTTAAATTAACTTTCTTTTTAAATAACTTATTGCAAAATTCCCTAAAATGCTTATTTTAAATTACAAGATTAAATAATGAAAACACTAATAAATAAATCATGCTCAGAATGGGAGAATTGGATTTGATCACTAGTATTCTGATCTCTTTTATTCTTTTATTCTTGTCTCAGTATTGAAGTCCTGTTCTTAATTTTTCAGTTAATGATATTTTTAACAAAGAGATTGATAACTAGCTCTTCTTGGTCATCCAGTTCAGTTTGGCATGACCAGCTTCTACCAGATGCTGGCCATTCAGGATTATTCAGACACTGACCTTCGGGTCCACTGCTCAAATGATTGTACCACAGTGGCCATGTGGTTTTATTAAACTATGATCCAGGAAGAATATGTTATCCACTTGTGGCTGAGTGGCAGATTATAGACAGGAGGCAGTTAAAATAAATGTCCTGTTTCTCTACCCAAATAATCAGATCACTAAAATCTTGGCCAAGGTAGTAATCTCAGTTTCACTCTGATTAAATGGCAGGTGCTATGAAATTCAGTGACCATTTTATATGACAGTAAATGCATTAAAGACTTTATCCATACTATCATACACTTATTTACTTATGTTTCCCCAAATCTGAGTTTTTATGGATGGCAGTAAGTATTTCTAAAACACTGGAAACCCTCCTGTCATGTATAAATGACACTAATATGCCATATATATTTTTTCAACAAGGTAAGATAGGTAAAAATATTACTCCATGTGTCAAGAGAATGTTTTTGTTCTCTTTTAAAGAGTGGAATCTGTTTTTAAGGTTTTTTGTTTTTTTTTTTAACCAAGGAGTTCTTGATTCTAAACTCTTCCATATTTGACACAAATATTTCACTATTTTTGGCAAAATGTCAATCCAGTGGGATTTAATCAAACCTACTGTTTCTTTTCTGGACATAGGTAAAGACGGTTTTGATGAACTGTGTACCTTTGGGCAGGTTGCTCAATGTACTCAATACTTTCTCTCCCATTTAAGTAGGAGTGGTCTATCTATAATTAATGAATGTCAAGCATTTTGAGTTGCAAAATATAGAAACCTTTATTACTACTACCAGCACTATTATCCAGGGACTGATTGTTGATTTTGTAGAAGGTTCAGCCTCCTGTTCCCTTTTTTGTGCTGTTTTTCCTGCTCCCCTCTGCTGCCTGCCCTTTGGCCATTTCACTGCTCATTAGCGCCTCCACCAGATGCAGGGCAGGCCTGGGAACAGGGTTCAACTCTGGTAAAAGGCTTGGTGGGAAGGAGGCTGGGAGTAATGACAGACATAGGGTTTTCAGATTACCTGTCAATTTGATACATCCAAGCCACCCCCAAACCCTGTCCTCAGGGGTAAATTTAGTGCAGCTATGACATTGAAATTTCTTTTTTATTCGCTATTCATTCTTTTAATACATTTATAAAACTTTGTGATAAATTTTCATTCTTATAATTTTCAAGGTAAAATATCTTTTTCAGAATGCTGTTGGAAGTGAAGTCTCTTTTTTGTTTTTCCTTAGTATTGATGAGTGGCTGCCGATCAGGCTTGGTTTATTTAGCAAGGCTTTGTCCCTGTTCGAAGACAGAGGAATTGCACTGTCTACTCTTGCATTTTGCGACCGTATGGACTGAATCCCGCCAGGCTTCTCTCTCCATGGGGTTTCTCAGGCAAGAGTACTGGAGTGGGTTGCCATTTCCTTCTCCAGGGGATCCTCCTGACTCAGGAATCGAACCTGCGTCTCTTGCGTCTCTTGCATTGGCAGGCAGGTTCTTCAGTAGCGCCACCTGCTAAGTGCACTCTTGGATTAGAGGCAGGTTGGGGAATGACAGTTGTTTAACTTCTGGCAAATGGAGATTACCTTATGAAGCAGGAGGCACCCTGTTGAGGTGTTAAAAGATCATAGAGCTCACCCTACTTCTATGACCAAGGTAAGCCATGTCATCAGCTGTGGTTTCACTGCTGATGTGAGGTGCCAAAAAATGCACTTCGAGTGTCTCTTTGAACATAATATTGTGCAGAAGGCTCAGCATGTAAGACAGACAGTGGATAGAGAAGAAACTTAAGCACTTTGGTTCACTTGTTCGTTTGCTTGTGTCTTTCTTGGCTTGACCATTTAAACGCTAGGGCTTCAGTTCTGAGACCTGTTGACTTTATGACTTCACATTTGTCCAACAAAGTCTTCTGGCAATATTATGGATCAAGGTTTGTGCTAGGTCCTGGGAATGTAGAGGCCAACAAAATCGGTGGTAGCTGCCTTTGGGGTGCTCGCAACAAAAGGAAACCTGATGCCAGGTCATTAGATCACTGCTCTGTGCTTCAGATGTCGTGCGGGTAAATGAAAGCCCAGATTTCAAATATTTTGAACTCTTTTGAATTAGAGAGACCTTCCATAGAAGTGATTATGTTGCTTTGAACTTTATATATATATATATATATATATATAAATTTGTGAATTAGTTGTACTGGTGGGCTCAGAGTTATATTCGCTCATTATCACCACGGCACATATCCAGGCTAGTATCAGATGTATGATTTATTAAAATAGTTCAATTATATTTAGTTACACTTGTGCTCAGTCGTGTCTGACTCTTTACGACCCCTTGGACTGTAGTTGCCAGGCTCCTCTGTCCATGGGATTTTCCAGGAAAGAATACTGGAGTGGGATTAGCTGAGAAGCCTATATTTAGTTAAGTTAGACTTAAAACAATTAGGTGGGCTTCCCTGGTGACTCAGTGGTAAAGAATTCACGTGCTATTGCAAAGAGACTCGGGTTTAGTTTGTGGGTCGGGAAGATTCCCTGGAAAAGAAAATGACAGCCCACTCCAGTATTCTTGCCTGGGAAATCCCATGGACAGAGGAGCCTGGCAGGCTTCAGTCCATGGGGTCGCAAAAAAGTCGGACACGACTTAGCAACTGAACAGCAACAATAAAAAGATAGGTATTCAATAGTCAGATACAGGCTCCGAAAAGAAAAGGAGAAAGGAAACAGAAAGACCAGAGTAATCCTCTTGAGCTGCCATTCTAGCATATATTCATCTTTTCTCTCTTTGTTCTTGCAAAAAGAATTTAATTTATATTTATTAAATAATCTAAAGATCACTAGGTGGTAAAACAACTTGATCATGTATTTTAATGTTTCAGAATCGTGCTTCCATTTGTATTTAAAAATTAGCTCTGGGAGGGTAGAGAGCAAGCTGTAGTTATCTTTTTACCCTCAGCACCTAGGACATAGGGAGGAATTCACCAAAGTGATTAAGAGCTCAGACTGCCTGGTTCCCTTATCAGCTTATCAAGGCAAGTTGCTCATTGTCACCAGCCCAGTCTCCCTGGATGCAAAACAGAGGTTAATAATAGTTCTCATCCCTTAGGATTGTTTCATAAGAATTAAATGAGAAGCCTTCAAAAATTTTCATTCATCAGGAGACAAGCACTCAATAGATCATAAGCATAGATGTTAGTATAGTTTCAGGTCCATCAGTTCAGTTCAGTTCAGTCGCTCAGATGTGTAAGACTTAATAAATGTCTGGGGAACAGAATGATAGTATTTCATTAATGTGCAAAAAAGCATGGCCTTTCAGTTTTTGTTTCCAGTACTAAGTGTGGATTTGAATTGAGTTCCTTCTTTAATCAGAGGTTTTGTATTTTTGGACTGCCCACACAAGGGTTAAAAGTACAACCTGTAGGCATCAAAGCAGTGTTTATCACGATTTTGAATTCCAGCCTATGCCTTTCCACTTAAGAACTACGCTGTGAGCCACTATCAGCCAGGCCCGATGCAGACTTTGAACGCCTTGCTCTATATTAACGTTTCCATTTGCTCACCCCTGGAAATAGCATTCTGCTTTCCAAAATAGACTCTGGCACTCTACCTTAAAAGAATTTTTTGTCACAGCTTTGGATCATCAGAAAAACAGAAAAGAGCTTTATTGGCAAAACGTCACAAGATAATTTTCAAAGATAGTTTCTGATTTTTTTTCTACATGAACTCATTTTCATTGTCTGTCTCCCATTTCCTTTCCTCCTGATTTTTAGTACTAACCTGCAAAGAAAGATGAGGAGACTCAGTTGATAACTATTTGTTTCTTTGACTTCTTTTAAGGCTATTTTGAAGCACTTAAAGTGACATATAAAGCAGTGGGGTTTATAGCTAGGGATTCATTGGGGGGAAATCTAACGCCCTAGGTTTACATCACTGTAGGCATAGGACTTCACAGTAGGAATAACATAGGTAGCAATGTCACATAACTTAGAAGTTTAAGCATTAACATTACCAATAAAGGAAGCGCAGGTCGGCCAAGTTTCTAGACAATCCAAATATTTTCAGTCTTGAGGGAGTACCCTATTGCAGGAAGCACCAACACCCAGGGAGGTATGGAGGAGCAGGGAATCGTAAAGATTATAGCTGATACTATTCTATATAAAATACCACTTGTTTTGCAGTCTTTTATCATTCCCTGTTTCAAATGATTCTGACATCAGAGAAGACGTATATCCGCCAGTGTGTGTCTAAAGTTGATCCCAGAATCTAATTTCTTCATTACAGAATCTCAGTAAGAAAATACATTTTCTTTCCTGCTGTTGTCCTCTCAGATGGCCCAACTTTAATGGTCTTTAAATTCCCTAATGGACTTCCCAGGTGGCATAGAATCCACCTGTCAATGCAGGAGACAGAGGAAACTCAGGTTCGATCCCTGGGTCGGGAAGATACCCTGGAGTAGGAAATGGTAACCCACTCCACTACTTTGCCTAGGAAATCCCACAGAAAGAGGAGCCTGGTGGGCTACAGTCCACAGGGTTGCAAAGAATCAGACACGGCTGAGCACACACACCCAAATTCCCTAATGCATTTTGATGAAGCATTTGTAGACCTGGCTCCCTCTCAGTTGGTAGATCTGGGGTGGAACTGCAAGTACAAATGGCCATCTCTGTGGCCCCCCTCCGACCATTCTCTTGAGAGACTGGCATTCGGTGAGTAGTGCTTCTCATACCACTGGACTTCTCGTACCACTTAGGAAATCCCATAACATTTCATTCTCCTGTGCTCTTACTCAATTTTCCATTTCTCTTCTAGGAGTAGGTTATGTTTGATTTTTACATCCTTCCATCTCCTTTCTTATCTTTGGACCGTCTATTTCCCATATGGATTGGATGAAAATGAACTCATTCCCAACCCTAATTCACATCCCTATAATTCTTTTCAGAGAAGTGGTATAGAGTTTACTGACTTTCCATTTGGATTTGCCATTTAGAGTGCTCATTTCCAGGCTATCAAACCAAAACAATGGTTTATTAAGTCTGTATTTTCATTTGGTCATGCTCTTCCCCAGGGGTAATCTACTTCTTTTGTAGACATTAAAATTGACCAATGAATGAGCCAGGCTTAGGATTTTGTATATTGTTTGCATGATATTCAGGCAGCTGATGAGCTACACAGAATTGTTTGAACTCTATAATATTATAAGCAAAAAAATGGCAACTTTGTCTAATGCATAACCAGTCTGCTTTGCTGTTAAATCCCTAATCTCAGTGTAGATCAATTGGGACCCATTTTGGAAATTATAGAAACAAAACATCTCTATTACCTTACTTGCATTGTCAAAACCTCTCAAGGATTCCTTAGTATTCAGAGAACCCATTCATATCATGCTCATTGGCAACACATGGTTTCCTATTAATTGCATACATCATATTAATGTATAGATTGTATAATGTGAGAGAACTTGGCCATACATGGTCACGGTATGAAGAATTCCCTTGTGACTGACTTTTTTTTTTTAATGAATAAAGAATTTTCTGCCTGAGATTATTAAAATATGGTGTGTATTCAGCACTACTATTTGCTATTGTTTTAAGTAATATGTTATGATAAGATTTTAGACCCCCATGTGAGAAGCTGACATTTTGTATCCATAAGGCAAACACAGCTTTTTGAATCTGTGTGAAAATTTAGGTGTCCTATTTTGTGGTTTTTATCTTCTCATGACTTTTTTGAGAAAATGTTTAGACTGATTTCCTTACAGTCATGAAAGTCTCTTTGGGAGAACTTACGTATGTGAAAAAGCCATCTAGAAAGGAGATTTCTTGAGAACCCTTGGTAATGGTGTGCAAGTTTAATCACTCCGCCTGTGACAGGAAGGTCTTAAGACGTTCAACCTAAATTTCTCCTTATACGGTTTTCAGTTCATTTCCTCTTGTCTTGTTCCTAATGGTGATAGAGAACATCTGGTATGTCCTTTTTCAAAATAAACCTTCCTACTTGGAGTAGCAGAAAGTGTGCACACGTTGGGTCCTAACAGATTTGGGTTTGAGCCTGGTCCTTATCTCTTACTAACCTTAGGCCGTTATTACCTCTCTGATCCTGAATTTCTTCTTTTGTGAAGTGAGGCTGATCATCCTTCCCTTGCAGTTTTAGCTAACATGTCCCATTCCTGGTAAAGCCTCAACATGTGGTATCTTGTATTGTTATTGTTAAAATCTGTGAAATTTTATTGTCAGCTTTTTCATTTTGCGTAATAACATTCCCAGGTCTTTCTGACGGTGTTCTTTTCTCCAACCCACTGATCATGGTTCTGGGTTTCCCAGGTGGCTTGGTGGTAAAGAATCTGCCTGCCAGTGCAAGAGACACAGGAGTGGGGGCTTTGATGCCTTGTTGGGAAGATGCTCTAGGAGGTAATGGCGACCCCCTCCAGTATTTCTTGCCTGAAAAATTCCACGGACAGAGGAGCCTGGCAGGCTGTAGATCATGGGGTAACAAAGAGATAGACATGGGCCAGACATGACTAAGCTGCACGCACACAACCATGGTTCTAAACAAGACTTCAGATGGTATGGTAGTGGAACACTAGGTTTTCAATGAAAGGCCTCTCTGACTTCCTTTCCAACTTAATGAATTTCCAGGTATATGACCTTGGACAAGTCACTGAACATCCTTGAGTCCGTTTGCCCATATGTAAGATGGGGATGATAATTCTGACTTCTTTACCTTCCTCACTGGATTGGAGTGAGGATAAAAAAAGTCATTTATGAGTCACCAAGCACCCCACAATCATAAAATGATACCAGTAAGTGTAATCAGCAAGTAAAAAATTTAATACTTTACAATAGGGTGAAAGAAATTGGTCTTGTTACTTATCTAACTTTTAAAACATAGATCTCTGAACTCAGCCTCACCCTTATCCTGCAGAGCAATTACAGAGCATTTACTCTTTCTCTGTTTCCACTTTCATCAGCTCTTATGGTTGGAAGGCTAAAACTGACAACTTTCAAAGATGTACGACAGACACATATTAAAACAGCTTCAACATTACAGGGCTTAAGTTTGTGTACAGAGAGGTTGAATCAGTAAGCAGATTTAGGTGCATAAAGACAGGGCCAGGTGTAATAAAGAGATGACATGACCCAGGAGGGGGGAAATGAGCAGCAGAGATCTCTGCAGCGATGGACAGTAATGGAGAGGATTCTGAGACTTAAGGTAGCCACTGCAAAGTTCCGAACAGAAGAATGTTGTGGTCAAACACATCTGAGTAAGAAGAGAACTTTAGGACTTCTGGGACTGCTCAGAATCTAAGTGACCTTGGAGGTTAGAGGGAACCTGGGCAGTAGAAGAGATAGCCACATATAAGTAAATATTTACATGTTTTATTGGTTTCATTGTTTAAATCTATTGGATATACAATTAAGAGTTTGTAGTTAATCAAAAGCTTTTCCCCGTGTTTGGATTTGGATTCATCTTTTTGTTTTGTTACCTCAATTCAGTTTGGTGCCAGGTTTAATTATGGAACTAATGTGCTTAAGTTTGGGTACTAGAGAGTGGAATTTGGTTAAATATCCCTGTTGATTACTTAAATGACTCGAGAGTCTAAGAAAACTAGCCACAGTGATCCAGCTGTCCTTTTCGGATTTGTACATGCTGCCTTCCTGGAGTCCTTTCTCCCATGGCTGTCTGTGACCTTAGCCATTGAATCATGTAATCGTTTCTGGCCTCCAAAGTCAGTGATTCTGAGCAGGCAGAGTGGTGGTGTGATGTCATGTCTGGGGCATGAGCCTGTACCCTCACCACACACAGGTCCCGCCCTTCCTGGTCTCGGCAGCTCAATACACAGTGCTTGGCACATCGTGAGCGCTCAATAAATTTAGCTACTTTTCCTGTCTCTCCCTGGATCTCAAATAGGAATATCCAAATTTGAGAACACCACCATAGCATTTGACTCCCCAGTTAAAATCCATGGAGAAAGCTGAGGCAGTCGTGAGGGAATGTAAGTCTAAGAAGATGGCTGCACTGGTTTACAGCGCGGCTTCTCATGAATCATAAAAAGACCTCTTACGGGATTAATGAGTTTTAGCTTAATGCAAAATTGATAAACTATGTATAATATTGTGACATTTGAAAGCATTCAGAATGAAAAATAGCTGATGGGGGTACATGTTTTGAGATGCTTGGTGTTCCACATTTTTCTGACCTCACTCTGCCCCCCACCAAAAAAAAAAGATCAGAAGGAAGGCCCCCCACATTGCTTCCAAATTTCTGAATAGGGAAAATATCAAACTGGAAAGGAAGCTTTTGACAGCTTTATACATTTACAGATATTTTTAAAATAAAAAATTTCTTTCTTACTCTTTCTCTGGGTAGAAAAATTAGACCCCTTTTCTTCTTTTCTCCTCCTTGACCTTAAATTTTAGAAAATATATTCTTATTTTTCTTTTTAATTTAATTTTAATTTCAGATTCACATGCAGTTACAAGAAATTATACAGAAAAATTCCTTTCTCAAGTTGTCACATTTCCCCCTCAATGTTGGCATTTTGTGAAACTATGGTACAATATCCCAGCTAGGATATTGTATGAGTACATTTCCCCCAGATTTCTCCAGTTCTTTGTGAACACATCTGTGTGCGTATGTGTGTGTTTTCAGCTCTGTACAGTTTTACCACCTGTGAAGATTCCTGTATCCACCACCAGAGGTATTCTTTCTGAAGACTGTCAGTTGCTTGAGAGTTTTCAGCACATCCGGTGATGACAGACATGAAGATGTGTCTTCTCTTCTGAACACACAGGAACTTTGTGTGACTGTAGCGAGGTGGAGAGTGGAAATCTGGCCCGTGGCTCCTGTCTGTGGCTGTGTAGTTACTCTTTCACATTCCCTCATTAGAAAGGGCTGGCTGGCCCAGACAGAATCATAGGTGGGCTTGGCACACAGCAAACTACTTGCCTGGAGTAACTTACGCTTTTGTACTGTATTAAGAGTTCTGCCAATTTCAGAGGCCAGGAAGCGAAGAGTTGGCCTAGGAGTGTAACACACCTGCTTTTCCCCAGGCCACAAACAACAGGCTGATGTGAGTACCTGTTTGCCCTAGTAGGATATACCGAAACTTGTCTCCAGAGACCTGAGGCTGTGGATAAATGCTTCCTCCCACCCACCCCCAGAAGCGTGCTTCACACAGATTTTAGATGTCCGTGAGGACAGATATTCACTGGGGGAAATGTCCTGTTAATTGTGCTTTGCCTATCTGGCCCAGTCTCTAGAATGAACTGGAGTGGAATCCCATTCTCGTGAGACCTTTAGGAATATATACACTTGAGAATGCCACAGTAAGGTGTGTATGAGCGTGCGCATGTGTGTGCTCAGTCGTGTCCAACTGTTTGTGACCCTGCGGACTGTAGCCCACCAGGCTCCTCTGTCCATGGAATTCTCCAAGCAAGAATACTGGAGTGGGTAGCCATTTCCTTCTCCAGGGGATCTTCCCAACCCAGGGATCAAGCCCAAGTCTCCTGCATTTCAGGCAGATGCTTTACCACTGCACCCACCTAGGAAGCCCCACAATAGCATTACATTCCCTAATTTTAAAACAGATTGCACCTGTCACATACATATACACAGCAAAGCTAAACTGAGATGCAAACAGTAGGCAGATGGACAGGATGCCTCACCAGCTAAGTCTCCTATACTCCCAACCTGAGAAAAACTGGATTTGTAAGTAGCTCCAACTGTAAATATGAAAATGTCTGAATGATGAAGGTCTGTTATGTTACACTAGTCACTCCTGGAATCTGAGTGTTTGATTAGATGACCAGAATTTATGGTGATGATGGTGATGTTTGGACATGAAAACCAATGAGCAAAAAGCTGTAAATCTGATCACTATAGCAACCATTTAGAGAACACATGTACTGTATTTATTGCCACTGTCCTATTGGATCCTAAATCCCAACTAAGTCACAGCATATGCAGTGCTTATTTTCTTCTCTGGATGAGTACTTTTCCTATTGGCAAAGTGAAATTAAAAAATCATGGTTTGCAAGTGACATCCTTTATTTGGGGTGGTAACAATCATCTTGTCTAAACACAGGCTTACTTTTGAATCAGATGGAGACATTTTGAAAATCTTGGAAAGGCAGAAAAACTATGTGTTAAAAAGAAAGTGTTATAAAAGAGTATCAGGACAGGCTATTACTTCCATAGCAAAGTTCTTTGGACCTGACTTGATCCAAATAAGTGTGGGAGAGACCGCTGGCGTGACCCTGGAAGTGGCAAGCGAGAGCCAGCGGCCCTCCGTCCCGTGTCCTGTTGTCTGTCACTGAGACCTTGTCAAAGCTATGCCAGAAGAGTGATTTTTGTAAGTATGAAAATGTTGGTCTGTCTGCTGCTTTATCTGCCCGTCGGTAACCCTAGACTTAGAGATTAAATAATTGAGTTCGCTCATGTTCTGCGGGTGACAGTATGAAAGCTGAGAACAATTAAGTGTCCAGCTCAGGGTCATACCACCTCGTTAGCTGGGACAAGAACCAGGTTTCCTGATTCCTAGTCCATTGCTTTTTCCCTGCAGGGAGCAGCTTCCTGTCACCCCCCAGTCTTGTCTTGGTTTCCCATTTGTAGTGTTGACAGCCCTCCGGCGCCACCTCTTTCCTCAGGTCCTGTGTTCGTTTCCCAGGGCTGCCGTGACAAAGGAGCATGAACCTCGGGGCCTTAACATAACACGAATTTATTCTCTAATGGTTCTGGAAAGCAAAAGTCCAAAAAGCGTAGAGCCATGCTGTGTCTGAAGGCTCTAGGAGACACTGTGTTCCATGCCATTCCCTTGGCCTCGGGTGCTACTGGTAGCTCTTGATGTTCTTGACTTCTGGCTGCGTTGCTCCAGTCTCTCCTTCTCCTGCCTTCCTGTGCGTTCCCATGTCTCTTCTCTTGAAGGAACACCAGTCATCTTTGATTGTGTTAAGTTGCTTCAGCCACATCCAGCTCTTTGCAGCCCTGTGGACTGTAGTCCGCCAGGCTCCTCTGTCCATGGGATTCTCCAGGCAAGAATACTGAAGTGGGTTGCCATACCCTCCTCCAGGGAATCTTCCCCACCCAGGGATCGAACCCGAGTCTCTTAGGTCTCCTGCATTGGCAGGCAGTTTCTTTACCACTAACGCCACTGGGAAAGCCCCATCTTTGATTACGGCCCACCCTAATGACCCCAGCTTAACTTGATCACGTATACAAAGACCCTGTTTCCAAATACGGTCACATTCATAGATGCACAAAGGGTTAGAACTTCAGCATCTTTGAAGGGGATCACAGTTCAATCCATAATAGGTCTACTTAGCTTCCAAACCATATTTAGAACTAGGCAGTCTTTGTAACACACCATGAGAACTGTAGTGAGTTTCATTAAGTGTAAAGCATCATATCCAATATTTGTAGTTTGTTACAATAACACATTGAAAAGATTTATAGACTGTTTTGGGTGTGATTATTGGATTAATTCCCCACTTTGAAACCATTTGTTGGGTCCTGTTTATTTAAAGGAGGGAATGAATAGACCTGAAAACACCTAATTTTCAGTTTACCCTGGAAGCCAATAAAAGTTTTTTGTAAAGAATTGAAAACTGTGTCACAGAACATTCGCACTGTATTTGTGTAGTACTTTAGTCTTATCTTCAGTTGTTAGATGCTTGTTTGCATGTGCTAACGCCTCTAGCTAAGATGTAAAAAAATAAAAACAAAAAACAAATTTTTGAAAAATTATTTTGTGGTAATAAAGTCTAGAACAGAATGTGTGCTCAAAGTATTTCATGGTGTGTGTACAATTTTTAAGTAGAAATTAAAAAGAAAGAAATCCTACCTGCAGTCAGCACTCTCTACTGTTTGCATTCTCCTGAACTTCCCTTGTTGAATACAGTCATTTGTGTTTCATAAACATTCTTCCTGACTTCATTCTCTTTAGCATTATTTGATCGATCTGGGAGGAAATGTCCATATAACCTTAATTTGTACATTTTTTTAAAAGTCTTTTTTAAAGCAAGTACTGGGAATGTATGCTGTGTCTTTTATTAACTTTTATATATGTGATTCCAAATCTCTCTTTAAATTAATGTCTTTTAGCTTCAAATTGACTTCTTCCCATAAGGCTAGTCCCCATTTCCTATAATCTTACAGACCTAGGAGAACATTTTCCCTTCTGTCGTTTTGATAATTACGTCCTCCGTGCTCAGTGGTGGCCTATTAACTAACATGAATACTGTGGGCTTGCAAAATAGCCTCAAATTTCCATATATTAGAACTGTGAGAATTTTCTATAATGGTGCTTTAGCAATAATGATGGAGGTGCAGGCATTTCCTGAGGATTAATGACCAGCTGGGAGGAACCAGTGGCCCTTGGCTCTGCCTCCCAGCCAGCCATTAATTCCGAGGAAATGTCTTTTGCTGAGGTCGTTACTGCTATTACAAGCTTAAAATGGAAAAACATAATAGGCGTATGAGTTACTTTTATGGGTTGATGCAGTTTCCAATGGTATGTACTAATTTGAAAAAATGACTGTGTATACATAACAATTGTAAGTCAGACTGTTTGAATCATCCTTTAGTATTCCATATGTTTTATAACTGGAGTTATACAGTTCTCTACCTTTCCTGCTCAAAAAAAGAAAAAAAAAAATTGACTCCTTAATTTCTACATTGGTTCAAGGCTTCAAAGTGTTGTGTTTCACTGACATATTTAGAAACATCAATTTCTGTTATCAACTTCAAATAATATTCATGTTTCACACATGGGCTGAAAGGAAAAAAAAATAAGAGTTCATTTTCCATTTTTGTGATAATACTTTTTCTCTTAGAATGAAACATTGAAAGAAAAAATTTTAAGCCCTGTAATAAATTGCTGTGCTGCTTTGATTTTTTTTTTTTTTTTGCTGTCATCTGTATAAGAGACAGCCTTATATTTATACTTTCCCATAGTGACTCCGTGAGACAACAATGCACAACTTAGTTTTTCAGCACTGCAGGGTTTTTAAAAAATCTATATTAAATATTGCAACTATGGGAAACCCTTTAATACAACAAACACACAAAAAACACTTAAAAATGAAGCCAAAGTGTCAAAATGCTTCTTACCACGCTCCTTTCTCTTTTTAATAAGTAGCATTTTTTGTATTTTTCCTTCTGATCTTAATCATCTGGCATTGTTTTTCATCTCAGTTATTAGCAGAGCCAACCTAGAAACATTCCTAAAATTTGTAAAAGGGAGAACCTGAACAGTCCTGGAATATTGCCATCCTTGCCCCAATGGAGAAATGTGGACAGCATCATGCAGCCGTGAGCCTGTGGGCCATTTTTACCTGTCTCACCTGTTAGTAACTCTCTGTGTTTGTCAAACCTCCGATGTAGGCCAGGCTCAGTGGGGAATTTGAAATATTGCAGGACACAGATGTGCACTAAAAGCAGTAGGAATCAAGCGAAGAAGTCCTGTCCTATTTGGCCCTCAATTTCCTGTCCCACTTCTTCAAATTTGCTTGTAGCCTACAAGTCATTGTTCATGTTGGTAGACTTGTCTGTGCTCAGACTTTCTTGAGCCTACTTTGTCAAAGGTCTTTACATCTCCCCATTCTGCTTCTCCATCTCCTCAACTTTTGCCATCTACAGAAAGCTTAGATGCCGCTTTGCGTCTCTGACTATTCCTCTGTTTTCTTTCACTTTTGTTGAAGGTGCTAGGATTCTCCCAGTTCTTCTGGAGCAGCAATGCCCAATAGAACATTCTGCATTGATGGAAATATTAATGTTCTGTATTTGTGCCATCCAATATGGAAGTCACTAGCCACATGTGGCTGCTTGAACAACTGAAATGTAGTTGGTGCGTTTGAAGAACTAAATATTTGGTTTTACTTCATTTTAACTAATTGAAGTTTAGATAGCTTCACATGCTAGTGACTACTGTATTGGTCAATGCAGTCTTGGATCCATTATATCTTCACCTTGCCTCCATTATCTGTCCTTTTTACCTTCGGTTGAGTTTAGTTCAGTTGCTCAGTCCATGTCTACCTTTTTGCGACTGCGTGAACTGCAGCATGCCAAGCTTCCCTGTCTATCCCCAACTCCCAGAGCTTACTCAAACTCATGTCCATTGAGTTGGTGATGCCATCCAACCATCTCATCCTCTTCTTCTCCCACCTTCAGTTTTTCACAGCATCAGGGTCTTTTCCAGTGAGTCAGTTCTTCACATCAGTTGGCCAGAGTATTGGAGCTTTAGCTTCAGCATCAGTCCTTCCAATGAATATTCAGGATTGATTTCCTTTAGGATGGACTGGTTGGATCTCCTTGCAGTCCAAGGGACTCTCAAGAGTCTTCTCCAATACCACAGTTCAAAAGCATCAATTCGTCAGCGCTCAGCTTTCTTTGTAGTCCAACTCTCACATCCATATGTGACTACTGGAAAAACCATAGCCTTGACTAGATAGACCTTTGTTGGCAACGTAATGTCTCTACTTTTTAATATGCTGTCTAGGTTGGTCATAACATTTCTTCCAAGGAGGAAGCATCTTCTAATTTCATGGCCGCAGTCACCGTCTACAGTGATTTTGGAGCCCCCAAAATAAAATCTGTCACTGTTTCCATTGTTTCCCCATCTATTTGCCATGAAGTGATGGGACTGGATGCCATGATCTTAGTTTTCTGAATGTTGAGTTTAAGCCAACTTTTTCACTCTCCTTTCACTTTCATCAAGAGGCTCTTTAGTTCTTCTTCGCTTTCTGCCATAAGGGTGGTGTCATCTGCATATCTGAGGTTATTGATACTTCTCCCAGCAATCTTGATTCCAGATTGTGCTTCATCCAGTCCATCGTTTCTCATGATGTACTCTGCATATCAATTCTACTGTGTCTTTTTCCCCTGAAGGAGACCTTAATGCCCTTCTACTTCAACTTTACCATATTCTGCCTTTGGTCTCTTGCCTAGTTCGATATGACAAAATCGAGAAGCCTCTGTGCATAGACCTAGAGGAAGTATAGAGACCAAGAAAGCATAGTCCAGGGACTTACTTGATTGTACAGTGGTTGAGACACTACTATTCCACTGCAAGGGGTGCTGGTTCAGTCCCTGGTTGAAGAACTAAGATCCCACATGCCTCGTGGTGCAGCCAAAAATTTTTTAAGAAAAGAAAACAGTCCATTTCATCTCCTCTACGGGCTTACAGAGTAGAAGGAACCAGAGTTTTCTGGGTTATAGGGAACAGACAGCTCACGATCCAGCATTAACCAGGAGTAAGCATTTGCGGATTTTCCTGAAGGACTTTATGGCTTTGAGATGGGACGTATTACAAAAGAGTGTGATTTTATTTATAAAAGGGTTGGAAACTTTTAAACCATTTTAAATGAGGTAGTTCATAAGGTATAACACCATTACCTCTTAAAATACCACACTAGTGCCTCAGAATTAAGGTGACTGTATGTCATGGGTGTTTTTCAGTTCAGTTTCAGTTTATGCTGCCTGTTCCAGCGTAACTACCAGTAGCACTCCTGCCAGTCTCCAAGGTGTCCAGCTTGGGGGGTAAATCCTATAATCCCCTGCCTACAGTCTGCCTAAATTTTATGCATACACACAAACACATGCAGTTTGTACCTCTCCGAATCTTGTTGCATTTGTGCTCTTAGCTTACTTCCAGATTTTTCTTCCGTGTCACTTCTCTATCAGGTCATTCCTCTGTTTGGAAACTGCCAATAGCTCCTGAATCAATTATAAATTTTTCAAGCCTCATAAATAGAACTATTGAGCTCTGTTTTTTTCCTCACATACATGTAGCCAAGTGAATAAGCTTCCTATTCCACGAACAAGGCGGACACTTTCTCACCTTCACTTTGACTGGAATCTCTTTCTCGAATGTCCAGCTGCTGAAAATCTTCTCCAGCCTTCCACGTCCAGTCTAGACACGACTCTTTTATGAAGTAATCGCTGACTCTCCTGGTCAGAAGTGGGCTGTCTCACCCCTGAATACGAACATATGTTGTTAGTGCCTTGCTTAAAGCATGATCCATTTTCCTTTGTACTGAGACTTTTTGAATAGTTCCCATCTTTGTTTAGCAGTTTTACAAACTCTTTGAGAAGAGGTACCACGTGTTTTGCATTTTCTTTAAAACCCAGGACAGGGGTATACAGTAGTTGCTTAATACATATTTGTTGAATAAAATTTAAAATGCTTATGGCTGGGCAACTTAGGTCATTCCCAAATGGTGATTTCTTAAAGCTGTGTAATTGGAGGCTTTTTTTTTTCCCAAGTATTTCCACAGTTTATGCCATTAATTATAGTACTCAGAGGAATTACTGCTGCTATTAATCTCTTGGATCCAATACTTAGAGACATAAATATAAGTGACATTAGCTCTACCACCGCGTTCAGTGAGATTACAAATTAGGGAGTAGACTTAGAAGTCAGAAAAATACCTGCAAAGATAACAAAATGTAGATAATCTTGCTAAGTTTAGTTCAGGAAGACAGTCTAAGATGAAACTGCCAAACAAGATTGATAACATGGTGGCCTACTCTTCTGCACTTCTGGAAAGAGCTGTGTCTATTTGGGGGAATTTTCCTCCAAATAAAAACCAAAAAAAAAATGTGTTTCTGAGTGACTTTTATAAAGGTCATTTAAAGAAGTGACACTTGTTGATTGGGATGGACAAAAGAAAGCTGCATGTGGCAAAACTTATCTGTGAATTTACTTAATGTTTTTAATCATTTTCTATATATATATGGTACACTGAATTTAGAAAATAAATCAGTTTTCTTTTAAAAAATTATATTGTAATTTTAAAAAGTGCAATTGACATATAACATTATATTAGTTTCAGGTGTATAGCATAATGATTCAGTGTTAGTGTGTATTGCAAAAGGATCCGCATAATAAATCTGGTTAACATCTATCATTAACTATAATTGCTATGCTCTAAGTACACGCTCATGACTTAACGCTCATGGAAGTGTGTACCTTTTGACTGTCTTCTAGATGTTTTGTATATTTGATTTAAGCACCGTATATGTCCATGGTAAACAAAATGATACAATCTTAAGAGTAAATTCAGTAAAGAAATATTGCAACTATTTTCTCAATAGACAATTCTTTAAAATTTAATTAATCGACATTTAAAAATTATGTGTGGGCATGTTCCTAAGTACACAATGAGACTTTAGATTTTAAAGGGTGGTAACAAAAGAATAAGCATTGGATATGTTTACTTTTTTTCAGACTCTTGCAAGAAACTTTCCAAAACACATATGCACACCCTGTACAACTTCAAACAACAGAAAATGGCTTTTTCTCTACCCACTTCTCTCCCTGCTTCCCACAATCAGTATCACGACCTCGTGGTATCCAAGTTGGTCATGTCTGACTCTTTGCAACCCCATGGTCTATAGCCTGCCAGGCTCCTCTGTCCATGGAATTTTCCAGGCAAGGTTACTGGGGCAGGTTGCCATTTCCTACTCCAGGGGATCTTCCTGACCCAGGGATTGAACTTGCATCTCTTGCATTGGCAGTGAATTCTTTACCACTGAGCCACCTGGGGAGCCCACCGCCACCTTGACTACCAATAGGGTTAAGTATTTGAAGTACTTTCACATTTTTATGCTACATGAGAAGTAAAGAAAAACTATTCCTGAAAGTGCATTTAAAATACTGCTTTCAAATAGTGAATCTTCTGGTTGTACAAAACAGAAGCCGGTTGTTAGAAATCTCATGTGCTTCAAACATTTAGAAGGCGGTAGGTGTAAAGGACTAGAAGCATGAGTCTAGTGCTTCTTGGAGGGTGGCCATATGCCCATAGCTAAGAGAAAAAAAAAAAAAAACCAGGAAGGAGAAGAATGGGTTTAGATAAATTCCAAGTAGAGATGAAATAATCATATCCTTGTTATGTATGGATGACGTTTGAGAAAGGAAGCTGAGCCGCAGATAAAGATACGAGGGCTATTTGTGGTAGTAAGTGAAGCCATGGCTGTGGATAAAGATCGCTAGAAAACGTGGAAAAAGAAAAGTGAGGGGGAAAAAGGAGGTGATGCAGAAAGTGGAGAAGAAAGGGAATATGGGAGCATTACACACAGGGAGATGAAATATGGCCCAGTGGTCGCTCCATGATCAGGACGTCTGCATGACTCCCTGGCCCCTTCCTCACCCGAGCTCAGCTCATGGTCTTTAAGTTCTCCACAGACTCACTGAAATAAGCACACCGCAGACAGCAGTGAGCCCTGCATCCTGGTGATGCCATCAGTGCTCAAAGACAGCAAGGGAATGAGACCAAGGAGAATCCTTTTGGAGGCCAGATCATTAACTCCTATCTATGACATCCCTTTTTCCATCTGGAAAAGTTAAATTCTCATGTGCAATTAGCTTTGCAGAATGGAGCGGTTTTGTTGGTTTACTGATACTGTTGAGCAAAATGGGCACAAGTGCAAGTCCTGGCCCCAGCAGTTGATTGCACCTTCCTTTCTGAGGTAGATGTGAATGTAAAGAAGAGAGAAATGTCCCTGGGGTGTTGCTGATTAAACTGACAGCCTTAGCTTTCAGGATCATTAGATTTCAAAGACAAAAAAAAAAAAAGGCCCACCAAGATGATATCCTTTGCAGGGATCAGATGATGAGGAACTGAGTTGTAATTTGGGACTCATTCACAAGAAAAGGTCTGAAGGGTTTTCGCATGAATAGGATCATAAGGGTCAGAATGTCAGGATCTGTGCCCACCGCAGTCTCTCTGACCTGTAATAGACTTTGCATCTAAGACTGGCTGAACAGTTTCAGTAATGCAACAGAAAGGCTCTATTCTGCAGAGCTAATTGCAAAACAAAACTCACTTCTCCAGATGGAAAATGGGATACTCAAATCCACTGAAGGAAAGAAACACAGTTTCCCCCACCACAGCTCTGCAGTCTTCCATGGGTCTTATGTATGTGCAGTAAACATTTATGACCATATTTAGGTCCAGGCAGCATGTGGGATTTTGTGCTAGTAGTTGCTGATGAATACCTCCAATAGGAATCCTTTATGTCTGAGGTATCCATGGTAACTAAGTTGAGCCCATTTCCATTGTGCTGTTAGCTGGCCATACTTTGACTCTGTGGGCTCCAGGATTCCTAATTCCTCTAACAACCCAGAGAGGTAAGTGCTTTTCAGAAAAGCAAACTTAAGCAAGGGATTTGAGATTTGAAGAATACCACATAGCAACGAAGATGATAATTTTTGACTCACAGGTTAATTTAATTGAGGAGTGCTCCAAAGTCAAAAATTCCATAGCTAGCAACAGAATTATGATTATTAGGAAAATAATAGCTTTTTTTTTTTTGCACCTCTGAAATCTTCTGCGATGTTATGGACTTCACCGTTGGTTGTATATGTTGTAGGTAGCTCGTGTTCACCCTGCACTTGGCAGAGATCGCTAGATTTTGTTACCTTAATAGCAATGTTCATTTTTTTAAGTACAGGGAAATATTTAACATACTAGAAAAATGCTTTGACATAATGGCATTAATATTATAATGTTTGTATATCCTTTTTTCCCCTAGGATACCCTGCAAATGTTCTGTGCCCATTTAACACACATAGGTGTGCTTTTGTTTGCATGTGCCCTGGCCACTTGAGCACCAGCATAAAATTGTCAGTGGCCTTTATTTCTTAGCTCATTTAACTGGGATCAGACATAGTGGGATGTATTTTATTCACTTCAGTTTTATTGAACATTAGTGTATTTTTGCTTGATTTTCTGATGGTGCACTTTTTTTTTTTCATGAAAAGGCATTTTATTTTAAATGTAGTAGTGTGTACCTGTCAATTTATTTTGTACTAAACATTTATAAGTAGAAATGAAAGCACTGTGTACAAATGAAGTGTCAATGCACTGAAAATATTATAGCTGCTGTTTTAAAATAGTTATATTAAATTTAAATCTAAGTCAGTCCTCAGACTTTCTAAAGTTTTCCTATTTGAATGGAAATACAATGTGGAATGCACCAGAGTGACATTTTTCCATTTCCCCATTGCCAAGATGGGAAGACACTTGCACTAAGCATCTGAGTCCACATCTATTTTTCACTAATATTCAAACTGTCTTCATGGCTAAAATGATGGAGCATCAAATGTATGAATTCTAGGGAATCATATCAGATTTACTTATAATTGATTTGTGTGCAAGGAGAGCAGGCCTCTATGTTGGAGAGAAAAAAAGTTCCGAAATGTATAAGAAAGAATGGAAACCAAGAATCATCCCTAAGGAGAGCTATTTGCTCATTCAGCTCACCTTTCTCCTATCAGTGCTAATCCTGGGCACCATGCCAAATATTGAGGATACGCTGGTGAGCACTTCAAGGCCCCTGCTGTCAGGGATCTTACATTCTAAAGAGGGACTATGAACAGTGGCCTAGTTACGCAAGAATAAAGATGATCATTTCTTGCCTTGATGAGAGTTGTGGATAGAGGTGAACCATGTTCATGTAATAGAGGAGTCGGGGAGGCTGCTTTAGGTGGGGCAATCTGGGTGGGCATCGTGGAGGAGGTGCCATGTGAACTTAGAGCCCCGAGGGAGACGAAGCCAGCCTCACAGCTGGTAGATCTGCTGGCCTGGCTGGCATTAACAGCAGATGGGGATGAGGCATGGGGGGTTAGAAGGGGCTTGCTGAGCATCAGTTTTAGTTTTCCAATCCCTTGGATTATGAAGAATGCAATAGTCAGAATACCCAAGGATTTGTTAGAGATATTATAAGAGGCAGGAAAAAGGTGACAGGATTCACTCTGTCTATTCTTGTGATACCTATGTGACTGTTTGTAAGCTTTAAAATATAATAAAGGTTACCTCTCCCACCTTAGCCCACCTTTTATTTTTCAGCACAGATTTAAGAAAGCAATCAAAGCAGTCATTATTAAAAATAGTCATTCTTCTTCTTAGCAGTGCTAACTCAGAAAATAAAATCACTGGCACTTAGTTGAGATGTTAGACCACATGTATCAGCACTGCTTGGCCTTGTGCCCCTTAAACCCATCTGAGTCAGATTGTTCTTTCTGCTGCTGTTTTCCCTGTAGAAATGAGAGAGACAGAAAGTATGTGTGTAGGGATGGGAAAGGAGAACTCAGTTCTGGTTTTCTGGTTTCTACACACTGCAGAAGCACATAGTAGAGGAGGAAACAGAATATGCAAAAAAAGAAGTAGAATGAGGTGCAGCAGATTCCTTAGTTGTGGGTTGAATTACTAGCTCGTATAACAACAACAAAATGTGGACACTGTGAATTAGGACCTGCTGTTGTTCTTAGCTGGTGCTCATGAGGTAGTGGATGGCATGAACTGTGAAGAAGAAGTGACTTGTCCTGTTTTGATGATGAACAGAGGTCTAGCCCCCAAGGCACTGAATTCTTTTCCAGCTTCCTCCTCTGAGATCGTCCTCTGAAATCTTCTGTGATGTTATGGACTTCATCGTTGGTTGTGTATTTTGTAGGTTGAGAACATCTTCCTCTGTTGAGAACATCTATGCTTTGGGAAACAAAGGTAGCATGAAAACCTTGAGATCTTCTCAGGAAGAGGAACCTCTAGGAACTTATTCTTCTGGGGAGAGTCAGGACTCTGAACACTTGGAAGGGTATCTGAGCAGGAGGAGCTGGAATTGGCCGGCCAGTGTTTATTATGCTTAAGCTACAGAGCTAATTACTGTGAGCAGACACAAAGGAAAGAGAAGACCAAAACCCTATCCTCGTGATACTGACAAATCAGTTGGCCTGAGCACACAGGAATTAACTAAAGAACACTTCTGCCAAGTTTCAGTTGTGTAAAAGGGGAGGAGATGAGTCTTGTGGGGAACACAGAGTTGAGCCATGAGCAATTGGTCAGTAAGGCTGCCTGCAGGAGAATTTTGGGTGGAGTTTTGGAGGAAGTGAGGACAAGATTGGAGTTAACATACATAAAACTTGTCACCTGAAGAAGACTGGAACCACCTGGAGGTTTAGAATGCAGTATCTCTTTCCTATATGTTCCCTGAGGTCCCGTGTTACTCTATAGCAGTGTTTACCAAGACCTGGAAAAAGGGACTTGGGCACCATGTTGCTAAATCCATGAAACACTGGCCTTCTGCTCTGCCACCGGCCACAGCTCAAAATGGAAACAAATGTCACAGGCACCTGTGGTGCTGTCCCTTTTGTCTTCCTATATCCACTCACTTTCGAGCCCTTTCTCCGTCCAACATTGCTCACAAAGGAATCTCTGAGTCTGAGAAGGAACAAATATCCAGTAACCTTCTGCCGCTGGCCTCACTGAAAGGGGAGAGAATTGTGTTGAATGCCGTTGGAAGTGTAAGGATTTCTTGTGACAGTTATGTCTCAGGAGAAAACTAGTGGTTAAATTGCTAAGTTCTTTGAGTCACTTGCAGTGCTGATAAGTGCCTGACCTCTCAGTATCATGTTTCTGACTTCTTTGTTCTGCCTTCATTTTTTTTTTCAAAATGCCATTTTCATTTGTTCTTAGAGTGAAGAACATGTCAAAGAGCCTCTCTAGCAGTAGGTGGTTTTTACAGAGCACATGAAGAATGAAAACTAAATTATCATCCTGGAAGCAGTCCACCAGCATCAGAGAGGTGTCAGATTACGTGCCAGTCGGCTGTGTCAGAATGTGAAAAAGGAAAGGGAGAACTGAGGCAATGTTGCATCAGTTGGGCCCAAAGCACCCTTTACCTTGAATATGGAGAAAAATTGCAGCAAGAATTTTTTTCTCTTTTACTCTTTTCTCCGTGGTTCTTATCTAATTCAGTATATCTTAAATGATAGTTTATAGAATGCTGTCCATCAGGGAAAAACCCCAGGTAGTACTGGTCTTGCATGTTCTCACCTAGCTCTTTTACCTGAATCCTCATTAGAATCTATGGGAATGTTAGCATCATTCCCATAGATTAGTTTAAATTAATCTATATTAGTCTTAATGCTATCAGCTAGGTGATTCGTGGGTTTTATTGGTTATTCTTTTTTTAAAAATTTGACCACACCGTGAGGCATGTGGGCTCTTAGTTCCCCATTCCTGCATTGGAAGCGCAGAGTTTTAACCACTGGACCACCAGGGAAGTCCCCTTTTTTTGGTTATTCTTGATAAACTAATGGAATCATGGCATTTGGAAATTAAAAATTAAATCAAGAATTTGTGCCAAAACTCAAATTATAGATACTATCATATTTTAAGTGCCAGTGCTGTCCCAAACCACCAACACATTCTGTACAAATTAGCCTAACAGATTACAATTGATTTCCTGTTCCGTATATTTTAAGAGATTGATGTTAGTAAGCTGCTTTATTGTTGTTGTTGTGTAGTTGCCAAGTCGTGCCTGACTTTTGTGACCCCATGGACTGTAGTCTACCAGGTCCACGAGATTTCCCAGGCAACAGTACTGGAGTGGGTTGCCATTTCCTTCTCCAGGGGATTTTCCCAACCCAGGGATCGAACACTCATCTCCTGCACTGGCAGGCGGATTCTTTACCACTGAACCACCAGGGAAGCCCAGTAAGCTGCTGCTGCTGCTGCTGCTACACTTCCTTAATCAAAGAGGCAGAAACCTTTGCAAAACACTCAGCTGATGAAATGGCACACTAAAATGAGTCTAGAAAACTGCTAACTGTTTTCTAACACCCCTGCTGAACTCAACTCACTACCAAGTAGACTTTGATTCATTTTTGTGTAGAGTTCCCTAGGCCAGGTTAGTTTGGCTATATATATGTATTTATCTATTGAAATAGGGTACTGCTGCTATTATCATCATGTATCTATACATAAATCAGAGCAAGGCCAGAGGAGGAACATGCTAGATCACAGAGCAGCTGAGAAAGATGACAGCAGTGACTAGAAAATGAAACATAATGGTTGTATTTCAGGGACCCTACCCAGCAGATGGTAGTTATCATAGCTTTTGAAGTTTCATCTGATTACTTTGCCAACAAAGGTCCATCTAGTCAAGGCTATGGTTTTTCCTGTGGTCATGTATGGATGTGAGAGTTGGACTATAAAGAAAGCTGAGCGCAGAAGAATTGATGCTTTTAAACTGTGGTGTTGAAGACACTTGAGGGTCCCTTGGACTGCAAGGAGATCCAACCAGTCCATCCTAAAGGAGATCAGTCCTGGGTGTTCATTGGAAGGACTGATGTTAAAGCTGAACCTCCAATACCTGGGCCACCTGATGCAAAGAGCTGACTCATTTGAAAAGACCCTGATGCTGGGAAATATTGACGGCAGGAGGAGAAGGGGACGACAGAGGATGAGATGGTTGGATGGCATCGCCAACTCAATGGACATGGGTTTGGATGGACTCCGGGAATTGGTGATGGACAGGGAGGCCTGGAGTGCTGTGGTTCATGGGGTCTCAAAGAGTTGGACATGACTAAGCGACTGAACTGAACTGAACTGAACTGATAGGTTGATTGATCCTCAAGTCTAACCTGACATTATAGTCCACACTCCTCTCTTGCTATTGGCTGGCATAATTGGGGAGAAGTTGAAGTTACCTTCTGTCAATGTGGTAACTCCTCAGCAATCATAGTAAACTACCCTGCATTGCACCATTCCTCCCTATAAAACGGGCCAGAGATTCCTGTTCCATTTCTGTATTTAAGAAAGAATGATCAAACTCTTTTATTTCAAAAGGATACACACACCCCTGATGTTCATAGCAGCACTACTTACAATAACCAAGACATGGAAGCAACCTAAATGTTCATTTACAGACAAATGGATAAAGAAGATGTGGTGTGTATATACAATGGGATGTTACTCAGCCATTCAGCCAAAAAAATGAAATGATGTCATTTGTAGCAATATGGATGGACCTAGAGATTATCATGGGCTTCCCTGGTGGCTCAGACGGTAAAGAATCTGCCCACAATGTGGTAGACGTGGGTTTGACCCCTGGGTTGGGAAGATTCCCTGGAGACGGGAAGGGCTACCCACGCCAGTATTCTTGCCTGGATAATCCCATGGACCAAGGAGCCTGGCAGGCTACAAGTCCATGGGGGTCATGAGGAGTCGGACACAATTGAGCAACTTTCTCTGGAGATTATGATATGAAGTAAAGTAAGTCAGAGAAGGAAATACAAATACCATCTGATATCACTTATATGCGGAATCTAAAATATGATACAAATGAACTTGTTTACAAAATAGGAACAGACTCATAGACATAACAACATACTTATGGTTACCAAAGGGGAAAGGGGTCAGAGTGGGATAAATTAGGTGTTTGGGATTAGTAGATACAAGCTACTATATATAAAACAGATAAACAACAAGGCCCTACTGTATAGCACAGGGAACTGTATTCAATATCCTGTAATACACCATAATGGAAAAGAACATGGAAATGAATTTTCATATATATGAATATATATGAAATACATTCATTATTTTATATATGCATATATATGATATATATATATCATATATATTGGAGAAGGAAATGGTAACCCACTCCAGTATTCTTGCCTGGAAAATCTCATGGACAGAGAAGCCTGGTAGGCTACAGTCCATGGGGTCGCAGAGTCGGACATGACTGAGCGACTTCACTTTCACTTTCACTTTCTATCATATATGTATATGTATATATAATATATATACATATATATATATATATATATATATAAAATTCTGCTATACACCAGAAACTAACAACTTCGTAAATCAACTATACTTCAATTTAAAAACAAGAATGGTCAAGAAATACAGTTCACATTTCATTCTGGTATATACTATTTGAGTACCGTTTCTTATTTTAAGTAATGTAAATAGGGCATCTAAACATAGTCCCACTTAATATTCATAATCAGTACTTATTAAATGACTCCCAAATATCAGGTTATATTCTAGAAGCCTCAGAATAAACCTTCAAAGGGGACCTTATTGACATAATTTTATAAATGAAACTGAGTTTTGGAAAATTGAAGTAATTTGCACAAATACAGAGTTCAGTTCTGTCTTTCAGTTGTGTCCAACTCTTTGTAACCCATGGACTGCAGCACGCCAGGCTTCCCTGGCCTTCACCAACTCCTGGAGCTTGCTAAAACTCATGTCCATTGAGTCAGTGATGCCATCCAACCATCTCATCCTCTGTCGTCCCCTTCTCCTCCTGCCTTCAATCTTTCCCAGCATCAGGGTCTTTTCTAAGGAGTCAGCTCTTCACGTCAGGTGGCCAAAGTATTGGAGTTTCAGCTTCAACATCAGTCCTTCCAATGAACATTCAGACTAATTTCCTTTAGGATGGACTGATTGGATCTCCTGGCAGTCCAAGGGACTCTCAAGAGTCTTCTCCAACATCACAGTTTAAAAGCATCTATTCTTCGGCTCTCAGCTTTATTTAAGGTCCAACTCTCACATCCATACATGACTACTAGGCAAACCATAGCTTTAACTAGACAGACCTTTGTCGGCAAAGTAATGTCTTTGCTTTTTAATATACTGGTTGGAGAAGGACATGGCAACCCACTCCAGTACTCTTGCCTGGAAAATCCCATGGACAGAGAAGCCTGGTAGGCTACAGTCCATGGGGTTACAAAGAGTTGGACACAACTGAGTGACTTCACTTTATTTACTTTACTTTACTTTTTAGGTTGGTCATAGCTTTTCTTCTAAGGAGCAAGCATCTTTGAATTTCATGGCTGCGGTCATCATCTGCAGTGATTTTGGAGGCCAGGAAAATAAAGTCTGTCACTGTTTCTATTGTTTCCCCATCTATTTGCCATGAAGTGATGGTACCGGATGCCATGATCTTGGTTTTTTGAATGTTGAATTTTTAAGCCAGCTTTTTCACTCTCCTCTTTCACGTTCATCAAAAGGCTCTTTAGTTCCTCTTCACTTTCTGCCACAAGGGTGGTGTCATCTGCATATCTGAGGATATTGATGTTTCTCCCAGCAATCTTGATTTCAATTTGTGCTTCATCCAGCCGGACATTTTGCATGATGTGCTCTGCATATAATGGAGAAGGAAATGGCAACCCACTTCAGTATTCTTGCCTGGAGAATTCCATGGACAGAGGAGCCTGGTGGGCTACAATCCACAGGGTCGCAAAGAGTTGGACAACACTGAGTAACACTACACTCTGCATATAAATTACATAAGCAGGGTGACAGTATATAACCGTGACGTACTCCTTTCCCGATTTGGAACCAGTCCATTGTTCCATGTCCTGTTCTAAGTGTTGCTTCTTGACCTGCATACAGGTTTCTCAAGAGGCAGGTAAGGTGGTCTGGTATTCCCATCTCTTTAAGAATTTCCCAGTTTATTGTGATCCACACAGTCAAAGGCTTTGGCATAGTCAACAAAGCAGAAGTAGATATTTTTCTGGAATTTTCTTCCTTTTTCTGTGATCCAGTGGATGTTGGCAAAAGTTCAGTTCAGTTCAGTCGCTCAGTTGTGTCTGACTCTTTGTGACCCCATGAATCGCAGCACGCCAGGCCTCCCTGTCCTTCACCAACTCCCGGAGTTCACTCAGACTCATGTCCATCGAGTTAGTGATGCCATCCAGCCATCTCATCCTCTGTCATCCCCTTCTCCTGCCCCCAATCCCTCCCAGCATCAGAGTCTTTTCCAATGAGTCAACTCTTCGCATGGGGTGGCCAAAGTACTGGAGTTTCAGCTTCAGCATCATTCCCTCCAAAGAAATCCCAGGGCTGATCTCCTTCAGAATGGACTGGTTGGATCCCCTTGCAGTCCAAGGTACTCTCAAGAGTCTTCTCCAACACCACGGTTCAAAAGCATCATTCTTCGGTGTTCAGCTTTCTTCACAGTCCAACTCTCACATCCATACATGACCACAGGAAAAACCATAGCCTTGACTAGACGAACCTTTGTTGGCAAAGTAACAAAATAAGTCTAGAGTCCAGGTCTATCATACTCACAAACCCATGATTTTTTAACACTATGTTGCCAATCCAATTACAAAAATATGAAAATCTTATAATTTTCAGTCTTTCTTGTACTTGGCTTTCAGATTAAAAGTATTGGTTATGCTTTGCTAAAATGTGGTGCTCAATACTCCAGTTAGATTTAATAAACATTTATTGAGCACTTAATAGGTTCATAAGTAAATAAAATATGATTCTTAGCATTAATAACTTAAAATCTAAGGGTAGATATGCATACACTTGAACTTCTATTTGGAACTCCAGTTATGAGCCAGGAGCTATGCTAGATGCATTACAAACATTATCTTGCTTTACTATTATATCTTTCTAAGAGTCTTATAAAGTAGGTATTTTATAAATATTTTTGCCAAGATGTAAATCATAAACAAAGATCAATTAGGCCTGTATTCCAACTAGGTAAAATAAGGAAAGTTTTATCAAGAAGATCAATGGCACTTCAAGCTGAGCCCTGAAGAGTATATGGGATTTTGATAGGATGGCTGGAAGATGAAGTTCCTGGAGAGAGCCTTCCATGCTATGTGAAAAGAAGGACCGAATCAATGAGGGCAGGGAAGTGTGGGGGGGTGTTCAAGTGAGAACAGATAGTTTGTATGGGATAGTATAAATTAGGGCCTTGGTGTGGGAAGGAAGTGATAATATAGGTCATGAAGACCATGCCCTGCAGGCCCACGGAGATCGGGCATCATAGGAAATGAGAAGCTACTAAAGACTTGGGCATAAGAGAATGATACATCTGATTTGATTCAGAAAAAAGTCAGTCAGAAGCCTATATCAATAACCATTGTCTCATGACCAATGCATTAGAATTATTTGCTGCAATCATTTCCTTTAAAACATCATTTTTAAAAAGAGGTATTTAAAATACAGGTAATTAACGTTTTATAAGGGCTTCTCTGGTGGATCAGATGGTAAAGAATGTACCTGTAATGCAAGAGACCTGGGTTTGATCCCTGAGTTGGGAAGATCCCTTGGAGGAGGGCATGACAACCCACTCCAGTATTCTTGCCTGGAGAATCCCCATGGACAGAGGAGCCTGGCAGGCTAGAGTCCATGGGGTCCCAAAAAGTTGGACACAACTGAACAACTAAGCACACACACAGCATTTTATAAGATGATTTCTATAGTTTTCTAATGCCAGGAGCTGGTAATCACATGCCTTGACTAACTTGAAAGGATTTTCCTCCTTCTAGCTTCTGGTCTAAGTATTAGCAATGAGCCCTCTCCCTTTATTTCTTGTAAACTTGATAGAATTTATTGTATCACTATTTTGATACATGAGTCTATTGTCACCAATAGATGTAGTCTTTGGAGGATTTGGACTGCGGTTTTTGCTTTTTTTAATATCTCCCAAACTCTGCAGAGGAGAAGGCAATGGCACCCTACTCCAGTACTCTTGCCTGGAGAATCCCAGGGACAGAGGAGCCTAGTGGGCTGCCGTCTGTGGGGTCGCACAGAGTCGGACACGACTGAAGCAACTTAGCAGCAGCAGCAGCAGCAAGTTCTGCAGAAACCATTATTACTTCGTGAATACTTGGTGGATGGATGAAAAATTGAATGGAGAGCCCCTAGCTTCACTGTAATTTGCACTCAGCATTAAGGTGAATGCTTAACCCAGGGCCATAGTGAGAAAGACTTTGGGACTTCTGAAAACCAGGTTTCTGTAAATTGTCAAATAGATAAATTCCATGGTGTCTACAGATCAGTGGGTTCCACACACATAAATTCGAATTCACTAAATCTAGGCTGATGGAAGAGGTTATCCTGGATGAAGGTTTTCTAGCACAGGAGTCAACAGTGAATCACGGTCCAGATCCAGCCCATTGCCTGTTTTTGTATGACCTGCAGGCTAAGACTGGTTTAAGACTCCCCTGGTGGTCCAGTTGCTGAGACTCCAAGCTCCCAGTGCAGGGAGCCCAGGTTCGATCCCTAGTCTGGAAACCAGACCCCACACACAGCAACTAAGACCCATTTTCTCAGTCTCTCAGTTATGTCTGACTCTTTGCAACCCCATGGAGTATAGCCCACCAGGCTTCTCTATCCATGGCATTTCCCAAGCAATAATACTGGAGCAGGTTGTCATTTCCATCTCCAGGGGAGCTTCCCAACCCAGAGATCGAACCCATGTCTCTGCGTCTCCTGCACTGACAGGCAAATTCTATACCACAAGTGCCACCTGGGAAGCCCTAAGGCCCGGTGCAGTCAAATTAATTCTTTTTAAAGAATGGTTTATATATTTTTAAATAATTGAAAAAGGAATAACAGTAATATGTTGAGACATGAAAATCAAGTAAGATACAGAAACCAAGTTTCATTATACAGAAACCCAAGTTTTACTGGGATACAGTTACTCTTACTTGTTCACATCCTGTGTCCTGTCTCTGACTACTTTCTCACTACAGTGGCAGAGTTCAACAGTTGTCGCAGAGACCACCTGGCCTACAAAGTCTAAAACATTTATTCTCTGGCCCTTCACGAAAAAGTTTGCTCACCCTGGCTGGACTGTGTCTTTCTGGCCTTCTTAATCCATTTATATGGCTTTCTTCCTTTTCTGTGCAAATGGAAAATGAGTTTAAGTTCATTAGAAGCAAGAAACTTTGAGCTTTGCCTTCAGGTTTTTTTCCCCCTCCTTCTCTTGAGAATCTTGAATGTTCTATATATATCTAGATTTGCAAAACTAAAGAATAATGAGGTAGAATATGTTTTATCCATTAGTATAGCCCTTTTCTATGGGGATCCTGAAAGTATGGTTTTCTCTTTAGGTTAGAGAGCCGCATTCCTTTTCTAATCATATCCCATTTTTAGTTCACGCTCAGGCTGTCAGTTCCACAGAACAATGTCAAATGAGCTTCTTAGGATCTCTTCTTTTTAATTTCTGTTTTTTGGTCTTTGTTGCTGCACGAGCTTTTCTCTAGTTGTAGCAAGCGGGGGCTGCTCTCTAGTAATGGTGTGCTGGCTTCTCACTGCAGTGGCCTCTTCGGTTGTAAAGCACAGGCTCTAGGGCACACAGGCTTCAGTAGTTACAGCGCATGGACTTAGTAGTTGCGGCTCGCGGGCTCTAGAGCGCAGACTCGATCATTGTGACACGCGGGCTTACTTGCTCCGCAGCATGTGGGATCTTCCCAGATCAGGGATCAAACCCATGTCTCCTGCAGGGGCAGGCAATTTCTTTACCACTGAACCACTGGGGAAGCCCTTTAGGATCTCTTGAAAACCTCTTCCAGTGGCGTCTGCCAGTGTCTTGCCCGGGTAGTTTTCCTCAAAAAGGCTCAGGGATAGTGAAATAACCTTGGATTATGAACAGTGTATTTCACCTTCCTGTTTGGCGTGTTAATGCCATCTGTGCTCTGCGGTTTTGTTTGCACTTCTCAGCATCATCACTTTCTGGGCTTTCAGAGCCTAAGGCTGAAGCCATTCTGAAATATCAAGGAGGCAACAGGACCCAGAGTGAAAAATATTCACCCCTGAAGCAAATGTGATCTGGCTTCCATCCCCTTCATCCCACTGAAAGCACTCGACTTCAGGTCATCAGGAACTTGCTGGCTGCCAAATCCTAGGGACGCGTCTCGGTCCTCATCCTGATGTCTTTTTTGAAGGATCTGGACTTTGACAATTCTTCCCTGTTTCACGCTCTCTCTCCTTGGTTCCCAGAACAAAATCTAGTCCTGACATTTGCTCTCTTTTTTTTTTTTCCGAAAGCTCCTCAGAGCTGCTAGGTGCTTCTCTTTTCACTTGCCCTTCCCACATTTCTTGTCTGCAGGGAGACAAGTGAAACCCACTGTGTTTTACTCGGTGTGTCGGTTCTGAGTAGACTCCTGACATCTACGTTTCAGTTATTCCCTCCATTTCGAGGACTGTATCCATAGCTGTCGTGAGTGTGCCATCACTCATCCGATCACCCCGAACTCCCTTCTTTCTGCATTTTCAACATTCACAGAGTCCTGTCATTTATTTACTGCACCATATGTTCTGAGTTTTCTTCTCCTCCGTGCTCACTGCTGCTTCCTTTTTCAGGCCCTCATCATCCCTCCCTTGAACTCTTTGCACTGGTCTCCTGCCAGGTTCCCTGTCTCCAGCCACCCTCAATACTCCTGCAAGCGCTGTCTCCAAGACCAAATGCCTCAGTGGCTTCCATTCACCCAAGGGCAAAAGTTTAAATTTCTTATGTTGCTTGTGGCATTAGGCTGAGTTTCTCATCTTGCCTCATCATCTTTTGGTTGTAATCTTCGCTCCATTAGTACGGAAAGCCTAGTCTTTCTGAAACCTCTATTGGTTATTTCACACCTCCGCTCTGATTGTTGTATTCTTGACCTTCGTCTCCATCTGGACAAATCTCACACACCTCCCAAACCCCAGTTCAAATATGGTTCTCCATCTCCCAAATGACTACCCACTCCTCTTTGCCATCATTGGAGTTCTGCACACTCCCTGAGGAGAACACAGTTCACAGTGTACTATAATTGTTTGTTTATCCTTTTTCACACAGAGGACTCTGTCTCCTTCCTCACTGTATTTTCAGGTCATAGCACACTATCTATCTCAGACAAAGCATCCAAGAAACGAATGTGTCCAACCTGCATGTCAGTATCTACACTATGTCCTTGGGTGCTGTTATGTTGCCAGGCATGTTAGAAATGAATGGCGCTAGGAAATCCAAGTAGGCCAGTTATCAGCAGAAAAGGTTTATTTCCTTCTCTTAATATTTAATTTGTGTTGAATCTAGGCTGAGTGTATGTGGCTATGTATAGTCACTCTAGAAGTCAGGTGTGAAAAAAAAAATAGAAGTCAGGTGTGGGAAGATTGGTATTTATTTTAATAGACCAGAGTGAAAGAGAAGAGGAGAGACTTCTAATGTAATTATTCATGAGTCACATTCATTAAAATTTAATTTCTCATACTGATACAGAGAGAGCTTGGTAGAAAGCATAGTGTCTAATTAGTCATATAAAGTATGTG
This sequence comes from Ovis canadensis, assembly GCF_042477335.2. NCBI lineage: Eukaryota > Metazoa > Chordata > Mammalia > Artiodactyla > Bovidae > Ovis > Ovis canadensis. The sequence goes on along the minus strand of NC_091247.1, from coordinate 159,730,828 downwards.
TATATGTGTAATATGAAATATATGTATATGTACATATGTATTTAAATGTCAAACATTACTAAGTTGACTGTAAACCGTCTGTCTACAATGCAGGAGACCTGGGTTCAGTCTCTGGGTGGGGACGATCTCCTGTAGAAGGAAATGGCAACCCACTCCAGTATTCTTGCCTGGAAAATCCCATGGACGGAGGAGCCTGGTGGGCTACAGTCCATGGGGTCACAAAGAGTTGGACACGACTGAGCAACTTCACATAAGTTATATTTTATTATAGTCATCCTCAGGAAATTATTGTTATAAGCCCCATAATAAACACAGGGGACTTTAGGGGCTTCCCTAGTGGTCCAGTGGTTAAGATTCCGAGCTCTCAGTGTAGGGGGGACAGGTTCAATCCCTGGTCAGGGGACTAAGATCCCACATGCCAAGCAGGACAGCCAAAAACAGGAACAAAAAAAAAAGGACAAGGGACTTCATGGGGTTAACCTGCGGGGTTAAACATATTGTCCCTGCTTTATAGAACTCAAAAACCATATACGTAAAAGATAAGTAATAAGGCCGTTTAAAGTAAGCCAATTAATGGCAAATAATAAATGAGATTCTATTTTGTATCCTGGAGGAGGAAATGGCAACCCACTCCAGTATTCTTGCCTGGGGAAAATTCCATGGACGGAGGAGCCTGACGAGCTATAGTCCACGGGGTCTCGAAAGAGCCACACACGACTTAGTGACTAAACACCAATAACACCTTACTGTAGCTCTGTGCACACAGTGGGTGTTTAATAAGTATTTGCTTAGTGAATGAAGTGACAATGGGACGGACCAAATTTGTAATAATTTTTCAGTTGTCCTTTCTTCACTTTTTGCATTTACCTGGAGTCGGGTCTTGGTTTGTTTTTGACACTAGGTAGTTGTGCATAAGAGTAAGAATTTATCCTTAATACTTTTCATAGATGTCAGATAAAGCTTATTTTTATTTTACAAGTTGGAAATCAAAATTAATAAATATATAATGTGAATAATAAATGTATGCCTAAAGCATATAAGTAACAAATATACGAAAATGTAGATAATTTAAAGCTCTGTAAAGTCTGCTGCTTCACTGAAGGCTTTGTCAGTCTTGCTGAGACACGTTGGGTGAAAGTGTAAAGTCTTTAATGACATGAGGCAAATATTCAGGAAATTTTAACCATTGTCTTTTCAATGGGAGCAAATTGTTTCAGACAACAAATTGTAGGTTTCCAGTAGGAAGGAAGCCAACTAAAGATGTGGTTCCTTCTAGAAGTTGTTTTAGTCTTTTTCAGAAGGAGGTTTAGGGTGATCCCAGGTGCCTCACCAGCTTCACTGGAGTGAAATACAGGTAACCTGTGTACACTCGATCTTTGCCAATTCGTGATACCTACCAGCCCAGATTTACCCATGGAACCTCCTTATGGCTTGGCAAAGTATCTTTAAAAAAAAAAAAAAAGAATGGATGATCATGTTCTAATTCATCTATTTTTCTGTATCTATATAGAAAGGTTAATATTTTCATGTGCATGCATGCTAAGTCCCTTCAGTCATTTCTGACTCTTTGCAACCCCATAGTCTATGGACCACCAGGCTCCTCCTCCATGGGATTCTCCAGGCAAGAACTGACCCTAGGACTGAACCCCAGTCTCTTACATCTCCTGCATTGGCAGGCAGGTTCATTACTACTAATGCCACCTGGGAATCCCCTAATATTTTCACAAGTATGCTTAAATAGTAGAGATTTCAAATGGTCATCCCCAAGGCTCTCTTCTTCGCCTTGTCCAGCCTGGAGCTCCATCTTATGGAAATAGCCACGTTTTGAAGCAAGTGCAGCTCTTTCTGCATTTTCTCCAGGGCAAGCAAATTGGAATCTCACAGGTCTGCCTGTGCTCCTGTCTCCTCTTCCCTCTTTATTCAACCAGAAAGAGGGTTTTCCCCAGGAGTAGTCCTGTAGACATACCTTGGAGCTTGATGCTATTGCCATAGTGAATTTCTCTTTTCAAAACTATACATGTGTGAAAATAAAAAGGAACAGTTATGTCTTAATAGGGTTCATGCAGCAGGTAATTATTCCAAAGTAGCTCCAAACTGAATTTTCACTTCTCCATTCTCATCTTGGAAGACACATTGACAATGGCTCAGCCCATGCTTTCTTTGGTTGTCTTATTGACAGTAATACCAGATGGACCTTATTTAATTGAGTAGCTGTATATTCTTAAATGAGTATATCGTATTATTCCAAGTTGACTTATTGACATAATCTCGAAGACCATGTCATTTATAACACCTCAGTTTATTATTTCAACCATCACACTGGCTTGCAGATAATTCCTTATTTAAATCACTGTACGTTTTATTTTTTTTAATACCAAGGCTTATTTCAGTCATAAGTCCATTCTCTCTGAGGTGGAACTACCAATTTGGTAGCAGTGACTTTCCTTTTTAAAATTTGCTTTTTGTTTGGATTATCTTCACTGTCTTAAGAAACAAGCAAGGTTAGTTAGTAGAAAAAGAGCTCATTGCCACTCCAGCTATTTTTAAACGCTTTGATTTTTTTTAAATGGTTAGATGGAAACGATAGAACTATGATTCAACTAGGCTGCCCCTGGCCTCCGTTTATTCTTTTATTCTTGCTTCATGGTTTTCAATAACACTGTTTCTTTAGAAAGTCTTTTTTTTTTCCCTAAACTACTTGCTATATAAGAATGTAGCAACTAGAGATCATTTTAATATGCACTTATAAATAATTCACCTTAGCTGAGCTGGTCTGTTGATTAAGTATGTATTTAAGACACTTCCCCCCCCCCCCCATAAAACAGCAGTTCTGTATAATGTTTTTCGTAGAATGAATTCTGATTTCCTCAAAATTCATCAAATATTGTATTTAAATATTTTCAGGAGATGTGCCGTGCTGTGCTTATTCGCTCAGCTGTGTCCAATTCTTTTCGACCCATGGACTGTAACCAGCCAGCCTCCTCTGTCCATGGGGATTCTCCAGGCAAGAATAGTGGAGTGGATTGCCATGCCCTCCTCCAGGAGATATTCCCAACCCAGGGATTGAACCCAGGTCTCCCACTGCATTACAGGCAGCTTCTTTGCAGTCTGAGCCACCAGGGAAGTCCATTAGTACACTCACTCCCAAATCATGGTGTCAAATATAAATCAGACATGTTTAAAAAGTGATGGAAAATATCTTCTTTGATAATTCTTTATTTGCCAATAAGTTACTTTGCAGAAGGCAATGCCAAATAGTCCCATTCCTTCCTAATTTTGATCTGTATACAACTATACATCTAGTTTTCCTTTCAGGAAAGCCACATCCTAGGAACCCAGAAAAGGATGCTATCTGGGTAATTCTCAATTTCTCTTTGTATCGTTTACAAAGCAGGCAAAACCACTCCTGACATTTTATTTTTGAAAACCATAAAATCATTTCACCACCAAAGCCCAAACTTTCTAAATCCAATTTCGACTGAAGAACAAATACTTCTGTCATTTATAAACCTTTGAAGTTGGGGGTTCACGTCGAACTTTCCAGACAGCCCTCAACAAAGCCATATCAACCCATGTCTCTGAAGCACATTAAATTATACAGTGCTCCCCATGTACGAGGCGTGTTGGCCACTGAAGGAAAAGAACTTAACCCTTGAGGAGGCCAGTTTGTTGGTGTGGGGGTGACAGGTGTGCTCCAGTGAGGTCACTGGGAGAGGTGGGGTGTGGGGGTGCCTGTTGGAGGGTGCAGGGAGCTGGCCCTTTGCACTCCACTTGCAAGGCTCGGTCTTTGTAGCTCTGTTTTGTGATGTGATTTATGAGAGCTGCAGCTCACGGGCCATACATCACCTTCCTGGTCGGCTTTGTTGACACCTTGTCACATTCTTGTGGGCTTGAGGAATTCATTGTTCTTGTTTGAACTGATAAGAACCCAAAAAAAAAAATTTTTTTTTTCTCACTGAGGCCTTGGGAAAGGCCGAGGGGGTGGAACGTTGACGTGGTGCAGCGAGGCTGCACTTTCCCAAGCAGAGCAGCCTCGCCACCTTCTCCTGCCCCAGGAAGCCTCACCCTGAGGTGTGCAGCTCTGGGTGTACCCCGGAAGTCGTTTTCTGGTTGTGAGGTGTCTCTTTTTTGCTGAGATGGGATGGGAGAGGGGCTTCAGGAGGAGTAAAGAAGAGGAGGGAGTTTTCCTTCCAGAGATGGGAGCTAGACTGGCTAAGAAGAGCTGCCAGTGGAAGGTAAAATGACCCTGGGCACTGGGGAATGTAGAGCACGCGGTGACTTTTGATGTGAGCCGGTCTCTTCGAAGTTCATCCTTTGTAGAGCGTGCTTTTCGGGCATGCTGCCATGCTGACCTCTCCCCTTTGATGTGTAGCGCCCCATGCCTCACTTAGTATTTTGGCAGCCTGCACAGGCTGCCATCTGAGGCCAGCACTTGAAGAGAGTAGAACATTTCAGAATAGCAACTCATGGAGCCACTGATGTATACAGGGGATATTACCTCCTGTTTCCACAGAGCAAATGCATGATCTGCCTGCTGTTTTTGTTTTTATTTTTTTTTAAGATCTTTGCAGAATAATCTGTCTGATAACTTTGCTCCAGAAAACATAGAATGGATTAAACTTCCTTTTATCCAAGAAAAGTAACAGGTCAGATCATATAAACCACCCCATGGGATCCTTAGTGCTCATACTTCCTGTGTGAAAACAAGAGGTTTTCTTTGAGAGCAGCTTAACACAAACACAGTCCATTCACTAATATTCTCTGTCATCAGCTTTTGTTGATTAGAAGGAAAAGAACCAATTTGCACCCCAGCCAAGGGCTGGTGTCCAGGGAATTTAGCATTTTTGTGTTGTACTGTTAACAAATTCAAGTGTCCTGTCGTAAATCCCCTCACCTGGAAGCATCATTCACACATCCCCACTAGGAACCTCATGTTGAACTGGAGCCACAGCTTCTTAAAACGGCTCTTGCAACCATGTTTCCTATAGAATGCATGTGTGCAAACTCCTTCTGGCACTTGATTTGCCAAGCAGTTACTGCGCTGTGAGCAAGGAATGCTAGAAGAACTGCCAAGGTAGGTGATCGGAGAATAAGATTGAAGAGTCGACATTGCGATAATACTGAATGCAAATGAAAGTGACCTAATAAATGTGTGATAATACAGTGAGTGCATGGTTAAAGTGAGAGACTAGTTCTGGAAGGCATACACTTTGTGTGTGGGTCATCTGTCTCGCTCTGAAGTGCTGCTGTTTGACTAATATTTAAATGTCTAAATATATGCAATGCTGTCCGCATCGGCATCAAACCTCTAACACACATCCAGCTTTGAAAATCTACAAGCCCAGATCCTCCCATTCCTTACAATTCTGATGAGCCTGCCAGTTCTGCTTCTGCCTCTTCTCTCAGCTCAGAAGCTACTCTGGCTTCCAGGATTAAGTTTATTGACAGTGTTTCACTGCTCTCTGCTGGAGAAGCCCAAAGCTAGGCCTGGCTTCCAGGGCTCAAATCATTTGCAAGGAATGCAGGTAAGATGGCTCAGCTGATAAACTCCCTGCCTCTGAAATTCACCTTAACACAAGGCTTACCCGTGCGTGTCATAGATCACAGTTGAAGAGCCGTGGTGTGCAGACTAGGAACGGGTTTCTCAGAGAAGACGATGGGTAAGATGAAAATAGATCGCTGCCCAATCTCCAATTCGTTACCTCCAAAGTTGTCCCATAGAAAGCTAATCCATGTGGTGCTACACAGAAACTGTGCAGCATTCTCAAGTTAATTCCCATCCTTCCATTTTGACACACAGATATATACTTTATTCTGCTACATACGTCTGAGATGGTCATCCCCCAGCCCCTCAAAAAAGAAAAGCTCTCTTGGCCAAACTATTTATTTCTTCTAAACTCTTTCTTTAGTATGTGTGTGTCTGGAGAAAAGCGATCAAAAGTATTTAATCAAATAAACCAAGAGTGTGTTAGGGACATTTTTTCCTAAAACATTTTCTAGGCAAAAATAAATATTAACTTCCACCTTCACTTTCATGAACACAAATCCATACCTTCACAGAGATGTTATACTTCTCAAGCATGAAACAGAAGTACAAGTGCAAAAAGAAAAACAGCCAACGCTTTCGATGAATATTGTTTTTCATATCCATTTTGAGTATGTGTATACACATCAATTTATGCATGTGCACATGTGTGATTATTGTGTATATTGTACAGACGTATGTTTTGAAGGGATAGGGAGAGAAGAGATAAGCCTAGTACATCTCCAGAGTGGACTATGCTCTTTTAGGCTCTTTTCAGTCTGGCATCTTTTAACTTAAAAACAACTTGATGGATAGAAATCATAAAAAGCCATGTTAGAACAGCATTAAAGTGCTCTTCTATTCTACAGCATTCCAAGTGAATTATTGCTGTGCTGTCAAAGAAAACAAAAACATTTGGGAAGGACTGTTTATTTTACAGTGGTTGACCAAAAGTATGCAAGTGGTTATAAAAAAATGTAGACAGCTAACGATGGGAGGTGCCACTTGCACATTCTGAAATCCATTCACAAACCTTTGACACTGACTCCCGATCACGAGAGATAATATTAGAGGCAAACACATTTTCCATGGGGAAGATCCTAGCGCTTTCAGAGCCTTGCTCATTCAGAGAAAACAAATAAAACCACTATCTTCTATCCTGTATCACTGGCATCTTATCACAGAGCCTGATGGCATGATATTTTTTTCTTCCAAGAAGAGCAAGGAAATTTTTGCAAAAATATTTTGCTAGAAGGTTATGGCAACATGATCTTTTTTTTGTGCTGTACAGCCTTTGTATTTAAAGGTTAAAATAAAACCTGCCATTGACAGTGTTAATAGTCTTTCATTAAACAAATACATGATTTTTAAACTAGATAAGAAATTAAAAATCCTTAACACAGTCCCTTTGTATTAAAGATAATAAAATGTATAATCAGAGAAGATAAATTACTTGTTTTAAAGTTGCATTAGCTAGGCAGTGTGCAGGGGTGAGAGTTAGAAATAGGAGGTTGCTATTTCTGAGATGGCTCAGTGGTAAAGAATCCTCCTGCCGATGCAAGAGACGCAGGAGGTGTGGATTTGATCCCTGGGTCAGAAAGACCCTCTGGAATAGGAAATGGTAACCCACTCCAGGATTCTTCCCTGGAAAATCCCATGGTCAGCAGAGCCTGGTGGGCTTCGGTCCATGGAGGTCACAAAGAAGCTAATGCGACTGAGCATGCTCGCACACACAGACGATATAGAGTCAAGACCTCATTAATACCTCCTGGGAAATGCTTATTTTAATGTTTAAGGATTTCTCATTAGTGAAGAGACCAAGGAATCTAGGTCCCAGGGTTTAACTTTCTTTTACTTCTTAAAAAAATTCACTGATAAATCAGCATCCACTTAACCTTCTGGTAGATTGATCACCAGATATATTTTTGAGAAATGAGAATGGTCATAACCAGCTCTAATTATCTTTATCATGGGTGAAAGATGTGAAAAGCTCTTTGATAGTTCCTAGCATGATTCTTTCACATCAAGCCACTCCATAAACGTTGATTGAAAGAATTCCTTCATGTCGATGCCATTGCAGCTTGTTTTCTGGGTGGTGTGCATTGTAGGATGACCCCACATCATAAGGGTATCCTTGTGATAAACGGACAGGCAGCTTACCACCATTGGGCATCCGGCTTTCCTAACACTGTGCCCCCAGAGTGGAGAGAGTGAAAGAAAAAGAGAGGAATTGGAATCAGAATCACGTGCATCTGAGCCCCTACCTCAGCAGCTCCTTCTGGTCCCTGAGGGTCTCCAGGCTCGGAGAGTTTTGTGTAGTGTTGGCCCGAGAGACGGTTGTCCTTTGGACAGCTCAGCTGTGTCTGTCTCCTCACCGAAACAGCATCCGATTTTGTTCAGATGTAGCATTTGCCTTCCCTCTGTGACATCCTTGGGTTAATCACGTGCTTGCTGGCCAGGATATGTAAATAAAACTTGGCTACAAAACACTTAAAGGATTATGAAGCAATCTTGCTTAATAGTAGTGAAACAAAACAAAACACCACTCCAGCAAATCCTCGTGTGTGCTACTAAGTCATGGAAAGATCCAGTTATGACTGGAACTGTCCTGGCCTGAGTATTGTCCTAGACTCAGAAAGAGAGAGGGAGGGAGAGAGAGTGGGGGAGGATGACAGGGAGAGGAGAAACTGTGCTGCAGACAGCCCCAGCATGCGATCCCTGTAGGCAGTTGCTAATGAGGACGCGGAGCTGGTGGAGGGAGCCTGCTAATCCGGGGAACCCGCCTTTCCCACCCGTGCTGGGATGACTGAGTCACCGCCGCTTACACATCCTTGAACTGCACACCTTTTCCTGTGTGCTCAGAGGTGGCCTGGACCCAGGGAGGACCTCCCCAGGAGGTTGCAGTCTGCAGAATGAGAGATTCAGATGTGTATGCCTGTGGCAGGGGGGTGTTCCTGTGTGGGTTTGCAGTTAAAGCTGTCCATCTCCTGTCCCTGGCCGGTTGCTAGCACAGGACCACGAAGCATCCCCTTCCAACTTGTCTATCACCAAAGCTGTCTACTCTGACCGGAGGGAAACGAGCGTGGAAACCCCAGGTGGCTCTGCGTGCCAAGAGCAACCTTAGTCAATGAGAGAGCTCAGCAGATGGCGGGGTCCTGCGTGCCGACCTTTCTGCTGCTCGTAGAGAATCATGTGCTGCTATTTCTGTGGCTTCTGCCAATTGGCCCCTGCCCACCTTTTCTGTTCATACTAAAGCGGCCAGGAACTGAGCGAAAGAGGAAGCCTCCTCGGCTGTGCTCCGGGCTGCTCTGCCAGGAGTGCGTCTGTAGTAGGTCCAGCAGCAAAAACAAAACAGGGCAGAGCCGGGGGAGGCCCCGGCCAGAGCAGCTGAGCGTGGAAACAAAGAAGCCCGCCAGCAGCAGCAGCCGGCTGTGGAATGTCAGGCTAGAAGGGAACTTTCAGAGTGGCCACATTGTCTCCAAGAAGGGAAACTGAGGCCAGAGAGAAAGTAACAATATCTGGGCAGTGGCTGAACCAGGTCTGCTGAGGACCTGTCCACTCCGCTGCTGGATTTTAGTAGCTCTGGGGTTGACAGTGCAGCCCTGGACAACTTGCTTAGTCTCCCTGACCTCAGTCATCTCATCTATAAAATGGGAATGAGACTAGATCCTCCCTCCTCCTACGAATCGCTCTGAAAATTAAATGCGGAAGTGTAAGCGAAAGCACTTGGTGGCGTGCCTGGCCATTAGGAAGTGCTCAGTACACGTTGGCTTGTCTCCTATGATCGGGGGCTTGAGATGCCACTGAAGAAAGAGAGAGAGATAGGGAATTGTTCCCTACATATCTGATCTGTGAAATGTTTTATAATTTGAAAGCCTTTCCCAAGGAGAGGTAAACACATTTGATTAAGACCAGGCTGATTTTGTGATTTTGCTCAGTGATGATGTGATTGGAATGTTTAATCAAGCAGCAGACTCCCCCTTCCAGGAAGAGCCCAACTGTAATAACGAGGAGGAAGCGAGTAATGTGAGAGCCCTGGAATTGTTGCCGGTCAGACTTCCTGAATGCAGGGTTTATCCCCTTTGTGAAAGCCAATTCTGAACCTTCCTGACTGAGAGTTTAGAATTGTCGGCTTCGAAGTTACATTCTGACTGAAAAATGCTTCCTAAAAGCTGAGGAATTGCTCTAGGGGTAAAAGAAGGGAGGAAGTGGGGAATAATACTGCATTTTGCAGAAAAGACTAATGATAGATGATTTTGCCCCCTTAGGCCCAGGTGTAAGGAAGGAATTAGGAACCAGCTTCCCTTCACTTCACTTTTAACAACACTTAATTCCCGAAGTGCTTTACATCAAGTTCTGACACCAGCTGGTTGGGAATCAGTTAGAGATCACAGTACAAGAACAGTGACCCTCGTTGGAGTGTCAGGTATTGTGCAAAAGCACACTGTATTTGTAATCCCACTTCATTTCCACAACAGCCCCATGAAACTTTTCCCTGTTTTGCGATGAGAAAAGTGAAGCTTGAAGAAGTTAAATAACTCACCCAAGATCATGCAGCTAGTAAACGCTCCCCTGCTCTTAGCCAGTGTGCCATGCCCTGCTGCTGCTGCCGCCATGCCCTGCTTTCCTCCTGATGGTAACCTTACTTCTAACCTGAATCTCTGTGGCCTGCCGTTTTTTTTTTTTTTTTTTCCACTGTAAATTTAGGACTGGGCTACATTCTTGCCAAGGCTACTTCTTTCAAAATTCTAAATATTTCCAGAAAGAGGTACAGTTTATAATAAGGAATCTTACTTTCCAAATAAATTCTACCCTATTAAAATCAAAGGACCAGTTGCCTTTCTTTTTTTTCCTCTTTTTTGGTATGTATGTGTCATTCAAGTTACAGAATTCAGAAAGGGATTAAAAACTAGGAAAAACTGTCATGTGATATTTTGATATATGTGCAAGCCCAATGACTCTAAGGAAAAAGGAACATTTTTACAAAATTACGCCTGCCCAGTTGATCCTGATAAGTTTAATTGTTTAATCCTGATAAGTATATCAATGCACAGGAATTTCTCCTTTTGTTGTCAGAAGCAAATGGTAAACTTTATTTGTGCTGGCCTTTATTTCAAGGAAGACTATGTGTTTATGCATATTATAATAATTTATACCCCCAAGGTAGGCCATCTAGATATCTCAGCATTATTACTTTACTAAGGGAAATTTCTCTATCAAAAATTTTTATGTTCTAGTGGAATTATGCCTCTAAGTTCTCAATATTTATCAGTATCTTTGAAATTTTGTTAGTTAGCCTCATCGAGATTACTGTGTGCTAATAATCACTAGCTGTGAGGCCTTGGACAATTTTCTTAAGTTCTCTGAGCCTTAGTTACTTCAGCCACAAAATGGGAATTATAATGGGGTCATCATATTATTATAAAGAATTGTTAAGAGCATTAAATGAGTTAATTTTGTAAAGTGCTCCAGATTGTTCCTGACACACAGTATTAACTAATATTTTTAATCACTGATCACTTTCAAACAAATTTGCTAAGAATTGTATCCATAAGTTTTCAATCATAATGAGGCTTCAGCTTATTCTATTTGTATTGGTATTCAGCATTATAAAGTTTGGTTTTTTCATTTCTCACTGATGTCTATAAATTGCATTTACTTAGAAAGGCTGTTAAGAAACTTTCATATTTCTTTTACTTCATCTTCTCTTTAGTAAGTGGTGACTTACTGTTTATTTTATCCTTCGAATTTTATCTAGAGCAGCTTTTGACTTTAAACTGTGACATATAATGCATCAAATTACACTCATTGAATTGATTTATTCTGAACTGCAGATTATTTTAGGTAGAATTTGCCCTCATTTTTTTTCTTGGTGTCCAAGTTTCAAAGAAACATGTTTTTGGTCCTAGTCATGGTAAATAGTGGGTTTTTAAATGACATCATGAGATACATATTTCTCAGATACAAAAGTTTGTTGTTATGTTCTTTTGGCCAGAAAAGACTCCTCTTCCTGGGAAATGTAGCCACAGAATGCTGGGTTTGAGTTTTATTAATATCCTTGTAGATTGAAAACAAAATGTTTTCCCTCCCCGTTTTTGTTCTTTTCCATTTGGCAAACCCGGTGATTTGCCGCATGAGCCAATGTGTGTCTCATTTGCTTATTTTCTTGTGCACTAGCAGCCCTGGTGATGTCATCTGGAATGTGTACAGTCCCTGGGAATAAATAACATGTTGGAACAAAGTTTTCTTTGAGGCAGCAGAAGCATTCATGCACCTTACAGTACACTCTGGGCTTCCCAGGTGGCTCAGTGGCAAAGAATCCTCCTGCCAACGGAGCAGACGCACGTTCAATCCCTGAGTCCGGAAGGTCCCCTGAAGGAGGAAATGGCAGCCCACTCCAGTATTCTTGCCTGGAAAGATCCTATGGACAGAAGAGCCTGATGGGCTACAGTCCATGGAGTCACAAAGAGTCAGACACGACTGACGCACATGCGCACACACACACACTGCACTTTAAATAACCCAATTTCCTTGTTAAAAAGTAACGTCAAAAAAAAAGTAACGTCAAGGCCACCGCCTCTCCATATTTCTTGCTTCAAATAATAATAATCACAACAATGATATGTGAAGATTTTTATTATAACTATTGATTATAAATTGAGAGCCACATTTTCAAAATTATCTTAAAATATGACCTGATGATATCAAATATCTATACTATGAAAATGTCTTTTAAAAAAACCGAATTACTAGGTTAAAAGATCAGACAACTTAAACTTGGCTTATGTAAATATCTCTGTTACTCTGTTGTTCCCATTCTTAAAAATGATTCATTGACTAGAACAAGTGCCATTTTTTATGAGTTACAGTGCTGCAAGGAATTCAAACTGTTTTCAAGCTGACGGTTCACTGAAGGTTAAGGATTCTCTGGCATCCTTAGTCCCTGTTTTGTCCTCCTGATGGGGGGTTTCTTTTGAGTCATCATTCTTGCAGGGAATTGCTGAGAAGTACGTTGGCTAGAAGACAACACAGAGGTATTTGGGGAAGGAGGCAGATATCCAACCAGGGCATACCATTGAATTCTAGTGATATTTCCAGACAAAGCTTCTCAGTTTGCCAACGAAAAGCCAACTGGCAGTGGTCACTTTCACTCTCTGCCTTATCTGGAACACATTCTCGCTGTTTCAAGGCACAGTCCATTGAATTCCTCACTTCCTGTTTCATGCACTGCCTTCCTCTTGTACCCCTTAATAAGTAAGCAAAGACTCTCTTAACCAATAGGTTAGATTATGCAATTCTTGTGATTTTTAATGACTTTGAGCTCATGTAGAAAGTAATGCCTGTTTCTCATGGCCCAGAATTATAGAAGGCCAATTACCTCACGCTATTTATTTGGTGATTTAAGTGATGTCTTTTCTATAAAGAGCTCATTACACAGACGGCCCCTGTGCAATCAGTGTTACTTTAGTGGGGAGTTCCAAAGACGGAAGTTTGATGCCGTCTCCTAAGGCCAGCTCTACGAAAGCAATGAAAATCGTAACTTTTCTTTTTAAAGGTGGCGTTCCAGTATGGAAGAATATTAAGAAAGATATTTTATGCTTGGACTCTGTGCAGTTCTAAAAGTTTTAAAGAACCATAGTCAGATCTTAACTTTGATAATTAAAATAATTGAACAGTGAAGATTTCCTGGAGTTTAATCCCTAGGACCTCTATGGTAAGATATCCGTACACAATACAACCTGACACAGATAAGCTTTAAAAAAAATGTTTTTAATTTATTATTTTAATTGTGCCTTCCTTGCATTTGACCCACACAAGGCATTTTTTGACTTTTGCTTGGCTGCTTCTTGATCTCTCCCACTTACACAGACACATACACACACCCCTTCACAAAGACTACTAGAAATAGTAGTTGTTTTTTCTAAGGTTATTAATAACCTTTTCCATAGTGGTTTAGGGGCATAAGATGTCATGCGTGAGTAAGGGAGGCACAGATTATTTTCATCAAAAGAAAACACTGAATAATATGTTGTTTACATCTTTCACTCATTGATTCCTTCACCAGTATATATAGAGTGTCTCAGAGCACTAGACATTTTGATCAAATTATCTCGCACAAACTTTAGCAAAGATGACTCTAGGAACCATGGACCAACATCCCTTTAGAGATGCACTCAGCCCAGCTTATCTGACTTCAGAGTCTGTGTTCTTTCTCCCAGTGGTGAGCTGCCCTCCACGTGCATACTAGCAAGGACAACACACCTGATATCTTGTTTTATTATACTACTCAATTCTACTGGCACCCGACTCCAGTCTACACCAAAATAGCCAAAGTATTAAACATTTCTTAAAAGAAATATTAAATGTGCCCATTTTAATCTCCTGAACTTTTTTTATTATTCTTGTTACATAAATGCCAGTATCTCAATTAGATATTTAAGGCTTCTTTAATTTGGATTTTGGTAAGATTTATTGTTGTAATTAGTACAGTGTCACCATTGTTTTTTTCTTTTCCCCCTCAAGTTCCAAGAAAGAAAAAGGGCTTTTCTTTCAACAGATCAAACAATCCTCAGTGCACTACAGGCTGCCTTGTTAACTGGCATTTGTTCCTTCTCTTTCCCAACAAAATAATCTTAGATGCACTATAGATGGTCAGACAACCTGATTTAAACCTTTTGGGTTGGCCAAAAAGTTTGTTTGGGTTTTTTCATAAGCTGTAACTTTTCACCAACCCAAAACATGGGTAGTAAATAACTATCAATACACACAGATAAAAAGAGATGAGTACTTTAAAGAGTTTCCATTCCAAGAACGCTACCTGAAAACCCAGTACACAAAGCCAAAGAAGTGTAGGACAGAATATTTTAGCTTTGCAGGATGGTGAATGAATCAGAGTAGGACTTTACCTAGGCAGATAGGTAGGTGATTGTGTGTGTGTGTGTGCTTAGTCGCTCAGTCATGTCTGACTTTGCAACCCCATGGAATATATAGCTTGCCAGACTCCTTGGTTCATGGGATTCTACTGGAGTGAGTAGCCACTCCCTTCTCCAAGGGATCTTCCCGACCTAGGATCAACCCTGTGTCTCCTGCATTGCAAGCAGATACTTTACCCTATGAACCACCATCATTCACATAATAGTACAATTCAGTGAAGTGGTACTCTTATCATCCCCTTTTTGCTGATGAAGAAATCAAGGCACAGATTGGTAAAGTAACCTACTGGGGACTTCAACAGTTGAATATTGATGAATAAGTGACAGAGCCAGGCAAAACAGGATGGCTTCAGAGCTATCCTCTTTGACCACCTGTTTTCTTCTATCACTCTGAAAAATCCTTCTGTCTTCTCCACTGGAGAAAATCCAGGCTCTCTCCCCGCAGTTCCTACTCATTTTACTTCTTCCACAGTTACTACAAAAGTAGATCCATACAACAACAACATTACCAACTCATAGAGTAATTAAGTAGCACAAAATCATACAAATTCCTCTAGGTTAATTTTATCAGCAAAAACACTAAGCAAGGTGAGAGTCGGCCAGATCTTGGAAATTATTATGCTGTGAAGTTAGTAGTTACTAAGTACAGGCCACTGTAGAAGTATAGCACTTAAAACATTGTATTATCCCACTCTGTTCAACTCCAGTAGGACAGAGAGCATGTTTATTTTATCTTTGTATGTCCAGGCCTTAACACAATGCCTGAGACACAATATCTGCTGCTGCTGCTAAGTCGCTTCAGTCGAGTCCGACTCTGTGCGACCCCAGAGACGGCAGCCCACCAGGCTCCCCCGTCCCTGGGATTCTCCAGGCAAGAACACTGGAGTGGGTTGCCATTTCCTTCTCCAATGCATGAAAGTGAAAAGTCAAAGTGAAGTCGCTCAGTCGTGTCCGACTCTTAGCGACCCCATGGACTGCAGCCTACCAGGCTCCTCGGTCCAAGGGATTTTCCAGGCAAGAGTACTGGAGTGGGTTGCCATTGCCTTCTCCGAGACATAATATCTACATAATTAATTATTAGTAAATAAGGATTGGACTGATTAATAGGTCTCGGTTTGGAGTCCTTTTAAATTCCTACTTAATCGTTCATTAATAGATTCTTGGAATTTGGCCAGTGCCACACAGAGTATCACCTGGCATTATTCTAAATATTATATTTCTTAAGATGAAAATCTTTCTTTAACAGCCTTTTATACTACCTACTCAAGCTAGCTAGCTAGTTGGTCTACGAACGTCCACATTGCCCACTCCCACTGTGCTTTTGGGTAGACCATAACTCCAGGGAGGGCTGTCCCTTCTTGGATTAGGATGAGATTGAAAGGACCATCTTCTGCTTCTCCTGTAGACTCTTGGATGTGAATTGGACCTTTCTCTCCTTCTTCTGCTGCCTCTTCCATGTCTTCCTCTTCCCAGCCATTGGGACAAATTTGTCTTTAATGCAAAGCATAGAAACTTCTTCTGACCCTGTTTTATTTCTTTTAGTGTAGTTAGTTTTCAATGTTGTCAGTTTCTGCTGTACAGTGAAGCCAACAGCTACATATATACATATATACCCTCCCTCCTGGACCTTCTACTCAACCCCCAGACCCCCAATCCCACCCATCTATGTCATCACAGAGCACTGAGCTGCTCACCCTTACACCTAATAGCCTATTTAGAAGCACTGTTACAGCAGGGAGTTTCCTGGTTTCACAATCTGTTTCTGCCTCTCAGAGGCCAAGCCTTGCTAGGTTCGTGGGAGATTTAGCCAGAAAACTGGCAAGGCAATTAGTCCATAGTTAACCACAACAATGAATGAACACAAAGAAATGCAGATGTGAGTAGGGGATAAACTTTAGGTGGTTCCATCAGTAGTGATTCATGATGTTGAGCTATAATAATGTTTTTCTCCATGTTCTCTCCCAGTTCCCTCTGTGACCCTAGAGCAGAATTTGGAGATGACTGTTGGGCTTGAGGGGGTGGTGGTTCTGTGGCCATAGCTGTGAAGGTTGGTTCAGTGGATGTTAATCTGGCTGATGCATACTTTAATAAACATGTGGTTGAAAGTGGCACTGTGTTCATTTAGGGAACAGTGGTAGCCTACAGTCCCTGGGGTCACAAAGAGTCGGACACAACTGAGCAACTAACACTATAGAAACTAGGGACTGTATAGTTAAGAGAGTGGCTTGAACATTAAAAAGCCCAAGACGGCAGAAGAGTAGTTTCTGGCTCCTCCACATTTGGGCTGCAGAATCAGAGTAGAGAGGGAAGAGGCAGGACCGCTAGGCTGGCCTCCAGCCTAAGCATGGCCTTCCTTGGCTATGAAACCATGGAGGCCACTTCTCTCATCCCCGTGGGTCTCTTGCTTCCTCACCCCTGATAACGGGCAGTCCTATCTCAGGAGTATTCCTTGAGAGTGTGAATCTAAAGTGCCCAGCCCCACACCTTGCACAGAGGCTGTACTCTTGAGGCATCCATTCTCTCCAGCTTCTTCGTTTTGTGTCCCTCTGCTGACTTTTGTACCCTTCTGCCCACTCGTTCCATTCAGCAATCCTGAGTTGTACAAGAATGTGCCTCCTTGTGTCCTGGTTGCGGAGTAAAGCGCCCTGGCTCTCCAGCGGCTCTCGCCCTGATGCTCTTGGCTGGGAGACAGGGGCTGCTGGCAGGAGCCTGAGAGGGAACGCACCGTGGTAGCAGCAGGAAAGAATTTGGCAAGGAGGTGCTCGCCACATGATTGTGATTCATACTGTACTCGCGAAGTGTGGCAAGAGGGCTAGGAGAGGCTTTTAATGCCAGCGTACAGAGAGCAGAGACACTCATTTTCAAACATCGCATTCTTTTTATAGTACAGGCATGCCTCATAGGGAAAATATTGAACTTGGCCTGCCAGCACCACGAGAGTCGTCCCAACTGTGATTTTATTACTTGAGTCACTCCCTGAATCAGATACTGACTGCAGGGAGGAAGTCTTCTATTAAGGATGCTTTGAAATTGTGTTTTTAATTAATTAACACCAACTCTGGGCTGGTTTTTAATTTACTTCTAGCTGACTCTTTTTTTTTTTTCCCTCTCTTTTTCTTGCCGGAAACTTTTTTTTTTTTTAAGACATTTCCTGAAGGTCTCCGCTGGTTCATTTCTGAGTATGTTGGTGAAAGAGTCATCTGTGTCAGCTGAACAATGGGAGGGAACTCTTCAAAGTAGAGTTCATCATCTCTGAATGAATCTGATACATGGGAACAGCATAGTCAGAGCGGGGGTGGGGGGGGGTTGTGGTGGGAAGGGTCTTTAAGAAAAAAAAAAAGGTCTGGCATAATGCTTTTTGATCCCTTCAGCCGTCCTCAATTCATTCATCCTGTTGTTAAAACTTAAAACTGGAGCTGGCCAGCTGTTGGGAAAAGTCCTCCGTTTTATTTCAACCAAATGCTGCTGCCTCCTGGGGCTGGAAGGGGGCTGACTCCAAGCACAATTATAAATGTGTAGCTTTTTCAGGCGGCGGAAACCTACAAAATGGCCTTGATTCACAGGGCCCCTTTGGCTCAAAGGCTTTCTGCTTCCCGTGTGCCATAAATCTGTATCTGCATCAAAAAGTGTAAAGGCTGCAGTGTATGGAAGTCCCTCTTCCTCTGTGAGTGTGTCTATGACAGATTTATACTGATGGCTACCCCGCTGTACTCACAGATCCCTATTATAGTCATGCCCCACTAACTTGGCCCCCATTTCCTGGAGACAGGGAGACAAGGTCCAATGTGAAGGAAGGAGGGCTGAAATTACAGCTTCACTCACTAATTGCTGTTAGTACAGGAGGACCTTTAAGGGCCACGTTCTCTTTGCAGCCCCATCCACCGTCTCTTCCCGCCCTGTGTGGTTAAGCCTAAGAGCCCAGGCATTTACTGTCACCATGAGGTCTGCCAGGACAGGGCACTTCAGAACCTCACAGTGTCTGAGGACTGGCCAGACATACCTTTGCAAAGAAGAAATAACCTCTTCTGTTATCATTTTTTAATATCTCCAACGTGACGTCGTTTTCTTCCAGAGAGTACGTGTTAAAGAGAAGGATTGAGTCCACTTAGGTTCTGTATATTAGTATTTACAAACAGATGCAGAACAGAATTTGTTTTTGCAACTACCTCCTTCTTTGAGCTGTTTGTTCTTACAGTGTTCAGTGTCCTTTGAACATTGTAGATCTCAGAGCGATGGCTCGTTAGAACCCGCTTCTGTTCTATCTGCACCTTCGTGGTTTACAGCTTAACGACAGTCCCTATTGACAAAGAACTGAATCAGAGCTATGATTTCAAGTGTTAAGAAACTAAGTGGCAGACAGTTAATTGGTTGGATTTCAATGGGGGGACTGGGATCAATAGGGAAAGATGTTAGAACAGTTTGAGTTTTCTAAGCAGGAAATCTAAAAAGCAAGACTGACTGTCTGCCTTTCTGACTCCATTTAGAGTGTAGAGGGCCCTTTCTCCGCATTGTGTTATCATTGTTTTTGCCCAGAGTACTCAAATACACCACTAGCTGAAGTTGAAAGTTGCTACAGATATTTTTATTTTACTTTTTAAAAGTTTTATGTATTTTCTTCTGCGCTGGGTCCACATTGCTCTAGTTGCGGAGCTCGGGCTTTGCACTGCAGCGGCTGCTCTTGTTGTGGAACGTGGGCTCTAGGGCCTGTGGGCTCAGTAGCTGTGTTGCATGACAGGCTTAGTTGCTCCTGGAGTGTGGGATCTTCCTGGATCAGGGATCGAACCTGTGTCTCCTGCTTTGGCAGGCGGATTCTGTACCACTGAGCCACGAGGAAAGTCCTTTAATTCACTTTTTTAAAAAAATTGCAATACCATGAAGAAATGATATAGAAGAGTATAAAGTTACAGAGCCAACAATTGTGATGTTTTTGAACTTCCAGTTCTTATTCATTTTGCTTCTTTACCTTTGGCCAACTTAACGTGAGCATAGTTATGTGCTCCTAGTGTTTGTATTATATCCACTGCATTTTTTTTTAACATACTGAAGATTATGGCTTAAATAGAAAGTCAGATTGCCTTTTGAAAAGCTGAGTTTTAAAACTCCACCATCTGCTAGATTTGTGAAAGAGGATCTGGTAAATGAAAACTGTGTGTGTATGTGTGTGGTTTATTTTATAGGCACTGCATACTTCTTTGATGATCTGTTTTCCAAGCTCATTCTTATCTTTTAGAAGATGTTTCCAGGATTTATGCATTTGGCAAGATTTCAGAGAACTCTACAGTGGTGAAGAGGTACACTGCATTTATAGGCAATCCTGAATCAGGGTCGTTGAGAGAGTTTATCTGGTTCTGTGCTTAAATTTATTTCTGCTCTGGATATTTTTTCAAATGGATCTTTTTTTTTTTCTTGATTGGCGAGATGAAGCATTGTATTCATAAGATCTCTAATAATAGAGCTTTTCTAGTCCAGACGTAGGGGGAAATTTGCAAAATGCATCAGGAGAGTATGCCAGTTGTTTTTCAAGCTATCATGTACATTGAGAAATTATTGTATTCATTAGTGCTTGCAAAACTATATATTTAATGATGCAAAAGTAAAATTAACCTCTCCCCTTTGGTGCACAGATGTATAAACTTTATGGGAGTACACCCTAAGGTAGAGGCTTTTTGGAGTAACTCTTAGAAAGCACGGAGTTGGTCATAAACAGTGATGCAATAACCCTACAATTATGTATGCTCAATTATTTGGAGGGGAAATCTGGGGAAAGTGTTTTATATGGTTACATAGACAAACAGAAGTGAGGATGGAAAAACACAATCCAAAGGCTCGGATTTGTTGTGTCTACCCCAAATAGCATCCTGATACAAGCTTTATAATGCAAATCCACTGATACCAGTAAAATGGCATTTAAAACAAATAATAAAAATGAATAACATTTGCAAAGCAATAAAGATACCACCTTTGCAACCACTTTACTACAGTTTTGAAAAATGTTAGTAAATGGGTCTCTAAAGATGCAAATAAATAATATTTTATTAGATCTCAGCCCAGGAGAAAGGGGAGGAAAACCTTCAACTAGAATTACATGATTATTACTTTGCTCCTCCCTCAACCCAGAAAATGTTAAAATGGAGCATAAAATAAGTCTATAACAAGATTTATGAGGAAAGGTATTAGGGGCACATTGTGCAGAAAAGTCATTAAAATTGTTTGGGCTTGAAGAAGAGGAGGAAAAACCTTCTTAGAAAAATGAGAAATTCAGCTGCATCAAATGCCTACCTCAAGTGTACCTAAGGTTCAGCTCCATTTTCTATTAGGCAAGCTTCCTTGCACCAAACAAAACCCTAAGATTCTGTTTCCATCAGGAAAATTTGCTCAAAGAAATGATGTTGGCTTTGCATTCCTTCTGTCCGCTCTGGTAGATCCAGGCTATTGAAGAGTAGCAACAACGTAGGGCTGTAATTTTTGTATCCTTTAGGGGGTTTTCAGTAAAATTTTGCTGCTGTGTACAGAATAAAGGGGAATTACTGGTGTCCAGGTGCTCGTGCCTTAGTGTCCCTTCTTCGTCCTGTTTAGCCTTCCTGGTGGATTTTCTTTCTGGTTGGTTGTCCGCGTGTTTGGATAATCGTGACAACTCAGCATTATCCTGTATGTTTTGCTGCGGTCTGAGTTTGGTTAATACCTTTGATTCAGTATTCTGTGTTCTCCTCTCTCCTTGGCCAGTGCTTTTATGTTATGCTAAATCTCAGTGGATTCTGTCAGTCAGTTTGAGGGGGAGTGAGGGAATGTGTGTGTTTTCTTATCTGTCAAGTTTTAACTTGGACTTACTGTTTAACCAGGAAACTCTGCAGGACAAAGGAGATCTAACGAAAACCCTGTTCCTGTTGAGAATCTCCAAGGTTATGCAGTCGTATAAAATGGTGGTTTGGGAAGAAGCTCTGTAGTTCATCTTTATCCGAGTGATAGTTTGAGGGTGTTTTTTTTTTTTTTAAAGGAATGTTTCAAGGAGGTCTTTGAAAAACATTTTCTTCAAATGTTCATTGCATCTAAGGTCCCATTTTTGTCCTTTTATTTGCTCCAGAATACCGCCAGACTGCCAACAAAGGAAGGCCTGTACTCCCAGGAATTTTCTGCATTCCTCTCTGGAGTAGGCATTTTTCTCAGCTACAAAGGCCCTTTGGCGAATTCCCTCTAATCATTGGATTTACCCTGGGCTCTGATAGGTGCCATTCATGGACTTGATCTGCTGTTTGATGGGGCTGAGGCATTAATGGGATCTTTTCATGATAAACAAAACTGGGTAACATTACCAGAGGGGTCACAAAGCCGCTCTTGTCAGAGGTGTACTGCTTTCTCCCTCTTTCTCTTTCCATTTTTTTCCCTCCTTCCTCTTAGTCTTTTCCTTTCCTTTCTTTTTATGAATGTACGTTTCTGTCTGTGTGAAGCAGGGCCACTTCCAGAAGCAGATCTTCTGACCTTCGCTGTTGCTCACCAGTCAATGGCCAGCTACAGGTCTTTGCTGGGTGTAAGATGGTTCTATAAACTGATCTGCAGTAGCCCCGCAGCCTGCGGGGAGGTCTGTGTTTTCCTAATTGATTAAACATTGGAGGAACACTGCATGAAGAATATGGTTTAGAGATCTTTCTTACACGCTGGCATTTAAGTCCTGGGATTTGTGATGAATGAGGCTGTGGGAACCAACGCTTAAAGTGAGAATCTGACTCCATGTGGCTGCTCTGCCTGATGCACGTTATACCTCTAGCCTGTTGTCAGTGCCATGCTTTTTAGGGCAGTTTCCTGTTTGCTTCTGAGAGGAATGTAGAACCGGTTCGTCGAAACCTGATCCTTGCAAAATAGTACAGAAGTGAAAAGCGCAGATCAGATTTGTTTTAGGTGACACGACACTGGTTTTTGATGAAAAGAGACTATCCTCATGAGCTAGAGAGCGTGCAGTGATGTTATCTACATCATTTTATAAGCTTTCAGAAAAAAAAAAAAACTGTCTTATTTTGAATGGGAATCTTTGTGATGTAACTCGGGAGTAAGTAGAATTTTAGGCATCCTAATAGAGATATCCTGTTTATTTTCAACACATTGTGTTATATTCTGGCTTCATACTGGGGCCCAGGAAAAAGGACCAAAGAATGGTCAGGGAGAGCGCAGAGTGAGGAAGTGCATTGAACAGTGTTTTAAAATTCAGAAGGAGAAATGTAGTCCACTAGTTATGACTCTGCACTACCCCTGCAGGGGGCCTGGGTTCAATCCCTGGTTGGGGAACTAAGATTCTCCATGCCATGTGATAAGGCCAAAAAATAAAAAATAAATTAAAAAATAAAATTTAAAAGGGACGTTAGGACCAAGGTTGGTAGGTAAGGAATGATGCTTACCACTTCTCCTAAAGAAATAAGAAAGTTAAATGATCCATCCATAGAAAAGGACAGCACAGTGGTTACATGTTTCCACAAGCCATTTATGTCAATTCTTTAATCCTGATGTGTCCTGGTTAACTGTGGGTGTTCCATTATGGACCTCAGTTCCTACTAGGAAACAAACATATTAGGCTGCTTTCTAACTAAGATATGGTCATGCTGTTTCATAGCCCCCAAAGATCCCTCGCTTAGTAAGCTTTTTAATATACAGGTGCTGTAGTTCATGGAGAAGGCACTGGCACCCCACACCAGTACCCTTGCCTGGAAAATCCCATGGACAGAGGAGCCTGGTAGGCTGTGGTCCATGGGGTCGTGAAGAGTAGGACACAACTGAGTGACTTCACTTTCACTTTTTACTTTCATGTATTGGAGAAGGAAATGGCAACCCACTCCAGTGTTCTTACCTGGAGAATCCCAGGGACGGGGGAGCCTGGTGAGCTGCCATCTATAGGGTCACACAGAGTCGGACTCGACCGAAGTGACTTAGCAGCAGCAGCAGCAGCTGTAGTTCAAGTGGGGAAAGTTTGCCAGCCTGTACAACAGGATAGAGAATCATTATCTGCGGTAGATCAGTGTTTTATTCATTTTCTTTCAGATTTTGTTTTTTAATTATTGCTATTTGGGCTTCTCAAGTGGTGTAGCGGTAAAGGATCCGCCTGCTAATGCAGGCCAGGAGACACAGGTTTGATCCCTGGCTTGGGAAGATGCCCTGCAGGAGGAAATGGCAGCCCACTCCAGTATTCTTGCCTGGAGAATCCCGTGGACAGAGGAGTCTGGTGGCCTACAGTCCATGGGGTCGCAAAGAGTCGGACACAACTGAGCATGCATGCATTTGTTACAGTCAGTTCAATATAATCTATTGAAATCATAAACCAGTGTTCAAATCTGTTTTCAGTGACTTTTGCAACTGTTCAAAGTGGAGCTTCCGAGTCTCAATAGAAACCTACAGTGGCTGGTGTTGCCTGCTGAGCCCCATCATACCAGTTCCCAAAAGCCTAGCTAGGAATTTTTATTTTTTTCCATAAGGAAAGCTTCATGAGAGGCTTCTTTCACAGTCCAGTGGTTAAGACTGCACACTTCCACTGCATGGGGCACAGGTTCAGTCCCTGGCCGAAGAACTAAGATCCGGCATGCCATATAGTATAGCCAGAAAGTATTTTGTTGTTTTTTTTTTAACGGACTTCCCTGGTGGCTCAGATGGTAAAGCGTCTGTCTACAATGCGGGAGATCTGGCTTCAATCCCTGGGTCGGGAAGATTCCCTGGAGAAGGAACTGGCAACCTACTCCAGTACTCTTGCCTAGAAAATCCCATGGATGGAGGAGCCTGGTGCAGGCTACTGTCCATGGGGTCACAAAGAGTCGGACACGACTGAGTGACTTCACTTTCACTTTTTTATCTTATTTAATAGTCTGTGGTTTTACATATATGGTTATTGAATATATTCAATGTACTTTAAGGGCATAAATTTCATTTATATCTACTAGGGTCCCAGCCATAATGGCTATATTTTGAGCACCAACTGTGTCAAGCACTTGCTTCACATTATCCTTAATCCTCTGAGTCCCACTTTACAGGTGAGGAGCCTGAGGCTCAGTGCGGCAGCAGGGTTAGAGGGTAATGGAGCCAAATTCCAACTGCCTCAGGCAAACTGCAGTGGCTGTGTTCTTCCCCATCTGCCCTCTTGTCCATTCATTTATAACTCATGCTTCCAAACAGATGAAAACCTAACAATTTGGTCAAATATCCAAATGTTTCCAAATATCTGTATTTCATAGATTTTAGTTTATGACACGTTGGGGAGCAAGTCCTTTTCAATGTTTATTTATTCTCTATAGTACCTACATTTAACTGTCCCCTCCCCCCGCTAATGGCTCATATCCTTCTTTCCCCTGCTTCAGAATTCACCCATTACTTCATTGGCTTTCTTCCTTATCATCACAAGACACACACACTTGGGAAAATCTGCCTTATGATGTGATAATCGCAAGATATTTTCTGAATTGCAGAAGGTTTAAGTAGAGGAGGGTGAGGGCTTGAATCAACTTTATCTCTGGATGAGAAGAATTCTGGTCTGGGGAATTAAATGGAAGCGTTCTGGCCAAGTTTTGAATGCTTATTGAGGAAAAGCCTAATTCACTATCTATAGCAAATTCTCTACATTCTAGACATTTTACCACGGTCTGTAGCCTTTAGGATTCTGTAATTCTGCGGAGGAAAGTGATTATTTCCCAGATCGTGTTATTTTTATGATGAGAATTGGAGACTTTTTAATCTCTGGATAGTTTTCATTGTAATTTATAAACACCCCGCTGAATCTTAGGAAAGCTGGCGTTTCTAGTTCCATCATGAATGATCACATCTCCCTTCAACATTTCTGCCATCAAAGTAGCTCATTTCCTGATATTTGGGTTTTTCAGCTTCTCACAAAATCAGACATTGAGGCAGCTATGTGGGGACCTCAATAAAATGATAAGTAAATAAAATTACGATCCAAGGAAAGGGGAAAACGTTTGTCTCAGTCATCTGACTGTTTCGAGTTTTTCAAAACTCCAACTTACAAAATAATTATTTCACCATTGTAGATTTTGTTATATATGCAGTTTAGATTGTTTTACTAATTCCTGGTAGCAAATTAGGTCATACTTGCTCTGTTGACAATGAAAATGATTTGAATTGAATTCCCTTTGGGTTATTTCAGTCATTGCTACCTCCGAATATGATAGAAAGAATGGTAAATGTCAGTCTCTACATTCTTTAGTAGAGCTTTCCTGTATTCCACATTTTATATAGTGAGATTTTGCTGTGAAAATACTAGATCTTCGGATGTGAAATAGCTTAGCATTTCTCACACTGCGATTCCAGGGATTCATTTCTGTGCCCAAGATAGGCTCCGGTTCCTCTCCTCAAAATTCCTTCTCAGGGTGTTATCAAACTGGATAGAATCTGTTCCTTGTTGAGAGCATAGCCGCGCACTGGAGATCAGAGCTTATCAGATAAGAATCTCACGCAGGGTTCAGGTAGGAACCAGACACATGGCATTAACGCTACCACAGTGAAATCACATCAACTGCCAGTCAAGGACCAGCAGTGTCAAAGGAGATTGACGACTCTGTGAACTGTAATGCATGCCTAGAGCAGGCCACAGAGAACATGGCCACAATTTTATGGCTTTCAAAATCTGCCCCATTTTTGTATCAGAAGCTCCAGTCATTTCTGGAGACTCACTAAATTCCACCTGCTCACAGATAAAGCTGGATAAATCCACACCCTAGCCAGAGCAATTAAGGGAGATTTTGTGGTGTGCTCACTTGAAGCAGATTATTAAATTATCAGGAATTTTGTGAGCTGGTTGTTACACACAACAGTTATTAAAAAGTTAAGGTATGTACACATATAATGAAATATATTAAAAAGAAAGTTAATACACAAAGATCATTATTTCCAAGTTTTTACTGGACTTTACTATTATTTATGCGCTTGAGGTTATTTATGTTTATCGTGTTCATCAAGAGAAAACAGTATGTAATGCATGCCTCTCTTCCAGCCCTACATTCAGTGATGACACAGTGTGGTAGCTTGAAACTGACCACAGTGGGAACACTTATGTTACAGAATCTGAAAAATGCTACAAATAGAGCTTGACATATTGTTTTGATGATTGTCCAGATTTCAGATACGATTATTGACAACATTTTAACAGTTAGGTTAAATTTAAGCATGCTGTGTCTGTAGCCTTCATTGTGAATAGAGAAAAAAAAATGAGGAAATGTTTTTCAACTCTTCAGGAACTATTATCTAATTCAGCAAAGAAATTACTCACATTATTGATGACTGAGTGAAGTTCATTGTTTCACTTTGGTCTTACTTGTTAGTATAAATGAAAATATCAACCTGTATTTGTGTTGGAACTGCATTTGTTAATAGCATGGCTCTTTCTTTGCTAAATTGAATAGGAATCAAGCATGCGTTTGTAACCTGATTTTGTGACACTATATTTGGGGATAGAATTATAAAAAGTGATTATGAATTTTGTAAGAAATAGCAAGTCAAACCACAGTTACAGGTGTTTAGAATTAACAAACAGTATTTTATGTCTCACTATTATTATTTGAGATTGTTTGCAATACATTTTTCATATCACAAAATTTACAGTTAACTTGTGTAAGTGTAAATGTGCACACAGTTTTTTCACCTGGAGGGCCTGGAGTTAACCATTTACTAGATAATGGAAGACAGTAGAAGCTTTATGACCCGATTTCCATAAATCCTCCACAAATTTCTCTTGAGTCCTATTTTGAGGTCCTTGTCATTTCGAGGACGCCTGTGGAACTTTCAAACAGAATGAAAAGTCACACACGAGTACACACACATACACGCACACACACTTGCACCTTGGGGAATAAAGCTATCACCATGAACCTATTTAATCTTTGAAAATCTAATCAATACTTATATCTAGAATGCACTTAACTATTTCAGAAAACTAAGTCTTTTATGTTAGGCCCATAGAATAGTGTTTCAAGAATAGTAAAAATTGATGATTATATGAACTTTTTTTTAAATATCAGTTTCTTTTTTGAGAACCAATTAGGTGCCAGACTCTGTCCACAGAGACTTGGTCCTTGTTCTCTAGGTCAAGCTCAAATGTGTGTTCACAATACGGATCATCCCACTTGAAAGATATTTTTTTCATTCCAAATACATAGGAAAATTGGAGAATTGATGTGAATTTGTGAAGGCCGATGTTCATCTGAATTTGTTTTCCATAGACTGGTAACACTAAGTCAACACTATTGACCATTGGTTTTGTGTGGTATTCTGTAGCAGGCACATTCTTCAAAACTAATGTTTTAATAAATTCTGTGATCTAGATTCTGATATCTCCATTTTACACCAAAATGAGACATTTTACACAAATGTGTGCCTGCAATGCGGGATCCCTGGGTCAGGAAGATCCCCTGGAGAAGGAAATGGCAACCTACTCCAATACTCTTGCCTGGAAAATTCCATGGACAGAGAAGCCTTGTAGTCTAGAGTCCATGGGGTCGCAAAGAGTCGGACACGACTGAGCGACTTCACTTCACTTTCGTTGGAGATGGGATTTGAGTTTGGGTCTTCCTGATCCAAAAATTCTCTCTTTTCTGAAAAGGTTTTCACCCTGAGGCCCTAAGAAATAACACAAAACAAATACAAAATATATTCTTTCTTACATCATTCCTGAACACCCACAGAGCCTGGGGAAATGCTTTTCAACAAGTGTGAGGATAAAACCAAGTGACTTCTGGATGACCAGATTCATTTTCTGCCTTAGATAGCACAGCATGAGAAAACAGCTGCCCAGGAATGAGAGCATGGAACAGGAGACAGAGTCTTGAGATCTCTCTTTGGTGGAGAGAAAAGTGGGGAACCATATTTTGATCTTGCTGTTTATCTCTGATAACAACCAAGTCTTTGACCCACTGATACCGCAAGATACAGTTACTCCGCCCACAGTATGGTCTACTGCACTTTCTCCTCCCTCACTCTCCATCAATGTGCTGCTTAGCAAGCATTAACCCAATATTTTATATCTCAATTGTTTAAAGTAAAATGATCAGATAAACCAGGTTGTGTAGTTAGAAAATAAACCACACTGAGGTGTGATATAAAAGAAGAGAGAATATGTTATTTATAAATACTGATCCAAGATATACGTGTGTATATATATATATATATATATATATATATGTTGGTTTTTTTTTTTAAGAAATAAACATCAGGACATGTGATATCACTGGAAATACTGTCTCCCTTTAGTTGCTTTATAGCTCCCTGTATATTGATCTGGATTTTTTTATTTATATCTTTTCCACAAAACACACAATTTGGAACTGTGGCTTTGCTGATGAGAAAGGCTGAAACTTGGGACATTTCACTAAAGAAGTGCCTGGGAAACTGTTGAATGTAGAAATAGTCAGTGTACCCTAGGAAATGAAGAGGAATGTAGGATTGTTGGTCTTTTAAATTAGGATTATTAATTGGTTTACGCCATCAGTTGGAGGCGATATAAATTACAGTCTATTAGGAAACTTTGGAGAAATACTGAAGAACACAGAAGAGTGATCTGTGTGGGTGGGAAGGGATTCTTTCTGGTGAAAGTTGGAAAGCCTGCGGTCACAGGAGCAGACTGAGACATGGGGTGGGGGTGGGGAGGCGGGTCGGAGCAGTCCCTGTGAAAAGGAGCGAATAGAACAGGTTCGAAGTGTCACAGTGAATATTTATATAGGTCAAATGTTAGCAAAATGTTTCTGACAGCCCTGTCAAACACTGCATCGGTGGGCCTAGAGAGGCTGTTTGTGTTCTGAGCACAGTGCTGCTTTGCCTTGAAAATGACTGTGGATTAAATCACAGAATGTCTGAACCCAAAGTTCAGCCACATCCTCTGCCTGCTAGATCGGTGCGATGCGGACTTCTGTGCGTAATTAGCAGAAAACAGATAACATTCATTTCTATGGCTGGAGTGAGACAAAACGCACGCTGACAAATTAACGTTCGCAGTAACTGCCTAGAGCAGCTTGATTTCCTGGTAGAAGAAAAGGGAGGTGGTGTTAGATCTGCCAGGAAGAGTAAATAACAAAACCAAACATATCTCATTGTGATTATCATGAGTAGTAATTATAATGTCTTGAATGTGTCGGGTAATTTGCAAAGCACTGCCTAATCCAGCAGATAAATCATTAGTTTCATGTTCTAGGGAACTCTGGGCTGGGGAGGTTGGGGAGGTTTTTTCCAAGGTCACTGTCTGGGACTAGAATCTGGATTTACTGCTTCCACCCATTACTGTCCTTTGGCTGAGTGATCAAAGCTTTGCAATCACTATATCTGCTTCTAGATGATAAACTTACCTAACAGTTGCAAGCTGCAGAGCAATTCATTTTGAAACTGCTTCTGATATCAAGCACGGTGCAATTATCAGGTAATCTCTTTCAAATAATTGTGGCATATCCTATTTTTCCACAGTAGAAAGCATCCCAAATTAAGATGACAGTGCAAGCCACTCCTGACCCTCAGTTCCTTAGCAATAGTTCCTTAACTGCATTTTTTGTTGCGGCCTTACAGGTAAAGTTTTGCTATTTCGTAAATGAATAAAGCAAGGTGCACAGAGAATGATCCCTATATGCCCAAGACTCATTGGTTGGTCTGATGATTCTAAATAATATTGTTTATTAATCAATTCAAACAATCGTTTGGATATTTGGGGGATTACATTGCCTGCTAGTTTGACTACTTACTTTAAAACTCTTAAGCATGTAGTGTATGTATAATTCTATCGCTTAGTGAGTTTTTGATTAGGCAAACTGAGGAGTGAGACAGCATTTTTTACAAAAATTAAAATTTGCAGTTAAATAGAAAATCATTTACATCAGATTCTGCAGCACATGTCCTCTTTTTCTTCTTAAAGGTTTGGCTTTCTGATTATTTGGGGAGGTTCTAACAGACTGACTTTATCTCTTAAATACATACGTGTGTTTTTATGACTGGGGAATGAGGATAAATACTAAGAGTATTTATTATTATGTAGAATTAGTGATGTTGATATTTTCAGTTAAACCAAATGAAACTGATGTTTTTATAAGACAGAAATGGTTAGATATTTTTCTGTTTCTTCAGCTTCAGCCCACTGATTCTTTATCAGGCTTTTTATCAAGCTTCTTCCATGTCCTTTCACTAGCTTTTGAAACCAATTCTTTTCTCAGCAGAAAAGAAAAAGAAAAATCTTACCACTCGTCTGTCACTTTGCTTGTTCATCATTTTCTCTAGGTTGAGGAATAGAAGAAAAATTAACAAAAAAATAAATAAAATACTTCTTAGCAAAACTTGTCCTGTGCCTGGATGCTGCTCTTATCACAGTCAGATGAGTCTTCAACTACGCTTGCTCTGAAAATAGCCACACAAAGCAATAATGTGCATGTAAATGTTTGTCTCTTTACATGTCACTATTTTTGCTTGTTTCTTCTTACATAAGGAATATTTTTCTTTAAAAATGTATTTTGAACACATATATTCTTTTTTCTGTTTACATTAAAGTAGCATTTTTTAAAAGAAATTTTGGGTCATTCATAAAAGTACAAGAAATCAAATAAAAATTGCTCTTAATCTTAACTCTCCAGAGGCAGTCAGCATTAATATTTTGGTATAATTCTTTCAGAGACAAAGGAAAGAATTGTTTTAAAAAACCAAATGTAATATGGAGACAAGCTTACTTAGAAAATTTGGATAATACTTTACCTATAATTTGGATTCGGCTTTTTACACTTCACAGTATACTGTAAGCATTTCCCACATCATTAAAGACTCTTCAGAGTAACCAGAGTGGATCAGCAGTAGTTCACTTAAAACAAGTGAACAGGCTGCATTAAAAACCAGCCAGAGCCTTACTAAAGAGCTGATGCTATGAATACCAATCATAGCTTAGTTGCTGTTCCATATGTTAATTTAATTTGACAGAGTAAGAGTCTTTGAAGTCCTAATTCTCTTTTGCATCCAATAAACCAGTTTTTATAGTGCCTGAACTTTTAGACATCAGCCTACAGCTAAACTCTTGTCGGGAAGTTGCCATGAGGTCACATGGAACGATGGCTGGAGGGGGAGGTTCTCTGAAGTCTTGTGAGAGAGGTGAGGGAGACTGGGAGGGGTCGCTGGGGGGGGTCAGTGCCTGTGCGACAGCATCTTGTAGGCATACAGATGTGTTGCCATTTTACACGAGAGCCCTTGAAGGGTGGTTTCTACAGAAGCGGGTTCAGTAGCCCAGCAATGTTCATTAATAAGTGTTTTAAGTACATCTTTGTGTTTTTCTGTGGGCTCCGTGGCTTTAGGAGGGAAAAGCTAAGCAGAAGCTTCAGCGGTACGTGGTTTTTGCTTCCCCTACTGGAGCAAAAAGGAGATTCTGGAGTCTTCCCCACCCTCAACATTTAGAATTCAAACTGTCGCAGAATGTTGGGGGTGGGGATACCTTTGTTTTCACGATGGTCAGAATTGGTGGTACTGGTCAGAGGGGTGGAGGCCATTAAAGAGGAGGATCAAAATGAAAGAGGTTAAGAATAAATGATGCTGAACACCAAGTCCTATGGGGAAAGGATTTTGAGTTTTCTTTTATTATTCTTTGTTTAGATTGTAAGTTCTTTGAGGGCAGAATAGCCTGCCTATAAGGTTTTATATGCTTAGGAGCTGCTGTGAGAGGCTTAGGAGCCATTCTGGTCATTCTCAGTTGCTAAATCGTCTTCAACTCTTTTTGCTCCCATGGACTGTAGCCCACCAGACTCCTCGGTCCATGGGATTTTCCAGGCAAGAACACTGGAGTGGATTGCTATTTCCTTCTCCAGTGGACCTTCCCGACCCAAGGGTCGAACATGGGTCTCCTGCATTGCTGGTGAATTCTTTATCACTGAGAGCCACCGGGAAGCCCTAGTCATTCTAGAGGCTCACCATTAGATATAGTGGTATAATTGCTACAAACATTAAAGATCAGTACCTTTTTAAGCTGGGTTTCATTCACAATTACTGCTCATCTACAACGTGCCACACCCATGCCACGTAAGCAACTTGTTCCAGTGGTGAATGGGCAGTCCCTGAGGCTGAAGATGATGGAAACCAAGCGTGTGAACTGTTCACTTCAGTGAAGTCCTCTGGTGGAGTCTTGTGCTGAGTGTTCTGGGCCTCTCAGCATTTGTGTAATGTTAGATCACTCAACGATTAACGAGCAGGAGGGAAAATGATGGAGAGATTTAAAGAGGAGTCTGTGCCCCTCTTTAGAAGCACCTGGAAGGCCTGTCCTTTGGGGAGTTCTTGGTTAATGACAGCAGTTTGGGAATAGGGAGCTGAAAGATAGAGTGGTCCCTGGGGAGATACACAAGCCAACATTTAGGGAAATTGGTCATTAACGGGAAGCTATTGGACAAGCGCTTAATTTTTCCAGTAGGGATGTTTCTAGGTAACAATCCTGTTGTGGCTAAGTGGTTCTGGGACGTGGTAGACATGGGATTAGGCAGCTGCACTGGAGAGCCATGATGTCATTGGGTTTCCGACATCATTTCCAGGCCTCCTACTGCGCCTGAGTGGTATGAACTACCGCTGTGACCTAAGTTCCATTTTGGCATTCCCTTTCAGCTTCTACCACGGCTTGTCAGTCTTTACAAATGTAGCTTGACTGCCTCTTGACACTAGATTTCTCAGTTTTTACTCCTTTAAATTAAATGGACACTGTGTCTGTCTTAATCCTGTTTGTACTGATATGACGCAATCCCACAGACTGGGGCGATTATAAACATCAGACATTTCTTTCTCACAGATCTGGAGGTTGGAAGTCTCAGATCAGGGTGCCAGTGTGGTTGGGTGAGAGCCCTCTGTGTATTCCTGTGGTGGAAGAGGCCAGCCAGATCTGGGGCCTCTTTTATTTTCTATTGATTTATTTTTTAAATTTATTTGACGGTGTCACATTTTAGTTGCAGCACAAAGAATCTTCATTGCAGTGCACCCTCTAGTTGCAGCTCCCAGCTTCTCTAGTTGTGGTGCTTAGGCTTATTTGCTTCATAGCCGATCAGATCTTAGTTCCCCAACCAGGGATTGAACCCACATCCTGCATTACAAGGTGGGTTCTTAACCACTGGACCACCAGGCAAGTCCCTGGGGCCTCTAAGCACTAATTCCTGAGGGCTCTGCTCATGACCTAGTCACCTCACAAAGGCCTCTCTCCTAAAACCATTACTCTGAGGGTTAGGATTTCAGTATATGTATTTGGGGACACACATTCAGACCATAGCGATAACTATATAGTCTTAAGATTAAGCATTTAGAAGAAACTACATTCTCTCCTTGTGGAGGAGAAAGGTCAGTTAGACAATCAAGTGGACCGAAAATTTGACCAAGATTTGGTATGAATACATTTGTGAGATCTTACCTGATTTCTATGATGAATTATGGTCCGGTATAAAAGGCGCTCTGACTTGCTCTTGCCTGACTTAGAAACAGTCTTTGCATATCAGTGACAGCTATATATGACCTGGCCTTCCTCTCCCTGCTCAAGAACAGGCCCAGAAAACTGTTGGCCTGAGCTATGAACTCATCCTCTCCATTTGGTTTATCTCACACAGCATTGTAGCATTGTTCTTAAGTCTGTTCTGTTCTGTGCAACTTCTTGCTCATGTATTCCTATACTTCTCATCTTGTTAAAGTCTTATCTCTTGGCTTCCACATATTTCCCTGCTCCACCTCTGTTCTGGCCTGGCCACTGTCCTCTTTACTCTTTCCCTCTTTGCATTCTCACTGTGAGGTGACTGATCTCCATTGTTTCTGGGAAGTGGCATCAGATGGTCTTCTCTTGGCTCATCCACAGCCTTTCCACAGCTCAGGGTCACTACATTGCAGTTGATTAATTATGCATCTGTCTCTGCCTTGAAGAGACTTTCATCTTTAGCAATTCCCTTGGCATCTTATGGGAACTTAATAGATGCTCCTGTTTTTACCCACCATAATTTCAGTAAGGAAGTTTGTTCTGCTTTCCAGATAGTCGATTTACAAACAGACTTTTGAAACTCAACTGTTGTGTAGGTTGAGGACTTCCTGCATTGTGGTCAAACTACAGCAAAAGGCTTTTTGTTGCAGAACTGTAATCTTGATGTACTTTGGCCCCACCTGAATTCCACTGTAATTGCCTTTACAACATATATCCTGCCATCATCTTAAAAAGGTTTAGCTCTGAACACATCCGCTGGCAGAGGATTTGTTTTGCTTTTCTTTTCTAGGAAACTGTAGCTTAGCAAACTATTAGACTGTCTGACTTTAATTTTTCTTACTTTTAACTGTTGATTAATTTTTTTAATGTGAATAGATTAGCTTTGTTTGTGTATTATAGTCAATAATTATATGTTAGCAGTTTAATAATTTTAATAACAGAGAGTACATCTAAGTCTTCTAGTATTTGTTTGCATGTAAACCCTGTACCTAAGAGCTGCAGTACTTTCAAAAGAGCACATCAAAGTAATTGTTTTGCCTGGCGCCTGTACAAATTTCTGCTGGGACCTGTCCCATTTAATATAAATTATATTACCTGTGGAATTTAAGAGGATGTAAGGTGTAACATGCCCAGCAGGCAGGAAATTTAAACTATGGATTGCCTTAAAAAAAAAAAAAACTTTTGTTTGTTCCTGTAATATGGGATACTTAGCATCCCTAATTTCTGTTTAATCTTTTTATAAGCATAGCTTGAATTTTGCATTCATGTGGAAAACAAGTTCAGAAATCCTTTTGTTTTCTCAGGTTAACTTGAAAATGAAGACTGTCTAAAGCCAGTGGCACTGAAGCTGTGCCTGACTTGGTGATCTAGGAAAGAGATGCCATTATCTGAATAAGTCGATTTAGAAACAGCCCCTGCCCTACCAAAAAAATGAATAATGACGAAATTAGGAGCCCTAGACCTAATTTAACCAAGTCACCATGCTTCAAGCCTGATGTCATGTCTCTATTTTGCCTACATAGCCATGAATTTAGGAGTAGAACATCCATGGGCAGGGTTATGGAAACATAAACCCCATATTCATAAATCCATTGCATATAATTTTATACTCTGCTTACAGGACCAAGATGTTAGACTATACCACGTGGCAGGAACATGTACCCACCCAGACATGCCAGGAGAGGGCTCTGGCCTTCCTGTTGCGTTCACATCTTCCATGACTCCCTGACTGGCCTCTCTGGTGTCCTGTGCTCAGCCCTTTGGGACCATTTGGTCCTAACATGTGAGATTGTGTGCCTGTGTGCTAAGTCACTTCAGTCCTGGCCTAATCTCTGAGACTGCATGGACGGTAGCTTACCAGATTTCTCTGTCCATGGGATTTTTTCAGGCAAGAATACTGGAGTGGACTGCTATTTTCCTCCTTCAGGGGATCTTCCCGACCCAGAGATCGAACCCATATCTCTTATGCCCCCTGCACTGGCAGGTGGGTTCTTTACCACTAGCACCACCTGGGAAGCCCAAGATGTGAGATTGCTGCATGCATTGTGTCTTGGATGTTGAATGTGTAGAAGAAACACTTTCACTAGAACAAAAAAAGAAGAGATGGGTTAAAGTTAATGGTACAAAAGAGGATATACCGAGATGTAGAGAGAAAGAAAGGCGAGAGAGAAACAGAGAAGGAAGGAGGAAGGGAAGGTTAGAGAAGCTAAGAGCAAAGCTCTAAAGATTGGCTCCTAGAGCCTCCCTTTTTTGCGCCCCAGATGGTTCTCACGTTCAGTCATACTCAGCTCACAGTCTGGCCTTGAGCACTTATCCGTGGGATACCACAGCTGAAAAAATGCTCCTTTCCTGCCCCCAGGGGGAGGAGGAGGCTCTGTGTAATCTTTTAATTCAGTCATTGTCTTACCATTCACATTAAACAGATCTCCATTACTAGGAAGCCTTTTTCTTTTTTGTCCAGTAATCCACGTATTCTTTCTAGATGTCAGATATTACAGTTATGAAAAATAGTTACCACTTACTTAAGTACTGTGTTAAATCTTTTATATCTTACTTAACAATCTTGATATCTTACTCAGTCTTTACTCCTGTAAAATAGATACTGTCATTGCAACTTTATTGATTACTCAGTAAGATAGGTATGGATATAAACACTTGTATTGATAATTCTACATAAAGCCTGTGGTTTTTCCTTTGTAGCTATATGCATCTCTCTCTGCCCCGCTTCTGCAGACTCTGATTTTCCATGGATGTCTTCAGATAGGAACATGGGTGCTGGATCCTGGGACACTTTTTTACAGTCCCCTCCTTTTTTCCTTTTTACAGTAGTTCCTTATGAGTTCTCGGAACACTTTCCGACTTAAGCAGAAATGCACACCTCCATTTCTTTTGGTTTTCTTACATGCTTCCCCTTTCCTTAACAGAAAAAAACTAAGTGCCCTTTGTTCCATGAGTTGACTGAATTCAGAGGGCAAAATCAATTCAAGTTTTGAACTGTATAGACTTTAACAACTAGCAATTAGTAGTCACTGAACATCAGTGTTTAAGAGATCTGATTTTCCATCTTTTGTTTATCCCACTGAAGTTTATTCCGTACGATCCCCCCGCCAGACTCTGCAACCATGGGGCCTTATGACTAATAACCTTATAAATAATAGCATCAAGAAACAAGGCTTCAGAAGTATGCAGATACTGTGTACTTAGTCGCTCAGTTGTGTCGGACTCTTTGCGACCCCGTGGACTGTAGCCCGCCAGGCTCCTCTGTCCATGGGATTCTCCAGGCAAGAATACTAGAGTGGGTTGCCATGCCCTCCTCCAGGGAATCATCTCCACCCAGGGATCAAACCCAGGTCTCCCACACTGCAGGCAGATTCTTCACCATCTGAGTCACCAGGGAATGATACCAGTGACAGACATTGGCTAGTCCTAAAAGCTGATGTATATCTAATAGGAACTCAACTTGATTTCAACATAAGACTCTATGATCTTGGAAGACTGCAGATCACTTGGAATACTGTGATAAGTTATATTAATAAGCTTAAGGCACAAGCAAGCTTAGAAAATGTCTCTGTGCTCAAATGTTGAGTCTGGGAAAGAACTGAGTTTTGTTGTTCGAAAAACAGATATTCAAAGGTTGGGATAGCAGAAACCCTATCACTTGACTCTAAAGTCAGTTTTAGATGAAAGGAGAGCTTAATAATGGGGCTGGTTGTTGGGAGGATCAGGCTTCTAAAAACCTTGATATGCTTTCGGCCTTTCTCGGAAGCAGGTGACTGAGTAGTTACCGTCCACATCGTCTGCTCCACAGAGCAGCTTCTCTGTTGGCACACTGCTTGGCAGAGCTCCAAGGAAAGCTGTGCGATGACAGTGAGATTAGGACGCAGGAAGCAGGGCTGGGTGAGAGGCTCTAAGCTGTCTCTTTCTCTGTAGCATGGTCAATTCCACCAGCACAGCTTATGCCAAACACTGAACCTCCTAATGAGCACTGGGTCATTTGAATTTTCATGATATCAGACAGTTTCATTTGAAACCCTTTCTGTCTGTAGTATGTGGATCCCTTATGCTGTAGCTTCTCCACCTTCCTTAAAACCCAGGGCATCTTTATAGAAATAACACCATGCATGGTGAAGCCTCCATCTTGCTAAATATCCAAGATGTGGGATCACACTGAGCTCTTTATTTATTAGTGATTTCATGCTTGAAATTGTTTAACAAGCATGTCCCAATGGGAATGAGGCTATATTATGGTAGCATCTCTATGCCAACTTCTGCTCTCTGTGGATCTGGATATATTTCCAGTAATAGATACTATATTATATGAAGTATCTAGTATAAATCAGAGCTTCAGACCATGCTTCCTAACTTAGAAACCATAGCTCTCTTCAAATTCATTATCTATAACTGTATTTTCTTCCCATTAGCTTTCCTGTTTATCTTCTCTTTATAATATCAAAACAATCAATAATTGCAATTCTTATTAGCACTTTTCCCAAAATGATTCTTAAGGCAAATAATAAATATTTTTAAATTTCTCCATATTATTTTGGTAAACTAAACAAAGTTTTCTAAATGTTAACGTGAACTTGATGTATTTTTTATATTTTGTCATTTACTTCTCCAGAGAACATACTATAAATTTTTCAGAGCTGCGATAAAAAAAAAACGATGACCTCCTCTGTTTCAATTTTGAGTAAATGGATGAATAAACAAATGGAAAGAATGTTCTCTGGGTTCAGGCTTCAGATCGGACTTGTAGCAACGTAGAGAACAAAAGCTTAGGGACTACCCTGGCAGTCCAGTAGATTAGACTCCGAGCTTCCAGGGAAGGGTCGCAGGTTGGATCCTTGGTTGTGGAACTAAGATCCCACATACCACGCTGTGTATGGTGGGATTCCTTTTTCCTTTTCAAAGGAAAAAAAAGAGAAGAACAAAACCTTAATGCTTCCCATTCTCTAGAACCATGAGGAATCTGGTTTCCTCAACAGGTCTGTAGAAGGACATGGATATCTAAGACACACGAGTCCTTTTTATTGTTCTCTTAATCTGATCAGTGTTTTCCAGCAATTCTCCTGCCACCCTTGCAAGCAGTCTCTAGAGTTTACAGTGATTCACATCAAAGTTAAGGGAACAACCTGAGGTGGTAGAGTTGACAGCCAGCCCTCAGAATGTGGTTGAAAATGCAGGTTAAGATTCTGGAAAGAATCCTGGATTGGGGGTTCATCCAGAGACCTAAAGTCGAGTCTTGGCTCTGTCAGTTATAAACTAGATAAGTCCCTTAACTCTCTGGGGCACCGTTTGCACAACTCTAAAAATAAAAATTGCCATAGAATGATAAAGCCTAATATACTTGAAATTGAAAAGTAAATGGAGCATTCTATTTTCTAAAATGAGATTACTCTTGCGTGTGTGCTAAATCCCTTCAGTTGTGTCCAACTCTGTGCAACCCTATGGACTGTAGCCCTCCAGGCTCTTCTGTCCGTGGGATTCTCCAGGCAAGAATGCCAGAGTGGGTTGCTATTTCCTCCTCCAGGGGATCTTCCCAACCCTGGAATCGAACCCTCGTCTTTTACATCTCTTACATTGGCAGGGGGGTTCTTTACCACTAGCACCTCCATTAGATCCATATAAATATAAGGTTAAAAAACAAAAAAAGAATAAGCTGCTTTAAGGATTGCCAAAGCCCCTAATGTGGTCATTTAGCACTTATGTATTTCTGCTGTGAGGTAGGACCACACTTAAATTCTTCCATTCAGATTAAAACCTATATTGCTTGAAACACTTTCAGAGAAGGGGAGGCTATAGGACGTGGTTCCACAAAGACCTTATTGAAACAAAAGTGTTTTCACTATTTGTCAGCATGATTGTTTTGTTTTCTGTTTGTTCCACATCCAACATTTCTTCCTCCATTCCTTCTACCATTTTGTGCTGTTTTGTAGTTTGCTAAAGTTGGCTTAAAGCTCAACATTCAGAAAACGAAGATCATGGCATCTGGTCCCATCATTTCATGGCAAATAGATGGGGAAACAGTGGAAACAGTCAGACTTTATTTTTGGGGGGGCTCCAAAATCACTGCAGATGGTGATTGCAGCCATGAAATTAAAAGATGCTTACTCCTTGGAAGAAAAGATATGACCAACCTAGATAGCATATTCAAAAGCAGAGACATTACTTTGCCAACAAAAGTCCGTCTAGTCAAGGCTATGGTTTTTCCAGTGGTCACGTATGGATGTGAGAGTTGGATTGTGAGGAAAGCTGAGCGCCGAAGAATTGATGCTTTTGAACTGTGGTGTTGGAGAAGACTCTTGAGAGTCCCTTGGACTGCAAGGAGATCCAACCAGTCCATTCTGAAGGAGATCAGTCCTGGGTGTTCATTGGAAGAACTGATGTTGAAGCTGAAACTCCAGTACTTTGGCGACCTCATGCAAAGGGTTGACTCATTGGAAAAGACCCTGATGCTGGGAGGGATTGGGGTCAGGAGGAGAAGGGGATGGCAGAGGATGAGATAGTTGGATGGCATCACCGACTCGATGGACAGGAGTTTGAGTGAACTCCGGGAGTTGGTGATGGACAGGGAGGCCTGGCGTGCTGTGATTCATGGGGTCGCAAAGAGTCAGACATGACTGAGCAACTGAACTGAACTGAACTGATTGAGTGGCAGCTTTTCTTCTTTTCCTTCTCCCTGGCGAGTTCCTTCAATGGTTTCCTTTATTTTAAGCAAACCTCACTTTTTATCTTTTCTCCAGAGTCAGTCATCTTGACTTCTGCAAAGGAAGAAGATTTCACAATGTTCCTTACCCACTAAACTCCATTACATGTAACCATCTGAGAAGGAAACTTTCCTTTGTGTTGCAGTGGAAGCCCATTTTCTATTCTTATTTCTTCAGAGTAAGTTTCAAAGGAGCTGACTACCATCCTTTAGGTCCACCCTTCCTAGACGTTACTTCGGTAAAGTGATCTCACTTTTCAGTGTTTTTTGTCAAGCATGCGTTCTAGAGCTTCCTTTCACTTTTTCTCATCAGGCGTATCGTTCAGCCTGTTAGTAAGTATCGTGGTGTGATTGAAAGAATATGGGCTTTGGGACCTCCCTGGTGGTCCAGAGGTTAAGAGTCTTGCCTTCCAATGCAGAGATGTGGGCTCAATCCCTGGTCAGGGACCTCAGATCCTACATGCCACAGGACAACCAAGCCCACGTGCCACAACTAAGACCCAATGCAGCCAAATAAATGTTTAAAAAGAAGAGAAAGAATATGGGCTTTGTAGTTAGACCTGGGTTTGAATCTGGGCCGTGTGACTCGGAGCACCTACCTTGTCTGAACTACAGTTTTCTCATTTATCAAGAGGGTTAACCGGGCTGTGTCACACAATGCCTGTCAGAATTGATGATGCAAATAATGTTTCTAGTGTATAATCTGTGCTCTGATAAATATGAGTTCCCTTTCCCTGTGACTCTCCTCCACGTCAGGACACTTATTTCCTACTAGTTTGGAGCCTGGGATTAAATAGAATTTGAAATAATTCTACTTACTCACCCCCCATGACATTCATTTTCCCCCCATTATACTGTTTCATCACTAGATTTCCTCCGAGGTATTCATGCCATTCTGTGTCCACATGGACAATCACGTCCAAGAATCATCTCTGAAAAGAGAACATCTCAAGGAAACAAAACCCTCAAAAGTGACTGAATTGGCATTTTTGTCGTTCAGTTGCTCGGTCATGTCCGGCTCTTTGCGACCTCATGGACTGCAGCACACCAGGCTTCCCTGTCCTTCGCCA
Source organism: Ovis canadensis (assembly GCF_042477335.2). Lineage (NCBI taxonomy): Eukaryota > Metazoa > Chordata > Mammalia > Artiodactyla > Bovidae > Ovis > Ovis canadensis. Next base: position 159,689,175 of record NC_091247.1, on the reverse strand, counting down.
TCTCCCGGAGCTTGCTCAAACTTATCTCCATTGAGTCAGTGATGCCATCCAACCTTCCTGTCCTCTTTCGTCCCCTTCTCCTCCTGCCTTTAATCTGTTAGAGGGGTCTAAGATAGCTCTTGACTTCATTTCACCTTGAAGAGTTTCCCAGGTTGGCTCTATGTGGCTTCTTGGCAGCTCTCTCCAACACCGGACCTGTCAGATGTCCTTCAGATCGTTTCAGAACTTAGTTACTCATTTCTGGGTTTCCACCTGAGGTCTGGGTGAATTCCAGGATGCAGTTTCACTGCTGATCTGTGTGGCACCCTTGTGCAAATTATAAAAAGGCATCCATTCTCAGCAGGTGCAACAACGTCATGCCTGGAAGGATGGCCTGCGGGGTGGAGGGCAGACTAAACTTTGGGCACACTAGTACAGATTTAACCTTTTTGTAGAAACCAGAGTGCTGGCTCTGGTGTGGCTTAATGTTAGCAGGCAGATGCTCACGACATACTGGCTTTGTTTTTTTGATGTCATCCAACATTAACCTTCCTTTCTCATTCCATTGGCCTTCCTCTTTTCCTATAGCAATTATTCTTGATACAGTATATAATAACATTTCATTCCCTGCTTCAGATTTGGTTACTTCTACTGGTTCTAGCTACTTCTTTACATGCACTTTTGAATACCTGTGCGGCCTTTACTTCATGTGGAGTTACTCTTTGTGTTTAAATTATAGGCAATTTGGGATTAAGCCAAATAGATGTTCCTAACATTTTCAACACTCTATTCATAGATTCTTTTGAAAAGCAAATTGGTGAAATCAATATAGTTCATTCCTTTCAGTGTTGTTTCTGCCTCTTCTCCATTCCTCTCTGGAGAGGACTGTAATGAGCATCTGAAATGGCCTAAACCAAATTAATGGCAAGGCAAAGAGGAGGGCTCACCAAGAGACTTCATAATCCACACATTGGTAACTTTCACAGGAAATGGGAGTTCAGAGGTTCTGAGAGGAGTCCTCTGCTCTCTCCCGTAGCAGGAAAGAAGATCCTTTTCCGTCAAGTTTACAACTTGTGTAAATGCTGCATAGAGCAGTAAGGAGGTGCAGTGAACAATTAAATTTTCCAAAGCTTACTCAAACCAGTTCTGGTGAACTTATAAGTCTCAGCCAGCTTGTTCTCGTATCCAGTAACTGTTGGTTCTTTTTAAATTCATCTCAAGAAGATAGAAGAAAACTTTAGTGCAAAAAGGGAGGGATCAAATTAAGAAATGAGAAACCAGAGGCACACTTTCCTGACAGCTTGATGTACTATACTGCAGATAAGTCCTGTGATGGATATGCTTGGGAATGCCATTATTAAATTTGCCTTGCCTTCATCTTTCTTCATTTATTTCTAACATGCCTGTTTGGCCAGTGCTTGCCGGGGAACATAACAATAAAACCACCATTAAGTTAAGTAAATAGAAAAATCTAATAGATATTCATATAACTTCAGCTGGAGGCATTTCTTTCATGCTCTGTAAATCACCAGAAAACATGGGATAGAAACCATTCCTGATCTGTCTTAGGCTGTGCAGGGTACCCTGAGAAGTTTGCCTGGTTATTACTTCTCCGAGTGTGTTGAGGGAAGAGAGCTGGGCAGAGGAGACCATGAATGCAGAGCAGGCTGGTGGAAGATAGATCTGAGGAGCTGGGAACACCACTGCTTTTTCTTGCTGATGGGAAGGTGGCCAAGCAGCCAGGCTTTGGGAAAAGAGATCATGCAGTCTGGTTTCTACATGTTGGCTTTAGATAGCCATGAACTATCTAGTCTGTGTATTTTGTATTCATTGGGAAATAAGGGACTAAAGAGAAAGTGAAAAGTGAGGGCCAGAGATGGAGATCTGGGGCTCCTCTGAGTATAGGTCCTGATTGCAGCCATGTGGGTGCTCAAGGGAGTGAGCAGAGAAGAAAGAGAAGACCCAGGAACCCTGGGGCTGAACTCTGGGGGTACTAAGTAATGCTGCATAGAGAGAGGAGGAGGGAGTCAGAGAAGAAAGAAGAAGCAAGTAGAGATATTTGAGAGTCCCATGGCATGGATCCTGTGCTGCTGACTCCACGAGGAGGTTGGGAAGTCTACTCTGGAAGTTGACTAGTTGACTGGACCCCTAGAACTGGGACACTGGTAAGAAGCTCAGTCAAGTGCCTCGGTGTTTGATGCCTCATAAACGGGATGAACAAAAACTTAGACTGCTGGAAAGAGGCAAACTTGGGGCAGAATCTGGGTCTGATCATCTTGAGAGAATAAGGGAATGAGTGAACAAATGAATCAGTCAAAGAAACAGATACAAGTAATCATGGGTTTTTTCCCATAAAAGAGGATAATAGCATAGTACTCAACAGTGCCTATAAAGTCACTGACAGGCCTAATACGTAGACAGGGAGAAGGGAGGAGAGGAGTTGAGAAAAGAGAGGTATCACTGAGGAGAAGAGAAGACAGAGGTGGTGAGCAAAGATGACCAGGGGATTCCTGGAGTGTGAAGTTGGAGAGGTCAACAACTTAAATGTAGGGATTTGGCCTTTAATTTTTATCTCTAGCTGTTTCCCAAACATTCATCTTGTCCCTCGGATGGAAATTTAAACCTCTTGGCAGAGATAGAAACTTCTTTTGTCTATCTCTCTAGTACCTAATACAGTATAATATTTATTCTATACTTAATGACAGATTGAAAGAAAGAGAGGCACATTTTCAGTCCTTACACATTTCAGTGTGTAATTATTGAGAAATTTAATCAAAGGAAACCTTTTTTTGAAGTATAGTTTATTTCCAATGTTGTGTTAGTTTTGGGTGGTTTAGTTTTATATATGTGTATGTGTATATGTATATGTATATATAATTTTTTTTCTCTTTTTCACATTCTTTTCCTTTGTGTTAAGTCACTTCAGCCATGTCTGACTCTTTGCGACCCTATAAACCATAGCTGGTCAGGTTCTTCTGTCCATGGGATTCTCCAAGCAAGAATACTGGAGTGGGTTGCCATGCCTCCTTCAGGGTATCTTCCCCACCCAGAGATCGAACTTGCGTCTCTTATGTCTCTTGCGTTGGTGGTCAGGCTCTTTGCCACTAATGCCACCTGGGAAGCCCCTTTTTCCTTGTAGGTTATGATAAAATATTGAGTATAGTTCTCTGTGCTATACAGTAGGCCCTTGTCTATTGTCTATTTTACAGATGAAACCTCCAATTCTGATAAATCAAACTAAAACGCCCCTTCTCCATTCACAGTTGACTTTTTAACTTGGATTTTGTAAACCATTTTCCCCAACTTTTTCCTCTAAAAGAATGTACGTTACTTGTGAAATGACCTTCCGAGCCCACCATACAAGCTTCCTTCTTAATCTTAGCAAAATGAGGACATACCTGTCTAAAGGATTTGAAATATGCTTCTTTCTCCTCCCTCATTCCAATTTTTGTTCTGTTTCCATAAAAATAACTGTAAGTATTTGCAGATGAATTTTAAAGACTGTGTTGTTCTGAAGGAAAATGAAGTGTCCGTGTAAGTCTGATAGAAATACTTACAAAGAGAGCTCAGGCATGTTGAGGTGGAGTGTGCATGTGGGAAACATAAGCAGGGGCTGGTGAGAAAATTTGGTGGAGGTGGTTAATTAATTTTGAACCTGGGAAATGCCTCCATAGTTAGTCCACAAGATCTCCTTTAAAGAATCCCAACACCTGGAAAACATCAGCTTTTTAATTTTCTACCAGTTTGCGTGCAGCAAGGATCTGACTGAGAATGATGCTTTCAAGTGGCTTTGAAAGCATCAAAAATGTGGTTTTCTTATCATTCAAAAATATCTGCGTATATTTTTCTCAAACTTTAAAAAGGAAAGAAATAAAATTTGCCTTCTGGTGGAGATCAAGATGGAAGTGTTGACAAATATCAGAAGGCTGGAGAGTCTAGAAATAGTCTTGGGAATGGCTTCTGTATGTAACTTGAGCATGCTCTATCACCTGTGCTCCTATAAGGGCAGAGAAGAGACTGTTGAAAAATGCTCTGATGTTACATTTTTTATTAAATTTGTAAGGGTTGCTGGCACCTATTTCCTGGTAGTCATTCCCGCTTTTCGGGGTGATGTCAGTGATACTATGGAGCAAGAAATACCAGTGGGTCAACCGTAACAAAGTGCCTCTAGATGTAAAAAAGTGTAGAACTACTGTATGACCCAGCAATTCCACTTCTGAGTATATATCTGGAAAAAATGAAAACACTGCTTTGAAAAGATACATGCACCCCAGTGTGCATAGGAGCACTTAGAATAGCCAAAATATGGAAGCAATCCAAGCGTCTATCAACAGAGGAATGGATAAAGAGGACGTGATGTATATATATAGAGACACACACACACACACACACACACACACACACACAGTGGAATACTATTCAACCATTAAAAAGAATGAAAATTTGTCATTTGAAGCAGCATAGGCGGACATGGAGGGTATTATGCTAAGTGAAATAAATCAGACAGAGAAAGACATATGGTATCACTTATATGTGGAGTCTAAAAAATACAACAAGCTAGTGAATAAAACAAAAAAGAGTCAAACTCAAAGATATGGAGAAGAAACTGGTGGTTATCAGTGAAGACAGGAGAGGAGAGAAGCAAGGTAGGGGTAGGGGGTTTTAAAAAGGGTTATTATGGGATTCTATGAAATCATGTGTGAAACTTTTGAAAATTGTGAATACCTCAGAATTTAAAGAATCTTTCACTTTAAAAAATGTGTCTGTAGGAGGGAAGGGGTACTGCTCTGGTAAATCTCCCAGGATAAGAAAGAAAAAGGAGGTCTAGACAGTCTTGGTTCATCTGTAGAACGTTCCCACAGAAAATGGATGAATATCAGATAAGAACGTTTATCAGACCTCATGAATTTTACAGCCCACATCTCTGTGGGAACAGTATGCAGTGCAGACTTGCTAAATCCCAAACATGGAAGACAGACAGCACTATAAAAATATAGACTGGTGCCCTGAGAAGAACAATAGCCAGTCTTCGTTAGCCACAAAGATGTAAATGCTCGAGGTTGTGGTATGCTTGTTAAGTGACGCACAAGACAGTATGACTAATGAAGGCACAGTGGTAGCCTGTGGACTCCTGGCCCCAAAGGAAGTTCAGGTAAATTAGGCTAGATATCAGATAAGAAGATGGTAGTGGTCCGAATACTGGAAAGCCAAATGTGTGCTGACCTACTTTTCTATTTCCACTTTTGTCAGACCTCCTTAAGACTGTGGAGGAGTCTTGAGCTGGACTGCAGGAGACAGGTGCCTATAGTCAGTTAATTCCCAGCTTTAGAAGCAAGAGGAAGTTGACAGGCCTGGAGGTGCTTTCGTTGCTAAGGGCAGGCATCTTGAGTGCAGAACGTTGCAGGTGAAATGAAACGTCCAAAACAGAAACTAAACATGATATCAAAAGCTAATGCAATAATTCTCCCACATTTATGTGAATTAGCTGTTTTCCCAACCCTGGAAAGTCAGAGACCAATGTGGAAAGGTGTGACATGTTTTGTTACTTTCCATTAAATTGATGAGAATTAAAATGTCTGAGACTTCATCAACATCAGTGAAAGACATGTCGTAAAATCAAATAAGTGGTAGAATATGTATATAAATGACAACATAGGACCAAAAAATTTCACTGGGTGGTGTTCAGATCTGCTCTGTTTATTTATGGCCTTATTTAACATGATCCTGCTTTACTTTAATCAGCTGTAAAAGGAACACGATGGACCTGAGACAACCCGAGTTTTCTGTGACCAGAGGTGGTCTGTGAGATCCACGATATTGAGTGGTTTGCCATTTTTCTTAGGCAGAGAGTTAAATTCTGGCTCCTGGAAGCTGGTGTTTGGGAGAAAACCACTCAGTCTGTGGATGAAGGGAGCCAATATATCGCCAACAGCTCCATGGCAATGCAACCTGGTCATTCCCTAATTGGAGTTTACGTCATCATTCTCTTTTAAAGTGTTGGTTGTTCAGTAATGTTCAGCTCTTTGTGACTCCATGCACTGTGGCCCGCCAGGCTTCTCTGTCCATGGAATTCTCCAGACAAGAATCCCGGAGCGGGTTGCCATTCCCTTCTCCCAGGGATCTTCCTGACTCGGATCGAACCCAAAGCTCCTGCAGAGGAAGCCTAGCCATTCTCTTTAGGAAGACTAAGCAGTTGTTTCAGTTTCTTTGAGAAAATAACCATCGTGTGAGGGATTACTCTTGGGTAAAATTTAGAAAGGGAGTTCACCTCTCCCACAGGAAAAGCTTGCCTCTCAATAGGAATCCAGATTTAGGAGCAATCTCCAAACCTGAACACAATGTTTCCTGGATTCCCAAATTTAGAGACTAAATTTGGGGGTTTGCCAAATCCTCAAAAACATCAAGGGTCTACTAAAATATAATAGGAAATGATATAGAAAAGGGAAAAACACAAGCAAAATGTAAAAGATTTTGCAGAATGTGTGTTTTAGGTCCAGTTCTCCTCTTGCTAACCGCGTGGGCTTGGGAAAGGTCTGACCATAGCTGTGGTTCAAGGGGAAACTGCTCCTCCTCAGTAACTGGTGTGCCCTGAAGAAGGGTGGCTTGCTCCTCTCGCTGACTTAATTATAAATCTGGGTCCAGTAAAAGAGAACGAAAAATTCCCTACAGCCATATTTATAGGAAAGCTCCTCGGGGAATAAGAGGACAAGATTCTGGGTGCTTTCTCCCCAACCAGAGCACCTCTGTCCTTATCATTTATACAGACTGATATTCCAAGACTGTGTGTGGGAGGAAGTGTTCTTTGATGAAGGAAAACTTGTTACCCACAATGGGCTTCGCTGTATTAGACAGGTCACCCTCAGTTCCTTGCTTTCAAGAAATACGCTGGTACCATGGTGGGCTCCCGGTGCCAGCTCCTAGCCCTGAACTAGGCAAACAAGATGTGTTATGATACTGAAGACTGTGACTTGTCTAGTGAATATCTTAAGCTCCGTAGGTTCCCAGAGCCAGGGAGAACTGAGAATAAGTGTGTTAGGACACCAAGAGAAGTCCCGTTTCATGGCATCAAATGGGAGCTCTGGAGGCTGTCTGATCAAAGAGGCCAAACTTTCACACCCCTAAGAAATCTTTCCCCAGTGGCAACCTCAGCCTGCCTGGGAACGGACTACTTGATAGTAACTAAAATTTCCCCTGCTGTTATTTAAAATTTCTCCTGTTCCTTTTGTCATGGTTTATTAGGGGAAAAGCTTTGCCTACTTCCTACTCTCCGGAGTGTTACTGAAGCGAAAGGCTTTAGATCCTTCACTTCAAAGCAAATAAAATTATTTTCATACTTCATCCAACCTGATTCTGATCTCATTGTTCTCTTTGTTGTCTCTGAAGATACTCTTCAACTTCTCCAACATGTTAATTTCTGGGCTGTAGATTGGATGTAAGGCGGGTACTCAAATTTTGCAAATGGCTTGTGGTTACAGATTCCAGTTGTTCTCTGTCTTGGCTCAGCTTCCCAAAACACACACACATACACACACACACACACCCCTTGAAGGTCACTCAAAGTAACAATATCTGTGAGGTCTCCTGAAGAGTACTTTGCTGTGCACTAGAATAATGTGTGGTTCAGAGGTTCTTCACATCTCAAGATAACGTCCTCATACATATTTTTTCATGCACACAAGTAATCGGTTTACTTTCCCTTTTCTTCTCTCTTCCACCTCTTCCAAGTTCATTCAGAGGATGCCTTCTCACTTTCTCCCATGTATTTTCTACCATTTTGTCACATTGCTAGAGTGGCCCAGGCAATACATGTATCAAAGAAGAGAAAGAGCAACCATATGTTTTGAGGTTGAAATTTAATAGAATAAAGAAAGAATGCCATTAATCTCCAACCCTTGAAAATGCCTAGAAGCTCCCATTCAGACCCTCCTCAAAAGTTTCCATCCACTGTCTTTTATTAAAATCTGGTATTCCTCGAATGTCAGGTTCCAAGACGAATTTCAGAATTCTTAGGAACTTTTATTTAACTCTTTCAATTAATTATGAATCGCTCAAAAGTATTGCTTTCTGTCATTTCTATTACAAATGTGCTACATGTTAGGTTGTAGACTTCTGTTGCCCAAGTGATAGCCTGAGAATCTTACCACCACTCAATACCTTTTTTCACTGAAGGGGAAACATCTTCCAAATATGAAAAAGTTTGACACGCAACTCAGCTGTTGGACTGCTTCTATTCTAATGAGGATTTGATTGGCTCAAATGAGCAGGAAGAAATAGTCCTCTAGCTTATGAAGTATAGCTAAAGAAAACATCACAGGTAGAGCAAGGAAATTTCATTTCCGAGACCTTGGAAAGTAATCCGACTTGCAATTAGGGGTGTGATTAGGATGGATAATCAGCTCTCTGGATGCCAGAGTTCTGTTCTATTCCTCGGGCCATCTTTATCTTTAGAGAAGTGCACTGCTTGCAGCTCATCTTATTTCATGGGCCCTTATTTGTCTTTGAGTCCCACACAAGGCTTCATAGTTGAGCACTTAATAATTGCTCCTTGAACTGAATTTCACCCGAAGCTGATAAATGGTTCTTCCCCATCAGATTTGGAGCAAAAAAGTGAAATTAAATCAAAAGCATTTAAAAGTTCTCAGGTTAAATCACCTCCAATAATTTAAATTTTCAGTAAGTGGGAGGATACAGATCTTGAGGGCATTTTCAGTGGCGTGTTCAGGGATGAGAATGTGTTATGTCCACCCATGCATCCTTACATAGCCGAAGGAAGGAAGTTGTGAAAAGGGAGAAAATAGAGCTATTGACTGAAGAGCCATAAAGCTGTTTTTAGAATGACTGCTTCTGTTGTATTGGGGAACACTTCCTTTGAGAAGGGGGTATATTATGCATCCTCTTTCCATTAAGTCTATTTTGGGAAGAAATTACAGAGGATAATATATTACCAACTCCCAGGGTTCTCTTATCAACACCGTCCCTCTTCTCGTTACACACCTACTTAGAGCAAAATCAGTGAAAGCGTCTGCTCGCAGGGACACAGACCCAAGACAATCAAAATTCCCACTACATCACTGTATTTATTAGGGACACCACTGATTTTTGAAAAAGTGTGAACTCCACCCCTAAAAGCCACGTGTGGAAACAAGCACAGTGGTGCCCGTGGTGGTTTGAGCCTTCAATCAGTTTCAACAGTGGCAAAAGTCGAGGAATTATTTTCTAAATAGTGTGGGGCTTCTACTCTGGGTGAAGATTTCTCTGTATCTGGCAACTACTCTCAGTTACTGAGGAACCAGAAGTGTACTTCTCAATGGTTTTACAAATTATGTGTTTAACTTTGTGGAATTAATTCCTGGGAGGAAGAGGAGTGGAGCAGAGGCCAGTTTACAAACTTGAGTTTTTAAAGTAATATTTTCCCCCTGAGCACAGCAGTGCAGTGAAGTTCTATTTCAGCCTGAACACCGTGTACATCAACATGTATGTTGATTTAAACATGAAAATAAAACAACTTTGATGTTCAGCAATTTTCTTTTAAAATCCTGTGTTCTTTCACTTTTTTTTTTTCAATCATTAGACAAATACCGTTTTCTTTTGCCCTTTAAACCTGCATTCAGTCAGTTCAGAAGCCGGTTTACAGTCTCGCTAACTTCTGAGATCATGAAGGCAAGGTTAGCAGGATCACCAGGTCAGCAGCAAGAAACTCTGAAATGCCCCCTTTGTCCCACGAAACATTCAGCAAGAGGCTCCCCTTCAGCTGTTTCCCAACACACACGCAGCTCCCAGGGAGCTGTGTGGCAAGAAAAATGCAACCTCCGCTTCTAGAAGCATCCCTGTGTTCATTCAACAAAAGAAAAAAAAGAGTGTCTTTGTATTTAATCATCTTCCTGGCTCTGTGGATCAGGGTGAACTGTGAGATACATAGGGTTCTTCTTGCTGCTGAAGTGTCTGAGGGGAGAGTGTGCTATGGCATCTTTCTAGGCAAAGGCCTAGTTTTCCTCCTCCTCCTCCTCCTCCTTTTTTGGTAAAGGGAAGAGTTGCAGTGTTTTGTAGCCTTCTTTCAACACATGGGAGTTTTATCACTCATTTTAAAAGCACAACTTAACACCATTTTCAAACTAGCCTGAGTTTCAGCCCTGCATGGTTTGCACAAAATGGCCCTTTTCTTTCTCCAAGCAGGATGGTCACAGGTGCCTATTAATTGCTTTACTTGTAGGAACTGAATGTTTTCCCTTCGTGGTAGGAAAACCAAGAACATTTTCTGAAATGTAATTCTCTGAGCTGCAGTCCACAATCACGCTAGGCTCTAAGAAGGAATCACAACTTTCTGAAAAAGATGAATTGCTCCTTCACCAGAAACCGTCTGCCTTTTGACTTCTCATTCTTCCTCTGTTGGGGGTTGCTTTTTGCTGCCAGATGTATTAACCACACTGGAAAAGACATGCCTTCACTTTTACGTGCTGGGGTTATAGACCAACGTGGTCATGATTTCAGCTTCAAAGAAGGGAAAGACATCAGCAGTTCTTTGTTTTATAGAATTGTGACATTTGACATTTAAGATGGGGACAGTGGAAATCTAGGACGTTCAAGAGACTGATCCAACATCTCATGGCCAGTTAGAAGCCAGAAATGAGTTAGAAGCCAGTATTTCCTGGTTTGCGCTCATGGAAGAGAGAGACTTATTTGTCCCTATGCTATGTACGCATCCCCAAGACAGCATCCTCATCCCCTTCATCAGTTCTTCAAGTACCGTACATCAGTTACTTCAAAGAATACCCCTTTACTCAATTTTAACTAAATTTAACTGAAAATAACTCTGAACTTTAAAGAGGATAGTAAACTCAGTAGGGAAAAACATGATCAAGCCAGTTGTTTGCCCTTGCCCAGATCCAATCACTGATGATCCATTTAACAAATTTGTCTAATGCATCAAGATATAGATTTCTTTAACTACCATACACATAAGTATGGGGTATATGGCAGGGAATAGCAGGATTTTGTAAATGATGATGAGAACCACATAGGGAGGGAAGCCGTAAAAGATAGAATAAGAGGGAAGAGGAAAGAAATGATAACCTCAAAAAAAGCTGAAAAGTTATGAAGTGCTTTCAGAGTAAAATATATTGGACACCTCAATATATTTGAATGCTTATAAGTGGAGATGCTTTTGAGACTTCCCTGGCGGTCCAGTGGTTAGGACTCTGTGCTTCCAGTGCAGGGGACGAAGGTTCAATCCCTGGTCGGGGAACTAGGATCCCATATGCCTCACAATGTGACCAATAAAATAAGAGGAAATACTTTCTGCAGTGTCTTTGTTCTGTAATGCATATCATGTACCTAAGCAAAATGCTTTTTCTCTCTGAGCTGGACAGTAGGAAGTAATCTATCTTCAACTTTGTTTGGCTTGTAAATAACACTGTAGAAAAGATCTGTTGCACTTTGAGACCTTCTCCATGTGCTCCCTCTCACTCTCAGAGGCCATTTAAAGGGCACAGCCATGACCACCACCTTATTCCTTCAAGAATTGTTTACAGAAGACTGAAAAATGTGCCCAGGGCCCGTCCCCTCCCCCTCTGCAGAACTAGCCCCATTCAAGTGGGCTGGCAAAGCAAGCCTGGCTTTAATAGAAACAGAAGAGAGAGTTTGGGTGGGCCTGACATCTTTCAACACATGCTTTTTGCTTTCGCCTACTGAATTTTTAATTTCCATGGAGAGTCAGTGGGAAAAGGGACACTGGACTTCTTCCTTTTTGTCTGCTGCTTTGCAGGGATGGGAGACTGTGCTTTGGGAGACCGTGAAGCACATGGGAGACCATGAAGTAGATTGTCATTTCCTCTCCTAAATAATACATTACAAAGTGGAAATGCAAATTTCCTATGGAAGCTCTAAGTAGCAGGTGGTATTTCCTTAATATATTGTTTTTGACCTTCAGGGAAATTGGTATTATGTGCTGACTTGGAAAATTAAAATAGCATCGAAGTCCTCCATTTTAAATAAAACAGCATCTTAGTTAATTTGAAAACATTAGACTGGAATAATTCACCAGCAAAAGACATCATGTGTTTCACTTTTATGGGTTATTTGAAGGTTTGAATTCATGGAGGACAAGAGAGGGCTATGGCAGAGCTGAATTTACTAACTCATTGAGGTTTTTTTTTTTAAGAAGGGAAAATATGTGCTTTTAAGTTTTGCTTTAAACCTTTGCTGTTAACTAACGCTGTGATACATTTAGTCAGTTGTACAAAGAGTTAGGCGTGGAACTGTTCAGATGACGAATCTGAGTTGAACTGAAGGTAAAGACATCTGTATTTTTCATTCATTTGCTCAGCAGCACTAAATTTCAAGCTTGTGTTTTGTTCAGCATCAAAGACAAAGTCGTTTTATGGTTATTGGATTTTTTTAACTCACATATTTCATGAAAGGGATTCAAGTCACTAGATCTTTGTGTTCCTTTTCATTATTTTGCTGCCCAGCAGCCCTTCTGTGTGCCATCTTGTAGAATAAAGAAAACTTAATTTTATTTTTTTTTCTTTGCCTTTGAAGAAAAAAATTTAAGAGGTTTAAATACCATTCACATTTTGGAATTTCCTTCTTTACTCCCTCCTGAAACCATCATCTTACAACCACGTAAAGCGATCCAATGTTGAAATACTTAAGAGGTTCTCGCTCCTATAAATATCCTTTATATGGTTATAACTTCTTTGTTTATCAAGCACAACAAGAATGAAATCCAGGAGCTAACAAAGTTTATAGATATGTGTACGTATGTGCACACACGTGCGTAGGCAGACTGATACATATACAAATCTTTGTGTGTCCAAATATGCACGGTAGTTTCAGCATATATATTGCTGATCAGGCATTTGTATTCTTTTCCTCCTAAAAATTCTGAATGAATGGACCTCTTGGTGACGAGAGGCCAAATCACTGCAACCAATGGAGAACTGGGATATTGACCAAGTCCAAGACACTGGAGTTGTTTACATAGCTTAAACTAATACATTTAGCTGGTTTAAAGAGTTATCTCTGTCCTTCAGTTTGTGGCACAGTTTGGCTTCGTGGTCCAGGTTTTTGACTGCCAGAAATCTCCGTTTTCTTCCTAAGAAGTGTGAAGCGAGAGACTTAGGAAATTTCACTGAGGGTCACGTTCACTGTTACTGCCCGACTCCTTCCCAGAAGAAAGAAGTGAGAACTGCAGGCAAAATCAGAGACTATAAAAGTTCAGCTAATCTTTGGACTCTCAGAAAGGGTTAATTCTCCAGACAGTTGAATATTAACACCTTTAAATTCTTAACTTGAAATTTTGATAATGTCGTATATGAAAATCTGGCTATTGGATATGGTGTGTGTGTCTCTGGCTACAAATATAAATGCACTGGATAAAATTCCAGGTGATTCTTGATGACATTAAGCTACTGTCATAAGCATCACTAGACTTGTTAAGTGGCAAGGATCATGTTCTTTCATCCTTTCTCATTTCTTGAGTATGAAACAAACGATGTGCCACCCTAGTCCTAGAAGGCACTCAGTGAATGTGTGTTGAAGGAACAAAAAGAAAGGCTGAGTAAACAAGCTCAGTAGGTAAGTAGAAGGATACATTCAGTTCAGCAAACATCGTTGTGGGTGTAGGACCAAGCTCAGTGTTCACTGAGACTGGGGATAGTTATATGATGGTACAGAAGAGTGCTATGCAGGAGTGGTTGTGTTCCCCACCAGACTGGTGGTGCCCTGTTGCATGTTTGCAAAGTACTCCGAACATGAAAGCAACCACTCTTTCATGAAATCGGAAGAAATCTGTGCATCCACCAGGCTCTGGGCTCTGTGACAAGACTACTGGCTGTAGAATCCTAAAGCAGCCATCTCCTCCAACGGTTTCCTCACTTCTTAAAAAACAGTTGTTGTAACAGCTACAGTCAATAACAAACTTTTCTTTTGCCACTGCCCTTCAAAACATCTGGGGTTTTGGCATCCTCAGCACACATCTCAGACACCAACATGCCGGTTTATTCCCTGTGATTCTGTCCCCTGTGGGCTGAGTCTGTTCTCGGGATGTGACAGAGGAACATTCCTCACCACTTTGAGAATTGGGGCCAGGATATTTTGGAAATGAATTCGATTTGTACAAATACTTTGCCGTCATTACACTCCTATACTATATAACCTCCTCCTATATAACCTGGAGGCAAAGTGTGCCTTTTGGAATAGAATAGCATAGATTTCAGTGTCTGTTTCATCCATTATTAGCTGTGTGGGTTACCTTGGGGGCCTAAGGTCCACTGGTCAGTCCTCAAAAAACATAGTGATATATAGGAAAGACCTTTGCAGAGCTCCACAGAAGCTTGTTCCTTTATTATTGTCACCTTTATCAGAAGATGATGCACACCTGACCAGACACAATACCGGGCTAGACATCTTTTTTAGACTTTCCTTAATGTTTGTCCTTTAAGCATAAGTAGTACTGTAGAATTCCGCTTTCATTTACCCCTGTCCCCACAGCTAGAAGCGGAGGCTTGACTGCTGGCTAGTAGCAGGGACCTCTCAAGAGTGTGCACAGCTTAGCATCCTGAAGATATGGTAGTTGTTGAGTCTTTGAGGGGAAAAATGTTAGGAAAATCAGATTGTGCACATAGCCACACTTGCACATCAGCCCTGCGTTCTGTTGATGTCAGTGGGTTGGAAACTTATCTTGATTTTAAGATTATATTTATACAGGGAATATTATCAGTTATTAGAACCATTAAAAGAATTGCTGAGAAGTCAACATGTAGTCGAACGTCATCTTTTGGATGCTTGCTTAACAGTTGTTTGAGAATAGTCTGGTAGTCATCATAGTTCAAAGTAGAAAGTGAAAGTGAAAGTCTCTCGGTCGTGTCTCTGCATCCCCATGGACTATACAGTTCATGGAATTCTCCAGGCCAGGATACTGGAGTGGCTGGCCTTTCCCCACTCCAGGGAATCTTCCCAACCCAGGGACCGAACCCAGGTCTCCCACATTATAGGCAGATTCTTTACCAGCTGAGCCACAAGGGAAGCCCAAGAATACTGGAATGGGTAGCCTGTCCCTTCTCCAGGGGATCTTCCTGACCCAGGAATAGCTTAGCCCAAAGTAAGCTACTTGAAATTTCGTTGAATAAATGAAATCTCTTTGATGGAAATAACTGCATAACAACAATGTGATATACATGATCATTATAGCCTAAGGGCGCATCTGATTGATTTGGGTTTTTTTCTGACTGCAGCACTCATGCAGACATAATGTAAATAAAACGCTGTTGTCTCTTAAAGAGAAGTCTACTCCTGACTCTTTAACAGCCTAAGCATTCTAGGTGGAGGTTGCAAGCAACACATAACTTTGAAAAAAGAGAATTAAGCTTGCTTTTATTGAAATTCTAATTTCATAACTTGCTGAAAGTTATTATTAGAGGGAGGTAATTTTTGAAGAAAATGCTTTTTCTTTAAAATCCTGCAGCCTAATTGGTTCAGTTCAGTTCAGTCGCTCAGTTATGTCCGACTCTTTGCGATCCCATGGACTGCAGCACACCAGGCCCCCCACTCCATCACCAACTCCTGGAGTTTACCCAAACTCATGTCCTTGAGTCGGTGATGCCATCAATCCATCTCATCCTCTGTTGTCCCCTTCTCCTCCTGCCCTCAATCTTTCCCAGCATCAGGGTCTTTCAAATGAGCCAGCTCTTTGCATTAGGTGGCCAGAGTATTGGAGTTTCAGCTTCAACGTCAGTCCTTCAAATGAACACTCAGGACTGATCTCCTTTAGAATGGGCTGGTTGGACCTCCTTACAGTCCAAGGGACTCTCAAGAGTCTTCTCCAACACCACAGTTCAAAAGCATCAATTCTTCTGCACGCAGCTTTCTTTATAGTCAACTCTCACATCCATACATGACTACTGGAAAAACCATAGCCTTGACTAGATGGACCTTTGTTAGCAAAGTAAGGTCTCTGCTTTTGAATATGCTGTCTAGGTTGGTCATAACTTTCCTTCCAAGGAGTAAGCGTCTTTTAATTTCATGGCTGCAGTCACTGTCTGCAGTAATTTTGGACCCCCAAAAATATAAAGTCTGCCACTGTTTCCACTGTTTCCCCATCTATTTCTAGGACCAGATGCCATGATCTTCGTTTTCTGAATGTTGAGCTTTAAGCCAACTTTTTCACTCTCCTCTTTCATTTTCATCAAGAGGCTCTTCAGTTCTTTTTCACTTTCTGCCATAAGGGTGGTATCATCTGCATATCTGAGGTTATTGATATTTCTCCCAGCAATCTTGATTCCTGCTTGTGCTTCTTCCAGCCCAGCGTTTCTCATGATGTACTCTACATATGTTAAATAAGCAGGGTGACAGTATACAGCCTTGATGTACTCCTTTTCCTATTTGAAACCAGTCTGTTGTTCCACGTCCAGTTCTAACTGTTGCTTCCAGACCTGCATACAGATTTCTCAGGAGGCAGGTCAGGTGGTCTGGTATGCCCATCTCTTGAAGAATTTCCACCATTTATTGTGATCCACACAGTCAAAGGCTTTGGCATAGTCAATAAAACAGAAATAGATGTTTTTCTGGAACTCTCTTGCTTTTTTGATGATCCAGTGGATGTTGACAATTTGATCTCTGGTTCCTCTGCCTTTTCTAAAACCAGCTGAACATCTGGAAGTTCACAGTTCATGTATTGCTGAAGCCTGGCTTGGAGAATTTTGAGCATTACTTTACTAGCATGTGAGATGACTACAATTGTGCAATAGTTTGAGCATCCTTTGGCACTGGAATGAAAACTGACCTTTCCTAGTCCCGTGACTGCTGAATTTTCCAAATTTGCTGGCATATTGAATGCAGCACTTTCACAGCATCATCTTATAGGATTTGAAATAACTCAACTGGAATTCCATCACCTCCACTAGCTTTGTTCATAGTGATGCTTCCTAAGGCCCACCTGACTTCACATTCCAGGATGTCTGGCTCTAGGTGAGTGATCACACCATCGTGATTATCTGGGTCATGAAGATATTTTGTGTACAGTTCTTCTGTGTACTCTTGCCACCTCTTCTTAATATCTTCTGCTTCTGCTTCCCTACCATTTCTGTCCTTTATCGAGCCCATCTTTGCATGAAATGTTCCCTTGGTAGCTCTAATTTTCTTGAAGAGATCTTTAGTCTTTCCCATTCTATTATTTTCCTCTATTTCTTTGCACTGATCGCTGAGGAAGGCTTTCTTATCTCTCCTTACTATTCTTTGGAACTCTGCATTCAAATGGGTATATCTTTCCTTTTCTCCTTTGCTTTTCACTTCTCTTCTTTTCACAGCTATTTGTAAGGCCTCCTCAGACAGCCAGTTTGCTTTTTTGCATTTCTTTTTCTTGGGGATGGTCTTGCTCCCTGTCTCCCGTACAATGTCACAAACCTCTGACCATAATTCTTCAGGCACTCTGTCTATCAGATCTAGTCCCTTAAATCTATTTCTCACTTCTACTGTAAAATCATAAGGGATTTGATTTAGGTCATACCTGAATGGTCTAGTGGTTTTTCCTCACTTTCTTCAAGTCTGAATTTGGCAATGAACTGAGCCACAGTCAGCTTCCGGTCTTGTTTTTGCTAACTGTTTAGAGCTTCTCCATCTTTGGCTGCAAAGAAAAAGAATATAATCAGTCTGATTTCGGTGTTGGCCATCTGGTGATGTCCATGTGTAGAGTCTTCTCTTGTGTTGTTGGAAGAGGGTGTTTGCTATGACCAGTGCATTCTCTTGGCAAAACTCTATTAGCCTTTGCCCTGCTTCATTGGTAGTCATTAATCAAATTTAATAAAATGTAGGTTCCTCTCAAAAGAAATCCCTGACAATAGTACATTTTAAAGCCTAGCTCTCTTTCCCAGCAGCCCAGGGTGTTTAGAAGACAGGAGAACAAGGGAAGTGCTTTAAGCTGTGACATCTTGCAGGGGTGCAGTTAAGTGCTTTAGGCGCTGCATTCTTGATGCAGTGTCATATTACAGTAATATTACAAAAAAACAGCTACAGGGAGTTCTCATACATGCCTAACACATGTAGCTTTAATGTCCATATAGCTGGATCCATTCAACAAACGGGATCTGGGGATCAGATGCAACTTGCAAGCCACTATTTTTAAGCTGTTTTACCATTAAGTAATTGTTACTTGTTAATATTGTGACTACATGTGTTCTTTGCTCCTCTCTGTAAATCTTTTGTTCCATTCTTTTTTTTTTTTTTTTGGCCTTATAAAAATGTCGGGGGAGGACATCTCTATCCACAAATCAAGTGCTTTAAATAGCCAAGAGAGAGCTGAACAAAGGAAATCGGCCTAGATAACATCTTTGTAAAATGTATGCCAATGAACTTTGCATCACACAATACAAAGGAAATTGCCATTGTCCTGTGCAAATTCGGTGAACAAAGCACATACAAAATCCTATTCTGGTTGCCATGCATATTCCTGTGCCTCTGAAACCGGAATCTTGAAGGCCACAGAAGTGACACATTGGCAAATCAGAGATGAGGGGTTTTAAATTTATATCACAGAGAATCCGGTAATCATTCACCATTGTGAAAACCAGTTCTTTGATGCTGAACAATTCGAATCACAAGCCAGGAGGGCTGCTACTCCTGCTGCCTTTGCTGTTACTATTACTACTACACCACCCCCACCAGCCTAGTGCTTTTAAATAATGTTTATGAAGTTTTTACAGCCAGCAATTGTGCCATGCATTTTAGAGACGTTAATCAGTTTTAATCACTGCAACAACCCAGTGGAGGTATCCACATTAGACAAATTAGGAAATTGAGGTTTAAATTGCTACCAAGTCACAGGGCTTGTGCATGGCTGGTCTAGACCTGATTTCAAAGGCCTTTCTGGTGCTAAAGTTTCTTCTCCACCACTGCCTTAAATTTCCTTTGTATGCATATGTCTCTGTGTGTGTGTGTGTGTGTAGAGGACTAAAACTCTGTAGGGTACCAAGACATCACCTCCAAATCTTGACAAAGTAAATAGAGTTCCTTGGGGGAGAATTTCTCAAAGCCAAAGAGCTGCCTCTGGAGTATTCCAAAGCAGCTTCCACATCCTGAAAACAGCAACTACAATCAAAGATAGCACCTTACAAACACACTTCCTTTATTTAAAAAAAAAAAAAGCTACTACCGCCAACAGTCCCTCCTAAGATCAGAGATACACACACGGATCTGGCAATAAGCCCAGACATATCAAAACATGTATTATCTAGACCCAAGACTTGAATCCCACTGTCCTCCAGAGAGACAAGCATCTCATTTATAGAGACAACTCATTCACCGAATAGGTACACTCCCCTGCTGAAGTGACAGGGAGGTGGAAGAGCAGCATACAGCAAAGAGTAGTTACAGGCAGGCAGCTGAAGGCCCCCAGCACACCCACAAGAGCCCCAGCCCACGTCTGCTCTCCTTAAGTTCAGCCAGGCAGTACTCCGGTTGACTCTTGTTAAAAGTCAACATTTAGTCAGCTTCCAGAATATGGGCAGAAGCTCCTGTGAGTTATCTCCTTCCCATCTCTGGAATCCCTTTTGGACATGACCATTGAGTTGCAGCTGGGTTTTAGGCAGCGTGGCACACTCATTAATTGGCCGTCAGGAACAGCTTACACCCTTCTGTCCACGATGAAATGAACTCAGATCTGGATTCACCAAACGCAAATTCCAAACAGGCTGGGAAAGCAAAAACCACCTACGACTGTCTCTATAATAATCGTAAAACTGCAATGTGTACAGTCTACAAAGAGGCCTGTTCTTCTTCTATCTCCTGTGAAAAGGCTTGACAAAGACAAAAGCTTTTTATGCACTAGAGTAGGACAAACAGGGCAAAGAAAAATCTTGTGCAACTGATTTCGGAGTCAAGAGGGCACTTCTTGCCAGTGCTCAAAGACAGAGAGAAAGGCACGGGGAAGAGTGAAATACTCAAAGCCAGCTGATTGCTTTTGTAGATCCAGCCCCTCTTTTCCTTTGTTCACAGTGACCCTTTCCTTGCTCGGGAGTAAGTCTGATTTGTCAGAGCTGGTGGGCGATTCCATTCCTCTGGCAGGAGGAGAGAAGAGCAGTCTGCTTGGAACCATAGGAAACAGACTGTCTCTCCTCCTGGAGACATCGACTTTCCTGAAAGTGCCACCAGGAACAGTCATACTGGTCTTGTAACTCTGGGGGAGATACACTGAGAAGAAACATAACGTGGCAGAGCAGAAGGTTAGAAAGAACCTGATGTCCTAAGGATTTACCAACTGAATTTAACCTGCTAAATTAACCAGTTCTGAAGAGACATCATCTCCAAGCTTTCTGTTCATCATCATAACATCCTTGGGACTTCCCTGGTGGTCCAGCGGTTAAGACTTCACCTTCCAATGCAGGGGACACGGGTTCAATCCCTGGTGGGGGAGCTAGGATCCCCCAGCCCTCAGGGCCAAGATAGCAAAGTGCAAAAGCAGAAGAAATATTGCAACAAATTTAATAAAGACTTTAAAACTGGTGCTCCTCAAAAAAAAAAATTGTTTTAATCCTTAAAAAGACAGTTGGGTTAATTCAGCAGGTTAAATCCCATATTGTATTCTAAAGCATACAAGAAGAATTTTCTTTGCCAGGATACATGAGGTTCATCAGAATTCATTATCTACATTTTTATAGATTGTTGAAGCTTCTGTTACCCCTTGCCCACATACACTGACCTACAGGGGTATAAAGTCATATTTAATGTGTCTTTTCATGTTTTTTAAAACATATACACATCCCTCTCCTCCATTTCCTTAGATCCATGAAAAAAAAAACCTCTCTCATGTGAACTACCTTGTAGGAACCTTGGTGGAGGGAAGCATTGTAGTTTAACCATTGTTTTCCTATGATGATATTTCTCAGAGTACCAGCCAGAGGACCATGGTACTTATTTATGGAACAGGTTACTAAATCCATCCTGAATCCAGGAGTGGAGTCAGGAATCTGCATTTCTCTAGCATTCTTTTATGAGATCTAGGAAAGGTTATTACCACCACCTGAGGAAGAGAAGCTAGAAGAAGAGGAGGACCTCCTCCAGGCAAAGAGAAGGCGTAGAAATCAGTCGAAAACCTTTTTTGAAGGTTTAGTCCATGCAGGAGACAGGAAGTATGCTAGGAGCTGAGTCAGGGTGGGCAATTTCCCTGGGAATTTTCCATTGGTGGCATGATCTGCTTAGCGTTTGCAGATATACATCTCAGGTTGAGCATGGATGGCCACCATAGCTTTGACTAGTAATTGTGCCTTAATGTAAATATATATAAATATTATACATTTATATGTGGCTTTAAATGGAGTGTTTTAAATGACTCCTTCTGTATGGCAATGTATATTTACATATATCATGGGTAAAAAATTCATGCCACGGGTGGTCACATTCCACAGAGATGAACACATGCACAAAAGCACCCACCAGTGAATTCAGAGACCATACAGGACAGGGGATTAAAGGGAGATTTCTTGAGCAGAAAGCCACAGGGAGGAGGTTCCAAGAGAGAAGAGACATACATATACCTATGGCTGATTCATGTTGCTGTATGGCAGAAACACAATATTGAAAGCAATTATATGCCAATTAAAAATATTAAATGTAAATATTAAAAAGAGAAAGAAAGCCACAAGGAATGAGGAGAGCTGTCTGGTGATATAGATGAGGAGCTGGATTGAAGGACCTGGCATCTGATGAGAACCAGGCATCTTTATTCTTCCTCACATTTTGCTCACAGACAATAATACATGAAGCTGTTAACACCATAGAGACAGGAACTGTGTCTATTATTTCCTATATTGTAGACACCATGGAATTTATAGCTAATGTTTTTAACACCATCACATAATAGAGCATGTGATAAATGGGGGGGAAAAGCAAAAGTAATTTATCAGCATTTATAACAGAAATCTTAGCTTTCACAATTCTGCCTGAATTTTTTTTCCATAAACTTTTCAAAGAGAATAAAGGAAATAAAAGGGTAAAGGAAAGTGTGTATATAAATATATATGTAGATGTAGATATATATATTTATGTACACACACGTATATATATGTGAATAGCAGGGCAGGATTTCAACTTTTATAGAAATCTAGTGAGAAACAAGCTGCTATTTATATTTCTAAAACATCTTGAGACTTTTGACTAAACTTTTCAGAACTGAAAGTAGTTTTCTGATACTGACTTCTCCTTTAAGAACATTAGAAGCATTCTTTAGAACTAAAAGATCTTTTAATATTGTTACATTAAAATTCAGGTTTTCCTCTTATTTGATCATTTTTCTTCTCAGTGAAGTCATAGCCCCAGAAAGCTAGATCTTTATGATCTTTTTAAACGTATGCTCTTTTTATGGATGGTGGTTGCTTATAGCACTAATTTTTAATAAGAAAAGAAGCACAGAATAAGCAGATTGCTGCAGCAGCATGGGATGATAGAAAGAGCAAAAGATCTGGAACCATGTGACCTGCGTTACCATTGTGGCTTCATTATGTACTGGCCTTGTAATCCTTTGTAAGTCACTGAGTATCTTTAGGGTTCTACTTCCTCATGTATAAATCTGAACAGCGGTACTTTTCCGCAGTTGGCTGTTGTGGAGTAAATCAGAAAGCACACATTAAATCACTTTGTAAAATGTATTATTTTTGTTATTGTTCCTCTGTGATCAATCGAAATAGAAAGTGCAGCATCATATCACCTTACCCTGAATTGTAATGAAAGAAAGTTTGATTCAGTGGGTATGATCATGAAACAAAGTTGGGAGAGACATTTCTGGAACGGTCAAAACAAATACATAGTTTTTAGAATGACAATATACCAATGCTAGGGTCATCCGTTGTAGAGCGGTTGAGCTGAGTTAGGTAGTTTAGGGGGTCGGTTGCCTGAAACTCCCTTAAGTTTCAAATAGAGACTTTGGAGACAAGCCCAATGAAATGTGAGGTTTTTCTGAAGAAGGAAGGGAGACATTTTAATTTACAGATTCTGAAGAAAGGAACATTAATCCAGAGAAAACCTCCAGGGAGGATCCAGGAAGAAGGTATTCTCTGGGAAGATGGGTGAGCTGGGTACTCTCTGGAAGTGTGAGAATGTGAAAGAAAGAGAGCTCACTTCCACAACTGTTTAAAACGTTAAAGGATTTAAGCTAATGTTCGGGAATAGTTAACATTTCTCGGACTGAATATGGAACTTCCTCCAAGGAAAACAACTCAACTGCTAAAGTCAGCCCCAGGCTAATGCCAAGAAAATACTGCTAAATTAGGGTTCTAGGAGAGATATGACTCAGTTAAGTATCGTAGAGCTCTCAACCCATAAACTATCCCTTTGTAGTCCTTGAGAGCATAAGAGATTACAAATAAATTTACTGACTCTTTCCTTAAAGAAAGGAAATGCCTAAAATCATGATTCAGCTTTTTAAATTCGGTTTCCATGTGTAACTAGTATAGCTGCTGGGAAATGCTGGCTCCTCAAATCATTTTGTAAAACCATTTAAAAAAGATTTCATTGGAGTATGGTTGATTTACAATGTTGTGTCAGTTTCTGCTGCACAGCAAAATGAATCAGTTATGCATAGACATATATCCAGTATTTTTTAGATTATTTTCCCACATAGGTCATTACAGAATACTGAGAAGAGTTCCCTGTGCTACATAGTAGGTCCTCATTAGTTACCTATTTTATATATAGTAGTGGTAAACCATTTTAAAATGTTTTACCCTACAACCCGAACAGATGTTCTCGGTATCAAAGAAGGTTTCTGAGTATTGATTCTAAATCTCTCTCATTAAAATAAAAGTAATTAGAACTACTTAAAAGTCACATGATTTCTATCCTATGCACATGGACAAACACACAAGAAAAGGTATTACATGTGATATGAAAAATTGTGTCTCTAGTTCAAGTCCAAATCCAATTTCATATAATCACTCTGAATAATCTGTCAAATGTTAAGAAGACGTTGTGTCTTAAGTAGACTTTCAAGTATGTCTCCAACAGATTTGGAGTATTGATTATTGATCATCTCCTCGCAAAGAGTCAGACTTGACTGAGCAGCTAACACAAATACACAACAGAATCCTATAGTATACAATTTAATTTCCATTATCTCATAGATGTCTATGTTATCCATTATTGAACATTAGTCCTGAACTGTCAGGATAAAGTTGACATTAACTAAAGCTTGAATTTAGTCCATAGCATCTATGCACATGTGTTTGATTTGTCAAAACCCAACAGCATAATGTTTCACATATTTGTTCACTTTCCTTTGGTGCTGTTAGCCATGTGTGCATTTTCAAAATGAACTAGCTTTGTGAATGGTTATAGAAAGAAAAAAAGAAATATGTAAAGAGAATAAATAAATAATTTGCATCTTTAAAAAATACATAGTTAGTGTTTCTGTCTAAAAATATTGTGTGATGAGGAAATAGATCTGAAACAAGAGTAATTCTTTTTCCTTGAAGCAACGCTAACCTTGCAATTTTTACTCAGCTCCTTTGCGTAAGGATGAATTCTCCCTCCCAAATCTTGGAGAATTGTAAAAATTGAAATGAAAAGTTAACTCTTGAGACGATATATTCCTTTACCCCACCTGTATGTAACTGTCTACTTCAGAATGCTTTATATCCCCAAAGTGCAGCCATCTTCTCTAAGATAACAATGCTTGTTAAATGCTGCAACTCAGGAGCATACCAAAGTATCATTTAAAAATTAGTCATAATTTTCACAACACTCCTGCCATTGCTGCATTTTGTTTTGTTTTCTGATTTTTTAAAACTTAATTCTAATCTTTAACTTTCCAAAGTGAAAGCAAAGAAAATTTACTTCTATCTATATTTTTTGTGATAGAGATGAATGATATTTTAACTCTACATCAAGTCTTCAAATTTCTTGTGTTTTCTTTTCTTCAGTGAACTTACCTCTGCTTTCTCATATTCCCCATTAGAAGGGAAAATAGCTCTTCTTTCTTATAATTATCCTTTTTTGTAATTTGATGAACATGCTTCTCTACGTTTGATTGCATTGAACATAGGAGAAAATTAATCTAAAATGCACATTATACTCTTAATATCTATTTCCTCATTTGTCTCCCAGTTAGACTCTAGGATTCTTGAGACTAGGAAACATTTCTTATTTATTTTGTACACCCAGTCCCCATCTGATGTATACTTTATCATATATCAATTCAAATTTGATAGCCAGTAAATAACTTCATCAGGTCAAATTGTAAAAGGTTGGCTTTTACAACTAATTAGGACACTGAGGTTTTTAAAGAATTCTTCACTGATCTTTCTCCTCCATTCTGAGGGTACCAGAAAGGTACCAGAAGTCAGAAAGGTACAAAAACTCCACAGTACTAGCTCCCAAATCTGTTTTCATGAGAACTGCAGTGGCTCATTGCCATACACACACAGGCTGATGTTAATAAACACTAACTAGAGCAGATTGTGACTGTTCTCATCCTTGAACAGATTAAACAAGGCCAGCTGCAGTGAGGGCACTTTGCTATAATAATCCAATAAATACTTTTGAAATGATGCTTACTTTTGTCTTTTGCATTAAGTCCAAGAGTAAAGCCAAGTAGAGTGGAAAATAAAGAACACCTCCCCTTCCCCCCAATACCAAGCAAAAATTCCAGAGATTTTGCCAAAACTCCCCATAGATTTATCACTTGTTAGGAGACTTTGTACAGAGAACTACAAAATCTCCTTTACGTTCTAAGGGCCAGATGTTACTGTCAAATTGTAACCATTCAGGGCTACATGTGTACACACGTTGCCCCGTCATCTCTGAGTGCACACGGGAGGGACAGGACATAGAAGTTGTGATCCAACCTAGGCTTTTTCTGAGCTGAAGAAAAATTGACATCAACTACTGAGTTATGGTGGATATTTTCTCCTTTACGAAGGTCTCCCACCACAAGGAGGCAGGATCCTTCTCAGCTTGAAGAAGCTGTTAATACAGAAAGACTCTCAGCCCAACAAGAGTGGTATATGCAATAGGCAGGACTTCCCTGGTGGTTCAGATGGTAAAGAATCTACCTGCAATGCAGGGAGACCAAGGTTCAATCCCTGGGGCGGGAAGATCCATCCCCTGGAGAAGGGAATGGCATCCCATTCTAGTATTCTTACCTGGAGAATTCCATGAACAGAGGAGCCTGGTAGGCTCCACTGGGTCACAAAGGCTTGGACACAACTGAGCGGCTAACACATTCATTAGGCAAGGGATTTGTATAGCTACAGCTCAGTTTCATCCTCACATTGTTGAACTAACATTTGATCTGAAATTCTTCACACTTCAGACACATCGTCCTATCTAATTAACAGAAACATTCCTTGTGTGCTTAGTCTCTCTGCCGTGTCTGATTCTTTGCGACCCCATGGACTGTAGCTCACCAGGCTCCTCTGTCCATGGGGCTTCTCCAGGCAAGAATACTTGTCCTCCTCCAGGGGATCTTCCCAACCCGGGGATGAAACGCAGGTCTTCCACATTGCAGGCAGATTCTTTACCATCTGAGCCACCAGGGAAGCCCAAGGTGATTCCTTAGGTAAATCAAATAACTTTTTGACCACTTGGTGTTAGAGAATACTCTGAACTCAACTTCCCTATAGTGATGTCACTGAGAGTTGACTATTCATTTTTAAATTTGTTTTTATTTACTTATTTATTTTTGGCCGTGCCATGCAGAATATTAGTTCCCCGACCAGAGATTGAGCCCATGCCCCCTACAATGAAAGCGCAGAGTCTTAAGAGTCTTAACCACTGGACCGCCAGGGAAGTCCTGACCATTCATTTTTAAATTGAACTAGAAGCCACCATGGGCTTCCCTGGCAGCTCATTGGTAAAGAACATACCTGCCAATGCAGAAGACATGGGTTTGATCCTTGGGTCATGAAGACCCCCTGGAGAAGGAAATGGCAACTCACTCCAGTATTTTTGCCTGGGAAATCCCATGAACAGAGGAACTGGGCAGGGGCTGTGGGGTTGGGGTGGAGGTTACAGGCCTTGGGGTCTCAAAAGAATCGGAGTTCTTAGTGACGAAACAACAATAAGTCACCTCAGGCAGAAGATGAATCTGATTGCACTTGTGTGGTTACAAACATAATCCTAAGCGCCTCTGTTTCAATTAAGCCATAAAGGACTCTTTGGGAAGTTTAAAAACAAATATCTTTTTTAGCGGGATACCATATTTAATTAAAAATTTGAAATAACTGAGCTTATCCTGTGAGCTGTTATTTTGTGAGATGTGAAAGGCCCCTAAAATGTAACTTTCATTTAGAAATGAGAAATGAGAGTTAATATTTTAGGGGCCTTTCATGTGTCACAAAAGAAGTGAAGGTTTTAAAATTCTTTTTTAGTAAACAGCTAGGGGATGAATCTGTCTTGCCCTGTACTGCTATGAGAATGAAAGAAGGGTCAACGTGAAAAAAAAAAAAAGTATGTATTGGGAACAGAAGTACCTCTTAACTGAACAATGGTCTTATGATTTTAAAAGCCAGTGGGCAAAACCATCTATTGCTATTTGGCAATAAAACAAAGCATATAATCAGATTAAAAGTTTGCTACGTACATAAAACCAAAAGACCCATCTGCATGGAGATCCAGGAAAGGACTGTTTTCTTCAAAAGATCAACTTAAACCCTTTGCATAATAATCATCCTTACTTTACTAAACATTGTACCTCATTTTTTAAAACATCACAATGTTAAGCCCAATTCAAGCTTCTTTTCATTTAATGTTTAGGTCAGTATTGAAATAAACTACTAATGTTCAGGTTCTTTATTATGAAGGATTTTCTTTCAATACCTACTAGAAGGGGTGGCTTAGCAGCCTAGGCATCAGCTTTAAAATACCTAGACTCCCTGGAACCATAGGCTGGATTCACAGGAGGACCGGGGAGCCCCTTAATTATGCTGAAATAAATTTCCTATACCAGTGTCTTTTTACAAAATTTTAAAAGCCAAAATACTCTATGGACACTAAGAATTCAATCATTTTTCCCCTTTCATTTGGAGAAATACTGGTTTGCTGTATGATCTCAGAAATCCAAAAACAGGTTCTTTCCTTTTTCACATTCTTTGCATGATCTAGTTTAGCATGCTGTCTCCTAAGCTATTTACAGACTTTAACAACAGTATTTATTTGCTTAAAGGTTGTACATTCAATTTGGCTGTGCTAGTCAGATATAAGGTTTAATCTGCAGAAAACAGCATATTGACGTCCCCGTGGTTAGAGAGGGCCCTTCTTAATCTTTTTATGATTCATTCAGTCAATGGGTTTTTAAATTGTCTTCACAGTTTTATTTAACATTAACTTAATTCAAAGCATTTCTTCAAAGTCCTTTGTTGTTGATATTCTTTTGTTCTGGGAGGAAGCTCTCTTCCACCAATTGTATTTCAGAAGTTAAAATGCCACTGTGGAATGAGAGAGTTTCATTACAAGCTATTTGAGAGGTGTAACCATCTTATAAGGAACTCAGAATCTCAGTGCAAGGCACGGTTGACATGCCAGGGCTGCAGAGTGCCTAAACTGTGTAAACTTCCCCACATGCACAGACTTAACTAGAAGTGGAACCATCAGAACTGTCTAAATCAGCAACTTAGAGTAGGCTTTGCTATCTGTTCAATAGCACACGCCTATAAGAGAGATGTCCTCAGACCCTCCGCAGTAGGTAATGATGCAAGAATCTCCAAGTAGGGAGGGGGAGCAGCTGGACCTTGTGGGACTGAGTCTTCCCCCGGGGTTCACTCTCCATCAGTAGCCTAGGAGAGTCAGAGCTGGCCCTGCTGACAAAACCAGGGGCCTTCCCGGCTGTGGTGGCATGTGGAATCCCAAGAGATCCCAAAGAGCAGAGTGAATCTGGAGGTGGGAACTGAAGTCATGAAATAATAGCTTCTCCTCCAGGGTTGATCAGATTTGATTTTTCTAAAGAAAAGGTTGAGAACAGGTTGGGGATGCAGAGAATTAGGAAACCCCGGTTGTTGTAGCTTTAGAAGATGATCTCAGGGGAGTTAATTAAATTCCCTCTGCCTTAGTTTCCCTCTGAGCGAATGAAAATAACAAGTCCTGGGACCTTCCAGTCACAATGATGCTGATGTTTAAAACAGGATTTTAGCTTCTATACAGGAAATGCACGTGCAAAATATTGCTCCCTTATTAGGGTGCAGGGAAATATACTGCCAACCACACTCCAGGCCCATGTGTGCAGTTGATATTAGTCAGTTTTTTTATTAAAATATAGTGGTCGACCATGGTTTCAATGACAAGAATCCTAAGGGGCAACTGGTTTCTAGGTATTTAAGCTAGTAGGTGCCCCAAGGAAGATAAAAGATTTGCAGTTTGTTTGGTGTCCCCGAAGATTTCCAGACAGCAGTTTGTTTCCTCTCACTTTTTATGAATGGCCGTAGTATTGTGCTTCCGTCTGCATTTTCTACCAAAGCCATTCATAAAAATAAAAAACAAAACAAAATAACAACAACGGAAAACGTCGTCGGCGCAGTCTGGAGCCATTGGGTGCCAGAGGCTGGGCAGACATCCCGGCAGCCATAGCCCCAACCACCATTGAAAGTCCTCAAGGGTCTGTTTGTTTGGTGGTCTGAAAAGTATGAAGTGCTGTGTGGAAGGGCAGCTGGAAGAAGTTCTGTGACACGGACTAGGCCGGGAGCCAGGGCTGGCAGGGTTTCAGACATTGTCTTTCCCCTCATTGAAGTGTCAGGACCTAATTCATGGAAAATTGGGCGAGCTGGCAGCCCTTTCAGAGGATTTCATTGAGCCCCACAGTGTGCAGGAGTCACATGAATGCGGGCTCCTCAGCCAAAAAGGGAGGGGGACTTCTGAGCAGGAGGAACCAGTCAGCCTGCAAGAATGTGTGGGGATTTGAAACGATTTGGGAGTAAGCATGTGTACAGGTGTAATCGGCAGGGGAAAAAAAGGGGGAGGAAGAAAAGTGGTCTGTTCTTACAAATGACTCTTTTGAAATGAATACTCTCTGAGCGCTCAGAGAGTATTCTTGAATCCTAAGAGGCAAAGAAGTCCTAATCATTCTCAGTTGGATTCCACCTGGAGAAAACATCATCTCAGAGCCTGGGCCTTTATGATATCATCTCTACTGTGATTTAAAGTCAGAGGGAAGAACTTTGGGGTTTTGTTTTTGGGGTTTTTTTCAGTAAACAAAAGTATTTTGCTTTTCTTTTGTTTTTAGCTTGTTCATCGACAAAAATAAAAGCTCTGATTTTTGTTTTTTTAATAAAACATGTCTACTACAGCAGCAGTAAGACATCACACCATCACTGAAAGGAAAGAAAATGAATAGAAGTTCTGCCCTTTCACGATAAGAATGAATTTACCTTAACTTCTATTTTCTGGGAGAACTGTAGCAAGTTTCTTTCTTTATTTGTACCACAAAAGCATGTCATTGCCCATCAGGGTGGTGGTTCAGTTGTATTTGCAAATCTCAGTGATGTGTGTGTGTGCATGCTAAGTCGCTTCAGTCGTGTCCTACTCTTTGAGACCCTGTGGACTGAAGCCCGCCAGACTCCTCTGTCCATGGGATTCTCCAAGCAAGAATACTGGAGTGGGTTGCCATGACCGCCTCCAGGGGATCTTCCCGACCCAGCGGTGGAACCCACATCGCTTATGTCTTCTACAATGGCAGGCGGGTTCTTTACCACTAGCACCACCTAGGAAGCCTAGATGAATAAATAAGGTTTATATTCAAACATGAGAGTGAGTACTGGAAGTAATTCATTAAAAATTTGTGGCTTCATGGGACTTCCCTGGTGCTCCAGTGGTTAAGATTTCATGTTCTCAATGCAGGGGGCACAGGTTCAACCCCTGGTCAGAGAACTAAGATCCTGCATGCCCCAAGGTGCACCCCCCAAGAAAAATGGGCTTCAGATCCACCTTTTATAGCAACAAAGAATAACTTAAATGTTTTTCTAATATGCTAAATATTGGACAGCTAACTTAGGCTGGACAGAAAACAGTTTTCTCAAAAGGGGGGACTTTGCATTACATCCAGAATTAAATAGAGACGATAGAGATATGCAGATACAGATATGACAAAATATTCTGCAAGTGATAACATCAAGAAAGCGAATGAATTCTGTGGGTTGAAAAAACTGGAAAAAAATGAGAAAAAAAACATTGGAAAAAAATGGAAAAATGGGGAAAAAATTGCACATCAGATTCTGATAAGAAACTTGTATCCAGAACATATAAAGAACTCTTATAACTCAATAATGAATAGACAAATACATTTTTAAAGATTCAAATAGACATTTCTCTAAAGAAGATATACAAATGGCCAAAAGGTACATGAAAAGGTCAGCATTATCAGCCATTCAGTTCAGTTCAGTTCAGTTCAGTCGCTCAGTTGTGTCCGACTCTTTGCGACCCCATGAATCACAGCACGCCAGGCCTCCCTGTCCATCACCAACTCCCAGAGTTCACTCAGACTCATGTCCATCGAGTCAGTGATGCCATCCAGCCATCTCATCCTCTGCCGTCCCCTTCTCCTCCTGACCCCAATCCCTCCCAGCATCAGGGTCTTTTCTAATGAGTCAACTCTTCTCATGAGGTGGCCAGAGTACTGGAGTTTCAGCTTCAGCATCATTCCTTCCAATGAACACCCAGGACTGATCTCCTTCAGAATGGACTGGTTGGATCCCCTTGCAGTCCAAGGGACTCTCAAGAGTCTTCTCCAACACCACAGTTCAAAAGCATCAATTCTTCGGCGCTCAGCTTTCTTCACAGTCCAGCTCTCACATCCGTACATGACTACTGGAAGAATCATAGCCTTGACTAGATAGACCTTAGTCGGCAAAGTAATATCTCTGCTTTTGAATATGCTATCTAGGTTGGTCATAACTTTCCTTCCAAGGAGTAAGCGTCTTTTAATTTCATGGCTGCAGTCACCACCTGCAGTGATTTTGGAGGCCCCCCAAAATAAAGTCTGACAGTGTTTCTACTGTTTCCCCGTCTATTTGCCATGAAGTGATGGGACCAGATGCCATGATCTTCATTTTCTGAATGTTGAGCTTTAAGCCAACTTTTTCACTCTCCTCTTTCACCTTCATGAAGAGGCTTTTTAGTTCCCCTTCACTTTCTGCCATAAAGGTGGTGTCATCTGCACATCTGAGGTTATTGATATTTAGGAATATTCAGATCAGAACCGCAATGACATTCACCTTCACACCAGCAGGATGTAAAAAGACAGTAGCAAGTGTGGGCATGTATTTGGAGCAATTGGAATCCTCCTACATTGCTGGTGAGACTATAAAATGATGAGGCTGCTTTGGAAAACTATCTGACAGCTCTTTAAAAAGTTTAACAGTTAACCTCTATCACCCAGAAATGCCACTCCTAGCTGTATACCTAAGCGAAATAAAAACTTGTACACACAAAAACTCATACATGAATGTTCATAGTAGCATCATTTATGTTAGGCAAAAGTTGGAAACAACCCAGATGTCCATGAACTGATGGATATGTAAACAAAATATATCCATACAAGGGAATATTATTTGTCAATAAAAAGCAATGAATTACTGGGGCTTCCCTGGTGGACCAGTGGTTAAGACTCGATGATTCTTGTGCAGGGGGCACAGGGAACTGAGATCCCACATGCTACACCACCAAAAGATAGGTAAATAAATAAAATTATTAAAAAGGAATGCATTACTGACACATGCTATAGCGTGGATAATCCTAGAATACATTTTAAGTGAAAGAAGACCAGATGTTATATGATTACAAAAGATACAAAAGACTGTATATTTACGTGACATGTCCAGAATAGGCAAAGTTACACGTGGCACTAATGATAAAGAATCCGCCTGCCACTGCAGAGATGCAGGTTCCTTCCCTGGGTCAGGAAGATGCCCTGGAAAAGGAAATGGCAACCTACTCCTGTATTCTTGCCTGGGAAATCCCATGGACAGAAGAGCCTGGTGAGCTACAGTCTATAGGGTTGCAGCAAGAGTCAGACATGACTGAACACAACACACGTGTAGGGACAGATTAGTAATTGGCTGGCTAGAGAGGGAAGAGGGAATGGGAGTGGGTGATAATGGATAGGTCTCTTTCCCAAGAGCTGAAATCTTCTAAAATTGGATAGTGGTGATACTTGTACTACCTTCAGACTATACTAAAAAGCTTAGATGTATACACTTCATATGGGTGACTTTTATGGTATATAAATTATATCTCAAGAAAGCTGAGTTTTTTAAAACAAAATTGTAACAAATTAAGCCCTTTCACTTCCTAAGTTTTGTGATATGCTAGTTAAAACAAAGTGAATAGAATAGCAAGTTTATTTTGATGTAACTGCTATGTATTACAGACCTTAGTTGGGAATTGTTTTAAACATCCTTTAACCTGAAAGAAACCATTTGAACTTTGAAGAAACTTTCATCTTCGCAAATAAGTGTCAATATTTAAAACAGGTATACTTAATTATTCTCATTGTGTGTGTTTCCTTTTAAATTATAACAATTCTTTTTTTTTTTTTTCTTTCTTAGCCACAACAAGTTGTTCAGAAGAAGCCTGCTCAGGTAAGAGACAGTCACTGTGATTTTTTTCTCCCAATTAATGTAAAAAGTAAGACAAAAAAAATATGACCCCAAATAACCTTTATTTAGTCTTTCTCTAGTTTTATGTCAGCATTGTAGTGTTCTTGAAAACTGGTTGTATCCTTCAGACATAGTCAAGAATATATAGTCTGAGGTTTTCAAAAATTCTGAAAGACATCAAGATCTAAAGTATACAAAGCAAATAAAAATACTTCTAAAAATAAACCCTTTTAGTGCCTTATATGAAACAAATACTTAGTCTTCTGAGGTGTTTCGCCCATACTTAAACATCAGATTTTGCCCTTTCCATCTAACGATCCACATCCCATTGACTCCATACAGGACTTACTAGCTGCAAAGTATATCATGATCCATGACTAGAAACATATCTGTTCATTGACTTAATTCCCCCAAAGAAGGCCTGGAAATTGAGAAATTTTTATATTAATTTTGCTATTGATGAACTCTCTGATCTTAGCAGAGTGAGTCTCTGAAGTCTTTGGCAGCATCAAAATTAGGAACCGTCTTTACTTCTCTTGTTCCATATGCCTGGAGTTCCTTGTCCCAATTATAATCTGTACTTAGAAGCATAAGAATCATGTTTATTGAGAAAGTATGTCTTGAATAATAAATTAAAATATAAAAATGTCTTGCTGTTCTCCCTTTTGGGGTTGAAAGAGATGCACAGGAGACTTAGGTGTATCATACAGAACCTACCGAAGTAAGTTATTAAGCAGTATCACAGGTTACCAAGTTCTTTGTTGATCTTTCATATAATTTATCTGTAGGATCTTTTCCCTAGAGTTCTCTAAAACTGTACCTCTCACCCTGTTCTCTTGGGACAGTGTTGGTTTGCATGGGAAAGGCAATCTCCTGTATCTGCTGTTCTTTGCAAATGCAGCTTGAAAGAGAATTGAAGCTTCTAAACCAATATAAGCATACAGGAAAAATGTATCTGAATAATTACACATGTGCTTTAAAATAAAAACAGAGTTTCCATGAAAAAAAAAATCGTAATCACAGCTGTTCCCTTTCCTAAAAGCCAAGAGTGGTAGGGGACACTAAAAATAAGCACACGATGTTTCTAAGCAATGTTAAACAGAGCAAAATATAAACAAAAGCTTGACATTTTAAAGTAGGAGATCCCAAATATATTACCCTCTCATCCTTCATTAGTAGGGAAATCAAGAGAAAATTAATTTATAATTCTGTGCATTGGGGTCAAAGTATATTGCTGTGTTCACTGTTACATCATGGGCTGTGAATGACAGGTTAATAATCTAAGGTGGTCTGTTAAAGCTTTGATTCAGTGTCTATTTTTGGGGTTGTAGGGAAGATAAGGCAAACAAAAACACAGTCACTGCATATGAGAAATGTGTAATCTAGTTCAGAGGTTCTTAGCCTTGGCTGCATATTGGAATCACCTACAGATACTATTAATATAATTATGTATATCCAGTTGTATATATTAATATACGTAGTTGACCCTTGAACAACATGGGTTTGAACTGTGATGGTCAACTTAAACGGGGATTTTTTTTTTTCACTAACTGCTACAGTACCACAGGATCCATAGTTGGTTTAATTGGTGGATGCAAAAACATGGATATGGAGTGAGGACCAACTATAGAACTTGAGTATCTAAGGCAAATCCCGGAATCAGCCCACCTCGGATACTGAAGGACAGACAACTGTAAATGTGTGTACATCCTGAACCCTACCCAGTGGTGTATGCTGGAGCCAGCCCTTGTGAGGCAATTGTGTCTCTTCCAGATTCTATATTTAGTGATGTCAAGTAGGTGACTTGAAATCCATTTTGGTGGGAGTAGTTACACCATGGAAATTGATATATACTACAAGTCAGGACTTTATTTTACTGGAGAGCAAGTTGTTGAACTTTCACCTGCATACCACTGGCCTCACCCTTCAGTGATATGGATTATTTAGTCTGGAAACCCACGCATTAGTATTTTATGAACTCCTCAAGTAAGTAACGGAGAGCCATGGATGAAGATACTCAGTGAACACACTTGAGAAGACATTTGAACATTTGTTGAGCAAATGAAGGCACAATGAGAGTCTATGAGGCACAGCGTGATATAGATGAATGAGTGGGATTCCCTGTGTTGCCTAAGGGGATGATCCTCAGAAGAGTTTTGATCTTGTTATTGTTTAGTTGCAGAAGGGAAAATGAAGACATAGATTATTCTTTAGGAATAGAAGATGTTTTAGATGAGATGAATGGCATATTCAAAAGTAAAGAGGCAGAGACAGGTAAATCACTGGCGGAGGTTATCCACATGGCTAAAACTGATTACAAATTGGGCAATAATACACCAAGAAATAATGTAAGTGACATCAGACATTTTTGTCCCAAGAGAATCAGAACTATCAAAGAAATCACAAATGGATGGGGTTGGTCCTCACTGATCAGTCTTGCTGTCTTGCAGACCATGCTCCAGATTTGCCCTTGAAAAGAGAGTTTAGACTCAGAATAAAAGAACATGAGCTCATTGGGCTTCCTAATCTATATTGTCTTAAGGACACAGTGATGAATTATATAAACATGGGGACTACACGGAAGTTTGTGGAGGATAATGTAAATTTCACACCACATTCGAAAGAATCTCTTTCTTTTACATCTGTTTCTGTCAAAATACCCTCCTGGATGGCTTTTCCATGTGGCAGTCTGGATTAATTCAGGCTCGTATCCTTTCTATCAACACTACTTCCAGGGGTTACATTCAGATCCTGTTTTGAGGTGGCAAAAATTTTAGCACAATTAAATATTTTACATCCAAGAAAAGAACTCAACAGTGTATAAGGCGGCCTAGGTTTTTCTGGCCCTGTCAATGGATGAATTAATCTCTCTATTCCCTATATATCCATGAACTGGGAAAATAACGGTGCATCTTCATGTACTCCAAAGGACATTTTAAGAGTTGTATAAATTCCAGGGAATAGTATTACATTCTGACTTATTTTTGGATGCTTGGCTTTTCATTTCTAGGGATTTGTATTCTCAAAAATATCCAAGGTCTAATTAGTTCAAAACTACTATCTTTTTTTTACCTCAAGTGTTTTCACTGCATCTTTTTAAAATAAAGGATTTTCTAACAAAGGGAAAATTTTATGGTGATTTCTACATACTATCGTTAGGACTAAAGCACTTGGCTTGTGTGTAATTCCATGTGTATGGAGTTACAAAGACTCTCTTCTAAAGTATCCTAATGCCATCAAAATGCTTGTTGTCATTGTTCAGTCACTAAGTCATGTCCAAGTCTTTGCGACCCCATGGACTGCAGCACAGCAGGCTTCCCTGTCCTTCACTATCTCCTGGAGTTTGTTCAAACTCAGGTCCATTGAGTTGGTGATGCCATCCAACCATCTCATCTGCTGTCACCCCCTTCTCCTCCTGCCCTCACTTTTTCCCAGCATGAGTCAGCTCTTCACATTACATAGCCAAAGTATTGGAGCTTAAGCTTCAGCATCAGTCCTTCCAATGAATGTTCAGGGTTGATTTCTTTTAGGATTGACTGGTTTGATCTTCTTTCAGTTTAAGGGACTCTCAAGAGTCTTCTTAAGCCACAATTGAGAAGCGTCAGTTCTTCGGCGCTCAGCCTTCCTTATGGTCCAGCTCTCACATACATGCGTGACTAGTGGAAAAACCATGACTTTGACTCAATGGACCTTTGGCAGAAAAGTGATGTCTCTGTTTTTTAATATGCGGACTAGGTTTGTCATAGCTTTTCTTCCAAAGAGCAAATGTCTTTTAATTTCCTGGCTGTAGTTACCGTCCGCAGTGAGTTTGGAGCCCAAGAAACAAATGTCACTGTTTCTGCTTTTTCCCTATTTGCCATAAAGTGATGGGACCAAATGCCATAATCTTAGTTTTTTTCATGTTGAATTTTAAGCTTTTTCACTCTCCTCTTTCACTGTCATCAAGAGGCTCTTTAGTTCCTCTTCGCTTTCTACCATTAGAGTAGTATTATCTGCATATTTGAAGTTGTTGCTATTTCTCCTGGCAATCTTGATTCCAGCTTGTTATTCCAGTCCGGTATTTCACATGATGTACTCTGTTTCAAGTTAAATAAACAGGCTGACAATATACAGCCTTGTTGTACTCCTTCCCAATGTTGAACCAGTCCATTGTTCGTGTCTGATTCTAACTGTTGCTTCTTCTTAAATTTCCGCACATCTTTGGGGATGCAACTTTTTGAAAATGGATTGAAGAAAGTCATAATTCATTCTAAGGAGCCAAATTCAGAATTAGGCAAAATCTCAGAATTTAGATGTGCATATGTGTATATAAGTACATACATCAAGAGAGGAATAAAAATTTAAGGAAAACCATTCTGCAGAGGTGTGCTTGGGAAGTCCACCAGGTGCCATCAGCTGCAAACCTCAAGTGTGTGTCACGTAACCCTGATGGGAAAGTTAATAACCTTAAAAATCTAAAAGGGAAGATCTAAGTTCCAAAACCAGTGAAAACTAAGCTTACTAGAGAATTCTATATTTTCATTTAAAGTAAAAAAGTAAGAAGTTAGCTAATTTCCTAGTTTTTTAGCCATTGATTGCTAAAAAAAGCAGTTGATTTCTCAGCCACATGGATTACATTCTCAATTTGAGTAGGAAATTGGTAGGTTTTGTTGCTGCTGTTGTCCTTTTTCTAAAAGAAACCTTATAAGATATAGGATTATTATTATTGCTAGAGGGGGCTTTGTTTCTCAAGTGTTAATTTTCATAAGAAAAAAAATCTCACCCCATCTCAGAATTCTAAAAAGATTTTGTTGATTTATTAGCTATCTTATTATTTCTTGATTTTCGCCTTTTAAGATTTTAAACTGAAATTAGAAGTGAGTCCTTATATATAATTCAGATTTTTTTTTTCTCACGTGAGCCCTACTCAGAAGGTAAAAACAGCTTTAAACAATCTAACTTCTCCTTCCTTTCAACCCAGTTTCCTCATTGTTGTAGTGCCCTGGCAAGCTACACCTCTAGCAATTAAGACAGGTAGAAACCTGCTCCTTTTCGGCTTCCCAGTGAGAGAACTGGAAAGTTTTCAGTTTCTAAGAGACTGGAAACAAAGCTTTCTGTTTCGAAATAGAGCTTTTACCTGCAAGTAACATCATTTGTGGGTGATGTGTGTTGGGGCAAAGAAATCTAAGCCTTGGTTATCATGGGATTTCCCCCCCCTTAAAAAAAAAAAAGAAGTTGAATGCTTTCACAGAGACTTCAAGGGCAGTTTTAAGGATGTTTATATTTCAGACAACCTAAACATTGTTTGGAGCAAAATGAGAGATTTCACTTTGGGACAAGCAGGTTGATGAATTGCAGTCAGCATCTTGTTCTCAAAGAAAGCATTTTTACTGGGGGCTTTTAGTCTAGACATACAAAGGAAGAAGGAGGAAAAAGGGAGAGTTCTCTAACACTCATCTTTTACGTGGTATCTTGGCCAGTGCGGTAAATAGTTCATCATAAATCAGACTTGCAAAAAAGAGTCACTCTCTACTCACTCAGGGAGAATAGTGATTTATGCTGCTTAAGTCATAAAGAGTACTGATTTATTTGTTTTCCAACTTATGCTCTTTCAAGCTGGTAAAACAGTTTGTGGGCCAGTAGTAAATGTTTGGTACCAACTGGCAAAACATAAAGAATGATATCAAAGCCCACCTTGAGTGGGACTGTTTTGTGTATAGGAAATACATTTTTGATTTAACCTCTGACCTCTGACATTGCAAAGGTCAAGGAAAAAGAAAAGATCCAAGTAGAAGGCATCATTTAACTCTTATAATAAAGTAGCTCAAGGAGATACAGCACATGGGTAGGGCAGAGGAAGCATATCAAAATGATCATCAACTGTAAACATATGAAGTCATTAGCTTAGTTTTAATAAAGGAATATTGGCAAGATGAAGTCAGCTGTTTCTTGGCATGGGATGTCTTACAGAGATGACATAAACGTCTAACGGAAGTGAAAGAACATTACTCAGTTTGGGGCACGACATAAAACTCCAAAAGGCAAAATATAGTGTTTCTGAACTTGACAGATTTCCTATAAGAGGTTTTTTTGTTTTTTTTTTTTTTAATATGATTGCCTTTAACTATGTGGTAAAGCCTGTGGATTAGGCTAAAAATAAAATGGCCATGTCTGTCTGCTTTCCTTTGCATATTGCAGAGTGCTTTTCCTATGCATTTTGATGTGAGTTGTATAAAAAGCTATTATTTATTCAATATGTAAGATTTCTTCTTATTATCCAAACCCAAATTAATATGAATAAATAGTAACTGGCTTTAAAACACTGTCTTTCTAAGGAAATCCTTAATGTTTGAATAGAAATATGTTGGTTTGTCCAAGAAACTTTTTTAACTTTGAGGGGATGTTTGCTGGACACGGAAATGTTTCTACTGAAGAATTATTTAACTTACTGTTATTATTGATATTTTCATAATCATCTTCAAAAGTCTTTGTCTCAGGCTAATAAACAATGTTTGGTGCAATAATGACTAAAACTCAGAAATGTTCTCTTTCCTGGCAACAAATACAAATTATGAACAATTTTATATACATAGAAAACAGAGAGAAAATATTTCTGCTAATCTGAGCCATCAATAAACACATCCAGAATAAAACCATTAAGCAGCCTTTAATTTATCCATTTTTAAACTACTTTGTAAAAAGAAGAACATTCCTCAATAGTTTTGGAAATGTTGAAATGAATTTCCTTTTCCTGAGTGGTTCCTTCATATAAAAATCTTTCTGCTGCATCTTTAACTATTTCTTAAACATGACATTTCTTCAATAAGAATTAGAAACTGCCGGACACAGGAGCCTTGAGGGCTACAGTCCATAGGGGCGCAAAGAGCCGGGCACAACTGAAGCAACTTGGGAGGCATGCATGGAAAACTGATGAAGCTTGTGATCCTCAGAAATCATGACTTACAGGATCCTGAAATCCGCAGTTAATGAGTGTGCAAGTCTCTCAGTCATGTCCGACTCTTGCAATTCCATGGACTATACAGTCCATGGAATTCTCTAGGCCAGAATACTGGAGTGGGTAGCCTTTCCCTTCTCCAGGGGATCTTCCCACCCAGGACTCAAACCGGGGTCTCCTCCATTGCAGGCGGATTTTTACCAGCTGAACCACAAGGGAAGCCCCCAGAATTTGCATTTAGTTTATATATAAAATGAACTGTCTATCTGAAAAATGTGATTCCCTTCTGAAGATATTTTTAAATAGTCTTCCATCCCAGAAAAGAGTTCGTAGTATCCCAGAGATGAATGTTACCTCTCTTTACAGTATTTTCAGGGATGAAACTCTGATCAGAGGCATGCACAAGACAAACAGGAGTATATTACAAATCTAAGATGTCATATTTTGTTTTCTTTGGGAGGCATTCTTTAGTAACAGGTTTTTTTCCCTTTCTTTCACAGCTATCTATCATTGAACCACAGATAAAGAAAGAAACACAAAATGAGTAGCTATAATTAATCATCATAGCTCCACACTGTAGTCTTACAGAATTTTTACTCTTTTTTTCAAAATTTTCCCATTTTGTTGTCACATTTTTTTCTCACACCCTGCTGATGGGTATTATCATTATTGTGTAACACAGTGGGAAAAAGGCACAAGTTATATACACGTTAATGCTAGGGCTGGTGCCCATGGTTATTGATATCTAGAATCAACCTTCTTTACCGTAAACATCCTCCAGTAAGACCTTCAAAGGGCTCCCCCGGTGGCTCAGTGGTAAAGAATCTGCCTGCAATGCCGGAGACGGGTCAATCTGTGAGTCGGGAAGATTCCCTGGAGAAGGAAATGACAACCCACTCCAGTATTCTTGCCTGAGAAACCTCATGGACAGAGGAGCCTGGGGGGCTACAGTCCATAGGGTTGAAAAGAGGCAGACACGACCTAGCACCTGAACACACAATAAGATCTTAAAACTGACTTTTATTAAGTTGATGGTAACACATGCAAGGTAGACACTTGTATATTTTTACATACATAAGACTAAAATTAATAAAAAGATAAGGTACCATAAATATCCCAACTTCTGAAGCCTCCTTTTGAAAAACATTTCCACCAGAATGCCTTGCACTTGCCAGATCATAGGGTTTATATAGGTTCCATTGAACATGTTTTTTTTAAAATGTGATATAAAATTTTCCTAGTTGAAGGAAGTAATCACTTTCCATGAAGTTAAACAGCCCCAATCCATTTTAAATTAAAATATCTGACCAAGAAATAGAAAATGTCTGATTTGTGGTCTCGTGGGTCACTTAGCTGCAGATGGAACTTGAAAACTTGGTTTCTGGTCTCTGCTACAGAGGAGGGGAACCCATGATTTTTGTTCTAGCGGGACTGGCTTGAGATATTCATGAACATGAAAAACTCTTTCGTGTGTCATTCCAAGTCCTTAAGGAACTGAACATACTAAGATGACAAAAAGAATGTCACTAAACCATAACTACTCTTTCTAGAAGACAAGG
Organism: Ovis canadensis; assembly: GCF_042477335.2. Lineage (NCBI taxonomy): Eukaryota > Metazoa > Chordata > Mammalia > Artiodactyla > Bovidae > Ovis > Ovis canadensis. The sequence continues at coordinate 159,647,140 of NC_091247.1, read as the reverse complement.
TATTATTTGGTTTACTAGCAAGATAGCTTAAATTACAGATGCATTTGTAGCCTGCAGCACTTTCTAATAAGAGAGTCACAGAGTTCTTTGCAACCAAGGTGGGAAAAATAAGTATTTATTAAAGGCGACATAAAGGCAACATGGACTTCTGTGACTAGCCCTCCTTCCTACGCACAAAGAGGGGCATGATGGTGTCAGCACCCCTATAATTTGCAGGGAGAGTATTTCCATTTCTCGGTTCCATTGAAAATTTGCTGGCCTCCTTTCCACTGCAGACCTTCTGTTTAGTCTGCATCTGAAAATTAAACCCAGAGCTTCAGCTCTTGCCTTAAACCTTCCTCCAGTGCACACCCTCACCCTTGCCTGTGGTGGTAAGACCTATGGTTAAACACCTAAGACATTGAAAAATTCCATCCAGCATGAGGGGATCAGGATGTATATTGGGATGTCTTCTTCCTCCTTTTGAATCAGTGAGCAAAAGTGCATCCAAGGGTATATGCTAAATGTGTCATGCTGAACAAAATCAAAAGAACGGGGAGAGGTGAGAACTGTCTTTCTAGGTTTTAGTGGGTTTTTTCCCCCAAGCATAATGAAAGCAATGAAAGAGTTACACTTATTAAATTCCGTTTGGGGGGAACAAAAGAAAAACTTTAGGCAAAATGAGTGCAATTTTTCCAGCAGTCATAATAAAAATATAGTTCTCCAACTCTGCGTACTTTCTTTTCCCTCTCTTCAGTTTTCTGCCAAAAAAATCCACGTGTTTCACCCCCGTGTGGTGCAGCCTCAGTGGTCTTTGTAAGGTAACTGAGTGGATGGCTGGGGGCTGTTCAGTGTTTAGAGGCCTTAGTGGCTGGTGCTCATAAAAATGTCACTGTGCACTTTCACTTTGAAAAGTCCTTTTATCCTACATTCCTGAAGCGCCATTCCAACAGTAAGCCTCCTTGACCAGACTGCGGCTGCCTGGCTTTCCCACCTCGCCAACTAGCCCCTAATGAGATGTGGAGAGTGCTTGGCGACAGTCTTTCAACGACTCAGTATTGCCTCAGAGCTGCCGTTGGGGGGCTACCCAAGCTCAAAGATCTTTTAGCCATATGCAGCAAACATGAAGCAATTTAAGTAAATAGCTCAAGTTCCAATCTATTGCCTACAGCAAATGGCAGTCTTTTAAGTTACTTAGGAGGATTGAATCTCAGGGGTTTCCTACCATCTACTCTGCTATGAAAATAAGATTCCTAGGGGATGTCAGGACCAGATGCATCTTCCTTTTATCACTGGTTCCTGTCTGTCCACTCTTTGCACCTCAGAAGGGCCCTGTGTGAAGTCTGGTCAGCAGCTGAACATGGATTTTCTGACGCCATCCTTTTTTTTTGGGGGGGGCGCTATACTGGGTGTCTGTTGCTTAGCTCAGGCTTTCCCTACTTGTGGCAAGCATGGGCTCCTCCAGTTGCAGCACGAGGGCTTCTCATTGTGGTGGCTTCTCTTGTTGCAGAACACAGGCTCTAAGACACACAGGCTTCAGTAGTTGCGGCACACAGGCTCAGGAGTTGTGACTCTGGAGCTTGGGCTCAGTAGTTGTGACTTACTGGCTCCGAAGCATGTGGAATCTCCCTAGACCAGGGATTGAACCCATGTACCCTGTATTGGCAGGCAGATTCTTATCCACAGTGCCACCGGGGAAGTCTTCTGACTCCATCATCATGCATCCACGACATACAGATGGTTCCTGAGAAGAAAAGCAAGAACTCCTCTCCCAGCCTTACTTTGCAATCTGCTGTTGAATCATCTGCCCCAGTTGAGTCAATGAACTGTGGAACAACAACAAAAAAAAAATGTGAAGATTTTTCTTCTCTTAATTACACGCATACTTTCTGTCACAGCAAAAGGCCAAGTTACTGGAAGGGTGAGAACTGGCATTTGCAGAGGTGAGAGCTGCCACCTCTCACATGCACCTCCAACATGATCCCCTTGGCAGCCATGTCATCCTTTAGAGGTTGGCCAGTCAGGGCTATGCCAAGAAGAGAAAACTCTCCACAAACCAGACACTTGTGAGAATCTTCATCCTGAGCATGTGAGAGCTACATGACCTCCCAAGGTTGACCCAGTGAGGCTCCCACCCTCTGACATCCTGGTTAGAAACCCAGTCCTAGCAGAGGCATTTCAGTGTCCATGGAAATAAAACAACTCTCCATGTTGTATTAAGAACCATTAAATAAAGGAAACAATATGAGAATGAGGGACCGTCATTTTCGGCTAAATTGTGACTAAAGGATTTAAATAAACCACTTCCATATCAGGAGCTACAAGAGCTCAGATCAAGCAAAGTTTCTGGGAATGTTTTGAAAAGCTGATCACATCCCATCTACTGCAAGATCTTTGTAAGTTCATGGCCTGAAAATTCGGTTTCCTTCTGGATTTGGAAGACCTTTTTCCAGATAGTCTAGAAAAATTGATCAGTTAGGAATGGAATAGTTACAGCTTGATCTGGGGCCCCAGGGGCCTTCCAACTTGACAGCCTTCTGTTAATTTGTTAACCAGGGGAAGAAGCAATCAAATCTATCTGCCACCTTGTACGCCGTAGTCTGTTTCAGAGTAGTCACCTAAGTCCATACCTCCTGTCCTAATGAGGAGTCCTTTGGGGATGGTTGAAGAGTGTATCCGCCGAACAACATAAGTGACTTTCTGAAATTTAAATATTAAGTGTAAAGACAAGGTCAAAGGGCAGCTGAACATTAGCTCAACTCTCTTGCGTCTGTCCGTGGCTTTGATCCCCTTCCATCCTCCTTTGTGGCCAGGACTCCATACATGGAGAATCTCAGGATCCTGGCCTGTTGCCTATCAAGAGGTATAAACCTGCTGCTTAAATATGTGAAGCCCAGTTTGGGTGTTGGGAGCAGAGGGGAGGTGGCTACAAACGTTCCACGTTTCCTACATAACCCAAAGCAGACTAAACAAAACCAGTGTGAAATCTCATGACTTGATGCTGCAGTGGTTATATTTTTTAAGCTATAATCCATTCATTTGTATGTGTGTTTATTCCCAGGATTTACAGCTCCCTCAGTCTTGGGTAGAGGGAAGAGAATGTTTGAAACCTTTTGCAAAGGGTTTGCAATAAGCAGTGGCCTATTAAAACTCAGGATACAGTGAGTGTGTGTGCATTCGTGTGAGCCTGTGAGTGCCCGTTCATGTGGGCTTTTCTTCCCCCGCCTCCCTTTTGCTGCTTTTACGCAAAAGCGTCACACATGGTAGCATTTAGGAGTTCCTTCACAGCTGAAGTGCTTCAAACACTAATGAATGGAAGTTTGGTCATATAATGCAGACAAGCTTTAAGGCATGCGTTACTGAATGGTGTACTGTAGTGACCTGGGAAAGGAAGAGAGGTATAAATTGTGTCAGTTAGCCACCCAGACAAAATGAAGCCATGTGGAAAATCAAATCTATTAAAGTATGAAGACTGTTATAAGCTGTTTGAAGCTGGCCATTCCTAAAGTTTGCTGCAGGAGTAAATGTTTGCTTCTTCTCCCAGATCTTTTTCACATGCCGTCTTATGAGACAGTGTACAGCATTTGATAAAAATCATCCTGTCACTAAGGACGCTTTTATCAGAAATGTTTATTGTCTCCGCTTTACCACCCATGTCCTGAAAGGTACTGCACATTTGTTAAATAAGCAAAAGGAAAGAGAACTTTACAGCTCAAGCCAGCTTGCAGAAACTCCAACAAATTCCAGAGCCATAAGGAATCAAAAAAGGGAAAGAGAAGGGGGAATTAGATTTATGAAGAGAAGGCCCTGCAAAAACATATATATTAGATTTTCTCTGTTTGGTTAGCCCACCATTAAATGCTTGGTTGGTGTGGATTTAGTATTGAGATTGAGCTGTTAATGGCAGACTGTGGCCATTGTCTTACAGTGTGCTTTAATAAATACAAGGAGGAAATCCATTTGGAAAGGAAATGAGTCCTCAGCTCTTGCAGCCCCTTCTCAGGCTCTGCCTTCACGCTGCCTCCCTCACTGTGGTGGTGGTATCTTGGTCACACAGGAGTGCCAACACCCATCTCACTCTGCCCAAAGCCTGGCTGTCCTGGCCCTGCGCTTTGGGTATATGAGTTCTTGTGCCTTGATTTTTCTCACCTGTAGAATGGGAATAATACCAGCCAGTCCCTAAAAGCATCAAGTAAGCACCCTAAGAGCATCAGCTATGATTACCAATATCTGCAGGACGCATTTCCTTTGTGCCTCAGGAATGGATCCCCTTCACTTGATTTGCTAGTTTTTAAAACTGATGACTGGTGAGCTATCAGGAAAAAATGTATCCTTGTCTTTTTTCCCTCTCATTGGTGGGTAAGCTCACGCGGGCCTGACATTCTCTGGATGGCAGACAATTGAATCTGCTGAGCAGCCGCCATGATGTCAAGCCTTAAGTCAACAGTGGCTAATGACGGCTCTGGGAAAAAACAACACCTTGATTCCTCAATTATGGTTTAAGAAGCCCTGGGAACGAGGGGCTCGCCAGTCATCCGCATCCTCTTTTGAAGCCAGCATAATGTGCTGTAGAAACAGGTCACTTCTGAACCGTTTGTCAGAGCAGGCCCCACAGTGTAATGGCTGTGCCCTTTGTGTGTTCCAGGAGGAAACTGAAGAGACATCCTCACAAGAGTCTGCGGAAGAGGATTAGGGGGCGCCAGCATTCAATTTCTACCTCAGCAGCAGTTGAATCTTTTGAAGGGAGAAGACACTGCAGTGACCACTTACTCTCTGTCGCCATGGTCTTTCCACTTTCATCTGGGGTCGGGGGTGGGGGGGAGGGGTGGGGGCGGGACGGGGGTGGGGGTGGGAGAAGTCACGTAACCTTAAAAAGGACTATATTAATCACCTTCTTTGTAATCCCTTCACGGTCCCAGGTTTAGTGAAAACTGCTGTAAACACAGGGGACACAGTTTTAACAATGCAACTTTTAATTACTGTTTTCTTTTTCCTTAACCTACTAATAGTTTGTGGATCTGATAAGCAGGAGTGGGTGGATGAGAAAATAACCTCTGAATCGGGTTTAGTCAATCACTGCACTGCATCCAAACCAGAAACGTGTCACCTACGTGACACCGGGCATTCCTCCAGGCCAGGCGTGGTGGGAAACACTGGCCACCTCAGACGCCACCCAGCCCGCTCAGTAGTGAAGCTTCTGTGTAGAACACCAAAGATAGGACTAGCTACTACTTCTCTCTTTTTCATATAACCTTGTAGACACTTACTTGATGATTTTTTTTAATTTTTACTTTTATTTCTAAATGAGACGAAATGCTGATGTATCCTTTCATCCAGCTTAACAAACCAGAAAAGGTGATGTTCACTTTTCAAAAAGGGAAGTACGCAAACTCTGATTGCCAACTCCTTTAGTTATGGATGCCGCCGCATATCTGCAGGAGTAATAAATTTACTCACAGCCCTTGTTTTTTTTTACTTTCAGGAACCCTCATCCGGGTAGAATCTACTTCCTACAGAGCCAAATGCCATTTAGCAATAAATCACACTTGTCAGCCTCAAAGCATTTTTAAGGAACCTAGACAAGTAAAATTATCCTCTTTGTAATTTAATGAAAAGGTACAACAGAATAATGAATGAGGAATTTAACCTGGATTACGAGGTGGGAGGAGCGAAATCCAAATTTCTTTTGCCATAGTTTATACTACAATTTAAAGGACGGAAAAAAAAAAAAGCAGGCTCTCTCTCCTATCTTTCTCTCTCTTCATTGTTTATCAGTTTCCGTGAAAGACCTAAATACCACTTACCTCAAATGAAGCTTATGTGTTACGTCAAGTAACACGTTTTGACATAGGATGATTGGATGAGGTGCTTGACCTCAGCTCACCACCTCTTCATTCAAACTGCACTTTTAGCCAGAGATGCAATACAAACCCACTGCTCAATACTACCTCTGAATGTTACAATTAATTTACAGTTTAGTACTTATTACATGCTGCTATACACAAGCAATGCAAGAAAAGAAAACGCAATGGGTAGGTGATACAAATCATCTACAGTTCTTTTTTGTCCACTTATTTACAGTTAAAGAAGCAGTCTCCTTACTGTGTTTCAGCATGGCTATGTATTTTTCTATGGGATTTTTTTTTATTAAAATTTTACAAATACTTGTTTCAGCTTCTCTGCTAGATTTTCTACATTAACTTGAATTTTTGTTTTTAACCAAGTCGCTCCTAGGTTCTTAAGGATAACTTTCCTCCATCACACTACACATCACACAAAATTTGACTGTAATGTTTAAATATTACCTTCCAAGTTTGTACCTCACATGAATTGTTTAAGGAAATGGACTAATTGACTTGCAAAGACCTACCTCCAGACTTCAAAAGGAATGAACTTGTTACTTGCAGCCTTCATTTTTGTCAATGTTTGAAATATTTCAGACTGCAGCTAACCCTCATCAAAACTATTTTTGTAAAAGGCTTTTTTGATAGAAAGGAACACGTTTTTACATACTTTTTGCAAATAAAATAAAGCCAACCTTCAAAGAAACTTGAAGCTTTGTAGGTGAGATGCAACAAGCTCAGCTTTTGCATGATGCAATCAAAAATATGTTTTGAAGATTAGTTGACTATGAAAAATGCTTGACAGATATTTTCATGTATTTTACACAAATGTGATTTTTGTAATATGTCTCAACCAGATTTATTTTAAACGCTTCTTATGTAGAGTTTTTATTCCTTTCTCTCCTAGTGAGTGTGCTGACTTTTTAACATGGTATTATCAACTGGGCCAAGAGGTAGCTTCTCATGACGGCTTGTGTCAGTCTGGCTTTTAGCACTGATGCCAAATGAAACTCAAAACCATCTCTCTTCCAGCCGCTTCAGGGAGGTCGTTTCAAAGACCACGTACCTCTCTGAGACGGGCTCACTGTTGTGAATCACCAAAGGAGCTATGGAGAGAATTAAAACCCAACAGTACTGTTAACTATGCATTTAATACGCAAATAAACAGTGGCTCATAAAAATGGAAGTCCCACTCCTTATCTTGGGTTGGGTCTTTTGAAACCTCACTGGCCAGCAACTGAAGCAGTTGCTCATGTTGGCCAAACTCAAAACACCCAGCAATTTCCATCTCTGATGAAGTTACTCTCTTATTTCCTATACGTTGTACAATCAAAACACACTACTACCTCTTAAGCCCCAGTATACCTCATTTTTCATACTGAAAAAAAGCTTGTGGCCAATGGAACAGTAAGAACATCATAAAATTTTTATATATATAGTTTATTTTTGTGGGAGATAAATTTTATAGGACTGTTCTTTGCTGTTGTTGGTCTCGGGCTAAGTAAGACTGGACATTTAACTTTTCTACCATTTCTGAAGTTAGGTATGTTTCCAGGAGAAAAGTATCAAGACGTTGAACTGCAGTTGACTTTCTCCCTGTTTCTTTGAGTGTCTTCTAACTTTGTTCTTCATGTAGAGTTGCTGTCTATGATTGTACTTTGAATCGCTTGCTTGTTGAAAATATTTCTCTAGTGGATTATCACTGTCTGTTCTGCACAATAAACATAACAGCCTCTGTGATCCCCCTGTGTTTTGATTCCTCCTCTTTGTCATGACTCCATTAAATGAGTAATAAAGTTTGGTCAAAACAGGTGAAGGAGAGAGACATTCACAAGTCATTTTGTTGTACCTCCTACACACCGTGCACCCACACCTCGCACACACCAATGTAAAGTTTTCAAGCACAGCTCTCTGAGGGTTCCCAACCCACAGATTCAACCAACCACAGATTCCCTAGAGCCGACTGCATAAAGTGATTTCATATAAGGAACTTGAGCGTTCTTGGATTTTGGTATTGGGGCTTTCTTGGTAACTCAGCTGGTAAAGAATTCTGCAATGCAAGAGACCCAGTTTCAATTCCTGGGTTGGGAAGATCCCTTGGAGAAGTGATAGGCTACCCACTCCAGTGTTCATGGGCTTTCCTGGTGGCTCAGATGGTACAGAATCCGCCTGCAATGCAAGAGACCTGGATTCAGTCCCTGGGTTGGGAAAATCCCCTGGAGGAGGGCATGGCAACCCACTCCAGTATTATGGCCTGAAGAATCCCCATGGACGAGGAGCCTGGCGGGCTGCAGTCCATGGGATTGCAAAGAGTCAGACACAACTGAGCCACTAAGCACAGCACAGGGATCAAACCCGTGCCCCCAGGATTCTGAGGGAAGGCTATATCAAACTCCTTGAATCAGCTGTCCTAAATCTACATTTCATAATCTGACGTTTAACTCCACCAAGACAATCTTCAAAGAAATGTAACGGAAGAATAATCATAGTTTAAAACAGAGTTTTCACTGAAGGCTTGCTTCTGCAAAGTTTGTAACTGACCTGTCAGTTATCTTTGAATTGATGTCTGTAGTGGGCCAACAGTTTGGTGAAAAGAATAAGAAATGAAAGTCACAGTGTCTGCCGAACAGGAATCTTTTTATTCTGTAACACCCATAAGCAGAGTCAGAATTATTCCACCAAGTTCATCTTTACACCTCTGTTGCCTTTTGGAAGTAAATACAGCATTTTTTAAAAGCTAAGTCCTCTAGGTTGTGCTGCCACCATTGTCACTACAGCCCTCTTTACTTAGCTTTTTAGGAAGCGCTTGCTCATTTTAAGAAACCTATCAGGAAATTTATTGTCCAACTTACTACTTCATTCCTTCATTTGTTTATTCTCATAGCCTATATTTTGTGAGTGCCTATTTTGTGCTTAAATCCAAGACCAAGAGGTCTTTCAAAATATTATCTCCTTGGAAAAAAAAATTATGCAGGTGCAGAAATGACAGGCAGCATGCAAAAAGAGCCAAATAAATTGTTTAGGCAACAAGTTGCAAGAATCTAGAGGAGGGAAAGCTGTTTCCTGCTGGAGTGGATCATTAATTAAACCTAATAATAGGACAAATGTATTTAATAGAATCCATATTTAGTCTCTTCATTTTTATTAATATAGAAAAGCAGATAAGAAAAAATTAATTCTTGAAAACAAAAATAAGCCAAGAGAGAATCTTTGACTTTAAAAGGGAAGACTAAAAAAGGACATATTATGTCCAGAATAGGATAAGTAGAAAAATGAGATTAAAAAATTTCCCATATTTTAGAGATGATGCTCATTAATGATCTCTTATTTAGGTTTCTTGTTAGAAAAGTTAAAAGTATTGCATTCACAAAATAAGTTGTACGCTTGTGAAAGTTATTAAGAAAGCTCTTAAGTTCAAATGTAAGTTCAAGGAGGGTATCCAAAAAAATCAACATATTCAAACATCAAAGGAGCCTCTAGTAGGTGAAAGTGTTTGTCACTCAAGCGTGTCTGACTCTCTGCGACCCTATGGGTTGTAGCCTGCCAGGCTCCTCTGACTATGGGATTCTTCAGGCAAGAATACTGGAGTGGGTGGCCATTTCCTTCTCCAGGAGATCTTCCAAACCCAGGAGTTGAATCTGCGTTTCCTGCACTGGCAGGCAGACTCTTTACCACTGAGCCACCTGGGAAGCCCCATTCCTGCCTACAAAGAGTCAAAACTTCTCATGAGGGAGCTAGACTCAGGGAGAGCTGTGTAAATAGAACCTTACCAAGTTACCCTGAAAGTGGCTGGAGGCATCTTGAACTTGCTGCCAATGTTAGGGACAAATCGTAGGTCCTCCCACAAAAGGGCTATAGCGCCACCATTAGAGACGGATCCCGGGCCTTCAGGGACAGTGAGTCTCAGCTGGGGTAGCATTTCATAAACAGTGGGGAGGGGAGTGTTCTAACAGGTCTGGCTGTGCTCCGCTCTGGTGAATTCAGGGATGGTAAGTGGTTTAGGTTTTCTTCTTTTAAGAAAAATATAGTCGCTCAGTCGTGTCTGACACTTTTCGACCCCATGGACTGCAGCTCACCAGGCTCCCCTGCCCATGAAATTCTCCAGGCAAGGAAACTGGAGTGGGTTGCCGTTCCCTTCTCCAGGGGATCTAACTGACTCAGAGACCGAACCTGGGTCTCCTGCACTGCAGACAGATTCTTTACTGTCTGAGCTGCCTGGGAAGCAATAAAAACAGCACTACAGAAAAAGTAACAATCTGGTCAGTGGGGAGAGATGCAAGCTGAGACTATAGGTTAGTGGATGAAGCTTCAGAAAAGGGAAGCCCGAGAGAGGAGACCAGGGCAGCATGAATGTGCTCCGTATCAAGTTTTATTTATGTAAGATTAAATTTTTTCTTGAACAGGAGTAATTCTTAAAGTTAGGCAAGGTCATCCTTGAGCAATTACTCTCAGATTTAAGAGATCTGGTCTAAAAGGGGAAGAGAAATTGAATCAAAACTACTTGTGAAATAAGAAATACACATGGGCAATGACCACAATCAAAAGGCAACAACAGAGGTGGTTTCGCCATCTATAATACTTGGCTCTCTGCTCTCTTCCTCAAGGAGGTGGGACATGGCTGAGTAAAATCCCCTGTCCCCACGCCCTTCATTCTGTACATTCGGGACTCCATCTACGCTAAGGCAGCCAAGTCCCAGTAGAGCCTATGGAAAAACCCCCAGTTTACAATAGATGATTCTTGTCCTCTGCCTCCAGGCCTGAGTCACAACCTTAAAAACGCCTCCACCCCAGTCATCCAGGAGTCATCCCTCCCTCACTCCTGCAAGCCTCCCAGCACCCTAATCCTCCCACTGTACTTGAACCAACCCCTTGTGATCTGTTAGTCCCATCTTTCCTTCTCTCATCTGATTAACTATTTTCTCACTTTTGAATTCCGTCTGTATTGTGGCTGCCCCAACCCTAGATTAGGCATATATTCTGAGAAACATGGAGTAACGATGTTTGAAAATGCTTCCATGTCAGAACCTGGATGCGGGGAGAGGCGGGTACATACGTAGAAAGAGACTTTCTGTCGGAGGAAAAATAGCAGATGCGGATCTAGCCCTAGTGGTCTGCTGCTGCTGAGAATCCAGAGAGACGGAGCAAAGAAGAGCCCTGTGACACACAGCCACGTCTCCCTGAATACTCCAAATCCCGGAAGCTCCAGTGACCTCCCAAGCCATGTCACTGACTGACATTTGCTGGACTGCAGGCCACGGCAGCTATGTCATAGAGGAATCTAGGGAAGGGAGTTGCCATTTAGACAGCACCACTCCAAAAGAGGGCTTCCCTGGTGGCTCAGGATTCTGCCCCCAGTGCAGGAGACCCAGGTTCAATCCTTGGGTCAAGAAGATCCCCTGGAGAAGGAAATGGCAACCCACTCCAGTATTCTTGCCTGGAGAATTCCATGGACAAAGGAGCCTTGTGGGCTAAAATCTATGGGGTCACAAAGAGTCAGATACAACTGAGCGACTAACACTTTCACTCCAAAAGATGCATGTAGTTCAACCCATTTGCAAAAATGGTGATGACCAGGGACACAGGACAAGACATCCCATTGCCCCATATGATGCAAGAGGTGCGGACTCTGGACCTAGACTGCCTGGGTTTGAATCCTGTCTCTGTCACTAATTCGCAAGTCACATAACTATTTTGGAATCAATTTTTTCATTTTTAAACAGAAATACTAACAGTATATATCTAAAAACATTTGTTGGGGAAGTTCCCTGATGCCCTGGTTAGGTCTTGGTGCTTTCATTGCCATGGCCTGGGTTTAGTCCCTGGTTGGGGAACAGAGATCCCACAAGCTATACAGCATGGTCGAAAAAAAAAACAAAAAAGGCATCATTGTAACGATTCAATAAGCCAATATAGGTGAAATGCTGAACAGCATTCAGCACATAGAAGATGCTATAAAGGATTGGTTCTTCTTTCTGTTATCCAGCCTCTGGCTGCAGGGTGGGCATGAAACTAGCATGTTTTCCTCCAGAACTTAGAGGAAAACAATGGGATATCTTGTCATCCTGTGTCCTTGGTCATCACCACCTTTGCAAGGGGGCTATTTGATCTTTGCACACAAGAATATCCACATTGTCCAAAATATATCAAAGACTTCAACCCCATTTTGGTTGTATATTCAATGCATGAAAATCATTAATATAACTACAGACTCCTTTTCCCCTATTGCCATTTGCATTGTATTTGATCTCAATGGATTTGGTTGCTTAAAGCAATCATCCCTTGAAAAGTCAGCAAGATGCAAATTGCCTGCATTATAGCAATGGTCTTAGGGCTACCCTTGTGGCTCAGCTGGTAAAGAATCTGCCTGCAATGCAAGAGACCTGGGTTTGATTCCTGGGTTGGGAAGATGCCCTAGAGAAGGGAATGGCTACCCACTCCGGTATTCTGGCCTAGAGAATTCCATGAACTGTATAGTCCATGGGGTCGCAAAGAGTCAGACACAACTGAGCAACTTTCACTTTCATTTTAGGGGTCCCTGATGCCCTGCTGCTTCATTGGCTTGTGGGGTTACTCACTTTCTGCCGTTCAGTCCAGCCCTCAGGCCTGGCTGCTCCAGACTCCTGATATTGTTCTTGGTTGGAAGGATCACAGTGTTGGAGGAGGGACCTTTGTGGGGGTCTTCCTCCTCCAAGATCTTAGCACCTAACTCCAGTTCTTCCTCCAGATCCCAGCCTCCAGCTGTAGCCCCTTGCTTAATGTTGTTGTTCAGTCGCTCAATCATGTCTGCTGCTGCAACGCCGCGGACTGCAGCATGCCAGGCTTCCCTGTCCTTCACTATCTCCCAGAGTTTGCTCAAACTCACATCCAGTGAGTTGGTGATGCCATCCAGCTATCTCACCCTCTGTCGTTCCCTTCTCTTGCCCTCAGTCTTTCCCCAAATCAGGGTCTTTTCCAGTGAGCTGGCTCTTCCCATCAGGTGGCCCAAGTATTGCAGCTTCAGCTTCTGCATCAGTCCTGCTGCTGCTGCTGCTAAGTCACTTCAGTCGTGTCCGACTCTGTGTGACCCCAGAGACGGCAGCCCACCAGGCTCCCCCATTCCTGGGATTCTCCAGGCAAGAACACGAGTGGGTTGCCATTTCCTTCTCCAATGCATGAAAGTGAAAAGTGAAAGTGAAGTTGCTCAGTCGTGTCCGACTCTGTGCCACCCCATGGACAGCAGCCCACCAGGCTCCTCCATCCATGGGATTTGCCGGGCAAGAGTACCGGAGTGGGGTGCCAGTGCCTTCTCCGGCATCAGTCCTTCTAGTGAATTTTCAGGATTGATTTCCTTTAGGACCGCCTGCTTAATGAGACTACACTAAATACGCTTCTGCAGCCGGTCTTTGCCCCTCGCCTGTTCATCCGCATTCAAGAATGCCACCTCACTGTGTTCCTCTTCCATAGACCTCTGTTTCCACTTAGAGTCCCCTTTGCCTGAGGATACTATTCTCCTTCGACCAGCTGAGAATAACTGACAGCTTAGTGGAATACTAGAAGAAAGAGGAAACAAGGAGATTTCCCCTGCTTGCAATTTTCCCTGATGACTGAACTGTAGGTGTTAGTGAGAAGAGCCAGCCCCATGTGAAACATGAAATTTGTGATGGACCAAAGAAAAGTGCAACTGGACTTCCAGAAGGGATAACAGATCCAGGAGAGGGAAAAACAGCGGCTGCTTGTTTCCATGGTACAGCCAGCACTGCTCACTGAAAAACCAGAAAGTGAGGTGAGGTCAATGTGAGTAAAGGTCTCTAAAGTCACATACTGTATTATCAGCATGAATGGAAGAGAGGTACCCTTAGAGCTGCCAATCAGGTGGTGGGTTTTGCCAGAAGGAACAAGAAGGAAAACTTGCTTCAGGGCACTGAGATATTGCTATTTCTGATCACGGCATAATTTGACCTACCTTGTGGCTCAGCTGGTAAAGAATCCGCCTGCAATCCAGCAGACCTGGGTTCAATCCCTGGGTTGGGAAGATCCTCTGAAGGAGGGCATGGCAACCCACTCTAGGATTCTTGCCTGGAGAATCCCCATGGACAGAAGAGTTTGGCAGGCTACAGTCCATGTGGTCACAAAGAATTGGACATAACTGAGCATTGAAGATTATCTGAACTCAACTATTCATCCCATTCATCAATCTAAGAATATAGTTCTGGGGTCTATGTATATGAACTCTAACAGATTTCAAGGATTTTCTAAACGGTAGTAAGCAAGCTGGCTGTGGGACCCAGGACATTCTGTGGGGCCACCAGAGTTTAAAGTCCCATTCCTTTATCTTTGGTCACCAAATCTGTAGACTCAAAGAATTTTCCTGTGGCCTTGTACTCAAATCAGGCAGTTGGCAGGCTGATGTATGGTCATTATTTATTACAATGGGATACATTTGGCCATAAAACAATTATATTCAGCCCAATCCCCAGCCAATTTAATACTGTCACGGAAAATAAAACCTGCAATTCAACCAGCTAATGAAAATGTAAAACTTTCACAAGTCCACAGGTATATTGCACTGCCTGTTCAACTTCTGCTGAAGAAACCTTGCTAGTACAAAGAAATTCAAATACCTTTTTTGTTTTTTGATGATGACTTGTGGCTTGAGGGATCTTAATTCCTACCAGGGATTGAACCCAGGCCTTCACAGTGAAAGTGCAGAATTGTCACTTCAGTCATGTCTGACTCTGTGACCCTGTAACTGCAGCCCACCAGGCTCCTCTGTCCATGGGGATTCTCCAGGCAAGAATACTGGAGTGGGTTTCCATGTCCTCCTCCAGGGGATCTTCCCGACCCAGGGATCAAGCCCGCATCTCCTGCATTGTAGCAGATTCTTTACCGCTGAGCCACTAGGGAAGAAGCCCCTTACTACTAGACCATCAGGGAAGTCCCTCAAATACATCTTAAATGTGGCTGCTTTCCTCCATCTCTGTTGCCACTTCTACAGTCCAAGCCCTGAACCCCTCTTTACGCTCTGGCTGGGTAGTCTCACTGCCTGCCTCAATTTTTTCCATCCTCAGTAAGTGTGATCTTTCTAAAACCACAAGTCTCATCACAAATCTAATGCTTGCAGGTAAAATTCAAAGCCTCTCTCCAATGACCAGAATCAAGTGACATGGTCCGGCTCCTGCTTCCTTCTCCAGCCTGAGCTCTCACCAGCATTCCCCACCTGGTGCCCCCCATCCTCACTCCACTGGCCTTCCTAGGAGGCTTGGGATGCACCATTCTTTTTTCTATCATTTTAAGACCCCTCTCACAGGCTCCAGTACCCTCTGCCTGAAATTCTTTCCTCCTGGACCCTTTTCCACCCTGACGAACCTCCTCCTTGCTCTTCAAGTCTCAGTTTATTGATTTATTTTTATTTTTTGGAGTATAGTTCTTTTACAACGTTATGGTAGTTTCTGCTGTATAGCAAAGTGAATTAGCCCAAGTCTCAGTTGAAATATTATTCTAGGGGCCTTTCTCCTTGCCCACAATTCTCCACTCAGTCAGGTCTTCTGTATATTCTCGAAACACTCTGGACTTCTCCCTGGTAGCAATTCCTGCAACCGTCAGTAAGCTTTGTGTAACTTGCCATGCCCTCCTTCAGAGGATCTTCCCAACCCAGGGATTGAACCCAGGTCTGCTGGATTGCAGGCGGATTCTTTACCAGCTGAGCCACAAGGTAGGTCAAAATATGCCGTGATCAGAAATAGCAATATCTCAGTGCCCTGAAGCAAGTTTTCTTTCTTGTCCCTTCTGGCAAAACCCACCACCTGATTGGCAACTCTAAGGGTACCTCTCTTCCATTCATGCTGATAATAAAGTATGTGACTTTAGAGACGTTTACTCACATTGACCTCACCTCACTTTCTGGTTTTTCAGTGAGCATTGCTGGCTGTACCACAGAAACAAGGCAGAGGGTGAGGGAAGATCTGTCTCATCATATTTGCATGCCTAGCCCCTAGCACAGCAGCCCCTCCCACTGATTTGCATGATGAATCAGCCACATGGTGTCTCTATTGGGCATCTGTTCGGTGAGTAGAGCTGACTCTGAGCAGACCACCCAGTAGAGACCCACAGTCTCCCTCAGAGCCTTTCCGGGCTCTCTCCTGTCCTCTGGGCCCCTGCTGACCTTCATTCAGACCTCATTTTCCTCCTCTGCCCAGGATTCTGTACCCAACGCCCCTCCCCTGTGGTCTCCCCACCTCTCCCTCAACACATCCAATACAGTCTTTCCTTCACTCCATTTCTGTCAGCTCAACTTAGGGCCAGTGTGTTCATTTTGAAAACACCAACTGGTAAGCAAGTGAGTTAACAACGGCTGCTTCCCAGAAAAACAGCAAACACCAAACACCACGTCTCAGGCACAGTACGAACTTGAAGCAGACAGGGGTTGCTTAAACTACTTGGTCTCTATTTTACTTTCCTCTGGCAACAGGACTCCATTTTTTATTTATTTTTAAATTGGGGGGGGGGGCGGGGAGGAAATTCCTCTCCTTCACTCTCAGCCTCTGAGATTCCTCTGGTGGCAGGGGAGAGCATGTGACTTAGGCTAAGCCAGTTGATATATTTTGACCCTCTGATTGGTTCAGACACATGATCCAAGGCAAACCCATGAGATTTCATGTCAGCACCTTTCTGAGACTAACTAGTAAAGTGAGTCTCTTTCTCTGGTGGGATTAAAGCTGGTAGGATGCATGCCTGTAACTTCTAAGGACAGGGTGGGGAGCAGGAAAGGCATGTTGCCACAGCATGGGATGGGCTTGTCTGAGGATGAAACCCATGCAGAGGACACCAGAGGCCAGATCTGGAGGAAGTTCAAGTGTGGAAGACATTATTTGAGCCTATTTGTGCCTAAAGGCTAAAAACGTTTCTTCTTTACTTGAAGAATATCAGATTTGGTTTTTTCTCACTTTTACCCAGGAGAATCCTGACTATGACATAAATTAAAGAGTAAAGAAATGGTAAAGCAATTATACTCCAATAATGTGTGTGTGTGTATATATATATATATATATATATATATACACACTTCAGTTGCTCAGTCGTGTCCAACTCTTTGCGACCCCATGAATCAGAGCATGCCAGGCCTCCCTGTCCATCACCAACTCCTGGAGTTCACTCAGACTCACGTCCATCGAGTCAGTGATGCCATCCAGCCATCTCATCCTCTGTCGTCCCCTTCTCCTCTGCCCCCAATCCCTCACAGCATCAGAGTCATTTCCAATGAGTCAACTCTTCTCATGAGGTGGCCAAAGTACTGGAGTCTCAGCTTTAGCATCATTCCTTCCAAAGAAATCCCAGGGTTGACCTCCTTCAGAATGGACTGGTTGGATCTCCTTGCAGTCCAAGGGACTCTCAAGAGTCTTCTCCAACACCACACTTCAAAAGCATCAATTCTTCAGCGCTCTGCCTTCTTCACAGTCCAACTCTCACATCTATACATGACCACAGGAAAAACCATAGCCTTGACTAGACAGACCTTAGTCGGCAAAGTAATGTCTCTGCTTTTGAATATACTATCTAGGTTGGTCATAACTTTTCTTCCAAGCAGTAAGCGTCTTTTAATTTCATGGCTGCAATCACCATCTGCAGTGATTTTGGAGCCCAAAAAAATAAAGTCTGACACTGTTTCCACTGTTTCCCCATCTATTTGCCATGAAGTGATGGGACCAGATGCCATGATCTTTGTTTTCTGAATGTTGAGCTTTAAGCCAACTTTTTCACTCTCCTCTTTCACTTTCATCAAGAGGCCATTTAGTTCCTCTTCACTTTCTGCCATAAGGGTGGTGTCAACTGCATATCTGAGGTTATTGATATTTCTCCCGGCAATCTTGATTCCAGCTTGTGCTTCTTCCAGTCCAGAGTTTCTCATGATGTACTCTGCATAGAAGTTAAATAAGCAGGGTGACAATATACAGCCTTGACGTACTCCTTTTCCTATTTGGAACCAGTCTGTTGTTCCATGTCCAGTTCTAACTGTTGCTTCCTGACCTGCATATAGGTTTCTCAAGAGGCAGATCAGGTGGTCTGGTATTCCCATCTCTTTCAGAATTTTCCACCGTTTATTGTGATCCACACAGTCAAAGGCTTTGGCATAGTCAATAAAGCAGAAAGAGATGTTTTTCCGGAACTCTCTTGCTTTTTCCATGATCCAGCAGATGTTGGCAATTTGATCTCTGGTTCCTCTGCTTTTTCTAAAACCAGCTTGAACATTAGGAAGTTCACAGTTCGCATTTTGCTGAAGCCTGGCTTGGAGAATTTTGAGCATTCCTTTCCTAGCGTGTGAAATGAGTGCAATTGTGTGGTAGTTTGAGCATTCTTTGGCATTGCCTTTCTTTGGGATTGGAATGAAAACTGACCTTTTCCAGTCCTGTGGCCACTGCTGAGTTTTCCAAATGTGCTGGCATATTGAGTGCAGCACTTTCACAGCATCATCTTTCAGGGTTTGAAACAGCTCAACTGGAATTCCATCACCTCCACTAGCTTTGTTTGTAGTGATGCTTTCTAAGGCCCTCTTGACTTCACATTCCAGGATGTCTGGCTCTAGATTAGTGATCACAGCATCATGATTATCTGGGTTGTGAAGATCTTTTTTGTACAGTTCTTCTGTGTATTCTTGCCACCTCTTCTTAATATCTTCTGCTTCTGTTAGGTCCATACCATTTCTGTCCTTTATCGAGCCCATCTTTGCATGAAATGTTCCCTTGGTATCTCTAATTTTCTTGAAGAGATCTCTAGTCTTTCCCATTCTGTTCTTTTCCTTTATTTCTTCGCATTGATCACTGAAGAAGGCTTTCTTATCTCTTCTTGCTAGTCGCTGGAACTCTGCATTCAGATGCTTATATCTTTCCTTTTCTCCTTTGCTTTTCGCCTCTCTTCTTTTCACAGCTATTTGTAAGGCCTCCCCAGACAGCCATTTTGCTTTCTTGCATTTCTTTTCCATGGGGATGGTCTTGATCCCTCTCTCCTGTACAATGTCACGAACCTCATTCCATAGTTTATCAGGCACTCTATCTATCAGATCTAGGCTCTTAAATCTATTTCTCACTTCCACTGTATAATCATAAGGGATTTGATTTAGGTCATACCTGAATGGTCTAGTGGTTTTCCCTACTTTCTTCAATTGAGTCTGAATTTGGTAATAAGGAGTTCATGATCTGAGCCACAGTCAGCTCCTGGTCTTGTTTTTGCTGACTGTATAGAGCTTCTCCATCTTTGGCTGCAAAGAATATAATCAGTCTGATTTCGGTGTTGACTATCTGGTGATGTCCACGTGTAGAGTCTTCTCTTGTGTTGTTGGAAGAGGGTGTTTGCTATGACCAGTGCATTTTCTTGGCAAAACTGTATTAGTCTTTGCCCTGCTTTATTCCGCATTCCAAGGCCAAATTTGCCTGTTACTCCAGATGTTTCTTGACTTCCTACTTTTGCATTCCAGTCCCCTATAAGGAAAAGGACAATTTTGGGGGGTGTTAGTTCTAAAAGGTCTTGTAGGTCTTCATAAAACCATTCAACTTCAGCTTCTTCAGTGTTACTGGTTGGGGCATAGACTTGGATAACTGTGATATTGAATGGTTTGCCTTGGAAACAAACATAGATCATTCTGTCATTTTTGAGATCGCATCCAAGTACTGCATTTCGGACTCTTTTGTTGACCATGATGGCGACTCCATTTCTTCTGAGGGATTCCTGCCCGCAGTAGTAGATATAATGGTCATCTGAGTTAAATTCACCCATTCCAGTCCATTTTAGTTTGCTGATTCCTAGAATGTCAATGTTTACTCTTGCCATCTCTTGTTTGACCACTTTCAATTTGCCTTGATTCATGGACCTGACATTCCAGGTTCCTATGCAATATTGCTCTTTACAGCGTCAGACCTTGCCTCTATCACCAGTCACATCCACAGCTGGGTATTGTTTTTGCTTTGGCTCCATCCCTTCATTCTTTCTGGAGTTATTTCTCCACTGATCTCCTGTAGCGTGTTGGGCACTTACTGACATGGGGAGTTCCTCTTTCAGTATCCTATCATTTTGCCTTTTCATACTGTTCATGGGGTTCTCAAGGCAAGAATACTGAAGTGGTTTGCCATTCCCTTCTCCAGTGGACCACATTCTGTCAGACCTCTCCACCATGACCCGCCCATCTTGGGTTGCCCGGTGGGCATGGCTTGGTTTCATTGAGTTAGACAAGGCTGTGGTCCTAGTGTGATTAGATTGACTAGTTTTCTGTGAGTATGGTTTCAGTGTGTCTGCCCTCTGATGCCCTCTTGCAACACCTACCATCTTACTTGGGTTTCTCTTACCTTGGGCATGGGTTATCTCTTCATGGCTGCTCCAGCAAAGCACAGCTGCTGCTCCTTACCTTGGATGAGGGGTATCTCCTTACTGCCGCCCTTCCTGACCTTCAACGTGGGATAGCTCCTCTAGGCCCTCCTGCGCCCACGCAGCCACCGCTCCTTGGTTTGCTCCTCCCGGCAGCTGTCCCTGGCCTCAGGCATATGGTGGCTCCTCCCGGCTGCCATCCCTGGCCTCGGGCGTGGGGTGGCTCCTCCTGGCCGCCCCTGGCCTCGGACGCATGGTAGCTCCTCTCAGCCACCGCCCCTGACCTCGGATGCAGGGTAGCTCCTCCCGGCCTCTGCCCCTGACCTCAGACTTGGGTAGCTCCTCTTGGCCACCCGCGCTTAGTGCGCTGGGTCACAGCTGGCATATATATGAGATGGCTGGATGGCATATATATGAGATGGCTGGATGGCATCACGGACTCGATGGACGTGGGTCTGAGTGAACTCCGGGAGATGGTGATGGACAGGGAGGCCTGGCACGCTGCGATTCATGCGGTCGCAGAGTCGGACACGACTGAGCAACTGAATTAAATTGAATTGAATATATATATATATATATTTAAATATTTAAATAATTAAATATTTAAATAATTATATATATATAATTAAAAAGTGAAGAAATGAATGAACACAAAGAAAGTCAGCAGACATGACCTGTAGAAGGCCTTGATTCTTGTGGTTCTACCAGCCTCAGCGTGTGAAACCCTGGACGAAATTCTGAATTTCAGTTTCCTTATCTACAGACTGAGGAAGCTGGTTGGACTAGATCTTTAATATTCTTTCTAAGTTTAAAATTCTAGGATTCTGTGATAGCAAGATGTCCATAGAATCTAAAGGCAAAAGAATTAGTTCCAAGTGCTGAGAATTTGGAATAAGAGCCCATAAAGAAAACAGTACTGGATCAGGAGAGGCTCTTCCTGGTCTTCCCACAGTTCACGTGTGCAGGGCTTCCTATTACACTTCCAGGTTAGAGAAACAAGGAACTTCTCCTACTGGTAATAGAACCTACTAGAGTATGAAGCCAATAAATAGAAAAATAGCAACCTCATAGTGGTGGAGTTTCGTGAGGTAGCTTGTTTATTTCACAGTCACTGCAGGTGTGTGTGTGTGTGTATGTATAACTTACATACATAAATAATATATATAAATATACATTTAACTTTAAGTTAAACATTGTGGGAGATATGTCCTTCCTTAAATTTAAGATAATATAAAAATAGAGTCATTCATAATTAAACATTAATAATAATATACAATTCCTATTAGGGTCTAGTAAACAAAGTAGAAGGGCTTCCCTGATAGCTCAGCTGGTAAAGAATCTGCCTGCCATCCAGGAGACCCTGGTTCGATTCCTGGGTTGGGAAGATCTGCTGGAGAAGGGGTAGGATACCCAGTCCAGTATCTTGGCGTGGAGAATTCCATGGACTGTACAGTCCATGGGGTTGCAAAGAGTTGGACACAACTGAGCAGCTTTCTCTTCATTTCAAACAAAGTAGAGCGAGCAAAGAAAGTAAATGAAACATCACTTATTATCACCTGAAGAGCCTAAGCCACTCCATTTTGTTAAAGAAGACTCCATTTTGTAAAAATTCCCGGAAAAGAGCTTTTTGGAAATCCCCTGACCTCACCCCACCACCTGCGAGCCAATCAGATCCCAGATCAGGATCTCCTGACTTTATGTTCAGGACTTATGAGCTGCCCAGGAAATTCGAATTAAGCCGGGGAAATGGGAACCAATCAGAACCCGTGGCCAGCCCGGGAAATGAAAACCAATCAGAACCCAACACCTAACCCTTCGACAGAAGGTAACCAATTAGATGTCTCCCAACCCAGAAATTCCCGTTTTTCTAATTTTTCCCGCGAGAATACCCTATATAAGCAATCTAACCCAGAGTTCAGGGCTCCTCTCCTTAGCCGCCACGTCAGTAACGGTGGGAGCCCCAACTCGAGCTTGGTAATAAAAACTTTCTTGCTTTTGCATCGGATATCGGCTCCCTGGTGGTCATTGGGAGATTTCGCGACTTGGGCATAACACACCCAGAGATGAATGAAAGATAATGTGGCTATTATACTGATAATAGATTTGGAACAAACTCTTTCAACTTGTAACTAAATATGTCTCTGGAACACCATTCAGGTCAAAGATATACTCTGTTTAACAAAAGTACTTTTCTTACAAAAGGAACACTTGCTATGTGAAAAGAGAAACTGAACCAGAGGCTAATCTCACATAAATCAAAAAATTCTCCCATAAGTATTATTAATAGTATCTTAATTTATCATTTTCCCTCAGAGTTACATAGACTGAAAACCTAGCATCGCAGATAAAACACATAAGCCATCAAAGTAGAAAATTTTTGTTCTTCTGTTTTTCTCTTTGATTTGTTATTTCTTTACCGGTCACATATTGGAACTAAAAAATGAAATCTTGTCTAATTTCTCAATAGCCAGATAATGATCTTAAACAATTATCTTTCAAATAGCCTTAGATTAAAATTTTAGAACCACCTTCACTTTCAACTTTTTCCTGTCATTTGAAAGGGCATTCCATGCATATTAGGTCTGGTCCAGTAGAGAGCCATAGAAAAGGCATGGAATAACTATGATGCCTCTAGAGGCTTTTAAGCCTCAGCTGAGGAGACGAGAGAATAGGAGAGGGAGGGGACTGTATTGAAGCATTTTCACATCAAATAATTCAGAACCAGGTCTCATGAGTGATAAGGTAAGTTCAATTTTCAATGTGATCTTTGTTAACTATTATTCAAAGCCTCTGAAGAAACAGGAAAAAAGAACAACTGTCTCTCACCTATTTGTCAAGCCATAAATAAGAGGCTAGGTTATAGCATGTAGTGCAAACCGTTTTGAAAGTTTTTTACTTTTTTTCTTTCATGGGGCTATAAAATTATATAGTGCATTCTCAACTTAGGAACTTGCTAGAGGAAAAGAGCTTAGGAAATATTCATTTCCTACAGAACACAGGATGTAGGCACAGCCTTCTCGGTATCTCTTGTTCCCTTAACTTCTGGATTTAGGCCAAGATTATTCAACTCATTAGCCTTTGACTCAGTAATTGTTAAGCACAGCTGTGTAGTTGTCTTGGTTATTATTTTTCATACATAAACAGTATGTGCAACCTAAAGTGGGACTGTACACAGTGACGGTGGCTTTCATTCCTTCGTTTACTCTTTCATTCATCAAGTGGTTATTGAGCACCTTCTGTGTACCGGGGCACTACATCGTGTGGTGGGGCTGGCAAGACAAAGAGTTCAGTCTCTGTGTCTAGGGACCGTGAGGGCCAGCAGTGCAGACTGAGAGTAAATGACAGCAACAATGTAATCTATGGAGTCAAAGTCAGAGGGGTCCTCCAGGATCCCCAGGAGGTGGAGGGTCCCCATCGGGTGGGGTCATTGTTGAGACAGGCTTCTCCAGGGGCACCACTCAACTGAAGCATGAGAGGTGGAAAGGAGTTTAGCCAAGCAAAAGAGGGAAAGGGTGGGAGGGGGCTGCTCCCACAAGATCCAGGAGCCACCGAGGAAGCCCTCAGAAGATCCAGAGCACAGCCTAAACACCAGAAACAGCCAGATGACAGCACTGCGCTAAAATAACCTTTGTTAAACAACTACCAAGGTTTCGATTTCATCTCTGGAATGACGAAGAGTGACTTGCAGAGGTGACGGCTCCGTGTGTTCCTGAGCTAGTGATGGATGGCATCACAGCAGAATATCTGGGCACAGACGGGAGGAAGCAGATCAGAGCTGAGGCCCAGAAATGACTGTCAGAAGCCATCTCATGTTGTGAAAATCTCGTAAATTTCCTGAAACAAAGCTCACTTACATTTCAGATGAACAGACTGAAAGAGAAATGAGGAAAGGAAAGAAGGGTGGAGGGAAAGCCACCAGACGACATAGACAGATGTGTCTAAAAGAGCTTATGCACAATTTTTCTTTCAATTTCTACAGTTCCTGTTGACAGGTGCTTTTTCAGTTCTACAAGGATTTCCTACTAAATAAAAACTTTTAAAAATTATTGCATGATGCTTTTTTTCTTGCATTTTAAAGACATGAGGCACATCAAATTCGTATCTTTGTTATGATGATTGAGAAACAGAATTTATTCGATTGAGATTAGGTTACTAAATATTTATATTTGGGGATTGAGGGTTTTTTTCTATTTTTATGTTGAATCCAGATGTTTTCAGTTTGCGTAAAATGACAACAGATATGTGTAATGCCTTCTTCAATAATTCATATAAATCTCTGCACAATGCCTAGCATATAATAAGTGCTCAATAAATGTTAGCTATTATTACTGTTGAAATATGTTTACAGTAAATAAATAAAAAATGTTTCCTAAGATATATACACTCTTTTAAAAAACAAACAGTACAGACACATGGTGAAAAAAGCAAGTAATTTTCAAAAGCTTGTAATGAAGATCAACAGCAGTTTGCCTCTTCCCCCTCTGCCTCTCCATCCTTTCCTGAGATGCAGCTGAGTGCCTTTAACTCTGTTATTGCTTCAGATGGCTGTCTCATATTTGTAAATTATAGGCTTACCTATCATTTTGTTGTGAAACCAGTTTGAGGAGTTGTCAACTAACTAACTTCTTTCCACGAGGAGGATTTAAATCTTGAGTTATCCTCTTATTCATTCACTCAATAAATAATTATTGAATACTGACTGTATGCCAAGCACTGAGTAGGCGCGCACCGAGGGTGCCACTTGCGAACAAAATGTCTTCCCGGAGGGCAGCTTACATTCTAAGAGAAGAGACGTTGAACAAACAGTTAAATATACTGTATGCCGGGCGGTTAAAAAATCAAAGGAGAGTAGTTAAGCAAGGTGGGGCTAAGTGGAGGGGCTACAGTTTTAAAGAGATGGTCCAGGAAGGCCTCACTGAAAAGTTGTGCTTTGCGCACAGGAGCATGTTCTCAGTCACTCAGTCATGTCCAACTTTTTTGGGCTCAGTGGACCATAGCTCACCAGGCTTCTCTGTCCATGGGATTCTCCAGGCAAGAATACTGGAGCAGGTTGCCATTTCCTCCTCCAAGGGATTTTTCCTGACCCAGGGATTGAACCTGCCTCTCTAGCGCAGATTCTTTACAACTAGCACCACCTGGGAAACCCAAGAAGTTGATTACCTGACTCTAATCCTTGGAAAATTTTCTTATATTGTTGACAAGTTCTTCACCTTTGTTTTCTCTATTCTTTATTTTTGGATGCCCTGTTGATAACATGTTGGTCCTGCAGGATTAATTCTCTACACTGCTTGGATATTTTAAATGTATTTTTTTTTAAGTTTTGCTTTCTGGGAGATTTTCTTGATTTTATCTTTTTAACTCTTCATACCGAAGATATATGGTATATATATCTTACTTTTGAGACTCCTGAGGTCTCCTGGGAAGTCATCTCTGACTTCCAGCCTCAGTATAGAAACCAAATTGCTGACATTTTATGCCCAAACAAGTGGATGGCAGTCCACTGACCCATACAACCACCCTGTTTTCAGCCGTAAGCCTAAATACCACCCACTGCTCTACTGGGAATTCGAGAATCCTGTCTTTCTGGGATTCCTCTGAGCAAATCTGATTTTTCTTGTGTATATGTCCCTCTGTGTGCAGTGAGAGAGGCTGCTTCTTCTGTTCTGCTAAATTTGCTAAATCTGTATTCCAGAAATGTGTGGAAACCTTATTTTTTATCGACTCCAAACATTCTTTTTGTCCTCATGGATGTATAGCTTTCACATGCTTTTACTGATTCTGATGGAATCTAGGGAAGAAGAGAATATTAATGTATTGTCTAACCTGTTCTTTATAATTGGATATACATGTACTACTTTTAAAAGCATTTATTGATTGCTAATTTGCATCATATACATGCATACATTTATGTACAGTTTCCATGAATTTATCCCAAATATACATTATATATGGCTGTGTATACACAAATGTATGTACATATGTCTGTATATATGTAAGTGTATTTTTTGGTGTGTTAATCTTTCTTCTATCATTCCACTCTTTCAGAGCTGAAATACATAAACTTAAGAAATATCATCAGCCTCAAAGACGTAAAGTCCTATACATTATGTTTCAAGGTGAACAGCATAGCATATTTGAGGACCTGCAAGAATGGCTAGAGTGTAGGTTTATTTTCAGAAGAGGGAAATGATCACAGAAGACTCTGGAGAGAATTTTTTTGAAAACAGAGCCAGAAGAGCCAGGGAAGCAAAGTTAAGAAGTCTGAAGTTCATTCTATGACCGATAGAGAACCACTGAATGAGCAGAGCATGATGCGATCAGATTTGTACTTTAGAAAAGTCACCGGCTACAGCAGAAAGAATGGAGTAGGGGAGATGGAGACGAAGATCAGCTTGCAGGTGGTTGCAGTGACAGAGTGATAAAGGCGTCTTGAACAAAGTCAGTGGCAGGAGAGACAGAATTTGCGAGACTTTGCAAGGAGAGTTGATGACTCTTGGTGTTTGTTAGAAATAAGAGTGGAAACAGGAAGAGGAGTGGATGCTGGTGCCATTTGCTAAGATCAGAAGCGCAGATGGAGCAGCAGGTGAAGAAGAAGAAGGTGACGTGGGAAGAGAGAAGAGGCTAGGATCCAGAAGCCAGCTGTCTCCACTGAGGCAGACCACAGCCAACCACATGGAGAGGGAGATTCAATCTACCCTAAATACTGCAGCACTAACTGATATCTCCTGCTGGTCACTGATCAGAGATGGTGATCTGGGGACCAGAGCAAGAACAGGATTGTCTGTTAAATCACAGTTCACAGAAAAGACACCACCATTTCCACAATTTATCTCCAGGGACAGAGAAAGGTACTCCTGCCATAAACCTTTTAAATTGTATCTTTGTTAAAGGCCTCGCATGGCAGATTCAACATGCTAATTACAGCTACATGCAACTGTACTCCCCAAATTGAAGATACACATTCTAGTCAAGCACACATACAACACTTATCCAAATCAATCCCACACTAGTCACAAAAGACGGCACAGAATTTTTCAAAAATGTAATGTCTTAGAGATTACATTTTAACCACATCGTTACTAAATTAGACAATGACAATAATCATATAGAAAAGAAGAAATACTACATTGTGATTGGAAGTACCTTCAAACAATTCATGAATTGAAATGCAAATGATGATGGAAATTACAAAATATTTAGACATGAACAACCATTAAAGTATCAGAATATATGGTGGTTCTTAGATATAAATTTATAGCTTCAAATATTTCTTTAAAAGTATTGAAATGAATGAGCATTTCTTTCAAGAAAGTGCATAAAATCACTCAAAAAAATTAGCCCCAAAGTAAGATCTCATCTTTCTTTAATACAAAACATTATTAGGTACATTTTACTAGAATAAAAAATGGGGTGGGGGACAAAGGAACATTATTGGGTAAATAAACAAACACCTATTGGGTAAATAAACAAACACTTATTTTCCCAAGTAAAATTTTTATCAACCAAGTAATGAAAATGCTAATTTCATTCCATCTGCCCTCTTTGCTTTTTTATATCTATATTGATCAAAAACATCAATGGGTTAATATTAACAGATATTTGACTTTTTCGTAAAAATTATATGTATATATTGAAAAGCAGAGACATTACTTTGCCAACAAAAGTCCGTCTAGTCAAAGCTATGGTTTTCTCAGTAGTCATGTATGGATGTGAGAGCTGGACTGTGAAGAAAGCTGAGTGCTGAAGAATTGGTGCTTTTGAACTGTGGTGTTGGAGAAAACTCTACTGCAAGGAGATCCAACCAGTCCATTCTGAAGGAGATCAGCCCTGGGATTTCTTTGCAGGGAATGATGCTAAAGCTGAAACTCCAGTACTTTGGCCACCTCATGAGAAGAGTTGACTCATTGGAAAAGACTCTGATGCTGGGAGGGATTGGGGGCAGAGGAGAAGGGGACGACCCAGGATGAGATGGCTGGATGGCATCACGGACTCAATGGATGTGAGTCTGAGTGAACTCCGGGAGTTGGTGATGGACAGGGAGGCCTGGCGTGCTGCGATTCATGGGGTCGCAGAGAGTTGGACACGACTGAGCGACTGAACTGAACTGAACTGAATATCTATATGTACATACAATATGATTGTGTATATATATATATATATATATATATATATATATATCACAGTCTAACTTGGACATTTTGCCTCTAAACAGAAAACGGCTCTGAGAGAAGCAAGATATAGGAACGAATAAGGACATGGGCCCAGGGTCAGACAGCCATGAATTCTGTCTCCACTTTAACCATGTACTACCTGAGCAACTTTGGCAAATTTCTGAAAACTTCAATTCCCTTCTTTGTAGATTAGAATTACTGTGACACTGGTACCAGCCACAAATGACAGTTACAAGTTACTGAACACACATTGCTGGCATCGGGTCGGGGCACTCGCTTTTGTTTCGCCATTCTAATAGTGACATTGTGTTTTACCAAGAGACTGCTACAGACTGAAGGTTGTATGAGTGCCTTCTGAAGGCTTAGGAGAAAATCCGTTTCCTTGGTTTTCTTCTAGTTTCTTGAGGCTGCCCACGTTCCTTGGTGTGTGACCTGTGAGAAATAAATTGCTGTTTACAAGCTAGGCATTATTGGTAAAGAACCTGCCTGCCAATGCAGGAGACATAAGAGACACGGATTTGATCCCTGGGTCAGGAGGATCCTCTGGAGGAGGGCATGGCACCCCACTCCAATATTCTTGCCTGGGGAATCCCATGGACAGAGAAGCTTGGTGGTTACAGTCCATAGGTTTGCAAAGAGTTGGACAAGATGGAAGTGACTTAGCATAGCACAGTCCATGGTATTATGTTATAGTGGATCATGCACCAAGACAGAGACATTACTTATGATAAAAACTCAAGGATTCCTTATCCAGACAAACAGCTGTTCCATTGGACAAAGGAAGTATAAACAAATCCCTAATCAATAACTTGGCTATTTTTTCGCTTTCTTATCCAACTGAGTGTATTGCTGAAAGATAGGTATGACACAGACAGACACACAAGTAAATCTCACACTTTTGTCATTTTTCCCCCTTTGGACTATCATGGAAGAGTTTCTTCTAGGACTTGAGGAGTGGTGTGTACTTTTTCACACTTTTCCAAAGAGGAATAAGCAGACTTGTAAGGTTTGGTAGACAGAATAATAACTCCCAAAGAAGCCCATGTCATAATCTACTGGACCTGTGGATAAGTTACAGTATGTTAGGTTTCACTGCAATGGGGATTTAATGTTGTAGATGGAATTAAAGTTGCTGATCAGCAAGTCCTGAGATGGGGACAGTATCCTCAATTATCCCAGTAAGCCCAATGTAATCGCAAAACATCTGTAGAAATAAATGCGAGAGAGAGAAGACTCAGTGTCAGAGTGACGCAGCCTGAGAAAATCTCCACCCACCATTTGCTGGCTTTGAAGAAGGAAGCAGGTTACACACCAAGGAATGTGGGCAACCTCGAGAAACCAGGAAAAAAAAAAAAGGAACAGATTTTCTTCTAAGCCTTCAGAAGGAACTCAGGTCTTGCCACTGCTCTCATTTTAGTGAGACCAATTATAGACGTCTGACCTCCAGGAACTCAAGTGAATAAGTTTGTATTGTTTTAAGCCACTGAGTTTGAGATAATTGGTTACAATAGCAGTAGGAAATGAGTACATAAGAGTTCCTTACAAGGAAAGAAAGAGGAGGTGGCCACTCACTAGATACATTTCTGAAAGGACTTTCTCCCCTTTCATGCACAAAATCCTGACCGCCTTTGTGATCCCTGCATCGGTACTGGTTTCTCAGGATTCAGCCTTGGGACATCTCATTCCTGTGTGTTCTGACTCTATAACTTCACCCACAGTCGTGGCTTTCAATGCTGTTTTTATACAGGGCTGATCCACAAGTTTGCGTCTCTCACTCAGCCCTCCTTGCAGAGCTCCAGGCCAGAATATCTCTGTTTGGGATCTCACAAGGATCTCAAGCTTCATGGGTCCAACACTGAGTTTTTTCTTTTTCTATTCTCCACTCCCCATCCTCATATCCCCAGCCCACCTTTCCCTAGATTTCCCCAACTGCTCATGATAGAAACTCATCAAAAAACATTTGGCACCTTTTCTCAACCTTGCAAAGAATCGGACACAACTAAGCACGCAGGCACACACACTCAGCCTCTGATTACCACGTCTCGTCAAGTCTGTCTTCAAATACATCTCTAGTTCATCCAATTCTTGCCACTGTTTGTCACCACCCTAGTCCAAGCTATCATTATATCTTCCCAGAACTATTGTAACAGCCTCCTAAAACCCCTGCTTCCCTCTTCCCTCAGAGCATCCTCAATACTGCAGCCCAAAGTGACTTTTTTTTCTGCACCACACATCTTGAGCCACTTGTGGGATCTTATTTCTCCAACCAGGGATCGAACCCGGGTCCTCAGCAGTGAAAGCTCGGAGTCCGAACCACTGGACTGCCAGGGAACTCCCCAGAGTGATCTTCTAAAATATGAATGAGACAATCCATGCCTCTGCTTAAGATCTTTGTATGGCTCATACAAGAGTATCAAAACGTGCTCTTTTCTGGCTGGAATCATGGAGAATACCAAAGAGAAGAAAAAGAAGGTTCCTGCTATACTAGAAACCCGTAAGAAAAAGCAAAGGTACTTCACAGAACTGAAGATCAAGAGCCTGGGAAAGAAGTTTGTGCAGAACATGCTTTGAAAAGCAAGGAGAAAGTTTATCAATGAAAACGCTAAGCACTATTACAAGGCGTATAGGCAGATGTACAGAAGTAAAATTGCTAGGATGGCAGGAAAGGCTGGTGACTTCTACGTTCCTATGTGTCAATCCAAATTGGCACTTGTCATTAGGATCAGAGGTAGCAGCGGTGTGAGCTCAAAGGTCCGAAGGTATTGCAGCTTCTTCACCTCCTCCCGATCTTCATCGGCACTTTTGTGAAGTTCAGTGAGGCTTTAGTCAACATGCTGAGGATTGTGGAACCCAGAATGCACGAGGGTACCTAAACCTGAAGTCAACAAATGAACTGATCTATTTTGCCTATGGCAAAATCAACAGAAAATGAATTGCCCTGACAGGTAACACATGGATCACTCAATCTCTTGGTAAATGTGGCATCGTCTGCATGGAGGATCTGATTCATGAGATCTATTCTGTTGAAAAACATTTCAAAGAAGCAAAAAAAAAAAAAAAGAAAAGAAAAACATTTCAAAGAAGCAAACAACTTCCCATGACCCTTCAAATTATCTTCTCCACAAGGTAGAATGAAGAAAAAGACCACCCGTTCTCTTGAAGATGGAGATGCTTGCACAAGATCAATGGGCTTATTGAAAGGATAAACTAAGGTATGTACATCGATTAGTTTGCAGTCTGGCCTGTTAATAAACAGAGACTGCTTTCAAACTGAAAGACAAAGGAAAATCCAAACCCTGAGCATGGCTTAAAAGGCCCTGCGTGGTCTTCCCCCATTTCTCAAAATCTATCTTATGCCACGACTTCATGGAGCCACACTGGCCTTCTAACTCCTTGAATCTTCCAACCCCCACCTCCCCCAACCCCAGGGCCTTCATGCAAGCTATTCCTTCTGTCTGGAGCACATCTCCCAACTTTCCACATGATTCTTCAGCCTTCAGGTTGCATCTTATCAGAGAGATCTCCTCCTACTTGAAGAAGTTCTCGTAACATCCTGTTATTTTCTTCCATTGTTCTTAGCAGAATCATTAATTATACATACACTTAAGTATTTAATTCCGGTAACCCTTACTGGTCTAAACGTTCCCCAGGTCATGTCTACTGTGTTCATCTCTGCCTGACTCACCCCAGGCACAGAGTCTCACACATAGTAAGTGCTCAGCTCAGTTCAGTTCACTCACTCAGTCGTGTTCAACTCTTTGCAACCCCATGGACTGCAGCACACCAAGCTTCCCTGTCCATTACCAACTCCCTGAGCTTACTCAAATCCAACCACCTCATCCTCTGTTGTCCCCGTCTCCTCCTCTCTTCAATCTTTCCCAGCATCAGGGTCTTTTCCAATGAGTCAGCTCTTTGCACCAAGTGGCCAAAGTATTAGAGTTTCAGCTTCAGCATCAGTCCTTTCAATGAATATTCAGGACTGATTTCCTTTAGGATTGACTAGTTGGATCTCCTTGCACAGCTCAGTTCAGTTCAGTTCAGTCGCTCGGTCATGTCCGACTCTTTGCGACCCCATGAATTGCACCACACCAGGCCTCCCTGTCCATCACTAACTCCCAGAGTTCACTTAAACTCATGTCCACATCGACTTGGTGATGCCATCCAGCCATCTCATCCTCTGCCGTCCCCTTTTCTTCCTGCCCCCAATCCCTCACAACATCAGAGTCTTTTCCAATGAGTCAACTCTTTGCGTGAGGTGGCCAAAGTATTGGAGTTTCAGCTTTAGCATCAGTCCTTCCAAAGAACAGCCAGGACAGTAATGTTTGATGAAAGAATAAATGAATGAATGAAAGATGAATTTGGATGAAGTTGACAGAGTTTTTAAACTCTCCTATTCTGATACTTCCTTAGTGGTCCAGTGGTTAAGAATCTGCCTTGCGATGCAAGGGATGCAGGTTCAATCCCTGGTTGGGGAACTAGGATCCCACATGCTTCAGAACAACGAAGCCCCTGCGTGACAACTGCTGAGCCTGTGCACCGCAGCGAAGTCCCAGTGCAGCCAAAAGGAAATTAAAAAAACCTCTTCTGTCACCTTCTAGAAATTATTTCTTCCTCTGTCCCCCATTAGAGTCTCTGTCACTTCCTCCTCCCTTCCCTAGCCAGTGTCTGTGCTCCTAAACCTTACTGCGGCATCAAAATACGTCTGTCCTGCCACATTCCCACAGGGACTCTGCCCTCTTCTGGCCAATATGGGAACTGATTCCATTTCAATGGCGCTTGAGGATTTATTTTCCATCTCAGGTATTTTTGTCTGAATCAGCAACCTCTGGAAGACCAAGAGCTTGACGCAAAATAAAGACCCCAAATCCATTTCTATTTAATAATGGGTATAAATTCAAGTCTGTTATCAAATTCGTGAATGATGAATTCCTAAATATAACCATAGCAGATGTCATCTGTCCATTCAACACCTATTTATTAACTATCAACACTGGCTGTGAAACTTAGAACTCTTCAAGGAGCCTCAGACCCAACAGTGGAGAAAGATATTGTAAGTAAATTAATGAGGCTGTCCCTTCTGTAGATCATCCCCATCTCATTTCCTCCGGACAAGGACACAGGGGAGGAGGATGAGCCGCGGGTTAAAATTTTCATCAGCCCCTATACACTGTTATGCGTATGTGGGATGTTAGTTGCTCAGTCGTGTCTGACTCTCTGCGCCCCATGGACTGTAGCCAGCCAGGCTCCTCTGTCCATGGGATTTTCCAGGCAAGAATACTGGAGAGGGTAGCTGTTTCCTTCTCCAGGGGATCTTCCTGATCCAGGGATTGAACCTGGGTCTCCCGCATTACAGGCCGGAGCCACACGGGCATGGGCTTGCCCAGTAGCTCAGAGGTAAAGAATCTGCCTTCAATGCAAGAGACCCAGGTTTGATCCTCGAGTCAGGAAGATCTCCTGGAGAAGGGAATAGCAACCCACTCCGGTATTCCTGCCTGGAGAATTCCATGGACAGAGGAGTCTGACAGGCTACCGTCCAAAGGGTTGCAAAGAGTCAGACATGACTAAGCGCCCAGGCACATACCCATGATGGCACATATAAGACCTTTTCATAGTTCCATCACGCCTGAAAGAGGAGCTTTTCTAATAAAGATTAGAGGTAGGATCAAGAAAAGGAGCTAACATTACTCTACATTTCCAGGGAAATGTTTTAAAACTCATATCTTTCTTGTAAGCCTAGATGACATTGCCTTTGAGAATCGTCAGTGCTTGTACATGTGTGATTGACAGGTAATCGTGAGACCAGAGGAAACTCTTGCTGGACAGAGTGTCTACCACTCACCCTAACAGGGAGTCCTGGAAAGTAGTCAGGGTTTGGAATACTCATATCTACCCTGGGCTACCCTGAGGCGCTCAGAACGCCAAAGGCCACTCGGACTGCCCTGCTTGCGCCACCTCTTCCCACCACCAGTCCTCACTCCACCCTCACTCCTGCGTATTCTAAGAGTAAGAGGCTGAAAAACTCAGGCTTGGGGAAACGCAATGCTAGGGAAGAGGGATGGACCCAGGAATAAAACCAAATCCTGTGCCTTATTTTCTCATTTTCCTCGTTAGGGCTCCTTTAGTACACCTATCATTTAAAAGTGTACATTTAATTTTCAAATACATGGGGTTTTTAAAGTATCTTGGATATGAATTTCTCATTTAAATGCTTTCTTCTCTGCAATCACCCTTTGTGCTTTTTCAGTCTTCTAACTTGATTGAAGCTTTCAATGCCTAAGTCAAAGATCTCTCTTGGTAAATGTCATATTGCACATGAAAATATGTGGGTTACTTTCAAATATCTTTTGATAGTGATTTCTGACATAATTCCACAGTGATAAGAGAGCAGACTCTGTAGGATTTCAATACCTTTAGACCATGAAATTCTTGCACCTTGTTTTATGCCCCTGGATATGTTCCAATGTCTCCTAGTTTATACTCTATGGGAACTTGAATAGGATTTGTATCCTATTAGTGTGTGAAAACTGTATAAATCTTAATTATGTTGAATCGGTTCATGGTGTTTTTCAGGTCTACTGTATCCTTCTACTTTTCTGTATATCCATTCTATTAATTTTTGAGAGTTTGATATTGAAACTCCAATTAAAAATCTTATCTACTTAAAAAAATAATTGTAATATATAGTGTAACTATATGTGACTTTGTTCTGTATTTTCCAAGTCTCCTGTAAATGTATAATAATACTTCTATAATTAAAAAAATAAAAAAGAATGAGAAAAAAAATTTTTTAATCCTGTATGTAAGGGTAGGATTTCCCAAAAGGTAGGTGGAGTTTCTTTCGTGGGATTTATAAAGAAGAGGCATTTTCCAGGAGAAAGGATGTGTCCATATCTGAGGACAAGATCTTGGACATTCATGAGGAAACACCCTGTAAATTGTTCAACTTCTTGGATTGTTTTCTTAGACTGTGGGAAATGCTGTATTTAGTGTACAACATTTAGATAATTTACTTTTATATTATATACTATTTATTATTATATTATGTTATATCATTACTATATAACAGGTATATTAACACAATAATATTAATATGCTATATCATATTAGTACTATAACCCTCCATATGGTGATTCTTTTTACATATACCAAAACTTCAATAAAATCTGATGTAGCCATAAATCATTGTATGAGAATGTTAAGGTAAATACAGATGTAATGCAGTATAATTATATTCATCAGAATCTTTTGGAGGTTGCAGATCAAATTGGCTCAAGTGAAAAGATGAACTCACTGGATTATTGAACTGAAAATCCAGGTGCTCAAGCTGAACATTCAAGAATCTCTCTTTCCTTCTCGTAAGTGCAATTTCTTCTGTGTTGTCTTTTTATTTTCAAGCAGCTGCTCCCATAGATGGGTGAAATGGCTACTAGAAGCTTCAACTTAAGAAAGCCAACAAAACCAGAGCCTCTATTTCCAAAATGTGTCATAAACAGTATTAAGCAGATACCTGTTTGCTCCACTTGTAAAATCTCAAACCGGTCATTGTGGATGGGAATGGACAAACCTGGGTAAAATGCCTGTCTCCAGAGGGAGTAAAGTCAGATCCTCGAACCACATAAACCAAATCTGAAATGACAAATCTGGATGAAAGACACATGGCATTTAAAAATAGATATGTACTGATAAGTCCTCTAAATAAAACCTTATATTTTAAATTGATTTTCTAAGTAAATATATAGCAAACTGAAAGAATAGAGGAGTGATCCAGCAATCTCCCTCCTGGGCATATATCCAGATAAAACTCTAATTTAAAAAGATACGTGCACCCCGTGTTCATAACAGCACTATTCACAATAGCCAAGACATGGCAACAGCCTGGATGTTTGCTGAGAGATGAATGGATAAAGAAGATGTGGTGCCTATATACAATGGACTACTACTCAGTCATAAAGAAGAACAAAATAATGCCCTTTGCAGCAACATGGATACAACTAGAGATTATCATACCAAGGTATGTAAGTCAGAAAGAGGAAGACAAACACTATATATATGCTGTCGCTGACATGTGGAATCTGAACTATGGCATAAATGGACCCATAGACAAAACAGAGGCACGGATATACAGAACAGACAAGTGGTTGCCAAGGTAAGGAAGGTTAGGGGAGGGATGAAGTAGGAAGCTGGAGTTAGCAGACGTAATCACTTATATATAGAATGGATAAATAACAAGGTCCTACTGTAGAGCGCAGAGGACCATCTTCAAATCTTATGATAAACCATAATAGAAAAGAATATAAAAGTGTGTATATATGTATAACTGAATTGCTTTGCTGTATACCAGTAATTAACCCAACATTGTAAATCAGCTATACTTCAAGTTTTTGAAAAATCACTAATGAATAAAAAGAGAGGAAGAAAAAGTTTGCTTCTTAGAAAGGGTCAGCAGGGAGTGAGGTCAGGGCTAGTAGTTGACTCTGGCGTAGAGGGTTCCAGGTATGGGCAAAGAGAAGGGCAAAAGCTCCAAGAGTGACAAGTGCTGGGAGTATCTGACAGACAGTGAAGGGCCCCTGTGGCTGGAATACAGCAAGCAAGGAGTGAATGGTAGGCAATGAAGAAAGAGAGGTAGACAGGAGGCGAATGAGAGACCACCTTGCAGATCATGACAGGAAGGCACTGAAGTAATGTGAGCCCAGGATCAACATGCTGTTACTCTTTTGATTTTAAGAGGATGACTGCCTATTGTTACAGACTTCAGGAGGAATCAGGGGAGGGGAGCGAGGAACCGGATGAGTGAGGAGGCACAAAGCGTCAACAAAAGGTGGAAGATAACAGCGACTTGTGTTACAATGGTGGTGGTAGAAGTTGCATACATGGTCATATTCAAGAACTGTCTTTGAAGTCAATGCCAATAGTATCAGGAGATGGATTTGATAGAGGATGTATGAGAAAGAAAGGGATCCAGGATGATTTCAAAGTTTCTTGCTGAAGGAAGCAAGAGTTCCATGGAGGTAATATGTAAAGAATATTGGCAGCATGTCACAACATCACACACACATGTTTTATTGATGAGCTCATGAACTCTGTTACTTACAATCTGGCATTCAATGCCTGCACATGTCTGGCAATCCCAAACACTGCTCTCAAGACTAGCATACTTCAAGCCCACAGGAAAACACCTCTTGCCTCCTATACTTGAACTACAAGCATATGACTGTCCTGAATGTGTACAGGTTATGCTGTTACCAACCCTTGGGGTAAAATACTGCTTTGAGTGAGAAGAGGATTGGAACAGTGCAAGTTTTCAGGTAAGAGAGACAAAAGACCTTGTCACATCTTTCCTCTTACATAAATAGCATCATTTCCCAGCAGTACTGAACATCAATTTTCTTGCTTCTCTTGATATTCCAACTTGGGAGATACTTATCAACTATCTTTATTTGAAACTGTTGCATATAATTTCTGGAAAAGAAAATTTGCAACATTTTTAAAATTAATATTACTCTTAAATTTATAGGCTTCCCTGGTGGCTCAGAGGTTAAAGCATCTGCCTCCAATGTGGGAGACCCGGGTTCAATCCCTGGGTCAGGAAGATCCCC
Source organism: Ovis canadensis (assembly GCF_042477335.2). Classification (NCBI taxonomy): domain Eukaryota; kingdom Metazoa; phylum Chordata; class Mammalia; order Artiodactyla; family Bovidae; genus Ovis; species Ovis canadensis. The sequence goes on along the minus strand of NC_091247.1, from coordinate 159,609,220 downwards.
TGGAGAAGGAAATGGCAACCCATTCCAGTATTCTTGCCTGGAGAATCCCATGGACGGAGGAGCCTGGGTCACAAAGAGTCAGACATGACTGAGCGACTTCACTTTCACTTAAATTTATATGTATAGACCTAGAGATAACTGATGCATGAACTATAATACTGGTTGTTTATACTAGTAATTAGATGAACATTAAAGCTTCGATTTGCAAATGGTTTTACTTATATGAAAATAATAAGATCTAACTTTTTAAAAATTTTAAATATATGTAAATTAGGCACAGAGTCTTGTGGAGGTAAGCCATGAACTTTAGCTCTGTAAAGTGATCAGCTGTATTTCTTTATCCACAGTCAACCTGCCATGGATATCCCAGCACCAATCCACTGGTATGGGCATTTTTTTGAAAATGGACTGTTTGATTTAAAATTTTGATATGCACTATTAATAATTATCCCATGTATTTTTCCCTTCAAATCTTGCAGACGATTTCAACTGTTTAGAAGAAATAACTTTCTTGAAAGCACAGAAATGAAGGGTATCTACAAACTCTTGGTTCTCACACCAACACTTTGACATAGATGGAGATAAGAAGGATAACAGCATGAATTAACCTGCCCTGATATAGCTAATAAGCAATAGATCTGAAGTTCAAATCTAGGTCTGCTTGGATCTAGAGAGACCTAGAAGGTGTCCTTTACATATATACACACACACATATACACATGGAACACTATTTAGTTTTGGATTTAAAATAATCCAAAGAACTATGCATGTGTGTTCAGTCACTTCAGTCGTGTCTGACTCTTTGCGACTCCATGGACTATAGCCCACCAGGCTCCTCCGTCAGTGGGATTCTCTAGGCAAGAATACTGGAGTGGGTTGCCATGCCCTTCTCCAAGGGATCTTACTGACCCAGGGATTTAACCTGCAGCGCCTGTGTCTCTTGCATTGCAGGCAGATTCTTTACCCACTGAGCCACCTGGGAAAGAACTATGATCACCCTCAAAATGTACCTCCTTGTGGTTTTTTCTCTCCTGGCAATTTTACAAGATTTGGACAATGGCCACGTCTGTATAATGAACAGATGGGATCTGGACTCTTTCCATCTGGCCCATCTCTAAAACACACTCATCTCAATGGATTGGTGCTGGGGTTTCTGTGGTGAGTTAAGGGACTCTTCAGCCAATACGGAAACACAGTTGCTCAACTGAAAGAGCTAAGAGATAAGGGTTTCCTTCCGTAGAGTTCTTAAGTCCTGTTCAATTCAGTTCAGTCGCTCAGTCGTGTCTGACTCTTTGCGACCCCATGAATCACAGCACGCCAGGCCTCCCTGTCCATCACCAACTCCCAGAGTTCACTCAGACTCAGGTCCGTTGAGTCGGTGATGCCATCCAGCCAACTCATCCTCTGTCATCCCATCTTCTCCCTGCCCCCAATCCCTTCCAGCATCAAAGTCTTTTCCAATGAGTCAACTCTTCGCATGAGGTGGCCAAAGTACTGGAGTTTCAGCTTTAGCATCATTCTTTCCAAAGAACACCCAGGGCTGATCTCCTTCAGAATGAACTGGTTGGATCTCCTTGCAGTCCAAGGGACTCTCAAGAATCTTCTCCAACACCACAGTTCAAAAGCATCAATTTTTCAGCACTCAGCTTTCTTCACAGTCCAACTCTCACATTCATACATGACTAATGGAAAAACCATAGCCTACACTAGATGGACCTTTGTTGGCAAAGTAATGTCTCTGCTTTTTAATATGCTATCTAGGTAGCTCATAACTTTCCTTCCAAGGAGTAAGTGTCTTTTAATTTCATGGCTGCAATCACCATCTGCAGTGATTTTGGAGCCCCCCCCCCCCAAATAAAGTCTGATACTGTTTCCACTGTTTCCCCATCTATTTGCCATGAAGTGATGGGACCGGATGCCATGATCTTTGTTTTCTGAATGTCGAGCTTTAAGCCAACTTTTTCACTCTCCTCTTTCACTTTCCTCTAGAGGCTTTTTAGTGTGAGTCTATTTGCCCCACCAAGAAATCAGTTGAGAGACCGAATTTTTTTTTTCAAATTAGAAGCATTTGCTTCTATTAAAAGTGTTTGTCTCAAAATGGATTAAAGACCTAAAGGTAAGATCAGAAACTATAAAACTCTTAGAGAAAAACATAGGCAGAACACTCAATGACATAAATCAAAGCAAGATCCTCTATGACCCACCTTCTAGAGTAAAGCAAATAAAAACAAAAGTAAACAAGTGGGACCTGATTAAACTTAAAAGCTTTTGCACAGCAAAGGAAACTATAAGCAAGGTGAAAAGACAACCCTCAGAATGGGAAAAAATAATAGCAAATGAAACAATTGACAAAAGATTAATTTCCAAAATATACAAGCAGCTCATACAACTCAATACCAGAAAAACAAACAACCCAATGAAAAAGTGGGGAAAAGACTTAAACAGACATTTCTCCAAAGAAGACATGCAGATGGCTAACAAATACATGAAAAGATGCTCAACATCGCTCATTATTAGAGAAATGCAAATCAAAACTACAATGAGATATCACCTTGCACCAGTCAGAAGGACATCATCAAAAAGTCTACAAACAATAAATGCTGGAGAGGGTATGGAGAAAAGGGAACACTCTTGTACTGTTGGTGGGAATGTAAATTGATACAGCCACTATGGAAGACCATATGGAGATTCCTTAAAAAACTATAAATAAACCACCATATGACCCAGCAATCCCACTCCTAGGCGTATATCCTGAGGAAACCAAAATTGAAAAAGACGCATATATCCCATTGTTCATCGCAGTACAATTTACAATAGCTAGAACATGGAAGCAACCTAGATGTCCATCAACAGATAAACGGATAAAGAAGTTGCGGTACATATACACAATGAAATATTACTCAGCCATAAAAAGGAATGGCTTTGAGTCAGTTCTAATGAGGTGGATGAACCTAGAACCTATTATACAGAGTGCAGTAAGTCAGAAAGAGAAAGATAAATATCATATTCTAATGCATATATATGGAATCTAGAAAAATGGTACTGAAGAATTTACTTACAGTGCAGCAATGGAGAAGCAAGGATAGAGAATAGATTTGTGGACATGGTGAGAGGGGAGGTATGGTGAGATGTATGGAGAGAGTAACATGGAAACTTACATTACCAAATGTAAAATAGATAGATAGCCAATGGGAATTTGCTGTATGGCTAAGGAAACTCAAACAGGGGCTCTGTATCAACCTAGAGAGGTGGGATGGGGAGGGAGCTGGAAGAGAAGTTCAAAAGGGAGGGGGCATATGTATACCTATGGCTGATTCATGCTGGGGTTTGACAGAAAACAACAAAATCCTATAAAGCAATTATCCTTCAATTAAAAAAAATTAATTAAAAAACATGTCTGGAAGAATGTGAACATTCAGAGAAGGGAAAGAATCACTTCTCAGCCTACAAAAACTTAATGAAGAGATTTCTCCACAGATGAATCTTAGTCACTGAGCACCAGAAGATGATGAGAGAGTTTGCTGAGGAAAGTTGAAGGAGCTAGGCCACCATGCATAGCTGCCCAGGTTGTTCATTGCAAAAGTACACAGCTGAGGTGGCAAGTGAGACTAAAATCGAGCGAGCACTCTGCCTGCCAAATCACGCACAGTGGTACCGGATTGTGTCTGCTCAGAAGAAAGGGGAATTTCCTTGAATCCACATATATTCTCTAAATGTACTCGTGGCTGTCCTGCCCTAGTGGCGTGCTGCTATTCATGGGGTCGCAAAGAGTCCGACATGACTGAGCGACGGAACCGACTGAACTGAATTGAGGTTCCCTCAACTTTAAGGATGTTGGTGGTGACACTGGATGTTCATCTCCACTCTCCCGATCTCTCCCACAATCCAGAGCATTTGAGAGGCAGGTGAGTATCCCAGCATTCCAAAGAACAGGCAGAAGTGGGTGCCAGATTGAGCTGCAGAAAGACCTGGCAAAGGACCTTACCTGTGAGCATCATCATCAGTTTTCAGAAATCCTGCCTTTGTTTCCAAGAAGCCTGCTAACACTAAGGCACCATTCTTGCCACGATGTCTGGTGCCACCTGCCCACAGCATACTCCAATGATGAGGTGCTCAGACCAAGATGCAGACCAACTCCCTCCCCCAGGGTCTCCTTTGGCACTTACTCATAGGTATGTGTTTCCATCAGTACCACTCTTCCTACCATCAACAGACTGCTCTTTCAGGAAAATAGAGAGGAACAAGCGAAGCTGCCCAGCTCATCCACAACCGCAGCACTCTCTGCTCTGCTCACATTCAGCTTTTACTCAGGCAGGTGAAAGTACGAGGAAACATTCATATTTTCCATTTTTGAAAAGGCCTCCAAAAGTTTTCTGTCTTGGTCTAGACATGCTTCCTGGTGTGTACATTTACAATGTTTTTATTCATAAATTAGAAAACTAGGACAGATGTGTTCCCATGAATGCTCAGCTTCTGAACAAGACTGTCTGTCTGCTCCCTCCACGCTTCTGCAGAGTTAACAACCAATATCCAGGAGTGGGAACAAGTGGGAACTTGAGTCAGTCCCCTGAGTCACAAATATCACTTTTCCTTCAGTCACAGCCTCAGATGCCTCAAGTAGTTTGTTCAGTTCACTTCCCCACTAAGGCTTGTCCTTGGAAGGCCGAAACTGCAGAGTTTCCCACAATAAAGAAGTCTGACTACTCTGTACTTAAAATGAACTGATAAAGAGGACAGCAAATTTTTTTTTTAAGTCAGCATCTGCTAACTGGATCTACACTCAGAGAGCCAGGTGACATTCTAAGTTCTAAAATTTTCTAATCCAAATAAGAGAGAATTGTGTGGAAATGTGTATTTTGAGGGGGACAGGTGGCTTCAGATAAAAGACAGGTAGCGTAAATAATTTATTTTAAGAAATCTGGACTCAATTGACCCCCTCAATCTTTGACAGTTCCAGAATTATCTAATACAGGGGCCTATTCAAAAGGTTTCTGCCTGTTCCTCTGTCTGTCTCTCCCTTCATTTTCCCAATCTGTTTCTCGTATACTCTCAAATAAAAATATTTTATTTGGGAGTTCTGATAAAACAGAGTGGCATGGCCTTAAGCCATAGGTTGTTTTCCCCTCAGAAACTGTTTAATGAATGTTTAACAGGTCCGAGACACTGTCCAGAAATCAAAGGATATACAAAGATGGAGGAACCTTGAATGTGTCCTCAAGAAGCTTCAGACAAGAGTAGGAACTTAGAAGGGTGTTAATCATTGAACAAATATTTATTAAGTGCTTACTAGATGCCAAGTAAGTCCTCAGTGTCGGGGAAACCAGAGGGAACAAAGCAAAGACATTGCTATCATGCTTATATTCTGGAGGAGGGAGATTAACAAGAAAGAACTCTTTAATGTGTCTATTATTATAGTACCAAGGATACTGTTCCTCAGATACTGTTGGTTGTCTGCCTGCTGTGCGCACTGTGACAACAGCCTTCCCTTTTTGGACTGAGGTGTGGTCATATGACTTGGGGCTTCCCGGGTGGCTTGGTGGTAAAGAATCTGCCTGCCAACTCAGGAGACGCGTGTTCGATCCCTGGGTCGGGAAGATCGCCTGCAGAAATGAATGGCAATCCACTCCATTATTCTCGCCCGGGAAATCCGAAGGACAGAGGAGCCTGGCGGGCTACACTCCGCAAAGAGTCGGACACGACTGAAGCGACTAAACACAACAACAATATGACTTGTTACTGCCAGTGACACAGGAGCAGTAATTACTTCTGTCACTTGCTGGCAGAAGCTTCAGGAGCCCAGGCACAAACCCAGCACATTCCCTTACCACTGCTGCGGTCCTTGTGGTAGCAACTCGGTATATGAAGCCTCATCTCTCTGACACCCTGCGTGACTAACACAAGTGGAGCCCCCTGCTGGTCTGCAGTGAACATGTTGCCTGAGTCAGATACGTGTTTAGCCCATTACGTTTGGGAATGATCATTACTAGAGAATAATCAGAACTTTGCAGGGAAAAGGGAGTGGCTAAGTATTCTGTGGAAAAATCAAGCACAGTTAAGAGTATTTTTAAAATCATATGGGAGGAAACGGTTTCTCTTTTAGATCGAGTCATACAGGAGTCTTTTCTGATCCACTGATACTTGGTCAGACACCTGAAAGAAATCAGAGCGCCAGCCATGAGAATATCCGGGTGCAGAGCGTTACAGGCAGGCAGGACAGGTAAGTGCAAAGGTCTCGAGACAGGAGCATGCTCGGAGTGTCTGCTGTGGCTGGTGTGGCCGAAGCACAGTGAGCAAGGGGAGAGTGGGAGGAAGTGAATTTAGAAAGGTTACTGGAGGTTGCAGGTGAGGAAGGCTTTGTGGTCCACATGGATTATAGATAAATGTTAAGTGCAGAGGAATATGATGGCAGATGGATGGATGGCACTTGAGCCAGTCATCTTTGACTCCTATCTCTACCTTACCTCTTATATCTAACTCATGATCAAGTCAGTTGTATCTTGGATCTGTTCTCCATGCCCAACACTAACCCCACTGTCAACACTTTGGTTCCAGCTTTCTTAGCCTTGACATGAACCACTGCAGCAGCTTTCTAACTAGCTAAGTCCTTTCATTGTTATAGCCAAAATGAATAGTCTATGCTTCAGCCTCCAGAAATTTATTCTTGAAAAACTCAAAAAAGATGAAGTTACACAGCCTGGTTAAAACACATCAGAGGCAACTCCTTAGCATGGATTTGAAGCCCTCCATCGTTATGCCAGCCCACAGGTCCTCCTTTCCAGTCTTGATGCTTACCCTTGCCCTCTCTTCCTCCCCTCCAGAATGACCTCACTCCTTAGGGCTCTCCACGCACCATGCTGTTTCAAACCTCTGTGTCTTTACACAGCCATTCTCATGCCTTCCCCACGTCCTCACTGCCAGCATCCCCCAAAATCCTGCTTAAACATGACCTCCTCTGCAAAACTCTCTACAACATTGCACCTACCATGGGCCAATGAAGGTCCTTTCTCTTTATTTTAACATATGGGAGATTATATCCACAATTGCCCCTAGAATGTTGGGTAGGTTTATTGTTTATGTGACTATCTCTTCTTCTAGGATGGTTCCTTTTTTGAGGATGAATCTTGGGATTCACTCCTCTGATTAGGGCTGGACCATGTACAGCTCTGTCTGCCAAGGGGCCTCTTTCCTGGAATTTTTGCAGGCTTCGTTTCCTATACCTCTTCTGGACCTAGCTGCTCATTCTGCTTCCAACTCTTGGTTTGATTCTTTGTGATCTGTTTTGGGCTTAATGGTTTATTGTAATTCATGTTGCCAGCCCCAGACTTTGCTTTGAACACCAAAAACTTACAGCCTTAGGCCTGCTTGGGTCAATCTTGGTGGTGGGATAACCACTAAATCCAGGGTCCTACCCCTAGTTCAGCCAGCGGTTGGGCATTGCTTACCTCTGTACACAACAGCGGTTCCATGCAGGGTGGCTGAATAAGCTGACCTCCCCTTGCAGAAGGGGATACACCTCCCTTCTTCTTCACTGTGTACCCCTCACCACAGACAACCTCTACCTCAATAGGAGCAAAGTTTTAAAAGATTAGTGAGGTGAGTGGCAGCAGCTTCCCTCAGTAGTTTGGGTGGCCCCGCTGGAGCCCACCGGCCTTATCTAACCCACTCCCTTTCCTTTCTTGTCTCCTTTCTCCCTCAAGTTGCTGGAAATGCCTCCGGAGCCATCACTTAGCAATAGCGTTAGTAGAATTTGTCCAAGCCTGTCTGAGATGGGGGTACAAAAACCACAAGAATGAAGTTGTGTGCTTTTTTTATTGAATGCTTGGCAATTCTTCTTAAACATGCATCCCGATTTGGGTGAGGGGTCGGAATGAGTTACACTCCTTGTCAGACTTTGTTATATTAGCGTGAATCTCCTCCTGGGGCCATTTTGCCTCAAAGAGTGTGTTTTGAATCTTCTCTGTCTTGGAAAAACCCACAGGAGCTATGAGTAAGGATGGCGGCACGCAGAGCCCTGGGTGTGGGCTGGGTCGGCTCTGGCCTGCCAGCTCCAGAGTTTCTGGGAAAGCGTAATTGTGGTAGGAAGAATTTCTAGGCAATACTGATTTCAGGGAATAAAGGTGGAAGTGTAGAGAAAACAAAGCTGAGAAATGAGAATGAAGGTTCAAGGGATGCTTCTTTTTAATAGCCCAATTAAGGCTATTATTTACCGTTTGTTGCAAAGAAGATCCAGTGTAGGGCTTTTGAGCTGTGCTGTCCATGGTGGTTTCATATCTAGATGGTAAAAGGAGCTCTCGGGGCCCCAGATGGAAGGAAGGGCACCTAAGCAGATCAGAGATGACACGTCCAGGTCCAGATCTCACAGAAGGAAGGGGAGGCCTGGCTGTGTCCACGCAGGTCTCTTCAATTAGGTGCTTTATGGTGGCCGGAAAAAAATCAACAAAGAGCCTTCAAATGTCAATGACCTAGCGCCTGACATCCTCTTTACTTCCTCATTTTGGCATGGATTAATGGCTTGTGACATTGTTTGACAGGGCTTTATTAAAACCAGAACAAGGTTCCCTTGAATTTTTGCTATGGGTGAGGCTTATTCAGACACCACTGGGAAGATTCAGTTGGAAAGGTAGACACATAGAGCCCTGTTCACATAGAGCCCTGTTGCTCTCAGTGTTTAACCGCACAGCAAGGGTAATTTCCAGGTCACCCCAGTGAGCACTGGGGAAATAGGAGAAACCAAGGAGACAGTCCTTCTGAGAACTAGTCGGAAGGCTAGGCCTGTGTTTCTCAACACACCGAGATCATTTGGACGTTTTTAAGTTCCCAGAGAAGGAAGATAAGTCCAAAAAACGCCAAATGGAAAACTAGAGTACAATTGTCAGAGTAGCTGTAGTACAGTTGCTGCATCAACCTTGAGATAAAAGGGAAATATTAAACATCAAGCTTTAATCTACATTCATTTAATATAAGAAATACAATCCATTAATAATTAATATTAATATATCACTATTAACATTTTGCTTTAATAATTATGCTAAATCATTATGTGCATTAATTGCTATAATATAATCTTTATATTATGTATTAATTTAATAATTATTAACATTAAATTTACCAAACATATGTTTAATATATATTAAAGTATTGGTTCAGATATCACCAAACTTTCATAGATCATATAACAACAGCTCTAAGAGATGAAAAAAGGGAAAAGCTCCCCAATTTCTTTTAAGAAACTGGCAAAATTTTGATATTAAAATGCCACATGGACAATATACAATGAGGTAAATTATATGCTAAGCATAACTATGAACATAGTTGTACAAGCATTTGGTAAAACTGAACATTTGCTCATTAACTATTTTACAAAGAAAAGTAAGGAAGAGAAGGAAAGAGAGGAGGAAGAGGAAAAAAAAGAGAAGGGAGGGAAGGAAAAAAGACAAAAAATGATTATAAATGTGGAATGAAAGGAAATTGTTCTTAACCTGATACAGTTACCTGCCAACCATCTAAAGCAAACATCAAACTAAATTGGAAACATTAGAGGCATGATATTTTTTAAAAATTGAGATGCAGTTGACATATAACTTTGTATAAGTTTCAAGTGTACAACATCACAGGAACATTATCTTTAAAGTCAGGGACAGGGGAAGGATGCTCACCATTACCATTTGTATTCAGGATAGAATCCAGAATAGGAAAAGAGAGAGAAAGAAGAACTGGAAAAGTGAAACAGGATGGGCCATGTGAGCCAATGATATGAAACTGAAGATAATCCGTAATTGGTTTAATAAAATCAGTAAGAGTTCATCAGTTGCTGGATCGAGAACCAATATATAAAAATAGTAACTTCATTATACCTAATAAACCACCATTTAGAAAATGTAACTAAAGAAAAGATCCCATTCACAGTGATAGCAAAAAATACATAAGGCAGACAATGAATTTAACCAAAGATGCACATTCCTTAATGGAAATAGTAAAATGTACTCAAGGACCAATTATAAAACCAATAAATGGAGATGTACAGACTGTCAGTAGACGGAAGGACTTGTGTTGTAAGAATGTTTAGTTCAGTTCAGTCACTCAGTCGTGTCTGATTCTTATTGACCCCATGGATTACAGCACACCAGGCTTTCCTGCCCATCACCAACTCCCGGAGCTTGCTCAAACTCATGTTCATTGAGTCAGTGATGCCATCCAACCACCTCATCCTCTGTTATCCCTTTCTCCTCTCACCTTCAATCTTTCCCAACATCAGGGTCTTTTCCAGTGAGTCAGTTCTTCACATCAAGTGGCCAAAGTATTGGAGTTTCAGCTTCAGCATAAGTCCTTCCAATGAATATTCGGGACTGATTTCCTTTAGGATGGATTGGTTGAATCTCCTTGCAGTCCAAGGGACTCTCAATAGTCTTCTCTAACACCACAGTTCAAAAGCATCAATTCTTTGATGCTCAGCTTTCTTTATAGTCTAACTCTCATATCTATACATTTTTCCCAAATTAATTTATAAATTTATTGCCATTCTAATCTCACTCTTAACAGGGTTTTGAACTAAATTTGACAAGCTAATCCTAAAATACATATGGAAGAATAAAGAACCAAAAGTAATCAAAAAAATTTTGAAAAATAAAAATAAGGAGGGGGACATCTTGCCTTTCCAAATATCAAGATTTATTATAGAGCTTTGGTCCTTAAAACAGTGTGATATTAGCTGGAGGACAAATAGACTAATACAATAGGATAGAAAATCACAAAACAGACACTCACATGTTGGGAACTCAGTATATTTATTTCTGGGGTCAGGGGGCCCCTGAAAATAACACAATAAATAGTGGGAAAAGAATGGGCTATCTAATAAATGAAGCTGAGAAAACTGACTCTCTTTATGTTTAAAAATTTATCCCACACATAAACATGAATTCAAGGCTTATTAAAAGTCTCACTATGAAATGCAAAACTTTAAAATCATGAGAAGATAACATGGAGAATATCAATATATATAGAAATGTCTTTATGACCTTGTAATATGCAAGAGAAAATTTCTTCAATAAAACACAAAATTTACCTTATGAAAGCAACTGAAATTTTTTGTATGACAAAGATCATCTAAAATGCAAAGACATGCTATTGTAGGAAGATGTCGATGATACAATCAAGAAAATACTAGTATACAGAATGCACATTTTAAAAATCTCTAAATTAATAAGAAAAAACCCATCAAATATAATGATGGGTAAACTATCTCAAAAAGCAATTTACAATAAAAGGAAACCAACAGGCAAATAATTGCACAGAAAGATTTTCAACTTCCTTGGTAATTAGGAAAATTCAAATTAAAAGAAAGTAGAAAGAGTTAAACCTAAGAGTTCTCATCACAAAGGAAAAATATTTATTTTCTTTTTCTTTCATTTTGTATCTATGTGAGACAATGGATGTTCACTAAACTTATTGTGATAATACATTTTATGATATATATAAATCAAATCATTATGCTGTACATTTTACAGCTTACACAATGCTGTGTATAAACTATATATCAATAAAACTAGAAAAAAAAAGAAAAGTGAGATAGCACTTTATGCTAAGCAATTTGGCAAAAATTAAGAAATCCGACAACACGTTATATAAGCTCTGATCAGGCATGAGTTGTAATGTTGTTGTGATGAGCTCAGCGCTGGTGATTCACTATCACCAATACAGCTTAAACAAGATGTGTTTAAACAGAAACAAATAAGACAGGTTATGTGTTGATCAGTTGATAGAAATGTTGTGACCAGAGGCTCATAAGAACTTAACCCCATATTTCTTCTAGGAGTAATGGTTCAATACTCACTATCAGTGTTTCCAGGAATTTTATAGAGCATGTGAAAAGTGAGAGTGTTTGTCGAATAACTCTTTGTGACCCCATGGACTGTAGCCTGCCAGGTTCCTCTGTCCATGGGATTCTCCAGGCAAGAATACTTGAGTGGGTTGCCATTTCCTTCTCCAGGGGATCTTCCCGACCTAGGGATTGAACCCGGGTCTCCTGCAATGCCGGCAGATTCTTTACCATTTGAGCTACCAGGGGAGCCCAGGATCTTTATAGACCATAACTACTGTGAACAATGAGAATTGACTATGTATTTTAAATCTGAGTTATGGGTATGTGAACATACTTTTTAAATAGCTTATGAAAAGCACATGACTTTCTCTGTGTGTTAAAAATAGTTCACAGTTGTAAAGCATTAAAAAAAAAGTCAGTGAGGCTGAAACAGTGAATTACAGAGAGGCTGAAGGAGGCAGGCGGGAGTGTGGTTATAAAGGACCTTGAGTCAAAAGAAATTTGTTTGAATTTCACTGAGAACTAGAATAAGTAACTAGTACTAGCAAAAGATTTTGCAAGGTCATTTGTTCTTTCCTTCTTCATCCTGTTTCTTGCAACTTTCCCACCCAGCTCTCAAGAGGTCCAAACAACTGAAATATCATCTTCAATAGGACTTCCCAAAGATATCTTATTTTAATAAGGATTCTGACTCCATTGTTTGGCTTAACCGCTGACAACTTGTAAGCCTCACATCTCTCTTTCCCTTTGCCTCACGTCTGGGCAAGATGATAAAACCTGGCTGTTTGCTGTGTTAGCACTGCTGGGAGTTCAAGACACACAAGTCTCCACTCATAGGCAAGAACCCTCAGCCTGGACTCTCCCTTAAGCACCATTAAAACCCCAGGCCTGTCTCCTTTCCTTGCTCTCTCAAGCCATTTTCAGACCTGCTTAGGGTTTCTGCCCTGACTTCTCTGGAAAATCCTCAGTTTGGTAAATAACAAACCTTTTCATACCCTCTTGGTGTGTTTCTATATTGGAACCAAATTGTGGATGGATGGGGGGCCATCTTATTTTTCAGAATGGCTGTGGTACTTTCAATTTAGAAAAGTTATTTCAGGATTAAAAAGGAATTAATATGATTGATGGGCCTTGGGGAAATAAATATGTTGAGAAACTAATAAGACTAAACATAAGTTTTAGAATAAATAAAGCATGTTGCTGTTGTTCAGTTGCTAACTCATGTCTGACCCTTTGCAGCCCCATGACTGTAGCACTCCAGGCTTCCCTGAACTTCACTATCTCCCGGAGTTTGCTCAGCTAAAGCATCAGTGATGTGCAAACAAAAAGACTCATTTGTTTTTTGGTCCTAATTAAACGCATTGCACTTTAACTTGAGCAATGTCTCATTCTTATGCTGTGGCTAAAGAGAAATGGGAGCTTAAACTATTTTTTGTTTGGTGCTATTACTTTCCTTGCTCATTGCAGAGTTCCGCAGTTGTGGATGGAAAGACAAACACCAATCCGTGAAGAGTTCTCTTGCTTCCTTGCGCTTCCTAGGCTTTCCATACTCCACAACAAGGGCTCATGTCAATCAGACAGGAATATAGGACCCTCCTCTCTAATGGATAAGTGAATAAGTGTTAGTCGCTCAGCGTGTCTGACTCTTTGCGACCCCATGAACTGTAGCCCTCCAGGTTTCTCTGTCTATGGGATTCTCCAAGGAAGAATACTGGAGTGGTTGCCATTCCCTTCTCCAGAGGATCTTCCTGAACCAGGGATTGAACTCGGGTCTCCTGCATTGCAGGCAGATTCTTTACCATTTGAGCTACAGGGAAGTCCTTATCCTCTCTAATGGGAGAGCCTTAAACTGACATTTCTGCCATATAACCCTGTCTTTTGCTACCACAGAAGAGGTGGTCAGCTAAAGGCCTGTCACTCTGTGTTTAAGCTGGAAAATACTTGTCTATCTTCCCTCAAAATGGAAAATGCAGCTGTAATAAAGCACTTAACATTAGAAAAAGCCATTAGCTAAACGTGTTATAACAATTTACTTGTGGGTTAACAACAGCTACCATATTCTGAGCATCTACCAAGTCCAGAATCACTTCCTCTATCCTCCTTAGGTGGCATTTTCCAGGCCCTCTTCCTCAGCTACAATAACAAAATGAATGCCTAAGAATATGATTTCACAAGGGAGAGAGATAAATATAAAATGTTTAATATTTACAAAATATTATCCATTTTGTACTCTCCAAAGTTCAAAGAGCCAGAATAGATATATCTGACTGCAAAGCTTGTCCTTCTTTACAACTTATGGACTCTACCAGGCACCATTAGTCACCCATTTAACAGCTATTCCTCGCATTTTTATTTGCTAGTAATAGAATCCTGATTTTGCTCAGCTATCAGGTGGCCATCTGCTTCAGAAGAATTTGTTCCCTTCCCAGACCAAAGGTGAATCTTGCTGTTACATCAACTATAGTGGTTCCATTCATTTTCTAGCAACTAATTGAGCAATGGGCATGTGATCCAATCCTGTTAAATAAGACATATAGTGAAGCTGCTCCGTCACATCTGACTTTTTGCAACCCCATGGACTGTAGCCTACCAGGCTTCTCCGTCCATGGGATGTTTCAGGCAAGAGTACTGGAGTGGGATGCCATTTCCTCCTCCAGGGAATCTTCCTGACCCAGGGATCAAACCCAGGTTTCCTGCATTGTAGGCGGACGCTTTACCCTTTGAGCTACCAGGAAAGCCCAAATAAGACATATAGGAAGTCTTAATGGGAATCTTCCTGGGACAGTTTTCTTTCTCTGAACAAGTAATAATACAAAAAGGCTATTAATTTTATGTATATTTTTATGTAGTTTTTTTTTCTTCTTTGGTAACTTTGGTAACCATCTTGGGACATTGAAGGAAGTTACCCTAAAAGGACATAGCAGTATCCTGAGAATAGCAGAGGAGAAAAGAGAAAGACCCTAGAACCCTAATAAAATTATTGATCTGACTTAACTAAACCTTTTACCTCAGTTTTTCTCTTCAAATGAGATAATAACTACTTTCTGGTTTCAATATTTGAAGTTGGATTTTCTGTTACTGATACTTGAGGTTCAAGATGACCTGATTGACAGTTGACCAATAATATGAGATTTGCCTATAGATGGTTTGAACACCAAGAAATGAAGTCTTTAATAAGTCAATAAATAGGGTTTCTGGTTTCACTATGGGGTGTGGGAAACAGGAAAGAACATCACCCCACACTCACAACCAAAAGAAAAAAGCTAGATAACTTAGGAAATTACAACTTTTCTTGACTGTCACAGAGTATGGTTCAAACAATTAACTTAAGAACAACAGATGCCTCTAAGGAGAGCACTTAGCTGCAGCAAACACCAAATGTTATATGCACTGGTAAGAAAAAAATTGACTTAAGTATTTAACAAAACCTTAAAAGGCAAGTGTAGAGTATAGGGTATAGAGTTTAGAGTAAGCATTTAGAATTACTGAGAGTCACAGGTGTAGAAGAATTCACACCCGTTTACAAGAGACCTCACTGAGTGTGCATAAGAAAACTGAAGACAGATAAGAGTCTAGACAAGCATCCTTTGTGGTGAAGACCTGGGGAAAGGAAGAGCAACCACTGAGGTGAAGGTATGACGATCGGCCCATTCCTTCTCTTCTGTATTTCCTACAGAATAAAAGCCTTATCCCACTGGAGAAAAGACATTAAACCTTGTCACCCTCAGAGTACAGATGAAGACATATTGCAGGTGGGTGCAGGAACAGAAATACTCTCTGACAAAGTCAGGAATACTGACTCAGTATTCCCGAGGCTCAGAATATAAGAGATCTCCTATTGCTGAGCAAGCAGAAGAATCACTGAGAAGGCTCCACCTGTAAGACCTGGGGTTGAAGCACCTATTTAAGACTGGAACTGAAGCAGAACAACAGAAAACACCTCCATTCCACTCCCCAACATCAGGCTAGCAAACTCAAAACACGAGTAACAGCAGTCTGTAAAAGAACGGAGAGGACTTTTGTGATGGTCCAGTGGCTTAGAATCCAGCTGCCAATGCAGAGGCCGTGGGTTTGATCCCCGATCCAGGAAGATTCCACGTGCCATGGAGCAGCTATGCGCCACAACTACCGAAGCCCGCGCACCTAGGGCCTGTGCTCTGCAATGAGAAAAGCCACCAAATAAGAAGGCCAAGCGCCTCAACAAAGAGTAGCCCCCACCCACTGCACAGAAATGAAGAGCTAGCACAACCCAAAATAAGCAAATACATAAATAATGATTATTTGTTTAAAGTATGAAGAGATGTTTCTGAAGTGTAGGCAAAAAAGGGAAGACCTAAATCTGAGAGTGAAGTAGACATTGAGGAAAACCTTCTAGCAGACCATTCCCGACCCTAAACAAAAGGTAATGCTAGAAGCTGAAACTGCGTGGGACAATGAAGGCAATCACAGCAAGAAAAGAACCCAGCCCAGCCCTGCCCTCTAGGATGACAATCCCAGACACTAGCAAAAATAGGAGACATGCCCATTATCAAGAATAAAGTTACCTTGGTCTATATTGCTGTACATAAGATGTCCAGCTTTCAACCAAAAGGGCAAGACACACCAAGCAGTAAATTAAGTTAGTACATTATTTTAAGAGACAAAACAATCAACAGAATCATAGTCAAATAATAGAGAGATATTGGAACTACTAGACAGGGACTTTTAAGCTCCTTCTAAGACATAGGTAACCTGACTAATCCCATATGTTTTTAAAAAATTTAATTTCATTAAAAATTTTAATTTCATTAAAAAAATGAAAAGAAAAGAAAATTCCAAGCCCAGAGGACTTCAAGACAAATTCTACTAACTATTTAAGAAAGAAGTAATAGCAACACTGTACAAACTCTGTCAAAATATAAAAGAGATGAGAAAAATTCCCAGCTCATTTAATAAGGCATACATTTTCCTGATACCAGAACCAAAGATGTTGTGAGTAAACAGACCAATATCCCTCTGAAAGTAAAGATGAAAAAAAAAATCCTCAACAAAAATAGAAAACTGGGAATAACAAGAAGCATCTACAGTCTGACACAGGATATTTATCAAAAACTTACAGCTTATATCATCAATAATGGTAAGAAATTGGATAAGTTTGGAAGATTTCCCCATAAGATCGGAAACAAGTCGAGGATGTCCTGTTCTTCCACTCCTATTTAATGCCATAAGAAATTTTTTGGGCTTCCCTGACAGCTCAGTTGGTAAAGAATCCACCTGCAATGCAGGAGACCCTGGTTTGACTCCTCGGTTGGGAAGATCCGCTGGAGAAGGCATAGGCTACCCTCTCCAGTATTCTTGGGTTTCCCTTGTGGCTCAGCTGGTAAAGAATCTGCCTGTATTGCGGGAGATTTGGGTTTGATCCCTGGGTTGGGAAGATCCCCTGGATAAAGGAAAGGCTACCCACTCCAGTATTCTGGCCTGGAGATTTCCACGGACTGTATATAGTCCACTGGGTTGCAAAGAGTCGAACATGACTGAGAGACTTTCAGTTTCACTTAGAAATCCTAGCCAATGCAATAAGGCAAAAAAAGAGAGAGAGAGATGAAATGGATTGGAAAGGAAGAAATAAACTGGTTGGGAAACATATAAAGGGTCTGAAATTTTATCCTACTTGCAAAATAACAAGTTAGCCTGCCCTTGTTTATAGATGCTGGCAGAGGCACAAGATTCTTGGGTCAGAGAAAAGGACTTAATTACTTACAACAATAGCAATCACCAAAATATCAATATTTTCTTGTGCTAGTAACTCTAACCCCAGTTCCCACAGGGCAGCCTGATGAGGGCTGGAGGATATCTGCAAATGGTTGCTGCTGCTCCTGCTAAGTCACTTCAGTCGTGTCCAACTCTGTGTGACCCCATGGACGGCAGCCCACCAGGCTTCCCCACCCCTGGGATTCTCCAGGCAAGAACATGGGTGTGGGTTGCCACTTTCTTCTCCAGTGCATGAAAGTGAAAAGTGAAAGTGAAGTCGCTCAGTTGGGTCTTACCCTCAGCGACCCCATGGACTGCAGCCTTCCAGGCTCCTCCATCCATGGGATTTTCCAGGCAAGCGTACTGGAGTGGGGTGCCATTGCCTTTTCCGGCAAATGGTTAGGAAACCTAAATATTTTATACTGGTTGTCAATGATTTCCAGAAACTGAGGTTGAAAGGAGAATTTGATTACATGGAGGCACAGAAAATTTTCTGGTGTGGTGGAAATGTTCTATGTTTTGAAGAATTATGAGAGTCACTTTTATTGTGATCCATACAGTCAAAGGCTTTGGCATAGTCAATAAAGCAGAAAGAGATGTTTTCTGGAACTCTCTTGCTTTTTCAATGATCCAGCGGATGTTGGCAATTTGATCTCTGGTTCCTCTCCCTTTTCTAAAACCAGCTTGAATGTCAGGAACTTCATGGTTCATGTATTGCTGAAGCCTGGCTTGGAGAATTTTGAGCGTTACTTTACTAGCATGTGAGATGAGTGCAATTGTGTGATAGTTTGAGCATTCTTTGGCATTGCCTTTCTTTGGGATTGGAATGAAAACTGACCTTTTCCAGTCCTGTGGCCACTGCTGAGTTTTCCAAATTTGCTGGCATATTGAGTGCAGCGCTTTCACAGCATCATCTTTCAGGATTTGAAACAGCTCAACTGGAATTCCATCATCTCTGCTAGCTTTGTTCGTAGTGATGCTTTCTAAGGCCCACTTGACTTCATATTCCAGGATGTCTGGCTCTAGATGAGTGATCACACCATCGTGATTATCTGGGTCCAGACCACCTGACCTGCCTCTTGAGAAATCTGTATACAAGCCAGGAAGCAACAGTTAGAACTGGACAAGGAACAACAGACTGGTTCCAAATAGGAAAAGGAGTACATCAAGGCTGTATATTGTCACCCTGCTTATTTAACTTCTATGCAGAGTACATCATGAGAAACATCGGACTGGAAGAAACACAAGCTGGAATCAAGATTGCTGGGAAAAAATATCAATAACCTCAGATATGCAGATGACACCACCCTTATGGCAGAAAGTGAAGAGGAACTTAAAAGCCTCTTGATGAAAGTGAAAGAGGAGAGTAAAAAAGTTGGCTTAAAGCTCAACATTCAGAAAACAAAGATCATGGCATCCAGTCCCATCACTTCATGGGAAATAGATGGGGAAACAGTGGAAACACTGTCAGACTTTATTTTTGGGGGCTCCAAAATCACTGCAGGTGGTGACTGCAGCCATGAAATTAAAAGACGCTTACTCCTTGGAAGAAAAGTTATGACCAACCTAGACAGTATATTCAAAAGCAGAGACATTACTTTGCCAACTAAGGTCCGTCTAGTCAAGGCTATGGTTTTTCCAGTAGTCATGTATGGATGTGAGAGTTGGACTGTGAAGAAGGCTGAGTGCCGAAGAATTGATGCTTTTGAACTGTGGTGTTGGAGAAGACTCTTGAGAGTCCCTTGGACTGCAAGGAGATCCAACCAGTCCATTCTGAAAGAGGTCAACCCTGGGATTTCTTTGGGAGGACTGATGCTAAAGCTGAAACTCCAGTACTTTGGGCACCTCATGCGAAGAGTTGACTCACTGGAAAAGACTTTGATGCTGGGAGGGATTGTGGGCAGGAGGAGAAGGGGACGACCGAGGATGAGATGGCTGGATGGCATCACTGACTCGATGGATGCGAGTCTGAGTGAACTCCGGGAGATGGTGATGGACAGGGAGGCCTGGCATGCTGTGATTCATGGGGTCGCAAAGAGTCAGACACAACTGAGGGACTGAACTGAACTGAACTGAACTGAGAGTCATTAGACTGCAAGAAGATCAAATCAATCAATCCTAAAGGAAATCAACCCTGAATATTCATTGTAAGAAATGTTGCTGAAGCTGAAACTTCAATACTTTGGCTACCTGATGCAAAGAGCTGACCCATTCCCTGATGCTAGGAATGAGTGAAGGCAAAAGAAGGAGGTGGCAGAGGATGAGATGGTTAGATAGCATCACCAACTCAATGGACATAAATTTGAGAAAACTTCAGGAAATAGTGGAGGACAGAGAAGCTGGGGTGCTACAGTCCATAGTTCACAAAGAGCTGGACACTGCTTAGTAACTGAGCAGCAACAGCAGCAATTATATTGTTGATACAACTCACAGATCTTTATACTAAAAAAATGGTAAATTTGGTCCTATCTAAACTGCACTAACTTTTTCAAAGAAAGAATTATGAAGAGTGACATAGATAAAAATGTTATCTAAAAAAGTAAAGAGCCCATTTCCAGAAGTTGTTCAATTTTTCGCCAAACTGCCAGGCTAGAGGAAAAACCAGGAGTTGGAGTAAGATTACCAGGCTAGGTGTACAAAGATGAAAAATCTGAGACAAGGCAGACACAGCCAACAGGAAGCAAGGAAGGCCAACAGCTTTGGGAGTTTAACCAGGCTTTCAAACCATGGAGGGGACACACTAGAGGGCAAAGGGGACACCCAGAGAAAATTCAATCCTTTAGACTTTCTAGCTGAAAAAGGGTGGGGTCAAGGAGGCCAAATGCCAGGTGAGGAGAGAGCCTGAGGCTGAAAACCCAGCTTAACTTGGGGTATCTCATGCCCTTTCTGGTCCAGGTTCACAGATTAACTCTTACATGCTTACTTTACACACCATGTCCCCTCACCCTGAAAGATCCAGAACTGATTAGTCAGCTCAGCTTCACAGTCAATCTTGTGGAATTAGGAAGCCAAACCTGTTGATTGAATTGATAGTACCATCAACTGAAAAGGTATTTTGGTGTCTTTTGGACAGAGCCTATACAAGGGTAACATTGTTGGTATTTCAGAGTAATCTTATGCGACAGTGACATGGTTAAAGAGTGGGGAAAATGATCAAAATTTGAACTGTCTCTATAAAATGTGCAATCACTACTATTTCCAGTTTGCTGGAGAAAATGCCAATGTGGTCAGACCTGATTTTTTCAAGATAAACTGAAATCTGAGTTTTTACCTGAAAGTATTGATAAGTGATTTTCCTAATAAAATTCCTCAGCAGTACTGGTTCTGTCCAGGAGATGTCATTTTGCGACTCCTGTGGAGCTTTCAGTTCAGTTCAGTTCAGCCGCTCAGTCATGTCCGACTCTTTGCGACCCCATGAATCGCAGCACGCCAGGCCTCCCTGTCCATCACCATCTCCTAGAGTTCACTCAGACTCAATTCCATTGAGTCAGTGATGCCATCCAGCCATCTCATCCTTTGTTGTGCCCTTCTCTTCCTGCCCCCAATCCCTCCCAGCATCAGAGTCTTTTCCAATGAGTCAACTCTTCGCATGAGGTACCCAAAGTACTGGAGTTTCAGCTTCAGCATCAGTCCTTCCAAAGAAATCCCGGGGCTGATCTCCTTCAGAATGGACTGCTGGATCTCCTTGCAGTCCAAGCGACTCCCAAGAGTCTTTTCCAACACCACAGTTCAAAAGCATCAATTCTTTGGCACTCTGGTTTCTTCATAGTCCAACTCTCACATCCATACATGACCACTGGAAAAAGGATAGCCTTGACTAGTGGAGCTTTAGGAGACCCCATTTATATTTATTTTTTAAAAACTTTTAATTTTGTATTGGAGTATAGCCAATTATCAAACAATGTTGTGATAGTTTCAGGTGAACAGCAAGGGACTCAGCCACACATATACGTGTATCCATTCTCCCCCCAATTCCCTTCCCATCCAGGCTGCCACATAACATTGAATGATGTTCCCTGTGCTATACAGTAAGACCTTATTGGTTACCCATTTTAAATACAGCAATGTGTATGTACATGTCCATTCCAAACTCCTTAACTACCCCTTTCACCCACCCTCCCTTGCCTCTCACCCCCCACCCCCTGCCAAGGACTATAAGTTCCTTATCTAAATCTGTGAGTCTCTGTTCTGAAAGTTAAGTTCATTTGTATCATTTCTTTCTAGATTCCACATATAAGGTAAGTCATATAATATTTCTGGGTTTTCCTGTTGGCTCAGCGGTAAAAAATCTTCCAGCCAACACAGAAGAAGCGAGTTCAGTTCCTGAGTTGGGGAGATTCCCTTGGAGGAGGAAATGGCAACACACTCTAGTAGTATTCTTGCCTGGGAAATCCCATGGACAGAGGAGCCTGGTGGGCTACAGTCCATGGGGTCGCAAACAGTCTGACAGGACTTAGTGACTAAACAACAGCAACAACATGGTATTTCTAGGAGACTCCATTTTTAAAAAGCAGTAGCAGAAATAATCTTTAACCCTCTCTCACTTCTATACTGCGGCATCCCACTCCAGTACTCCTGCCTGGAAAATCCCATGGACAGAGGAGCCTGGTGGGCTGCAGTCCATGGGGTTGCTGAGGGTCGGACACAACTGAGCAACTTCACTTTCACTTTTCACTTTCATGCATTGGAGAAGGAAATGGCAACCCACTCCAGTATTCTTGCCTGGAGAATCCCAGGGACGGGGAAGCCTGGTGGGCTGCTGTCTATTGGGTCACACAGAGTCGGACACGACTGAAGTGACTTAGCAGCGGCAGCACTTCTATACTGAAGATACTTTGAGAAATGCCAAAGATTTCTAACTTTGTTAGTATGTTTCTTTCTGACTCAACAGTTGTTCAGTTCAATTCAGTCGCTCAGTTGTGTCCGACTCTTTGCAACCCCATGAATCGCAGCACGCCAGGCCTCCCTGTCCATCACCAACTCCCGGAGTTCACTCAGATTCATGTCCACCGAGTCAGTGATGCCATCCAGCCATCTTATCCTTGGTCGTCCCCTTCTCCTCCTGCCCCCAATCCCTCCCAATCCCACATCCAAGAGTGTAGAGCTCAGCTGGTAGATCCCAAAATTCATCAAGAAGCTATAGTAAGGCTGGAGTAAGGATGGATTACAGAGAATAGGGGACTTTTCACCTTCTGGGCTTCTAGCCCATTTCACTGGAGCACCGCCACTGCAGGTACTAGTGGTAGAGGCAGCTTTTGTATTCTCTCGACGTGGCTGCAGTGAGAAAGCACATCTGTGAAGCGTTTGCCAGCATGTCAAGAGTAACAGGACTCTTGAAGCCATTTCAAACGTCATGCCAATCCTTGTGCATAACATGTTTAAAAAGATTGTTGCTTTAGAGATCTTAATATTGAAAAAAAAATGAAATGCAATACTTTTAGCCACTTAAAAGTGGAGTTCCTTTTCACTAAGCAAAGTTGAACTTTTTAAACTTTTTTTTTTACCGAACAAGTCCCCTCCCTCCCTTTTTTTGCGGGAGCAAATAAGTTAGCATGGGCGTCCTAAGTGCTCTTAAAATCATTTTGCTATAGATCTGTGCACTGTTTATAATTCTTGAATAAAGCTAAAAGTAAAGAAAGGCTTTCTCTGAAGGTTTATGAGCATTTTTCCATGAAGCAGAAGTCAAACAGATCAAAGAGATCTAACAAAATGCTTCAAAGTTGGGATAGGGTGGGCTGAAGGCCCATGAATCGAAACCAACCTCTCCAGATAGTTTGGGAGATATCTCTTGTTATTTCAAAATAAAAGCAAAACTAAAACATGATAGTTTGACTGTATCAAACTGACATTTTTGAACAGTGTTGTTAAAAGCATTTTACCCACAGGATTAAAGACATTTTAAACGAGGTTAGATAACTGTTTTACAAAGTGGCAAAAAAGAACACGATCAGGTGAATTTCCTAACTCTCTTTTCCTAATAGCCATTCTTCTCTGGGCTTCTCTGAGTCTTCCTACAAAAGGCAGAGTTTTCCAGGTTCACGAAGAATTAATGTACAGGCTTAAATTTATCTCAAGCAGTAAAATGTATTCTGTGTAGTTTGAATGCTCATTAATTGAAGCTTTAGCTTTTGATACACTACCAATTTAAATGCCTACTAACCATTTACTTTAAAATAGAAAAATAAAAACAAAAGAAATCAAATGAATATATTTGCTGGAAAGGCATGAATCTGTCTAGCCATGATTAAACCTCAATAAATCTGCTTCTAATCATCCATTGGTATTTAAATATATAATAACTACTTTATTAAACTTAATTCTCTCTATTTAATGACAGTTATTCTAAATTTAATGACAGTTATTTGAAATATATACCCACAGATTATTAACAACATTTTAACAAGATTTTTAAACCAAGGAACGTGAGTATGAATCCATCAAATGTCAATAAATCAATTACTAGTTAATGTAGAATGCCTGAATTGTTAAATGGAAGCATACCCAAGTGAGAACGCTTTGAAAACATTTCAATGAAAAATAATTTGCCGGGGGGGAAAAATCCATCTGTGAACTGCTGGTACTATTTCAGCATAAAATTAAGGCTATATAACTTTAAAATATATTTATTTTGTATGAAAATATGCATTTGGTGAAGTGCATTAAATTTTCTTGATTGGGAGTTGACTTTAACCAGAGTACCATTTTAACGTTATAAGTCAAGTGGTTTTAATTTTTCTGTTGCCAATTAAATATGTGCTAAAAATATTACATACTATTTTATTCTGGGGATTCACAACCAGGTTTGTACAAAACATTCCTTTATATAGAATATGAGAAAAAGCTTTTTGCAAGTTATGGTGCCCACCAAGTCAACATCCCTCAAACAAAATGAAGCCCGTCATTCAAATAATTCTGTTTCTTCCTTGCTGGCAGGGTGTGCTTCCAGAAGGACTGGCTCCATATCTTTCTGATGAGTCTGCCATGATTGCACGGCTGTGCCCTTCCAGCCATCCTCTTCCACAGCCTGGGACATTTATCGGGATCAGAAACGTAGACTGGCAAGCTTGTGTGACGTAAGAATCCCAACCTATAAAGCACATCAGCAGACACTTTGTAGCATGTGCCGTTTATTAGGGTTTCCATTAAAAGTATTATGTTTCTATACTTTACAACCATAAAAGAGTAAATAATTTCAAAGGATTGCTTGATAGAAGACTTCTGTTTTAAATGGAACTTGGAAATATCTGGGAAATCACTGGAATAAATGTACTTAATAGACCCAATGCTGTGAAGTTCTTTTTAACTGTTTTCTTAAGCACATAAAAAGATATACCATTTCCTCCAACATTTTTTGAAATAGGTTTTGGTTTGGGGTTTTTCTCTGTAACATCTGACTTATAAATATTTCTTACAATACTTCCATTGTTCCCTTTCTTTCTTTCGGTCTTTCTTTTTCTTTCTTCCTTCTTTCTTCTAGTGCTGAGGCTGACTTCTTAACACCAGCCGATTCCACCCCCACTCACTGTTCTAACCTATAGGATAAATCAGAACTTTAAACCAGAAAGTAACATTACATGCCACTCAAGAAAACCTGCTGCACCACTTGATAAGTTGGAAAATATATAACAAATGCCCCTATTGAGATATTTCCTTTTTTTTAAGAGGAAACAAATTCCATTCATGGGACTAGGCAAATATTTCATCAATCTGGTTCACGTGGGAAACCAATACACCATTCACTGCATGGAAAAGATTAGATCAGATCAGTTTCAGAATACAGACATTAAAAAAAATATTGATCATATCAAGCATTTAAAGAAAAGTTAGTCATTCAGTTGTGTCCAACTCTTTGTGACCCGTGGACTGTAGCCTGCCAGGTTCCTCTGTCCATGAAATTCTCTAGGCAAGAGTACTGGAGTGGGTAGCCATTCCCTTCTCCATGGGATCTTCCCATCCTAGGGACTGAACCTGAGTCTCCCACATTTTGGGAAGATTCTTTATTGTCTGAGTCACCAGGGAAGTCCAAAGAAAATTTGTCTATAAAATATTAACATGTTATAATTCAAGTGGAATAATCCAGTTTGTCTCCACAGTCTTGTTCTCTGGAAATTACGAGAACTCCTGCTGGATTTTGTCTGTGTAGACAGTGCATTAGATGGAACACCTCCTTTTTTCAGAGTTGTTATTTAAAGGATGAAGTGAGACATTTCTGAGCACCAGCAATACTAACCATCAGAGGTGAGCTGATGAATATACAATACCGAGGGTGAAAGTCATTTGACCATCTAACTGTACAAAGGAGGTCTCAAAACAGTGGAGAACAACTTTTTTAAACCTCAACATGTACACCTTCAAAAACAACCCTGGGAACTAAGAAAGAGAAGAAGCATAGCATTCTCGGGTGGGTTCCCTAGACTTGGTAAAGGGGGCACTAGTCATTGAGAGTGGCAACTCCCAGACTGGCATGCCAGCCAGTATACTGAATTTTTGGCCCATATTACTTCTTTCAATTCTTATCACCCTTCCTCATCTTCATTTGACAGATGAGAAAACTGAGGCTCAGAGAGGTTGAGTAACTTGTCCAAGCTCACAGAGTTAGTCATGTAGCTGGGATTTTAATCCAAGTCTGGCCAAATCCAAAGTTTATGGCCTCTATTGCCATGCCTAATTTTTCTCCTGCTTCTGAGTTAGGTATGGCCAGAGGACAGAAAGCAGAGCCCTATCTAGAGAGATGCCTGACTCTTAGGAGGTAAGAATGCCCGAGAGTCAAGATGGAAATCACTCCATAGTAGTTCACAAGGACAAGGCCTCCTGCTAGAGAGCAGGTCCGCTTGGCAGGGAAGAATAAATGGGCGATAGATGCGTGAACAGCCCCTTGAATCCCCTCACAGGACTTAATTTCTGCACTTGATCTCATGGAAGATGAATCAAAGCTACCAACCTCCTCTGGCACTGAGCCTGGGGGAGTGGAGAGCTGGTGGACTGATTGAGCGAGGGGAGGCCAGTAAAGAGGAATGAAGTCTGGGAATGACACCCCAAGGCAGTCTTAATATGACCAGGGCCTTGTCTTTCCCATCAAAGATATGCAGCCTTACTGGAGAGGCTGGGAAAGGGAATAGCAGAAGAGGAATCCAAGGCAATTAATCACCTTGCTTGCTGAGGAGGGGCAACTCAGAAACCAAAGGGAAAAACAGGGCTCGCTTCCACAAAGCACTCAATCTCCTGAAAGAAACAGCATAAATAGAGTCATATTTGTCAATGAAGGTTTCTAAATGTTTAAACTAGCCAGTAATGCCACCCAGATGGAGAAACTAACGCTTGCGGAAGTTCCATGATTTGTACCATTGTCCCTCAGTGAGTTGGAGATAGAGCAGATGTGAACCCCCAATCTCTTGATTCCCAGATTTGCACATAAACCATCAAAAATACAAGCCCTCTAGCCCTGAAATCTACATAGCCCTTTGTCTGCTGTGTGGTCCTCCGTCAAGAGCCAGCATTGCACTACACAGAAGGGGTTTCTTTCCCCTTACACAATCTGTAAGTCTTAGTGAGCTGGGCCTTCAAGTTTTTCTTTTATCCTTTCATTCATCTGACAAATATTTACTGAGGAGTGCTTACTATGATTCAGGCAATGTTCTAGATGGAGGAATGCAGTCGTGAACGAGACAAAGAGCTTGTTTCCTGGAATGCAGATCTTAGGAGGGGCAGGCAACAAACAAAATATCAAGAGTGAAAGTGCCACTCAGAAAATAAAGTTGCATGTTGGGATGAAAAGTGACAGAGGGGAACACCTTAGACTGGGGATTCAGGGAAGGCCTCCTAGATGAGAAGACTTTGGGGCCAAGACATGAATGATAGGAAAAAGCCACCCATGTGAAAACAGGAGGAAAGCATAATTTTCAACCCCATATTTCTCCTAGAGAACCCCCAAGTTATGCTTTGCTTTAGCTTACTTGTTTCTTCTACCCAAGATAACTTATTAAATTGCAAGTGGGAACTCCCTGGTAACCCAGTGGTTAGGACTCTGTCCTTCCAATTCAGTGACACGAGTTCAATCCCCGGTCAGAAAACTAAGATCCCACAAATTGTGCAGTGTGGCCAAAAAAAAATTTTTTTTTAATCAAAACAAAAAAAACCTCTCCTCTTAAAAAAAAATGCAAGTAATTGCAAGTGTCATTCTACTAAGAATAAAGTAAAATATTTTATTCTGAATTTTAAAGTTTCATTAGCAAGCTTTGATATTTTGACTATTAATGTTCATTTTGATGAGCATGGAATTCCCTACATGTTTACAACAGATTAAGACACAGCAGTATTTTGTATCAAAGAGACTGATGCACAAAAGAATTGAGAGGTTCACAGAAGAGTTCAGCGGAAGGACAAATGTCATAGTGAGTGAGTGAAGTCGCTCAGTCGTGTCCAACTCTTTGCAACCCCATGGACTGTAGCCTACCAGGCTCCTCCATCCATGGGAGTGGATTGCCATTTTCTTCCCCAGGAGATCTTCCTGAGCCAGGGATTGAACCCAGGTCTCCCGCATTGTAGGCAGATGCTTTACCATCTGAGCCGCCAGGGAAGTCCTTTGTCATAGTCATATTATTCTCAAATTCACCTGCACAGTAGGTCCTACACCTGGTTCTCCACTGTCACCATCTCTCGGCATTTTATGTGGCAGCCTTCTAACTGAACTGCCAGCTTCTCAGCCACCAAGGTGATCCTTTCAAAAAGAAAGTCTGATCACATTTCTCCACTCCTCACCTCACTCTGACAGCTTTCTGTGATTGTTACAGGCTGAATTGTGTCCCACCCACAAATCATATGAGGGCTTCCCTGGTGGCTCAGTGGTGAAGAATCTGCCTGCCAATGCAGGAAACATGGGTTAGATCCCTGGGTCAGAAAGATCGCCTGGAGAAAGAAATGGCAACCCCCTCCAGCATTCTTGCCTGGGAAATCCCTTGGACAGAGGAGCCTGGAGGGCTATAGCCAATGGGGTCGCAAAGAGTCAGACATGACTTAGCAACTAGACAACAAATTCGTATATTGAAGCCCTAATCCCCAATGTGACTGCAGTTGGCAATAGATCCTTTAAGGAGATAATCAAGGTTAAATGAGGTTATAGGTTAAAGTACAAAAGACACTATATCTTCAGATTTGAAAGTGAAAGTCACTAAGCTGTGTCTGACTCTTTGCAACCTCATGGACCGCAGTCATTCTAGTGATGCTTGTGCCCCGTCGATAAATCGTCTCTGGCTTTTTTTGCCTCCATAGACTGTGGCCCACCAGGCTCCTCTGTCCATGGAATTCTCCATGCAAGAATACTGGAGTGGGTAGCCATTCCCTCCTCCAGGGGATCTTCTTGACTCAGGGATCAAACCCAGGTCTCCTGCATTGCAGACAGATTCTTTACTGTCTGAACTACCAGGGAAGCCCATGTTTCAGGCTAAGAAAACTCAATATCTTATGTGATAAGATAGGAAAACATTACCACAAAATGTAGTAACAGCAGTCCACAAGTCATACAAGACCCACAAAGTACATCTACCAAAAACTTTGTTCTAAAACTTAACTTTTTAAATGAAAAATTTTTTAAACTAAAATTTATTTTTTTTCCAGTTTTATTGAGTGAACTATTTTTTAATGCAATAGAAAAGATTACTGATTTTAACAATAAAGAAAAGATTAAGGAAGAGCTTTGGCTAAAAGAAAAACTCTACCTGCAAATAAGTGAAGTGAAGTCAAATCGTTCAGTCGTGTCCGACTCTTTGCGACCCGTGGACTGTAGCCCATCAGGCTCCTCCGTCCATGGGATTCTCCAGGCAAGAATACTGGAGTGGATTGCCATTTCCTTCTCCCATCACTTAATTAATCCTTGAGACTAGGGAAAATTTCTTTTGGTGACTTATTTTGTTGTTACTGTTGTCTTATGTAGGTGATTTTTTAATTGAGATATACATATAACATTGTATTAGTTTTAGATACACAACGTAATAACCTGATATATATATATATACTGATATACTGTATATATATACTGATGCTGAAGCTGAAACTCCAATACTTTGGCCACCTGATGCGAGGAACTGACTCATTTGAAAAGACCCTGACGCTGGGAAAGATTGAAGGCAGGAGGAGAAGGGGACGACAGAGGATGAGATGGTTGGATGGCATCACCGACACAATGGACGTGAGTTTGAGTAAAATTCAGGAGCTGGTGATGTACAGGGAGGCCTGGCGTGGTGGAGTCCATAGGGTCGCAAAGAGTCAGACACAACTGAGTGACTGAACTGAACTGAATTGATACTGCAAATTGATCACCACAACAAGTTAACTTAACAGCCATCACCATAATAGCTATAAATTTGTGTGTGTGTAATGAGAACTTTAAAGATCTACTTTCTTAGCAATCAAATGTAAAATACAGTAGTTAATTGAAACTAACACATTATAAATCAATTATTATTTTATTTAAAATTTTATTATTAAATTATTTTAAACTTCAATTTAAAATAACTTCCAGGAGCAAAAAGAAAAAAGTAAAAATCAGCTTAATGTAAATAATAATAATAGAATATAATTGTTAACTATGGCCATCAAGCTGTACGTCATATCCCTGGGACTTCTTTATAATTGGAAGTTTGTACCATATGAAAACCTTCACCCATTTTGCCCATCCTCCACCTCTGACAACCTCTAATCTTTTTTCTGTACCTATGAGTCAGTTTGGGTTTTTTTACAATTCCACATATAATTTTTTTAAGACTACACAGTTTTGCCTTTCCTATCTGACATATTTCATTAAGCATAAGGCCCTCAAAGTCCCTGCAATTGTCACAAATGATATCTTTCCATTGCATGGCTGAGCAATTGTCCATTCCACATTTTCTTTATCCATTCATACACTGATAGATAGTTAGCTGTTTCTCTTGTCTTGGTTTTCATAAATAATGCTGCAGTGAAATATGGGAGTGCAGCTATCTTTTCAAGTTAGTGATTTCTTTTCCTTCAGATATATACCCAGAAGTGGAGTTGCTGGATCATATGGTAGTTCTATTTGAATTTTTTGAAAGAGCCTTCTTAGTGGTTTCCATAGTAGCTGCATCAATTTACATTGCTAACAGTGTACAAATATTTCCTTTTCTCCACATCCTTACCTACACTTGTTATTTCTCGTAAAGTGAAAGTGAAAGTGAAGTCGCTCAGTCGTGTCCTACTCTTCGAGATCCCATGGACTGTAGCCTACCAGGCTCTTCCCTCCATGGGATTCTCCAGACAATACTGGAGTGGGTTGCCATTTCCTTCTCCAGGGGATCTTCCTTGACCCAGGGATCGAACCTGGGTCTCCCTCATTCCAAACAGACGCTTTAACTTCTGAGCCACCAGGGAGCCCCAACTGCCGTTCTAATAGTGTGAAATACACCTTAAGTGATTTTTTTTGAGAGTAGAGACTTTAACATTGGAGTCGGCTTTGTGGGATACATCATAGTCAGCTTGCCGATAATTGCCCATCTGTTGGTTTAGGGGTTTCTGTTCTCTCCACACCTATCTGCAAACCCTATACATTGCCAACTTCGAGTATGTTCCTGAGTGTCTCACTGGAGAGCGATGCAACAGGTCACCACAAGTCCAGGTAAGTAAAAAGTATAGAGATTGGCAGTCAAAAATGCTGATGAGAAATTTCATGCTCTGATATTTCTCTGTGGATTACCATGAGCCTGTAACTCTAACCCGTTGAGCTGGATAATTGAGTCATATTATTAAACACATCTTTGCAGAAGGTAGAGTGGTTTCTCAGTAAATCTAGTAGAATTATATGACAAATATAACAATTTTATATTTTTTTACTTTGGGAGTTTGAAGGTTTAGATAGCAATGTGTTTCTTGTTTTGCTCATGGTTTAAGCAAAATTAAAAAAACTGATTTTGTTGATTAGGTATTGGACTTTTTATTTGCTCCAGAAGCATTTACTCAGTGATTTGTTAATATTGTTGTTCTTGTTCGGTAACTAAGTCATGTCCAACTCTTTGTGACACCATGAACAGCAGCACGCCAGTCTTCTTTGTCCTTTACTCTCTCCCTGAGTTTTCTCAAACTCACGTCCATTGAGTCAGTGATGCCACCCAATCATCTCATCCTCTGTTGCCCCCTTCTCCTCTTGCCTTCAATCTTTCCTGGCATTAGCATCTTTTTTAATGAGTCAACTCTTTGTATCAGGTGAACAAAGTATTGGAGCTTCAGCTTCAGCATCAGTCCTTCCAGTGAATATTCAGGGTTCATTTCCTCTAAGATTAACTGGTTTGATCTCCTTGCAGTTCAAGGGACTCTCAAGAGTCTTCCCCAGCACCACATTTCAAAACTGTCAATTCTTCAGCGCTCAACCTTCTTTATAGTCCAACTCTCACATCCATACATGACTACTAGAAAACACAGTTTTGACTACATAGACTTTTGTCAGCAAAGTGATGTCTCTGCTTTTTAATACACTGTCTAGGTTTGTCATAGCTATTTTTCTAAGAAGCAAGTGTCTCTTAATTTCGTGGCTACAGTCACCATCCACATTGATTTTGGAGCCTAAGAGAATGAAATCTGACACTCTTCCCACATTTCCCCCATCTATTTGCCATGAAGTGATAGGACCAAATGCCATGATCTTAGTTTTTTGAATGTTGAGTTTTAAGCCAGCCTTTTCACTTTTTTATTTTTATAATGGTAATATTAAAACATTATAAAACCAAAATAAAAATATATAAACACTCCACCTTGAGACATTACTTTCAAGTAATAGAAAAAGCCAACTTCCACATTTAAAAGCAGAGAAATGAAGAAAGGAAGTAACAGAAAAATGAGGATGGACAGAGACCACTTGAGGGCACCTATACATTTTATGCTGGAGAAGTGGTGGAAGTTAAAAAAAGCTGGCCTGTCTCAGACCAGAGAACCATATGAATAGAGGAGGCATCTTATATATCTGTCAGAGTTCATTCTGGAATTTCTTTACATCCTTCTGATAACAGTTTAGAAAGAGATCAAAGTTAAAACTAAGTAAGTAATTAAGCCAAGAAGTTATTAAATATCACATCCAAATTATTAAAAATTGAAATACAGAGCTTAAAAAGAAAAGAGATACAATATACAATGAGATTATATGAATCTTCAGATCCCCCATGTCTGCAAATAGCTTTCCCAAATATTCATAAGTCTAAGTAACTTCCTAGCAGGACATCTCCCAAACAAAGTATGACTGAAAACAGAAAGCTGAAATACATAAAAAAAAAAAAAAAAAAACAGGCTTTGGGTATTTGCTTTGTCTGGAATTTATTAAGAGGCGGAAATGCCACCAAAATGGAAATTGCACACAGGGAAAAAAACCCCACCACGTTTTTATCCAGATAGGTTGGAAGTGATGTAATAAAGGCACCATAATTTATGTACGTAAATGTGTGGGCAACTCGTTCAGGGAGTGACAAATGGTGAATTCTAGTGGGAAAAAAAACAGTGGACATCAAAGAAATTTGATCGGCTGCCAACAATCATTAATCTCTTCAAGACCCTTTTAATACAAAGATGCCAAATAGAGCTTGTTATTTTATTCCATCCTCAAAGCAATACATTCTTATTTAAGAAGTTATGAGCGAGTATAACATTATACTTCATTTGATACACCCATGAAGCGTATGGTAACCTTGAGAAGATTTCATTCTTAAAAATGAGGACATTGATAAATCAACAGCCATACACCTCAAGGATAATGGTTTAAATCTGACCATAGTCCTCAGCTTGATGTGACTGTGATCTTCATTCATCTTGCCGTGGCCAGCAAACCACATCACAGAAACCACTGTATATGATACATCACCAACAGCCAGCTTGTTAACTAGGAGAGACTTCAAATAAAGATAGAACTGAATTGTTTCAGATGCAGAGGCATGAGAAAAACCTTCAGAATTATGATAGAAGAAGCTAAATATCACACTAAAAGAAAACATTTGTGTAGCTGTCCAGAAAACCTAGGGGTTGTTGGCTACAGCTATCACAAAATTACAGCATTCCATGTGCTAACACTGTTAAGTGACAAACCTCTCCAATGATGTGGCTTTACCAGAAATTGCTTCAGTTCAGTTTAGTTCAGTTCAGTCGCTCAGTCGTGTCCGACTCTTTGCGACCCCATGAATCGCAGCACACCAGGCCTCCCTGTCCATCACCATCTCCCGAAGTTCACTCAGACTCACGTCCATCGAGTCAGTGATGCCATCCAGCCATATCATCCTCTGTCGTCCCCTTCTCCTCCTGCCCCCAATCCCTCCCAGCATCAGAGTCTTTTCCAATGAGTCAACTTTTCGCATGAGGTGCCCAAAGTACTGGAGTTTCAGCTTTAGCATCATTCCTCCCAAAGAAATCCCAGGGCTGATCTCCTTCAGAATGGACTGGCTGGATCTCCCTGCAGTCCAAGGGTCTCTCAAGAGTCTTCTCCAACACCACAGTTCAAAAGCATCAATTCTTCGGCACTCAGCTTTCTTCACAGTCCAACTCTCACATCCATACATGACCAATGGAAAAACCATAGCCTTGACTAGACCGAACTTTGTTGACGAAGTTAGGTCTCTGCTTTTCAATATGCTATCTAGGTTGGTCATAACTTTTCTTCCAAGGAGTAAGAGTCTTTTAATTTCATGGCTGCAGTCACCATCTGCAGTGATTTTGGAGGCCCCCCAAATAAAATCTGACACTGTTTCCACTGTTTCCCCATTTATTTGCCATGAAGTGATGGGACCAGATGCCATGATCTTCGTTTTCTGAATGTTGAGCTTTAAGCCAAGTTTTTCACTCTCCTCTTTCACTTTCATCAAGAGGCTTTTTAGCTCCTCTTCACTTTCTGCCATAAGGGTGGTGTCATCTGCATATCTGAGATTATTGATATTTCTCCTGGCAATCTTGATTCCAGCTTGTGTTTCTTCCAGCCCAGCATTTCTCATGATGTACTCTGCATAGAAGTTAAATGAGCAGGGTGACAATATACAGCCTTGACGTACTCCTTTTCCTATTTGGAACCAGTCTGTTGTTCCATGTCCAGTTCTAACTGTTGCTTCCTGACCTGCATATAGGTTTCTCAAGAGGCAAGAAATCACTTAGTACTCTTCAAACTCAGAGCCTGATAGATTTCCATGGAGAGCCTCCCTTAAAGACCCTTCCTTCTTTAGACTTCTATAATTCTATGTCTTACACACCTTAGCAGTTAAACACAATGTGTTGCTTATTAGTTAGTTAGTTAAGTCGCTCAGTCGTGTCTGACTCTGCAACCCCATGGACTGTAGCCCACCAACTCCTCCGTCCATGGGATTCTCCAGGCCAGAATACTGGAGTGGGTTGCCATTTCCTTCACCACATTATTTCTGCTTCTCTGGACACGAATGGAAGAGGTCTCACAAAAAAAATTTAAAACTCACTCAAGTAATAGGATAGCTATATTACTCTTCCTCTGACTGCAACCTCAATAAATAATTAGAAGAAGTGAGAAAGAAAACAGAGTGAGATAGAGAGACAGGCTAAATTATTCACTCAAGATTTTGCCCACTAGGGAAAGTTCTGTTGAGTTCTTTGATCAAGGTCCCTAGATGTTGACTTATAAATGTTAATACAATAAAATAGTAAAAAACTACCTACCTTAAAGAGTTCACAATGCAATGAAAATACACTACTCCCCAGCACCTGGCAGAGGGCCTTTCACAAAATAAAGACTCAATAAAAAACATGAATGGATTTACAATTATTTCTCCTGTTCTCTAAGTTGTCTTTTCACGTTCCTGTTAATGTCCCTTGGATACACAGAAGCTTTTCAATTTTATGAAGTCCAGTTTATCTTATTTTTCTTTTGTTGCTTGTGCTTTTGTTATCAAATATAAGAATCTACTACCAAATCCAAGGTCATGAAGATTTATCTCTGTGTTTGCATCTGATCATTTGAATAGCTTTAGGTCTTATATTTAAGACCACTTTGAGTTAATTTCTTTTCTTAGTATTGATGTATTTGGCTGCATGGCGTCTCAGTTGAGGCACAAGTATCTTCCTTGTGGCCCATCGGCTTCTCTAGTTGCAGCCCACATTCTTCTCTCTAGTTGCGGGCTTAGGTGCCCCACACTATGCGGGAACTTAATTCACTGACCAGGGATCGAGCCTTAGTCCCCTGCATTGGAACCACTAGACGGACCACCAGAGAGGTCC
This sequence comes from Ovis canadensis, assembly GCF_042477335.2. NCBI lineage: Eukaryota > Metazoa > Chordata > Mammalia > Artiodactyla > Bovidae > Ovis > Ovis canadensis. The sequence goes on along the minus strand of NC_091247.1, from coordinate 159,573,456 downwards.
CTTGAGTTAATATTCATACATGAAGTGAGGTAGGGGATCCAACTTCATTCCTTAGCATGATGTTATTCAGTTGTCCCAGTCCCATTTGTTGAAGGGACAGTTCTTTATCCATTGAATGGTTTTGGAATTCTTGTTGAAAATGAGTTGGAATCCCTGTTGAAAATCCTTGTCAAAACCTTAGGTGTTTCAGTTTATTTTCGGCCTCTCAAATAATACATCCACAGGCCATTTTAAGGCAATGGCCTTAAAAAAGAAGAAAGAAAAAAAGTGTTAGAGGGGATATGAGGAAATAACAATGTTGTTGGTGGGAGTGTAAAATGGTACAGTCAGTGCAGAAAACAATTTGGCAGTTCTTCAAGAAGTTAAACAGAATTATCATGTGATGCAGCCATTCTACTCCTAGGTATAGACCCAAAGAACCAAAAACAAGTATTCAAACACATACTTCTTCACAGATGTTCATAACAGCAATATTCACTATAGCTGAAAGGTGGAAACAATCCAAATGTCCATCATCAAATGAAGAGATGAACAAACTCTGGTAAATCTGTATAATGGATTATCATTCAGCCATAGAAGCACTGAAGTACTGATACCTTCTATAACTTGGATGAACCTTGAAAACATTATGCTAAATGAAAGAAGAAAGACACAAAGGGCCACATTCTATGTAATCCCTTATATATGAAACATCTAAAATAGGCAAACCCATAGAGACAGAAGACAGATTAGTGATTGCCAAGGGATGGGAGGAGGAGGGAGGAGGGAGATTTTTTAAACGGTATGTATGGGTGTTCTGGACAGATGCAAAAATTTTAGAGGTAGTGGTTGCACATTGTGAATGCACTAAATGTCACTGAATTGTACAGTTTAAAATGATAAACTGTATGTTATATGATTTTCATCTAATAAAAAGAAAAAATGCATTGGTCTATCCAATGACACATATGTTCATAGAAAAGAATGAAGCTATTGTGTATTGATATAAGAAGATTACAAAAGTAAGTTTTTAAGTTAAAAAAACAGCTGTAGAGTATATACAGTAGGGAAGAATTGATAAATATGTGCTTATTTACTTGGATTTACATAACACAAATAAAACTGGTAGTATTAGCTGCCTTCGCAGAGCAAAATGTGAATCCTTGAGTGGCTAGGGATAGGGTTCAGTTCAGTTCAGTCGCTCAGTCGTGTCCAACTCTTTGCGACCCCATGGATTGCAGCACGCCAGGCCTCCCTGTCCATCACCAACTCCCGGAGTTCACTCAGATTCACGTCCATCGAGTCAGTGATGCCATCCAGCCATCTCATCCTCTATTGTCCCCTTCTCCTCCTGCCCCCAATCCCTCCCAACATCAGAGTTTTTTCCAATGAGTCAACTCTTCTTATGAGGTGGCCAAAGTACTGGAGTTTCAGCTTTAGCATCATTCCTCCCAAAGAAATCCCAGGGTTGACCTCCTTCAGAATGGACTGGTTGGATCTCCTTGCAGTTCAAGGGACTCTCAAGAGTCTTCTCCAACACCACACTTCAAAAGCATCAATTCTTCGGCACTCAGCTTTCTTCACAGTCCAACTCTCACATCCATACATGACCACAGGAAAAACCATAGCCTTGACTAGCCGGACCTTAGTCGGCAAAGTAATGTCCCTGCTTTTCAATATGCTATCTAGGTTGGTCATAACTTTTCTTCCAAGGAGTAAGCGTCTTTTAATTTCATGGCTGCAGTCACCACCTGCAGTGATTCTGGAGCCCCCCAAAATAAAGTCTGACACTGTTTCCACTGTTGCCCCATCTATTTGCCATGAAGTGATGGGACCAGATGCCATGATCTTCGTTTTCTGAATGTTGAGCTTTAAGCCAACTTTTTCACTCTTCTCTTTCACTTTCATCAAGAGGCTTTTTAGTTCCTCTTCACTTTCTGCCATAAGGGTGGTGTCATCTGCATATCTGAGGTTATTCATATTTCTCCCGGCAATCTTGATTCCAGCTTGTGTTGCTTCCAGCCCAGCATTTCTCATGGTGTACTCTGCATAGAAGTTAAATAAGCAGGGTGACAATATACAGCCTTGATGTACACCTTTTCCTATTTGGAACCAGTCTGTTGTTCCATGTCCAGTTCTAACTGTTGCTTCCTGACCAGCATACAGATTTCTCAAGAGGCAGGTCAGGTGGTCTGGTATTCCCATCTCTTTCAGAATTTTCTACAGTTTATTGTGATCCACACAGTCAAAGGCTTTGGCATAGTCAATAAAGCAGAAATAGATGTTTTTCTGGAACTCTCTTGCTTTTTCCATGATCCAGCGGATGTTGGCAATTTGATCTCTGGTTCCTCTGCCTTTTCTAAAACCAGCTTGAACATCAGGGAGTTCACGGTTCATGTATTGCTGAAGCCTGGCTTGGAGAATTTTGAGCATTCCTTTCCTAGCATGTGAAATGAGTGCAATTGTGTGATAGTTTGAGCATTCTTTGGCATTGCCTTTCTTTGGGATTGGAATGAAAACTGACCTTTTCCAGTCCTGTGGCCACTGCTGAGTTTTCCAAATTTGCTGACATATTGAGTGCAGCGCTTTCACAGCATCATCTTTCAGGATTTGAAACTGCTCAATTGGAATTCTATCACCTCCACTAGCTTTGTTTGTAGTGATGCTTTCTAAGACCCACTTTACTTCACATTCTAAGATGTCTGGTTCTAGATTAGTGATCACATCATCATGACTATCTGGGTCGTGAAGATCTTTTTTGTACAGTTCTTCCGTGTATTCTTGCCACCTCTTCTTAATATCTTCTATAAGCAGTTGTATCTTTTGAATTTTGAACCATTTAAATGTACTACTACTCAAAAAATTAAAAGAGAAAACTTAAAGTTAGTATGGAAAAGCAAAAAAAAAAAAAAAAAAAAACCTTTATGAATGAGTTTCCCTAGTGGTTCAGTGGTAAAGAGTCAGCCTGCCAATGCAGGAGGCATGGGTTTGATCCCCAGTCCAAGAAGACTCCACATGCCCGGCAGCAACTAAGCCCATGTGCCAAAACTACTGAGCCTGTGCTCTAGAGCCCGGGAGCCAAGCTACCGAACCCACATGCTACAACTCCCGAAGCCTGGGTGCCCTAGAGCCCATGCTCTGCAGAAGGGAAGCCGCTGCAATGAGAAGCCCTCATACCGCAGCTAGAGAGTAGCCCCCGCTCACTGCAGCTGGAGCAAAGCCCATGCAGCAACAAAGACCCGCACAACCAAAAGTAAATAAGAAAATAAATCAAGTTTTTTTAAAAGACCTGGCTCACATTTAAGAAAAGAACTTTATAAACTGACTGGTCGCTGTTTTTATAACCATGCTCTTAATCTAGCAACCTCTTTTCCTTCAACTACTATCCTCTGATTATGGAAAAGCTTTTTGTCATCTGGAAACTTCACAGATTGAGCAGAGCAAGGTCTTGTGTGCTGACATCAGCCTGCTTATAGCAAACACCCCTGCTGGCCTTGAAAAACTAATTTCCCCTCAAAAGGGTTCCCAAACAATGTTACTTAATACCTTGTAAGAAAGTTACAAAGACAAATAATGAGCCCTATTCTTTGTGTTTTCATTTTGGAAAACAGACTAGGGTATAGAATCGGCTTGATTCCAAGCCTCCTAAAACAGTCTAATATTGGGTCTGCAGGGAAGAAGATTCAGTCATCCTTCTGGGTTCAGCTAGGCTGGAGCCTCAGCAGGCTCTCAGTGGTCACTTTGTAGGTCTGTATGCAAGAGGAAAACAAAGCCAACAAACCCAGAGTTGCCTACCAATTACTCAGGACTAGTCCTTGCTTACAGATTTCCCCGTAGCTCAAATGGTAAAGAATCTACCTGCGAGGCAGGAGACCAGGGTTCAGTCCCTGGGTTGGGGAGTTCCTCTGGAGAAGGGAATGGCAATCCACTTTAGTATTCTTGCGTGGAGAATTCCATGGACAGAGAAGCCTGGTGGGCTACAGTCTGTGGGGTTGCAAAGAGTTGGACATGACTGAGTGACTAACACAGTCCTTGTTCTTTTTCTCAGATTTAGTGGCTATTTCTGACCGTTCCTAAAACCAAAGCAGCCAATGTCATCATTGGGGATATACAGATAAAAACTGACAATCCAAAGCAGCCAGATGGATGGACCTAGAGATTATCATACTAAGAGAAGTCAGAAAGAGACAAATACCATATGATATTACTTACTTGTGGAATCCAAAATATGACACAAAAGAACATATCTATGAAACAGAATCAGACTCACAGACATAGAGAACAGACTTGTGGCTGCCAAGGAGGGGAAGAGTGAAAGTTTTGGATCAGCAGAAGCAAACTAGTATATATAGGTTGGGTAAACAATAAGGCCCTACTATGCACAGGGAACTATTTTCAATATCTCGTGATAAACTGGAATGGAAAAGAATAATATATATTAATATATTTTATGTAATATATATATGTTCCAGGTTCAGTTCAGTTCAGTTCAGTCGCTCAGTCATGTCAGACTCTTTGCGACCCCATGAATCGCAGCACGCCAGGCCTCCCTGTCCATCACCATCTCCCGGAGTTCACTCAGACTCATGTCCATCGAGTCCGTGATGCCATCCAGCCATCCCATCCTCGGTCGTCCCCTTCTCCTCCTGCCCCCAATCCCTCCCAGCATCAGAGTTTTTTCCAATGAGTCAGCTCTTCACATGAGGTGGCCAAAGTACTGGAGTTTCAGCTTCAGCATCATTCCCTCCAAAGAAATCCCAGGGTTGACCTCTTTCAGAATGGACTGGTTGGATCTCCTTGCAGTCCAAGGGACTCTTAAGTGTCTTCTCCAACACCACAGTTCAAAAGCATCAATTCTTCAGCGCTCAGCCTTCTTCACAGTCCAACTCTCACATCCATACATGACCACAGGAAAAACCATAGCCTTGACTAGCCGGACCTTAGTCGGCAAAGTAATGTCCCTGCTTTTGAATATGCTATCTAGGTTGGTGATAACTTTTCTCCCAAGGAGTAAGCATCTTTTAATTTCATGGCTTAATTTAATTTTAAAATCATCTGCGGTGATTTTAGAGCCCGAAAAAATAAAGTCTGACACTGTTTCCACTGTTTCCCCGTCTATTTGCCATGAAGTGATGGGACCAGATGCCATGATCTTTGTTTTCTGAATGTTGAGCTTTAAGCCAACTTTTTCACTCTCCTCTTTCACTTTCATCAAGAGGCTTTTTAGTTCCTCTTCACTTTCTGCCATAAGGGTGGTGTCATCTGCACATCTGAGTTGATTGATATTTCTCCCGGCAATCTTGATTCCAGCTTGTGTTGCTTCCAGTCCCGCGTTTCTCATGATGTACTGTGCATAGAAGTTAAATAAGCAGGGTGACAATATACAGCCTTGATGTACTCCTTTTCCTATTTGGAACCAGTCTGTTGTTCCATGTCCAGTTCTAACTGTTGCTTCCTGACCTGCATACAGATTTCTCAAGAGGCAGATCAGGTGGTCTGGTATTCCCATCTCTTTCAGAATTTTCTACAGTTTATTGTGATCCACACAGTCAAAGGCTTTGGCATAGTCAATAAAGCAGAAATAGATGTTTTTCTGGAACTCTCTTGCTTTTTCCATGATCCAGCGGATGTTGGCAATTTGATCTCTGGTTCCTCTGCCTTTTCTAAAACCAGCTTGAACATCAGGGAGTTCACGGTTCATGTATTGCTGAAGCCTGGCTTGGAGAATTTTGAGTATTACTTTACTAGCATGTGAGATGAATGCAATTGTGCAGTAGTTTGAGCATTCTTTGGCATTGCCTTTCTTTGGGATTGGAATGAAAACTGACCTTTTCCAGCCCTGTGGTCACTGCTGAGTTTTCCAAATTTGCTGGCATATTGAGTGCAGCGCTTTCACAGTGTCATCTTTCAGGATTTGAAACAGCTCGACTGGAATTCCATCACCTCCACTAGCTTTGTTCGTAGTGATGCTTTCTAAGGCCCACTTGACTTCACATTCCAGGATGTCTGGCTCTAGATGAGTGATCACACCATCATGATTATCTGGGTTGTGAAGATCTTTTTTGTACAGTTCTTCCGTGTATTCTTGCCACCTGTTTTTAATATCTTCTGCTTCTGTTAGGTCCATACCATTTCTGTCCTTAATCGAGCCCATCTTTGCATGAAATGTTCCCTTGGTATCTCTAATTTTCTTGAAGAGATCTCTAGTCTTTCCCATTCTGTTCTTTTCCTCGATTTCTTTGCATTGATCTCTGAAGAAGGCTTTCTTATCTCTTCTTGCTATTCCTTGGAACTCTACATTCAGATGCTTATATCTTTCCTATTCTCCTTTGCTTTTTGCCTCTCTCCTTTTCACAGCTATTTGTAAGGCCTCCCCAGACAGCCATTTTGCTTTTTTTCATTTCTTTTCCATGGGCATGGTCTTGATCCCTGTCTCCTGTACAATGCCACGAACCTCATTCCATAGTTCATCAGGCACTCTATCTATCAGATCTAGTCCCTTAAATCTATTTCTCACTTCCACTGTATAATCATAGGGGATTTGATTTAGGTCATACCTGAATGGTCTAGCAGTTTTCCCTACTTTTCTTCAATTTGAGTCTGAATTTGGTAATAAGGAGTTCATATCTGAGCCACAGTCAGCTCCTGGTCTAGTTTTTGTTGACTGTATACAGCTTCTCCATCTTTGGCTGCAGAGAATATAATCAATCTGATTTCAGTGTTGACCATCTGGTGATGTGCATGTGCAGAGTCTTCTCTTTTGTTGTTGGAAGAGGGTGTTTGCTATGACCAGTGTGTGTATGTATGTGTATATATATATATATATATATATATAAAACTAAATAACTTGGCTGTATAGCACAAATTAACATTGTGAATAACTATATTTCAATAAAATTAAAAATAAATAAATAAAATGTTCATTACACACAAAAAAGCAATCAGCTGGAGACTGTATATTAGCAAGCACAAACGACAGAAGACAGAAACCCAGCATGGGCCAACAAACGGCAAATCATGCCCTGGGGTCAAAAATGGATCTAAGCACATGGGCTGAGAGAATGATGGTCTTCTCCTGGAGACATCCTTTCTCAGAACACAGAGCCCCTCAGATTCACGTATGTGTTTTTGATGATCCCTGCCATTGAGAGCACTGGAAGGGTCCCCTGTGGGAGCATACACCTTACAATGGGCAAATTTTAAGTGGTTTCAGCACTCTGAGGTGTCCAAAGTGCAGCCAACAGTTGCACCCCAAATCTTGGTGCACTTGGACCCACAAAGACCCCCATCCAAGTTAGGACACTCTGTCCTCACTTCTAATTCAGCCTTCAGACAGCCAGCTCCTCTCACTGACCACAACAAGGACAGTTGGTGTCATTTGTTGTCTTTAAGTGGATTTTAGTTCCATGTTTAAGCTATATATTTATGTGAACTCTCTTCATGCTCACCACCCAAAATTTACTTACTCAGTAATTTCTTTAGACCCGAGACTTAGAGACCATTGAATTCACATGGTTCAATTACTGAGTAATTCTTAAAATCTTATTACTAGAGTGTGACATATATATAAAATTAAATCTACAAAGGAAAAAAAAAGATGCAGTGGTAATAAACTACTATTGAAATGGAATCGTAAAGCTAAATGTCAGACAATAGGGTATTGTAAATGATACCCTCCCAAAAAGGTTCTCTGATAGCCACAGCTAAGGAAAACATATGATAACAATAAATATGATTTCCACAACGCCGCAGTCCTTTCACCACTTGGTCCATGTGGGGATGATAAGCAATAGTTCTGCTCTGCATTTTGTGTTAAAAAAGAAATTCTTCTTCGCAAATAATAAATTTATAGCAAGAGAATGTCTTTGCAACTCAAGCTTCCATTTCTTTAATTTACTGCTTTTATGGATGTAAATTCTATTAGCCTACGCGTGGAAAGTTCGTTAGGGCAACTTGGGGTTGGTGGGAATTGTTGTTTCTTACAGTTTAAGAGGAAAACACACAATTCACCTTAGAGTCTTTTCAGCTCTCACAATATTCCTGGCCATTTCAACCCAATCTGTGAATTAACACTACTCAGTCAACACTGGATTAGGCAATGGTTCACAGTAATTCACTATATTTGGGTAAAGAAAGATCAATTTTTAAAAATGGCATACATGAATCTGTATATTATATCAGCTCTATATGTAGTTCAGATTACTATGCCCTTATTTACATTTCAGAAACTGTTTCATTCTTAAAACAATTTCAGTGTTAAAACAGATTCATTCGTCCAGTGTTTGAATACAAACTGGATCCATATGATACCAGTGATATTCCATGTATATAGTTTATTTTACTTAAGCAAATACCTCAGTGATTTTTATAAATCAACAGTGCTCAGGAAATAAAATGTTTTCTTTTAAAAGAAAAGAATACATAATTACACAGTGAGACTAAATTATTTGAAAAATACCAGACTCAATCTCCCTGTCTATATTTCAAGGGTATGTTAATGACTCTGAACTAAAACAACCTAGACTGTTATCCATTTACTTTTCTACCTCTGCATAGAGAACAGCTAGACTGGTGATACCTCTGAGCCAGACAGTGTTGGCCCCTGAGCTGACTGTCGTCACACTATGAGTGAAGCACAGAAATCAAGAGGAAGCCTTTAGATATTAATACTTCTAGAGTTGGAGAAGGAAATGGCAATCCACTCCAGTATTCTTGCCTGGAGAATCCCATGGACAGAGGAGCCTGGTGGGCTACAGTCTATAGTGTCACAAAGAGTTGAACACGACTGAAGCTACTTAGCACGCACGCACACACTCTAGAGTAGTTTTGCAGGTAATTTTTTTTTTTTGCCTATTAAATCTGACATTAGACATTAGAGGCTTGCATTTTGCTCTCTTTTGGAATATTTTTTAATTCAGTTTTTCTTGTAATTCATTTTTGGTATATTTTAAAAAAATATCAGTCATGACTGGCTGGAAATTCTCAAACTGGATCTTTGCCACACGTAGTTGGAAAAGCATTGTTTTAAACTACAGAGTGATCTGCATAGTCAGGTAACTGCCTTATGAGTTAAATGTGCAGTTTTCATATGGTATATGCATATATATATATATATGTTTAAATGTGTATACACACAGGTTTTATCTATATGACAGAACAATCAACTCAGCAAAAACAAAGCTCAAAACCCTGTGAACTCATTTCCTCAGTCTTTCCAGATGTGCCACAGCTGAGTAGATTGTTCAGAAATAGGATGGTTTGACTAGATGATGAAAACAACTAGATTTGTGATGCCTTGATTCTTTTTGTTTCTTCCTCCCTCCCTCCCTCCCTTCTTCCCTCCCTTCTTTCTTTTCTATGTAGGGTCAGTATCATCATCGTCTCTCTCTTTAAAGAGTGAAATCAAGAGCCTGTGTTCCTATACGTCCATAAAGTATGTCAATAGCATACGTCAATAACATTCACTGAGGTGGAAGAAGGAGGAAAAGACTGACTGCAGGGACATGTGAAGAAACAGAACTACATATGGGAAACACGGGTATGTTAGGATCCAGAGAAAAGCATCTACAACAAACGAAAGAAGCATTCCTCCACGAATCCCCTGGAGACTTTTCTTTTCTGAATTAAGCCACCTTTTACTAATATGTTTTAATTGTCTAGAAAAGAGATTTTCAATCTGAATTTTTGAAGAACCCTTCTTGGGCATTCACCCATGAAAATCCAAAGAAATTTCTTTTAAGTCACTAATAGACATTGCTTTAGACTCTCTTGGGAAGAGAACTGGGGAAGCCATTCGCTCTGCAGCTCTCTCACCCCTACTCTGCACCCTAGCTGAACTGCTGCAGACCACAGAACTTTTATTGGACCCATGTCATTTCTCCTAGTTTCTGAGATATTGACGGTTAAAAATAGGACACCAAAACAACCACACTTCCTCCCATCACACTGCCCCTTTCTACGTACTCAAGACAATGCAGATTTGTTCTGCCTCACCTGTGTCTAATGTTAGACACATGCCCAAGAATCTCCGACAACTTTTGTGTTTCATTTCACAGTTAAGGAAATGTACTGGCCAGGCTCATGAGAGAACACAGAGAAATGAATCTAGATCCCTTAAGCTTTGCAATTCATTTTTCTTCTTTGTCTGTTCTGAAAACTGAATTCCCTGGGTTGGAGTTTTATACTACAGTTTCGTTTTCTGCCCTTTTCTCTACTTTCCCCCCACGACTCCCCCAACACAGGGTCTTTGGCTCCAAATCAAAACAGCTTTCAAGTGGCCAGGACCAAGTTCCAAAGCTCCCATGTTTCCGAGAGATTTTCCTTCTTTCCCAGATTTTCCTAAGCCCCAGTCTTTGTAGGAGGGCATAACTCCAGGTGGGGCTTTGACTGTAAGTATTGTGCCTGGGCCCCCACCCTGACTGCAGAAGTTTATTTGAAGTATATACTCTTTGCCTGCTTCTTAACTTGAGGCCTGATAGTCTTACAATGTCATTTTTTTCCCCCTACTGTAATTCAAGAGACAGCTGTCTTTGGAATAAATTCCAAATAGTTGGTCTGGAAATGAACTTTGCCGTGGGTCCCTCCTCCATTCTGGCTGACATTTCCCCATTAATTTCTTTTTCTCTTTCATCCATTCATTGGCTGATGAGTCTATAAATACACCTCATCTGCTTTTACTTTGCTTTTTTAGAATAAACTGATACCAAACACACTGTCTTAATTACATCCACAGGCAAAAGCATAACAAGTTTAAATGTTGTCACAGTATAGTTTAAAAACTTGACATTGTTAATTATGCCAGCTGTGATATAACTGGCAAATGAAAATTCTCATTGGAATGTGTAAATGAGTAATTCAGCTGAAAAGGCATTTGTAACATTAATAAATGAAAATACCCAGAAACCTACTAAGCAAAAGAAGAGAACTGAACAGGAAACTGGCAAATGGATGAGTAAGGAAGCAGAAAAATATGGCCCCCATGTCTCTGGGTCACCACACTTCTGAAATTAGGCAAACCAGTCCTCCCAAATTCAAGTCAGACCAGAGAAACCATGGTCTCTGTTCCCTTAAGTGTCCACATTATAATGTGGCTCTTCATTCCTAAGTAACTGAATTCTAGCGGGACATCAGGAAGGCAGGCCCAGGACAGATCGGATTCATCCCCAGGAGACAGTACATTTTGAGATGCAGACAAAAAAAAAAAAAAGATAAGATGAAAATCTTGGGAAGGTATTCCCAAAGGATCTGTCCTTTACCCAAGCCAGTGTCCCAAGCCATCTCCTTTGTGTGGTTATATTTCTTTCCTATTCTTTTTTGTTTGTTCAATTGCCTTCTATAAATTCACCTATGAAATTAGTATCTCTTTTTCTCTTCACCAGATGCAGAAAGGGGAGAAGGTCTCACCACCAGTCCAGAAGGAAAACTCCTAATCTTTGATCTGGTTAAATAATTGTGGCTTATTGTATGAATTAACTATTTTTCACTCAAGTCAAATACCTTTCACATTATTGAACTCATCAGAATTTACTTCTTTTTAAAGTGTTCTGATATAAATAATGATCATAATAGCAAGAATCACTCATGTGTTGTTGATAGAAAATACCGGTTATGCTGGTGCGGCTGATAATTTTCAGATAACAGTAGCTCACTGCAAGAAATCTTTGTTTCCCTGATGTATTCTCACATAATATACATTCTTATTTTTGATAAAGAGTTTTGAAGAAATAAATATCCATTTTTGAATGGGAAATTAAAGTCCACGGAAAATTTTTCAGATATGAAATTATTATAATGCACCATTTTTCACACACAAAAAGACACAAGAAAATGGCAGTTAATATACTTTCAGTCACATGTGAAAACTAGCAGACATATCATAAGAGCTTTAAGTGAACCTAAAGAAGAAAAGACCTACAGATGGCCAAATGGCCTTGACATTGATGCAGAAGTGCAGGAAGAGTGATCATCAGATGTTACACTCTCCTCGAGGACAACTCAAAATGAACATGAGGAAACTGTAGAAAAATCAACCTATAAGATATTTCAGAGTAGCTGGAACCCGTTCATCACAATCTCTAAAAAAGGTTGTGAGAGAATCTATTTTCTTTGAAATGAATATGTCCCTTCCTTGGTGGTGGTGGGGTGGGGGGGGGGGGCGGTGGCGGTGGAAAAAGATATCTGAACTGGTAGTTCTTAAACTTCATTGCGTCAAAATTACCTAGATGTATTTGTAAAAATACAGATTGTCGGCCCCACCCCAACTTTATGAGTCAGTAGTTCTGAAGTGAAATCCAGTATTTCTGCCAAGTTCTAAGGTGATGTCAGTGATGCTGGTCTGGGTTCCTTACTGTGAGAAACACAGGTCAGTGTTAACTTGGTGCCATTTGCTGTCACTTAACTCTCTCCCAGACTCTTTGCAACTACTCCAAAGTAGATGTAACTCTAAGAGGTAGACAGATATTCCACAATGTTCATAAATTCAGCTCTCATATATCATGCACAAATGGTTATAAACTGCTAACTATATACGCAAACCACCCTCTTGTACATCAATTGATAAACAAACTTTTTGAGAGATGCTCTGCCTGCTATAGTTCAGTTTGGTTTAGCAATGCTGTCAGGCAGAGACACTGTGATGGGTTCACCAAACCATTCTGCTTCTCTCCTGGGCAAAATGGGAAATGACATCTCTCATTCCTGTTGCGTCTAGATAGGATCTCATGAAAATTTATGGCCAATGAGATATGAGCAGATGTGATGTACATACTTACAGGCTTTAAAAAGACACTTGAGATGCTCCTTATTCTTACTCTTTGTATATCTATTGGCTGAATAAAACAGATTCAACAGAGGCCTCCCAAGGAGGCCCTAATGGGTAACAGAGCCACCTAGGGAAAATGCCAGGACCTTTGAGTCCCATCTTGAAGACCTGCTCAAGCAAGATTAACCCCATTTGATTCTATGTAAGTAAAAAAAAAAACAAAAAACAAAAAAAAACCAAAACGAACCAAGCCAGGAGATTTGGAAGTTCTTTGTAGCAGCAGTTAACAGTAACCAACTATCCCAACAAGTAACTTCTGTGGATGGAGCAATCCAAAGTTCAATATTTGTGCAGTTATTTGAATGGTTTTTTCAATTTATCATTATTTTCTATTAAAATGGTGAAAAATAGAAAAATAAATATAATACTAGTATAGATACTAGATACTAGTAACTAATATGAAGACCACAAACTTAATACAATACAGAAAAGGATGAAAAATTACTCAGCATGTTAAAAAGGATCACTTTCTGACCTCAGCCAGATTCTCACTTAAACAGACAAACTACTTGCGCAGTTGCAAAGTAAAACAGAATCAAAGAACCTAGGTGAGATGTGATGTGAGAATTTAAATCATTAAAATATTGTGTCTAAGAAGTAAAACTTATATGGAAACAGGATCCCTCATCTATTAAATCCATTGTTTCACTATCTTACCATCAACTTGCATTTATGTTTTGAGGATCAAAAGTACAAAAGCACCTATTTCCTCATTTTTGAATATGAGAAAATTAAAAATCAGAGAGCTTGAAAAATTCCTTCAAAGTCATGTTAATAATTAATAGAACTAAAATTAATTCCAATATTTGGATCAGCCTACAGCCTAGCTTTTTTCATTATACCTTGCTGCCTCTCATCTCTGTAAAAATTTGGATGTCTGCCTATCTTTGAAGAAAATACATAAAATGACTTCATAGTGCCTCCTTTGAGCATTTTGATTCTATGATAAAGATATTCCCGTAACTTCCTAATCTTGCTAATGTAAGAACTCTGTGAAAATGTCCCTCTGCTACTCAGGTGGATAAGTGCCCAGAGATATGGCTCTGGTTGGCTATGCCAGGCTGTCTCTATAAAACAACATTATTTCTATGAAGTGTTTATGCTCATTTAAAGTGGAAAATAAAGTTATGACAACATCAATAGGTATCCTACAGTTTCATGCTCTACACTGTTGGCAGGAAACTTGGCTTCTGTCCCAGTATTCTGTCTCAACCACATCTCAGGAGGAAAGAATTCCTCCATCACTCCTCAGCAGCCCCTTCTACTTAACTCAGACCCCTACAGATGACTGGTCAGGAAGACAAAGGCTTACAAAGAGAACTGGCAAACAAAAAGCTTGGAGACACCTTAGCTCTTGAAAAGAAGAAAGTTAATTATTATTTACATCATAATGGTGCTTTAAAGAATGTCATAAAGTGTCCTTTGTCACCAGTGCCATATCAAAGCAAATGTGAATGAAATACCTTAGCTGAAAAACATCATTTTTATTGACCATTCAACAACTTTGATTCACATAATATTTTGAGAGCCCACTTTTACAATAAATCAGTTCCACAGTGTCTTGGACACAATAAAATGTGTACGTACTGGTTAGAATTTTGCTTGTGAGTGGTACTGATGCAAAAATTAGCTTTAATAAAGTTACTAGCATCCATGTACCTTTGTATCCATAACTGCTTCCATACCTCTAGCTCTGCCAAGATTCTTGCTTCAGAGATATTTCCTGTAGGGTTCCCCTGCCCTCCTGTGCACAGCACTTCCCTACAACCTGCGCAGGGGCAAAAACAGGCACTGGGAGAACTTATTAGTTCGGTGGCCCTCCAGAGTCACTCAGAAGTTGGGGCCATATATTGTTCAGGGAATTAATGCCACAGGCAAGCCCAGTGGCCCACCTACTTCTCACAAGCCCCCTGGCCCACCTTGTTCACATCTTTGAGATGAGTCCAAGAGTGGAAAATGAAGCATGATGGTGGATGGGACTAAAGGAGAGTTCTTGGAGTAAGAATTTATATCAACACAATGGAAATCGACAAGCAAAAATCTTGCTGCTGAAATAACTCCTGACGAGCAAGTTGGATGCACCAAGAAGTGTGCTGGAGCTTTCAGCCACAGAGATCACGGGCACTATCAGGAATACCCAACAGGAAGTGGTGTAAATGTAGACCAATATTTCTCAAACTTTAACGTGCATCAAGTCACCTGGGATCATACTAAAATGCAGGTTCTGACTCAGCGGGTCTGGAGTGAGACCCAAGATGCTACCTTTCTAACAGACCTGAAGGTGATGATGCTTTGAGAAGCAAGGATACAACAAGTAAGAACACAAAGTCCAATTTCAGAACATATTAGCTATGAAACCTTGGGCTTCAGTCTTCTTATGTGTGAAAGGGAGATTATTGTGAGGATTAAATGACATGATATCATCTACCTAGCATATAATGAGGACTCAGTGCATTGACTACCATCAATATTTTATTTTTACTCCTCTGAGTATTGGGACAACTTCCAAGAAATGATGTTCATTGTCAACTTGTTTTTTTAATGGTGAGACCAAAACGTGCAGGGTGAAATGAAATGTATATATGTAGGGAGATTGGGTTGGTAGGTGGAGATGGTGGACTAAAAAGAAACCCTAGAGAGGAATAAAATGATAGATTTTATTCCTCCATTTTATTTCTGTACCTGCATTCATGCTTGCTGCTGCTGCTGCTAAGTCACTTCAGTCGTGTCCGACTCTGTGCGACCCCATAGACAGCAGCCCACTAGGCTCCTCTGTCTCTGGGATTCTCCAGGCAAGAATACTAGAGTGGGTTGCCATTTCCTTCTCCAATGCATGAAAGTGGAAAGTGAAAGCGAAGTTGCTTAGTCGTGCCCGACTCTTAGCGACCCCATGGACTGCAGCCTACCAGGCTCCTCCATGCATGGGATTTTCCAGGCAAGAGTACTGGAGTGGGGTGCCATTGCCTTCTCCGCATTCATGCTTAGATAGAAACTAACCCAGTAACAGGGGCTGCCCAGGTGGCACTATTGGTAAAGAACCTGCCTGCCTATGCAAGAGACATAAGAGACTCGGGTCTGATCCCCGGGTCAGGAAGGTCCCCTAGAAGAGGGCACGCAACCCACTCCAGTATTCTTGCCTGGAAAATTCCATGGACAGAGGAGCCTAGTGGGCTACAGTCCATAGGGTTGCAAAGAGTTGGTTGGACATGACTGAAGTGACTGAGCATGATTTGCCAGTAGCAAATGCATCTCTATGAAATTAGTTTAGGAGATGTATTCTTGGAGAAGATGAGGGACAAGCTTTGTGGTTTGTGTTTTTTATCCTAAAAGTAAAGGCTATGAAGTAAGACTACAGCTACCAAAATGCCAAATTGCTTTAATCTTCATATTCGTGTTTCTCACAGAACATTTCCACTGTAAGGGTAGCATAGCCTTCTCAACTGAATGAAACCAAGTAAACCAAATTATTTTGATGCATAATCCCCTGGAGGAGGGAACAGCAACCCACTCCAGTATTGTTGCCATAAAAATCCCATGGACAGGGGATGCTGGTGGGTTACAGTCCATAACAGTTGCCAAGAGTTGAACATACTGAAGCAACTGAGCACGCACATATACCCAGGGTACTATGCCAAAATTTTAGTCAAGTGCTTAACTCCTAAACCTGTCCTCAGTTCTCAGAAAGGCAGATAGTATGAGCTCATCTGTGGAAAAAAAATATATCAAAATGACCTCCAATTTAATTAGTATTTGGGAAGTGCTTCCTATGCCAGACTATGCACTAATCACTAGGCATATAAAAATAAATAAGACATGGTTCTTTCCCATAAACAGTTTTAATCTAGCTGCACATACATATATCAACAAAAGACATATACAAATATATATGAGTGAAGTCACTCAGTTGAGTCTGACTCTTTGTGACCCCATGGATGGTAGCCTACCAGGCTCCTCTGTCCATAGGATTTTCCAGGCAAGAGTACTGGAGTGGGTTGCCATTTCCTTCTCCAGGAGATCTTCCCAACCCAGGGATTGAACCCAGGTCTCCCACATTGTAGGCAGATGCTTTACCATCTGAGCCACCAGGGAAGAGCCCACATATCAACAAAAAATTATAATACATTTTAGTAAGTGTAGCAGATACCCATTGAGTATTATGAGAGCACAGGTGAAGGATATATAATATTGTAGTTGTATCCTGGTGGTCCAAGTCCAAACATAGCCCATGAGTATAATATATTAAGGCTTTTCAGCTTTGGTTGAGTTTGATTAGTTGACTACATTAAAATAAAGAAAAAGTTGTTCTCAATTTCCTCCCAACAAAAATCAGCCAAGCTGAGTAATAGATGTTCCTTTTAGATGAAACATACATTCTTGAGTTTATCACTGCCCTCATTGTTTCCTACAATCATGCACAGACTTCCTTCACTTACCTAATCAATCTGGCTCATATAGTGTGTTGAGTTTGACATATGAAGGGTTGGTAAAGAAGTATAGGGTTTCTTCTTAGAAGGATGGATAGGTGTGAAAAAGGTGAAAATGAGGGGGGAAAATATCTTAAAAAAATATTTATCCACATATTTATCATTTGGATTGCTCTTCACCTTTCTCTGCAGATCCAAATTCCCATCTGGTATCATTTCCTTCTGCTCAAAGAAAAAGGGCATGTTTTAACATTTCTTATAATGAAAGTCTCTTACCTTTTATTGACCTGAAAAGGTTTTTATTTTGCCTTCATTTAAAAAAAAAGTCTTTGCTGGGTATAGAATTCTAGGTTGGCAGTTTATTCTTCCAGCGCTTAAAAAAATAACAGTCCATTGCCTTTAGGCCTGCATGGTTTATGATGAGAAGTCTGCTATGGTTATTATTTTTATTCCTCTCTACATAACATGTCTTTTTCCCAGCTAGTTGCTATTTAGATTTTCTCTTTAGCATTGGTTTCAGAAATTTAATTATGATGTGCTTGAGTGTGGCTTTCTTTATGTTCCTTCTGTTTGGAGTTTGTTGAGGTTCTTGAATCTGTGGGTTTATATTTTCACAAAATTTGGATAATTATCAGCCATCACTTCTTTTTTAAACTTTTAAATTTTATATTGGAATTGTTGTTCAGTCACCAAATCGTGTCTGACTCTTTGCTACCCCATGAACTGCAGCACACCAGGCTCCTCTGTCCTCCGCTCTTTCTCAGTGTTTTCTCAGATTCCTGTCCATTGAGTCGATGATGCGATCTAACCATCTCACCCTCTAGTTGATTAACAATGTTGTCTTAGTTTCAGATGTGCAGCAAAGTGATTCAGTTACACATGGACATGTATCCATTCTTTATCAAATTCAGCCATTATTTCCTCATATAATGTTTCCATTACCCCAACTGCCTCCAAGTAGTAAGCTGTGGCAATTGTTGGGTTCAACTTAGTTTTCTCCTTTGTAAAACAAGACCTTTTTAACCAGTTCTTAACCATTTTCAAGGCAAACTTTTCATAACTGAGTTTAGTGGAGGTGGAGGACAGTTCAGGCTGAACTCTTTAAAGAATATAGACTATTAACAAATTGTGTTTATTGATCACCTACCACATGCCAAGGTTTACGCTCAGAGTTTTAAATATATTATCTTTAATCCTTGCAACAATCCCATCTCACAGGTGAGAAAAAAAGAAAAATAAAACAGGTTAATAGCTTGTCAAATATTATATACCTAAAACTGGTGGAGAGAATCTGAACCCAAGTCTGGATAACTACATTTTGCAGGACCAAAGGTCTTTGAATTTTTGCCTTTAAAGCTCCTTGGGTGATTCTAATGTGCATCCGGGGCCAAGAGCCATCTATTAGCAAAGTTAAAAGCAGGTTTGAGATATCTACCTTAATAACAAGTACCGCCTTCCATTATGTTTCTCCTCCTCTGTTAATACCAATTCAGACCCACTGTGATTTTACTTATACTATACCCAACCCTGTAAGGGGATAGGAGGTAGGCAGAAGAGTAAAGCTTTAGTTTTGGGAAGAGGATGCATTAAAGTGGCAACATCTTCATGGATCCTCATAGTCCAATAAATGGTCAATTGCAGTATATAGTCTTCTTGGTGCTTTTTGAAACAACACAGACTGACTGAAAATATACTATTTATTAATGTTGGAGTAAATCGGCTTCATATTTTATGCAATTTAATTTTAGAGCATATTGATGGCATAAGGCAAGATTTTTACTGTATTCATAGCAAACAACTGAAACCTAAGAAACCTTCTTAGGTTCTAGGAACCATGCTAAGCACTTCACTTGTATTACCTTGGTTAATTCTCACAATAATCTCATGAGGTAGGCACAGTGATTATTCCCACTTTACAGGAAACTGAGGCTCATATTTAAACAGCGGATTACTCAGAAACAAGGCCAAGCACTCTGGCTCCATAGGGACATATCTCAGACCTGCATCAGGCTGCTTCTTTCCTCACAATGGTGACCAGCGGGAGAGGTTCCTTATTTCTTTTTCAGCTGTAAATAGTGATATTAGGACAATCAAAAGTATATAAAAAAATACTTTCCTACTGTCCTTTTAAAATGGGGACTAGAACAGAAAAGGAAACTCTTGATACCCTGAGCCCAAACTCTTACATTCTTCTGTCTATTGTAGGTAAAACCTCATTTTGGGCACATGGGTCACCGCTCAAAAGCAATGTGTGCCTTTATCTTTTTGATCTGTGTGTGGTCTTGGTAGTGTATGTGTGTTATGGGCCGTGCCACAAATCTGGCTCTCCCTTCATTGGCAAGGATTTTACTACACAGACCACGTTAACAAAGAAAACTTGAAACAAAGAGGAACTTTCCCTAGCAGCATTGTGTTCACAGCTAAATGGGCGACATGATGCATCACCCATTGATAAGAAAACGATTATAAAACATTGTCTTTCAGTATGGGAATCACCAGCATCTACCTCAGAGATGAGTGCTTAAAAGATCTAGGGAGGCAGGAAGCTGATAAGCACAAGTGTGTGTCCATATGAAGTTCTTTAATACAAAGCAAAATGTTTTCTGTAAAGCAGTTTTATCTGAGACACTCTTGATTATCCAGCAGGGTACCGGCTTCTGTGAACTTCCCCAAAGAACAAATAGGCATTTTTCCACCAGCATGTGAAATGACTTTCCATACTTCTAGAAGAGAAAAACAGGGGAAGGAGCTGCTTTCCTACTAATCAATCATAGCTTTTTCCCCCCCAGCATGATTGGTAGTGAAAACATTAAGCATAAGAAAAATGAATAGATGACACTCTTGTTTAATTTAGATATAGTTCAACTTCCCTCAAACAAACAGAACTCTTTGATCAAGCTTATTTCAAAAATTGGAAAAATCCACGTATTATTCAACATGTACCCCAGCTCCATCTGGAGGAGCTAACAAAACCAGCAGAAAGGGAACCCTGATCCAGCATAATACCAAATCAGATATTAACCAAGAATAGTAGGTGATCAGCCTAATGTTTCTCTCATTTTTTTATTTGAGGAGGCTTCAACCCAGTGTAAAGATTCTTTAGTCTCTCAAACCCCGAAAGTAGTTCCTGCTCTGTCCCTGAGCATATTCAGTGTCAGGATTATAGAAGGGGTTTCCCCACTGGGGCAGGAGAGTGGACTCAGTGATGCCAGATACTGAACAGCATGTGCTGAATTTGCTGATGATAAGACCCATCCAAGGACAGAGGGAAGCCTGGAAAGAGAGCTGCTGAAATAACCTGACACGTCTCCCTGTGGCCACTGGAGATAGGCTAGTTCCTTCTGAAGTGAGAATATCCTGCAGCCCCAGGGTACATGCCAGTGAACATGTGCTACATGGAAGAGCTGGTGGGGATGGGGTTTAAACTCCCCCAGAGACTGTACTGCAGCTTCTTTTCTTGCTCTCTGTGGTCTGCTGGCAAAGACCAAGTTCCTGGACTCCACTGATGCAACAACCTCTCCAGTAACACAAACTTTAAGTCCTGGTTTCCCACTCAATAACTGGGAGATCTTTTCTGGGTCTCTATTCTATGGAGTCTGAGGCAAAGCAGTGTCCGCCCCCAGGAGAACACTGATGCTGCAGGCCCCAGAGAAGATGTCTCCACAGATGCTAGGCAGGATCCTACCTGCCTGCACCATTTTAACAGCAGGGATTTCCATGGCACTGTGTCCCACTTCCTACTGGAGATCAGGGCTTCCCTGGTGGCTCAGTGGTAAAGAATCTGTCTGCTAATGCAGGAGATGTGGGTTTGATCCCTGGTATGGGAAGATCCCCTGGAGAAGGAAATGGAAACCCACTCCAGTATTCTTTCCTGGAGAATTCCATGGACAGAGGAGCCTGGTGGGCTACAGTCCATGGGGTCACAAAGAGTCAGCTCCAACTTTTCGAATGAGTATGAGCATAACTGGAGATCTGAGAAGACTGCCATCAGGATCAAATCAATTCAGATTTCCCAGTTTAAAATTTGCCAACCCCTTAATACAGTCATGCAAATATTTTCTTTTGGCCTGAAGTTTTTATAAACTCAAAATCATTACTAAAAGCCTTATAAGTGCTCTATTCCTCTAAACTGGAAGCTTGAGTTTTACAATTCATTCTATTATGAATGCAGGCTCTCCAAATCCTACCTGATCTCTCACTATGATCTGCAGAGAGCTTAGGACTTTGCTGCCGCCAGAGCACGGCTGGCAGCTGCAAGCAGAAGAGGACACAATTTATTCTCCTTTCCCTGTGCAGACAACACGCAGGACTGCAAGGAAAAGCAGTACGTGTCCAAGTCGATGATGAGAGCTTTCCTGTGCGTTTCATCAAAACTGAAGCCAAGTCCAAAGGGTTGTGTCAAGGAAATCACTTTAGACAGTGCCCTTTCAACATCTAAATGCCTGTGCTTTTAAAACACTGAATAGAATTGATGATTTTTTCCCCCCGAAGCTATTTGTTCTAAGTTCATAAGGAACACCAGAAAAACCATCTCTTTGCTCTTGTTTGTAAGAGGCGTTGGATGCAAAGGAAAGGCAGGAATCAGTAGGGGGGACGCACTGCTAGCAGACCAAATTGAGACAGCACAAAAGTAAATATGTTATGCTACTCTTTATTTCTGGCTGTCAGTGGTAGCAACTGGAAATAACAAAAATAAAATAAATTCAGTTGGTGGTGGTGAGAGTGGCTGAGGGCGGAGTGTGGAAGGAATTCTCTTTCAGATACTTTTCGATTGCTGAACAGAAACTGCTCAGAACACTGCTTCTGCCTGTCCTGGCCACCTCCTCTCTTATACAGGCAGGAGAGCGAGATGGTTAAGGGAAAAACCACTTCAGGCTTCAGAGAGACCTGAGTTCTAGGCTCGGCTCTGCTATCAGAGCTATTCATAGTTGTGCTTAAAACCTTGGACAGTAATAAAAATGTTAATACAAAACATTTCGGGAGGCTTCCCCGTGGCTCAGTGGTAAAGAGTCCACCTGTCAATGGAGGAGACACAGGTTCGATCCCTGGTCCAGGAAGATCCTACACGCAGAGGAGCAACTGGGCCCATGTGCCATGAGTATTGATCCTGTGCTCTAGATCCCAGGAACCGCAACTACTGAGCCCTTGCACTGCAACTACGGAAGCCTGAGCAACCCAGAGCCTGTGCTACAAACAAGAGAAGCCGCTGAAAAGAGAAGCTCTCACACCACAAGAAAGAGTAGCCCCTGCTCTCCACAACTAGAGAAAAGCCTGCACAGCAATGAAGACATAAAATTCTTAAAAAAATAAACCTTTAGGGAATTCTCTGGTGGTCCAGTGGTTAGGACTCCACATTCCCACTTCAGGGGTCACAGGTTTGATCGCTAGTCGGGGAATTAAGATCCCATGTGCTGCACAGTGCTGCCAAAAAATGAATAAAATGAGATTAAAAAATAATTTAAAATGTTTTTAAAAATGTAGACCATAAACTTCTACATGGATGGTGTTAGTTAAATGAGATATTGTTTATACTAATCACCGGCCTGAAGCCCCTGGTGGCTCAGACGGTAAAGAATCTGCCTGCAGTGCAGGAGTCCTGGGTTTGACCCCTGGGTTGGGAAGATCCCCTGAAGGAAAGCATGGCAACCCACTCCAGTATTCTTGCCTGGTGAATCCCCATGGACTGAGGAGCCTGGCAGGCTACAGTCCATGGGGTCGCAAAGATGTGGACATGACTGAGCGACTAAGCACACAGGTCAACCACAGGCCTAGGGTATAGTAAGCAATCAAAAATGCCAGTTTTTATTTTTTGCTTTTCTTTTCTTCTCCTTTTAGCCCAGAGCCAAGAAGGTGGGACCAACAGAGAGGACTTGAAGAAATCATGTGGGTTTCTAGAAAAGAAACTCTCCATCCAGGGAGTCCTGTGTCTATATACTATTGTGCTACATTAACCAGTACTCACAGGCATAATAATGAGGTCATTGGGTACAACGAACATGTGGGGTATTACACAAAACCCATCCTTCTACAAAACCTGCTTGCTTCCAAACCTGTTCATTCTCTCCTGAGCGGGTTTAAGATTACTAGCAATATATCCATTGCAAACCCTTTTAGTTGACAGGTTCTGCTGCTGTGTCTTTAGGGTTTTGTCTCTGCAAGAATACAAGACTCTTTTATTTCAGCTGCAAGGGTGTTTGGGTAGCAGCCAGAGTCTGTAATATTTGGGGTCTTTAAGCCTTTATGCATCTGTTGTTTGGACATCACAACTGACTGCATTGACTTGGTTGAAATTACAACTCAATTTACACCCTATATTTTCCCTTTACTTATTCCACATCATACTGGTCTCGAGATTTAACAGTATTTTCTTGCCTTTCTGGCCTTCTCTCAAGACTTTATTTAATTTCTACAAGCCATATAACGGGGTCCTCGGCAGCCAAAAATAAGTCTTCAGCTGGACACTGTAACCAGGTTCTTTTCCTTGGCAAGAAGCTCTAGCAGCCTCCTCTTCTGTCCTGCAGGTAAAGAAAGACAGCTCCATTTTTAGAGTGAGGCAAAGGTGAGCTCAACAGGTGAAAGAAAGTCTACATTCATCAAAGTGGGAAGGGCAGTCCCCGCAAGAGAAAACTCTACTCCTGTAGGAACTTGATTCCTTAGGAAGCAATTAAGGCCAAGGCAATTGGCATCGAGTGTAGTTCCTGATGCTCACTTGTCACTTGATTTAAGGCAAGCCTGTTTGGGACTCAGTTTTCACATCTGTAGAATAATATTCTCTGGCATCCTTACCACAGAGCTTAAAGCAGTTTACCATATGTTATGTCTTTACTTCTCCTGTAGTCAGGCACAGAAACTCTGCTTCAGGACCTGAGAGGAAACAGAGGAGCGAAAACCTGCGGGGATCTGCCCACATGGCAATGGAGCTGGGACAGGAATTCACATTGTTTGTCTTAATGCTTAAGTGCTATTGTTTCCAGAAATGACTTTGCCACAAAACGGAATTCTTAACATAGAAATAAATCACCCTGCTTGAAAGTCACTTGAATTGAGGATTTAAATAAACTTAGGGGATTTGAAAACTCAATCTAATAGAAAACTCTAACGCTCAGCCAGGAAAAAATTAAAAAAAAAAAAAGGTCCAACAGAGTTTCACACTGTAGAAATATTTCAATACTTGGGTCTACCACCTTGAAACACTGACTACTTAATCCTCACAATTACCTTGTGAAATACATTATTAGTCATTATTAGTTCCATTTTACAGCTGGAGGAACTAAGGAAGAGTGTTCAAATGGCTTCTCTGGGGCCTCAGAGGAAGTCAGTCCTGTCCAGGAGATATTCTTGTATTCGCTCTTTATCTCTCTTTCTTATCCTCACGCAAATAGAGAAAACAGGCTGTCTGGAGAAGTCCTCACAGCTGAAATTGTTTCTTCAAACTAGAGGCACATTCACATCACACCAGCTTTTGGGTTACAGTAGCAGCTATAGGATTTCACAAATAGAAAAAAGAAATAAACATAAGCTCCATATTGGGAAAGCATCCTTGAAGCTGTTCCTTTAATTGGAGTCACTGGGCTGCCAAATACAGCCAGGAATTTGGGGGTATCCTCAGTCATTCGCAAACTAAGACACTCTCTTATTCATGAACTAACTATGTATTTGTTAATTCTATTAAAAGCAGATAACTTCTTATGTGTTTCTTAACACAAAATATTGCCAGAGTTCCCATCAGTTTTTAAGATGTGGGGTATTTGTGTGTGGCGGTGAAGAGTGTGTGTGTGTGTATGTGTGAGCATTAACTACATGTCAAGAAAAGTGCCTACTTGTTGGAAAATAGAAATAAAAATATTCCCTAAGGAATTTAAATTTTATGTAAGGAAACAAAACACAATAAAGTAGGCTCTGGTAAAACCTAAAGTTTAAATACCCGTTATTTTTCATTTTGCTGAACCCCACATTTCAACTTTTTGAATCCCAAGAAAACTTTTTTCAAGAAGCGCCTAATAATGACCCTCTATGTCATTCTTTCACATTTGAAAATTAATTTTTTAATCTTCCAATCAATGTTCAGCTTTAGAATTTCCTACAGGGCTATTCATTGTACTTGAGCTCTCCTATAAAGTGATGATATTAAAATGCAAATATAAATGGCTTTGTTTACATTTGTATTCCATTATTTTAGGTTACAATTTAGGGGCTTTCAATGTGCCAGGCACTATGCTGTGCATTGAACATAAAGGAATCCAACGCGAGCTAGACTTGAGCGTACAGTGGGACAGAGGTAGGTAAACCGCTGATCACAGCTCTAGTGAGGTGGATGTTGGTTGACAACACACAATATACGACCAGCGCCTGGAGATCAGCCACACTACCACATGGGGCGCATTGGGGCATGCTGGGGGAAGGGAGGCTTTATGGAGGAAGTGATGTGTGAGCGGCAAGCCCCCTAGAGGAGGATGAGGACTTTTCCAGGCAAAAGGAGAAGCATACGCAGAGGCGAAATGGCATGATTTGGGAGTCTCCTGGGGGTCTACTGATCAAGGGAAAACCTCCTGAGAAGGTGGAGAAGTGGGGCAGCATTGTAGGGAGCTTTGCACAGCGAGCTGTCAGACACCAGACTGCTTCAGCTAACGACATCTGCTGCCGACATCCTCTCCTCCCCATCGAACCTCACTGCTTGCAGTCTCCCAGACACCCCTAACTGCTCTCCTGTCTCCCCTTATTTTCCTGTCAAATAATGTAGGTGTCTCCTTCTAAATTCTCAAGCATATGATGGAAGACCTGAGCAACACCAGTGGGAAGACCAGATAAATAGCAGTAAGTTGGGTCCCCATTTTTGTCAGTCTCACAGCAAACAGCTTCCTCACACAACCATTTATAGTTTAAATCCCAAAGCCTGGTTGCTTAATGGGTATAAGTCATATTTTCAATAACTCTTCCTCTGTTGTCTACCATTTGGCTATTTTCACTGTTTGCTCACATATATGCCCACAATGGGTTGTGTGGTTCCACTCTTTCAGCTACTGTTACTTCTTTTTTTCTCCATTAGTGAATTTATAAGATCCTAACAGCATAGCTTCAAAATGTATTATGTAAAAACCAATAAGATTAGAGGGAGAAACTGACAAACATCCAATCATAGTAGAAGACACTAACACATTCCTTTAGGACTAATAATTAATGGGTTAATAAGACTAAAAATGTTATGACAAGTAACAAATCTAACATAAAACTCTGACCTTCATACAAAGAATGTTCAGTATCTGACCCAAAAGAATGCCTCAACAAATACTTTTTTTTAATAAGATCATTTACTTTTAAATATGTATGTATTTACTTACTTATGTTGGCCATACTGGGTCTCAGTTGTGGCACACAGGATCTTTAGCTGTGGCTTGTAAACCCTTAGCTGTGGCATGTGGGATCTAGTTCCCTGACCAGGAGCTGAACCCAGGCCCCCTGCATTTGGGAGTGCAGAGTCCACCACTGGACCACCAGGAAGTCCCTCAACAAATTCTGAGACAATTATATTATACAAATAATTTTCATGGACCACAATGCAATAAAATAAGAAATCAATCCAAAAAAACCAGCCAAACCTTCTATTTTGTCTCCTCATAGTACTGAAGATTTATTTTATAAATACTTATATAACACTATATGACATCAGCTTCTGTTACTTCTTAGGCTGATAAAGTTCCAATGGAGCACTGCAATAAAATTAGAAAATAATCTATGGACTTTCTGTTTTTGGTTTGACTTATTTCACAGAAAATCAAGACACTTGTTTTATTTTTATGAAAAAATAATAAAACTGTCAAAATGTTCTTTTTGGTGAACAATACTTTTAGCTAGTCTCCAAAATTGTTGGACAACTGTAATCCTGCTGAATTTCTTGAGCACTAGGACAAGTCCCTATAGCAAGCATAGCATTTTGAGTTTATTAGCAAGGGAGAGCACTGTCTAAAGATAATTGTGTTGTGACTTAAGACCTGTCTTAGGCTAAAATCTTTAAATAAATAAGAGTCATAAGTATTTTTGTTTGAAGTTTTGTGGTGAAATAATCATTGGAAACTTATGTAGCTATGGCTTGATTGATACCTGTCTTAAAAATATTTTTAAAAGGCTAGGCATTTGCTAGATAATACAAAGTACACCTTAAAAATTCCATATTGGCTAAGGTTATATATATTCATTCAGCAAATGTTTGCTGAGTTGTTTCAATTGTACAGACACTGTCAGCTATACACGCTTGACAAGTCACTTTTTAAAAAAGTAATGGTTTTAATTATTCAAGCAGAACTTACAGTGACTACCATGGGCAAGGACAAAATCATAATATTATATTACTATGTACTGAGCTTTCCTGGTAGCTCAGCTGGTAAAGAATCTGCCTGCAACGCAGGAGACCCCAGTTTGATTCCTGGGTTGGGAAGTTCCCCTGGAGAAGGGATAGGCTACCCACTCCAGTTTTCTTGGGCTTCTCTGGTGGCTCAGACAGTAAAGATCCACCTGCAATGTGGGAGATCTGGGTTCAATGCCTGGGTTGGAAAGATTCCTTGGAGGAAGGGCGTGGTAACCCACTCCAGTATTCCTGCCTGGAGAAGCACAGCACATGTACTGAGCAGTTACTAAGTGTCAGCACTATACTAAGTGTTCAATGGAAATACCGCATTTAATCCTCTTGGTAACCATTTGGGGTAAGATTATTATCACCTCTTTTATAGGGAGAAATCTGAGGGAGAGATCAAGAAAATCTGTCAACGTTTATTAGAGCTGACAACACACAGAGCCAAGTTTTGAACCCGGGAATGTCTAAATTCAAACACTGGTCTCTTAACCACCATCTCCCCATTGCCTTAGGTAATAAACATGCTAACTGGAGAGCTACTTATAGCAGATACTCATCCCTGTTTGGTAATATGGTAACATATCAGTTTACAGTTTGTTTTTACATATGTTAGAATTTGTAATCTAACAACAACATTTGAAGTAGGCAGTATTAATTACTCTTTTTAAGGGCTGAGTACACTGAGGCTCAAATAATGAAGGGACTTACCTAAAGTCATTTAACCACTAAAAGGAAGAAAGAAGACTTCCTTTTGGTTTTAAATCCTATTATGCTCTGCTATAATAGGCAGAGAGAGAAGTGATGGAAATTTTGCTCTATACAAACATATGTGCTCAACAGATGAGGTATTACTATATCTCTTTGCACTGCTAAAATGATCACTTGAATGAAAACTCATCAATTTTTATTTTTTTACAAAAACTTAGTAGCAATTGAAACTGTTGCTGTGTGTGTGTCGATAATTTGTGTCCGACCCTTTGCGGCTCCATGGACTGTAGCCCGCCAGACTCCTTTGCCCATGGAATTTTCCAGGCAAGAATACTGGAGTGAGGTGCCATTTCCTACTCCGGGGGGATCTTCTTGACCCAGGAATCCAAACCGATGTCTCCAATGTCTCCTGCATTGGCAGGCAGATTCTTTACTACCAGTGCCACCTTGTATCTCATTGTGCTGCTAAAATGATCATTTGAATTAAAACACATCAATTTTATTTTTTTACAGAAACTTGGTAAGTTGAAACTTTTAACAAGCCTAATAATAAAGGCCAAAAGGATCAAGTACTTATCAATTCTAATGAAAAGTTAAGCTTTCACTGATTATACAGTGGACTTTTCTTAGTTTGTTTATCTAATAAACTTTTGAAGACTAGAGACTTCTTTAAATTATAGATAATGATTTTAAATCTTCTTCATTGCAGGCAAAAAGCAACACCAACAAAAGAGGAGGAACTCTATCTACCTGTTTTAATCAGAAAGTGTGGGGGGGTGGGGGTGGGCGTGGGATTTCTTCTAAAATGAATTGCTAATGAAAACTCCAAACAGATAATGAGCCAGGAGACCTTTAGTTAGTTCTTGAAGTTGAAATTTTTACACTTAAAATGGAGAAGAAAGAGTAAAAATTTAGTCCTCCAAAGGATGCTTAGAGGATAATATCATTCAAAAAGTCGGTGCCAACAACAATTTATACACAGCATGAAGAGCAACAAATTCTGCTTCTGTGGTTTGTATCTGGAGAGCAAAACAAGTCAAAAGGAAAAATTCCAAAGAAGGTTCAAATTTATTCTCCAACCTCAGAGCCTAGTTCAGGTTTGCCTGTGTGGTTTTATTGCTTAGTTCACACACACAAATTAGCACTGGAGATCCTAAAAGCCAGCTTAGAAAAAAAAAGAAAGAAAATCTTTGGCTTCTGGTGCTGATGAAAGAAAACACTCTTTCTCAAAAATGTGATTATTTGGTTCCTCACAGTTCCACATGTGTGAAAAGAGAGAGGGGAGTTTCTTTAAAAGAACTTCCTTCGACCACATCTTAAAGCGTTGCTCTTTCCTCAGTGATGGGCAATCAGGGGCTTCTAAAAGCAAAGAAACATAATGGTATCTTTCAAATTAGTCAATAGGGAGCCTAGTGTCAAATTATGTATATAACCAGAATACTGTGAGGTTGCTTTCTGTAGTTACCTTTTTACAGGGGAAAAAATAATACAATAATTTACAATTCAAATCACTGGAATTTGAGTCACCTTTATTACAGTAAAATCTCATTGAAAAAAAATCTTGCTACAACATTCCCTCAAGAATAAATTTTTATAGTTACAGCCAGATAAAATATGATTTGCTTGTAAGATGAAAGCTACTACTATGCCCTACCACCTGCATTACGTGTTACTGTGAGCTTATCTTGAAGTTCTATTGAAATAAGTATCAGAATAAGATCCATTGTCTAACCAAAGAAAACATTGACAAATCTAACAGTTTGAAAAAGGCTATGAGAAATGTAAGTTACAAAACGGAGAAGGCAATGGCACCCCACTCCAGTACTCTTGCCTGGGAAATCCCATGGACGGGGTCGCCAACTGTTGGGCACAACTGAACGACTTCACTTTCACTTTTCACTTTCATGCATTGGAGAAGGAAATGGCAACCCACTCCAGTGTTCTTGCCTGGAGAATCCCAGGGACGGGGGAGCCTGGTGGGCTGCCGTCTATGGGGTCGCACAGAGTCGGACACGACAGAAGTGACTTAGCAGCAGCTTAGCAGCAAGTTACAAAATGTGTATTTTGCTGAAGTCATTTAACACACTGATCAGGGAAGGGTGTGCAAATTGCCTAGAAGTCTAGGAGTTCAGTGTTCTGTGTTCAGCTCCGAGATGGGCAGAGCCTTTCTGTTCTGGCATAAGCCTGTGGTCACTTGTGAACACACCAAGTGTATTAGTGTTTGAACTTTATCTAATACCTTTCAACACTTCAGGTGCCACTGCCAATCAAGCTAGTTGTTAAAAATACTTATTGACTCTTTTCTCAGTCAACTTGGTAAAGATCTTTTGTTGTTGTTTTGGCTTGGGTAATTTTGCATTTTGTGACATCCGTGGTGTTGCCTGAGTTTGAGATAGAAAATTTTAGAACTCATTTGTTTACTCCTTAAAAGAGTTTCTCAGTTCTGTTTTATCTTAGCCTCCTTTTACATTTTGTAGATGAAAATTTTCCTCTTGACTTAACATTGTCAAATGATAGAACTTCTGTTATAATATATATGAGGATTTTGAAGCTGTTTCCTAAATTTTAAAGTATGATTTACATCCCTAAGAATGTACATTCTAAATGTTTTTTTTTTAAATTAAAAAACTCAGAAAAAACAACAGCTGCAAGATGCACCAATATGCCCATTTGAAGTCTTTTGAATAAATCCACTTTTTAGATGATTAAAATACCAAATCAAGTCCCTCTGGCTGAACCTTGTATGACCACCTACTCTGGGTAGATGTAATGAACTTGAGGTATTGGGGTATGACATCTGGCAAGGACTTGTGAATTACAATTTTCTTTTACAACTGAAAACCATATCCCGGTCAGGTCTCAGTGGGGTTTAATGCTTGTGTCAGAGCACGCAAGGTTTGTTTTGATCTGTTATGGGGTAACACACGTAGCTTTCAGTTCACACTAATAACATCCCCGTGTCTGGTATACACTGATCCAGAGGCTACTAATTAAAGGCTGGAATTAACCAAGCACAGTTTCACTACAAAACATGTGAAACTTATTAAAACTTAAAAGTGACTGCTGATTCTCAATACAGGCAGAACTAAAGAATGTGGGGGTCTTGTGAGGTTACTTCAGCAAGAATTTTAAAGCACATTCAAGATGCTTTGGGTCTGCGTATTCAGCACACAATGTGTTAACACAATAGAAAAATGTGCTAAACATTGAAATTACTGAAACCAAGGCATGAAAAGGATTCAGCAGGGAAACAGACCGTTTCCCTCACCAGGGTGAACCCCTACTCTGAGTCTTTGGTCTAACAAACAATT
Source organism: Ovis canadensis (assembly GCF_042477335.2). NCBI lineage: Eukaryota > Metazoa > Chordata > Mammalia > Artiodactyla > Bovidae > Ovis > Ovis canadensis. Next base: position 159,541,866 of record NC_091247.1, on the reverse strand, counting down.
CTATATGCAGTTGTTGGAATAATTACCTTACCATTTTCTCATCAAAGAACTGTTTGCTGATTTGGAAATGAAAGGGGGAGGAGGAACCAGAGGATGATGACAGAGAGGAAGCGAGTAGCTAAGCTACATAAATCAGTATTAAAGACAGCAGCTTTATTTTGTCAAATATGGGTAATATACATACAGAAAAGTGCATATTTCATGAGTGTACACTTTCTGAGTTTTCACACACTGGATTTATCCACATAGCAAGTACTCAGATCAAGAAATCGACCATTCTCAGCACCCTTACAGAGTGTTTTAAACTGAGCAACGCACCTTCACCCACAGTGGCACTTAGGTCTTTCTCTTTATCATGATTGAAAGAATAGTGAATTCCTGAATCTGGAAAGCAATAGGGAATGACAGTAGCCAGCGCTGAATTCCCTCTGCTTGTGGTTTTAACAGGGCTCCTGGGTCCCACCATGAGATGCATAATACGAATTGCTCAAGCTGGATCCAAGGAAGGCATGGAAGAGGAGGGAGATACTTCAGTTAAAGCTCTTTTTATGCATGCACGCGTGCTCAGTTACTCACTCATGTCCAATTCTCTGTGGCCCCTGGACTGTAGCCTGCCAGGTTTCTCTGTCCATGGGATTCTTCAGGCAAGAATACTGGAGTGGGTTGCCATTCCCTTCTCCAGGGGATCTTCCCAACCCAGGAATCAAACCGGTGTCACCTGCATTGGCTGGCGGATTCTTCACTACTCAACCATCTGGGGAGCACGTTTTCTTATGAAGCACTCTCAGAACTGAGGTTTATAAAAGCTGTGAAAGCGCTGTGGTTTAGAAGCTGAGGTCCCAGATTCTGAAATCAGAGATACCATCTCAGCTTACTTGAAGAAAGACCCAGTCCAAGTTATTTAATCTCTCTAAACCTCAGGGGTCTGATCAATAAAACAAAAATGTGCCTATCGCACTGAGTTTTTTGTTTTTTTACCTTTTGGCTGCACTCCGAGGCAAGTGGGATCTTAGTTATCTGACCAGGGATGGAACCTGCACCCCCTGCATTAGAAGCTCGGAGTCTTAACCACTGGGCCGCCAGGGAATTCCCACTCTGAGTTATTGAGAGGATCAGTTGAGAATCTCTACAGTTGCATGTGGACAGTCCTGAATGCAAAGAAGTAATCAAAAGATGACATTCATCATTCTTATTATTACAATGCCTGAAAAATTGATCTATCCATTGGAGAAGAGACCTCCTGACTTTCCCCTCTGTTGGGTATCAGTTCACCCTCTGCATGTGGCTTTTGTTATCTCTCAGCCTGTTAGAACCAAATTCAAGACTAAAGAGTGAGTGACCCCTATTGGTAAAAGAACCAGTGTATTTCATTCCATCCTTTCCTGTCTGGACTTGCTAAATCTTTAAACAAATACCTCTTATACTGGGTTTTCAAATTCTGGTATGCATAAACGTCACTGGATTTCTGGGGCATCATACCTAAATATTCTCTTTCAGTGGATCTGGGCAGGGCCCAGGAATCTGCATGTTAATCAGTATCCAGGCAATTCTGACATAGGTGGTCTCTGGGCCACCCTTTCAGAAACACAGCCCCTCTGAGTCTCAGGACCCCAAAGATTATAAAGAGCATCTGTTGAAGCAGAGGAACTTTCACTGATTCTATTTTCTACGCTGAGTAGACAGTATCCACAGTTGACACTCTCCAAACATTAAAGGAATTTTCCAAGGAATAAAAAGAAAATCTCCAAGTATGTGGGTTTCTGGCTTTCATTTCAGATAGATCATTTGCATATCATTAAAAGTTCTAAGCAGAAATGGGATGCTAATGCAATTTGTTGAGTCAAATCAATATAACTTTTAAAATTCATGGAAGCAAAAATAAGATTCCTGCTAATGTATAAATGTAACATTTTTCTCATTAAGTTTTTTTTTTATTCTTGAGCATATTTCTTGGCATCTGACAGTCTATTTTTTGGCATCTTCAGTTCCTCTTCTTCTTTCTAAAAATAAGTGTATCGGCACCATAGCTTGAGACATTTTTATTAAAAATTTCATTTTTACATACACACTTAGAGATGTATATATGTACGTACATATATATCTATACATACACATACATCGAGACAAGCGCAGTGCTTTGTTAAATAGACAATTCTTCCTAGCCTTCACGTCTTCCTTATTTTCCACTGCCACCATCATCATCACCTAATCCAGTGTATGTTAAATCATGTCCATATTGGCTTAAAAGATATGTCTATTCCCTTAACTAAGCTCAGTTACAGTTCTTTCATGAAAACAGTTTGATATTCTTAAGTCAGATTGCAGTCCAGATTAGAAATTTGGTTTTCTTTAGTTGCATTCAATAAGCACTTATATAGAACCTACCACGTGCCCAGTTCTATTAGGCAGGTTTGGTTATTTTCACAAGTTGATAGGGGAATGAAACACCCATCATGGCAGAGTAAGAGTTGGAATACGGACAAGGTACCACTTTTCTCCACCAAAGAAGCCCTGGAGCACTGATCCTTCGACCCCCAAAGCATTTGACTTTGCTTTTATGGATCAGATCATTTTCATTTCCCTTCCTCCACACTCCACCCCCAAATTCCTGCCCAGAGAGCACAGTTGTTGGAAAGCCTTCCCTCATACAGCGCTAGTCTACCCAACCCTGGCCCAGGTTGTCTAACACTGTCAAATTTGCCTGCCTTTCTAAGAGGATCTGAGCCAATTCGTTTCTAATAAAGCACCTGCTGATGTGAAAAATGAGAGATGTGGGGCTAGATGAAAATATACCGACACCAGTACTTGTCCTCAGGAGAAGCAAGGATCATTCAGAGTACTTTTGTGTGTGTGTGTGTGATCCCAATTTTCCAGAATCAAGGTACTATTTTCATAATTGGAAAAAGTAACTTAGAAAAGGAATAAGGAAAGCGTATCTTAAACTGGGCTGTCCCACCATCAGAAAGTAGCATGGAGAGCCATTGTTACTGGTGCTATTATCAGATATGCTCATTTGTATTTCAGATTCAAATACATATTCAGTTCAAAATGTAGTCACTTTGAAAAAGGACCCTCAACAGCATTCACAATTGGCCTTTTTTTTGGATGTCAAGATTCCAGGCATGAGGAAGATTGAAGATGGTTTTGCTTTCTTCTTATTCCCCCCAAGTTTTCTAAAATAAGCATGAATGACTTTTGTAATTAGAAACATACCAATAAATGTTATTATTTGGAAAGATGATTTTAGATTTGCTGAAGCCCATGGATATTTGCATGCATGCTAAGTCGCTTCAGTCATGTCCAACTCTTTGCAACTCTATGGATTGGAGCTTGCCAGGCTCCTCTGCCCATGGGATTCTCCAGGCAAGAATACTGGAGTGGGTTACCATGCCCTCCTCCAGAGGATCTTTCCAACCCGGGATCGAGCCCTCATCCCTTGAGTCTCCTGCATTGGTAAGTGGGTCTTTACCACTAGCGTCACCTGGTGTATTTAGGCTTTGTATTTCTACATGGGGGGAATTTGCTTAACTGCTTCCAGTGTGGTGGACAATTACTTAAAATAATATTCAATGAATTCATTTGCTTTAATGATTTTATAATAAGATATCTTATAAATATTCTTAATTGTTCTGCTGTGGGTATGAATTGAATCTAGGAAACTCCATAATTAAACAAAATTCAATCTCCTTTCAATATGGTGTTTTAAATAGGGAAGCATCAGATTTATAACGTGGGACTTGTGAAAATGTCTCATTACCTGGGATTATCATAATCCTGGAAATGACAAATTTTAAAATTTGTAGATTCATTTTAAGACCACAGAGAAGGCTGAAAGAAGGAGCCTATATTTATTGTGACCAGGTGTTCCTGGCCCTCTATCTTTAATAGCCGAGACCACATTGCTCTCTCCCCAGAGCACTGTTCAGGAAGGCATAAAAGATATGAACGTTGAAGAGGGCCTGGTAAACTCTTCACCCTAACTGCTCAAAGTGTACCTCGTTCCTGGGGTAGAACTTAGCAGCTTCCAACTAAAGGTGAGAAGTGCTGAGATTTCTGAAAACAGATGTTGCAGTCAGTAAACTCAGTGTATGTCTAAAACATCATCCCACTGGACCAGACAGGAGTATAAGAAATTGAATTCATTCGAACAAACAAATATGAGAAGGCAAACAGACACAAAAGACAAATGGTGGAATTGGCTAATCCTACCCTCAGTCTGAGTGGACTCATCATGGAAATCGTTTTTATTCTCATGTTTCCTCTTAGAGGCAATATTTAATATTGAAAAACAAGATTTAAGACATCTAATACTTTAAAATAATACCAATCAGAGAAAGGAGAAAGATGCAAACATCTGTCTGGTTTCATTTACAGGGTCCATGTTCGAAAGCCAAAAAAGGAGATTATATGTTTTAAATACAACCAAGGATGATTTTCTTCAGTGGAGCCTTCACTGAAAAGAAAGCTTTCCTATTATTTTATCCTGGAAGCAACTTTTTTTTTCATAAAGATTGAACTGATCTTTGAAAGTAATTATTTTAAGCATCAAAGCAATGAAATGTCCTCTAGCGAACAGCACATGGGCAGACCGTTCTCCAGCACTGAAACCCAGAGACCACGGTTGCCTTGCAAGGGTCTCCAATAACTTGCACAGTCCTTTGAGCTAGGTAGGCCCTCTCTGTGGTTCAGTTTGCACAGACTAGTACTTGAATGGCAGTGGAACATAGTAGTTAAGGGTTGACATCACTGTAGAGCCAGATACTTGGGCTCTGATCCCAGCTCCCCTATTTACTCTCTCATGACCTTGGGTGGTTTATTTCAATTCTTTCTGCCTCTGATTCCCTGTCTGTAGATAAGGATAATAATATTACTCTATCATAATACTATTGTAAGGTATCAATAAAGTTATTCCACAGAAATTTCTTAGAGCAATGCCTAGAACACACTAAATTGGAAGTATTAAACTGTATTCCCAAATACAGTCAGTGTGAAACTACTCTATAACAGAGAAGTGAAGAAGGGAGAAAGAAGAATTGCCAAATAGTATTGTCAACATTGTTTTTGAAAAATTAGAAATTATATGCAAGTGCTTTCATGGTTCTGAGTTATGCTACAGTTGGGTGTTTCTTTTCTCTTACATCTGGGTGAAAGTTTCCAGGAAATATGAGGGGAGACTACTATATTATCATCTAAACTTTGCCATAAACAAAAACCAGTCTCTCACAAGACTGAGATTGAGTTTTTAACGAAACGGCAGTCACTTGTGAAACATTTTCACCTATAAAAGTAATGGTCCAAACCTGTTCTCAGTTTCACTTAGAACCCATTGTGTTAAGAAGTGAATCTCTTGGGGGAGCAAACATCAATTGCATGCTTGTAGAACAAGCATTTTTTAATCACACACAGCCAGTGGAAAATGGTACAGAAGAATGAGGAAGTTATCTAATGAACGGGAAGCACAATGACGAATCCAATTCAACAGATTTCTCAAAGGCCTTTCCAGCAGCTCTCACAGCAGCCAAATGAAGGGGAAGGTAACAGTGGATTATTACCTTTCACTCAACACTTCTCCCTCTGCCAAGAATTTTTTAAATGTCACAGGAATATAATTCACATGCTTCACAGATTGTGAACAATTTTTTCTAAACCTCCACCATGTATGTATCTAGCAGCACCCAAACTCCACATAATCTGAGCATGACAGCAAATGGCCAGCACACCAACAGTCCCACCATTCAAATGCACTGGGGGTCTGGTGGAGAGGGCTCCAGGGGGCTCTTGCCCACAGAGGAAGTAAACCCAACGCAGCTGGGGATGAGGCACGGCAAGCATAAAAGCAGCTCTGCCAAAATATTTGAAAAGCTGGGAGCCATAACAGAGAGACTCCCACTGATGCTCATTTTATCAGCTTTACTGGTTGTAGATGAGGAATGGTACTCTCAGGCATCACAGTGCCCATCATTCACAAGCTATGAACTCGCGAGAGTCAGGACCACCTCTTTTTAATCTTAAAACTCTGGATGGCCAGAGTTGAGTTTGACGCGGCTCCTGACACATCAGAATAAAGAAGATCCCTAACGTGGCTACAAATATTCATGAAGCAGCTATTGTATGTCAGGCCTGGAAGCATCAAGAAAGACTTCATTGTCAGGGTTTTAAGCTGAGATCTGAATAGAAAGTATGGAATATGAATGGAAATTTCCCTGGGGAAGGGGATTGGAGAGGTAACAGGTAGAAATGTTCCCAGCCATGGAACAGCACTTGACAGTGAGCATAAACACCATGAGGCAGGAAGGAACTGGATATAGTAGGGGTATTTAATTATTAAATAATTGAGACATCATGAGTTGGCAACAGAGGAATATATTTCTGGAAACTGCCATATACATTGAGCACTAGAAAATCGGATACTGCAAGACAGATCAAGAAAAGTATTCAAACCCTAAACCATCACACCACTCACCATGGTGTAGGCAATTCTTTGAAACTAAAGCAACTCTTGCAGTATTTGTGAGTCTACCAAGAAGAGCCCATTGCCTCTCTCAGGCGCTGCCTGCCCCATCTCCCACCACACAGAATGAAAGAGAGAGTCCTACAGAAGAGTGTCTTCCAAAACCTTCATCTGATGCTCATTCAGGTCTCCCAGCAAAGCAAAGCAGGGTGGCAGCCGGCCCCACCGCATTTCCATTTTCTTCCCCCACACACTTCCTTCCCTGACTGCCTCCACCCACATCTCACTTAGACTTATGCAACTGCCAAAGCAAACAGAGATGCCTTAGAGAGAAAAAAAAAAAAAAAGATGAGGAAGAATAAGGGGGAAAATAAATCCCTTCAGGATTTTTTGCACTTTGGGATTCACACAGCAAAACTATCTGAATGCCAACCTGACTCCTGTAGCTTTTCAAAGCACACAACAACCCGGTCATCCAGCTTAAGTGGTATAAAAAGTAGACCCACCAACTGATTGCATTCACAGTGTGTGGTCCAGAAAACCAATCCATTTGGAGGACAAAGCCCACACCTCTTCTTTGCAAGTTCATTAGGTTTCCTCACTTATTGTTTTCTCCAGGTAATGCCTGCAACCTAAGTAGGATCAGTAAAGTAAGTAGCCCTTGATAAAGTACAGGAAACATGGATGGGAGGGAGAAGATGGAGAGAGATGGGGTGGAGGGGAATTGGGGGAGGGGAACCTCCTTGATCCTAGGACCCAAGGGAAAGTGTGATCAGAGCCTTCAGATGCTGGAGTCCTCTCAACGGTATGGATAGCCGAGAGCTAAAAGTGACTAAATTGTTACACATAAATTAATAGAAAATCTCAGTTTATCAACACTCTTCGTTTTGAACCTGTAGAGACCTCTGACTAAAACACTCCCAATCTAACATGGAAATGGGGTAAGTGCCACCCAGCACACATGGGTTTTCCAATAATCTCAAATCTTTTTCTAGAGGCTGAGTGGGTATTTCATCTTGCCCACTTCTATGCACAGAATCACTCAGTGTTTATGACTGACTTTTAAAGGGGAATTCAGAACAAGCTATGCACTGTTTAAGCTTAGCCTTAGTTCTGTTTTGAGTTTCAAAGCAATCTTATTGTTCTTACCAAACAAAAAAGTTTTTGACTTGAGCAAAATAAATAAGGGTTACCTGAAAGGAAAAATAGATACCAGCTATAGAGCAAATTTTCTTCAGAAGATATCCTCTCTGTCCATAGTTCTTTTTTGTTATTATTATTAATTTGACTGCACAGGGTCTTAGTTTAAGCATGTGGGCTCTAGTTCCCTGTCCAGGGATCCAACCCAGGCCCCCTGCAGTGAGGGCTCAGAGTCTTAACCACTGGACAACAAGGGAAGTCCCTGTGTGTAGTTGTTAAAGGAGGAAAAGGCAAGCCCTGCTGGGTAATGCTTCCTTTTCATTTTATCCTCCCCTGAGTTTCCACAAGAGATAGAGCCAAGCTGCCAGGTTGTCCAACTTCAGAGCACCTAGTGTTTGTAAACCGCAGTGTGGAGGCCACAATGTGGAAGAGCTGTCACAAAGGTCTATCAAGGTGAGGGGTTGCAGAACATTCTAGAACATTAGCTGGATGTGCCTCAGCTTCCACACTTAACCAGTGCTTCTCCTCACCCCTCTCCAAAATTATTCTTTTTGTTATCGTTCCACGTGAGGGAGGAAATGGCAACCCACTCCAGTATTCTTGCCTGGGAAATCCCATGGACAGAAGAGCCTGGTGAGCGACGGCCCATGGGGTAGCAAAGAGCCAGACACGACTGAGTGATTAAACAAGGTAAACAAGGTACGTGGGGGAGGAAAAAGGGGGACTAGGAGAGGCAGGGCCAAGTGAAAAATGGGTTCATTAGAAACACACATTCAGCTAACCTGCTGAGCCATGAGGGCCCTGAAGAAGCCTAAAATCCATTCCTTCTTTGCCTCTCCTTCAAATGAAGTATTTCCCACGGAGTGCCGTTTCAGCCACCCTCTCTGTGAACATTCCATAAAGATTCACATGATGCTCAGAGCAGGTAACTACGGTTTGTTTCACAGTCGAGACCTTGAATTTCTAGTGTCAACGAGTTGGCCAAAAACTTCATTTGGGTCTCTCCAAAAGGCGTTGTGGAATAGTTTCCTATCTCTCCTAAGTTTTTTCTCTTCAAAGAGGGACATCTCTAGGCAGCAGCTCAACTTCTATTGATAAAGTTAAACCGACCTTAGTGATACAGGGGAAAAGTGAAAGTGAAGTCCCTCAATCGTGTCCGACTCTTTGCAACCCCATGGACTGTAGACTACCAGGCTCCTCCATCCATGGAATTTTCCAGGCAAGAGTACTGGAGTGGGTTGCCATTTCCTTCTCCAGAGGATCTTCCTGACCCAGGAATCGAACCCAGGCCTCCCAAAATTGCAGGCAGATGCTTTACCATCTGAGCCACTAGGGAAGCCCGATACAGGGGGAACTGAACTTAAAGAGTTCAAACTAAACAAGATAAGGTAAGGTGCTTGGAAGGCTAATGGCTTGGCTTTTCGATGTTTAGTTCTCAGGCTATCCTCCCAGGAGTATCAGACTTCCAGGACACTTAATATGCTAGTGAAGGCCCACTGCCCCAGCAATGGGCTGTTTACTGTACAGGGAACCAGAGAAAAACAATTTTCCCCGGAAGCATCGGAGGATGCAAAGATATATTTATTAATGATATTCGATGGAGGTGGAGAAAGAGCTTTCTTTTTTTTTTTCCCTAGGAAAACTTTCTTTAGCACTACAAAATTAAAGGATTTTCTAACTCTGTCTTCTTTTCGACTTTCCCAGAGGAGGAAATTGTAAAGGCTGGCCCTTAAAAATAATATAGTAAAATCTAACTTTATTCCCCTAATCTCTTAATAATGCTGCAGCTGGCCATGATCTATTTAGCATAACACAAAAATAATGTATTTGTACCAAGCAATTTTGAAATGCTTTAAAACAGTGAAAGCTATTTGTTTGATTGATTAAGTTAAAGTGTTTACATAAAAGTGTCATATAGATATTTTGACATCAGTCATACAACACCACATCTGGTACTCCTAATTAAATTGTGTGAGAAAAGACGGTATTTTTTATTCAGTCACAACAATATGGCTAACGGGAAGTACAACTGTATTCGTCATGCCCAGAGTCTGGGATCTGCAGTATGGCATGTGGCTGCGAAAAGCCCCAGATTTGGATTTTGCAAAGCTTTCATAGCCTCCAACACATGTTTTGCCTGAACAAAGACTAAGAAACTGGGCCCCACCTCTGTGAGTCAACGGTTATTATTTTTTCTCCTTTGATTTAAACCTCTCCAAGCGCCATCAGTGAACTAAAATGTAATGAGAATTAGAATAAAGTTATCTTAAGGAATTGGTGCTCAGAGCCCAGGTAAGGCGCTTTGTTTTGTTAAGCTTTATTCATGCTGATTAGGAAATAAACCCAAGAAACTTTAATGGGGGGACAGGGGAGCGAAACTCTATTATTCATTTAGAGCAGGAGTTCATTTGTATCTATCTATGCTGAAGGGTGGAACCTGTACCTACCTTAAAAATGGTCTGTGCCTTACTGAAGCACTTGATTTAAACCACTGACATTTTTTTTCCTTCCAAAATTAAGATGAAATATTTTAAATATAACAAATAAAAGACAAAATGGCTTGGCTTGTTAAAGCATGCTTACTTTACTTTTAATATACAAATAATACTTCAAATCCTCTTCTTATTTTTTTAAGTTAAATTATGTCCACCCCATGTGCAGATTCAATTTACTGACTAAGTATACAACCAAATCTAGCCTCCCTGGGAACCATCCATTTGCTTAAGAAGGTGGAGGAGACACTGCTGTATTTTCTTAAAGAGATTCCTGGCATTTTTTTCCTCCTTCGTTTCTCCTTAAAGACTACCTTGAGAAATGTTGCCCAGCAGTAAAAGGAAAATGAGTTCAAGCTTCAAAATCAGGAAATTTGGGTAGTAAAAATGTAAGTTATAAAGTCAACGTTGATCGGAAAATAAACTGAGCTCTTTTAAATAAGTTAAGTGTCAGCCCTAAGAAGACCATCCGACTTCCTATAGAATTATTCATCCTTCCTCAGGCAAACGCCGCCTCCAAAAGGCTCTTAAGCTGCAAAAGGAGACATTGGGCCAAGATGGTAAAGCATTTGAATACGCATATGGGATACGCACTTATTTACAATGTACCATGTTCAATTTAAAAAAATAAACGTGGAGGCAGGAGCCATGAACAAATAGAAGGCACGGTTTCCTGTAATTGCTAGGAGGCTTAGGTAATGCTCTATGCGGTGTTTGATTTAAAATGTTAAAATATTAACAGAAGTTTTCTATAGCAGAGTGTTCCTATCACAGTGAAATGACTCATAAGAATGCTAAATTCAAACCAGATGGGCACAAACATTAACTAAAGAAAAAAAAAAAAACTCAGATTTTTTAGGGGTCAGCATGGGTCTTCATAAAAATGAAGACCTTGTCTGGGTTAGTGAAAAATGAACTTTCAGTGATAAAAAAGAAAACAAGAGAAAATATTAGTGACTTTATTTTAATTAAACAAGCCACCGTCAATTAGAAGAACTAACATTTACAAAACTTTACATTGCCATTTTAATTTGAAAAAGATGACTATGGTTAATCATGAGACTTCAGATAAACAGGGACTTTAATGTCTCCTGTAAGGCCCAAGTCAGGGGCACATGAGTTCAGCTGTGTGCCATGCTAACACCAGACACGAATCTCTCTGCTTCCCACCAAGAAGTCACCCTCATTGAAGATTTGTGTGGTATAGAAACTTCCAACCGTCTGCCCATGGCATGATGCCAACCTGTGCTCTTCTTTCAGCAGACCACAAAGGAAAATTCTCATTGCCGGGTCAGACACCCCACCAAACCTCTTCTGCTCTCTTGTTGAAAAATATGTTCCCTTGCATTTCTTCCTTTTTGTTTTTTTCCTCCAGAGCTTTCTACCATTTGCAGACTGTCTGCAACATGTGCTATGTTTAAATGTGTACATACCCTACAAGAAGAAAAATATGTGGGCTCAGAATTAATATTGTTTTTGACTTATAGGGAAATTCCAGTTGTGTTTAACTTGGACTGTGGGATCCAGGAACTTTACTGAGAGGAGAAACGAATGTGTTTTGAGCAAAAAAATGTGTATGGGGAGTTCCCTACTGTTTTGTTGCTGGAATCTTGGACAACACAGGGAAAAATGACAAGCACATAATTCAGTCTGGCAGCCATACCACTTTGTGCTGGGAGCCTGTCAGTTCTTACTAGCTGAGTAAGGGCTGGGCTGCTTTGGTGCAAGGATGAGAGACCTCCCAGGAACAAGTAGGTACTTTCAGGAAATGGTGTTTCTCATTCAGTAGGTGGCCTTTCCTCTCCGGGTCTGTGTGAATCGATGCCCCGCGTGGTGTTGGGGGCACTGTGCTACACTGAGCTGTTTACCTTTTGGATGAAACCTAAAACCACAGACCTAACCATTTGTGGTCACCAGAGATCTTATGGCAGACTTTCTAAGAGCAGTTGTGTTAACTCCGGAATCCTGGCTGCAGTCCAACTAAAGTAATTACATTCTGCCTCCCGAAAATTCCCCCTGCAGTTTCAATTGAATATGATAGTCTCAACCCTCCACCTCCACGGCGTGGCTGGGCATGGTGGTTAGCATTCTGGGGAGGTGCAGCCTGTAATTCCCTGCTGGAAGAAGTGATTCCCAGGTCCTCACCAAGGTGTGATGACGCTTAATGAATTAGCGCTCATAAAAGCATGTGGACAACCTCAGTGTAAAAGTGATTCTAATACTCAAAGGAGCAGGAATGGTCACGTGCCCATTTGTCTGTAAGAGCTAGCGGTCAGTGTGCTATTAGACTCCTTTAATGGACATGGATTTGGGTGGACTCTGGGAGTTGGTGATGGACAGGGAGGCCCGGCGTGCTGCGGTTCATGGGGTCGCAAAGAGTCAGACACAACTGAGCGACTGAACTGAACTGAACTGAATGGAAGTACAAATTCAGGACAAGAGCAACAGAGTTCCCCTGCCTTCTGACCTAAAAATATCATATCTGGGTCAGTATATTCAATTCTGGAGATGCATGTAAGAGAGGCACCTTATCTAAGTGTAGCAAGTCTTCAGAAGCCCCCAGAATGAAGGGTCTAGAAATGATATTGCAATGTGCCTAAAAGAATAGGAGATGTTTAACCAAACCAAAAAAAGAAAAAAAAGAGGGAGAATGGGAGGGAGAGAGGAAGGAAGGGAGGGATAAAGGTAGAGTTGATATTCCAATTGCAAAAGGCACTTCCCTGGTAGCTTGGGCAGTAAAGAATCTGCCTTTGATGCAGGAGGCCTGGGTTCCATTCCTGGGTCAGGAAGATCCCCTGGAGAAGGGAATGGCAATCCACTCCAGTATTCTTGCCTGGGGAATCCCATGGACGGAGAAGCCTCATGGGCTACAGTCCACGGGGTCTCGAAGAGTTGGACACGATTGAATGACTAACACATACACATGGCCCCACAGAACAGAACCAGGGCCAGTGGCTTCTCACAGAGAAGCAGAGAAAAGCCTTTCCTCCCAGCCTTAGCCTAGAATATCTTTTCCCACTACCTATGGACATCAGTTCATCTCTTACTCATTCAACAACACTAAATATAGGTCTGTTGCCAGATGAAATTCATTCCACCAAAAATTCATCTAACACCAAACTCACTCAGTACTTACAATCTGTAGCACTAATTTGGCCCTTATCATGGGCTTTCAATGGATATCTTATTCATTCTAACTATCTTTCCTCATCAGTGTGTCTCTAAGTTTTATCACAGCAAGAAGCATTCGGTCAGTATATTTCTCCATATCTGTAGTAGTGGTAAACTAAGTACAGTCAACCTAGTTCTTCACAATAGCTACTTATTATGAGACTATGACATGTGTGCTAGGTATACAGAGATGAATGAGCAAACCAACCATCAAGGGTGAACTCCAACTCTATGCCATAAATTATTTTTTAAATAAAGAAAGAAAAAACATCAACTTGGAGGTTCAGGAAAGATTTTCAGGAGGAGGTGGACTTGGATGCAGCCCTTGACCAAAAGATGCCTTTTTAATAGGCCAAAGTGTCAGAGGGAATTTTGTCAGACATTTTAACAGGGAAACTACCTTAAAAGCAAGGACTGGAAGTGAGAAAACATGGGTTAGTTTCCTGGAAATAAGGTGCTTCTTCAAACAGGACGCGAGTGAAGGGAGAAGGAGGAAACAAAAGGAAAGGCTAGTTGGAAACATATTTTGGATCCGTCCATCCAGTGTTCAGTCGTGTCCAACTTTTGCAACCTCATGGACTGTAACCCAGCAGGCTTCTCTGTCCATGGGATTTTTCAGGCAAGAGTAACCCTCCTCCACAGAATCTTCCTGACCCAGGGAGTGAACCCTCATCTCCTGCATTGCAGGTGGATTCTTTACCACTTGAGCCATCAGGAAAGCCTCCATACTTTGGAAGACCATAAGAAATTAACTCAGTAAATAACATTGGGCTATTGAGGATTTTATCTTTATTTTCATGGGGGAAATACTAAGATGAGACTTCTACTTTAAGGTATTGATATGATAGGGCTGTGTGAGATGGATTTCAGGGCTGAAGGCTGAAGTCTAAGCCAAGGTAATTACAAACCTAAATGGGCTATGGTGTAGAAGATGTGGGGGAGGGGAGAAGCAAAGGAGATAAAGAAGATCGATTTCACAGAACTTTAACAAGCTTACTATGGAGATGTGAAAGGAGATCTCTAGGTTTGAAATTAGATGTTTGCTTTTTACAACAGAAATAAAGAAATCAGAAGGACCTGGTTTGCATAGGGAAATCATTAGTTTTCCACATATTAAGTTCAAGAACCTATACTGAATCCAGGTGAAGATTCTTAGCATATAGTCGGAAAGACAATACTAAGACCAAAGGAAAAGGGCACAGTAAGACAAATAGACACACAGAGATAAAGATATGGCCTCTATCCACATGCAGGAGTGGCCAAGTCACAGACTTACAGAAAAGAAGAATCCTCAAAAAGGAGAGGTGATCAGCCAGGTCAATACTGAGGTCAGATATGAAAAGATGGCATATGACTTAATAATTAGAAGGGCACCAGTGACCTTTAAGAGTAGATTTCAGAGATAATTAAAGGTGCAACATCTCTGGAGAAAGTAGAAATGTCTTTGGGGAGTGTATGGGGAGTTGTCTTTCCTGGTGGCTCAGACAGTGAAGAATCCACCTGCAATGCAGGAAACCTGGGTTCGATCTCTGGGTCAGGAAGAACCCCTGGAGGAAGGTGTAGCAATCCACACCAGTATGCTTGCCTGGAGAATCCCATGGACAGAAGAGCCTGGTGGGCTCCAGTCCACAGGGTTGAAAAGAGTGGGACATGACTGAAGTGACATAGCATGCATGCACCATAAAGCATATGATAAAAGTGATCAGCAAGAGATGGATTTTAAAATCCTGAGCATAGTAAGTGACCTTTGGAAGTTATCCAAAAGACACTGTACCTACCAAAAACAAAACAAAACACAAATGTAAAACACAGGCTAATGGTTTTCTTAGCAGTGCACTTCATCCTGTTAGTTCACTGAGAAGACAAGTAAGGGTTGATCTGGGTGTGGATCTGGTTATCCGGGAACCAAGAAGTACTGGTTGATAGCAGGTGCAATGTGAAATTAACTCCCAAGGATGGAATCCAACGAGGCTGGTGGTGAGTCTGGTCACATGATCAAGTTAAGTAGCATGAAAAAGAAGAAATCAGCAGACACATTCTCAGACATCTGCCCAGCACCCTGGGAAGCAGTAAGGGTACAGACATGGAGATGCATGTATCTCTGAGAGAGTGTTCCAAGCGGAAGAGCAGCAAACACTTGCACTGATGATTATGTGCAAGAACGATAATCAAACTCAGACCCCACCACTTATTAGCCATGTCATCCTTAGTGAGTAGCTCAGCTTATTAGTTATATTATTCTAAGCAAGTAGTTTACCTTCTAAGCCCCAGTTTTTTAATCTGTAAAATGGGAGTGGCAACTTACCTCACAGGGTTTTTATGAGAATATCCATGTGCTTGGCTTAAAGTAAGTACCAAATGAAATTGATTTCATCAGCTTGCCATGTTCTCTTTAACTTGCTCCAGTCAGCACCCTTCTGATCTATCCCTTCCCCTCGGTTCTAGGTGACTCCATGGTGACTTACCAACCTCACCCTCTGTGAAGTCCACTCCCATCTCTAACAGGCTAATGGTGTGATGCACCCAGGGGAATACAGTAAGAATTATGAACCTCAGACCTACCAATTCTTGTTGAATTTCCCAGCCCTTTATCTCTGTCCCTCCAACCCACAGCAGAAGCTCAGATTAACAGCTGAGGGACCATACCTAAATTGGGATGGGGGAAGTGGATTCTCTCTCTAGCCGCTGGGCTTGGCTCCAAGATTTCTCTTTCCTCAGTGGAACACCTTAGGTATGAATCATTGCTCAGGACCATTTCCTCAGGGAAGTTGGTGAGGAAAGAACATGAGTAGCAAGCCCCTTAGAGCTGGCTATTGCCTAAGAATGGGAGAGGAGGAAGAGATCCATGCGTGGCAAGGGATCTGGGTCCCTCCACTTTATGCTTCTCTTGGGCTCAGAGACATTTCCTTTGCAAACAGTGCCATCTACACATCGGGCGGGTAAGAATAAAGTAGCTCACTAGGAGACCACGGTGTATTTTGCCTTAAGGATAAGTTCACTATTTTATCAACTTCACAATCTCTGCTTCACTTTCAATGCCATTTTTTTTCATTATCAAATAAAAAAAAATTTTAATTGAATGAAATCAAACTTTTCTATTTTTTTAGCATCAGTCATAACTTGTCCCAGTGATTAGGCAAATTACTCTCTCTAAATTTTAGGAAATTGTCTTTTTTCTGGAGATTATAGATAGCCCAAAGATACAACAATGTTTTATCAAGAGAAGACAGGGTGGTTGATGTAGAATAAAGGTCCTTCAAAGACGGTTCAAGACCAGGAAGAAAGATAACCCAAAGTTGCATTCTTTCTTATACCAATGCTTAAACAAGGCCAGCAGTAAACTTCTTAGAGAGACATGGGCAGGCTGGAAGGTCCCCTTATACCAAAACCTTCGCTTCACAGGTGAGAAGCATTAAAACTGAAATAAATTTTCTTAAGCTTCTTTATTAAAATAGGTATGTAGGGAAAGATTAGGTATAAGACAACTTGTGTCATCCAAAGGGGTTAGTTCATTGAACCTGAGTTTTGTTGATCTACTAACTACAAACACAAACACACGAGGGACCAGCATACACCGAGTCCTTCAATGTGCAAAGGTATTTAATGACAATGAAAAGAGGATCTATCACACTGTTTGTCATATCTCATTTCAGCCTCTTAGTATCCCTCTGAGAATGGTATGATCACTTATTTGCCTACAGTCACAAACTTAAAATGTTAAGTGAAATATATCTGGCTTCCAACTAAGCCCAATGTTTGTTTGTTTGTTGCTTTCCCATCAATCCTGGCTTTATATGTTAAAATTCCATTTATAATTTCATTTTAAGAATAGCTCACACCTTGAACCATGTAAGGGTCTTCACATGGCTTATCCTCAAAGAGCCATTACTTTTAACTTTTCTCATCTATTCCTGTCTGGGTACCACCAAATCATTCCCCAAAAGGATCTACAAATCAGATCCAGGAGTGAGGAAAAGTGGACAGAGGGGAACTCATTCAACCTCACATTCCCCTACCAGATCAGGGCTCTACCTTTACCTACTTGGCCAAGGCAAAGATCATTTATCCTACTCCAAAATGAAGGTGAAACTTTTCATTCAAAAACCAGCTAAGTGTATCTTCTGGTATCTTTGAAAGAGAAGTTCAACCCAGAAATTCTCTAAGGTTTTCAGCTTCATTGGAGGCTGTCTCTTTTGTTGAGAACACAAAAGCAATGACAAAGAATGTCTTCTTCGAGGTGGCACAAATTGTTTTTAATGAAAATATACATCACAATATCCTCTGTGATTAGTGCACCCACTCATTCTTCAACAAATACTTCTTGAGTACTGTTTATGGATTAGACTCTATCAAACTTGCAATTTTGCCTCATAATTGAGATCTGAAATAAGCCATGATATAAGAACTCATCCCTCTCTAACTAGAAATGTAATCCTAGCATTAAGGTGTATGTTTCCATCCAGTATGGCAAATCGTTAGTCAGCCTTTTCATAAAAAAAGAAAAAAGGGATAAATTTTATTGTGGAAGCTGCTGCTGCTCCTGCTGCTAAGTCGCTTCAGTCATGTCTGACTCTGTGCGACCCCATAGACGGCAGCCTACCAGGCTCCCCCATCCCTGGGATTCTCCAGGCAAGAACACTGGAGTGAGTTGCCATTTCCTTCTCCAATGCATGAAAGTGAAAAGTGAAAGTGAAGTCGCTCAGTCGTGTCCAATTCCTATTTGATACTAGTTGAAGGAAGAGCATAGAACTTCTAACGAGATAACAATGTTCCAAGCATTTCTTGCTTCCCACACAAACATATATCTGGCCTCAAATATACAAACATGATCCTCCCACAGACTTCTGGCATTTCAGAGAAGGAAGCATGAAACAAGAAGGCCTCACCTCACGGTCTCTTTGTTTCCCAGCTAACATTCGGTAATGGGATCCTTTCTGATTTATTTGACTGGAAGCCCAATCAACTGCCCTCTAATGACATATATCCTTAAAACATAAAATAAAAAAAATATTTTCGTATTACTGCCTTAGATATAAAGAGCATCTTTCTTAGAAAAAGTTAGAGGTTTCTAACAGAGAAAGTGAAACTCCAATTATTAATTATTAATTATTAATTAATTCACCCAATAGGACAGATGGTTTCTAAATAACAAAAGTAAAAATCAGATACTGTTGTTGGAACTGCTACAACTATTTTGAAAGTGAAAGTGTTAATCGCTCAGTTGTGTCTAACTCTGCAACCCCATGGACTATAGCCCATAAGGCTTCTCTGTCCATGGAATTCTCAAGGCAAGAATACTGGAGTGGATTGCCATTCCCTTCTCCAGGACAACTATTTTGGTTCGCAACAATTATGATCATACACATGTGCAAAGTACAAATACCAGAATGTTCATTGGTGTTAGAGAAAAGCTATACATGAGAAACTGTCTGAGTGTGTTTCCACAGGGAAATGGTTAAATAAATTAGGATACATCTACAAAGTGGCAAATCAAGAGTTGCTTTAAAAAGAATGATTTAGGTCAAGGTAGGCTGATATGGAATGACCGACCATAATATATAAGCTCCTTCCATTCTAAGTTTAGTGTGCAGTATACCAGGCTGCCCATGTCAGTCAGGGTTTGACTTCAGGAAAGCAGAAGCCACGCTATGTATTTTAAGAAGGAGGGGCTTTCATAGAGTGACACGGAGGCTTACCCAACTGTTGGAAGGGCTGGGGGCGGGGGTCAGGGAGGCTATCACTGAAGATCTCAGAGAGCAGCACTACTGGCGGCCTCAGCCAGCACCAAAGCAAAAGCTTTTCCAAAAGCCACTTCCAATTTCATCAACGCTTAGAGTACCAACGCACGCAATAAGCAGGGGCTCACCTAGTAGCAGCTGTGAACCACTCATGTGTCCTCTGCACCCAGGTTTGCCTGAAACTACCTGTGGAGAGTAATGACCTTTCCCTCTTGTCTCCCTTCCAGACCTCACCCTTGGGCCTCACACTGACAGACTCAAGTCTAGAACAAACGGAGAAGGGAGTTCCGGAAAACGTGGTACAGAGGAGACAAGGGAGGGGACAGCAAAGATGTGGGTTCTGCCTTTTACAATAGGAGCTGGCATATAAATCCTTTGACTAGTGGTCATAGGCGTAACTGAAACACAATGTTACAACAAAAAAAATTAATTTATATACAGTTTCTCTAAACAACATCTTTAGGACATGTACCCAGTTTTCTCATGAAGGGAGGTGTCAGATCTCATAGAATTGAGAAGTCCAGAAACACTTCTAAGTTTCAAAAACTTTCATATCCTTTTCCAGAGTCCTAACAGTAGATAGAAGAATCTATAGAAAAGTCAAACTTTCTGTATAGATATGGAAATAAACCTGTCCACTGCTCATTTGGGCAAGAATCTGCCTGCAGTGCAGGAGACCCGGGTTTGGTCTCTGGGGTGGGAAGATCCCCTGGAGAAGGGAATGGCAACCCACTCCAGTATTCTTGCCTGAAGAGTTCCATGGACAGAGGAGTTTGGCAACAGTCCATGGGGTCGCAAAGAGTCGGACACGACTGGATGACTAACATTTCACTTCACTTTATGAATGATGTTTTCCTGCCATCGTCTAGTCCCTAAGGTAAGTGGTATTAGCCTCATTTCACAGATGGGGAAAATCAAGGGTGAGAACTTCCTCTACATCACACTGCAGCTGTTTTACAGAGCCTAGAACTGAACTCTGACACACTCTGAAATCCATGCTCTAAACCACTCTTTCTGAGGGGGAGAAATAATGTAAATCAAAAACTCTAAAATTTATGTTTTTTATGAAACGATTTAGGGAGCTGGGGCAGAGGGAGAAAAATGCCTCTTACTTGTTGAGGCACATATTTAATAAATCCTGGGTTTAAAGTAAAATATTTTATGCTTTTAAAAGTTTTCTAAGATATCTGAGCTATTGTTATTTAGGTGTCTATATTGCCAGTGGCAGCTAGTCACCCCATGAAAGATAGAATTCATAGTGCAGAAGAATTAAACTAATTTTTTCCTTAGCAACAAAGAAACAGAACTTCTCTAAATGCTTAAGCAATTATAAATACAGTTATAAATGTGGGCTCTGAAATTTCAAAAACAGTCAAAAACATGGACATTGAAGTCACTCAATTAAATATGATAACGCTGATAAGATTAAATTGTATAACAGAATAGTCCCTAGATGAGAAAAGACTTTCACTTACTGTACAGATTTGACTTACCCATTGAAACAATGACTTTATCTCTGCCCTGAGACAGTAAATTTATACTCAGTGGGAGACTTGCCTGGCCATCCAGTGGTTAAGACTCTGCGCTTCCATTACAGGAAACACTGGTTTGATCCCTGGTCAAGGAACTAAGATCCCACAAGCCGTAAGGCATAGCAAAAAAAAGAAAAAGTTGGGTAAAATCTTTAAACAAAAAAAATACTGATTTTAAAAATAGTAATAATAATAAAAACTCAGGGGAATGAGCAAGAAGGAAGAGAAGAGAAGCCCTTGGAAAGAGAGAAGTAGAGGGCTTCTAAGCAGAGTATAACAGTGTAGATTATTAAGGAAGAAAAAATAGATGAGGATGAAATGGTTGGATGGCATCACCGACTCATGTCAACGGACATGAGTTTGAGTAAAAGCCGGGAGTTGGTGATGGACAGGGGGACCTGGCATGCTGCAGTCCATGGGGCTGCAAAGAGTCGGACACGACTAAGTGACTGAACTGAACTCAGCATCTTTTTGCCCATCACCATCCCTGAAAGAGAAATCTGTATTACACTTCTTAGTCAACTGACCTTATAATACTGACTCCCCAACACTACTACCACCAGCCCTCACTCAGATTGGGGAATAAGTAGGAGTTTCTATAGATTATACTCCTTGGTGGCTCAGAGGTTAAAGCGTCTGCCTCCAATGCAGAAGACCTGAGTTCGATCCCTGGGTCGGGAAGATCCTCTGGAGAAGGAAATGGCAACCCACTCCAGTATTCTTGCCTGGAGAATCCCCTGGACGGAGGAGCCTGGTGGGCTACAGTCCACGGGGTCGCAAAGAGTCAGACACGACTGAGCGACTTCACCTTCGCCTTCACCTTCATACACACTGAAGATTAAACTGGGTAGCTCTTGGGGTGAAAGTGATGGAGCTGAGATCTTAGGGGAGTCTGAATTTCTCTGAGACTACAGAAGAGATGCAGGACAAAGTGGCTTCCCTTTATATAGAGGGATGGCTATGAGATGCTGAGTCTGTGGTTCGGGGGCAGGGGAGGTTACTGGCAGAAGTAAGTAGTGCCGTAAGCCTGGCCAGAGCATCATGGTTGAAGAGGGAGATGGCAAAGCCTAGAACAAGACACCTGCATTGGACAACAGAGGGACAGTAAAGATGAAGTGCTCCCAGACTGCTGCCTATTCTTTTTGTTCTTACTTAAAACCAGGATTCTGGCCTAATAATAGAGCATGAAGGAAGAGACCTCCTAAACGACTGAGCACACATTTATGGCCAGTCTAACTCGTTACGGGTTGAAGCAGAATACATTTCTTTAAAAAAAAAAAAAAGGGCAAAAACTTCATTTATTTGGCTGCTTCAGACCTGAGTTGTAGCACTCAGGCTTAGTTGTTTCACAGCATGTAGGATCCTAGTTCCCTGATCAGGGATGGAACCTGCGTCCCCTGCTTTGCAAGGTAGACTTCCAACTCCCAGGACTTCCCTGGGAAGTCCCAGAGAAGGGACTGGGAAGTCCCCAGAATAAGTTTCATATAGAAAAGTAAAGTAGGTTTCTGGATAAAGATGTTGTTGTTCAGTCGCTAAGTCATGTCAAACTCTGCAACCCCATGGAGTGCAGATGGCAGTCCTTCACTATCCTTCACTATCTCCCAGAGTTTGCTCAAATTCTTGTCCACAGAGTCAGTGATTGTATCTAACCATCTCAGTCTCTGCTGCCCTCTTCTCCTATTGCCTTCAATCTGGTTAAAGAGAGCTTCTGGTTAAGATAGCAATGGCCATCTAAGGTCCAAGATAGTAGGGTGGGGAGACCCTGAACCCACCTCCTCCCACGGATACACCAAAGTCTACAGTTATATAAAGATCATTTCCCTTTGAAAAAGATCTGAAAACTAGGTGAACTGCTTCTTTACAACAAAGGATAGAAGGACCACAGTGAGACGGGTAGGAAAAGCAGACCTAGTCTCAGCAAAAATCGTATTCCCAGCATGCATGGCAATATGCATAGGGAGCGAATCTTACCAGTATGGTGCTTCTCCCAAAAAAAAGAGGAGCTAGTGCCCCATCAGGGCCCCCAGTCCCTGGGATCTGCACTAGAGAGACAAGCCCCCAAAATGTGAGGCTTAGAAAGCCAACAGGGCTGATGTCCAGGGACCCAAAATGACACAAGAAACTGGGATTCCCTTCCTACAGGGCTCATGCACACACTCACTTGCCTCCAAGACCCAGTTAAAAAAAAAAAAAAGCAGAAGTTTGAAAAGTGTCCAGAGACTACTATATGAAGGAAATTGATTTGCTAATCTAAAAGCATATGCTGGAGGAGCAGAGGACAGGTGAAACTCTTCCTGGAGATGGAGGTATTGGTGGACAATACTATTGCATTCCCAGCTACCCTGCTAGCACCAGAATGCATGTGCAAAAGCTCTTTAGAGCTTTGTCCCATTACCGTCAGTAATGGCTTTAAGAAAACTTAGAAATAAGTTCATTGAATTTTAGTACTTGAAAGTATGGCTTTGTATCATCAAATCTGTACCCAATACTGATAAATTTGTAATCACTACTCAGTTCAGTTCAGTTCAGTCGCTCAGTCGTGTCCAACTCTTTGCGACCCCATGAATCGCAGCACACCAGGCCTCCCTGTCCATCACCAACTCCCGGAGTTCACTCAGACTCACGTCCATCGAGTCAGTGATGCCATCCAGCCATCTCATCCTCTGTTGTCCCCTTCTCCTCCTGCCCCCAATCCCTCCCAACATCAGAGTGTTTTCCAATGAGTCAACTCTTCTCATGAGGTGCTCAAAGTACTGGAGTTTCAGCTTTAGCCTCATTCCTTCCAAAGAAATCCCAGGGTTGATCTCCTTCAGAACAGACTGGTTGGATCTCCTTGCAGTCCAAGGGACTCTCAAGAGTCTTCTCCAACACCACACTTCAAAAGCATCAATTCTTCGGTGCTCAGCTTTCTTCACAGTCCAACTCTCACATCCATACATGACCACAGGAAAAACCATAGCCTTGACTAGACAGACCTTAGTCTGCAAAGTAATGTCTCTGCTTTTGAATATAGTATCTAGGTTGGTCATAACTTTTCTTCCAAGGAGTAAGCATCTTTTAATTTCATGGCTGCAGTTACCACCTGCAGTGATTTTGGAGCCCCCAAAATAAAGTCTACACTGTTTCCACTGTTTCCCCATCTATTTGCCATGAAGTGATGGGACCAGATGCCATGATCTTTGTTTTCTGAATGTTGAGCTTTAAGCCAACTTTTTCACTCTCCTCTTTCACTTTCATCAAGAGGCTTTTTAGCTCCTCTTCACTTTCTGCCACAAGGGTGGTGTCATCTGCACATCTGAGGTTATTGATATTTCTCCTGGCAATCTTGATTCCAGCTTGTGTTTCTTCCAGTCCAGTGTTTCTCATGATGTACTGTGCATAGAAGTTAAATAAGCAGGGTGACAATATACAATCTTGAACTACTCCTTTTCCTATTTGGAACCAGTCTGTTGTTCCATGTCCAGTTCTAACTGCTGCTTTCTGACCTGCATACAGATTTCTCAAGAGGCAGATCAGGTGGTCTGGTATTCCCATCTCTTTCAGAATTTTCCACTATCTCATAGCATCTGGCAGTTAATTGAAATATTTATTTATGTAGATTAGATTATTTTTCAAATGTCTCTCCACTCCATTGATGTTGGACTTGGACACATGACTGCTTTGGTCAGTGGAATGTGGGCTGCATGACAAGGCAACAGTTCCCAGCATAGGTTTTATAAGGCATCTCTAGTTTCCACACAACCCCCAGGAGCATCTGACTTCTGCCACGGGAAGAACATGTCTCCGACAGTAGACAAACACAAGGAACCATATGTATCAGATGCAAGACAGACTGTGGTACTACCTTCCTCCAGTTTAACATCTTTCTTCAGCAATAATTCTTGGAACCAAGATAATTTATTTCATTATTCTAACTATTACTAATATATTATTACTGGTATACAGCTAGGGCCAATGAGAAAAAAACTGCCTAAGCAGAACAGGGAATGTTCTCTGTTGAGTAGCAGAACTTTACCTTACTTTTGTTTGAATTCCTCTCTCTGTCTCACTAATTAATTATTTCTGTTGACTAGAGTAGAAAGCCCAGTCCATACCACTGGCCTTTTCTGGTTGGAGGCAGTGGTTGGCAAAGGTTGAACCCCCAATTTAAGGAGAAGTTCCATCATAGGATGGGGCTTTCCTGGTGGCTCAGACAGTAAAGAACCTGCCTGAAATTCAGGAGACCCAGGTTTGATCCTGGGTTGGGAAGATCCATTCGCTCTGGAGAAGGGAATGGCTACCCACTCCAGTACTCTTGCCTGGAGTTTTCCATGGACAGAGGAGCCTGGTGGGCTGCAGTCCAAGGGGTTGCAAAGAGTCAGACACAACTCAGTAACTAATATTTTCACTTTCCATCAAAGGATGTTGAGCCAGAGTCTCTGCTAACAACCTGAAATCTATGAAGTGTTTTGTTTTAGAATGTAGCAGAAGTGGGTCTAGAAGAACTTTAGAAAGAATAACAATGAAAACACACAAGGGAAATCCAACAGTACATCTTTCCTTTCTTTCTATTTAAAATAATAACAACTATCTTTACTGTGCTTTTGCTGAGGCAAGAATAAGCTCTGTGTTCAGCAGACTTTGCAAATTAGCTTTTGCACATTGCCTTTCTCAGTCTTTAGGGAAAAGAGCTTCTCCCCCATGACACGAAATTCTGAACTCATACCTAGGCCATAAATAATTATGGAAAAATGTAAACTGATGAGTTATACTTAGAATATAGTAGGCATTCAATAAATATCTATTAATATGAATGATAGTATTTCCATATTTACTAACATGCTTTTGTTTAATCTTTGCAGTAGATATGACTGGCGAACTAATAAGGCTCAGAGAAATTAAGCAGCTTCTTGAAAATCACACACTATTTGTTGGAGCATCAACTCAAAGCCAGATCTGATACCAAAGCTAGTACTAGACCATGATACTTCTTTGCTGAATGAACTGAATAAACTTCCAGACTCTCCAACATCTCCAGCTCCCCTGTGAAGTTGGAAAGAATCCCTTAGTTTGTTTTAGCCATTTAGAAGCAATTAGGTACATTTTCTCTCTGCACTTTCTCCCCTTAAAAGTCTTAAACGTTCCTGTGGACACTACAACAATATTGCTTTCATGATTAACTGTTTGCTAGAACAATAGCCTGGTCCCTTTTTGTGTGTTTCAGGCAATTCCTCAATGGTCTTCATATTACTTTTTACGGTTTGCCATTTGAAATATCTTGGAAGACTGAAAATAAAACTGCTTTTCCCACAGACTAGTTTCTGTTTCCACTTGGTAAACTCTAACACTCCTTTCTCCTCGTATATCGAATTCAAGTGAAGTTAACATGGCTTTGCTTTGGGCCTCTATTTTCATTCTGTGCATCAAGATCAATGAGCTTGTGAAAACCTGCCCACCTCAGGGAAGAGTGATACAAAGACTCCTAAAGCCAACTATGCTTGAATCTGTTTCAAATGCCACATGCAAAATTATTTCCCCCCAACAGGTCCTGGTGACACTTGAGACCTCTGTCACTGCAAACATCAGGTCTGGGGCATAATGCCTTTGACTAGGATTTCTCCTCTCCTGCAGTTCCTACCTGTCTTTCTCTCCACTCAACTTTCTGATGTATTAGTTGCTCAGTCATATCCAACTCTTGCAAACCCATGGACTGTAGACAACCAGTCTCCTCTGTCCATGGAATTCTCCAGGCAAGAATTCTGGAGTGGGTACTCATTCCCTTCTCCAGGGGCTGTTCCCAACCCAGGGATCAAATCTGAGTCTCCTGCATTACAGGCAGATTCTTTACCATCTGAATCATCAACTTCCAGAAGGTTTTCCCCAAACCACTTCGCAACCCAAATGATAGAACTTCCTGTAGGAACCCAACATGAGCTCACCCTCTAGGACTTCCCCAGGATTCCTCCTCCCCCTCTGTCCAGGGTGCCTCCAAGAATGATTATTTTTTGCAAGATATAACTCTGTGTCAATGCTAGAAGTTAAGTAGGCTCTAAAATAATGATTGTGATCAGTATTTGTGATTAAGAAGTCAATGTCTATCAGATACTGTATGCAAAAGAAGGAAAAAAGTGTCATTTAAGAAGAGCGAAGAGACATCCTTGAAGGCAGATCTTGGATCTTCAAATAGAACAAAATTACAAGCAAGCAATATTGATCCCAGAAGCTAATCTTGTAACCCTGCTCACAGGTTCTAGTGACCACGTGCGCACCTTTCACCTTGAGTCTTGAATATTCCCAGTTACTTTTTTGACATGTGCCTCTGGAACTTTGTTGTCTCTTATAAATACCCTTCTGATCATTGACCCCAACTTTGCTTCTGTTTCAAATGCAGTTTGGGCATTTGACTTCAAGCTGCCCTATAGTCTTCGTCTGTCTCCATGCTTTGTCTGACTGCTTACCAACAAGGAGAATATTCAAGAAGAGATATTGAAGGTTTTGTTCAGACTTCTGCTCAAGACAATGGCTTGTTTAGTTAAGGGATAATGTCTCTTCCAAATGTGACGCCAACAACTAAATTCTAAGAATCATCTCCTACTTTGAAACCTTCAGGTTTAGGGGTGGCATGGAGTCTGAGATGGATGTGACATTCTGATTCTAAACCATATCCATCTATTTCTTTCTAAAATTTTTTATTGAAGTATAGTTGATTTACAACGTTGTGCCAATCTCTGCTGTACAGCAAAGTGACTCAATTATACACATATAGACATTCTTTTATTTCTTAATTTTGATTAAGTCGTACATGTTTGTGTGCATATCTTTATTATAGATGTATTCATTGGAGTACAAACATTTATTTATGTCGCTTTAAAAAAAAAACACAATGTGTCACACTGCATTTCTATGAATGAGTTTCTTTCACAAAGGTATTAAATCTTGAAAAATATTCCCCTGAGTTTTACTGAGCAAAAGTATGACACATAACCACTAAACCTCATACTAAGAAAAAGTTAGCTTAAATAAGAAATTGAAAAATCTGCCTGCAAATAATACTGTAAAAGTTTACAGTCCACCCTAACCATCAAGGATACTTTCCATAACTTTAGGGTTTGATAGTAAAATATATACACACACATACGTATGTTTCTAATAACAAAGCACTAAAGTAAAATAAACCTGCTTGTCCAAATACGGTTGCGTTTCAGTCAAAGTTTTGCTTAATATTTTGAGAAGAGCTTTCAGAAGGTAAATATTCTCAGCCTTGGATCTGATATCAGATGTTCATGGTGCCATCTACCGGCCATTTGACTGAGAGACCTGGATTTGGCAAGCTGCAGTTTCCACAGCATAAAGCAACCTTCGTATATGCACAGCACCAATATGGTCGCCCGATTTTACTTAAAATGCCCAGCTGTGCGGATTTCCTTCTTCACAGAAAAGACACCCAAATTGTTGAGAGTCACCAGAATGGTTAGGCATCTCGTTTTTGAATAGCAGTGTTTCTAACAAAACAAAGTTTAAGCTGACTTCTGCACGAGAACCATACATGACCGTCTATGCCTTGCTCGGTCTGAGCATCGTCGTGAGGAGAGGGAGTTGACCTGGCCAAGTGTGTCTTCACGGAAACACCCTCTCAGGAGCACAGAATGTTCCCAGTAGAGTCAAGCTGATGAGAAAAGTGGAGGTGGTAGGTGTAAGTGCTAAAATGATCATCTCTCGGTAAAGAGAGAGCAGTGGACAGACCTTGGTCCTCCCTTCAGAGATCATGAGATTACCGCAGGCAACAGGGGACGACTCATCTTTGCCAGTGACTTTCTGAGCAAATTCACTCTTGAGGTCCAGTCCTGGAGGGCAGGTCCAGCGTTTTCTTCCTTTGTCGCCTCCCCCACTGAGTGCCTGCTCTTCTCGTGGCCTCTTTATACTTTTCAGAAGCTAACTTTGTCCTCCTCTTTCATGATTTCTGTGTCTCAGGCGCAGAAGGTCTTTGCGGATCATCCGCACATCACTAATGAACCCAATTATCATCCTGCCTGGCCCCTAGTAGAGCTGCTCTGAGTTGGAAGCTCCCAGAGGCCTGAATGCTATTGAATGTACACCCACGGCAGCCACAGCAGGCAGGCTTCAGAGCTTTCCCAGCTCTTCAGTAAGCCTGGGACTGAGCAGCCTGGTCCTTTCACACAAATCAGGAAGTATCCTGTAGGTCTCTGTACGGAGACCACCTAATCAGACTCCTGAAGTCTTTTTTTGTTGTTGTTAAAGAATCTGTGAAGAAAGTGTTTTCCAGAAATTAAATTCCAAACCTGATGTATATTTTGAAGCTAGAATTCAAGATTCTGAGAGGAGGATAGGGTCCCTCTTGAATCAAATGTCAACTTGCCCCCTTTTAAATGCTATGCTTCCCAGGTGCCGCTAGTGGTAAAGAACCCGCCTGCCAATGCAGGAGACATAAGAGTCGTGGGTTTGATCCCTGGGTTGGGAAGATGCCCTGGAGCAGGGCATGGCAACCCACTCTCGTATTCTTTCCTGGAGAATCCCATGGACAGAGGAGCCTGGTGGGCTACGATCCACAGGGTTGAAAAGAGTCAGACATGACTAAAGTGACTTAGCACAAATCCTATGGCTGAGGTCTCTAAAAAAGACAATGTGGAAAGTTTGGTAGAAATTAGGAATCAAAGACAATTTCTTCATCCTTTCACATCAAACACAGGTCTACCTGCATGCCCTAAAAATACTGAAAAGAGTTAACATAATAATATTGGATGCATATTGATGATTTTAGCAATCACCCCATCCTGAGAAACAAAAATGGAACCTTGAATGGATCCAAGTGTTTATAAGAGCACAAAGTATTAAATCCCAGACTACAACAAGAGTTTAAAACAACAGGTTCTACAAGCATGAGTGATTTTTAAAATAAAGGTTGTACCCAAACATTGCTTTATTTTCAAAGGCTAGTCTCACTTCATTTGGCACACTAAAGGAGCTTGGAAATAAAATGGTTGTTTTTGAAAGAAAATCTAAAGACATTCTTCTAAAATCCAACTGATATTCAGAAGATAAATGTAATGTTCAGGAGATAAATGGAAGATTTATTACTGGAAAGAAAACAGTTGTTTTTCTACCTACAATATCTGGGTTGTACATACAAGAAATCTTTTAGGAAGGGATAAGTCTTCAATAATTTAACTAAAAATGGTGGGATACTTCCCTGGCAGTCCAGTGGTTAAGACTCTGCACTTTCATTGCAGTGGCTGCTGCTGCTGCTAAGTCGCTTCAGTCGTGTCCGACTCTGTGTGACCCCACAGACGGCAGCCCACCAGGCTCCCTGTCCCTGGGAATCTCCAGGCAAGAACACTGGAGTGGGTTGCCATTTCCTTCTCCATCATTGCAGTGGGCAAGGGCTCAGTTCTTGGTTGGGGAACTAAGATCCTGCATGCTGCACAGCATGGCCAAAAAAACAATTTTTTTTTTTTAAATGGAAGTATACAAAATAGATTTGTATGCACAGAGAAAGAAAACAAGATAAAATAGTGACATCACTGACACTTTGGTAGGGGAAGCACACTGACTGAAACTGCCCTCCCTGGCCAGGCACCATAGTAACTATTGGCATGAGTTGTTTCACAACAGGAGGTCCTGGTAAGGGAAACGGAACTAATAAGCCACCACCAACCAGAAGAGTTCAGGACAGATCAAAAGGAGACACCACCGTGTCTGACCACATCCCAGAATCCCTCTCTCTGGCATCCATCTTGGCCGAGCGATGTGTGTACCACCAGGAAGGACACTTGAGTCAGAATGACTGGCCAAAGACTATCTGGAAATTAATCCCATCACCAGAAAAACCAAGACCGAGCCACGCTGCAGAGCAGTTCTGGGTTGCCTTACCCTACTGCTTGCTGCCTGGGCACCCTTTCCCAATAAAAGCTCTTGCTTTGTCAGCTCATTGTCTCCTCAGACAATTCATTTCCAAGTGCTAGACAAGAGCCCACTTTCAGGCCCTGGAAGGGGTCCCCTTCCTGCAACACATTCAGAGCCCAAATCCAGCTGATATAATTTGCGAATTTTCAATTTGATTTATTTGCAGAGAGATAATCTCTGTTTTTTTTGAGGATCAGTCTCTTGTTTCAAGTTTTCTAAATAAAACTACCAACTTGAAAGTGCTATTTTTACTATCGAAAGGAACCTGGATTATTCTAGAAGAGCACCCAAAACATGGCACACCCAAGAAAAACAGTCTCTGTTGAATTAGAATCTCAATCATACTTGCAAAGACAATGGTGAGATTATCTGGCACCACAGAGAAACTGAGGTCATGTATTTTCAGCACATAAACTCCTAACTATCCCAAGCGTTGTGCCTCTCTCTCTTTTGAAAGAAATGTACCACACAGTTTGAATTTCCTTTGATCAATCCTGTTATTTTCCAAGGATCTACCTATACTTCAACAGATACAAACATGGTGTGCTCAATTCAAAGAAAGAAAGAAAAAGAAAAGGGTGAGGAAGAGAGGGAGAGAAGAGAACATTCAGAGAAAAGAGAGATGCAGAAAAGAGAGAGGGAGAAGGAGAAACAAGGAGAGATCAGAGGGGCTAGAGGAGGAGGCAGAGGATAAGACAGTGATGGGCAGAGATACGAAATCCAAAGAGGGAGGTGGGAAAGGTGGGAGAAGCAGGAAGGAGGGAGTACAGCACAAGGAAAGTGAGAAAGGTAAAAGAAAAAAAAAGCAAGAGAGAAAGGGTAGAAAAAGAGAGACAGGGAGAAAAAATTCCCATGGAATAGAGGAGAATGAGGGATTCCCAGGTGGCTCAGAGACCAACTGCCAATGCAGGAGACATAGGAGACAGAGATGTGAGTTTGATCCCTGGGTCGGGAAGATCCCCTGGAGAAGAGAATGGCAACCCCCTCCAGTATTCTTGCCTGGAGAATTCCTTGAACAGAGGAGCCTGGTGGGCTACAGTCTGAGGAGTTGGACACGACTGAAAACAGGAGTACTTACACGCATTCTCTCTCTCTCTCTCTCTCTCTCTCTCTCTTTGAATGAGAGAGTCAAAGAAAGGTAGTAACAGATGGATCCCTGGAGAGGCTGAGGAACAAAGATAATGACCTGGTTACCTAGCTGGTTAGAAACTCAGCAGGTCCGAGATGGAAGGAATATTATAGGACATCTCGTCCAACCCTTCAGAGTACACATTCGGAAATAGAGGGCAGGGGAAGTTAAATTACTAAATGTAAGTCACATACCTACATATCATTGTTGAAAATAAGTCACAGAAACAAAACAAACAGGCACTGCAGCTTTAGGATCATCATATAAACGCTTGAACAGCTTCCTTGAGCTTCAGACGGCTGTTGGATTAGTCTTGAGAAATGGAACCGAGCATCCGCAGCGGAGGGTGGTCCGCGTGCCGAGAGGATGCAGAGGCAATCGTGATCCAGCCTCCTCTGAGGTCATCACTCGGCTCGAAGTGAATTCCCAGCGCAACCGACAGCTCCATAATCAAATAGAAGTATCAAAAACCAAGAGCAATAATAACAAAACTCTAATCCCTCTGGTATTTAGAGGAAGATAGGAGCTTGAACTCTAAGGTCAGACTGCCTCCGTGTGAATCCTCACTGAGCCCCTGTCCTGTGACTTTAGCGAACATTTTCTTTACCTCAGTCCCCTAGTCGGAAAATTCAGGTAATCACAGTATTTGCCAGCTCAGTGTTGCTATGAGGATTAATTAAAACAATCCGCGGAGCGTGCTGATGACAATACCTGGCACACCAAACACAAACGGTTTGGGATTCTTGTTGGACAGTTTCAGCTTCAGCGCCACCCAGCTGTATTTAAAGTATGGAACTGACTACTTCATTTTTGTAAAATACCTGGTTATGAAAACTCCTTTGGCATTTATTTTGAATGAATGAGGAGGGTGAGTACTAGGCTGGCATCAAGCCACTTTAAACCTGTTTCTTAGAAGACCTCTGAGGTGAGATTTTCCAAGTACTAGTTACCTAGTTTTGAGACTTCAATGTCCAATGTTATCCATTATGAAGGATAAACCTAATTCAGCATTTGACTTGATTGGCTGCAGACCTGCTGAAGGTGATTTGCTTTGAAATGAAAATGTAAACAAAGGCAGGACTTCTTAATTACAAACATTAATGTTGATCTGTTGCTTTTACTATTAAAATAGCCTTCTATCCATTTCGGCTGAGGTGCTGATCCCTTGGTGACCACCTCCACATCTTTAATGCCACTTCTGAGTGCTCTCTTATTACAGGAAGTGGGGCAAATCAGTGGGGAGGCTGATTGGATTCCCCTTTAGAGGCAAGTGGATAAAAATGAGATTAGGGAATGTGAGCGCATCTCTAAATCACTGCACTTGCCCAGACCAACTGCATTTAAATGTGCCTTCTCCTCCAGTCCAAAGGAGTGAGCAGTGATTCAGGAAAGAAGAGACCCAAACTGAGGTAAGCTATTGTCAGTCGCTTCACACACACACACACACACACACACACACACACACACACACACACACACAGAGTATGCGTGACTTTCCTCAGATGAAGTGGTATTTTCCCTTTGTAACTTCTCCAGATGTTCTAGCTGTCCAATAACAATACTTCCTATTTATGGTGTACAGTTTTGGGTACTGGGCTGAGGTTTAAATGTGTAATTTCATTTGAGCATTGTAACAAATCTGTGATACGGATAGTGTTGCCCCTTCAAAGATGAGGAAATGAAAGCTCTGAGGATAAAAATATTAATAATAATAATAATTACTTTTTAAAAACACTAACATGTGCTAGATGGTTTTACACACACTGCTTCATCTAATCTTTAATGATTTTGTGAGACAGATTTTTGTCCCTGTTTTAAAGGTGAGGAGAATGTAGCTCATGATTATTTATAATAGCTACCACTATTACATACTAATTATGTACTGTATGTACTGTGATAATCACTGTCTCACATTTTTTTATATATTATCTTTTAAACGTTTATGTATTTATTGTTTTGGCTGCACTGGGTCTTCACTGCTGCTCCTGAGAGTCCTCTAGTTGTAGAGAGTAGGGGCTACTCTTCTTGTTGTGGTAGCTTCTCTGGCTGTGGAGAATAGACTCCAGAGCTTGAGGCCTCAGTAGTTGGGGCGCACAGGCTTAGTTGCCCCAAGGCATATGGAATCTTTCCGGATCCGAAATGGAACCTGTGTCCCCTGCATTGGCAGGCAGATTCTTTTTTGTTTGTTTGTTTTTTTGTTTTTTGTTTTTTGTTTTTTTGTTTTTTTTTTTTAGTTTTTTATTTTTTAAATTTTAAAATCTTTAATTCTTACATGCGTTCCCAAACATGAACCCCCCTCCCACCTCCCTCCCCATAACATCTTTCTGGGTCATCCCCATGCACCAGCCCCAAGCATGCTGCATCCTGCGTCAGATATAGACTGGCGATTCAATTCACATGATAGTATACATGTTAGAATGTCATTCTCCCAAATCATCCCACCCTCTCCCTCTCCCTCTGAGTCCAAAGGTCCGTTGTACACATCTGTGTCTCTTTCCCTGTCTTGCATACAGGGTCGTCATTGCCATCTTCCTAAATTCCATATATATGTGTTAGTATACTGTATTGGTGTTTTTCTTTCTGGCTTACTTCACTCTGTATAATCGGCTCCAGTTTCATCCATCTCATCAGAACTGATTCAAATGAATTCTTTTTAATGGCTGAGTAATACTCCATTGTGTATATGTACCACAGCTTTCTTATCCATTCATCTGCTGATGGACATCTAGGTTGTTTCCATGTCCTGGCTATTATAAACAGTGCTGCGATGAACATTGGGGTACATGTGTCTCTTTCAATTCTGGTTTCCTCGGTGTGTATGGCAGGCAGATTCTTAACCACTGGACCACCACCAGGGAAGTTCCCACAGTATCTTTTTAATTCTTACAACCCAGTAATGTAAACCTTATCATCAGTTCAGTTCAGCTGCTCAGTCGTGTCCAACTGTTTGCAACCCTGTGGACTGTAGCATGCTAGACTTAATGATGGTACAGCAAGGCAGACGATTTGCTCAATATCATTCAACTAAGACAAGATGAAGCCAGGATTTTAACCAAGATTTAGGTAATTCTAAAGCCTAAATTCCATACTTAACCTATGCCATGCACTATCCCTACTTCATTGCTTTTCTAATTTTGCACTTATTTTCCCCCATATTTCCATTTAATGTAATGTAAATGGCATTATAAAAGAAACTTCAGAGCTGGAAAACATGGATTCAAAACCAATTTGAAGGGGCTCCCACTGTCTAAATCTGGGACAATTTGAGCATCAAAATAAAAAATGACAGTAATGGATTATGATCCTTTTGATAAGAATTCATGAGTCCACGCTGATATGAATAAATAAATAAAGAGAAAGTTCTTCCTGAAAGTAGAAAAACTGTCAATAAATATAGAAAGAATGATGGAATTAGAAAACCACCATAGTGGCAATCACCACAGTAATAATTAACTCTCGTGAGAAACATCAGCGGATGTCAAAACTAGCGGGTGGAAGTGGAGTGAGGAATATAGTCTCAAAGTATCTCCCTACAAAGTATTTATTAATACAAGAGGGAAAATACTTTTACAATAGAGACACAAGGCAGACACCATAGTCTTAATCAAGAGGTCAAAGCTAATACCACTAGTCACAGGACACACACCACATGACTCTCAATAAAATACAATAAAGAGAAAGCAGCATACATGATATCATAGCCAAAAATGCACCCTGGGGCCTAATCAGGAGAAAACATCAGAAAAATACAAATAGATGGACAGTTTACAAAATGACACGTGTATAATTCTTTAAAATGTCAAGATCATGAAAAGATTGATGACATGTTCCAGAATAAAGAGACTGAAAACACAACTGCGGATAACATGTGGCCCTGGATTAGAGTCTTTGTTATTCAAGACATCACTGGGGAAACTGGCAACATTTAAATGGGGTCTTTAGGTGAAGAACATACATTTCTTTTTACCTTTCTTGCAAATTTTCTTTAAGTTTGAAATCTGTCAAACAAAGTGAAAAGTGAAAGTGAAAATGAAGTCACTCAGTCGTGTCCGACTCTTTGTGACCCTGTGGACTGTAGCCTACCAAGCTCCTCTGTCCATGGGATTCTCCAGGCAACCCACTGGAGTGGGTTGCCATTTCCTTCTCCAGGGGATCTTCCCGACCCAGGGATTGAACCTGGGTTTCTGGTATTCTTTAAAAAATTCAACCACTTTCCATGTGACCTTGGGCAAACCAATGAACTTCCCCGAGTTTGTTTTTTGTTCTGTAAAAGTGGGAAGTAATTCAATAGTTTCATTGAGGCCACAAGTGAGATGGTATATGAAAAATATTGGGCATTTATCAAGGGAATCTATAAATACTTGTTTCCTTTTTTGGCCTGTAATACTTTGAACTTGACCTTTTAGGGGTGAGGGTTGAGAAGAAGAGCATGGCTTATGCTTTGTTTTACAAGGTGAACAAGTCACAGCATTAGAAACATTCCAGAAGTTCCAAGTCTGATGCTCCACCTTGGATGACCTTATCTGCTTGGGAACTATCATTCCATTGGAAAGTGCTTCCAAAATCGGGGTCCTTAGGTGTATTCTGGGAGACCCAGAGAGTTTTTTGGAGTAAATTTTGTGTTTTCATTTAAATTAATGTAAACTAATTAATTAAAATTAATATAATCTTATCAGCATGAGCTGATCATAGTTAATTAAGTGACTTTGAGTGCCCACGTTTGCAATTGTCTTTCAGATTTCAAGCCCACATTTACAACAGCGCTTACAACTGTTTAGAAACCAAACAGTCCCACTTTTGTTATCACAGGCTAGTGAGAAAAAGAAATGGGTTCTATCGGTAATTTATGAATTCACACCAAGTGAAGGCTGCTGCTAGCAAATACAGAGCACCATGTGACTACAAAAGAGATGTAAAGACATCTTATTTCCATCTATCCAACAAATTGTTCTCCTATAAACAATAAACACAATAAATTAGTAAATGACATACTGCTAGAAATTGATGTGTTATCGAAAAAGAAAAAATAGAGCAAACTGAAGAGAATCAGAAGCACTGGCTTAGGATCAGGGAGCGGTGTCAGGTTCAGTATTAAATTTACTGGCCTGGTACTTCCCTGGTGGTCCAGTGGCTAAAACTCCACACTTCCAGGGCAGGAGGCCTAGATTCAATCCCTGGTCAAGGAACCAGATCCCACATGCCGCAACTAAGACCCCACAAAACCAAATAACCCTGAAGTCGTCAAAAGAGAGCCTAAGAGAGTGAGAAGTGGCAAGATTCTGGGTCTCTTTGGAAAGTAGAACCAATTGAATTTGCTTAGAGATTGGAAAGGGATGTGAGAGAAAGAGAAGGCTCATTGATGACTCCGAGGTTATCAACCTGAAAGATGGATTTTCCCATCACTGAAAGAGACAAGGCTGAAAGTAGAGCAGTTTTAGAAAGGCGTACTGAGTTTCAGATGCCCGTTATGTATCCAAAAGGATATATGAATATGAAGCTCAGATCTGGCTAGCAATGAAAGTGGGGTGTCCTCGGTATAGAGAGCCCTAAGTCTACAAAGTGATAAAAAGGGAATATA
The DNA here is from genome assembly GCF_042477335.2 of Ovis canadensis. Taxonomy (NCBI): domain Eukaryota; kingdom Metazoa; phylum Chordata; class Mammalia; order Artiodactyla; family Bovidae; genus Ovis; species Ovis canadensis. Next base: position 159,504,735 of record NC_091247.1, on the reverse strand, counting down.
AGCAAATAGAGAAGAATGCAAAAGAATGAGCCCAATGCTTGGGGAGAGAAGATCTACAAAAGAAATTTAGAAGAAATATTCAGGGCCGTGCCATGCTCAGTCACTCAGTCGTTCAGCTCTTTTGAAACCCCAGGGACTGTAGCCCACCAGGCTCTTCTGTCCAGGGAATTTTCAGTCAAGAATACTGGAGTTGGGACAGGGGATCTTCCTGACCCGGGATCGAACCCGCGTCTCTTGTGTCTTCTTCACTGGCAGGCAGATTCTTTACCATTGTGCTACCAGGAAGGCCAATATCCAGTGAGGCAAGCAAATAATCATAAGATGTCTTGGAAGGCAGATGAAGACAAGGATTATTGATCCAGTTCTTCACTCACCTGTAATAGGACTATACGCCCATACTGTTTGCCATGTAGCTTTATAATGCCTGCAGGTGAGGGTACTTCCCACCTCCCCTGGGCCTGGGTACATGACTTATTTCCAATGGGTGTGAATGAAGCAGAGGCTTGAAGTGCACTTGCGTGGTTTTTTCTATGTCTTGCATTCCTGGCATTTCCCATGAGAAGAACACGTTCTAGGTGGCTGCTGGTTGAATGAAAATGAAAGACTGGTGGAGCACACTTGAACCCAACCTATACCCCAGATCTGCACTATCTAACTTGCAGGTCTGTGAGCACAGGAAATAAATGTACTCTTGCAAGCCACTGACTTTGTGATACATCACTGAAGTGATCACTGACTATCATGACCACAGAGAAGTCCCCAGGAACACTTGTACAACCCAAAGGGACTTGTGTGATTTAGATAAATGATGTGACATTTCTTGCACCTGCATGATATGGTGTAAATTCATTCCTGCCAGTGTGTGTGATTGTGTGTGTGTGTGTTCTAATATTTCTCAGTTGATGTTCACGGCCAGGCCCAGGAACTGCTACACTAGGTGACCTCCAAGGTGTTTTCCAAATTCTCAAACTTCATGATTCAACATGATCCAGCTTGTGCCATTTATTCACTGTGTTATGTGTAGCCCCTCCATTCTGACAGCTTCTGCTTTAAGTCAGGCAGAGGTCACTGTGTGCCCCTATGCTTTGGTGCCATTACTTCTGAGATCCTTGGCAATCAGCAAATTCAAGAGGCCCCCAACTTTTTAGAGGTTTATGCACAGCCTTTAGATGATGAGGAAGGAGGTGCATACGAAGATGGAAGGGGGTGTGGCATGAGTTGCTGCAGGATTCAGGGAGGAGCAGGGAAGATGGTTGGCGCCGCACGATCCTGGGTTTCCAGGTCAAATGACTGCTTGTAATAAGTTGGGAGCGGGGAAATAGGTCAAATTTTGATTAATAGTACAAACGTGGAAAATAAAAGTACCATATTGGAAATATTGGATAGACATTAGGAACTTCCCTGGCTGTCCAGGGATTAGGACTCCATGCTTCCAGTGCAGGAGATACGGGTTCAATTCATGGTCAGGGAACTAAGATCCTGTGTGCCAGGTGGCATGGCCAAAAATAAGTGCCGCCTCAATGGTCATATAGTGGTCTGTACCCTGTATTGCGGATAGATATGATCACTTACTAGATACTTGGTTGGTTTGTCACTTCAATAGAAGAACTTAGAGGAAAAATGAAACTATGTGGAATATTTGAAAGTCTCACCATCACAGATATTCCATTGATATACTGGAAATTCCTAGACAGGGCCTGACCTTAAATGTAGATAGATATTGGGAAAATAACTGCTGTGATATCTGTCTCTCTCTTTTTAAACAAGCTCCCTGTAACTTTTGGTGAGCAGATGAAGTTAGTGGGAGATAAATTCCACCTTTTGGGAAACTCTTAAGCACTTTTAAAGTTGCAGTTCATTTAAATAAGGCATCAACATAGAAAGGCAACTAGTATTCACATGAGCCTGGAGAGAATTCTTCCTATCTAAAGAGACTGAAGTTAGATTGTATTAGAAAGGCATTTCCCTCTTTATCTTTAGAGATTTTGGAATTCCTTCTTTTATTATTATTTCCTTCTCTTTCCCTCCTGGAAGGCTCATCTCTTCCGACTTTTTGACTGATCCATCTCAGCCTACTCCAAAGCAAGACAACTTAGGTTTAGATAGATCACAGACTAAATTTCATTGTTCAACTACTGTAAGAGAGGCATAAGTATCCTAGAAGCACTGCTAACTTTTCTTAAACATTTTTAGTATCTTTCTTAGGTAACTTTTCATTGTAATCCAAGTGGTGTCTGGGTGTGCGTGTGTGTGTAGGCACGTCTGGAACTAAAAATATTATATATATATATATATATTCATTTTTATTTTTTGGCTGAACTGTAAGGCTTGTGGGATCTTAGTTCCCTGACCAGGGACTGAACTTGAGCCCCCACTGCAGTGGAAGCTCAGAGTCTTAACCACTGGACCACCAGGGAAGTCCCAGTGACAACATATTTTTAAAACATAAAACAACTTTCTTCAAAAATATACCTGCTATTAAGTGACTCTAGGAGGCCATATGCGTATTTCAGCTTTGAGGTATTTGTTCATCAAGATATTTTTAAAGGCTGGCTACATTGACAGGAATATAGTCATTTGACAATATAATCTCTGTTTGGTTCATCAATCTCAGTTAAATAAACCAATTTAAGCTAAATAAAATTATGGTGCAAACATACAATGGAAAGTATTCCTGACTCAGCCGCTGTTAAAAAGAATTATTTAGCTCACCTCCAGGATACATTAATAAGTGAAAAAAGACAGATGCAACAGTGTACAGTGTGCTACCATTTATATGAGAGGAAAAAAGAATATATATGTATATGTTTATAAAAGCACAAAATATTTCTGAAAGGACACATAGGAAACTTTGACTGTGGTGGGTAGAGAGAGTGTGGCTGGGGGAAGAGGAATGGAAGGATAGAAACCTAAGCGTGCCTGTCTTTGGATTTATCATGCATATGACACCCACTCAACGAAAAGGCAAAATAATCAGAAAGAAGTCTCCGGGTCCCCTTTTGAGTTGTCATGTGGTAGAGTGCTCTGGTGCACTGGTGGCTCTAGTGGTAAAGAATCCACCTGCCAATGCAGGAGATCCAGGTTCAATCCCGGGGTAGGGAAGTTCCCCTGGAGAAGGAAATGGCAACTCCACTCTTCTTGCCTGGAGAATCCCACTGACAGAGGAGCCTGGCAGGCTACAGCCCCTGGGGGTACAAGGAGTTGGACACGACTGAGCAACTGAGCACTGTGGAAGCACAAAGGCTCTGTTGACAGAAGGCCAAACTTTGCGGTGAGCCAGGTTGATTTGAATCCACATGTTAACTGAGAGACTTCCTGTGGGTCCCTTAACTTCCCTGAAGTTCTCTCCTCTGTGAAATGGCAGAAATGATAACTACTTTAGGGAAGGAATGGAAAAACATAGTAGGCACTCAGAAAACCCTAACTCCAATTCCCTCCTAGCATGTAGGAAGGGACTTGCTTTGCTTATAATGACGTCCTTAATCATTTTTAAAGAGCTAATTGATTGCAGCCTGTCCCTTTTCATCCCTGCCACATTCAAAGGTTATAAAAAAGCCTTTAATGAGGAATGCCTCCCTGTGCCACAGGGAACAGACCTTGGTGCCTCAAAATCAAGATCCCGATTGAGGCATTACCGTGAGAGAAAAGGTGGGTTTGAAGGCAAAAGAGGGAAAGAAACTTTTACTACTTGTCTTGGTACATGAAATTTCACCATTAAACTTCTCTTTTATATCCCAGTGGCTAGTAAATCCCTAGCAGCCTTGGTATAGATGATACTTAAACCTCATCTGCTAACACTTTGCAGGGAATTAGTTTAAGCAATTAAAATCTTTTCCTTCCCCAAACACCGCCACCCATAAAACAGAGGACCAATGAAAGGGGAGGCCGAGGAGCCCCTAGCCCAGCACCAACTGCAAGTTAATTTTAAAAGTACCTTGCCTCAAGACCCTTTACCACCATCTGCTGGAAAACTGGAGGTATGAACTATCCAGGTTCATTGGAGACAATGGCACTCCAGGAATTGGGAGCCACAAAGCCTGCACAAATGGTAGCTCTAATAGCAAAGAATCTGCCTGCGAGGCAGGAAACCAGGGTTCGATCCCTGGCTTGGAAAGTTCCTCTGGAGAAGAGATGGCAATCCACTCCAGTATTCTTGCCTGGAGAAATATATGGACAGAGAAGCCTGACGGGCTACAGTCCGTGGGGTCACAAAGAGTCAGACATGACTGAGAGACTAACAACAGTCCAGAAACCTGCACGACGGTGAGCGACACCTCAAAACAAGCTTCATAGTATTGCCAAGGCACAACTCTTGCAGCACACACAATTGATGAGTGGCTGTCACCTTTAGGCATGGGTCTTAACATGAATTCTTCTCCGCAAGGACTCTCCTTGTGCACTGATGGTACTGGATTAAACATTGCTCCCTTTTCCCAGAACCTCTAGACTGAGAATATCATTTTAAAGACCCTTCATCAGTTCATGACCTTCCCAGGTGAAAAAGTTTTTAAGGAGTGTGAATGCATCTTTCCATCATTGTTTGAGGCAGCACCATAAATTGTGACAGTCAAGTGAGGGCCAATGGAATGCAGCATCACACGCAAGCTCTGTGGATGGGAAACGGATCTGTCTAGGTGCCATCAAAGCATGGAACTGGCCATTAGTAACTCTGCTGAGGTCTCGGGTGCTGGGGAGCAGGAGGAGGAGAGCAGGGGGAAGTCCTGTGGGGCTCACATAGCCGGCCAGCTCCTCATCTCAAAGACAGAAATGAGGTTTGGCTGCATTTCAGCCCACTGATTGCTTTATTTCAAATTACCCTAACTACTTAGCATGGTAAATTAAGTTGAAACCCCCAAAAGTTTGCAGAGGATGTCATCTAATCTGATTAAAAGGAATATTCCCATCACAAGCAAGGGAGGAAATGGAAATTACGCTGAGTGCACTGCTATTAAATAATTTGCATAGACTTGCATATGCTCTACATCAGAAAAGCATATGCTCTTTAGATTTAACAAAATAATTTTCCTTCTCTAAAGACTGTTATAGTCTCTGTCCTTCCCTATCTGTCTTTTTCTTTTCTCATCTGTCTCTTCCTGAATGTTAAAATTATTTCATGGGAAGAGTACATGGTTATGCACAAATTACATGAAATATGCTAATAACCTTCCTGCTGGCAGGGCTGGGAGGTCTTGAAACTGCACTGTCAAACTTCCCATGTACCCTCCCCATTTCCCCAACTCCATCCTATCCCTTCATATAATTAAAGGCTCCCTTTACAGCCCTTAAAAGGTTGACTTAATTCATTTGGGGCTTCCATTGACGGGGGAGGGTGGTTATAACCAATCCTTTGACTCTACTTTCCAAGTCATGTTTTCCTAACCCTTAAGGAACAGCACCTAAATCAAAATGAAAATGAAAGGGAAAATCTCCAGCATGCTCATGTCATCTCTCTCTGTTGAGTCTATGATGCTGCCACTGTGGTTGCAAGTGTACAATAATCATCCTTGAAAGATTGCTGTACCTGCTCCGCTTTTCAAGGTTCAAAGCCCTTGATGAACGCTGGCTGCTTAACATTAAAGTGTCACCCCCATCTTTATCAATGGAGACAAGGAAGCCCAGATAGGTGAACATGATGCCTTAGTGGTGGTGGGGGGTGGAGGATGGGGGATGAAATCTATCTATTTTTGTATTCTCCGTGGATACTCACTAGTTTGGGGTAATATTTTAGCAGATCTCATGTTCGGTTGTAATGTAGCCAACAGAGGAATTCTAGTGAATTCCCCAACAAAATTACATTAGGATCAAATGTGATCGTTATAAACACTATCCAGATGTTGAGGATGGACTGGATATAACTCTTTAAGCCCCAAATTACAGTATAATAAATGCAAGCATGGGGATCTGCCAATACATCTGAATTTCGTGTCGGAAACCAGGTCTGACCTTAATTTAACTCTATAAGGAACTAAGAGTTTCCCCACTTGGATAGTTAGGATGAATCCAAAGATCTCCAAGTGCTATATTGTCACAAGTTTTATCACTTACTTGAAGAATGACTGTATCAGATTCTGGAGTCAGGCCAATCTTAGTGCAAGCGTTTTATTAACACATTTAGAAAGGAAACAGAATTGCAAATATAGAAATAACCATTGAGGTTATGAAGCAAACCTGTGAAATGAAATACAATGTAATATTAAAAATACATTTGTCCTTGGTAAATCTCACAGAGTTAAGATACTATAATAAGCACTAAAACATTTTATTATATAAACCAGGGTTGCAAACTAGCAGGGCTCACAGAGAAAGATGAAATTTAGCAAGGAAAAACTTTATTCTTTGTCCCTGAATTTTTCTTCTATATTCAGGGCTGATATAAATGGATAACTTTGTATTGTAGCTCAAGATCAGTACTGAATGTATCTTAATTAGAATGTTGGCGGTTATAGGGAAGATGAACATTTTAAATATTCTAATGTTGATATTTTTTAAAAAGCAGGCACTCTGGGAAGCTAGAATTCATAGACTAACCAAGCTGTTAAGCAGTAAACTATAGCATACTTACTAGCTGCATATTGTTGTGTTAATTTTTGCTGAAAGAAACAGAAAGTATTGGGCTGGCCAAAAAGTTCATTCATGGTTTTCCCTTAAGCTGTAACAAAACACCCAAGTGAACTTTTTGGCCAACCCATTTAAAAAACAAAAATGATTTAGGGAGTGCCAAGTATGCATCAATTTCTTAAAGAAATGTTTTTTGTCTGGATATATCAAACCATAGATTGGTCTCCTCCTGCAGAAACTTAAAATATAGTGCCAAAGACATGAGATTTGCAGCCCCCTAAATTCAGAAGTCAAATCCCAAACAAAATAATAGATGAGACAAGTAGAGTACAGCACTGAAGGGCACTGGGTGTCTCCTACCACCAGCTTGCCAAACAACAACACAAAAGCTATTTGTAGCAGTCAAAACATATTGATAAACACATGAAATCAGCTACCAAAAAAAACGTGCAACCTACAGCATTATAATTGTTAAATATAAGACTATTTTTTAAAAATCATACATTTGTTTGCAGCAAGAAATTAAAGATCTATGGTAAAGAATCTGCTTGCAATGTGGGAGACCTGGGTTCAATCCCTGAGTTGGAAAGATCCCCTGGAGAGGGGAACAGAAACCCACTCCAGTATTCTGGCCTGGAGAATCCCATGGGCAGAGGAGCCTGGCAAGCTACAGTCCATGGGGTTGAAGAGCGTCGGACATGACTGAGTGACTTTAACTTTCACCATCATATTTACATGGTCCGTCACCTCTCCCTCTGCTCCTTCTCAACCTTTGTCCTCAACAATTTTCTCACTCAGTGTATGACTCTGGGGCAGACAAAGTGTACAAAGGCGTTTCAAGAAGGGAAGGGTGGCTGAGAAAGAAGGACTTGGATGGGCCAGCACCATGGGCTTCAAAATATTCTCAACAGAACCATCTAAATGTCCATAGATAGATGAATGGATAAACAATTTGCGGTATATCCATACAATAGAATATTATTCAGCCATTAAAATCAAAGTCTGACACATGCTACAACCTTGAAAACATTATGCTAAGTGAAAGAAGCCAGTCACAGAAGAATGAACACTGTGTAATTCCATGTGTATGGGGTACACTTAGAACAAGCAAATTCGCAGAGACAGAAAGTCAAATAATGGTTACTGGAGGCTGAGAGGAGGGTGGAATGGGGAGTTTTTGTTTATGGGGACAGAGTTTCTGTTTCGGATGGTGGAAAAGCTTCTGGAAATGGATTGCGGTAATGGTTGCACCACAGCTTGAATGTACTTAAGACCAACTGAACTGTACACTAAAAAATGGATTAATTGGTAAATTTTATGTTATGTATATTCACCATTAAAGAAAAGGTAGTCTCAGGGAAAAGACAATGGAAGCCAAGCTGCCTGGCAGAGTGTCTGGAGTACACAAGGGAAAGATGAGTGGGTGCTGGTAGAACAGGATTGCAGAAAATAGACTTCCTCCCAGGGTCAGGGGTAGAAAACGGGAGGGTGGAGGGAATTTACAAGTGTCTGACCGTCCTAAAGGCAATATTCAATCAAAAAACAAAGCAACCACTGCACCAAGCATCTTCTGGGCAAGGATGCCAGTTTTTCACTCCTGTCATCAGCCATCAATGTGATGTTAGAAATAAAATAAATGTTTACTATGGGGTTTCTCAAAATCACTGCAGATGGTGATTGCAGCCATAAAATTAAAAGACACTTACTCCTTGGAAGAAAAGTTATGAGCAACCTAGATAGTATATTCAAAAGCAGAGACATTACTTTGCCGACTAAGGTCCGTCTGGTCAAGGCTATGGTTTTTCCAGTAGTCATGTATGGATGTGAGAGGCGGACTGTGAAGAAGGCTGAGCACCGAAGAATTGATGCTTTTGAACTGTGGTGTTGGAGAAGACTCTTGAGAGTCCCTTGGACTGTAAGGAGATCCAACCAGTCCATTCTGAAGGAGATCAGCCCTGGGATTTCTTTGGAAGGAATGAGGCTAAAGCTGAAACTCCAGTACTTTGGGCACCTCATGCGAAGAGTTGACTCATTGGAAAAGACTTTGATGCTGGGAGGGATTGAGGGCGGGAGAAGAAGGGGACGACCGAGGATGAGATGGCTGGATGGCATCACTGACTCGATGGACGCAAATCTGAGTGACCTCCGGGAGTTGGTGATGGACAGGGAGGTCTGGCGTGCTGCAATTCATGGGGTTGCAAAGAGTCGGACACGACTGAGCGACTGAACCGAACTGAACTGATGGGATTTCTATTTCTAAGCTTATGCTACCAGAAACCGGAGCTAGAACTTGGGGAGTAGAGGAGAGAGAAGAGGAGATATGTAACAACAGGACAACTACCACCATTTATAGTAAACTTACTGCGTCCTACATAGGCACTGGAAGTGTTTTACATGCATTTTCTTATTTAATCCTCTCAAGCATCTGTGAGGTAGGAATTATATTTATCCCCATGTTACAGATGCAGAAACAGAGGCATAAAGAGGTTAGGTCTCTGGCAGGTAGACAAGTGGAAGAGCCAGCTGGTCATCTGGTTCCAATTTAGGGTCTCTGCCCTCAAGGCATAAAAAAGGGTAGACCAGTAATCCTCAAACTGGAACTCTTTTTCAAACATACAGGGTTCAGAGAGACATAAAGCTGTGAAAGTAAATGAGGATAAGGTAAAAAAAACTCATATATGTATTTGAGTGGAAAATGAAGGAAGAGCATGCAATGGGGCCTGAGGATTTGTTAGAGATGGGGGAAAATACCAAGAGTGTGAATGGCACCAAGTCAAAAGAAAAGAAGGTTTCAAGAATGTCAGTAATATCAAAGGCTCCAGAGAAAGATGGAACAAGATTAGGCTCGTACCACGAGGTGAGAGTGCTGTAGCAATCCACCCCAAACCTCAGGCTTTAGAAAACAAAGCTTTGCTCAAGATACATGCCCCTCACTGGATGGCTGGGAATTCCTCTCCACACTGATGTTCTTTCTCCAGGACCTGGCAGTCACCATCTGAAGCACTGCCCTTTGCATGGGAGAGAGGATAGGAGGGTGGCTGACTAAGGCCTAGCTCATAAAAGATTTCACATGTAAATGCACGTGTCATTTCTGCTCATATCTCACTGGTGGAAGCCAGCAATTTGGCCAAATCCAAATGCAGGGGGTGGGGAAGTGAAGTTTTACCATGAGCCTAAAAGAGATCAGAAATACTTGGTGGACAGCACTGCTAACTACCCATGAGGAGTCTCAGTTACAATACATCCCCAAATGTTTACAGTGCTCCCCAGATTAAAAACTTTTCTTACCTCTGTCATCTCACAGGAGACCCACAAATCAAGATATGTTTTATTATTTCCATTTTAAAGCCAAGGAAACAGGTTTAAAGAAATTAAGTTACTTAATTACCAATGTCACATACTACTAAGTGGCTCCTCAGTCCTTGGGAGTCTCCAGGCAAGCATACTGGAGTGGGTTGCCATTTCCTCCTCCAGGGGATCTTCCTGACCCAGGGATCGAACCTAAGTCTTCTGCGTCTCCTGAACTGGCAGGCAAATTCTTTATCACTGTGCCACCTGGAAAGCCCTTAAGACCAAATAGCAAGGCTGGGAATTGAACTCTAGTTTCCTGATACTTAGTCTAGTCTAGGGCTGTTTCCTGGATGCCTCTAGGCACATGGATGGGGGCAGATGCCAGATTCTGGTGGTTGAGAAATTAGTTGGAAGTGAAGAAATGGAAGAGCGTACACACTAAGATGCTTGGATTTGATCTCGCAGCCATGGGAAGTTTCCTAGCTGGAGAGTGATATATTGAAAGGAATGTTTTAAAAGCTTAATTTACAGCCCTTCCAGTATAACCCAGACAGGCAGTCACACACTCCAGGAAGGATTAATTGTTTCAGCCTTTCAGGAAAGTGAGTTGGCAATATAGATCAGGAATCTTTTAAGAAAAGTTCATTCTCTTCTAAAACTCTTCTATAAGAATATATCAGATAAGGATTAGTAGGCCCATTATTATTACAGAGAAGCATTTTAATCACACACACAAAAAAATATTTCAGAAAAAATTTAAACACCCAAACATAGGCAAGTAAGAAAATGTAGTTAACCCACAAGATAGAATATGAGGCTACCTTTCAAAACATTTTGTGGTGTAGGGAAAATCCCCATAATGTAAAGTTAAAAAAACAGAATATAAAACTGTACAGTGTTGAGACAGTTATGAAGATATAGACACATATATTCTTTGGGTGGTTGGTTTATGGATGATTATATTTCATGTAGACTTCATTGGGTTTCCTAATTTTCTACAATACTTGCGTTACTTTTATGAGAAAAAAATAAGAAATTGATAACTACATAAGGTAATTAGAAGACAGTAGAAACAATGAAAAATCTAGCCTTTTATGGGGGCACAGGGCAAGAGGAGAAGTTTGTTATTGTGTTGTTTTATTTTAACTGAAAGATGTTACACTGTCTGTGAGGTCCAGAGGCACCACTGGAAAGCCTAGTTATTAACCACAGCAGGAATAGAGCTGCAGGAAAGACAATTTAATTACATACCATGGCTTCATCTAGCTGCCCCTCTTTTTTTAACTTTTTATTTTATGTTGGAGTATAACCAATTAACAATGTTGTGACAGTTTTGGGTGGACAGCAAAGGGACTCAGCTGTACATATACATGGATCTGTTTTCCCCGAAACTTTCTTCCACCCATGCTTTAGCAGTCCCTCTTTTTATACAGAGGAAGAGAATAGAATTAATCTTGACCTTAGTCAGAATGCTACATTTGTGTGGCCAGTTGTCACTCCCCTACGGTTTAGAAAAAGATTGTACTGAGAAGAGACCTGGGCTCTGAACTGAGTCATGAACTCCTAATACCTAGGGATCTCAATGGTTTCCTCATTTGTTAACAAGCACAGGGTTAAAACAGATGATCTTTAAAACATTTTTCAGCTTTAAGTCTTAAGACTATTTTAGTCCATATTAATTCATGTTAATGAAATCAACCTATAAGAATATTTGTGTGAAACATTTTCAGATAGACCGTCCAGCAAATAAAAGTAAACTGAAATGCTTTTCTATATGTGCCAGTACTCTAGGTGCCATATTAAATTTAAGAGTACTTTCTCCATCATCTAACATTCCCAAAAATGGTTCATTAACTTAAAAGTTAGCTGTGAGACTTTTGAAAAGCTTTACAATGGAATTATCCTCTGTTTCCCTCCAAGACTAAAGTGTGAAGTGAAAGTCATTCAGTCATGTCTGACTCTTTGAGGCTCCATGGACTATACAGTCCATGGAATTCTCCAGACCAGAATACTGGAGTGGGTAGCCTTTCCTTTCTCCAAGGGAATCTTCCCAACCCAGGGATTGAACCCAGGTCTCCCGCATTGCAGGCAGATTCTTTACCAGGGAAGCCCAAGAATACTGCAGTGGGTAGCCTGTCCCTTCTCCAGTGGATCTTCCCAACCCAGGAATCTAATTGGGAAAAGAGCCCAATTAGAGGTGAAAGATGTGGGAGACCTCTTAACACACAGACAAGAACACACCATAAAGGACTCTTTTTTGGTATTACCTACTTTGCTTTGATAGACAGTTAGCTTGTATTTTTCTTTTGGACACCAATACCATTAACTGAGAAATTTGGGGGAAATTTGCAAATATAAAACACAACTCAGTTTCACCAAGGAGGGAGACGTAAGGGCTTCCCTGGTGGCTCAGATGGTAAAGAATCCACCTGCAGAGCCAGAGACCTGGGTTCGATCCCTGGATTGGGAAGACCCCCTGGAGGAGGGCATGGCAACCCACTGCAGTATTCTTGCCTGTAGAATCCCATGGACAGAGGGCTCTGCTGAGCTGCAGCTCATGGGGCAACAGAGTTGGACACGACTGAGCGACTAACACAGCACAGCACAGGGGGACACAAAATAGACCCAACTCATCTTAATCTCCAGATAAAGAACAAAAGCCTTCATTCAATAAGTACAGAAAGTATTTTACAGCAGGATTCAGCAAACTTTTTCTTAAAAGGCCAGATAGTAAATAATTTGGGATTTTCCGGCTAGAGAAGGGTCTCATTCGTAAATATTCAATTCTGCCTTTGTTTTACAAAAGCTTCCACAGACAATAATGCACATGAATGAGTGGGTGTTGCTATGTTTCAGTAAAACTTTATTCGTAAAAACAGATGGCCAGCCAATTGGCTTGACCCTGCTGTAAAGCACATCTTCTCTTTATGCATCCAGTTAAGCTTAAAAGATGAGGATAAAAAGGAAGAGGAAGAAAAATATAGTAAGCAGAAAAACTGAGATGAAAAGGGAAGAGCCAAGTGGAGAGGCAGAGAGAATGCAAGAAGAGTAGTGATTTGAGCCTAAGGAGGAAATTAAAATAATATCCATATAGAAAAAGAGGTCAGTGTAGAAAAAACAAAACAAAACATTTTTAAGAGGGAAAAGGAAGAGAGAAAGACAAAGTGAAAAAGATAAGAAAAACAGCACAGAAGTAGGAAATCTATTTCAACTATTGTCAGTGGACAAATTTTCCACAAAGAAAAATGCCAGGAGTCATTTATAAACAAAAACACAACTAAACTCGATGGGATTTTTTCCCCCTAAGAAGTAAGTAAAGAATGTTTCACTCAGAGCTTGAAGTTTTAATTAATAAAAAAAATTTTTTTAACATTATATGCAAGAAAACCAGACCGAAGGAATACAGAGAAAAAGGAGGTGCAAAAGTGTATCAAATGGGGACAGGACAGGGTGGTGAGAGTCAGGAAAAAAAAAAAGTGTAAACTTTCCCTGTCCTCTCAGTCTCTGCTCTCTGTAATTTAAAGTGCCAAATTTGATCTGCAACCCTCTGGTCTTGCTGGAGATTTCCCGGAAAAAAATTTTTGCTGGCACATGCCCAGCACAGCCCCTTCACTTATCCTAAACCCAAGCAGTTCCAGCCTACCACCGACTTGCCTTTCCAGAAACGGCTCAATGTCAAATTCCTTCCTGGCACTATGAACTCAGAGTGTAAACTGGTCTTAAATGACAAGGGTGGAAAATCAACCCTGGGTTGATTTCCTCATTCACTGGTCACACCTTAGCATTTCCTTTCAGTTAAGAATCACACCAAAAGGACCTCCAGACCTAGGGGTCCTCTGGATCTTTAGTTCTAATGACTAGAGTATACTCTTCAGGTCTGACCTTTCAAACTTCAAAACTGAAGAGGTACATGTGAGAAAAGAGAATAAAGAACTCATGACCACTGGGCAGAATTACACTTAAACCATCTTGATTAAGTGAGGGGCCTCCCACTCTCATACTCCCACTCTTCGACCCCTTCCATTCCTTTCTCTAGCCTGGTGGGCTGCAGTCCATGGGGTCGCTAAGAGTTGGACAGGACTGAGTGCCTTCACTTTCACGTTTCACTTTGATGCATTGGAGAAGGAAATGACAACCCAGTCCAGTGTTCTTGCCTGGAGAATCCCAGGGACGGGGGAGCCTGGTGGGCTGCCGTCTATGGGGTCGCACAGTCAGACGCGACTGAAGCGGCTTAGCAGCAGCAGCACACTCTTTCTCTCTCCTCAAGAGAGACAATTCAACAGCCTCTTCTCAATCCAAACCTGGCTTTAAATAACACTCACATTCAGGAAGTTCTTCTTTACATTTAACCCAAATTCCTTCTGCTTCAGTTAAAACCCACTTCGTCAGTGGAGATTCAGAACAGCTGGTTCCCATTCTCTTTCTGGTGATTCTTCTTAAAGATTCATAGGCTTATAAAGGACAACCATACCAATTTCACCCAAGGCATACAGCTTCCCTGAGTATTTTCCATGAATATTTCATTATATTTATCAATAACCAATTGCCCAATAATCAATAACTGTGGAGACGTTACTCACTGAGCAAAGTTCTACAGATGAATAAAGACAACAGTCGCTATCCAATTACTCAAGGGACTCCTGCATTAGTAAATATCTATGCTTTTGTGAAGACGATACTAGTTTGAAGTTCAGACAGAACAAAGACTAAACCTAGAGCAGAGTGCTTATGTCTGCATAGGAAAGCATGTAGGAATGACCAATCTTTGGCCAACTGCCTACCGCTCTGCTCAAGAATATCACCTCTTTGTGTGAGCAAGATGAAGCATTTAAGAATTTTGAAAGATAGTACCCAACGTTGGTCTCCCACTGTAATTTTACCTCCCTGCCTCTCATCACATAGTATAGTTTCTTCTCTAAAGGATTAAAACAACAAAAAAATAAAAACAAACATAAAAATAAAACCCTGGAGCAATACAAAAGATCTTCAGCTGACTTTTGGGAGCAAACAACATATGTTCTTGAACATCTGTGTTCTTCCTAAGCTTTTTTTTTTTTCCCATTATTGTCAAGAGAAAAGAAGTTTAGTGGAATGTTTCTCCACAGAGGCACAAGTCTGTAATACTCCCTGTTGATTACATATAAAAGACACAAAATATTAGTTTATTAAAAGCAGCTTCAACCATTGCTGTACAAAGCAGTTCTCTGATGGAACAGATTTATGAAGTAACAGCTGAAAGGTATGCAGATCACAAGATACATGACAAATGTACTTTATTACATGGATCAGAAATACCATATGTACTAGCAGTTACTGTACAGTGATACACAACACCCAACTAAGACTATTTAAAGGTTTTGCTGATATTGAAAACTATAAAGACACAATGTGAGAGTGAGAAAGTGTTTCATAAGATAGTATAATGCCAAGACAAGTCATCGCTTTAGGAAATTAAATATACTCTGCATATTATAAACTTAATGTATTATAAAACAATGTCATTCTTTAAATTAAAATGTGAAGGATTTCACCCTATTCATTGTTTAAAGCAGATGTTTTAACGTTTTTCCATACTTTAAAGCAGAACTTGGAATGAATACCAGACTTAACGACATTAACAAATTTAAGAAGATTTCAGATTGTTATTTCCACCAAAAAGATACTTAAGTCTGCAATCATGGGGCGCCAAAAAACTAAAAAAGGGCTAAATAAGTACAGTACATTTCAAAGTGAACAACTTCCTGTAAGGCACTCCTTGGCTGGAAGACTTACCCAGCTTTCCACTGAAATTCCAAGTACAATATTTGGGTCCATTCTGCCACATTCCAACCAAGTGGCTGTCCAGCATTACCCCAACAGGACAGTCCTCCCAAGGCTACTTGTTTCACCTCCCAACAAACATCTTAGAAGGCTCTTCCTTAAGACTGAGTCGAAACCAGTCTCTGAAGTGTACCATCAGAGACATTCATTCTACACACCAGACAGTCTTGATCACAGTTTAATAGTTGCATAGCTTTGGGCAAGTTTACTTACCTCTCCAAAGTTGGTTCCTCCTCTGCAAACAGGGATTATAAGAGTATTGATCTCACAGTATTGACTTAGGGATTAAATGAAATAGTATAAGTAAAAAATTTAACACATTAAGCAATCTCTAAATGTTGGCTGTTATTACTAATATCTTAGGAAATGAGGCTTCCCAGGTGGTTCATGGGTAAGAATCTTCCTGCCAGTGTAGGAGATGCCCGTTTGATCCCTGGGTTAGGAAGATGCCTAGGAGGAGGAAATGGCAACTCACTCCAGTATTCTTGCCTGGGAAATCCCATGGACGAGGAGCCTGGTGGGCTACAGTCCATGGGGTTGCAGTCAGACACAACTAAGCACACACACACCTTTTATTCCTGCTCTAAAATATGTGCAGGAGATTCCTGGCATTCAACTGTGTAAACTTTAGAGGGGGTTGTAAGCAGGCACAAAGCTGGCCTTGGCCTTCCTGCTACCTGATGGGACCCCACGAACAACAGAGTGTCCTTAAACTGGCCTGAGGACTTAACAGTTCCCTAATACCCCTCATGGACAGAAGAGTTTGGCAGGTTACAGTCCATGGGGTCTCAAAAGAATCAGACATAATTTAGCAACTAAACAACAATCCCCCTAAACATTTTGTTAAACTGGTATGCACCTAATGCAATGGAGTTTTTATATTCTGGCAAATGCAGAGGGAAAGCATGATATTTTGTGCTTGGCGTGAATGTGAATGTGAATCACTCTGCCAAGTGGCATCAGAAGTCAGTCTCTCAGCTCGTAAGCTTAGTCAGCAACCCACCATCTGCATCTCAGTTGTAGTATTTAAATAGGTGGGAATTCCCTAAAGTCTCTTTAGATTCCTCCTATTTGTTCTATTTGTGGCTACCACTTCACTTCACTACTCCTACACACTACCCTTCACCATCAACACACTCCAGATATTTAACACACATTTCAGATATTTAAAACAAGTCATTTATAGCCGATTACTACTTTCTCTAACTCCTAAAAATCATATTCCAGATATATTGACCCAAATTTTGAAAATATCCACATCTCCTCATAAGCAAATATATTCTGCTACCTATTTATTCTAGGCAGCATGTAAACTAGTAAAGGGAAGATGTATATAAAATGACATTAGAGGAAGAGATGTAGTCAAAACCACTGATTCTTAAAGCTTCAACTGCAGTTTACATTTCTTCTCTGATTAGCAGCTTGAGTACCAATGAATGTGTGCTATACCATTAGGATGGGGTCAACCCATTTTAAGGGTGTGCTACTAAAGGAATGCCACTAAAGGAACGCCAGTCTGGTTTGGGCCTGGAGATTTGAGATTTGAGAAGAGATCTATACATCATTTCTCTATTGAAATCTGCTCTTTATCTGATCTTGAGTATCCCCAATGGACTGAACCAAAAGTATTCTATCCTAAAACTACTTTTTTTCTTAGCAAGTTTGCACACCCTTAAGAGGCAGAATGGCATTATAAGAGGATAGGCTCTGGTGCTTGACTGTCTGAATTTGAGTCCCAGCTATATGGCCTGTCTGCTTCAGTTTCCACTGGTGTATATAGAGATAACAGGATTGCTGAGAAGATTAAATGAGTTAATACTTGAAAGATTTTAGTGTTTGGGATCACATGTACACCCGTGGTGGATTCATGTCAATGTATGGCAAAACCAATACAGTATTGTAAAGTAAAATAAAGTAAAAATAAAAATTTTAAATAAATAAATAATAACAGAAAAAAAAAAAAGATTTTAGGACTAAATGGAACAACAGACTGGTTCCAAATAGGAAAAGGAGTACGTCAAGGTTGTATATTGTCACCCTGCTTACTCAACTTATATGCAGGGTACATCATGAGAAACGCTGGACTGGAAGAAGCACAAGCTGGAATCAAGATTGCTGGGAGAAATATCAATAACCTCAGATATGCAGATGACACCACCCTTATGGCAGCAAGTGAGGAGGAACTAAAAAGCCTCTTGATGAAAGTGAAAGAGAAGAGTGAAAAAGTTAGCTTAAAGCTCAACATTCAGAAAACAAAGATCATGGCATCTGGTCCCATCACTTCATGGGAAATAGATGGGGAAACAGAGGAAACAGTGTCAGACTTTTTTTGGGGGGGGGGGCTCCAAAATCACTGCAGATGGTGACTGCAGCCATGAAATTAAAAGATGCTTACTCCTTGGAAGGAAAGTTATGACCAACCTAAATAGCATATTCAAAAGCAAAGACATTACTTTGCCAACTAAGGTCCATCTAGTCAAGGCTATGGTTTTTCCTGTGGTCGTGTATGGATGTGAGAGTTGGACTGTGAAGAAAGCTGAGCACCGAAGAATTGATGCTTTTGAAGTGTGGTGTTGGAGAAGACTCTTGAGAGTCCCTTGGACCGCAAGGAGATCCAACCAGTCCATTCTGAAGGAGATCAGCCCTGGGATTTCTTTGTAGGGAATGATGCTGAAGCTGAAACTCCAGTACTTTTGGGCACCTCATGCGAAGAGTTGACTGATTGGAAGACTCTGATGCTGGGAGGGATTGGGGGCAGGAGGACAAGGGGACAACAGAGGATGAGATGGCTGGATGGCATCACTGACTCGATGGACGTGAGTCTGAGTGAACTCCGGGAGTTGGTGATGGACAGGGAGGCCTGGCGTGCTGTGGTTCATGGGGTCGCAAAGAGTCGGACATGACTGAGCAACTGAACTGAACTGAAGACTAAATGACTAAGGCCTGATATGGAATCAATAAATGAAAGCAATTTTTATTGTCCTTAGATAATATTTTAAACTTGATTTTTTAAAAAACAAAAACAAAATGTCACATTAAATCCCTAACGTGATTTAGCCCACTCAATCTCATTCCAAAAAAAGGTTTGGTGCTTAGCTTGAGCTCCACCTGGTGGTTTTACAGAATTATCTGAAAGACATCAGTCAAAGAGATGACAAAAAGCTAGGCTAAATCATTTAAGGGTTTAGAGGACTAATTTACAACCTTCAGGAAAAGCAATAAAGAAGTGATCATATGCTGTACTTATTTCAGAATGCTACAGTTCCCACCAAAAGTAGGTAGCAAAAATCCTGCTGACCACACAATTCAGGAACTCAGTGACCTTAGATGCACCCATCACAAACTCTGCCAGCTTTTGATAGCCAACTTGTCAGAGGACACAGGACTCTTGAGAATTCTCAAATACATCTTTATATTATTTTGGTTCTGTTAACATTTATGTTAAATCCTGACTATACAAACTTGATGAGTAGACAAACATTAAGTGAATAGCCTAACATCACTGAAAGGTCCTGGATGAAAAAAAAGATACTGTCTACCATTGGGAGTCCAACTGGAGATTATCAGTCTCAAAAAACATGAACAAATACTTAGCACTGGCCTCTAACCTCCAACTTAAAGAAAATCTGCCCAAAAACATACCTGACAATGCTACTGAATTTTAAATAAACACCAAGTGTGTAACATCCTTGATGTAGACAATTCCTATGACGGGTGAAAAGAGCAAACAACTTAGCTGGTATATTTATGCTGATATTGTCATGGCTTAAATAGACAATTTTAGCGACTTTTTATTTCATGAATTAACATTATGTATTTCCTGTTCCTCACAAACTCTGTTGTTCAAAATTACACCAAAAGGCAAAAAAAGGCCATGAACTTTTTTGAACTTTTCAACTCACATCTTCTATTAGCTTAAGTATTTAAAAATAATCCACTTTTTGGTGAACTAACCACTAAGTAGATTGAGAAGTTTATTATATAAAATAATCCTAAGACTTTACTAGTGTTAAATTTCAGCTTCACATCTCCTAAAAGATTTGGGTTGTGTCCTTTTCATTTCTATATTGTGTCCCAGCCTAGCAACATGCCCAGTACAACATTTGTGTCATGATTAAGTGATTATTCTAATAGGTCTCACTTTTAACTTGGTTTTCCTAAGAATCTAACAGCCTCTTCTGAGTTCACCCATGAGGGCGAACACCTTGCCTTGTTCCCTGGGTCCCTAACACCTGGAAGTCTGCTAGATTTCTACACGACCACACAGGCAGACCTCATTTTATATGCTTTGCATATAATTTTTTTTTTAACAAACTGAAGGTTTGTGGCAACCCTCTGTCAAATAAGCCTATCAGCGCCATTTTCCCAACAGCATTATTTTAAGTTATATATCTTTTTTTTTTAACATAAAAGGCTGCTGCAAAATAGACTAATATAAACATAATTTTTACATGCACTAGGAAACCAAACAACTCATGTGGTTCTCTTTATTGTGGTGGTTTGGAATAATGTGCAGTATCTCCAAGATATGCTGTCCTAAGCTAATATTTTCTTTGAATCTTCAAGAATGTAGCACTTCCCAAACTGATGTGACCATGTAATGTATTTTTTTCACAACACATCCAGAAAATCTGAGAACTATACTCTGAGAATAATATGAAAACTGAAGAACATTAAACTAGTTCCCAGGATGTTTAAATCTTCTGAAAAGATGGAACACACTAATTTGTACATGTTAATATTCTACCTAAAAATTTAAGATTTTTAAAAATTGAAGTGAAGAATCTGGTCTTCTCTACTACTAGGAAACCTTAAGGATATATGAAAGAACAGATCTTTAGGATCTGATGTATCTTTTACTCTGAATTATACAAAATCAAAACTCCAAATAAGTACTGATTATATGATCCACTGACATATTTTTCAAGTGATACAATTTACTTTAAATCTGAGTTATCTTAAATTTGTCAGCATGATGTCATATTTTACTTTTTCTAAGACCGAACGATTACAACTGCATTAACACTTGAGAGAATTCTGATGTCTGATAATCGCCGCATATAGGACAACATTCAATTGAAATATCAAGTGTACTTTTACTCATCAAATATTTTATTCAAGTTACCAAATTTGAGGAGTTATGTTGGGCTTGAAGAAAAGGGCCAAGTTGAAAAATGGAAATAAACTTTTCATTTGGTGGAAGCTGAAATCCATGTATACATTCTAATCAAAGACCTGTCCCATGTTGCATTTTTCAAGTTTTTAGAGTCTACCAGGTCAAACCCTTTGCTGCCTTCATGGCTTTTACTTTGCTTTTTCCCTTCTTTCTCTCTCGCTTTGCTTTCAGCCTTTTCCTTTGCCTCTGGTTCATCCATATGGGGTACTGCCCATGCTGGTCTAGAAGAGTCTTTTTGTTTCTCTTAATATCAGTCTCCATTTTCATGTCATCTGAATAAAAAATGGGAAAACTATTAATACTCACAAATGAAGAAACAGCCCCATGATAAAGCACATTAATGTAATGAGGACATTGAATTTAAAAGTGGCATGCAACTACAAAAGCAAAAAAATCACACATCCTTTATTTGTGCAATGCTCTTTGACTAATACTCAAAGAACTCCTTACAGCACATTCAAGAGAATCACACACATGCCATGTGTTCCCACAACCATGAAAGACATAAAACATCTGTGAGGAACTAGAAACATCATCTATTTAATCACTGAGAAACTTTCTTAAGAAGGTTGATATGCAATCCAATCAAAAAATAGGCAAAGACTGAAAGAGACGTTTTTCCAAAGAGATACACATGACCAATAAGCACATGAAAAGATGTTCACATCGCTAATTATTAGAGAAATGCAGATCAAAACTACAGTGAGGTACCACCTCACACTGGTCAGAATGGTCATCATTAAAAAGTCTACAAATAACAATGCTAGAGGGTGTGTGGAGAAAAGGGAGCCCTCCTACATTGGTGGTAGGAATGTAGGTTGGTGCAGGCACTGTGGAAAACAGCATGGAGGTTCCTCAGAAAACTAAGAATAAGAATTACCATATAATCCAGCAATCCACTCCTGGGCATATGTCCAGACAAAACTATAATTCAAAAAGATACAAGCACCTCTATGTTTGCAGCAGCACTATTTACAGTAGCCAAGACATGGAAAGAACCTAAATGTCCATCAGCAGATGAATGGATAAAAAAGATGTGGTACATATATACAACTGAAAACTACTCAGCCACAAAAAAAGAATGAAATAATGCCATTTGCAGCAATATGGATGCAACCAGAGATTATCATACTAAGTGAAGTGTCAGATGGAGAAAGCCATATACGATATCACTCATGAGTGAACTCTAAAATATGACAAAAATGAATCTATCTATAAAACAGAAACAGAATCAGAGCTATTGAGAATAAACTGGTGGTTGCCAAGGGGGAGGGCAGTGAGAGAGGGCTAGATCGGGAATCTGGGATTAGCAGATACAAACACATATATAGAATGGGTAACCAACAAGGTCCTACTGTATAGCATAGAGGATTATATTCAACATCCTGTGATAAACCACAAAGGAAAAGAATATGAATAAGAATGTATATATATATAACCTTTTTGCTATATAGCAGTAATTAACATAACATGGCAACTAAACTATACTTCAACTATACTTCAGTAAAAAATAAATTAAAAACAAAGAGAACACTGTTACAATTGTCCTTTTATGATAGTAAAAGTTAAATAGGAAACATTTAGGAGATATGGATTTGAATTACTGCCTTAGGGCTAAGTAAATGGTTCTGAAAACATGTGAGTTAAAAGAACACTTCTCAGATTAGTTGCTTTCTTGAGCTAACTAAAATAGTTGTGTCAATAAGAAGTACACTCAACCTTCTAACAGACAGGCCTTAAGAAGAACATAAACTATTAGGAATGACTGGTCACTTTCAATGAAGTGTACCTAGAAGAGGTACAGTAGCAAGCAGCAAGCTTCTGATGACAGAGCAGACCTGATACTCTGGGGCTGCCATACTTCTTTACCCAGGTCACACTCAAGGTATCCAGCTCTTCTAACAGGAAGCTCAGCACAGCAGTGCTGTGGTCCATCTTTCATCAACCTTATCTGTTGTGGAGGACATGTCCAGAATGTCCTCCTCTGGGAACTCACCAGGGTGTACAGGTCTTCTGTGAACTGTGCTACCTGACATTAGTTCATTTGTCTGGTTTACTGTCTGTCTCCTCCAATGTGATGTGAATCTCATTAGGATGGAGACCATTTCTGTTATTCATCATTGTTGCCTCAAGACCTAGAACAGTGCCTGATATACATTAGCCATTCAATAACTGGTCAGTGAATGTTTATTCTGGGTGCTGTTCTAGGTTCTGTTCCAGTGGTCCAAATAAGCTTTGCCCTCATGGACTTCTCAATGGTCTGCTGAGGAGAGAATAACAAAGCAAACTTCAGCCTGTGGTTAGAGCCTTTTCAAAGAGAAGTGTTGGAATGAGATTAAGTAGGACGAGGCAGGCTGTGGTAAACACATGGAAAGATAATGAGGAGATTTAAGCATGGGAATGACATAATTGACTTATATCCTGAAAAGATCATACTGGGTGATGTGACAAAAACGAATCAGAAACGAGCAAATGCTGAGACAGAAGTAAAATGGCTACTACTGTGGTTCAGGCAAGAGACAACTGTCATTAAAGTAAAAGCATGAAAGCAGAAGAAAAATGGATAGATTCTGAATGTATTTTGGGGATAGTCAAGATGTGCTGATGGTTTACAGGTGGGTGATAAAACAAAGACCAGGGATAATGACTACTATATAGAGACATTATATACATATATCAAACATAATATACATATAATATATATACATATTATATATACATATTATATAATGACACATTATATACAGCCTCCAACTTCAGACTATATTCAAACACAGAGCACCCAGAATCTGTCAAAATCAAATACAGGGAAACAGATCTTTAAGGTAGTAAGGACAGAGGACTCTCAGAATGGAACCTAGATCATGCAAAGGGTAAAATGAGGAGACCTACTTCTATCCTGCCTAGTTCTTGATGCCTGTGTACCCTTCCAACAACTGTGTGTCTGGGTTTGTCTATTCCCATAGTACTGTCTATTTCTGAGACACGTAGGCTATTGTAATGGCTTCCCTAGTGGCTCAGACAATAAAGCATCTGCCCACAATGTGGGCAGACCTGGGTTCGATACCTGGGTTAGATCCCTGGGTTGGGAAGATCCCCTGGAGAAGGAAATGGCAACCCACTCCAATACCCTTGCCTGGAAAATCCAATGGACAGGAGAGCCTGGTAGGCTACAGTCCAAGGGATCGCAAAGAGTCAGATCTGACTAAGTGACTTCACTTCACCTAGGCTATTGTATAAGCACCAAAGGCTCTGAATAATCCAAAACATGCTTACTCACATGAACTGGCTTTAAAATAGCTAAACACAGAATCTCCAGTAGCACCTACAAAGAATTATGTGGCATGGAAGGTTTGTAGAGGAGCAAGTGTGAGAAAATGAAGATAGTTGAAAAGGAAAAAGTCACAAAGGGAAGTTTGATATAATTAAAAAGAAAATTTTTTAAACATAATCTCACCTGTTTCATCCTTCACCACACACTGCATTTTCTCTTGACAATGTTTGGGTTCTACCACAGTTGCTATCTCTTGAACGTCTTTCATTAAAACATCACCATCTATTTTAAGAATATTTTTAAGTCTGCTGAGCTCCTTTGGGGCGTTCTTTTTTCTCTTTTCAGCACGCATCTTCCTTTTCCACTTACTCCGTAAACTTTTAGCCATATTTTACCTGGAAAGTTCACAAAATTACATTTTCAAAAGCAACTATTTACTATTAAAAAAAAAAGGCAAATCTTTGGAAAACCCAGTCAAAAGGTATCTCTGCACCACATGAACAATTGGAAAGAAAACTCTTCACTCTGCTCATGGATTATGATGGCATAATGTGCAAATTATGTGAGGATCAATAAGGCATATACAGCCACTAAATAACAATTAAAAACACCAAATCCAACAGCCACTAAATAACACAAATAGCAAACCAAACTCCCTGTGGCCACTGGCACATTGTACTGTATGTCAGCCAATTCTGAAAGCTCCTGTAGTTTCCACACGAGATGTAGAAATTTAACCATACATGATGTAGAAATTTAATTTCCTCCAAAACACGAAGAGCACCGTTGCCTTACATTCATGTAACAACTTATAAAATATTTTATAAATCTTTTAACTGCATCTTGATTTCCCCCAAACCTACAGGTGATCTTACCCACCCCAATTTTCCTCATTATCCACCCTTTTAAGTCAATCTAGGTATTTCAAGGGATTCCCTTGTAGCTCAGCTGATAAAGAGTCTGCCTGCAATGAAGGAGACACGGGTTTGATCCCTGGCTCAGGAAGATCCCCTGGAGAAGGAAATGGCAACCCACTCCAGTATTCTTGCCTGGAGAATCCCAAGGACAGAGGAGCATGGCAGTCTACAGTCCATGGGGTCGCAAGAATAGGACATGACTTAGTGACTAAACCAGCAGGTATTTCAAACTTGTATATTTCTATTCTTGATATCTCTCCACCCCTTAGTCCCAGCCTGTCCCCCATAGAGTAGTCAAAGTGAGCTTTTAAAAACTTGAAGGGCATATACAGTCTTTCTTGAAATTAACGATTTTCTGCCTCACATACTCAAGATCTACAAGGTTATTTGTGACCTGGCTCCTGCCTCCTTCAACTTCTATCTCCTATGCTCCACCCCTCCACAATTACATCTGAAAACAGCCCAATCAATGACAACCAAGGGACAGCGTGGGAATGTGATGAGAGCTGGGAAGTGATTGCAGGGATTATTAAGAATTTAGAGGGAAACTTGTAGGTATGACTTACAACATCATCTTAATTGTGCCGACAGATTTACATTTGAATGTGTATATACAAAATATTCTATACACTTTAAATATGTGCAGTTTGTTGTGGTAATCACACATCAATAAAGCAGTTAAATGACATTTGGGGAAAAAAAAAAGAGAGAAAAATGTCCAAATGACGTTGATTTGAGTTCAGTATCTTTACATTTACCCTTCTTTTGCCTAGGAACTAATCCTTCAGTACCTCGGAAAGAGTTTTTCTGACCTCTGTAAGCTCGCCTCCTTTTATTCTCTACATTATTCTTTTCTTTCCTTCTTAATACGTTTTAAAATCTAAAATTAAGTTCATTTTCTGTCATTCCCGGTGGTCTGTGGGCTCCACGAAGGCAGTGGATAAATAGATCTTGTTCACTGCTGGATCCCCCAATGCCTAGCGCTGTGCACATAGTAAAGCTTAAGCAAACACTCGTTGAACGGATGACTGGCGGAGTTATCATCTCTGGACGCCAGCACTCACAAACTAACTCTGTCTTCCTGTGTACAACTCAAGCCCTGCGAGGGGCTGGAAGAAAAAGGTTACGGAACACAACTCTGAGAGCCGAGGTTAACCTGAGCTGAGTTGAAGGAGGAATCCACTTCCCACAGAGCAATGGGAAGCCCGACCAGAGCCGCCAAGACAACGCGAGACCCTAGGAGAGGCCTGCCTTTCTGGACAGGGCTCAAGCTTGCCCAGAGAGGGACAAGGTTTGAGAGGAGACTCTCCACTGGCGGCGGAATCAAGTACCACGGCCCATGCCTCACTGAAGCCATGCGGTAAAGAACCCACCTGCGAAAACCAAGGAATTCATATAACGCACGATGCTCACGCCGCCGGATTCCTCTGCACTTCCGCTTTCCGGCCAACCCGCTCCTTTGGCCCGCCCCTCCCGGGTGCCGCGCTGCTTGCCGGGAGCAAAAATGTCCCGGATGTCTTAGGTGGAGTCCTCTGGAGTTCCAAGCTGACGCGCTTCCTGATCTTTGGGTAAGTTGCGTACCTGGAGCTGGGCCCCTCCCAGATAGATTCTGAAGTTGGTTTTGGGGAGTGCGACGGAGTGCCCGAGTCAAGGGTTCTTGACACAAGCTAGTCCTGCGTCCTGAGCGTGAGCGGGATAGCCCTGAGACTAACCCACGGATGGATAACCGCCAGACGACTTTGCCCGTCAAGTAGGGAGCTCAGTGCCGACCTTTAGGTTTCCTGTCACGCCTCCCCGTTCGCAGGACCTTCACCACTGTCACCTGTTCTTCTAGATGCCAAATTAAGATCATCTTTATTTGCTGCCCTTAAACTTCCCCATCCCAGCTGATGGCTTCATCGTTGTACACATGTCAAAACATGTCAAACTATATCCTTTAAATACGAGCAATACATTGTATGTCAGTTATACTTCAAAGCTGTTACCAAAAACAAAAACCCCCTTTTCACCCCAAATACAAGTTCAGAGGGTAAAATGATCAAACAAATTCAGTTCAACTCATGTGTACCTGACTAATCACTTACTGTATACCAGACACTGTGCTTAGCCTAGGACGCTTGGCATAGGTGGTGGTCACATTGATCACAACCACCACCAGTTCTTTTTGATTGCGTTACATGTGTTTGATAGTATTGGCTTTGGAACCATACAGGTCTGTGGTATTTATGCTTCTAACACTTCTTGTGAGTGACATGAATATCTCAGAGCCTGGACTTCCTTATTTATAGAATGAAACACAACCTAATAATCCAAGGTAGGGGATATAAGAGTTCAGCAAATGGCCACTCTTATCATTTTTAGATAATAAATTCAAACGTGCACAGGACTATTTGCAAGCAGTATTTTCTAGAGATTTACAAACATATACCGTTTTAAAACCAGGAAATAAATTCTATAATCATAGCCTAGTAAACTCCTGTCCGGTTACCTGTAAGAGTTCTAAGAATTTATGGGTACCTTTTTTTCTTTAAATTTGCACCCTTGAAGAAACTGTGCATCATATGGAAGTTACTAAACTCCATATGAATACAGCAAGGTTTTTTTTATGTAAGAGAAGCTGGAAAAAGCTCATAACATATGGTATTTAAAAAAAAAAACCTTGAAAAACTTGCTTTCTTTAGAGATTAAATGCCTTTACAACAACTGAATTTCTATTATAAAGTTAACTATATATTAGATCTTAGCCACCTCTCCCAAAAATAATGTTCACATTGCATTTTAAATTAGAGCTCACTTTCTGACAGTCCAAATTGACAGCACGTTGCTTAAAATACCAGGCCAAGACTTTTTAATAGATACTTGGCACAAAAAAGATTTGTAAAAAAGCCTATCTGTTATCAAAATGTCCTGGTGTTAAATATATGCCATAATTCTGCACAACTGGTTCTTTAAAAGGTTGAATCCTAGATTGCATTGGGTTTCCCTGGTGGCTTGGCTGGTAAAGAATCCGCCCACAATGTGAGAGACCTGGGTTTGATCCCTGGGTTGGGAAGATCCCCTGGAAAGGGAGCAGCTACCAGCTTCAGTATTCTGGTCTGGAAAATTCCATGGATTATCCACAGGGTCACAAAGAGACAGACATGACTGAACGACTTTCACTTACACTAGACTGCATTGAGGGAAAAAATTTTTTTAACATGTTCCTCATCAGTTCATATAAGAGCAGTTCCAACAGAAGAGTTAAATGGCCTTGGTATATTTAAAAATCCTTAATTTATTCCCTCATTCATACATTTCGGTATGAATTCTGTGACAGGCACTGTGTTCGCTATACAAAGATGCTGCTGCTGCTGCTAAGTCTCTTCAGTCGTGTCCGACTCTGTGAGACCCCATAGATGGCAGCCCACTAGGCTCCTCTGTCCCTGGGATTCTCCAGGCAAGAGTACTGGAGCGGGTTGCCATTTCCTTCTCCAGTGCAGGAAAGTGAAAAGTGAAAGTGAAGTTGCTGAGTCGTGCCCGACCCTTAGCGACCCCATGGACTGCAGCCCACCAGGCTCCTCTATGGGATTTTCCAGGTAAGAGTACTGGAGTGGGGTGCCATTGCCTTCTTTGATACAAAGATGATGGGAACCAAACTCCTGTCTTTAGGAAACTGTAACCCCTGATGTGATAATGCTTAAGGATCAAACTGGACATTGCTTCAGCTCCATTACAGAACCAGAAGGAGCCTATGGGATGGAAGGCACTTGAATACCTGGCAAGCAGAATGGTTTCCCATCTCAAAGCCATGCTACACCACCTAATGTTGCCTCTACAGTCAAACCTCACCCACAGAACTCTTGCTCAGTCATTTAGGAAGGACTAGGAAGACTAATCGGAGAAGGCAATGACACCACACTCCAGTACTCTAGCCTGGAAAATCCCATGGATGGAGGAGCCTGGTGGGCTGCAGTCCATGGGGTCACTAACAGTCAGACACGACTGAGCGACTTCACTTTCACTTTTCACTTTCACACATTGAAGAAGGAAATGGCAACCCACTCCAGTGTTCTTGCCTGGAGAATCCCAGGGACAGGGATACTAGGGGGATGCTGTCTATGGGGTCGCACAGAGTCGGACACGACTGAAGCAACTTAGCAGCAGGAAGACTAATCGGAGAAGGCAATGGCAACCCACTCTAGTACTCTTGCCTGGAAAATCCCATGGATGGAGGAGCCTGGTGGGTTGCAGTTCATGGGGTCTCTAAGAGTCAAACACGACTGAGCAACTTCACTTTCACGTTTCACTTTCATGCATTGGAGAAGGAAATGGCAACCCACTCCAGTGTTCTTGCCTGGAGAATCCCAGGGACGGGGGAGCCTGGTGGGCTGCCATCTCTGGGGTCGCACAGAGTCGGACACGACTGAAGCGACTTAGCAGCAGCAGGAAGACTAATGGGATTCAGACGGTAACTCCTTGTTGCCCAGGCACTAGTTGACAGGGATTTCAAAACAAAGATTTACAAAGAGAACAAGCAGAAAGAACCTAACTTCCCAGCTGCTCCAAAAAGACCCACAACCGACTGCCTACACCACTAATCCCAAGAAGTGGATCAAGTGGATAAAATCCAGGTGTGAGATCTGGAGAAAAGAAATGAACGTGGGCAGAAGGGCCTATTGCACTTTTTCTCCCCAAATTATATTCAATAAAGAGTTCTCAGATACAGTTCTTTCCTATTTTCCTCCTACTTCCCTGCTATACTTTGTACATTCAGGTGCCTGTCAGTTTGTCATAGTCCTGCTGATTCTTTTTCTTTGTGCAGTCTGCTTATTTTCACCTTTACTTACAGTAATAAACTGAGGTTGCATATGCCCTTTTATCCAACAATTCTACTGCTAGGTATATTCCCTACCTAGGCAGACTCTCATATCTCTGCACATTGGGGGAAATACAGGGATGTACATGGCAGTACTGATTGTGATAGTAAAAAAAGGAGCCATATATAATTCATTGATGCAATAATATATGAATGATAGAGTGCCTGATGAACTATGGATGGACGTACGTGACACTGTACAGGAGACAGGAATAAAGACCATCCCCAAGAAAAAGAAATGCAAAAAAGCAAAATGGCCATCTGAGGAGGCCTTACAAGTAGCTGTGAAAAGAAGGGAAGTGAAAAGCAAAGGAGAAAAGGAAAGATATACCCATTTGAATGCAGAGTGCCAAAGAATAGCAAGGAGAAATAAGAAAGCCTTCCTCAGTGATCAATGCAAGGAAATAGAGGAAAACAATAGAATGGGAAAGACTAGAGATCTCTTCAAGAAAACTAGTGATACCAAGGGAACATTTCATGCAAAGATGGGCTCAATAAAGGACAGAAATGGTAGGGACCTAACAGAAGCAGAAGATATTAAGAGGTGGCAAGAATACACAGAACTGTACAAAAAAGATCTTCACGACCAAGATAATCATGATGGTGTGATCACTCACCTAGAGCCAGACATCCTGGAATGTGAAGTCAAGTGGGTTTTAGGAAGCATCACTACGAACAAAGCTAGTGGAGGTGATGGAATTCCAGTTGAGCTGTTTCAAATCCTCAAAGATGACGCTGTGAAGGTGCTGCACTCAATATGCCAGCAAATTTGGAAAACTCAGCAGTGGCCACAGGACTGGAAAAGGTCAGTGTTCATTCCAATCCCAAAGAAAGGCAATGCCAAAGAATGCTCAAACTACCACACAACTGCACTCATCTCACATGCTAGTAAAGTAATGCTTAAAATTCTCCAAGCCAGGCTTCAGCAATACATGAACCATGACCTTCCAGATGTTCAAGCTGGTTTTAGAAAAGGCAGAGGAACCAGAGATCAAATTGCCAACATCCACTGGATCATGGAAAAAGTGAAGAGAGTTCCAGAAAAACAACTATTTCTGCTTTATTGACTATGCCAAAGCCTTTGACTGTATGGTTCGCAATTAACTGTGGAAAATTCTGAGAGATGGGAATTCCTGACCTGCCTCTTGAGAAACTGCTATGCAGGTCAGGAAGCAACAGTTAGAACTGGACATAGAACAACAGACTGGTTCCAGATAGGAAAAGGAGTACGTCAAGGCTGTATATTGTCACCCCGCTTATTTAACTTCTATGCATAGTACATCTTGAGAAATGCGGGGCTGGAAGAAGCACAAGCTGGAATCAAGACTGCCGGGAGAAATATCAATAACCTCAGATATGCAGATGACACCACCCTTAATGCCGAAAGTGAAGAACTAAAGAGCCTCTTGATGAAAGTGAAAGAGGAGAGTGAAAAAGTTGGCTTAAAACTCATCATTCAGAAAACTAAGATCATGGCATCTGGTCCCATCACTTCATGGCAAATAGATGGGGAACAGTGGAAACAATCACTGACTTTATTTTTCTGGGCTCCAAAATCATTGCAGATGGTGATTGCAGCCATGATTAAAAGATACTTACTCCTTGGAAGGAAAGTTATGACCAACCTAGATAGCATATTCAAAAGCAGAGAATTTACTTTGCCAACAAAGGTCTGTCTAGTCAAGGCTATGGTTTTCCCAGTGGTCATGTATGGATATGAGAGTTGGACTATAAAGCAAGCTGAGCACTGAAGAATTGATGCTTTTGAACTGTGGTGTTGGAGAAGACTCTTGAAGACTCTTGAGAGTCCCTTGGACTGCAAGGAGATCCAACCAGTCCATCCTAAAGGAGATCAGTCCTTGGTGTTCATTGGAAGGACTGATGTTGAAGCTGAAACTCCAATACTTTGGCCACCTGATGTGAAGAGCTGACTCATTTGAAAGACCCTGATGCTGGGAAAGATTGAGGGCAGGAGGAGATGGGGACGACAGAGGATGAGATGGTTGGATGGCATCACCGACTTGATGGACGTGGGTTTGGGTAGACTCCGAGAGTTGGTGATGGACAGGGAGGCCTGGCGTGCTGCAGTTCACGGAGTCACAAAGAGTTGGACACAACCGAGCGACTGAACTGAATTGATGGTTGTTTTCACAAAATATAACTACACCAGTTGTTAAAACTGTTATTCCTGAACCAAACAATGATTTGCTGGGTAAAAAGAAAAAAGATGACCTTGTTACAGAGTGAAGAAAATGGTACTGTTACAGAGTGAAGTAAGTCAGAAAAACAAGTATTATTTTAATACGTATATATGCAATCTATATGGTACTGGTACTGCTGAACCTATCAGCAGGGCAGGAATAAAGATGCACACATAGAGAATGCACTTGTGGAAACAATGGGGAAAGAGAGGGTGGGATGAATTGAGAGTAGTGCTGACATACACACTCCCATGTGTAAAAGAGATAGCTAGTAGGAAGCTGCTGTGTAACACGGGGAGCTCAGCTCAGTGCTCTGTGATGACCTACAGGGGTGGGAGGGAGGCTCAAGAGGGAGGGGATATATATATATAGTTACAGAAACCAACACAACATTATAAAACAATTATCCTCCAATTAAAAATAAAAATGGACAACAACAAAAAATAAAAAATAAAAACGGTATTGTTTTACATTTTTAAAATGTCATTATCTGCATTTGCTTATTTATTATCTTTAGTCACAATTCAGTACATTCTCCCTTTGGATCGACAATAACAATAATAACAGCAGCTGACATTAATAAACGCTTAGTTTATATGACATACTCATCTCACTTAATCCTTACAACAATCAATTAAGAAGGTGATGTTTTTCCTATCATAAAGATGAGGTAAAGACCTAAGGAAGGAAGGATAAGTAACGTGCAAGGTCAAATCACCAGTTGATTACACAGTAAGAATTCCAATCTAGATTCTCTTACCTACGATGCTATGTTAACTTGAGTATAGCATTATGCAACTGGATATTCAATAATTAATTGATAGTGATGGGAGTCAAATTTACATCTAAAACTCACCAAAGGCTGTATCCATATACTACTAGTTTATTTCAGTTTAGTAGCTGGGAAACAATGCTTAGTGAGTGTTACAAACTGAGTTGTACCCGCTGAAAATTCAGATAATAAAGTCTGTCTTAATCTATTTGGGCAGCCAAAACAAAACACTATAGAGACTGGGTGGTTTATAAACAACAAAAATTTACTTCTCACAGTTCTAAAGGCTGGGAAGTCCAAGATCAAGGTACAGGCATATTCAGTGTCTAGTTTAAAGGTCCTCTTCCTGGTTCATAGACTGTCTTTTCATCATTAGCTCATGTAGCAGAAAGGGTGAGGGGTGTCTGTGGGCTCTCTTATAAAAAGAACACTAATCCCACTTGTGAGAACTCCATCCTCATGACCTAAGCACATCCCAAAAGCCCTACCTCCTCATAGCATCGCAGGGGGCATTAGGTTTCAACAAATTTTTTAGTGAATGCAAACATTTACGACCAGTGCAAAGTCCCAATTCCTGGTACCTCAGAATGTGACTGTATTTGGAGACAGAATCTTTATTGAGGTCATTAAAGTAAAATGAAGTCATTAGGGTGAGCCCTAGTCCAATATGACTGGTATCCTTACAAGAAGAGGAAATCTGAATACAGACAAGTACAGAGAGAAGTCCATGTAAAGACACATGGAGATGACCATCATTCAGGCAAGAGAGAGACCTCAGAAGAAATCAACCCTACCTTGACCTCACACTTCCAACCTCCAAAACTTTAGAAAATAAATTTCTCTTTAATCCATGCAATCGGTGGTACTTTGTTATGGCACCCTAGCAAATGAATGCTGTCAGGAATTTGCTAAAGTTATATTGGTCACTGGTATACTGCTATAATTTTTAAATGAAACCTGTACTTTAAAAACTAAGAACATTAACTTTTATGTCAAAATACCTGACTTAAGCACACTTTTAATTTTTAATGCATCATACTGTAATGAAATGTAATTAACATTTTAATATAATTTTATTGTAATACTGAATAATTCCCTGTAATTTATCTTTCATACTTTTTCCTTTCTAAATAAGATTAAAATCTAGTCAAAGGAGATTTATACTTTATAATACACAGCATACAAATAAGATCTTAAAAGTATTTAACAATTATATCTCAAACTTTATTACTTAATGAATCAGTTTCTATATACTGCTTTCAATCACTTTTTATTAACTGCTTCCAAAACCCGTAACAGGTGCAAGAAGAGATTGATGATATCCAAGTAGAGGTTGATGGCAGCTAATACATACTCTTCAGGTGACAGCCTGTGCATCAGTGAGTGTGTGTCATAGATGATGAATCCGCAGAAAAGAAGGGCTCCCCCAGCGGCCAAGACCAACTCCACTGTCTCACTGTAAAAAAACAACTAAAGGCAAGAGATTACTGTAATAGTTTTATATTTAAAGAACAGCATTAAGAATACTTAAGTTACTTATACTCTACATACATACTTAATAATTCTGTACAACTTTGAATACAAATGTTAAAAGTAGAAAAAGGCAGGGCAGGTCCACTTGTGTTGGATGAATGGGTGAAGGGAGGAACCAATGAATAACCTCCTTTCTATTAAATTACCCACCTGACTTTGAACAGTACCATTCCAAACATAAATTATTTAAAATCTATTTCTTACTCAGAATTACATGTGCCACTTGAAGATTAGCAATTGCAAGTGAGGACCTCTTTCTATTTCATTTAACTCATTTGTTCATCTTTCTTTCAACCAATACATAAGACCTTGATTTTTAAAATATCATTTAAAAATCATTCTACATACAAATGTTCCAGATAATTATAACCAAGTGTCCTACCATAACATGTCTCTTATAGCTTTTTGAGATTATTTATATTTCAAGTTACCATTCTAAAACAACTTACCCTCAAGATTCCTGACAAACACAAAATCCACAAACCAGCAAACAGTCTATAAAAACAAAAATTTTAATAATTTAGAATATTGTTCCTAACCAAAAACCTTTGTAAACTCATTTAGCATTTTCTGAATAAATAAATCCATCCTGATATTTGGCAAAGAATCACTGAAATGTAAGAATTCCTAAATGTACAATGAATATTATAGAATACCCAGAAACTGAAAAAACAGCTATCTATTCAACATTTGCTTTTATGGTGTATGAAACTAATTAAGAGTATGATTTTTAAAGTTTTCAATTGGAATATAAAGAAAATATTGACATAAGCAAAATATCATTAGAAATATCATTAAGAGAGCTATAAAACTTCTTAAAAATATATAAATTTACCAATGAAGCATAATTGCATCTTTAACCAAATAACAAATTATTCTGTGAACACGCATATCCATTAGAGTTCCCAATGTACAGTTTTATTCTGATATATTAGAGAACTTAATTTATGCACATAAATTTGCCACTGCTATAATTTTATGAGTTATCAGTCATTATATATAAAATAAAATTATATATTATATATGTAAGATATAATTATATGACAAGGACATCTAGGAAGTCAGTCCTATTATCTTATGAGACTTGGAAGCCTGAATATACATCTGCTGCCTCAGGCCACAAGTACACTGAACAAATTTATGCTCCTTCCTTAAATAAAAATGAGACAAATATACCAAACAACAGTTTTCAAACAACAAGCAGCACAGGACAATGACTCCTGAGATAAGGGAAACAAGGAAGGTGAGCTCTACAAATGACCCAGCTAGAGTTCCCAGGCAACAGTGCAGGGACAGGAATCCATATACAGCTTTGTGGTTTCCTTGAGTTGAAGAGACGAGAATTCAGAGGTGAGAGAAGCTAAAGTGGTAGACTCTGAAGGTCCAAGTTCTAGAGAAAAAAAGAGTTATACAGAGAGTTCTGGTGGCATGCAGAGGGTTCTCCTCCAGTCTTTAGCTGAGTACTTATCAATGCATATTTGTGAGGAAGTACCAAAGTCTGGAGAAAGAACCACCAGAGAGAACCAGGCAGAAAAATCCTCAGACACACTAAAGCCAGGAATAGTTTTGATTCACACCAGCCAGAGTGGAAAGACCTGAGACATGGGGCTTTGAGTAATCCTCAGAAGGCTACTATCTCAAGAATGGGGCCAAATTAGCCCTAAACTAAAAGCTGTTCTGAATCCAGCTAACAGAGCTTAAAAACAAACCTCAAAAGATTCAGACAATTTCCAAAGAACTTAATTGCTTCCTAGAAGAACAGAACCTAACACATATGCAAAACAGGAAGCAAAAATATATATATATATATATGTGTGTGTGTGTGTGTGTGTGTATATATATATATAGCTTCTCCTTAAACTCCATTCTAATACAACTGTTTATGCATCCTGCACAATTGTCAGTACTGGCTGACCAATTAATATTTTATCCCAGTAGAGACTTCTGATAATCTGGTTGTTGTTCAATTGCTAAGTCATGTCCAACTCCTTGTGACCCCATAGACTGCAGCACACCAGACCTCCCAGTCCCTTCACTATCTCCACTATCTGGAGTATCAGGAAAAAAGAGGGAGGGAAGAAAGTTTTACAAGACTAGACTGCTTGTTAATTTTTACTGCTTTAACAGGAAAAAAAGAACAGAAAATGTTTGGGTGATTATATGCCAAAAGAAAGCCATTGTGAGCTTAGGAAAGATTCTATGAATTCTTACCAAGGTGAGGGCAACACAGTACCATTATCCTAATATAAAAAGGGTCATTCCTTATATTAGTTTGAAGAAGGATACAGGTCAAACAGGATACAGGATCAAAAAGATTTAAAGTTCATGCAGGCTTCTCTAGCACCTGGGTCACAATTACCTTGCTTTTGCCACAAAGATGTGGATGGTAACATTTCTAACAGTTAATGTTAAGATCTAAATAATTCAGGTAAATTTCATACCATTTATAAAGCATGCAAGCCTACAGCCTCTCTAGAAAGCTTAAATTTTAGGGCATTCACTTCCCTTTCAATATAGAGGCAAAGCAAAAAACTCAAAGCTACTTTCCATTTCCTATCATGTATGCTTCAGGAGAGTAAGGCCCTGGTACCCAAAGGGAGGACTTCTCATTACCTCCATTTTTAAAGTATCCAAAGCTAACAGTATAGCACCTCTCTCAAAACTAGGTAGTACTAAAGATACCTATCTATCATAGCCATGATAAATATATCACTTACCCTGCTCCAAATTTGCTGAAATCTCTCTTAGACTGTAAAGTATATACAGTCAAACCAAGAAATACTGCACAAGTCAGTATGAAAGCTTGCAGGACAACATACACATCATAGAAGGTAACTGTAAAATTACAAAACACTGATTAAAAATACATATAAATAATATAAAAGCTTTTTTTTCTGTCATATAATAGAAATGCCTTATTTTGTCCTATACTACTTGCCAATAAAAACAATTATGAAAAGATTCCTTATTCAGTCTTCAACTCTTGTACAGTAAAACCACACCCATAGTGCAGTAAGCAGGCTCCAAAATATACAACATAAGATCACATCATTATGAAGTTAAAGAAATGGCTAGAAGACAATACACAGTTAGCTGGTTTAGGAGTTTAGGGAATATGGTGAAATGATTTTCACCCATTTCTATCCCAGCTACAGTTTATCACCATTTGTGGTGACTGTCAACTATGGCTTAAACAATCAATAGTGATGGTTCTGGGTCCTGTGGCTGGTTGGGAAATCCTAGGCAAGAAAAATATTGAGGCTGTCTGGGGCTGTCTGCCATTCGCCAGCACTGTAGGGAATAGAAACCAACCACGAATTGCTTTATATCCAAGTCTGCATTATCCTGGAGTACATTATTGGGGTTTACTGGATATATATCGAATTTACTTCAGAAATTTTAGAATGACCATCTAGACTGACTATAGCTATTGTAATAAAACTGCTCAACATTTTACAGAATACTGAATTATAACCTCTTAAAAGGTAATTGAGTGTTTTGAACTCAAATCCATTTAAGTAATTTTTAATTTGAGGGGGATAAATTATCGAAGTTCCTTCTGTTCCTAAGTAGACTTTTATTTATCCCATACAGGGTTAAGAAGATGAATGCAGAAAAGATAAAACAGGAAATCACTTTTCCTGCTTCTCAGAAATTTCAGTGTAAGTTGGGGTGGATTCCATCTCTCTCCAACATCCTTTACAAATGGTGGGTGCCAGAGAGGACAGAGATAGACTTAATAACATAGTAGTAAGTAATAGATAATAACACTAATAATAAGTAAGTATTAATAATACTTCCTTTCCATGTTGAGAAATTTCAACCCTATTTAGTTTGGTGGTTATTATTTATTTATATTCTGATTCTTTCATAAAAAGAAGAGATGAATTACCAAAAAACATATAGACAAAACAAAACCTAGCATGAAAAAGTTAAAAACAGTAATGACTAACAAGAGATAAATACATTAACAATAAGGACCACAATTTACTGCTATTGACAGTAACAGTAAATTCTGATCTTTTTTGGTACCCCAGATAAATAATTTTCAAACAATCAGAATTTTTACTGTTAATCACAAAATTTTTTACTTGAGATATTATTATATAGGGTACATCAAATAATTATAACAGATACTTCCTTTTAAATATTATATATATTTAACACAAAATACAAAAGAGAAATGACTATAGAGGATGTAATAAGGTACAGTTAAGTGCAGGCAATTTGAGATACTGAGCTCTTGTGATGGAAGAGCATGGTTCCAAACATGTTAGTTCTTTTAAGATCCCTTTAAACAAGGAAAAAGATTAGCTATAGTTGTCTTTTTTTTATGTTTGACTGCGCTATGCAGCATGTGAGATTTTTAGTTCCCTGACCAGGGACTGAACCCATATCCTCTGCAGTGGAAGGGCAGAGTGATTAACCACTGGATTGCCAGGGAAGTATCTGATGTTGTCTTGTTGGATAAACAAAATGAATATTGTTCTCTGTTCCTATTGTTTTCCTAATTCTTTTCAACTTCCTCTAAACTCAGCTAAACTATAAAAACATTTACTTTTTGCTTATATTTTAGGAATTCTTCATTCTATTCCACATTTTTTAATATGACATTACATAATGTTAAGCTTTAGCCTGAAACACTTTTTTACCCAAAAGATTTATCCACTTTAAAAAGTTACTGTAATATACAGAAACACAATTATGGCTTACCAACGAAGGCCACAGTCAGAGATTCCAACAGTGTCTAAGAAAAAGAGACTGAAATTACATAGATGCATGTAAAATTTATACTGTTAAGTACATGTTCTGATTTCCAGGAATTCAAGGTGATTTCATACCCATGATCTCATTTTAGCTTCAGAGCAGCCTTTTGAAGTACATGGGACATATAATAAGCCCACCATAATAAAAATGAAACCTCAATGTAGTAAATGAAAATATTTAGATTCTTTTCTTTTTTTGACTGTGCTGCACAGTTTGTGGTATCTTAGTTCCCCAACCATAGGACAACAGGGTATTTCCATGAGAACAGATTCCAATTGTGATACCATTACTCCTTAAACTCAACTAGATTTTTCATATCTCTAACAGGGAGATTCTAGAAGTAATATAGAAAATTCTATTTTTCTCACTCTTTATAATGTAAATAAAGCTGAAACTGCAAATCACATGCATATTTAAAAAACCTCACTACCTCACACAAAAAAACATGGAAAGAATATAATATTTAGACAGTACTTTGGAGTGGCAGGACTGGTCTCCTTTAGGATGGACCGGCTGGATCTCCTTACAGTCCAAGGGACTCTCAACAGTCTTCTCCAACACCACAGTTCAAAAGCATCAATTCTTCAGTGCTCAGCTTTCTTCACAGTCCGACTCTCACATCCATACATGACCAATGGAAAAACCATAGCCTTGACTAGACGGACCTTCGTCGGCAAAGTAATGTCTCTGCTTTTCAATATGCTGTCTATGTTGGTCCTAACTTTCCTTCTAAGGAGTAAGCGTCTTTTAATTTCATGGCTGCAATCACCATCTGCAGTGATTCTGGAGCCCCAAAAAATAGTCTGCCACTGTTTCCACTGTTTCCCCATCTATTTCCCATGAAGTGATGGGACCAGATGCCATGATCTTTGTTTTCTGAATGTTGAGCTTTAAGCCAACTTTTTCACTCTCCACTTTCACTTTCATCAAGAGGCTTTTTAGTTCCTCTTCACTTTCTGCCATAAGGGTGGTGTCATCTGCACATCTGAGGTTATTGATATTTCTCCTGGCAATCTTGATTCCAGCTTGTGCTTCTTCCAGCCCAGCGTTTCTCATGATGTACCGTGCATATAAGTTAAATAAGCAGGGTGACAAGATACAGCCTTGACGTACTCCTTTTCCTATTTGGAACCAGTCTGTCGTTCCATGTCCAGTTCTACCAGTCCTGGGTATTCACTGGAAGGACTGATGCTGAGGCTGAAACTCCAGTGCTTTAGCCACCTCATGCGAAGAGTTGACTCATTGGAAAAGACCCTGATGTTGGGAAGGATTGGGGGCAGGAGGAGAAGGGGACAACAGAGGATGAGATGGCTGGATGGCATCACCGACTCAACACTGAGTTTGGTTGAACTCCGGGAGCTCGTGATGGACAGGGAGGCCTGGCATGCTGCGATTCATGGGATTGCAGAGTTGGACACGACTGAGTGACTGAACTGAACTTGGTGTGGCAGAGTCTTGAAACTGTCTCCCAATATTCTTTTTTTCTTTCTTGGTAATAGAATTTTGCCTAAACATATACCCATTCAGATTAAGCATTACGTTTTCAGCTTCCCTTGCAGCTAGATCTGCAAGAATCTAGATCTAAAAGCTAGAATATAGTGTGACTATATTCTAGTCAATAGAATATGAATAGAGAGAATATAACTCTGAGAAGCAAAGAGGTTCGCTCTCTCCTTTCTCTTTTCATTTTTTAAATAGATAGAATGCAGGTATGGTAGTAAGCTATCTTATTCAATGCAACTTTAGAAATGTCTGAACTATAGCAGTGTCTGGGCCCCTACAACTTCACTAAACAGTCATTCAGATTTTCATATGAAAGAGACATAAGCTGTCTTGTTTAAGCCATGTCAAAAGTAGCTGAACTCATATCCTAAATAAGAGTTAGGGATACTGAGCTTCATCCTCAAGCTTCTTTCCCCTTAATTACATCTTTGTTTTATTTGCTTACTCTAGTTAGATTTTATCTGATAGACAATTATCATAAAGGTAATGCCTTGATTTTTTAAACAACTCATTAATTTGGTTCTGCTATTGTTACATATATATATGCATTCAAATAAATTTAAAATTTAGGAATAAATGTTAAGGGAACACATTGTCAAAGTACTTACAAATCCAAAAAGCAGGTATAGGTTAAGGGGATGCTTATGTCTGTTTACAGTCAAGGCTAAAATCAAACCCAAGGATCCAAGGGTCAACACCAAAATTAAGGCAGGACTGAAAGAAAAAAAATTAAAAGCATTCTCAACTTTAAAAATACCATAAATAACATCCAATATAATAATAAAATTTCTCTATGTGTTCATGAAAGTATAGGAAAAAAAAATTTGGAAGGACCTAAACCAATTGACCAAAGAAATTATTTTTCCATGGGGAAAATTTGAGGACTGTGAGATGGGAAGGAGCAGGAAGACAAAGAATCTTTCCCACAATGAATGTGGAAAATGTAACCTTTTTACTTCATGAATTTCTATTATATTGAATAATTTTTTCAATTAGCATACTGCCTTTTTTAAAAACTAAAACTCAAAAAAGAAAAACTATTAAATAATAAGCAAATTTTATACCTAACTACTTTTTTAGGGCATTTACTAGATAGCTGTAACTTATAGAATTTACTCCAAATAGCAAACTAATAGTTCAAGATTCCCCTTTTGTAAAGGGAAGATAGAAATTATCTACTTCAAAGAAAATATTCATTCTTTACTTTCCCTTTTCTTTAATATAAAGTCTGTATTACTCTTACCCATGGAAATAATTATTTTGGAGGTCAAATCTTAAACAAATTTGGGAAGAACCATATGGAACTCCTCTGAAAGGTTTTCAGTGAAATTTTCCTAGCTGTGAACTAACACTAAGGTAAATTTAACTTTTCAAGCACTGTCTTGGGCTTTGGGGACAGGGCATAAGTCTAATAAAGATACACACAAAAATTTACATTCAATAAAAATTCTTAATGGAAATGAGGGGTTAACTCTATGAAACCAAGCTAAAAAGGTTAGTGGTAAATACCATATTGTAGATTATTTTTCTTGTAAAAATTTATTTACAAGAGTTAATTAATCTTTTTTACATTCTAACCTCAAAAGTTAATGGAAAAAAAAAACAAAACACTATCTTTGCTCATCTTATGCCCTTTGAGTCACATGCAGTGGCTGAAAATGATTCAGAATCAGGTCATTACCTTACCTTTCATGCACAAACGTCCGTATAGAATCAAAGTATAAAAAAATCGCTGATGTCACAGTAGTTAAGAGAACTTGCAAAGAAAGGATGCTGTAGACTTTTCTTAGAAAGGCTGAAAGAGGAAAGTTACACATGACTATTTTCTTAAGCATTTATCAGAGTATAGCAAGATCAGGTTTCTTCTTAAACACATTAAATTACTATGTAAGTTCTTTCTTAACCTTAATCCAAATATCACAGCTGTAACTAAAACTTTAAAAAAGCCTCCTAGAAAATAAAAAATTTTGTTAACTATACTCCAGGAAGCATGAGCTTAAAAAAATTAAGTTAATGGGCCAGAATACAAACGTTTCCATCAAAATAAAACGAAACCATCAAATCCATATTTGTGCAACATATAACAAAGCAAAGGATTAAAACCAGAACATGTTTTAAATAATGAAGCTATCTTGAAAGTGAAAAGCAGGAATAAAAAGCATATGGTTAGATATAAAATTTTAAAAGAAATTTTAATTTCCAAGCAGTGCAAATGTTTCCCTAAAATGAAACTTCTCCATAAAAGGCAAATAATATATAAACTTACTTTCACTCACCTATTTTTATTTCTCACTTCTAGTACCTTTGCCTCTAGTTTCTATATAAGAAATTCTTACTTTCAAAATACTTTATTACCAACATCCCTAAATCAACTCCAAAGCGCAATGATCTAAAAATATTTATAGAAGTCTTCTGATACATAGAAGACTTCCCAGGTGGCGCTAGTGGTAAAGGACACACCTGCTAATGCAGGAGATTAAGAGACATGGGTTCAATCCCTGACTCAGGAATCTCCTGCAGAAGGGCATGACAACCCACTCCAGTATTCTTGCCTGCAGAATGCCAGACAGAGGAGGCTGGTGGGCTACAGTCCATAGGGTCACAAAGAGTTCCTCATATTCCTGAAGGACCCTAAACAGACTTCTAAGCACTTTATTTTACAGTGATGTCTACTTGTCCTTCACTATTAGACTATGAAGACTCAAGAGCTCCCTAATAATAGGATAATAATATTCATTTTAAGCTTCCCATTTTAGGACACAACTCAGCATGAGTCCCTAGCACTCTGCCAGGGGATGGCACAGAATATTGTTTAATCGCTAACTCTGGTCCAACTCTCTGTGACCCTGTGGACTACAGCCTGCCAGGCCCCTCTGTCTGTGGGATTTTACAAACAAGAATACTGGAGTGGGTTGCCATTTCCCTCTCCAGGGGATTGTCCCAACCCTGGGATCAAACTCACATCTCATGCATCTCCTGCATTGGCAGGCAGATTCTTTATCTCTGAGCCATCTGGGAAGCCCTTGGCACAGAATAAATACTCGTTAAATTTTATTTGCTTTTAAATAAACTTATATTGAACTAATGAAAAGTAAATTTTGCCAGTCAGAGAAAAGGTGTTATTCTGACACAATAATGGAGCCACATAATTTCCATAGAGCACTGTTCTTAGGCAGCACCACCACTGTGGAATGATTTTTACCCAACAAAAGTTGTGATACTGTCTCTTG
The DNA here is from genome assembly GCF_042477335.2 of Ovis canadensis. Classification (NCBI taxonomy): domain Eukaryota; kingdom Metazoa; phylum Chordata; class Mammalia; order Artiodactyla; family Bovidae; genus Ovis; species Ovis canadensis. The sequence goes on along the minus strand of NC_091247.1, from coordinate 159,460,838 downwards.
ACTCTCATGACAATATGCAGGCAATAAATGTTCTCTTTGAAAAAAATTCCTACTAAAGACCTCATTCCTCAAGGAATGATGAAGTGCTTTGATGGCATATCTGCCAAATATCAAGTAGTAAAATTATATTTTGTAAGAATACGAGAATGTTCATAAATACTAAAGATTTAATCCTTAAAGGCCCTCCCATTACATCTTTTTTAAAATATAAGATTATCTGTTTATTTTCTGGTTGTGCTGGGTGTACAGTGCTGCAAGGGCTTTTCTCTATTTGCAGTGAGTGGGGGCTACTCTCTAGTTGCATGGGCTTCTCACTGCGGTGGCCACTCTCTAGGGCACACGGGCTTCAGGAGCTGTGGCTCCTGGGCTCTAGGGCACAGGCTCAAGAGTTGTGGCACAGAGGCTTTAGGTGCTCCTCGGCATGTGGGATCTTCCAGGATCAGGATCAAACTGGTGTCCTCTGCATTTCAACATGGACTTTCAACCACTGGATGCCCAGGGAAGTCCTCTATACTCTTTAAAAATAGAACTTAAATCAAATCCTACAAAAAGTAACATTTGACACCCATTTTGAATAACTAATATTAAAAGTGGCAAAAGATATACATACACACCCACAGAAAAAAATAAAAGATCTGATAAGGAAACAAGTCAAACTGCAATCTTTCAGTTGTTGTTGTTTTGGGGTTGGTTTTTTTTTTTTTTGAGTCCTATTTCTGCCTTTCTACTTTTCTGCTTTCTACTTCTACTTCTCCCCTTTCTACTCAAACTTGACAGGCTGAAACATGAACTTTTCATTTCTCCCCAATCTGTAACCAGCACCAACCTCCCCCAAGCCAAAAATGTAGGAGTCACCTGATTCCCCTCTCTTTTCCCAATCCATCAACAACTACTGTACCTTCTACTTGCAGAGTCATCCACCTCTTTGGTCTCCTTTACTACATTTCCAGTCAGTCTTATGATCTAGCACCTGCACTGTTACAGTAGCCTTCTAATTGGTCTGCATGCTTTCACTGGTCCCACCTATAGTCCCACAGCTGTTGACAGTTATCTTTTTGTAAAGTCATCCATATCATGTGACTCCCTGCTTAAATACTTTTAATGGTTTCCCTTCTGCTTACAATAAATTTTTGAAGTTTTTATGGGGCCTACAGGCCCTACATGACATGTGCATGCGTGCTCAGTCATGTCCGCCTCTTTGTGACCCCATAGACTGCAGCCCACCAGGCTCCTCTGTCCGTGGGCTTTCTCAGAAAAGAATTCTGGAGTGGGTTGCCATTTCCTTCTCCAGAGGACCTTTTGGACCCAGGGCTTGAACCTGTACCTCCTGTATCTCCTGCACTGGCAGATGGATTCTTTACCACTGAGCCAACTGGGAAGCCCGTGATTATCATAACTAGGTCATAAAAGACACGGTAGCTTCCTTAATGATCTCTCCTGGGTTGCATGCTCTTGAGAAGTCAGCTACCACGCCATGATGCTCAAGCAGCCAATGGAGAAGGTCACATGGCAAGGAATTAACACCTTGTATCAATATCTGCATGGGTGGGGTTTCCAGGAAGCAGATCTTCAACCCTGTCAAGTCTTCAGCTGACTGCAGTCCCAGCCCACACCTTGAGTGGACTCTCCTATGACACCCTGAGCCAGAACCACTTAGCTACACCTCTCCCAGATTTCTGATTCTCAGAAACTGTGTGAATAACTGTTGTTTTAAGCTTCTAAAATTTGGAATAATTTTTAATAAACCAATAGATAATGAATACAACCTAGCTAGCTCCTTCTCAACAACACAACTGCCATCTCCTTTAAAAGTTCTTTCCTTGACCATTCCTTAACTAAAATAGCTACTAAGCTACTATTCTAGGCTCTAGTGTCTATTTCATCACTGTTTCTTTTCTTCAGAGACTTTAACACTGCTAGTAGTCTATTTATTTGCTTAACTCTTTAGGGTCTATCTCCCTTACCACTCCACACAAATAATAAATTTAGAGGACTCAAATATTATCTGATTACTGCTATATCCTTAATATCAGCAGGGAGCCCAATAAAGTTGTATAAACAAAAGAAAAATGTTCACCTTCACTAACCTGGCTAAAAAAATGTAGATTAAAACAAGATTACATTTTTTACCCACAACAAGAGGCAGTAAACTCTGGCTAAGGGCCAAACCCAGCACATCACCTGATTTTATAAGTAAAGTTTTCCTGGGCATAATCACAGCCATTTCTGTGTCCTCTATAGCTTCTTTTCTTGCCTGGATAACTCCACGGACAGAGGGGCCTGGCAAGCCTACAATCCATGGGGTTGCAAAGAGTCAGACACAACTGAGTGACTAATTGTAATTGTATAGCTTCTTTTGCATGACAATAGCAGAATTTTGTAACTGTGCCACAGAGTCCTTTATTATGACTCCACAAAGCTGAAAATATTTACTATCTGGCTCTTTGGAGAAAGTGTTTGCTAATCCCTGATCTACCGTATTGCCAGATACTAAGAAGTTTGATGATCTCAGTGCTGGTGAGAGTGAAGTAAAAGGTACCCTCATGTATTGTTTGCTGGAGAGTCAACAGGTGCAGTCTCTTTGGGTAGCTGACAACATCAAATTTTAAATGCACATATTCTTTGGACCTATAATTTCATTGCTAAAAATTTATAAAACAATAATAGGAGAAATTCACAACCATATGGAAGAATGGCCCCTAAAGCTCTATTTGAAGGAGTAAAAAGAATGAAAAGTAACAATCTAAATACCTATCAAGAAAGGATGATTAAATAAATTATGGAACATACATATTATAGATGATCACCACAGTTAAAAATAATATGATAAAGCTATAAATATATGTACTGCTATTTTTCAATATGATACATTAAATAAAAATACAAAGTTGCATAAATGTAAAATAATCATAACATTGTGCTTCTGAGTATAAAACAGTGTGTCTTAGTGTTTCAAAAATACAAATATAGTAGACTGCTAAAACAGGCTAGTTTAACAGACTATGTATATTACATCTGTAACAACTAATTATATAAACTAACTTAATGGTACTATAAAAGTGCTCAAGGTAGAGACTGTACTCAGCTTTCATTCTCACATCATTTTTCTGTAGCTTCATAATTTGTTGTTTTCTACCAATAAGCCTTGGCTATTTAAATATATAATATTCCAAAAGTATTTTCCAGAAGACGTACGTATTACATTTTCAAAACAACCCCATTTTCCTTCATGTAAAAGCAGTGAGGAAATAAGTTTTGGAAGTCACAGTTGCTCCCCTTAAGACACTGGTTAGATCAGCAGGTTAATTTGCTTAAAAAATAGAGGTGGGGCATTTCTGTTTACCTTTTAATTCGTAAAAATTTTTGACAGACCAGATACCATTTTAAACTATAGATGCAGTCAGCTTAGTCACAGGTCCAATGACCATGACGCAGGGTTCCTTCCTGGTAATTTCTTGATAGGTGTGTGTTTTTTGTTCTACTGAGATCACAGTGGGTGAATTCCTGGATGGGAGCTGTTACCAAAAAAGGAGCCATGATTATAATTTTCTAGGCTACAGTCCATGGGGTCGCAAAAACTCGGACACGACTGAGCGACTTCACTTTCACTTTCCTTTCAAATATATATCTAAAGCTGAGAATTTTCAGCCCCACACCCTATTCTCCTGAGAAGAAAGAAGGGCTGAAAATGGAGGTAATGATCAATCACGCCTTCATGAGGAAGCCACCATTAAACCCCAGGAGTACGGGGTATGCAGGGCTTCCAGACTGGCGAACACAGCCTCATACCAGGACACAGAAACTGCAAAGACAGACGAGGACATAGAATCAGCCCTTATATCAAAAACATAGCCTGCAATGCAGGAGACCTGGCTGCGATCCCTGGGTCAGGAAGATCCCCTGGAGAAGGAAATGGCAACCCACTCCAGTACTCTTGCCTGGAAAATCCCCATGGTCAGAGAAGCCTGGTAGACTACAGTCCATGGGATCGCAGAGTCGGACAAGACTGAGCGACTTCACTTTCATTTTCCTTTCAGATATACATCACAGTGATCATATAATAAACTTACTTTCACGGAAAAAAATAACCCAAGTTTCTCTTAACTGAAAGATGCCAAATTCAAGCTAGTGAGGTTTTCAACCCCTTCTCCACTGAAGATGATAGAATGGACTCAGTTTCACGTCTCTGGGCGTACCGCTGGGGAACCACCTCGCCTCTGCCTCTGAGCCCATGCGGAGGGAGAAAGCTCTTCTTCCCAGCCAGGGGCCGGAAGGAGGAGGGAAGGCTGCCCTCTGAACCCAAGAGACCGGCGGTATTCCCAGGGCCTGGTCGCGGAGAATGCTCGCCTCAGAAGCCGAAAACCAGCCCCCAGAGGCCGGCGACGCCGCGAGACCGCCAAGGGCGGGCCGGGAGGGACCCGGCGACGTACCCATTCGGATGTGCACGCTGGCGGAGGCCACGCAGCTGCCATAGTTGAAGTCGTCCTCGATGGAGGAGCAGGGGTAGCGGGGGTCAAGGTCCGCCATGTCCGCACAGCAACCCCCCCAGGCCCCCCGCGGAGCTAAGTTAACGACGCCACCACAACGGCCTCCAGGCCACTTCCTGAGGAAGCGATCCAGCCCCAACTAGCCGAGCGGCCGCGCCCGAGCCAAGCCCCAACCAATCGATGAGGTCGCCTCGAACGTTCAGTTAGTTCAGTTCCCTTCAGTTGCTCAGTCGTCTCCGACTGTTTGCGACCCCATGGACTGCAGCACGCCAGGTCTCCCTGTCCATCACCAACTCCGGGAGTTTACCCAAACCCATGTCCATTGAGTCGGTGATGCCATCCAAACATTTCATCCTCTGTCGTCCCCTTCTCCTCCTGCCCTCAATCTTTCCCAGCATCAGGATCTTTTCCAACGAATCAGTTCTTTGCATCAGGTGGCCAAAGTACTGGAGTTTCAGCTTCAACATCAGTCCTTCCAATGAATATTCAGGACTGATTTCCTTTAGGATGGACTGGTTGGACCTCCTTGCAGTCCAAGGGACTCTCAAGAGTCTTCAACACCACAGTTCAAAAGCATCAGTTCTTCAGAGCTCAGCTTTCTTTATAGTCCAACTCTCACATCCATACATGACTACTGGAAAAACCATAACTTTGACTAGACGGACCTTTGTTGGCAAAGTAATGCCTCTGCTTTTTTAAAATGTTTCAGTTAGGCTGGAAAAAGGAGTTTGCTTGAGGATAGGCGGGGAGAGAAAATGAGTTACATTTTCAGTGTCACGTGAAGTGAAAGCTTTCTCAGATTTTCCTCCATAAGTTTCTTAAATCCTCTGACCAGGAGAAGTTGCTAAAAGTGATAAAAATGAAGTCCCCTTTCATCCTTCCATTCAACAAATACCCATCTCATTCTGTCTTCTTCTTGTTTAGTTGCTCTTTGCGACCCCATGGACTGTAGCCTGCCAGGCTCCTCTGTTCCTGGGATTTCCCAGGCAAGAATACCAGAGTGGGTTGCAATTTCCTTCTCCAGGGGATCTTCCCCACCCAGGAATGGCTCAAACCCGTGTCTCCTGCATTTGGCAGGTTGATTCTTTACCATTGAGCCACCAGGGAAGCCCCCATCTCATTCATTTACTCTGGCAATAATCACACTGAGGAGACACTTTTCATTAAATTATTATTTTTAAAAAATATTTATTTATTTGGCAGCACTGGGTCCTAGTTGCGGCATGTGAACTCGTGGTTTCAGCATGTGAGAGCTAGTTCCCTGACCAGGGATCAAACCCAGGCCCTCTGCATTGGAAGTTCAGAATCTTAACCATTGGACCACCATGGAAGTCCCTACATTATTTTTATTGAAGTACAGTTGGTTTTAATTATACTACTTTCAATGATGGGCTTCTCTTGTGGCTCAACTGGTAAAGAATCTACCTGCAGTGTGGGACACCTGGGTTCAATCCCTGGGTTGGGAGATCTCCTGGAGAAGGGAAAGGCTACCCACTCCAGTAGTATGACCTGGAGAATTCCTATGGACTATAGAGTCGCAAAGAGTTGGACACGACTGAGTGACCTTCACTTCACTTTCAATAATAATCCCTAAAATTATCAATCACTTTCTAAAAACCCAGCTTTCTGAATAAGATAATGCTTAATACTGGCAGACATGTGCAGAGCCAACCAGAAAAGAGTGGAGTAATATAGGTAGGTTCTCAAGGGACCAACATCTGCAAAGCAGTAAGGGCACAAGGGGCAAAGCTCAGTTGGAGTAAGGGCACAGATAGCAAAGAATGAGGCACAATAAAGGCCAGATCACTGTATGCCAAATGTAGAATTTTGGAGAGAGTCATGACCACAGGCAGGGAAGAGGGGATGTTGCGCTCTACTAAAGAAAGAAATGATGGTGGCAAACACGATGGATCAAAGTGAATATTCATGGTATTGCTGCTATTCCACTATAAAAACAACCTGTAGATATACCCAGAGTAATATCCCAGGATCCCCTGGATTTTTTTTTTAACAAATTTACTTTGATCCCATGGACAGAGGAGCCTGGTGAGCTATAGTCCATGGGGTTGCAAAAGAGTCGGACATGACTGAGCGACTAACACTTTCTTTGATCCACCTACATTTGCCATCCTTACTTTAACCATAACACTCAAAAGACTTAGCAAGTAGAACTCAGCATAGTTGTGGAATTGTCTATTCTGAAATTAAATTCTTAAACTTGACTTTATTGGAAGCGTTTGTCTTTTTTTCATAATGACAAGCAAAAAGCTTATCTTTTTATGGTTTTATAAACATTTCAAAAACACATTACTCATTTTACTATCAGGTCATAATAGGATTTAGTATATAGAACTAACCAGATTGGACTGGGAATCCACTGTTTTATTGACTAAAAGTAGCATTTGATCTCCTACCTCTTACCAATTACAAAAAAAGGAAATTTCAGATGGATTTGGGACCTAAATGTGAAAGACAAAACAATAAGGCTTTGAGAAGATGATATATAGGAGAATATCTTTATGATCTGAGTAAAGAAAAGATTTCTGAAACCATGTATAAACTAACAGTTAACCCCAAAGGAGAAGATTGACAAACTATATTAAACTGAAGAACTTTATAGTAGTCAAAGCATACTATAAGAGAATAAAAAGGAAGTCATAGAATGGGAGAAGATATTTACTACCCATGGAATGCACATAATGTTCCTTTCCAGAATATAAAAACAATTGTTACAAATCAAGAAATAAAAGAGAGAAAGAAATAGAAATAGTCAATAGAAAATAGACAATCAATAGAAAATAGATGACTAATAAACGTATAAAGATGCTTATCCTCACAACCATAATTTTTTTTTTCCTTTCAGTCCATCCTTATCTGTAAGCAGAAGGTAGAGAGTGAAATACACAAGCATGTTCAGTTCAGTTCAGTCGCTCAGTCGTGTCCAACTCTTTGCGACCCCATGAACACACCAGGCCTCCCTGTCCATTACCAACTCCCAGAGTCTACCCAAACCCATGTCGGTGATGCCATCCAACCATCTCATCCTCTGTCGTCCCCTTCTCCTCCTGCCCTCAATCTTTCCCAGCATCAGGGTCTTTTCAAATGAGTCAGTTCTTCGAATCAGGTGGCCAAAGTACTGGAGTTTCAGCTTCAACATCAGTCCTTCCAATGAACACTCAGGACTGATCTCCTTTAGGATGGACTCCTTGCATTCCAAGGGACTCTCAAGAGTCTTCTCCAACACCACAGCTCAAAAGCATTAATTCTTCGGTGCTCAGCTTTCTTCACAGTCCAACTCTCACATCCATACATGACCACAGGAAAAACCAAAGCCTTGACTAGACGGACATTTGTTGGCAAAGTAATGTCTCTGCTTTTTAATATGCTCTCTAGGTTGGTCATAACTTTCCTTCCAAGGAGTAAGCGTCTTTTAATTTCATGGCTGCAGTCACCATCTGCAGTGATTTTGGAGCCCCCCAAAATAAAGTCAGCCATTGTTTCCACTGTTTCCCCATCTATTTGCCATGAAGTGATGGGACCTGATGCCATGATCTTAGTTTTCTGAATGTTGAGCTTTAAGCCAACTTTTTCACTCTCCTCTTTCACTTTCATCAAGAGGCTCTTTAGTTCTTCTTCACTTTCTGCCATAAGGGTGGTGTCATCTGCATGTAGTAGCTATGAAATACAAATTATGTAATTTTGGTTATTTCTCACATCAATTTGCATTTAAAACTGGCTTTGCACAATATAAAGATCAGTGGTAGGGACTTCCCTGGTGGTCCAGTGGTTAAGAACCTGCCTGCCAACGCAGGAGACACAGGTTCAAGAGGCAAGTAAGCTCCCGTGTGCCACAACAGCTGAAGTCCATACCCTATAGCCCTTGTTTGGCAACAAGAGAAGCCACCGCAATGAGAAGCCCAAGCTCCCACACAGCAACTAGAGAGTAGCCCCTGCTCACCAAAACTGGAAAAAGCCTGCTCACAGCCATGAAGACCTCATAAAAAGAAATAATAATAATCATAAAAATTCTTTTTAAAAAAAGATCAATAGTAAAATTTATGCTAATAGCTTTAAATGATATCTTTACTTAAAATTACATTAAATAGCAAGTTAAAAAATCATGGCAAGTCAAGAAAGTGCAAAAGAAACGAAAAAGCTTTGTGTTTTAGCACTTTCAATGGGACTTCTCCCTGCATTTGAAACAAGGGGCCCCACATGTTTATTCTGCACTGGGCCCCACATATTATGTCGCTGGCTTTGCGAGTGCCACTGTAAACAGAGAAACCGCTTTGGAAAACTGCCAGTGTCTACCAAAGCTGAACACACACAACAAGGTCTATGACTCAGCAATTCTACTCTGAGGTGGAGTACATACCCAACAGAAAAGCATGCATAGATTTGCAGAAGATGTCCAAAAATACACATAACAGCATTATTCATAATAGAGCAAAACTACCAACAACCCAACCATCCACTATTAGTAAAATGAACAAAATATTGTGGCATATTCATATAATTGCATGGTTTCTATAATGAAAATTTAAAAATCACTATTATTTGCAACATGAATGAACTTCACAAACATAAAGTTAAGCAAAAGAAACCAAATACAAAAGAATATATACTATGAGATTCTATGTAAAGTTAAAAAGCAAGCAAGAATAATCCATGGTTTTAAGACATCAGGAAATTATCTTTCAGGAGGAAGAAGGGATAATAATTGGGAGAAGGCACTTAGAAGGACTTCTGGAATTCTGATAATATTCTACTTTCTGGCTGATTATACATGTTTTCTTGTGATAATAGCAAGCTGCTTACACTAAGGGTTTGTGTACTGCTCTGTGTATTATACTAAAATTTTAAATTGTATTTTAAAAAGTGGAAAAAAAAAGTTATTTGCTACCTCTCAGTCTAGATAAGATAGTTATGACAATAAAGCGTTTACTTACAGATACGAAATCAATAACTCAGGATCCTTTATTTCTTTAAAGCTGCAATTTTAGAGAAGTACTTTGTAATAAAGTCACTAAAGAAATTTCAGTGGATTTATTCAGAATTGAAAGAGACATGTGTACCCCAATGTTAATTGCAACACTGTTTATAACAGCCAGAACATGGAAGCAATCTAGATGTCCATTGGCAGATGAATGGATAAGAAAGCTGTGGTACATAAACACAATGGAATACTACTCAGCTATTAAAAAGAATGCATTTGAATCAGTTCTAATGAGGTGGATGAAACTGGATCCTATTATATAGAGTGAAGTAAGTCAGAAAGAAAAACACGAATACAGCATATTAACGCGTATATATAGAATTTAGAAAGACGGTAATGATGACCCTATATGTGAGACAGCAAAAGAGACACAGATGTAAAGAACAGACTTTTGGACTCTGTGGGAGAAGAGGGTAGGATGATTTGAGAGAATAGCATTGAATCATGTATATTATCATATGTGAAACAGATCACCAGTCCAAGTTTGATGAATGAGACGGGGTGCTCAAGGCCAGTACACTGGGATGACCCTGAGGGATGGGATGGGGAGGGAAGTGGGAGGGGGTTCAGGATAGGAAACATATGTACACCCATGGCTGATTCATGTCAATGTATGGCAAAAACCACTACAATATTGTAAAGTATTTAGCCTCCAATTAAATAAATTTTTAAAAGTAAATAAATAATAAAACAAAATTAAAAAGATATTTCGGTGGTTTTAAAGACCTATCTGCATCTCTCCTCTTCTCGCATCTTTCCTCTTCCTTCTGTCTCTTCATCTTTCTCCCCTCCTTTTCATTTGTTTGTTCTATCAACTCCAAGCTAAAATCTCTTCTAGATTATTCCCAGACTATAATAATTCTATCCTTATTCCTAGACTGAGAACATTTTTTTCCTTTTTTCTTCTAAATAATCTTTGGCATTTGACATTGAAGGAAGTAGGGATTTACACTACTACTATCTTCAATTTTTTTTTTTTTAATAGAGTTTTATCTTTGGTGCAGAGGTTAAAGTGTCTGCCTGCAATGTGGGAGACCTGGGTTCGATCCCTGGGTCGGGAAGATCCCCTGGAGAAGGAAATGGCAACCCACTCCAGTATTCTTGCCTGGAGAATCCCATGGACAGAGGAGCTTGGTGGGCTACAGTCCATGGGTCGCAAAGAGTCGGACACAACTGAGCGACTTCACTTTCACTTTCACTTTATCTTTGACTCAAGTTTAGGGGCCAGAACAGTAGAGGTTCACAAATTTCAGGAATTACAGAAAAAGAGCATGGGCTTTTAGAGCTAAATAAATTTGAGTCTGAATCCTAGCTCACTCACTTACTAACTTTCAAGCAACCCAAACTTATATCTCCAGGCATAGAGTTTTTCTGCTAGTAAGCTAAGAATTAGAACACTTAAACTGTGTTGCTGGAGTATTAAGATATGTCAAGTTGGAGACAACATAGAGAAAGCATTCAGCTCTGCGATAGCAGGTGCTCTACTGTCCCTCCCTCACTGAACCTAAATAGGTGGGATCTGATAACTACTGAGGAATGGGAAGAAAGTCAGGAGGTAGAAAAAGCAAGCATTAACAATGGCCTGAGGTCAAAATAAACACAACCACCATGAAACAGACTTTAAAGAAACTTGAACAATAAAACTTTAGTATGTCATCGCAAGTCACTAAGGAAGTATTGTGATGAAATCTCTGTTTAAGGCAATTTGGAAACAAACTGGATTGGGAGAAAGCTGGGCTAGAGGCAGCACAGCTTTGCGGTTAAGTCTCAGTTTCCTCATCTGTAAGGTGCAGATGGCATTGATACCCACTTTAAGGAGTCCTTATGTGAATACTTATTGTGGTAGTACTTAGTCACTAAGTCCTGTCCTACTCTTTGTGACCTCATGGACTGGAGCCCATCAGGCTCCTCTGTCCATGGGATTCTCCAGGCAATAACACAGGAGTGGGTTGCCATTTTCCTCCTCCAGGGGATCTTCTTGACCCAGGGATTGAACCCTCAACATCTCATGTGTCTCCCGTACTGCAGGCAGATGCTTTACCAGCCCATATATATGTGTAGTATAATAAAAAATGTATTTTGTTTTTGTCACCGGTTCTTGGCACAGAGTTTCAAGAAGCCTTGGAATTTCTGTCAGAGTATCCGTTGTTATTCACAGAGACCCCCTTTCCTCCATGTCTGAATGTATGCTAACTAACAAGGTGGCTTACAATGGGCCTTGAGAGAGCTCCAAGGAAGAGTCTGGCCATTCTGGAAAGAGAGGCTTGGAACTTTCAGCCGCACCCTCATAGATCTTGAATTCAATCAAGTGGTTGATGATTTAACCAATCATGCTTATGTGACGAAACCCTAGGTATAAACTTGGAAGCAGTGAGGCTCTGGGAGCATGTGCTGGGAGGATGATACACCTGGAGGCAGCAAGGAAGCTCAGGACCCTTCTAGACCTTGTCATGCTGTTCACCTCTACATCTTACTATTCATTTGCTCCCTTTATAATAAAATGGTCATCATGAGAATAGTACCTTCCTGACTTCTGTGAGTCATTCTAGTGAATTATCAAATTGGGACAAAGAGTGAATTCTGGGAATCCTCAAATACATAGCCAAATAGGCAGAAGAACAGGCAGCTTGGGGATACCTGAGACTTGAAACTGGCATCTGAAGTCATGCAGGACTGAGCCCTTAACTTAAAGGCCCTGTATTAACTCTGGGTAATTAGTGTCAGAAATGAAGGCCTTTGACCTTAACTTGTGAGGTCCACGCTAACTCTAGCAATGAATGTTAGAATTAGACTGATCAGTAAGACGCTCAGTTGGGATAAGCATGTTGTAGTTGGAACACGGATGTAAATTACTGACACGGTGCCCCATACAGGCTATTGGTGCTCAATAAATGATAGCTGTAATTATTGGCAAGAGGCAAGGTCATCACTTTTTTCTTTCATTAGGCATTTATTGAGTAGTATGCAAAGTGCAAAGTACCCAAAGATGACTAGAACTGCCCCACTACACCCCAACCCTCAACAAGCCCACAGGGAAATAACAATAACAAAAAAACATGATGATGGAAATAAGTGCTGAGTGTTATGGAACCAAAAAAGAACTGATTAACTTTAGGGAGATTATAAATGGCTTCACGGAGTAGCTTAGTTTGCTAGGGCTGCTGTAACAGATTACCACAAACTGGGGCTTAAAACAGTAGAAGTTTCTTGTCTCACAGTTCTGGAGGCCAATCAAGGTGTGCTCAGGGTTAATTCCTCTAGAGCAGGGGTCCCAACCCTTGGGACTATGGACCAGTACTGATTCGTGGTCTGTTAGGAACGGGGCCACACAGCAGGAAGTGAATGGTGGGCAGGCAAGTGAGTGAAGTTTCATCTGTATTTACAGCTGCTCCCCATCACTCGCTGCACCAGATTCTCATAGGATCACGAACCCTACTGTGAATTGTGCATGTGAGTGAGTGAGATTGCAAGCTCCTTATGAGAATCATTTTGAAATCATCCCCTGCCACCCCAGTCCGTGGAAAAAATTGTTTTTCATGAAACTGGTCCCTGGCACCAAAAAGACTGGGGATCACTGCTCTGGAGGCTCTTAAAGAGAAATCTGTTCCGTGCCTCTGCATTGGTCCCTGGTATTTACCAACAACCCTTGGATTTTCTTGGCTTGTGGCTGTATCATTTCAGTCTCTGCCTTCATTGTCACTAGGCCCCCTACTTTCTGTATCTCTATGTCTAAATCTCCCTCTTCTTATAAGACACCAATCACTGGATTAAGGGGCTCACCTCATCTGGTATGACCCTGTCTTGACTGCATCTGCAAAGACTTTATTTCCAATTACAGTCACATTTAGAGGTATCAAGGTTTAAGATTTAAACACATATTTTGGGATTACACAAGTCAATTCACAACACAGAAGTGGTGATTTTTCTGTTGGTCTTATTGGATAAGTAGGGGTTCACCTGGCAGGAGATACTAAAAAACTGAAAAAATACAAACATGAAATAACTGGTAAAGACGAACTGAAAACAACACAGACACTTATGGGTGACATTACAGAAGCATACGATTTGAATATAGGCACAAAGCATGATGTCTGACACAGTAGATGCTGAGAAAATTCTTCTGAACAAATCAATCTAAATTATTAAGAGTTCCGTTGGCCTACTTCACCAGAAACAAGGAAATTGATTTTTCGGGAAGTGATCAGTTTGGGACACGCTGATTTGAGATGAAAGTCCCCCCCCCCAAAAAAAAAATCACCAAAAACTGAAATGAAATAAATACTGGAGACAGGAGTGAGAAAGGAGTCTGCAGGGTGGACCAGGACTGAAGACATAAATATGAGTGTGGTCTACATAGAGATAATAGATGAAAATGAGATTATATGAAATCTCTAAGACCTGGAACAAAAAGATCCAAGAATTCAGCCTGTGGGTACTATTACAGGCTAGAGAAATGTCAGTTAGGAAAACAGAAGAAACCATCAAGAGTATACGAAGAAAATACCAAGCATCATCATATAGGGGAAAAAAGGCCAAAATTCAAGAAAGATGCTCTGATGAGGGACTGATGCTATGAAACTGTCAGAATAAGCACAGAAGCCATTTTATCTGGAAAATTACTAATATCTTTAGACCCAAATATGCTATTTCATATACAGACTTGTTATTGCTCTCATTATCAAGGCACCAGATTAAAATTCAAGCTTTTATTTTTCTTTCAAAAGTTCAGAACAATGAAATACATTCATAACAAAAGGAACTATGACCACTGTGAAAGGCTAGGTGATGTGGATAACTAATTAATGGAGTGTCGTTAGGATGGGTACTCTGGAACCTGGGTGACATGATGTCATTTCCTATGTGAATTTATGTATAGAGAGTTTACTATGAACTGAAGTCTGTCATTCCCCCATCCCAATTTATATGTTGAAGGCCAAACCCCCAGTATGGCTGAGTTCAGAGAAGGAGTTTCTAAGGAAGTAATTAAGCTTAAATGAGGTCGTAAGTGTGTTGGAGAATGGAGGAGATGAAAAGTATCCACTGAGCTGAGAAGGCATCTTGAGACTGAAAAGTGAGTCAGGCAGCTTCACACAATTGATGGATGAGTTCATTACAGGGTAACTCACCCACAAGGTGGGATCAGTTGGACAACAATCTGAAAGTATTCAAAGCTGTACTCCACACAGTTGAGAGACCATTGAGACAGTTTTATAGGGCATGGGGGTAGATGCTTGGAAACAGCACGTGAACTCATAAATCAAGATTTATAAACAGGTAACTAGCCTTGTGGGCACAGAAAATAAGTCAGCAACAGTCCTCATCATTGTTTGGAGACTAACAGAGCATAGAGGCCATCTGGGCCTAATGATCACTAAACAATATCTATTAACTACAAAACTCTTGATGGCAGAAAAGAGAGTCACTACACAGTACAGCCCTAGGTAGGGTCAGTGGAAGGACAGGAGGAACTGCACAGGCCCAAGATGGCCCAGTTATACTAACCGTCATATAGGGTGGGGCCCTGATCAGATAGATTAATGTCTTTCTAAGAAGTGACACCAGAATGTCATCTCTCTCCCTTTCCCTCTTCCTCTCTGTGTATAAGCAAGAGCCCAGCAAAGGCTATCTATAAGCCAGGAGGAGCACTCTTACCAGAAATTGAACCCCTTGGACACCTTGATCTTGAACTTGTAGCCTGTGTAGCTGTGAGAAAATAAAGTTTCTGTTATTTAAATGACATAGTCTATGGTACTAAATGCCAGCTCAAACAGACTTCATAAAGGGATTCACTGAGGGGATAGTGAGGAAAAGGGAGCCACCTCTAGAGTGGGAAAAATAAACAAGATTTATGCTGTAACTTGACAAGGAAATTTTGGAAATCTCGAATGAGGCTGGGCTGGGGGCATTTTTTCAACAAATAGCCTCTAGGGTTCTTACACCCAGCAGCTGTTTTGCAGGAGTTGGGTTAGGATCTCTAAACTCTTTTCCAGTCTCAAATTGCAAACAATCTGAGCAGATATTTTACTGCAAGTGAAAAAATTTTGCCATGACCTCAGATTTTTTTCACATTTGAGGTTCTTCTAAGGATAAATAAATGTTTCATAAATAGAACATTAGCTAATATTGAAATTATCGTGAAAATCCCTTGACTGAAAACTATTCAATTATAAAATCAGACTTTTAGAAGTCAGTGGTGACTAGGCAAAAGTTATTACAGAAATATATTCTGGGATTAAAATACTATTAAAATGATTTTAAAATGAAATAGTCAAATAGGATAAATCATAAAAGTGTTGGAAGAGGGACTTATCTTCGTGGGTTCAGTGGCTAAGACTCTGTACTTCCAATGCAGGTGGTCTGGCTTTGGCCCCTGGTCAGGGAACTAGATCCCATCTGCTGCAACTAAAGATTACTCATACCACAACTAAGACCCAGTGCAGCCAAATAAACAAATAAATATTATTTTAAGTGCTGGAAGAAATTATTTTCTATAGTTGAGGGTCTTCTAATCACAGAAATAATACCTGCCAACTTTAATAAGTTTGGAAAACACAATGTAAGAGAATAAAATCCCCCAAATCCTTTCTATCAACCCTAAAAGGATAATTGTTAAAATTTTAGTGTATATCATGTTGTGAAATAATAAATTTTTAGAAAAATGTTTTGATATTTTTTGAAAAGGCTGAGTTACATGACAATGTAAGCCTAATGTTCTTTAAAAATACAGAGAAAGAGAGAGAGAAATGAAACCTGGAGGACTAATTATTGCATGTTATTTTCATAAGGTCATTTTGATGAAAGCTCAAGAAACCACTGAACTTCCAGTTTTGAAAATTATCAAGTTAATATGCACTACAAACATTCCCACCCCATTACTGATCTTTACCCTATTCCTGAACCCTGGGGCACCTATGACCCTCTAGGATAAGGCTCAGGGATGGGATGAAGCTCAAACATGGGACAGATTAGTGATCTTTGTCTTAAAGTTCTGAAACCAGAAAATCCCCCATAACCCACAAGCCTGGGTGTCCTTTGAACATTCAACCCTAGAGATACTGAGCAAATAGCTGTCGCCAAGGTAGTTGTCTCATACATAGGAAGCACTGCTATCTGCCTCACTCACTCTCTCTCTCACCTGTTGTTAGATTTCTGAGGTTTTGATGCCTATGCTCACCTGGGGCCTCACCACTGATAACACCATGTACCTGTGCCACCGTCACTCTGGCCTTCAGGGTTTCCCTAGCATCTCTGTCTGCTCATCTGTGCAGCTCATTACTCTCTTACCTCCCGCTGCGGTGGAAACACTGTCTTCTTCTAACGTCCAAAACTTGAGGGAGAGGGTGGAGTTGGACAGCATTCTATGGCAAAGGGCTAGGTCACGGTGTGAGGCAGTTCAGAGGTTTCACCACAGCCCTCTCTTCACTAGAAAGCATGTATGCTGGCAGTAGGTCTGGGTCTGCCTGGATGTCACATGCACGTCTAGGACTTTACGTTACTTCCACCCCCACTGCCAGAATCATTCTTCGCTAACATTCACTTTCTCTCAGGGGCTCAGTGGTCTCTCTCTGCAATCCAGTTTCATGCTCATCTCACATTCCACAGATATAGCTGCATATGTCCATTTGAGCTCCAGTTTTGCACAGAGGTTAGAGGTTTTACAGGGCTTCAGCAAAATCAGGAAGTATTACCAAATGTCTGTCCAGTGAATCAATTAGGATGCATTTAGCTGCAAATGACAAGGTCCCTGGTATAAAAAGTGATCTAATAAGGGAATTTATGTCATATAAGTCCATGAGCAGGACATTCTCCAGGCATAGAACAAATGAGCTGGTTAATGACTTTATTAAGATCATTCTCTCACCAGACCATCATCCCTAGGACTAACATCACTCTATCTCTGTGTGGTTGCAAAATGGTTCCAGAGACAACCAGAGCGGCCACCTGTCCTTATTTCAGGTCAAGAGTGGTCGAGAGAGAAATCTGAATGAGATTTTGGTCCCCCATGCCATAAATTGTTGGCAGCTCCAGTCACATGCCAGCCTAAATCTAAGTACAAGGACCAAAGCAATTTTAAATATGGAGGTCAGGGAAGAATATGGGAAGAGTATGCCAGGCAAGAGAATAGCAAGTACAAAGGAGGGCTCTAATGTGGGATTCTGCCTGCTGTGTTCAAGGACCAGCCAGGAATCAGTGTGGCTATGTAGAATGAACAAGGACACATGATCACAGGGTAACAGGGTGGAGGGGAGTGGGAGAGATAATGTAGCTCATAGGAAGAGTCTGATTTTTCTTCTGACTGAAAGTAGAAGCCATTGTTGGCCTCTGAACAGGGGAGAGACATAATCAGATTTGATTTAAAAGGATCAGGCTGGCTGCAGTGTTGAGGAAAGCCTGCAGGAAGCAATAGTGAAAACTACTTTCAGTTAGGAGACAACTACAGTGATCTGGACAAGACATCATGATGGCTCAAACTAGGGTGGCAGTTGTGAAAGTGGAAAAAATATATATTCTGAATTGAGTCAACAGGATCTGCTGGTGGACTGAACATGGGCTGTGAAGAAACAGAGGAGCCAAGGATGACTCTATAGTTTTTGGTTCAAGCAACTGGAAGGATGGTGTAATTTAGAGAAGGAACAGTATCGAATGGTAGGTTCAGGAGGCATGATCGAGGATTCAGTTTTGGACCTGAGTCTGAAGTCCAAGAGAGAGGTCTAGGCTAAACAAGTATATTTGGCAGACCTGGGTAGATAGTTGGTATTTAATGCCTCTGAACTGGCTGAGCTCACCAAGGGAGTGGGTGTCAATACAGAGAACTATGGACTGAGCCATGGGGTGCTTATTAAGAGTTAAGAGAACATGGAAGCAACCAAGATGTCCATCAACAGATGAAACAATAAAGAATTGGTACATATATATACAATGGATAAAGAAGTTGTGGTACATATAAACAATGGATAGGGCTTCCCTGGTAGCTCAGCTGGTAAAGAATATGCCTGCAATGCAGGAGATCCTGTTTTAATTCCTGAGTCAGGAAGATCCCCTGAAGAAGGGATAGGCTACCCACTCTCGTATTTTTGGGCTTCCCTAGTGGCTCAGAAGGTAAAGAATCCACCTGCAATGCAGGAGATATGGGTTCAATTCCTGGGTTGGGAAGATCTTCTGAAGGAGGGTATGGCAAGCCACTCCAGGACTCTTGCCTGGAGAATCCCCACGGACAGAGGAGCTTGGCAGGCTACAGTCCATAGGGTTGCACAGACTGAGCAACTAAGCAAAAGTATAGAGCCGATCCAGTAAACAGTGAGAAATTGCTGATTTTGTAGATCATGAGAACAGCTGTCTTTAATGCCTAGGAGTTCAGGAGAGGAGATAGGATCTATTGCCCAAGTGAAGGGATTAGATTTAGGAGCCTAGATAATTAATCCATGAAAAAGGTTGGCGAGAGGGGAGTGTACATTGCTACAGATGCTGGTAGGTAGGTAGGTATGTGGTAATGAGATTCTACGGAAGTTTTCTCCTGATGCATCAGTGCTCTCAAGCTCATTAGTTGAGCATGAGGATGGGAGAGAAGGTGACGGGATTGAGAAGAGAGATGGCATAAACCGGTTGCCAAGGAGTTCATCAGAGTAAAATAAAAGCACAGATGTGACTGTCTGGCAGCATAAAGAACCCACATGAGGCCAAGGCTTTGATTTTAAATTGTGTCCAACTAATGGGGTTTTTATTGCCCCTCCCCCTTCCAGCTACATTCAGGTGTATGTTGCTGCCGCTGCTAAGTCTCTTCAGTTGTGTCTGACTCTGTACAAGCAGCCCACCAGGCTCCCCCATCCCTGGGATTCTCCAGGCAAGAACACTGGAGTGGGTTGCCATTTCCTTCTCCAATGCAGGAAAGTGAAAAGTGAAAGTGAAGTTGCTTAGTTGTGTCCGACTCTTAGCGACCCCATGGACTGCAGCCTACCAGGCTCCTCTGTCCATAGGATTTTCCAGGCAAGAGTACTGGGGTGGGTTGCCATTGCCTTCTCCATCAGGTGAAGAATTTCCTGAATTTCCAAATTGGAAAATTGGATTCAATCGGGATGCTAGATTTGCCAAGGGAGTTCAACAAAGTGACAGGGGAGTAAGAGTAGAGAGAGCATGTGCAAGGGAGGGACTATAATAACAGTGTGAACTTTATGGCTAAAGAGAAAGGTGAGAACATCAAGAGGGTGGGGCCAGAGAAGAGGTGGCAAGATATTGGATTTGATATTCTGGTGAGGGTAGAGATTGTTGGGGTCAGAGTACTACAGGATAGGAGATGTAATCAGAGAACAGATTCTTGAAGTAGAATTTACAGACACGGTGCAATTATTGATAATGACAAGTTCTAGGGGATGAGTAAGTGGCGGAAATAGCGTGAAGGAGAAAATTACTGAGGGAGAAGACATATGAAGGAACTGAGAGTCCAGGGTACTAGAGATTATCATCTGTTCTACATATATTTTAAATCACCAAGGATTAAGAAGAAATTAGCATTGGAAAAAAACTACAGTAAGCAGGAGCTATCTAGTTAAAAAAGGAGGAGGAGAAATTGAGGTGGGGGAGAGTGGTGGATGATAGCAACAGCGAAGAGTAGTAGTCATACAACCTGATGAAATAACATTCAAAAGTCAAAGGCAGTTTTAAGAAATAGGGAAGGAGCGTGGTCTGATACTAACTGCCAATACTGAAAATAAAAGACATTTCACATAATCTATATCGATTTCCCATAATCCCGCTTTCACGTACAATCCTTGATTCTCTGTAAATTAGACGCTCTGGCAAAGCAGGCCTTGCAGACTGCTTCACTGAGCCATAGTAACTCCCTGGCTCCTTGGTGTATTTTAATTTGGCTCTTCGGTTCCAGCAATTCAAGAACTACTAGATACTTGACCGCCTCTACTAGCCACTGTTGCTGAGTTTATTCAGGTAATCCCTCAAGGAATATAGGGCTTCTTAAGTGTGTGCAGATTGACAGGAAAACTTTAGCCATTTGAACATTGAAACAAGCGGTACACAAACCCTTGCCCAAACGGTATATATATATTTTTTATGTTATTTATTTATTTATTTATTACCAATTTTCAAGTATATTTTGTGGAATACTTCAGCTGAGAACGACTTTGAAATTGAGGCAGCTACCAAACGATGGTGCATTATCACTGTTGACCCCTAGAGGGCGTCATTCCCAAAGAGACCAAATCAGAAAGGTTGCAGACAGATGCTGATCTTTTCCCGTGGAGGTTCAGTTCAGTTCAGTCGCTCAGTCGTGTCCGACTCTTTGCGACCCCATGAATTGCAGCACGCCAGGCCTCCCTGTCCATCACCAACTCCCGGAGTTCACTCAGCTCCACTGATCTCCAGTAGCATATTGGACACCTACTGACTTGCGGAGTTCCTCATTCAGTATCCTATTATTTTGCTGTTTCATACTGTTCATGGGGTTCTCAAGGCAAGAATACTGAAGTGGTTTGCCATTCCCTTCTCCAGGGGACCACATTCTGTCAGACCTCTCCACCATGACCCACTCTTCTTGGGTTGCTGCTCGGGCATGACTTGGATTCATTGAGTTAGACAAGGCTGTGGTCGTAGTGTGATTAGATTCACTAGTTTTCTGTGAGTATGGTTTCAGTGTGTCTGCCCTCTGATGCCCTCCGTGGAGGTTCAGTGGTAAAGAAATCCTTGGCCAGTGCAGGAGACGCGGGTTGGGAAGATCCCCTGAAGAAGGAAATGGCGACCCACTGCAATATGCTTGCTGGGAAATCCAATGGACAGAGGAGACTGGCGGGCTACAGTTCATGGGGTCGCAGAGAATCGGACACGACTTAGCGACTAAACACGAATAAATTTTTCAATGGCCGTCGTCCACTCTTCGGTCCTTCAGGCTGGGATTTTTCTCACCATGTTCCAATGTTCCATGCTCTTTTTCTTTTTTTTGGCAGTAGCATTCGTATCAAGTCCATGGGGTCGCAAACAGTGGGACACGACTGAGCGACTAAGCACAGCATTCATATCATGCCTGCGGTGGGATATTATAGCAAAAATGGTAGAAGACTTCAGAACAATGTGTGATTTTACTTAAACTCCTTGTTGAAAGCTACAGGAAAATTCTGCGAAGCATTTTGAGGAAGGAAAAAGTGGTCGAACAGTATTTCATCAGGAAAATCCATGGACAAAAGACTAGTAAAACCAAATAGTTTGGAGAATGGACAACTTCATGAAAAAGACGGCCACAATTTCATCCCACTTCGTTCTCTCTTTTGTTTTTCTGTTGTCTGTATGCAGGTCCGTCTTTTCCAATAATCATTTCAGACAGGCCCATTTATCTAACTTGGGTAAAAGGTCGGAGGAAAATGTGCCAAACGTTTAGAGAGGTTGGTTGTCCTCAGCCGAGTGGGGCTATGAGTGATTATTTTCCACTTTCAATTTTTGTGGGTTTTTCCAAGTGTTTCCTCAAAGAAGAAGATCAAAAGATATAACTTTGTAAAAAGTCAGTACAGATCATCTCCCATCCATCCAGGCCAGGTCGAGGGGATGGCGGACTCTCCATCAGTTCTGCGCTTCTGGTCTTTCTCACCCCTCCCTCTTTTCTTGGCCTCTTCAGTCTCGCCTCAAAGCCGGAGGAACCGAAAGCCAACCAGCAAGGGAGAAGCTGGGACCTGGTGAGCCGCGGCGCACCAGACCGGGCGGCCGCAGGGGCCTCTCCGGGGAGCCGCGCAGTGCGTCACGGGGGGCCCGCCCTCGGCGCGGCCCGGGCTCCGGGCGGGCGGCCTCCTTGGCCGTCGTCGTGCTAGCAGGATTTCCGCGGTTGTGTAACGGCTCCGCATCCCTCCCAGGCGCGGTCCCTAGGCCCCCGCAGCGCAGCCATGGCCTGGACGGCGGGGGCGGCGGGGCGCGGTGGGACCCGGAGGGCGCTCTCGTCGCACACTCTGCTCTTCGACCTGCCGCCAGCGCTGCTGGGCGAGTTCTGCGCGGTCCTGGACAGCTGCGACGGCGCGCTCGGCTGGCGCGGCCTCGGTGAGCGCGGCGGGGGCGGCGGGGCGGCGGGGCGGCGGGGCGGCGGCGCGCGCTCCGTCAGACGGGCTGCGGCGCAGCGGGCCGGCCCTGGGTGCTCAGGGACCGCGAGGCCTCCCAGGCTCTGTTGCGGACATGCCCTTTCCTCATTCGCCCTGGGAGGGACGCAGATACTCCCGAGACCCACCCCAGAGCTCCCCCTTCGTCACAAAAACTTGGGGTGAGATTAAATGAGCGGAGCCCGTGGGGGAAACCAGCCACCCGCGTAAAACCATCTAACGTTTCGCCACGA
The DNA here is from genome assembly GCF_042477335.2 of Ovis canadensis. Lineage (NCBI taxonomy): Eukaryota > Metazoa > Chordata > Mammalia > Artiodactyla > Bovidae > Ovis > Ovis canadensis. The sequence goes on along the minus strand of NC_091247.1, from coordinate 159,438,037 downwards.
TTCCTGTCTTGCCTGGTTGGCAATATTTTAAAAAGACACGCCTGTGAAATGTCTCTTGTCATTGTAAAGGGACCACCAGAGTGTAATTTTCGTATGAAGATGTGTTTATACCTTTAAAATATTTATCAAGTAGTGTTTTCAATGCACTCCCCTTAATTACATTTCAGGTGAAATGCTAGAGTAAAAAATTATTTGTAACTAACGTGGCTTCCAGCGTTCTTAATTAAATATACCTTGCTTATTTACCCAATCTGGTGGAATGAAGGTTTAGGTTAGAGAATGGTTCTTGAATTTAGTAAGTTGCCTCCAAGACTCCATTTTATTCAGACTTCCGAAAGTTAAGCCATGGCCTATGGCCATGCGTTGAGTGTGATCAACAGAAATAATTCAGACAAAAATCTGTCAATACCTGCGTTTATGGTTCGATTTGATATTGCATGATGTCACATTTAATGTTAGTTGAAAATAAACACAAATATGTCAAAACAGTATAGCCTTAATTCTTTGAAATAGCTATCTATTATTCTTACCCCAAATAGCAGAAAACAAAGGAGGAAAAAAATTTAATTTGTTGTTGATGAATAATATGGTCACACTTTATGAAATGTGGCATTATTGAGTTTCTAGTTGTATAAAGATTTTCTAGGTATTATAAGCTCTATAATTTTATATTATAGCCCTGCAGTAAAAAATCAGAAAACTCTGATTTCTGGAGACCGTGGACATTTCCAGTATGCATTTGAGAGTTAAGATCCCTCCCACACCATATCTTTTTGAAATGGATGATGGCATGGCAGTTTTTGCATCCCTTGGTTTTCTGGAGTTACCAAATTCGGAAGAGAAAAATGTCTGTAGTTCAGTCCATGGTTAAAGAATGTTAGAGCTGAGCAGGTATCATAAATGAGGGAAGTGGGTTGGTGTAGACCCACTTGAAACCCAAGGGAAGAACATGTCTCATCTAAAAGAGGCAGTTAGTACTCAGCCCCAGGCCACTGCTCCTTTTCAGGAAGTTCAGCTCAATGTTGCTGAATCTTGTCTCTCCCACTCCCCTCTCTCTTTCTCTCCCTCCTCATGAAACTCAGATATTCATTCATTATCTGGGTTGTCTCATAAACTCTTCCAGTATCCCTGTCAGGCCGGTGCTGTCATCATCAGTGTTTGAACAACTGAGGAAACTGGTGCAAGTTGGTTAAGTAACTTGTCCAGCCAACAAAGTAAAAAGTCCAAGGCCAGAAAGTGCAGAGCAAGAATTTGAAGCAGAGTATACAGAAAGGATAAAGTGTATGAGGACTGTTTATATTCTCTTCTGAATTTTTCTGTAAATTTAAAACTGTTCTAAACAATAAGGTCTATTTGAAATTAAAAAGAAATAAGACATGTAGACCTTGGAGTTTGATAACCTACCACTTCCCTCTATGACTTCCTCAGGGTCACAAACATTACTGTGTTCTTTCAGCTGCATCTCACAGCCTCCGTAAAGTACAGCCACTTCTGCCGTGAAAGAACCACTCAGTGAGCCATTTCAAACACATAGCCCTATTTTCCTAGCAGTGGAAATAAACGAAGGCCACCCAAATGAGAACAAGCAAAGGCTATTTATTCAAAGCAAGGGAGTCAGCCCCCATCGCTTGCATTTGACCGAGAGGCAAAGGCAAGCAGAGAAGTGGAAAAACTATAGCTCCAAAAGAGAAGGCTTCAGGTATGCCCCAAATGGAGGCTGTTGGCATGGGGAAGCTGCACATAGGCCACTAGAAGTGGGACATTATGTGTGATAAGGGTACATATTTGGCTTTCTCCAGTTGACTGTAAGTTGGAATTAGGGGCAAAAATTAGGAAAGCTGTCAGCTATTAATGAAGCCCTGGTCATTTGGGGCCAATTGCTGTAAGGGTTATTGTTTGGTTTCTGGAATAGTTGCTACTGATAGTAGTTTGACCTCCCAGACTGGTTACTCTAGATAGAACACTGGCTTCCTGGGCTAGCTGATGCACGTTGTAGGTCAGGGTTCTGTTTTATAGGTAGCCTAACCGTTGTTCCTTTGTAAATTTGTTCTCTCCTAGGGGGAGACTGTAAACTGTTATAGCTATAATTCATTGTGCAGGGGCCTATGCCCTTGACTGCCTGGACCATATTCTGAAATGAGACCAGGCATAGACCAGCTACTTCATGAATTGTTGGCTCAGCAGAAATGGAAGGCTGGATTGGTTCCTGGCTGTTGAGGGCAACTGCCCGTGTTCAATAGACCAAGTTTCCCCACTGGCACAGTGAAAGTAAGAAGTAAGGAGAGAGCTGCAGGGAGGGGAGACTTGACTTTGGAGGGCAGAGGGGAGAATGTCGGAGGACTGACTCAAGGAGATGGTTTCTATTATATATATAATTTAATTTATTTATTAATTTATTTTTGGCTGTGCAGAGTCTTCGTGGCTGCCAGGCTTTTCTCTAGTTGCGGCGAGTAGGGGCTACTCTCTAGGTGTGGTGTCCTGGCTGCTCTTGCTGCAGATCGCAGGCTCAACAGATCATGGGCTTCAGTAGGTACCGCCCGTGGCTCACTAGTTGTGGCTCCCACGCTCCTGGATAAGGGATTGAACCCGTGTCTCCTGCATCTGCAGGCAGATTCTCTACCACCGAGCCTCCAGGGAAGCCCTGAGGAGACAGTATCTTTTATGCTCAGGACAGCTGAAAGCCTGAGGATGCAGAGGGTCCAAAATTCCATATAGAAAACAACTGTAATAGTGATAGGCAAGAGAAGAGAAAAGCAAAAGGGAAGATTAACTGAACTGAGTGTTGGTTCTCACTGGAACTGATCATGTTTGTTGATGGTGAATATCAAGCTGTATTTACAAAGGCAGTTCCAACAAAGGCCGATCTTATGGTGGCCTATATGATATGATCAATGTTTACTGATAAGGTAGACTGGACGTTGACAAATGGGAATCACTTGCAAAGTCTTTCAAAGCTGCAGATGCCCAGGTTCCACCCCTGCATAGGTCCAGCTTCTTTCTGTTTTCTGCCAAGCCCCAGGGTGAATCTGATGCACAGTCTGGTTTGGGAGTCATTTGCTTAGGCCAAATTCTCTTCTTTAACAGTATCTTAATATAGCAGTTATTTTACTGTAGTCTTTCACTACTCCACTTAATTCTTTGCATTTTTAAACACATCCTACACATTAATCTTTAAATCACTTTTACTTCATTGTTATTAAAATAGTGTAATCACAAGATAATTTATTCTGGTTGATGTTGATGATGTTATGGCTTTGTAATGAAAGTAGGAACCCAATTTATAAAATGAAAAAAAAATGCCATTTATCATATACTACTCAAAGACATCATATGTGCAGAGCCTCTGGTGACAACTGATTTCATTACATGGAACTAGTGTTTAAATTGTTTGGAGCAGCTTACTTTGCAAAACCTCTCAACACTTATGGTACAATGAGAGAAACCCTTCTTTCTTACAGATACTATGTAATAGGTTACATTCAACTTTCTTCCTCTCAACAAAGGAAAGAAAATTCCCATAGAAATTATTATTAATCTGTTTAAAACAAATTAACTGTAAAATCACATTAAAGGTGCATTTGCATATTTAGTAAAGATTTAAAGCAATAATATGATACTAATAGTTGCCACCATCTATTGAGCGCTTGCGCACGCATATTCAGTCGACTGCTCAGTCACGTTGGACTCTTTGCGACACCGTGGACTATAGCCTGCCATGCTCCTCTGTCAATGGGATTTTTCCAGGCAAGAATACTAGGAGTGGGTTGCCATTGCCTACCCTAGAGGCACTTCCTGACTCAGGAATTCTTTTCCGCTGAGCCACCTGGGAAGCCCCTATTGAGTGCTTACTATTTGCCAGAGACTCTGTGCTAAGCACTGTCCCTGATTATTTCATTATTTATCACAAAAGCTCTCAGTTACTCATATCTGAGAGGTATCATCCAGGTACTTGTCCTATTTCCATTCTGTAGACAGGAAAACTGACTCAGAGAATTTAGGTAATTTACCTCAAATCAGGGATTTCCCAGGTGGTGCTAATGGTAAAGAACCCTCCTGCCAATGCAAAAGATGTAAGAGACACGAGTTCAATCCCTGGTTTCGGAAGATCCCCTGGAGAAGGAAACGGCAACCCACTCCAGTATTCTTGCCTAGAAAATCTCGTGGACAGAGAACCCTGGTGGGCAATAGTCCCTGCCATCCGCAAAGAGTCAGACATGACTGAAACGACTTAGCATGTACCTCAAATCATAGTCTAATGAGTTGCAGACTAGGATTCTAACCAGATGGTCAGATTCCAGAGTTTATGTTGTTTTTATTTAATTTTAAATAGACTTGATTGCTTAGAGCAATTTTGAGTTTACAGAAAAATTTAGAAGATAGCACAAAGAGTCCTCATGTCTCTGTCCTTCCCATATACTCTGCGCCCAGTTTCCCCTGTTATTAGCGTCTGACATTAGTATGGTACATTTGTTCTACTATTGATACACTATTATTAAATTGCATTCATACTTCATTCAGATTTCCTTCGTTTTTACCTAAAGTCTCTTCTGTTTTCCAGAATCCCACCCAGTATATCACATTTCATTTGGTTATCGTGTATCCTTTGGAGGCTTTTGGCAGTGATAATTTTTCTGACTTTTCTAGTTTTTGATGACCTTGACAGTTTTGAGGAGTACTGGTCACTACTGATCAGGACTGGTCTACTGTTTTGAAGAATGTCCCTCAACTAAGATTTGTCTGATACTGTTCTCATGACTAGACTGAGATTGTGGATTTCGGGGACCACAAGAGATAGAGTGCCCTTTTTATTACATCATATCAGGGGAGCACACTGTTTACAGGACTAATCCCTGTGGATGTTAACCATGGCTGGAGTAGAGTCTGTCAGGTTTCGACACTGTGAAACCACCTGCCCCACCCCCTTTCCATGTTATGCTCTTTGGAAGGAAGTCACTGTGGGGCCCAACTTAAGAAATAGAGTTAAGCTTCCCCTCCCTGAAGGTGGAGTAGAACCCATGTTCTTTGCCCACTATATCATTTCTCACATCTTACAGTGTTCTGTCTAGATCAGACTTTTAAGTTGCTACCTCTTTCTCTGTTCCCCTTTATGTAAAATTCCTCAAAAGGGCGCTTTATACTCCAGTTTTTCCATCCTCCCTTAAACCTGCTCCAGTCAGGTCTTCTCCCCACTGCCCCACTGCTCCATTGACGTTCCCCTTGTCCAAGGTCACTGTGGCTAAATCCAACAGTCAGTTCTCAGTGTTCGTCTTACTTGACACATTTGATCACTCCTTGCTCCTGAAAGCTTTGCTTCTAGAATACTACACTCTCTTCCTTCTCTTCTTACCTCGTATGCTCTGTCCTGATCTCTTAGGATACCACTGGGATCAGTCCATGGGCCTCTTCTCTGCTGTTTGTCTATCCTACCCACTGTCTTTGTCAGTACCATCTATGTGCTGATAGCTCCCAGATCTCTTGCCCGGGTCTCTGTCTTAAACATCAGCACCATCCATCTACTTGCCTACTTGACAGTCTTCTCCACAACAGTCCAGAAGTGTTCCACTCCTTCAGAGTTTTTCCCCGTCTCAGTGGCAACCCCATCCTTCATTTGTTCTGGCCAAAAGTTTAGTCTCCTGTGACTTCTTGCTTTCTCTCACAAACCACTTCCTGTCTCTCAGTAAATGCCATTGACTCTGCCTTCAGAATCTATCTAATTATCTAACCACTTCTTATTATCTCTGCCACCACAGCCATCCTGGGCCAAACCACCATCAGATCTCACCTGGATAATTCAGCAGTTTCCTAATTGGGCTCCTAGTCAGTCACCCTGCCTCACCTCGAGTTCCTTTCTTTATTTCTTTTTAAAAATCGATTAATTGTTTACTTATTTTTGGCTGTGCTATGTTTCTAGAGTTGCGGCAAGTGGGAACTGCTCTTGGCTGTGGTGCTCTAGCTTCTCGTTGCGGTGGCTTCTTTTGTTGCAGAGCACAGGTTCTAGGTGCCTGGGCTTCAGTCATTGCAGCTTGCAAGCTCAGGAGTTGCAGCTCATGGACTGTAGAACATAGGCTTCAGTAGTTGTGGCATGTGGGCTTAGCTGCTTCAAGGTATGTGGAATCTTTCCAGATCAGGGATCAAACCTGCATCGGCAGGATCAAAGTCCCCTGCCTTGGCAGGTGGATTCTTATCCACTGTGCCACCAGGGAAGCCCCTTGAGTTTTTTTTCAACACAGCAGCCAGTAAGCTTGTTAAACATGTGAACTATCTTGTGTGTGTGTGTGTGTGTGTGTGTGTGTGTGCGCGCGCTAAGTCACTTCAGTCATGACTGACTTTTTATGACCCTATGGACTGTAGCCCACCAGGCTCCTCAGTCCATGGAATTTTCCAGGCAAGAATACTGGAGTGGGTTGCCATGCCCTCCTCCAGGGGATCTTCCTGGCCCAGGGATCGAACCTGCATATCCTATGGCTCCTGCAGGAAGCCTAAAGTGTCTTATACCATTATCCTATTAAGAACCTTCCAGTAGCTTCCCATCTCATGCTAAGCTTCCCTTAGCGTGCATGCATGCTAAGTTGCTTTAGTGGTGTCCAACTCTGTGCGACCCTATGGACTGTAGCCTGCTAGCTTCCCTGTCCATGGGATTTTCCAGGCAAGAATACTGGAGTGGGTTGCCATGCCCTCCTCCAGGGGATCTTCCCAACCCAGAGACTGAATCCACATCTCAAATGTCTCCTCCATTGGCAGGCAAGTTCTTTACCACTAGCGCCACCTGGGAAGTCCCATCTCACAGTAAACACCAAAGCCCTACATTGCTTTTCTCATTTCCTTCTTCTTAATTGCTCAACTCCAAATTAATTGGCCTCCATGGACATTCAAGGAATTTTTTTCCTATAGGTAACCTTGAGTCTTCCTTCTTCACATCCTTCATGGATTTTGATGAACTATTATGTACCCTGACTATGCTTTTAAAATTCATACATGCTCCTATATGCTCCTTTGCTAAGTCACTTCAGTCATGTCCGACTCTGTGCGACCTCATAGACGGCAGCCCAACAGGCTCCCCCATCCCTGGAACCCTCCAGGCAAGGACACTGGAGTGGGTTGCCACTTCCTTCTCCAATGCATGAAACTGAAAAGTGAAAGTGCTGTTTTTCTCTATATCACTTATCATTCCTTGTATACTTTATATATATGCATATACATACATATATTTCTTTGTTTATTGTCCATCTAGAAATAAGCTTTATGAGGGCAGGGATTTTTTGTTTGCTTTGTTTCCTGCTTACTTCTCGAGCATCTAATATTGTACCTGGTATAGAGAAGACATTTCAGTAAATATCTGTTGATTGAATGAATTAAAGAATGTCTGTTAAATATCAAAAACCTTGTTGGGCAGAATCTTAAACAAAGCATTATACTAGATACAATGTCGTGGTCCCTGCTTGTAAGGATTTTCCAGTTTAACATAGGCAACAGACCAATATAGATCTATAAATTTTAACAAGAAGGAAGTATAGGAAAATCATACTGATCATTACCTGAGTGTGGAAGGATACAGCTTCTGAGTTCCAGACAGAAACACTGCTGTTGAAGGTGAAATGTTCTTCAATTATCTCCCCGAAGTCATTAATGTTAGATCCTTCCCTGGGTCAGGGATTGAGAGATCAGGACAGATGGAAGGATCCCTCATGCATAGGCCTTCCCATTTATGAAATATGAGTCCTACTCAGGTAGGAAATAAAAAGTACACATAAGTTTAAGTATGGACAAGTATTGTTTCTTGTAAAATGTATGAGTTAGTGGGTGTTAATGCTATGGTCTGGTAAGGGGAGTCAAGCTCACTTAATGCTTTTGAGTTTTGTTTTGCTTTTGGGAGGAATTAAAAATATCATTTCAATCTTAAAGTTTTTTTTTTCTGCCTAATTTGTTTGTGCGCTAGACTAGACTAGACTAGACTATTTGCTCAGTCGTGTCCGACTCTTTGAGACTCCGTGGACTGTAGCCCACCAGGCTCTTCCATCCATGGGATCCTCCAGGCAAGAATACTGGAGTGGGTTGCTATTTCCTTCTCCAATTTGTTTGTGTGCTAGTGGGAAAAAAAAGAAAAAAAGACATCTTTTCCTTTTCCCATTTTGTTATCTCAAAACAAACTTTGCAAGAATGTAGATAATTTCCTAGGGGTTTTGGCATGTGGTTATATGCAAATATAAAGATTCCAAATAGGGTATGTTGCATTATTCTGAAAAACCCCTTCAGAGACATATTTGCATGTGGAGAGTGATTTCTGCAGCTGAATTCCCCAGCGGTTAGCACTCCTAGATAGTTCTGCCCTTTCAAAACAGAGCCCTGACGACCTTTGAGCACTGAATAATAATTATCTTCAGATTAACTTCTTTCTGGACTTCTCAGGTACTTTTTGGCTTATATTATGCCAAGATGACTTTCAACCAAAAAAAAAAAAAATGCCTTGCAAAAAATGATTTAAAACAGTGTTTAACTACAGCATATTTTTCCAAATATATCTTTTTATTTAGAATGCTTTTCACTTTCACAACACTGTGGTCATTGAGAAATTCACTCTTCGTTTAGGACTGTTTAAATAAATAAATTTCTATGTTCTGGAACAAGTAAGGAAGGACTAGAGAAGACTTTGCATATTGAAGAACATAACAGGAATCAAGAATTTGTATTCTTGGGTACATGTATATGTACGTCTGAGTCCCTTCACTTTTTTACCTGAAACTATTACAACATCATTAATCGGCTATGAAAAAGTGTAGCTGTTCAGTTGTCCAGCTCTTTGAGACCCCATGGACTGTAGCCTGACAGGCTCCTCTGTCTATGGAATTCTTGAGCCAAGAATACCAGGGTGGGTTGCCATTCCCTTCTCCAGGTAGTCTTCCCGACCCACAGATTGAATTTAGGTTGCCTGCATTGCAGGCAGATTCTTTGCCACCTGAGCCACCAGGGAGTCAGTCTCCTGTAGAAAATAAAAAGGTTTTAAAGAAATAAATTAATTAAAGAATTTGCATTCCTGTCACATCAAATTAATGTTGTCTTGCAGAATTTGATTTAAATGAATTATGCATCTTATGGATGCTAATAATATTCTTTTAGTAGTGTTTCTATTCCCAATGTGTCATCACTGGAGAAAAGCTATTAAGGTTATGCCATGAAGCACCACTTACAGAAAGAGAATACATTTCATTTCCAGTCCTGGAAGCAACCCATGCTTTCAGGATTCACTGAACTGGGTCAGTTTCAACACTGTCAACTATTTATTGTTAGAAAAACACCTTTAGCTTTCCTTAGACTTAATGCAAACTCAGAAACCTTTGCCCTAGGTCAGTGTTAGGGAACTGTAAGAACCTCAGCGCATTTGGCATCTGTTCATTCACCCTCCAGCTAAATCTCAACTCGAGGGAATCATGGCCTCTTGCACTTTTAAAAAGGAAATTCAGAAATTAACAGAAAGAAAAATGGGTAATAGAATTATGTGGGAAAGCTGACATGCCCTGGAACTTGAAAAGTTAACTCCAGATTTCCTCAATAGTTATAAACTGTTGCTTTCCCTCTATGAGAATTGTGAGCTATAAAAAGTTTATACCTTTTTATGTGCAAATACTGTCTATGAGACTCCTGCTGCTATTGCCACCAGATGGGTCTTCTGAAGACTAAAGCTTTCATCTCCTCATCACCTCCTCAGGAATCTTAAATTTGTCCCATTTACTTTCAGGATAAAGTTTTAAGTTACGCTAACACTCAGGGCCTCTGTCTGTCATTCAGCAAATATGCCCTGGACATGGACTATGTGCTAAGCACATTCCCACGAAGGTAATATGGACTTCATTGAGCTTACTCACCCTGTCTTTAACGTGAACCCTCTCCTGCAAGCATACTGGTCTCCTCTTGGCCCCTAATGTCCTTTTCTTCATTTCTGGAGCAGTTCTCCATCTGAGAGGCCTTAATCCCCCAACTGTTGCACAGTGAGCTGATGTCCCATGACCTCCTGCTTCTTCCTTCCCTGGCTCTGGCAGCCAGCATGGGCATCTTCTTTCTTCACCCCTGAGAAGTTGTGTGTAGGTCTTATCTCACACAGTTGAAGTGGAAAGAGAACTGTTTTATTAAGGAAAAAATAAAGTCCTGCTGTATGGTATATAAATAATGTTAATTTTTATGGTACCTGAGAGGCTTCCCTGTGGCTCAGTCAGTAAGGAGACTGCCTGCAATGCAGCAGACCTGGGCTCGATCCCTGGGCCAGGAAGATCCCCTGGAAAAGAAAATGGCAACCTACTCCAGTATTCTTGCCTGGAGAATCCCATGGACAGAGGAGCCTGATGGGCTACAGTCCATGGGGGTCATAAGGGTCAGACAATGACAGGGACTAAACCACACTTGGTGCATTATGCCTGATTCTTATGAATGTTAGCCAGTTGATTTACTAATAGACAAAGTGGAAATCTAAACTTTTCTTTTGCTGAAATTTGATATTTAGCATTCCCTTTTTGGAATGTTAATTTGGAGACTGGGAAGTGTTTTAAAGACTGAAAGTGTTTTAAAGACTGAAAGTGTTTTTTTTTTTTTTTTCTCTCTCTCATGCAGCATGCTTGGGGCTGGTGCATGGGGATGACCCAGAAAGATGTTATGGGGAGGGAGGTGGGAGGGGGGTTCATGTTTGGGAATGCATGTAAGAATTAAAGATTTTAAAATTTAAAAAATAAAAAACTAAAAATAAAAAAAAAATTAAAAAAAAGGCAGAGTGAAAGTGTTTTAAAGTCCGTGCTTATATAAGGCAGGCCAGGGACTTCCTGGTGGTCCAGAGGCTAAGTTTCCGTGCTCCCAAAGCAGAGGACCGGGGTTCTATCCCTGGCCTGGGAACTAGATCCCCTGTGCCACAGCTAAGAGTTTGCATCCCACATGCAGTGAAGACTGATGATCCTGCTACAGTTAAGATTACGTGTAGCCAAATGAATACATAAAAATAATTTTTAAAAAATCAGCAGGCCAGTGAAGAACAACCAAATGTGGTATCTGTTTTTTGGGAGGGACTGTTTGTCAAAGGACATTAACTGATGAGCAATTTGAGATTGCTCAATGAGGCTGTGACTTGTCTGGAGTTGAACTGTAGGTTGGTGGCAGATCCGTCACTCAACCCACGTGTTCCTACATATATTCACTGGGCTACGATGATGTCTGAACTGGTGACTTTTCTCATTAAAAGAGAGTATAGCCCATGGGGCTCAGAGATCATTCTTTGGTCTTGTTTTCAGATTGGAACTTGAGTGATTTTTTTTTTTCTCTCCAGGGTAGTATACTCTATCCAGTTATCCCTTAAGAATTGGCGTCTCTTTAGAAATACTAAATCTAATACTAATTTTAATCTTGACTCAGGCTCTGGAAACCGCTCCTCAAGGGAGCCCGTGGTGCCCCATCTTTAGTTAGGGACCTGTCTTCTTGCTCCATGTACACTCGCTGTGTGCAGTTCCTGCACTGCTGACAGTCAGTAGATGCTCACCAGATGTTTGGATGACACTGATTTGTGGTATTGCTTCTAGGAACTTTAAGAAAGAGTTGAAGTGTTCATGTGATGAGTGAGTTGTGAGATGTGAGAGTTGGACCATAAAAAAGGCTGAGCACCAAAGAATCAATGCTTTCTAATTGTGATACTGGAGAAGACTGTTGAGAGTCCCTTGGACAGTGAGGAGATCAAACTAGTCAGTCCTATAGGAAATCAACCTGAATATTCACTGGAAAGACTGATGCTGAAGCTGAAGCTCCAGTACCTTGGCCACGTGATGAACTGACTCATTGGAAAAGACCCTGATGCTGGAAAGATTGAGGGCAAGAGGAGAGGGGGCTACAGAGGATGAGATGGCTGGTTGGCATCACTGACTCAATGGACATGAGTCTGAGCAAACTCCAGGAGACAGTGAAGCACAGGGAAGCCTGGTGTGCTGCAGTCCATGGGGTTACAAAGAGTCGGACACGACTTAGTGACTGAACCACAAATGTTCATAAAATTGTGTCTCAATCAGATAGACAAATGACATCATCTAAAAACACATTAAAATAGAGTTAGCATGTCTTGCCAAATATTTTGCTTTGAAGGTACCTTTCTATTTTTTTTTTAGTGACATTTTGTCTCAAACTTTTATTGGCATTTGGATAGTCCCTGCTTCTCCATGAGACATCATCTGTTCAGAGATGTGAAGGGAAGATGTTCTTGCCAGAACCTAAAATATGGAAGAAGAGCAAGACGTTCTAACTAAATGAATGATGTTAGATATTGTGTAGTAACTCTTCCTCTCCCACCCCACCACTTAAGCTGAAGCATGCATGCATTCAGATTGAATGTTTCAACTTTATCTTCCTTTGTTTGATTGTACTCACTTCCTTTCACTCATTTCGGGTATAAGATGTGACCAAAATAAAACATTCAAGATAGGAACTTTGTATGTTATTAGTTGGGTTAGTCTAAATTATACTGCAGGTTAAAAAAAAAAAAAAGCACAGCAGCTAAATCTCAGTGGTTAACCTAAGAGAGGGAGAAGGCAATGGCATCCCCTCCCCAGTACTCTTGCCTGGAAAATCCCATGGACGGAGGAGCCTGGTAGACTGCAGTCCATGGGATCGCTAAGAGTCGGACACGACATTAGCGACTTCACTGTGACTTTTTCCCTTTCATGCACTGGAGAAGGAAATGGCAACCCACTCCAGGGTTCTTGCCTGGAGAATCCCAGGGATGGGGGAGCCTGGTGGGCTACCGTCTATGGGGTTGCAGAGTCGGACACGACTGAAGCGACTTAGCAGCAGCAGCAGCAGCAGCAACCTAAGAGAAGCTTCCTGTTTGCTTGTGGGAAGAGCACTGAGAGTCCAGGACAGCCACTGTCCATTGTGGCAGTGCAGCATCTCAGGGCACTCCTTTCTTGATATGTGCTTCTGCCGTTGCTGCAGCAGGGCTGGGAGCCTGGAGAATTGCACCCTGGCTCTTCAGTGCTTCTGGCTGGAAGAGACACACAGGCATAACCACCAACCTAGAGCAGGAAACTCTTGTCCTCTGATGAGACTGAAGCTGGAAGTACTGGTGGGCACTAGGGCTATCTACCAGATCTGCTTTGTTTTCTCAGAAAGAGGGATAGCAGTGGTATCATTTAGGGCTTCCCACGTGGCACTAGTGGTAACAAACCCACCTGCCAAAGCAGGAGGCATAAGAGACGCTGGGTCAGGAGGATCCCCTGGAGGAGGGGGTGGCAACCCACTCCAGTATTCTCGCCTGGAGAATCTCGTGGACAGAAGAGCCTGGTGGGCTACAGTCCATGGGGTCCCAAGGAGTCAGACACAACTGAAGTGACAGCACAGCACAGTGGTATCATATTGTGATCTCTTTCAACTTTCAGGATTTGCTTATAATCTCAGCAGAAACATAAAACCGAAGGAAATTAACAGTCCCGCAAACCCGTGTCAGACTGAAAGCATGGGGGAGGGATGCCATAGTACACAGAAGCTATTTACCTTTCTGATGTCTTGATTCAAATACTGTAACTGGTGTTTAGTCAGTTCAGTTCAGTCGCTCAGTCGTGTCCAACTCTTTGTGACCCCATAGTTCCTTAAGAAATTTTTAAAACCTGTGGAGTCTGAAGCAGACTGAAAACAAAGATAGTCACCTCGGGCTTACTGCTCTGCTCAGAGCTGAGAGCCTGTTCACCTTTTAAAAGGACATCAGCCTTTGGAGAACGTCTTTGGTGGCTGAGTCCTTCCGTGAGGTTGCCCCTGTTACTGCTAGAGGGCAGCTTCCAAAGTTGCATGTGTCAGAGGGAGAGGGGGCTGACTCCCACTGCCATTTATGGTGGGGTTGAGGTTCCCCATGGGCACTTTCAGGTGGCAGTTGGGTTTTGACCTATAGCCCTGTATCTGACTTCCTGGAGTTTTAAGACTCTCTGGAGGATAAAGGCATGAAGGGTTGCTGCCATTACCATCACTGGCCATAAAACACACTGTTCATTTCAGTACTCAAGATGGTTGGACTAACCTGCGAGTACTGTCCCAGGGACGAGAAAACTACCTTTCCACCTGTCATTTGCTTGATTTCCCCACTCCTTTGCCTTAAAATACACTTTAAAATTTGGAATTTATGTGGAAAGTTTGTATAATTTTTTACCCAAAGAATCCTCTTATCTCATAGTGCCATAAAAAGTCATACTAAATCAACTATACTCCAATAAAACTTTCTTAAAAAGTCATATACTTTCATTTAAGATATTTATATGGGATCCTAAAAAAGTCATAGAGACTGTTTTAGAGTAATTAAAATCCTATTATCCACCAGAACATATTTCCCTGACCCTACTCAGACCCTACCCAGATAATAACTTTTAATTGTTCAAACATGTTCAGCAAGACAATCTAGAATAAAAATTTAAAACAGCATTTCATAAAAGTTTCAACAAATGAACCGAACTAGTGATATATTATCAGTGACCACACTGAAGAAAATGAGAAAGAAAAGAACTGACCTAAGTAACCTTGGAAAACACGCTCTTCCTGGAATAGTCAAGCTGAGGACAAAAACAAGTGTACACAAATGCTGTAATTTGGCTAGCTAATCTGTTCTTCACGGGGATTTGGGTTAGCCATTCTGAAAGTACTTTATGTACATAGTAGAAGGGAAGAAACAAGCAAAATAGTGTAGATAATGAGAGCAGTTTCTCACTGTGTGAGAATGAAAACTAGACATGAGACAGGACTAAAATGCGCCAAATGGTATTGACTTGGATCAAAGGAATCAGTAGAAAAGCGTGGCTTTTCATGTGTGTACCAATAGAAAAATACAGATGTATGGGGAGAGAACCTACATGTATTATGTGTTTCCCAGCTCTGTTTGCTTGGAGGACCTCAGTTCAGTTCAGTTCAGTCGCTCAGTCGTGTCCCACACTTTGCGACACCATGAACTGCAGCACACCAGGCCTCCCTGTCCATCACCAACTCCCAGAGTCCACCCAAACCCATGTCCATTGAGTTGGTGATGCCATCCAACCATCTTATCCTCTGTTGTCCCCTTCTCCTCCTGCCCTCAATCTTTCCCAGCATCAGGGTCTTTTCTGATAAGTCAGCTCTTCACATCAGGTGGCCAAAGTATTGGAGTTTCAGCTTCAACATCAGTCCTTCCAATGAACACCCAGGACTGATCTCCTTTAGGATGGACTGGTTGGATCTCCTTGCAGTCCAACAGACTCTCAAGCATCTTCTCCAACACCACAGTTCAAAAGCATCAATTCTTTGGTGCTCAGCTTTCTTTAGAGTCCAACTCTCACAGCCATACATGACTGCTGGAAAAACCATAGCCCTGACTAGACGGACCTTTGTTGACAAAGTAATGTCTCTCCTTTTTAATATGCTGTCTAGGTTGGTCATAACTTTCCTAGCAACAGGGAATACCTCTAGCATCTAGTTATTGCTTTCTAAATACCATTATCCAAGAAAAGGAACTGGGACTCTTGGGAAGAGTAATTATCTTGAAGACTGGAGGAGAAAAAATGCAGAATGAACCTGGAGCAACTTGTATAGTCAGAAAATAAGGAACTGTTCCCAAAATGACAGGGCTTGTCAGAAGAATGCAGAAGCCAAACTGAATGGACAAAGCTGGAGCAATTTTAGCAGCAAAATAAATAATGATAGTATTGGACTTTAACTTGTAGAATAAAGTAAATATTCATGAGTCCACACTGATAAAGATAATTACCTAAATAAATGGGGAAGAAGAGAACACTTTCTTATAGAATTACCAGTTAATGAACATAGATGGAAAAGCATGAAATAGAAGAAGACCATTAAGCAAATCTTGCAGTAATGATTATGATTAATAAGAACCACTGATAGTTGCAAATATTTGTAGGCAAAATCTGAGGAGCAAGATATTTCCATAGTCTCCAGTATCTCCCCCAACATAGTTATTAGTTTAAAATAATAATAATTTTATAGTGGAAAAACCTGAGACACTACCTTAGCCAGTGAATCAAGATTAATATAAGCAGTAATAAGACATGGGGATCACGAACCTCTTGATATTATGCACAGAGAAGTATACAAGTATTTCACTGTCTGAAAAACAAGGCAAGATTGAGGAACATCAGATTAATGGAAATCAGGGAGATATAATGAGTAATTGAAATGTGAGAAACTGGATAGGATCTTAGAACAGAAAAAAGACATCAATAGAAAAATGGGTGAAATTAGAATGAGGTTTGCAGCTTAGGCTTCCCTTGTGGCTCAGCTGGTAAAGAATGTGCTGCAATGCGGGAGACCTGGTTTCAATCCCTGGGTTGGGAAGATCCTCTGGAGAAGGGAAAGGCTACCCACGCCAGTATTCTGGCCTGGAGAATTCCATGGACTGTATAGTCCATGGGGTCGAAAAGAGTTGGACATGATTGAGTGACTTTTCATTTTCACTTGCAGCTTAGTAACCACTGGGTCTAATCATTGTCCTGTGGTTATATAAGGTCTTAACATTAGGGGAAGTTAAAGGAGTACATGCTAAAATTAGTTCAAAACGAAAATGTAAATAAAAGGTAATAAAATATACCAAGGACTCCAAAGTAAACTATTCTTTGGTTCTTCCTATTACAATTTCCACAGCAGAGCGGCTTTCAAGCAGCTGGCTGGATGTTCGTCACATTGAAAAATATGTAGACCAAGGTAAAAGTGGAACAAGAGAATTGCTTTGGTCCTGGGCTCAGAAAAACAAGACCATCGGTGACCTTTTACAGATCCTCCAGGAGATGGGACATCATCGGGCTATCCATTTAATTGCAAACTATGGTAAGCATTGATCCAGATGATATGGCTCTTGGTTCATTTTATATAAATTTTAACTTGTAAATATTGTATTTTATCCAAGACATTGACTGGTCATGTTGATATGTCAGTGATTCCTTACCTGCGGCTTTTACCTGAAGGGGAGTTTGCAGCTTCATCTTTTTGTGACACTTTCTTTTCTTATTGCCTAACTTATACAACAGACTCCTTTCCACCACTTTATAGTTGTTTTTTAAAATTTATTTACAAGCTATACTTCTTAAAATGTTCATTCTTACTTAGTTAAGAGAATCAGCTCTCTTTTCAAGGCTCTGAAACTGAGTCATAAACATGATCAGAACCACAATATGAGTAGAATGAAAATAATGCTATCATTTATTTTACCCTATGATAACAAGTTAAAAATAATTGCATTTCCCCCGTGTATTTTAGGGCTATCTTGGTGGCTCAGCGATAAAGAATTCTCCTGCAAATGCAGGAGACATGGGTTTGATCCCTGGGGCGGGAAGGTTCCCTGGAGGAGGAAATGGCCACCCACTCTAGTATTCTTGCCTGGAGAATCCCATGGGGAGAGGAGCCTGGTGAGCTACAGTCCATGGGGACACAAAGAGTTGGACATGACTTAGTGGCTAAACAGCAGCAACCATCTGTGTATTTTGGTGCAAATGATAACCTCCAGAATAACCCTGGAATTTCTCTGTTATCTTCACTGTTGAGTTTATGCCATGGCTTCTAACTGTGCTTTACCTGTTTACATCTATTTCACCATGTCCTGCTTCTTCCCTCTCTATGTCTTTTCTTTCTGATGCTGTGCTATTCCTTACATTTAGAGTTACCTGAGAAGTAAAATGTGTGAAGTTTTCCTTGTACAGTCTTTGTCAATAAAATAATCTCCTGATGTCCCTTGTTCTGTTTATTCCACTTTGGGTTCATTGACATCAACAAGAATGATCTTGAGTGATCTTGGATCTTAGGTTATGGACGCGGGACTCTTAGGTGGGAAACTCCTTTAGATCAGCAGCCTTATTCTTTGAATCTTTCATCCAGGCATATTTGTAGTTCTGTGTATTTGCACACATGCTGTTTGATAATATATTTAGTTCAGGCAAGCCACTATCTCATCACTTGAAGAAGCTTTGCACACATGAGAAGAAATCCTGAGAGATTTGTACCAGAAAACTGTAGCTTCAGACTGACTTTCATCTTGTAGGGTTTTCACATGAACTAGGGATTAGTTCCCATAGGTTTCTAGCATGATATTATCCTATTAGTGATATATGTATAACTTGGCTAATACCTTGTGTCTGCTGCTGCTGCTAAGTCGCTTCAGCCGTGTCCGACTCTGTGCGACCCCATAGACAGCAGCCCACCAGGCTCCCCCGTCCCTGGGATTCTCCAGGCAAGAACACTGGAGTGGGTTGCCATTTCCTTCTCCAATGCATGAAAGTGAAAAGTGAAAGTGAAGTTGCTCAGTCGTGTCAGACTCTTAGCGACCCCATGGACTGCAGCCCACCAGGCTCCTCCGCCCATGGGATTTTCCAGGCAAGAGTGCTGGAGTGGGGTGCCACTGCCTTCTCCGTACCTCGTGTCTATCGCACACTATTTCTTCACTGAGTTTTATACAGCAGAATGCTTCACTATGACACTGACTGATCTAGTAAAATGCCATTGAGTCTCTGGGAGCTGTAAAGTAATGCTTTTTCATTATTTGAGCCTTGTCCAGCCACCTTCACCACCCCTGCAACTTGTTCACAGCATAGAATCACACCAATATATTTTATACTTCAGTATATTTTATACTTCGGTTTTCTGGAATTAGTTGCAGAATGTCTTTTCACACTTTATGTTGTTTAATTATGCAATGGGGAATTATATGGACAAAAATTCCACATCTTTGGTTTGACTCCTAGGCTGTGGCACATGCAAAATTTCATTTTTTTTTTCTGAGTATTTTTTTGATTCCTCCCTTGTTTTTGTTTATTTATTTTTGGCTGTGCTGGATCTCTGTTGCTCTAGTCGGGCTTTCTCTAGTTGCGGTGACCAGGGGCTGCTCTCTGGTTTTGGCTCACGGGCTTCTCACTTTGGTGGCTTCTTTTGCACGGCCTCTTGCGCAGGCTCCAAGTGCACAAGCGTCAGGAGTTGCAGCATGTGGACTCAGTAGTTGTGACTTGTGGGTGCTAGAGCATGGGCTCAGTGGTTGTGGCGCAAGGGCCCAGGTTCTCCGAGGCATGTGGGATCCCCCCAGACCAGGGATCAAACCTGTGTTCCCTGCATTGCACTGTGCCACCAGGGAAATCCCTTCATTTATTAAAATGTGAGATTAGTTGATTGGTGGAAAGACAATATACTGCCCTAATACCAGAAGATAGATAAATTTGACGTGATAAGGAGTGTTTTGTTCTGAATCCTTTGCTAGGGAAAATAACATTATTTAGTTGGAATTTATTGAGTAAATGCTTTAAATTATAATCTTATAAACATTAATTATATAGCTTATTAAAAGCAGCTAGGTGATGACTCCTGATATTTTTGGCCATATCAGGTCTTGGTCGAGGCATGTGGACTCTATAATTACAACTAAGCAATTATAGTCGTGGGCTTAGACACATGGGCTTAGTTGCCCCGTGGGCATATGGGGTCTCAGTTCCTTGACCAGGGATTGAATCCAAGTCTCCTGCACTGGAAGGTGGATTCTTAACCGCTGGATCACCAGGAAAGCCCCACTTTGGAAACATTTAAGCGTAATTTGCTACACTTGTGTTTCCTGTGACATCAACTCACTGAGTCAGGAGTTGGAGCTCCTAACTGAAAGTGCATAAAGAGTTAGTCTTTCTTTCTTGTTACCATGAACAGTTATCACTTATCCAAATAATCTATTTTTGTCTACTTTTCCTTAAAATTGTTTTATTTGGGGGAGTGATTTTCATGTTAGAGGGTTTTTTGGCATTGCATATTCCAATCTCCAGAGATCACTTTCTAGATTTGGGGTTTTTTTTGAGTAGTAAATCCCCTACATACCAAAGAGTTCCTTCCATTCCCAGAGTTCATTTGTAAATCCAGTTTGTTTGTAAGTCCAATAAAGTTGGCCTAGGTACCCAACTCACACTATCAGCTAAAAAGTATTGTACTTAATAGGTTTATAATACTTTTCACACAAATAAAACATAAAAAGCAAACAAACACAAAAAATAAAGTATGTTTAATCTTATAGTATAGGACCTTGAAAGGTACAGCAGTCTAGTTCAGCAGCTGGCATATAGGGCCTGGCAGTGCGAGAACAGGCAAGAAGAGTCACTGACTGGAAGAGGGAGAGGAGGTAGGAGATGGTAGAGCTGAAGGATTGTTAGCAATAGGAAATGGACAGCAAGCTGCAATTAACACCTGAAATTGAGGGAACACGTTTGCATCTTTGGAAGTTCTCAACTTGAAGGCTGATATGTAGAGGACTTGACTGTGTTACAGTATTTCTTGTATTTCTTGTATTTCTTCGCAGGCATTGTTCCTGCAATTCAGGTGGCTGCCACTAGGTGGTGTCTTCACATCCATGAAACATGCCCTCAGATCTCAGGGCATAACCAAGTTGTTTAAGAAACTAGAATTTTTACTTGCTGTCATTATATTTCTGGCATGCATATCCTTACATGGGCTTCCCCTGTGGCTCAGTGGTAAAGAATCCACTGCAGTGCAGGAGACACAAGAGATGTGTGTTCAGTTCGTGGGTCAGGAAGATTCCCTGGAGGAGGACATGACGAACCACTCCAGTATTCTTACCTGGAGAATCCCACGGACAGAGGAGCCTGGCGGGCTACAGTCCATAGAGTCCCAAAGAGTCAGACATGACTGAAGTGACTTAGCATGCGTGCATATGTCCTTACATATCACATTGTGCATGTAAATCTCAATGATCAGTGGTTGTCTTTTAATTTTCCTTTTTATAATTGTTTATTTTTTATGGCTGTGCTGGGTCTTGGTTGCTATGCGGGCTTTTCTCTAGTTGAGAGAGAGCTACTCTTTAGTTGCCGTGCACAGGCTTCTCACTGCAGTAGCTTCTCCTGTTGTGGAGCATGGACTCTAGGCACGTGGGTTTCAGCAGTTGCAGCACGTAGGCCCAGTGATTGTGGTGCACGGGCTTAGTGGGATCTTTCTGGACCAGAGATGGAACCAGTATCCCCTGCATTGGCAGGCGGACTCTACCTCTGAGCCACCAGCAAAGGCTGGTCTTTTAGTTTTGACATGAAATCCGCAGCTTTCTGCTGGCTTCTTAGGAGAACCATTTTGAATCTTCCGTTTTCTCCGACAATGAAGTCTTGTCTATTTATATGCAACAACAGGACAATGGCTTTTAGTGCCCTTGCAACCTGAACACTTCATATGTTATTCTATACAGCAATACCTTATTCAGAATGTTTGTTATTTATTTTTCTTGCCTAATTGTCCTGCTGGAAGCCTCTAGTATAACATTGAATAAAAGGTGGCAAGACAAGACCTTCTTTCTTGTTCCTGATCTAAGGGAAAAACATTTTCTTTCACCATTATGTATGATGTTCACTGCAGGTTTTTCACAGATGCCCTTTATCAAATTAAGGAAATTTTTTCTCTCTAGAGTTTTATCATGATAGCTTATTGAATTTTATGAGTTTTGTTCATTTTACGCATTGATTGATTTTCAGATATTAAGCTAGCCTTGGATTCCTGGGATGAATCCCACTTGGTCATAGTATCTCATCTTTCTTATTTGTTTCTGGATTTAATTTGCTAATATTTTGGTGAGCATTTTTGCATCTATATTTATAAGGGTTATTGGTCTATAGTTTTCTTGTGCTGTTTTGTGTGGCATTGATTATTAGCCTCAAAGAGATTTGGGAGTTGTTTCCTCCTCTTCTATTTTGGAAAAATTAGTGAAGAACTGGTCTTAAGTCTTCTTTAAATGTTTGGTAGAGTTCACTTGTGAAGCCATTTGGACCTGGGCTTTTCCTTATGAGAAGTGTTAAAATATTAGTTAAATTTCTTCGCTTGTTACAGATCCATTCAGATTGCTTGTTTCTTCTTGACTTAGTTTTGATAGTCTGTGTCTTTCTAGGAATCTGTCCATATCATTTATCTAGTTTTGGACAAATAGTTGTTCACAGTATTCCCTTATAATTCATTTTATTTCTGTAAGGTCAGTAGTTACGTCTTTTGTTCTTAATTATGATAATTTGAGTCTTCTTTTTTTCTTTTTTGGTCAGTCTAACTAACGGATTGTCAACTATGTTTATATTTTCAAAGAACCGAATCGATTTCATCGATTTTTCTCTTTTGTTTTTCTGTTCTGTTCTTCTGTTTCATTTATTTCCACTCCAATCTTAATTCTTCCTTTTTGCTTCCTTTGGTTTAGTTTTCTCTTCTTTTTTTATTCCCCAATGCAAAAGTTTAGGCTATTTATTTGATATCTTTCCTTTTCTTGAAGGAGAGCATTAACAGCAAAAAGATTTCCCTTTAAGCACTGCTTTTGCTGCATGCCATAAATCTTGGCATGTGGTGTTTTTGGTTTCATTTATCATAAAGTTTTTTCTAGTTTCCCTGTGATTTCTTCAACTCATTCATTATTTATGAATTTGGTGTTTAATGTTCATGTGTTTGTCAATTTCAAAAACTTCCTTTTGTTATTGCTTTCTACTTTACTTCCAGGTGGTCAGAGAATATACTTTGTGTGATTTCATCCTTGCACGTTTATTGAGGCTCATTTTACTGCCTAAGGCATGATCTGTTCTGGAGAATGTTCAGTGTACAATTGCAAAGTATGAGTATATTGTGTTTTGGATGGAATGTTCTATAGAAGTCTGTCTGGTCTAAGGTTTGTAGTTTTGTTCAAGGTTTGTTATTGTGTTTTGTTGCTAGTCTTCTAAGCAAGATAATCTAAGAAACACTAGAATACAATCCAAGGAAAACTAGAAAATGAAATAAAACTTTTCCAAAGTCCGAATCAAAATGTCAGAAGTAACTGCAAAATGCTGCAGCTTAAATTTTTTGTAGGAAGCCACCACAGACTTCCTTAGTTCAGGCAGAACCATAACAGACAGAAGTAATAGTCCAGCTGGGGAGAGTGTGGGCATTTGTGGTTGGTCTCTCTCTCTCTCACACACACATACATACACACACACACACACCACACCCTTCTAATACCTTATGGCGCAAGATAGGATAACAAGTAAACTAACCCAGAGGGATATAATCCCATAATTGTAAAAGTTTTAAATATATGTACAGAAAACTGATAATAGGGTTGCTTTCTTCTTGTCAGTTCTCACCTTCATACTTTAATATTTTTGATGATGTCTAAGAATAGTTTAAGATAGGTGCTGATGGACTTCCCTGGCAGTCCAGTGGTGGAGACTGCACACTTCTATTGCAGGGGGGCATGGGTTCCATCCCTGGTCAGGGAACTAAGATCCTGCGTGCCACATGTTTTTCGTTAAAAAAATAAAAAATACAAACAAAAAGATAGGTGCTCACATTTTAAGTGAAGAAAGGTATGTTTTTATATTTGATCATTAGAAAGCTCTTTCATATATGGAAATTTGTAACCATTCAATGGGAATGAAACTGAGCTTTAGAAATGAACCTTACTAGCAAGGTATTTATTTTCACAATGTAAGAAAGAAAAAAAAATGTTTGTTAAGAACATAACAGCTATTATACCTAACTTCCCTTATTTCTCTTTCAGGAGCAACCTTGAATCCTATAGAGCAGAGTCATCGGGGAAAAGAATTTCCAAACATGTTACAAAAGGTAGAATGTGTGTGTGTAGGTAATGACCCTTGAACCCTGTTGCATCTATAATCGAGTGTAAGGAGTGAAGTTATGAGGCAGAAAAAAAGCTGTTATTTGCAGCTACTTTTTTAAAGCGAGGAAAGCTTTCGTTCTCATTCTTCTTCACTTATTTGGGAATTCAGGAGATTGTGTGTTAGTCACCCAGTCATGTCTGACTCTGCAACCCCAGGGACTATAGCCCACCAGACTTCTCTGTCCATGGGATTCTCCAGGCCAGAGTACTGGAGTAACAGTTTGAAGAGTTGAGAGCTTTCTCCTCTCAGTGATGTGTCAGAGATGAGTCATAGAACATTTAAGAATACTGTGAGTTATGTATTTGTCTTAACTTAATTTTTAGTTTTCCTGTTCTAGTTGACGTTTTGCATGTTATTGTTAGTTTTCATTAAAGAAAATTAGAGATAATGAGTTTTATAGGACTAGAAGTCATTTAAAATTAACTATAAGTGACTGTGACATTGATGCTTGATTTTTTAGCTTTGGTGTGGAAGCCTGCATTGGTGTGGAAGCCTGAAATATATATGGCATTGAATACTGTTGAATAGAATAAAATAACTTTGCATTCTACTAGCTTTCTTCTAAATTATATTCTACTTTCTTGCACTGTATAGTCCCAGGGGTAGCTTTGGATTTCTGTTGAGGTTCTATTCTTTCTAGACTTAAGAAATTGAATTACTTTCATATGTATTTCTTCTCTTAGGAAACAGCCAATGTCACAGTGGATAATGTTCTTATTCCTGAACGTAATGAAAAAGGTAAAAAAAAACGAAAACAAACAAACTTTTCTGTAAATCATGCTTTCCTTTAAGTGAATTCATGAATTCCTTTAAGTGAAATTTAGACATATCCAGTAAACATGGTAACCATTAATATGCAGATTCAGGATAAATTTTTCATAGATATAAAAATATTCTCAATTTTGACTAATCCATTGTTCTGATGGATGATATGTTGCTATTATATTACAAATTCATTGTCCAATAAAGAGCATAATTGTGGTCTCACTTATAATTTCATGACATTTGCTTTTTTAATGTGTCATAAGAAGACATTTAAAAATTACGTTGAGTTTTGTGTAGTTCTAGAAATGTTCCTAGCACTTGTAGAGAAGTCTTTAGAGGGTATTGTAAAGCGGTCCTGGTGGTCACTATGAAAAACAGCTATTTGCCACATCAACTCCTGTTCTGTCAGCTGAGAGAATAATTTCCTTCTGTCTGGGAATCAACCTGATAAACTTTAGTGGCTGTTTAAGGCTGCTTTGCCTAATCTTCGCCACCAAATCTGATGCTTCTTTGGTTCAAAACAGAATTTAAAAAGTTAGATAAGGTTATGGTTTTTTGAAAGTGAAAGTGTTAGTTGTTCAATTGTATCCAACTATTTGCCACCCCATGGTCCAGTAGCCTGTCAGGCTCCTCTGTCAGTGGAATTCTCCAGGCAGGAATATGGGAGTGAGATGACATTCCCTTCTCCAGGGGCTTCCCCAGGGATCAAACCCAAGTCTCCTGCATTGCAGGCAGATTCATCTAAACCACCCATGGTCTTTTAAGATTTTGCAAAAAGGTCCAAATGAAACATGTAATGTGTTAAGTATAGCCAGAATTGGTCTCTGCAGGATTTATTTAGGCTTTTCCCTTTGAATTTGCATTTGGTTACCTCTGAAATGTTTCCTCCCATTCTCTGCTTGAGATGATTTTCTTAAAGAGGTGAAGCATCTTCCCAATTTACTCTGGGGAAGTAAGTTGGATTTGGCTCATGAAAAATATTTCTACCAGTCATGCTTAGTGAATATTATTTAGTCATATTAAGATTTCAACTTCTCTCTCTATATATATATATATTTACTGGTTTTGGGTTCATCATGGGTCACCAGTAATCTGTTGATCTAATGACAAGGAAATAACCTTAGGAAAATTACCCCAACTAAGATGTCTGTCTGATCTCTTTGGAAAGGTGATAGAATCACAGTGTTATTGTCTGAGTATCTAAGAAATTATTTGCCCTGTGGGATGGCGGGAGCCGGGCCCAAGTGAGAGTACAGAGAGCTCACGATAGGCTCCTGGGATATCTCTACTGACTTTTCACTAGACTCTGATTTGTTTCTAATAGGGAAGTCTTAGTTCTTTATAATGATGGCTGATTCTTAAAAAGCAGAAAGATAACTTATCTTCTCCCTACTTTCCTTCCTAAGGAATATTGCTAAAATCCTCCATCAGCTTTCACAGCATCGTAGAAGGAACCAAAAATTTCCACAAAGACTTTTTAATCGGAGAAGGGGAAATTTTTGAGGTATACAGAGTGGAAATCCAAAACCGAACATATGCCATTAAATTATTTAAACAGGTATGGAAAGAATTACTATCTCAGGATATCGATTCCATTTATTTGCTCATATTTCATATTAAAATGTGTCATTTTTCATCAGCATTGAAAGGAGGTGTACTTGAGAATAAAGTTTCATAAATGGAAATAAGATATATGACCTCAGGCGACTGGAGAAATGACTAAGAAATGAATCCCTGTCTTGCAGGGATGTGGGAGTTAAATCCTTCCCCTCCCCAGGTGTAAGGCCTGAGAAAGACTTTTCTGAGAAGCCTTGTAGGGCCACTGGGACTTTGGTTAAGATGGTCAGATTGTGTCCGTCTGCTCCAGTTTTTCCTGCCCTCTCCAGGCCGTTTCACAGGTTAAACCATAGGCTGGTATTTGGTGCTACTAAATTGTCTTCAGTTACAGTCCAGGAGAGCAGGAAAGAGGAGGCTTCAAGGGCAGCAAGGCAACCGTCAGAGCAGGAGGTTGGAACACAGCTGAGAACAACCAGGAAAGCAGAAAGGGGTTGGGGATCTGACTCGGGAGTCAGGAGGAGATAGGTTCACACGTGTGCACCGAAAGAGCTGGTCTTCATTGCTGGTCAGCAGCCAGTAAACTTTTACTAAACTTTTATGGGCTGGGTACTGGGCAGAGATGAATAAAGCATAGTTGTATCTTCTAGGAGTTCCCAGTCTTGTGGGGAAAACAGGTGAAGAAAAGATTAAGTAGTAGAGTGATAAGTACCTTAGCAGAGATTTGCCCTAGAGGTCATGGGAGCACGTAGAAGATAGCCAGAGGAGAGGCCGGCGCCTCCAGCACCCGGAAGAGTGCCCGGCACAGAGTAACTGCTCAATAAACGTGTCTGCAGTAATCAAATGGAAAAATGGATGAAAGAAAGTGACCTCTCAGCTGGATTTTGAAGAACAAAGAGACTTTTGCCAGGCAGGGAGGGAAGATGGAAGATATAGCAGGTGCCAAGACCTATGGGGGCATGCATGGGAGCATATGTCTTTTCACAAATACCAGACTGGTAGAGCAGAATTTAGTGTGGGAGAGTTTAGTGTGAATGTAGTGGCAGCAGATGATACTGGAAAGATAGGTCAAGTCCATAGGTGCTTTCTAAGTAGGGGAGTGAAAGGACTAGATTTGTGTTTTGAAATATCACTTTGATTACAGGCTGGGTGATGAACTGGAAATTGGCAGGGAAATTGGAGGAAAGACAGCAGGAATTAGACTAGAGGTGGAAAGACCTGATAGAGGGTATTTCAGACGTGTAAACTGAAGTGGATAGGGCTGAAACCTGTCTTCTCCAGTCTAATGTTAGAATCACCAGGAAGATTTTTTTTTTAAAGGAATATAATTGCTTTACAATGTTGTGTTAGTTTCTGCTACACAATAGAGTGAATCAGCTGTATGTGTATCAGCTGTGTGTGTACTAAGTCACTTCCGTCGTGTCTGACTCTTTGTACCATACCCTGCCAGGCTTCCCTGTCCATGGGGTTCTCCAGGCAAGAATGCTGAAGTGGGTTGTCATGCCCTCCTGCAGGGAATCTTCCTGACCCAGGGATCAAACCTGCGACTCCTGCATTGCAGGCAGATTCTTTACCACTGAGCCACTGGGGAAGCCCCTCCTTGTAGCCACAGCAAAGTAGCACTATCTCTTAGTATCACCTTCTTTATCTGCCTTTCCCAGTGGACTGGATGGTTTTCTTTAGAGAGCTCTTATGTATGTTTGTGTCTCAGTGCCTTGTTACAGGGCCTGCCCTATAGTATTTGTTCAATAAATGTTTGTTAGCTGAATTGAAAGAAACACATATGCTGTCTTTATGAATTTAGTTGCAATTCACTATTAGTAAAAAGATAGAAGGTAGCAAAGTTACCCAAGACCTAAAGGTTGAACAAAGTCCTATACACACATCAGGAAAAAAATGAGATAATTTAATGAAGCTTTAGTCACAGAGCCTTTTTTTTTTTTTTTTTTAAATAAGAAATGTAGTTTTGCAACAGTTGGGACCTTAACTTCAGTAACCTTTCTTAGAGGGCCTGAGGCTGGGCAAGGTACTAGGTTAGATTCATCCGAATCACCTGGGATCTTACAGCACAGATTCAGATTGTGATTCAGTGGGTTCATGTAGTGACCTGAGATTCAGCATTTCCCACAAGCTCCCAGAGAAGCTGGTGTTCCTCCTGCACAGAACACACTTAGAGCAGCAAGACTGGTAGGGTAGCATGAGCACAAAAACTGACCCTTCACATTTTCAGGCTAAGAAAACTCGGACCCCAGGGAGGTCCAGTGACAATAAGTCACAAATAGTGAGTGTTAGAGGTGGGCCTGAGACCCAGTCCGCTTGGTTCTCAGTACCGTGGTTTTTTAAAAATATAAATTCCCATAATGTGGTCCTTGAAAATGATTTGTTAGCCAAGTTTATTGCTTCTGACTTCTTGGGTTAACTTAGAAAATAGCTTCCAGGATTCCTGTTGGCTTTCTCTTCCTTTGTTCCTAAGGACAGAGAACTCTAAAAACTCTGCCCTTTCTAGCAATTTACATATGGTAACTGGAACACACTTTAACCCTTTCATGGGAGAAGTTAGGCATTTGAGATTCAGAGACATGCAACGCTGTAAGATGTAGGAAGCCATCAAAGACAGTGCCAGGTACAGAAGAAGTCCTCCAGATAATATTATTGAATTCATTAATTTGTCCATATGTCAGGCACTGGGCTAGCTTCTGAAGCTTTTTTGAAGTAAGGAGTAAAATTTTTCATTTTCCTGGTGGACCTATTTTTTCAAAATTAATACAAAGGTAAACTTAAACCAACAGCCAAGTGACCCAAGTCTTGAACGCTCAATTATTGAAATGACTTCTAAGTAGGATCACAACCTGGATTCTTTGAGATCAAGTGGGGAGTTTCTGTCATGAGGTTTTCTTTGACTACATAAAATATTTTCGAATTTATGTTAAGTGTATACAAAATACGGTGAAAGGGTTTAATATAAAATGCAGCAATCTGATACATCTCATGAAAAACTTCTAATTCAGAAGCAGCGGTTCTAAATCTGTTTTGGCGTTAATGGGTTTTTGAAAGGCTGATACAAGCTAAGGATTTTCTCCCCAGAAAAACGTTCATATGCGTTTATACCAAAAAGTATCTGATTTCATAGACCCTACGTTAAGAGTACCAGAAATAGATCCTTTCCTTATATTTTTTTTCTTGTTTTTCTGTATTTAGGGGGAAAAGATGCAGTGTAAGAAACAATGGAAGAGGTTTTTGTCTGAGCTTGAAGTTTTGCTACTGTGAGTACATTGCTTGAAATTTCTCCCCCTGTGCCTGGTTTTCATCTCTGTTCATCTTTGATTCTACAGCACAGAGCTTGGCATGGTTGGCATTTAATAAATGTGGGTTGGAGGTTAGAACACTGGGTAAATTTTTGACATCTGCTTTAGTATATTCTTTGGAATACATTTAAAAATATACTATTTACATAATTCACTTGAGCCCGTTTTAACAAGAAACTGTCACAAGGAAGTGGATTAAATCATGTGTGACTAACATGACTGAATGTAAAATCATTCTTAGAACATTAGAAGTGTATATATTTTACCATTGCTCCTCTTTCTTAAGAGACATTCCAGTCAAGAAACTGTTTCATCAATATAAACCTCTTCCGGAAGAGAGTTTAGACAAAGAAATCAAGTGCTTTTGATGTGCATATTATTTTCTGGGAATTCATTCATGAGCCTGAAAGTCCTTGGAGACAAACTGAAATGGCTTCATTTTCATATATATTCACATCTGCAGCTGTGCAGCCTGCTTCATCGAAGGCCCCTAACCCTATAGAGTTCAGTCATCACCCTTTACAATAGAAAATGTTCTTTTCAGATGTTTCCTAAACCAATATGTGAATTCAGGGGAGGGAGGTATTATCCTAAATCCTTCTCCTTTTATACCTAAGACCAGAAATCAAAATGTTAGAGGCTAAGCATAAAAACTTAATATATCATTTGGTCAACAAAAAAACTAAAACCAAAATTGTAATAAGAAAGTTTTTATATTTAAGCTTTATTTTTTTGCTTATGAATAAATAATAAATTCGGACACGCCAGAATTCCAAAAGGGAAGAAGGGTAAGCCAAGAAGAGATTTTCTTCCATGTTCTCATCCAGCCACCCAGCCACTTTTCCCAAAGGCAACAGTGTTATCAGTTTCCTATGTGTCTTTCCAGAAATGTTTTATTTGGGAGCATATATGTATTTTATTTTCTTACTTTCCTCTTCTCACACAGGAGGCCGCATGCACGCATTGTTCGCTTTGCTTATTTTAGTATTCCGTTGTGTGCTGTGGCTTCCCTGATAGCTCAGTTGGTAAAGAATCCGCCTGCAATGCTGGAGACTCCAGTTCAGCTCCTGGGTCGGGAAGATCCCCTGGAGAAGGGATAGGCTACCTACTCCAGTATTCTGGGGCTTCCCTTGTGGCTCATCTGGTAAAGAATCCGCCTGCAATAGGGGAGACCTAGGTTCGATCCCTGGGTTGGGAAAATCCCCTGGAGAAGGCTACCCACTCCAGTATTCTGTCCCGGAGAATTCCATGGACTGTATAGTCCGTGGGGTCGCAAAAACTCAGACATGACTGAGCGACTTTCATGTATACTTTTGTGTGCCTGTGTTATAATGTCATTAACCATTTTCCCATCAATGGATTTTTAGATTTTCCTAATCTTTTACTTAAAATAATGCTACAATGAGAAAACCTTGTATATTGTTATTTTATATGTGTTGAAGTGTATCTAAGAAAACTTCATATAAATAAATTCATAGGGTCATGTTCCATGCCACCAAATTGTCCTTCAGTAGAAACTATACTAGTTTACACTTAACACCAGTCATATATAAGAGTGCCTGGTTCCCCATATTCTAGCCAATATAGCATTTATTCTTTTATCTGTTTTTTTCTGATCTGCTAAGTGGACATGGTTTTTCAGTGTAGTTTAAATTTCTTTTTCTATGATGAATGAATCTTTTCACATGTAAAGAGATCTATTTCCTTTTCTATGAAATATCTGTTAATGTTCTTTGCCCATTTTTTATTAGACTGTTGGATTTTTTAAAATCTGTTTTTGATCGGAGGATAATTGCTTTACAATATTGTGTTGGTTTCTGCCATACATCAACATTAATCAGCCATACCTATACATATGTCCCTTCCCTCTTGAACTTCCCTCCCACCTCCCACCCCGTGTGACTCCTCTAGGTTGTAACTAGAGGGAGGTCGAGCTCCCCGCGTCATACAGCAAATTCCCGCTGGCCATCTATTTTAATATGGTAACGTGTATGTCTCAGTGCTGCTCTCTCAGTTTACCCCATCCTCTCCTTCCCCCACTGTGCCCACAAGTCTGTTCTCTATGTCTGCATCTCTGTTACTGCCCTACACCTAGGTTCATCAGTACCATTTTTCTAGGTATTCTTCACTTTCATATATGTGTTAATATACGATATTTGTGTTTATCTGTCTGACTGACTTCACTCAGTATAACAGGCTCTAGGTTCATCCACCTCACTGCAACCGACTCGAGTTCATTCCATTTTATGGCTGAGTAATATTCCATTGTATATAGGTACCACAACTTCTTTTTTTTTGGTGCCATGACTTCTTTATTCATTCATCTAGATTGCTTCCATGTCCTGGCTGTTGTAAATAGTGCTGCAATGAATATTGGAGTACATGTATCTTTTAGAATTGGGGTTTGCTCAGGGTGTATGCCCAGTAGTGGGATTGCTGGGTCATATGGTAGTTTTCCTAGTTTTTAAAGAAATCTCCATACTGTTCTCCATAGAAACTGTGTCAATTTACATTCCCACTAACTAGACTGTTGGTATTTTTCTTAATGGTTTGTCAGAGTATTTCATATAGTAGAAAAAATTAGCCTTATTTTTATGTTTTAAGATACAAATAATTATTTTCACCCCATTATCATTTGTCATTGCTTATTCTAGTTTTTTGCCATTTGGAGATGGTTCTTATGTAGTTGAATTTAATCTATATTTTCTTTTATGGATTCTAGGTTGTATAGTTTAAAGACCCCTCCAACTGAGAGGTTTTAAAATAATTTTGCCATTTTTTCAAGTACCTTTATATTTCCACTTATATACCTGACCCATTTGGATTTATTCTACTAAGGCATTTATGTATTACTTTTGAGAGAATTAATGACATATGGCATTGGATGTTTCTGGTATGCCATCAGTATCATTTATGTTGCTGATATTTCTTTAGTTTTAACCCTATACCGAGTGCTTCATGTGTATTCATTCTTTAATCCTCACAACAGGCCTGAGGCGAGTCCTGTTATTATCCTCATTTTGTAGATGAGGAAACTGAGGTAGATGCTACTTTTTTTTTTTTTTTTTGCAAGATCCAACTTATTTCCTAAGTCATACTCACCCTTTCTCTTCTTAGACTTTTACTGGTGAATAAGTCAGAGGCATTACAACATACTGTCTGGAATGGAATTAGGAGAGAAGTGCACAAACAACAGATAGTTTCAGTAAGTTAAATAATAAAGCAAGTACAGAGTGCTGAGGACTTCCCTGGTGGCTCAGTGGTTAAGAAATCTGCCTGCAATGCAGGAGACATGGATTCAATCCCTGGGGTGGGGAAATCCCCTGGAGAAGGAAGTGGCCACCCACTCCAGTATTCTTGCCTGGGAAATCCCATGGACAGAGGAGCCTGGTGGGCTACAGTCCATGGGCTCGCAAAGGAGCTGGACATGACGGAACATGGTCACACACACACAGAGTGGTGAGGGAGGAGGAAATGCTAACTTGGGGGTGGGGTGGGTGGCAGAGTAGACATCTTAGAAAAAGTAAAATCTATGCTAATACTTGAGCATGAGTGTTTTTTTGTTATACAATTAAAGTGAAAGTGAAGTCGCTCAGTCATGCCCAACTCTTTGTGACCCCATGGACTGTAGCCTACCAGGCTCCTCCATCCGTGGGATTCTCCAGGCAAGAGTACTGGAATGGGGTGCCATTTCCTTCTCCAGGAGATCTTCCCAACCCAGGGATCAAACCCAGGTCTCCTGCATTGCAGGCAGATTCTTTACTGTCTGAGCCACCAGGAAAGCCCAAGAATATATATGTATGTATTATAAATTAAGGGAACTATTTAATGGATTGTGTATGTGTTTATGTACACACACACACACAAACACACGTACACACATACATATACCCACACTCCCTTTCTTGAAGTAGGAACAGAGGGACTCAGAAGGGATATATGTGTGCTTAGTCGCTCAGTCATGTTCAACTGTTTGTGACCCTCGGAACTGTATAGCCTGTCAGCCTCCTCTGTCCATGGAATTCTCCAGGCAAGAATACTGGAGTGGGTTGCCATGCCCTCCTTCAGGGGATCTTCCCAACCCAGAAATCGAACCCAGGTCTCCTGCATTGCAGGCAGATTCTTTACTGTCTGAACCACCAGGAAAGCCCAAGAATATATATGTATGTATTATATAGATGTGTGTGTATGCACATATGTTTCATAGGTAAGCTTTATAATTGAAGAAATGAATAATAGGACTTTATATATAGCACTATTTTTTCTGTAAAAAATAGCTTTATTTGTTTTAATATCCCCAAATATGCCTTGAAAAGCCTGGTGGACTACAGTTCATGGGGCCACAAAAGAGTCAGACACAACTTAGCAACTAAACAACAACAATAAAGCTTGCCTAAGACATAAAAGGTGTTCAGTAAATAATTGTTGAACTGAGTTCACAGTATGTGTGACTTTCACATGCTTTATATTTCATAGCTGTTACAAGGGTTACATTGGTTTTCACTGTGATGACACACGCCTTCAAGAAATAGTTTAAAAGGGAACCTGAAAAATGTATACAATACGGACAGAGAATTCTGTGATTTAAAAATCAGTGGTGTGTTTTTCAACATCAGATTTTACTAGTCACATGGATCTTAGGTAACAATACAAACTTCATGAAGGCATTGGATGTCTCTTAATTGTGTGACTTGGTGCCTAGTACTTTAGTCCCTGACACAGTAGCATTCAGTAAAGGGATAAATGAAAACAGTCTTCCATACTCTTCTATTTTGGTGGTTTTACTTGCACATGTATATCAAAAGCAATGAAATGGATCATTTCAGTTGTGAAATTCCCTCTCCCTTGGCCACATTTATATTCTGCTTTATGCCTGTTCCACAGCCCACCTTACCACCCCCCAAACAGAGTGTTGTTCATTTCCTATTTGAATAACCAGTTTGATAGATTTAAAAAATCTTTTGTTTCAAGGTTCCGTCATCCGAACATACTGGAGTTGGCTGCATATTTTACAGAGAGTGAGAAGTTTTGCCTGGTTTATCCATATATGAGAAATGGATCACTCTTTGACAGATTACAGTGTGTAGTAAGTCATATCCATCACTCTGCCTGATATTCTGACCCTCTAAGCCCTGGGGGAGCTGCTGAAACCTTCTGAGAAAACCAAGAAGCCAACATGTGTTCATGTGAGGGGACGCCAACAGTGGGTTTCCCAAGGAAGTAGAGGACTTCTCCATGAATTAATTTCTTACTTTTAGAAGGTTGCATAAATACCCGAATTGTTGTGTGTTGTGCTAAATGGTGGCCAAAAGAGTTGCTGGGTCCTCACTCCTCGTTGGTACCATGTCTCAAATGAGTTTATGTCAATTACCATTATTTCTCAGGTGATTTTTATTTGCATAACTTTATGCAAAGTATCATTCAATATGAAGGGTAGACAGAAAAGTGATATCTATATCACTTAAAAAGAAGGAGGTTGAATAAATGCCATGGTTTCTCTTATGATGTTTTTGAAAGATAAGTTAAAAAACGGATTCCAAATTTGCAAAATTGCAATTAAGATGAGAATAAAAACAGATTATTCTCAATTACCCACACT
Organism: Ovis canadensis; assembly: GCF_042477335.2. Lineage (NCBI taxonomy): Eukaryota > Metazoa > Chordata > Mammalia > Artiodactyla > Bovidae > Ovis > Ovis canadensis. The sequence continues at coordinate 159,403,178 of NC_091247.1, read as the reverse complement.
GTTGTGCCAGAAATAATCTAAAAATCTTATACAATGAAATTTTAAGCATAGTTATCTTATTAGCCATATTTCAATTTATATGACATTAAAATTATTGGGTATTTTCATTGCCTATAAAGGGACCTAGAACCAGCATGGAAAACCCATCTTGAATTAAAAATAGGTTACGGTTAACTAAAATATTGATTCACTCACCTCTCCCCACTTTATCATTAGAGTTTATTCTGGCATACACCTAGGTAGTGAATACAAACATGGTTTTTACTCAGAAAATACAACGAAACCAACCACTGTTGTCTTTTCAGGGTAACACAGCCCCACTCTCTTGGCACATTCGAATCAGTGTATTAATCGGAACATCTAAAGCCATCCAGTACTTGCACAACACAGAACTGTGCTCTGTCGTCTGTGGCAGTATATCCAGGTAAATTATCCCAGAGCTCTAGGTTACACCTGAAGGCTCCTTTTTCATCATCAGTGGTAAGTCAAACTTCACCCTATTTTCTATCTGTAGTTTCCCTGATATATATCTGTATGTTAAGAATTCTCATGGAAGTACTTAAAATCTTAGCTTTTTAATGAAAACATGTCTATTGAATTTTAAAAGCTACATTTGTATTGCCAATGGAAGAGTTTATATTATTTTTAGGAATTATTGATGAGCAGTATAGGATAGACAGTTTTTTGTGTTTTATTAATTACCCTGCATAGCAAACTGTGAAACAATCTGCTGTATTCATTGTACTTAAAAAACAAACAAACTGAAGTCTAAGAAAAGATTAAGTGGCTTATACAGGGATTCTTCACAAGATTAACAGTAGTGATCGGCAGTTTAAGTTCTTTGTCCTTGAGTCTCCAGTGTCTTGCATTGCCACTGAGCCTGCTGCCTCCTAGCTGTACATATTCCCCTTGACAAGCCAAGCAGCAGTCCGTGTCCCTTCTTGATCCATGAGAAGATGAGAAACAACATCTTCCATCTTTTCCCCTCTTCAGCAGGCATGAATCTTTCAGACAGAGAGTAGATACCCTCCAAACCTCCACACTGTGAATTCTTCCTGTGTGCCCTTCATGATGGACTTGTCCCAGAATAAATACACCTTTGCTGAATAGCAGGGAAGACTGGATTTAAAAGGCTCTGCCTCTTCTGAGCCATCATCTAGCATCTTTGAAAAAGCTTTTAGTGTGCTTTCCAGTTGAGCAGAAGAGGAACTGATTGCTTACTTTGTTTTTCTGGTGAAGTGAGCTTCATGTAAAAAGCCTCTAGATTTTACTTCATCCTGTGGCAAAGGTGGGCTGGGGACACAACCACTAGGTAGCTTCTCCTGTTGGGAAGATGAAACTGTTAGTCACTCAGTTGTGTCCCACTCTTTGTGAACCCAAGGTCTATAGCTTGGCAGGCTCCTCTGTCCATGGGATTTTCCAGGCAAGAATACTGGAGTGGGTAGCCATTCCCTTCTCCAGGGGATCTTCCTGGCCTAGGGATTGGACCTGGGTCTCCCACATTGCAGGCAGATTATTTTATCATCTGAGCCACAAGGGAAGCCCCACTTTCTCCTGCTGCAGTGTGGTAATTCATTAACTGCCAGTGACTTTATAGAATCAACATATAATTGGTGCACCCTCAGGGGACCTGGGACACAGATGGATAGTGAAAGTCTCAGAAGTCAGTAGAATCAACCACTAAGGTTGGTTCTGGCGGGCCAAGGTGGCCACCTGCAACTTAAAACAATCCCTCTTCTACCCAGCTCGTAGCCCGCTCAGCACTATGAAAGTGAAAATGAAGTCACTTAGTCGTGTCCAACTCTTTGCGACCCCATGGACACTAGGCTCCTCCGTGCATGGGATTTTCTAGGCAAGAGTACTGGAGTGGGTTGCCATTTCCTTCTCCAGGGAACTTCCCGACCCAGGGATCGAACCCAGGTCTCCCACATTATAGACAGATGCTTTCCATCTGAGCCACCACTTGATCTTAGCCAAAAAGCCAAGAAGCTCAGCACTATAGGTGCTCAAATATATGTTCAAACTGAGTTGCTGTTGTTCAATCATCAAGTCATGCCCAGCTCTTTGTGACCCCATGGACTGCAGCATGCCAGGCTTCTCTATCTTTCTTCAGTTCAGTTTAGTTCAGTCACTCAGTCGTGTCCGACTCTGCAATTCCATGAATTGCAGCACGTCAGGCCTCCCTGTTTATCACCAACTCCTGGAGTTCACTCAAACTCATCTTGCAAAGAACACCCAGGACTGATCTCCTTTAGAATGGACTGATTGCATCTCCTTGCAGTCCAAGGGACTCTCAAGAGTCTTCTCCAACACCACAGTTCAAAAGCATCAATTCTTCGGCGCTCAGCTTTCTTCACAGTCCAACTCTCACATCCATACATGACTACTGGAAAAACCATAGCCTTGACTAGACCGACCTTTGTTGACAAATAATGTCTCTGCTTTTTAATATAATATCTAGGTTGGTCATAACTTTTCTTCCAAGGAGTAAGCGTCTTTTAACTTCATGGCTGCAGTCACCATCTGCAGTGATTCTGGAGCTCCCGAAAATAAAGTCTGATGCTGTTTCCACTATTTCCCCATTTATTTCCCATGAAGTGATGGGACCAGATACCATGATCTTCGTTTTCTGAATGTTGAGCTTTAAGCCAACTTTTTCACTCTCCTCTTTCACTTTCATCAAGAGGCTTTTTAGTTCTTCTTCACTTTCTGCCATAAGGGTGGTGTCATCTGCATATCTGAGGTGATTGATATTTCTCCCTGCGATCTTGATTCCAGCTTGTGCTTCTTCCAGCCCAGCGTTTCTCATGATGTACTCTGCATAGAAGTTAAATAAGCAGGGTGACAGTATACAGCCTTGATGTACTCCTTTTCTTATGTGGAACCAGTCTGTTGTTCCATGTCCATTTCTAACTGTTGGTTCCTGACCTGCATATAGGTTTCTCTTACTGGGTAGATAAAAATAAGTGGAATTTCTTCTTTTGTTTTAATTTCTTCATTTGGTGCTTGATAGGAGAAGGGGATAGGGAAGTCCGCCGATCGGAGCCCAAGGGAACATTAGGGTGAAGGACGCAGATTCGAGCTCTGCCTGAGTCACAGGGCTTCCCCAGGGACACTGGGCGGGGAGATGTGCATGCACTCTTCCAGCAGTCCTCTCCCACTCTTAGGTCTAAGCACAGGCTGTGACCCCGACTGCTGCTTTCTCAGGGTTGGCTAGTGTCTTCAGGCAGTTCCCAGGAAATAGGTGCAGTGGCAGAGAGGTGCCTGCAGGGGAATTTTTTGAGTGCTCTCAGGAAGAATAAGAGTAAGAGAGGAAGACAGAATTGGAGACTTGGAGTTGCTGAGCTGGGGTATTGTGGGCATGGCAGCCCACTTCAGTATTTTTGCCTGGGAAATCCCCTGGATAGAGGAGCCTGGTGGGCTACAGTCCATGGGGTTGCAAAAGTCAGACACGACTGAGTGACTAAACCACCACCACTACCAGAGGTCTTGGCCGATGCCATGGGGACTGCTCAATCTCGGATGGCCCTTCAAAGCTGTCCCTAGATGAGGCAAGGCATGGATTTTTGCACCCCTGTACCCTACCAGCCATGAGTGGGGCTGTACAGGGGGTGAGGCAACTCCCTTCTGCCACTGGTGGTTCCCAGGTTGGGGCTTAGCTGGGAGCCATCAGCAGCCACCCCTCCCTCACAGGGGGTGTGTGCCTTCCTGGATCCTAAGGGAGGGTTGGGCCCATGGCCCTGCAGCCACTACAGTTCAGAAGAGCTGGCTGGCTGGCGTTCTGCAAAACATCTCTAAATGATTTTCTTTCTTTTTTTTAATTAAATTTTTATTTTTACTTTACAATACTGTATTGGTTTTGCCATATATTGACATGAATCCGCCATGGGTGTACATGGGTTCCCAATCCTGATCCCCCCTCCCACCTCCCACCCCATATCATCTCTCTGGATCATCCCCGTGCACCAGCCCCAAGCATCCTGTATCCTGTATCGAACATAAGAAAAGTTATGACCAACCTAGATAGCATATTCAAAAGCAGAGACATTACTTTGCCGACTAAGGTCCGTCTAGTCAAAGCTATGGTTTTTCCAGTAGCCATGTATGGATGTGAGAGCTGGACTGTGAAGAAGGCTGAGCGTGCCGAAGAATTGATGCTTTTGAACTGTGGTGTTGGAGAAGACTCTTGAGAGTCCCTTGGACTGCAAGGAGATCCAACCAGTCCATTCTGAAGGAGATCAGCCCTGGGATTTCTTTGGAAGGAATGATGCTGAAGCTGAAACTCCAGTACTTTGGCCACCTCATGTGAAGAGTTGACTCATTGGAAAAGACTCCGATGCTGGGAGGGATTAGGGCAGGAGGAGAAAGGGATGACAGAGGATGAGATGGCTGGATGGCATCACTGACTCGATGGACATGAGTCTGAGTGAACTCCGGGAGTTGGTGATGGACAGGGAGGCCTGGCGTGCTGCGATTCATGGGGTCGCAAAGAGTCGGACACGACTGAGCGACTGGACCGAACTGAACTGATAGATGCTTCAATGCCATTCTCCCACATCATCCCACCCTCTCCCTCTCCCTCTCCCTCAGAGTCCAAAAGTCCGTTCTATACATCTGTGTCTCCTTTGCTGTCTCACATTTCTTCCCGTCCTTTCCTCTTGGTTCAGTATCCACAGTTGTTTAAATCAGACAGATCTGTTTTAAGAAGCCGACTTTTCACTTAAAAGTGTGATTCTGACCCAGTTGCTTGCCTCTTTTAAGTCTCAGCTTGTTTCCCCTACAAATGCTAATGAAGGAGCCTGGCTGACTCAGTCAGTAGAGCGTGAAACTCTAAATCTCAGGGTTGTGGGTTCGAGCCCCACATTGGGCAATCTCTTTTCTTGGGCTTCCCTGCTAGCTCAGTGGTAAAGAATCCTCCTTCAGTGCAGGGACTTAAGAGATCCAGGTTCGATCCCTGAGTTGGGAAGATCCCCTGGAGGTGGGCATGGCAACTCACTCCAGTATTCTTGCCAGGAGAATTCCACGGACAGAGGAGCCTGGTGGGCTACAGTCCAGAGGGTCACAAAGAGTCAAACATGACTGAGCACAGGAGCTTCTACCTCTTAAGGTTAAGTGGCATAAAGTATACATGGTGCTTAGCAAAGAGGATGCACTCACTAAATGCTAGCTAGCTCCTGTGACAGTAGTCAGGAAGTGGTAGGAGTAGCAGAGGCTGAGATGTGACGGCCAGCCAGCTTTTTGCTTATCACTCTTTTACTTCTTGTCTTAGTCCATTTGGACTGCTCTGACAGAAATACTATAAACTGACTGGCTTATAAGTGTTACATGTTTGTTTCTCAAAGCTCCAGAGGCTGGGAAGTCCAAGACCATGGCACTGGCCAATTCTCTGTCCCAGGCAAGTTCCCTTTCTGGTTCACAGGTGCTATCTTTTCTCTGGTGGAAGGTGTGAGGGGTCACTCTGGAGTCTCTTTTATGAGAGCACTAATCCCATCCATGAGCGGAGCCCTTATGCCCTAATCACCTTCCAAAGGCCCAACATCCTAACCCCATTACAATGGGAGTTAGGATTTCAATATATGAATTTCGGGGGACACAAGCTGGAATCAAGATTGCCTGGAGAAACATCAACAACCTCAGATATGCAGATGATACCACTCTAATGGCAGAAAGCAAAGAGGAACTAAAGACCTCTTGATGAGGGTGAAAGAGGAGGGTGAAAAAGCTGGCTTAAAACCCAACATTAAAAAAACTAAGATCATGGCATCTGGTCCCATCACTTCATGGCAAATAGATGGGGAAACAATGGAAACAGTGAGAGACTTTATTTTCTTGGGGTCCAGAATCACTGCAGATGGTGTCTGCAGTCGTGAAATTAAAAGATGCTTACTTCTTGGAAGGAAAGCTATGACAAACCTAGACAGTGTAATGAAAAGCAAAGACATCACTTTGCCGACAAAAGTCCATATGGTCAAAGCTATGGTCTTTCCAGTAGTTATGTATAGATGTGAGTTTGACCATAAAGAAGGCTGAGCACCGAAGAATCGATGCTCTTGAACTGTGGTGTTGGAGAAGACTCTTGAGAGTCCCTTGAACTGCAAGGAGATCAAACTAGTCAATCCTAAAGGACATTGACCCTGAATATTGATTGGAAGGACTGATGGTGAAGCTGATGCTTCAATACTTTGACCACCTGATGCAAAGAGCCAACTCATTAGAAAAGACCCTGATGCTGGGGAAGATTGAAGGCAGAAGCAGAGGGCAACAGAGGATGAAATGGTTGGATGGCATCACCGATTCAATGGACATGAACTTGGGCAAACTCCGGTTGATGGTGAGGGACAGGGAAGCCTGGCATGCTGCAGTTCATGGGGTTGCAAAGAGTTGGACATGACTTGGCGACTGAACAACAACAAGCATTCAGCCCATAGCACTTACCTCTATCATCAATTTATTGTGTTTGAAAAGTGGACCCACAAACTAGCTCTATTTTAATAAAAATCATTTCTGTATTAGCATATGTTTATCAAACATTTTGAAAATCATCTTCCTTTTAGTTCACAAATATTTATGGAACATCTGCCATGTGCAAAGCATTGATTTATACCACAGTGGGGGAAAACATTAATAATCATAGTCTTGAACTGGAAGCTTCAACCTGGTGATCAGATAAGATAATGAAAACACAGAGAATGTAATACATGGTACGACACTAAATATGCCCAATATGTGTTTGGTCTGAGAAGGTTAATGCTAATTAGATAGTTCTAAGCCAGCTCTTATGACAGTGGGTTGGTTGAAGGAAGGGACAAGAATATTCCTGGTGGAAGGCAGTAATTTGTTCAGGGGACCAGAGTGAAGAATTGCAGGGTATATAATAAAAGCAAGAAGGGTTGGTTGGAGAAAAGAGGAAGAGATTGGAGAATAAGGAAAGAAGAGTGGATAAAAATAAGGAAGTGATGGGCTGAGGGTTGGATGATACTTTGAATACTTACTAGGTGGACAACATGGGTTTGATAAGCCAGGCTCTTACAATGGACTCTGAGGCTTCTTCTCTCTGGGATCTAAATGAGAACAGAAAGTTTCTGGAGTTTCTTAGGTGGTATCACAGTTTAAAAGGAGGCTGTTTCTTCCAGAATAGTATCTCAGATATTTGTCTAGATGTGCCAAGCTGTGTGTGTGTGTGTGTGTGTGTGCGTGTGTGTGTGTGCGCGCGCGCGCGTGCGCACTCAGTCATTTCAGTTGTGTCTCTTTATGACCCCGTGGACAGTAACCCACCTGGCTCTTCTGTCCATGGGATTTTTCCCTGAAAGAATACTGGAATGAGTTGCCATGCCCTCCTCCAGGGCCTCTTGCCCACCCAGAGACTGAACCCATGTCCCCTGCATTGCTGGCAGATACTTTACCACTGAGCTACCAGGGAAGCCGTGCCAAGCTATAATATCACTTAAATAACACTGTTAGACAGAATGCCTACCAGACAATATAGATATGAGTACCAAAAGAGATCTGATCAGAGAAGGGCAGAATTTCATGGATGGGCAGGATTTGAACTGGAAATGCAGCTGGCAGTGTATTTTATTTTATTTTTTTGTTGGTAAAGGGGCTGATGCTGATTGTTTCCTTTCTGGGTTTTCCAAAGGGTTCGAGGACTCAAACATAACCATCTTTAAATTACACCCACTCAGGCACATGTCAAGGTGTGGAATGTGCAGGCTGTGGGCACTGATGTGAGAACTGTGGTTTCACAAAGGCTCGTCAGTATGTCCCTCTCTGTTCCAGAGCCAGTCAGCCCCCTCCACAGCCTCTGAACTCTAGGCCTTTCTGCCGAGCCTGCCAAGGAAGATGTTAATGAGTGCCAACTATAACAGTTGACTTTCCCTCTTTTCTTTGGTGATGTGCACACCTGTTCTTTAGAAACTGGAATGAGACCAGCTCATTTCATTCAGGGCACTGAACATCTGTCAGATGGTAATGCATTCAGTTCCCAGCAGTCTTGGCCAAACGTGAATTGGCTGAGCTGGATGACCCTCCTGAATTTCTTAAATGAATCCTTCACTTGGCTCTAATCTTGGGCCTCCCTGATTCTCAGTCCCTCTGTGTATAGCCATGTGCTTTCAGGAAGGTCTGAAACCCCTGCTTTTCTGAGTTCATCATATTCATTTTCTCATTCTTTGCAAGGAAAGGCAGCTTCTAGGACAGATGTCATTTTCTTGTACAGCCTACTGGCTCAACAAAGGACATCTCAAACTGTGTTAAACAGTGACCTTTTCTGTGGGTAAGTCTGGGCTCTGTTTTTGTTGAAGTGAGACATGGAAAATACTGTTACCTTTGTTTTCTTTCCTGTATTTGGGCCTCAGACCAATGAGTCACAGAAGAGTTACCATACATCATTTGACATTTTAAACATTGCTTTTAATCATAAGAAGTAACATACAGTATATATAAAGTGACAGTAAGTGAAAAAAGACACATTGAAATAGTAAACAATATACAATTATAACTTTGTAAAATTACAAATTCAGGAATTAAAAGAAAGTGAAACAGACCAAAATATAAATAAAACTTCACTAGATGGAGAGACTGTGGCTTTTCATTTAATGGCTTAGTTTTTTTTTTTTACTTCTATTTGATGTTAAATTCTTATTTAAGGATTACATCTTCTTTTAGAATAAAAATAAAATTTATTAGGGAAAAAATAACTTAGCATCAGACCTTTTTATATCAAACCAGGGAATCAGAAATTTCAAGGAGTCTTTAGTTAGTTAGTGGATAATATCCCAAAGTTTCATTTTAGTCACTCTATCTACAGAGAAGCTTGATAATCTCATACTTTGGTGGTTTTAAAAATAGTTTGAAAATGAAGATTGTAAGGAAGATCATCCTTCAGCAGCCTGGTGCCCAAGGTGTGAGCAGCACCTTTTGTCTGAGCAAAATGAAATGCCGTCACTGGGGATGACCTGGGAAGAGCACCAGAAATCTCTGTTCCCGCCCAGGTCCTGCCTCCCTCTCTTAGACCATGGTTTCCTCACTTGTGCATCAGAGCCAGCCGAGATCATCTCAAGCTGGACCTCTTCTTGATTTCAAATTCTGTACAACTACACCTGCTTGGTTTTGCCCCATGCTCTAAGACTCACAAATCTAGGGGTTATTGCAGGAGAAGGACGTGACCCCATGTTTTTGTAAATCTTGACCAAGCCTTACTTACCCAGGCCAACTTGGAGCAAGGATGCACTCAGACAGGTTTCAGGAGGCACCTTCTGACACCTGCTCATCCTGGAGCAGGTCAGGCAAAGTCCTGACACGCCCATTCTCCAGAAACATCCCCAGTCCTGCCCCTGTCCTGCCCCCTGTCCTGCCCTATCCTGCCCCTGCCCTGCCCCTGTCCTGCCCCTGTCCTGACCCAGTCCTGCCCCTGTCCTGCCCCAGTCCTGCCCCTGCCCTGCCCCTGCCCTGCCCCTGCCCTGCCCCCCTGTCTTGCCCCTGTCCTGACCCAGTCCTGACCCAGTCCTGCCCCTGTCCTGCCCCTGTCCTGCCCTGTCCTGCCCCTGCCCTGCCCCCTGTCCTGCCCCTGTCCTGACCCAGTCCTGACCCAGTCCTGCCCCTGTCCTGCCCTAGTCCTGCCCCTGTCCTGCCCCTGTCCTGCCCCAGTCCTGCCCCAGTCCTGCCCCTGTCCTGCCCCTGCCCTGCCCCCCTGTCTTGCCCCTGTCCTGACCCAGTCCTGCCCCTGTCCTGCCCTAGTCCTGCCCCTGTCCTGCCCTAGTCCTGCCCCTGTCCTGCCCCCTCTCCAGCAGCCACCCCAGTGACCTCATTGCTGCTCCTGTCTCTTGTCACTGGTTGAGGGTGTGGCCTTCGGATTCTGCCAGATCTGAGTACAAAGCCCAGCTTTACCACTTTCCAGCTGTGTGAGCTTGGGTAAATCAGTTCCTTGGGGCACAGTCTCCTTGTCTGGAACTGGAACCTCTGCTCTTCTTCCCAGGGCTGTGAGGATGAAATAAGCTCATTTCTGTGAAGCACAGCCCAGGAGTTGGCAGTAAGTATAGTTCCTTTCACCTAATGGAGACTCGGGTATCTCATCTGACCTGTCCTTGGACCCTGGCACAGCACCTTGTTAGAGCTCTATTTGGATGCGGCTCTGATTGTTAGAACTTCCTCTGTATTAGACAGGAAGGGGCGGGGCATTAGACCGGAAGGGGCGGGGTTAGGGTTAGGGTGAGTCTTCCAGTGACTCACCCATTTGCCGTTGTTTTGGCACTAGAATTACCTACCTACAGCTAAAAGAAAGAAGAGAGAAAATTCACTTCATTTCTGCCTTATAATCAACAGGTTCTTAATCTTTTATGAGTAGCTGAATAAAAAGATTTTTTTTGGTTAACTACAAGTTGAAAGTGCACTGAGCAGAGAGGTAGGAGCACTAGGCTTTAGCATAAGCTATTTTGCATAGAATGGGTGATTTCAACCAGCTGGGCCTCATTTGCCTCATCTGAAAAAAAAAGCAATTGTGCTTATAGAAGCGATGACAAATCAGTTTTGTCTCACATTCCATCTTGGATTGGTTGGTAATGAGTTCCCATGGGCAGTTGAAAGGGAATCTGGGGTGGGTACTTTCTGAAGTCAATTAGTGATGTCTGCCAAGAATATGGGAGGATGTCTTGGCAGCGTTTGGGCCACATATTTGCCATATGCCGAGTGGTCCAAGGCTACGTATGGTTTCAGATTCTCTTCATTTACAAACTGGTTATATCATCAGATGTTTATTTAGTATCTTCTATAGATTCAGCATTATGCTTATGCAAACAGAAGCTGGCCTCTCTGGGAGTGCCACGTGAAAGAGTACAGGCTGTACAGTAGGAACTTGGAGAAAAGGGCCACTGGAATTCAGATTAGTGAAAACTTTCTGGAGGGAATTAATCAAGCTGCATAGAGGAATTGGATAACAGTAAGTGGGAGGGAAGTACTTTCCAGGTAAGGGGAACACAAAGAAAGCCCCCCGTACAGCAGTAACCACAGTCTACCTGGGGCTTCCAAGGAGGTGCTAGTGGTCAAGAACCTGCCTGCCTGCCATTGCAGGAGACCCTGGTTCAATTCCTGGGTTGAGAAGTTCCCCTGGAGAAAGGATAGCCTACCCACCCCAGTATTCTTGGGCTTCCCTGCTGGTGATTCAGACGGTAAAGAATCTGTCAGCAATGCAGGAGACCTGGGTTCAATCCCTGGGCTGGGAATAGGTAACCCACTCAAGTATTCTTGCCTGGAGAATCCCCACGGACAGGAGCCTGGGGGACAACAGTCCATAGGGTCGCACAGAGTCAGACATGACTGAAGCAACTTAGCAAGCACATATGCATCCTGACCGCATTGATAAGTGTTAGCACATTCCTTGTGACTGATAGGCTGCAGAGACGTATTAGGGAACTCAGTGAAAGCCAGAGGACTGAGTTTACACTTCATTGGTGTTATCATTGGTTTGACAGAGAAGAAAGCTGAGATTTACAGAGGTTAGTAACCTGCCTCGGTCACATGTCGATAGATGGAGGAGAGGAGATGGGGTTCCATGCTTGTGTGGGTCGAACAGCATGCTCATATTAGGTCATTAAGCCGAGACTCCTGGGAGCATGTTGGTTTCAACAGCAGAGACAGGGAAATGGGGCAGAAGAGGAGAACGTAATTAGCATGTGCAAATTTGGAAACGTGGATGTTGGGCTTCTAGTGAAAACTGCTGCAGGCAGCAGACTTTGCAGGGGGTGGGGAGGTAAGGCCTGGTGGTCTGCATTTGGAATCTTCACCTTGTGCAAGCAGAGAGTAAACAGTCTTCGAAGGAAGACGCTATCAGGGACACAGCCACAGAACACCCAAGGAGGAAGCCAAGCCCACATTTCAAAGCTATTTTCAAGAAGTCTGCTGGTTTAGTTAGCCCAAAAATGTCTTAGTAACTTGAACTCTTCAAAAAGAGCATGTTATAAAAACAAAATTCATTTCCAGATGGTGGAATTTGAGGAGGAAAAGGATTTAAAGAAAAGAATCTTGAAGAGTTGAAGTCTTTATTCTTGGCAAAAGACGCTCACATTTTTATTGGGGGAAACAAAGATGTTTTTGAATTACGGGATCACATAAAAGCATCTGAAAGCAGTAAACCTTCTTGTTATTTCCATCGTATCCCTCAGCGAGCTTAATTGTTTTCACATTTATGAACGATTTTAAATTGAAATGCGTTTTATCCCTGGCATTTTTCATCCCAGACATTCATTCTTGTTCATGTTGCCAAAGCGAGGTAATCTTGGGGAACATTTCTAATGTTTCCTACAAGATCATTTTGTCTTATGCTATGGCCGTGGGTCTCCTGCCAAGTGAAACAAACTCTCTTACTAGGGAGGTGGTCTCAGAAAAAAAGGAAGGAAGTGGCCATTTGCTTAAAAATGAATTTTTTTTTAAATGGAAATTGATCAGAGATGTATGGGCGTAGTAAGTGCATGGGGAATTTCCTTTGTGAGGGAATAGAAAGACTGAGTGGTTGGGAAGGGGATGGGGTACCGCAGAGGGACTCCTTCCTGTGACCATGTCACCCTTGCCAGAGGACCCAAGCTCCTGCCTTCACTCCCAAGACCTGATGTGTGTGATGAGGCTGCTGGGCTCCAGCTCAGTGTTTAGCAGGGATAGAAAGCCTGCAGGGAATGCAAATGTTTATTTGACTGGTGGTTTAATTAACCATCAGTCTCCTCCCTCTCCATTTTCCCCTACCCTGCAAGAAAACTACTTTTGTTTTTCAAAAACATTTTAGATATAGTAATTCTTTTCCTTAGTTTTTTTTTTCTATTTTCCTGCTAGTGCCTGCCTTCTAAAATATCCATATATGTTCATTTTTTCCCTAAGGGATGCCAAAGCAAATGTTACATAAATTAAAATTCCCCCTAGTAATTTTATTTACCGCTACTGTCTCTAAGCTCTAGTGTATACTTATATACATGGATACGTACATGCCTGCACACATACATACCAAACAATGTGTATATGTTTATCCGCATGGTCTTAAAATATCTGAGAATATTAGTTTAGTCAGGTTCTTCCAACACTTCTCTAGAACAATTTTGAAATAAAGCTGACGCATTGAAACTGATTAACCCAAGGATGTTCAGATCTTCAGGTTTATCCTGCAACCCCTGTACCTTTGTTACATCAAATTGATGTCTTTAAACTTCTAGAGTTATCCGGCCAGGTCCAGTGGTGTTTTCAGGTAAAGAGACGAGTATAGGATGGACAGTGGGCAGCCTGTATCCTCCAGAACAAATCTCAAGGCCCTCCCTGTGCATCCGGCACTCTTCTTAGGTTTTCTCATTTAACCCTCACAACAACCCTGTGAGGTCTGCATTATCAGATCTTTTTACCCACAAGGAAAGCAAGGCTTAGGGAAGTTGCGCTAGTTTGATCAGAGATGAAATTTCACATTGAAAGGAGGTCTACCCCTTCTTGACTAAGCCTTTACTCAAGAGAGCCTAGGACTTATTAGGTACCGATAAAGCAGAAACAAGCCATAATACTAAGTGCTGCCTAGGTCAATGAGAAAGATCGAGAAGGCTGTTTATGCCAAAAGGGGAGTAAGGGTTTCAGTTTTGTGTCATTTATGCTGGATATACTGCATGCTGATGTTGGCGGGGGGAGGATGTGTATGCTTTTTCCCAGTAATCTGCAGGTTTATATACAGAAACTGTGTCTTGCTACATCTGGTGAGGGAAGGCAAGATATCTGGTGAGGGGTGTCTTAATGCTTCAAACAGCAGTGACACAGACAGCAAGCTGTCCTATTGCCTCAGGCTGTCATTTAGAACCCAGTGGGGTGTTCTTTATCTCCGAACCCAATTAAGTGAAGTCTGGACTTTTCTGGAGTATTGCAAAGTACTCAGGGACTGGGCTACTAAGCACCAATAACTCTTCCTAAAATTAAAAATATATATCTTTAAAAACCAGTCATGCACTTACATGTCAAACATAAAATTTGCACTTAGATTCAGATCCTGCATTATAATCTAGGTGTATCATCTTGCTTTATATTTAAGGCCCAAGAACTTCAACTTTAAATTAGGAGACAAATGTAAGCAAAGAAAGCAATTCTCATAACTTTGGAAGGGCTTAGGTACCCAAAAAGAATTGTCCTAGAGACCCCTAGCTACAGAGAGATGAACTAACATCCCCAGATTCAGAATACAAACTCACCACTTTGTGTGACTTTTCCCATCACCTTACTGAACCATGACTAGTCCTTCTGCCAGAAGAGTTCTCTAGAGAGCTGATGGTCTCTCTGCTACAGAAAGTAGCTTGTGGGAAAGACTAAAAGAAATAGGTTGTAGAAACACTAAGTCGAAGGTGTGGGCCATTGGGTGTTTCTTACCTGTTCCCTGGTGGCTCAGATGGTAAAGAATCCACCAGCAGTGCAGGAGATCTGGCTCGATCCCTGGGTCGGGAAGATCCCCTGGAGGAGGGCATGACAACCCACTTCAGTATTCTTGCCCGGAGGATCCCCATGGACGGAGGAGCCTAGCAGGCTACAGCCCATTGGGGTTGCGAAGAGTTGAACATGACTCAGGGGCTGCCGTCTCTGGGGTCACACAGAGTCGGACACGACTGAAGCGACTTAGCAGCAGCAGCAGCAGCAGCAGCAGCAGCAGCAGCAGCAGCAGTGACTAAGCATAGCCTGCACAGCACCTGTTTGTTACATTATATTGTTACATGATTTTAGTTACTTTAGGTTGTCTTTATTTTGTTAGTCTGTTTTTACTCCTATAGAAAGAATGTATTCAGTTGACCTGCAAGGTAGCTGAAGGCACTTTATGTCTGAATATTCTATTTGGGGTTGAAACAGGAGAAAGAGTTTGAGTAGCATTGATTGTTGAAGGGCCTTTTGGAATTCCCACTTTCCTAAAACAGAACATCCTTCTTCCTCAGCTGCCATTAACCTTTATTTAGAACAGAGTAAATCACTGAACTTAAAATTTATGTTATACACTAAAGTCTGCTGGTAAACAACTTGTCTTTTCACCAAATACCATTATTCAAAGTGTGAATGCAGTGCCCTGGAACAATTTCGCATTCTTATTGATGGCCTTTCACTGACCCAAAGTCATCTGTGGGTTTTATTGTGTAACATGCTGTGGTTACTCAGCGCCCCTCTGCCTAACTCTTAACAGAAGTATGAGTCACCAGCCGCTGCAAACTTCCCCAGTTTTTCTGAGGATCAAATAAATGGATTAGATTATGAGTATTGTTGCTGCTTCTTTCCCCTTTTGTACTTGGAAAAGACCTGTTCTTTACGGATTCTAAGTGTTTCACAAATTCAGCTTTTTGCATTCTCTTTTAAGTTATGGTTTAAGTTAAGTTTAGGTTCTTTAAAGCGGGGATGGAAGAAGAAGGGAGGATGAGATGCTTGACATTGAAAATCTGGCACTCAGATCTTTGCATTCCTCCTCTTATTGCTGAAATAAAGTGGGGGGCAGTGGTAAGGCAAGGGGTACAGAAGAGAGCCAGACTCTCAGAGTGGCAGAAGCTGGAGGGGTAGAAGCTTGGGTCCTGATAATGAGAGTTAATGAACCTCTCTGCCCACCTTACCTCCTGGCGCATGTGGCAGACTCCTGCTTTAGGTACCCAGTGATCAGGGCATCTCCAGAAGCCCCAGCTTTGATCTGAATAAGTGAAGTGTACATCTGGGGAAGAAGTCATTAAGAACTACACGTTTGTTCTAATCTAGAGCTAGAGCAAAGATAGGATCTGGCTCTAATGTATTGGCTTAGTGGTTCTAAGCCAAGCATTCCACAGCACAGCCCTGTGCATATCAGATACTTAATTACTATCTGATTAAAACTCATTTAATGTTCTTATTACATGTAAGTAGAACACAAGGAAAGCTGCTTTGGTTAACTTTAGTTTCTCCTATTGACAAAACATCAACTTCATCCACCAACTCCATATATAGACCTGTAAATTTGAAATACCTGCTGTCCCTAGGTCAGGTTTTTGTTTTAGGTTTTATATAATGCTTGGATTTATATTTTGAGAAAAAAATGAGAAAATCTCCTCTAAAAAGTTCATGGAAAGTAATGTATGACTATTTGGAATTGATCAAATATGAAAGCGAGCTTGTCCTGTTGTTTTCCACCAGAATACCTTTATGATGTTTTTGTCTTGTTTGCCTACAATCACAATTTCAGTGCAAACATACTTCTGGATGATCAGTTTCAACCCAAACTAACTGATTTTGCCATGGCGCACTTCCGACCTCACCTAGAACCTCAAAGCTCTGCCATAAGCATGACCAGCAGCAGCAGTAAGCATGTGTGGTACATGCCAGAAGAGTATATCAGACAAGGCAAACTTTCCATTAAAACAGACATCTACAGCTTTGGAATTGTAAGTACCAACTACCAGTTAATGAAGGAGAAGAGTTTATCACCAAGAATGCTCTAAATTCTAAGAATTGTTTTAAAAACTTTAACTTTTAGACTTCTTGATTTCCTGTTACTCATTGTCTTATATCAATACATTAATGTTATGTAATCAAACAGTAAAACATAAAGTGATTAATTAGAATGAACTATATTCAGTACTGAGGTTAACTGAAAAAAGACACATGTACCCAGGGTTCATCACAGCACTGTTTACAATAGCTAGGACATGTAAGCAACCTAGGTGTCCGTTGACAAATGAATGGATAAAGATGTGGTACATACGGAACGTTAGTGTAATGGAATATTACTCAGCAGTAAAAAAGAATATATTTGAGTCAGTTCTAATGAGGTGGATGAACCTAGAGCCTATTATACAGAGTGAAGTAAGTCAGAAAGAGAAAAACAAACATATATTAATGCATATATATGTAATCTAGAAAGATGGTTCTAATAAACCTATTTGCAAGGCAGCAAAGGAGACACAGACATAGAGAACAGGCTTTTGGACACAGTGGGGAAGGAAGGACGGGATGATTTAAGAGAATAACATTGAAACATACACATTACCATATGTAAAATAGGTGTGTGTGTGTGTGTGTGTGTTGGTCACTCAGTCGTGTCCGACTCTTTATGACCCCATGGACTGTAGCCTGCCAGGCTCCTCTGTCCATAGAATTCTCCAGGCAAGAATACTGGAGTGGGTTGCCATTCCCCTTTCCAGGATGCAAAATAGCCAGTGGGAATTTGCTGTATGACTCAGGGAACACAAATCCAATGCTCTGTGACAACCTAGAGGTGGGATGGGGTGGGAGGTGGGAGGGGGCTTCAAGAGGGAGAGGACTTATGTGTATCTATGGCTGATTCATATTGATACATGGCAGAGACCAACACAATACTGTAATTATCCCTCAATTAAAATTTTTTAAAAAGAGCCACGACTAATTACGAGTATGGCTCAGATGGTAAAGCATCTGCCTACAATGCGGGAGACCTGGGTTCAATCCTTGGGTCGGGAAGATCTGGAGAAGGAGATGGCAACCCACTCCAGTATTCTTGCCTGGAAAATCCCATGGACGGAGGAGCCTGTAGTCTACAGGACTGAGCAACTTCACTTTTTATAATATTTATAATATAATAATTATTGTGTATATTATTAATATTACGTAGCTGACTTTCTATATATTCCTTGTAGGTAATAATGGAAGTTCTGACAGGTTGTAAAGTGGTGTTAGATGAGCCAAAGCATATCCAGCTGGTAAGAGTTGTCTCCACCTCTGCCCCTACCTCTTGGTCACTTTTCTGATCGATTCTGAGTTCTAAATGATGAGCTTGTCTTCTTTTCTTCCTAGCGGGATCTTCTTATAGAACTGATGGAGAAAAGAGGCCTCGATTCATGTATCTCCTTTCTAGATAAGAAAGTACCTCCCTGTCCACAGAATTTTTCCGCCAAGCTGTTCTCTTTGGCAGGCCAGTGTGCTGCAACACGGGCGAAATTAAGACCATCGATGGATGAAGTGCGTATACATGTGATTTTGTTAAAAACAGTCTGTGGAACCATGGAAAATCTAAACTGGATAAACTGTGTATCTAAGTGATTATCACTGTGACAACTGCAGCCCCCAACAGAGTCTTCTCGCCTAATAGACAGCTTTTCTAAATCAGAAAGTTTGGTACTCTGAGAAAGGGTGTCATTGGATAGAACCAGGGCAACCACAAAAAACTGATGAAAAGACATAAGTGAATAATTTGGAGAGAATAGTTTATTCAACATTCATTAAGAGATCTGGTCCAATAAAATGGGAATTCCCTGGTGGTTCAGTGGTTAGGACTCAGGCACATTCACTGCCAGGGCCTGGGTTCAGTCCCTGGTTGGGGAACTAAGATCCTACATGCCACATGGTGTGGCCAAATTTTTTTTTAAAACGCAGCATGTATTTCTCATTGATTTTTAAACTTACTCATCTGCCCATCAATTTAATCATCTAGGTATTTGTTTATAATAAACAAATAGTTATTTAGTACCTGCTCTCATGTGCCAGACTTTGGACTAGGTGCTGGTGATGCAACAGTGATCAGATAACTGAATTGCTGCTCTCAGCTCACAGTCCAAACGCAGAGTCAAGACTGATAAACATGGAATTTCGATGCAAGAAGATAGGCATCGTGATAGATGAGAACACAGGCCAGTATCAGAGCATAGAGTCAGAATATGTCCCAGCAAGCAAGTTTCGTGATGGAGGTGATAACTGAACTATAATCTGAAGAACAGGTTGGATTTAGGTGGCCTTAGGATGGAGGGATATTCCAGGCAGAGAGACTCTATGCCTGCAAAGGCTCCGAGGTGCAGTGGGTTCCATGGCACCGAGACTGTAGATAATCCTGCATCATGGAAGTACGGTGACAGAGAGGGAAATGCTGGACTGTTTTAAAATAACAGGAGGTTCCAGGTGATCGAGGAACATGAGTTCCATTCTAGGAATTTGGATTCCATCCTGAATCTGTTGTCGAGCCATGGAAAAGTTTTTAAACAAGGAGTTGACATAATCAGAATATAAAGACTATTGGCCTGGGAATCAGGAGAGCTGTGTTCTAGACCTGACACCACCAGTAAGAGCTATGTAACTAGCAGTTTTGAGCTCTGAATACATAGTGGAGAGAACATGAAATTGGGAGCCAGGAGACGTGGGGTTAAGCCACAGGTCTGCTCCTTACTGGCTTATGATAGTGATTTCCTTTTCTGAAAGGGACTCAGCCTTATCATCTATAAAGTGAGGATAATTATGTTTGTGTAGATTAAATGAGGTCATGTGTGTGAAAACACTTTGTAAATTATAAAGCTCTTTATATGTATTTTTAAAATTACATGTATGTGTGATGGTATGTTATTTTATATCAGGTTAATGGTTCTCAATTTAGCTGCACATCCAAATCAACTGGGAAGCTTTTAAAATACAGATTCCTGGGCCCCTGTCTCCATATATTTTTTTCATGAGCATCTTTAGGTCGGTCTAAGGGATCTTTAAGAGAGATTTTTTAAGGTATTTTAAGAGAGCTTCCCTAGGTAGTTCTAGTATTTGAGAACTATGGATTGGGTTCACTCTTCCCTGACCCCTTCCAATCTTTCACATATTAAGGTTGAAATAAAAAATAATCAGAGATTTGTCCAAGGTCACAAAGTAGTTAGTGGCAAATCTTGGCCTAAAGTCAGTTCTCCTCTTTTTAAAAAAAATTTTATTTATTTACTTGTTTATCATTTTTGGCTGCACTGGGTCTTCATTTCTGCCCTTGGACTTTCGTTAGTTTCAGCAAGCAGGGGCTACTCTCTAATCGCGGTGCTTAGGTTTCTCACTGCAGTGGCTTCTCTTGTTGCAGAGCGTAGGCTCTAGAGTGTGCGGGCTTCAGTAGTTGTGGTACACAGGCTTAGTTGCCCCGCAGCATGTTATATCTTCCTGGACCAGGCACCAAACCCGTTTCCCCCTCATTGGCCGGCGGACTCCTAACCACTGGACCAGCAAGACACTCCAGATCTCTTGATGTTGAATTCAGTTCAGTGGCTTTTCTGCTTTACTTCAAGTCACTTAATTTAGTTATCAACGTGAAGAATTTTAGCTAATCTTTAATTCCTTCTCATTTCAAATGCTATAAAGACAATGTGTTAGTTGCTAAGTTGTGTCCGACTCTTTGCAACCCCATGGACTGTAGCCTCTATCTATGGGATTCTCTAGGCAAGAATACTGGAGTGGGTTGCCATTCCCTTCTCCAGGGGAATCTTCCCAACTTAGGGATAAAATCCAGGTCTCCCACATTAGTTAAACTTATTTCATGAAAAAAAGAGAATATTCCTTAATAGGTAGACAGAAAAAAAGGTTAAAGGAGAGGTTATTGAGACTTCATTCAGTGTGTGTTTGTTTCTTGGTTATTCAGGTCCTAAATATTCTTGAAAGTACTCAGGCCAGCTTGTATTTTGCGGAAGATCCTCCCACATCCCTCAAGTCCTTCAGGAGTCCTTCTCCTCTGTTCTTCGATAATGTTCCAAGCATTCCAGTGGAAGATGATGAAAGCCAGAATAATCCATCGCCACCTCATGATCCAAGTTTGAGAAAAGATAGAATGACTCAGAAGACTCCCTTTGAATGCAGCCAGTCTGAGGTCACATTCCTGGGCTTTGACAAAAGGACGGGGAGTAGGGGGAATGAGGACTCTCCCAGTGGGTCTGGGTCTCCTTTTGAGGAAAGCTGGTCTCCAAAGTGTGCAACTCCATCCCTGGACTTGAGAGCTCCCGGTGTGCATATGGACCCTTCTGCAGAAGCTCCAGGCCATTCCTATAGGAGCAGGCCAGTGGAGACTAGCTGTTCCTCCGTATTTTCCTGGAATGAATGTGAACAGTACAAAAAGGCATCAGTTTCTGCCGAGGATAAAGAAGAAAGCAAGAATTGCTCAGGCACTGAGTAAGGTCTTATCTGCGGAAGCCACTGTCTTCATCAGTAGTGCTGGAGGATAGGGATGATACATTTGGCTGATGCCCATCAACAGTGTGACCAATCCCATTCCATTCCTTCCCTTCCAACTTGTAGAACAGAGCGGCTTAAAAGTTTGTTTTAGTAGGATTATTGCCTCATGATCCAACCTGGGCTAAATTAAAACCATTCAGAATTACTTAAGATTGTGGACTATGACTTCAGACAAACAGAGCAGTCAAAACCTATTAGAAAGGATCTGGATTGCAGTGTCTTCTCTGTCACATCCATGTGAGTCCTTAGAGCTTCCAATCTGCTTCCAAGTACGTTCAGTTCAGTTGGATCCCATTGTTTTGGTTTAGCCTGCCTGCAGAGGTTGCAGGAAATGTCTAATTTGTAAATGTTAATAGAAATCTTTTTAAAGAATTGCCTTTTTGCTTATTTTAATTGAATCTTAGTATGTTTCTTTCATCCCTGTTAAGTCTGCATATGTGAAAATGAACCAGTTTCACCCTTGGTCATTACATGCCCAAGATCTGTATTTCTGTATTTAAACTCTTAGTTTATTTCATATAATATAGTTGTTGACTAGTATTATAATTTTTTACATACTTAGAGACTATTATATCCTGAGTAGACGATGAAATTTTAATCAAATAATTCTTGTTCCTGAGAAACTGGCTGGTCATAAGGGCCTCAGTCAGCTTTTTGTTTGATTCCAACTCTATGCCTTTACTCCTAGTGTTTACCAGATCTCTCCCTTTTGAAATTCTAGCCAGTCTTCCAGGGCTCACCATAATTGCCTCCTACAGGAAGCTTTCCTAATCTTTCCAGCCAATATTACTTACTTTATCAGCATTTCTACAGCAATTTCTCTTTTTTTTTCCATTTTTAAAGATTTTTTTATTGAAGTATTGTTGATTTACAATGTTAGCTTCTGGTGTACAGCAAAGTGATTCAGTTATACATATATATATAATATATATATGTGTATATATATATATATATATATACACGTATTCTTTTTCATATTCTTTCCCACTGTGGTTTACTACAAGATATTGAATATGCTTCCCTGTGCCATACAGTAAGTGCATGTGTGCTAAGTTGCTTCAGTCGTGTCTGACTCTTTGTGACCCTATGGACTGTAGCCTGCCATGCTCCTCTGTCCATGGGATTCTCCAGGCAAGAATACTGGAGTGGGTTGCCATGCCCTCCTCCAGGGCTATATAGTAGGACCTTGTTGTTTATGTTTTATATATCATGGTTTGTATCTACTAATCCCAAACTCCTAAACCTCCTTTCCTGTTTAATAATGATAAGTTTGTTTTCTGTGTCTGCGAGTCTGTTTATATCTTGTAAATAAGTTTATTTGTATCATCTGTGACAATTTCTTTGCCTTTCTGTTTTACACCTGTCACTTTCTGAATCATATCAAAGTTACCTATGTTATCTTTTCTCTCTTACTAGATGATAAATTCCCTGTATTAGTTTCCTACTGCTATCACAACAGTAGGTTAGTGGGTTAAAACAACATGAATTAATTATTATACAGCTCTGGAGGTCAGAAGTCCTTGGCATTCCTTCTGGAGGATCTCTGGGAGAGTTCGTTCCTTTGCCTTTTCTAGCTTCAAAATGCTATTTGCATTCTTTGGTTCATGCCTTCTTCCTCCATCCTCAAAGCCAGTATCTGTCAATCTTTAAATCTAGATCTGTCTTTCTGAGCTCTTCTTCATCACCTCTTCCTCTTACTTGGCCCTCCAAAAGATCCTTGTGATTGCATTGGGCCCACTCAGGTAATCCAGGAAAATCTCTGTATCTTAAGATCCTTTGTTTAATCACACCTGCAGTGTCCCATTTCTCCTATAAAGTTGTGTGTTCAGGATTAGGATACGGACATCTTTGGGACCATTACTCTGTTTATCATACTCCCTGACTGTGTAGGGTCCATCTCTTCTGGGCCTAGCATGTTATCCTATACAGAGCAGGTGTTTCCTTATATGTTAAATTGAGTGCCATTATCTCTGTGAACCCACATAATCAAAAATTCAGCTATAGTAAACATTCCTGAGTAAATTAACCAAGTAGGGATAATGAGTGTCTTTATGATGATGGACAGAAACACTCATGAAAACCATTTCCAGAGGATTTACAGAATCTCCCTCTCCAGGATGTTTACTATATAAGGGCAGACTTCTAATTTTCTCTGTATCAAAGGAATAGGCCCATTTTTTTGTAATTTTATTTTTTTGATGAATCAGTACAGTTGGGTTAATGATCATCAGATTGGAGTCCAGATTCAAGAGCAGTTATTCAAAGAAGGAAGTCATCAGAAATCAGGGTCAGGTTAACAGACCAAGGTCCAAAACATGGAGCTATGGTTCTGGGAAAAAGGATCTTATGGCAGGAAGTGAGGTTCAAAACACAATAAGCTGTAGCCTGATTGACGAGTCAAATAAAAGTCCCAGGCAAGCAGCTGGGAGAGGCCGTCTCCGAGGGCTAGTCTGACACATCCTGACTGTCTTCCCCATCTGAGCATGAAGTATGTTCACAGTGCTCCCAAACTGCACCTATGCTGAGACTGCCGGGGGGAGGAGTTGCACTAGACTTCATTGATCTTGCTTCTTGTGATGACCTGGCCTAGTTTGAAAACTCTTTGGATTATACCCAACTGTTGATTCCTTGTTAATCACAGGAAGCTGTGAAAGTCTTTGACATTAGGCTTTATAAATAGCTAGCCATTCTGAGGTCAATTTAGCTTCTCTCATGTAGGCTGAATGTATTTTGGCTGAATCGGGAAAATAAGCTTGGAATCTCATGAAGTTGCCACTAATAATTCAAACAAGGTAAACAAGATAATAAAGAACTGACTCTTTGTTAAACTGCTCTTCACTTTGAATCTGAATCCCCCAGTACCTTCAAAGAGAAATCATTAGGAAGTTCTGATTGACACCAGGCCCACACCATTATTCAGCACATGTGTAATCTGTTGGTATGTTGTTGATTGGAGCTTGCTTAATTGACTTAAAGCAGCATTTGTCAAACTTTAGTGTGCAACAAAATGACATGGAAGGCTTGTTAAAAACACAGATTGCTAGCTCCCAATCTGTTGCATAGAAGTTTGTTTATCACCTTGCTTGGGTGTGACTATTTTGGACATCTTAAAAACCAAGTCAGATTAACTGGCAATAACCTAATTAACAATATGGTAAGCAGATACTACTGTGGTTAAAAATAACCAGAATTTTCTATTGGATGACCCAGTCCTCCTTACTAGATTTTCCTTCTAATGCGTGTGTTAACTGATAGGAATTAAATCTCCCATCCTGCTATAGGCAATAAGAGGATACTTTAGTGGCCTCAGGATACAAAGACTAAGACACATGAAGAAATCAAGAATGAGTCCCCAAGTGTTCCCTATGATCAGTAAAGATAAATTAGTAAAGAATTTCATTTACCTTCATCTTTGTAATGTACCTTGGGCTATCTTCCAGGCAGATCCTATTTACTTGATAGATTCTTGTCCCATTTTATAGCCCCCAACACATGAAGAAAGTGTTTTCTTGTTTTTGAAGTTAGCTATGGGATTTTTGGCCTAGTCAATTTTATTGGCTTCTGGAGAATTGTTGTAATGATCTGTGACCCACTGCGTCGTTGTGAAGTTTCATGGGATGGTAGAACAGCTTGTGTAAAACAGCTTTTATGACCTGAGATAGAGTGAGTCTAGGAAGTGAAAGTTACATGAGAAGCATTTGTGACGCATCTACCAGAATCAAGGTACTGTGTTAGCTACTAGAGTACCTGGTAAGGAGCAAACATTTTATTAAGGATGAAAAGGCATCTGCCCAAGTTAACTGTTCTATTACAACATCTGTTATTTGAGCCACAAACTTTTGGAACTGAAAGTAAGGGCTGAAAGAGTAAGGAGGAGGCAGAGATTACTAGTACTGATGCCATCTTCAGCAGGCTTCCAATAAGAAATCTGAAGTGTCTACAAAAGCCTCACCACACCATCACCCCACACTGGAACTGCCTGTTGACTTCTTTCTGCTCCATAAAACTGAAACTTCCCTGGGGGTAGAGGCTATATCCTGGTCTTTTTGGTATCCTTAATGGCTAGCACAGTACCTGACACATAATATGGCCCACCAAATGAATGACTGAATCAAATAATCCTTCAAACCTCTTCAGAATCATTGGTATCTAGTATCTCAACACTGTCATTTAGTTTGCACCCAAAGTCTGTCTTTCTAATATCTAGACTGTCATCAATCATTTGTTTAAATAGTTCCACTTCATCTTCTTGGTTGAAAGTCTAATTTCAAATATTAATATCTGAGGCATTGTTGAAAAGAAGAATTAAAAATTGTGTACACATCTTATAAATTTGCCTCATGGTGAAAAACATTCCTAAATCATGTCTGCTGCTGCTGCTGCTGCTAAGTTGCATCAGTCGTGTCCGACTCTGTGCGACCCCATAGACGGCAGTCCAACCAACAGGCTCCTCTGTCCCTGGGATTCTCCAGGCAAGAACACTGGAGTGGGTTGCCATTTCCTTCTCCAGTCACGAAAGTGAAAAATGAAAGTGAAGTCGCTCAGTCATGTCTGACTCTTCGCGACCCCATGGACTGCAGCCCACCAGGCTCCTCCTTCCATGGGATTTTCCAGGCGAGAGTACTGGAGTGGGAATCATGTCTAGGCAATGATAAGCCAACATTTTGAATTTTGACAGAGAAGCTGATGTTTCTTGTATTTTGCTTCCATCTTTATGTCCCAGCTTATTTAGGTATATTAATGGTCCATTGAATTGCAAGTATTTTCTTGGGAAGCACTTTTATTCTGAAGATGCCTCCCAAACCTTCATTGCTCACCAAACTTTCACTTAAGAACCTTCTTGTTGATGTCATCTGCCTTACTGCAATTTTTTATGGTCAGCTCTATAAATATAATTTGAACATCTCCATTGTTTTTCAGTGACTCCTTAATTTTGAAACTTTCTTGCAGACTAATGTTAATTGGGATGGAGTATAAGAAAGTAGGAAGAGTGTACTTGAAGGAGGGTCAGACTCAGTTAATATTTGGGTATGCGAGCTACAGTCACACGTCATCTAAACTACTGAGCTGTGTTCTGTTACTATAAGATCAAGGAAAATGAGGTTCAAAGAAGTTGACTCTCATCCTAAGTAACACTGATGATGGCCTGAGAATACAAAGTGAAAATTATTTAAGCCCAGGACGTATCTGCTCTGAAGAGGAATAACATATTAGAGAAATGCAAATCAAAACTACAATGATATACCACCTCATACCAGTCAGAATGACTATCATCAAAAAATCCACAGACAACAAATGCTGGAGAGGGTGTGGAGGAAAGGGAACCCTCCCACACTATTTATGGGAGTGGAGATTGGTACAGCCTTTCTAGAAGGCAGTATGCATCAAAACTTTAAATGGTTCTGTTTACCCATTGCTTTTACCCAGAAATTTGTTTAGGAATTAATTCTAATGAATAAAAACTTCACAAGTATGTAAACATGAGGGGAAATAGGTACTTTTTAATGTTTATGATATTAAAATACTGGAAACAGTGTACATATCCTTCAATAGAAGACAGGTTAAATAAATTATAGCGCAAGTCTATAATTGAGTTATCCACATCTGCCTAATTTAAAATTGTTGAGACCTATGTTTACTGCTATGGAAAATTTGTCCTTGAAATGTTAGTGAATGAAAAAGCAGACCACAGAATAGCATGTTTAATATGAGCCCATTTATAATACTAGATATTTTTAAATTGGATATGTTTCATAGAGAAATCTTTGCTAAAATGTTAGTAATGGTTTCTTTCTGGGCTGTGGGATTTGGGTGATCATTACTTTTGTTAGACTTTTATGTATTTGAAATTTTTATAATGAGTATGTATCACTTTTATGATCAGAAAACAATAAAGCTATTTTTATTTTGGAGAAAATATTCTCTACATTTCTACCTTTGTCTGACTCTTTGCTCAGCTGTGTCCTTGATAGCAACTGGCAACTGGTTATCTTGCTTTTATTCCAATGCCCTTTATTTTTTTTGTCTTCCAACCTCCATGATATGGACACTTCCATACAGATTTATCTGGTATCCTCAGAGTAACAAGTTTTTAAAGGCAAAAGGCAGCCCAAGAAGCGAAAACCAGATGAGCAGAAATACAGAAGAATGGAGAAGAGATCACAGTATATAACTGAGAATATCTGTAATTGAATATTAGTTGATTTTGGTAAAATCTTTAAAAGTTTCTTTTAACATCTATGCTTAATTCAAGAAACAACCTACAGTTAAAGATCTTTTCACCCTAAAGTATCCATATCCTAGTCTGGTGCCCTACTATCCATTTTTAGCCTACATAAACATTTTAACCTGCTGAACTTAGTAGACTCTAATTGTAGTTACCAACTGAAAATAAAACTTGCAAGAGTGCAGAGAAAGAATGACTGAACACAGAGCTTTGCTCCAGCAGGTAGACATGGAGGTTATGAAACAAGTCTAATGGGATCCACAGTAATGTATTCATCATAAAGGGAAAAAGCAAAATATACTCCAGGGTAAAATACCAATTCTAATGATTTCTGTTTGGGACAGTTGTGGACATAAGGAAGTTACAGAGTATATGAATATGATAAAAAAATTTCCTTAGTAAATCTAGCTATAAGATAAATGAGTGTTGACTTCTTAAGAGCATAACACAGCCACAAATTTTGGTCTTTTATATCAAATTAATGTGTTGGTGCTATTCTTGTGTTTCCTAGAAGAGAAATGCCAGGCAACACCAATGGCGCCATCACTACAAAAATTTCAACAAAGTAAAGGAAACCAATACCTAAATACAGTGTAAAATGGAATCATTCTGAACAGCTCACTAGAGTGAGGTATAATTTTCTGGCAGTCTTCTTAGTCCCATTATTTACTGATGATGATTTCATGTCCTTCTGAAAGTGTACAGGGGGATTATAATGTACTTGCAGGACCATTAAGCACTGGATCTTGTGGGGTTTTTGAATGTTTATATCATAAGACTTTTAAAAGGGCTGCAATGACTTCAGCCAAGGGCACATATTAATCAATGACCTTTTATTGTTTGTATTTTATATACCTGGAGAAAAATGCGTGCTGCTTTTCCAGTATGCTTATAAACCCAGATACGCATGTTTATGCTAACTCACTGCCTGCAGCTCTAAGGCTCTTGCTGTGGTAGGCAGAGCACTCTCTGACATTTTCATTATGCATTTGTCTGGCAATTTGAAGAAGGAGAAATAATTCATGTGATTATCAGTATCCTGTTTTGGCCACTAAAATGTATTTCCTTAATAAAAAATCATCACCATATTTTAGGAGGCATGGTCTGACATGTGTTCATCTCTCTTCCCGTTTCGTACCCTGGCATTTTTTGCTCTTGATTTCTATGGTCATGTGAGTGAACGAGGTAACATCGCTGCATCACAGTTAAAAGAGCTCATCGATTAGACTGAAGCTACACTTAAACTCCCCTTCAGCCACTATTCCCAAGGCCACATGCTGGACCCTATAACCCCCGAAGCTGCCAAGCACCAGAGAATAACAGTATGTTGTCCTTGAGTTCATAGACTTTATCTGATCTCTCCATGTTGCCCTGCCTGTCCGTGACCATTCTCTTCCTCTTCCAATCTACTCCAAGTTTTTTCTTTGCATAGGCTGGGCCATGGGTTCACCTGTAATCAGTGATTGTGCTTGTGGAGAAATAGAATCTCTACTTTTTACCCACCACACTGAGCGTATTACATTTAACTTAAGTGATTATACATTTTCCCTTTTTTTCTCTTTCATCTGTAAAAGTGAGAATGGCTTCCTGTAGTATTACTCTCCTGCTAGCTATTTCAAACAGATGGAGTTTAATATTGGGAACTGGCGACCAAAGAGTTGGAAAGCCTAGAAGTGCAGAAAGAGAAAAATGTGAAGTTATCCAGAGAGTAATACTACAGGAAGCCATTCTCACTCTTACAGATGAAAGAGAGAAAAAAACGAAAATGTATAATTAAGAGCTCATGACCACTGACCTCTGAGGCTGCTGAGAACTTGCTACTGATGCTTCTGGAATAGTGTTGCCAAGGAGAAAAGCAGGAACTTGGACATGACCCTTGGCTACTGCCACTGCCAGGGGCCCAGTAAGAAGCCAGGAAAGAAAAAGTTTCTCCATTTCTTCCACATCCCATAATGAAAAGTTAGCTGCCAAGGGCATCTAGGATGTACAGTTTTGTCTGAACTATAGTGGAAAGCACAGAAGGACAAGCATGGAGCTAAAAGCCAACAGACAATTCTATTCTTCAGTCATTCAGCATTTATCCTCACCTTTGTACCCTATATTAAACTTTGCAGTGACAAAATCATACAAATAACAAACAATTCAAGATGCTGTCATTCTCCCCAAAGAGGAGACCCAAGGTCTCATCAGTCATCATTTCTGTCTCTAGGTGATCTTAATTTTTCTTCCACCTGGATTTTCTGACTATACAGGCAATCATCCCCGACATTTCTTATATAGGAGAAAAGAGAGGGAAAATAAAAATTGATAAATAATACACAGAGAAATACAAAACCAAGGAAATATGCTTGGCTGCTATGGCTTTTGTTTCTATTATTTGTCACAAGTCTGCAGTTTGCGTGTATAATATGCTTTTTTTAAAAAGAGTCTCCTTCCACCCTCCTTTTGCCCTCAGCCAGCACCCTGGTGATCTGGGTTTCCTTCCCTGAGGGTGTGCACCAAACCTTCATTCCTGAAGGGTGTCAGTCTTCACTGGCCCTGCCTTTATTAGTGTGTGACGACTGCACGTGTACTTTTACTCCTGGATATGGAACTGTTAGCACACACAGCTTCCTGGATTCCCTACTCAGACCTCCCTGCCCTTGTGCTCACCAATCTGATTCCCCTTGATAACTGTAGTCAGTACCCAGAAACCGTATAACAATCTACTTCTTTCTTCTTGGTTCAGTGGAAGAAAGAGCTCCAAAAGCCAGTCCCTCAAATTCCAATTCAGTGAAACCATGGTTGTGTCCACATGGGATCATTTCTCACTTGAGGTCTAGGACCTTTAAATTAGCAGAGCTCAGAGTCTTGGAAGAATGGATGGAAAGCCAAAAACATATGTGAGTGGGTATTTTTATTTTTCACAGCATTCTGGTCATTGAAAATGGAAAAAAAAATTTAATCGTCAATAACTTAAAATGTATCATCAAGTTAAATGTAACACGTTCAATGTGGTGGGTAAAAAGAACATTAGTTAATTCTGTCACTTAATTAGGGTATGTACTGTTCATTTTGTCTAAGGTCGTGCTGTTGTAGTGTAGTCGATAAGCCATGTCTCACTCTCTTGCAACCCCGTGTGAAAAACACCTCACGGCAGCGGTAGGTCCACAAGCTCAGTGAGAGCCAGTATGAAATGAATCTGACACACACACGCCCCCCACAAACAAGTATATGCACGTGCAAATGCGCATGCATTTACTCACACTTAACACAACTTTCAGTGGCAATGAATTCACTTGCCAGGCTTCTATGTCCATGGCATTTCCCAGGCAAGAACACTGGAGTGGGTTGCCATTTGCTTCTCCAGGGAATCTTCCCGACCCAGGGATTAAACCTGCCTCTCCTGTATTGGCAGGCAGACTCTTTACCACTGAAAGCTGTGTTAAGTGTAGGTAAATGCGTGCACATACGCATGTGTATATGTGCTTGTCTGTGGAGTATGTGTGTGTGTGTGTCTCAGATTCATCATTTTATACTAGCTGTTACTGAGCTTGTGGATCCACGAAGGCCTTGACGTGTTTTTCTCATAAACTACTGACAGCACACTTCTCCTTCATCCTTTCCCCATGTAATTGATTTTTATGAAATAAAACCCAAAGTGTATTACGTTTGTATTTTTATAACACTCTCCAACCATTTGTAAATGACTTCATAGCATCGTGCTTCAGTGCCATCTTGTTTGTTTGATTTATTGATTTCACCTTTTGAAGAAGCTCCTGACTAACGTTCCATTTCTTCTCACTCTCAGTTCTCATCACGCCCCCTTTCAGCATTGACTCCAGCCTTTCTAGCCTTTTCACACGCAAGGCTCATTCCCCTGCAGGACTTTTACCCTAGTAGTTCCCCTGCCTGGAACTCTCTCCCCAGAATTTCTCCCTCTGTAACTACTTTCTATTACCTTTTACGTTGTGTCTGTTTTCTCCAATATATTTGTCAGTGCATGGCACTATATTATATATTTATTTGTTTATCATCAGGTTTCTCTAGTGTATAAAATCCAGGAAGTCAGAGACTTTCACTTGTTCACACCTAGCTTCCTACCAACTTAGAAAACTTCCTATAACATTGCAGATGCTCCATAAACATTTCTTAAATACAAGAATTGTCTTTAAAGAAATTGGTTGATTTACAATATTGTGTTAGTTTCAAGTATACAGCAAAGTGACTCAGATATATACATATATATATATATATATATATATTCACACACAGATTCTTTTCCATTATAGTTTATTTCAAGATACTGACTATAGTTTCTTGTGCTATACAGCAGGACCTTGTTTAAGCTATATATAGTAATCTGTATTTGCTAATCCCACTAATTTGTTCCTACCTCCATTGGTAGCCACAAATTTGTTTTTTATGTCCGTGCATCTGTTTTTATTTTGTAAATAAATTCATTTGCCTTATTTCTTCAGTTCAGTTCAGTTCAGTCACTCAGTCATGTCTGACTCTTTGTGACCCCATGAACTGCAGTACACCAGGCCTCCCTGTCCAACGTGAACTCCCGGAGTCCACCCAAACCCATGTCCATTGTGTGGGTGATGCCATCCAGCCCTCTCATCCTCTGTCGTCCCCTTCTCCTCCCGCCCTCAATCTTTCCCAGCATCATGGTCTTTTCTAATGAGCCAGCATCATGTGGCCAAAGTACTGGAGTTTCAGCTTCAACATCAGTCCCTCCAATCAACATCCAGGACTGATCTCCTTTAGGATGGACTGCTTGGATCTCCTTGCAGTGCAAGGGACTCTCAAGAGTCTTCTCCAACACTACCGTTAAAAAGCATCAATTCTTCTGCACTCAGCTTTCTTTACAGTCCAACTCTCACATTCATACATGACCACTGGAAAAACCATAGCCTTGACTAGACGGACCTTTGTTGGCAAAGTAATGTCTCTGCTTTTTAATATGCTGTCTAGGTTGGTCATAACTACTTCCTAGGAGTAAGCGTCTTTTAATTTCTTGGCTGCAATCATCATTCACAGTGATTTTGGAGCCCAGAAAAATTAAGTCAGCCACAGTTTCCACTGTTTTCCCATCTATTTGCCATGAAGTGATGGGACCGGATGCCATGATCTTAGTTTTCTGAACGTTGAGCTTTAAGCCAACTTTTTCGCTCACCTCTTTCACTTTCATCTTTAGCTCTTCACTTTCTGCCATAAGGGTGGTGTCATCTGCATATCTGAGGTTATTGATATTTCTCCTGGCAATCTTGATTCCAGCTTGTGCTTCTTCCAGTTTCTCATTGTACTCTGCATATAAGTTAAATAAGCAGGGTGACAATACACAGCCTGGACATACTCCTTTTCCTATTTGGAACCAGTCTGTTGTTCCATGTCCAGTTCTTTTTTTTTTTTTATTAAAAAAAAATTTTTTTTTTCCATGTCCAGTTCTAACTGTCGCTTCCTGACCTGCATACAGGTTTCTCAAGAGGCAGGTCAGGTGGTCTGGTATTCCCATCTCTTTCAGAATTTTCCACAGTTTATTGTGATCCACACAGTCAAAGGCTTTGGCATAGTCAATAAAGCAGAGATAGATGTTTTTCTGGAACTCTCTTGCTTTTTCCATGATCCAGCGGATGTTGGCAATTTGATCTCTGGTTCCTTTGCCTTTTCTAAAACCAGCTTGAACATCTGGAAGTTCACGGTTCACATGTTGCTGAAACCTGGCTTGGAGAATTTTGAGCATTACTTTACTAGCGTGTGAGATGAGTGCAATTGTGTGGTAGTTTGAGCATTTTTTGGCATTACTTTTCTTTGGGATTAGAATGAAAACTGACCTTTTCCAGTCCTGTGGCCACTGCTGAGTTTTCCAAATTTGCTGACATATTGAGTGCAGCACTTTCACAACATCATCTTTTAAAATTTGAAATAGCTCAACTGGAATTTCATCATCTCCACTAGCTTTGTTCATAGTGATGCTTCCTAAGGCCCACCTGACTTCACAGTCCACAGGTGAGTGGGAATAATTACACCTTTGTGATTATCTGGGCCGTGAAGATCTTTTTGTACAGTTCTTCTGTGTATTCTTGCCACCTCTTCTTAATATCTTCTGCTTCTGTTAGGTCCATACAATTTCTGTCCTTTATTGAGCCCATCTTTGGATGAAATGTTCCCTGGTATCTCTGATTTTCTTGGAGATCTCTAGTCTTTCCCATTCTATTGTTTTCCTCTATTTCGTTGCATTGATTGCTGAGGAAGATTCCACATAATAGTTGTCTTATAATTTTTAGTTTGATTATCCAATCTTTAAGTTCCTTTCAGACTTGTATTGATGGCCAGTTTGATGAGATTGCTTTCTCTTTTCAAAAACTGTTGATAAAAAGTGCTCTACAGGATAAGGCCAATTTCAGAACCACGTGGCACTCCACCAAGTACTTTCTTTGAGGTTAATGGCTTAAAACCCAACATCCAAAAAGATCATGGCATCTGGTCCCATCACTTCATGGCAAATAGATATGAAAACAGTGACAGATTTTATTTTCTTGGGCTCCAAAATCACTGCAGATGGTTACTGAAGCCATGAAATTAAAAGATGCTTGCTTCTTGGAAGAAAAGCTATGACAAACCTAGTGTGTTAGTCACTTAGTTGTGTCCAACTCTTTTTGACCCCATGGACTGTAGCCTGCCAAGCTCCTCTGTCCATGGAATTCTCCAGGCAAGAATACTGAAGTGGGTTGCCATTCCCTTCCCCAGGTGATATTCCCAACCCTGGAATCGAACTGGTGTCTCTTGCATTGGCTGACAGATTCTTCACCACTTAGCCACCTAGGGGAGTGTCTCCTTCATTGCAGTCAGATTCTTTACTGTCTGAACCAACAAATCTAGACAGTGTATTAAAAAGCAGTGATGTTACTTTGCTGACAAAGGTCTGTAGAGTCAAAGCTATGGTTTTTCCAATAGTCGTGTATGGATGTGAGAGTTGGACCATAAAGAAGGCTGAGTGCCAAAGAATTGGTGCTTTTTAACGGTGGTGTTTGAGAAGACTGTTTAGAGTCACTTGGACTACAAGGAGATCAAACCAGTCAATCCTAAAGGAAATCAACCCTAAATAATCATTGGAGGGACTGATGCTGAAGCTGAAGCTCCAATTCTTTGGCCACCGGATGCGAAGAGATGACTCATTAGAAAAGACCCTGACGCTGGGAAAGATTGAGGGCAGGAGGAGAAGGGAATGACAGAGGATGAGATGGCTGGATGGCATCACCGACTTGATGGACATGAGTCTGAGCAAGCTCTGGGAGATGGTGAAGGACAGGGAAGCCTAGGGTGCTGCAGTCCATGGGGTCGCAGAGAGTCAGACATGACTGAACAGCAACAAATGTCTTTCCAGTATTTTTCTTTTTTTGGCCACACCACATGGCAAGCAGAACTTCTCTGACCAGGGATCAAATCCATGCTCCCTGCAATGGAAGCATGGGGTCTTATACAGTGGACCGCCAAGGAAGTCCATCTGTCCATAATTTTTAAAAACTAGGAATAAAGTCAACCAACTCTGATTTCATGTCATATTTAAAAATACTTCTCCATCTTGAATGCAAGATCCAAAATTCTTTAAATAGAACAAGAGGAACTTACAAACTTGTCCCAAACTGTTTTTCCATCATTTATATCTCATCACTACCTGCTTGCTGTCTCCTTTCTATAGACTTTGTATCTTTTGTTCTAGTCCCACTAAATTTGTTATGATTCCTGAAGCATACCACATCCCTTCTCATCTCCGTGTCTGAGCACATGCATTCCAGCTATCTGGAATGCCCTCCTCTCTCCACCCCACCTCCAGCTTGGCGCATCTTTAGATACCATTCGTAACTTAGCTAAGTCACTTTCCCATGAATTGTTCTCAAACTGTCCTGAGTGATTAATTACCTACTCCTCTGGTCTCCTTCAGTAATTTAGATTTTTCCACTTTCATCTTTTGCTATTGTTTATAATCATAGCCACTTTTTTCAGTGTTAAGATGGTGACCTCCTCTAGGTATGAAGTTAGGTGCTCATTGCTATTTACTGAATAAATTAAAAACATAATGAAATATTTAGTTCAGTATTTGTTGCAGTTTAAAGAAAGCAGGTCACCCTCAATAGGACTGACTTCAGCAAGGTTGGCACTGACCATGGTGAGTTTTTTGGGATTTATCTTAGCCTTGACATCTCAGAGACCTGAATTCATCAGTCTCTTTGGACTGGACTTTCTCTCAGTGGCAGAACTGCATTGACCAGGTTCATGGAGGTTTATAAAAATCAGCATAATCCTTCTGTACTTTCTAATGAAAAAATATAACTGTACAGAGAACTGAAATTCTCAAGGCACCCTATTAGTGCATTGTCCCCCTGCAGGCGAGTTATATTTGCAGCAATATGATATGGTCCAGGGGAATTTGCTGATCTTAAGTGTTTCTCAGTGAAGCAAGCTTGAGACTGTCTCATGCACTAGAGAAATAGTCTCGCCAACGAAACTTCATGCTTAACCAAGACTGCCACCCCCTGGGCAGGGCCTGGGTGATCCCCTTCAACTTGTCTGCTAACTCTTATTTCCTGTGCAGCTGTGGTCAACCAACATTTCTTGGCCCAGACAGGTCTTAAAGAAATTTCATTAAATGTCTGATGACAAGGTTCTGTTTGTATTTGCGTTTCCATTCTTCCCATTTATATAATCATGGATACTCTCTTAGTTTGTTCCTGTTCTTATTTATTGTATACAGAATTAACTAATTTAACTCTATGGACAACTATATTTTCACCTCATTGGCAACCCTGTTTAATGACAGCAAGACCTAAAAAGGCTGAGTGACTAATCAAGGTCTTAGAACTTGCCAGTGGATGAGGCAGACATTCATCCCTGGTATTGTGGCTCTAATCTTTATGCTTTCTATCATTCTTTTCATGTGGAAATTCCCCTTAATTATGCAAGCAGGCCTAGTTCTTAGCCTTTTTTTACCTGATTAAACACATAGTTTTTTGAAAGGCTTAAAAACTCTGACACATGATTGACACTTCTGTGATTTCTCTGGAAATCATATCCCATGGAGGTGCAAGAATTATAACTAGAAGGATGTTCATTGCCACGTGGTTTACAATAGTAAGCAGCTGAAAAGAACCTAAATGTTCAACGACAGGAAATTTGTGAAATAAATTATAAAAGACCCTGATGCCGGGAAAGATTGAAGCCAGGCAGAGAAGGGGACAACAGAGGATGAGATGGTTGGATGGCATCACTGACTCAATGGAGGTGAGTTTGAGCAAGCTCCAGGAGATGGTGAAGGACAGGAAAAGCCTGGGGTTCTGCAGTTCATGGGGTCGCAAAGAATCAGACATGACTGAGCAACTGAGCAACGATAGTTACTAACATTTTTATAAAGAATGTTCATCTTACAATGTTAAGTGGGAAAAGGCAGATTACTCAATACTATATAAAACAGGATCCTACTTAAAAAAAAAAAATAAATGTTTTGACTGTGCCCTGCAGCATGTGGGCTCTTAGTTCTCCAACCAGGGATTGAACCCATACCCTCTGCATGGGAAACATGGAGTCCTAACCACTGGACTGTCAGGAAAGTCTCAGGATCCTATTTTTTGCAAAAAGCAACTATATGGACACATAATTGTAGAAAAAGGACTAGAAGAAAACTAACAAAAGTACTAAAAGAACATGGGTAGGATTATAATGATGGTTCTCCGTTTTTTTAATTTTTTCTACAATGCATATGTATTACTTTAATTTTTAAAATGATCGCCATTATTAAGTAGTTGAAAATTAATTTTTATAATCTTATTTGATGGGATTTGAACAGAAAAGAAAACCATATGCAATAATATATCAGTATTTTTATTATGTAGCTTTCTGTGTAAGAAAGCTGCTTTTATCTTTCTACTTCACGTATTATTAATTTCCTGTAGTGATATTCCACTGGTGAAGCTCTTTAAACTTATTAATTGCTTGTATTTCTATCTGTATAAATGCAGACAAGTCTTTTGTTGTTGTTGTTCTTTAGGAAAAACTATTAAAAGATAGTGAGGATAATGACCCCCAAGCAAATAGTCATGGGACTCAGCTGAATTTGTTACAGTAATACAGTGATGTGATAACATTTTGTTTCTAATGTGGAGATAGTAGATTGTCTATGAAAGCTGCAGAATGTACTTCTTCCTAGACCATCCCCCGCAGATATTGCTTGATTGGAAGGGAGACCACAGGAGAACACAGGATAGACCAGCATGAAATATCCTCCCACTGATCCATCAGTCATGCTCTGTTTGTAGGTGAAGTGCAGCAGCAGTTGGATCAAGGAATGTTAATATTTCATCATAATTCAATTAAAATTTAATTCAATTTCTGAATTCAGAGGATTTAAAACCAGCATAATTAAAAGTAATAAAATGTACAGTCCTCTGATTCTCTTCTCTCTCATCCTCCTATCCTCATCTTCCCTCCAGGCTTTGTTTGCTCACTGCCCACCTCCCTCCCAGACAGCCCCACTTCTTTCTGATGGAATGTTCATTTGCTTGCAAAGAAATGTCTTTTTATTTTTAGCCTGCTCAAGATATTGTCACCCTTCCCATTATCTTCACAAAACCTGGCTCTCACAAAGAATACTGCTATGCTTCTTTTACAGTTTGGTCCAGGGAAGGGTGCTCATTCTTCCATGAACCAGACACCTCCAGGGCTGGGAGGAGGAGGTCCCACCCTTCCAGCTGCTCACTGCGGCTCTCAGCCCAAGGAGTCTTCATAGCTTTGGGTGCAGTGTGATCTGATTGGGCCCCTATGCACAGAAATGTCCCAGGCTTGGGGTCATTTTGAAATTCTTAACGGTCATCTTGAAATTCTTAACAATTGTTATGAGTGAATTATACTTCCTTCCAATTTATATTTTGAAATCCTAATCCTTAGTATCTCAACAATGTGCCTGTGTTTGAAAATAGGACCCTTTAATGAGGTCATTGGGGTAGGCCCTAATCCAGTATGATTGGCGTGAAAAGGAGATTCACGGGCACAAAGACTTCATAAAGACACAGGGAGAAAATAGCCATCTCCAAGCCAAGAAGAGGGGCTTCAAGATAAACTAAACCTGCCAGTATCTTGATCTCAAACATCTAGCCCCCAGAAACATGATAATATGTCAGTTGTTCAAGCCATTCAGTCTATAGTTCTCTGTTATAGCAACCTTAGCAAACTAACTTAACAGTTTCACCTTTTAATTTGTATTTTGTAAGTGAGGTCTGATGGAACAGGGGAGCCTATATCAGGGGCTCGGAACCTTGGCTCACATGGGGTTTCACCTCCCACTGCCTCCACACCCCTGGTTAGCTTCTTGCCTCCCAGTCTCCCCTTCCGTGACTGCCGGCACCCTGGGCCCCACCTTCCCTTTTCTGTCCTCTCCCCAGGGCAGTGACTGGGTCATGTCAGCAGAACAAACCCACCTGTGCCCCCCTGCTGCCCTCTGCCCATGGTGAGGGACAGGATGCAGGCACAGGCAGGGTGGGGCTGGGGGAACATTGCCTTGTGCCATCTTCAAGGAGGGTGGAAACACACCTCTCTCTAGACTGGAGGGGCCACAGTATGTGTTTGAATCTCTTGCCCATGCAAACCCAGGCACCGAGGATGGGGTTGTCCTTCTGCTCTGGGGTGGGGTGTTGGGCTGAGGGAAAGTGAAAAAGTAAAGTGAAAGTGTTAGTCCCTCAATCGTGTCCAACTCTTTGTAACTCCATGGACTGTAGTCCACCACGGTTAGGAAGATCCCCTGGAGAAGGAAATGGCTACCCCCTCCAGTATCTTGCCTGGAGAATCCCATGGACGGGGGGCTGAGGGAAGGGGAGACTGATTTTTTTTTTTGCCTCCAGCTGGAATGCAGCATCTCAAGTGGAATTCCAAAGCTAGTGGACCATGCCCTGAGTCATGGGACAGAGCAGCCACTGGGCATCTGTGAGGGTCTGCACACACTCTGCAGATATTCCCTGTGGCCAAGGAAGCAAGGCATGAAACAGTAAATAAAAGCAACATGACTGGTCAAGAGAGAACGACTACAGAAAGGAGAGAGTTTTTAATATTTTGGCACTCAACACGACTGAGCGACTGACCTGAACTGAATTGAACTGAACATCACTGTATTTGAACAAAAGCTCCTACATTTTCATTTTGTACTGGCCCCTACAAATTACATAGCCCTGCTGAGCTGCATACAAAATGATCAGCACTTTTAGGGCTTGTACAGTCTGGCTATTTCACCCTTCTCCTCAATACTCTGACTTCTATTCACACAGTTCACTTCCTTGGCTAGCTTCCTTATCCCCACTGCTAGCTAGCCATCACGGTGTGGTAATCCATTACTAATGTGTGAACCCGTCTACACACTTAATTCTGGTCTAGGACTGCTCCTGCAGTCCATTCTCCTTCGCGTTATCCAACCGCTTCATGTCTCAACCTCGGAGTCCTGATTTAATCCATAAACTCTGGGGCAGATCAGTCAGCTGCATGTCATTGAACACGTTAGCGGCTGTATTTGAGCCCCAGTGGCCTCAACTGTAAAATAAGGAGAATGCTATTAACTTCATAGTTTTGCTGTGAGGTTAAATTAAAATAACACACACGATGCACTTAGCATGGTGCCTGGGACATGGGTGTTCACATGGAATGGCTAGCATCTTCCTCTGGGATCACACCTTCCTATCCTTCTGGCTCTCACCCGTCAAACCGGCCTCCAACACTAAGAATTCCTGACTCTCAACTTCTCCCTTTTCTGTCAAGTTTCTTATGATACCTGCGCTCATCCCCAGACTTCACTTCTCAAAAAATCTTGGCAGCCTTTTCATCCTTTTCTGCCATAGTTGATCTGCAAAGTGTCTGGTCTGTGACACACTGCCCGGCTCCTCAGCAGTTCCCTGTGATGGGCTTTCTCTGCACCTGTACCCAGATGTGCAGGGGAAGGTCCAGGGCAGCACCGCGCAGGCGCGCGCCCGCCGCCGCCGCTCCCGCTCCTTTGCTGTAGCCCCGCCCGGTTTCGGAGTCTCAGGTCGACCTAGCAGCACTTGTTAGAAGGCTTATCTCCAAGCTCCCTTTCCTTTCTGTCCTCTGACCTGAGCCACTGTCCTCAGTTCCTACTTCAGAAGGAAAAAGCCCACAGTGGGCTTGCCTCTGCCTCCGTCTTCTGACGGACAGCCCGCGTACCCTCTGCTCTCCATGGATCTTCTTGGCCTTTTCTTTCTGGGCTCTAGACCTCCTGTCTCTCCTGCATTAGCTGGTCTTTACCATCAGGCTCTTATTTCCCATGTCTGCCTCTCCTCAACATAGAAACTTGATTATGTAGATTTTTCCCGTGTTTAGGAAGGAAACCCCTTCTTGATCATGTCTTCTCTAACTTCCTCTTTCTCAGCCAGGCTCTTTAATAAAGGAGATAGCACTGGCTCACTCCCTTCCTTTACTTCCTGTCTGTTCCTCAGCTCCTTGAAGAAACCGTTTGCCCTCCATTGCATGAAAATTTCTCTCTCTGAGACAGTTACCTTCTAAGGGCAATCAACAGTTAGTCTTCACCAGTCCTCTGATTCCTCTGCAGCGTCCGACATTGCCAAATTCTACTTCCTTCTGGAAGGGCTCACTCTCTCTCTCTCCGTCTCTCTCCCCTTCTCTCCTGGTTATATTTCTACCATTTTGACTCATTCCTCTCTTCTTTCCCTTCTTCTTCTCTTTCCCCCTCCTCCCTACTTCAGAAGGAAAAATAGAGAGACACCCTCCTTTCCTTCAGGTTTCCCCCACTCTGGGCTTCCACCTCCACCTTCTTTCCTCCTGTCACAGCCTCCCTTGATGAATTCACTTGCTCCCCTGACTGTAACCGCTCTGCATTTTCTGGTGAGCCCACAGTGCCAGGCCCCAGGCCCACTGCACCGAAGTAGCACAGCGGACTCAACATTGATCAGCCACTCCTCGGACCAGCTGAACGGACTGGGAGCAAATCGGTCAACCTCTGTAAGTCTCAGCTTCCTCATTTGTACGATGAGTAACATATTTCTTGAAGGGCTTATTGTGAGGATTCAAATAATGCAGAAACAGCACAGTTCCTGGCCCATATAAATGACTCAATAAATGCCAGTGACGCTGCTGTTGCTAATGGTGATGCTATTTAAGGGTAACTGTTATTTAAGCCTTGCTGAGTGTTTGTAAGATTCACCTACACCTGCTCTCTCCCACTGAAGAGACCGTGGACACTTCTTTTGCCCAACGGCACCTCTTTTTGTCTATAATCACAACATCTGGAGCTGCTGCCTGCTCTCTGCTTCTTCTCATGTCTAACCCACAAAGAGAGGGGTGCTCTATCTTGACTTCCTGACTTGAATAATCTCCTGTCTGACTTGGTCTTTCTGTGGGCTGCAGAATTTAAAAAGCCTGTTATTAAAACCCCATAGTCTCCCATACTATGTAAGGCCTAGTTAATACTGACATGCTCGATGTTTTTTGGTACGTTATTTGTTATAGCTCTGTTTGTACACATCAAGCACAGTGTGGGGGACCCTATCCAACAGGATAAAGGCCTGGTCCTGGCCTACTTTTCTACTTTATCCACTCTGCTATAAGAGCTCATGCTTCACCGAATGGAACCACGGACAGTTTCCAGAAGCTACCATACTGCTCCAGCTTCTCCATTCGAGTAGCTTGTCTCCGTTTCTACACTCCTTTGTACAACCACCCCTGACTCTCTCCCCAGCCCCTTGCCAAATTAGCTGTTTCCACTTTGTCTATCTGGACGCAGCTCTGGTTGGTTCTAGGAATGTCTGCCTCTCTCAGCCATGCTGAACTTCGCTTTCGATCATGTTTTTTCCCCAGAGCCTAGCTTGATGCCCGGCACACAGCACCATAACATCTGTGCTGTGTTATGCTTAGTCGCTCAGCCCTGTCTGACTCTTTGTGACCCCATGGACTGTAGCTTGCCAGGCTCCTTGGTCCATGGGGATTCTCCAGGTAAGAGTACTGGAGTGGATTGCCCTGCCCTCCTCCAGAGGATCTTCCCAGTCCAGGGAATGAACCCAGGTCTCCCCCACTGCAGATGGATTCTTTACCATCTGAGTATACAGAGATTAAAGAGATCCATGAAAAACACTGGAGAAATGCTTCCTCAAAATCCCACTAGGGGTCACTTTCTGTACGTTTTAGAAAGAAACAGGGCAGGCACTTAGTAAATCAATTCTCTATGAAAAATTCAGCTTTGTGTTTAAATTTTAAAAGTCATTTGTTGTTTATTTAATGGAAACTGAAGCTCTGCCATGTACAAGCCTTGAAGCACTGTACGAAGGCCAGCTCTTTCTGGTTGTATGGATAATGTCAATATTCATGTTTGTATAAAAAACAAAATTGAACATGGCATTTAATTTTGCATATTAAAAATTCAGATCACTGAATTTATATGAGAGTTTCTTCCATATTTTTAGGTTGATATCCTTGGATAAGGTTAATATTTAGATAGTTCATTTCAAATATGTTTTTTTATAGATTATCTCAAAAGCCTGTTCTTCTAAACCTTTATTTCTTTACCAGACTTATTCTCATTTGATCTCAGTTGCAAAATTAATGGCATATTCCTACTGATTATCTTGATCTGCTTCATACCACAGAGATTTTAATAAGGGAAGCAAAAGAGGGGGAAACTGATTGTACTAGCAGTTAAGAGCCACTTGAATACAGTGCAAATATACTTATCATAGATATAATGATTTAATATTTTAGTTACTCTCAAATATATTAATATTATACTTGACTGACCTCCAAAAGAGCCCTGGTATCAAGATTTTGTTCTTAATGGAAAATATTGTTCTTAGCAACTCTGCAAATGTAATATCACAGCTCTTGGTCAAACATTGAATTTATATTGACTGTCAACCTTCTAGTACACAGAAGCATCAACAAATGATTACCATGAGGTGGTTGTATTGACCACAAGCACTGATGGATTACAGGGGAGGAATTAGCGGAAGGATGGTTGCTTAATATAACAGGAAGGACTGCAAGGAGTATTTCTGGTTAGCTTGGGGAAATTTCATGAAATGTCTTCATCTGCTAACAGAAGTTTCCTTCTCTAATGACTACATATGGATGTGGGTTATTTCTCCATACTGTCAGGGAAACTATCCTCTCAATACATTAAGTAAACATAACATGTAGTGTAAGTACATTTCATAGGGTGTGCTTATTCATTTCAGGAATGGTCATATCAATTTGTTTATATATATATATACACACACACATATATACACATACAATTTGCTCCATTTATTTCTTCCTGGCTATGTGCTGGGTCTTTGTTACTATGCAGGCTTTTCTCTAGTTGCGGCAAGCAGGGACTACTCTTGGTTGCAGCTCACAGACTTCTTATCATGGTGGCTTCTCTTATTGTGGGGCGCAGCCTCGAGGTGCCCGGGCTTCAGTAGCTGCATTTTCTGGGCTCTAGAGCACAGATTCTGTGACTGGCGCACTAAGCGCGGCCGAGAGGAGCTGCCCCACGTCCGAGGTCAGAGGCAGATGCTGGGAGGACCCCATGCCCGAAGGGCGGTGGCCAAGAGGAGTTACCCCACGTCTGAGGTCAGGGGCAGCAGCCGAGAGTGCCAGGCTACTACGGCGCAGGAACGCCCAAGAGGAGCTGCCCTGCGTCCAGGTCAGGGGCGGCCAGGAGGAGCAACCCCACGTCCAAGGAGCGGTGGCTGCGCGGGCACAGGAGGGCCTAGAGGATCCATCCCACATTGAAGGTCAGGAAGGGCGGTGGTGAGGGGATACCCTTAGTCCAAGGTAAGGAGCAGCAGCTGTGCTTTGCTGGAGCAACGTGAAGAGATACCCCATGCCCAAGATAAGAGAACCCAAGTAAGATGGTAGGTGTTGCAAGAGGGCATCAGAGGGCAGACACACTGAAACCATATTCACAGAAAACTAGTCAATCTAATCACACTAGGACCACAGCCTTGTCTAACTCAATGAAACTAAGCCATGCCCACCAGGCAACCCAAGATGGGCAGGTCATGGTGGAGAGGTCTGACAGAATGTGGTCCACTGGGGAAGGGAATGGCAAACCACTTCAGTATTCTTGCCTTGAGAACCCCATGAACAGTATGAAAAGGCAAAATGATAGGATACTGAAAGAGGAACTCCCCAGGTCATTAGGTGCCCAACACGCTACTGGAGATCAGTGGAGAAATAACTCCAGAAAGAATGAAGGGATGGAGCCAAAGCAAAAACAATACCCAGCTGTGGATGTGACTGGTGATAGAAGCAAGGTCCGGTGCTGTAAAGAGCAATATTACATAGGAACCTGGAATGTCAGGTCCATGAATCAAGGCAAATTGGAAGTGGTCAAACAAGAGATGGCAAGAGTGAACGTCAACATTCTAGGAATCAGTGAACTAAAATGGACTGGAATGGGTGAATTTAACTCAGATGACCATTATATCTACTAATGAGGGCAGGAATCCCTCAGAAGAAATGGAGTAGCCATCATGGTCAACAAAAGAGTCTGAAATGCAGTACTTGGATGCAATCTCAAAAACGACAGAATGATCTCTGTTCCTTTCCAAGGCTAACCATTCAGTATCTTTTTGAAAGTGCTGCACTCAATATGCCAGCAAATTTGGAAAACTCAGCACTGGCCACAGGACTGGAAAAGGTCAGTTTTCGTTCCAATCCCTAAGAAAGGCAATGCCAAAGCATGCTCAAA
The DNA here is from genome assembly GCF_042477335.2 of Ovis canadensis. Classification (NCBI taxonomy): domain Eukaryota; kingdom Metazoa; phylum Chordata; class Mammalia; order Artiodactyla; family Bovidae; genus Ovis; species Ovis canadensis. Next base: position 159,358,293 of record NC_091247.1, on the reverse strand, counting down.
CTACCACACAATTGCACTCATCTCACATGCTAGTAAAGGAATGCTCAAAATTCTCCAAGCCAGGCTTCAGCAATACGTGAACCGTGAACTTCCTGATGTTCAAGCTGGTTTTAGAAAAGGCAGAGGAACCAGAGATCAAATTGCCAACATCCTCCGGATCATCGAAAAAGCAAGAGAGTTCCAGAAAAACATCTATTTCTGCTTGACTGACTATGCCAAAGCCTTTGACTGTGTGGATCACAATAAACTGTGGAAAATTCTGAAAGAGATGGGAATACCAGACCACCTGATCTGCTTCTTGAGAAACCTGTATGCAGGTCAGGAAGCAACAGTTAGAACTGGACATGGAACAACAGACTGGTTCCAAATAGGAAAAGGAGTATGTCAAGGCTGTATATTGTCACCCTGCTTATTTAACTTCTAGGCAGAGTACATCATGAGAAACACTGGACTGGAGGAAGCACAAGCTGGAATCAAGATTGCCAGCAGAAATATCAGTAACCTCAGATATGCAGATGACACCACCCTTATGGCAGAAAGTGAAGAGGAACTAAAAAGCCTCTTGATGAAAGTGAAAGAGGAGAGTGAAAAAGTTGGCTTAAAGCTCAACATTCAGAAAATGAAGATCATGGCATCCGGTCCCATCACTTCATGGGAAATAGATGGGGAAACAGTGAAAACAGTGTCAGACTTTATTTTTTTGGGCTCCAAAATCATTGTAGATGGTGACTACAGCCATGAAATTAAAAGACACTTACTCCTTGGAAGAAAAGTTATGACCAACCTAGATAGCATATTCAAAAGCAGAGACATTACTTTGCCGACTAAGTTCCATCTAGTCAAGGCTATGGCTTTTCCTGTGGTCATGTATGGATGTGATAGTTGGACTGTGAAGAAGGCAGAGCGCCGAAGAATTGATGCTTTTGAACTGCAGTGTTGGAGAAGACTGTTGAGAGTCCCTTGGACTGCAAGGAGATCCAACCAGTCCATTCTGAAGGAAATCAACCCTGGGATTTCTTTGGGAGGAATGATGCTAAAGCTGAAACTCCAGTGCTTTGGCCACCTCATGCAAAGAGTTGACTCACTGGAAAAGACTCTGATGCTGGGAGGGATTGGGGGCAGGAGGAGAAGGGGACGACCGAGGATGAGATGGCTGGATGGCATCACCTACTCAATGGACATGAGTCTGAGTGAATTCCGGGTGTTGGTGATGGACAGGGAGGCCTGGTGTGCTGCGATTCATGGGGTCGCAAAGAGTTGGACACGACTGAGCGACTGAACTGAATTGAGAGCACCGGTTAATAGTTGTGGTGCACAGGCTCAGCCGCTCCGCTAGCACGTGGGATCTTCCCAGACCCCGTGTCTCCTGCATTGGCAGGCAGATTCCTTACTGCTGAACCACCAGGAAGCCCAGTCATGAGCTGATTTTGGAAAGAATTCTTGGAGTACCCTGACCTGCACGAATGCTTCTGGTAAGCTCTACTCCAGTTCCCCAATCCATGCGTTTTCTGAAATAATGGGAAGACATTGCTGTGTCCTCTGCCTGGAACACCCTACCTGCTCACAATGAAATGAACTCTTCTTCCTCTGAACATTAAGAGAAGGGTTGACCCCTTGGATTAGGTCCAACTTCTGTTTTCAAACGTTCTCTGTTAGCTCTAAATACTTCTTTTTTGCAGCCCTTATCACTGTTGAAGTTTTGCATTACTTTCCTCATGTTCAAAGATAAACTGAGGCATATTAAACATTTTAAGAGTTTCCTCAAGGAAAAATTGGTTAGAATCAGGCAGCCACAAACTGGAAGTGGCTAGGAGAGCTCCACCTACAGGAGGTAGAGATTTTTTAAGAGAAAAGGTGGAAGCAAAGTATGGGCTGGAAGAAGCACAAGCTGGAATCAAGATTGCCACGAGAAATATCAATCACCTCAGATATGCAGATGACACCACCCTTATGGCAGAAAGTGAAGAGGAACTAAAAAGCCTCTTGATGAAAGTGAAAGAGGAGAGTGAAAAAGTTGGCTTAAAGCTCAACATTCAGAAAACGAAGATCATGGCATCTGGTCCCATCACTTCATGGGAAATAGATGGGGAAACAGTGGCAACAGTGTGAGACTTTATTTTTTTGGGCTCCAAAATCACTGCAGATGGTGATTGCAGCCATGAAATTAAAAGACACTTACTCCTTGGAAGAAAAGTTATAACCAATCTAGACATCATATTGTAATGCAGAGACATTACATTGCCAGCAAAGGTCTGTCTGGTCAAGGCAATGGTTTTTCCTGTGGTCATGTATGGATGTGAGAGTTGGACTGTGAAGAAAGCTGAGTGCCAAATAATTGATGCTTTTGAACTGCGGTGTTGGAGAAGACTCTTGAGAGTCCCTTGGACTGCAAGGAGATCCAACCAGTCCATTCTGAAGGAGATCAGTCCTGAGTGTTCTTTGGCAGGAATGATGCTGAAGCTGAAACTCCAGTACTTTGGCCACCTCATGTGAAGAGTTGACTCATTGGAAAAGACTCTGATGCTGGGAGAGATTGGGGGCAGGAGGAGAAGGGGACGACAGAGGATGAGATGGCTGGATGGCATCACCGACTCGATGGACGAGAGTTTGAGTGAACTCTAGGAGTTGGTGATGGACAGGGAGGCCTGGTGTGCTGCGATTCGTGGGATCGCAAAGAGTTGGACACGACTGAGCAACTTAACTGAGCTGAAAGTATGGAAGTTATCGATTAGCTATAGCGTACAGAGTCGGACACAACTGAAGCGACTTAGCAGCAGCAGCAGCAGCAAGGCCTAGTTGGCTCTTTGTGTTGGTTTGTCATTATGTTTCAATCTTTTATACTGAGGCATTTCTAGCTTAGATTTTTGTTTTTGTAGTCTGCCATGGCATGAGAATCCCCTCAATCTAATGTTTTCCTTGTTTAACTAAACACTGGTAATTATTTGATTAATCACTGACTTTCAGACTCAGCTGGAGTTCCAGGTATAACTTTACTCACCATTATCCAGCCATGTCTGGTGCAAAATAAGCATTCAATAAATATTTGTTAAGTAAACAAATGCACTTCATTTTAATTTGGCTACACAACCCCAGATTCTATTTCTAAGACCCTACGAGCCTAGCACTGTTGTCTGCAACTTCCTTTATTAAGGACTGAAGGATATAGAGCAGATTTACTCAGCAAAATAAAAAACTTCAGGTTCAGAAAACCAGACATTTCCTTCACACTGTTGGCCTTACTGGTGCACCTCCAGGGCCTTGCCAGCTGCCATATTGCTACTGTGGTCTCACATACAATGCATCTCCCACCTCGTCCTGACTCTTTAGGAACCCAACCCTTTGTTCCCAGCCCCTTTCCAAACCACTTATCCAAAGAAGGCCTCCAAGGACGATGCCCTTTTCCAAATGATCTACAGCAGTTTTATCTACTTATGTTTAATATTTCTGATTCTTGCTAAGCTTTGCTCAGCCAAGAATTTCCCCAAAGCTGTTCACTCTCCCAGATGAAGTCTGCTACACTTTGCAAACAGTAAAAAATTTCCTTCCTACTGTCTGCATTCTATTTTGATGAGAAAACAAGCCTCCAAATCTTCAGTGAATTCAGAGTTGCATAGCTTGTCAGTGATAGATTTTAAATCAGATTTTTTTTTCTTTTTTGAGACTTCTGACTTTGAACCCAGTATACTCTCTGTACAGATCACTTTCATCTTCTAGCCTGGGAGTTCCTTGGGGGTGTGGAATTGTTACCTAGCTTAGCACAGTACCTGGAATAAAGTAAGATTATGCTCCATGACTGTTTGCTGAATGAACAAGCTGATCCACTGTCCCTCAGCCTTCTTTTAGACTTAAGCTACTTGGCTTATCCCTCTGGTGCCAGTGACCAACGGTGACCATTAGAGGTACATAAAGCACCCCAGAGGGGATGGTTGAAGTGTTGCAACCAAGTCAGAGTCAGAAACCTCAGAAACAGAAACGTTAAGGAGTACAAAGTGCAGCATTGTTAGATTTAGCGAATAAAAATACAAGACCTCTGAGAATACTTATATTTTAAAAGTATTCATTGTTCATGTGAAATTCAGTTTATCTGGGTGTTCTGTATTTCATCTGGCAACTCTGTTAAGTGCCATTGAACGTGAACTAAACTGATGCTCAAGAAATGACCTTGGTCCTTAGTAGGAATCTTTTGGGAGGAATTGGATGGGAAAAGTGTTGGTGAGCTTACCAAGGTCAAATGGACATGCTCATCACACGGGGATTGGCTAATTCGAGGTCAGCCAGTATTAAAAAAAGACTTTGTACCTGGAGTGATCAGGGTGACAGGCCTTTCCTCTGTCCCTGCCTGCTTTGTGATGGAAACAGATGGTAACAGTTGAAAGAGGATGTGCAACATCTTTATTTGTGGGCATAGACTGAGTAATAATTGTTTAACCCCGCATTGTGTGACAGTGGTAACTTGTATCCATTCACCTTCCCTTTTAACCTTGTGGTCTCTTACCCTGCATAACTATCCAATTCCCTTATATTTCAGAATCTGCCATTTTCCACATATTTTTTCCTATGACATATCCTCTCCCCTAAGACTCATTTTCTTTTATTTTTGGCCTCTCCTGAAATTTGACTTCTTAAGTGTACCTTTCTCTAATTAAAGTGGAGACATTCATTCTTAATCCAATTGTTAAACATGAAAACATTGAATAATTCAAGATGTTCATTTCAATACACATTTATTGAGAGCTTACTGTGTAGCAAAAGTTTCATCATTAAGAACCTCATAATCTAGTTAAGGAAATATAACATTAGAAACCAGAGGGAAACCCTTGCTCTGAGAAGTGATTGATCCAGGTTGCCAGAGAACAACTGGCCCCTTTGAAAATCACTGTTCCCACGTTCCTATAAATTTACTTTTGAAAGTGTAACCTCAGAGTAAGAGAATTCATGTTACAAGTGATCCATGAAATTGGGCAAGTTAACAGTAGGGTCTTCTTTAAGTTCCTTCATTTCTCAGAGAGAAGTTGTTTGCTTCTTCTTTTGATGTAGGAAGAACTGACAAAATCTAGCCTAGTTATTATTCTGGATATAGAAGTGATAGATATACATCCCCCCCCCCCACCCCATACACACACTGCTGCATGGTTTCAGGAAGAATGGGCAATAGTGATAACCCGCTAGAGGAGGTGGCTTTTAAGAATCCTAGGATGTCAGTACTTCAAAGGGATCAATAATGTGATCCAACCTTCTTACTTACAAATATGATACCCAAGGCCCAGAGTTTAAAGACTTGTATAAGATGGTACACTAAGCTTGTGCCAGGGTTGGGATGTGAGTCCAAGTCTCCTGGATATGTCTAAGATTAATTTCTGAAGGACTAGATATGATGCTCTGAGATGTTTCACTAGTAACTACATTTTCCCTAGGAGACTCTTGTAGGTCTTGTCTTCTGTGACCATTTCCCCTCTAAACTGTCTCCTCCCTTTCCTGATACTCTTTCTCTGCTGCTGCTAAGTCACTTCAGTCGTGTCCAGCTCTGTGCGACCCCATAGATGGCAGCCCACCAGGCTCCCTGCTCCCTGGGATTCTCCAGGCAAGAACACTGGAGTGGGTTGCCATTTCCTTCTCCAATGCATGAAAGTGAAAAGTGAAAGTGAAGTCGCTCAGTCGTGTGTGACTCTTAGCAACCCCATGGACTGCAGCCCACCAGGCTCCTCCTGGGAGGAGGATTTTTCCAGGGATTTTCTCTCCATGGGATTTTCCAGGCAAGAGTACTGGAGTGGGGTGCCATTGCCTTCTCCAAAAAGGAATGTTCCTAAGAGTTCACTCCCTCACCTTCCCTCCCTGAACAGTCAATCAACTACCAGTGTTGCAGTTACCTTAAAAACCACCTCTTTGATTCACAAATATTTATCTTTAGTTCTGATCATCTTCCTGGAATCTATGTTTTCAGCTGTTATCGGAATATCTTTTCCCAGATGGTCTACAGATAATTAGTCCAAAACTGAAACCTCATCTCTTCCATCATTCCCCCACAAACTGGGTTCTCTCTTCCTGTGTTTCATGTCTTAGGTAGTGACATCGTCATACTTAGCAGTCTCCTGGTCCCTCTCCCCCTCACTAACTGGTCACCAAGCCCTCTCATATCTGCCCCCTTAACGTTTCTTTACTCATCACATCCTCTCAGCCACACGACCCCAGCCTTAGTCTAGACCAGGAGACAAAGGTTAAAGTGTCTCCAGGAGAGAAGCCCATGAGATAGGACACGTGCCAGTAACAGGACAGTGAGGACTGGGATCCGCTGGAGACAACAGGCCTCATTTAAAGAAGGCCACGGAAAACAGTATAAGCAGATTTTCACCATAGGGAATACAATCCCAGTGTTGACATGTGTTCTCAATTTAGGAGAGGTCAACACTTGTAAATGGAATATTCTGATTTTTAAATTGGAGCAAATAACTTAATTTTTTAAGAAATCCCAAATATTGGATGGAAAACAAGCACTCCCTGTCCCCCGCCCTCATCCTTTATTCTTCCTGTGGCTCTGCATGCAGCTTGGTGCCTGACACACAGCAAGTGATCAGCTGTTACTTAAGTGAGTGAAAATGGACAGAGTGGTCCTGGTAAGCAAGGTATTACTGAGTGGTTTGCAGTTTAAATTTTCTCATTGTAATTACTGAATTGTTATGTGCCCATTTTATTGAATGAAACAATGTGGAAATGTCTTGAGAAGAGGTCAGGTTTTTTCGTGCTCCATTCCTATATCCTTTAGGTAACTGATGCTAACAGCTTCCTGTGTATTCAGCTATACTTTTCCCATGGTCTTAAAGCAGGTACTTAGATTTTTGTTTCTGTTTTTAAAAAATGTAGTAATACTTTACATATTACTCTGCAACACGCTGCTTTGGCTTAATTATGCAGCATTGCCAGCCGTCAGCTCAGTAACAATATATCTAACTTCATTCTTTTTAATAGCTGCATAATGTTCTTTAATATGATTTACCATAATTAATTCAACCATTTTTCTATTGATGAGCAATTAGATTGCTCCAGCTGCTTTTTAGCCTATGAAAAATGGTGCAATAACTATCCTTATAAATGGATACTTACACAGTGGTGCTTCTGTGCTTTCTATTTCAATGGGAGAGATTCTCCCAGTGGAATGGCTGTACTAAAGGATGCAGCTATGGATTTTAATAGGCACTCTGCAGTTACTTTCAATTCACATTCCCATGAAAAGCCTCTGGCAGGGTGGACAGGGAAAGTCCCATTGAGAAGATGTTAAATGAGCAAAAACTTAAAGATGGTAAAGGAATTTGTCACACAGATCCCTGGGAAAGACAACTCCAGCCAGAGAGAAGAGACAGTTCAAGGACTCTAAGGCTAAAACTCATCTGATGTGTTCAAGGAACAAGGATCATTCTCTGAGACAGAATGATCAGAGGGGAGCCTAAGAGGAGAGAATGTCAGCAAGATTGATGGGCAGGGCGTGGAGGAACTTCCAGGGTTTCACTCTCATCATGAGGGTGACGTGGAGTCATTGCAGGTTTTTAAGCAAAGGAGTGATACACCAAGACCTTTTATAAAAGGATCACTGTGGCTGCTGTGTTGCTCCTACAGGGAGCAAAACTGGAAGCAGGAGGCTAGTTAGAGGTGTTTGCAATAAGGTTGGGCAGAAAAAGAGGGCAGAGAAGGGAGCAGGATGAAAGCAGTGGCAACGTGCTGGATTTTAGGTGTGTGTTGTAAGTGGAGCCAATGGGATTTGCTGATGGGTGGGGTGTGGGGTATTTGGAGACAGAGAGGAGTTGGAGATGAATCCAAAGAGTTTGGCTAGAGCAACCAAAGGACGCAGCTGCCAACAACCAAGGTGGGAAAGTCTGAAGGTAGAACAGATTCAAGCAGGGAGAAAGATCAGGAATTCACATTTGGCCATGTTAAGTTACAAATGCCCATTAGAGACCTAAATGGAGGTGCTGAGATTTAATCACAGCTTATAGATGATATTTAAAGACTTGGATGGAGTCTAAACAGAGAGAAGACCAAAGACCAAGTGGTCAGGGAGAATAGGGGAGACCAGCAAGGGAGACAACTCAGAAGCAGCAGCCACAGCAGAGGGAGACACTCAAGAGGTTGTGATGTCCCCAGAACCAAAGGACAAAAATTTATCAAGGCAGGAGAGATCAAGTGCACCTAATAGGTCAGGTGAAAAGGCAACTGGGAACTGAGCAGAAAAGACCCTGATGCTGGAAAAGATTGAGGCCAGGAGGAGAAGGGGATGACAGAGGATGAGGTGGTTGGATGGCATCACTGACTCAATGGACACGAGTTTGAGTAAACTCTGGGAGATAGTGACGGGCAAGGAAGCCTGGTGTGCTGCAGTCCATGGGGTCACAAAGAGTCAGACACGACTTAGCAACTAAACAACAAGAAGACTGAGAAATAGCACTGCCACCACACCCTACCCCCACCTCCCTGTAAGGATATTCACATCCTAATCCCAGAACCCTGAATATGTTACCTTACATGTTGGTGTGATTTTGTTAAGGACTTTGCAATGGAAAGATGGGCTTAGTGTAATCACAGGGTCCTTGTAAAAGGAGGCAGAGGGTCAGAGATGGAGGCAGAGAAGCATACGTGATGATGGAGGCAAAGGTTGAAGTGATGTGTAAGAAATGAGCTGTCCCCTCGAGTCTCCCAAAGGAAATCAGTCCTGATCGCCCATTTTGGACTTCAGTTCAGTTGCTCAGTTGTATCCAACTCTGACTCCATGGACTGCAGCATGCCAGGCTTCCCTGTCCATCACTGACTTCAGGAGCTTGCTCAAACTCATGTCCATTGAGTTGGTGATGCCATCCAACCATCTCATCCTCTGTTGTCCCCTTCTCCTCCTGCCTTCAATCTTTCCCAGCATCAGGGTCATTTCCAATGAGTCACTTTTTTTGCATCGGGTGGCCAGAGCATTGGAGCTTCAGCTGAAATGAGTGAGACTAAATTGTGCTGTTTTTAAGCCTGTTTTGTGCTTACCCCCATCATTTCACAGTTGTATGGTTTAGCAAAGAAATAGCAGGTGGAGATTTCTGAAGACCATTGTGCGAGATGTAAGAAAGTCGTTTTTCTCAAAATGTGAGGTCATGGTCAACTATTATGGGGAAGGTGTCAGCCAATAATGATCTCTCCAAAACAAAGCCATCCAGAAAAGCAGTAAGGAGGCATTTACTTTCTCCCACATGTACTATTAATCTTAGACCCCTGAGTATAGCGTTCTTACAGCTTAATCCAGTAAGCTATGTGAAAAATAAGTAACCTCCATGCAATTTGAGTTATTTATCACTTACCGATGACATCAGGCTGTAGGTATCTATTATAAAGTTTTAAATCTACTCTGAAATCTCAGAGAAGTATGTGTACATTTTACAAATCTCACACAAACAAAAGAGAGGCAACAAATCAAGGAGTTTTATCCTGCTGCAGTGTGAGTCTGCATACAATCCCAGAGCATCCTGGGTACATGCACAAAAGTTGAGAACCCAGAGCTGTGCCTGAACACATAGCAGCAAAGAGCATGAGCGCTAGAGTCCCTGGGTCCAATCCTGGCTTGGCCACTTTTGACTTTAGTCAAGTCATTTTACCTCTCAGGAGCACTTTCCTCATAATTCATATGGTCTATTTGAGATTTTCAACACAAGATTTTAAATCCTAATACAACTACAAAATGAAATGGACATTTTCACGTTACCACTTCATAGGGCTGTCGTGAAGAGTAAATGAGCTAATTCACAAAAAGCACTTTGTGGCTGACACATCATAAACACTCAGGATTAGCCATTGTTATTGTTTATCATTAAAGAAAGATAAAAATACATAAGTGTTCTGCTTTTTAAGTTTGAAAGAATTTTCTTTGCATTCTCCACATTCTCTGGGTTTTTTTTCCATCAAAAATGGTCTTTTGGAGGTTTTATATCCTTTATGAAATCTGCCATTGAGAAAGTGAGGTGGTATTACAATAGTATGACTTGCTCTGTTTTCTAAAGTTAATTATTCTGGCTGCGCGGAGCCTTGTTGCCACGTGTAGGCTTTCTCTAGTTTCAGCGAGTGGGGACCACTCTTCGCTGCAGTGCTTGGGCCTCTCATCGTTGCCTTCTCTTGTTGTGGAGCGTGGGCTCTATAGTGCCCAGGCTTCAGTAGCCATGGTGCACAGGCTTAGTTGCCCCAGGGCATGGGGGATCTTCGTTCTTCAACTGGGAATCAAACCAGTGTCCCCTGCATTGGCAGGCAGTTCATAACAACTGGACCACTAGGGAAGTCCCTATGACTTGTTCTTAAAGGAGAATTTGAAAATTCTTTTCTTTCCTGTTCTGCATCTGCTTCCTTTATCCTGAGTTTGGTCTGTCTAGTCAAAGTTATGGTTTTCCAATTGTCACGTATGGATGTGAGAGTTGGACTATAAAGAAAGCTGAGCGCAGAAGAATTGATGCTTTTGAACTATGGTGTTGGAGAAGACTCTTGAGAGTCCCTGGGACTGCAAGGAGATCCAACCAGTCCATCCTAAAGGAAACCAGTCCTGAATATTCATTGGAAGCACTGATGCTAAAGCTCAAGCTCCAAAACTTTGGTCACCTGATGCGAAGAACTGACTCATTGAAAAAGACCCTGATGCTGGGAAAGATCGAAGGCAGGAGGAGAAGGGGACGACAGAGGATGAGTTGGTTGGATGGCATCACCGACTCAATGGACAAGAGTTTGAGCAAGCTCCAAGTGTTGGTGATAGACAGGGAAGCCTAGCTTGCTGCAGTCCATGGGGTTGCAAAGAGTTGGACATGACCGAGCAACTGAACTGAATTCCCTTTCTGCATCTTACTCCCTGTCTGTCTCTCAGACATTCCTTCCTTTTTTGTGCCTTATCATTGCAACCTAGTTCTTTATATCTAACTTTTCTCTTGTGCTTTATAAGCTTATGGGTTTTTTGTCCTTGGGCAGAGGTACATGTTGTATGTTGTATGTGAATTCACCTCACAAATGGAGGAAGTTTTCTAGCCATTTAAAATAAACCCAGGAAAACACACCTGCTAATCTGAAGGCAGCTTGATTTCTTAAACAAGGTAGCACCTATGGAATATTCAAACATGTTTCTATCCTGTGAAGTCAGTCTTCTATTGCTGATTATGAGTTGCATGGGCATAGTGCTTTTTACTTGTTCTCTGATTTGCTTTCATTTTGTTCGGTAATTCATCCCATAGCCAATATAACATTGTCTTATCAATGTCAATTTAATATTTGTGCCTCTATTTCTGTCAATCCATGTCTGAAACAACAAGCCTCCACGCTAATCTTTATTTATCTATTTGGCTGTGCTGGGTCTGAGATGTAGCATGTGGGACCTTGAGTTGCACCATGTGGGGACTAGTTCCCGGACTAGAAATTGAACCCAGGCCTTCTGCATTGGAAGCAGGTAGCCTTAGCCACCAGGGAAGTACCACTCTAGACATTCTCTATCCTCTTACTCTTATTTTGCTCCTGGTTCTCATCGTCTCTCGATATTCATATTCACTTACTCTTGGACTGTCTCCTCTCACTAGAATATAGAGGCGTGGTCTGTCTCATTCACTGCTCTTCTCTAGTACCCAGAACAGTGCATGTGTGCATGCTCCGTTGCGTCTGACTCTTTGTCAGACTGTAGTCCGCCTGGCTCCTCTATCCATGAAATTCTCCAGGCGGGAATACTAGAATGGGTTGCCATGCCCTCCTCCAGGGGATCTCCCTGACCCAGGGATCGAACCTACGTCTCCTGCATTGGCAGGCGGATTCTTTACACTGAGTCACTGGGGAGCCCACCCAGAACAATAACTGTCCTGAAATCTATATCTACTGAATAAATGAGTTGTAATCTTTTTACGAATACTTCCCCAAATTTGCTGTTTTTATTTCACTTATTGTACAAGATTAGATCCATAGTTTTCATAAAAAGGCTCACAAATGAAGACCAATATAGCTGGCTAGGGCTGGACCCCCAGCAGCATCTCCCTGTGGTAACAGCTGAACGCTTTTGCTTTGGTGCTTACCTTACTCAGTGTGTGTTAGTTTGGAAAGAAGCATCTAAGGAGGCAATAACTTTTTACCAACATTTTCTCCTACAACTTAAAATCTCATATACTGAAACAGAAATAGAAGGGTATAGATTTAGCCCTACAAATATTTAAGCTTCAGCAAAAGCTTATATAATAATACAAACAAAATTGAATTGCAACTGGGGTGACTGGGGCCATTTCTTTGTAGAGTTTAGAGACAAGGGTTTAATGTCAAATTCAGTTAACTTCATGAGCATTTCTACTGAAATGCCCATATGGTAAAGAAGAGGGTTTAGATGCCTTATGGGATCTTGAGGTATTGCACAATCTGTCCCCAAAAAGGTGATGTTACTCTTAAGTTTTATCTTTTACCTCAAAAATTGATGCCAAATTTTCATTCTATATAGTGCATCATTACTTTTAAAAAATATTAGAACAGTGTATCAAATAATATTTTGTGAGACAATTGGACATGTCAAAAAGACTTCTTTCCCCAGAGCTTTGTCTCTTGAGTCTTTTTGCCCATTTCTGGCATATCACCACTTACCTACCAGGAGTCTGGATTTCTGATCAGAGAACTATGGAACTGGATGTCAGCTCACTGTGAGTCTTTTTTTTTTTCTTGTTTATTAAAGTGTAGCTGATTCACAACGTTGTGGTTGTTTCAAGTGTACAGAAAAGTGATTCATACACACACACGTGGGCTTCCTTGATGGCTCAGCGGGTAAAGAATCTACCTGCAAAGCAGGAGACACAGGTTCAATCCCTAGGTTGGGAAGATCCCCTGGAGGAGGAAAATGGAACCCCACTCCAGTATTCTTACCTGAAGAATCCTACAGACAGAGGAGTCTGGTGGGCAGCAGTCCATAGGGTCGCAAGGAACTGGACATGCCTGAGTGACTAAGCATGCACGCATACTTTTTCACATTCTTTTCTCCTACAGGTTATTATAAAATATTGAGTATGATTTCCCTTTTGGCTTCTTTAAATCCATTTTGGGACTGCACAACACCATCACAATGCTTCAGCTTTCCAAACTCCTTTGAATCCATCTCCCAAAATGGTGTTCCAGCTCTGTGTCCCATTAACTGCAAATCTGCATACCTGAATTAAATAATAGAAGCTTTTGGTAAGGACCATTATTATTTTCTTATGGCTCTTGCTGTACTTGCCAAACACATCATCTAGTATGTGATGGGTATCATGTCAGGAAGGATAGGCTAGGTTCTGCTGACTTAAGAAAGAGCTCCATTGTCTTAGGGGATTAACACAACAAAGATTTCTTCTCATTTATTCAGGCCCTACAGCAGGCCCATGGAACTGTCCAGAGCAGCTGTCCATTAGAGAATGGCTCTTTGTTGACTTCACACCCTCACGATCACCAAAGCAAGGAGAGTTGAGACCTAAAGTTAAATGCTTCCACCCTAAAGTGCACATTGCTATCATTTTATTGGTCAAAGCAAGTTAGATGGTTTCAATCAACTCCGAATAGGTGAAGTACAGCCCTGCTGAGGGCCTGGAGAGAGAGGGGAAGGAGGTATCAGTGGACAGTAATACTTCCTGCCGCACAGATACATTTCTCATTTTGTTTTGTTTTGGCTGCACCCAGGAGCTTGCAGGATCTTAGTTTCCCAAGCAGGGATTGAACCCACACCCTTGGCATTGAAAGAACAGAGTCCTAACCACTGGACCACCAGGGAGTTCCCTGCATATCTCCTGACTGAATGAAATCTAGCACATTTTAAATTAGGATTTCTGCTCTGTATACAATTGTCAATCTCTTCGGTAATCCTATTATTTAATTCATTTCTTAATTCTGCTCTTCCCCTTTGGGCCCCAATTTAATAAACAAAACAGACAAAATGCTAATTTAAACATTCACCTGGATAAATTAATTTGAAGTGCTCTCCCATAACTGCGAAACGATCATTATCATGGCTACATCTTAACTGCGTGCTTTACCTCATCATGTTAATTAAACAGGTCACTAAACCTTATTCCCTCCCTACTCTCCTAGTAAAATGTTTAGGTTTTATTAATGACAACTTCACAGTGTGTTAGCTGCCTTAATACCATCCAGGCACACTAAAACAAATGGATTTCCAATGTAACCAGAAAACACATCGTGGGTAACTTAAAAGACAAAAGCCTTGCACGTGAGAAGTGATATGAATCACATGCTGAAATCCTTTGCTTGATGATGCAGGTTAATTGATTTTTTAACAAGCATTGCCTGGATTTCAAGGGGATATTGGAATGAAAGCTGGGTTTTTGTGAGACGAGCAGCCATGTTTTCAGGAGAAAATGGTTAAATTTCTCACTATGGCCTCCCAAAGTGCTGCAAGTCCTAGCTCCAGCCCAGCTCTCTCTGGCCTCATCTCCTACCCTCTCCCCCTACTCTTGACTTCAGCTAACAGTCCCTGTTAATCCTGGATCCATTTAGCTCTTTCCTGCCCTTTTCCCACTGATTTTTTTGAAAATCCAGGTCAGTTGTCTTGTAAAATGTCCCAGATGCCAGACTGACTGTGTGCTTGTTATGGCCTGTTGTTGTGCAGCCCTAGAGCTAAGAATAGTTTTTACATTTAAAAAGGTTTTTTAAAAGAAGAAAATAAAGAAAAAAGGAAGGGGAGGGGATGAGAGGGAAGAAGGGGAAAAGAGGAACTATGTGATGGAGACGCTATGTGCCCTTGAAAAGCTGATGCCTGACAGAATGAAAATCACAATCACAGAAAACTAACCAGTTTGATCACACGGACCACAGACTTGTCTAACTCAGTGAAGCTAAGAGCCATGCCATGTAGGGCCACCTAAGACGGACAGGTCATGGTGGAGAGTTCTGACAAAATGTAGTCCACTGGAGACCACTGGAGAAGGGAACAGCAAACCACTTTAGTATTCTTGCCTTGAGAAACCCATGAACAGTATAAAAAGGCAAAAAGATAGGACACTGAAAGATGAACTCTCCACATCAGTGGGTGCCCAATATGCTACTGGAGAACAGGGGAGAAATAACACCGGAAAGAATGAAGAGACGGACCCAAAGCAAGAACAACATCCAGTTGTGGATGTGACTGGTGATGGAAGTAAAGTCTGATGCAATATTATAAAAAGCAATATTGCATAGGAACCTGGAATATTAGGTCCATGAATGAAGGCAAATTGGAAGTGGTCGAACAGGAGATGAAAAGAGTGAACGTTGACATTTTAGGTATCAGCAAACTAAAATGGACAGGAATGGGTGAATTTAACTCAGATGACCATTATATCTACTACTGTGGGCAAGAATCCCTTAGAAGAAATGGAATCGCCCTCATAGTCAACCAAAGAGTCTGAAATGTAGTACTTGGATGCAATCTCAAAAATGACAGAATGATCTCTGTTCGTTTCCAAGGCAACCCAGTCAATATCACAGTAATCCAAGTCTATGCTCCAAGCAGGAATGGTTCTATGAAGACCTCCTAGAACTAACACCCCAAAAAGATGTCCTTTTCATTATAGGAGACTGGAATGCAAAAGTTGGAAGTCAAGAGATACCTGTAGTAACAGGCAAATTTGACCTTGGAGTACAAAATGAAGCAGGTCAAAGGCTAACAGAGTTTTGCCAAGAGAATGCTCTGGTCATAGCAAACACCATCTTCCAACAACACAAGAGAAGATTCTACATATGGACATCACCAGATGGTCAATACTGAAATCAGATTGATTATATTCTTTGCAGCCAAAGATGGAGAAGCTCTATACAGTCAGCAAAAACAAGACTGGGAGCTGACTGTGGCTCAGATCATGAATTCCTTATTGGCAAATTCATACTTAAATGGAAAAAAGCAGGGAAAACCACTAGACCATTCAGGTATGACCTAAATCAAATCCCTTACAATTATACAGTGGGAGTGAGAACTAGATTCAAGGGATTAGTTCTGATAGACAGAGTGCCCAGTGAACCATGGACGGAGTTTCATGACATTGTATAGGAGGCAGTGATCAAGACCATCCCCAAGAGAAAGAAATGCCAACGGCAAAATGGTTGTCTGAGGAGGCCTTACACATAGCAATGAAAATAAGAGAAGCTAAAGGCAAAGGAGAAAATGAAAGATATACCCATTTGAATCTAGAGTTCCAAATAATAGCAAGGAGAAATAGGAAAGCCTTCCTTAGTGATCAATGCAAAGAAATAGAGGAAAACAATAGAATGGGAAAGACTAGAGATCTCTTCAAGAAAATTAGAAATACCAAGAGAACATTTCATGCAAAGATGGGCACAATAAAGGACAGAAATGGTATGGACCTAACAGAAGCAGAAGATATTAAGAAGGGGTGGCAACAATACACAAAAGAGCTGTACAAAAAAAGATCTTCATGATCCAGATAATCACGATGGTGTGATCACTCACCTAGAGATAGACATCCTGAATTGTGAAGTCAAGTGGGCCTTAGGAGGCATCACTATGAACAAAGTTACTGGAGGCGATGGAATTCCAGTTGAGCTATTTCAAATCCTAAAAGATGATGCTGTGAAAGTGCTGCACTCAATATGCCAGCAAATTTGGAAAACTCAGCAGTGGCCACAGGACTGGAAAAGCTCAGTTTTTATTCCAGTCCCAAAGAAAGGCAATGCCAAAGAATGCTCAAACTACTGCACAATTGCATTCATCTCACACACTAGCAAAGTAGTGCTCAAAATTCTCCAAGCCAGACTTCAACGGTACGTGAAGCGTGAACTTCCTGATGTTCAAGCTGGATTTAGAAAAGGCAGAGGAATGAGAGATCGAATTGCCAACATCTGTTGGATCATTGAAAAAGCGAGAGAGTTCCAGAAAAACATCTGCTTTATTGACTATGCCAAAGCCTTTGACTGTGTGGGTCACAACAAACTGTGGAAAATTCTGAAAGAGATGGGAATACCAGACCACCTAACCTGCCTCTTGAGAAACCTATATGCAGGTCAGGAAGCAACAGTTAGAACTGGACACGGAACAACAGACTGGTTCCAATTTGGGAAAGGAGTATGTCAAGGCTGTATATTGTCACCCTGCTTATTTGACTTATATGCAGAGTACATCATGAGAAATGCTGGACTGGAGGAAGCACAAGCTGGAATCAAGATTGCCAGGAGAAATATCAATAATCTCAGATATGCAGATGACGCCACCCTTATGGCAAAAAGCGAAGAAGAACTAAAGAGCCTCTTGATGAGATTGAAAGAGGAGAGTGAAAAAGTTGACTTAAAAGCCAACATTCAGAAAACTAAGGTCATGACATCTGGTCCCATCATTTCATGGCAAATAGATGGGGAAACAATGGAAACAGTAACAGAATTTATTTTGGGGGGCTCCAAAATCACTGCAGATGGTGACTGCAGCCATGAAATTAAAAGATGCTTGCTCCTTGGAAAAAAAGTTATGACCAACCTAGACAGCATATTAAAATGCAGAGACATTACTTTACCAAAGAAGGTCCATCTGGACTAAGCTATGGTTTTTCCAGTAGTCATGTATGGATGTGAGAGTTGGACTATAAAGAAAGCTGAGCGCAGAAGAATTGATGCTTTTGAACTGTGGTGTTGGAGAAGACTGTTGAGAGTCCCTTGGACTGCAAGGAGATCCAACCAGTCCATCGTAAAGGAAATCAGTCCTCAATATTCATTGGACTCAGGCTGAAGCTGAAACTCCAATACTTTGGCCGCCTGATGTGAAGAACTGACTCACTGGAAAAGACCCTGATGCTGGGAAAGATTGAAGGTGGGAGGAGAAGGGGACCACAGAGGATGAGATGGTTGGATGGCATAACTGACTCAATGGACATGAGTTTGAGTAAACCCTGGGAGTTGGTGATGGATGGGGAGGCCAGGTGTGCTGCAGTCCATGGGGTCGCAAAGAGTCGGACACAACTCAGTGACTGAACTGAACTGAACTGAGAGGTATTTACTTTCTCGCCTTTGTTCTAGATTTTTGTTTCCACCCGGTGTTATTCAGTTTGTACCTCAGTTCCTTGGATTTGGGGCAAATGGAAAATTGGTTCTAGAACTGTGCTGCCCAGTATGACAGTTGCCATCCTCATGTGGCTATTGAGCACTTGACATGTGGCTCTGTTAAACTGAGGTGTGCTATAAGGGTAAAATACATATCACATTTCAAGGATTTGTGATAAAGAGTGTGAAATATTTCATTAGCGATCTTTATGTTGATTGCCACAGTGAAAAAATAATATTCTGGATATATTGGATTAGATAAAAGACATCATTAAAATTAATACCACCTATTTCTTTTTTTAATGTGGCCACCAAAAGCTCCTACATTGCCTATGTGCTTCATATTATATTTGCATTGGACAGTGCTGGTCTAGAAACTTGATTAAAGTAAGGTTAAGTATTTTTGACAAGAATACTCATAGCTGATCTTATGTACTTCATATTGCATCACAGCATGAGACACACACCGTTCGTCCCATTATTATTGACACTAAGTTTGATAACTTGATTAAGGGGTGACTGACAAGTATCTCCACTGTAAAGGTCTATTTTCCCCTTCACAATTTGTAATTTCTTACAGCCATTGGGCGATCAGTTTCCTAGTGGATTTGCACATAGTGGTTTTAGTATTCTTGGGTCATCTTTGCTTGAGTTAGTTATTACACTAAAGGTTGCAACATCATGTTTTGTATTTTTGGAATTTCTTCTTACATTTCTTTTATTTTTTATTACTTTTTCAAAACAAATGGCTTTTTTACTGAAGTATGGTTGTCTTAGTTTCTGGTGTACAGCAGAGTGATTCATATATATGTATATTCTTTTTCAAAGTCTTTTCCATTATAGATTATTACAAGATAGTGAATATTCTTCCCTCTGCCATATAGTAGATCCTTCTTGTTTATTTTATTTGTTTTATATATAATACTGTGTATCCGTTAATTCCAAACTCCTAGTTTATCCCTCCCCCTCCCCTTTCCCCTTTGGAAACCATATTTGTTTTCTATGTCTATATTTCTCTTTTGTAAAAAGTTCCTTTGTATCATTTTTAAAAGTTTCTATATATAAGTGATATCATATAGTATTTGTTTTTCTCTGAGTTCAGTTCAGTTCAGTCGCTCAGTCGTGTCCAACTCTTTGCGACCCCATGAATCACAACACGCCAGGTCTCCCTGTCCATCACCAACTCCCGGAGTTCACTCAGACTCACATCCATTGAGTCGGTGATGCCGTCCAGCCATCTCATCCTGGGTCGTCCCCTTCTCCTCCTGCCCCCAATCCCTCCCAGCATCAGAGTCTTTTCCAGTGAGTCAGCTCTTCGCAGGTTCATCACGTTGCTGCAAATGTCATTATTTCACTCTTTTTCATGGTAGAGTAATATTCCATCCATATGGAGATGTCCATATATATGGATATATATTTTTTGAGTGGTTCCTTGCCTTCTGGTACAGGAAATACTAGGGCCACCTTGTACTTCCCTGTCCCAGAGGTGGAATCAGTCACTTCTCAAGAAGCCTCCACTTCTTTTAGTAAGAAATGGTATTCCAAAATCAAGATGAGGGTGGTAGATGTGATCAGAGTCACTGGGATGACATTACTTTCAGACCCTTTCAGAAGACAGAGCTAGGAAATACACTGAAGAATCTCAAGGTCATATTGATATTTCTAGCTCAGGTATAATGCTGTAGTTTTCGTAACTTTTTTTTATTCTATGTTTCTACTTCTTTTCACGTACACTAAAAACCTTCATTTGATAACACTGAGGACATTTACTTGTTTGCTTTATCATACAATGCATATTGTATCAATTAAAAACAATATTAAAATTAGCTACAGTGTGTGGTAAAGTTTTATGTTACTTTGCAGGTCTTTTGTCCTAGAACATAACCTACTATGGGGATATAGTCATGATAACTTAAAGTATTTATTCCAAGTATTCAAAAGTATATATTCTTGAAGTAACTTTTTCCCTGAGAGGTTATGTTATACAACTGATAGTTTCCTTTGTTTCTGTTTGTGTTCAATTTTAGGTTTGGATTTTGTTTATTTTTGAATATGTGAAGCATTTACATGATTCAGAAGTCAAAACCATTATAAAAAGTTAGAGATCTTGTTCCCGTCTTTTTCTCCTTTACCCTGTTTCCACTCTATCTGTGGGTAACTATTTTCATTAAATTCTGGTTTATGTTTCCTGTCTTTGCTTGTTTTTGCAAAAACAAGCCTATGCAAATGCAGAAAACTATTTGCCTTGTTTTATGTCTTGTTTTTTTCTTACTGAACATAATATCCTGGGAAATCTCCCTATCAGTTCAAAAAGGTATTCCTCGTTCTTTCTTTTGTGATATTACCAAAGAATACTCCATTGTGCGGATGTACCATAGTTTATTCACAGGTCTTTTACTGATGCACATTTCTGCTCTTTCCTGTCCTTTGCTGCTACAGAAGTTATACAGTGAATGACCTTATGCCTATATTGTCTTATATTTGAGGAACTGTAGCTTCATGGTACATTTGGAGAAGGAAATGGCAATCCACTCCAGGACTATTGCCTGGAAAATCCCATGGACAGAGGAGCCTGGTAGGCTACAGTCCATGGGGTTGCCAAGAGTCAGACACGACTGAGCGACTTCAGAGAGAGAGAGAGAGCTTCATGGTATATTCAGGAGTCATTATTGTAGAAACATCCCAGTGATTCTGATACACAGAGAGGTTTAAGTATTGTTACTTACTGTAGTTCAGTTGGTAAAGAATCTGCCTGCAGTGCAGGAGACCCAGGTTCGATTCCTGGGTTGGGAAGATCCCCTGGAGAAGGAAATAGCAGCCCACTCCAGTATCCTTGCCTGGAAAATCTCATGGACAGAGGGCTGCAGTGCATGGGGTCGCAAAGAGTCGGGCATGACTGAGCGACTAACACTGTATACTGTAAAAATGGTTTCCAGGAGTCTAGAATTGTTAACATTTTAAAAATGAGGAATCAACAGGTAAAGAAGTCTTGACTTAAGAAAAAAAAAAAGCACAACATGAGAGTTGCAAGTTTAGTTTTATTTGGGGCAAAATGAGGACTGCAGCCCAAGAGACAGCACCTCAAATAGCTCTGAGAAACTGCTCCAGAGAGGCAGGGGAGAAGGTCAGTATATGTGTGATATGGTAAAGGGGGAGTATATGCAAACAAGCACATATTTTTCCAGAAGGTTTCTGTGAGTCTCGTCAAGCTTTCTGCTAGTCCCGATGAATAGTCGTCACCATGAAGGATTTAGTACTTTCCTAGATATGAGAAGGTACAAGAATTGGGCTCATAAAATCGGCTCCTGATAACATCTAACCAGCTGAAGACCTGGCTGCCAGTTTTCCCCTGAACCCACGTCTCCTGCACTGGCAAGAGCATTCTTTACTGCCTGAGCCATCAGGGAAGCCCACTTAAAACCTGTTTTGCCAATTTTTCCCTGAGCACAGAGTGCCTCATTTTTGCTCTAACTCCTTTCATGGGGAGTTGAAAATCAGCAGCTGCAGATTGTAGCGGTATATCTACAAGTGCCAATTTATAGCTGACAGAAGTAAAGTTCTCATCATCCTGAATCCTATCCTACACTGCCTGCTGCTGCTGCTGCTAAGTCGCTTCAGTCGTGTCCGACTCTGTGTGACCCCATAGACAGCAGCTCACCAGGCTCCCCTGTCCCTGGGATTCTCCAGGCAAGAACACTGGAGTGGGTTGCCATTTCCTTCTCCAATGCATGAAAGTGAAAAGTGAAAGGGAAGTCGCTCAGTCATTCTGACCTTCAGCGACCCCATGGACTGCAGCCTTCCAGGCTCCTCAATCCATGGGATTTTCCAGGCAAGAGTACTGGAGTGGGGTGCCATTGCCTTCTCCCTATACTGCCTAGTAGAATGCAATTGAGTTATAGAAACAGAAGCTTAGTATCTGGGGTCTTGTGCCCAAATCATCGTGTTGGTAAAAAAGTTATCTTATGAATAAACACATATGTGACCCACATTTGGGCAGTGGATACCTTTCAGTTTGGATACCTGAGTCAGGGGAGCCAAGGGGCATCCAATCCTGGCATCTAATAGGCAGTTGTTTGCACAGGTTTGAAGGTGAGACTCGGGGTCATTAGCATGGAGGTGACAGTAGGTGAAAGATGACTGAGGGAAGGATTACAGAGTGAGAAGCTGCTCAGGATGGAACCCTGGGGAACACCGTTACTTCAGAGGCCAGTAGAGGAACCCAAAGAAGCTATAAATGGCCAGAGAAATAGTAGGAACACCTGCGAAGATGAGTTACAAAAGCCTAGGAAGCAGAGTGTTACAAGAATAGTTGAAAAGTTATTTATGTTAAATACTGTTGAGAGGTGAGGCAAGACAAAGGCAGCACTGTATCCACTGGATTTAGCAACAAAGAGATGAGTGGTAAAACGTTTGTCAGGACAGATTCCATGTTGTGGTGTAGCTATCCTGAGTGTTAAGGAAGGCATTGAGCCTCATACAGACATCCTTGGAAACACTGATGCAACAGAGCGTTTCTAAAAGCAACAAAAGTTGACACTTGTACCCAAAGGAAAAGAAAATCAACTCTAGCATTTTCTCCCATAAGTTTTTTTTAAAGAACAAAATAACCTTATTGAAGTATAAAGTATATTTGATTTACAAAGCTGTGTTAGTTTCATGTGTATGGTCCTATAAATTAAAAACTTTGGTGGGGGCAGTGATTTATCTATATTAGAATCTATACAATAAGATGCTTTTGGATTTAGCAAATAATGTATGCTTACTTTAGGTTTACTATTGAGTAATTTCATAATAGTATCAAAATAGTAATGTAATCGTATATTTTATGCTGTTCCTCAAAAAGTACCATGATTTTCAAACTTATGGGAACCATGGCTCCAGAATAACTTTTAAATCACCTCTTTCTCTTCTACTTGCCTTCCCCTATTCTTGTTTATACCCTGGGCTATAACTTCTTTTGCTCCACTGTGAGGCTTCCCCGGTAGCTCAGCGGTAAAGAATCTGCCTGCAATGCAGGTTCGATTCCTGGGTCAGGAAGATCCCCTGGAGGCGGGCATGGCAGTCCACTCCAGTATTCTTGCCTGGAGTACAGTCCTTAGGGTCGCACAGAGTCGACACCACTGAAGCGACTTAGCACGCACTAGCAGATGGCAGCTCAGCCTAAAGTTTGGGAGGCCAGGGTATACTCACAGAGGAAATGAGGAGCATTGTGAAAGTTATTGAATCCACTGCTTTCCAAATCTGGCTGAGCATCAAAACGAACAACTTGAGACGTGCGTTAAGTCCCAGCCCTAGATCCCGATACAATGGGTATGGAATGAGGCCTAGAGATCTGTACCTTGAATAAAGTGCCTTTGATCTTACAAATTCAACTTCTGAATAAAAAACAAGAGGCCCAAAGTAGTCACGCCTAGGCGGGTCTCCTGGCTGGAGATTCACGGCTTTGAGCTTTGGGTGTTGGCGGAAGGGCATTTGGATTTTTGTTTTCCAGTCGTTGGGAAGGGCTTGCTTTTCCTAGCTCTTAAGGCTTCCTTGGTGGCTCAGAGGTTAAAGCGTCTGCCCCCAATGCGGGAGACCTGGGTTTGATCCTCTGGAGAAGGAAATGGCAACCCAATCCAGTATTCTTGCCTGGAGAATCCCCTGGACGGAGGAGCCTGGTAGGCTACAGTCCACGGGGAGGCAAAGAGTCGGACACGACTGAGCGACTTCACCTTCACCTTAGGTTCAGTAGATTGACCTTCTCTCGAGTTTCTCTCTAGGCAGGAGACGCGGTGAGTTAGCGGCTCTGCAGGTGCTATTTATGCCGGGGCCTAAACAGCTAGTTTCCTCCCAGCACCAGGCGGAGCAGGGAGTTTGACTGTGCAGCGGGGTGGGAGAGTGCCCCGCCCCCCGCCCCGCCCCCTCAGAATTTCGGCGTTCCATCCTATCCCGTTCCCTCCGCTGGGAACTTGAGGCGGAGCTTCGCGCAAACTAGCTTCCGGGGGAGGAGGTACATTTGTGAAAGCGCATGGCCTTTATCTTTTAAAACAAGTTTCAGGCGTACAGCATTATAGCTCAGTGTCTGTGTATACTAAAGCATGATCATCACCACAAGTTTAGTTGCCATCCATCTCCATACGGTTAACTCAAGTCACACATTTAGCCCACCCCCGGGAAGCCGAAGGTCCTACAGTCGCGGAGCTGATTGGCTGACCATGGGCGTCTCGCAGCCCGGGGTTTTCCGGAATTGGGGTTGAGCTCGGGACAATGGACTATGGCCTCGTCGAGTCAGCCCTTGCTGGAGCTGCAGGGACCACTGCTCCCACCCAAGGACATGGTGGAAGAGGAAGACGAATATTTAAGGGAGGACGCGGAGGAGGACGAAGACACGGTGTTTCTAGACGCAGAGGAGCTTTGCAGTGGGGGCGTAAATGCTGGTAGCCTCCCTGGGCTGCTCCGTGGTGAGGAAATAACTCGCTCCTCGGGGGTGGGATCGGCGGATTAATGAATTGTTTCTATTATGGCCTCCTCCAAAGTACTGCACTCCATCGCTGCTAACAGACTTCCTTTGGAATCGCCTAAGTGCTTCGTCCTGTTTAGAATAAAATAACAATAATAGCAGAGACTTGAGCAAATACTTTATGTTAAGCTTGGGCTTCACGTGAATCTCATTAATGTTCACAACTTTTTGAGGTAGTTTTATAAACAAGGAAACAGTGGGTGTCCAGCCAGTATTAACACCCCGAATCAGGGCTTTTAACTATTTCTTTCCTGGAGTCGAATATGTGGTTGCTGTTCAGCTGCTTAAACACACATACACGTGAAACACCAAGCACTGTTGACTCATTAACCTGTTGTGATCTGTATTTATCTTGTCTAGTTTCCTGTCCTAAGAATTACACCTATTGTGTGTTCCTGGTGACTGATGTTTAAGAATGTTTGAATGTTCAGACCAGTTGCTGTCCAGTAGAATTTTCTGTGATGGGATTGCTGTAAATTCGAACTGTCCTATACAATAGCTGCTAGCCATGAGTGGTTATTGAAAACTTCAAATGCAGCTAGTGCACCAGAGGAGCTGAATCTAAAGTTTTAATTTTAATTAAATAGTCACAGGTGAGTAGGCAGCACAAGTTTAGACAGAAAATGTTTAAGTTTTTGTGGAGGGTTTAGTTATTCATCCTGCAAGTGTTAGCGACTGGCTAAGGTGTTCCAAGCGAGATAAGTTTGTTGTTGGGGTACCCTGGAGAGATTAGATGATGAGGTTGCTGTCTTAATGGAGCTTCCCCTCTAAGTGCATTAAATAGGTATTTTACAAATAATCGCAGCTGTGTATGCTAAGTTGCTTCAGTCATGTCCGACTCTTTGCAACCCTATGGATTATAGCCCACCAGACACCTCTGTCCATGGGATTCTCCAGTCAAGAATACTGGAGTGGGTTGCCACACCATCCTCCAGGGGATCTTCCCCATGATCCAGGGATTGAACCATTGTCTCTTGTGTCTCTTGCATTGGCAGGCAGGTTCTTTACCACTAGCACCACCTGGGAAGTAACTATAATATCAGTGCTTAATAGAAATTGTATGAAGTGCCATGAGGTTATATTTATGAGATTCAGGGAAGGTTTTCTGAGGGAGTGACAGTTAATCTGAGTTCTGTAGTAAATGTGGTAAACAGTAAGGAAGAAAATATTTAAGGCAGATGCAACAGCTTTTGCAAAGACTAGTAGGAGGGACCTTGACTTTTTTTTTTTTTTTGATTGGAGGATAATTGCTGTACAGAATTTTGTGGTTTTCTGTCATACATCTACAAGAATCAGCCATAGGTACACCCATATCTCTTCCCTCCCAAAACTCCCTCTCGTCTCCCTCTGGATCCCACGCTTCCAGGTTGTCACAGAGTCCTGTTTGAGCCACACAGCAAATTCCCACTAGCTATCTATTTTACATATGGTATTGTAAGTTTCCATGTTACTCTCTCCATACATCTCATACTCTTCCTCCTCCCCTGCCCACATGTCCATAGGTCTGTTCTCTATGTCTGGTTCTCCATTGCTGCCCTGAAAATAAATTCATGAGTACCATCTTTTTAGATTCCACATATATGCATCAGTATATGATATTTATTTTTCTCTTTCTGACTTCACTCTGGAAAATAGGCTCTAACTTCATCCATCTCATTAGAACTGACTCAAATGCGTTCCTTTTTATGGCTGAGTAGTATTCCATTATATATATGTAATGTACCACAGCTTCGTTATCCATTCATCTGTCGATGGACATCTAGGTTGCTTTCATGTTCTAGCTATTGTAGACAGTGCTGCAGTGAACACTGGGGTACATGTGTCTTTTTGACCCTGACGTTTTTTTTAGATACTCCTTGGAGGTCAGTATTGGCTGAGATCAGAGTAGCAGAGAGGGAACCTCTTTTAGGAGAGGAACAACAGACTTGCCAGGTACCAGGCCTCCCTCCTGGAATACAATGACAAATAAGACATTATCTTATTCTAGAAAGCTTACAGTGTAGTAGCTGCTGCTGCTAAGTCGCTTCAGTTGTGTCCAACTCTGTGGGACCCCACAGACGGCAGCCCACCAGGCTCCTCCATCCCTGGGATTCTCCAGGCAAGAACACTGGAGTGGGTTGCCATTTCCTTCTCCAATGCATGCATGCATGCTAAGTAGCTTCAGTCGTGTCCAACTCTGTGTGACCCCATGGACAGCAGCCCACCAGGCTACTCTGTCCACAGGATTCTCTAGGCAAGAATGCTGCAGTGGGTTGCCATGTCCTTTTCCAACAGTGTAGTAGAGGAAGACAGATAAACAGGTAAGTGGAATATAGACACTGCAATAGACACCTGTACAGGGAACCGTCCCGGGATTAAAGAGAGTAGTGGAGTTGACAAAACATTGGGAAAGATTTCAAATTATCCTAAATTAACATTTCCTTTTTTTTTTTTTTATTTTAAAGTTTCTGTGTTTGATGAAAACACTCAGGAGAAATGTGACGTGTTTGGACGTTTTCCATTAACTGATGCTTGGTGGCGAGTGAAGGTACAGGTAAAGCCAGTAGGATCAAGGAACTATCGGGTTCAAGGATTTCCATCTTACTTTTTACAGTCAGATATGTCACCACCAAATCAAATCCACATCTGTTCCCTCTTTCTTAAAGAGTGTAATGTCTCCAGTGAGCAAAGAATTAAGTTTTTTACATGGTTAAATAATAAATCAAGGTATAAAGACCTCAATTTTGAAAATCTTATGGAAAACTTAAGAACATGGCAAGAGGAAATTGAAGGGAATAGTCAAAAACAGTCTACGCAGAAAACACAAGAGTCATCACCAGGTCATGAGATGCTGCTTCCTCTGGAATTCACATGTAAGTGATTTTATCATGGAGTTTTAGTGTAATTGAGATACTGGATAACTAGTATGTTTTAAATATCACCACTACAGTACCTTACTATAGTATTCTTTTTTAAAATCGGGTTTGATGAAAATGTATTTGTATTGCTTTTGAAGTATGTTATTAACATTGCTGGTTTCTCATCTATAATCTGAAGATATGGGGTGAGATGGGAGAAGGAAATGGCAACCCACTCCAGTATTCTTGCCTGGAGAGTTCATGGACAGAGGAACCCGGTGGGGTACAGTCCATGGGGTCACAAAAAGTTGGACACAACTGAGTGACTAACGTGGGGTGAGATGATCTTTAAATACCTTTCAGTTACTGTCTTGCTCTAAAAGTGTGATTCTAGGTGTCTCTCTCTAACTTTTGTGTCCATAGGATTACCTTGAGTTGTTAAGAAAAAGTTCAGTTGTCGATTATTCTGTTTAAAAAGGCGGAGAAGAAAGGCAGGAAAAGAACAATCCATTTTGGAAAGATTTCAGTTCAAAATGATTTAAAATAACTTTTAAATATGGTTTGTTATCTGGAATTCACATATATGGAATGTTTTATTTCTTAATTCTATCAAATGAATTTGGCAGTAAGTACATCATTGAATGACTTCCAGGATGAAAGAATCATGACTATAGTAAGAAAAAAGATTATAAAGTTTAATATGTAAATAGTTTTTAATGCTTAGCTTTGAATTTATCTATATATCATTTAGTCGGAAATTTTATTCTGTTGCAAGTAGGAGGAAACAAAAGTCTAAGAGGTAGTTATGTAAGCATTTGAAGAACATAAATTTTGACGTTGAACACAAGGAAAGCCATCTTGGTACAAAAACAGTTGTTATAATACAATCAGTTTTCTCCTGCTTAAAGTAAATGTGTTACTCTCTCTTTGATTGGAATTTCTTTAACTAGTTGTGCTAAATGAGAAAGTCCATCAAATCAGTTGTTTTATGAGCTCATTTGTTAGCTTGGATTTGTTCTTTTCTGATATCCTGTAGTTCCATTTAAAATGGTGATGAGAGCTTTGCAGTTTCCAAAAATAATGGAATTCCTTCCAGTTCTTCTGCCCCGACACTTCAAACAGCTCATAACCTCAAATTCTATAGAGGTGTTGGAAGAGATAGAAGAGATTTTAGGTACACAGCCATGGAAACTTGGATTTCGTAAAGTAAGTAAGACTTTCGCTTAGCTTTTTGTAATCTTATACAAGGATATCTTTTTGTAATCTTATACAAGGATATCTCAAACTTGACAATTTTACATCTTCTTCAAAGGAAAGAAATTCGTATGACCTCGATGTATTCTCCTTTCAGTGTTACAACTAAATATAAACTTTTTATACCTATCCTCTTATACAATAAATTTTCAAAGGAAAACAAAATAACAAAATAAATGATATTCATATCATCAGTACTTTAGTTACATAATTTAATTTCATGACTTTTTTGGTAACTAAATTGCTGTTGAACCTTGAGTGTAGATCTCACTGAAGACCCAAGTTCTTAAGAGTTTGGCAAGTCCATTCTGCTATGTAGCACAATTCCTCACTTTCTTATTTGAACTTTCAAAAACCTTCATTATTCATATGGTACATCATGATGTCATTTGATTTTTTTTCTTTGGCACAATAATGTCATTTACAATTTCTTTGGCACTTCTGTTTTTGTTATTAGATGCGAGGAGTAGTAAAGCGATACTGTGAAGCTCCAGAGGTGTTGAAAACCAAATGTGGCACTTAAATCAGTACTTGGTTATGAGTGGTTTTCCAAATGAAAATACAGTTTAAAGATTCTGATATAATTCGTGGGTTTCCCAAGAATGTTTACAGATTCCATCGCTCTTGAGAAATACTGGAATAATGAATTTATTCCCTCTGTAAAATGACTATGATTTTAATATGCTCGGAAGAAAAAAAAGACTCTGGAGCACTATTATCTATATTTATTCAGGACAAAGGCAGAGCAGTGAACCTTCTGCGGCTCAGGTGGGAAAAGGAGGCTTGGAGTCCCCTGTTCAGCATGTAAACCACCACCCAGAGTAAAGATTTTTATTGAGGTTTTATGTTCGTTTGCTAGGACTGCTGTAACAAGTAGCATAGACTGGGTGGTGTAAACCATAGAACTTCTATTTTCTCACAGTTCTGGAATCTGTAAATCCAAATCCAATCAAGATGTTAGCAGGGTTGGTTTCTTCTGAGGCCTCTCTCCTTAGCTCATGAGCAGCTATCTTCCTGTGTCTTCACACCACCTTTCCTCTGTGCTTGTCTGGGTCCTAAAGTCTTCTTATAAAGACACCTGTCATCTTGGATTAGGGCCTATCCCATGTCTCATTTTAACTTAATTATCTTTTTAAAGACCCTGTCTCCAAATATGGTCACATTCAGGGTTCTGGGTGTTAGAATTTCAACATATGAATTTTGTGGGGTACACATTTCAGCTCGTAAGTTGTTTGGAGGGTTCCAGGGGTGATGTCTCCATGAAAAAAAAAAAAATGGAGCTAGTAGATGACCTACTGAGTGGGTCATGATGAAGGAGGTTCTACACCTTTTCAGTAGAGTTTGGGCAGAATTGTTGATAGGCACACGGAGAACTAAACAAGTCAAGAAAATGAGGCCATCATTAACTCCGCAGTACACACAAGAGTTCCATACAAAATTCATGTAATCACAGCACATTATGTCACTGAATTGTGGATCCCATTTATACTGATTTAACCAAAATCAGTTTTCAAAATGGTACTGTAACTTTTTCAAAGATGGGAGAAGTGTGTGTTTAGGTGATAGTATAAAAGAGCAAGTTCCATGAAGAAAGACTTTCCAAAGTAAGGAGTTAACACGAATTATCTAATTTTTTTTAAAAAATTAAAGAACAGTATAAACAATACGTAGAAGAGAGATAAATTTTGGAAGAAATAGCTGAAAGTGTTGGAGGTGTTGCCTTTAGAAGTCATGGAAAGGGTAAGTCAAGGGATTCATATATTTTGTGATAAGGCTCTTAGTGTTATTTGACTTTTAAAACTGTATATGTATTGCTTTGAGAAAATATAATTTTAATTAGAGCATTATATAGATCTCTAATCACAGTAAAATTAACTTAAAAAATAGTGATGTGTCAGATACACAGTTTTTCTCCTCCAAATTTCATTGAAACACATGTCTTCTGGAACTTAGAAATTATTAATAAATGCCATAGTTTTCACTGTAATTCTCATAAGTTATCAGTCTTTATCACTCTTATAAAACAATATGACCTTTATTTTCTTAAAGATAACCTACAGAGAACTGAAGCTTTTGCGATGTGAAGCAAGTTGGACGTCGTTTAGTCAATGCAAGTCTCTGTTCCAGTTGATGACGGATTTGGAGAAGAATGCATTAATAATATATTCTCAACTGAAGCAGATATGTAGAGAGCAGGGGCACACGTGTGTTGAAGAAGCTGACTTAACTTTTCAACTGTCAGACCTCATGTCTTTTCACGATGCTTGGCAGTCTCTGAAGTTCTTGAAGGATATTGGTGTGGTGATGTATGAGAAGGGCTGTGTCTTTCTTGATGACCTTTACCAGGCTGAGAGAGGCATTGCCTCTTCAGTCTGTGACTTGATGACCAGGCCCCCATGGCAGTTACAGGTCGATGTCAAAAAGGTGCTTGCATCTATTCGCACCCCAAGACCTGAGAATTCAGGAAGTGATGATACACTGAATAAAAGTAAACCCAATGAAACAAGATTAGAAGATCTTGTGGATATTTTGGACACGCAAGACAGCGGTGACCATATTTGGGATGATAGTGAAAATGAAGTGAATGCAGAAATGAGTGAGGGTCAGCTGGATCAAGACCAGATGACTGCTCTGGACATGATTTGCTCCAATGCTGTGACAGTCATAAGTGGGAAAGGTGGCTGTGGGAAGACCACAATTGTTAGCCAGCTTTTTAAGCATATAGAGTTGTTGGAAGAAAGAGAAGTGAAAAAAGCTTGTGAAGATTTTGAACAAGACTGGAATGTACCAGAAGAATGGATCACCTTCACTGAGCAAAGTCAGCAGAAACAGGACAAGGCTATAGAAGTTTTACTTACGGCACCTACAGGGAAAGCAGCTGGCTTACTGAGACAGAAAACTGGTTTTAACGCTTATACACTTTGTCAGGTAAAACCTTTTACATTTTTTCTCTAGGCAAAACATTTAAAGACGGACTTAATGATTTAATTTTTCATTTCTTCCTGAAAACAATTAGTGGGCATTTATAGAATGTTTTCTAGACCCTTGCCTTGTGGTAGCTAATCATTAGATCAGAGATTCCCCAACCTCCAGGCTATCTGATTAGCCACAGCATTTGATTAGAAGTAAAGTGTGAGGTAAATATAATGCCCTTGAATCTTGGATCATCTTGAAACCATCACAACCTCCTCCTGCCCCCATCTGTCCGTGAAAAAATTGTCATCTGTCCATGAAAAAATTGTCTTCCATGAAAACAGTCCCTGGTGCCAAAAAGGGTGGAGACCGCTATTTTAACTCAATGCGACTCAAACAGCCAGTCTATAAACTGTTACTGTTTACAGGGAAATAGGTGTTCATGCTCTCACTGTGCTGCTTCCTTCTTTAAGAAAGTCTTATTATGAAAAAAAGAGTCAACTCAAGTGTATGCTTAATGCTGTAGTTGGTTTTGATTCTGGCACATGGCCCCCTTTCTCACTGGGACTGGTTACAAACACGTCAGAGTCCACATTTTGTGGAATGAAAGCTCCGTAAAAGTGAAAACACTTGGGTCATCTGGTTTAGTGCTTTATCTCCTCTGCCTACAACAGTGCCTGGCAAATAGCAGTTGCATAATCAGCATTTCAAATGAATTAAGATGCTTGAAAAAAATAGCTGTGACTGTAGTTGAGAGTTATGAAGTTTCAAAGTTATAAAGAGTTGGAGAGTTTCCTTTAGCCCTGACCTGGCGTTTTATAGATCAAGGCACTTAGTCCTTGGAAGATTTCTGAAGGAAAAAAGAATTGGAGTCTAATGGATGATGAAGCTCAGGTAAGAAGAAGGTTTTATTTAAGAGAAAGGCCTTCCCAGAGGCATTGAGGTAAGTCATCAAGTGGGTGTAGAGATTTTGAGGGCACTTTGTTGAATGGAATGAAGTGTGTGTAGAATAATGGAAATTGCACTTGGTTTATACTGGGAATTTGAGCTTTAAAGTTTGTATTTTCTTGTTTCATAAAGTCCTTGACAGAGGAGTAAAGTGGGAAGATGATGTTACCTGCATTTTACAGAAGAGCCAATAGAAATTTGAGGGTGTTAAACAGTTGGCCCCAAACTTAACCAAGGGCAGAGCTCGCCCTGGGATTCACATGTGTAACCTCCCAGCTTGCTACTCTTTCCGCTGTGCGGTGATTCCCTTATTTACTACAGACTTTGAACACCTAACAAACAAGCCTGGACTTCATTACGGGGGAGTCATTTAGGTTCCCAGGCAAAAGAGTGAAATGAAGAAAGCAGTTCTGAGGAAGGCTGCCTAGAATCATGGGATTCCCTGCTGGCTCAGATGGTAAAGAATCCACCTGCAATGCAGGAGACCTGGTTTTGATCCCTGGGTCAAGAAGATCCCTTTGTAGACCCACACGCCATCTCAGAAATGACTTTTGCATTACATTTATCACATGAGTGAGCACAGTGCTAGAGGAGTTCAATGTAGCTCATTGGTGGGAGAATCTTCTGATCAGTTTATGACCTCCTAGAAGAGGGGAGGCCAGAGAAGGATCGTTACTGAATTTCATCTTATGTTCCAACTCTGATCAATTAGTAGTATCTTAATATTGGGTTGGAATGCTGGGAGGACATTTCTGAAGCTATATTTAGGCTCAGGAGAGCCCTGAGGTGGTTGTTATATCATTTATTTATCATTCTTGGGCTAGGGGTACCAGCAGATAATGCAAGTAATTTTTTAGTGACAATGAGCATATACATACACACACACACATACATTGCGCATGTATATATATAAACAACATAGAAACATTTTTTGAATGATATACACCAAAATATTTAACATTCTCTGGTTGTAAATTTTTTTTGATAGTAAATATTTTTACCTCTGTAATAGGGTTTTTTGTTTTTAGTTGTCTTGTTGGTTGTAGTGGTGGTAGTTTTTCAGTGTTGGGGAAGAACTTGAAAAAATAATATTTTTATAGTTAGTTCAGGCAGACAGCACTTTATTTCCAGAATGGAGTATTCTAGTTGCGAGAAGAGTGAGGCTTAAGTGTTTGGGCTATCTCAGAAGGCCAAGAGAAGGTTTGATTGCGGTTGAAAAGAACAGGGAGCTCAGTCTGGTCAGGAGTGGTAAGAAAACCGTTGGGACTCTGGTGGTGGAAGAGTGCTGTTTGTTGAATTAAACACATTAAGTGCTTCCTGGTGAGTACTAGGAAGCAATTTTTTTGAACTATTTCCTCTATCTTTCCATTGTATAACTTTTGTGTTCTCTATTTCTTTCATCTTTTCCCCCATGTTATTGTACCTATATCCTCCCCATCCCTTCCCCATTTAAGAGTTTTATTTTAAAAGATCATGTTAAAATTTTTTGATTTTTTTTTTTTTTGGTGAATTTTTTAACCTGAATTTAGAAATGTCATACTTTGCTTGTAGGTCAATTATAGTTTCTATTTATGGAAGGAAAAAATAAAGACCAAGAACAGGCCGTGGAAATTTTCTTCGGTTAGAGTTCTGGTTGTGGATGAAGGGAGTTTGGTCTCTGTAGCAATCTTCAAGTCGGTTTTAAATTTATTGTGTGAGCACTCCAAACTTTCTAAACTTATTGTCCTTGGTAAGTTAAAATATTGTTGGAATCCTAATTGTTTGGTTCAAATCATTGTGATTAGTAGGTTGTTTTGGGGTTTTCCAGGTGGTTCATTGGTAAAGAATCCACCTGCCAATGCAGGAGTCTCACCAGAGACATGGGTTCAATCCCTGGGTTGGGAAGATCCCCTGGAGAAGGAAATGGCAACCCACTCTGGTATTCTTGCCTGGAAAATCCCATAGACAGAGGAGTCTGGCAGGCTACTGTCCGTAGGGTCGCAAAAAGAGTCGGACACGACTGAGCATGCATACACACACACACACCACACACACACACACACACAGTAGCTTGTTTATACCATTTCAGTGTTTTAATATCCATATCCTACAGGCGAGAAGGCATTTCTCAGAGCCCACACTAAAGGCACACTGAGTTCAATTTGACCACCTCCATCAGCTCAGTGGCTTCTTGTTTTGGTTAATTATTAGCAAGCTAGGTTGTGAATGAAATAAGAGTTGTGAGGGGTTACAGTAATTACCTAAATGATGACTATTAAAATAGTAAAATTGTCACAGACTCAGAGTAAATCAGGACGTAGATCATTTGGAAATAATAATAAGTCTGAACGATAGACCACTTAAAAGTAATTTTATGATTTTAAGCTAATAGTGCAAATGAAACCTCACTAGCTTAAGTCCTTTCCAATTCCGGTGAGATTTAGTTAGATTCTATTGGGTAGTACTGATGTGTAGACTATATGATTTAATGGAGGAGAAAATAAAATTGCAATGAGAGAATCAATATATTTATAAGTAATTGTTTTAGGTATTTGAGAATATTGTATAAGCAGTTGATTCCATTAATAGTTAAAGCATTCTCTCAGTTTCCCAGAAAACAGTTTCTCTTTTCTCTAGGATTTGCTTGTTTGTTTAAAGTAAAAAGATGTGTAATAGAGCAGAACATTATCATTACATTACTGAAATTTATCTATTATCAAATGCACTGGATTTATTTCACATTTTAATGTTAATTTTATTTATTTGAGGCCATAGATTTTTCCATGTTTAGAAAGACATTGAGCAGGATTGAATAAATGACTAAATTATAGATACCTAAGACCTGTTTTTTTGTGTACATGTTGGTGAAAATGTATACCCCAACACATATCTGTAAACATGAAAAAAGTTCGATTCACATTTTACCTTACCATGTTATCACTGTTTTTATACTTTATATTGTTTAATTGGAATGACTTTTGTTGTTGAATATTTTTGAAGACTTAATATTCTTAAGTAATTTTAAACAAAGATTTTTTTTTTTTCTCAGAGTAAGTCTTTATAGCATTTATCAGTAGGGAGAAATAAAAGTAATTTCTAAATTTCAAGATCCTAGTTACTTAAAACCTACTGACTGTATCAACTTTTCCCCCTCTTCAGGTGATGTTAGACAGTTACCCAGCATTGAACCTGGTAACTTGCTGAAAGATCTTTTTGAAACTCTTAAATCAAGGAATTGTGCTATTGAGCTAAAGACAAACCATAGAGCAGAATCTGAACTAATTGTGGACAATGCTACAAGGTATATTATGGCTAAAATTCTGCGTTTTCTTTTTGTTGTATTGGAAATAAAGGAAAAATGCAGGCTTTTGAATTAAGGTGATTCGGTACAGTGTGTTTACTATACTCTTTTAGCAAAACTTTTTTATCCTTCAGTATATGTATATCTTTTGTCCCACAGTTAGAAAAGCAAAATTAATATTTTTCATTATTGGCACAACATAAATTGTTGTTGAAGTTTAAGAATAAATATGTTTTCTTAATTTTAAAAGTATGTTTGTGAAATAAAATTGCATCAGGCTTAGATACCAGAATAAACCCAAGCGGAACAGAGAATTGGAAATGAGTTCATTAGAGTTCAAGGGCCAACTGGGAAATACATTCCCTGTAATTTTTATAAGGGGAGAGCCCAAAGCATAAAAAGATGTTTTACTCCTTGATGAATCCTGGTGGTACCTGTGGCATATGACTTTAAGAGTAGGAAAGAATCCTTCTGTTCCTGTAATCTTTGCATAAGCCTTTAGAGTGATCCTCTGTAATAGATGTGATGGGGCTATAGTATATTAAGAAACTGTTTTATTCTGTGGGCCACAATTTATCTTTGTTTCTGACTCTTTCAAGGTGCTATTTTCCTCTATGTTTGGTGTTTTTTATTTTTATTTTTCCAGGTTTCGTTTCCCTCTTATTGGCTGTAGTGCATCCTTTATTTCTGTATCTGCATGGCATTATTTTCGGTTCTACTTTATTACTAGCCATTGCTTAGGAAATTCTTGGGATCATGGGGCAATCAACTGAATGGCAGAGGATGATAGTTGATTGGCGTAAAAATACAGCATGGGTCCTGAACTGTTGCTATGATCACAAATTTAGCTTGAAACTTCATTGTCTTAGGTCTTTGTGCAACATTTTTTGGACCTCTGTCCTGCCATTGGACCTGGTATGTATCCATCTGGGGCTTAGGATCTGGAACTAGATTTTTGACTGTACTTGAGGACCAAAAATGACTTACTAATTAATGTAGAATTAAATTGAAAGGTAGATTTTGCTCAAAGAAGTCCTTTTTTTTTTTTAAAAAAAAGAGTGCTTTCTTTATCATGATTTGTTTTCTGTCAGAAGAGTTCCTGTTTTTTTAAATGATAGATTGAAAACTTGATAGCTTATATGGAGGTCTTTGCAGCTATCTGGTTCAGATATTCAGCAGGACAGGATATTGCATTAGACTACAAGATGCTGTTTTTGTTGTCTAAACATTGTCTTGCTTGGATGTCAGCAAAAACCATCTCCCTGTCCCTGTCTGCCCTGGAGAGAACAGAGAGGAAGAGAAAGAATGGATAGGAATAGTGTAGATGATATAGATTCATATTGAGACAGTAAGAAAAATAATGTAGTTGCTGTATAATATTCTTTACCTATCGCTCTTCTGCCCCTACATAAAGGCAACCTCAGTTTTGGAATATTGGTAGATGATTGGTTATTGTAAAGTCTAGAAATCTTTGGGAGAATACGAAGCACATTAGATGTCTTAGAACTCAATTTTCTCTGAAACCTAGGAATTCCTTTTAGTAACTTTTTCAATATCTTTTGGGCTGTGCTCCTTTCATCATTTCCTCTTGGTCATCATCACCCTGTGATTAATGACAGATGAGTCCCAGTGATACCATGAACAGAGATAGAAGTGTTACATGTCCTGGGTCAGAAGCAGAACAGGAAATCCATGGTGATTCTCAGCACCCCAAATTAAACCTGGGATAGTACAGCAGGGCCAGCCTTCTCCTCTCTCCTTTCTTCTCTTTCCACCATTTTGGGAAGGGTTGAAGATGACACACAGTAGGGTTCTAGACCTTTGATAGCTAGGCTGAGGTTGGTCTTTATGGGGAGTCAGTTTTCTAACAGATAGCCCAGGAGGGACTCTAGTGTGATAATGCCTCTGGCCCTTACTGTTTTCTGTTATGGCTTGCTAATCTTGGGGTGTACAAGAATAAAAAATGATTGAGAAGGGAACAGAAGCAAAGAGAAGATGTGGATACTTGGTTCAGTTGAGAAGATGAGCCCATAGGTATGATATATAATAGACGGAAGGAGAAAAGAAGGAGTGTGATGTATATGTATGGAAAAGCCCCTGAAGAGTCTAAATTAAACAGAAATATGGAGCCCATTGGGTCCAAATTTCCATCCTAGCTCTTCTGCTTTCTACCTCTGTGATCTTGGACATCCCCACTGTAGTTAACTAGGCATCATGCTGCTTTATCTATGAAATGAGGATAATACCTACCTTGTGTGGTTCTTTTGTGGTTTGGAGAAAAGTAGATCAAGTTCTCAGAATGTTGCTTGGTAAATTTTTTCTAATACTTTAAATGTGCTAGGAGTAGGGGACTGATGGATAAATGTAACAATGTGGTCTTGGCTGTCTGTTTTGAAACTCCTTTAGTATTTATAATGCATGTATGGGTGGCCTTTTCACCCTGTTTATGACCTATTCACGGATATTATTATAATGACATTATCTCTGCTCGTATGTGAAGACACATTTTTGGATGCTAATATTCTTGGTGTATTATTTTATCTTTATTTAAGAATCTCAAGACGCCAGTTTCCAACATTTGATGCAGAGTTGAATATCTCTGATAATCTGACATTCCCTGTCTCAGTACAAGATAAATCATTTATTTTTGTCAGACTCCCAGAAGAAGATGCCAGTTCTCAGTCCTCAAAAAGTAACCATCAGTCTTGTAAGTATAAACCTTTATGTTTATAGGGTTAAATATTTCAGTTTTATAATTCAGTTATTAAATAACTACTTGTAGTTTTATTTGATAGTAATATAAATATTGCTAGTAAAACATTAGGCACTGAACATAAATTTATTTAATGTATTAATTTAATAAATTTATTAATCATCAAAAGCAGATTACTTTTGAATTTTGTAAAAAAGTAAGCTCATGCATACTAAAGGACTTAGTAAATATTTGTTGAGTATATAAGTGGATGTAGATGATTAGTTTGCTGTGCTCAGTTGCTCAGTCATGTCTGAGTCTTTGTGACCCTGTGGACTGTAGCCTGCCAGGCTTCCTCTGCCCATGGGATTCTCTAGGCAAGAATACTGGAGTGGGTTGCCATTTCCTCCTCCAGGGGATCTTCCTGACCCAGGGCCGAAGATGATTAGTTTACAATAAAGCAAGAGCCCCGGTAATCGCAAGTTTATTCTTAATGAATGAAGCTTTTTTTCAAAACAGCAATTGGAAACATTTGTTGTTTTGAGGACATTTGTGAAACAAAAGTGATGGCTGTCAAACTGTTGCTAAGCTGAGTTCCTAACAGTTCTGTTTCTAATAAAGTGGACAAACGTCACTTCTAATTAGGAGTATTAGGATAACAGCATGATAGGATTGAGAAAATGCATGGGACAAGGGACTCTTCTCCCTGTATGAGTCGTG
Source organism: Ovis canadensis (assembly GCF_042477335.2). NCBI lineage: Eukaryota > Metazoa > Chordata > Mammalia > Artiodactyla > Bovidae > Ovis > Ovis canadensis. The sequence continues at coordinate 159,319,129 of NC_091247.1, read as the reverse complement.
TCTCATCACTCCACCATTGGTAAAATGGGGGTCACAGTGACAGTATGGAACAGTTGTGGAAGTTGAGGGCATTTGTCAGTTTTGAGGAGCTATGTAAATGTTATTTTTTTGTAAATCAGTTCAGTCCAACTCTTTGTATCCGACTCTTTTCGACCCCATGGACTGCAGCACGCCAGGCCTTCCTGTCCATCACCAACTCCCGGAGTTTACTCAGACTCATGTCCATTGAGTTGGTGATGCCATCCAACTGTCTCATCCTCTGTCGTCACCTTCTTCTCCTGCCCTCAATCTTTCCCAGCATCAGGGTCTTTTCCAGGGAGTCAGGTCTTCACATCAGGTGGCCAAAGTATTGGGAGTTTCAGCTTCAACATCTGTCCTTCCAGTGAACATTCAGGACTGATTTCCTTTAGGATGAACTGGTTGGATCATGTAAATGTTATTTTTTTTTGTAAATAATAATAGATATTAAGTTATTACTCCAAATGAATTTATTTAAATAGATTATACCTTTGAATCTTTATATTATAAACTTACTTAGCAAGCGTTTAAAAATAGTGTAGTGGTTTACTCAAAATTGAATTGGTGAAGATTTAAATGGTTATTATTGAGAATTTATTGTAGTTGCCATAGTTCTTCAAATTATGCGCTTCTTACTTAGCAGCTTTCACTCAGCATGTGACATTAATTGACATCCAGCTTTGTATGTAAGCCTCTCCTCTTCTGTGTGTGTCCCATCTTAGTTCCCTTGGGTTAGTGTTCATTCACACGTTACAATATTCTTTTTTTCAATGAGATCATGTGATAATGGGATTCTATATATGTGTGTTTGGTGATTTTTTTTATTATAGAAATTATTTATATTCCTTAACAGAAGTCAAATGATACAGAAGTGTTTGAAATAAAAATTAATATTTCCTTCGATCATTCCCACTCCTCTTCCCCAGAGTCAACTCCCATAAAAGTTACATCCATAGGAAGAGCTTGGTGTTTATCTTTATAAAACTTAATTATATCCATGTGTACGTGCTAAGTCACTTCAGTCATGTCTAACTCTGCAACCCTATGGACTGTAGCCTGCCAGGCTGCCCTGTCCATGGGATTCTCCTGGCAAGAATAGTGGAGTGGGTTGCCATGCATACAGAGACCAATTTAGTTTTATATAAATTGGATTATAAGCTGTGTATTGTTTTTTGGCTTGTTTTTTATTCTACACGTTGTGAATAATTGCCTGGAAAATCCCATGGATGGAGGAGCCTGGTAGGCTGCAGTCTTGAGGTCGCTAAGAGTTGGACACAACAGAGCGACTTCACTTTCACTTTTCACTTTCATGCATTGGAGAAGGAAATGGCAACCCACTCCAGTGTTCTTGCCTGGAAAATCCCAGGGGCAGAGGAGCCTGGTAGGAGGCTGTCTATGGGGTCACACAGAGTCGGACACGACTGAAGCGACTTAGCAGCAGCAGCAGCAGTGAATAATTTAGATAATGTTTATCCTCACCACAGCTTAGTTCATAGTAGATATTAGTACAATTGAAGAAAATGAGACAGCTATCATTAAGAACTTTCTTTCTCTGCTGTTCCATTTAGATCTACCTGAAATAAGTTTAGTTTTATTTCTGGCACCCATTCTTTACATTAATGAGAATGTACTTAAAAAAGTTTCAGAATGGTAGCAGAGCTTAGCTGATGCTGTTTCTCTATCTTAATTATATCTTAATTATAAACTTCAGCTGGAAAATGAGTCTCTTCTTTAAGAGAATTGAATAAATACTCCATAGAGAGGCATATAGTACTTTTTCATGAATAATTAAGTATTATTACTTAACACTTAAGTAATAAGTATTTCTTAATAAATTACCCAGTTATTCCCATTATTGCAAGATACAAAGCCCTGAGACAGGCTTCGTAGCTGGGCTGGAATTCCAATGATGTTAAAATGAGAAAAAATGCATATCTTAGAATCAAGGAAATACAGTGTGTATATTGATCTGGAAAATGTAGGGAGAGTGAACAAATCAGGGAGCAGAACAGCATGATTCTGTACGTGTGAAACCTTTGCAAGCAGGGCTTGGCTGGAGGTGAGCTGAGTGTTGGCCATGTTTTACTGATAACACTTTCTTCATATGAAAAATGAAGGGCTCCGTGAGCAACTAATTCGGTTTTCCTAGAGCAAGGCTTACAAGTACTGGGCTTTTTCATTCCCTTTTGATTTATCTATGAGGGAAAGACCTAAAAACCTGAGATGTTTTTTCCCCAATTTTTATATCTTATCCCTTTCTTGAGAAATGTTCCCTGATTTGTAACATTGCTAAGAGAGATGAGAGGAAGCCAGCTTCTCAGGCTGTGAGGAAGGACAAGTTGTAAGTGGACATTATCACTGTCAGTGATCTGAGTGCTAAAAGAGGGAGGCTGGCCACCCTACCCTGTTGGAAAACTTATTTTACTTTCAAGGGCCTCAGTTTCACTTTCGTAGCAAGGATGTAATCAGTGGTGAGGGTTAAACTATTTAATAGCTGGCAGAGTCTGGTCACTATTGGAATAGATGCCCCTCCTGTGTCAGGGTTAACCTATTAGTTGTTGAATCATGGGGAGATCTGGGGATTCTGGAGGAGGCAAAGACATGGGTGGGGTTTGAGAGAGGGCTTTGTGGTGTTTGGGGAGTAGCTGTTTTCTAGTCTAGATATTATAAAAACATCTCCCTATTTTATACAGGTCTGTATCAGCTAAATGTCAGCTCTGGGTATAATAATACATGCATTATATGCATATTGTGATGATTAAATTAAAGATGAAATCACAGATGCAAAGCATATAGATTCTCAAACTACAACTGATGACCACTAGTGCCACCAGAGCTTAAAACAGAAGTCGTACATTAGTAATTCTGTTACATATTTTGTCCTAGAAACCATCAATAAATATGCAGTGATGATACTACAAATTAGGAGCTGTCTGGGCTAGTGGCTGAGAAAGAATGGCTGGAAGACATGCCTTCATTCTGGTTTCTTTTCTTCTGGCTGATGAAGCAAATAAGGTTGATGCTCCTGTGGTGAACCTGTATCCTGTTTGATGAGACCCCTTAGCAGGAATTCTGAATTAGTTTCCCCTCAGTCAGTCTCTCCCATCAGGAAGCTTCCATAAGCCTGTTATTCGTACCCACCAGAGGGCAGACAGAATGAAAACCACACTCATAGAAAACTAATCAAACTGATCACATGAACCATAGACTTGTCTAACTCAATGAAACTGTGAGCCATGCCGTGTAGGGCAGCCCAAGACGGACAAGGGTGGAGAGTTCTGACAAAAAGTGGTCCACTGGAGAAGGGAATGGCAAACCACTTCAGTATTCTTGCCTGGAGAACCCCATGAACAGTATGAAAAGGCAAAAAGATAGGACAGTGAAAGAGGAACTCCCCAGGTTGGTGGGTGTCCAGTATGCTACTGGAGATCAGTGGAGAAATAACTCCAGAAAGAATGAAGGGATGGAGCCAAAGCAAAAACAATACCCAGTTGTGGATGTGACTGGTGATAGAAGTAAAGTCCAATGCTGTAAAGAGCAATATTGCATAGTACTCTGGAATGTTAGGTCCATGAATCAAAGCAGATTGGAAGTAGTTAAATAGGAGATGGCAAAAGTGAACATTGACATTTTAGGAATCAGCGAACTAAAATGGACTGGAATGGGTGAATTTAAGTCAGATGACCATTATATCTACTACTGTGGGCAAGAATCCCTTAGAAGAAATGGAATAGCCCTCATAGTCAAACAAAGAGTCCGAAATGTAGTACTTGGATGCAGTCTCAAAAACGACAGAATGATCTCTGTTTGTTTCCAAGGCAAGCCATTCAAGTCTATGCCCCAACCAGGAATGATTCTATGAAGACCTCCTAGAACTAACATCCAAAAAAGATGTCCTTTTCATTATAGGAGACTGGAATGCAAAAGTCGGAAGTCAAGAGATACCTGTAATAACAGGCAAATTTGACCTTGGAGTACAAAATGAAGCAGGTCAAAGGCTAACAGTTTTGCCAAGAAAATGCTCTGGTCATAGTAAACACCATCTTCCAACAACACAAGAGAAGATTCTACATGTGGACATCACCAGATGGTCAATACTGAAATCAGATTGATTATATTCTTTGTAGCCAAAGATGGAGAAGCTCTATACAGTCAGCAAAAACAAGACCGGGAGCTGACTGTGGCTCAGATCATGAATTCCTTATTGGCAAATTCAGACTTAAATGGAAGAAAGTAGGGAAAACCACTAGACCATTCAGGTATGACCTTAATCAAATCCCTCACAATTATACAGTAGAAGTGAGAACTAGATTCAAGGGATTAGTTCTGATAGACAGAGTGCCCAGTGAACTATGGACGGAGTTTCATGACATTGTATAGGAGGCAGTGATCAAGACCATCCCCAAGAAAAAGAAATGCAAAAAGGCAAAATGGTTGTCTGAGGAGGCCTTACAAATAGCTGAGAAAAGAGAAGCAAAAGGTAAAGGAGAAAAGGAAAGATATACCCATTTGAATGCAGAGTTCCAAAGAATTGCAAGGGGGAATAAGAAAGCCTTCCTCAGTGATCAATGCAAAGAAATAGAGGAAGACAATAGAATGGGAAAGACGAGAAATCTCTTCAAGAAAATTATAGATACCAAGGGAACATTTCATGCAAAGATGGGCAGAATAAAGGACAGAAATGGTATGGACCTAACAGAAGCAGAAGATATTAACAAGTGGTGGCAAGAATACACAGAACTATACAAAAAAGATCTTCATGACCCAGATAACCATGATGGTGTGATCACTCACCTAGACCCAGACATCCTGGAATGTGAAGTCAAGTGGGCCTTAGGAAGCGTCACTACGAACAAAGCTAGTGGAAGCAGTGGAATTCCAGTTGAGCTATTTCAAATCCTAAAAGATGATGCTGTGAAAGTGCTGCACTCAATATGCCAGCAAATTTGGAAAACTCAGCAGTGGCCACAAGACTGAAAAAGGTCAGTTTTCATTCCAATCCCAAAAAAGGGCAAGGCCAAAAAATGTTCAAACTACTGCACAATTGCACTCATCTCACACACTAGCAAAGTAATGCTCAAAATTCTCAAAGCAAGGCTTCAACAGTATGTGAACCGTGAACATCCAAATGTTCAAGCTGGATTTAGTGAAGGCAGAGGAACCAGAGATCAAATTGCCAACATCTGCCAGATCATCAAAAAAGCAAGAGAGTTCCAGAAAAACATCTACTCTTGCTTCATTGACTATGCCAAAGCTTTTGACTGTGTTCAGTTCAGTTCAGTCACTCAGTCATGTCCAACTCTTTGCAACCCCATGAATCTCAGCACACCAGGCCTCCCTGTCCATCACCAAATCCTGGAGTTCACCCAGACCCATGTCCATCAAGTCCGTGATGCCATCCAACCTCACAACAAATTATGGAGAATTCTTAAAGAGATGGGAATACCAGACCATCTAACCTGCCTCATGAGAAATCTGAATGCAAGTCAAGAAGTAACAGAACTGGACATGAAACAACAGACTGGTTCCAAATAGGGAAAGGAGTACGTCAAGGCTGTATATTGTCACCCTGCTTATTTAACTTGTATGCAGAGTACATCATTCAAAATGCGGGCTGGATGAAGCACAAGCTGGAATCAAGATTGCCAGGAGAAATATGAATAACCTCAAATATGCAGATGACACTACCCTTATGGCAGAAAGCGAAGAAGAGCTAAAGAGCCTCTTGAAAGTAAAAGAGGAGAGTGAGAAAGTTGGATTAAAACTCAACATTCAGAAAACTAAGATCATGGCATCTGGTCCCATCACTTCATGGCAAATAGATGGGGAAACAATGGAAACAGTGACAGATTTTATTTTCTTGGGCTCCAAAATCACTGTAGATGGTGAGTGCAGTCATGAAATTCAAAGACACTTGCTCTTTGGAAGAAAAGTTATGACCAACCTAGACAGCATATTAAAAAGCAGAGATACTACTTAGCCAACAAAGGTCCATCTAGTCAAAGCTATGGTTTTTCTAGTAATCATGTACTATATGGTTTTTCATGTAGTCATGTACTATATGGTTTTTCATGTAGTCATGGACTATAAAGAAAGCTGAGTGCTGAAGAATTGATGCTTTTGAACTGTGGTGTTGAAGACTCTTTAGTCCCTTGGACTGAAAGGAGATCCAACCAGTCCATCCTAAAGGAGATCAGTCCTGAATATTCATTGGAAGGACTAATGCTGAAGCTGAAACTCCAATACTTTGGCCACCTGATGGAAAGAACTGACTCACTGGAAAAGACCCTGATGCTGGGAAAGATTGAAGGCAGGAGGAGAAGGGGACGACAGAGGATGAGATGGTTGGATTGCATTACTGACTCAATGGACATGAGTTTGAGTAAGCTCCGGGAGTTGGTGATGGACAGGGAGGCCTGGTGTGCTGTAGTCCATGGGGTCACAAAGAGTCAGACACAACTCAGGGACTGAACTGACTGATTGAAACAGTGTTATAATTCAGTGCTTTTCTGTGTTAACCTTTTTCTCTTGAATTATCAGATTTATATTCTGCAGTTAGTACTTTACTCCAAGAAAAGGACCTAGAAGATGTGAAAACATCACAATTTATTGCCTTTAGAAGGTAAAGCATTTACAATATTTTATTGTTTTTAAAAGTGGAACTTTTAAATTTCATACGTTACTAATCTAGATGCTGTTGAAATGGGAGACTCTAGTAGTTCATCACTGTGAATCCTCTCTTATTTTGAGGTCCTTCTTTGGTAGACCCAGCAGAAGGCAGCTTTTAAAGAGGGCTGTTCATTCATACGTTCATTCATTTATTGGTCACACTGCACAGTTTGTGGGATATTAAATCCCTGACTAGGGATAGAACCCAGGCCCATGGCAGTGAGAGTACTGAGTCCCAACCACTGGACCACCAGAGAATTCCCTAAAGAGGGCTCTTTCTACCAAATATTATATTTGGTAACTAATAGGAAATCTGAATGGAAGAAATACTTTTATATTTAAATCAAAATTACCAAATACCATTTCCTGAGGAAAGTTCTGGAAACTTTTGATAGAACCCCATATATCATAATTGTTGGTAATAGAAATCTACGTGAAAGAGATTCCATTAAAGTGACCCTTGCATTTTCCTGTGTTGTAGGCAGGACTGTGACGTGATCAACGCCTGCTGTTGCAAGCACTACACAGGACGTCTAATCAAGTAAGGACAGTGCTTCCTGGATTCACTGTACTTTTGTTTGTTTATCATTGTAGTTGCATATTTAAAAATCTTTATTCTCCATTGTTAAGTCAGCTGATTTCTTCAATTAAGTATGATATAGATCCTTAGGAATTTTTGGTAATCAGCGTAATGAGAAAAATAAGGAATAAAATTGTCCTTGTGGTTTCCTACTTCTAGCCTCTGCAAACTGAGCTTTGAGAATTTATGGCAATTTTTCAAATTAGATATGTGTGGAATGTATTCAGGAACCTTAGCAACAGGATGCCTGCAGAGAGCACCTTAGGTGAACATCTGTCAGGGAAATAAGTGAATAGAAAAGCCATGCTGTTCACACGTAGGACAGGCTACATAACTTCTCTTGCATGTATCAACAGGGCTTCCCTTGTGGCTCAGCTGGTAAAGAATCCACCTGCAATGCAGGAGACCCCAGTTTGATTCCTGGGTTGGGAAGATCTCCTGGAGAAGGGAAAGGCTACCCACTCCAGTATTCTGGCCTTGAGAATTCCGTGGATTGTGTTAATCCTGCTGCTGCTGCTAAGTCACTTCAGTCGTGTCTGACTCTGTGCGACCCCATAGACAGCAGCCCACCAGGCTCCCCCGGCCCTGGGATTCTCCAGGCAAGAACACTGGAGTGGGTTGCCATTTCTCCAACGCGTGAAAGTGAAAAGTGAAAGTGAAGTTGCTCAGTCGTGCCCGACTCGTAGCGACCCCCATGGGATCACAAAGAGTTGGACACAACTGAGTGACTTTCACTTAATAATAATAATACCATTTATTAAGTGTAGAGAATCCAGAAATGTGTAAGTTACTGAAGGATCTCCTTGTCTATTGAGGAAAGACAGAAAATACCATGATAGGTACCCCAACAAAGGGTTAAAAAGCACACGATTGGGGCCATCGAGTCTGGGTCTCAGTCTTGAACAGGCAGTTTCACCCTTCCATGTAAGTAAGAGCATACTTAGAATTTCCCTCATAAAGTTGTAGTAAGGATGAAATGAAATAACATGCCTAAAGCACTTACCAATTTGCTGCTATTATTCTGATATAGTGTCATAATTATTATACTAGAAATATGTATAAATGTGTGAGACTTGAATTGGAGTAGTGATAACAGATTGAAGAGGAGAGGATGAATTTAAAAGGGAGAGTCGATAAGATTTTTGGTAACTTTTGGAATGTGAAGGGAAAGACAGACATCAGCCTTTATGCCAAAATTTCTAGCTTGAAAAAAGTCAGCTGGGAAATGTTGAGTTTGAGGTGCTGCAGTGAGTGTAGGTAATCAGACCACAACCGTGGCAGCCTCCTGATTTCTTGGTGACCTTGGGAGAACAAAAGTGATAAAAAGAGTCTGTGGAAATTATTTTGAGAATTGGATCAGATCTGAGTGGGAGTCAGTGCATAAAAACAATGAAATTGTGGTTTTCCAAATTCTCATACTGTATTCTTATTTTCTATCCCAGAAACCATCAGAATAGACTTGAATTTGGAGTTGGTGATAAAATTTGTTGTACCAAGAATGCATATCTCTCAGAGTTACTCCCTGAAAATACCTTCAACAGTCAACAAAATAATGAATTAAAAGCTAGTGGTGAAGACTTTAATGGTGGTACTCCTGGTTTTGCTAAAAATAAGCATGACTTTGAAAGTGGTACTCGACTCTGCAATGGAGAAATATTTTTTATAACAGCGGTAGGTGATAACAGAAAAATAGTACCTTTTTACCTATGAGGGATAGATTTGGTTTTCTTTTTATTGCCTGAGGATTGATTCAGAATCTAATCATATGAGAGCTGACATTTTTCTTCCATAATTTTTTGTTAAGAACTTTTGGCTTTGTATCCGTGAGGAATCTTGATTTGTAGTTTTCCAGTGACATCTTTTCTGATTTTATGAGGCCAACTAATTCTGGCCTCATAAAATTAGTTGGGAAATGTTCCTTTCTCTTACATTTTCTGGGAGACGTTGTGAAGAAACACATTTTTAATAAGTTTGAAGTGCTCAAGTAACAAAACCAAGGGACAAGTGACACACTTATGTTTTACAAAGCAGCATTTCCTTGGTTGCTGCTTAAATACAGAAGCTGTAGAAGTGGTCTCCTTGAATTTGCCCTCATTGTATAAACACCTTTGTAAACTTAAAGTTTATTCTTAAAATTCGTAAAGAAAAGTGAACTCTTTGCCAGAAATATATGCAGACTTATACAGTCACTGCAAGAAGTAAAATGTATACTCTTCAGAGCAAGAACAGCAATACAGACTGTTCTCCGAAGAGTCAAATGAAGGTTAAATTTCAACGACCAAAAACTTCCACTTATGTTTATTAAAATATTTGGGTGTGTCTGTATTCAGTTGGTGCTCAAGCATAGATTTTAAGCTCTTTGAAATTCTTAACAATGATTCATGCTGTTTATAAGGTGGCATTTTATGTTCAATCCCAAATAGACCTTTGCAGAGTACGTATTTGAAAACATAAAGAGCAGTTATTTGTTTTGGTGACAGGATAAAACTGATGTAACTTTTGGAAAGAAAAGATTTTTGACCATTAATAATATGGCTGGCCTGGAAGTAACTGTGGATTTTGGGAAACTAATGCAATATTGTCACATAAAACATGCATGGGCAAGAACGATTCATACTTTTCAGGTAAGAGTGGACTTTTATAAAGTGATTTAAATAGCTTTTCAAGACGGAGTACATTGCATTGTTTTCTTCCTAATTTTTATTGCTTTTATTATTTTTTAAATTAATAAACAAAATACACAGTAGCACAGAAACTACTGTATAGACGCTAACGTTTTGCTTGTTCTGCTTCAGAGCTCTCTCTGTTTTCCAGATCTAAGACACTGTAGTTAAAGCCTCATTCTGCAGGTGTTCCTCCTCCTTCTCCCAGGGGGAGGGATCAGGACTGGGAGGACTGAATTTCCCCCTTGCTCTGTCTCCAGTGTCACTTGGCATGGCACTCTTAGTTCAGTTCAGTTCAGTCGCTCAGTGGTGTCCAACTCTTTGCGACCCCATGAATTGCAGCACGCTAGGCCTCCCTGTCCATCACCATGTCCTGGAGTTCACTCAGACTCATGTCCATCGAGTCGGTGATGCCATCCAACCATCTCATTCTCTGTCATCCCCTTCTCCTCCTGCTCCCAATCCCTCCCAGCATCAGGGTCTTTTCCATTGAGTCAACCCTTCACATGAGGTGGCCAAAGTATTGGAGTTTCAGCTTCAGCATCAATCCTTCCAATGAACACCCAGGACTGATCTCCTATAGAATGGACTGGTTGGATCTCCTTGCAGTCCAAGGGACTCTCAACAGTCTTCTCCAACACCACAGTTCAAAAGCTTCAATTCTTCGGCGCTCAGCTTTCTTCACAATCCAACTCTCACATCCATACATGACCACTGGAAAAACCATAGCCTTGACTAGATGGACCTTTGTTGGCAAAATGACGTCTCTGCTTTTTAATATGCTGTCTAGGTTGGTCATAATTTTCCTTCCAAGGAGTAAGCGTCTTTTAATTTCATGGCTGCAGTCACCATCTGCAGTGATTTTGGAGCCCAGAAAAACAAAGTCAGCCACTGTTTCCACTGTTTTCCCATCTATCTGCCATGAAGTGATGGGACCAGATGCCATGATCTTAGTTTTCTGAATGTTGAGCTTTAAGCCAACTTTTTCACTCTCCTCTTTCACTTTCATCAAGAGGCTTTTTAGTTTCTCTTCACTTTCTGCCATAAGGGTGGTATCATCTGCATATCTGAGGTTATTGATATTTCTCCCGGCAACCTTGATTCCAGCTAGTGCTTCTTCCAGCCCAGCATTTCTCATGATGTACTCTGCATATAAGTTAAATGAGCAGGGTGACAGTATACAGCCTTGACATACTCTTTTTCCTATTTGGAACTAGTCTGTTGTTCCATGTCCAGTTCTAACTGTTGCTTCCTGACCTGCATACAGGTTTCTCAAGAGACAGGTCAGGAGGTCTGGTATTCCCATCTCTTTCAGAATTTTCCACAGTTTATTGTGATCCACACAGTCAAAGGCTTTGGCATAGTCAAGAAAGCAGAAATAGATGTTTTTCTGGAACTCTCTTGTTTTTTTGATGATCCAGTGGATGTTGGCAATTTGATCTCTTGTTCCTCTGCCTTTTCTAAAACCAGCTTGAACATCTGGAAGTTCTGTAGAAGCCATATTAAGGAGTTAGGACTTTTTTGAGAGCCCAGGGAGCCATTAATGGGTTTTAAGCAAAATCTGATGTGGCTGGGTTTGCACTTAACAGATGTGGCTGCTTGGAGGACAGTGTGTTGCAGTAATGTGGGTACAGGGAGACTGATTATGAAGCTGTTAAATTTTTCTCAGTGAGACTTATAGGATACTTAAGAACTCAGCTAAGTTTAGGTAGACATTTACCTGTTTAGGAAAACACAATATAAAGTACAAGGGCAGGGTGGTGGTTCTGTATATCTGGCAAATGTATTTAGTTTTTGTAGAAATAAGGATCATTTAAATTCATTTCTGAGATTCAGCAGCATTAGAAGGAAATGTTTATCAAACTTTTGGGCTTCCCTTGTAGCTCAGTCAGTAAAGAATCTGCCTGCAGTGCAGGAGACCCGGGTTCGATCCCTAAATTGGGAAGATCCCCTGGAGAAGGAAATGGCAGCCCACTCCAGTATCCTTGCCTGGAAAGTCTCATGGACACAGGAGCCTGGTAGGCTGCAGTCCAGGGGGTCATGAAGAGTCGGGCACAACTGAGCAACTAACACTAAGCCATGATCTGAAGTGTTGATTCAAACGCTCTGTGTCCAGGAAGGTGGAAGTGTTTGGTGTGTACAGGGTTTGTTTTTAAGTGCAAATCTGTATTTTATACATGCTTCATCTTGTTCTTTGTCTTTCCACAATTCCTCTTTCAGCAGAGGAATGTGGGAGCTTTGGGAGAGAGAATGGTTCCAGCCCTTTCTTAGTCTACATTGGCCACTGAAAACATAGGGATTAAGGATAGCCACAGTTTGATATTGTTTTCTTGAAATTGTTTTCTCACAGTTACTTGGTGACATTGGGCATTTTTCTGGCCTATACAGTTCTTGGTTGGCTAAACCCCCAAATCAAAGGTTTGTTGTTCTATTTTGTTTATTTTGATAAACGTACCAACAATAAATGGTTCAACATCAGAAAAATACGGAAAATGGAAGAAAAAAAATAATCCATAGGTTTAACAGACTGGTTGCATTTTTGGTAGAATTTCCTTCCTGTCTTATTTATCTTGTTTTTGTTACATATTCATGTTCACTTTGTATTTTTTAGATCAGAATAATTTTATTTTGTGTTACATGGTTATGATCATTTTTATACATATGTCTCTAGTTTTTAAAAATCTTGTTATATTGTAAAGCATCTTTGATATTTGCAACATATATAGATACTTGATGTAGAAAAATATGTTCACCTTATATTTATTTATCTGTTGTCCTGTTACTGGATATTTCAGGTGTGTGCTTTTGTTCTATAAGTAACATACATAAAGCCCATACAGCCATTCCAAATCCTTTTATTAGGGACGGTTTAGCACTGCATGCATTTTGAAGTGTATTGCTGGGTTTCTGTAAACCAGTTGTGGGTCTCTGACACCTACACTTAGCAGCATAGTTGGAAAATGGGAATTCTGGGATAATTAACAAAATGAATCCCACCTCAGGGGGATTCATCTGAGTACTCTGGCCGGGTTGAATGTGCTTGAGAGCACTTGGAGGACTTGTCTCCTTTCTACCTTTGTCGACTGTCCGGGAAGGAAACCCACTGTGCGGTAGTAAGACTGCCCCATGCACTCTTTCCTCTCAGGGGTCGGAGGAGAAGACAGTCGTGTACGTGGTGGGGAAGGCAGGCCGCCAGCACTGGCAGCACGTGTACACCGCCGTGACCCGGGGCCGCTGCAGAGTGTACGTCATCGCAGAGGAGTCTCAGCTTCGGAGTGCCATCATGAGAAAGAGCGTTCCTAGGAAAACTCGTTTAAAACATTTTCTGCAAAACAAACTTTCCAGGAGCTGTACGTCTCCAGCAGAGTTTGCTTCCTCATCAAAGAACCCTGAAGACAGCAGGGGACCCAGCACACAGCCGTCAGCATCTCCACTCTCTACAGTCACAGCTGACATGGTGACAAATGACAGCTGTGGAAGTGGGGACCCTGTGGCTGATGACACGCTGCTTGCCTTTGCTGAAGGATGGGAATTATCTTCACATGATGAAGTGGATGCAACTAAGGATCCGTCACAACTGAGAGGGTCCAAAAGAACATGTTGCTTGCATGATGCTGAAAGTCCAAGCAAAATTCTTATGGTAGGACTGATATTCAGGTTTTATTTAAATACTACTGGCCTCAGTGTGCTTATAAATGACTGTGTGTTCTTATTACTGCTACACAGTGCTGCAGAACTCACAGAGCAACTGTTGCTCTCACGTCTGTCAGGTTTCCATTCTGCTTCTATATCCAGTTGAATCTTAGTTTGATCTTGGTTGGATGTTGCTCCCTCTGCTTGAGGCTGGCACTCTGGATAGTGTTGATGGATTGATGAGTGGGGCTGGCACGCCAGGAGGATCTTCCTAATCTTCCGTCACCTTCTTTGCTCATCTTCCTCATCACCTTCCCCTCCCTTCCATAGGTGTGGTCTCACTTTGTTCCCCACAGCTCCCTTGAAGTGGCTGGTCCCAGTCATCTTGCCAACTTCAGAGGTCTTTCCTTAGGTCTCGTTCTGGACTTTTCCCCCTGACAGTCCGTATTTTTAACTGCAATTGCTAGTTCCATGTTTCCTTCTCTTGGTTTCAGTGTTCCCTGATTTAATACTTCCCCTCTGCCTCTGGCTCATCTTCCCTTCATTTCTTCACTCCTTTTCTTCTCCTTCTCAGACCAGAGACATCTTTCCAAGGTTCAGTTCTCTTTTCCCTTGAGAACTGATCTTGTTCTCAGTTTTAGCTGTTTAGCTTCTGCATTGTGGTTTGTTCAGCAAATAGTTCTCAGCTGTCAACTACACTCCAGGCACTGGGAATTCATGCCTAGGTGGCCCGTGGTGGAGATGGACAGGCTGTGTAAGAAACTTGGTGTTTCAGTAAGTGTTTCACCAAGTTAAGTGTTTCACTGAGTGCTGTTAATGCTGAAAGTGAAAGTGAAGTCACTCAGTCGTGCCCGACTCTTTGCAACCCCGTGAACTGCAGCCTACCAGGCTTCTCCGTCCATGGGATTCTCCAGGCAAGAGTACTGGAGTGGGTTAATGAACCACCCTCCTAACCACCCCCGCCCTCAAAATCTATGCATTTGTTCCTAGAGATTGACTTTCTGGAGCCTCAGCCCAGCCTCTTCCTCTCTTTCCTAATTTCTCCATTTTAAACATTTTTCCGTTTTCCCAGTTGAAATCTTGGAGTCTCTAGATTTGCATTACTTTCACCCTTTACCTCCAGATAGTTGCTGGGTTTATTGCAAAATATGTCTCCTGGGGATTTCTTCCATCTCATTAAGTCTGTGCTGTTTTAGATCTTGACCTTCTTGGATGATTGCTGACCTTGCTGCCTTCCCTCCTCTTGTTCCCATTCTGCTGATGTACCCTACACCTTGTTACCAGATGCACCCCCTAAGTGCTGAGCTCATCCCTTTGTTCAGAAGCCTTCAGTGGCTCCTTAGGACCTGCTGTGTAAATTCCACGTGCTGTAGCTCAGCATTTGAGGCTTTCCTCTGTTTGGTTCCATCTTTCCCAACATCATTTCTTTTCCCACTATTCCTTTTTTGGTTTGTTTTTTTGCTTTTGTTTTTGTCACTCTAATCTCTACCACATTCAACCAAACTTATTCATGTCTCTTCCTTTTGGTTTTTGTTCTGCAACTTGGCTTGGATGCCTCCTTCTCTCTGCATCCCCTCATTCAGCATTTAGAAAAAAAACGGTAGCTCTTCTGTTGGTCACTGATCTAAGTGATCTAGAGGGGAAAAAAGCAGGTTCTTGGCTTCATGGCCATTACGTTGTACCATTTATTCAAAGGCAACCCATACCAGAGAAAATAAAATTTCCAGAGTAAGAAAGATCCTATAAAGAAGATACAGGTGATGAGGTAGGCAGTGGTCAGGAGGGGTTAAAGGGGCAGGAGGTGGTCCTGGGCTATGATGGTCTGGTAAGTCCTCTCTGAGGAGGTGATATTTGAGCTGAGCACTAAAAGGTGCAAATAAGCCAGCCAGGTGGGGCTCCAAGGAAGAGTGTCCCAGACAGAGGGTGTAGAAGATGCAAGGCCTGAAGAGGAATGACTTCATTAGAAGAGGAAGAGAGACCTGTGTGCCTAGTGAGTGAGAAAGAGAGAGTATGTAATGTTAAAGAGAGAGGCAGAACCACGGAAGGCAACTAGGATTTCATTCTACTTGCAGTGGGAATCCATTGCTGGGCTTTTAGCAAAGGTGTAATACCATCTAATGTATGCTTGACAACCACCCCTCCAGCTGCGGTGGAGAGTGACCTGGGGAAAGGAAGGTGGAAGCGAGAAGACCAGTCATCCCAGGGAGAACAGTGAAAGAGCAGGGAGGGGGCTGGAAAGTGGTTGGATTTTTTTTTTCCCTTTAATTTGGCTGTACCGTACAGTATGTGGGATCTCAGTTCCCACAGGGAGCAGAGAACAGACTCGTGGCCCCTGCATTGGAAGTGCTGAGTCTTAACCATTGGACTGCTTGGGAAGTCCCCAGTGGTTGGAGTCTTGATACCCATTGAAGATGGGGTCTGTCTGACTTGTTGATT
The DNA here is from genome assembly GCF_042477335.2 of Ovis canadensis. NCBI lineage: Eukaryota > Metazoa > Chordata > Mammalia > Artiodactyla > Bovidae > Ovis > Ovis canadensis. Next base: position 159,303,130 of record NC_091247.1, on the reverse strand, counting down.
GGATGTGAGGGAGTAAAACAAACAGTAACCCAGGATGATTCCTCGATTTCTGCCTGAAGCAGCTTGGTGAATTGTATTGCCGTTTCTTGAGATAGGAAAGACATGAGGACAGCTGGGTTTGGGGAAATGAAGAGATCTCTTTTGACATGTTGTGTTCAGGTTATCAATTAGACGTATATGTGAATTTATTGAGAAAGGCAGTGGCTGGTAGAGAAGTTTAGAGCCTCAGGGTAGGTTAGGAAGTTGTTCAGTCGTTAAGTCACGTCTGACTCTTTGGCAACCCCATAGACTGTAGCCCGCCAGGCTCCTCTGTGCATGGGATTTCCCAGGCAAGAATACTGGAGTGGGTTGCTATTTCCTTCTCCAGGTGACCTTTCTGACCCAGGGATTGAACCCATGTCTCCTGCATTGGCAGGTGGATTCTTGACCACCGAGCCACCAGGAAAGCCCAGAATGTCCAGTTAGGAGTCATTAGCATATAATGGTGGACTAACTTGAGGAGACACCACAGGTAGAAGAGACTTTAAGGCTTTTTTTGGTTGGATACTCCTGACTTTCAGAGATCTGGCGGAGGAGACTGAAAAGAAGTGTGAGTGAGAGAGAAGGGAGACTGGTGGGGGGGAGGGGACGAAAGCCTGCCCAGAGCGACTTGGGCAGGGACTAGGAGGTGAGGAGTAAAGGGCAAGTAGGGGCAGGGCTCTAGAGGGAGGCTGCTATGAAGAGGAGCAGAGAGGTAGGTGGTGTGTGGATGGAGGACTCATGGCCAAGGAAGGATTTATTGGCTTATTTATTGTGGGAGGAATAGGAAGTTTGTTACTTCCTGGTTCAACGGAAGACAGGAAATTTGTGATTGAGAGAGAGGGGATCATTGCAGGCATGGAGCCCTGAAGGGGGTGAGATGGGGACAGTCCAGAGCATGAGCAGCCAGGGCTGGCAACAGGGGCTCCTCCTTCCATGGCATTTGAAGGGAGGGAGTGCAGTGCGTTGTTGGGCTGTGTGGAGGGAAGGTGAGGCAGTTCTTGTCGGGTTGCCTTCTCCCATCCTTTCTCTTTCCCTCGCAGAGTCCAGCTCCGTTTCTGGTTTGTTCCTGAAGTGGCTGCAGCACAGTGCGTCTCCTGTGCTGCGCTGGGAGCCGCCGTCCGCTTGACTCTTGAGGACACATGTTTGATTCACATGATTGCTCATCACATGATAACACTGTAAAAATGCACAGCGATTAAAATATAAACTGAGTATGGCAGGGAAGCCTCTTTTAAAACAAATCAGACCTCCAGCGTCTTCTTTCAGGTTCAGGCTCAAAGCCGTACTTGTTCTGGTAGTGCTCCCTCCTTGCTTTAAGAATTCCTTTGAGAATCACTTTTAGAGACAGTAAGAGATCCTTTTGAATGTTTATCAGGGAAGCAAACTTCTACTGAGACCTCTTTTGGTGTTTAGAAATAATCCAAAATCATTTGTTTCCTAGTTTTAGAAGTTAGACGATCCAAGTCGGTGATGCTGTTTTGTGTAAAAAAGATGGGATTCTAAATTAGCTCCAAGTGTAGTTCTTACACAAGCGTAAGAATTGCTTTCTGTGCCAGCAGCAGACTTGTTAAGGGTGAGTCTTTAGGCTTCCAGCATGGTGACAGTTATAAGAAGGGGCTGCTGTGGGAACTCAGAGGAGAAAGTGTTAATGTAACCTGCCTTTACCAGGCTGAGCTCTAAAGGAAACTTCTCTACTTCTGAGCCCACATGGATGTGAGATCTTCAAAAATTCTCAAACAGGGTGCCCCACAAAAGGGTCTCAAAGGCATATTAGACAACAACAGGTATGGAATAGCGTGGGTGGAACACGGCATACAAATGAGAAGTTGAGCTGAGGACACTTGGGAAAGAGACCAAGGCTCTCCTAAAGACATTGTATATCTACTGATTGCAGTGGAGAGCACTGGAAGCATTTTAAAAGCTCTGTGAATTGAAATTTATGAAGCTGACTTTGCAGTTCAGTGGATATGGTTAGGGAGAGACTAGGGGCTGAGTTCCCAGCAAAAAGATGATTTCAGTAGGTTGGGCAAAATGACTAGGTTCTAAAGAGGTAGTAGAGATGCTAAGGGATAGAGTCAGTGGACATAATGGACAGTTGTATGTAAGGCTGAGCCTCAGGATGATTCCTAGGCTTCGGCCTTGGACATCTGGGTGGCTCCAAATAACATTAACCAGAATTGGGAAAAGAGGCCAAAGGACAGGTTTTGTGTAGAAAGTGATGAAAGTGGACATAGCAGAAAAAATATTTTTTTCTTCTTCTTCAAAGTAGTAAGATCACTGCTGATACTTTCATTCGGTGCGCATGCTCAGTCGCTAAGTTGTGTCCAACTCTTTGCGGCCCCATGGACTGTATCCTGCCAGGCTCCTCTGTCCCTGGGATTTTCCAGGCAAGACTACTGGAGTGGGTTGCCATTTCCTTTTCCAGGGAGTCTTCCTGACCCAGGGATCAAACTCAAGTCTCCTCAGTCTCCTGCTTTGGCAGGTGGATTCATCACCACTGAGCCACCTGGGAAGCCTTTGTTTCATTCTGTACTCGAGATCAACTCGGCTGAGAGAGAATTTCCGTCTCAGCTAAAAATACTTAAGAAAACAAAACAAAGCTGTGTTAACCTCATACAGAGACCCTGGGATAAATAAAGCGTTTGACCTGGAGCAGAAAGCAGGCAATTCCAAGGAAAGAAAGAATCTTTTTCTACAAGTTTCTGCTTTTTATTTCTTAGCACCAATGTTGGAGGGAGGAATTACGGTTTGTATGATGGTGCAAAGAGAAATTGGCAGCACTATTTATCTTCAGTTTTGAGCTTGCCAAGGCTTCTAAGCTGCGGGGGAGGGTAGCGTCACAAAAGGTCTGTGAACACAGAGAGTGACGGTAGGGGCTGCCCAGCGCTGGCTGTTAGCACTGCATGATGGCTGCAGCACCAACAAAGTTGTCTCCGTGAAAAGGATCAGTTTCTCACATGCTTTGCCAGACGTATGTGGCATTTGCAAGAATCCCTAGAAACAAGGAAACTAGAATTCAAACATCAGGACTGATAAACTAAGGACTTCTCATGTTTTATAATAATATACTTTCAGGTGCATCGAGATGTGTCATTTGTAAAAGATCGAATTCAATGACAAGGGCTGCCCACATTCTCATCCTTCATATTCACATTGCTGCCTGAGAGCCAAGTCTTTAAATTCTACACATACCAATGACTGAAATGCCCAAGCCCCTCCCTCCTAGATGAAAACGTTTGCTTTTTCATCGATTCATAGCTCTGAGTTTTTAAAAGAATCTTCAAAGAAAATTTGACCTGTTGTTTTCTTCTTCTTCTTTTGCCTAACCTCCCACCACTGAACAAAAAAAGTGGGGGGACAAAAACGAACCTTAAAAACATATATGTAAAATACTGCTAAATTTTATCTGTTTAAAGCATTGCTTTCCAGAATTTTTTGAAAGCAAATGACATTTTCACTTTAAAAAAAAAGTTAGGAAAGATGTCCTGTAGTCCCTGAATAAAGATAGTCCTTGTATTCCTCAGGGTTCCTTAGAGAGACAGAACCAATAGGGTGTGTGTCTATATCTGTCTATCTAATCTGTCTAATCTATCTTTTGGGATTTATTTCAAGGAGTTGGCTCATGCCATTGTGAGGGCTGGTGATGTTAGAGTCCAAAATGCGCAGGTAGGCTGGCTGAGAGGACACTCAGAGAAGAGTTAATTTCATGGTGCTCTACAGCAGAATCCCTTCTTCCTTGGGGGAGATCAATTTTTTCTGTTTAGGCTTTGACTGGATAAAGCCCACCTATGTACACTTTGGAGGGTAACCCATTTTACTTAGTCTACTGATTTAACTGTTAGTCTCAAGAAACATGTAGAACAGTATTTGGCCAAATATTCGGGTACTGTGGCTTAGCCACATTGACACATAAAATTAACTACCACAGTTCTCTAAACTGAGCAGATTTAGCAAGATGAATGAATTGAATTTTATTTTTCTCTTTCTCTGCAGTGAAGCTTTTTTGTGACTGTACTGGTCCATTGACTAGTGCTTGGGAATCCTAATAGTGCCAAGAGTTGCAGCGTTTCAGCTTAACCACACCTATGGCTGGCATCATGGACGGGCATCCTGGGCAGTCGGTCATACAGGGCTTCCTGCTTAGAAGGAACCCTATGCTTGCAATGTTCTCTGCTTGTCATCTTGAAATTCCTAATTTTTGGACAAGGGGCCCACATTTTAATTTTTTTTAAATTATGTGTTTATTTGTCTGTGTCAGGTCTTTGTTGCTGTGTGCGAGCTTTCTCTAGCTGTGGCAAGCGGGGGCTGCTCCGTGTTGCCATGCCTGGGCTTCTCGTGTTCTCTGGTTGCAGACCACAGGCTCTAGGCACGTGGGCTTCAGTAGCTGTGGCTCACAGGCATAGTTGCCCTGTGGCATCTTCCCAGACCATAGCTCGCACCCGTGTCCTCTGCACTGGTGGGTGGATTCCCATCCACTATACTACCAGGGAAGTCCACCCACATTTTACTTCTGCACTGCCAAATTATGTCGTGGACCCTGTCCACACTTTTAGAAGTTAGATATATGTACTTATTCAGCAAATAGTCACTTCTGTATGCCAGTCCTGGAGGTGGGGACTGGGGTTTTCACAGTAAGCCTAAGCAGAATGACAACTGATTGTTCTGGTGTGCTCAAGAAGTGGGAAAATGTATGAAGTTCCTGAGAAGCAGTCAGAGGGAATAGAAGTACATAGGGTAGACCAACTACATTTCTATAAAACTAATGGTATTTTTATTGTTCCAACAGGTGGAAGAATCATCTCCACAAGTATCTTCTAAGCTTCAGAATCTGAGACTAAATAGTTTAACCCCCAGGCAACTTTTCAAATCCACAAATAATCAAGAAACTTAGTTTTACTTCAGATTGCTCAAAGTAATTATCTGTTTTTTCCATTCAATACAAAATGAAATCATGGCTTCAAAGGATTAAGACAAAAGAGGACGTCTGTTAATGAGTTCTATTTTAAGGTATTTGTATTAGCAACTGTTTTCAATTTATTCATCAAAGAAAATCTTAATGATACTGACCTCTGTCATCAGGAGAACTGGTAGCACTGGTCATAATATGACGGAAAGATATGTTATATATGTATTTTTTAAAAACTCTGTACTTCCGTGTTCAGTTGCTCAGTTGTGTCTGACTCTTTGCAGCCCCATGGACTGTATATCCTGCTAGGCTCTTCTGCCCGTGGAATTTTAAAAGTGTTTTAAAATTGTTTTATTTTTAGAATAATGCCTTATTAACTTCCATCATCATTGTGGGTGATCTTTGCTAATGGGTTGAAGCAATGGTAAAGATAAACTAATTACATCTCTTAAATTGTTAGCACAGATTCTAGGGTATTTTGTGTAAACTGGTCACCTCACAAGGGTGCCACTTGCTCTATCACTGCTGCCTGGTTCTCGCAGGTACACTTTCCTAGAAATTCCTTCTGAGCAGGAATTTCATTGGTCTTTGTATAATTTAAGACATAATATGCATCATGTTGGTTTAATACTTCTATATTGCAATATTACCACTGTAGCATTAACATGTCTATCATGTCACACAGTTATTATTGTTTTAAAAATATTCCACTTTGAAGATATTTTTTCTCTCAGAGTGATTCAATTTTTTTTTTGAGAGTTTTCTATATTTCCCTTCTCCAATGGAATTATACAATATATGGTCCCTTGTTACTGACTTCTTTGACTTAGAATAATGTTTTCAGACTTCATCCACATTTTAACATGTAACCGTGCTTCATCTCTCTCTCAAGATTAAAAAAAGATGATGTGCAAAGAACTAGCATTATTTCTGTTATTGGCTATGTATGTCTTGGATAATTCATTCAAGAAGTATCATTCCATCCAACTTGATGAAGCCTATATCCCTTGTGTACTGAAGGAAAAACTGGTGGTGTGTATTGATGCCGTATTTCCAGGTGAGACCGTGCTGGATTGAGCTGATGTTGTGAGATCAGGAACCATGGCTGAATTTTTGCAAGTGGCTCTAGTAGAGCTGCTAATAACCCTTCTTGCTTTCAGTAGTGCAGAGAGGCAAATCCCTTCATTTCTTTTTATTACCAAATATTCCATTGTTTGGATGTGGTACATTGAATTTATCCATTCATTAGTGGATGGACATTTGGGTTGTTTCCTCTGTTTGGCTATCATAAATAACGCCGAGTACAAGGTTTTGTACAGGTATATATGTCCACTTCTTTTAAGTATATACCTTGGTGTGGAATAGCTGGGTCATATGGTAACTCTGTTTAGCTTTTTGAGGAACTGCTAGACTTTTTCAAAGCAGCTGTACTGTTTTATGTTGACACCAGCTGGGTATGAGGGTTCCAGTTTCTTCATTCTGTCCAACATTCACTGTTACCTGGCTTTAATTGGAGCCATCCTAGTGGATGTGAAGTGACGTATCACTGTAGTTTTGATTTGCATTTCCCTTACGACTAATGATGTTGATCATCTTTCCATGTGCTCACTGGCCATGTGTATGTCTTCTTCAGGGATGTGTCTGTTCAGGTCCTTTGTCCACTTACAAATTGGGTTATTTTTCTTTTTATTATCTAGTATGAGTTCTTTATATATTCTGTATACCAGTATCTTATTAGAAACATTATTTGCCCAAAATTCCCCATTTTGTAGATCTTATTTTCACTTTATGGTATCCTTTGAAACACAAGTTTTTAACTGTGATATTGTCTAATGTATGTATTTTTGTTGTCGTTATTTGTGCTTTTGGTGCTATATCTGGGAAACCATTGCTTATCCATTATGAAGATTTCTGTTTTTTTCTTCTATGAGTTAAATAGTTCTAGGTCTTACATTTAACTCTGATTCATTTTGAATTTTTTTATATGGCGGAGTAAGAGCCCACCATAAAAAAAAAATGTGTCTCTTGTAAAAGTCTTTTTTAAAAGTCTGTTTTGTCTGATACAAGTATTGCTACTCTGACTTTTTCTTCCTTTTCCCATTTGCGTGGCGTGTCTTTTCCCACCCTCTCACTGCCAGTCTGTATGTGACTTCTGATCTAAAGTGCATCTCTTGTAGGCAGCATATATTCAGGCCTTGTTTTTGTAGCCATTCGGGCAGTCTGTGTCTTCTGATGGAGCACTTGGTCCCATTACACTCGGTAAGTGTTGATGTGTGTGTTTTGTTGCTGTTTTGTTAGTTGTTTCAGATGTTTTAGTAGGTCTTTTTTTTCCCTCCTTCTTTTGTTTTCTTATGATTTGATGACTATTTTTAGTGTTATTATGGACTGCTTTTTCTTTTTTGCATGTATATCTAGTATTCAGTTTGGGTTTGCTGTTACCGTAAGATTTCCGTAGAGCAGTGTGTATATAAGTGTGATTGTTTTAAGTGGCTGATCTCTTCATTTCAAATGCATTTTAAATACTCCTGCTTGCATTTGCACTCCTCCCCTCATGACTACTGTTTTTTGAGACCGTAGTTTACACCTGATTGTTTTTTGCATCCTTTACCTGTTTATTATAGACACAGGTGCTATTACTGTTTTTGTCTTTTAATCTCTCTACTGGCTTTGTGTGTGGATACTTTCCTACCTTTACTGTATCTTTGCCTTTACTGGTAGATTGTTTCCTTCCATAATTTTCTTGTTTCTGGTTCTGGCCTTTTCTTTTTTGCCTAGAGAAGTTCCATTAACATTTGTAGTGAAGCTGGTTTTGTTGGTGCTGAATTCTTTTAGCTTTTGCTTGTCTGTAAAGTTTTTGATTTGTCCATCAAATCTCGATGAAAATCTTGCTGGGTAGGATATTCTTGGTTGTAGCTTCTGCCCTTTTATCACTTTACATATATTGTACCACTCCCTTCCAGCCTGTAGTTGCTGCTGAAAAATCAGCTTACGGGCTTATGGGCTTATGGGAATTCCCCTGTATATTATTTGTTGCTTTTCCCTTGCTGCTTTTAGTATTCACTCTAATTTTTGGCATTTTGATTGCAGTGTGTCTTGGTGGGTTTGGTTCTCTTTGGGTTAATCCTGTATGAAGCTTTGTGTTTCCTGGATATGGGGTGACTCTTTCCTTCCCCAGGTTAGGAAGGTTTTCAGCTTTTATCTCTTCAAATATTTTCTTCAAGTCCTTTCTCTCGTTTCCTTCTGGCACCGCTATAATGCAAATATTGTTGTGTTTAATGTTGTCCCAGAGCTGTCTTAAACTGTCCTTGCTTTTTTTCTTTTTTCTGATCAGCAGCAGTATTTCTACTGCTGTCTTCCAGCTCTCTCATACATTCTGCTGTGTCGTTTAGCCTAGTATTGATTCTTTCTAGTGTGTTTTTCATGTTAGTTGTTATATTCATCTCTGGTTGTTCATTATATTTTCTAATTCTTAGTTAAAATGTAACTTCTTGTTCTGTGCATCCATTCTTCTCCCAAGTTCTTGGATCATCTTTACAGTCATTACTCTTTACTGTTTCTTGAGTAGATCACGTATCTCTTCTTCTGGAGTTTTATCTTGTTACTTTGTCTTGAATGTAGTCCTCTGATGCCTTGTTTTGTCTGTTGCTATTTATATTTTTATGCATGTGGTAGGTTAGTTATATTCCTCAGCCTGGGAGAAGTGGCACCGTGTAGATGTCCTGTGTGTCCCAGCAGTGAACTCCCCTTGTCACTGAAGCGGTATTCTCTTGGGGTTCCCTTAGAGGGTTGCCTGAATCTTTTGTGGCTGGCTACGTGGGTGGTATGGTAGGCTTGGTTGGTTCCTAGTCTGGTTGTTTGCCTGGCCTTGCCTTGTGTGTATGCTGCTGGCTGCTCTTTAGCTGGGCTTGGTCACAGAGTGGCTGGTCTTGGAACCCTAGGGGACCCTGAGGCTAGTGCTGGCTCACTGGTGGGCTGAGTCAGGGTCCCAAAGACTCTGGGGCTATAGGTGCCCACTGACAGGTGAAGCCAGATCCTGGGAGTAGTGCCAAGCTACTAGCAGTTAAGAGATGTTTTCTGGAGTTCGGCTGTAGGACCCAGAGATCCTAGAATGCATTTTAGATTGTTGTTGTTGGTGGGTCCGTTCCAGACTGTTAATCATGGGGTCCAGACTGGAGGGTTGCGTTTGCCTACTAGTGAGCAGGACAAGGGCCCAGCTAGTCCCAGGGTGGAGTCTGGCCTGTGTTGCAGGATCATAGTTGTCTTCTTTCTGGTGTCTGCACCCTGGTGGGAGAGGCTGGTCTAGAGCACCAGTTTGTGGCCTGAAGGAATAGGGCCACACAGCAGGAGGTGAGTGGTGGGTGAGCAAGCAAAGCTTGAATTACTGCCTGGGCTCCACTTCCAGTCAGGTCAGCAGCAGCATAATAAATGTAATGTGCTTGAGTCATCTCAAACCTGCCCCTGTCTGTGGAAAAACTGTCTTCCGTGAAACCTGTCCCTGGTGAGAGAAAGATTGGGGACCGCTGGTCTAGGGGCTTGTGTGGGCTTCCTGTCAGGTTGGGCTGATGCCTGCCCACTGGTGTGTGGAGGTGAATACTGGCCCTTGGTGTGCAGGGCCATGTCTAGGTATATGTCTAGAGGTGGAGTCAGGGTGTCTTTAGGCAGACTGTACTGTGTCCCTGCCCAGTTAGTTTCTTGGCCTGAGGTGTCCCCAGCACTGGAGCCTGTAGTCTGTTGGGTAGGGCCAAGTCTTGGTGCTGATGACCCAGAACATCAGCCACCAGGAGTGTTCATGCAGTTGAATGCTCCCCAACGTCTGACACGTGTCTGTGTCCACAGCTCTCCTCTCCAGGAGTCTACAGAACCAGCACGTAGGTCTGGCTCAGGCTCCTGACAGATTACTGCTTTCACTCTAGATCCTGGTGTGTGTGAGATTTTGCGTGTGCCCTTTGAGAGTGAAGTCTCTATTTCCCAGTCCTGTGAGGCTTCTGCAGTTCCAGCCTTGTTGTTTAGTCGCTAAGTCGTGTCTGACTCTTGGACTCCATGGACTGTAGCCTGCCAGGTTCTTCTGTTCATGGGATTTCCAAGGCAAGAATACTGGAGTGGGTTGCCATTTCCTTCTCCAGGGGGTCTTTCTGACCCAGGGATTGAAACTGTCTCTTGACTAGGCAGGCGAATTCTTTACCCTCTAACCCCTCAGCACCAGCCTGCTGGCCTTCAAAGCCAAATGCTCTGGGGGCTTGTCTTCCCAGTGCTGGACCCCCGGGCTGGGGAGCCTTATGTAGGGGATCAGAGCTCTCATTCTTGTGGGAGAACCTCTGCATTATAATTATTCTCCAGTTCATGGGTCACCCACCAGGGGGATATGTGATTTGATCATATTGCCGAGCCTCTCCTCCTTTCTTGTTACGGTCCCTTCTGATCTCTTTTGGTAGGTTCTAGTCTTTTCCGTCAGTGGTTGTTCTGCAGATAGTTGTAACTTTGGTGCTTGTGAGAGAAGGTGAGTGCAGGGTCTTCTACTCTGCCATCTTCCACACCTACTCTGTACTTTCATTACATTTATTCCTAAGTATTTTATCTTTGATCCTTTGAGAATATAATTATTTTCTTAATTTGTTTTTGTTCATTAATATATATAGAAATTCAGTTGATTTTTATATATTGATCTTGTATCTTGCAACCTTGCTAAAACTCATTTATTTGAATAGGTTTTTTTAGCAGATTCCTTAAGATTTTGGTATATACAAGATTGTATCATCTGCAAGTAGAGTTTGTTTTACTTCCTTTCCAATTTAGTTGCCTTTATTTCATTTCCTGGTTATGCTGCCCTGGCTAGAACCTCTGGTACCTTGTTAAGTAGAAGTGGCAAGAATGGACATCCTGCCTTGTTTCTGTGAATTTACAAAGCCTGCTAGGCAACTTGCAAAAATGAAAACGTTGGGACTATAAGGTATAGTTTTCTTTTTTTTAATATATAAATTTTAATCCTGCTAATAGTTTTTGAAAATATATTTTATGGAGTACATACAGTGTTCTCAGGGGGTAGATATGATCCTTAAGTTAGATTCAAGATCAAGCTTTGTTACCTAATGTAAATGTATCATTAGTCTTAGAGGTGTTACCTGTTTGCCAGCTGTTTCAGCATTTTTACATATGTGTCCCACTTCTCCTCATGAAAGTATTGGAATGTATATATGACCCTCAGTATCACAGGAGGGAAGACTGACTCAAGAAAGTAAGTTTCATACTCCCAGTGAGTATCAGAGCTGGAATTCAAACCCAGATCAAATATCAAAACCATAGTTCTTCTCTTCCATGATGCTTTTCAAGTTTATGGCAAAACCTTCCTCCTTTAGAAAATTATGCAATCATTAGTGTTGTGTAGGACTCAGTATAGAACACTAAAATATATCCAAAGCACCAAAAAAGAAGGTCATTTTTTTTTTTTGGCTTTTTAAAATCACTGTTTATTCCATTTGGTAGAGGGTTTTTTTTATTCCCATACAAATATTTGCAACAGTTTTGAATTCCCCAAAACCATACATAGACGATAAATACCATGCTATTAAAGTATTAAATTTGTACAAAAATACTTTACAGTTTAATACTTGTTTGTTACAAATAAAAATACATATTTAAGTGACTCATGATCTTTTTCTTAACATGATTCTGCTTTATACTTTCTTGCCCTGGCGGTTCTGAAATATGATTGAAATAATATATTTCTTTGCACAGAAACAAAAGGTGAACTTTTTCCTTAAACAAAGGACACAGTGTTCAGATGCTTTACTTAAGCAGTTGTTTTAATTATTGACCAAAATAAAAATGTTTGGAAAATAATTTTTCAGTATGGAGATTCTACAATCAATATACAGATCTATTTTTTTTTTAATATTCACCAAATAACAGTTATTAGTGTAACTATTCAAAATATCTGAACAAATGAAAACAGTTGCTGACAGACATTAAAAGCAACTGTCACAGTTTATTGCTTTGGGGGATGGTAATAATTGGCAATGCATTTTGTGAAAATGTATTTACAATTTCAATCAGTGGCATGGCTCAGAACAAAAGACAGTCCAGAGTCATTTATGTACATGTGCTGTACACCCCTCAGTATAACCAGTTTTCAAAACATGTCAAGCATTTTAATAGACTCTTCATTCTCTCTTCTTAGTCTTGAATTTTAAAAATAAGATAATTTAACTAATTCTCAGTGTTACTAAACACCCTAATTCATTACCAGAGAGTTTTCAGCTATTAAAAAAATGTGTCCTTAAAACAAAAAAAAACCCCAAAAAACAGGTCACAAGACATATCCTGTTTGATGATTTGTTGCATAGGGAATAGCATACATCTTAGTTAAAATCATTCCTATACTTGGGCAAAACATGTACCACCACCTATTATGGTCTCCTACGTGCACCGTTGCTGAAACGTCGTAAGATAATTTTATACCTGTACCCCTCCCATAGCAGCAGTCCCGGCAGCTCACCAGACTAGTTCTAGCAGAGCCAGCTTTATGAAAAGCCTTGTCAGTTAAATTCTTACATGAATAACTTTGTAGTAAGAAACTGATTTCAAAGTGAATTAAGGAAATTAGAGAATATTTTCAAACAGACATTTCTCTTTTTAAAAAGGAACAGGAAGATGGACTTGTGAACAAATGTCCTCTGATGTTAACTGTAGAGAGGGGTGGCCTGTTTTTCTTTTTCTCTACCATTGGGTTTGGCAGGGGATTGCCTGGCATATACCATAGTGATCACCAACAAAGAAACCTCTTCAACTTGAAAAGGGAAGTGAACATGAGCCATGAGAGATTTAAAAGACCCCTGTGCTTGCAGTTAATGCCACGTGATTATCTGTGCTTCAGATGTCACAGAAATCTTAACGGGATTTTTTTTTTTTAGCACCATGTAGATATCGTCTTTTGTCCCGCTTTATAAAAAGCGTTGCTATAGTGTATTAGTGGGTTCTCGTATCTCCAAATTACCACCGTGGCTCGGCTGCTGGAAAAAAGCACTGTTCTGCTCGCTCCATTCTCCTCCTGGTAGAGTGTGTTCTAAGGACTTCTGTGAAGCCAGGGGGTTTCTACTAATCACCAGGTCCAGCTTATTACCAGATTCCGCTATGAGGGGTACAACAAGGCAGCAGTCAAAGTCTCTTGTTCGGACATGGTTAACCTGAAATGGCAAGAAGCACCATGGTGAATTATTGTTATAATTCCCAAAACCCAGAGTAACATTTCAGATAAAACAGGTTGAGAAGAGTCTCGAAAGTGCTTAAATGAGCACTCTGTACTGAGAGTCTATCCCAGCCCTGAGCACACTATAAGAGGGGCATAAGCTTACTTATTTTCTGCTACTAAACTATAAGGCCCTGGATGGCAGGGAGCAGGGACACATGTAACATCCCCCAGCTGAGCAAATAGCCTTACTCATGGCAGGTGCTCCAAAGTGCTGTCATCCCCAATTTACAGACGAGGAAAGTGAGGCACATAATGGTTAGGAGAAGTGCCTAAGACCAGCAGTTGGTAAGTGGTCCAGAGAGGATGTTGGTGAGTGGTCCAGCAAAGATGTGACCTCAGGCAGTCTGGCTGATTCCGAACTTGTGCTGTGCTTTGTTTTTTGTTTTCTTTCTTTTTAAACATTTTTGGCCGCACCCTGCAGCATGTGGGAGCTTAGCTCCCAGACTGGGCACTGAACCCATGCTCCCTGCATTGCAAGGCAGAGTCTTAACCAGTGGGCTGCTGGGGAAGTCCCCCACAACTCGTGCTCTTGATGATACTGAACCACCTCTCTCAGCAGTTCTCATGATCCTAGCCCCTTCGGAGCTTGTACGTGTGCTCATCTTTCACGTTTCCTTATTCTTCCCACCCCCCACTGCAAGTTTAAAAACCATCTCCATGCTGCTTCCTCCCAGTCCTTGACTTTTCATTCTCTCTCCCATCTTCTCAGTTTGGGACCTGACCATTATATCGTATTGTTGTTGTTTAGTTGCTAAGTCATGTCTGACTCTCTTGTGACCCCATGGACTGTAGCCTGCCAGGCTCCTCTGTCTATGAGATTTCCCAGGTAAGAATACTGGGGTGGCTTGCCATTTCCTTCTCCAGGGGATCTTCCCGACCCAGGGATTGAACCTGTGTCTCTTGCATTGGCAGGCAGATTCTTTACCGCTGAGCAACCAGGGAAGCCTTATATTGTATAAATGATCCCAGTTGTTCAACATAGGAATGGTGTTTTGAGTGCTCATCCCCTTTAGCCACTCTTGACACCTACTCATCCTGAAAACTCCTTCCTTGGCTCTGATGACACCACATTGCTCTGACCTTTGTACCATTTTAACTGCTCACTTTCAGCCCTTTCCCGCCTTTACTTCATCCTATCCTTTAAATTTTGTTTTCCTTAGAGTTCTGTCTTTAGTTCTCTTACTAGAAATCCACCCTAGGCAACTTTAACCAAATCCATGTGTTCAGTATTCCTAATCTTTAGTTTTGGCTCTAACATCTCTCTTAAGCAACAAATGTAGACTGTAAGCTGCCTTACAGACTGCTCCACCAGGATGCACAGAAGGCATTAAAGGCTCAGGTCTGGTACAAACGTCTTACCCTTACCCCCTGGTCTCCTTTCCTGTGATCCTCCCTTTCTTCACCCTACAGCAGTCCACCTGTGACATAATTGTATTGTCTTTCTGAATTATGAAATGTGTCATTCTGCTTAAGAAATTAATATACCTCCAGAATAAAGTCTTAAAAGCTTGGCATTCAATGCCCTTCACAATTCTGAGTCCAGTCTGCTTCTATAGCCTCAGCTTCCACAAAAGTAGGTATGTCTCTAATTTACAGATGTCAAATCATTTGTCCATCATTATTTACTCAACAAATAATGGAGTATCTGTGAAAAATCAAAGTGTTCCATATTCTTAGAACAAGTCTAATTGTTATATTGCCATGGTAAAAAGATCATCAGAATTGGTTTTAAAACGGTCTAATGAATCAGTGTAAACTTGCTTTGGTGAACACGTGTCTAAAAGCCAACCATCAGAGCAGCCTCATGCTTTGAAAGTCAGCTATTTAGGGACAAACTCATTCTATTTGAATACATGTTCAAGACTGATGGCGACCCTTCTCCTGTTCCTGCAAAATGCTCTTCCTGAAAACTGGATGTAAGATATAGGAATTTGCTTTCCTCAGTAAAACCAAACCTGATCATGATATTACTCCATTAAGTAAATATGGTTCAGCTTTTGAATTTTAGATGCTGTGTGAGATGAGATATCAAACACTGCAAAATGGGAAATGGGAGAATAAGGTACCAGCATGGCAGTGCACGCCAGTTTTCTTGCCTGGAGGACCCCATGGACAGAGGGGCCTGGTGGGCTGTAGTCCACAGGGGTGCAGAGAGACTGACATGAAGCAACAGCACGCACACATGCCTATTCTCAAGTTTAGAATCTGCTGGGGAATGTATTCAGGGAAACACGCTGTTTTGGTAACTGGTAAATTCTACTAAGGGAAAAAGTGTCTGTCCTCTCTAGGAGGGCCTCTGATCTGGTCTTGAGGCAAAGGAGGATGTGTGAGCACTGGTCAAATAAGACTTTAAAGAGTTAGATAAAATTTCATCTGAGGTCTTACCTGTAAGAGCCTATCATAGGGCTTTAGGCCACCAAGATCTCCTGGCCCAGCTGGGCGAATATTTTTGACATAGACTCCTTTCTCCAGCAAGCCATCTGCTACACTGAATCCGAAGTCCTCCATGTCAGAGCCCTTGTACAGGGTCACCTAGAAGTGAGAAAATGTTGGGGGGGCGGGGGGCGGTATTTAGGTAGGTTGAGGACTTTTGCCTGTAAAACTTCTTGACGAACCATCTTTTCAAACTAATTTCAGTAACATAATAGATTTGTAACAGATTAGGCAGCTCCCCCAAGTCTTGGCTAGTGGTAAAGAATCCACCTGCCAATGCAGGAGACTTGGGTTCAATCCCTGGGTCAGGAAGGTCCCTGGAGGAGGAAATGGCAACCCACTCTATTGCCTGGAAAACCGCATGGACAGAGGAGCCTGGCGGGCTATAGTCCATGGGGTCACGAAGAAGCAGCCATGACTGAGCATAGCACACAAACACATACCAATCTTGAAGTTTTTTCTATTCTTCAAGAACATCCTTGGAATTTCCAAAGTCCGACTCAGAACTGGAAAAGGAGGTGTTTGTGTTTTTTTTTAACTTGCAATCATCAGGTGTATACAGGTGAGAATTTCCCAGGGGCACGTTCATGTCTCTGTTCCGGAGCAACCCCAGGTGTTGGGAGAAGCCAGAGTTAGCCCTTTGCAGCTGGATATTAGGACTAAGCCAAAGACCTTTCCTTCCTGCTCACCATGCCTGGTGCTGTGCTGAGTACAGTGCTCAGCATATTCTCTGCCTCTAAGCAAGAGCCAGGAAGCCCATCACTGTATTTTCCCTGCTATATCAGTGCTTCAGTACTGCAGGCAAAAAATATTGTGAAAGGGAGAGAGGCAAAGATGGCAGAGTAGAAAGACCCCGAGCTCACTTCCTCTCATGAGCACACCAAAATCACACCTATCTGGGGAACAACTATTGACGAAAAAGACTAGAACCTACCAGGAAATACCTACAACTAAAGGCAAAGAAGGAACCAGAATAAGATGGGAGGGGGGCGGGTAGGGTGGACTGGTCATATAATCAAATCCCATCCCCCCTGGGTGGGCAACCCACAAACGAGAATAATTACACTGCAGAGGTTCTTCTACAGGAGTGAGCATTCTGAACCCCATAGTCTGGCTCCCCAGCCCAAGGTTCAACATCAGAAAGATAAGCCCCAGAGCATTTGGCTTTGAAACCAAGTGGGGCTCAACTGCAGGAGCCCCACTGGATTGAGGGGAACATAGACTTCACTCTCATGCACACAAAAATCTCATGCACACCAAGGGTGCCCACAAAATCTCATGCATACCAAGACCCAGGACAAAAGCATGCGTTTGACAGAAGGCTAAGCCAGACCTGCCTGCTGGTCTTGGAAGGTTTCCTGGAGAGGCAGAAGCTTGGCTCACTCTGGGTACATAGACATGGATGGCGGACACACTGGGGAATATTCAGCCACGTGAACACTCCTGGCGGCTGCCGTACTGAGTCATTAGCACCAAGACCTGGCCTCACCCACAGGCTATGGGTTCCTGGGCTGGGACACGTGCATGCTTGGTCACTCAGTCATGGCCAGTTCTTTGCAACCTGATGGACTGTAGCAGCCAGGTTCCTCTCTCCATGGAGTTTTCCAGGCAAGAACTCTGAAGTGGGTTGCCGTTTCCTCCTCCAGATCTTCCCGATCCAGGGATCGAACCCATGTCTCCTGTGTCTTGCATTGGCAGGTGGATTCTTTACCACTAGTGCCACCTGGGAAGTCCCCAGACTGGGATGCTTCAGGGCAAACAATGACCTGGGCAGGGACACAGCCCTGCCCATTAGCAGGCAGGCTGCCTAACTTCTTAAGCCCCACAGCCACCTCTGGACTCACCCCAAGACAGGGCCCTTCCCACTGGAGAGCCAAGACCCAGGTCCACTCACCAGTGGACAGGCTTATGCCTTTCTCTTCAGGAAGCCTGCACAAGCCTCCAGATCAGCCTTACCCACCAGGGGACAGATACTAGAAGCCTGAAAACTATGATCCCACAATGCAAGCTGGACCCTACCCTGGTGCCAGCTGAGCCCTGGCCCTGCCCACCAACAGGCAAATGCACCCTTCTGGATACCACGAACTTCATACCCAACTGTATTGGGAAACTCCCCACCCTCCCTCTGACCCCCTAAATCACTGATCTGAAATGAGCTCTGAGACCCCTGGGCCCTCCAGCCAGACTCTAGGAACCAGCTCTGCCTGCTAGTAGTCCAGCACTAACCCCAGTATCTGACTTCACCTGTCAGTAGGTGGGCAACAGCCCGAGTCTTTGGGACCCTGTGTCTGCCCACCAGTGAGCCAGCACCACCTCCAAGACCTCCCAGGGTTACACAACCAACCAACTGGTAACCTGGCTTGACTAAGCAGTACTAGCAGCATCTGCATAGAGCAGGGCATGTCAACCAACCAAGCCTACTAGACTGCCTGCATAATCAGCCCACCACAAAGAAGGACCCTTGCAGCCCTCTTAGGGGAACCCGTAGAGCATTTAGCTTCAGTGATGAAAGAGGAGACACAGCTGGGACGCAAAGGACATCTCCTACAGAGGGCCACTTGTCCAGGGTTGAGAAATATAACTAATCTACAATAGACATAAAAATAGAAACAGCAATTGAGACAAAATGAGGTGGCAGAAGATTGTGTTCTAGATCAAGGAATAAAATTCCAGGAGAAGAACTAAATGAAGTGGAGAAAGATGATCTATCTGAGAAAGAGTTCAGAGTAATGATCTTAAAGATGATCAAAGAACTTGGGAGCAGAATAGCTGCAGAGTGAGAAGTTAGAAGTTTTCAATAAACAATTAGAGAATACAGAGAACCACCCAGCAGATGAAGTATATAATAACTAGAATGAAAAATCCACTAGAAGGAATTAATAACAGACATTTAAAGAATAGTTAACACCTATTCTTCTGAAACTATTCCACAAAATTACAGAGGAAGAAACAATTCCAAACACATTCTGTGAGGCCACCATCACCCTGATACCAAAACCAGACAAAGATATCACACAAAAAAGAAAAATACAGGCAGATTTCACTGGTGAACATAGATGCAAAAACTTATCAACAAAATATTGGCAAACTCAATACACTAAAAGGATCATACACCATGATCAAGTGGGACTTGAAGGATTTTTCAGTATCCACAAATCAATCAGTGTGACATATTACATTAACAGGATAAAAAGCATATGATTATCTCAGCAGGTGCAGAAAACACTTTTGATAAAAATTCAACATTCAAAGAAAAAAACTTAGAAATAAAAATCAACATCCATTTATGATTTTAAAAGTCTTCAGAAAATGGGCATAGATGGACTGTACCTCAACATAATAAAAGCAATATATGACAAACCCATGGCTAACATCATATTCAATGGTGAAAAGCTAACAGCATTCCCTCTAAGAACAGGAACTAAACAAGAATGCCTACTCTTGCCACTTTTATTCAACATAGTTTTGGAAGTCCTAGCAATCAGAGAAGAAAAACAAAGGGAATGCCAATTGGAAAGGAAAAAGTAAAACTCACTGTCTGCATGTAACATGATATTATACATAGAAAAATCCTAAAAGTGACATTAGAAAAGTACTAGAGCTCATCAATGACTTTGATAAAATTGCAGGATTCAAAATTAACATACAGAAATCTGTTTTATTTCTGTATACTAACAACTATCAGAGATATTAAGGAAACAATCCCATTTACCATCACATCAAAAAGGAATAAAATACCTAGGAATAAACTTACCGATGGAGGCAAAAAACCTGTACTCTGAAAACTATAAGACACTGCTCAGAGAAACTGAGGAGGACACAAATAGATGGAAGTGGGCCATGTTCTTGGCTTGGAGGAATCAATACTGTGAAAATGACCACAGTACCCAAGGCAATCTGCCAATTTAATACGATTCCTATCGAATTACCAATGGCACTTTTCACAGAACCAGAAGAAAACAATTAAAATTTGTATGGAAACACAAAAGACCAAAAATAGTTAAAACAAGCTTGGGAGGAAAACACAGGCAAAACACTAACATAAATCACAGCAGGATCCTCTAGGACCCACCTCCCAGAGTAATGGAAATAAAAGCAAACATAAACAAATGGGACCTAATTAAAAGCTTTTGCACAATGAAGGAAACTATAAGCAAGGTGAAAAGACAGCCTTCTGAATGGGAGAAAATAATAGCAAATGAAGCAACTGACAAAGAATCTCAAAAATATACAAGCAACTCCTGCAGCTCAATTCCAGAAAAATAAATGACCCAATCAAAAAATGGGTCAAAGAACTAAACAGACATTTTTCCAAAGAAGACATACAGA
This sequence comes from Ovis canadensis, assembly GCF_042477335.2. Taxonomy (NCBI): domain Eukaryota; kingdom Metazoa; phylum Chordata; class Mammalia; order Artiodactyla; family Bovidae; genus Ovis; species Ovis canadensis. Next base: position 159,283,196 of record NC_091247.1, on the reverse strand, counting down.
TGGCTAACAAACACATGAAAAGATGCTCAATATCACGCGTTATCAGAGAAATGCAAATCAAAACCACAGTGAGGTACCATCTCATGCCTGTCAGAATGGCTGCGATCCAAAAGTCTACAAGCAATAAATGCTGGAGAGGGTGTGGAGAAAAGGGAACCCTCTTACACTGTTAGCGGGAATGCAAAAACTAGTACAGCCACTATGGAGAACAGTGTGGAGATTCCTTAAAAAACTGGAAATAGAACTGCCATACAACCCAGCAATCCCACTGCTGGGCATACACACCGAGGAAACCAGAATTGAAAGAGACACGTGTACCCCAATGTTCATCACAGCACTGTTTACAATAGCCAGGACGGGGAAGCAACCTAGATGCCCGTCGGCAAATGAATGGATAAGAAAGCTGTGGTACATATACATAATGGAATATTACTCAACCATTAAAAAGAGTGCATTTGAATCAGTTCTGATGAGGTGGATGAAACTGGAGCCTATTATACAGAGTGAAGTAAGTCAGAAAAACACCAGTACAGTATACTAAAGGATATATATGGAATTTAGAAAGATGGTAATGATGACCCTTATATGCGAGACAGCAAAAGAGACACAGATGTAAAGAACAGTCTTTTGGACTCTGTAGGAGAAGGCAAGGGTGGGATGATTTGAGAGGGTAGTGTTGAAACGTGTATATTATCATATGTGAAGCGGATCACCAGTCCAGGTTTGATGCATGAGACAGGGTGCTCAGGGCTGGTGCACAGGGATGACCCTTGGAGATGGGATAGGGAGGGAGGTAAGAGGGGGTTTCAGGATGGGGAACACATGTGCGCCCATGGCTGATTCATGTCGATCTATGGCAAAAATCACTACAATATTGTAAAGTAATTAGCCTCCAATTAAAATAAATAATTAAAAAAACAAGCTTGGGAAAGAAGAATGGAATTGGAAGAATCATGCTCCCTGGCTTCAGACTATACTATCAAAACAGTTTAGTACTGGCACAAAAACAGACAGATATATCAATGGAATGGGATAGAATGCCCCAAGATAAACCCATGCACTTATGGTAATCTATGACAAAGGAGGCCAGAACAATGGAGAAAAGACCATCTCTTCAATAAGTGGTGCTGGGAAAAGAATGAAATTAGAACGTTTTCTAACACCATATACAAAAACAAACTCAAAATTAATTAAAGGCCTAAATGTAAGACTGGATACTATAAAACTCCTCAAGGAAAACAGGCAGAACATGCTTTGATATATAAATCACAGCAATATTTTTTTTGATATGTCTCTTAGAGTAGAAACAAAAGCAAAAATAAACCAAATAGAACATAATTAAACCTCAAAGCTTTTGCATAGCAAAGGAAACCATAAACAAAATGAGAAGAAAACCTACAGGAGAAAATATTTGCAAACAATGCAACCAACAAGAGATTAATTTCCAAAATATATAAACAGCTTATAGAGCTCAATATAAAAAAGAAACAACCCAATCAAAAACCAGGCAGAAAACCTAAATAGACATCTCTCCAAAGACAATATACAGATGGCCTACAGGCACATGAAAAGAAGTTCGATATTGCTTATTTTTAAGAAATGCAAATTGAAGCTACAATGAGGTATCGCCTCACACCAGTCAGAATGGCCATGATCAGAAAGTCTGCAAATAACAAAAGCTGGAAAACACTAGGGAGTTTCCTCAGAAAACTAAAGACAGAATTACCATATGATCCTGCAATCCTACTCCTGGGCATGTATCTGGACAAAGCTATAATTCGAAAAGATACACACACCCCAGAGTTCACAGGAGCACTACAATGGCCAAGACATGGGAGCAATCTCAATGTCTGTTGAAAGATGAATGGATAAAGAAGTGGCACGTATATACAATGGAATATCACTCAGCCGTTAAAATGAATGAAATAATGCCATTTGTAGCAATATGGATGGACCTAGAGATGATCATATTAAGTAAGTCAGAAAAAACCAAATGCCATGTGATAGCACTTAATGTGGAATCCAGAAAAACGGAAACAAATGAACTTATTTATGAAACAGATAAGACTCAGACACAGAAAACAAACTTGTGGTCACCAAAGGGGAAGTCACTGTAAGAAGAGGCGATAAATTAGGAGTTTGGGAAACAGATACATACTACTATACATAAAATAGCTCAACAACAAGGACCTATTTTATAGCACAGAAATTATATTCAGTATTTTATAGTAGCCTATAATGGAAAAGAATCCGAAAGAGAATATATATATATACATATAACTGAATCACCTGGCTGTACACTTGAAACATTGTAAGTGAACTACAGTTCATTTTTTAAAGAAGTCTTAGAAGACCTAGAAGTACTCCTTTAAGGAACACCCGCCCCTGGGGCCCGGCTTGAGTAGCTCCCTCACTCCCTCTCTTGGGTTTGGTTTTGCAACTCCAGCCATTCACCCTTCTCAGCTATGGGCCTCAGCCTGTTCTCTCTGCATTAAGGCCAGTGCCACCAGCTAAAGTTTTCCCCAACCCCCAGGCCTCCTCCTGACCACCCACAAGAGATAGTCTGAGGTTCACACGTCCATCAAATGTGTACTGAGTCTTTCCATGTTCTGAGCACGGTTCCAAGTGCTGAGAAACAGCAGTGAGAGAGAGACAGGGGCAGAGAGAAGAGGTTGCCTTCCAGAGGGAAACGCATTCATGTGTCATGTCCACCAAGACCCACTGTGCTGGACACCAGCCAGTGTGCTCAGCAAGTCACACTCATTTAACAACGTGACTGCTTTTTTCAGTAAGGTTTGCTGCACACCCTCTGCAACAACCAGTGCACATATCAAGCAATGATTGCGGTTTGCTTTTTAACTCTGATTATTTTAAAATGCCCTGGAAGAGGAAATAGCAACCCACTCCAGGCGTCTTGTCTGAAAAATTTCATGAACACAACAGTCAGGTGGGCTACAGTCCATGGGATTGCAAAGAATTTGGCATGCCTGAGCGACTGAGCACATTTTAAAATGTATATTTCTTTTAACACACATCATACCCGAAATACATTCTTGCAAAGGAATAAAATAGTTTAGAGGTATATAGGGCAAAATGTGAAGATTAATACTCTCCAAGCAGGAGAGTATTATTATTCTATACCCAGTTATTTCACTTCAGAGAAGTATGGAATGCTGAAGGAAATACAAAGTGGTCATTTGTGGATTTTCATGTCACTGGGCAGAGAACTAATATATCAAGCTGGCGGGGTCAAGTCTAATCACAGGCAGCCTTGGTGGTTTCTGCCGTGTTGGAAGTGAGGAAATCCAAGCTCGCCCACAGTTACAGAGGTACTCAACAGTGGGGGCACCTCTGTCTGACTCCAGTCACTCAACTATTATATTCTAATGCCACTCAAGTGCCTCATTTCATAGATTCTAAGATGTAGTTTTTTTTTTTTTCTTCATGTTTTCAGTTCTCTGAAATCAGGCCGTGTTTTATAGGCAGAGGTATATTCAGTTCGGTTCAGTCGCTCAGTCGTGTCCGACTCTTTGCGACCCCATGAATCGCAGCACGCCCTACGAAATAGGGTATAGCAACATCTCACCCCACCTGCCTATTTCCCACAATACACTAGAAGGGAAGGGGCCAGAATTTTGTTACATCTTTGCTTTATGAGAAAAAAAAAAAAACCAGCCCTGTCTTGCCAGTTAGAGGGTGATTGGTCCTGAACAGATGCATCGCCATCTCTCAGACTGGTGTGAAGCTGCAGTGTCTTGAACCCCACTCTGAACTGACGTCTGCCAAGTTCTGAGCACACTGAAATTTGCTCTCCGTGGTACTTCACACACCAGAGGGGCTAGTACATGTTCTGAAAAGGAAATGAGGGGAACCAATACTACTTCATTTAACATTGTGTTTCTTACCCATCTTGCAGGATTGTTAGGGTCAAGTCAGATATCATCACTGGTAAACTCATGATGGCTGTGCTTTATTGCTGTATCTTTTTTCACTACTATATCCTCAGTCCTTCAAATAGTACCTAGCACACCGTAAGGTTCACCTGGCCCTTACGATGTGCTAGATGGGTAAGAAACACAATTTTAAATGAAGCAGTGTATGTGAAGTTTTAAGACCTGAAATAACCTGACATATGTGGAAAGATCACTTTCGTGGCACTCACTCACACAATCAGAAAGTCCTACCTGACTACAGAAGAGGTGCGCGAGTGTGTTAGCAAAATCCAGTCCCCACATTTGACATGTACCTTCATGATGCATGCGTGCTCAGTTGCCAAGTCATGTCCTGATTCTTGTGACCCCGTGGACTGTAGCCCATGAGGCTCCTCTGTCTGTGGGATTACCCAGGCAGGAATACAGGAGAGGGTCAGATGATCCATGGGGAGAGAATGAATCCATGAATGAGAATATCCATGAATGAAAGAATGATCCATGAATGAGAGAACATCCCCTCACCCAAAGCGAAAGTCATCAGGAGGGGAGATATGGGAGATGTCCACTTCCCAAGTTCCTTGAGGGGGGCAAGGATCCTTGGTTTATTCACTGATATATCCCAAACGCCTTAAATGGTACCTGCTACATTGTAGAGCTAGTATTATGTTGAACAGATGAAGTGACTGGTTCTGACATACCATGTGGTTGAGTTTGGAAACTAGTCAGAACTGGCCATGATGTGCTCTGAGTGTGAACCGAGAGGGATTTAATTCTGAGGGTCAGGCCACACCCTGCCTCCGTGGCCCCAGGGCCATGCTGGAAATGAGCAAAGGCAAAAAGCTGCAGGGTGGCTGGGACTGGGCAGGACAAAGCTCCACAGTGACATCATGTGGCCTATGACATTGGAGCCAGGTCTGTCTGCCCTCCCTTTGAGCAGAGGAAGCCCCAGTCTTGTACAGGGAGTAAGGTGGGATGTGTGTGCCAAGTCGCTTCAGTCGTGTCTGACTCTGCACCCTCATGGCCCATAGCCCACCAGGCTCCTCTGACCACGGGATTCTCCAGGCAAGAATACTGGAGTGGGTTGCCATGCCCTCCTCCAGGGGATCTTCGCCATCCAGCAACTGAACCTCCATCTCTGACGTCTCCTGCACTGGCAGGTGGGTTTTTTACTAAGAGCACCATCCGGGAAGCTCCAGGGTGGAATGTAGGGTTCTCCAACTTGAGATGCAGGATTTCTTGCTAATAAAAGCTGCGGGACTTGTGTGAGTAGATTGAAAAGCAAACCGGATGCTACTTTTTCTACCAAGTTTGTGGAACAGATCATATGGTTTGTACAAGAAAGGCAAAATGAATGCCAATTCTTTCCTTTCATTTTTAAAATAGAGAATTAGTGGACTAAATGTTTCCAGTGGTGTCCCAAGGAGGTTTTTTCCAGTGGGGAGGGGAGTGACCTTTTAAAAGTACATTAGCAATATGAAGCTATGGGTCTTTTTATATATAATGTGTTACAATCAACTGCAACATTCTTTTGTAGCTCAAGTTTCCTCATTTTTGGCCAAGTGGAGTCCTTCATGTTGATGTCATGTTGATATCATGATATGACCCACTTGCTCTGATAACTTCTCTGCTTTTTGGCACAAGATATCACAGGCTAATAGAAGCAACAGTTAGAACACCAGACATGGAACAACAGGCTGGTTCCAAATTGAGAAAGGAGTACATCAAGGCTGTATATTGTCATCCTGCTTATTTAACTTATATGCAGAGTACCTCATGCAAAATGCTGGCTGGTTGAACCACAAGCTGGTATCAAGATTGACCATAAAGAAAGCTGAGCACCGAAGAATTGATGCTTTTGAACTATGTTGTTGGAGAAGACTCTTGAGAGTCCCTTGGACTGCAAGGAGGTCAAACCAGTCAATCCTTAAAGAAATAAGTCCTGAATATTCATTGGAAGGACTGATGCTGAAGCTGAAACTCCACTACTTCGGCCACGTTTTATGAAGAACTGACTCAATGGAAAAGACCCTGATGCTGGGAAAGATTGAGACCACGAGGAGAAGGGGACGACAGAGGATGAGATGGCTGGATGGCATCACTGACTCAATGGACATGGAGTCCACTGAGTTTGAGCAAACTCAAACAATGGAGTTTGAGCAAGCTCTGGGAGTTGGTGATGGAAGCTTGGCATGCTGCAGTCTATGGGGTCACAAAGAGCCGGGCATGACTGCGCGATGAACTGAACTGAGCATAGACTCGAGCTTCCTGGTGGCTCAGCAATAAAGAATCCCCCTGCAATGCAGGAGATGGGGGTTCAGTCCCTTTGTGGGGAAGATCCCCTGGAGGAGGGCATGGCAACCCACTCCGGTATTCCTTCCTGGAGAATCCCATGGACAGAAGAGCCTGGTAGGCTACAGTCCAGAGGATCGCCAAGAGTCAGACACGACTGAAGAAACCGAACACACACGCACCTCATAGACTCGCCGTGGATATTTCCTGCCTCGAGTGGAGGAAACACTTCAGGTTTATTTCTAGGCCCTTCCATCTTCATGTTCTTTCATTGAAGGTAGGAAGGGGAGGAGTAGGGGGATATGGGTGCAAAGGAGGAGGGGGTGGAGGTGACAAACAGCTAACATGCTTGGTGACCGTCTGTTACTCTTGGGACTGGTTTCCTAGTGTATGAAGTGTCTCTACCCAAGGCCCCAGCTTTTGCACCGCTCTTTGGCTCTGTCTCTGGGATCTCTCGTCCTTCTGCTCCCTTTCCACGTTTGTTCCGAGTCATGGTCTCTCCACTGACAAGCAGCTCACCCATGGGGGATGGTGGCACATCGTAGTTATCTCTGTTGCATTAGTAATTAAATATAGGCTTGGAGAGCAGTCCTGTGGACCCTCTGGCTGGTTGCTAAGTGGGCTGGCATTTTCTCTGCAAGCCTAGCCACGCTCTTCAGTCATATCTGACTATGAGAGTCACAAAGCCTATGTTTGCAATGGACATCAGGAAGCCCACTTCAGTCTTAGCTCTGAGACATGTTTCTCAACACAGTGAACTGGAATCCCTGCAAGGGGGAAACATTTGTTGCAGACCTAGAATAACAGTAAAGTTCTTCATTGCTCAACTGGCCTGTGATTCTCGGGTGTCTGCTCCACAGTATGGAACCCAGAAGGGGCAAAAGCGTAAGTGTCACTAAACACTGCCAACACCAGGCAGTGGGGATACACTAACCACAACAGTAGAGATGGATGTCGACTAGTGCCAGGTTAGCAGATTAGCTCATTAACTGTAAAGTCACAGTTGCTGGCTAAGAGGCTTGGCTCTCCTGAACCTTAGACTTGATATATCTCTATGGCAAACTCCTCAGGATGAGAGACTAATATATGGTTTAAGTATGAAAGTAATCTGTTTCTCTAGAAAGATTTCCTAAGGTTAGAGGAGACTGAATTTTAATAGCCAGTTCTATGATTCTCTTAGAAGTAGCAAACAACAAAATGAAGCTTTAAAATGATTCAGATGTAAGACTCCAGGAATCAATAATTCACAGAAATAGGACACACAGCTGGCTGGTCTCAAAATCAGCTGCAATAAATTGTGCCATGTGGCTGCTGCTCTCCTGCTTAGCTGCAGATGGGTAGCGGTTACTTCTGATGTATTTCCTGTCCAAAAATAATTCTAAGGATTGCAAGGTTTAAGTTGCATTTCCCGCCCCCCACAGATGAACCCCTTAACCAGGCACTTTCCGATATATGATTGCTTTGACCTCCCAGCAACTCTGTGTGGCAGAAGCATGCCTTTCCCACTAACGAGGACACTGACCTTTGAACTTGACGAATGGACTTGTCCAGGTGGAATACAATAAGCCTGAGGATTTCAGTATTAGAGTATCTGACCTCATCTGCTGTGTTCCTTCCACTGAATCATGATTTTTTTTTTCTTGACACATACTCTCCTAGCTGGTCAGGCAATTCTTATCCATTTCCAACTGCCCAACAAACTAAAGATGAATCGTTTATCATGTCTGCTGTATTTCTTCTCATCAGAGCTCTTCTGTGGTTTTCCCCCAGCATCTGTGCAAACTGCTCCCAGCTGCTCTAGCTCTTCACGCTCCAGCTCTTCATGCTCCACCCTCACCCAGGAAAATCAAGATTTTTCTTGTAAGGTCTCTATTCTGTGCCAGGCTACCTGGGGGGAATCTGGATTATGAACACAATGCTAGATTTTTCTGTTCCAAAAGGGCCAACGAGCCTCTTGAAACAACACTCTGGGTAAGGACACAGTTCTACAAAACTCACTTCAATTTTAACCACTTGTCAATACATGCTGCAACTGCCTCTAACCCTCCTGAGAACGGAAGCCTTAACAGGAGGTGCAGGACTTCACCATAATTCAAGTTGAGCTTTCATTGGTATTTCTAAGCAAGTTCATCCGCAGGTCTGAATAATGTCCTTGAGGCAAAGATCAGAAACTTAATGCTTGTGTTTTCAGTTTTGAGTCCCATGAAAAGCCTTGGCAGCAGAGCCAGGTCTCTGCACTTGGATTTTAAGGGCAAGTGTGTCTAGTGTCTTGGCCATGTCATGGTGAGTGATCGCCACCCCAGAAGCAGTTCCTATGCCCTGGCAGCCTCCCTGTGACTCAGCCCTTTGCTTGATGGCCTTTAAGGACCAAACCAACACCTACTTCAGAGACAGTTCCAGTTTGCCCACAAACCACCGGGTACTTGGGTTTATTCTTCCAGACACCACTGGGGTAGCCCTGTTCCTTTAAACTTGACAATTCAAGGCATGAATTGACTTTGAGGACAATCCTATACTACCAGCGGGGCTGGAAGAAAATAATAAAGTATGGATTTTCTAGTTAGTTACCATCAGCTCTGCCCCTGGGCCTTCCCACTTGCCCAGCCAGCACCAAGTCAGCCCAGCTTGAACAAAGACCATTCCTGCATGTCAACTCAGGACGGCCTGCTGGCCTCCCCACACCCACCCTTGCTCTCTGGCTCCTGGGCCCTCTCTGGCTTGGCTCCCCGCCAGCTCTCGACTCAAGCTCCCAGTTCTCAATTCCACCAGCAGCTCACCGACCTCCATAACCTACAGACCCATGTGGGCAAAATGTCGTTGCATATGTTGAGGGCAGGGAGTTCCCCACACCACCAAACAACTCTGCAACATTAGATGGCTATCCTACAGTTCAACTCAATTCTGAAATTATCCACACAGAGACCGTGTCAGATCCCACAGGTTAAGGGTTCCATCCTACAACATTACCCGACCCCTACTCCACCATTTCAGACAATGGTCTTCAGACCCAGGTCATCACTCATACCTTTGCCCAACCGGCTGTATCTCAGAGGTTCTAGCAGCCTCCTCCTTGGGTTTGAGTAATCTACCAGAGTGGCTCACAGAACTTACCAGATCACCAGTTTATTACAAGATGGTATAATTCAGGAACACCAGATGGAAGAGATACTTTGGGGGCAGATTTTGTGGAAAGGTTGTAGAACCTCTACGTTCTCTTCAGGCTCTGATTGCAACCCTCCCCAACCCCATCCCTACATCCCATGTGCTCACCAACCTGGACGCTCCTGGAGACCCATCCTTTTGGGGCTTTACAGAGGCTTCGCTACACAGGAATGACTGTTTAAGCCATTGGCCATTGGTGACTGATTTCACCTGCAAACTCTCTCCCTGGAGGTCAGTGGTGGGACTGAAACCTCCAAACCTCTAATCACAGGGCTGGCTCCACTGGCAATCAACCTCCACCCTTAAGTGCATCTAAAAAGCACCTCATTCAGTTCAGTTCAGTAGCTCAGTCATGTCCCACTCTTTGAGACCCCATGGACTGCAGCACACCAGACCTCCCTGTCCATCACCAACTTCCAGAGTTTACTCATACTTATGTCCATTGAGTCGGTAACGCCACTCAACCACCTCATCCTCTGTCATCCTCTTCTCCTTCTGCCTTCAATCTTTTCCAGAGTCAGGGTCTTTTCCAATGAGTCAGTTCTTCACATCAGGTGGCCAAAGTATTGGAGTTTCAGCTTCAGCATCAGTGCTTCCAATGAATATTCAGGACTGATTTCCTTTAGGATGGACTGGTTGGATCCCCTTGCAGTCCAAGGGACCCTCAAGAGTCTTCTCCAACACCATGGTTCAAAAGCATCAATTATTTGGCGCTCAGCTTTCTTTATAGTCCAACTCTCAGCAGTGGCCACAGGACTGGAAAAGGTCAGTTTTCACGCCAATCCCAAAAATGTCAATGCCAAAGAATGCTCAAATACCACACAATTGCACTCATCTCACACACTAGTAAAAGAATGCTCAAAATTCTCCAAGCCATGCTTCAGCAATACGTAAACTGTGAACTTCCAGATGTTCAAGCTGGTTTTAGAAAAGGCAGAGGAACCAGAGATTAAATTGCCAACATCCTCTGGATCATCGAAAAAGCAAGAGAGTTCCAGAAAAACATCTATTTCTGCTTTATTGACTATGCCAAAGCCTTTGACTGTGTGGATCACAATAAACTGTGGAAAATTCTGAAAGAGATGGGAATACCAGACCACCTGTATGCACGTCAGGAAGCAACAGTTAGAACTGAACATGGAACAACAGACTGGTTCCAAATAGGAAAAGGAGTACATCAAGGCTGTATATTGTCACCTTGCTTACTTAAGTTATATGCAGAGTACATCATGGGAAACTCTGGGCTGGAAGAAGCATAGGCTGGAATCAAGATTGCCGGGAGAAATATCAATAACCTCAGATATGCAGATGACACCACCGTTATGGCAGAAAGTGACAAAAGAACTAAAGAGCCTCTTGATGAAGGTGAAAGAGGAGAATGAAAAAGTTGGCTTAAAATTCCACATTCAGAAAACTAAGATCATGGCATCTTGTCCCATCATTTCATGGCAAATAGATGGGGAAACAGTGGAAACGGTGGTTGACTTTGTTTTTTGGGGCTCCAAAATCACTGCAGATGGTGACTGCAGCCATGAAATTAAAAGACACTTACTCCTTGGAAAGAAAATTATGACCAACCTCAGTTCAGTTCCGTCGCTCAGTCGTGTCCGACTCTTTGTGACCCCATGAATCGCAGCACGCCAGGCCTCCCTGTCCATTACCAACTCCCGGAGTTCACTCAGACTCATGTCCATCGAGTCAGTGATGCCATCCAGCCATCTCATCCTCTGTTGTCCCCTTCTCTTCCTGCCCCCAATCCCTCCCAGCATCAGAGTCTTTTCCAATGAGTCAACTCTTTGCATGAGGTGGCCAATGTATTGGAGTTTCAGCTTTAGCATCATTCCTTCCAAAGAAATCCCAGGACTGATCTCCTTCAGAATGGACTGGTTGGACTCCTTGCAGTCCAAGGACTCTCAAGAGTCTTCTCCAACACCACAGTTCAAAAGCATCAATTCTTCGGCGCTCTGGTTTCTTCACAATCCAACTCTCACATCCATACATGGCTACTGGAAAAACCATAGCCTTGACTAGACGGACCTTAGTCAGCAAAGTAATATCTCTGCTTTTGTCAGCAAAGATCCATTTAGTCAAGGCTATGGTTTTTCCAGTGGTCATGTATGGATGTGAGAGTTGGACTATAAAGAAAGCTGAGTGCTGATGCTTTTGAACCGTGGTGTTGGAAAAGACTCTTGAGGGTCCCTTGGACTGTAAGGAGATCCAACCAGTCCATCCTAAAGGAGATCAGTCCTGGGGGTTCACTGGAAGGACTGATGTTGAAGCTGAAACTCCAATACTTTGGCCACCTCATGCGAAGAGCTGACTCATTTGAAAAGACCCTGATGCTGGGAAAGATTGAGGGCAGGAGGAGAAGGGGACGACAGAGGATGAGATGATTGGATGGCATTACCGACTCAATGGACATGAATTTGGGTAAACTCTGGAAGTTGGTGATGGACAGGGAAGCCTGGCATGCTGTGGTTCATGGGGTTGCAGAGTCGGACATGACTGAGCGACTGAATTGAACTGAACTCACATCCATACATGACTCCTGGAAAAACCATAGCTCTGACTAGATGGACATTTGTTGGCAAAGTTACCACCTACCAAACTTTCACTGCGCTGAGCACTAACAGTGCTGGTTTAATTTCCTCATTCCAAGCAATGCTGTGGTATGGCACTACACAGGTCCTCAAATAAGAATGAACTTCGTGCTTTATCTAAGGGGAAGAAAGAGAGCAGCTCTAGGCTAAACCACTATCAATGAGATCCTCACTGCTCAATAGACATGCAATGGAGCAGAAGAATGTTGGAGGAAGAGCTTCAGCAGGCTTCTTTCCAAGGGCCTGGAGAGAAACACAGTAACCCTCAGGGAGTCACCTTATTTGTAAGTGAACATTCCATAGATAACAGAATACAATCTATTAACAAATGCATTTGATCACAAAAGAGACAAGCAAAGCCATCAGAAGAAGAATGATCCCCAAGCCAGGGCTAGACTTAAGGGAAGTTATTTCTGAAGAGGGATGGTAGTGGGTCCTTGACAGAAATGAGAGATCAAAGACTGGGAAATCAGGCACACTGGAACACTGCCTAACAAGCCTGCCTAAGGGTCATCTGAGTCTAAGGTACTGCATCTCTGTTTGACTTAGCATTTCTATGGCTCAGAGCTCAGCCTCTGTAAAAGTGGATGGCAACTTGAAGAGAAGTGATAGGATGCAAATAGAGTTCTGTCCCTTAGAAGAGATAAGTTCAAAGGCTTTGCTTTTATTTCACTGTAAGTCATTGAGCAGCTTTCATTTTAACTAGGAAATCTTATTCTGACATTCTTTTTCTCCTCCTCCTTGGACTGATAAATATATATTATTTTCTTTATCTTCCCTTTGAACAAATGTTTTTATCCTGCTGTCATTCCTCATTAATGAGCTAAAAAACTTTTCCTTTTTCCCCCAAGAGCCAATCATTTATATATAATTTTGTTTTTTACATTTTTGAGAAGTATGTCTTAGAATTAGACAAGGGAACCTGATGGAAACAATCCATTTTAAGGGCTGGATGGCATTGCTCACATAAAATGTACAACCTAAATTCCAACCCTTATTCTACAATTCCACATTGACTGTCAGCTGCCCCTGGTTTTACAGGGAGAGAATATGCTTGTCACACTGACATAATACACGTCCACTTCTCTTTGTAAAGAGCATGTTATTCCAGTGGACAGCTCCATCTGTGGAGGCTCTAAGACGGCTGCCTGAATCATCTTTAAGGCTAGGATTCTGAGGAGCTCTCAATTCCTGGGTTTCTGTCACTGCAGAGTTGAGGTAAGACTGAAAGTGACTTCACCTGGGAAATGCTATTTGTGAACTCTCTCGTGATAATGAGTGATCCAGCCCCTTTCTTGGTAAGGGAGCAAACTGAGGTTCAGAAAAGTGACGTGACTCATGACTGGCAGGTTGTGGCCAAACTTTGGCCTGACAGTTCATTTAATCTTGAGTACCAACTGCAAATATTTGGTGAAGAGTCACATTCAAAATAAGATATGTATTTCCATTTCATATTTCCTCCTAGGGTTCAGCCTGTTCCTGACTTGAGAATATTGAAAAAGACGTGGGTACTAAAAACACCCAAAATGACACTACTTCCAAGAAGTAAAACAACTCTATCATGTAAAGAAGAACAAAAGTACACTCTCAAAACACTCCAATATATTGGAATTGCAAAGTGAACTTGGCTGGGAGAAAAGCTGATGGTAGCAAATGCAGCTATAAGAATAAAGGGGTTCCTTGTGAGTGACTCCAATGTTCAAGAGTCGAGCCATCCACAGCTATAAATAGATTCTGGAAAATAATTTTAAAAATCTTTCTGTAAAAAACAAAACAGTTGCGTACAATAAAGGAATACAATCTTATTGAAAACCACAAACAATAGGACAAAAGGAAATGATTTTTTTTTAAGTTCAAATGTGAATCTACAGAAAAAAGATTTTTTTTTGCCTTAAAATATGCAAAGAGAAGTGAAGCTAGAATTTATCTCAGAAATATATTAAGCAGACACTAAAGAATATTTAAGCTTCAGAAGGAAAAGAGGGGTTTATCAATGAACTGCAGCTAAGATCACAAGCTCCTATCTGCAAAGAGAAAAAAAAAATCTATGATAAGCTATAATAGTGATACAAAGCAGAAAAATTTAGAAGCTCCAGGGTTAACAATGCAAACTCATTTCCTCTTTGCTCAGCCACTCAGCTGTTGCCTTCGATCTCCCTGACACAAAATAACCACCTCCTGCTAGCAAAACCTACAGGAGTGATTCCCAATCTTTAGGTGCAAAAGAATCCACTAAGAGGTTGCTAAAATGTTGATTTTTTTGCCTCAACTCCCAGAAAATGCTGACCAGGTAAGTCTGGGTTGGGCTTAGGAACCCACATTTAACAGGCACCCCATGTGATGATGGTAAATGTCATTGGAGGCTCACATGCCAAACTCTTCTCTAAGGCTGGAGTCTCTATACTTGTAGTTACTACCCATTAATAAGTCTTGAAATCAGCTCAATATGACAGCATTTGAAAAGAAAAAAAAACAGAAAATATTAGTGTATATTGTGCAGTCAATTTTTGGATTCATTTATTCAATACCTATTAGAGCGGCCAAAAAGTTTGTTGAAGTTTTACATAAGATCTTACAGAAAAACCCAAATGAACTTTTTGGCCTACCCAATATGTAAGTGTGAGTGTATGTGTATACTGAGTTGTGAGGGAAGATGTATTTTGGATAACATCTCAGCCAAAAAAGTCTGAGAGACACCAGCATCACTTCCCTGTGACGCCCTCACTGTCCCTCCCCCGCAATCTAAGCACCAGATCATCACTCCAGCTCCAATGTCTTCCTCCAACCACAGGGCCAAAAGGGGAAGTGAGGCTTTGTTCTATGTTTATTCTCAAGTGTCAGGAAGGATAACTAGTCTCTGGGGTTCAGGAATGAAGGACAGAAGACTTGTTAGGATATGGAAGACCCTTGGACGCAGTAGATGTGTGAAATTAAAAAAAATGTAGCCTCTTACCTGAGCTCAGCATTTTCGAAAGGTCTGAAGGAAGAAAAGGGATTGGCAAGGAGGACTGGGTGGAAAATGCGGGGCAGATAATAGTTGAAACTCAAGAAATCGGAAGATTTAGCCCACACTTTATTCTTTTTGTATGAGGATTATGCTAGTAACCCATCATCAGGAGGTGGTGTGGCTTTTGTGTTTTGTTTGTTCTCCCCAGGAATGGGGATGGATACTGGCCCATTCATTCCTATCCTCTTGATGCAGCTTCTAGTGACAGTAAGAGTCTGAAGGTACCGGCTTGGACACAGACAGAGCCACAGCTTGTTCTCATGGAGACAGCTTTCACCAAGTGGCACACAGCCCCAAGAAAGATGGCAACTGGAAAATAACACCACATGTTTTCAGAACGGGGTGCTATTGACCCTGCCCAGCCTCTTTACTCTGGTCTCTGCAGCCCCTTAGAAATTTCTCCACTAGGTCAGTGGAGAAAAGTCCACCCAAGGGGCTCAATGAGAATCAGCCTTCATTCCGCTCGGAAGCCATGCATGCGGTCTGACTTCGGGTTATTTTCAACTTGAGGAAGGGATGCTTTTCCCTTTCTCTGGCCCCATCTCCACACCACCGCCCAGAGAGTGCCTTTTCCTACTTCTATGAAGGTTTGGTCCAGGCTAATAGCACCCTGGGCTTCCCTGCTGGCTCAGAGTAAAGACTCTGCCTATCAGTGTAGGAGACGCAGGTTTGATTCCTGGGTCGGGAAGATCCCCTGGAGAAGGAAATGGCAATGGACTCCGGTATTCTTGCCTGGGGAAATCCCATGGACAGAGCAGCCTGGCTTGCTACAGTCCAAGCACCCCAGTGGGAAGATAATTCAATTCCATCAACAAGGCACTTGCTTTTTCATGTGTCAGGTAATCTTCACTCAAAGGGTGCCCACAATCAAGACACAAATACAATTACCAGTCTCTGCTCTGAGGAAAGTGACTCTTCTAATCACCATTTCTCCTTTCAAGTGTTTTGAAACTGGAGTGTCGGTTTAGCAGCAAACGTGAATGGAGTGTCAGGGTAACTGAATTCACACACACACACACGCACGCACGCGCACGCACACGCACGCACGCACGCACACACACACACACACACACACGGTACCTGAGATGTGAACACCCACCACTCCCACAATTCCATACCGTCAGGCTGCAGGCTCCTCTGCTACAGTCTCACTTCACAAGCTCATTTCGGGTGTCTTATAATGCCCAGGACACCATCTACTTCTGAGCACCTTATTTTGTTGGCACCAATTTGGAAGAAGAGTGAAGCCACATGGGAAATGCACTTAGTGCCACGATAGAGGGAAATGACTAAAGAGAAGGAAAAAAGCAGCAGCCCAGTCGCTAGGCCAAGTGGGTCTAGCACAGTCTGTGATCTGTAGTCTCTCAATTCACCCACTGCCACACAAATGTCCAACCAGTCCATCCACTGCCACTCACTGTGCTAAGTGCATGATGCCTTTAAAAAGAGAGCTCTATTTTCAGCACATTTTTAAAAACATCAGCTATAACAACTTGCATAGCCAATTTACTGTCATGATCTTTGCTGACTGCTTTCAGTACAGGAGGGATGGGGAGACAAGCCTTTTGCATTGCTGGGCTACCAAGGAATCTTCCTTTGAAGAGACTGCTTCACTCCAGAAGGAAAAACGGCTCTCTTCTACACTTGCTATTTCTCTAGCCTGTTGTTTAATCACTCAGTCATGTCTGACTCTTTGCAGTCCCATGGACTGTAGCCTGCCAGGGCCCTTTATCCATGGGGATTCTCCAGGCAAGAATGCTAGAGTGGGTTGTCATTTCCTCCTCCAGGGGATCTTCCTGACCCAGGGATTGAATCTTCTTCCTTGGCAGGAGGGTTCTTCACCACTGAGCCACCTAGGAAGCCCTTCCCTATCCTGTAGACGGGGAAAATAAATGCTAAGACATGCTATTGTGAGGGGCTAAAAAAGAGAAAAAATACAGCACACAGCAGGCACTCATTGTTACCCTTTCCCTTTGGTGCTGAAGGAAGGTGAGTTACCCAGAACACTTGTTTTCCTGGGCAGCAGACTTTTAGAGAAGACGGGAAGGCAGTGTTCCTAAATAACTGAGGGAATCAGGAGGGGCCAGCCCTCCTCACGGTACAGCAGAATTAGCAGTGACTATGCAGCTTCTGCGATTTAATCACCAAGGGAGTCCTTACAGCCTCCTAATGGTATTTGTCAATTAGCCAATTAGGATATGTGACAGGTGGTGAAGCCTGATGTTTACCAGACAGACACATCAATTCAGGGTAACTGGATAAACTAACTTGTGGCAACAGGCTAAAGCTGGGTCCCCACCCTAAAATATCAGAAATGTCTTGACTTTTCTGTAAAGTCTGTAATGCCTCTTAATGCGCAAGGCTCTAGTCATGCTGGCATATTTGCACTCTCTCAGTACACTGCAATCTTCAACATCCTTCTGTGTATGTCTCTGTTTGTGCTTTGGAATGCTTTCCCATCCTCCACCTTCCTGCAGAGTCAACACCTACATCTAGGAAGCATTTCTCATTCCTCTGTAGTGGGTTAGTGTCAGTCACTCAGTCGTGTCCAACTCTGCGGCCTCAAGGACTGTAACCCCTACAGTTCCCCTGTCTGTGGAATTCTCCAGGCAAGCACACTGGAGTGGGCTGCCATTTCCTTCTCCAGGGGATCTTCCCAATGCAGGATCGAATCTGGGTCTCTTGCACTGCAGGCAGATTCTTTACTGTCTGAGCTACCAGGGAAGCCCTTAGTGGGTTAGGGTGCCCCCCCCCCACCCCCCGCCCCGTCTCCAAAGACAGTCTAGTCTTGTGTCTGTCATTGTACTAATCCCACTCTCTTCCCACTATTTCCTGGACTGTCTTCCCATTAGACAATGTGCTCCTTGGAGATTTACAATCCATTCTGTAAGTAAATAAATGCACAATCTATGTACTGAATGAATGAATCAATGAGTAATGAAAGAATGAACCCAGGAATGGAACATGAATTCAGAATCCAACCTCCCACACAATCCTTTCTTTCACCATATCCTTTGTCGGCAGCAAAACAGCTACTTTCAATAGGTGGGTAGGGAGATGAGTTGGTGATGGACAGGGAGGCCTGGCGTGCTGCAATTCATGGGGTCGCAGAGTCGGACACGACTGAGCGACTGAACTGAACTGAGGGAGACTAAAGTCTTTAGAGGAAAAGGAGAGTAGTTGGCCTGTTACCCCTTCTTAACCTGACATTTATTTGCTCTTCTGGGTAAGACAAATAACTTATCTCTAGTTAACAGATTATTAACGACAGATCTTCTCTGTGAGAAGAATGGAGTGAGACTGTTACTAACTATACCTCCTTATGTATTAACTACAACAAAAAGCGAGTTCTACAAAAGAAAACCAGAGAAACCTCCCTTCCATTGATTTCGTTGGCCCTGGGCTCCACAGATACTGTCACCTACACCTGCCTTGTTTAAACTCTGCCAGCAACTTGAATTCAGTTGTTTGCAACTGTGAGTTTTCATCCATGAACGAAAGTGAGGCAACCGCCTTAGCAGAGATGAAACATAACCAGGCCTTATCTTGTCCTGACCAGGACATCTAAATTATGTCTCAAAGAGAAGTTTATACTCCCTGAATAACATAACCGTCTACTGAGAAGTCTGTAATTGATGATTAATCCTTCCAACATCACCTCGGAAACCCCTTTTCAGTGTAGCTAGGAGTGTACAGCATTTAGAAAATCTTTCCCCCTTCCAATCAAGTTGAAATAACAGAGCTTCTGCAGGAAGATTTTGGCCATAAATACATTTGTGATCAATTCACTACTTGAAAGCCAATGTTCTCTGTTTTATGAGATCACCTCTTAAAGATCATGTTTTGAGAACCATCGGTCTCTGATGATCTGCCCTTAAGCTCCGGCTTCTTTCCTCGGCTGAGCCCACATTTAGAGTGTCATGATCATGCTCAAATCAGGGCACTCATGCTGAGCAGAATGGCTATGAAACATAACCCCCAAGGGAAGAGAAGAGAGTTTCCTGACCTTGTGCAGCTCCACAGGAGTTGGGGACATGATCTCCTTTATTTCCTGCTTCATTTTTCTCAGGGTGACAGATTTCCTGCCCACATCTGAGGGCAGAGTGTTGCTGCGAGTGGTCTGGCTATAGTGTGGCCGGGAGCTGCTCCGTTCCTGGAAGCTGGCCTGTCGCCCCAGCTGACTGCGAGATGAAGGGGCCTCGTGATTCAAACTCATCGTGCTCCCCGACATGATCGTTGCCTGCGGCAGTGACAATTTTCAGAAACAATTAAGCCATCGAGTGAGAGGAAGATTTGGCTGCTCAACGTGAAGCACATTTCTCCTTCTGCTCAGTCAAAATACAGTCTCTTCAGGGCATAGCCAAAGGCTGGAGAATGGAGGTACTGACTGCACCATGAAAGTCTGGGAAAATGCTTCGCAAGTGACATTTACAATGCACATAACAAATCCAATATAAGTACTTAAGCCATTGAGTTTACTTAAGCAAATACCACCCCTGGCAGTTTGGAGGCACACTGAAGAGCTCTACCATCTGCTTACTGCAAACTACATTTTTAAGCAGAAACTTTCCACTGAGTGGGCTCTAAAGATGGGATTATCAGGCAACCTTCAATATATCTTACAGAAATGAACTAAGAACTTCTTATTGGAGATCAGGCAGCCCCTATTGGCAATGGCACCTCCAGCCCCACCTGCAGGTAACAACAGGCTGAAATGAGGCTACTGTACAAAAGCGAGGGCTCCTACTCAATGTTGCCTTCCTAGCCTTGGTGTACTGTCTTCCCTTTGGCCATGTGGCCAGCCTGGGAACTAAGCAGATGAGTTAGGTCTCCACATCACTTGGTGTAGGTCATTGTTTCTTAGAAATGACCCATGTGTAAGATCCTCAAAGAGGTTAAGGAATAATCATATAACGTGCTACTGGAATCAACACTTTGCCCAAAAGCAATGGGACTTGAATTTTACCAGTGAATTGAGAAGTGTTCAAATATATTGTCCCTGCATAATACACAACAAATGGCAAGATTAGCTCTCAAAAATGACTGAGTCTCACCAGTGGAACAAGAGAAAAAAGCATTTGAAAACAATATCATGTTGGGAATGGTCATTTCTCATGGTTGGAGGATGCTAAAATTCTGCAACTATGCCTGTAGCCAGCTCTGTATTCTTCCATATAACGGCTATATAATGGTATACCAGCATCAGTGAATCTGCCCCAAAATAAATTCCACATGCCATATGACTGGTGGTGATCTAGTGGTTTATATTGATAGTGACGCTAAAGGTAACAGAAGTGTAATGTGAGTCCTTTGAATGTATGCACACATTTAACAACTTTATGAGTTAAATGCTGTAATTCCTCCTAATTTACAGGAGAGAAATCTAAGGCACAAAGAGACTGACCTACTTGAGGTCCCATAGGTGGTAAATGAGCCAAGTGCACCATCTAAAATTACTGATCAGGAGGGAACCCTGCAAAGTGAGTAGAGTTTTCATTTGTTACCTCACTGCTGCTGCCAAGTCGCTTCAGTCGTGTCCGACTCTGTGCGACCCCACAGACGGCAGCCCACCAGGCTCCCCCGTCCCTGGGATTCTCCAGGCAAGGACACTGGAGTGGGTTGCCATTTCCTTCTCCAATGCATGGAAGTGAAAAGTGAAAGTGAAGTCGCTCAGTCGTGTCCGACTCTTAGCGACCCCATGGACTGCAGCCCACCAGGCTTCTCTCTCCATGGGATTTTCCAGGGAAGAGTACTGGAGTGGGGTGCCATTGCCTTCTCCATGTTACCTCACTAGGATGTTATAATTCCAAGCTTCACCTGGTGTTCGGCGATATACATGACACTAACAAGATTTCTAAATGACAGCCAAATACTGGCACACAGATACGTAGAAAAGACACAAAATGTGAACTTACCAATATCTTGACTACAGGTTATCTTACTGATAATTTTGAAATAAAGAAGTTAGAGTGTTAATATGTGCTAAGTACCATATATATGTGTGTATATGTAGAATACCATTAAATACTTACAATAAGTCTATATGATAAAGTATTATACTTATTATACCTCCTCATTTCACTTAGGAAGGGGACGCCTGGATCAATGAAGCAACTTGCCCAAGAGTCTGGGATTGCAGCCCTACCAATGTCTCCAAAACCTTTAATCTTGCCTACTAGGCTATATTCGGAGAAGGCAATGGCACCCCACTCCAGTACTCTTGCTTGGAAAATCCATGGACAGAGGAGCCTGGTAGGCTGCAGTCCATGGGGTCGCTAAGACTCGGACCCAACTGAGCGACTTCACTTTCACTTTTCACTTTCATGCACTGGAGAAGGAAATGGCAACCCACTCCAGTGTCCTTGCCTGGAGAATCCCAGGGACGGGGGAGCCTGGTGGGCTGCCGTCCATGGGGTCGCACAGAGTCGGACACAACTGAAGCGACTTAGCAGCAGCAGCAGCAGGCTATATTGATTCTCAGTCAAGTATGAAGTTGAAACATTTAAAATTGGCTTGTTTAGTAAATAAAAAAAGCTTAGTATTTATCCAGTGTGAATTATCCATATTATGGTTTATTTCAGGTAAATTTCCTTTAATTGAAACCTTTTTATTACTAGCTTGTTGGTCACATGGGCCATCCTTTTATTTTGTGGTGCTTAACTCATATATCATTCCTTGTTTAATCTGCTGTTACTGAAAGCATTCAACGATTATTTTCTTGCTGTGGTGAGCATCCACCTATTGTTTTTACCTACTTAGGCTAGTTATTTGCTTTGTTAACATTTATTTTTTATACTCATTTTTCATTAGACTGGCAGGAAGCACATTGGAAATCAAATAATCACTACAGCGGGAGACAACGGTTCTACTTTGATAAGCCTTAGCCATAACAGAAGTTATAATCTGATCTAGAAATGGTTCTGATGGAAGCAATGACATAGTATCAAAAGGTCTTCAGATAAAATTTTCAAAGGATGAATTGATTGCTTTGTTTAAAGTGAATATCAACTGAATTAGCGACATCCCTACAGGAATATTAAAATTAAAACACAAACACAAAACTAAAAAAAAGTAATTATTTAAAGTTCCTTAAGACTTGTTTTTGCTTCACGAGTATGTACCACCGATTTTCATTTTGCACAATTTGTAATTTATGCATTTTCAAAATCATCAGTGAGATTACTGATATGCATACAGCTTAGAAGTATGTCCAAAAGTTCTCTATTTGACATTTAGTTAAACCTTCTTCTTATGTTATACTAAGGAAAAAATAGTTAAGACAGTATTCATCACTGAAAGAAGTAGCAAAAAAATAATTTCTATTGAGCATTTATTAAGTGCCATGTTCTGTGTTGTGTCATGTAAGCATTAGTCATTATAATCCCTGTATTTTAAAGAAGAAATAACTGATAAAAGAGATTAAGTAACTTGTCTAAAATCTTAGTTTGAATTTCTCTCTCTTGTTAAAACTGTACATTTTTCAGTACTAAAGCTGAACCTAAATTATTGCTAGCAATGGGGAAAGTGACTAGTACAATTTTCATTTTCATTTCAATTGTAATCATTTTTTATCTTAGCTAATCTACACTTGTTACATTTATAGTGTGCTTTAACTGTTAATGCTAGATATAAATTTCATATGCAGGAACCTAGCTCCAATAATATTTTTTGCATAGTAGCACTTGAAATCAAGGGATCAGAGTTCATTCAAACTAATAAGTGAATATTCCTTGTGCTAAGTGTGAATAAGACTCTAATTTATGGATTTGTCAATCATTCTTTCTAGTTGAAAATGTTATTTCTCTTTGACTATTAAATTCAACCCATTTTTTTTTCCTGGATATATAATTTCAAGGGCCACACCTGTCTGAAGTGATGTTAGAAAAAAATCTATTGGCTGTCGCAACATAAATTCTATACTGATGGATGTTGTTTTCATCAGGTAACTCAATTTCTGGGCGAAAACACAACCTGACTGTATTACTTTTTACATCATCTTCACTTTGTTAATACCTAATGTAGAAGAGGCTATGAGAAGAAAAATGGGTTCTTCAAATGAGATTTCAAAATGAAAAATACAAAAGGCATATGAGCCAAAACATGCTTTTAAAAGCAGTACTATGTTAAGAAAAAATGTGAACTGAGATCTTTATTCAATTTGGTACAGTGCTGATCATTCTCCATACAGGAAGTGGTAAAAGTTTAAATAAGCTACCTGATACTTAAGCATTCTATATTTTTTGAAAGTTGCATGAAAACGAATCAATTGCTAACATCTTGATTTATTTACATTTTGTAGGATTATCCATCTCCAGGTCCTTTAACTGTGCTCTGAAATAGAAATTCATGCCAGGTAATACCATGATGTTTACAAATTCAAACTAATATTTTTCTTTATAATTCTCTTTGCAGATTCACAAACATTAGAGTCACATAAAATATCCACACATGCAACTGAGAAGCAAAATAATATAAAGATGAGTCATCATTTTAGAACTGCAAGAGTTCCACCCAGTTAGGCCATTCACATTCCTTATGGTGACTTGGGGACCTCATATGACATCAAAATAAAAATGAGACTTTTGCCACTTTCTTTTTTACAGCTCAGAAAATTTAAAAGAACATAAAAGGAAACAGTCCAGGACTTCCCAGACCAAAGTGTGAATACTGTCAGCAAATTTACGGCTTTGATTAAAGAACTCACCAGGAGTTCTGCTATTATACTCCATCTCTCTGCAAGTCCTTGAATTCACACTAAGTTAGCACAGAAGCAGGATTTGCAATTAACAGCAACGTACTCTGTAATATTTTGGCTGCTGATCAAACAGACTGGCCTTTTTTACCAGCCGCATTGTCATCTACTTTAAGGGCAAAATGAAGTAAAATCAAATTTCCTCTTATGTTCCTCTTCACGATCAAATTAACGTCTCTACCAGGTACAAATGAAAACATGCCAAAGAAACCTTTCTAAAGCAAATCAGAGAATGAGAGACGCCACTGCTGAGACTGAGCTCGCCTGAGCGATCCGGTGGCAAACAGAGACAGTCAGGGTTAGCAAGGAGCGATGGCAGAGAAGCCACAGGTCAGTAAGCTCAGGGTGGGGGCAGAAATGGGGAAAGAAATACTTTTGACTGCATTGGATAAAATCAAATCACTGTCCGAAAGGCAAGGGGGCAGGGAAGGCAGCTTCACAAGCAAAAATATAAACAGAAAGGGTAGCTACCAAGAGATTCATGTTTCTCAAAGACACACGCCTGTCAGCTTTCTCCTGTGGAAAGGGGTTAAAGCTTTTAAATGAACTGGTGTGACCAATGCCAACTCAAAAGGACCAAAAAAAAGGAATGTAGAAACAATGAGAGTAAGTGGCAGGACCAAGGCTACCTCGAGTTCTCTCAGAATCCCGGATTGTCCACAGGTTTCCAGATCCTCCAGCGCTTGGGACCAGAAGTTCTCCTCTTGCTCGGCCTCGGTACTGTCGGGAGCCCCTGTGAAGCTGCTGTCCAAAAGCACCGTCTTGGTTAAGAACTTGCCAGACATATATGTATATATCCGTTCATATACGTGTGTGTGTGTGTTCAGTCACTCAGTCATATCCAACGCTTTGCAATCCTATGGACTGTAGCCCGCCAGGCTCCTCTGTCCATGGGATCCTCCAGGCAAGAATACTGCAGTGGGATGCCATTTTCTTTTCCAGGGCATCTTCCCAACCACAGGAACTGAACCTGAATCTCCTGTGGGCAGATTCTTTACCACTGCACCATTTGGGAAGTCAAATACATACGTGTGTGTGTGTGTGCACATGTGTGTCAAGCTGTGCTAAACTGCTTCAGTTGTGTCCAATTCTTTGCGACCCCATGAGCTGTAGACTGCCAGGCTCCTCTGTCCATGGGATTCTCTAGGAACGAATACCAGAGGGGGTGACCATGCCCTCCTCTAGGGGATCTTCCTGACCAGGGACTGAACCCTCGTCTCATGTCTTCTGCGTTGGCAGGTGGGTTCTTTACCCTAGCACCACCTGGGAAGCCTCTCTCTCTCTATATATATATATATTTGGGTCCAGAATCTCCCTCCCCTTCATCTCACACACAAAATAGAGATTCATTTTGGATCTGGCTTTCTTTCAGTTGTGGCCTCCAAGTCAGGCCAGTTCTAACAGAAAGACACTGTAGGAAATTAAAAATGTCTCAAAGACTGGAAGGACCATGATCTTACTAACTGAATTCACAGATATTGCTGAGTGAGCTGTGTCAACATGGCACCGGTGGGGATATCTTTCAGCTACTCTATCTGAAGGGAACGAGAAATCAAACTTTTCCTTGAGAGAGAAAAACATGTTTTCCCTATTCATTATAAGCATCAGTATAGATCAGTTAAATGTTATCAGATTTATGAGTTTCCTTAAAATATTTTGGTAAGGAGCACACTGCTAAAATAGACTCTCAGTTAAAAATATTGGGGAGGGAGGAAGAAGGGGGGTTCAGGATGGGGAACACGTGTCTACCTGTGGTGGATACATGTCGACGTATGGCAAAATACAATATTGTAAAGTAATTAACCTCCAATTAAAATAAATAAATTTA
Organism: Ovis canadensis; assembly: GCF_042477335.2. Lineage (NCBI taxonomy): Eukaryota > Metazoa > Chordata > Mammalia > Artiodactyla > Bovidae > Ovis > Ovis canadensis. The sequence continues at coordinate 159,257,626 of NC_091247.1, read as the reverse complement.
TATTAAAAGATATTTTAATGCAGAAGTATTGTCCTCCTAATAAAGTATTTAAGTCTTCAGTTTGCAAAAAAAAAAAAAACAAATCGAATCCTAAGTTGAAAAAAAATTTTTTTTCATGTAATTTTATGTGAAGCTGGGCTTCTGTGGTGGCTCAGATGGTAAAGAACCCACCTGCAATGCGTGAGATCCGAGTTCGATCCCTCAGTCGGGAAGATCCCCTGGAGAAGGAAATGGCAACCCACCCCAGTATTCTTGCCTGGAGAATCCCATGGAGAGAAGAGCCTGACAGGCTACAGTCCATGGGGTTGCAAAGAGTCGGATACAACTGAGCGACTCACACACACACACACAGCTACACACACACACAGCGTGAAACCACCTTCTAAATGAAAGGAGCGGGAACCAGCCACAGAGTGAGGATATGGCTCATAGAAGTAGGCTTTCCCCATGTGCTACTGCTGTTCTCATTTGGGGAAACGTGTGTGGCAGAGCCCAGATTCCTGCTGGGCAGGCTCAAGTCTTTGAATCAGCCATGGGGCCAGCATGGACGGTGACAGTGGCTTCATGAACCCTTCCAACGTGAGCAGGAGGTGCTACAGGAAGTACAGAAGTTCACATCTGGCCCAAATGACCCGGAAGCAGTTGGGACAGGGCAGCACTTGGTGAAAACCTTACCCACTGATGGTGGACCGGTCCCACTCTTCATTACTTAGTCCCACATCTGGGTAAGTCTGGCTTCGAGGCTTAGTGACTGGGGACAAACTGCCTCTTGGTTTGGGACTTCTCCAGTCATAGGTGTTGAAGTTGTAGCCTGAGGCCTGAAAGCCAGTGCCTGCAACAAAAACAAGGCATTCATTATCTAGTAACTTGTCTTTTTTCTGTAGTTTCCATTTGTTTATTCAAGGGGTCTGACTTTAACTGAATTTGGGATCATTAAGGCCATCAAGGCAACACTTAATTCTTACATTAAAGACACACTCATGTCTAATCCCAATTGATTATATACAGGGCTCCTGCCCTCCCCTGTGCAGCTGAGAAATCTGCTAGGAGGGGGGATATATAAAAATCTGTATCCAGCCCTTTCTAGAGCAAGCTCCAGGAGGTCAGAACCCTGATTTGCCTGCCCAGATACCCTGTGTCCACCTGCAGGGTGCAAGAGGGCTTCTTACCCAAGTCTCTCTTTCTGGGAGTGGAATCTGCCACCAGAGGTGGGGTCTAGGTCCAAGGAGTCACCAAGGGGTGCTGGTTGCAGGGTGTGGACCAAGCACAGAAAAACTGGCTGGGGCCCACAGATGTTAGGCATGGGCCTGAGGATTACTTCATCTGCATTGTTAGTAGAGGGGTCGATTAACTACAGCAACAACAATGATACTAAACCCAGAGCAGGCGTTAACTATGCACCCAGAGCTTCATTAAGTCCTTTACTCAGGGCTTCCCTGGTGGCTCAGTGGTAAAGAATCTGCCTGCCAGTGCAGGAGACGTGGGTTCGATCCCTGATCTGGGAAGATCCCACATGCCATAGCGCAACTGATCTCGTGCGCCATAACTATTGTGCTTTGCCCTAGAGCCCGTGCTCTGCAACAAGAGAAGCTACCACAATGAGAAGCCTGTGCACCGCAGCTAGAGTGTAGCCCCTATTTTGCCACAACTAGAGAAGAGCCTGTGCAGCAATGAAAACCCAGCATAGCCAAAAATAAATAAACAAACAAAATGATTCAAAGTCCTTTATTTGTATCACCTTATTGATTCTGCATAATTAATTTTCTTTGAAGGTAGGTACTGTAATTATTTTCATTTGAGGACCTAGTTGGTACTTGCAAACCTTCCCAGGGGTTCCAGGCCTAATTCCACAGGCAGGTCTTCCTAAAACGACCTCGCTGAGAAAGCTCCGGGGGGGAGAGGGGGGATGTCTAAGATCAGTCAAGGCTCCCTTCTCACTTCCCAATTCACAATTGTTTTCCTGCCCCTTTACAAATGAGAGGCATATTTCTCATCCATATCAAATCTTTGAACGAGCTTGACCCTGGGATATAAAAGCTCCCAGCCATCAGTCAAGAGATAGATAATTACGGAAAGGCTCGGTCCTGAGGGAAGGTCTTGGAGCGGAGCCTTATTTCAACCAGGCACCGACTCAGTGCAAAGCTTTTAACTCCTCTCATCCATCGATCTCCCTGTGTCTCAGAATTAGAATTCAGAAGGACAGTTGTCAGAGTAAGGAGGTGCGCACATTCTGATGTTTATTCGGCCTGCAAAACAAAGGCTGACTTCCTTTCTGACAGGGAGTTAAGTCTGATTAGCTTGATGAGAAAGTGAGGAATGGCTCTGACAATCAGGTTACATAATAGACAATTTCCCACAAATCTGAGCTAAATCTGTGGCTTCATATTTTGACAAGAATATATTTAAAGCATATTTACCATAGACTAGAAATTACATTTTTTTGTTAAGTATCATAATTTGGGGAGGGAAAAGTTAGGATGACAACCTTTAAGTGTGAGGTAGGGTCTGCAGTGTTTCAAAAATTTTCAGGGGGCTTCAAATGGGCGAGCAGGGGCTGATTGGCAGGTCTGAGTCTACGTTAGTGCTGTAACCACCATACGTGACTTCAGACATCACATGAGGTTGTGACTCATTACATGTGTGTTTGCTTATGTGTGTGTGTGTGCTCTGTGTTCAGTCGCCAAGTCATGTCTGACTCTTTGTGATCCCATGGACTGTAGCCTGCCAGGCTCCTCTGTCCATGGGATTTTCCACTCCAGAATACTGGAGCGGGTTGCCATTTCCTCCTCCAGGGGATCTTCCTGACCCAGGGATTGAACTCGCATCTCCTGTGTTTCCTGCACTGGCAGGTGGATTCTTTACCACTGAGCCACCTGGGAAGCCCACATATGTGTACTGGGTTGCAATATAATACTTATTTCTTACTGTGGTTAAAGCACAGCATCTAGCAAACAGGCCTAGAGCCACAATTTCACATTCATTTAAATGACCCGACAACCTGAGGTGGCTATCTCCCTGCCATTCCTTTGCTTCACCTTCCCCCTTCACTTTCCCTCTACTTGTTTAGTACTATAATGCTATCCTTACTATTAGTTAGAGCCCAGAGAAAGCGGGACGTCCCAGGATAATGCTTTTTGATCAAGAGGATTTAACCTCCATCACACAGGGGAAAGCCCACAGCCGCATCATGGAAATACCCGACGCATCTCCTGTTTTAGGACACCAGGCATCAGAAGTCCTTAGTGCAGAGGCAATATTTACAGTTCCATATCTCATTTTCTTTCTTGGGTAACTGCAAGTGTGGCTAGACATTCGGGGAGAAGTTTTGCATGATGAATGTTCAGTTTTCTGTCCAAAGTGTTGAATTATGGGAACCCTTGAGTCTCTTCTTAAAGGGGAGTGATGGGGCAACACTACATTTCACCTGGCTCCCTCTGCCAGGCTATCCATCTTCTGAAGCAAATAAACTAACGCCCAAATATGTGACATCACTTAAAAAGAGTTAGGGGAAGTAAGTCCACACCTCACTTCCCCTAAAGGCTTTAAATTTGCTAAGAGCAAAATGCTAAATGGTGGTGTCCTCCCAGGGGCATCCTTCTCTGATAGGCATTAACCTGTAATGACCATTCAGTTCCCAAGGGAAATTCCAACCTGTTTTAAACTGAGCAGATTAACTTTCTGATTTTTCTTCCGATTGATGTAAGTAGTTCTTGGTGACTTGAGCAAGACTGTAAGGATGGGCTTGAGCAGATATGAAGCATCATTACTAGGAAAATGCCTCTCCCCACAAAAAGGCATGTCTGTCTATATCAAGGAAGACTTGTCTTAAGAAGTACTATTAAAGGATTATCATGCTACAATGAAGCAGGGCATGAAAAGAGGATATACAATTCAAATATTTGGGTCTTGGGTATAAACTTAGAAGACCTGGTCTGGTCCATGTGATGCTAGCACAAAGAATGAAGTAAGAAAAACCCAGGTTCAAATCCCAGCTTTGCCACTTGCTTGCTCTGCAGTCTTGGCCAATTTGCCTTCGTGTAAAACACGGATAGTGACACATGCTTCACTAGGTTGATATGAAAATTAAAGAGAATAATACACATAAACACTCATGGACATGCCTGGAACACAATGAGGTTTTAATGAAACCTCATTCAATGTCCATTACTTTTATTATTTACTAGGCAACTCAAATTTGTCAAGGTCTCAGTCTCATTATAAAACAGGGAAAGAAGGAAATTAGCATTTCTGACTTAGTAAATGTTCCAGGGGCTTCCCAGGTAGACTAGGGGTAAAGAACTCATCTGCTAATGCAGGAGACATAAGAGACATGGGTTCAATCCCTGGGTCAGGAAGATCCCCTGGAGGAGGACATGGCAACCCACTCCAGTATTCTTGCCTGGAGAATCCCATGGACAGAGGAGCTTGGCGGGCTACAGTCCATGGGGTTGCAAAGAGTTGGACATGACTGGAGTGACTTAGCCAGCACGCATGCACCAGCACCTCTAAGGCTTGTCAGGTGCTGCAGGAGGAGCTGAAATACGAAGATAATAAAACCAGGTTCTTGTCTTCAAAAAAATGCACAGTTTAGTATAGCTTTGGGAGAAAGAGGAAGAGAAACAGGCAGAGATAGAAAGTGAGAGTTCTATTAGCATGTAAGAAGTGTTACCCTTTCCATCTGAACACACTGATAGAAAAGAATAGAGATCTGTCTGGGGATCAGAAAGCAGGTCATGAAGGGGGCCAATGGAACGGTGACATACGAGCTGGGACTTAAGAGGCTAAGCAGGCATTCACCAGTGGAAGCACAAGGGAAGCTGAGCAGGAGGAGAAGCTGAGCAGGAGGACTGAGGAGGTACCCTCACGGCAAACCTCGCTGCCTAGCCTTATGTTCGGCCAGTGGCTGCCCGCTTCACTCTCAAGGCGTGAGCAGTAGTCCAGGGATCTTCCGGTCCCTCTAACCATCTGTACTTATTCCTCCCCAGAGGATGAGCATCGATTTACCCCATTGGCCCAGCTCTGGAAAAGAGCCCTGGGAATGTAACCTTGGGCCCTTTCCGGCTCTCCTCGGACTCATTCTCTCCCACTGCTGTAGCACCATGAGGTAAGTCAACCTGAGTTCCACTCCTGAGGCTCACTGAGCTCAAAGGTGGCAGGAGGCCAAGACTGCAGCTATGGCTGTGGCAGACTACTAGTTGCCTGTCAAACATCCACTCTTCCTTTCATCTTTTTACCAGTTTTGAGGGGGCATATTTTGGGGGTGCTCAGGGAAAGACTTATTTCCTAGCTTCTCTTGAAGTTAAGTGTTAATTTAACTATGTAAAAAGTTCTGGCCAATGACATGTAAATGAAACTTCTGGAAGGGCTCCTTACAACCCTCTTTTCTGCTGCCCAGAATGTAGATGGAATGTAGATGAAATAGCTGCAGCCCCAACAACTATCTTGGGCCATGGAGTTAACCCAGGGATGGAAACCAAGTGCTCGGCATATTAGAGAAGAAATATTTAAGAGCATGGGTCCTTCATGACACTGTGGAGTTATATACTAGCTCTGAAATGCCTATTTCTTTATGATTTCAGTCACTCTGATATCAGGGTTTTTAGTTCTATTCAACTAAGTCAAATCCAACTGACAAGCTGGGGTTACAGTTTGCTTCATAGATCTGAAAAGTGAAAGTGTTAGTCAGTCAGTTGTGTTCAACTCTTTGTGACCCTGTGACTCACAAAGGGTCACCCTTTGTGACTCTTGTCCATGGGATTTCCCAGGCAGGAATACAGGAATGGGTAGTCATTCCTGTCTCAAGGGGATCTTCCCGACCAAGGGATTGAACCCTGGTCTCCTGCATTGCAGATTCTTTACTGTCTGAGTGCCTGGGGAAGCACTCGTAGATCTGACTTCCCCCTTATTAAAGTCCCAGCATCTGACTCGGGGTGGGGTAGAGAAATAGGAATCCTGAGTCTGGCTGTATGTTCAATCCAGCTTTTCTAACAACTCCCGACATTGCCAAAAAAAAAAAAAAAACAACAACAACAAAACTAAAAAGTTGATATTTTAATCCACTGCTGACTCCAGTTTTTATTTCCCAACAGATTTAGAACTGATAAAGGCATCAAATCCCTTATGATTATACAGTGGAAGTGAGAAATAGATTTAAGGGCCTAGATCTGATAGATAGAGTGCCTGATGAACTATGGAATGAGGTTCGTGACACTGTACAGGAGACAGGGATCAAGACCATCCCCATGGAAAAGAAATGCAAAAAGCAAAATGGCTCTCTGGGGAAGCCTTACAAATAGCTGCAGAAACAAGAGAAGTGAAAAGCCAAGGAGAAAAGGAAAGATATAAGCATCTGAATGCAGAGTTCCAAAGAATAGCAAGAAGAGATAAGAAAGCCTTCTTCAGCGATCAATGCAAAGAAATAGAGGAAAAGAACAGAATGGGAAAGACTAGAGATCGCTTCAAGAAAATTAGAGATGCCAAGGGAACATTTCATGCAAAGATGGGCTCGATACAGGACAGAAATGGTATGGACCTAACAGAAGCAGAGGATATTAAGAAGAGGTGGCAAGAATACATGGAAGAACTATACAAAAAACATCTTCACGACCCGGATAATTACGATGGTGTGATCACTCATCTAGAGCCAGACATCTTGGAATGTGAAGTCAAATGGACCTTAGAAAGCATCACTACAAACAAAGCTAGTGGAGGTGATGGAATTTCAATTGAGCTGTTTCAAATCCTAAAAGATGATATTGTGAAAGTGCTGCACTCAGTAGGCCAACAAATTTGGAAAACTCAGCAGTGGCTGGAAAAGGTCAGATTTCATTCCAATCCCAAAGAAAGGCAATGCCAAAGAATGCTCAAACTACCGCACAATTGCACTCATCTCACATGCTAGTAAAGTAATGCTCAAAATTCTCCAAGCCAGGCTTCAGCAATATGTGAACCATGACCTTCCAGATGTTCAAGCTGGTTTTAGAAAAGGCAGAGGAACCAGAGATCAAATTGCCAACATCTGCTGGATCATGGAAAAAGCAAGAGAGTTCCAGAAAAACATCTATTTCTGCTTGACTGACTATGCCAAAGCCTTTGACTGACTATGCCAAAGCCTTTGACTGTGTGGATCACAATAAACTGTGGAAAATTCTGAAAGAGATGGGAATACCAGACCACCTGACCTGCCTCTTGAGAAATCTGTATGCAGGTCAGGAAGCAACAGTTAGAACTGGACATGGAACAACAGACTGGTTCCAAATAGGAAAAGGAGTACGTCAAGGACGTATATTGTCACCCTGCTTATTTAACTTACACGCAGAGTACATCATGAGAAACGCTGGACTGGAAGAAACACAAGCCAGAATCAACATTGCCGGGAGAAATATCAATAACCTCAGCTATGCAGATGACACCACCCTTATGGCAGAAAGTGAAGAGGAACTAAAAAGCCTCTTGATGAAAGTGAAAGAGGAGAGTGAAAAAGTTGGCTTAAAGCTCAACACTCAGAAAAGGAAGATCATGGCATCCGGTCCCATCACTTCATGGCAAATAGATGGGGAAACAGTGGAAACAGTGTCAGACTTTATTTTCTTGGGCTCCAAAATCACTGCAGATGGTGACTGCAGCCATGAAATTAAAAGACACTTACTTCTTGGAAGAAAAGTTATGACCAACCTAGAGAGTATATTCAAAAGCAGAGACATTACTTTGCTGACTAAGGTCCGTCTAGTCAAGGCTATGGTTTCTCCAGTGGTCATGTATGGATGTGAGAGTTGGACTGTGAAGAAGGCTGAGTGCCGAAGAATTGATGCTTTTGAACTGTGGTGTTGGAGAAGACTCTTGAAAGTCCCTTGGACTGCAAGGAGACCCAGCCCGTCCATTCTGAAGGAGATCAGCCCTGGGATTTCTTTGGAAGGAATGATGCTAAAGCTGAAACTCCAGTCCTTTGCCACCTCATGCGAAGAGTTGACTCATTGGAAAAGACTCTGATGCTGGGAGGGATTGGGGGCAGGAGAAGGGGACGACAGAGGATGAGATGGCTGGATGGCATCACTGACTCGATGGACAAGAGTCTGAGTGAACTCCAGGAGTTGGTGATGGACAGGGAGGCCTGGCGTGCTGCGATTCATGGGGTCGCAAAGAGACAGACACGACTGAGCGACTGAACTGAACTGAACTGAACTGAACTGTTTAACATTGAAACATCTAGTGCTGTCAAGGTACTAAAAACCAAAGCTTGCTTAGAGAAGAGTGAAAAATTCAAGATGTAGAGTACAAGATAGTGCAAGGGACTATCAGGAGACGAAATCCATAAAACAGTTGGGGACTAGATTGAAAAAAACTCGGTGTTTTAAATTAAGGATTTTTGGCTCATCTAAAACAGGGAATCATCAAAAGGCGTTTTTTTTTTTTTGTTTGTTTGTTTCTTTGTTTTTAGAGGGGGCATTGTTTGAGTGGTGGCTGCGCGGGTGCAGGAAGGCCGAGAGGAGCCACTCCACGTTCAAGGTCAGGAGGGGCGGCAGTGAGGAGATACCCCTCGTTCAAGGTAAGGAGCAGTGGTTGCACTTTGCTGGAGCAGCTGTGAAGAGATACCCCATGTCCAAGGTAAGAGAAACCCAAGTAAGACTAGGTGTTGCGAGAGGGCATCAGAGCGCAGACACACTGAAATCATAATCACAGAAAACTAGTCAGTCTGATCACATGGACCACAGCCTTGTTGAACTCAATGAAACTAAGCCATGCCCTGTGGGGCCACCCAAAATGGGCGGGTCATGGTGGAGAGGTCTGACAGACTGTGGTCCACTGGAGAAGGGAATGGCAAACCACTTCAGTATTCTTGCCTTGAGAACCCCATGAACACTATGAAAAGGCAAAATGATAGGATACCAAAAGAGGAACTCCCCAGGTTGGTAGGTGCCCAATATGCTACTGGAGATCAGTGGAGAAATAACTCCAGAAAGAATGAAGGGATGGAGCCAAAGCAAAAACAACACCCAGTTATGGATGTGACTGGTGATAGAAGCAAGATCTGATGCTGTAAAGAGCAATATTGCAGAGGAACCTGGAATGTTAGGTCCATCAGTTCAGTTCAGTTCAGTTCAGTTCAGTCGCTCAGTCGTGTTCGACTCTTTGGGACCCCATGATCACAGCATGCCAGGCCTCCCTGTCCATCACCATCTCCTGGAGTTCACTCAGACTCACGTCCATCGAGTCAGTGATGCCATCCAGCCATCTCATCCTCGGTCGTCCCCTTCTCCTCCTGCCTCTAATCCCTCCCATCATCAGAGTCTTTTCCAATGAGTCAACTCTTTGCATGAGGTGGCCAAAGTACTGGAGTTTCAGCTTTAGCATTATTCCTTCCAAAGAAATCCCAGGGTTGATCTCCTTCAGAATGGACTGGTTGGGTCTCCTTGCAGTCCGAGGGACTCTCAAGAGTCTTCTCCAACACCACAGTTCAAAAACATCAATTCTTCGGTGCTCAGCCTTCTTCACAGTCCAGCTCTCACATCCATACATGACCACTGGAAAAACCATAGCCTTGACTAGACGGACCTTTGTTGACAAAGTAATGTCTCTGCTTTTGAATACGTTGTCTGAGTTGGTCATAACTTTTCTTCCAAGGAGTAAGCATCTTTTAATTTCATGGCTGCAGTCACCATCTGCAGTGATTCTGGAGCCCAAGAAAATAAAGTCTGACACCATTTCCACTGTTTCCCCATCTATTTGCCATGAAGTGATGGACCAGATGCCATGATCTTCGTTTTCTGAATGTTGAGCTTTAGGCCAACTTTTTCACTCTCCTCTTTCACTTTCATCAAGAGGCTTTTTAGCTCCTCTTCACTTTCTGCCATAAGGGTGGTGTCATCTGCATATCTGAGGTTATTGATATTTCTCCTGGCAATCTTGATTCCAGCTTGTGTTTTTTCCAGTCCAGCATTTCTCATGATGTACTCTGCAGATAAGTTAAATAAACAGGGTGACAATATACAGCCTTGATGTACTCCTTTTCCTATTTGGAACCAGTCTGCTGTTCCATGTCCAGTTCTAACTGTTGCTTCCTGACCTGCATACAGATTTCTCAAGAGGCAGGTCAGGTGGTCTGGTATTCCCATCTCTTTCAGAATTTTCCACAGTTTATTGTGATCCACACAGTCAAAGACTTTGGCACAGTCAAGAAAGCAGAAGTAGATATTTTTCTGGAACTCTCTTGCTTTTTCGATGATCCAGTGGATGTTGGCAATTTGATCTCTGGTTCCTCTGCCTTTTCTAAAACCAGCTTGAACGTCAGGGAGTTCACAGTTCACATATTGCTGAAGCCTAGCTTGGAGAATTTTGAGCATTACTTTACTAGCACGTGAGATGAGTGCAATTGTGCGGTAGTTTGAGCATTCTTTGGCATTGCCTTTCTTTGGGATTGGAATGAAAACTGACCTTTTCCAGTCCTGTGGCCACTGCTGAGTTTTCCAAATTTGTTGGCCTACTGAGTGCAGCACTTTCACAATATCATCTTTTAGGATTTGAAACAGCTCAACTGGAATTCCCTCACCTCCACTAGCTTTGTTCATAGTGATGCTTTCTAAGGCCCACTTGACTTCACATTCCATGATGTCTGGTTCTAGATTAGTGATCACATCATCAGGACTATCTGGGTCGTGAAGATGTTTTTTGTATAGTTCTTCCATGTATTCTTGCCACCTCTTCTTAATATCCTCTGCTTCTGTTAGGTCCATACCATTTCTGTCCTGTATCGAGCCCATCTTTGCATGAAATGTTCCCTTGGCATCTCTAATTTTCTTGAAGAGATCTCTAGTCTTTCTCAATCTGTTGTTTTCCTCTATTTCATGAAGGTCCATGAATCAAGGCAAATTGGAAGTGGTCAAACAGGAGATGCCAAGATTGAACGTCACATTCTAGGAGTCAGTGAACTAAAATGGACTGGAATGGGTGAATTTAACTCAGATGACCATTATATCTACTACTGTGGGCAGGAATCCCTTAGAAGAAATGGAGTAGCCATCATGGTCAACAAAAGAGTCTGAAATGCAGTACTTGGATGCAATCTCAAAAATGACAGAATGATCTCTGTTTGTTTCCAAGGCAAACCACTCAATATCACAGTAATCCAAGTCTATGCCCCAACCAGTAATGCTGAAGAAGCCGAAGTTGAACAGTTCTATGAAGACCTACAAGACCTTTTAGAACTAACACCCAAAAAAGATGTCCTTTTCATTATAGGGGACTGGAATGCAGAAATAGGAAGTCAAGAAACACCTGGAGTAACAGGTAAATTTGGCCTTGGAATATGGAATGAAGCAGGGCAAAGACTAATAGAGTTTTGCCAAGAGAATGCACTGGTCATAACAAACACCCTCCTCCAACAATACAAGAGAAGACTCTACACATGGGCATCACCAGATGGTCAACACCAAAATCAGACTGATTATATTCTTTGCAGATAAAGATGGAGAAGCTCTATACAGTCAGCAAAAACAAGACTGGGAGCTGACTGTGGCTCAGATCATGAACTTCTTATTGCCAAATTCAGACTTAAATTGAAGAAAGTAGGGAAAACCACTAGACCATTCAGGTATGACCTAAATCAAATCCCTTATGATTATACAGTGGAAGTGAGAAATAGATTTAAGGGCCTAGATCTGATAGATAGAGTGCCTGATGAACTATGGAATGAGGTTCGTGACACTGTACAGGAGACAGGGATCAAGACCATCCCCATGGAAAAGAAATGCAAAAAAGCAAAATGGCTGTCTGGGGAGGGCTTACAAATAGCTGTGAAAAGAAGAGAAGCGAAAAGCAAAGGAGAAAAGGAAAGATATAAGCATCTGAATGCAGAGTTCCAAAGAATAGCAAGGAGAGATAAGAAAGCCTTCCTCAGCGATCAATGTAAAGAAACAGAATGGGAAAAACTAGAGATTTCTTCAAGAAAATTAGAGATGCCAAGGGAACATTTCATGCAAAGATGGGCTTGATAAAGGACAGAAATGGTATGGACCTAACAGAAGCAGAAGATATTAAGAAGAGGTGGCAAGAATACATGGAAGAACTATACAAAAAACATCTTCACGACCAAGATAATCACGATGGTCTGGTTACTCACCTAGAGCCAGACATCCTGGAATGTGAAGTCAAATGGACCTTAGAAAGCATCACTACAAAGAAAGCTAGTGGAGGTGATGGAATTTCAATTGAGCTATTTCAAATCCTGAAAGATGATATTGTGAAAGTGCTGCACTCAGTAGGCCAACAAGTTTGGAAAACTCAGCAGTGGCCACAGGACTGGAAAAGGTCAATTTTCATTCCAATCCCAAAGAAAGGCAATGCCAAAGAATGCTCAAACTACCGCACAATTGCACTCATCTCACGTGCTAGTAAAGTAATGCTCAAAATTCTCCAAGCCAGGCTTCAGCAATACATGAACCATGACCTTCCAGATGTTCAAGCTGGTTTTAGAAAAGGCAGAGGAACCAGAGATCAAATTGCCAACATCCACTGGATCATCGAAAAAGCAAGAGAGTTCCAGAAAAATATCTACTTCTGCTTTCTTGACTGTGCCAAAGTCTTTGACTGTGTGGATCACAATAAACTGTGGAAAATTCTGAAAGAGATGGGAATACCAGACCACCTGACCTGCCTCTTGAGAAATCTGTATGCAGGTCAGGAAGCAACAGTTAGAACTGGACACGGAACAACAGACTCGTTCCATATAGGAAAATGAGTATGTCAAGGCTGTATATTGTCACCCTGCTTATTTAACTTATATGCAGAGTACATCATGAGAAATGCTGGGCTGGAAGAAGCACAGGGTGGAATCAAGATTGCCGGGAGAAATATCAATAACCTCAGATATGCAGATGACACCACCCTTATGGCAGAAAGTGAAGAGGAGCTAAAAAGCCTCTTGATGAAAGTGAAAGAGGAGAGTGAAACAGTTGGCTTAAAGCTCAACATTCAGAAAACGAAGATCATGGCATCTGGTCCCATCACTTCATGGCAAATAGATGGGGAAACAGTGGAAACAGTAACAGACTTTATTTTTCTGGGCTCCAAATTCACTGCAGATGGTGACTGCAGCCATGAAATTAAAAGACGCTTACTCCTTGGAAGAAAAGTTATGACCAACTCAGACAACATATTCAAAAGCAGAGACTTTACTTTGCCAACAAAGGTCCGTCTAGTCAAGGATATGGTTTTTCCAGTGGATGGATGGATTTGAGAGTTGGACTGTGAAGAAAGCTGAGCGCCGAAGAATTGATGCTTTTGAACTGTGGTGTTGGAGAAGACTCTTAAGAGTCCCCTGGACTGCAAGGAGATCCAACCAGTCCATTCTAAAGATCCGTCTTGGGTGTTCTTTGGAAGAAATGATGCTAAAGCTGAAACTCTAGTACTTTGGCCACCTCATGCAAAGAGTTGACTCATTGGAAAAGACTCTGATGCTGGGAGGGATTGGGGGCAGGAGGAGAAGGGGATGACCGAGGATGAGATGGCTGGATGGCATCACTGACTCGATGGATGTGAGTCTGCATGTACTCCGGTGTTAGTGATGGACAGGGAGGTCTGGCGTGCTGTAATTCATGGGGTGGCAAACAGCCGGATACGACTGAGCGACTGAACTAACTGAACTGATTGATTTAGTTTTTCTAAAGCTCACTGATAGTAATACAGAATGGTAAGATGCTCAGTCAGATGATTGAGGAAATAACTGTTTCAAGCCTGATGAAGGCTTTATAACAAAGGCAATGGCAGTGAATGGAGAGACGAATAAAACAGAGCAGAACCCTATGGTTTTTGGCGCACCCCTCCCACCTCACTTCCATGTCCTCTGCCTGTCTTTTGTCTGTGGAAAACTGTAGTCAAAGAATAAGTTTAATCAGAGAAATGAGAATCTGCAGAAACAAAGGAAAACAGTCAAAGGAGACCAAACAATAATAATGTAGTCATTAAGCATCAATCTTTTGGCCCTCATTCTTCCTTATGGTCCAATTCTCATATCCATACATGGTTACTGGATTTGAACTGTGGTGCTGGAGAAGACTCTTGAGAGCCCCTTGGACAGCGAGGAGATCAAATCAGTCAATACTAAAGGAAATCAACCCTGAATATTCCTTGGAAGGACTGCTGCTGCAGTTGAAGCTCCAATACTTTGGCTATCTGAAAACCCAACTCACTGGAAAAGACCCTGATGTTGGGAAAGATTGAGGGCAAGAGGAGAAGGGGACAACAGAGGATGAGATGGTTAGATGGCATCACTGACTCAATAGACATGAGCTTGAGCAAACTCTGGGAGACAGTGAAGGATAGGAAAGCCTGCCATGTTGCAGTCCACAGGGTCGCAAAGAGTCAGATGTGACTAAGTGACTGAACAACAACATTAAGCACAGTCAAGGACCTTCAGTTTCTTCTCAAGGGCTATAGATCATACTCTGAGCCATATCTTGTGAGCTGTCTTATAGATACTGAAACCCCCATCAGATGGAAGAAGTTAACTACATGACGACCAGACTATACCCATGACATAAGCTGCCACAATTCTGAGAATTGGCATCAAAGAAATGGAAACAATCTGGGCCTGGAACTGAAGACTGACCACCTAATACAACCAAGACGACACTGGTCAGATGGCCGATGACCAACCTGAAGATGACAGTCAGAGCTGACTGTGCCGCTTCTGCATGTAGCAGCCTCCCTCTGCCTGAAAGTTCTGGTCCCACTGGTTGTCAGTGGAGGGGAGTCGGCCTTTGGACAGATGCTCACCCTCACCCCCTCCAGTTGCCAGCATCTGACATAAAGCAAACTTTCCTTTCCACCAACCCGGCCTGTTTATTGGCTTTGGAGTGGTGAGCAGCCGGACCCCACATTTGTGAAAACAGTAAGAGATGTCAAGATAGTGGAAAGCAGGAAGCTGTAGGGCTACCTGCCTTCCCACGCTGTTTCCAACAGTGCGAGAAAAGTAACCCTCTATCTTGTATAGACACTGTCCTGCTATTTTCTTTTCTATGTAAGTGAATCTACTCCTTAACTGATGCAGGCAGGTGATGACAGCATAAGTTAAAATAGAGACTATCTCAGGGAAATTAGGTTTGGGTAAAGGCAGGCTGGTTTCCATAGCTGAGAAGATGTTAATAGGCTCTGAGGAATACACCTTTACACCGGACGCCAAACTTAAAAGCCATGACAAGAATAAAATGAATGAGGCAGCCCCAGTGTCAGAAAAATCAATTGCCAGAAGTATAATTAGCCCTTGTTTTTATTGAGTGATGATGTAAGCACATAAAATTAACAGGGATGATACTGCAAACTAGTTTTAAACTGCAAAATCACTTAAAAAATTGAAAGATAGAAGTAATTAAGAATGCATTTCCTAAGTAATTATTCTTTTTATTTAGAACTGGAAACCGTTTTCATTTTTCTTTTTTCCCCTCCTCTCCCTTTTGCCCTTCCTTCCTTGTTTCTTTCACATCCAGGTTTCAGTATCTGATCTTATACTTGGCATCGTAATACAAAGTATGTTATGGACTGAATTGTGTCCCCCCAACTCATAAGTTGATGCCCTAATGGGACTTTATTTGGAAACTGGGCCTTTACAGTGGTAAGTAAGGTTAAATGAGACCCTGAGGGTGGGACCATGGTCGCACGGGATGAGTGTCCTTATGAGGAAACGTGGACACACACAGGAATGCACGGACACACAGAAAAGGCCGTGTGAGGGCTCAGTGAGAAGGTGGCCATCTGCAGACCAAGCACAGAGGGGCCCCAGGAGAGAGCAAACCTGCCAACACCTGAGCAAGGACTTAAAAAATGAACTGCTGTTGCTTAAGCCACCAGTGTGTAGTGCTTTGTTACAGCAGCCCAAGCAAAGTAACACAAGGTATAAAATTCAGTTTGGGCAGCAGTCCCCAATCTTTTTGGCACCAAGGACCAGTTTCATGGTAGACAGTTTTGCCATGGATGGGGAGGGGGGCAGGGATGGTTTCCTGATGATTCAAGCACATTATATTTATTGTGCACTTTATTTTTATTATTATTATGTTAGCTCCACCTCAGATCATTAGGCATTAGATCCTGGAGGTCAGGGACCCCTGTGGTCTAGCAGATAAGACTCCATGCTTTCACTACATAGGGCACTGGTTTCATCCCTGGTCAGGGAACCAAGATCTTGCCTGCCTTGAGGTGTGGCCAAAAGACAAAAAAAATCAGTCTAGATTTTTTTCATTAAGAGTTTAATTTTAGGTGTTTAATTTTAGTGTTTTAAGAGTTTAATTTTATTCACTTGCATGATGAAAAGTAGGTCTTCACAAATGTAGGTACTTTTGAATGTTGATGGAATTTTGGTATAATAGTTTTTATTTTTGGGCTTCCCTGGCAGCTCAGAGGTTAAAGCGTCTGCCTGCAGTGTGGGAGACCTGGGTTCGATCCCTGGGTTGGGAAGATCCCCTGGAGAAGGAAATGACAGCCCACTTCAGTATTCTTGCCTGGAGAATCCCATGGACGGAGGAGCCTGGTGGGCTACAGTCCACAGGGTTGCAAAGAGTCGGACACGACTGAGTTTTTATTTTTAGTGCATCTACACCTCAGAGAAATTTGTAAAGTTTGGATACTCCAATATTATACAACTTTGTTTTTAATACCACAATACTGTGCAGATAAATATCTTCAATTTGTAGCTATCAATTCACATTCCTATTAATTTAGGAAAGTGAACTAAGCAATGTTGGTTCTTATTCATAAAGTTTAAAATCAGAAAAAGGTTTTGAGGATCAGTCTTCAACTCTACAATTTTGTGATTGTAGCTCCTGCCATTAATTTGATTTTTGGAAGCCAATTTTAGCATAGAAGAGTCAGCCAGATAATTTCCTGCCAAATTTATTTCCTACAGCCCCCATTTTGTTAAAAATGAGAAAATCCAATCATACTTTTGTGTAACTATTTGCAACTGCACGTGCCAAGAAATGTTCAAAGTGTTTAGACGAAACTGGAGTGAACTCTGGCTCACTCTCCAATGCTAGAAAGGCAGGGCAAGAATAGTTCTACCTTCTCTTAGAAATCACCTCAAAACACAAATGGATGGCAAATAACAGAATGTAAACTCTATCTTCAGCAAACCTAGATACATAGGGAACCATAATACATAAGGAAACTTAACTAAGTTCAGTGAAAGGCAAATGAGCGGTGGTGTTAAGAAGCCAAGTTTCTCTGACCAGAAACTTTTTTTTTTTTTGGCCGCACTACACACAGCACGTGGGATGTTACTTCTCAGACCAGGGACTGAACCCGCAGAACGTGCGGTGGAAGCACGGAGTCCTAACCGCTGAACTGCCAGGGAGGTCCCTGTCCAGAGACGTTGGAGAAAGTCCAGTCCTCCAAAGCAGGGGCCCCGGCATGAGGCAAAACAATGTTTTGTTTGGAACACTAGAATGGTTGCAATGACTGGCGGACAGAAAGTGCCCTAGAGCCCATTTGGTACCAAGGAAAAGCCAGGAAGGTGGGCTGAGAGTACCTCCAGACGAGCCACAGACTGCAGGAGGCAATCTTAGTGAGGCAGGGTGGCAGAGAGAAATTCTGCATTGTGATTGGCCTGAAGGTGCTGCCCTCTGCTGGCAGAGAAAGAATGCACTCATCACAGGAACTGTGAACTGGGGGTAAATTTTGCATCCTTCCAATTCATGAAGGAGACCTTCATGTAGGAGACCTGGGTTCGATCTCTGGGTTGGGAAGATTCCCTGGAGAAGGGAAAGGCTACCCACTCCAGTATTATGGTCTGGAGAATTCCATGGGCTTGCAAAGAGTCGGACAGGAGTGAACGACTTTCACTTTCACTTTTCACTTTCAATTCATAAAGTCACTGCATTTAAAGATAAGCAATAATTTAAAGGGAACTACTATAAGGTGGTAAAGCATCTGTCTACAATGCGGGAGACCCGGGTTCAATCCCTGGGTCAGTAAGACCCACTGGAGAAGGAAATGGCAATCCACTCCAGTACTATTGCCTGGAAAATCCCATGGACAGAGGAGCCTGGTAGGCTACAGCCCATGGGGTCGCAAAGAGTCGGACATGACTGAGCAACTGCACTTACTTACTTACTTACTATAAGACATATACTAAGTTAATATTACAAAAAGAGAGAGGGAATAGAAAAACAAAGAAATAACAGATGAAGGATACTCGTGAGAAAAAGACTGTTATAGAGCAACTGATAAATATGACCAAATATATTATCACAAAATTTAAAAAATACATGTCTCTGTAAAACAAGAGATGATAGACATGAGAGCTCAAGAAAAACTGGGCAAGGCAAGATCACTGAAGGAGATGAAACATGAGTTCATAGAGATAAGGAAACAAATGGAAAAGAAAAATGCCCCTTCTCTTCCCTCAATGGAAAATCCTGCTGAGTTTCCTGCTCTGTGCTACTCAAGTACCATTTTATGTTCCCTAACTAGACAGCATATTGAAAAGCAGAGACATTACTTTGCCAACAGAGGTCCGTCTAGTCAAGGCTATGATTTTTCCAGTGGTCATGTATGGATGTGAGAGTTGGACTGTGAAGAAAGCTGAGAGCCAAAGAATTGATGCTTTTGAACTGCAGTGTTGGAGAAGACTCTTGAGAGTCCCTTGGACTGCAAGGAGATCCAACCAGTCCATCCTAAAGGAGATCAGTCCTGGGTGTTCTTTGGAAGGAATGATGCTAAAGCTGAAACTCCAGTACTTTGGCCACCTCACGCAAAGAGTTGACTCATTGGAAAAGACTCTGATGCTGGGAGGGATTGGGGGCAGGAGGAGAAGGGGACGACAGAGGATGAGATGGCTGGATGGCATCACTGACTCGATGGACGTGAGTCTGAGTGAACTCCGGGAGTTGGTGATGGACAGGGAGGCCTGGCGTGCTGCGACTCATGGGGTCGCAAAGAGTCGGACACGACTGAGCGACTGAATTGAACTGAACTGAACTACATTCAAGGAAAGTTGGACTCTCTGACTGTACATGTTGGTGTTTTTTTCTGACAAATCACCATCATCTTTTAATGAAACTATAAGATAGTATGGAGATAAATGAATCATAAGCAGAACAAAATCTAAGAACAGAATAAAATTAATTAAATTAAAAGCAAAGACTTATTTTTAAAAAATCAGAGTGAAATTAAATAAATGCAAGAACCAGTTCCTTGTACAAAAGAAAAGCTAAATAAAAATAAACCACTACCAATATAATCATGGGGAAAAAGAATAAAAGGACAGATACACTGGATACAGAACCATATTGGGAATATAGTTATAGAAACCAAGGAAAAATGACAAGACCCAAACAAGAGACTATGTAATTATAAGCAAATACATTTGAAAAACTGAATGAAATGGAGTTGCTTTCTTTTTTTCTGAGAGAATACAAATGATCAAAATGACCTCTAAAAGGATCTAGCAACCCCACTTCTGGGTATATATCAGAAGGAAACAGAATCTGTATAGAAGAAATGGCTTTACTCCTATGTCATTGGATTCTTATTCACAATAGCCAAGATATGGAAACAACCAAAGTGCCTGCCAATGAATGAATGGATAAAATGTGGGATATATGTATATATACAAGGGAAATCCCTTAGCCATGACAAAGAAGAAAATCCCGCCATTTGCGACAACATGGATGAACTTGGAGGAAATTATGCTAGTGAAATAAGCCAGAGAGAAAAAGACAAATACTGTATGAGCTTACTTATCTGTGAAATCAAAAAATAAAGCCAAACTCATAGAAACAGAGAGTAGAATGTGGTTGCCAGGGATTGGGGGGGGTGGGAGAAATGGAGAGATACAGGTCTAAGGATGAAAACTTTCATTTATAAGATGGATAATTTCTGGGGATCAGAACTGGCATAGTGCTATATTGTATATGTGATGCAAAGAAAGTAAACCTTAAGCCTCTCACCAAACACACACACACACACACACACACACACACACACACACACACACACAGGAACTATGTGAGGTGAGAGATGTGGTAGTCAACTTGGTGGTAATCATTTCAGAATATACATAGATATCAAGTCATTATATTGCACACCTTAAATACATATAATTTTGTCAATTATACCTCATTAACGCTAAAAAAAAATGAACTCAAATGACAGAACTATCTAAAGAATATGTACAACAGGATAAGACTGCCTGACTTAAGCGTCAAGAAATACAGACATCACAAGAGTCTCACTATCTAGGAGCATGACAGAGCCCAGGTTCCACCTTTTTGTCAGTTCCTCTTGTATTGATTGACCTTTGCAAATTCTAAGGAAAGCAATTATAGGCTTTTCTTAGAGTTTGCAGGAAGAATAAAGGGCTATAAGGGGCCCATAAGCATAAACTCTTGATAAGGCAAAAGGACATGAATATAAGGGTCAAGAGAAAGGGGTGTGAAAGAAGCTGGTCCCCAGAGGCAGGTCAGAAACAGTCTGCATCAATAGAATTGAGAGTCATCCCACTGTGAGACTTCTTTAAACTCACTCTTTTCTCTACCAGCTTTGATTACGCCATCCTTTTTCCCTTTTCATTAATTAAGTAAAAATTCACACTGTTGGTACTTGTTAACTGTCTGGTCCTTCAGCTGGGTAACGTCTTCCACAAGAATCAGGAAGCTGTCTCTTCGTGCAACCTTATACCCATCATGTACCTTCTATTATACCAGTCATTACATATTTGCTGAATGAATGCATGCGGCAAGCTTGCCATTTTTGGACTAGAAGCAGAGACCAATAAGAAAGGTGCCCACAGAGAAAAGAATTCCTGGCCTGTAGAGGAAGATGTGTGTAATGGAGGTACAATATCCTATTGGTAATGGGACAACTGTTATAGACTTGAAGGTAAAAGTCTTCCTGAGATATGGTCTGCCGAGAGGCTGCGCAGACAGGATGGAGAGAGAACATCTCACAATATGCTATATCATGGGGGGAAAAGGTCTGCTTCTATACCTTCCTTTAAAAAGTCAATTTCACAAGCATTATCTGGAGAGATCAGGTTTCAGCTCAATATCACAAGGAAAGGGGGAAAAAGACAGACTTTGAGATCTTGGTAAACAACAAGCTCAAGATGAGCAACAAACAGGGGACTTCCCTGGGGGTCCAGTGGTTAAGACTCTGCACTCCCAGTGCAGGGGCACAGCTTTGATCCCTGGGCAGGGAACTAAGATCCCACATGCTACAAGGGGTGGCCCCCCCAAAAAATGAGTGACAGGAAGTGATCGCCAGAATTCTTATGCTGAGGTAGACTGTGCTGATAGGCTCTACAGTCTCCAGGGATGAAGCTGACAGGCTTGAGTTACTTGAGTGGCTCTGGACTGCCAGACCGTAGTATGACTTTCCTTTCTGAGCACTACACTTGTACAGAGTTAAACTTGAACATCGTCAGAAGAGAGGCTCCCAGGATGATAAAGATGTTCAAAAGTAAGTCACGTGAGGAACAGTGAAAGGAACCGGGGCTATTTTGCTCCGAGAAGGAAAAGTTCAAAAGAGGCACGAGGGCTGTCTTTGAGCAGCTGAGGGGCTGTCAAGTGGAGAAGGCTTTAGTTCGGAATGACCTTGAGGGCAGAACTGGAACTAATAGGCCGAAGCTACATGCTGACACATTTCAGCTCAATACAAGTGAGAACGCAAGCCGTCAGCTCTTAGTACAGGGAGCTGGGAGAGCTGCCTTAGCAGTTAGGGAGCAAGCTGTCACTGCAGGCCCTGCAGGCCATGCCGTGTGACAGCAGGCAGCCAGGCTGCATAGACCATCAAGGGCTGCCCCGGGTGTCAGACCAGCTGACTTCAAATTCGCTCCCAACATCGAAATCCTGTGGTTTCAGCTTCCGTGTTCCTGACAAGAATCACTTGAAATGAGTGACGTAAAAGTGCTTTATAAACTCTAAAGCATTATTATTAATTTTTCTTCATCTTGTAAGATGTCAGTTCTAATTGCCATTTTCTCTATATCTCTGTTCTCTCGCTTCAAACCTGTAATGATTTTTAACTTATAAATGCCAAATTTCTTATTATGATGACTACTATTCCCCATCTAGGATTTCAAATTTTCAAAATCTCTCCTAAATAATAAATGGTTCTTCATCTTTTATAAATGAGGGACAAGCCTTACATTCCACATGCTAAACCTGGGCCTGATCTTATTGTGTATAAGGATAGAGTAGCTAAGTTCTCGCACATCACTTAGGGGCAGAGCTCCTTATAATCAATAGCTCACTGAAATCTGTGCAACAAAAAGTTTCCACATTAGTAAATAAACAATAAACAAACACATTAATAAATAAACTTCAGTCTACATTGACAGAATTTGAGTTGGGTCCTTTATCCAGAGTGCTCTCTGGGATCTCATGAACTCACCGGGAGTAATAATATCTGTTCTTTGATGGCATAGCTAACTTTTCACAAGGTATTTGGACTTGGAAAAGTTACTTGCCAGATAAATGAAAGCCCCAATCCTCTTTTGGGTCTTATTTTTTCCACCCAACTCCAATGTCATCTCTAACAAGTAATGACTTGAAAACTTTGAAATATCATTTCTTTTCTGTCTTCTCCGCCCTTCAAAGGATTTAACAGAAAGTGACATAAGCAGAAGTGGGCTGAGAGGAAAAAACTAGAACCAGGAAGACAGCAAACTGGATACAGATTCTCCTCAAAAGTAGTTACCTAATGTACAAAGCAACTCCCTCATCCACACATGTGTTCTCCAAACCATTTATCTATTTGAGCAGAAAAGGAGGCTGGAATTTATACAGAGCATTAGAGAGACGGTAAGGTCGCAAAGAGTCGGACAGACCTGAATGATTAGCGCAACACACACACAAAGCTTAGATGAGAATACAGAGAGTTTTTGATTCACTTCTCTTTGGATGCTAAGTATCATTGAGAAGGAAACATATTTTTAAAAGAAGCCTTATGGACTTCCCTGGTGGTCCAGAGGCTAAGGCTCTGCACTCCCAACGGAAGTAGCAAGGGTTCAACCCTTGGTGAGATAACTAGATCCCACATGCCGCAACTACAGATCCCATGTGCCATAACTAAGACCCGGCACAGCCAAATAAATACATAAATATTAAAAAAAATAAATTAAATAAGTGTTTATATTCTGTCTTCTAATGCTTTTTGGTACTCAGAATCTGTTCTGAGGTTTAAATTTTCATACAGGTTACACTTCATCACATGAAGATGAGGTTTGTGAAGAAAAACTACTATATACGTTTGCATACTATGATTAGGGCTTCCCTCGTGGCTCAGCTGGTAAAGAATCTTCCTGCAATGCAGGAGACCTGGGTTCATTCCCTGCGTTGGGAAGATTCCCCTTGAGAAGGGAATGGCTACCCACTCCAGTATTCTGGCCTGGAGAATCCCATGGACTGTATAGTCCATGGGGTTGCAAAGAGTTGAACACGACTGAGCAACTTTCACTTTTCATACTAGGATTAACAGTATAGAAAACTCTAAGGATGAGTACTGGAGGAAACCCCTACAAGTTGCTATGAAAAGTCAGGAAGAGGCAGGAATAAATGGGGTCACAAATCTTTGGCTCATCTCCTTGCATGCCTCCAGCATTCTCTATTCCATCTTTGTGCAGAGCTTGCTGAAAAAGTAAGAAAATGCAGCTGGTCTTCATTGACCCAACATATCGTGTGGTTTGCCTCATATTAATCTATGCTTGAAGAACAAGCCCTGGATCGAACACTTGGACAGCAGTAGATCTAACGGGGGTCTCCTAGCGTTGAATAGATGATCATAACTGTTTAGCATTAAAGAGGAGGAAATTCAAGGCCACGATATTCAATGTGTTTGCTATGTTTGCATTCATGTAGACACAAGTAGAATATTCTTTTCTTAGAGCAAAAGGTGGATCTTTGAGAAACATGAGCTTCACCAATGATAAATCTCCGGTTCCCCATGGCTAGGACATACCTTGATTCCCATAGCTGCTTTCTATTCCAGAGCCATCCCATGAATCCACGGCACTGTCCACGCTGGGCACAGTGGAGGGGTATGTGTCACTGAGTTTGCTTGGCTTCTGTGCTGGAGATGGGTCCTCCACATCTCCCAGGTCACTCAAGTGGCTGGCAACAGGGAATTTCTTGGGACTTGATGCTGATTGGGCTTTAAGGAAAAGAGCTTAAGTATCAGAGTAAATATAAATACAAAGATATGCCAACACCCCCTGGCTGAAGAGTCATTTCCCCAGAAATACACACGTAGATATTTGCACATTCTTTTAGGGAAGGAAATGCACTGGAAATCCTTAATTGTGGCTCTTGATCCACTCACCATCTGTCTGCTTCTTAATTTTCAAGGTGACAGTCTCTCCCGCCATCTGTAACAAATGGATGGCTTCACTCAGAGGCTTCCCCTTTAAGCTGCTGCTGTTGATGGCTAGGATCCGGTCTCCTATGTGGATCGCACCAGTTCTGAAACACCAAATAACAATAGGAAAGGCAGAAATAATCCCTGAATGCTACTGAATGCAAATTCCCTGACATGCTTCATATATTCACAACAGTAAAGACTTGGCAAGGGTCTCTCGACGTCACTCCTTGCTGTCTCCTGGGCAATGTTATAAGATGACTGCTTCCGTTGTGAATTACTTTTCAGTTTCAAATACAGTTAAAAAAAATGTTTTAATTAGTTTTTAAAAAAGACTTGTGTGTTTTTAAATTCCAAGAAAGTAGAGTTAGCTGATAACACTCTGCAAAATCCCAAGGAAACAAACAATATTGGTCAATCAACACAGTGATGTTTAACATGGAGCAGTCCTTCTTTCTACAGACTTAGAAATGTTGAACACAATCAGTGTCCCAGCTTACTGGAAGCAAGGCTTAGACAAAAGACCCTGGTGGCGATTCCAAGGATTGAAAAGGTTGAACTCAGGAATCAATACATTTTTTTTTTTCCTGTGGCCGTGTCACGTGGCTTGCAGGATCTTAGATCCCAGTTCGCAGGGATCGAAACTGTGCCCCCAGTAGTGAAAGTGCAGAGTCCTAACCACTGAACTCCCAGAAAGGTCCCAGGAACCAATTTGTTTGATGGCAATTCTGTCACCTACCAGCCGTGTGACTTGGGCACTTTATTTTCACCTGTCTAGGTGTCAGTTTCCTCATCACTACAATGAAGAAAATCATCTCACAGGGAAGCTCTGAGGACTAAATAGGAAAACACATGTAAAGGCATTAACGTTCTGCCTGAAATGTGGAAAAAGAAAATTAATTTACTGATCAGCAGAGAAACCTTTAATGTTTCCCCTTCTCTTCCCATCCTCACTCAATTCTGAACTAGCAGACTGGAAGTTATAATTCTGATGTTCACTATATCTATCTTTGTTTGGAAGCACAGGTAGGGAAGGAACAGACTCAAAGCAGTCAAACTCAGGAAAGGTTCAGTTTTATTTTTTGGCCACCATGCGGCATGTGGGATCCTAGTTCCCCAATCAGGGATCAAACCCACGTCCCTTGCAGTTGGAGCTTGAAGTCTTAACCACTGGACTACCAGGGAAGTCCCCCTAGGAAAGGTTTACGCTTTCAGATCTCTTGGGCTGAAGGACATAGAGTGGGAATCCCATGTGCTAGCCTCTGTGGTGCTGGTTCACTTTAAACACACGAGTGAAGGAAGCCAACTCACAGGCTGCTCGTGCCTGAGTGATCTGACCCCAGCCTGCTCTGGGGGTGGTGGGCATCGTTGGTGACACTGGGTCACACAGGTTATAAGGGGCTGCCTAACGAGTCTACTGATGCATCTACTCTTGAGAAATATTTTTTTCCTGAAAAAAAAATCAATTCATTCTTTCATAAAGAGTCTCCAGGGAGTTCCCTGGCAGTCCAATGGTAGGACTCACGCTTTCACTGCTGTGGCCTGGGTTCAACCCCTGGTTGGGGAACTAAGATCTGACCAAAACAAATCTCCAGTTTATGGAAGAGCCATACTGTAAGCCATAGAACACTTGACTAGGAGGTTGCCAAACCAGGTCAATATTAATCATTCCCTCTTGTCTCTCTTAACAGATGAAACCTAGGATGGGGGGATGGCTGGAGGGTACCATGTCACAGGTGTCTCTGTCAACATCAGAATGCAAAATTTCATCAGACCAAATGGCAACCCACTCTAGTATTTTTGCCTGGAGAATCCCAGGGACAGAGGAGCGTAGTGGGCAGCCATCTATGGGGTCGCACAGAGTCGGACACGACTGAAGTGACTTAGCAGCAGCAGCAGCAGCGGCAGCAGTGCCCTCACCTACCAGATGAGGATGCTGGATGAGCTGATTTCTGAGGTGCCTTGCAGCTCCAAAATTCTGTGCTGCTGCACCTCTATTTTGCAAACCATTGTCTTCAAGTGTCAGCAGGAGCAATGTATGTGTACACCTGAGCTAGGTTACTGGAGGATAGATCTGGTTATGGCATTTGGAATATGTCCCTCAACATTGTCTTGGAAAGAAAGAAGTGTGAGAGGTGGTGGTGGGATGCATGCAGACAGAAGCAAACTGCCAAAGGGACCAATGGGCATTCCAAACTTCAAGATCTTCTTAGGTCCCCACACTGCTGTCTGAAATCTTTGAAGACGAAGCTTATGCCAGTCATTCTCTCAGCAGCTAAGCCGAGTACCTGTCAGGTAACAGAGGCTCTGTAAACACTGGCTGAATTGAATCAGACAAGCCTTTTAACCTCCTTGAACTTTAGTCTCCTCCTCAAAATGGACACAAGATAAATTTACCTCTAGTCGACTGTGGTCAGTTTATACGTTTCTGGAGACTAATATCAAGGCTAAGCCCAGCACACTTTTTAACTGCTTACAAGATGCCCTTCAAGTCAGAGCTCTGCCTGAGAGTTCTCAAACTCTAAAATCAATCCTTTGTGCCGATTTTAAAAAGTCAACAGATAAACAAGCTGGAGAGGGAAGCATGTTTTTATGCGGCGGTGAGGAAGGAAACCCGTTTCAGACACAGGTAATTGTAGCAGTTGATTCAAACGGTACCTTTCAGCTAATCCCCCTTTAGTGAGGCTTGAAATGATTATAGGATCAAACGGCTCTTCAGTTCCTGAAATTGTGATGCCAAGAGGCCCCCCGTAGCGCTTCAGCTCCACGGTGTAAATAATTGCTCCGGAACTTTCTTGTTCATCTGCAGTAAATGCCAATGAATCATAATTGGTTTCTTTGGAAGAAGCACAGTAAAAAGACACATATCTTCATACGTGAAATAAATTCAAAACATCATCATCAAAGCATTATGTCTCAGAAAATAATTATTTTGGGAAGTAGCATTTCCTTACTTGGCTGTAAATTCTAATATGGGGTGCTGCTGTCATCAAGGGTCTAGGAAGGGGTTCTCTGCCTAATGACTTATGTTTTAAACCTGTGAGAGAGCTACCCAGCTGGCACTTTAATATGGTGTTCCTGCCTTGCACAGTGCTTGCCTAGTGTTTTGTGAGTGTGTCATAAATATCTGGGCACTGAACACATAGCTAAGGAGGCAACATGGGTGGAGAGAGTCATGCAGTAAACAAAGAGATTGGGCCATGCAATCCCTGTTTTCAGGCTTTACAAGCAAGCTAACTCTCAATAGAGGAAAGTTAATTTTACTCATGGTTAGAGCAAACTTTAATATATGCATGGTTAAGTGGGGCTTGGAAATCTGCAGCCCCTTATCTATCTTTTCATTGACTGTGTCTTAAAATGCGAATATTCACAAATACACAGATATTCAAACAGAGGGTTTTTAAAAAATTGTTTGTTGTAGCTGATTTACAATGTTGTGTTCATCTCAGTTGTAAAGCAGTGATTCAGTTAAACATATATCCACTCTTTTTTAGATTCTTTTCCCAAAATACAGGTTTGAATGATTTTTCTCCCCTCTGTTCTTGAGACTAGAAGTCATGTAAATAACATTTCAGTAGTATATACCATGTTACCACACTGTAGTGACCTAATTTTTACCATTTAATGTTAGTATGAAGGAAAATATTTGTGAGTATGGTCTGCTTGAAGCCTTGGCTTGAAAGATATCATGGGACACCTTCAACATGGTTGGGTGTTTTGACAGCGTCAAGGTTGCAAATATGAAGTCTCAGAATTCAGAGGGTTTTATTTGCTGATGACATGCTGAAACAAAACATTCTGAGTATTTCTTGTTTTATTCCTTGGGCCTGGGAGCTGTGAATGGTTAAGGAGTTGTTCATTGCTGTACCAAAGGATACAATGAAATGGTTCAGTAGACACTTTAACAAAATAGTCAGCTTTTATAGTCAAGCTGTATCCCAGTGAAGCATTAACACAGTCACATTTCTGCAATGAGCAGCTGTTCATTTATGATATGAGGCCCTAAAATAGGAGGAATAGAAAAGCTTGAATTAACAATTCAATTATCTGTGTGTGCAGTGAAGAATTACAATGAATATAAAATAGAAAGGTCTGTAGAGAAATGTAGGAAGCGATGTGGACTCTCCAGCCAGCACTGTCTTCACTTGTGGCCAGTTTAGGAGTTTGGGGATGTACCCATCACCTCTACTTCCTCACTGCTCCATCTACTCAGAAGAAACTCTATACAAAGAGAATAAAAACCATCTCCCACATGGCAATGCTTAAATCAACACCTAGGGTATAAACATCTTCAACGTTAGACTCAAATTTATACTGGCAGCTGAGAATCCTCCACATCAAGCCTTCAACAGCTCTATTTGGTGGTTTACACACTTCTTCCAGGGTTCTATTTTACTTGTGGTCTATAGGCTGGTGATGGCCTGCCAAGCAGCTGCTGAGAGAAACACCAGGATACAGAGTAACCAAAAATGGAGGCAGAGTCACAGGTCTAACTTTTTCTACACTGTGACATATCATTACCCATCAGAGCTGGGTTTTACATAAACGATTAGGGTATTACTGGAAGAGTACACGTACTTTGCAGTCTCTGCCAACAACTATATTCTGCATAAAATTCTAGGTGAGTCATTTGATTAGTAAACCTTGGTACAGTAAATGCTATCGAGGAGGCACTCTGATGTGCCTGCCAGTGGGAAGATCTGGCCGTTTTACTGCCCTTCTTCCTTATAGGGTAAGCATGAACACTGGCATGTCAATGGGCACCAAGCATTCTGGATCTCAGCTCTTTACGGGAGTTGTGGGAAATGCCAGTTACCAAGTACATGGAACCCAGCTGCCCAGAGCCCAGAAATCTGTGTGGTTTCCATTGAAACTTCAGTCCAGATGAAACCAACTGCTGGCCTGTAGGAAGCTGAGCTGGGTGCAGTCCCACTCTCTAGGAGGTTGGAGAGAAACTGACTCCAGTTAGCTTGTTCTTCAGTTAACCCAGTTATCTGAACCCACGTAATAGCAAGTGCCCTGTGTTATTTCTGGACAATTTTGCAACTTGTAAAACTAAGATGACAAAATAACACCAGGAAAGGAGTAGCCATGTTTAGGACAGTTTCAGGCCACTTTATGTAGGGGGACACTTTTAATCAGGCAGCTGAGGTGTTTCAATAACAAAAGGCACTTATTAGGGTACTCAATGAGTTTAAATAGTGATGAGATGCAAGTCAAGAAAATGGCAGTATATTAATGAAGATGTGATGCTATATTTAGACAATGTCAAGAATGTAGCTGATTTCTGATTTATTCAACAAATAAACCCTTGGAAACAAAAGCTTGAAAGATTTAAGAAACATTACAACCAAACGCAATGAATACATCTTTTTGGATTCTAATTTAGACAACTGTTTTTAGAAAAACTTTTCTATCCATGTATATGAAAATCAGGGAGACAGGAACATTGAGTAAAGACTGGCTCCAAATTGGGAAAGGAGTTCGTCAAGGCTGTATATTGTCACCCTGCTTATTTAACTTATATGCAGAGTACTCCATGCGAAATGCTGGGCTGGATGAAGCACAAGCTGGAATCAAGACGGCTGGGAGAAATATCAGTTATGCAGATGATACCACATTCACGGCAGAAAGCAAAGAACTCAAGAGCGTTTTGATGAAGCCTCTTGATGAAGGTGAAAGAGGAGAGTGAAAAACCTGGCTTAAAACTCAGCATTAAAAAAACTAAGATCATGGCATCCGGTCCCATCACTTCATGGCAAATAGATGGGGAAACAATGGAAACAATGAGAGACTTTTATTTTGGGGGTCTCCAAAATCACTGCAGATGGTGACTGCAGCCATGAAATTCAAAGACGCTTGCTCCTTGGAAGAAAAGCTATGATCAACTTAGAGAGCATATTAAAAAGCTGAGACATTACTTTGCTGACAAAGGTGTGGCTAGTCAAATCTATGGTTTTTCCAGTGGTCATGTATGGATGTGAGAGTCAAACTATAAAGAAAGCTGAGCATCGAAGAATTGATGCTTTTGAACTGTGGTGTTGTAGAAGACTTTTGAGAGTCCCTTGGACTAAAAAGGAGCTCCAACCCAGTCAATCCTAAAGGAAATCAGTCCTGAATATTCATTGGAAGGACTGATGCTGAAGCTGAAACTCCAATACTTTGGCTACCTGATGCGAAGAATTGACTCATTGGAAAAGACCTCGATGCTGGGAAAGACTGAAGGCAGGAAGAGAAGGGGACCACAGAGGATGAGATGGTTGGGTGGCATCACTGATGCAATGGACATGAGTTTGAGTAAGCCCCAGGAGTTGGTGATGGACAGGGAAGCCTGGAATACTGCAGTCCATGGGGTCACAAAGAGGCGGACATGACTGAGCAACTGAACTGAAAAATTATTGCTATTGTGATGATACTAAGTTATGAATTTTAGAAGTCTTTTACAAGAGTATTGTTTAGGCATACATTAATAATATTTGCAACATGCAATGATATGATGTCTAAAATTTCTTCAAAATAATTCAGTGTATGGGTGGGATGAGGAAATTAGGGTGGGAGTAGATCTAAAGCAAGGTTGATTCCAAGTTAATAGCTATTAATGCTACGTGATGTAGGATGGTTCATTACACAGTCTTTATTTTTAAAATATATTTTCATATTACTTTTTAATTTACTTTTAAAACTTTTTATTTTATATTGAATTATAGCTTATTAACAATGCTGTGATAGTTTCAGACGGACAACAAATTGGACTCAGGCATACATATACATGTATCCATTCTCCCCGAAACTCCCCTCCCATCCAGGCCCATCCAATTAAGGTTTTGGTGGCACAACAGTAAAGAATCTGCCTGCCAATGTAGGAGACACTGGTTCGATCCCTGGGGAAGGAAGATCTCCTGACAATCCACTCTGGTATTCCTGCCTGGAAAATCCTATGGACAGAGGAACCTGGTGGACTACAGTCCCCAGGGTCACAAAGAGTCAGACACAACCTAGTGACTAAACAACAGCAACCAGATCCTATGAGCCACCTGCCCACCAAGCAGGGTGCCACGTGCTCTTCAGGAGGCCCCATCTCAGCTCTGCCCAGTTGCTGATAGCAATGGCTTTTCCCTAAATTGTTTTCCTACTTAAGATCCAGTCTTTGTCCTTCTCTGCCACATCTATTTTCACCAGCCCTGTCAACACTGAATTCTTTCTTTTTCCTTCTCAGAATATTCTGAAAGCGATAAATCTGAATATGTGGCTCTCTCTTCCTTAAAGCTTTCCATTAGTTCCCCGATTACTGAAGAATAAAATGCAACCTCTTGGCATGAACAGGGCTGAAGCCTCTATGTCTTCTGCCATCCTTTCCCATTCCAATCCAATCTAATTCTCTCCCCAATGGTCCCTTTGAAAAGCACTTGTCTTGCATCTTTAATCTTACACATGTTACTCCTTGGGCACAGACATCTTCCTTCCTCTGGAGAATTTTATTCTCACTTTCTACAAACTTTTAGGCTTTTTATTTTGTATTGGGGTATAGCTGATTAACAATGTTATGACAGTTTCAGGTGAACAACAAAGGAACTCAACCATACGTATACATGTATCTATTCTCCCCCAAATTTCCCTCCCGTCCAGGCAGCCACAAACATCGAACAGAGTTCCATGTGCTATAGAGTAGGTCCTTGTTGGCTATCCATTTTAAACATAACAGTGTGTACATGTCCATTCCAAACTCCCCAATTATCCTTTCTTTCCATCCCCCCCACCCCTAGCAACCATGTTAGTTCTCTTAAGTCCGTGAGTCTCTTTGTTTTGTAAGTTCATTAGTATCATCTCTTTTTAGATTGCACATATAAGGGGTGTCATATGATATTTCTCCTTTCCTGACTCACTTCACTCAGTATGACAATCTCTAGGTCCATCCCGTGTTGCTGCAAATGACATTATTTCATTCCTTTTAATAGCTGCCTACCCTCACTTTAGAACATGGCTTAGCTGTCTTATCTTTCTGCAAACCTTCCAGGCTCTTTAGCTGAGACTAGAGACCTTTTCCATGAGATCCTACAGCCCTTAACTATTCTTGCAGTATTCCCATACTTCTTTATAATTTTTTTTTGCCTCCTCTCTTCCCACTGAGAAGAAAAATTGAATTTAAATTCTTCCTAATTAAAGAAATTAAACAGAAAGGAATAAGGTTCAGTCAGGTTGAGCTTTGGAGGGTCACACACCATTGTAATGTAATATTTAAGATTCTTTTCTCCCTGAAAACCAACTTTTAAAAAATCAAATATAGCTCATTTACAATGTTATGTTAGTTTCAGGTATATAGCAAAGTGATTCAGTTATACATACATATATACCTTTTTTGTTCAGATTCTTTTCCTTTCTACCTGAAAACCAATTTTTGCCCCCATTGGGAACTCATGGTCTAGTATATACTTTCCACTCTGGGTTGTAATTCTCTCTCTACATGTCTCCTTCATCAGAATAGGATCACCTTGAAAATTCATGTTTGCTTTTTTTTTTTTTACTGGAATATAATTGTTTTACAATGTTGTGTTAGTTTCTGCTGTACAATGAAGTGGATCAGCTATATGTATACATATAGCCCCTCTCTCTTGTGCTTCCCTCCCACCCTCACCTCCCCACCCATCTAGGTCCTCACAGAGCACTGAGCTGAGCTATCTGTGCTACACAGCAGGTTCCCACGAGCCATCTATTTTACACACGGAAGCAACCTAAATGTCTACTGACAGACGAATGGGTAAAGAAGACGTGGTGCGTATATGTGATGGAATATTACTTAGCCATAGAAAGGAAAGAAACTGGGTCACTTGCAGAGACGTGGATGGACCCAGAGTCTGTCATACAGAGCGAAGGAAAGCTGAAAGAGAAGACCAAGTATCATATGTTAACATATACGTGCTGGATCTAGAGACCCACTACAGAAGAACCCACATGCAGGACAGGAATAACGACGCAGATGAAGAGGACACAGCAGGGGAAGGAAGGATGGGCTGGGCTGGGAGATCAGGACTGACATATACACCAGCATGTGTAAAGTATTTTTCGTCCTCACGTGCCCAGAGCCTAGAACTATGCTTAGCATCACAGAGACTCCAGTAAGTGCCTGAACAAATGAGCAAAAGGACAAATACCCGTTAGCAGCCAGTTACAGGTTCCTAGCCTTGTGAGTCACCCTTCTGGCTGCTCCAAGG
Organism: Ovis canadensis; assembly: GCF_042477335.2. Classification (NCBI taxonomy): domain Eukaryota; kingdom Metazoa; phylum Chordata; class Mammalia; order Artiodactyla; family Bovidae; genus Ovis; species Ovis canadensis. The sequence continues at coordinate 159,224,078 of NC_091247.1, read as the reverse complement.
TCTAGTTTCCTTCTCCAAGGTGATGCAAACGCAATCAAGCTCATTCAAAGAGTGAGAATAAAGCCTGAGCTGCTGGAGTTAGCTGCAGGCTGCACTTCCAAATCCATCTGCCTTCTCGGGCAGCGGCCCAACTGGCAGCTGTACAGCCCTGCAGCTTGCGAAGAGGGTGATAACTGCCATTTATGCTCAGACCATTTTGGAGGTGGAAACCCTCCAAGATGCTCTCTCCTTGAGGCTGTTCCAGCTAAGAAAGGAGCAACTGGAGTGTTAAACCAGAACAGAAACTTTCTGAGAAGGAAGAATGTGGATCACCAGGAAGTTGCAAAGAGAGCCTAAACAGATGTTAATGATATTATAAACGGCTTCTATATCACAACAGAAGGTTTACCACTATTAATGAAAGACGTGAAAGGGGGCCAGCCAACTTGTTTGTTCTGCTCAGCTCCCTAGTTAAGGAAATTAATGGGACCATGGAACAGATGCAAAATTGCAGCATTACTTATCTGCAATGTTATTCCCGGGCTTCTTGAGTGCCGTCTGTTTAACAAAACGAGCACTATCTAGCTTGAATTCATCATGGCATCTGCTTATGTGGCCAAACAGGAGTCTTGGATTTGGGAGAGGGCCTTTGGAATGCATAAATATACAGGTCAAGCAAAGTTCACTTCAACTAAAAATGATGGAATTCATGTCATTGAGTATGGCTATATTTCTTGGAGGGGGACAGACCTGAGAAAATGAAGCATTTAAAAAATATCCTCTACAGCTGCCTGTACTGGTTTTTCTAGTAGTCATTTATGGATGGGAGAGCTGGACCATTAAGTAGGCTGAGTGCTGAAGAACTGATGCTTTTGAATTTGGTGCTTGGGAAGAATGTTGAGAGTCCTTTGGATAGTAAGGAGATCAAACCAGCAAATCCCAAAGGAAATCACCTCTGAATATTCATTGGAAGGACTGATGCAGAAGCTGAAGCTCCAATCCTTTGGCTGGTTGATACAAAGAGCCGATTCATTAGAAGAGACCTTAGTGCTGGGAAAGGTTTAGGGCAGGAGGAGAAGGGGATGACAGAAGATGAGATGGTTGGATGGCATCACCAACTCAATGGACATGAGTCTGAGCAAGCTCCAGGAGATGGTGATGGACAGGGAAGCCTGGTGTGCTGCAGTCCATGGTGCTGCAAAGAGCTGGACATGACTGAGTGACTGAACGACAACAATAATTGTGGAATTAAATGACGAAATCTGAAAAAGATTCATTTGTGAAACAACGGATTATGACAAGATTGCCATTGAATGCAATGAGAAAACGTCAATCTTTTCCATAAATAGTGCTGGTTAACTTAGAGATTCACATGAAAAAACAAACACTGTTCCAGGATAGGGAAACCTGGCGTCCATGAGGTCACAAAATGTTGGACGTGACTTAGCCACTGAACAACAGCTGCGTGACTGTTGTGTAGTCATGTGACCTGGCCTTATCAAAATAACGTTCCAAGGAATTGGTGAGTGTTTAAGAGTAGAATTTTAATTTCTTTGTTTATTTATTTGGCTGTGACTGGTCTTAGTTGTGGCGTGTGAGCTCTAGAGCACGTGGGCTCAGGAGTTAGGGTATGTGAGCTTAGCTGCTCTGTTGCACGTGGGATCTTAGTTCCCCAACCAGGGATTGAAACTGCATCCCCTGCAAGGCAAGGCATATTCTTAGCCACTGGACTATGAGGGGAGTTTGCTAAATTTCTTTATGTAAGTGATCATTTATAAGTCTCCAAATTAGGTTGTCTCATGACAGTGCTTCTCAAAGTATAGTTTTGGGACCAGTAATTTCAGCATTATTTGAGAATTTGTTAGCAATACCAATTCTCAGTTTTATCCCAGACCTGTAGGAATCTGAAACTTTGAGAGAGTGGGACCCAGTCACCAGTATTTCAGCAAGTCCTCTGGGTGATTGTGATGTTGACTTCAGTTTGAAAGCCATTACTGCTTTGAGATAAAGCAGAAACAAGGGAAGAGTATTAAAAAAAAAATCTATCAGGAGTTTTTTTCCTGCAGCCAGCCTCTTGCTCTACCACTGTTCCTTGCACAGCCAGGATCATTCTTGGTTGCTTATGATGGGGCATTCTGTTATTACAATCTACACTTGATGGGAAAAAAGCTGCTGAAAATTACTTTGCTGGCTTAACACTGATGAACTGAAAAAGTGAAAAATGAAAGGCCAAATCTTTGAAAGGCAGATTTAACTGGTACTAAGGCTATATTTGCATAAGACTCTATTTGGAAATGTGAAAAAGTCATTTGCTTTGGATAGGACAAGTTGCAGCCTGGAAATGTTTCTCTATGCAGATTAGAGCTGGTGAAGGGAAAATACTGAATTTATGGTCTCTAGAAACATGCTGTATGTTAGAAGTGAGGTGCTTTACATCAAGAGAGATATCATTAGCAGCTATGAGTTTGACTGGTACAAAGGCAGTGACACAAAGCAGACCCTTATAAATTATCTGGGAGGGATTTGGAAGCCCCCATCTATTTCTTGCTACAATTTCCCCCAAATTCTCTCTCAGAGCTCTAAACTCTCCCCTCTTCATACACATTTGGATCTAGATGCAGACAAGGCTATAGATTTTCTTTCAAAGGGGTTATTGCATCTTTGAGGTCTTGGTAATTAGGTAACAGCCGTTGTTTTACTGCTCAGACCCAGAAAAGCACCCATTGGCTCTGTGTTCCATCGCTCAGTTGTGTCTGCATCTTTGCGACCTCACTGACTTTATCTTGCCAGGCTTCTCTGTCCATAAGATTTTCCAGGCAAGAATACTGGAGTGGGTTGCCATTTCCTATTGTGCTTAAATATATCACCTCCTTTGATCCCTAGAACAGTCATGTGAAGGAGACATTCAATAGATGTTATGGATGAGGACACTAATACTCAGAGAAATTAATTTTCCCAAGTTCGCCAGCTTGTCACTTGTGAAGTCAGTCTAGTGTTCTTAGTCATTATATTCTACAGCTTCCCCCAGCCTGGGCTAGAAACAGAGTTAATCTGGACTCTCCTAAATGCATCTTCAATACTTCAGTAAGTGATTGCAACCGCTGGTCACTGACAAAATACTATGGCCTCATTCCTCTACTCTTTTGTCTTTTAATAGCTTCCCATTGGCTTCTGGGGTAAAATTCAAATTCCTTTTTTAAAAAAAAATTAACCTTAATAATTAACCTAATGTACTACTTCAACATATAATCTACCTAAATAAATTATTACTGATATATTCTATATTTTTTGTACTAAGTCTTGAAAAATTTAGTATGGAATTCTCCAGGCAAGAATACTGGAGTGAGTGTCCATTTCCTCCTCCAGGGGATCTTCCTGATCCAGGTACTGAATCCACAACTCCTGTGTCGGCAGGCGGATTCTTTACCAGTGAGCCACCTGGGAAGCCTATTTTATATTTACAGTGTCTCAATTTGGATGCTACATTTTCCACACTTAATAGGTGAAATGTAGTCCAATGGGAAAAAAATTGTGTTTAATGGAATAATATTTTATCTTGCTTTCATTTTAAAATTTAAACTAGGTTAGAAGGACCATAGTGATCTGGTTTCAGTGTATCTGTCTCCTCGCCTACTACTGAGTCCTTACACAAACTTTCTGCTTTAGGTGTATGTGCTACTAGGATGTGCCATGCTCTCTGACTTCCTTTGGTTCCTACTCTTCCTCTTGTTAATTGTTAATAACACGTCCCAAATACCTTCGAGATCAGGATTGCTAGAAACATTTACGTGAGCTCCCCAGTCTCAAATGGGTGCCTTCATATTCTCTTACCATTTTGTATGCACATGTAGAACATTCATCATACTGCTAATTACTTTCTTCTGTTTGTCTATAAGGTGGTAACTGATTTAAGGGCAGAGATTGTGTCCTTTTTAATCTAAGGACTGCCAGTCCCTAGTACCTTACAGACACTAGATAAATGCCAATGGCATGACTGAATGAGAAATGAACGCTTTAACAATGTTTGAAAATAGCTCTGTCATCTCCCTGGGTAAAGTGCAAGGCAGAACAACGAAACTGGTGCAGCTGGAAGACACTCTTACATTTTGAAGCAACATCTGTTAAACTCAAGTGCAGTATTACTAGTTTAGGAAGCCAAGTTATATCAAGTACGACTATAAATCTTCTGTAACTGATGACAGAACCAAGGATGGAGAGGAGCAGACAGTTAAGGAAAGAACTGGGGACTTCCTTGGTGTACAGTGGATAGAAATCTGCCTGCCAGTGCAGGGGAAGTGTGTTCGATCCCTGGTCTGGGAAGATTTTGCGTGTTGCGGGCAACTAAAGCCTGTATACCACAACTACTGGAGGCCTTGAGCTCTAGGACCCCCGAGAGCTACAACTAATGAGCCCCTGTGCCACAGCTACTGAAGTCCATGCCCCAGAGCCTGTGCTTTGCAACAAGAGAAGCCACTGGCATGAGCAGCTTGTGCACCACAACCAAGAGAAGCCCCCGATCACTGCACCTAGAGAAAGCCCACTTGCAGCAATGAAGATCCTGCTCAACCGAATAAAACAAGATAAATAAATAAACAAAAAGAGAACTGGAAGACTCTGGAAGTCTATGGGTATAGAAAGTCCAATATTCGTGTAAGTAATATTTTAGAGAGTGAAGAATATATACTGCATATTACCATTCTGATTCTAATTCAAATATTGAGACAAAGGATTGAGACAAATATTGAGACAATTTAAATCACCAGCTTAATTTCAATTAAGCACAGTGTCAAACTTTCAAAATCAGTGACTATTGTCATGAATAGTGCTTATTTTCCACTCATTTATATCTTGACCTAGGATCAGAACTAATGTGGGGAAACGCATTTCAGAATATAATAATAATAATAAAATAGTCCCAAGTTATTGAATACTGACTGTGCCAGTAAGTCTCTCAACAAGCCAGAGCAGCACCCCGAGGGGGGTATTATTTTGCACATATTACTGAAAGTACAACCAAATCTCAGGCAGGTTAAGTAATTTGCCCAGACTCATGCAGCTCGAATGCAGTAGAACTGAACTTTAAACACAGGTCTGATTTAAAAGTGTGCTCTTTATGACTATGTAGTAGGCCTTGAACTAGTCGACATCCAAGTTTTGCATTGAATAATCCCCTCCTTGCTTTGCTCTGAATAAAAAAGAACTTGGTTACTCAAATTATACTTGTATTCTCATGGTGGAAAAGGATATGGAAACACTCAAATTCTTCCAAATCAATGATCAGATGATAATGTTCAGTTAGTGGTCTGTTATAAAAATGTGAGTATAGGTTTCAGTACGCTGACTTGAGAAAATCTAGTTTGGGTAAATATCTCTTAACACCTATATTTACAGTCTTATTTTGGTTAGATGAATGGTTTTCAATGAAAGATTTTAAGATTTAAAAAATTGAAAACACTTATAAATTTTTAAAAAGTACCTAACAAGTATGATCCTTACCATAGTATTAGGCATAAGGATTGTAGGGGGAAAGAGCTAAAAGGGGGGAAAATGAGCCAAAGGAAAGAAGCAACTGAAGTAAGATGCGGATCTCCAAGTGCTCAGCTGTCTCTGAAACTTCTCAGTGTGTGTCTGCACTGCCTGGCTTTGGAACTGGGAACTCTGCCAGCCACAAACATCATACATATTCATCTCTGGCTTGGCTTCTGCACTCTGCAAGGAACGTAGCTAAGATCTGCTTAGCTTGGCAAATCATGTGAAATGGGTTTCTCCACAGGGTTTTGCCTCTTCACTAGGACAGAACCCAGCCTGATGCTGAAGGCTTTATCCTTCTTTTAAAACAAATCCTTCCCCAAAAGTACCATTGAGGTATGCTTGTTAGGAAAGAAATGCAAATGTTGGTGAGGAAAATCAGCTGCTTGTGAAATAACTAGAAGAAATCCATGCATATTTTTAAAGGTTCATTATAAAATATATTTGGATATAATTATCCTTACCAGTGGTACTGATGGATGTAACTACCAACTTGTTTTGGCTCTAAATAGTAATCACAAACACATGGCCTGATGTGACCGTGAACTCTGGATCTAGAGAATTAGATTCCAGGAGATTGCAGGACATTGACAACTGCTCGTTATTGGTTGGGATGAAATTATTCAGTAGAAACTCTCTTAACCATCTCCCTTTAACCAATTTACTGGATTCATTGTGAACTCTCCATCCTCTGTGTAAAATATACCGACCAATGCCATTGAATGATTCAGGATAATGCTTCCCTTCGTATCAATAGCACCCCATGTACCTCTGTTTCTGCTACCAACTGAGTCAAAGTGAAATGAAGTGAAGTCGCTCAGTCGTGTCCGACTCTTTGCGACCCCAGGCTGCTCCCAAGGGATTTTCCACGCAAGAGTACTGGAGTGGGTTGCCATTTCCTTCTCCAGAGGATTTTCTCCACCCGGGGAAGATCGAACCTGGGTCTTCCGCATTGTAGGCAGACACTTTACCATCTGAGCCATATATGTATACAACTGAGTCAAAAGCTTAACATTTAGAGTCAATTAGGTTTATTCCCAAGCCTGTTTCTGCCGGTTTCACTTGTTATTTCAACTGTATAATTTGATGAATCTTATATAACCTATGAAATATGAGTATATTGGAACTATGAAAAAGTCAAATGCTTTGGAAAGATTCAATAAGGGGGATTATTAGGCAAAATAATAATTAAATAGAGGGAAAACTTGAAAACATTAGGGAGATAAAAATCTAGTTGGAGTAAGCATTCAGATTGCTTTAAGTTATTTAAATTCTCACTGTATTAAAGCAAAATAACACAACCCCCCCCCTCCAAACCCAGAAATCTTAAACTGTGTATTGTAGGTATGACTTAGGTAAACAAGTTGAAAAATTTATAACTATAGTCAGCAGAAAGTGTTGGTTTCACCCATAAGATTGGTACATTTTTAATTCAAATGTTTATATTATAGATATATGTCACTTTTTAGAAATCCCCATGTTAGTTGACTCTTGTTTTGATTAGCTTGGGTTCTTATCCAAATCAGATAAAAGGGCATCTGCAGGGGGCTACTCAGATTACTGAGTCTTGGCCACAGCAGCATCAAAATGAAGTTTGCTAGAAATGATAGTCTCAGTCCCCACCTGGGGTTAGCGCTTAGGGACTGCGTTTTAACAAGGTCTTCAGGTGATCTGAGGCCTTCTCAAGTTTGAGAAGCCCTGCACCTCTGTATTCACACATTACTGGAAGCACTAAAATGGATATAGCCCTTTAAGAAAGCAACATGGCACAAGACTCATCAGGAATCATAAAAATTCCCTTTTTATTTTGACTCAGCCATCCTACTATTTAGGAATATTTCCTAAAGAAATAATTCAAAAGAAGAAAAGTTGAATAAAGATATCTACACATGAAAATATCCATTATTGTGCCACCTACAGTAATGAAACAAATGGGAGCAATCTAAGTGAGAAGAAAAGAAAGGTAAATAAATTATGGGCAGTAAATTAAAATAATAGCTGTTAAGGATTTGTAAAGTGGTACCATGTATATATAGCTACATAAAAAATAGAACATGCACTGAAGTTATTATTATGTAATATAACATCAACTAGCAAATGACTACTTCTATTCTATCAGAGTGGTATCAGGTGATGATTTACTTTTCATCTTTAAAAATTATTTTAATACAGCTGTAACATTTATATAATGTAAATATCTTAATTATATCATTAAAAAACCCTATTATTTAAAATTCAAACTACACTCTTAACGCCCAATTTAAAGACCCTCTTAACTATAGAAAACACTGCTGCAATGTCACTAGCCAGCTGTTGTATGTAAAACACCAAGATCTAATATCTTTGGTGACAGATGGGCAGTTAGAGAGATCAGTCTTAACTGCGGCGATCAATACCTGAATTATCTTCATCTTTGCGGATTTTGAGCTTCACCAGGTCTTCACACTGCTGGAGGATCTGAACTGCATCTTCCATGGAACAGTTGTCCAGTCGGATGTTATCTATGGCGAGTAACTTATCCCCAAGTTCCAAGGTTCCTGTTCTGTTAGTAAAGGCATAGCAAATGCATGCTTAATGATGAACACTTAACTAGGTTATTTAAAAGGCATTCAACATAAAGTAGCATTATGGTAGTCTTTAGGGGAAATATTCTTCAACTTCGAAAAAATGCATTTTATTGATATATCCCCTTTCTGCAGTCTTATTTTGGATGGTTGCTGTGACATTCAATTGCAGATTATTAAGAAACATTTTTATTTACTTTCTTTAATTAGATCAGGACAACCATTTAAGTGTCACTCAGGAATTCTGAGGTTCCCAGGAAGGTGTGTAATGAGCCTGGGTTTACACGGCCCAGGTGTCCTTACGCTTCTTTGCGTTGTTGCACCACCTTTGGTCCTTGGCAGTCCAGATATAGGAGAGGGTAGAGGGAGTGGGGGGAGTCAGGTGGGATGGACTTAGGGGAGGTCAGGGTTTTGGTGTCTCTGCATTTCCACCTGCACCAGGGAACTCACTGTGGCTGCAGTGGGGAGAAAAGGTGAACTGGAAAATGGACAGGGGGTCTCATACTGGTTAGGGACTGCTGCGGGTCTTGAAAGTTTTTAAGGTCTATCATGAGATGAGAAAAACAATGAGAATGTATATTTGCTCATAGGTGGTTCTATATGTATATGCACACATATTTGTAAGGAAGGTTATGTTTTGGTAAGAACCATCCTTTATGCATTATATCTATGACCCTGATTGCCAACAGCTTCCTAGTCTCCATTCATCCTTTCCTTCTTCTGGGTCATCCCCTAAAGATGCACATGCCAGACTCCCTGGGCACCACCCCTCCTCCCCTCCAGGGCTGGAAAATCACAACCAGAGCAAGGTGGAAAGGACAAGCAGATGTGCTTCTCCAGCCCTGTGTTGCCTGCCTACCTGCCAACTGCTGTATGAGAAACAAACTATTTATGAGTTTCCTTATCACACTATCTAAACCTATACCTATATACCTAAAGTAATGCCCTTCCTACTTTTTGAGTACTAAAATGTTCCTCTAATGAAATGACTGTAACAATAGATGAGATCTGTAAAATCCTTAACTGAAAAACAAAAAGAAAGTTAATAGTCTTACATCAATATTTCTAATCAATTAAAAATATTTTGATCTGTGAAATTGCAAGTTTGAGAGTCCTTGATTTTCAAGGTCAATGGATCAAATAGGAGACATACACATTGTTTGAGGCTCAATGGAGGATATTGGCTTGACTAGGGAGGACATTATAGGATCTAGTGAAACTCTCCCCCAAATCTATTATTTGCATTGAGGTGACTCTCATAATTGGGGCCACTTTCATTTTTTCAGCTGGAAGAGTGAAGGGTGGAAGATGATCAGTGAAGGAATGTCGATGTTGGACTCATGAAAGACCCTAAAAAGCATCTTTAGGTGATGGTTATCTGCACTAGGTGCAAAAATAAAGGGACATCGAGGAAAAGCTCTACATGCCATTGACATTAGGGATGTCAAATATGATCAATTAGTTGTGGCTGTCTGGAAAATACTGAGAGTACCATGGCCCATTAACAAGGTTGTCCCTTGTGTGGAAGAAGTCATTCCTGCTGTAATTAAGAAATACCCTGGGATGAACCAGTAAATCCATCTTTCTTACCTGTGTGCCACACTGCCTTTCTTGATATCTGATATAACCAGGGGGTCTCCTGGTTTTCTACTGGATGGTGCTGTAATAATGAGGATAGAACAGTCACACTTTTATATTCATGATTCACCCATTACTGTACAAGTCTCATTTTATAGCAACCATCAGTGCAAGCTCAATTTGTATGCAAAGCAAAGAGAATCAGTAAATGAATTTAAAAATATGCACATTATCCCTTCTTGATATAAAAATATGTTTGTGTTAAAGTACTTAGAAACTTGAAAATGCGAGCAAAGTTATTTAAAATTTGCAACTGGAGAAAGCAAGTGAAAAGCTGTCCATCAGGATTAAATCCGTTTCATTCTGTGATTCTCAGCAGAGTGAAGAGTCCAACAGTACACTATTAAAAGCAATTAGGGGCTCCCCATGGACAGGGGAGCCTGGTGGGCTGCAGTCCATGGGGCTGCGAAGAGTCGGACACAACTGAGCGACTTCACTTTCACTTTTCACTTTCATGCATTGGAGAAGGAAATGGCAACCCACTCCAGTGTTCTTGCCTGGAGAATCCCAGGGACAGGGGAGCCTGGTGGGCTGCCGTCCATGGGGTCACACAGAGTCGGACACGACTGAAGTGACTTAGCAGCAGCAGCAGCTTGATGATACTTACATGTAATCCCTTCTCCCACCACTTTTTTCACTCCTCACCAGTGAGGAGATGCCACTCTTTTATGGGACCCTGTCATACTACTCAAGTGTACTGTGTGGAAAGTGGGTGAGAATCACTGATGTAAATTTTTTTTTCCCCAGAAGGAAATCTTCTGCTAGACAGACTGTAAATCCTAAAGTTTTGTTCACAAATTCATATCTAGAGTGCTCCGAAAATGTTCAGAAACGTGAACTGATTCTACATGTGTTTATATACATTCATAGTCTAAACATGTACTTTTATTGAGTTTAAAACTATTATTCTGCACAGGGGTCAGTTATGGGCTTATAACCTTTCTTATGAATATTTCCATTTGGTGATAATGAAATAATAGTAATGAAAAGTAATTAGGAATTAGTCTTAGAATTAATCCTCAAAATGAATTATAGTACATGTAAGAACAAAAGTATCATCTTGACCTAGAAAATTTACATTTAATTTAGGAATTCGATGATTAAAATGAACCATACCAACATTTGTAAACAACAATATGCCTCCAAGAGGAGATGTTTTGCCAACACTGAAGCCTGGAGTGATTTCCTTTTAAGGATCATTAAAAGGTCCCTAAAGTAAGATTTTATTATAAACAGTCTGATCACCCCATAATAATCATAGAACCATATTATATCCCATAATCCCATATGAATCCCAGGAAAACGTTTATGCACAAGAACAGATGGTTTAATATCTCAACACATCATTGCAAGAAAAAGCAAACACATATACCAATACCTTACCCACTGTCTGAGTTAGTCCACAGTAAATGTTAATGGGACTTCATCCAATCATTATTCTTAGCTTCTAGCAAAGAATGCAAAACATTCTGTTCACTATAATTAATTCATGATTTAAACCTCTACTCAACGATTTGCTATAATTTCACCAGAGAAATATAAACACTCAGCAGTTTTACTCATGTTATATTTCAGAACAGCAAATTGTTCTGGGCATAGAGCACACAAAAAAAAACTTTGACCAGTAAATACAGCTTTCCTACCATCTGGCAATGAATTTACACAGTATTTTCCCAAGCTTTAGTGACCATCAAAGAGTATCTGATATTTCCTTTGGTTTTTAAAAAAATTCATGGTCCATTGAAATGGGCTAAAACAAAACAATAGTATAGGCAACAAAACACATCAAACTCATCTCTGTCATCGTTCTAACAGAGGAAAATAACACTGACCTCTGGACAAACCCACACAGCTTTGCAGAGAGGTTTGAAACTTCAAATGATCTACAGACATTGGAGAAGGCAATGGCACCCCACTCTAGTACTCTTGCCTGGAAAATCCCATGGACGGAGGAGCCTAGAAGGCTGCAGTCCATGGGGTCGCTAGGAGTCAGACACGACTGAGCGACTTCACTTTCACTTTTTACTTTCATGCACCGGAGAAGGAAATGGCAACCCACTCCAGTGTTCTTGCCTAGAGAATCCCAGGGACGGCGGAGCCTGGTGGGCTGCCATCTATGGGGTCTCACAGAGTCAGACACAACTGAAGTGACTTAGCAGCAGCAGCATGTATGGCAGCCATTTCACGTTTACTACCTTCTTCTGTTTCTCTTTTAATCAAGTTCAAACTTGAGGTTTGAAAGGTTCATCAGAGTGGATGGCCACTGGAGTGATGAAACTGAACCCAGAAGTGGGTCCAAATCTGTAAGAGCCCCTGACACTGTCACTCCCATGCTTACTGTGCCCATTTAAAGGTGGCCATGGATTTGGGCTTTGAGGGCTCAGCCATGGTTTGCACACCCTAGCACCACGTTTTTTCTTTTTAAAAACTTTTATTGAAGTACAGTTGATTTACAATGTTGTATTAATGTCTGCTATACAGCAAACTGATTCAGTTATACATATATGCACATTTTTTCTTAATATTCCTTTCCATATGGCTTATCACAGGTTGTTGAATATTGTTCCCTGGGCTATACAGTAGGACCTAGTTTATTCATCCTATATATGAAAGCTTACATCTGCTAACCCCAGCCTCCCATTCTATCCCTTCCCCAGCCCTCTCCTCACTCAGCAACGACCAGTCTGTTCTCTATGTCCCTGAGTCTGTTTCTGTTTCATAATAGGTTCATTTGTATCATATTCTAGATTCTATATATAAAGTGATATTGGGCTTTCCAGGTGGCACTAGTGTTAAAGAACCTGCCTGCCAAAGTGGGTTAGGCTTAAGACATGCTGGTTCGATCTCTGGGTGGGGAAGGTTCCCTGGAGAAGGGAATGGCAATCAATTCCAGTATTCTTGCCTGGAGAATCCCATGGACAGAGGAGCCTGGCGGGGTACAGTTCATAAGGTCACACAGAGTCGGACATGACTGAAGCGACTTAGCACGGCACATGAAGTGATATCATATCGGTTCAGTTCAGTCCCTCAGTTGTGTCCAGCTCTTTGTGATCCCATGGACTGCAGCATGCCAAGCTTCCCTGTCCATCACCAACTCCCAGAACTTGCTCAAACTCATGTCCATTGAGTCAGTGACGCCATCCAACAATCTCATCTGTCTTTCTTGGCCCATGGAAGCCAACCAAAATCTAAGCTTTTACAAGGTTATGAATCAAAATACTAAGGACAACCAGTCACGAGCAGCCAACTAGGTTTTATAGCCAATCAAACCATTTCCTTTCTTTGCCTCTATTCTTCCTGTATATGTCTATCTCTGGACTCCTGTTCGGAAAGCATTCCTAACTACTTCTGGTTTGACACTATAACATATGAATCAAGTTTTTGCTCAAATAGACTTAAAAAAATTTTAATATGCCTTATTTTATCTTTTAACACTTCCCTCTTGCATCCTTGAAGCCCTTGCCTCCTGAATCCAATTCTCCCTCCTTCTGGCTTTACTCTTTTGGTGATTGGTACACAGAGGAGCCCGGAGGGCTACAGTCCATGGGGTCACAGAATAGTCAGACATGGCTTAGGGACTAAACAACAACAACCCATTCTCTAATAGCTTCCTGAGGAAGAGCACAGGGGAGGAGAGTATTTTGAATCCTTCATAGTTGTCTTTGCTTTACTTTCAAATTTGCTAGATGGTGAATTCTAGGCTAGAAATTCCTTTTCTGCAGAACTTTGAAGGCACTCTTCCATTGGTTTCTAGACTCCAGAGTTGCTATGGGTTGAGAGGCCTGCTGTCATTTTGGCTGTTGTTGTTGTTCAGTCATTCAGTTATGTCCAACTCTTTGTAACCCATGGACTGAAGCACGCCAGGCTGGACAATAAAAAAGGCTGAGCACCAGGCTTTCCTGTCCTTCATTATCTCCCAGAGTGTGCTCAACCTTTATTACTGTCCAGCTCTCACGTCCCTACATAACTACTGGAAAAACCATCAGTTCAGTTCAGTCGCTTAGTCGTGCCCGACTCTTTGCGACCCTATGAACTGCAGCATGCCAGGCCTCCCTGTCCATCACCAACTCCCAGAGTTCACCCAAACCCATGTCCATTGAGTCGGTGATGCCATCCAGCCATCTCATCTTCTGTCAGCCCCTTCTCCTCCTGCCCTCAATCTTTTCCAGCATCAGGGTCTTTTCAAATGAGTCAGCTCTTCGCATGAGGTGGCCAAAGTATTGGAGTTTCAGCTTCAGCATCAGTCCTTCCAATGAACACCCAGGACTGATCTCCTTCAGAATGGACTGGTTGGATCTCCTTGTAGTCCAGGGGACTCTCAAGAGTCTTCTCCAACACCACAGTTCAAAAGCATCGATTCTTCGGCGCTCAGCTTTCTTTATAGTCCAACTCTCACATCCATACATGACCACTGGAAAAACCATAGCCTTGACTAGACGGACCTTTGTTGACAAAGTAATGTCTCTGCTTTTCAATATGCTATCTAGGTTGGTCATAACTTTCCTTCCAAGGAGTAAGCGTCTTTTAATTTCATGGCTGCAATCACCATCTGCAGTGATTTTGGAACCCAGAAAAACAAAGTCAGCCACTGTTTCCACTGTTTCCCCATCTATTTGCCATGAAATCATGGGGTTGGATGCCATGATCTTTGTTTTCTGAATGTTGAGCTTTAAGCCAACTTTTTCACTCTCCACTTTCACTTTCATCAAGAGGCTCTTTAGTTCTTCTTCACTTTCTGCCATAAGGGTGGTGTCATCTGCATATCTGAGGTTATTGATATTTCTCCCAGCAATCTTGATTCCAGCTTGTGCTTCTTTCAGCCCAGCGTTTCTCATGATGTACTCTGCATATAAGTTAAATAAGCTGGGTGACAATATACAGCTTTGACGTACTCCTTTCCAAGTTTGGAACCACTCCATTGTTCCATGTCCAGTTCTAACTGTTACTTCTTGACCTATATACAGGTTTCCCAGGAGGCAGGCAAGGTGGTCTGGTATTCCCATCTCTTTATTTATTGTGTTCTGATACACTGTGCGAAAACATCCCCCACCCCCAACCCCTGACCCTGGAAGCCTGTAGGATTGTCTTTTTCTCCCAGTGTTTTCAAATCTCATGATGACATGCCTTGGAGTGGGTCTGTTTTCATCCATCTTTCTGGAAACTTGTATCCACCAATTCTAGAAAACTTATGATAATATTTCCTTTTTTTTTTTCCTTCAATTTTTGGCCACATCACTGGGTATATGGGATCTTAACTCCCTGACCAGGGATCAAACCTACACTCCCTAAAGTGGAAGTGCAGAATCTGAACCGCTAGACCGCCAGGGTAGTCTCTGACAGTATATCCTTGTACTTTTGTCTCCTCTTTCTTTTCGTAATGCCCATTATTTGGATATTGTGTTATTTGGGCTCATTTTGTATAATTTTCCTGTCCTTCATTATTTGCTGTTTCGTCCTAATTTCTAGAAATCTTCAACATTATTATCCAATATTTCTGTTGAACTTCTTTATCTCTGCCATATTCTTACTTTTTAAGAGCTGTTTGTTCCTGTCTAGTGGCTACTGATTAACAGTATTCAGTGCCCCCCATCCATGGATACAGATGATGTTAATGAGTGTTTTTTTGTTTTCTTTTTTAAAGTTTTCTTCTTCTTGCATGTGCTGTTTCTGTGTTTCCTCTTTGTTTTTGGTGATAGTCTTGCATCTTAGATTCTTTCTTCCAAGTGTTTGTGTTTTCCTTAGCTGTCTGCTCACATTACAGATGTGGCCCTGCACAGTGGCTGTTTGAAAGCCTGGTGCTCCAGAGTGGGGCTCCTGGAGTAACAGTCACTCTAGAGTCCTGGCCAGATTGTCTCTTTGGGTCAGATGGCCTTGGTTCTTCCTTCTGCTCAGAGGGGATTAAGCCTGGCTACCTGGCTTCTTAGAGCTTCAGGGAGAAGAATAGCAGCCTCTGCATTCAGTGTTTCACTGGATCTCTGCCTTCAGAGCAGGACTGGGACACTCAGCTATGCCTCTCCATCCAGAGACCCTCCCGTTCACGTTTTCAAGAGGATAAAACTGGGCTTGCCAGGAATGGGAGGGATGGTTGGTGGTTCTGAGTCGGGGAAGGCATCTAAGGGACTCATTCATTCTTTTCATTTTTTAAGACTTTTTTTTTTTTTTTGATGTGGACCATTTTAAAAGTCTTTATTGAATTTGTTACCATACTGTTTCTGTTTTATGCTTTGGTTTTTTGGCCGCAAGGTATGTGGAATCTTAGCTCCCTGACCAGGGACTCGACCTGCACCCTTTGCACCGGAAGGAGATGTCTTAAGCATTGGACCACCAGGGAAGTCCTGGGACTCACTGATTCTTGACAGAGGTTCAGTCAGTCCCCTTGTCTTCTTAGCTCTCCCATCCTGATTCCACCACTCAGACTTGTCGGGAGTTCAGAACGCAAGTCAGGTTCATTGTCAGCTTTTCCTTCTGCTTCTTTAATCTTTTTCCATCTTCTTTGCCACTTTCAAATTTGGTTGTTGTTATTCTCTATTTTTCATTTCCCCTCCACCTTATGGGTTTTTGCCTCTTGAAAAAGCTTACAGTGCCATTTTAAAATGAAGATATGGGTAGGAACACAGCTAAATGCATGTGGTCAAGCTCTCATCTATTGACTCCTCAAGTTTTAAAATCACTGGTTGTCTGTCACTGTCAGAAAGAAACTGGTTTTTACAGTGACTGCGGCTTCTCAAACAGTTGTTGGAAGAGGTAGAAAATGATAGTTCCTATCTTTTGTTTAAAATACTTTTTCTGTATCTGAAGATAGGTGAAATATCTTGAAGTCCGAAGCTAATTAAACGTGAATCATTCCAAGAGCATTCTATAATGTCTAGTCATTCATGGGACTTACTCTGCTAGTCAAAGGACTTCATACAAAGGGCCTGATAAACTGTCCAAACTACAATGGAGATGAAATCACACACACACACACACACTCACACAATCATTCAGTTTTACTTTCATTATAATCATATATTCAAATACATTAAAATATATACTACCTAACAAGTAAAACAAGTTGTTTGATTGGAGATGGAGCAGTGAGGAGAATTTTTAGCAAAATTGGCCAAAAAACATGAACTTTCTCTTCTAAATACATTTGAAATTTAAGGTAAAAATGACAGATTTATTGTGCTTGTTAGAAAGGCTGCTTTATGATTTTACAAAAAATAAAGCAAGCCTTTGCTCCTACAAACACTCCAGTCACCTAAAAAGGAAAGTTGACAAATTAACTGTGCTCCCCAAATGCTGTCTTTTGCTTTTGTGATTTAGGATCCAGGAAGATTCATCAATCAGAGGGCGACAGGGATGAGTGGTAGTCTGACAGCACAGCCAATGTGAAGTCAAACAGAAAGGGTTTAAATCCCTGTTTGGCCTTTTATTAGCTCTGGGTCTTTGGGCAGGTTATCTGGCTGAGTCTTACCTTCCTCTTTGTAAAATGGGCACAGATGTTATAAGGCCACTTTCAGGATGAAATGAAAAAACACACATAAACTATGTACTGCCATGCCTGGTCCAAAGCAGATAAAACTCTTATGCAATAAAACCTCAAAAGAAAACATCCATACCAAAAGGTCTTTACTGACAACCAGACATGGCAGAGACAACCAGAGATCTCTGACTTGAAGGGCAGGTGCGCTGTGTTGAAATCTGGTTTCTGATTGGCTGAGGTGTCAGAGCTTCGGGATGCTGCTTTGGGTCCCAAACTGCGCCCTTCTGCTAGGCTGTTCTGCTTTATTTGCCATTATAAATGACTCCATATTATAGCAATAACATCAATAAAAGTAATGCCTGATGCTAATGTGCTATGAATGTCTCATCAGGAACTTAAGAAAATTAGTCTGAAACTGCTCACCATATCCAAACTCAGAGGGACTCATTTCTCAGTCAATTAGGTATGAAGAGTGAGCCTTCAGCCAAGTGAGAAGGGTCTGAAGGCATGTCTCCCAAGAAGGAGGCCTGCTTCCCACTACTCAGAGCTTTCACAAGATGCAGATACAGGAAGAGGACTTTGTATAAAGATAGTGAGAAACACCCATGAACCCCTGCAGTGCCTTAGTTTTCCTACCATGCCTACGTAACTGTACGACAGGACCGTCCTTTGATTTCCTATTCAGGTAGGATAATTATGATCAGCACTAAATTTTGTGAGGTAGTGATTTGTTTAAAATATTTCATGAGGTTCTATGAGGAAAAGAAATATTGATTATTATAATAAGTAACATTCATTACGGTTCACAATGTATTCTGGGTACCTTACATGTAGCAACTTATTTAATCTTCACAATAATGCTACAGAGAATGTACTGAGTACTCCCTGTTATAGACAAAGAAACTCAGTACAGAGAGGTCAAGAGGGCTGGAAAGTGGGGCACTTGGGGCTCTGAGTCCTTGCTAGTCATCATTTTCTACATTCTCGCTTTTTCAGTTCACGCAGTAGCCTCGGCATATACGTTTGCATCCCTCATCTCCCTCAGAGGCTCCTGTCCTGGAGTGCACACGGGTTAGAACAACACTGTGTCCAGACAGACTCCTCATTCACCCCCTCAACAAAGACAGGAGTTAAACAAGCACCTTGTGTGTGCCAGGAACTGTGCTAGACCCTCAAGAATTTGCTATTCCATAACAAGGAAATGGATCCCGTTTTTTCCTTTAGCAAATTCTGCTTTCTCAACTGGCAAAATCTGAGTATTTTCTACAGGAAGACACAAACTCAGGATGGTGATGATTTGTTGTGTAAATGGAGCTGGAGCTCTGGAAGGGCTGATAGGCATTCTCCATCCAGGAATAGCACAGGACTTTAGCTTCCATGAATAGCTTTAGTTCACCACTGTTAACCGTGAATAGCTTTAGCTCACAGCTGCTAAAATTCAGGAAGTTCTTGTGTGGGTTTTGGGTTTTTTTCCATGACTGGTATTAAAATCAGTTTTAGTAAGAAGTAATAATTAGTACATATATAACATCATCATAAAGTATAATTTTATATGATTCTCTATGTAAAAAAAAAATATTTTGTAGGTGTGTGTACATGGCCACACCTGAAACAAACTGAACATGAAAAGTACTGACTTAAAAAAAGAATTTATCACAGGATTAGTTTTTGAAGGGATACTCTCCTTTATAGTTAAATTATATTTTAATGTATATTAACTTTTAAGAATAAATCTACTGTAAGTTGCCACATGATCCTGCAGTCCTACTCTTGGGCATGTATCTGGGCAAAACTCTAATTCGAAAAGATACATCCCTATGTTCATAGCAGCACTAATAACCAAGACATGGAAACAACCTCAATGACCACTGATGGATGAATGGATAAAGAGGATGTGGTGTATATACACAATGGGATATTGCTGCTGCTGCTAAGTCGCTTGGGTCGTGTCTGACTCTGTGCGACCCCATAGACGGCAGCCCACCAGGCTCCCCCATCCCTGGGATTCTCCAGGCAAGAACACTGGGGTGGGTTGCCATTTCCTTCTCCAGTGCAGGAAAGTGAAAAGTGAAAGTGAAGTCGTTCAGTTGTGTCCGACTCTTTGCAACCCCATGGACTGCAGCCTACCAGGCTCCCCTGCCCATGAATACTACTCAACCATAAATAAGAACAAAATAATGCCATTTGCAGCTACATGGATGGACCTAGACCTTATCATATTAAGTGCAGTAAGTCAGAAAGAGAAAGCAAATACCACATGATATCTCTCATATGTAGAATCTAAAATACGACACAAATGAACTTATCGATGAAACAGACTCAAAAATGTGGAGAACATACTTGTGCTTGCCAAGGGCAGTGGGGGCTGGGGGAGGGGTGGATGGGGAGTTTGGGATTAGCAGGTGCAGACTATTACATACAGAATGGGTAAACAACAAGGCACTGCTGTATAGCACTGGACACTATATTCAATACCCTGTGATAAACCATAACGGAAAAGAAAAATTAATTAAGTTGCTCTTCAGAAAAAGAATAAATCTACTGCATTAAAAAAGACCATTCTCTTCAGTAAAATTTGAGAGTAAAATAGAGAGTAAAATAACAGTGTGTCAAAACACGCGGTAACAGAAGCTTCCGAGGAGTAGGTGTCTTCTGTATGTACACCAGTAGTGAGCACTTCTAAGACTCGAAACAGCCTGGGCCTCAGCACTCAGTGTCTTTGCTGAATGAAGGAGGGGAGGAAAGACCGTGGTGAAGGCAGGGCCTCAGCATGCAGCCAGCAAGCTATACACTGCCCAGCTCCCAGGAGTACCACTTTCATGGCTAATTAGATGGACTGAATGAATGGAATGGAATAAACACAATAAATGAGAGCAGGGTTAAAGTTACATGTGGGTTGCAGAAGCCACCCACAGCCCCAGGTATTTTTAGAGTAGTAAGTTCTGATGAACTCTCTCTCATTCTCAGCAAGCACAGCTGTTGACAGACAACGGCACACCATCTTTGCTTCGTAATGAATAAACTGAGGCGTTAGTGACCCAAGGAAAAGCACAAATGACTTTAGCGGCACCTAGAACAGGTCTGGAGTCTCCGAAATCCTCTTTCATCTTTCTGCTTATGCTACAGAGACACAACACATACATCAGTCCTCCTTTTCTCTCCATTTAAGGGGACTGGGGGAGATATAGGCCCCCATATATATGGCTTATTGGTCTTAACATTGATTCCGTATTACAGTAGCGCTATTTCTGGTGCTGCGTGCATTAGGTATGGGTGATTTATCACTTATTAAGAAGGCTTCCTTTTCAGTGTTAAATTTATACTGTTAGCATTGACTTGGACAGATCCCATTTCATGCGGCCATTTGAGAGCTCTTTGTTTTTGCCTTAGCCACTGATGTAAACGCTATCTGACAGAGCACAGTGAGGTGCCTTTATCGAACCCCATCACGCTCTCCGGTGCGGACACCCCTTGGTCACATATGTTGCTTCTAAGTCTCCTTTGGTCTTCATGACATAATCATTCCCTTCATTTTCTTGGAGCATTTATGGATGGACTTAGCTTATGGATATTAAAAGCACAGAAACCTCAATTTCCATTCTATAGAATTCCAGTGGGGCTGAAATTTTTGAAGTTGTTTTACCAAAGCAGTTATAAATCTAGAGTCTGAGAAAAAGAGGGAATTAAACACATTTATATGTTCTGCTTTTCTTTTTGGCTTGGTTACCCAGGCACCTTGTGCTATGGAGGAATTCAGGAAGTTACTGAAGAAAACGACAAGATTTTACTCTTGCAAATGGATTATAGATACATAGTGGACAGATGGAAAGATAGTCTCAATAGATTATTGTGAAAACAATCTGCAATATACTAAAATATAGAGAGCCTCTATGCCTTCATATGCTCATGTAATTATTCATGTGGTGTGTGTGAGTCACATATTATTGGGTACTTACTGTTTGCCAGGGGCTACATCAGGTATATAAATATGTTATTTTATTTAATACTTTGAATAATTTACAAAATTAGGGTATTTTGCAGATATCCTTATTTCCATTCAATAGGGGAAGAAATCTAAGACTGAAGAAACCTAGCAGCTTGCCCCATTCACACGGCTATTAAGTTTTGGCGAGTGAGTGGCTGGCTCCACGCTTTTGCATCATTAGGTGAAACTTGGCAATGATGCTTAAGATGCTGGCCACACCTGTAAACCATTTGACAAGACAACTTTCTAAATTCTAAATTTAAAAAAAAGTCACTTCTACTTACAGCTTATGGTTATTCCAAGTTCCACATTGTGTTTCTTAGGGAGCTTTACGTGAAATGTTCCACTACTGGGGATGACAGACTCTGTAATTTCAAAACAAGAAAGAAGGTGTTTATAGAAGATGAGGAAGAATGGAGCCGCAATCAATGATAAGGCATCAGGAATACTTGTATCGTCATCATCTGTAGTTAAAGCTGTGAGAACCGATGTAAAATCCTGATAAACTAAGCTTCTGGTAAAGAACAGACATCCTACCCACAGGCAACAGTGTGTAATTCACAGTAACAATCGAGTTCAATATCTCTTAAGTGTGATTCAGATAGCATCTCATCAAATTTACCTAGAAAGCAAGTTAAAAATATAGATTTCTGAAACATCCCAGATCTATGGAATCAGAATTGCTGAAGATAAAGACTAGAAATCTACATTTCAAACATATTCTCCAGGTAATTCTTAGGTATAGTAAAGTTGAGGATCTCTTTTTTCCCCAACTTTATTTTTTCCAGAGTTTATTATTGAGCAGATTTTATTCTCTGGGCTCCAAAATCACTGCAGATAGTGACGGCAGCCATGAAATTAAGACACGCTTGCTCCTGTGAAGAAAAGTCATGACAAACCTAGACAGCATATCACAAAGCAGAGACATCACTTTGCGACAAAGGTCACTATAGTCAAAACTGTGGTTTTTCTAGCAGTTCATGCACGGATGTGGGAGTTGGACCATAAAAAAGGTGGAGCGCCAAAGAATTGATGCGTTCGAATGGTGGTGTTGGAGAAGACTATTGAGAATCCCTTGGACAGCAAGGAGATCAAACCAGTCAATCAGTCCTAAAGGAAATCAACCCTGAATATTCATTGGAAGGACTGGCGCTAAAGCTGAAGCTCCAATACTTTGGTTGCCTGATGCGAACAGCCAACTTGTTGGAAAAGACCTTGATCCTGGGAAAGATTGAGGGCAAGAGGAGAAGGGGGTGACAGAAGATGAGATAGTTGTATAGCATCACTGACTCAATGGACATGAGTTTGAGCAAACTCTGAGAGATAGTGAAGGACAGGGAAGCTTGATGTGCTGCAGTTTATGGGGCTGCAAAGAGTTGGACATGACTTAGTGACTGAATGACAACAATTATTCAGCAGGTTTTTTGTTTGTTTTTCCATTCAGGGCTGGCAGTAATAGATTTCAGGAAAGACTTCAGTTAGCTGTGATGGCTATTGACATGGAGGAGGTGGGAGGTACCTTAATTTGTAAGGTCAGTGGGTAAAAAGAACACTTAAAAGCGCAGTAGTAGGATTGATATGCAAAATATCTCACAACCAGAATGGTCTTGACCACAACCAACTGGACTGAATGCTGAGCACAGAGTTGAAACAGGGGGACCCAAGAGGTCCCAGCTGCACCAAAGATGACCCTACTTTCTGGATCATGTGGTGGATTCAGAGAAGAGGAGGAGAATAGGGAGTGCTGGAACAGAGCGAAGGTGAGTTCAGATGTTGGCCAAGCAACAGAGACGTGAGCTAGCCTAGCAGTAGAGAGGAAAGCACTGTGTACTACTTGACTCTCAACCCTGTAAAGAGCTACTGTGATTTGACCAGGACTGACTAATTTTTGAAAAGCAAAGAATCGCTACATATTCTTAAATATATTCTTAAAATTCCTTCAACAGTCTGGGAAGCCTTCAATTAGAGATAAGGTTAAAGTGGAAATAGCCTCTGAAGAGATAATATCTATTCATACTAAGTAGCTAATGACTATAATCCTTTCTGGAAGTTTTAGAAAAAGGTGGGAAGGGCTAGCCAGGAGCAAAGGAAACATAAGCATTAGGAGAAGTTTGTGGGATGGCTCAGTGAAGTCACTTTTTTCTGCTTGATTCTGCCCCAAGGTGGCTCCCCAGCCTGCACACACACAATTAGCTACAGCTGCTGTGATGTGGGTAGAACTACAAGGTCCTCAGGCCCGAGTCCAATTTGTTAATCACATATTTAACACATTTTGAGTCTCTGTAGAGCTGAAAGTTGGGATGGCTCCATAGAAACCCAGTAATTCCTTCCTGGTTCTGCCTTAACTTGATCTTCCTGGTCTTCTCTACTTTCCCATGAGGAATCTGGGCAGTAAACCTTTTACAAAAACTTGATCTTCCAACTCAGAATAATCAGCATAGACAAACTGGAGAAGACAGTAAAATTTTGATTTCTCTGGGCCCTCTGGGCTTCTAGAAATTCATGTGTGAAGAAGGTTCCCCAAACAGCCCTGGTCAGTTTCAGCTGGGGCCACTTGATAAAAGCAAGCCTGCCCTTTCTGGGCCCTTCCTCTCCTCCCAGCTCTTTCCTCATGTCCCAGGCAGCACCGGAGGGAATCTGTTGCCTTGTCCCACTTCCTCCCTCTCTTCTTAATGCTCCTGGTGGGTCAGCTGTGGCCCAGGCAGTGTCATAGACCCTGAGCTCCTATCTTTGGCCTTGCTGTTGTCCTCAGTGAAGACTCAACTAAGAGGTGCCAGGAAGGAACAACATCCATTTATTTGCTTATTTATTCAAGAGGAATTTGTATCCTTCCCATTTCCCATCTGAGGTAGAGAAAATGATTTAGGTGTGTCCAACTCTTTGCAACCCCATGGACTGTACAGTTCATGGAGTTCTCCAGGCCAGAACACAAGTGGGTAGCCGTTCCGTTCTCCAGCGGTTCTTCCCAACCCAGGGACTGAACCCAGGTCTCCTGCACTGCAGGTGGATTCTTTACCGCCAGAGCCACCAGGGAAGCCTGTAGATTTCAAGATGACCGGCCAGTTTGAATATACTGGGGCAGAAAAAGAAATGCAGTTAAGTATCAATAGCAACCATTGAGGTGTGCTTTACTCTCTTACTTTGGGTGCTACAAGTATCACCAATATTTATTTCTAAAAGATTTCTCAATCTCTTCCTTTCATCACTTTCCTGAGTGTCTATGAAGGCTAATTGTTATCTTCCTCCCACCACCAAAGGAGAAAGTTTAAGAGTCTAGAATTAGCATGCAGACTGGGGGCAAAGAGGCCATTTGGAAGAAGCTCATTTAGAAGAAGCTCAAATGCCCCAACAGCCAGGCTGCTATTGGAAGAAGAAGAAAGAAACAAATGTACCTGAGGAGATGTGTAAGGTCTTAGAGAGAGCCAGTGACTAGCTTGACAGCTCCTGGTTCTAGCCCTCTCGGGGACTGCCTACATTCCTTGTCCTCAAAGGCTGTGAAACACCTGTATGCTTCTAGGAAACACCTTTTCCCGTCTAAATTAGCTTGTGTGCATCTTCTGTGGCTTGCAACTGAAAGATCTCTTATGAACACATTGATCCAGTAGAGGAAATACGATGGGAGCCAAACAGACAGCCCCTATCTAAGTGTTCATGAGTATAACAGGAACAGATTAATCTATTACTTGGATAAAGTACACCAAGTGGTTCATAAGTAAATGTCCTAGAAGCTTCACTATTTATAAAACTCACTTCATGTATGTTTGTTTTAGTGTTGCTGGTTTTATGAAAACATTTCTCTGTGAAAGGAGTTGTTGTTCAGTCTCTAAGTAGTATCTGACTCCTTGCAGCCCCACGGACTGCAGCACACCGGGCTTCCCATCCTTCACTGTCTCCCAGAGTTTGCTCAGATTCATGTCCACTGAGTTAGTGAAGCTATCTAACCATCTCATCCTCTGCCGCCCCCCTCTCCTTTTGCCCTCAATCCTTCCCAGCATCAGGATCTTTTCCAGTGAGTTGGCTCTTTGCATCAGGTGACCAAAGTACTGGAGCTTCAGCATCAATCTTTCCAATGAATATTCAGGGTTGATTTCTTTTAGGATTGTCTGGTTTGATCTCCTTGCAGTCCAAGGGACTTTCAAGAGTCTTCTCCAGCACCACAGTTCAAAAGCATCAATTCTTTGCCACTCAGTCTTCTTTACGGTCCAACTCTCATGTACATCCATACATGACTACTGGAAAAACCACAGCTTTGACTGCATGGACCTTTGCTGGCAAAGTGATGTCTCTGTTCTGTGAAAGGGGTGGGGAATATAATGTTTGTACATATGTGTCCATGCATGTCTACAACATCTTGCCCAAGATGCTATACAGTGAGTCTTTAATTCATAAGGGTGGAAAACACAGATCTAAATTAGTTACTATAGCAACATTTTGCTTTAAGTTTTTAATGCAGGGAATCTTGACCAAGATTAATATTGTTAATGACATGGGAGGAGACGTTATCACTTCCTGGAAAACAGTAATAGATGACTTTTGACTACATAAGATTTGAAATATTTATAATGATGAACAAATATCAACAAATGAATCTCTTTGATCAAGCTGTGGCTTCATTTTAATCTTTAAACGTCAACATGATTTATTTTCTATTTAGTAATTTTTCCCCCCATACAATTATTTGGCTGTTAAAGTGAAGGCACATTTAATTTGGGGTTTCTTAAGGAAACACTAATAAAGAAGAAAAAGAGCCAATATTTGGAGAAACAATAGGTTTAGAATAAGTAAACAGGATGTTTATTTTCTTAGACTCCTATGTGGTTATTTTGTGCTTCCCTGGTTTTGCTTTATCTTTGTTAATACTATAATTAAAAACACATTTGGGTAAACAAAGACCTCCTTCTTTCCAATTGGTCTGCTTTTTCTGCCTGAAGCGTTGATTATTGGCACAGTAAGATAACTACCACATCATAATTCATCAACCGGGACACCTTGTGAGATTCGAAAAAATAAAGGGACTATAAGGTGGGTAAATGTGAATGTTTAAGTCCCACTCACTCAGAGAAAAACACTGGGGACTCTAGTAATGATGGCAAACATCATTTGATAGAATTTTTCGTTGAGGCGTCTTTCAAAGACAAAGCTGTATTTTCTTCAACAAAATAATTTCAGCATTAAAATAGAAACTTCAAGAATTCATGATAGTGTACACTGGTATTTAAAAGATAGTACTGAAAAAGGCAAACTGTAAATTGTGCATATGATTATAGCTTTACAAAATTATATGTATGGTAAAGGACTTTCGTAAAGACATATAAAAATTTTGCTTATTAGAGTGATGGGATTATAAGCAACTTTAGCATAAGAAAAATTCCTTTAATGTTACTACAATTTTTTGGGATGGTGGTGCCCATGTAAAGAGATAGATTTAGGCAAAAGTGTAGTCACAATCAAGTTTTTTAACCACTGTCTGCGTCACTTAGGATGTTTATAAAACAGATGTAGGTAGTCTCTGAGATCTACTAGTTTGGGAATTACTATCTGGGTATATATCTGAGGAAGAACTGGAAATGGATGGTGGTTCACATCCAGACAATCAGAAGTGAATCCAAAAGGGCACAGCTCATATCTCATGCAGTGATATCTTACAAATATTCAAGTTATCAAATGGCTAAAAAAGATGATCTGGATTCCAGCAGTTTCAATACATACCAGTAGATTGGTAATGAGTAGTTAGACTGTTTTATTGAGGTTCTGATGCTGTGTCTAGGCTCAACAGAAATCAACTAGTGATGTTTGCCACGAGCAATGGAGGAGGGAATGACGGGATAGAAAAATATTTTTCCTGGCCCTATTTTACATCATTTCTATTCATTTGAAATGGGTTGATTTCTGGGACAATGGAAGACAGGGGAGATGGCCTTCGGTTCATTTTTCCAGTCCCCTATTTAGCAAGCTGGAATTAAGCAGAGTGGGTTTAATAGTTGCTCAGTCACTGTCAGACTCTGCCACTCCAAGGACTGCAGCACATTAGGCTCCTCTGTCCTCCATTGTCTCCTGGAGTTGGTCAAACTCATGTCCACTGAGTCGGTGATGCCATCCAACCATCTCATCTTCTGTTATTCCCTTCTCCTCCTGCCTTCAATCTTTCCCAGCATCAGGGTCTTTTCCAATGAGTTGGCTCTTTGCACCAGGTGGCCACAGTACTGGAGCTTCAGCTTCAGCATCAGTCCTTCCAATGAATATTTATAGTTCCTGTTTTTTAGGAGCTTAAACCTAAGACCTAAATACTTTAATTAACATATATATACACTTATATTTGTATATACATTATATATATAATGGATTAGACATATATAATGGATTAAATAAATAATGAACAAATATTGAGGATACACATAAAATAAAGACACATGTATAGCACAAGTAAATACTTAGTGGATACTGCTATGGAGAAAGTCAGGTGTGCTGGCCATTCCACTACTGGAATGTAGTGAGTAGATGCTGCTCAACATCCCACAGTGTGCAGGATAAGCATCTCCATTCAACAAACAATGTCAGCAGGGCAGAAGCTCAGAAATCCTGCTCTTTCATGCTGGGAACCTTAATATCTCTTTGAAGAGGCAGTGTAATATGAAATAGAAAAAGACAAGTGCAAGTCAACAGACCCAGGATCTACCTAACATTCACTTTGCTCTATGACCTTGAGTTTCCGCCCTTGAGTCTCAATTTTCCCTTCACAAATAAATGAAGGTATTGGATTATAATAGTTTTCCCATCATAAATGTTCTACGATTATAGTAAATACATTTTGGGGCCACTGGACAGCCTTATTTGAAAACTGGACCCTCAGTGTATCCGACTGATCCTTACAAGGTCTTTTACTGACTGTTGGCCACTATGGACAAAGAAAGGGAAGATGCTACACCTAGGCTGCGCCAATGGATGCTCTCTCTTGAGAATTAGAAATTAAAACTGGCTGGTCCTGGCTGGGCACGTTAGCAAGGATGAGGCAATTACGTACAATCAGAAAAACTTGAGAAAACCAGAGAAAACTTGTACAAAGGGAGCAGACATGAAGAAACAGAGAGCAGGAACCTCAGAGATGCAATGGGTATGAAATCAATCTTGGTGCAAATTGAAGTTTCTGATCCTAGTCCCTCAGGAGAGCCAACTGTACTTCATTCATTCATCAACCAAATATTGGCCGAGAGCTTCCTAATTCCAAGCACTATTTTGCATGCTGTGGTATATTCTTGAACAAAAGGCACAAAGTCTCAGATATCACAGATATTTCTACTGGAGAGGACAAGACAATAATAATACTTGTGTACAACATAACAGTAAGTATGTTATGTATACGACATAACCTCAGGGTATGAGAAGGGGTAAGAAGAGCTACAAATCTGGGCAAGGGGACTGAGTGTGATAAATGTGGAAGGCTTCTTTGAGCAATTGATGTTTCAGCAAAGATCTAAGTGAAGTGAACAAACCACCCAAACATGCTGGGAAGAGCTGCCCAGGCAGAGGAACAGCAGCTGCAGAGATTCTTTGATGGGACTGTGCTTGGGTATCAGCAGCAGCCAGTTCACATGCCTTCCTCATCCCAAGTCCTGCCCCTCTTCTGAGAGATTTCACCAAGTAGTGCTCCTCCCATCACACTGCATGCGCAACACCCAGACCTCTGGGTTGAATAACTGCCTCCATTCTGCTTTGCTTTAGCAACTCACTACCCTGGAACTTTGCTTTACGTCTGAAATCCTAAACTCTAATATGCCATTTGACCTCAGTCTCCCAGCTGTTAGCTCTCACATCCCCTTTCTTCTCACTCCCCCACTTTCTTCTCCCTGAAGACTCCTAATTCCTTAACTGCTCCCTTTCCGTCTGGTCTTTCATGCTGATCCTATATTGATTTCTGTGCCTCTCTAACCTATTATACATTCTCTCAAGCACAAGCAGTATATGTAGTGCTTAGAACGTGGCCTTTGGAGCTGCACTGCCTGTGTTAAAATCCCAGCCCCACCATTAACGTAAGCCTCTGTTTACTGGGGATGTAGGAATATTTGTGTGGCCAAAAAGTTCATTCGGATTTTTCTACTATAATATGGAACAAAAACTCAAATTTTTTGGCCGGCCCAATAGTAACCTTCTCCATTGCTGTTTTAAGGACTATGAGCTAATGCACACACAGGAAAGTAACAAACCATAGAGTAAGCATTTGATAAATATCATGATAAATTTTCATGTGATTACCATAATTATCTCTCTGCTCTTTCTGCAATGATTTGAAACTCTGTGTACGTGCTCCTTCTTTGAAACTTCCCTGGAAATAGTCTCTGGATCAATATAATCATCTACTATCTCTGTTTTCATTCTTGAGCAGCTGAGGTCTCCTGACAAAAAACTACTTGACCACGAAGACTGATGTTGCTATAGACTGAGAGCTTCTGGATTCTGCTTGGTCTACCACCCAGCTTGAAAATCCCTTTACATGAATCTGGTTGGTTATCTCATTCATTTCCCCATTAGCTATTCTGAACCTTCATTGTTCTTTTTAGCTCCCCAAGGTGCTGACCCTTTCACCCTTGCTTGACAGTTCTTACATGATCTTCCTAAGCACAGCTAAAATGTAATTATATTCTCACTTCCTTCTCTTCACATTCCTAGGCAAAGGTCTTCTACTTTCTGCCTTAGACGAATTACCTACCTATGCTCTGGATAACTTCCCTTCTCATCCCTTTGGAAACTCGTAACTACCACTTATCTCTTTTTTCTCTCACTTATTTTGGGCCCCAAACATGCTCAAATCTCTCCAATCATAACAAAACAAAATAAAACCCATCTGAACTTGGAATCCCCTCTATCTCCTTTCATCTACAGCTAAATGTCTTCTTTTTTTTCCTTTATTTTTTACTTTTTGGCTGCACTGCATGGCCTGTAGGATCTCAGGCCCCCGACCAGGACTGAACCCATGCCCTCTGCAATGGAAGTGTAGATTCTTAACCACCGGACTGACAGGGAAGTAGTGAAGTGAAAGTCGCTCAGTCGTGTTTGACTCTTTGTGACCCCATGGACTATACAAGTCTCCAGGCCAGAATACTGGAGTGGATAGCCTTTCCCTTTTCCAAGGGATCTTCCCAACCCAGGGATCAAACCCAGCTCTCCTGCATTTCAGGCAGATTCTTTGCCAGCTGAGCCATAAGGGAAGCCCAGTCCCTACAGCTAAATCCCTTGATGTTGCCAAATGCCCCCTGGGGCAAAACTGATCTTGATTGAGAACCACTGATTAGAAGATAGGACTATAAATTAGAGCACAAGGTATGTAACTAAATGCTGCAGAAGTTCTCAAAAGATGAGCCCACAATGGCCTCCTGTCCTTTTCCTCTATTCACTGCATCTGTCCTGCCAATCCATCTTCCAAAACCCACTTTTTCAGCAGACAACAAGCATAGCTTGTCTGTACTTCCCTACCCTTTCTTTCCTCACCCCTCAGCTCCCTGCAATCTGACTTCTTTCCCCTAATTCCTTGAAACTTCTCTGCCATGACTTTCTTCCTAATTGCCGAACCCAGTGGACATTTTCTTTCTTGCCTCTGTTGCGTGAATTCTCCATAGCCTTTTTATGCTATCGACCATGACTTTTGCCTTGAAACTCTTGCTTTGGTTTCCAAAATGCCAGCATTTTTGGTTCTCTTCTTACTTCTCCTATATCATTTTCATCACCTCCTTTACTAGCATCCTTTCCCTTTAAATCTCAGTATTCCTCAGACAGAATTCCCACCTCAGTCCCCCTCTTATCGCTACGCTTTCCTTAGTGGTGTCCTTTATTCCAATGACTTTAACCATCACCACTGTGTTGGTCACTCCCTCAGTCCTGCTCTTTAGCACAGACCCAAGTCCTAGGCTCTGGGAGGTATAGCCTGCAGTCTCTGGGCACTTCCTTCTGCACCCCAGTGGCAAAACACTTCTAGCAAGTCTGCTCTTACCTTCTGCAGTTCTTTCTCAGGTCTAACTGGCTCCAAGGTCCTTGAATATGTCGAGCCTTTCAATCGTTTCTTTCAGTGATCTGAACATGGCGCAGTGCCTAGCACTTAGTAGCTGGTTTATGGGAACTGTCTTTTGAGTAAGTAACGGATGTGCTTGTTCTCTTTTCCCCACTAGGATGAGTAGGATGTGTCTACTCATGTTTAAAATAGAACTCTCTTTGTAATCCCCAAATTTCTATGCTTCAAGTCTTCTCAGTTAAAAAAAAGATCATCATCTACTCAACCGTTCACACCCTCATAACTCAGAATCATTAGGATCTTCCCTTTTCCTCATCGTCCATATCTGATCTGTTATGCAAGCTCTGCTTCAAGCCACGTCCTAAATTCCACTCTCTATCACCATTTCTAGCACTACCACTTTGGATGCTGTCCAAGCGATCATCATTCCTTACCTGTTCAATGGCTAAACCTTTTGTTTGTTCTGATTTTGCTACTGTCCCCCCTGCACTTCATAAAGATCTCTCCAAAACATCCATCAGGTTATCTCACTCCCCTCTATAAAATGCTCCACGACTTTATTACACTTGGACATAATCTAAAAGTTTACCAAGGCACTACATCATTACTTGGCCCCTTCCAACCTCTCCTAACCCATCTCCAAAACCAAATCTGATTCCTATCCCCAATCCCTTGTATGCTCTAGCATGAGCCTTTTTTGCCTTTTGCTGCCGCTGCTATCCACCAAGGTCATTATTCTGGCTCAGGTTTTCACACTGGCTGCTCCTTCTGCCTGCAATGTTCTTGCTGCACCTTCTTGACCTTCAAATCTCTGCTCAAATGTCTCTTCCTTAGAGAGTCACCCTATGAAAATAAACCCCCTACCGTCATTCTCTAACTCCCATTCTGCTTTATTTCGCTCAGAGTATGACCGCCAACTAAATTTATATTAAAAACCTGAACTTCTGTTCTGCTGTTTGCCTTCCCAGTCTTCTGCTGCATCTCTGTTGTACAGTAGAATAACTGGCCTATGATAACCATTCAGCAAATACTTGTTGGCATAATGAGATCCCTACGCCCAAAGGCATATCTTTATTGATTGCTAATGGTTATTAGGTCTGTGAGATGGTATTAACACTTCACTAAGAGAAGACAACTTTCTTAAATGAGAACTAGCACCTACCTCTAAAACCCATATACCTATTAGCTACTGACAAACACCTCCTCCATGACTAAACATAAACACCCTTGCTGTTTTTGATGTTAAGTTCACCCTCTCTTTCCTATGGCAAGTTCTGATGACTATGGAAATAGTCTTGAATAAAGTCTTCTTTGACATTTTTAACAAGTGTCTGGTGGCAACGTCTCTTTAACACCAGAGACCAAATATTTACCTACTTGGCCTACATAAATTCATCTAATGAATTTTCATTGTTCCCTACAGAACTTTCTTTCTTTTTTTTTTTTTTTTGCAGTAGGAAGAGTCAAAGAGAGGCATTTCCTGTCCTCATGACTGAAGACTATGGTTTCTCTAGCATATATGGGAAATGTCAGGAAGAATACAGCCTACATGATTTTTTTTAAAATCACCTTTACAGAAGCTATTACTTATTCATTTTGTCACATTTATTTTCAATTGTTCTTGTGGTGACATTTTAATGAATAATACAAAAGCAATGCACAATTCAAAAGGACACCCCAAGCCTCCTAAACAAAAACACATTCAGTATATAAAAAATGATCATTCCTCCCACATTCTCTGCCATATAGTCCACTTAATTCACATGCAGTCCACTCCCAACTATGCAGCTGACTTGAGATTATATGAGCATACCTGCAACATCAAATTCAATTTCCAGCGTGACCTTGCTTGTGATTGAAGAGTCTCGGAGGAGCTGATTGGCTTCCTCAAAGGTGCTGTCTTCAGTTGGGATTCCATTAATGGCCAGCACTCTGTCTCCAATTTGAAGCACCCCACACCTAAATTTAGAACCAGACATTACAGGCTTCAGACAGAGTGAATGATTTTCAAGTTGACATTGCCAAGATCCTTTCAATATAGCATTTGTTCTTATTCATTCAATGCTGTGGGGCATCCTCTTAGGTCAACTGCAATGTCCTACATTCTTTTTTTCTATATAAAAATATAGTTGATTTATTACCCTGTGTTACTTTCAGATATACAGCAAAGTGACTCAGTTATATGCAAGTCCTACATTCTTGTATTTCATGGCTACCAATGTGAACAAAGGAATCTTGAACTATCCCAGAAAAGTACTGAATAATTTAGCACCGTGATATTATTATAATCTGATGTGAACCAATATACAGTAATGATGAATGTGCATTGCCCCATGGCAGAGAAATTATCATGAAGTTTTGACTTCAGAGAATTTTTTTTTTTTGTAATGGATTTTTTTTCCTTTTTAATTAATTTAGCCTCTAGTCCCTGATGGACAAAAATCTGCTAAAGGCACCACCCAGGCTCGCTATCTTTCTCAAACGTGATCAAGAACATAAAATTTTATTGTCAGAACAGGGAGTTCATCCCGTCTTGCATTTCCTGCATTGAGCACTGTTCCATAATTTATTAGCCAGTCAAAGATAGCCAGCAAGAAATGCAGGGCAGAAAATGATGCCGTGAAAGAAAGGATCTCACCTCTCGGCTGGGCTGTCAGCTTCAATATAGGAAATCAGAGGTGGAGAGGAGAGGGTCTCTGTAGCAAACACACTGCCCTGCAGTTGAATCCCAAATCCTGTGACAGGATCCGCGGTCAGCACAACCTCTGTGGTTTCTGTGTGAACAACCTGCCCAGCCAAGCCCACGGTGCTAGAGGCTAATGACACTGGAGGAACAAACACACACAGCAGAAATGACTTTAAACTGGAACAGGCACCAGGAAGGCCAGTGTTTCTGAAACAGATCATGTCTCTGAAACAAAAAAAGCTCACTGTTAATGGTGGGACATGAGGTTTTGGCCTTTAAGCAAAAGTTTAACTAGAGCTGAATGGGGTAAATGAATCTCCCAATACCTGTCACATCTAAGTCATAGCATCAGTGTAGCCCCCTCCTCACACCCACCCCTAATATCAAGGACAGCTGGGCAATTGTAGGAAGAGCATGGTCTTGGGGTCAGGGTACCTGGGATCGAGTCCTAGCTCAACCACTAAGAAACCAGCTGGGTGACCTTGGGACTAAGTTGTTAATCTCTTTCCTATCTAGGAGAAAGGGGGTTGGGCTAACTGATCTAACTTTCCCCCTCTACTTTAGATATCTGTACCTAAGTTCCTAACTTTTTACAAAAAACTTGACCTTCAGCTTTGAAGAAACAATTGATCTAAGTCTGGCTCCTGAGGTGGTAAGGTAAGCCTCATCTATCATTAGCTTGGTGTGATGGAGTCATTTAAATGACTTTCTACATTTCCACTTTTCTAATACATGGTCCTATTTCAGCATTTATCAGTTTTTTATTTTCCTTCTTGTCTCTTCCCTAGACTCTTGAGTTCCTTAAAGATCGGAACCAGATCTTTTCCCCTCTGAAATTCCAGTGCCTGGAATTTCCATGGCTAAAGTCATGTGGGATGAATCCAGTTCTATAACATCAATATTTTCCTTTTTGGAATCAGCCCTTAGTCTGCTGAGTTAAGGCACGAGATGCTGGTCCTTCAGGACCCCGATTTTTCTATCATGTGGATCATTCCAGCATTCAGGCTGACACTGCAGAGGATGGTGAGATGTATCCTTTTCCCATTAGGAGTAAGGAACATCTACTTCTTCTTAAGAGGTACTGTCACTGTTCTTTCCCAGCAGGATTAATGTCACTGAGGTTAAAGTGGCCTGCTTTAGGGGGTGAAAGTAGCCTCCAACCCTCATCTTTCTACAGATGGTGGCTTACAATCCACAAACTATCAAACGTCAATTCAGATCATGATTTCCAGTGTGGCTGTGTCAATACCAACTGTACTCTGAGTGCTCTCCAGATAACACATTTTGTTTATTGGTGGCACAAAACCAGTAGAAGATACCATTTCATGTCAGTAAAAATCTAGAGGGTTGCATTTCTTTCCAGTTAGTACTCATAGCAGGTGGGAATATAATATTAGAACATTACCCTTGGGCAGATGACCGGCACTCCGTCTTCTGAGTGAAGATTTTTGGACTTCAACAAGTATACTTTATTTTACATGGAACTTTCTATAGGTCCACATTAATATTTTTCCCATTTACCATCCCAATTTGGCATAGATTTTTGGACTATTCAACTGGAGTTAAAAGTCATTTTTGAATTGTTAAGTCAGCTGATTACCATTTCCACTAAGAAAGAATCAAGAAGGAATAGGTCAATTTAATAGTAATGGGGGGATTAGTTTAGATATAGCAAAGACTTTCTGAGGGAAAAGACATGCTATATTTTTCGAAACAGAAGACAGTTGAGGAATTTCATTTTCTAGAAGGTTTTGAAAACAGAAATAAGTATTAATTCATATGGGTATCATGAAATCTATAACCTCTACCTGGAGGCAAGCTGAGATGATAGAAATTATGAGGACATTTAATTTAGAATTAAAAATGTATTAAACATTGGTTTTATAATTTTATGAAGAGTATATTAAATAACCTAGGATTTTACCATTAACTCTGAAAGTCCTCTGACATACTAGAATCTGCTCTGTACAATTTCATTGGAAATTGCATGTACTGATTCACACATATTAAAGTCTTGAAAATGACCAACAGAGATAAAGAAGAAAAACTACCGATTTAAAGATGATAGGCCAAAAAAAAAAAAAAACAACTAATATTACTTGCAGGAGAAAAAGATGTTTGATTATCCTGCTTCATTAATGTGGTCAAAAAGCAAGAGAAAATAAAAGTTATTTATGAGTTATAACCTGGTAGTTTAAACTTCTGTATAATGCATTCTCTCCCTCCAGCAGCAAAGCAGCAAATACTCCTGCCAGGCACTGGCTCTGGTCTGTGGTGTGCCTGCTTCTACTCACAAGTGAAGATGGAAATGACCACACTGCTGACATGCTGTGTTTGAACACTGCTAACGCGTGTGTGCCAAGGTTGTGTTCAGGATTTACATCTGTTCTGTCCTCTTCTCACTCCTTTCTGGAGGGTTCTGCAGGAGTTCATCCTGTGTTTTTGTCAATCCTTGTTTTTCCTACTGTAAAGGAAAGGCCAAGTAATGGGAGGCCAAAGATGACTTCTTAGCTCTGAAGTTTAAAAATCTGCCAAATGTCTCCTTAATTTAGACAGCTGTGAAATTTGTTGTCAGATACAAAAAGCATCTGAAAAGTACAAAGAGAAATGGACCTCAAAGATTCTCTTTTTAAAAAGAGAAAGCACAAACACAGTCCCCCTACTATCACAAATTATGTAGTAGAATTTCCCTCATTTGGGGAAGTTGCAGGGGTCAGTGGATGTGAACTACAATGGTTAAGCCCCACCCTGGGAAGGCCACCTTCATGATCATGATATCTCCTCTGCCAGGTAATTATCAAAGATCTATTCATATGCTGTGCTTATAATTATTGGATTTTGTAATTGAAGACCTATATCTCACTAAGTGTTCCACATTAGAGTCCACATTGTACATCACATGATCTAGTTGAGGAGACAGTCGGAGCGGTCAACAGCTCCCTCCTCCAAATAGGGGTAGGGCAGCTCTTAAGCTGACCCCTTCGAGAGCTCTGTGCATGGTCATTTTAAAAGCTTACCATGAGCTGCCTTTGAATTCCGGTTGTTTTTT
The DNA here is from genome assembly GCF_042477335.2 of Ovis canadensis. Taxonomy (NCBI): domain Eukaryota; kingdom Metazoa; phylum Chordata; class Mammalia; order Artiodactyla; family Bovidae; genus Ovis; species Ovis canadensis. The sequence continues at coordinate 159,187,180 of NC_091247.1, read as the reverse complement.
GGGGGCTGGTGGCAGGCACAAAAATTATTAGGTTGTTTCATTCTCTTCCTTTCAGCTCTTTTCAGTGGTGCCCTCCCTAGTAGTAAGTGATGACCACAGAAGAGGCAAGGGTCATTCTGAGAGCGTGTTCTAAGGTCTACCCTTTGCTGCAGTTCAGGCAGACTGGAAACAGGAAAGCGTCTACACTGGCCCTGTGTACTGGAGCAGGAAGCTGGGGGGAATAGCCAGATCCACTGCTCAGTCATGCCCCGCCATCACAGGGGGTGATGGGCTTCTGGGAGGGGCCTTGATCCTCTGTGGCAGAACAAGGGGCAGCTCGCGCTGTGGGGGAAAGGTCAGGAAGAATACGGAAGAGGTGACAAGTGGGTTCCCTCTGTGACATGGCTCTGCCACCCTCCCAGGGCTTTGTGACACTGTTGGAGGCCAATGTGGGGGGTACTTAACACCCTGTGACACAAACATGACTTTCCTCTTTTAATCCCTGTAACAGGCTGTAACAGGCTTCCTGTATTTTCCTCCTTGGTCAGTAACAGAGAATGTTTTAATATTTATGTGACAAAATGTCATTCTTTTCTGGCCATGACCTTCCTTTGTATTAGAAACATAAGTAAGAATTTTTTTTTTTCTTTCTGTTTTGCTCTGGCCTCAACTGATCACCAATACAGCTAAGAGATTTTTATTATATTTGTTGTGACATTACCATGATTCACCATCCATACAAATGGCCTGGTTGCTATAGGAACGTAAGTATTAGAAAAGGGGCAGTAAATGGTGGCACCAAATAAAGACATAAATAAAGTGGTGGAAATAAACCTTAGTATAGCGAGAGTGGCAATAAAACTTTTATTATCTGTTATTTGGGAAAAACCTTTACCTCTAACGTGACCATACCAAGATCAAGCAAAACATAAAGAGAGAGACAGAGAAAGAAAACCAAAACAACTAAATCCTCAGTTTTCTTCTGATTTTGGAAAATTAACATTAGTTTTGTAGGTCTTTCTGAAGTGGAAATAAAAGCTTATAGCTTTCTGAATCTCCTTGTTTGATTAAAATATAAAATGTATGATTTCCTGAGATATACATGAATTCTGGTAGATATATGGTCAGTGGTGCTCTAGTGGCTAATGTCTACAGCGACTGCTAAGAACAGATTTCTAGAACCAGGTTTCTGCTGATACTTCTATTATGCTGGAGAATAATGTGCTGTTTTAAGAGAGAATTTATCACTAGGTTACGGGTACTGGTGACAGTGTGGCCTTGGCCTTGTTTCCTCCTACAAAATTCAAGATGTATAAATATCAACCTGCAATAGCCAAACAGATTATCATTTGTTTGTCATCACTAATGTCCTTAATCAACCTAGCAGTCTTACCTAACACAAACAAATGTTTAGCCATTAAAGCAGAAGCGCAAACATGAATGCATTTGTTTTAATTGCTCTTCCTGTTGAGGGCTGTTAGCCTGCTTTCTCAGTAAGCGGTGCTGCACATGAAGCCATTTTATGTAAAAATTTCATCTACAAATATCCACTACAAATCCTGATTCATTACATGGGAAGATTCAACTTATATATTATGCCTAAATGGAAATGCGGTGAAATATGCCTAAGTCTTGGAGCAGTGTTAATATTTCAAATTTAGGCATCATAATAGCAAACACATAAACTATTCAAAATAGCTAACAATTAAATAGTGCTTTATATTTACTACATATTATTGTAGCATATATATATATCATATTATATATTGCATATGTATAATTATAATACTTATTTCATTGGGTAATTGTGAATATTATATGAGAATATATCATTATTCATACATACATATGAACATATCATATATATATATGAATATATAGTCTAGAACTTCCAGATGTTCAAGCTGATTTTAGAAAAGGCAGAGGAACCAGAGATGATACTGCCAACATCCTCTGAATCATCGAAAAAGCAATAGAGTTTCAGAAAAACATCTATTTCTGCTTTATTGACTATGCCAAAGCCTTTGACTATGTGGATCACAATAAACTGTGGAAAATTCTGAAAGAGATGGGAATACCAGACCACCTGACCTGCCTCTTGAGAAATCTGTATGCAGGTCAGGAAGCAACAGTTAGAACTGGACATGGAACAACAGACTGGTTCCAAATAGGAAAAGGAGTATGTCAAGGCTGTATATTGTCACCCTGCTTATTTAACTTATATGTAGAGTACATCATGAGAAACGCTGGGCTGAATGAAGCACATGCTAGAATCAAGATTGCCGGGAGAAATATCAATAACCTCAGATATGCAGATGACACCATCCTTACGGCAGAAAGTGAAGCAGAATTAAACAGCCTTTTGATGAAAGTGAAAGAGGAGAGCAAAAACATTGGCTTAAAGCTCAACATTCAGAAAAGTAAGATCATGGCATCCGGTCCCATCACTTCATGGCAAATAGATGGAGAAACAGTGGAAACAGTTGCTGACTTTATTTTTGGGGGCTCCAAAATCACTGCAGATGGTGACTGTAGCCACGAAATTAAAAGACGCTTACTCCTTGGAAGAAAAGTTATGACCAACCTATACAGCATATGAAAAAGCAGAGATAGTACTTGGCTAACAAAAGTCTGTCTAGTCAAGGCTATGGTTTTTCCAGTGCTAATGTATGGATGTGAGAGTTGGACTATAAAGAAAGCTGAGCACTGAAGAATTGTTGCTTTTGAACTGTGGTGTTGGAGAAGACTCTTGAGAGTCCTTGGACTATAAGGAGATCCAACCAGTCCATTCTAAAGGAGATCAGTCCTGAGTGTTCACTGGAAGGATTGATGTTGAAGCTGAAACTCCAATACTATGGCCACCTGATGAGAAGAGCTGACTCATTTGAAAAGACCGTGATGCTGGGAAAGATTGAGGGCAGGAGAGGGGGACGACAGAGGATGAGACGGTTGGATGGCATCATCGACTCAATGGACATGAGTTTGTTTGGACTCCGGGAGTTGGTGAGGGACAGGAGGCCTGGCGTGCTGTGGTCCATGGGGTCACAAAGAGTCAGACATGACTGAGTGACTGAACTGAACTGGACTGCGAATATATTTCCTGTCCTATATGTCTCTTTTGGTGGTGGCAAGAATATATATATATATATATATATATATATATATATATATATATACACACACACACACATATACATTTTCATGTAATCTTCACAGTTACCCAATGGGGTATGTATTATAGTTAGCCTCACTCTGTTGCTAAGAAAGCCAAAGTACAGAAAGCTTAAAACTCTTGCTCAAGGTCCTACTGCTACGAAGTAATGACACCGGGATGAGAAGAATCTGGGCTCATCACCAGTTCACTATGCTGCCTTCAACTTGTTTCTTTCAAGAGTAAATAATTTACCCTCTAGTGTTAGCTAAGAAATATCTAGAAGCTCCTTGTTCGCATTTTGACCAAACTCAATCTTCCTTCCATTTACCTATATTAAAGATGACAAATCTTATACTTGAAGGGATATGCACATCAAAACCAGGAATACACCACAGCAGTGGTTAGCCATGGTTTCCTTTGTAAGGAAACCTTTGCGTTCCTGTAACATGAAGAGACCATTTCCCAGTATGGGTGATGGCCGGTCTCCCAACACTGCTGGTGGTGCTGGGAGGCCTCGCCACAGACCCACTTTTGAAGATGACTCTCTGGCAAATAAGCTGAAGAACCAATAGATCCAACCACCTCTCTTCAAAGGAATGTTTTCTCTTTAACACCAGTCTTGAAGAACTTGGGTTTAGCTATCTTTAGGTAGCTACAGAGTGTTCCTTACTTTATCTCTATAGTAAACACAAGAAGAGATCCCATCTTCTTTGAGTTGTTTTATGGGATCACAATCATGGCCACCAGAAAAAAAAATACAAGAAACACTTACTTCTCTCTACACTGGTTAGACCTGGCTGGAAAACTAGGTGTTCTCTTTCTTTAAAACTTACACGATTATGATGAGAGATTATGTTCTGCCCTCCCACTCCCACAAAAGAAAAATTCAGGAGTGATGTGTTTCTTCCCTTTTCCCCTAAGGCATTAGATCACCCTTTCTTCTCTACATGGACAAGCAGCTATCCAGAAGCAGGCTGCCAACCACATCTTCCTAGTCTTGCCTAGTCTATAACACGCTTGGCTGTCCCAGAAGATCATGGTTCTAAGAGTTGTAGTTGAAATTCCTAGTCTTTAGGATACCTGTTGTAAAGATAAGCATCCTTTCCATCTTCCTGACACTTGAGTGGGTAACATATCTGTTAGGGCAGTGCTTATCAGTGGAGCAGGTTCCTTGGGAAAGTATTAGAATCATGAGGTGTGAAATACAGATTGAAAAGGCACATTTAAGGGGAATAAGCTATAGTTTGAAAGGCATGTTTAAACTTATTATCATCTTTTTTGCAGGGGTGGTTCACGAAATATGAAATTTATAATGCTGCTGCTCCTGCTAAGTCACTTCAGTCGTGTCCGACTCTGTATGACCCCATAGACGGCAGCCCACCAGGCTTCCCCGTCCCTGGGATTCTCCATGCAAGAACACTGGAGTGGGTTGCCATTTCCTTCTCCAAAGCATGAAAGTGAAAAGTGAAAGTGAAGTCGCTCAGTCATGTCCGACTCTTAACGACCCCAAGGACTGCAGCCTACCAGGCTCCTCCATCCATGGAATTTTCCAGGCTAGAGTACTGGAGTGGGTTGCCATTGCCTTCTCTGGAAATTTATAATAATCCTACACAAATATATGGGACTCATATTTACCCAAAGGGGATACAGTTTTCAAAGTGAATAGGTGGACCCAGCTTTAGTCAATTAGAAACAAAGAACAGTGGCTTCATGTTCAAATGTACCCAGAATATAAGGAAGGAGTCTTAAAGGAAAAAATTATATCTTTGATTTTATCAGATCAAAAGAGAAAGAAAAAAAATTCAAATAAAACGTTGTAGGCAAAAGTAGTACAAACTAACCCAGTCTGAAATTGTATTTGATGCAATTGCTATGTCGATAAGGGATAGATATCATTTCAGTGGTCTTTGGTACAGGGCAGTGAGCTACTTATCTCCTTGTAAAACACTCCTCCTATAGGTTTCCTTCCATTCAAGATGCCAATGGACCCACAGGTGTTTTCAGGCCAAAAGACACTGGTTAACATTTCACTTACGTGAGCTTTTGAAGTCTTTCTTCTTCAGTCTCCTCCTCATCATGGTCCCACGTGGGCTAGTGGAGTAGAGGCTTCGAGGCAAAGTCCCCATGTTCAGGGAACTCAGGCTGTATGCGCTCATGGAGGTGGGAGAGAAGGATGAAGACACCAAAGCTGCTGTAAGAGAGTGAAGACTTGGCATAGAGCATTCTCAGGGGGCGTGTGAGCCTGCCACACCTATCAACCAGTAACACTCCAGAGAGACACACAAGGTGCACAGCAATGGCTAGTAGGTAGCTCCAACCAATCAGAGACCAAGTCTCAGGAGCCATGGAGACAGTGCTTTAGAATGAATCTGTGCTATAAGAGCCCAGAAATGCCTGAGGAGCAGCATCGATCCCCAAAAGTACAATGCAACACAGAGAGGCTCTACGAGTTTTGCTTTAGACAAAAAAAGAAAACATTAAAGCAAGTTTCTCCATAAACAACAACTCAATGCTTTGGATACATAATCTCATTTTCATAGACAGTTTCTGGCATGAATTTCACAAGTGGTTCCATATACACAAATAAGGTCTGAGAACATTATCTTCTATATAAGATTCTGCATTGCTATTTCCCGACCACACATAAAGCATTCTGAACATTTACATCCTCTCTTAACAACAAATGCTTTCTGATGGAAAAGACAGACTTAAGAGATGACAGAAATGAGAAGTTGCTACTACTACAAAAAAAAGGACACCACACCCATGAAACCAAATATGGTATGAATCAGATGAAGAAGGCATGAGAAGAGTATAATTTAAGTAAAAGACCAGGAGGAGAAAGCCTGGAACATTACGAGGGCTGTTTGGAGGAGGCGCTTTCATGAATGCCAGGGCCGGCGCTCTGCAATGGTCAGGGTGGTACGAATTATAGTGATGGTAGGTGTGAAGGCTGCAGTGGTTGCTGGCCCAGGAGTCCCAGGGAAGTTGCCTGTCGCTCCTCTGAATTTTCACTGCCCACATGAAGTGATGATGAGAAATAAGAAAAAACAAACAAAGAACCAAAAAAGAGGAAAAAGTAACTGAACTGCACAAATAAAAAGTAACAACAACAACAAAAAAATGAAGGCTGCTTGCACAAAAAAAAAAAAAGAAAAAAAAACTGGCTTTGCCCTTTTCTCAGTGGTCAGCAAAACCTATGATTAACACCAGGGATGGTAACTTGTCATCTTCCCAACAATAATGCATGTCTTTCCCCAGCCCATTTTTTTCTCCTTTTAAGATGACTACTGAATCAATTTCTAATCTCCTCCTGTGCTTCAAAGCAGAGATTAAAACATTTTTTTTTTAAACTTAAAAGTCAACCCCACAAGATCTATGGCACAAGATTAGTAATTAGAGATTTGCAAATCTTGGCCAGTTAGTAGCTCTTGTTTTGAGAAAAAGAAAAGAATGAAAGATAAATCATACTGGCTCCTGATTCAAAGGATGTACTAGTCACACATCATAATTTACTGCTCTGACATTTTAATTACACTACTATTCATCAGTTGAACTACAATAAACTACTCTATCAGGATCTTATCCATACCCTAATAAGAAGATGCAAGTGTCAATATACTTTACAAATTGGGGGGTATTTTTAAAAGCTGTGTTTATATTTGAAAGAAGGCATTTATTTATTAAAAATATTTCAAATATTCTTGTATTCTTTAAGATGCCACAAAATTTTAATAAAGCTAATTTCAAAATTCTGGTGTCCTCTTTATGGTTTAAAAAATGTATATCATACTTCCATTCTAACTTCAATATTGTTTAGATTTGATTTTCTACTCAGGGGTCTGAAAATATGAGCACTTTTATGTTTGTTACTATATGATCTGAAACTTTTCATTTAAATGAAAGAATGAAAAATTTAATATGGGCGTTTATCTCTATTGTCATGATTCTAAGATTAGGTGCCTTACGTATGAATGAATTTGCAGTATTTATTCATGGAGTGAGGTCAGATACTCTGTAAGTATTTAAAGGAGAGCTCTTTGGGTAAGAGTTTGAATTACACGAGTGACAGCAGCCTCACTGACCACATCTCAGCCTTTCTGGAATGAGACAGATCATGGAACAAAAGCACTAACATGAACAGGTCACCACGGGCTGAGGCCACCTGTATTTCTGTTCCGGTTCCAACCCATCTTCTCTATCTGACCTTGACCGGTTACTCAACCTCTCTAAGCCACAGTTTCCTCATTATGTCAAGTAGAGATCACAAAAGCATCTATCCCAGAGGCCAACTGTTGAGAATATGTACCTAAGGTGCTTAGCATGGTGCTGGCACACAGAATAAAAACTAGTGACAGTTTATTTAATAACATCGATACCATCTACTATCTATCTACTTGCCAATGAATACTTTTTCTTTTTTTTTTAAGGAAACAGGTATATCTCTCACTCGACAAATTTCATTCTCTGGACACAAGTTAAGAGACTGAGAAATCTGTGGCACACTTGCATGTCCACTATCGTTTTGTGGTCCTGAACACACGGTCCTTTGCTTCTATATACTTCAGTTTCTAGTTTTGGGGCTTATCTCCCTCTCCACTCGTCTACTTTCAAGCTACCAAGCTACCACCTCCTTTGCCTCGACCACTGCCAAATCTTCAGACTTGGCTCCCTGGTTCATCTCTTACATACTTACCTTCCAGGATGCATAGAACAGAATAATATTTTAAATACATAAATCAGATGATGCAACTCCCATTTAAGGTATTTCAGTGGGTTACAATAACAAAGAGAATCAAATGTGAGCCCTACTTCTCTCTCTAGCTTCACCCCTTCTCACACTTCCTACTTCTAATATTCTTCTCCTACTTGTTTACATGGCTGGCTCAGGTGCCAAGTCATTCTGACCTCCCTGGATGAAGTAGTTGTCTCTCCTATGTTATCCCATTGCTTTTTTATTAATATATTCTTCATAGTTGAAAGGGCTTTATTTGTTTAATACACTTTTAATGCTCATCTCTCTATACTGGAATGTGAACCCCATGAGAATAGCAATCTGCTTTGCTTGCCTTGCTCACTAGACGCACTGTGGCAACTGAACAGAGCCTGGCATATGATGACTGATGAATGAATCAGTGAATGGACACATGCATGAGTGAATGAGAACATCAGCCAGAGGGTTCATGTACACACTGTAGCAGCATTTTCCTTGTGATAAAGAGCATTTCGAGGCGAGTCTCTATCGCCATCCTCATTTTACTTTTGGGTGTACTAGAAGACTTTTTAGCAAGATGCAGTCAGTGCTGGGTCTGGCTAATCTACAGCCATAGCCACTTATTGAGCTCTGTAAAGTATCATGTGTTTCAAATGACGTACAGTGAGTAATGGTTAGACAGCATCACTGATTCAATGGACATGAATCTGAGAAAACTCTGAGAGATAGTGGAGAACAGAGGAGCCTTGCATGCTACAGTCCATGGGGTTGCGAACTGTCTGACATGAGTTAGTGACTGAACAACACAGTGTGTGAACTTCACAATCCTCCACTCATTTTTTGAGCCAGTTCTTCACGGAGTGCTGTTAAAATTACTGGGCAGTTTTGAGTGCTGTCAAACCAAATTGATAACTCAGTAAGGAAGATTCTGACCACCTATGTATGTCTGGCTCTGTGACATCTGTGGCAGGTTAAATGTAAGTCATTTAATTCAAGGGATTAGATCTGCAAGACAGAGTGCCTGAAGAACTATGGATGGAGGTTCGTGACATTGCACAGGAAGCAATGATCAAGACCATCCCTAAGAAAAAGAATTGCAAAAAGGTGAAATGGTTGTCTGAGGAGGCTTCACAAGTAGCTGAGGAAAGAAGAGAAGCTAAAGGCAAAGGAGAAAAGGAACAATATACCTATTTGAATGCAGAGTTCCAAAGAATAGCAAGGAGAGATAAGAAAGCCTTCCTCATGATCAGTGCAAAGAAATAGAGGATAACAATAGAATGGGAAAGACTAGAGATCTCTTCAAGAAAATTAGAGACACCAATATTTCATGCAAAGATGGGCACAGTAAAGGACGGAAATGGTATGGATCTAACAGAAGCAGAAGATATTAAAAAGAAGTGGCAAGAATACACAGAAGAACTGTACAAAAAAGATCTTCATGACCCAGATAATCACGATGGTGTGATCACTCACCTAGAGCCAGACATCCTGGAATGTGAAGTCAAGTGGGCCTTAGAAAGCATCACTATCAACAAAGCTAGTGGAGGTGATGGAATACCAGTTGAGCTATTTCAAATCTTAAAAGACAATGCTGTTAAAGTGATGCACTCAATATGACAGCAAATTTGAGAATCTCAGCAGTGGCCACAGGACTGGAAAAGGTCAGTTTTCATTCCAATCCCAAAGAAAGGCAATGCCGAAGAATGTTCAAACTACTGCACAACTGCACTCATCTCACATGCTAGCAAAGTAATGCTCAAAATCCTCCAAGTCAGGTGTCAACAGTATGTGAACTGTGAACTTCCCGATATTCAAGCTGGATTTAGAAAAGGCAGAGGAACCAGAGATCAAATTGCCAACATCCGCTGGATCATCAAAAAAGCAAGAGAGTTCCAGAAAAATATCTACTTTTGCCTTATTGACTATGCCAAAGCCTTTGACTGTGTGAGTCACAACAAACTGGAAAATTCTGAAAAAGATGGGAATACCAGATCACCTGACCTGCCTCTTGATAAATCTGTATGCAGGTCAGGAAGCAACAGTTAGAACTGGACATGGAACAACAGACTGGTTCCAAGTTGGAAAAGAAGTACATCAAGGCTGTATATTGTCACCTTGCTTGTTTAATTTAAATGCAGAGTACATCATGCTAAATGCCGGGCTGGATGAAGCACAAACTGGAATCAAGATTGCTGGAAGAAATATTGAAAACCTCAGGTATGCAGATGACACCACCCTTATGGCAGAAAGTGAAGAAGAAAAGAGCCTCTTGATGAAAGTGAAAGAGGAGGGTGAAAAAGTTGGCTTAAAGCTCAACATTCAGGAAACTAAGATCATGGCATCCAGCCCCATTACTTCGTGGCAAACAGATGGGGAAACAATGAAAACAGTGAGAGACTTTATATTTTTTGGCTCCAAAATCACTATAGATGGTGACTGAAGCCATGAAATTAAAAGATGCTTGCTCTTTGGAAGAAAAGCTATGACCAACCTAGACAGCATATTGAAAAGCAGAAACATTACTTTGCCAACCAAGGTCCATCTAGTGAAAACTATTGTTTTTCCAGTAGTCATGTATGGATGTGAGAGTTGGACTATAATGAAAGCTGAGCGCCAAAGAATTAATGCTTTTGAACTGTGGTGTTGGAGAAGACTCTTGAGAGTCCCTTGGACTGTAAGAAGATCCAACAGTCCACCCTAAAGGAAATCAGTCCTGAATATTCCTTGGCAGGACTGATGTGGAAGCTGAAACTCCAATACTTTGGCTATCTGATGTGAAGAATTGAATCATTTGAAAAGACCCTGATGCTGGGAAAGACTGAAGGCAGGAGAAGGGGATGACAGAGAGTGAGATGGTTGGATGGCATCACTGACTTCATCAGTTTGACTGAGCTCTGGGTGTTGGTGATGGACAGGTAAGCCTGGCATGCTGCAGTCCAGGGGGTTGCAAAAAGTCATACACGAATGAGCAACTGAACTGACCTGAACTGAAATGTAGGTCATAATACTTACTTTGACTTGAACTATTATTGGAGACTAAATCTTCATATACATAAAATAATTAAGAGACAAAAATTATATAATTAACGCACAAAACTGCCTGCCATGTATAATTAATTTAAAGGGCATTCACCAAACAATATAGGCCAGAGAAGATAGCTGTAGCCTATTTTGAACGTGCACTCTAAATCTATTCTGTTTTATGGTGATGTATTTTTTACTCATATGTTAGGCAAGGATTTCAGTTTAAAAATAAGATGTCACATTTTTGACATACTCTTTTATTTTGAAAAAAATTCATTTACATTCTCCCCCTTAATGGTCCCCATAATATTAATTACAGTCAACTTTCACTGAGTCCTCACTATATACCAGGCACTGTGCTAAGTGACTTTTACATGGACTATCTTAGATAATATTCATAGTACATCTATGAGGTATGTACTATAATAACACCCATTTTACAGATGAAGAAACTGAGGCATAGAAAAGTTGAGTAACTTGCTAAGTTCCCAAGTGGTGGAGCCAGAATTAAAGTTCTGAGAGTCTGACTCTGAGTCCCTGCCCTCAGCCACCACACTGTACTTGCCTCTTCCTATGTATGTTCCTAAGTCCTTTGTTACAGATAAATAAACAGTAAGGAAAATATAACATTTTTTCTATCATTCCATGGTGACATTGCTGTTGAAATCTTGAGGTATCTGACATGGGAGGTACTTTGTTCTCTTCTCTAACTATACCTTCTTATCTAGTCCAGGATTTCAAAGGTATAGGCAATAGGTACGCTGTTGGTTGCTCAGAAATGGTGGTTCTCCTGGTACTGAATTATAGAACCTCAAGACTCTGCTCACATTTTGTTTTCCAAAGTCTTTTCCAAAGTTTCCTCCAAGTAAGACTGTCTCACAAAGACCCTCAGGGGCATAATTTCTGACCTTAAAAACTCATTCATATGGCTTTTTGAATGCTGCTATTTCCCAGCAAAAGGCACAGCAAGTCTATTCCTGGTTGATGTGTCCATTTCTATATTTCCCTGAAAATACTATTGTGAATTCTTTCTTCCTCAGTAAAATCTGTGAAATGTTTTATTTCCATCTACCCATGGGATGAGAGACATGCTGTTTAAGCATCAGAAATCTTGAAAACAAAAAAAAACAACTAGAACTTATGGAAAAAGGTAAAACTATATAACAATTCTACTACATCTCAAAACAGAAGTTTGAGAATCATAAACATTATAACAATTTTGGGGTATATTTTCTCTTCTTAATTGGGATTTAATTATGTTTAAGACCCATTATTTGTTTCCTTTTGGAAATACAAGTCTGATTTTAATATAAAATGTAGGGAGATACTTGCATGTTAGATAAAGAAGATAGTGAACAATTTTCAACAATAGTGGATGACAGGGTCAGAAGCGGGAGTTAGAATTACTAAAATTACCAGCCCTTCACTCCTCTGCAAAACCACAAATGACATCAGCTTTTCCGCAGTGAAGAAAAAAAAAGTTAGTTCTTGGTCTCCATCCCCTTTATATATAAATTCATCTTCTCGGACTGTCTTGGCAGATAAAAACATTTAATATTTCATGAGTGGAAACTATTTGAACTAGGATTTGTTTACATGGCAAATAAAAGGCAGGGAAAATGAGGTTGCTAAAAACAATGACATTTTTATAGGGTCTGTTCACATTTCTGATTCTGATACTAGAATTTACCAAGCAGAATCTCATGCTGAAAAAGCACTAGACAGTGTGTACTGTTATGCCTGTTGGGCTCCAAATCCAGTGGCACCTTCAGATTAATTTAGAAGAAACTTAACAGCTTTGGAAATCTCCCTTCTCAGTCAGTGAGCAGGGAAGGCCCGCACATCCTCCTGACAGGAACGGAACAGTCCCATGAATCGTACCCCCTTATCATTTCTATTCAAACGAGGCAGAATTTCTGTTCATAACCTGCCTCAGCTGCCTCATTTCTCCAACTCCAATGTGTAAAATTAAAATCTGATAAAGGGAATGCTGTATTGGAGATTTTCATTAGCTCCAGAGCTGTCTAAGCTCCATTTAATTAAAAAAGGTTGCATCCAGCTGACTCATTCAATATGAAAATTATTTTGTGCCTGTTTTTTTCAAACTGTGGGAAAGTGCAGTGTCTTTTAGAAGGTTGGAGACATAGGAAACAACCTCCTCAGAAGAAAAACTTTGGTTCCAGAGAAAATTCCGTCTCTCTAAACATAAAGAAGTGTGTTCCTCACCTCTAGGGAGCCTGATAGTACTAGTGGGGCTTCAGAAGTTGGTTTCAAGGAATAAAAAAGGAGAGTGCTTGATTTAAGGAAGAGGAGCAAGGGACAGGTTAGAACAAAGACCCCACTGGAGAGTTGTTCTTCATTTGATTTTGGGCTCAAAGTCCTTTTTCTTGCACTGGGTTTTATTTAAGGATGCCTAGGTGGGACAGTGTATAAACACTCAGCAAAAGATTTGTAAGCTTCAAGACAGTGAAAATTCAAGATTCCCTCAGGTGAAACTTGTTACTACATAATGCTAGTCAAATATTCTGACACTCCTAGAAGAAATATTTGGTCAGAAGTTTGTTCTCCACCCTAAGGAAAACAACTACTCTGAAAAACAGACAAAATCTCTCATGAAACTGTTTTCCCCCTGAAATATTTGAAGGATCTGGCATGAATGCCCACTTCATAACTATTTTTAAACAATGGGAGTTTTAGTATTTGCTTTTACGGAAGTTCAATGCAAATCACAGGAAGTCAAATTATTTCCTTTCTTTCCACACTCAATTTGTCCCAAAGGCTTAAAAAAACAACAACAGTACCATCATGAAAATTCCATTTCAAACAGTGTTTCCTCAATTTGGGGATTTCAGGTAAAACACCTGTGGCTTGGTCAAAGGGATTGGGAAGATGAAGCGGAGTAAACAAATATCGCCTTTGTTTGAAAAGAAATGATAGAGGCAGACTTAAACTTGGCCTCTCTCTGCTTTCTAACTCTGCTGGAGAAGCAATCATTGCAAGGGGAAAACAACAGAGGTTTATCTGGACGGATCCTCTCACCATGGTCCGGTCCCTTCAGGGCCAGGCGGGTCTGATGATGGGGAAGAATCTCAAGCTTGACCTGGTCGGTGGTGTTGGCTAGGAATTGGGTTGCTTCTGCGAGCGTGCAGTACTCCATGCTGGTGCCGTCGATGGACAGGATGTGATCACCCACGTGCAGAGCACCACACCTATGAAAAGGAGAAGATGATGGCGCACCTTCCTCTTTGGATTATGACTTTCACGTCCTCATACTTAAAACTTCACACAGTTTTCATTTACTTAAGGGAAAAAGGAAACGCTTGAAACACTACAGGTAGTGTCATGGGAAACACTACCTGTCAAATATTAACTATCTTGGGTATGAAAAGAAATGTAAAACCTTGTAGAAAATACAGAAAAACTCAAGGAAAGTTTTTTCCTCATCCTTTATAAAAAATATATTATTTTGGGGGTGGCAGTGCTGAAAGTTGAGGGGAAGTGAGCAAGTAAGGAGAGGATAGGAAAATGTTTTCCTTTGACTTTTTTTCTGTGACTTTTTTCCCCCCGAGTTTTTATATCTATAAATACGAGTTGGTAAATATTCAGAATGTAAAAATGGGACTCGAAGAATGGGAATTGGGTCATTTACAACTATTTTCTTGGGAGAATAACTTGGGAGAAAGATTCAGCTAGTGCTTGCTCGCAATCTTCTCACACATGCTCCCAGATCACCAGTTCTTGATTATTTTGTTATTCTGGAGATAAACATTTATTAGTGCAAAAGCTCTCAAAGATGATGGAAATGAGGCAGTCATCAAAGTGTAATCAAAGGAAGCCTCTGTGGTGAGTGAGGAGGAAGCTGGGGAGGAGGAGGGGCGGGCTGCTGCACCTTGCTGAACTCAAGAGGCTGAGTGAGTGGAGAACAGCATACACAGCAGTCAGCATCTCGAGGTGTCAGTCAAGTGGACTGCTGCTTAAACTGCTTACCCTCTGCAGCAGGAGAGAAACAGAGGGAGAACGTGAAAGCATTCTGCACCATTGAACGGGAGGGCATCCCTGAATCCATTACCATCGCTGTCAAAGGCCTGAATGGAGCTACGAGCACAGTGGAGCTGTAGACTGGCCACTACAGGGGTGGCTGCAGAGCATCAGAGTCAGTTCTTCAGGAAGGGGAGAAGAGGGCTGGAGACATGCAGGGAGACGGCGTTGTGGTAGATCTAAACACTTGCACGATGACCACAGTCTACTTCTCAGGACAAAAGCATTCCAAGTCATCCCTCCCATCTAAAAATAAAATTCCACTTGGGTGCACCTGGAGGGCTTCAGCTACGGGAGGTGGGGTTTCTTACCAGGAGCGGTTAAATAATTTATTAGGTGGTAAGGTAGTTTCCCTCCCCCCAATTTGTAAAGCTATCAGAAGAATTCTGAATAAAAGACTAGCATTTTTATGTCATGAGAATGAACGATGTTTTGGGGGACCCTTGAATATAGCGAATCTCTAAGATTAACATACGACAGTGGAGGGCCTTTCTTTAAAGACTGTATCATTTTTCAAATGTTGTTTTACTTCCTGAAGAAAAAAGGAATAAGATTGTATGGTGGCAGGATTTAATTGTTCACAATTCAAGAAACCACAGGACTTCTCTGCATGGAGCATAATAAAGATCTGCTTAGCTCCCCTCAACCAAAAATGGGCTATTACTCTAGGACACAGTAGGTGAATGTACATAGTTGCTTGACTTTTTCTCATTTCTAAAGGCCATACCAAACATCTGGGTGAAGCAACATTACTTCACGGGGTGGCTGATAAGGAAGGTACAATTTTAAGCTCTAGAATACTAACTTGTTTTGTATATGAAGCTGGTATAAACTGGCAGAAGAGCTGTTTTGCTTCACCTGGGTGTGCATGTGTGTAGGTATTACGTATGTATGTTTACATATATGAATATACCTCTACATAGTTTAACATGCATGCAATTTGGGAAAGTAGGCACTTTCTATGCCACTCACCTGTCTGCAATACTTGCAGATTTGATTTTGTCTATGACAATGACCTGCTTGTTACAGCACATTGAGGTAGTTAGGGCCACCCCAAGGCTGGCACCCGGAGTTTTGGCAACTTCAACTAGCAGTGGTCCGGATGCTGTTGCCACAGAATCTATGGAAGAAAATTTCAGAAAACAAAACAGAATAAATAAGCAAACAGACACGGAAAAAAGGTGGAGAAGGTTCAGTCTGGTGTTGATCTGTTAATGTTATTGTGAAAACTTTAGATTTCCCTCCATTTAACGTCTCCACGTCCAGTGAGTGGTAACTTCTGAGGGCATCTTTTAGGATGCCTGTTCTATCCAGCTTGTATTACAGTAATATGTGCATGGGTTTACCTCTTCAATTAAAATTTTAGCTTCACATCAGTTGGGATAATATCTTATGGTTCTTTATGCCGTCTACATTGATATGTGTGTGCATGCTAAATTGCTTGATAATAGTGCCTGACAAATACTGGGTCTCCGAAGAAAGGTTTTAAAAATTAATTAACTTAACAAATATCTTAGCACCTTCTATGGATGGATGGATAGATGGATGGATGGGTGGGTGGGCGGGAAGGAAGGGTGAATAGACAACGTCTCTAAGTAGGCAAGTAGTAGGAAGGCATATGCTTCCCAAGTGGCACAGCGGCAGAGTCCGCCTGTCAGTGCAGGAGACACAGAGATGCAGATTTGACCCCTGGGTGGGAAGATCTCCTGGAGTAGGAAATGGTAAACTGCTCCAGTATTCTTGTCTGGAAAATTCCATGGACAGAGGAGCTTGGTGGGCTATAGTCCATGGAGCTGCAAAGAGTTGGACACAACTGAGTGACTAAGCACACACATACGAAGGAAGGCATACACCAAGTTAAATTCGTGAATCCTCCGGGATGTCCTTATTCTGGATCTGATATAGGGTCGTCTCTCCCTCAGGTGCATGCTTTATTTTTAGCTTGGAACGCTCTTCATTCCTTCAACTGGTCCTCACCCTTGGGGGTATAAACTTCAATTCCCCTGGGAAGCCTCTCCTGACTTGTGATCTGGTGAGAACCTTTTCTCCTGCTATTTTCCTGCTTTGTTGCACAAACCTCATTCTTTCTTAATGGCTAGTGTGGATGGCATTCCTCTGATCTCTGCTGGACAGCAAGCTTGCTGTAAGGACAGAGCCTGTGTTCTATCCACCACAGCCTCCTCAGTGCCTGGCATAGAGACTTGGGCATATGTAGTTGCTGAATGAATGTATGGATAAATGAGACAATGCATGATGCTAGTTAGAGCTCAGAAGAGGATGAGATCATATGGGAAAGAGCCTTGGATGTGGATGTATAATACCTGTACTTCTTCTTTTCACAATATTTTGGTCATGGTAACATAGCCCAGTTATGAACACTAAGTCTGCTCGCTTACCTAGAAAGTGTTATCGTTACCTCAGCGTTTACTACAATGGGAATCAATGTGTAGTTAAAGCATTTTACAAAGTGCTGTACACATAGAATATTATTATTGCATATTATGACTGCAAGCCTTTGAATTATCTCATTTTTTAAGACTGTATATTTTCAGTAGTATTTTTATGACTTTCTCCTACTCTGGTGTTTGGTACTAATACAGCTTTGTCTTCCTGAAAGTATATCTTCATATCAACAAGCCAGCACTCAGATATGGTGAACTAGAAAATGTATTCCTATAGTGAAGCTCAGATAGTATGTGCTGACTCTGGAAGCTGAAGGACCCCTGGGACAGAGTCATCTTCAGTCCCAGATGAAGCAAGATAGTTGTTAAGTAAGGTAAAGATGAGAACAGTCATGCCAACCACATTCATACTCCAGGCCTAAGGATTCTTGTATGCACTGTGTTTCTTAAATATCTAGTCCTAGAAAAAGTTAAGAGGCCACTTGGGCCTATATTTCTTCCTGTCAATTCCAGGGGAGAGTCTCACTAATAATAGCTGGGAGGAGCCAAGGGTCTTAGTCCACTAAGAAGACTTTGTGATTCTGAGGTGTGCTGGCTATAATTTTCCCATGAGTCTAACTCTATGGTGGGGGCTACTCTCTGGTTCTGCTCACTCTGCTGTGTTAACAGCCTGACCTCGGGCCATTGACAGCATCTGGCTTCTCTTCTCCCTTGTTTCCTGGTTCGTTTCTCTCCAGTGCCTCTCTTAGTCATATGCCTTCCTCTCACCTTGGAGTTTATAGAGAGCAGTCCCCAGGCCAATCTGAAACAGTGGTTTGCACCTCTCCTGCCTCACTGGGACCTCCTAGTAAAGAATTCTGGTCAGTCCTTGTCACCCCTGTTTGAGTTATCCTTCCATCATGAATACAGGTGGTTCTTCTGCTTCTCAGCTCTACTAGTCAAAGTGCTATTGCCAAAACAAGGGCACATAATCTGATGCCTGTGGCTCCACTCCCAGGATTGTTGTTCTTCTCTTCTTGGAGTTTGCCCCCTTGCAATGTCTCTTCCTGTTCAGGCTGAACCTCACATGAGCTCTGGCCTAGCGGAGTCTTTTCTCATATCTTTACAGAGGAGGATTAACCTTTAGGAGGACTAACTTTAGAAGGACAGATATCCCAAAGACTTGATGGATTTTAACAGACAGGTTTGTAAGGAGACAATCACTCATATTCTTCCACATGCTTTTCTGTCTAAATATAAATTCATGGGGCTTCCCAGATGAAAGTAATACACTTTTCTGTTACTTATAACCTAACCTCTAACAAATGACAGAAACTGAGAACTGTTTCTTGGTATCCCATTTTTCCTTCTTCCTTAGTAATAAGCTCTCTAAGTTTTAGCTGACTGGATGGCCGCCCAGCTAAGGACAACACTTCCCAGCCTCCTTTCTGGTGAGGCACAGCCATGTGACAAAGCTCCAGCCAACAGGAAGCGAGCAGAAGTGAGACCTGATACATTCTTAAAAGGAATGGTGGTGCCCTCCTCTGTTTCATTTTCCCCTTCTTCACATTGCATTGTGGGCCCAGAACTGGTGACCATCTTCCACCATCAGACATGGGCATGGTGCCACCAGAGAGAGGACCTTAGATTCCTGAATTCATATCTCCAGAGACTATTTACTCTCCCGAGAAATAAACTATCACGTTTAAGCTCGTAGGGTAAGTGTGAATTTTTGTTGCCAGCTGAATCTTTATTCTGACAGGCCTTTTCACTTGAGTCTATCCCCCCAAAAATACCTTTCCTGAATTTTTATTCTAAGAAGCTACTATTAATAGCTATTTGCAGACATACATTTTATAAAGCCACAATCAACCATGACCCAGTACACACACTAGGTTTTCATGTTTCTTAAAAGTATTATATCAGGATTAAAGATCAGTTTGTACAGAGGTTATCAGCAGAGGTAAAAGTTATTTAAATATAAACTCTTACAGTGCTATTCTTTTTTCCTGGCCTACATATTTGTCAAGGTGTTAAAAATTATATTTTTGTTAAGGTTCTAATGCTGAAGCTGAAACTCCAGTACTTTGGCCACCTCATGCGAAGAGTTGGCTCATTGGAAAAGACTCTGATGCTGGGAGGGATTGGGGGCAGGAGGAGAAGGGGACGACAGAGGATGAGATGGCTGGATGGCATCACTGACTTGATGGATGCAAGTCTGAGTGAACTCCGGGAGTTGGTGATGGACAAGGAGGCCTGGCGTGCTGTGATTCATGGGGTCGCAAAGAGTCGGACACGACTGAGTGACTGAACTGAACTGAACTGAATGTTTCAGTTACAGTGAAGAATTAATATTAATTTTTTTCTCATAGGAAGAAATGATAGGAATGGGAACATTAAGAAACATGGCAAAAGGGTATCATATTCTCTGCCATCATTAATTTAGAGGGGGAGAGACTGTACTCACAGCTGTTCTGGTGCACCTCTGGAATGGAAACTATTAGTAGAAATAAGTCTCTCTTTACATAGTACTTGCCCCATTAAGGCTTTGAAGGAACAATAAATGAAATATTTCCACTTAGGGCAGCCTAGTGTGCAAGGAATTATTATTTTTTAAAATTTAAAATGGAACGCTTCAGAACTCGGAAAAGAGAACCATAAACTCATGGTTAAAGGAAGAAGCAGCGTGATTCTAAGCTGGGCTCAGGTCTGGGGGCCTGGAGGTGTGGTCCTAGTTATGCCACCAACTTACCATGTGGTCCAAGCCATCACCTCCCCGGACCTCATTTTCTTCTGTAAAATTAGGGGACTTCAGTAAAAGCTCCTTAATCCTGACAATCTATGTCTCTTCAGAGAAATAGCAATGTTAGGCAAGGAATAGCCTACTGGGAATCAAAAATTAGAGAAACTTAATAAACTTTATGAAAATATACAATCAGTTCAGTTCAGTTCAGTTCAGTCACTCAGTTGTGTCTGACTCTTTGCGACCCCATGAGTCGCAGCACGCCAAGCCTCCCTGTCCATCACCAACTCCCGGAGTTCACTCAGACTCACGTCCATCGAGTCAGTGATGCCATCCAGCCATCTCATCCTCGGTCGTCCCCTTCTCCTCCTGCCCCTAATCCCTCCCAGCATCAGAGTCTTTTCCAATGAGTCAACTCTTCCCATGAACTGGCCAAAGTACTGGAGTTTCAGCTTCAGCATCATTCCCTCCAAAGAAATCCCAGGGCTGATCTCCTTCAGAATGGACTGGTTGGATCTCCTTGCAGTCCAAGGGACTCTCAAGAGTCTTCTCCAACACCACAGTTCAAAAGCATCGATCCTTCGGCGCTCAGCTTTCTTCACAGTCCAACTCTCACATCCGTACATGACCACAGGAAAAACCATAGCCTTGACTAGACGGACCTTTGTTGGCAAAGTAACATCTCTGCTTTTGAATATGCTATCTAGGTTGGTCATAACTTTTCTTCCAAGGAGTAAGCATCTTTTAATTTCATGGCTGCAGTCACCATCTGCAGTGATTTTGGAGCTCCAAAAAAAATAAAGTCTGACACGGTTTCCACTGATTCCCCATCTATTTGCCATGAAGTGATGGGACCAGATGCCATGATCTTCATTTTCTGAATGTTGAGCTTTAAGCCAACTTTTTCACTCTCCACTTTCACTTTCATCAAGAGGCTTTTGAGTTCCTCTTTACTTTCTGCCATAAGGGTGGTAGCTAAATTTCAATTCCAGTATCTTACTAATGAGACTTCCCAGGTAGTGCTAGTGGTAACGAGCCTGTCTGCCAATGCAGGAGATGCAAGTGACATGGGTTCGATCCCTGCTTTGGGAAGATCCCCTGGAGGAGGGCACGGCAACCCGCTCCAGTACTCTTGCCTGGAGAATCCCATGGACAGAGGCGCCTGGCGGGCTACAGTCCAGGGGGTCACAGAGAGTCGGACACGACAGAGGAGACTTAGCACAGCACATCCTACTAATGGGTAGAAGAGGGGAGCTACAAGACATGAACGTGATTCCAGATGATTATCGTTTATCAAGATGGGATGCAAAATCTCAGACCCTTAAATATTTTGATGACAATGATAACATCCTCTAAAGACCAAGTTCGAGGGCTTGTCCCTCATTGCACAGTATGAAGGACTTCTTAGGGCACAGCCTTTAACTTTCTATCAAAACTGTGTCATACTGAGTTCCGAACTTATGCAGGAAAAAAAATGATGAGGGGAAGAAAGTGCTTATCTTATGTAAAGATGATCCTAGATTGTTGATAACAGTTTAAGGAATATGAGCTCAGCCCTCTGGTCTCTCTCTTTAGCAGCCCAGAATTTTACTTCACCATGATCACTGTCAAATTCATGTGTCCAGCACACATTTGGGCTTCCTTTGTGGCTCAGCTGGTAAAGAATCTGCCTGCAATGTGGGAGACCTGGGTTTGATCCTTGGGTTGGGAAGATCCCCTAGAAAAGGGAAAGGCTACCCACTCCAGTATTCTGGCCTGGAGAATTGCATGGACTGTATAGTCCACGGGGTTGCAAAGAGTCAGACACGACTGAACAACTTTCATTCACTAGTTCACATCCTTCACTGACACCTTGAACAATTCCCGAATGTCTCATGAGCCCACCAGACACAACATACCCAAACTGGCTGGCAAGTCCACCCCACTCCACCGGTTCTTCTCCAGGTCCCCTCCTAGTGAATGGCTCATATTCTATTCCATTATGGAAACCAGAAATTCAGGAGTTGTCCCCAACTCCATCTTCGCCTCACTCTCACAGATCTCTGTTGATTCTAGTTCCTAAACAGATCTCAATTTCATTCTTTCTTTCCATTTCCACAATCACCATTTCCATCCAAGTACCATTGTCTGATATATCCTAACCCTCCCATGGCTCCCACCTTCCCCAATCCAGATCCATTTTTTAAAAAAAGTGCAGATCTCATCATGCTAGCCTATGCTTTAAAACCCCTCAACAGCTGTTTTCATAACAGGGTAAGATATATTATCATCATCTTCAAGGACCTACAGGACCTGGCTCCTGCTTACCTCGCCTGTTTTCTTTACCGCCATGCTGTTCTTGTTCTCTCTGCTCCACCTTCCTACTCCTCTTGCAATTCTTCAAAAACATTGCATACTTTCCTGCCTCTGGTCCCTTAGATATAATATTCCATCTGGAATTCTCCAACTCCTGGTCTCTGCATCACCTGCTTCTTTACCACTGCTCTGCTCAAATGTCACTTGTGCAGGAAGCCTGCCCCACCCTGCAAACCATGTCAACCTGCCTGCTATATGCTTTAATAGCATCCCTATGCTTTCCCTTCACTGCACATCTAATAAATGTGACTCAATAATTAGTCATTCAATTACCTCTTTGCTCTTTGATGAATAATGTAAGCTCCATGCTGTAGGGGTTGTGTATGTCTTGCTTATGACTGTGACTCTCTACAGTATCTATATAGCATCTATGTACACAGTAGGTGCTCAATGTGATCTGTGGATGGAATGAGTGAAAGAATGAAGGCCTATTATTTTATTCAAGAAGCAATGCTAGCAATGTCATGATGGAGACATTTAAGTCACATTCTTGTGCTTGAGAGTTCTTAGTGTGGTTGAAATCATGTTAACCCCATGATTAAATCCTTTGAATGGCTGTTTTTGTAACAGAGTGCCTATTCATACCCGGATGATGTTGATGAGGTGGGATATTTATCCTTTGTCTAAATTCTAACCTGCATAATGATCTGTATTCAATGCCTCATAATATTGGACTGAGAAGTGTTTGAATTTATCTGATAGCAAAAGAATTAGAGAACAGCCTACTGGAAGAAAGGTAACCCACCTTCTTCCAGATGGAACTTGAACATATTGGTCATTTCCCATCTATAAGTGCGTAATATAGCAAACTCTGGGAGTTGGTGATGTACAAGGAAGCCTGGAGTGCTGCAGTCCATGGGGTTGCAAAGAGTTGGACATGACTGAGCGACTGAACAGCAACATAGCAGCTAGAAATGGCCAAGTAAATGAGCTACCCCTAGGATTAAGAGCTCTTAAAAGAGACTGGCATCACTCAGGGATGAATGGTTCTGGAGGTTCAAAGGAGGGTATCCTTATTTGTACATATCTCCACTCAACTTCTTTCCACAAAAGTCTGGAGGCTGCTTGCTTTAAACAAACAAAGAAACAAATTTAATATAAAGGAGCAATCAGGAAGAGTAAAAAGACCTATGAACACCTTGCCCACAAGGGTTAATAGAGATGCTTTGACTGAATTACAAAAATGACTTTAAATTACAGGGAAATCCACAGAGATAGAAAGCAGATTGGTAGCTGCCAGGGATTGGGGGCAGACGGGACTAGACAGTGACTGTTTAGAACCAGGCAGAGCTGATAGTAGCATGACACTGTGAATGTACTAAACGCTAGTAAATTGTAGACTTTAAAGTGGTTAATTATACATTATATGAATTTTGTTACAATTAAAAAATATGATTAAACTTCCTGGAAACCACGGTCAATCCTGCACTGCTGGTAAAGAGGAAGTCTTCTAGTCCCAACAGTGGAAATAAAGATGATTGTAGCAGGGAGCTCTAAAAGATATCTTTTCCGTGGAGTTTTGTAAGTGTTAGTTGCTCAGTCATTTCTGATTCTTTGAGACCCCATGGACTGTAGCTTGCCAGTCTCCTGTGTAGATGGAATTCTCCAGGCAAGAATACTGAAGTGGGTAGCCATTCCCTTCTCCAGGGGATCCTCCCCACCCAAGGACTGAACCTGGGTCTCCTGCATTGCAGGCAGATTCTTTGCCACAGAGCCACCAGGGAAGCCCATATATATTAATAGGTGGTGCTGATATAATGGGGTGATGTCCTCAATGTATTTTCATAATGGCTGTTTCTTGAGGCACATGATTAAAAAGCAAATCAGTGATGCTGTCTCTATAATGAGAAAAGATAATGTGATGGTCCACTTGATCAAAAGACAGACCCCAGGGCAGACAGACTGGCTGTCTCTCTAGGGACCTACCTAAATAGCAATCTTTTATCTTACTTCAGTTTTCCAGCAAAAGCCAGATGCTAGATAATTCAAATGGTCCTCTGTGAGGAGACCCTAGTATGCTGGCTTTCATATAAATGACTTAGACCAGATCCAAATGCTCTGGCCATCGGATGAGTCAGAGGAAGGATTCATGCGGTCTCAGGAGGATGGGGAAACCTAACTAACTCTTGCCAAGATAGAAGATCACCCACTTCATATTCCCACACAACTGGGCTTTCTAAGTCTGCAGGTTACATCATCATTCCTGCAACAACATGAATTTTAAAATACATTTATTGAGTATATTTATATATTCCAGGAACCTCAGAAGGCACTGGGGACTCAAACATGAAAATATATTATCCCTTCTTTCACATAACCCCTTGGGGCCCATGCCAATAAGACAGAGGGGTGGGCTAGAACTTTTGGATTCCACTATGGAAATTTATTCTGATGAACCTCATGAAGTTTCTACTTTTTCTTAAACTACAGGACACATAATGTTTGAAATTCTCCCAAGCCCTATGAAAACTTTAATACAGTAAAAGTCAAAATGCTTATAAAATACTGGGTTATTTAGTAGGATATGGTTTCCAGCTTTCTAGGAAGATTTACTCGAGTATGTCAACAAGTATATCAGGTATGACACCACTCACATAAGGTGGTTGAAACTTCCTGTCCATAGGACTGTCCAGAGAAAGGCAATTATTACCAAGGATCTGTGGTACAGGGCTTCCCTGGTGGCTCAGATAATTAAAAATCTGCCTGCTGTGTGGGAGGCCTGGGTTCAGTCCCTGTGTTGGGAAGATAGCCTGGAGAAGGAATTGGCAAGCCACTCCAGTATTCTTGCCTGGAGAATCCCATGGAGAGAAGAACCTGGCGGGCAAGAGTCCACGGGGTTGAAAAGAGCTGGACATGACTGGGTCACACACACACACACACACACACATTTATGGTACAAGTCAAAGGAATGGCGATGGTATGAGACCTATGGGGGTCTGAGGAGATTGCGCGTGGTGAGCTGGAACGCTCAAGATGAGCTTCTTAGTTGAGAAGCTGAATGCTTCTCAGCTGCCTTCATCTTAATGGGCTCTAGGAAAACAAAACTATTTTGAGTACTCCTTTCCAGAATTACCCATGTGGCAGTTACTCTCCACATCACAGAAGAGGATCTACAAACGCTCACATTTAATTGATCATTAGCCTTTTCTAGCAATTGCTTTCCAAAATACATATTTCCACACAGCAACGTCAGGAAGCTCATACTGCCTTGTGGTATTAAGCCTCGTTTCCTAGCTGCCAACCTGTTCCATCCACAGACGGTCTGATGAAAAGCTGGAGTCCAAAAGCCTTGGCTTTATTCCAAGATGTCTAATAAGATGCATAGGAAGAATAAAAGTGCGCAGACAGGGTAGATGAATGGGGCACCCTTATTAAAGAAAGTGCAAGAGAAAAAAATGGACTGTGTCAAAATGAGAAAAACTAACAGAAGAAAAATCAGGAAGAAATAATCAAGAGCCCATCCCTTGACAGAAGATTAGTTTATTCTGCTGAAGTGAAGCATGGCTGAGAAAAATGGATCATGTAGATATAAATTATTCATGGTTAAAGACGTCTCAGTCATTAAGATATTTACACCCTGAGTGAAGCCCTGGCACGCTGTGTTGATTTATGGGCTACATAATTACATAAGATACGCTGATGACTGTTTGCATGGGAAACACTTTGGATTTTTTATTTTGTTAATCAGTTTTCCCACTTTGAGCCCAGCATTTCAATCAGAGCTCCAGGCTTGATTAGAACCTCCCAGGGGTGACAGAAAGACTGTGCTTGGTAACAGTAGTTTTGTCGGCTGTACATTCCTTCAGATAAAAAGTACCTTTGGGGGGCTTTTCAAATTACCCATTAGTTAAAAGTATTTTTATCAGTGATATCCTCTTCAACTAATGCTACTAATAATTTCAACCCTTTTCAGATGAGCAAAACTCTAATAAATATTTCTTAACTTAAAAAATTGCTGGTTTAGTTTTGTCAATTGAAATTCACTATTCAGAAAATACACCCATACAACAAAAAGTATACCTTCTGTATTCAAATGAGCTTTATCTGAAATCCTAAGTTTTTCTGGGAAAGTTAAAGGGACCGTCTTGAATGCAGTTACTGTACTGAAAGAAGAGTCCAAGCAACGCAAGTGGAATTCAATAATATACCCATGTTAACCTGAGTTTGGCTAAAGCATGGTTGATGATTACTTTCATTCTCTGCAGCAGCCTCTCCCTAGTAATTTTATTAACTTTGGAATATCTTGACACTGCCCCTTCCATTTTATGGGACTCATCTTTCTTTTGCACCTTGATTATTGGCCTATACTGCTTTTAAATTTTTTACTGAAGTATAATAAACATAGGGCTTCCCAGGTGGCACTGTGGTAAAAGATCTGCCTGCCAATGCAGATGATGCAAGAGAAGCGGGTTTGATCCCTGGGTTGAGAAGATTCCCTAGAGGAGAAAATGGCAACCTGCTCCAGTATTCTTGCCTTGGAGATTTCATGGAAAGAGAAGCCCGGTGGACTAGAGGCCATGGGGTTGCAAAGAGTCGGACACGACTGAGGGTCTGAACACACAGCACACATGACAAACATATGGAGAAATTCATCAGTCTTAAGTTTGAAGCCTGATAGATTTTCATAAACTGAACAGATCTGTGTAACCAGACCTAGAAATAGCACAATACCAGCATCAAAGAATCCCTGCATCACATGTTCCTTTAAATCACCTCCCTGACCCACAGGTAGCCACCATCTTGACATCGAGCAGCATAGGTTAGTGTGTATATGTGTTAGCTCAGTTGTGTCCGATGCTTTGCGACACCATGGACCCTGCCAGGCTCCTCTGTCCCTGGGATTCTTCAGGCAAAAATACTGGAGTGGGTTGCCATGCTCTCCTCCAGGGGATCTTCCCAACCCAGGGATCAAACCCACAGCTCTTAACGGCTCCTGCACTGGCTGGTGGATTCTTTACCACTAGCGCCACCTGGGAAGCCCTCTTTCACAAATTGCACAAATCTCTCTGTTTCCAACTTTCTGTTAGGTTGTCTGGCTTATTGGTTTGTGGGAATTAAAAAAAAAAAAAAAAACAACAAAATCTGATATGAGTCTTTTTCTCGATATTTATTGTACAAATATATCTTCCCTCTCTATAACTTACCATTTCAGATTCTTAATGGAGTCTTTTTATGAAGAGAAGTTCTTATTCTTTTTTTTCCTTACGGTTATTACTTCGTGTTCTCTTCAAGAAATCTTTGCTTGTTGTAAAGTCATGATGATGTTCTCCTAGACTTTTTTTTTTAACCAGATTTACTATTTAATTTTCACATTTAGATCAGCAATCTATCTGGAATTGATTTCTGTGTATGGTGTGGGATAAGGAGAGTCACCATATATTTTTTCCACCTGGATATAGCTCACCCATCATCATTTTTTGAAAAGATCGCTTTTCCTCAGTGTGTTACAAAGTCACTTGTGTCATAAATTAGATGACTACGTACCTACAGTGCTGTTTCTGCTCTGTTTCATTGATCAATCTATCTGTCCTTATGGCAGGATGATGCTGTCTTAATTACTTCAGCTTGTTAATAGATCTTGGTACCTTGTAGTATAAGCTCTCTGGTTACTTTTCTTTAAGACTGTCTTGGCTTTTCTTGGTCTTTTATAGAGTGATGTATTATTACGTATTTAGTTCAAGGGAAAATAGAACACACTAGTTAAATAAGTGAGAGAGTTAAGGCTCCTGGCTAAGTGAGTAATAACATATGAAATAATTACATTAGAATTTACATGGTGGGTTTCAGTATTAAAATTGATAGTCTGACTTAGTTTTTATAGATATTTAAGAATACTAACAACATCTCTTTTTTTTAAGAATACTAACAACATCTTCCAATTTAAATTTCTAGGGCTCAGTACTTCCCTAGTGGTCCAGTGGCTAAGATTCCATGCTCCCAATGCAGAGGGCCCAGGTTTGATCCCTGATCAAGGAACTAGATCCCACATGCTGCAACTAAGACACCGAGTGCAGCCAAATAAATAAATAACTATTTTAAAAAACTTCCTAGGGCTCTAATTTTATCCTACAGAGAAAAATGATAAAGAGTTTTTATACTTTTAAAAAGAGGGTGAGAAAAATCAGGTCACACAATTCCTTACAGAGATTTTTGAGCTTAGGCTCAGTGACCTTGGACACTCCTTGTAAACAAGGTTGTACCCCTTTCCTGCACAAGCTCTGGACATTTCCATTGTCAGTACCAATGTGAGGATTTTTTTTTTAAGAGCATAATTCTGTCTACCAGGAGCAAGCTTTCAGGAAACTCAAAAGGTTTACATCCTACTTGCTGTAAAAAGCATAAACAGCCAGGCATTTAAGTGACTAATACCAATGGGAAAATAGAAACATTAGTCACAAAGTGAAAAATCCTTTGGCCTGGTTATTTAAATGATTTGGCATATATACATGGCTACTGCACAATCATCATATTCCATATCATAATTTTCTAGAAAGCCTGATTTCTCCTCCATCTAAAAATAGTCAGTGTCAGGTTTTTCTGAGTTGGATAAGTGATCCTCACAGAAAATGGGATGAGCCTCCACGAGGCTGTGCTGAGGTAGAGAAACTACTTAAGTAGGAGTAAGTGCCTGCAAGATAAATAAAGAATTCTTACTACTAAGGGTTCTTAATCTCCCAAGACTGGGAGGGAACTGTCAGTCAGGAAGAGTTAATGGCTTAATGACAAGACTCAGGGTCTCCTTGGCATCCTGTGCTGGGTTTGGCTTTATGGTTACATTTGAAAAAAGCATTCTAGTTCTCTAGGAACAGATCTGAAATAGACAAGTGAATACAAAGTATGCAGACATCCTAAAAGCCAATTTACTTGTAAGGTGCCAAAAATAATGGACTATACAGTCCATGGAATTCTCCAGGCCAGAATACTGGAGTGGGTAGCCTTTCCCTTCTCCAGGGGGTCTTCCCAACCCAGGGATCAAACCCAGGTCTCCCTCATTACAGGTGAATTCCCTACCAGCTGAACCAAAAGGAAGCCCAGAAATATTTAAAGCACCTGTATTTCTTGACTGACCTTGAGCTTGACAGGAAGGAAATGCAATATTAAAAAAAAAAAAACAAACCCTACATGGGTAAATGTACAGGTCTAAAGAAATGGTTAGATTTAAAAAATGAAAAATAACTTGATTACTGTGTATTAAAATGACCAATGCCATGTCAATGAAGAAGCAAAGAAAGCCTGATCAGGGCATCAACAGAGCAGAGGCACTAAGAGGGTCCCCAGCTTGGGGCAACGTGACCACTGGATGGAAATACTAGTCTCACTGTCCAGTGTCTTGAATCCTGTAGGTCCTCAATAATACTCATTTATTAGTCACAAAGCAAATGAAATTCTAAATAGAAAATGTGACATATGGTTGGAAGGGATACAAAATAAGTAGGATGTCAGAATCAGGATCTAAAAAAGTTTAGACAGGTTGGAATGATGGGTGGATATTTAGAAATTATTTTTAACAGGATGTATGATGATGTGCCTTATGTTTTTGCTGTAAGTTACAGTTGACAAGGTGATTTCACATATCTCATCTTGTTTTGTTTATCACAACAGCTCTCTGGTACAGGCCTGGGCATTTTAAATACTCTCCAAGTGATTCCATCATGCAGTTGGAAGAGGGTGCGGGGCTCTTGTTTGGGGATATAGGCTTGATGGGCAGGAAGATATTGGTTATCAGAGGTGTTCAAGCAGAGCTTGGCAAGAAAAGTCCTGAAGAAATTCTAGCATTAGATAGATGTTCAAACATATGATGCTGAGATTCAATTACTGTGGGGTTGTCAACTTTAAAGAACAGTGTCTTCTGGGAGCCTTACATGCCTTCAGAAGCATGTTTTGAACATTATTTTTTACCTTTTGGGTTACATAGTATCTTCTGTAGGCATGCCTTTCTTGACAAAGGATGGCATTTGAAAGTGATAAAAAAAAAAGAAAGTGATAAATAGCACTTCACACTACTATAAGACATACTCTTATTAACAGAAATTGAAACAACTCCTGAAATATTTTGAAATATGAGAGTAGAAAACTTCCCTAAACCAGTACAAACAGCAGGAAGTGGAGCTCACTCTTTTTGTGGGAAATTAAGGATTTAATGGAGCCCAAGTAGTTTCTGGACACATCTATAGAATCAGGGAAGGTGAGAGTTTTTGCCAAAGGCAAGAGCTAACAGACTGCTCCATTTTAAACCTTTCATCATGGAACCCCAACTTCGACGATGGCGCCATGTCATTCACAGAATCTTTGTTATATTAAAAAGTGAACATAGACCCTGCTTTGGGAGGACACCTGTGGCCTTTTCCTGGACTGTCTATTCCTCCTCTCACTTGGGAGACAAGCTAGAGCCTAACACTTCTGCTTCTCTACAGAAATCTGGGCTGCCGATATAGCACCCAGGAATCTCTGATGATGTCTGTCAATATCTTCAAGATATTAAGCAGTAAAGAAAAAAGATGTAGGAGTGGACTGTAAAAAAAATGGGACAAATGAACTTACTTACAAAACAGAAACAGAGTCACTGATGTCGAAAACAAATCTATGGTTCCCAGGGGAAGAGTCGGGGGAAGGATAAATTGGAAGATTGAGGCTGATATATACACACTCTTGTATATGAAATAGATAACTAATGAGAACCTACTGTATAGCACAGGGAATTCTTTTCCATAACTCTGTAATGACCTATAAGGGAAAAGAATATTAAAAAAGTGGATATGTATAACTGATTCACTTTTTTATACACCTGAAACTAACACAAAATTGTAAATAAATTATATTCCAATAAAAAAACAAAAACAAGAAAATAAACACTGTGTTTCAAATGAAAAAAGTAGGAGCATTCTGAAACATTATGTCTCACTCCTTTAGTCTGAGTAACTTTACCTGAATTCAAATCAATAAAAATGCCTGAATGATTAAACACCAGTAGATAATTAATTCAGGGTCTCACTTTCTTCTCTCATATTCAGAACTCTCTTAGGTACCTACTGTTAAATATTTGATGTTCTGGGATTTTTAGTGGAGGGGGTTCAATTATGAATTTGGGCCTAAAACAATTTATAATTTAAATGGTAAGATTTCATCTTTAAAGTATTCCCTGTGAAACTTTTATTTTTGAAAGAATATTCACTGAGTCTTACATTTCAATTTCAGAATCTTAAGTTTAGAATAAAACAAAGACATGTTCCATTAGTTTTTCTGCTGCTTTCAGAACTTGCATCCATTCTTAAACCATTTATTGTTTCATAGATTGGCTATAATTAACCTCAATCCTCTGTGGGTACACTAACAGACTTAAGAGGTTGATCCTAGATTTGGGATGGATGGGCGTGTTCTCTTAGTCATGTTGACTCTTAGCGTGCCAGGCTCCTCTGTCCATGGGATTTTCCAGTCGAGAACACTGGAGTGGGTTGCCATGCCCTCCTCCAGGGGATCTTCTTAACCCAGGGATTGAACCCAAATATCCCGCACTGCAGGCAGACTTTAACGTCTGATCCATCCTAGGTTTAACATGATATTATCTATGTTATTTGGAGCAATTACTGTAATCTCTTTGAGACATTACTTCATTTATGAAGAATAAGGATAATAGTGTACATGTCACAGAGTTGCTATGACAGAGTTAATAAAATATACAAAGTACAACTTTTGGCAGAAACTAACCACGTGAATTGTTAGTTCTCTCCTCCTCTGCAATTTCTTGGGTTAAATCCAGGACATGCTGATGTCATTAGTATCTATGCTGACTAATTAATTTCCTGGTAGATGTTGAGAAAATTACTTTTTTTACTTGACCAGAAAAACCTAGACAAAAGACTCTTAAATAAAAAAAATTAAATGATGATTAACATGCCTCCAAAACGTTTAGTGTTTGCATCTATGTAAGATACAGTGATGTCATCAAGAGAATGTTCTAACAGAAAGAGGAAGGAGGACAGGATGAGGGAGCTAGACAGCTGTGTAGTGTATCCCTAGTTAGATTTTCAACTGTTGTTCCACTTGCTTAGCTTTAAGTGTTGTAAATAATTTCAATATTAACTCTCTCTGCAATTTTAGATTATCCACACTACACTACTTATGGGTTGAGTTTTATAATCTATAACTAATGAATCTATATCTTGGACAAGGTACTAAAAAAACTATACATGGAGGCTTTCAATGACACAAATTATAAAAATTAAACGAATTTTCATTTTTTTCACAGGTGGCATATATAATATTCCTGCCAAATGATATCTTCAACTTGATTGACCAGCCTCAAATCTATCTTAGACCGCCCCCCCAACCACCACCATATGCTTTCCCAAGTGTGAGAATTCTGCTGGAAAGTCTGCCAAGCCTTTACTATAATTCTGTTTGGATAAAAAGGCTTAAGTGAAGCCGATTCCACAGATGAATGCACCACTCAGCACAAAACTGTCTTTTAAGGAGCTCAAAAGATGTGTTCAAGTTATGGAAATCACCTCTGAGGAGGAGGAGGTCCTAGGGTCACCCACTGCACGTGTCCACAGGGTGAGACATCTCAAATAATCTGTCTGCAGTAGATCCTCAGAGGGTCCTAAGAAGTAGGCAACCAACAGCAATGAACCAAATCATATAAGGCAAAAGGGCTGGTAGGACTTTACATGGGTGCAGCTGAAATCTTACTCGAGTTCTTGTGAATTAATGATAACCACTCCTTCCTACTCTCCGAGAGAATGTGCGTGTGGCTTAGCAGGCTTTTTTTTACCTCTTGAGAGGCACAAACTTAAGCCAGAATGAAAGTCTCCAGTGAGTCAGGTCTCAGTACTCTGCTGGTTCAAACATATGATGCTTATGCTTATCTGAAACCATGCCCTTGTTTTCAAGAGAATTTTCCTTGTACCAGTGTTTACAAGGATGAGGCCTCTGTGAATGGTCTGGGAATGACAGGGTTTGGACAATGAGTCTGGATGATATAATTGACTTACACTCCCAACTAGGAACAACAGTTGTAACTAAAGAGAAGCTGCAGGTCCTCAAATGAGCTACAAAATACCAAGCTTTCAACCAACCACCATACCATAGCAGGGCAGCTTTCAAAATCCATATATTAGGGACTTTAGTCATGAAGTCGCATATTTGCTGCTTGGTGAAAACAAGGGTTTTCTAAAATAGAGAAGAGCTGGGCACACGGTGATAAAGGCCACTTTGTGCTCTGATCCCAGTATTTCCTAATCATCAAAGACCTGGAGAGAAATAATTTGTTTCTTGTATACCAGTGCACCTTCTTTGGGGGTGTCTGGTAAATTCCCTAACAGTCTGGATCTCCAGACTAATGTTTACTGTTAGACTCTGCAGTGGTGGTATTCTGGAATCACTGAAAATGGCTAATGAAACTCTGGGCAAGAAAATTAACTGTGGCTACGGGCCAGTGATTCATAGAAAGCCCTTCCATGTAGCTCTGTGGGACTCAGGCACCCTGATGCTTTTACTGATAACTGGAGGAAATACTTCTTGAAGGGAAGGGAAAGGAAGGGAAGAGGGTGGGGAGGGGAGGGGAGAGGAGAGACAAGAGAAGGGAAGGAAAGAAGAAATAAGATGAACAGAAGAGCACTGCAAATTGGTTGCTTAAGGCTTTATTGCATCTTTTACTACTACTTTTGGAGTTCTGCAGGGCAGAGTAAATATTTACCATCAACTTAGTGGACTCAGTGGACATACCAGTTTTAAGCTGTCTGTCTTTCATTCCATCAGCAAATATTTA
The DNA here is from genome assembly GCF_042477335.2 of Ovis canadensis. Classification (NCBI taxonomy): domain Eukaryota; kingdom Metazoa; phylum Chordata; class Mammalia; order Artiodactyla; family Bovidae; genus Ovis; species Ovis canadensis. Next base: position 159,153,025 of record NC_091247.1, on the reverse strand, counting down.
ATGCGCACTTTTCTGTGCCTCCGATGTTGAAGCTGAAACTCCGATACTTTGGCCACCTGATGCGAAGAGCTGACTCATTTGAAAACACCCTGATGCTGGGAAAGATTGAGAGCAGGAGGAGAAGGGGACGACAGAGGATGAGATGGCTGAATGGCATCACTGTCTCGATGGACGTGAGTCTGAGTGAACTCCAGGAGTTGGTGATGGACAGGGAGGCCTGGCGTGCTGCGATTCATGGGGTCACAAAGAGTCGGACACGACTGAGCGACTGAACTGAACTGAACTTTCTGTGCCTCGTGCATATACGGTACATACAGTGGTTAAAATATATACATTATCTCCCTTTCCCTGCTGCCCTTATAGTTTAGTGAAGGAGATAGCGGATTAGCTCACCAACAAATTAGCATTTTAATAGTGATAATTACTGTGAAAGGAAAGTAAGAGTTCCCTGGGTAAGTGAAACAGGGAGACCTAAATTAGAGAGATTGTCAGAGAAGTTTTCTCTGAGGTAGTGACGTTAAAGGATATGTACAAAATAGCTGGATAAAGAATGTGTGTTTGTTCATGTGATGGGGTTGGAGAATCACTTCTGAGGCAGAGAGAACAGAACTTGAAAAGTCCCTGAGGGCAGGAGCTTGGTAGGTGGGAGGAGCTAGGAAAGAAAAAATAAGAGTCTTGGGAATGAGAGAAGGGAGCTCCTAAGAACCCATGGAGAATGGAGATGGGGGAGGCAGCTCTGGAAACAGCAGGCAGGGCTTCATGGGCACTGTATAGAGTTTAATTTTATCTGAGATTTAGTGGATGACATGGGATGAGAGTGATATGATTCCATGAGTGCTATGTAAAGGTCTCTTGGGCTTCTCTGTGAGCATGGAGAATGGAATGGGAGTGAGGGGTGGAGCCAGGCATATGCTGGGAGGTGGCTGGGAGAGAGGGTGGCTCTGGGTGTGAGAAGTGAGGACAAGTGCAGAGAAAGTAAAAATGCAGACAAGGAGGGTGGCTGGAAAGAGGAGAGGTACGCTCTGTAGAAGAGCTAGGTATAAGCGGGGTGAGGAAAAACAAAGGATGACCTAGTCTCTCGATTTGAGAGCTGCTCCAGTGGAGGCACTAATGCCTGAGATGAGGAAGATGGGAGGGGAACAGGCTAAGGGGAGAAGTCAAGGTCAGTTCTAAACATTTAGCTTTAAGAATTATCATATAAATGTTGCATTAGGACTGCTCTGATGGAACAGACTTGTGGTTGCCAAGGGGGAGGCAGGGAGGGAAGGACTGGGAGTTTGGAATTAGTAGATACAAACTATGATGTATAGAATGGATAAACAACAGGTCCTATTGTATAGCACAGATAATTATATTCAATATCCTATGATAAACCATAATGGAAAAGAATATGGGAAAAAATACATATAATGTGTATATATATATATATATATATATATATGTATATATGTGTGTGTGTGTGTGTGTGTGTGTCTTAATCACTGCCATACAGCAGAAATCAACACAGCACTGTAAATCAACTATTGTTTTAGTTTAGTCACTAAGTTGTGTCTGACTCTTTGCAACCCTCTGGACTGTAGTCCTCCAGGCTCCCCTGTCCATGGGATTTTCCAGGCAAGAATACTAGAGTGAGTTGCCATTTCCTTCTCCAGGAGATCTTCCCGACCCAGGGATCAAACTGGTGTCTCCTGCATTGGCAGTCAGAGATTTTACCACTGAGCCAACAGGGATACTTCAATTGAAAGAAAAAAAGAAAAGAAAAGACTGTTCTGGTTCAGTTGCTTTAAGCAAAGGTTCTAGAATCATTCATAACAGTTTGAATTCTGGCTCTGTTCTTTTCTACCTGGGCAAGTTCTTTTATTTTCTGATTCCTGAAATAGGGATACCTACGCCTATCTTTTATGGTAAGAATACAATGAGATAATGTTTATAAAGTTGCCTTGCACATAATAGGTACTTAGACAATGGCAGTTACTATTAATGCAGTTTGCTAATAGCATCATATTATGTTAGAGAAAAGGATGAATTTTGACTCTGACATTTATAAACTCTGTCTCCAGGCAAATAAGGAACCTTACATTTCTAATTTTTAAAACAGCCTTTTACTCTCTTCTCCTACAACATAGCAAATATAAAGACAACAATTTCTACTCTAAAATCTTTGATTTAGTCTTGATCTTATAGTCTCACTGACAGGTGATAAGAAGCTTTGGAATCAAAGATTCGTTTTTTTTGGTACCATGAGGAAGAGAAGATCAGGAATGTTTGCAGTCTGTGACCACAGGAGCTCTGTGAAAAAAACAGCACTGTCTGTGTAGGAAGAATCAATATTGTGAAAATGACTATACTACCAAACACAATCTACAGATTCAATGTAATTCCTATCAAATTACCAATGGCATTTTGCACAGAACTAAAACAAAAAATTTCACAATTCATATGGAGGCACAAAACACCCTGAATAGCCAAAGCAAGACTGAGAAAGAATGAAACTGGAGGAATCAACCTTCCTGACTTAAGACTATGCTACAAAGCTAGTCATCTAGACAGTATGGTACTGGCACAAAAACAGAAACACAGACCAAGGGAACAAAATAGAAAGCCCAGAAATAAACCCATGCACCTATGGGTAGCTTATTTTTGATAAAGGAGGCAGGAATATACAATGGGGCAAAGACAGTCTCTTCAATAAATGGTGCTGGGAAAACTGGACAGCTACATGCAAAAGAATGAAATTAGGACACTTCCTAACACCATACACAAAGATAAACTCAAAATGGATTAAAGACCTAAATGTAAGACCAGAAACTATAAAACAGTTAGAGAAAAACATAGGCAGAAGACTTGATGACATAAATCAAAGCAAGATCCTTTATGACCCACTTCCTAGAGTAATGGAAATAAAAACAAAAGTAAACAAGTGGGACCTAATCAAACTTAAAAACTTTTGCACAGCAAAGGAAACTATAAGCAAGGTGAAAAGACAACCCTCAGAATGGGAGAAATAATAGCAAATGAAACAACTGACAAAGGATTAATTTCCAAAATATACAAGCAGCTCATACAACTCAATGCCAGAAAAACAAACAACCCAATCAAAAAGTGGGGAAAAGGACCTAAACAGACATTTCTCCAACGAAGACATACAGATGGCTAACAAACACATGAAAAGATGTTCAACATTGCTCATTATTAGAGAAATGCAAATCAAAACTACAGTGAGATATCACCTCACACTGATCACAAAGGCCATCATCAAAAAGTATACAAACAATAAATGCTGGAAAGGGTGTGGAGAAAGGGGAACACTCTTGCACTGTTGGTGGGAATGTAAATTGATGCAGCCACTGTGGAAGACGGTATGGAGATTCATTAAAAAAAACTAGGAATAAAAACACCATATGACCCAGTAATCCCAGGCCTAGGCTTATACCCTGAGGAAACCAAAAATTGAAAAAGACACATGTATCTCATTGTTCACTGCAGCACTATTTACAACAGCTAAAACATGGAAGCAGCCTAGATGTCCATCAACAGATGAATGGATAAAGAAGTTGTGGTACATATTAGTCAGTACATATTAGTGGAATATTAGTCAGCCACAAAAAGGAACGCATTTGAGTCAGTTCTAATGAGTGTGGATGAACCTAGAACCTGTTATACAGAGTGAAGTAAGTCAGAAAGAGAAATACCAATGACTGATTCATGTTGAGGTTTGACAGAAAACAACAAAATTCTGTACAGCAATTATACTTCAATAAAAAAATAAATTAAAAAAAAGAAAAATAAAAACCCTAAAAAGCTCCTAAAAACAGCTCTGACAAGAGAAGAGGGAACTGTGGGGAAGGCCTGATTTAAGTTCAGTCTCACGTACGTTCACTGGGAAGGAACAAAAAATGCCCAAGATGTTCAAACATTAACGACAAAGGTCTTATCTAATTTTCCGGAACTATAACCTTCAATATTAAACATTAAATGTGTGATGACCACGAAACCAATAAAACCCTTCATGTTTTTTAAGAATGCATTTTGATGTGTTTGATTAAATTGCAAATGAATTCACTAGCCTTGTGTGAACTGACCTATCATAGAAGTCATAGATTCTTGTAATCAGAAAGTGCCAGACTCCTGTGATCAACATAATCCTTTCAGGTTTTCACAAAAAAACAATAGGAATCTTGGTTTCCTTCCAGGTAAGAGAAGGATAAAATAGGATCACAGCAGAGAAGTACACTATAAAATAAAAGTGCTCTAAATATATAAGAAATTATTTTGAACATTATTAATTTAGGAGAATGATAATCTCAACATCAAATATTCTTCATTATTTGTTTATTCATTTATTCAGTTCGCCAAGAAATAAAGAGTGTCTTCCATTTACTGCAGAGGATACAGTATGGGTATGAAATAGACCCTGTCCTTAAGGAGTTTATAACCTCATAGAGGAGGACAGTCACATCTACAAATAACTAGATGACCACACTGATGGGTAAAGACTGAGGTGTATGGACAAGACATTATGGGAGTTAAGATGATAGAGAGTTGCTCTCAGCTGGGCTTACCAGGTCTGGTTTCAAGAAACAGAATCAAATCTGAAAGGCTGTAAATAGGAGACTGAGAAAGCTTACATAAAAACAACAACAGGACTTCCCTGATGGTACAGGGGATAAGAATTCACCTGCCAAAGCAAGGGACATGAGTTTGATCCCTGGTCTGGGAGATTTCACATGCTGTGGAGCAACTAAGCTTATGCACCACAATCACTGAGTCTGAGCTGTAGAGCTCATGAGTCACATTTTCTGAAGCCTGTGCTCTGAAGCAAGACAAACCACCTCAACGAAGAGTAGCCACCACTTGTAGCAACTCAAGAAAATGTGCGCACAGTAACATAGACCTAGTGTAACAGTAAATAAATAGACAGTAATAAAGACGATGATATTAGAAGCATGTTTTAAAATTTCTATGTGTTCTAGGAATGTGCCAAGTACTTTGAATATCCTAACAACTTTAAACACCACTGTAACCATGAGAAGACGTCACCATGACTAATCCCAACTTAATTGATGGGAAAACTGAGACTTAGAAAGGTCATACATCTAGGAGGTTGACAGCCAGACTCAAGTCTGGGCTCGTTAACCACCATACTATAATGTGTCCAGGTAGGGTGAAAGTCACGAGGAAAAGCACATACATGGTAAAACACTGCTCACAAATCATCCAGTGTCCAAGGAGGCTGACGCACGTGGATTTCCAGGAATACAACAAAAAGCCAAACTAGAACGACTGGTCTGGAAAAGCTTGGGTAGAGTCTTAGTGTCAGATTAAAGACTTTGGATTTTATTCTATAGTGTGGGGAGACATCCACACAGAGATGGTGGTGGAAATTGTAGGAATAGATGGCAATGCTGTAAGAGAGTATTTTTAAAGACAGGAAAAGTAAAGTGGTTGAGGGAAAAATTTTGCGATCGTCCCCTGCAAGTTACTTGTTTTAAAATAAAGCAGTTCTTTAGGATGTGTGGTCTGTTCAGTAGTTAATTATTGGGTGTTTCTTGTGAATTACTCCATTAGACGTCACAGCAATTTCAAGTGGGACTAATGCCAGGATATGGTGCTCCCACCGAGATGAGGTAGAAGCCTACTGGCTTTTCCTTCTTTTTTTCCTTCCTTTTCCTTTCTTATTTTGCTGCTACCAACACATCTGGTGATGAGAACTAGATGCTACAAAAAGAGGATGCTGGGTACTGGTACTTTCTCAGGAAACTTATATTAAGAGTTTGACCTCAATCTGCTTCTGAGAATGCATAGTATAGAAATTCTTCAATCACCTTAAAGTGAACCAGAGGATCCTTACCAAAGTGCTCTGATCTTCTGACTTCATAAAGACAGATCAAGAGGTTTCTACCATGATGCAGTGGTTAAGAAGCCTGTCATTTAAGATCCAGGGGGCAGAAGGACTTAACAGTGAGTGTCATTACATAAGCAACGACACCATGTTGAGTGACAGGAGTAGGGCATCTGCTAGCCATTTTCAGTGTCGAAACTACAGAGACCACTAGAAATATACAAGTGATTTAGTCTTTCGATATTATGATTGTTGAGGTCAACTTGACACTTTAATACCTTCTGGTATACCACAAACAATTCTAAAAACAAAATAACTCAAGTAATAATTCTTCTATGAACCAGGCACTGAACAAAGATAACTAACATATGGAGAAAAGAGGTAGAAGAGTTTCATGCTTAAAAAGGAAATCAATGGTCTCTGTTTCTTTGGATGTTATATCCTGTAGTTGTAGACTATAATGGTTAATGGAAGGTCTAAAGAAGGGTAATTTTCCCCAGTGAAAGACTGATTCTTTTCCCTTATAGGTTATGACAACATATTGAGTATAGTTCACTGTACTATATAGTAGGCCCTTGTTGGCTATCTATTTTGTATACAGTAGTGTGTATATGTGAATTCCAAAGAATCCCCAAAAGAATCTGAGCTTATATATTTATACATATATAGGCTTCCCAAATAGCACTAGTGGTAAAGAACCCATCTGCCAATGTGGGAGACATAAGAGATGCTGGTTTGATCCCTCATTCAGGAAGATTCCCTGGAGGAGGACATGGCAACCCACTCCAGCATTCTTGCCTGTAGAATCCCACTGACAGAGGAGCCTGGCAGGCTACAGTCCATAAGGTTGCAGAGAGTTGAACAAGACTGAAGCAACTTAACTCTCATGCATATATACATATATGTGTGTGTGTATGTATATATGTATATAACAGAATATACAGTTTTATATATATATATATAAACACCACATATAAAAAAGTTTCAATTTTATACCTGAAACTAACACAACACTGTAAATTAACCATATTTCAATAAAATTTCTTTTAAAAAAAGGTTAAGTTCATTTTACAAAGAGGAATATACAGTTAGTATTCAACCACAGAGAAAAGTAAGCTTGACTAGTACTTTGGTAGTACTCTAAAAAGATGGCCTAGAACTGCCCTTACGGTCAGTTGAAGTGCTTGTCTGCTACTCTTCTGAAAAGGAAATGCAATTCTAGTCTACCTAATACATGCACATGACTTCAAAGAAACTTACCATTCTATGAGAGATTTCCCCTGATGGGGTTCAGTCAGTTTTTCATCTTTTAAAATACACTAAATTAAAGGGCTAATTTTCCCCCTTCAGGGATGTGTTTAATTTTAAAAGTATAATATGCAATCTGAAAGTGAGGGAATTTTAACCAACTTTTCATTAATTTATTAAATGTCTCAGAATGCCAGTATCAAGATCCTTGCAGATAATGATTTCAGAGCAGCATGTTGGCCTTATGCCTACGCTGGGAATGATGGAAAATAATCTCTGGGAAATTTGTAACTGGCAGTAGGACTGCTGTGTTTGACATAACTAACAAAGGAAATGACCAACTTTTCTTTTAGAATAGTGGTTTAAGTTTTAATCATTTTGTGTGCTAAGTTGCTTCAGTTGGGTTTGACTCTTTGTGACCCTATGGATCATAGTCCACCAGGCTCCTCTGTCCATGGGATTCTCCAAGAATTCTCCAGGCAAGGATACTGGAGTGGGTTGCCATTCCCTTCTCCAGAAGATCTTCCCAACCCAGGGATTGAACCTACGTCTTCTGCACTGGCAGGCAGGTTCTTTATCACTAGTGCCACCTGTGAAGTGAAATGAAGTGGCTCAGTCGTGTCTGACTCTTTGCGATCCCATGGACTGTAGCCTACTGGGCTCCTCCATACATGCAATTTTCCAGACAAGAATATTGGAGTGGGTTGCCATTTCCTTCTCCAGGTGATCTTCACAACCCAGGGATCGAACCTGGGTCTCCTGCATTGCAGGCAGACGCTGTACTGTCTGAGCCACCAGGGAAGCCAATTTAATTCAGTTTAAACAAGAGTTAAATGTTATTTTAAACTATTTTTATAATATTTTATTTTGATTACATCAATAAAAAAAGGTTAACTTCTGAAATCTTTTAAGAGACACTAGTACATTCAAAGAGCCATTGGAGCTGGAAAGACCTTTGAAACGATGTAGTCTAAGTCCCCTCATTTTACAAATGGCTCAAAAGACTGAAAAGACCCTTCTGATTCTATCACATGGATATCACCTAAAATATTGTTAAATGGGCCCTTGAGGAAAAGATAAATAATAACTTACTATTCCATGTCCCTCCCACTCTGATATCACTATTCATGCTCTTCATACCAAATGTAATACTAACCTTCTAGAAGTAGCCCCTGAATGATATTCCAAAGTACTCTATTCTTATGCTAGTGTTACTCAGGTATTGTCAATGAGTACCTCTTACACTCAAATCAGATTATCTAAATTGCTTCAAAAGAAGCCCAATACCCAAGAAATGTACCATATGATTCCTGTTACAGACAGTTCAAGAATTAGGAGAATACATTTAAGGCTTAGGAAGTTAAGACAGGAGTCAAACTGGCAGAAAAGATGTGGCAGCAACTGAGGGGAGGCACAGTGTGGATTCTGGTGATGATGGTTGCTGTTTTCTATTTCTTGACCTGGCTAGAAAATATATAAGTGAAAATTCAGCAAGCTGTACAAGTAAAATCTTAGCACTTTTTAAATTTGTGTATTACTATACTATGAAAGTAAATTAAAAACAAATCTATTCATTTAAAATAAAAAATCTAGTTTTTAAAGCTTAGGGTAACTTTATCCTTACCTACTTCTTCTATTTCCCAAATAGGACAAGTGGCCCTGAATTCAAATATGTAAAAGTGAGTGAGGTTAGTAGGAATAAGAGGATTCTGCAAAAATTCATTTTTTAGATAAAAATGGAAAAAGTATAAGAAAATCTATTTTTAATCATAGAAAAGTAACATTCTTAATACACTGCTGCTGCCACTTAAAAGTTAGACTTCTTTTATATAGGAAACTCCCTGGGCTTTTGTTTATTATATTTTCTATGAATAGGAGAAGGTTTCTGTGAATAGGTACTGGGGACTCACAAGGAAGTATGTGGATCATAAATACTTTTAAGGCCTTTGAAAAATCCAGTTTCTAGTAAATTGAGATCATCTGGAAGAAACTGATTTGCCCCTAGAAAATACAAATAGTGGTCAATTTACTCTTGGTACTTATGACTGAGAAGTGACTAGTGGAAGTTATATATCTTGATCTTCATATTCTGGAAAAATGAAATGCAAAGCACAGCCAAGATTTAGAGGGGTAACACCAATAAACCTATACAACTTTTTGGATGCAACAAAAGTAATCATCTCTTCTGAAGACTCATAACATTCAAATCCACCCTGATGAAACAATCACTTGAAAATCATTAATATTATTTTATGTTTGCTTAGGTATTTCTAAGAAAAAAGTAACATCTTTCTCAGTATTCTTGATTTTGCATGCTGATTTAGTCCAAGGAAATAGAAGGAAAAATTTGAAGCCAAGCAGAGAAATAGTCGAAAGTCATGAGCTACAGGAACTCAGAAAAATACCACAGGTAGGTTAAGAGGTTTTGTGACTTAAAGATTCATAATGTCATTTGGTAAGGTAAGATGATATCATGAAATAACTTCATTTTACACCTACAAGATAAACACTGATATTTCTATACACACCCACTTAATGATGATTAGTTGTAAGAACAGATAAACTAAACTCTTACTTCCTCCTAGACCCCATCTTATCAGTCTTACTGCAATAAATTTTCTGGAAAATTTTATCACCAACTAAATTCAACTTTAATTGATAAAATTGATAGCTTCAACAGCTTTCCCAAATATACTACTGAATATGCTAAAAATTTTGAGCTGAGATTTACTAAAAAATATATCTGATTAATATCAATGAGTCAGAGGGATGATCAATATCTCTGCACACACACACATGCACGTGTTTCCTACAAAATAATTTGTGTATTTTTAGTGGCATATAAATAAATACAATCAATATTTATATTTATGATTATAGACATCACCTGCTTCCTGAGTTATAATGTGACATCATTTTAATAGTATATAAATAAATGGAAGTGTTATAAGTAAAATTAGAGCATCAAGAATGTTCTGAGTGGCAACTGAAAGGGTGCTTCATATGATTCATCCAGGAAACATACATTCAGTTTACCATGGGATCCCACTACATACCCATCAGATAGTTACTATAAAACAGACTGAGAATACCATGTGTTGGTGAGGATGTGAAATTAATGAAAATTTTCATATGTTGTTAGTAGGAATAAAATATTTAACATTTGACTGTGTCTTTGAATGGGCATCTATTACTTTCATCAACTCAACATTATCTGCTTTGGGGAAGTGCCATTTTTTGACTCATTCTGTTCAACATATCATTCCATCCTCCCCTACCAAAGAGCAGTTCAGTTGCTCAGTCATGTCCGACTTTTTGAGACCCCATGGACTGCAGTACACCAGGCCTCCCAATTTTTTCCAAGTATCCTAAAAATACTAGAATTTTTTCTCAAAAACAAAAAATGAGAATGGTAAACTATTTTTAATGGTACTTTGACTTTCAGATAGTTTGAAAGAAATACCAGTTGGACCTCTCAAAGTAAGTAGCAGGCTATGCTGCATGAGCCGCTCATTTCACTCCTTTTAAGGAGAAAGAATGACAAAAGCTGCAAAAACAAACAACAGCAACAAAAAAACATGTTGCAAAAACAGGGGAAGTTTTTTGTTTTTATAAAAGGAAAGGTTGGTTAGTATTTGATGAACAGCCATTCTCACTGAAAGTATCTCATATTCTGATTTTCTAAAGGGCAATTTTTACTTCTTTCCACAAATTCTCATTCTTAATTATCTGACCATATCTATGCCTAATGCCATCTTAACATAATTAGTAAAACAGAAATAGAAAAAGAAAGAAAGAAAAAACAGAGAAAAAGGAGAACAGTAGAGAAATATCAGGAAAAATCTAAGTAAGAGAATTAGAATAGTGAAAAGTATTGACATGGGAAAAACAGAGTAGAATGCAAAAAAAGAAAGGGATGGCTAGAAAGGGAAGGAGGGAGAAAGGGAGAAAGAGAATGGAGAACAGAATGAGAGAGGAAAGGACGGAGGAAAGAACGTCAGCAGGCGCAAGAGAGGTGAACAGAAAAGAGAAAAAGGAATTTATATAGAAATTAAAAAAAATCAAAATCAAACTTTGCTCACCTGCTCTATAAAGTTAGCAAAACTTAGAAGAATAATATAATAAGTGTATTATATGAGTAAAAAATTTTCTCCTCTAAAATGTCTTTTTATGACAATAAGAACTCTTATGCTAAGACTTTCAGTTCAAAAGTCCTATGCTGAAATCTGGTCTGAAACTAGATATAAACAGACTGGCTAGCCCAGATGTGGAGTCCAGTTATATTTAACAACTTAGGGTATGATTTTAAAAATTAGTGGACATGTGATGGAATCTTTATTAAATAATTCAGCAATATTAGGTAACTTTAGAAAAAATGAATATTTAAATTCTAAGAAAAATACTAGATCTAAGTTTAAAAAAGAAACTTACATATGTCAGAAAGGGCATATAAACAACTAAAAAGAATTTTTACAAAACACTGATCAGAACCAGTATCCTTAAAAGATACGTAGCTACACAAACCAATTAAAAAAAAACTCTGATAGGAAAAAGAAAACTAAGCATGCCTCCAATAGAAAAAAGGCATACAGAACATAAGCAAAACAAAAATGGCTAGTGTTCATGTGAAAAAAACATTTACTCGCACTAGAAAATTTTTTAAAGTAAATTAAAATATAAATGCAATTTTTTACTTAAATTAAAAAAATTAAAAACATATTATTCAAAGTTGTATCTGGTGCTCTGATGAGATAGGTACATTTAAAACACTGCTGGCAGTAATATAAAATAGTATAATCTTTATGGAAGACAACCAGAATTATCTATCAAATATTTTAAAAAGGAATATGCCCTTTGACTTAATGAAGTAAGAAATACAAAGATTTGGGTAAAAGAATATTAATTCCAGTTATTTATAATAGCATTCTGTTGGGAAATGGTTATGTAAATAAAGGCTTTATTTTTGGGTATGGTATAAAGTAAGAAATTAATTGAATTTTTTCCCATGCGGCTGACTAATTGACCCAGTATCACTGACTGACTAGCTCAGTCGTTCCCCACTAATATAAGTCTATACTTCTGCAGTGGTCTGCGACATTGGACTCTCTTCCATTGGTTTATTTATTACCCCATGTAAATATTACACAGACTTAATGGCACAATTTTAGAATGAGTCTTGATGTTGGATGCAACAAGTTTCTCTACTTTTATATTGCTTCAAAAACATTTTGGCTATTTTCCTCCCTCCACTTTTCTTATTCCATATACATTTTAGAAATAGCTCTTAAAAGTCCTCCGAAGATCCTTCTGAGATTTTGAACAGAATTTATGGATGCATTTGAGAGAAATGATATATTTTTAGATATTAAAACTTCCCACTCAAGATTAGGACACAGGTCCTTATTAAGTATTGTTTTACATATATGAATATCTGTATCCATATCAATGTTTATATCTAATGGGAACATTCAACTTCTGCTGTGTTTATTTATATGCTAAGTCACCTCAATTGTGTTCAACTCTTTGCAACCCTGTGAACTGCAGCCCGCCAGGCTCCTCTGTCCACAGGATTCTCCAGGCAAGAATACTGGAGTGGGTTGCCATGCCCACCTCCAGGGGATCCTCCTGACCAAGGGACTGAACTCGCATTTCTTATGTCTCCTGCCTCGGTAGACAGGTTCTTTACCACTAGAGCCACCTGGGAAGTGAGGTGTATGAATCTAAAATCTGTCATACAGAAAGAAGTAAGTCAGACGGAAAAAAACAAATGTTGTATGTTACATTTATATGGCATCTAGAAAACGGTACTGATCAACCTATCTGCATGGCAGGAATAGAGACACAGATGTAGAGAAAGGACTTGTGGGCACAACAGGGGAAGGAGAAGGCGGGGCAAACAGAGAATAGCATGGAAACATACACGGCCAAATGCGAAACAGCTCGCCAGTGGGAAACTGAAGCATAACACAGGGGGCTCAGCTTGGTGCTCTGTGATGACCTGGAAGGGGCAGGAGGAAGGCTCAAGAGGGAGGGGATGTATGTACAGTTACAGCTTTATCACATTGCTGTACAGCAGAAAGCCACATAACATTGCAAAGCAATTATCCTCCAGTTGAAAATAAAATTTAGGAACAGGAGGATAATTGCTTTACAATATTGTGTTACTTTCTGCTGTGATCACACTTTCTGAGTGTTTGTTTGGCATGTACCTGTTTACTATCTCTCCTTCTTGTCAATGTCAAGATTCATAAAGGCAGAAACCAGGTCTGTTTTGTTTATTTCTATAGTCTTTGTACTTGTCACTGAGCTTAAATATTTAACAAAGAAATATTTGTAGATTGAATGAGTTAAACATGTCAAACTTTTGCTTCAATTTTTAACATTAATAATACACTGGATCATCACTTAAAATGTATGTTATTTGTATAATTTTATTTTATCTTCTTAACTGCCTTTCAAAATAGGCATTGCTGGTCTCCATTTGACAAAGAAGGTAACTTAAGGCACAGGGAAATAAGCTAACATGGTTAAACTAATAGCTAGAAATCAGTAGAACTGAAAACAGAACCCAAATTGTCTAACTCAAAAGACATATAAAATAAAAAGAGGAAGAAAAGAGGAAGAAAGAGAAAATAAGGGAAAGGAAGAACAGAGGGAGGAGAGCTCATTCATCCCTGACCTTTCCCTCTCAAGAGCATATCACACCACTTACTCTGAGAACTCTTTAACTCTCAAACTTTACATCTTTTAAGAAGCCTCATACCGCATACATTTCAGGCCAGTAGACAGATTGAGAACACTTTCAAGCAACATTCTTCTACATGAATCATACAGAGTGGGAAATAAAGGAGTTTGCAGTTACAGAGTAAGTCTCTTTTGCTCAGCTACATTTTACCAACATGGAACTTACTAGTTAAGTCAGGCACACAATCAAGTCTGAAAATTTTAAGAAGTATTTACATCATGATTTAAGTTTCAGTTTCAGGTTCCAATTCATTATCTCATAATTTCTCTGCCTTAGTCAACATTACACAAAACTTTGACACTCTCTTCCTATTGAAAAGGCATGTGAGAATACCTTTCCAGTTTTACTATAGTTGACAGGGTAGAAATAGAATTACTTTTTATTGGAATCATTATTTCAGGAAAGGATACTGTACTCAACTTCTCATTTTAGTCAAGGATGTGATATATCCCCTTTCCTTTCTTTGTCCCTAAGTCTGATGATAAAATGGTAATTTCTATTAATTCTGATTAGCTGGCTTCACATTCCGAAGTTACAAGAAGGAAAGGAACCTCCTACTGTTTCCAGTCTCCATGTAGTAAAAGAAAAAGTACCCACCCCTAAGTTAATAATACTGTTTTTATGAATTGCAGAGAGAAAATACTTTCCGGCCAAAGGGTAATCTATGTATAAGAGCTGATTGCTAGGTGAAGCATGCTGACAGAATGAGGTGCTTTTTATAGATTCTATCGACACAAGAACTCTAAATTGCTGAGAAGTAACCCTCACCTTTTCCTGAACTCAAACAGAGGACTAATACAGCATTGATGAAATTCTGTCTGCTACAGGAGGACATAACAGTTCATTCTTAATCCAAGTGGCTTATCAGGAATGGACAGTGGCACGATGTGGACTTTGAGATCCCAACCTCAGTATCTAACATACCCATGACCGAGACATCATATTCAATCAGCAGTGTTGCTTCTTGCCCACACTGTTTGAGAATACTCATGGCCTCAGCATGCGTGGTTCCAAGAAGTCGAATTCCATCCACACTGAGCAACCTGTCACCAGGTTTGATTGTGCCCTCTCTGAAGGGAGAATAAAGAAACAGTCATTAATTTAGCATTGTGGGGCTTAACATTAATAGTCACTTAGCCAAAGTGGCTCTTCCACACAGTCTACCATCCACACCCTTTGCATTTCCGTCCAAGCATCAAGTGTGACATTAACAGAAGGAACGCTGAACAGAAAACTGCCTCAATATTAAAATCAGTAATAAGAAAATAACAACACAATAGCAAGTACCCAAGTCACCCACGATGAACTGCTGGGGTGCAAGAGTAATAAAGGCACATTTTCTCTTTTCTAGGCTTTTTTTTTTGCCAAAATGTCTAAAATTGATTTATTAAAGCCAAAGAAATAGCACTCACCTATTTTCCCAAAGCTTGGTGAGCAGAAAAGTCTGCTGATTCCATTCGATTTATCACCAGTGAACCCAAGCTGGAGAAAGAACGCTGGTGAAAAATTTCCCTAGTCTCTGCATTTTCCTACTGATTTATAAGGCCATTTGATGATCATTAAATTGATTCAGTCTCATATTCCCTGGAAAAGGCAGGCAAATACTATTCTCCCTTCTGTAGACACAGACACTCAAGGCAATGGGAGAAGATGCCTCAGCACAATACTGACACCACTAAAGTGCAGCCAGAGAGGCTTCCAGGTTATAACCCTCTGGTGAGGGAGAGTCAACAAAGAAGAGAAAATCAAATGTGGGGATTACAAGTTTAGGCTTTGGGAAGAATAACAATGATGTCTTAAACATCTTTCACCAAGGCAACTGTCCATGTAATGTAAGTCTAAAATTTTATCTTAAAATTTTTGGTTTCCTTTGTGTGTGTTAGTTGCTCGACCATGTCTGACTCTATACGACTCCATGGACAGTAGCCTGCCAGGCTCCTCTGTCCATGGGATTCTCCAGGCAAGAACACTGGAGTGGGCTGCCATTTCCTTCTCCAGGGGATCTTTCTGACCCAAGGATCAAACTTGGGTCTCCTGCATTGCAGGCAGACCGTCTGAGCCCCCAGGGTTTCCTTTAGTTTTACATTAATTTGGTAAAATGTTCACAAACTAGTAGCCTACTCTTGACATTTCTGCCAACCCCAACTCACAATGTTAATAACAAATGGAAGTATTCTTATTTGCTCCAGGAAGAATAATTCACAAGAAAAGCATGAGAAGAAGAAACAACAATAACAACAACAAAATACTTTGTATTATCCTCCACAAAGGCAAATAACATTAGCAGAGGGGAGAACCCAAGTGTCTTCATATTTTCTTATTGTATACTAAACTTCAAGTTTTTTAAAAAAGTGAGCTAAGAGTATGAGCTTTGAAGGAAATAAATCTAAATTCCTATCCTAGCTGGCAAGTCATTTAAGCATATGGTTCCTCAGTTTAGTCATCTGTAAATGTGGATAAAAATATCTCATTTAGTGAATAGTTGTGAGGATAAAATAAGATAATGTCTGTTAAGTACTTAGCACAGTTCTTGGCCCATGGTAATCACTCAACAAGCAGTATTTACTATTATTATTGCTATATCTAGTGCTTATGAAATGTTTTAAAAAATCCATTCTAGGCTGAAACATTCTGTGCAGAGTTGGGGGTAATCAGTGCATTTTCCTCTTCTCCTTTCCTATCCAGTGGCAGGAGTTGTGTTCCCTACCATTACGGAGCAGACTTTTGTTGTGGGAAGTTAATACGAAGATAAGTATCTCTTGAGACATCTAAGCTGTGTGTTCATTTGGGACTTCTCCATCCAAAAGGTTTATGTAGGAAATCTTCAAATTAGCAAGGAAGAAACACTAACACCAACAATATTCCTTCCCTTTTACTAAAAGTCACGTCTACTTTGACATTCATAGTCATCATCAAGGCATAATAATCATGACAAGGATGTTGGCAATAGTAAGAGTCAGAACCCCATCATGTATCTTCCCAGGTTAGGACATTAGCAATTGGAAAGGATACATCTCAAGGACCTGCTGTAAAAGGACCAGATGCTTTTTATTAAATGCCTCCAGTATGACAGGCCCCCTGCAATGCACCATAAATCTCTAATCCTTAATAAAATGAAAAACCTTGAAAGTAGGCATTATCCTCTACATTTTACATCTGGAGGGAAGTGAGCAGAGAACTGTTCAGTCACACGCCAAACATAGGGTGGTAAGCGCTGAATCTGAGGTCAAACTTACTTTCTTCTGATTCTTCAGCCTGAACGCTCTTGTTTTCACATTCCAACATACTTATTTAATATCTATCTGTTACTATGAAAATTTTAATTCATCAGGTTCTCTGCTAAAGTCCCCAGCTTCATTTAGTCCATTTGGATAGTGACACAGAAAGAAGTTTACCTGTCAGCAGGCCCTCCTGGACGAACACAGGTTATTACAACTGGACGAGATTTATTTCTATCGTCATGTGCTCCCCCTAGCAAAGAAAAGGAATACAGCTTTAAAAAGCACTCTTTATTGCGGCCATTAAAAAATTCACTTACAAAATGCCAGTGGAGAAACTAAAATACATTTTATTGTTGTGTGAAGGAACATATATGCTTTCTCTCTGGCACATAATAAAAATCTTATTCATTTTATATAGAATATATTGTTGATGTCAACATTCCCCCACTTCTAAATAAATATGTGGCTGTAATTACGGGTGAGGTATAAAATGCTTAACAGCTAGTATGACAAGAACATCAAGTAATTACAAATAGTAGTCCAGTTAGAGCAGTTGTTGGTTATGGACAAAGTGTAGGTGGGTACACCTGGTGCCAACCAACCTGGGCTATAATATAGGTGAGTCTACAATGTGAAATGAAGCAAAAACTAAAGGAAAAGAAAAAAAATCCAAATATTAAAAAAATTCAAGTGGCTAAAGTGGCCTCCATTAAAAATGGGGTGTTCAAAATAAGTATTAGTGCATTCTAAAAGCACTGCCTTTTTAGCACCTCCTACATTTTATATGTGTTGATGTAACATTTCATATCTTTTTATTTTGTGTATCCCTTAACTAATCTTTGTAGTTATAGCTAATTTTACTATTTCTGTCTTTAACCTTCATATTCACTTTATAAGTGGCTGATCCACCACCTTTACCATATATTTGACTTTACCAGTAAGATTTTTTTCTTTCATGTATTTTCTTATCTAGGGCCTTTATATTCATGTATTTAGGGCCTTTTTCTAATTAGCTTACAGATGTCTCTTTAACATTTCTTGTAGGGCCAGTTTAGTGGTAATGAACTACTTTTGCTTTTGCTTGTCGGGGAAACTCTCTCTCCTTCAATTCTGACAGTTCACCTTGCCAGGTAGAATATTTTTGGAAGTTTTTTCCTTTTAGCACCTTGATTATGTTACTTCCTTCAGGCCTGCATATTTTCTGCTGAAAAATCAACTAATAGTCTTATGGGAGTTCCCTTGTATATAATGAGTGGTCTTTCTCTTTCTGTTGTTAAGATACTCTCTTTAACTTTTGACAACTTAATTATAATGATCTTGGTGTGAATCTCTGGGTTCATTGAGATTCTTTATGCTTTCTGGACCTGGATGTCTGTTACCTTCCCCCAGTTAGAAAAATTTTTAGTGACCCTTTTCTTCAAATAATTTTTTTGTCCCTTTCTCTTTCTCGACCCCTAGAATGTCAAAGCTGCTGCTGCTGCTAAGTCGCTTCAGTCGTGTCCGACTCTGTGCGACCCCACAGACGTTAATGCTAGTATGCTTTCTGTTCCACAAGTTCATTAAATTATCCTCATTTTTAAAAATTTCTTTTTCTATTCTGTTTGAGTGACTTCTACTGTTGTCTTCCAGGTCACCTACCTCTTCTTCTGTTTCCTCTAGTTTGCCATTCAATCTCCCTAGTGTATTTTCAGTTCAGTTATTGCATTCTTCAACTCTGTGACTTCTGTTTGGTTCCTTATTACGTGCTCTTTCTCTTTGCTGAAGTTCTCTCTGTGTTCTTCATTCTGCCCCTGAGTTTGGTGAGCATCTTTATGTCCATTACTTTGAACTCTTTATCAGGTGTATTACTTCTCTCCATTTCATTAGGTTTTTTTTTTCTTTTTCTGAAGCTTTACCTTCTTCCTTCATTTAGAACATTTTCTTCTGTTTCCTCATTTTGCTTGACTCTCTCTGTTTCTATTATTATGCAAAACAGCTATCTCCTCAGTCCTGAAGGACAATCTCTGTCTTGATATGGCCCTCTTATCCTTTTTGGGGAAGCAGGAATTCAGCTACTTCTCCAGTTCTTCTCAGAGTAAACTATTTTATATGTAATCGTATATTTGCTGTATTTGTGGGAGGAAGTGAGTTCAGGATCTTCTTACCCTGCCATCTTAAACCATCTTCTATCCATTTCCACTTTTTTCACTATTGTTTGTCTGACTTGATTTCCTCATACATCACCTTCCTGGCCACCCATCCGGATGGTCTCTAGTTTGCCAGTATTTGATAAATATTAGTGTTACCATTAAGAACTTCTTCTTTAATATCTGCCTGGTTGAACAGACTGACATTTCCCATATTTGGTACAGGTAGAGAGGTTGACCTAAAGAACCTAGCCTATGAGAAAAATTAAAAGGCATTCATAGTTCCTGATGAAAGCAAATGTTTCCTTTATGTTCATTTCTATTATAAGTGATTTATTCAGTCTGATTGATTGGTAAAAGCTTCATTTCAGTATTTTTTTTAAAATTCAGTTTGATGGCTTCTTTGAGCCCCCTTACTTAAAATAGGAAATTCACGACTTTCTCAGAAGAAAATTTTTAATGAAAATTATGACAACAAGTTACAGCACATGCTTAACCATATTTATATAAATACCATCATGTAACTTCTTTTCTGCAAGGTAATTATAAAAAGATAGGTTTACTTTCCTTTGAAGGATTTTGATTCAGAAAAAGATAAAGGCTAAAGACAGCAAGAAACTTTTCCACTAATTTGATTCAAATGTCCAAATAAAAGTATGTTAACTGTGGATACATGTCAAAATGTGAGAGAGGTAACTGTAAGTTACTTGATATGTGACATTTTATCATTATTTGAAATAATCAGCCAAGTTTAGTTTGTGATTCACTTAGGTGCTAGATGTTTGGAGCTATAAAGCAAAATAAAGACCATTCAGAGCCCACTGGTATTTTAGATCTTAGCTGCTCATTAACATCAACCACCTGGCATGCTTTATTAAAAATATCAATGCCAGGGACACAATGTAGACCAAATCTGAATTTGGGCTCCATATGTTAAATGAGTACACATAGCTACAGTTTTTACAGTTGAAAATGACTAGAGAAATTGCCTCATCCAAAGTGAAAAGCAAATTAGTAGTAGAGTGATTTTTCCTGTTTTTTTTTTTTTTAGTTTATCACAAAATGTTACCTATTTTTAAAAATTTTTATTGGACTAGAATTGATTTGCAAAGTTGTGTTACTTTTTGCTGTACATCAAAGTGAATCAATTATACATATACATATATCCAGTCTTTTTTTAATATACTTTTCCAGTATAGGTCATTTCAGAGTACTAAGTAGAGGTTTCTGTGCTATACAGTGAAACTGAAAGTGTTCGTCACTCAATTTTCAACTCTTTGTGACCCCATGGACTGTAGCCCACCAGGCTCCTCTGTCCACGGAATTAAAAAAATTCCATGGCAAGAATACTGGAGTGGGTTGCCATTTCCTTCTCCAGGGGATCCTCCCAACCCAGGGATTCTCCCAACCCAGGAATCAAACTCAGGTCTCCTGCATTGCAGGCAGATTCTTTACTTTCTAAGCCCATCAGGAAAGCCCTACTGTGCTACACAGTAAGTCCTATGTAAAATAGGTCACTAATACTTTGACATATAGGTAACAATACTCTGGCCACCTGATGCCCAGAGCCAACTCATTGGAAAAGACCCTGATGCTGGGAAAGATTGAAAGCAGGAGGAGAAGGGGACAACAGACGATGAGATAGTTGGATGGCATCACCAATTCATGCACATGAGTTTGAGCAAGCTCTGGGAGATGATGAAGGATAGGGAAGCCTGGTGTGCTGCAGTCCATGGTGTTGCAAAGAGTCAGACATGACTGAGCAACTGAACAACATTTTCCATATACTAGTGTGTATATATCAATCCCAATCTCCCAATTTACCTCTCCTCCTTCCTTATGCCCTTGTAACCATAAGTTTGTTTTCTACATCTGTGACTCTATTTCTGTTTTGTAAATAAGTTCACTGATTTTCTTCCCGTTAATCTAAACCATCTTCTGCTTGGTGGCAAAGGAATTAACAGAAATTTAACTCTCCATGATTTAGGCTGGAACAACATTTTTTATTTTATGGGTGTAAGGTTCTATTGTTTATACGGTCAAGGTTTTTGAATCATGACATACAGCATGAGAAAGGTAATTCAATTTATCAGCTAAAGGCCTGGCTTACTGTTAAAAGACCCATCCTAAGTGAGTAAGAAGAAATTCTCTAGCACTAAATGAACATGCTTCATCTGCATTATCTCCCTCTCCTTCCTTCTTGAAATGTCCTGGTATTCCCCATTGATCTAAGTTAAGCTCATATCCCTCCTATGCCATCATGTCTTATCTGCCATGACAGCATTTATCCACAGTACTTTTTCATTCTGCAACTCTCTTTGTGATTAACCAATAACTCTTAAGGGATGGGTACCTTTTGAGCATGGAAGACCCTCCAGATGGGCCTCAAATTGGTTTCAAATATAAGTTCTTTATTTATGCTCACTAAACATTTTGCAAAATTTGACAAATTTTTGTGTTCAACCAATACACTAAGGGAGTTATTAAAACCTACAAAAATTTGGTACTCATAAACTAAAAGGCTTCCTTAGTGGCTCAGACAGTAAAGAATTTGCCTGCAATGCAGGAGAACCTGGGTTTGATACCTGGGTCGGGAAGATCCCTGGAGAAGAGAATGGTTATGCATTCCAGTATTCTTGCATGGAGAATTCCATGGACAGAGGAGCCTGATGTCCACACAAATCTAGGCATCATTCTTCCATTTATTAAATGCCTATGATGCACTAGGTAGGTGTCTAGGCTCATATTTTAAAAACTCTTACAAAGCATGAACGCACAGATATTTGAAATTCCTGCAAACGGTGGGACGGACATCTGTTACCATCATACCATCAGTTGTCTTGAGGTGACTTCAGATTGAAATTGCTTGTATTCTTTTTAGTTCTTAAACGATAAATCACTGTTGGTTTAGCTCTTTTATTAGCAATTTGATTTGTTATTGATTAACCAGACAGCAACTAGTGATGAGTATCTGCACCAGCAGTATTTTTTACTGCAGCATTTCAATAATTAGACATGCAAGCATGTGATTCAAGTATACCTCTCTTTCATGCTTATATTGAAAAACTAGATTTGAATATACCACCCTCCAAGCTAAAATTACTTGTATACTGACTTTTCATTACATTCATCTAATTTTTTACACAGAAATTTGAAAATGGCTAAGGTAAATGATCTTGGGGTTTGTGGCTCCACTTAAATGTAGGACTGGGTCAGTAAAGTATAAAACTATTGGTCTAAATCACTTAGTGGGATCCTAGTTGCCTGTTTTCTCTAAATACTCATGTGGGCATTATATCAACTTATGCCTTAAAATTCACTGGACTATAATTCCCTGTGGATCAGGGTTCTGTCTCATGACTTCACAGTACTCTGCCCTATGCCGACATGTTGACATGTCCTTAATGAATATTTGATTGATTGATTTGCTACATGACTGACACAGAATTGAACCTAATGTCTAAAACTTAGTCATATAAGGCAAGTTTGTATAATGAATACATGTCTTTCATTCCTTGAGGCATGTCTGTTTCTTAAGATGGTTAGTTAATTTTAATTAATGTCAAAAATGTTGATAGAGTTTTGCTGCTGGTGAAGTACCAAATGTAATAGGTAAAAACAAAAACAAAAAAATAAGGAAACATTAAAAAAAATTCCTGATGCTTACCTAGTTTCCTATTGAACCTCACTGTCATACTAGAAATTGTGAGTTGTTAATGCATGTATAGACTTTAAGGATGAAATTGCTAATAATAAAAGAAAATATTAAAAGCCAGCATTGTAGCTCAGAATTAATGGTCCTGTAGACAAACTGTGGACAAAATTTCACCTGAAATATTTATTATTGATATCATTCAAAAATAAGATGGACTAAAAAAATTTAAAAAAAAAATTAAAAAAAAAAAAAAAAGATGGACTGATGTACCAAGGTGCTCAAGGGATTAGATTATCTGCAATTCCTTTTTAGGAAACTACAGTAACAAAATGCATTTTAGGAAAAAATAATTTAAACGAAGTTCTTGAACCCTAGTGTATTCAATCAAATCAAGCAATATTCACCAACATTTTTGACTCGATGATAAATGATACAGAAAAATATATAAGGGAAGCAAAAGACATGTTGACAACTGGCAAAGCAGCAGGATGACTATGAACTGACAAGGTTTACAAACAGTGACTTCTTACTGCGTATTAATGAACTGAAATTAATTAGCTAGATCATTCGGACTCCATTTTGATTCCCAATTATTGCGTTATTTCTTTAAAGAAAAATGGATGCAAAATTATAAGGTAACATTGCGTGTGTGTGTGTATTAGTTGCTCAGTTGTGTCTGAATCTTTGTGACCCCATGGACTGTAGCCCACCAGGCTCCTCTATCCATGGAATTCTCCAGGCAAGAATACTGGAGTGGGTTGCCATCTCCTTCTCCAAGGGCTCTCCCTGACCCAGGGATCAAACCTGGGTCTCCTGCACTGCAGGCAGATTCTTTGCCATCTGAGCCACCAGAGAAGACATAGACAAGGTAACTATGTCATATGTCATATGTCAAGGTAACTTTAGACACTGAAAACATCAGGTTTTTTGAAATTACTTTCTAATTTACCCCCAACAGTTCAATGACAAATTCTCCAAGAATATCTGATGGTTCTATTTTCTAACTGCCACCTACCTCGTATTACAAAACCGAAGGTATTTCCTTCTTTGTGTAACGTGACTTCCACTGTTCGGAAAATAACACTCGATCCTTGAACAGCTGCAAACAGGAAAAAGAGAGGGAAATAAGTCTTATTTCATAATAATATTTCTAGATTTCTAGATAAAACACAACAGATTTTTTGTTGCAAATAATTCTTATTGAGTAATTAAACAGTTAAAAAATCTGTTTTTAGAGAAAATATCAGAACAAAATTGGAATGACATACAAATATCATAAAATAGTCATCTGTATAAATGACTTATATAATTAAGGTCCAGGTAGAATCAAAACCAGAGATACTTCCTTTCCTCCTGTGTAGCCAGTTTTTAGAGCCTAATATTCACATTGTTAAAAATCTATATAACAAGACAGACAATCTTCATGTGATAAATATAATTGTTTCCCCTTTGTATTATGTAAAAGTTATACAAAATTTTTGTAAGACTTACAAAATAATTAATGTTTTATGTTTATTTTTTTATTACTTACAACATTTTATAGAAAGAACACATCTGAATACCATTCTAATTGGTGATGACAACTGGATAACACTCATAAAACATAACTGTTCTTGAGTAACTAATAATTATCTTTTTTGCAGCTAGCACAAGAAGAAAAGTATTAGTCTCAGATTGCCATTAATAGGTTAAGCTGATGCAAACTGATTTTCTGACATGATGCATAGCAATTAAACAAAGACATCAATAACCCAAATGAAACTTGGAGAGTAAAAGAATTTTGAAGTACATTCAAAATATTACTAACTAATAAAATAAAGATCTACTTAATTTTACTTGATACCATCATGCTTAGGTTATGTTTGCCTGGTTATTGGTCTCGTTTCACAAAATGAAATTGCATTGCCAAGTTGCTCTCTCTAATTACATTATACACAGTATGAGGAGATAAGTTATATCATGAGCTTCCCTGGTGGCTCAGAAGATAAAGAGTCCATCTGCAATGCAGGAGAACTCAGTTTGATCCCTGGGTCAGGAATAACCTCTGGAGAAGGGAATGGCTCCTCACTCCACTATCAACAAGAAACTTACAGACAAAATTTAAAGGCATCTTTGAAAAGAACATTTCTTTCCACTCATAAGAATAAAAAATAATTTTAACGAAGCATTAATTACAATTACTTTTTAACTATCATAAATTACGAATCCTTAAAGGAGTGGACACGATTATGAACAGCACACAGGTAAATTCACAAAACTGGACACATGCAGCTGGAACACAAAGTACAATAAGAACTTGGATTTGCTGAAAGTCAATATAAACTTACAGCTGAATAAAACGTTTTCGTATACTGCTGATTTAATTAAATGTCATATTCTTGCTATCAGGGGGATTTCAGTTTATTCTAACCAGCTAGGAGCAGTGCATACAAATAGTCAAAAGAATTGAGATACAGTTTTAATTAAATTAAAAAAAAAAAACTGAGTTCAAAACGAATGTTTTCTTATTTCCATGACCCAACAAGCCGCTTGAAGAAATTGGTTAAGAACATGATCTTTCTGTTCCTATTAAGGAAGAAATAGGGAGAAATAAGGGAGAAATAATTAATGAGCATCTATGGAATGTTTTCTCTGTGCCAGAAACTCTGAAAGTGGTTTACAAATTGTATTTAATTTAATCATTAAATCAACTTTCAATTATATACAACCAAATTCTAATTCTGGGCCACCTGTCCTTGTTGGCTGAATATCTGTTCTGGGGAAGCAAAGCACCGTAATTTTAATTTTGCATGAACTAAATCTTGCTGACCACAAAATCTTACAATCAAATCTAAAGTCAATATGAAGACTTTAGGGATTATCTACAGCTTTAGATTATCCACACTATTGCTCTTCATCACGGGCAAAGAAAAATGGGAATCCTGACTACATTTTAATATACTTAATGAAATAGATTTGGTCTTTATAATTTACATTTGTGTGACTCGCTCTTTGTGACTGAAGTTTCATATTCAGCACCAGACATCTGTTTGGCCATGTGAATTCTATTCATAACTTCACATGTGCATGTGGACACAGAGATGCAACTAAGGGGCTTACCCAAAGAATCAAACTGAGCACATAAAAGGCCGAGGTAGAACCAATTTTATAACGCAACAATACTCCTCAGTATTTTAGTTGTTCTGATGCCCCTTGTTTCTATACGTGCATATGTATGTATTTCTATATCATAAAGTGACACTCTATTTTGTTATGGTAGGTTTGGTTTTTCTAAATTATATACTACTCCCCCGCCTCCCCAACACCTACACCTATAGGAGAAAGAAGTTGTGCACTTTCCTACCTCATTTCGTTGGTTTTGCATTGCTAACTTGCTTTGGCCAATGCAGTGTTAGGGGATGTGAGCAACGTCTGCAAATGTGCTCCTGTGGTTCGGCTTGTCTTGTCTGCCTTCTGCAGCTGGCACAGGAAGGGCTTCCCTTGGGTAGCTGATGCTCCCTCAGACTACATCCCCTAATGAACCACGTGGAGAAGACCTGGGATGACCCCCTGTCCCCCCAACCATATCAACATCATCACCATTGTCATCATCATCTAGTCTTTCTCTCTCTCTTCGAATTAGACATGAGAAGTAATCAGGCTGTCACAGGGACATGCCTTAACACATTTATTTGAATTACGGAAGGACTCCTTCTGATAAAAAAGCTAGCCTGATTTAACTGATGGTTTAGTGGCGAGGACTGCCTTTGACAATAAAATTCCATGGCTGACATTTTTCATAAAACAAATGAGATAAATCTATTGCTCTAAGATTTGAATGGATGTGGTATTTAAAGATGTATAAAATAATCCTCATGCCAAAATTATATGCTGTCTAACTACTAAAGCTTATCATAAAGAATTTTAGGTGTTAACTAAAAAGTGGATGAGAATTAGGTAATATTTCAAAATTCTTTAAGGGTTATGGGAAAAAAAAATTGAAGGCACTCCTCTAGACCAACTTTGAACATACAAATGCCCAAGATACAGTCTGGTAACATTCTCTCTAAATACAGCCTTGACATACCACATAATTCTAAGCTTATGGAGGTCGACTATTTCATTGTCATTAAGAAACTGAGTATCAGAAAAGGGGAGTTGCTTACCCAGGGTCACAGTTCCATTTTTCTTCCATCTGCTCTCTCTCTCTGTGTATCGCTTTCTCTCTTTCTCCCTCTCTTTCATACACACACACACACACACACACACAGACACACACACAGGGTCACAGTTCCATTTTTCTTCCATCTGCTCTCTCTCTCTCTGGATCGCTTTCTCTCTTTCTCCCTCTCTTTCATACACACACACACACACACACACACACACACACACTCTCTCTCTCTCTCTCTCTCTCTCTCTCTCATACGGACCTTTCTCCAATTCCTGCTGGACTATGGGGCTGGCTAAGCCTCAGATTGCTGTGATTCTTGAGAGAGTTACAGTCTTGGCCTTGGGTGGCCTATCTTTCAGCAGGCAGCTCTCTCCCTGGGGTCTGGCTTGTGCCTGCTCTAGCTGTCTGAGTTCAGTGAAAGGGAGCCTTATTAATCCCTTCGATCTCCCTGAACGCAAAGATCTTATTAATTTATCTAAACATAATAGAAAGAGACAGAGATAATCCTTGGCGAATAGACCTCTGCTATCTGATTTCTACTAAAAACTCCACACTTTTGTGTTTAAAAATATTTTCTCTTTTTCCATCAGCTTTATTGTGTGAGGGAGAAAAGGCAGGTATAATCACCAAGTCAGGAGAGGTTTTAACCCCTGGATATTTCTGATGTCCACCCTCTCCTCTTTAACTCTATTAATGCTATATTTATTCAGAGTATCACCTCTCTTTTGGAAAACTGTAATAGCTTGGGGGCTCATAGCTTCCATTTGACCTCTTAAAATAAGTCTAAAAACTCTCATCTAGGGGGTTCTCCTGGTGGTCCAGTGGTTAAGACTCCACGCTTCCACTGCTGGGGGCATGGGTTTGATACCTGGTTGGGAAACTAAGATCCCACGTGCCGTGTGGCATAGCCAAAACATAATAATAAACCAAAACCAAAACTCTGATCTGAGGATGCTGCTCCTTGGCCTTAAAACCTTAAAAAAAAGGCCCCTTGTTGTCCACCATTCACGGCTTACAAGGCCCTCCTTCACTTTGTTCCTGTTTACCTCACTGACCTCGTCCCTCTGAGGCCCTCTCTTTCCTTTCGTGTTCCAGTAATTCCAAACTGGAGATTCAACCTGTGAACTAGACTATCTTCATACTTCCTTGCCATATGCTATGCCTGGAGTGTTAGTCTTCCTACTGGACCTGCATAAATGCCTTCTAATCTACTGTGAAATCCCTAGCTCTGGACAACCCAAAATGCTCAGCAAATCTCCACAACTGCCTTATCCTGAGAGCGATACTAAGAGTTCCTCTTAGGAACAGGTTGTGTTTAATTGATATGCATGTACACAGTGGAATAAAAACGCTTAATCAGAGAGCATTAACTCTAGATATTTGACTCCTCTTAACTCCTAGGCAGTGGTTTAAGATAGTGATTTCAAAACAAACTGACTTTAAGTTCAAGAAAACATAGTACTTTCAGTGTAAAAATAACAACAACAACAATAATAATGGTAATATGGCTAAGATACATTATGGCTTACGGAGTCTGTGCTTATGATCTAAATACATGGTCACAGCCTTGAAATCTTACAAAAATTCTACATCCATTACAGTCATTTTGTAGCTGAGAAACCTATAGCTCAGTGAACTTGTTAATAATTTTCCCAAGGTCACAAAGCTAGAAAGGGACAAAACTGACACTTAACCAGTGACACAGTTCAAGCTCTCAACACTATTTTACTGCCGGCTCTTACTGAAAATAAAAACGCTGTAGCAAAGTTTTAGAACTCAGATTCCAATTGATTTTGTTATAAAGTCACCATGAGATTTTCGGTGTTAGATTTTATGTTAAGAATAAGAACTGGTGATTGGTGTGTATTATACATTCACTCTCTGAGTGCTATCTCCTAATCCCAAAGCCTCAAACATCATCTCTAGTCCCATTACTCTTAAATTTACTTTTCTACTCTAGATCTTTCTCACAAATGCCAAACTGTATCTCCAGCATTTTCTTGACATTTTCTCTTAGCATGTCAAATAGGCACCTCAGCTGTAGTATTTTAAACAATGAACTTCTTAAAAAATTTTTTTAAAAATATTATTTATTTAGTTTGGCCATGCTGCACAGCTTGTGCAATCTGAGTTTCCCCAGTTAGGTATTGAACCTGGGCACCCTGCATTGGAAGCACAGAGGCCTAATCACTGGACCACAAGGCAATTTCCTCCAGCAATGGACTTCTGATCTTCTCCTCACAAGACAGCTCTGCCCACATTCTTATCCACCCCCATTAATGGCAACTCCATCCTTCAGTTGCTCAGGCTTAAAACCTTCCGATGGTCCTTGACTTTTCTCTTTCTGCAGGTGCTCAGTTGTGTCTGACTCTTGGTGACCCCATGGACTGTAGCCCACCAGGCTTGTCTGTCCATGGGGATTCTCCAGGCAAGAATACAGGGGATCTTCCCAGCCTAGGGATTGAACCAGGGTCTCCTGCATTGCAGGCAGATTCTTTACCAGCTGAGCTACCAGAGACGCCCCCTCTTTCTGCATAACCCACATTAAATTAATCAGGAAATCCTGTTGGTTCTGTCTCCAAAATAGATGGGGAATCTGAGTGCTTTTCACCATTTCGTCCATCATCCTTCACCTGGATCGCTGCAGTAGTCCTCCAAATGGTCTCCCAAGCTTCTACCTTTGACTCTGCAGTCTATTCTCAACACAGCAGCCAGAGGAATCTTTGAAAACGTTAATCAGAGCATGCCACTCCTCTGCCCAAACCATACAATGCTTTCCTGCACCATTCAGAGCAACACTCAAGGTCCCTCCATTGGCCTACGTGGATGCTCCACCCTTTACGCTTCTCACCGCCTCCCCCGCTTCTCTTCCTGCTTACTCTGTTTCAGCCACACTGGCCTTCTTTATGTTTCTAGAAGTAGGCCAGATTATTGGCCAGGTTATTATTCTAATCTGGCCAAACAAAAGGCCAGATTATTCCTGTCTTTTGATTTTAGCACTGGCATTTTCTTCTTTCTGGAACTCTTTTAACTCGGAAAACCATATAGCTAATTTCCTCACCTCCTTCCAGTCACCGATTAATATCACTTTCTCAATGAAACTGTTCCTAACCACTCTACTTCACATTGCCAATGACACTCCCCGCCCACACTCCCAACCCCTTTCCTTGCTTTATTTTTTTTCCCCCACAGCATTCATGACCCATAACATTCATACTACATACAGCTGATCCTTGAACAACATAGTCTGAACAGTGTGGGTCCATGTACCTGTGGATTTTTTCAATAGTAAATCCTATAGTACTGCACTATACCTCTTTGGTTCAATCTAGGTTATGGAAGAACCTTGGTTTTGGAGGAACCATATATATGGAGGGTCAAATATAAGTTGTGCATTGATTTTCGACTGCAAGGAGGACTGGCACTTCTCACCCCCTCACTGTTCAAGGATCAATTGTAATTAACTTATTTATTGTGGTTTTATTTTATTTTCTGTCTTCCTCTAGTAGCAGCAGTAGTGCTAGTCTCCTCAGCCGTGTTTGACTCTTTGCGATCCCATGGCCTGGGGCTTGCCAGACTCCTCTGTCCATGGAATTCTCCAGGCAAGAATACTGGAGTTGGCTGCTATTTTCTCCTCCAGAGGATCTTCCCAACCCAGGGATGGAACCTGGGTCTCCTGCACTGAGGCAGATTCTTTACCATCTGCAGCACCAGGGAAGTCCCTCCTAGAGTGTAAATTCTACTGACATTCATTGAGGGATAGGCTGGAACATGGTAATGCTCAATAAGTCATCACTAAACAAATGAATTATCACCAGTTATTAATAATCAGTCTCAGTTCTCAGTAGTACAGAAGAGCAAAGCTCTGACTTCGGGACCTACTAGTTTGGGAAAACGTATTTAACTTAAGCATCTGTAAAATGAGAATAATAATGATAATAATGCCTACCTTATAGTTTTGATTGATTTGTATATGTATTATTTACCAAACATTTTTATATTGCCAGGTACTGTCCTAAATGCTTTACAAACGCTAACTCTTTTAACCCTCATAACAGATCCATGAGTAATATCATAGGTTACTAAAATCATCCCCATTTTTCAGATGTGCAAAGTGAAACAGAAGAAGCTTAAGTAACTTTCTCAAAGGCATGCAGCTAGTAAAAACTGGAGCCAGGAATTGACTGTCTATTTGAACTAAAGTTCAGCTCTGATGTTCACAGATGGCTTTAATGAAACACGAGTCCTAGATAATTTCATCATCATTTATGCTCTTTAACATTCTTCCAGAGTAGGCAACAGAAAATCAGATAATTTTTTAAATATTAAGAAAGTATGCTCTGCTGTTCCTGTAATAAGACAACGATAGCAAAAGAGAAAAAAAAAAGGAGAACCAAGAGTTTGGGGCAAAAACATGGTGCAGCTGTTCTGCCTCAGGCCATGATGACTTACAGACTGGCGGCAGCTCATACTCCACCTCCAGAACCACTCTTTCCCCGACATTCTTCAGCAGGCTGATGATCTCATCGTGGCGGAATTTGGCCAGGTTGATGCCATTCACTGCTTTGATGTAGTCACCCACATCCAACTGATCACTTCTGCAAAACAAAGAGTCGCTTCAGTGGAGCTCTCCTCCTCATGGGCCAGTCCGTATTTCCCACTTTGCTATCATGGATAAACTGCAAGCCCAGAAGGACGACACAGCAGGGTCCCTGCCTCCTAGGATGCGGCTGGTTCTAAGGGCAGGAGTGCAGCTGAGGGTGGATGAGACGCTCAGGGATCCCTCTCATTCGTGCAGACTGTATGCTTTCTAAGCCCTCTACTGCATCTGCTGCTATCTCTGACTTTTCTCCCTAAGCCTTTAGCTCTTTTATTTTTAAAGAGCATCAAAAAGTGAAATAAAGAGAAAATTATCTTCAGTTGCTCTGCCCCTAAAGAGTCGGTTCTCCTGGGGCAGATTATCTGTATCCTGGACACACCAGAAGTTTTCCTTTCTTCTTATTCCCTTTCAGTGTTGCTGCTTGCCTTTTGGACATTTCACCACTTTTGGTATCTTCACTAGAAGTATGTTCAGGGCCATATTAGAAGGTCATTTTATTTTGCTATTTATTACTTATAGCAGGACTGATTTCAAAAAGTATCAGTGAAGAAATTACAGTGAAATCACAGGGATTCAGTAACAGACTCCTCCTTCCTCACCATCATAATAGAACTGTGGCTACTTTGGGGCGTTTAGTCAAACTCTACCTCTAAACCAAGAGCAGGCAGCAAGACCAATGACAGGACTTAATCCAATAATATGTTCTCCCCAAATAAGAATAACAAATTCATTTGCTTTACATTAGCCCAGCTCCACTCATCCTCTCTTCAGAACCTCCATAATCCTCTCTAGTCTACGGTACACATGGGCACTCTTAACTCAGGTTTACTGACTGACATTTTTTTGGCAACTTAACTGTCTCATGCACTGTGACAACTCTTATTGCTTTTTACTATTGTTGTTGCTTTTTACTATTACACAATGTGATTATTGCTCCCAAACTTTTCATGTTTTTTTTTTTTTTAAATACCCTATTTCCCTCAGTAGATTATAAACCCCCAAGGGCAGGTATCTTATCTTGACTTATTTTGGTTTACTACCTGTGAAATGGTAGTGGCTTAAACAATAAATATTTGGTGATCAATAATACTACAACTGGCAGAGTGTTACTTTTAATTATAGGATCAATACATGTGTGAACGACTTTCTCACCCTCTCCTTTGCCAGTCATGCTTGCTTTAGGGGCTAACAAAGAAACTTTGGAGACACACGAAGTTCCAGCATCACAAATTGGCTATGACTGTTAAAAATTCAAGGAGGCTATGGTAGAAAGAAATCTCTTAAAAACCATATTGGAAAATAACATAAAAATAATATGTGTGCATGTATGTGTGCGTGTGCTCAGTTCTGTCTGACTCCTTGTGACCCCATGGACTATAGCCCACCAGGTTCCTCTGTCCATGAAAATTTCCATGTAAGAATACTGGAGCAGATTGCCATTTCTTTCTCTAGGGGATCTTCCCGACTCAGGGATTGAACCCATATCTCTTGTGACTCCTGCATCAGCAGGCAGATTCATTACTACTGCACCATCCGGGAAGCCCTGTATATATATTCATATGTATAACTGAATCACTTTGATGTACAGCAGAAATTAACACATTTAAAATTACCTATACTTAAATTTTTTTTTAAATGCACCCCCGCCCCGCCACAAACCCTGAAGGAAGACGACTAAGTTGCTTGTGTTGACATCAACTTGGTTTTACAAACAGTACTGTAGATCATGGAGCAATCAATTGGCTTGAGCTTATAACCTGTACAAGTAGGTTGATCATTGAAAATGACCACTATTTCAGGTGGCACTTAATAAGGTAAGAACTCTAAAACTTAATTTGGGATTCTGCAGACACGAATAATGGTGTCCAGGATTTAAGGGACATTAACCTCACTGCCATGAAATTAAAAGACGCTTACTCCTTGGAAGAAAAGTTATGACCAACCTAGATAGCATATTCAAAAGCAGAGACATTACTTTGCTGACTAAGGTCCGTCTAGTCAAGGCTATGGTTTTTCCAGTAGTCATGTATGGATGTGAGAGCTGGACTGTGAAGAAGGCTGAGCATGGAAGAATTTATGTTTTTGAACTGTGGTGTTGCAGAAGACTCTTGAGAGTCCCTTGGACTGCAAGAAGACCCAACCAGTCCATTCTGAAGATCAGCCCTGGGATTTCTTTGGAAGGAATGATGCTGAAGCTGAAACTCCGTACTTTGGCCACCTCATGGGAAGAGTTGACTCATTGGAAAAGACTCTGATGCTGGGAGGGATTGGGGGCAGGAGGAGAAGGGGACGACAGAGGATAAGATGGCTGGATGGCATCACGGACTCGATGGACGTGAGTCTGAGTGAACTCCGGGAGATGGTGATGGACAGGGAGGCCTGGCGTGCTGCGATTCATGGGGTCGCAAAGAGTCGGACACGACTGAGTGACTGCATTGGACTGAACCGAACCTCACTCTGAATGAAACCGCACCATTCCACCCTTTCTTTCTGACGCAGATTTCGATTCTGTCCACAAAGCAAGCCCACCCCTGGCCAGCGCCCAGGATGCTCTGTTGCCATCAAGAACCAGTGCAAGCTGCAGTCCAGTAGGAACAAGGACAAAACCAGCCCTTCTCAGCTAAGCCTTCTGCCCTTCTGGAAATCATCTCTTTGTCCCGATGAAAGGGAAACCTCACAAGTAGAAAAGCTGAGAGTATGTAAGACAAGTAAATTGTTACTGAGACACTTGGAGCTGGGCCTCTCTTGCTGTCTGGGCTCATCATGTGGTAGTTTCTCCTGTCCACAGAATATGGGTCACCTACTCCCCGTCAGATGACTGGACTGTCTCACTCCCACTGCAGTAGGGGCACATTTGAGGACTAAATCCATTCAGGTGGCTGTTTTTGTTTTTTTTTTTTTTTAAGATTTTTTTTAATGTGGTCCATTAAAAAAATCTTTACTGAATGTATTACAATATTGTTTTCGTTTTATGCTTTGGTTTTCTGGCCACAAGGCATGTGGGATCTTAGCTCCTCGACCAGGGATCAAACCTGCACCCTTTGCACTGGCAGGTGAAGTCTTCACCACTGTGCTGCCAGAGAAGTCCAGACACAAGCATTTTAAAATTAATATCTTAGGAGGACTTGAGTGCTCTTGAGATGACACAAGAGCTCGCTGGTGACTTTGGCATGGGCCAGAAAAGCCATCATTCTGAAATCTGCCTCCTCCCCACCCCCCATGCTTCCACCTGGCAGATGGCAGTGTCATTTATCTATTAGTGACCTTTTCTGATGGAGCTTTAAGTTCTGAATTAATTATACCTTCATTCCTTTTTCTACATTTCCCTGCCATGCAGTTACCTAGCAGCGATTCCTCCTTGCCGCAGATTAGATACTCTGGGTTTGCCATCCTTGTCAATTCCGCCCGAGACCGTCAGCCCAAGGGTAGTGCCTTCCTTCTTCATCAGTTCAACCACAGTGGAGCCCTTGAATTCCTCTGTTAAAAGAAAATAATCTGCTTTAGTAAGTGACAGCAGAAACACAAGGGGTAGTCTTTGTGGGTGGTGAGGTGATTCCTCCCCACAAACACTCTGCATTTTTTCTTTTGTGGGAAAAGTTCTGCGGCCTCTTTTCCATTGCAATTTGCGGAGTGCCTTGTAAAGATGAGCATGCAAATAAAGCGGAGCAGCAATTCCTCTAAAGGTTATTAAAATGGGTACCAGTGGAGTGCTTCGTTCTAGATTCACAATAAATAGTCTGACATGGCTTATGTACAAGGATAATATTCGCCCTTTGTTTCCTGTCATTCTGAAGTGACTTTCTCTCGTGTTTCTCCTTGTAACTCTGAAGGGAGCAATTGCGAGTCATAACGTAAAGGGGCTGGAATGGAATTTTAAATAATAATACAGTGCAGCAGCAGACTCCAAGTTTGTGATACCTTGTAGCTGAGGAAGATGAATGACATAAGAGAAGAGCTTTCTACAAGTTCAAGGAAAATATTATTGACTCTAGTTTTTCTTTTTTTTTTTGGTCTTTCAGAAAACAAAGTACAATAGCATTATTTTACAACTTACATCATTTCTTACAAAATGTGTCACACTATATTAAGGCAAGGTTGGTCCTCAGAATCCCCAGGGAATTCTGTTAATTCTCATTCTCTCCTGAAATTTTTAAATGCTACCAATCTTTTGGGGGTCATATCTACAAACCAAGTATGCATGCATGCTCAGTTGGTCCCACTCTTTGTGACCCTAGGGACTGCAGCCCCACCTGGCTCCTTTGTCCATGGGATTTCCTAGGTTAAGAATACTGGAGCGGGTTGCAATTTCCTACTCCAGGGGATCTTCCTGAACCAGGGATTGAACCTGTGTCTCTTGCATCTCTTGCACTGGCAGGTGGATTCTTTACCACTGTGTCACCAGGGAAGCCCCACACACCAAGAGAGAAGCCAAATCTTTTGATTGAAGGCACCACAGAAAGAAAACTTGACTCTCCTTGCTTTCAGAAATAGAAATGCCTTAACAGTTACCCATCCAGAGGTTAACTATGACAAGCATTGTTTCAAAATTCTGTTTGTTATCCCCAACTCTGCATACACTCTCTGGGTAGGAATGGGGAAACTCAACAGTTTTCCAACTCTTCCTGAATCAGGTTATGAATTTCAGGGGTTATGAACTCCTAGGACATCAGAGATTCTCATGTTAAAATGCAAGAATAGGCTTTCCTTTTCAAAGTCAAAAAAGCGAAAAGTATTTGCACACCTCTGCCCTTTTCTTAACTACATATGTCAGTGTTAATTATCCTTTCAAAATTTTATGAGTGCATATCATAAAGGTTTTTGAATTATTGCTGCTGGTCTCCCATCCAATTAGCCAATAAAAAAGTCAAATTGTGTTAGGGAAAGAAATAATTTCTCATCTTGTCTAGTGAGAACAGAGTACCTGGGAAAAGAAGACAGGGACAGGCCACTGATTTCGATGTATTAATGTCAGTCTAGGCTGGGGATTGCCAGCCTTGCATACTTCTCTTTTCATGGCAGTTTCAGGACACTGCATACCTGAGTTGTTGCTGATTTAAAACAGAACCCAAGGAAGAGCCTATGAGTGTGAGTGACATCAGCTGCATTTACTACCTTTTGAATGAGAGATCAAACAATGATTGAAATTCAAGAAGTAAAATTCTCTGAGTGCTGAAGAAGTGATGCTTTTGAACTGTGGTGCTGGAGAAGATTGAGAGTTTCTTGGACAGCAAGGAGATCAAACCAGTCAATCCTAAAGGAAATCAACCCTGAATATTCACTGGAAGGACTGATGCTGAAGCTGAAGCTCGAATACTTTGGCACCTGATGCAAAGAGCAGACTCGCTGGAAAAGACCCTGACGCTGAGGAGGGCAAGAGGAGAAGGGCGTGACAGAGGACGCAGTGGATGGACTGCATCAGCAATGCAATGGACGTGAGTTTGAGCAAACTCTGGGAGATGGTGGAGGAGAGGGAAGCCTGGCGTGCTGCAGTTCACGGGATGACAGAGTTGGACACGACTCAGCGACTGAACAAGAAGTAAAATTCTTGTTGAGTATATAAAAGCACAGGGCTTTTTACATCGTTGACCAGGTGCATTTGTAACAAAAGTCCATGACAGTGTGCAGTTCACATGCCCCCTCAACACAGAACAAAGCCACCCTCTCTGCACTCCATAAAGGAATACACAGGCACAACTGATAGCTGAAGAGGTCAGCTTAACAAGCAACCCCTGTGAGTCCTCCTTGGCAAAAGGCTAGGTAAAAATAAGGTTAACAATAAAAGAATGAAAATTACAAAATAGATGATGGCTATTCACATTACAGAGACATAATGTGTTCAACAACTCTGCCCAACGAAAGAATTTTTCGCATTTTCTTTAACTATGTAGATTGATTCCCTTTGGTTAAGCAGTTTATTACAGAGCTGTACTTGAGGAGTTGGGAGCCTTGGTTTTTAAGGGTATGTCTTAAAGGTCAATTAGAAATACATAGAGAAGCAAGTCTTAAACAGTAACAAGCAAGTGAGAATTAAGTTTCAATTAATAAGAACTTCACTCCTACTCAGGTTTTCAAGAGTGTACTTTCTGGATAACATGGGATATAGGACATGAAAAGAAAGTGAAAGTTGCTCAGTCGTGTCTGACCCTTTGCAACTCCATGGACCTTCCAAAGGATCTTCCCAACCCAGGAATTGAACTGGGGTCTCCTGCATTGCAGGTGGATTCTTTACCAACTGAGTTATCAGGGAAGCCCCATAGATTCAGCCTTATAAGATGCGGATGATGCAATTTTCTCCAGAAGGTATCTAGGTCCTTCCCAGACCTCTGGCTGAATCTGAGAATCTAGAAAAGCTAAATTCAATGAGTTTAATTTGATCTCTGTTAAAATACAAATCCATCGGGTTACTTTTAAAACTAATAATAGTCAATTACCCTCTTGTTTAAAAAGATTTCAAACCTTTCCCCAATAGTTAGTTCTAATAACACGAAAGAAAACATTAATGTACTGTACCACTTAACTGAGTAATTTGTGTACTCACCGATTCTAGCATTTACTAAGTGCTTACTATGAACTAGACGATGAAACTCAAAGATGGAAAAAGTCAGAGGTTCTTAAAGCGCAGCCACAGAGGCAAATGAATCAGAGAGCACCACGCCACAGTGTGGGTTGTGGGGGAGGCGGCCACAGAGGAGGTGGTCTTGGCAACAATGTGAAATGAAGATTTGCTGTTCCAAATATAACATCAATTTCACAATTTTGTCTTCTGTCTAATTCGTCTGTATTTATCTATTAGGATTAGCAGAGTAGAACAGACCAAAGGGGGAATCTAAATTAGGCAAAACTCAGGAGTAAGGATAGAATATTGTCGCAAGAAAATGTGCTGAATCACAAGAATGTTAACTGCCAATAAATATCTCCAGACCCTGCAGGACTGACTAAATCATTTATGGGTGTTTCCGAAAGGGAGAGGAGAAAAGCAGCAGTGTGGAGAGGGAGGAACAGGCTTCTTGAGTTGGCTTTCTGCTAACCTGCAAGCTCCACTACACTAATCAATCATTTTATGTCTTTTTTGGTATTTAATGTTTGCATAATGACCTAATGGCGAGGAGAAATGAAGAGAGATGCATTCATTTGCATGAGTTCCCTTGTATAGCAAGGTTTACTGAACAAAACTCACAGTGAAACACGTCAGTATATACTGACAATTTCTTTCTTTGTGATTTAAATTGCAAATGTCCCTCCCCAAATTAAGAGGACTCTAGTAAAGATGGCAGTCTCTCCATATTAGCAAGCAGCTCAGGGAACAGATGATGCTCAACTGGCGAGGAATGAGCCGGTTGTGGATTTGACATTTTCTGCAATCACCATGTTTAATTATCTTAGAAAAGAAATTGCAGGTTTACATGCATACCAGTACACACTCAACCAATAAGAATCTCACTGCTAGAATGAAATTTAGTTGTTTGCTGTTTTTCTTTGGGCTTGTAATTCAATCCTCTTTAAACTCTGGAAAGTTTTAAGAGAAGTAACAGTGATACCTGGCAAAAACAAGAGAAGTATGAAAAATTCTTGCAAATGAATAAGAAAATTCAATAACATAGGTGGTTAAAAATTAATATGCAGAAAACCATAGCCTTTTACAAACAAACACCAACTAGTTAATGTTCTTGGAAAAGAAAAAAACTCCATTTACAATAGCCAAAAAACTAAAATCCCTAAGGAAAAAAAAAAGAAAAATAGCACGATCTCTGTGAAGAAAACTTTAAAACACTTCTGGAGGGAATACAAGACCAGAACAAAAGAAAAGGTATCCCATTCATTCATTCATTCACTTGGTAAAAACTGAGCACTTACTATGTACCAGGCACTGTTTGGAGATACAGAACTCAACCAAACAGAGAAAATCTCAGATATCAAGGAACTGATATTCCATAACCCAATGTAAAAAATACGCCAATTCTCCCTAAATTATAAAGTTCACAATATCAATAAAAACGCCAATAGGATTTGTGGGCACAAGGTGTATTTTACATTATTGCAAAAATGGAACATGCATCCATGCAAAGTTTCTGGGAAAAATGATATTCCTAAAGTCCACCAGCTGGCTGTTTAATGTTGTTATGAAAGAACAGAAAGCGCCTTCACAGGAAGGCAGGCTACTGAAAGAGATGCTGGGTTATGACTGGATGTTACACCACCAAAGGTATCGCCCCTGAGAGAGATTGAAGAAGAAAGAAAGAAAAGACGTATCAAAGGCATAGGGCCTACAGAACTCAGATCAGACCATCTTAATGCTTTGTAGTATGAAGATTGCAAAGTTTTGCATAGAATAAACATACAGCATAATCATCTTGTTTTGTTCTGTGAACTCTTGGTGTCCAGAAATTCTTGCCTCATCGATTATTTTAAAAGTACAATTAGGCTTAACAGCAGGAAAAGAGAGTTACTTGTAATTTTTAGAAGGTCCCTAAAATTCAGGGGCTAAATGATCAGGCAATTGCAAGGTGAACAACTGTAATAACACTTGCTGAAAGCAGGGAGATGGACAAAAAATGACAATTACAACAAAGAGTGATGACAAGAGTAAGCGTAGGGTCACCATGGTGCAGCCTGGGAGGATACATCACCAGACTGGATAAGTCGTGCTCTGGACAGTTCCTCAGAGGAGTTATTTCTGAGTAGGGTCTTGAAGGCAGCCTCATCTCAGCAAATGGAAGGGCAGAGTTAAAGGCAGAGGAACAAGAAATGGCAGATGATGACCTAGGATTTGGGATGCGCAGTTCAATTTGCACTTTTTCAATTCTGGATGCATGTTAGAAGCATCTGGGGAGCTTGGAAATACCAGTGTGTGGACCCACCCCAGACCAAATCAATCTGAACACCACCTCCTGGTGGTGGTTCAGTCACTCAGTCATGTCGGACTCTTTGTGACCCCATGGACTGTAGCCCGCCAGGCTTCTCTGTCCATAGGATTTCCCAGGCAAGAATACTGGAGTGGGCTGCCAGTCTCTTCTCCAGGGGATCTTCCCAATCCAGGGATCGAAGTCAAAAGTTTTAACTGTGAGACATTTAATTGAATCTTTTAAATAAATATGTATTTATTTATTAACTTATTTATGTGGCTTCATCGGGTCTCAGTTGCGGCATGCAGGATCTTCGTTGCATCCTTTGGGATCTTTTTCATTGTGACACACAGGTTCCAGAGCACGTGGGCTCAGTAGCTGTGGCACTTGGGTTTACTTGCAGCACGTGGAATATTAGCCCCTGACCAGGGGTTGAACCCACATCCCCTGCACTGTTAAGGTGGATTCTTAACCACTGGACCAGCAGGGAAATATCTTAAGCGAATCTTAACTGTAAGAGTCACATGTAGTTGCAAGAAATAATGCAGAGAAGCCCCTGATCCCCTTTACCTTGTTTTCCTCTGATGGTAACATCTTGTAGAACTATAATACTTATATTATATATAAATAAGATATTTATCTTGATGAAGTCAAGATACAGGCATTTCCATCACCACAAGGGTCCCACAATTATCCTTTATAGATCACCCACTATGCTCTTACTCCAGTGCTTTTTAAAAACTCCTCACCCTATTCTCTGTGTTTATAACTTTGCCATTTTAAGAATGTTAAATAAATGCAGTCACACAGTGTAAAACTTTGTGGTTGACTTTTTACACTCAGGATAATTTTCTGGTCAGTTACCCAAGTTGTGCATAGCAAGGGCTCCTTTTGCTTGTTAAGTAGTGTCCCATGGTATAGACATACAAAGTTGGTATCACCGCCAACCTGTTGAAGGACATTTTGGTTGTTTACAGTTTGGGGCTACTGTGAATAAAGCTGCTACAAACATTCATATATGAGTTTCTGTGTGGACATAATTACTCATTTATCAGGGATAAATGCCCAGGAGTACAAGTGCTAAGCCATACAGTAGTTGCATATTTAGTTTTCTAATGAGCTGTCAAATTGTTTCCAAGATAGCAGTACCATTTTGCATTCCCACCAGCAGCTTGTGAATGACCCACTGGCATTCTCACCAGTACTTGACTGTTCCTGTTTTTATTTTAGCCATACTGATATGTGTGAGATATTTAATTGAATCTTTTAAATAAATATGTATTTACTTAAATAAATACATGGTTTTCAGTGATACCTAACTATGGTTTTAATTCTTGGGTAAGTTGAGCCATTTCTCTAATGGGAAATGAGGAAATTTGTGTGTGTGTACTTATTTGCCAGTTGCATATCCTCTTTGGTGAAATGTCTTTTCAAGTCTTTTGCCCATTTTCTAATTAGATTGTTCGCTTTCTTATGGTTGAGTTTTGAGTTTCTTATATACTTTAGATACTAGTCCCCAATT
The DNA here is from genome assembly GCF_042477335.2 of Ovis canadensis. NCBI lineage: Eukaryota > Metazoa > Chordata > Mammalia > Artiodactyla > Bovidae > Ovis > Ovis canadensis. The sequence continues at coordinate 159,111,073 of NC_091247.1, read as the reverse complement.
GAATATGTGGTTTGCAAATATATTCTTTCAGTCTGTAGATTTTATTTCATTCTCCTAGCAAGGTCTTCTGCAGAGCCAACAGTTTTAATTGTGATGAAGTCTAATTGATCAGTTTCTCTCTTTATGGGTCATGCTGCTGTCAAGTTTTAAGAATTCTTTGCTGGGCCTTAGATCCTGGAAATTTCTCTTGTTTCTTCTACAGTTTCTACAAGTTCTTATAAGTTCTATAATATTATCTAATAACCATAATATTTACATTTAAGTCTGTTATCCACTTTAAGTTAATTTTTTTTTACATAAGATATGAGATTTAGTCACGATTCATATAACTTGGGGGGCGGGGAGTGGGATGGGTGTTCAATTACTCCAGCACCATTTGTTGAATAGGCTATCTTATCCACCAAATTGCTTTTGAACCTTGTGAAAAATCAGTCTGTCACTGATTCAGTGGACATGAGTTTGAGCAAACTCCAGGATATAGTAAAGGAGGGAAGCCTGGCGTGCTGCAGTCCATGGGGTCACAAAGAGTTGGGCACGACTGAGCAAATGAACATCAACCACAGTCCCTTCACAGATACCATGCAGCCTTCATTACTGTATCTATACAATAAGTCTTGAAACTGTGTAGGCTGATTGCTTCTATTTCATTGTTTATAAAAATTATTTCAGTTCTTCTAGCTCCTTTGCCTTTCCCTATAAATATTAGACTGCTGCTGCTGCTAAGTCGCTTCAGTTGTGTCCGACTCTGTGCGACCCCATAGACGGCAGCCCATCAGGCTACCCCGTCCCTGGGATTCTCCAGGCAAGAACTCTGCAGTGGGTTGCCATTTCCTTCTCCAATGCATGAAAGTGAAAAGTGAAAGTGAAGTCGCTCAGTCATGTCCGACTCTTAGCAACCCCATGGACTGCAGCCTACCAGGCTCCTCCATCCATGGGATTCTCCATGCAAGAGTACTGCAGTGGGTTGCCACTGCCCTCTCCAAAATATTAGACTAATCTTGTCTATATCTATAGGAACTTTTGCTGGTATTTTGATAGGATTTGGATTAAAGCTATCAATTTGGAAAGAATAGACATCTTTACTATGTTGAGTCTTTTGATCCATAAACACAACATGTCTTTTTAACTATGTAGAAACTTCTATGATTTCTTTCATCAGCATTTTGTAGTTTTTAGCATACAAGCCCTATACATGTTTTGTTAGTTTTACACCAAAGTATTTTATTTTGGGTGTAAAATTGAAAATAGTATTGCATTATTAATTTTGATGTACATATGTCCATAGCTAGTATACAGATATGCAATTGATTTTTATGTATCTACCTCATACATTGTGGCCTTGTTGAACTCACTTAAGAGTTCTAGGAATTTTTTTGAAGATTAGAGTTTTCTATGTAGACAATCATGTCATCTGCAAGAAAGGATAGTTTTTATTTGTTTCCAATCTATATGCCTTTTATTTCCCTTCCTTGCCTAAAGCACAGGCTAGAACTTCCAGTACTCTGTTGAATAAGAGTAATGAAAATAGATATTCTTGCCTTGTTCCTTATCTTAAGGGAAAAGAATTCAGTATTCCATCAAGTATTATATTACCTGTAGGTTTTCTGTAGATTTTCAAGTTGAGGAAATTCCCTTCTATTCCTTTCCTTTTTTTTTACTGAGAGTTTTTATCATGAGCTTAAATTTTGCCACATTCTTTTTGCACTGATATGATGATGTGATTTTTCTTCTTTGGTCTGAAAATATCCTGAATTACATTGATTGATTTTCTAATATTGATCCAATCTTGCATTCCTGAAATACACTCCATTTGCTCACAGTATGTAATTCTTTTTTTTTTAATATTGCTGAATTTCACTTGCCAATATTTTGCTAAAGACTTTTTTGCACCTGTTAAAGTGAAGGTTGCTCAGTTGTGTCCAACTCTTTGCTGCCCCATGGAATTCTCCAGGCCAGAATACTGAAGTGGGTAGCCTTTCCCTTCTCCAGGGGAATCTTCCCAACCCAGGGATCAAACCCAGGTCTTCTGCATTGCAGGGAGATTCTTATCAACTGAGCTATGAGGGAAGAATTTATATTCATGAGAAATACCATCTGTAGTTTCTTTTTTTCCCCCTTTGGTTTCGGTATCAGTGTAATAATACTAGCTTCATAAAATGAATTCAGAAATGCATCCTTTCCTCTTCTATTTTTCTGGAAGAGATTGTGTAGGATTGCTGTTTATTCTTTTTTAAAACATTTGGTATAATTTTCAATGAAGCCATCTGTGTCTGGAGTTTTTAAATTACAAGTTCATTTCCCTTAATAGTTAAAGGACTGCTCAAATGATCTATTTGAGGTTCGGTGAGTTGAGGCAGTTTGTACTCATCAAGGAATTGGTCCCTTTCAATTAGATGAAGATCCTTACAGGTGGGGAACTGGGCAACGGGATCTTTTTTAAAACCTCCACAGGTAATTCTAACATGCAGTCAAGATTGAGAAACACTTGTTTAGGTTTAGCCTGTTATTAGCGTAAAGCAGTAGATTTTGTGATGACAACATGAACTTGGGAAAAAGACAGATTTGGGTCAAGGAGAACCATTAGAAGGTCACTGCAGGACTCTAAGATATTAATAACTTAGGCTAGGCTGTGTCAGGGCTGCCCAGGTAGTGCTGGTGGTAAAGAACCCGCCTGCCATTGCAGGAGACATAAGAGACCTGGGTTTGATCCCTGGATCAAGAAGATCCCCTGGAGGAGGGCATGGCAACCCACTCCAGTATTCTTGCCTGGAGAATCCCCATGGACAGAGGAGCCTGGTGGGCTACAGTCCATAGGGCTGCAGAGAGTCGAACACAACCGAAGTGATTTAGCACTCAGGTTGTGCCAACAAATGCAAAAATGAATAATGGTCCAAACACAAAGGAAGCTTATTTCACTCACATAGAAGCCTGAGCGGGGTGGGTGTTCCCAATCAGCAGCCTTCTCTGCTTCACATGGAGATTCGGGGATCTGTGCTTTCTTCCATTTTGTGCCTCTGTCATCCCCCAGGGCTCTGGTTCCCAAACTGTGCACAAGGCGCCCCATGGTTCCAGTGAACTCACAGAACCATGGTGAACTATCTTTACAATGCGAGGGAATTACAGCCATACTTGGTATCAGTTGGATACAATACCACCTACTAGCTACAGGCAGTTTTGGTCAACATTAGCACACAGCCCTGCTTTTCTTGATAGCCTATCTTTCCAATGCTTTTTTCTTTTTTTGGGTGGTGGTTTCTGCGACAAGAAAGGAAGTTCCATGTGGCATGATGTGGAACAGGAAATGAACCTGTCAATGTTTCATTTGATTTGAAGGTTTGAGAAACTGTGCGCCGCCCAACAAACACATATCATTACTAAGTACTTGTGGTTCTTTAAATTTATACATGGTAATGGTTAGGAGATAATATGAATTATATTGCTTGGACCTAGCTACTAATAAGTGGAGCTACTGATATTTCATTTGACCTAGAAGTGCAGTGAAAAAACTACTGAGATGTCAAGGACTCTGTGAACAAAGAGAGTTTGGAAACTTTTGCCTTAGGACTGTATCTTGTCTGCATTTCCCTGGGGGAAGGAGACAAATGACTCTCTTAACAGCCACCACTGGCCTGCTTCTGTTCACATCCCAAGGGCAAGAACTGGTTCCATATCTACATCTAATTGCAAGGGAAGCTAAGAACTGGAGTGTGGACAGATGTTAAAGCAAAAAGGGAGGCATGGACTTGAGGGGATGGGTGGGGTAACATGAGAGAAACTGCAATCCATCAGTAGCTGTGTGGATGGCACTAACTCCAGATACACTGTGATGAATTTCCCTGAGTTAGGCACACATTAGTGTGTGGGGAGCGAGGAACTGGGAGGGAGGGTGGATCTCAAGGTTTCCACCTTGTTTGATTTGGGGCTGTTGACACCAGTCACTAAAAGGGAATTAAGGAAAGAGGAAGTCTGTGTTGCTGAGACTGATTGGAGAAGGTGAAGTCACGTGATATAATGCTAGTTACAGAGAACTGAAATGAAATTTAAGTACCAGGGAAACCCTAGTCTTAGAATGGTTTTTGTCACATTCCAAACACAGGGTTTGTAAGACCCTCACCTTGGAGTCGTATCACAAAAAGAGAAAAGGCATTTTAAAAGCAATCACTGGGGCTTCCCTGGTGGGCCAGTGGCTAAGACTTTATGCTCCTCCTGTCGGGGGCCCGAGTTCGATCCCTAGGTGAGGGAACTAAATCCTGAATGCTGCAACTGAAGATCAATTAAAGACCCTGCATGCCACAACTAAGATCGGACACAGCCAAAATGAATGAATAAATAAATAAAATGTTTAAAAACCTAAAAAGAGAAAAGTAACCATCATGGGCACATTCAGCAAAATGCGCCCTGGTGGAGCTCTTTGTCAGTCATTCAGTCGTGTCTGACTCTTTGAAATCCCATGGACTGTAGTGCGCCAGTAGCCACTCCCTTCTCCAGAGGATTTCCCCAACCCAGGGATTGAACCAGGGTATCCTGCACTGTAGGCAGATTCTTTACTGTCTGAGATACCAGAGAGCTCTTTACTTACTGAACTTCCATTCACTAGCAGATTTTAAAAATTATATCATAAACAGTAAGATAGAAATGCTATTGATGAAAACTTAATACACAAAGTCACAAACTTTCAGATGCTAGTGACAGAGATGGTGTTTTCTTCCCACCTGTGTGTCCGGTGCCTAGAATGGCACCTGGCAATGTGGTAGGTGCTTCCTGGGAGCTGCTGAATGAATGGGTACATCAGTCCCAACACAGGGAATTATGACCTGGAGATGAGCATCAGCTTGTGGCAAACAACTCTTGCTGGGTGGTGCCAAGGCAGAATGATAAAGCAGGAGGACACAATTAATTCCCTAAGCTTCTTTGGTTGATTGTTTTTTTACCATTGCCTTCATAAGGGGGATTGAAGCTCACACCAGAATACTATTGGAGAGAATATTATTGCTCACAATACAGTGTTATCTGTATATTACTTTCAGTGGTGCCACTGGGAAGTTTATCCCCCTCAGGAAATAAACAGATGCTTTTTCCAATACTCATTTCATCCCCTGGTTCAGCAAAGCTGCTGGGCTCAAAGCTGGGTTTCTGTGATGAATGGCTGCATTTTCTATCTCAGTTCTTGCCACCCAGACTAGTAGGGAAAGGTCTTCTGGCACTTTCCACCTTTGTTTAGTGACATGAGGGATGTACCAGAATTTTTCTCATCCCCTGGGAATCTGAACATAAGTCAAATTCATGGCAGGGATGTACAACACATAAATACTACCTTTCACAAATATTCATGTGAAATAAAATTATGATCTGTATTTATCTCCCAGGGTGACGGGGTGGGCTAGATTAATATCTGCATGTTTCTCAGGCCACCTCTAGAGAAAGAGGACACACAAATCTGCAGTACCAACCACAAAAATCTGAGACCCCTGAAAGTACATGATGCATAACCAGCATTTTTATAAAATAGATAAAGCAGACATGTGGATTCTTGGTGTAAGTGATTTAAATATGTCTCTTGAAGCATTTAGAAAAAATATCACTGCTTGTAAATTACTGCAATACTAGGATTCTTTCAGCTTTCTATTTTCCTAAAATCGATGATTTAACTGTCAAAATTTGCTACTAAGTTTCCCAGTGTCACAATTTATAAGTTATTTAATTGTTTTGGGGGGAGGGAGTCTTAGCTTCCTTATCTGAAGCAAGGATAATAAAAGTATCTACCTTCAGGTGAAGAAAAAGGAACCCTTCTACACTATTGGTGGGAATGTAAATTGGTGCAGCTACTATGGAGAACAGTATGGAGGTTCCTTAAAAAACCAAAAATACAGCTACCATATGATCCTGCTGTTACACTTGTGGGCATGTACCCAGAGTAAACTAATTCAAAAAGATCCATGCACCCCAGTTTTCAACTGCAGGACTGTTTACAGTAGCCAAGACATGGCAACAATCTAAATGTCCATTGGTGGATGAATGGATAAAGATGTGGTATATATATTTTATATATACACACACACATAGATATATGCACAGAAGGGCTTCCCTGGTGGCTCATATGGTAAGAATCCACTTGCAAGGCGGGAGATCTGGGTTAGACCCCTGGGTTGGGAAGATCCCCTGGAGGAGGGCATGGAAACCCACTCCAGTATTCTTGCCTGGAGAATCCCCATGGACAGAGGAGCCTGGTGGGCTACAGTTCATGGGGTCACAAAGAGTCAGATGTGACTGAGCGACTAAGCACAGCACAGCATATGCATATAAAATAGTATTATTACCCAGCTATAAAAAGAATGCACTAATGAAATTTGCAGAAATATGGATAGACTTAGAGATTATGTATTAAGTGAAGCAGCCAAAAACAAATATATAATAACACTTATATATGGAATCTAAAAGAATGAAACAAATGAACTTATTTATAAAATAGAAATAGACTCACAGACATAGAAAACAAACTTATGGTTCAGTTCAGTTCAGTTCGGTCGCTCAGTTGTGTCTGACTCTTTGCAATCACATGAATCGCAACATGCCGGGCCTCCCTGTCCATCACCAACTCCCGGAGTTTGAAATGCAAAAAAGCAAAATGGCGGTCTCAGATCAGTTCAGTCACTCAGTCGTGTCCGACTCTTTGCGACCCCATGAATTGCAGCACGCCAGGCCTCCCTGTCTATCACCAACTCCCGATGTTCACTCAGAGTTGCATCCATCGACTCAGTGATGCCATCCAGCCATCTCATCCTCGGTCGTCCCCTTCTCCTCCTGCCCTCAATCCCTCCCAGCATCAGTCTTTTTCAATGAGTAAACTCTTCGCATGAGGCGGCCAGAGTACTGGAGTTTCAGCTTTAGTATCATTCCTTCCAAAGAAATCCCAGGGCTGATCTCCTTCAGAATGGACTGGTTGGATCTCCTTGCAGTCCAAGGGACTCTCAAGAGTCTTCTCCAACACCACAGTTCAAACGCATCAATTGTTCAGCGCTCAGCTTTCTTCACAGTCCAATTCTCACATCCATACATGACCACTGGAAAAACCATAGCCTTGACTAGATGGACCTTAGTCGGCAAAGTAATGTCTCTGCTTTTGAATATGCTATCTAGGTTGGTCATAACTTTTCTTCCAAGGAGTAAGCGTCTTTTAATTTCATGGCTGCAGTCACCATCTGCAGTGATTTTGGAGCCCAAGAAAATAAAGTCTGACACTGTTTCCACTGTTTCCCCATCTATTTGCCATGAAGTGATGGGACCAGATGCCATGATCTTCGTTTTCTGAATGTTGAGCTTTAAGCCAACTGTTTCACTCTCCTCTTTCACTTTCATCAAGAGGCGTTTTAGGTCCTCTTCACTTTCTGCCATAAGGGTGGTGTCATCTGCATATCTGAGGTTATTGATATTTCTCCCGGCAATCTTGATTCCAGCTTGTGTTGCTTCCAGTCCAGCGTTTCTCATGATGTACCCTGCATATAAGTTAAATAAGCAGGGTGACAATATACAGCCTTGACGTACTCCTTTTCCTATTTGGAACCAGTCTGTTGTTCCATGTTCATTTCTAACTGTTGCTTCCTGACCTGCATACAGATTTCTCAAGAGGCAGGTCAGGCGGTCTGGTATTCCCATCTCTCTCAGAATTTTCCACAGTTTATTGTGATCCACACAGTCAAAGGCTTTGGCATAGTCAATAAAGCAGAAACAGATGTTTTTTTGGAACTCTCTTGCTTTTTCCATGAATAGCTGTCTGGGGAGACCTTACAAATAGCTGTGAAAAGAAGAGAAGCGAAAAGCAAAGGAGAAAAGGAAAGATCTGAATGCAGAGTTCCAAAGAATAGCAAGAAGAGATAAGAAAGCCTTCCTCAGTGATCAAGGCAAAGAAATAGAGGAAAAGAACAGAATGGGAAAGACGAGATCTCTTCAAGAAAATTAGAGATACCAAGGGAACATTTCATGCAAAGATGGGCTCGATAAAGGACAGAAAACTTACGGTTACCAAAGGGGAATATATAGGGAGGGATAAATTAGGAGGATGGGATTAACATATGCATACTACTGTAGATGAAATAGATAACCAATCATATTTTGTAATAACATGTAAGGGAAAAATCTGGAAAATATGAATCACTTTGCTGTACACCTGAAACTAACACAACATTGCATTCAATTATACTTTATTTTAATTAAAGTATATACATATTTTGGAGAAGGCAATGGCACCCCACTCCAGTACTCTTGCCTGGAAAATCCCATGGAGGGAGGAGCTTGGTAGGCTGCAGTCCATGGGGTCACACAGAGTCGGACACGACTGAGCGACTTCATTTTCACTTTTCACTTCCATGCATTGGAGAAGGAAATGGCAACCCACTCCAGTGTTCTTGCCTAGAGAATCCCAGGGACGGGGAACTTGGTGGGCTGCCGTCTATGGGGTTGCACAGAGTCGGACACGACTGAAGCGACTTAGCAGCAGCAGTAGCATATATATATTTATCTTCAAACAAAGTTGTATAATTTTTGCTATAAAACATTTACTGCTTTTCATACACCATTCTCTGTTCTTGCTTTTAGATCAAGCATAAGAATTTGTTTTCAGAATATGAGTCAAGGGCATGGTTTCCAGAGAACTGTGAGGTGGTGTCCAGGATCACTGAGACTTGTACATTCCTGTGCACATGAGTGCCCGGGCACACACACACCTGGCCCAGACAAGCACACACACCACACCACCACATTCATCAGAAGCAGGCCCTGGAAACAAGACAATGCTCTAAACTATACTTCAATTAAAAAAAAATGACCTACCCTTAGGGTGCTGTGAAGATAAAGTAATAAAATTCTCATTAGGAACTTACTATAGTACTTGCCACATAGTGTTCAATATATAAGCTAGTCATGGTATTACTGTTATCATCATTATTATTATTTGGTTATAGGAAAAATTTCAGGTACGCAGGTTGCTAATCTTCTTCTGTATTTTGATTGTTATGAAGAGAAGACAAAACAATTAGCAGCAGTACTTAACCACTGGTTGAAACATAGATTCCTTTGAGAATCTAATGAAAGCCATGGGTTCTATTTCAGAAAAATTGTGGCTACCATTTCAGGGGAATTCATGGATACCCTAAACTCCATCCATGTACTCTACTTAAGAAATCCTGAAGATCTGAAGTTAGATTAGATTTGAGCAAGGTGAAAATCAAAGAACACCCTCTGGCGGACATTTTATGATCTGTGTGCATTTCAGGTAGGGGTCATGAAACAGCAAATAATGTCAAACCTATCAGTGATATGTTCCTATTGAGTCATTTAAAAATCAAGATGAAACCATATTCAATTTTTCAGAAACAGGAGATGACTTGTCTCAGTGAAACTCCCCTTACTCCTGAGTGGGATGGCCTGAGAGGTAGACATTTATATCTGAGAATCCATAAAGACAAGCAAAAGGCACTGGCCAGGAAAGCCAATAACTGCACTTGTCTCAGGAGCCCTAGGCAATTTTTCTTCAGGAAAACTTCCCCATCTGTGACTTTTTACTTGCAGGTGGTTGTACTCAAATTTTGAAAGTTGCTGACATGATTGAAACCGAGATTCTACAAGTGAAACTAAGCAACTGGCATGGCTAAATTTGAAATCACTCTGATCTTCAATGTTTTCCTAGAGAAGCTAACTTCATTTCCACAGCTACTTGTGGATCATTTTGGTCCAAAAACATTTTGTGAGGATCTGTTATTTTCAGACTCTGCTAGGGGTTAGCATTCCCAAGACCCCATAACCACAGCCTCTACCTTTCTGTAGCTTATATTCTAAATGTCTAAGAGACAAATGTCTATACTAATAATTTCAGTGAAATGTGGCTGGTGCACAGCATGGCCTAGGAGCCTGAAGAATAACAAACAGTTCAACCTTTGGTCCAGGGCAAACTCCCTGCAGGCTATAAATGTGTATTTGGAGACTTCATTTCTTTCTTTAGGTGAAAATAGCTTGCAAATATTACTAGCATTTCGGTCTACTAATTGGAGACATGGAGGTATCAGAATTTGCTTAGTACATTAATGAGATATTGTTGGGGGAGAGTCTTTCATTTTTGCATGTCTCTTAGAATATTGGCTAGTATCTACATTGAATAACTATTTAGATATGAAAAACCAGAGCTCCCATGCTAGGATTAGAGTGATTAGATGGTCTGGTCTACTGAACAACAGGGGATGCGAAGTATGTCTTGTCTAGCTGTGTGAGTGAGAAGAAACACTTGCAAGCAAAGGAAAACAATGAAATTAAAAAAGATACATGCACCCCTATGTTCATAGCAGCACTATTTACAATAGCCAAGACAGCCAACCAATCTAAGTGTCCATAGACAGACGAATGGATAAAGAAGATAAGGTATATATTAATAGATACAAAGGAATATTACTCAGCCATTAAAAAGAATGAAATAATGCCATCTGCAGCAACATGGGTGGGCCAAGAGATTATCACACTAAGCAAAATAAGTCAGAGAAAGACAAATACCATATGATATCACTTATATGTGGAATCTAAAATATGATACAAATCAACATACCTACAAAACAAAAACAGATTCACAGACATAGAGAACAGTCAAATGGTTGCCAAGGTGGCAGGAGGCAGTAGGGAAGGGAAGGAATGGGAGTTTGGGACTAGCAGAGGCAAACTCTTATATAATATAGGATGGATAAACAAGATCCTACAGGATAGCTGCTGCTGCTGCTAAGTCACTTCAGTCATGTCCAACTCTGTGCGACCCCACAGATGGCAGCCCACCAGGCTCCACCATCCCTGGGATTCTCCAGGCAAGAACACTGGAGTGAGTTGCCGTTTCCTTCTCCAATGCATGAAAGTGAAACGTGAAAGGGAAGTCGCTCAGTAAGTGTCCGACTCTTCGTGACCCCATGGACTGCAGCCCACCAGGCTCCTTCGCCCATGGGATTTTCCAGGCAAGAGTACTGGAGTGGGGTGCCATTGCCTTCTCCGACAGTATAGCACAGGGAACTATGTTCAAGACCCTGTGACAAACCATAACGGGAAAAGATATGAAAAAGAATGTAGATATATGTATAACTGAGTCACTTTGTTGTACAGAGGAAATTAACACAGCATTGTAAATACTTAATAAAATTTAAAAACAAAAATATAAAAGGACCAACAAAGGGAAATCCTGAGACAGACAGACACCAGGTGAGGCTGCACTGGCAGCTAGTGAGAGTGAGTCAGGGGCTTAGCTAGTGCCCAACACTGGGAGCTAAACATGGCTTAGAGGCACTGCTTCTCCAAAGACAACTGAAAGAACCATGATTGTGGGAGGCACTCTGCCTGAAAAAGAAATGAAGGGAGGATAAGTTTCAACAGGAAATCAGACTTCTTAAATACTCAGGACAAAATGGGACTTAGAGCTACATTTACTTGGCCTCCTTTTCCCACAGAGATGTCCCCATGAATCTTCCAGGAGTGAGAGCAGGATTGAAGAGAAAACTTAAAACGAAGAAATCTCTGACACTATTCAAGATTATCTACCCTTTTAAAGCAGTTAGTACTTTTCAAAATGGTTCACATCTGTCTTCTAATTTAACCTTCAGGATAACCTTGTAAACAGGACAACACTTTCATTTTATAGATGAAGAAACTTGAGACTTGAAGATGGGTTTAAGTAGAAGTTTGCTTCTGTTTTAGGTGCATGAGATTGCCTTCTTATAAAACTGACTGCTATACATGTTCAGACAGTCATAAACTAATAGCTACACTAATGGACAAAGAATGTGTAGATGAAACACCACTGAGAAAAGATCTGAAAAATAAGGCCAGCCTCTGGCTGACTCCAAGCCACCAGGGCAACAGTAAATCAGTAAAGCTGTCCCTCTCATTTTGTTACAGATGTCAGGGGCATTTACATGACTTTCTCTTGTTTTATGAGATTTGATCCATTTCAAATAAAGGAACAGATGGAAAACTAACAGAGCAGTCACTGCAGATAACCAAGAGGCAAGGCATCAGGGGAGCCCTGTGGACTCTCCATGGAGAAGCCAGGCAGCCTGCTGCAGTCAGCTTCCGTTATGAGAGCCGCACTGCGGCCCCACCGGACCAGAACTGGAGGAGGCTGTGCTGCCCACGTCAAGGACACCTCGCTCGTCCTACACCCACATCCTCCCTTTCAGCTTCCTTTACTCTGACAAGCAGGGTGTCTCTCTTGGCCCAGCGCTTTTCCTTCCTGCCCTCCTTGAGAAACAACCGTATCCTTGTCCCAGTGGAAAGGCTCTCTATCAGGGTGAGCAGAAAGGCAATGAGCAGACAAACCAGTCATTATTTCCTTCGCTCAGTGCCTACTTGTATCAGTACATCAACTGCCATATGTAACACCACCTTATCCAAGTATCTTGTAGCCTCAATCTGAGTATGAAATGTTTTAGTCCTTTCTACCCCGCCATCTATCCCTCCCCTCATCCCTCCCTTTCTCCGTTCATCCATCCATCTATCCCTTTCTCCATTTGCCCTTCCCTTCATTCACCCATCCACCCCTCCACTGGAAAATCCACTGATGATTTGCTACTAGGCATCTTGCCACCAGGCAGTAAACAAGACAAGACTTAATCCTGGCCCTCAAGGAACTTATATTTTAGTAGGAAATACAGATCCTAAGCATTTCAAAATCATAACAAATATGATTAGTGAAACAAAGAGTGAGGGTTCTAGTCTGAGGCTAACTAGGGAACAACTGCTTGAAAAATATTGGCAACTAGTTCATTATGTCCTGGAAAAGCCAGCCATATTGCCTTGGGCACGTTGCATTTAGTTTAATTCTAAAGAGAGAATTAAACTAAATGGTTTTAGAAGTACCATATTTCATTGACTTCACTGCCATCACTTTTAAGGAACATTGCTGTTTTATTCACCACTAAGAAATGCTGCCAATTAAATTACAACATAATGCTCTCTTTTCACTAAGTTAAAAAAAATTTTTTTATAATTATAAAGGAACTCAAAGTACATACATAAGAAGGAAAATATACATTAAATAGGTTAGTTAAGGGATTCCTATATCTTCTTCACATTCACTCCTAAACTAGCGTCGCAGAAGCCCTTACTTGCCATATGACACTGTCCTCTGGACATCAAGAACACTGATGATGCAGCTAGCCGGGAGAGGCTCTGCTATTGTCTCTTGGTTTTTCCTCCAAGCTGCTGAGACCCTTCCTTGATCTTTCTCCAAAGTGTCAACAGAATGGTTTAGACAGCAATGCAAGTTCCTACCTGAAATGGTTCTTAAATGATGTACTGCCTGAAACTTCAGTGGGCTGCATTTATCCAATCATATTATCAGGAATTACAACCAAGTAAGAGCAATGCACAGGCAACGATGACTGCAGGTTCAAGACCAACTCTAAGGTACATCCTGGTTTCACAGTAGTTAAAATGAGGGAAGGCATCCTTTAAATAAATGAAATACACTGTTTCTCTAAATTCACTTTCAGCTGAAGCTCTTAGGTACCCACGGAGGAGAACACACAGACACAGTTATAACTAAATTCCTTGTCCTAACTTCAGCTCCTCTTTTCTGTTTTCTCTTCTCTTCCTCCAAGTAAAATTTTGTTTCCAAAGAGGTTTCTTTACCCGGAAAAAACAGATGTGAAGCCCCATCAGGTGGCAGGCGTGGCCACTCCCAACTCTGGCATTCTGTAAGGCTGTAATAATAACACAGAGGTAAAGCTACTCACTCGTAAGTTTCCAGGACATTCACTACCACAGGCTTCTTTCCAGCCTTGGGAGAGGTCCTAGTGAGGTGTTCACATGGTCACATGGTCTTGTAAAATTTTTAAAATATACTTTTGTATTTTTCTCCTTAAAGAGCTGCCTTCCCTCAAACTGTATAAGCTTCGTACCAGAAAACCTAGATTTTTCTTTGATCACAGCACTTTACATCTGTATACCACTTGAAGAGGTGCCTAGTAGATTTACATATTTTCTCATTTGATTCTTACAGAAATCCAGGATCTCAAAGATGAAAACACTGAAGCTTTTTGAGGATAGATGATTTGCCTAAGGACATCCTATCAGGCAAACCATTTTGCTAGAACTTAAAACCAGGTGCTCTCACTATGAATGAAGTCTTCTTCTTCATACACCACCTTGGTTAACAAGGGTTGCCTTGGCTCGGGAAGTTGCCAAAGTGATTCTGGCCAAAATAAAGTTCCAAATTCTAACAAAAATTCTTGTTTTTTTTCCTTCTCGAATATAAGTATGAAACATAAAACTACATGTGGTTCAAGCAGATTGTGAAGTCACTTTTAAACAATGGGAAAATAATATTTTCTGATTTGTAGTGAGTTACTGACCTGCCATTCAGGTATGACCTAAATCAAATCCCTTATGATTATACAGTGGAAGTGAGAAATAGATTTAAGGGACTAGATCTGAAAGATAGAGTGCCTGATGAACTATGGACGGAGGTTCGTGACATTTTACAGGAGACAGGGATCAAGACCATCCCCATGGAAAAGAAATGCAAGAAAGCAAAATGGCTGTCTGAGGAGGCCTTACAAATAGCTGTGAAAAGAAGAGAGGTAAAAAGCAAAGGAGAAAAGGAAAGATAAAAGCGTCTGAATGCAGAGTTCCAAAGAATAGCAAGAGATAAGAAAGCCTTCCTCAGTGATCAATGCAAAGAAATAGAGGAAAACAAGAGAATGGGAAAGATTAGAGATCTCTTCACGAAAATTAGAGACACCAAGGGAACATTTCCTGAAAAGATGGGCTTGATAAAGGACAGAAATGGTATGGACCTAACAGAAGCAGAAGATATTAAGAAGAGGTGGCAAGAATACACAGAAGAACTGTACAAAAAAGATCTTCATGACCAAGATAATTACAATGGTGTGATCACTCACCTAGAGCCAGACATCCTGGAATGTGAAGTCAAGTGGGCCTTAGAAAGCATCACTATGAACAAAGCTAGTGGAGGTGATGGAATTCCAGTTGAGCTATTTCAAATCCTGAAAGATGATGCTGTGAAAGTGCTGCACTCAATATGCCAGCAAAATTGGAAAACTCAGCAGTGGCCACAGGACTGGAAAAGGTCACTTTTCATTCTAATCCCAAAGAAAGGCAATGCCAAAGAATGCTCAAACTACCGCACAATTGCACTCATCTCTCATGCTAGTAAAGGAATGCTCAAAATTCTCCAAGCCAGGCTTCAGCAATATGTGAACCGTGAACTTCCTAATGTTCAAGCTGGTTTTAGAAAAGGCAGAGGAACCAGAGATCAAATTGCCGACATCCACTGGATCATCGAAAAAGCAAGAGAGTTCCAGAAAAACATCTATTTCTGCTTTATTGACTATGCCAAAGCCTTTGACTGTGCGGATCACAATAAACTGTGGAAAATTCTGAAAGAGATGGGAATACCAGACTACCTGACCTGCCTCTTGAGAAACCTATATGCAGGTCAGGAAGCAACAGTTAGAACTGTACATGGAACAACAGACTGTTTCCAAATAGGAAAAGGAGTATGTCAAGGCTGTATATTGTCACCCTGCTTATTTAACTTATATGCAAAGTACATCATGAGAAACGCTGGGCTAGAAGAAGCACAAGCTGGAATCAAGATTGCCAGGAGAAATATCAATAACCTCAGATATGCAGATGATACCACCCTTATGGCAGAAAGTGAAGAGGAACTAAAAAGCCTCTTGATGAAAGTGAAAGTGGAGAGTGAAAAAGTTGGCTTAAAGCTCACCATTCAGAAAACGAAGATCATGGCATCTGGTCCCATTACTTCATGGCAAATAGATGGGGAAACAGTGGAAACAGTGTCAGACTTTATTTTTTTGGGCTCCAAAATCACTGCAGATGGTGACTGTAGCCATGAAATTAAAAGACGCTTACTCCTTGGAAGAAAAGTTATGACCAACCTAGATAGCACATTCAAAAGCAGAGACATTAGTTTACCAACAAAGGTCCGTCTAATCAAGGCTATGGATTTTCCTGTGGTGATGTATGGATGTGAGAGTCGGACTGTGGAGAAAGCTGAGCACCAAAGAATTGATGCTTTTGAACTGTGGTGTTGGAGAAGACTCTTGAGAGTCCCTTGGACTGCAAGGAGATCCAACCAGTCCATTCTGAAGGAGATCAGCCCTGGGATTTCTCTGGAGGGAATGATGTTAAAGCTGAAACTCCAGTACTCTGGCCACCTCATGCGAAGAGTTGACTCATTGGAAAAGACTCTGATGCTGGGAGGGATTGAGGGCAGGAGGAGAAGGGGACGACCGAGGATGAGATGGCTGGATGGCATCACAGACTCAATGGACGTGAGTCTGAGTGAAGTCCAGGAGTTGGTGATGGACAGGGAGGCCTGGCGTGCTGCGATTCATGGGGTCGCAAAGAGCTGGACACGACTGAGCGACTGAACTGAACTGAACTGAGTGACCTGCCAGACCCTCATTTCAAAGGCCACACCAGTCCCAGAAAATAACACCTTCGTGTGGAAGCTGATGAGAAATGCACCCCGCTGAATTCTGAAAGAAAAAGCTTGCTCTTCTTTTGTTGCTGTTTTGTTTGCTCTTTGTTCCACTCAGTGATATACACACACACAGGAAAATATTTTTCTCATATCTGAAATCTGGATATACAATTCCTGAAAAAATATTACTCCTGTCTTTTCTTCCTCCACTGCATATTCCTCTTTAACAGATTCATCATGTGGTCAGAAAACAATACCCACACATGTTATCAAGTATGAATATGGCAGAGGACAGTTTCCTTTTAAAAGCATACTGCCCTACCAATGCCTTTAAAATCTATTAAGGAATATCTCACCAAGCCCAGGAGAGCATTACAATAATTGGTTCTCTTACCCAGGTGAAAAAGAACATATCTGTCAACTAAAGAAGTGCAGAAGCAATTAACACCTCAACACTCTCCCAGGAAATTGCTTAAATTAAAGAAATAACAGGGATACATCATGGTTATTGTATTTCTAATATTTAGTTACTCACATGGCTGTAGAGTGCCTCAGTCATTCCCCCTCCCCTCCCCAGCACAACAGGGCCAGGTACTGTTGTCAGGGTGGCTCGGGGTGTTCTCGGGTGCTTGCAGGTGTAGCTCACGTGGTTCTTTGGTCATATTTCTCAGAGGCTGATGCAGAAATCGGACTGATGCAACTCACATGCAAGGCTATGCACGTCTTAAATCAATACATTCTCAGGCATAAAAAACAGGTTTCTGGGTTCTGTGCTGCCCCAGTGGAACTGACTTATTTGTCCTCTTCCATAGCTGGGCTACTAAACAGAAAGTTTATATTGGAAGGAAAGTTATGACCAACCTAGACAGCATATTAAAAAGCAGAAACATTAATTACTTTGCCAATAAAGGTCTGTCTAGTCAAGGCTATGGTTTTTCCAGTGGTCATGTATGGATGTGAGAGTTGGACTGTGAAGAAAGCTGAGTGCCGAAGAATTGATGCTTTTGAACTGTGGTGTTGCAGAAGACTCTTGAGAGTCCCTTGGACTGCAAGGAGATCCAACCAGTCCATCCTAAAGGGGATCAGTCCTGGGTGTTCATTGGAAGGACTGATGCTGAAGCTGAAACTCCCATACTTTGGCCACCTCACGCAAAGAGTTGACTCATTGGAAAAGACCTCGATGCTGGGAAAGATTGAGGACAGGAGGAGAAGGGGACGACAGAGGATGAGATGGCTGGATGGCATCACCGACTCGATGGACATGATTTTGGGTAAACTCTGGGAGTTGGTGATGGACAGGGAGGCCTGGCGTGCTGCGATTCATGGCGTCGCAAAGAGTCGCACATGACTGAGCGACTGAACTGACTGATTGACATGGCAAACAGTGGAGGCTGAGTTGGGGTGTGAATCAGATCGGTAAAAACCCTTGTTTGTCAGCAGCAAGGTCTACAGACAGCCTAGAAGTTCAATCCATCATTTCTTCCTCTTCTCAATAATGTTACTCTGCCTTTATTGAGTGCAGTCTAGGTATACAAACCTGATGAGGGTTTTGAGACACCCAGATACTGAGAGCAAGGTCTGCACCTCTGCAAATCTCAGTCAAGGTAAAATGTATTTCTTTCCTTCCTCCCCACCCCACCCTTAAAGCTTGGCTCTTGTAAAAAGGACCAAAGTCAACTCTCAGAATTCTCAGAAAAAATCAAACAGGATGTTCCAGTTCCCGTTTACAAAGGGGAAGTCAGGTAAACATGTAAAAGACACAAAGGAAAACACCTATCCTTCTGAAACTACTCCCCAAAACTGCAGAGGAAGGAACACTGTTAAACTCATTCATGAGGCCACCATTGCCCTGATACCAAAAACCAGACAAAGATACCACAGAAAAGAAAATTACAGGCCAGTATCATTGATCAACACAGACAGAAAAATCCTCACCAAAATACTAGCCAGTTGAATCCGACATGTAGTGTTATGATTAGAAGGATCATATGCCACAATCAAGTGGGATTTATCCCAGGGATGCAAGGACTTTTCAATTTCTGTAAATCAGTGGGTATATGACATCATTAAATTAAAAAATAAAACCCATATGATCATCTCAACAGATGAAGAAAATGCTTTTGATAAAATCAACATCCATTTATGGTAAGACAGCATGCAAGGAGAAGAGCAGCAACCAACCCAGGAAGATGCTGAAGGAGCCTCTGCAGGAGGAGAGCAGTTAGTTCACCGTGTCTGGGGCCTGAATCAGATCACAGATGATATTAAAGGTCATCTGGTTCAAGACCTACCTCATTTGATTTTCTTTACAGCCACCATCCAGTCTGGAGTAGCCCCCGTGTGAGAAACAAATCCTCTCAGAAAGCACCTATGTCTTCTTCAGGCAGTTTGAATGAATACTAACTACATATATTAGGGACCTCATTGGTACCAAGCCTGACTTAGTTTGCTGTGTCAGACAGACGCTAAGGTAGTCATTCATGATGCCTGAATTATTTATTTTTTTTTAAGAAACCAGTTTGCTTTTATTTAAATTAAAAAAAATGTTTTATTAAAAAATTATTTATTTTATTTATTTAGCTATTTTTAGCTGTGCTAGGCCTTTGGTGCTATGTGTGGGCTTTCTCTATCGCCGCAAATCGGTTTCTCATTGCAGCAGCTTCTCTTGTTGCAGAGAACTGTCTCCTGGGCACTTGGGCTTCACCAGTTGCTGCAGGTGGGCTCAGCAGTTGCGGTGTACGGGTTTAGTTGCCCTGTGCCTTGTGGGATCTTCTTGGACCAGGGATGGAACCTGGGTTCCCTGCATTGGCAGGTGGATTCTTAACCACTAGAACACCAAGGAAGTCCATGATACCTAACTTCTGACCATGAGACCTTGCATATCCCCCTTTTGTGAGAGTGGGTGTGGCCTGTGCCTTGTATCTAACCAGTAGAATATGGCAAAGGTGCTGGGATGTATGTGATTACATGTATGTGACTATGCACATAGGATGTAGCAACCATTCTTGCTGGAGACTTTCCTGCTTTGTGGGTTTTCGAAAAGCAGGCAGCTGTGTTAGGGTTGAAGGTCTTTGGCTGAGAGCCAGCAAGAAGCTAAAGCCCTGAACTGAAGTCTGCCAACACTCTGTGTGAGCTTGAAAGCAGACCCTTCCCCAATCAAGTCTCAGATGAGGCTGCAGCCCTGGCTGACAGCCTGGTTGAGCTCTGTGAGCCCCTAAAAAGGAGAACCGGAGGAGCTGTGCCTTGATTACTAACCCACAGAGACTATGAGATCATGAACGGTATTGTTTTCAAGCTGTGAAATTTGCAATAGTAAGGTCACACAGCAGTAGATAACTAATACAGATGCTTTATAGGTATTAACTCATTTAGTCCTCATTGCTGTCTCATTTCACACAATGGGAAAACTGATACATGAAGCATGAAACATAAGCAACCAGCCAAAGTTTACAGAGCAGGGCCAAAACTGGCCCTGAACAGTTCTGGCAGGGCCAGAACTCAAATAACTAAATACCGAAGTAGCTACGTTACCAACCAATAAGGTATACTGCCTTTCTGTACTTCTTAGAAACTTCTACTTCAAGTTACTTCCAAATCTGATTTCTATCAATTATCCCTATAGCATGAGTGAAAAATCCAAATGCAATGGCAAACCAGATACACTAAATGAATGAACAGGTTGTATGCAACCTGTGATCAGCAGGGTGTGACATGAAACAGACTGAAGATCAACAGATGCTGCCCCATGTTATTCACTGGCCAGGTGCATCTAGGCTGCCTTCAACCAGTGGGAGGGTGTTAGCTCGCGACCTCAGACATATGAGTTCTTATTATGCTTCTGAGTTCTGAGAACATATGGACCCCTTTTCCATCAGTTCAGTTCAGTTCAGTCATTCAGTTGTGTCCTACTCTTTGTGATCCCATGGATGGCAGCATGCCAGGCTTCCCTGTCCATCACCAACTCCTGGAACCTGCTCACACTCATGTCCATTGAGTTGGTGATGCCATCCATCCAGCCATTCATCTTCTGTCGTCCCCTTCTCCTTCTGCCTTCAATCTTTCCCATTATCAGGGTCTTTTCCAATGAGTCAGTTCTTTGCATCAAGTGGCCAAAGTATTGGAGTTTCAGCTTCAGCATCAGTCCTTCCAAGGAATATTCAGGACTGATATCCTTTAGGATGGACTGGTTTGATCTCCTGGCAGTCCAAAGAACTCTCAAGAGTCTTTTCCAACACTACAGTTCAAAATCATTAATTCTTTGGTGCTCAGCTTTATGGCTTCCAATATTAGAAACAAGTGATGATTCCTGTTTCCAATCTTCTATTTTCTCCTTTAAATGAACAGCAATACCCTCACATCTTTGTTCTCTCTTGAAGATGGTCTTCTTGACACAAGGATAAATATGTACAAGTGTGTTGATTCTCTGTAGTATCAGCTGAAAACTCCTACTATTTATCTCCTTTATTCCTTGTGCATAGAGAGCAGAAGAGTCCTTGTTACCATAATTACGACCACTTTTTTCTGGCCTCCTAGAAACAACAGTTCTTGAATATGCTTTACTAGAACATGGACAAGTTTTATCATGTAAGAACTATAGTGAACAGGAGATGGTAAGGTCAGCTGGAAGAATTTTTCCAAGTTCTCTAGGCCATAACAAGAAGAAGCTGGGGAGGAAGTCTACTTCTAGTAGAAACTGGTGTAAAGTTACTTTTAGCATGGTGAAATGCTGAGCTACCCAATTTCAATGATGCATCTCCAGTAGCTTCTAAGTAGAACAGTCTAACTAGAACGGATAGAATTTAATGTAAGAGGAAACTTATGCTAAATCTAAGTAAAGTGATATTAAAATAACCCCTTAGGTGTTTAAAATATATTTGAGTTTCTAGAGTCTAGTAAATTACCTCTCAGAGAATTAAAAAATATGCAGACATAATAAAGAAACAAAGACAAAAATGAAAGACATGCCAAAAGGCTGGGAACAGGTAAGCATCTAGATTTCTACAATGAAGGGCTTGGAAATTCTAGATCTCTGAGATTGATGGCAGGTCCTGGCAAAATTTTAGAAAGGATTATTATACCACAAGGAAAAGGCATGCAAACTAACATTATACAGGCATACCTCATTTTATTGTGCTTTGCTTTATTAAGATTTTACAAACTGAAGATTTGTGGTAAACCTATATCAAGATTTTTAGCACCATTTCCCCAACAGCATTTGCTCATTTCATGCCTCTGTATCACATTTTGGTAATTCTTGAAATACTTTAAACTTTTCATCATTACTATGTTTGTTGTGATGATCTGTGATCAGTGATCTTTGTTGTTACTATTGCCATTGTTTTGGGGTGCCAAGAACTGTGCCCATATAAGATGGTGAACTTAATAAATACTGTGTCTTCTGACTGTTCCACTTACTAGCCCTCTCTCTCCCTCTCTTTTGGCTTCTGAATTCCCTAAAACATACAATAATATTGAAATAAGGCCAATTAATAGAATTAGAATAGCTTCCAAGTGCTCAGGTGAAAGGATTCACATATCTATTGCTTTAAATCAAAAGACGGTTATGCCTGATTTGCATTGTTGTATGGAAGAAATCAATACAACATTGTAATTATCCTCTAATTAATAGAAAATACTCTGTGATTAAAAAAATCAAAAGATAGACATGATTGGAGACTTTCCTGGTGGTTCAGGGGCTAAGACTCCATGCTCCTAATGCACAGGGGCTGGGTTTCATCCCTGGTTAAGGAACTAGATCTTACATGCCACAGTTAAGAGTTCGCATACTGCAACTAAGACCCAGTTCAGCCAAAAAAAGAAAAAGAAAAAAAGTTAAAAAGAAATATAGACAAGATTGGGCTTCCCTGGTGGCTCAGAGGTAAAGAATCAGCCTGAAATGCAGGAGTCGCAAGAGATGCAGGTTTCATGCATGGGCTGGGAAGATCCTGGAGATCTTGCCTGCAGAATCCTATGGACAGAGGAGCCTGGCAAGCTACAGTCCATAGTGTTGAAAAGAGTTGAAAACAACTGAAGTGACTTAGCATGTGCACACACACACATAGATATGATTAAGCTTAGTGAGGAAGGCATGTCAAAAGTGGAGACAGGCCAAACACTAGGCCTCTTGTGCCAAAGAAGAATGTAACGGAAAAGTTCTTGAAGGAAATTAAAGGTGCTACTCCAGTGAACACACAAATAATAAGGAAACCAAACAGCCTTCGAGTTCATCTGGAGAAAGTTGTAGTGGTCTGTACAGAAGATCAAATCAGACACAACATTCCCTTAAGCCAAAGCCTAACCTGGAGCAAGGCCCTAACTCTCTTCAATTTTATGAAGGCTGAGAGAGGTGAGGAAGCTGCAAAAGAAACGTTTAAAGCTGGCAGAGGTTGGTTCATGAGGTTTAAGGAAAGGAGCATCTCCAAAACATAAAAATTCAAGGTGAAGCAGCAAGGGCTAACAAAGAAGCAGCAGGAAGTTATCCAGAAGATCTAACATAATTAATAAAGGTGGCTACACTAAACAGCTGAGCACCGAAGAACTGATGCATTTGAACTGTGGTGCTGGAGGAGACTCTTGAGAGTCCCTTGGACTGCAAGGAGATCCAACCAGTCCATTCTAAAGGAGATCAGTCCTGGGTGTTTTTTGGAAGGAATGATGCTAAAGCTGAAATTCCAGTACTTTGGCCACTTCATGCGAAGAGTTGACTCATTGGAAAAGACTCTGATGCTGGAAGGGATTGGGGGCAGGAGGAAAAGGGGATGACAGAGGATGAGACGGCTGGATGGCATCACTGACTTGATGGACGTGAGTCTGAGTGAACTCCAGGAGATGGTGATGGACAGGGAGGCCTGGTATGCTGCGATTCATGGGGTTGCAAAGAGTTGGACACAACTGAGCAACTGAACTGAACTTAATACTAAACAACAGATTTGCAGTATAGATGAAACAGCCTTCTATTGGAAGAAGACTTCCTACCATCTAGGACTTGCGTAGCTAGAGAGGAGAAACCAAGGCCTGGCTTCAAAGCTTCAAAGGGCAGGCTGATTCTCTTGTTCGGGGTTAATTCAGCTGATGACTTTAAATTGAAGCCAATTTTCACTTACCATTTCCCAAATCCTAGGGCCTTCATAATGGAACAAAACCTAGATGACAGCAAATTTGTTGACAACTTGGTTATACTGAATATATTAAGCCCACTGTGGAGAGGCACTACTCAGAAAAAAGACTCCTTTCAAAACATGACTGCTCAATGACAATGCATCTGGTCACTAAAAAGCTCTGATGGAGACGCATGATGGGATTCATGTTGTTTCCATGCCTGCTAACACAACATCCATTCTGTAGCCCGAAGATCAAGGAGTAACTTTTACTTTTGAGTCTTTTTATTTAAGAAATACATTCTGTAATGTAATAGCTGTGGAAGAGAGTGATTTCTTTGATGGATCTGGGCAAAGTAACTTGAAAACCTTTGGAAAGAATTCACCATTCTAGATGCCTTAAATAATGTTCCTGACCCATGAGAAGAGGTGCAAAAGATCAACACTACCGAGTCTGGAAGAAGTTGATTCCAACCCTCATGGATGACTTTGAGGGGTTCAGGACTTTAGTGGAAGAAGTAACTACAGATGTGGTGGAAACAGCAAGAAAAACAGAATTAGAGGTGGAGACTGAAGATGTCATTGAATTGCTATAAACTTTGATAAAACTTTCATGAATGAGGAGTTGTTTCTTATGGATGAGTGAAGAAAGTGGCTTCTTGAGATGGAATCTAGTTAGGGTGAAGATGCTACGAAGATTGCTGAAATGACAACAAAGCATTTAGTATATTATATAAACTTAGTTGATGAAGCAGAGGCAGAGTATGAGAGAGGATTAACTCCAATCCTGAAAGTTCTACTGTGGATAATATGCTATCAAACAGCACTGCATGTTACGAAGGAATCATTTATGGAAGGAAAAGTCAGTTGATGTGGCAAAATGTCATTGTGTTATTTTAAGAAACTGCCACAACCACCTCAGCCCTCAACTGCCAACATCCTGATCAGTTAGCAAGCATCAACATGGAGGCAAGATCCTCCACCAGCAAAAGGATTACAACTTGCTGGAGACTCAGATGATGGTTAGTATTTTTTAGCAGTAAAGTATTTCTAAATTAAGATAGGTACATCATTTAAAAAAGATGTAATGCCATGGCACACTTAACAGACTACAGTAAAGTATAAACATAGCTTTTATATACAATGGGAAACAAAATGTTCATATGATTCACTTTATTGTGATATTCACTTTACTGAAGCGGTCTGGAATAGAACCTGTACTGTCTCCAAGAGATACCAACATATAAACACAATATAATGTGAATACATATTTGAGTATTTCAGTGAGCTTTGAAAAAGAACTCTTCTGATATCCTGCAGACAGTACAGAGTTCTGTGAACTAAAAGTCTGTGGCTTTGAAGCTCACAGAGGATGATATCCAGTGATATCCTGAAAATCACTGTTGATGGAG
The DNA here is from genome assembly GCF_042477335.2 of Ovis canadensis. Lineage (NCBI taxonomy): Eukaryota > Metazoa > Chordata > Mammalia > Artiodactyla > Bovidae > Ovis > Ovis canadensis. The sequence goes on along the minus strand of NC_091247.1, from coordinate 159,086,072 downwards.
GAGCATCAAGGCTTCTGGTCTGGGTGCTGCAGAGCTCTGTCCTTGGTACTGCTGTGCTCAAAATTCTCAACAGTATTAGGTGCTTGTAAAATGTATGGCCAATTCACTGCTAAGAAGAGTGGTAAATATAGGTGATGTGCAGGAATAGAAATGATTTCCACTATGTTGGAAAGATGAGCTGAATCATTTGAGACCTGGCTACAAGAGTGGAAAGGGTGAGGGGCTTTGGATTAAAGTAATGTAAACTCAGATATTAGCTTGTTTGTTGGATAAACTTGGGCGAGTTACATGAGCCTCATGAGACTTCAGTTCTTCTCCCATAAGGTTGGTATCATTAAATATCTCTTTTGAACAAATAAGACCGGTACACAACAGATGCTCAGTAACCGTTAGTATCCCTCTTCTGTTCCTCTTCTCAAATCTTCCTAGCTGAATATAATCGAAATACATGTATAGACAACTGAACAAAGGGTACCATGTTGCTCAGTGTTACATGAAGTTCTGTGTTGAAGGGAGGAAGCCTAGCTCCTGAGAGAAATTCATGAGAACAAGGACTATTAACTGCAAGTTCAATGTAAACAAACATCATTTGTTCATTAAAAAATACAATCTTAATTGTCATTAATTGAGTAGAATACCAGATCGGGCAAGGTCCTGATCTTCCTGTATTCTGTGCTCTTCAACTGGAAGAAGAATTCAGTTTTCACTGCCACATGCTAGAGAGACTCCCAGGGTGTGAAAAATATCACACAAAAGGTCAGGTTGAAGGGAGGAACGTGGTTTACCTGGTTAAATAACAATAATGACTCAGGGAAGAGCTGATAGGTACATTCAAGTGTTTGAAAGACTTTTGGAGAAGTTCAGAAGAATTAGAAGAGCCACTGGGTAGAGGTACAAGGTAAAATGCTGGCATAAGGACTATTTCCTAACAGGTAGAGATTTTAACACATTATTGACCAGAGACATATTAATATCGTCAGCCTTAGTTTCCATAAAAATCCCCCAGTCAACAATGTGTTAAAAAGCGGGGGCTACCTTTAGTAGATGGTAAATATCCTGTCACTAAAATCATGAAGCAGGAGGAGTTAGATGTGAAGTTTCCTATATTGAAAGAAGAAAATAAAAGGAAAGATGTGCGTGAACATGTGAGTGACTGTGCTAGGTTTTGGTGTTTGGAACAGAAAGGGCATGATGCCTCATCATTCCATCTTAGTATTTTGTAAGGTTTGATGCATAACGGTGATCAGATCCTAAAGTAGGTAATTAAGAAGCCTTTAATATAACAATCATGGACCACACCCAGTTATGAACACTTCTGGGTGGGAGAATTTTTAATAAAGAAACATTTTCTTGACTATAAGGAACTCTGACATTAATTCCAGGTGGTACAGTGGCAAAGAATCTGACTGCCAACGCAGGAGATGCAGGTGCAATCCCTAGGTCAGGAAGATCCTCTGGAGAAGGAAATGAGAACCCGCTGCAGTATTCTTGCCTGGAAAATCACTTGGACACAGGAGGCTGATGGGCTACAGGCCATGGGGTCACAAAGAGTAGGACACAACTGAGCAACTGAGCATGCATTCATACAACCTTAAATTAGAGATAAGTCTAAAACATAGGAAAATAATTGCAGAGCAACTTGAAACAGGATGAGCTAACGTGCCAAAAGGTTTAATAAAAACACATAATACTCTGGGTGTTCATAGAAAGAAGTGCTTATGAAAGGCCATAGGGGAGATGGAATATGATATGTGTGGATGACATGGGGTATCAGCATCAGATGTGTGAGTTCATTTGATCCCTTTTTGATTTGAAGAAGTCAGGGTTTTAAGAGAGAAGAGGTTTCTGTTTAGTTAGGGATCTACAGGGCTGCAGGGTAATCCTGGACTTCGCCTAAGGCAATCCACTCTTCCAGTCTTTGAAATGACACCTCCTCCTCCTCCTCTACAAGCCTGTACCATCTCCTTCCTCTCTGTGATGACCTCACCTATTATTTCAAGAAGAGAACAGAGCCATGAGAAGAGGCTTTATGTGTCTTCTTAGCAGGAATCTGCAATAATCCTCCTACCTTCGTGCCCCTGGATTCATCTGCCTTTCCTCCTGTTGACAACTCTGCTGCATGCTGGGTGGCACCCCCTTGAACTTCTTCAAAGAAGATGCTTTGGCTTTCATCTCCTCTGCTTCCTGTATCAATTTCTCTCATTCCACTACTTAATCACATCAGCACACAAACACACGGTATCCTCTCCCATATTTAAAAAGAGAGTCTCCCCAGATCACTTGTCCCCTCCAGCGACTGTCCCATTCTCCTGGTCCTCTGGATAGAGGAGTTTTTTGAAAACTTGGAAGTATTGTCCACAGTCTTTGACTCTGCACTCAGGTCCTATTCTCACCTCCGCCCACTCAAAGCAGGCTTTTGCTCCCATCATTTCACTGAAACTTCTCTAGTTAGGGTCACTAAAGACTTTCTTCAAACAGAATCCTATGGCCAGTTCTCAGTGCTCATCCTATTCCTCTACCATCAACACCTGACTCATTTCTTTCTCCCTCCTTAGTCCCATGTGGTCCTTAACTTGGATCCCAGGGCACCACATTCTCCTGCTTCTCCTTGCACTGTCTCTGTTTCTTCAAGTCTTCTGCTGAAATTTCCTTCACGACTGACTTCTGAAGGTTGAACTTCCCCAGGCTCAGACCTTGAACCTCATCTCCATCTATCTGTACTATCAAGATGATATCTATGCCTCATCCACAAGGGTGTCCATACAAACAGCTCCAAAATTTGCAGGCTTCCCAGGTGGCACTAGTGGTAGAGAGCCTGCCTGCCAATAAAAAGGATGCAAGACCTGGGTTTGATCCCTGGGTCGGGAAGGTCCCCTGGAGAAAGAAATGGCAACCCACTCCAGTATTCTTGCCTGGGAAATCCCATGGTCAGAGGAGCCTGGCGGGCCTCAGTCCACGAGCTTGTAAGAGTCAGACATGACTTAGCAACAAAACCAGCATCACCACCACCACTGAGCTTTACTCTGAATTCCCCACTCCCTGTTTCCACTGATCCATTTCTTTCTCAGTGGGTTGTCGTCTTAGTAAATGGCATCACTAATTACCCACTTAAGAGCAAAAACCATGGATTCATCCCAGACTTCTCTTTTCCTCTCATATTTCACAACTAATTTGTCAGTAAGGTCTTTGGACTCTTTCTTCAAAATATGACCATTTTTTCTACCTCCACCTCCATCAAGCTAGTTGGAGTCACCATTATTTCTTGAATGAAATACTGCAATGGCAACTGACCTCCCTGTTTCCATTCCTGCCTCCTTAAAGTCTATTTTTCCATATAGAAGCTAGAGAGACTTTAAAAATGCATCAGTACCTCAACTGCTCAATCCCTGCAATGGTTTCCTGTCACACTCAGAATAAAACTCAAGCTCTTACCTTGGCTACAAGTCCTACAGAACCTACTTTTGTCTCTCTCTCCAACCTCTCTCTCACCACTCTCAGCAGTGCTTTCCCTTTCTGGCCATGCTGGCCTTCTCTCAGGTTCCTAAACAAGAAAAGCTTGTTCTGACCTCAGGGCCTTTGTACTTACTGGTCTTTTTGGCGTAGAATCCCCTTCCTCCAGATCATTATGGGTTCATCCTTCATTTCAGACTCACACAATTGTTATTGCCTAATTGAGGCTAAATAACAACAACTGACTGAGGCTATCCTAGACTTTCTTTTCAAACACATGTCTTTCTGTCCAGCATTCTCTTCCTTATACAGTAAAGTGAAAGTGAGAGTTGCTCAGTCATGTCCAACTCTTTGCGATCCCCTCCAGGCTAGAACACTAGAGTGGGTAGCCTTTCCCTTCTCCAGGGGATCTTCCCAACCCAGGGATCGAACCCAGGTCTCCAGCATTGCAGGAGGATTCTTCACCAGCTGAGCCACCAGGGAAGCCCAAGACTACTAGAATGGGTAGCCTATCCCTTCTCCAGGGCATCTTCCTGACCCAGGAATTGAACTGGGGTCTCCTGCATTGCAGGCGGATTCTTTACCAGCTGAGCTACAAGGGAAGCCCCCTTACACAGTAAGTCCCCTACATACGAATCTTCAAGTTTCGAACTTTCAAAGATGTGAATGTGTGTTCCATCGGTGTCAGGCATGAGTGATGTTGCAGCTTGCTCTCCGTCTCCTATTGTTGACAGTCCTTCAGCTCTGTCATCTCCCACCTCATCTCCCTCCTCCAGGCAGTAGCTCTTCTTGCCTGTTCATCAATACCAGCCCCTGTATGCCAGCTGTTGTATAGTACTACTGTACTTTTCAAGGCACTGAACTGTAAGATTAAAAATGCTTTCATTATGCTTTGTGCATGCGTGTTTTCTATATATTATTTGTGTGAAAAGTATTATAAACTTATGTACAGTACTATATGCCTGTTAGTTGGATACCTAGGTTCGCTTTGTTGGACTTATGAACAAAATGGACTTTCAACTGGAACCTGTGCGTATGTGGGGGATTTACTGTACTAGTATTTCACGTTATTGCACCTAGCACAGCCTGATCTTATGTTAGGCAATGAATGTTTGTTGAGTGTCTGTCTCCCCCACTAGCATGCCAACTCCAGAAGGACAGAAGCATGTAGGATATTGCGAGCTTCCGGAACACTACCAAACACATACAGAAAAATAAGAGAAGATCATTTGGTTAAAATGGACTTAGGGAGCAAGTAAAAGATTGGCTGGAGGGAAAGAAAAAAAGTGACACAGTGAAATAGGCAAGGGTGAAATGCGTGGAATCAAAGCATAAGCAGTTTACATTCTATGTAGAAGGCAGCAAAGCACCAATGGTGCAATCAAACTTCTAAAGAGAAAAAGATCTGCCAGGTGCTATCAAGTATTCCTCCCCTTCCCAATTTCAAAGCAGAAATAATATCAGTTTACCACCTAGCTCAGTAAGAGTCCTTAGAAATGTGCAAGGATGTTTAATAATAAGAGAACTGAAAATGTACATATTGAGCCCATGGCTCAGAGTCATTCTTAACTCACTGAATCAGATAATGGGAGATATATATGATCTGACTTTAGAAATCTCTTCGCAAGATGAAATGCTCTGCTGCAGAACAAAGCGACTCATTTCATCCATTCAGTGCTGTCTTAAAACTTTGTGGTATCCTAAAGTTTTAGAAGGGAAACATGAAGCAGAGAGTCATGGTGCTACTAGCTTAAAAACAAGTATTTAAAAACCTGCTTGGCCAATTTCAATTTCTTTCCTTGAAAATCACAAATGTATAGAATAAATTACAGCACAGCCTACGGCATAGTATCAGTTTGCCTCAGTTTCTGCTAGCCCTCAGTTACTTAGAGAGACAATGGCATGACCTTTGCCTCTACTTGCTGACCCAAATGTAATCACGGGACTATCAGTGATGACTGAGATGGATTCTGCAACTTGGACAGGCAGAGCCCACTCCTACCCAAGGCTCCTGCTCACCTGACATTTTCTTATGTTACTTGAAAGCAGAGGCTCAACTGGCCACTAGGAGTCAAAGTCTTTTCACCTCATTTTCATTAAGAATTCTCCTCATCACCTTCTCTTTTTGCTCACTGCTCAGGACTCTGGTGGAAATTCATTGTTATCTAAATGAATTTTGGATAAGATTTTATTTGATCCACTACTTTCTAGCCCTGTGACCTTGGCCATGTTAGTTTAGCTCTCTGAACTTGCTTCCTCATCTATTATGAGGGAAATGAAGAAAATTCCCGGGGATGTTGTAGAATAAATGTAACATTATTTGATAAATGGTTAGGTCCATACCTGCAGCATGGCATGAAATGAATGATAACAAGTATTTTTCTAATTATCTGTGGTTTCCTTCATTCTCTCTTTCTAGATTAGGTTACTCTTGTGATCACTGCATTCATGTTATTCCCTAGGCTTTGGGTTAATATTATTCAATCTCCTCTCTATCAGTATTTATTGTCATTTTATAGCAAAAGCCCCATATGCCTTCCACTCCCGTCCAAATGCCCCATTGTTGCACTATAAATCAACAACCACTCATCAATATACTGACAAACTGGGGTTCTCAATGTCATTTCTTTGGAGAAGAATCTCACTCCAAGCCAGAGTTTCCCGAAGGATATTGCATATACACATTGATGGATGTATTTGAGGGAACAAACAAACCTTTAAAAAAACAAGTTTGCAGAGACGTGCATGGACCTAGAGTATGTCATACACAATGAAGTACGTCATACACAATGAAGTACGTCAGAAAGAGGAAAACAAATCTTTTATTTTAATGCATATATGTAGAATCCAGAAAAATGATACTGATGAACCTACTTGCAAATCAGAAATAGAGACACAGACACAGAGAACAAGATCCCAAGCAGGGAAAGCAGGGAAGTAGGAGGAATCGAGAGATTGGGACTGACACATACGCACTATTGACACTATATAAAATAGAGAATTAATGAGAACCTACTGTATAGCACACAGAACTCTATTCAATGCTCTCTGGTGACCTAAACAGGAAGGAAATCCCAAAAAGAGTGGGACACGTGTATCTGCACAGCTGATTCACCTTCCTGCAGAGTAGAAACTAAAGCAGCTAACCGCCAGTGAAGACTAATTTAAAACCGATATTAGAAAAATGCAGTTAGCATATCAAACTCAACATCATAAAGCTAAGGGAAAAAGTGAATCAATTTACACTCACTTAAAATCATGTTAATTATAGTCAAGGTAGAACACAGATAGATAACAAACGGGAAGACAACATGGGAGTGACTGAAACTGGGAAGTTGTTCTCAGTCATGTCAGCCTGATGGATCAGAAGGGGGTATTAACAGGCCCGGATGCTTTCTGTTCTATAGTAAACTATGTAAGACGGTCCTTCTATTTCCCTAGTGCAGGGACTTCCCTGATAGTCCAGTGGTTGAGATTCCATACTCCCCCTGCAGGGAGCATGAGGCGACCCCTGCTCAGGGAACTGAGATTCCCTAAAGAGTGCACAGTGCAGCCAGCGGGGGGCAAAAAATATATATATATGATTTCTTTCCCTAGTGTCAATCAATCCACACAACTTTCTTTTCTCTCTCTCTCAGTTGGTTTAATGTTGTGTTACAACACAGGTGTACAACATAGGTGATTGAGTTATACATATACATATATTCATTCTATTTCAGATTGTTTACACATATAGATTATTACAGATTACTGAGGAGCATTCGCTGTGCTATATAGTAAGTCTTTGCTGGTTATCTATTTTATCCTCCCAGTCTAACTCTCTCAAGCAACTTAATTTAAAAACCCCCGAATAGAAGGTCTCCCTAACTTGGAGAGCAGGAGAATTCATTTTTCTTCAGTGCCTAGGAGACAGAAAAGACTTTCTCCTTGTGTACATCTCCTTGAGTCTCCTGGTAAAATGTTTTCAGACACCGGAGGTTGTGCTGGCTCGTCAGACTCACTCTGATTACTGTGTGTACCCAGAGCACGACATTGACCAACAGTTACCACTTCTGTAACACAGAGGGACTCGGGGAAGATCCAAGCACAGGACTAATTCATTACGCATCATTTACAGTAAACTGCAGGCTGGAAGAATGATTGTTTAAAAATCATTTGCTGCTGATGTACCACTTCATTATATTTCACCCGTGTTTATGAAGGCGGGAGAGAGGTTCGAACATAATAGACTGTCATTTCTCTGACTTGCTAATGAAAGCCGCAGTGCTGAACACACAAATCAAGCTGCTCATTTTTTGCCCAGCGCAATTTGAAAACTCAGTATGTACCACCAGCCACAGAGCAAAGTGGATCAGCTCTCTGGGGGAAAATCCTTCATGTGTACCTGCCATAAGAAGTAATAAGTTCTGCTTTGCATCACTCTATTTATAGACTTCAGTTATTTTCACATATTTTTTGGCCTTTTTTCTATAGCAGCATGCAATCTCAAATGAATCAGTCTCATCTTGTCAATTTCACCGTTAAATTGGGCTTAAATATTCTCTTTAGGTGTTAGAGGATTGTAGGGACATTTTCTGTTCAAACAGGAACAAATGAGACTGAGGCAACATCTTTGGTCTCTAAAATTCTCTAGCTTCTAACTGACCTATATTTCATTCATTAGTCTTAGGCAGCAGATGACTTCCTTAGAAATGCCATATTTGGTGCAGCCCCAAGGCCTGGGTGAATAGCTGTTGCTTGGTGTATGATGAGTCAGAAAATACAGGGTAAATGGAGACTATGTTGAATTTTTTTTTTTTTGGTAGCAAAGTATATTAGTTGTGAGGTAACCAACTCAGCACAAGGAAAACCTTCCTGCTGATCTTTGCCTGCTCATTAATTCCACAATTGCTTACTATTTGCTAAGCACTGCTCTATGCACTGGAGACAATAGTAGTAAACAGGACATATAAAGAACCTGACCGAGGGTATCTTACGTTTTAGTGTGAGAATGAGAAAAAAATAAATGTATCAGTCAGTTTCAGATAGTGATAAGTACTATGGAAAATTAAATAAACGGAGGCATGAGCAGAATCTCCGACATATTTGTAATGCTGCCAAGAGTCTTGATTTTATGATCTTAGAAAGTTGTCTCTAAAGAAGTGATATAGCCTTGACAATTTCTTAAATATTCAGTAATTACAACACTCATATCACTGTTTTGAGTTTGGTCTTGATGCTGCTCTGGCAGGACACTCTCTATACTGCGGTCCCCACAGTCCTCACTTGGGCCCACTGGGATGTCTTGGAGGATATGGGGACAGCCTGACTGAGCAGCTGAGGAGCTTGCCTCTTGGCATATTCCCATATGGGTGATCCTCTCAAGAAGAGCAGAGTTTGATTCAGCATCTTTGGGCAACATCTGCAGCACCCTAGCACCATTTTTTAAATAATTTATTTATTTATCATTAATTTCTTTTTTGGTTATGCTGTGTGGCATGCAGGATCTTATTAACAGTCCCCCAATCAGGGATCAAACTCACGCCCCCTTAGTGAAAGTACAGAGTCTTAACTACTGGATAGCTAGGGAAGTCCCTCATGCCTTTTTTTCCTTTAAGTTTTAATTTTTGAAATAATTTTAAAATTGTATGAGAGCTGCAGGAACACTGTAAAGCACTCACTCCTTGATATCCTTCATGCACACACACACACAGAGACATTTCTCTCTCTCTCTCTCTCTCTCTCTCTTTTTTTTTTTTTGCATTGAGTGTACATTGCAAATATCTCCATTCCCTTGGTTTTACTGAGATGTAACCGACAAAGCCATAAACCATTTAAAGTGTACAATGTGACCATTTGATGGGCATATGTACTGTGTAGCACCATGCTTTGTATGACATGACACACTTGCTTGAGTCAACTGACTGGTTTCCCATTAGTGAGACAGGCTCCATTTCTTGGAGCGGCTCAATGGTGGAACTAGACAGAGAACTAGGCCTGAAAATCAGAGGAAATGCCCTTCACCCACCTGAACAGTATTAGAGCCATAAAATCCTAGTGTAAATGTCACTCTATATATCTGCTCTAATAATGAAAATTTAGACCAATGAAGCGTCAAATTGTATGTTAACAAAGAGGAAAATGCTGAACAGAGAGGGCAGAACTTTAAAAATTCCTGTCCTTCCCTCTTAATTCAAGGTTGCCAGCTTCTGTGTGCGGGGCCAAGGGCACTGTATTATTTTCTACACTTTGATTTTTCAGTAGGTGTTGATGCTTCCTTGGAGAAGGCAATGGCGCCCCACTCCAGTACTCTTGCCTGGAGAATCCTATGGACAGAGGAGCCTGGTAGGCTGCAGTCCATGGGGTCGCTAAGAGTCAGACACGACTGAGTGACTTCACTTTCACTTTTCACCTTCATGCATTGGAGGAGGAAATGGCAACCCATTCCAGTGTTCTTGCCTGGAGAATCCCAGGGACGGGGGAGCCTGGTGGGCTGTCGTCTATGGGGTCGCACAGTCAGACACGACTGAAGCGACTTAGCAGCAGCAGCAACAGCAGCGATACTTCCTGGATGTATTCGAAACAGTGTATGTGTACACATCTTGGGCTGATTAACATTTCAGCCTCTCAGTCTGTATACCCTCTGCAAATACTCAAATGTGAGATACAAGAAAGATATATCATCTTTATCCTATTATGACCAAATTGATAAATGTCTTTTCTCATACTCTAGGAGACAAAAAACATTCTCACAAAATTTTGAGGTCTCATTTTGGCTGCAGAGTTAAGATAATTTTCCTGGGGCATCAAGAGTTTGGAAGTGCAGTAGATATGAACCCTTGACTTCTTCCTGCTTTTGTGAATTGCCCCAAAGTCTTTGCCATGAAAAAAATAAGCAAAGAAAGCCATCCTACCTGGAAAAAGGAGGTCAATCAAATAAATAATATATTAACTTTAGGCTTTCAGGTCTAGTGTGGTATCCTGTCTTTTCATGAACATTAGATAGACATGATTAAATAAGCCACAAATTATTGTAAAATGTGTTAAAAAAAGAGGCTGCAATAATTTGGACAAACCTTCCATGTGGTCAAACTTTGATTCACCAGTAATCTTTCAAACAAAGGAAGATTAGACTGACAGATTTTTTTAAATAACCATAGAAGTGGAATAGAATCTGCTAGTTCAAAATACTTGGAATTCATCTTCTCTTTGAAAAAGAATATGAGTAGAAATAAGGTTAAAATTTTTTTAACAGAATGTTAAATTTTTAATCTAAATTTAAACTTTAGTGTCATAGAGACAGTAATGTCATTTCTTTTCCACTATTATCATTACTAAAAATTTTATAAAACCTTATGAAAGACCAAAAAAATCTTTTTTTACTCATTATGCCATAAGAGACATGATTAAAATGACAAGTTCCCAAATAACATGAAAAATGCATTTCCCCTTTATCCAAAGCAAATGCATTTTGCTCCTAAGAGATGTTTAATCTATTCTCTTTTTTGAGAAGAGATAGCAGAGGGATGAAAGGATTTACAGTTCGAATTGTCATTTAATGAAAGACACATATTTGACTTGTGATTATAAAATAATTGCTGTAACAATTTTGAGTTTAGACAGCAGTAGTGAATTTTGATATGAATGAAAAACAAATTATATTTCTGTTAACATTCAAGGTTACTTCTCTGGGTCAGACTTCTGAAAAGTTACGCTTTATTATGCCATGGGAATAGTGGAACCAATGTTAAGAAATCTTCTCTATGTGTATGTGTACAAATATTTATTCCAGGAAGCATTCGGTTTCTATAGAATTAGTTTAAAAGAACAGCTTAATCTTTCATAAAAACTTTTATAAAGAACTTTAATATGCTTTCTACTACCTTATTCTCTTCCTCCAGCCTCTCCATCAGAGAGAGTGTTCACATGAATGGCTAAATTCAATCACCATCATTGGCTCACTGGGACGAAATGTGAGGAAAAGCCACAGTTCCTTTATAGTTTCAGCTTCTGAGTGTTTGCTTACTCCCTAGCAACTGGGGCACCAAAATGGCCACAGGACTGCACTTGCCCTGAGAAATGCCTTTTACTGAGAAGATCCAGGGGCTAGTAGGGGATCCAAGCCTCTTTAAAGGTCTCTTTCAGTTCGCTGGTACATTTTTTGTCTAGACACATCTTTCCTTGCCACTAGGGTGGTAATGATACTCTTGAGGGAAGTAAGGTTAGGAGGTGAGCACAGAAGAACAAAGGCTGTAAACTTGCACTTTGCTCTGTTGACCTTAATTTATCAGGAGGACATCTTGGGATTTTTCCAGCAAATGATAAAGAGGGTGCATTTTCCAGGTCTCTGTGCATTTCTCTCTTTTGCAGTCTCTCTCTCTCACGAGAACAAGAATTAACAAGTATTTTTAAGTAAGACAGTAAAAGTTTAGAACTCCAATTGTCAGAACTCAGTCAAGAAGCAGTTTCCAAGAAGTTCCTAAATTTTCTCCTTAAGATGTAACAGGAAGTCATAATCACCTATTAACCACTTTGGTTTCTTAGCCTTCTGGCTGGTGAACTCCCTTTTCTTTTGAACTGTTCTAAATAATTGAGGATGTTGAAGACATCCAACCCTTTTGGCTGATACCTTTTAAGAAAGAACAAAAGTGTGTTTGTTCATATTCAAACTCCAGGAAAATAACCCCTGATGCTACTAAAAAAAAAAAAAAAAGGTTCCTTGATTTCAGTGACTTTAAGATTGATATAAGGGACTTCCCTAGGGAGTCCAGTGGTTTAGACTCTGTGCTTCCAATGCAGAAGGTGTAGGTTCCATCCCAGGTTGGGGAACTAAGATCCCATGTGCTGTGTGGCACAGCCAGAAAATAAAAACAAACAAACAAAAAAACCTATCAATTAAAAAAAAAAAAACCTGACATAAGGAAGAACAAAAGGAAAAAAATCTATTACGAAGAATCACTGTGTGTCATGAACTAAGGATTGTAATTAACAACTTCTGTGTACCTAACATGTAACTTTAAAAACTACTTACAATTTTAAGGTAAAGCCTGGCCCATAAACCTGTGTTGTAATTTAGTATGTAACACTGGAAAACCCATGAAAGGAAAATATGAGACTAGTTCAGGGCTTCCCTTGTGGCTTGGATGGTAAAGAATCCACCTGCAATGCAGGAGAGCCTGGTTTGATCCCTGTCTCTGGAAGACCCCCTGGAGAAGGGAATGGCTACCCACTCCAGCATTCTAGCCCAGAGAATCCCATGAACAGATAAGCCTGACGGACTACAGTCCATGGGATCACAGAGTCAGACACAGCTAAATGACCAAGCACGCATACACACAGTCAGTGCTTTTGTTTAGTACCGTATAAAGTGGAAAGGACAATGGAAATCTCTTTATTCCTTCCAGCACAGGATTACTGAGTACCATCTAATTAGAGAAGCCGAAAAGGAAGTGATGGATAACTGGCATTCTTAAATTTCAAACTTTCAGGACTTCCTTATTGCTGACAAGGAGAAAGCAGAGAAGATGGCCTATAGCTGATTGCAGTAGTTTTTCTAAACATGACTAGCACTAAGAATGAAATTTTCGTAGGTTGGAATAGAAGAAATCTCAGCACTGGGTGAAGCCATATAATTAGATGTTTCAAATTACTTTAGAATCTTCAAAGCACACAAACAAGGATATGGATCATTCACAATATGCCTCTTTATAAGCCACATACTTTCATAATAAATCAAAGTCTTCATAATAAGAAAAAATAACCACACGTAATTCTTATAAATAATAATCATTAACAGGGAAGAAACTGGACTTGTCTGGCTCTTTGCTCAAGTAGAAAGTTCTCCCTTTACTGACAGATTTGCCAAAGCATCCAATTTAATGTTCGAAACACTGCTTTGTTTTATCTTGAGTTGTCAAACTACTGCACTCTAAAATCCTGCCACTAAACTTTAGCTGTACTCAATTTACTTGCATTTAATACAGACAGGCATTATTTTTGATACTAAATGTACTATATTTTTGATACTAAATGTACTTATGTTTTTAACACTTCTCTTAAGGACAGTTGCTACCATAAGAGGTTTTCCATGAATCACCTAATTCAGATAAAGATTGAATAATATTTTCAATTTCCTTCCTACATTTATTTTAGAATGTATGTCACTCACGAATTCAAAATTTCAAACTATGGAAGTTTGGAGGTAAAGACATTGAAGATATTTCTTCAAAATGTTTTGTGGAGGAAAAAAGGTATTATATATTGTATTATAAGAAACCTCATCACAGCTTCCTAAAGAAACAAAGTCCCAGAATTTTACAAGAATTGCTCAGTGGAAGTAAATCCAAGTTCAAAGAGACAAGAAGAAAGGAGTAATTTGTTATTCAGCATATATATGATCTGCCACAGCAATTTTGAACCACTTTGTTCTGCTGGGTTTGCCTTAGTAAAGGGATAGATGCTGCTGTGAGAATCATTCCCTGAAAACAGAGGTGAAAGTAAGTCAATGAGTGAGAGCTGATATAAATTCAAGTCATTTTACAAAGGATTTGCACACAAGATGAATTTTCACAAGTTGGCAAGCTTTTCCAGAATCTTGCTTTCATGAATGTTATTTGAACAAGTTGTATAGAATGCAGTCTCCATTCTATGAGATAGCATTGCTTTTTTTTTTTTTTTTTAACCAAGTTGGAACTATTCAGGTCACCAAATAACAGGGATCAAAAGTAAAACAGCTGAAAAATCCAACAGTCTGGTCTAACCTGGGATGCTCTGTCTCCTCACAGCCAATGCTCCATCAGGCGGCTTTGTCTGGCTGGCGGATTTAGTGTAGGGACTCTCATCTGCAAAGGTACAATGAAGGCTTTGGTTAATTTCCATCCAGTTTCTACTGTAGTGAAGGTCTTTCAATGGATTGCAATCCTTCTGCCAGAGACAGATGGTATGGTATGGTAGAAAGAGTCTGTAGACCTGGGTCCTAACCTGGGTTTAGCCGTGGGACTTGGTCAAGTCATTTAAATATGCTTTGAACATCAGTTTCCTCCCTTATGAAAGAGGGATATGCGTTCACACCCATCTCTGAGGATTGTCAGGATAAAGCAATGATGCACATGAAGGCATAGAATGGTAAGAAGTTTGTAAAAAGAGTACACAGATAATTTGCCTGTCACCTATATTCATTGATAAATAAATATCCATGAATATCAGTAACAGGAAGACAAGGAAGGAATAAAATGGCTCAATGGGCACTAAGAATAAGCTAGTAGAACAAAGGAAAGGAAAAGAAATATTATATTTCAGAGAAGCAGATGACAGAATATTAGTATTGCAGGGGAATAAAGACACACAGAATTAGTGGGTTCCTACTGAAATGATGAATGGGCATCCAGTGGAAAATAAAGGGAAAGGGACATTCAGGGTAAGACCACAGAAGCTAGGTTAAGAATAGAGAGGCAAAGACGGTTTGGGAAAAGAAGACACATATTGCAATGAGCTGGTTTGCCCTCTTAGAAAGAGATGAAAATAACTTGGAGAACCAGAGAAAGAGCAACTGAAGAGACAGAAGGACTAAAGCTCAGTGGATCTGTGACAGTCAAGAAGCTGAATGAGCAAAACACTAGGTGAAAAAACCATACAAGTGATGGATCCATCAAATTCTAAGTAAAATGATTTTTTTTAATCTAGGAAGAGATTTAGTCTGACTTGGAATATAGGAATAATGATCCAGGATGGCAAATATTAGGGTGAAATAGAAAGGAAATATTCTTTTTAGTCGGTATAGGACATTTGTATAGAGTAAAAGAGATGTCTGAGTGACATTAAACATTTTCAGGCATAGAATATACACAGCCTGAGCAGATATAATGTTCAATAATTGCCTAGTAGCTCTACTCAAGCTAGATGACCCAAAGGTTACTTCTGGCCATACTATCGGGTTGCTTTGTTGTTGTTGTAACAAGAAATCATTAAAGGCTTAAAAATATCATTATATTAGATATGCAAACTATTAAATATAACAAGGATTTAATTCAGCAACAAGCTTTTATCATCTGAAAACATTAACTCTCCCAACTATAGTTCATGTTGCAAAATTGAGGAACTCCATTCCTCTTTAGGAT
The DNA here is from genome assembly GCF_042477335.2 of Ovis canadensis. Classification (NCBI taxonomy): domain Eukaryota; kingdom Metazoa; phylum Chordata; class Mammalia; order Artiodactyla; family Bovidae; genus Ovis; species Ovis canadensis. The sequence goes on along the minus strand of NC_091247.1, from coordinate 159,070,527 downwards.
GTACTTCTGGTTGAAATGATTCATGATTTCTTCATAAAACTAACAAGGTCTTTGTAAGCAATGACAAAAAGGAAAGATTAACACTACTGTAAGCTGCAATTAACTTAAAAAATGGCAGTCATGCTGTTTCATGTTTATATTCCATTTGTCACACAATTCTTTATATTCTTCCAACCATAAAGACAAACTACCAACGTTCAGATACCAGTACAATCAACAGTATCACTTTTGCTTATGAAGCAATATCCTAGATCTCTGACTCTTCTCTTCGTAAATGCGATTTTGAGGATAAACACAAACCACAAAACAAAATGCCTGCCTTATATTACAAAGTCTTTGCCATTCCATGCCCACCTGAGTATCTGAACTCTTTTCTCACAATATTGATTTAATAACCAGGCCATATGCTTAACCAAACTTACTATATGCTAAAATATGGATTCTTTATAAAACCAATTTAAAAATGTATTTCTTTTTATTATCTAAAGCTTTGAAACCATGTATTTGATTACAGAGCACTGAGTCAGGAGATACAGATCACAGCAATCAGTTTCAGGAACAGCATCTTGGAAGCCTAAAGGCTTTCTCAAGTTTTCAATTTGTCTAGACTCTAGCCAATTAAAGTCTTGAGTTGAATCCAGTGTTGGATTTTCCTACAGGGCAGTAAGAGATCTGACCAGGAGACTCTGGGGTGCTTTGTATTTGACGCTATATTTTAAGGAGCCATGTCTTTAGAAATTTACCTAGTTTGCATTATAGAAGTAGTCAACCCTGGCAAAACTGTTTTCTTACTTATATTGGAGAACCATTTCCTTGATTTAGAGCTGAAATAGTCTAGTTATGTACATCCGTAAAAGGCTGAAACTGAATTATAGATGGCCACCTGGCCAGCCTCTGCTAATCCATTCCCCAGCCCCTGACCGCACTCGTGTTAAGACCATCCTTACTGAGCACAGATGGAAGTAAACATTACCCAGAAGCCAAAATTTGCATTGGTTGAAGGATCAGACCAAAATAAGTTCGATATTATCTAAGAATAGGTTTCTGAAGTCAGTCAGGATGAAGGCAATAATTCCTAATGAGGCAGAATCTTGGCAACCTTCATCAGGAGAGCTAAGGTGAGCACAGCAACAGAGCAGCATGGCACCTTTTAACATTTATTTTTAAAGAAACTTTTCCTAGGAACATCTGTTGAATTTAAACCCCTAGGAGGGAGCATAGGTCTTTTATACAAACCTACCCATCAGAGAATGGGCATCAGTTCTCTTGATGTGATTTATTCCAAGTCAAATCTTGACTCAAACTTTGAAAATAGAAATGGAGGGAAGACATTGAATGAATCAGTGGCTGATGCCTCTGTAATATTAGGTTGGTACAAATGTAATTGTGGCTTCAGACTGTGAATTTTAAATCATTAGTACTAGGTTCGAACACATATTTATTAATCAAAATAGGAACCATTACAATCAAAACATTTTTGCTGAAGAGAAATAAGTTTGCCTATTCTTATAGTGTAAAAATCGGTGTCCTGGCATTCCAGAACTCTTGGAAAGCATTTCTGCCTCTAGCTGGCTGTGGAAGCATTTTCCCTGCCAAATGCTGTCAAGATGCTAGAAGAAGTGGTAGTCAGTTGCCAAGAGGTCAGGTGAATATAGTCGAATAGGCAAACCATCGTAGACTAATTTGTTCAACTTTTGAAGGGTTGCTTGCGTGACGTGCAGTTGGGCACTATAGTGGAGAAGAATTGGGCCCATTCTGTTAACCAATTCTGGCTGCAGGCATTGCAGTTTTTGGTGCATCTAACTGATTTGCTGAGTATACTTCTCAGATGTAATGGTTTTGCTGGGATTCAGAACACTGCAGTGGATCAGACTGGCAGCAGATCACCGAATAGTGACCATGACCTTTTTTTTTGGTGCAAGTTTGGCTTTCAGAAGTGCTTCTTCTTGGTCCATCCATTGAGCTAATCATTGCCAGTTGTTCTGTAAAATCCATTTTTCATTGCATGTCACAATTCAATCAAGAAATGGTTTGTTGTTGTAAAGGATAAGAGAAAAAAATTTTTTTGTCTAACATCATTTCCATAGTTTAATAAGTCATTAGCACAAAAACATAAGCAAGAAATGCACATTAAAAGGATGTATAATATAACCACATTTAGGAATGGATTGTAATATCAAACAGCAAAGTTCAACAATGCAAAACCGCAATTACTTTTGTACAAACCAAATACAATGGAATATTACTCAGCCATAAAAAGAAAAGAAATAGTGCCATTTGCAGAGATGAGGATGGACCTGGAAATTTTCATACAGAGTGAAGTCAAACAAAGATAAATATAATCTGATATCACCTTTGTGGAATCTAAGATAGGGCACAAATGAGTCTATCTACAAAACAGAAGTAGACTCACAGACTTGTGGTTGCCAATGCGGGGGAATGGAGAGACGGACTGGGAGTTTGGGGTTATTACATTTAGAACGGATAAACAATAAGATCTTACTGTATAGAACAGGATACTGTATACTGGGATAAACCATAATGGAAAAGAATATAAAATAAGAATGTTCATATGTTTATAAATGAGTCACTTGGCTGTACAACAGAAATTAGAGGAACACTGTAAATCAACTATATTTCCATTTAAAATGTAAAAAATAAAATAAACGCCAATACAATTAATTCACTGTTGCTCAGTAAAGGGCTCAAAAGTTTCAGTTAATTACAAGATCTGTGTTAATACTTTTCGTTTATCAGGAAGACACTAAATAGGCTTTCAAGTTCCAACTTAATTCCATAAGTGAACTAAAAAATAGGTGAAATAACAAAAAAGGAGTCAATCTATAGATAGTTCTAGGACAGTGCGCATCCCATAGTATGCATTCACTAAACATTTGCTGATAGACAAGTAAATTGTGTTTAACTTTTCAAATTAGAGCATTTATTGTAAACAAGCAACCTGAAGAAAGTCAAACACTTGTTATTAACTAACCTCCCTCCTCGCTCTGATTTCTTTTTCTAGGTTTACACCTATTCGTTTTAAAGCCATATCACCATCTACTAGTTATTAAGTATTGCCTTATTGCATGTTCAAAATTTGTGACTATTTATATAAATAATATTGAAATATATTTCCTTTAATTTCCATTCAGACTACAGAAGGTTTATTGAGTAACCTTTAACATAATGCCTTTAAACAAAAGAATTCCAGTTTTTATACCAGACTCCCCACCTTGACTTTATGGTTATTAACAAGGTATCCTTATGGAAAGTCGCTACAGGACAAAGGAGGCATTCAGCGAGTGAGTCAACGTGGCAAGTAATCATCAAGGGCATCACAGGGAATCAGAACTGTCGGCCTTTTAAAATGACATCATAGCAGCTAGATAATCACTGTCACATATGATGGCTGCCCACTGTCACTGGTTATAACAAGAAAGAGCATGGGTCCCCTTTATGGTGACACCCCAAGAAGCTAGGGAAAATGCCCTCCATTAAATGGAGAATGGACACTGCGACAGAGACAGAAAGGGCTTAATCAAGTATATACTTAAAACGGAAGTTGAACAATGGGGGGACCATCTGTCCCTCCCATTCCTCCTAATTCGACCAGTCTCCTTATGTACTAAACACAGGAGGGGCAAACACAGATCATTTGTTTTGATTACATGTTCCAAGTGAAGCTGGTATTTACAAACTTGGCAAGCAAACAGCAGGCACCCAAGAAGCAGGGCTTCATTCTGCATCATGACCAAAGCTCAGGTTGGAGCTGGGAGAATCCTATCTTGAGGAATGGACTCATGTCCCCTCATGTTCTTGTAACCTTGAACGGTTGCCTAGCATCAAATATCACCCGTGTGTAATCAGGATAGTCCTTGTCTCCATCTTCTACCTCTCCCATTCTGAGTCTGGGCTTCTTCCCAGAGGAAACAGATATGACTACGGTTTTAAGAATCTCTAGCTGTGTTCAGGGCTTTGTTGAAAAAAAAAATTAATTTCCTTTGGCTGAGACTAATCAGCCTATGCTAAACAATTTCTAACAACTAATTACGCACAATCGAGGCACCTGCTAAGCCAGCAGATCCCTCAACTTCTTGATTAGGAAAAAAAAAAGAGGCATTTTGTGCAATTACACATTATGACCATTTCCTAGCAGCAGGGAGACAGCCAGCTCATGCTACAATGTTCACGTACATTGTTAAGAGCAGGAGATAAAACTGTTTTTCGTGATTGAACAACATGACTTCCACTGTGAAGGAAATAGTGTGTCCATAGAATTTGACTACATTTCACAAATTTTAGTGCTTACTATGTGCAAGGGCTTCCCGGGTAGCTTGGCAGATAAAGAATCTTCCTGCAATGCAGGAGACCTCGGTTTGATTCCTGGGTCAGGAAGTTCCCCTGGAAAAGGGATAGGGTACCCACTCACTCCAGTATTCTTGGGCTTCCTTGGTAGCTCAGACAGTAAAAAATCCGCCTGCAATGTGGGAGACCTGGGTTTGATCCCTGGGTTGGGAATATCCCCTGGAAGAGGGCATGGCAATCCACTCCAGTATTCTTGCCTGGAGAATCCCTATGGACAGAGGAGCCTGGTGGGCTACAGTCCATGGGGTCTCAAAGAGTTGACTACAACTAAGCGACTAAGAACAGTACATGTGCAAACTAAGAAAGTGGATATAAGACAATGAGACTTTAAGTAGAATCGTGATGGAGGAATCCTTATTACTTCCCAGGATTGAGACTGGAGACTGCTTCATTAGCTGAGGAGAGAAATAGGCAAGGGCTTACAGTACTGGTGGAGGTGGGAACAGGAGGAGAAAGGAAGCTACACTGTGATGAATTAATGCAGAATTTTGCAATCAGAAAAATCAAGAAACAAGCAATGTAAATTGCCAGTTAACCTGGAAGTTTTGTGTGGTGTGGAACCATAATCTTTTCAGTATTGGGGTTCTGTGAACATCTTACTCCAGCCCAGCAGGAATATATTACAGGTTGGCTGTTTCTCTCTTTCTCTTTTTTAAAGTTTAATCAACATGGTCTTGATAGAAAAGATAAAATAGTATAAGGAAGAAAAATTACAGCACCATGCATCTAAAACAGGACAAAAAAAAATAAAAAGCTAACAAAACATATTTTAAAAATTTGCCTGGTGCCTCGGATAGCAAAGAATCTGCCTGCTAATGCAGGAGACCTGAGTTCGATGCCTGGGTTGGGAAGATCCCTGGAAGAAGGGAATGGCAACCCACTCCAGTATTCTTGCCTGGAGAATCCCATGGACAGAGGAGCCTGGTGGGCTATAGTCCAGTGGATCACAAAGGGTCAGATATGTCTGAGTGACTAACACATACACACACACACAAATCTATAAAAAAATTTTTTTAAAGAAATCATTCATCACATTCAATTGGGTTATATTAAATAGGCATACATTGTTAACATTGTTAACATTTGAAAATCAGTTACTGCAATTTAGAAAATTTCACAGAATGAAGGAGATAAAGAGAACTACTATCACAAAAGATTCAGAAAAAGCATTTGATAAAATTCAACATATATTCATGACAAAGAAGCGTCTTTACTCTTGAAAAGTTGATAAACTGTGGCCCTAAGACAGTGCAGCTCATCCTTGTTATAAAATGGGAGTACATTGCACAGAGCTGCAGACATTTATTTGCACTTCATCTCTGGTTGTTTTTTGGCTCCATCGTCAGTTTTGTAGTAGAAACCGAGATTGACAATGGAGCCAAAAAGCAGCCAGAGATAATATGTTTCTCTCTTTTTGACATCAGACCTCTAGTTCAGTTTGCTGCCTTGCTGGTTTGATGGCTTACTCTAAAATTTAAGCAAGATTTCCTGAGGGCTGGCTGTCACAAGGTTTTGATCATAGAACTTAATTCTGTCTTTCTCCACTTATCAAAATAAGGTGTAACTACAAGCACAGGGTCCTGCATAATTTAAAGAAATGCAAACAGAATCATATGGCCAAATATCCTTCTGCAATCTGAAACAGTTCTTACTTCCTGATCAAAATGACCCTGTTTTTCTAGGGCAAATGAAATGTACACCCTTAATCTTCCCTAGAGTCAGAGGATTCTGGGTGCTACATAGGCTTTAGCGCTATTGCTTTGGCATGAATTCTAGAGAATGAATTGACTTCATTTCCTTCCCTAATGGGATAAAGTGATCCACACAACTAGGTTTAAAGCAGAAGGGAGCAAGCATGATCTGAGCTTGAAGGTAGGAGGCAGAAGGTAGCGTGCTTTTCCATTACAGTCTCTTTCCTATTATGAGATGATTTCCTCTCTCCAACCTTCTATTTCCTCCTCTCTTCGGTCATTTGTTTTGCATCTGAATGGCATCATTGTCTATCCTTGACTCAGCAGGTTTCCTTACAACCTAGGTACTTTATATTCTTATAGGGGATCAGGTCTTTTGATTTTGAACATTAAAAAAAAGAGTCATTCAACAGAACAAATTCATTTTAAAACGAATGTCTGGTGGTTTCTTCACAATGACAGAATGTCCTCTAAAATTATATTAATCACAGTCACATCACCATCTCAGGAATTCAATATTACAGCTAAAAAGAATACCAACCATACACCCGTATTGCTACTGGCCTGTCTTATAAGACAGTCTGTCTCCTTCACTGCTCCATTATCCAACACCTTGTTACTCAAAATGAGGGTCACAGATGAGGGCATTGGCATTACCTAGGAGCTTATCAGAAATGGAGACTCTCAGACCTCATTCAGACCTATGCAATCAGAGCCTACATTTAATGAAATCTCCAGATGATCTCTACACACGTTAAAGTTTGGTATTTTGTGCTAAGTCGCTTCAGTCATGTCTGACTCCTTGTGACCCTATGGACTGAAGCCTGCGAGGCTCCACAGTCCTTGAAATTCTTCAGGCAAGAATACTGGAGTGGGTTGCCATTTCCTTCTCCATGGGATCTTCCTGACCAGGGATTAAACCTGATGGGTTCTTTACCACTAGCCAAAGTTTGGAAAGATCTCTTCTAATTGATTTGACCAACAGCAAAGGCACAGGTAGTGAGGCTCCATCTGTGCTGTTACCTGACTGCGTCACTGGCAGCCCACAAAGAAGCTGGCAAAATGGCTTCAATATTATCCCTAGACCCCAAATACCAGAATTATCAAACTGCTTATGGAATGAATTCCTCAAATGAAAATGAAAACTGCTCCAGGGCTATGGTTTTGAGTGAAATTCATCTTCTCCAGATCCACTTTAAACTCTTTAACAGTCCTAACATGGCTGATTTACAGGGGTATCTGGATACATCTAAGGTCAGATTACCTGGAGAAGCTGATTGATTGTAATAATAATAATTAGTTAATTTACACCTTAAAATGGAGACAGAAAATAGTAATGAGCTCCTAGCCCCTAGCTAGTAAAGAACAGCTGAAAATGAAAACTCATATCCCACCTTGAAGCAGGGACATGGAAGAAGAACCTTCTACGGTGGTGCTTGTTTAGTCACTAAGTCGTGTCCGACTCTTTGTGACCCTATGACCTGTAGCCCATCAGGTTCCTCTTTACATGGGATTTCCCAGGCAAGAATACTGGAGTGGGTTGCCATTTCCTTCTCCAGGGGATCTTCCTGACCCAGGGATCGAAACTGCTTGGCTGGTGGATTCTTTACTGCTGAGCCACCAGGGGAGCTCCATTTTCCAAGGCACTATCTCCTTAAACTCTTTTTACTTCAGACACAAAGTCACTTCCTTACATCTGCAAAGAAGGCCTCCAGCACAGAGCCTGACCTGTGATCTTCACTTGGGAGTAAATAGGATCACAGTGGCCCCCCAGCATCTGGTTAACCTTGTGGAGTGGTCTGTGCTAACTGTGCTCTTCCATGATGCCTGCGGGGTTTTTGGAAGAGTCATATCTGGAGCCAGGTTAATTTGTAAATCCTCTCTGAAATTAATGAGCATGAAATTGCACATTTCCTGCCTCTGGCATTCCTATTGCTCATCTGTCTGAATCACAAATGATAACTCCTATCCTTCTTCCTAGAACTGTTTCCAGCAAGGACAGATGAACAAGAGTCACAGATTGGCCTCATCACTATAAATTTCTAGAGGAATGGACTCTATGCCATTTTCATTACCATATCAGATCCCAATTTAAAACTTAAAAATTGAGTACAGCTTCTATAATTTCTATATGTGAAGAAGCCTATCTGCTTTAAATCCTTGGCTTGACCATCAGATTACGCCAGCTGACATTCTGCATACCTCAACATTATGAAATACACATAGGTTCAGTAAGTTCTAAGCATTAGAATAATAATCTGGATGTGTGTTTGTGTGTGTGTGTTAGTTGCTCAATCATGTCTGATTCTTTGTGATGCCATGAACTGTAGCCTGCCAGTCTCCTCTGTCTATGGGATTTCCCAGGTGAGGATACTGGAGTGGGTTGCCATGTCCTTCTCCAGGGGATCTTCCCGATCCAGGGATCGAATCTTGGTCTCCTCCATCTCTATTTTGCCCCTTCTCTAGGCCCTTTTTTTTGCATTTCTAATGTAAACCACAGAGAAAAAGATGGAGCTTTTTGTAAAATCAGGTCTCTCCAAGAATTTTTCTTTTACACGATATAACTGCAAATGTTTCTACATTTAGAAATCTTCAGTATGGTGGTTTCTGGAATGGGGCCAAGATTGATGGGAAAATGAGAGGAAGCAAAATGCAATCTGAATGACTTTATTCTAAGAGATCTGAATTTGTGCCAGTGTGTGACTAAATGCTGGGTGTCATTAGAAGACTAAGAATGAGTCACATTTGTCTGTGGAGTGAAGCATTCTTGTCTAGGTTTGATTATCATGAAAATAGCCTTTCAAGCCTTCACCTGCTGCCCTGACAATCAGGAACATGACAAAATTTTAACTAAGGTAACTTTCCAACCTGGTTCAGTGGCTCAGTATTTTTCTTTCTTTCTCTTCTTTTCCATTAACCAAGCGTTGTGTAAACAGAAACAAATGTCAACTGCTGGAAAATTACTTTATACAAATAAATGATCAGATACTGCTACTACTGCTGACAAATTCCTAATGAAACTGGAAAAATAAATACTGCCACCACTGTCCAGACTCAGTTTCCAATACAGAAGGTGAAAATCTGTCTCTTTATCTAGCACGCTTGAGTGATAGTTTGGAGCTTGGAGCACAGACTCTTTCCCCAGGGTCATTGATCTGACTGCAGAACGAGGACCATGCATTGTCAAAAACCCCTGTGTGACCACCAACTCCTTCCTTCATGGACTGATGTGTGCAGTGGTCTTAGAATGAATACTCCAAAGAATATTCCAATATGCTGAGGGAAAGCAACATTTTTTTTACTGAGATTCTACTTTCATTAACAATCAAAACACTAAGAGACAAGACTTTGTGGTAATGGAGAAAATGGATTAAGCCAGAAGCTATCAGAGCACAAAGTAGAGGGAAGGAAAAGCAAACCTCAGATTGAAGCCCTGGGTTGTACATAAGGGACACAAATAACATGAAGAAAAAAGCAAACTTGAGTCAACCAGAAGTTTATATCAATAATACTGATACTCCTATACATAATGATGGCGAATACTTACTGAGGATTCCCTGTGTGATGGCACAAACCTAAGTCCTTTATATGTGTATCTATCTTTTTTCATCTCAACCACTCAATAATATATAAAATTGCAAAAAAAAAAAAGATAAATTCATTTTACAAAAGCAGTCCTGGTTTTAAGGAAGAATTGGCCAGGCTAATGGTAGATTCCATGGTGAATTCTAAGTGGCATAGCTATTATATTGCTGCTGAATGATGCGGCTATACATATACATGCCTAGCACTGTGCTTAGTACTTCGTTTACATTGTCAGTACTTATGACAATGTAATTGCACAGGTATAGGTAGAATTAATGCTTCTGAAAATTTGAGGATATGGAGGTTTAGAGAGATGAAATAAGGTGTCTACATGTTCCCAGGAAGCAAAGGGTAGAAATAAAGCTTTAACTTACATGCTCTTTACCACAATGATATATTATTCATTCAAACTCGATTCACATCTTTTTTTTTTTTTAACAGTGTTTGTGTGTGTGTGTGTGTGTGTGTGTGTGTGTAAAGAAAGGCGCATTTTCATATAGTGGTCACTACTGGATGTACTCTGGTTGACTATATACCACTGATACAGGGTAGGGACTTGGAACTATATTTGAAGAGTTCCTAAATTTTCAGTTGAGAAAACAATGTATCATTTCTAGAAGTTTTAAAATCTGCTTCCTTCTCATGAATTCTTGGTTTACTTTATGAGATTCAGTTTTCTTTTCCAGAACATAAACAAATCACTTGAAAGAATGCCTTTTAGCCAAGAAGTTCTAAGCATTTTAGGAGATGAAATTTGGCTGAATTTCTCTCTCAAACTCCTTCTCTATGCCCACCATGCTCACTGAGAGAGTATTTATTATGAACTGGCTCCTACAAGTGGCTTATCACCTCAAAATGAATCAGTAGTGGGACCCTTTCTTTTCTCCTTTAGTATTCCAGACAACATGTTCAGAGCCTGCTGCTTACAGTATTTCAAGCCTTTCATTAGTGTTCATGCAGCTAGAGGGGTAGCATAGATCTTAGACCAGGTGACATGGAGCAATGCAATGAAGAAATGGTGGGATAACTTGTGTGGCTGGCAATGGAGATGATTGCATCTGTCTTTCTTCTCCCTCTGGCTCTTACAGCCCACCTCTACAAATAGCTGGGCTCCAGAGTAGGGAGGCTGCAATCTCTGTTCTCAGACTCAGGAGAGGATCTGTGCATCAGCGTCATCGGGCAGATAGGTGCAGACTCTTTCCTAAACTAAATTTCACAGAGAACTTTTGGAAACCAGATGAGCACCCATTGGCCATTCTTTCCAAGACTGTCATCTCTTTCAGCTTTGGCTCATTTCAGGACCTATCTTTGGGCTCCCTTTTTGTTAGGTTTTTCGTTTTGAAAATTCCCAGATTTAAGTCAAGTTTCTAGGTGTGAGCTAGTGTTGCTATAAACTATTTTAGAACCAACACCTTTTTCCACCCAGGGTCAGGATTGAGAATCACATTTAGATGCCTTGGGAATAACATATTTCACACATATGCCTTGAGTTGTCACATATTTTGCTTTATTAATTCATTGCTAGGTCAAGCAATAGCAGATGACTGCTTATCAAACAGATGACATGTTTTTAATGCATGATTAAAGCAGGATTTATCATGCCTGTCAGAAGCCAGGAAGCCTGTGATTTTCATTATTTAAAGCTGTACTTTAGAGATTCTCTGGTTTTACCTTGAGAGGTGGCGATTACACAGACAAAACCTTACCAGGGTGTTACACGAGAGATAGCTTTTGCATGGAAAACACAAAACCTATTTTTAATACACTAGAATTTTACTATAAAGCAATTTTCGTAGTTCATACAGCACTGCCACTTATTAGTTATGTTGTCTTGGACAAGTCCCTTCTCTATGAGCTTCAGTTTCCTCACCTATCAAATGGAAATAGTACCTATTTCATAGAATTGCTGTGAGGACTGAATAAAATTATGTAAACAAAGCACCAGGACTAGTTGATTTCAAGAGGGGGTGGTTACATCCCTTTCATCTGGTGAATGAAGCAGCAGAGTGATAGACCAGGGTTACCAAGGATCCCACAGCAACAGTTCTTTATCGTTTGAGCCACCAGGGAAGCCCTGGTGAATTGATGCTTTTAAATTGTGGTCCTGGCGAAGACTCTTGAGAGTCCCTTGGACTGCAAGGAGATCAAACCAGTCAATACTAAAGAAAATCAACCTTGAACATTCACTGGAAGGACTGATGCAGAAGTTGAAGCTCCAATACAGTGGCCACCTGATGCAAAGAGCTGACTCTCTGGAAAAGACCCTGATGCTGGGAAAGATTGAGGGTGGGAGAAGAGGGTGACAAAGGATGAGATGGTTGGATAACATCATCGACTCAATGGACATGAGTTTGAGCAAATTCTGGGCATTAGTGAAGGACAGGGAAGCCTGGTGTGCTGCAGTCCATGGGATCACAAAGAGTTGGATATGACTGAGTGATTGAACAACAACAGTTCAGTTCAGTCTCTCAGTCATGTCTGACTCTTTGCGACCCATGGACTTCAGCACGCCAGGCCTCCCTGTTCATCACCAACTCCTGGAGTTTACCCAAACTCATGTCCATCAAATCGGTGATGCCATCTAACCATCTCATCCTCTGTTGTCCCCTTCTCCTCCCGCCTTCAATCCTTCCCAGCATCAGGGTCTTTTCAAATGAGTCAGTTCTTTGCATTAGGTGGCCAAAGTATAGGAGTTTCAGCTTCAACATCAATCCTTCCAATGAATATTCAGGACTGATCTCCTTTAGGATGGCCTGGTTGGATCTCCTTGCAGTCCAAGAGACTCTCAAGAGTCTTCTCTAACACCACAGTTCAAAAGCATCAATTCAACACAGAACAACAACACAGAAACAAATGCATGTTCTCATGACATTACTTACTGCACCATCTTGCAATAATCAATCTGCTTATCTCTAAAGTGTGAACTTCTTTAGGTGCGAATTTTCTTCCATAGTCACAGATATTATTATCCCCATTTTTACAGATGAGAAAACGGAACCTCAGGAAAGTTAAAAATCTCAGGCTAAACAGCTAATAAATGGCACAGACATGATTCTACCTGACAGGAAAGACCATTCTTTTCCCATTAGTGTCCCACTGCCTCAATAAAAAAAGTCTCCATGACAAACAGACCTTAGTGGAGAGGAAAGTCTGTTATTGGGCCACAACAAACTAATCTGAGTGTTGCCCAAACCTGTCCTTCCAACCTTCTATCACAATAAAGTGTGAACATTTGACGTATCTTTTTTCCAAGGCCTTGAGCTACTATGTGCTGAATTTCTGGTTGGAGAAATTCACTGATATTAAGTGGTCTATTATGAGACAATTTGTCAGTGGCAAAATAAAAATTAAAACCTAGGTACCTAGATTTAATAGCCCAAAGATTATCAAATTATCTTCATTTGTTTCTGAGACCAATTATTCAGACATACAATTTCCTCATGAATTACTTGCTTGTCTAACTCTCCTTGGGTTATGTCTACTTCATCAGCTTCACGACTTTTCCCCATAAATCTTGCCTGAGCAAAGATTCAGCTTTCATAGTTAATTAGGACAAACAAGGAAAATGCAATTCAACTCTACAAAATGTGAATGTTTAATTTTGAACTGATTTTATAGCATTATACTCAGTAGGACTCTTCCAATTTTCCAGTTAAAGAGTTACTGACATGTACAAACATCTAGAATAAAAGAAACCTTTCCTTCCATCACTGTTTGTCAGCTTCATTATTGAATTTTGGGTCTGCTTTGGGACACTCCAATTATGAAAGTAATCATGTAAAACTATATTGGATTCTATTAGCAATAAGACCTTAGAGGAGTTCATTTATGAAAACTGAAACTTTCTCTGACTCACTCTCATCTATCATGTAATTCACCTTAAGGTATTTTAAAATCACACTGTCAAAGCTTTAGAAGGGTACTCCTAAGCATTTAACTTTGAGCCACAGTATATTTTGAAACAGAGATGTTTTATGAAATCGAATACTGACAGGCAAATCACTCAGCATTTTTCAATGTAAACATTGTTTACATTTTCCAGATCAGTGTACATCAATGCTACATGAGAAAAGCACAAAGAGCTACAAACACATGCATATACATACATACACATACACATACATACTTCATAGATATATTCATCTGTATATAGGTATCTATTTACAAGCACTACTAGGAATAAGGACACGTAATAACAAGAGATGTGAAAGGACCCCCAACCTAATGACATCCCTCCTTTCCTGTTCTGCAGGGCAAAATATTCAATACAATAGGGAGAAGTTGGAGACCACTGTCTTTACCCCAGTGACTTCTTATTTAGCCTTGCAGTAGAATGACAGGAAGCTTAGAATTAATGGCAAGGCCCAAGATGGAAAAGCTTTTGTAATATTCCAGAAACTTAAATCTTCAGAAAATATATGCAAACTTTTGCTTTAATTTATATAATTCATAGACTTTGAAATTCTATTTTTAGGATTGCTACATTCTAGCAAAAGATGCTTTCAGAGAAACTGTTATTTCTCTTGGAGACAGCCTACAAGTATATAACAAAGGTGGACAGCATGTAGAAGAACAGAAGAGCTACGTGAGAAATGAGTTGATCTCAGGGCTCACAAGTGAGTAATGCAAGCACAATGTAGCAGGCATTGTAGAGGTGGGCGTGGTTATCAATGGACAAGCACTATCCACACAGTCATTGCAAAAAGAAGTAGCTTAGAAAGGTTATGCATGTGTGTAGATCTATTGCACAATTTGGGTACTGATTTCAAGCACAGCCTGCCTTCACATTTCTTCACTGTACAACAGCAGCTTTTATTGGCTTCTAGTTTGCTCAAGACAAGCTTAACAGAACATTTGATATTTATTGTGATAGAAAGTGCAAACAACACGTAACGGCTATTCTGGGCACCATAAAGCTCAGATATTTGCTTCTTTGACAATTAGGGATGTATTGCAAGCATTTGTGCATTATCTGAAAAACACTCCATTTATGCAAACAGATATAATAAAACTGAAATATATAAGCAGTGCTGGTGCTTACTCCTGGCAGCATCTTTCCTGTAAGAAACAATTTCAAGGGACACTTTAAAAAATTCCAAGTATTAGAAATTTTAGCTAAAAATCTATTCGGTCAGAAAATTCTTTGTTAAACCAAGTAGAAAGCTTTTCAACGTTTCTTAAATATCTATAAACTTAATTGAAAGAAAAAAGACTACTTGGAGAAGTACCAGAAAGCTTCAAGCAATTTGCATAATTAAAACATCTTTTTCTCGTTTCCTTTATCTTTTATTCTTCTGACCTCAGAAATTCCTTTTTGTATTGCATATTTTTGCATAATTGAGATGATATAAAGCAAAGGCTAAACCCTTATCCTATTAGCCCTCAGAATCATTTGAAGGCTAGCTGTGCTGTGAATAACTCTACCAAACTTCAGGACTGAATACACATCCTCTAAATGAGGATACACACCTTCCTCTTATCACGATTGTGAATCGCGAGTCTATTACTAATTTTATAAATAGAAAGAAGACTTCATTGGCCACATTTTCTTTTCCCGCCATAAGCAAAGATAAGCCAATTGGAAATAGGTGAGAGAAGCAATTCTCTATTTTTCATCTAAAACTTTTCTTCTTAAAGTTTATAGTGGGGGTGGGGAGTACAATGCTTTCATTCCATGCACATACACATACATACTTCATAGATATATTCATCTGTATATAGGTATCTATTTACGAGCACTACTAGGAATAAGGACACGATGTTTCTTGGCTAACAGAACTGCAAACAATTCGAACAGAGGAATGGGAACTCTTTTGTAGAGAGGAGAGTTAAGGTGGCTCAGCAGTAAAGAACCACTCTGCCCACGCAGGAGACATAGGAAACGTGGGTTCGATCCCTGGGTCAGGAAGATCCCCTGGAGAAGGACATGGCAACCCACTCCAGTATTCTTGCTGGGACAATCCCATGGACAGAGGAGCCTGGTAGGGTTGCAAAGAGTTGGATGCAACTGAAGAGAATGACCATAACATACAACATGGAGAAGCAGAAAACACTACAGACATTCAGATCAGTTCAGTCGCTCAGTCATGTCCGACGCTTTGCGACCCCATGAACCGTAGCGGGCCAGGCCTCCCTGTCCATTACCAACTCCCCAGGCATTATGTTCAAAAAATGTTTGGTTTCTGCATTTACTTTGGACAAGTTATAGAAGCCTTGATTTTATCGTCCCTTAAACCAGGATAACAATATCTATTTTTCAAACTTATGAGAATTAATTGGGAGAACATGCATGTAAAGACCTTGGTATATATCTCATGCTCAATAAAATCAGTTTCTCATGCCATTGGCCTGGTATGTTTTCATGGACCTCTTGGGCATTCAATACATGTTACTTGATCTTACTTGGTAGAAATCAAAATAATGTGAATAGAGTTTTTAAAAACCTAAATTTTTTTCATATGTTTTTATTTTTTGATGTGGAAAAGACAGAACCCAATAACAGAAAACAAAACCACTGCTGTTCACACATAATTGAATTAATTAGAGATGAGCTCTGAGAGCACTAAAAACGGCTCCTTAAAAGCTTAGCTAAATAATCCGAAAAATACATAAGAAACCTATTAAGTATAAAACATGTCTTTAAAATGTTATAGGGTAAATCCTCCCAGAGGCATAACTCAGTCCCCTAAACCAGACACATCAGGTGGGCAAATGCCAATTCTTTTATGGTACTAAGATACCATTTATTAAATTACTACTTTCAGAGCACTCTGGTGGCTTGGAACTAATGCTCCTTGTAAAGGTTTAAGTTAGAATGAGGGCGATGATTTGTTCATCTGATCTTTTATGCATAATTATCACAAACTGCACAAATCGGGCTTGTATTTGTTGCATTAAAGTACCTCCAATGACACTGCTCTGCACACAGCCCAACTCTGAGACGCACTCTCTGTCTACATACGGGAAGTTTCCAACTTGTTACAATTCAGTTCAAAATTTTTATTAAGTGGATGAGAAACAGTCCAATAGCAAAGAATCCACAGCTTTTAAAGAATGAATATGCACTAGACTCCTTGCTTCACATGATAAATAATGACAAAGGACAGGGTGAAATTCTTATGCAATTTGGCAACAACTGTGGGAAAAAAATAACTTTTAAATTTCTTTCTATAAAACTTTATTTTCAAAAGTGAAATATGGCAAAAAGCTAGTACTCTTGGGTATTATAAATCATTTCTCTCTCAGCTAGGAAAAGAGATCTGCTGGAAGGCTGCCCAGGCACACAGATATGTTCTTTTCCTTGAATCACTATTAGGGGCAATTACTTTTCATTGGCTTTAGGTTTACTTTGCACAAGCATTTAAAAAATGCTTCTGCATCCTGGAGTTTAAAACTATAGAATTAGCACACACTTAAAATGGGTACAGGTAGCATTCACTTCCGGTCGGAAGGTTCTCCAGAAATATGTCTTAAGACATATTAGCGTTGATATTATTTTTAAAATAATCCCTGATCTCTTTATTCTTGACATTTTTGGCACCATTACTGGAGTCACTCTGTTCTCTTGGCTTTGGATATAGCAGTTGGTCTTGGTTTCCCCCTACCTCAGTGACCACACCTTCTCAGCCTCTATCGGTGCCTCCGTCTTTTTTATTCTTCCTTCTTTCAGATCTTGAAATATAGATATGACCCTCTTTGACTTATCTCCACTCTCTCTCCTTAACTCATCCATTTCTAAAATGCTAATGACTCCCACATTTATATCTGCAGCCGTGACCTCCCGTGAGCTCCAGACTCATAATACACAGCTGTCTATCTGGTATCTCTGCTTGAATATCAGAAAGGTATTTTAATTTTAACTTGTCCAAAACAGAATGATTGATCCCCCTCACCCCAATCCCATAACATCCCTGTTCAACCAAGTACTCAGGCCAGAAACCTCTGAATTATCTTGGATTTCCTCTTGCCCTTCCATTCTACCTTGAATCTCTAAGAAAATGCTTCTGGTTCATTTTTTGACTGTTTCCCCAGTTCATTTAGTTCTTACCACCTACAATGCTACCACTCTGGTCTAAGCCACCATCACCTCTCTGCACTATGCAAACAGACCCTGTAACTTGCCTTTCTACCATCCACATGGCTGCCAGAATTTTTAACCTCCTCCCCACCAATATCACATTACTCTTTGGCTTTAAAGTTATCCAGAGGCTTCCCACTATACTTAGAGAACTATCCAGACACGTCAGAGAACATCCAGCATGGTGTCAGGAATAATCTGCCCTCTGCCATCTTTCCCACCTTGTCTTGTATATTTCTCCTGTCCACTCTGGCCACGTGGGCACTCCTCCTGCTCCTCAACCATACAAAGGTCATTCTCACCTTAGAGCTTTTCCTTTTGCTATTCCTTCTAACTGTAACATGATTCCACCAGGTCTTTGAACAACTAGTCCCTTCTTCTTCTGATCTTGCTAAAGTGTCATCTCTTCATTCCTGAGCATCCTTTCCCAAGTCCTCTCTTCAAGTTACTCTCTATCCATTAACTTATTCTTATTTTCCTCCCAACACCTAAAATTATCTGAAATGTCTATTTATGTGCTTTTCTGATACCTGTTTCCTCCACTAGAATATAAACTCCGTAAGAACCAGGGGCCTTGCATATATTGTCTATATGTCTTGGCACATAGTGGATATGTGATAAATTAGTGGTGAATGAATATTCTGAATGCATTCCTGGCCATCACATGTATCTAATGTAGTAGAGATATACCATATACTAGATTCAAACATAACAACTAAAATTCTTTATAATAGTTTAAACTAATAAAATCATGCTCCTGGGTGAGAGAGGTCAAGAACTGGGAAGGGTCTTAGAAATTATAATGAACCCTCTAATTTTACAATGTCATGAGGCTTAGAAAGGGGCAGTGAGCCAAAAACAGTTCACAAAGTGAAAGAGAGGCAGAGTCAGGCCTGGTCAGGATCACCTACAGCATCAAATACAGCTGGTTGCCCTTATTATATAGCACACATGGGTGATTTTATAGACTCAATGACTATACAAAGAAGCCCAAAATCCAGCACCAAAGTGCAATTCATTATGCACAGCAAGTAAAAATATCATTTTGAATCATAAGTTTGATTTATCTTAAATGAATATGTTAGTATTCACAATAAATGGCAACCCTTTAATTAATAGTATGCTTGCATTAAAATCGTCAGAACATGGAAACAACTTTTATGTTCAATGGCAGATAAATGGATAAAGAAGATGCAGTACATATATAGAAAGATATATTACTTGGTCATAAAAAGGAACAAAACTGGGTCATTTTAGAGATGTGGATGAACCTAACATCTGTCATACAGAGGGAAGTAAGTCAGAAAGAGAAGAATATTGAAATTAATGCATATATATAGAACCTAGAAACAGGACACAGATGAACGTATTTCAAGGGGAGGAATAGAGACACAGACAGAACAGATGTGTGGACACAGGAGGAAGGGAGGGTGGGATGAATCAGGAGACGAGGATTTGCATATATACACTATGTGAGTTAGTCACAGTCGTGTCCGACTCTTTGCAACCCCATGGACTGCAGCCCGCAAAGCTCCTTTGTCCCTGGAATTCTCTAGGCAAGAATACTGCAGTGGGTTGCCATGCCCTCCTCCAGGGGATCTTCCCAACCCAAGGACTGAACCCAGGTCTCCTGCATTGCAGGTGGATTCTGTACCATCTGAGCCACCCAGGAAGCCCATGACCACGTGTAAATTAGCTAGTGGGAAGCTGCTGTGAAGCACAGGGAGCTCAGCTCAGTGCTCTGTGATGACCAAGGGGAGTGTGACGGAGCTGGGGTGGGACAAAAGTTCAAGAGGGAGGGGATATATGTATACAGCTGGCTGATTCACTTCATTGTACAGTAGAAACTAACATACTGTAAAGCAACTGTACTCCAATAGAAAAGAATTTAGAAAGTTTTTCAGGGACAACCGAATGGCACATAGCTCTTAAAAATATAACCAGTAAAGTTTTAACTAACTTTTATAGTTTTTCTCCAGAGCTGTCCATAAACATCACTTTCAAAATCTGCATAACTGCATTTCATTAACTATGTCTCTAATATGTATATAATATACATAATATGTATATAATATGTCCCTATTGCATGCCCAGGGAGCCCCTGGAAGTTGAGAGAGGCCTGGACTACTTTAAATATTTGAGACAATAGGTATTTTTTTCAATAAAGAAATATTTAGATGAAGCTACCAAAATTATGGAATATTTTAAATAATTACATTATACATATTAACATATTAAACCCCAAAAGAGTGCCTTATTATTACAGAATTTTTTAAAAATAATTCTTATTCTTCATGTACTGGAGGCTCCAGGATCTACTGTAGGGAAGAAGTGAAGTGAAGTCGCTCAGTCGTGTCCAACTCTTTGCAACCCCGTGGCCTGTAGCCCACTAGGCTCCTCTGTCCATGGGATTCTCCAGGCAAGAGTACTGGAGTGGGTTGCCATTTCCTTCTCCAGGGGATCTTCCCAACCCAGGGATCAAACCCACGTCTCCCGCATCACAGGCAGATGCTTTAACCTCTGAGCCACCAGGGAAGCACACATTTTTAAATTGTAAGGGAACACCTACTTCTTGCAATGCTGTCTGTGACTCTCTTTTTTGCTAAGAAACTTCAGTCGTGTCCGACTCTGTGCGACCCCATAGACGGCAGCCCACCAGGCTCCGCCGTCCCTGGGATTCTCCAGGCAAGAACACTGGAGTGGGTTGCCATTTTCTTCTCCAGTGCAGAAAAGTGAAAAGTGAAAGTGAAGTCGCTCAGTCGTGTCGACTCTTCGCGACCCCATGGACTGCAGCCTACCAGGCTCCTCCGTCCATGGCATTTTCCAGGCAAGAGTACTGGAGTGGGGTGCCATTGCCTTCTCCACTGTGACTCTCTAGGACATATTTATTCAAATAATGGTAAACATCCAAGATTACAGTTATTTTTGATGGTGGAATCTGGGCCAAGTGATCCTCTTAGCACCCAGGGTGGATTTTGTGTATCTGATTTCCTTTGCTTTCTACCTTCATGCTAACTGTAAGCAAGTGGTGTGAGGATGTGACAGGCCTGGGTCCTGGGACCCTCTGCCACAGTGCTGCAATGCTTGCGCCTGGACACACCTCTCCTTGAGCAAAAAAGTACAAAGAAACGACATGGGGCTAAAGATAACTGTAAACATGCTGCAGTTAGGGCACATTCTGGACCGAAGACACAGAGAGACCAAAAAACCTAACGCCACTTCTGAAGAGTCGGGAGCAAAAGCAGGTTCCACACATGCCCCCTGCATACATCACCCCTAAGCCACCCCTCAGGCCCAGTCCCTGACACACCCCTATCCTCAACCCATATAAGGAACAAGCTTACCCTGCCTTGGGGAGTAAGCAAACAAGGGGCCCTGTTATTTGTCCTTGCTCTCCTTTCCTGCAGCAGGGGCCCCAATAAAGTCAGACAGAATTTCCTGCCTGACCTCTGATCAGTCTCTATAGATTAAGGAGGCCAAGAACGCTGGTCAGTAACAGGGAGAGAATGGCAGGTGACGGGAGAGAGCTTAGCCATCAAAAGGCAGCTGACATCTAGTGCACGGAAAGTTGAGGGACGGACAGAATCTTTCTGGTCTCAGAACTTGAAACCCAATCAACCAAACAAGTAAAAATAACTGACACGACTCTTTTCATCTCTCTCAATCCACTGTCTCTCTGATACTCAGGAGGAAAAATGAGTAGCTGTTTGGGATTAGTGGTTACTGTGGCCTAATCCTGAATAAGGACAATCTTCCCTGGCTGTGGCCATATCCTAACTTGTAAATTCCAGCCACAAATGGAAATGAAAGCAAAATATCTATTTATTAGGATGAATCCCAAAGGATTTTACTGGCATTGCAGAAGTGTGTTCTGAAAGGTCTACAGGGTTCTGAGAGGCAATTGTAAGAGAAAGAAACAAAATTCATGTCCTCAATTGTTAGGGAGCAATTTGACAAGCAATAGGTACAAATGTGTGTGTGTGTCCATCTGTCCATCCGCCTGTCTTTCTGGGGAGGATGGAGAGATGCATAGCCTAAAGTCTGATTCAACTTCAGAAAACCAGCTCTATGGGGAGGGGCTAGGATAACTCAGCTCTAATTATCCAAAAAGACCCCATCTCAGGTCTGGCTCTTCCTTCCACATAGCCAAAGGGGGGAAAAAAATGCTGGTAAATTACTGTGTTGGTGGTTCTATTCATCTTTTTTTAGTGACATTACCATCGAATAAGCTTTAGTTCTTAATTGTTTTTACAAGAATGATGTTTAATCGAAGCTAATGATGTCAGGGTACTTGAATCACCGTATGAATTAATTTAGCAGTATGAATGCTTCATCACATCCTCTCTCTGTTTCTCTCAGTATTAATTAGAATCATTTCCCAAAGAAAATGAAAATCTCAGGGATGGCCTATATATTCCACTTTTCAACCCGTGGTGGGCATATTACAAGAGTCTGATAGATCACAGAAAGACTGGTTTGGGTTAGAAAAGAGTTTCTAAGATTTGCCCCAATCTGAGATATTATACATACTTGATTTTAACACATTATAGCCAAAATCCATTAGAAAAATGGGCCTGTGATATCAAGAATTCATACACAAAAAAGGAAATACAGGAAAAAAGGAAAAAAAGGAAAGTGGCTCTTAAAAGTAAGAAAAGGGAAAAAAAAGGAAGAAAAGATGTTCACTCTTACTCATAAGAGATGGAAATTAAGGCCACACAAAGCATCATTTTTTTTTCATTTCTAAGATTAGCAAAAGTCTACAAGTTGGATGACATACATCTTGGTGAGGTTATGGGGAAACAGGTACTGTCATATATTATAGGTAGCAATATGAACCAGGATAACCTTTAGAGAGAACAATCTGGCAATACGGATCAACAATACAAATGCATACAGTCTTTGACCCAGATTTCCATTACTGTGATTTATCTTACAAATATGGGACTTCCCTGGTGGCTCAGACAGTAAAGCATCTGCCTACAATGTGGGAGACCTGGGTTCAATCCCTGGGTTGGGAAGATCTCCTGAAGAAGGAAATGGCAACCCACTCCAGTATTCTTGCTTGGAAAAATCCCATAGACGGAGGAGCCTGGGAGGCTACAATCCATGGGGTCGCAAAGAGTTGGACATCACTGAGCGACTTCACTTTCACTTCACTATCTTACAAATATACTTACACATGTATGAAATAACACAGGAAAAGTTATATCCATTATAGCAATTTCATAAGAGCAAAATATTGGAAACAACTCAAAAGTTCATGAAGACTAGAAACAACTCACATATTCACAAATGAGGGGTTGGTTAAATAAATTAGAATCTCTTTCTACAACAGAACATCATGCAAGCTATAAAACAAAGAATGATGAACCACCTTTGTGCCAATATGGAAAGATGCTCAAGATTTATTTTTTCAGTGGAAAAAAAAAGGCAACATACAGAAGAATGTGCATAGAATGCTACCTTTTGTTTTAAAAAGGAAAGTTATGAATATGAATTTATATTTGCATAAAGAACATCTGGAGGAATTCTAAGAAGTAGATAAATGTGGTTTTCATTTTGTGTACACAGTGGTGAGAACTGACTGGCTAGGGGTTGCGGAAGAGAATAAATCTTTTCATTTTATACCTTTTTATTTGTTCTATGTATTGAACCATCTGGTTGTACCAGAATCCAGCTTATCTCAATCTACCTCTTCAAAAAATAAGTAAAATAAAGCATTATTGATTAGGATGTCACAATTTCTGGATTTTCCAAAACCACAGGTCATATATATTCCTGAACATACTGAAATTTTTCTCTGGCAGCTTTCTTTTCCAAGGAAGTCTAATAAATATTAAAATATAAACATTGAAAGATTACATGAATGCATGTGCAAGATGAAACACTTTCAAGGATCCATTAATGCATGTAGTGAATTAAATTTCTTGAGAATTAGCATTGATTAAATGTCCTACTTATGAAATAATTATGAACTGAAGCTTATCAGATGGAAAATGCTGAAAAAAGACAAGCACTACTATCACCTCTAAGGATAAGACAAAGAATGAAAACAGTAGCTATTGCTTTCACATATTATCTTAGACAAATAAAGGATCTGTCTATTTTTACAGGTTTCTAATATGAAGAAGTTACCCTATTGCTTAAAATACCTCTTACCCTGCTGCTGCTGCTGCTGCTAAGTCGCTTCAGTCATGTCTGACTCTGTGTGACCCCAATAACAGCAGCCCACCAGGCTCTTCTGTCCCTGGGATTCTCCAGGCAAGAATACTGGAGTGGGTTGCCATTTCCTATTACTCTTAAAAATGATGTTCAGGCAGATGTGAACCAAGGGTATTTAAAATACTCAGATAAAAGTATAAATGGCATTTCCTCTCAGTTTGTTGTTGTTGCAGCTACTTGAAGTCTTGCCTGGATAATTAAAATTAAAGAAATCTAGGTATCAAAATTAAGACATAAGACAAAATAAGATAAACTAATCTGTACACATTAAATTCAAAGGAAACATTATGATTAGAGAAACAGCTCAGGGCACATAATACATATAGTATTAAAATATAAAAGCCATATTTTTCTTCTAAAAGAGAATATAACACAGGAAGCTCCTCTCAGTACTCTGAGATGACCTAGAAGGGTGGCATGAGGGGGCAGAAGGGAGGCTCAGGCAGGAGGGGATATATGAATACATACAGCTGATTCACTTTGTTGTACAGCAGAAAGTAACACAACATTATAAAGCAATTATACTCCAATAATAACATAAAATATTGCTTCATTAATGTGACAAAGATACCACAATAAAGTAAGACATTAACAACAGGAAAAACTGGGTGTAGGGTATACACAGACTCTCTGTACCATCGTTATAATTTTTCCATAAATTTAAAACTACTCTAAAATTAAAGTTTAATTTCAAAATAAAATTCTCATGTTAAAAAAAAGGCAACCAGAAAGTCACATAAGGTATTTTTAGTTGGGCACATAATGTTCGCAACTTTAAAATGACACACTGAGAATGGGTACTAGCTCAGTGGACCGAACAGGCTAGTGAAGAGGAGGAAGCGGACATCAGCAGTGGCAGTCATTAAGAGGTGGTGATCCTTGGTCTCCCTGAATCACAGGACACATGAGGGGACTCTTGCTTTCTTCCTGGGGGCATCCTGGACAAAAATAGCAGCTCCCGGTATTTGTACCCAAGGCACTTGCCATGCTTTGGGCAACATAAAGAATAATAACTGAACAATGCAGGTGAAATCAATGAAGATGATAAAATGGCCAAACACACAAATTTTTTCATGTTTATCTGCCTATACAAGAAGACCAAAAAGAGAAAGAAAACGAGATTTGAGGGGAAGTATGTAGGATAACCTTCTCAAAATGGTTACAAAAAGTAGATGACTGGATACTGTCGACCTGATTTTATTCTCCAGTGAGAGCACACATTCAAAGAGAATTCTACATGTACAGAGGATTAAAAAAGAATGAGATTTAAGAAATACTGGTTTAGTATTACACGGTTTTGATTATCAAAGAAGAGTAATTCATTATTTGGGGCAAAAATTACTATCTCTTACAAACCTCTAACACAATTCTTATTTAGAAGGCATTTACAATTTCAGTGTAATTTTACGTTGGTTTTTTTTCATTCGATGAACTGATATTATCAACCCTTAGTACAGATAATACACAGTGACATATGCTCAGAAGCACATAGCTTAAGGTAGCACAGGCAGAACGTAGCGGAACAGAGATCCAAACCCCGATCACAGCCTGGATTCTGTGTTCCATAGACCCTCAAGAGTAAGTGCAAAGAATCCTTAAAAAATAAAGCATTCACTTTTCCTCTAGAGTAATCAGCCAGGGACTAAAGGTACTGATGTTTCTGATGGTCTTCGCTAATGGTTTGCTGAGAGAGTTCTCAAAAATCGGTTCAGTGATAGTTACAAGCTACACTGATACACCACCACCACCACGGACCCTCAATTCCCTGTACCCAAAAGGTCAATTGGATTTTGATCCATGAGTTGAGCCAGAAACTGATTTTCCTTTGATTCTAATTCCCAAGTAGGTGGCCCTGAAATCCTGGCAAAGCTTTGCTCTTACCTTCTGGACATCCCACTTTGATATCGGACAGGTGTTAACAATTAGACATGTTCAAAGAACAATAAACAATTAAGGAGTCTGCAGGTTTGATTTTATACTCCAGTAATAGCTCTCTGAGGATACTGTGCCTTTCATGAGAGCAAGAACAAAAATAAGATATTCAGGAAGCTGCGGGCCAGAGCTTTTAAAAACATTGGTCTTCCCTGACCTGTCCCACCCTCTACCCCTGCCAAAAGAATCTTTGAGTCTATGGTTGGGAAGAGTGGCATAGGGGCGTCTTCTTCATCCCAAATTAAGAGGCAGGATGTAGAAACTCTTTTGAAGTCTGGAAGGTGGAGCTTGAGATTACTCACTAAAGAGCGCAAACCTCTTCCTGCCCAAAACTCTCTAACTGGCTCAAAGATAACACACTCCAAAAGCCCCAAGGTTAGCAAGCAAATAATGAGTTGAATTAAAGTTCCAAAGAGATTGTTGTGTAAAGAAAAGTTTTAGCTTATCTTTGGAAAAATATTTTATAAACTGCAGGGCGTAGTGACTGCATTGAAATCCTTTTCTGTATTGTAGTAAAAGACAAATAATGTAAAATTTATCATCTAAATAATTTTTAAGCAGACAGTTTAGTGATATCAAACACATTCATAATGTTGTACAACCATTATCACCACCTGTCTTAACGAATTTGTCCATCTTATAAAACCAAAATTTTATACTCATTAAATAATACCTTCCATTCCATTCTCCCTTCAGAACCTGGTAACCTCTATTCTATGTTCTTTCTCCATGAACTTGACTCTTTTAGGTACCTGAAATAAGTAGAGATATACAGTATTTCATATTTGTCCCCTTGTGCCTGGCTTATCTCACTTAGCATGATGTCTTCA
Source organism: Ovis canadensis (assembly GCF_042477335.2). Classification (NCBI taxonomy): domain Eukaryota; kingdom Metazoa; phylum Chordata; class Mammalia; order Artiodactyla; family Bovidae; genus Ovis; species Ovis canadensis. The sequence goes on along the minus strand of NC_091247.1, from coordinate 159,043,822 downwards.
AGCTTCACCCATGTTGTAGAATATAGTTACAATTCCATTCCCTTCCATGGCTGAGTAATATTTCATTGCAAGCATTCACCACATTCTGTTTACCCATTCATCTGTTGATGAACATTTGGATTGTGCTCACCTTCTGGTTTCTGTGAATAATGCTACTATGAACACTGGTGTACAAGGATCTGTTCGAATCCTTGCTTTCAGTTCTTTCAGGTATACATGTAAGACTGGAATTGCTGGATCATATGGCAATTCTATCTTTAATTTTATGAGGAACCCGTAAACTATTTTCCACAGTGATTGCATCATTGTATATTCCTACTAATAATGCACAGAAGTTCCAATTTTTCCACATCCTTGCCAATATTAGATACTTATTATTTTCCATTGTTTTATGTTTGCTTTTGAATAATAGCCATCCTAATGGGTATGAAGTGATTCGGTTCAGTCGCGTCCGACTCTTTCCAACCCCATGGGCTGCAGCATGCCAGGCTTTCCCGTCCATCACCAACTCCTGGAGCTTGCTCAAACTCATGTCCATTGAGTCGGTGATGCCATCCAACCATCTTATTCTCTGTTGTCCCCTTCTCCTCATGGTCTCAATCTTTCCCAGCATCAGGGTCTTTTCAAATGAGTCAGCTCTTCGCATCAGGTGGCCAAAGCGTTGGAGTTTCAGCTTCACCATCAGTCCTTCCAATGAATATTCAGGATTGATTTTCTTTAGGATTGACTGGTTTGATCTCCTTGCAGTCCAAGGGACTCTCAAGAGTCTTGTTCAACAACACTGTTCAAAAGCATCAATTCTTTGGTGCTCAGCTTTCTTTATAGTCCAACTCTCACATCTATACATGCTGCTGCTGCTGCTAAGTCACTTCAGTCGTGTCCGACTCTATGCGACCCCATAGACGGCAGCCCACCAGGCTCTCCCGTCCCTGGGATTCTCCAGGCAAGAACACTGGAGTGGGTTGCCATTTCCTTCTCCAATGCATGAAAGAGAAAAGTGAAAGTGAAGTTGCTCAGTCATGTCCGATTTAGCGACCCCATGGACTGCAGCCCACCAGGCCCCTCCGTCCATGAGATTTTCCAGGCAGGAGTACTGGAGTGGGGTGCCACTGTCTTCTCCCACATCTATACATGGACTACTGGAAAAAACCACAGCTTTGACTAGATGGACCTTTGTTGGAAAAGTAACATCTCTGCTTTTCAGTATGCTGTCTAGGTTTGTCATAGCTTTTCTTCCAAGGAGCAACTGTCTTTTAATTTCATGGCTGCAGTCACTGTCTGCAGTGATTTTGAGCCCAAGAAAATAAAGTCAGCCACTGTTTCCACTATTTCCCCATCTATCTGCCATGAGGACTGGATGCCATGATTTCAGTTTTGTTTTTTTTTTTTGAATGTGAAGTGAAATGTCTCTATAATTTCACTCCTTGATGACTAATGATGTTGAGTATCTTTTATCTTCTGTTGTGCATATCTGCCTTGTCTATGTTGTCTTTGGAAAAATTTTATTTACGCTCTTTGCCCACTTTTGAATTGGGTTGTTTTTGTTGTTGTAGAGTTGTAGTAGATCTTATATATTTTGGAATATATTCTTTATCAGATATATGATTTGAAAATATTTTCTCCCACTCTGTGGGTTGCCTTATCACTCTGTCTACAATGTCCTACAAATTTTTAAATTTGGATGAAATCCAATTTATCTATTTTTCTCTTTTGATGCCTGGCTTTTGATGTCCTGTTCAAGAAATCATGGTAGTGATTCCAGTTGACTAACCTCCAATAGCATCTTTAGGTAGCATTCTTGGGTTACTCTATAAGTCACTTACAATAAATTGATTTATTCCCAAATAAATTCCAATTATGTTGTGATAGGTTAAAAAGCAATAGATGCATGGGTGACTTCATATTGGTTTCCAATCACCCTTAAGAGTCAAACTCTGTGACATGAGTCTACTTTTAGGACTCGATCCCTACCTCACTTCTTTAGTCTCATCCTCCCTTGTCATCTAACTTCAGTAATCTGGAATTTCCTGTCTCTGGAATATCCCATATATGCCTGGTGTCCTACTTTACTGGTGTCTTGTGTCTTGAAGGATGCCTTGTGTCATCCTTCAAGTCTTAAGTCAGTCAGCACTTTTAGGAAGTTTCATGATCTGCCTCCATTTCCACCCAATATTCATCTGGCTAGAAGGTTAATATGCTGGTTTTGAGATCCTACAATATCCCATATGATGTCTTTTACAGAATTATTACTTATTTAGCTGTCTCACACTCTTGATCCACAAGGACAGCAACTCTATCTATAATTTATTATTATCACTATATCCTTAGTATTTAGAATGATTCCTGGCACATTATATGCTCTGTAAATATCTGATGAATTAATGAATAAAGCAGACTAATAGCTTTTCCAAACCAGTGTTCTATTTCTAGCAGTAGTTAAATGCTCTCATGGGAAGGTATATAATTTAGAGATACATCCTAAATTTTCCAGATTTCTATTTCTGAAAAGTTTATTTAACAGACCATTAATCAAGGTACTATTCTAAGCACTTTATAAATATTAATTCAACTAATCTTCATAACAGCCTGATGAGGTAGGTTCCATTATTATCTGTAGTTTTCAGGGAATGACACAAGAACACAGAAATGTTAAGTAACTTGCCCATGGTCACACAGCTACTAACTGGGCTTGAGCCCAGTTAGAATTGGTCAGCTTGTACCATCTCTTGACTGTGATGAGTTCTACCCAATGTGAAACAATATATATCTGAACATTTCAGACTTACAAGGAAGGTCAAGTTCATAATATTTAGGATGTTCTAAACTTTGCTCACACTCCCCTCAGATTTAGGGTCAATTTATCTCTGAGGAGTCCCACGTTTCCTAACTGGGGCTCACAAACCTTTCATCCCTTAAATCTTTGAACTTCCTTTCTCAGAACCTGAGCTCACTTCCTCATTCCCTCCAGAGGCCCAGCTGATGGAAGCACTGAGCATTTCAAGTACAGATAGACCATACTCGTTCTCAGAATTAAAAATAAAACTTTTCACTTGGTTTCTGATACTTCTGTATTTTAAATTTGACTAATGTATTTAAATAACAATCTAAAATGACCCTTAGATCCTTTTCTCAATTTTAGCTGGTAGAAGCTCAGCTTATTACCCTAAGGAATATTAGAACTATTTTTTTTTTGTTTTGTTTTTCAGTTGCCTTCAATGAAAGTAATCCAGCCACATTATTATTAATATTACGGAGCAAGGTATCTCTTTAAGCACAGTTCCTTCCTTTTCCCCTTCTTTCCCTCATTCATTCAGTCATTCAATCATTCAGTACTGTCAAGGTGCCAGGTGCTACGCTAGATGAAGGAAACAGAACTTTTTCCCTCAGTATTGTCCCATTTTAAAAGGTTTGTTTGGATTTCCCTGGCGATCCAGTGATTAAGACTCGGCATTGCCTATGCAGTGTGTGCAGGTTTGATATCTGGTCAGGGAAGTGAGTTCCCACATGCCTAGCTGTGTGGTTGAAAGATCAAACAAACAAGGAGAAAAAAAATACCCTCCATTGAAAAAAAATTAAAAGGTGTGTTCAATATCAAGGAAATTAAGCCATTATATGATTTGAGATACTAGAAAAAATTATAAGAAAATGATTTCAATTGGATCCTCTTTTTCCATACTCATATTTGCCTTTCAAAAGGCTAGAATACAGTGACATAGAAGTCAATCTCATTACCTTAGTTTGAATAATGAAACAAAACACCTCATTTCAGAAAGTACAAAAATATATAACAAAATGATTTAAGTCAAAGTTTATATTAGGTACCATAGTTGTGAATTAATCCCCTAAAAGAGAGAAAAAAATTAGAAGTACAGTAACATTTTAAGGCAAGATGGATGCATTAGAGATTTACCGTTAGATAAATTGCAAAATATCTCTTGCATCTGAATAATAAATATAATTTATTGATTCTCTCTGAATGTATTAGAGAAATAAAGCCTGTAAAATAATCATTTATACTAAGGACACACAGTAAAGAATCAAAATTATTCTCTGCAGCAAGCACTAGGCTAATGGCTAATAGCACATACATTCATTTTCATACCTCTTGCCCTTTTAAATATATGTCTAAGGGATGACAGTCGTTATTATTTAGTTTTCCTCATGTGGAATTTCTCATATTATGCAGTGAATCTTTAAAAGTTATATGAAAAGTACATTTTTCTTTCAGGAATTCTCATTCATGGTTAAGAATGCTAGTGGGTATATTTCATTTAGCATGGACAACATTTCCAGCTTAACTTGTTCCAGAGAATGTAACATTTGCAGCTAATTTCCAACATAACATTTAGAAATAGCTCAAAGTGAAAACCCATTATTGTGTTTTTTTGCCATGTTTAAAAGCCAAATGCAAATAAAAACCAAGACAAGACTATATTTTACTTTTAGAGCATGTATTTCAGGTCCTATTCCAGAAAAATCAGTTTGTTGTAGGTGGTAAGCTTGTAATGTTATTCTTTGCTTAAAACACATGGCAGGAAGGTCTCAGGGAGGAGAAGACACATGTTCACATCTGTCATGACCCTGTACTTATAAATCTGCCATTTGAAGACAGGTCTTCAAAGGGCCAGATGGTGGCCATGTTCCCCAAGTCACATATATTACACTAGCTTCATTTTTTGTTAACCAATATAGCTCAGAAGTTGTCTTTTATGTATCTTATAATCCTTTCATTGTGGATGGCTTACTATATATTTTACCCAAAACGAAACTAACCCCCTGATCTGACTCATGCATCAGATTTGCAAATGGACAGATTTTCAGAGATGTACTTTGCCATATGAATTGATGACCAGAAAGATTGAGGGCAAGTGTAGAAGGGGGCGACAGAGGATGAGATGGTTGGATGGCATCACTGACTCAATGGACATGAGTTTAAGCAAAGTCTGGGAGATAGTGAAGGACAGGAAGCCTTGTGTGCTGTACTTAATGGGGTCACAAAGAGTCAGATACAACTTAGTGACTGAACAACAACAAGGTCTTATAACATTCTTTTATGAATAAGTATATTATAAATTACTATTATATATTTTCAAAGGGACTCAACAAAGTGATAAAATATTTATAAATTTAGACTGAAATATAGTCGTACGCAGTTACATAAGGAAAAACATAATTGGTATTAGCGATTTTTTAATATAATTACCCTCTGATTATCTGCATAAAATGAAGAAACTCAAAATGATGGAATTAATCTTAAAGCTTGAGTCTATGTAAGCAATTCTCTAAATGTTAGAGTTTGATGGAAAATGATACTGAGATAGAAAAATTTTGCAAGCATAAATTTTAAATGGACCTGCTAGAAAAGAATAATTTTAAGATAACCTATTGAATTTGAGGAGTCAGGGATTATTTAGATAAGAATTCTGCCAAAAATATACATAGCATAAAGAGTATACAGAGACATTTACAAGTTTATCTTCCAAACACAGATATCTGTTTCATGTCTACTAAGAATCTCAGATACCGAAAGTTCTTGAGTAAGCGAGCAAATGCTGTGACTCAAAGGACAAGGAGCAGCCCCATCTCTGGGGTGGATGGTTCCAGGCAGAGGCCAGAGCAAGCACATTAGACTCAAATATATAAGAAAGCTATACTTATTTTTAAACTACATGCTAAAAGAGTCAAATAAAAGTTCAATTACAAATTAATATAAGTAAGGTGCATATATACTGTGTTCTAACAACATATGTGTGTGTGTGGGGGGCACAGTTGTATCCAACTCTTTTGTGATCCCATGATCCCACCAGGCTTCTCTGTCCATGGAATTTTGCAGGCAAGAATACTGAACCGCATTGCCACTTCCTACTTCAGGGGATCTTCCTAACTCAGGACTTGAACCCATGTCTCTTATGTCTCCTACATGGGAGGTGAATTCTTTACCACTAGCGCCGCCTGAAGTCCACAACATACATGTACAAACGTGTATACATATGTAATTACACACACATACATGTATATACTGAATGGAGGTACATAATAGTATTTCTATTAAGAAAGTTGAGGCTATATTTCTTCATTGTTTGCATATAAGCCAGTAGAAGCTAGGTGTAGCTGGGTAACCCATACCTTACAAACATTTGCTTATGGTTTGCCCTAATTTATTGGCCTTGCCCTTACTCCTCTCAGCCTCTCTCTCTGCCACTGGCTTACATTCTGTCCTTCCCTCCTGGGAGCTAGAGGAGGTGAGAAGGTGTTCCTGTCTCAATTCAAAGCAGGTACAGCCAACATCACAACACATTTCACTGTTGTGAAATGAGCCTAGAATCCTGATGAGTGAGAGAGGTGCTTCTTTCCAGAGGTGACTCTGCAGGTGGAAGAAAGAAAGGACACTGTGTGGGAACACCCTGGGGCTCAGCACGGATGCTGTTTTGCCAGAAGTCATGCTCCTATGCTCTCTGACCGTCTCCGCTTGATCCAAGTAATTCATTTGCATGGTTATTAAGCTTCAAATGTCACTGCACACCATGCCTTTCTATTTCCTGATCACAGACCAGGCCCTTGCTCAATCTGCCACTGGCTGTTGAGCCATTATCTGTGCTACAGAGCAGGAGGACAGCTGTACTTTTTCCTTCGATGAAGAACACCTAGATGTTCTTCCTCATCCCTTGAGGCAGCTCAATGCCCGCCTTAGGAAGACTGTAATACTATTGGCTCTTCATCAGACGGTTTCTCTATGGCAGAAAGCAGTGTCTAACCTTACGCTCTAACCTAGGAAGGAGACTGCAACCCTGCAATTCAACACAATGACCAAAGTTTGCCAAATCTGTGTCTTGGACCACCAGGCTCCTAACTGGGTTTCCTGGCTCTTCTTCAATCATCAGAATTCTGCATGTAAAACAAAAAGAAAATACCAGGCCATTTGCTTATTCACTCATTATTTCAACAAAAATTCACAATATTTTCTGAACAGCTCCCGGGTGTCTTACAAGAGTTAATGTGACATAGCAGGGTTCACGGTGTTGTCAAGAAGGGGGGAATCAGATAGGTGGCGGTAGTGAACAAGTGATGCTTCTGTCTTATTAGCAACCATTTCTCCCTTTTTTAGCACCTCTTTATATAGATGAACCAGGCTTCTCAGGTAGCTCAGACAGGAAAGAATCTGTCTGCAATGTGGGAGACCTGGGTTCGATCCCTGGGTGGGGAAGATCCCATGGAGAAGGGAATGGATCCACTGCAGTATTCTTGCCTGAAGAAGTCTATGGACAGAGGAGCCAGAGGGGCTACAGCCCATGGGGTCACAAAGTGTCGGACATGACGGAGTGACTAACACACAAACACACAGATAGATTTGGATATATAGATATATAAATAGATATGAATATAGATATAGAAATATGAATATATATGAATATAGATATATATGTCTATCTATTTCTCTATCTAATTAGGTGCTAATTCCAACATTTGAGTGTTTAGACCTCTTTGTGCCCCAGACTTCTAAGGGCAATGATAGACTCTCTGACAAATCACAACACGAGTGTCAGATGGTAAGAAAGCAACCCTGAAGCAGCTGGGGGAGTGCACATCCACCTGGAACCTCCCTCTTCTTCACTGTTCTTCAATGTCCCTTCACCTTCAAATGTCACCTCTTCAGGGAAGGCTTTCCTTCTCAGAAGGATTACTTGGTACCTTTACTTTGTTCTTAACAGATTGTGAGCTCTGACACTAGAGAACATGGCTTGGTCATATTTGTATCTTTTAGTGCACAGCAGATTAGCACACAGTTAGACTGGATAAACAGTATACCTTTAGTGAAAATTCCTTGAATGCCTCTATATTCCCAGCCCTACGTTGAAGGCAGGTGGGGTTCAAATAAGAGTGGAAGGCTGGCCCTGCCCTTGTGGAATCTGCCAGGATAACAATCACATTCAGAGAACCAGCCTTCAGAAAGAAACCTAATATATATATTTTTTTTTCCTCATTTTTCCCTTCCCCTCCCCATTACCCTTTTCCCTTCCCCAGCATTTTAGCTTAGCTATAACCTCCTGTTAGAGCTTCACATAAACATTCTCCTGTCAGTTATCAGAAAGCTTGGCCAATTTAGGTCCAGTTTCTCTGTTATATATTCTTAAAACACCTTGCATTTCTCTTTTATAGAAATCAGTGCTTCTCAACCAGGGGTGAGTGGCTCTGCTCACCCTTTCCCAAGATGTATGATGACATCTGGAGATATTTTTGATTGTGAGAGGTGGCCTGTGGCCTGTGGCATGTAGTGGGTAAGGACAGGGATGCGGTGACAGAGGGCCGCTCCCCACAACAAAGAACTGTCTGGCGCAAATAGCAGTGCTGAGTTTGAGAAGTTCTTATATAAATCTTCAGAGTTTAGAACTATTGATCTGTTTTTGTCATTATTTGATGAATGTATTTTTCCCAGTTGCACCAGAAGTTCCAAGAAGCAGGGACTAAGTCTGTTGTGCACCATTATATTCCCGAAGACTCACAAGTAGTAGAGGCTCAGCAATCAATTATTGAATGTTGTCTTTAAAGAAATGTCAACTCTACTCTCTGAAACAGAATACAATAATCAAGCGATTTCTCCTTTCCTGCAAGGACGTATGCTAGCAAGACAAATGCAATTCTCTGTACTCAATGATCATTTTCTAGGAAAACAGTTGTCAACTGCATGGTTGTATTTTAGTTTAACTGAGGAGGTTCTGTTCTAAAATGAAAATATTCCATATGAAAATATTGGTTTTAATGTATTAGGAAATTCTTGGGAAGTTGACAAGATGTACAGAATGTTTGACTCCAGCTACAGTAATACGCCCTCATACTTTATAATACACAGGACTGACAAGCCTTCATGGCACAAATAGCAGGAAACCTAATGTGTGATGGCTAGCATGGTGTAGAGTTAGCACAGTGACATCATCAAAAAAACCCTGAAGCAGGGCAGAAATAGAGATGCAGATGCAGAAAATGGACGTGTAGACACGAGGTAGGGGAAAGATGGGGGTGGTGGGATGAATTGGGAGATTTGGATTGATATATACATATATACCACCAGTTTTAAAATAGATAGCTAGGGGAAACCTGTACTATAGCAAAGAGAGCTTGGCTCGGTGCTCTGGGGTGACCTAGATGGTGGGATCAGGGGTGAGAGGGAAGCTCAAGAGGGAAGGGATATATGTATACATATAGCCGACTCACTTTTTCATACAGCAGAAACCAACACTGTAAAGCAACTATACCTCATGACTAGATAAATAAACATTTATATTTGCTAATATACAGGGGCTCATTATACATATGTTCTTTTGTATCTTTAAAAATATTCGCAGAAAAAATCATCTTGCCTCTTTTAATCTGTTGCATAGTATTTCATAACATAGTATTTAGTAGTATTTCATAATATGCATTACAATATTTTATTTAACTGATCCTCTCTTAATAAACACATAGATTATTACTTTTGTCCTTATTAAAAAATATCACTGAAGTAAATGCTAATACAGCCTCCTATACTTCCCATCTCCTACCTAAGAACAGTAAGCTTGCATTCTACTGAATTGAATCTGCAGTGCCTGGAAGTTCTAAAGCCTTTCATTATAATACTGAGTCATAATATTTGCTTTGCAGCTTTACCTCAAGTGAACATTAAAATGTGACTTTTATATAGAAGTCAATTTCTGGAAGAATTACCATGTAAAAACATCAGGGAAAGAAGCCAATTAATTATTAAAGCAAATCTAAAACAATGTACCAAGATACACTGTTTTTATAAAAATAAAAAGTAACTAGTTTATAGACATGTGAAGTGAAATGAAAGTCACTCAGTCATGTCCGACTCTTTGCGAACCCATGGACTATACAGTCCATGGACTTCTCCAGGCCAGAATACTGGAGTGGGCAGCCTTTCCTTTCTCTAGGGGATCTTCCCAACCCAGGGATTGAACCCAGGTTTTCCACATTGCAGGCGGATTCTTTACCAGCTGAGCTATCAGGGAATCCCAATATATATCAGGGAATATATATGTAAACATATATATATATATACACACACACACACATATATATATATTTCGGGGAATGTATCAGGGAATCCTAGTTTATAGACCTAGACCATCCTTAAAAACGTGCCACAAAGGCACTCTGGGCTTACTTTCATTCAGAGATGTTTACCTTCTCCATGAGGCAGTGAATTCTTTAAATAAACACAGAACCTGCATTTGAAAGCATGCATTCATCTGTTAGATTTTCCTGTTGAAATTTTTCTATAAAAAAGTTCAAGACTTTGTTTAAAATGATACAAGTTTAATTTGACTTTAAAAAGTTTTTCCTCTTGAAAATTCCTGCGTATCTGGTTCTATCAAATACAAAACATGGGAAACTTTAAGCACCTTTTCTTTTGGTTTTTTTTATCCAGCAACTCCAACATACAAGGCCCTTTTTGGCTAGGTACTCAAGAAGATGTAAAAAATTCAGAATTCTCGTCATCAAATCCCAACCTAGAATCTCTCCTATTTTTCCTTTGCTCTTGCTCTCAAGGAGCTTATTAAACTCTTGTGGGACAGAACATGGACTTTTGAATTCAATTTGTGCAAAAATAACGTTTTTGAGTGAAAGAACAGATCTCCTTTGACCAGTAAGAAAACTAAGGCTTATAGAGGTTAGTTTAAAAAGCACCTTAAAATAAAGGATATCTTTCCGGGTCTTTTAAGGGAATACACTGAAAACTGCGTCATTCTATCATTACAAGTCTGCACAGTCCAAAGGAGTCAAGACCTTGGAATGGTTTGGTTACTATCTCATGAATCACAGAGCAGGACCTGCTTCTGCCTCTCATGGTACTTTTGCACACTGCACTCATTGTACCCAGGAATCAGACTGGGGTCTCCTGTACTGCAGGTGGACTCTTTACCAACTTAGCTATCAAGGAAGCCCCACTGTACTTTCAGATGTGAAAAAAGGCATTCTCCAACAGATGGAAGTCACTATGGGAGGAGAAATGTCTGCTTTTAGCATTTTATTGGAATTGCCATGCAGAGAAGAAAAAGCCGAAAAACATTCCTGCAAAATCAAGTTTCCATGTCATTCAGTTCAGTTGCTCAATTGTGTCTGACTGCGACCTCATGGACTGCTGCACGCCAGGCCTCCCTGTCCATCACCAACTCCCGGAGTTTACCTAAACTCTTGTCCATTGAGTCAGTGATGCCATCCAACCATCTCATCCTCTGTCGTCCCCTTCTCCTCCCACCTTCAATCTTTCCCAGCATCAGGGTCTTTTCAAATGAGTCAGCTCTTCACATCAGATGGCCAAAGTATTGGAGTTTCAGCTTCAACATCAGTCCTTCCAATGAACACTCAGGACTGATTTCCTTCAGGATGAACTGGTTGGATCTCCTTCTTGTTCAAGGGACTCTCAAGAGTCTTCTCCAACACCACAGTTCAAAAGCATCAATTCTTCGGTGCTCAGCTTTCTTTATAGTCCAACTCTCACATCTATACATGACTACTGGAAAAACCATAGTCTTAACTAGATGGAACTTTGTTGACAAAGTAATGTCTCTGCTTTTTAATATGTTGTCTAGGTTGGTCATAGCTTTCCTTCCAAGAAGCAAGCGTCTTTTAATTTCATGGCTGCAGTCACCATCTGCAGTGATTTTGGAGCCCAGAAAAATAAAGTCTACCACTATTTCCACTGTTTCCCCATCTATTTGTCATGAAGTGATGGGACTGGATGTCATCACCTAAATTTCCATATACATTGGCTGAATTTACTGGGATAACTTTGAAAGTAGTAGACAAAGAAAGTGAAACTTCCTATTACGGTAATGATAGTAAGAGAGGTGGCAAAGCTAGTGTTCCCTTGGGCGTGGGCTGGATTGGAAAATCATTGCGTCTGGGAAGACTTTTTAATTCGTTTTTGTTCCCCACAAAATATCTTGTCCTTTTTTAGGTGCTTAATAAGTATTTGTTCATTGACTTTTGCTTACTGCTTGGATAAAAGAGATATTACAGGTAATATTCAAACATAACATGAAAATTTAATAATGAGAAAAAGAAACAGTACCTATACACAACCTGACTACGATAGCAATACTAAAGAAGGGCTTCCCTGGTGGCTCAGATGGTAAAGAATCCTTCTGCAATGCGGGAGACCTGGGTTTGATCCCTGGGTTGGGAATATCCCCGGGAGAAGGAAATGGCAACCCATTTCAGTATTCTTGCCTGGAGAATCCCCATGGACAGAGGAGCCTGGCGGGCTAAAGTCCATGGGGTCACAGAGTTGCACCATGACTGAGAACACACATATTGCGTAGCTCTGTGTGTTTTTTGTTGTTGTTGTTTTCCTTTCAGTAAACATTAGAAAGAGGCAAACTCTCTCTTAATACGAAGCCATCTATTGTGGCCACCTGACTTTCTACGTAACACACAAAAAAGGACAAATGACACTCTTCTTGTCCCTGTGAGGCTGGTGACACACCAAAGCATGGCGGTTCCACCATGTGAACTGGCTGAATCAGAAATTCCCATCCGAGCAGAGGACTGTCACTGGTGTGTTTTAAGATGACAGAACTAGAGGAAAAGTGGAACGAACAGGGATTAACACTGAAGACGGGACAATGCCCGGTTAGTATCTCACATGTATCATTTCTATCTCATTCTTGTATAATCTTATGAGGTAGGTCATCTTTCCTGGAGAAATTCAACATGGAAAATGACATATGAAGTACTGCACAGGGGCAGTAAGTCTCCTGTCTCCTACGAGGCCCTCCGAGGTAGCATGCAACTCCTTGGCAATTTAACCCTGGTTCTCCTTCAGCCCGTCTTGAAGGTCTAGAAACTTGCTTTGTTAGCTCACCCAGCATGGCTCCACTTCTCAGAGGTGAGAAGACTGTTTCTAAACTGAGAAGACTGGTATATATTGAGATGGATGTATATATAATGAGAAAGCTGTCCTGAGTGTAAGAATATTCACTGTAAGCCAAACTACATGGGAAACAAAACATATACAGCAGGTGGCTTGGTAAGGAGGGAATGAAACAAAAGGAACTATATCTAAACGATAGCAACGCTGTTGATAGGAGCCCTTGCAACGGGAACAGCGTGACAACACTCCTCTATGTTAGGAATGATCTAAGTATTGGAGTTGGACCATTCGAAACAATTATCTAAGATTTCCTCTCCTCCCTGAAACTGAAAGTCACCCTGTTGTGTCCGAGTCTTTGAAACTCCATGGATAGTCCATGGAATTCTCCAGGCCAGAATACTGGAGTGGGTAGCCTTTCCTTTCTCCAGGGGATCTTCCCAACCCAGGGATCGAACCCAGCTCTCCCACACTGCAGGCAGATTCTTTACCAGCTGAGCCACAAGGGAAGCCCAAGAATACTGAAGTGGGTAGCCTATCCCTTCTCCAGCAGATCTTCCTGACCCAGGAATTGAACCGGGGTCTCCTGCATTACAGGCAGATTCTTTACCAACTGAGCTATCAGGGAAGACCATCTCCTCCCCAGACGGTGCCAATATTTCCTTCTGTGATCCTCCTTTCTGGTCTGCTTCCAGTGAGAACCAAATCCTGTTCTTATGAATACTTTCCTTATAGATATATATTAATATATCTTTATAGATATATATTATTACATTTGATCAGGTTGCAGTAAAGTCTTGCTTTTTAAGTAGTTATTTGGTCTCATCTTGAGGAAGTGGTTTTTAAGGTTTTTGAATCATAAACTCCTTTAAGAGTGTTTTGAAACATAAACAGTTTCTTTCCAGAAAAAGCCATGTTCACAAATATACATTATTTCCAGAAGTCTAGAAACTCATGCTTCAATTCAAGGTTTAAAATCATTGCTTAAGATAAATTTGCACAGTGCTCTGATCCATTACATATTGACATCGGGTGTAACAGTCAGAGTTCCTGGCATCTATGATCCTTATGAATTGCTATCAATTTCACTTCATAAATAAGAAAACTGAAGCTCAGAGAGGTGCAATGACTTGCTCTAGGGCCAGTAAAAGGCAGATTAAGGAATTTATCAATGTCTACAGTAGGTATAAGACTACCTTTTTAAGATTACTCTTTATAAGTGAAAATCACATCTCAAATTCAAAAAATCAAAAAGGAGGGAGTAGAGAAAGAGGGAAATGGGAAATTTTCTAAATTTTGAGCATCTAAACAGGGTCACATGTTGTTTCTTTTAAACAGTAAAGACTAGATTAAGTTATGATTATCCCCATTTTATTGAAGAGTAGAAATTACCTGAAGTTAATAACTTGCTCACATTTTCTTAGCTATAAGAAATGGATGCAACTAGAGTTTGAACAGGAAGCTGTGTTTCAGAGGCTGTGCTATTATCTACCCTGTGTTACGTCTGGTCACAGCCTGAGCATCACTGGCTTCATCCATCTCTACTGGGCATCTCAGAGTGAAGTTGCCAGCAGAGTTGAGGATTACTATCTTGAAGGAACTCTGAACCTTCAAGTTCAAGACAGTCCGAGGCCAGGGTGACCCTCAAATGATGGGACGTAGGAGATGCATATGCTTTCATTCAGTATTTCAAAAAGATGTGAAATGGTTTATATTTTACTTCAGAAATGGTCCATCTCTGCATTTTCCTTTTGGATTGTGCTACATTTTGATTAGGCAACAAAGACTTCTATTCCTCTAGTAATAAGTAGTGATTAATCACAATCACCTGTCACACTTAATTTAGCATTCAATTCCATGAAAAGATCGTGTACACGCTCCAAGGTGAAATTTACATTTCAATGTTCACAGATAAAGAAGTATAGCAGTATGTGTTACATTTTTTCCCACTATGAAAATAATTTTTGGGAATTTAGACCATTAAATAATCATTCCTTTTATGAGACTAGCTCTAAAGATACACATAAAATTTGAAATCTATAGTATTACTTAGCAATTTTAGTGCTTTACTTTTGCAGCCAATCATGGAAGACTTGCTTTTATAGCTTTCTCTGCACAGTCATCTTAATTATAGGGAAATTCTTTTACAAATGGCTATCCATTTACAGTGCTTCAGCTGGAATCAAACATTGGTTTTATTGGAAATGATGAAAAATTACTCTTCCTGGGACACACAGTTAAGAATTATGATTGGAAGTGAACTGTATTCTTTTAGCTTTAGGAAAATTTAAAATATCCTATTATTTCCTTCTAAACAGTTTATCCCAAGAAGGTGTAGTAAAGCATAAACCTTAAAGATTCTAGAAAAGTTTTCAAGGGGAAAGGTATCATACCAGTTATGTGATTCAATCAACACATTTAACTAATACATGCGTTTCACCCAACTCACAGCAAATAGGGAGCAAGCCTGGATTAGAAGTCTGTCTATGGACTGCCATTGTACCCTTTCAGTCTCACTCTGCTTTGAATGTTATTTTCTTCTTCTTCTGTTAGCCAAATAGCTCACAGGGCTGGGAATGTGCTCTAGTCCTAAGGACAGGAACTTCTTTGAGTCTCTGTTCATATTAATAACACTCATGACACCCTGGCACCACGTTACATATTCACTTGGCTATTGTCTTTCTCCTAGAAAGAATATAAGTTCCATGAAGGTAAAGAATCTGTGGGCTCATATCTCCAAAGAAGACATACGGATGGCTAACAAACACATGAAAAGATGCTCAACATCACTCATTATTAGAGAAATGCAAATCAAAACCACAATGAGGTACCACTTCACACCAGTCAGAATGGCTGCGATCCAAAAATCTGCAAGCAATAAATGCTGGAGAGGGTGTGGAGAAAAGGGAACCCTCCTACACTGTTGGTGGGAATGCAAACTAGTACAGCCACTATGGAGAACAGTGTGGAGATTCCTTAAAAAATTGCAAATAGAACTACCTTATGACCCAGCAATTCCACTGCTGGGCATACACACCGAGGAAACCAGAACTGAAAGAGACACATGTACCCCAATGTTCATCGCAGCACTGTTTATAATAGCCAGGACATGGAAACAACCTAGATGTCCATCAGCAGATGAATGGATAAGAAAGCTGTGGTACATATACACAATGGAGTATTACTCAGCCATTAAAAAGAATACATTTGAATCAGTTCTGATGAGATGGATGAAACTGGAGCCGATTATAGAGAGTGAAGTAAGCCACAAAGAAAAACACCAATACAGTATACTAACACACATATATGGAATTTAGAAAGATGGCAATGATGACCCTGTATGCAAGACAGCAAAAAAGACATAGATGTGTATAGCGGACTTTTGGACTCGGAGAGGGAGAGGGTGGGATGATTTGGGAGAATGGCATTGAAACATGTATACTATCATGTAAGAATCGAATCGCCAGTGTATGTCCGATGCAGGATACAGCATGCTTGGGGCTGGTGCACGGGGATGACCCAGAGGGATGTTGTGGGGAAGGAGGTGGGAGGGGGGTTCATGTTTGGGATCGCATGTACACCCGTGGTGGATTCATGTCAATGTATGGCAAAACCAATACAGTATTGTAAAGTAAAATAAAGTAAAAAAAAAAAAAAGAATCTGTGGGCTGTAATAGTGTCTGGTATATAGTGCATGTAGGCATGCTAAGTCGCTTCAGTCATGTCCAACTTTTTGTGATCCCAAGGACTATAGCTCATCAGGCTTCTGCGTCCAAGGGCTTCTCCAGGCAAGAATACTAGAATGGGTTGCCATATCCTCCTCCAGGAGATCTTCCTGATCCAGAGATCAAACCCTTATCTCCTGTGGCTCCTACACTGCAGGCAGATTCTTTACTGCTGAGGCTGAGTCATCAAGGAAGCCCGTGGTATAAATAGCAGGATTCAATAAATATCTGATAAAGGAAGTTTTGAATTTAACTTTGAATTTCTCCCATAGCTCATATTTTATTCTCTAAGAGACTATGTTTACTTTACCTAGAATTAAAAAAAGAAATATCTTAATATCTTCTAGGTATAAGATTTCTTAAATAAGAAGTCATAGA
Source organism: Ovis canadensis (assembly GCF_042477335.2). Classification (NCBI taxonomy): domain Eukaryota; kingdom Metazoa; phylum Chordata; class Mammalia; order Artiodactyla; family Bovidae; genus Ovis; species Ovis canadensis. The sequence continues at coordinate 159,026,848 of NC_091247.1, read as the reverse complement.
AGAAAAAAAATGATAAATTCTTCTACACTTAAATTGTGTTTTGATGACAAATGGAATACTAACAATGGAATATTCTTCAGCCTTTAAAAAGGAGATTTTGACACACGCTACAACATAGATGAACCTTGAAGATATTGTGCTAAGTGAAAACAGGTCCAGCACAACAAGACACATATTGTATGGTTTTACTGTAGGAGGCACATAGTCAAATCCACAGAGATAGAAAGTAGAATGACTCTTGCCACAGGCTGGTAGAAGTGGAGGATAGAAAGTAATTGTTTAATAGGTATGGAGTTTCAGTTTGAGAAGATGAAAAATGTTCTGGAAATGAACTGCAGTAATGGTTGAACAACAGTTCCCTAGTGGCTCAGTGGTAAAGAACCTGCCTGTCAATGCAGGAGATGGTAATGGCAACCCACTCCAGTATTCATATCTTAAGCTGTTATGCAATTTCCCAAAGCAAGTGTCTATCATATGATATATATCAATGATATCTTTCAGAGAAGTACAGGGGCTTCAGACAATCCCCAATATTGTACATTTTAAGCTGGGTGGTGGGCATGTGGATGTCTTATTATTCTTTAAAACATAAATATCTACTCTGCATACTTGTACTTCACACAGACTATTTATTAACAATTAAATAAATGTAATTAATGACAATATGCAGTACCCAAAGCATACAGCTTAACTATCTTTCATCCATTTTGGTCCAAAAATTTTGTTAAAAATTTTATGTCTCTCTCCTTGCTAGGTTCTTACGCTTTCTTCTTTTTTTAATTTACAAAAAAAAAGATACAGAGCTTAAAAAAGTAATTTTACTCAACTTAAAGATCTCAACTTTTATTTTGTCCATTAAAAAGACTGAGCCCCCTGGGAGCCAATCTGCCATGAAGACAGTGAAATCCTCCACTGATCTTAAATTGTTATACAATTTCCCCACATAAGTGTCTATCATATGATAACATAAGAGAGAGAGAAATGGAAGATCATAAATAAATAGAGAATAAAACTTCAAGTTTCAGGGCATTACTGGGACAGATAACTAAGCAAGCATAACTCTGATATAATAAATTACTTGAACTGCTTAAAAGAGTGGGCTACATAAATCTCCATTTTACTAGAGGAGCTGCAGAATCCAAATGTACCATAAAGAGTAAAAAATCTCTTGTGAGTGCTAACTGAAACTCCACATCAGATCTGAAGAGCCGAGGGCCATTTAGATATATGCCATAAGCTTACATACACAAACACCAAGAGCAACCTTTTCCTCTTGGTGCATGAATGTAGCTGTCCATGTGAAAGTAGAGTTATTTGTGTTACGGCTGGACGTGGGAGCGATGGTAAGATGTTAGCAAGAGTGAGGGCCAAGAGTTAAAAAAAAAACAAAACATGAGAACTACCAAGAAATGCCCTATTTTACATTTTCTTCTACCAGGGTAAACAAATTATTCTGGGTACACTGACAATGTGACACACAACTATTTAGTTCATATTCATCATTGTATTTAATACTCAGATAACATCCTTGATAGGTATTACTTTTCCTATTTTATATATGGAGGGAAGGAGGGAAAGAGAGAAAGAAACTTCCCAGAGAGACAGTGCGGGTAAATGGGCCTGCTGGAATGCAAACCCAGTTCATCTCACTCAAAGTCCAGTACTTTGGCCATTATACTCTTTACGACTGCCTTAAAATATAGTTTCTAAAAAAGAGAGAAAAAATAATTAGTAAGACAAGAATCAAGCAGCCAGGTTAATAGCTCTCCCCTCCACTTTAAAGGTTTTTCCTATCTTTTGGGCCATCTTCCCACTAATCTACCAGTTCTTTTCTAAGATGAACCAAGGAAATAAAATATGAAACCAATCTGTCAATTTATATTTAAGATGTCTTAGGACCCCTCCCTTCCCTCCCCTCTTTTGTCTGTCTTTCTCTTCTTTCCTTCCTCCCTTCTTCCTTTCCTTCCTTCTTTCTTTTCTTTCTGTCTCAACTGTATTCCTATATCTTTATTTACAACTCACATAAAGCGCAGGTGGTATAGTGCTGGTCCAGAGTGGGAGCTTTGGAGTAAGAATGTCTGGTGACAAGTCCAGGGGCAATACTTATAGCTTTGTGCCCTTGGCATTTTACATAACTTCTCTGTGCCTTAATTTCTTTGTAAAATGGGGATAATATCTCATAGTGTGTGACTGCAAGGATTACATACATAATGCATCTAAAGTACTGAGTGGTTTCTGGCACATAATAGGAGCTTAACATTAGGTATTACTATTAGCAGTAAATAAACATATTCACACATACATATGTATTACATAAGTTCAGTTCAATTCAGTTGCTCAGTTGTGTCCAACTCTTTGTAGCCCTATGGACTGCAGCACTCCAGGCTTCCCTGTCCATCACCAACTGCTGAAGCCTGCTCAAACTCACGTCCATTGAGTTGGTGATGCCATCCAATTGCATAGATACTAATAAATGACTATGACTATGACCGATATACTAATGATATATACAACTATTTGTATTATTACAATTATTAATTAAATATTATAATTATATAGACAATAACAATTTTTGTATGCAATATGGTTATGTCACTAGTATATTAGTTACAGTCATAGCTGGCATTTATAGCATTCATATTACTTGTTAGTACTTACTATAGTATTTATTGATATTTATACTCTTATAATGTACTAACTGTTGAGGATACCACTATCAGTGTACTCAGGCCTTGGGGGAGAAGGCAGGAGCACAGAGACAAGATCTCTGGGCTGAAAAGGATTAGGAAGACTTTCTGGAGGAGGCTTGAACTGGGTATCGAAGTGGGAGTGGGAGACAGATATACAAAGAAGGCATGTGTGTTGGGGAGTGTGGGTATTTCAGGCAAGAGAGAATGGCATTAGGGAAACTGCACAGCACAAAACAGCAAACTGTACAGGGTGGTCTGAGGACAGGACATCAGTGTCATGGGACCAATCACAGTGCAGCAATCGAAGAGGAGACCAAATTGAGGTGGGTCCACAGGGACGGGGTAGCAAGGAGAAAATGACTCTTTCAAGCAGGCAGGCTGTGAAGAGATTACGTACTCATTCTAGGAGTTAGGACCATAGAAAAGACGGAGTCATCATCCAGTATAAAATGTCCACTTGAACTGTGATCCAGTTCTTCATTTTTAAATGTTTGCATTTTCTAGTTAGGAAAGTCTATAGCTTCAAAGACAAAGAAAACATCTGCACCAATTATCCACACTGCCTTTTTTCTATTAAAAATCGCTACATATGAGAATGAGCAAAATCTGTTTCCTCATGACACAAGGAACCGGGTGAATTTTGTACAAGCATACTTATATCAGTAAGAATTAAAGCAGAAGTTGGGACAAACTCTAAGGAAACAGAATTAAAGGGCACCATTCTTTTTCCTGTCAATCCTGAACTACCAGTAACTTGAATTTGTGATGTGCCTTTCCACACACCCATGGGCCTCTCTCTAGAATGCTAGCCCTTCACTCTTTCTGGCCTGATCTCTCCTATTTGGCCTTCAAAATTCAGTTGCAAGGTCATTTTCTCTGAGAGCCTTCTCCAATCTTCCAACCTGCTTTTGCTGCATATTCTTTTCATCTCAGACATAATGCATTCTTTTATCTTAGTACTAGCCACACTGAAGTACAATTATTCTTGAATTACCAATAAACTATAATGTTCTTGAAGGCAGACATTATGGTTCTTTAGATCAGAGACCCCTAATTCCAACTACATTACTCAGAGCATATTTGTCACCAAATAAATTCTAATAGTTTGTAGATTCACCCTCAGATAAGCATAGTTTGAAAAATAAATTTATCACTCTTAGAATAACAAGAGACTTTAAATAACAGATTCCTTGTTTTTCCACCTCAAAACTATTAATAGATTATGTGGCAAAATGCCCTGAGACACCCAAGGTAGGACAGAAATTCCAGACAATATTTCTCAAAGTTGCTGTGGGGAGTATTAAGAATTTTTTCTTTCTTCTGTCCACTGAAGCTCTACTTTGGCTTTCCAATCAGACTACCTTCAAATCAATAGTTATGATTTTTCATTATTGTGAAAGGACAACTCTCTCATCCACGAAATAGTCTGTTACAAGCACTGCTGGGTCATTTTCTCTACATATGAGCACTAAAAACTAAAAGAGGGGACTATTCAAGGGATAAATGATTCAAGTGAAAGAAGCCATGGAAAGCTTTGCCATTAATCTTTCAAGAGAACCTTCTCTCTGATTCTCTCAAAGCACATTTTCCGTGCAAAGGGAAAAAAAAATTACTTGAATTTCAAGGCAAAAACAGACAAAATATTGCCAGGAAATAGTTGCAAATCCCATTGGGAGGAAAAGGTCCTTATATTGGATTGACCAAAAGGTTCGTTTGAGATTTTCCATAACATCTTACGGAAAAATCTGAATGAGCTTTTTGGCCAACCCAATACTATAAGCATGGAAGACCATTACAGCGAATTGTGCAATGAAAAAAGCCAGTGCAAAGAGAGGCAATAACTGTATTTTAGAGGATCATCCACATTTCTGTACTGTACCTAAGATATGCTAGAGAAGGCTGAGTGCATATAGCAGATACAGTCCCATCTCCCCCCTCCTTTTAGACATACACAGCTTTATCTGACACATTAAGGTAGGAATCTTCTAGGGTTGTTTGTCAGTTTTGTTCAGTTCACTTAACTATGTCAGGTTCTGGGAAACAGTAATAACTGAGAGTGTTGGTGCCTCAGAGAACTAACTCAGAAACAGACCCTGCAGTCAGACGTGTGAGTTCAAAGAACTGCACAGGTCCTGCCACCAGCTGGTGGGGGCTCTGAGAAAACTGCGAAATATGTGAGGTGAGTCTTACATGTGAAATATGTAAAGTGAGTTAACATAGAAGTGACTCATACACAGTAACGTGTGAGGTGAGCCTTACATGATGAGCCTAAATGAGGCCCACTGACTGAAGAGGTGGTGGGCATGGGTCTCTGAGAGCTTGCCCCAAAGTCATCATCAGTTGAGAATTTTGCAAGACCTAAAAGGATTCCCAGGGGTTTCCCAGGTGGTGCCAGTAGTAAAGAAGAAGCCTACCAATGCAGGAGACATAAGAAAGGCAGGTTCGATCCTGGGTCAGGAAGATCCCCTGGAGGAGGGCATGGCAACCCACTCCAGTATTCTTGCCTAGAGAATCCCATGGACAGAGAAGCCTGGTGGGCTACAGTCCATAGGGCTGCAGAGTCAGACAGAACTGAAGCAACTTAGCACACATGCAAGCAAAAGGATTCTCAAAGGTGTTGCGTTATGAGCCATCTCTCTCCCTTATTTCAGACATACCTTAGAAGGTCCTCAGTCTCTTCAAGCCCTGGCAATGTGTAGATCGTGTTCAGGTTGATCTGATGAAGAGGAAGTAAATAGTACCACTCTCTAGTCTGAGTGAGAAAATCATAAACTAGATTAATGACAACGACAAAGATGCTGGGGAGGGCAGCAGTTTCTATACTGTAGATAGGACGGGTATAGCCTACAACTGGAAGAAAAAAAATCATGGAGTCATGGGTGACACATGATATAAGCAGAGCAGCAGTACTCCATCCGCTGCGTCATCCTTCAACAAGGAGCGACTTTGCGCCTTCAGTGCCAGCTTACAAGGGGGGACAATGGCAGACAAGACATCAAGCCAGTCTAGCAGGGAGGAGACCAGGCAGTGAACAGGGTCTAATAAAGCAGTGCAGCGCTGCCCTGGGTAATGCTGCAGGTGCTAAAAGACCCAAGAGAAGCAACTAAGCTGGACTTTAGGAGGAGAGAGAGAAAAGTGAGGTCAGAATGCAGAGTTTACCACAAGAAGGGGAGGGGAAGGAGGAGAGAACTCCAGCGAGAGGAAAGAGCGGGTGAAAGGTCCAAAGGCAAGAAGCGGCGAGGCAGTTCATGATGGGACAAGGAGCGCAGCGTGCGGGCAAGTGTGTGTGTGAGTGTGATGCATGTGAGTGTGTCTGGGGTGTGTGTATACGTATGTGTGTGAGTGGTGTGCATGTGTGCATATGGTGTAGTGTGTGCATGATGTATAGCATGTATATGTTTTGTGGTGTGTCTGGGGGGTGTGTGTACGTATGTGTGTGAGTGGTGTGCGTGTGTGGTGTGTGCATATGGTGTGGTGTGTGCATGATGTATAGCATGTATATGTTTTGTGGTATGTCTGGGGGGTGTGTGTACGTATGTGTGTGAGTGGTGTGCGTGTGTGGTGTGTGCATATGGTGTGGTGTGGGTATGATGTATAGTATGTATATGTTTTGTGGTGTGTCTGGGGTGTGTGTGTACGTACGTGTGTGGGAGCAGCAGAGATGAAGACCTGAAGCTAGACTGGTAGCTCCCGCAGCACACACACGACAGAGGCAGATTTGTGCTTTCGAAGATGCTTCTAGCTGCAGGGTGGAGAATAGGCTGGAGAGGACCAGGCAAGGCCCAGGGCATGGTTAGGAACCTAAGTAATCTGAAAACGAGCATTTAGAAATCATCAAGATTGATTCTGAAGTCCATCTGGAAGAATAAATGAAAGAGAACAAGCATGACTCCTTCTAAGCCCTCCACCCTCTATTCTAGTCAAGACACAAAGTCCATTTTAAAACTACTGTAATTAAAATAGAGTGATAAAAGTGCTGAAGTGGTATAGACAGATGAATGGAACAAAAAGTCAAGAAATAGCCTAAGTATAAATGGGAATTAGGTTATTGTTAAGACGTCAAGTAGCATCCTTTTAAAAAATAATTAGAAAAAAAATAAAAATAATCAGGCTTCCACCATACCTAACAACCAAATAGATTCTAGGTAAAGCTTTAAAAATAGGTACAGAATTTTAAAAGGTAAAAATAATTACTAAGCAATTCACAAGAAAAGCAAACGCTAAATAAACACAGATACCAATTTTTACCTAGCAGATTGGCAGTGATTTCAAAAGCTCATAATATCCACAAACAGTGAGATTACAGGGAAATAAAGATGCTTCTACTCCACTGGTGAGAATATACAAAACTGGTATGTCTTTTCTGGAAGATGATTTAACAGTATAAAACAAATACTTGAAAATATACCATTTTACCTAAACACTCTATTCCTAGGAATTTATCCTAAGGAAATAATTGAATAACCACACAAACATGTGTATACAATGGTGGCAACTGCAACATTGGCTGTTTAGTGGCTAAGTCATGTCCGACTCTTGCGACCCCATGGACTATAGCCCGCCAGGCTCCTCTGTCTGTGCGGTTCTTCAAGCAAGAATACTGGAGCCGGTTGCCCTTCCCTTCTCCAGGGGAGCTTCCCAACCCAGGGATCGAACCCATGTCTCCTGCACTGCAGGTGGACTCTTTACCACTGAGCTATCAGGGAAGCCTAGTAAAGATATTAAAGACCACTAAAATGTGATGAGAGAGACAATGAATTCTGTAAAGGTAAAGAATTATTTTAATGACATGAAAAAATGACGTTCATAATATATTGACAATAAACAAGGTTGTGGTACTGTGTGTATATTACAATTCTACTACATATTTGTATATAGAAAGGAGAAATTTACATAGACTCACTAACAGTTGCTTTCTCTGGTTTTGGGATTATAGTTGGTTTCTGTTTTTGTCTTAGGTGTTTTATGAAAATTTCTTGCCAAGAGTATATATTACTTTTATTATCATGAAAAGTACAAACTCTATTTCCCTTTGCAAAGAAGTGTCAAGAACAGCACTGAGGGTGGAGTTAATAACGCAAGAGGAGAGCAAGTGCCTGCATCACATTCCCAGCCATTGACAAGGGCCAGCTAGACGGTGTTTCCTCTCTGCATCCAAGGAGAAACACTGACGCAGAACAACTCTTTCTACCACAGAACCTCAAAAGAAGAATGGAAATCCTTGTCACGAAAACCAGCAGCATTACTGAATAAATTACAATATATTTTGCACTTCAATTGCATAGATAATGTAGATACTCAAGCCACAGTTTCAGAAGCAATCCCCACATCATGTCTGCCCATTTATCAAACCATGTCAAATACCATAGCCAGTACAACTTAGCTTTGAGGAACATGTTTTTTTCTGGTGTAGGACTATGCCCCATTCATAGGAATCCTCACGTTACTCTGTTTTTTTCACTTATGAAACAATAAGAAGTTGTTTTATGTACTAACTTTACATATCAAGCACTAATATGGTAGATATCTTTTTCATAAAAATCTAAGACTGAAATCAATAAATATCACCTTGCTTTTGTAACACAATATTCTTTTGTATACATAATCTAAAGGTTCCAACAAACCATGCTCAGTGGAGAAGCAGGCATTTTTATTTATTATTATTCCTATTTATATAGAAAAAACTTCCTATCAGAGTTTATTGTCCCAAGGGTTTCTCAATCAGCCACAATTCAGCTTCACACCCAGTATTGCTTTCATAGTGGCATTTTTTTTTTTTGGCTGTGCCCCATGGCATGTGAGATCAGCTCCCCAGCCAGGGATCGAGTCTGTGCTGCCAGCAATGGAGAGTCTAAACCACTGGACCGCCAGGGAAGTCCATGGTGTATAACTTTTTTCAGCTTCAAATATGAATGACTCTTTTTCAGTGAGAAATACTGGAGTTGACCAATTTTATTTTCTGCCTCATATATAATATAGAATTGAATAATTATGGAGATGTCAAGTTCAGTCTTCTCATCATATTGACAAAGAAACTAAACCCCAGGGAGACCAAGCAACTCTTCTCACATCTCAAGGGTCATTAGCAGGATGGGAGCCAGACCTCAGTCCCCTTTCTCTATTATAAGTGCTCACTGCGCTGCAGAGAGAGTCTGAGCACCCTATAGCCATCGCAAAGTACAGACTGCGCCACACACACTTAGTCCCACAATAAGCCTGAGAGGAATGATGCTGATGTCGGTTAATATCATTCTCATTGCATAAAGGGGTAATTGTCACTTGGAGAATTCAAGTGACTGTGGAACACTTTTAGCCACAAAGCCCAAGGCTTTATGCCAAGGCCAGAACTTTCTCCCTCTGAAATCAAGACTGGGATGTGTTTTTTTCTAGTTAACTCTCAATTTGAAGGAATCCACTGCTGAAAAAGTTTTGGAAACTTAAATTTATATAGCAATCTGATAAAAACACTCACATACTGTAAGAGTTATTTCCCAAGGAAGAATATCTTTTAGATCATATATCTTCTCAAAGCATCAGCTTTCTACAGATAAATTAAAAACTGAAGTCAGAGAATAATGAAAGCTTACCCCTGTTTAGTTTAGCAAGAAATTCAAGAGGGCTCTGATCCAGGTTAACCTTTGTATCATTAATTTCAGGAAGCTCACAGCTTAAATGGAAATCATCAATGTAAGCTTCTAGGGCTTCGGAGGCAGAAGAATATGGCTTTTCTTTGTATTGGATGGAGCCATCAACATTAAAAGCAATACTGTTGAGGACTAAAGATGTTGGAACAGAAGATTCAGAAGTGCTAAAGTGATGTTTCTTAACTGACTTTGCCATTGCTTTCTCAAATGGGCTGCAAGGTCCATTCATTCTCCAAAAATCTCTAGACATAAAAAAAGGTATACATGATTTCAGTTAATACAGGAATGGGCGATAATACAGAATCCTTGCTAATCTTTGTCTCCTATATATTTGCTTTTTTACAAATGAAATTATTTTTATTCCTCTTTATGTTGTATGAACAGTACACTCTCAAGCAATGCTTGTTGATTGACAGTTTCACTGCCATGGCCACAAGTGCGAACTGGACTTTAGAAACAGGAGGGAACTAAGGAGCGAAGCCTTGTTGGGTAAAGCACAAAACAGAGGGCTTGCCTTCCTGTGCTTTTAGTTTTCCTCAACTGTGTAAGTAGTTCTGGAATCTTGAGATAAATTTATTCACCACATGAAGACACGACAAGCCTTCAGAATCACGAGAGAGTCTTCATTCCATACACTTGTTCCCACCACATTGATGAGGCAGGGAAAGCCCCATGTGAAGACAAGAAGATAGCCACAGTGGGCCCTGGCACAACAGTGACGGCAGAGACCAGGGAACAAGGGGATGTGAGTGCAGAAAGGAGTAGGATTTAGTGTGGGCATTGGGCCCTGTGACCTTGTCACTCTGACCTCAGTGCAAGATTTTAGCAGCTGCGGACCTTTTTATTATCATCTTGCATGAACCATGTACTCTCTACAATAACTATTAAAAACAGTACCCTCATTTTCAAAACAAGATTATAGTAATACATGGAGAATAAGTATCTTGTTCAAAGCTAAAGGGAAACAACAGCCAAGGTTAATAGCCAAGGTTGAACCTCAGCAGTCAGATTCCCAGGTTGAACTTAACCACTGCACTTGGCTACCAGACCATTGCCCCACATGTGCCGAAACGGCCTGTGTAACCTGTAATGTAACTTGTAATCTCTAAATGTCAGCCACATCTAAAGTGCCAGCAAGGTCTACCAAGGTTGGGTGCCTAAATTCTGAGGTCTCTTATTTCTCTAAAATGCTTACACAGTAGTCACTGGTGTGTGCAAGGGGAAATGCTGTTTATTTGATAATAGTATATATGTAAGTGTCAAAGAGAGAGTACTCACTTTTTGAGTCTTTGAAATTCAAGTGGATATGCTGAATTTTCAGAATGTTACATTATATGACATCATAATCCTTACAATTCTCACCTGTGGAATGTTTTTCTAGTTTCCTCTAACGTAATGGAGTTAAATAGAAGCCTTTGACAACCAGAATAAAACTGTGGATCATCTTCCCACAAAAATGCACGTTAGTAAAAACAAACACAATGGGTTCTAGGATTCCAGAAGCTCACGCATGCCCCTGCCCCCATGAATGCTAAATTAAGAACTTCCATCTAAAGAAAGTGATTGGTGGGGAAAGAAATGGAGGGAAGGAAGGACAGCTAGGAAAAGAACGATCAGAAGATCCTTACCAGGGGTGGAACAAGCTAACCTCATATTACACATTCTTGGAGATACAATGATAAAAAATCTTTTGACTTTAAAGGCCCAGCTCAAAATGCTCTTTCTTTGTGAACCATGGTAAAGGTCACCTTCCTCCTTCACCTCCTCCTCTGGATTGAAACAAAGTGAAAGTGTTAGTTGTTCAGTCATGTTTGACTCTTTGTGACCCCATGGACTGTAGCCCACGAGGCTCCTCTGCCCATGGGATTCTCCAGGCAAGAATACTGGAGTGCGTTCCCCTTCCCTTCTCCAGGGTATCTTCGTGACTCAGAGATCAAACCGGTGTCTCCTGCATCACACGCAGATTCTTTACCATCTGAGCCATTAGGGAAGCCCCTCCCCTGGATTTGTCAGTATCAGTGGACTTTCTAGGTGGTGCTAGAGATAAAGAACCCGCCTGAAATGCTAGACAGCATGTTAAAAAGCAGAGACATTACTTTGCCAACAAAGGTTCGTCTAGTCAAGGCTATGGTTTTTCCAGTGGTCATGTATGGATATGAGAGTTGGACTATAAAGAAAGCTGAGCACCGAAGAATTGATGCTTTGGAACTGTGGTGTTGGAGAAGACTCTTGAGAGTCCCTTGGACTGCAAGGAGATCCAACCAGTCCATCTTAAAGGAGATCAGTCCTGAGTGTTCACTGGAAGGACTGATGTTGAAACTGAAACTCCAATACTTTGGCCACCTGATGCGAAGAACTGACTCATTTGAAAAGACCCTGATGCTGGGAAAGATTGAAGGCAGCAGGAGAAGGGGACAACAGAGGATGAGATGGCTGGATGGCATCACCGACTCAATGGACATGAGTTTGGGTAAACTCCAGGAGTTGGTGATGGACAGGGAGGTCTGGCCTGCTGCGGTCCATGGAGTTGCAAAGAGTCGGACACGACTGAGCGACTGAACTGAACTGAAATGCAAGAGACTTTAGAGGTGTGGGTTTGATCCCTGGGTGGGAACATCCCCTGCAGAAGGACATGGCAACCCACTCCAGTATCCTTACCTGGAGAATCCCATGGATAGAGGAGCCTGGTGGGCTACAATCCTTGGGGTTGCAAAAAAGTTGGACATGACTGAAATGACTTAGCACACAGCACAATTATTTACCATTACAGACAATGGGCTTTAGAAGGAGGAAATGGGGGTTAATCTCAATTCTATCCTTTACGAGTTTATGCCTCCATCCTTTCTCTCGGATATCATTTTAAATTTTAAATTCTGCTTAATAACACTTAGCCCATGGGGTGGCTTTTTTTTTTTTGATCTTCTGCTGTTTGTACCAGGACGGCAACATCAAGGGTAATATGTTGAAATAATTTCAAAACAACTGGAAAAAGTTGCTGCCCTTCACTTGCATCCATACCCCTCAGCGTGCCTTCTTGCTACTCCAGTTCTAACCCTTTACTCCCAAAAGCCCTCAGACCTTTCCATGATCCAGCAACTGAAAGGGTACTGCCTCGCCCTCCAGGACTCTGCTCCAGGCTATGGTTCATGCCCAATCTATTTGGTTAGTGTCTGGACATACAGAACGCTACATGTTTTGAATTTGACCTCTGAGAAGCTGTTTTTCCTTTCCTCATCCTTGGTGCTTGGCCTCTCCACTCTCATGTACATTGTGATTTGACTTACATGATAGCTGGGTGTCTTCTTCCTTCTCTAAGTTTAAGCAAAATAAGCAACGGGTGGTAACCCCGGTTTTCCAGCCCATCACAGTTGCTCGATAGGTGACTGTTGAATTGAATTTCAGTCAAAATGTTCCTTTCACTATAAAGCATTCCTGTGTGACTACTGCAGTTGTGAAAACACTCTGAAAGATGGAGTCCTTTGGGTTTATTAGTGGCTACTGAGATGCAACAAAACAGGTGAATAGAATAATATATTTAAATTAAGGATTTACTGCGAGAAGGTCTAAAATGCACCAAGAGCAAGAAGTTAATGAGAGAGCTGGTGAGATTGTTACCCATGCTGGGTTCACTTACGGCAGCTCCTTCGCACCAGACTGTTCAATATGTACTAACAGTTCAAAAGCCAGTTCCAACTAGACATTTAAAGGCCTTTTTTGGTATCATCTAATTTCCTGAATAACACTGTAAAGGAAAGTTGATAACTAAGTATTTCTAAAATAAGATATAGGAAAATTCAATGTATAAAATATGTTGATGACTAATAAATGAACACTATAAATCTGAGTTTATTTTGTGACCTTCCTGTTACAATATACATGGCAATGCACAGATTCATTCTCTTAGTTTCTCATCATTATAGACTCATAGAAGTCAAGCAAAGAAAGGGATGATCATTCTTGTTTAAAAAGCAAGAATACCATATGCAATAATTAAGAAAAAAGAATCAATACATTTCCTAATCATAAATCAAAGAAAATGCAGATTGTTCAGATATTTCCCCTGGCAATGTCATGTTTGAATTTGGCCTGGCTTGATTCTCTTTGATAGTATTTTAAAAATGTATTCAATCCATAAAACCCTCAGAGTGCATCCATCTACCACCAGGCAACTGACTCCAAAATAACAGAGAAGATTATGCATAGGAGGAGTAAAAAAAGTCATTGGCTCTGTCTCCCTTATCATTTTAGGTTAGACTAGACTCAGTCAAAGCAGTGAATCCCTCAAGCCAGAGCAGAGAGAAAGGTCCAGAGATTTGCACAAAGTTCAGTTTCCCTCTATCATTAGCTCAATTAAACACACCATTATTGATCGCCATTGTGCAAGGGGACACACTTAGCACTGGATAGGGATACAGTGATGGGCTAGATGTTCTCTCCCTCACAAGGAGCTTGAAGTCCAGCAGGAAAGATAAAAGCAGCGCATAAATGAGTATCACCCAAGGAAGGGCACACTAACCGCCATCGACTGCCCCCTAGGGCAGCTGGAACATAGAGAAGAGAGAAATGGCTTCTGTCTGGTGGAACAGAGGGAAGTTTCCTTTCAGACACAGTATTTAAAACCAGGACTTACAAAAGAGGTAGGTTTCAGGCCCATGGAAATGAGGAAAAGGGATATGCTAAGAAGAAAGAATAACAAAATCAAAAGACATCGAATAGAAAAACCACATACACAACTTAGATGGAGAGGTAGATCCAAATTTCTTGGGTTGTCAGATGGTGACAGGAAAGGCTGGAGATACTGTATCCCACACTGTATGGAGCAAAGCGGTGAGTTTTAGGGTTAGGTGTTACATCAATTTCAAAGAAAAGGAACACTGAGCCTTAGAAAGCTTGTAGAGAGCTCTCAGGGAATACTTCTAACACATCTTCATTTGGGCTTCCCTTGTGGCTCAGCTGGTAAAGAATCTGCCTGCAATTCGGGAGACCTGGGTTTGGTCCCTGGGCTGGGAAGATCCCCTGGAGAAAGGAAAGGCTACCCACTCCATTTTTCTGGCCTGGAGAATTCCATGGGCTGTATAGTCCATGGGGTCACAAAGAGTCGGACACGACTGAGTGACTTTCACAGGGAATACATGTAGTGAGTGAGAGATCTGAGACTTAAAGCTTCAGAGCTCATATTCTTTCCATCACATCCCGGCATTTCCTCTTTGAATGTTTTCCCCCAACATCTGAGCGAAACCAGTATAGACTCTCCTGGCCACTCCTTTCCTGCACCTCATCGTAGTCAGCTTCACATCAAAGTGAGAGTACCCCATACCACCTGTGCAGCACCCAGAAATTGGTACCCCAGCTTATGTCATTCACAGACAAATGCTTTTATAGGTCTGCTTGGGTTCTCTAGCCAATGGGATATCTCAATGGCCAAGGTCCACCTGTGGATCTCAAGATGATGAGGGAGATAAGAAGCAACAGGGCAGAAATATGCCTTAATTTTGTGGGGTTCCTCCAAGAAATTAAGTAATCCAAAAGCACATTTTATGAGAGATATTATCTTATCAGTTGTCAGTCTTCTTCGGAGGAAATTTTGAGCCCTCAAAGAGGAAGCCATGAACACGCTGTTTTGGAATATGAATTTTAGCAAAAGAGAGCGATGCAACTTCAGCTTTCTCAGTAGAAGGAAGCTAATGGAGATACCTCAAACATTATCTTAATTGCTGGGCAGTATGACAATATCCTTCACTGAAGGATAGTTTACACAAACTGTCACTTAGATCATAGGCTGATCTTAACCACTGAGAAAGAATTCAAGAAGAAACCAATATTTGAAACACATAGGACATTACATATTAAAGATATTCTCTTTAAGATTTGTCTGCTAGCAACTTGGTGCACAATATATAGTGGATACCAACATATACTGGTGTGTTCCCTGGGTCTTGCAGTTTTGAGTATGTAATATTTTACAGCAACAGATTTTTAAAAAATCTTTCATTTATTAATTTTTCTGGCCTTGCTACATGACACTTGGGATCTTAGTTCCCTGACCAGGGATGGAAACTTGTGTCCCCTGTAGTGGAAGCTCAGAGTCTTAAGCACTACACCACCAGGAAGTCCCAGAGTAACAGCTTATCACAGTACTGTATAAAACTCTTCTATAAACCCAACTGGCAATCCCCTATGCACTTGAGGATTAAATGCCTCCCTCAAATGCTGCCTCCTCCTCCTCATTTATTCAACAAATATCTAATGTAAATATAGGAAGGTGATATAGAGCAGAGGTCAGGAGTCAGGCTTGGGTACCACATGGACTAGTTTCAAAACCAGCTGCGTGACTTTGAACAAAATACTTAACTTCTCTGTTCCTACACTTCCTCATCTCTAAAACATGGTCGTAATACCTGACTCACAGCACTGTTACAATGATTACAGGGGACAATACGGGTGATGCTTAGAACAATGCCTAATTCCATGGAAAGTGCTCAGGAAACATACTTGGCAGTTTTTATTTTTATTACTGCCCAGTTTATGTTAGCATATATTATCTACATGTGTTAGATCCTCCGGCTACTACTGCTAGAACATTCATTTCCCATCGGGATGCATATATTTTGTGGTTTTCTTGGATTCCACCCTTTCCAGACAGAGTGGTGTAGCAACTCTGGAGTATTAAGCACCATAAAAAGAAACCTAGAATTTCACTCAATATATCCATTAATCTCCTTAAATTCACAGTCCATAAATGAAAGGATTATCCTAAAGCAGGATTGATACTGAACTCATTTCACATTCTAGAATCTTCTGTAGAGCCCAGGAAAGTCAGAGGCTGGAGGAGAGGCATCAGCAAAATTTAAATTATTTCCTAAATCTAAAGCTTTAAGCGCTATTGTGTTCTGCTCTAGGGACTGTTTTTCTTCCTACGTCATTTAGCTCCCCACACCAAACATTTTCAATTTCTCTTTATTTCCAAATCAGAATGCTCACAATTATTGTTCTTTTTAAAAAGCATGGATATGAGATCTTCAGCAAAAATAGCTGCCACAAGACTTTAAAAGATGTTATTCACTTTAATACACCATGACTAATTGGGGGAAAACAGCAACAAGCACATTAGGATTGTATCCGTAGGCCTATAACCATTGCCTGGCTCTCTGGCAACACGCTAAGCAGAATTCTATAATACTGGGTAATGAACAAAAAAATTCCTTTGCTTGGTAGAACCCTCTATGGACACAATTTTAAGGAGGAGGGAGTAGAGCTTTTACTCACTCTTTCTAAAGTAAATAATATCATCCATCACTTCTGAATACAATGTTTTTTAAAGAAAAAGTATTAGAATCAGGACAGAAGCACATGGGGCTTCCCCGATCCATTTCCCACTACAATGTGCATTGTATTTTAAGAGTTTTATAGCAAAGGTTGTGGTATCTGGAACTGACTGTGGGAAAAATTAAAATACTAAGAAGCAAAAGGAGTTTTGGGTAGCATGTTCAAACTGAATGGAAGAGAAGTATTTCATTTGTGGGGAAAGGTGAAAATTTTTCTTAATGAAAAGTCAAATGATATGAAGCAAGTCTTTAAGTCACTACTCTAATATGCAAGTCCTAAAGTAGGGGATCTGGAGGAAATCAGGGGAACAGGGGAGAGAGTTCTTTGCCTTCTTGAATATCATGAAGCAGATATTCATAGCAGAAGAGAGAAAACACGAGTTTGAAAATTAACTGACATTGGGCAGGTAGTGTTGGGTTGTCAGTGAGTAAAGTCAACAATAAGTGGAGACTTTGCACACCTGGGCTTCCCAGGTGGTGCAGTGGTTAAGAATTCACCTGCCAATGCAGGAGACATGGGTTTGATCCCTGGGTTGGGAAGATCCCCTGGAGTAGGAAACAGCAACCCACTCCAGTATACACTTGCCTGGAAAATTCCATGAACAAAGGAGCCTGGTGGACTACAGTCCATGGGGTCACAGAGTTGGAAACGACTGATACTAAATACTTTACTTTGCACAGTGGATGCTGGGAAAGCTTCTCGCCTACGAGCTGGGGTCCATGTCCACATGCTCTCCCTGAGGCTCTCCCTCTCTGGGACGAGAGCTGATTTGACTCACCAGAAGTCTTGCTTCTCTTCTTAGAATGTGATGGAAGATTTCCACTCCACTGCCACTTTTTTAATTCATTTTTTTAAATTGGAGTATAGTTGCTTTACAATGTTGTGTTGGTTTCTGCTGTACAGCAAAGTGAATCAGTTATATGTATACATATATCCTCTCTTTTTTTGGATTTTTTTTTCCCTTTAAGGTCACCACACAGCATTAAGTAGAGTTCCCTGTGCTCTGCAGTAGGTTCTCACTAATTAATATATAGCGGTGTATATATACACCAACCCCAATCTCCCAATTCATCCCACTCCACTACCAGCCCACCCCCAGGCCCCAGCATCCATACATCTATTCTCTATGTCTGTGAGGGGGAGATATGCTTTATAAATTAAGATGGAGTCAAATCTGCTGATACCGAAGTGCCAAGAAGAGAAGCTGAATTTGCTTTGCAAACATGGGAGCACAGCAATGATGTGATGAACAAAACATCAACTGTGTTACACAGGATGGAGAAGGGGGGGATGTGGAGGTCGCCAGGCATTTGGCAGGTGACGAGAGGGTTAGATGATGATGTGTGTGCCATAATGATGCAATAAAATGGAAAGAGACTCATAAAATATTATTTTATATTGGCATATAGTTGATTAGCAATGTTGTATTAGTTTCAGGTGTACAACGAATTGATTCAGTTATACATAGATATGTATCTATTCTTTTTCAAATTCTTTTCCCATTTAGGTTATTACAGAATACTGAGCAGAATTCCGTGTGCTGTACAGTAGGGCCTTATTGATTATCTATTTTACATACAGCAGCGTGTACATGTCAATTATAAACTCCCATTCTATCCCTCCTGCCTCGCACCTTAACCATAGGTTCATTCAGAAAGAGATGTTTTGAAGGCAGATTTTGAAAGTAATGGACTGGATTAGTCCCCAGGGATAAACAAGAGGGAAAACTTAAGTATTTTAAGTCTGGTGGGGTGGGTAGTGCCACTAAAGCAATGGTGAACATTAGAAAAAGCATTCTCTGAGGAATAAAGGAAAAAATCTAATTTAATCATGTTGTTTTTTTACATCCTTACCTTATTTCAAATCAATTTAAAGTATTGTAAGCAGGGTGATGGAGAAAACACGGGATGCTTAAGTCTCCCATCAAGATTTAACAAATGCTTACATGTTGTCAAACCTGCATCAGATATTTTTAAAGAAATAAAGTGTTGCAAATACAGCTACAGTCCCACATCTCCATTTCATTTTCCTCCCTCCTCCCCCAGAGGCAACCACTGTCCTCAAGTGAGTGTTGTTATCCTTCAGCTTTGGAGGTTTTTATACTTTTCCTATAATTGTTTGTTCCTATAATATATAGTATTGTTTTGTGTGCCTTAAAATATCACATAAAATCATTCTGCATATTTCTTTGCAACTTGAATTTTTTCTCACTATTATGCCTTGAACATGTATTCATGCTGATACAATTAGTCTTGGTTTACTGATATATCATAGTGGAAGGAAAATAAATACACTATAGGTCAGGTGAGAGACTGGACTTGTAGGTGTTGATTCAAAGCCTATATATTACAGGGAATAATTGAATGATGAATACGGATTTGTTTTTCAGGCTAGGGGGAGGCATCCACGAGATTTAGTCCTTTGGTGCAATGGTCCCATATTTCCTTTATCTTTGAAAGCCCCATAACATTAATCATGATGTAACACTCAACAAAAGTTTGTTAAATGAATAAATGGATGAATAAACAACTTTTTTTTTTGGCTACAGAACATGTAATGCTCAGCTTGGAAACTAGCAACCACATGCAGAATCTGAGCTTTAAGTGAATTTTATTTGCCAACACAGTATTTTTTAAACAGAAGTAACATGTCATCCTTCAGAAAGTGGACAGAATGAAAAGCACAATCACAGAAAATTAATCAAACTCATCAGGGACCACAGCCTTGTCAAACTCAATGAAATTATGAGCCATGCTATGTAGGGCCACCCAAGATGGACGGGTCATGGTGGAGAGTTCTGACAAAATGTGGTCCACTGGAGATGGAAATGGCAATCTACTTCACTATTCTGGCCTTAAGAACCCTATGAACAGTATGAAAAGGTAAAAAGATAGGACACTGAAAGATGAACTCCCCAGCTCAGGAGGTGCCCAACATGCTACTAGAGAAGAGTGGAGAAATAACTCAAGAAAGAATGAAGAGAAGGAGCTAAAGCAAAAACACCACCCAGCTGTGGATGTGACTGGTGATGAAAGTAAAGTTTGATGCTGTAAAAAGCAATATTGCATAGGAACCTGGAATGTTATGTCCATGAATCAAGGCAAATTGAAAGTGGTCAAACAGGAGATGGCAAAAGTGAACAATGACATTTTAGTAATCAGAGAACTAAAATGTACTGAAATGGGCAAATTTAATTCAGATGACCATTATATCTACTACTGTGGGCAAGAATCCCACAGAAGAAGAAATGGAGTAGCCCTCAGTGTCAACAAAAGAGTCTGAAATGCAGTTCTTGGGTGCAGTCTCAAAAATGACAGAATGATGTTTGTTTTCATGGCAAACCATTCAACATCACAGTAATCCAAGTCTATGCCCCAACCAGTAATGCTGAAGAAGCTGAAGTTGAATGGTTCTATGAAGACCTACAAGACCTTCTAAAACTAACACCCAAAAAACATGTCCTTTTCATCACAGAGGACTTGAATGCAAAAGTAGGAAGTTAAGAGATACCTGGAATAACAGGCAAATTTGGCCCTGGAGTACAAAATGAAGCAAGGCAAAGACTAACAGAGTTTTGACAAGAGAACACACTGGTCATAGCAAACACCCACTTCCAACAACACAAGAGATGACTCTACATGGACATCACCAGATGGTCAATACCGAAATCACAATGATTACATTCTTTGCAGCCAAAAATGGAGAAACTCTCTACAGTCAGCAAAAACAAGACTGGGAGCTGACTGTGGCTCAGATCATGAACTCCTTATTGCCAAATTCAGACTTATATTGAAGAAAGTAGAGAAAACCACTAGACCATTCAGGTATGACCTAAATCAAATCCCTTGTGATTAAACAGTGGAAGTGACAGATTCAAGGCATTAGATCTGATAGACAAAGTGCCTGAAGAACTATGGACAGAGGTTCATGACACTGTACAGGAGGCAGGGATCAAGACCATCCCCAAGAAAAAGAAATGCAAAAAAGGCAAAATAGTTGTCTGAAGAGGCCTTCCAAATAGCTGAGGAAAGAAGAGAAGCAAAAGGCAAAGAAGAAAAGGAAAGATATACCTATTCGAATGCAAAGTTCCAAAGAATAGCAGGGAGGGATAAGAAAGCCTTCCTCAGTGATCAATGCAAAGAAATAGAGGAAAACAATAGAATGGAAAAGACTAGAGATGTCTTCAAGAAAATTAGAGAAACCAAGGGAACATTTCATGCAAAGATGGGCACAATAAAGGACAGAAATTGTATGGACCTAACAGAAACAGAAGATATCAAGAAGAGGTGGCAACAATACAAAGAAGAACTATACAAAAAAGATGTTAATGAACCAGATAACCATGATGGTGTGATCATTCACCTAGAGCCTGACATCTTGGAATGTGAAGTCAAGTGGGCCTTAGAAAGCATCACTACAAAGTTAGTGGAGGTGATGGAATTCCACTTAAGCTATTTCAAATCCTAAAAGATGATGCTGTTAAAGTTCTGCACTGAATATGCCAGCAAATTTGGAAAACTCAGCAGTGGCCACAACACTGGAAAAGGTCAGTTTTCATTCCAATCCCAAAGAAGGGCAAGGCCAAAGAATGTTCAACTACTGCACAATTGCACTTATCTCACACGCTAGCAGAGTAATGCTCAAAATTTTCCAAGCCAGGCTTCAACAATATATGAACCATGAACTTCCAGATGTTCAAGCTGGATTTAGAAAATGCAGAGGAACCAGAGATCAAATTGCCAACACCTGTGGATCATCAAAAAAACAAGAGAATTCCAGAAAAACATCTATTTCTGCTTTATTGATTGCACCAAAGCCTTTGACTGTGTGGATCACAACAAACTGCAGAAAATTCTTAAAGAGGTAGGAATACCAGACTCACCTGACCTGCCTCCTGAGAAATCTGTATGCAGGTTAAGAAGCAACAGTAGGAACCAGACATGGAACAATAGACTGGTTCCAAATTGGGAAAGGAGTACGTCAAGGCTATATATTGTCACCCTGCTTATTTAACTTATACATCATGTGAAATGCTGGGCTGGATGAAGCACAAGCTGGAGTCAAGATTTCTGGGAGAAATATCAGTAACCTCAGATATGCAGATGATACCATCATTATGGAAAAAAGTGAAGAGTAACTGAAGAGCCTCTTGATGAAAGTGAAGGAGGAGAGTGATAAAGCTGGCTTAAAACTCAATATTCACAAAACGAAGATCATGGCATTGGTCCCATCACTTGGGAGCAAATAGATGAGGAAACAACGGAAACAGTGATAGACTTTATTTTCTTGGGCTCTAAAATCACTGCAGATGGTGACTGAAGCCATGAAATTCAAAGACACTTGCTCCTTGGAAAAAAGCTATGACAAACCTAGACAGCATATTAAAAAGCAGAGACATTACTTTGCCAACAAAGGTCAGTCTAATCAGAGCTATGGTTTTTCCAGCAGTCACGTATGATGTGAGAGTTGGACTGTGAAGAAAGCTGAGTGCCGAAGAATTGGTGCTGTTGAACTGTGGTGTTGGAGAAGACTCTTGATTGAGAGTCCCTTGGACTGCAAGGAGATCCAACCCAGTCCATCCTAAAGAAAATCAGTCCTGAACATTCACTGGAAGAACTGATGCTGAAGCTGAAACTCCAATATTTTGGCCACTTTATGTGAAGAACTGACTCATTTGAAAAGACCTTGATGCTGGGAAAGACTGAAGGCAGGAGGAGAAGGGGACAACAGAGGATGAGATGGTTGGATGGCATCATGGACTTGATGGACATAAGTTTGATCAAGCTCTGGGAGCTGGTGATGTACAGGGAATTCTGGCATGCTGCAGTCCATGGGGTTGCAAATAGTTGGATATAACTGAGCGACTGAAGTGAACTGAACATTTTTAAATTGGGAGGTTTCCTATTAAAAACCAGATTCCTGGATTTTATCACAAAATCTAAATATGTGTCAATACCAAGCTTATGCTCCTGCCTGGCAACAATCAAGATGAGGAGCTACAACCACCCTTTAAACAGACCATATATTTCCGAAGTGACACCACAACTTCCTTCCCACTGCTGTGACACCAAGGCCAACTGTCAGCTACCCACAGATTATTGCCTGCACTGTTGCTTCCCTTTCCTTTGGAAATTTTTCATTGTATCCTAGCCTCTAAGAAAGAGAGAAAAATACAGATGGACTAGAGGCCACAGTGTTTCATACAAAACTGGAGAAAACATACCTCCTTGAAAAGACTGTGTCCTTAGGTGTTTAACATGTAAATAGTGCGTCCAGGTCAGCTGAGGTCTTTGGGGATGGCACTTACTTATTTATTAAATAGAGATTAAATACTAAATATGAGATTCCTGGCTCTTGTCCTTTCAGTTGCAGCTCTCTTTACTCAGATTCTTTTAGGATGCAGTATTTACGAAAGAAACTTTGTTTAGCTTTTTAGTATTTAGTCTCAAGCAGTTTTTAATCCCAAGCAGAAACTCCTAATAATTTGAAAATCCTCCTAATCTCTATTTTCTCTACTAGAATAATCCAATAAGTCATTGACTTATTAGGTCAGTGGGTCAATAACCCAATAGGCATGACTCTGGCAGAACTTAAGAGCACATCTAATATTTCTAAAAATTGAAATTGTAGTTTGATTTAAAATGAGAAAATATGGGAGTGGTTCACTTTAACTCTAGCCTAGCATTGCCAGTTGTAGGGAATTAATCGAAAGGTTAGATTTGCTTTATCAAGCTGTCACCTTTAAACGACGTAAGACAACTCTCTAATGAAAATTTATCCAACAAAGATGTATCACCAGCAAGGGTCCTGAGAAGAAAGACAATGAGCTGTAAGCATGAAGTGTGATCCCTCAGAGAAGGTCCTCTTAGACTTCAAGAAGACCCCCAGGCAAAGAGAAACATTTCTGTCTTTTGGAGTTGCTTTGGGGCCCAGTCCCAATAGCTGAACAGAAAACAGCATTAGACAATGTGATGAGGACACGTAGGCTGTGTTTTTAAGCGGGTATCCTTGGGGCCAAAAATCGAAGTTTTACTCTAATCTGTTTAAATGAAATAAGTCTTTTTAGGTTCTTCATAGCAATAGAAGATTATTTTTATTGAGTTATTGGTCTGTAATTAGAAGGTTTTTTCCCCAGGCTTAAAACTAAAGGACTTCTAACTGTTTGGAGAAGTAAACTCTGAAAGCTGTGCGTGTGTGCTTCAATAATGTCTGACTCTTTGTGACCCTCTGAGTGCAGCCTGCCAGGCTCCTCTGTTCATGGGATTCTCCAGGCAAGAATGCTGCAGTGGGTGGCCATGCCTTCCTCCAGGGAATCTTCTGGATCCAGGGATTGAACCTTCGTCTCTTAAGTCTCCTGCATTGGCAGGCAAGTTCTTTACCATGAGGGCCCCAGGAAAGTCCCTCTAAAAGGGGCACCATCCCTCATTCTCTGCTAGATGGATCTGACCAGGTTTATTACCAGCTAAAGCAAGTTTCTTTTTCACTGCATTTAAATATTCCCCCTACCCCACACAAATATGTACCAAACTGCCAAGGCAATTAATAAAATCTTCTTAGACGGATAAGAGAAAGACAATACACAAAGCATGATAGCCACAGTCTTCCAGGTAATAGGAGGGACTCTATTTTACATCATTTTAAGAATTAAAGATTTTAAAATTTAAAAAATAAAAAACTAAAAAAATAAAAATAAAAAAATAAAGTTTAGTCTTTATTATCTGAAAAAGCTATTTGTTTGGGGGATTTAACTTAATAGAAGCAAAGATACTTGAAATTTCATAATAGTTTACAGTCTTCTCTCACCCTTAGAAGGTAATTCCTACCTGATAAGCCTGTAGGAAGGCAAATTCTCAAGTTTAAAACGTACTTATTAGTGAAATTAATGGTATACAATGATTTCAATAGTTAACAAACTATGCGTGATTAAGAATGTCAATTGACATGTTAATGCAAAAAAATAAAAACGAAAACAAAAACCCTCAGAGAGGTAGAGACAAAATGAATCAATAAGAACAATGGAAACAATGCACAAGATTCCTGCTACCATTAATTAGCAAATTACTTTAAGAACTTAAAGCAATCTATGCTGACTGTAGATCTGGAAGAGGGCTCCCTTAGCAGCTTGGAACCATCCTCATAAACATGAAAAAATGCCTAGAAAGTAAAGTATGGTACTGAATAAGCTTGAAGTCTCATATTCTTGTAATCTGTACTTTTACAGATCCTCAGGACTGCATATGGAGATGATAAACCATCAACTTAAAATCCCTGTTTAAAAAGTAGTGCTTCCACTCTTTGCTTGGTTTCCCTCTGCTCTAATGATATTGTCCTCTTGATGAACTTTATGTGCCAAGCACATTCTTACCTCAGGGCTCTTGCATTTGCTGTTCTTTCTGTGCAGAACACTCTTCCTCCAGACAGTCACGTGGCTTTCAGGTCTCAGCTCAGATGCCATCTCATCAGAGACCATCCCTGATGAGATGACATCCCCACCTCAAATAGCGCTGTCCCCCTTTAGCTTCTGCATAACACTGAGAATCTACATTTATTAGTGTATTGGTTTATTATCTGACTTTACCATTAAGAGTTAGGCTCCACAGTTTAAGAGAGACAGTGGTTCTGCTCATTGTGGTGTGAACCTCTACCACGCAGCTTTATCTGACATTTGAATGCTCAATAAATATTCGTGAAGGAATGAATGAAGCTGTCACTGCACATTCCTTTCTCAAAACAACTTTGTTCTATTTCCTTCAAAACGGAACATTTAAAAGCTACACTTCCACATGCATGTAATACAGTGTCACACAGTTCTTGAGGATGTGAATATTAAGGTACTATTTCCATTTTTCATTTACCAGACTCAGAATAGATTTTGATTTAACACAAACTGTATATATGTACACTGCATTCAATCTAAGAGAACAATTCTTTTTCCTTTCAAGTGGTTGTTCATTCTGGCAGTGTATCTAGTATGTCCTCTAAACATGGATATTTAAAAGATATATTTCTTGAACGACCCATTTTTGTACCATGTACCCACTAGAGATTCAATAATATTAACTCCTGGTGAATTGTTGCCATGTAATTCTCCTGTAAACTCTTTCCAGTGGAAAAGAAAAAGAAGTTATACTTGGATTTTAGAACATAAAAATGGCCTTTCACAACACAAACTCCCCAAATATATCTCAAGTTAACACACTGGTTCTATACACAAAATAAACAAAGGATTGTTTTTCTATTAAAAGATTCTGTTTGCTGAACAAAGATAGCCATCAGAATAAACTGATGTTCATGCTTCTTTAGAGAGAAAAACTAAACTATCTATAGCTTTCTAAGATTCTCATACTGGTGACTACACTGCTTATGATTCAACAGCCTCAGCCCAACTCTCCTCTGGTGAACTGTTGGCCCCCGTTGAGGATAAGGAATCAATAATGTATCCTCATTAGAATTTTCCTCAGATATCTTGAAACCTTAGAGATAAACAACAAGAACTAGTGTATAGCACAGGGAACTATATTCAATATCCTGTAACAAACTGTAATGGAAAAGAATATGGAAAAGTATACACACACACACACACACACATATATATATGTATAACAGAATCATGTTTCCGTACAACAAAAGCTAACATGACTTGTAAATCAACTATACTTCAATTAAAAGTAAACCAGAAAATATTTCTAGCATTCATACTCTACAATAATAGCTAAATATTAAATATTGAAATCAATATCATAACATACTACCCACTAAAATGATGTGCCTACACAGTTAAATAATTGCTAGCATCTTAATATTAAAAGAAAACTATCAAGTTGTTTCTATGTTACAGAAAAACACTTAATGTTGTCTGAGGCAAGGAAGAAAAATAATTACATCCCTGAGTTATCCTCTTATTGATATTTTAAGTCAAGGACCTATTCCTCAGCTAATGACCCAGTTTCAATTGATTATCATTAATCCAGGGTCTATTACTAAAACTATGTACATTGTACAATTATAACATTCCAAATGCTAATATTTCATAAGAACATGACACCAGACCATATTTATATAAAATTTTACATAGCACTTTCACATCCAATTTTCATAAGTCATTTTCACTCTACTATTTCATACCAACACATTTCTGCTTTAGAGGGAGACAGGTAGACAGAGACTAAGAATTTACTATCAATTAAATCTCATGTATTTATATATTTATAGATTGCCTGATATGTTCCAGGCATTTTTCCAAGTGCTGAGGATACCAAGAGGAGTAAGACATGGGCTGTGCCCATTACAGTAGTGACTGTTTAAGTATGAGGGAAAAAATGTATTTTTGCACAGCATCAATTAAATTTGTGTGCACAAATTTGTATATGTATATATGTATATTCAAGTATATGCATTATATATATAAATTATACATATCCATTATATATAAACAAATATATATTACAGATTACACAAACATATATCTTCTGATCTGAGTCATTAGTTATACTCTGGACACATGTTAAGTACACAAGTTGTAATGAATGTTATAACTTTCAGGAAGATAAAGGTTTAAATATTCAGATATATGGTGGCTTTACTAGAAGCCCAGAAATATGCTCAAGTGTCCAGCTGTGATGAAAGATCTATGACATTATAGAAACTGAAGAATATTTGAGGAAAAATGGCTTCTATAGAGTAATCAGGAAGCAGAATTATCTTTTAAGAGTAGAGAACAATCTATGCAGCGGGTTTAACTTCCTGAGTTAAATGTCAGTCCACCAGAGAGGTCAAAGTTCTGCCCCTAAAGATCTGAGTCATAAGCAGATTTTGCTCATCTAGACTTTCGAATGAAAAAGGTCAAATGCGGGAGTGGTGAAACCACCAGAGTCCCTAGAAGTTAGTATCTCAAAGCAGAGACTACGTCTCTTCTAAACAAACAAATACTAGCCCTGAAAGTGAAGTTCTGTAAAAATGAAACCCTGGTGAGATTCTGGAAAATAGGGGAAATGGCAAAGAAACCCAAACCAACCATTCCCACTACAATTTTTCAGTTTGATTTGGGGACAGCGCAGTCCAGAAAATTCATCATCAGTTCAGTTCAGTTCAGTTCAGTCGCTCAGTCGTGTCCGACTCTTTGCGACCCCATGAATCGCAGCACGCCAGGCCTCCCTGTCCATCACCAACTCCTGGAGTTCACTCATAGTGTTCATTATAATCTCAGATGGATTTTATTTGAATATGAGACACTATATAACATACATTTTTCACTCAGCATTGTCTAAAATTTCACCAAAGTGATGGAAAAGACAACTGAAATATTTTCTTTTCCCCACACTAATATTTTTCTGAGTCCTCATTTAAGTTTAAGCATCATATAAAGCACCCTCTCAAGGTTTTACAATGACCAGCTTCCTATTTATACAATTACCCATCCACTGTTTCTATCACTCTGCTCTTAAAGATATTTTAAGGAAAATGATTAATTCATCCTCAAATTAATATTTAGTACTTCATATAACTATTCTAAGATTTGACCATATGCATCAGTTGAACAGGGAAATTTATGACATACAAGGTTCAGTTCAGTTCAGTTCAGTCACTCAGTTGTGTCTGACTCTTTGTGACCCCATGAATCGCAGCACGTCAGGCCTCCCTGTCCATCACCATCTCCCAGAGTTCACTCAGACTCACATCCATCGAGTCAGTGATGCCATCCAGCCATCTGATCCTCTCGTCTCGTTTTCCTCCACCCCCAATCCCTCCCAGCATCACAGTCTTTTCCAATGAGTTAACTCTTCACATGAGGTGGACAAAGTACTGGAATTTCAGCTTTAGCATCATACCTTCCAAAGAACACCCAGGGCTGATCTCCTATAGAATGGACTGGTTGGATCTCCTTGCAGTCCAAGGGACTCTCAAGAGTCTTCTCCAACACCACAGTTCAAAAGCATCAATTCTTCGGCGCTCGGCCTTCTTCACAGTCCAACTCTCACATCCATACATGACCACAGGAAAAACCACAGCCTTGACTAGACGGGCCTTTGTTGGCAAAGTAACATCTCTGCTTTTGAATATGCTATCTAGGTTGGTCATAACTTTTCTTCCAAGGAGTAAGCGTCTTTTAATTTCATGGCTGCAATCACCATCTGCACTGATTTTGGAGCCCCCCAAAATATAGTCTGACACTGTTGCCACTGTTTCCCCATCTATTTGCCATGAAGTGATGGGACCAGATGCCATGATCTTCGTTTTCTGAATGTTGAGATTTAAGCCAACTTTTTCACTCTCCTCTTTCACTATCATCAAGAGGCTTTTTAGTTCCTCTTCACTCTCTGCCATAAGGGTTCAGATGAAGCAAAATCTTTTCTTTCTCATCAGTAACAATGCAGCCTTTCCCACTCTGGGCTCAGTGAGAGAAGTAAGCCCTAATATTCTAAGGACCCCTGCACATGTAGAATGACACTAATTGTGTATCATCCTTGTAAGGATTAAGAAAATAAACACTCAAAATATATTCTGTCTTCTGTGTTTCAGATGAGGAGCTAGGCTGAGAAAGATCCAGATTCACTCCATTCAAAATGTTTTTCTGGAGAGGTTTCCCTTCTAATCACAGCTGACCAATATCTTCTCATCTTGATGGCCCCTTTGTTACTTTTCAGTTGACTGTCTGCTGAAGTCAGGAAACTTCCTTCCTTCCTCTTCCTCTCCCTCTTCTTTACCAGGTTCTCTGCCCAGTTCCCCACTCTACTCTCCCATCAAAAGTTTGGACAAGTTAAACACAGTTTGGAGGGTATCCTGCATAAACTGTTTAACTCTGGAATCTTTTCAGAGAAACATATTCCCTTAAAGTTGGGGGAAGGATTTTAGTAAGTTCCTGTGAAAAATTCTGACTGAGAACTGAGGTTCTTATGTATTGTCATCTGAGTTATAATGTCCCCAGAAAGAAGAAGAGAAGTACAAGTTTCTTTAGATAGTTGGGTGAATTATTTCATGATGATTTCCCCACATTTTATAGTATACAGGCCTGCCTCTTCCTAAAATTTGGTTAAAACAAACCAAAAAACAAACAAACCAAAACCTATTTTACTTATGTATTTATTATTGAGGGAACACTGGTTTATAATATTATATAAGTTTTATGTGTATAGTATTTTGACTTCAGTGTGCTCATACCAAACATTAGTTTCCATCTATTACCATACTATTGATCCTCTTTACCCATTTCACCCTCCTTCCTTCCCTCTGATAACTACTATTCTGTTCCCTGGATTTACGTGTTTGTTTTTGCTGGGTTTGTTTTGTTCATTTGGTTTGTTGTTGTTTGTTTTGTATACATCACATAAGTGAAATAATATGGTATGTTTCTCCATTGGACTCATTTCACTTAGCATAATACTTTTTAGGTCTATTCAAGTTGTTGTAAATGGCAGATTTTATCTTTTTATAACTGAGTAATATTAAAACTCAACATGCAAAAAATGAATATCATGGCATCCGGTCTCATCACTTCAGTGCATATAGATGGGAAAACAATGGAAACAGTGACAGACTTTATTTTCTTGGGCTCCAAAATCACTGCAAATGGTGACTGCAGCCATGAAATTCGAAGATACTTGTTCCTTGGAAGAAAAGCTATGACAAACCTAGACAGCAGATTCAAAAGCAGAGACAATACTTTGCCAACAAAGGTCTGTCTAGTCAAAGCTATGGTTTTTCCAGTAGTCATGTATGGATGTGAGAGCTGGACTATAAAGAAACCTGAATGCTGAAGAACTGATGTTTTTGAACTGTGGTGTTGGAGAAGACTCTTGAGAGTCCCTTGGACTACAAAGAGATGAAACCAGTCAATCCTAAAAGAACTCAATCCTGAATATACATTGGAAGGACTGATGCTGAAGCTGAAACTCCAACACTTTGGCCACCTGATGCGAAGAGCTGACTCACTGGAAAAGACCTTGATGCTGAGAAAGATTGAAGGAGGGAGGAGAAAGGGACGACAGAGGATGAGATGGTTGGATAGCATCACCAACTCAATGGACATGAGTTTGAGCAAGCTCTAGGCGATGGTGCAGGACAGTGAAGCCTGGCACACTACAGCCCATTGGCTCTGAACAGCAACAAATATTCCAGTGTGTGTGTGTGTGTGTGTGTGTGTGTGTGTGCACCCTAAGTCACTCAGTCATGTGTGACTCTTTGCAACCCCATGGACTATAGCCCACCAGGCTTCTCTGTCCCTGGGATTCTCCAGGTAAGAATACTGGAGTGGGTAGCCATTCCCTTCTTCAGGGGATCTTCCCGACTCAGGGATCAAACCCGAGTCTCCTTGCACTACAGGCAGATTCTTTACTGTCTGAGCCACCAGGGAAACCACACACACACACACACACACACACACACACACACACACACACACACCACATCTTCTTTATCCTTTCATCCATTGATGGCTGCTTAGGTTGTTACTGTATCTTGGCTGTTATAAACAATGCTGCAATGAACACAGGAGCACATATATCTTTCTGAATTAGAGATTTTGTTTTCTTTTGATAAATACCCAGTAATGGGATTGCTGGATCATATGGCAGCTCTATGTTTGATTTTTTGAGAAACCTCCATACTGTTTTCTATAGTGGCTGCACCAGTTTACATCCCCACCAAGAGTATGCAAAGGTTCCCTTTTCTTCACTTCCTCTCCAACACCTGTCATTTCTTGCCTCAAAAGCCTCTTTACAATTATTCCATCATTTCCCGAATGTTGAAAAAGATCTCAGGATAATACCTTTTTCTCCAAGAATTATTATAATTCTGTCCCATGTGTCTGCGTCTTTTCTATCAGGCCATTTGCTGCATGACTTTCTTGGCATGTTAATTCCTTCCCTGTGGGCTCTCCTTTCAAAGTGGGAAACCACCTTATATTTCATTCACAGTGCAAAACTATGACTCATTTTCTTCACAAAAACAAAGAAAAATGGTAAGTCTGGGTCCCTCAATCTACTACCTTGCACTAAAGAGTCAGTTTTTCATTGTTGATTACTGCTCTCCCCTTGCTCTATCACACTGAGACGAGGTAAGACTTTGTGCCGTGTTCATTATCTTTTTTGCCTTTGATTCCATGAACAAGAACTATCTATGAGTCAAGCTGTACACTCTTGGATTACAGCCCATGCTATTAACACTTTTTCAAAGGGTATACTATAATACCACTGTCAGAATCAATGTGGATAAGAATGCATGTCTGACAGATCAAATTGTAATTCTAAATGGTGCAGCATCCCCTTTCCTGTTAACCTTTATCAAGGTAACTTGATAATGTCTTGAGCTCAATTAGAATTATGCCCATAGGTTCTCTGGACTAAAAGTTGATCATATGCCACTGTTTCATTATCAAGTTATATTTACTGATTTTTGCTATAAAGAATTTAGCATAAGCTATAATAATATATATTATATTATTTGGCAGATATTCTCTCCTATATAAATGAAAAACTGAATCTCTACCCCAAAGTTCACTCGTTCAGCATTCCGAGGAAGGGCATACTTTGTAAAGAACTCAATTTGCCAGATTCCTCAGGAAGTTGTTGCTGTTGTTGTTTAGTCACTAAGTTGTGTCTGATTCTCTTGCTATCCCATGGACTGCAGTCTGCCAGGTTGCCATTTCCTTCTCCAGGGTGATCTTCTGGAGCCAAGGACTGAACCCACGTTTCCTGCATCAGCAGGCAGATTCTTTACCATTGAGCCACCAGGGGACCCCAGAAGAAGTAGTTACAGTCAAAACTAGACCATGTCTGAAGGTCTTCTGCCTCTTTCACTCTCTGGGTGGGCCAGTTTATAATAGTGCCTTTTCAATGCTATGGATCAAATCATTTATCTTGTGCTCATGACGCAGATCCTATATTGACTTGAAATGATTTGACAGATTCAAACCACAGACAGCTCTGCACTTTGGAGGGGGAAGGAGATGGGGAGGGAGTCTCATCCCTGAGCTATAGACATTCCCGCATTCTCTTTCTCTGTGAAAGTGGGAGGAATATGTTTAGGAAAGAATTTGTCAGACTCCTAAGTTTTGGTAACAGGACACAAACTGTTTTCTACACTTCTAAACTCTGTATCATATTGGTCTAATAATACTGGCACCTGAAGCAACTCTCATGGGCTTCAGAAGATTCATCTTCCAGTACCTGCCAACAGGGTATCTGAAACAACTAGTTTTGAAAGCTGCTATCACTGGTGCTCGTATGCTTGCTGTCTTCCAACCTTTACTGAGTAAACAAAAGTTTTCCAGACTCTGGCATCTGTAGTGTTAGTGTTTCTTGAGGAAGTGTTAGTTGCTCAGCTGTGTCCGACTCTTTGAGACCCCATGGACTGTAGTGTGCCAGACTCCTCTGTTCATGGGATTCTCCAGGCAAGAATACTGAAATGGGTTGCCATTTCCTTCTCCTGGGGATATTTCCAACCCAGGGATCAAACCCAGGTCTCCCGCATTGCAGACAGATTCTTTACTATCTGAGCCACCAGGAAAGCCCCAACTTGAGGAAAGGGCTCATCATTAAATAAACTGGGGAAAAACTGGGCTAAACAAAACTATTTAGCTCTATTTTCTATCAAACTTCTAAGTCTCTTTAATATGCTAGTATAATTTGGAATCTATGAAAGAACAGATTTACAGTTTATTGTATTTTCCAAGACAATTTACCTTGAACTCATTAACATCGAGCGTAATTATTTTCCTGAAGAACAAAGATTGGGAAACTCTCCAGAAATCAACATGTCTTGACACTACTAACCGCATTTCCTGAAGAAATTACTTCCCTGAATTATGATATAATATGATGCCCTTGCCTTTTATAGTGAGTCAATAAGAGAAAGAGTTTTTAAAATAAGCTTTCTTTTTGCCATAACATAATTACAGCATCTATCACACCTTAGATAAACATTCATAGTGTTCATCCCTTCCAGAATTTGTTGCCAGCCACTGATTATATCTACAGATTTTTTAATGGGCAATGAGACTAATAAACAAAAAGAGCTTTCCCCACCTTCGAATGCTAGGAAGCTCAAACTCAAATGCACCTAATCTTATAACATATTCTAGGTTGCTGAGAATTTTTCTTTTTAAATAATGTTTAATGTCTTTGTATTATAATTGGGTATCTTGATGCTTGGCTTATATAATTATAACTGGGTTAATAAATTCTACCCTAATAAATGCAGTGCAGAATATCAAGTGTGAAGATTTAATTCCGATAAATTGTACAGAATATCTTGTTCAGTATCTCAGTCATGGTAAACAGGGTAGCCATGATTATTATCTATGTTAATATCACTTTTGCCTTTCTCTTGTTAATGTTAATGGTAGAGAAGAGTAAAACATAAAAAGTAAAATTACCTTTCTTATTATTTCTCATCCTCACTCCCAAACCTCAATAGGAAACATTTTTTTTTATTGTTTCAGTTTCCAAATTTCTGAAACTACCAAAATGAATGTTACCATTTCTTCATTTATCATTTTTAAACAGTGTTTGTTAATGTTGTCTATAAAAGAGGGAAATTTGCATGGTGCACTTCCTCCTCCTCTCATATTGGTAGTTCTTGTATTAACTATATTTATGAAGTATAAATAGTGTATTCTTCGTCTTTGGTTTTTTAAAATATTTTATTGTACAAACAGAAAGTACAAGATGAAAAATTGAACAGCTACATGAGTTTTCACAAAGTAAACACACCCATGTAACCACTGCCCAGATTAAGACACAGACCTGTACCAGTGTCCCATAAATTTCCCTCTTGTCTCCACCATCTTGATTTCTATCCTCATTGCTTGATTCTGAGTGTTTTTAAACTTTTTAATAAATTAATCATATATTTTTTGTGTTTAGTCTCCTTCACTCAAAATTATGCTAGTGAAATCCATCCCCTTTATTGAATATATTAATAGTTGTAGTGCTGTATTTTTTATTATGTACAGAATGCCATTAAATATCATAATATATTTATCCATCAAGTGTTAAGGGATATCTGGGCTGTTTCCAGCCCTATACTAGTGTAAATACAGCTACAATAACCATTCTTGTGCAAATCTTTTGAATCATATATATTACGTATTTTTGTTGGGTATTAAACTAGGAGTGGAATTGCTGGGTTAGATGATATATAAAAGTTATACCTTAGTAGACATTACCAGTTTTCCAAAAGTGGTTGTACCAACTTATACTTCCTTGAGAACTGCATGAAAGTTTAAATTGCCTCATGTAGGCCAACATTCGATAGTTCCAGTCTTTTTAATTGTGGGCTTTTCCCCCCTTAATATGTCAACTTCACATAATACCTTAAAATATATTCCATATAAACTGAGGAAATTAGCAGCCCTACACTTCCATTTTTCTTTCTTCCACAAACCTCCAAGCCTATTAAGTATATAATTATCTTTATATTATAAAAGTTTAATTTACATTTTCTTCTCTAATTATAACTTTATTTGTGCTTTCTCTGTACAGCTAGACTATAAAAATTTAAAACCCAATAAATGACAATTACAAAATTACGATTATATAAATATTATTCACTAGCCAAATGAAATAATGTGATGGATCCCTACAGCAGGGAATGCAGTTCTATGTTACTAAATCTGTGCTACTCAATTGAATGGAGAATCTTCCAAGTATAAAGGTCAAGGTCACTCTCCAACAACTGTTGAAAATATGACACATTTTACTTTGCTTCCTATTTGGGTTCTTAGTTTATTTGTCCAGCTTTTGTACTGTTTAGGGCTTCTAACTGCCTTTCTTTTTCTTGCTGACAAAAGAAAAAGATGTGTGTGTGTGCATGCGTGTGTGTGTGTGTGTGTGTGTGTGCGCGCGCGTGCGCGCATGCACGTGCTCAGTTGCTGTCTTTGACTCTTTGCGACCCCATGGACTGCAGCCCACCAGGTTCTTCTGTCCATGGGATTCTCCAGGCAAGAACACTGGAGTGGGTGCCATTTCCTCTCCATATATACATGCATACATACATATACATACAAATATATATATACACACACACACATATATCTACACACCTATATATATTTCATCATTAATTTTATCCAATTTATGCATTAATAATAGTAAGAAATCCATTCTTTGGAAGATGTTTTTCTTCAGGACCTCTGATTCTGGTGATACGTCCTAATTTGAATTGACTGCTCTCCACTACATAACTGCCATTCTAGGAAATGTTTCTACTGTACTCTTAAATCAGATACACTGCTTTTCTACTTTTACACTTTCCTCTTTCCTAGGTGTCCTCTCTCTATCTCTCCATGTGTATATGTGAAGTCACTTAGTCGTGTCTGACTCTTTGAGACTCCTGAAAGACTGTAGCCTGCCAGGTTCCTCCATCCATGGAATTTTCCAAGCAAGAGTACTGGAGTGGGTTGCCATTTCCTTTTCCAGGTAATCTTCTCGAGCCAGGGATCGAATCTGGGTCTCCCACATTGTAGGTAGACGCTTTACCATCTGAGCCACAAGGGAAGCTTGAGCCACAAGGGAAGCTTGAGTACCATGTGGTATATGTGTGTGTGTATATATACACACACATATATTTATATAGACACACACAAATATATGTACATATTTTTTCTTTGCTTAAATATCTCAGCATGTTTTTTCTAAAAGGGCTCAGTAACTTTTTTCTAAAAGGGCATGTAGGATATAAATCATCTGAGTCATTGTATGTCTAAATATGTCTTTATTTTATGCTCACCCTTGATTGACAGTTCTGGGCTTAAAAGCATACCTTTTCAGAACTTTGAAAGCATTAAGAAAAATTCTAGAATCTAGTGTTGATAATGGGAGAAGGCAATGGCACCCCACTCCAGTACTCTTGCCTGGAAATCCCATGGACGGAGGAGCCTGGAAGGCTGCAGTCCATGGGGTCGCTAAGAGTCGGACACAACTGAGTGATTTCACTTTCACTTTTCACTTTCATGCATTGGAGAAGGAAATGGCAACCCACTCCAGTATTCTTGCCTGGAGAATCCCAGGGATGGGGGAGCCTGGTGGGCTGCCGTCTATGGGGTCTCACAGAGTTGGACACGACTGAAGTGACTTAGCAGTACACAGTTTGATAAGAGCTTTTAAGATATAGTTTAAAAATAACAATTGACTCAACTACTTGTGGCCTCCTGTATCAATCACATTCCCCAGAACACCATACAGCCTCAATAGGTCTTGGTCCGCTAGCTCCAAGCTGAGCACCACTGCTAATTTAGGATTTCCACTGCATTATTTTGTTTAGTGGGCCACTGATCAAGTGCACCCCCCCCTCCTGCTGTCTCGCTGGTCCACATTAGCATAAGCTATTAGAAGGGATGTCCAGATAGGGAGCTAATTCCTCCCC
This sequence comes from Ovis canadensis, assembly GCF_042477335.2. Classification (NCBI taxonomy): domain Eukaryota; kingdom Metazoa; phylum Chordata; class Mammalia; order Artiodactyla; family Bovidae; genus Ovis; species Ovis canadensis. The sequence goes on along the minus strand of NC_091247.1, from coordinate 158,989,827 downwards.
TCCCCTCCACTATCCTCCCCTCCCCACTAAGCAGAATGTGATTATTTAACAAGAGCATGGTTAAAAATCAGGGTTTTAAAGTTGTGCTGTTTTAACTCCGTGGAGCAGACTACTTCTCTGGGCATCATCAGCTCTTCCCATTACGCCTTCTTCCCTCTGTTACCTTTCTCCTTTAAATTCTGACATAGACTCACAAATGGTAAAGGATTCCACCCTCATTTGTGTTCTGTCAGAAGTCTGTTGCCCCAACCCCCAGTTAGGGGTAGTTGCATGTGAAGCCAGCTTGTACTGCAGGTTAAATTTTCAAGTTTTGCAAGCCAGTTGTTAAGCACATTTATTATTAAACATTATTTTATATAAATTTACAGTTAGATTATATTAGAAACAAAATAAATGCTCAAACTTCATCACTTCTAATAATTGCTTAATTATTATTTTACAGCATTTTATTATCTGTACTCTTGAGCTCTAGTGTATCAATATGGTGGAAATGCTATACAATGGTGTGCACATTTCTCCCCAATTCCATAGTCAGTGACATCACACGGTTGTTGAGTCACTCAGTCATATCTGACTCTTTGTGACCCTGTGGACTGCAGCATGCCAGGCTTTCCTGTCCTTCACCATCTCCCAGAGCTTGCTCAAACTCATGTCCATTGAGCCCAACCATCTCGTCCTTTGTCACATTAATAGCTTAAAGTTGGCTATGGTGTGTTTACACCATGGAGATTGGCAAATGCAATAAATCAGAGCTTCCCCATAAGTCCCAGAAATCCAGTTGTTAAACATTTACCAACACACAACTGATAGGTACCTCTACTCTATGTATTCATAAAGCATGTATAGACATCTTTCCTTATATTTTGCATATGGGATTGTGATTATCTGTGAATACAACCATCAGACTGTGAATTCCTTGAAATTAGTGTATATGCTTTACTTGTCATTATATCCCCAGCAAGTACAGAGTATTTGGTGCAAAGAAAATGCCCTGTTGAAGGGATAGTGTTAATTTCTAAAGGTATCTGGGATTAACCAATCTCACATGTTCATTTTGGACTTGGCATGTTTCAAATAATTCTTTCCCCTTCTTTGATTTTTGAAAATATTTTTTCAAGTTTTCATATCACATGAAGAAGTAAGCCATAGGACCACTCCAAGAAGCTTTCAGCATCCTCTAACACCTGCTGATTTTCCAGTTTCCCTCCTAACAAGAGGGGTGTTGCGCACCCTCCTCCTTCCCCTCCTCCTCTGGAAGCCTACTCTCAGCAAGCTGGAGGAAGTTTCTGGCAGGACGCCAGGAACAGCACCTGGGAGCTGGAGGCTGAAGGACATACTGTTGTTAAATTCTGCATGACAGAAAACCCAACCAAATTCAGTCTGGGGAATATCTAGGACCCCACAGAGTTTCTGATTGAATTGAATCTTTCCTGTTCTATAAAGCAAGGTGACCTCATACAGATCAAAAGTGAGCTCATTTATTGCCTTTGTATTTAAATACTTAGTTGGTAAATTTGGTCCCTAAACTGTTGAAGACTCAGTTATAAAGTCTCAATCAAGACAGTCTTCAGGAGTATTACTTCCTAATGATATTTTTATGTTGATGATGTTTATTTGTTTTAGATATATGCCTCCAAAATGTTAAAATCTGATAAGGATTGGAGACTCAAATCACACCGACCAAAAGCTTTCCCTCAGCTGTATCCCAAATGTCAACATGAAAGCAAAAAGGACGGTTCTAAAAATGGACGCAATGGATATCAAGGGGCCAGAGAGTCTCAGAAGTTTCTGAAAGATGGAAAGTAGATAAACCAGAGCAGAAATTATAATCCAGAACAAATACAAGAAAATTGGAAGAGAAGATACGCTTCCTTGTAGTGGAGGCACAGATACGTTCCAGATTAGCGTTGATTTGGGAGATCAAGAAGAAGGGGGTAGAAATAATGTGATTTTTTTTTTTGAAGGATGAAGCACCTAGGAAGGTTAACCCTACTACCCTTTAATCACTCTCCATTTAGTATCGTTCCCTAATCTAAAACTATAAAACCAATCTTTTGAGATGTTCATAAATCTTTAGTGATGATGACCCTCAGTGTAAAACCCTCCCCATTTTGGCATTAACTTAGTGAGAAATATGCAGGTATAACATGCCTAACTAACCTCACTGTCTGTTCCTGGCCCAAGGCCTTCAGGTAAACCCTGCCGGTTTTCACATCCTGTCATTCTGAAGAAGGAAAGGTTGATTGAAGAACTGTATCTATATAACTCACACTAGCTACTTGTATTCTCAACTTAGTTCTCTGTTAAGAAATGTAAGCTAACAACCACTGATGTTTAAGGGCTAACTAACTAGAAGAAAGAAGTAATTCAAGAACAAAGATACATTTTTAAACATTTTAATCGTTAACCTCAAAAATACTCAGGAAGATATTACATACATAAAACAAGACTAGCTATAATGATACAGAGGCCAAAAATATGCAGGATTGTTAGAATATAAAAATATGACACCAAAATAAATATTCACTAATAGAAAAAATTGAGGAAGTAAAGGCAGATGTTTGAAAAAAGTAGGTACCCAGAAGATCAACTGAAAAGACACAGCAAAAGGATTGGGAGAGCAAAGAGAAAGAAACTACAATGTATATGATTGATGTAAATTCCTGAAACAAAAGAATGTTTTCAGATTGAAAGGATCCATGGAATCCTAAGCAGGATAAACAAATCCTCTTGAAATTGATCAGTGAAACAAAATAATTCAGTGGAAATCCTAAATTAGCAGTGGTGCTCAGCTTGGAGCTAGCGGACCAAGACCTATTGAGGCTGTATGGTGTTCTGGGGAATGCGACTGATGCAGGAGGCCACAAGTAGTTGAGTCAATTGTCATTTTTAAACTATATCTTAAAAGTTCTTATCAAACTGTGTACTGCTAAGTCACTTCAGTCGTGTCCAACTCTGTGAGACCCCATAGACGGCAGCCCACCAGGCTCCCCCATCCCTGGGATTCTCCAGGCAAGAATACTGGAGTGGGTTGCCATTTCCTTCTCCAATGCATGAAAGTGAAAAGTCAAAGTGAAGTTGCTCAGTCGTGTCCGACTCTTAGCGACCCCATAGACTGCAGCCTTCCAGGCTTCTCCATCCACGGGATTTTCCAGGCAAGAGTACTGGAGTGGGATGCCACTGCCTTCTCCAAAACTGTGTACACTCAACTGTTATCACCCATATATTAGGCTTCTTTTGATTCCAAATGATTGGAAAAAAAACCTGGCTATAATTAGCTCAGGTGTTGGGGAAAATTATTGGCTAGTATAATGTAAGAAGGGGCTTCCCTGGTGGCTCAGTGGTAAAGAATATGCTTGCCAATGTAGGAGACGCAGGGTGGATCTCTGGGTCAGGAAGATCCTCTGGAGAAGGAAATGGCAATCCACTCCAGTATTCTTGCCTGGAAAAACTCCATGGACAGAGAAGCCTGGCAGGCTGTAGTCCATGGGGTCACAAAGAATTGGACACAACTTAGTGACTAAGCAACAATGTAAGGGAAGAAGTCTAGGGCAGAGCTCAGAGCTTACTTAAGGCAGTTCTTGAGCAGAGGGGCTCAGGTGATGATGCTGGGACCTGGTATCTCTTTCTGTTGGCTCCACTTCCATTCCAGATAGCCTCTGCTTTCAAAATCACAGGGATGGGACTCTGCTCAGTATCTCCCTTCCAGCAGCTGAACAAAACCCCAGGTTTGTTTTTGGTGAAAGCATGTCTGATTCCCAAGGACCAGCATGATGTCCCTATGGAACCTAAATGGTTAGGCTGGTAGCTCCCAAATCACCTGCACAGTAGGGCCACCTGGGGAATCTTGAAAAATTCCTAAGCAGAGACCACATCTCCAGTCAATTAAATCACAAGCTCTGGGGTTGATGCAGGTGTCATTATTTTTTAAGCTCCCAGGTGATTCCAAGGCAGAGACAAATTCAGAAACCCCTGAACTGGGAGCTCATAAGAACATGAATGTTTCAAATCCCCTTCTAATTTATTAAGAAAGTCGAGTTAGGTTAATTTCCTTAGTGTCTACCTCAAAAGCTTTCTCCTGTGCTGCACCATGTCTATGACAGAGGCATTCATTGCTCTCACTGGCCCAGTCTGGGGCCTCCTGTATCCTCCACCTGCATGCGGCTCTCACTCCCTCCTCTCAACTTGCCTTGCCTTGCTCTGGAATCATTTCTCCTCTGATCTGCATCTTCAAGTTTCACCTCTCTGCTGGCTCTTTCCTTTAAAATAAAAAAAATAAATGTTCACATCTCTATCTCATCATACCCTTCCGTATTCCCTGTGGCCTCAGCTTCCACTACCAGAGGCTGCTGCCCAGCTGCAGCATAGCTTTCACTGTGCCCCTTTGAAGAGTGGTGGGTACTCACAGTCTTTGAGGGTGCCTGAAACCCTTATAATCCAATGTGGACTTCATTACTCTGCTGAAACTGTTCTCTCAAAGGTCAGCAACCACCCACTTAAAAAGCTGAACGGCTGTTCATCTGTTACTCTCTTTCTCAATAAACGCTGCTCTCTCTCTCCCTGTTTGAAATATTATCCTTGCTTTGCTTTTTGGATATTATGGCACATAAACGCTGCTTTCCTCACTGTTTTACTTTCTGCCTTTGAGAACATACATGGGGGGTGTATTCCAAACACATTTCCGCCACCTTTGTTAGCTTTAAAATGCCTTTGAGAACAAATGTGGGGTATATGGATCCTGAACAGTTTCTCAGGAGATATGTGTCAGGAGATTTTAAAGTGAAAATATACTAAGGCAACAATTTAGAACACAAGAGAAATTCTTTTTTTTTTTCTGTCATCTCTAATTCCTCTTTCATTTTTTAATTGAAGTATAGCTGATTTACAAAGTTGTATTAGTTTCAAGCATACAGCAAAGTGATTCAGTTATACATAAATAAACATCTTTTTTCCAGATTCTTTTTCCTTATAGGTTTTTATGAAATATTGTGTGTAGTTCCCTGTGCTATATAGTAGGTCCTTGTTGGTTACCTATTTTACATATAATACTGTGTATATGTTATGCCTCAATTCCTAATATATTCCTCCCTCCTCTTCCCCTTTGGTAACCATAAGTTTATTTCCTATTTCTGTGGGTCTGTTTCTGTTTTGTATATAATTTCATTTGTGTCATTTGATTCCACACTCACACTTCTAGGCATATATTTAGTGCAAAATATAATTCAAAAAGATACATGCACCCCAATGTACACTGCAGTACTATTTACAATAGCTAAGACAAGGAAGCCACCTAAATATCCATCAACAGATGAATGGATAAAGAAGATGTGGTATATTCATTGTATATAATAGACTATTAGCCATAAAAAAATGAAATAATGTCATTTGCAGCAGCACGGATAGATTAAGAGATTATCATACTAAGTGAGGTAAGCCAGACAGAGAAAGACAAGTATATGATACCACTTATATGTGGAATCTAAAAAAATGGTACCAAAAAATTCTTTAAAGATACCTATTACCATCATTTGTTAGAGTGAGTCAATAATATTTTCTTATGGAAATGGTGTGCTAATATGCACAAGTAGGTAGAATTTTCAGAAGTAAATGTTGGCAAAAATATGTTTATAGACAGTATATCTTAAACTCTTATTAAAAAGCACATAAAACAGAATAAATTATAAATTAACTTGCCATGCACCCCCCTATTATAACACTGGCAACATATTTTTAGTGACAATATTAGGTTTTACCTTTCCTCCTAATTCATCTTTGCTTTGAAAATTAGGTAGAAAATTTAACTCAGTATGAATTTTAGTTACTGTGCTTTCCTACATATGTTCAGCTATTAGTAACCTAGTTTGAATTATTAATAAGAATTAATAATAGTAATTAATATAACAAATCTTTCTCATTTTCTAATAGCCAGAGAAGCTTTGTCTGAATTTAGGTGGTCACCACTGACTTGAGAAATATAAGACCATTTTGTTTCAACTGCTTTTGTAATGGCAAGGTCAAAGTTTCTCTGCATTTGGAAAGTGAAGTAACATCCTTCAGTTCAGTTCAGTTAAGTCACTCAGTCGTGTCCGACTCTTTGTGACCCCATGAATCGCAGCACGCCAGACCTCCCTGCCCATCACCAATTCCCGGAGTTCACTCAGACTCGCGTCCATCGAGTCCATGATGCCATCCAGCCATCTCATCCGCTGTCATCCCCTTCTTCTCCTGTCCCCAATCCCTCCCAGCATCAGAGTCTTTTCCAATGAGCCAACTCTTCGCATGAGGTGGCCAGAAGCTAAATGTACATGGCTTTTCTTTGAGATATATGAGGTATTGAAACTTTAATAAAGCAATTGCCAAAGAAATTTTGCAACAATATATTTTCTTCTGTAGATTTAATAAGGCAAAGATGATTAATTTTTAGGTGAACATATAATTCTCATGTATATGAGCAGAATAATGCCAAGAAACTGAACAAAAGAGATGAAAAGAATCTAAACGTTGACTTCTCCCTTATATTCCTAGAAATTTTCAGAATACATATTTGCCTTTTCTCAAATAAACTAAATTATGTTTTCTGCAAGAAAAAAGTGAATTTACTAAGACAAAATTTCAAAATCAATTAGCAGTAGAAAATTAAACAATTTTCTTATGGCTAACATATGACTTTTAATTTATAGATGAGGAAACAGATTCAGTGAGGAGGTTCAATTCTTTTTTTTTTTTTTTTCCTGCCACACAGACAAAAAATAGAAGAGCTGGATCAGGGTCACAGGTCTTCCCACTTCCAAGTCAACTCTATTGTCCCTATATTGAATACTGAGGGATTAGCGGTGTGTTACCTTGGTTGATTTTCTGTTAATATTCTAGGTGACTAGCTATATGGCTCCCATCCTCTCCTACATTAGAAAAAGAGGAGCAAAGAAAAAATATTGGGTCTCATTTTCTCAAGGTGAGAATGTCTATTCTAAATTGGACTTCCTTTCCCCAGTAACGGATCAGTTTTTCCTTCCTGAACACACATGATCATATCAGAAGGGTCTGGACTCCTACTTCTTCATAGGAGGTTATATGAAGACCAATTACTCCATCATAAGGATGGGTGATTCCTGGAAGGAGAAAAAGAATTTCTAGTATGCAATTCCCATCCAGAAAGTGGGGAAGAAATAAAACTGCAACTATGATAAGTCTAGCTAGTTTTACAAAAGAAAAGATTCAGACCATGAAGAATAAGATGGTCCAAGCGGCTGTTCCATGTAAACTCCCTCAGAGCACTGGTGGCAGAATTGTCCTATTTAACTGGGGTCTCCCCACTTGTGAGAGAAATATGCCCTGTGCCCTAGCAACAGATGACACTTCTACAAAATGAGGCAATCTGATTTTCTGCAACAACTTTGAAGGGCATGGAACTTTTAAAAATGTATAGGCTGGAATGATGAATGAGCAAACCAGCTTTGATGGTATGAAATTAAGAGATAGAGGCCAAGGAGAAAAGATACGTTTTCAGGTGAGATGTGAAAAGGGATGGAAAGTTAATGAGGTAGAGAGAGAGACAGTCAAGCTGTTCCAGATGGCAGGATCTGACAGAGGAGGCCAGTGCGGGTTAGCAGGAGAAATGAAGATGGGGAGATGGCAGAAATAAGGTCCAGGAGAGAGACTATTCTTAACCCGGATGATAATCAATTCTGAATCATATCATAGAGTGGATAAGGAGCTATCAGAGGAGAATGCCGGAGGAGCTGGGAGATTAGACACAGACAGATGGCAAGGTGCAGAGGGACCTGAACAGAAAATTTGAAGACATCAAAAGAAGAACAATCACACTCAGAACAACGACACTGAACGCAGTGGCTGATACAGAATCTTTAGATTAAAGAATATTGCAGCAGGGAGCACAGGGAATATTTTTCCTCTTCCATTAAAACCAAAAATAACTCGATGTATTGTTGAAGTTGATGGAGATTACACACAGAAGATGAATTTCTGAACAGAAAAAGTTTTAAACACTGGATGAGTGTCGAAGAGTTTAAAAAGACTCAGAGGTCACTTGAATAGTCCTCTGAAAGATTACCAGACACAGGGTGAGATTGTTCATCTTGGAGAGAATTAAGAAGAAGATTGCTGGCTGTCTAAGATGGTTGTTTCACTTCCCTCAGGAGACAAGTCCTAGATTAATGTCTGACCTTCCCTTTCAAGCACGATGATTCCATGGCTGGAGGAAGTATAAGGAGCAAAGACTGAGAGGAAGAGCCTTTAAATTCTGTTTGGTGCCAGTGATCAAGTCAGGCCCATGAGCGCTCAGGCAGGAGAAGAGTCGAAAGGCTACCGAGGTTGGGGGCATAAATCAGGAAGGAGAAAGAAAGTGTGCACAGCAGGGGGCAGTGGGGTGCCAGCCACAAACTCAGACAACCCACTGGGACTCAGGTCAGTGGAGCTGCCTGGAGCAAGCTGATGGGAAAGGGACAGGCAAAGTTCACTTTATTCTATGCCACATGCATGTGTGGGACGAGAGAGGAAGAGGAGGCAAGAACATAAGACGACACTTAGGCCAGCTATGGTGAAAGATCTTGACATCTACACTAAAGTGAAGGCAGAGATTTGGGGACACGAGACCTGAGCCAGTACAGAGAAGATGAGGAGATGAAGTGAATGGAGACCAAAAACAAAAGGTGACCAGAGCCACGTGTTCCCTGAGGAGTATCAGTAAACATGTGTTGGCTGATGTTGACTTCAGCAGACAGAAGAAAATGTGTGAAGAAAAATGCCATTGCCTGTGGAGCACTGAAGCTCTGATCTCCGAGCTAAAAACAGTGGCACCTGAGAAAGAAACGGGGTCACAGCAGTCAGTGCTACAGAAAATGGTTCTTTGCCTCAGGAAAGTGAAAAAGTGAAAGTGTCAGCCACTCAGTCGTGTCTGACTCTTTGTGAGCCCATGGACTGTAGGCCAACCAGGCTCCTCTGTCCATGGAATTCTCCAGGCAAGAACCCTGGAGTGGGTAGCCATTCGCTTCTCCAGGGGATCCTCCTGACCCAGGGCTTGAACCCAGGTGGCCTGCATTGCAGGCAGATCCTTTACCATCTGAGCCACCATGGAAGAAGCCCTAGGAGGCCAGCCCATCTTAAGGAGAAGGAAAGGATACAGTCATGACCTGAGAAAAAGAATAAAGGCTGTAGAAGCTGTGCAGATATACTCCCTTCTCCAAGAACACGTTCACTTCTCTTAAGGTCCTGTATGTAGCCCCTGGCAAAGAAAGCAGGAGTCACAAAGGTAAGCAGTTGTGAAGATAGGTGCCAAGAAGCCTAGCTCTACTTGCTTGAGAGAAGCCCTTCGTCAGGTGTGGCTGGAAAGCTGAGAAAATGTTATTTCTGGATTTGGCTCCAAGGCCGAGTAATCAGTAGGCAGTCTCAGTGTGGAGGAAACACAGAGGCAGAAGACAGCATCTCTTCTCTAGATTTCAATATTAGACATAAAAGAACACTTTGGACAGTTTTAGTCTCTTAATGATCCAAAGTTCCTATCTTAATGGCAGGGGCAGCCTTTTGAAAAAAGATTATTTTCTTGTTCTTTTATTATTATTATTTTTTTAAATTCTCCTGCTCTTGAGCTACCCTAGTAGGAGGCCCATAAGGCAAACAAATCAAAACAGTCACCCGAAGCCTTAATAAGAAAACAGACTCAATTCCCAAGTCTGAAAAGTACTAAGTTCACTTAAAATAAGTTGTACCATAAACCTGCAGGTCATGCCTCTATGAAGGATGAACAAAGGATTTGCCTGTAAATGTGTATTTTACAGATTTTTAAAAATTATTTCACAGAAAAGAACAATTTATTTATTGTTAAAAATATATTGATTTAAAAATGCTTTCTACCCTTAGAAAGTGGCCCAGCCCAGGATTTTAGTGCCAAAAATGGCAGTGCCTGGCACACACAGTAGACACTCAATAGCTATTTGTTTAATGGATAATAGATGGATGCCTGAAGAAATCTAGAACACAAGTAAAATATTAAGAATGTACACGTGTGTAGAAAATAGTTTGCCTTTAATTGCATCCTTTTCTCCTCAATAAAATTTAAAAGATACTATAATTACCATATTGTTTTTTCTAGTATGTGGCATCAACCACAAATAACAAGGTAGTTTCAGAAACACAGAGCAAATCTTCACTGACCCACCTAGGAGCTGGGTGAGGTTCAAGTCACAAGGGGTTCAATAAAGAACTGAAAGCATTTGCCAAAAATTCACAGAAAATTTGAAAATGCTACCACTGTGAACTAGGCGAATCTGATTCCTTTTAACAGACAGGTTGCAGGGCACCGTGGCAAATATCTGGAGGAGGTGCATTAGGGCAGCCATTAGGGGCAGCCTTCAGTAGGCATGAAGAGATATGTGTGTTTGGGGGTTGAGGGTGAGGGTGTGGGAGCTGTGTGGGGAGACAAGGCAGGAAAGAAACTTCATTCAAGTACATATCCACATGCTACTTCTGCCTCCACCCCCAGCACACAAAGAAGGGCCATTTAAGATTACAATCACATGCAGTTCTTGGTTTCATGACTACAGCCTAAGAAAAATAGCAAGACAGGTAGGGGTGGGTTGCTGGAACTCAATACACCCGTTTGGAAGAATAGGAAGCACTGGCGGACTTGAACTTTGACAGGATGATAAGGAGATGACGAGGTAGTTGGTATATTACTCAGACCCATTCCTGGCCAACACTTGAACATCCAGGTAAATGCCCAAAGGATACAAATAACAGCAGATTGACTCCACACAGAGATTTTATTTCATTCGTCAATTGGCAGTCTTCAGCCAAATGCCAAAAAGAAAAGAACACACACAAAGATTTCGGGGGAAAAAAAACGGAAATAGCAACTGCAAAGAAGTATCAATACTTTCCTCATTTATCTAGATTTCTAGCAACTCTCTTAGTAAACATTTAAATCTCCTTTCTTTAATGGAGATCAATGCTTCTGTAAGACATAGGAAACTGGACAAAGTTTAAAAACATCTGTAAGAACTAAAAATTGCTTAGGTTCATCCTGGTATATAGGATTTGAAAAAGAATCTCCAATATACATGAATAGAAAATACCAATTGTTTCATGATTATAATGTAATGAAGGCATCAACTTTTCAACATCAAGACGAGTAAATGCTGAAATCAGCTAAGAAAAGAACTTTTTAGAATAAGAGAGCGCTCTTATTTAGAATAAGAGAGCTTATTTTAGAATAAGAGAGCTTGGTCCTAGCCCAAACCATCATATAAAAGAGAGTCTTTTAACAGTTTTTCATAAACAGAAATGGCACATTTGTACCAAGTGCCTAAAGTCAGAACAGAATTTACTACCCCATGCTAACAGCCTAATTTAAAATGGATAGTCTTTCCTATATTTTCCCCAAAGTACCTTTTAAAGGACTTGCTCTGCTATCCAAACAACTTGCAAATGCATCCAGTAAGTTGTGCTATAGTATTTATTCTTTCCTGTTATTGACTCAAGACCTATTTCTCACTATTTGCTTTGTGCTCATTCTTCTGCCAAATAAAATATTAATTGCATTTTTAGCTGCACTGCTGGTGATCAAAGAACTCTGATATGTCAAGCTAAACTGATAGAAATAGCATCCATTAACATATTTATAGGTTCAGAGTTCCTAGAGCATAATTACATCCATTAATTACTTGACAGTACTCTTCTGTTACATGCTGAAAAAGAAAGGCATTTGCAGATACACACTTTTAATCAGTGAAGTTTTTTCAAATAATAAATTCTCTCTAAAGAAGATACTATCTAATGGAAATAAGGCAAAAAGGCTCACACCTCTATCTGTACCTAAGGCAAGATTTTTAAAAGCAACATTCACTAACTTTGCAAAAGAATGCACACAAAGTAAATGAGCTGACACAGAGAGAGTGATTTCAAAGAAAAGCATATTTAAAATATTACAGAGAGATGTAATTAATATTTTAGAGTTCTAAGAAAGACAATCACAAGCCAGGAATTCTTGAAGAGAGGATACAAAGCAATGATTTTTTACTTTCAAATAAACTTCTTCAAATAGCACATAGGATCAAAGTATGTCAAATTACCTACATTTCTGAACATGAAATCCTAAAAAAAAAATTAATAAATTAAAGCTGTCCTGGGAAAAAGCTCATGATATGTTGGAAATTAACAGAATAAACAATGATTCCGTGAATTCGCCAGCTGTGCGGGTCCTGAAGCTGCCAGCTGCATTTAACACATGTGTCATGGAAAGGACAGCGACACACACGTGAATTCTCATGCCCAGTTAATCAGCATGCGAAATGACAGGTCCCCATGATAACTTCAGCACCGGACACAAACACATTTTCTTTCCAGCAATGAATGAAGTCACTATGAAAAAAACCCGTATACACACACACGTACATACACCAGTTGGGTTCATGATTTCAGCACGCACACAATCAGGATCTAAGAACAGAAAGCAAAGCCCAGTCTACCTGTCCATATCTGTCTATCTGTACATATTCCAGAGTTCTTTGTTGCCTGACAATCAATTGTAAAGGCAGTTATATTTGAAAGTAAAAATGAAAACAAAACCCATTAACCTGAGTTTATAGGCTACTGCAACAGACTTGAGGAGTGAATAGCAAGGAAATTACAGTACCTTTAGTAAGTCGCCTCAGAATTTGACAACGGCATTTAAAAGAGACAGCTATCATTCTTGCTCACTGCTTGCCGTGGAAAAGAGTACTCAGGGCTGTGCTCTGGTGGCTGCAGCAGCAGCATATGAATTCCTTGCGCACATACCAGGAGAAAGGTAGTCCCAGCGGGGAGTGACAAAGCTTAATTCCTCTTGGCTGATGCAGAGGTCCCCTACATGTCATCTGGCAAAGCTGTGTCATTCACAACTCCGAGCACCCCTGCCCGCCACAGCCTCCTCCCTCCTTGCACCATCACAATGGCTTAGAAAGTGAGGCTGTTTCGATAGCAACAAAGCACCAAATTGTAGAAAGCAGGGACGACGCGGGGAGAGGAGCCATGCCATAAATCTAATACTCAACACTGAGCAATGCCTACAGTTTTAGGCAAAGGGCTCCGTTTTCCAGCCAGTTCAGCCCCCAACTCCTTTCCCTTTCCGCCTCAGCATCAAGTCAGTGTGCTTAGGGGGTGTCATGCAACTGGAAATGCAAGTAAAATGCTTGCACTCTTACTTTAGGGTGGAACGTATGTTTCATATACTATGTTCTTTTAACAACAAAAAAGAAAGGCAAAGGAAGCAGGCAGGCCATCCCTGGGATGCAGGAGAGAGTAGTATTTCTGCCTAGAGAAGAGAAACAGCCCTGTGACAGGGTCAGAAAGAAAGGACTATGTGGCACTTTACTAATCTATGGGGCTCAAGCCAGCCTAGATGGAGAGAGGAAATGCAAGAAGGGCTCATACAAGGCGATCGCCAGGCAGATGGAGTCCCAGCCCCTTTAATCACGCTTTCCAAAAAAGGACTTGGCTGGAGAGCAACGCAGTCAAGATAGTTTCTAAAGATACCAGGAACAAAAGGAAACAAGGCCAACTATTTCTATTTTTAAAGTACCTTATTATCCCATTTGCCAAGCAACCCTCCCCCAAGCCCATTCTTCTCGTTATGCAAATAAAACAGTCTTGTGGCAGAGAAGATATTGGGGAGTATCTGCTTCAGTGGAGTGCAGAGCAAATGAACAGACCCATTCACAAAATGACAAGAAGGCGGAGCACAGTTCCTCTGCCAGCACCAGCCTACTCACTATACAGTCAATACAAACTAACATTTGGTATGGAATTTTAATTCAAGAACCTTGATGAACATTCAGAAAACAAAGGGAAAAAAATCATAGCTGGCCAGGAACTCAGTCAATTAGTCAAAACAAAAAGATATATCACTGCCCAAACTATTTGATTAGTATTTCTAAAACTATATAAATTATTCATGCAGTCTTATTCTCTACTCTAGAGCTGCTAAAAAAAAAAAAACCCACTTTCAAGCTGGTTTCTAAAATAACTCCCAATAATCCAAATTGAAAGAGCTTTTTCCTCTCCATTCATAAATGCCATAATAAGTCAGTTTCAACCAACTGAAACTGAAATGCATGTGCTTCCTACTTGGCATCCAGTAGACTAGTTTAATAAGTACCTACTTTAAAGGCCTTTGACATTCTCTTACCAAGGATGGTCTAGCTAGAGCAGTCAGCCACCACTAATCAATAGGAAAGTATATTAAATGGATTGTATTGCAGAATCAAATTTTTATAACTGTTCCAATGAGCATAAATCTGTTTTTGAATTTCAACCCATCTCATTTTTGTCTCTATTAGGTCATTCCCTAGTAATAGTTTAGCCTCCTTGATTATTTTTTCTTTCAATAGAGATGTACTTTAGTGGTAGAGAACTGTGTTATTAGTGAAAATGAGATAAACATTTATAGTTAGCTCTTTAAAAAGATCCTTCCCCAAATTTGTCTCTTCAAAGCCAGGCACTCAGAATATGCAGCTGTCAGATAGCATTAGTAAAACCTTGCCAGTGGAACATCACGACTCCAGCCCATTTTATTAATGTCTATTCAAATAAAACTCAAAATCATACAGAAATCTCTTGCCCCCTGCTATTATGCCTACTCAGATCTAATTTGCTTTTTCCTTAAGGCTAAAATAATCAAATATTTCCTCTTTTACTAGAACGTTCAATTTTTTTTTTTTAAACGGCTCTGTGCTCTGGCCCTAGAAAGATCTTCGGAACTGCTAAAACATTGTTTTCTGGCAGGAGAAATAACCCATACTAGAGCCATAAATGGCTTCCTAGGTGGCGCCAGTGGTAAAGAATGTGCTGGCCAATGCCAACGCAGGAGACGTAGGAGGCACAGGTTCGATCCCTGGGTCTGGAAGATTCCCTGGAGAAGGAAATGGCAATCCATTCTAGTATTCTTGCCTGGAAAATTCTATGCACAGAGAAGCCTGTCAGGCTACCGTCCACAGGGCCACAAAGAGTCAGACACAGACTGAGTGACTAGCACACACACGGCTCAAATTAGTTTTTTTTTGACTCTTGGTATATCTTGCTTGCTAATCCCGCTGAGCTTATGCTCAAAGCTCTAGGAATCTTACAGAAATAGAGCCATCCTGGAGGAAGCCTTTGCCAGGGAATGAAGGGATCTGCCATGTGTGGCATCTCTAGTCCTCAGAGATTTCCCTGGGAGTCATTCCCAGCTCAGTCTACTTGCCCTAAGTCCCTCCTTCACCTGTCAGCTACTTTGAGTCCAGAACAAATGCTGGCAAAATGCCTCCCATTAGTGTGAATTTTTAATTTTTTTTTTAGTCTCTAAATTTACTGACCTGCACGCAAAGGTCCCAAGTGGCTCAAGGCAGCTGGCAGAACTAGACCGTAGCCTCCTGCCATAAGCCACTGCTGGGGTGGAGGAACCTCCCTTTCTCAGTCACAGACTAATGTCAGCAGGTGTCTCTGGAGCCCCATAATCAACCGCATTCCTTATGGTGACTCAGACTTAACAACACGCTCTTAGAGGGTCCACAAGTGAGGACTATGGAAATATAAAACCAGGCAAAATTATACAAAATATATCTCTGATTAAGTTTCAAGGTGATCTGCAGAAGAGTCCTTTCATGACGTTTACTCCTCTTTGAATACTCCTATTTCAATATATGAAATGCTCCTCTTTACTTCTATTTACTCCTATTTCAATATACGAAAATACGAGCTTGCTGGATTCAGGGTTGAATATTATCTTAAAATGATAATGCTTATATATAAGAAATATAATTATATATATATATATATATATAACAGATTACTAAGTACACCTACACATAGTGTATCATTACAGCAACTCTGTTACAGGTTTTTGTTCCAGATAAGGAACTTAGTTCTCAGAGAAAGGATTTTTCATCACAGTTACTCAGCTAGCAAGTGGCAAAGAAAAGGAAGGAATCCAAGACTTCTCAACCTGGATGAATATGCCTTCTACTGTTTGCTTTTTCACTGTGTCCCTTTTGCATTGATAGAAAATGTGATCCCTATTACAGGGGTTACAATTCAATTAATAGAAAACTTTTAAGTGCAATTACATTTTATGCTAGAAGGCTAAAGCCAATCACTTCTTCCATCTCCCCTTTTCCCCTGCCTGTGCCCACACAGGCGAAAAGGAAAGATATAAGCATCTGAATGCAGAGTTCCAAAGAATAGCAAGAAGAGATAAGAAAGCCTTCCTCAGCGATCAATGCAAAGAAATAGAGGAAAACAACAGATTGAGAAAGACTAGAGATTTCTTCAAGAAAATTAGATATACCAAGGGAACATTTCATGCAAAGATGAGCTCGAAAAAGGACAGAAATGGTCTGGACCTAACAGGAGCAGAAGATATTAAGAGGAGGTGGCAAGAATACACAGAAGAACTGTATAAAAAAGATCTTCATGACCAAGATAATCACGATGGTGTGATCACTCACCTAGAGCCAGACATCCTGGAATGTGAAGTCAAGTGGGCCTTAGAAAGCATCATGACAAAGCTAGTGGAGGTGATGGAATTCCAGCTGAGTTCTTTCAAATCCTGAAAGATGATGCTGTGAAAGTGCTGCACTAAATATGCCAGCACATTTGGAAAACTCAGCAGTGGCCACAGGACTGGAAAAGGTCCGTTTTCCATTCCAATCCCAAAGAAAGGCAATGCCAAAGAATGCTCAAACTACCACACAATTGCACTCATCTCACACGCTAGTAAAGTAATGCTCAAAATTCTCTAAGCCAGGCTTCAGCACTACATGAACCATGAACTTCCAGATGTTCAAGTTGGTTTTAGAAAATGCAGAGGAACCAGAGATCAAATTGCCAACATCTGCTGGATCATGGAAAAAACAAGAGAGTTCCAGAAAAACATCTATTTCTGCTTTCTTGACTATGCCAAAGCCTTTGACTGTGTGGATCACAATAAACTGTGGAAAATTCTTCAAGAGATGGGAATAACAGACCACTTGACCTGCCTCTTGAGAAACCTGTATGCAGGTCAGAAAGCAAAAGTTAGAACTGGACATGGAACAACAGACTGGTTCCAAATAGGAAAAGGAGTATATCAAGCCTTATATTGTCACCCTGCTTATTTAACTTAAATACAGAGTACATCATGAGAAACGCTGGGCTGGAAGAAGCACAAGCTGGAATCAAGATTGCTGGGAGAAATATCAATAACCTCAGATATGCAGATGACACCACCCTTATGGCAGAAGGTGAGAAGTGAAGTGAAGTGAAGTGAAGTCTCTCAGTCGTGTCCGACTCTGTGACCCCACAGACTGTAGCCTACCAGGCTTCTCAGTCCATGGGATTTTCCAGGCAAGAGTACTGGAGTGGGTTGCCATTTCCTTCTCCAGGGGATCTTCCCAACCCAGGGATCGAACCCGGGTCTCCTGCATTGCAGGCAGACGCTTTACTCACTGAGCCACCAGGGAGGGCAGAAGGTGAAGAGGAACTAAGAAGCATCTTGATGAAAGTGAAAGTGGAGAGTGAAAAAGTTGGCCTAAAGCTCAACATTCAGAAAATGAAGATCATGGCATCTGGTCCCATCACTTCATGGCAAATAGATGGGGAAACAGTGTCAGACTTCATTTTTGGTGGCTACAAAATCACTGCAGATGGTGACTGCAGCCATGAAATTCAAAGATGCTTACTCCTTGGAAGAAAAGTTATGACCAACCTAGACAGCATATTGAAGAGCAAAGACATTACTTTGCCAACAAAGGTCTGTCTAGTCAAGGCTATGGTTTTTCCAGTGGTCATGTATGGATGTAAGAGTTGGACTGTGAAGAAGGCTGAGTGCTGAAGAATTGATGCTTTTGAACTGTGGTGTTGGAGAAAACTTTTGAGAGTCCCTTGGCCTGCAAGGAGATCCAACCAGTCCATTCTGAAGGAGATCAGCCCTGGGATTAGATCAGCCCTGGGATTTCTTTGGAAGGAATGATGCTAAAGCTGAAGCTCCAGTACTTCGGCCACCTCATGGGAAGAGTTGACTCATTGGAAAAGACTCTGATGCTGGGAGGGATTGGGGGCAGGAGGAGAAGGGGATGACAGAGGATGAGCTGGCTGGATGGCATCACTGACTCGATGGACATGAGTTTCAGTGAACTCCGGGAGTTGGTGATGGACAGAGAGGCCTGGTGTGCTGCGATTCATGGGGTCACAAAGAGTCAGATATGACTTAGTGACTGAACTGAACTGAACTGTGCCCACACCCCTCTAAAGCACAGGTGATGTGTCCAGAACCACAGAGACTAGAAGGAACCGGAAACCAGAGGCAGTTAAGACAAGTACTTCCAGGATTCACACCAAGCCTTTACCACAGGAGTCCATCGTGACTGGACATTTTGTCCATCCTGATTGGTTGCTGTCTTTGTCATGCTCATTTTTAAATATTACGAATATCACTGCCAATGACAGTGTGATACCAATTTCATCCTAGGATAGGGGAGGGAAGTGAGGACAAAATAATCTTTCATACTGGCTCAAGCATTCCACGATCTTCTCAAAACCATTCCATAGCACCATCAGTAGGTGGGAACAACCTGCCGTTCACACACATACACACACATACAAATCTTATTCTGCTAATTTTTTCATCTCTTTAATTTTTCTCCATTAAGTTCATTCTTCTATATAGTATCTCCACTCCAGGAATAAACACTGCTGTTTGCAGATTCTGATTCTTAGCAAGAAAGAGTCATCATAAAACATAAATTTCCTGCCATATACCTACACCTGGGGAACTCATTTAAAAATAAAAAACATAACAATGGGGTTAACTTCACAAATCAACACCACACTATTTTACTTCATTAGAATCAATTTGACTAAAGTACTGAAATAATTTGTACCTTCTTCTTTGTTTCAATTTATTTCGTAACACACTCTGTTACAAAACACACTTGATAGACTTCATTTGATTATTTCACTTCAAAATGGTAAGCGTGTTTAGGTCATTATTTAAACAGCACAGGACATCCTGAATTGACTAGTACTGAATACACTGATTTTTTTCCATCACAGTTAATAACTATTAGGCATTTCCAAGTGTTCAGGGTCTTAGAACACAGTGTTTATGGAGGTCTTCAAATGTGGCCAGAATGCCCTTTTTAGCTTCTTATGGTCAATCTCACTGACTCATTGTAAGCTTATTATAATCTGCTGCCATAGGTAACTAATGAGAACCTATTGTATAGCACAAAGGGGGAAAAAAGGTATAGTATGTCTGTAGGACATATATTAAGTTAATCCTAAAAACACATTCCAACATATATTAGGTACAGACAAATACTTTGATTTGATTCCACTTACACGAGGTACCGAGAATAGTCAAATTCATAGAGTCAGAAAGTACACTGGTAGGTGCCAGGCGCTGGGGGTGGGGGTAGGGAAGGATAAGAGACAATTCATGTTTAATGAGGACAGAGTTTCAATTTGGGAAGGTGAAACATTTGGGAAAGTTGTACAACAGTGTGAATGCACTTAGTGCCACTAAATTGGACAGTTAAACATGGTTAAAATAGTATGTTTTATATTATGTGACTTTTACCACAATAAATTTTTTTTAAAGCAACGATGAGCCTCAAACATGTTAGAAGCCTGTGACCACTGCTTGCCACTTAGTTCATAGAGTGTGTCAAGATAAACCCAAGTAACAGGATCCGGATGCACACAGAAGGTGCCACCGCCCTGCTGCAGCGAAGGGCGACTATGAGAAGAAGGCAGAATGAGACCTAATTTGCTGACAGCAGTGCAGAGGGTGTAATTGCCCAAGACAGGATTTATTAGGCATTTTTAACAAATATTTTATGAGAAAACATTTTTGTAGAAGTAATGATGCCCTTTAGGAAGTGTCATTAGGACATACTCTTGCAAATCTGAGGTGATTAAAAAGCACTTAGTGGCTCTGAGCCTCTGGAGTGTTGTGATACTAAAGAGAGGGTATAATCCACACTCCGTGCGTCTGTCGTCCAGGCTTTAATGCCCTTCCTGGTGCCAGGGGAAGAAGGTGGCTTCCACTTAACATGAGAAGGCCAGGAAAGCTCCCACTAGGGTAAGGACCTTGGACATTCGTCAGCTAAAAGCATCTGGTGGAAAATGTTAAAGCACGGAATATATAGAAAATGAGAAATGCCATACAAGAGGAAACCTGCTAGAAAGCATCCTCCTCAGCCCAGGTTAAATCCAACTATTTGCTGGGGCATTATATAGAGAGAGCTTCCCTGGTGACTCAGTGGTAAAGAATCAGCCTGCAATGCAGGAGCCACAGGAGGTATGGGTTCGATCCCTGGGTCGGAAGGATCCTCTGGGGGAGGGCAGGACAACCCACTCCAGTAGGGCTGAGAATCCCCATGGACAGAAGAGCCTGGCAGACTGCAGTCCATAGCGTTGCAAAGAGTTGGACACGACTGAAGCGACTTACATGCATGCACGTATGTAAAGAGAAGGCAGTACAGTGGCCAAAAGCCCAGGCTTTAGAATCAAATTGCCTGACTGTGAATCCTGCTTTCACCACTAAGTGGCTGTATGACCTTGAGCAAGTTTCTTTCCCTTTCTGTTCTTCATTTGTAAAGTGGTGAAAATCATTTCTAGGTTGTTTTAATGTTTGTGTTATTTATATAAAGTGACTTGAACACAGAAAGTAAAAGGTTTTATAAGTCACTAGGAGTTTGGTAGAGAACACAATCTTATAATCTGGCCGTTGGTTACTGAGCCCAGTTTCTCTAGATGGGCTGGGGATTCACAGCTAAAACGATCCACTTTCCATGAAGTCTTCCAGAATCACAATGCCAGAAAGTGATCTCTTCCCCTCAACTCTCACAGCCTTTTCTTGCTCTCATGCCCCCACATTCTGTCAGAGCATTTTGGTCTTTTTCTTCAGCATTTCGCCTATTCCCAGGACTCTAGTAATCACCTCTAACTTTTAACACCAAATCTCCATCTTAAGCCCCAAGTTGCTCTCTTATTTCAAAACCAACTTCCCTGATCCTTGCCTCCCAGATCTATGGACACCCTTTATCACTATCTCAAACTAGACTTGAACCAGATCTAGCTCCTTATTTTATCCCTAACAAGATGCTTGCTCCTCCTCCATGAACTCCTGGCATCACCACCTTCTTCCTCCATGGTCCACTCCTTTCAAGGCCACCTTTAAAATCCTTCCTGACACATTCCCATTCTGATTGGCTGGTATCTTAGTCCAAATCTGGATGGTCACTGTATGCAGGAGTTTTCTCTCACAGACATTTATCAATAGTTTTGTTCTGGGCACTGGGGCACTGGGCCCCATGCGGGAATACTTCCTAACTTATCCCAGAATCAGTGGCCAATACTTGTTTTGATTTTTATTAGTAACTGAATAGTTGTTTAGGGGCTTCCCTGGTGGTTCAGACTATGAAGAATCTGCTTGCAATTCAGGAGACCCAGGTTCAATCCCTGGTCTGCAGAAGGGAATGGCTACCCACTCCAGTATGCTTGCTTGGAGAATTCCGTGGACAGAGGAGCCTGGGCTCCTCTGGTGGGCTACAGTCCATGAGGTCACAAAGACTAGGACACAACTGAGTGACTTAACATTTTCAGTTCAATAGTTCTTCAAGTTTTGTAGTGCCAGTCAAATTTTGTTCTTTTTAGGTTTAAATTAAAGGGGACTTTCATATAAATAATCTCATGATTAGGATAACATGCAACCCATGTTATGTCAAATATTGGTAGCTAGCAATTTACATGTGTACGACTAATGATTGTTAAATGAGGTGGAAAATTTAACTGAAGGGAAACCATTAATTTGAATGAACAGAGAATCAGACAGTTTTTGGGTTTAGAGATGAGCTTACCTAATATAGCATTGTGTTTAAGAGGTCAGGCTGATTTTGGTTTACTTTCTTTAACTATAAATGAGGATAATCACCTGGAAGATACGTATTAATACATTATTTGCAGAATAAAGAAAAGTGGGAAATCCAATAGGGAGAAGTTCTTTACTTTTTAATTGGAGTGCAATTGCTTACAGTGTTGTGTTAGTTTCTGCTGTGCAATGAATGAATCAGCTATATGTATACACATATCCCCTCCCTTTTGAGTCTCTCTGCCACCCGCTTCATCCCACCCCTCTAGGTCATCACAGAGCATGCTGAGCTCCCTGAGCTATACAGCAGCTTCCCACTAGCTAGCCATTGGACACATGGCAGTATATATGTGCCAATTTGTCCTAGTTATTAAAATAAAAAGACTAACTGTAGGAGCACAGACTAAAGTGATTTAAAGGAATGTTCGTATCCCACATCCCCAGGATGTGTTCATAAGTTTATGTGTTACTGACAAGGCAAGATACACAACTAATCCAAACATCTACCTGTAAGGAGTGGTACATACACAGAAACCAACTTAGAATAAGGGAAGAAATGAAATTGTTGTGGGACAAAGTGGTTATTCTCAGTACACCCTCTACACCCAATCTTTTGCTTTATTTTTTCCGAAATCTAAGCACCATCTAATACATTATTTTAATTATTTATTAATCTGCCTTTCTGTACCTGGAGATACTTTTTCTTCTTCTTTTTTTTTTAATGAGGGTGGGGTTTTTTTGGTCTGTTTTTTGTATTACCTCAAAGTGTGAATAGCACATGGCCAATGTTAAATAAATTTTGTGTTAAATAACTAAATTCGGGGAGATTTCTCTTCTAGTGGACTTCTTTTATAAGCAAGTCTACTTCTAAAGCTTTTCTACAAAAGATGAAGTTAACAAATTACTTTTTTAAAAAAGTCTCAGGTTGAACTTTTTAAAGTTCACATTCTTTCAAACAACATGTTTCTTGAAGACTGCTTGTTTGCAGACGAAAAAAAAAGAGATGCACCATGTACCCTCCTTTTCAGAACACATCTCAGCTTTATTGCTGGTGCTTCTGACAAGATGATTCATAAAGACCGTGTCCTTTTCCAAAGATGAAGAAACACACAACCAAGCTAGTTTTTCACTCAAGTCAGAGGCAGCAAGAGTAACACAGGAAAAGGCAAAGTAAAAGATGCTAAAATTTAAAAGAATTCTATCTTTGGCTTGACTCTGTGAGTAAAGAAAGTAGTAAACACATACTCATCCTGATAGTAGATTGTGGGGTAACAAGCATGATTATCGCCTGTCAAGGATATAATGCATCTCTAAAGTAACAGGATGCATCTGTTTAAAAGTTTCTATATGCAGTGACAGATGGCGAGAAAACTTTGAAATTCCATCTTCAACAGAGCTTTGTACTATAACAATTAACCTCCAAACTGACCTTGTTGTTGTTTTAGCTGCTATTTTACCTTCTTTCCGTTACTGAAGTACAGCTGATTTACAGTGCTGTGTTAGTTTCAGGTGCACAGCAAAGTGACTCCATTTTCTGTGCAAATATATTTTTTCAGACTACTTTCCACTATAAGTTATTATAAGATAGTGAATATCACTCCCTGCGTTATACAGGAAATCCTTTTTCCTATCTATTTTGTTATAGTAGTTTGTGTGTTCATAGCAGCACTATTTACACAACCAATCATGAAAACAACCTAAGTGCCCATCAAAGGGTTATTGGTTTAAGAATATGTGGGTGTGTGCACAAGAGTGTGTGTGTGTGTGTGTGTGTGTGTGTATGGGACTTTCCAGGTGGCTCAGTGGGTAAAGAATCATCTGAAATGCAAGAGATGTGGGTTTGACCTCCAGGTGGAGAAGATGCCCTGGAGGAGGGCATGGCGACCTGCTCCAGTATTCTTGCCTGGAGAATGGACAGAAGAGCCTGGAGAGCTACAGTCCATGGGGTTGCAAAGAGTCAGACATGACTGAAGTGACTGAGCATGCGTGTACTTGTGTGTGTGTGTTCAGTTACTTCAGTCATGTCCAACTCTGTGCGATCCTATGGACTATGGCGCAACAAGCTTCTCTGTCCATGGGATTCTCCAGGCAAGAATACCACAGAGGGTTGCCATTCTCTTCTCCAGGGGATCTTCCCGACCCAGGCATCAAACCTGAGTCTCTTCTGTCTCCTGCATTGGCAGGTGGGTTAGTGTCTGTGTGTGTGTGTGTGTGTGTGTGTGTGTGCATGATGGCATATTAACCGTGAAAAAGAATGAAATGTTGCCATTTACAGCAACTGAATGGACTAAAAGACTATAAGAAGTGAAGTCAGACAGAGAGACAAAAATGTCATATCACTCATTTGTGGAATCTAAAAAATTATATAAATGAATCTACATAAAAAACAGGAGCAGGCTCAAAGACAGATGGTAAACTTGTGGTTCGGTTCAGTTCAGTTCAGTCGCTCAGTCGTGTCCGACTCTTTGCGACCCCATGAATGGCCGCACGCCAGGCCTCCCTGTCCATCACCAACTCCCGGAGTTCACTCAGACTCGTGTCCATCGAGTCAGTGATGCCATCCAGCCATCTCATCCTCGGTCGCCCCCTTCTCCTCCTGCCCCCAATCCCTCCCAGCATCAAAGTCTTTTCCAATGAGTCAACTCTTCACATGAGGTGGCCAAAGTACTGGAGTTTCAGCTGTAGTGTCATTCCTTCCAAAGAAATCCCAGGGCTGATATCTTTCAGAATGGACTGGCCGGATCTCTTTGCAGTCCAAGGGACTCTCAAGAGTCTTCTCCAACACCACAGTTCAAAAGCATCAATTCTTCAGCACTCAGCCTTCTTCACAGTCCAACTCTCACATCCATACATGACCACAGGAAAAACCATAGCCTTGACTAGACGGACCTTAGTCGGCAAAGTAATGTCTCTGCTTTTGAATATGCTATCTAGGTTGGTCACAACTTTTCTTCCAAGGAGTAAGCTTCTTTTAATTTCATGGCTGCAATCACCATCTGCAGTGATTTTGGAGCCCCCCAAAATAAAGTCTGACACTGTTTCCACTGTTTCCCCATCTATTTTCCATGGAGCGATGGGACCGGATGCCATGATCTTCGTTTTCTGAATGTTGAGCTTTAAGCCAATTTTTTCACTCTCCTCTTTTACTTTCATCAAGAGGCTTTTTATTTCCTCTTCACTTTCTGCCATAAGGGTGGTGTCATCTGCATATCTGAGGTTATTGATATTTCTCCTGGCAATCTTGATTCCAGCTTGTGTTTCTACCAGTCCAGCATTTCTCCTGATGTACTCTGCATGTAAGTTAAATAAGCAGGGTGACAATATACAGCCTTGATGTACTCCTTTCCCTATTTGGAACCAGTCTGTTGTTCCATGTCCAGTTCTAACTGTTGCTTCCTGGCCTGCATACAGATTTCTCAAGAGGCAGGTTAGGTGGTCTGGTATTCGCATTTCTTCCAGAATTTTCCACAGTTTATTGTGATCCACACAGTCAAAGACTTTGGCATAGTCAAGAAAGCAGAAATAGATGTTTTTCTGGAACTCTCATGCTTTTTCCATGATCCAGCGGATGTTGGCAATTTGATCTCTGGTTCCTCTGCCTTTTCTAAAACCAGCTTGAACATCTGGAAGTTCACGGTTCACGTACTGCGGAAGCCTGGCTTGGAGAATTTTGAGCATTACTTTACTAGCATGTGAGATAAGTGCAATTGTGTGATAGTTTGAGCATTCTTTGGCATTGCCTTTCTTTGGGATTGGAATGAAAACTGACCTTTTCCAGTCCTGTGGCCATTGCTGAGTTTTCCAAATTGCTGGCATATTGAGTGCAGCACTTTCACAGCATCATCTTTCAGGATTTGAAATAGTTCCACTGGAATTCCATCACTTCCACTAGCTTTGTTCATAGTGATGCTTTCTGAGGCCCACTTGAGTTCACTTTCCAAGATGTCTGGCTCTAGATGAGTGATCACACCATCATGATTATCCGGGTCGTGAAGATCCTTTTTGTACAGTTCTTCTGTGTATGCTTGCCATCTCTTCTTAATATCTTCTGCTTCTGTTAGGTCCATACCATTTCTGTCCTTTATCGAGCCCATCTTTGCATGAAATGTTCCCTTGATATCTCTAATTTTCTTGAAGAGATCTCTAGTCTTTCCCATTCTGTTCCTTTCCTCTATTTCTTTGCATTGATCGCTGAAGAAGGCTTTCTTATCTCTTCTTGCTATTCTTTGGAACTCTGCATTTAGATGCTTATATCTTTCCTTTTCTCCTTTGCTTTTCGCTTCTCTTCTTTTTACAGCTATTTGTAAGGCTTCCCCAGACAGCCATTTTGCTTTTTTGCATTTCTTTTACATGGGGATGGTCTTGATCCCTGTCTCCTGTACAATGTCATGAACCTCATTCCATAGTTCATCAGGCACTGTATCTATCAGATCTAGGCTCTTAAATCTATTTCTCACTTCCACGGTATAATCATAAGGGATTTGATTTAGGTCATACCTGAATGGTCTAGTGGTTTTCCCTGCTTTCTTCAATTAAGTCTGAATTTGGTAATAAGGAGTTCATGATCTGAGCCACAGTCAGCTCCTAGTCTTGTTTTTGCTGACTGTATAGAGCTTCTCCATCTTTTGCTGCAGAGAATATAATCAATCTGATTTCGGTGTTGACCATCTGGTGATGTCCATGTGTAGAGTCTTCTCTTGTGTTGTTGGAAGAGGGTGTTTGCTATGACCGGTGCATTTTCTTGGCAAAACTCTATTAGTCTTTGCCCTTCTTCATTCTGCATTCCAAGGCCAAATTTGCCTGTTACTCCAGGTGTTTCTTGACTTCCTGCTTTTGCATTCCAGTCCCCTATAATGAAAAGGACATCTATTTTGCATGTTAGTTCTAAAAGGTCTTGTAGGTCTTCATAGAATGGTTCAACTTCAGCTTCTTCAGCGTTACTGGTTGGGGCATAGACTTGGATTACTGTGATACTGAATGGTTTGCCTTGGAAACGAACAGAGATCATTCTGTCATTTTTGAGACTGCATCCAAGTACTGCATTTCAGACTCTTTTGTTGAGCATGATGGCTACTCCATTTCTTCTGAGGGATTCCTGCCCACAGTAGCAGATATAATGGTCATCTGAGTTAAATTCACCCATTCCAGTCCATTTTAGTTCACTGATTCCTAGAATGTTGACATTCACTCTTGCTATCTCCTGTTTGCCCACTTCCAATTTGCCTTGATTCATAGACCTGACATTCCAGGTTCCTATGCAATATTGCTCTTTACAGCATCAGACCTTGCTTCTATCACCATTCACATCCACAGCTGGGTATTGTTTTTGCTTTGGCAAAACTTGTGGTTACCAAAGGAGAAAGGGAAAGGATAAATTTGGGGTATGGAATTATTTTGATGGCTTTCAATTTGTGGATATTGGAGTTAAAGTTTTGATAGTGAGAATGTATTACTTTGAAAACAAACTACAGCAAAAGGCTCCTCAATTCTAAGACACTTGACTCATCCAAATAAAATTGACTGAGAATATTTTAAGACATCTTATAGCTACATAAAAATCTCAATAATTTTAATGAACTGAGGGAAAAGTAAGCCTGGATATAAATGCCATATCTAATATGATAAAATGAACAAACGTTTCACTCCTTCAAACAATAAGTACTGTGGGTCCTTAAAACACATACTATCAGATAACAAAGGTCACCACCCATTAGAATACTTTAATTAAAAAACATGGAATGATGACAGGAGTATTAAAAAAAAACACAGGAAACAGGATGGCAGAATCAGGAGGCACCCTAAGGGGTCAGAAGTCTCAGGCTGAAGTTCTGATGCAGACCTGACTGGCCACTTCTTGGATAAAAGGTGATCCTAAACACCTCTCTCATACTGACCACCATGATGAGCCCTGTGAGTGCAGAGGTGAAACAGACACAGCATCTTTGCCACAAACCTACATTCATGGTGATAAATTCCAACTTGGGATACACAGTCCAGAATTTCAACGAACAGACTATGTAAGCACTTTACACAAAATGTCACAGAGCCTTATAAACTCCTCTGGCCTATGCAGCACCAAGAGCCCCTTCCCCCTTTAAAGAAGAGTAATACTCCGAATTTCTTTTGAGGACCCACTCTTTGTCCATGTGATGGGAGTGCAGCACACACTCCCTCCAACAGTCCCCTCAGGGCTGACCACATAAACTGGTTCAAAATTAGGCAGTCATATAAACCAAGTTGATGAAATGCAATCCTAGGATTTTTGCTAAAACTGTAAGAAAGAAGATACTCCCAGTCAACCAAGAATGGTAGGTATGTGCCCAGAGCCGCCGTCTCGTCACGACTTTGGGAGAAGCTCTCATTCAACCAAGCCAGCCATGACCGAGGAAAAGAGAATCAAGAGATGGAGAGTAACAGAGCCCTACAGAGTTTGTTGGAACAGCTGGAGCCATCCTCTCTTGAAACCATAAACCCTGAACTTTTTGGAGATATGTGCCAATACTGCTTGCCTTTTGCTAATTTAGCTTGACTTGGGTTACTGTCACTTGGGATCAAAAATGTCTTGACTAAGTAAACGTCTTTCTGAGCTTCAGATACTTGACCTGTAAAACTAGGAGGTTGTCTCTCTCAAATACCTTACAATTCTGCCACTCCTATTACAACACTGTATCATCTATCTTACAGGGTTACTGAGGTGATCAAATGAGATAGTGTCTAGGAAAGTATGTTGTCAGTTAAAAGAGTATGAGGGTTTTTGAAAATAATAATATTCGTGTGTGTGTGTGTGTTGGAAAAACGTTAGGCTCTGGAATCTATCCATCTATAACACAGTTATGTAAGAAGCACAGGGCTTCCCTGGTGGCTCAGTGGTAAAAAATCTGCCTGCCAATGTAGGAGACGTGGGTTTAATCCCTGGGTCAGGAAGATCCCCTGGAGAAGGCAATGGCAAGCCACTCCAGCATTCTTGCCTGGGAAATCCCATAGACAAACAATCCATGGGGTTGCAAAGAGTTAGACACAATTTAGAGACTAAATGACAATAACAATAAGGAGTACAGACTCAGAAAACAAACGTGAGACAGGTCTTGCTCTCCAAGGAAATGATGGGGTTTATTAAATACAAAGGTTTATACTAACCACATCCTGTCTTCCTAAGTTCATTACCACACTTCTTGTTTAAAAAAATAGTGTCCATTATTTTTGACATTTTTTCCTTGTAAAAATAACATTAAAGGGCTCCTTGGGGATGTTTTGCAAACACTTTCAATCACTGATCACTGACCCAGGAGAAAAAAAAAGTCAAGGTGTTTCTTTAGGAGGAATCAGCCTTCTAATAATTCCTGATGGGACAAACGGGCTTTACAAAGATGAAAGTGGGCTTCCCTGGTGACTCAATGGTAAACAATCTCCCTGCAATGCAGGAGACCAGGGTTCAATCCTTGGGTCAGGAAGATCTTCCAGAGAAAGGAATGGTAACCCACTCCAGTATTCTTGTCTGGAGAATCCCATCGACAGAGGAGCCTAGTAGGCTATAGTCCTTGGGGTCACAAAGAGTCACACATGACTGAGTGTCTAATACTTTTACTTTTCAAAGATGGAAGGAATACAGAAATGAACAAAAATAGAAAAGAAGTCTGTTAGAGGGTCATTCTAAATTTGATCTCTTTCTCTCTTCAGGCATCCTAACATTCATGAGGATGAATGATAAAATAATAAAATTAACATAAAATTAGAAAAATTAAAAGATCCAGTTTTGTGAGTCCCCTGCAGAGGAGGATCAGCTTGTGCTCTGGATGCTGTATGGGGCAAGGATCTGCTGGAAGGCAGCAATGGACCAGAAACGGGTGTGCAGGGTTCAGGCAGGCTGGTTGGAACTCAACAGTTGACCAAATAGGCCAGCAGCCTAGAGAAGACCTTGGCCTGGCCCATCATAAGACAGGGAGGATTAACTTGCAGGGGCCCCTCAAAGTTCTCTATGGCTCATGACAAAGCCTGTGCCGATGGTAATGCAAGGATACTGCCTAAGCATCCAGGGATAGGAGTACAAGTAAAGAGTCACCAAGAAACCAGGGATGTAGGGACAGACCATGGGGGAGCCAAAGTCAAGGAAAAGTGGGGAGGGGGTTAGGGGAGCGTGAGTCTGGCTTATAATTCAGGGAACCCCTTATGTCAACTGGTCATGACAACTGCTGTCCTCTTCCTCATCATCATCGTCATTATCATCAGCAGCAGCAGCATGGCAAGCCATTTCCATGCAACTCCCTACATGCTGGCTATGGCCCAAGCCTAGACTTACGTGTCCTTACTGAACTCTCATAAAAAGTCAGTGCGGGGAGGGCAGGGGGGACTACGATAATCCCCTCTGGCAGTTGAGGGAGTTTCTTCTCTATTTACCCACTGCACTTTGGAGCAATGATGGTGAATAGGTCTGGCCAACTCTCCAGGGTACTGAAAGCTTCTGGAGGATAGACGCAGGCTTTTCATTTTTGAGGATTACAAGGTCTAGCACTTGAAGAACAGTAAATTCTTTTTTTAAAAAACCCTTAATTTATTTTTCTGGCCAATTCTCTGCAAGGCATGTGGAATCTTAGTTTCCTGACCAGGGATAAAACATGCGCCCCCTGTATTAGAAACGTGGAGTCTTAACTGCTGGATCACCAGGGAAGTTACCACAGAACAACAAATTCTTGATAATGATTTTTTCCTGAATGAAAAAATGAATGAATGAAGGGGGACACGCGAGGAAAGAACCAGGAGAACCAGCATGTTCTATTTTGAAGTGCATGGTCAATAGACATGGGGATCTTAGAGGCTGAGGACTAACCAGAAGAGTGGCTGCTCTCAGATTTGTGTGCCCAGAGAGCAGCTCTAATGGGGGCACCTCAGTCCAGGAAGTGGGGTTTCATCAGAAGATTCTGTTTTCCTAGCTAGCTCTGGACACTTTCTTTCTTTGGGCCCTTCTTGTACTAGAGAAGCCGAATAAACGGACACTTCAGGGAACATCATAGTAACCAAGAGCTGGGGGCAGGCACTGCGAGTATCTGACATGAAGCATTCCAATGGCCTGGGGCTTTCTGGTGTCAGGTCACCTGAAGGGTCAGGATGCTTCTGGAGCATCTCTTGGCTAAGAAGGCTCTGGAAAGCTGGGTCAAGGCAAGGGCCTCTCTCCCCATTTCTCAGACTTTGTGTTCCCAAAGGCTTCCTATATCTCTGCCTCCCCTCTCAGCAAACTTTTTGGGTGTACCAACTCCCAGTGTCTTGGGAGTTTTCTTAGAAAGTTTTAGAAACACACCCTGGCTTCAGGATACACAGCCGAAGGACTTTACGGGCCAGCAGATTCCAAATGCACCCAGTCCACTCTGGGCTCAGATCTTAAAATTATCCTGAGGGACCACAGGACAACAGCCTCACATACGAGGCACATGCCAGGGGATCTAAGGTGTTGTTCCCGAACCCTCATGCCCTAAGCTTTTCAAAACATCTATTATCTGCTGATTTTCAAGGTAGTGCGGTTCAATATAAACTTAATGCAAGCTTGAAATGCAAGATCACTTATAATTTCTTCCTTTCCAGTAGCCACAGTAAGAAAAGATAAACAGATGAAATAAATTCATAAAACATGAATTAATAATATATTTTATTTAACCTAATCGATCTCAATACTATTATTTATCATGTAATCAATATAAAAAATTATCCATGAGAGTTTTACATTTTTCCACATATTTAGATCTTGAAATCTGGTGTGTATATCACACAACACATCTCAACTTGGAGAATCTCTATTTCAGGTATCTACTAGCCATGTGTCACTATCACATTGCATAGCATATGCCGAATGCACACTATTGTAACAATTATGAAAACAATTTTCATGAGATACAACATTTCGTTGTGTGACAAATCCTGTTTCTTGTCCTCTACCGCATCTCTTATCCTGGTAAATGACACATCACCCCCAGTCCAGACGCCTCGCTGCTGTCCTGGACTTATTCATTCAGTCCCACACCCTATTGCCCACCAATTCCTTCACATGCTAATGGCTACTGCCTCCCTTTACAACCACGTCATGTCTTGCTCTAAACTCTGCATTTGTCCCAGTGTTAACTGTGCATTAGACTTCTGTATTCTCATCTCACACTCCCTTGGTCCACTTTTCTGATTTTTCTTTTTGCTTTTTAAAAAGCAAAATCCCCCATTAGAGCCCTCTGCTAATTCTTTTCAATCCCTGTAGCGTTGCTAAGGATCTTCGTGAAAGGATCTGCAGCCTGCTTCTCTAGCCCTGTCTCACCACTCCTGTTTGTAAAGCTCCAGCCACACAGAACAACAAGGAGAACCAGAACATCCCAGTCTGCCCTGAAATCCATGCCTTTGCTCCCTGTACCACTCTTGCCCGGGATGCTGTGAATTGTCATTAGTTTACCTGTTAATCTCCTCTACTGCTCTGAGAACTCCTTAAGGAAGAGATGGGTCTTGCTGGTCTTTGACTCTGTAACACTGAACAAGTAACTGAACACTGAAGGCACACAATGAATGAATGGAGGAATGAAAAGCTAAATTCAAGAAACTGTAGTTTGAGATGTGACTTCATCATTTTCTAGTTACATAACCACAGACAAGTGACTAAACCTCTCCAAACATCAGATTCCTCACCTATAAAATCGGAATTATAATGTTTGTCCTACTAATTGCACATGCCTATAAACTGCTATATAAATTATCATATATAAATCTATATAGTTTGTAAAAATACTTATATAATTTATATGTACTTATGTATAAAATGAATATATACATGTGCGTGCAGGCACGAGTGCATGTTCAGTCGCTTCAGTCATGTCCACCTCTTTGCGACCCCATGGACTGTGGCCTGCCAAGGCTCCTCTGTGCATGGGATTCTCCAGGCAAGAATACTGGAGTGGGTTGCCATGCCCTCCTCCAGGGGATCTTCCTGACCCAGGGACTGAACCTGTGTCTCCTGTGTCTCCTGCTTTGCAGGCAGGTTCTTTACTGCTGAGCCACCAGGGAAGCCACATACATCTATTTATCTATCTATCTATATATCTATAGGTTTCCCAGGTGGTACATGTGAAACATATATATATATATATATATATATATATATATAGAGAGAGAGAGAGAGAGAGAGAGAGAGAGAGAGAGAGAGAGAGAGAGAGAGTGGCCTGGCAAATCTCTAAAGCCATTCCCTTCCTCCTTCCTTTTCCAAAAAAGGCTAAGATTTTGTCCAAAAAAAGTTAATCAACACCAGTTATAAAAGCATTAACCATCTGGACCACTTAGCTGTTACAGACAATTTTCTTCAGGTCAAGAGATTCCTCAATATAACTCTCAGCTGTAAACTGTGAATTAAGTCAAAAGAAGTGTTCAGATACAGAATGCAGTCTACATGAAAAATACTAATTGAAGAAAGATGGGGATATCTTTAAATACAAGTCCCGAACTAAAGATGTTTAGTATTGAGTATAATAAAAACATTCATTGAATGACACACATTGTCTTATGATAAGCATGTTGATATAAAAGATAGAAAACAGACAAAAGCAGACAGGGGTATCTGCCTTGAAGAGTTTAAGATCATGATCCAAATAAATGAATCAAGAAAGAGTTCTCAACAGTATATATCTACTTACCCATAGTGAAGTAAATATAACTGGGGTTTTGAGTCTTTTAGGCAGGCTTCATGGAAGAAGCAAGGTTTGGAAGACAGCACGCAATTTGCATTTGTAGTTAGAAAAAATAAATCACTACATGCTGGATCAGAAATGCAATATACACAAAAGTTAACTGAAAATGGATTAAAGACTTGAATGTAATACCTGAAACCATAAAATTCCTAAAAGACAACAGAGGTAGTGACCTCCCTGACACTGGTTTTAGTGATGTTTTGTGGATCTCAATCCCAGACAAGGGAAACAAAAGCAAAAGTAAACAGATGTGACCACATGAAACTAAAAGGAAAGGAAAGGTTTGCACAGCGAAGGAAACCGTTTTTCAAAAAGAAAAAGCAACCTACTGAGTGGGAGAAGTTATTTGCAAAAGATATATTCAAATAGTCATTAATACCAAAAATATATAAAGAACTCATGTAACTTAATAACAACAACAACAGCCCACTTAAAAAATGAGCAGAAGATCTGAATAGACATTTTTCCAAAGAAGATACACAGATAGTCGAAAGGCACGTGAAAGCATGCTCAACATCACAATTATCAGGGAAATTCAAATCAAAACCACAATGAGATATCACCTCACATCTGTTCAAATAGATACTATTGAAAAGACAGGAAATAAATATTGGAGAGGGTGCAGAAAAGGAAATTCTTGTGTACTGTTGCTAAGAATGTAAATTGGTGCAGCCACTATGGAAAAAAGACTATGGGGACTCTCCAAAAAATTAAGACGAGAACTACTATATGGTCCAGTGATTCCACTTCTGCAAATTTGTCTAAAAAAACATGAAAACACTAATTCAAAATATACACATCCTATGCATCCCTATGCTCACTGCAGTATTATTTACAACAGCCAAGATATGAAACAACCTAAGTGCCCATGATGAATGAATGGATAAAGAGGATGTAGAATATATACAAAACAGAATACTACTCAGCCATAAAAAGAATGAAATCCTGCCTTTGCTACAACATGGATGGATCTTGAAGATAGTCAGTGAAATAAGTCAGATGAAGAAGGACAAATATCATATGATTTTACAAAAAAAATGAACACATAAAGTAAAACAAAATAAATCCATAGATACAGAGATGAGATTAGTGGTTACCAGAGGGAAAAGGGATTAGGGGGGGCAAGCAAAATGGTTGAAGGGAGTCAGCTGTATGGTGAGGCGTGGTAACTAGACTTGCGCTGGTTATCACTTTGGAGTGTATACAGATTTCAAATTGTAATTCTGTACATTTGAAACTTACATAATTAAAAAATGCAATACAGTGGAGTCGATTTATGTTACAAATTTAACTAACATCATTACAGCAACTTTGAGTTCTCACCCTCTCCCTCCCTTCCTCTCTCTGTCTCTCATTCTACAGGAGTTCTCAGTTTTTGTTTGATTCTCATCAGGTGAACACTTTACCATATTGAAGATGATTCTGTATTTGATTATAATCCAGCCCTTATGTTTTGGCTGGCTATTTTATCTGGGCAGCCCAAGAAATAAAAGATTGGTCAGGGGAAATTTTGAGTTTATGAGATTTTTGCCTCACCTTCTAAGTTCATTTTTTTTAATTTAAAAAAAATTTTGCCTTATAAGGAAAATAGTCTATTTTACTTAGTGGGATTTGACCATTTTCTTTCTTTTTGGAGTACAATTGATTTACAATGTTGCTTAGTTTCTGCTGTATAGCAGAGTGAACCAGTCATATCCACTCTTTTTTAGATTCTACTCTGATATAGGTCATTACAGAGTATTGAGTAGAGTTCCCTGTACTACACAGTAGGTTCATATTAGCAACCTATTATATATATATATATATATATATATATATATATATATATATATATAGTGACTTCTCTGGTGGCTCAGATGGTAAAGCATCTGCCTACAATGTGGGAGACACGGGTTCAATCCCTGGGTCAGGCAGATCTCCTGGAGAAGGCAGTGGCAACCCACTCCAGTATTCTTGCCTGGAGAATCCCATGGATGGAGGAGCCTGGTAGGCTACAGTCCATGGGGTTGCAAAGAGTCGAACACGACTGAATATCTTCACTTCACTTCATATATATACAGTAGTGTGTATATGCCAAGCCCTATTTCCCATTTTATCTCTCCCCTGCCCCACCCTCCACTTTTCCCCTTGGTAACATTTTAGAACTAACTTCACATGCTCAGCTCCAGGGCAACTACTACTAAAACTGCACTTTCTAAACCAATTCTGAAAATGTCATTTCTGACCATAAGGGCCTTCTTTAAGCAACAGGCATTCAGTTGCTTGCATCTGTGGTCCTGGCTAAATAAGGACACAAACTAGTAGAAACATTAGGTTTGTGAAAATCCTATAATGTATGGTTAGGCCCAAAAGGAGAAAGTATCAAATGGACACACTAGATTTTTCTTTCATAAAAAAATTAAAAAAGCCTAAATATTTAATCAAAAATAAAATAGGAAAAGTTTACTTTCAAGTCCTTACAAGATTTAAGAGAATATATACACTTTCAAAAGGTAGTTACATCCATCAACTTCTGCCTTTCCCAATGGTTTTTAATGGCTGTAAAATCAAGACTGGAATTCTACAATGCCCCAGAATGCCCTTGCTCACTCATTCTTTCATATTTTTGGTTGTGAGTTCCAACGGTCAATAAAAGTTCTCTTTCCTGGCATCTTTTAAATTCCAAATTAACCCTCCTCTTGGCTTCATATCTCAGAAGTGATATGAAGTTAAAGTGAAATAAAATATAGTTTTACCTCAGAAGTGACAGTAAAGCTAGTCCCCAGTAAGAAAAGGTTTTCTGCAGACCTGCTCTCTGAACTTGTCTGGAGAGGGAATTACGGGAGCTTAATTGACCAAAAGGGAGCCACAGGAGGAGGAAATATTTCGCAGAAGCATAAGTTAATGGATGTGCACCAACTAAGTCCTGCTGCTTACGGGAAGCATCACAAACTGGTGAGCTGATGGAAATGCAAAGTTGTAAAGCCACAGCCAAATCTAAGGGGCATCTTCTAAGTAGGAAATTAGAGACTCATTGATATAATTCACGGCATATGACAGCTCTGGATAAATTCACACCCTGTCCTTTCCCTCTCTCCCTCCCTCTGCTTTCCATTATCAGTCTCTCAGCAGGGTTTGGATTTCGACTTTGGCAGCAATAGACAGAACTGGAAACGAGTGTGCATTGCAAATCAGCATATGCCCTCATGTCATAATCTCATCCTTGTACATCAGACACAGATTCCATGTATACTGCTGCACTTAGTCAATTCTCTTTCATTACAGCTATAATTTCTCACCTATTTCAGGAGTTTATTTTGTGTAAACTTTCAGAAAGCCTCACTTGTTTGAGGAGGTTCAGATGAAACAAAAATCTGAGTAGAGAGCTAAGTGGGTGCTTTCTTCTCTGGCACTGCAATCTCACTCTCATTCCACCCCTTCCACTGCTCAGATGATGTCAGTCAGGGCTCAACTTGTTGAGGGACAAAACGCAAGGCCATCTATCACCATTACTTAGAAATCTCATCTAGCAAAGGATTTACGATCTGCTCGTTTCAGAGGAGATTAAAAATACTCCAAAGATTGAATAAAGCACGTCTGGTGATGCATAAAAATGAGATGGATTTCAAAAAAGACCCAGGGCTGACAGCACTTGGTCAGAAATGCCACATTGCCATGCCAACATGGACAGGGTTTTTCTGGGACAGCAAGGCACCACAGCTGAGAGGTATTTGAAGAGTGGCCAGTTCCCAGAGCACTGCAGAGGCAGTCAGAACAGCATAGCGGTTAAGAGTTGCTGGCTTTGGAAACAGATTGCCAGGGTTTGAATAAGGGTATGACTGGGACCATTTATTAAGTAGCCCCAATGTGCCTAGTTATTCATAGAATTATTATAAGGATTAAATGACTTAAGGCTTATACCTAGAAGCCCCTAGAACAGTATCCAACATATAGTAAAGCTATATGCGTGTGCTGTATGAAGTCACTTCAGTCATGTCCAACTCTTTGCAGCCCTATGGCAGGCCTCCCAGGTGCCTCCGTCCATGGGGATTCTCACCAGTCAAGAATACTGGAGTGGGTTCCCATGGCCCCCTCCAGGGATTTTTCTGACCCAAAAATCGAACCCGTGCCTCCTGTGGCTCCTGCATTGCACGCGGATTCTTTACCACTGAGCCACGGGGGAAGTCATAAATATCTGCAAAACCAGTAGTAGCCTAACTCACAAGATTTCAGAAAGGGTAAAAGGAGTTACTGTGAATCAAGTCTTTTAGAGTAGTGCTTAGTATATGTACTAAGAGCCTTTGCTATTATTCTTTAAAAATATATTTTATTGAAGTACAGCTGGTTTTTACACTGCTGTGCTAATGTTGTGTTAATGTTTTCTGCTGCACACCGAAGTGGTTTGGTTATATATGTATATATAATATACATATATTTTTTCATATTCTTTTCCATTATGGTTTATCCCAGGATATTGAATACAGTTTCCTATGCTATACCTTAGGACCTCGTTGCTTTTCCATCCCATGTATAATAGTTTGCATCTGCTAATTCCCAACTCCCACTCCTTCCCTCCTCCACCCTCCTCCTTGGCAACCATAAAACTGTTCTCTAGGTCTGTGAGTCTGTTTCTGTTTTGTAAATAAGTTCATTTGTGCCACGTCTTAGGTTCCACATATAAATGATACCACATGGTATTTGTCTTTCTGACTTTCTTCACTTAATAGATAATCTCTAAGTCCATCCACGTTGCTGCAAGTTAGTCATTGCTATTACAGATGTTGCTGTTAGAATCATAACAATAATCAGTAGTAGTACTACTGCTGCTGCTGCTGCTAAGTCGCTTCAGTTGTGTCCGACTCTGTGTGACCCCATAGATGGCAGCCCACAAACGTGGTATGTCTCCCATCCCAAGAGTCATGTCTTCAGCTTACCAATCACAGGCTGACATCTCAACTCAGGTTGAGACAAACTGGCAACTCAAGGGTCACACACGACATGTAGGTACACCCGTTTTGCCTCAACTTTGTAGGACTCTGAATGAGTTCCACACTTTTGAAGTTTCTGCAGTTCAATTAAAATTATGGATTTGGGCAGAACCTTTTAAACCAACTAATATTCCTTTGAAAATTAAAAAAAAATAAAGTGGCAAATTGAGAACTTATTAGATTAAAAAATTGTTCATTGTTCTACGCAAATAGATTCTTCCCTAGTTTAAAAATGTCTGGAAATGTTTTACTTTCTTCAAAAAGAATATACGTTTTCCTTGCAAAAAAAAAAGAATTTGTGGCTCTTCTTGGAAGAATGAGAGGTCATCCTACACTGGCTCTGCACTCCTGCTGACTCTCAGCTGGGGCTGAGCAAGAGTGGCCCCTCAGATGTTTGGTGCATAAATGACGCAGCTTACCCCAGTCCACCCCCCAACCAGGTTGCCTTCTTTCAGTGTTATCTGGCTGGTTCTGTGCGCACTTGTGTTTGCTGCCCCTGCCACCCTCCAATCTCTTCTAGGACTCCTTGGGTACCATGCTCTCATAAAGACTGCTCCGCAGTCACCCGGATGAGGGCCCAGGTCCCTGGTGATGCCAGCCCTGAGCAGATAGCATCTGATTGATCTCACCCGCCTGTCCTGAGCACACCTCGCTGCTTTCACCTTTCTGAATGTAGTGGGGAGGGGGGCAGGTCTGGCTGTCCTATTCTCCGCCTGTACTTCTCCCCGCTGTGTCCCATGCACCCCCTCATCCCCTCTGCCATCACCCCCTGCCTTCCCTTCACAGCTGATCAAGTGAAGGCTGGATGATTATCCCTTCTCTTCTGTGCTTTTATCTTTTTTGTTTAGTTTTAATTAATTAAAAAGTTTCTAAATTTACATTTTTATAGGCTATTGTAAATAAAAATAAATTGTATACTTGAAAAAAAAAAAGAATGTTCCTTATGACCTTTACTCCATCTGAGAATCTACTTAAAGTTAGGGAAACTTTCCCCAGTAAAATACACACAAATTCATATGCTCACACCACATGATAATTCCAGAGGGATCATGGACCGCCTAAAAGTTTTCCCCCTACTCATGGGAAAACTTCCAGTTCTAAGGGTTTACTCATGGACAAGAAAAGTCCACCAATCCTCACTCTTCCTTAGATGACTACTGTGTGCTCCAGGGGGTTGGGTGCTAATGTATTTAAAATAAGGTAAGCTATGCAGATGCATAGACTGAAGGATATGCTTAGCAAAGGAGAAGGCGACAGCACCCCACTCCAGTGTTCTTGCCTGGAGAATCCCATGGACGGAGGAGCCTGGTGGGCTGCAGTCCATGGGGTCGCGAAGAGTCGGACACGACTGAGCGACTTCACTTTCACTTTTCACTTTCATGCATTGGAGGAGGAAATGGCAACCCACTCCAGTGTTCTTGCCTGGAGAATCCCAGGGATGGCGGAGCCTGATGGGCTGCCGTCTATGGGGCAGCACAGAGTCGGACACGACTAAAGCGACTTAGCAGCAGCAGCATGCTTAGGAAAATTAAATGCTTTGAATTGATGGTGAGTTTAGTGGTTGATTTGATTTCAGTCAAATCTGACATCTTTAAAATAAAATCATCATATGAGCTTGCTGTCTCATTTCACCGCCTAAACACGTCTCAGCTCCATCCCCTTTTCTCCACGTCCTGTCTTCTCACTGCCAGGGTCACCGCTAGCCCAAAGGGTAGCACTGTGTGCATCACAGAACCACAGCTCTTCTTCAAGACATTTTACTGCCATCTGCTGGGGGAAAGTGCCATACTAACTACGTACTATTCACCACGTATGAGAATGGCACTACCTGAACAAGGGGTCCTGAAGTTCTGTAAAGCTGCATGAGAGTTTCCAGCATGATCTGTGTTGTAAGCCTCCCTAACTTGTGTTGGTTATTATTACCCCAAGGCTGTTTGTTACCTTAGTGGGGCAGCAAAGAGGAGTGCTGATGAGCTGTGTTGTTCTAAGATTTTTTTTAAAACATTATTTTGACTCCATTTTGACTTTTGGACTCCATGAAAAGCTGCAAAAATAAAACAGACTTTCCATGAGTCCCAGACTTCCCCAAAAGAGTTTTGGTTTTATAGCCATACACAGCAGGGTGTCAATCATGGTTCCAACAAGATTTTGGCAGATGAGCACAGGTCACAGTCAATGCCCAATGTGCATATGTTGTTATCATTTGGTAGCACTGGTTTCCTTAATTATTAATAAGGATAGTATAAAATCTAGTATAAGAGAAAGTAGCTAAGTCGTGTCTGACTCTTTGCGACCCCATGGACTAAAACAGTCCATGGACTTCTCCAGGCAAGAATACTGGAGTGGGTAGCCGTTCCTTTCTGCAGGGTATCTTCCCAACCCAGGGATCAAACCCAGGTCTCCCCCATTGCAGGCATATTCTTCACCAGCTGAGCCACAAGGGAAGCCCAGTATAAAGATTATATTAAATTTCATAGAAAGTATTCAGCATACTGCTTGACATACAGAAACATTTATTGTTGATACTGGTGGTGATATAACCTATTGTTACTATTTCTGTGGTCTAATGTTCTCCCCTAACCCACAGTTCTCTAGCATACTGTCATTCCAGTTTTCTAGGTATAAAACCACAAGTAATCATTACTACGGAGAAGGAAATGGCAACCCACTCCAGTTTCTTGTCTGGAAAATCACATGGACAGAGGAGCCTGGTGGGCTACAGTCCATGGGGTCACAAAGAGTCTGACATGACTGAGCAACTAACACACACACACACACACACAATCATTACTAATGAGATGTTTTCATACCCCAGGAGGTAGATGACATGACATGTGACCAATTTTTGGATGATTGTACTTAGCATGACAATGACCAGGACATACCCAGAAGCTAAAGGCAGAACCAGCTCCAGGCTAGGGGTATGACTAATAGGGACCTTCTACTTTTCGATCTCATCTGAGAGTTGACATCCCTCTGGAGCTCTGAAGTCTTATTGGCTATTACTGTTGCTGTTTTAATTTCATAAAAGAAAGTCAACTCTTGTTAGAATAAGAGAGAAAGGCACCTCCCAGTCATCCATCCCTACCCAAGCCATAAAGTCCCACTGCAGTGAGGGGTGTTAGACTCAATAGGAGGAATGGGCAGCTTAAAAGATTGGTTCCAGGAAAAGGCTCTGATCTCTGGAAGCGGGGGTGGGGACAGGTCACAGGTGAAGAGGAGCCTTGCTCTTAGAAGGGAAGACACTCCTTAAGCATTCCCAAACTGCTGACATGGCATGTGATCTAAGCTTTTCCTTTAGAGCATCTGTTTACACAAATTCTGACCAGGTGGCCAACTCTTTTCCTCTGCTCTCAGCAATAGTATGCAGGACAGAGAACACCTGTTCTGGAAATGGACTGATTAGCCGGAGGTTGGCACACACAGCATGGGCTAGGGGCCACACGTGTGGAAGAGATCCTGCCACCTTGTCAGCATTTGGCTGCAACTCCTCCTCTTGGCTCTAGTTCACGTCCACCGCTGATGGGGATTGATCCATGAGCATAAATCTGAATGACCCTGCTAGGCATGTGAGAGGTTATTTCCATCTCAAACTGCTACTGTGTGCTCCTACTAGTCTAAAAGCAAATGTTTCAAATGCTGGAGAGACTACTGGAGGTACAAAAGGAGCATGATGATCCTTGTTTGTAGGGAGTTTCTTAGACGGTTACTGAAAATGATAGAAAGCAATGCACGTACTTTTAATGAACACCTTTTCTGCAATGTAATTTACATTTGCAGGATCACTTGAAACAAGCAGCAGTAATTCAGTGGGATACATGTTACATTGGTGCCACCACTAGAAAGTTGTAGAAGCAAAAAGGAAGAAAGAAATTAGAGACACGAGTAGAAACTGGGAACGTTTCCCAGAGGATGTGGAATTGGAGCTGGATCTTCCAGGCTAAGGGATTCTCTGGTGGCTCAGATGGTAGAGTATGCCTGCACTGCGGGAGACCTGGGTTTGATCCCTGTGTTGGGAAGATCTCCTGGAGACTCCCTTAGCTTCAAGGCTAAGTAGAAGTTGGTCCATGAAGGAGAAGGCGGCAAATACTTAAGGTAGAAGAAACAGCACACAACCTGGGGCAGATAAAAATTAAAGAACTCAGTGAAGAGTTCGAAATTATAATTTAGTTAGTGAATTTTGGAGAAGCTAAGGATAAGCAAACACACAGAGCCCCATTTTATTACGAAGACACTGCACCACAATAGCTCCCCGCTGTGGGACTCTACAAATTTCGGTTACTTCCATGTCTCAGGAATGGTTCCTTGACTCGTTGTACATACAGAAATAGACGTCTACCCTATTCAATTTCCTAAACCTACAGAAAATTGCATGCCCCTAGTCATTTAAAAATTTTCTTCTCTGAGTAAAAGAAATTTAGAATACTAATCTAAATACTATTATGGCAGGAGTAACTAAAAAAAAGAAAGTCTGCAAGTTCTTTATTCCCAATAGTCATAAAGGTCAGACACCAAAAGAACATAAAAAGAAAAAATAAATAAATAAAAGGATAATTACAGAAATGTAGATCTAAGCGGGATATTGAACCTTAAACAAACCATTTTTTATGACATCTCAAATATCTTCATCTAGAACAGGTAATGAGCTATGTGTCAGTAAAGAAAGCTGTTAACAAAACACAGCCACCTGGTCCTCAGCCTTGGACTCACCAGGGCTCACTTTTGGTGGCAGGCATGCGTGCTAGGTCGCTTCAGTCATGTTCAACTCTTTGCAGCCCTATGGACTATAGTCTACCAGTCTCCTCTGTCCATGGGATGCTCCAGGCAAGAATCCTGGAGTGGGTTGCTGTTCCCTTCTCCACGGGACCTTCCCAGTGCAGGGATCAAACTCCCATCTCTTATGTCTCCTGCATTGGCAGGTGGCTTCTTTACCACTAGCGCCACCTGGGAGGCCTCACTTTTGGTAGCGGCAATCATAAATTAAAGACCTTACTTTAGGTTGTGTGGTGAATTGCTGGGAAGTGTGCTATCAGCCTGCACTGAACTAAGTGGAAGGTGAGGATGAAAGGCATGCATCTTTCTTTGTCTACTGAAAGCCCTGATTTTGATCTAACTTCCTGGAGAGAGGGTGTAAGTGAAGGAGGAAAGGAACAGGCTGAGCTGACTCCATCTTGAAAAAGAAGGACGCTCCATCTTACATTCCCAGTGAACTCTGGACTATACGCCACTTGCGTTTTCAGTGAACTTTGGACTCTGTGCCTGGTAGCCATGGAGATAATATACCTACAACTGAACAGACCTCCTGGACTGATAAACACCAGCTTCCATACCAAGATCTCCCATCTCCAGAAAGAATGTAATAATCCTCTATGCGGTTAATCACCTTCGTAACCTTTATGGTACCCGCTGGTGTAGGCTACAAT
The DNA here is from genome assembly GCF_042477335.2 of Ovis canadensis. Taxonomy (NCBI): domain Eukaryota; kingdom Metazoa; phylum Chordata; class Mammalia; order Artiodactyla; family Bovidae; genus Ovis; species Ovis canadensis. The sequence continues at coordinate 158,945,852 of NC_091247.1, read as the reverse complement.
GTATAACTAGCTGACCCTTCTGATTATGAATCATGGCTGTAACCTGATTGTATTTCCCCTTAACATTTTCCAGGTTAGGTTTAAGGAATTTGGGGACGGGGGCTTGAGCGCGTACACTTAAAGTATACAAGGTTTTCACAAAAATTGGTCAGGGTCCCTGGCTAAAGAGGAAACTCTGCCTCGGGCCCGCTGGTGTAATAAACTGCACTCCACTATCCACACTGTCCTTCTGAGTGGATTTTGCTTCCTGGAGCGTTTGGCTATAACATAAGGAATATGAAAAGCAATGGGTTTGCAGATATTTTAAGTGACTTATTCTCTTTATAAGAAAAGTACTGACCCTTTTCAAACTACATTTCATGTTGACAGTGCCGACAAATTAATCAGCAGGCAAATCAAGATCCCTCAGTAAAAGGAGGTGGAATAAAAATAAAAGCTTATTGATGCACACACAAGGTGAGAAATCCAAACAATCTAATTGAGAATACAGTAAAAATTAAGTCCTCCCCCAGGTCCTTTCTCCAGAAGCAACTACCTTTGAAAAGAGCTCTTTGGCACCTTTTGTGTTTCCCTATTTCCGTTCCCCTCTAACTCTGAGAGAATCTAATTATAGGAATAAGATCACTAGGCAATTTAAACTAACTTCTGATTTATGCTCTCCTAAATGCACACCATGCATTAGGCTAAATCCACTCTTTTCCTAGATAAAAAGAAGAAAGAATGAAGAATTAAGTAGTTAAAGAATGACTACCCCCAGCAGCCGCCTAGGCATCCTACAGGCAGATCATGCAGACGAGATACCATCTGAAGATAGAGTCAGCCAGTCTGCACACAATCAAGGATGCAGAACCCAACCTCCTTTCTCAATGATGCACAGAGATTCTCCCCTCTGCCACTTCAACCCTTTTCTCTTTAGTAACTGCGTTGGCTGAGCAGAATCTTTGGAGTTGATCTCAGGACACGAGTTTACCTGCTCCCCAGATTGCCAGCTTTTCTGATTAAAGCAACTTTCCTTTCTACTGACACTTGCCTCTTGAATTATTGGCTTTTGAGCGGTGAGCAACTGAACCTGGATTTGGTAACACTGTTATCAGTTTATGGACTACTTCTGGAAAGACATACAGGACATACATAAACATAAATAGATACAGGAGCTTTGGGCTGCCCATAAGAATATTTCTTCATCTCCTGCCTTTACTGCTTTCTTCTTCATCTGGATTCCTCCTATTATCCATAAAGCAGTGCCCCACAGTTAAGTACACAATTCACCTCAATTGTTAAATATTAGCCTTGTCTCCTTGAGGGCAATGGCTTTTACACTCACATCAGAGTGTCAGACACACAGTAGGTGTTCAATAAATACCTGCTGATTAATTACACCTCCTTAAATTAACCTCATGCTAGCTTAAATGGTGCATCTCCTGTAAACCTTTAATAGAACCCATTCACATAGCTGTTACATAGTTACTTTTGCAATAGCTATCTACTTAATTGGTCATCAGTCTCTCTTTAGAACTCCCTTGCTACTAGTACTTGAAAAAAATTATTACTATGGATGCTGGTATTACAGTGAATGCAATCATTCAAAAATCTAAATCTCCAGACATTCAAGTGTTACAATGGTCCTGCAATACAAATTCCAACTCCATTTGGAGAAGTCTGGGTTGTAAATAGATGGAGAAGAGGGGGTACAGATTCCACCAGCAGTACCCCAACAAGGGTATTACTTTTGCCATTTCTACCTATTTACACCAGACTGTATACTCAGTCAGATTAAATTTTAAATGCTGGCAGTATTACGTCCATGATATTCCATTAAAAGGAGACCACCAGGCTCATTTAATTTACTCTTCAAGGGAATGATCTGATCGAGTACCTGAAGAGCCATATATGGAGGATCATGACATTGTACAGGAGGCAGGGATCAAGACCATCCCCAAGAAAAAGAAATGCAAAAAGGCAAAATGGTTGTCTGAGGAGACCTTACAAATAGCAGTGAAAAGAAGAGAAGTGAAACGCAAACGAGAACAGGAAACATATACCCATCTGAATGCAGAGTTCCAAAGAACAGCAAGGAGAGATAAGAAAGCCTTTCTCAGCGATCAATGCAAAGAAATAGAGGAAAACAAGAGAATGGGAAAGACTAGAGATCTCTTCAAGAAAATTAGAGACACCAAGGGAATGTTTCATGCAAAGATGGGCACAAGAAAGGACAGAAATGGTATGGACCTAACAGAAGCAGAAGATATTAAGAAGAGGTGGCAAGAATACACAGAAGAACTATACAAAAAAGATCTTCATTACCCAGATAATCACAATGGTGTGATCACTCACCTAGAGCCAGACATCCAGGAATGCGAAGTCAAGTGGGCCTTAGAAAGCATCACTATGAACAAAGCTAGTGGAGGTGATGGAATTCCAGTTGAGCTGTTTCAAATCCTGAAAGATGATGCTGTGAAAGTTCTGCACTCAATATGCCAGCAAATTTGGAAAACTTAGAAGTGGCCACAGAACTGGAAAAGTTCAGTTTTCATTTCAATCCCAAAGAAAGGCAATGCCAAAGAATGCTCAAACTACTGCACAATTGAACTCATCTCACACACTAGTAAAGTAATGCTCAAAATTCTCCAAGACAGGCTTCAAAAGTACGTGAACCAAAAACTTCCAAATATTCAAGCTGGATTTAGAAAAGGCAGAGGAACCAGGTTGGCTCATCAAAAAAGCAAGAGAGTTCCAGAAAAACATCTCTTTCTGCTGTATTGACTATACCAAAGCCTTCGTATGGATCACAACAAACTGTGGAAAATTCTTCAAGAGATGAGAATACCAGACCACCTGACCTGCCTCCTGAGAAATCTGTATGCAGGTCAGGAAGCAACTCTTAGAACCGGACATGGAACAACAGACTGGTTCCAAATCACCCTGCGTATTTAACTTATGTGCAGAGTACATCATGAGAAACGCTGGGCTGGAAGAAGCACAAGCTGGAATCAAGATTCCTGGGAGAACTATCAATAACCTCAGATATGCAGATGACACCACCCTTATGGCAGAAAGTGAAGAACTAAAGAGTCTCTTGATAAAAGTGAAAGAGGAGAGTGAAAAAGTTGGCTTAAAACTCAACATTCAGAAAATGAAGGTCATGGCATCCGGTCCCATCACTTCATGGCAAATAGATGGGGAGATAATGGAAACAGTGACAGACTTTATTTTTTTGGCCTCCAAAATCATGATGGTGACTGCAGCCATGAAATTCAAAGACGCTTGCTCCTTGGAAGAAAAGTTATGACCAACCTGGACAGCCTACTAAAAAGCAGAGACATTACTTTGCCAACAAAGGTCTGTCTAGTCAAAGCTATGGTTTTTCCAGTGGTCATGTATGGATGTGAGAGTTGGACTAGAAAGAAAGCTGAGCATCAAAGAATTGATGCTTCTGAATTGTGGGGTTGCAGGAGCCTCTTGAGAGTACCTTGGACAGCAAGGAGATCCAACCATTCCATCCGAAAGGAATTCAGTCCAGAATATTCATGGGAAGGACTGATGCTGAAGCTGAAACTCCAATACTTTGGCCACCTGATGTGAAGAGCTGACTCATTTGAAAAGCCCTTGATACTGGGAAAGACTGATGGCAGGATGGTTGGATGGCATCACCGACTCAATGGACATGAGTCTGAGCAAACTTCAGGAGGCCTGGCGTGCTGCAATCCATGGGATTGTAAAGAGTTGGACATGACTGAGGGACTGAACTGAACCGAACCAGGATCATTTAATTGACTCTTCAAGGGAATGAATCTCAGATACTCTGCCCAGGAAAGACTGAATGCCTCTTTTCACTGCGATTCAATATTTTCATCTAATAATGCTCTGGAGTTATGCTATCCTCCCCTAACTTGGGATCTCTTGTGCTAAATTCACTTATTTTGTTCTCTTGACAGCTTCCAATCACAGTTTAAACATCTAGAGTGCTGCTTTCAGGGTAGCAATTTTTGATCCTATTTTTAATGACAACAAAAGTTCTATGAAGGAGTTTATGTATATGGCTCACTCTGTGCATTTTACAAGCCTAAAGAAAATTACATTTCAGAGAAGGTACATATCCAATTACTTGGAAATGAGTTACAACAAAGTGGCCGTAAGAGCCAGTGTAATAAAGACAACCTCAATTAAAAGTCACCATAACAAAGCAAAAAAAAGGAGACATAATACAATGCACATTAATAGCTTATTCAAAAGCTAAATACAGAGTGGGTGGTGGAAAACGGAAGTTTCTTTCATGTAGAAGTTAATGAATCATTCTATTTAACAAGAGGTGGACTAGGAAAGGGTAAAGGTCTCTTCTATAATCAATAGGAAGCGGCAGTTAGAATTCAAGGAAGAAAACAACTCCCAGTTACCTTGTGAAAAATTATTTCAGACAAATCTTGTTAACCTCAATCAGTTGTAAAGAAACACTGAGATGAATGAAGTGAGCCCATGCATACACTTATACCCTCACTCTGGTTACATAAATATTTATTGTGCCACAAACTAAGCTCCTGAGAGACTGAGGTCCTACCAGAAACCTTAGGGGAGTGGACACAATTACACAGCAATGTGGTGACTTCAGGGGCAGGAGGCCTCACAGTCTGGAGGTGGTGGTGGGGATGGAGAGGTGGGGAGGGAGGTAGAAAGAAAGGAACAGGCCAGGTTTCCAGACTTGAGCAAAGATATGGAACCTTGACAGAGGTTGGCCTTCCTGGATTGCGAATGCAATTCAGTTAGTTTTAAGCTTGCTGGCTCGATTTCTGTGTGTGTGTGTGTGTGTGTGTGTGTGTGTGTGTGTGCGTGCACATGCTTGCAATGGGGAGAGCAGAGTCCTTTCTTAGAGTGGATTTCTAAGGCTGTGCCAAAGAATCGGAACTTGCTCTTGAAAGTCATGAACTTCAGGAAGATTTTTAAGCCACCACAGTGGCATGATCACACTTGCATTAAAAAGACAATCAGGTGGCACCAGATGGAGGGGCGGAGGCGTGGGAAGAGAAGGCGAGGCAGCGATCCCTATGGCAGGTACTGAGGACCTGAATAGGAGTAGGGCCTGGGCGGGGGAGAAACAAAGTGGAGTTCAAGGAATATCAATGATAGAGGATCAAAGGGACACTGATGGTTGAGGAGAGAGGCAGAAAGAAGAGCCTAGGATGACACCCAGAGTTTTGGCATGAGTGATTGCTGGAGAGTAGAGCCACTCACGGGATAGGCAATAAACCAGGAGAAACAACCCAAACAACAGGACACATATGTAAATGAGGAGTATCAATTTCAAAGAGAAGCCACGGGCTGGGTGATATTCTGCCTATTAGACATTAATATGCTATAGTCTATGATAAAATCATGCTGCAGGAGAAGGGAATGAGTAGTTATTGTTGAGTAAGTACAGAATTTATGTTTAGAGTGATGAAAAACTTCTTAAAACGGAAGGTAACAATGGTTACACAACATTGTGAACGCATGTAATGCCACTGAATGGTACACTTAAACTGGTTTAAAAACAAAACAAAAACTAAACCACGTGACATAGGTATGAGAAGTACACGTGTGTCAATGAAAGGAAACAGATCTAAAGCAGATCCCAATTCAGAAGGCAGTAGATGGCAACCATACATCAGTACCAAAGAAACAGGCGGTAAAATTGGCTAACTCCTCTAAAATAGTCAATTTAAATACATTGCACAAACATCAAAATAAACTCCTGTTTAATAAGCATAACATATAAAACAAAGAACATAAACTATCTAGAAAAACACTTAGGTGAATATTTAATCTGGGGATAGGGAAACATTTTCAAAGCATAAAAGCAATGGAAGAAATTAGAAAGAAAAAAATCAATAAATGTTCATATTTAAAAATATTAATGTTAAAATAAATAAAAGGTAAATCAGAATGGTGAGGAATTTAACATCAATGTGAAAAAAAGGTTACTCTTACTCCATAAGAATTCACGAGGATCAATAAAAAAGTCATACCATTCACCCAAGAGACTCCTTAGCCAAGTCCCTGTTGAGTGAATTCACGAATGAATGAATGTATCATTGCTGAGTAACAGAATTACAACCTTTAGGTAGTTAGAATAGGAAAGAGTCCAGAATGGCAGTGGCTAAAAGGCAAGGAAGGGAAAAGCCTGCGAAAACAGAACAAAGGAAGGTCCGAGGACCGGAGTGAGGCCCTCAGGTAGAACAATCAGCACTCTTGGCTACTCCAGTTTACTTAGCGCAGGCCCAGGGGGAGGAAAAGACATAAAAAGAGGAGGCAAAGGGCCAGGGGTCTCTCCTTCTCTCTCCAGCGCGTACGCACTCTCTGTGTCTCTCTCTCTTTTCACAACTTTTGGGTCGAAATGCTCTCACGCCTCAAGCATGTATTTTCCTTTATTTTCTAAATAAAACTGATCAATCCGAGAACTATAACACGGACTGTCCAAGAGCTGTGACCTGCCAAGGGCTTAACGTCTGTCACTTCAAATTTTTGTTGAGACAAGACAGAACCAAGGAGAATACACTCCCCTGACACAACCGTGCTTACTTTTCTTTTTTCTCCTAAGATCCGAAGTTGCTCTTACATGACTTTTCCATTCAGAATACCTACAATAAAAGCTATAAAAAAACAGCATCCTTCCATACAATTAGCCTACTGCACTGAAAACTAATGTTATAAATAAACTGTGAGATACTACATAGGATTTAAAACTAATGAAAACATCTGTTTCAGATTCATATTTAACTTTTCGATTGGGGAAAAATGAAAACACACTGAACTACCACTTGAAAGGTGGTTCCCATGCATGCATGAGACTGTTCATGCTCTGACAACTCTGGAACCTTTTCTCTGTCCCAAAGTCTGCATGTTTTTAGAGATGGCCAACATCAGAGCCTGCTTGCTGTGGTTTCTAAGCTGTAGCTGCTGCTCTGAGCACGTCCCAGATTTAGCCATCTCAGGAATTATTTATTACTTCTGCAAGTTTACACACTTATTTTGATGTGTTAAAACATACCATGTAAATAGCAATGTGGATAAAACTCACTTATACTTTCCAACATCTGATTTAAAAGAGTAAACATCATTTTTCTCTGAGAAGCAGCAACCTATGATTTTATGGCCAACTTCATGACTGATTTTTTTAAAAGTGTGCAAATTTGTTCTGGCCTACTTAGAGCAATTGATATTGTCTTTAATAACCCTCTTGGGCACTTCAAATACTATTTATTTTAAAAAGAGGTAGGCTTTTTTGACTCATTTCTCCTTCACAAAGTTGTATAATAGTGAATATACCCATAATCAACCACTCCTAAAATTTCTTTCAGTGCCCTGAACTGAATGCTATCCATTGAAAATCCCTGCATTTTTGCTAAAACAGTCTTCCATCAGTTTTAACATGGTTCCACCTCAATTTATACTATAGTGTTATCTTTCCAGGTCTGGCTTATTCACTTAGTGTAAAGCCCTCCAAGTTCATCCACGATGTTACAAATGGCAGCATTTCCTTCTTTCTCATGGCTGCATAGTATTCCATATATAAGATGCACATATCCTCCTATTTATCTATTCTGTACACTGAACAACAAAATACATGCTGTGCTTGGCCGCTCAGTCATGTCCAACTCTGTGACCCCTGGACTGCAGCTCTGCAGGCCATTCATCCACTGATGGACATTTGTTTCCACACCTAGGCTCTCGCGAATAATGCTACAATCAATAGAGGAACACAGGTGTCTCTTTTAGATCATATGTTTGCTTCCTTTGGATATGTACCCAGAAGTGGGATTGCTGGACCATGGGCCAGTTTTAATTTCTTGCGGAAACTATACTGTTCTCCATAGTCACTGGACCAGTTTACATTCTCACCAACAGGGTCCAACACTGCAAGATGTCACTTATATGTGGAGTCTTAAAGAAAAAGTCAAATTTCTGGAAATAGAGAGTAGAAAGGTGATTGCCGGGGATTGGAGTGAGGGAAACTGGGAGAGGTTGGTAAAGGGGTACCAACTTTCAGTTTTAAGAGAATGTCTGAGGATCTAAGCTTTAATATGGTGCCAGCTGAATTTAACCAAAAGGGGGAGGGTATAAATATTCCAGGTGATAGAAATGTTAATTAATTCGATGGAGGGAATCTCGTCACAATATACTGGATGTCAAATCATCATGTTGTATAGCTTAAATATCTTACAGCTTTATTTGTTGGTTATACCTCAATATAACTAAAAATAGAAAAGAAACAATGGCTAGAGAGAAGCAATGGCTATTAGTATAACAGTCCGCATTCTGAGAAAGTTGCTAACAGTTTAAAGGGCATGTTTTCAGGATCCCTGTTACTGGTTTTTAAAGCATATTCTTCCCCATCCATGCAGCAAATTAAAACAAACTAATCTGAAAGAGGCCTATGCTGTTACAAGGAACAGGTATACAGGACAGCAGCGGAGGGCAGTGAGAAGACAGCACAGAATGGCTAGCTTTTCTCACTGATACAGAAATAGTGCAGACTGTGGTGACTACACACAGTAGGACTGGTGAACAGTTTTTAAGGAAAACCAACAATGACATACTTTTTCATCTTAAGACGTTGTAACAGTTTTTAAAGTTCCTTTGATAATGATTGATGCTTTTGAACTGTGGGGTTGGAGAAGGCTCTTGAGAGTCCCTTGGACTGCAAGATCAAACCAGTCAATCCTAAAGGAAATCAGTCCTGAATATTTATTGGAAGGACTGATACTGAAGCTGAGGCTCCAATACTTTGGCCACCTGATGCAAAGAACTGACTCATTAGAAAAGACTGATATTGGGAAGGATTGAGGGCAGGAGGAGAAGGGGACAACAGAGGCTGAGATGGCTGGATGGCATCACCGACTCAATGGACATGAGTTTGAGCAAGCTCCAGGAGTTGGTGATGGACACAGGGAAGCCTAGTATGCTGCAGTCCATGGGGTCACAAACATTTGGACATGACTGAGCGACTGAACTGAATTTGGTAACGATAGTCACAGGTACAAAGATACGATTTGATACCATTATACTTTAGGGCAGTAATATTACTCTGTGTGTGTGTGTGTGTGTGTGCACGCACACACGCTCAGTCATGTCTGACTCTTCGCAACCTCAGGGACTATAGGCAGGCAAGAACACTGAAGTGGGTTGCCATTTCCAGGAGATATTCCTGATCCAGGGATCAAACCCACATCTCTTGCATTGGCAGGTGGATTCTTTAACACTGCGCCACCTGGAAAGCCCATAATATTATTACTTCTTTGAAATATTAAGATAAATTAGATTTTATATAGCCCTCAAACCTAAACTCATGTTTTATATGTTCATTTAACATTCTTATCCTTTTAATATTTTGTATTAAAAGAAACAATGTTAGGCAGAACAGAAGAATAGACGAATATGCTTATGGATATAAAAAGATAAACTTGTAGCCTGGCCACAACGAAAATATATGAAGTTAGGTTATGTTTATGCTTAGATTACATGTGTATACTTAAAAATTTATATGACTATATATCTTAAAATTTCACAAATTAAAGTCTATATATACTCTTTCACTCTGTGGTAAACTACATTTAGTTGTACTTGACTCCCTCTACTGGCTGATAATATTTTTGATGAAAAAACATCTGTCAAGATTCTGACAGATAAAATAATTATAATTTGTAAAATATGACAAATGAATAACATTACCATGAAACATGAATTTAATAGCTAGAGGGAAATTAAAAGATAATATAACATCAAGAATTAGAATACACACACACAAATAATAAAAAATCTCCTAGGGGCAATAACTATACAGTAAATAAAAGGAAATATTCGAAATAAACTATTTTCAAACAACTTTTAGAGTCTAACTGAGTATTTGGTAATTATATTCAAGGAAAAATAACTTCTTTAAAAACTGAAGTAGAGTCCATTCTGAAGGAGATCAGCCCTGGGATTTCTTTGGAAGGAATGATGCTAAAGCTGAAACTCCAGTCCTTTGGCCACCTCATGCCAAGAGTTGACTCATTGGAAAAGACTCTGATGCTGGGAGGGATTGGGGGCAGGAAGAGAAGGGGACGACCGAGGATGAGATGGCTGGATGGCATCACGGACTCGATGGACGTGAGTCTGAGTGAACTCCGGGAGTTGGTGATGGACAGGGAGGCCTGGCGTGCTGCGATTCATGGGGTCGCAAAGAGTCGGACATTACTGAGCGACTGAACTGAACTGAACTGAGAGTTGATTTACAATGTCATGTTAGTCTCAGGTGTACAGCACAGTGATTCAGTTATACATATATATGTATATCTGTAAATACGCGTGTATATATGTACACATACACAGATATATATATATTATTTTCCAGACTCTTTTCCTTACAGGTTATTAAAAATATTGTTCCCCGTGCTGTTAAAAATATAGTTTGCTGTGCTATACAGTAAGCTCTTGTTGGTTATCTGTTTTTATATATGATAATGCATGCATGATTAATTGCTTAGTCGTGTCCAACTCTTTGTGACCCCATGGACTGCAGCCCACCAGGCTCCTCTGTCCATGGAATTCTCCAGGGAAGAATACTGGAGTGGGTTGCCATTGGCCTCCTCCAGGGGATCTTCCCAACCCAGGGATTGAATCCAGGTCTCCCACATTGCAGGCAAATTCTTTACCATCTGAGCCACTAGGAAAGCCCAAGAATACTGGAATGGGTAGCCTATCCCTTCTCCAGAGGAGCTTCCTGACCCAGGAATCGAACCACGGTCTCCTGCATTGAGGGTGGATTCTTTACCAACTGAGCTACCAGGGAAGCCCATATGTATAAATTAATCCCGCCTCCTAATTTATCCGTTTCCACCCCACCTTCTCCTTTGGCAATCATGAGTTTGTTTTCTATGTTTCTGGGTCTATCCTGTTAAGGACAAATAGCTTTTTTAAGCAAATGAAAAATGAATGTCTTAAGATCTGGTCAGACCTACAAGAAAAAAAAAGTTTCTCCTCATTTTGTTTTTATCATAGTGACTTGAAAATATTTTAAAGTATATTTATAAAATTGTTGATGATTCAGAAGGAAGGAACATTCATGTACTGTTGATGACTGATTCTGGACCAAAGTGATCTTCAAAGGTGGCCCATGGATTGACTGAAGTTAATCTCTTGTCTACAGATCCCAAACCAAGAGCACCAAAAACTAAGCATTGTTTTTAACCCTTTTGGTGGCAAAATTTGACTTGAGCTAATAAGAGGCAATGTAAGTCTTTATTAGTCCCTAATAAAGGGACTAAGTGTGAATATCCACATTTCTCACTGCAAAAGTATTAACATACTTGATTGGGAAAGGAGTACGTCAAGGCTGTATATTGTCACCCTGCTTATTTAACTTATATGCAGAGTACATCATGAGAAATGCTGGGCTGGATGAAGCACAAGCTGGAATCAAGATTGCCAGGAGAAATATCAATAACCTCAGATATGCAGATGACACCATGCTTATGGCAGAAAGCAAAGCGGAAATCAAGAGCCTCTTGATTAAAGCGAAAGAGGAGAGTGAAAAAACTGGCTTAAAACTCAACATTCAAAAAACTAAGATCATGGCATCCGGTCCCATCACTTCATGGCAAATAGATGGGGAGACAATGGAAATAGTGACAGACTTTATTTTCTTGGGCTCCAAAATCACTGCAGATGGTGACTGCAGCCATGATATTCAGAGACGCTTGCTCCTTGGAAAGAAAGTTATGGCCAACAGAGACATTACTTTGCCAACAAAGGTTGGTCTAGTCAAAGCTATGGTTTTTCCAGTAGTCATGTATGGATGTGAGGTTGGACTATAAACAAAGCTGAGAGCTGAAGAATTGATGCTTTTGAACTGTGGTGTTGGAGGAGACTCTTGAGAGCCCCTTGGACTACAAGGAGATCCAACCAGTCCATCCTAAAGGAGATCAGTCCTGAGTGTTCACTGGAAGGACTGATGCTGAAGCTGAAGCTCCAATACTTTGGCTACCTGATGCAAAGAACTGACTCACTGGAAAAGACCCTGATGCTGGGAAAGATTGAAGGCAAGAGGAGAAGGGGATGACAGAGGATGAGATGGAAAAAAGCTGAGACATTACTTTGCTGACAAAGGTCCATATAGTCAGAGCTACAATCAACCTAGACAGTGCATTAAAAAGCAGAGACATGACTCTGGTTGGATGGCATCACCAACTTGATGGACATGAGTTTGAGCAAGCTCCAGGAGTCGGCGATAGACAGGCAAGCCTGGTGTGCTGTAGTCCATGGGACTGTAAAGAGCAGGACACAACTGAGCAACTGAACTGAACTCAACTCAACTTGACTCCAGGCAGTTACTCCAGAATAAACCTAGGCAATGGGCATATTTGATAACATGCAGGTAATTCAGGGGCCACTGCATTACCTTCTAAAGGCTAGTAATTCAAAACACATCTTCCTCATGGGTTTCTGATGAGGGATTGTGAATGTATAACAAAACAAAACTAAAAGGAGCAAATAACAATATGCACAAAGGACCAAAAACTCCACAGCACAAGTGCAGAAGAGGCACTGAGTGTAATAAGGAATATAATACAACACATAATTTCCTTAATAAAACAGAGTCAGTTAGTTTATAGGGAGTTGCTATTTTTTTAAAATGTCTGCTATTTGCCCAATCTTTCACTACTCATTTTATATAAATTATCTCTTACTTTAAAATAACTATGTAAAGTAAAAATTTTACTCTCATTTTACAGATGGGAATACTGAGGCTTAACATAGTCAAACAATGGATGCGAAGATCATAGCTATTAGGTGGCAGAACCAGGATCTGACCTCAGTTCCTCCTGACTTTCATGACTGCACTTTTACAACTACAGCACCATCAAAAAAGGATTAAAAAGCGATTTGAGTCTAGATCCTGTTAAGAATACCTAAAGGAACTGATCACACTTGAGGAGTGAGGAGTATATGTTCCACCTCAGTAAAGTGTTTTTAAAAATAGAAGAGGGTCAAATTATGTCTTAAGAGAGAAGAGGAAAAGCTCAATAAAGTAAATAAAATACTCTCACTCTTTGGGTGATTGTAAACCAGCCCTGGGAACTCTTAGAATAATAAACAGTCTTTTAAAGAAATAAGTAGAGCCTCTATGTCCAAGACATTTCTAGCTGAGAGGTATGGTTTTCCTTTCCTTCCTCTGGTTTTCCTTTCCACTGGAAATAAGCAGGTCAAACATGATGCTTTTTTCATCTTCTGTAAGTCTGTCTTATTCTTATAGGAAGTTAATATTTATTTGCTGAAACCCATGAATGTGGTAGATGGGTATTTCCAAGCCTAATCAGTTTGTTTCCAAACCTTTACGAGAATTTTTGCACCTCTATAAATAAAATGCAGAAAAACCAATGCACTTACCTTGAGAATTTATTGTTGCTATAGTCCCAGAGTTAATGACCTCAAATACAAAGAAGCAATTCACCCCACTCTCCCTGTCATACACTTTTCAAGTCCTTATGATTAAAGAGAATTTTAACATAAATAATGCATGATCAATAACACAGTACACCAAATTACATTTTAAATATTCATGCAATTCTTTTACAAAATAAAACCACAAGTTGCAATTCAAACTAAGGCTTCTGAAGAGGAAGGGATACAATATATGAACAAGTCTAAACAGTTCTAAAATGAATTTACAGGAGAATCTACCATAGCTTTCTGTCCTTTTAGATCACTTCAGCATAGTTTACGACAGTAGTACAAAGGACATAAGTTTCTGAAAATCCTAGATAATATGGTGTGTTTGGGTCAGATATGGTAGATTTGTCTCTAAAAGCAATCTGTTGTGACTTTATAGAGGATATCTTTTTCTTCATTTTTCAAACATAGTGTTATCATTTACTAGACCAGTATAGAAATAGCTTTGGGTATTGATTTAGAGCTCAGATGGATAACCTCCTCTGGAGCTTGCTTGCTCTGATTCCTGCTTTAAGAACATGTCTTTTCAAAATGTTTGGTTAAACGTGTATTTAGCAGGAAAAGAAGAATATAGGCTCTTAATGAAGGGTATTCCTAAAAGCTTCCATTTAAAAGTAAAAAGCAAACTCCCTAAAGATGGATTCAAAATTGATGCATCTCAGTTATTAGTAAGTGCATGTCCTTGAGAAACACAATTTTATAAATGTCTATATAAAAAGCTAGAGATTTCTAAGAATTTATGAGCATAATTAAATGATCAAGAAGGTTTTCTGAGCAGGGTAAATCTTATCTCATCATAGATCAACAAAAGGTTTTGACATCAAGAAAATTAAAATTTGGCTAAGCCTTGAAATACATCAATAAAACAAAATTCACTGTGCTCCTAAGATACTAAAAGCCTAAAATATGATAGGTAAAAACACATATTTATATTTAATGTTGGGGGGTTTTCTTACAATAATTGAGCTTACCCTGCTGCAAACCTTGGTAAATTTATAAGTCTTATAAATTGAATGACTGTAAATCCAAGGGCATTACACAAGTAATGGATAAAATAAAAATCCACCTACCAAAAATGCCCTCTTGGAACTAGAACTGGCCTATTTGAATCTGCTTCAATTGGTTATACATGAGAAAGTATAACAAATAACATACTGGTTTATGGACTGAGTTTGAGAAAACTCAAAATTATCTGTCAACCTACACAGCAAGGAATCAAAGATCCTTAGTGGGTAAATCAAAGCTGGACCAGTAGCTGCTATGAACAGAAAAAAATCTTAAGTGGTTTAGGACTAGCATCATTTTAAAAAATAAATATTCATGTAAAAATGGGGACTTCCCAGGTGGCACAGTGGTAAAGAACCCGCCTGCCAATGAAGAAGTCTCAAGAGATGCTGGTTTGATCCCTGGGTTGGGAAGATCCCCTGAAGGAGGGCATGGCAACCCACTCTGGTATTTTTGCCTGGAAAATTCTAAGGGCATAGGAGCCTGGAGGGCTATATAGTCCATGGGGTCACAAAGTGCTGGACATGACTGAGCATGCATGCACACATAAAAATATCACATTAGTGAAAAATCAACTGAATTGAGTTATCCAAGAACCGTAGTTTATTTTTTATCTAGCGTCAGGTTTTCTTTTTAAAAAGTAATGATTTTTTAAAATATGGGTGCTTTCAAACTTTGAAATTTAGTACAATCCTATCCATCTCTTACTTCACAAGCAATGAAATGTACTGTATCCAAGCAGTCTGATTTCTGGCCACAATTGTCATTTTTTCATTTTAGGTTAACCTTGGTACTTACTAACTGGGAAAATATTTTATATTAATAAAATCATCATGCAGAAAATGGTACTTTTGGTAAAAGAAAATGGACATTCTTCATGGCTAAAACCTACTAACATTATTAAGAGCCCATAAGAGTTGGACAAGTGGCAAAACCTAAATTTTCAGCATAATACACATTTGGACTTCGAATACAAGGACACTAAAAGAATGATTGAGGTCAGATAGCATATTGAGCATATTGATATGACAGAGATTCTGTTTCCTCTAGGATATCTTTCCATTTCAAACTTGAATTTTGAGGAAACATGTTATTGATACAGCTCAGTTATATTTCCTGGTTATTTGGGCATGAACAAATAAAACCAGCACAAACAAAAGGAGGGTATAGTGATGGAGAAATGCAATGAGTAATAGAAACATGCTTTTACAGACACTGAATTCAAGTTATGGTTTCGGCCCTTGCTACCATATTATGTGAACTGGGGTGGATCACTTTACTCCTAAGACACAGTTTCATCATCCGAAGAATATTGGTCTTAATAAGGTTCTTAGAGTAAATGAGATGATAGCATATAGGAAGTCCTTTACTCTGGCACTTGCTCTGTAGTCCCTAGCATGTGTCACTGTGTAGAGTAATTGAGTTTTGCTTGTTTGTCTTCATCTCTAGCTTGACTGCTTGCTGAGGGCACTCTTTTTCATCTCTATAGCAGATGATTAAATAAAAAAAAATGGTGGCTGGTGTGTGCTGAGAGAACACTACATATTCAAAAAGTTGAAAGTACTTTCATAGACCACGTTTCTTATCTTTATTTTAAGCCTTCGAAGCAGAAAAGACAGAAAATAAACCAGCAGCCTAATTTTTCTTCCACTAAAATAACCTAACTCTGTTCTACTAAAAATTTCCTTCCCTAATTTTTGTCTTTATGACAGTCAATCCTCTTACTGTCTCAAAGGGGAATGAGACAGGAGTCACTACTCACCTACTCACAGTCGAAGCAGAAAGTAGCTAAGAAATTGAGTAGGAATTATTTCTTATGATTCAAATGTTTAGCAACTGGTCTTGTTCCTCAGGATACATTTGTTGATCACCTACTCTGTGTCAGATAGTGTTAGGTACTATGGATTCAGTGATAAGTATGGCGATCTAGGCTCAAGTAATTTAAAATCTAAGGATGCACTGAGGTAGACTATAGTCTGCCTAAGAATCACTTGGGGTACTTGTAAAAAATGCAGATTCTTGGTTTCTTTTTCAGAACAATGGAATCAGAAGTTAGCAAGCTTGTCTCCTGAACTCTCCCTCAGTGCCTTTGCCCAAAGCCCCCCTCCCCTGTCCCTGTGCTGCAGGGCTCATCCAAAATATCTATCACTTTTATCACCTTCCCACTCACTCTTCATTGGCTCAGAGGTTAAAGTGTCTGCCTGCAATGCGGGAGACCTGGGTTTGATCCCTGGGTTGGGAAGATCCCCTGGAGAAAGAAATTGCAACCCACTCCAGTATTCTTGCCTGGAGAACCCCATGGACGGAGGTGCCTGGTGGGCTACAGTCCATAGGGTCGCAAAAAGTCGGACATGACTGAGCAAGCGACTTAACTCCCTGTTCATTGTTCCACTCCAAGGCTACCTCCTCCAGGAATCTTTCCTGATTATTCCTGTCCCCCGAGAATTAATTATAGAGTTAATTTCTTCTCTTTCTGACTCTTTGTTTACTTTGAAACCATTCTATCAATTACAAGCTGACCATGCTGATGTGTAATTTATTATTCTACTCCTCCGCTTCCTTTAGTGGTCCACAGGCTCTGTCCACAAACCTAAGTCCCACTCATCTCTTCTTCCCAGGACCTAGCACAGAAACTGCATGCAATGGATGGTAAGGGAACACTTACTGAATTATAACATGGAACAACTGAAAGACAGGTTCCAATTGAAACATACTGAACAATTGAAAGATAGCCCTGATAGATATGTCTGGGACTGTCCTTCATCAGAGACTGGCAGGCATGAAAAAATTCACTGAAATTCATCCTGTTGCCAGCTCAGTGACCCTAGACAGTCAAATTCCCCCAACTACAGGGTTGTTTTGACAAGACCTAGAATAGTATTGTTATTTTAGAATTCCCTACAAGATGTCTTTAGTTGTAATTTCTGAGTTCAGGACTCAGTATTCCAAACCAGTGTGAAAATATATCTTTGTTTCTTTCTCTAAATCTACCCAATGGAGCAGTTTGGTGTGATTTAAATCTAATGATGACTTTTTTAGAAAAGAAAATTAGTAACTTAAGGATTTGTGTTTTTAGGATGTGAAGTGCTTGAAGTAAACATTTTCTATTCACCCTATATTTGTTTAAAATGACAATTTAACTCTCTGAGATACTATGAGCACAAGAGGCTAGAAGAATTAAGGGAAACACATAAGCAGAGAAATCAGTGAAGAATATCAACTGGCTTAATTATCGATCTGACTATCACATGCGTCCTTCACACCTTTCATTTTCTATTCTGTTACTATAAAATTTATGTCAGACTCTAACCTAATACATCACATAATCTTAGTTTGTTTGTAATTGTACCAAATAATGTCTTCAAAGGAGATGAGCATAAAATGTTTACTTCTTTTCTAGTTATGGTAATTATTAAACAGTCACTGCATTTTTCATGCATGGTTTACAGTGAGCATTATTTTATTCAGTATACTATGAGAAAATTGTACATCAAGCTTTATTTGATGAGCAATTATTTATATGACTTCTTCAAGTGTTTCTTCTTCTATATTCACTTGATAAACAGTGTTATCAATCTTCCAGGTGATTAAGTAAGAAAACAGAGAGTGAGCCTACATTCTTCCCTTACCATCCGTCCATCCATGCATACCACCAACCTCACCCATCAGTTAAACTGAGGTTTCATATTTCACAATCCATAAATATCTCACCTAACTCCCAGCTCTCTCCTATGCCTACTTCTGTTGCTCCAGTGCAGGCCTTCCTGTCTCTCTCTCCTCCCTCCTCAGCTGTGGCCAGTGATCTTTCTAATTTCCCAGCTAAAAAGTCTTCAATTCTTTTTAATTGACAAGGGCATGAAAATCTGAACTCTTCAGCAAGGTACACAGAATCTTTTATGATCTGCCTCCCAGGCGAAATTCATACTTGACCCTAGTCCCTCAGACAGCGCTCATTATACTTGCACTTTCTGGAACTTGTCACTTGGTCTCACTCCTCCTTAGACAGAGCGCACGATCCCTGTCTCTAGAACCTTCTCGCTTAATGGACTGACAAACTCCTATTTTATCCATCAGATCTAAGCTTCAGCATAATCCCACACAGCAGTCTTATGACAGTAGTTTCTGCGTCTCTCTCTCCTCTAGATTAAACACCTTATGGCTATAAGTATGTCTTTTCATCTTTGTTGCCCTTAGGTCAAGAGGAGTGCCTGGCATAAGGAAGAAAACCGGTAAACACAGGTTGAATAAATGAACAGCAGTTTACTTCACCCATACCTAAAACTGGTCCTGCTCACAGTTGTGCCAGAAACTATGAAAACACGAAAACATGTAGTAAGTGGGAATACAGGCAGGGTTATAAAGAGCTTATTTTACCCATCTCTCATCATCTCGGCTTCCCTGGTGGCTCAGAGGTTCAAGCGTCTGCCTCCAATGTGGGAAACCCGGGTTCAATCCCTGGGTCAGGAAGATCCCCTGGAGAAGGAAATGGCAACCCACTCCAGTATTCTTGCCTGGAGAATCCCATGGACAGAGGAGCTTGGTAGGCTACAGTCCACGGGGTCACAAAGAGTAGGACACGACTGAGTGACTTCACTTTCACTCATCATCTCTCTCCTCCTTGCCTGTCCTCACTGATTCTACTGTGGGAGCTTTGATGAAGACACTGTAGACCTTAGAGGCTTCAGAAGGGAAGAAACTGACCATTTGAAATGACTTAACAGGGTTTTCCCACAGAAGAACACTCAATAGGCCCAGTCAGTCTCTGGGTATCCCTGTGACCAAAAGGTACATTGCTCAGCTGGTCTGAAGATCTCACTCTCTCATCTATAATTCCTATCATTGATGATGATTTTGAGAAGGATTTATGTCTATTTTGTGGTAAGAAAGATTTGCTATTGCTGATATACAAGGCAAGTTTCCTTATCTAAAAAATGATAATCTACTTTTTTCCCCCTCTGCTATAAAATTCTAATATGATGAAATGAAACTACTTTGAGAAGAATTAAAAATATCAAATTTACTTTATTATTTTTACTCCCAGCTTATGTGAGTTTATTTAATTTGTATTTTTGTTCCCTTTGTTGAGTTTAACTGATTTGAGGAAAACAGGATTTTTGATCAGCAAGGAAGCAACTTAGATGTTTTCATTATTGGTTTTGTGACCTGGATATTTAATACAGCCTCCTGGAGACATAGAGATGCTCGGGTCACTTCTGATCTTGGAAATCAGGCTCCGAAGGAAGCTCGGGAATCTGCAGGTTTATACAAGCTCTGGGGGGCTCCCATAACCTACGAGGTGGAAAATCTGTTTCAGGATCACATCTTTGAGAAGGCTCACCTCTAAGTGGACGCATGTACGATGAACACAGACATTTGGATCCCAGACAGGTAAGATCTGGGAGGCTAAACATGCCTCCCCCACTCTTCAGGACTGCAATCCCAGGAGTCTGACTGGGAGGGATAGTGGAAGAAAGGTGACAGCCTCATAAACTCTACAGTCCCAGCTCTCAGGAGTCTGAGGTATTCTATTTCAGCTATTTTAACAGTCTTTCCTCCTAACCCTTCTCATAGCCAAACACACAGCCTAAGCAAGAAATCAATAAACTTCCCGAGAGCCCGTTTACTATTTAAATAGCTCTGTTTTTAAGACAGAATCAGAATATGTTCCAAGTTCCAAAATCCTTAGTCACAGTGATCTTTATAGAAACAGAACTTATCCTTACATCTGAAATGGTCTTTGTTACCCTATAAATACAAGTCCAGCAAGTTATAGAACACATGTACTTGGAACAGCCTGTTCTCACTCGACAATTTAGGACAGAATTTTACTTTTCTTGACTTTTTGTAGATAGAGGGCAGCATGCACAAGCCAACTGTACCAGCAAAAGCCTGTGTGTCAGTTTTACAGGAAACACTCTAAGACGTCTTTGCAAAATGGTCCTTTTCAACCTCTAAATATTGTTTCATTGTTTACTAATACAATGGGCTATATGACCCAGGGATGTGTTCATTTCTTTGGTTCATAAAATGTATGCATATAATGTCACTCTGGCCCTGGAAAGGGAATACACACAGATGTGATGACAAGCACCATGCCAGAAAAACCAGTAGCTAAAAATGATAACTAATCTTGCCGTACTCTGTCATTATGCAAATCCAAGAAATGTATTGCCAGAGTGATTTATGTCAGTGCAGTTGAAAGACAATTAAAAATGTAATCTTCAGCACATCATTTTAAAATTGCTTCTCTATGGCTGCCTCTGCCTTGTAAGGGTGATGCATATTCAACAGTAATTTTGTTGGTCTTTTCTTTAATTATAAATGATATTGCACTTAAATCCAATGTACGCAATTGACAAAATTAAATTAGTGGGCTTTAAAAGGTATTGATTTTAAAACCAAATAAGACGTCTTAGATGTCTATTTCCCACTTTTGTTTTGGTTAACAGTTATTCTTGGACTAGACAATAACAAATCCATGGTTCTCTAGTATAGGAGATGACTAGAAGGTGCTACCCTGTGTCCTGGGGAAGAAGTGTTCCTGGAGATAACAGTGCTGATGGAATCAGTGCTGATGGGGTCATAACAACATGGCTTGCGTGGAGCTCTGCCTCTGACATCACACTTGGGTAACTGCTCTTCAATTTTCTTCAAATCCCCTGACTAGTTTCCAGTTACCATTCACACAACGGTCAATCTGCCAGGCTACAATGATGCTCTTCATTAATGTCAAAGGATTGCCACCATCCCAATGTCCCACTGATGCTGAGTTACCATAAGTCACTAAAACTGGAGAAATAAGATGAGGGAGGTCCTTCTCTGATGGTTGCCAAGGTTTTTCTAACTTGTTGAGCTTCAGAGCCCACTGTCATTCCCTCCTTCCACAGAGAGAAAACAAAGAGCTAGTGTGGTTAATATTCTGGGGGAAATTGTCTAAGAATTTGGAAAAGAATCTTAAAATAATTGGAATTAAAATTCAAGATTCACCTAAGCTCTTGTTCTAAAGGAGAAAATTTTAAGCTGTTTTCTTGGAGCAATAGGTATTTCCATGATGATTTTTAAAGTTTGAAATACAGTTAGATAAACAAAATAAAACAGATCTCCTTCCTCCAGAAATTCTCAATGTTCTTTGTAAATCTATAAAAAGGGAGATGACATATGCAAGTGATTCCTAAATATCTTTTCCTCTTTCCTCATACAGAACTCTTGAGATCTAGAAGCCTGCAGAATAAATTTGGTAGACAGTACTACAGAGACATGGAGTGACTATATACTTTATTGCTTTATTAGGAAAGTTTTGACATTGAAAAGAAATGCCATTAATATTTATACTAAGAAAATAGCATAAAGTGAGACTATCCTGAATGGGATATATGGTCCTAGCAGCATAAAATAAAATGGAGGGCTAAACATAACAGGAAGGCAATCATAAGACTGTTCCCCAACTTGAAGGCTATAATATTTAAGAAAGATTGGTATTACTTTGTTTTGCTCTAGAAGACAATGATAATAACAACAAAAACAGCAGTAGTAATAAAAGCAACAGGAACAATAGGAGTTGAGCGAAATTGGATGGAGAAAGATGGTTACACAATGTAAAAAGGAAATTTCTAGACATTTGCTGTTGTTCAGTCACTCAGTAATATCCGACTCCTTGCGACCTCATAGACCGCAGCACGCCAGGCCTCCCTGTCCATTGCCAACTCCCGGAGTTCACTCAAACTCATGTCCATTGAGTCAGTGATGCCATCCAGCCATCTCATCCTCTGTGGTCCCCTTCTCCTCCCGCCTTCAATCTTTCCCAGCATCAGAGTCTTTTCAAATGAATCAGTTCTTCACATGAGGTGGCCAAAGTATTGGAGTTTCAGCTTCAGCGTCAGTCCTTCCAATGAATATTCTGGACTGATTTCCTTTAGGATGGACTAGTTAGATCTCCTTGCTGTCCAAGGGACTCTCAAGAATCTCCTCCAACCCCACAGTTCAAAAGCATCAATTCTTCTGCGCTCAGCTTTCTTTGTAGTCCAACTCTCACATCCATACATGACTACTGGAAAAACCTAGCTTTGACTAGACGGACCTTTGTTGGCAAAGTAATGTCTCTGCTTTTTAAAATGCTGTCTAGGTTGGTCGTAACTTTTCTTCCAAGGAGTAAGCACAAGGCTTTGGTTTTAGACATTGGATTCATCCAAAAGGGGAATAAATTCTGTTGGGAAGATGTGCCTCTGCTTTCCTTCCCAAAAGGTGTCCCAACAGACTGGATGTTGATGAATGATGGATACCATTTGAGCATGAAGCATATGCATTCTAAAAACCAACTAATTTTTATAATTCTTTGATTTCACTAATAGGAACTTATTGCAAAGTCCTGAGACATCACCACAATACAATCTAAGTAAACATGATTGTTTCAAGGGAGGACTCAAAATGTATCATAATCCACCTTTTTCTACAGAACCATTTTCCCAAAGGCATACAGAGAAACCAGTACTAAAGAAAGAAACATCTGCAAACTTGAGTAACTGAGTTTCACACAAGTTAAATCACACTGACACTTCGCCATGAGGTTTTGGGTTTTGAAGAAACCTCTGGATTTATGTAAAAATGAAGACTCTGAAAATTCCTAGAGGCAGAGATGTTAAAATTAAAGAATTGGGAGGTTCAGATTTAGGTACAATTTATAGATAAATAAAATGTAAAGCATGAGGAAATTTGCAGGTCACTCTAATTCAGTTTGTTCATTTCTTCATAAGGACACACACCTAGGGATACATAAAATGTCTTGTCCAATATCACACAGTAAATTAAGAGCATAATTGAAATCATAATCTAGCTATGGATCTGTAGGACATGTACAGAAAGTTAAAGTTATTTTACCTATTCTCACATTAGAAAATAGCACATTAACAAATTAAGATGAACTTTCAGGCACTGCGAGGTGCTAAATTCTCTCATTTTGTCAAAATAGGTAGTGATTTATATGGTTTCTACAATAAATCTGTATCCTTCTAGTTTCTAGAAAAGGAAACTCAATATAAAGAAATAATACAGAAGTAATTAATCATTTCAATTTTAATACTCTTTACTAATGATAAATGATAATATAGGATCAAAATCTCTCATTTTACAGGTGGAAAGGTAAATGATAGGACTCAGGTCAAACAACTAAAATGAGAAAAACTGGAATTCTAACCCGTCATGTCACTTGAAGACAAGTACAGTAGTTATTTCCATTTTGTCTGCCTGTTCCCACAATAATTTTTGTTTTTTGCCAATACTATCTTTGACATTTCATTGTTTTGAAGTACTTTCATTGAATCAATAAGGAGAAACAAAACAGGAAACCCTACATTTTTAAGATCCATTTGTCCTCAGGCAAATTGACCCTAAATCAAGTCTGGGGAGCCACAGGTCCTAGGGCAGCACAGCTTTTGGAAAACAAACAAATGAAAGAACATAATCAATTAAATTTTCACACATGGGAATCCCCCACCAAATAAGCATTTCTCCCTTTTTTCAGGTTTGAGAATGCACACAAGAGTTCTGTACACACACCCTCTTTACCATGGAGGGTTTTTTTGAGGCTCTAGAAAGCCACACACTAGCAATGGATCTATGGGCAAAACAATCAGAGATCTTTTATACCAAGAAAAAGGAGAAACAGAGAAAGCAGTTTTCTGGGACAGCTTCAGCACTAGGAATTGAGCACAGCTACCCACTTTGCGGGTCATTCTGCAAACACACATCTGATGAATAAGATACAGTGGATCCACAAAGCGAGCATTTATTTTATGAGGTCAGCGGGCTATAGATTAAGCTGTGATGTGGCAGGGAGAAGATGGGTTAGGGAACAGAAACAAGATGAAACTGGGAAGTGGCGCTTTGTAGAAATGATAGGGGCAGGAGAGCATCAAGCCTGTGTGTCCTAACACCGTGACTCCTCCAGTCCAAAGTCAGTCTGGGAGTCGAGCTAGTGCACAGTTACTTTCAGGAGGCTCTGGGAATTCACACTTGAATAGTGAGAGAAGACGGCTGTACAGAGCTCTGCTAGGTTGGAAATCGCTTTTTGGAAAGCTTCGTCTGGATCTCCCACAGTCAGAGTTTCTGACACCCCTGAATAGGGAGGGTGCTGGCAGTCCTCTCTTAACACAAAGCAGCACTTTTTAGCAAACTGTCCGCATGATGGTTTCATGAAAGTGGGAGCAGATTGTGCCTCTGATACCCAGGGGAACAGACCACTAGGGTGACCTTCCCTCTGTCAGCTCCTGGGCAGGCGGCTCACAGGTGCTGAGCTGCACTGATGTTATACTGAGTGTTTCAGGCAACAGAGGCACAGAGAAATTCGCCTCATCTCAGTTCCTTCTTTCTTCCTTGTCCTACATCATGCTTGTCAGTTGAGCAGAAAACATTTCAGTGAAAAGTTAGCTGGTGGCCTTCAGCTGTTTACCTTCAAACTGATCTCTCAATCACTCATTCAGGGGGCTTTGGTCATCTGATGTCCAAAATGGAGACAAGACTAACAGGCAGCTTCACTGTCTGAGGCTGGTGACCATGTGGTGCTCTGTACCCTAGAACTTTTCCTTTAGAAGTGATTTCCTCTTCCGATGCCCCTTAGTAATAGATAAGTAAAGCTATCGCCACTCTGGGTTTCCCACATCACCATTTGCTGCTTCCCCCCAAAATTCTGGGGAGTTGAGAGAATCTTGGCCTTCAGAAGTGGAAGGGACCATGTCAAAGCAGAGTCCTTCCATGACCCTGAGTCACCCACTGGGAGGACAGCAGGCATGTCCAGCTCCTGACTGCAAGTTACTCTTCCCCATACGTGTGTGTGGGCTCAGGCACTTCAGTCGTGTCCAACTCTTTGTGATCCTATGGGCTATAGCCCGCCAGGCTCCTCTGTCCATGGATTCTCCTGGCAAGAATACTGGAACGGGTTGCTATTTCCTTCTCCAGGGGATCTCTCCAACCCATGGATTGACCCTGCATCTCCTGTGATACAGGCAGATTCCTTACCGCTGAGACACTGGGGAAGCCCCACACTTCCCCATACCATGCACCTATTTCTCTCTGCTTTGTCACTGAATGGAAGTTCACCAATTAGGGATTCCTTTCAGAACAAGAAAATCTTTTAGAAGTACATTTTAAAAAGAAGTAATACATGAGTATTACATAATGTAGAGGCAAAGAAACTAATAAGTTTTAAAATATCAGCTGGAGCTAATCTTGGTATTTGCAGTTTTTTTTTTCTATTATCAGTTCAGTTCAGTCACTCAGTTGTGTCCGCCTCCTTGCGACTTCATGGACTGCAGCATGTCAGGCTTCCCTGTCCATTACCAACTCCCAGAGCTTGCTCAAACTCATGTCCATTGACCGGTGATGCCATCCAAACATCTCATCCTCTGTTATCCTCTCCACCTGCCTTCAATTTTTGCCAGCATCAGGGTCTTTTCTAATGAGTCAGTTCTTTGTATCAGGTGGCCAAAGTATTGGAGCTTCAGCATCAGTCCTTCTAATGAATATTCACAACCAACTTCCTTTAGGATTGACTGTTTTCTTTTCTATTATACATATACATATATTTTTACTATACATACACACACACTCACACAACATGTATATGTACTGCTTTTACAGAAGGAAAATTTTTTCACTTAGTATATTACGAATATCTTTTCAAACTACTAAATTCTGTATGTGCGTATGTGTGTGTGTAAAAATTCACAGGATCAAGGAATGTTAGAGATGGAGAAGATGTACGAGATCATCTGTTCAAACCATGACTGTATATTCGTGTGACTTTGTGACTCCATGAACTAGCCCGCCTGACTCCTCTGTCCACGGAATTGTCCAGGGAGGAATACTGGAGTGGTTTGCTATTCCCTTCTCCAGGGGATCTTCCTGATCCAGGGATCGAACCTGCATCTCCTGCATTGCAGGCAGATTCTTTACCATCTGAGCCACCAGGGAAACTCTCCCTATACATTCTAGTAATCTAGCCGGATCCAGCAATCCTTGGTATTTACCCAAAGGAGTTGAAAACTTATGGGTACATAAAAATCTGCACTCAGATGTTAGAGCAGCTTTATTTGTAACTGCCAAAGCTTGGAAGCAAATAAGATGTCCTCTGTAGGTAAATGGATAAACTGTGGTCCATTCAAATAAACTAAAAAGAAAATGTGCTATCAAGCCATGAAGAGACATGGAGGAAACTTAAATGCATATTACTAAGTGATAAAGCCAGTCTGAAAAGGCTACCTACTACATGATTACAACTATAACATCCTAGAAGAACTATGGAGATATTTAGCTAAAACAGTAAAAAGTTGTTAGGGGTTGTGTGCAGGAGGAATGAAAAGGAGGAGTACAGACGATTTTAGGGCAGTGAAAGTACTCTACAGGTATCATAATAATGAATACACGGAATCACACATACGTCCAAACCCATAAAACGGATACAACCAAGAGTGAACCCTAAAGTAAACTATGGACTTCGGATGATTATGATGTGGTCAGTGTGGGTTCATCAGTTTTAACAAATGCACCACTCTAGAGGGCGCTGCTGGTAATGGGGGAGGCTATGGATGTGTAGGGGAAGAGAGACTATGAGAACTCTTGTGTACCTTTCTGTTAATGTTGCTGTGAACATAAAACTGTTCTAAAAAAGTCTTTTAAAAATGCTGGTAGATATCTTCTGTAGATGTATAACTCATTACTTTTTTGGGACTCAGTTTGAAAAAAACAAAATGCTCATCTAATTAAACCCTTTCTTTTAAGAAGAAGAAAACCGAGGCTCACAAATTGTGTTTTTCTAAGATCACAGAGTGCATAACTGGCATCATTAGGACCAGATCTCCTTGTTCCCATTTTGCACCACCTCTGCATCTCCTAGACACTGTGAATCACTAACCATCGATAGACAGAGACGTCTACGTGTGGGTGTTGTGTGTGCATGTGGTGAGGGTGACGATGGGGGAGCACACAGCACCCCAAAATATAGAGAAAAATGATCAACGTTTTCCATAAGAAAACCAAAAACTAAAGCTAACTTAATATTTATGACTAAATTTTCTCACACAGTTTTATCATTTTCTAAGGTGGCAGGTCCAATAAATTTCTACAAATGAATAAAAATCAAGCTATTACAGATACAAGTCAGTAGTCAGGATAACTATAACCACCATACTGTAGAAAATGTCAGATTATCATTCAGTGGATTGGATTTGGATTATCACCCAGAATATATTGACTTTATGAACTTCAGTCACTTTATCCGTAAAACAGAAACAACGGCCCTAAACACCTGAAAGAATGCAAGCCGTAACTCCAACATCCTTTATTCCTTGTCTGCCAGTCCTAGAGCAGCTTGAGTGAGCACCCGAAGTGACTGTACTCCCCACGGTCAGCCCATGACCCAGGCTGCTTCAATCTTGCGGTATGACCATCTCCACATGTGGCTTTCAAGTCAATACAGGAGGAGAAAATGAGCAAGAGGGTGGCACGTTGGTTCTTACCACCGGCCCAGCAGATCACAACAATTACCTGCTCCCCGATCACTGTCTAGATCCAGTAACTGGCCCTACCCAACCGCCAGGGAGCCAGAAAATGTGAGGGTACACAAGGATATGGACAGAGCAGTAAAGCTCTCTCCTCTCCCGGCGAATGATGCCAAAACTGTTAGAAACCAACCAACTACACTGAACCACTATAATTTTTAGAAACCAACTAACTATATTGAGCGATTCTATAACTGTTAGAAACCAACTAAGTATATTGAGCTATTTTTGTGCATATTCCTCAGCTTCACAAGTATAAATCTGTAGCATCATGATTGGTGTTTCTCTTTTTCAAACTGTGATCTGGGGGCATGAACGATAAATTTTCAAAAGCTTAAGCACCTATTTATAATTGGCCTGACCTCTAACAACCAATGAAGCAGACTATCATGGAGCTATAATATTTTATGTCCACAGAGGCACCAAAGTATATCGCAATCTTATAGAGAAACTATACTCTGTTCAGCAGAGTATTTTTAGCACAGTTCTCAAAGCATCACTGAGCTGGAAGAATCTGAGGCAGTAAAGTTAGCTTCATTACTAGCTTCATTTTGTCCATTAAGTAAAATCAGCTGGATCCTAAAATGAAGCGACACCAGTTATCAGAAGCAAAAGCAAATTTCCTCAAGAGACCCAACGTGCCCTTCAGGATACTGGCTGATAGCCTTGGCCTTTAGAATCTATTAAACATACACCATATGTAGTTTGGTGAACTGACCAACTCATTTATATTTCAATACTAACTTATGATTTATTACTAAATATAAAATGTAAAATATCTCTCCCTAAAGACTATAAAAATAAAGAGTTCTCTAAAATACAGCTCAAACCTCCCAAAGTACATATATTCCTTTTTGGATTTCTCTCCATGTAGATCTCTTTTTTTGAATTGGAGTATAATTGCTTTACAAAGTTGTGTTAGTTTCTACTGTACAGCCAAGTGAATCAGCTATATGTGTACATATATCCCCTCCCTCTTGAGCCTCTCCACCCATCCCACTCCTCTAGGTCATCACAGAGCACCGAGCTAAGCTCCATGCTATAGAGCTGCTTCCCACTAGCTATTTATGTCACACATGGCAGTGTATGTATGTAAAGCACTAGCTACAATCACCAGGACATGGAAGCAACCTAAATGTCCAAGGATAGACGAACGGAGAGAGAAGATGTGGTACGTATATACAATGGAATATTACTCCATCTAGAGCTTAAAGCCAGAATTAGATGATTCTGTGCTTGCGTGTGTGAGTGCGTATGGGTATCAAGGGAAAGCATACATTCACTCACAGTGGCAGAATAAAATATTACCTCAAATTTTCAGTTTTCTGTAATAGGATTATAGATCTAAACCTTCACTGCTAACTGCAATGCATCTCAGTGGAAGAGGCGGGATAGACACCCCAGCCTCACTGACTTTGCCCAGTGGAATATGTCAGAAGTCATAGGATGACAGTTCAGAGGTGAGTCCATAAGATGCTCAATCCTCTTGCTCTTCCCCGCAATGGAAGAATATGACCCGGGTAGCTGCCAGGTGCAGAATGAGAGTCACATGGAGCAGATCTGACCCAATCTGCATCAGAAGTAGAGCTCCCCACCACACCATACATCCAGGAGACAGAAATATAAATGGAGATTGTTGTAAGCACTGAAATGTTGGAATTGTCTAATATGCTGTGTTAGTGGAGAAAAACCTAACTGGTATAAATGAGGAAAACACAGAAATAGAATCTTTAAAAAATCTGTTTCCCAAACTACTTCTACAAATTCTCCACTCTTTAAACATATTAGACTCTTGAAAGACGGTAGAAAAATAATAGAAATACCCGGGAAATTAAGAATGATTATCTTGTGAGGATCTATAAGATCAAATATAGAAACTGAAACAGACAAAATGGGTATAGAGATGTGTATGTAAACTCTGAGGAGCTGCTGATATACTTAAAGAAACCCGGGGAAATTCTATATAAACAGAAGGCCAAGAAAAATGTTAACTTTTTAAGCAGTGCTGTTTAAACAAACAGAGATGTTCTTGACCTAAAAGTCCACACATTCAAACAGGTTGACTAATACTTACAGATGTTAGGACTCTGTAGAAGAGACTAGGAACCTGAAACATGAAAACACCACAAGAGACATACTGCCGAGAAAAAAAGATCCACCTTGAGGGCCGACTTGTAACAAAAATGAAATGGAGGAAGAGAATTCAGGTTTTCGTACCTGCATTCATACCTAAATTAATGGTGGCGTGAACACAGCAGGATTTCTTCTGTCTTACAAAAAAAGTTCAGAGCCAGTAAATGCAGGGCTAGATTGTCTCATCACAATGCTCCAGACCCAGGGTCTTTTTCATTTTGCCCCAGAATTCTCAGCACATAAATCTTCCTTTCAGCTCTCAAATGGCTTCCTGCTCTCCAGCCATCACATCCATAGTAAGGAAGCAGAAGAGAGGAAGAGATAGAGAAGATAATACCATTTCTTTGCAGGGCTCTTCCAAGACATGTCATGATACATTTTAGCTTCTGTCATATTATGTCAAGAAACGAAGATCAAGGCATCCAGTCCCATCACTCCATGGCAAACAGATGGGGAAACAACAGCAACAGTGACAGACTTCATTTTCTTGGGCTCCAAAATCACTGCTGATGGTGACTGCAGCCATTAAATTAAAAGACGTTTGTTCCTTGGAAGAAAAGTTATTACCATCCTAGACAGCATATTAAAATGCAGAGACATTTTTTGTTGGCAAAGGTCCATACAGTCAAAGTTATGGTTTTTCCAGTAGTCACGTATGGATGTGAGAGTTGCTCAGAAAGCTGAGTGCGGAAGAATTGATGCTTTTGAACTGTGGTGCTGGAGAAGACTCTTGAGAGTCCCCTGAACTGCAAGGATACCAAACCAGTCCATCCTAAAGGAGATCAGTCCTGAATATTCATTGGAAGGACTGATGCTGAAGCTTCAGCTCCAATACTTTGGCCCCCTGATTCAAAGAACTGACTCATTGGAAAAGACCCTGAAGCTGGGAAGGTTTGAAGCCAGGAGGAGAAGGGAGCAACCGAGGATGAGATGGTTGGATGGCATTGCCGACTCGGGCATGAGTTTGAGAAAGCTCTGGGAGTTGGTCATGGACTGGGAAGCCTGGTGCACTGTAGTTCATGGGGTTGCAAAGAGTAGGACATGACTGAGCAACTGAACTGAACTGAATATTAACTGGAGCTTAGATTCACAGGCAGCTTTAGAGAAATTCACCCAGGTTAAAGACAAACAAACAAACGAGAGCGGGGAGATCCGCTACTAAAGAAGGTGGGAAGGATGGATTTAGGGAAGCAGTAGCCTCTTTTACAGTTTTTGTTTCGTCAAGTTTACAACATATAGACAAGAAACATGGAGGACTTCAATAGTCTGCCCTAAGTCACAAGGCAAGCCAAGGACAGAAATTTCCAGAAATAACATAACAGCATTTAATTTCAAGAACTAAACAAAACACTGCAACACTAAGTTACAGTATCCCAGCATACATAAAACTAAGGTGATATCTATAAACTTTCTTCCCTCCCTCCTTCCTGTCTTGCTTCCTTGCCTCCCTCCCTTCCTTCCTTTCTTAATGCTGATTAACATCCAAAATCCAGTAATCTTTAACATTATCCAAAACATTTTACCAGTCAGATCAAAAAGGGCTGGTGAATTAACTGGATTAAGTAAAAGCTTTACTAATAAGGATCAAATGTAAAACATGGTGACTATAGTTGATAACACTGCATCGTATAACTGAAATTTACTGAGAGTAGAACTTAAATGTTTTCAGCACACACACAGATGGTGATAGACTTGTTAATTAACTCAACTGGAAGAACACTTTCACAATATACATACAGGAACTTTCCTTCACATACACTTTAAATATCTTATAATTTTATATGTCAATTACACCTCTTTAAGATGGAGGGGGAAAAGAAAGAACGCTTTCTTCAAACAAAACATGTTCATCTTAATCACTAGCATTAATGACCTAAATTTCATGAAAATGAGGCACATAATATCATTTGTCTTCTGATATCATTTATCTGGAAGGGTTTTGGTTAACATTAAGATAAACCATATTAACATTAATCTTTTTCTGCATGTAGAATGCTTATTTTGAATGTGCAGAATAATTTATATATGTTATACTCAGCTTTTTCCTATAAATAGCCTGTGGCTTTTCTGTAATGACAATACAAAAGTAAACAGTGAGCATGCTATGGATATTTGATACGTGCCAGGTACCATGCTCTGAGTCTGACATTACTTATTTCACTTTATTTCCTTATCAAAAATAAACCTAGAAGGAGAGACTACTGTATTTGCCAAACTACGGAACAGAAATTTGAAGTGGGCAATTAGCTTATGGTCACACATTACTAAGTGATGAAGATGAAACCAGAATACACATTTAAGTGACTCTGATTGTTAGACACAAGCTTCACCACTGCTCAACTGCAGCACATATCTTAACAAAAATGGTATACATTTTAGAGATAACTAGATAACTGCATATTTGCCTTTATTTTTATATTTTCTGTCTTACCATCTCACTAAATGAATATTCAGAAAGATCTGTCTCTAATTCATCACAAAACCACCATCCAGGAAAATAACTCATATATAATAGCCACAGGATAGTTATGGGATGATTGAATGAAATGTGAAATTATGGCTCAGATGGTAAAGAATCTGTCTGCAATGCAGGAGATCCAGGTACAAATCCTGCAGTCAGGAAGATCCCCTGGAGGAGGAAATGGAAGCCCACTCCAGTATGCTTGCCTGGAGACTTCCAAGGACAGAGGAGCCTGGGAGGTTACAGCCCATGGGGTCACAAAGAGGCTGACACAACTGAGCGACTAACTTTCAGACTTTCACTTTCATCTACTTTCTAATACATGTTTACCATACTAATGCTTTTTGTTATTAAATAACATTTGAAGTCACAAACATTTTCCACACCATATCTAATTTCACCACTCTGAATTTTTATTATAAAATATCATCTATCACTAATGATTAGTGGTGGTTTTAGAATTTCATCAGTTCAGTTCAGTCGCTCAGTCATGTCCGACTCTCTGCAACCCCATGAATCGCAGAATGCCAGGCCTCCCTGTCCATCATCATCTCCTGGAGTTCACTCAAACTCACATCCATCGAGTTGGTGATGCCATCCAGCCATCTCATCCTCTGTCACCCCCTTTTCCTCCTGTCCCCAATCCCTCCCAGTAGCTATAATTATAAATGCCTTAATAGTTGAACTATCTGTACATAGTTTGCTGAAACATTTTAGAAGAATGAATGATTGGTAATGCATTATTTATGGTTTATGATTATATTTGAAAAAAGTGAAATTGAAAGTGTTACCCGCTCAGTTATGTCTGACTCTATGGGACCCTGTGGACTATAGCTCGCCAGGCTCCTCTGTCTATGGAATTCTCCAGGTCAGAATACTGGAGTGGGTAGCCATTTTCTTCTCCATGGGATTATCCTAACCCAGGAATTGAACCTGGGTCTCCCACATTGCAAGCAGATTCTTTACTGTCTGAGCCATCAGGGAAGTCCATGATTATACTGACATTTTCTGTTATTAAAGATCAGCAGCAATTTCCTGATGTTATAAAACTTATCATTTTTTGTCCTAAAATAGATGATTACTTTCAAAAATATATGTAAGTTACACATCTTTTTCCCAAAAGTAGGTTACCCAAAGAAGATAGAAATTGCTAACCTAGAATATGCTTGTTCTTAACAACAAGGCTCAGACCTTAACTGGATGCTAGCCTAAGAATAAGATCCTATAAGGATCATCAAGAAAGAAGACATATATGTATGATTTCCTGTGTCCATTTCCCATGCACAGAGCACAGCACTGAGCTGATATGCAGAGAAGGTGGCTTCTTATTCCAAATTTGCAAAGAACTTATATATAACTTCTGTTTCTTTATGTGTCTTGAGTTGCCAGACCTATCATGGAAAATTTGGAAAATCAATGTCAAAATACAATATTCTATACTCTTGAGAAGGCACCAAATAAATGTGGAAAGCATGATTAACAATGTTAAAATTCATCATTTTTATCCTTGCTTAAGTAACAACAGGAGACTATAAGCCCATTCTTCCAGCTCTGGGGTCAAAAGGAGCCCATGAGGTATTCTATACACATATCTTTCCCCTTAGGGAGAGTTCACTAGATATTTTCTCTGCTGGTGGATTTCATTACTTTAAGGAGAACCCACTGGATCATAGAAAAAACAAGGGAGTTCCAGAAAAACATCTACTTCTGCTTTATTGACTATGCCAAAGCCTTTGACTGTGTGGATCACAAAAAACTCTGCAAAATTCTTAAAGAAATGAGAATATCAGACCACCTCACCTGCCTCCTGAGAAATCTGTATGCAGGTCAAGGAGCAACAGTTAGAACTGGACATAGAAAAGTCGACTAGTTCCAAATTGGGAAAGGAATATGTAAAGGCTGTATATTGTCACCCTGCTTATTTAACTTATATGCAGAGTACATCATGAGAAATGCTGGGCTGGATGAAGCACAAGCTGGAACCAAGATTG
Organism: Ovis canadensis; assembly: GCF_042477335.2. Classification (NCBI taxonomy): domain Eukaryota; kingdom Metazoa; phylum Chordata; class Mammalia; order Artiodactyla; family Bovidae; genus Ovis; species Ovis canadensis. Next base: position 158,911,248 of record NC_091247.1, on the reverse strand, counting down.
CTGGGAGAAATATCAATAACCTCAGATATGCAGATGACACCTCCCTTAATGCAGAAAGCAAAGAGGAACTGAAGAGCCTCTTGATGAAAGTAAAAGAGGAGAGTGAAAAAGCTGGCTTAAAACTCAACATGCCAAAAACTAAGATCATGGCATCCGGTCCCATCACTCCATCACAAATAGACGGGAAACAATGGAAACAGTGACAGACTTTATTTTCTGTCAAAATCACTGCAGATGGTGACTGCAGCCATGAAATTAAAAGATACTTGCTCCTTGGAAGAAAAGTTATGACCAACCTAGATAGCATATTGAAAAGAAGAGATATTACTTTGCCGACAAAGATCCATCTAGTCAAAGCTATGGTTTTTCCAGTAGTCATGTATGGATGTGAGAGTTGGACCATAAAGAAAGCTGAGTGCTGAAGAATTGATGCTTTTGAACTGTGGTGTTGGAGAAGACTCTTGAGAGTTCCTAGGACTGCAAGGAGATCAAACCAATCAATCATAAAGGAAATCAGTCCTAAATATTTACTGGAAGGACTGGTGCTGAAGCTGAAACTCCAATACTTTGGCCACTTGATGCGAAGAGCTGACTCATTGGACAAGTCCCTGATGCTGGGAAAAATTGAAGACAGATGGAGAAGGGGACGACAGAGGATGAGATGGTTGGATGGCATCACCAACTCAATGGACATGAGTCTGAGCAAGCTTCGGGAGTTGGTGATGGACAGGAAGGCCTGTTGTGCTGCAGTCCATGGAATTGCAGAGTCGGACACAACCTGAGCACTGAAATGATTGGATTGCCAAAGATAAAAAAGAATAGATTCTTACAGAATAGATAGCTAAAAGCAAGAGAGAATGAAATAGAATATAAGAAAAAGAGGTCTTTGTTATAATGCCCATTAAAAAGATTAAAAATAAGAAACATTTCTGGACTATCATTAAGTGAGTATTGTAAGATATTGGACTCAGAAAACACTTTATTCTCATCATAATGATGATCATAGTCATTTGGAGTTTCCTGTGTCTTAAATTCAGTTTCATAGATCACGGAATGATGATGCTGTAGCTGCATAAAATTACCTGTGCACAGTTTTGGATAAAAAATTCACTGTTATGGAATATATTGTCCATTTAGACCCCATTTGTGGTCATTTGTAAAGTATTTGCCTTATTTAATAACTGGAATCCCTAATAAATAGGGTGGGAACATGTTACCTAAAAATTTATGAACAATTTATAGAGCATTTCTTTGTGCAATAAACTACAGTAGACAGGAAAATAATCAGGTCATAATAGAGAAAGAAAAACACAAATGGATTGCCATAAGCTAATAACAGCAATAGAATTTATTCATATTAGTGCATGAAATGTGTTGAGCTTTTTATTTTTTAAACATATATGCAGGGGATTTCAGCTTTATAAGAATCCTGTTTTAATTCAAAGGATTAAGAAGTGTAATGTGGAAGAGAATGAAACATTCTTTTTAGCTGGTACTCAAAGTGTCATACCCAAACATGCCACTATCAAATAATTTAAAACACTAAAATACCATAAAAATGTACTTTAAGTATTCAGTGATTCTAAAATTATTAAGCATTGTGCTAGGGCTAAATTTTATCATGATGAAGAGTCATTTTCCTATCAACAGAAAAGAATTACAGCTATCTGCTTATTTATATGCTGCATAAATGTTTGCTGTGGAAAACACAACATGAAGAGAGAGGAATCTACTGTTTCTGTTTGTTTTTGTACAGTGCCAATCATCTCTAACTGCCCATACAGTATAGCTTCTCTCCTTCTTCCTTAACGTAGAACACTGCTTTTTCTGTAGAAATGGTATATTCAGGTGACAAACTGTATGTTTCCTATGTGACTAAGCTCTGGCTAGTAAGATGTGAGTGAAGTTTCTGAATGGGACTTCTGGTGAAAACTCCTTAAAAAGAGGGCTGATTTAGCTAGGATGTGACCCTTTCGTTTAATGTTCTTTCCTCCCTGGGACTTGGATGAGATGGATGTAGCTCTGACGGTTGTTTTGGGGCCACAGGGAACCACCACATGATAAAGATGTCCAAGCTGAAAAAATGAAAGCTGTCTGGATCCCACTGTAGGCGATGGTATCTTCATACATGAATCGCCAACTTCTAAAACAGTTTTCCTCTCATCATGGGGAGAATAAGAATTCTCCCAGTTAACTTTTTTAAAGCCTACTCTCGTTGGGTCTTTATAACCAGCTGCTGTGCTGTGCTCGGTTGTCTGACTCTGTGACCCTATGGACTGCAGCCCACCAGGCTCCTCTGTCCAGGAGATGTTCTAGGCAAGAATACTGGAGTGAGTTGCCAGTTCCTCCTTCAGGGGATCTTCCCGACCCAGGGATCGAACCCCCATCTCTTATGTCTCCTGCATTGGCCGGTTGGATTCTTTACCACTGTGCCACCTGGGGAGCCTTTAACTAGAAGCTGTATAAAATTTCTAACTAATTTATTAGGTAAAGTATGAATAAAATGGATATGACATCCCATGGAAAGAAGAGAGCCCTCTTCAAATTGTAACCAAAATAGCCTGTAGGGTTTTGATCTCACAGAACAATAGGTAAACATTTTATTCTAGGGGAAATCAAAGGAGAAAGAAGTAGCTTCTGTGACATTTCAGGGTTTAGCGTATTGAAAGCCATGGCACTATCACCGCAGGGCATCATTCTGGGCACAGATGCTTATTGCTATTTGCCAGGTTTTCTATATAAGCTGCAACTTGGAGAGGCACAAAGGCAACGTGTGGCCCATGCAGCAAAACAGAAAGAATCAAAGTTGCTTGCTTCATAAATCCTGAGATCGGAAATGGTATATGCACTAATCTCTCAGAGGCCTAGGATAATAAAATTCCTGTTTTAATTACAGCAGCATACTTAAAGTGCCGTCATTAAGGTTGTGCCAGCAATTACTTTTTTACAACCTTATTTTCTAGAGAATAATAAAAACATGTGAGGGACTGATAGCTTGGCCTGAGAGGAGGCATTCCACTCTCCGCCTCCATGTCTTCTCTTGCTTCTGACAAATTGGAAGAGAGGCTGAGCCATGCTCCCTTGAAACTGCAAAGGAGAAAATTCTAAATGAACGGACCTCCAAGTTACTCTCCTTTGATTGTCTGAAACTCAGGTCCGTGAACTGCTGTCACGCTTCAGGATGACAACTGTCGTAACCAACGCTCAAAATGATTAGTGCTTAGGAATCAAAACCGCCTCTCTGAACTGTACTTTAAAGAGGGAAACCAGAGTTATGAAATAGAAGTGCTAATTCTCTTGGTCCACAGATCTACGATGCAATGATTTGTGAGAAAAACAAAATAAGTGAGAGATATAAGACGGGATCAATTCAGATCAATTGTGAAGAGAAAATGACTTCAGAAATGGAACTCCCCCTGGATGGGTGGAAATTAACATCTGAGTTTTGTGAAGGGTGGAAAGAGAGTTATAAATACACAGCAAAAAGGCAGTATTAGCAGATTCTCTACTCGGAAGAAACATCAGTAGAAGAACTGAGGATTAAAGAAGAGTGAAATCTCTCTATAAGATTGATGGTATGTAAAGGCTGCCTTAGGAAGCATCACTACAAACAAAGCTAGTGGAGGTGATGGAATTCCAGTGGAGCTATTTCAAATCCTGAAAGATGATGCTGTGAAAGTGCTGCACTCAATATGCCAGCAAATTTGGAAAACTTAGCAGTGGCCACAGGACTGGAAAAGGTCAGTTTTCATTCCCATCCCAAAGAAAGGCAATGCCAAAGAATGCTCAAACTACTGTGCAACTGCACTCATCTCACACACTAGTAAAGCAATGCTCAAAATTCTCCAAGCCACGCTTCAGTAGTACGTCAACTTCCAGATGTTCAAGCTGGTTTTAGAAAAGGCAGAGGAACCAAAGATCAAATTGCCAACATCCGCTGGATCATCGAAAAAGCAAGGGAGTTCCAGAAAAACATCTATCTCTGCTTTACTGACTATGCCAAAGCCTTTGAATGTGTGGATCACGATAAACTGTGGAAAATTCTGAAAGATATAGGAATACCAGACCACCTGACCTGCCTCTTGAGAAACCTGTATGCAGGTCAGGAAGCAACAGTTAGAACTGGACATGGAACAGACTGGTTCCAAATAGGTAAAGAAGTATGTAAAGACTGTATATCATCACCCTGCTTATTTAACTTAAATGCAGAGTACATCATGAGAAACGCTGGGCTGGAAGAAGCACAAGCGGAAATCAAGATTGCCAGGAGAAATATCAATAAACTCAGATATGCAGATGACACCATCCTTATGGCAGAAAATGAAGAAGAGCTAAAGAGCCTCTTGATAAAAGTGAAAGAGGAGTGTGAAAAAGTTGCCTTAAAGCTCAACATTCAGAAAACTAAGATCATGGCATCTGGTCCCATCACTTCATGGCAAATAGATAGGGAAACAGTAGAAACAGTGTCAGACTTTATTTTGGGGGGGAGCTCCAAAATCACTGCAGATGGTGACCGTAGCCATGAAATTCAAAGACACTTACTCCTTGGAAGAAAAGTTATGACCAACCTAGACAGCATATTAAAAAGCAGAGACGTTACTTTGTCGACAAAGGTCCGTCTAGTCAAGGCTATGGTTTTTCCAGTGGTCATGTATGGATGTGAGAATTGGCCTATAAAGAAAGCTGAGCACTGAAGAATTGATGCTTTTGAACTGTGGTGTTGGAGAAGATTCTTGAGAGTCCCTTGGACTGCAAGGAGATCCAACCATCCATCCTAAAGGAGTCCTGGGTGATAATTGGAAGGACTGATGGTGAAGCTGAAATTCCAATACTTTGGCCACCTGATGCGAAGAGCTGACATCATTTCCTGATGCTGGGAAAGATTGAGGGGAGGAAGAGGGGATGCCAGAGGATGAGATGGTTGGATGGCATCACCGACTCAATGGACATGGGTTTGGGTGGACTCTGGGAGTTGGTGATGGACAGGGAGGCCTGACGTGCTGCAGTTCATGGGGTTGCAAAAGGTTGGACACGACTGAATGGCTGAACTGAATTGAACTAAATGGCTGCATATTATGTCAAGTTTCAATATTTAATAAGTCTAAGTATAATAACTAAAATTTATGAGCATTAGCTGTGAACAGGTGTTTTGATAGCATTTTTACAGTATAAACTCATTGAATACTAGTGACAATCCTAGGAGGTAAGTACTTTTATTATTCCCATTTCACAGGTATGGAAACTGGAGTGAAGAAATGCTCAAACACTTGTCTTTGGAGCAGTGATAGGCAGGAAGAGGTGAACCCTTCTGCCATCCTTCCTGATTCTATTTAAGAGAACATAATTTCTGTGGATTGTGTACAACTCTACTAATAGTAAGCTTTACTATAGCAGACTTCCATGGTTTTATGAAAGAAAGATAAGCAGATTTTCAGATACTCATACAGATATTAAAAGCCATGCATTCACAATGTTGAAACGATAATAAGAATTCTCTGAGGCACAGAAAAGGGACTGGAAGGAGGAAGAATTCTAGACTAAAGTTAAAGGAGCAAAATCATTTGAAGAGACTGTGGAGTCAATACTAAAAACTCTCAGTAGCCCAGTGGCCGTGTTGACAGGGGAGCCTAGAAGGATAACAGGCCCAGAGTCCAGATATAAATTTCTGACTTGCTCCATACTCCCTGGAGACATTCTAAGAATCCTTTATGACAAAGGGGAAAACCTGATGAAACTTGGCGGGAAGATAAAAAGTTTAAGTGGCAGCAGGAGGGGAAAAAGATAGAATAGAGGCGATAAGAGAGGAGAAAGCCTGAGAACAAAGGTGGCAGGAAGGTGGAAAGTAAGGTGTCAGGGGAAAGAAACCATCAAGAAGGGGTCTGAGAAAACAGGCCACATAGGGAGGCTGCAGGGAGACAGAGGCAATCCATCATAAGTGGCGGGCCTTCCAGAAACAAAGGCTGCCATTAGCAAGACAAATCTTTTCATAATCCCATTTCTTATCAATTTCAGCATGAATCCATCCCCAGGGAATAGGCTTCAGCATTAAACAGTCACTCCAGGCTCTCCCCTCCCCTCTTGCCAGGAAGCAAAGCTGGTCCTTAGGATATGACACAGTTAAGTAAGAAGAGGGCTCTTGAGACAGACCTCCACACGGCACCCAGGAAAAGGACAGCGAAGGTGAACTCCATTCTAAGTATTTGAATTGCTACTCCCTGCTGCTAAAAATCCCTAGCAAGAAAAAGTTACATGACAAATGTAAGGAGATACTGGGAAAGAGGTCTGCTAAGTAGATGAATTGGTATCATAAAGACGCGTCAAAATTGGATGAGATCCATTATAGTGTTTAATGGGAAAGAAGTCTTCAAACTGAATATATATCAGTGTTTGCTTTGGCTTTCCCTTGCTTCTCAAGTATTTTTGATGCTGTTGTTGAAACATTCACAAACATCTCAACATTCACAGAGTTTTGCAGACAGACTATTCATTAGGAATCTTCAGGTACATCAGCAAAGAAGTAGCAAAGACTAAGGTTTGAAGAACTGGCCACGATCACACTTACATCTCAGTGACTTACATAAAGCACAGAGCTACAACAAAGGTCAGTGTTCTTCCTTTTGGTACCAAAGGTTCCCAAGTCATTATCCTAAACTGCACAAGCCTCCTTGTCTGCCTAGCTTGCAGTCCATGGTGACTGACTGCCTCTTTCCTTTTCAGGTTCTGTGATACATTCTCTATTTTACCTCTAGTGATTCCCAGGATACTCACCTCTCTTTCACACACTCTCTAGTTTCTCCAGCATAACTTCTATCTCCCGCTTCCTCTCCCTTCAACCTTGTATCCCTTTGAGATTATTATTAAAGGCTAACAATATTGCCACATCTCTTTGCTATGACTTGGACTTTTTTTTACTCTTGTCCCTCCTTAGCTCCCAAATCACTGCAGATGGTGACTGCAGTCATGAAATTAAAAGACTCTTGCTCTTTGGAAGGAGAGCTATGACAGTGTATTAAAAGGCAGAGACATCACATTGCCGACAAAGGTCTGTATAGTGAGAGCTATGGTTTTTCCAGTAGTCAAGTACAGATATGAGAGTTGGATCACAAAAAAAGGCTGAGTGCTGAAGAACTGATGCTTTTGAATTGTGGTGCTGGAGAAGACTCTTTGAGAGTCCCTTGAACTGCAAGGAGGTCCAACCAGTCGATCCTAAAGAAAATCAATCAGGGACGTCCCTGCTGGTCCTGTGGTTAACACTTTGCCTTCCAATGCAGAGGGTGCAGGTTCAATCCCTGGTCAGGGAGCTAAAATCCCATAAGCCCTATGGCCAAGAAACCAGGACATAAACAACATAAGCAATATTGTAAAAAATTCAATAAAGACTTAATTAAAAAAAAAAAAGAAATCAGTCAACCCTGAATAATTACTGGAAGGACTACTGCTAAAGCTGAAGCTCCAATACTTTGGCCATCCGATTCAAACAGCTGACTCACTGGAAAAGACCCTGATGCTGAGAAAGATTGAAGGTGAGAGAGAAGGGTATGACAGAGGATGAGATGATTCGATAGCATCACCCACTCAATGACCATGAATTTGAGCAAACTCCAGGAGATAATGGAGGACAGAGGAGCCTGGTAGGCAGCAGTCCAGGAGTCACAAAGAGTTGGACACAATGTAGCAACTGAACAACAACAACAAATATTTAATAGGCATGCACCATGTGCCAAGTAACATGTTAGGGATTCAGGATATCACAAGAAATAAGGCTGTCTGATTTTATGTCCTCATAAAATCTAAATTTTGTATTTGAAATTTTAATTTTAAATGTGTAAATCTAGTCGAGAAGGCAGACACCAATTAGGTGATTATTTCACCAAGTTGTGATGACATACTGCAAAGGAGAAAGGTAGAATGCAAAGAGAGTACCTAAAACCAGTTCAAAGAAATCAAGGAAAGTTTTACTTGAGAAGAAGGACAGGACAGGGAAGAGGTGGGTGAGGCGGATCCATTTCTGGTCCCCAGGGTTCCTTGGCTGGAAGGTCTCAAGACAGCAAGAAGCACAGATGTTTGAAGACTGGAAAGAAATGCAGAGAGGGACTTGGAGGAGAGGGAACAGAACAAGAGAAGAACTGGTGAGGCAGGCAGGGCTTGGAGCATGACAGCCTTGTAAGCTAAAGACCTGATGTGTTTTATTCCAAGAGAGGGCTTCCCTGATAGCTCAGTTGGTAAAGAATATGCCTGCAATGCAGGAGATACCGGTTCGATTCCTGGGTCAGGAAGATCCCCTGGAGAAGGGATAGGCTACCCACTCCAGTATTCATGGGCTTCCCTTGTGGTTCAGCCAGCAAAGAATCCGCCTGCAATGTGGGAGACCTGAGTTCAATCCCTGTGTTGGGAAGATCCCCTGGAGAAGGGAAAGGCTATCCACTCCAGTATTCTGGCCTGGAGAATTCCATGAACTGTATGGGGCTGCAAGGAGTCAGACACAACTGAGTAACTTTCACCTCACTATTCCAAGAGCAATGTGAAGCCACTGGAGGATTTTAAGCAGGAAGGAGAGGCAAGGTCCAATGTATGTTTTGAGAGAGCATTTTTGTGACATGGAGAAGATGGATCAAGAGAAGCAAGAGAGGACACAGGGGACAAGTAGGCTAAGAGATCACAGAGGCACTCCAGGCAAAAGACAAGGTTGCCAGCAGTGGGAATGAATGGAAATCTCAATTACGGAGAAAACAGGCAACTAATAAATGCCCTTGATGTTTCTCCTACTGCAATAACATGAAGGTGTTAAACTCATGTGGATGGAGGTCTAGTTTCCTACACTACCTCTCAGGCCTCCTAAAAATCCATACTGCCAATTCCTCCTACTCCTGTACATATTCAGGGTTCTTCTGCCTTTTGTTTTGCTCAAATGTTCCTCAAGAACTTTAATCCTGGACCAGGAGAGACTTCAATGTTTGTTCACAGATCGGCATGAGTAGTCAGTGTATTTCCAATGATTACAAACACTTTGCTTGGGTCACGATAAAAATCTGGGCTAAAGGGATCATTCTATTGAAGTCATCAAAGAAGTACACTGTCTACTGTAATACCTGTCAATGGGAAAACTAAGATTAGAAAGTAGATAATACAAATTATTATTAATGTCTACTGAGCTCTTAAAAATATGCCAGGTATTCTAGGTAGATAATCTAATTTAAGCTTCACAGAGCTCCTATAAAGTGGATCCTATATTTAATTTCCATTTTACAGATGACTAGACTGAGGCTTATAAAGTAAAGAAATTTGCACAAAGGCACAGAGAATGATGGAGCCAGTAATTCAATCCTGCAACTCATTTATCTATCTGCTAAGGTACTACACATCTCACAAGAAGAGGCTATTCCTTTTAAAGGAATCTATGGCTCCAAGTCCCACTGACCAGTTAAAAAGGTATTACTGGGATTTCCCATAATCTCAGAGAGTCTCACATTTGTCAAACCAACTATTGAGATTATCATAACTTGACTACTTCTTTGGATGAGTTCTCTTCCTGGAGAGGGAGTCATTTAATAGTCCCCTACTCAGTCCTCTCCCCAACCCCCACTTTCTTGTCTGTAAACTCAACCTCATGTCAGTTTCTGAAACTCAGGGAAGAAAGATTTAAAGAACAATATTGGATCAGCTTTGGAAAAATCAACATCAAGTGAATCTTGCAACAAGCCTCTTGAGGCTCAGTCCTCTGAGCTTGCTGAAGCTCAGTCCTCCGAGCTAGTTTTTACCTGCTATCGGGGCTCTCATTTCTTCATATACAAGTTCTAGTAAACAGATTCCTTCCTGAGTTTCTTTCCCAGCAGCAAGTCCTGTATTCTTAGGATGGTGATCCTGTCTCTTCCAGTTGCCCTCTGCAGTACTGAGTCTGGCATTTTTATCTGAGCTCTTCTTGTAGACGTCCCTGATGTGAATAAAAAGATCTTCAGATATTTCCAGTGTCCAGAAGCCCAGTGACTGGGTGTGGTCTGGTGAAGAGAGGTCCTTGTTACAACGCCTCATATGTTGGACCGCGAATGATGAATATAAATCTGTTTGTTGCCATAACCTCTGGTCTGTGTTCTGCCTGGCCTTCTTGTCCCTACCTCCACCCTATTGTGGGAAAGATCTAATCCCAGGACACGTTCCTCTGTTTTCTCTAGGCATCTAAGTTTAACTGGGTCGTCCCCAGCCTGTCAGTGCCTGTGAGGTGAAAGTGATAATGAATGGACAACAGTGTCGGCATCCATGTAAGGTCCTGACTTCAGCCCAGGGATGTCAGGCCTATAGCCATCCCAGCATCTCTCCCAGAATCTGAACTGTAGCCAGTAACAATTTCTGGCTGCTGGCCCAAGGCATAGAAGGGTTGAAACTTGAGTTCTAATGCCAAGAGTGCTTTTCACTCATTAAAAGCACTCATGGAAAAATCACTTAGCCTTCTGTTGATTCATCCCATTCGAAGACTTCAGGGCCAAAACATGGGGAGGTAAATGAAGATGGTGTTTGCATAAAGTTATAAAAGCTGTTAATATTTATTAAGCACTTATGTGCCAGACACTGTGCTAAATACTTTGAATAATTATCTCATTTAATTCTCACAACAATCCACTGAGTAGTTATTATAATTACCTTGATGTTAACATTTGAGGTAAGTTAGACTTGGAAAGAGAACTTGTCTAAGATCACAGAGCTAGGACATGAGTTAGGAGCCAGCCAAAGTCCTCATTCTCAGTTCTGGGTGGAAGGGTTCATACTTTCTCTCAGCATGGTTGCAGGTACTGAAGATATGGATATGGACACATATGTTTTAAATGTATGTAATTTTGAATTTCAAAGTTAAAAATGTAACTGAAGAATAAAAAACCAATTTGACTAAGTCTTCTGGAATCTATGAGAAAGGAAGATGAATGATGAATGGTGAAGAAAGCTGCTCAGAAAAACAGCCCCACTCTTCAACAAATCATTCACAGCTCTCTTTTTCAAGAAAGATGCAACACCTACTTTTACTAATAGGGATAAAGAGAATTATTCTAAATCAATTTATTCTCCTAGGTGTTTTTGTATGGTGTATCTATCAATAATGAAAATCTGATAGGATTTTTTTTTTTTTTACTTAAGAAGTATTTAAAAATCCTTTATTTCAGAGAATTGTCTCCAGGGCCTGTCCATAAAAATATTTCTCCAGTTATGCTGTTCATTCTCTTTACCCATATCCATCTCCTATTTGAAAAATAAGATTTCCAAAACAGAAAAAACAACCTCTTTCTTATTTGCAAAGGAGAAATAGAGGCACAGATGTAGAGAACAAATAAATGGATACCAAGGGGTCAGGGCAGGGTTGGGAGGAATTGAGAGACAGGGAATGACACATACACGCTACTGATACTATGGATGGCTTCCCAGGGGGCTTCCCAGGGGGCTTCCCAGTGATGCAGAATCTGTCTGCCGATGCAGGACACATGGGTTCAGTCCCTGGGTCGGGAAGATGCCCCGGAGGAGGAAATAGCAACCCACTCCAGTATTCTTGCCTAGGAAATCCCATGGACAGAGGAACAGGGCGGGTTATAGTCCATGGAGTCATGGAAGAGTCAGGCAGGGCTTAACGAGTAAGCAACAGCAAACAAACAGATAACTAATGAGAACAGGCTGAGTAATGAGTAAGCAACAGCAAACAAACAGATAACTAATGAGACCAGGCTGAGTAATGAGTAAGCAGCAACAATCAAACAGATAACTAATGAGAACAGGCTGCACACCACAGGGAACTCTACTCCATGCGCTGTGGTGACCCGAATGGGGAGGAAGTCCAAAAGGGAAGGGATATATGTATATTTATGGCTGATTCATTTTACTGTATAAAGAAACTAACACATTATAGAGCATCTATATGCCAATAAAAATTAACTTCAAAAACCATTAAAAAAAAAAAACAAACACACACATGCCCAGGACAAACGTGAGGAGAAAGCAAAATTCATCACACAAGAAAGTTCAGTTCAGTTCAGTTCAGTCGCTCAGTCGTGTCCGACTCTTTGCGATCCCGCGAATCGCAGCACGCCAGGCCTCCCTGTCCATCACCAATTCCCGGAGTTCACTCAGACTCACGTCCATCGAGTCCGTGATGCCATCCAGCCATCTCATCCTCTGTCGTCCCCTTCTCCTCCTGCCCCCAATCCCTCCCAGCATCAGAGTCTTTTCCAATGAGTCAACTCTTCGCATGAGGTGGCCAAAGTACTGGAGTTTCAGCTTTAGCATCAGTCCTTCCAAAGAAATCCCAAGGCTGATCTCCTTCAGAATAGACTGGTTGGATCTCCTTGCAGTCCAAAGGACTCTCAAGAGTCTTCTCCAACACCACAGTTCAAAAACATCAATTCTTTGGCGCTCAGCCCTCTTCACAGTCTAACTCTCACATCCACACATGACCACAGGAAAATCCATAGCCTTGACTAGATGGACCTTAGTCGGCAAAGTGATGCCTCTGCTTTTGAATATGCTATCTAGGTTGGTCATAACTTTTCTTCCAAGGAGTAAGCTGTGGTTAAAAGATCAGATATACAAGACAGTCATATTAACATGGTATAGGGCTGGACCAGTCCTATCCAATAGAAATATGATATGAATTACATATGTTAAATTTTCTATAGCCATATTTAATAATTTAAAAAACTAGTGAAGCTAATTTTAATGACATTTTATTTAACCCAATGTATCACAAGTTATCACTTAAACATGTAATCAGTCTAAAACTTATTGAGAATATAGCTCATATTAAAGATTATATATATACACACATGTATATGTGTATATGATGCTAAGACTTGGAATCTGGTATGCATTTTCTACTGAGAGCACATTTCAATTTGCATTAACCACACTTTACGTATTCTGTAGTCACAAGTGGTGAGTAATCATGGTACTGGAGAGCACAAGAGCTGAACTGTGACAAATCTGAATATTTGAATTTCAGAGCATCATAGTTTCCAAACTTCAAAAGCCAGCTAGTTCCCTCCTCATCTTTTTCTTTCCGGGCACTTTTCCTTTCACTGTCCCCCATCATCTCTACCAACTCTGTACTCAGCTCATACTGGAGAGAACAATTTCTTGTCAACAGACCACAACACATAAATGTAAAATTATACACCACTGTACCTTTTCTTCCCTCTGTTTTATACAGTACCTAGGTTATTCCCCTACATTTGTATTATTTTACTTTCATATATCTTGCATTTGATTTCTAAGGGCTGCCACTGCCAGTTTTTCAGTGGTTTTTCAGCTGAAAACTCCATGAAGAGTTTACTCTATGAGAGTCTGGTCTTACTTTCTGATGGTAACTTCCTGTTCTCTATTGGCATTTTTACCGCAAGCCTCCTCAACTCATCTTTTCTTTCAAAAGAGGTGGGATGTTTGTTACAAGTGCAATAGTAATAAAATGGTTTCCTTAGGAAAAAGTGAGACGGGGGAGAAGAGCAAGACAAAGAAAGAACAGAATCCAAGTGAAAACAGACACCAGACAGAAATGTTTGGTTGAGATCATCAAAGAACTGGTATGAAGCTGCCTAAAGCAGATATCCTGCCCAGAAGGGCGTCCTGACAAACCCACCGAACCCTCCAGAAGTAAAACATACATTACAGGAGGAGAATTGGAAAGTCAAGAGAAAAATCACCACAGTAGTTCCAAGATCATCTTGAAGAATGGTGAACGGAAAATGAGGTGAAAAATAGATTAAAACTATTTAGATAAATGGATCTGTGGGCATGTCTGGTATATCATGCCATACACTTTGTACCCAGAAAAATACAAAAACACTGCACTGTAAAATTGCTTCAAGTGAGAAATGGAACAGGAAAAAGAAATAATAACATTTCAGGAACTGGCTGCATTTTCCCCAGATGATAATATAAGACTGAAAGCTGTGAGAAGAAAAGAGCAAATGAAACATGATGAAGCAATAAAACATAAAGAGAGAATGTCAGTCCGACTTATAACTTGTATTTGGAAAATTAAAAAGAATGGTTAATTCAAGGCAGTCAGTGACTAGCACAATCCCTAAAATAACTTAAGAATCACCATCATATCTAAAAAAAGAGCAGGATGCACCAGAACAGACCAATTAACGTCTAGCTGACAAAGAACCTTTTCAACATACAATGGTGCCAGCAGCTTTTCCAGACTGGAACGTGCAAATAAACAAGCCAATAAGAGATGTCTACTTCTCAAGGCAAACAAACAGCCCCTGAAAACCCACTGACAGTAAACACGAAAGAGACCGGCTCTGAAGCTAGAATGCAGAGTCTGCATTTTATTCACTATTCACCCCAGGGCTTAGTGTAATGCTGGGCACACAGCAGGTACTCATTAAATACTTGCTGAAAATATTCCCAGGCAATGGCTATAGCTGCAGGATATGGGTAGGCACGGTTCTATCCCCAAATATGGTGAGGCAGGAAAAATTGTTGAGAACCGCTGGGTAAGTGGCAACCTCTCCCAAAGTGGAAGGGCTAAGGCTGAGTAGCAACAGGGGCCCTGCTATTATCTGAGGTGGTAGAAAGATCCAAAGAAACTTTACTATGGATGCCAATGAGCATAGGATCCCAGTGAGAGGACGAAGAAGCCTGGCGTGATACAGGCCACGGTGTCACAAAGAGTCGGACATGACTTAGCAACTGAGCAAGAACAAATGAGAATAGGGGTTGTGAGGAAGAACTCTACTGGGAAGCCAAGGTCTGACTGACTCATTCCATGAATCAGGAGCCAGAGACCTGGAAGATATGAATAAATCCATCAGCCGGTACAGACCAGGGACCATTCTCTCCATGGAGCAAGTTCCACAATACATGCAGATTCTTTTTGTAATCAGGCACTTGACCTTTACCAGGACTTAGACGTGTCTGGGATGTTGCACAAGCTCCCCAAAGTATGGGAAACAAGGAGGGGAAAAAAAGTTAACATTCTATAAAACCAGACAAAATTATGGCAGTGGTAAGGTTAGTGTGGCAACGAGTTAACCTATCTTCTATTCAAAACTACCAGTTCCCCACGGATTCCCACAAGGGCTGCAGGCATGGAAAGACTAAAAACTTTGGAGGACCTTTTCTTCTTGTGCAAGGAGGCATGTGGAAGGAGGCAAATTCTCATGACCAGTGGCCTCCGTACCTTCCAGTCACCAATACAGACATTTGAGCTGTGCAGACCTCCTTGCTGGGACTGATGATAACAGTTGTTTCTTTCTCAGAAGGTGCCTTCAGTGTTTTTCCATTGCTTCCTATGTTGGATTGAAATATTATCTTCATTCCATGGGCATGTTCCCTAGAGATCTACCTGGCTTTTATTCTTCCAGATGGTGGTAGTGGAAAGTTACTGAAGTAAGCAGCGCAGTCAACTAATACACAAAGGAATACACAAAAACATTAAAAATGAGAGTAATTAAACTCTGCTTAACACTAATCTTACTTCAGATCCCCCTTTCTCCTCCGTTCTTCACCGATGCATTTATCAAGATGGTCCTCTATTCCTGAGGAAAAAATGGTCCATTCCTGTAAGAGAAGCCTTCTTCACCCTTCTCTAGTCACTCCATTCCTGGGGCACTGGTGCCTGGGAGGTTATAAAGCATGGTGCCCATCCCTCCTGGACAGCTTTTGCTGAGTTTCTGGTTGCTCTTGCTCCTAGACTGCTCAGGACGATCCCTGAGGGATCCTCAGAAGGATGTCTTGTCTGTCTTCCTAGGTTTGGCAGACTTCAATAATGACCATGTGTCTCCAGACCCTCTGGAGGCCTGGCCCCCCACCCTCTGTCTCTCCTGTCTGCACCACAGCCCAGCCCCCGGTGTCTCGGTCTGAGACATCCTGCTTAGACAACCCAGCACCACCCAGGCTCTGATACAATCTAAAGGTGATTTTCCCTCATCCTTTGAGTAACTCATTCATCATAATTTAGTCCCATACACAGAAAACCTACCCGATTATGTTACAAACAGTTCTATTACTGTAAACAATGACAAAATTTGGAGTACTGTATGGCTATGTTATCTACCACAGCAGCAGATTAACAAATCGGGCTACCAGTTCTAACAAAGTCACTTTGGAAATAAAAGGCAAACAAGTGCATTGCAGGGCCCACCTGAATGGCAGGAACAAAGCATTTAGTGAATCACCTGACGACTGTAACTGAAGCACTGCTCCTTCACATGAGGTCCATAGATGCTGCTGCTGCTGCTGCTGCTGCTGCTGCTGCTGCTGCTGCTGCTGCTGCTGCTGCTGCTGCTGCTGCTAAGTCACTTCAGTCGTGTCCGACTCTGTGTGACCCTATAGATGGCCTCCTACCAGGCTCCTCTGTCCCTGGGATTCTCCAGGGAAGAACACTGGAGTGGGTTGCCATTTCCACCTCCAATGCACGAAAGTGAAAAGTGAAAGTGAAGTCACTCAGTCGTATCGGACTCTTAGCGACTCCATGGACTGCAGCCTACCGGGCTCCTCCGTCCATGGGATTTTCCAGGCAAGAGTACTGGAGTGGGGTGCCATCGCCTTCTCCGCCATAGATGGTGAATAACACCAAAGTTTCTACTGCTCCCAGGTGGCAAAGCTGCCAAAGTACCTCTACAGGAGGTCTGACTATAACATATATAGACTAGTCAATAGAAAGGACTGCTGCTTTACAGACTCAGCATTCAAGTAGTCAGTAAAGCCCAGGAGAAAATAAACAAATGACTTATGGATAATTTATATAATTGGTTTGGCTAAGACTGTAGATAAATCAAAGCTGAGAAAAGGCAAGTTTTGTGAGGTAAATGATAAAGGGGGAATCAGACAGAGTAAATGGTAAGAAAAAAGAGGCTGACCCACAAATGTATTCTGCTTATCAAAATAAGTAATTCAGACAAAGACAAATATCATAGGATATCACTTATATGTAGAATCTGAAAAAATAGATAAAAAAGAACTTATACACAAAACAGAATTAGACCCACAGAATAGAATAGAATAGAAAACAAATTAGAGTTACCAAAGGGAAAAGGAGGTAGGAGGGATAAATTAGGAGACTGGGATTAGATAACTAACAAGGATCTACTTGGAACGATACTCAGTATTTGTAATGACCTGTAAAGTAAATGAACCTGAAAAGAATACACACACACACACACACACACACACACGTGTGTCACTTTGACATACACCTGAAAGTAACACAACATTGTAAATCAACTATATTTCAATAAAATATCAACACATTAAAAATAATAGATGTATTCAGTCATTTACCATTTATTCTGTGCCCAGCAGGCCCTAGGTATATCGTAGGCAGATTCTTTATCAGTTAAGCTACCAGGGAAGCCCAGGCGTTACACTAGGAGTTACAGAAATAAAAATGAATAAGATGATACTTTTGCTCTTGAGAACCTCACATTCCAGTGCTAACACAAACACATAAATAAAACATTGCGGTAGCTGGTAACTGCTCTAGTAGAATTATGCAAATTCCTTTACAGAGCAGAGAGATGTGATCAACTGCATGGAGCAGGTAGGAATAACCTGTCTTAAAAGGGAGTAAGACTTGACATGCAGAGAGAGGTACAGGGACATTTCAAAGCGTAAGAAAAGGCTGGAGACACCCAAGGGGGTCAAGACAGCAAAATGCCCTGAAAAGGACCATTTAGGAGAAGAACACAGAGGTGTCCCAGAAGACAGGGGAGGGCAGATGTTCAGTGACACACAGTAGGGCCAGCGGTGGCAAAGCTGGTGAGTGCTGGTGGCCTCCAGCTCTCAACCACACCCAAACATGTGGTGCGTTGGCTGCTGTAGAGTATATGGGAAGCTCACAATTTAAGAAAGTAACGTATTTACTTGAAGTTAGTTCTCAAATGTATGAGCTTAGAATAGTTCACAGAATAAAAATCAAATGAAGGGCCAGTTCAGTCATAAGAAAAGATAAATTCTGCACTGGTAGGACTTGTTAGGTTCAGTCACTCAGTTGTGTCTGACTCTTTGCAACCCCATAGACTGTAGCCCACCAGGCTTCTCTGTCCATGGGATTCCCCAGGCAAGAATACTGGAGTGGGTTGCCATTTCCTTCTTCAGAGCATCTTCCTAACTCAGGGATTGAACCCGTGTCTCCTGCACTGGCAGATATTTTTACCATTGAGTCACAAAGCCCACTGGTAGGATTTACTGGCTGTCAAAACTGAATTTTAAAAAAAGAGAAGGAAACATCAGAAATCTTGTTAGTTGAAAAATAACATAACACTGCTGAGAGCTTAGAAGAGAAATGCTGTAAGAGAAGCTAAAAAGTATTTAGAAATGAAAGAACATTTAAAAAGTCACTGTTTTTGAAACCTTTCTTGGACACATTTTATAACCTTGCGACTGAAAATGTCAGCCAGACCAGCAGTATGATCATTGCCTGGAAACCTGTTAGAAATGTGGCATCCTGGGCTCCACCTCAGAGCCGCTGAGTCAGAATCTGCAGTTATTAAGATCCCAGGATGAATCACATGCACACTGACGGGGGAGAGGAATTGTTTTATAGAACTGGGGAAACTGTTCATACTACACAGAAGGCAGCGAAGCTACTGCTAAGACACTCAGTAGGGGCACGCCCTTCTCCACCTCTGCTCTTCAGCGCCCCCTTGTGGATGTCTCAGTTGAAATCCCACAGGTGTATCAGAGGTTTTCCTGGAATGCCTCAGAATTATCTACATCACTCATATGTCTACGGGTTTCCCTTGTGGCTCAGCTGGTAGAAAATCCACCTGCAATGCGGGAGACCCGGGTTTGATCCCTGGGTTGGGAAGATCCCCTGGAGAAGGGAAAGGGCTACCCACTCCAGTATTCTGGCCTGGAGAATTCCAGACTGTATAGTTCATGGGGTCGCAAAGGGTTGGACACGACTGAGTGACTTTCACTTTCACATGTCTACAGCCACTGCAGATGGTGACTGCAGCCATGAAATTAAAGGACGCTTACTCCTTAGAAGAAAAGTTATGACCAACCTAGATAGCATATTCAAAAGCAGGGACATTACTTTGCCGACTAAGGTCCATCTAGTCAAGGCTATGGTTTTTCCTGTGGTCACGTATGGATGTGAGAGTTGGACTGTGAAGAAGGCTGAGCGCCGAAGAATGGATGCTTTTGAACTGTGGTGTTGGAGAAGACTCTTGAGAGTCCCTTGGACTGCAAGGAGATCCAGCCAGTCCATTCTGAAGGAAATCAACCCTGGGATTTCTTTGGAAGGAATGATGCTGAAGCTGAAACTCCAGTACTTTGGCCACCTCATGCAAAGAGTTGACTCACTGGAAAAGACTCTGATGCTGGGAGGGTTTGGGGGCAGGAGGAGAAGGGGACGACCGAGGATGAGATGGCTGGATGGCATCACGGACTCGATGGACGTGAGTCTGAGTGAACTCCGGGAATTGGTGATGGACAGGGAGGCCTGGCGTGCTGCAATTCACTGGGTTGCAAAGAGTCGGATGCGACTGAGTGACTAAACTGAACTGAACAGAATTAATGACTGAGCTCAACTAGGTACCAAGGGAAAAAGAACATGATTATCTCATTAAAGTAATATCTATGCACTAAGGTGTGAAAGGCTAAATTGGGTAAACATTCTCAGTAAGTATTGACATTGTAAGGGTATCAAGCGGATTTCTAATTCATAATCAATGGGAAAGAGTCTTTTTGAGCTGAGAATCCTTCAGGAATATATTGTTCCTATCTACTGCAGACTACTAACTAGCAGAACAAATTTTTAGAATTCGTTTATGGATCAAATACTGTTACAATAAATTAAACCATATTCTTCTGAGTTATGGAAATAATGGTGATGACAGCTAAGCAGACTAGCTAAGACTAAATTATATACTATGACAAAATAAGACAGCTTGTGTACATAGAACAGTAAACTGGGTTTAGGATTAGAGAAAATGAAAGAATGTCTTTAGGTAGGAGTGGAAAGAAGGGAACTGAGAAGGAAATTAACAGATTATCTACTCAATAAAAAAAATCAAATTTAAGATGATATCTAGAAAAAAATATAAGGGATAAAAAAGGCTGAGGAAATAGAAGTTATGTACAGATTGTCTGGCCATATAAATTTTCTTGAAAATTGAAACTAGAAAAAAGGGGGGTTATCAAATGGTGGCATTTCTAATTTGAATAATAATCACAGCATTACTGCCTACACAATCCAAGAGGCAACTGTGTACAGGGAAAGAGCAAACTTCAGCAGATGCTCCTAAAATCAGGCAAGCTCTATGTTCTTGACAGAGGTCCAACACTTAAATTATTTAAAGCAAATGTGAAGCAAAAGAAGCATCTCTTTCTGTAACTTCTCATTGGGTGACTAAACAGGTAGGCAAGGCTCAAGAGAAAAATAAAATTATTTCAAAAGGAACTTAATTTTGGACAATAGAGAACAGAATATTGTACAGTATCACAAACAGAATAAGAAAAGCTCTGCAGGTACAATTCTGTCTTGATTTGAGCAGAAGCTTATTCACAGAAAGAGCCAAGTTACTCAAACTTTCTGAGACTTGATTTCTTAATTTGAAAACTGACTTTAACCATGCCTACTTTTTTTTAGGGTTGTCTCCGGGACTTCGTGAAAAGTGTAGATAGTTTTGCCCAGAAACAGTCAATAAATGTTTGATCTTTTCATTCTATAGAGAATGAAATTGAGTTACAATAATATTTTGAGGATAATAAGCTATAATTCATATTCAATAAAAGTTCAAAAATTATCAAGAAGAGAGGAAGAGAAATTTATACATATTAACATTTACATGTAAGCAATTATATGTATAGAGCATCCCAGGTGGCGCTAGTAGTAAAGAACCTGTCTGTCAATGCAGGAGATACAAGAGATGAGGGCTTGATCCTGGGTTGGGAAGATCCCCTGGAGGAGGGCACGGCAATTCATTCCAGTATTCTTGCCTGGAGAATCCCATGGACAGAGGAACCTGGTGGACTACAGTCTATAGGGTCGCAAAGAGCTGGACACCACTGAGTCGACTTAATGTGCATGCACGCACGCATGTATATGTATATATCCGCTTCTTTGATATACATACTTATTTTTTCCTTTTTATTTTGCATTCTTATTCTACAACTTCTCCAATACACTAAGACATCATTATAAATTACTTGTACCAAGGCTATAAGCAGCAGAGCCAAACTGCCTGGGTACAAATCCTAGCATCACCATTTTTAAATGTAGGATCTTAGAAGACATATTTAACGCTATGTGCTCAGTTTCCTCATCTGTAAAATAAAGCTAAGCACAATCCCTGTGTCTTACATATTTCCTGTGGTATCTGTTCTTGCTTGGTTGTCTTGCTACCATCCCTACTCAATTAGCAGCAGTTCGTTCCTTTACCTCCCAGTTGCTGATGACATGTACTCCAAAGTATCATCAGTAATCAGCCAAAAGTTATGTCAAGAATATGGCGTGTGTAGCAACCTTATGATCCACAAAGACTTAAAGTCCAAGTCAATCTCTGTTGTGTAGAAAATTTTAATTTCTTTGCCTCCACTGACGAGCCCTGAGTCCACAAATGGTCTGCTGTTTCTTGGCTTGTATGGACTTCTCGTGTGTTTTTTCCTAGCCAGATTTTCCTGGGTATTTTGATACTCTATTTGATAGCTCTGATTTGTTTGCTACTATTTAATACCATTTTAAAACCTGATGGCTCAGCAGATAGAGAATCTGTCTGCAATGCAGGAGACATAGGAGACATGGGTTTGATCCCTAGGTCGGGAAGATCCCCTGGAAGAAAACTGACAACCCACTCCAGTATTCTTGGCTGAAAAATCCCATGAACAGAGGAGCCTGGCTGGCTATAGCCCAAAGGGTTGCAGAGAGTCAGATGTGACTGAAGTACACACACACACATACACATTCATTATTTTAAAATAATTTTTAAATTATGGATAAATATATATTCTGTAAAATGTTTATCCCCTATAGAAGTATATCCATCAGCAGAGGTGATGACTCTTGTAGACTTAAGAGTGTGTATAAACTCCAGACTTTTCACTGTGCATAGATACAAAGATAGGCAGACCACTACTGGAGCTCTACCACCTACAGCAGAGCTAACACATAGTAGACAATTAATAAATATCTGTTGGATAAACTAATTACTATACCAGCTGTCTCAGAGACTGCTAGTTGCTCATCAGTACCCCTTCTTTCCATTCTCCCTTCTTTTACAGAATCTCTGACTTTATCTGGGTATATCCATCGTAATATTTTAATTACATGCTTCTCTCTCTCATTATAATATAAGCTATTCAAGAACAAAAACTATGTCTCCTTCAATCTCATTGTCATAATTCCTACACAGTACCTGGCACCTACATGGCATAGAGCAAATGTGGGATGAACGACACCATTTTTGGTCCACTTGTTTTCCCAGATTGCTTAGTCAGCACACCTCATGGAAGAAACAAGTTCAAGTCTCCATGGTCCTTACCTTGTCATTCACCCCAGATTACTGGCTTTTTCCCAGCCGCATATTAGGCAATGGCTCACCTATGAGAAAACTGATGGGGCTCGCCCTGTTCTCTAACTGAATTTTCCATCAGCCATTTGCTCATTTTGGGTGGCGTTTCACCGACTCTTCCTAGATGCCAGTTTTGTAAACTTATAATCCTTTTCTATGGACTAGTACATGGTACAGTCAGATTTCCTGTGGAGGTAAACTCAGCAATGTGGCCACCTGAGGTCAGTGGGAATGACTCCATTACCCATCTGCTCCTCTCCAGCAGAATCCACGTGTGCATCTCCTAACTGGCCCTCTCTGCCTCTCTCACCCTTCCTGTTGGCTGAAATGCAGATACAGTGGTGGCGTGATATCTTGGATAAAGATAATGCCCTGGGATAAGAGAGCAGCAAGGTAGAAGGATCCTGGGTCCCTGTTGCCATAGACTGCTCCTGCCTAGAAGGGTACATGAGAGAGAAATAAATTTGTACCTTAGTTAATGTCTTAACTAATAGAAAAGCAGATGATCTCATGGGGTTACCCCTCTGTACTCCTCTCACTTCTCAGACAGACAACCAAGTACCAGTAGAGGTATTCTTTATGGATTCCACCACTGCCACAAAGCCAGTCCCAACAAAGCAGGGGTGATGTGGGGCAATTTATATGTCCATTGGCTATTCCACAGGGACTGTTCATGCCTTTTTCTCCCTAACGGGCAGAGATTATATCAGCTTACTTTCTTTTGTCCAGTACTGTCGGACGAGATGAGTCCCACCTGTCAAGCACCAAGATTTGGGGAGAATTGTTCAACACCACGTGGCATGAGTTAAAGAATAGGCTTTATTGGGAAAATTAATGTAAGCCAAGGGTCTATGCTTTCGTCATCCCACAAAGAAGCAGGCTGCTGGAGGGGGTGGTGGTGGTGGTGGTGTTGCCACAGCATGAGTCTGAGTTCCGGTGGAGGAATCTCGCTAGCCTGCAGCCTCCACTTTTTAGGACAAGCATGAGAAGCAGCCGCATCAGTGCTCAGGGCTCACTGTCAGGCAGCTGCAATGTAGGGTGTAGCTGCTTACATGAAGGGCCAGAGAAAGCCAAGCATCTGGATGGTACGGTGGAGCTATCTGGGGAAGGAAGAGTCAGGTCCTGCAGGAAGCTGAGCTTGGTATAACCTCACTCACCAAGAGGAAGAGGTAGCCCTTTCTCCTCCACCCAGCTGCCTTACTGTCCAGGAAACCCAGGACCAACAGGGTCAAGCCAGGGCTGCCACTCTTTGTCCATTGCTAAGGTCACAGAGTTGCTTTTGAATAACGACTTTGAAAAAAATCTGTTAGATCTGATCAAAGTACCAAAATACCTACAGATAGTAAAGGGAATACAAATCTAAAATCACCCTTAAACGGCACATACTAAGAGCCATAGAATTTCATAAAATCAGCAGAAGACTTGTGAAACTGGGGTTCAGTCACCAAACTACAGATCTCAGAGAATATAAAATAAATTCTTTACAAGTGAGTGTTAAAACAGCATAGGTAATGAGCTGCAATGCATCTCCTAAAGTAATAGGCAGACTGAATTAAATTAATAAAGACTAAAATATTCTAAGGTTGCTATAATTTCATTCTCTGTCACCTTCAGATGTTTATTATGATAGCTTGCTTTGCGGGGGGTAGCACTGATTTTAAGAAAGGTTTTAGGTTTAAAAAAAAAAAACTCAGTGAGAAAGGGAGAAAAATTACAGGTGCAGCTTGTGGAACCCAGAGGTCTTATAATTAGACTTTCATGCTGGAATGGTTGTCAACAATATTCCATCGTGGAACAATTTTTGCCTATGACTTCTAGCTGCAATGGAGAAGGAAAAACAGAAAAGAAAAAAACAATTAAGAAAACTGAAGCGCATAGAGGAACTGGGGAGCAGGAATCTAGGAGAGATGTGCCTGTTGATGTATGCACAAAAGTAGGGACAGAAGAGAAGTGAACAGCAAAATGGGAAATTATTCTCTTTTCCCTTATCTTGTATTCCATAGCTACTAGAACCCCCACCCTAGTCCACATACTTTGGAAATTAAAGGCAAAGGAATATTCAGGATTGTCTCTTCCAGAAGGGCAGGGTGGAGCCCATAGAAGAACTACTGATTGCTTGGTTTGGTGTTTTGCAATCCTGTGTGTGTGCTCACTCAGTCGTGTCTGACTCTTCGCAACCCCATGGACTGTAGGCCACCAGGTTCCTCTGTCCATGATGTTTTCCAGGCAAGAATTCTGGAATGGCTTGCCATTTTTTCCTCCAGGATATCTTCCTGACCCAGGGATCAAACCCACTCTCCCCTGCATCTCCGGCAATGTCAGGTGGGTTCTGTGCCACTGAGTCAAGTGGCTCGAAAGTCACCTCCTCCTTGAGGCCCTTTCTCCCCACTGGGTTCGCTAAAGGGCAGGACACAGAGGACTTCTCTTTGCGATTCACAACTGGCTCTCAGGCAGAGGATCCCTGAAGGAGTACTGAATTAAATAAGAAGATAGATTTAGTGTAGTGTCTTCATTAACCCCAATGAGAAACAATTCACAGTTTGCTTAGTTAAAATGAATAAATTTAGATTTTGTACCAAGTCTGCCTCACTCATAAACTTGGCAAATTTGCTTTTAAGTTTCGCACGTAATCTGAGAGTGCTGACAACACGTGTCTCTGGCTTAAAGTCTCCATTAGGCTCTGAAAGTAAGCAGTGAAATCTAAAGTGACTTAAATTACCCTGCTGCAATTTCAAATAAAAGCAAAGCACAGAGCCATCAGAAGGAATGATCAGTAAGCAATGTCACAAATCCAAGAGGCCAACACAGTGGGTGCAGAGAGAGCCAGCACTGGACTCTCATTCTCACAGTCAGGCCCTCGATTTCTCAACAAGTCACTAATGAGACTGCTTCTAGTATAAAGGAAATGTTTATCCACATAACAAAGTCTGACATAACAATTTATTATGGTTAGACGCTTCCATTTAAGCGGCAATTGAGGCTATCGTTATAACAGCCTTGGCATGGAGTGAATGAAGTGGACTGGTTGGAGTAGTGAGTACTTTTATAAACACCTGCATAATCCTCCAACTGACAGCCACATTAATCTACTATTTTCAGGGTGACTGAGTTCGTAAGTCTATTTTACATGTTTTCTAGTTTGAAATAAAATATTTAGTTTTATAGTAAATTAGACCCATGTTCTGATGGAGGACTAAATACTCTCAAAAATATCATAAAGATTTCCCAAGGACGATATACATTTTTGTTCATTAGAAATCTTAAATACCTAGACAATAAGAATAGTTTTCATGATTCTGTCCCAACTTAAAGCCTTGGACACTCGGGCAACTGACATGTTTGATCTCACGATTCAATACAGATGCCCGTTTGTTGCTAGTCCGTCTAAATTGAATTATTTAGAAACAGTACTATGGGCCAGTGACAGTCCTTTCTGATATTTAAATTAAACCCATTTCTGTGATGCTATTATCAAACTGTCAGGTAATTAATTAAACACTGAGTGCTTTTTTACCTCAGTGGTCTGGGAAAACTATTGGGAAATATACAGAGTATGAAAGTGGCCCTTAATTTCAAGATTATAATCCTATTGTAAAACAACACTTAATTGTTTAAAAATGAAAATATAGTGCCTCCAATCTGAAGCAATAAAGTCTACTTCAAAAAAATTTTCAGCCCAGAAAATCAGTCAATTAATACTTATTTACAATGTTAAAACAACAGCCCTTTCCTTCTCCAGGGGATCTTCCCAATCCAGAAATTGAACCAGGGTCTCCAGCATTACAGGTGGATTGTTACCATCTGAACCACCAGGGAAGTCAAAAACAACAATGAAGAGCTATATTTCTAAGAGGAGTGGAAACTTCTCAGCAACGTATTTATGAATTCTTATAATCTAGCCCCAAACTACCATCCTAGTGTTGTTTCTCACTGACCCCCCACCTGCCTACTAGACTGTGCCTGGAGCCGAAAGAGAGCATTCCCTCCTTCCCAAACTCAGGTTGCAAGTGTGTTTCTCATGCGCTTCTCTCCTGTTTCTATTCCTATCCAACATTACTGGTTTTCCCAGTTTTTACATTGAAGTATAGTTGATTTGCAAATATTGTGTTAGTTTCAGGAATATAGCAAAGAAACTCATTTATATATTATATATATTATTCAGTTATATATTATATATAATATATATACATATATATAAACATTTTTTGATTCTTTTCCATCACAGATCATTACAAGATACTGAACATAGTTCTCTGTGCTATGCAGGAGGTTCCTGCTGTGTATCTATTCTATACGTAGTACTGTGTATCTCCATCCTTACTCACTGTAGTCAGATTACTAGCATTGATTAGTATCTGTGTTCTCCTCTTCTCTTTGGGCATCTGGCTGAAATACGTTTCCCTTGCACTTGGATGCGGCCGTAAGTCTGAGTCTCAGAAAACAAAATGTGAATGGAAGTGATGGGGACGCTTTTTTGGTCTGGCCCATAAGAACTTCTGTCTGCAAACCTCAGATTCTAAGGATCTGCAAGAAAGTAAAGCAACCTGTAGAAAGGATCCAGGGTCCCCAAATCACTGTGTGAAGCAGAGACACCTTTTGTCGCTGCTTTGGCTTGTCGGCCTATGATGTGAGTGAGAAATAAATCTCCTATTGTGTTAGGACGTAGGAGTGTAACAGCAGCCAACATTATTCACCTTAACAAACACACCTACTTATCTTTCAGTCATAGATGAAAGATTCCTCCTCTGCGAAGTCTTTTCCATCCCCTCAGGTGGAATTAATTACCTTCTTCCTTGTGTTCCCAGAGCATTTATTATGTATATTTATTATTTATTGGTGTCTAATTTATCAGCTAGCTTGCGAGCTCCCTGAGGGTAGATCCTGTTTTATTCATCTGGGAATCCTTAACACCTCGTTCAAAGTAGTCAAAAAATGTTTATTGAAAGTTCTTGAACAATGGATGATATCGGAGAGCATTGTTTAATTTTACTAGAATGTTTATTCATGAATTTGATTTAAAACGCAAAAGAAAACACTTTTATAGTTGGTGAGAAATTACAACTGTTGGATCCAACAGTGTATTCAATTTGCACTTGAATGCCATGCTTAAACAGTAACATTTCTTTGGATAAACGTGCTTCATTTATTCGTCTCCTTTACCATGGGTAGCAATTCAACCACCAAATAAAGCTATCAAAATGTGCTTCCTCTTACTCTAACTCTTAATTGCACCCTAGGGTTTAAGGGACAACAGGCCAGTAAATAACAACAATTGTTGCAATTTTTAGAGTAGTTTTTCTTTTCTCTTTGACAAACAGAAAGAGATCATTGGAAGGATACCTTTGGTACTCCTTCAAAAATAATCTAGCCAGAAATCATTTTAAAGGGCCTGCAAAATGAATGTTAATGTAAAACTGAAAACATGTAAAGGCTCAATTTACAGTCTAAAAAGTCAAAATTAAAACAAAACCCATCCATTTCCAAGTTCGTAAGTATTACATGTCTGCCTCTCTCTCCAGGCTGCATTCCCATACTGCAGGATTTCTTGGAGATATAAATGGGATGGAGCAAAAGCTCACACATATGCAGACAGACAATATGACTGGATTCAATCCTGGTTTAATTAATGAAAGAGACCAAATACTGTATCTCAGAGCAGATTCTACTGGCCCTCAGGACCCTGAGCAAGGGCAGACAGTCCACTCAGGGTAGGGTCTCACAGGATCCAAGAGCATAATTCTTCCTAAACCACTGCCCTTGAAAACTCAGGCACCTACCATTATCCCAGAAAGGTAAGCCTAACACACAGTTCTCTTGACTCTCAAACTCTCAGGCTGAAGACAGTCGCATCTGAGGATGCAAGTGAAGGCCAGAATGCAGTAAACGGAGGAAGGCCCAGACAGTCCTCAAAATAACGGTAGGGAGTCCATCTCCAGAGTCTGTCTCATTCTAAAATCTTTTTGTCTGCTTGGCTGCCATATGAGTCTGGGCTGAGGGTTATGATCAAAACTTCATTTCCCTACACACAAAACTATGCCACCGTTTATCAAGAGGTAAATAAGCATGATTTTCACATTTTCTAACTGCGATTTTTTTTAATGTGAAGTATTGAATACTTACACATTTTTTAAATGCAACTATATCTAATTTTTTCCTAGGAGATATTGACTGATTTGTCTTCCCGTAGTGATGATTCTAGTAAAGCCAAAGAAAACTGGATCAAAACTGGATCAAAAGTAAACATACGGGAACCTGTAATATTTATTAGGGAAGTTTCCTGTGAGAAAAAGCCCAGAGCAGGAATTCAGAGCACAATTGCTAATGATGTTTGCTAGTATTTAGAACATTAAAAAGGCCATCAAGAATCAAGACTTTCATATTTTTCAAAAAAATATGAAATATCTTAAAATTGCTCCCTCTTTCATTGCATTATGTGACAAATAAGTAACTAGGATAAGTAATCAGGGCTCACTTTATTTCCAAAGGCAAAGAGGGCAAAGAACAAGAGGAACAATCATGTTCTGCATCCAGCCAAGTAATAATGATATATTGGTTTCTAATACAAGGCATACAGACTCACAGCAATGCTTTTATGTTATTAAAAAAGAAAAAAAAAACTAAAGAAATGTAGAGTGCAGAAACCATTATTTCATTAACACAAAAAGGGAGACCACCGCCATCTGCAGACTCCCTTGGTCTGCTCCCTGCTACCTGGGGGGCTCAATTTACATCAGCAGCATCACCTGCCCTGGGAGTGTCGAACGTTCCTGTGGCTGGAGCTTCTGCCTTCTCTTTCTACTTACAGATATGGGGGCTGGCAGCCCACATAACAGCTGGGGAAACCCAATGTAACCTGCAAATGGGGGGGACTTAACTCCCCAAGGGGCAAACTCTGACCTATGGGTGATGGGAGGGAAGGTAACTGTCCGGTTTCCCTTTTCAAACTGTGGTAACAAGCATGACACAAAATTTACCATCTTAGCCGTATTTACACCTACAGTTCAATAACATCAAGTATATTCACACTGCAACTTTTATTCACTCTAGAAATTTCTAGAGTGAATTCACCCAAGTATATTCACTCTAGAACTTTTTCATCTTGCAAAACTGAAAGTGTGTACCCATTTAGCAACTCCCCATTTCTCCTCCCCCTATCCCCTGGCAACCTCCATTCCTTCTAAGTTTGACAGCTTTCCATAGCTCACGTGTCTTTTCGTGACTCCCTTCAGTGCTTCTTTACCTCACTGGCCTGGCTTTGTATATCCCAAATAAATCACTAATACTTCAATCCTTGCTTCAGGTGAGTCTCTAGAAAATTCTGGCTAGAACACAGTGTTCTGCACACCTGAGAATTAAGTCAGTGGAGCAGTAAACCTATCTCTTGGAGATAAATCCATGACTTGGATATTAGGACTAGTCTAGAAAATTATATCATATAATAGCATAATATTTCATAAGTACTCTTTTGTAGTAAGTACCTTTTGGTTTTTTAAAAAAAATACCTTATTTATTTGGCTGTGCTAAATCTTAGTTGTAGCACGTGGGATTTTTGGTCTTTGTCGTGGCGTGTGAATTCTTATGATATGTGGGATCTACTTCCCTGACCAGGGATCAAACACAGGCTCCCTGCACTGGGAGCGTGGAATCTCAGCCACTGGACCACCAGGTAAGTCCCCAAAGTACCTCGTTTTTAATCTTAACTTTTTATTGTAGATATTACCCAGTTATGGTGGTAGCAGGGCTATAGAGGCGAGGCAGATGGCAGCAGTGTGATTAGCGTAGAGACCATTAACCATTACTGAGCTGCTTGGGCCAGATGCTCTGTATCATCTCATTTAATCCCACCTGTGGTGATGTAAGTCTTGTTATCACTGCAGGACAGATGCACAATGGAGGTTATCAAGAGGAACGGAGAACTCGGCTTGGGCCATGGAGCTAAGAAGTGGCAGAACTGGGGTTTGAAATGAAGCCTTTCTGCCCTAAGAGCCTGGCTCTTAACCATGTGTCATAGATACCACCTCTCTTTCAGTCAAATCAATCTGAGTCCTCCTATGTGCCAGGAACTTTGCTAACACTTTATGTTTATCTTCTTGTTGTTGAAGTCTCCAAAACAATTCTATGAAGGAAAAGCCTCAAAGATGCATAAAATTCTATCACTTTCCCAAACAAATCTAGGAAGAAAATAAACCTTTCTTGTATACTTTATTATAGGAATAAACACAGAAAACTTATGGAATTGTGAAGAATAATACATATTTACAAAATGTAGTTAGTTTAGAAAAATAAAAAGAAGTACTTCTAGAAATGGGAGTATTGTGAAATTAATTTGGAATAAATATCCACACACAATGAAGATTATGCACAATCAATATTTTGTCCATCCTTAATCTGATCTGGAACTTGTTTCAATGTTAGGGCCTCATCCTGTTAGTGAGTATCCTTTATTGTTTTCCCCAAATAGTCTGGGGCCCCTGTCTGTTATCATGATTCTGGAAAGATGCCAGATAGGTAGTATAATTCAGTTGAAGGTCTGAGCTCTACAGAACATCCCAAATTACCACCCTACTCAACCAAAAGCTTCTGGAGGACAGGTGTGTCCTCTTTATCTTGCTTTTTCCTTTGAAGTCTAGCACACAGCAAGGCTCATTAAATATCAGTAAGTTTTTAATGGAAAAAGGAGTTTTAAGAAATCAATCTCAAGGGTTTGGGGTATTTATAAGCTGAATTTTAAAGAAATCCTAGGGCACCCCACTCCAGTACTCTTGCCTGGAAAATCCCATGGACGGAGGAGCCTGGTGGGCTGCAGTCCATGGGGTTGCCAAGAGTTGGACACGACTGAGCGACTTCACTTTCACTTTTCACTTTCATACACTGGAGAAGGAAATGGCAACCCACTCCAGTGTTCTTGCTTGGAGAATCCCAGGGACAGGGGAGCCTGGTGGGCTGCCGTCTATGGGGTCGCACAGAGTTGGACACGACTGAGGCGACTTAGCAGTAGCAGCAGCAGGGCTAGAAGAGTCAAACCTCAGCTGCCTTAAGTCTTTGTGTTTCATTAAACAGCTGAACAAAAGTGAAGCAACCCATCTCAGCAGGAAAGAGCACAGATTTCTGAAGCTACACAGCCTGAGGGTGAGTCTCAGCTCTGCTACTTACTGGCCATGAAGTGACATTGGGCAGGTTTATTTCTTTAGTCTTTATTTTCCACTGCCTCAGTTACCTCATCTGTAATATAAGGGTAATTACAGTGCCCACCCTAGAGCGTTATTAAGAAAAATAAATGAGTTAATATTTGTATAGCAGCACTCAGCTCCGTGCCTATACAGAATAAATTAAAATAATATTAAAACTGGGTGAGGGAAAGTTACACCGCTTAAAATAACCTGGAGTTAAAACTCCCCTCCGGATCCTCCCCACCATTCTATGCAAAACAAAGAACTCTCTCACCTGAAGAAAAAAATGGACATTAAGGTTGATTACGCCCAGCTCCCAGCTGGTCCCAGCCTCTGGCCGATCTCAGAATTCCTTGTCCCAGCCATTTAAGAGATAACTAACCCGAACAACCTTGGAGAACAGGCTCCCTTAAGACAGTGGATTTCCACATATATGCCTATATATACTTAACTCTTTTCTTGGGTTAGTGTAGCAGCTCACTAATCTGACTGCTGCCCCTTCCCGCCTCATTAAAGGTGATCTGCTCCTGTAAAGTATTGGTTTCCTTTTTCTGAACCTCGCCTTCTCTAACTCCCTTACCCTACTCTGGGTCTCCATGCTTTTTGTTTTTTCTGTGACGGTCGCCTTCTAAATATTTTCAGAGCATGGTTTTGTGAACTTGGACAAAACTTCTCAGCCCTTTATACTGACTTGGTATGAGCTTTCAGTTCAGTCAGTTCAGTTGCTCAGTTGTGTCTGACTCTTTGTGACTCCATGGACTGCAGTATGAGCTTTACATAACATTAAATGTCAAAGTATAATTGTCAACAAGGAGATTCCAGACTGTAGGCAATTCACCTGGCCTGGAGGAAGCTTTCTGCTAAACAACTATGTTGACAGCTTTATTTCCGCCTGATCAGAACAGGCTCTAGGGCACCCCCATCCCTGGCCATAGTTGCTGACAGTGAAGAAAAGGGGGCTGGGAGCTGGAAGCTTGTCTTCTGTCTTCCATTCTAGTCTCATTTTCCTATTACTTGTTGTTAATACCCTTACTAGTGTCCCCTTGTTTTTTTTCCACAATGTGTGCTGTGCAACTTAAGATCTGTAAGTAAACATCTGCTTAAATTTTTCAGTAGATAGAGGCAATATTTGGCTCAACATTTGGTTCCATTCAATTTCCCAAACGCCACCAGCAACATTTTGTGCTGGGCATTATGCTGTGGAATCCAAGAGAAATGAGGCCATGTTCTCTTTCTGAGACAAACTGACATGGAAACACACAACTGTAAGGTAAATGTGTTGAGTGTCTCAACAACAGATTAGACAATGCACAGTGGTTACACAGATTGAGTCTGCCCTGGGGATTGGCTTTATTAAAACAGACTCACAGAGAATGAACTTATGGTTACCAGGGAGGGGAAGCGTGAAGGGAAGGGGTAGTTAGGGAGTTTGGGACTGACATGTACACACTACTGTATTTAGAATGGGTGACTAACAAGGACTTACTATATAGCCCAAGGAACTCTTCTCAATGTTATGTGACAGCCTGGATGAGAGGGGAGTTTGGGGGAGAATGCTGCTGCTGCTGCTGCTAAGTCGCTTCAGTCCCGTCCGACTCTGTGCGACCCCATAGGCGGCAGCCCAACAGGCTCCCCTGTCCCTGGGATTCTCCAGGCGAGCACACTGGAGTGGGTTGCCATTTCCTTCTCCAATGCATGAAAGTGAAAAGTGAAAGTGAAGTCATTCAGTCGTGTCTGACTCTTCCTGACTCCATGGCCTGCAGCCTACCACGCTCCTCCATCCATGGGATTTTCCAGGCAAGGGTACGGAGTGGGGTGCCATCGCCTTCTCCGTGGGGGAGAATGGGTATATTTTATATATATATATATATATATATGTGGCTTGATGGCTTTACTGTGCACCTGAAACTATCACAACGTTGTTAATTGGCTGTGTATGTGTTATTAGTCACTCACTGTCTGACTCTTTGTGACCCCATGGACTGTAGCCCACCAGACTCCTGTCCATGGAATTCTCCAGGCAAGAATACTGGAGTGGGTTGCTGTTTTCTTCTCCAGGGTTAACTGGTTGTACTCCAATATAAAACAAAATATTTAAATAAATAATATAACAAAAAACACTGGTCAATTTCATTTCATCATTCCTTGTATTTCATGCATTT
The DNA here is from genome assembly GCF_042477335.2 of Ovis canadensis. Lineage (NCBI taxonomy): Eukaryota > Metazoa > Chordata > Mammalia > Artiodactyla > Bovidae > Ovis > Ovis canadensis. Next base: position 158,877,417 of record NC_091247.1, on the reverse strand, counting down.
TGTCTATGAGGCTGTTACCAGGGGCTCTTGAGCTGAAGTACAGAGAATAGTCACCGATCATCATAGTCTTGAACACTGTGTTTACAGATGCCATGCTCACACTGTTCGGTTACTGCAAATGCAAATAAAAGTCATGTGAGATACCTTTTAAAAAACTGTAGCTTTAAAATGAGTTCATTAGGTTTCTACTACTACACCAATCCTTGCTGTCCTCAAAACAGGACTGGGTACATTTCTTCCCTGTAGTGCCTCCATCACCAGATTTAGAAGTTGACCCCTGAACTACATAAAGGCCACTGGCTGTAATTGGGCGGTCTCTCCAGATCAGTCAGCCTGGCGACCCACTCTTCTGCACCAGTTCAGTTCAGTTCAGTCGCTCAGTCATGTCCGACTCTTTGCGACCCCATGAATCGCAGACGCCAGGCCTCCCTGTCCATCACCAATTCCCGGAGTTCACTCAGACTCACATCCATCGAGTCAGTGATGCCATCCAGCCATCTCATCCTCGGTCGTCCCCTTCTCCTCCTGCCCCCAATCCCTCCCAGCATCACAGTCTTTTCCAATGAGTCAACTCTTCACATGAGGTGGCCAAAGTATTGGAGCTTCAGCTTTAGCATCATTCCTTCCAAAGAACACCCAGGGCTGATCTCCTCCAGAATGGACTGGTTGGATCTCCTTGCAGTCCAAGGGACTCTCAAGAGCCTTCTCCAACACCACAGTTCAAAAGCATCAATTCTTTGGCACTCAGCCTTCTTCACAGTCCAACTCTCACATCCACACATGACCACAGGAAAAACCATAGCCTTGACTAGATGGACCTTAGTCGGCAAAGTAATGTCTCTGCTTTTGAATATGCTATCTAGGTTGGTCATAACTTTTCTTCCAAGGAGTACGCGTCTTTTAATTTCATGGCTGCAAGCTTCCCTCAAATCAGCTCGCTGTCTGCAGGCTTAGAGTGATGTCCCATCTCACCTCCCCACTGTGCAGGCTATGTAGTCTTTAGAAATGAGCTCCACCTCAGAAACGCGTTCTGACATAAAATTACAAACAACTGTCAGGCTGACCACAGTCAAGGATAACTCCCCAGGACTCAGGTTGACAAGGTAAAAGAATGGAATGGAAGAAAACTAGATGCCTGCCAGCATGACTGTTAAATGTCAGCTATTTTGGAGTTTATCCCCACATGAGATATTTCTTTTGTGCTGTGAGGACGATCACTGAGAAAACATGACAACATAATAAAGCCACAGAAGACAACCCTGTCATTACTGCTGCAGGAAATAAAACACAGATTAATGTCACCAAAGCCCATGTCAGGAGGGATAATGATGATGTATACAAATGAATCTTCTCCTGGACAAAGGGCTTAAGTGCCACCTAAAGCTGAGTAATAATTATATACAGATCACCCACGACAATGCTATCTGCTAAGCATGTATTATGTTCTCACATTTTCCAAAAGTTTGTTTTGTATTTTTCTCTGAAAATTCTCTAAAAGTCTTCCCACTTGTATTCAAGTGACATAAATTACAAAGTAGCACAGCAAAGCACTTATATTGCCTAACAAGGCAAATGCAGCCTGCCACAGGCAGCTATGGGACATCAAGCCTCTCCATTCTATTCCATGCGCCAAGAGGACTGTGCAGCTGTGAACAAGAGAGGCAGGAGTGATGTGGACCATGCAGAGAGGCCATTTGGCTGTCCAAATGAAAATGGCTTATAAACAATCATTTGGAAAATAGATTCCATTTGTGCTTCTGGCCACAGAAAAATTGGGCGGAGAGTGAAAACTAAACGGGAGAGAATCAGAGGCCACTAATACAAGGAATGGAAGATCCAGTGTAAACATTAAAGATGAAAGGAGCTGCAATCCCCTGATCTTGGCTCTAGGCCACAGCCATCTCACTATTAATTAGTAGACAATGTAGCTTGGCTAGAGCACCTCCATTCTGACAGTAGCCTACTGCAACCTCAATGGATGCCTTAGGAAAACCTCAGAGATGACCAAACAATGTTGTTAATAGTGACGGCTTAAATTATACTGAGATCTTTGACCAAAATTTAATGTAAGCTAAACTTTTCAGGGATGTGCTTTATTTTATAAGAATTTCACCTACAGCTCACAGCAAATGAATGGGTTATAATTACCGAAATGCCATCTAGTCATGAAAAAATTTTAGAAGTCTTATACACTTATTAAAACCAATTATTAGCAGTTCTTTGAAAGAATGAAGGGTGGGAAAGAAAATTTTGTTTTCTTTCTCCTTTCTTTATATTCTTCCTTGTTGGAGATGTAATCAGACACCAAGAAAGTCACTTGAATTTGAGCAAAGCCCTCTCTCTCTTGTCTTCTCTACAGAGTCACTACTATATTCACCTACCTGTTAGAAGGAGAGCAACTTACGTAGACTGCCAAACGTAACAATATGACTGATGGCAGCTAATGCTTAAGTGCTTCCTGTGTTCTAGACACTGTTCTAAGATCTTCACATGAATTAACTCATCTAATCTTTATAACACAGTATGAAGTAGGCTGTATTAAGATCCTTATTTGACAGAGAAGGAAACAAATATATGTATTAATTTTTTTTCTCATAAGTTACTTTCTTGAAACATCAATAGAGTACATGACTAGAAAAAAGATGGAGTTCTTTATCTCATTAAATATTCATCCATCACTGAAAGCACATTGGTCTTAACTGGCTGATGGGATAGGCCCTTGGTCACAGCCTATTCATCTGATCTGATGATGATACTTTATAGACTCAAACACTCTTAAAACTGAAAAAGATGCTGGAGTCATTTAGGGCAATATCCAATCCACTGCAAAACCATCCATTTGGAATGGCTTTCAAGCTCTCCTCTGGGCACCTCCAGCCCATCGTGTGGGTGAAATGCTCTGGATGTCACACTTCTGTCAATTCACACCCCTGACACTCTTTGAAATGGCTTTTCTTAGTCAATCAAGGACTTCTTCCTTTGCAGTGTTACTCCATGCAGGTGAAATAGTCAAGAGCAATGTCATAACTTGTTTTCCTTTCATTTTAGTGTTTGTTTTATTTTAGGTAATAATTGCAAGATAATATCAGGTGCCATAAAGGGCTACTTTAGATGAAAGGTTAAAGGAATGGTTAAACATATACAAAATAATACCCTACTAAAAATATATGATGAATGATGCAGGATATATCAATTCTTCCTTTTAAAGTCACTCTATCCCTAAAGGAGTTTCTAAATATACTACTATATTCCTCAGACTACCTCCTGTTGTTTTAAATATGTTATATGTAATCCTGTTTTTTTTTAAATTTCATAACTTGTTCTTAAAAATAGAACATAGCTAAAATCAAGAGTTTGATATCACAGAATTACATATAATGTAAGGAAGGTGGCTGGTCTCCATTTGTGAGTTGGGAGACTGATCCTCATTCCTGGTGGTCATATTCTCCTTGCTTCCTCTGGCTGCTCCACTGGGGAATGTGCTAAGACTCCTTCACATTGACTTAGTGAAAACACACTAAGAATTACGTTGAGTAGGAAGCTCTTGAAAAAGTGAAGTTGAAGCAGTTTTTCTTTTATAAATGGTGTGAAAACTCACTACTCCATTCTATTTGAGTGAAATAATTATACACTGGGTTTGAAGGAAGAGGCAGATGGAGAAGATAGGGGAGGTAGGAGAAAGTTGAGGGGGGGGACAGGAAGAGGAGATGACTGCAGGAATAGGACCTCTTTTTTTTAATTTTTTTTCTAATTTTTTTTTTAATTTTAAAATCTTTAATTCTTACATGCATTCCCAAACATGAACCCCCCTCCAACCTCCCTCCCCATAACATCTTTCTGGGTCATCCCCATTCACCAGCCCCAAGCATGCTGCATCCTGCGTCAGACATAGACTGGCGATTCAATTCACATGATAGTATACATGTTAGAATGGCGGAATAGGACCTCTTTAAGGGAATGGTGTGAAGGCATAGTTATCTTCAGAACTTTCAGACCACACAAGTATACTCACTCTTCTGGGGCTACTGGCCAGCTTTCTGAGCCCCTTTATCCATCCTTCTCTAGAATTCACTGCACTGTGGCTCTGGTTTTTTCCCTTACACTCTGAAAACATGCTCAAAAAAAAAAAAACAACAAAAAAAACCAAAAACCACCTCAAGATCATCCATCGTTGTTCAATTCCTAAGCTGTACCCATCTCTTCATGACCCCACGGACTGCAGCACACCAGGCTTCCCTATCCTTCACTATCACCTAAGTTTGCTCATCCATACTAAGATCATCCATACTAAGCCATAATTGATTGGTGACAACTGAAGTATTAGCACCATCAAAAGAACACTTTCCATAGGAGTTAAAGCCTTATATAGAGAGCTGAAGTGCCGGTCCTGAACTTAGTGTATCCATGAACAAGTGGAAAAGATATTTTGGATGTCAGTGGTCCTTTCCTTCAATTCCTGAAGCTCCCCTTGTATTTTGTATCAAAGCTCATCTAAGTTTCTCAGTTCTCTGTACACAGAATCTCTTTTCAGAAGGTGGCTGGCACTTTAGGCGGAACTGTCACTTGTTTTTCAGCGCTTTTGCTAGCACATAGCACACATACCTCCGTGAAATTATCTGCCCTATCATACTTCGAGTTCATATGTCTGTCTCGCCCACACCAGACTGCTAGCCCCTTAAGGGCAGAGACTGTGTTGGTCAACTTTAGATTCCCAGCACTTTGTATCAGGCCTGCCTGATCATCCATCCTTCCTACATGGCTGACTCATGAGGAATGAAACACGAGAAAAAGCTATGCATGGGCAGTCTTACATTTAAGGAGATGTAATAACAGTGAACTCCGGGAGTTGGTGATGGACAGGGAGGCCTGGCGTGCTGCAATTCATGGGGCTGCAAAGAGTCGGACACAACTGAGCGACTGAACTGAACTGAACTGAGTAACAGTACAGGAAGTTCTGACAATACCTTGCTGGGTATGGACAACACCTTGACTTAAAGATCAACAATCAAGGCCAAGACTGGTTAATCTTTTCATTAAAATATAAATTCGCTAATGGTATACTTGTGATTTTTATTTAATGGAGTTCCAACATACTCTTTCTAATACAGAGTTCATGCAAGCATATTCTCATCAACTGAAGTTTTGAGTAATACCTACTAAAGAATCTACCCGCCATCAAGCAAGCACTGACTGTGAAGAAGAGAATGAACGCGTGGATAAGGAAATCACTCTGGTTTCCCCTTTCCACTGCAATTTATTACCCATTAAAAATAGGTTGGGCTTAATCATCTTTAAGTTACAGGAGATGAAAAATTCTGTGGTTCAAGGATATAGTTTTAAGGCATTTAAATAAAAATTTGAAATGACTTAAAAGTGAACAGGACACCAATAACTAAAGGAAGATAAGCCTGATGATTGAGCAGTAGATCAGGTGACCTAATCGCTTTGATAATTACTCAAAAAATGACCAGAAGCACAAATACTAAAGAGTGAAAGTCAGTTTGGCATGGCTTGGCTTAAGTAACAACCGACAGTGGGGAAGTGGAATATCTTTTGAATATTGGTCTCTAATTTGACAAAAATACAATCAGTCATTTTAAATGAAAATCATTCTTGAAATCCATATGTTTGACTAATAAAAAGAACTGCAAAAAGGTTTTTATAATTAATCAGAAGTGAAATACACTAATTGCAGTAAACACACTTCCCATATCAAAAGGAATGGTGGTTTTTAATTGAATTTCATTATGAAAAGTGCATGTATAAAAGCAAAATTAGTGAGTCTCAAAATTCTTATGTTCCTCAAGGACTAAAGGAACTCTCAAACAAAACCGTACCCTAAAAGTCACTGGCTCAAAGGCAGGTCATAACACATCTTTGCCTCAGTTTCTTCATCCATGAAACAGGAAACACTCTGACAAAATTTGAAGTGATGTAGAATTTAGCAAGCAACTGCCTGAGGTGTGCTTGCGTTACACCCCTTCACTAAACCTTTTGTGTGTGTGTTTCCAGGTAACAGGCATTAAAGCAGAGGTTTAAAGAATGGTCCAGTTTTTTGCGATTAATTTCTTTAATCCTGCTACCAATCTAATCATCTTCACATCTCAGAAAAGCCTTTGTACAGCTTTTGAATATAAATGGTTTAATTTGATTTGCTTTAAAAATTCAGTTTAAGCTAGTCTTATTGTTACGAAGAGACACGTTTAAATTCCAGATTTAAAAGTCCTTCACATTAACAAGGTATCTCCAGACACACTCCAAATCAGAAGAATTCAACCATCTCTGGGGGATAAGGAGCAGGGGAGATGGGGGGCGGGGGGGGGGGAGAAATTCCCAGAAGATGCATCTAAGGATAAGGGACTTGGAAAACAAACAAACAAACAAACAAACGACTTTCATTCACAGCATCTGGGCTTAGATGTTGAAAGAGTTATTTCAATGGAAAGGTCTCAGACAAGATTAAAGACACTAGACTTTTCTGACAGATCTAATTAAGCAGTAGAAGCTGAAGAAGAATGCTGTACAACACCGTTTTTGCCTTCCCAGTAAGTGGTAGTCTCCATGTTAAAAAAATAGCTTTAATCAGTATAACTGACCTTTGACGGGATTAATAGCCTACCAGGCATGATTTCTCACAGTAGGCTGAAAAATTGCAACTAGCATGAGAGAAAACTCCATAATCACTGAAGCAGAAGACAACAAATAATTTATACATGAGTCAATTGAGATGGAGCAGCCCTGCCAGGATGTCAGTTCGCCTCTCCTCAGCTTTATCCACCAGAGACGTAACATGCGTACATGTTTTGGTGCCGTGTGAGGTAATGTCTTAGAACAAGATAATAGCCTTGGGTTGTTCCCTTTGGAACGACACTGAGGTCCAATGACTCATTTGTGCTGTGCCTTGTTAAAACAACCACAGACCTCATAACAGGAAGAACACAGGGTTAAGAATCAACACAATTCCTGTCACACGCTTATATCCTGCAGGCTTATAAAAGGTAGAATCAATCCACTCCAGCAATGAGTAATAACTTTTATGTCCTTGAAGAAGCACTTTGAGAAATGCTGGAGTCACAGAACTATACATTCAGTGACACTGATTAAATGCTCTATTTGCTATATATTGTATTGAAGATGGAGGTGGGGCAGCACATTAATACTGTGTGCCCGGGCTTAGAGGAGAAAACCAGGTAACGGGGTCTTCCATCAGGGAACGCCACTTGCAAACTGCCGGCACTTTCTAATGAACTTCACTGAAATTAGTATTTTATATAATCTTGGTTTAGCAGGCATCCTCTTCCCCAAAAGAGATTTATTTTACGATCACGATCACTGACGTATTCGTCTACAAATGCACACTCACGTACAGTCACGTGCAGCTGGGGACGCTACCGATTTGGTAGGTTTGGACTTGCAACCTTGCCAACTGCTTCTATGGTAATAAAGATGAGACTCTGCCAGCGCAGGGGACGCTGCACCTGCGGGAATTGAGGAAGTCGGTGATGTGAGAGTTTCTGTGGCCTGGGGGACTGGCGAGCAGGCTGAGGGAGTGAAGGCAGGAACACTGGGTTCTTATTTCATCCTGAAGAAAGTTTTGTGCCTTTTCCATGCTCAGTATAAGGGTATATTATGGAAAACAAACAAGTCAGCTAGGCATTGTTTATATATAATACAGTTTATCCTTTTCTTGATACATGGGCATTTTATTGTGACCACAGACAAAGGCACTTCCATTAAAGAGTTTTCACATTACAGAGTGAGAAAAAAACTCGCAACCAGAGCTGTAGGACAGTGGTTCTCAAACTTTGTTATACATTAGAGCAGCCTGGGGACCTTTGGAAACATCCTGATATCCAGCCTCCATCCCAGACTGACTCAATCACAATCTCTGGCAATGTGACCCCGTTTCTAAACCTCCCCAGGTGATTCCAATGTGCAGCTGCATCTGAGAACCAATGGTGCAGGATTCTACAACAGCTCTTGGCTTGCCTGCAGCCAGCAGCTCTTGCTCAGAATCCCCTGGAGTCGTTGTTAAAACACAGATTGCTGGGCCCTACTCCCAGAAGTTTTGACTTAGGTCTGAGCTGGCTTTCCTAACAAGTTCCCAGGTGATGCTGGGCTGTTTGGGGACCATGCTTTGAGGATCACTGCGTCAGTGAAATAGATTCTCTGGCTGGAAATGTGCTTTTACATCACCCTTTCTGTGAGTGTAGTCCTCAGGCCACTGTCATCGAATTCCCCTGGTGTGCCCATTGAGAATGCAGACTCTCAGGTCCCGTTCCAGATGTGCTAGGTCAGAATCACTCTGGATGAGACCCCAGAAACTTCACTGTACTACCTGCTCTTGTGATTGTGGTCAATGAAGTCCGAGAACCACGTCTTTACTCCCTCTTCCTGTATGTATATGAAATGCTGTGCTTGGTCGCTCAGTCGTGTCCAACTTTTTGTGACCCCATGGACTACAGCCCACCAGGCTCCTCTTTCCATGGGGATTATCCAGGCAAGAATACTGGATTGGGTTGCCATGCCCTCCTCCAGGGGAGCTTCTCAACTCAGGGATCCAACCCACGTCTCCCGCATTGCAGGTGGATTCTTTACCACCTGAGCCACCAGGGAAGCCCATGCATATGAAATAGTTCTCCCCTAATAATCAAATGAATCAAGTATGGAAAGGCCATTGGGCCCCAACAGAGAAGTGGAAAAGAACGAATCCCCTGAGGTGTGATTTCTTCACTGCATTATTCACAGGTGTCATTTTCAGAACACAGCATCCGAGAAATTGACTCTGTCATAGAGAAAAGTCTCCAGCATGCTGAGCACCTCTTCATTATCTTTTTCTAAAATTATTATTTTATATTGGCACATAGTTGATTAACATGGCTGTGTTAGCTTCAGGTGTATAGCAAAGTGACTCAGTTGTATACATCCATGTATCTATTATTTTTTCAACAGAATCATTCATTATTTTTCTGACTGCCGCAAACCTTTTGAATCTAAGAAGCAGAAAATCCTCCTTTCCAGCAAGTTCATCATAACAACCAATAATTTTTTGCAGTATTACTTTACGTTTTCTTGGCTGCAAGTATTGCTTTCTCTGTGTCCATTCCTGAGCTCACAAAAAATAACAGAGTATTAGGAAAGGAGATATTTCCTTCCTGAACTCACCATCCTGACACTCTTGAGTTTAATTAGTGAGGGCTAAGAGGGCTGGATCGGAGAAGGCAATGGCATCCCACTCCAGTACTCTTGCCTGGAAAATCCCATGGATGGAGGAGCCTGGTAGGCTACAGTCCATGGGGTCGCTGAGAGTTGGACCCGACTGAGCCACTTCACTTTTCACTTTTATGCATTGGAAAAGGAAATGGCAACCCACTCCAGTGTTCTTGCCTGGAGAATCCCAGGGACGGCGGAGCCTGGTGGGCTGTGGTCTATGGGGTCGCACAGAGTCGGACACGACTGAAGCGACTTAGCAGCATCAGCAGCAGCCGCAAGAGGGCTGGATAATAGAACAGCTTCATTGTTTATAATTTTAAACTGCTCTGGTAACCTAGTTGAAGACTGGGTGTTAGAGCCATTCAAATGTGATACACACACACACACACACACACACACACACACATACACTGGAATATTCCTCAGCCATAAAGAATGAAAAATGCCATTTGCAGCAACATGAATGGACTTAGAGATTATCATACTGCTGCTGCTAAGTCGCTTCAGTCGAGTCCGACTCTGTGCGACCCCATAGACGGCAGCCCACCAGGCTCCCCTGTCCCTGGGATTCTCCAGGCAAGAACACTGGAGTGGGTTGCCATTTCCTTCTCCAGTGCATGAAAGTGAAAAGTGAAAGTGAAGTCACTCAGTCGTGTGCAACTCTTAGCGACTCCATGGACTGCAGCCCACCAGGCTCCTCCATCCATGGGATTTTCCAGGCAAGAGTACTGGAGTGGGGTGCCATCGCCTTCTCCCGATTATCATACTAAGCAAAGTCAAATACAGAAAGACAAAATATGATATCATTTATGTGTAGAATCTAAAAAAAAGAGACAAATGAATTTATTTCCAAAACAATTTGGTTTTAACAAATACACACTGTTAATATAGTATAATATAATATATACAATAAACAACAAGGTCCTACTATATAGCACAGGGAATTATATTCAATATCTTACAATAACCTAAAATGTAAAAGAATCTGAAAAAAAAATATATATATATATATAAACATGTAATATATATAGCACAGCACCTAACACGTAAGTGTTCCATAAATGGGAGCTTCTGTTTTTACTATGACATACTGGATGCTCAACAGATGTTTAACAAAACATCTATTCAAGCAAATAATCAAACCACAGAGTACATCATAAAATAAGTCCCTCTCACTGTCTGTTGCTTTGTATTTGTAGAATAAATGAATAAACACATGACTAACCAAATAAACAACAGGAAAGGCAGTTTAGGTCAATCAAACTTCAAATTCAGACTAAGTTATTGCTCAGGGGATCTAAAATTTAAGAGTGCCTGGATGGAGAGTTTGATTCAGTATGAAGTACATTCACAGATGTGGTATGACATTTATTTTTATAGCTGGGTCAGGTCCAAGTTTACTGTGTGGAAGTGATTTTGCATTCCATGGGGCAAAGAGTTAACCAGGACAGAACAGCAAACAGCAGAGTGATGTCCGGAGGCAGACCCACTGGTTCAGCCCAGGGGGGAGCTGAGGCAGGGCAACAGGAAGAGGGCCATCAGATGGCTAGAGAGAAGCAGGTGACCGAGCTATAAACACATGGACAATGAAGCTTGCAGAGATGAGCTGGATGGACCAGGGGTCTGCTTTCGCTTTACTAAGTGTTTGGGATTTCTTCCTTTATGTTAATAAACATAACAAGTTGTATTCTTTATCTCATGGTACCAGCATCCTTAATTTATCAGTCTATCCCACAGCACAAAACTCAGCAGCTGGCCTATGTGTTGTGGTTTACTACTCAGACATGTCGAAGACGCAACACCACAGGCCATTTCAGCTTTTAGAGTCCTAATCTCACACTTAAATTCAGAAAATGCTTATTTAAAGAAAATTCATTTTAATAATGAAACTTTTATTCTCATTATGACATTTTTCCAACCTGATACTCAAATCTAATATAGCAACACAATGCATCATTAAGTTTCAACTGTATTAAAATATACATATTGGGCCATAAGCATACAGACCTTGCACACACACACACACACACACACACACATAACTCACATAGATGCAGCCACTTCTATACAAGCAAATAATCAAACCACAGAGTACATCATAAAATAAGTCCCTCTCACTGTCTGCTGTTTTGTATTTGTAGAGTAGATATTAAGACTGAATTAAATTTGGGACTCATTTTGGTCTAAAGAGCTTCAGATACAATCTGCTTTTAGCCACTCAGGGCCAGAGTTCCCCTCAAAGAACAGGTGAATTCTAAGACTCACTCAAATTTACTTAGAGGGTTTCACAACTTTGAAGACCTGGCTCTTGGAGGGGCTCTTGTGAACAAGGGTCATCTCAATGCTAAATGGTTTTGGAAAAAAGTAACTCCTATAAGCCTGCAGTAAACAAGAAAAGTTATCTTACTAGCTCTGAATAGAACCCTAGTCTTTACTATTCAGGCCACATACAGCAAAGCTAGGATCTACCACAGAGAGTAAGACCAGGAAGGAACATTGCAGGTGTCAAAACTGGTAGAAGGGTCTTCAGCTTATTCAGACAGGACCTACACATATAAATGACATGTAAAAATGCTTGAATGGCATTATAGAAATGATAATAATACTGGTGATAACTAAATTTGTTGTTTTTGTTTAGTTGCTAAGTCGTGTTTGACTCTGTGATCCTATGGACTGTAGCCTGTCAGGCTCCTTTGTCTGTGGGATTTCCCAAGCAAGAATACTGGGGTGGGTTGCCATTTCCTTCTCCAGGGGATCTTTCTGACCTGGTTGCTGCATTGGCAGGCAGATTCTTATCACTGAGCCACCAGGGAAGCCCAATAACCAAACACCCGAGACTTATTAAGAGCTTAATATATTCTAGATACTGTGCAGGTATTTTAAAGGATTATCTCACTGATGCTCCAATAACCCCGTGACATGGGCACTGCCTCATCATCCCCACGTTATGGTTTAGGGAACTGGGCTTAGTAACACTGAGTGAGTGGCCCGAAGTCATGTGCAAAGCTAGAATGTCACCCTGGGCCTGGGAAGTCCAGGGTTGGAACCCTCAGCCCTACCCTAGTTTGCCTCAGGGGAGAGCCCCTGAGCAGGGAACTCCTCCATGGCTCTCGATCTTAAATGATAAATCATGCAGCATGGAAGAACTGGCACATAATCAAGAAAGAATATTAAAGTGAGGTCCCAAAGGCCAGTGTGGGGAGCTAGAAGCCCAAATAAGCCAGACCTTTTGGCATATTATTGAAAATGACACAAAAGGACATTATATTGATGGGATTCAAGATTGAGAACGTTCATCTGCAAGCGCAGCTGCAAGCCCCAGCTGAGCAGTCTGGAGGGCTAATGGGGTTAGGTCTTTAACAGAGGAATGAGAAACCACCAAGGGAATAATATATCCTAAGAGAGAAGGCTGCTGCCATGCAAAGGCTTAGTCTAAAAGGCTAACAGAGTCAGGTTAGAGAGACACCTGATTCTGAGTCATTAGTGTGTGTTACTCTCAGCCCCTAGGCTTGTGTCAGAACTCTGGGGACTGGAGACAGAACACCACTGCTTCTTTAAAGCCCCTTAGACTTTGAAGAGCAGTCTACTCTAACGTCCATGTTACAAGGCATAGCACACGTGGGAGGAAAAGAGCTCTGTCCATTTGGGTGGATCCTTGAAGCCGACTAGAGATGCGAATGGGGGCTGAACACAGGGACAGCCATGCCTCAGAGCTTTCGGAGTGGGAGGAGACCCACAAAGCTATAAGATAGGCTCCTAATCGCATGGCTGCTGGGAAAAAGAACTTCCTAGACCAAGTGAACAAAAGACTTCCAAAACAAACTGGAGAGTTGGTATGTGGAGGAGATTTAAGGGGAGAAGGAATTCTTGAAATTCTGTTGGTGGTGGCAGATACCAAATGAAATCATGACAGAGAGCCAGCCTAGAAATGACAATTCAATAGTTACCGAGGCCCTCATATACAGCCAGGTTTCTGGTACCTTGGAAAGCTCAGGTTGATTATATTAATATAAGGTCTGGTCCTGGAAAGAACAAAGAAAGGGACCAACTCATTGTTTGCCACTGTTCTTGCTTTTGTACAATGTTAAAAAAGTATCACAATAAAAAATCAGCGCTGACCACCTTTTTTGCATTCATAGTATGGTCAAGTTTTCCACAGCCCTGCAGAGATTAACCACAATAGTTCCTGAATCCAAGAACCACTGTGGTTAACTCTGCAGTCATAGTAAACTTAAATGGTGTTAGAAAATGGGAGCTTGAAAATATATATATATTCAAAAACTAGACAACAGTATATCTGAGTTATCAGTGAGATAACTAGATGCTTAGAGTATGCTTCAGAGTCATCAATTATTCATAACCTTCTTGCCTCTACTTTGCCACCCATAAAGACAAAGATCAATATGATCATTAGCTTCATCCTCACAGTTTAAGGGATGTTCAACTGAACTATGTTTTCTTGTGACAATGCTCTGAAAACTGAAGCTCTTGAAGCTTCCATGTCCCACATTTCTATCCACAGTTTGTATAAAGGTACAGAAATAAAACTAACCCAACGTGCAGTGACACAACTGAGTTGAAGCGAATGTGCTGAATGGTGATAAAATGAAGACTCACAAAGCACTCCACTTGCATGAGCAAAACCAAGATGGAATGTAACAAGGACATATTTTTCATTAACAAAAAGTATTTTAACTGCACAGGTATAAGAAAGTGGGGGATGGTACAGCTTTAACCTTGGAGCATTTGATGTAGGAAAAACCTTGGCAGTTTCATCTTACCATGAGCTGCATATGAGTCACCAGTAAGATCTGGATGCTAAAAGGAAATGGAACCAAAAGCTGCCCTAATGGTCTGTGAATCCTATAGAAGAGAGTAGGACTGTTCCTTCTCTTCAACTGGAAATCAACCTGTACCAATGCAGCTTCCATGAAGTGTTTGTAACATGATTTAGACACACTAGGGTTTAATGTGGAGAAGGCTATGGCACCCCACTCCAGTACTCCTGCCTGGAAAATCCCATGGATGGAGGAGCCTGGTGGGCTACAGTCCATGGGGTCGCTAAGAGTCAGACATGATTAAGTGACTTCATTTTCACATTCATGCATTAGAGAAGGGAATGGCAACCCACTCCAGCGTTCTTGCCTGGAGAATCCCAGGGACGGGGGAGCCTGGGGGGCTGCTGTCTATGGGGTTGCATAGAGTCGGACATGATTGAAGCGACTTAGCAGCAGCAGCAGCAGCAGCAGCAGCAGCAGCAGCAGCAGCAGCAGCAGCAGCAGCAGCAGCAGCAGCAGCAGCAGGGTTTAATGGCTTTTTAAGGACTAGTCTAGATTCATAATAATCATGAGCAACATTTTCCAGTAGGAGGAAAAAAAGTGCTCGAAGTCGCAAACAGTCAATTTACAAATATACTATGAAACTCAACTGATTCGCAAAGCACGGTTGGGTGGGAGAATGCAAGTACTTGGGGCTATGTCTCAGACACACAGCCACCCCTCCTGGGGGTGAGCCTCTCATTTCACAGGAGGCGCTTGCTCTCTCTCAAAAATGATTTGAAAAGATGGAAGTAAATTAACATATTGATTTCCCAGCACTCAAAAGGCCAGAAGCAGCATGCACTCGGTCATGTTTCAAATGATGGAATGTGAAATTAAATTAAAGGCTGCATCTGTGCTCAGTCCCTAATTGCCAGTCTAGTGAATGTTTTTAAGGAGCACAGAGAGGGGACAGAGAAATGAGAAGAGGAAGAAGCAAGCTGAGTGCATTAGACAGCCTGAAAAACACGAGCTGTAATACAAGGAAGGGAGGCCCATTTAAGAATTTCCATACACAAATTAAAGTTCTCAGTCTGCTCAGTTTAGTCGTTCAGTCATACCCAACTCTTTGTGACTCCATGGACTGCACACCAGGCTTCCCTGTCCATCACCAACTCCCGCAGCTTGCTCAAACTCAAGTCCATCGAGTCGGTGATGCCATCCAACCATCTCATCCTCTGTTGTCCCCTTCTCCTCTTGCCTTCAATCTTTCCCAGCATTGGCGTCTTTTCCAATGAGTCAGCTCTTCACATCAGGTGGCCAAAGTATTGGAGTTTCAGCTTCAGCCTCAGTCCTTCCAATGAACATTCAGGACTGATTTCCTTTAGGATTGCCTGGTTTAATCTCCTTGCAGTCTGTTAAATCTCCATAATTTTAAATACAAGAAAAATTGGTCATCAGTTGGCCTCTTTGACAATACAGGCAGAAGTTAGCCTTCCTCTGACATCATTTCAGGTATCTGAAGATCTTTAGATCTTTTATTCTTAGGAGAAATTAATATCTAGGTTTATTTTCTTAAATTATCACTTTCTTCATTACCCATTTTCAGGCTTACACATGTTCCTAAACAACTCTCAGGTTAACTTTAATGTTTCTAATTAGTCTTAGGATGTAGTCTATTTATAAAATAGATTGCTAAATTAATGTTCAATTCCTCTGTGGCAATTCCCCTGTTGTCAACAGCTACAAACAAGTCCATTCTGGATGGCTACTCTTCATTTGATGAATATATGCTCTGAACTGACAATAGGTATATTTAGTGATAAATATGATAAATTTCTATAATTATTTCTATTGGTACAAAATGTGAGCAAACTCCAGGAGCTAGTGAAGGACAGGGAAGTCTAGTGTGTTGCAGTCCATGAGGTCACAAAGAGTTGGACATGACTTAGTAACGGAAGAACAACAACAATAAAAATGGAAAAAAAAAACCAACAAAATGATTTCTCATGTTTTTTCTCCAGCTCTATTCTGTGGGATACTGATATCCTGATAGGTGTTACTAGGCAAAAGATCAAATCAATTTGAGAAACACTGGGATAAACAGTTTTCTTTACCGTGTGGCTTCTCAGAACCCTTCATATGATTCTGTGTGTGGAGGAGAGAGATTCAGTATTAACATTTCCAAAATAGAACATTTGTTACTCTCTCCAGGGACACAAGTATGCAGGGAAGCCCAGCCCAGGAACATGGCTCATCTCCCTCAGCCCACACAATTCTCTGCCCAAATCCATTTTCAAATCACATTTTAAAGATTCTCAAAACTAAGTGACAGTATAGCCAGTGGCCTCATGACCTCAGCAGCCAGATGCCCAAGGCTACAAACCAGAAAATGCTGCTCGGTTTCAAGATAGCGAGCTAGATAGAAGCAGACGAAACTACAGAAATCTGATTGAACTGTATATACTGTCAGCTACATACGGACCCAATTCAGTCCCACTCAGTTTTTTGTATATTTAAAGAAATGCTTACTCTGGGGATTAGAAATAAAATCGTGCATTGACTATTTCCATCCTGAACTCTACAGGATGGAATACATAATTTTTCTCAGCTAGCAGTCAGAAGCATGCAATCCAATAAACCAAAATGTTTCAGTGACAGCTACTGCTATCATTTTAATTATCAAATTCCTAAGTGTAAGTTATATAGCATAATTCAAAGAGAATTATATCATTCACTCATTAATCAACAAAGATATAATAACTGCTCCTTGTGAATTAAGTAAAGTTCTATACATGGGGGGAGGGTATAAAACAATAAGACATTAGTCCGTCTCTTGAGAAGCTTATAATAAAGAGATAGGATGCAGGGACATAACCAATTAAAATACAAAGCAATACATGCTATGAAGAGATATAAGTACAAAGTAGTTGGGAGCCATGAGAAATGGAAGAGGAGCAGAATATAATCCACATTATTATATGATTTAGAGTAGAGGAGGAGTCATCCCCAAATCATGCCAGTAAGGGAACACTTTCACTCACAGAATTGGCAAAAATAAAATTGTTGATTAATGGATATAGTGGTAATAAGAAAACAGCACTCCCCTACACTGTGGGTGGCAATAAAAATTTGTACAAGCTCTTCAGACAGCATATTAGCAATACCTAGGAAAGTTAAAAATAAGCATCTCCTCAGCAAGTTATTTCATTACTAGGAATTTATTCTACATGAAAGTTCACATGTGAGCAAAACATATAGGTTCAAAGATATGCTATATCACTGTTTAGAATATCAAACAGATCAGAAACAAGCTAAGTGTCCCTCTCAATAGGAGACTGGCATATGGCACCTCCAAATGTTGGACTGCTTTGTGGCTGTCAGTAAGAACCTGGTGAACTTCCTTACTCTCAAAGTCAGATTTCTAGGGGTTATAGGAGTCTGCCAAGCAAACAAGATCCACTGCCCTCAATAATCACTTCACCCCACTCCACTGGCCTTCTCACTGCTCCTCAGGAAAAGGCACGTGGACCCCAACGTTCACTGCAGCATTATTTACAGTAGCCAAGACATGGAAGTAACCTACATGTCCATCAACAGATGAATGCCTAAAGAAGATGTGGTGCATGGATACAGCGGAATACTATGCAGCCGTGAAGAGAGTGAAACTATGCCGCTTGCAGCAGCAAGGCTGGACCGAGAGACTACCATACTAGGTGAAGTAAGTCAGACAAAGACAGATATCAAATGATAACACTTATATGTGGAATCTTAAAAAAAATTGATACACATGAATTTATTTACAAAACAGAAACAGACACACAAACTTAGAGAACAAACTTACAGATAAAGGGGAAAAGTGTGGGGATAAATTAGGAAATTAGGACTGACATAAACATTCAGTATAAAATAGATAACCATCAGGGTCCTACTTTATAGCACAGAGAATTATATTCAATACTTCAACCCATATTGGAAAAGAATCTGAAAAAAGACTATATATATACATTATATATATAATATCTATACACATAACTGAATCACTTTGCTGTACTTCTGAAACCAACACAACATGGTAATTTAACTGTACTTCAATGAAAAAAATTAAAAATAAAAAACATGCCAGGGACCCTCCCATTCTGTGCCTGTGAACTGCCCTCCCTCTTCTTGGAACACTATCCCCCTAGATTTACTCACAGATTACTCCTCACCTCCTTCAAGACACTGAGCAAATCTCACCTTCTCAATGAGGTTCTCTTTAGCACCCCATTTGAAATGGAAATTCCTGCTCCCACAACTTTTCCTTTTCCTTTTTTCCCACAGTATTTATTCAGTTCCGTTCAGTTATTCAGTCGTGTCTGATTCTTTGCAACCCCACGAAGCACACCAGGCCTCCCTGTCCATCACCAACTCCCAGAGTTTAGTCAAACTCACGTCCATTGAGTTGGTGATGCCATCCAACCATTTCATCCTCTGCCATCCCCTTCTCCTTCTGCCTTCAATCTTTCCCAGCATCAGGGTCTTTTCCAAAAAGTCAATTCTTCACATCAGGTGGCCAAAGTATTGGAACTTCAGCTTAAATATCAGTCCTTCCAATGAATATTCAGGACTGATTTCCTTTAGAATGGGCTGGTTGGATCTCCTTGCAGTTCAAGGGACCCTCAAGAGTCTTCTCCAACACCACAGTTCAAAAGCATCAATTCTTTGGTGCTCAGCTTTCTTTATAATCCAACTCTCACATACATACATGACTACTGGAAAAACCATGGCTTTGACTAGACCAACCTTTGTTGGCAAAGTAATGTCTCTGCTCTTTAATATGCTGTCTAGGTTGGTCATAACTTTCCTTCCGAGGAGTAAGTGTCCTTTAATTTCATGGCTGCAGTCACCATCTGCAGCAATTTTGGAGCCCAGAAAAATAAAGTCTGTCACTGTTTCCATTGTCTCCCCATCTATTTGTCATGAAGTGATGGGACCAGATGCCATGATCTTAGTTTTCTGAATGCTGAGCTTTAAGCCAACTTTTTCACTCTCCTCTTTCACTTTCATCAAGAGGCTTTTTAGTTCTTCTTCACTTTCTGCCATAAGGGTGGTGTTATCTGCATATCTGAGGTTATTGATAGTTCTCCCAGCAATCTTGATTCCAGCTTGTGCTTCATCCATCCCAGAGTTTCTCATGATGTAGTCTGCATATAAGTTAAATAAGCAGGGTGACAATATATAGCCTTGACATACTCCTTTTCCTATCTGGAGCCAGTCTGTTATTTCATGTCCGGTTCTAACTGTTGCTACCTGATCTGCATACAGATTTATCAAGAAGTAGGTAAGGTGGTCTGGTATTCCCAACTCTTCATGAATTCTCCAGAGTTTGCTGTGGTCCACACAGTCAAAGGCTTTGACACAGTCAACAAAACAGAAATTGATGTTTTTCTGGAACTCTCTTGCTTTTTCAATGATCCAACGAACGTTGGCAATTTTTGTATTTATTACTTTCTATTATAACATACTAAAGAGTTCACTAAATTAAGTGTTTATTGTCTATTTCTTCTAAAACATAACATACAAAGGCAGAAGTGTTTATTAGTTTTGTTCACTGATAGAACCTATGTGCCTTGCACATGTTGCACATAGTAGCTCATCAATAAATGTTTGTTGAATTTAAATGAACACACACAGACACCCACAAGCATACTGGCACACGTACATAAACATATACACTTATTAAGTGTATTAAGGAATACTATTAAGGAATAACTTCCAAATTATGGTGTTAAGTGAAAAGCAAAATATGAAAGTGTATATATGTATGAAAGCCACTCAGTTGTATTCAACTCTTTGCAATCCCATGGACTATACATCAGTCCATGGAATTCTCCAGGCCAGAATACTGGAGTGGGTAGCCTTTTCCTTTTCTGATAAAAGTGTATAAGCGTACTTTTTTGTCCAAGAAAAAAAAAAAGAGGAAAAATATATCTGGTGTTCAGAATAACTCTGAAAAGTACAAAAAAAGTTCTGTTTGCCTTTTAGGAGAAAGATGGAAGAACTGAGGCTTAGAAAGGTAGGAAGTCTTACTTGGCACCTCACAACCTTTAATATGTTGCTTTCACCCCTCCTTCCTCTGTGCAATACAACATGACAGCCACAAGCCATTCACAGCTAATGAGCACTGAACGTGTGGCTAGTCCACGCTGAAACATACTCTAAGTGTAAAACACATGCCAAAGTTTGAAGAACTGTACAAAGAAAAAAAAAACAGAATGTAACATAGCTCATTAACAATTTTTATATTGATTGCATGTTGAAATGATACTAATTTGGATACATTGGTTTAATAAAATACATCATTAAATTTAACTTCACCTGTTTCTTCTGACTTTTAAAAATATGGCTATGAGAGTGAAAAGTGAACATGAAAGTCACTCAGTCATGTCCGACTCTTTGTGACCCCATGGACTATACAGTCCATGGAATTCTCTAGGACAGAATACTGGAGTGAGTAGCCTTTCCCTTCTCCAGGGGATCTTCCCAACCCAGGGATTGAACCCAGGTCTGCCACACTGCAGGTGGATTCTTTATCAGCTGAGCCACAAGGGAAGCCTTTTAAAAATATGGCTATAGTAAAATATAAAATCGTGTATCTGACTTGCATTTGTGGATCATATTATATTTCTATTGAACAGTACTACTCTCTCTCCAAAAACAAAGAATATAGATATCCACATAACACACACACACACACACACACACACACACACACACACACGAACTGTAAAGAGACTTTTAAATAGGGGTGCGTGTGTGGGTGCTCAGTCATGTCTGACTCTTTGAGACCCCATGGACTGTAGACCACCAGGCTTCTCTGTCAACAGAATTTTCCAGACAAGAATACTGGATGGGTTGTTGTTTCCTACTCCAAGGGATCTTCTGACCCAGGGATCAAATCCATGTCTCTTGTATCTCCTGCACTGGCAGGCAGGTTCTTTACCACTGCACCACCTGGGAAGCTCTTGAGTGAGTCAGATCTGTAAAAAAAATCAGTTTTGCTCTTCTATTTAACTTCCCTGAGCCTTAGTTTTCTTCTGCATTGGCAGGCAGATTCTTTATCACTGAGCCACCAGGGATGTCTTTGAGCCTTAGTTTTCTTTGAGGATATGATCCCTTGCTCTGCAGGAGTATGGTAGAAATTAAGAAATAAGTAAAGTACTTGGTATAGTGCTGGGATTTGTGTATCCAGAGGAAAAGTTCATAAGCATTGTATGAAACCACGAGCCCTACCATCAAGCAGTGGGCCAGTTACCATATTTCTGCATTGTTGTGCAGATTGCATTTCCTCGGGGAAAGGAAAATTAAAGACACAATAAAGATTTACATCTTACACAGAAAAACACAAGCAGGAAATGAATGAAGGAATGAAGGGCTGAATTTTCAGTATAGGATTAGTGCCATATTTATATATGCAAATAGTTGCATAATATTCAGGAGGTGCCAAATTGCTCAACAGTGAAAATTGCAATGATAGGAAAGGGAAATTAGAATTGATGGACAGACAAGGAGCATATACCTTCATTCCAAACATGAGGGCAGGGTCTGACCTGGCTTCACCTCCAAGCAAGAGTTGATTTGAAAACAAGAGGAAGTGCTCTATAAAAGCCTGAGAGATTTTGGGCAGGGGACACATCAGCTGATGGAGTCCTTTTGAAAGCCTATCTCCCCAAAACATAGGAATTCACAGAGGACCAGAGAGAGAAACCAGAATACCCATTCAAGAGAAATGAAGCGCTATATTTGAAGATGCCTTGTTTAACATTTTTTAAAAAGTGATCATCAGATTTCAGGTGCCCAAGGACAGTTTGTCTTTTCTAGTTCAGGTCAACATGGCAGGTTTTCAAATTAAGCTGGACTTCACTATCTGCCAGATCAGAGGGCATGGAGGAGAATAATAAGCATCTCTTGAAATAAAAAGCTTGTGTAATGTAGTGTAGCATTTATGTTAGTGGCTGGATTTATTTTAAAGGCTTTAGGAATGATTTTAGTTCTGTATTCAAAGAAACATTAAGAGGTCACTTACATTTTTTTAGTTATACTTTACTGCATTTTATGGAGGAAATTTTATAATATTTGTGTGTTTGTGGAAACAAGAAGGCCCCGGGACATATTCCCCACGAATGTCACAGGTTAAGAGTGTCAGAGACTATTAGAGATGGGAAGGCTATTCAGTAAACTGAGGTCCTCAAGACAAAGCAGCTTAGAGAGCATAATGACAGCTATCATAGAATCAGGGACTCTGGATTCAACATTCATTAGAGTGGCCTGAGCACACGTAGTGGAGGGGACATAAAGTCCTGATGCACTGAAATGTACAAGGTAAGACATCTGCATTTCATGCTCATTGCAGTGTGATGTTATTGGAGACTTTCAAGTAGCACTGGCACAATCTGATTCACATGTTTAAAAGATCACTTTGGGCAAATTCTGATAAAATGATGGTAGCAGTGGCAGCACAATTTTGGATCTCCCTAGATCCCCACATAAAAACAGAGTAACCAGTCAGCCAAGTCTAAACCCTCGAGTCTGTCATACAGAGTGAAGTAAGTCAGAAAGAGGAAAAAATACATCATATATTAACACATACATGTGGAACCTACAAGAATGCTACCATGAAAGTTAGTCACTCAGCCGTGTCTAACTCTCTGCGAGCCCATGGGGACTGCGGCCCACCAGGCTCCTCTGTCCATGTGATTCTCCAGGCAAGAATACTGGAGTGGGTTGCCTTTTCCTTCTCCAGCGGATCTTCCCCGCCCAGGGATCAAACCTCGCTTCCTGCATTGAAGGCAGATTCTTTATTGTCTGAGCCACCAAGGAAGCCCAAAGAATAAGCAGCAGGTGGTAATGAAAGGGAAATTCGCTCACTCGTGTCCGACTCTTTGCGACCCCTACAGTCTTTGGACTGTAGCCTGCCAGGCTCCTCTGTCCATGGGATTCTCCCGGCAAGAATACTGGAGTGGGTACCCTATCCCTTCTCCAGGGGATCTTCCTGACCCCAGGAATCAAACCAGGGTCTCCTGCATTGCAAGCAGATTCTTTACCAGCTGAGCTACCAGGCAACAGAAGAAGGGTACAGATGAATCTATTTCAGGTCAGGAATAGAGATGCAGATATAGAGAACAGATGTATGACACAGGATGGGGGTGGGGGGCACAAATTGGGAGACTGGAATTTACATATATACACTACCATGTGTAAAAGAGATGGCCACTGGGAACCTGCTGTATAGCACAAGGAGCTCACCTCAGTGCTCAGTGATGACCCAGAGGGGTAGGATGGTGGTGGGGCTGGGAGGGAGGCTCCAGAGGGAGGTGTATATGTGTGTATATATATGTGTGTATATATACAGTTGAGTTACATCATTGTATAGCAGAAACTAACACAACACTGCAAAGCAACTATGTGCAGGTGTGTGTGCTAAGTCACTTCAGTCATGTCCAGCTCTGTGCAACCCTACGGACTGTAGCCTGCCAGGCTCCTCTGTCCATGGGATTCTTCCGGCAAGAATATGGAGTGGGCTGACATGCCCTCCACCAGGGGATCTTCCCCACCCAGGGATCGAATTCGCGTCTCTTACGTCTCCTGCATTGGCGGGCAAGTTCTTTACCACTAGCGCCACCTGGGAAAGCCCAAACCTCTAGTGACAACACTTACACAAAACTGGAAGACTATGTAGTTCACAGACTTCCAAATTCCAACCTGGTGAGGACAAACTGCGAGGAGACACAATATCAGTATCTGTGCAGGAGAAAGCAGAGAGGCAGCGAGGCCTCTGGTGATCTGACAACAGGAGGCCCCTAAAGAGCCAACAGGTTCACTCGAGAGTGCTGCAGACCAGTTCAATCATAGTGGCCGAAACTGCCCAGTCCAAGAGCCAGTGAGGCGAGGCCTGATTTGAGGCAAACTAGAGCCCATGACCTTCTAAATCTGATCCATCCAGGCATCCCATCCAGGACAGGATCCCAGACTCAGGAGAAACTACTGGGAGTGGAGTCAAACCCAAGCAGGAGAGAAACAGTGATGAAGGAAGCAGAAGATCCAGGTAAGCGGAAGGCATATTTTCTGAAGATGCACCTCACAAAACTCCCACACTACATGTTCTTATTTCATGGTGACCGTGACACCCCTCCCATCAAATGATTAGGTCTATGTCCCTTCCCCCCAAATCTGGGCAGAATTTTTGTGACAAACAAACAATAAAGGAGGGTAAAAAAGACTCCACCTGGCTTTCAAGGCAAGACCATAGCAATGCCATGCACTTTTACCTTACTCTTTGGGGATGCTCCTTCTTGGAACCCAGCTGCCATTTTGTGGGGAAGCCCAAACAAAGTCACGTGTATAGCCTGGCTGAAAACTGAGCTGATGTCCCAGCCAATAACAGGCTTGGGTCTTAGAAAGTATAGAGTGGCTGGGCTACCCCTCATGTGCTCTATCTGAATTCCTGGCCTGAAGAATCCAAAAGCATGGTGAAATGGTTATTTTCACTCTTGAGTTTTAGGGTGGTAAGTTACCTAGAAATTGTAACAGGGCATAGTTCAAATTAAAAAGTTTTATTTCATAGCCAAACTTTAAGGCATGTATATTGTTAAAAAGTCTTCTTTAATTTTGGTAAATTTATAAAATAAACAACGCCAGCAGAAGGGTTCCCCTTTCAAAAGAATAGTTTAATCGGTTAGTGCAGCATAATCAATTTTCCTTTGCTTTGGGTGGCATCTCATTAACAAATGCTTATAAAACCATGCCAGGAAGGTTTGTTTTTTCCACAAGAAGCAGCCAGACAGGTTAAATTTTCTTTTTTTCTTTATCTTTCTGTTGAAAATGGTAGAAACGGGGTCAAGCAGAATGACCACATAATTTATCATCCAAACTAGACAAATTTCTCAAAATAGCTTTCAGTTCAGTTCAGTTCAGTTGCTCAGTCATGTCCGACTCTTTGCGACCCCATGAACCGCAGCACGCCAGGCCTCCCTGTCCATCACCAACTCCCAGAGTTCACTCAAACTCATGTCCATCGAGTCGGTGATGCCATCCAGCCATCTCATGTTGTCCCCTTCTCCTCCTGCCCCCAATCCCTCCCAGCATCAGAGTCTTTTCCAATGAGTCAACTCTTCGCATGAGGTGGCCAAAGTATTGGAGTTTCAGCTTCAGCAATATTCCTTCCAAAGAACACCCAGGACTGATCTCCTTTAGAATGGACAGGTTGGATCTCCTTGCAGTCCAAGGGACTCTCAAGAGTCTTCTCCAACACCACAGTTCAAAAGCATAGTGAGATATTAATTTACACACCAAAATATTTGCCCATATAAAATACAATTCAATGTTTTTTAGAATTACAGTCACAGGGTTCTGCAACCATTTGTTGCTGTTGTTCACTTACTAAGTCATGTCTGACTGTTTACGACCCCATGGACTGCAGCATGCCAGGCTTCCTTGCCTTTCACTACCTTCTGGAGTTTTCTCAAACTCATCTCTACTGAGTCAGTGATGCTATCTAGCTGTCTCATCTTCTATATTCCCTTTTCTTCCTGCCCTCAATCCTTCCCAGCATCAGGGTCTTTTCCAGTGAGTAGGCGCTTCACATCAGGTGGCGAAAGTATTGGAGCTTCAGCTTCAGCATCAGTCTTTCCAATGAATATTCAGGTTGATTTCTTTTAGGATTCACTGGTATGATCTCCTTGCTGTCTAAAGGCCTCTCAAGAGTCTTCTCCAGCACCACAGTTAGAAAGCATCAACTCTTTGGTGCTCAGCCTTTTTATGGTCCAACTCTCGCATCCATACATGACTACTGGAAAAACCATAGCTTTGATTAGACAGAGCTCCAATGGTAAAGTGATGACTCTGCTTTTTAATACACTGTCTAGGTTGGTCATAGTTTTTCTTCCAAGGAGCAAGCATCTTTTAATTTCATGGCTGCAGTCATTACTAAAAACTAATTTTAAAACATTTTCATCCCCTCAACCTAAGACAATTTAAAAGTGAAAGGAGCACCAGTAAAAATTATACAAGGGCAATATGTATAAACTTGATCTATCCAGGGTCTGTCCAGGGCAAGTCAGATCATATTATCACCTGAAGTAGAGGGTATAAGTATTAGGAAGAAATCCATATAACCTAATTCAAAACAGTAGCTTGCTTTAAGAAACATGATTTTAAAACAGATAAATAATTAGAAATGGAATTCTCTTCCCTTATAGCTCAGCTGGTAAAGAATCCTCCTGCAGTGTGGGAGACTTGGGTTTAATCCCTAGGTTGGAAAGATCCTCTGAAGAAGGGAAAGGCTATTCACTCCAGTACTCTGGCCTAAAGAATTCCATGGACTGTATAGTTCATGGGGTCACAGAGAGTCAGACACAACTGAGCAACTTTTACTTCACTTCCTTTCTGAGGCTAGGCATGGGGTGGGGAGAGTGTAAAAACTGTGGAACCATTTTGGAAAACTCTTTGGCAGGATCTATTAAAGTTGCACGTATGTATATACTATGAGTGAAGAAATGACTACTTGCTATATGATTTCATTTACATAAACTTAAGTAATCTACGACAGCACAGATCAGGACAGCAGTTAACTGTGGACAGGAGTTAGTGATGCAAGGGGGGATGAGGGGGACTCTGAGGTACTAAGAATGTTCTGTTTCTTGATTTGGGTCCTAATTACATGAATGTGTTCACTTCGCCAAGTGATCTCCAAATGGCTCAGATGGTAAAGAATCCACCTTTGATGTGGGAGACCTGGGTTCAATCCCTGGGTCGGGAAGATCCCCTGGAGGAGGGCACGGCAACTCACTCCAGTATTCTTGCCTGGAGAATCCCCATGGATGGAAGAGCCTGGTGGGCTACAGTCTACGAGGTCACAAAGAGTCAGACACAACTGAGCAACTAGGCACAGCACAGTTCACGTCGCCAAGATTCTGCAAGTTGAATGTTTATGATTTGTGTACTTTTCTACATGAATGCAGACTTCAATAAAAAGCTTACCCAAGGGACTTCCCTGGCAATCCAGTGGTTAAAACTTCACCTTTCAATGCTAGGTGGATGGGCTCAATCCCTGGTCAGGGAGCTAAGATCCACCAAAACCCCAACATAAAACAGAAACAATATTGTGAGAAATTAAATAAAGACTTAAAAAATGGTCCACATTAAAAAAATCTTATTAAAAAAGCTTACTCAGAAATGGATAGATTTATGTTTGACAAAGAAATATTAAGAATATGGACTGAAACAGAATTTCCAAGCTCATTAATTGATAGCCACCTTCAAGACAGCAGTGAAGAAACTTAAGAGTTCAGGCAGCAATAACAAGGTGTTAATTTTCTCCTTAACACCTTTTCCTTGAACTAGAGGCACTGAAACTCCTAGGGAAACAGAGGTGGGAAAAGCAAAAGGTCTTCCCCTCACATAAAGGAATGTTTAAGTAAAGACTGAAATAATTAACTACCTCTTAGGAATAATGGAAGCTTTTTGCTTTAAAGGTTTTAAATGCTTCTGCTAACAAGGATATACTTTAGAGTTGGAAGCAATATTTAAGGTTATTCAATCAATTTCTTTCACTTTACAGTTAAGGGAACTGTACAGTTAAGGTCCAGAGGATTGACAGTACAGTTCAGTTCAGTTGCTCAGTCGTGTCCAACTCTGCGACTCCATGAACCGCAGCACGCCAGGCCTCCCGGTCCATCACCAACTCCCGGAGTTCACCCAAACCCATGTCCATCGATTCGGTGATGCCATCCAACCATCTCATCCTCTGTTGTCCCCTTCTCCTCCTGCTCTCAATCTTTCCCAGCATCAGGGTCTTTTCCAATGAGTCAGCTCTTCGCATGAGGTGGCCAAAGTATTGGAGTTTCAGCTTCAACATCAGTCCTTCCAATGAACACCCAGGACTGATCTCCTTTAGGATGGACTGGTTGGATCTCCTTGCAGTCCAAGGGACTCTCAAGAGCCTTTTCCAACACCACAGTTCAAAAGCATCAATTCTTCTGCACTCAGCTTTCTTTATAGTCCAACTCTCACATCCATACATGACCACTGGAAAAACAATAACCTTGACTAGATGGACCTTTGTTGGCAAAGTAATGTCTCTGCTTTTGAATGTGCTGTCTGGGTTGGTCATAACTTTCCTTCCAAGGAGTGAGCGTCTTTTAATTTCATGGCTGCAGTCACCAGGATTTGCCCTAAACTGAGCAACTAGTTAGTGATAAAGCTGGGTTCGTGACTCCGAGTTCTTGACTCATAAACTACTTCTCCTACTAGTAATACTTATTTCTCTATGGCTTAACAGGTAGCAAACTCCTTTGGATCTAACATAATCTGCACAAGAGACAACAAGTATCATGGTTTCCCTCTTCTACAGAGGAGAAAACTGGAGATGCTTAGAAAAGTTCGTATATCTTGACAAGGTTAAAAATTAATAAAACAGAAGAGACAGGATTTAAATTCATTCTAGCATCTGAGATTTAACCAAGGGACAATACTGCTTCCTTGAATTAACAATACATTACCATATTTCTGAGCTGGAGTGTAAATGAGTAAATAGGTGTATTGTTCCTTAATCATTATGTCTTGGGGAAAAAAAAACCAAACAAGTAAGTAGGTAGTTTATTTCCATGTTAAAATCTAGCTTTTCTCATTAATTCATATCCGAGGAAGACACATCCATTGGATCAAGGCTGTCTTCAGTAGGCACTCACATTTTCTCTTGATAGTCATTTCCAGATGAAGCGGCTGTGTTTGGTGTTCTAGAAGTTATCCAATATCCGAAGAGATGACCATGCATCACCTCTTTAATGACACATCTTTATGTCCTTAGCAACGTTCCTGACAATATACAACAGGCAGTGTTAAAGATTCACAGCCAACATATCAATTTTACTTCCTGGTGGCTCAGAGGTTAAAGCGTCTGCCTCCAATGCGGGAGACCCAGGTTCGATCCCTGGGTTGGGAAGATCCCCTGGAGAAGGAAATGGCAATCCACTCCAGTATTCTTGCCTGGAGAATCCCATGGATGGAGAAGCCTAGTAGGTTACAGTCCACGGGGTCGCAAAGAGTCGGACACGACTGAGCGACTTCACCTTACCTTACCTTCTTAAGTAACCATGGATGCTTAAGATAAGGTACTCCAAGTGGAGTTTAATTAACTATTCATATCCTCAAGTGCTGAAAATGTACTATTTTGAGTTCAATACAAGTAAAAGTATAGTCAGATAAGATGCATTTGATTTGGCAAAAGATAGCTTGCTTTCAGGTTTGATTTCCCTCACATTCTCTCCAAATAGATAATGTGTAGTAGGGCTAAAACATTTAAGAAGTACAGGCTCATTCATTATGCATTGTAAAGTGTATTTCCTTTCAATTCATTCATGCGGCAAGACTAGCAAGGCTAACAGAACAGTAAGAACAAAAATTGTATTTTCCTTCCTGTCATAATTTCAAACCTATGAAGTACAAATGGATATGGAGGGAAAGACAGGAAATATGCATGGAAGAAGGTCCCTAATTTAAGTCAATGATCCTTCTAATTTATTTAAGATGTAAGTAGATAATATGTAACATAAAAATAAAATATGACTGAGTATAAATGATCATTTCATTCTAACCATACCCCACAGATGATAAATACATGGGGCACTTTCTTTCACTCCCATGGCTGACATCCCTGATCAGGGCTTGCCTTCTCATATAACATGCTCTCATAATCTTTCCTTTTTTGACCTTACAAACTTTTTCAATGCTACCACGTACTACTTATCATGTGTAAGGTGCTATAGTAACTGCTTTACATGTATCATCTCTTTTAACAGCCTCACAATATACCTAGTGATCTTCCCTGTAGCTCAGATGGTAAAGAATCTGCCTGCAACGCAGGAGACCCGGGTTCGATCCCTGGGTTGGGAAGATCCTCTGGAGAAGGGAATGGCAATCCACTCCAGTATTCTTGCCTGGAGAATCCCACGGACAGAGGAGCCTGGCGGGCCACAGTTCATGGGGTCGCAAAGAGTCGGACACGACTGAGCGACTAACACTACCACTACTACTACTAATATACCTAGTGAGACAGGTATTCCCCTTCTCGACATGTGGACACTGAGAGTCTGATGCTAAGTCACAGAAGTGGAAGGGGCTGAGCTTGCATTCAAAGCCAAGTTCATTATATTTCTATGCTTCATTACAGCCAGTTTCGACAAACTGAGTGGGGTTAGCACATAATATGTAAGTTAGATGTACCCACGGTTCTCTATGGGTACCTTCCTCCATAGCACTGCTAACAGTAGTCATAGACAAGATGCTGCTTTGCTTTCTGAACGAAGACCCTTTCCTCAAAGCTACACCGGCTCTAGCCTTGTTTTTAAAGGCCACATACAGCAAATGCTGGAGTTTCACTTGCAGCACTACTGTGCCTCCAACCTCCTCTGTGGTCTTTTTCTGCAGCGTCTCCTCTTGACTAAGGTAAACACCTTCTGTTCTTCCAGCTTGCCCGTATGTGCCATTCCTGTGTCTAGTCACTCTTCTCTGGCACTGCTTCCATTTGCCCACATCTCCCCAAAGCCCACAGAGTGTTTCTAGTGAGATCTGACCAGTCCAACTGCAGCAGGGCCTTCCCTCCCTTCCACACTCTGGCTCTCGTGATCACACCTGAGGACTGGTATTTAAACCAACTGCAGAGCCCTGTGGTCTTAGGCCATTTCATATTCTGCTAAGTCGGCATAGGCCTCAACTGTCAAAGGAGCTGGATAGGAGAAAAGGAAAGTAGAGAAAAGCTAAGTACTGGTTGAAGGAAGCAGGGTGTGGAGATGGAACTGCTTCCAGAAGAGGCTGAAGATTCCTGTATCAGGGTGTCCTGATTGTTATTGCTCAGTCGTGTTCGACTCTTTGACACCCCATGAACTGCAGCACGCCAGGTTTCTCTGTCCTTCACCATCTCCCAGAGTCTGCTCAAACTCACATCCATTGAGTTGGTGATGCCATCCAACCAACTCATCTGTTGTCCCCTTCTCCTCTTGCCTTCAATCCTTCCCAATATCAGAGTCTTTTCCTGATATTGACAGCTTCTGATATTGACAGTCGGCTCTTCACATCACATGGCCAAAGTACTGGAGCTTCAGAGCTTCAGCATCAGTACTTCTAGCGAATATTCAGGGTAGATTTCCTTTAGGATTGACTGGTTTGATCTCCTTGCTGACCAAGGGACTCTCAAGAGTGTTCTTCAGCACCACAATTTGAAAACAACAATTCTTCAGCACTCAGCCTTTTTTATTGTCCTGCTCTCACATCCATACATGACTACTGGAAAAGCCATAGTTTTGGCTACATGGACTTTTGCAGGCAAAGTGATGTCTCTGCTTTTTAATATGTTGCCTGGGTTTGTCATGGAGAAGGCGATGGCACCCCACTCCAGTACTCCTGCCTGGAAAATCCCATGGACAGAGGAGCCTGGTAGGCTGCAGTCCATGGGGTCGCTAAGAGTTGGATATGACTGAGCAACTTCCCTTTCACTATTCACTTTCATGCATTGGAGAAGGAAATGGCAACCCACTCCAGTGTTCTTGCCTGAAGAAGCCCAGGGACGGGGGAGCCTGGTGGGCTGCCGTCTCTGGCGTCGCACAGGGTTGGACACGACTGAAGCGACTTAGCAGCAGCAGCAGCAGCAGGTCTGTCATTGCTTTTCTTCCAAGGAGAAAAGTGTATTTTAATTTCATGGCTGCAGTCACCATCCACAGTGATTTTGGAGCCCAAGAAAATAAAGTCTCTCACTGTTTCCATTGTTTCTCCATCTACTTGCCATGAAGTGATGGGACCAGTTGCCATGATCTTAGTTTTTTGAATGTTGAGCTTTAAGCCAGCTTTTTCACTCTCCTCTTTCACCTTCATCAAGAGGCTCTTTAATTGCTCTTCGCTTTCTACCATAAGGGTGGTGTCATCTACATATCTGAGGTTATTTGGCATTTCTCCAAATCTAGTGAAAGCAATATAGTCCAAACACTCTCTCCTACTTTGCCTGAAGTCCAATCAGCTGAAGATTTATTGACTTTAATAGGCAAACTAAGTGATTTCCCTGGTGGTCCAGTGGTTAAGATTCCATGCATTTTAATGCAGGGGGCACGGGTTCCATTCCTGGTCTGGAAACAAAATCCCACATACCACAACTAGCCAAATAAATAAATATTTTAAAAATAATAATAATAGGCAAACTAAACAAAAACAAAAGGAAAAGGCCTTCCCTGGTGGTCCACTGGTTAAGAATCCACCCTGCCATGCTGGGGACATGGGTTCAATCCCTGGCTGGGGAAATAAGATCCCACGTGCTGCAGGGCAACTAAGCCCGCACACTACAATGAAAGATCCCACAGGACACAACAAAGACCAGAGGCAGCCAAATAAATTTAATCCTGACATTTAAAGTCTAAAAAATATTTTTTAAAAAAGCATAACATGAAGCTCATTCACAATCCTGTGGGTTACCAAACAATCATACACGTTGGGAGTTTTAAAAAGAAAGCAATTTGACTTTAGTGAAGGACAGTACGCTGTGGTGCTGAGATGATAACTTTTGCGCTGGGATAAGCATTAGGGAGAAGGTAAAGGGATCGCGGGTTTGGGAATGGTTGATTGGAGTGGTGCGGAGAAAGCCATAGTCCTCTCTGAAGGATGACCTTGTTTTGCAAAATAAAAGTCAGTACTGGTAGATAAACAGAGGGCAGAGGACTTTTGAAGTGGCACAGGAGACAAACGCCTGAGACACACAGAGGTCATAAGTACTTTGTTGGTGGGCAGACCTGGAAAGAATATCATGAGGGATGCCAAGCAGCAAGCAGGGGACAGCAGAAGACTGTGAACGGGGCTTCAGGAAGCAAGTTCCCCTTCACGGCCATTTAACCCAGGGCCAGCTAAGAAGCCGCTTTCTTCTCTCCTGACCCCCAGTGCAGATGTTTCGCATTTCTTATCACACATGGACAAGGGCCATGTCCTGTTTTTCTCAGCATCCCCACTGCCTCACCCAATAAGCACTCAAGAATGAATGTTTCTGGACAGTCTCCCCACCCAATGTCCAGCCTTTGAGGTGCTACTGCTTGAGGCAGAGGTGTGATAGCCTCCGTTGGCTGGCTCTCCAGGACATGCTGACTTCCAGGGGTCCTCACAAGACTAGCAAGAGGAGGAGCCCACAGCTTATGCCAAGCAAGGTCCCATTTAAACGGATTCACAGGGTTCCAAGGTCCGAATATGAGCACTGGTTTTGCTATCAAATTTACGCACAGTTTAACCGAATCACAATGGCAGTCTAATAATTCCACTTTCTTTCTGAAAAAGGGCACAGCTGACACCTCAGTTCTGATCTTTTAGATACATAAAAGAGGTAGGAGGGGGAGGAAACCCAAACAAAACAACAAGCTGTTATAAACCATGGATACAGCTAATTAGGTTTAATTTTACACACCAGCGACCTTGGATACCTAGTATTTGACCCCCCAATGGCCCTAGCTGACCCCAATTAATATCTGGGCACATACACACCTGTGATCTCTGTGAGTCAGCATATTAATAAGGCTTTACATGCATGCTAAATTCCAGACAGAAGGACTGGATTCGGTCCCAGGGAGGTGCTCTATTAATGATTAAAGGTGACACAAAGAAGTTTAAGAAATATTTTGATTCCAGAAGACACACACTGCAAAAACTATGGATTGCCTTTTGTTAGTTTTACACAATTATTGAGCATGAACTCTTTCGTTCAAGACTGTAGTTCTTATTCCTGCCACCAAAGTAAGATGCGCCATTCTGTACATTTTTATACCGTCCACAGGCAGAGTAAATTGCATAAATGAGAATAAGCATGGGTATCACAGGGATGGATGAGCTGCAAATAGTGTTTTGCTTGCCCATGAGCCACAGTGCTTATCATGGGAAGGGCACCTCAGTTTTTCTTTGCCCAACTGTCAGCGCATACAAGTTGGACTCCTGTGCCTGTCACTCCTCCCGAGGTTCCCGGGGTGGTAGATGACCCAGGACTGGTCGGTTGGAGAGTTCCATTCCTGATGGCCACAGGGACGAGCATGCAGCACAAGGCAGGCCAATGGAATCCCTTCAGGACTATTTAAGAAAGCAGAGCTGAGTGCCGGGACAACAGGATCCTGCTGTACCTGAAGTCAGGGCAGCCTCGTGACTATTTTATTCAGTAAACAGACTGATTTTAGAGGGGTGGGTCTAAAGCCAGTTTGAGATGGGTTTCTTAACTTTTTCCTTAAAATGTCTGAACAAGGTGAAGGTCACTCTACCGGAATTTTACATCTTATGATTTAATCTGTTTGAACAAGAGCATTTCATATGAATGGACTACACAGCCTTAAGATGCCTCCAATAATTCATACTCTTACTATTCAGAATCTGGTGTAATCCCATCCTCTTCAGTGTGGGCTGACCTTGTGACTCTCTTCTAATGAATAGAAGCAGGAATAATGGGTTGTTAGTTCCAAGATTAAGTTACAAAGACTGTAGCTTTTGTCCAGCATGCCTTTTCAAGCTCTCTCTCTGCTCACTTGCTCTAAGGGAAAGTAGCTGCCATTATGAGCTACCTAATAGATGGCCCACTTGGGAAAAAACTGATGTCTCCAGTCAATAGCCAGCATGGACCTGAGACCTAGACACAAGAATGAGCTTGGAAGAGGATCCTCACCCAACCCAGTCTATGCCTCGATTACAGCTCCATGAGACACAGTGAGCCCAAGGACGCAGCTAAGTTACACAAGATTTACTGGAATTTTAATAAAATAAGTGTTTGTTGTTTTAAGCTGCTATGTTTGGGGATAATCTGTCATGCAGCCATAGATAAGTAATAGAATACAATTAACCCCAAATAGATTAAAATACTCATCCTTTGCCTCTTTATGTCTCCCATGACAACTCTCAATTTATAAAAAGTACTTTATCTAGAGGACCTTAAACAAATGCAGTTTCAATGGTTTTAAGTGCTCGGCATAATTCTGTTAGGTAGATGAAATACCATATTTGAGCAGTAAGATTCTTTAAAAGATTGACAGTTGAAATTTCACTCTGGTGTAATCTGTTCAACAAATACATTTTGTGTACCTGTTATGTTGCAGGCACATTCATATAAATAAGACAGGGTAGCCTGTTTCAACAGAGCTCAGAGTTCGTTCAGAAAAGAAGAAAAGTCCAGAAGAATCAAGAGGAGTGCCATTACTCATTAACTGTGTGACACTGGACAGCCATTTAATTTTCCAGCTAATTTATCAACTCATAAAATTTCTAGAAGGATGACAAAGTAAAATGTACATAAAAGTATCACAAAATTCTAAAATAAAATAAAAGTATAATTACTGCAGTGGTTATTATCAAAACTGCAATATTCAGACTTTACTATAGAAATAGATTAGAATGATTCATAATTATTTTGTTGTTTACTAGCATGTGAAATTTCTTTTCTATTAACAACTTAAATATATCCTTAAATTTGTAATTTGCATTCTAAAGATGGCTTGGTCTTGATCATTCTTTCCAAAACCATGTAATGTGAATTACTTCTCTCCTGAATTTAAACTTCTCAGATTTTCCTTTAAATTTATTCTCTGTGAGAAAATACTTACTGTAATTCTTTTAAAAACCTGAGTTAGAATGACAAAGAACTTAAAAATTCTAATCATTTTGGTTAACTAATGATTTTTGTAAGCAAAAAAGTTTCCATCCTATAAAAAAAGAGACAAAATTTTCTTTATGTTAAATTTAAACAATGTTTAGAGCTACTACTTAGAACCAATTAAATGTTCTCATTATTTTTATTGCCTTTCTTCACCAAACCTCCTCTGACATGCTCTGTGATTTATTAGATCAACATTTTGAGGTCACTAGAAAACACTTTATTTTTCAAATTTTCAATATACCCCTACACTTCGATTCATTATTCCAGTCCAAATAGCCAGTGCGTTAATAAAAATGCATTGGCAAGAATAATTGATTCCATTTTAGGGGAAAGATATCAACAATAAACTCTTTGGGCTGAGGCAATCAATGGTTATTGAATTCTAGACTCCAAGCTAATATTTCCAGCTATACGGGTCCTTGAGACTCAAGTTGGCCACTTTACTTGTAATGAACAAGGTCAAAATCATGAACTGAAATACTATGACATATAGAAAACATTACCTCAGAAAAATTTTAGCCTCAGGGCATCATAAACTGCCAAGTATCTTTCCAGCAGGCCTAAATACGAATACACACATCAAAGCTGAAAACAGATAAGTCCTTTGTAATCCACTATTCTAGTTGTCTAAATTTTGGTATGAAGTAAAATATAATTAAACATTTATTAAGTTCTATCTATGTGCTAGCCCAGGTGCAGAGGGAACACAAAGAGGAAATTTGATGTAGATAAAATATAATTGAAAGAAGTAGAAAAGGTGAGGTGAGGAATGATTTTGAGCTTTTCTGGATAAGATTTTAAAAGACTATGCCTTAAAAGAGAGAAGGAAGGTGGAACAAACATGTAGGTGGACGATAAGGTTACTGAGTAGAGTTTAGGAAATGCTGAAATCTGAGGTGATGGAGTAGCCAGATGACAGATGGCAATATGGATCTCATGCGTGACATCTCAACTACACAGAAGAGGAAGGCAGAGATGCCCAGGAAGAGTTTATAAGAAGGGGTTAAGCAAAAGAGCCAGGAAAGCAGGGAGCAGAAGTAGGTGATCAGAAAAGAGGAGTACCAGGAAAAAGATGGAACCACAGAAGCCAAAAGAGGAAACAAAATATATAGTGATGATCCACTGTCAAATGCCACAGAAAGATCAACAATGTTAAGAAATTTTAAAAGCTGCTAACTATACATTGACTGATACAATGAACATGAACTTGGGCAAACTCCGGGAGATGCTGAGGGACAGGGAGGCCTGGCGTGCTGCAGTCCATGGGGTCGCAAAGAGTCGGACATGACTGGGCAACTGAACAACAATAACAACCATACATTCAGGAGGTCACCAGCTATCTCTGCTGGATCACTTTCAGAGAAGTGGCAGATGTGGAAGCCAGAGGACCTGGAGGCATCTATCAGTCTAATATTAACCGAGCGCCTTTGTGCTTTAGGGATGACAACGTCCAAGGTGTATATATGGAAGTTTTCTTTTTGGTAAAAGATATTTGGGAGGTTGGGGGGACGTGCAGAAGAAGAGTTAAGAGAAGTGAGAAGTGGTCTACGTCTTTGGTTGAGAGTATGTTTTTGGAGGAAGAGAGCAGGTTGGGACTTCAGAAGAGAGGTACAACAGCAGAATAATTGCTTGGGGAAAGGGTAAGAGAGTGGCTAGAGATAAAGACTGATGACCAGCGGAGAAAGCCCAGCTGAGGCTGGAACTCACAATTCGTAATGCAGCCAACCTCCATGGCTGTACACTGTTTTTCTTCCAATAACGTCAGTAACCTGGGAACAGGAGTGAAGACCACGGATGGCTCGGCGGCACTAAGGCCATGCCCTGGCAGGCATGTGAGGCTGTGGTCCAGGGGAGACAGGTACTCAAGGGGGCTGGTGATGACACAGGCAACTGGACCCTTAATGAAAGAATAAGAATTCAGCAACATTCTGACAGGTGGATTCTTCAGGAATTTAACAAGACTTCTGAAAAAGTAAATGATCTAAAAATAGAAAAACCTGATACTATTAAAAGTTATCCAGTGTCTGAATTCAAAATGACTGATTCATCACCTTAAAAATGATACACTTCCCTATAACTTTTATCTTTAAAATTTATACTTTGCTTTTGACATTAAAGAAATCTAAGTAAATAGATAATTTCTGAGGTTTGCTGTTATATTTCAATGTAAGAGATCCCTATCAAGTTAAAATATTGTAATTTCTGATTAATTGGGAAACTTGCATTTAAAGGAAAAAAATTTAAGTAAAAAACAGGAAACTTCCAAATCAAAAAAGAATAAACAGCTAAATATTTGAGACATTTACAAAACTGTAAGGAAGATACTTCAATAAAGTCAAGCTCAAACTGGAAAATATAAATGACATAACCTGACACTGAGAGTTCCTTGATCACAGTTGTCAAGTATTAGAATATTATCCACTCTTAAAATTCATACCTTATAGTAAATAACTTCACTCTCCTTGATTACTATTTCCCATCAGCAAACTTGACAAGTGAGCATTTTATATAGGATGGATATGATTCACGTGTGACTTAGTAATAGACAAAATAAATAAAGAAGACTAGTTCTTATATAATTTTCTAACTCTCATGAATTCTAGGATTTATTTGCAACCCCTAAGAGAACTCTTTGTTTTTATGATAGATTTATATTCATATTCACATTTTTGATCATATAGATGCTTTGGTTTTGGACACTTGAACTTTTAATAATCTGCATTTTGGGTAGCATACACACCACATACATCCATGTTCAGATGACCAGATGTGTCCCAGCCCTTCTGCTCTCACTCCCGTGTTTTCATGGGATCTCAAGGACCCAACCCTACGTTAGATCTGCTTGCTCACCTTGGTGATCACAAATTCTAATCCAAACATGCAGTGAATTATATACATTGTTTCCTAATTTTAGATTCAGTGGGAAAGAATACACACACGCACACACACACATACACCACAAAGTTACACTAGAATGTAATACAGCAAATTGTCCTGTTCAAAAGAACAACGGATTTCAAAATAATTGAATGAACAGGATTGAGAAGAAAATTTATCTTGTTACAAAAACAGCCATAACAGCAGTCGTTTCTGCTGTCTTTATAACCGAGGAGACTTGCAATTGTGCCCAACATAACCCAGGAGGTCATCGACCTGTCAAGAGGATAGAGGCTCCTATCACACGAGCATCCCCGAACAGAAACATGGCGGGGAAGCACACAGCACAGGAGTTGGGAGATGTGGCGCACCACTCTCAGCACATAGTAAACGCTTAATGAATATCAATGCAAAGAAATAGAGCAGAACAACAGAGTGGGAAAGACTAGAGATTTGTTCAAGAAAATTAGAGGTACCAAGGGAACATTTCATGCAAAGACGGGCTCGATACAGGGCAGAAATGGTATGGACCTAACAGAAGCAGAGGATATTAAGAAGAGAATACACAGAAGAACTGTACAAGAAAGATCTTCACGACCCAGATAATCATGAAGGTGTGATCACTCACCTAGAGCCAGACAACCTGGAATGTGAAGTCAAGTGGGCCTTAGGAAGCATCACTATGAACAAAGCTCGTGGAGGTGATGGAA
This sequence comes from Ovis canadensis, assembly GCF_042477335.2. NCBI lineage: Eukaryota > Metazoa > Chordata > Mammalia > Artiodactyla > Bovidae > Ovis > Ovis canadensis. Next base: position 158,838,169 of record NC_091247.1, on the reverse strand, counting down.
TTCCAGTTGAGCTATTTCAAATCCTGAAAGATGATGCTGTGAAAGTGCTGCACTCAATATGCCAGCAAATTTGGACAACTCAGCAGTGGCCACAGGACTGGAGAAAAGCAATGCCAAAGAATGTTCAAACTACCACACAATTGCTTTCATCTCACACGCTAGTAAAGGAATGCTTAAAATTCTCCAAGCCAGGCATCAGCAATATGTGAACCGTGAACTTCCAGATGTTCAAGCTGGATTTAGAAAAGGCAGAGGAATCAGAGATCAAATTGCCAACATCCACTGGATCATCGAAAAAGCAAGAGAGTTCCAGAAAAACATCTATTTCTGCTTTATTGACTATGCCAAAGCCTTTGACTGTGTGGATCAAAATAAACTGTGGAAGATTCTGAAAGAGATGGGAATACCAGACCACCTGACCTGCCTCTTGAGAAATCTGTATGCAGGTCAGGAAGCAACAGTTAGAACTGGACATGGAACAACAGACTGGTTCCAAATAGGAAAAGGAGTATGTCAAGGCTGTATATTATCACCCTGCTTATTTAACTTCTATGCAGAGTACATCATGAGAAATGCTGGACTGGAAGAAACACAAGCTGGAATCAAGATTGCCGGGAGAAATATCAATAACCTCAGATATGCAGATGACACCACCCTTATGGCAGAAAGTGAAGAGGAACTAAAAAGCCTCTTGATGAAAGTGAAAGAGGAGAGTGAAAAAGTTGGCTTAAAGCTCAACATTCAGAAAACGAAGATCATGACATCTGGTCCCATCACTTCATGGGAAATAGATGGGTAAACAGTGGAAACAGTGTCAGACTTTATTTTGGGGGGCTCCAAAATCTCTGCAGGTGGTGACTGCAGCCATGAAATTAAAAGACGCTTTCCTTGGAAGGAAAGGTATGACCAATCCAGACAGCAGATTCAAAAGCAGAGACATTACTTGGCCAACAAAGGTCCATCTAGTCAAGGCTACTGTTTTTCCAGTGGTCATGTATGGATGTGAGAGTTGGACTGTGAAAAAGCTGAGTGCTGAAGAATTGATGCTTTTGAACTGTGCTATTGGAGAAGACTCTTGAGAGTCCCTTGGACTGCAAGGAGATCCAACCAGCCCATCCTAAAGGAGATCAGTCCTGGGTGTTCATTGGAAGGACTGATGCTGAAGCTGAAACTCCAATACTTTGGCCACCTCGTGAGAAGAGTTGACTCATTGGAAAAGACTCTGATGCTGGGAGGGATTGAGGGCAGGAGGAGAAGGGGACGACGGAGGATGAGATGGCTGGATGGCATCACGGACTCGATGGACATGAGTTTGGGTAAACTCTGGGAGTTGTGATGGACAGGGAGGCCTGGCGTGCTGCAATTCATGGGGTTGCAAAGAGTCGAACACGACTGAGAGACTGAACTGAACTGAACTGAATGAATCTTTGCTAATAACATCTAACAGCTCAGAGATTTAAGCTTGTTTCGTCTAGTTCTATGGAAAATTAGGATGATATTATCTGTCTCACAGAGCTGTGAGAAGTAAGATAAAGATAACTCATGCAAAGTGCTTAGCACACAGCCCAGCATGCACTAATCTCAGAAGACCAAGCCTCAAGAAGTGTGTGACAAATACGTGTTGAAAAAAGAAGGTAGGTCTATAAAGTATTGTAAGGTACAAACATTTCATTTCCCCTTTTATTTTCTTTGTATTCAGATTCTCTTAAAAATCTGTCCTAAGAGCTGTGTTCTTTTATATCTGTCGTTAAGAGCCGTGTTCTTTTATGCTACATGGAGAAATAGGGGAAGGGCAGTATTGGAATTATGGATAGGGCGAATGCAATCTTTTCCCACCAAAGAATACTTTTTCTAAACTTCCTCATCATTTTGGATATGCAAATAAGTGACTATAAAGTAGTAAGAGGAGTATCTGTGGGTGGCTTATGGGAATCAGTCTGGACAGATACTCAAGCAAGGCCCAGCATGAGCCAGGCAGCCAGGCACTGTCCCAGGTGCTGGAATATAAGGCCTGGTACTCACAGGAAAGATACACAGGTAATCACAAAACGACAGACTAAGGGAGGCATCATTTGTATGTGTCCCAGATCTAACCTTTCAGATTGGGGTGGAGTGGAAATTCACTTGAAGATAGTATTTGAAGCAACAGGAAAGGTTTAGAGGGAAGATAAGGTTAAAAATACACCAAGTTCAGAGACTTAAATACTATGTCAGTTCTATTCTTAGCTATGTGTCCCCTCTCCTAAAGAGTGTTATTTCCTCTCTTTAAGGCTTAAAAAACAATTACTGAGCTAACTCCTATGTTGTTAAGGATATTCATCATATGTAATATTAGAGGGCTGGACTAGAAGATCCCAGTAATTTTTCTTAGCTCTAGAGGTCCTTTTATGCCTGATCATCTTCCAAATGGTCCAAAATACACCATTACACAAAAACTTGGCGATTTTTAAGAAAGAAAGAGGTGCCTGTCCTTGTAAATCATGAAAACTTGATATTGGTAGATAAAACCAGCCATAAACAACAGTTCTTAAGTGCTGGGAATTCCCCAACTCTATTCCAATAATGAAAGGCCACTGTAAATCCATAAGTGGAAATTTATAACCAGCAACCGAGCAACTGTATGTCTCACCCTAAATCTTGACAGCTGCTCCCAGAAAAGTGATCATGATTCAGGAAGGATGAAAGTCACTGAGCAATGTACGTTCTTATTCATATCTTCAAAATACTTGCAGAAATTATTTTTTCTACATGTTGATTTTTTTGCCAACCACGGTTTATAAAAACAAGTGTTAACCACAACAGCAACTGTTTGTAAAACTCTCCACTGTGGCTATTTGTTAACCTACTTCTCATTTTTAGAATCAGCAAGATGCCACTGTTGACTTCGCATTCTATATCAGTTACATTTTACGTGTAACCAGTGCGTATGACACGTGTCTAGTTTTATCTCAAAAATGGGGCTTCATAAATCAAATATTTTCCATACCTGCGAATTCATGAATCACATACTACTGCCAGCAGAAGAGCAACATGAAAACATAAGGCCAGCTCAGCAGTAATCAGAAGCACCTATTTTCACAATACTGAAAATAGGCATAATTTTTTGTTTGTTGGATAGACACATCTCCAGAAAAGCAATTCAGACGATCACCAGGAAACAAAGATTTTTAAAATTTTATACTGAATTTATTTCTAATTATAACAAATAGTCACTGATGTAAAAAAATAATATTCCAACAAGCAATATAAAATTCCCTGGTTATCTATTGCTAGTAAAATAATAAATAATAGAAACGTAAAGGGTGCAATTCTCCATAAAGTACAGAGACTGGCAATGCTATGGGCTATAACCCAAAGAACCTGTATGACTGCTCACTCTCCAGAAAAAATTTCTTTGACATATAATCTTTTCTATAAAATGCACAAGCCATTAAGAGTCTCTACTGTGGTGATTTTCAAAGATTTGGGAGAAGTGGGATATATTTTTGTCTTGCAGGGAAAAAAAAAAAAGCAAGAAACTAAAAAACAAGCATACATTTATTTTTTTAGTTTTTTATTTTTTTAATTTTAAAATCTTTAATTCTTACATGTGTTCCCAAACATGAACCCCCCTCCCACCTCCCTCCCCATAACATCTCTCTGGGTCCTCCCCCTGCACCAGCCCCAAGCATGCTGTATCCTACGTCAGACATAGACTGGCGATTCAATTCTTACATGATAGTATACATGTTAGAATGCCATTCTCCCAAATCATCCCACCCTCTCCCTCTCCCTCTGAGTCCAAAAGTCCGTTATACACAGCTGTGTCTTTTTTCCTGTCTTGCATACAGGGTCGTCATTGCCATCTTTCTAAATTCCATATATATGTGTTAGTATACTGTATTGGTGTTTTTCTTTTTGGCTTACTTCACTCTGTATAATCGGCTCCAGTTTCATCCGTCTCATCAGAACTGATTCAAATGAATTCTTTTTAACGGCTGAGTAATACTCCATTGTGTATATGTACCACAGCTTTCTCATCCATTCGTCTGCTGATGGACATCTAGGTTGTCTCCATGTCCTGGCTATTATAAACAGTGCTGCGATGAACATTGGGGTACATGTGTCTCTTTCAATTCTGGTTTCCTTGGTGTGTATGCCCAGCAGTGGGATTGCTGGGTCATAAGGTAGTTCTATTTGCAACTTTTTAAGGAATCTCCACACTGTTCTCCATAGTGGCTGTACTAGTTTGCATTCCCACCAACAGTGTAGGAGGGTTCCCTTTTCTCCACACCCTCAAGCATTTATTGCTTGCAGATTTTTGGATCGCAGCCATTCTGACTGGTGTGAAGTGGTACCTCATTGTGGTTTTGATTTGCATTTCTCTAATAATGAGTGATGTTGAGCATCTTTTCATGTGTTTGTTAGCCATCCGTATGTCTTCTTTGGAGAAATGTCTATTTAGTTCTTTGGCCCATTTTTTGATTGGGTCGTTTATTTTTCTGGAATTGAGCTGCAGAAGTTGCTTGTATATTTTTGAGATTAGTTGTTTGTCAGTTGCTTCATTTGCTATTATTTTCTCCCATTCAGAAGGCTGTCTTTTCACCTTGCTTATATTTTCCTTTGTTGTGCAGAAGCTTTTGATTTTTAATTAGATCCCATTTGTTTATTTTTGTTTTTATTTCCAGAATTCTGGGAGGTGGATCATAGAGGATCCTGCTGTGATTTATGTCTGAGAGTGTTTTGCCTATGTTCTCCTCTAGGAGTTTTATAGTTTCTGGTCTTACATTTAGATCTTTAATCCATTTTGAGTTTATTTTTGTGTGTGGTGTTAGAAAGTGATCTAGTTTCATTCTTTTACAAGTGGTTAACCAGTTTTCCCAGCACCACTTGTTAAAGAGATTGTCTTTACTCCATTGTATATTCTTGCCTCCTTTGTCAAAGATAAGGTGTCCATATGTGTGTGGATTTATCTCTGGGCTTTCTATTTTGTTCCATTGATCTATATGTCTGTCATTGTGCCAGTACCATACTGTTTTGATGACTGTGGCTTTGTAGTAGAGCCTGAAGTCAGGCAAGTTGATTCCTCCAGTTCCATTCTTATTTCTCAAGATTGCTTTGGCAATTCGAGGTTTTTTGTATTTCCATACAAATCTTGAAATTATTTGTTCTAGTTCTGTGAAAAATGTGGCTGGTAGCTTGATAGGGATTGCATTGAATTTGTAAACTGCTTTGGGTAGTATACTCATTTTCACTATATTGATTCTTCTGATCCATGAACATGGTATATTTCTCCATCTATTAGTGTCCTCTTTGATTTCTTTCATCAGTGTTTTATAGTTTTCTATATATAGGTCTTTAGTTTCTTTAGGTAGATATATTCCTAAGTATTTTATTCTTTTGGTTGCAATGGTGAATGGAATTGTTTCCTTAATTTCTTTTTCTACTTTCTCATTATTAGTGTATAGGAATGCAAGGGATTTCTGTGTGTTGATTTTATATCCTGCAACTTTACTATATACATTTTAGTACCTTCTGATTATATAAGAAGTACACTTTTAGCTTAAGAAATGTACTCTATATATGTTTAGAACAGCTGACACTAATCTAAAGGTAAGTAAACCATGTTCTCATTCTTCCAAAACCCCACTGCCACTCTAAAGATGCCCTAACTTGACCTTCTAATAGAAGATTCTGATATATAGATGAAAGGCAACTGCAGCCCTATGTTCTTCAGCAAAATTAAAGTTTTCTCCAGTAACTAAGCCTCATTTCGCCATAGCTATATTTTACCTGTTAGTGAAATACTGCAAAAGCCTTTATATTCAGGCCTGGCTTGAGATCCAGGGGAAAATGCATCCGCAATTCTAAACAACTGATTTTACAAATGAAGGCAAAGGAAGCAGCTTATTCAGAAGATGCCAATGCAAGTGCCGTATGGAGAGAATAAATACATTTCTCACTGTGGTAGGTTTTGTGCCCTGACTCCGATGCAGATTACTCATGGTGGCTCTGTGTTTTCTTTCAGAGTCAGCCCAAACATCTAGTTCTCAGAGAAAGACCACCGGAGCTAAAACACTCACCCCCTTTTTACCACCTCTAACACTCTATCCCATGAAGTTTTGACTTTCTCCACTGTAGTGGACACGATTTTTTATTCAGATTGTTAGATTCCTGGTTTCAGGAAAGCAACAACTCTCTTTCTTCAGTATCACTCAAACTCTAGCACCTAGAATGACGCCTGACACGTGAGGAGTATCATCAAGCAAATTTGGTGAATGAATAAAAATGGTGGGGGTGCTTACCACCAACTGTCTTCCTATTCTTGGCAGGACTGGGAAGTAAAGGAGAAAATTCAAGCATTACACTAGCGCTTATATTTGAAATATTATTTAATCTAAGTAAATAAATTTAAAATTATTTAATTATGATACTCTGTTTAGCCATAATATTTTGGATGCAATTCAAGCAGTTTCTAGAATAGAGGTCTTCAAAGGTATATTAATAAGTAAATCACTTCAAAGATATATTAGTAAGTTAACTGAAGTTCAATTCAATTTCCACATAACTATAGACATAAGTGCTGATATTCACTTCATATCCACTGATCCAAAGAGCTCAGTTCTATTGTTCAATGTTTCAGAAATGCTTCTTGGCTTTAAGCATATGTAATAGTTAATGAGAAATCAGAGTGGAATTCTAACACTTCAAATTAAAAGGCATATAATCAATTCTATTATATATTCTAAAATACCACTGGGAATGTCTCCCTCTTGCACCATGGTGAATCATTCTGTATTCCATATTTTACTTGATTTTTTTTCTGAGTTGGTACTCAATAAACACTTCCTAGCTGAACTGGTGCCTAGGACATTCCATAGTGCAAAATAAACTCTCATTACTTATTTTGGGAGCTGCTAAAACAATATCAAAAACTTTACATATATTCATTCGCACACCTATTCCTCCATCCTTCTAAAAAACAATTTCATAATTTTCAAGCAATTTACAGAATGATGCAACCATTATCACAATCTAATTTTTAAAACATTTCTATATAAGATGATGGATATTCACTAAACTCATTGGGATAATCATTTCATGGCGTAAGTCAAATCATTATGCTGTACACCTTACACTTACATAGTGCTGCATGGCAACTGGGCTTCCCTAGTGGCTCAGTTGGTAAAGAATCCAGCTGCAATGCGGGAGACCTCCGTTCGATCCTTGGGTTGGAAATATCCCTGGAGGGTGGCATGGCAACCCACTCCAGTGTTCTTGCCTGGAGAATCCCCATGGACAGAGGAGCTTGGCGGGCTATAGTCCATGGGGTTGCAAAAAGTCAGACATGACTGAGCGGCTAAGCACAACATGGCAGTTATATCTCAATAAAATTGGAAGAAAAAATATTTTAATAAAATTTTCTAAAAAATTTTATCCTCCCATAAGGATATGCAGATTCCACGTGCCCATCTGCATCAGTACATGGTCTTTCAAGTCTAGCTTTTTCATTTAGCATATTTTGCAGTTCCTCCGTATTGTAGCATATACTAGTCCCTTCTCTTTCTAAAGTTATTTAGAAGTTGCTTTCTCTCCAGGACATCACAACCAAATGTACAGCACTAACAAAAAACCCAGTGTTTGAATCCTAACACCTATTTTGAGTTGCATTTCCTTTGCATAATCAATTGGCATTTAATGCTTTTACATCTGCAGTGTAAGAAATTAATCAAATGGGCAATCCATTCAGTACCCATTGTGAATTCCCTTATTAAGGTATCCATAGAACTGATTCCTCTATCTGTTGACCCTCTCTCTTACATGATGAGAATTGTATGTTTAATCCGTTTTCCTGGTTTAGCTCCAAGAATATTCAGCACAAGACAACTGAAAGACTGCTTTCTTACTAAGTTCATCTTGTCCCATGACTTATCCACCAAATCTATATACCCTTTTCTTCCAAATCTCTTGAATCCTTTCCATAACTCCAGCTTCCACATTTCAAGCTGCTTCCTTACAGTTCTCCTCAGACATCTTGGCAATGCAAATTCAGTGTGTTGAATATATTTTTTTCTGTTCACACCTATATTTTCCTACAACTGCCACATCTACCCTTTTCTTTGTCTCCACCTCTAATCCCTTTTATACACTAATACCATACTAATCTCCCTAAAGTACATCTCTGTGCTGCTAAGTCACTTCAGTCGTGTCCAACTCTGTACGACACTATGGACAATATAGCCTGCCAAGCTCCTCTGTCAAAGGAATTCTCCAGGCAAGAATACTGGAGTGGGTTGCCATGCCCTCCTTCAGGGGATCTTCCTGACTCAAGGGTCATATCTGTGTCTCTTATGTCTCCTGCACTGGCAGTCAGGTTCTTTACCACTAGTGCCACCTGGGAAGCTCTATCACTACCCCTACCACAGTGCCCCAGTGCCTGCATAATGCATGTAAGCTTCTTAGTCTGCTGTGCTTTACTTAGAAACTGAGGCACAGGCAGATTTACTTGCCAAGTTCATTCCTCAGTGAAGAGAGAACTCCAGAATTCCAACTCAGGTAGTCTCACCCAGGTCCCACATCCTTAACCAGCAGGACACAGCTGCCTGGAGAAATAGGTATGGCCTCAGAGTAAGGAAAGGGTGTTATTTTTTGTCTCACATATACCTATATAAGTCCGGGGGCAGGGGTGGGCAGTGGATACATACACACAAGAGCATATGCATGTCCTTTTGGAGGGCTAATTGTCCTGTGCTTGGTATTCTAAAGCACCTAGTTCTAGGACATATACTGATGAAAAAGAACTGCCTTGTGTATGTCCAAGCCCTCGTTTATGCCACTGTAGACAGTGGTGGCAGAACCCCGGTGACATGTGGATAGGGAAGTCATGTGGCCCCCTCTCAAATGAGATTTAACTCTAAACAGGAAACGAGGACAGAGAATGTTAAATGGATAGCAGTTTGTCTGCTAATTGAAATCAGGTCTTCTGCTCAAATCTGTCTATGGCTGTCTTCCTCCAGCTGCCTTGGCTGTGTGAAGCCCTAAGAGACACAGCTCTAAGTACTGCATCTAGACCCTTCAATGGTTCATCTTTGAGGGTCTCTGGCTCTTTGCACTGGTATGGAGGCCTTCATTTTACAAATAAGAAACTGAAGCAGCATAGAGATCTAAGAAATTGCTCTAAAGTCAGGGTTCCTTAGCCCCATTAAGAGAATTACTATTTTGGAGGGTAAGTGAGTGAAAGTCGCTCAGTCGTATCCAACTCTTTGTGATTCCATGGACCATACAGTCCATGAATTCTCCAGGCCAGAATACTGGAGTAGGTAGCCTTTCCCTTGTTCAGGGGATCTTTCCAACCCAGGAACTGAACCCAGATCTCCCACATTGCAGGTGGATTCTCTAGCAGCTGAACCACCAGGGAAGCCCAAGAATACTGGAATGGGTAGCCTATCCCTTCTCCAACGGATCATCCCAACCCAGAAATCAAACCAGGGTCTCCTGCATTGCAGGTGGATTCTTTACCAGCTGAGCTACCAGGGAAGTCCGTTTTTGGAGGGTAGGAACTTAAATTGAAAGACTCTAGTTTTTCTAACTCTGGCATCTATTTCTATTAAATGAAAATACCAAAAAATAGTTTCCAACTTAAAAAAAAAATACCCTTACTCTCAAACTAGAAATGAGCTGATCTGAGTTCCAGTGTTATTTTGGTCCTTTCGAGCTATATGAACTTCAATGTGGGCAGCCCTAGAGACTCCATGGTCTGGACTCGTGACTGTAAAACTCTGAGAGGTCTCTTAATCTTTCATTCTCATCTCTTGTACAGGTTGACTTGATTCTCTCCTATTCCAGACTGTTTTTTCCCATGTGGTAGAGGGCACTGAGTTGAATTTACAAACCCCCAGGGGAGTGCTCTCATTGACCCAGCTTGGTTTATGTGTCCATTGCCAGACCCATCACCCATAATCAAGGCAATGGAATAATATACTTATGGCAGTTTTGATCAATCAATGCTGACCAAATTGGAGTGGAAACAGGGATATTTTAAATATGAGAACTGCTCCTCTCAGGGGAGAATAAAAGAGTTTCAAGGCAGAAAAAATAGATATCTACTACATCATGGAGACACAAAGCACAGGATATATTTTTTATTAAATAAATGGGAGATTTGATGACCTTTAAGAAAAATTTTTAAAATGAAAGAAAAAAGAAAAAATTACCAAATGCATGTAGGTCCAATGCAAAACTCTTCTGGGTTTGTACAGTTAAAACAAAAATAGCATTGAAGGAATTACTCACCTCCACATACCATATGTTACATCGGCAAAAGAATAATGTGAAGAGAGGGAAGGAGTGAAATCTTATTGCATATTAAATCTAACAAGGCCTATGTTTATCTGGGTCAAGATAAAATTTTAAGCATATTAGTGTATTTGTTGGAATACTCAAACAACTTCACATAAAATTTACAGCTTGATTAAAAGAGACATAGGTGTATTCAATGACTTGCTTGATCTGGAAGTGAAAGTGTTCATACTGGAATGATTTAAATAGAAGCTCGAGGTTCACATAGCAAGGATGCTGAGAAAGGACTTCCTATATTAAAAAGCAGGCCTCCCTAACTAAACTCTAAGGATCCTTCCAATTCTAATATTCCTGATAGACATGCCATTTTAAGTCTCCTGAGGGGATACTCATTAACAGAAGTGACGGTATTTGCAAACCACAGAGAAAATGGGAGGTGATACAAAAAATATTTTTGGCTGATTTTTGAGTCAATGTCAATCACTGTTATTAGCATCATCTATAAATAAGATTCGGAGAAGGCAATGGCACCCCACTCCAGTACTCTTGCCTAGAAAATCCCCTGGACGGAGAAGCCTGGTAGGCTGCAGTCCGTGGGGTCGCTAAGAGTCACTTTCTCTTTTTACCTTCATGCATTGAAGAAGGAAATGGCAACTCACTCCAGTGTTCTTGCCTGGAGAATCCCAGGGACGGGGGAGCCTGGCGGGCTAAGGTCCATGGATAGCAAAAGAGTTGAAAAGGACTCAGCAGTTAAACAACAACAATCAATAAGACACCATGCTAATTTGACTTGCAGTATTATATTAGGAATTAATTTTTGTTCAAGAGTTTAGTTTAAGATAAGACAACTCGCTGTTCAAAAGAATAAAGATACCTACAAGGGAAATTAGGATGTCAGTTCACGTGTAGATGGATCTGAGCCCTTAAATATCAGGAGAGTCATCAGAGATCCAAGAGAGTCTGGAATAAAGGATAGAGGCCACACTCTAAGAGTTCTGCCTTCTGGAAGGACCAGTGGAGGTGCGCATAAGTCACATACACTGTTTGTATCCTACTTTATTCATTTAAAAAGACTCAGGTGGACAAATGAATTCTTAGGTCCCATTCAATGCTAATATTCCTTTAAACTATTCCATGTGGGAAAAAATACAGTTTGAGATAATATAGTTGATGATACAAAACATCCCAGACAAATGGAACATGGTAGCCAATCAATTTTCAACCAACAAATGTACTAGAGATGGAAAGCAATTTTTAGGAAAGAAAAATAAGCAGTGTAGTCCATAAACAAGCAAGTTTACCCTGTTTCTGAAACATAATCAATGTTTCTGGTTTGGGAGTTTGTGAATCAAACTAAGTACAGCTAAGGTTTGAATCGTCCAGGATCTTACATCCAAAACCTGCCAGTTCAAAGATTACTGTTTTTAACATAGAAAGAAATGGCTTTGATGCTTGGAAACCTTGGAGAAGTAAGGTTGACCAATGAAATGTGCTACCCTCTCTTCCCTTCCTTTCCGCACCACCCCCCCAACCCCCTGTGATTGTGTGTTCAGCTTTTGCACACAGAAGAACAGGGACAAGCCATCTGTCCAAAGTGTGTGTGAAAGTTCTCACTCTAGAGAATCCGAATCTGTCAATTCCAGGAAGCAGAGAGGATGTGGTTGCATGACTTTACAAAAACCAAACTTGTAAAGGAAACTAGTGAGAAGAAGTTACTTGAACTAATTACACCAATTCCTAAAAAGTCTCACACTACAAATACCCACTACCAAAATTGTTTTTTTCTCCACAAAAACAATGCAGGACATTTTAAAAAGAAATAAAAGAAAGTGAACAGCTCTATAAAAATGCAGTTTGAACATCTCAGGCAATTTAAGGCCTTACTTGACTAACTCCAGACTTTAGATGCAGATATTATTTAATAAAGTGACTTTTATGGATGCACATCACAATTGTTGCTCAATATGCATTAGAATAGGCAAAAAACAACAAAAGAACAAAAAAATTGTTAGTACAAATGACCTATTTTCAAAAGATCTAAACTACATTCCCGTTCCCCCTCTTTCTTTGATTTTCCTGAAAGGACCTCATCTGGAAAGGTGAATGGGTCACTGAAGACTGCCCTGAGCAGCTTCACTGCACAGCTCTCACCTGCCCAGGTGAGTGAGGATGAAAGCAGAGAAGAGTGGTTAGCTTGGAGGAACTCCATGACTAATTCAAAGGCATTACAAGTGCAGAAAGGTGCCAGGGCCACAAGTGGAAGCGGCTCACATACTTTAATATTCAAAAGAGATAAACAAATTCTTCCTTTTTAAGTCATTCAATAACCCTGACCTGCCTGGATCCTGGCACGTATCTCTATCATGGATATGAATAGCACTTAGAGAATGCTTATAAAATGCACGTTATCTGTCTTAGAGCTTGAAAATTATCCAGTGTGGCTAAGTAAAAATATACTTAAAAATAGAGTCAGGATTTATATTTTGCATGATAACAATCAAAATATGATCTATCAGAGTCTTTAAAAAGGCAATACTATAACCAAGTATTTGGTGGAAAACAAATAAAAGCACCAAATATTATGAAATTTAATTTCAGGATCATTTTTTAGCTTTTTGTTGCATTAAGGTTTATAAAGCAGTTCTGTCATCAGTGCCAGGTCTTCTTAAGTGAAAATACCAAATGAATCATCTATGTGAGAATTTCAGAATAAATGGTGGTTTTGGGTAGATTAGATTATGTAAAAGATGAAGGAAGTCTGGGACTTACCAACATGTTCAGAATTTTGTAAGTTGATAAATACTCTACAAAACTCCTTGATATTCAGTAATAGACTATTAACTTAGAGGAAGAGGAATTGCCCTACTGACAATTCTTGCCAGAAAAACAATTTCCTCATGACAGAGGTGAATTTTTTGGTTGAAATCCTTCCCTAAGTACCTTTACCTGAATTATTTAAGAAAATAAAACAAAGTTTAAAACCACAGAGTTCTAGAACTTGAAAAATCTTAAGAAATTCACCTCCTGTTACATTTTATGAAATAAAACCCCAGAAAAGTATGGTGATTTTCCCAAAACAATGTTTTAGTTTAAACTCTAACTTAAGAATTATGAAAGGATGATGAATGAAGAAATCAGATTTTGAAAAGCTAAGCAAAGTCATCCTATGCACAGAGATATTCACTATATCAACATAAAATCAGGGAAGATTTAAAATCAGTCTATCATCATGATCACTGCTAAAACTCGGTTTTGATGGAGTTACAGAAAAATTATCCATTGTTAGAACAACTTCTCTTTCACAGCATCAGACCCTACTGACGTTTTAATTCAAGTTTTTGCATTTCATGAAATTATAAGCTGTGTTTTATTGAAGATAAAGGAAAGATGGTAAAATTTGAAACCAGAACCCTACAGTAGAAGAGACATTATCTGGGATAAAGTTAAACATCAGCAAAGACTTGAGGACGTACTAAAGGAAGGGCAGACTTACTGAGGAATTTTCTGGGAAGGTCTTTCTAGTTCAGTCAGTCATTATTCCTTGTGGTAGTCTGAACTACTGGATAAATGGACAAAACAGAGAGGTATGTTTCTTTCAAGAAACAAACATCACAGTGAGAAAAATAATAATGACACTTCTGGTTTACCAACAGCACCATTAACTAAGATGTGAATGTCATCAGTATATTTCACTAACTTGTAAATCTCAATATAAATAACTTTTCTAAGCCATCTAGGGAAATACAGGGCATAAAATTTTCAAATTGCGCCAAAGACTAATTAGAATAGATATGTTGCAAATGTAATTGAATCCAACCATATTACCTACTTCAGGACTGGTTTTAAGACAATCGTCTATTTTCCTACAACTGTGAAATATAAGGGGATCTCTCTCCTATCCCATTCAGAGAGGCCTTGAAATTGAAGCCAAGAGATGCAATGAGAGGTCATTATGTTATATGACAGGACTTCTTTAAAAGCCCTGGCTATTTGACATCTGATGAAACGTCAAATCCCAAGTGTCAGAGCCCACTGTGACACCTTCTATTTATTACACAGCAGTTTGAAGTTGGGGATTCAATGTACATCAAACTCCACAAAGTTATATGTTACATACTGGGTACTTTTTGAGAGAGCATCAGGGAAAACATGTCAGTTTTGCATCTAAGGCAAATGACTTTTGATGTTCAGTATTTTATTCTTAAAATTTGTCTTTGACAAATCAGATTAAGACATGATTCTCTTTAACAAACTGCACTTAATGTATGATGACTACTGTCCTTGATGTATCATTTTCCAAAGTCTAGTTTAGGGATATTTCTTAGATATCTCCATAAATATTTCTCCTCAAAGGTACATTTTGTAAACTTATAAGTACTTTTGTTTTTCAATTCTTATCAAAACAAGCAAGCATTTGAGACTTGATTCTATCTGCACAAATACATCATAATACAAACCCAAGAAGGTGTGAATTTGACTCGGTATATATTGGTTGTAAGAATGTGCACCATGAACACCAAGGTAACTAAAAGTTTCTAAATTCCCTTTTTTTTCAGTCTCCAAGTTTTCAGAATTATGTATGAAAACTGACAGCACTTTTTGATATGACACAAATCTTAGTTAAATTCAATGGAAACTAAGTTCAGGAAACATAGATCGTCACTACAATAGAATAGACTATCTATGTAAAAAAATAAAAGAAACATCTCCAAAACTCAGGAATTACTGCAGAAAAGCAACACAGCCATATTATTCAAGCAAATATCAAAGAATTATAATTTTGCATTTTTATGCTTTTGCTACCACATTAATTTTCAAATCTCAACTTTCATCAGCCACAACAGGATTTTTGGCATTTAAAACTAACTCTCATGGATTTCAATATCACTGATACAGAATCTAAATTATCAGTGAACACTCAAAAGTTGTGAATGGTATATATTCATGGTTAGACATCAAAAGGTCAGGACAAATTAGAACTGAAATACAAGTTTATACAGATTCTTATTCAAGAAGATAAAAATAACTTAAATTTTGTAAATGTGGAGCATGCATAACTGCCAATGTCTCCCATTTA
The DNA here is from genome assembly GCF_042477335.2 of Ovis canadensis. NCBI lineage: Eukaryota > Metazoa > Chordata > Mammalia > Artiodactyla > Bovidae > Ovis > Ovis canadensis. Next base: position 158,822,814 of record NC_091247.1, on the reverse strand, counting down.
AGATACCTCATAAATCATGTAGCTGCTGGCTCTCTCTGCACCTTTAGGCATTTCTGGGCACTTAAAAACTATTGGGACAAGTCCAAATCTCACAAGGAACTTACAGCAGCAATAAGTACAAGACAAAATTCCAGTTCTCTGCTATTTAGAAGCTCATTTACAAATACCTTAATATGGATATATTCTTTTTTTCTTAAGGTCATTGCTTCTAGCTGACAGCAAGTAAGAGTTCCCTTAATAATAAAATTACAAACATGCATCAGAGAAAAGCATTTAAACTTCCTTCTACAAACAACACCTTGGATTAATCATAGATAACTGTCTACTAGAAGTCTGCATGATGAACAGTAATTATCAGCATCAACTTGAACAAGAACATTTATTTCTTCCAAATAAACTAGTCTCTCTTACTCAGAACAACAACAACCACCAAAAACAGTTATCTAAAAGCAACAATTACAACAGAACATATTCTAACCACCTACTACATTGACTTGCAAGATACTTTTTTGAATGACTCATTAAAATACTAACATTATAAATTAATTGCACTGAAAATATAACATCTTAGAGAAAAACCTGAATGAACCTTTTAGCCAATCCAATATTAACCTGTGTAGAGATCTGGACCCTTTATACTGTTTAGATGCTGATAGCTATCCTTGCAACAAATCAAGCAAAATGTAGCACTTCAGTACTTACAGAACAGCTCCCAGAGAACACCATCTGGAAAACCTTTTGCATTTAAGATTAAAGCTGCACGCAAGGTTTATTGTGAGCCCCAGCATGCGAGAAGGAACAGGAGGAGGGTGGAGGGTAAGCGCTTACTTCGAAAATGCTCTGAAGCGTAATAATACACATCCTCGTAGCCCTCGTGGTAATCCTCTTCTGGTCGGTACTTTTTCCCCTTTCTTCTCCTGGATCTTCTTATCTGCTTGACAAATCCCAGGAAGCGGTCCATCTCTCGCTCCCCGCACCACCTGGCTCAGCCAGCACAGGAGTGGAGCAACAGCCCAGCTGCTTGGGAGTCGGTGGAGCATGAATGCCCAGCACCGAACCTGGGGCTGGGGGACGCGCTACCCTTCCATCTGCCTCGGTGCCACCAGCAAGGCAGAGATTTTAGCCGGGGTGAGGAGGGAAAAATAACGGTATGAGTTTACCCGGACCAGATTTCTTACTTTGCTCAATAACCTTTCAAGTGTGTAATTTAGAAAGCATTTTAGAAAAAGAAAAAGAGAGAGAAAGTGAAATGATCATGAAAGACTAAGAGAAAAAAATCAAGGGCAAAGCGTTGAATTTCAAATCGCTTTAAAACAAAACAAAATAAAGTTCAACCAGCGATTCCGCTGAGACTCGAGGAGTCCCAGCGCTAGAATTTCACTATCCAATGTCTCCATCATCAGGGACGGGGGTGTAGGAGGAGAGAGGGGCGGGGAAACTTGTTAGTCAATGGACTGAACCAAAGCTGGAGACGGAAAATACTTTTTCTTACCTGCTCATCCCTCCCCAACTACCCGAGTCCAGCACCCAAGCACAGGCTTGGGAAAAGTCTTGGCAAACTATTGTTTCCATGGGGCTGATGGATTAACCCTTAGTTCTCTCCTGCATATCATATTAATGAGCTGCAAAGTGGTTTCATCCATATACACTGCCTCTTGCTGACAAAAGTGTGCAGTATGTGTTAATTGGAGCAGCAGGGAGAAGGCTCAGCAGCTGCTTTCAAATGACACATTTACCCACTGGGCATTAATGTATTCGAATCGCTGTTTGATCTAAATATTAAAATGCACTTCACAGAGAGGTTTCTCATAGGCTTAGTAACACCATACCATAATCAGCAAATAAAGGAAACTGCATGCTTTGGTGAAAGAAATACAAAACATCCAACTCTGCTTACTCTGAACTCAAATATAAATCTGGCTGGGTTTTTACACCTTTTTAAAAAATATGAAAATGAATGGGCTAAGTAGCAAATAAAATTTACTTCTTAGTGAAGATGTAAGGAGGGAAAGTTTTGAAAAATGCTCATACCCTATTTGTCCTTTGTTTCCATAATCTCAACCCTTTTTTGTGTGTGTTTGTTTAAGTATGACAATCAGAAACACCTCAGACTAGAAAGAAGAGGTACACTAAAGACTAGACAGGTCAGGGTTAATCAGGAATAATCTTTTTCTCTCCATTTTCTTTTTCAGATCTTTCAATGAAGGCGAATTTTTAACACCAGGAAAAATTTGATTTGTTTACACTATAATGAATCAAATCATGTCAGCATATTACCTACTAAATTAATAATATTCTGCAGCTCCATATTCCCAGAAATGTAATTTTTAAAAAAGCTCCTTACTGTATAAAGATCATTCAATATCTATGCAATATCAAGTCTGTAGGAACACCCCAGAGGGTCTTCCAGAGGAAAGTGACTGCACTTTGCATTATCTGTTCTTAGATTCACAAGCAATCTGTCTCACCTCTAGATTGTGACAGCTCTCTATTTTCAGATATTAATTACTAATGATGGAGTAGGGAGACACTTACTCAAAGAGGTAAAAATTAGTCAACCAAGAATATTTTGGCCCTAACATATGTAGTTAGATTTACAGTTAGACTCAGTGATTACATGGATCTCCCCTATTCCTAGAGATTTCCCTTTTTTATGCCCATGAAGAGAAATACAAACTTAATGATGCTGACATAAAGATACTATAAACGGTTTTATGAACAACTTTAAACAAAAAAATCACCTGTCTGGTGTTTTCAAATCATTTATTATTCTGACACCCTCAACCAAAATAAACTAGAATGATTTAGAAATGGTGAGCTAACAATTTGAAGATCTGGAGTCGGGATCTTGAGTAGGTCACTAAATAAATGATAATAATAACAATGCATAACCTTTTCTTTCAGTTAATCCTAACCACCTTTATAAGGAGGTGATACCTCTATGGATTAGGAAAGAAGGTTCAAAGGTGTTTTATCCAAGATCACGCAGGTAACACTGCCAAGTATTATCTAGTACCAAGTATTTTATCATACAAATTCAGAGATTATCTTGAGCATCCAAGAAGTATTTTTCATTCAGTGATTCAATTTTTCTTTCTGTGTACTTGTGATATTGAAATCGAGTTTGAAAATAGTTGCTGACTTTTCTTTTTAATTGAGCTAAACATATATCCTGGGTTATATGACTATCAAATATACTTTCCCCCAGAGGCGGTATAGGCAATAAATTTTATACAACTACTTCTGACTTATTATAACTCCTAAATTTGTGGTGTCCACATTAGGCTTTATAGTTATTAGCTCCCAGTTCAGCCTGAAAGAACTGACAATACAGAATAGATGATACTTTAACAAAAGAACCTCTTTGCAGAAATCAATCTGAAAACACTCCACTATCGCTGATTTTTAATTCTACTATTTAAAGAGACTGAGAGTTTCCCAAGCAATGATAAATACCCATTTTTTGAACAAGAACCAACACAAAGTAAAATTATCTACATATGAGACTGTTCTCATAAATACACAGAAATCATGCTTAAGCACCTTTCTATTATTTTCCTAGATTTGTAGGATTTTGAGAGGTTAACATTCTGGCATGTGATTATAACAAGATTATTACAGAAGATGAGATTTGGTGGAGCTACAGAAGAGTTTCAAGTTCAGCCATAGATTTGGAAGAGAGTGGTAGGAGGTGACAGGCCTATTAAAACAATCACAGATGCTTGGGAAGCAGGAATAGGGAATCCGCTTTATTTAGAGGAGGTCTACTTGGGTCACAGAAAATGAAGAAAGGGGGGAGTGAATGACATGAGGGAAAGGGAGCTCTGTGTATGTGTCACAGTCCAAAGGACAGAAGGCGAGACACCTGCTGCCCTGCCTGGAGGCGGGGTGCTTGAAGTCAGGATCCCTTAATCCATCTTCCTCCAGCCCAGACCTCTGGGCCCAGAATTCTTCCCTCATTCTATCCTAAATATCCCATGCTTAGCAAACTAAAATCTAAAAGAACTGATGCTATGCAATAATGAACTAAGATTCCACAACAATTGGCAAATTAGTGAAGTTCAAATACATTCAGTTAAGTACAGGACTGTTTCTGTAGAGTCGCTCTTTCACCCCAGACCACAAACACAGCTAAGTGGTGCTATTCCCCAGTGACTGCACTCTACAGTCCGAGCAGATGGGAAGGTTTAGAGGTTGCAAATGGCAGTTCACAGAACAAGCAATCCCCACAAATGTGTTTGGTTTGGCTCACACTGGAGGTTTTTTTTTTTTTAATGGGCTAACATCTAAAAGTTAGGAATTTCACAAAGACATTATTTTTTTCCTTGAAAAGTCAAAAGATCTGACAGCTCTGAATCCAGTTCCAACATTGCAACCATGGACTAAAACTGAGTCCATAAATAAATAAACGTGTGCTTTCCACTGAGCCACAGTCCCTCCCCTGGGCCCAGTTCACTCATCCAGTTACCATCTGCCCCCTGCAGGCATTTATACTTGTGAGCCTTGGTTGAGGTGTTATCCTGCCAGTTCCAATGCACTAAGTTAAGAGAAATTTCAGCTCCCTTATATTTTCATGTAAAGAAAGCAGATTATTATGACAAATTGGTTTTAGTTGAACTAAATGTTCACTAAATTGTAAAATTAAATGTCTTAGACAAAAACTTGGGAAGATGGGAAAATAAAGCAGATTGAATTATTCAACAAAATGTGCTTCAACCGAGAATAGCAGATACATGTTAGCCAGTATTTTTTTAAACGCTAATTCTTTCCTTTCTAGGAAGTAGGTAATAGTTGCCATGGCTTTCCCACTCTTCTAAATTAGATTCTCCACTGTCTTTCAGGGAAAGAGGAAGAGATCAAATATTGAGATTAAGTCTTCTGACAGTGTTCCCTAGATCTCTGATTAGTTCGGGCCCTTCTGTGTTTATTTAGATTGAGTAGTGGTTAGAGTATTTTCTGAGTAGTAATATGGAACATCCAATCTACTAGAGAAATCTTTGAGACATTAAGTCAGTCTTGCTCTTATAGGTGCCACGGTATTTACGCATGATGCCCAACACTGTGGTAGACTCCCTGTTACTACAGGGGAGATGCTCAAACATACTGAAGGGGAGACAGGGAAAAGACACTGTTCCCTGGCAATAAACCTGTCAGACCGAACCCACTTTACTACAGCATGTGATTTGTGATATACTCCAATTAGTCTAAATGAAATTCATAGATCATATAACTCATAAACATATAACTTCAACATTAAATACCTTAACCAATAATTTTACATTTAAATATCTATTTAATAATATTAAATTATAATAAATTATAAAATTAAATAATATATATTTAAATAATAGATATAAAATTAAATAATAGATATTAAATATATATTTAAATTAGATAATTAAATTTGAGGACACCAGAAGATGGCATTAGATCTTTGCTGCTGCTGCTGCTAAGTCGCTTCAGTTGTGTCCGACTGTGTGAGACCCCACAGATGGCAGCCCACCAGGCTCCCCCGTCCCTGGGATTCTCCAGGCAAGAACACTGGAGTGGGTTACCATTTCTCTCTCCAATGCATGAAAGTAAAAAATGAGAGGGAAGTCACTGAGTAGATCTTTGCACCAACTTCTAATAAACAATTTCAGACTTAAGAGATAATCAAAAGCCATTCCATACAATGTACATAAAATAAATGGGTAGAGTCACAGGTAGACAGCACAGTAAAAATTAGTGTGTTAACTGTGTATTAAAATGGTGAAAAATATCTCATGTCAAAAAAAAAGAAAAAACAAATCACGGACTGGGAGAAGATATCCACACAAGGCACATCTCATAAGTCACTGTTACCCAAAATATACGAAGAGCACTTAAAACTCAACAATAAGAAGACAAACTACCCAGTTGAAAAATGAGGCTAAGACTTTAATAGACATGTCACCAAGGAAGATTTACAGCCGACACATAAGCATACGAAAAGATGTTCCACATGATGTGGCATCAGGAATTGCAAACGAAATCAGTAATGAGATACCCACTACACCTACTAGAATGGACAAAATCCGGAACACTGACCGCGAAATGCCTGTGCGGATGTGCAACAGGAACATTCAGTCACTGCCGGCGGAAATGCAAAATGGCACAGCAACTCTGGATGACAGTTTGGCAGTTTCTTACCAAACTAAACATATTGTTAACAAACAATTCATCAATCACACTCCTTGGTATTCACCCAAAGAAGCTGAAAACTTCTGTCCACACAAAAATCCGTATTCAGATGTTTATGATAGCTTTATTCATAATTGCCTAAACTTGGGGTGCTAACTGGCCCTTCAGTAGTAAGTAAATAAATAAGCTTTGATACATTAGATAATGGAATTCGGCATCAAACAGAAATGAGCTATCCAGCCAGGATGAAATGGGGGAATTTTAAATTCATATTTAGATCCACAAATGTATATTTAGTCCACAAAGAGTTGGACTGACTGAATTGAAAGAGGTCAGTATGAGAAGGCTGCATATCATGACGATTCCAGTCATATGATTTTCTGGAAAAGGCAAAACTATGGAGACAGTAAAAAGATTAGTGGTTGCTAGAAGTTAGCAGGGAGGGAGGGATGAAAAGGCAGAACACACAGGGTTTCTGTTAAACTACTCTGAAGATATTACGGGCTTCCCTGGTGGCTCAGTGGTAAAGAACCCGCCTGCCAATGCAGGAGATGCAGGTTTGATCCCTGGGCAGGGAAGATCCCCTGGAGAAGGAAATGGCAACCCACTCCAGTATTCTTGCCTGGGAAATCCCAGAGACAGAGGAGCCTGGCGGGCTACAGTCCACGGGGTTGCAAAGAGTCAGGTACCGCTGAGTGAGCACACACACACAGACACACACAGACATACACACACAGAACAACACTCATGCCTCTGTATATAACATCATTAGCTTCTAGACTCAAATAATTACAAATAAGCCTTCATTTACAGGAATATTTATTCATACAGATATTTGAATGTTGTAAAGATGCGGGATATTTAGAAGAGTTTCCCCCTTTATCAATAAGGATTACTGAACCCCAAGCCCCCATCCACAGAATGCTGGTCTCCTTCCCCTTTTCTCAAACTTTGCCCATCATTATGACAATCCAAAATGTCCTTATGTTTCCAATAGGGACATCTTGCGTCTTCTTTCTGACAACCACAGAGCTAAATTATAAATTAACCAGGCAAATGAAGCCTTACTCCTAGAATTCTGACTCTGTGTGTAATACCTACCCCCAACCCCACCCTACCTTTGTTCTCCTTGTTTAAGATACTTTGAAGTGTGAAGACTAAGTTTATCACTCAGCTATTTCAGCAGTTGATATTCAAAGACAGGTAATATCCTAAGAAAAATGAACAGCATAATACTAATCCTTTGTGCCTTCTTGCTCTTTATGAATCTGTGCAAAATTTAAGAGAAACTAAGTTCCAAAAGGAATGCGTCAAATTAAAAATAAGTTCTTCACAGCATTTCCAAGGAATTTAAATTATTATTTTGCCAGTAACTGCACTCAGATTTACTAGAAGGAGAACACTGTCTGTTGGTATACTAGAATGAAGCCATTCTAGATAAAATCACCAAAGCTCTGCAATCAACCAGTGCTCTAGTTTGTACATTTATCTCAGTAATGAAAACACTTGTTTTCACTGTTAAAAAAAAAAATGACAAAACAATAGCTCATGGTTAAACCAGCACCACAGCCTGAAGTAAAATGCTTTCAATGTACAAGTAAATGTTTTCTAAGCTCTCCTCAGGAGTAATATCTGTGGGTAGAGACACATCCACACAGAGACAGGCACTCACTGAGCAGATGCTCAGCAAATCCTTTTTTTCTTTTTGTATTAATGATAGTAATGTGAAGATGCCTTACTTAACAAAAGATAGGTAATCTAATTCCATATATTTTTTAAGAATTTAGATTCACAAAATTTTGATGTTTGAAAATATTTCAGACATCACTCCCAGCTTCTCTATTCCCCATGAACATTCAAACCTGAGGTTTCCATCAGATTCTCCAGAAATCCTACAAGGCCCATTCTTAGATTTATGTCTTTCTTTCTTGCTTGCTTTTGCCATGCCATGCAGCATGTAGGATTTTTAGTTCCTGACCAGGGATAGAACCCATGACCTCTGCGTTAGGAGTGAAGAGTCAACCACTGGACTGCCAGAGAAGTCCATGGACCTATGTCTTCTTGGCGCACCTCGGACCCTACCCTGCAGCAGAATAAATGATGTTTCCTCTACAGTCTGACTACTCTCTGCTTCTGCCTCTCTTAACATAACTCTTGCCTCCACAATCTCCCTCGACTCAGCAGTCTAGTTAGTTAATGCGCGGTATGTAAAATGGCATGCATATTTTTCTCATTTGATCTGCTATCATTGTTATATTTCAGGGAAAATTATAAATATATGTTTCATTTACCTGTCACCTTTACCTCCCTTTGCTCTTGCTTCCTATAAGGCTGTTTTCAATTAACCCTTAATAATAATAATAATGAAGGAAAAGGAAGCCTAGTGTGCTGCAGTCCATGGGGTCGCAAAGAGTCAGACGCAACTGAGTGACTGAACAACAACAATATGGCAAAAATAAATTTAAATATCTATTGCACTGAGCCAGTCTCCAAGAGCTTCATGAACTCATTTAATCCTCGTGACAATTTTAGGAAGTTAGTACTGTCATTTGCCCTTATTTGTAGATAAGAAAAGGAGATACAGAATAGTTAAGTAACTTGCTCTCTGTTGCACAGCTGATGGTGGCATATTTACTAGTTTTAAATGAAATCCATAGATCAGATAACCAGTACATACCATAGATCATATAACCATTATATAGATGATTTTATATATATATATATATGGTTCAGTTCAATCACTCAGTCATGTCTCTTGCGACCCCATGGTCCGCAGCATACCAGGCCTCTCTGTCCATCACCAACTCTCAGAGTTTACTCAAACTCGTGTCCATTGAGTCGTGATGATCTCCAACCACCTTATCCTCTGTCTTCCCCTTCTTCTCCCACCTTCAATCTTTCCCAGGTTCAGGGTCTTTTCAAATGAGTCAGTTCTTCGCATTAGGTGGCCAAAGTACTGGAGTTTCAGCTTCAGCCTCAATCCTTCCGATGAATATTCAGGACTGACTTCCTTTAGGATGGACTGGTTGGATCTCCTTGTTGTCCAAGGGACTTTCAAGAATCTTCTCCAACACCACAGTTCAAAAGCATCAATTCTTCAGCACTCAGCTTTCTTTATAGTCCAACTCTTACATCCATACATGACTACTGGAAAAACTATAGCTTTGACTAGACAGACCTTTGTTGGCAAAGCAATGTCTCTGCTTTTTAATAATATATATAACTTTCTAATAATAAACCAGGCAGTTTAGAGTTTATGCTTTTTTAACTATCATGCTATGCTGTCTCTCAAGAGTTATACTACTTGAACAGTATCTTTAAATGACAATTATAAGAAATTGCTATAGCTAGTTGAATGTTGATGTCGCTCTAAACACTCAAATGAATGATCTTACAGATTTATTTAAATTTTACAGTGTGCTGGAAATGATCTATTTTGCAAATATATAAATGATGTAAAGTATGGTGAAAAACTTTAGATGTGAAATGAAGTTAAATATCTGCAAGCGGAATTGCATTTGTTTTTTCAAATTCCCTTAATGCAAAAGTTTGATGCCCCTGCCTAAATGTGTGTTTTTTTTTTTTTTTTTGTGCTTTTTTGTTCTCATTTGGGAGATCGTGTTATATGCTCAATGTCTGATGACCGGATGAAAGATGGAATGAAGAGTGAATAAATGGATGAATGAATAATTGATGAAGAATGGCTTAAGAGATAAGATTTGCCTAGCCTTGCTCACCGAGAGTGGGAGAGCTGTTACATAGTGGAAATATAGCCAAGTCCACATCCACTAGGCTAACAGAGCATGGAGAAGACAGAGATGGGAATGGAGGCATGAAAAACAAATTTCGACTTGCTGTCTTGACCTCCCTGTGATGCTCTAAGAAAATACAGCCAGTAAGTCACTGCCTCTTAAAGGGGAGACAGACTTGAATGAGAGACATGGAGCAGACCTAAGCCCACCACTGAAGCCAAGACCATCTGCTCTGCAGCCTGAAGCAGAGGGGCCAGACTGGAAAGTGAAAGTGAAAGTCGCTCAGTCATGTCCAGCTCTTTGTGACCCCATAACTACATATTCCATGGAATTCTCCAGGCCAGAATACTGGAGTGGGTAGCCTTTCCCCTGTCCAGGGGATCTTCCCAATTCAGGGATCTAACCCAGGTCTCCCACATTGCAGGCAGATTCTTTGCCAGCTGAGTCCAGAGGGAAGTGCAGGCTCTGCATACCTGTGAGCAGGAGAATAGAAATGACATTTATTGTAAACCACTGGATTTGCGTGGGGCTCATAATGAGGACTGGAAAAGGCAATGGCACCCCACTCCAGTACTCTTGCCTGGAAAATCCATGGATGGAGGAGCCTGGAAGGCTGTAGTTCATGGGGTCGCTAAGAGTCAGACATGACTGTGCAACTTCATTTTCACTTTTTACTTTCATGCATTGGAGAAGGAAATGGCAACCCACTCCAGTGTTCTTGCCTGAAGAATCCCAGGGATGGGGAAGCCTGGTGGGCTGCCGTCTATGGGGTCACACAGAGTTGGACACAACTGAAGTGACTTAGCAGCATCAGTGGGATAATGAGGATATATTGCTCCCCTGGTGGCTCAGAGGTTAAAATGTCTGACTCCAATGCAGGAGACCCGGATTTGATCCCTGGGTCGGGAAGATCCCCTGGAGAAGGAAATGGCAACCCACTCCAGTATTCTGGCCTGGAGAATCTCATGGACAGAGGAGCCTGGTAGGCTACAGTTCACGGGGTTGCAAAGAGTCGGACACGACTGGGCAACTTCACTTTCACTTTTTACTTTCATGCATTGCAGAAGGAAATGGCAACCCACTCCAGTGTTCTTGCCTGGAGAATCCCAGGGATGGGGAAACCTGGTGGGCTGCCGTCTACGGGGTCACACAGAGTCGGACACGACTGAAGTGACTTAGCAGCATCAGTGGCATAATGAGGATATATTAGAGTAGGTTGACTAGGGTACCATTGCCAACTTACCTAGTACAGTTCATGCTGCACTGCAAAGGCCTCATTTTAAAACCCTTTTTTTCTAGACTGGTAGGACATAGAACAAGAGTCACACCTTACTAACGTTTAGATCTTTGGTCTCTGCAAGAGCACTGGTCACAGAGTAGATGTTCAATACATGTTTAAAGATGAAATGAATGGATGGAAGGAAGAGTCTTATATAATGTAGCAATTTTATTTCAGTTCTGATTGAAACCACTGGAGTGCCCACCCCCAGGCACTGAGTTGGCCCAAATAAACATTGGGGGAGCTTCAGAAATAGAACAGTGACCACCTAGAAAATGTCAAGGAATTTGTCCCAGATGATGACTGGCACTGATCATTGTTTCTGTTGCTCCAAGAAGGTTTATCTTGACACAATGCACCCACGAAGAGAATCCTATCTGGGTCCTCCAGAAATTAAGGTCAGGTTAAGAAAGATTCTTTCCAGTTTGAGAATTAGTAATGGGCTATCTGTTAGAAAAACTAAATTAGGCTTGATCTTAACTCTAAAGAAAAAAACATCAACCATTCCTTACATTCTTTAGACACTGAAATAAACCCATTTCTGCCTTTCTCTATTTTTAACCCCCAGTAGATGTTTTTGGAATTGGATGTTTCTGGAGTTCTGGATTATGAGAGAATAATTTCATAATCCATGTAACTCAAAGGCCAATCTAAGGAAAGAAATTCTGGTCTACCTATTAAAGTTTCACTTATTCTAATTATTTCATGTCAGGAAATTTAGTCTCATGGCAAAAGCAAACTGTAAAATCTTGTCAGAAAAGGTTGGAATATGTTTTTGTACAAAAAATACATATATTTGAAAAAATAATGTAAATTGTTTTCTGTTGGATTATTTTTTCAAAAGAATTGTATGGAGTATAGAGTTTGTTGCTAACTCTTTCAAAATAACCAAACTAGTTTTGCAAGTGTGCATACTCTGACCTGTCTCTTGAGAAACCTATATGCAGGTGAGGAAACAACAGTTAGAACTGGACATGGAACAACAGATTGGTTCCAAATAGGAAAAGGAGTATGTCAAAGATGTATACTGTCACCCTGTTTATTTAACTTATACGCAGAAAACATCATGAGAAATGCTGGGCTGGAAGAAACACAAGCTGGAATCAAGATTGCCGGGAGAAATATCAATTACCTCAGATATGCAGATGACACCACCCTTATGGCAGACAGTGAAGAGGAACTAAAAAGCCTCTTGATGAAAGTGAAAGAGGAGAGTGAAAAAGTTGGCTTAAAGCTCAACATTCAGAAAACGAAGATCATGGCATCTGGTCCTATCACTTCATGGCAAATAGATGGGGAAACAGTGTCAGACTTTATTTTGGGGGGCTCCAAAATCACTGCAGATGGTGATTGCAGCCATGAAATTAAAAGACTCTTACTCTTTGGAAGAAAAGTTATGACCAACCTAGATAGCATATTCAAAAGCAGAGACATTACTTTGCCAACAAAGGTCCATCTAATCAAGGCTATGGTTTTTCCAGTGGTCATGTATGGATCTGAGAGTTGGACTGTGAAGAAAGCTGAGCACCGAAGAATTGATGCTTTTGAATCGTGGTGTTGGAGAAGACTCTTGGGAGTCTTGACAGTCTTGACTCTCTTGGACTGCAAGGAGATCCAACCAGTCCATTCTAATGGAGATCAGCCCTGGGATTTCTTTGGAGGGAATGACGCTGAAGCTGAAACTCCAGTACTTTGGCCACCTCATGCAAAGAGTTGACGCATTGGAAAAGACTCTGTTGCTGGCAGGGACTGGGGGCAGGAGGAAAAGGGGACAACAGAGGGTGAGATGGCTAGATGGCATCACCGGCTCGATGGACGTGAGTTTGAGTGAACTCCGGGAGTTGGTGATGGACAGGGAGGCCTGATTCATGGGGTCGCAAAGAGTCGGATATGACTGAGCGACTGAACTGAACTGATACTATCTAGCATATGTCTAAATTAATTTTTTTCTGCACTGATTTTACCAACTGGTTATACAGTGCACCAAACAGGTATGTAGTATATTATGCTTTTTAAGTATTTCACTGCTGAACAATGAAGTCAGCAAAGCGATATAAACACAAAAGCATCTTTGTGCTATTTATAATTGGTCCTATAGCATTAAATTAAAGGAGAAGGCTGTTATGTTTATATTCTCCATGTACTATGACTCCACCAAGCTCCAGATTCACTTAACCATATCCAGCTTCTGACGAAGATGCATAATAGACATCTCTAAGGTAACACGGTCAGAAACTCTAAAGACAGTCCTCAACCCTGTATCTCTCATTCTAGCTCTCATCTTACTAATCAGTATTACTCTTCTAGTTGTCAGGCCAGAAACCAGAGTCATCCCTGATCTCTCCTTTAAACCTCCCATATCAAACTTATCAGCTATACCTTCAAAATATATCCCAAACTGATTAGCAGTGACAAACTATTACATATAGGATGGATAAACACCAAGGCTCTATCATATAACATGCTGCTGCTGCTGCTAAGTCGCTTCAGTCGTGTCCGACTCTGTGTGACCCCATAGACGGCAGCCCACCAGGCTCCCCCGTCCCTGGGATTCTCTAGGCAAGAACAGTGGAGTGGGTTGTCATTTCCTTCTCATATGCAGGAAAGTGAAAAGTGAAAGTGAAGTCGCTCAGTCGTGTCCGACTCTTTGCGACCCCATGGACTGCAGACCACCAGGCTCCTCTGTCCATGGGACTTTCCAGGCAAGAGTACTGGAGTGGGGTGCCATTGCCTTCTCCACCATATAGCATAGGTCACCCCAGATGCCCGCACTGTGATACAGCCCACTGTCACTTCTCCCTGTCAGAAATTACTTTGTTTCATAGTGTGCTTACTTATATGTGATCTGTTTTTTCTTTTCTAGAATATGATCACTCTGAGAGGAGAGACCTTGACCCTCATATGTGTGTGCATGCGTGCTCAGTCACTGCAGTCGTGTCTGACTGTTTGCAACCCTACAGACTGTAGCCTGCCAGGCTCCTCTGTCCGTGAGGATTCTCCAAGCAAGAATACTGGAGTGGGTCGCTATTTCCTTCTCCCTGGGATCTTTCCGAACCAGCGATCAAATGCAAGTCTACTATGTCTCAAGCTTTGGCACGTGGGTTCTTTACCACTAGCACCATCTAGGAAGCTTCTTACCCACATGAATGCTGCTCTACTTGCCAGTTGTGAACATTAACTGGCAATGCAGATGAACCATTAGCATTTGTTCAATGAATGAATCAGATTTAGTGTGACTGTTAATGGAAACATACTATTTAAATTATACAAGGATCTTTAAAGTGTTCTTCCTGAAAGTGTATTAAACACCAAAATATGCCACCAAGAATATGAAATAGAGCCAGTTCTAAAGACTGGTCAGAGCTGGCATGCATTAAGTAGCTAACATGTCATAGATGCTAAATATACTTTATAGAGTGAATAAATGAATTTTTAAAGCTATAGACACTCCAAAAGCCCATTTTAGCTAATGGTTTCAAGCTCTTCATTAACCTTATAATTAAAGCTAACATCAAGTAGGGGCTTCCCTTGTGGCTCACCTAGTAAAGAATCTGTGTGCAATGTGGGAGACCTAGGTTCGATACCTGGGTTGGGAAGATGCCCTGGAGAAGGGAAAGGCTACCCACTCCAGTATTCTGGCCTGGAGAATTCCATGAAGGATATAGTCCATGGGGTTGCAAAGATTCGGACACGACTGAGCAACTTGCACTTCACATCAATATCAAGTAGAACAATGGCTTTGAGTTTCCCTCTCCAGTTGCACACCCACTACTTAATAAATATTAAGTGTGTAATATGTATGGGGGAAATGATTGAGTGAATAAATACACAAACAGCCTTCACTAGTGGCTCAGCAGTAAAGAATCCACCTATAATGCAGGAGACATGGGTTCAATCCCTGGGTTGGGAAGATCCCCTGGAGAAGGAAATGGCAGCCCACTCCAGAATTCTTGCAAGGAAATCCCATGGACAGAGGTGTCTGTCAGGCTATAATCCATGAGGTCACAAAAGAATCAGACATGACTTAGCAACTAAACAACAACAAAATGTAAAAAGGAAGGAATCAGCCAAAGGTTCAATAATAAAAGTAAAGAAGAGAGGTAAGAACAAGGCTAATCCAAGTTGGATAAACAACTCCTTAAAAATAAACAACCTATAAGTACTTTGATCCATCCATCTGTTTTGGGTGGACAGGGCATGCTCATAGTTTCACTGAATTAGAAAAGGCTGTGGTCCATGTGATCAGATTGGTTAGTTTTCTGTGATTGTGGTTTTCATTCTGTCTACCCTCTGATGGAGAATGATAAGAGGCTTGTGGAAGCTTCCTGATGGGATAGACTGACTGAGGGGGAAACTGGGTCTTGTTCTGATGGGTGCTGCCGTGCTCAGCAAATCTTTAATCCAATTTTCTGTTGATGGGTGGGGCTGTGTTCCCTCCCTGTTGTTTACCTGGGGCCAAACTATGGTGGAGGAAATGAAGATAATGGAGACCTCCTTCAAAAGGTCCCATGCCTGCACTGCTACACTCAGTGCCCCCAACTCTGCATCCGGCCACCGCTGACACATGCCTCCGCCGGAGACTCCTGAACAATCACGGGCAAGTCTGGATCAGTCTCTTGTGGGGTCACTGCTCCTTTCTCCTGGGTCCTGGTGTGAACAAAGTTCTGTCTGTGCCCTCTGAGAGTCTATTTCCCAGTCCTGTGTAAGACGGGTGGGTCATGGAGGAGAGTTCTGACAGAATGTGGTCCACTGGAGAAGGGAATGGCAAACCACTTCAGTATTCTTGCCTTCAGAACCCCATGAACAGAATGAAAAGGCAAAAAGATAGGATACTAAAAGATGAACTCCCCAGGTCGGTAGGTGCCCAATATGCTACCGGAGATCAGTGCAGAAATAACTCCAAAAAAGAATGAGGAGACGGAGCCAAAACAAAAACAACCACCATTTGTGGATGTGACTGGTGATGGAAGTAAAGTCCGATGCTGTAAAGAACAATATTGTATAGGAATCTGGAATGTTAGGTCCATGAATTGAGGTAAATTAGAAGTGATCAAATAGGAGATGGCAAGAGTGAACAATGACATTTTAGTAGTCAGCTAACTAAAATGGACTGGAATGGGTGAATTTAACTCAGATGACCATTATACATCTACTACTGTGGGCAAGAATTCCTTTGAAGAAATAGAGTACCCCTTATAGCCAACAAGAGTCCAAAATGCAGTACTTGGATGCAATCTCAAAAACGACAGAATGATCTCTGTTTGTTTCCAAGGCAAACCATTCAATATCACAGTAATCCAAGTCTATGCCCCAACCAGTAATGCTGAAGAAGCTGAAGTTGAACAGTTCTATGAAGACCTACAAGACCTTCTAGAACTAACACCCAAAAAAGATGTCCTCTTTATCACAGGAGAATGAAATGCAAAAGTAGGAAGTCAAGAAATACCTGGAGTAACAGGCAAATTTGGCCTTGGAGTATAAAATGAAGCAGGTCAAAGGCTAACAGAGTTTTCCCAAGAGAATGGACTGGTCATAGCAAACACTCTCTTCCAACAACCCAAGAGAAGACTCTACACATGGACATCAGCAGATGGTCAATACCAAAATTAGATTGATTATATTCTTTGCAGACAAAGATGGAGAAGCTCTCTATAGTCAGCAAAAACAAGAGGAGCTAACTGTGACTCAGATCATGAACTCCTTATTGCCAAATTCAGACTTAAATTGAAGAAAGTAGGGAAAACCACTAGACCATTCAGGTATGACCTAAATCAAATCCCTTATGATTATACAGTGAAAGTGACAAATAGATTCAAGGATTAGATTTGAAGACAGAGTGCCTGAAGAACTATGGACAGAGGTTCCTGACATTGTACAGGAGGCATGGATCAAGACCATCCGCAAGAAAAAGAAAGGCAAAATGGTTGTCTGAGGAGGCCTTACAAAGTAGAGAAGCCAAAGGCAAAGGAGAAAAGGAATGCAGAGTTCCAAAAAATAGCAAAGAGAGATAAGAAAGCCTTCCTTAGTGATCAATACAAAGAAATAGAGGAAAACAATAGAATGGGAAAGACTAGAGATCTCTTCAAAAAAATTAGAGATACCAAAGGAACATTTCATGCAAAGATGGGCATAATAAGGAACAGAAATGGTATGGACCTAACAGAAGCAGAAGATATTAAGAGGTGCAAGAATACACAGAAGAACTGTACAAAAAAGTTCTTCATGACCCAGATAATCACGATGGTGTGACCACTTACCTAGAGCCAGACATCCTGTAATGCAAAGTCAATTAGGCCTTAGAAAGCATCACTATGAACAAAGCTAGTGGAGGTGATGGAATTCCAGTTGAGCTATTTCAAATCCTGAAAGATGATGCTGTGAAAGTGCTGCACTCAATATGCCAGCACATTTGGAAAACTCAGCAGTGGCCACAGGACTGGAAAAGGTCAGTTTTCTTTCCAATCCCAAAGAAAGGCAATGCTAAAGAATGCTCTAACTACCACACAATTGCACTCATCTCAATTCAGTTCAGTTCAGTTGTTCAGTCGTGTCCGACTCTCCGAGACCCCATGAATCACAGCACGCCAGTCCTCCCTGTCCATCACCATCTCCTGGAGTTCACTTAAACTCATGTCCATTGAGTCGATGATGCCATCTAGCCATCTTACACGCTAGTAAAATAATACTCAAAATTCTCCAAACCAGGCTTCAACAGTACGTGAACCATGAACTTCCAGATGTTCTAGCTGGATTTAGAAAAGGCAGAGGAACCAGAGATCAAATTGCCAACATCCGCTGGATCATTGAAAAAGCAAGAGAGTTCCAGAAAAACATCTATTTCCCTGGTGGCTCAGAGGTTAAAGCGTCTACCTCCAATGTTGGAGACCTGGATTTGATCCCTGTGTCAGGAAGATCCTCTGGAGAAGGAAATGGCAACCCACTCTAGTATTCTTGCCTGGAGAATCCCCTGGATGGAGGAGCCTGGTAGGCTACAGTCCACGGGGGCGCAAAGAGTCGGACACGACTGAGCGACTTCACTGACTTCACCTTCTGCTTCATTGACTACATCAAAGCCTTTGACTGTGTGGATCACAGCAAACTGTGGAAAATTCTTAAAGAGATGGGAATATCTGACCACCTTACCTGCCTCCTGAGAAATTTGTATGCAGGTGAAGAAGCAACAGTTAGAATTGGACATGGAACAACAGACTGCTTCCAAATAGGGAAAGGACCTGGTTAATTAACTTATATATAGAGTACATCATTAGAAACGCTGGGCTGGATGAAGCACAAACTGGAATCAAGATTGCCAGGAGAAATACCAACAACCTCAGATACGTAGATGATACCACCTTTATGGCAGAAAGCGAAGAAGAGCCTCCTGATGAAAGTGAAAGAGGGGAGTGAAAAAGTTGGCTTAAAACTCAACATTCAGAAAATGAAGATTATAGCATCTGGTCCCATCACTCCATGGCAAATAGATGGGGAAACAGTGGAAACAATGACAGACTTTATTTTGGGGGGCTCCAAAATCACTGCAGATGGTGACTGCAGCCATGAAATTAAAAGATGCATGCTCCTTGGAAGGAAAGTTATGACCAACCTAGACAGCATATTAAAAAGCAGAAACATTACTTTGCCAACAAAGGTCCATCTAATCAGAGCTATGGTTTCTCCAGTGGTCATGTATGGATGTGAGAGTTGGACAATAAAGAAAGCAGAGTGCCAAAGAACTGATGCTTTTGAACTTTGGTGTTGGAGAAGACTCTTGAGAGTCTCTTGGACTGCAAGGAGATCCAAACAGTCTATTCTAAAGGAAATCAGTCCTGGAAGGACTGATGTTGAAGCTGAAACTCCAGTACTTTGGCCACCTAAAGCGAAGAAATGACTCATTGGAAAAGACCCTGATCCTGGGATAGATTGAAGGTGGGATAAGAAGGGGATGACAGAGGATGAGATGGTTGGATGGCATCACCGACTCAATGGACATGAGTCTGAGTAAACTCTGAGAGTTGCTGATGCACAGGGAGGCCTGGCCTGCTGCCGTCCATGGGATCGTAAATAAGCGGACACAGCTGAGCAACCGAACTGAACTGAACTGAAGTATTTTGATAGCAAACCAGGCAGGCATGCTTGTAAATGACAGCTTGAATTAGGGGTCTAGGAAATGGCTTTAAGAGGAGAAGGTCAAGAAGCTAAGATGAATCACATGGCAAAGCACTTATAGGAAGGAAAAGAAGAGAAATTTAAATCACATTAGTCATCACCACTCAAAAGAGAAGTGAGACTATAGGAAACTATTTCAAATACCAAGAAAATGTTTCTTTAGCCAAATGAATTAATGAAGGAAAAAAAAAGCAACAACCCTAAGCTTTCTGAAAGGCAGTCCTCTGGTAGAATGAATCAACCAACCATGAAACATAACTAAACAAATAAATGTGTGCCATTTAAAAATAGACTTTCCTTGCTTTTAGTGGCCTGTAGCCTGGAAGGAAGAGAGAGAGAGAAAGAGAGAGAAGAGAAGGAAGACAAGGAAGAGGAGAAGAAACAGGAGGAGATGAGAAGGCAGAAGGAGTATGAATGAATTTCCAGGCAATAGAAGCCATTGGTAATATATTGTTCAGAACCATCCACATAAAGCGTAAATAGAGGACACGAATTCTCACATTACCTAAGAGGATTTCATAATCAGCACTATGCTTTCTTGATCATTTGAAAGTACCTAATTATATAAAAAGTATAACATTTTCCAGCTAGAAGAGATTCCTAGTCTAAATCCAACAACAATACATCTTCAGGGAAAATATGAATTCTGATACTCTGCAAATTTTTGAAACCCCTATAACATTCGGATGGCACATGAAGGATTTTGAATTTGTTAATTATTTTAAATTTTTAACTCTCTAACACTTATTCCACACATAGTTATTGACTGAATATATTAATTCATTTTATGTGGTGGAAAAAACAGAAAAAAAAATCTTTAAAACCTTAAAGAATAAACTCAATTTTCCAAGCCTTTTGAATCCTAATATACTTGGAACCTCAGAATGACTGCCTGACATTTCATTTTGCAAGAAGTCTAAACAACCACAATAAATTTACAAATGCAGTCATGCCACAGTTAAATTTCATTTCACGCTCAGTAAGCAAACATTATCAAACTGTAAGCACTGTCCTCCACTGTCTTTTTAACTCAAAATCTTGTAGCCAATGGATGGTCGACCTTGAAATATTTCACAGATGGATGAATTGGCTTAGTTTATTCATCAATTTGCAGTCTAGCAAACTGAGGCTATATGTATTACTGTTCAGGCAGGTGGCTCTACACTTTATTTAATAAACAACACAAATAATTAGCGATTAGACAGAATCAAATTAGAGACCTAATTAGGAATTATTCGAGAAAAGCCTTCTAAAGATAAAGAATATTTTTTTGTGTGTATGTTCCAAGATTTTAGAAACTTGATTCCGCTTTCTACTATTAATGGCAAATTTCTTTAAACAGTTTGCATTGATTTCAAAGAAAGCAAGAAAATACCTTCATTGAAGAAATCATCAGATTATATAGGAGTCAGAGATACCAAATGAGGGCTGAGTGCTATAGAGTGCTGGGTAACTACTGAATTTATTAGTGCTTTCCTTCATTTTTAGATTATATGTAAAAAGGAAGCTTTACTTAAACATATTTGGTTTCATAATACCGTCATTTCATTTGTCATCTGCATTTATCAGCTACTCAGTAAATGTAACAAAGATACAACATGACAACACATAAAAAACCCACTCATAACATACTTTCTAATTTCAATGCCAAAATCCCATTTAGTATGTGAAAACCTTGTGTTGAATTTTTATTTATTAAATTTTAAAATTGTTACTGTGTAGCAATTTTCAATGACAAATTATCAAAAAGAAAATTATTCATGCAGATTTTACATCCTGGAAAAAATTCTCCTTTGACTAATCAAACATTGAATTTCACAGATACGAACTAAGGAAATTTTCTTTTCAGTTGTGATACACACTGTTCCCCAGTATGGAAGGTTTACCCTGTAGGGTCCAAGTGGTTAATTTTAGTCATGATTTGCATCTGATCCTTGTGGACACTACAAGTCAGTTATTCATACCCATCTTGACTTTTCTTCACTGAGTAATATCCTATTCAAACTCTAGAGAATTGATATAGCTACTTTAGTGATAAAACTACAATTGAACTTTTCAAAGCCCACCTGCAGACGAACGTATGTAAGTGCTCTTTTGGTAATGCATTATTAAAGAAATGAAAAGAAGTGAAAAGGGTTAGTCACTCAGTCGTGGCCAACTCTGTAACCCCATGGACTGTAGCCCGCCAGGCTTCTCTGTTCATGGGGATTCTCCAGGCAAGAATATTGGAATGGGTTGCCATTCTCTTCTCCAAGGGATCTTCCCAACCTAGAGATCGAACCTGGGTCTCCCACATGGGAGGCAGAGTCTTTACCATCTGAGCCACCAAGGAAATAAAATTCAATTAACTTGTATAGTAACGACAGTCAAAGTTTAAATGACAGAATATCTTCATCGATGCTACCATATGCCCTTTATACAAACTTGTAATCATCTGCTTACTTAACTATGAGTTCAAGGGCAAAACTGTCCTTTTTACTGCTGTCGGCTGAATGTCTAAGCATATATTATTCTCCTTGAAAGTGAAAATGTTAGTCACCCAGTTGTGTCTGACTCTTTGCGACCCCTTGGACTATAGGATGGGGATCCCGTGAGGATCCTCTGTCCATGGTCTTCTCTGTGTATTCTCCAGACAAGAATAGTGGAGTGGGTTGCCATTCTGTTCTCTAGAGGATCTTCCTGGCCCAGAGATCAAACCTGGGTCACCTGGGTCTCCCACATTGCAGGTGGATTCTTTACCATCTGAGCCATCTTTATTCATTGGTTCCTTCAACAAAGAATTTACCTAATGTTAATGGTGTGACAGTGGTGTTAAGTACTACTAATATCATAAAAAATAAAAATAGACAATGCACACATCTAATGAAACAATGAAGTGTACATGGAGAAGAGAGGGGTGACAAGTTTGTATAAAAAGTAAATGAAGAAAATTGGTAAGAAGGCCCTACACTGGTTATTCATATTCTTTATTTATATGTATACAGTAAGTGCTCTATATACAATTGTTTAAAGAATGAAGCAATTACTATTTAATTTGAACTCCATGAATCCACTGTATTATACTAAAGAAAAGTCAAATTTCATTATAAGGTATCATATCAGTGATTCCCCAATAGCTCAGCTGGTAAAGAATCCACCTGCAATGCGGGAGACATGGGTTTGATCCCTGAGTTGGGAAGATCCCCTGGAGGAGGAGATGGCCACCCACTCCATTATTCTTGCCTAGAAAATCCCATGGACAGAGAAGCCTGGTGGGCTACAGTCCAAAGGATCACAAAGAATCAGAGAGGACTGAGCTACTGAACACCATGCATATCACTAATTCTCATGAGTGTAGGTTTCATAAGAAAGGGAACTTATAATCACCTGGAAAGGAGTTTTTTCCAACTCCCAAAGACCCATCAAAACCCAGGTCAATGACCCCTTCCTCCAGGAAGGCTTGTCCTAGGCTCACCTATCCCCATCTCTTCCAAGGGATCTAGGTCTGGGAGTTATAGTGTCCTAAAGACCTTTACTCTACTAGTTGGGACCCTAACACGTTGGTAAGAGTGCTTAAACACAATGGAGGGTTTTGTTTTGTTTTTTCATATTAGGGTTTGAGCTGGTGGATGGTGGCTGGGGGTTAGGAGATTGTAGGTGGCAGGTAGCATTGCTATATAAAGTCACCCAGAGACCTGCGTTCTTTCTATCTGAAATGTTATAGCTTGGCGTACTCTCTTTATGGCCAAGAGTTTGGCTAACCATTGCCTTGGCCAAGTCTCAGCCCAAAGGGGGAGAAAAATGGTAAAGTTTCCCTTGAAGAGCAGAACCAGTAAACTGCACATACTACTTCTGCCTGCTGCCATCAGTGTATGGCCATGGCTTATTGAACTCATGTAACAGAAAGGTGGTTTCTCCAGCTGAGTACCCCTGTTCTTAAGCTAAGAACAGGGGTAATGGGAGTTCACCAAGGAATGGATCAATTGGTATTGGAGGATATCTGATCATCAACCCTCGCTTTAGTATATCATTATTATTCTCTGCTGTAATTGAGAACTTGTTTGGTCTTTGCAGGGGGCTGATTTCAAAAAGTCTGTTCAGCAAAGAACCTGTATTCTACTCATCTTTGTCACCCTGGTATCAAGCATGGGGCCTGGCCTCTAAGGAGCACTCAACTGCTGTGCATTAACTGTACTATAGGCTCTACTGAAATTTCATTTTTTTCTTACAATAACCTAGTCAGCAAGGTAAAATAAGCCCATTTTATAGGTGCTGATATTTATAAACAAGCCCATTTAAAGATTCAATACATAGTGGATTCAGTATTTGAAACCAAGCTTGTATGACTCTTCAAATCCCTAGTTGTTACAATGAAGCATGCTGGCATGTTTTAAGTCAACATCAGAACTTTAGGCCATTATTTTAAAATCCAGCCTCAAAATCTTTCACTAGCAATGTCAGAATTTTCAAGTGATTATTCTAATATCAACAGTCTTATTTTTATCCCACACCAATATTTTCTGAAGGACAAGTAACAAGAATTCTGATGGTTAAAGACTTTTGAATTTATTACATAATCTTGAAAACATTTGAAATTTTAAAAAACTAGATCCTTAGTCACTTAAGGTCATTACATATTGCTCTTACTTATCTCATGATTAAACTTGTCACCCTTTAATTCTGTCTAGAGAACTGTGGGGTTTATAATAATTTAAAAAAATTTTATTTTACTGTGGTAAAAACTTTGAATATGTGGTCTATCCTCTTAACAGATTTTTATTTCATTTTATCTATTTATTGGCCATGCCACACAGCAAGCAGGATCTTAAGTTCCTCGACCAGGGATTGAACTAGAGCCCCATGCATTGGATCCACAGAGTCTTAACTACTGGACTGCCAAGGAAGTACCCACTTAACAGATTTTTAAATGCACAGTGTAGTATTAGTAACTATGGGCAGTTACTGTAGTATTAGTAACTATACAGAATGCTGTCTAGCAGATCTCTACAGCCGATTCATCTTACATAACCGAACTTGTTGGCGGGAATGCAAAACAGTGCTGCTGCTATGGAAAACAGAATGGAGGACCTCCAGAAAATTAAAGATAAAACTGCCATATGATCCAGCAATCTGACTTTTGGATCTTTACTCAAAAAACTGAAATCAGGACCTCAAAGAGATAATTGCTCTCCCGTGTTCACTGCAACACTATTCACAATAGCCAAGTTGTGGAAATAACCCGAATTGACGGGTGATACAGAAAATTTACTGTATACATACAGAGGAATGTTATTCAGACTTTATAAAAAATGAAATCCTACAATAATAACCTCTAAACTTAAGCTAGGCACTAGATCTTTGAAGCAAGATGTGAATGAAGTAATATTTGCAAATATTGTTCCTCACAAACACTTCTTCAGAAAACAAATAGGATTTTATTCAAGGAGTTTGAGAACTGCCAAGTTAAACAAAATTAAACATGTTTTTCAACTGAAGGACTTCTTTGAGCTTCTATGTCACTGCGCATTGTGACTCTCAGATATGAAGTAAACATTTCATCACACTATATTTTTTTTTCTCATGGACTACCTTACTTTATGTGGTTCTTAAACTATCTAGTCTCAAAAATTCTATACTCTCTTAACTATTATTGAGGACATCAAAGGGTATATGAGTTATATCTATTGATATTTACCATAATAAAATAAAATTGAGAATTTGAAAGTATATTTATTAGCAATTTATTTTAAAATGACTTTCAATATAAGTAATATATTTTATAAAAATATCAATTTCTCAAAACAAAAAATCAGTGAGACTATTGGCACTGTTTTATACTTTTATAAATCAAATATGTAGCTTACTAAGAAATAGCTGCATTTTCATGTCAGATTCGGTATTTAATCTGTTGCAATATGTCGTCTGATCAAAGCATACAAAGAAAATCCAACTTCATACGGACATTCAGTTGGAAAGGAATTAGTATTTTAATAGCCTTTTCAGATAATTGTGAATATTTCTGATACTATACCAGAAATCAAGAAGGGGTAGTTTCTTAAAAATTAGCTGCAATGTGGAATCTGAAACTTTGTCAATGAACTTTTTTGTACTCTGTTACATTAAAATTCATCAATCTAGGTGATATTTGAATGGGCTTTCACTTACATATGATTCTATAGCACCATGTTTCGGTCATTTAGAAAATAATGATTCAATGAATTATGTAGGTCTTGCAAACGTTGATGTATTTCATTATACCATATCAAAACATCACAATAACTGTCGCCACTCCACTCTTCCTACAAAAGCCATCATTGGGAAATGACTAGCTCATGATGGTAGATACAAATGTCCCAAACTTCCAATTTTCACTTGAAAGCTCAAATTTTATCCTTGGCAACAAATACTATCTGTTGTTATATTTGAAGTGACAGGTTCATTTTGTTTATTTTCAAGAAAATACCTGCCAAATACCCAAGTCTGAATAACAATAGTCAGCTTGTCAGTTCTTTCAGTAAAATGTTACTTCATGGTAAAGTGGCTAGTTCAATTCACAACTCAGTCTGGCCACTACTTTATCTCAAGACGGCCATAGTATTGATACTTTTGTATGCAACAGAAGTGTTCTAAAAG
The DNA here is from genome assembly GCF_042477335.2 of Ovis canadensis. NCBI lineage: Eukaryota > Metazoa > Chordata > Mammalia > Artiodactyla > Bovidae > Ovis > Ovis canadensis. Next base: position 158,796,843 of record NC_091247.1, on the reverse strand, counting down.
AATCTTCCATTTTGTGACTCAGAGTATAAAAACATGCTTATTGTTTTACCAAAGGCACTCGTTTGTGAAACACACTTTTTATTTTTAATTGCAAGTATATGGTAGTGAAGAATAAATGACTGTTAGCACATTTTGAAGGGATTCCCTGGTGGCTCAGATGCATTTTGATGTCACTGACTTGGTACTTAAGCTCCAGAGGTATTATTCACCATCAACTAACAGCAAATAATGTAGACCCCCAGGGGTCTATGGACTATACTTTGAGAACGCTGCTAAACAGAATAACTGTCAAATAAAACTGAAAAGAGCCTTGATTTTGTTATTTCCTCCAAGTTCTAACAGAAGGTTTCCCCCAAATTTTAGTGCAATTTAAAACTGTAATCATTTCAGAAGTATAAATGCCAATAACTTGTCTTTTACATATACTCATCAAAAAAGCAAGAGAGTTCCAGAAATACATCTATTTCTGCTTTATTGACTATGCCAAAGCCTTTGACTGTGTGGATCACAATAAACTGTGGAAAATTCTGAAAGAGATGGGAATACCAGACCACCTGACCTGCCTCTTGAGAAACCTATATGCAGGTCAGAAAGCAACAGTTAGAACTGGACATGGAACAACAGACTGGTTCCAAATAGGAAAAGGAGTACATCAAGGCTGTATATTGTCACCCTGCTTATTTAACTCCTATGCAGAGTACATCATGAGAAACGCTGGGCAAGAAGAGGCACAAGCTGGAATCAAGATTGCCGGGAAAAATACCAATAACCTCAGATATGCAGATGACACCACCCCTTATGGCAGAAAGTGAAGAGGAACTAAAAAGCCTCTTGATGAAAGTGAAAGAGGAGAGTGAAAAAATTGGCTTAAAGCTCAACATTCAGGAAACGAAGATCATGGCATCTGGTCCCATCACTTCATGGGAAATAGATGGGGAAACAGTGGAAACAGTGTCAGACTTTATTTTTGGGGGCTCCAAAATCACTGCTGATGGTGATTGCAGCCATGAAATTCAAAGACACTTGCTCCTTGGAAGAAAAGTTATGATCAACCTAGAGCCTGTCTAGTCAAGGCTATTGATTTTCCAGTGGTCATGTATGGATGTGAGAGTTGGACTGTGAAGAAGGCTGAGTGCGGAAGAATTGATGCTTTTGAACTGTGGTGTTGGAGAAGATTGAGAGTCTCTTGGACTGCAAGGAGATCCAACCAGTCCATTCTGAAGGAGATCAGCCCTGGGATTTCTTGGAGGGAATGATGCTGAAGCTGAAACTCCAGTACTTTGGCCACCTCATGCGAAGAGTTGACTCACTGGAAAAGACTCTGATGCTGGGAGGGATTGGGGGCAGAAGGAGAAGGGGACGACAGAGGATGAGATGGCTGGATGGCATCACATGACTCGATGGATGTGAATCTGAGTGAACTCCAGGAGTTGGTGATGGACAGGGAGGCCTGGTGTGCTGCGATTCATGGGGTTGCAAAGAGTTTGACACGACTGAGCAACTGAACTGAACTGAACTGAAGTGAATGTAGTACATGTGAAAGAATCAACTTTTAATTTGTTTGTAACTGTCTCCACATGCATTGGTGGAAGAGGCCCTATGTTTGGCCACCTCAGTTAATAGATCTGCCTTTATTGGATTTTTTTGGTAGGTAATACCCAAACTGTGGTGTATGTGTCAAAACCTTGTTCTTTTGGTGATTTTAAGGCTAGGGTTCCTAATTCAGTTTTTTTCAGTTCATGAGCTCAGCTGGTGAAAAGTTTTACAAAATTTAAAAATGAAATAGAGCAATGTATACCATAAAGCAGTAGTGATATCCATGGGGTCACAAAGAGTTGGACATGACTAAGCACACCCACGCACCCCACTCCAGTACTCTTGCCTGGAAAATCCCATGGACGGAGGAGCCTGGTGGGCTGCAGTCCATGGGGTCGCGAAGAGTCAGACATGATTGAGCGACTTCACTTTCACTTTTCACTTTCATGCATTAGAGAAGGAAATGGCAACCCACTCCAGTGTTCTTGCCTGGAGAATCCCAGGGACGGGGGAGCCTGGTGTGGGCTGCCGTCTCTGGGGTCGCAGAGAGTCAGACACGACTGAAGTGATTTAGCAGCAGCAGCAGCAAGCACACCCACCTCCAGCCAGCACACATGGTGGATTGTGATAGAAACATCAATACTTAAAGATGTTAAGTAATCAACTTTTCAAATGTATTCTGTAAGTAATTACACTATATTATTATTAGGTTGGGCTTCCCTGGTGGCTCAAAAAGGTAAAGAATCTGCCTGCCAGTGCAGGAGTTGCAGACCCGATTCCTGGGTCAGGAAGATCCCCTGGAGAAGGGAATGGCTACTCTACTCCAGGATTTTTTCCTGGAGAATCCCATGGACAAAAGAGCCTGGTGGGCTACAGTCCATGGAGTCACAAAGAGTTGGACACTACTGAGCAACTAACACACACACACATATCCATTTTTAGGTTACTTATCCCACAGGGCAATGACAGCAAAAACACATGAATTAAACCATTCACTCAACACATATTTACTGAATAGCCGTTATGTACTAGGAACTGGGCTGGGCATGACAAAATATTTAATAAAGACGTTTTAAAATAACACACCTTGCTATATTGAAACTACTATGTTTGTTGTTGTTGTTTTAGTCACTAAGTCTTGTTGGACTCTTTGCAACCCCATGGACTGCAGCCTGTCAGGCTCCTCTGTCCATGGGATTTCACAGGCAAGAATACTGGAATGGGTTACCATTTCCTTGTCCAGGGGATCTTCCCAACCTAGATATCGAACCCACATTTCCTCCATTGGCAGGCGGATTCTTTACTGCTGAGTCACCAGGGAAGCCCTGAAACTATTATATTTCTTATAATACCATTATAAGTTAATTTCTGAGATGTATAGGTTCAAAATATCACACTAAACTGATACTTTTTAGTAGTCACTGTCAAAATTCAACCTAATCCTATTTGAGCATTTATAGTAAAATTATGAACTTGGTAGAAAAGAGTGAAATACACTAAGAACTTTTACTTGACATTGTTTTAAAAATTTATCAGATAATAAGTACTATAAAAATGGTGCTAAAGACTCTGCATTTCAGCCAAAATACAGAGTTACAGGTGATAAAAGGTCAATGATTATTGGCTTTTTTTCTTTGTAAAAGCCATGACTATTCAATTTAGAAGCACCATGATATAAATAACTGTGACTGTCTCCTAACTTTTTGCTTTTTGCCATAAGAAATAAAGAAATACAAATATTGTATTTTTTATAATTTTATAAGTTGGATTGGGAAAAGTTTAAACAAGTATCAGCCTACAGAAATAAAAACATTATTCTTGTCAATATAATTTAGCCAGTGTTATATTTTAATTTTTGGTACTGCTAACTAGTCTCCTAGTGAAATCAAGCTGATAGTAATTTAAAAATCTCTCTAATACACACTTATTCTTTTGTTTTTAGAAACAAATAAACCATTGAGATCATGAGTAACTCCACTCTCCTGAAAAAGTCTTGTGAAGTATGTGATCTCTCAGAGAATGTGGGACTGATTATGGGATACGGAGCCCCCACTCAAATGAGGGGGCCATCTGTATACATCTCATCAAGCTCATCAAGTATGTAACAAAAGATGGAGATTCTGCCTCAATCAGTTCATGGCCTGGGGGTAGGGGGTTGTGAGCATCACATCCCTGGACAACCACATTCATGCCAGGATGAACACCCAGATGATGAGCATTTCTTACCATGGACCAGAGGCAGAATAGGGGCTAAGTGATGGTATCATGTCTATCGTGTGTGTGTGTGTGTGCACGAGCATGCATAGTATCCAGATAAATACGCCTTCTTGGAACCTCCCTGGCTTCCAAAGCAAGGGATGATGCAGGTTTGCTCCCTGGATGGGGAGCTAAGATCCCATGTACCTCAGCCAAAAAGCCAAAACATAAAACAGAAGCAGCATTGTAACAAATTCATGAAGACTTTAAAAGTAGTCCAAATTTAAAAAAAATCTTAAAAGAATGCCTTATTTTTCCTTTCGAAGAGCTGTTATTCAGAAGGCATCTTGCAGTTGGAATATGCAGATGGACTAGGAAGAAATGAATTAGACTGACCGTAAGTAACTTAAAAGCCTAGGAGCCATAAAGCACCATATGGAGAGGCCGATATATGATAGAGGGTGGCTTCATCACTCTGGTTCCCTACTTTCACCTATAATGCTTTACAGCTAACAAAATCTTACAGTTTCTCAGCATCCCTATGAAAGGTTCCAAAGGTCAGTATGCCATTCCATTTACAAAGCCAAAGCTAGTGATGCAGAAATAGGTCTCTTACTGAAAATAGACCCAGTTACTACTTCCAGCAGAACCTGATGACTAACTGCATGACCTTGGGCAAATGACTTAACCTCTCTAGACTTGTTTTCTCATCTGTGAAATAAGAGGATCGAACAATATGATAGCTTATGTGACAGTTCTAAATCTGATTACATATCCTCAGATGTATAAATTTACACCTTGAATATTAAAACTTCCTAGGAAATTAAGGGAGTGTTGCAAAGAACTATTTTTTACAATTATGTGCTATTTGGTACATGTTGGTAATGGTTCTCAAGTTGCTATCTTCGTATCTGTTTGGGGAGATTAAAATTCCTTGAGGATGGTGATCTCTAGATTTCTATGTAGTTAATTGCCCAATAATGTCTAGTAAAGTGTTTTGCACATTAACATTTTCAGGATAAAAAATGATGATCATTTAAAGCTTCTCTTGCTAAAGTATCAGTTTATAAGAAAATTATACCTTCATTAAGATTCATCTTTCTTCTTCATCAGTATTTAGTACATGCTCTGGCATCTAACAACCACATGTATCAATCTTTATGGCAGACAAATTAGAATTTGCTTCTTTGACTGAAAAAGTTGAGACATTTAATAGACACAACACTGGAAATCAGGTATTTACTCAGTAAAAACCACCTGTGATACTTGGGGGCTTCCCTTGAGGCTCAGCTGGTAAAGAATCTGCCTGCAATGTGGGAGACCTGGGTTCAATCCCTGGGTCTGGAAGATCCCCTGGAGAAAGGAAAGGCTACCCACTCCAGTATTCTTGCCTGGAGAATTTCATGGATTGTATAATTGGATACAACAGAATGACTTTCACTTCAAAAAACTGGGGGCTTCCCTCATAGCTCAGTTGGTGAAGAATCTGCCTGCAATGTAGGAGACCCCAGTTTGATTCCTGGGTCAGGAAGATCCGCTGGAGAAAGCATAGGCTACCAACTCCAGTATTCTTGGGCTTCCCTGGTGGCTCAGCTGGTAAAGAATCCGCCTGCAATGCAGGAGACCTGGGTTCGATCATTTCTCTATACAATGCTTGCTAGAGGATCTTGACACTAACTTAGAGCAACTATGCAAGCTGGGACTCATGAGTCTTTACCCAGGACTCATGGGTAAAGAGTTCTGAAAGAATTCAGAACTGGGGTAAGAGCACAAGCCTCCCTCCCTTCTGGGCCCCAACTACCAACATGCATCCACGTGCTTCTTATTGCCATTGAGTGGACTAAATTTCTTAACATGTAGGAAAGAAAATGCAATGCCATCCTCAGCTCTGAAACAGACAGCCTGGTAATTCCCAAATGTAACCAGTTCTAATTGTGCTAACAGCTCTGTCCTTTCTAGGAGAGAACATACAAACGGGCTCCAGCTGTCCTGAGGACCTAATGTTTCATTCTTTGCACAAGCTTGACAAGTTTTCAAATGTTAATAATATTAGCCATGATTTCCATAATGTAACCATAGCAGAGGCGCCCTGAGTCTGCCAGGATTTTAAAAAGGTGGGTGAGGCACATCCCTAAACACAGAGAGTTTCAAGGATAAGGCATTTTGATCGTCAACCAGAAAAATCTCACACATACAGAGAGGTGGGAAGTAGAGAAGCAAGAGCTTCTGGTTGAACTGGTAGTCTCAGAGAGGGGCTGCTTTCAGGTAATGCTCCAAAGAGAAGAGAAAGGTGAAGAAAGACAGCATGTGCTGCTGAGATGAGGCCCCAGGCCCAGAAAAGACCTCTCCCCAAGGGCTGCCTCACAGGATCAGTCCCTCTTTGAATGGCACCAGGCAGTTACTGCTCACCTCAAGACTCTGGGGCTTTTTGATTTGACATAACTCAGGGGATTTCATAGGACATTGACATTGCAAGAGTCTTTCACAGTTCAGCTTAAAAAAGGTCATCATTGTAAGTTTTCAAGGGCTTTATTAATTTTTCTAAAGGCCTCTCCTACTCCCTTGATACACAAATCATCTTCTTTGAAGCCCTTATATTATCACTATTTTTGTCTATCTTTCCTCTTCAGTTTTTAACTAGTTCAATTCTATGTTTAGATTTGAGCAGTTTATCCACATTTCTTTATCCATCTCATAAAACTCTGAAACTTTGATGAGATTTTCAATTTACACAGTTCTTCATTGTCTTAAAGAGTAATCAGCAACAGCAGACATTTACAGATCTCTTAAAAAGGGAGAGTGACTGAAAAAACTGGCCAAGCAAACGTAGACAGTGAATATAGGAGACGTGGTTTCATAAGCACAAATTTTACACAAGTTCCTAAGTAGATTTTTTCATGCTATAACCATTTTTGCTTTGCAATTCATTTAATAGGAATTTTTAACAGCATTATTGTTATTACTTTTCTCTGTATGATTTCACACACACAGCATACGAAGTTAAATACGGAGTCTGCTTATTAGGCATGATCATATTATTTAGTACAAATGGAATGAACTGCCTTTTCTCCATGGGAAGATAGTTTAATATAAAAATGCCTCCATCCTTATTTTCAGGGATTAGTTCTAGAGTCAACTTGTTTGCCATCCTCCTCTGCCACCTGAGACTTTAGGTCAGGCCTTTGCCTTTATCCCACAGTTTCTTCTGTAAAATGGGCATAATAATATTCATCATCTGTAAGGATTCTTACAATAATCAGCACCTATAAATGTCAGCTTTTACTCTGCTGCTGCTGCTGTTGTAATAAAATGATATGGATGCCCTTAGGATGACTAATAGCAAATTTCTTTTTTTCCCTTTTTAAGGAATAAAACTATATTTAAAAACATTACAAAGTATCCTTTGTCTCTGAAATTAAAATTTGGATTAAGAATTAAGGAACTAAACCTTTGGGACTTCCCTGGTGGTCCAGTGGCCAAGATTCTGTGCTCCCCAATGCAGGGGCCCATGTTCGATCCCTGGTGGGGGAATTATGATACTGCATGCAGCAACTAAGCCTGGGTATTGCAACTATTGAGCCCTCGTGATCTAGCGTCCGTGTGTCCCAACTAGAGAACCCCATGGGCTGCAATGAAGAGCCAGTGCAGCCAAAAAAAAGACGAGAAAGAATTATATCTGCTGCAGCCAGCACAGCAGGTAGGGATCGAAAGTAGTCGATGCACAGTTTAGGAAAAAAAAAAAAACTAGACACAGAATTAAAGTTTTAAAGATGGGACCGGGGAACTCAAGACCTCTTGGGTCAAGAGCCTTGTTCCTCAGAACCACATCACTTTTATTTAGTGTCTCGGCAAGCAGAAAGTATCTGTTGTGCTACAATGAAGTCAGCCTCCTATGCCCACGGTCACGTCTCCCATTTCATTGATTATTTTAAACTATCTTCACGTGCAAGGGCTATCACCTAGCTGGAGGTCACGGACCTGTATATGCCTTTGGAAAACATCTTAGTGTGTGCACAAGCAGCGTTCTGAACTTGCGCTGACCCGGCATTCCAAGGTCCACACTATGTTTTTCCTTAGCTTAGCAGGACATGACAACCCCAACTGATCAACCCGATGTCCTTTTATTTGGGTTATGCTGTATTGCTATATTTTGCTTTTCTTCTTTTCCCATGGTGATTTTCTCCTGGCTTAGCCAGAGCAACAAGTGGCTGACTATTAACCCCTGCATATATCTTCCACTAATATTCAGTTTCTATAATTCCAAAGTACTTATAAAGAATTAGGCAACTTGAGAAGTTAGCAAAACGTTATTTTACGTTAATTGAGTCTAAGTCTTCAGTTCTGTTTCTACTTCAAATGCTACTGGAGTTAGGTAAAGTGTCATTTGGAGAAATCTTTGTACTACAGATATTAGATGAAAATGAAGCCACAGAAAAGAAAAAAAAAAAACACTGTATTACATTCTCTCCAAGGGACAAAATAACTTAAAAGTGAAGAAGCAATGATTTTCCTCTAAAGCTCAAAAATTTTAAACTCCACTGAACTAAATACAAATTGGGATAAAGGGGAGAATAATTCTCAAAGTTTGAATATATCATAAGCTCAATTTTTCTTTTCAAAACATTCACCTGGTTAGTCTGTGTTTGGCTTTGAAAATGCATAAAAGAGAGTCTCTATCTGCGGAATTCTCTAGGGAAGAATGCTGGAGTGGGGAGCCATTCCCTTCTCCAGGGAATCTTCCCAACCCAAGGATTAAACCTGGGTCTCCTGCATTGCAGGCTGATTCTTTACCATTTGAGCCACCAGGGAAGCCAAAAGAGAGTCTAGGTAGAGGGAACTCAACATATAAACAACATACATCCTAAATATATTCTAGCATTTTCAAAATGATTAGCATCTTATTTAATACATATGGCTTGCATTTCTCTCTTTGAGGTAAGCTTTTGGATATAAAGAGAAAAATCTGCCTTCATTGTATTGATACCTGCTGCATAGCAAAGCAAGAGCACCCAAACATAGTGACTTAAAACAACACACACTGTGGGTCTGAGTCTGAGTGAGGCTTAGCTTGGTCCTCTTTTCTGGGTCTCACAGGCTGCAATCAACATGTCAACTTGACTGAGCTTTCATCTGAAACTCAACTGGGGAAGGGTCTACTTCCAAGCCTACTCAGGTTGTTGGCGGAATGAAGCTCCTTGCAGCTGTAAGACTGAGAGTTTCAGTCTCCTGCTGGATGTCAGCTGGTGGCTGCCCTCTGCCTGCAGAAGCTGCTTGTAGATCTTGGCTACCCCAGGTTCCCCAATGTGCCTGCTTGCCCCCTCAAAACCAGGAAAGGAGAGAGAGGGGCCTCAGCATGACAGACACTGCAGTTTTACATCACATAATCACATACAAGTCATCACATATGTCCTGTCACTTTTTCCCTGTTCTATTGATTGGAAGCAAATCACCATCCACAGTCAAGGTTTCGACCACATAGTGCATGAGCACCCGCACGCAAGGGCATGGAGAACCTCAAGAATCTGTCTGCAGGACGTCCCTGGTGATGCATCCAGTGGTCGAGAAACCGCCTGCCAGTGCAGAGACACAGGTTTGACCCTGGTCCGGGAAGATCCCACACGCCACGCAGCAATAAAGCGTGTGTGTGACAACTACTGAGCCAGTGCTCTAGAGGCCATGTTCCATAAAAAGGGAAGCTGCTGCAACGAGAAGCCCACACGCTGCAATGAAGAGTACCCCCACCTCGCTGCAACCAGAAAAAGTCCTCACACAGCAACAAAGACCCAGCACAGCCATAAATAAATACATAAATTTAATGCATTCTATTAAAAAAAGGATCTGCACTCATGTATTTTAATGTTTAGTAGATTTGTTTTTAGTGGAAAAGAAGGATGACAACATTGATTTTCTTAAGCCTAAAATGTCTACATTCCACATTTTCTCTTTGTCCTCTCAATAATTGAGAAGTGGCCTTTTTGATGTATTATTTTGAAATGATGGTGAACACTAGCTATACATTTGCCTATAATTCAAATTTTAAAACAGATTCCTTTTCATAAAAACGTGTCTTTCTTGGCCTAGCACAGAATAAGTGTGTCAGGTTCTAGAACTGCTGTTGCTTAGACTTCTAGTTTTTTCAGCACTTGCTCAGCGGCTGGAGGCTAGCTGCTGAGAAGAGAGTACGACACAGTCTTTTCAAGGATCTTTCACTGGGAAATCCTTCAGCCTGTACTAGAAAGAAGAGACATCACTATCAAATACTGGGCTTACTGTGCACTCCTATGCCTCTGAATTCAAGATGGACCAGATATTTGTCCTAAGATGACATAATTTATCAGCAATATGGTGAGATGGTGACTTCACTTCACCTTAGTTCACCACTCTTCCTACAGGCTTAAACAAATTCAAGGTAGTCCTTGTGAATTGAAGATGACATGATCATGATTATGGATGATGCTGAATGTGATAGTAAAGGGTTAAAGAGACTGCCAAAGGCTATATGGAAAAGAACTTATAAGCAGGCATGATACCTGGAATTCTTGACATTGAGTTCACCTTTTAAAATGTGAGGCCATGCCATCCGTTTTCTAATCTACGGACATGCGGTACTCATATAATATGATGTGGAGATTACTGGCATTATTAGTAACCAATACCTCACATCCCCATAGCTTTCACATTTTCAGAACATATTTATAACTATTATTTCACTTTAGTTTAGTGAACATGGAATCAAGGATGATTTATTTACCTCTATTGCTTTCCAGTCTGACTTTTATTATATGGAGTGAGTTTTATCTCTCTTTTACAATGGAAATTAAATTACCACCTTTTCTTTAAATATCAGCTCCAACTATTCGACGCCTGAAGCAGCCTTCTGAGAGAGCCTTCTGGCCCCTGGTAGTGCACTTTTCTGCCTTGTGTCTTTGCACAGAAGAGCTTTGTGTTACCCTGTCTCTCACCCTGAACATTCAGTCGTTTTCAAGGATATTTTATATTTCATTTGCTGGATGGGAGGCTTCACCAAAGGAAGGGATTTCACTTGTTTTTAATTTTGGTTGGGGTTATGCTGTATGACTCATAAATGTACTCCTGCTTATAGAAGCATTCAGCAAAGAGACCCGTGATCTCACACTTGGTTGCTGATGAAAGGATCTTCAGAAAACATTTCCCCTACTTGTCCTTCTGTCTCTGTGGTAGGCTGAAAAAAGTGACCACCTTTTTCCCACCTTGGGTACTGATACTCATTTTACAAACTATTTGCAGTACTTTATTAATATTTTGAAGCACTATATAGTCTAGCATATTTTCTATTAATAAAAGGTGATTTTTAAACTTTTTTTTAAAAATGACAGAATTTTTTCCCAAAATTTTATATGGAAATCTCAATATATAAGAGATCAAAGCCATTTACCTCTAAAGACAGGGGATGGTGGTGGATGGGGAACAGGTCTAGCTTGCCTGCCACTCTGCCACCCCAGGACCTTCTCAGAGGCCTCAGGAAGCATCTGAAACTCTCTCTCCAAGGCAGTAATTGGGGCTGCTCTGGTGGCTCAGAAGGTAAAGACTCTGCCTGCAATGCAGAAGACCTAGGTTCAATCCCTGGGTTGGAAAGATCCCCTGGAGAAGAGAATGGCTACCCACTCCAGTATTCTTGACTGGGGAATTCTACGGACAAAGGAGCCAGGCAGGCTACAGTCCATGCGGTCACAGAGAGTCAGACATGACTAAGCAATTAACACTTTCACACTTTTCACTTTCAAGGCAATAATAACTTCTGAGTCTCATTCCCACCAACTACTTGGGAGCTGGCCATGTAGCCAGGTTCAGACGTCCACAGCAAGTTGCTACCTATACAAGGTGACACTTGGCTCTAATTTTCCAGGAATGCTGATTAGTTCATGTTGATGTATTCGCATTAGCATTATGTTAATATTATTGATATTGTCAAGGACTTTGAGATATCTTACATTAGCAATTTCCCTCAAGAATGACAAGAGAAAGAATGAGCTGGCTGGGTCACCCCAAGTTAAAGACAGGACTAATCAAATTCCTTTCAAAATGTCATCTGTTGACCCAACCAACTTCATTGGACATATTTCAAAGTCATAACAGCTAACAATGCTCACAAACAATGTTTCAAAGCAAATACTTCATCATTCATTTACAGTTTTTAAAACTGAGACTCAGAGAAGTTAGACAACTTTGCAAAGGTCACACAGCCTGAAAATGGCACTGTTGGAATCTGAACCCAGGTCAGTCTCGAAACCCAGACCTACCTCTTAATTGCCAAGTTACTTAACTCTGGAATGGCAAATAGATGGGGAAACAGTGGAAACTGTGTCAGACTTTAATTTTTTGGGCTCCAAAATCACTGCAGATGGTGATTGCAGCCATGAAATTAAAAGATGCTTACTCCTTGGAAGGAAAGTTATGACCAACCTAGACAGCATATTAAAAAGCAGAGACATACTTTGCCAACAAAGGTCCATCTAGTCAAGGCCATGGTTTTTCCAGTGGTCATGTATGGATGTGAGAGTTGGACTATAAAGAAAGCTGAGTGCTGAAGAATTGATGCTTTTGAACTGTGGTGTTGGAGAAGACTCTTGAGAGTCCCTTGGACTGCAAGAAGATCCAACCAGTCCATTCTAAAGGAGATCAATCCTAGGTGTTCACTGGAAGGACTGATGTTGAAGCTGAAACTCCAATACTTTGGCCACCTGATGCAAAGAGCCAACTCATTTGAAAAGACTCTGATGCTGGAAAAGATTGAGGCAGGAGAAGAAGGGGACAACAGAGAATGAGATGGTTGGATGGCATCACTGACTTAATGGACATGAGTTTGGGTAAACTCTGGAAGTTGCTGATGGACAGGGAGGCCTGGCGTGCTGCAGTTCATGTGGTTACAGAGTCGGACAAGCCTGAGCAACTGAACTGAACTATCCTTTGGAAGCCTGTTTCCTTGCCTGGAAAATCAGGAAACCAAAAAACCTATCACATAGGCCACAGAAAAAGCTAAATGAGTTAACTTGTAAATGGTGATCACAAAAGTCCCTGGAATAATTGTACAGTATATATTCTTAACCAGGGTTGTCATTTATTAATAAATTTAAGTTATGAAGGGCTTCCCTGGTAGCTCAGCTGGTGAAGAATCTGCCTGCAATGCGGGAGACCTTAGTTTGATTCCTGGCTTGGGAAGATCAGCGGAGAAGGGATAGGCTACCCATTCCAGTATTCTGGCCTAGAGAATTCCATGGACTTGTACAGTCCATGGGGTCGCAAAGAAGTCAGACAGGACTAGTGACTTTCACTTGAGCTATGAGCCAGGCCTCTACAGTAGTTCTGTGCTTCCCTGTATTTTATCTAGAGCTGTATATGAAGAAATCCTGGCTTCTGCAAAAGATCAGGACAAGCTGTGAACTGAGACGAGCTACCTCTGAGACTTGCTTTGTGTACACTTACGACCTGTACATTCCTACCAAATTAGTTTCATGCTTAGAAAATACCAAGAGGTCACTTAGCTCATCTTCACGCTGTGGCCTGGTCTCTTCTGAAATTATCTACCTCAGTTGGAAATATCTCCAGAGAAAGAGGTTTTATGGCTTCCTATGGTAACAGATTCAAATGTCAGACGTGGACAGACCCACAGCCACGAGCACCATGCTGTATGCTTCTCTGGGGCATGAGGTCAAGAATATCTAAAATCTTCCTCTAGAGACCCGGGCCATTTTACAAAGGGGCTTCTTGAATTTCAGCTGGTACCCCTCCTTCTAAATCAATGCCTAGTCCATTCTTCCTTTCATCGGTCCTTGGAATTAATGAATATATCTATTAAAAAACTGTATCATCCGTTTACAGGAAAAAAAGTTATGTTCCCTTCAGAACTGCAGAGCTCAGTAAGGAAGTGATTTACTGCAAGCTGAGCTCTGTTAAGGGAGCAAACTGGGGGTGTTCTGGGTGAGGCTGAGGGGTGAGTACTGAACTGGTAAGAGTGAGGTGTTAAGAAAACCTCTAGCCTGGGAATAATAAGAAACAGATTATGCAGAAGGCAATGGCACCCCACTCTGGTACTCTTGCCTAGAAAACCCCATGGATGGAGGAGCCTGGCAGGCTGCTGTCCATGGGATCGCGAAGAGTCGGACACAACTGAGCGACTTCACTTTCAGTTTTCACTTTCATCATTGGAGAAGGAAATGGCAACCCACTCCAGTGTTCTTGCCTGGAGAATCCCAGGGACGGGGGAGCCTGGGGGGCTGCCATCTATGGGGTTGCAGAGAGTCGGACACGAATGAAGCGACTTAGCAGTAGCAGCAGCAGCAGGCCGATAAAAAGTGCGTAAGGCTTTACACACTGACCGTTTATCTGGCCTTAGGCAGACCCATAAAAAGGGGATGATGATAACTATGCTGCTTATTTTAAAGGCGTGTTGTGACAATCAATTGAGATCATGTTAAGCAAAGCGTGTCAGTGACTATAAGATACTGTGTAACAGGTGGTTCCTGGCGGGGTTGGAGAGGGGAGGACTTGGACACCACCAGGCAAAGTCTCTGACCCACAATCCCAGCAGCATGACCACAGGTGCTTCAACTTTCTGAGCTCCTTCCACTTTTGCAGAAGAGGGTTTGCGTCAAGAGGTGGTCCTCTGCTGGCTTTCAAAGCGAGGATCTGGCTTACAGAGACAGGGAGATGGAACCTAGCCAACTAAGGGCCGAACTTGACCCAGGAATGCCCAGTGCTCCTTAAACCTGGGGTCTTCGCTGCACAGAGCAGCCACTGCAGTAGCAGCTGCTACTGCAAGTGCTGGTATCAAGGACGGTGTTTGCGGGGGTCTCGGCTAGGACAAGACTGTTTATTTCACAGGTGCCCCCGGTCAGGGCTCTGAGGCCGGGTGTACACCCCATAGTGGTCCCTCTGAATATTTGACCCTTGCCATCCGCCTCTTTATTCTGGACCGAGAGCAGTGCTGCTTTCCTTCTCTTCAGAAGCATCACCACTACTGTCAAGCACTCATTGCTGGGCTAGATGTGAGACCCTTAAAACCCCCATCTCCCCACCCCACCCCTGCTCCAGAGGGATCCAGGGTGTCCTCACATCAGTCCTTTTCCAGTGTCCCTTTCTGCTGGCAAAGCAGGTCTCTCTCTGGTGTCACTGGGCCCAAGCTTCCACTTCTTCTCTCCTCCTCCTCCTCCGTTCACATCCATCCTCCCTGCCTTCACTAGGAACCTGCACCCTCCCAAACCCTAGTGGGAACCCTCACCATCAACCTTAGACTTAGGATTCCTGTCATCATGATTACTGGCATTTGAAAACCACCCTGAAGTTGGATACTGTGTACAGCTATGTAAAACAAGTCACATTATTACTTTCCTTTAAAATAAAAAAAAGAGTTCAATAATTGAGTGTAGAGAGAAAAGCCTTAATAGATAATGATAGACAAAGTGTATCAAAGGCTTACTATGTGCACAGCATCAGATAACAGTTTAAAAGGATTATATCCGTTAATCCTCCATACAGACCAATGAGTTAGGCATTACTCTTATTAGCTCCACTTAACAAATGATTACACTGAGTCTTTAGAGACATTCTATCGCTCTACTTTACACATTTGATAAGTGTAGAATCAGGATTTAAATCATATATTGCACTGCCTCTGTGAAATAATTAAGCAATGGCTTTCTACTGCTAACTGACAGCTTAGTATATGCATGAGAAAACAGTGACTCTGAATTAATACAGATGTATGATAAAGCAAGATAAAGGGATAATAATCCAAAGGGGAAAATGAAATTAAAGATCTTCCTTGGGATCAAGGAAAACCAAGGTTTCATTAAACAGCAATTAATACTAGTCAAATTAGCAACCAGTATGTTAGCATTTCTTTATATCTTGTTCTCCACTGCATTTGCTTCAAGTCAGCTTTGAAATACTTGAGGTTTGCTGATGATTCATCTCTTTTTAGCAGGAGCATACAATTGGCTAGACCATGTGCTCAGGCTCTTCAGTCGTGTCCTCCTCTTTGCGACCCCACGGACTGTAGCCCATCAGGCTCCTCTGTCCATGGGATTTTTCATGCAAGAATATTGGAATGGGTTGCCATTTCCTCCTCCAGGGGATCTTTCCAACCCAGTGATCGAACCTGCGTCTCCTGTGTTTCCTGCATTGGCAGGTGGATTCTTTACCATTGAGTCACTGGGTACACATAGGTAATAAAAAGAGCTCTTTTACCTAAGCCTGCTACTGCTATTGCTAAGGAGTTGAGACACCAAGAAAATGACAAACACCATCCCGGTGTGTCTAGGATCTGCGTGCCCATCCAAGATACAATGAGTAACTATTCCTTATGGCCAACATCACACACTTCTAAATGCTTGAAAGAGCCCAGACCTAGGAGCAAGAAGACCTCACATCCTCCAGAAAATGCCTGCCTCCCCGAAGCCTTCTCTGGCTTCCAGATCTGGGTCTTCATACGCGCAGCCCTATTATACAAGCCTGTCCCTAGATAATGGGAGCTTCCAGGCAGAAACACAGTGGCAATTACATTAGCGTGCATCTTCAATACATCTTTTAAAAATCTTGGAGTAAAAACGTCTTCAGAAGGAATCCCACAACCACCTTCTCTGAAACTGATTTCACTAAATTTGGAGATAAATTACAACAAGTATACTTTTTCTAAATATTTATTTATTTGACTATGCTGAGTCTTTGTTGCAGCATGCAGGATCTAATTCCCTGATCAGGGATTGAACCCAGACACCCTGCATTGGGAGCTTTTTGTCTTGGCCGCTAGACCACCAGGGAAGTCCCAACAAGTATACTATTTTTAAACACGTGTACTTTTTACTTTTAACTGTAAACAATGAAATAATGAGAACTCCTTCATTAGGAAGATGAGACACAGGCATTGATAAAAACGCCTCCATTAATATCGTGGATTAATGGCCAGCAGGAGTCCTTCCTCTGTGTTCACCCTTCCAGATTTGAAATGAGAAATATCATTAATAGGCCTCATTTGCAGGCTGGCAGTGGGTGGCTCCTCTAAAAGGATGAATGATGATTAGTTCACCTGAAGAGGAGAATGTTTAGGGCTCACAGTTGGGAAGCTAGACCATTAAAGCGGTCCACTGCTCTTTCAAAGAAAGGAAGGGTACATTCATGTTGTCCTTCTCTTCAAAGCCCACCCTTTAAATGAGGGTTATAGAGGAGGAAATGCATGCTTTTATCCAAATGGTAACTGATGTCAAACAACCTAATATGGAATCCATTCTATTTGTACCAAATCATCAGAATCGGACACTTTCATTTATTTCCCTAGACTCATTTATTCATGGCTTTGCCTTTTCCAAGAAAAAGTTAGTAATGCCTTTATTCTCTCATCAAATTAAATTAATACATATTTACCTAGTACCTACCATGAGCCATACCACACCAACAGGATACAAAGGTAAATAAGGCATTGTTCTAATCTTCAAAATCTCTCTCTAGAATAAGAGGGAGATTTACAGAAGAGTTGCACTAACAAAGGTAGCGAAAACCATACAGAGGAAGGACAAAGAAGCAACTGATTGATGCTACTTGGATGAGTCAAGCAAGGTTTCCGAGCAAAGAATGACTGAGCCAATCGTTGATGGGTACTTTGTACTTTGCGAAAAGAAGGGCATTCCCACAACAGGCACCAAGGTCCAGAGGCCCAGTATAATTAGTCCAGCATGTTATACGTGCAGGAAGAGTATAAATAGGAGGGAAGGTTTGGAAGGTAAAGTAACAGAAGCACATATATCAGAGTTCATGTCTGATCTTGCAAGCAGTGAATAGTCACAAACCAATGTGTGTTCAGAAAAATCACTGATGAGCAGCGTGCAGAGGGAGCTGGAGAAGGGTGGTAGGGAGCCCGTGAGGAACCTACGATAGTAGTCCAGGCAGGCAGCAAGCCAGGCAGGCGGAGGGTAGGAACTAGGGCAGGAGCGGCAGGGTGGAGAAGAAAGGTCAAATGTTTTCTGAAGGAAGAATAAACAGGTGTGCATCCATTGATAGACTTGAGTTCTTTGAGAAAAGGATTATAGAATCTGCTACCAAGTCCAAGCTCAGCCTGCTCGCTGCAAGATAGGTCAGTAAACCGAGAGATGAGGTGTTGAGGCAAGGAATATGAGTTTATGCAGACAGAGAATATGATAGACTAGTGTCTCCAAAGGAAAAAAAAAACATCTTATCAGTGTCTGGATGCCAGCTTCTTTAATAGAACAGAGAGGGAGAAGGGAGAGGAGGTGAGGATGTAAAAAGGCCTTTTGTCTTGCAAAATAGGAAGGGATGTTAATTTCTTCTTTTCTGTAGCCATTCACAGGTGGGCAGGGTTCCCTGAAGCAGGCCATTAGGTATGATCATAATACAAAAGGCTTTCCAGGTGGCTCTAGTAGTAAAGATGGAGAAGGAAATGGCAACCCACTCCAGTACTCTTGCCTGGAGAATCCCATGGATGTGACAGTCCCTGGGATCACGAAGAGTCGGACATGACTGAGCGACTTCGCTTTTGCTTTCTAGTGGTAAAGAACCTGCCTGTCAATGCAGGTGACATAAGAGACATAGGTTCAGGTTCCATCCCTGGGTTGGGAAGACCCCCTGGAAGAGGGCATGGCAACCCACTCCAGCATTCTTGCCTGGCGTATCCCACGGACAGAGGAGCCTGGAGGGTTACAGTCCACGGGGTCGCAAAGAGTCGGGCACAACTGGAGCAACTTAGCATGCACGCACATAATTACAAAAGCAACCGAAAACCAAGGTTAAAGTCAAAGAAACAGATCCAACATGGAGTCAGAATTGGCTCTTCCTTGTTACAAATCCCACAGGAGAACAGTATTAGGAGAAAGAAAATGAGTTCATCCTTTCCAGAACAGCAATGGGTGAAGTAGAAGAAATACTCTTCATTCATTCATCTATCCCCGGGTACTGTTTATATTTCTATGTAGTTTAGAGTACTAATATTAAAACCTTTAAAAAGACTCCAAGTGTTTCAAAGTGAGAAAGCTCGGTGGGTGATGGGTAAAATCGTTAGCAGATAGAGAGATGAGGTTAGAACATCAGGATTACATTAACCAGACAGGACTGCCTGCCCAGAGCAAAGGCAGGAGATGCCCTCTCCGATCAGACAAGACTCCAGCCAGGAGCAAAGGTGTGACATGCTCACTCATGCATGGAGACAAATCAACTTAGACATAATAAAGCCAAAGGATTTGATTAGGAATGTTTGGGATCAGTGACTAGGTTAAAATAACAGGAAAGAAAAGCACAAGGACAGAACATCACATGATACGTGGGAGGGAGGGGGGCAGGGTATACTTTGGTTTGGGTTGATAAAAATAGGTGAGAGAGTCAGGTGATTCTTCCTGGTTTGGTAATGGCTGTGATCGAGCAAATAAGAAAATAGAAGAGGTTTAAAAAAAGAGAAGCCAAATGAATAAGAAAGGATGGCCGAAGAGGCATAAGGATAACGGAACTGTCAGAGTAAAATATTGGGGTCGTGGATAAGGGCAGCCTCCTAAGTATAAAGGTCAATTTTAAACTTAGCAGTGAAAAAGACATTTTAAAGGGCAAGTCAGAGCACAGGCAGAAACGATGAGCTGCCTGGGTCACAAATACAACTAGAATTCTGGCACAGACTTCAGCATTTTCTAGCCCAGGAATGAAATCAAGACACTAAGAGCTGGCCATTGCAGTAATAAGCATTACTTGTAATATGACCATTGCTCTGAAAGAACATTAGACTAATTTGGATTTAACTCCCAATAGGCTCATATTTAAGGTAAAAATACAAAAGGAAACAGAGAAAAATGGGAAAAAATGAACAGAAAGACTCCTCCCCTTCACTGCCGGTAATTAACAGACAAGTGGAATAATCTAGTAAGGAAATAGCCAAATCAGTGATTCTAGAATCTCTTAGGTACCTATTATAGAGAACATTGTGGGCAGGTAGTTTAAGTAACCAGGCCCAGTTTTCTTGCTCCTATGTTACCAGTTTATGAGGTCAAACTCTAACAGATACAATTCTAGACGAAGCCTCAATTCTATGGGATAAGAATTTTTTTAAAGGATTTAATCCTGCTAGTTAATTATATATAATATTCACCTATGAGTTTAAATATGTCTTTGCATACACACACTAATGTCTCAGTCCATGCATATATGTATGAGACTATATGAAGACTCACAGTCATAGAAGAAATGCCTGAAAAATTCAACTCTGTCAATTCCGTTTCAGCAGCTGTGCAGTATGAGAAACAATGAAGAGATATATCCCCAAAGGGACAAGCTTGGGCTTCAAAAGTCAAAAAAAGAAAATAAGAATTCACAGCACAGTGGATTTCTGAACAACATAGATGGTAGTCAGCTAAGTGACAGCTTACTTAAGAGAATGGCTATCCTACTTTCAGACTGGGAGGGGGACATAAAGTGCACCTCAACATGTGTAAATTTCACACTTGCTCTGTATGAGACTCAATGCCAAGTGCTTCAGATCCACAGAGGGTAAGATGAATTCCCATTCATTGGCGCTCTGTACCAATCTCATCTCTTATCTCTACAGTATTACCACTTAGAGCTGAGAGTGTGTTCAACAGATATTCTAGCTAGCAAATATAACCCATAAGGTTGCAAATTCAATATAATTTAATCCATGACCAAAACAGAAAATTCATTTAATTTGTTGTTATTGTTGTTCAGTCACAAAGTCATCTCTAATTATTTGTGACCCCTTGGACTGTAGCATGCCAGGCATCTCTGTCCATGGGGTTCTCAGGCAAGAATACTGGAGTAGGATGTTGCCATTTCCTCTTGCAGAGTCTGTTTCCAACCCAGGGATTGAACTTGCTTCTCCTGCATTGGCAGATGGATTCATACCACTGAGTCACCAGGGAAGCCCTCATTTAATTTAGATACAGGCATTTTCAGAACTAAAATGGACTGGAATGGTTAAGTTTAACTCAGATGACCATTATATCTACTACTGTGGGCAAAAATCCTTCAGAAGAAATGAAGTAGCCATCACAGTCAATGAAAGAGTCGAAAATGCAGTATTTGGATGCAATCTCAAAAACGACAGGATGATCTCTGTTCGTTCCCAAGACAAACCATTCAATATTATGGTAATCTAAGTCTATGCCCCAACCAGTAATGCTGAAGAAGCTGAAGTTGAACAGTTCTATGAAGACCTACAAGACCTTCTAGAACTAACACCCAAAAAAGATGTCCTCTTCATCATAGGGGACTGAAATGCAAAAGTAGGGAGTAACCTGGAGTAACAGGCAAATTTGGCCTTAGAGAACAAAACGGCAGGTCAAAGGCTAACAGAGCTTTTCCAAGAGAACTCACTGGTCATAGCAAACACCCTCTTCCAACAACACAGAAGATTCTACACATGGACATCACCAGATGGTCAATACCGAAATCAGACTGATTATATTCTTTGCAGCCAAAGATGGAGAAGCTCTCTGCAGTCAGCAAAAACAAGACCGGGAGCTGACTGTGCCTCAGATCATGAACGCCTTATCGCCAAATTCAGACTTAAATTGAAGAAAGTAGGGAAAACCACTAAACCATTCAGATATGACCTAAATCAAATCCCTTATGATTATACAGTGGAAGTGACAAATGGATTCAAGGGATCAGATCTGATAAGAGTGCCTGAGAATGATAGATGGAGGTTCCTGACATTGTACAGGAGACAGGAATCAAGACCATCCCCAAGAAAAAGAAATGCAAAAGAGCAAAATGGCTGTCTGAGGAGGCCTTACAAATAGCTGAGAAAAGAGGAGAAGAAAGGCAAAGGAGAAAAGAAAAGATATACCCATTTGAATGCAGATTTCCAAAGAATAGCAAGGAGAGATAAGAAAGCCTTCCTCAGGGATCCTTGTAAAGAAATAGAGGGAAACAATAGAATGGGAAAGACTAGAGATCTCTTCAAGAAAATTAGAGATACCAAGGGAACATTTCATGCAAAGATGGGCCCAATAAAGGACAGAAATGTATGGACCTACGAGAAGAGACGATATTAAGAAGAGGTGGCAAGAATACACGGAACGGTACAAAAAAGATCTTCATGACCCAGATGATCACGATGGTATGATCACTCACCTAGAGCCAGACATCCTGGAATGAGAAGTCAAGTGGGCCTTAGGAAGCTTCACTATGAATAAAGCTAGTGAAGGTGATGGAATTCCAGCTGAGTTCTTTCAAATCCTGAAAGATGATGCTGTGAAAGTGCTGCACTCAATATGCCAGCAAATTTGGAAAACTCAGCAGTGACCACAGCACTGGAAAAGGTCAGTTTTCATTCCAATCCCAAAGAAAGACAATGCCAAAGAATGTTCAGACTATTGCACAATTGCACTCATCTCACAAGCCAGCAAAGTAATGCTCAAAATTCTCCAAGCCAGACTTCAGCAGTATGTGAACCATGAACTTCCAGATGTTCAAACTGGATTTAGAAAAGGCAGAGGAACCAGGGATCAAATTGCCAACATCCTCTGGATCATCGAAAAAGCAAGAGAGTCCCAAATCTACTTTTGTTTTATTGACTACACCAAAGCCTTTGACTGTGTGGATCACAACAAACTGTGGAAAATTCTTAAAGAGATGGGAATACCTGACCACCTTACCTGCCTCCTGATAAATCTGTATGCAGGTCAAGAAGCAACAGTTAGAACTGGACATGGAACAACAGACTGGTTCCAAACCAGGTAAGAAGTACATCAAGGCTGTATATTGTCACTCTACCTGTTTAACTTCTATGCAGAGTACATCATGCGAAATGCCAGGCTGGATGAAACATAAGCTGGAATCAAGATTGGGAGAAATATCAATAACCTCAGATACACAGGTGATACCACCCTTATGGCAGAAAGTGAAGAAGAACTAAAGAGCTTATGATGAAAGTGAAAGAGGAGAATGAAAAAGCTGGCTTAAAATTCACCATTCAGAATACTAGCATCATGGAATCCAGTCCCATCACTTCATGGCACATAGATGGGGAGACAATGGAAACAGTGAGAGACCTTTTTTTTGGCTCCAAAATCACTGCAGATGGTGATTGCAGCCATGAAATTAAAAGACACTTGCTCCTTGGAAGAAAAGCTATGACCAACCTAGACAGCATATTAAAAAGCAGAGACATTACTTTGCCAACAAATACCTATCTAGTCAAAGCTATGGTTTTTCCAGTAGTCATGTATGGATGCGAGAGTTGGGCTATAAAGAAAGCTGAGCACAAGCTGCTCTGTAGATGAGGTGGAGGTAAAGTTTTTCCTCACTGATTGGCCGACATTTTTCTTGCCAGTGACGTTATCTTCTAAAGTGATGTCATTTTACAACATTTGGGTATAGTATTAACTCTAAAAGAATCTTAAGGTTTTTCATGTCATTGAGAAATCTGTTTATATTGAAATCTATTGAACGCCTACTATGTGTCAGACATAACAGGAGTTTCCAAGCCCTCTGATTGGTCATTTGGGCTGCCTGAGGAGTGTTCAAGACCAGGTCAACCTAGGGTTTTTCAGTGCCTGACTGACAACACTGCATAGAAGCGTGTACAGACAAGTTCAATTAATCTTTTTTATTTTAACTGTCTGGTCATTTGTCCACTTTTTGTAACTATCTAACTATCTAATATATATATATATACATACATATGTGTACATATATATGTATATATATAAACATTCTTTTAAAATTTAAAAGAATTGTCGAGTAAAACACAGGTGTGCTAAGTCACTTCAGTAGTGTCCATCTCTCTGGGACCCTATGGAACATCACCCGCCAGGCTTCTCTGTCCATGGGATTCCCCAAGCAAGAATATTGGAGTGGGCTCCTGTGCCCTCCTCCAGAGGATGTTCCCGACTCAGGGATTAAACCTGTGGGACTCAGGGATCGAACTTTCTTATGTCTCCTGCATTTACAGGAGGGTTCTTTACCACTAGTGCCACCTATTTTAGAAAGCAATGAATAATTTTTTAATGTAAGTATATACCAAGCGTTGCATGGGCTCTACTTCCATTTGAAAAAGCATTTGCAGCCTTTCTGAAATTCAAGTTTAACTGAGCATCCTGTATTTTATTTGCAAAATCTGGTGGAGCTGAGCTCTTCAGGATATGAGAGAAATGTTCAGAGTGGGGGTGGGAGGCAAAAAGGAACCCAAACTGAAGACCTTTCTGAATGGCTGCATATTGTAGAGGCTTCCCATGTGTTTGTTCCTCCTTCTCTTTCTCTTCTTTTCTTGCCCTTCTGCTGGGCCTTGAAGAAATACCAAGAAGTTTACATCCCTGTCCTCTGTGAGCATACTACTTCTAAAACAAATAAAGTCATATAATGAAATATGACATGTGCTGAGGCCAAAGAGGAGGATAAAAACCATAATTCAAAAAGATACTGCACCCCAATGTTCATTGCAGTACTATTTACAATAGCCAGGACATGCAAGCAACCTAAAGGTTCATCAAGACCTGGCATATATATTTACAATGGAATATTGCTGTTAAGTCGCTTCAGTTGCGTCCGACTCTGTGCAACCCCATAGATGACCACCCACCAGGCTCCCCCGTCCCTGGGATTCTCCAGGCAAGAACACTGGAGTGGGTTGCCGTTTCCTTCTCCAATGCATGAAAGTGAAAAGTGAAAGTGAAGTAGCTCAGTCATGTTAGACTCTTCGCGACTCCATGGACTGCAGCCCACCAGGCTCCTCCGCTCATGAGATTTTCCAGGTAAGAGTACTGGAGTGGGGTGCCATTGCCTTCTCTGACAATGGAATACTACTCGGCCATAAAAAGGAACAAAATTGGGACATTTGCAGTGACATGGATGGACCTAGAGTCTGTCATACAGAATGAAGTAAGTCAGAAGACAAAAAACAAATAATTGTATATTAAAGCACATATATGGAATCTAGAAAAAGGGTACAGATCAACGTATTTTCAGGGCAGGAATAGAAATGCAGACATAGACCATTCCACATTCTACATGTGGATACAGAGGGGGAAAGGAGAGGGTGAGATGAATCGAGAGAGTAACACTAACCCATATACACTCCCATGTGTGAAACAGATGGCTAGTGGGAAGCTGCTGAATAACAAAGGGAGCTCAGCTTGATGCTCCGTGATGGGTGGGATGAGGGGGGTGAGGGGGAGACTAAGAGGAAGGAGATTACATGTATACATATAGTTGATTCACTTTGCAGAAACTAACACAACATTGTAAAGCAATTATACTCTAATAAAATAATAAAATTAAATTAAAAAAAAAAGAGAGATGAAGCCTGGTTAAACATGCAACCTTATCTAGTAAGCAAACATTCCTTAAAATATTTCCAACACACAAAGATGTGAGATAAAGTAGGGCTCCACCTGGAGCACTGTCAGTACCCTTCACATCCCTCAAGATATATTTTGAGGTTTACCCTCTATTCCCTAAATTATTTTCTACAGGTATCAGCTCAGTCTCATATCTTTGGACTCAGTTAAGCTGGGTTTAAATATCAAATCTCAACTAGCATTTCATAAAATAAGTCCATCAAGGTGGCCATAGTTAACCAGGCCTCAGAAACTGGGGAGCCATCCCCGCAACCCAAGGACACCCTCATTACTTCTGGGGAACATCTTGGGGTGAACATTCTCTTTTCAAAGACGCCAAGCACAAGGCGTCTTTATATTCCCCTATTCTGCAAAACACATTTGCAAAGGTTACATAGGCAAAAGTATTAAACACACACGTTGAAAACACAGATTTTATTTTTTAAATAGGTATGAAAGTTTCCTATAATCTTCATGAAAGTGAAGGTGTTAGTCGTTCAGTCGTGTTTGACTCTTTGCAACCTTGTGGACTGTAGCCCGCCAGGCTCCTCTGTCCACGGGATTTCCCAGGCAAGAATCCTGGAGTGGGTTGCCATTCCCTTCTCCTGAGGATCTTCCTGATTCATGGATCGAACCTAGATCTCCCCCACTGCAGGCAAATTCTCTACCACCTGAGCCACATAAGCCTAGTCATCTTTGCCAAAATAAGATCATCAGTGATTTTTCTACTTTTGCCCCTATACCACTCCCAACATAGAGATTAATTTCAAGTGATTTGTTATTAGTCCCCTCACTGAAAAGAGGCATATTTTAAAATTTTTTTCTAAAAATAAAAATACATGCCCACAATAGAAAAGTTTTTAAATGAATTATTTGGAAAAATAAACATCTAGAATGCTTGCTGATAACATATTTCTTACTAGCTTATATATATATAACTTACACAATATATAATTACTTATAATCTTATCCTATATAAAATTTTGTACACGCACTACTGAATATGTGTTACACATACAATTTTATGTTGAAAGACTACTCCATAATTCATCACTTGTCTATATTTTAGTAAGTGTTTCTGATCAAGACTTCCTAAGCTGGACCTCAATATCTCCAATTAACCTTGTGTGGCTGTTAGCATTCCCTGCCTTGATTTCCTCTGGTTGTGATGAGTCATAAATGCATTAATAATAAGTATAGCACTTATATACTACCTACCACATTATGAATTCTGAATGACATTAGCTATGAATATTTTTGTAATTATGATAAAATTATTTGGTATATCATTTGAAGGCAAGAAGTTGGAAAAATCAGAACAAAAGAGTGTAAATAAAATAGAAAAATTACAGTAGGACTGATACCAATTTCTCTGATATTACCAGAAATGAAATTTTGTATAGATTTCCAATATTTGGCACATAACAGATACCCAATTATGCTACTGAGTGAATTAATCAATGAATCATAGACCAGTGGCTTTTGGCTCAGGGACACAGATCATATTTTCATTTGTTTCTATGTGTAAGATGTTTCTCTAGAAACTAAATATACATATATATAAAGCCACCAACTTCTTATGTCTTTGAAATCAAGGAATCAGTCTGTAGAACTACTTGATAAAATAAAACAAAGGCTGTTAAAGTGGTTGAAATATCATAAATTTGTATTTGGGAAGAGATTCTTTCATTATCAAACAAAAGTCCTTATAAAACTGTTACAAAATACCAAGTAATAGTGGAAGAGGGGGGGAAATTCCTAAACCAACTTCTGAAATGTGAGCTACTATTTCTGAATTGATAACAAAATGTTTAAATATGAAAAAGATTCTATTATAATAGTATCATAAAGAATAAAATACTTAAACATAATAAAGGAGGCAAAAGACTTGTACACTAACAATAAGAAACATTCCTGAAACAAATTAAAGACACAAACAAGCAGAAAAACCTCCCACTTAATGCATAATAAGATTTAATATTATTAAGATAATACTACTACCTGAAGTAATCTTCAGATTTAATGCAATCCCTCTCAATATCCCAGCAGTGTTTCTTTCAGAAATAGAACAATCTATCTAAAACTTTGTATGGAATTTCAAGTGATTCCCAAATAGTGAAAACAATCTTGAAAAAGAAGAATAAAATGACAGGTCTCATATTTTCTAATTTCAAAATGTATTATAAAACTGTAGTAACCAAAATAGTGTGATACAAGAACAATAGCAAACATGAAAAATAATGGAACAGAAACAGCCCAGAAAAAAACTCTTTCGTATATGGTCATATGATTTTCAACAACAGTATCATGCTCATTCAATGGGGGAAAGGACAGACTTATCAACAAGTGGTACTGGAAAAATTGGATAGTCACATGCAAAAGAATGATGCTGAACTCTTACCTTATAAAAATTAACTCAAGTTGGATCAAAGACCTAAACATATGTGCTAAAACTATAAAATCCTTAAAAGAAAACATAGAGGAAAATCTTCATGACATTGGATTTGGAAATGGTTTCTTGGCAATGCCACCAAAAGCACAGGCAATAAATGACAAACTAAATAAACTGGACTAGTTCAAAATTTTAAACTTCTGCACAGAAAGGATATAATCAACAGAGTGAGAGGCAAATTATAAAACAGGAGACAATATTTGCAAAGCAAGTATCTGATAAAGGGTGAGTATCCGATAAAGGGTGAATATCCAGAATATATAAAGAATTCCTACCACTCAACAACAAAAAATAACCTGCTTTTAAAATGGGCAAAGGGCTTGAATAGACCTTTCTACAAAGAAGGTATACGAATGGCCAACAAGCAAATGAAATGATATTCAATATCACTATTAATGAAGTGTGAATTAAAACCACAATGAAATGACACCTCATGTCCATCAGGATGGCTCCTATCAAACACTCCCCAAAATACCAAATGCTAAGGATCTAAAGAAACTGGAACCCTTATGCACTGTTGGAAATAAAAAATGATATAGCCTTTATGGAAAACAGTATGGTGATTTCTCAAAAATTTAAACATAGAATTATCACATGATTCAGTAATTCAACTTCTGGGTATATGTCCCAAAGAATTAAAAGTTGGATCTTGAAGAGATGCCTGTACAATCATGTTCATAGCAGCTGTATTTACAATAACCAAAACATGGAAGAAACCTAAGTACCTATCAATAGATGAGTGGATAAACAAAATGTGGTAAATACAGGAATGGAATATTACTGAGTCAAAGAAGGACGGAAATTTTGACACAAACTAAAACATGGATGAACTCTAAGGAAATTATGTTAAATGAAATAAGCCAGTCAGGAATTCCCTGGTGGTCTTGTGGTTAGGAATCTATGCTTCCATTCCTAGGGGCTTGCAAGCAATGTGGCATGATCAAAAATAAATAAATAAAAGATACAAGCCAGTCACAAAAGGCAAATGTCAAATACTGTATGATTTCAACTATATGAACTACCTAGAGTAGTCAAATTCACAGACAGAAAATAGAACTTATGGTTGTTGAGGGCTGGAAAGGGAGAAGGGAATTGGGAAGTCATTGTTTAACTGTTTTAGTTCTTCAAGATGAAAAGAATTATGGAGACTGGTTGCAAAACAATGTGAATGTACTTAACACTACTAAGCCCTACACTAAAAAAGTTTCAGATGACATGGAGTTTGGGATGGACATGTACAAACTACTATATTTAAAATGGATAACCAACAAGGACCTGCTGTATAGCATGGTTCCCTGGTGGCTCAGTGTTAAAGAATATGCCTGTAATGCAGGAGACACAGGTTCGATTCCTGGGTTGGGAAGATCCCCTGGAGAAAGAAATGGCAACCCACTCCAGGATTCTTGCCTGGGAAATCCCATGGACAGAGCAGCCTGGTGGGCTACAGTCCATGGGGTCGCAAAAAGAGTCAGACATGACTCAGTGACTAAACAGAGGCTGTGTAGCACAGGAATCTCTGCTCAAATTTAGGTGGTAGCCTGGGTGAGAGGGAAGTCTGGAGGAGAATGAATATATGTAAATGCACGGCTGCATCCCTTTGCTATTCACCTGAAACTGTCACAACATTGTAAATCTGGCTATACCCCAATACAAAACAAAAAGGTTTTTGGGTTTTTTTTTTAAGTTCAGATGACAAACTTTATGTTATATTATGGCATATTTTACCACAATTAAAAAGAAATACATGATTAAAAAATTTTAAGAATAAACACAGAAATATTTCATGATATATTCTTTCTGACTTTAAATTTTAGGTTTCACTTCTCTCTTAAATCATTGTGCAAGTATAAGTTCTGTTTTCCTAACAAAACCATAATTTCCATGGGGTCATGTACTGGGTCCCCTGATTTGGGCCCACAGTAGATTTATAATAAATCTTTGGTAGTTGGCACTAACAAAATTAACATAATAATGTTTGGTTAATCTTCTGTTGAGCCTCGAACATTAATATCCTCTACATTTGTTGAGAGTAATCAGCAGGCAAAGGAGAATTTCCATTCTGCAGGAACATCTATTTCAAAAGACAGAAAATCCTGGACAAGAGAAACTTCATTTAATTCTCTTAATGAAGTGCCCAGAGGACGGCTGGCACTTAATAAAGTCCTTACCTTTTAGGTCTTCAAGGAGGGAATGGTTTGGTATTGAGATACTCTATGCCTCTCCTATAGGAACTATCTGCTTTCATAAGCTGGACTATTCATTGCTGTCCAAATTTGCAACACACATTTTGCTTCTGAACCTTTGTTCACACTGTTTATTTCTCCTGCTTAGCGTCCTCTTGCCTCAACCGAGCAATGCTCACGTCTCATTCCCTGCAGGAAGTATTCCTTGTGATAAACAGTTTGGAGTCTGCTATCTTCGGTGATTGCTACCATCTACAATTCTCACTTGCTAGGATTTCAAAAAGTCTATTATTTATATAGTCCTCTTGTCTCAATAAGACCTAGTCACCAGTTCTGAACAGTCTATCTGACTGTCTTTTTGATATTTCCACTTGAGTATCTCAAAGTCACCTCCATACCGATATGCCCGCAAATTGAATTCAAGATTTTAATCCCACAACTAGGGCCTCTTCCGGTTTTCTTGGTCTTGATGAATGGCCCCGTGATACAAGCCAGAAATCTACAAGTCATCTTCATCACCTACTTTTCTCTCATTCTCAAGATGGGCCTCTCCTGGAATAAAGGTATCTCCTACTTATCTCTGCATCTACCAGCTTCTTGCTATCTCCACCACCAACCTAGTCCAACATGGTTTTAATAGGTTTTATTATTATTTAGGTATGGTCAAGCCAACAGATGTCGAGACAACGGCCATTGAAAGATTGTTTCTTCTCAGCGAATCCTAAGAGAGGAAGTACGTGTCACACCATGGGTTGGGGGGGGGGCACCCAGGCAATCACAGGGGTCCGTCTTGAGGCAGAAGGAGAGGCAGGAACTGTGGGCAAGAGCCTCTACTCTGGTTTCCATGGGAAGGAAAGGGTAAGGCAGGATCAGCCAGTTTATCATCAGCTCATCTGAATAAGCTCAGCAAGCACTGGGGGTACCGGCTGTGTCTGACACCTGGCCTTGGGGTGATTAGGGCAGATGGACAGTGGGCCATGGAGTGAAGGCCCAAGAAAGAAGGTGGTTGGTGGTGCGGACTTAATCAGCTGCTCCCAAAGGGGAACTGACCAGCTTCTAAGCCAAAGCCTTAAACAGGGTCAAGACAGCATTTAAACTTTATTACAAGTATATCACCCTGGACTGTTTACTGTAACAGCCTCCTAAAGGTCTCCCATCCATCATTCCCTTCCATTTCTATAACTTCCCCACCCTCCCCTAAAATCCTTCAGAGGTTCCTACTTTCTCAGAATAAAGATAGAATCCTCTAACATGGTTTATGAACCCCTGAACACCCTGCGGTTCTCACCTCCCCAGGCCCAGTTCCACTCTGCTTCCTCTCACTGTACACTTAGTCCTTATCTGCCTGTTGTCTACCTTGTCATTTGTTCCACAAAAAGGTACTTTCCTGCTGAGAAGACATCGGTTGCAGGAAATCTAATGAACATCCTACATCAATTCCAGTTCTGAGACTTATTTTTACTTGGCGTATTAAACTCTGTTATTCAGTATTAATTAATCACATGCTGCTATCCTTTACACATACTTAGCTGCATCACTATATGAACCCTGAAGGTAAAATCGCTGGATTTATTGCCATAGAAAGAGTAGGTTTCAGGTATACATCTGAAATCTGATTACTGAATCTTGCAATGAAAATAGTCTGCTCAGAAAATCCTTGTTTCCAGGAACTTCCAAGCTAATAGAGGCACAAGTTTTGCTTGAGGATGTGTCTGACGACTCCACCAGGCTGAAGAACATTCTCAGGATCTGATTGCAGCATGTTAGAAACTCATTTCAAGATGAAATTTTTCCTACAGCATTTAAATCGTGGAAAGAGGATATGAGAATGTGCTTTAACTTCTTTTTATTGATGCATTATCATCATTTTAAATAAAACATTTATTGAAGAGGCAGCAAATCAGTTTATTTGATCCTTGGATTTGTCATAATTTCTCCCACTAACTTGAATATTTTGATTCATTTTACCAGCAGACAGAACCAGTCAATAACTGGTAAGATTTACTTTATATATGACTTCCAAAGTCCATGATGCCAAAAACATCACTTTCAATCCGTATGAATGAATGGGCTTTGTGGAAAGACACAGGAAGCGTAGTTGAAAATCAAGTTCTTTTGTTAAAAAAAAAAAAAGTTCTTTTGTAATAACCCTAAACGAGCTCTCTTTATCTCTGAATCTTTGTTTCTCCTTTCTTTCTTTCTTTCCCTTTTCTCTCTCTGTCTCTCTCCTGACTCCCTCACCTCCTGCTCTCTTGACTCTCCCGTTCTTTTAGCTGGTCTGTCACTCAGTTATCCAATAAGAGTTTAATGATCATTTTCTCTATGTGGACACAACACTAGGCCCTGGGGATGAAACAGTGAATAAGACAGAAAAGAGTCCTGTGGTTAGGAAGCTCACAGTCCAAACAAGTGACCCACCATTGGACAATTACAGTCTAGCATGGGAGATGCTATGGCAGGAAAAGTGTAGGGCACTATGAAACCACCTAGGAAGGAAAATAACCTGAACCCAGGAGTCACAGAGGGCTTTCTCAAAGAAGTGACATCTTAGACTATGACATCAAAGAATCAGCCAGAGGGCCATTCCAAGTAAATTTCCATTTAAATAGAAAGGATGCTGACAAAGAGTCTAATGGTAAGTATTCTGGAGTCCATTGGCTCTTGTCTTCGGCCTGCCTAGTTTCTCCCAACTCCCATCCAACCTGCAAACAGTTGCCAAATCCATCTTCCTAAGGCACCACTCAATGTCACATCTCACTTCCAGGATATCTGTGGTGCTCAAGACAGCATCTCACCTACCCTGCATCACCAGTCCCACCTCATCTCCTGGGATAAGCCTCCCACCTTTTACAGACGCCACCAGAGAATACCCAGCGCTGGGAACACTGATACTGGCTCCTTCCTGCTAAGAAGCTCTGAAGCGCTTCTTCTATCTGGTCATTTCTTACATGAACAGAAAGCTTATCGCTCACCTTCACCTTCTCAGTGAAGCCTTTACGGATCCCTCCAGCCTGCACTGACTCCCCTTTCTCTAAACATCTACTGTGCCCCTTTTTTTGAAACCTCCTTTTTTACCCAACACCACAGTTTGTGTTTTTTCATGTCCCTAATGATATTACAAATGCTTTTAGATCTTAAAAATGCTTGTATTACCTCTCCTCCTCACCACCCTCTCTGTTAATACTGTTAAGCTCAGAACATCTCCTGAAGTGAATACAAATGAAGACATATTTTTACCCAGTTCCCAAAAGGCAGGTGTGTGGGCTTGCCCCTAGAACAAACAGACCTACAAGAAACAAAACATCCCTATTTACAGTCCCAGTTCCAACATCTACCAGGTGGCCTTTGCCTTCCAAAGGTGGAGGATAGTGCCCTGGATCAGCAGTACCAGCCCTGCCCCAGCACGAATGGGCCACTATCATCACTCGGCAGTGTCTGAGTCCCTGCTCAGGCACCCAGAAGTCTAGGCACTCACCCCTTCCTCATCCTGTTCGCTTCAGTCCCTCAGTATTCAGGGAGGGGATCAACGCTGATAGCTTGAGGCCCTTGGGAAAAGATGAAAAACGGTCTTCAGCTAAGAAGCTCTAAATGTCCATTAAAACTCTTGCCATTCTGACCACAAACAAAAACAGTCACTCTCTCTTCTTTATTTTCAAGGATCAGCTACATTTTGGCTAGCAGATGTGGTCTAGCAGAGAAAGAAATCAACTAGAAGCCCAGCTTTCCAAGCTCAATTCTGACTCTGCTAGTCTCCAGCTTAATAATTCTGGTCTAGTTTTCTAACATCTCTGTGTCACGATTTTCTCATCTGCAAGAGGAAGGAGATGGGTCCACATAGTATTTCAAGTCCCTTTTCAGTCTCTATTGAGATACATTCTATCCCCCAGGGCATTTATAGATAAGCAGAGCAGTAACTGATTAAAGACAGAAGCACCAGACGGCGTAAGGGGAGACAAAAGAGGAGATGAATCATATCACGAGCCCCACGGATGAACATGAGTTTGGAAAACTATTGTGAGGGGAGGTTAACAGCTCATTCTGGGTACACATTTTCTCTCTAGAAAGTTAGCTGGTAACTCAAGCACTTTGCAGTTCAATCATTCAGCCCTCCTTGTGAACACAGATCTGGGTTCTTGAGAGTTGACTGTACAATTTTCAAGATCTCAGAACAGTTATACTCACAGTCAGGATAGCCCGCTGTCAGATGATGAAACTGTACTATAAGACTTAGTAAAATATCACCCTACTGGATTTGCAGGTAGCAAGGTTTTTATGTGGTTTTGTTGTTTGTTTTCTTTTTTACTGAGGTATAATGGTCGTAAAAGACTCGGACACAACTTCAGCTCAGTTCAGTTCAGTTCAGTTCAGTCACTCAGTCGTGTCCGACTCTTTGCGACCCCATGAATCGCAGCACGCAGGCCTCCCTGTCCATCACCAACTCCCGGAGTTCACTCAGACTCACGTCCATCGAGTCAGTGATGCCATCCAGCCCTCTCATCCTCACTAAAAACAATAGTGGATGTAACATTATACTAATTTTAGGTGTACAATGCAATGATCGCTATTTGCATATGTTGTGAAATGAGCACCATAATAAATTAAGTTAACATCCATCACCCTACATGTAGTTTTTGTTTTAACACTTCATAAGAATGGATTTCAACTTTGTATCTTGAAATCACAGATCCTGATGCAGTTTTAGCTTGAGATGGGAAAGGGATATACCAGACATAAAATATTTTCAGTGAAACCAAAGGGCATTTTCAGGAATATTTAGAGGTGCCTCTTGGATGCTTAGGACATCAGGAATATCCCTTCAAGTGTTACTGAATAGAGTTAGCAGACAAAGAAATTCAGAACACGTTTTCTTAAAAGCACATCTTTCTGATATAAAAATATGTAAATATATTTATTTACTATTTTCAGATAGGAGCAGTCAGTAAATCATATTGCTTTCCTTCCTTCCTCCCTTCTTTCCTCCTTTCCTTTCTTCTCTTTTTATTTAACGAGAAAAGGAAAATCTGACCTCTCTCTGAGTAATGTCTCTCCTTCTGGACTTCCTAGCTTTATAATTTCTCTCCCTGACTTCTTTAATATCTCTGAAGCTTGATTTGCAACTAACAATGTAGGTGAAGTATCTAGCGTGATACCTGGGATCTTATATTGACTTATTTATTCATATTGACCTCATGCCAAAAGCAATTTGAGGGACTACCCGGCCAATAGTAAGTGCTAAAGAAATGTTAATTTCCTTCCTCTCCTCCCTGGAGATCCAACCAGTCCATCCTAAAGGAGATCAGTGCTCCGTGTTCACTGGAAGGACTGATGTTGAAGCTGAATCTCCAATACTTTGGCCACCTGATGCAAAGAGCTGACTCATTTGAAAAGACCCTGATGCTGGAAAAGATTGAGGGCAGGAGGAGAAGGGGATGACAGAGGATGAGATGGTTGGATGGCATCACTAGCTCAATGGACATGGGTTTGGGTAGACTCCGGGAGTTGGTGATGGACAGGGAGGCCTGGTGTGCTGCGGTTCATGGGGTTGCAAAGAGTCAGACACGACTGAGCGACTGAACTGAACTCACTCTATTTAAATCACTCCTAATTTTGTTGAGAGGGAAGGATAAACTGAGAAGCAAGAAGAATTTTGGAATAAAGGGTATGGAGATAAACTATTAGTGATACAGCCTTTCCCCATCTGAGAGAACGACACCCTTTCACAAGCAAGACACAGCACATCTGCAGTGGAAACAGGAGGCTACACATCAAAGTAGGAACATTGGCAAGTGCCTCTGTCTCTGAGAAAAGAGGAAGTTTGGGGCAGGAGGATGTTTTCAAGGCTAGAACAGCTGTCCATCCACGAGCTCAGCTGCCCAAAGCCAAAATATAGTTTTATTATAATTACATTTGAAATTTAGACAGCCTTTTAATACTTCAAACAGCTAACCAAATCATCATCGCGCAGGGCCCCCCAGTCGTCCTGCAGATTTGACCAGCTGGGCCCTTCTGGAAGTGACTGTGATGCAGCAGAAATCAGAAGCTGCAGATGAAGAGTGCTTCGGCACACCAACTTCAACACTCTGGACTGTTTCTCTATACATAACGTGGGCTAATTTAAGTTCCATTTCAGCTCTAGAATCAATGCCATGGAAATGGGGTAACATCACCAAGTACTCACTGGTACTTAGCTAAGTAGGATCTTGGATCCTTTTTCCTTGTTCTCTGAATTGTTGTCTTTTTATACAATTTCTCTTCCTCATGTTAAACAAGCAAACTGTGAAAAGACTAAGCAGTCTTCCTTTAATCCCAAAGTATCTGCATTTTTTAGGGTGAAAGTGCGTCTTCACAGAATCATATTTGTAAACTATACAGAAAACCAAACTATCTGCAGCCACTCTGGAAAAATTTATGGATGTTGCTTCAAAAATTAAAAATAGGGCTACCATATGACCCTGCAATCTCACTCCCGGGCCTCCATCTGGAAAAGAGGAAAACCCTAATGAGAAAAGATACACGAACCCCAATGTGTATAGCAGCACTATTTATAATAGCCAAGACATGGAAACAACCTAAATGTCCATCAACAGACGAACGGATGAAGAAGATGTGGTGCGCATATACTGTGGAATACTGCTCAGCCACGAAAAGAATGAAATAATGCCCCTGCAGCAACACGGATGGACCCAGAGATGATCGTACTAACTGAAGTGAGTCAGACCCAGGAAGACAAATACCATATGCTATCACTTCTATGGAATTTAAAATGTGATAAAGTGAACTTATTTATAAAACAGACTCACAGAGATAGGAAACAAATTTATGGTTACCAAAGGGTAAGGTGGGGGGGCATAAATTAGGATTTGGGGATTAACAGATATACATTATTATATACAAAATAAGTAAACAATAAGCACCTACTGTATAGGAGAAAAAAATGGCAATCCACTCCAGTATTCTTGCCTAGAGAATCCTATGGACAGAGGAGCCTGGTGGGCTGCTGTCCACAGGGTCACACAGAGTCAGACACAATTGAAGCAACTTAGCAGCAGCAGCAGCATAGCACAAGGAGCTGTGTTCAAATCCTACAGTAAACCTTAATGTAAATGAATATATACATATATTTATATATATAACTGAATCTTTCTGCTGTATTCTAGAAACTAACAAAACATTGTAAATCAAATATACTTCATAAAAAAAAAACCTATCATGACAGGTCACACCATTCACAATTCTGACTTCTTCACAACTAACATTCCTTTTCCTCATCACATCATCATGCATTAGAGTCATACCTCTAAACAGACGGGATACAATTTTGAATAAAAAAATTCAGTTGCAGTTTTTTTAGGGGGAAAGTCTTCCATAAATAGACCCAGTAACTTCAGTTGAGAAGGACTAGGTCAAGACTCCGAAAAGGTTTGTCTGTGGAAACACAAATTCATTCTTCCATTTTTGGACACCTTTTTGTACCTGCTTTAGTGATGAAAATTATGTCTCACATTAGCTGTGCCAGGGATTCTCGAAAGTAAGTTTGATGCCTCTCCAAAATTGCAGTATGATTAGCTTTAAATCAGGAAAGAGGCCAAGACTTACTTATCAAGCTAAGTTAGCAGCCTTCCTAAGAAGTTAAATTGGAGGTCAAGGAAAAAGAAAAATGTCATTTAGAATGAGACCACAGTCTAAAACCACCTCTTAATACCTTTCAAGGTTAGGCAGAATTTTTAATCACCCCAAATAATAATTAAATTAAAAATGCTTATGTACACAAACATAACACAGTATTGCATACCTTGAAATAAATTTGGATATTTTTCCAATCAGTGTAAATATATATAAATTTTATAACTGTTTAGTTTGCTTAAATGTATTTTTCCAAACACCAATTAGAGATAGCAACTCTAATGATCTTGAAATATTTACTTGATACGTTATTAATGGGAAATCTGGACCAATTCCCATGTATTTCAACTAATGACAAAAGATATAAAGTGACTCCATTTATAATTCAAAGCCTGAAGTCACTGCAAGTAAAACAATTTGCTGTTAAATATTGCAAATCATTAGTGCTATCAGCATATATGTCTTTGGAGAATAGCTTCACATCCTAACACAAACCAACCTCCATTTATTGCAAACATAAGTAAGTAAAACACGCCATGCTGGCAGAATACATCTTACCCCTCCCATACAGCCACTCTTCTTGTTAAAGTTCCCCCTTGATAAATAGGAAAAGTAACAGATGATTAAGATGCTATTGGCTCAGAGTTTGGATCTCATGGGTCAAATACGGGGGCAGGGGGGGCTTTTTCTTCTGATTGGGAGCATTCTCAAGATACCATGAGAGAACTCTCTACATGAACAACAGGTAAAGGAAATTTCTCAATCTTTCCATTGCTGTGGAGCTCATGTTCTTTGAAGATGCTCAAATACTTCTGTAAATATCTCCAAATCTTTCTTACATGGGGCAAGGTGTCTTTCCTTAAGACTTTATCATTACCTGTCAGCTGCCAGTGACACCTTTGACACTTGGCTTCTTTGCTAAACTAAATGTGAAAGTCGTTCCCACAGTGAATTATAGAGTAACTGGCAGTGCGAACTGGATGACTGAACTTCATTTTTGAAATTTATCTTTCTTTTTCTCCTTACATAATCAAAAGCTCAAGTATCCGAGGGAGCCATTTTAACAACTCTGCTCTTAAGTAATAATTAAAGCTGCTGCTACACAGGAGTTTTATGTCTTTATAAATGTCAGCTCAATTCTAACGAATCCCAGCTTCTCGCTACCACGTCCATGAATATATAAAATTCTGAATATATAAAATTTTGAAATGTCTTTTCGCCATCTACACACTTATAAATCATGAGCCAAAGTTAAAACCCCAATCAAGTGTGTACCTTTGATAAATTCCTGAGCTAACAATTACTGGCATGCATTCTAACTCCAGAGTTATTCTCCAATTATTGAGAATAAATATGATGCTGAGCATGCAGAAAGACTTCAACATCTGAAGTTCGACTGCACTTATTCCATAAGAATATAATTTGAGAATTCATGAATATGATTAGCTCCTCTCATTGGAAATTTAAAAATATACATTCAAATCTATCATTTCTAACTAGATATTAAAAATAGGTTATTTTTCTGACTCATGTAATTACTAAAACATGTCTGACTCTATTAGAATTAATAAATAATGATAAACCATTTCAAACTCTTTGGATTGACAGGGATAAGAAAGAAAATAAAGTGAGAAAATCCATAAAGCAAAGGCTTATTGAGTGCTTGCTGGATGCTACATATACACTGGGGATATAAATACAAATAAGGTATACTTGGACCCTTGATGTGCAATGTTCTGAGAACAGACTGTAATAAAATGGAAATGTGCACTGAGATAGAAAGCATGGATGAATATTTTATATTAGTTACTCCAGGAACAGTATGAAGGAGGGCTC
Organism: Ovis canadensis; assembly: GCF_042477335.2. Lineage (NCBI taxonomy): Eukaryota > Metazoa > Chordata > Mammalia > Artiodactyla > Bovidae > Ovis > Ovis canadensis. Next base: position 158,757,691 of record NC_091247.1, on the reverse strand, counting down.
TGTGAGAATTAGCCTTTACTAAGCATTGATTGGACACCAGGTTCTTTAATTCCACTGTTTCATGGAATCCGCACAATAATCCTATATATCACTGTCTCCATTTCTTGGCTAAGGAAAGGAGAAAAAGAAAAAATAAATGATTTGGCAAACTCACATTGTTAATAACTGGTAAGACTGGAATTTAAATCCTGCCTGGGTCACACTTCAGTTCAGTTCAGTTGCTCAGTTGTCTCCGACTCTTTGTGACCCCATGAACCGCAGCACACCAGGCTTCCCTGTCCATCACAACTCCCAGAGTTTACTTAAACTCATGTCCATCAAGTCAGTGATGCCATCCAACCATCTCATCCTCTGTCGTCCCCTTCTCCTCCCGCCTTCAATCTTTCCCAACATCAGGGTCTTTTCAAATGAGTCTCTTCTTCGCATCAGGTGGCCAAAGTATTGGAGCTTCAGCTTCAGCATCAGTCCTTCCAATGAATATTCAAGACTGACTGGTTTGATCTCCTTGTGGTCCACGGGACTCTCAAGAATCTTCTTCAGCACAGTTCAAAAACATCAATTCTTTGGTGCTCAGCTTTCGTTACAGTCCAACTCTCACATACATACATGACTACTGGAAAAACCATAGCTTTGACTAGATGGACCTTTGTTGTTAAAGTAATGTCTCTGCTTTTTAATATGCTTTCTAGGTTGGTTGTAGCTTTTCTTCCAAGGAGCAAGTGTCTTTTAATTTCACAGCTGTGGTCACCATCTGCAGTGATTTTGGAGCCCAAGAAAATAAAGTCTCTCACTGTTTCCATTCTTTCTCCAGCTATTTGCCATGGAGTCATGGGACCAGATGCCATGATCTTAGTTTTCTGAACGGTGAATTTGGCCAGCTTTTTCACTCTCCTCTTTCACTTTCATCAAGAGGCTCTTTAGTTCCTCTTCACTTTCTGCCAAAAGGGTGGTGTCATCTGCATATCTGAGGTTATTGATATTTCTCTCAGCCATCTTGATTCCAGCTTGTGCTTCATCCAGCCCAGCGTTTCTCATGATAGACTCTGCATAGAAGTTAAATAAGCAGGGTGAAAAATATACATCTTTGACGTACTCCTTTCCCAATTTGGAACTAGTCTGTTGTTCCATGTCCAGTTCTAACTGCTGCTTCTTGACCTGCATACAGATTTCTCAGGAGGCAGATAAGGTGGTCAGGTATTCCCATCTCTTTAAGAATTTTCCAAAAAAAAAAGAATTTTCCACAGTTTGTTGTGATCTACACAGTGAAAGGCTTTGACATAATCAATAAAGCAGAAGTAGATGTTTTTCTGGAATTTTTTTGCTTTTTTGATGATCCAGAGGACATTGGCAATTTGATCTCTGGTTCCTCTGCCTTTTCTAAATCCAGCTTGAACATCTGGAAGTTCGCAGTTCATGTATTGTTGAAGCCTGGCTTGGAGACTTTTGAGCATTACTTTGCTGGTGTGTGAGATGAGTGCAATTGTGTGATAGTTTGAACATTCCTTGGCATTGCCCTTATTTGGGACTGGAATGAAAACTGATCTTTTCCAGTCTCCAATCTTTCCAATGGCATGAACGTGCTGTGAAAGATGCAAAATGAAATATGAACAACCTATGTACAGCCTGACCAATACATGGATGCCGCTACAAATTAAAACTCATAGGGCTGATGCAAGAACGATCTGTGAGATGGCGCCAAAGACAGGAACATGACTATCCCCATGACCCAGGGGGCCGGCAACATGGAGAAACTTCAACATGTTCTCTTATGGACTTCATTCCCACAGCACTTTGTGAAAAGAAATTACTTGTTCTTAAATTACAGTGACCCTCTTTGTCAACATCGCCACTCTCTGAAGTGACGCTTTCAGGCTATTCTTCCTTTTCCATCTGCTTTTTTTTTAGGGTGTGCTGTGAGGGTGGTAGCAGGGAAGAAGGCTGGGGAGAAATCACATTGGTTATCAAATGTCTTGACTTCCCTGGAGGCTCAGATGGTAAAAACGTCTGCCTACAATGCAGGAAACCTGAGTTTGATCCCTGGGTAGGGAAGATTCCCTGGAGAAGGAAATGGCAACCCACTCTAGAACTCTTGCCTGGAAAATCCCATGGATGGAGCAGCCTGGTAGGCTATAGTCCATGGGGTCGCAAAGAGTCGGACACAACTGAGTGGCTTCACTACTACTATTAAATGTCTGAAACTATGTTTCTAAGCCATTAAGACTGAGTTGGAAATATTAAGCTTTATCAGCTGCTACTGTACACAAGGCACATCATATAACTGGTCATATGCTATTAGTCACTTTCATGCACAGCCCTATCTTCTGGGAATGAAACTACTCTCTAAGCAAGTTGATTTTTAGAAAAGACAGCTTTACAACTGTTAAATCTGAAGCCAAACGGAGCAAAAATACATCTTGGCATAGTTTGTTCTGTATGAGTCTGTATTATCAAGTGAGAGATTCAATATTCCCACTTTATAGGTAAGAAAACTAAGGGCATGAAGAGAAATGACAAGTATGCTTTCACAGACTTTGGGAATGTCAGATTTGGTTCTTGAATCCAAGCCTGCTGACACACATTACTTAATGCTTTATCTTCCTTCTTTAGAAAGTTCTTTTTTTATTTACTAGTATATTTTTGAAGGCTAAAGCATTTACAAATCAATGAGAAAAAGCCAGTATTTCACCATGTTGCTACAAGAATATCACAGATTATGTTATTTTAAGGTAGCAAAAGAAAAACCTGAGGTTCTTATCATCTCCAGTGCTGATTACTAAATACCAACACAGAAAACAGTGTTTTGATGACATGAATAGAACTAGCTGGAATCTGCTACAGCAGTGCTCTCCAAAATGGGTTCCATAAAACAACTCCCTTATTGTTCCAATATGTTTGTGAAACGTGAAATATCTTATTCTCATCACGCAGATTCCTAGTGCACTCTGGTATATAAAAGTTTGATAAGTCTTATAATGTAAAAGAACCTGTTTGACATTATTTAATTCAGAGTGCTTCAGATAATGAAAGCAAAACAATAGAAGTGGTTCAGTCTCAGTGATTGAAAGCCCAGAAAGTTTTATAACATTTCTAGATTCAACTCCAAACAATTAGTTAAATCAAAAGTCAAACCAAAGATGGATTTTATAGGATTTCCATTTACTATACTTTGTCACATAAAAACAGTGCCTACTCTGAGCCGGGTGTTCTCCAAGGCCAGGGGTAGCAAGGCAGCTGAAACTAGGGTGTCAATCACAATGAATTTATAGTAAGTGGCTGACTAAAGCATGGTGTTCAAAAATACTGCATGCCTGTGCCTAGTTTGCAAGAGAAGAAGTACCACGATTGACTTGTAGTGTCTGCCACAGACACAGAAGTGAAGAATGGAGGCATGTGGCCATATATTGTTCATTCACAAACTAGGGAGTGGAGACACCTAAATGAACAAACTGGGACATCCCTGGCGGTCCAGTGGCTAAGACTCCGTGCTCCCAGTACAGGAAGCCTGGGTTCAATCCCTGGCCAGGGAACTAGATCCCCCATGCTGCAACTAAAGATGCTGCTTGCTGCAACTAAGACCCGACACAGCCAAATAAATAAATATTTTCAAATCAATAAATGAATGAACTGTGGCTCCTGACTTCAAGAAGCTCATCTGGGGTAGGGAAGAAGAAGTACATCATCATCAAATTTCAACACAGATAAGAATAAGAATGAGTGAGGGCATGCTTAGTCCTGTCCAACTCTTCGCAACCCTAGGAACTGCAGCCCACCAGGATCCTCTGTGCCCACTGTCCATGGGATTCTCCCTGCAAGAATACCAAAATGGGTTGCCATTTCTTCCTCCAGGGCATTTTCCCAACCTAAGGATTCAATCAACATCTCCTGTGTCTCCTGAGCTGCAGGCAGATTCTTTACCCCTAAGCCACCAGGGTAACTCCAGGAATAAGACCAGAAGACTATAATAGAAAGAGGAGAGAAGTGATCAGCTGGCTTCAAAGATTAAGGGCTACCTGATCTGCATCTTGAAAGATAAGTGCAAATTCATCAAGTGTGCAGACAGGACGGAGTATCCAAGGTGACACTATAGTTTGAGGCAATAGTAACATGAAAAATGGGGGGGGGGGGTGGAATCACAGCACACTCACGGGGCTCTTGGCCATTCATCGTAGCTGAAGCACGGGGATTATGGAGGGTGCACTTTCCAGCTTTCTTTTGATCATATTTTCTAGGGTAACCCTTGAAACAATTTTCATCATGTGCTTTCTGTTTGTTTTGTATAAATATATGTTTTTCACTATCAGTACTGTGAAGTTATTCAGCCTGGTAAAGGAAAGAATGTTCTGTTTCATGAACCAACATGGTTAAGAGAGGATTACTATATATACAAGAGATATTTTTTATTCTAATTTTCAAAATGACCAGTATGCTCTTAACTACAACAAAGTTCCACATATTTCAGAATACATATGGTACCCTTACTGCTTCTTTGTGATAATTTACTTTCATCACCATGGTAAGTTTTATGACTCTGATCTTTGTATGTTTAAGAAGTTAGGATGAATATGAATTGACTTTATGTCATGTCTCAGAACCTCTATTAAAAATATAAATCATTCAAATTGACATTTTTTCCATGGCATTTTGTCTCTTCTGCAGATTGTAACTGTTAGCAGCCTTCCCACAGATGGAATACTAGATAACAATGTCCACTTTTCTCCTTGGAAACATTTCATTTTCTTATAGAGAAAGGTGAACGTAAAACAAAATATAGCGAGACAGCAAAAGAGACACAGATGTAAAGAACAGACTTTTGGACTCTGCGGGAGAAGGCGAGGGTGGGATGATTTGAGAGAATAGCATTGAAACATGCATATTATCATATGTGAAACAGATCGCCAGTCCAGGTTCAATGCATGAGACAAGGTGCCCAGGGCTGGTGCACTGGGACGACCTGAGGGGTGGGATGTGGAGGGAGGTGGGAGGGGGTTTCAGGAGGGGGAACATATGTACACCCATGGCGGATTCATGTCAATGTATGGCAAAAACCCCTACAATGTTGTAAAGTAATTAGCCTCCAATTAAAATAAATTAATTAAGTTTAAAAAATGGTCAAGAGCCCACTTTTGAAAGGGTCTTGAGACCATCATCTGATACAGGTGGCGGTAAGTTTCTTTCAGAGTTGCAGTTAAGGGCAGTCATCCCTTTACATTTAAAACAAAGTCCTTGACTCTAAGCAGACATGACTTGAAGCAAATTTAAACATGAAAAATGACCTCGTGGCATATAGGGGTATACAAGGGAAGTACTGATGGAAATGGAGGAAAAGCTTGTCCCTGGAACAAATATCTAGGACTTTAGTGTTAATTCAGTTGTCGTTTTTGTTGCTGTTGGTTTCAGAGAGATTCAGTATATCAGAGCTATTCCTTGAAAGAATGAGATAACAGAGCCCACTGACAAATTAACAGCATAACCATCATGAGTGACCATTTCTACCTCATTTTTCTATTACCCAATTCCTGTGACTTGTGCAAATATATAATTTCCCCTAACAATTTCTATTATACCCTGCACACCTTTGCACCACCACTTTGTTTGGGAATATGAGGCTTATTTAGAATAGGCATTCACCACTGTTATAGATAAATAAGCCAGAAGCAGAACAACTTTTGACTCCAGGATATGAAATGCGACAAATTACCTGGAAATAACAAAATGAGGCTGTAAAGACTAGGATAAATATTCCCGGCATTTTCTGAAAAATGCCAGTGTTAGCCATCACAGATGGCTACAGGCCAGTTAGTTCCTTTGGCCTCGTTGTAGGATCCATGGTTTCCTTTTAGGAGGCAGGTTTTATTGTTGCCAAATACATGTAAGTCTGTTCTGAACCATTATTCAAATTTAATATTCATTTCTGCTTACAGATATATTCAATGCGTGAATTAATAAAAGATAATACAAGAGGAAAAAAGGCTCTGAATGAAACAATTTTCTCAGACTTAGCAACAATCCATCTACATAGAGTAACAAAAAATAGTAACAACAAAAAAATCCTTATCTTACTGAGCTATCGAATTCTGTTCTCTGTTGGAGGCCCATCAACGCATTTAGCAAAAACAACCAGAATCCTATAAGTATTGGTAATTACAACTATATTAACCCCTGAAAATGGTTTTGACAAGATCAGTGCCAATGTAGGCAACTCCTAAAACCAGCACCCTGTGGGTGATGCAGGCCTCAGTCAATGTCCTGAGAATGCTGATTTGCAAGTGGCACCTGGTTGGATTTGGGAGAGAATACTTGGGTCTTAGATCTCCTGAACGCCACATTAATATAATCCCACTCAATCACGAACAAACTTTAGACGGAAACAAACAAACTTTCCATCTAAAGGTCCCCAATCACCACCCATCTGCTGCCAGTCTTGATGTCCTCAAGATGGCAAGGCTATGTTAGACATAGGAACTTTGATGACCCACGTGCGTGGGCTGGGATCACCACCCTCCTTTGGGAAGTCACTCTTCAATGTTTAACTCACAAACTTTCCAAAAACTATATTTGAATGTAAGGTCCTCATATCCTTAGTCTGGAATCTAAAACAGAGCTTGTAAGGATAAATAATTTATTGGAAGAGCCAGGGCTTCTAGGGTGCAACTTGCTCAAAACCCTGGGCTTTGGAGCCTGCCAGAGCTGGGTTTATGCTTTTGTTCATCACTGACGGGCTGTGTGAATGACTCAGCACGGTCTCCTCTCCTGGGACAGTGATTCCTCTCTCTCAGAGCTGTCATAAAGATTAAACGTGAATCTCAGCCCAACTACCAAACACACGCTTGCCCTTAGCACATACCTCTCTTAGCATCTCCGTAGCTGAATTGTTTCTTTGTTTAAATAGGCTGTCCATCCCCTGATTCTGAGCTCCCTGCTTGCTGGTGTCCTGACTGGGCCACAGCTGTACCCTGGCCCAGGTGCACTGCTTGGTTTATAGCAGACTCAACCTATGCTTTACATGAAAGGAAGAGGAGGCAATTGTCAGTGCTTCTCCAACTATAATATGCATATGAGTTACCTGGGGCTCTTGTTAAAAAGCATATTCTCATGAATCACCAACCAGAAAGTGTGAAAGTGTTAGTCGCTCTGTCGTGCCTGACTCTTTGCAACCTCGTGGACTGTAGTCCACCAGGCTCCTCTATCCACGGGATTTCCCAGGCAAGAATACTGGGGTGGTTAGCTGTTTCCTTCTCCTGAGGATCTTCCTAACCCAGGGACTGAATCCAGGTCTCCCACATTGTAGGCAGATTATTTACTGTCTGAGCCACCAGGGAAGGTAAGCCTCAAAACATTTCATTTCTGACAAGCATCCAGAGAGATGCATGCTGCCAGGATCGCACTTGGAGTAACTAAGTGCTAGTTTCTTCTCCTGTCCTTTCTTTTTGGACCCCACAATATTCCGTGAAGTGGCAACAGGGAGTTATTTGTGAGCAGCTCTTTGATGGCTGTTACCCTTAGCCAAGGGTTTTCCAGGTGGCGCCAGTGGTAAAGAACCTGCCTGCCAATGCAGGAGACAAGGGAGACGCAGGTTCAATCCCTGGGTCAAGAAGATCCCCTGGAGGAGGGTATGGCAATCCACTGCAGTATTCTTGTCTGGAGAATCCCAAGGACAGTGGGGCCCAGCAGGCTATGGTCCATAGGGTCGCACAGAGTCGGACATGACTGAAGCGACTTAGCACACACCCTTAGGACAACAGCATCCTTTGCCGGATGCAAACACAGAGGATGGGGACACACAGGATTATACTGTGTGGGGATTATTTGCTGATATATCGCTACCTTATTAGGACAAGCTATTAAGTGAACTCGTGTTAATTGTCAGAAAATAAAAAGCTCCTTAAGGAACAATGAACAGTTTCACTATACTTCTAGAGGGCGACACTATATAATAATGTGTTAGTACAAGGTGGAGAAGGAAATGGCAACCCACTCCAGTGTTCTTGCCTGGAGAATCCCAGGGCGGGGGAGCCTGGTGGGCTGCCGTCTAGGGTCACACAGAGTCGGACATGGCTGAAGCGACTTAGCAGCAGCAGCAGCAGTATAAGGCACAAATTTACAAATATGTGACATTTAATACCATGGACTTCAAACAGGTGTCATTCCCTCCACCACAGTTACGTTAACAGAATGAGTATTTATAAATAAAATAGGCCAGAAATGCACACAGCCACATTTGCAAAGGAAGCTGTCATCCAGTTACCACATGGCGCCATCTGCTGGACAGATCCTAACGTGCAGGGTAAAAAAATGCAGGGTAACCCGCTGGGAATAATAAAAGATTTCTGCAGCTTTTCAATGAGACTTATGCAAATCAAAGCAACTTCCTATTGTCTTGCACTATTTTATTCGGAGAGAATATTGTACAGCATCTATGTCCTTTTGCTTAGAAAAGTAGAACAGTTTTAAAAAGATATGCCTATTGATACAGGACTAAAGATTGAATCCAGAAATCCTCATGTGGTCAGGGAGAAGAAAGAACTGCTTCCTTATTTCAAAGAAAATCTGGTTTTCTTGGAAACACTGGAGTTCAAATGACTCTTAATCAACAAAATACTAGTGCACATTATTTTTCAGCACCCCCAGCAAGAAATAGATATACCAATAGAAAATATAAATCCTATTCGAGTTCACCGTGGACACAAGTTCCCCTTGAGCCTTAACACTGATCAAATTCTTTAGCACAAATGACAAGAAAGGAATGATGGGAAAGATGGGAGGCTTAGGCAAGACTTTCGCATTGACATCTTTCAAGGAAAATGCAACTTGCTGAATCAGAGTAGTAATATAATTTTGAAAGGACCTAACAACTTCCTGTCCGATATACACTCAGCCTAGTTGCGAGAGCTGATCACGTAGGACTCAGGTAGTCTTCCATTTTAAAGAATTAAGCAGATGAGTTTAACTGGACATATTAAAGAATAATGATTAGTGCTGTGAAATATCTACTTTGGAATGTTAAGAGAAAATATACGTAACCAGGTCCTTTTAAGCAAATTTCTATAGAGGATCTCAAAGGGTATTACTGGCTTTCATTCAATGACCCTCAGAATGGCTCTACTGAGGTTTTCCAAAGATTCAGAAGTGGAAACTATGAATAAAATATGGATCAATAAAGTATCTTACAGCTCCTTTAGAGGAACATTAAGTGAATTGCCTGAGGTCACAAAGTCCTAACAGTGAGGGGAAAAAAAAAAAAAAAACCCTGGGTCTCAGATTCTAGCTGAAAACATCTAAAGCACTTTTTCCTGTAGAATTCTTCTTGGGGGACAATCCCATAACTAATTTAAATAGCTTTCTGGGGTACATTAATTATGTATGCTATTTGTATGCCAGGCCTCTGCAAAGGAGAAAATGGCTTCCTTGCTACTCATAAATGGACTGCTTTCCTCTTAGTGAGACGAAAGCGCTCCAAAAGGCTCTTGGAAGGAAACAGCAGCGAGGCCAGGAGGGCTGGGAGCTCACGTGGAGCACAGATTTTTCATGCAGCTGTCTTGTCTCATCTTGTGGGATTGCCTCAGTAGTCGGGAAAACTGACCTTTCTATCCAACTCTCAAGGCTCCTCCGCCACCCCCACCTGGGCCTTCACCATCCTCAGCGGGTGGATTCCCAACTATACATTTTCACAAACTAAGCACTGCCAGAAGGCCCAGCTGCACTGGAAGGGAAGCGGCACTACATTCCATCTCTCCAAATGGTTAAGGCAGCAAACCCTTCCCTGTTTGCATCCATACGAATTTCCAATACGTGGCAGTTTCAAGAATGCTGAACCAGAGTTTGTGAGCACACTCTCACAGGGCAAGATGATGAAACTTAGGATATGGAGCGCTATGGCTTGAAAGACTGAAATTCCAAAACAAACACATTCTAAGCTTGTTAGGAAAAGTATTCCTGATGGAAACAGGGCCTCTGATAAAGCTTAGAAAATTTAGGAGAATGTTATTTTAAGTGCTTAAGTCTAGAACTCTACCCACTAGACTGAAACAAAAGCTAACTAAAACTTTCTCTCCTTTCTAGCCAAATTAAATCACTTCCTGTCCCCAAGCGCATCTCTGTAGTTTCAAGCCCCACTGTAACTGTTCTTGCCGTTCATTCTCTCAGTCACTCATTCCAGCACACATGCACTGAACAAAATTAATATTTAATATTAAGGCCACCTTTGAGTCAGGCACGGTTCCAGGTGGTAAGACAAGAGCAGTGTCCAAGATAAATATGTCCCTGGACTCATGGAGTTGACATCTAGGAGGGTGGGACAGACAGTAAATAATAAACCAATAAATCTACCAGGGATGAATTACTTAGGGAAGAAAGATAAAGCAAAGTACGGAGACAGAATGATGAGACAGGTGTGTCTATGTCATCAGGGAAAGCCTTTCTGGTAAAGTGACATCTAAACAGAGCTCTGGAGGAAGTGAAGGAGAGAAAGGTATAGTTACCTGGAGGGGCATCCCAGGTAGGGGGAAATCAAAGCTGAGAACTGTTGCTCAGCAAGTTCAAGCAACAGTTAGGAGGCTGCTGGTGCCCCCTGATAGAGGATGGAGAATGAGGGGGAAAGGCGACAGAGGCAGCGGGGAGGTAGCTCAGGTAAGTGCTCCTCACACATTCTGTGGCAAAGAACCACTGGTGTGTTTCTTGTAATCCATGGCAGAGCAAGTATTTTATCAAGTACAGTTAAAATGCCACAGCAACATCTACTGCAGTATAAGCTTCTGAATCTGTGTCCTCACAGATCCACTGCTCTTCTCAGATCAGCAATGATGGGGGCGGTGGGGGGGACACTGTACAGCATTGGGAGGCCGGGGTCAGTGCTGTGAATTATATTCTGAGCAGCTGTACCACCACTAGAAGGTTGGTTTTCATTGGAATATTATTGCTTTACAATGTTGCTTCTGGTGTATAACAAAGTAACTCCACCATATCTATACATGTATCCCTCCTTCTTGAGCCTCCTTCCCACAACCTCCATCACACTCATCGACTAGGTCATCACAGAGCGACGAGCTGAGCTCTCTGTGTTACATATCAGCTTCACACTAGCTATCTGTTTTATAGACGGTAGTGTGTTTATGCTAATTCTAGTCTCCCAATTCGTCCCCATCCTTCCCTTCCCCCATGGTGTCCACAAATCTCTTCCCTATGTCTGCGTGAATGGTCATCATCGAAAAATCCACTGAAAGGTTTCAGAGAGCCCTCTGCGCCCTTCTGCATCCGCAGTGCCATGTGGTAGGAACTCACTCAGTAACAAGAACCATATTCACCACTCACAGAGAACAGCTTCAACCAGGAGCCCTGTGAGCACTCGACAGTCATGCGTTAACCCCATCTTGTGTCTTCTCCTCCAACCCCACCCAGAGAAATCGCTTTCAGTGGAAATTCTTCTCTTTTTCTTGGTCTACTCTGCATGGCACTCACCTGCACAATATTAGGATCTTCTGAGCACATGCCATATCTCTCCCTATAGTCTGCAAGCCCTTAAATATCAGAGACTGCTTCATAAATCTCATACATGTCATGTTAACCTGACACTCAATACATGCGCTCAAATTGAACTCTAAACTAGATCTACAAAGATCAGTCATCAACATGATATGACCATATGAAACAATCTTTTAAAGACCTGTCTACAGCATTTTAGAGATTGCTGACATTTTTCAAGTTCCCTGTAACTCTGCAGATCAAATCCAGAAAATCAATACTGGTTCAAAACTTCTGTGTTCAATAGTTCTAATCTCTTGTTTATAGCATATTTCTTGAAATACATGAGATATATTGGTTGGAACTTGTTACCATCTTAGTGTTATATAGATATCTTTTGTAATGAAACTGGTGTAATGTAGTCTGACCTGCAGGGCTAAGAATTTAAATGCTCCCTTAAAAACTCAGCAACCAGGAAAGAGCATTGTTTTTATATGTCACAGACCTGTATCTACTTTCCAAATTAGAAGTAGTGATGTGCTGTGTTTCATGTGTAGGGAAATAATTAAACATCTGGATTAGGGAACTATAAGATTAAAAACCCAGTAGCAAGTTGAAAATTCAGCTTTCACTATTTTAGCTCAAAGAAGCAGAGCAGGATTATCTCTCTAAAACCCAATATGAAAAAGTATATGATGATTCTAACTTTATTTTTACTATACAGAAACAGAGTCATTTGTACATTCTTGAGCATTTGAGTCTTTGGACTGAATCACCATTTGCAATGAAATTCCTGATTCAAAAAAGAAAACACCATTCCCAATCAGAGAATGTTATTATTTTTCTCAAATTTAGAACATTCTCTCTTACAAAAGAGGACAATCTTTTAAAGAGGAGGAGGACAGTAAGGACTATCTAAACAGAGCAGTAGATCTTTAATTTTTTTCAGGAACACATTTAAAAAAAATACACTTTTATTTTGTATTGAGGTATAGCCAATTAATAAACAGTGTTGCGATAGGTGCAGGTAAACAGCAAAGGGACTCAGCCGTACATATACATGCTTCCATTCTCCCCCAAACCCCCCTCCCACCCAGGCTAGAGCAGCAGATCTTTGCTGTAGCTTTTCTGCATGGCAGAGATGTCTTCATTCCTAGCTGTAAAGGGATCTTATTACCCCGGTACATAGAGTTTTAAAAGGTCTTAGTCCTTTCAGGCTGCTATGACAAAGTACCACAAGGCTGGATGACTTATAAACAATATAAATGTTTTCCTCACTGTTGTGGAGGCTGCAAAGTCCAAGATCTGGCCCAGGCAGCTCTGGAGTCTAGTGAGAGCCTACTTCCTGGTTTACAGACGGCACCTGTATGCTCTGTCTTCACAAGGCAGAAGGGATGGAGGCTCTCTCAGGCCTTATTTATGAGAGCTCCAATCCCCTTCATGAGGGTTCCACCTTCATTACCTAAATAACCTCCCAGTGGTTCTATTTCTCAATACTGCCATCTTGAGGGTTAAGGATTTCAACACATGAATTTTGGGAAGATACAAACACTCGGTATACAGTAGTCAGCAACATAGTCTATACTGTATCTGTTCATCCACCCATCCACCTATCGACCCATACATCCACCCACCCATCCAGCCATTTGCCCATCCATCCACTCACTCACATCTCTTTATCAATTGATCACTTGATTTCTCTCTCTTTTTATATTCTTCAGAGTGAAAAAAAAATAAAGTTTTCTTCCCCAGATTCTAAGATTCAAAACAAAACATTAGGCATATCTTTATGCTTTTCTTTCTATATATTCCTGGATGATCGTCTTTCTTTCTTCAGCAATTTTGCTATTTCTGCCTTTCCCTATCTCACTTTTCTCTTTAACCTAAATCTAATGTTTTTCTTCACTGTATAACTCCCCATTTCTTTCTGTCAGCTTGCAGAAGCAAATTTAAATGAACACCATAGCTTTTGCTTAGGGATCTTTGTAAAGCAAGAACAGAATGAGGACTCAAGAATTTCCTTTGCTGGGTCTTCTATCGGAAGCCCCTCTCCCCCTGGGGTGGTGGCTTTATTTGCTGCCCAAAGTAGACTTCTAACTTGGCGGCTTTTCTGCCAGTATTTCACTCAGAAAAAAACATATGAAATAACCTAAAGCCATATGAAAAATATCTATAAGAAATAAGAGAAAAAACTGCCCCTCTTAAATCATTGGAAAAAGAAAAGGCAGTTACTTCATATTATGCATTAAAAATCCATGACCAGAATTTGACCTTCCAAGACAGACACTGCTGCCCCTTAAACTGAGATGACCGAATATCAGAAAAGCTTCAAACACTGAACTAGCATCATTGCTTTCATTATAAATTTAACCATGTAAAGTTTAAGCATTTAGGGGTTTTCTTTGGGCAGGGCTGGAGTAGGCAAAGGGCACACAAAAGCTTTTAAATACAGTTGTTACATGAAAAGATGTTCAACATCGCTAATTATTAGAGAAATGCAAATCAAAACTACCAGGAGGTATCACCTCACACCAGTCAGAATGTCCATCGTCAAAAAGGCTGCAAATAATAAATGCTGGAGAAAGTATGTGATACAGGGAATCTTTTACACTGTTGGTGGGAAGGTAAAATGGTGCAGCCATTATGGACAGCAACACAGAGTTTCATCTAAAAAACTAAAAACAGAGCTACCATACGACTCAGCAATCCCACTCCTGGGCATATACTAGAGAAAACCACAATTTGAAAAGATGAATGTATCCCAACGTTCACAGCAGCACTACTTACAATAGCCAAGACATGGAAGTAACCTAAATGTCCATCAGTAGATGAATGGATAAAGAAGACGTGGTACATGCATACAATGGAATACTGCTCAGCCAGAAAGAGAATGAAATAATGCCATTCGCAGCAACAGGGACGGACCCAGGGAGTCTCATACTAAGTGAGGTGTTAGACACAGAAAACAAATGTCACTTCTATGTGAAATCCTTAAAATAATGATATAAATGAATTTATTTACAAAAGAAAATAGACTCACAGATACAGAAAACAAACTTATGGTTACCAAAAGGGAAAGAGCAGGGGGTGAGATAAATAAGGAGTTTGGAAATAAAATATATGCACTACTATATATGAAATAGATAACCAACAAAGACCTAATGTATAGCACAGGGGATTATATTCAGTATCTTCTAATAACCTATAATGGAACAGAATATAAAAGAGAATATATGTATATATATATGAATATGAATCACTTTGTTACACATGTGAAACTATCACAACATTTAATCAACCATGTCTCAATAATTTTTTTAATATACTTGTTTGTTTTCTTAAACTGTTTGGTGGCTTTTGTTATTTATACCTTACACATAAGGTATTCTGTTTTTTTATACCTTATATATATATATAATTATCTTGTCTATGTTTAGTATATGGGGCTTCTATGGTGGATCAGCAGTAAACAATCCACCTGCCAATGCAGGCGATGTGGGTTTGATCCCTGGATTGAGAAGATGCCCTGGAGAAGGAAATGGCAACCCATTCCACTATTCTTGCCTGGGAAATCCAATAGACAGAGGAGCCTGGCAGGCTATAGTCCAGGGAGGCATAAGAGTCAGACATGACTTAGTAACTAAACCACCACCACCATGATCAATATACATTAAAAACAAAATCATCAAAGCCCATTCTTTGAAAATGCTTCATATATATATACTGTTATCTCTTTAGAAAACACTAAAGAACTTTATTCATGGCAGAGATACTTCACAACTTTTTGTAGAGCTATTAGATAATTAATTTAAGACACCTAGCACATTGCTTTGCATACAGCAGGTACTCAATGAACCACCCTGATGTCAAAAAAAGATTGATAAACAGGAAACAAAATTCTACTGTAGGAATACACGCAGAATTTCAACAGGTGAATTTGAGGAATTACAAGCATTCAGAGGAGAGCAATGGTAAAGTATGGAATTAGTTAACACTTTACATTAAACATAACTTTTCTAAAGACATGTGGGAAAATGTATGTGATTGATCAGAATGGCCAGGAAGGGATAGGGGAGAAATCTGTGCTGGTAAGTTGTGAAGGAGCAGAAGCCACAAGCTGAGAGAGAGAAGGAGAGAGTTCCTTTTAGATATATTATCCAAGTGAGGAAGATAAACAGTTGGGGAGAAGACTCACTGAAGCATTTCTTGGCAAGCATTTTATATGTCATCTTAATGAATCTTCTCAAAACTATGAAAAGTAGATGGTATCATCCTGTCCATACAGACGAAGAAATCACTCTTCTGTGAATTTAGAAAAGCTATCCCCAGAGACACAAAATTATAGCAGGGATTTCAATCCAAATATATTTGACACCAAACCTTACAGGTTTAAACCATGCCACCTCGAGTAGAGAAAAGTCAAGAGAATGTAACGGAGGTGGAGGGAAGAGAGGGCAATCATCTGCCCCTGGAATGGTGAAACTAACACAGAAATTAAACAAAAATCTCATTTGAGTCCTTTCTTCAGCAGTTATTATGGAGATCAGAAAGCTAAAACCATCTTTTAAAGCAGAGGTCAAACTAGTGTTCAGAATATGTGATGCTATGAGTCCGTCTGACACACTGGACATATGAAAATTACCAGGAGTGGCTGTAATATACCTTAAAGGGCTAAGCAATTTCAGGATGAAACACTGGGCTAAAAGGTACCACTTGTCATTTACAAAATTATCCTGAAGTGAGGAGTCTGGAAGGTTTCCAGTATGATTCTAACATGGAATATGGGATCCTGAGACCTAGATCAGTAACTTGAACTTTCATGTATGACTGGCAGGCGTTGCACAAGTCTGACGCTTCAGACATACGATGGAGACTCTACTTATATCTCTTGTACATGTACATCTATTTCTATAGCATATTACAGTTATTTATGTACATATCTTATCATCCTAACTAGGTTTTACACTGTTTAGCAAAGGCTATGTCTTATTCACGTTGTATGCCCTGACAGCCTGGCATACTGACCTGTACATAACGGATGCTCAATATTTAATTGAATCAACTCCCTACCATATCAGGAAGCACAACTGCTAAGTGGAAAGGCAACTATGGTTTCTGTCAGGGGAAATACCATTTCACTGATCTAGAATTCTTTAAAAGATTGACATCAGTTTGTGGCCAAGGAGAACCACTGGACATACTTCTCCAACTGGATTGTATGCTAATTGAGAAAATGTTTTGTCAAGGGGAGAAAAGTGTTTCAAAACTACAAACAGGAAGGAAAAGTGTATAATTTCCCTAAACCAAAAGGAGTTAACCACAAATAGTCTGTTGCAGATGACCTTATTTAATCTTTTTAAGATATAAATCATCTGGCTGATGAAACCATAACATATTTCAGACTAGAGATAAGAAGTCAAGCTGATGGACATAAATGGCAAAGAAAACGGCAGAGATGAGTGGAAAGAACAGTGACAGACACACACTGAAGACAAGGGCCAACTAAGGATTAAATACAGAAATAACATACAGGATGACCAACCTGGAGACTCAGAACCATTGGTAACAGTTCTGGAAAACAAGGAAGGCCCTAAATTCAGGCATTTTCTAAACATACAGACCAAAACCTTCCAAGTATTATCAAACAGTATTTGGGAAAGCAGGGGGTATTATTTTCCCTTTGCACTAAATCCAGATTCTGGGACTGTGCCTAAAGAGAGACAGACATACCAAGTCAGAAAGGATCCAAAGATAGACACCTCGGCAGGACACTCAACCTCCGCACTATTGACATTGTAGAAAAACAGTTCTCTGTTGTTAGGATGTGGGTGCTGTCCATGGTACTGCAGAATGTTTAGCACAATCGCTTCCCTGGTGGCTCAGCCAGTTAAGAATCTGCCTGCAATGAGGGAAACTCAGGTTCGAACTCTGGGTCAGAAAGATCCCCTGGAGAAAGGAATGGCAACCCATTTTGCCTGGAGAATTCCATGGACAAAGGAGCCTGGCAGGCTACAGTCCATGGGGTTGGACGTAACTGAGCAACTAACACTTCACTTTTCACTGACCTCTACTGGATGCCAGCAGCACATTCCCAGTTGTGACCACCAAAAGTATCTCTAGACATTGACAAATGTTCCCTGGGCAGCCAAGCTTAATATAAGAACCACTGCTCTAAAGTGATCCTGGGAGTCCCCAGCTGGAGAAGAAATCTGGTAAGTATATGACAGAAATAAATATTTGATGAGAGAAGGTAAATACACACGTTTGCTAAACTCCAGGACCCCAGGTGTAGCTGAAGGAAGGCACTTATAAGTGCATTTTAAATCATAGAATTATTACTATATAGGGTGAAACTTGTAAATTTAATTTCACCCCAGGAAATGGACCAGATCTGACAAAAACAGGTTGGAGAAATCTTTGGCAAAGTCAGGTATAGCAGATCCCAAAGTTTTATTTTTAATCTTAATCTTTTAGAGGGCAATGCTGTTCCTTCACAAATAATTTCTTGATGCAAAGACAGACAGAATACCAGCGTAGCTAATCTGTTACTCAGCTATTAGCTGATTTCTTCAGTTTTGATATTGTGTTCTGTTGATTCTTGGTTTCACCAAATGCATTTGATGAAACTACAGAAGTTATTTCTCATGTAAGGCTAGCCAAGCTTGGGCACACATATGCAGATGAAAAAGAGACAGTGATTGGGTTCATGCTTCTCACAGCATCATTGACAAGTGCTGTCAGACTGGAAAGATGGGTACTTGACCAACAGATGCAAACTCTTCATAAATGTCAGGACTTACAGTCATGGTTTCATATGTTGCCATTTCATGAAGAGTCACTCCATTTCCAAAGACTACACTTCAATCTGGTGTCCTTGCCATTATTGCTTTTTGACCTTGTTTAGCTGTGCTGAACTACTGCACTTCACTGAGATCCTTAACAGCAGAGCTTACCCAGCAGTGGAGAATGTAGGGTTTGTATTCAAAATCTGGTTTTTACCATTTATGGTTTGTGTGATCTTAACCACAACACTCAACCTTCTGAGACCCATTTTTTTTTAAATGTGCAAAATGCAAGTATAATGCAAGTATAATGACCGTTCTCTCAGCACTGGTGTGATGATTAAATAAGGTGCAAGGTTAGAGACCCACAGCTGGACTCGTCATAGGTGGTGGAAGGATGGTTTGCTGGGCAGTAGGGACTGGAAGGCAGACTGTTGAAGGATGAGACAATGTCATAATTCCATGCTTTTTTCTCTTTTTTAAAAAATGAGCTCCTTGTGAAAACCTGTGATAACTGTTTCAGAACACTTTCTATTTTTCCCTGTAGCTAATATATAAACATTACCTACTCTTGGCATCTATTTTGACAAGGGGCAAAAGCACAACCAGCAAGATACCTTGTAAAATCCCTATCGATTAAGGTTTAAGAAAGCAGATCTAGAGTCAGACTGCCTGGGCCCACAGGCCAGCACTACCACTTATTAACCACATGGCCCCTCTGTGCCATGTAGTTTTTCAATCTGTAAAATCAGATAATAAAGTTACCTGCCTCATAGCGTTGTTATAAGGTATTAAATGAATTAATAACTATAAGGTACTTAAAAGAGTTCCTGGCAAGTGATAAGTACTCAATAAGCATTGGCACCATCATCATCATCATTTGTTCTCAGGATCACACTTTGTCAAGAGACAGATACTGATGGGCAGGGGACCCCGACCCCCATCCTAAAGTGTAAAGACTAGAGTTAAGCTCCTCTATTTCATTTCTTCACATAATATTCTCCCTATCTCCACATTATGCCAGGTAGGGGTTTTGCTAAGAGAGACTTGAAATTAAAGTAAGATTGAACGATGTTGTGTTACAGCAAGGGATTTTTCTTGACCTACGTACATTGCTATGGAATTTAACACACTAGCCTTCAGGTAGACCTGAACACTCATCAGCTGTTTCTAGTTTTGCTTTTTGGCACCGTTAGAATGATGCAATCTTCTGAGCTGTGGGCAGCAAGACTTCTATTTATCTTCTTCTAATGTATTCCATTTCATACATAACTATCATGATTTCAAGCTGACCAGCACCTTCCAAACGCTCTCATTATGTTTGGGAAATCTGCAGCCTAATGGATTGATTTTATCATTTTATCAGAATCTAGTAAAGTCAAGTTCCCAGAGCTTCCTTGCAGCTAGAAAACACGTGTTTGGACAAGGTTTTGCCAGCCAGTCTGTGCTCCTGACTCTGGTTTGGAAACAAGCAACTTGAGGGGATGAGCTCTGGGAGGAGGCCATTGTGCTAGCTTTGATGGCAACAGAGGCATCCACAATCAGGGGTAGCCAGTCCGGGGGTTCCCCCTGGTCCTCAGGGGGCAGCAGAAGCAGGCATGGTTTCAGTATAGTTCCTGTAAGCTCAAAGCCAACTCTTCTTATGGTTATGCTTCAGCCTCCATCACGATTCTTTGAGTTATCTAATATCCTTATCATAAAATCCTTTTCTGGTTAACCAGCCCAAGTTGGTTTGTATTGTTTCTCCCTGAAAATCTTGACTGAAGAGCTACATGTACTATGAAAGGGAACACAGGCACCAACCTACATCAGGAATATATATAAAACACCTGGTGTTTTTAAATGGTGGTTGATATAATTATGTCTACCATAAATATGCAATTTTTTCCTCCAATGTTTTCAAAAAGTACTGCTTCTACAGAGCAAAAAAAGCCTTTGCTTTGGCCTTTGCAGTTAATAATGCTTTGTTATTATACTATTGAGTTTATCTTATCACTGATTTTTTTTTTTCAGTAGACCCCTTCTTCCTTGATCATCTCTGTGGTCTAGGCTGATATGACTCAAAGAGCACCTAGAGCACCTAGAGATGTCTTGGCTTCCTGACAAGGTGGCTGTCTCAGGGTAATCAGACTTGTTAGTTTTCAGCTCAAGTACCCAATAAATGAGGGGGAAGCTGTACTAATTTTTACGACCCATCTTGGAAACCACATAGTGTTAATTCTGGCATACCCTACTAACCAAAGGACTCACAAGTCTGCCCAGATTAAGAGGAGGGAAATCCAATTCACCTCCAGATAAAGGAGTGGCAATGAAAGGTGCTATTGCATCATCTTTGGAAAAGAAAATGTGACACGGAGATGCCGGCAAAATGGATTTAAAACCCAAATGTTAATTCCAAAGATGTCTAGGAGTCAGAGTCCGACATTTAGACTGCTGGAGTACTTTGAGGCTTGATTGTATCATAATACTCTGTATCTGGTATAGGTCTCATAAGCTGACTTTCTCAATTTTACTTTCTATCTTTCATCCATCAGTACAAAATTTGACTATGGAATAACCATCTAGAAGAAATCTGGTGACTACTTACCTCCTGAACATTAAAATCTCTCCCTAATAGTCCAAATTAATATATGGTTTGTGTTTCTTCCAGCTTCTCATAAGTCCCTGGTGCTATGATTCCTCTGCAAAATAAAGATCTCTTTAAAAATCTTGTGTTGCTTTCAGAGCAATGTCATGAATATAAAATCTTTTTGATGATAAAAGGATTTTTATGATGCTCATGTATTTCCTCTAGTTTTATAAATGGAAGATGGTGTTGATAATGGCATGATAATTTATATCACACTCACTGCACAGATCATTGCAGCTGGGTTTTCCATTGAAATATTCAATTACATTTCTCTACATTCTAACACCACTGTCAAAAGATGCAGTGAAATCTTTCCTGACTCTCTTCTAGGCAAAAACAGATTCTGCAAGGAAAAGTCACTTAAGATTCTTGAAGGACATTTCTTCTCATCAGTATGTGATCCAGGGGAGATATATGCTATTTCAAGATACATGTTCATCAGTTATTCTCTTAGCAAATTTTAAAGTTTTCATCATCTGATGGTAAAGGTAAAAACTGAGAGCAATTACTCTTAAGGTACCAAGCCAGAAGAAAATATACCCAGTGTCTTTTTTAATGGAATGTACAATTGTTCCTCAAGGCCAGAGCTTGGGTCTTTTCTACAAATACCCAGTTCACTTACATAGTGTTTTTTTACCTAATGTCTGTTGACAAGAATTTTATGATTATACATTGCTTCCATGGATATACAGTTCATGCACCACAATGCTGGCTCTTTTATATTTGTCTAGGAATTTAAATTTTTAAACTTAAGATGACTGACTTTCCATGAACTGGTCATTATGTTTACATTCTAAGAATATTTACACTTCTTGCATGCATACTGTGTCTGTATGCTAACATCAAAGTCAAAATTGATACTAAGACACAGAATTGGTACTAAGACACATGAGGTCAGGACCATGTATACCTTATATATTCCCTGCACTGAGTTGAGCAGTGCCTCACACAGAGCAGGTATTGAACAAAACATTTGTAAAATGATGCAATGATTGATTGAAATAAATGAAAGAACAAGGCATCCTTGGGTCTGAGATCACCTTGTCTTATTCATTCATCATCTCACGAACTCATCTCATTCTCAAAATAAAGTCAGTAATATCCACATAGTTATAGAATGGAGCCTTAGCTTATTAAGAATTTAACTGGCTCATATCCTGGATTGTCATTACTAGGAAGGACTGAATTTTCACAAGCAAAGTATGTAAATTGAGCTCAATTTCTAGAAATGATTCTGGATTGGACCAGATAATGGGACGTGTGCAGGTATGTGCTCCTGTTAAGTGAACAAGAAGTGATAGGCATGTAGTTAGCTGGCTGCAAAATCCCATTTCCATGTACACTCCCCTGTGAGTGCCAGGATTCACCCACTCCACAGGCTGCTTTACAAACATTACACATCCACAGTAAAAATAAAACCCTGGCATCGGTGCTACTTAGTCAGTAATCAAATTCCACACACATTCAGAATTTTGCTAGTATGTACATTTTAATAATGAAGTTGTCTTAAGGGCTGTTGAGGGGGAGTAGAAGACTTCATTGCTTTACCAAAGTCTGCCAATTATCCCTTAACTTTGCAGCTTTACTAGGGTCAATTATCCATCATATTGTGGTGTTTTAACCGGTTACAAATTAAACAGGAAAAGTAACAAGAAAAGAAAACTTTCCTAGACTACCCTAATCCTGCCAAGCATAAAAATGAACTTAACTGAGAAAACTGCTGAGAGATTAATATATAAAATTTGTGTGCTATTAAAGAAACCACTATAGCAGCTAAGTTCTGGGAATATAGCCTCTGCAAAAGTGAAGGGAGACAGTAGTGAGATAAAATTTAGATATTTATTTTCTACCAATGTAAATGGGATTTTATTACTACAATTTCACTTAAAGTCACATATGCAAATCTCTAGTGTGTCAGTGAAGGAAAGATTTCAAGGGCTAGGTAATTTAAATTATAGTATTAGCTAAAAGGAAAAGGATGAGCATTTAAAGAAATCTGTAAGAGTGATAATGAGGATTAAATTGAAATAAAAACTAGGCTAGGTGATCTTGCTGTTTAAAGACAAAAATGTTTAGTTACGTTAGGAAAAAAAAGTCAAGAATAAGGAATTTTTATCCCAAGTATAATTCTTTTTCGTTTTCACTGTCATCACCATCATCATGGCCATCCTTTGCCAAATGTTTATTTGCTAGCAAGCACTTCATACACACTTTCTGTGAATCCTCAGAACAATGCTATAGTCAGGTTCTATTATTACCTACGGTTTACTATTGAAGAAACCGAGGCTCAAACAATTTAACTAGCACAGATTACTTGCCTAAACATTGTAAGTGGCAGGTTAAAATTCTAGGCAGTCTGATTTTACATTTTCTCATAATTAAGATCTGTTTAGATATTTCTGACAATAGCTCTGATGGACGCAGTAGCTACAGACACAGCAAAGCTGTGAACTCATGAACCTCAAAACTTTACTAGAAATGTGACTAGTCTCAGGTCACTGAAACTTTCTGGTTTTCAAAGCCCTGTAGAAGGCGGTAGAACTAGACTAGAGATTTGCATCTGGGTGGCATGAGCTGCTAGGGAGGGACTGCACACTTACAGTGGGGTGGGGTCACAATGACTGTGGACCACTCTTATGGGCTTGTGGGCGGGGTGGTGGGCAGGGTCAGCCACAAGTTGTAAAGCCTGGAATAATTCCACTAGAGGAAAACTGTTCTGTGTTCTTCATGATTTTCCAAATGTTCCACCAGACATTCGATAAATTCTTCGTATAACAATCTGAGCCTACATGGTAAATCCTTCTTCACATGCAAACAAAAAGTATTTTTTTGTTTTGTGCTATTTTAACATACACTGATTTCTCTAGGAATGCAACGACAGTCTGTGTGGGTGACTGTGTACGGATGAGTGAAGGTGCTTCTCTTTGAACATCTTTAAAATTATAGTTCACCATCTGGGAAAATCATACACTATTGAGTATTGGTATTTGAGTTGCCAATTCAACACACCTGTACCCAAAGGCATTTCTGACTGCTGCACTCATGATACACCCTATGTACAGGTACAGGCATCCGACTACTTCATATGTTTCTAGAAGAGTCATGCTTAAGGAATTATATATTAATACTGATACATGTACATGTACTTGTAGAATTTTTATTATAAACATACTTTTATATATAAATTTTAATTGTATTTATATATAAATTTTAATTGTATTTATATATAAATTTTATACATATATAATTTTATACATATATAAATATTTTATTTTATTAGACATATTTCATATATAAATATTTTATTTTATTAGACATATTTTTATTTTCCTTGATATTTCAATCAGGCTGTTATATTGATTTTTTAAAATTTTTGTGTTGGTTATATTGTTGGTGACATTTTTAAGCCTAGGCCAGTAAGGCACTGTTACTAAATATTTGTCAAAAAGGGGCGCACTAGTTCTGAGAAGATGAAGAAATTCTGGACTAGGGATTTCTAAGGTCTCACTCAGCTTTAAGATTCTATTCTATCCTATTAAATAAAGCCATAGCCAGTGATTTTCTCTACAAAAGTGGCCATAGCCAAAATCAAAAGTAAATTACACACTCCCTCGTATTTTGTATTACTGTTCACAGAATACAGACTTATGTTTCTGGAAGTTCTCTAATTTGCACATTTTTTTATGATGGAAGTGCCTTTCCTAGTCTATGAAGCAGAAAATGACATTCCACATACACCCCCACAGATTCATTCTTCCCTTTGAACCCACACATAAAACATATCTGACAGAAAGTGAGCTGGATTAGAAAATGAAGTGAGACTGTGCTTACAAATTAATTTTAAATGAAAAAAATTTAGTAAATTAAGTAAAAGGATAACAACAGGAGCAACGGCTGACAAATGAGAGAAATGATGTGGAATTAAAGTAATTTGATTACTCTGCACTGTGGGCCAACATAATGAAAATAGTCAGAGAATTACCGCAAAGTATCACCATCTTAACTAAAGAAGAGCTTAAAGTTTCCCAAGCGCTTTGCCATCTAGAATGTCACTTTGTCAAATAGTTATCAAATGAGAGCTCAGAACTTTTTTCAGAGGGGTATGATAGCCTTTCTAGCGCCTCTCCTCTCACTCAGGTTCACTGGCTAAACAAGATGAACAGAGCCCCCACTGAGCAGATGGGCAGAGCACCGTGCTGAGTACCACAAAGCGTGATGGGAAGGCAGGGGCTCCTGGCCTGCACATTCCTGCAGGACACACACAGCTAAATAAGTCTGAAACGAGGAAGACCAGGAAGCACGCTATAAGGGAGGAACAAAGCACTGACCTGGCCTGGGAGAAGGGGAGATTCGTTTCAACTGGGGAAATCTGAAAATGCTCCTTGGAGGATTTGAACTGAGCTTGAAGGGAAGAGAAGCTCTGTTAAGCAAAAATGAGTAGGAGAAAGAGGTAGCCTAGACACAGGAAACAGCTTGAACCTAGGTCTGGGACAGGAGAGGATGTAGAGCAAATTGGACTGATGGTTCAGGGTGGGGAGTGACCCTGGAGAGGGTGGAAATAAGATAAATTTGAAATCCAAGTTGAAGAGTTGGGTCTGTATTCTATATATTCAACATTCATTAAGCAAACATTAAAGAGCACCAACTATGTATCAGACTCTGTTTTAGGCAGTAGGGAAACAGCAGAAAACAGGAAGAAAACAATTCCTGACCTCACAGGGCTTACATAATTAGAGAAAATACAAATTAATTGGAGAGATAAATAAGAACAAATACATAGTATGTCACTGGGTACAAAGTCTTGTGGATTGGCACAGCCATTAGGGAGAACAGTATGGAAGTTCCTTAAAAAACGAAAAGTAGAGCTATCATGTGATCCTGCAATCCTACTGGGCATATAACTGGAGAAAACCCAAATTTGAAAGGATAAGCGCGTGCCAGTGTGTATCGCAGTGCTATTTACAACACCGGGGACACGGAAGCAACCCTAAAGGTCCAATGAGAGAAGAATGGACAAAGAAGATGTGATACAGATATACAACGGAACACGACTCAGTCGTGAAAAAGGAATGAAACAATGCCGTTTACAGAGACATCCATGGGCTCAGACATTGGCATACTGAGTGGAGTAAATCAAAGACAAGTATCATATGACATCACTTATTGATAGAATCTTTTAAAAAAATGGTACAAATGAACCTATTCACAGAACAAAAGCATAGTCATAGAGGCAGAAAACAAACTTATGGTTACCAAGAGGGAAAGGGGGTGGGGAGGAATAAATTAGGTCAGAATTGACATATACACACCTGTAGTTCAGTTGCTAAATTCTGTCTTGACTCTTTGCCACCCGATGGACTGTAGCCCGCCAGGCTCCTCTGTCCACGGGGTTTCCCAAGCAGGAATACTGGAGTGGGTTGCCATTTTCCTTCTCCAGGGGATCTTCCCAACCCAGGGGTCGCACCTGCGTCTCCTGCATTAGCAGGCAGATTCTTTACCACTGAGGCACCAGGAAAGCCCTTTATACACACGACTACATAAAACAAACAACTAATAAGGATCTGCTGTATGGCACAGGGAATTCTACTCTGTAATAATGTATACTGGAGTAGGAAATGGCAACCCACTCCAGTATTCTTGCCTGGAGAATCCCATGGACAGAGGAGCCTTGCAGAACACAGTCCATGGGGTCACAAAGAGTCAGACACGACTGAGCAACTAAACAATGACGTATATGGGAAACGCGTCTTTAAAAAGTGGATATATGTGTATGTGTAACTCACTCACTTTGCTGTACACCTGAAATTAACACAACACTGTAAATCAACTATATCCCAATAAAATTTTTAAGAAAAGAATAACAGAAAAGTATTGTGAGGAAAAAATGAAGACGGGAAGAGGAATGGGATGTTGCCATTTTAGAATGTTCTGGGAAGGCTTCACTGAGAAGGTGGCATTTGAACAACAGCTTGTAGGAGATGAGAATGTATGTAATATGGACTTAAGACTAGATTGTGACCACTATACGCCAATCAGAATGCGAAAATCCAGAACACCGACAACACGAGGATGTGGAGTGAGAGGACGCTGCAAGCAGGCGCGCATGCTCAGTCGTGGCCAACTCTGCGATTGCATGGACTGGAGTCCGCCGGGCTCTGATGTCCATGGAATTTTCCAGACAAGAATACTGGAGTAGGTTGCCACTTCCTTCTCCAGGGAATCTTTCCAACTCAGGGATAGAACCCATGTCTCCTGTGTCTCCTGCATTGGCAGGCAGATTCTTTACCACTGAACCACCTGGAAAGCCCCTCACATTGCTGAAAGGAATACAAAATAATACAGTCACTTTGGAAAACAGTTTGGTAGTTTCTTACAAAAACTAAACATATTCTTAAGCATCTAAACCAGCAATTGCACTCGTTGGTATTTACCCAAAGAAAATTTATCGGGTATCCACACAAAAACCTGCCCGTAGCAATGTTACACATAATTGCCCAAACTTGGAAGTGACCAAGATGTCCTTCAGTAGGTGGCTGGATAAATAAACCGTGACACATTAGAGAATGGCATATTATTCAGCACCAAAAAGACATGAGCTATGAATCTAGGGGAAGACATGGGGAAACCTCAAATGGATATAATTAACTGAAAGAAGCCAGCTGGAAAAGGCTACATATTGCAGCCTCTGATCCCAACCATATGACCCTTTGGAAAAGGTAAAACAATGGAGACAATGAAAAGATTAGTGGTTTCTTCTAGGGACAGGGTAAGATAGATGAGCAGGCAGAGTGCAGAGGATTCTCAGGGCAGTGAAAATACTCTGTGTGATACTATAATGATGAATACATGCCATTATACATTTGTCTAAACCTACAGAATGTATGCCAGCACAGTGAACCCTAAGGTAAACAAACTATGGGCTTTGAGTGATTGCGATGGTCAATGTAGGTTCATCCTTGGTTAAAAAAAAAAAAGGACCAATTTGGTGACTAATGCTAATAATAGGGTAAGCTATGCATACTTGGGAATGGTTATATGTGGGAAATCTTTGTTGTAAATTCAAAGTTTTGTTGTAAATTCAAACTGTCCTGAAAACACAAAGTCTTAGAAAGAAGGGAAAGAAGGAAGGGAGGGAGGGAGGGAGGAAAGAAAGAGAAAAATAAAGAAAGGTGAATGATTTACAGAAACCGATTTGTATCTGGGGATGATAACTCTAGAAGTAATATGACTTACTGGTTTGAGGGATGCATTGGAAAAGGCAGGTAACTAAAGGTAGAGAGAGAAGCTGGGCAGTGCACTGGAGCCACGCTGTGTTCATTATTCCTAGCTACACAGTGGATGTGTAAAAATAAATGTACAAATGGTAAACAGCAAATCTGGTCAGCAGTTATCTTTGGGATGGAGGAAGAGAGAAGAAAAGGAAAGGAGAGAGGAAAAGTTGAAATAGGAAAGGGTTCTGAGGTGGCTTTTACAGATTTTGATGATTTCTTGCTCAAGCTGGTAGTGGGTGCACGGGTGTTTGTTACATCAATCTCTATTTCTACTTGCATATTTGAAATAGTTCACAAAAATAGAAAAAAAAATATAAGCAGAAGCTAGAAATAATTAAAAACAACTCATATATAATTACCATTTACTATGTCCTAAGCAGTAAGGGCTACACAGGAAATATCTCAATTAATTCACAGCCCAGCCTTATGAAAGGAATGTTACTACTATCTTTCATTTATAGGTGTGCTGTGTTAAGTTGCTTCAGTCGTGTCCAACTGTTTATGACCCTATAGACGGTAGCCCGCCAGACTCCTTTGTCCATGGGATTCTCCAGGCAAGAACACTGGCGAGGGTTGCCACGCCCTCCTCCAGGGGTTCTTGCTGACCCGGGGATTGAACCCGGGTCTCTTACTTCTGCATTGGCAGGCGTGTTCTCTACTATTAGCACCTCCTGGGAAGCCCCTTCATTTGTAGGTAAATGGGGCGCAGAGACTAGGAAATCTGGGCACACAACCAGCAAACTAAGCCACATGGGCTCCAAAACAAGGTTGTGCAAAGACAATATGCGGAACCACTGAACCAAACCGCCTCCCCGAAAATAAATAGAAGCTTGAGCTAAAGAAAACTGAACACGAGGAGGGCTGACAAAGACAGCAATAAAGTTGAGTCACTCTCAAGACACAATGGATTGAAGGACAACCTGTTACAACATTCACTCATTAACTTCTTTTCATTGTTCAACTTTCATTGCACATTTCCTGATGCTTATGTATCAGGTACTACTCTAGATGCAGCAATATAAGACAAGATAAGATCATTTACAGCCTATTGAAATATGGTGTGATCAGTGCTATGATAAAGATAAGCACAGAGGTTTGGGAACCTGTGGGAGGCGTATCTAAAACCCAGATCTCAGAGCTGCATTCAGATGAGGAAGTGAAACTGATACAGCAAAGGTTGAGATGTCTGCTCACAGTAGGTGGAGGTGCATCCCCCAAGGTTTACTTGAAGAAATGCAGATGGTTCACACTGCAGGGGAGATAAAAGGGAGTATATTTGCAAAAGATGCAGCTGGAGCAATAAACAGGGGCCAGGCTATGGTTAGCCATGCCAAATTAGGAAGGAGTGAAGGATGGGGGTAATTAAGAGCAAATGAGGGTGCAAGGGAGGGGGCAGATGAACCCTGAGAATCTCACATTTTCCAGAGTTGGGCTTGATGAGATCATCTGCTAAGAGGAAGGGAGGTGGGGGGCAGGTAAAAGCTTTGGCATAGAGAAGGTCAGAAACAGCCATGTTAATTAACCTGACAGGAAATTAACAGGTGATCCGAAATTAATGCACCATGACAAAGCTGAGGATGCAGCGAAGGTGAAGTGCCTTGACGCTAAGTTCATGGGTCAGTGCACACACTGATCAGCACCACCGCTGGGAGATCCTGATCCATTCTCAGCCGCTTGGGAATGGGAACCAGAGAGGCTGCAGCAATAACCACAGATAAAGACAATCAGGGTAGGGCATGGTGGATTCCTGGACTAGTTTTTAAATTATTTATAAGGATGCAATGAGTCATAGCAGTAAGGAACACAGACTCTATTGCTTCCGAGTTTATAATGTAATTGGAATAAAGCAAAAGCAACCAATTTATAGTAGCTGAAGATTAGCGAAACGAATCCCAAAAGAATGTTGCACCCATTCCATAGGCAGACTTTTAACTGACCTGTACCATCCCATAGGTAGGCTTCTAAAAATTAAGCAGACTTTTGTTAATGCTTCTCAAGGTTCATTTATATGTGTTCCCTACAGATACGGCATCCAAGTAAGTGGTGAGATGAATGAAGAAATCTCTAGATCTTACCTGTGGCTCCACATTAGAAGACAGGTTTTCAAGCAGAATTTCTGTTATTCTTATGTTCTTTTCCTTTCCTGAAAATTACACATGTTCGACTAAGTGGGAAAAGGAGGACTAAAGGGAGTTTTTACTTCTCTTCCCCTCACTTATTAATTCCTGCAGGTATTGCTACAAATGGACTCTTTGATGACCAGTAAATAGAGTTAAAGAAAAAGGCCCTGTGGATTGAACAAGAGAGAAAGAGAAGCAGCAGCTTCTGGGTATAGTTACCCTCGGTAATCAGGGGGCAGCAGGGTAGAAATTCATTTTTTCTGGACACTAACATCAGAGGAGAGTTTTAAGCCTTAGTCTGTGAAGATGTGATCCGGGGTTCACAAGGGAAGTAAAGGGTAAAAGACTTAAGGCACTGCTGAAGAAGCTGAAGCTGCTAATTGGCTCTAATGATCTGAATGCAGATTAATAAATCTCTGTGCTAAAAATTACACGCATCTATAACTGTGACTTTTATAACTTAAGAGCTCTTTTTAACCCATTATTCACACTCTTTCCTTCATGGGACCTGATAGGGATGGAGAATGTTCAGTTTACTGCCTTTCCTCATCACATGCACTGTTGAGCTTTACAGCTTCTGAAGGTCTTGTTAAAAGGATCTAAGGACTGCAGGCATGAAACCCACAGACAGTTTCACAAAGGAAGGAGAAAGAGTCAGGCACGAAGTTGTGGAAGGCTGAGCAGCTTGAAAATTCCCAGCCCAGTTGTCTACTCAAGAACCCTGGGACCCAGCCAGAAGAAAACATTGACACTGCAGTGTGTAGCTGGGCTGTTAGAAATAAGATGGTCAGACTGTATTTTCTTCAATAAAGGGTAGAGTCGTTGCCAGGATGAATGGAGATAATTGATAGGAAGGCCTGAGCATGCCTGGTACACAGCAGGCACTTAAAGTTTTGTCCTTTCATTCATCCATCCACTGAGTCTGAGAGACAGCATCTAATTCCTAATTCAAGTTCCCATTATTTCACCTCTTCCTCACTGTAGTCTTCTCTTTCCTGTGCACTTGTTCCTTTTCTTACCTGCCTTGTCCCTTCCTCCTCATCTTACACCCTCCATCACATGCAGAGGCACCATTTCACTTCTCTGGGGTCACATGGGAAGAACAGGTATTGAACCTCATCGTGAGACACCCACCAGAGACCTAAGCCTTGGACCCCATCCCCTGCACCCGCTGTGTAAACAGTCTGCCTTCGCTTCAAGGACCACACCTTTATCAACATAGATATTCAAGGACCTGAGTCAACACAAGACTAATATTAAGTGAGAGTGTCAACTATATCTGGAATGCTGGCAGCCAGGGCAGTGCACACGGGCAGGACATCTCCAAGATCACCAGAGGACAACAGGATGCAACTGTACTTGGGATCCGATGAGGATGGTACAGGAGAAAAAGAAGTAAACGGACCCAGCAGACCTGAACCCAAACCCATTTTAGGCCATTACATGGGTGATGATTCACTTGATTCCTTGAATCACTGCCCAACTTCTCTGTGCCTCTGTCTTTGTAAAGTGAAGTCACGGTGAGAATGAAATTAGTCAATACATCTCAAACCTTGAGAACACCGTCAGGAAAGTGTGTGTGCTCAGTGGCTTCAGTCGTGTCTGACTCTGCGGACTGTAGCCCGCCAGGCTCCTCTGTCCATGGGATTCTCCAAGCAAGAATACTGGGCTCCTCTGTCCATGGGCCTCAAATAAAGTATTACCTGACTTCCCTGTGGCTCAGACGGTAAAGCATCTGCCTACAACGCGGGAGACCTGGGTTCAATCCCTGGGTCAGGAAGATCTCCTGGAGAAGGAAATGGCAACCCACTCCAGTATTTTTGCCTGGAAAATCCCATGGACGGAGGAGGCTGGTAGGCTACAGTCTACGGGATCGCAAAGAGTCGGACACGACTGAGCGGCTTCACTTTAAAGTATTAACTACCATGACCACCACCATCATCATTTCATTTGAAGATAAGTCTGGAATTGTGATAATTAATATTAATTATAATAATAGGATTCTGTTTACATTTTGCTTCTTAGTTTCAGAAGCACATTCTTTATGCTCGCATTCTGGCTCCCCAACAGCCCTGTGGAGTGGGAGGGTTATCATCTCTGCTTCACGGACAAGGAATCTGAGCTGCTTGACATAACTGTCCTCCTCTGCCATTCTCTGCGAAGTTCAGAGCTAAAGAACTCCTGGATTCTGGCTGCAGAAATGAGGAAGACAAACACATAAGCAAGGTAAGAGACTAAAACCGGGAGGAAGGGTCTTTCCCTCTCCCCCACGTGTTATGTGTACTCTGCCCTCTCTGCTTTATTCACTTCTGTTCTCTCCACTCCCTCCTCACGGCCACAGCCTCTGTCATCTCTCACTGGGATGACTGAAACTATGACTTGATGTTCATCCTGCCCCTCTAGTCCCTGCCCCTCCCAACCTTTCTCCACAGAAAACCCCACCATGTCCCTCTCCTTCAGGGGCTCCCCTTATCTGCCCAGACAGGCTCCTCCAGTCATGTCCCAGTGAATCCATGCATTCTCCGCACCCCTCTCAGCTCTCTGTTCACCCTGCTCTGTTTCACTGCTGGCTTTTGTTTCCACACTAGGTTATAAATTCCTTGAGGGCATGGGCCATGACTTTTCATCTTCATTCTCCCATGACCCATCAAAATACCCAACCCATAGGAAATGCTCAGCAAATATCTGCTGAACAAACTGAAACGCAAATAAACACAAATAAAGGGAAATGGGGGTATAGCCCTGTCTGTATTTACTCAGTATGGCATCAGTGGACACATTCATGGAAAACTGCCTCCTTTGAGTAAAAACTGAATCTGATTAAATCCAGGGTTTCTGATCTTGGGGAAAGGACCCCAGGGTCTTCCTTTACTCTTTCAATGATTGAATGCTCCCAACCAAACGGGCTTAGAGTCAGGGTAAACCTACGTCCTAGTCTGCACACAAAAGCTCTGATTCATAACTTTCATCCAACTAAAAATAGCAACTGTATCCCATTTCACTCTCAAAGATGTCCCCATACAAATGCTGTATTACAGGATGCGGAAAAGGGCAGACCTGGTTTGGGCTTGGTGGCTCAAACGCTAAAGAATCTGCGTGCAATGCCAGAGACCCGGGTTCAATCCTTGGGTCAAGAAGATTCCCTGGGGAAAGGAATGGCAACCCATTCCAGTAGTCTTGCCTGGAGAATTCCATGGACAGAGGAGCCTGGCAAGCTACAGTGCATGGGGTTACAAAGAGTCAGGCACGACTAAGTGACTAACACTTTCACTTTCACCTTCCTGATGCATGACTTCGGTCAACTTCTCTAAATTTCTCTAAATTTCCATCTGCAAAATGGGTATTTGTTTTATGGGACTGTGAAGATTAAACAAGATGATGCCTGCAAAGAAGTGAGCAACATAATGCCTGGCACCTGGCTCAAAGATATTAAAGCTGTATTATCACCTGATTGGAGAAGCTGATCACTCCAGTGTGCCTGCATTTACGAGCAGAAAAAACTGCAGTTACCAAACGTTAGCTCTCCAACACATTCCAACAAATTGAGTCAGGTTAGAGCAGCAGCAGAGCATGTATGAGTGCCTTTTGTGCAGCATTACAATAGTGCTTTTAAGAGCAGAGAAATGCGGAAAGCAGGGCAAAAGTCTGCATGCTTGACCTGCGAATTTTGTTAATAATTTAAGTGAGACCACTTAGCACTTTTGCTTACTACAAAGAGCGGGGACCTGCACTCCCACTGTTGTATTAGAACTCTCATCAGCCACAAGGGAACAGAGAGCTGTTTGAAAAACTGCATCTCTCTAGCCTCTAATAATTATATAAAGCATATCACTGAGGATCTATAGTTGGTAGAGACGGCTAAGACTAGAAAATGAGACTATTACCCTCTGGAATCATCTTATGATAAATGATACATTTATTTTAGAGAAATAAGAATCAAAACACATAGGAATAGGAAAGAAAGTTAATGCAGTTTAAAGTATTACTATTCAGCAGAGTTGACATCAATTGGAAATGAATAATCATGAAATGTAGAAGTTATAAGAAACGAAAGCTTTAAGAGACAAAAATTGTAAATGGATTATAAAAAGAG
The DNA here is from genome assembly GCF_042477335.2 of Ovis canadensis. Classification (NCBI taxonomy): domain Eukaryota; kingdom Metazoa; phylum Chordata; class Mammalia; order Artiodactyla; family Bovidae; genus Ovis; species Ovis canadensis. The sequence continues at coordinate 158,723,339 of NC_091247.1, read as the reverse complement.
AAGTCTCAGGTTTTATGAAGATAAAACTTAGTCTTGAATACAAGGGCTGTACAATGAATATCTGATGTACAATTTCTTGGACTGAAAAGCAAGGCATAAAGAAACTAAATGCAAAATAGAAAATAAAAGAATATTACTTTTTCAGGTAACAGAATAATATTTTGAAATATAATCCTAAATATGCATCATCCCTGGCAATTCTTATTACTTCAAAGTCCTTTACTCAGCTGCGGCATTCACTGCTTAAAGAAGAGAGCAGGCCCAGACAATAAGAAGAAGCCACTGCCATCTTAGATTTTAAGTAGCCTTGTTTTAAAACAGGTCATGAAAACACTGATTTTGCCTTTAGTACCTAAAGGAGGTACTTTCCCTGGACTCCAAAGATATACTTTAAATATCAAAGCTAGCTTGAAGGACTTGGAATAAAAATCCACAATGAGTCTGGTAGATTTTGCCTGCTGAGATCAACACCCCAGAAGACTGGACAGGAACTCTTTAAAAAGACTCAGCATCCAAAAGCAGAGGACACTTGTGGTCCCTGGTCAACTGAAACTCCCAGTGGTTCCAGGGCCAAATCAAGAAGGCTGCAACAGAGCAGAAATGCCAGATTCAGGCAGACAGAACTAGCCACTCCCACTTCCGTCCATACCAGTCCCCGTGGGTACCAGCAAGGCATGGAGGAGAGCTGAGAATTCCCATGGGCGCTTGAAAGGCTCATGGAGGGGCAGGAGGGGATGGGGTTAAGCAGGGGGCCAATGTGCTATCCCATCCGGGTAGCCAGTGACAGAGAATTTGCAGCAACAGCTGTGTGTAGGCCAAAGCCAGGATTTCATGCAAGTATGGTGGAATCTCAGAGAGAAAACAACATGAGGAGAAAGCCAAAGTGATGGCAAGGTTAGAGGAGAAGGAGCTTCAGGTACTGATTGTGCTAAGATCAGATCAGAGACATATCAGGAGCAGAGGCATGGCAGGGGCTGATGTCCAAAGATCAGGCAGGATGAGCCATCTCAGAGGAGGCAGGGAGAACGGGGGACAGCTGGGGAGCCAGCTGCTGCCCCTCCACCAAGGTCAGGAGGCTGCAGAGTCCACACTGCACTCTGATACCCAGATGCCTGATAGAAAAGGAGAAGAAATCGGAAAGACTAAGATTTTCCATGAAAGAAGAATGCGTTCACCTAAAAATGACCTTCTTACCTTAAATGGGCAAAATTATGAGGAAATGGAGACCAGTGCTACAGTTAGAGGAAACTGAAGTTATGGTATGTGACTCTTGATATAAAATCCCCACGTATGTCCAACTTATGGGAAATTAAATTGATGGCATCTTTCTGTTCAAAGTTAATGATGAAAAGATCCAACAAAGAGCAAAAGTTAGTTTCTCCTGCCATCCTAGAAAAACTCTCCATTTTAAAGTAAGGAATGGTAGGAAAAATTGTAGAAAAAGCACTGTGGGGTAGGGGGTGAGGAGCAGTGTAGTTAATATGTACTGAAGACCTTCTACAACCTGGTATCATAATATACTCTGTACTCGATCCTCACAACAACTACATGAGATGACACGGGCAACAGCATCCCTGTTTTATGGAAGAGTCCAAGGTTCACAGAAGTCAGCGACCGTGTACAAGGTCACACAGCTGATTAGGGGCAAAACTGGGATTCAAACCCAGCTGTTCCTAACTCCCCGAAGTCCAGGCTTTCTTTTCCTTGAAAGCAGAATCACACTTAATGATGTAAGCACCTGAAATCTAGAAGGGGAAAAGGCTGAGGAATAGAATTCCAGTGTGTGTTTCACAATATGTGCTGTGCACATGCCTACCACCAATTTAGATCACATAATACCTAAAAACTGAACTTCCTGAATTATAATGAAGCTGATATTGGAAATGCGGTTACATTTTTTGCAGGGGTTACAGTTTGTCTGCTGCCTCCTCTTATCAGAGAACCTAAGTGCACCACAAGGTATTGTTAATACTTTAGCATGAATTCTTTCAAACTCAAATGAAAATACTCACTTAGTAGGTAAATCAGCTGAGAATTAACTCCATAACTAGGTAAAAGCCTTAATATAATATAGTTTTTAAAGAAAGGATGATCTTTAAGTCATATGTAACAGAGGCCTTCAAGCTAAAAATGTATGTAACAAATAGAACAAAATCACTAGTTTTAAAAAAGGAAAACTGTGCATTTGGAGGAATAAATTAACGATGATCTATATATCCTGGGTGGCTTCTACTCTGCAATTTCTGTTTCCTCCCCAAGCCTATTTACAATCTACCTCACCCCCCACCCCTCCATATCATCTCCCTCTTCAGTCAAAAATTATTTTCTTGAAAGTAAATCCAAGAGATTTCCCAATAAAAATTACTTTCATGTCCCAAAGTTTAAGCTCTCCATATGATCTTAAGAGGTCAGACTCCTAAGCTTGGCTCCTATCTTGAGCACTCATTCACCCAACCCTCCATCTACTCTGGAAAGGTGGGACCATTTTTGGTTGGTGGTAAACAGAAGCACAAATAAAAAGACAATAATAGCAACAATAATGACAAGGTAATAGTAATAGGAAAAACTAGTATCTATATACCATCATATAGCCAAAAGTGCTCTCCAACAGATATCTCATTTGATTGTGCCAACCATACTGTGAAGAGGCTCTGGCAAATGTTGCTGCTTTTGTTAATGACTCCTCTTACCACTCCACTTCCTCTATTGGATAGAACAACAGGAGGTTTCAACAGGTTCAAAGAGTTTCTTTGCAAGATCACACCCCTAAGTGAGAGCTGGAATGAGAAGTTCCCTGGGTTCTTTCTCCCCAGTGCTCAGGATCTCCAAGCATCACTCCTTAGATGTTAAATGAATTTCACATCTTGAAAGTTGGGGAATTGAGAAGCAAAACAATTAAAATTGTGATGTGTGAACCACTTGATCTTACCCTTTGTTTCTCAGGCTTTGTTAACCATGTAGGCCTAGGAGACTCAACTGCTTTGAAGACTTTGCCTTCTGGCTTTGCCTTAGGAGCAAAACATACTTTAATAAAGGTTGGCATTTCAAGTGCTAGCAGTACTTAGACATAATAAGGACTACTAAGGCACAGAAATGTTTGAGAAGGCTTAGAATTCAAATTATAATTACTAATGACAATATTTAAGTAATTATAAATGTAAAGTTGCTCATTCTAACTCAATGTTCTCATGGGTAAAATGAGACGGTATCTGTCTCCTGGATTGCTGTGAGGACTGAATGAAATCCTGACCTAAAACACTCAGAATATTGTCTGGAATACCAGGAGCCCATTAATATTAGCTAGTGGCATTATTATTTCTAAAGGTAGAATAATAAACTATGGGTATCTTCATCCAGGTATTTGTTTTTTCTAGAAGTCAAGGAGATTTACTTCTAATATTTAGCTGCCTTTTACCTAGTTAGAAAATTCTATATGCATTGTTACAGACTGAATGTCTATATCCTTCCCCAAATCCATATGTTGAAATCCTAATTCTAAAGGTGAAAGTATTAGAAGGTGGGCCTGCGGAAGGTGATTAGGTGATGAGGATGGAACCCTCATAAATGGTTCTAGTGCTTTTATAAAAGAGAGTCCAGACAGCTCCCTTGCCCCTTTCATGACAGAGAGAAGACAGCCACCTATGAGAAATGGTTGTCATGAGACACCAAATCTGCTGGCATCTTGGTCTTGGACTTCCCAGCCTCCAGAGCTGCAAGAGGAATGTGTATTCTATATAAGCCATTCAGACTATGGTTTTTCGTTACAGCAACCCAAATGGACGAAGACGTATGTTCTGAAAGTGTGTCTGGACTATCATGTTTTACATATTGTTATTCTAAGACAAACATCTCTTAAGGAATTGACGGTAAGATATGATTATGAAGATTTTAAAAGTTTCTTTACAAACCTTTTATAAATGAATTTTATTAAAATTTTATAAACTTTTAAAAATGAATCTCAAAGTTCATTTTACTAAAAGCAACAGAGCAGTGCATCCCATGTTAAAGTACCTCTCTTTAACTGAAGATTTCTTTACCAATCAAGAGTATGTGAAGATATTAATATTTATTCCCAGATGGCCCCCTATCAGAAGAAACAAAATGTTACTTTAATTAGAAGGAAATTTAATTTAGATAAGGATAGGCCTACCTCAGCAGTTCTCTGTCCTCTGTGTGCATTTGAATCATCTAGATTCTGGAGAGCATTTAACCAAGTCCTGCTCCTGAGGATTCTAATCCAACTGGTCAGAGGTGGGGCTCAAGAACTGAAACATTTTAAACCTATTCAAGAATGTGCAGTCAGGGTTGAGAATCATGGACCAAAATTCAATATCCAAGGTCCTATTTTGCTAATAGGAACAAAAATTTTGTGAGTCTCTGATGTTTTACTACTGAAAAACAGATTAGCTCTCTTCAGACTTCAAAAGACACATTCAAATAAATGAAGCCACGTTTTGACCTGAAGAATACAATGTCCTACAAAGCTTAAAGACATTTGAAAAAATAGTGGGCTCCTCTATAACCACATGGAGAAGGAAATGGCAACCCACCCCAGTGTTCTTGCCCAGAGAATCCTGTGGACAGAGGAGCCTGGTGGGCTGCCATCTATGGGGCTGCACAGAGTCAGACACGACTGAAGAGACAGCATGCATGCATAACCACAATGGGACGTTAATGAAGAAGTAATGCTAGAAAACACAGCTGATCTAGAGAAGTGAAACTCCAAGAAGGTACATGATTTGTCCCAGGGAACAAAGCCGGCAGCAGACTCCGGTACCGCACCTTGCTTCCTACCCTGCCACTGTTCCTCCACTGTATTATGTCTAGCTGTCTGTATGCACAAAGCATCCTTGTTTGTTTGTTTCACAGATTTTTGAAAAACTGTGATTCAATACTGAACATTATCTGCTGTATATGTTCAATTTTTAATATGCTTATATGTGCATCTGAAACTATCACAACATTGTTAAATGGCTATACTCTGAATAAAATACAAAGGTAAAAAACATGCTTATAAACTGCGCTAAATGGTCAATGACAGAAGCTAAAATATATCCTTAGCTTCTGATCAGAATAGATATATTTAGTAGGCTTCCAAATTTTAATAAGCGTGAGATCATGCTAATTTTCTTAAGTGTAATTTCATACTACCTGTATAACATTTAAAGCATTAATTTGTGACACCTTGGCTATATTCCTGAGTAGAGAATGTGTCATAATGTATCAGCATGTGTCATAATGTGCTAACCTGTCATATTTCACATCACTGAGCTTGGGACTGCATTTGTAATAATATAACAATACTATTATAGACATGATCCTATGGACTGTAGCCCACCAGGATCTTCTGTCCATGGGATTTCCTGGGCAAGAATACCAGAGTGGGTTGCCATGCCCTTCTCCAGGGGATCATCGCCACCCAGGGATCAAATCCATGTCTCTTATGTCTCCTGCATTAAAGGCAGATTCTTTACCACTAGCACCACCTGGGAAGACCACAGCAATGATAATAACTGTCATTTGTCAAGTCCCTATTATATGCCATGCATGGTACTAAGGGTTTATGCAGCCTTTAAATTTATTATATACATTTCATAAATGGATAAACCAAGGCTCAGAAAATTTACAGTGCTCACAAGCATAGCCATTTGGCTGCAAACCAAGGATTCCAATCCAGATCAGTTTATCTCAAACGTAATATTTTATCCACAAATTTATACTGCTGTAATAACTGATTTAAAACATTCAAAGTTAAAGTTTGTTGAATATAAAATTAGACTAAAATTTTTTGATGAAATTGAATTTAAGCATAATTTAGGTTGAGAAAACCCCAACTGTCCGAGAAAACACTGATGATGAAGATGAACACTGATGAATCCTGAATGTAAGACAGTTGAAGAAGCCCTCGTTGGTCCAAGTGACAGAAAAATGACACCGGGTTCAGAAGTGACACACCTGTAACGAAATACCACTCTCTGCTCTGTACCAAGAGTGAGCACCAGGGATTATAAAATCAGAAACACAGGCAGAGAGAAAGCATTTTTAAATGCAAATAATTCAGATGATTATAACTGGAATACAAATGAGTTTATTATACATGTTAATGGGTTAACCATCTTAAGACCCCCCCAAAAAAATTATCTGACTAAAGATAAATCTTAGCAGGAGGGCAGGGAATGTAACAGGGTAACAGATGTGCTATGTCTAGAAAGAATTGCATCAATGCAGGAATTGAAACTACGGCTGTGGGTCTTGCCTCTTACAGGATTACCAGTGGTTGTTCAATGACTTTATGATGTGTTTCCTAGAGACTTAAATAACATCACAGAGAGCAGGCGGATTTCAAGGGAAGAGAGTAAACAAGAAAAGTGTTGCTATATTTTCATGTTGATCTAAAAATTATATAGTTGGTTTTCTAGTAGCAGTTTTATGATCATTATAAGCTGCCTAGAAGTCTGTTTTAATGCAATAAAAGTAGGAGGACCTCAAAGCATGGTAAAGCTTTTATATTTCGCCATAAAGGTTGAGTTCTACATTTGGAAGCAACTGGCAAAAGTTCCAACCATTTTTTTTTTTGAGATAATGCCGTATTGATTCAAAATTTATACAGGGGTTCTCACCACCTTACTAAGAAATAGGCTGCAGTTATGAATCAATGGTCCAGAATCACTCAAGGACTTAATGTAAATGTTACATATCAAGGACCTGGCGGGGCTATCAGCCCTGGAAAAGTGTTCCTGTCTGAGTGATCACAAAGTCACATATGCTTCTAGGAGGATGGGAAGGTAGAGGGCCTGGCAGTGGCCTGGAATCAATGAGGGGAGATTTATCTCCCACCAGAAGTATACACTGGAAGGGTGTGGGGCAGTGTGCTGAGGTTAGGATGCTGCCTGAAGGGTTGGCTGCCGAAAACAGAAATGGGGCAGCTGAGTCCCCCACATCCCAGGGCCTGGAACTTGGGATGACGTGACTTTGGTATTTCCCCAGAGGTCACAGAGCTAGCCGTGCTCCCAAGTGAGGGTGAGAATACATACCATTCCCCCATGGCTCAGCGCAAGAGAATCTGCCTGCGATGCAGGAGATCGAGGTTTGATCCCTGGGTTAGGAAGATTCCCTGGAGAAGGGCTTGGCAACCCACTCCAATATTCTTGCCTGGGAAATCCCATGAATAGAGGAGCCTGAAGGGCTATAGTCCATAGGGTCGCAGAGTTGGACATGACTGAGAAACTCACCAAGAATCAACTGGATCAGCACGCAGACAATGCTCTGATACAGAGATTTTCTTTCCTTATCTCAGATGAGAATGTGTCTTGAGAGAGAGCTAAGAAGTGAGGAGATCCCTTTGGGAAAGATGCCAAAGCAAACTCTTCCTCATTGATGTGGAAAAGGAATTGGAAGCTTCCCGAGAAGATTCCTCCACATTCCCTGAGAAAATAGTACTTGGAAAAGCAGAACGTGATACACGTCCAGTGGGAGACTGCGGGGAAGTCCAGTTCAAACCACATGAGGCAGGTGGTGGTTGCCTTCCTCACTGGAAGGGCAGAGGAAATGCAGCTCAGAGAGTAGATGGCAAGGACCTGTGAAGGCCCGGGCAACTCTGGCACAAGGACGCAGCGGCAGTGACCCTGGGGCAGCACGCCCACTGTGAAGCTCAAATGACAGCTGAGATGGCAGAAAGCAGCATCACGGCAAGCAATGAGCAAGAGACTGGGTCCAGAGACGACGGGAGAGACAGGAGGGATGGTGACAGGGTGGTGACAGCCTGGCCATCTGGCACATCCGAAAGTCACGCTATTGTACAGCCCAGAAGCGACAGCTAGAGGCTCCCTGGCCTGGCCCCACCCCAGCCCCAGCCACCATCATCGTTCACCTGGATGGCACCATAGTCTCCTATCTTATCCCTTCCCCCTCAGTGTTGCCTCAGTGTAACTGCCAGGGAGATCCTTTTTTAAACTGTATTAGGAGATAATTTTAGACTCACAACAAAGTTTCAAAAATAATAAAAAGAGATTCTGTGTCTCCCTTCCCCCAATCTTCCCAGAGTATATTATTAAGCAAGGAACACTGACATGGGTGCAGTATCATTAACTCAACTATAGACCTTATGAGGCTCTTCACCACATTTTTTCATGCATTCACTTTTTTTTTTTAACTGTTTGGTTCTGTGAAACATTATAACACAAATAAGTTTGTGCAACCACATTATAATCAGGATACAGAACTCTCCCTTCACAATAAGAAAAAAAGCCTGTGCTGCTCCTTCACAATCACACCCTCCCCAATCCTCAGCCTCCCAACCATCGACCCATTCTCCGTCACTATCATTTTGCCATTTAGAAGACGTTATATCAATGGAATCATAGGCTATAACACCTTTTGAGTTCAGCTTTTTATCAGTCAGCATAAGGTGGCGCTAGTAGTAAAGAACCCACCTGCCAGTGCAGGTAGATGTAAGAGACAAGGGTTCGATCCCTGGGTAGGGAGGATTCCCTGGAGGAGGAAATGGCAACCCACTCCAGTATTCTTGCCTGGAGAATCCCATGGACAGAGGAGCCTGGTGGGCTACAGTCCATGGAGTCGTAGAGTCAGACATGACTGAAGCGACTTAGCATAACAACCTTAAGCTCCATCCAAGTTGTGTGTATTTAACAGTTCTTTCTTTTTCCTCTTGAGTAGTATTTCATTATCTCTATGTACCAAAGCTTGTTTTCCATTCACTCACTGAGCACTGAGGGACATTTGGGTTGTTGCCAGTTTGCTGCTATGAACATTTTCTGCTGTGAAAATTTAGCTGCTATGCAGCTGCACAGGTTTTTGTGCAAACTCAAGTTCTCACTTCTCTCAGATAAATACCCAGAAGCGTGATTGCAGGGTTAAATGGTAAGTGTATGTCAACCTTTATTGGGAACCACTAAGCTATTTTCACGATCATTTTAAATGAAACGTCATGCTATATCATTTCTTGTTCAAAACCCTCCAGGGGCTTTTCCAGTTAAAAGCCGAAGTCCATTCAGTCCTTTCAAACACCTTACAGAATCTGGTCCCTATTACCTCTCTCACCTCATTTCTTGTGGCTTGACTGCTCATTCTGCTCGGCCACATGAGCCTCCTTTCTATTCGTCTCATCAGCCACGCTCCTTCTAACTTGAGCCTTCTGCCTGGACCACTTGTCCCTCAGAAGTCCATGTGCCTTCCTCGCTCATTCTCAAGGCCCGGCCTTTATTTTATCCAGAAAGAACATGTTGCTTTCTTTAAAAAAAAAAAAAAATTGAGGCACAGTTGATTTACAATGTTGTATTAGTTTCTGTTGTATGGCAAAGCAATTTTTTTTTCCCCAGATTCTTTTCCATTATAGACTATTACAAGGCACTCAATATAGTTCCCTGTGCTATACACTAGGTCCTTATTGCTGATCTACTTACAATATTTTGTATCTGCCAAACCCAAACTCCTAATTTATCCCTCCCCTGCCCTCCCCTTTCTTTGGTAACCTGAGTTTGTTTCTACGTCTCTGAGGCCTTCTGTTTTGTAATAAGTTCATTTATAGCATTTGTTTAGAGTCCACACAGAAAGTACATTGATGTGTCTTTCTCTGCCTAACTTACTTCACTTAACATGACCATCTCTTTTCAGAAGGTCTATTCAGAGAGAGCACTTGAAAGTCTTTCTCCAGTCTTTTCTGTGAGTGTCTACTGAGGCTCATGGAGAAAAACCCTTAAGAGAGTGTGCACTCCCACCACTGCCGCCCCTAAGGCCTCCACATCCTCTCACTCTTCCATAGTCAAATCACCGCCCAGCACTGCGCTGTGTCTGCTGCAGGTAAGCCAGCGTTTGCATCGTGTCTCTTTGGCAGCAACCTGTTTCCTTAGATGTGGGGTCAGCTGCAACCAACTCTCCAACAAGTTAGAAAAACATGAGCTTGGGGTTTGAAGTGCTTTTTTAAATTTTTTTCACTGTGAAGACAGGAAGATGCTCTTTCCAGCTGACCACCAACCCAGGAGAGAGGCCACGTGCTTCATACCCATGGTGTGCAGAGCAGGCCTCTAGGATCACTGGTCCGGGCTACATTCCCCTGCCTTTGCCTTCCCAGGTCCTCATAGGCCCAGCCCTGCCCTGATTCCTAGGCTAATTCTGAAAATGGCAAGAGTTTGATCAGAAGACAGAGACTGCCATCCAGACCCGGACCTGAGAATTAAACGGTGCTCTCAATCTGCCTCCACAGGGCACAAGCAGGAAGCATCCACGGGGCCTCCCAGTGGCTATTTTCAAGGCATTGTATTGAGACACCTTTTTATTTCTAGAATCTTCCTGGATATACAGGCCATTAACCTAGGTTCCCTCTGGGACTTGGAACCCTAGTCACTGTGATTGCACCCCTCTGCCCCTTCCCTTGTGCCTCCCAGGTGGCGTTAGTGGGAAAGAACCCGCCTGCCAATACAAGAGACATAAGAGATGTGGGTTCAATTCCTGGGTCAGAAAGATCCTCTGGAGGAGGGCATGGCAAACCACTCTAATATTCTTGCCTGGAGAAACTTATGGACAGAGGAGCCTGGCAGGCTGTAGTCCATAGGGTCACACAGAGTCGGACACGACTGAAGCAACTAAGCCCAGCACAACCCTTCTTGGGGTCTTGCTGTCATCCTCCAGCCAGTGGCTGTGATTCTGCTGGGAAGAAACAGGGTTTCCTGATGTGGCTCAGCTGTGCTGATTCTGCCTGCTGAGAGGGCACTGCAGCCATGATGCACCCCATCTGCCAGATGATCTACCCGCGGACCACAGACTGCTAAGCACACCCCTTCTTGTTTTGAATGACCTTAGATGACTAAAAAAAAATCTTTTATTGAGATATACTTGATGTACAAAAATACATAAGTTTCAGGTGTACAACACAGTGATTTACAATTTTTAAAGGTTATACTTCATTTACAGTTAGGATAAAATACTAGCTATCTTTCCTGTGCTGTACTATATAAACAGTCTGTACCTCAGTCTCCTACTACTATCTCCTTCCTCCTCCCCTCCCTCCACTGGAAACCACTAGTTTATTCTGTTTATCTGTGAGTCTGTTTCAGTTTTGCTGTAGTCACTATCTTATTTTATTTTATTTTTTAGATTCCACATATTTCACTGTATGTGATAACATACAGCATTCATCTTCTCTGATTTGTTTCACTAAGCATGATGCCCATCAGGTCCATCCACATTCAACACTCCCATATTCTTCAGACACATCTTTGGGTTATTCAGGTGCCTGACAGCATGCTCACAGCCTTATTGTGTCTGAATTCTCTGCTTCTGCCTGAGCCCTCACTGCAGGCTCCCCTGAGCACCACTGATAAGCAAAAATGAGTCTTGCTTACCAATGACTGCCATAGTCAAGGATTTGTCCTTAAAGGTAAAGGTAGCCTAGACCTGCCACTACCTCCCATGGTTCATATCAGTGTGCTACTGGTTTATTTCATATGAATGTTCATTTGTCAGAACAAAAGGAGGTTATACACGTCTTGTAGTATCCTGCTGTTCCTAGTGTCTTAATTCTAATGTTAATACATCTTTGTTACTAGTTTAGCCCAAAGATTAAATGTATTGAAATTCAAACTGACTGTAGCTACTTCTGGCATCTAACAGGAAAGCCAAAATTCATATCTTTGAGAAAAAAGCCATGTGCTATCCTCTGATCTTTTGCAGTTTCAGAACTTACGGAGAAGTGAGGGATGGGACAGATGAGACAGAGGTGAGGAGACATGACCGAGAAGAGAGAGGGAAGGCCGAAATTCCAAAGCCGCTGCCAGTTCCGCTGCACTGGTAAAGGCGGATGGCCATTTTGCGTGGTGAGATAGTAATGACTCCTTAGACAGACAGAGGCAGGCATGGAGCCAAACTGTGGGCTGTGCTACACGGCACTGCATAAAAGGTGAGAAAAACTGAATTTGAAGTGGAGAGAGAACTGGAGTGGCACGTGGGTGGGCAAGAGTGACCTGTGAGAATGTTCTCTCTTCCGGAGTGGATGAGGGACATTTAGGAATAGGAAAGTCTAAAGCCAAGTCTAGGTTACTCAGCCACACAAAAGAATGAAGTAACGCTACTTGCAGCAACATGGGTGGGTCTAGAGATGGTCACACTAAGTGAAGCAAGTCAGACAGAGACAAATATCATACGGCACCACTTATATATGGAATCTTAAAGAAAATAATACAAATAAACTTATTTATGAAACAGAAATAGAGTCACAGAGAGAGAAAACAAACGTATGGTTACCAAAGCGGAAAAGTCCTGGGGGGAAGGGATAAATTAGGAGATTGGGATTAGCATACACACATTATCATATATAAGATAGATAAACAACAAGGACTTACTGTATAGCACAGGGAAATCTACTCAATATTCTGTAATAATCTATATGGGATAAGAATCTGAAAAAGAATATATGTGTATGTATAACTGATCATTTTGCTATATACTTGAAATTAACACAACACTGTACATCAAGTACACTCCAATATAAAACAAAAGTAAATATATACAAACAAATTCAATTCCAGTTAATTTGCATTGTGATGGTGTAACTGCTCACTTTCCCCCACTGCCTCAAGCTTTCAGTAGACTGTTAAACCTAAAAATGTCTTGTCTGAGTAACTGGCAGGGAAATCTAGAGGTGAAAAAGTCACGTATAGGTCGATATGAAGCAGAGGGAAGAAAAGAGCAAAGGCAAGCAAGCCTTCCACGGGAACCAAAGCTCAAAAAGCTAGAATGACTACGAGAATTTATCTGAAAAAACAAAAAGTCTTTCTCGGGTCTGGGTTCCCCCTGGGATGTAGAAGAGAGGATTTAACTCAGTGTTTTTGAATCCTAACAAAGAAGCTTAGCTGTCACCTGCAATGTGCTTCTGCATGTGAGGAGACACCTCCCCACATCTTCTGTGGGTGGCTGTGGTGTAAGATCAGGCTTCCCAGGTGGCACAGTGGTAAAGAATTCACCTGCCAATGCAGGAGACACGGATTTGATCCCTGGGTCAGGAAGATTCCCTAGAGTAGGAAATGGCAACCCACTCCACACTCCAGTATTCTTGCCAGGAAAAGTGCATGGACAGGGGAGCATGGTGGGCCACATACAGTCCATGGGATCACAAAGAGTCGAATACAAGTGAGTACCCACAAGCACATGGTATAAAATCGGGCCCAGGTGATAGGAAGGAAGACATAAAGGGGTTAAAATTCTGCCACAAAGAACTGCTTTGGCAGACTGGAGAGAAAGTCAGGAAGTTGTTTTTAGAATCCAGAGAGTTCCAAGTTAACCAGCTGTAACAAATTCTTCATTCTAAGTTAAGTGTCATGAAACAAGGATTAGGAAGATGGCTTGGCAGTTTTCTGGTTCCACAATTTCAAAAACCATGTCCAAGATAAGGGAACAATAATTAGGATGTGTCAAGGAAATTTCCAGACCCTTCCTAAATCCTGCTTCCACAGCAGAGGAAGCTGCTCAGACTGAGAGGCAGGGTAGAATGATGGTTAGTGCACAAGCGCATGCTGGCTTGCCTGAATCCAAATACTCAGTCATTTGCCAGCTGCAAGACCCTCCTAGTCTACAGTGAGTCTACTACTCATAAGTCTCTGTGTCCACTTTTTCCCTATACCATGTGAATGATAATCAGTTCAATTCAGTTCAGTCGCTCAGTCATGTCCAACTCTTTGCGATCCCATGAATCGCAGGACACCAGGCCTCCCTGTCCATCACCAACTCCCGGAGTCCACTCAGACTCACGTCCATCGAGTCAGTGATGCCATCCAGCCATCTCATCCTCTGTCGTCCCCTTTTCCTCCTGCCCCAATCCCTCCCAGCATCAGAGTCTTTTCCAATGAGTCAACTCTTCGCATGAGGTGGCCAAAGTACTGGAGTTTCAGCTTTAGCATCATTCCTTCCAAAGAAATCCCAGGGCTGATCTCCTTCAGAATGGACTGGTTGGATCTCCTTGCAGTTCAAGGGGCTCTCCAACACCACAGTTCAAAAGCATCAATTCTTCGGCGCTCAGCCTTCTTCACATAATAAATGGTACTAAATTCATGGCGTTGTGGGAGGATGTCATGAACTAACACATGTAAAGTATTTAGATTAGAAGCAGGTATCCAGAAGGTACTCAATATGTGTTTGTTCCCTTAATAATAAGAAGGAAAGAGCTCCTCAAAAGCACTGGAAACTCCAGCCCTGAAAGCTAGGAATCATGTCCCTCCATTTAGCAAGAAAAGTTAGGATCAAAGCCTAAGACTCTTGGAGCCGTCTATAAAAGTGAAGGTCAAAGCAGAACAGCTTGTAGCATTTCTGCCTCTTCTTGATTAGCTCTGGCAATACAGAAAGCTGACACTGGATTAACACCTGCACCTGTTTATATACCATGTAGGTAAGAAAAATGCATTCCGTTCAATTTGATTAAGACCACGATACAGCCAAGGTGGGCCAGCAGCTTCAGAACACTTGCCTCAGAGACTAGCACACTCACAAGCGGGAGATGGCATTTGAGATCAAACTGTGCAGTGTTGCCTCCATACAGATGTTTTCACAAAGAGGTGACAAAGTGACAATAAACCTGGTAATGTGAACAGATCCAGTTATACCAACACAGGGGAAATTAATACTCTGCCTCAGAATAGTGCTAGACCAGTGATTTCTTTTTGTGACTTATAGTACCTCATTTTCTTGACTTTGATCCTGAAATACTTTTTATATTGTTCTGTTGGTGACATCGGTGTGAATCCAAACACATGCACACACATCAGTCAGGGCTTTGTAAATCCCAGTAATAATAATCACCTGCCACAAAATGCTAGGATTCATTTTTCTATAAAAGCCAAATCCTTTGCAAAGCAAAGGAAAACCGTCAATACTGACAAGAATATACTGCCAAGGCCGTGTGCTGTAAAATCTCAAACAAACAATATTTTGGAAGCTAAGGGGGGTAAATCATGTTTATTTATCACCTTTATCACCTAACTGCTTGTCCAAATGCTAACCGTTCCATAATCCCTGAAAATCCTACAAAGTGAAGGAATTTTAAAGACAATTTGACTCATGTTAAACTAAGGCAAGAACTAAGGTTCAAAATCAGTTCCAAATTCAGAGCCTGTGCTGTGCGCATGACACTAATATCATAAGACACAGATTCCCCAGCCTTCCTCAATAACTGGTTACAGTTTGTGACATTTTTTTATTCAATGATGCTCACTTTAAAGAAATGTTTCCCAATATTTAATCTAAACCCCTTTCTTCTCCTCAGGTTTACACAATTCCTATTATTTATGTCTTCGACGGGGAGAGAGAACGTTGGTCAATGTCTTCCTTAATAACAATTCTTTAATCATGATTACATTGCCTCTCCTCCAGACTAAATGCATCCAACTCCTCTAACCTTTCGTTAAAGGCCCGATTTTCCTACCTATTGATAAATGCATGTGCTCTTCTCTGGACTCATTCCAAGCCCTTAAAGTTGTCTCAATATGCCGATTATACACACACACACAATTGCTGCTGTTTAGACACTCAGTCATGACTCTTTTGCAACCCTATGGACTATAGCCCACCAGGCTCCACTGTCCCTGGTATTTCCCAGGCAAGAAAACAGGACTAGACTACCATTTCCTTCTCCAGGGATACAATCTGTGTCTCCTGCACTGCAGGCGGATTCTTTACCACTGAGCCACCAGGGAAGATATATATACTCTCTATATAACAGATAATATATAATGATATTATGTTATATAATATCACTATCCATATATAGTAATATATAATGATATTATGTTATATATCTATATAATGTATATGATACATGCATATATACACGTACACACACATACATGTATGTATGTGTATTTATATACACACACCCTCCTCCTAACACACACACTCCTCCTAAAGTGAAGAACCTATGCCAAGTACACCTGAAATAATCCTTCCCAGTTTTTTCTTCATATGAGAAAGAATGAGATTTGATTCATAATTTTAATAAAAGCTTTATCTTGTTAGGATATTCGAGATCAACTTACAAACCATGATCATCACAGATCTCTTGTTACGACCCTCTTTCCTAGTCCAGCTTGTACTCAATGTGGTGTGTTTATTACCAGCAATTACAATCTACCTTGAAATTACTCTCTACAAGCATGCCAAATGCTCTGGTGCCTAGAGGGGAAATAGAGCATGCTGGTAGGTGTTGGGTTGCTGAGCAGGGGCGTTTATGTAAGGCCTCAACACCCAGCATCCTGACAGTGGCTTAGGGTGATAGTGGCAGGGCACAGTATGCATGTAACAGCATCATCCTTTGAGCAGAGGCGTGTGGCAGAGAAAGGTAGCAGGTTATCTTGTTTCTCTGTGGTTGTATTCCTGTACCTCTCTTTGGAGTAACTCACTCCAGCTTCCCAATTTATGTCCATAATGGTCCTTCAAGGTTTTATTTTCTTCTCAGTGGATCACTCCTTTAATATACCCTTGCCTGAATGTGACCTCTATTTTCCTTGACATTAGCAAACCCACAGAAAGTTGCAGGAAGGAATTTAGAGGCCCCTGCCCCTCGGTGAAGGCTTAAAGGCAGATTTCTTCTTCACTGGTCCATGACACACCCAGCAAAGTGTTGCTGGCAGGAAAGAATCTACTCCTGTAGACATCATGGAAAAGAAGCTATGTTCCTGTCCCAGGGGGACTCTAACCCACAAGTCCCCACCCGCCAGTTCACAGACCAGGGAGTGGTCCATGCCAATTAGGAACTGGGCCACACAGCAGGAGGTGAGCAGCATACCGCGAGCAAGGCTTCATCTGTATTTACAGTCACTCCCCATTGCTGGCATTGCTGCTGAGCTCTGCCTCCCGTTAGGTCAGCATTAGATTCTCATATGAGAGGAAACCCTACAGTGAACTGCACATGCGAGGGATCTTGACTACAGGCTCTCGATGAGAAGCATCTTGAAATCATCCCCACCCTGACCCCAGTCTTGTGGAAAAATTGTCTTCCATGAAACCAGTCCCTGGTGCCAAAAAGGTTGGGGCCCACTGCTCTAACTCGGTGCAATGCATTCTGTGCTGCAGGCTAGATTATAAAAGTTACTGGCTCGTGTGTGCAAAAGAGTTGCCCTGTACTGTCCAGCCCATTCCACACCTACTGTGAGCGCTGCTGTGAAAAGTCCCTGGGCCTCTGAAAACTCTTGTGTTCCAAGGAGAACAAAGGAAGAAGTAGAAATAGCTGCAATTACATTTTCCAGCCAGACCAATCTGCGCATGTGATTTTAGGGCAGGCACTTCCAGTCTGAGAATGTCCTCTTAAATGCTGGTAATACGTAGAGGAGGGAGTTAGAGTTGGGAGAAGAGAAGAGACAAGTGAAGTAGGAATCGATGGTTCCACATTAGAGTCATGGGAAAGTTAAATCACACCTATTGGGTATGATCAGGTTTGTCTGCATATAACAGGAACCTCAAATATGTAGCTTAAATAAGTCAGAAATTTACTTCCGATATAGACAAGGAAAATAAAGTCAGCCTTTCGTATCCACACGGGTTTTGCATCCTTGTATTCAACCAACTGAGCATCCTTGTATATATGGGACTTGAGCATCCACAGATTTTGGTATCTGTGAGGTGCTGGCACCAGTGCCCCATGGATACCAATGGAAGATCCTAAATACATAGGTGATATATACTGCCATGTAAGCTCCAAAACTGACAGAAACCCTGAATCTTATATTTCTACATGGCATTCATCTTGGAAGTCCAAGGTGGCTGTGAAATTCCAGATACTACATTCCAAGCAGAAAGAGGACCAAGAAGTCAGTCAGTTCAGTCGCTCAGTCGTGTCCGACTCTTTGCGACCTCATGGACTGCAGCACACTAGGCTTCCCTGTCCATCACCAACTCCCGGAGCTTACTCAAATTCATGTGCATCGAGTCGGTGATGCCATCCAACCATCTCATCCTCTGTCGTCCCTTTCTCCTCCTGCCTTCAATCTTTCCCAGCATCAGGGTCTTTTCCAATGAGTCAGTTCTTCACATCAGGTGGCCAAAGTATTGGAGCTTCAGCTTCAGCATCAGTCCTTCCAACGAATATTCATGACTGATTTTCTTTAGGATTGATTGGTTGGATCTCCTTGCAGTCCAAGAGACTCTCAAGTCTTCTCCAACACCACAGTTCAAAAACATCAGTTCTTTGGTGCTCAGCTTTCTTTATAGTCATACATCTCACTTGAGTCAGTCTGCCTAACAGAGCCTTCCTGAAAGCCAGTCCAACCATGCAGCTGATTCTCACCAACCACCGAAGGGGTTCTGGGAAACAAAGGTGTTTAATCCAGGCACATTGCCAGTTGGAGGAAAAAAACTAGGGTTTTTTGTGAGTGAAGTTAGAATAGATACTGGGTAGATAACTATCAGTTTGTAACAAGATAACTAGACAAAACACATCTCCTCTTGACTTAAGCGATACATATTTAAAAGCATTTCCCTGAATTTCACATTTCTCCCAGAGCAGTGGAAACCCAGGGATGAAAACACATCAGGATATTTAACTCAGCTGCATGGAAATTTATCACTCACATCTCTTCAGAGTATTTTTAACTTGGAAATGAAAGGAAATCTTGATTATATAAGTAAAATAACAGAACTTGATCATGTCAGAGGGAGCTATTCAAATTGGAATGCAGAGCTTTGTTTTGAAAACAAAAACCATCTATTAGAGGGGGAGTTAATTCACCACAAGAATGAAACCAGTAAACATCTGCAATTTCGCTTGATGAGGGAAGAGAATAAAAAGCTTAGTTATTTTAAGCGATAGACAAAAGATGAAGTGAAAGCGGAATGAGCCTAAGACTTGTCACTCTTGCTTACAAAAGGGCTGGCTTCGCTCAACCATGTGTGGGACACATCTGGTGGAGAGAGAGACCCTAAATATTTCACTAGGTTATCCTTATGGTTCCTGATACCCTGTGGCTATAGTCAACATGCTCTCTGAATAGAAGATCAGATTATATGGCTTGACAGGGGACTTCTTTCTTTCATGGCAACTTATGGAATAGTCTCATATATGTAAGATGGTACACATTTAAGAGATTGCTTTTATGGCAAAGACTAAGAGCATCTGATCTCACGGCTATCTCAAGAAAGCTGGGGCTTACTCTAAACTTGATAAACCTCTCCTGACCTTTACAATCAGCCACTGAGATTCTTTGTTAGTGTTAGTTGCTCAGTCGTGTCCGACTCTTTGCAACCCCATGGACTGTAGCCGCCAGGCTCCTCTGTCCATCAGATTCTCCAGGCAAGAATACTGGGGTGCCGTTCCCTTCTCCAGTATCCATTCTAACTTCAGTCACAAAAAATAATTAGGCTCACATGTCTAGCACAATTTGATCACAGTAATACACTGTGAGGGTAGATGAGGATACCAGTATTAGTAGCTGCTGCTAAGTCACTTCAGTCGTGTCCAACTCTGTGCGACCCCAGAGACGGCAGCCCACCAGGCTCCCCCATCCCTGGGATTCTCCAGGCAAGAACACTGGAGTGGGTTGCCATTTCCTTCTCCAATGCATGAAAGGGAAAAGTGAAAGTGAAGTCGCTCAGTCGTATCCGACTCTTAGCGACCCCATGGACTGCAGCCTACCAGGCTCCTCCGTCCATAGGATTTTCCAGGCAAGAGTACTGGAGTGGGGTATTAGTAAAGCCATGGATAAAAAACATCCACTCCTTCACAATGTGAAGTGCTTCCGGGTGCTGACCCAGAAGAAACAGTTGGCCTGAGGGATGCATAAGGCAAGAGTTCTAGGAAAGTACAGGGATATGGGAAGAGCATTAGCTTCAAAGTTCAGGTCAGGGAACACCCTGGTGGTCCAGTGGCTAAGAGTTCATGCTCTCAATGAGCTCTCTTGAGCTCAGTTAGAGCTCAAGGCTGAAATCACCAGGGAAGGCTGTTTTGGAATGTTGCAAAAGGGACACAGGGAAAGAAGGAGAGTGAACTGGATTTTCAGTACCAATCACCTAACACAGGAAATAGGAACAGTCACTGGGAAAATTCACTTAGAAATCATTTAATATCTTTGGATACAGACATAGAAATATTTTTGTTGTTGTTTTAAGAGTGTATACATCATGATGAAATATAAAGATCCTAAAATATACTGTTTTTACTGCCTTTTGAATTATTTAACAGTAAAGATACATGTTCTGTCTAACTTGCTCATTTCTTCAACACTCAGAATCGAGCACTAGGGAAAGCTTCACGTCTATGTGAAAAATTAATTGCTACATGTTATTTTTCCAAGCATGAAGTTCTGATCTGTTTACCTTCAAACACTATTTGTACAAATAAATAAGTTAGTTTTTAGAGCCGATGCAGAAGGAGAGTACAGAATTAAGTTACTAAAGCCTGAAACGAGGCCAAAATGCCCATTAAAATCTCTTCTTGTTAATTCACATTTAATGACTGGGAAACCCTTTGCCTATTACTATGCTATGCAAATCAACACGTAAAAAAAGCATGAAAAAAAATTAAGAGCCCCGTACCACAATCCATAGTTATCATTTATTTTGACAACTCTAGCTCTATTTTAATTATTCATTATAGTACTTTATGGCAGAGAGTAAATGTGTAGCAGTATATTTTTTTAAGTTAAAAAGTCTATGTACTGCAAACCTCAGGAGTTCTTTTTCCCATTAAATGTTTTCTATAGTCAGGAAAGAGACTGCCTTTTTAGCAAACTTCCAAGGTTACTTAGTGACAGAGTAGAATAAATTATGTCCTATTATTTACCTACTTCTGCAATTTGGAGATTTTTAAAGATAAAAACCTTTTTTTAATCTCTAAAGAAAATATGTATTGTGGACCTCACTTAATTAGCTTTTCAAGATTGAAGGGGAGGCTTCCCAGGTGGCACTAGTAAAAAATCCACCTGCCAATACAGGAAGCTTAAGAGATGCAGTTCCATCCATGGGTTGGGATGATCCCCTAGAGGAGGAAATGGCAAACCACTCCAGTATTCTTGCCAGGAGAATTTCATGGACAGAGGAGCCTGGTGGGCTACAGTCCATGGGGTCACAGAGAGTCAGACATGACTAAGCATTTGAGCACCTTAAAGTGAAGGCAGGGAAGAAAACCACAGAGAACTAATAAAAAGCTTCAAGGAAATACTAAATCTTTCCCTTAAAATTGAATTTAAATCAACATAGACAGGAAGGCTTACAATTATAGTTTTGTTTTGTTTTTTCCCAAAATAATATGAAGGGAGAGAATGGTAACAGACAATAATGAGTTTGGGATCAAGGATCATTAGATAACACCAAGGACACCTGCCTTTGCCATGTTCAAGGATAATTTATGGATTGCTGCTTTTCAGTGAGGGAAGGGAGGAGAGGTGGGAAGTGGAGCTATTCTCTCCCTTGACCCAATCAAAGAAACAAAGATTGACACAGTGGTGCTGTCTCTGCACCTGTTAACACTTTAGGAAACTGGATATTTCTTCTGCTGGGAGGTACCAGCTCTTCAAGAAAGTGACTTGATGATGCATCAGAGGGAGTATTCAATGAAAGGTTCATACTCTTTATATTACATATATATCGAGCCTGGCCACAGCTAAAAAGCTGTTGCTAAATATTGTAGCTCCAGAAATGAACAGCAGGGAGGGGAAACACTTTCCTTCCTGCTATATAGGCTAGAGGGCACTGCGGTATAATCTTTGCAGATATGTCTTCAACCTTTGTCTAACCCAGACTTTTGCACACCAGTTACTGAACAAATACTTCAAATGACTGCATGGTGGTCCTGCCTACTGGCCAACACTTAAGTTGAACAGTGATACCCTCTTGAAGTGAGCAGCAGTGCTTAATTGAGTATTTCAGTATATCTTCTTATTCTGTTATATAAAATAGCATGGGAAAAAATGGAAATCATGACAGCATTAGTTTTAATGATAAGAAGCAAGGCTCTAAGGTGGAAAACTAGCTGATGTGAGAACTGGTTGATGTTATTAATTAAACAATTAAAGAACCTGTAATGAAATGCTGGAAATTTCTATCCTAAGATAGTGCCTAAAAATATACCTAACTAGAGACATCACCATATATTTAGGTCTTTGTGTATGGAGCCCCATACCCTTAAATTTAGAAAACTTGTTAAAATGTACTATTAGTATTTTTCATCTTTTTAATGGAAAAGCAAAAGGGAGTTTAGGAGCTAGGTCACTCCTGCAGTGCACTTAGAGAAATGTCAACTCCCCCTTAAGGTCCTCAGATACAGCAAATGTTATCGAGTCTTCATAAATGTTGACCCTGCAGAAGCATGTTGTGATACTTCACAAAGTGTGTAGCATTGAGGTGTTCAGTAAATGCTTTCAAAATAGCCTTATCTAGGAAAACTGGACCCTCTCTTTTTCTTCTTTTCTTTCAAATTCTAGATGAAATGGCCCCATTCATTTTTATGCTAAAGGAACAAAAGTGTGGAAAGCTGCCTTGTTAAATTGTAAAAATGTTCTCTGTAGGAAGCTTCTGCTCCAAGCTCCACACTTTAGGTCTGTGGATGTTTGTGTTTGTGAGATATGAACGCTTAGATACAGAAATGATAGATGCCACAGAAATACCCAGGTAGGTAGCTGAGCAAAGCAGGAAGCCCTAGGGGAGGATGCTAGGCAAGGGAGACTCTTCTTTGCTAAGACAACCTGAACCCTGTTGTTAGTAGTGTATGGTTTATGCAAGCAAATGACAGTGAAGTTAAGGTTGAAATGTGTTTTAGTAGGAAATAATTGCAAGTTAAAGGTCTCATGAGCAGAGGAAAACAACCACACACTGACCCTAAATGTCTATCAAGGATTCAACCTTTAGAAGTCTTTCTTAAATTGTCAGCTGATTAGAGGGTCTTATTATAGCTCTTATTAACTATACATGCTACTGTATAGCCATTCTAAAGTGATGGACTAAGTTTAGAATACTCAGAAATGGTCAGGGAATTTCTTAAGAGAATTTCTGAGATTTAGAACTTATTTTTTCAGCTTTTACAAGTTATCCTAAAAGCTACAGGGTTCTGGATTTCTATCACAATGTATTAGGATGAAGATATTCTTTTATATGTTTAAGACATTTTAGAGGGACATTTTTCTACACAAAATTTGAGATTAGTGGTTAGTAAAAAAAGTGGTCAGCCTTTAACATGTAAAATAAAATAAGACTGAATTAAATCACTGAAAAAGAAAAGGATTCTCAATGGGGAATCTGGCTGGAATATCTTGGCATTCATATAGAAACAAAGAGGACTTCCCTGGTGGACCAGTGTTTAAGACCTTACATCCTGAGTGGCGAGTGTGTGTTGGGTCCGCGTTCTGGGAGCTAAGATCCCACATGCCTCGTCACCAAAAAAAACAAAACATAAAACAGAAGCAATAATGCAACAAATTCAATAAAGACTTAAAAAAAAATGGAAACAATTTTCAAAGGTAAAATACAAACAATTTAAAAATCAAGCTATAAGGAGACCAGATTTCCCGTTCTAGTTTGTTTTTCTGTGATACAATTCTTCTTTATTACCTTCAGTAATAAAGGTTTATTTTATTATTTATTATTTTTATTTTTAATTTATTATATATATAGGGTATTTATAAATTTATTATTATTTTATTTATTACCTTCAGAAGCAAATTGCCAGTACACAGAATGTATGTAGTAGAGTATCTCTGCCACCACAATTGAGGATGCTGGCCTCTCAAGCACATGCACTCTGGGACCAGATCTTCCCTAAAGGCGCCAAGCTGTTGCTAGGTAAGGCAGGAAGGGCAAGGAGAAAACACAGACTGCAAATAACCAATGTGGGGGGAAGCAAGGGTAAATTCATTTGATGTTTATTGAGCACCTACTAGGCTGGGCCCTGTTAGTGGCTAAGATCTAACTATTAAGGCATACTTTCTGTTTATGGAAAGCTCCCAGTTGACTTTAACTTATGATCTTGAAATAATTTTGGACTTTGGGAAGAGTCTTAAAAGTTGTACAAATGATTTCAATATCCCTTTCACCCAGCTTGCCCTAATGTTAATATCCCATATAATCTTCATGCCAATTATTTGGTTTAAATTAAAAAAGAATTGACCTTGGTACAATACTATGAATTAACCGACACACTTTATTTATAATTTACCAGTGTTTCCACTGGTGCTCTTCTGTGAGGGGAGCCCGGGTTACATTTGCTCATCATCACGTCTCTTTGGTCTCCTGCAATCTACAACAATTTCTCGGTCTTTCCTTGCCTTTCATGATGTTGACAGTTCTGTTAGTTGACTTCTGAACAGTCATAATGGAATGCACAAATTGTTTGAGGGAACTATGTTTTTGCCTGAGGGTGGGGAGACTTCATAGAAAGATGACATTTGACCTAGTATGGAAAAATAAAGTAGGACTTTGCCGATTTATTATTTATATTTCATCTGTTCAGCTCAACATATAGTAATGGGAAGACTCTTCGGCATTGTGAATATGGCCTTGAACAAGACAGAAATGGTCTCTGCTCTTCTGCATTTTCTGAGGTATTAAATGAATCATGACAAGAGCATTGAAATTACAAAGTGGAGGGAAGGAGGATGGGGACCATTCAGCAAATGGATTTCACTTCATCTAAGGGGCAAGGGGAGATTCCCTAGAGGAAATGGCAGGCAGTAAGCTGAGATCTATTCAGACCGTAGCCAGTTAAGGGAGGACAAGAGTGTTCCAAAAAGGGGCAATAGCCTCTGCAAATGTCTGGAGTCAGGAGTACTTGTAATTTTAATTAAAACGAGTTGAGGAAGTACAGTAACTTCAAATGTGGCTTCACTGACACACACAATGGAAGGTAGTGGTGTGAAGAAGAGGCGCTCAAGGAGACTGGGAAGAGTAACTGCTGGTTACATATGAGATGAGAATTTTCAAATAAAAATAAGGCAGTAAGAGAAGACAGAGGTAGAAAAGTAAAGGATAATGGGACTGCTATATCAAACACAAAATAAAAAGCTCCATTAATTTTTTGTTTTCAGAGCTATTTGGGAAGAGGATGGCTGGTGAACAGAGAAGGGAGAAAGGCCAAGTCAATGTAAGTCTAGCAGATACAAAGGATCAAGAGACACTGAGGGTCAAGAACAATGTTGGATTACCCTTCAAGATGGCAAAGACTAGGGCATCAGCAAAAGCAGAGTAACAAAAGTAAGAAGAAAATTTTGGGAAAAATAAAGAGATTTATTATTTTCCCAAAAAGGCATCAACATCATGGGACATTGTAAGCACTCTGTTAAACTTCCTTCAACTTATTCTAACAGCTCAGCAATGTTATTATTTTGAATTGCATCACATAGAAAATGTCAGGGTTTATGGTTTCTAAATGTCCTGATCTTGACTAAAAATATAGATTCTGATGATACCCAATATCAAAACCCACAAGAACGTGAGACAGATAAAAGAGTTCAGAACACAGGTTGGCAGGAGGCATCCAGAGACTGATACACAGGGTATGGTGGGCAGACAAAAAGCCAGTGATGATCAGAAGCAAGGCTAACCAAAGAAGAAGAAAAAGTCCAGGAAAATCTCAGTCATTGAAATCAGAGAGGGAAAGGACTTCAAGGAGGCACAACAGAGAGTTTCAAGGCAGGAGGAACATTGAAAGGATCCATGTCAACTGGTCCTTAGCAGGTTAGCTGTCATGGGTGACCTTTGTTAGAATGGTTTCAGCATAGTCATATACAGGCACAAGACACTGTATTAAAACAAGCTGAGGAGGAATTTGATCTGAAGAAAGAGTGCTCTGTCTTGAAAACTCTCTCCCAGAGAGTTTTCCTAAGAGGCAAAGGCATGAGATAAGAGGGCACTGAATAAACAGTGGAAGAGGCATTTTTTCTGGAGGACACCATGTTCCTAGACCAAAGGGAAGGAGTGAGCCAAGAAGGGGTCTGACTGAAAGAGGTCTGCACATCTGCAGGGGTCCTTGGGTGAGTAGTGAAGACAGTAACTTTCAGCCATGAAGATACCTTTATTGTATGTCTAAGAGAGGTAGACAGGGGCTTTTCTGGTGGCCCAGTGGCTAAGACTCCATGCTCCCAATGCAGGGGGCTGGGGTCAATCCCTGGTCAGGGAAACAGATCCCATGTGTTGCACTGCACAACCAAAAAAGAAAAAGAAAAAAAAAAAAAAAAAGAGAGAAGTAGATGCAAGATATCTGCTTGGACACCAGCCCCTCCAAAATCCGCCCTGAAAACAAATCCCAGATTTAAGAGGACCCAAAGGAAGTCTGTAGCACCTGCAAGACTGCCTCTGCCCCTCAATGGAGTTGATAACTTTAAACGTCATTCATCACAGGTGCTAACTTAGAGCCCAGCACCAAACACCCTTCTTCCTTTTTAGCACATTCCTTGATATTTTTGCTATTTCCCTTTCTTTTAATTGTTTGCTAATACTGGCCACGGGTTTCTATTAAAAAAATTTTTTTTGCTAACTTAATGCTTTTAATCTGCTTTCCTTCATTCCTTGTCTCAGTCCATGTTCGTATTCCTTTCTCTATTTGACTACTTCGCCTGTCGGTACACGCTGATGCCTTAGCTTCTGCTACTTCCCTCACCTCCACTTCAAATGACCTCTCTCAAACCAGCCACCACACCTCACACCAGCTGCCACACCCTTCCAGTGTCCTCTGTGAAGTTGGAGAGGAGGTCACCTGCTGGGGGACAGAGAGATGACGGGGGGGGGAGGGGGGCACGTAGCTTGCTGTGAATGCTAAATCCAGGTTGGTTCAACAAATGGGGCATTCACCTGCTCAGTACTGATAAGGATTTTGAAAACTGTTCCATATGCAAAACTGGTTTCAACCTAAAATGTGTTTACAGAACAGCTCAACAGGGATGTTTCAGCATCAGCTCACATGGGCAATTTAAGGTTGAGGGCTCACATGGCCCTCGACCTTGTTGCCAGCAGTCAGTTCTGTCTCCGCACTCTACTCTTTCACTTCATCCTTTCTTAAACCCACTTAGGATATGTTGAGTGCCTACTGAATGCATTTTTTGGATCATGCAAGTAATATACTTGCATGAGAGAACTACTATCGTGGAGGTGGCAACAGAGTGTGTGGGAACAAGGTTAAAGTGTTCTTCCAAACATCTTTTGGCTCCCTTTGTTTTTTTCTATCCCCTCCCCTACCTTCTCTTTCTCTTTACTCCAGACTGTCTGTTCTAATTTAAACTACCATCTCTAGTTACCTGACCAAAAATAACAAAATGGTTCTAAGCTATTTCCATAACTGTCAAATCTCCTGAAAATGGGATCAAAGACTTTCCATAAACAGCTAGCATCCAAAATATCTCATCTCCACCACTTCAACTTCTCATAGCACCCAAGCAAATCATAATCTCTCACCAGCAATTTAATAAGTCTTCTTTTTTCAAAAAAGATGATTTTAATGTGGACCGCTTTTAAAGTCTTTATTGACTTTGTTACAATACTGCTTCTGTTTTATATTTTGCTTTTCTGGCTGTGAGGCACATGGGATCTTAGTTCTCTGACTAGGGATCAAACCCGTACCTCCTCTCCGGAAGGTGAAGTCTTAACCACTGGACCACCAGGGAGGTCCCCAAAGCGCTCTTTCAATGCGCTGCCAAGGCTGAAGGGGACTATTACTAGTATGACTGATTCAGGTAGAACATGGAGTTCCAAACAAAGAAGCACTTGAATTATGAATCTCTCTTGCTCGAAAGCAATACTCAGGCCGAGGATCCAGCTCTCCCACCTCTTCTTGCCATTCACTGGCCTTGTTTCCTCTGTCTTCTTGGCCAGTTTGCTGACAGATCTATCACCAGCCCTAACCCCCAGTTCTCACTCTCTCTCTGCCTGAAGAGGAAGCAGGGAGGGCCATCCAGACACCTGTTTCCCTCTTCAGGGTTGGATCTTCCCTTTCCTTTCTTCTCCTGGTTTATATCAAGTGTGATTTCATATTTTGGTAATGACATGGGCATATAAAACTTCCAGTTCAACCAGTCTCAGAGCCAGAAGCCAGAACACTGAGAAACCAAGACATATGAAAACCAAAAGCCCATTGCAAAAATGTTCCAGCAAGAACTGTGGAATGCATCTTACATTCTTTCCACCTCAAGAACCTATGAAATTGTGTCTGAGGGTAAACACTAACTCAGGCCTCTCCTATTTAGCATCTGGCTTTTAACCTCAGGAAATATTCTGAAGGAAAGAAAAGGTGTGAAAATGAAAGACATTAAACTTGAAATAAAGAGATTGAGAATCAAAGACCTAGAGATCAAAAAGTAAACCAAAGAAACCTTCGAAGTTTAACTTTCAAGATCAGTGATTCTTAAACTGTATTCTTCAGAGATGCTTTAAGAACTAAGTGATTGTTAGGTCTCTAACTCCACTTAACCAGAGCAGCAACATTTTTATTTCTTTCACATGTCAGACTTCAACCTGAAGGAGCAGTTCTGCAGCTTGTAAAAAAAGTTTAAAAATCTTATTTCAAACTGCATCTCTTCATGCATTCATCCATTCAACAAACATCTGTTGAGCATCTCTGTGACAGGCACTGTGCTAAGGCGTGGAGACATAAAAATAAGTTACACATGACTGCTGTCCCCCAGAAGTTCTTCCTGGAGATGGGAAGATAGACAAAGGATGCAAAAATCGGGGCAGAATGTGACTGGGTGCTATGAGGGGGGAAAACAGGGGACATTGAGATTAAACTAAACAGATGCTGTAACATCTGGAAACTGGCTTGGAAATTGACTTTGAAACTCTGCTTAGATATATCCAGTGGTGGGTAATTCTACAAGGTAGCCAATTCTATTTTTACCACTTGTAATTATTAGCAATTTTCCGCTTTAAGGTTGAAATCTATGTTCCCGTGGCTTCAATCCATCGGCTCTAGTTCTATCTCTAAGTCTACATAGATGGGTCTGTTAACCCTTTCCACAAAATTGCCTTTAAAGATTCGAGTTCAGTCATCACCCCCTTTTCTGGACTCTCTGCTCTCTAGGTATACAGCTCCATTTATACCAATTGTATTATAGCTTCATGTGAAAAAAAGGGAGAGAATTTGGGGAGAATGAGGACTCGATGAAATCATTTTTCTCTACGTGAAAACTTTGTTTTTTGGGGGATAGCTTTAAGAGCGGTCCTGGTACTATCATGGAACAAGAAAAAATATGTAAACTGAAATTAGACATAATAAAATGTGACTGCAGACTGTGAATGCTCATTTTTCTTAATAATTAACATTCAAAATTAATGGAAATCTACACGGCTGAGCGACTGAACTGAACAGCATGACAAAAAACATATAAGAACATACATTAAAATGGTTTACTGATGTTAAGTTACAACACATGACACGTTTAAGGTATTGGCCATCATCAAAATGCACAGCTCAATATGCTGTTGAAAAGCAGAATGAACATAAGAGTACCAACAGTTCCCATCAATGCCTTCATGAGCATCTGAGTTCTGCTGCTTGAGATAACTATGTCTTGGATTTTCACCAAATAAACCTATACCAGGAAGTAATCTAGGAAGATCAATCTACAACAAACAAGAAAGTAATATTACCTACTTTTGTAGATTTCATAGCCAGAATCTATTTTTCATTAAAATTTTACTTTTATTTTTAATTACTTTTTAACTATTGAAACCTTTAGAAAATCACCATGCTTAAAAAAAAAATTCCAAACTGTTCTACATATGTAATTTTATAAAGTATTTTGGTATTTCTTTCTCTTTTTAACTTCAATCTCTGTGCATGATAATTTTGCTAGCTAATGAATTAAGCTTTGAAGGCCAGTGTGAAATCTAACACACACATAACTTTACCTCCATGAAAAAATTTATCAGTTAAAACGTTTTGAAGATAAATTTTCTGTGAACACAGGCTGCATAAGAAGTATCTTTCACTGTTAACATAAAATTTAAGTGCCACCTGCTTCCAAGGGAATTGAAGTAGTATATAGGCCTGTTTAAATAAAAAGCATATGTAGATATTACTATGGTGTATATTAAATTTGACTTTGATCTTTCTGGCAGTCTGGGCAAAAAGGAAAACATGAAAGAATACTTAATTGTACTTGATGCTTCTGATAAGATCAAATATTCAAGGGATTTTTTTTTTTAAGGAAAAAAACAAACATTTTTACTGTTAAATTCCAGAGTTTATCAAGATGTATTAATCAAGGAAATTTAAACAAGGAACACTTAGTAATACCACATCTTCAACAAAAATACACAGTAAAAGGCCGGAAAACAATCCCAATAATCTCATGTGTGACATAGATGTGTAAAATCTGATGGCATAGTATTAATGCCATTTAGTGAGGGTGTTTTAATGGAGAATGAACTCCCCTGGTGGCTCAGTGGTAAAGAACCCACCCAACAATACAGGAGACGTTGGTTCGATCCCTGGGTTGGGAAGTCCCCTGAAGAAGGAAATGGCAACCCATCTAGTAATCTTGCTTGGGAAATCCCACAGACCTAGGAGCCTGGCAGGCTACAGTCCATGAGGGTGTGAAAGAGTTGGACACGACTTAGAGACTAAATAACAACAGATCAATTGATATTGAAATCTAGTCTACTAAGCAGATAATTTCTTTTCATTCTTGTCATCAAAAAGGCATTTAAATACTGGTTTTGAAGCAGAGACAGACTAACAGACATAGAGAACAGACCTACGGTTGCCAAGGGTTGGAAAGGTGGAGGAGGGATGGATTGGGAGTTTGGGGTTAGCAGGCACAAACTATTATACATAGAATGGATAAACAACAAGGTCCTACTGTATAGCACAGGGAACTGTATTCAGTATCCAGAGATAGCCCATAATGGAAAATAACATTAGGAAGAATGTATAACTGAATCACTTTGCTGTACCACAGAAATTAATATAACATAAATCAACTATACTTCAATTTTAAGAAAGAAAGATAAATATTGGTTTTGAAGAATCATCATCAGGCTGGGTGTGATAATGATAATAGCCAAGACTTACATGCTGTACGTCATGGTACACTCATGTTAGGTCATTAAATTCTCATAACAATCCTAAGAGACTGGTATTATTACTGCCACCTCTGTTTAACCAATGAGGAATGGTTTATGGACTACAGAAGGACACTATTAGAAATAAGGAGATCTTTTCTTTCTCTCTAAATTTTAACCATTTTTCTCATTGTGCAAATAGCAAATTCTGGGATTGTAAGTGCTTTTAATTTGATCTATGATATCTATCTCAAAGACTGTGGGAGGCAAATAATCAATAATGCTGGCTTCAGGCATGATAAGCTAAATCCTTCTTCACTACTTAGCTCTTTTGGGATTTCTTTGTTTGTTTTTAACAATACTGGTAAAGGTTATAAATATTCTTGAACAGGCATTTTCCTTTTGATTGATTCAATTTATTATGTCTAGAAACAATTCTTGACCTTTATTTTCTTTGCACCACATTCAACAGATGAGGTTCACATATGACATATTCCCAAAACTCAACATATTTTTGACAAAACCAAATCTGATAAAATAAACTGAAAGTATGATAGCATTTTTGCTATGGTATTTATAAAAGTATTTTATAGGCATATGGGTCAAGAAACTGCAATTTTCAAGACCTCAAAATTTTGTCATTTTATGCAGAAGAAAATGAATAGTTACTACTATTTCAAAGTATATATTGATTCAATGTGAGGTTATTTTCCCAAAGCTATTCTACAGGTAAGTTGATTAAACAAAAGGTATACATTGAAGAATAAACATAAAAAAATAGTGTCTTGTTTTTTCAAATCACATAGAACTTACAGATTTTTAAACTGTAATGAGTATAAATCATGTTTTTGCAAATAACACTTGCATCATTTTTCCTGCTGTTCTGCTAATAATTGTGATGTAGACATTAATATACCAAGCAATTATCAAAACTTTTACCGGTACAACAACAATAACCACAGAGGATTGGCAACTCATGTTCTACTTGTTTCTATGCTACTCTTTTTCTTCTACCCAAGAAAGAACATCATAAAGCAATTAGCAGTATCATAGGCATAAATCAGAATCTAAATAAAAAAGACAATCATTAGAAAATCCTGGGATCTGTTACGGCATCGTTGATCAGTTGGTATATCATATCACAGTGTGTAAGGCATGTCTGTATTAAAAACTGCCCTTGGAGAGGGCTGCCCAGCCCAGCTTCTCCTCCATGAGAAGTTTGGTGGCTCGCAGACTGCATAATGATCATGACCCCACGACCTGAAAGCCGAGGAAGCTGCATGCACCTTGGCTTGAGAAAAACAAATACCAGGGCGCTGACGGTGGATCTAATCAGAAAGCTAAATCAAAATCAGATTAAAGCTGAGAAAGAAAACAAGCCTTCCTATTTTATGAGAGACATAAAGCATGCCTCTGGATGTCCCAGTTTGTATCTCCCAATTTACCCCATCTTCGGGAAATTCATTTCCTAAACTCCAGGCCCTCTACATGAAGTCCCATTGGAACAAGACCAGCACCTTGCCTTTGAGATGCCCATCCTCACATGTTCCAAGTAAACTGTCTTAGCCACTGTAAGGAATAAACATCCTAAAGAAATTTACTGATTGAGAAAAAATACTGTCATTTTCTTTTTGGCAAAATCTTACTTATTTGGCAAAGGCTTACTAACTGGAGTAACACCCTGAGAATCAGACTAGCTTAATTGCCTGTGCGTCCCGAGGAAGGAGCTCTAGTGAGAAAGTGTATGGATTTTCCAGACAAAGCCATCTGGAGATGGAAGAGGGGGGTTGTCTAGACAAGAAGACAGCTAGCTCTTGGAAAGAAAAACAAAAAGTCTGTTGTGGCAAAGGGGAGTGAGACAGAAAAAGGGTGAGATCACACAGAGCCCATGTTCTCTGCAGGCCCGGGATGTGGGTGGGCATTAAACAGTACAGCAGCCTGGATAGAGCTCTCATCCTGGCACCGTGTGCCAACCAGGCAGGTGCCCGAGATCTCCCAACCGGGAAGCTTCTTCGTATGGGGTTTTCAGTGAATGAGGAAGATATTAAATGGGGTGAATTAGGGTGGGGTTGACGTCTCGTATGCTGGATAACTAGCGAGGCAAGCTGCAAGCCTGACTTTTCCTCAGGATTGTTTCCTGCTGCTCCATAAACAAAGCTGACGAGTTAACGGTGTGGGCCAAACGCTGGGCTTGGCACGGAGGGTGAGACCAAGTCTAAGCCCGTCTACCCTCCGGTGGTCCTGCACCTATTAACACTCAATCAAAACTGGAAGCAGGGATTCCCTGGCCACCCAGTGCTGAAGACTCAGTGCTTCCGATGCAAAGGCTGCCGGTTTGATCCCTGGTCAGGGGAACTGAGATCCTACAAGTCCCCTGGTAAGGCCAAAAGCAAAAACAACAAAAACTGGGAGCAAAGTGTGAAGAAGGATACAGAACACTCTTTCCGCAGAAGCCCTTTGCGAAGGACCAATGTTGCCAGAAGGCACCTGGCAAATACTTGAGGGTAGGCAGGAAGGGTAGGTGGTTGGGGACCTACTGAGCTTTGGCTGAACACCGTGGCACCCCAGGCATGTGCACACAATGGGTACCCGCTCTACCTATTAAACCATGTTATAAGAAAGCCTCATAAAAAAGGAAAATGGTAAATGAAATGATCTTTTAAATTCACAACTAAAAGACAAAGTGTCCTATGTGATGTTTTAGGACATGACCCCCACAAATGACAAAGGGATATCTGTATGGCTGCCCTCTCAGGGTCTGGGATGTCCCTATTTGGAGAATTTGAGAGCCAGCATCTGTGTATTCACACTCCCCTCCACCCACACACAGTTTAGACCTAATCAGGTCGAGGCATGTAGAGCTCACGTCCCCTGGGAGGTACTGATTTTGTACAGACAACAGTCTCAGCACCTTCCAGCAACCCCCCTTGGAAGCTGCCCGTGTACTATAAAGTGCCTTTCATGTTTAAAATATCCCACCTTCAAACAAAAAAGTATTAGAAGTGTTATGTTTTTTAACAGGCAAAAATACACATACTTCAAAATCTCACATTCCAACAAGTTTCTTAGGCGATTTTTAAAAAAAATAGAGTGCTTAAAAATCTTTATTTCTTTCATTTTACAAAAATGTTAAGGGAGCCACCATCAGAAAAAAGTCAAGAAAATCTAGGAAATGAAGATTTGGGTAAAGAAAAAAATCTTAACATTAAATAGAGTTTCTTCTACATGCCCTTTGGCCTAGGATCAAATGGTATTTACTTTACATGGAAGCCTGATATTGTGAAGAGATAATTTATATCACCCTTGCTGTGTTAAAATTAACTCTGTTCAGCACAAGATAGGAAGATAGCACACAGTGCTAGGAATATATCTTTATAAAATACATCAGCATAGGCTTTGGTTTGTTTGTTTGGTTAAAGCTAGAAAGTATATTTTCCTTACAAATGTTCCAAGTTTCAAGATTTATTTTCAAGAGATATGAAACATGTCTAGAGGATTTACAAAATTTAATGTAGAGAGGGATTTCTGGGAGTCTACAATAATCTTCAAATTGCATCCCATATATTTAAAGAATACTTTTGAGTTCATCTCCTGTTTTATTTATGCTTATTTTTAACCTTTCTATACTTTATCAGCATAGCCCTAATTCATGACACACTCACAAGTTGCCATTCTGATCAATAAAAAAACAACAAAGCTCAGTAATCAATAATCTCTATGCTATCCTAACACATGGTTTCAAATACAGTACCTCCTGCAAAGCAAAGAGTTTCCCAATATTGTGAAGGCACTTTCCTTATTCCAGAAAAGAACTGTTGAGTAACAGGAGAGTAAAAAAATATCATCAAATAGGATCTACTCTTAATTGCTTATGGTAAAACTATGCCATGATGCCTATTGAGCATAAATCAGGGTTTATAATTGTATATTTTCATGATAATTAAAGTATGACATTAATTGATAAACGTAAGGTAAAGACATGATTTCCTTTATCACATGCCAAGTGCACTGCTTTAATCATTATTTATCCAACACCTAAAATCTGCCAGAGGGGAAATTTACTGCATTAATTTCAATCACAAGACATTTTAAAGAATGTTCTGAGCCACATTTAATACATCATTTCAATTTCCCCTGTTTTCTCAGAATAATTCTTCTTAAATCAGATATTCTAGGAAACATTAAACTGGACCAATTAAGTCATTTTATATAATGTTCCCTCTGGTGTTTGTAATTTTCAGAATAATTACTCATCTCTCTCTTTATATCTCTGAATCAAAACTACTTAGTTTAACTGTATTAGTCAGGGTTCTCCAGAGAAACAAAACAAAAAGGATGTGCACAGACAGACAGACCCCTCTATAGACAGAAAAAAAACCTGTGACAAGTAATTGGCTAACACAGTTGTACTGTTAGTCACAAGACCTGAGGTGAGTCATCAAGCTGCAGACCTTGGAGAGCTGATGGTGTAGTTCTAGTCTGAACCCAAAGACCTGAAAACCAGGAGAATCAAGGGTACAGCTCCAGGCCAGAAGGCCAGCAGACTCAAGATGCCGGAAGAACATCCAAAGTTTCCACCCTCAGTCTGAGCCTGAAGAAAAGGAAAAACCCGCCTTCCATGTCAAGGGCAGTCAAGCAGGACGAATTCTCTCTTACTCATACTCATGGGAGGATTGGCCATTTTTTCTATTCAGGCCCTCAACTGATTTGATGCAGCCCACCCAGAGTAGGGAAGGCAGTCTGTTTTACTCAGTCTATGGATTTAAATGCTAACCTAAGCCAAAACACCATCACAGAACCATCCAGATTCATGCTTGACCAGACATCTGGGCACCCTGGTGGCCATACAAATTGTATGGTCACCCATACAAATTGACATAAAATTAATCATCAGACCAAACAATGATGTCCCACGAATGCTACCTTTTATTCTGTTCAGTTCAGTTCAGTCACTCAGTCGTGTCCGACTCTTTGCAACCCCATGAACCGCAGCACAGAGTCCACCCAAACCCATGTCTATCGAGTCGGTGATGCCATCCAACCATCTCATCCTCTGTTGTCCCCTTCTCCTCCTGCCCTCAATCTTTCCCAGCATCAGGGTCTTTTCAAATGAGTCAGCTCTTCACATCAGGTGGCCAAAGTATTGGAGTTTCAACTTCAACATCAGTCCTTCCAATGAGCACCCAGGGCTGATCTCCTTTAGGATGGACTGGTTGGATCTCCTTGCAGTCCAAAGGACTCTCAAGAGTCTTCTCCAACACCACAGTTCAAAAGCATCAATTCTTCAGCACTCAGCTTTCTTTATCGTCCAACTCTCGCATCCATACATGACCACTGGAAAACCCATAGCCTTGACTAGACAGACCTTTGTTGGCAAAGTAATGTCTCTGCTTTTGAATATGCTGTCTAGGTTGGTCATAACTTTCCTTTCAAGGAGTAAGCCTTTTAATTTCATGGCTGCAGTCACCATCTGCAGTGATTTTTGGAGCCCAGAAAAACAGTCAGCTACTGTTTCCACTGTTTCCCCACCTATTTGCCATGAAGTGATGGGTCCGGATGCCATGATCTTAGTTTTCTGAATGTTGAGCTTTAAGCCAACTTTTTCACTCTCCTCTTTCACTTTCATCAAGAGGATCTTTAGTTCTTCTTCACTTTCTGCCACAAGGGAGGTGTCATTTGCATATCTGAGATTATTGATATATTTTCCCCCAATTCTCCCAAATTTTGGAGTTTTGGAGGACTGCAATGTTTCCAAACAACAGTTATTCTAAATTATTCAGAAAAACCTTCCTTTCTCATATTTTTAAAGTTCCATATTATTTATGTTAGCTGCCTCTCACAATAAAGTAGTGATATCCTCAAGACAAACTAAAAGAAAGTGTTAAGCCTAGATTTAAATACCAATCTTCATTTGGAAACTTGTCCCAAGCTTCCAGGATATCATTAAAGATATCAGGTAAAGACATTTTATAAAAATGTAAAATGAGTAAGAATACATGAATAAATTAATACAAATGTCACCGAATCTTATCATTTAACCCTTTAGAGCCTTATAACAACCTCACAATGTATACAAAAAAATGAACCACAAATACTGAACATCCATCATGAATAGTTCATAAATGGGTGAAGCCACACAGTCATTTGAGCTTCAGGCTCACTAGGGGCTGAACCTCTGTCATCACTATGATTCATGATCTGACTTTTTACAGTTTCAGAAAAGCAGCTTTGTTTGGTTCCCCCATGCTGTAATGTGTACAATGGAATGGATTCACATGAATCTGATGAGAAAGAAACCCATTTAAATCCTAAATCATCAACTATTTACGTGTAAGGTATCGTTTGACCCAAGAACTAGAGACATCTCACTATGGAACGGGTCTTTGCTGGTGGCTGGGGGCTGGGGGGGGTGGGGGTGGGTATTCACTTGAAAGCCAAGTTGGCAATTGGCAGTTGGCCTGGTGAGAACAGAAGAGAGCACAGATTATGCTGTTCCTTAGGGAAGCTGAGCTGAGTAGCGGAGCCCTCTCTACCCTGGGGACATATTTTTGTGGAAAGAGCAGGATGACTCACAATAATCAGAACGCCGGCCCTCTGGGCAGCGCTGGAGAAAACCTGCAGAGTTTCTCCCTGCAAGCCCCTTTTCTTTTCTAGACTGCACAGGAACTTGTCCACACTTCTTACCTCATTCTCCTTCATTCTGGCTTACGTAATAGACTGTTGTCTGTTTCCTAATAATATCAAGGGAGGCACCTCAATGACACCAGTGTAATGAAGCAAGAATTTGGTCTGGGGCTTGATTTCACCCTCAGAGAATTACCTCAATTATTCATTCCAATGAGAGGATAAGGACAGCAAGTAAACCAGAAATATGTGTCACCGTGCATAATATTGATATACCTCTCCACCAGACGAGGATGGAGGAGGCAGTAGACATTAAAATAAGGAAAAAGACTGGATGTGTTAAGGAACTATTAACAGATTTTTTTAAGTCTTATATACAAAAACACCTTAAGTAAAATCTACCTTGGTAAAGCTAAAATATTTCTGGGTGAAAATATTTATTTGTACCTTGGAGATACTACATAAACTTACTCAAATAACGTCAATTAACCAGAAATATTAGATGAGCAAGCAATTATCAGTAATATAAATCCAATGGAGATGATATTTTATAGATATATAAAGAAATTTTATATAAATGGGTTATTTGCTTGTACATTCAATTTTGGCAATTATAAATCAATTCGACTCATAAAGCCCATAAAGATTATCAAAAATTAGGATGAAGCAAGAAAAAAATTAAGTTATCCCAAAATGCCAAAATTTTTTCAAAATTTATTTCCTTTTTATATATTTGGCTGTACCCGGTCTCAGTTGCAGCCCTCAGGATCTTTGCTGCAGCATATGGGATCTAGTCCCCTTACCAGGGATCAAACCCAGGCCGTCTGCATTGGGAGCTCAGAGTCTTAACCACTGGACCACCAGGGAAGCCCCCAAAATGCCAAATTTTATTTGACTTAGATTAAAATTAATGTTTCAGTTGTCCTGGAACTGTCAACGCATGTTCTCCTCCATCTGTATTAATGCAGGATGTCAGTAATTTACTCTTCACCTCTCTGGTGTCCCCACTCTGCTGTTTACCCGGCTTCATGTCTCCCAGCCCACTACTGTCATCACCCCTGTGCATTCACCCTTGGCCCTTCTCCCTCAACAGTAGGATCACTTGATTACACCCAAACCTCTCTCTCCCCCAAGTAGCTGAATTAGCTCAAGAAAAACCCACTAACACGGTAACAAGGCACATGTTATATCCGTGTCCCCAAAGCTCAAAAGGCACTCAGCACCATCTGGTGACTCTCAGAGATACCAAGAAAATTTGTCCTGAGTGAAAAGTCCCTTTAGGGAAACAACGGAATAAACTCAAAGACTAAGAAGGCCTGTTGGTGTCTAGATCAGAATCATCTCCCTATCACTGATCACTCAGTATTTTCATGGTTTTAGGGCAAAAAATTATATTAATTCATAAATATTTTACTCATTGGTGAGCACGAATAGCCTCTTCACAGCTTATCAGTGTCCATGAGGGTTACCTGCTCCCCTGCTGAGACTCCCACTTATTCTGGGTTTAACAGTTTCCACCTCTCCAACACCCCTGTCCCATCATCAAACAATGGGAATTCAACAGTGGGCTCCATTCATGTGGCATAAGGCACAAAAGGACTCCTCAGAATGCACTGTGGCATACTGTTACTTGGGGCGAGGATGCATCCTATCATCCCCTTTCATTTGGTATGGCACAACCCAGCCTCTGAACACCAGCACCCAGACTGATAGGAAATGAGGGGAATGAGATGCCCTGATGTTACCATGAAAGGCAGGTGACACGTGCAGCTTCGCTACCAATCATGAGACATCACTTGCCACCCTGAGGGAAATGAGAGATGAGTTCGGAAGTCTTTCAGCTCATACGACCATTTATAAGAGCAAAGAAAACACTGCCAGAGCCTCCCACCTGATATGTCATCCTGAAAGACAGGCAAAATATCCAGGAAAACCATTTCCCATAAATCCAGGATGTGTCAGCTGCCTAAAGCCCCATGCAAGACTTCACACACAAGACTGACAAAGGGGACTGCTCCTAGCTCCTGGCTCTGGGCCCGTGGTTATTGACACGTTGATACATAAGAACAAGACAATCCCAGAAAGACCATCTGAAGGAACCTGGGCTGCCTCCCAGCCAGGCTTCTGAGTAATTCCTTCCCATCTTCATTTCTAATTCCTACCTACACCTATGTGTTCACCCCCAGGCCCTGTGCACTTCTACCTCCCAGTGCTACTGACCTGGCCACACTGCAGACTCCCTGGGTGACTCCCACCTCTAATCACACCCCATCACTTGTTTGTCCCCTTTGGGGCAGGAGATAACCAGGACCGAAAATGCAAATTATCAATTTGAACCTGCTTAAAACTAGACAGAGAGACCAGAAGCTCAATCTGGGGGCACTTCAACATTTGAAGGATCAGTTCTAGAGATCTAAAGGTATTATTTTTTCCTCAGCTCTCTTCAACAGGTCCTTATGATTTCAGGTTATCTTTAGTTTCTTCCCCTGTCACTATCAAGTAGCTACAGAGGCTCCTGCTAATTTTTCCACTTGCCTACCATCTGAAAGAAAAGAGAATTAGAAAAAGGACCACTGCTTCCAAGAACTGCTGCTGCTGCTGCTGCTGCTAAGTTGCTTCAGTCACGTCCGACTCTGTGCGACCCCATAGAAGGCAGCCCACCAGGCTCCACGCTTCCAAGAAGAGAAGTACAGAAAATTATTAACCTGAAATAAATAAACTGTGTTCATTTCA
This sequence comes from Ovis canadensis, assembly GCF_042477335.2. NCBI lineage: Eukaryota > Metazoa > Chordata > Mammalia > Artiodactyla > Bovidae > Ovis > Ovis canadensis. The sequence continues at coordinate 158,683,007 of NC_091247.1, read as the reverse complement.
AAAGTGTTTACTTTCCCCTATCTTTTTAGAAAGGATGTAGCTAGTTTATATTTCATTTGGAAACCAACTGTTTATAAGGAAAACCAAGGACTGTGAAATTCTCTTTGGGAAAGAATGTAAAAGACCAATTAATAAATACACAGAACAATCAGCAGTAACCACTTTTTTAATATACCCAGTTTCCCTGCCTCTGGAATACATCAGTAACCCTAGAACAATGTACATAGTGCTAAGCTTGTACTGGGGGGAAAAAAAGGAGGAAGCATCCATTTCTTTTGCCCTTTTTTCTCCTCTATAAAATCAGAACTCCATGGCCCTGTGTCATATTAAAATAAAAAACAATAGCAGCAATTTACATTCTAAACTTGTGAGAGAATTTCACAATGTACCTATCCGATGTCTAATTTTCATCTCAAGTTTCCAAATGTTGGGTGTACAACACAAGGTTTGGGAATAGAAAAGTGTTGCAGAGACTGCAATTGTTCTCAACATACCTCTTTTCTTTGTTTTTCTTTAAAAGCAGATTACCATATTGTTATGGGTGGCAATGTAACTGAGTTTTTAAAAATCTATAATTCCCAAACTCCCTTTATGAAGGAAAATATAAAGATTTGAACAAATGTCATTGACAGGCTTCTGGAAAATGCTGTTCAAAGGGTTGACAGCCTTCATCTTTCTCCCTCCTGCTCTCTGGAAAGTGGACATGATGGCCAGAACTCCAGCAGCTATCTTGTGAATGGAGGTGACCTTGAAAATGGAAAGCCTGGCCTAAGAAGAACGGAACAAAATAATAGAAACAGTTGAGCCACTGATTTTGTGTGTGTGTGTGTGTGTGTGTGTGTGTGTGTGTCACAGAAGTCCTGAGTCAGTATGGGTTAAGAGGCCAGACTCTGGATGCAGAAAAGACCAGGTTGGAACCCTGTCCACTCTCTGAGAAACCTTGGGGAGATTCCTTACCCTGCCTAAGCTTCAACTCATCTATAAAATGGAAACAATTGTATCTGTACTTCATGAGCTTTTGAAAGGATTAAAGGAGATAAATGTTTTGCATGCTGATGCCTGGAACCTAGAAAGCACTGAAACAACGTTAGTTCCTACTGTAATCAAGTCTATCTGTCATAGTCACCATAAGGTAAAGAGCCTGATAAACTGGAGGCACATAATAAACATTTGCTGAATGAACTATCCATTAAAACAAATTCCATTTAAAATCTAGGGGAAATCCCTGGAAAATAAATTAAGCCCGTATTACAGGTAAAGTTATACACATATGTCTGTGTAATTTATCCAGAGGTGCACCATAAGCCAGCAGAGACGATCACATTTTCTGATTTTTTTTGCCTTTTTCTAGGTGACAGACTTGGTATTGTTAGGTAGTTAAAATAGGAGACAGGAGTCCAGAATGGCGGTGCCTAAAAGATATGGGAGGGAAAAGCCCGTGAAAATAGAGAACAAAGGAAGGTCCAAGGACCAGAGTGAGGACCTCAGGTAGAACAAACACTCTTGGCTAGCCCAATTTACACAGGGCAGGCCCAGGGGGAGGAAAAAACATACAAGAAGAGGAGCCAAAGGGCCAGGGGTCTCTCTCTCTCTCCAGGGCGCTGGCATGCTGCCCCACTCTCTTCTCTTCGTGTCTTTGGGTTGACATGCCCTCACGCCTCAAGGATGGATTTTTCTGCTATTTTCTAAATAAAATAGAGCTGTAACAAGAAGCTGTAACATTGATCTGTCTAAGAGCTATAACACGGTCTGTTCAAGACCTGAGAGCTATAACATGGTCTGTCCAAGACCCGAGAGCTATAACACGGTCTGTCTGAGAGCTATGCCACGCCGAGGGCTCTAATGTCCGTAGCCTCAAATTTTTGTTTGGAGGAGATAGAACCGAGGAGAAAATATTCGCCTGACAGTATGAAGATGTGCTTGGCTGATTTGAACAGTGATCTTGGGACTTTCCTGGCGATCCAATGGTTAAGACTCTGAGTCCCCACTGTACCCACTGCAGGGCTTATGTTCAATCACTGGTCAGGGAACTAAGATCCCATGTGCCTAGTGGTGCGGTCAAAAACAAACTGATAGGGCATTTATGTGAACAAGGTTCACCTCTTGTCAAACAAAGCAATTTAAAAAGAGAAAACAGGTATCTCGTATTTGTCAGGCGAGTGTACGCTCCTCGGTTCTGTGTCATCACAACAAAGATGTGGAATGACGGACATTAAAGTCCTCGGCGTGTCACAGCTGTCGGGTCTTGGACAGACCGTGTTATAGCTCTTAGGCAAATCAGTGTTACAGCTCCTTGTTACAGCTCTATTTTATGTATATAATAGCAGGAAAATCCATCCTCAAGGCGTGAGGGCATGTCGACCCAAAGACGGGAAGAGAAGAGCGCCCCAGCACGCAGGAGAGAGAGCCAGAGAGAGAGAACCCCGGCCATTTGGCTCCTCTTTTTCATGTCTTTTCCTCCCCCTGGGTCTGCCCTGTGTAAACTGGGCTAGCCAGGAGTGTTGTCTGTTCTATCTGAGGTCCTCACTCTGGTCCTCGGACCTTCCTTTGTTCTATTTTTGCGGGCTTTTCTCTTCTTTGTCTTTTAGCCACCGCCATTCAGGACTCCTGTTTCCTTTTCTAACTACCCACCATATTGAACTGAGAGAATGCTGAGACATACCACAAAGCAAATGATGCCAGCTCAGAAGAGAAGCTGTATAAAAGTCAATACAACAACATAAGAAGTTTCCCCTTCAAAATATAAGTAAATGCTACTATAACTGACATTATTTTAAAAGAAATGGTGAGACTCTTACTTTTCTAACAGGTTTGGGGCACTTGAGAAGGTAAGTAAATAAATCCACAGAATGCTATGAGTTCAAGAAACAAAGAAACCATGCCAGAAGAATTTTTAAATCACCACCCCATACACAAAAGCAAAGATGTTAAAAAAAAAAAAAAAGCTAAGTAAAGATCTACACGAACACAGTGATGCCTCAAGTGACACAAAATGTAACAGTACCAATGAAATGGGTTTAGGACAGATCACCAAAGCCAAAGTACCCAAACTTAACATCAGTTTGGTCAGGAACGGCACTCAGGAAATAATTATTTTGAAAAAGGAAGTATGCATGGCCTGTGGGAAGTATAATGCGATGTCCTTCTTATATCGCAAAGTAGAGTGAACGAATACACACTGAGGTTTCATTTGTCTGGGTCATTAGAGAGGGTAAGGATGTCCTGGATGTCCTAAAACCATAGGATTATAGTTAAATCTGTCTGAGAAATTTTCTGAACTATATGAATAGACGGCATGAAGGTAGGAATTATGAATGAATAAACTGACTAAAAGTATTAGACACTTTAATATTGGAACAATGATAACAGGTATTCTAAGAAGTAAACTGATAGACTCCTTAACACAGGCGACTAAAGCAGCATTTCAAAGGCATGCTCCCTTCCTCAAGGTCAGCAAAGTCATTACCCCACCAAGCACTTCAGGAGGAGTCACCGAGGGGGTTTTGTTTAAAATTCTCAGTGTTATACAGTGTTACCAGTCCTCTGACAATAACTTCAGTCTTTTACACATAACAATGTTCTCCACCACCTAAGGAGATTGCTACTTTAATTTTTTTTTTCCTTATTCCAAATGGCCCATTAGTGAAATAAAGGCCTATTCAATACTTGCAAGAACCCCCATGGCTCCAAGCTAAGCTATTGCCTAAAATCAAACTTTTAAAATAAGCCTGCTGCTCTCAGTTCTCCTTTATTTCCTCACAGGGTTGAAGTTCAGTTGAGAAACCTGAGTTTGGGTTCGGCCTCTCCCGCTTACCAGCACTGAAGTCGCATGTCCTCACCCTGCTTGTCTGGTCCCATGTTTTCCATCTGCAAGATGGGAGGGTTTGATTAAATGGTCTTTGAAGTTCTTCCCAAAGACACTGTCAAGCTCTTCTACGTGATTTTAGATGTGCATTTGCATATTTGATTGGTAGACCTTGAGGTTATCTACTTTCAGACATAAGAAGGCAATGCTTTTAGGTGTGAAGTCTCTTCCTGTGTTCTCTGAATAACCGATTCTTTTTTTTTAACATGGAATATTGAGTCAAAGTGCATTTCACTCGGTTACATTTTTCCATTAGAAATATGCTTGCCATTAAAATCACACAGCACTAATATTATCACAAACCATACCACTAAAGCAAAGAAAAAAATAAATTCATGAAGGCACAGTTGGATATGAACTATTTAATCCAATCATGATGTTTCTGTAAATCTGTTTAGATGGCTCGCCATTTATTTGCTCATTCATTCATTCACTCATTATTTATTGAGTGTGTACCATGTGTTAGGTGCTGTGCTAAATTTTATATTTATAATAGTTTTATATTTAGCACAGCACTTAGACACATGGTACACATTCAATAAAATTTTTAAATCCTTCTAAGGCATAGATATCACCCAACTCATTACATTATGTTAAAGTCTCTGAGATTTCTTGACATCAGAAGACCCTCACTATATGCTAATATCCTCCAGGGGAGAAAGAATTGGTTTATCCCCTCAGACTTCTTACCTTACAGAACCTCAACTATTCATCCCCATAACTGGACTTCTGTTATACATGTCTCTTTTATGCCATGATCCTTTCAGAAATTGTTAATGATTCTGGTTCCAATGAACACTTCTTCCAATAAATGCGTGTAGTAAGGTTAGCATGTGTCAAGTGGCCTGTTGGGTGTCAGACACACACAGCGAACACAGCAGTGGGGTAACCATGCTGTAGACTGATCACTGAGCAGATGCTGATGAAAAGTGTGTAAGGTGAGCAGATACTGATGAAAAGTGTGTAAGATCAGTAAGATGTGTCCCTATGTTCTTGGCCATTCTCATCACTATTACTATTTATTTATGTGACTGTCCTGCGGCTTTGAGTTCTTGAAAAACAGTAGGAACTCGTAAATACTTTCTAAATGAAAACGTTCATTTAGAAAGGTCTAAATTTCTGTTTCTGATCACAAGGATATTGCTAACTCCAAAGAAGGTGGCTGCCACCAGTAAAGAACAAATGAGCACTCATTATCAAAACATCTTCAGACATTTCTGTGGACATCTGCCTCATAGGCGTGGTTGCCTTCTAGTACGCATCCTCCCCTTCCCCTTTCCTAATGGAGCCATGATTTAGTTCAAGCCTCCCCCTCTCAATGTGGCCCATAGTTCTCAGAGGAAGCCGATCCTATCCCAGATCCAAGGCTGAGTCTAGACAACGTACTCTTTCCGTGGTCATCTCAATGACCTTGGTGTTGATGGTTCAGAAGTAAGCATATACCTAAGTCAACCAGTCAGACCGAAGGAAATGATTTTTAGTCTATGGCCAGAGAAGTAGTCCTTTCTTCCACTATAATTAGGGACAACTGCTGCAATGGCACCCCACTCCAGTACTCTTGCCTGGAAAATCCCATGGATGAAGGAACCTGGTGGGCTGCAGTCCATGGGGTCGCTAAGAGTCAGACAGGACTGGGCGACTTCACTTTCACTTCTCACTTTCATGCATTGGAGAAGGAAATGGCAACCCACTCCAGTGTTCTTGCCTGGAGAATCCCAGGGTCGGGGGAGCCTGGTGGGCTGCCATCTATGGGGTCACACAGAGTCGGACACGACTGAGGTGACTTAGCAGCAGCAGCAGCTGCCAGTGGCGTCAATTATCTCGTAACCATGGTGGGAGCTAGCTTTTAGAAAAAGGGTGACATGGAGACCAGAGTAGATCTGAGATATTAGAAAAATGAAGACAGAACTGTCCAACTTCTGGCTTCCAGTGTGATTATATATCTGTTTATTATTTACAGCATTTTAAGTGGAGTTTTTCGTTGCCTATAGTTAAAAGTATCTTGATAAAATCCTCTGGAAGCTATTTGTTGAACTCCACATTATGGGAAAAGAAATGTGCTTTTAGAATACAAGAATGCATTTAAATTTAAATTCTGACCAGAAGGGCAGAATATCTGCTCCAAGACCCAGCTAGAGAATGAAGAATCCATGTTTATTGCTGTAAAGTCCAAACAACATTTACTATTAATAATTTATAAGGTTCTTTTCCCTCTGTCAAAATTTGATATTTAATACCCTTGATGTTTCGTTTAAAGTTTCTTCTGTGAATTGAAAAGGACTTCCTTTAAGTTAAAAGCAACATAAAGCAATATTCATTGGATAATTCATTCATTCATAGAGGCAAAAAATTAACAATAAAAAACTCAAAGATGAAAAACTTCTATAAGAATCATGGTCATAGAATCACAGGTGGAAGTAAACTTTACAAGAGTGTCTAGATGAATGCCTTTCAAACTTTTCCACTGAAAACCACAAGGGAAATGTTTATGAGAATGGAAATCGTGCCTAAAGTGGCCTGTCAAAAGTGTGGAATATCTTCGATACTTTTTAATCTTTAAAAAGCAAAGGGATTTTGTATTCTAGGGCAGAATATTATTCACATATAGTCTTTCCCAACCCCTTAGTGAGATTAATAGCCCAGCAAGATGAGCACTGTCTTTGCTCTGTCTGTAGGCTGTCCTCACTGACACACCACTGTGTATCCCCACGGGCAGATGGTAAGTTTACCCAGCCATTACTCTCATGTCACACATCAGAGAACGGAGGCCAAGAGAGGTTAAATAACTTGATCAAAGGTCTTACGATATTACTAGCAGAGCTGAAAACAGACTCAAGCTCACTGTAACTTCCAAGGCCAAATGCTTCTTTTGATCTTTGTAAGAAAATAAGAACAAATATAAATTAGAAATTTAGCAACAGGTGTTCCAGAATTCATGAGACTGTGGATCATATGCTGAAATGCCCACCTCAGTGACTTTGCACTTGCTCTGCTTTTTCTTCTCACTCCCTCCGGGGCTGGGTGCCTCCCAGCATCTCTATCTCAGCTCATACCTTGTTGTTATTGTTTAGTTGCTAAGTCATGTCTGACTCTTTTGTGACCCCATGGACTGTAGTCCACCAGGCTCCTCTGTCCATGGGATTTCCCAGGCAAGCATACTGAAGTGGATGACCATTTCCTTCTCCAGGGGATGTTCCCGACCCAGGGATCAAACCTATGTCTTCTGCATTGGCAGGTGGATTCTTTACCACTGAGCCACCCGGGAAGCCCCAGCTGAGATGTTACTATTTTACAAAAGAAGCCTTCCCTGACCACCCTATCTAAAGTAGTCCTCCCACCTCCAGCTATGCTCTACCATATCAACCTGATTTGGTTCTTTCATAGAACATATCACAATATGAAATTACATATGTATTTGTTCCCTTTCTGGTTCCCTCCCTCTTGAACATAAGCTCCACAAAGAACAGACCTTTTCTGTATTGTTAACACCAGAATTGGGAGTTTTCACATAGAAGATGTTTGAGAAATACTTTTAAATTGTAAATAAGTACCCTGTGCTGTCCTCTCTCTTTTTCCAAGCTGCCACTCTCCTACAACAACTTTCCTCCTTCGTCTTTGGCTTTTCAAGTATTACCCATACTAAGGTGAGGTGAAGTCGCTCAGTCGTGTTCGATTCTTTGCGACCCCGTGGACTGTAACCTACTAGGCTTCTCTGTCCATGGGATTCTCCAGGCAAGAATACTGGAGTGGATTGCCATTTCCTTCTCCAGGGGATCTTCCCGACCCAGGGATCGAACCCAGGTCTCCCGCATTGAAGGCAGAGGCTTTAACCTCTGAACCACCAGGGAAGCCCAAGCACAATCCAAATCTTACTTCTTTCAGGAAGCCTCCCTTAGATCTATTTACCCAACTAGCTAGTGAGTACACGGAGAATAGGAAACTTGTCTTATTCATGTTTATACACCCAGACCCTAACATAGGAGGACCTTTGATTCTAGCCCTTCCCTCCCATCGCCTGCTCCTTTGCCTTTCTCATCTCAGTGCATTTTTTTCTGGTTCTAGAAACCATGTCAAGGTTATCCTACACATGACTAACTGTATTTTCCATTATGCCAATTCTGTTCCTTAAACACTTCAATGCAAATTTTAATTCTGTCATTTCATTTGGATTTCCCCCCATGTGTTCTTTTCCTCCTGTCATCCAGGTTCTCTTTTTTACCTCAAAGTATTCTTTCGTTGGGGCTTTCTGCACTGTTAGTGAGCTTCTGTTTCTTTGTAGTTGATGAGGATGCCTAAGTTATTTAAAAATAGCATGCTATTTCCTGTAATAAATTATACTCAGAAGTACTCTCTTCTTCTGATCCTTCAGCTTGATGCCTCTTCTGCTTAGCCTGCACTGTTATTCTGTAGGGCCCAGACTTAGAAGTTCCCCTGTTTTCATCCTTAGAAGGAGGGGAGGTCTAGTCAGATTCATATATTGACCAAACAGGTTATTCAGAGAGCTCTTATCCCTATCTCTGTCTGGCAGGGAAGAGGTCTAATCCTGGATGTAAAGCAAAGGGAGGTTTGGTGTGTTGGATCTCTCCTGGCTCCAAGAATCTAGCCTAATTTAGTTCCAATGGACCCACGTGGGATATACTCCCAATTCTTATCAAATGATGGATTTGAGAAGAACTGGAAAAGCCACAACCACCAATGTGTATGCAGTGACATATTTCCTAAGACGCAATGCACTCTTCCTCCCGCCCCCTCTACGCTGTGTTTCACTCTGCTGCTTTCTAAATGGATTGCCTTCACATGGATACTGAAAGCGACGGGAACAGAATTTAAGCCTCTTCACAGGAAACAAAGTAAAAGAATAAAAGCAAGAGACCAAGAACTGAACCTTACCATTTGCAAAAATTAAGGACGGAGGAAGAGAGGGAGAGAGAAGCAGCATTCCAAGAGCTAAATGACAGCCATGTAATGTCACAGAGATGACCTGAGGCAGAGGGAAAGCTGAAATACTGTGAAGACGTGACCATCAGCGTCAGCGATTGCATCAGGGAAAAAGAATGAATACTGCATGACCGGGAGGTCCTAACGTCCTTGGACTGTTCAGAGGGATAATGAAGAGGATCACTCTGGCAGGTAATTAAGCAATGAATAAAACGATGAAGAAAGGAAAACCAGGGCATGCTTGCTGAGAAAGATTGACAGTGAAATACAGGAGAGAAATAGGGAGTAGGTGTCTATTTCAATGTTGTAGGAGAGATGTTAAAATCTGTGAGCACTATTTAAATCTCTAAGTAAAAATAATTGGTGTGATTGCCCTTTTTGCATTGGGGAAGACTAGCTCAGGTTTAGAAAACATAAGAGGAGCCACGAGTACACTTTTAAAATAAAGGGTCACAAGTGGGATGAGGGGAAAGAATGCAATTCCAGAAATTAGAAATCTGAGAAAAGTAGGTAAAACGTATATAAGGGAAAGCTCCGTGACTTTTCGAACACAGCATCCAATAATTTCTCCCTTAATTCTGCTAAATACCATGGAATTTGGGGACCTCTCTTTTTAGAATTTTGTAGAACTGTTACATGGCTCCAATACCAACTACAGGTTATTCTGTAGGCTTCTTGCCAAATTCTGAAGGCTTCTTATAACTAAATAGAACACTGAACTTGTATGACTTGATGGCGAGAAATTACCATACTCACTGAACACAAAGATTATAACAGAAGAAAAAGTGAAATTCCTTTGAACAGTGTTTAAAATGTATGCATTTTATAGGTAAGGAAAAGTCATTAAATACTACCTTTCATCTCTCACACTCTGAGAGCATCAAAGAGCTATGCTTTTCAACCACCATCCAGCAAGACTAAGTGACAACACAAAGGATCTTGGCCACCAGCAAATTTGGTAAAGGCGTTGGAATCCAAGAACCAGGAGTATTGTGCCTCTCAGCTATGATCTACAACCCCAAAGACAGCCCCAAGAAGATCCCACCCATCCAGGAACAGCAAAAGCACAAACCAGCAGGCAATCACTCCATTAGTCTAACCATCTATTAGCCTCTTTTACTTCATGTGTCATTTGAGAAAGGTAGCAAATTGGAAACTCATACACTCTAAGAACTAATTCCTGCCCTGGAAAAGAATCCTCAATCCATCAACTGCTTAACTATTTTAACTTCTAAAAAGGGATTCATTCAAGTAAGCCAGACAGAGAAAGACCAATATCATATGATGCATAAATGTGAAATCTTAAAAAAAAAAAAACCAGTGAAAGTATATACAAAACAGAAATAGACCCACAGATGTAGAAAACAAAGTTGTGGTTGCCAAAGTGCAAAGTGGGGGATAAATTAGGAGTTTGGGATTAACATATACACACTACTATATTTAAAATAGATAACCAACAAAGAGCTACTATATAGCACAGGGAAGTATACTTGCTATTTTGCAGTAACCAATAAGGGAAAAGAACCTGAAAAAACATATATATGTATAACTGAATCACTTTGCTGTATACCTGAAACTAGCACAACATTGTAAATCAAATACATACTTCAATACTAAAAAAAAAAAAAAACAGTAAAATAAAATGAGATGCACTCATACAAGTAATTTTTGAGGACTCCTATGTTTCAGCTGTAAGACTGGAGCAAACAAATAACTTCGTTATGTGAGCAGAAGGATAAAGATCATATATACTAAGAAACAATATCCAAGGCATTAGGCTCAAGGGGCTAAAATCAGAGGGAGAGAAAAGACTCACAGGTTATCAATGTGCTTAAGTGACAGTAAACCCACCTAGGGATGACATTATTCTTATAGGTGGCAACTGCCTTTTTTATTAAGAATCTTTCCTATAACATCTTTCAGCCTCTAATCTAATTTTTCTCCTGGATACTGAGCTTGTCAGCTGAGCCTAACTTTCCATAGCAAAGTACCTTTCGATGATCTGACCTAACCTTTTTCTTAAGTACAGTCAACATAAATGGAGGCTGACATCATTTTTCCAAGTCTTATGTCAATATGAAAGCATGACCAAGAGTGTACCTCTTCCCAGAGGAGCTGTAGAGGAGTTTGGGATCATCAACATGTTAATTCTCCAGAGAAATCTACAGTATAAGATGAGCTCACTTGTGCGTAATTAAACTAAAAATAAATTCTGTCATATTATATGGAAATGACTGCTGACATTTTCCCCACACATAACTCTAGTCTGAGGATAAAATCAGCCTAGCATGTTGTTGATTTTGAAATTCATTTATCCTACTAAATGCATAACATCAATTATTTAACTCCTTCTTCTACACATTTTAACCAGGGTGTACATCTTAGTTTCTGCATATTCAGTCCTTTTAACAGAAATTAATTCAAAAGTTAATAGGCCTACTATGGCTAGCTGCTATAACAGGCTCTGAGGACCTCATAAGGAAACATAAGGAAGAAGTTCTCTGCCTTCATGGAACTTACATGGAGCTTACATTTTAGTGGATGGATACACAAATGCACCATCTACGAAGATAGTGCAGCAATGCTTTCATCACAGTGAAATCTGCTTTCTTAGCTTTGGAAATATCTGAATACTGAAGTGAGGTCAGTCAGCAACTTTTACTGTGCACAGTATTAAACCACAGCCTACATCTAAATTTTAGCAGATTTGTGTGATAGTCAGTGGGCTTTTTTTCCCCCCATAGCACGTTGTTCTCCCTTGCATAAGCTCCCTTTAATGGAGGTTATTTTTTCCCAGTCTTAACCTCACCAACCCTCCCCCCGCAGCATTACTCATTCTCCCAAAGTGTACTAAATATTCTCTTGCAGATTGTATGCTCATATGAGAGGACCTTGTTTTGAAGGGTACTTTCTCGGCTTTGATCTTGTCTTTTACAAGATCTCCAAAGTCTCCTTAATGTGGCATAAAGTGTGATCACTTCTTATCTTTTCAGGTCACTTCATACAACTCACTTTAGAGTCCACAATAACAAGCATGCTCCATCTTACCCCCAAAGCCCTTGCTCATGCTTTACGTGCCACCTGGAATAGGCTTTGGCCACATTCTTTCTGGGGCAAACACTTTTTCATCCTTGAATACTTAGTTCAGACTCTGTCTTCTCCAAGAAACTGTCTCTGAGCCTTATATCTGGGCTCCCCAGGAGTCCTTAAAGTTCTCTGCTCTGGCAGAGTACACAAGAAAGAACTGTATTAACTGAACTTGCCACACTGTATTATAATCATCTGGCAGCAGATCTAAATGGAGAGATGAAGTCCTGGTCATGTTTGTGAACTTATGTCTTGCACAGTGCCCTCCATATGCCAGATACTAAAAGACATATTTGCCCAATAAACACTTCAGTGAATTTAAAAACACGCTTCAATAAAATTCTTTAACAGGAAAAACAGCAAGTGACAAAAACTTATAAAATTATCAAGATCCCTAAACTAAAGAATGTTTCTTCACTTGGTCCCAATGTTTTCCTTCTTTTTCAACACAAGCTGTCTATTTATGAAGCTCTGGGTTTTAACTAGATATTAAACCCAAGTAAACACTTGTTTAAACTTGAAAAATCCTACAGGGATCGTGGAAGTTGATAGAGGAAACACAGTAAGCAACTGAACAAATATCTGTTATGAGATTTACCCTCTGCCCAGGAGACACCAGGAAGAACCTCATTAGCAAAGATCTTCCTTCACCTATGAGGTAATGAAAAGGGAATTGCCAAAGCCCTCAAGGCAAGGAACCAGTGACATCAACCTTATCCTGAGCAATCTGAATCTATCTGCAATGCCATGTCCTCCAGAACGGGCCTGGATGAGAAATGGGAGTTAGCCACGTTTTCATTCATGGTTTTTTCCCACCCTGAGCAGCTGCCCTTCTAACAAAAAGATGAACTTGCACTTTGGTTATGCAGATCCCCTTCCCAGGCAGGCTTTATTTTTTTTCTTTTTGCCTCTTTCAGTTGCTACTTTCTTATTTTGGGGCCAGCTACCTTTTTAGTAAAATTCCTAAGCGAAATAGGTTTTGAATTTCTGTCTGTTGTACAATAATGTATAATAAAGAATGTTATATAATTTTTGTTCAGTCGCTCAATTGTGTCCGACTCTTTGCAACCCCATGGACTGCAGCACACCAGGCTTCCCTGTCCTTCATCATCTCCTGGAGTTTGCTGAAACTCATGTCCATTGAGTTGATGATGCCATCCAACCATCTCATCCTCTGTCGCCCCCTTCTCTTCCTGCCCTCAATCTTTTCCAGCATCAGAGTCTTTTCCAATATATAATGAAGAATGCTTTTGTCCTGATTTCCTGGAAGGGAGCTTCCAAACTCAGAACTACCCAAGTGACAGGAGTATCTTTGTTATTCATAGTAGATTTCAGGCCATGCCTGAATTTATGCTAATGAAGCAACTCTAGGTGGGCTCCTAGTTTCGGGATGGAGGCCAGCAGTGCTAGAAAGACCATCCATGAGATTACAAGGATGGGACTTCAAGCCCTGTGATAAAAAACTTGACCTCTGGGGAGGGAAGTGGGGCTAAGGATTGAATCCAATCATATGGCCAATGATTCAGTAAGCCATGCCTATGGAATAAAAAGCCCAATATAATCTCTGGACCTAAGGTTCTGGTGAGATTTCTGGTAGATGGACAAACTGATGTGTCTGGAAGGCACTGTCCTGATCCTAAGAAGAGAACACTTGAAAGCTCCCTCTGGACCCTGCTCTGTAAGTCTCTTCATTTGGCTGGTTCTGCTTGTTTAGTTCAGTCGTTCAGTCCTGTCCAACTCTTTGTGACCCCATAGACTGCAGCACACTAGGCCTCCCTGTCCATCACCACTCTCCAAGCTTACTCAAACTCATATCCATCGAGTCGGTGATACCATCCAACCATCTCATGCTCTGTTGTCCCCTTCTCCTCTTTCCTTCAATCTTCCCCAGCATCAGGGTCTTTTCCAATGAGTCAGCTCTTCACATCAGATGGCCAAAGTACTGGAGCTTCAGCTTCCGCATCAGTTCTTCCAATGAATATTCAGGATTGATTTCCTTTAGGATTGACTGCTTTGATCTCCTTGCAGTCCAGGGGACCCTCTGATTTGTATCCTTTATAATACAACTGTAACTATAAACAATAGTGCTTTCCTCAGTTCTGTGGGTCATTCTAGTGAATCATCAAACCTGAAGGGGTTATAGGAACCCCTGAATTTATAGTCCGCTGATCATAAGTCAAGGAGGCCCAGAGAAACCCAGAACTTGCAACTGGCATCTGAAGTGAAGGCAGCCTTGCTGGGAACTCTGCCCTTGACCTGTGGAATCTCCAGGAGGTAGTGGTGCTATGATACTGTTCTCCTATGGTAACTACACAAGTACTGTGTTGATTCAGCATGAATTAAAAAAAAAAAAAAATGTCAGGTCAAGAGTCAGGGGAGCCGGGTACAGGATCAAACCTGTCATTTAATAGCTCTGTGCTCTTGGACAAGTCACATAACTGCTCTGAGTGTCAATTTTCTCCTTTCATTCTCCTTAGAATGAAAGGGCTGGACTCAGTAGTGGCTTCTGCTATTTCCTATCTCTCACTGTTGCCATTAGGCCTCAGTTTGGGGGAGAAGACAAGGACTGCTTTTTCATCTGGATGATTTTCTCTGCAGCCCCCTATTATTAGCAACAGTTCACAAATAGGTTTGAGGCCATTGTATTTGCTGGTAATTCACAGGCTTATTTCTGAAGTAACTGTAAAAATGATTTCCCCACAGTTCAAAAAGGAGGCAAAGTACAATGATAGGTTACAACAGAATGCTCAGAGAAAGGAACTGCACAGGTTAAGAGATATAAGGAGTGAAGATGGTGATGAGTGAGGTGGGATGAGCTAAGCCACTGAGAGATGGTAGGACCACGGGATGGATGACAGGAAAAGGAATAGGGGGAAACTGGATAGCACCTGATGCTACCATAATTCCAAAAAGTGCTTGTTGGTCACAGAGACGATAATGAAGATCAGGTGATATAAGAGAAAGGCTTTGAAATGGTGAGAAATTGCAGGGGAACAATATTTGAAACCAGATGTCGCATACAGTAGTTGTTAGACACAAGAGGTTATTAAGCCCTTGAAATGTGACTACTCTGGACTTAGATGTACTGGGATGTGTGAAACGAAGACCAGATTTCAAAGATTTAGTATGAATTTTAAAATGGAATACATAACATTAAAAATTTTCATATTGGCTATTAATACATGTTAAAATGATAATTGGGGGATATATTAGACTAAAATGAATAAAATTAATACTTTTAATTTTCTTAATGTGGCTAAAGGAACATCTTCAATGACATCTGGGGACTAGCATTGTATTTCTATTGGAAGCGCTTACAGACATGTTTAGATGTGTCTGAGGGGTATATGAAGGATTCTAAGTGTTTAGTATCAATTCCGATGAATCTGGAGAAATGAAAGAAAGCACAGCCATCATTAGAGAAGTCTGCTAAAGAAGCAATGTCTTCATGGGAAAGCCAATATTCAATATCAGGAAGGAAGTAAAGGGTTACTTGAAAGAAAGGATGTGATAGAATGTAACATAGGTGTTACCTGGTGCCAAGGTAAGGATCATATTGCAACATATAAATGTATCACATCAACACCCTTTACACTTTACCCTTACACAGCGTGTGCAGGTGTACTCAGCCGCTCAATCACGCCCAACTCTGCGATCCCATGGACTGTAGCCCGCCAGGCTCCTCTGCCCATGGAATTCTCCAGGTAAGAATACTGGAGTGGGTTTCTATCCCACTCTGCGGGGGATCTTCCCAACCCAGGGACTGATCCTGAGTTTCCTGCATTGCAGGTAGATTCTTTACAGTCTGAGCCACCAGGGAAGCCCCAGCCTTACACAGTGCTGTGTCAATTCTATTTCAGTTTTTTTTTTTTTTTTTAAAAAAAAAGAGAGAGAGAAAAGAAAAATAGGTATAGTTCAAGTGTCAGGGGCAGGTTGGTAAATTAAATCACAAGAGAGGTAGGGACTTTGACATTCACCTACCCCCAGGCTGATTCCAAAGCTGACAGCATTTCCCTTAGTTAAGCCCAACTTCTTTTTGGAAAGCAAGGTGGATGAATAAGTCATCCAACTATAATACAGTTAATCAGCAAGCATTTATTAAGGATTTAACACATCCTAGGCTCTAGAGATCTAAAAATGAGTACGTTCCTGCCCACAAATTGTTCTCAGTTTAGTAGGATAAACAAGAATATAAAAATAGATAAATTCCAATATGTGCTGTGCTTAGTTGCTCAGTCATGTCCAATTCTTTGTGACCCCATGGACTGTAGCCCACCAAGCTCCTCTGTCCATGGGTATTCTCCAGGCAATAATACTGGAGGGGGTTGCCATTTCTTCCTCCAGGGGGTTTTCCCAACCCAGGGATCGAACCCAGGTCTCCTGCACTGCAGGCAGATTCTTTACCATCTGAGCCACCAGTGAAGTCCAACTCCAATACAAATCGTGACAAACAGAATAATTGTGTGTAAACTAAGCCCTGGGGTCAAAGCTGACAGTGAGATATACACAGCTTAAGGCCTGTGTGCTGTTTCCATTGGGTCATGTGTGGTAGGAAGCGTCCATTCAGCACAGTTTCAATTCTAGCAACAAAAGGGTCATGCCTTCTTTTACTTAAAAACATTAAACCTTTTGATTGGGGGGAAAATGTTTTTCCCATACTACTTTTACAAATATAAAGGAAAATAACTGATAGTTTACAAATGTACTCAACTGTTTCTCATTTAAACTATAATTATCCTTCATTCAAAAAAATTTAAAAACACCAGCTTATATCCTGCAATATTATTTTTAGAAGTCTTTCTATAAAACAAAATATGCACACAACTGCTACCTGCTTTCACTATCGTAAGATGCCAGATGGTTACAAAAGAGAATATTTCTTTCATTTTCCTAACTTTTAAAAAATAAAATACAGTACGTTTGGTACAGTTAGTTTTTAAAAGGTGTAATGTGAAACAGCAAAATCTCCTTAGCATAAACAAATCAGCCTGTGTTGACCTTTCTGGTTCTTCTCATTGTCAAAGGTACCACAGTCAAGGTGAAGATAACTTTGATAACAACTGGTGTGCATTGGGTGGGGTGGGGGTGGCGCACATACATGTGCGTTTGGGGCAAGAACTGACCATCTCTGGGGCTCTAATCACTGTGGTTAGAACAAGTCCATGATGGAGCAGAGCCAATGGGTGTTAGAATCTGAATAAACTGGATCCAAATCTTATCTCTATGGCTTACTAAATTTAGAACCTTGGGAATGTGAACAACTTCTCAGAATTTCAGTTTTATCACCAAGATAATGGAGCTCATATGCTTCACACCCAGAGCAGTGTGAAAATTAAATTAATAATCTGCTACATAGGAAGGCGCTCAGTGTCAGTTCTCCAATGCTTCTTTCCTACAAACTCCACTGCCCCTTCAGACCTGGTCATGGCCATCTACCTCAAAAGAAGGACAAAACTGTATCAATCAGCAGAGTAGCTATTCATCTCCTAAAGGTATCAGTGCATCAGTGAAAGCGGTCAACCACATCCTGTGTATTAAAATGAAAGAACATGGTTCTAAAATAAAACTGTTATTAATTTCTATAAAAATTAACTGCTTAAGGATTTTCTAGCAAAATTAATCCAAGCTAATTGAATAGTCCTTGAAGAGCAGGAAAATCATGAGGGCCATCACAGACTATTGATTCAGTTTCTACGAAGTTGAAAAGCAAATTATAGAAAGTTGTGATGAGAATCTCCCTATCAGCATGAATAAAGGCTCATAAACTTCACTCACTGAATTCCAACAGTCTAAAATTCAATAGAAGAACTACGTCTTAAAATAACCCTAAGACGATGTGTTTTATCAGAAAAATAGCCTACCTTAAGTCATCTGTAAAAAGAAATAAGATATAAACTTATTTTTTATTGAGCAAAGCTTTTCACTTTTTGATAGCAAAGTCTTTTTTTTTTTAATTTGAGTAAGTATAATTTCCACAAAAAAGTTCCTAGGGAAAATAATAATCAATTTGATTAAAATAAATCACAATGCTGAGCACAGTCTCCAGTGATTAGAACACTTAATGAATGTGCAGGAAATGGCAAGAAGAAAAAGCAAGTATGCCTTAACAGCATGTTACAAGGCCATACATCAATTCATGTAATTTTTTTTTAAGTCATTTAGAGCAGGTAGATATTTTTAAACTAACTATATGGGCGAGAAGGCTCAGAGATGGTGAGTGATTTGCCCAGGGTCACACTGCCTACGTGGACCAGAACTCACATCAACTGATTTATTTGCTCTCCTTTAAACACTTAGTGTTGGAACCCCATGGAAGTTATTCAGTTTCCCAGGCCACACAGGAATCCTCTCAATAACATTCTTGACATGTGGTTATTTGCTCTCTATTTAATAGTTCCAATGACTCACTCTTTTCATAAGGTCACTGTTGCCATTTCTGAAATCTCTCTACCAGTGATCTAAATCGTCTCCCCAGTTATTTTTAGCCTTTGTCCCTGAGCCACACAGCATAAATCTAATCCCTTCTCCACAAAGGGGGTGTCCTCTAGAACTTTCTGTATATCAAAACTAAACACCGCTGGGACTTCCCTGGTGGTTCAGTGGTTCATTCCGTTTCTGATGCAAGAGGCACAGGTTCGATCCCTGGATGGCGAACTAAGATCCCATATGCTGAGCAGCCAAAAAACGAAACAAAAAAGCTGAACATTACTTCCTCCCATCTGGTTTTACCATGAGGTGCTGCTATGGGTGCCATCAAGGTACGATGTCAGAAAATCCTTGCTCATTTCTACCTTCCCATCTCCTGCCACCTTTCTATTTTCATTTCCTAATACCCCTGAGGTGTTTAAAATGGAATCATGCATAGACTGACAAATGAAGCCATGCACAATTAAAAGGCAACCAGTATCAATAACTATGCTCATCCTGAATTATTGATATTCCTGAAATATGTGGTGCTCTTGCATGGAAGATTATTTATAATTTCTCTCTGTCAGCATCAACAGTTATCATATCTCTTCATCTTTCACATTCAAAGAGAGAATCATCCAATCACCTACACAATAAACATTTACTGAATATCAACTACATGTCACGTCCTATGCCTTGATCTATGACAAGCACTACCCACAGAAAAATTGGTACTAACCTAAAAAAGGCTAATAGTATTATTATTATCATACAACTTTCACTGAGCCACTTATTGTGTACTAAGCACAGTTTCAAGTGATTTGCATTTACATGCATTAACTTACTTAGTCCTCACAATGACCAGAAGTAGGTGCTATGGTGATCATCATTTTTTGATAAGGAAACTGAGTCCCAAAGACACAGGGAAATTTACCCAAGACCTCCAAGCAAGTAGTGGCTGCCACCAGGGTATGGGGTAAGAATTTCAAAGAAAGTAATTTCTCTTTCTTTTCCCAGTCTTTTTTTTTTTCCTTTCTTTCAGTTTTTCCGTTATTTCTCAGCTGCCTAAAAGTGAAGTCACTCAGTCACATCCAACTCTTTGCGGCACCGTGGACTGAAGCCTACCAGGCTCCTCTGTCCATGGGATTTCCCAGGCAAGAATACTGGAGTGGGTTGCCATTTCCTTCTCCAGGGGATCTTCCCAACCCAGGGACTGAACCCAGGTTTCCTGCAGGCAGACACTTTACTGTCTGAGCCACCAGGGACTAAGGAAGAAGTGAAGGTCAGTCATGTCCAACTCTTTGTGACCCCATGGACTATTCTATCCACGGAATTTGCCAGGCCAGAATACTGGAGTGGGTAGCCTTTCCCTTCTCCAGGGGATCTTCCCAACCCAGGGATTGAACCCAGGTCTCCCGCATTATAGGTGTATTCCTTACCAACTGAGCCACATGGAAAGCCCACAAGGAAAGGAATGGGGCAGAGAACAGGGAGTTAGGGTTTTCACAGCAAGAGGCCCAGCATGTACAAAGGCGCCAAGCTGGGGAGGCTGGTGGCTTCCGGGAACAAGTACCAGGCTGAGGGAGAGGGAAGGGAGAGAAATACTGCCACGGAAGAACTTTCTGATGGGAGGGTCTCTGAGTGACATGAGGAACCACAGTATATTTAGCAACATAACTAATATTCACTAATTGATTCCCTCTATTTAAGTATTGTAAGCACTAAAGGCATCTTTATTGTCTATGCTTTATTGTCTATGTAATGCTAAAAGGTAGCATTACAAATATTTAGAATTTAATTTATCTATAGTCTTCTTTTCTGTGAAATTGCTTCAGTTCATAATAAAAGCAAAAGGAAAAAAAGGTAGCAAGCATCTCCCTGATTAAATTTGTAAAAGGGAAGCAGCATTATAAAATGCATTTACAGATTATCCCACTTGTGAAATTTCATTTGATAGATATCACCATCTTCTTAATCTTTGGACTGTGAAATGTTTAAAAGGTCTTTTGGCTTGTGTGTTTTGGGTTTTGAATTAAAAAGGATCTTCAGTGGTCCCTTAAAAATGTAGTGTAACTAAAAATCTGCAAAATCAGTGGAAGAATTTCATTCCGTATACACACACACACACACACACACACACACACACAATCATATAGCTGCAATATTGGCCTTCAAGTTCCCTTTGTACCATCTGAAGAAGAGAGCTGGATCCTGACTAATATCCTCGTGTGCGCTAGTTGCTCAGTCGTGTCCAACTCTTTGTGACTCCTTGGACTGTAGCCCGCCAGGCTCCTCTGTCCATGGGATTCTCCAGGCACGAATACTGCAGTGGGTTGCCATTTCCTTCTCCAATATCCTCATAGGCTAATCATTTTTTAAAAGTTCACTTTGACTCATGTCAGCCGATACTGTTAAAAAGCTATCATCCCTAGTATTTCCCTGATGCCCTGAGATGATCAATAACTCCAGCTCCTAGGCTCTTTAGGAGTCAATGTTACCTTACTACAGATTCTTCTGTGCAGACTGCCAGTGGCGGGGCCTTCTGATGCCTTTCTCTATGTGGTTGATAGAAAGGACCTTGAGAGGCTTTTGTACTGTGAAACCGTGCACGCTCTTTAGCAGAGGCGACTCATTTACCCTTCCGGCTTTCGATCTGTTAGATCAAGAGGTTAGACAATGCATTCTCTAAGGTCCTCTCTGCTCTCATGTGCAATGATTGTGTGAACTGTGGCCGACTTGGTTTCCTCCTTGATAGACGTGGAGTGTGACAGAGAGCTTGACCTCGAGGCTACCATTAAAAAGTCTAAGCCATGTAAAAGGCTATGTCCTTTTAGGCAGGTGTGACATACAGGCTAGAAATTCACACTGATCAAGTGATTCATTTAGTCACAAGACTTTACATTTTTAATGGGCCATTTTGCTAAAGAGGGGCCAGTCTACCCATTGGAAGCAATGAAGACAAAGGAGGGGTACAACTCTGAGCCTTAGCATGCAGTCTGATTCTGATCTAGAGCACTCTGATCTACGTACTGTGTGTGGCGGGTGGGAGAGAAAAGGTCTTTCTACTTCCTTCCCTCCAAGAATTCTGATGGAGCCATTCTATTTAGATTTCTCACTCTTTGCTCGCCTGTCTCTCTCCCTCTATTTACCACCTTGCCCAAGAAAATTCTACATAATCTCTCTTATTATTTAGAGCAATTCAGTTCTCTCCATGCTCCTCTTATAACCCAGTTTTAAAAAATGCAAACCCAGTGGAGAGCCTTTCCTTAAAAATAATCACAAAGTCTTACATAGTGTCACGGTTTTAAATAATGACATTTTACCATTACAGATATCTTCAAATATGTGCCCTAAATGATGGACATCAACTCTAAACAAAAGTTAGCCTAGGCTGTATTATAATATCATGACTTCCAAAAGGGACATCACAAGTGTATTACTTATTATAATCTTATACATTAATACAGTTATTCTCAAACTTGAGCATGTATCCAAATCAACTAAAAAGCTTGGCAAAACAGATTTCTGGGCCTCATCTCCAGGGTCTTGGTTTTGGATCGTTTGGAAATTTGCATTTCATACTTGTTCTGTGCATTGCTAATACTGTCCCTTTAAACATCCCTGCTTTAACACAAGTTCTCATCCCCTCCACCTGAGAAGAGCAGAAGTGCATCAGAGTGCTTTTAGGAACATAATGGCTAGAGCTTTCTGCCAAAGGTGTAGGTAGCAAATACTTTCACCTGTCCCCTTCCAGCCCACGTAGAGTGATGAATCATGCTATTCCCACAGATTCTAGTCTATTTCCTCTAAGATCTACTGAGCGAGGGCTGGTATGGTCTCACATTAATCATCCTGCCCAGACCCCTGTCATCACAGTAAGGATATGCTCAAGGCTTACATTATAAATGTGAAACTGTAGAAGATGACGTTTATTTCCATCCCTATAGTTTTCCCTTAATCACGGTGATTGTTGCTGATTACTCCTGAATGCTGGTGGGAGAGAATATGTAAAGAATGAAAATTTTGAAGGAGATGAAAACAGTTGATATGGCACACGATGCTTCATGTGTTTAGTGTGTAAACATGATAATAATTTTTGTATTCTTTTGAGCAGGTGACAGATGGGTGACTTCAGGCATAGAAAGGATTGATGCTCTGATTTGATGGGCGCTCCCACGACATCATTGACAAGGCTTTGTGAACAAGAATCACAATCAAAGTCTTAGCTACTGTTCAGCATCAACTACTCAGCATCTTCTTACCAGTGAGATTTCTCCTGAAATCAGATGTTTCTACAAGATTCCTTAAATTTACCAACCTAATCAATAACCATGTATAATACAGAAACTCACACAACACAGTGACAGGCTCTGTAAGAAACATTTGTGGCTGAAATTAAAGAATCACCTTAATGGTTCAGTGTAGAAAGCGAAGCTTCTTCTATAGTATCTCTTTCCTGACTCCTCTGTCATGCAGGACCTCATTGGTTATATAAGAATGGCCAGTAAAACTCTTCTTCAAAGTGGGTTCACCCCAGAGTATCAGATCACATCAAGATATACAAGCCCCTCTCATCACAGCAAAAAAAAAAAAACCCAAAACCCTTAAAACTAAAAATCAGATGCTGTGCTTATTTCCAAATGGGTGCGTACTAAGTCACTTCAGTTGTGTCTGACTCTGCAACTCCACAGACTATAGCCTGCCAGGCTCCTCTGTCCATGGGGTTTCTCCAGGCAAGAATACTGGAATGGGTTGCCATACCCTCCTCCAGGGGATCTTCCCAACCCAGGGATCGAACCCACGTCTCTTACATCTCCTGCATTGGCAGGTGGGTTCTTTACTACTAGCACCACCTGGGAAGCTCCTTATTCCCAAGGCTAGGGTTTAAAGGTTTACATTAAATGTGATTTTTTTTTTGTATGGAGAAGTCTCATTTTTTTACTCTTACCAACCTGTTCTTAGAGACGCTAGAAATTAAGCTGGCATGAGAATTAAATAGATCTTTTTTTATTAATTTTAAAATAACAGATGTATCTTTTTAGTCACAGATAAATTTTTCATGGGTGATAGCTTGAAATCTGTCTGATTTACTGGGAAAAGAGGAGGAGGGGGCTAAGGCAGCATCATGAGGTGATTTTTCATGAAAACAGAAAACCTGTATGGTTCAGCTGATGAACATGGAGAGTAGATTAATGTTGATTACTTGGCACACACTAAAAGACTGATTTATAGAATGTATGTTTCTCAGATATTAGAAGTATTTTAACACTTTAAATGGCCATTATATATCCTTCTGGGGGAGAGTGAACGTCTAAATCTGTCCTTAAATAATATTTCGTCAGTTCCTCTGACACTGGGTTTGTTGGATACCTGTTTGTTCTTTCTTCTCTTGTTCTTCTCTACTTTGTTTAGCTCAATGATCTGGGGCATGACTATACTTAAGAACTCGTGACATGGAAACTTATTCAATCATCAAATCTTATTGGGTAGGGACTGTCTTATAAACAGTGTCATACAGAAGGATGCCCAAGATGGATATGTGATAGAACCTGCCTTAAAGGTGAATATAGTTCAGAGGGGGAGACAGACATATGACTAGATGAGTTACTGTAAAACTAATGAACAAATCCCTATACTGGGAAGGGTAGGTAAGGAGAGATTCACTTCCTAGGGATATGAAGGTGACTTCAAATGGAGGCTTTGGCTGAGCTGAGTTTCCAGGGATGTATTAGCAAATGGAAGAAGAGAAAGGGAGAGAAAGGGAAAACATTCATACAGGTTCTATCTTTCCTCCAATTTGCATAAAGGACAAATTCCTAACTTCCTAAGACAGGAAGTCAGAACTACAGGACTTCACTTTACATTTACTTTCACTTCCATTTTTAGCCAGTGTTACAGAATGTCTCTAATAAATGACTAAAGATGTGTTGCAGCTAAAAGCATAAACTAGAAGCATACAGCTGACCTGAAAGGGAGGGAAGAGTAAGAAGAAAATTAATGCTGCCCCTACAGTTCAGCATCGTTTGTCCTTTTTTTTAAACCGAATTAATCTGATTAAACTAGCTTAAACATCAAACAGCAATTGCTTACATTTGGTTGAAAACGTTTTATATGAGGGTTTTGGCTCTTTAAGAACATTATATTAAGACATAATTTCAAGTACCCTATATCACATTTTAAATTATTAATTATAAAAAGCTGTTAGAAAAAAGTATGTATATTAAACTAGCTGTACTAGTTACAGGAGAAAAAAAGCTTAAGACTTTCGGCAAAGAAGGAAGGAAACCAAAAAGATGAGCAGATCATCCTGGGGCAAGACTCATAAAGCCATTTTCCTCCAGTTTTACTCTGAACTACTAGGCTGAGATGTCAAATGAGAGGTCTATGTACAATCAGCTCAGAAAGTGACGTGAATGCAAACCTATGGCTAAGACACAACTTAGAAAGCCCAACAGCTAACGGTCATAGTGAACTGATAAAAGTTAAAGATGAATGGAAAATGTATCCTTTTCTTTTAAAACTTTTTCTGAAAGAATGTTTGTCTTATTAAATTTCAGCTATCTTAATGACAAATTGTATATCTTATTCTAAACATTAGACAGGAAAGTGTATTAACACTAACCATCCTCACTTCGATGAGCCGTGGGTCCCACCAACCTGGTGTTTCATGCTTTACTCCGCAAAAGTTGGCTGTACAAATCCAAGACCATGAAATAAACAGACGTCAAGAGTTCCTCTTTCCTTTACATTTTTCTTCCCTACTGTTTGTCTTTCTCTATTCAAAGTTTCATCAAAACATTATCAAAACCTTTCTGACCCCGCTAATGCAGCGGCTCAAAACCAAATTTAATATCCCTACTGCACTACATAGCTTTAGATACGAAGAAAAGGGACTTTCAAAACAGCCAATAGTTCTCAAAACTAATATTTCCCAGTACTTGCTGGAAAAAAATTTTGATATATTAACTTTCATATACTTTCAATGAGATTGTGTCTTAGACCCTCAAAAACATTTTCCTTTCTTTAGTCAAAATAGTTTTCTTGACTCAGAAATAAAATGTCTATCCAATCTTAATTTATTACTTGATTTTAACATTTATATCTATGAAAAGTCACAGCTTTAAAAAAACGCCTGTAAGAATTAAAGATTTTAAAATTAAAAAAATAAAAAACTAAAAAAAAAAGGAAAAAAAATATTTTCTAGGCAAAAAAAAACCCTTTTCTAACTGTGAAATCAATTTAGTTCTAACCCATATTAATCAATAAATAATACAGAAAAGTATAAAATAGAAAAGAACAGAATAGAAATTAATATGCTGCATGTAGCCAGTGAAAATACTGGCTTCTGGAGTTTTCAGTCATGTTTGTGCACATATATCTATACCAATCATGAGGTAAGCTGGCTCGTGGCCCAAATTGAAAAAACAATGTTCCAAGACATGCTGATGTCTAATTGTATTACATTTATGAGGAAGAACTACTGTATAGCGCAGGGAACCATACTCAGTGATCCGTGGTGACCTAAATGGAAAGGAAATCTAAAGAGGAAGGGATATATGTATACATATATCTGATTCACTTTACAGTAGAAACTAACACAATATTGTAAAGCAACTATACTCCATAAAATTTTTTAAGTATTTAATTTAATACATATTTTAATAATTTAATACGTAATTTAATACAGATGAGCATATGGCCATTTATTCTATGTCTCAGAAACAGTGAGTAGTGTATAGCTTGGCCACTGAGCTCATCCTGCAAGATGAAAGAAGATGCTACTAAAGAAACTGTTGATAATATGTTGACATTGAAGACTAATAACATTGGCTCCTAAAAGAATACGTTGCAAATATCTGAGTATCTCTGGCTTTCATTCAATCATGGAACCTGCATTTATGAAGAAAAATTTATACAGGCCCCATGACAGACCCAGGGAAGGACACTATGAACAAAAAAAAAGCCATAGTCACTGCTGTCATGGAGCTTATAATAAGCAAATATTAAGCAAGTAAACACACAAATAAGGTAAAAGTATAGCTTTAAGGACTTCCCTGGTAGTTCAGTGGTTAAAAAAAAAAAAAAATCTGCCTGCCAATGCAGGAGACATGAGTTCGAATCCTAGGTGGGGAAGATCCTCTGAAGAAGGAAATGGCAACCCACCCAGTATTTTTGCCTAGGAAATCCCACGGACAGAGGAGCCTGATGGTGTACAGTCCATGGAGTCACAGAGTCAGACACAACTGAGTGACTAAACAACAATAACAAAAGCTGTTAAATGCTATGACGTGTGGAAAAAGGGTAATGCATAAGCCTCACCTTCATAAATATATAAATTAATACATTATAATTGAGTAATATCAATTATTAACATCATGATATAAATAATAGTATATCTTATGCTAATTTAATACTATTTTTACAGATGGCCAATAAGCAAAAGAAAAGATGCTCAATATCATTAATTATTAAAGAAATGTAAATCAAATCTACAGTAAGGTGTCACCTCACACCAGTCAGAATGTGTATGTGCTCATTCATGTCTGACTCTGCAATCCCAGGGAATGTAGCCTGCCAGGCTCCTCCGCCCATGGGATTTTCCAGGCAAGAATACTGGAATGTGTTGCCATTTCCTCCTCTAGGAGATCTTCCCGACCCAGGGATCGAACCTGCATCTCCTGCTTTTACAGGTGGATTCTTTACCATTGAGCCACCTGGGAAGCCCCTGTTCAGAATGGTTAGCATTAAAATATCTACAAATAAATGCTAGAGAGGATGTGGAGAAAAGGGAACCCTCCTACACTGTTGATGGGAATGCAAATTGGGGCAGCCACTATGGAAAACAGTATGGGAATTCCTCAAGAAACTAAAAATAGAGTTGCCGTATGATCCAACAATCCCACTCTTGGGCACATACCCACACAAGACTATAATTCAAAAAGATACATGCACCCCTATGTTCATAGCAGCGCTACTCACAACAGCCAAGACATGGAAACCACCTAAATGTGCACTGAGAGATGCATGGATAAAAAAGATATGCTACAGACATACAGTGGAATACTACTCAATTCTAAAAAAGCAAAACAATATAATGCCATTTGTAGCAACATAGGTGCTACATAGAGAGATTATCATATAAAGTCAGAGAAAGACAAATACCATATGACATCACTCATACGGGGAATCTAAAGCATGGCACAAATGAACCTATCTACAAAACAGAAGGTTTCCCCGATGGCTCAGTGGGTAAAGAATCTGCGGGCACACAGACTCAGACCTAGAGAACATATTTGCCAAAGGGGAACAGAGGTGGGGGATGGATGACCTGAGAGTCTGGGGTTAGCAGATGTAAGATATTATAAATAGAATGGATAAACAACAAAGCCTTACTGTATATCATGAGAAACTATTATATCCAATATCCTGGAATAAACCATAATGGAAAAAAAATATAAAAAAGAATGCATGTATGTGTAAAAGTGAGTCACCTGGCTGTATAGCAGAAATTAACACATTATAAATCAACTATACTTCAATAAATAATTTTAAAATATAATGATTTTTATATTAACAATATTTAAGTGGCATTAACTTCACTGAGGAAATGGTATTCCAACTGAGATTTTGAGAGTGAACAGTAAACTACATTCAGCCCTGTACAGTAAAAGCTGGGGGAGGGAGAAGAACATTCCAGGCAGAGGAAACAGCAGGCACAAAGGTCCTGTGGCAGGAGACGGCAGGGTGCATTTCCAGCAACTGAACAGATGACGATGTGGCTTGGCAGAAACCACAGTGAGGAGTATCTATGACATAGGTTGTAGGTGTCCACACAGGAAATTGTGGTCATGTTAAAGATTTTTATCTTAACAAGGGGATATCAACATTCTGTTTTGACATGATTACTCTGGCTGCGACATGAATGTTGCATGGATAGTAGCTGTGATGAACAAGAATGAATATGAGAAAACCAGTCTGGAGATCAGTCTATAATAGCAATCCCTATTGTAGTCCATATGGAAGATTTTGCTGCCTTAGCCTAGAGTGTTAAGACAGGTGCTCTCATGGTGAAGTGAAGCTTTTAGAGGATGAAATAAACAGGTGACGGAGTAGACTTGAAAGGGTAAGTCAAAGGGAAGTGCAGTCAGGATACCTAGGAGGAATCTCTCGTTTAGAGACCTGGGTGGGCAGTGGTGATGTGGAAGAGGATTTTACACTGAGACATGGACATGTCCTAGACACAAAGGGAGATGTTTGGATGCGAGGTCTGGTCTTCAGAGAAAAGGCACGGGCTGAGGGTTTTGACTTTGGAATCAACAGCATAGTGCAGGTAACTGACGATAGATAGGGACACAGACGAGATGATTTAGAAAAAAAAGCATGAAGTGAGAAGAGATGAGAGGGAAAGGGAAGGACAGAGAGGGAAAGAGAAGAGGAAAGAAGCACTGCGGCTGAACCTTGAGGATGAGCAGCGGGCAGAGCAGACAGAAAGTGGGAAGGAAAACCATGTGGCAAAGTCAAAGGAAGGAGCAGTTCAAAGAGGGAGTGGCTGTCGGGTGGAAAGCTGTTGAGAGAGTCAGTAAGATGAGGACTGAAAGAGTCCTTTAGATCTCAGACACCGAGGGCATCAGAGATCTCAGTGCTCAAGAAAGCACTGATTTTCTCTTTTATAAATGTAGAGAGTTTCAAAGCTTGAGATTATGAATGAAAATCACAGACAGTATTATTTATCAATGGCCTATTAATAGGACCCAATAAATGCATGAACAACGATCTCCTTTTACAACAGAAGTATAAGTAACATCCCCAGAATCTGTTCATTTTTTTGTGTGTGATTAATCACATCCTCTTGCCCTTCACTATGGTGAACTAGGACTTAAAAACAATAGGAATGGCAGATAAACATTTGCTTTCTCATTTTAATACAAGCATAATATTTCATCTCAGTGGAGTTCAAATTTCTCTGACTCAATATAGTCAACATCTTTCACGACCACAATTCAATCTGATCTGACATCTCCTTAAAGCCATTCTTTCTCTGCTGCTGGATGAGTGATTTCATAAACTGCATACATGATCCAGGCCCTAAAAGAAAGAAAGGAACATGATTCTGATGGGTAAACATCTGCCATTTTTAGTTCAGTTTATTGTGCACCCTTGCGAAGTGATTCCAGTTTATGAGCAGAGTTGCATGAGGACTTTTATAAATATTCTGCATAGCTCCACTCTGCCACACATAGAAATTTAAATTCCAAAGCTGGTTGAGCATAGCTGCAACCCAAATCAGAAGAGGTAAGATTATACTGGGGGATGCTCGCAAAGCATAGAAAGTGTACCACATCTCCAAAGAAATCATCCAGCCAGCAACAAATGGAAAATGGCATTTTTTGAGAATGTCTTTTAATCTAAAAAAAAAATCCAACATAATCATGTATTCATTGATTTGTTTTGTCAATATTTATCAAGTGTCTACCATGTGTTGAACACTAAACCACAGCGTGAACAAATAGATATGTTCCATGTGAGTCAAGGCTCTGAGGGAAAGAACTAGTCAGGGGTTGGAACGTGGTGATGGTGTCACTGCATGCCATGTTATACACTCAGGACTTACAACCGCACCGGGCCCTGAGGAAGCTCCATAAAGATGATCTCATTCGAACCTCAAAGTCACTATCTGAATTGTGTAATAATGTCCTTATTCCCATGTTTAGATAAGAAAAGTAACAGAGAGGTAGTGTGAGCCTGATTGTCTGGGGGCATAAATCATAAGGCTCGCAACAGTTAGCCTGAGATCAAGAAAACAAATTCTGCTCAGTAGAACAAGAGAGGAAGCAGGGTTTTGGAAGTGCCATCACTAAAGCACAGTCATGATTTTGTCACTACCTTAATGCTCTCAGGTATAAGTGGTTTCTTAGGAAGACTCTCCTTTCTCCCCGAGGATGACAGATTAAAAAGGCAGTACTATATTAGGGAGAAAGTAAGAAGGAAATAGGAAGGCAAGAAAAAGAATAAACAAAAGTGAATAACACTGGGTGATCCTGTACCAGCTACTATATGACAGACCAAAAAGGGAGAGTCTCACATGCAAACACACACATCCACACACAATACACACATATATACATACACACAAATACACATGTACATACACATATAAACATACAAACACACACATACATGTATACACAGAAACATACACACAAATACACATTTGTAAAAACATACACATAAATATTCAAACATATACACAGATACATACATACACACATATATATACAAGCACAGGCCACTTCCCACCTAGGAAGTGAGGATCCTCTAGTAAAACTTTACACTTAAGATCTGGTCTCTTGCTCAGTAGATTCTTCCCATGCCCAATCTGTTAAAAAATATTGTCAAAATCCATCTCGTCTGCAGCTGTCACAACACCTCTCGCTCAGAATCCTCTGCTGACTTGATGCATGGGGTTCACATTTCTCTTACGGGATTTTCACATCTATTCCTCACATGGGCTTTGCCTTTATCACCTCTCCTACTTCATTCACCACGATCTCCACTTCTGCCTGGTCCATCTAAATCCCCCCAGTCTCATCTCTTCCATCTCCTAATTCTTTCCTCTTGACATATCTACTCACTTCCTTCTGCCAAGAACCAATCCTCAGCTCTTATCTGCCACTCTCACCAAGGTTAAATGGCTGCGGTCTTCAGCTGTATTTGGGAAAACAAATTCATTCCAACCTAATGGTACAGAGAAGCAAGCTTCAAACTCTTTCAGATACACAATTCTGTGGTCAGTGAAATTCCTCCCAGAATCTAACTATTTGGGACTAGAGCACTAAGGGAAGGGTGGATGACTGGGGCATACAAAGGGACTGGAACCCCATTCTTGCCTCAACCCCAGCAGCTCTCCAGATGGCTTTGGGGTACAGAGATCATCAACCAGTGCCAAAAGCACCATCTAATTATTGGAAGCATTTCACAAGTCAAATCAAACATTCAGAACACCTAAAGTGCTTGAAGAGCACTTAGAAGCCTGCTTTATAAAGCAGTCATATCAACCATTCATTATGGAAACAAATATTAAAATGCCTACCATGTGCCAGGCATTGATTTTAGCACTTGGGCTCCATACATGAAAACAAAGATCCCCTGCCCTGGAGGAGTTACAGTCTAGCCAGGGGAGACATACATTTAGGAACACATAATTAATGTGCAAATTATATTATTGATGAGACAGTGATAAGTGATATGAGGGGTGGGGGAAGGGCACACCAGGGAGAAAAGGAGATTGGGAGTTCCAGACAGCAGGGCAAGAGAGACAGGCATATTGCAGTTATAAAGAGGGCCTCCTTGATAAAGTGCCATTCAAGCAATGCCCCTGAGGAGGGAGGGGAGTTAGCTGGGTAGACATCTGAGGGAAGGAGTGCAATAACTGGCATTTATTGGTACCTTTTACTGAACCACTTACAATATGCCAGGCAATTGCTAAATTGGTTTGCACTGCACACTCATATTATATATAAGACTATCAGAGGCTGGTAGCATTATTATTTGCATGGATACTGTGATTTGGAGAAGCAGAATTACCTGGAGGACTTGTTAAAAACACAGATTGCTGAACCTGATCACCAGAGTTTCCAACTGAACAAAACTGGGGTTCAGCCTGAGAATTTGCCCTTCTAACAATCTCTCATTAATGCTGTTGGTTCCTGCAGCATACTTCAAAAACCACTGATTTAAAGGAATGAGGTAATCTCTGCAAGACCTGTTTCCAAATCCCTATGTGTGTGTGTGTGTGTTAGTCACTCAGGCATGTCCGACTCTTTGTGACCCTATGGATTGTAGCCCACCAGGCTCCTCTGTCCGTTATTCTCCAGGCAATAATACTGAAGTAAGTTGCCATTCCCTTCTCCAGTGGATGTTCCCAATCCAGGGATCAAACCCAAGTCTCCTGCACTGCAGGCAGATTCTTTACCACTGAGCCACCAGGGAAGCCCCCAGATCTCCATATTCTGGTCTAAATTATACACCTTTTCTTTCAAACAACAATACCTTTACCCAAAAGTTTTCATTTATAATCAAATTAAACTTTAAAAGCAAAATGCATATTATAGTATATATCGTGTGCTTGCTCACTCAGTCACGTCCAACTCTTTGCGACCCCATGGACTATAGCCCACCAGGCTCCTCTGTCCATGGGATTCTCCAGGTAAGCATATTGGAGTGGGTTGCCATTTCCTGTTCCAGGGAACCTTCCTGACCCAGGGATCAAACCCAGGTCTCCTGCATTGCAGGCAGATTCTTTACCATCTGAGCTACCAGGGAAGCCCATAGTATATATTCTATATTTATAAGTACAGTTTTTTTTTAAAAAAAGGACCAATTGGTAATAAAATAAAAAAACTCTATAAGAGCAAGAATAATATCTGATTCATTGCAATATTCTCAGCACACAGAAGAATATCTGGCACATATCAGGTACTTAATAAACAACTTTTGAGTGAATCAATGCTATTATGTATGCTACATTTTGTAACTTTTTTACAGTAATTTTAGGTTTACAGTAGTTTTGAAGACAGGATAAAGAATTCCCATATACCCTTCAAGCAGCTTCTCCTAATGATAACATCTTAACATTTCTCAAAACTAAGAAATTAACACTGATAGAGTACTAATAACTAACCTTCCGTTTCAGATTTTAACAGTTTTTCCTCTAATGTTCTTTTCCACTCCAGGATAACATGTGGCATCTAGTCATTATGTTTGGTCTGTGACAATTTTTTAGTCTTTCCTTATTTTTCATGACCTTGACACTTTTGAAACAAATTAGTCAAACACATTGTAGAATGTCCCTTAATCTGAGAATCTTCTTTTTCCCCCCATGAATAGACTGGGGTTATGGATTTGGAGGAAAAACACGACAGAAGTAAAATGCTCTTCCCATTTCATCCTACCAGTGATAGAGGATATAAATATCAACAGGACTTACCACTGGCGATGTTGAACCTGATCACTTGGTTAAGGTGGTGTCCGGCTGGTTTCGCCACTGAAAAGTTCCTACTTTTTCTTTCCATAATTTTAGAAGGTGAGTCATTAAGTCCACATTCAAATGACAGAGAACTGAGCTCCACCTCTTGGAGGGAGGCATATGAAGGTGTTTGTGGACATATGTAAAAACCACCACAGTAACTAACAAGTACTTGGGGTGGTTGAGATAGTTTGAGACTATGTACATATCCTCTTTCTCCTTTAATTTTCTCCCTAACTAATCATATGTTTCTTGCCTCGGTCCTAAGATTAGCCATCTCTCCTTTGCTTAAACAATGGTATTCAGAAACTAACTGGTCATAGGCATGCTTGTTGCTACTGGGATGTCACAGCTTCTAGCAACTCTGCGAATGAGCTATGCGATATGTTCACACATACTAACCATGTGTCCACACATGACTATTTATTTCTGCATCTATATGCATATATATTAAAGTGAACGTGAGTCCCCACTGACATATCCAGCCCTCATCTATCACCACAGGGTTGTTCTAGCCTTCCTCTTTTGCTGCTCTCTTCTCTCTCTGACAGTGAGAAACCTGGTATCATGAGATGAATTGCAACGTGCCCCCAAATTCCTATGTTGAGTCCCTAACCCCCAGCATCTCAGACTGTAATAACCACGTTTGGAAATAGGATCTTTAAAGAGGTAGCAAAACTAGAACAAGGACGTTAGGGTGGGCCCTGATCCAATACAACCTGTGTCCTTCCAAGAAGAGAAAATTTAAATACAGATATGCACAGAAGGAAGACAATGTGAAGACGCAAAGAGAAGACAGCCATCTGCAAGCCAGTGGGTGAGACCTGATACATATCCTTTCCTCATGGCCCCTGGAAGGAACTGACTCTGCCAACAGCTTCATCTCAGTCTTCTAGTAATTACAATTAAATCATCAATGTTGATGTACTATTAGGTAGAGTCCATACTATTAAGATTTCCTTAGTTCTAACCTAATGTCCCTTTTCTGTTCCAGAACTCTATCCAGTTTAACACACTGCACTGAGTCATCATTTCTCCTTGATCCATCCTTGGCTGTGACAGTTTCCTTGATGTTCTTTATTTTTGATGACCTTGACAGTTTTAAGGACTCCTGGTCAGATTTGTTGTAGAATTTCCCTAAATTGGGATCTGTCTGGTGTTTTCTTCTCATGATTAGACTGGGGTTTGGGATTTGGAGAGGGCTCAGGTGGTAAAGAATCTGCCTGAGATAAAGGAGACCTCGGTTTGGTCCCTGGGTTGGAAAGATCCCCTGGAGAAGGGAATGACACCGTACTCCAGTATTCTGGCCTGGAGAATCCCCATGGACAGACGAGCTTGGCGGGCTATAATCCATGGGGTTGCAAAGAGTCAGATACAACTGAGGGACTAACACTTTGGAATTTGGAGAAGGAAGATCAGAGGATATAAAATGTCATTTCACCATATTATATCAAAGGTGCATACAATTAACCTGACTAACCACTATTGATATTTACTTTGATCACATGGCTGAGGTAATGTTCTCATAATCCTCCACTGTACAGTTACCCTTTTGCATGCTGCCCTCTTCCATAATGTGTTCTTCGGAAGAAGTCCCTTTTAGCAGGCTACATTCACGAGTAGAGTGCTTCATTTCACCTCCCTGAGGGTGGAATATCTTTGTAAATTACTTCGAATTTCTCTGTAGGGACCATTTATCTCTTGCTCTCCATTTATTTATTCACTCATTTATTTATATTAGTGTATACTCATGAATATTTATTTCATACTTTGGATTATAATCCAACACTTTATTCTGTTGCTCTAATCGTACCAGCTTTGGGCACGAGGAGCTCTTTCAGTTGGTTCCCATGTTCCTCTGAAATAGTCCATCACTGTGAGTTTGTTAGTTTAACACTTCCTTACTTTCAGGCACTATAAGATGATCCAAGGTCAGATGGGGAAAAAATGGAAACAGTGACACTTTATTTTCTTGGGCTCCAAAATCACCATGGATGGTGACTGCTGCCATGAAATTAAAAGACATTTGCTCCTTGGAAGAAAAGCTATGTCAAACCTAGACAGAATATTAAAAAGCAGAGACATCACTCTGCAGACAAAGGTCCATAGAGTCAAAGCTATGGTTTTTCCAGTAGTCAAGTGAAAGTTGAACCATAAAAAAGGCTGAGCACCGAAGAATTGATGCTTTCAAACCATGGTGCTGAAGAAGACTTTTGAGAGCTCCATTAACTGAAAGGAGATCAAACCAGTCAATCCTAAAGGAAGTCAATTCTGAATATTCATTGGAAGGACTAATGCTGAAGCTGAAGCTCCAATACTTTGGCCATCTGATGCAAAGAGATGACTCATTGGAAAAGACCCTGACACTCAGAAAGATTGAAGGCAGGGGGAGAAGGGGACGACAGAGGATGAGATGGTTGGATGGCATCACTGATTCAATGGACACGAATTTGAGCAAACTCTAGGGAGTTAGTGAAAGACAGGGAAGCCTGGAGTGCTGCAGTCCATGGTGTCACAACGAGTTGGACATAACTGAGCAACTAAACAACAACAAGAAGGTCATTATGTATATTTTCTGAAATAGTCCTAGAATCAGTTATTTCTCCATTGACTCCGGATATCTTTCATTAGAAAATGGTATTAAGAACCAAGATCTGGGGCTTCCCTGATATCTCAATGGTTTTAAAAAAAAAAAATCTGCCTGCCGATGCAGGAGACATGGATTCAATCCCTGATTTAGGAAGATCCCACATACCTTGGAGCAACTAAGCCCATGCACCACAACTACTGAGACCTGTGCTCTAGAGTCCAGGAGTGGCAACTACTGAAGCCTGGGTGCCTTAGACCCCATGCTCTATAACGAGAGAAGTCACTGCAATAAGAAGCCCATAGACCACAATTGGACAGGAGCCCCTGCTTACCACAACCAGAGAAATGCCCACACAGTAACAAAAACCCAGCACGGCCAAAAATAAATAAATAAATAACATTTTTTAAAAAGGGAATCAAGATTTGGGTGCTAGGTGTGTACTGCATTTTGATCTAAAAATTCATCATGAGTAATTTTCCTATGTAAATACACACTTTAAATGATCTTTTTCTGAAAGGCATCATATTCTACTTTATGGATAAATCATAATGTATTATCATCTAATCATCCATATTTGCACTATTTCTATACATTTTGATATTGTAAACAAAATTGGGATAAACCTTCTGGTATCAAAATCAGCATACTCAGGACTAATTATTTCTTTAGGATAAATTCCTAGAATTAGAAATTATGGGTTTGAGGCTTTTGAGGCATATTGTGAAGGAGGCTTCCAGAGTCTGATCTGCAGACAATGACTGCTCATTGGTCCATACTCTCTAACACCAGGTATTAACATCTATCATTATTTTTTGTCACTTTCTATTTAATGGACAGAACTTTCTTTGTAGTTATAAATGATTCCTATCCAGGATGAGCAATGTTTTAAACATTTGCCATTTGAATTTCCTTTTAAACTTTTTTTCTGTTCAAGTACTTTGCCCACTTTTCTGTTGGATTGATTTTTAAATTGTTATCTAACAGTGCTTGTGTATTAAAGAAATTAACTCTTTACCTGTTTTATATATACATATATATGTATATATTTAACTATCTTTTATCAGCTTGTCATTTGTCTTCTAATTTGGCTTATGGCCAAATTTCTTTTAAACAATAAATTTCCATATTCTGTATTCTATAATTTAAGCAAATTTATAGATTTTTGAGGGGCCTAAGCTACACTTACATTTTTGTAATTTTGTTTTGTAAAATGCATTTTACATTACAATTTTGCTCATGGACTAAAAATGTGTTTGCTTTCACATCTTTGCATTATATGAGCCAATGTGAAAAAGAGCTGATGATGTATTATTGATTCTGACATAGTCATGAAAGCAAATATTATGCTTCTATTAAAACTTATATTTTATGACAAGTTTGTCAGGTTTAATTTATGACTCATGCACATTTCTGGCTCAGTAGCCACAAATTATCTCTTCTTGAATCTTTATGATATAGTACACTTTTTGCCAGGGCATTTTTCAAATATCTTGATACAGTCTAACAACAACAACAACAAAAACAGGAAAACATACACCAAAAATTGATATGTAAAAAGTACCATATTTAAAGATAATTTTCAATAGATATATATATGTGTATACATGTATAATACCTAATTCCATCTCCTCTTCATTTCTCATGGTAGTTTCATATTTTTATAAATATATTTTTCTCATTTTAAGAAAATGATATAACATAGATATTCTCTATGTCATACAGAATATAAAATTACTTCTCTAATTTTCTGGATAAAGGAAATATGCACACACACACAAAAATGGATCTGATGAACCATCTTCTTCATAGTTGCATTAGTGAAATTTCAAATGAGAAGAGACAAAATATATGTCCCTAGGGATTAGCTACAATGGTAGGGTGAGGAGGAACTGGCTAAAACTGTCCTGATCACGTGCATGCCATGTGGGAAGATCTGTGGTATGTTCAGGAAATGAAGGAAAGGCAGGCAGGGTCAGGCCACACAGGCCAGCTGGTCTTGTTAAGGATTTGCATCCTTAACCTTAAAGCAAACGGAAGCACGTGTAAGTGACTCGTTCAAATTTATTGTTTTGCAAGATCCTCTGAATGACATAGAGCATGGATTGAAGGGCAGTAGAAATCCCTGAAGCCCAGGACTGAGGCCCTTCAGTGGTCCAGGCAATATATGATGGTGGCGTGACTTGCAGTGGCTAGGGGCTGGCGTGGGAAGGAGGATAAATATGAAGAGACGGAGCTGGAACTGGGCGGAGTTGGAATACACAATCACCCGGCACTTAGTGACTGACTAGAAACGGAATGAAGGAGCTGGGTGGATGGTAGAGCCTCATCAGACAGAAAATAGCAAGAGAGGAAGTATGGTAAGAAGATCAGTATTGGGACTTTTAGCTTTGCAGTCTCTCTGAGATACCCAAGAAGATGTGTTGTCACTAGAGATCAGAAACAAGGTCTGAACTGAGACGGTACAATGAGCAGGATGAACATGTAGACCATCACAGAATACAAGACTGTGGACAGAACTGCTTAGGAAGAGCACAAACCAGAGATAAGGGCATCATTTTGACCCTCAGGAAATATTTGAAAATGTCTGAAGATATGTTTGGTTGTCATGAATGGAGGTACCGAGTGAAGAGAGGTCTGCTGCTGCTGCTGCTAAGTCGCTTCAGTCGTGACCGACTCTATGCAACCCTAGGATGCTGCTAGACAGCCTGCAACGAATGCACAAGGCAGGCCTTCGCAGCAATGACTGCCAAATCAAAATCTCAATGGTGTTCAGGCTGAGAAACCTTGACATAAAGTGTGATGACAGGAGGGCTTTAGGAACTCCCCCTGAAGACCATGATGCGTCAGGAATAGAGACTGAGGAAGGCAGCCGCACAACCAGAAGGAACTCCAGGGGTATCCGGTGCCCTGAACACCACCAGTGCTAAATGCCAATACTGAAAAATGAACTGTTATATATAGTGGTGCAGAGTCTTATTCATACAGAGAATATTTTTTATAATCTCCCCTAAACTATTTTCAAACCTCTGCTATAATTCAACAAGCCACAACACAGGCACACACAGAGAAAGAGATGGAATTTTGCCTCACTTCTCATTAATCCCAGCCTTAGTCAACTTCCTACATTTTTCTATTTCTCAGGATAATCACTATTTCAGGGGTGGAGGGGTGAAGGAGGCAGGGAATTTGGGTAGGAGAAAGAAAGGATGAATAACTTTATATGGGGAAAAAAAGGAAGCCTGGTCCTACAGATACGAAGCATTCCAAGTGACTGTTACTTGGAATTCTGTATGCGTCTTCCCACAATGTTATGAGAAGTAGTTAAGTTGGAGGAAAAACCACAAAAGCCTGTTTTGCCTGTGATATCTTTTGATACTGCTGACAGTCAAGTTGTAGAAGACCTGAGCTTGGGGGGTTTAGGAGGTTTGGGAAAAATGTCAGCTGACTTCCCCTTTCCCGGGAATACCTTTAATCCCAGTATTTTTCAGCTCATTTGTTTATCAGAGAGTTCTTAAACACGTGTGTAGGACCTGTCTAGTGTCCATGCCCCTCACTGAATTATAAGCTTCATGAGAGTCCACCCCACACCCACTCTAGCCACTGCTAAGTGCTAAGAAACTACCATTACTGCCTGGCATCCTAAGGATAATAATTGATTATGGACTGAGTGATGAAAAAATGAATGAATATATTTCTATTTCTTAAAATGACATTTACCCTAATGTATTTCAAAAGGATGACTTTTAAGCAGAATCACTGTACAAACTTTTTAGAAAATAGCCTCACATCATGAAAAATGATGTTTCAAGGCAGAAAGGTCACCCATAAGTAGGCCAGTCCTGCCTGAGAACCTACCCTTGGGGTCAGCCTCATTCAAATGGTATATATATTTATAGTCACAGTTTTCTTCTTCCCGCTTAGATATTAAAACATGTATTTTTGCCATAGCCATGATAATAGTGATGCAAGCATAGGAGGAAACAGTCTATTTTTAATAATAAAAGGAAATCTTCAGGAGTGGTGACTTTTTGAAATGTATGGAAACCTACTAACAGGATTAATGTATTATCGTAAACAATTTTATGCAAAGAAACTTCCACACTGGACTTCAAAGGGGAACGGAATTGAGATGGGAAAAGTGGGCCAGGTGGGGAGGACTTTTCTGATGAGGAAAAGGTAGTCAGAGGGGAGCGTTTTGCAGTGAACTCAAGCATAAGGTCTTTGCAATGAGCTTTTCTTATAGCTAAATGATGCCATTTAGACCAAAGCATGATATTAGAGAATGAAAGCAGCTTGTCTGCAGAAAATAGGCAGGAAGAACAGGGCACCCCAGCTCTTTGCCATCAGGAACTGGGAAGGTTTGCCATCAAGATGTCAGTTAAAGGAATTTGGGGGGAGTTTTTTAGTTACTCAGTCATGTCTGACTCTTTGTATGTCTGACCCCATGGACTATAGCCCACAAGGCTCCTCTGTCCATGGGATTTCCCAGGCAAGAATACTGGAATGGGTTGCCATTCCTTTCTCCAGGGGATCTTCCCAACCTAGGGATCAAACCCACATCTCCTGCACTAGCAGGCAGATTCTTTATCGCTGAGCTACCAGGAAAGCTCAGCTAAAGGAGACAACAGATTAAAAAAAAAATGCAAATACACACTTTAATGAGCCAATAACTGTGTATGAGTCTGGGACTTTGGAATATTTAAAGGACTAATACAAAAGTCCATATGAAAACAAAAATGAGAAAACAGTAAAACTCTGATTAAACAGTAAATAAGGTTTAGTCAATGGTACACAATTTATTCTGGAGTTTGCATTTTAGTAAGTGTTGCTTTGAATTTAATACCATTTGGTTTATAACTTGTAAATAGTAATTAGTATGTATACTGTATATTTTAATAATTACTCACACACATACACAGGCACAAGCATAACATAAAGAAGTGCTCCATCCCACTCCACAATCCACATCTAGAGACATCTCTTGTGGTTGATCTTGGGAGCCATAAGCACTAATGTCCCCAACTAGAAATACAACAATAATTAAAAATAACAATGATAAAGAGTTAACAGTTATTGGGTACACACTATGTATTACAAACGTTATATCTACTTCATCTCTTCCTCACAACAAACCCATGATAGAGACAGATATGATCATTGGGCTGATTTTACAGATGAAGAACAAGATAGTAAGTAGTTAAGTAACTTACCAAGATTGTAAGCTTCAGAGCTACAATTTAAAATACACATTCTTCTTAAAATTCTAAAAGGAATAAAAACCAGACAATAGGAATTCACAGAACTTTGGGGGAGCACACTAACCTTCCCACTCCCCCTTTTGAGTCTCTATTTCCATTTCACTCTCAATACTCCTTGTTCTTACCTTCTGTGTCTACATACTTTTCTAGAATAACTTCATCATTTCCCTGGCTGTTGTTTTACCTTGGATTCGAGGGTTCCTAACTGTAGATCCAGCCCAGACAGCCCTCCTGTACAGACACAGCCAAGCAGATTATCTCCACGTAGATATCATTCTGCTAACTCAAGCTAAACACAACAATCACTGAACTCAGTTCCTCCAGCTCACCCCCAAGTCTACCTTTCTTAATATGCTGCTTCTTGCCTCAGGCCATGACCTAGCCTTCTTTCAGTGCCTAAGACTGGAACCTGGGAGTAACCCTGGATTCCCCTCTTCTGCCTCATACCCTATGTATACATACGTGTTAGTAACTCAGTTGTGTCCAACTCTTTGTGACCCAGTGGACTGTAGCCCATCAGGCTCCTCTGTCCATGGGATTCTCCAGGCAAGAAGACTGGAGTGGGTTGCCATGCCCTCCTCCAGGGTATCTTCCCGACCCAGGGATCAAACCCACATCTTTTGTGTCTTCTGCAGTAGCAAGCAGATTCTTTACCACTAGTACCACCTGGGAAACCCTCTTTTACTCATCGATCTAATCTGTAAGTGCCCAGAAAGCAGAGGACATGTGCTCCATAATGTGATTGGTATGCGTATCAGCTCATTAGGGCTGCCATAACAGAATAAACAACAGAAAGGTACTTTCTCACAGTTCTGGAAGTTCAAGATCAAGCTGGTGGCTGTGTTTGTTTGCGTGTTTTTTCTGACCTCTTTCTTCGGCTTGGAGCTGGGTGCCTTCTCCCTGTGTCCTCGCGTGCTCTTTTCTCTATGACGTGCTTTCTAGATGTCTCTGTGTGTCCAAATAACCTCATCTTATAGACCACCAGTCAAACCGGGGTAGGACCCACTGGCAGGGCCTCATTTTAACTTAATCACTTCTTTGAAGGTCCTATCTCTAAATGCAATGATATAGTGAGGTACAGAGGCTTAGTGCTTCAACATATGAATGAGGTGGGGATACAATTCAGCCCCTAACATTGTTCCATAATCAACTCACAGCCAGTATTGTTTCTCCTATAGTGGTAACCACTATCCCCACTCCCACACTATTGTGAAGCAAATGCCCAGACACCATATCCTTTCATCAGTAAATATTCTTTCAATGTCTTTGGATGAAGATAACATATTTTTCTCTCTGGGACAAATGAAATAAGTCCTATTTGGCTCCCAGATAATTCCTTAACCTCTTCTCAGGTTTTGAGAAGCAATGATCTTTTAATCAAAGATTTTCTCCTTTTGAAAAACTTTTCCCTTTATAATAATCATTTACAAAAAAACTTTGTTAAATCTTCACTACATTAGATTGGTTATTGTTCATTCACTCAGTCGTGCCCAACTCTTTGCAACCCCATGGACTGCAGCACGCCATGGTTCCCTGTCCTTCACCATCTCCCGGAGTTTGCTCAAACTCATGTCCATTGAGTCAGTGATGCTACCCAACCATCTCATCCTCTGTTGCCCCCTTCTCCTCCTGCCCTTAATCTTTCCCAGCATCAGGGTCTTTTCCATTGAGTCCACTGTTTACATCGGGTGGCCAATGTATTGGAACTTCAACTTCAGCATCAGTCCTTCCAGTGAATATTCAGGGTTGATTTCCTTTAGCATTGACTGGTCTATATCCTAAAGATGGAAGAGGAGGACTCTACAAATGGTTTTGGTTCAGGTTTAATTCTTCTACTTGCTGCTTAGGCTACTGAAAAATGAACTGTGTGTATGTATTTGTGTGTGTCTTTAAAGTACAACGCCTTAAATAAAGCTAACAGATTTTTAAGGTACCTTTTGAGAATCCAAGGAAGCTCTCCATGCATCATCAGTGAGATCCAAGAAGCCAGGCTATTTTCTCTTCTCGTTATGGCTGCTCTTTAGAGCATCTCCACTCTCCTAACAGCTGTCATGGCAACATTCTCCTCTATCAGGATGAGAAAGCGGAGAGGCTCATCCTCTTAATGCATGAATGAACCGGGGAAGACTTCTGAATAACAGATCTCCCCCGAGTTTGGATGACACCCTCGCAAAATACAGCTTCTGCCAGGCCCTCTGCTCTCAAAGTGACGCCTTCTCCATATTGGCACATCCATAACGTGATGATAAAATAAAGGGTAGGTGAAAGAGATGGACTTTATCCTTCATTTGTAACTCGACATGTTTTGTTCTTGAAGAGCAAGTTGTAAAATGACAATGAATAACATGATCATTGAAAAAATACATGGAAGACACAGGATTTTCACAGCTGAAAGACAATATTGTCCTTGCAAATGTTTGTGGGGAGTAGAGGGAATAAAAGAATTGCTATATTCCGAATGTAAACTATATATACACAATACCAAAAGTTCTA
This sequence comes from Ovis canadensis, assembly GCF_042477335.2. Lineage (NCBI taxonomy): Eukaryota > Metazoa > Chordata > Mammalia > Artiodactyla > Bovidae > Ovis > Ovis canadensis. The sequence goes on along the minus strand of NC_091247.1, from coordinate 158,639,343 downwards.
CTCAGCAGAAACTCTTGAAACTGGAGCAAATGGCCTTGGGAAGAGTTCTGCAAATGAAAAGTGTAAGTATACTAAAAGTGATTTTTTTAAATAAAATGTAGCTTTAGAACAGTTTTAGACTTACAGAAAAGTTGTGCAGATAGTACAGTGAGTTCCTATAACCTCAGTGTTTCTGATACTATTAACAACCTCCACATGCATTTGCTGTAACTGATGACAATTGTTGCTGTTCACTGGCTAAGTCCCATCCAGCTCTTTGCGACCCCATGTACTGCAGCAGGCAAGGCTTCTCTGTCCTTCACTACCTCCCGGAGTTTGTTCAAACTCATATCCATTGAGTCAGTGATGCCACCCAACCATCCCATTCACTGTCACCCCCTTCTCCTCCTGCCCTCAGTCTTTCAATATGGATACATTATTAGTAACTGATGTTCAAGCTGGTTTTAGAAAAGGCAGAGGAACCAGAGATCAAATTGCCAACAACTGCTGGATCATTGAAAAAGCAAGAGAGGTCCAGAAAAACATCTATTTCTGCTGTATGGACTATGCCAAAGCCTTTGACTGTGTGGATCACAATAAATTGTGGAAAATCCTGAAAGAGATGAGAATACCAGACCACCTGACTTGCCTCTTTAGAAACCTGTATGCAGGTCAGGAGGAAACAGTTAGAACTGGACATGGAGCAACAGACTGGTTCCAAATAGGAAAAGGAGTATGTTAAAGCTGTATATTGTCACCCTGCTAATTTAACTTATATGCAGAGTACATCATGAGAAAGGCTGGGCTGGAAGAAGCACAAGCTGGAATCAAGACTGCCAGGAGAAATATCAATAACCTCAGATATGCAGATGACACCACCCTTATGGCAGAAAGTGAAGAGGAACTAAAAAGCCTCTTGATGAAAGTGAAAGAGGAGAGTGAAAAAGTTGGCTCAAAGCTCAACATTCAGAAGACTAAGATCATGGCATCCAGTCCCATCACTTCATGGCAAATAAATGGGGAAACAGTGGAAACAGTGGCTGACTTTATTTTTTGGGGCTCCAAAATCAGTGCAGATGGTGACTGCAGCCAGTAACTGAATTCCCTATTTTATCTAAATTTCCTTTGTTTTTAAATAGTATCCTTTTCTATTTCAGGATTCCATGCAAGATAACACATTTCGTTTAGTTGTCATGTTTCCTTAGGTTCCTCTTGGCTCTAACAATTTCTTAGACTTTTCTTGTTTATTTATTTTTTTAAAATATATATATATTTATTTATTTTTGGCTGCATCGGGTCTTAGCTGCAGTAGGCGAGATCTTTCCATTACTGCGTGTAAGCTTCTTCCTAGTTGTGGAAAGTGGGCTCAGTTGTCCTGGAGCATGTGGGATCTTAGTTCCATGATCAGGGATTGAACTTGTGTTCCCTGCATCGGAAGATGGATTCTTAACCACTGGACCCCAGGCAAGCCCCAATCTCTCTTGTTTTTAAGAGTACTCACTTTTGTATGCTGTCTTTCAGTTCAGATTTGTCTGATGATTAGACTAGGTTTGCGGGGTGTGGGGATGAAATCCACACAAGTAAAATGCCACTTTCATTACATTCTATAAAGAGTATATATATAATATCAACACCACTTATGCCTGATGCTATCAATCTTGATCACCTGGCTGAAGTATATTTGTAAAGAACCACTATAAAGTTACCTTTCCATATTGTACTTTTTAGAACAAAGTCACTTCACACAGCACTCACTTAAGGAGTGGAGAGTTATGCCCCACCTTCTCAAGGGCAAAGTAACAACATCAATATTTGGAATTGTGCAGATGAGACAGTCTCTTCTCTCCCATTTACTTATTTTTTACATGGCTGGACACGACTGAGTGACTGAACTGAACTGAACCGAACTGATGCCACCGTTTGCTTATGCATCAACCTACTGAAACATGTCTTTGCTGTTTTGTTGTTTCTTTTCTAATATATACACTTAAGACTTTGAATTTTTTCTTTAAATACTGCTTTTGTTGCATCCTATAAATTTTGACAAGTTGTATTTCCACTTTCAGTTTGTTGAAAATATTTTTTAATTTATGTAGTGAATTATTCAATCCAGGTGTTATTTATGAGCATTGTTTACTCTCCAAATATGTTGGGATTTTCAAATATCTATTGCTGATTCCTAGTTTAATTCTCATTATACACTTCATAAGGTTTCTACATTTCTAATGCATTAAGATTCTTTATGGCTCAGAATGTGATCCATTTTGGCGAATGCTCCATGCAAGCTTGAGAAGAACATGGATTCTATTCTTGTTGGATGGAGTACTCCACAATTAGATTAAGTTGACTGTGAGTGCTACTCGAGTCAACTATAGCCTTACTAATTTTTGCCTCTTTGATCTACCAACTATTAAAAGAGGGTTGCTGAGGTCTTCAGCTACAGTAGTGAATTATCTATTATATTTCTCTTTGCAGTCCCATCAGTTTTTGTCTCATGTATTTGATGCTCTGTTATTAGGTGCACAGATGTTTAAGACTGTTATGTCTCCCTGGAGAATTAACACTTTTATCATTCTTGAATGTCTTTCTTTATCCCATATAATTCTCTTGGTACTGAAGTCTTCTCTGTCTGAAATTAAGGTAGTAATTCTTTCTTCTGATTAGTGTTAACACAGTATATCTTTCTCCATCCTTTTACTTTAACTTGAGGCTTTCTATTAAAAATGGGTTCCTTGTAGACAACAGAGAGTAGCATTTATTTTTTAAAATCTACTCTGGCTTCTGTGGTGGCTCAGTTGGTAAAGAATCCGTCAGCAATGCAGGAGACCCCAGTTCTATCCCTGGGTCAGGAAGAGCCCCTGGAGAAGGAAATAGCAACCCACTCCAGCATTCCTGCCTGGAGAGTCCCATGGACAGAGAAGCCTGGGGGGCTACAGTCCACGGTGTTGCAAGAGTTGGACATAATTTAGCAACTAAACCGCCACCACTGATAATCTAATTGGTTACTAGATATATTTAAACCACTCATATTTAAATTTATTTTTTATATGGCTGGATCAATATCTACTATGTTTATAATTGTTTTCTACGTGTTTTCCTTTTTTCCCCTTATTCTGCCTTCTATTATTTTAATTGAGCATCTTATATGATATTTTATCTTCTCAATGAGTATATCAATTATGCTTCTTAAAATCTTTCTAGTGGTTGCCTAGAACTTGCAATATGCATTTCAAGCTAATCCAAACCAGCTTCAAGCAACATTGTGCCACTTCATGTGTAGTGCTTATACTTTATAACAGAGTACAGTTATCCCTCAGTGTCCACAAGGGATTAGTTCCAGGACATCTATGCAAAATCCATGCTCAAGTCCCTCATATAAAATGGTGTAGTTCAGTTGGCCCTCCATGTCTTTGGGTGCTGCATCCACAGATACTGAGAGCCAGCCATATTGCCATTTAATCCGTTCTGTCTCTTAGGATATTGTGGTCATTCATTTCATTTATCCACATGCTGTAATCATCAAACACATCATTACCAGTATGCATTTAAACAAATAATTTTCTTTTAGAACAACTAGAAAACAAAAATATTTTATTTTTACCTTCATTTACTTCTCCTCTGACATATTTTCCTTAAGCAAATCCAAGTTTCTAAACTTTCTTTTCTTTTCTTCTGAAGAACTTATTTTCATGAAGAGCTGGGCATCTGGTAATAAATTTCCTCAGTTTTGTTGCCTGAGAAAGACTTTATTTATCCTCTACTTTTGAAGGTCAATTTCTCTGGATATAGAATTTAAAACTGACTTTTTTTTCTTTCAATACTTTTAAATATTTCACTCCACTGGCATGGTTTCTGATAAGAAGTCCTCTATAATTCTTATTCTTCTAATAGGTAAGGTTCCCCCTGACTCAACTCACCCCTATGATTTCTTTCAAGGTTTTCTCTTTGTTTCCGTTTCCTACAGTTTGAATATCATATACCTAAGTATATAGATTTTTGGTTTTGTTTTCAGTTTTTTATAGTTTTTTGGCCACAATGATCAGCAAGCAGGATCTTAGTTTCCTACCAGGGTTTGACCACATGCCCCCTGCTACGGAAGTGCAGAGTCTTCACCACTGAACTACCAGGGAAGTCCCATAGATTTTTGGTATTTATATTACTTGATGATTGTTGGGCTCTTTTTGAGGTTAGGTGTCTGTCTTTAATTTTAGAAAGTTATTAGTCATTATTACTTCAAATATTGCCATTGTTCCACTTTTTTTCCTCCTTGTGAAATTCCAATTACACAAAGGTTTCACTTTCAGAAATTGTCATTAAATGTTCTTTTTTTTTTTTCCATTATCTTTTCCCTTTGCCTTTCAGTTTGAGAAGCTTCTTCTGACTTATCTCCAAACTCACTGAGACTTTCCCAGGCCATGTCCAGTCTACTGATGAGCCCATCACAGGTATTGCTGATTTCTGTGACTGCATTTCTGATTTCTGGCATTTCCTCTTGATTCTTTCTTACATTTTCACTTGTTAACACACATTTCGCACTTGTCCTGTGTGTTACCTACCTTTTCTGCTAGAGTCCTTAACATACGAATCATGGTTATTTTAAATTTCTTGTCTCATCATTCCAAACCCTGCATCATGCCTGAGGCTGGTTCTGATGCTTTGCTTGCTTTCTCTGGACTGTGTTTTCTTTTAGCGTATTTTGAATATTCTGTTGAAAGCCAGGCATCATATATGGAATAACAGGAACTAAGGTAAACAGAACTTCAGGGTGAGGTATTATATGAAGCTGGCCAGGAGTTGGGCTTTGTTTATTGTTTGTTGTAGATATAGGTGCCGGAAGCTTCAAATTTCTCCTGTATCCTTGTTTGTCTTTCCTGTTATCTTTGGGCTTTCCTAAGAAGCACGCCTTGGGTACAGTCTGCATCCCACAGCTCTTTCAGTTGTCATCTATTGTTATTACAGGGGAACCCTGTGGCTGCAGTAGTATAGAATGGAAATGGGAAGCAGTCTAGAATCTTATGATTACATCTCAGTCATCTGGTAGGCTTGTGTTGCTGTGCTGTGACCTTTACCAGTGTTTCTTAGATTTTTCCTTCCTGCCTTAGGTGATAGAGAAAAGCTAGGGAGGGCCTGAGTCAGAAAATGTCCTCTCCCTAGGTGGTACAAGACTGCTAAAGTCACTTCCCCTAGAGAGTAGACCTCTATTACAGAGAACATTCTGAGAGTATTTCACAGTGGTTACTTTTCTCCTCCTCTTGCCAGAAAAAGCAAAGTATCTTGCTTGACTCTTCACCATGAGACCCTGATTAGGGTTTTAGAGGCAAAATCCAAGTGTGAGATCCCCTCTAAAACTGTTAGGCCCAGGAATTTCTCAGTGTAAAGCTGAACTACATTTAGCTCCTATAATTCAGCAAAACTACTATTTAAGCAATTCCTCCACTTCCCTGGTGGCTTAGACAGTAAAGCGTCTGTCTACAATGTGGGAGACCTGGGTTCGAGCCCTGGGTCAGGAAGATCCCCTGGAGAAAGGAAATGGCAACCCACTCCAGTACTATTGCTTGGAAAATCCCGCAGACAGAGGAGCCTGGAGGGCTGCAGCCCATGGGGTCGCACAGAGTCGGAACAACTGCGCGACTTCACTTTCCAGTTGATGGCTCCCACCGCTTCAGCTGCAGGCTACCAAAGCTTAGCTGTGACTGTCAGGTGTACTTGCTGCTCCCAATTTTGCGGTGGTATTTGCCTTGCAACTGCTGATGGGGCTAAGGGAAAAATCATTGACTTTCAGTTTGTTCATGTTTTGTTCATTGTAAGGATAGAAGCAAAGACTTCCAAGCTCCTTATGTTGTCTTTTCATATTTACATTTTAAATTTCATTTTTATAGAGAACAGAAGGTATCTGAGAACTCAAAACAAGCTTAGTATAGTACCAGAGACTTTGAAAGATAAAAATTCATTCATTCAATGACACTTATTAAGCATTTATTATGATGCTAGGCCATGTGCTGGACAGCAGGGATAGAGTAACGAAGATGACAGCTATGGTCCCTGACTTCACAAAATTTATATTCTAGTAAGAAAGACAGAAAAAGGATATACACATGAAAACTGTAACCTCAGCCTTTAAGAAGCTAATCACACTGACAAAACAAAAGGTAATAGGCATACAGATTATATGTTGGAGGACACTGTAATAAGGTAGTTCAGCAAAGAAGAGGAACTGTGTGAGTTGAAGCATTCTGGGGCTTGAGCAGAAGATAGAAAATACGTAGCATTAAGGTTCTGAAAAAGTGTCACTTTGATAAAGGGCACAGCTATAGGAAAGACTTGGAGCAGTAATGAGAATATCATGTTCCAGTGCAGCTAACACAATATAACACAATAACGTGTTCCACTACAGCTTGGCTGTGGAGTAGTAGGAAAGAACAGCAGAAAAACAGGCTGACACCAGACTCAGAAATGTTGTTCAACAAGAACCATGAGAATCTTGTATTAAAACTTTAGACAGTGAGTGGAACAGGAAAAAAAAATGCTGTCTAGCATTCATATAGACACCGAGGTTCTGCCACTGAACAGTCACAGACCCTTGGGCAACATCACTTGGCTCTGAGTACGTCTTCATCCTTAGTTTTCAAAAAAAATGTTGACTCACTGAGTGCTCTTCCCATTTAAATACCCTGAAGTTCTCTGTGGGAATGTCTTCCACATCAATCCAAATAGGGAGGAGTCCAGTCTCTGGATAAGTCCATCAATGCAGGAAGCTCACTACTCTTTGCGGTAGCCAACTCAACAGAACAAGCATTGGACAGTTACATTGATCAAATGCTTTTGCTCATAATAAGGTGAAATCTGCCTTTCCATAATCCACTCTGTTTAAAGTTTAAAACTCTGGAGCAGTTGTGTCCAAAAGAACTTTTTGCAATAATAAAATATTCTATATCTGCTCAATTCAGTAGCCACTGGGCACTTGGAATGTGGCCACTATGATGGGAGAACTGAATTTTTTTCTTATTTTATTTGAAATAGACACATGTGGCCAGCAGCTATAGTATTGGATTACCTACCTTAAAGCATTCCAGAATAAGCTTATTTCTTCCACTTGACAGTTCCACAAATATGTATAATAGTTCATTATTGGCTTGTTTCCTGAGTTTTCGTTCTCTAATCACCCTGAGGTGCTCTAACCATTGTTCACATGGCATATCTTGTAGCCTCCATGCTCTCTTCTTTTTTTAAACTGGAGTATAATTGCTTTACAATGCTGTGCTAGTTTCTGCTGAGTAACATCCCATGTTCTTACTGACACATTCTAATTCACTCACACTCAGGTAAGGTCTACAGATGGTTTCCAAAAACCATGAAACACCACCTGAATTTACATATAAATCTCTTATGTATACAAGTGCATTTTTGATAGGACAATTTCCTAGCTGCCTTCAGATTCTTAAAGAAATCCCTGACCCCCTCAACAGGGGCTGGGGTAGGAGAGGAAGATAAATAAGAAAATGGGACACAATGATGCTATTAAAGGTAGCTCAAACATATCACAAGACTCTTAAGAGCTTGAGAGGAAAGCAAACCTCAGGACCCCTCTACAGCCCAGTCCTACTTCTATTTAAATACCACCTAGAAGGTTTCACACAAAAGTTGCTTCAATTTCTTTCTAAAACACAGCCCATCTTTCTTCTTCTATAAACATGGTAACATGTAATTTTTATAAATCTATGTGTCATATAAAACTATGTTATTTTCAGGAGAACTACAGTTTAAAGTACTTTTTTAAGAAAAGCATTCTTTAACACTCCCCTCCCCCTGCCACAAAAAAAAAAAAAAACCCACACAGACACCATCTAGCTCGTTCAGAATCTTGGAATACTTTTAAAATTTCTGACTGACGAGACAACTTTTTAAAAAAGGAAAACACTTTAAAAACCTTCTTCCAGTCTGTTAAAGACACCTGTAATTCCCTTGATTCAGATGCTGCTGCCTCCATATAGAAGGTTGTATTTTGAAAAGATTTCTGAATTCTGAATGAATTCACCTTACTAAATCAAAGGACCTATAGTCTGTCAAAGTAATCTGACCTCTATTGGTCTAAATCAAAACATCACAGCTATGCCAGTATTTATCCTATTTTTGAAGAACGCCAGGAAAGCTATTCTGTACCTTAAATAGCAATTCCATTCCAATGCCATTCATAAAAGATGAAATGTAATATAAGACTAAAATAACTTTGTAGGTAGATATTGCTTCTTACCAAAAGTATGTATCAAGTAAAAGTACATCATCTATTTGAACAGCTGTAGTTTCTCTTTACTAACATCCAAATTTAATCCTGGCTTTAAAATTATATAAGGAGACCCTTTGGCATATTGAATATTAAAAGTCCACAGTTTCCCTGGATTCCAGGCTTTGGGGGAATACTTTCTTTCTCCCTTCTCTTCATTTCTTTCTCTCTCTTTTTAAAATGTTAAATAAGCAATTGCAATGATTATAATATAAAAATTCTAAATGAACAAGTGAAAAAGAAAATCCCATCCTGACATTATCTATAAGGTTACTTCTTGTTTTATTAGATTTTTTTTCCATTTTCCCAGCTTTTATTCAATAATCTAGTCAAATAAATTGAAATACAATCTTACCACATATATAAGGTACATTTATGGTGAGACCTCATTCCTGATTCATTCAATAAATAACTGAGCATCTACTAAGTGCCACCATTTCTAGGAACATTATATGTTTACGTCTACATGGAAGGTTATAACAGCTGACTAGAATACAGAGCAAGAAATATGTCAATTTATCTCCTTGAAATTAGATCTTGCCACACAAACTTTAGAACGTTTATTTTTGTCTTTCTAGTTCTAAAGAAAGAAATCATCATGATATATGCACAAAAGTCCCCCTAGATCATCTTGACTGGCAGAACCTGGAGTCAGTCTGACCACTGGAGTCTGGAGTTGGCACTCAAGAACTCTGCTGTGACTGTCTTTGAACCCTCCACTCAGATGTCTGTTTAACTAGTAAAGACCAAACACAGAACCCTCTCACCCCCTACAACACTACCTCCCTAGACCACAGGCCCATGACTCCCCAATCATATCACTAAAATGTTCACTAGCCCATCACTCTATACCACTCTTGACCTCTCTTTATTCTCAACCCAAAAGCTAGAAAGATACTGTTATTCTTTTTTTTTTTACATTTCTCCAGTAAAGATGGGTTCACTCGAAATCAGTGGAGAATTTTAATGAGGGGTTTGCAACCATGAAGAGTCATGTGCAAGTCTCCACACAGCAACGAAAGGAGAGCACTTTTTTGTTTGTTTGTTTACGGGGTATTTTTATTTTATAATTTTTACTGGAGTATAGTTTCTTTACAGTGTTATGTTACTAATAGTTTCTGCTTGCCTGACTACCTGCTAAGTCACTTTAGTCATGTCTGATTTTTTGCGACGCTATGGACCGTAGCCCGCCAGGCTCTTCTGTCCATGGGAATTCTCCAGGCAAGAATACTGGAGTGGGCTGCTGTGCCCTCCTCCAGGGAATCTTCCCCACCCAGGGATGGAACCTGTGTCTCTATGTCTCCAGCTTGGGCAGGCAGATTCTTTACCACTAGTGCCACCTGAGTGAAAGTCATTCAGTCATGGCCAACTCTTCGTGACTCCGTGGACAGTAGCCCACCAGACTTCTCTGTTCATGGAATTCTTCAGGCAAGAATATGGGAGTAGGTTGCCATTTCCTTCTCCAAGCGCCACCTGGGAAGCCACTAATTGTTTCTACTGTACAGCAGGGTGAATCAGCTATGCGTATACATGTATCCCCTCTGTTTTTGGATGCCCTTCCCATTTAGGTAACCATAGAGAATGGAGTAGAGTTCCCTCCAGAAAGACACATTTAAAACTTAGGTCATGCCTCAAATACTTCACACTCAAAAAAAGAAAAAAAAAAAGCTAAAATCCTGACTCCGACCCACAAAGTTGCCTAATTCCCTCAGATCTTTACTCAAATGTCACCTTTTCTACTATGTGACCCATTTAAATCTCAATCCCTTCTCCTAACACACCTGCATTTGTATCTCCTTGTCTCCTGTATTATTTTTCCTTAAAACTTACAAGTATCTAATGTACACTGGATTTTACGTAATTCATTTGAATTTGTTGACTTATTTATCTAGACCTTCCCCATCTAAAATGTAAGCTTCATGAAGGCAGAGATTTGAATATATAGAGCCCTTACTAGCATTCAGTAAAAAATTAGTTTTTAAATTTACTGAACAGGTTCATACACAGGATGGAGTGAAAAGGCATGTAAAAATGACCATAATTTCAACATTGTCTAAATTCACACCCTCATTTAAGCTGGCATTATTCTCTGGAATTTTTTTTAATAGAAATACAGCTTTTCTTACAAAACAATCAAAATACTCATTATAAAAAAATCAAAATGAAGACTTAGCAGGGTGTCTGGCACATGGTAAGCACTCAACAAATGTTTGCTCTTATTAATTTTTATTACACACTTGTCTTAGGATAAATTCTTGGAAGTACAATTGCTAGTCATAAAGAAAGGCATATATATTAAGTGCCTAATAAAACTTAATCATCGGGGGCTCTCATTTGCTATAGCCTCTTCCAAGACATGAGAAGGGTCATCAAAATATATGCACATGGCCATACGTTTACGTAAAATTTGTAAATATAAGATACTTGAACTGCATCTGTTATGACTGCTGTTGCTTTCAACTTTCCCACTTTCCCTTTCACCAAGTCGCCCCTTATACTGAGTGGCTATCTCGTAGCCACTGGCATTTTCAGAATCCAATAAGGGCAAACTGAGTTGGCAATTATATTTCAGTTTTGTTTACTGGTATTTACATGTGGACTTTGAGGTCACCTCCAAAGACAGTTAGTGACAGCTATTCCAAACAAGAAATAACGAGGAATATGCCTACTGCTCATCATTCCAACTCATCCTCTAGGGCCAAAGGTCACATATCATGATGAGAATGCTTCTAGTCAAGCCTAGAAGTATAAGGATAACAAGAGAAGGAACAAGATTTGAAAGTTACAGCGCCAGGAGCTAATCTGTAGAAAATTATTTCAATCATCAGGCATCTAAAATCAAAGCAAAATATTCGATTCCATTTTCAGTGCCTAGGCTAAATAGAAGCAATTTCCTGTTGAGAATATACTCAATAATGGTGTATCAATCATTAGTACAAAAAACCCATAGCAGTACTACAAACAGCATGCATGTGTGCATGTGAATGTCCACATTCTATGCATCCTAACTATTAATAACAAGACATTTTCATCTACCATTCTAGAAGACTTAATTATCTCTCCTATGCCTTTGTAGAAAATACAAAACCACTGTCATCTGAAAAGACAATCAAAGAGTAAACAACATAATAGAGAAATAAATTATTATAGAAGAATGTCAGGAAGCTCATTACTAAAAATGTTAATAAACATAACACATAAATTCCATTCAAGGGTGAAATACAGAGACCAGTTAGGAAGCTATTTCAGTGGTCTAGGAGAGACAAGATGGAGGTTTAGATCAGGGCACTAGCAGGAGAGGAGGCGAGAAGGTGCAAATACCTTTTGGGTTTTAATAGTCAACAGTCATATATGGTGATGAATTCTGAGGCAGTCCAAGCAAAGCTGTCATAAGCTAAGTCTACGAATCAGACTGAGTCAAGTCTGCCACTTGGTGATGAATTTTGTGATGTTTTGGTATTCACCAGCTTTACAAAAATTAGTTGTGATTTCTTTCTTGTTAAAACTAAATGTTTACTTTCATACGCAATGCTGTATTCATAACTTTAGAATCCTTTTTTTAAGGATTCCTTCTCCCCTTTTCCCAATGTACAAGCCTCAGGCTCTACAAAGCCTCTATCTGCCCCCCGTCACAGAGTATGTACATTGTAAATTTTGATACAGGCTGATCAATTTCCCACTGGAAAGATTATACCAATTGACACCCCAGGTTTCCTTAAAATTGTGTTAATGTCAGCTATTATCATTCTTTCTAAATGTGGCCAATCTGAGAGATGATTATTTACGATCTTTGGTTATGAGGGATGCTGAACTTATTTATTTCTATTAATATATGCATATTCCTCATTTGTAAATCTTTCCTTACAGGTTGCCTTAGGGTCTAGCCCTTTGCCATTTTTCTGTTAGAAAACTTGTCTTTGTCACTTGACTGGCACACAAACAATCATTAAGTGTCAACTACTGTTACTATGTATGTATTTACACTGTTTATCTCGCATATATTAAGTTGGCCAAAAAGTTCATTCAGACTTTCTGTAACATCATATGGGAAAACCTGAAAGAACTTGTTGGCCAATCCAATACATATCATTTAAACACTTTACCTCTAAATGCCTTGTTTCTCCAACTAGATAATACATTATTAATAAGTAGGAGAAGTTCTTAATGGGAAGACTTATAATTACAGTATATTACAAATTATATTTTCTATTTCATATCCCTAACCTAGCACCGACCAAAATAGTTTAAATGAGCAATATTTAAACACAACCTAAACTCCTTACACCACCATCACTACTTCTTTCTACAGTTTAAACAGCTAAATCCATTCAAAATCAGTAGGAGTCAAATACAAATGCCTCACTGAATCTGTCATACATCTGGCCAAGAAAAAAGAGAATGTTTCATTTTCTAGCTTTTAAACGAACATCTGAAGATTTGTGTCTTCATTATTTCCACCTACCCTTGCTTTTCTTGAACTCTCCTGTACCACCTCCATATTGTTAGTTTTTCTCTTTTGTCCAGTCCTTAGATTTTTAAAACTCACATACATACATTCAAGTTTATGAACCTTGGGAGCTAGTAAGAAATTTGAAAAACAAATTCTATGTACTGAACTGAATATAAATGGTAGCTAATTCTGACCCCACTGAATATAAATTGTAGCTAATTTTAACACACTTATATGATTGAAAGTACCAATTGACACTGCTTTCTTTTTCAGAAACAGAAGCAGGTTGCTAATTACAAGGTGTATCAATAGGCAGCTCCCAGAGAAAGATTCCTCAATTTTGGTGCAATTATGAAAAAACAAAATATAGACATTAGAATTCTTAAGTCTGCCATGTTCAAGACTGGGTCAAATTTTCATCAAGATATATCAGCAAGCCTACAAAATCTAAAATTTTCAGGGTAAAATTATTCTAAGAGTTCTGAATATCCATTAAGTTCTCTAACATATCTTTACAATTTTTTTAAATGTAAAATAGGGACTTCTCTGGCAGTCCAGTGGTTAAGACTCCACACTCCCAATGCAGAGCACGAGGGTTCAATCCATGGTCTGGGAACTAAGATCCCACATGCTGCGTGGTGTGGCCAAAAAATTTAAAAAAATTAAATAAATAAAATATAAAAGGAATACAGCAGAAAAGAACACAAGTGGTTAAGTATATAGCTCGATGAATTTTCACAAAATGAATCCTTCAGCTCATCAATTCCCAGGTTATGAAGCAGAGCACTACTGGAAGGTAAGAAGCCCCTACTGAGCTCACTACAAGTCACTATATCTCCCCAAAGTTCACCTCTATTCTGACCTTTAACACCAGAGATTATTTTTGCCTATGTTTGAACATAGTGGGAATTATCCAATAAACACATTTTTGTATCTGGTTTCTTTTTTCTCATAATTATGTTGCTGCATGTAACAATAATAGCCCAAACACTCAATGTTTTAAAATAAGTCATTAATGAACGCCTTCCTCAGTCACTATAGTTAGTTCCAGAGTTGGGGCTCTTCTGTTAATAAAGAGTTCCATTTTAGACTTTAATTCCAAATCCAGAAATTATCTCAGCAGGAGTTAATAAACAGATTCAATCCAAGGAGCGGGTGGTGTTAGGAGGATTTTTTGATCAGGTAGAGTACATACTCACACATACAAGAAAGGATCTTCTTTTCATTACACTGAAAAAAGTAATAATAAAGTACGGGCTTCCCTGGTGGCTCAGAGGGTAAAGCGTCTGCCTGAAATGCAGGAGACCTGGGTTTGATCCCTGGGTCAGGAAGATCCCCTGGAGAAGGAAATGGCAACCCACTCCAATATTCTTGCCTGGAGAATCCCATGGACAGAGAAGCCTGGTAGACTACAGTCCATGGGATCACAAAGAGTTGGACACGACTGAGTGACTTCACTTCACTTCATACTCTAAAATATTTTAAAGTTTGACTTAAAAGCACTTCTACAGAAATAAACTATTTTGATTATAGATCAAATCAATGCAGGTATATCAAAATTATGTACTTTTGATTTGCCTGTTCTAGACTGTATAATCTGAAATTGATCCCTCTCTTCCCCATAAGCCTCTGTCTTTGGGCAATCATGTCAACAGCTCCAAACTGGTCTTAATTTTCCTAAGGAGGCAATGCTACCATATAAGATACTGTGTCCTTGTGCACACTGCAGCATTTCCTTCATCTGTCTCAGAGCAGCTGTTTTCTATTTTTCCCCTCAAACTTTAAAGACTACTAGATTAAAGCCAAAAAGAGAAGTCTCTGCCTCAAAAGCAAAGATAAAAAGCAAACAAAAACAACTAAAGAAAAAACAAAAATGCTTGTAAAAAATGCTGCATTTCCACCAGCTTGTTCATTTTTCTCTTGTGCAATGACATTTTCATTTTCTCTTACTTGATCTGACTTCTAACCAAGTTCATTCTTAAATTACAGGTAGCTAAGCCTTTGAAAATTTTATCTGCAGCTTTCAGGATCCACGGGGACAAATGGCAAAGTGGTGGACCATGACACGGCCACAGCCTGAGCTGCAGAGGCCAGCCAGGCTCAGTGCCTTGGACAGCACGCCTCCGCCCTCTGTGCTAAGTCAGGAGCTTTATACCATCTGGGTGGTCGCCCCGGGATATATGATTTGCTAAACCTGCTGGGATCCCATGTGTGACTCTTCCCAAGAATTAAAGAGAAAATACACTGCTCTCCCTAAACAGCAATAAATCTCAAATATTTTGATTCCCATGACCCCGCCTGAGGATTCACACAACATCTCCCAAACCATAAAGCCTCTCTTCTATTAACAATAAAAAGAGCAAAACAAAATAATGACTTGTCATCTTGCAGGTACCATCACCACTGGGCAATTCTGGAATTATTTTTGCTTTGTGTGTGTGTGTGAATTCATACATTTAGGGAAGGTGGAAAGATACTCAATGAGTGGACTCAGGAGTATAACATGGTTTACATGGCAAAAGCCCACACTAGCCAGCAGTAAAGGTCAGCTAGAGCTCTACAGCTTCTGTCTTCTCGAGCTCATCTAAACATCTCGCAGTGCCTCCAAAGGTTTCAAATCTCAGTCTTGAGAGGTACTGCTATCAGCTAACTGTATCTCCCCAGAGGATATGGTCCTGTACCTATGAATGTGAATGTGATCTTATTTAAAATGTGACCTATTTGGAAATAGGGTGTTTGCAAATGTAATCAAATTAAGGTGAAGTCATCAGGGTAAGCCCTGATGGCTCATTTGGTAAAGAATCGCCTACAAGGCAGGAGACCCAGGTTCAATTCCTGGGTTGGGAAGATCCCCTGGAGAAGGTACAGGCTACCCACTCCAGTATTCTTGGGCTCCCCTTGTGGCTCAGTTGGTAAAGAATCCACCTGCAATGCAGGAGACCTGCGTTTGACCCCTGGGTAGGGAAGATTCCCTGGAGAAGGGAAAGGCTATCCACTCCAGTATTCTGGCCTAGAGAATTCCATGGACTGTACAGTCCACGGGGTCGCAAAGAGTCGCAAAGAGTTGGACATGACTGAGCAACTTTCACTTCACTTCACTTAACCCAGTATGACAAGTGTCCTTATAAGAGGAAAAAAGCCCTGTGAAAATAGTGACACAGGAGAGATCTCCACGGGATACAGAGGCAGGCAGCAGTAAGCCCAGAAAGACAAGGATCGAAGTGCAACATGGGAAGTTAGGACAAGGCAAAAAAGGATGCCACCTAGCATCTCAGAGGGACAACAGCCCTCTTGGCTCTTGATTTTGGACTTTCAATCCACCTTGAACTCTGAGGATAAATTCATGTTGTTTAAGCACCTAGCTTACAGTACACTGTTGTGGCAGCTCAACAGGCAGGCTGAGTGATAGTCACCATCTAGTATAATCCACTAGATTTGCTCAATTCTCAGTTCTCTCTGATGAGATGGAATACTAAAAATAGTTCATCTGTTTGCTTTAGAAAAATCATCTTGTACTTCTATTTGAACGGGAGTGATGAGCATTCTATAAATTCACCACACTTCAATCATAACTAACGTACACTGGGTAGTTACTAGGCAGGCCCTCTTCTCAGAATTAATACGCATTACCTCCTCTATGAAACAAAAATATTGTTATCCTTACTATATAAATGAGGGAACTCAGACCAGAAGGAGTTCACTTGCCCAGGGTCACACAATTAGAAAGCAGGAGCAGCACAGTTTGAGAAGCGTGGCAGTCCACTCCAGCACACTTCCTTGCCGGCATGCAATAGCGTCTCTGGCACTGATGAAGTTTTGACTATTCAGCTTATCCAGGCCACTGTTTCTGCTTGGTACCTTTCATCTTCCTCCATTCTTCCTGCCATGCTCTCCATTACCCTGTTTTGGGCTTTGGCCAAATCCCCACTAGACAATGTAAAAGACCCATACACAGCAGAGCTCAATTCTTCCTCAAATGTGCTGTTTCCTACTGTTTTCTAGGGCAGAGAGGTTAAGTATTTTGATGTAAAAGGCCTTCTATTCCAATTGAATTATAGTAAACAAAGCTCCTATTTATGTCAACCAAGCACTTACACAGAGAAGGTGACAATGTCAGCATGTCTTCCTTTCACATGCTTAATGTTTATAATACTTAATCAGAAGTTGGCCTTGACTAGAGTGGCTTTCCCAAAGATCCACAAGCCGCAAGTGGTTCTGTCCTCTCTCTAAATCCCCTTAACATTTAGCACTTCTTATGATGTTTATCAGAAACCACCCTCCATTACAATTGTTTGTATTCATGTGTTACTTTCTTTTTTGCATAAATTCCTTGATGCCAAAGCCACATTTTAGGTTTGTCTTTCCCACAGCAACCTTCTTGGTGTTTTGCATAAAGCAGGCCCTCAAAATACATTTGTTGAGTGAATATCTGGATATATATATAAAGGCCATAGTTGTAGGCTAGTGATTTGACTATAATAATATGCTGAATTCTAGACATAGATTGATTATTCAATTCACTGAAAATGACATAAAGGAATTTCCCCTCAAGAATCAGTTACTACCTATTACAAAACCTGTGACTTAGATTTAAGGTTAAAAAGCAGAAAAGAAAAATGTAGCTTTGATGCAAGGTCCTAAGATAATCCATCTTTGGTTAGAGGTAAGAAGATAAAGACTCTATTTAAAAGGATAAACGAACAAACAAAAAAAAAAACTATAATTTTTCAAAGATAAAGGAAGCACATACTTCAATTGGTAAAGATATTCTAACAGCATATTTGCAGAAAGGACTCTGTTCTGCCATATGAAGTCCTTTCCATTTGCCTAGATGGTGAGATGGCCTACTCAAAAAGAGGATAACTTCCAAATAAGGAAGTAAAGGGCCCAGATTTCAGGTTTCCTAACTCTCAGTCTTAGAATTCGCATGTCTGGGCTACACTGTGTTATTCTGGGGGTAGGCACTCCTTTTACCTTTGGGAAAACTGGATTCTAGTTACAGCTCCACTATATAATAATAAAAGAGCTACCATTCATTGAAAATTTACAAAGTACACTTTTATGCTATATTATTTAACTAGGACAATAATCCTGTGACTATTGAGGAAATAGGTCAAAGATGTTACTTTATAGGTGGCAAAGGTTCATTTAAGAGATGGCAGTTCTAGGTCTCAAATCCACTTCCTTCTATCTCCAAACTCTATATTCTTTGTCAGCTTCTACGTGGTAGCAACAGGTAACTGCCTACCTGACAGCCCTTCTCCACCTCTTTCTGACTTTGTGTGTGATGGTGACATCCCAACTAAAAGTATTTGGCCTCTAAGATGACAACCAATGATTCCCCCCTTTAGTGCTTGTCTGGACCCTCCCGTTGAGTGTGGGTTGGACCTACTGATACTTTAAGTAAGTAGAACAGAGCAAAAGTGATGTCACTTCCAAATTAGGTAAAGAAAGGACTGGGGTTTCCATTTGGGGCCACCCTCTCTCCTCCCTTATTCTCTCTGAGGGAAGCCAACTGCCATGTTGTGACCTGACCTGTGGAAAGGATCTCATAGCAGGCAACAGAGCAACCCTGAGCAACAGCTGGGGAAAAACCGGGACCAGCAGATCACAACTCATTAGGGACTAAATCCCGCCAACCATCCAGGTGACTCAGTAGGAGAGAATCCTCCTGCCAATGCAGGAGACACAGGTTTGCTTCCTGGGAGATCCCCTGGAGAAGGAAAGGGCAACCCCACATCGGCATTCTTGCCTGAAAAATCCCATGGACAGAGGATCCTGGTGGTTACAGTCCATGGGGTCTCAGAGAGTTGGACACAACTAACTAAACAACAAACGACAGTAACAACCACGTGCGTGAGCTCAGAGGTAGCTTCTCCCCGAGTCGAGTCTTCACGAAATGAAGCCCCAGCCCCAAAGGATGGCTTTAAGAGAATAAGACAAGATCCTGACCCACAGAAACAATAACACATGTCTGTGATTTCAGCTTTTGAAACAGGATAATTTTCTGTGCAATGACGGATAACTAACACCATTTCTTTGAAGTTGGTACAGGTTACATGACCTATGACATGTAGGAGAAGTCCAAGGAATGAGACTACAGGCAAAGCTACTATTTCCCTGATAAAAAGGGATGAACTCAGCAGTCATGAGTTTTTGACACTTGACTTTGTCCCTTAGAAATTGGAGCCATCATCTTGTAATCATGAGTACAAAACCTACGTGCTAAGAAAGGTAGAGAAGGAAGAGAGGGAAGATCCAGGCCCCTTAAGGCATCATGGAGCTGTCATACCAACACTGGAATGCCTTCCTCTTGACATTTTGTGGCAAAAGAAAAAGAAACATTCTTTGAGTGCTGTTCTTTACAGTGAAATGCAATTCTAACTAATTTAATCATTTTCAGCTTTGGCTGGATGTTCAATTCTCTCTATAAAATTGGAGGTTAATGACAGCCTCCCTTTCTACCCAGACAGGTGCGTTGAAGTGCTTTGTTCTCAAAAAAAAACATAAAATAAAAACAAAGCATTATTGCTATTTTTTGAAAAAAATCTAAAATATTATTAACATTTAATGTCAAGACCACGAATAAAATTACTGACAATAAACAGATATGTTTAATTAATTAACTTTTAGCAGTATTTTTAGTTTACTATTGTTTTTGAAAATAAATCTGTAGGTAATTATTTTAATAATTGGATCATAAAAATTTATTTAATGTAACTCAACAATAAAACCAATATAAAGTGTTAAAGCTCTCCCATATGTGATATACAATTTTGATGAAGTGGTTTCTACGTTTCCAAAACAGTTCACAAGAAAATCAGAAATATAAGCCCAATAAGTAGCCAATTAAATTCGATACTTAATACATCACCAGCCAGTATCATCAATGTAACTGACAGCATATTGCGCACAAAATGATGAAACAGTATTGCCCTGGGCTACTGCTATCCAGGGTATACTTAAGGATGCTACCCGGAAGTATCCTGGTGTCTTTGTTTTTGCACAATGGGGTGTCTATTTCCAAATCAGACTCCAAACAGGAAGCATTTCTTCCCACCAAGGGAGATTTAAAACCCACCTTCTATCTTTGCAGCATACAGAAGACATCGATTACAGCAAAGAAAACACAGATGGGGATGTTCAGGCTAGAGTTACAGCATTACATGACCACAGCCAGCAATTTGCAGAACCAACTCATGAGAAGCAAAGTCACACTTAGAAATTCACAGATAAATCAAGACTGCACTTAAGGACTGTATTTCAAGGCCATAAGCAAAGAGGAAGAAAACACAGTTATAATGAGCCTACAGCAAAAAGCAGACTTCTCAGCAGATGCAAAAGCATAGGAAAAATTTAGTTTGGACTCAAATTATTTCTATCTCCCCACTCTTATCAGGGCTCCTTACCTACTGCTACTGCTACTGCTGCTAAGTCACTTCAGTCATGTCTGACTCTATGCAACCCCAGAGAGGGCAGCCCACCACGCTCCGTGTCCCTGGGATTTCCCAGGGAAGACCACTGGAATGGGCTAGGACCAATGTAAAAAATCATTATGTAGCATATAAAATGTATCACACTTAAGAACATGCAGACAGCTATAAAACAGTCATAATATGTAGTGAGTTCAACTGTTCTCAATGAATCCTCAAATTGTGTTCATAAAGCATCAGAATTAAAATGATGCTAACAGTACCTAACATTTATTGAGTGCTTACTGTGTGCCAAGTTTTGTTCTAAGTGCTTTAAATGGACCAATTCATTTAATCCTCACATCTCTATGAGTTAAATGTTTTGGTATCATCCCCAATTTATGGATGAAGAAACTAAGTCACTTTTCCATAAACTAGGAGGTACTATTGTTTTTCCAATAGTCATGTACGAATTTGAGAACTGGACTTTAAAGAAGGCTTAAGTACTGAAGGATTGATACTTTTGAACCACATGTGGTGCTGGAGAAGACTCTTGAGAGTCCCTTGGATAGCAAGGAGATCCAACCAGTCAATCCTAAAGGAAATTAACCCTGAATATTCATTGGAAGGACTAATGCTGAAAGTGAAGCTCCAATACTTTGGCCATCTGATAGGAAGAACTGACTCACTGGAAAAGACCCTGATGCTGGGAAAGACTGATGATGGTGGGAGGAGAAGGAGGTGACAGAGAATAAGATGGCTGGATAGCATCACCAGTACAACGGACATGAGTATGAGCAAACTCGGAGAGATGGTGAAGGACAGGGAAGCCTGGCATGCTCCAATCCACAGGGTCACAAAGAGTCAGACACAACTTAGCAACTGAACAACAACAACAAGGAGGTGAAAGAGCTGTGTAAATAATCTCACTCTAAATTGCACTAAAAAAATACATTCAAATTTTATTATCTATTGACTCAGTTCAGTTCAGTCAGTCAGTCATGTCTGTCTCTTTGCGACCCCATAAATCGCAGCACGCCAGGCCTCCCTGTCCATCACCAACTCCCGGAGTTCACTCAGACTCACGTCCATCGAGTCAGTGATGCCATCCAGCCATCTCATCCTCTGTCGTCCCCTTCTCCTCCTGCCCCCAATCCCTCCCAGCATCAGAGTCTTTTCCAATGAGTCAACTCTTCCCATGGTGGCCAAAGTACTGGAGTTTCAGCTTTAGCATCATTCCTTCCAAAGAAATCCCAGGGCTGATTGACTAGATCAGACTTAATCTGGCTACTGGAGTCAAGAGACTGTTCTCTAGTGTGGGTAAACTAAGTAAGCAACCCATCTTGTAGTAATATGACTAATACGACTTAAGTTTGGGTATGCTAACCATGTATTCTGATTATCTAATGCTGGGAAATAAAATATCTCAAACCACCCCAAACTTAGTGGCTTAAAACTACAACAACCATTTTATTTTTGTTCATGAATCCACAGTCTGGGCAGCAAGTGTCTCTGATGCACAAATCAATATCAACCAGGGGTAGCTGAAAGGCTAATGGGGTAGGAGGCTGCATGCTTGAATCATCTGAAAAGCCACTCACTCAGTCAGTAGATCACTGTCATCAGAGAACACCTTAACTTGGGCAGTCAACCAACATACCTTTACATTTCCTTACTTCAGGATGGCTGAATTCCAAGAGTAAGCATGCCAAAAGAAGAAAGTGGAAGCCCATGGCATGTTTATGACTTAGCTTCAGAAGTCACGTGGTATCACTTCCAACTACTTGTCAAGGCAATCGTAAATTCAGCTCAAGTTCAAAGCGAGAAGACACAGACCCTACCACTCGATGGAAAGGGTGCCAAAGTCATACTATAAGACCAGCTGGTGGCAGGAGATATATTGTGGCAGCCATCTTTGGAAAATATCATCTGTCACAACAAGGCAATTACAGCTTTCCAAAAGCTAAACAGACCTACACAATAAATGAATTAAATAAGTGATGTCAACAACATCCTAATTAAATACCTCACAAGTTATTTTTAAAATAAATTTTCACTGCTTAAATTTCCTACTATAAAGCTCCAAGACATTTCCATTTAAAACTTAAGGGTATGTGATCCAATTTCAACCTTCTGGGAACCTAATCTGAGGTTAAATCACTCTTCTAATGGTAAAAAGGAAACAGGACTGGTATCATGAAAGATTAGAATTTTTCTATCACATTAAACTGAACGAATGTATACTGCCACTCAGGTTTCAAAGATAAAACGTCATTTTCAAGTAACACCCACTACCTCTGAAACATTTCATCCTGCCCTAAAAAACACCATAAATCAAAATCTCAGATCACTTTACCAAAATGGCATGCCATTTAGAGATCCTTCACTGAGGACACAGAAAACAACTCCAACACTAATTCCTGCGCCTCTGCTCAATGATCAGCAGCAGTTACTGATTTCATTCTGATTACAAGTGCTCAGCCATTTTCGTGTCTAAAATTCAGGGTCATCTTTTTAAATGTGCTGCTTACTTTTTCTCTTCATCATCGCTTTGCCCTTGAGACATACTGTTCTCCAGCCTGAGATGCCCTTCCCCCGTCTGACCTCAATCTTATATGTTACTTAACTCGATTGGAAATCTTGATTTCTGCACTCCTTCTGAATCCACATCCAGAGTTACACTTATGTTAACAAAATTCAGATCTGAAAATGATATGGAGACATAAGGAAATTCCAAGAAGCTCAGAGACGTCCTATAAATACAAAGAGACATACAAGAGTTTTCCCTATTTAGGGTCTGCCAGGCAAATAAAGGGTTCAGCAAGGGTATTTGAGCTTTCTGGCTTAACAGGATAAAGCTTACCAGGGTCAGAAGAAGGTGAAATAAACTGGAATAGAGCTGAACTCCTGGCTGTTTTCTACAAAAGAGTGAGGAATAAGAACCCAGAAGGTAGCATCTCAAGGTGAGCAGGTAGGAGAGGAGAGACATAGGACTTATTGTCTCCTCTTGCCAGAATATAAATTCTATGAAGACAAGGGGAGTTGGTTTGTTCACAGTGATACCTCCAGCACCTGAAACAACTCAATCAGTATTTGTTGAACGAATGAATGGTATTGATAGATGGTAGTAATTCTGGAGATTCATTTCACTTAGAGATGGGAATCCAAGTTTTTCCTCTCTCGATGGCTGACTTTGCCCTTTAGACCTCTGCCCACTTATCAGCCTACTCATTCTCCCCACTCACAGGTCTCAACCATTGTAGATGCTAACCTTCTCCTGTCTGGAGAAGAGAGCTGGAGTGCAGGGCTGTGTCTCCTCATTACTGATATCTGCCAACATAGAAAATCTATCCAGGTGAACTCAATATGTCGTCCTTGTGGTCCAGCTACAAGAATCCCCACCCCTTCTGGAAAGGGGCTCTACCTGAAGCACATTAAGCTGACTTTCCATTTACACGGTTGAGAGGCCACAGAGTAGACCCAACGCTTAGTACTCACGCTCTTGATGGCCCCACCAAAAATGAGCAAGGAAGAGGTTTTCTCTTCATTTAAAGTCTTCTTTTTAGAAGACTGCCCCTTTTCTCTGCCAGTTTTGATGCCACCTCTGCTTTCAGAATTGCCAGCCAAGGGCACTGCAGTGTATAAGGCCACAAGATGGGCTTTTTCTCTTCTTTTATGCTCTCAGTAAATCCACCCTGATTTCCAAGCCGACCTCAGCCACTAAGTTGCGACCTATGGCCAAGTCATTTAACCCCCAGGGCCTCTGTTTCTTCATTTATAAAAGCAGAGATCGGAAACAGATAAACTTAAGTCTCCTCTAAGTCACAAATTCTTCAAATCAATAAGTAATTAAGAAAGGAGTCCACACCATAATCTTTCTGCTGGTGTAGAATAGTGGAGCTAATTAACTCTTTCTTGTAATCTAATGGTGCCACTTAGTTCTCTGCCCAATATACAACCAATGTTTACTAGGCACACACCAGATGCACAGTGTGGGGCTACCTCTCTGATGTTCCAGAACTTGTCTGTTTGAATGACAACTACCTGACTTTTGATCCATGTTTGGGGGGCTTGCCTGGTGACTCAGACGGTAAAGAATCTGCCTGCAATGCAGGAGACCTGGGTTCGAGCCCTGGGCTAGGGAAGATCCCTGGAGAAGAAAATGGCAACCCACTCCAGTATTCTTGCCTGGAGAATTCCATGGACAGAGGAGGCTAGTAGCCGATAGCCCATTGGGTGGCAAAGAGTAGGATACAACTGACTGATACTTTCACTTTCACTTTTCGATACAACTGACTGATACTTTCACTTTCACTTTGGGAACTTTAGGTTCCTGTCCCAAATTCTGATATAGTGTATGGTTTGTTCATTGATCCAGTTATTTGAGAAACAGTTAGTTAAGAAGCTAAGTGCTTATCGGTTAACTCTCAATAAAGGACTGATTTGAAAATTTTATAAGGGAAGAGCTGACTTTTTGAGATTTTCTCAATTTTATGAACTCGAATAATGGATGGGCAAGGTATCTGGTGACCACAACCTTCATTCAAAAATATTTCCAGAAACTAAAAGCCATTATTACTATCACCTGCTGAACACTTATGATGAACCAGTGCTTTATATTCTACCTTTAAAACAGTCTTCTAAAAAAGGTATAGCCAGTCCCATAGAACAGACAGCAAAAGAGACAAGAGGCTGGAGAAGACTGTCATGTGAATCACAAATTCCGGACTCTCAAGACATCATTTCCAAGGGTCACAGCAATTTTCAACCAGTGTTCTAACATTTCTAAATTTCTGTGTTAATGTGATACTCTTGCATGTAAACTTGCCACAGTTTCACAATTAAAATACAAACTTATTCATTGGTGTAGTCACTCATTCATGTCTGGATTCTTCGTGACTCCTGGATTGTAGCCCACCAGGCTCCTCTGTCCACAGAATTTCCCAGGCAAGAGTACTGGAGTGGGTAGCCACGCCCTTCTCCAAGGGATCTTCCTGACCCAGGGTTCGAACCTAGATCTCCAGCACTGCAGGCAGATTCTCTAACATCTGAGTCACCAGGGAGAGCTTCTTCTCTTGAGTGACAAATTGCGGCACAGTAGGAGAAGTTTTTACCAAATGAAAGCGGTCAGGTTTTTTGCCTTGTTGAAAAGTATCAGACCTGAGATCTGTCACACTGAAGATCACTGCGTCCTTGGGAAAGAGCCATGAAAAATCTCTTCCAAGCAATTAAAGGGTGTCTGATCCGTTTGCCATCAGGGTTCAGAATAAGATCCATCTGTTTGTGCCCTAATACAAATGGCCTGATAGCAAAATTATCCTCACTTCCTCAGATGAATACATCTAAATAGGTTATTAATCATCATTATACAGAAAACCTTTATCTCACACTCAGAGACTTATTTATTTTTTAAGTTTATTACGGTCAGATTAAAATATAGCATTTCTAAAGTTAAGCTTTAAATTGGTTTTGGAATGACAATAAACTCTGTCACTATACAAGGAAGAAAAATAATGGAAGGTATTAGTTTGTCAGTGGGAAATGGAATCCCTGGCTCCAGCATGATCTGGCTGACAGCACCAAAACCTTTTTAATGGAATTTTAGTTACAACTGGAGAAATAAATACAATCAGCTCTATCGATTGTGGCAATGTGGGAGGCGGGGAAGAAAAGGATAAACGATGTTAAAGGAATTGCTAATTCCAAGGGAAAATGATAAAACTGCAAGTACACAGATGTTTGATAAGATTTCATAAAATTAAATAAGTGAAAGTGTTACTGCTAGTTCTAAAATCATTATATTATGCCTACTCCTGACTAGTAAAGGCATGATCCATAGCAAGATTGAGAGAAATACTGCCTCAGATTCTGAAAAGTTAGAAACCCAGGGAGATGGGAGCTGTTTTTGAAGTTCTGAGGAGACGTGGTTACAAGTGTAAAAGTAATGTATAAAATACTTATATGCTTAGGTTCCAGCTCTAGGCCAGGTGTGAAAACATAGAGTAACAGAAGCCTATCAACATGAAGAAGCTCATTAACCACTGGAAAGGAGAATCGGAAAGCAAAGGACTCTAACAGCTGTACACTATTCTGCGCACCAAGAACTGCGCTAGGTGCTTTGCAGCCATGAGCCCGTGTAACCCTTACCACACCCTGTAGAGCTATTCTCATGTCACACTATTTTCCCAGCATCCTTCCCACTTCACGTAGGGCTCACCAAAAGCTCAGAAATAGAAATGTGCACTAGAAAATGTTTAGTCATGATTAGAGATGTGGCTTCAATTCCAAATTAAAGAGAATAATGGAGGAAACAAATATTTCTTCCATATACCTGGATGATGGAAAAGCAAGAAGCTGTATATAACATCAAGGGCCAAAGTGAAAAATGAAATTATTAGTCAAAATACTTTATTTCCTGAAAATTATTATTTCTGGAGAGAGTACAGAAAAAAAAGAAAGTCAGCTTGGGCACAACTGACTGTTTCAATAAAGGGCAACATAGTCACAAATTCATATTGTGAAACCAAATGATTTATTAATAGCCATGTTGAAATACAGCCAGTTAGATATTCAATGGTGATATAAATGCTGTGCCAGAACAATTTCTTCTACCTAAAACGATACTTAATGATAATAAGTATACTTTAATCAATATTAACTACATCAGTGAAAACACTGGAATTTGTCAAACTGATCTTTTTTTTTTTTTTAACTCTCTAGGGTGTATTCAGCCAGGGCCCATGTCAATCTGGATTCCAGTTTACCAGCACTAATGGGAGATCCTGGCCTCAATTTCAGCAGTTTCATGAAAGTGAAAATGCTTTCACAAAACAGCACATATTCAGATCCCATCCAAAATACGCTTTAAATAGACAGAAACTTCATGGTAGTAGTGAGATGCTTTTAGCCATATTCAAATTCCCAAGAATATTGTGGGCATGTTTTCTTAATAGTGTTGACAGCACTCAGCTGAATCTTGAATCCCATCCTCACTAAGGGCTGTGGTCTGCTAATGCAGATACCCAGGACCAACGGCAGAGATGGAAGGCAGGGTTCATGTTCAGCAAAACCTGTAAATCTCTTCTAAAACTGAATCTGGTCAGTGTGCTGCACAATTCTTAGAGAAGCAATAATTCTATTGATTTCAAGATAATTCAGTAACAGAAACTGAACAAGCAAGATGCTTTTAGAAACTGCATCCCTCACTGAAAGTTTAAAACCTGCCCGCTAGAATACTAATTTTAATGGATTTTTTAAAGAAAAAAAATCTTTGTTTTTGTTTGACTTTTTAATGCAATTTCAATTTCAGTGTGTTTGGATATATGTCAATTCAGGGAGAAAGTGAGATCAAACAGGCAGCTGGCTCTTTCAGAGACATTACCAACAAGTCCCAATTAAACAGCTTGGTAAGCCTATTCAATGAATGTTTAAGATAAGACATGTACTATAAATGAACTAGACCTAATACACACCTATAGAACACTCCACCCAGCAACAGTTGAATACATACTCTTCTCAAGCGCACGAAGAATATTCTCCAGGATGGACCATAGGATAGGCCATAAAACAAACCTACAAACATATTTAAAAGAACTGAAATTATGCAAAGGATGCTTTCTGGCCGCAATCACATGAAACTAAAAATCGATAAGAAAGAAATCTGGAGAATTCAAAACTATGTGGAAATCAAAAACCACTTCCAAATAACCAATGGATCACAGAAGAAATCACAAAGGAAATTAGAAAATACTTTGAAATAAAATTAAATTGAAAATACAACATACCAAAACTTAGGAGATGCAACAGAAGCATAATAGAGATATTACGTGACACAGCAAGTTCACTCCTAGACATATACCCAAAACAAAACATTTGTGTACAAGTGCTTGTAGTTGAAGGATCAGGGATAGAAAGTGACTATTAATGAGTGTGGGTTTTCTTTGGGGGCAATGAAATGCTCAAAAATTGACTCCAGTAATGGTTGTACAACTCTGAATATACTAAAAGAGATTGAATTGTATACGTTAAATGAGTGAATTGGGTATGTAAAGTAGACGTCATTAAGTCTGTTAAAAATGTGAATTAATGGTCTAAAACTCACAATAAAAAAAGAAAGAGAGATATCTGACTGTATACAGAGGTTTTAGAGGCCAGCCACCACCTCAGCCAAAGCAGGGGGACTCAGACCCTCTGGTTGCCTCGAGGTTACCTAATGGCCTTGGAGTCTCTAGAAAGAACCTAATGAATCACCCCTTCCACACCACCATTACCTCACTCCACCAACAGCTCACTTGGTACTTGAACGAACAGCAGAGCCCAAACCAAACTCACTGATATCCCTGCCCAGGACCACAGAAAAAAAAAAAATTGGCATGAGGTAAAGGAACTGGTTGCTGATAGAGACTGGCCCATCCTGGAAGACACAGCAGAGTGAAATTAGAGCTTTACCTAAAACCATATCCCACTGTTTCCATTTTCCTCTGAGTATTTTGGAATTGTATGGACATCTCTCACCTCACTCCCTTTAAATGAAATTCCACCTACTGAAAGAAGTTCTTACACCTCGTTTACCTCTCACATCTCATTCCAAACCTGGGAAAAACCTTCATTTCCACCAAGTCCTGCTAAAGCTTTTTCACTTAAAAGGAAGAAGAACCAGCACTGATGTCGTATCTCATGAATTGTGGTTAACAGTTCGCCAAACAGCTTCCAACTGAAGACCTTGGCAATCCTGGAACAGAGAGACTAACAGAGAGAAACAAGTACTCCTTAAATCTTGACTGTTCTCCAGTAATGGAGTTTCTGCCTTTACTCAAGAAGGGTTTCATTGTTTTGTATTGTTTTGCTTTAAATGAAACCTTTGAAAAAAAATATCTACAGTACAAGAGTGGCACTGCCAAAGAATTTAATGCAAAATCCTCCTCTGGAGTATTTTTACAACAAGCCATGCGGTACATAGAGTATAACTGTTTATTGCTCACACTAAGATTCAAGATGTCATCTCTGTTAAACAAGAATGGGCAGAATAAGAAAAGTGGGTAGTAAAAGAAAAAGCACAGCAGAAGAAATTTAATTCACACCAGAGACAACATAAAACAGACTTTACACAACAGGAAATGGAAGGAAGAACAGACTTGAGAAAGTACTCAAAAGGAAAAAAGAAACTGAAAAGGATGAGTCTGCAGGTAACCATTCTGAGGGTCTGATCAGAAAACCTGCCTATGAATAACAGATATTCTTAAAGGAATTAAGGAATTAAACAGAGAAGGGAAAAGGAACATACCCTGTATTTTGACTTGATTTTTCTCTTGGAGGAAAATAATTCTGAAAGGTTAAGCCATTTTCCAAAGGCCACATATATAATCTGTGCAGCTGGGATATAAATCCAGATGTATATGATCCCTAAATGTATGTGTTTTGTTAATCACAGCATCCAAAAGATGCTAAAAGAAAATTTTCAAAACCTGGGAAAGGAGTTGCAATTGCTATGTGCTCAGAAAGTTATTTTTAAGAATCTAGAAGTCATATCCATCATTTATAAAACTGCAATACTTCTAAAAGCAAGACAGAGTTTGGAGTCTCTTCTGCAATAATAAATGGAGAAAGCAGTGGAGTAATCTCTACAATGGTGCTATCCAGAATAGTACTTTAAATTAAGGGAAAGCAAAAAAAAAACAAACATTTTTATGTAGTTGCTCAGTGGCACTAGTAACTTTTCAAGTGTTCAACAGCCATATATGGTTACTGGCTATTATACTGGACATCACAGATACATACCATTTCCATCACTGCAGAAAGTTATATCGGACAGGCTAGATCACAGAGTTTTAAATAAAAGTTCTTAACCAAGTAATTGTATAAGGAAGTTGGAATTTCTGTTTCAAGGGTAGAGAAGATATTTTTTAGTTCTATACAAATCTCAGAAAATATACTACCCTGTACCTTTCTGAGAAAAATGCTTGCATATGCAACCCTGCAGACGAGTCTCATTTACAATTCCAGACCACAAATCCCACATGGAATTGAACTGTGGGATTCAATTCAATTGGCTGAATTTCCACTACCTATCCCTGAGAACTTCATTTCATACATTATTCTTTCTTTTTTCTCCCCAATATCATTTTTTTAATTGAAGGAAGATTACAATGTTGTGTTGGTTTCTGCCATACAATAACACAAGTCAGCCATAATTATATATATATCATCTCCTTCTTGAGCCTCCCTCCCCTCCCTCCATCCCAACCCTCTAGGTCAGCACAGATTGCCATGCTGGGCTTCCTGTGTTATACAGCAACTTCTCGCCAGCTATCTATTTATACATGGTAGCACTTCACACATTCTTTTTTTAAATTAATTAATTTATTTTAATTGGAGGCTAATTACTTCACAATATTGTGGTGGTTTTTGCCATACATCAACATGAATCACAGTCTTCTTTCAAACTTGACTTCTTCATCCTCTTCCCTGTCCATCTCTCACTTTCCAATCCCCACAGCTCCTTCTTAACCAAAGACCTTCACCTCATTCCTCAAAGAGCAAATAAAGCAGCTGAACATGAACCCGCCTGTGTCAGGTTCATGAGCATTTGTAAATCAAGAGGAGCCCCAGCTTCTAACAAAGACCAGCCCCTTCGACTGCACCTCAGTTTCTTGCACCTTTCAGAGACTGCACTTGGGCCATTCTTCCTCTCTCCTCAGAAGCAATCAGTCTTCCTCTCCACGAGGTCATGCCCACCAGCATAAAAACATGCACAAAACTTTTTATTAAAGGATGGCTGGACCCTAAGAACCTCCAGCTATAATCCCATTTTTCTCTGCTCCCCTCATTCCAGTCTCAGTTCAAAGGACATCTCCTCAAGGTGCCTCTCACTGACCACCCTTTCCAAAGCTGCCCACACCTACATCCACAGTTTCTATCACATTGGGATGTTTTCTTCATAACACATACATCAGTAGGAAAAACTGTTCTAAGACGGCAGACCTTGTCTGCCTTGTTCATACCGCTCATCTGCAATGGAGCAAAAAATAATAAAGTAATGGTAATTACTGTGCCATGGTCTGAGTATGAGTCATTTTATTCAATTTTCACAGCCTTGAGGAACATCCTATTAATGTCTCATTTTACAGCTCAGAAGACTAAGACCCAGGAAGGTGGTGTAAGTTGCCCAAGGGCACACAACTAGTAAGAGCTAAAGCTAGAGTCAAACCTAAGCAGGCTATCCCTATGGCCCTTGCTCTCAACCAATATATTTCACTGGCTCCTCCTTACAACAGATACTCTAAATACACTTTTTTGGTCTGTTCGTTGAATGAATATTTTAGTCAAGTCATCAAGAAACAAAACAAAACTCTCTTTCAAGAATAAGCGGATTAAGGAAGTGAATAAAGGTTACAAAGATAATGATGACTTGACCACCAATAAAGAAAGTGTAATACAGAGCTCTCTATATAATAAATGCATATATGGGGGCAAAAAGGGAAGGCTAAAAGAAAAAACTGCAAAAAAGGATTCATAGTAAAAACAGCAAAGATAAAAATATTGAGAGATCAAGATATAATTATAAATGATGGCTCTATCTACTCACAATATTTAATTGTGTTTGCATTGAGAGATGTCTTAATAATAAGAGGTTTGATCACAGGTACTATACCAGATACTCGCTCCCCTAAATGTTTGCCCTGTACTTTCCTGCACCCATAACTTTTCTCATGCCATTTTAATTTCAATGCCCCAACTTTTCTTCCTCCCTCCCATTACATTTTTCAGACTCAAAGAGTTCTCTCCTTTTTGATGTCAAAATCTTTGCTACATACAACACACAGTGCAGAAAGCTACATGACAGCACATATATTTACATGTATTATTCTACCTTTTCCCAAGTTTAGTGTTCCTTCAAACTAGCCTGGGACCTTTGGGGAAGGCAACTCTGTCTTGTACTTTTCTTTTTTCCCCCAGAGAAAGAGAAATACCACAGTATTTTATAAATAAATTAGGTGAACAGGAGAAGGCAAGAAGAATACTATACGTATTCAATTATCCGATACTTAGTGGCAGTTTCATACAAAAAAGAATACCATGTTTCTATGGAAAATAAAATGTATGGGAATTAGCAATATTTTCCCTAAGTCTTTATTTCTTTGCTAGTCCAGTTAATAGGAATTAGATATTGGCCATTACTAATATGATCACTTTGATCACTTTCCATTATTATGTATCTGCTAATATGTCTAATCATTTTTATTGACTTCCAGCACCTCCTTAAAATTGTTATCCCTTTGGAGAGCCTTTGATCAACTACGAACAAAAATCTGAACTGTATTTTCCTATGAACTTCCATGAGAGCTCTGCACACACAGAGATCGGTCTGCCTCCGTATCTGCAGCAGTTCTAGTAAAGTCTATTTTAAAAGTCAGCATGTTCATAAGGACAATTCAACATTAGACAATCAATTCAAATACAACTGAAAGAACTTGTTATAATTCTTCACTATATTCCAGCTTATAAATTTTAGGTATTCTGCCTTAGACTCTGAATTTTACCCAGGCTTGTAACATACAGTTTCAAGATTAAGCAAATAAAAACAACACAAAAACAAGATGTCAAATTTAATTTGAATTTTATATAAACAACAAAAAATTTTAGTATAATTATGATGCTTGGGGTATACTTATACTTTTTAAATATTCCAGAGGCTATATTTATGTTAAAACATTATTTGTTTTTTATCTGAAATTGCGATTTAACTGGCTGTTTTGTATTTTATTGGGCAACTCTACCCTAAAGAATAAAAAGTCAGACTTTCTGTATTTCTGGAACCATCTTCATTTAACACTGATGTCATATGCATCTCTGTAGAGATGCTTTCCGGCTAATCCAATCTCTCTGCCTCTTGCTTATCCTTGTTCTGTTCCTACTGGAGATATTTCAAATGAGTTCTGATTACCTCTTCAGATTTTGCTGTAGCTCAGCTCTTTGCTTTAAAAGGGCCAAGTCACCACCAGTATTTCCCAACATGAATTATACTGAAGGCTGATGAGCTATCGAAATTCTCTTCCGCAGGCTCCACGAGTGAGAGAGAGAAGAAAAAATAATCACAATACATCTGAAGTCATGGAGGAGAGAGAGGAAGCAGATGTGAGGCAATAAGTATTTTCTATAAGACTGGGGTTGGAGAACTCCAATCAGTCCATTCAACCAGTGTTGACAAGAGGTCACGGGCTCACAGACCCAGACAGGCTTTGTTTGACCCACAAAGTTTGATCCTTGGGATTTTTTTTTTTAAGAATTATCAATTACTCACACAAACTTAATAATGAGAATATTACCCAAAAACTCGCTCTGTGGTTTTTTCTTGAAAAAGAAGGCCTAGCAATTCTGGTCTTGTATTCCTAAATGATAAGCAGAGACCAGAGCCAAGAGGCCACCCAGAATCCCCAAAGATTCCACTCACTATTACCCTACCTGCATCCTCCTATACATATAAACTGCTGTGGGGTGTGTGACCCTTTCAAACCAACCCTTCACTTCTCACAAGCACATGCAACCAACCATTCTGGATCCTATTTCCATCTGCAGAGATTCCATGAGCTAACTAGATATCTCACACCTAGTAGGTCCTCTGTCCCTACAGTCATTTGCATGACATCCTAGCTGGATAAAGAGTATGTTTGCCCAGGGACTTCCCTGGTGGTCCATTGGTTAAGACTCCATGCTTCCACTGCAAGGGGCAAGGGTTTGATCCCTGGTCAGGGAACTAAGATCCCATATGCCATATGATGGGATTTAAAGAGAGAGAGAGAGACAGAGAGAGAGAGAGAGAGAATATGTTTGCCCAGATGTAAAACAAAGCTGATTACAAACCAAGATAGAGAGCTCTGCACAAGAGACGGGGGAAAATACCCTGGAAAAAATATGTAGCAAGTTATAAATCAACAGAGAAATGTGAGTTTTAGAATCTAGAAACCCTAAGTCCTTCATATTAAATGAACAGTATCAGATTCAAATTCAATTGAACTATATGTAGTACTTTCAGTTATCATTAGAGCAAGGATAAATGCAACCAGTCCTCCTTATTTAAATTAACTGCAGCACAACTGTTTTTTTTTTTCTTGCTCAAAATGGTGTTTGCAAACTGTACAATCTGTCAGGTTGAAGACAACCTGAAGCAAAGCATTTATCAGCAAGTCTTCATGTTGAAATTCACTGACCCAAATATTACAAAGAAGATAAATTAAAAACTGCCATAGACTACACCAGTAGAATAACTGGTAAACACTGCACACCAGAGAAGCCTGGTAGAGTGCATTATTTCACATTTATTTGGCAAACCTCCTAAGCTTGCAACCTCACAAGGACTCTGTCACCCAAGATGCTCAATAGGAGATGATACTGACATTTTTCAGAAATCAATTCCTATACCAAAATAAATTAAAACTCTCTAATAGGCTTCCCTGGTAGCTCAGTTGGTAAAGAATCCACCTGCAATGCAGGAGACCCTGGTTTAGCCCCTGGATGGGGAAGATCCCTCGGAGAAGTGAGAAAGGCTATACAAGGCTATACACTCCAGTACTCTGGCCTGGAGAATTCTATGGCCTGTATAGTCCATGGGGTCGCAAAGAGTCGGACATGACTGAGCAACTTTTACTCACTCACTCAATTGGTTTAACAACACAAATAGTTTTCTTTTATTCAGTTCAGTTCAGTTCAGTCGCTCAGTCGTGTCCGACTCTTTGCGACCCCATGAATCGCAGCACGCCAGGCCTCCCTGTCCATCACCAACTCGCGGAGTTCACTCAGACTCACATCCATCGAGTCGGTGATGCCATCCAGCCATCTCATCTTCTGTCATCCCCTTCTCCTCCTGCCCCCAATCCCTCCCAGCATCAGAGTCTTGTCTTTTATTAGCATAGCCTTATATGAATAATTAGGTTCATGATTCAGGATGTAGTATGTGTAGTTTTATCTCATTTTTAGATAGTCACACAATCCTTTTTAAGATAACCCAGACAAACCTTTTCTCTGGGCAACAGATTTTCTTCTTTCCTTTTTTAAAATTAGTTTCTTTTGCCTTTGCTTTCTTTCCTTTTTCCTTAACATTTAACTCCATCTCTAAAGCAAAAAGTCCTTTGTCCCTATCAGGGTTATATCAATTACAGTTGGCTTTTCACTCTCAGGAAAGAACGCCTGGGGAAGAGAGAGTCAGTCCTGACTCACGCCTCCACCCTGCCCATCAGCACCTTGGTTTCTCCACACCACTTGCTCTCTGCTCTCCCTGGCTGAGCACTGGCAGATGGTAAGCCTCTCTGTGTACTGTGTCCTAGGAGGACGTGCCAGTTGTCTGGAAGGTCTGGAAAGGCAGCACCTGCCTTCTTCCCCCTCTAAGGTAATGGGCTACAATCCTATACATGCAACATGAAAGCAAAATATAAGTGGAAAACCACCTTTCTGGACTTCCGGCTGCATCATTCTAATCTCTGCCTCCACCTTCATGACATCTTCTCGCCATGTGACTGCCCTCCTCTCTCTGTCATAAAGACAGTCACGATGGCAAATAGAGTTCACCTGGATAATCCAGGGTAATCTCCCCATCTCAAAATCCTTAATCACATCCACAAACTCTCTGTTGAAACAGAGTAGCATTTACAAATCACAAAAAGTAGGACTTGATGTCTTGGGGTGGCCATTATTCAACCTACTACAAGATGAGCACAGTGCTACATGGAAACGGTCTTAATTGGCTGAGAAGCACTAGCCAGCTACATGCTGTCTTTCAATTAGATAGTGTACTGGAGATACTACATTCTTACTAAACAAGCCCCAGTTGTAAAAGTCACCCTTTAGCACTTAGCAGCTCAAAGGGTCAAGATTCTTAATCTGGAAAATCACCTGAATGGCAAAGTGAGTTGAACTAAATTAAGAAATTGTTCAGTGGGCAAAACTATACCTCTCAGAACTTGATAAGGACCCTATTCAGAAGGTACTTCATGAAGAGGACAAAGGTCTACTGTTACAAAACTAATATGCCTGGCTAAACAGAGAATATAATATGTTGAAATGTGATCCACCCAGGATGCTCTGGTTTGGATGGAAATGAAAGAACAGGGGAGAAAACAAAATATACTTTCTGGGACACCACATGAAAACCCACAAGTTAAATGTGGAGCATTGCATGAGATCAAAACCTACTATAAATAATTCTTAAGTTTAAAGGGAAAGAATAAAAATATTACAGAATTGGGAAGGAAATTCAGTGTTGAGAAAACAATGAAGATAGAGTATAAATAATTTGATCAAGTTTTATCTAAGATAGGTCACAGTCCTATGGACAAACATTTGAAATGTGAGTAACTGGAAAGAGAGATGAATTTCATATCTTATCACAGGATTCAAAGCAATGGGGGAAAATTATCTTCAAGTGAACCCATGGAAGCATTTTTAAAGGCTGTAAGCTAGACTTGCTGCATTAACTTCAAAAGAAGACAAATAAAATATCAACTTATTTTCATCACTGGGGGCAGGAAATACGAAAGTAAGAAGTTTTACTTCCTTATGAATATCTGACCTAGGCAGTCTTTTCGTAAGTAGGATGGGGGAAATATTCTTAACGGCTTGCTTCTCTCTTCCCTGTTGGCACCTCAGAGAAATACTCAGATATTTCAGATACCAAGTTTTCATCCCTTCTTCTACATCTAATCTGAATTTTCAGGTTAGAGTCTGGTGATAACATCAGATAGAAGGTCTTCATAAATATAATGTTGAAAACACAAGCACTATGAGCTGAAAAGTCCTGAAATACAAAGACAGTCAGGGAATTATCGGAAATTCACAACAATGATAATATTACTTGACTTTACTGAGTGCTTATTATTAGCCAGGGCTTCCCTGGTGGCTCAGATGTCAACGAATCTGCCTGCAATGCAGGAGACCTGGGTTTGATCCCTGGGTTGGAAAGATCCCCTGGAGAAGGAAATTGCAACCCACTCCAGTATTCTTGCCTGGAGAATTCCATGGACAGAGGAGCCTGGGCGGCTATAGTCCATGGGGTCACAAAGAATCAGACACGACTGAGCGACTAACACTACTATTATCCAGGCACTGTGCTAACTTGGATGATTTCTTTAAGTCCTCACAAAAATCTTACCAGGGAAGTACCATGTGCATGGAAACTTTGCAGCCGACAAGCATATAAAGTCATGATCCCAAGACTAGAAATAGCAGAGTGAAGATTCGAATGCTGAGTCTAACTCCAGATGGAATTCCCTCTTTCTGCTGCTGTCTGATGGCACAATTCTCTTTCTGAATGCTCACTGAGCACCTGCCACTGCCCGAGAGCACCTGCCACTGCCCGAGACAACACCCAGATGAAGATACTCCTCCGGCCTCCCTGGGATTAGGTACTTAAGAGTAAACCCAGTTAAGGAAACCGCCACACAAAATGATTATGCAGCTTGCCCATGGCCACACAGTTAGTAAATGTGTTGATCTATCACAGGTAGATCGACATTTCAACACAGGAAGGGAAATTCTAAAGGTAGCGTCATTGCTAAGTGCACCAACAATAAAGACTTAGTGATTTTTGTCACATTTCCTAAAACTTTCTCAGACCAAGTACAGAAAAGGAACCCACACAGCTAATCTGCCTGGTGAGGAATGACTACTTTAAAGCTCCATCTCCCCTCACTTCTAGCCTCACATCCACAGGCCAGTTCCATGGCTTTCCAAAGGTGAGGATTAAGTAGCGGTGTCACTTTTAATACATTTTGAAGGGGAAAACGGTGCCCGGTTTTCTAACGACTCATGTACTAAGCATAAATAAACATGAGAAAAAAAATAGAAAAAGGCACCTATAAACAGTCAGAAAAAATGCAAGCACCAAAGGCAAGTCAAAAATCACTTTCCCACCACTGCCTGTGTTCAGTCATGTAGGCACCAACTTTTTAAAAAAGCTACACTGCCAGCCTTCATCTGAGGAGTCTTTCAGGTATATTGAAGAGGCTGCTGGCTGGCACAAACCTGAAGACAGAGGGAGGAAGAGAGGAAATAATTTGGTCCACAGCAGAGCTAAGCAACAAGTAAACCAAAAGGGGCCTGTGTGTGTGTGTGTGTGTGTTGTTTTTCCATTTTCCATGAGAAACTTCATGAAGACAATCTATTGCCTTGGTTTGTAGATCCAAATTTAAGCAAGGGGAATGTTTCCTCCAGTTCCTAGGAATCCAGAGCTAGGGTGAGGGATGAGCAATCAGTGCTCACCTTTACAACTTCCTTTTAATGTCCATAATGGGAGGGAGAGCATGGTTGTGATAGGCTGAAGGATGGGGGGGCCGGGGGGAGGCAAAAAGCACCTCAAATTACTAACTAGGTAGCAATTATGATTTTCTTCTTGTCTCTCTCTCTCTCTCACACACACACACACACACACACACGAAGGACAATAGGACACTCTGTACCAGTGTTCAATACAATTACAAGCATGCCTCAGTTTATTTTTTGTGGGTTTTTTAAAATTAATTTTTATTGGACTATATTTGCTTTATATTGCAGTGTTAGTTCCTACGATACAGCAAAGTAAATCAGCTATACTTATACATATATCCCCTCTTTTTTGGATTTCCTTCCCATTTAGATCACCAAAGAGCACTGAGTATTCTCTGGGCCACACAGGAAGTTCTCATTAGCTGTCTATTGTGTACAGAGTACCAACAGTGGATACAGGCCAATCCTAATCTCATCCCACCGCTCCTTACTCCCGTGGTATCCACACGTTTGTTCTCTGTGTCTGTGTCTCTACTGCTTTGCAAATAAAACCACGCCTCCTTTCATTACATTTCACTCTATTGCCTTTTCCTTACAAACTGAAAGTCTATGGCGACCCTGTTGGGTCAGTCTCCCGGCACCATTTTTCCAACACGTTTGTTCACTTTATGTCTCTGTCCCATTTTGGAGACTCCTGCAGTGTTTCAAACTTTTTCATCATGGTGATATTTTTACAGCGATATGTGATCAGTGATTTCGGATGTCACCCCTGTAATTATTTGGGGGCACCATAAATCACGCCCACATAAGATGGCAAACAACGGATAAACGTGTGTGCTGGCTGCTCCACCGTGAGCCACTCCCCCTTCTCTCCCCCTCTCCTCAGGCCTCCCTGTTCCCTGAGACACAACAATCCTGAAGGAAGGCCATTTAACAACCCTGCAACATCCTCTGAATATTCAAGTGAACGGAGGAGTCACATATCTTTCACTTTAAATCAAAAGCTAGACACAGTTAAGCTCAGTGAGGAAAGCATGTCAAATGCTGACATGGGCTGAGAAAATCAGCCTCTTGTGCTAGCTTATGAATGCAGAGGAAAAGCCCTTGAAGAAGGAAATGAAAAGTGCTATTCCAGGGAACACATAGATGATAAGAAAGCAAAACAGCCTCAGTGCTGATTAGAGAAAGTTTTAGTGATCTGGACAGAAGATCAAATCAGCCACCAACATTCCCTTAAGCCAAATCGTATTCAAGAGCAAAGCCCTAAGTCTTTTCAGTTCTACTAAGGCTAAGAGAAATGAGGAAGCTGATGAAGAAAAATCTGAAGCTGGCAGAGGCTGATTCCTCAGGTTTAAGAGGGGGAAAAAAGCTGTCTCCATAACATCAAAGTACAAGGTGTTGATGTATAAGTCGAAAACAAGATACAAAAATCTGCAGGAGGTTTTTCAGAAGATGTGAGTTAAGTAACAAAGGTGGCTACAGTAAACAACAAATTTTCCATGTAAACAAAACAGCCTTATATTGGAAGAAGACGCCATCTAGGACTTTTATAGCTAAAGAAGAGAAGTCAATGCTTGGCTTCAAAGCTTCACAGGACAGGCTAACTCTCTTGTTAGGGGCTAACGCAGCTGGTGACGTTAACTTGAAGTCAATGCTCATTTACCACTGAGAAAAATCCTAGGGTCCTTAAGAATTATGCTAAATCTACTCTGCCTGTGCTCTATAAATGAAACAACAAAGCCTGGATGACGGCACATCTGTTTACAAAATGATTTAATGAATATTTTAAGCCTACTATTGAGACCTACTTCTCAGAAAGAACAAATTTCTTCTAAAATAGAACTGCACATTGACAAAGCACCTGGTCACCCAAGAGCTCTGATGGGAATGTACAATGAGATTAATGTTGTTTTCAGCTCTTTTAACAAAAAGCATCTATTCTGCAGCCCATGGATCAAGGAGTAACTTCAATTCTCAAGTCTTAAGAAATGCATTCCACAAGGCTATATGGCTGCCACAGACAGTGATTCTTCTGGTGGATCTGGGCAAATTCCATTGAAAAACTTCTGGAAA
Organism: Ovis canadensis; assembly: GCF_042477335.2. Taxonomy (NCBI): domain Eukaryota; kingdom Metazoa; phylum Chordata; class Mammalia; order Artiodactyla; family Bovidae; genus Ovis; species Ovis canadensis. The sequence goes on along the minus strand of NC_091247.1, from coordinate 158,598,896 downwards.
GGATTCACCAGTCTAGGTGCCATGAAGAACATTTGTGATTCATAGGAAGAGGTAAAAATATCAGCATAAACATTTGACTTCGGGTGAAGTTGATTCCAGCCCTCATGGTTGACTCTGAGGGGTTCAAGACTTCAGTGGAGGAAACAGCTGCACATATGGAGGAAACAGAGAACTAGAATTAGAAGCGGAGTCTGAAGATGGGATTACAATGCTGCAATCTCATGATAAAACATATGAGGAGTTGCCAGTGGCTTCTTGGGATAGAATCTACTCCTGGTGAAGATGCTATGAAGATTGCTAAAATGACAACGAAAGATTTAGGGTAATACATAAACTTAGCTAATAAAACAGAGGCGGGGCTTGAGAGGATTGACTCGAATTTTCAAAGTTCTACTATGGGTAAAGTACAATCAAACAGCATTGCATGTTACAGAGAAATCATTTGTGAAAAAACAAGTCAATCAACACAGCAAATATCATTGTTGTCTTCTTTAAGAAACTGCCACAGCCACCCAAATTTTCAGCAACCACCACCCTCATCAGTCAGCAGTCATCAACATGGAGGCAAAAAGATAATGCCATCTCCCAAGGCTCAGATGATGGTTGAAATTTTTTAGCAATAAAGTACTTTTAAACTAAGGCATATACATTGTTATTTTAGACATAATGCTATTGCACACTTAACAGAGTACAGTATAGTGTAACTTTTATATGCACTGAGAAACCAAAAAAATTCACGTGACTAGCTCTACTGCAATATCCATTTTACTGTGGGGGTCTGGAACTGAACATACAACAGCTCCAAGGAATGCCTGTATCCTCCCAAATGCAGAACAACAAGATTTATATGGGAGAAGAAAAGAAATCTATTCAGCATTTATTCAGAAAAGTAATATGCAAAATTTGTGTGGCCAGTAAGAAACAACCTATCTTCCTCTTTCATAACTTTTAATAATCCACTACATTTCTTATATGCAAGTGTGGGTGCTCGGTCAGTCATATCCAACTCTTTTCGACCCCATAGAATGCAGCCAGCCAATCTCCTCTGTCCGTGGAATTTTCCAGGAAAGAATACTGGAGTGGGTAGCCATTCCCTACTTGAGGGAATCTCCCCAACCCAGGAATCGAACCCATGTCTCTTGCATTGGCTGGCGAATTCTTTAGCACTCAGCCACCAGGGAGCCCTTCTTATTTGAGTAGAAAAGCAATACAAAGAGGTACCCTTCTCTCCCCCAAAAAAGAGTGAGGCAAAATTAAAAACAGCGACAAGCGAAGATAATATTGTTGTCCAGACTTGGGCATGTGATGATTTTCATAAATATGCAATAGTTAAAAGCTTATTAGACAGATGTGTTCACTCATACCCCTTGTTGCTCCTGTTACATCTTTCCTTTTTGATGCCTTCCCCACCAACATCCCTGGCACCACAGGAAAATTAAGGTCATAGTATAATTGAAGTTTTGCCACGTAAACCAAAGATAGGATTTTCTTGCACAATCAATGCCTTTGAAATCTATACTATAAGCTCATGGGGATGTAACTGTAGTCAACAATCATTAAGTTTTACAAACAGCTATGTCCCAGCCCTACAATGTGGATTAACATCTCAGAAATAACACTGCCTCTATAAGGATAAGGTAAACAAGAAAAAGTCAAATCATGGTATATTCAGCCATGGAAAATGAAATAGGAGCCCACAGAGTTTCTGCAGAAATAACAATTCTTGAATAAAACATCTGCATCGTATACAGCTTCAGAAAGAATCAATTATATTAAAGGCTTCCGTGACGTAGGATAATATGACAAATGACAGAATATCATCAAATTCTTCCACATTCATTGAAAAGATACTGCCAGTCTAAATGCTGACAACATCCACTGCCTCTTCACATATGGTAGAAAAAGGGGAGGATGAGGCACACTGTCTCGTTAATGCTCATGTTAAGGCTCAGAATATAGCTTCACACGTAGAAAACTGTATAAAAGTAAAAGAACATCTGCAGAAATAGCCAGATCTCTGGAGAGGGGGGGGGGTGGGGGAGGGAAATGTGGAGTTTAGATAAGCAAGTCCCAAATGTATTCACCATATTGCATATAAAGACTTACATTAAAGCCTTTCAAAAATAAGGCTAGGAATTCATTTAACAGAAGGCCACTCAATACTATTTACATCCTGCTTACTTTCAAAAACGAATTTGATTTAATGTACAATGAAAGATGGGCTTCCCTGGTGGCTCAGATTGTAAAGAATTAGCCTGCCAATGCAGGACACAAGAGATGTGGGTTTGATCCCTGGATCCCCTGGAGGAGGACATGGCAACCCAGTGCTCTTGCCTGGAGAATCCCATGGACAGAGGAGCCTGGCGGACTTCAGTCCATAGGACTGCAGAGGAGTTGGACACAACTAAAGTGACTTAGCACCCACGCACAATAAAAGACACATCCAATCCAAGCAGATAAAACAGCAATTTAGCACAGTGGCTAGGAGCCCAGACTCTGGAGGTAGAGATGATGGGACCTGAGCTCCAGCACTGCAACTTACTAGCTCTGTGACCCTTAAACAAGCTACTTCACATCCCTAAGCCTCAATTTTCTTCCCTGTAAAACAAAAAGAATACCATCAGATTTCACAGGGCTATGTTTGAAATAACACACATAACATACATAAAGTGCTAGCGCCAAGCTAGGATTCAAATAGTAAGTAATTAAGAAACTACAGATGTTGTATTTTGCACTTAATTATAATAAAAGCTTCTAGAAGACTCTCTGAACTGCCAGGTTGTCCTTATTAACTAAAAAAGAAAAAATCTATATTTTTCACTGACAAATATGTGAATGCCATATAGCTATAAAAGATAATGAAACTGACACCTTCCTGTCTCCAATAAAAGAATCATTCCACCTTGACACAGAGGTGGCCTAGAAGAAAACTTGCAAACAGGATATAAAATGTGGTTTAAGAATTCATTTTGCATTAAGATTTCGTCTGTGTTTGAACGGTCTAAGCAGTTGAGACACTAGAGTTTTATACATAAAACAGCAGTGATTTTGGTCTGAAATATTTTAAGAGCAGGAACTACCTAGCAGCCGGCTACTTTAATCAAGATTTCTATTTTTAAAAACTGCATCCTCTTGTGTCCCTAGACTGACTTAGCTAGAAACTGTTTGCCTTGAGAAGCAAGAAAAAAAGTAATTTGTTTGGTATTGTAACTCTAATTACTGAAGACTTGACCAAGGGGATTGTTTAGCTTTCTTTTTGAGAGTAATTAGCCCCTGGATTCACCTGCCTTGTTAAAAACATGGACAAAGATGCTTATCTTTCACTTAACTTGGACAGGAGGGCAGGTACACAGCTCTTCTAAAAGCTACGTGGTATGTATTTGGTGCTGTTAAAATTCAGTGTAGCTAGAAAGCACTACTTTATATTATTGAGGATTGGAATTCAACACACAAAGAGCGTATTCTTACCCACCATCATTCTCAGAATGGTTTTATATGACACAGACTCTTTAGACACATAAACAGCTTGTGATTCATGCTCAATTATAGTTGGCCCCAAAATGGTTCTGCCTGTGAATTAACTGACCACAGATGGATTGCTCAATGCTGTCAATGTCCTTCACGGCTTCTCAACATATGACTGAAATGGATGACAATCTGTTGATCCTCAGTCAAGCCAGACACAGGACTCAACGAAGGCTTCTGAGATGGCTGTACATCCTGAATGTGGACCCAGAGAACAGGATCTGGAATTGGGGATAACCGAATGCCACCCTTTTAAAAAAGTTTCTTCTAAACTTTGAATCCATTCTAAAGAAATTCTAGTTGAGGGACCAATAGCAAGATCTACCACTTGGAAAAGAATTTCAAAAGTTCTCCTGATACCCTCAGGCACTAGCTACTTCTCTTTCAACTTTCAAATAACCTCCCCATTGAGCTTTTACTAACAGGAGAGGCGTAAGTAAAGCAAGGAAGCATGTTGAACCAACACTTCAAACTGTTTTCCAATTGTCTGGTGTCAACCTAGACAAAGCTTCCATGGGCATGCCGCAGCACTATCTCCAAACCTCCCTTTTCCATAACAAAATACAGACAAGCATACACATACACACTGAAACTCGTGGATTATGTGAAGCTAAGAGTACAGGTAATATAAAAGAAAAAAAACAGGACTCAACACGGTGACCGTGGATTACATGAATAAGCCAGAACACAGCAAATTAAACTTAATTTTACATTCCTAGGTTAAAAAATTGACTGCACAAGTATAGGATTTGACCTAATAGCCATCAGTGTTAAGAAAAAAAATAACAATGATAGAAGTGTTTCAGTTCTTAAAGCTAGATATGAGTTAACAGTATTACAGCCTCCCCCAAAAGTTAAAGCAATCTGAAATTACATTTTAAACAAGAAGTGCCTAAAGCGAGAAAATGCAACAATCCCTTTCTATTATGAAAGCTATAACCACACTAGGAATTGACGATTTCAGTTAGGGGTGCCAGATTTGAGAAAGCCATTGACAAGCTGGAATATACCTGGGGAAGGAGCTAACAATGTTAAGGTGTTTCAAAACCAGACAGGAGTAAGGACTGAAGGAATGAAGATACTAGCCAGACCAAACACCGTTGGAAGAACAGGCTAGCGGTGGTGTGTTCATCTTCTCATTAGAATTCACCTATCAGTAAGAGCTGAGTGCAGAAATGGGAATGTGGGCTCCATACCACCACTCCTAAGCCTCTTGTCCTGGCCACAGCTGAATACCGTTATGTCTTGGGCTCACCTACTTCTAGGGGAACATCAAAACCAAATCGACCAAAGTGCCTTACATTCTCCACTTTCCCTAAGTTGCCTCCTAAACTTAGGCCTCTGTACTCAAATAACGGGGCTTCCATGGTGGCTCAAACAATAAGGAATCTGCCTGCCTTGAGGAAGACCCCAGTTTGATCTTTCTCTGGGAAGATCCCCCAGAGAAGAGCATGGCAACCCATTCCAGTATTCGTGCCTGGAGAATCCCATGGAGAGGAGCCTGGCAGGCTACAGCATGGGGTCGCAAAAAGTTGGACATGACTGAGCGGCTAACACTCTCACTTTAACTCACTCAGATACCACTTCAGCTACCTGCTACTCCCCTGAAACTTAGAGGCTAAGATAATCTTTTTTCTCATTATAGTCCAGTTTAGACTAAGCTTAGCTGGACCTTGTTAATGGTCTCCAGGCGGCTGCATTCAGCTGACAGACTGGCTGAGGACTGGACTCGGCTAAGATGACCTGGGCTTCTCTCCTTCCATCTTTCTCCCTTCTCCCCATGGAGGGTAAAGGGTTCTCTCTCCACTTGGCCTTTCCAGGTAGTCTCTCCAGCAAGAAAGCCAGATTTCTTTAATGGTATCTTAGGGCTTTCACAAGAGTAAAAGCTTAGTCCCAGAACTGGCACTGCCTCACTAAGGCCACATTTCCTCGGTTAAAGCAAGTCACAGACTCAGATCAAAATCAAGGGAAGAGTCCAGCGGCTGAGTCAAAGCTTCCAATGCAGGAGACACGGGTTTGATCCCTGGTCGGGGAACTAAGATCCCATGTGCCACATGGCATGGCCAAACAACAGTAACAACAACAAGACTCTTTAAAAAGAAATTCAAGAGAAGGAGAATATGTAAGGACAGGACACGGGGAGGCAGGGTTCACTGGAGCCACTAATGACGCAGACCACCACAGCTATCATCTCCCCGGCGACTTCAGCAGGCATTCTCTGCCCTGCCAATGACCACACAACCCCCACCCTCCTATGCCCTCAACTGTGGCCTCGGGACTTCAGAAACTAGCTAACCCCCCATATCCTCAGCCTCTTTGCAGAACAGTCATTTTCCTTTCCTTGCTTTCACCTCCTTATCTGAATCGAAACCTGAACTGAAACTATGTCCTACTTTGGGATGAGAACTTAACATGACACGATCTATCTAAATCCTGAACAGCCATTTATGTATGAGTGGCAGTATCCTCATTTTGCAGAGAGGAAGCTGAGACTCAGAGATGGTCAGGCAAAGGGGAAGGAGGAGAACCAGGAGCCAGAAGGAGCCATGAGAGTATTCTTATCACAACTGCACTGCCTGGCCCGGCTATGCTAGTCTCTTCCCGTGTCCCTTCCCCAAGACCCTGGTATTTGCAGGCATGCAATTCCCAGCATGTCCCTATATACTAGGACCAAAAGATAAGCCTCCCAGAAAGAAATGTGCATCAAATCCATTACAGGACTCCGATAGAATGATGAAGAAATGTGTCTCATAACAATCATTTTGGAAAACAATTTTCCTTTGAAATATGCTGAATAAATGTAACAGTTTTGTAAACAGAAACTAATTTATGTCTAAGAGAAACATTTTCACCTTTGTGAGAAAACCTATTATTTTTCAATCTACATTTCATAGAAAGGAAAACAGGTAGCTAAAGCATTAGTCAGGTAACATTATAAATTACCACATCATGTAATTTGGGGTAACACTTGCTGGGCAAAGAAAATATCAGGTGCGGCACAGAATAAATATTGCTTTTTCTGATTTTCAAAGTCAGAGTAGACTTCACATTTCCAAACACAAAAGCATATATAAAAAGAGGCATTTTTGTTGCAGAAGGATGTCAAAAATTATTCTTGGTTTTGAGTCAGAGCAATGGGATTACAAATGCTTTTTATTACCTTCAAATAGCTTATCTATCTTTTCCATATTTTTAAAGATGAAAATATATTATGTGTGTAATAAAACATCAAAAACAATATGATTAGGGGATGTAGTCCAATCAGCATGCTCAGTTGTGTCCAACTCTTTGCAACTCTATAGACTGTAGATGGCCAGGCTCTTCTGTCCATGCAATTTCCCTGGCAAGAAAACTGGAATGGATTGTCACTTCCTTCTCCCGGAAATCTTCCTGACCCAGGGATGGAACCCACATCTCTTGCATCTCCGACTTTGCAGGCAGATTCTTTATCACCAGGCCATTGAGGAAGCCTTATATATTCTAATAACTTCTCAGTAATTTACTGACCAAATTCTTAATTATTCCATCTATCTACTGCTCAGTTATTTGGCCTCAACTTCCTAGAAAACTGAGAATTAAGAAGAAAGCAAAAAAGCCACTGGACAGCCCAAAGACATATATGTGACAAATCCAGTCTTCACACACATTCCTGGGCCTGCTGAGTCCATCTGATTATTTTACAAAAAATTATCATAAACTTAAATATCTGATGATGAAATCTCTTACAGAATTGGGGAATTAATTAAGGAGGGATAGACAGTAGATGTGTGTGCCCAGCATCCATTCCATCTGGCATCCAATGTGTACCATCCCCTCTATCTAATTCAATTTGAGTCCTTCCTCCAGGGATATCCTCTGATAACCATGGTAGTACTAGAATTTCCCGTTTCCCTTCCACGTGGTTGTACCATATCCAAACCAAGAAGCACGTAGAATTCCTTGGGGACTGGTTTACAAGTTTGTTCTATCAGCACAAAGCTTGGGATTTCTACTAATAATTCTGAGCAAAGATGCTCTTCTGATGGCCAACTGTGCAACACGAATGACCAGACGTAAAACCTGAAAATAATGCAATTATTTTGCACCATGACGCAGGCCATTGCAAAGATAAATCACACACCCGGAGGCAGGAAAATGAAGCCAGATCTCTGATCAAACCACACCAGACACCAACTCAGCCTCCGCAATTTTTCGGTTTCAGGAGCCAATAAGAGTCCTCTATTGTTTAATTAAGTTAGTTTGTTTTGATTTTGTGTTAGTCATCACAGTCTTGGTTCGCCCTGGGGAGCCAGAGTTTACAGCTTTTGTCTCTGTATAACTATACAGACTTCCCTTTCCCTTCCGAAAGTATTCTGGTTTGAATAACCAGTTACGAGCTGTGTGCTGTCGCTCAGTCATGTCCAACTCTGAGACCCTATAGACTGCATAGACTGCAGCCCACGAGGCTCCTCTGTCCATGGGATTTTCCTGGCAAGAATACTGGAGCAGGTTGTCATTTCCTCTTCCAAGGGATCTTCCCCATCCAGGGATCGAACCTGCGTCTCCCGCATCTCCTGCACTGCAACAGATTCTTCACTGCTGAGCCGCCGAGGAAGCCCCATAACCACTTATACGGATGCCCAAATCATAATTGATATGAGGTGAGGGGAGAGCATCCAGCATTTAGGAGAGGACAGAACACTCACAGTGACACCTAAAAACAATAAAAACAAAGAATGCACAGAAAATAGGGACATCACGATTTAGCAGCAGTTTGAGCCATTCATAGAGAGGCAAATAAGCCCCCATGTTATCGATGGTCCTAGAGGCTTATCACAATAAAGTAGCATTTTCCCTAAATGTTCTAAAGATTTCCTTCAAGAACTATAGCAGTCTCACGCAAAGGGGTCCTCTGGTTGGTTCACTCTATTTGAGAAAAGCTCCATTCTTTAACTCTCCTTTGAGAGTTAAAATATACATGAACATGGTACAGGTTCCAAATAATCCTCAAAAAAAGAGAAATTAATTTATTAATTTTGTTTACCCAGTACATATCCAATTTATTTGATCACAGAGCATTGCTTTTCAAAGACACCTATTAATATGCAATTCTGCTGACACCATTTTGGGAAAAGGTGCAGTCAGTAATTAATGACTCTGAATCATCCAAAAGAAAGTTGTCAAATTACACTTAGTGTGTTTCTTTAGTCTAAAAAGTTTAAAAAGTATTTAACATTCTAGAAAGATTTCCTTACAAGATGGTTAACATTTTTAAGAGTAAATAAAACCTCCCCTCTTCTGGTGACTCATTAAGAGTGGTGAATAACAGAATCTCTACTATGTAACTGAACAAGCACCTTCTAAGGTGCTATGACTTTTTGAAGGCTACAGGTCCTACTTACGTGGGAGAGAAAAAAGGAACAAAAACATGCATTCATACACATCGGTAATTATATTTAAGTAGAGTTCGCTGATCAAAAAATGTGTACATGATATTCTCCTGCACTGTTCAGATGTGTATTATCCCAGAGGTCAAATCAACCGTAATGACTTTACAAGGGACTTGAGAAATTGCAACCTTCGCTAGATAAATTCTTAGCACGCTTAGGGGGCTCTTTCATGCTGAAATATAAACATGTGCTCAGGAGAAATGTGCCAGGGCATATTTCACTGTCCTCAAGAGACATTCTCTTGACTCTGAGTAGAATAAAACAAAAAGCTTCAGAGATGCCCTAAAATCAATCTTGCTCACAGCAGACAGACTGGCATCTTCACCACAGCTCGGGTCTGGCGAATACTTAGAATTCAGCCAGGCCGCAGAGCTTTGGAGAATTGCTCTGAAAAGACTTCTGACAGGAATTCCACATTGGGTATCTGAAATTGAGAGAGTGAGGAGGGAGGGAGAATGCATGGCTTGACTAGAAGGTCAAATACCCAAAGCCTTGCAGAGAAGGAAACAAATAATCCTTGATGGAGGCCGTGGGCAAACAATTTGGCTTCAGGGCCGCAACCATGTTGTGATGGCGAGAGAGTGATTTCCCTTCGATTTCTAGAGGAGGAGGCATACATGATTCACGGTTCAGGGGGAGTCTTGGCAGCTGACAGCAGAACAGTTGGCATAAAATCAGAAAATGCTGCTGGGCCTCAGAAGCAACATCATCCCCACACGAGATGCAAAGACAATGCGGCATTAGCACAGAGCATGAAGCAGAAATGACCTGACGGTTAATTACGACGCGTTCTGGCTACCAGCACTCCCAGCCCTGGCTGGCCCTACCACCAGCACCACAGTTGCTGTGATCTGCTTCTATGGACCTCTCCAGAGGCTGAAGCAAGGATTTAAGGGCACAATAACATCTCAAATCCAGAACCACGTAACTATGGGTTACTAGGAAGTCAGAGGTCCTTCGTCCCATTTGTAGCACAGTACTTTCAATTGCCTATATATTTCTTTAAGAAGCACATGAAACCACCCCTTGAAAGAGAAACAGCACTTTGCTTCATAGCTCGTGTTTGTGTAAATGTCAGAAATTAGGTTGAAATGGTTCCTTCCTCTAAAGAAGACAGAAGAAATTTCGAACACTTGCAAAACACTTGAAGAGCACTGAGACAAAAACAGCGGATAACCTGAAATTCACTTACACACTCACACAGACACACGACTGAACTACAATAGAAAGGATGACTGACAGGCAACTGACAGACTGACAGAGACACAGATGCACAGACAGGCGAACAGAAAGAACTATTGCTGGCAGGTAGGTGGATAAACAGACCGGCAGGTAACCAAACACAAGGCGAGAAGCCACCGAACAAAGGAGCACTCTGAAATAGTCACTAATAGCCTGACCCTTTATACTTACATCAGGGGGGTTTTCATAAGCACTTAATGGAAGCTTCACACTGTCCTCTTGGGCAGAATAGGTATTATCTCATTCTAAAAGTTCAGAAGGCGATCCAAAGATACTAAGTGACTTGCTCACACACTCAGCAGTAGACAGAAATGGCTGGCTTGAGACTTGCATCTGGTTACTCCTGACCTGCTATCCTCTTCACCTTATTTTAACCAGAGAGAGAATTTTGGGGGGAGGAAAAAAAAGGAATTAATGTCTAAACTTCCACTGAAAAGAACAAGTTAGCAACTGATGAAGAGGTTATCCGGACTACTCAGTTGGAAACAACTAATCAAAATGAAATAATGATACTGCCTTGTATCTGCAGAGGCACTTTCATGCGTCATATTTTAAAGTGCTTTTGTATACCTCACGTCCTTTGCCTTTACAATATCCCCATAAAATATGCAGCAGAGGTGTAATTTTCCCCATTTTTGAGACGAAGAAACCCAGATGCTCAGATATTAAATCACTTGCTCAGGGTCACATGAAAGGTTAGGAAAGGAAGTAGAATGACTTGGACCGAGATCAGACGGCAGCTGGTCAATTCCATAAGACACTGTTTAGGACCTAAGCATATTAGTGTTGGTTTTTTCTGTTTTCCACTCTTGTCTTCAGTTCCCAATTGAGTCCTTACTATATGCACAGTTCTGTGCTAAATGCTCTGAGAAAAGCAAAGAAGACAAGGAATCTGCTTTCTAGGAATTTACAATTTAAGAGAGTGTTGACAGTTATTTGCACCCAAAATACCAGGAAGAATGTGTTCCATCAAAGATATGAACAAATTCAGCAGAAGGGAAAGATTATTCACAAATGGAAAAAACAGGGAGAGGCTCATGAACAGACGTAATGTGTCCCAGTTAGTCAGGAACAATCCTAGTTTATACTTGTCCTCTTAGCTTCCTTTTCCACCTTCAAAAGCCCTCATTTGTATGACAAATTACATGATCGGCCTTTTCATGAAGGTGGTGGCATTTAGGCTAGACCTTAAAGGATGGGTTATATTTTAATGGATGCAGATTTGGAAGAGAATATTATTAGAGGAGGATAACAAGAAAGTCAAAGACAGGGGCAGGAAACGAAAACACAGTCAACTTAGGACAATGGATAATCTAGACACTTGAAACAGTAAGTCAGCAGAACGTGAGGATTTAAGCTTGGCTAAGCAAGGTGCATATTCTGTGTTGTCCTGTCCAGCCTTGATCTTAGGAAAGCTCTGTGTCCCTGTGTCTCAGAGGTGGACACTCTCAGTAAGGATTCTGTCCCTACCCCAGGGGTAGAAGACCACCAATACCATTTTCCCTCCTCTTCCAGGCCCACACCACTAAAGAGGCCTTCTCAGTCTCCTGCCCTGGCTTCAGTCTGCTATGAGCACCCAGTGAAGCCTGTGGAGGAGAGCCTTCAAGTGGATGCATATCCTCACACTATTCCACATCTGGCCTTTAGCAATTAATGAACAATTTTGGCTGAATTCAGCTGACCTGTTCCATGACAGTGCTGCCTTCCTCCCTCTTGGATTCTGCAACAGAAAAGCCAAGGCCTTCATTCAGTCTCTCCTGGGGTGCAGGGGAGAGAGCTGCTTCCCTCGTGAATTTCAGATTGTTGCCCTGCAACCTCAGCCCTCTGATGGGTTCAAGAAAAGTTGTGATTTCGGATATTACTTCTTGGGTCAGGTACCCATACTAGGTGGAAGCCAGAAGTGTGAAACTCCTTTTTAAACCATGACCCAGGAAACTCTAGGAGGTCCACAGTGGGGCCTCAGGGCAGCTGAGGAAAAGGGTGGGGTGTACATGGGCCTCTGAACCCTCTATTCCTGTCTCAGTCAGTCAGTTGCCCTTTTCAAAACTAATTTTATACACTGAGCTTCTGCAGAAAGAGATATGCGACTGAAAACAGAAAGCCACTGATCTAGAGCATGACTTCAGCTGCACCAGGCAGGCTGTCCTCCCCATGACTCCCCCAGCTACTTGTTCCCCCAGCCCGAAACCTTTCTAAGGATAGAAAAGCTTGCACACCACACTCAGAAACAAGAGTTTAAAATGCAAATGCATCAAAAGAAAGTTGACTGACACTCACATTAAATGGTGCTGGTAAGAGGGGTTTTTTTCCCTAAGAACAGGTTTTAATAAGGAGTGCACATGCATGCTCAGTAGAGCCCAACTCTTTGTGACCCGACGGATGGTAGGCCACCAGACTCCTCTGTCTGTGGGATTTCCCAGGCAAGAATACTGGAGCGGGTTGCCATTTCCCTCTTCAGGGGATCTTCCCAACCCAGGAATCGAACCAACGTCACTTGCATCTCCTGCATTGCCAGGTGGATTCTTTACCACTGAGCCACCTGGGAGGCCCCTTAATAAGGAGAACAGAGCACACAATTGGTGAACCTGAAAAGGGGTAAAAAGGGGTCCTGAACTGGGGACAGAGAAACCATTTCAAAAATGAGGCTTCAGGCACAACAGGCCAACTGCCTACTAAAAATTCTGCCTATACCTGTCACACAGAATCACACTTGTATATAATTTACAAGAGAAGCGCACTGTCTGAGAATCTGGTGAGCAGCTACACAGTGCAAGCCACCATGGTGGGCACCTCAGGGGCCCCAGTGTGATGACAAGATGTAAATACAGACACTTCCTTCTCACCAGGTTGTCCTGGGAGCCAGCCACTGGCACTCAGCGGCTCCTCTGGCCCTGACAACGCAGAGCTGCAGTGCTGGAGAATTTTGAAATACGACGGAAGGAAGGGAAATATGTTAACGACATACACCATGATAAACGGTCATTGCAAAGCCACTCCAAATAAGAGCAGGAGAAAAGATAAGTGCTTCTCCAGAAAGTCCCTTCAGTTTCCAAGTGTCCCATGAATCATAAGGAAAATCTTCACAGCTGGAGAGGTAACGTCTAGAAAAAATGCTAATAGTACTGAATGCCGCTGCTATCGTTTCAAGAGAGGGTGACGAGGCCAGCAACAGCATTAATGATTTATCAAGTCAGGTCTCTGGTAGATATGTTAAAAAGGAGGATAAATGCAGAATAAATTCTCCTATAATCCTCAGATGTAATTACCAAACTAGAGACAGGTGGTTCGTGATAAAATGTGTGCACATGAAAGATTAATGTAGAGACTTGAAACGTGAGAAAATGTCATTATTTTCTGCAGAAATTTGGAGCTCTCAATCAATGCCTGAAAAGGTAAGTATTACAGGAAACAAATGTCAACCACCATACTCTTGATCTCAATTCATACTCAGTGATCTTAATTGCTATTTACTTATGTACCTTACTCTCACCTTACAATTAAAATATGAACCCCTCTGGCGGTTGGTTCTTTTTTTGGTAACTTCTTTTTGCACAAGTAAACAAAAGACTCTTTATACAGAAGTACTTGAAGGAAGAATGAATAAATCTAGAAAATAGTTCTCTACCCTAATACAGAGCCTACCACAACATTAGTGTACTTTCTGCAATGTCACGTGGAGAAAGTCTGGATTTAATAATTAATCTTGGTTTATTCCACGATGGGCTGATGAAATTTTGGTTTTCCAATGTTTCTATCCTTTTAAACCTATAAGTTAAGTCAGTCACTCACTCGTGTCCGACTCTCTGTGACCCCATGGACTGTAGCCCACCAGGCTCTTCTGTCCATGGGGATTCTCCAGGCAAGAATACTGGAGTGGGGTGCCATTCTATTCTCCAGGGGATCTTCGCAACCCAGGGATCAAACTCAGGCCTCCCACACTGTGGGGCACATTCTTTAATATCTGAGCCACCAGGGAAGCCTTATGGGTAACATTTAATGCCTAACAATGTTTAAATATCACAGACACTAAAAGAATCATCAACTGAAACTATCAGAAAATATTAACCTAGGAGCAGAAGCTTTTCAAAAGCACTTTTAAATCAAGACTAAATCCACACTGGTGGATTAAACTTAATGTGCTTTTTGCTTTCCTTTTATCAACTAAAGTATACTGTATGTGTGCTTAGTCGCTCAGTTGTGTCTGACTCTTTGCGAACCTTTGGACTATACCATCCCAGTTTCCTCTGTCCATGGGATTTTTCAGACAAGAATACTGAAGTGGGTTGCCATTTCCTTCTCCAGGGATCTTCCCCACCCAAGGATCAAACCCACGTCTCCTGGGCCTCCTGCACTATAGGTGGATTCTTTACCCACTGACCCATCAGGAGGCTAACAAAGTATAATGGACATACAATAAACTGCATATAGTTAAAATGTATAATTTGATAAGTTTTTACTTCTGTGTACATCCAAGGAATCATCACCACCATCATGATAATAAACGTCACCCCTATAAATTTCCTCACAACTTTCCTGTTAATCCCTTCTACCCACTGAATCCCATTTCCCTGTTGCTAAACAAAAAACAATCTGCCTTTCTATTTCTCACGTTGAATATAAATGAGAACGCATATATGCACTATGTTTTGAGAGCCGAGGTAATTCTTTAGAGATTCATTCATGTTGTAGCATGTATTCATAGTTCATTTCTTGTTATTGCTGAGTAGTGTTCGCTGTATGCATACAGTTTATCCATTTACTGTTGATCGATATTTGTGTTGTTTGGGGTTTTTTTTACTATTACAAATAAAGCTGATATGAATATTCAAGTATTCAAATATATACATGCTTTTATTTCTCTTGCACAAACACCTAAAAGTGGAATGACTAGATGATTTGGTAGGTAACATTTTACCTTTTAAGAAATTGCCAAATTGTTTTTCACACTGTTTGTACCGTCTTATGAGCCCATCAGCATGCAGTAGAGTCCCAGTGTCTCCACTTCTGTGCCAACACCTGTATGGTTAGTCTTTTCATTTTTCACCTATTAGATGTGCATGGGTATCTCAATGTGGCTTTAATTTGCATTTCTCTAATGACTAATTATGCTGAGCATGTTTTTATGTGCCAAATTGCCATCCATATATCTTCTTTGCCTGAGTGTTTGAATCCTTTACCCATTTTTAAAAACTGGTTTGTTTACTTAGTGAGTTTTGAAAGTTCTTTAGATTCTGTATACAAAATCAGATATATTATGCCTTATAAATACTTCCTCTTAGTCTGTGGCTTGTCTTTCATTTACTAACAGTGTCTTTTGGAGAGCAAATTTTCTTTTTATTCTAAGGAAGTCCAATTTATTTGTCTTTAGATTATGCTTTTGGTGATGTATCTAGGAAATGTTTACCTAACCCAAAGTCACAAAGGATTTCTTCTATGTTTTCTGAAGTTTTCTATTTAGGCCTATGACACACTTTGTGTTAATATTTTATGATATCAGATGTAGGGCCTTCCTTAGTGGTCCAGTTTTTAAGAATTCATGCTTGCTCTACAGGGAACATGGGTTTGAACCCTGGTCAGGGAACTAAGATCCCAGATGCCTTGAAGTGCAGCCAGGAAGGAGAAAAAGATGTAGACTGAAGCACAAATTTTAAATATGGATATCTAATTTTTTTTAGCACCATTTGTTGAAGACAGTCCTTTCTCCATGGAGTTGCCTATGCATCTTCATCCAAAAGAATTGTCCATGTACATGTGAATCTATTTCTGGATTTCCATTCTGTTCCACTCATTCATCTGTCTTGGTACCAATACCACACTGCCTTGATTACTGTAGCTTTATAATAAATGCTGAAATCAGTTACCTAGTCATATAACTTTTTTTCATTATTCTAATTGTTTTTGGCTACTCTACGTCCTTTGCATGTCCATAGGAATTTTAGAATCAGTTTGTCAATTTCCACACACACACACACACACAAAATGTCTGCCAGAATTTTGATTGAGATTACAATGGGTCTATGTATCAGTTTGGGGAGAAGAAATCTAAGGCAGTGGAATCCAGAACTTCCACTCCCATCCCTTCCCATCAGTCTCCTGCCAGCAGTGGACTAGGGGCCAGAAAGCGAGTCTGAGATCAAACCAGAGGGCAAGGTGCCTCTGGCCACTTTGTCCCGATGGAGACCCAAGGTCAGATCCCTCTTTCACCTTTTCTCTCCTTTCTCTTTGCTCTCCGTCCTTTAATTTTTCCTTTTTCCTTCTTCTTTATTTACTCTCATGAGGATATTATAGACAAGCTCCCTGACTTTCTTTTCCACTGTTAACCTCAGCACCTTTCAGCTATGGTTGGAAACCAAATCTTCACAGCCATTTCTCAACTCCCAGATTCCTGGGAGCAAGCAAGCAAAAAGCAAAAAGCCCTTTTGAGAAGATCTGCATTTGGAGAACACTGGATCCTCCCTGAACAAGTAGTTACGACTCATCAAACGTAATAATGTTTTCGTCCCATCTCTCATCATATTGCCTTTCTTAACTTTCCACCATTCTAGAGAATGATAAAACAAAGAGGCATAACCGTGATAGCCCAAGAGACTAAGATATATGTGAAGATTCCTCCTAAGGAGGAAAATGTCTCAAAAGACGTCTGACTGGGGCTACACTGCGATGAGCAAGGGGGAGAGTAGAAAGACTAGCCCTGCAGCTGCAGTGAGTCGGGGGAGAAACAGCAAAAACCACTGGGAAAGCAAGGGGAGAGTGTTGAAACCAGAGCAATGGAAGAGACATGGAGGAGTAAGGAGGGCCATTCTGGCAGAGGCAGCATATCCGAAATAAAACCGACCAGTTCATTGTTCCCCATGGCCTTTGCCATTCACAGACCTATTTGTCAGTCACGGGCTCCCTCTATAATAAAACCGCCATTTGAAACACTCTTACCATCTTATGTGTGCCTCAAGCACCCAGTCTGAATTATAAATTGTAGAGAGGAAAAGTATTATGACCCTCATCACTTCACTCATGAAATCTTTTGGATCTCTAGTATGTCCTAGGAACTCACAAAACATCAGAAATACAAATGGCCACTCACCCATCTTTAATTTTACTTAATTCCTGGTACAATTAGAGGAAGAAAATGATTGACACGCATGCATTTTTAACCAAAGGGTCATCACAATAATGTTCGTCATAAGTATTCCTCGTCAGTGGTTCTCCCACCAACAGTATTCAAACATTTGTTTCAATTTAAAGAAATTATAGCATCTTGCTCACTGCTATGTTTTTCTTAAATTTAGTCCAAGAGATTCCTCCAAAAGATGTGGTTGAGAACCTGTGCCAGTTTCTGAATGAGTCCATCTCTATTTGACTATGAGAAAGCATAAAACCCTTTCTATGAGAATAAGCAAAGAGAATAGTAATAAAGCCTGTGAAAAAATTTTTGCAACTCAAAAAACAGAAGACTACCACAAGAAACTGAGAACGTAAAGAATTCTAAATTCCATATTCATTTAATTTATAATTATTTTTTTCTTCTGGGCAAGCTTACAATCTATCCTTCTATTTCTATAGAAATATGAGCTAGAAGAAATGAATGTATATTACAAAGCTAGTTCTAGCACTTTTCAATGTTCATTACCTTTAGAGTCAATTCATGGACTTGAATTTCTAAAGCGGAACTGAAAGAAAAAAGTGAAAGTGTTAGCTGTTTAATTGTGTCCAACTCTTTGCAACTCCATGGACTGCAGCTTGACAGGTGCCTCTGTCTATGGAATTCTCCAGGCAAGAATACTGGACTACATATCCATTCCCTTCTGCAGGGGAATCTTCCTGATCCAGGGATGGAATCCTGGTCTCCTGTATTGCAATCAGATTCTTTACTGTCTGAGCCACTAGGGACTGAAGTGAAGTGAAGTTGATCAGTTGTGTCCAACTCTTTGCAATCCCTTGGACTGTTGCCCACCAGGCTCCTCCGTCCATGTGTTTTCCAGACAAGAATACTGGAGTGGGTTGCCATTGCCTTCTCCACTAGGGACTAGCTCAGGTTTACTTCTCCCTAAGTTATGACCAACCTAGATAGCATATTCAAAAGCAGAGACATTACTTTGCCAACAAAGGTCCTTCTAGTCAAGGCTATGGTTTTTCCTGTGGTCGTGTATGGATGTGAGAGTTGGACTGTGAAGAAAGCTGAGAGCTGAAGAATTGATGGTTTTGAACTGTGGTGTTGGAGAAGACTCTTGAGAGTCCCTTGGACTGCAAGGAGATCCAACCAGTCCATTCTAAAGGAGATCAGCCCTGGGTGTTCTTTGGAAGGAAAGATGCTAAAGCTGAAACTCCAATACTTCGGCCACTTCATGCGAAGAGTTGACTCATTGGAAAAGACTCTGATGCTGGGAGGGATCGGGGGCAGGAGGAGAAGGGGACGACCGAGGATGAGATGGCTGGATGGCATCACGGACTCGATGGACGTGAGTCTGAGTGAACTCCGGGAGATGGTGATGGACAGGGAGGCCTGGCGTGCTGCGATTCATGGGGTCGCAAAGAGTAGGGCACGACTGAGCGACTGAACTGAACTGAATTGAGGGGTTTAACTTGCAATTTCTATACCTGCCACCAGGTGGTATCTTGGGTTATGATGGCAAGGGTCAGTTTCCTGACCCTTATCCCAGGTGTGGATAAATGAAAGAACACATAACTCAGGCAATTATGCACATTCTATTAAAATAAATTACTGAAATGATAAGCATACATTATTAACTAGCTTCTAATTATTGTGTACAGCAGTGCTTTCTCAGCACTCTAATCTGAATTCTCAAAATACTCTTAACTACCCAGTGCTGTTCTTTTCCTTTTTTTTTTTTTTTCCAGTTGGAAGAGTGAAAGTGCACAGTCACCATTCTTCAGCAGCCTGAATCTCTGGTCTGCTTTCCCAACTAGGAGGTTTACTTCCTACCTGGGCTGCTTCACTCTTGCCTAACTCCCTAAACACTCTCTCTAGTGCAATTTCATTTTCATTGAATTACTGGAGATTATTTATTGAAAACCTTTGATGCATTCTGACAACTATGCTCTTTGTTCAAAAAACAGTGTCTTTTTAAAAGTTTCTGCTTAAAATACTGAAAAGTATCAAGAACAAAGTAAAAACCACCTCTAGTTTCCCCAGAGTTCACATGTTCCACATTTTCATCCCTTTTATATTTGATTTTTGTTTCAAGTTTGTTTCCCATTTGACTCTTTTGTGACTATTTCTAAGTGTGCCACTGTCTGCTGACTCCTCCACAAACGTTTTCTAAATGGAGTTAATAACTGCAAATCCCTCATAGGGCTGTTATGAAGATTAAATGAGTTAAAACACATCTGCCCTTAGAAAAATGCCAAGCCCCTGGTATGTGCTCAGTAAACATTAGCTCTTGTCACTATTTCTTTGACGCTGGCTCCTACATCTTTCAGCTCTCTGTAATCCTTCCTTCACCTAACGGCCTGTTTAGCTTGCTGTAATTTCATACGACCAACATCCCCTCAAGTGTTGCTAAAAGCAGGAAAGCATGTATGCTGAGATTGTCTCAAGTCTCACGGTCACTCTATCACAGAGGAAACAATTCCTCTGAAGCCTTAGAGAAAATGGTGATCCTTTTCTTTTGAATAACAGAATCTTTTAATAGAGTCCATTTTTATTTCCATTTTTATTTTTCTGATAAAATAATCTCCTCATAGGAACTGAGCTGCTTTCTGGCAAAATTTCTTGCAGATTTCCAGTAGTCACGTACAGATGTGAGAGCTGGACCATAAAGAAGGATGAGTGCTAAAGAATTGATGCTTTTGAACTATGGTGTTGGAGACTCTTGAGTCCCTTGGACTGCAAGGAGATCCAACCAGTCAATCCTAAAGGAAATCAGCCCTGAATATTCCCTGGAAGGACTGATGCTGAAGTTGAAGTTCCAATACTTTGGCCACCTGATGCGAAGAACTGACTCACTGGAAAAGACCCTGATGCTGGGAAAGATTGATGGCAGGAGGAAAAGGGGATGACAGAGGATGAGATAGTTGGATGCCAACACTGATTCAATGGACATGAGTTTGAGCAAGCTCCGGGAGTTGGTGATGGACAGGGAAGCCTGGCGTGCTGCAGTCCATGGGGTCACAAGGTGTCAGACACAACTGAGCGACTGAACTGAATTGAACTCATCCAAATCTTTCTTAGAAACATATCCTTATCTAGACTGAGGAGAAAATGATCCAGAGCAGAAGAGGAGGAAGAAGACTGTTTTATCAGATAAGGATATCCAGTAGCCCCGGGGAACAGTAAAGGAGCCAGAATGTACATCTCTGGGCCTCCAGTGTGGATCCTATTCTTTGGAAAATGCCCCATTTTCTAAAACCTCTGCCTGATGTGGCAGGGGCTTCCCCAGTGGCTCAGCAGTAAAAAAAAAAAAAAAAAAAAGAATCCACCTGCAATGCAAGAACCACGGGAGATGCGGGTTTGACCCCTGGCTTGGGAAGATCCCCTGGAGAAGGGAATGGCAACCCACTCCAGTATTCTTGCTGGCAAAATCCCATGGGCAGAGGAGCATGGTGGGTTACGGTTCATAGGGTCGTAAAGAGTCAGGCACGACTGGGCATGCACGCCCAGGTTTTGCTGTCTCATGTGGCAGCCACACCACATCCTGTCACCCTGCCTGGTCCTTGGCTTGTGGCAGCTGCCTGTTTAGGAAGCTAAAGTCAAAAGTGTATCGCAGGTGGCTGCTGAAATCCAAATGCTACTGTCCATCAGTCCATCCATCAATCCACTTATTTCATAAATATTTACTGAATATCTAATATATGCCAAGCGCTGTCCTAACTGCTACAGATACAATAGTACACCCAGCCAGACACTACTCTTAAGTGGAGCTCACAGTCTAACAGGGGAGATAAATACTAAGTAAATAATCATGAAAATGACTGTGCAATTCTAATCACAGCATGCTATGACAGCACAGATCTCAGACGACCCCTAAGGAAATAAGGATGGAGCCACGGCCTGAAGGATGATTAAGAATTAACTAGGAAAGAGGGCAAGAAGATGTCCGGGGGTAGAATTAGTTCCAAGCCAGAGCCAGACGTGTCCATGAGGTCAGTGTGGCTGCAGCATGGAAGGCATAGTGGACCCGAGGCAGGAGAGGCCCATGCTCTGGATGTCTGCCTTGATCCTAAAATACAATAAAATCCCTGGAGGCAACTACGCAAAGGGATCACCCGACAGACCTCCCTCTTCAAAGGACTCTGGAGTCCAGTGAGTAGAAGTAATCGGAAGAAGGGTAATGTGGGGAGTCACACAGAGGCAACTTCCGTCTCCAGATGCTGCGTTCATAGGCTCGCCAGCCAGCCTGCACCCTGCCCTCACCACCAAACGCTGCATCCCTCAGTCACTTGCCTATTTTCTGGATCCAGTGAGAGGAAAAGGCTCTGGGGTATCCTTCAATCCAGATGCATCAAGGAAATGCTAACACAAAATCCCTCACTTTCTGCCACAGGGACTATATGCTTCCTCGTGGCTGCTTCCTCTTGTGAATGCAGATTTTCCCGTCTTATACCCTTCTAGTCACTCTGCTAGGACTCTGGGGGAGAACTGGAGTCTCTGCTTACACC
This sequence comes from Ovis canadensis, assembly GCF_042477335.2. Lineage (NCBI taxonomy): Eukaryota > Metazoa > Chordata > Mammalia > Artiodactyla > Bovidae > Ovis > Ovis canadensis. Next base: position 158,577,084 of record NC_091247.1, on the reverse strand, counting down.
AAGCACCAAACCCAGAGATTTTAAACGTTGCCTTCTAAAAACTGAACATTTCAGTTAAAGAACCATATCTGAACAGAAGTACTTTTAAATAGATATTTTTAGTAGTCTTTTCACCAGCATATTTTGGATCAAATGGACACTCATAATTATGTCAGCAATTTTCAATATTCATATAAGTTGAAAGTGTTGTGAAAAGACTGCTGGAAAAGGAAACATCACCCAGACCCCTATTATCTGTGCTTACATAGAATATAGCTAGCTTGGTGGACAGGCATTTATGAATAATTTCTAAGAGATCTCATCATTCAATAGTTTCTACCTCTCTAATATCTTTAACTCAAAAGATTAAATGCTGTGACTTCCTCTCCCTTTTTCTCCACATCATTTTTTAATGTCAATAATTTAAGAAGTATAATAATATTTCCCAAAAGCAAAGATCAGGAGTACCCTTACTGTTTACTACATTCCTAGTAAGTGCACTTTTTACATTTTATATAACTAATACTTTACAAGTCAATTTTTAAAATAATTAGTCAATACCATTTGTGGGGAATATTGGCTATAGAACTTTCCCAGTTTTTCTGATTGTTATTTATTGCAGCACCCAAGATAGACAATCTCTGGGAAGTTTATAATGAGATTCATTGGTATTCTCATTTTATAAACATGAAATCTTGGCCTTAAATATTAAATAGATTTACATAAAACGTAACCAAGGTCAAATAATGAACCTCCGACAAATTCAGAAGTAAAGCTGATATATTTTTATTACAAAGCCAAACTTCTGGCAACCACATAACACTGTTTTAACTTTTCCATTTTCAAAATAAAAGTTCCACCAAAGCAGTACTGACGTCTGTCAGTAATGGTGACTAAAACTCGACTATTTATACTGCAGGCAATTTCTAGCAACCATGTTTCTATTTTTGTATTTTTCCATACCTTTTGTCTTTTTAAAGTGTTTATGTTCTTCAAATGTGAATTGGTTACGTCTTCATTTATGTATTTCCAGTAACAATAATATACCAAAAAAAAAAAAAACCTTTTCCAGAATCTTACTATAAACCTTTCTTAGAACATCAAAAGATTATTGCTATAGCAAACTAAAAGTTATCAATCACAATACGCACAGGGGCGTAAACCTTAAGGTAAGATATTAATATAAATACATCCCCCACCCAGCCCAGATTGAAAAACACTACCTCTTTGTGGCACCATAATGCAGGCAATGAGGAACATACAGAAAAGAACACAAATAACCATTTAACATTTTTTTAAAATATTCAAATGGCAAAAGTTTCCAATTTGGAGCTGTACTTTAAAGTCTTATTTTCTCTTTTTAATTCATAAAAACCTGTTCAGCTATTTCCCAAGTCTCCCCAAGGAAGAAATATTAAAATGAAGCAGTCAGACCTCCAGTTTCACCAAATCTTTTAAAAACAGTAGATAAAGTAAAAAAATTCAAATTACTTTACTTCTAACTATGAAAACGTGATCAGTGCCAGGAAGAGTTTACTTACATATTTTAAACCCCTACCCATCATTTCCATTTCATGTGTTTTACCAGAAACACTCCTTAGGCCAAATGCATAAAGGCAAGTAGAATCAGATGTGATCCTGAATGGCTACCCATTCCAGTATTCTTGCGTAGAGAATTCCATGGACAGAGGAGCCTAGCGGGCTACAGCCCAGGGGTCATAAAGAGTTGGACACGACTAAGAAACTAACACTTTCACATCCCCCTTGTTTAGGATGTCAGCTCAAGACTGCTGGAGCTTTGACAGAGAAGAAATAAAGACCATAACACACTTCTAGGACTTAGGAGCCTAATCACTAAAAATCATTTGTCATTTGTTTTCAAGCAGTCGCCCTGTTAGCTCCGTTTTCTTGAGTCCTGAGTTGGAGGCAGCAGTAGAGATTACAGCTTAGTTGTTTTGGACACATCTAAATGGGCTCGATAAAGGACAGAAATGGTCTGGACCTAACAGAAGCAGAGGATATTAAGAAGAGGTGGCAACAATACACAGAAGAACTGTACAAAAAAGATCTCCACGACCCAGATAATCATGATGGTGTGATCACTCATCTAGAGCCAGACATCCTGGACTGTGAAAGCAAGTGGGCCTTAGAAAGCATCACTACGAACAAAGCTAGTGGAGGTGACAGAATTCCAGTTGAGCTATTTCAAATCCTGAAAGATGATGCTGTGAAAGTGCTACACTCAACAGGCCAGCACATTTGGAAAACTCAGCAGTGGCCACAGGACTAGAAAAGGTCAGTTTTCATTCCCATCCCAAAGAAAGGCAATGCCAAACAATGCTCAAACTACTGCACAATTGCACTCATCTCACACGCTAGTAAAGTAATGCTCAAAATTCTCCAAGCCAGGCTTCAGCAATACGTGAACCGTGAACTTCCAGATGTTCAAGCTGGTTTTAGAAAAGGCAGAGGAATCAGAGATCAAATTGCCAACAACTGCTGGATCGTGGAAAAAGCAAGAGAGTTCCAGAAAAATATCTATTTCTGCTTTATTGACTATGTCAAAGCCTTTGACTGTGTGGATCACAATAAACTGTGGAAAATTCTGAAAGAGATGGGAATACCAGACCACCTGACCTGCCTCTTGAGAAATCTGTATGCAGGTCAGGAAGCAACAGTTAGAACTGGACATGGAACAACAGACTGGTTTCAAATAGGAAAAGGAGTATGTCAAGGCTGTATATTGTCACCCTGCTTATTTCACTTCTATGCAGAATACATCATGAGAAACGCTGGACTAGAAGAAACACAAGCTGGAATCAAGACTGCTGGGAGAAATATCAATAACCTCAGATATGCAAATGACACCACCCTTATGGCAGAAAGTGAAGAGGAACTAAAAAGCCTCTTGATGAAAGTGAAAGAGGAGAGTGAAAAAGTTGGCTTAAAGCTCAATATTCAGAAGACGAAGATCATGGCATCTGGTCCCATCACTTCATGGGAAATAGATGGGGAAACAGTGGAAACAGTGTCAGACTTTATTTTTTTGGGCTCCAAAATCACTGTAGATGGTGACTGCAGCCATGAAATTAAAAGACACTTGCTCCTTGGAAGAAAAGTTATGACCAACCTAGATAGCATATTCAAAAGCAGAGACATTACTTTGCTGACTAAGGTCTGTCTGGTCAAGGCTATGGTTTTTCCTGTGGTCATGTATGGATGTGAGAGTTAGACTGTGAAGAAGGCTGAGCACCGAAGGATTGATGCTTTTGAACTGTGGTGTTGGAGAAGACTCTTGAGAGTCCCTTGGACTGCAAGGAGATCCAACAAGTCCATTCTAAAGGAGATCAACCCTGGGATTTCTTTGGAAGGAATGATGCTAAAGCTGAAGCTCCAGTACTTTGGCCACCTCATGAGAAGAGTTGACTCACGGGAAAAAGACTCTGATGCTGGGAGGGATTGGGGGCAGGAGGAGAAGGGGACGACCAAGGATGAGATGGCTGGATGGCATCACTGACTCGATGGACGTGAGTCTGAGTGAACTCCGGGAGATGGTGATGGACACGGAAGCCTGGCGTGCTGCAATTCATGGGGTCGCAAAGAGTCGAACACGACTGAGCGACTGAACTGAACTTAACTGAATCACTCTGGAGAAGGAAATGGCAACCCACTCCAGTATTCTTGCCTGGAGAATCCCATGGACGGAGGAGCCTGTGGGCTACAGTCCACGGGGTCGCAAAGAGTCGGACAGGACTAAGCGACTTCACTTTCACTTTCAATCACTCAGCCTGTGTAGAGAAAACAAGCAGGTATGTGCTCAATGAATATCTATGAAGGAATGAATGACCCTAGAGGAAGAACATCACAAAGTTCCTGCTTGTTCTCCCAACAGAAGCTCCCGGACAGTCTGGGCCCCTAGAAGAGGGTTGCCCATTCCTTACTATCTGCTTTCGACAGAGACGAGAAGGCTACCAGCAGCCTTCGGATGGTGAAATCCAACTCTCCTTGACATTGTTTGAGCTTCATTCTCAGCATTTAGTACTGCTGACCACTGAGGAACATTCCCAAGGCAAACTCCTCTCAGCTTCTATGATAACTTCTGTGATGCTAAACTATACAGAATTCTCTTTGTGTCTTCTGCCTCAACTTCTGCTTCCTTCCCTGACTTTGCATTTCCTCACCTAAAGACCATCACACCTAAGGGTGTATCCTAGCCGTCTCACTGGATACCACCTTCCTCAAGTCATCTTCTCCATTCTCAAAACTTCAGTGATGACTTCTCCTGAGATGATCCCCCAAATCTCTATTTCTTGTCCTTATTACCGTCTTGGCCTCAAATCTCCTTTCCAAGGCCTTCCTTAAGCTCTCTACCACCTGAATACTTACTCTTCCCTTGAACTCATCATGTTTCCATTCCTGCCAAACCAACCCATCCTCCTGGCCTATCCCTGTTAATGTCCACAGACACCCAAGCTTAAAACCCTGGATCATCTCTGATTCCTTCCTTTCCTTTATCTACCAACCTCCAGGCAACTGCCTCACCCTAGACACTTTGTCTCTATGCGTCTTATCTCTCTTTTCACCTTGTCAAGAAAATCAACCCTGAATATTCATTAGAATGACACTTGATGCTGAAACTGAAGCTCCAATACTTTAGCCACCTAATGGGAAGAGCCAACTCATTAGAAAAGACCCTGATGCTGGGAAAGATTGAACGCAGGAGGAGAAGGGGATAACAGAAGAAGAGATGGTTGGATGGCTCAATGGACATGAGTTTGAGCAAGCTCCAGGAGATGGTGAAGGACAGGGAAGCCTGGCATCCTGCAGTCCACAGGGTCGCAAAGAGTCGGACATGACTAAACAGCAACAACAATCTGTTATACATGACTTCAGTCTTAATTTGTTTCTATTTACTGCTTTTGTTTGGGGCTTTCATTTTTTAACTGCTTTCCACTAGGATTTTAAGTCAACCTGACTACTGAATGTTCCCCCAATACACTCCCCTTTGCCTTGGGCCACGTGTATTCTCTGCTGTGTATGCCTTGCCATCAACTCCGTGGGATGTTATCCTGTCCATTGTGGGTATATTTCAAACAGAACAGTCTCATGAAGCCTTTACCTGATCTCTGCAACCAACACTGGTATATTTCCCTTTGAAATCCATTTCTTGTTGTTGTTGTTTTTCCCACATCTCTCTTCTGACATCACATGCTGCTCACAAGACAGTACATTCCTCATGCCATCCCCTACCAGCCTGCAGGCTTTTTGAAGGCAGGAATCGTATTTTATTTATCTCTATTTTCTCTGCAGAAGCTTTGCAAAGACTCAGATTTCAGTATTTGTATATGTTTATATATGTGTGTTTATTATTTCCTCATCTTGTTCCAAAAAAAGATTTGTAGTCACTCAATAAATATTGGTTGAAATAACTAACAAAACCTATTGCTTTAACACTCGGTTCAATTCAGTTCAGTAGCTCAGTAACCCTCTCCAATTCCTTCATCTTACCTACAATAAGTCATTCTTCAGTGCTGTGAAATATTTATTCAGTCTAATATTTCAAATCAGATTAATCTATAAGCAATTTTAGCTCCCAATCTTTCCCCCGCTACTTCTCCTTTCTGAACTATCTATATAGGAGTTCTCAACCTCAGCACTCTTGACATTTTGGACCAGACAATTCTTGTTGCGGAGAGGGACACTGTCCTGTGCACTGTAGGATATTCAGCAGCATCTCCAGCGTCCATCCACATAGATGCAGTGATAATCACACAGAACCCTGGACATTGCCAAATGTACCTTGGAGGATGCAAGGGGTAGTGAGAGGAGGGAGTTGCCTGTGGTTGAGAATCATCTCAACCAGCACTATGATACAGATAAATAATGAAAGGTACAAACACAAGCTACTTGTATGATTTTAAATATCCCTGAAGCTACATTAAAAAATAGAGACAAACTAAATTAGCTTTAGTTTTATATTTTATTTCACCCCAAATATTCAAAATATTATTTCAACACATAATCAACATTTTTAATTATGAATGAAGTATTTGATGTTCTTTTTTCTTACTAGTCCTCAAAATCTAGTATGTATTACTAGTCACATTTCGTTTACTTAACAGGAGTTTGCAATTAGCAGCCACCAAGTTGGACAGCTCAGACCTAGACAATTTTCCCTAGGCTGAGAACTCATTTTTTAAAGAATAATTTTTTTTTTCTTTCCTTGCCTCCTATTTACTCATAGCTATAATCAAATATAGCAAGTTTCAGGATCAGAAAATTTTAAAGGAGATGGATGGTAAGGGATCTGGGATAGGAAAACAGATGCAGAAGAAGATAAGGAAGATCAAGAGATGTCTGTGAGACAATGTCACCCCTCCACTCGCTCTGTGCATCTGACCAGCAGGTCATACAGACATGTCAGTTTTTATCTGCGTTCCATAACCACAATCCCCAGCCCAGGAATAACACCTCTATTAGTAATAGCTCTATTATTATCTAACATATATCTCTGTGCCCTAAAGAAGGTGCTCTCGCAGTATTTATGAAATTCTGGTCTTTAATACTGACCTCTCTCAAGTTCCCCCAGGATCATGTGTTACAGAGGTAGGAGAAACTTCCTCCAAATCCCCTCATCATTAACCCTTTCATTCTACCAATGAAGCAACTAGAGTCTAGAAACGACCAGAAACGGGCTGAGACCTCAGAGCTCATTAATGGGCCATCTAAGCCAGCATCCAGGTCCAGAGCCAGGGTTTCAAGCTCTCTTGCCCAACCCCTTCCTTTCTGTGCTGTGTTCAATGAACAACTTTACTCACATTCTGGACCCTGGGTTTCTTCACGCCAACAACAGAAACAATGATATCTCCTTTGCTTTGTGAGAATTACCTCAAACAAATTAATACACTTGAAAATATCAAGCTCAGTGGTGTCGCATTTCTAAATGCTCGCTGAGTCTGAAAAGGTAGCACTTAATAGAGCCAGAAGGTAAGAAGCAGCTTGGAGATTTCTATCAATCCATTCTTTCCCCCTCAGGAGTATTATATCTAATCTATCAAGGCTGATGAATATATAATTTTTTTTTAAATAAAAGCTTTAAGGGAGAGATTATAAAACCTCTTTCAACAGTACATTCCAGTAAGGGATAACTCTTGTAATCCAAAAGTTTTCCTAGAGGTCTATATTTTTCAGTCAATGTTTCAGAAACTACAACAACAAAAAAAGAGTTTAATTATTAGCTTCAATCCACCTGGGCAAACACAATCTGCCAAAGGACGTGGGTCAATCCTAGAGGAAGGATTCCTTACTCCCTCACTGGGTTAGGATCACAGACTGCCTCTTGCACTCAGATTTACCATGGAAGAAAGATTAACTTCTATTTCCTAAATATTCCACTTCACTGGTTTGGCTAGTAGGAAGGCTAAGATATTATAAAACCAATTTTACCAAATTTTCTCTCTCTTAATAAAAGCACAACCTCAATCACTTGTGGAATATTGAGCCTGCCATTGCTTGCAAGTAAGAAACAGCATGATTCCTTCAAATATGTAAAAAGCCTGATTCAATTATTCCTAGCCTCCCCCCACCCCCTGCCACTCCCCACCCACTGCAACTTCCCAGGTGCCTGCAAAGGCAGAAGATGAGGGTTCAATTCCTGGATGGCGAAGATCCCCTGGAGAGGGAAATGGCAACCCACTCCAGTATTTTTGCCTGGGAAATCCCACAGACAGAAGAGCCTGGTGGACCACAGTCCATGGGGTTGCAAAGAGCTGAACATGACTTAATGACTAAACCAGCACCACCAGCCTTTCCTCAGAACTCTTAGATATTAACTTTCTGGGTTCTGTAAAATGGTTGGGCACTTTATTAACACCTTGTACCAATATTCTGTTGTCTTTTGGTCTAATGTAAATTTATTCACAGTCTTTCTCCGAATAAAAGGAAAGATCACTCTTTTCTTCCATGCAGTTCCACAAGCTCCGGTTTCAAGCAGACTCTTTTATCTCTGGACATCTCTTTGAATTAGATACTTCCTGCCTAAGCTTCCCCTCAGCAGGGTGTTCACCAAGCAGTTTGGAATTCAGGCCCTCGAGTTAGGGAACAAAGTCTGAAGCTGCCTGTCCTTCAGGACACAATAGCACAGCCAGCTGTTTGCTTAGACGTTTGTCTGAGTCGTATTTTATCGGGCTATTAATAGTTTTAATGTTGTAATTAGATGTGCAAATGTACCCTGAGGTAAGTCTGGATGGGAACATCGTACAAATCAGGACTGACAATGATGAACACAGCTGCATGGTTGCCAGTGGTGAGGCATCTAAACAAGTGTTCGTGGTGTATTTGCTGGAAAATGTGATCCTGTGGAGTGGAGAGGTTAGCAAGGGGACGTGAGGCTGCCGAGGGGACATCAAAAAATATCAGGAAAACAGGAGAGCGGAAATAATGAGATTCTGCTTGAAGCCTGGAAATTCTCTTCCGTAACTAGCCTATATCTCACTCCTCTCTGATGTGTTATATATACAGATTTTTTAACTTGTGTGTGCTGTGCCTCCCTGCCCATAGAACGTAAGTTCTAAGAGACCGGGGACGTGCTATATTCTCACTAGAACACTGCCCAGTTTCTCCACGTACTTGGTTTAAAATTTTTTTTTTTTTTTTTTTTGCTAAAGAGATAAATGGATAAAAATAAACACGTGGACACAGTGGGCAAAGGGGAGGGTGGGATGAATCGGGAGATGAGGTTTGACATAAATACATTACCAAGTGTCAAACAGAGAGTTAGTGGGAACTTGCATAACACAGGGAGCTCAGCTCAGTGCTCTGTGATGACCTAGAGGGGTGGGATGGAGGGGGTGGGAGGGAGACTCAAGAGGGAGAGGGTATATGTAAACATACAGCTGAGTCACTTAGTTGCACAGCAGAAACTAACACAAAAGTGTAAAGCAATTATTCTATAATAAGTTAAAAAACAGATGGATTATAATACATCGTGAAGAGAGTTGGTATAAGTACAACTTTTCTTTATCTAAAATTTTCATAAAAATCATTCCGTATTGACAACTGGATGATGTCAGGTTCAATCCCATCTTTTCACCATTGGAACTGGAAGCTTAGGCTGATTAAATGACTTGTCCAAAGTCTAATTAACTAGCCTGGACACAGACAAAAAAGTTAGAAGCCAACTTTTGCAATTCATTATATTGTTTTGCTTCCGTCAGAGTCACCATCGTGAGAATTGATTGGGTCCCCTCCTACTTACCTGAAGTTCTCCTCAGGGAGTAGTCATAATAACAGAGGCTAAAGATGGTTGCACTTTTGTACCTTCACAGCACTCTCATCTGTGGCATCGTAATTAAAGTTCTTTCATAAATCTGTGCCATGCTAAGTCGCTTCAGCCATGTCCAACTCTGTGCAACCCTATGGACGGTAGCCTGCCAGGCTCCTTCATCCATGGGATTCTCCAGGCAAGGATACTGGAATGAATTGCCATCCCCTTCTCCAGGGGATCTTCTCAACCCAGGAATCAAACCTTCGTCTCTTACGTCTAACCTGCATTGGAAGGCGGGTTCTTTACCAATAGCACCACCTGGGAAGCCCCTTTTCATAAATCACTGGCCTCTAAAATCTTCCCTTCTTGTAACTCCAAATTACTAAACGTTCCAATCCAATGCTTCTAAGACCCTTTCTACATAGCACTTCAAATCCCGAAGCTTTAACTGCTCTCCACAAGGTTTCCAAGTTGTCTCCTGACCACTTCCTGCCCCTATTCTCCTTCTAAATTTCACAAAAATATGATTCCAAAGACATAAACACACTAAATAAACATCATATCTATTTCCAGAGGCATGAAAATCCCACAGCATTTATAGCAAGTATGTAAACCAGGATGGTTTGGGTGCTATGAGCACAAAATTGAGTACTGTACCAATGTTCTATGAATGAGAATAAAATATTCTAACACTGGTGCTATAAACAACATAATGTAATCTTCCTTTGGAGATTTAGAAGCTAATTCTCGTAGTGCCTGAAGGGCATTATTTTGAACACTGATTCTCCCTATACACTGCAGCAGAAAGAAAATATGATTATTTAAGCTCTTGGATTCTGAATAAATGGAACTTCATAGCACTGTGACAAAGAGGAATTATGGTGTTCTTCATATAAAGCAAAAGCAGACATAAAGAAAATGAGCCACATTTCAAGCAAAAATAGTTAAATATTTATCATTTCCTTACATGTAAAAGACTAAAAATCTAGGTGCTAAACTATTGAAGTATAATTGCATTTAGCATGGGTGATGACCAGAAATGTTTACTCAACCTTTTATTCTCAAGCAAAGGTTAAGTTATGAATTTTATTTCATTTTATAATTCAGTCTATCCATGGGACATTAAGTAGACTCTAGCAAGTTTGATCTGATTGCTAAATTAGATCAACTACAACTCTACACAGACTTTTCTTTAAGCAACTTTTCAACAGACGGAGGTTTAGTATGACTGAAGCTACTTGAAGCTATACACCTAAACTAAATAAACTGAAACTGACAAAAGCTATTTATCAACTTCAAATATTCAAGATGATGACAAACAAACTCATCAATACATTTTGCATTGGCCTTCTGACATCTGTTAAGTGCTATCTGACCACCCAATACTAACCCAGCTAATGATGGAGAAACCAATGACATTTTAAGAGCTTTCTATATTGTTATTATTTACAAAAGAAGGACTTCTGAGGAGACTCACTGCAGAAGGCTAACAACAGAGAAAGAGAAGAAATTGAGGTGAGTCACTGAGAGAAACAGAAAGAGGGATGAGAGAGAACGCTGAAGGTTTTCCAGCCCATTCTGGTGATCCAGGCTCCATTCCCACCATCATATTTCACGAGACATCTCTGAGTCCTCTTAATAAATTCTCTCTCACATTTCAATTTAATTCCAGTGGGTGTCTCTGGCTTGGAATAAACACCTCTAACTATTAAAAGAGTATATACTCTATCCTTAGAGTTTCACAATGTACATTAATATAAAAGCATCAGACAACTTCCACAGTATTGCTGAAACTAAGGGCACCAGTTGAGCTTTTTGAATCTACTAACAACCCTTGTACTCCAAGGCTGAATTTGCCTGTTACTCCAGGTGTTTCTTGACTTCCTACTTTTGCATTCCAGTCCCCTGTAATGAAAAGGACATCTTTTTTGGGTGTTAGTTCTAAAAGGTCTTGTAGGTCTTCAGAGAACCATTCAACTTCAGCTTCTTCAGCGTTACTGGCTGGGGCATTGGCTTGGATTAATTGAATGATTTGCCTTGGAAATGAACAGAGATCATTCTGTTGTTTTTGAGATTGCATCCAAATACTGCATTTTGGACTCTTTCGTTGACCATGAGGGCTACTCCATTTCTTCTAAGGGATTCCTGCCTACAGTAGTAGATATAATGGTCATCTGAGTTAAATTTGCCAATTCCAGTCCATTTTAGATCACTGATTCCTAAAATGTCGATGTTCACTGTTGCCATCTCCTGTTTGACCACATCCAATTTGCCTTGACTCATGGACCTAACATTCCAGGTTCCTATGCAATATTGCTCTTTACAGCATCAGACCTTGCTTCTATCACCAGTTACATCCATAACTGGGTATTGTTTTTGCTTTGGCTCCATCCCTTCATTCTTTCTGGAGTTATTTCTCCACTGATCTCCAGTAGCATATTGGGCACCTATCAACATGGGGAGTTCCTCTTTCAGTATCCTATCATTTTGTCTTTTCATACTGTTCATGGGGTTCTCAAGGCAAGAATACTGAAGTGGTTCGCCATTCCCTTCTCCAGTGGACCACATTCTGTCAGACTTCTCCACCATGACCCACCCATCCTGGGTGGCCCCACAGGGCATGGCTTAGTTTCATTGAGTTAGACAAGGCTGTGGTCCGTGTGATCAGATTGGCTAGTTTTCTGAGATTATAGTTTCAGTGTGTCTGCCTTCTGATGCCCTCTCGCAATACCTACTGTCTCACTTGGGTTTCTCTTACTTTGGACGTGGGGTATCTCTTCACGGCTGCTCCAGGAAAGCACAGCTGATGGTGTGATCACTCACCTAGAGCGAGACATCCTGGATTGTGAAGTCAAGTGGGCCTTAGAAAGCATCACTATGAACAAAGCTAGTGGAGGTGATGGAATTCCAGTGGAGCTATTTCAAATCCTGAAAGATGATGCTGTGAAAGCGCTGCACTCAATAGGCCACCACATTTGGAAAACTCAGCAGTGGCCACAGGACTAGAAAAGGTCAGTTTTCATTCCCATCCCAAAGAAAGGCAATGCCAAACAATGCTCAAACTACTGCACAATTGCACTCATCTCACACGCTAGTAAAGGAATGTTCAAAATTCTCCAAGCCAGGCTTCAGCAATACGTGAACCGTGAACTTCCAAATGTTCAAGCTGGTTTTAGAAAAGGCAGAAGAATCAAAGATCAAATTGCCAACAACTGCTGGATCAGGGAAAAAGCAAGAGAGTTCCAGAAAAACATCTATTTCTGCTTTATTGACTATGCCAAAGCCTTTGACTGTGTGGATCACCATAAACTGTGGAAAATTCTGAAAGAGATGGGAATACCAGATCACCTGACCTGCCTCTTGAGAAATCTGTATGCAGGTCAGGAAGCAACAGTTAGAACTGGACATGAAACAACACACTGGTTCCAAATAGGAAAAGGAGTACATCAAGGCTGTATATTGTCACCCTGCTTATTTAACTTTTATGCAGAGTACATCAGGAGAAACGCTGGGCTGGAAGAAGCACAAGCTAGAATCAAGATTGCCGGGAGAAATATAAATAACCTCAGATATGCAGATGACACCACCCTTATGGCAGAAAGTGAAGAGAAACTAAAAACCCTTTGGATGAAAGTGAAAGAGGAGAGTGAAAAAGTTGGCTTAAAGCTCAACATTCAGAAAACGAAGATCATGGCATCTGGTCCCATCACTTCATGGGAAATAGATGGGGAAACAGCGGAAATAGTGTCAGACTTTATTTTGGGGGGCTCTAAAATTACTGCCGATGGTGATTGCAGCCATGAAATTAAAAGACACTTACTCCTTGGAAGGAAAGTTATGACCAACCTAGACAGCATATTGAAAAGCAGAGATATTACTTTGCTGACTAAGGTCCATCTAGTCAAGGCTATGGTTTTTCCAGTGGTCATGTATGAATGTGAGAGTTGGACTATGAAGAAAGCTGAGCGCTAAAGAATTGATGGTTTTGAACCGTGCTGTTGGAGAAGACTCTTGAGAGTCCCTTGGACTGCAAGGAGATCCAACCAGTCCATTCTATAGGAGATCAGTCCTGCGTGTTCTTTGGAAGGACTGATGCTAAAGTTGAAACTCCAAAACTTTGGCCACCTCATGCAAAGAGCTGACTCATTGGAAAAGACCCTGATGCTGGGAGGGATTGAGGGCAGGAGGAGAAGGGGACGACAAAGGATGAGATGGCTGCATGGCATCACCGACTTGATGGACATGGGTCTGAGTGAACTCCAGGAGTTGGTGATGGACAAGGAGGCCTGGCGTGCTGCGATTCATGGGGTCGCAAAGAGTCGGACATGACTGAGTGACTGAACTGAACTGAACAACCCTTGAGCTACTGCTCCACAAGCCTATTTCAGAAAACAATGAGGGATAAGTTAGTATAAATGTATACAATGTGTTTTCTCAAAGACCATGGTATTTCACATTTAACTTCAAAATATGGTGATGAAAGGGAAGGTTGGAGGAAGAAACTCCAAAAATATCCACCATACAAGCAACTGCCCATTCCTTCTTAGCAAAGGCTAATTCTATACAAATCAAGATGGCATTTTCCCTCTCAGAATTGGATTGCTACAAATAAACATTTTATCTTATATGTTGACTTATATTGACTAAGAATATAATCAATCAGTGCTTCAATGTAATATAACTATATACTCACTACAAATTCATACTCCAACAGATCCTCAGGCCTTGTTATGCTCCACAGCCGTATGATCAAACTCATTCTCAAATCTCTATACACAGATAACAATAAAAAAGCCACAAGCCAGAGACACATATATACACTCTAAGCACTTATTCCCAAAACACTTTTTAAATGAAAAGCAGAGGTCTTGAAAACTTAAAGTTATAAACAATCTTACTGAAAATCAGGAGTTAGACAAGATTTATACTTGAATCAGGTGGAATTTACATTTTTAACTGTGTGGTAGTTCCCCAAAGCACAGCCAGTAGATACACCATTCGAATTCAATTACTGCTTAAATACCAGGCTTATTTCAGACATTTGAGAACCATGTTTAGATAAAAGGAAACAGGCTCTCGGTCTTTTATACAAGCCACATTCTACCAGACAGGGACATAAAAAAATAAATTCTAAATAGTGACTCTTCCATTATGAGTATATAAAATGAAAATAAATTTGTTTCAGACAGGTTAAAAGGCAGTCAGGCTAGCTGCACAGGCAAAGGAATTTGAGTTCTAACATTGGAAATGAATTCAGCACAGCTGGGCTCTCTAACTCTATTTAAACTACAGCCAACATGGGTGCTAGTCAAAAGTCAATTAAGGCTGACAGCTCCACTTCCAAAAAAGCACTACAACACTAGCTCTGGACCAACAGGAGGAATTCAAAAGAGTCTCACAATAATAATTATTTTTTCATAAAGATATCTATATTCAGAACTCTACGAGTGTGAAACATTATGGAGAAATCTCTTTACAAATAAATGAAGGCTAAGTATGAAAAAAAAATCTTACCAATTTTTCAGAGGATCCTTCTAGAGTGTACTACATACTTTCAGGGCTTCTTAACTAAGTGCTCAAAACCTGATTTGAACTCCTGGCAACTTATTATGAATGACAACTACTATATGGTGTCAAATGTCTTTGATGTGAAAGGAAGTTTTAACATATGCATAACATCTGGTCGTGGTGTGCTTTAGGTTTATATTTGCTTTCATTAAGCTTTTCTCTTCTGCCCAGTTTAGTCAACATTAAAAAAAAAAAAAAACTAAGATCATGTCATCCAGTCCCATCACTTCATGGCAAATAGAAGGGGAAACAACAGATTTTACTTTCATGGACTCCAAAATCACTGCAGATGGTGACTGCAGCCATAAAATTAAAAGATGCTTACTCCTTGGAATAAAAGCTATGACAAACCTAGACAACATTTTAAAAAGCAGAGACATCACTTTGTTGACAAAGGTCTGTCTAGTCAAAGCTATGGTTTTTCCAGTAGTCGTATATGGATGTGAAAGCTGGACAATAAAGAAGGCAGAGCACTGGAGAATTGATACTTTCGAATTGTGGTGCTGGAAAAGACTCTTGAGCGTCCCTTGGACAGCAAGGAGATCAAACTAGTCAATCCTAAAGGAAATCAACCCTGAATATTCATTGGAAGGACTGATGCTGAAGCTCCAATACTGTGGCCACCTGATGCGAAGAGTCAACTCATTTGAAAACACCCTGATGCTAGGAAAGATTGAAGGCGAAAGGAGAAGGGGGAGGCAGAAGTAGAGATGGTTAGACAGCACCACCGACTCAATGGACATGAATTTGAGCAAACTCCAGGAGATAGTGAAGGACAGGGAAGTCTGGCCTGCTGCAGTCCATAGGGTTACAAAGAGTCGGACACAATTTTGCGACTGAACAACAACAGTTTAATCAACCAGCTGTTTTTTCTTACTCCTCTTCAGCAGTCTGCCCACAGGACGGTTTCTCCCCCCTCCTTCCTTTCTAACTGACAGCCTCTTACACTGCCCTCAGCTTAGAAACCAGTGTTTCTGGTAAGAGCAAACAGATTGACTCATGGTTACAATCCATGATGTTTATGGCATCTGTGGGCCTCTTTTACATACTCCCTGGTTATTAGCCAAGTTCCAGATAACTGCAGAGTAATTGCAGCTCACATAGAGGCCATCCCACACTGCATTCTTCTCCAGCAAAGTGTATTATTTGAGCATCAATAGTGCATGGTCAGACCCCACTCTAGCAAGCTGAAATAGTCTTTGACTCCACGTAAGCAGAGAAAGGCTTCCCTGGTGGCTCAGTGGTAAAGAATCTACTTGCAACACAGGAGACATGGCTTGTGTCCCTGGGCAGGAAGATCCCCTGGAGGAGGGCATGGCGACCCACTCCATGATTCTTGCCCGGAGAATCCCCACGGACAAAGGAGCCTGGTGGCCTACTCCATCAGGTGGCAAAGTCAGACACACCTGAAGCGAATGAGCGTGCACGCAACTAGATAAAGACTCTGCCTCAACCTCAAACACAAAACACACCATTTATAAACTATGCTTCTTAGCCTGTCAGTTCACTTTCAAGGGAATCTTTCTGAGCCCTGTCCTAGGATCTGTCCCATGAAGACATAAATCTCTATTTTGATCAAAATCTCAGGAAATGAATAAACTATTTGCTCTCAGAGAGAGTGTTTTGGAACTCAGTTTAGATGTCCCTTTCATAGGACCCCAGAAGTTGTTATCCATCTGTCCTTTTCAGGTTTAAAGAGAGAGATAAGAAACATGAATTCCACACTCCACCTTGGTAGGAATGTAAATTGGTGCAGTCACTGTGGAGAACAGTATGGAGGTTCCTTAAAAATACTGAAAATAGAGCTACCGTATGACCCTGCAATCCCATTCTTGGTCATATATCTGGAGAAATACAAGGTCCGAAAGGATACATGCACCGCAGCGTTCATTGCAGCACTGTTTACAATAGTTAAGACAGAGAAGCAACCTAATGTCCATTAACAGATGAATGGATAAAGAAGTGGCACAAATACCCAATGAGCTATATTACTCAGCTATTAAAAAGAATGAAATAATGCCGTTTGCAGCAAAATGGGTAGACCTAGAGACTGCCCTACTGAGTGAAGCTAAGCCACACAGAGAAGGAAATGTCCTACGACATTGCTTATATTTTGAATCTAAAAAAAAAAAAAAGATACAAATGAATTTATTTACAAAACAGAAACAGACTCACAGACTTATGATCACCAGTGGGGAAGGGCGAGGCAGAGGGATGGTTCGGGAGTTTGGGATTGATAGGTCCACACTGCCGTATTTAAAATAGATACCCAACAAGAACCTACTGTATAGAATAGGGAACTCTGTTCAATATTATGTAACAACCTAAATGGGAAGAAAACTTGAAAAAGAATAGATACAGACACATGTATACATATAACTGAACCACTTTGCTGGATACCTGAAACTAACACAACATTGTTAATAAACTCTACTCCAATATAAAATAAAAAGTTCAAAAAATATAAACAACATTAAACTTTTAAAAAGAAACATGAGTCCCAGTCCAACCACTTACTATCTATGTGCTCCTGGATAGGTAACTTATCTACTTCATCCCTAAGGTATCCTCCACTGTGGAATGGAGATGCCCAATGATGGAGTTAATAAGAGACTTGAAATAATACTCAGAAAGAACTAGCATTCAAAATATGTTCAGTGAAGGCTGGTTACTATGATGGTTAATTTTATGTGTCAACTTGGCTTGGCCATGGTGCCCAGATATTTGGTCAAACATTCTGAATGTTTCCATGATGATGGTTTTTGGCTGAAAAAAAAAAATTGAAATTGGTGAACTTTAAGTAAAGCACCTTCCCCTGCATAATGTACGTGGGTGTCATTCACACAGTTGAAGGCCTTAACAGAACAAAGACTGAGCTTCCCCAGCAAGAGGGAATTCTGCCAGCAGACTCCCTCTGGACTCAAACTGCAGCTCTTCACTGAACCTCCAGCTTACTAGCCTTAACCACCAGATTCTGGACTTGCAAAATCTCCAAAATCGTATGACACAATTCCGTAATAAATATCAGTATCTCTTTCTCTCTCTTCCCCACCAGTCCCCAACATCCCCCTCTTCTGTCATCATCTATATATGCGTGTATTGGTCGCTCAGTCATGTCTGAGTCTTTGCGACCCCATGGACTGTAGCCCACCAGGTTCTTCTGTCCATGGAATTCTCTAGGCAAGAATATTTGAATGGGTTGCCTTTCCCTTCTCCAGGATCATGCATATATGGAGAGCCCTGATATGATTACTATCATAATTATTTATAGTCATCATCACTATTACACTATTCAACCAAATACGGTGGTTATCCTATAATTTCAACTACAAAGGAGATAGGAAGGAAGAAACCCTTTATTACCTTGAACTTCTTCAAATCAAAAAAGGGCTGGATAATCCTCAGCAAAACCAGATATCCAAGTAAATGTCTCAAAGACATTCTCCTAGCATCCAAGTATGATTTGGTATCAAAATGTCAGTGCAGACCCATTCCTAAGAATTGCAGATAAATCGTAACAACTTTCATATGCCTGTCTCATTTTTATAAGAAATTTTAAGGAAGAAAAGTGACAGCAAAGTAAGACCTGCAATTAGTAAATTAATCATTTTATATGTTTTATTGTTGAATTTATGTTACACTGTAAGCTCCTTCAGAGCATATCCAATGCCTGCATCTTTCTAGAAAAATGACAGTGATGTTAACAACATGATTATCCATTTATTACTGATTTCATAGGCATATGCTTCCATGATCTGGGCTTTGCTCATAAAACTATCATAAGATGAAACCCCTTTTTCTATGAAAGGTAATAAAATAAATCAGCTTCGTGTCTTTGCAGTACAGAATTGTTCACAATCTCTTTCCATATTTTTTTCTTTAGCAAAGTGTCAAAGGACATGGAGAATGCAATGGCAACCCACTCCAGTACTCTTGCCTGGAAAATCCCAGGGACGGAGGAGCCTGGTAGGCTGCAGTCCATGGGGTCACGCAGAGTTGGACACGACTGAAGCAACTTAGCAGCAGCAGCAAAGGATATCTCCAAACCCTATAATTTTGTCCGATTTCAATTCACAGGATATAAATACTTTTATTTCTCTGCCAGGCATCTGCTTTCTTTCCTTGCTCGTTTCTCATGGTTTGTGTGTCCTAAATTTCCAGTCTCCTACCTGGTATTTGGCTTTAAATGTCTTTGTTTCTTCAATTATCAGAAACATAACTCTATGAGAAGGCCAGGTTGCAAGCACTTGGGAGGCCAGGGCTGAGAATAATTCAGTGGTAAGAACAATTATGGGGGGCATCAGGTTGGAACAGTGAAGTCTGACAGGCAGGGGGTGTATCATGACTGGGATTCGTGAGCATCCGAGTGAAGTCCAAGCAACGGGAGCTGGGACGGAGCAAAGGACAAAGGGTTAGACTCTTAAATATGAGTGAAAAGGAAAGAGTCAGTGTTCAGAGGAATGGCCTGGACAGGAACAGAACACATCTTTCAGGCAAGTTGCAAAGAAACCGGCAGCGAAGAGCCTCTCGAGGGACAAATGGACTTGTCCACATGACAGCACAATTTGGAATGACAAAGGATCCCAGGGCAGGGCCATCTGCCCGCTGTCTTGGTTTTAAATGGCCTCACTAGTGTGGGGAGATAAAGGCTAGCAGGTGCGCTGTTCACTGACAGAGGCCAAGGCTGGCTCTGCAGGTGCGGGGACTGCCGCCGAGAGGGTGGTCCTCCGGGAGCCTTTGCGGGTCTACTGCCATTGCTACAACCAACGCATCATAGATTCCTCTTTTGGTTTCCAGTCTTTTAAGGACTACGGATTAAATATTCATTTTTATTACACAGAATTATCTCCTGGAGCCCGCTGATGGGAGGGATGGCTAAACACTAGAAAAAAATCCTAAAATCTGCTAGGGGAATGTTAGAAGATCTGAAAATCTCCCACTTTCACTAAACCTGTAAGGGTCCGGTCTCCAAATATCTTCTTTCTTCTCAAAGGACAAGAGAGAGTTTTGACTAAGTTCTTAGTCAAGAGCAAAATAATCAGCCCCTCTTAAGAGAGATACAGCGGAAAGTGTGGAGGCATAAAGTTAGAGGGTTTTTTTTTTTTCCGCTTGTTTACTCAAAGATCAAAAAAGAAGGTGTATCCCACAGCAAAAGGATGAAGAAGGTGACATGTGGCCTCCAAGCCACCCTGATTTTCTTTTATGCACCCACCACCATTAGAGTGTCACCTCCTTACTCCCTACCTCTTCTCCCAACAACCACAGAGAGAATCACGGTGCACCGTCTTTACTCAGAACTGTGTAAGGCCAAACAAAAACCCCATAATCTGGAAAAGAGTTTATAAATTCACTAATAGATTACTGTAAAGTTGGACATATTTAGTCATGCCTGCGATATTTGCATATGCAGAAGACACAAAACTCGAAGTTTAAAAAAAGGGGGAAAATCTAATGTGGAATTTCAAACTGAATAGATTTTTTAAAAAGCCATTTGGAAGGAATTCAAAGGCATTTCTCAGCCACTGAATTGAAGCAACTTATTTAGACCCCACAAATAAGACTGACCCTGTAAGCAACCTTTTATAATAGAGCGATGAATTTTAATCTTAAGAGATTTTCCCATTAATTCTGAATATTCAACTCTAAAAGAACTAGAAAAACACACTAACGCTTAGACAAAAGCTTAATGATGCTTTCAGTTTCTCCCCAGAGCTATTTCCATCAGTTTGTTCCTGGAGGGACGAGGGTCCTACTGGAGGAGGAGAAACAAGTAAGGGCATTTCTTCAACCAGTTATATATCTTTGCAGAAGGAAGCCATGCCACATTCTCCTAAGTGATTTAACCTAAAGAACTTTTCTCCTAAATTTCACATGTAAATTGCTCCCATTTGAGAGAACAAGGATTTGTAGATACTAAAGAAGTAAATCAAAAATTAAGCGGCTTGGATTTACCCCTTATTGATCTGGTATTATTAAACCTCTCAACTATTTTCTTGCTCACATTCACCTTCTGCAGAAAATTAAAGTGATGACTGTTTTTTTTTTCTTCATATAGCTTTTACTAAGTGACTGTACATTTCCCTTCAAAATCTTTGAAATAAAAAGCTCCTGTGAAAACTTAGTACAACTGTTATAATCATAATTACTGTAAAATTCCCGTTGATTCCCAGGATGTGTTATGTATCACAATTGCTCTTTATCTCATTCTGCTGTGTTCAAGCTGACACCAGCTACTTCTAATTCTCCTCTAGTGACTGTCACAACGTTTCTGTTTGAGAATTTAAACAGATTCTAATTCAGAGTCATGTTCTATACTATTCTACATTCTTTAAAAACCCTCAAAGAATTCTACAACACAATCCATGCCCTAAAGACATTATTTTTAAATGCTTTTTCCATGTACTAATCCAGAAAGAGAGTCTGAACTGGCCAACATCATAATTTTTACTGAGCCCTTCTTATGCACGGAGAGTTTTACATATGTTAGCTCATTTAATCCTCACAACACCCAGATGGTTATTAACCATAACCAGAGGATGGTATTGTAATTATCTCCACTTCAATCACTAGCAAACTGAGTCACAGAGGCATAAGAGACTTGCCTGGGACCACACAGCAATAGGTGGCAGGGCCAGAATGTGATGGAAGCAGGCCATAAAGAATCCACCTGCAATGCAGGAGACCTGGGTTTGATCCCTGGGTTGGGAAGGTCCCCTGGAGAAGGGAACAGCTACCTACTCCAGTATTCTGGCCTGGAGAATTCCATGGACTGTACAGTCCATGGGGTGGCAAAGAGTTGGACAGGACTGAGCGACTTTCACTTTCACTTTTCACGCCATCTCTAGGGTCTGTGCTGTCAACCCTACCTTAGCTCTATCCAGAGGAAAAATCAAACAGCATAGAGGACATGGGGCCTGACTCACTTTGCTGTACAGCAGAAATTAACACAACAATGCAAATCACCTATGCTCCAATAAAAAGCAATTTTTCAAATTTTAAAAAGTAATTAGCACCTGAAAAATAAAAAATTATAAAGCTATGTAAGTAAATAAAATATGTTGTTTAGGAAAAAAATCAAGACCTGTCTACACTGGGGAACATGAACCCTTTTATTAGATTTCTTTTTTCCTTTAATTAGCAAGCAAAATTGTGTGGATCCTGTGTTAGGGAGATAGAGGGGGATAAGGAAAGGGAGCAGGGAGAGAGAGAGAGACAGAGGTCCTACATAAATTTTTGCTGAGTTTTGAGGAAGCAGAAAAATCCAGATCACACTCTGCTTAGAACACAAATAAGTTAACAGGAAGGGCTGTGTTACTTGGGAAAATGTTCTTTCTGCTGTGTTACTCTTCCATCCCCACAGCCTGCCTGTTACAGGATGAAGCCTTCCTGTAAGGGCCATCATGAAGGCCATGTCCTGATGTTTTAGTTCCCTGAGGTTAAAAGGAGTCCCCTGCCCACAGCGTGGGGGTCTGGGAGACCAGACTCTACACTGAGAGGAGAAAGCTACAGAAGCCAGTGTGAGACTCCACAGAATTCCCAGGCCATTAAGGAATTAGCCTCACGTTACAACTCACGGTTGTAGCTCCATTAAGTAAAAGACAGAGGAAAATGGCCATGCTGGCTGTGGGCCAGTCCAGACCACTCTGTTTGGAGGCAGCGCTCACACATGACACTTCACACTGGCTGAGAGCTTTGCCCAGGATCACCAACACCAGACAGATGCTGGCAACGGCGCCAGGGCCAAGGAGAGGGATGCCTGGATACCCTGGTCGAGCCTGAAGCGTGGACTCCTTAGAAAGGGAACATGAGCCTGAAACACACACAACTAACTTCCCCAATTTTGGGATACACATTTTGATGTCTCAAGCACACTCCACCGGTGAGGCTGTCTTTACTCAGCTCTCCGGGAAGGAGAACATTCTGCAGAGAAGCGATGGAGGCAGAGGGGCAGCGGCTACCTGATCATCTAATGAATCTGGGAAGAACCTGGGCTCTCTTCACGGACCTCTGCTTCCTGAATTCAGCTTCCGAGTCCAAGCCAGCAAGTCTTCACCTCCTGCCCTGCTGGAAGGGGCAGGAACATGTGCAGGATGGTGCTGAGAGCGTTGGCTGTATAGACAGAGGACCTCCATCCTTGGCGCTCCCCTCCATGATGGAATCTCATGTGAAAGAGCAAGTATCCAAGTCACAGGGGTTCTGGTCTACCCAAGACTCTTGGCACTGCTTCAGCTCACTAGCCCTGGCATGCTGCAGTCCATGGGGTAGCAAAGAGCCGGACACAAATTAGTGACCAAATAACAACAGCAACCTGGCTTTTTGCTCTATGACTAACTCTAACACAACTGAATTTCAGGCTAGTTTTAATAATTCTGAGCCCTGAGTTTTAAATTTTATGAAGCATTTACATAGGTCATAATAAATTCTGATACAACCAAAATACAGAATGTCCTGACCTTTCTCAACATTTTAAGCTGTCATTGATAATATTGATTCATAATTTTCAGTTAAATTTAAAATATCTTTATTTTTAATTCAAACCCAGTTTTCAAGCACAAAATATAAAAACAATGCCTAAACTTAAGGGACTCTAAAACATTTCAAAACACAAATGAATTACATGAAATAAATCTGTAAGTATGGAACATAATTAAAGTTTACTTAGAATCACAGTAGTGGGATCCTTCACTATAGGAAATAATGCCTGAGTAGAAATTTAAATTCCCTCATCTTACTTTAAAAGAGGAAAAAGATAAAACACACCATTATCCTAAATAGCCATTTTCAGAATTTTAATTATATTACTGCACTCTCTATGGCATGCAAAATAAAAAGACTAAAGAATTACAAGCCTGTTAAATTTGCATTTACCTAATCAAATTGACATTGTGTTGGACTTTTTGATCTGTTCAATGTAAGTTTTTACCTATTCAATACACAATTACTATTTACTACAGAAGTATTTTAATGAAAGTAGCATCTTACAGGCTTTTAACCATATCAGTAAAACCAAAGATGTTTTAGGAGCTCAATAAAATCACAAATTCTGATAGTTTTATTTAGGTCTATTAAATTCATAACATAGCTTGGACATAAATTCCTATTTTCCTATTTAAAGACAATATTGCAAACATATAATAAATAATGGCAATTAAGTTTATGTATATTTTTCTAACTTAAAAAGCAATATATTTTTATTGTAGAAAATCTAGAATACAGTGAAAAATATAAAGAAAAAAATCCACAATCCAATTGCAAGATAACTGTTAATATTTTAATGCACTTTCTTTTAAGCTTTTTTCTATTTATTTTTTACACAATTGATGTCAAAAGATGTACAATTTAATATCTTACTTTTTATGCCTAACATTTAAAAGTCAGCATTTCCCATGTTATGGAAATCTTCTTTTTAAAAATCATTTGGCAAAAAGATTTTGTTCACTGCTGTGCCCTCAGCACCAAAGCACTGGCTGGCTATTTATCAGATAAATCAATCATCAAATGATTTATCCTACCATTTATAACTACATGACTTTAGCTCTGTATACTCAGGTTGCTCTGAATTTTTCACTATTATGGGTAATGCCATGTATCTTTTTGCATAAAGGTTTTCAGGATTTATTTACTTGGTATCAAATTCCAGAAGTTGAATTACTGGGTCAAATCTTATATAAACAATTTTAAGTCTTCTGATACCTATTATCAAATTGCTTTCTCCAAAGGTGTACCTTTGGAGTATCTATTTCAGCACTCTGTTTGAAAGGGCTTTCCTGCTCTAATAGGTAAAAAGTTATCTCGTGGTAATCCTACTGTCTTTACCAGTATTGACTATTTCTCCAAATATGTATTAAACATTTGTATTTCCTGTTCTCTGAGCTGCCCTAGCCGTATTATTTAACAATTTACTCAGTCATTCTGCATTTCTTGCACCAGTAGCTGTCTTCTGCTTCCTGGTGTTTCCTCTTCTGTCTTCTTTTGGACAAAGCTGGTTCTGTTAATCCTTTTCTCTAAACTTCAAAACATCTGTCATGTTCACACATAGACATACACACAGCCTATTTGACAAAATTAAAATAATTTTAATTGAAAAGTAAAAATATTGTTGCTTATAACACAATATATACATATTGTAGAAAAATATAGAAAATATAAACAGAAAGTCACAGATAAGCACTGTTCACATTTTAGTATACCCTTCCAAATTTTGCTCTCCATTTTTAAAAGAACATATGCACAAACAGTGTGTGCATACTGTTTTGCAATTGTTTTTTTACTTAACTCTATTTCACAAACAACTTACCATACCATCAAATGCCCTTCATGGTGTTTTTAATGCTAACAGAACACTATGGTAGGTATTAGGTATTTTAACTCATGCCTGTAATAGTCCATTGTAGGTTAAGAGCATGGACTACAAGGGCATATAGGCATGAGTTCAAACCTTGCCTCCAAAACCCCAATTATGAGACTCAGTTTTTTTGCCCTTTGTTTTTAAGCCCTTTGTTCATTGGTAAATGAGGATAACTATTTTCTATGGACCGTTATCTAAATTAAATAAAATAATACGATTTATAAAGCAACTTAACAGTATGGTAATAATAGGTATTTAATAATTACTTATCAAATTAACAGGGCTTCCCTGGAGGCTCAGAGGGTAAAGCGTCTACCAGCAATGCAGGAGACCTGGGTTCGATCCCTGGGTGGGGAAGATCCCCTGGCAAAGCAAATGGCAACCCACTCCAGTACTCTTGCCTGGAAAACCCTACGGACGGAGAAGCCTGGTGAGCTACAGTCCATGGAGTTGCAAAGAGCTGAACACAACTGAGCAACTTCACTTTCACTTTTCTTTTACTTTTCACTATCAAATTAATGAAGGATCAATTAAAACCTTCTTCTGTTTTAATTTCCATTTCTTTGCCAGTTTTGTATATTTGGATTTGTACTTATGTGTGTGTGTGTGTGTGTGTGTGTGTGTGCGCGCGCGCGCGCATGCATGCATGTGTGAACATCTGCAGGGGTGATTTGTCCTGTGCCAACTCTTCACATCTTTTTCATATTTCTACTGTAGTGTTTTTCTTCTTATGGTTTTAAATTCATTTGCTCATTTATTCACTCACTCATTCTTCCAACAATGACTTATTAAAATCTACTATGTACTTATTTTATCAAGAATAGTAAAGTTTTGTCTTTTATGTTGCAAAATGTTCTTTCTAGTGCACAGTTTGCCTTTTAATTTTGTTTATGGTAGGCTTCGATGTATAGAAATATTAAATTTTTATGCACTTAATTCTATTTCTTATTTTTTGTAACATGCTTAGAAATTCCTTCTCTACCCGAAGGGAATCCTTTATTATTTGGATTGAAAAACTCTGTTTTTTAAAAAAGTCTGAGGTCTGAAATGAAAAATATATATGTAATAATTGGTCTGATATAGAACCACCTTTATAAAATATTTGTTTTACCCTATAATTTGTTTTTCAAAAGCAGGCCTATTTACTCATATTTGTGTTTCTGGCATGGAGCACAGCATATTACGACACGTGATGGGTCGTCAACAAATGCTGAGCTTGCTCAATTAGATAAACTAGAGCAATCAGGAACCAAATGTCAGAATTGAAAGATTTTAATTACAGTGACCCTACAGTACTACAAAGAAAACATCAAGAAAGTTCAAGATCAAACACAGATGCTCTTCTGTTACTGAGAAGTTAATACCTGCTCTTAACAGTTTTTCAAGCCCCAAATATCACTGCTGGTCTAGGGGGTAGCATTTCTCTAAGTGTGCACTGAACTATATTACCCTCTAACAGCGAGTCCTGTGAGCAAATAAATTTGGCAACCACTTCACATTGCTATACCCCTCCTCCTCAGCTCACCCACATACCACAGACACAATGAACTTCTGCACAAAAAACCTCAGAGAAACTCTGCAGGTACTCATTCTCAAAGGAGACAGAGAGGAAGCTGAGTCGAGTTTGTCCAGGGTACACAGACAGAAAAGAGGGAACCAGGGAAATAATGGGTCCTAGTCAGTATCCTGGAATTCAGGAGGATCCTGGACAAAGCACATACTGGCTGCTGCTGCTGCTGCTAAGTCGCTTCAGTCGTGTCCGACTCTGCGACCCCAGAGATGGCAGCCCACCAGGCTCTGCCATCCCTGGGATTCTCCAGGCAAGAACACTGGAGTGGGTTGTCATTTCCTTCTCCAATGCATGGAACTGAAAAGTGAAAGCACATACTGGGGACGCAGAAAAAGACCAATGACTGGAAAAGACCCAGGCAAGAGACACTGACGGATGTTGTCAGGACACAGGCAGCGTAATGGAATGAGAAAAAAGGTAACATGGAAAAGTTTTTTTAAATGTCAAAAAAAGAAAGTAAACATGGAAGCACCCTGGAAAATCATGCAGCAGGACCCAAAAACAGGAAGCAGGGATGCAGTGAGAGCCTGAAGATGCAACAGAAGGATATGGCAGTCTTGTCAATCCCAACCAAGAGCTGGGCTGCACAACATGAAGTGGGATCCCTATGGATGCCAATCATTTGCTTCCAAGACAGCCTGATTATTCAACACTCATCACTAGGAGCAGGACGATGCACTCTGCAGAGGGATTTTTTTTTTTTAATTTTCCCCCTGATGATCTGTCCGATATGGCAGAAGGAGTTATATGTGAAAGCTTGGTTGTAGCCAGCACCATGTTCCTGATTTATTTCAGTGATGGGTATCATCCACTTGGACTAGTACCCTGGCAGCAGTTTCCTTGAACCTGTTGTGATGGGACAGAGAGTACCAAGTAGAAGGAGCCATCAGTGGGTACTTTGACAACAAATCAAGTTCTACCAGGCAGGGTTCCCCTGGGAGACTCGGAACCAGGCTAGACAATGAACAGTGTGGGGTCAAAGAGGTACACCTAGGCGTCAGTGGAACGGCAAGCCAGGCAGCTCCTTTGGCTGTAAATAATGCAAGGTCCCAGTGGCAGAAGTCTGGGCTGGCAAAAGCAATCCCTCAGTTCCCAGGTGAGGTCGGCCACAACCTTGCCAGAGAGTGACTCTGCTGTTTCTGCTTTGTTTTTCTGTAACCATATAACCGGAGCATTGAAACAAAGTCTAAATCATCACACCTTTGCAGGTTCTCTACACTGAAGGATAAGAGTTTATTCGGAACATTTAGTTTATTATCTTGGTTTAATATATCTTGAAAGCCTTGAACTGAACAAAGCTATTCTTCAAATGAAGTCACTGACAGGAAGAGAACTGGAAATTGTGATTCAAGAGCTTGATGTCAAACCAAACCACATATCAGCAATAAAATAAACAGAGGCATGTGGTTTTAAAATCAGTTCTTTCATCCAGATATGTATATTCTACAACAAGTTGCAGGTCCTTAAGTCTGATACAAATTAGTCTAGATGACCTTCTAGGTTATATTCATAATTACTTTTTCAAATATTTTAACCAATTGTTGCTGTTACCAAATATTTATTTTAGAGAAATTTGTGAATAACCCCCGTCCTCCTCTTGAGATACAGGGATCTCCAAATATCCTGGAACCCACTTTGAAAAACAATCCTCAGGTAAATGAATCATCCACAATTACAAGAAAATCTGGACTTGTCTTGTATGTGATCTTATAATTAGTACACTAGATTAATACATTAGATTTTACTGACACATACTTTTAAACATAAGAGACGCAGTTTGATCCCTGGGTCAGGAAATCCCCTCGAGGAGGCACGGCAACCCACTCCAGTATTCTAGCCTGGAGAATCCCATGGGTAGAAGAGCCTGGTGAGCTACAGTTTATAGGGTCACACAGAGTCAGACATGACTGAAGTGACTTAGCATGAACACAATTTTACACCTATTCTTAAAATCTACTACAACCCTGCAGAGTAGATATTGTTATGGTCTTTTTACAAAGGAAGAAACTGAAATGTCAAATAATTTGTCTAAGACCAAAGAACCAGTTAATGCAGGAGTCAGTATTCAAATTCAATTCTAACTCTAAAAGCCAAAATCTCTAATTATCCTGCAGTATAATCATTTCCTAAATTGTTTTCCCACTATAGAAAGTAAAATTTTGATCACTGAATACTGTTCCTCATCCACTGCATATACCCCAACTCTAACTGACATGATAACGAACTCATGAGGGGCCTTTGATTCATTTAGGTGTCTCCCTTGAGTTAAATGGGCTCCCATTGAGGCTCAGCTGGTAAAGAATCCACCTGCAATGCAGGAGACCTGGGTTAGATCCCTGGGTTGGGAAGATCCCCTGGAGAAGGGAAAGGCTACCCACTCCAGTATTCTGGCCTGGAGAATTTCATGAACTGTATAGTCCATGGGGTTGCAAAGAGTCAGACATAACTGAGTGACTTTCACTTGAGTTAAATAGTCTGCAGGAGGTATAGCAATTTAGATTAGTCCATCAACAAGTGACTCCTGAATGCCTGAGACTTTTCATGCCAGGCAGTACAAAAAATAATAATAATAAGGAAGGAAAAGAATTGATCATTACTCTGATATTTTAATGCTGGAGCATGAGGAGGGAAACCAAGCAAATACCTTGGGAATTTAGAAAGAGATAAAGTAAGATCTTGAGAGGATAAAGAATCACTGATACACAAGCAAATGACAGTTTCCATAGGAAAATTAGTTGCTAAAAAGGTCCTTTGTGGGGAGGAACAACTGCATTAAATCGGTTTCCTTCCTGTAGGTATGATTTATGGTCATGATGAAATTGGAG
The DNA here is from genome assembly GCF_042477335.2 of Ovis canadensis. Taxonomy (NCBI): domain Eukaryota; kingdom Metazoa; phylum Chordata; class Mammalia; order Artiodactyla; family Bovidae; genus Ovis; species Ovis canadensis. Next base: position 158,547,529 of record NC_091247.1, on the reverse strand, counting down.
ATTATCTTCCATGCAATCAATCATACCTAAAGAAAAAATGTTGTATTACTAATAGTTAACAGTGCATGTACCTATGAAAACAGCTTAGAATTATATAGGGACTTCCCTGGCAGTCCAGTGGTTAAGATTCCATACTTCCACTGCAGGGGGCACGGTAAGACCCCGCATGCTGTGCAGTGCAACCAGAAAAAAAAATGATGCTATATAATAACACTGTATTTTCTTAAATATATATATATATATATAAATTCCCTAATAGGTTTGCTATATAACTATGCAGCCCTTTGGTTTCAGTAATAAACAAGGAAATTGATTAAGTACTACTTCCTGTATTTCACATTAAGAAAAAAAACAAATGACATAATAAATTATTCAATTAAAGGCTGTTTTTTATTTTACTCCATTAGAGTACAATGAATTGGCTTAGAAAAAATAGGGCAAAAACACTAATCTTTACTGGCATGTTAATGCACACTTGGTAAAACCAACTGGACTCATCTAGGGGTGGAAGGAAGTTATTTGAAAGATACTGTCTTCAGTTCTCTTTTAAGAATCAAGAATGAAAAAAACAGTATAAATGAGGAAATATGTAAACTACTCAGACTTGTCTTTTAAAAACATCTTGTCCTTGGCATAACTTCTTCAAATGCCACATATACAAAAACAAAAAATATTTTTTCACTAAAAGCAATTGCATGATACAATCCAATGCTAAGTCCTAACATCAGATGGTAAAAAACACTCTACCCTTGACTTGAACATGGTGTTTGCCTCTAGAGAGAGGAGGACAAATAGACTTATTCCTTTCCTGCCATGATTTCTCACAATGCCAACTGACTTATTCATTCATTTTACAAGTGTTAAATATCCACACAGTGCCTTGCACCATGGTAGGGGGGATGGACACAAATATGACTATGGCAGAGCTGCTGACACAACAATCATCTTTTAGAACATCAGGAAAAAGATTTTCACTGGAAAACGTTACTCTGTCATTTTTCTGCTTTACAACACCAACTGTATCATCAACAGAGGTATATTCTAGCAGAAAAATATTTACAGCTTTAAGACATTAAAGAGCACTTTACAAGAGCCAGTTTACAGATTGCCAGTAATGGGAGGGAAACTCTCTCTCCTCATCTGCCATCCTCTTTCTTCTTCAACCCCAAAGGGGAGGCTGGGACTGATATGGCTGTTGTTGTAGTCGCCAAGTCACATCCTACTTTTTTGTGATCCTATGGACTTAGCCTACCCGGCTCCTCGGTCCACGGGACTTCCCATGCAAGAATACTGGAGTGGACTGTCATTTCCTTCTCCAGGGGATCTTCCCGACCCATGGATCGAACCCATCTCCTCTGTGGATTCTTTACTACTGAGCCACCAGGAAATACCTTACGGTACTGAAATTTTTCCTGGTTCTCGTCCCCTAGAATCAAAATGCATGAAGCTCAAACACAAACCTGCAAGCAAAATGCAAATAGGAACGTAACTACTCCATCATCTGAAAACCATTCCTCTTGCCTTCTCAGTATCACTGCCTTGGCACCTCTACTCATTCAACAGGTATTTACTAAGCACCTACTGGGAGCCAAGTACTCTTCTGTGTGCTGGGGGTGGTACAGTAAAAAAAACTCTGCCCTCAAAAGACACATGTATCCCATTCTTCATTGAAGCACTATTTACAATAGCTAGAACATGGAAGCAACCTAGATGTCCACCGACAAATGGATAAAGAAGTCGTGGTACATATACACAATGGAATATTACTCATTAATATTATAAAAAGGAACACATTTGAGTCAGTTCTGATGAGGTGGATGAACCTAGAACCTATTATACAGAGTGAAGTGAGTCAGAAAGAGAAAGATAAATAGCGTGTCCTAACGCACACATAGGAGAAGGCAATGGCACCCCACTCCAATACTCTTGCCTGGAAAATCCCATGGATGGAGTCGGGCACTACTGAGTGACTTCACTTTCACTTTTCACTTTCATGCATTGGAGAAGGAAATGGCAACCCACTCCAGTGTTCTTGCCTGGAGAATCCCAGGGACAGAGGAACCTAGTGGGCTGCCGTCTATGGGGTCGCACAGAGTTGGACACGACTAAAGAGACTTAGCAGCAGCAGCAACGCACATATATGGAACCTAGAAAAATGGTTTGAAGAATTTATTTACAGGGCAGCAATGGAGAAACAGACATAGAGAATAGACTTATGGACATGGGGAAAGGGGAGGAGAGGGTGAGATGTATGGAGAGAGTAACATGGAGACTTACATTATCATATGTAAAATAGATAGCCAATGGGAATTTGCTCAAAACAGGGGCTCTGTATCAACCTAGAGGGGTAGGATGGGGAGGGAGATAGGAGGGAGGTTCAAAAGGGAGGGGATATATGTATACCCATGGCTGATTCATGCTGAGGTTTGGCAGAAAACAACAAAATTCTGTAAAGCAATTATCCTTCAGTAAAAATAAATTATATAGTTAATTAACTAAAAAAAAAAAAAAAAAAAAACCCTGCCCTCAAATGTGCTGGTCTCAGGATGGCTTTACAACAGTCTTAAGAACTAGTGAGTTTGGGTGATGTGAGTTAGGTCTATTCATATTTACCAAATTCAAATTAAAAGGGAGTATTTTTAAACATAAGAGTACACAAGTACACATTCCATTAGCCGCCAGAATGAAGACGCTCATCACATGTCATGGAACCTCTGAAAACTACTGAGCGCTCACAAGAGCATGAGGGTGCAAGAGGCAGCTAATCTCTAAGCATTGCTACGGAAATAACAGCCTCTCGGAAAGGATCCTAGGGACCCCCAGAGGCCACCGGACCTCACTTTGAGATGTGCCAGTCTAGGGTATGGCCATGCGGCAGACATCACAATTGAAAGAGAGGATACAGGGCTGAAAACGAAGAAACACGAGGGACAATTTATGTGAATACCGAAATCACAAGAAGCATGCTAGAAGTAGGGCTGGAACAAGTAATAGTAAGCCTGGAGTTACTATGGTCAAAGACCACAGAGAGTGACTGCAACAAGGAGGAGCCACGGTTTTGTGTGGTCTCACAGCATGATATCAAAATTCAGGATTTTTAGAAAGGAGGGAGGAATGGTCTGGAAGAAGCAAAGGAGGACAAAGAGGACCTTCTGCTCCTCCTCCAAGAGTGTGTGGGAGAAAACAGCCACCAACTGAGAGGGCACAGGGGAAGCTCAGACTGTGTCATCTTCTGTTCAAAAAGAGCAGTTTTCAGACACCTAAAGATGAAATTCATAGGAACACTGCCTGAACCACTGAGTCATCTTCTGTTCCTGCCTGTTATGGACTGAATGTCTGTGACTCCTCCCCATGCCCAACCCTGCCAATTAATGTGTTGAAACCCCTTACCCATAGTGTGACTGTAGCTGGAGACAGGACACCCAAGGAAGTCACTAACGGTAAACGAGATCGTAAGAGTGGGGCCCTGATCCAACAGGGTTAGTGTCCTTAAAGGAAGAAACAGTAGAGAACTCTCTCCACCCCAACCCCCTGACCATATTCTCACTTGAAAGCTAAAGTGAAAGTGAAGTCGTGTCCGACTCTTTGCGACCCCATGGACTGTAGCCTACCAGGCTTCTCCGTCCATGGGATTTTCCAGGCAAGAGTACTGGAGTGGGTTGCCATTTCCTTCTCCAGGGGATCTTCCCGACCCAGGGATCGAACCCGGGTCTCTCGCATTGGAGGCAGGCACTTTAACCTCTGAGCCACCACTTGAAGGGAAGGCCACATGAGCACACACAAGTGAGGACGCAGCCACCGGAGGCACTAGAAGAGAGCTCTCACCAGAAACTGGCCAAGCTGACACCGTGATAAGGACTTGTTGCCTCCAGAACGAAGGAAATGCGTTTCTGTGTTTTAAGCCTCCTGGCCTGTGGTGTTTTGTTATGGCAGCTCAAACAGACTAATACACTGCCCTCCTTCATTTTTTGTTGACAGTATGAGCAACAGAGGCTGAGAGGGTAAGGATTTTGAGTAAATGCAGTTCACTGAAGGCAGAGCCCAGATCACACTTGATAATTTTACATGACTGTTGGTGAAAAAACTAGGACTGCTTTTTGGTGGCAGGGTAAGACAGACAGAGATAGACAGGGACAGAGATATATCTCAGCACTCAAATTCGCTAAGAAGCCAGATGAGGTGCTTTCTTACTTCTTAGAAGATGCGGCACTATAGGTGTCTGATTCCAACCTGGCAAATTTTCATTCTCTCAAATAAAATTATGAACAGGGTGGGTGGGAGGGGAGCGGGTAGTGAAATAGTTGGAGAAGGCAATGGCAACCCACTCCAGTACTCTTGCCTGGAAAATCCCACGGACGGAGGAGCCTGGTAGGCTGTAGTCCATGGGGTCGCTAAGAGTTGGACACGACTGAGCGACAACTTCCCTTTCACTTTTCACTTTCATGCATTGGAGAAGGAAATGGCAACCCACTTCAGTGTTCTTGCCTGGAGAATCCCAGGGACGGCGGAGCCTGGTGGGCTTCTGTCTATGGCGTCGCACAGAGTCGGACACGACTCAAGTGACTTAGCAGCAGTGAAATAGTTACCAAGAGAACAAATTTATATTCCCTTGTTTAAGGTTCTCATTTAATGAAAATATGCCCAGCACAGAAAATTATATATTTAAAAAGGAATGCTTGAATTCATCCGAGAGTCTAATTTTAAATGCCACTGTCTTTTAATGAACAAAGCTGACCCTTGAGAAGAGGGCAAGGTAGACATCCTTATGATGATCAAAGTTCAGGACATCTGTGCACACATCTGTCTTTTTCAATGGAACCTCTGAATACTGGGAACAAGAGAAACCCTAGCCAAGAGAAGGGTATCAAGGAGAACTATTCACAAGTTACATTCAGGATACACAAATTAATATCTATCACATTATTATCTGAGTGTTTACCTACATTAATTTCTATTCTTTTGCTGTTACTTTTCATGTGATAAGGTGAAAGCTATATTTACCAACCTTTTCTAAAATGATGCACTGTACCTAAAAAAAGATATAAATTCTAATAGTTTATGCTGTCAAAGTACAAAATTTTCATATTGTCTGCTATGTTTAACTGTGAAATGAACACTTTACCAGTAAAACATATGTATTTATTAATTCTAACACTAATTCATATAAAAAGTCTTGACTGTACCTAGTGATCTTTTCTAAAGATTTTTATTCAAAATACAAAGTAAATCTTTAAAATACATCAATATTTAACAGAAAATGCACACTGTAATTTCACAGCCAGCCATGAGAAGAAATATGTCAGTTTTCACTTTCACATGTTTGCTGATGAAATACAAAGGGCAGATTTCTAACAAAACTATTAGGTGAGAAAAGTTTGTGTACAAGGTAGGCTGAGAGAAGGTATGGTTTTACCAGTGGTCATGTATGGATGTGAGGCTTGGACTGTGAAGAAAGCCGAGCACCGAAGCATTGATGCTTTTGAACTGTGGTGTTGGAGAAGACTCTTGAGAGTCCCTTGGACTGCAAGGAGATCCAACCAGTCCATCCTAAAGGAGATCAGCCCTGGGATTTCTTTGGAGGGAATGATACTGAAGCTGAAACTCCAGTACTTTGGCCACCTCACGGAAGAGCTGACTCATTGGAAAAGACTCTGATGTTGGGAGGGATTGGGGGCAGGAGGAGAAGGGGACGACAGAGGATGAGATGGCTGGATGGCATCACCGACTCGATGGATGTGACTTTGAGTGAACTCTGGGAGTTGGTGATGGACAGACAGGCCTGGCATGCTGCGATTCATGGGGTCGCAAAGAGATGAACACGACTGAGCGACTGAACTGAACTGACTGACTAATGCACTCTTAATGGAAAAGTCAGGTGTTTTCCATCTTCAGTAGGAAAGAGATCTTGAAGGCAAAGTGAAAGCAGCTACAGAAAATAAATTACATTTCATTGTTAGTTCAGTTCAGTCACTCAGTCATGTCCGACTCTTTGCGACCCCATGAAACGCAGCATGCCAGGCCTCCCTGTCCATCACCAACTCCCGGAATTCACCCAAACCCATGTCCATTGAGTTGGTGATGCCATCCAACCATCTTATCCTCTGTCGTCCCCTTCTCCTCCTGCCCTCAATCTTTCCCAGCATCAAGGTCTTTTCAAATGAGTCAGCTCTTCACATCAGGTGGTCAAAGTATTGGAGTTGCAGCTTCAACATCAGTCCTTCCAATGAACACCCAGGACTGGTCTCTTTTAGAATGGACTGGTTGGATGTCCTTGCAGTCCAAGGTACTCTCAAGAGTTTTCTCCAGCACCACAGTGCAAACTCATCAATTCTTTGGCACTCACCTTTCTTTATAGTCTAACTCTCACATCCATAGATGACTACTGGAAAAATCATAGTAAGTCCATTTTCACATGTACATACATCCACCTTTCAGAATTCTGCTTCCCAACCCCAGCTACATAAACATATTCTAAACCAGCACTATTCAAAGTAAACCAGTACTAAACCAGTACTATCTACACAGTGCCAGTCAGGAAACTGCTTATTGCCCTTCCACGGTTAGATGAATAGTAAAAATGAGGGTAGGTGCTTAGAAACTCCTGCAGCAATTTGGCATTGCTCCAACATCTAAGTCTGTGATGAATGGGCTCATCTTATTGAACAGGATGCCATGTGGACAGACTCAGGTAGAGTTTCATATGATGCAATCAGTCTAGTTCCACATAGACTGGGGGAAATCCAGCCCTTCACCATGAGCAGTCAGAGGTACTAATGTCAGTTCAGTTCACTTCAGTCACTCAGTCATGTTCAACTCTGCAACCACATGAACTGCAGCACGCCAGGCCTCCCTGTCCATCACCAACTCCTGGAATCTACCCAAACTCATGTCCATTGAGTCGGTGATGCCATCCAACCATCTGATCCTCTGTTGTCCCCTTCTCCTCCTGCCCTCAATCTTTCCCAGCATCAGAATCTTTTCAAATGAGTCAGCTCTTCACATCAGGTGGCCAAAGTATTGGAGTTTCAGCTTCAGTATCAGTCCTTCCACTGAATACCCAGGACTGATCTCCTTTAGGATGGACTGGTTGGATCTCCTTGCAGTCCAAGGGACTCTCAAGAATCTTCTCCAACACCACAATTCAAAAGCATCAATTCTTCAGTGCTCAGCTTTCTTTATAGTCCAACTCTCACATCTATACATGACTACTGGAAAAACCATAGCCTTGACTAGACAGACCCTTGTTGGCAAAGTGACGTCTCTACTTTCTAATATGCTGTCTAGGTTGGTCATAACTTTCCTGCCAAGGAGTAAGTGTCTTTTAATTTCATGGCTGCAATCACCATCTGCAGTGATTCTGGAGCCCAAAAAAATGAAGTCTGACACTGTTTCCACTGTTTCCCCATCTATTTCTCATGAAGTGATGGGACCGGATGCCATGATCTCAGTTTTCTGAAAGTTGAGCTTTAAGCCAACTTTTTCACTCTCCTCTTTCACTTTCATCAAGAGGCTCTTTAGTTGTTCACTTTCTGCCATAAGGGTGGTGTCATCTGCATATCTGAGGTTATTGATATTTCTCCTGGCAATCTTGATTCCAGCTTGTGCTTCTTCCAGCCCAGTGTTTCTCATGATGTACTCTGCATAAAAGTTAAATAAGCAGGGTGACAATATACAGCCTTGACGCACTCCTTTTCCTATCTGGAACCAGTCTGTTGTTCCATGTCCAGTTCTAACTGTTGCTTCCTGACCTGCATACAGATTTCTCAAGAGGCAGGTCAGGTGGTCTGGTATTCCCATCTCTTTCAGAATTTTCCACAGTTTATGATGATTCACACAGTCAAAGGCTTTGGCATAGTCAATAAAGCAGAAATAGATGTTTTTCTGGAACTCTCTTGCTTTTTCCATGATCCAGCGGATGTTGGAATTTGATCTTTGGTTCCTCTGCCTTTTCAAAAACCAGCCTGAACATCTGGAAGCTCACAGTTCACATATTGCTAGCCTGGCTAGCGTGTTAGATGAGTTCACTGTAGATCAGCCTCATACTACCACCAGCTGCACTGCCAATACTGGGGCTTGCATTTAGGACCACAACGGCGCAAAAGAGACCAATGAGAATGGAGGACTTCATAAGAAAATGATGTGTTCATGCCCAAGAAAGACCAGATGACATCAGACTATTAAGACCAATGTTCCATGGGAGTTTAACCAGAGAATAAGTGATGATACTGCTTTCCATAGCAGCAAGTACCACACTCATACACCAGAAGGAATTTTGTTCCAGGCAAATAATATCAAATGGCATGAAATATATGGTCATTTCAAAGACTGATTTTTTCAGTAGTTTTTGTTTATATTTCATTTGTAAAATCTGTTTGGGTTTTGTGGTTGCATGAGAGTTATAAGCATCAGGAGTTTACATGTAGTCTTACATTAATACATATTTAAGTAACGTAACAGAAATAAAATCTGCAGTGGAGGTCTGCAAGAATTTTCCCTTCCTTAAAAAGATTCCACGCACAATTTCAATTTGAGAAGTAATGGGGTCTTGGGCATTGCATTAAGGTCAGAAGCCTGGATGGGAGAACAGCAGAAATTGAATAGGGAGTGGTGGCAAGGTGCAGTCAGCATCTGCACTAAACATTTCCAAGCCCAGTGGGGAAAGAGGCTGCTTGGAAGAAATATGCAGCCTGTAAGCATGTATTGTAATTTAGTTACATCATTTGAGCTATTTTGTTATAAATGGGAGCCTAAGGGAGGAACTTCATAACAGGGTTGAACTTCATTTTGGGAGACTAAGAATTAAGAGAAATATCAATAACCTCAGATATGCAGATGACACCACCCTTATGGCAGAAAGTGAAGAGGAACTAAAAAGCCTCTTGATGAAAGTGAAAGACGAGAGTGAAAATGTTGGCTTAAAACTCAACATTCAGAAAACGAAGATCATGGCATCTGGTCCCATCACTTCATGGGAAATAGATGGGGAAACAGCGGAAATAGTGTCAGACTTTATTTTGGGGGGCTCCAAAATCACTGCAGATGGTGACTGCAGCCATAAAATTAAAAGACGCTTACTCCTTGGAAGAAAAGTTATGACCAACCTAGATAGTATATTCAAAAGCAAAGACATTTACTTTGCCGGCTAAGGTCCATCTAGTCAAGGCTATGGTTTTTCCTGTGGTCATGTATGGATGTGAGTGTTGAACTGTGAAGAAGGCTGAGCGCTGAAGAATTGATGCTTTTGAACTGTGGTGTTGGAGAAGACTCTTGAGAGTCCCTTGGACTGCAAGGAGATCCAACCAGTCCATCCTAAAGGAGATCAGTCCTGGGTGTTCAGTGGAAGGACTGGTACTGAAGCTGAAACTCCAATACTTTGGCCACCTCATGTGTAGAGTTGACTCATTGGAAAAGATCCTGATGCTGGGAGGGACTGGGGGCAGGAGGAGAAGGGGACAACAGATGGCTGGATGGCATCACCAGCTCGATGGACATTGAGTGAACTCCAGGAGTTGGTGATGGACAGGGAGGCCTGGTGTGTTGTGATTCACAGGGTTGCAAAGAGTCAGACACAACTGAGTGACTGAACTGAACTGAAGAATTAAGATTTCTTTAATGAAAGTTTCCGGTTTATGAAACAGAACTTAGGCAAAGAATGCCTCCATCCAGAAATGGCCAATTGATAGATGTGATTAAGAATGTCAGTCTTTCAACAACTTCTTCCCTTTGTAATATAACCATGTAGTAATAATAGCTCTGACACCGTAACAATTTTAGGAAGTCAGTATGCCAAGAATCGTCACTACTTTCAGATAAGGAAATGGAGGTTCAGAGGCACGGTCTGTGCCTAGCCCAGATAAATAAGAACATGGCCAAGAGAGGACTTTAATCCACTTTCCTAATTTTCAGTCCAGTATTAGAAGTATTTTTAAACTTGATTCACAGAGAATTTTGTTATTTTTAGAAAATAATAATTTTTTAAAACCTCATCCAATTCTGTAAGATAATAACTACCACTTTTCTCTTTTTTTGGTTAAAAAAATCATTTTAAATTCCAGATCAGTATTAGGAAATAAGTGGGCAGAATAATAATTATTTTTCCTTTAGGATTATATAGTATATGAATTTTACATGATTAGAAGAAAAACTAGTGCATATTAAACTATCATCATGACCCAGCCTGGCACCCAATCACTTTGGTGGTCCTCTATTTTTACGTTATTCTACCAGATTAGATTTATATTTTCCCCCTCCTTTTACATAGACTGTAAAGGAGGGAGTAAAGAAAGGCAACATGTTGTGGAAGGAATACCAGGCTTTGTATCAAGATGCTGGGTCTCAAGCCACAACTGTGAATCTAATCACTACCTCCCACCAGAGACCTATGACCTCTACATGTCCCTGCGTTCACCTGCTCACCAAGTCCTCCTTCTGAGAATCTCTGCATGGCCTGGAACAAACAGGGCAGTGGCCTCCTACCTGATTCCCACCTCTCCAGTCCCTCCTTTTCCTAATCTTTCCTCTTTGCTACCTAGATGACCTTTCTAAAATGCAAATCTGATCCTTTCACTTCTCTGTTGGAAAGCCTTCAATTAACTTTTTATCCCTGGCTGGATACAATCTGAACTCTGCCACCTGGCATACACAGACCTTCCAAATCTGGCCATCTCTGGTCTCATCTTCTCCAACTCAGTTTCCCCACCTTGTCATGAAATACATATTCTTATTCTGCGGTCCATATGCATGCTCATGTTCTATACTTCAGCCCCTTAAGAAACCAGTAGTGGGGAGAGGGTGGGATGATTTGGGAGAATGGCATTGAAACAAGTACAATATCATATATGAAATGAATCACCAGTCCAGGTTCGATGCAGGATACAAGATGCTTGGGGCTGGTGCACTGGAATGAACCAGAGGGATGGTATGGGGAGGGAGGAGGGAGGGGGGCTCAGGATGGGGAACACGTGTACACCATGGTGGATTCATGTTGATGTATGGCAAAACCAATACAATATTGTAAAGTAATTAGCCTCCAATTAAAATAAATAAATTTAAATTTAAAAAAAGAAACCAGTAGTGGTTCTTAGAATATTTTGTCTCATAATGCCTTGGAACACACTATGCCCCCTGCCTGAAATATCTGTCCTCACCTCCCCTCCTAACCTGCACTCTTCCCCTTCCTTCAAGTCCTTTACCATCTCATCTGTGCCGCAGCCTTTGAGAGCATTCCAAGAAGCTTCACTCTTCCCACCTGCACTCAGCACATCCAACCCCTCTTCTCTGCTCCCCTAGCATTAATCTGTACAGAAGGAGATAGGCTATCATATCCATGACTCTGTAACTATACTTAATAATCCCCTTGACAATGGGAACAATTATTCTTCTCATCCTCAGCACCCATCATGTAAGTCAGATGTCAATAAATGTTTTCTAAATGTATGATATGTGGCCTTGGGCACATTTGCCCCTATACCAGAGTTTCTTCTTTTTCATGAGGGTCAGACTAGAATATATCAAAGACCTTGGCCTCTTAAAGCTCTGGTTTTAGCACAGTTTTTTACAAAACACTGGGCTCTCTTTATAAATGGTTTATGAAGTTTTTAGAGAATAAAAACATATCATTTCATCATCAGGACACCTTGAGATGTCAAGTTTACAGATCTATACCAAGATATCATAAAAAAAATAATACTGGATGCCATTACTGAGCCTTGAATTATATACAAGGAACTGACAGAAATTCACCTACTCTTGTTAATTTCATTTACTCCTCCCATGATGTAGATGTTACCTGTCTTCATTTTAAACATGAGAACACAAGGAACTTTGAGAAGTTAAAAGATCACAGAGCTAGGAGGCACTGAAATAGCTTTAAACTTACTGCTGTTTGACTTCAAATATCTTGTTCCCCACCACTTTGCTGGGTGAGGCGAAGGGATCTATCTAGGACACTAGCCTTGTCTCCATATTCTACTCAATAACTGATTTGGTGCTTAGCGTTTAATCACTGTTGAGAGGCAATAAGAAATTCAATCAGGAACATTTTAATCAGCAGAGGTACTTAAAGAACGTTAACTTTCCCATGAAACTGACAAAACACCCTTTGGCAACTAACCTGTCTAAACAAGTAGATGTCATGAATGCGGAATTTTGTACCAATAGCTTTTTATATTTACATTTAGGACACCTTTCCATTTAAGAAGAAATAAACTTTCTTAAAAGATAAAACATGAAGTTTTTTTTTTTTAAATTTTAAAATCTTTAATTCGTACATGCGTTCCCAAACATGAACCCCCTTCCCACCTCCCTCCCCATAACATCTCTCAGGGTCATCCCCATGCACCAGCCCCAAGCATGCTGTATCCTGCGTCAGACATAGACTGGCGATTCGATTCTTACATGATAGTATACATAAAACATGAAGTTTAAACTCAGGTTTTACTCTTGTGTTTGAACAGCATACTCTGTTAGACGTGTTACTTTGTATTACTACTCTTCTTGTATTTTGTATTACTAAACTACTACTGTAATTTAACTGAAAATAAGCTGATCAATTCCTAAATGCCTTAAATCATCAGCCATCACACAGCATTTAATACAACCATTTTAAAACTCATGATATTCAATTCTCAATATCCTTTGCCAAGTTAACTTGCTACTTTTTTCTTCATGAAAAACCAAACAGGCTGCAACAGAACATAGCATTATCTGAAGTCCCTTTGGCCACTTGGCCTTCTGATACATACCAGACTAAGAGTTTAGATGGATGGCTTTAATTAAATAAAATGCTGGCAAACTAGCAAATGCACAGTGGTTATTAACAATATAGTATTAAGAGTTTCCTAGTTCATCAGTTAGGAAAAGTACCTAATTCCTGTTCATTCTTGCCTTCATGGCAAACACTCTGAAAAAAAAAGAAAACTATGTAATATTTCAAGTCCTGTGGGGGAAAGCCATTCATTTATATGAGTTTAAGTTTAATCAAATAATCCCACTTAGAAATATGTTGGCATGCCAATTCTTACAGTCACAGTTAGCAAACCTATCTAGCAAAGTCCGTTTGTCAAAAGTCCAAAATATAGTTTGGAAGCTTTTCCACAGTATATATAACTATAAAACTCTTCTTGTGAATTCTTAATGAAATATTTGGTGGCAGTTTATTACAATTCAGTCCAAAAACCCCATAAGACATTATAATGTTAATATAATGCTAACAACTGTATCTTAGGAAATGTAACAATTTCTTTTTCAAATTATCTTCTTTTTAGAAACTGATGTCAGAAGTCTTGGCTTTGTCACTTTAGGCAAATTTTTTCATTCTCTGGGCATTAATTTGTCCCACTTCCAGAGGAAGTTATAATACCCACCTTACTGGCATGTATAAGGACTGTACCAAATAATGCTCATCAAATGTCAAACACACATGCTCAATGTATGGCAGACTCTCTGTACATTTTGATTTCTTCTCTTTTGCCCATGCCACTCCCTGATCAAAAAATCAAATTTCAAATTGGACTTTTTTATTAAGCAGGTTATGTGGGGTAGGTAGTCCATCAGTCCTTCCCATGAACACCCAGGACTGATCTCCTTTAGGATGAACAGGTTGGACCACCTTGCAGGCCAAGGGACACTCAAGAGTCTTCTCCAACACCACAGTTCAAAAGCATCAGTTCTTTAGCACTCAGCTTTCTAGATCACCAGATCTAGATCACCAGATCTCCTTGTGATATGGAAAGTGAAACAAACCAAAGATGTAACAAAGGCACACTACCTAAGCCCAAAAGCCCCCTGTGCTTTCACGTGGATATTTTATAAAAACTAATTCTTTATGTCCAAAATGATCCAAATACTCTCATCTGACAAGACAGAAGCAAAGCCCCAGACACAATCATTCCTACAAATGTTCAAAGAGAAGTTCTCAGGTTCACTTGTAGACCTTCAAAATTTAAGAGAAGCACGGAAAGGCAAGGGGGAAAGGAGCTATACAAATGCATGCATTTTCCTCTGGAGAATGTTATACACACACACACATGCACGCACACATGCACACACACACTTACTAACCAAATCCACACAAATCAGAAGGGAAGCTACAAGGCGAAAGAAAGGCTTCATTAATTACTGAGGCACCTATTCCTTTACATTGAGATTTTCCTTCATTCTTATTACAGCCGATCAGCTAATAGGTAGATTAAAACAAAGAATAAATTACTTTAATTTAATTTGATTGGAAGGAATATTCACTAGAACAGGTTTCAGAATCATTTCTCCTCTCCTAAAACAGTTACCCAAAGTGTATCAGGCAGTTTCCTAAAGGATTGGGTTTATCAGCTCAGGCGAAAAATCGGGGGGAGGACAGAGAAATGTGTCTTGAATTTTAATAGTACGTGGGTGAATTTTTACCATACATGGGTGAATCTTAACATGTCATTTTGGAAGTGACTGCATTTACTGCAACAACCCATATGTTACAGTTTCTCTGCTCAGCACTGCATGCAGTAGCAATAGTTCACTCAGTATCATTTTGACAGAGGCATTCAAGATGAACCCAAGTTATGAATGGTGTGTAGGGATGGCTTGAAATTAAAGAGATTGGCCAAACCTCTCTTTGTATGTGACAATACCAAGAGGCAGTTTCCCTAAATCTCTGAATTGAGATTAGCATTTTTTTCAAGAATAACGGTAAAAAATACATGTTCAAGTATGTGGTCCTTAAAGAAGCCAGCAGCCTGTATTAATCTGCATTAAGTTTCAGAAAGAGATTTAGCTAAATAAAATCTACAGGAAAAAATGTTATGCTAGAGTAGTCTCCATAATGGATTTTAGAATGTTTAAATGTAAATTGGAGTTGGGGGCGGGGGAAATGAGGAAAGAATAATGGTTCTATGAGCACAACTAACCTAAGAATTTAAAGATTCTAGAAATCGACTTTTTAGTCAATGTTATTCTCAGACAAAATTTTAAATGTATTTGTTTCCTCCATGCTCATTATTTTCCAAAGCAACCTGACAGTTTAATATTTCTGTTTATATTTAACAAGAACCTAACTCAACACTGTTTGAATCACTTAAAAAGAAAAAAGCTAAATACAATCTGATTTCAAATTCAAATATAAAACTGCTCATTATTTTACAATAAAATTCTTTCAAAAGGATATGATCATCTCAAGCAACGTCCTCTGATATTTGCATTAGAAATCATGTAGGCAGCTCAGCTCATTCAAATACACACACACCCATGCACACACACACAACTGAAACACAAACATCAGGTGAGAGATTTTAAAAGAAACAAAACACACGTATTTGCACATTTTCAATGAAGCAGGACCTCAAAAAGAAATGCCACAACCAAACAAAAACAATAGTAATTAGAAAAGCATCACATAATATATGCAAGAAGTAATAAACATTTCAAGTGAAAAAAGACACCAAGTAACAAACAGTCCCTGTTTTCCCCTACTGGAGAAGATAAGGCAGAATATCCAGTTTGACTTCCATTGTTATGTTGTGAAGGAAATTCAGTCTTATCTCCACCAAGCAGACAAGGGTGATCATCTTTCAAAGTTTATTTCTAAAAGACATACAGGTACATTTTGTCACAATCCAAAAATCTACCCATTTCAGCATTCTGATAAACCTTGCTGGCAGCACTGCCAGATACATTTAACACCAAGTGCCCTGACTTTTAGTTCACAGCCCAGGCACTCCATGCCTGACAGAAGGCTTCCATTAGTGCTTTTAGCTGGTTATAAATTGTTGGTACTACTGTTTGCACCTTTTAAGATACTATCCACGAAGGGGAAAAGCAGAGGTGTTTCTAAAGCAGGGGTGTCTTTTTGAGTGGATGAACAGTAAGTTCGGCCACCAGAATGTATGCTGGAAAATGAATGCATCTCTAATCTCGAAAAAGGAAGTGGTTAAAAAGGGATGAATTCCCTGAGTCATTAAATAGGATATAAACCAAAGACAGGTTGTGCCACCTAGAGAAAAACTGAAAAGCGTACATTCGTTCTTCAGTAGTAGGCATTATTTCCAAAGCTTGAAACTTTTGGCATAACCAATAACCAAACCACCCTCCATATCCACTCATCACTCAGCTAGCTTCAGCTCCACTGACCACTCTGCCTCCTCCACTCACCAGACCGCAACTCCCACCTGCTCTCCCCGCCCACCCACCCAAGCAGTTTCATTTAACCTCAGCACTGACGGCTGCACAGCCCTTGCGGACCCGGCATCCTGAAACCCTTCCAATCCTAAAGCATTTTCCTCGAAGCAGTGCAGGCCAGGGTGAGAGGAGCCGTGGAATAAAGCCTGTGGACCATGCCAGCCATCCTCCCGCTCGATGCTAACACAGCCGCGGCGCACACCCCTCTAGCCCCCGGGGGCTAGAGGAAATTCTGGTGCACTCAGTACATCATATCCAGGTTACCGAGCTGAACTCCCCAGCCGACCTCCGCACAATCCAAACACTGAAATGACCTCAACAGAACCGAGCCTTGAAGGTGGTCAAAGGCCTTCAACTTTCCTCCGCCGCAAGCCACTTAAAGCAACGTGCCCAGTACACTTGTCAGGCTGAAGCACAAAAGGTCTCCAGGCCACCTGGCACGGAGAGCCGCTTTTTACGAAGAAAATAGACAGCAATTATGAAAAGCCCGCAGTCCTGCGGTATAAACTTGACAGCTGGGATTGCGCTGGGGCATAACTCTCATCTCCGAGGTATCACTGCCAGCCCCGGACCCTTAGCCTTGGGGGGCAGCTTTCCCCCTCTCGCCCTTCCCCTGCGGAGGCATGCGGCAGCGCCCACTTTCCGCCCCCAAGCTCTTCTTCCTCTCCTTGCTGAATTCCCCAGCAACTTTGGGCTTGGCAGTACCATCAAAGCCCAGCCACAGGCCGGGACACCGCCAAGGCGGTCGCGGCAGCGAGGAGGAAAGTTTGAGAAGTCACTTCAAGCACCGCAGGACCGCCCCCCTCCCTGCTCAGCACCCAGCTCACAGACGGCCGCCCGGGGCTCCACGTGCGAGCGGGCCCAGGAGACGCTCTCCGGGTCCCCACAAGTCCTCTCCAGAAAGAAAATCTTGGCACAACCGAAAAGTTCCCTGTTGCAGCACCTCTTTCTTCCCTCTTCCCCCTACCCCCTCCACTCCACACCCTCCCCCCTCCCCATAAAAAATCTATAGAGTTCGCAAGCCTCAGCCCGGACTCGCCCGCGGCCCACGAGGGCGCGGCGCCCCTCCCCCGTCCTCCGCGGACAGGAGGGAGGGAGCCCGGGGAGAGGGAGGCACCGGGGCGGCCCCCGGCCCAGACCCCCTCCCCGGCCCTCCTGGCCCGATCGCCCCGCTCACCTCTCTCCTGCTCTTCCGCCTGCAAGCAGATGGGGATATTCTTCTTCCACCCCGGCATGGTGTCTGCTCCCGGCGCTTGCTCTTCGGCTCGCTCCTCCTCGCCCGCTCGCTCTCCGTCTCCCGGGCCGGCCGAGTCACCCCGCGCCTCCCCGCTCGCCCTCCCCGGCTGGCCGCGGCGCTCTCGGGACTGTTCAGCAGGGCTGGGGCGCCGAGGCGGCTCCCGGGCGCATTGAGGCGGCGCCGCGCGCCCCGCGCTCGCCGCAAACTCGCCGGCGGCTCCGGGTGGCGGGGGCCGAGCCGGGCGGGCCGGGCCGGGCAGAAGGGGCTGCAGCCGCGGTGGCCGCGGTGTGGCCGGGAGGCCGGGCCGGGGGCGGGGGCGCGTGCAGGCCGAGAGCGGGGACTGCAGAGCCCCTGGGAGGTGGGCGCGGGCGGAGGGAGTGGGCTCGCGCTGTCGCCTCTGTCCCCTCCTCCTCCTCCTTCTTCCCCTTCCTTGTCTCTCCGCCGCCAGCAGGTGGGATTCGGAGCCGCCGCCGCCGTCGCCGCCGCCGCTGCACAAAGCTCCGCGGGCGGCAGGACTGAGGCTGCAGGTTCCCCGGGCGCCTGGCGGCGGAGCCTCCCCCGAGACGCGCGCGAGGCGAGCGGGCACGGAGGGGGCGCGCGCGCTCACACCCTCCGCGCCCCGGGCGGCCGGCCTGCAAGGTACCGAGCCGGCGCCCAGCCGCGGCTGCCGAGCCCACGCCGCTCCTCCTCCCAAAACCCAAACCGGCGGCTCCACCGGCTCGAGCGACGACCTCGCTGAAGTAGGGGGCAGTGTCTCTCCCTCTAGTCCCTCCTCCCGCCGCTCTCCCCCCGCCCGTGCTGTCGCCCCCTCCCCCAAGTTGAGACTTTTCAGCTGCAGATTCGCTAACTTTGCCCTCAACTAAGAGAAATCACAACTTTCGGATGGTCAGCGCCGGGCCCGGAATACATTTTCAGCTTGGGTGGGAAGGGTATGAATAGAGAACCTCTTTTGTTTTAAATGAAGCCGGGAGATTTAATCGCAGTCTCTTAAGTATCAGAAGGATTTTATGAACAGGTTTTACGATTAGTTTCTTCCCCTTGTCATAGGCTCATAGAATATCCTTGCAAGAATGAATTAGGGGGGAGGGGGCAGCTTTTCGATAGAGCCTGGAAGATTCTGCCCAGACTTGGGGGCGCTGGCTTGTGATTTCAAAAGGATAGTGCTAGGAGGGGCTTCTGACAGTCTTTCTGATGCCACTTGGCAATTGTCTGTCCTGCAGGGTTAGGCCATCCATCTGCCCCGAGGCTGGGGTTCTGGCTAGATAACACCTAAGTCTTCACCTCCTGAGTGTCTGATGGGAACTGAAGAATTCGGGGTCCCTGAGGCAATAACTACTGGTTTGTAGTTGTCAGAGACCAACCATTGCACTGCTGAGACTCTTTCTGCCGAGCAGTTTATTTTGGCCTCTGAAGAAACTGCAGTTTGTCCTCCCAAATTGAGGACGTTGGCTCTCAACAGACTTCTCTCTCTCTCTCTCCTCGGAGACATAATAATACAGCCAGAGGAAGGTAATAACCACAAAAGACAGAAAGATAGAATCGTTTTTCCCCTGCCACTGCATAAGCAGTCTTATCAAGCTGGGATGTTTGCTCCTGCTGCTGCCCCTTGGCTGGGTGGCTGTCTGTCATTACAAAACTGCCAAGCTGCCAAAGACAAGTGGCTGTCACTCCTAAACAAAGGAGAGGCCCAGGCCCAGGCACCTCAATGAGTAATGGAATTGAAGGGCTAAAGAAGACCAGAGTCAAACCATCCCTGGGGTTATCAGTAGAAATCCTGTCTGAGCTGCTCAAATCTTCCTTCCAGACTCTTTGAGAAGTAAAATCCGGAAAATCAATATGAATGTTGCACCTGTCACCCTTAAACCACCTACTCTCCATCCTGAAATTAACAAAATTCCTTGGGTAGTTTCCTCTTGTCCTACTCTTGTTTCAAGATGGAATCTCAGCAGTCTTATGTGAATAACAGCATTTGTCATGGATTTTCCCAAAGAGACAATGGTGAAGGAAATGGCAACCCACTCCACTATGCTTGCCTGAAAAATCCCGTGGACAGAGGAGCCTGGTGGGTGATAGTCCACAGGGTCACAAAGAGTCGGACACGACTTAGCAACTAAACAACAAAAGGGAAAGCCCTAACCAGAACTGCAAGTCTGTACACAGGCAAAGACTTAGGTTTTGACGACATAGAAATGACTACAGCGTTGGCATGCTTGCTTTTTGTTTTAATTGCATGTTATATAGCATTTTATATGTATGTGGTTGCTCTAACAAGCATAATTCCAGAAGACATACTCAATAAGGTAGGGACTAAACCATACTCTTATATTGCAATCAGTGGTGCGGTTATCCTGCCAAGATGAGTGATAGATTACAGTTGCTAGAGAGTTCCAGCTCACAACTGTTAAAATAATAGTATTTTAAATGAGGTAGACAAAATTCCTGCTATGTGTTAGACTCTGAGCTAAAAGCTAGAGATATAAGAGGGAATTGATATTTAGTAATGGAAGATCAAATTTATACATTTTCCTGTGTTTTAGGGATCAGATATTACTTCACAGATAATACAACTGAGACTAGCAAAGAAGCTCTTTAAGAATGGATTCGTATCTTCCCCAACCTCAAAGTACTAATTGTCTCAGCTTATATTCAACAATATCCAGTGCCTTGGATCATCTTTGTATGTACATCTAAGTCATCAGCTGGGCTGTAAACTCTGCTGGGGGAAGTAGGGCTTTTCTCTTTGCATCTCCAGAGCCAGTGATGGTCATGTCTCAGTCAGTGATGGTAGATGATGCTGGCATTTAACCTCACTTGGGCTACCTTCAGCGTGTTATCTAAGGAAAATAGGCCTTGGCACTATGAAATCACTTGGTAATTTCAAACCAAAAAAAAAACCAAACAAACAAACACTAAATCATTTAAGACTTGAGGCTGATATATTTGGTTCCATTGCCCAAAGCCACATCATATTCAAAGCATTATATTTAAAAACCTACCCCAAGGAAGTTGCAGTGTTATTGGGACCTTTATGGAAAAGATAGCTACCAACCAGTAGGATATAAGATATAATTTTTCTCCTTTTCTAAATTTGAAAATCAGACTTCAACTACAACTTTGGGTTGGCCATAAAGTTTATTTGGATTTTTCTGTACGATACTGTGGGAAAACATGAACGAACCTTTTGGCCAACCCAGTACAACTGCATTGCCTATTTCCAGACATCAGCTCATTTAAATTAAGAATTTTTGCTCCTTTTCTGAACATAATTTCTTCCAAGTTATCTATACACTTTCAGTAGCTTTGCAGTCTGCGTTTACAGAAATCAAAGGTGAATTTAAATTAATTGTTTTACCTTGACTGGTACACAGTTGAACTCACAGTCCATAAGACACATCCCTAAACATGGCCTCAGTTGATCCACTACTTTCCTGTTGGCAATTTTCAAAGTAAAGTGAAGAGACGTGTTCTCCCACTACTAGTGCGTCCCTCACCTGGTAGAAAAGAAACACAACCTGTAAGCCAAAGGCTTTACTTCGACTGCTTAATCACCATTCCAAGCTTATGTGGATGCACTCAGTTCATTAAAGAAATTTGGAAATGCGTGTGACGGAGAGAGTGCACAGCTGCCCTTCTGTCTCCCTTGTACTCTGACAATTGAGCTTCCAGGCTCCTGCTCAGAGGGCCTTTCACACTAACAGAGTGTTATGACTTCTTGGGACTGAATTTCATGAGTTTGAGGAGTCCCCCAGGAGATGTAAAACCCCAGCTGTTATTTTGGATTGGCTCCAGGGCCTAAAAACAGCCACAATATATTTTTTTAATCGTGCATTGACTTTTACGAACACAAACGCTGCATGCTAAACAGCCACCTGAACGTTTCGATACTGCTACCAGAGTGCAGCGATTCTTTTCTATTGCATGCAGTGAATTTGAAAACTCTTTTAACACCTGCTATGCGCTGCTAGTGGGTACTGAGGATTCTTTTAGATGTTGTTAACTCACTTTTAGCTGCAAAACCCTCTTTGAACACTTAAAATGAAAGAGGAAGCTTCCTTGGCTAGTTTATCTTCCTAGGGAAAGAAACAGGGCAGAAAGCACACAGAATGAATCCAAATGGGTTTTACTCTAAAATCTTCAATTAGGAGAACGTTACGGGGAAAGGGGAAATGGGCAAGAAGCAGCAGCTCTAACATGAGTAATTTAAGTAAGGCACACGTGAAAGCCAAATCAAAGTTCATTCACGAAAAACTTTAGAGTGTATTTTTAAATGACAGTATGGCCTTCCCTTGTAGCTCAGTCGGTAAAGAATCTACCTTCAGTGCGGGAGACTCGGGTTCAGTCCGTGGGTTGGGAAGATCACCTGGAGAAGGAAATGGCAACCCACTCCAGTATCCTTGCCTGGAAAATCTCATGGACACAGGCGCCTGGTGGGATGCAGTCCATGGGGTCGCAAAAAGTTGGCCACAACTGACCGACTAACACACTTATGGGGCTCAGCGGTCGGAACTATTAGTCGTTAATCTTATGTGTCACCTTGACTAGACTACTGGATGCCCAGATATTTGGTCAAACATTATTTCAGGTATGGCTGAGTGTGTTTTGGATGAGGTTAATGTTTAAATCCATGGACTGAGTAAAGCAGATGGCCCTCATCTCATCAGCTGAAGGCCTGAATAGACAAAAAGGCTGACCATCCCCAGAGTAAGAGAGAATTCCCTCCCACCTGACATTCTTTGAAGTAGGACATCAGATTTTTCCTGTCCTTGGACTCAGACTGAAACTTCACCTCTATCTGAATCTCAAGCCTCCCAGTCTTTGGACAGGAATTCCATCATTGGTTCTTCTGGTCCTCAGGCCTTTGGACTCAGACTGGAACTATAGCATCAGCTCTGCTGGGTCACCAACTTGCTGACGGCACGTCTTGGGACTTGTCACCTTCCCTAAGTACATAAGCCACATCCTTAGACTAAATCTCTTTATAAACACACACATATAGAGATATACCCACAGGGACACACATACATGTACACAGACGCAGAAACACACACACGTACCCACATACATACACACACAGACACACACATACCCCCTACGATTCTGTTTCTCTGGAGAAACCTAATACAGAGATCTAGGTTCAACTCTTGCCTCTACCACATAATAGCTCTATAACTCAGGGCAATTTATTTAACCTCTGTGTTCCTGCATGTTTGAAATGTAATACCTATATGGCAACGTGATGGTGAGGATTAAATGAGCTGGTACTTAGACACTTAGCACAGTACTTAAAATGTAGTTAATTGTAGTTGGAAAAATAGGATTACATTGGTTACAAAAGAAGTGATGGAAAGCAAACTCTTGAGATTTGTGGGCTAGGCTTCAAAAAGCACAAGAACTCTCTAAAATGGTATGTAAATTTTTGTATGTATGTTTATGAGTCCATCCTCCCACACCTCCTTGCCACACAGGCGCATACACACTTGGGGATACAATAACATCTATAGTTCCTATCAAGTTCTCACAGGAATGTCTAATCCAAAAAGAGAATAAAGGTCCCTGAAAAGAATGAGAAGACTCCAGAATAGAATTAGCTTTTGGTTTTGCTAAAGAAAAGCACTGATTTAAAAGAGATTCTTCTTCCCTAAATTAGCTTTAGGATTATGACACTCAAACTCCCATCTTCTCTTTCCCTTTGCATTCAAACTTTTCACAAAGTCATCCATACTGCTGACACCCAAGTTTGCAGTTCTGATTCACTCCTAAACTAATTCCAATTTCTCTCTGAAAAAAGGCATGATCATCATTTCAGGCCCGTAGGGCGAAAACCAGAGGAACATTTGACTCCGTCCCAAATCCTAGTTGGTTAACAAGTTCTTTCACATCTACCTTTGAAATTATTCTTGGATCTCTCTCCTTCCTTTCCATAAACATTGCCCTGATTCTTGCCATTATTATCGCTCATCTGGACAATCCCCATAGTCTCCTTCGCGTTTACTTCTTCAGCCTCTCTTTGCTCCAAATAATACTGCTACCAACTTTGTGGTTTCCCTTTGAGTAAAATGACCTATTTTCTTTCTGCCGTCTCAAGTCTTCCAACAATTCTTCATATCTATTTCAGTTTGTCTTCAGCCACAACTGCTCCCCACATATGCTTGCCCTTCCTTCCTTCCTTTCTCCTTTCCTTTCTTCCCTTCCTCCCCTCCTTCCTTTCTTGAACTGCCCCCAGTAGCCCTCTCTTCTTTGCATCACTTCCATTCACTAAATATATCATCTGCTTCCAAACTTTTATATCTTTGCTCATTAGAACTAAAGCACGTTGCGTTTCTGAGACTAAGAGAAGTTGCCTTACAACTAGTATGTGCTGTGGACATAATTTGAACCCAGGGGTATTGAGCCCTAGAGTTTATTATCTTTCCACCCACCATGTAACTATGCATCTTCATTTCAACTCAAAGCAATATTGTTTATATCTTTCAAGGTCCATTCATATTCTACTTCTTCTTTGGATCTTGATTTCTCTGAGTTCCCAACCCCCTTGTACTATCATATTTTCCTGGTAATAGTGTTTATTTGCAAGTTATGTTGTATAAGTCTAATCTATCTTATTGTACTCTAAGTTTTTATAGGGAAGTATATGTTAGGCAAGTGGATTCTGGAGTAAAGTAGTCCAGGTTCAAATCCATCTGTGTGGTTCTTGGTAATTACTTTCTTCTCCCTGCCTTTGTTTCCTTATCTATAAAATAAAGATAATAATAAAACCAATCTCATATTATTGTTGGATGGATTAAATGAGTTACTGCATGTCAAGCATTTAGACCTGTACTTGGCATAAGGAAGAATCTAATAAATTTCCATTGTTATTATCATTATAGGGTGAGAAATGTGGTTTATTCTTCTTGGCATTACTGCAAGCATCAAATATTGCACCTCGTAACGTGCACCCAATGGATGTTTGCTGAAAGGATGAATATTAAAAATAGCTTTCATTTCCTAAATAAATCTCCAATGATCATGAAGACCTGGACCATAAATATGCCAGTAATGGAAATTTTACTTATTTCAATAAGGCTTGACAATATTTCCAGAAAAAACCTTTTAGGTCAGAATGGAGAGTAATGAATTTTTATTATTTTTACTATTATTATGAAAAAAGCCAACATATGTAATCGAATGGAGGACTAGACATAAATAAGCATTTCATCAAGAAAATTAAATAGATTTGTCCTACCTTCATGACAAAAATCTTCTAATAATAAATTCAGGTTTAGCCCCCTGAGTATCTAAAAAATTAGAGCAGTGAGGTGATTAAGGAAACTGCAGAGGAAAATTTAAGGTAGCTAGCTAAAAAAAAAAAAAAAGGTAGCTAGCTACATCTAGTATAATTTGGGTAAGTGATAACTAAGATCTCCCTTGGTTAAAATTCATGGACTTAGGAAAGGAGTGAGAGTTGGACCATAAAGAAATCTGAACGCCAAAGAATTGATGCTTTTGAACTGTGGTGTTGCAGAAAACTCTTGAGAGTCCCTTGGACTGCATGGAGATCCAACCAGTCCATACTAAAGGAAATCATTCCTGAATATTCATTGGAAAGACTGATGCTGAAGCGGAAGCTCCAATACTTTGGCCGCCTGATGTGAGAACTGACTCATTGGAAAAGACCTTGATGCTGGGAAACAGTGAAAGCAGGAGGAGCAGGGATTGATGGAGGATGAGATGGTTGGATGGCATCACCGACACGATGGACATAAGTTTGAGCTAGCTCCAGGAGCTGATGATGGACAGGGAAGCCTGGTGTGCTTCAGTCCATGGGGTCACAAAGAGTTGGACATGACTGAACAACTGAACTGAACTGAGGAAAGGAGTAAATACCAAAACGAGAAAGAAATTATTTATCATGCTGGCAGGTGATAGATAAAAATAAAAGAAATGTAAGGAAAGTGTAGGTTGATCAAGAGGCAAGCTTTAACTTGTACATACTCTGGTGAATAGAGAATAGCAGTGGTTAGCAAACAGTGTGTGCCTGCATAGTCTAGTAGTTAGTGTACAGACTGATACAGTCATTTTAGAAAGTAATTTGACAATGTATAGGAAGTGCAAACTGCATATCATTTTGCCTTGTTAGGCAAACTTAGAACTCCGTCTTAAGGAAATTATCAAAGATGTGGACAAAGGTTTACACTCAAAGATGTTTATCATATTTTAATTTATGATGGCAAAAAAATCAAAGAGGTCCTGAATGTGCAATAATAAGGAATTGTTTACATAATTATATTGAATGCTGTATAGCTCTTAAATATCATTAATTTTTTTTAAAAAAGATCATTAATTTGAAAGGTAGCAATAAGTTCTAATGATATAAAGTTCAGCAAAAAAGAAGGTTACATATACCATATTTTATAGATTCTAAGAAGCATGTGTGTGCTCAGTTGCTCATTCATGTCTAACTCTTTGCAACCTCATGGGCTGTAACTTGGGAGGCTCCTCTGTCCATGGAATCTTCCTGGCAAGAATACTGGAGTGGGTTGCCACTTCATATTCCAGGGAATCTTCCTAACCCAGGGATTAAACCCATGTCTCTTGTGTCTCCTGCATTGGCAGGCAGATTCTTTATCATTGAGCCCACAGGGAAACCCTTTAAGATGCAGAGTTTTTTTGTATTTTTACATATCTAGGATCATTGTGTTTCTTAAAGTTTCATTGCTTGTAAATGTATATTAAAACTTACAGCTGGGGATACCAACTTAAAGGCATGTTCTAGAAACAATAGAACAGTTTCCAAAAAATGCTGCATCACCAATAGCCTAGCAGAAACAGAAGATAACTGTATAAAAAAATACAAATATTAAAAAGTCTGACTCACAGGGTGAATCATGAGTTGATGTTTGAATATTAAAAAGTTTTAGAATACCTAGCCAATCAATTTCACTTATTTTCATTCACGTAAGCTCAAAATATTTGAAAGAAACCTATGTCTAGAGGATTTTTTCAACAAATATAAAATAATAATCCTAAATCATTAAGCATTGCATCACATTATCAGCAATTTCTCTTGTTCCTTAATAGTACATAAAATAGATGTCCTTATAATAGGTGTGACCTACTAAATTAATGAAAAATAATACTTACATATAGTGTAAATCCAGCATTTTTAGAGGAGACAAGCTGTGTCAAAATATGTTCTCTCTGGATATTGGCATTAATCTATGAGTTTTATTCTCTTTTTATACTTTTTTATTTTTTTCTAAAGGGCAATATTATATTTTAAATAGGGTAATATTAGTAAATACTATTTTAAAAAACAATGATGAAAGCAAATTGTTGGAGACAAAATTTTTTTTCCAGTTACTCTGGAATTGGAATATCTATCAGCAATTCTGTAGTAACTAAGCCAAAAAACTGAATTTGAGAAGTTTGGGTTTCATTTTCTCTTCTGCCAGCCTAGCCATTTACAAACAGTTTGAGTTTTCTAGAATTTTCCTATTCTCATGTGTAAGAAATACGCAATAATGCTCACTCACCAACTTCAAAGTAACAGGGAGTGAACATCCAGAATGAAACAAATAGATTATATCATAATTACAGTGAATCCTAGCAAAGAACACGAACAAGGCATTTTGTGAAGGCAAATCGAGCTCTCCTTTAACTCATCGCTAAGCAGCAGCCGTCTCTCCACTAGCTGTGGGGTCCAGACCAGCCAATCTACTGAAATCCCCAGGAACACCAACCTCAGACCAGTTTCTGTCTGATGTACCAAAAGACATTAAAAAAAAAAAAAAAAGCCCCTCAGGGATTTGTAAGCTTATTTATTTTTACAACCTGAAAATTTTAGTCTCAGTGTTGAATGCAAAGTGCCTGACACATATGTATTATGCATGTATGAGCATTTGTTTATATTCTCTTTGACTTTTAAAAATCTGTTCAATGAGCCTTTTTATTTCATGCTTATTATATACGGTGTTTCATTAAGATCCATGGATAGAGTCGCTCCTAGTTTATATTTACATTATTTAAGCCCTGCAAGTGATATTTGCTACTGGTTATGTAAATGGAAAATAACTTCCGAGATTTATGACGTGATTTTCTTTCTTGTGCTTGGTGACTGGGTTGCCTCCTGATTTTTATTTATGCCCGGAATGAAAATCAGCCCTCCCTTTTGCCCACCCACAAAGTAGCCTAACCTTTAAGAAACAGCGTGACTGGAAATGAAGGCCGGGGTAGACGTAACTGCACTTAGCTCAGAATGACAACAGCTTCCTCCTAGAGACCGTGGCTGCCGTCTATGGGGTCACACAGAGTCGGACACAACTGAAGTGACGCAGCAGCAGCAGCAGCAGCAGAAACCATGAAGCAGTTCAGTTTCCAAGAAGAAATACCAGCCTGCTTTCTGGAAGTGAAGGAGCAAGAAGTCCCAGAGCTTGACCTAGAAGCTACCCAAGCCCTGTACTTGCAGTCAGCCCTAGGGGACTTCAGAAAGGGCCTTTACTCTGGAAATGCTTACAGATGATTAAACGGCAGACAAAGGAAGCGTTTTAGATTCTGAAGGAGCAGTAGGCTAGGTGAGCACCAAAAAGTGGGACTGTCCACAGCCACCTTGAGGTCTAATGAGAAGTAGCAAATTGCAAATCAGTCTGTGGAACTGTTGTGTGTGAGAGAAGTATCTCCTCCTTGTGCTCCTTGTGAAAAGAGAAAAGTATAAAGAAGATAACGATGTTTCAAAACAGCTCCTCTCAGTTCACTGTTATTAAATGAACATTATTACATGATAATCCAAACGAAGCCAGAAACAACAAAGCAGAAGACTAAACCAAAACCAGAATGAAAACAGAACTACCCCTACGTGAAACGCCATGATGGCATCCGCTCAGGACCACAGCTGATCTTCTCAGCCCCAAAGCAAAGTGAATTTTATCAAGCCAGCAGCACCACTGAACTTGTAATTCCACAAAGTACAGTCGACACGCTGCTAGTGAAACTTCAACAAGACTATCATTTTGTTCATTAGTTCTATCTTAAACTCATCTCACACTTTCAATAACTAGTGTTTTATTCTTCCTAGTCATATTCAGAGCAGCCTGAAAGAAATTCTGCTCTGAGGCTGCCCCTAACTTTTGAAATTCTGATCTTTCTCAGCATCCACTTTTCCATCACTATTCTTTTTATCCCTGGAGACTTCCATATTGTCACTTCAAAACACAGACCTCCTCACCTCCTCTCTACCATCTCCAGACTACACCTGTCTCAATTGTGAGCTCTGCTTTCTAACTCACAATTGACAAATCTGATAAACAAATCCATGCTAATGTGCTAACGTACTATCAGTCACTACTGTGCAAATGAAAGCATCCTGGTTTCCTATCCTTTTTCCCTTCTAGGAATTTTTCCTGGGGCCTTTTAAAGAATGCCTTATTTCAGTAACATGGGGACAGACCTGGAGAATATCATACGAAGGGAAGTCAGTCAAAGAAAGACAAATATTATATGATATCATTTATATGTGGAATCCAAGCAAAATGACACAAATGAACTTATTTACAACAGAGAAACAGACTCACAGATATAGAAAACAAAGTTATGGTTACCAAAGAGAAAGAGGGAAGGGATAAATTGGAGTACGAAATTAATAGATAAACACTACTATACATAAAATACAAAAACAACAAGGATTTACTGTTTAGCACAGGGAACTGTATTCAGTATATAATAATAAACTGTTGTAGTGTAAAAGAATGAAAAAGAGTATAAATATATACATACATAATCAAATCATTTTTCTGTATAGCTGAAACCAACACAATATTGTTAATCAACTATACTTCAATAAAAAAAAAGATTGCCTCATCTCAAAGAGGTAGTGTTAGCAGTGGGAATTTTAGGTGAGATATGAGACTTATGGGGGAAAAACCAGAAAGCCCTTTGGTTATTCTTCAACTCACAACACAGAGGAATGGTGTCACAAGGGTTGTAGCTGATGCATTTGACTATTATATTATGGATGATTCTGCAACAGTTCTCTTTGGAGCTGTGGAGCTGTTGATTCAGCATGAGGTTAAATCCTAGAAAACCATGTAAAGTGACTTGCATTTTCATGTCTATAACAAAGGTTAAAGCATTTGAACTCTCTATTTAATCGGTATATATTTAAACTTTTCTCACAATGGTAAAAGAAAGGCTTTAGGCATTAAGCTGCTGCTGTGTAGATCCTAAATGTCTGAAAAATTCATTAAAATAGCACTTTAATTTTGACAGAGTTGAACTACTGGGAAAATTAATTGATTGTTTCTCACGAGATTTGGAGAAGTCATTAAGGTTTTTATGGTTTATGGAAAATTGAGAATTGAACCACACTGAAATCAATATGTTATCTGATGTACCGAGAAAATGACGCTTTAGATGAAAGAAAGCATAAGCAACTCCTTGGAGTTTTTTCTTCTTTTCTCCTGATTCGACAAGCGTATTTACATAAAGCTTCTATATTTACTTGTATTCAAAGTCCTTAGTCAGTCATTTCATTGTGTCGCACATTGTGAAGCCAGAATAATGAAGTCTGAGAAATGAATCACTGCATTTTCTAATCTATTCTTTGCTGGCTATTTCCAAAAAAATATTAAGGGCACAATATAAAACACCAGAAATATTCATATAGGTCTCTGCACTTTGTAATGAATTTTAACAAGAAATTTTTAATCGGGCTTACATGATAGGGGCAATGGAAAATACTTCAAATATTCTGTATTGTGTTTATATGCATTTTGGAGAAAAATATCATGGTTTGTAGAAATAATGAGCAATGAATTGGATACTGGCTGATGCTACAGGTAAGAGCTTAGGAGCTCATGCTGTAAGATTAAACTAGACTCAGAGACAAAAAAGGACTGGTAAGGGGAATATCACCATGTAATTTGTCTTTAGTTTATTTCATCTTTGAAATAGGTTCTCTCTGATATACATACCAATAATCCTGAAGGTAGGAGGGGGAAAGTGAGCCTTACTTTGTTTTTGCAAATACTGAACAGGTTGAGGATTTTAAGAATAGGTACTTCTACATTTATCTACTTCTACCGTCTCTGTTCCAGAAAGAAAATGATACTTTCCTGTTTGAATATTCAGTGATGCTTCTAAACTCCTCAAGCCTCAGACTGGCCCTTTCCTTCCTGAAGTCACTTCCAATTCACCATGCTTCTTCACAGTCCTGTCCACAGTGGACCGTGGCAGCGTGTGATGTGGAAGGGAACTCGTAAGAGTGTGTTTAGTGATAAGATACTTGCTAGCATCCGCCTTATCTCGGAAGCACTTAGCGAATAAAGTACCCCTATAGGTAGTATATTGGTTATGTTGGTCATATTGGTTATGTTGGATACTTGAACACCAAGGTGGCTGCCTAGTAAGACTTTACCCTAGACCAAGTATTTTGAGATAATCAAGTAATTGCATAACATGTGTTCTCATTACATTAGCATTTGATACTTGACATGTTCAGTATTCCCTGGAGAAGGGAAAGGCTACCCACTCCAGTATTCTGGCCTGGAGAATTCCAATGGACTTATGTAGTCCATGGAGTCACAAAGAGCTGGACATGACTGAGAGACTTTCACTTCACTTCACTTCATGTTCAGTATTCACTTATTTATAGTTTCATACTTTACCCAATTGAGTTAACCATTGTTTTCACTATTGGGAAATCAATAATCCCTAGGGAATATACCATGAATAGAAAACTCTTCAAATACCCTTTATTAAACTGTATTCTAAACTTCTTTCTTTGGCAGTTTTATTAATAAAGTCTGTGGGAAATCATTAATTCATTAAGAAATAAGTGCCCATCCAAATGAAACCAGGGTGCCTGTTCATCTCATGGTTGTCCGTCTGGTGTATAGCCCTCTACCTGGTCTTTACACTGTCCACTTGTGAGTGACTAATCCCTGCCTTCTCCAGAGCCAATCTATCCTCTTATTTGTCCCCATGATAAGCATCTCTGAACGTGTTTGAACAACTTGCTCAGAGGAAGGTTTTCTGTCATAGTAGAAGGCTAGCAATTTTTATTGTTTCAATGGTTGCTCATGAGAATATAATTTATTAAACTTTATCTACTACACCAAGAGTAAGAATTTCTCATTCATGTTTATACTACTGTTATAGATTTTTTAAGACATCAAAAAGGAAAAAAATCTTTTCAAAAGACTCATTATAGCATATACTCTCTAAAAGGGGAAAACTGTTAACCACAGTATAGATTGGGGTCAAGAGCTTTGTGTTGTTATGGTTTTCCCACCTGATCTGTTCAGTAATCCCAATCATTTAACATAAGGACCAACCAATGCTCTTTTCTGAGCAGTAATTTTTTTTTTTTTCTGCCTCTGAGTTTAATCCTACAGACTCTGAGACCACTGTGGTGTTTCTCTTTCTTCTCTTACTGAGATTGCACTTCCCACTCCTAGAAAGAGAACCTTTGGGTCAAGGTGGCATGATCTCTGTGAAGTTCACATTAAAACATACCTGAGGTATGTAAAATATTAACTTAATAACATCGTGACATAATCAGAGATTGATTTTTTGCATTTTGACCAACTAGCAAGCAGCTTGGCAAGTAGAAATTGCCTGGATATTATGGAGACAGAAGAAACCAGATGGGGAGATGGCCTTTGGAAGGCAGACTTCCTGTGAAAAGGTGGAGAGGGTCCCTGGACACCAGGCAGGGAGACACTGCCCAACTAGGAGACGCGGAGACAGCTGATGCTGAAGGGCCACTCCAGAGACTAACCCCATCCGTCACAATTCTGAGACTACTGTTTCCAAGCAGCTCTTTAAAGAAAACATCCAGTCTGCAGCAAAAAGGGCAAAATATATTCACTACAACATTACAACTTTCCTGAGAAGTGTTTTTCCCCCAGCTCTAGAGGTTTGGTTTTGTTTTGTTTTTGCAGCTTTGGAGTTGATTTCAATTCTGATAGCAATATCAGTAGACTGCCTGACTTCTAATCGGATAAAAATCATTGGTATTTGCCAGAACCCACATCAGGGGGAAAATCATCAACCTGCTCTCCCTTGCTCCACTCTGAAGGCACTGATGAGTAAGAAGTCTTCATACTCTCAGGCTCCTTCAAAGTGCAGACAGTGGCAAAGATGGAAAACACAGTAACCCTCATGGGTGGGCAGATAAACTTAAGGAATCAAGGACAACCAAGAGCTACCTCACACCAGTCCCATTTGAAATTCTTTCCTATAACAAGTCATCTTTTTTTTTTTTTAATTGGAAAAACTTAGAGATGAAAAATAGAAATTTAAGAACAGCGAGTTCATATTAAATGTGTAAATATGGTAGAAAGAGTAACACAATAGTCAACAGGATAGAATCCAACAGAACTGCAGTGGAATCCAGTTCCATCACATACTATCTATGCAAACTTGAGCAATCTTATCGAGACTCTGTTTTTCTGCTGTAAAACAGGGCTAGTAATAGTACTTATACTTTGGGGAATATAATAAGTACCCTATAAGTTAGCTGTCACTAATTTTTTAATTAGATGATATTCTACTAGAATTCACTTCCGTAATTTAAAGGTTTTAAACACTGCAGTTATAGAGAGAGCTACCATGGAACAGTTTAACAAATAAGTTATAATCAAGGAACCATATGTCTACAGGGTATTCAGTGCTGGGACAGTTGCTTTATGAATACAAAAGAAATCTGATTCCTTTTTTTTTTTCCTTTATAAGATATACCTCTTTGTTAGAGAGATAAGACTAACTTGTGAATTTCTGTACTATTTATTTAAAAGCTCAGTTTTGGTACAGATGATTATGAAATTACATGTAAAACAATCATGCAACATAGTCCTTAGTCTTCCAAAGCCTCAAAACAATTATATGTAGGGATCAACTAATGTAACTAATGAAATCAAGGCAGAAGTTGCTGTGAAATAGTAGCCTATTCAGTTTTGCATTTCTTAATTTTAATTTCTTCATTGTATAAGCTGATAGTGAAAGTGAAAGTCGCTCAGTTGTGTCCAGCTCTTTGCAGCCCCAGGGACTATATAATCCATGGAATTCTCCAGGCCAGAATAC
Organism: Ovis canadensis; assembly: GCF_042477335.2. Taxonomy (NCBI): domain Eukaryota; kingdom Metazoa; phylum Chordata; class Mammalia; order Artiodactyla; family Bovidae; genus Ovis; species Ovis canadensis. The sequence continues at coordinate 158,514,069 of NC_091247.1, read as the reverse complement.
TGGAGTGGATAGAATTTCCCTTCCCCAGGGGATCTTCCCAACCCAGGGACTGAACCCAAGTCTCCCGCATTGCAGGGAGATGCTTTACCAGCTGAGCCACAAGGGAAACAAGCTTATAGAGCACCGTTTAAACTTTGCAGTGGGCCATATGCAGACCTGTCCTACTGGGGCAGTGGATTCAGACTAAAAGGGGTAGACCCTTTCCATGTTTTGTGTATCAGCTAAGTCCTTCGTACTGGACAGAGACCTAACTAGCATAGATAAACAAGTTGGGAGAAGGTGATGCTCTTAGCCTGTTGGGGTTTCTATGTGCAGCCGAACCAAAGCAGTCAGGTAGGCAGCAGAAACATAGTTCCTTTGCACCTCTTCCTTATACATCCCTCAGACTCAACACTGCTACATGATGACATGCAGTATCTATTTAAAAGTGATTATGACTACCTCAAAACAATGACAAATATTGGGAGAGGGGTTTACCCTACTCCTAAGATGAAGAGGCAGAGGGGATTATAGAACTGAGACGCTGACACAGGCTTGCTTCTATGGGAACATTTTCTGTATTCCAGAATGAAGGCTAGAATTGCCTGACTCTAGGAGGTACCACCTGGGAGTTATTTGTTTCATGGTTCAAAAGTTTGTTTACTGAGTTTTTTTGTTCTGATAAGGATCTGAAAGTCAGTTTTACTTTGGAATGAATGGCAAGTCTAACTTGAATTTTTTATTATTTGAGTTGTGCTGCAAGAGGTCAAAAACGAGACTATCACTGATCCATGGAGAAACATACAGCTGTTTTCTGTAAAATCGCTAAACTTAACTCTGGTTTAAAGTAATCTTTCTGGAACACAACACACACACACATATATAACTTACTCTATTTTTGTCTATATATTTTGCTTCACTCAACAAAAGTAAACAGGGGTGGGCAGTTTGAAGGAATCGATAATTCTTATCTAAGTCGGGTCAATTTTTCCATACCATTTTTACTTTGACAAATAATGTAACAGTCAAGAGTTACGAATACTACCTCCTTTGGTAAAGACAGTGTTGGGAGATGGGAAGTGGATACAGAGTAACTCAGGACTTCAGAAGAAGCCTGACTACAATAAGACATGTTTTCAATCCTGGCTGATGGAATTCATGTAACTATTTTGTTGCAATACCTTCTATAGATATGTCAAATCTGATTTAAAATATTTCATATCTAAACAAATCATATCTTATTTAGATGGGAAAACTACTTTAAAATTATTGGTGCTTGAGGTTTTAATATCCATGTGAAATACATTGTGATTTCTGTTAAAATAAGAACAATGAGGCATTCAGAATTTCTTACTACTGTTTGAATAGAACATCGGATATTTGTGGATTAGTCTTCTGACACTCAGTGCAAGGACAGCATTTGGTTCATTTAAGCTCATAAGTGTCTGCACAGCATAATTAAAATTATATTTGAAAACTATTGTAGGGAAGAGGAGGGTAACACCAAATTTTTTAGAGAATAGCTATGGAATTCTTCACTTCTATTCTCAAAATAATACTCCATAATACTGTAATGGTTGGTCACATACATAAGATATACACACATATACATACACACACACAATTTGAAGTGATAGTATTGCCTTGCGAAATATCCATTAAAACAGTTTTTCAAATATGTTCTTTTCTTCGGTTTTATTTATTTATTTTTTTATTTCACAATACTGTATTGGTTTTGCCATACATTGACATGAATCCACCATGGGTGTACATGTGTTCCCCATCCTGAATCAAATATGTTCTTTTAAATAATGTGTGTTGTGTTTAAACACTTATTTTCAGATTTATGCTTACATATATTGCTTACCTTTCCTTAAAGAAAAATAGATTGCATATTTAGGGAGGAATGTTGGTGAAGAGTGAGCTCCAACTTCATGTTTGAACTTTCCCTAAAATACTGTGTTCACATTGAGGATTTACTTTGTAAGAAAGTGAAAATACTTTCAAAAGTCAAGCTATGCTTTTAAATATTAAATGTCACTTTTTGTAAGCATTTTTGGAAAGGGTGCTTCATTTAGCAGCTAAAAATTAAGAAAAACAGGCTAAGGTTAAGCCCATGACCATATTGTCATAAGACATGTTAGAAATGCTCACAACATCTTAAGTGAAAATAGACTGTCTGGTAATCTTCTGTTTTTCAGAGATCTTAATATTATATTTAAATAAAAGGAAGGATAAAATAAGGAGCAAAGATAACCATCTTTTAAAAACATAAAATTTCTCTTTTCTTGTTAGGGGTAGATCAATGAAGCTATGGTCAATAAAAAGGAAACTATCAGCAAAATATAATTTTCCCCAAATCCACATGTTTGATTTCATATTTCAGTTCAAAATACTTCCATATTTATTCTAAATTCTAGTCTCAATGTTGATCTTTTATAGGTGGTTTGAAACTACTAATTCTAAAAGGGAAATCAAACAGGCAGTCTACAATTTCAAAACTGTGAGAATATTTCTTGTCATAAAAATTTACATTGATTGTGAGGTATATTTGTTTTGTTTGTTACTTTTTATTATTAAAACACGTTCATAAAGCTGTTATTACATCCATGCCCAGGAGGCAAGAGTTTAGTCCTCTGTTGAATTAGTTCATCTAAAGGTCAACATTTTCTAATGGAATGAGACTTTTGTCTTATTCTCATTTAGGACTACAACTATATGACCTTTAAGAGCCTTTCCTACACTGTAATCTCTGAAGATTTTATTATACCTTTCCTTAAAATTAATGGCAAAAATCTTTATCAGATTTGTTGTGACATTCATTTTTATACTAGCTTAAAGCAGAATATGAAAATATTTGTGTCAACTATGGCTTCCTCTTGACATAACACAGGTCTGCAACAATCTTGCAGGGGTCCCCAAACTCTGGGATCTAATTCCTGATGATCTGAGGTGGAGCTGATGTAAAAATAATAGAAATAAAAGGCCTAATAAACATAACATGCTTGAATCATCCCGAAACCATCCCCCTGCCCAGTCCATGCAAAAATTGTCTTCCACGAAACCGGGCCCTAGGGCTGAAAAGTTTGGGGACCACTGCTCTATAGAATTTTCCTAGTGTCTTTGGGTTGCTGTATGAGAAAAGGGAACAATAGAAAGATTTCTGCTGTGAGAATTATATTATTGAACCTAAGTCTTTTTCCTTTCTTTCTTTCCTCTGCTTGTGCTCCCTTCCTCTTGTTATTACCTCTGAGGTGTAACACGTGCTCAGCAAGACTTCACAACAGCATAAGTGAGCACATCTTAGCTCCTTTGTGATCAGCCAGTGAGCAGATGCACAGCTACTTATATCAGGTTGCTCTAGTCTAACTCCTGACTGACTCTCATTCAAAAGCTGTTGCTCAAGCCTCCCTGCTGGGTTTCCTCCTCGCATTCCTCCCTTTGCTCCCAGGTTTACTCAAACCTTCCTCCTGGGCTCCCAGCTCTTCTTCTTTAGTTCAGATTCAAAGTCCAATCCTCACTCCAACCCCACCCCCAATGCTAACTCACTGGCTCTGCCCTCTCCTTAGTCTCCCCATCACTCCTGGACTTTCCATCCTCCCTGTCTCCTTACTTGCTGGAGAAAAATCTTTTAGGATTGTTTTTACAGTTGATCGCTTTTTGTAACTTGATTAAATTTCTGTCCTTTATCTATTAATACCTTCATAATTTCCCAATTTAGATTAGCATATAGCCCTTGCCTTTCTAGTGTCTGTAATTACATACCCATATTTATAGTCTAAAGAATGTTAGCTATATGTAAATGTATTGAATGTGTTACAGATACCCAAGTTTATAATGATACCTAAAAATACTCATTAGTCATCTTTGTAAACTGGTAACTAAAAGGAGGGAGACAGAATCAAGCATTTATCGTGCTCTTAGCATCCTTTTACTAAAAGAACCATGGTTAGCTCACAGAAACCAGAGTTGATGAAGTCAAGTTCATTTGTTTGTTTTAATGAATTGCAGTTAATAAATGCAGAAGGGACACTAGAATTTAAATATCACCACTTTGTGATCCTTAATGAAATCAAGAATCTGGGCAATGATCATCAATTGCTACTGTATACATCTAAACCCACAGGTGGAAAACTAATGGAGAAGTTTACATAAAAAATTTCTTAAGCTGATTATAACAGAACCCACTGATCCAGTTTAACAATACAAAAGGGAATCAATTATACACTCTGTGCCTCCTCGTGTGATGCAAAAAGTTATACAACACTAACTGTAAAATACTCATAAAAAATTGAATGCAATTCTTATCAAGGTTTCTAGATCTCTCAATTTTATAGGAAAAAACAGGAGACAGATATTGCAGGAAGACAGCAAAATTCAGAACGTGGGAAATTCTACAGGGCAAAATATCTTTCTTCAACAAATTGCAAGAAAAAAAAAGGAAAAGATATATGTATATTCCAAGGAACTTTAGAGACATATTAATGTGTAATATAGCCTCCTGTATACATTAATGCAATAATGTATGTGCAATATTGGCTCCTGATTTAAACAAAGCATTGTAAACAAATGATCTCTTAGGCCAAATAATCAAAGAAATCTGAAGACTAGGAATTTGATAATATTAGGGAATTATGATTAATTTCTAGGTTTAATAAATGTAATTATTTCTTAAAGAAAGAATCCATATTTTTAAAAGATCGAAAATATTCATGAAAAAGTGGGCAGAAGACCTAAACAGACATTTCTCCAAAGAAGACATACAGATTGCCAACAAACACATGAAAAGTTGCCCAATGTTGCTCATTATTAAAGAAATGCAAATCAAAATTATAGTGAGGTATCACCTCACACCAGTCAGAATGACCATCATCAAAAAATCTACAAACAATAAATGCTGCAGAGGATGTGTGGAAAAGGGAACCCTCCTGCACTGTTGGTGGGAATGTAAAAATGATACAGCCATTATGGAAAACAGTATGGAGATTGCTTCAAAAACTGGGAATAAATCTACCATACGACCCAACAATCCCACTACCGGGCGTATACTCTGAGAAAACCACAATTCTAAAAGACCATGTGCTCCAGTGTTCATTGCAGCACTATTTGCAATAGCCAGGACATGGAAGCAACCTAGATGTCCATCAGCAGATGAGTGGCCAAAGTAGTTGCAGTACATTTATGTAATGGAATGTTACTCAGCCAGCTGACTCCGAATTTGAGTCAGTTGTAGTGAGGTGGATGAAATTAGAGCCTCTTATATAAAGTAGGTCAGAAAGAGGAAAAACAAATATTATATATTAGCACATATATGTGGAATCTAGAAAAATGGTACTGAGAAAAATGGTACTACTATTAATAGTAGAGAATAGACTTGTGGACACAGCAAAGCAAGATGAGGGTGGGAGAAGCTGAGAAAGTAACACTGACAGTATACACTGCCATGCGTAAAATAGACAGTTACTAGGAAGCTGGGAAACAACACAAGCAGCCCAACCTGTTGTTTTATGCTGACCTAGAGGGGTGGGATGGGGGAAGGGGAGGGAAGCTCAGGAGGGAAGGGATATATATTATGGGCTATAAAATTATGTATATAATTATGTAATCAACATATATTATATTATGTGATAAATATATATTATATTATGTAATAAATATAATATTAATCATGTAAGTAATATAGTTATAATATAATTAATTATGTAATAAACATGTTATATATAATATTACTGTATTATATAATATGGTAATTATTTAATAAATATGTATTATTTACAGATTAATAATAATATGTATTATTTACTGATTTAATCTTCTACCAATTAAATAAATAAAAATTTTAAAATTCTCTTCAAATACTAGGAATAAAAAAGCATATATTTTACCAAACTTAAATGCACATTAAAGAACTGAATGTGAGATTAAAAATAGAGAAATAAATAAAATATTCAGGGATAAAATGATTTAACTTGAACTGAATTTGTATAAAATAATCTAGGGGATGGGAGATGTGGAATGGGATATGAATGAAAGAAGACTGGCCATGAATTGACGATTGTTGAAGCTGGTGATGACTACATGGTTGCTCATTATACAATTCATACACTTTTGAATATGTTGTAAATGTATCATAATACAAAGTGGTGAAAGATTCAGTAACTAATACATTTCTCTGCAAATGCAAAAAGAGCTCTACTGTCGAGAAAGAAGTTGTTCTAGAAATTATACCTTATCAAAATGGAATCTATTCTGTAGGAGTGGAGGGATACTCTCAGCCCACCTTCTTCTCTCTTTCTTCCCAGAAAACCTCAGAAAATATGGTATTGTCTTTTGAAATGTAGACACTGAATGACAGGAGGTGGGAAGAAAGGCGTTCACCAGGAAAGCGGCAGGTTTATCTCGTGGTTTTGGAGAATCTCTGCTTTGTCCTCACCACTCTGGAGAGGGGTATGGAGTTTCAGGCTGAAGGCGATTCGTGCAGATCCAAGTCCCCTTCAATGCCAGGTGCAGCTCAGAAAATGTTCCCGGGACCTTGGAGGAACCACAGCCACAGGGCATGCTGGCAGTTCTGTGCTGGCACTGGGAGGGGTGAGTAAGCTGCCGCTGAAGGAGCTAGGATTAGAGGACACTGAGAACAAAGGAATTGGAGATTTCTAGGGAGTCTACCATCGACATCAAGAAGTTCAAACCATGACAAGTTTAGTTCTAATCCTGGCTAAAAATGAGAATGAAAGCTAGGTAGGTTGGGAATAAGATGCCACCACAAGACTTCTCAGGCCTGGCAGGACTGGGAAAGAGGACTCAGAGTCCCCTGCTGTATACTCAAACGTGCAGGAGGAGCTCCAGGGTCAGGAACATACAAAACTCTGCCAGGAGAGAGGAGGAGATGCAGTGGATAGCAGAGAGGCTGTGGTGCAATGATTATGCATCTCTTAGGAATATGACATCACATGTAACCACACTAATTCCAGGAAGTAGATACCGTTCAGTGATGGTGGCGATGAAATCCAAACCCTGATCTGAGCTCTACAATCTGAGTTCAAGATCTACCCTTTTTCTGCTGCATTCTCTGCCTCCCAGCTCATTGAACTGACTGGGTACGTGGAAGAGTCCTCTAACAAGCATCTCTTGTTCTAGCCACTTGGTGCAGTTCTTGTCTCTGTATCCCACACAACCCCTTGTTAAATGCCAAGCCCTTACATAGGGTCGTAAAGAAGCGAAAGAAGCTGCAAAGAAGTCTCCTGAAATGACTTAGCACACATGCATGTACTTAGGGGGCCGTGGAAGAGAGCCGACCTGGCACAGAGGGAAGAGTCGATGGGAATGCTTAGGACTCTAGAGGCAGACTCACCTGCGTTAAATCCTGCTTTATGCTTTCCCACCTCACTGGCTTCTGGCAAGTTTCCTGTCCTTTCGCAGTGCATTATTGTCTGTAAAATGAACAGGGTACTATCTACCTTGAAGGGTTGTTATGAAAATGAAATTTAAAATGGGCCATAAAATATACTATTAAAGTCACCAGGAACCCCACTCATCCTTTTTTTTAAACTTTTTTTTGTGTCACTTGGGGTCCTGGGATAAATGGAAACAAGATACACTGAGAGGCAGCAGAATCTTGGGAGGTTTTATTAGCACATGGCATCCCCATACCAAGAAAGTCAGGTACTTGACCTGTCCAAACTTGACTGGGAACGAGTTGATTTTGCAAAAATTTTATGAGTCAAAATATTATAGTACCTTGCCCAGACTCTTCCCAGTTGCCCATCCCATCATCACAGAAGTAAGGGAACTGGGAGGTAGTTTCTTGCTGATTGTGATCTTGTCCAAAGGACTTTTTGTTTTTCTAGCTAGTCTATAATTCTCAACATTGCCAATTGATTGGATTTCCAAGAAGCAAGTAGCCTAAGTGATACATATATTTTAAAAAATGAATTCCTTTGGGCTGGGGCAAGGGTGTCATTCTAAAGCAATTAGCTGGAACACTGTGTCAAGTAAAGTCCAAGACTTACTTTTCCAAGGAGATCCAAAATTATGGAGGATTAAAGAATGATGTAACGTTGTAATGTATGAGGAGTTTATTTCCCTCACATATTGTAATACTTAAGTGAGAAGCCCAGGTTGAGGGATGGCTCTGCTTTGGGTGGGCTGTGGTGTGTGGACATCTATCGACTGCTATGGTGTGCAACTGATATACTGCAAAATTTTTGCTTGTCTATATAAAGGTTTTATGCTTTTTAATATTATTCCTCATATATAGCTCTGGATCACTAAATGCCAGCTCCTTTCTTCCTTCCATGTCATCTCTACCAAGTATGTTAAAGATGGCCAGCACCTTTGCTAATAAATTTATGACATTAAAAAAAACTGTTAATTTGCAAATAATGTTTAACTCTGACACTTACTTTTCATTAGAACAATCTCTAGAGTTGTTACTGACTTGGAGCAATGGGTTTTTATACTTACCTGAATGATGTTTAATATATTAATAGAATTTTGTTATTGAATTTAATTTTAAATGTCTTATGAGGTTAGCTGCTGACAACTCTAAATTTTGGCTGAGTTTTAAAAAAGTGACCAATAGTAAATATGCAGATTTTAAGGAACAGGGGAAAAAAATGTTCAACCTCAGAGTCTCTTTATCACTTTTTCAAGACTGTTTTTGATCAATAGCCATCCCATCAAGAATGAGTCCCCAGGAGAATGCTATAATTTTGTTCATTTCAAGCTAAGTCACTGGTGACATTTCTACTGTATTTGTTCTCTCCACGTTATGAATATTTTTTGGTTACCAAAAGAGCATTATAGAACCTTCCCTAACATTTATTTTTTTAAGTCTTTCTCTGGAACAGTTAGCATTTTTCTTTTTCCTAGACTCACTGCACTGATTTTAGATCCATTGAACAGATTGTACTATGATTAAATTGGGTGGGTTCATACTACCATTCTTTAAATGGTAATACATCCTTATAGAATGTATTTTCCAATGTATACATGATCCCCAATATTCAGATGAATAAATAAACTCATCAATTATCTGGACTTTTTGTTTTTCCAACCCAAAATACCAAGTAAAGGCTCTTATCTTGAACACTGTTTTTTTCCCACCACTTACCTAGTAGTTTGTGTCTGTAGACAGAGCTTTTGACAATAAGGGAAATGAAAAACCAGCCTGAAAGGATCATCTAGTTTTCTTGAATTCTGGGCAATGTCCCAAGACTGAAATGAATTGTTCTCCGAGCTGTGGGGAGTAGATGTCTGAAATCGCTCCTTTACAAACTGCAGGAGGCTTGAGACTATGAAACGGCAAAATGTCAACTTGAAGGAAATTAAAGTTTTCAAATACTGAGCTTGACCTGAGAGAAAAGGTTGATTCCTGAGCAACCACTGTGGAGGAAACCACAGCCACAGGGGATCTAAGCGGGAATATTGTCTGGAGCCTAAAGTACCAGAGGCCCCCACACCCGCAGAATGCAAGAAAAAGAGGGAAAAGGACAAACAGGTCTCAGATTCAATGCTACTTGTAGCTGGTCATTTATATTCTAAATGCCATGGAGCCAAGGAAGTGTGGTGAGCCTTGATTCTCATTGCTGATTCGGTCACGTATCACTATGTAAACCCGGGAATCTCAGCCTCTATAAGCCTGATCTGTAAAATGGGGCTGAGAATAGAACCTAATCAGTGAGTGAGCACACAGCAAATGCCCAAAGATAGAACTCTTATTAATCCCATGAACTGCTGTGAGGAATATTTGAGATAAAAGACATGAAATTCCCACAAGGAACATCTAAGATAAAAGATCTGAAGTGCTGTAAAATTTACAGAAATGCTGGACTGGAAAAAACACAAGCTGGAATCAAGACTGCTGGGAGAAATAACAATAACCTCAGATATGCAAATGACACCACCCTTATGGCAGAAAGTGAAGAGGAAGTAAAAAGCCTCTTGAGGAAAGTGAAAGAGGAGAGTGAAAAAGCTGGCTTAAAGCTCAACATTCAGAAAACGAAGATCATGGCATCCAGTCCCAACACTTCATGAGAAATAGATGGGGAAACAGTGGAAACAGTGTCAGACTTTATTTTTGGGGGCTCCAAAATCACTGCAGATGGTGACTGCAGCCATGAAATTAAAAGACGCTTACTCCTTGGAAGAAAAGTTATGACCAACCTAGATAGCATATTCAAAAGCAGAGACATTGCTTTGCCGACTAAGGTCTGTCTAGTCAAGGCTATGGTTTTTCCTGTGGTCATGTTTGGATGTGAGAGTTGGACTGTGAAGAAGGCTGAGCACCAAAGAATCGATGCTTTTGAACTGTGGTGTTGGAGAAGACTCTTGAGAGTCCCCTGGACTGCAAGGAGATCCAACCAGTCCATTCTGAAGGAGATCAGCCCTGGGTGTTCTTTGGAAGGAATAATGCTGCAGCTGAAGCTCCAGTACTTTGGCCACCTCATCGAAGAGTTGACTCATTGGAAAAGACTTTCATGCTGGGAGGGATTGGGGGCAGGAGGAGAAGGGGACAACCGAGGATGAGATGGCTGGATGGCATCACCAACTCGATGGACATGAGTCTGAGTGAACTCTGGGAGTTGGTGATGGACAGGAAGGCCTGGCGTGCTGCGATTCATGGGGTTGCAGAGAGTTGGACATGACTGAGCGACTGAACTGAACTGAAGCAGATTCAAAATATTGCTAGTTTGTTTAATGTTTATTAGACCTACCTCAACAGCTCATCAGAGGTCTAGAAAAAAAAAGAATCTCAAACCATAATGGGAATGAGTATTCCTTCTGTACTGGTACCTAGAACTTATATTTTTAGAAATTTAGAGAAGAAAGTTATTTCTTTGTATGTACCTGATCAGATAGAGAGCTAACACTGTTGGCAGTCATGCTCCACACCTGAATGATTGCCTATTATTTTAATAAAGCACAGATCCATCCCTTGTCCTTGGAATTAAGAAATGCTGGGAAGGAGACAGCAATTGGAGAGTCACATTCCTTAGTTCTTCCTTATCCTGGATTAGATCCCATCCTTCCTAGGTTGTCTGGTCAGTATATGAACCACACTTTGAGCCATTCCAAAGGCTCATGATCTCCTTTCTTACATAAGCCTAGCCAGTTACAAAGACCAGCTTTCTGCCTCTGCAGAAATTGAATTTAGCATAGGGAGAACTGAACCATTGGTTGAGATGGGTTGACTGAAAGTAAAATGAATTCTGCTACTTAAGAAATACTCTTTGGGTAATTCCCTGTCAGTCCAGTGGTGGGACTCTGCAGTCTCACTCCCAAGAGCCCAGGTTCAATCCCTGGTTGGGGAAGTAAGATGCCACAAGCCTCGTGGTGCAACAAAAAGAAAGAAGGCAAGAAAAATTCTTGGCAGGAAAACATTAACTAAATATTGCTAATAACAAAGTGTCTTGTTTGCTGTGGGAGTGTAGAACAGAACAAGAAAAGAGGCTTATCAATTGGAAAGATGCTTTGAGTTCCTTCATAAAAGATGCTTTTAGAATCTGAGAACTTTTGCTTTTGCTACTTGATAGCAATTCTGTCAGAAGACAGACTTTTTCTCAAAGCCTGGCAGTATCATCAACTTACAGCCCAGGGAAAAGAGCATTAGAAACAAGTCCTGTGGATGAAATAACAAGTTATATACAGTTGGCAAAATACATGATATTTTAAAAAATATCCTTGACACTGGGCTCTACCTTTAGATGAAAGGAAATAAGCAATCAATAAGATTCTGTGACAGGAATTCTGAAAATATGCGAGAAATGTTTCTTTTTTCCCTTAAAATGGATAGCTTTGCATGTATATACTATGATTGACATCACTCACATTTATTGAATGACTCTCCATTCTACTCTCATTAATAAATAAAGAGATTTATTCTCTCCATATCTTTGTAAAACACCCATCTGCAAGTCCCTGGGGGAGTCTCAGCAAAGGGGCACAGCCTTTTTCCTTTCTTCAGTTTTATTTTTGGCTGTGCTGAGTCTTCCTCGCTGCACATGGGTTTTCTCTAGTTGCCGTGAGTGGGCACTACTCTTCATTGCAGCGCAAGGGCTTCTCATTGGAGGGGTTTGTCTTGTTGTGGCACACAGGCTTAGTTGCTCCAAGGCATGTGGAATCTTCTCAGACCAGGGATCGAACCCATGTCCCCTGCATTGGCAGGAGGATTCTTAACCACTGAACCACCGGGGAAGTCTGGGGTATAGTAGTTTAATCAACCTAATCCTCAAAAATAACCCCCAAAACCTGAAGCTTCCTTTATGGCTTTTCTTGCCACAAATACAGTGCAGCCCAGCAATGCACAGCTCGGTTAGCTCACTGACTAAGTAACTGGAAAATGGCCCATATTCTGTATAGTGCCTTTTCCTAAAATCCTCCAAAGGGGGAGCCAGATGAAGGGTAGGGAAATGCGGGGCTGTGTGTAAGGAGGGCTCTGCCTCCTGCTTTTCCATCATTCCCCTTCTTCCTGCCAGATCACAGGTGAGGATGGGTAGGTGGATAAAACCATTGACTAGAACATATTTGTATCTGTTCACAAAACACTAAGAAGAGTACACTTGATTATGAATTGCAGTAATTAGCTGTGAGCAGTTCAGTTGATGTTAATGTAACTGCTCTTCCAGGCAGAGGTCAACATTGCCTCATGAATGAGTGACTCAGCAAAGTAAAACTGTGAGTTGTCACTGCTGCAATTCAATGTGACCCTCACCAAAGTGATCAAAAGAAAGAGCTCAACAGGAAAGCAAGGCTGGAGAGTAATCTGGTGGTATAGCACAGGGATTACTATTATTTTATAAGATTTGCGGTACAAACTGCTCATTGTTAACACAGATCCATTCTCCTCTCCTGAGCATGTCCCCTTCCCACCCTAAGACTGCATTTCCCTCTATCCTTTGAGACCAGAGGCCAAGTTTGTGAATGTGTGGATTATGAGTTTGTGGCCATAGGACTCAGTTCTCCAACATGGAATGTGAGTGGAAGTGCTGAGTACGACTCCTGCATCATTCACTTAGATTGAAACTGGTGTTCTGGACCTGACCTCTCTCACTCCTCCCAGTCTGCCCAGGACCCATCTTTGACCATGCAGCTGAAATCAGGACTCTTTTGGGGACCAGTGTGGTTGCAGGGGTAACAAAATGGGAGAGACATGAGTACCTGAGTAGATGTGCAGAGGAAAGCCAGCCTGGACTGCACTGCCCACTTCAGGACCTCCATGTGTGAGGGAAATAAATGCTGGTATTTTCTAATCCACTGTATTTCTGGATCTCTTTGATAAAGCATCTTGGACTTCACCCTGATGCAATACATTGTGCAATATATCTTTCCACAAAAATATAATAATAATATTCATTGTTATAGCTGTATAACAAATTACCATAAACTTAGTGCCATAAAACAAGAGAAAGTTATGATCTCACAGATCTGTAGGTCATGCTTAGGTGAGTTGTCTGCTCAGGGTCTCTCCAGGCTGAAATCAGTGTGTTGGCTGGGGCTCCCATCTCATCTAAGGTTCATGGTCCCCTCTTTCAAGCTCCCGAGTTGTTAATAGAAAGCATTTCCTTACTGCTGCAGACTGAGGTTCTTGTTTTCTTGCTGGTTTTAGGGCAGGTCCATTCGGAGTTCCTGGAGCCTGTCTGCAGGTCCCTGCCACATGGCCCCTCCAGGTAGTTCACAGCACGGTTGTTGTTCCTTTCAAGCCATCAGGAGCTCATCTCTGACTTCTTTCTCAGATTCCTATGATCTGGAGAAAATTGCTTTTGAAGAACTTGCCAGGTACTTGCCTGGTGCTCCAGTGGTTAAGACTGTATGCTTCCAACGAAGGGTGGGGTGGGTTCAATGCCTGGTCAGGGAACTAAGATCCTATATGCCACATGGCCAAAAAAAAAAAAAAGAACTTGCCTGATTAGGGCAGTCTCACCTTGATAACCTTCCTTTCACCATACTAGGTGATATAATAACAGGAGCAATATCTCATCAATTTCAAGTACTTAAAAACAATTTTTGTATTTTTAAAAATTTTTGTATTTTTGTGTATTATATACACAATGGATCTGTTTGTAGGAAACCCATTCACTCCCTCAACAATAAAAGAAGTATTATACTATTTAATTAGCACATATTATTTACATATATAGGTAAAATGAACTTAAAATCTGAAATGTAAAGAATTTAATTTCATTAACATATTTAGATAAACAGCATTATGTAGCAGAAAATGCACAAGCATCAGTGCCAAAGAGAAGAAAGACAGATCTGCCAACTTTGTGTGCTAGGGTTTAGTTTGAATTTCAAATTTTAACTCTATCTTTGGACTTTTAACCTCTCAATAGCCATGTTTAATATGTTTACATTTATTGGTCTCATATCATCTTGTTTGATATGATCATTTCTAATGTTTTCCTTCTTTTCATAATGTTTTGGGTTTTTTTGAAAATATAAATAAATTTTTGCCCACTTTTTTGTGATTTAGAATGTAGACATCTTGTTATTAATTCTCCCAAGGATATGTTTAAATTTTTAATACCCTTTAAAATATATTTCTCTTATTTTTGAATTCAAAAAGGAATCAACATTTTGTATCGTTTCTACATATGATAAGAAATTTTACTCAATTTACTCCTTATTCATTCCTACCTTTGTCAATATAGTTTTCTGCCCAGAATCTATACTATTATATAAAAGCTCTATCTACCCTCAAGGGAGTGGGTTATACAGGGTTTCTATACCAGAGAGTGGGAATTTCAGAATTCTACGTACTAAGAATACTAGTATGTAGTATTAACATATATGTGATACATAATATAAAACTATAATATAATAATGCTTACTTAATAATTATGCTTACTATATGCCAGGAACTTACAAACTACTTTACATGTATTTTATCACTTAATCCTCAAAATAGTATTATGAGAGATAGTATTATATTCCCCATTTCCCAGATTACAGAAGTAATTAAGGCTTAGACAGGTTAAGTAATTTGCTCAAAGTTATGCAACTAGTTAAGCGGCAGGAACTGGCTTATACCCAGCTCAGAGAGCATAGACTTTGGAATTGGACAGACCCGTTACATGCTCCTAGTGCCCTATAATTCTCCTTTATAGCACTTGTCACAGTGCCAATTAAATAATTATTGTGAAATAAGTTGGTTAGGTAGATTACAAATGTCATCAAAGCAACTGCATTTATTTTTGAGTGCATTCAGCAAGAACTAACAGGAAATCTGACTAATAACGGCTTAAACAAATAGAGATCCACCTTCCTCATCTAAAAAAGAAGTGGCTACTGGTAATATTTCAGAGGCTCAACAATATCATGATGTCCCTTTGGCTCTCTTGGGCTTTACTTCATGGGTGGCTGCAGCTCCAGCCATCACATCCAAAACAAAGCTGGAAGAAAGGAAAAGGGATGAAGCTAGCCATATCTGACTCACTTTAGTGGGAAAGCAAACTTACCATTCTGGAGCTTGGCCATAATTGGGTTGCTTACAACTCTAAGCTGCAAGGAAGCCTGAAAGAGTGATATTTTGCACAGTCTATGCTGAGGAAGAAAGTTGTAGTGAATATTTTGTAAGCAAAAATACTTTCTGATATAGGCAGGGCCTGCATCTGTCTTATTTTGTCTTCTGCACCCAGTTCAGTGGTTTCTACACTGTAGGCTCTTAATTACTGTGCATGGATGTTTGCTAAATAATGCATCCAAGGACTTCCCTGGTGGAGTGGATAGGAATGTGCCTGCCAGTGCAGGAGACATGGGCTTCATCCCTGGTCCAGGAAGATTCCACATGCCATGGAGTAACTAAGCCCATGCGCCACAATTACTGAGTCCGCACGCTGGTGAAGTCAACGTGCCCCAGAACCTGTGCTCTACAGCAAAAGAAGCAACCGGGATGAGGAGCCTGCCCATGGAAATGAAGAGTAGCTCCCAGCCACCACAACTAGAGAAAGCCTGAGCAAAAGCAAGAGACCCAGCGCAGCCAAAAATAAATAAATAAGAACAAAAACAATGCATGTGAAATGCTTGGCTACGTGCTTAATGTAAACCGGATAGTTGATTAACGATGACTACTAGTAACTATATTGTTTGTGAGTGCATGCTCAGTTGCTCAGTCATGTCCTACTCTTTGCGACCCCACGGACTGTAAGCCTGCCAGTGTCCTCTGTCGATGGGATTCTCCAGGCAAGAATACTGGAGTGGGTTGCCATTTCCTCCTCCAGGGGATCTTCCCATCCCAGGGAACAAACCCATGTCTCCTGTGTCACCAGCACTCGTAGGCAAATTCTACCACTACGCCACCTGGGAAACCCCAACTACATAGTTTAGTAACCCCAAACTTATATATGTGAGCATCCTGATGGATGCTTTTCAACACCCCACTGATTGATTCAAGATAAGTGCCAACAGCTGATAGCTCTGTTGGGCACATTAGCCACAGGGGCTGGAAGGGGTCTGCTCTGGGTTGAGGAGTAAAGTGAAGTCTAAGTCACTCAGTCATGTCCAACTCTTTGCGACCCCATGTACTATACATTACTTTGCCAACAAAGGTCTGTCTAGTCAAAGCTATGGTCTTTCCAGTAGTCATGTATGAATGTGAGAGTTGTACTATAAAGAAAGCTGAGCGCCAAAGAATTGATGCTTTTGAACTGTGGTGTTAGAGAAGACTCTTGAGAGTCCCTTGGACAGCAAGGAGACCTAACCAGTCAATCCTAAAGGAAATAAGTCCTGAATATTTTTTGGAAGTACTGATGCTGAAGCTGAAATTCTAATACTTTGGCTACCTGATGGGAAGAACTGACTCATTTGAAAAGACCCTGATGCTGGGAAAGACTGAAGGTGAAAGAAGAAGGGGCCGACAGAAGAATGAGATGTTCGGATGGCATCACCGACTCAGTGGACATGAGTTTGAATAAGCTCTGGGAGTTGGTGATGGCCCAGGGAAGCCTGGAGTACTGCAGGCTGCAGGGTCGCAGAGTTGGACATGACTGAGCGACTGAACTGAATACAGTCCATGAATTCTGCAGGCCTGAATACTGGAGTGGGTAGCCATTCCCTTTTCCAGGGGATCTTCCCAACCCAGGGATTGAACCTATTGCTGGAAGAAGTCTGCTCTTTGGTGAGTAAGTGGGAAGCAATGAATCTCCTTCTAGCCCCGTAATGCTTTGCAGGCTAAAAAGGCTGGCCGAAGGGGGATAGCCCTGTAGCCAATGTTCAGCTGCTGCTGCTTAACCTCACTTTACGCAACTAGTGAAAGGGTGGATACTAAAAGTGTTCTTTGGCTAAAATGAAAAAAATCCCTGCCCTGATGGTCACAAGACTTCTCTGTCTAAAGCTGAGGCCGAAAAAGCACCATGTTTTGGGCAACTCTTCAGCAAGCTTACTCGTTTTTGCCTTATTTCTGTATCTTTCCAACTGAGGACCAGATAATAAGGTATATTTAGACTGCCAGGTGAAATATACACTCTAGACTCTGCTCACTGTCTCAGAACTACAGGCTGAGCCCACTGATGTTGCAACAGTGCTGGGAATTGCCAACAAGCTGCTTCCCTCTTTCATTAACAGGCACTGTGTGACTTCGGTGAATATATTACTTTTCTAGAGCTGCCATAACAAAGTGCCACAGGCTGGTGCTTAAACCACAAAGATTAATACCTCATGGTTCTGGAGCTCAGAAGTTCAGGAAAGACGTCAGCAGGTTGATGCCTTCCGAGGGCTGTCGGGAAGGGGCGTGTCCCAGGCTGCTCCCCTAGTTCCTGGCGTTTTGCTGACAGTATCTGGTGTTCCTTGCTTGGTCCTTGTTGGCTTGCAGGAGCATCGCCTTGATCTCTGCCTCCGTCTTCACATGGTGTTCTCCCTGGGGGCCTTGGGCTCTGTGTTCAAATTTCCCCTTTACTGAATGTTACCTCATCTTAACTTGATCATCTGCAAAGTCCCTACTTTCAGATAAAATCAGTTTCACAGGTACTTGGAGTTAGAATTTGACATCTTTTTGTAGGAGACACAGTTCTATCGAACACAATGAGAAACTCATATATATATGTATGTTCCTTTGTTTAAACAAAGACCAATAGTGATCTTTGGATCTCCTACAATGTTAAAATTACTTCCAAGATCCTGTGCAGGATCTATAAAGAATGATTCTATGACCTAGGTTTTTAGGATAACGTTGACTCCATGTAATGTTTTTCTATAAAAGCAATTGATTAAACATAATTAAAAGAGATTTACGTTTTGTGCCCATATGAAATTTCACAGATAAATTAATGACCAAGTCAGGAAAATTAATGATTTTGATTACAGTTACGATTTGTGGTTTATAGCCTCTTTGTGTCAGACGCTGTATTGAGACTTTAACCGTAGTAATACCAGTCTGTATGTGCGTGTGTGTTAGTTGCTCAGCCATGTCCAACTTTTTGTGACCCCATGGGATTGTAGCCTGCCAGGCTCCTCTGTCCATGGAATTTTCCAGGCAAGGATACTGGAGTGGGCCATTCCCTTCTCCACGGGGTCTTCCCAATTCAGGGATCGAACCCTGGTTCTTCTGGATTATAAGCAGATTGTTTATCATCTGAGCCACAAGGGAAGCCCAGCAATCCTGTAATCTGGGTGTTAATAGGCTCATTTTATGGATGAAGAAACAGTCTCAGGATAGTTAGACAACATGCCTAAAGGTCAGGCCCAGTCTGGGAGGGGTGCCTAGAGAATACTAAGCAACCTATATTTAATTTTCAAAACTGTTACAACATGATGCTTTTTTGGATTTCAGAAAATATGATCCCCATACATTTGTGGCTCAAATCAGCTGTACAAATTACAATGGCTGAACATGACAAAATGGAACTCTGGACAAACTAGACTTTTAATAAAAAGAGAAAAATGTGACTCACAGTGCTGAAATGGCACTTCATTGATTTACTGATATCAGTTCCATCAGATACACCCTGGTACACCTGAAGTGAGCTGGCAGTGTTCTATTTCTAACATTATTAAGAAAAATGTGGATTGGTGTTTCAAATAATTCTTCTAACTTTTAAAAATATTATTTTTACCCTTTGAGGGTACTTGTCGGTGAAAATTCAAGAGGCAAAAACTCAAGTCTTGCCTAAGTTACAACTAAGACACTTCAGAAAGAGACAGCCATTATTGAAAGTTCAGTAACAAAAGAGTTTAGCAAAGTGCCATTTGTTTTAAATTACTCTTGTGGTCTAGAAAATGTAGATTTCTCATCAAACCATTTAATTGAAGTCTTCTTAATACCCAGGTTAAGTTACATTAAAGAGAAGACAAAGAATCTCTTTAAATCACTTTGCAGTAATAGGATTTTGTGGTTAAGAACCTAATTTAAAACAAATGGGCTATTGGCTAGATTTAGACATTTTTGTCATACAAATTTCTGCTCCACATCTATTCGCAGTAATGGATTTGGATCTATTATAAAAATGGTCCATTGTTTTGGACATTGTACCCTCGTGTGAGTATAGTAACCAATGAGCAACTTTTGAAAGTATTTGCTATTTGAAAATGGCCTGTTTTTATGATGATAAAATGAAAGAATTTAGTGTAGATGTAAAATCAGCTTTAAGCCAGTACTACCCTTGAGCTTATTTCTCCCTGGGAAGTTCAGATGAAGAAACCTCACATATTCATTCAGCATTTATGTGTTAAATCCCTGACATAAGCCAGGTACAGTTCTAGGTGAGTAAGATGTATCACTGGACAGACTGATCCCTGCCCTGTGGAGTTTACTTCTATTAAGGGGCAGGAGGCGGGGACAGGCATGGGCATGTGTGCTAAGTCACTTCACTCCCGTCTGACTCTTTGCGAGCCTATGGATTGTAGCCAGCCAGGCTCCTCTGCCCATCGGATTCTCCAGGCAAGAATACTGGAGTGGGTTGCCATGCCCTCTTCCAGAGTATCTTCCTCTCCCAGGGATAGAAACCATATCTGCGGCTACTGCGTTGCAGGGGAATTCTTTACTGCTGAGCCATCAGGGAAGCCCTGCAGGGACAGGCAACAAACAATAAAATAATAAGAAAGTCAGAAGTATCAGAATAAAAGTCTGACTAAAATAACCAGAATGAAAAGTGATATGGTGATAGCGCATGAGAAAATGAAAAAAATGACACCAAGACAAGAGGCACTGGGAAGGTTGATAAGTGACATTGTTTTAAATAGCTCGGTGGGGGCAGGCCTCACTGCGAGGGTGACAGTGGAGTCCCAGACTGGAAAAGTTGGAATCAGGGCTCCCGCTAGTTGAAATTGAGCAGAAACTGACAAAGTATCTGGTGCATGTATGTTATCAGCAGTGGTCCAGCTTTGGATGGCGTCGCTGGGCTCCTCCTGGATGAGGAACAATCTGGAGACAAATCACTTAGTCTCATATTTTGCCAAATGTATATAGAAATCACAGGCTTTCACATAGAGGTGGTGGAAACAGGGACGGAGATAAATGGTTTTGAGATGGTTTTATGTCACAGGAGCAAATTATTCGAATCAGTTCAAGACAAAGTGGGGATGTTGAAAATTCACCTTGAATCTTCTGTGGAAGTTGCCTATTGGAGATCAGACCATCTCTCAAGAACTTAGCATTGCCAGATCATTTTTTGGCATTGGAGCAGATTTCTGTTTCTTTGGTTGAGCAGCAGGTAACAGAATTGATTTACATTGAAGGGACACACTGACTACTATTTAGTAAGAGGTTCCCAGGGAACAGAGACTCAGGTCATAGAAGACTCATGTCTCTTGTCTGACTCACTCTGGGGAGGATGATGGTGGAGGGGAATGGCAGGCAAGTGCTATTTTAACATCTCTCTCCCAAGCAAGCATAGTTGAATTTACATAAATTATTTGAAATTATTTAATGTGCTGACACTCTGTGCCTATCAGCCTCAGGTCTTGTATTTATCAGGTACTGTCAGTGTGCCTCCGTCTCTCTCTCTCTGCCTCTCAGAGACTGACCTTCACTTGCTTCTTTTCCACATGGCATTTGATCTTTGTTTACTGTGCAGTAGAGCTGTCCTTACTACGCCATGCAAACAAATATATCCCTGGTATATTTTTCTGTTGGTCTCTTGCATTTAGTTCGATAAAAATGAGTTCATTGAGTCAAGGAAAAAATTCATGCAAAACATTACAATTCAATTCTACACACCTAACTTCATATAGACAACATCCAAACTAAAACAACTGCTGGAGAGAGTGAAAAAATTTATAAGTTCACAATATCATGAAGCTGAAAGACCTTTAGTTTAATTATTAGGATTATTCTGATTACAAATACATAAACTTCTTGGGGGATAAGAAATAAGAAGATTAAGTTGTCTTTTTCTAAGCAACACATTACAAGCTTAACCAAGATTAGTCCAAACAACTAAGATAATACATTAAGATTCCACTTAATTTAAATATTTCAAAAATTGAAGCTAACTCCTCGAAATATCCAAACTTAAAAAAAGGTTTTTGGTTTTTTTGGTGTTAATGATTGTTTTGTATGTTTAATTGCTTACATTCTAAATAACTTTTTTTTTTTGGTGGGAAGGATATTAATAGTTGTAGGAAAAGTGACTGAAATTTAGCTTTTCTCTCCATAGAGTCTCTAAAGTGGAGAGTTTTTCAAATTTTTCCAAAGTAATTTCATGCCCCAAATTTTCATCCTGGCCTCCATGGGAATGCATTAACCCTTCTTCAGTAGACCTTTGAGAAATCTGTGGTTTACATATGGATAGCATGGAGACTTCCCTGACAGTCCATGCTCCCACTGCAGGGACCCAGGTTCAATCCCTGGTGAGGGAACTAAGATTCTGCAAGTCACAGGACAGGAAAAAACAAAAAGAATTAAGACTAAAGATGGGTAGCATGGACTTTATTCCAAATGAAAAAATAAAAGGTTTAAAATGGACTGCTTTCTCCTAGCTGACTGCCAAGTTTCTAATTTTCCACATTTTTTTTTCATGAACAGGATAACCCTTACTAATAACTAATTTCACATATATTTAGCATAAAGTAGTTAAGCCATTCCAATGGATTTAATACAGGGATTAGTTACTAAATAATTTAAAGACTATTTTTTAAAATGAAAATTTAGGAATGAAATAGCTTTCTAAACAGGAGTCTGCTGATATAACCTGAAAAAAATTCCAAGCTGGGTATAACTCTCATGTGGGTAAAGGGAGTGAGTGGGGCATAATCTTACAGAGGAGCACTCACGGCACACAGAAATTCTTCAGAATCCACTGTTGAAAATAACCAAGGGGACCAGAGGTCTAGTAAAGTCTAGAGTGAAATCTGACTCAGGGAAACCAGTGCAAAGGCTGATAATCCACAACCAGGTTTGGAGAATCTGCCAAGCAGTCCTGCCTGCCAGGGAGTTATTTGCAAGAAGAACCATGGAACCTTGTGGATGAATTCACTCAAAGAAGATTGAGGTGTGCTCCCTTAGTCCAAGGACAGTGGGTCGTTGTTAGAGAGGAGGTTAGCAAGATCTACGTTGCTCAGATTCCCTGTGGTCCTTGCTGTATCCGGAGATCAGAGTCCAGGGAGGAAGAGTGTCTGATAAGAAGCTAATCACCAGCATCTTGTAAAATACAGGTTGGGCAGCGCGGCTCCATGGCCTGTAACAGGATACAACCTGAATGCAGGGGAGGGGGCGGGGTAAATTCCTCAGTTCAGCCTGAGGGCGGTTGGCACAGGTTGCAGTGGTTATTTGCCAGAAATGCCATTTGGGTCAGCCACCTGGGATCCCTTGGGCTGTGTTACCTGAGTAAAGAGCAAGCACCACGGCCACCTGGTTGCCGGGTACGACCTCAGCCTGACACCTGAGCAAGTACCTCTGGGGAAGAGGGAGCAGAGGCTCCCACGTGCAGCCAGGAGAATTAAATCCTGGGGTCCCTGAGGTCACACACCCTCTGAGGATTCCTAAGCTATCTCAGGAAGCCCGGGAGGGGGCTGAGCTTCCCATGGTTCATCTGTAAGGACCAGGCCAGATAGCTATTATTTTGTTAAAAATCCCTTGATTAAAAAAAAGTATATATATATATATATATATATAGAGAGAGAGAGAGAGAGAGAGAGAGAGAGAGGGCAGAAGGAGAAGGGGGCGACAGAGGATGAGATGGTTGGATGGCATCATTGACTCAGTGGACGAGAGTTTGAGCAAACTCCAGGGGATAGTGAAGGACAAGGGGGAAGCTGTTCATGGGGGAAGCTGCTGTTCATGGGGTCACAGAGTCGGACATGACTGAGTGAATGAACAACACAACTCCAAGGCTGGTGCGGCTGGGGAAATGCAGGTTACACATGCAAGCGCCTTTTATTCAA
This sequence comes from Ovis canadensis, assembly GCF_042477335.2. Taxonomy (NCBI): domain Eukaryota; kingdom Metazoa; phylum Chordata; class Mammalia; order Artiodactyla; family Bovidae; genus Ovis; species Ovis canadensis. The sequence continues at coordinate 158,490,774 of NC_091247.1, read as the reverse complement.
AAGCCCATTTCTTCTCACTGCTTTCTCCTCTCCATCCCCCACCCCCGCCGCCAACACAATCGCAGCGCTTTAAAAGTGACCATACTTCCTGAGCTTTCACCAAGGATATCAATAAAACCGAGAAAAGGCTTTTGCATTATTTAGTCTAGTTTGGGAGTCATCCTGTGTTTAAAAAACGAAGCAGAATGAAACAAGAAGGATCCATTAAGGTTAATCATTCTATACAGCCATTGTGTGAGAATGAACAACCTCATGGATTCATTCAGGGTCGGTTTCTTGGAGAAGTGAGGTGATATAAACACTAGAGAGGAATATTGCTCTGTTCCGACCAGTGACTGTGAGCCTTCAGTCTCCTCTGTGTAATGTTAGCTCAGGCAGTCATTGTGCGTGTGCACAGGCACACACACACACACACACACACACACACACACACACACCCCTCCATAGGGAGTTATCTAAAGTGGAGCAAGGTCATTGAACAGTACTTTCAGCAGTTCCCCAGGGTATAATCCACAGTTCCATTGCCCTCCTCAGGAGATGACAAAGTAAGTAATAGCCATGAAAACTCTAAGTGCCCATATCTGAATCTCTTGGGCATTGTGAAAAGGGAAGCAGGCCCATGATTCACTCAATTCAAACCATAAAAGCCGTACACCTACCAAGTGGGAGCTGGAAGCAGCTTGGCTTTCTGAGTCAGTCACCCAGGTTGAAATTCACGGTCTCCCCTGTGTGATTCTGGAAAAGAAACTTACCTTCTCTTCCTTATCTGTGAAATGGGAATAATGCTCCTGTGATGCTGTGAAGATGGAATCAGTTCAGTTCAGTCGCTCAGTCATGTCTGACTCTCTGCGACCCCATGAACCACAGCATACCAGGCCTCCCTGTCCATCACCAACTCCCGGAGTCCACCCAAACCCATGTCCATTAAGTCGGTGATGCCATCCAACCATCTCATTCTCTGTCGTCCCCTTCTCCTTCCTCCCTCAATCTTTCCCAGCATCAGGGTCTTTTCAAATGAGTCAGCTGTTCGCATCAGGTGGCCAAAGTACTGGAGTTTCAGCTTCAACATCAGACCTACCAATGAACACCCAGGACTGATCTCCTTTAGATGGAATAGATACGGAAATATATAGAAAGGTGTTTGGTATATGGAAAGCACTCAGTACAGTAGGCTTGCAGTTCTGATTAGGAAGCCGGTGTCTCTCAACCATGAAGCTGGTGTGCAGTTACAGGAAATACAAGAACTCAGCAAAACCAAGTTACCACTGTCCCTAGAAGATCATTCTGGACTCATGCCACCCTCCTGTGTCCCAACCCTTGACCATTTTGTTTCCTTCTGCAACAGGGGATAAGTCATTGGCTCCTCCTACAGCAGCCAAGAGCTGCTGTCAAGGTCATGTTCACTGTGCTAAGTGTCTGGAAGCTGGGCCTCTTAGGAACTGGGCTCCCTTTCTGGAATCTTCCTGTCTTGGGTGCTGTCTCACCTGCTGCTGCTCTGGGGCTGGGGGTAGCTGTCATAGCTGCTTTCTCTTTGATGCTTCTTCCAGTCAGCGTCACTATCAAGTGCCAGCCACTACTGCTGCCAGCTCTGCACCTGGGGCTGGATTTTGAAAAGGCTTAGGAAGGAACAAGGAGGTATCTCCTCTGCCTTGTATTGGGCTGGCCTCTCCTGGGGCTGGGGTTTGGCACTGAGGCCCCTTCTCTGTTCTCGAGGAGGAAAAGGTGTATTTGTAATTAAACCAGAGGGTTTTCCCTGACAATCCAGTGGTTAAGACTCTGCACTCCCACTGCAGGGAGCACAGGTTCAATCCATGGTCAGAAAATTAAGATCCAGCATGGGGGAAAAAGGGACACATAATTAAAATCAAGAAAACTTTGAGATGTTTGCATGCCCTAATCCTCCCTTCCCTAATCTACCAGTTAAAATGCTTTGGAAATTATATCATTTAATCCAAGCAACACTAGAACATGGATATTATTTTCTCCATCTTATACATAACAAAGCTGATGGATAAAACTTTTCACAACTGGTTGGAGGCAGAGACAGGACACAAACCCAAATGTTTTGGCTCCAAAGCCCCTCTGCCTTCCCTAAATTTATAATTACACCCAAAATTCTTGGTAGACAAAGAGTTAGTTCTACAAATATAGCCCCAATTGCTTAATACATCCTAATCCATATAAAGTACTCAATTATGTTTGTTGAATAAATGAATGCATATGAATAAGTGTGGGCTTCCTGTATGGCTCAGACAGTAAAGAATCTGCCTGCAATGCAGGAGACCTGGATTTGATCCCTGGGTGGAAGATCCCCTGGAGAAGGGAATGGCTACCCACTCCAGAATTCTTGCCTGGAGAATTCCATGGACAGAGGAGCCTGGTGGGCTACAGAGCATGGGGTTGCAAAGAGTAGGACACAACTGAGCTACTTTCACTTATGAGTAAGTGTAAGCACAAGGCAATAATCAAAACTCAGTGATAAATAGGAGTTATAGAATTATGTTAGGCAGTTAGTTCTTTCAGTATTATTCATACAACAGCATACAGCAGCCAAGAGCTGCTGTCAAGGTTATGTTCACCACACTAAGTGCCTGGAAATTGGGAATCTGAGGAACAGGCATATTAAATATTGTTCAGTGTTATGCCCCCAGTTCAATAAACAATGGTCAGGTACAGAACATGGGGAACACGTTGTTTATAAATGATGGAGGCTCCAGTTAACTTTGCAGTGCACAGCAGAACAGTTGAGTGTTGGGCATGGGGGCCCACTCAGTCTAGGACACCATGTACATTAAACACCTGAGAGGAGATCAGTATGGCTTTGTGCAAGTCAGCCTGGACTGGAACCAACGGTGAGAACAAACAGGAATCGTAGCAGGCATGCCTGACAAGTGACTTCTGTGGTTAAACACGTTGATATTAAGCAGCGCATGAGAGCTGACACAGAGAATCAGCTAATGTGTTCAACTGTAGGGAGGAAATGAAATATACCTTGGAGGAAGGAGAAAGAAAAGCAGAAAAAAAAAAGCTCAGCGTGTATAAGGGGGGGAAAGTTAATAGATTGCTGTATGAATCAGGAAATGAAATTCTTCCCAAAAGGTCCTGTTCCTCTGTCTACACTACAAAGAATGGACAAATTGGCTGTTAAATTGTAGATTCAACTTTCTTTTTTTCTCCCTTTTTATTCTCCCTAATGAATTACTAGTTTGTAAAGATACCTTAACAACAACTTTAGAAAATACAAAATGTTTTTCTGCCATAAAATCTGCCATAAGAGTTGGATTACAGGCACAAAAGAGCTCAGGCAAAGATCCAGAAATCTTAGTAACATAATATTAAATTAAGAAACAAAACACCATACATCTCTGGTTATTGGCAACTGTATGTCTTAATATTTTACACTATTGTGTGATGTTGCAAACCATTCATAAATTTATCAGTCACTTGCTGCTGCTGTTAAGTTGCTTCAGTCATGTCCGACTCTGTGCGACCCCATAGATGGCAGCCCACTAGGTTCCTCCATTCCTGGGATTTTCCAGGCAAGAACACTGGAGTGGGGTGCCATTGCCTTCTTTGCATCAGTCACTTAGTATTTACTAAATCTTACTAAGTAAGTATAAAGCTGAGGACAATGTGGCACTGTCCTGGCTTCAAGGAGCTCATACCTATTAGGGGATATAATTATATTAATATATCTTATTACAATAAGATATATATAACTGCTCTGAAAGCACACTGCCTGGGAGATGGTTAGGGGCTGTAAGGTTTCCCCTTATAGGGAGAGGAGTCTACCTATGGGTTACATCTTGATTAATAAGTAACAAAAGAAGAGAGTGTGGCAGGTCCAAGCACAGGGAACAACTCTGTGAAGACTTGGCAGCCTGCTTGAATAGTATAAATTCTATAAGGGTAGATTCAGACAATATGAGGCATGGAGATTATATACTTGGGGGAATCCTTTTTAATAAAAATGGTAAAAATTTATAATATAAAATTATTTATTAAAGTGAAGATGTATTTAGAAAGAGACAACAGATGACAACTTATATCTGTAAAAGCTGACAGATACTGCAAAGCTCACAAAATCAAGGGAAACAATATTGAATAATATTCAATAATACCAAAGGAATATTATTGAATGAACTAGCTGTCTAACAGAACTCTGTAATATTTTTTCCTATCATTTTGGACGAGTTTACACTCTTTGATAGCCTCTTCATATGGCAACAATTTTGCAATATGGTATGTATTGAAAAAAAGAAAGATAATCCATTAACTTTCCTGTGATAGTTGATAAAATTTGATTTTTCTTATTATCAGTTTAGAAAAAATATGTTTCAAGTTTACAACTCTTTGTTGCTAATGCCATGTTAAATTTTTAGGAGTGTTTTCAAATTTGGGGAAACAGTGTCAAGATACTTTTATGTAAAGCTGTAAGATTTTGCATCTTTTTGGCTCATCTTCAGTTTTCTTTGAATTAATGATATTTATCATCTGGTTATTAATAATCTTTTCATTATGGTGATATATCATGTGTTTTATATCATCTTCCTCATTGCTAGTTATTTTGTGTCATCAGCAAGAAATTTAATATTTTTTCCATTATATTCACATGCTTCACTCCACTTTAATTAATTAGATTATCAAACAATATCCATGAGACTTTTTATTACTTTGATTCAAAATTTATCTCTTTCTGTGAATTAGTTTTCAGTTTCACAATAATTTCTACAGATTTTACCACTCACTCAGTTTTATCATGTTTCATATTTCATTAATTTTATCTGCATATTTTATATTTCTTTATAAATAAATTGAATTATGATAAAAGGAAGTACCCGTCATATATATCCAAATCAGGAATCTGCAATTTCTCCCTAGTTTTATTGAAATGTTTATATAACAACTGCCAAACTACAACCAAACTGTCTTTTTGAGTCTTTTAAATTTAAGCAAACTTTTTGCATCTTACTTGTGTCCCTGTTGCAAATCCCAAACAGCTTCATAATGTGGATAACATAACAGTAGATCACACTATTATATCCGGACTGAAAAAAGTCCAAATTGGTTTTATGGGTTTAGAACTCTATTTAGATGAACCAGAAAGCATATAGCTTTTAGAAAGTGCCAAGGTAATCAATCACCTCAGGAATGGTGGGGCCAGTTTTTTCTCCAGCAGGATTAAGGAATGAGCTGCACATGACACATATTCTGCAAACTTACTAATGATCAGTAATAAGATCTTCAAACATTTTATAACAGCTGTGTCGTCACAATGTTTGTGATTTTGCCTAGTGGCAGGTTGCAACTGAACAGATTTGTTTTACTTTGTTAAATTAAGTCACACACAAATGCTTTTCAGGTGGTTAAGTAAAGTTAAATACAAATATGTAATATTTATTCCACACAAGTATATTCTATTATATCCCAACTGAAACTAATGCCAAGTGAGTTTTTCCTTAGCTGAATCTCCAAAATGCTGATGGCCGTTCTAGTGCCAGTCAATACAAGGGATTGTTGATGGAAATAACTGATAAACCAACCAATGATAAGAATAAACCAGGAGTTTTATTTGAGCCAAACTGAAGACAGTAAGTGTTTGAATTGTGTTCTGCCAGACTACAAAATAGAGGAGGCTTAGAAAGGCAAACACTGCAAAATGATTAAGTCGTTTGCTAAGAATTAGGACTGAAGCTGACGAGAAGTAAGGGTGCTTGTTACAGGAAGGATTGGTTGGGGTGTAAATTGCCTGCATAGTTACAGGGGGAGAACTTGAGACCATAAGCTTGCAGCTGGCAGCTGCTTATAGATACTGTTTTGAGAATGACTGGTAGTATCCTTGAGTCTGATATAGTTCAGAAAATTTAAGTTCTCAGTGGTGCAGGAATGTGTCTGAAACCACAGTCACTATGGTCATCTGTCTCCATTCTGGATGCCTGAACCACAGTTATTCCATTCTTATTTTTAAACGTGTTCATTTTTTTTAATGGTTAAAGCAGCTGTACAATGCATGTTTGACCAGCCATAAGACAAGCTGTCCTGGTTAGCATCAAGTTGAAGTTAAACCAAAAATAAGCCAGACTGACTTGCCCATACCTCACTTTCACTTCTTCCCTGAGAAGGCCTGGGAATAGCAACATTCCCAAAGGAATGAGCACCCTCAGTGTGCAGATCTTGGTTTGTCAATACATTTGCAGGTTTGGAGCAGGGCCATTTTAAGATTGGAAATTTAAAATATTGTTATTTTAGAAAACAAGAGATTCCGAGGACGTGTCAAGATTCACACAGACAAACTTAAAGGGGTGCCCACTGGCTAAATCTGGAACAACTTTAGATCAAAATAAAGCATGATAATAGCAGATTACTGCTTACTGAATAACGATTATGAATTCACACCAATATATGTTAACTAGTGAATGATAAATGGGGAGAAGAGAAAGCTCTTAGTTGGTAAAATACCAACTAATACATGAAGAAAGAATGAGCAAATTAGACACTCATCTTTGGGCAACCATTACAATAATAGCTCAAGTCATTAATGAATGCCAAAACTAATGGTTGAAATATGTGTGCACGTCCAGATTCTCTACATGAACAGATCCTGTTTCCAGGTGTTCTGTGCACATAGGGTGACAGCCTTTGGCTGTGATACCCTTCCTTACATTAATGGTGTTGCTATCTTGTACCCTTTACCTGAGATAAACTCTAGATTTGTAAGCATTGCCAAAATAAATAGATAAATAAATAAAACGAATGGTTGAAAGAACAGGAAATTCACATAGTCTTAAAATAATTCTCCATAAGACATTAATTGCAAAGGGGAAAGAGTAACTTTAGACTAGAGAAACCCAATAATCACCACCTCAATCATGATCAAAGTTAACATCAGCAGTAGTAGGACAAATGGAAATCATGTACTATCCAAGAGGATGCAATGAGAACACAGCATTACTTCTGTGATGTTCCTGCTAAAAATGCAAAAGCTGACTCTAGTCATAAGGGAAATAGCAGATGAACCTAAGCTGAGGGAAATTTTACAGAATAACTAGCCTGTAATTTTCAAAAACATCAATGTCAAGAAAAGAGTAAGGAAGAGTTCCAGACTGAAGGAATCTAAAAAGATTTCAAAGGAAATGCAATACAAGGCAACTAATAAGGTATTAACTTCCAAAATATACAAACAGCTCATACAATTCAATATCAAAAAAAAAACCCCAACCAAATCGAAGAATGGGAGGAAGATGTAGATAGACGTTTCTCCAAAGACATACAGATGGCCAACAAGCACACGAAAAGATGCTTAGTATCACTAATTATTAAAGAATTGCAAACCAAAACTACGATGAGGTATCACCTCACACCAGTCAGAATGACCATCTTCAAAAAGTCTGCAAATAGTAAATACTGGAGAGGGTGTGGAGAAAAGGGAACCCTCCTGCACTGTTGGTGGGAATGGAAACTGGTACAGGCACTGTGGAGAACAATGTGGAGGTTCCTTCAAAAACTAAGAACAGCATCACCCTATGATCCAGCATTTCCATTCCCCTGCACATATCCAGAAAAGACAAAAACTCTAATTCAAAAAGGTCCATGTACCCCAGTGTTCATAGCTGCACTCTTTACAATAGCCGAGACATGGAAACAATCTAAATATCCACCAACAGATGAATGGATAAAGATGTGGGGTGTGTGTGTGTGTGTGTGTGTGTGTGTGTGTGTGTATAGAATATTACTATCACTTACCATAAAAGGAATGAAATGATGCCATCTGGAGCAACATGGATGGACCTAGAGATTATCATATTAAGTGAAGTAAATCAAAGACAAGTCTCATATGATGTCACTTGTGTGGAATCTGTGACACAAATGAACTTACTTGCAGAACAGAAATAGACTCACAGACATAGAGCACAAACTTATGGTTACCAAAGGGGAAACGTGTAAGACAGGATAAATTGGGAGCACCAGAGTAACAGATACACACTACTATATATTAAGTAGATAAACAGCAAGGGCCTACTGTAGCACAGAAAACTATATTCAATATCTTTTATAACCTATGATGGAAAAGAATCTGTTAAAGAATAGATATATCTATATGTGTAGAACTGGGTCACTTTGCTGTCCACCCAAAACTAGCACAACATTGTGGATCAACGATACTTCAATTTGAAAAAAAGAGATTCCCTAGGGCTTCCCTGGTGGCTCAGTGGTAAAGAATCCGCCTGCCAATGCAGGAGACACAGGTTCCATCCCTGACCTGGGGAAGTCCCACATGCTATGAGGCAACTAAGCCCATGCACCAACACTACAAGCCTCTGCTTAGAGCCCAGTAGCTGCAGCTGATGAGCCCATGTGCTGCAGCTATTGAACTCCACGCACATAGAGCCTGTGCTCTACAATAAGAGAAGCTGCCGCAATGAGAAGCCCACACACCACAGAGAAAAGTCATCACTCGCCGTGACTAGAGAAAAGTCTGTACAGCAATGAAGACCCAGCAAAGCCAAAGATAAATAGATACAATTAAAAAAGAGAAAGAGAGATTCCCAAAGAAAGTAAATGTGGTACATCGCCCTACATTCTCTATAAAATCACATAATTGGCAATAGCCAAGTGTAGTTTTGAAATTTTGCTATCACTTTTAAATTATTAAAAATATCTACCCAATTACATGAACACAGAGCTATGACCCTGCCATGAACTCAAGAAACACCTGTACTTGTAGGGTCTTTATGCTTAAGCTTAATTAGCTTCATGATAAATTTGTATCTGCCTGTGAGTACATGAAGGTGGGATGCATTCCTAAAATAAAAGCACTAACTAAATCAATAGACATGGGTTATTATAGCATAAACTTGCGGGAGTATTTTCCCAGTATCATCTCCCAGCTGTTTGTCTTTATTTGTCTTCAGATCTCTTCAGTCATGATGTGTCTCCAACCTAAGCATCTTCCAGCTTAAATAATACATAGTTAATCCTCCTGGTCTGCACTAGTATTTATAGTGCTTCTCAAATGTCAGCAGACTTTCACTGAGCCCTAATTATCTGATGACTGCTACTCTTTTTTACCCTAGATCTCCTTGAGGATGTCTTGAATCTGCGTTTTATATTGTAAGATCTCCCTTATATGTGGAAGTTAAAAAAAGCCAAACTCAGAATAGATTAGTGGTTGCCAGGGGCAGGGGAAATGAGAAGATGTTGGTCAAAAGGTTTGAACTTCCAGTTATAAGTAGAATAAGTTCTAGGAATCTTATTATAGCACAGTGACTACTGTTAACAATATTATGTTATATACTCGAAAGTTGCTAACAGAATAGATCTTCAAAGCTCTCTCAATAATGACAACAACAAAAACAAAATGGTAATTATGTGAGGTCAAGGATGCGTCAACTAATCTTACTGCAGCTGTCATTCCACAATATACATATGTGTCAATTCATCACAAGGTACACCTTAAAAAAGTTTGCTTGAGATTTGCTAAAGAATAGATCTTAAATGTTCTCTCTTTCTCTCTCACACACACACACACATCGTAACATGTCAAGTGATGAGAAGCAAAGAAGATGCTTCCTCTCTAGCTGGGATGGCTTGGGAGGATGGTCCGGGGAAGTAGCAGACATGATTGACTGCCTGTATGACCATTTACTCCATAGCAGGCTTGCTGGTTGCTTCCCCTTAGAACTTCTTTCTTGGTAGCAAAGCCCTGGACAATGTCTCAGGCTAAAAATGACATTTGTCAGCCTCCTTTGCAATGTGAGAAGAAATCTTACTGGGACCTCGGGGCAGTCTCTTTAGAAGAGAGAGATTGGACCCTTCTATTGGTGGCTGAGAGGTTAAAGCATCTGCCTCCAATGCAGGAGACCTGGGTTCAATCCCTGGGTCAGGAAGATCCCCTGGAGAAGGAAATGGCAACCCACTCCAGTATTCTTGCCTGGAGAATCCCATGGACGGAGGAGCCTGGTAGGCTACAGTTCACGGGGTCGCAAAGAGTCGGACACGACTGAGCAACTTCACCTCACCTCACCTCACCTCACCTCATTTCATTTTTACCCTATTGCCTAGAGTGAAGATGTGGCTGAACTGTGGCCTGAAAGCCTCAGACAGAAGAGCAGAAAGTTTAGGAGGAGCTCAGACCCCCTTATCACTTTGTGGAGCTAATACAACTGTCCTGGATTGTTTGCTTTTGTATTTCTTTGTGTAATTAAACTACACTTGAGTTGATGAATGCCTGGGAAGCAATTTCATTTAAACCATGAGCAAGTGAAAAGTCAGAAAAAAGAGTCAAAAGTAAGGAGAAAAATCACCAAAAAGTGGTGACTTCAGAAACCAAGGGGATAGAACTTTAAGAAGGGATAATTGCTGGAAACAGTATGGAGTTTCCTTTAAAACTAAAAATAGAGCTACTATATATGATCCAGCATTCCCACTCTTGGACATATATCCTGCGAAAACTCTAATTTGAAAAGATATATGCACCCCTATGTTCATAGTAGCACTATTTACAATAGTCAAGACATAGACACAACCTAAATGTCCATCGGCAGATGAATGGATAAAGGTGACACAGTGTATAATTGCGGTGGAATATTACTCAGCCATAAAAAGAATGAAATAACGCCATTTACAGCAGCATGAATGGACCGAGAGATGATAATACTAAGTAAAGCAAGTCAGACAGAGCAGGATAAGTATCATGCGATATCACTTATACGTGGAATCTAAAAACTGATACAAATGAACTTATTTACAAAACAGACACAGTCCCACAGACTTCAAAACAAACTTATGATTACCAAAGGGGAAGTGGGGGAAGGATAAATTAGGAGTTTGGAACTGCAGATACAAACTACTGTATATAAAACAGATAAATAACAAAGACATATATATAACACAGGGAACTATACTCTATATCTTATAATAACCTACAAGGGAAAAGAATCTGAAAAAGAATATATATATATTTCTATATTTCTATATTATATTAACTATACTTCAATAAAAAGTGATTAAAAATTTTAGAGAGGATCATTTAGTAAATATTTAAGTTATTGCACTTTTGACTCTAAAAAGGAAGGGTAATTGCTATAGAGAAGAGACTGTGGGGTTTAGCAGTGTGGGGTTCATGGATGCCCTTGAAGAGCACTGCTCTAGTAAATAAATGAGGTGGAGGCTTCTAACATTGGATCGAGGACCCTGGGAGTGTTGATTACTTTGGTGGTTCTCAAATCTTAGAGCAACTTTTTAAAAAATTTTATATTGGAGTATAGTTGACTTACAATGTTAGTTTCTGATATATAGTGCAGTGATTCAGTTATACATACACATGTATCCATTCTTTTTCAGATCATTTTCCCATATAAGTTATTACATAATATTGAGTAATGTCCCTGTGCCATACAGTAGGTCCTTGTTGATTATCTATTTTATATACAGTGGTGTGCAACTTTGTTTTAAAAGAAAAAAATGACAGTTTGCCACACACCTTTTATAAATTCAGGGGCTGAGTCTCAGAAGGCTGCTTTTTAAACAAGGACTTGGGTGAGTCTGGTGTGAGTTGTTCATAAACCATACCTTAAGGAGCATGGAGGTACTCTCGCCATGAATTGTTTATGAAAGGAAGAAGGAGGGTAGCAAACTTGAAGACAGGCAAGGTTGATGGAAGGCATTTATGTTGGGGAAGACCCAAGCATTATTGAAAGGATGAAGGAGAGACAGAAATACAGAAGGTAACACAGGTGATCACTGGTAGCACAAGGTCCTGGAGAAGAACATAGCTGGGAAAGGACAACAGATTCTCCAAGGCATAAAAGAAACAGATAAGGAGGGTTAAGCTATCTACCCTAAACCACTTGCAGCTAGATTTTCTGTGCTTTCTCGTAGCCTGCTCTTTCTGCTTTCTCTGTCCAGCTGGAGGTGAGGACATTTCTCTTCTGGAAATCCTGAATGATTCTGTCCAATGGTCCACTCCTTAATAAACAAACAAAATGGATCAGATGACACAAGTAGAAACTAACAGAGGATTTTGATTCAATGGAAAAAAATTCCATTAACCCATTAGATTAAGATCCTTTTCATCTTTACAATAAGATGGGCTACCTCCAGAGGATGTGAATGTCTCATTTCAGGAGATTTCAAGCAGAGGCTGCAAAATATTGTAGCACAATTGATGTGCTGGATATGTGCTTGAACTAGACAAGCTTGCATTCTTCTTTGGCTCTGAGATTCTAGGATTTTGATAATATTGGACTGGAAGACCCTCCATAGGGGAGAGAAAAACATAAGTAGGGAAGAGAGCTGGGAATAAATCGGGAACTACAGACAGCATAAGAATACTGGGGTAGAATAAAAATAGAAGATAGAAGGACAGCATTCAAAGTAGGTTTTACCTTTTATATGATTTTTGCCTTAGGTTGGCTCAATATTTCCTTAACCCCCAGCTATGTGATGGTGCCAGAGTTTGATGTAAATTCCAAGTCAAAACTTGAAAGTGACTCAGGCTGTGTCTATGCCTCAGTCTTGCAGTGAAGAGAATTTTCAGTCCATCACTGAGGCCAATCCTGATGTTTTCAAGGTGAATGAATTATTACATAAGGCATGAAAAAGGTGATCAAATGCTGCTGGCTTTCAGACTCTCAGCTCTTTATGGGTATAAATGGCAGGAACAATTATTAACAGCCGCTGTATTAAATCTTGGCAGAGAGTAGAGATTATTTGGGGGAGGGAGAATTTTTTTTCTAAAAAATAAAGTAATTTATTTAGTGACTCATGTTGATTAATGTGTTGTTTTTTCCATGAGTCGAATATGTAGGGTTGATTACTGCTAAGTAAAAGGCTAAATGCAAATAAGAGGTAAAAAATAAAAACAAAGAGGAGCTATGCTCATTGTGAAAGACAAAGCTGAGTATTAATAACTATATTAATTGACATGAATAATGCATCAAGAAAAAAGGCTGATTAATATAATGATAAACTGAAATTACATGATAGTCTCTTCAAAGCATTCTACAAATTTCACAGACACTCTTTTAGGCACATACCTCCCCAGAGCCATCAATTTCCAGTTCCAAATGGAAAAACAAGTATAGGTAGATTGATGTTTGATGATAGGCATGTAGGTGATGAGTAGCAGAAATCCAAGCTCAGAAGAGTTCAACTGCTGTTCTGGCTAATCCTTTGATGTCAGTTTGTATCTTACACTCTTTTCAGAAAGGATTGTACCGTTAGAAGTATAGCAAACATTCGGCTGAAATAAGAGTGATGGAAATACTTGAAATGACTTCATAGCATCTGACTGACCAAAGGCGATGATTTCCTGGGGGAATGGCTTGTTGGGGTAGTGCTGGAAATGCTTAACTAGATTTCTCTCCCATCATTAATGGTGTGAAGCACAGGTACATAATGAGTATGGTTGGACCCAATCTATTTTATGCACCCATGCCTGACATTAGAACAAGGGATTCAGTTGCTATTTTAGAATGTAATTCAAAGTCTTCAGTATACTCCTCTGTCTTGATGGATTTCAAACATCCCTAGAAACCTTGAGGGGGCCATTGATGAACTTCTTAGAGCAAATGAGTGTACCTTAGAACAAGTCCAATAAGTTCCTTTGTGGATTATAGACTGTTGTGCAGTGGTGGCTAAACAGCAGAGTTTGAAATAAGTGTACAGGAGACAAACTCGTAAAATCAGCCCAGAAGAATATGGCCCCAAAACTTTACTGCTAGGCTAGGATAAAAAGCTATCCAATATCTAAAATAAATACTGTTTGGAAATAACTATGTCAGCAGTAGGCAAGAGAGAGGGGATCTAGAGTATGTATTAATATCTTTCTAATCTAGAAGACAGCTGTCTTACAGAGTGCAGAGTACATTCAGCATAGAATAGATTCTTTATTTGATTGGAAAGCAGGATATGCAAGGAAAAGTAACAAACACACATCAAACATACATATACACACACATATATATAGTATTATATTTTACCATTACCATTAGAAAGTAATGGCTCTGAAAGATTTTAAAAAGAAAGAGCCTATTGTTTTGATATTACCTTAAATCTTGAAGATTTGTTGTTGTTCAGACACTCAGTCATGTCCGATTCTTTGTGACCCCATGGACTGCAGCACACCAGACTTCCCTGTCCTTCACCATCTCCCGGAGCTTGCTCACACTCATGTCCATTGAGTCGGTGATGCCATTCAACCATCTCATCCTCTGTTGTCCCCTTCTCCTCCCGCCTTCAATCTTTCCCAGCATCAGGGTCTTTTCCAATGAGTCAGTTCTTTGCATCAGGTGGCCAAAGTATTGGAGCTTCAGCTTCAGCATCAGTCCTTCCAATGAATATTCAGGATTAATTTCCTTTAGGATTGACTGGTTGGATCGCCTTCCTTGTAGTCCAAGGGACTCTCAAGAGTCTTCTCCAACACCACAGTTCAAAAGCATAATTTCTTTGATACTCAGCCTTCTTTATGGCCCAACTCTCACTTCTATACATACTGGAAAACTATATAGACCTTGTCAGCAAAGCAATGTCTCTGCTTTTTAATATGCTGTCTATGTTTGTCATAGCTTTTCTTACAAGAAACAAGTGTCTTTTAATTCCATGGCTGCAGTTACCATCTGCAGTGATTTTGGAGCCCAAGAAAATAAAGTCTCTCACTGTTTCCATTGTTTCCCCATCTATTTGCCATGAAGTGATGGGACTAAGCCATGATCTTAGTTTTTTGAATGTTGAGTTTTAAGCCAACTTTTTCACTCTCCTCTTTCACTTTCATCAAGAGGCTCTTCGCTTTCTGCCATAAGGGTGGTATCATCTGCATATCTGAGGTTGTTGATATTTCTCCCCGCAATCCTGATTCCAGCTTGTGCTTCATCAGCCTGGCACTTTGCATGATGTACCCTGCATAGAAGTTAAATAACAGGGTGTCAATATACTGCTTTCCCAATTAACGTACCTCTTTCCCAATTTTGAACCAGTATGTTGTTCCATATCTGGTTCTCATTGTTGCTTCTTGACCTGCATACAGGTTTCTCAGGAGGCAAGTTAGGTGGTCTGGTATTCCCATCTCTTTCTGAATTTTCCACAGTTTGTTGTGATCCACAGAGTCAAAGGCTTTAGCATAGTCAATGAAGCAGAAGTAGATGTTTTTCTGGAGTTCTCTTGCTTTTTCTATGATCCAACAGATGTTGGCAAATTGATCTCTGGTTCCTCTGCCTTTTCTAAATCCAGGTTGAACATCTTCATTTACGTGCTGTTGAAGCCTACCTTGGAGAATTTTGAGCGTTGCTTTGCGAGCATGTGAGATGAGTGCAATTGAATGGTAGTTTGAACATATTTTGGCATTGCCTTTCTTTGGGATTGAAATGAAAACTGACCTTTTCCAGTCCTGTGGCCACTGCTGAGTTTTTCAAATTTGCTGGCATATTGAGTACAGCACTTTCACAGCATTGTCTTATAGGATTTGAAATAGCTCAGCTGGAATTCCATTACCTCCACTAGTTTTGTTTGTAGTGATGCTTCCTAAGGCCCACTTGACTTCACACTCCAGGGTATATCTACATCTATATATGTCCTCAAAGCTAAATATGTGTTTCCCATCTTCTAATTCTATGTATATATGTGTGTGTGTGTAGTTAGGATTAGAAGATGGAAAATTTGGAAGAAAAGCAGATTCGGCTTTATTTCCTTTCTCTGATCTTTCCAGATGAGGTTAAACACTCCAATTAAGTGCCTACACATCTTTTTTTTTTTACCAAACATATATCACATTTTATTGCTACTGCTTCTTAAATTGTGATTTTCCTGTTAAACTCAAATGGTCTGAGGACACCATCCTCTCACTAAGCACCCAGGAAAGACTGGAACATTTGAGTGCTCGATGCATATTTGTTAAGTTAATGAATGAACGGGCAATGGGAAGCCATCAGTGGCCTCTGCATTAGGGAGGCATGTGATTTAGGAGAGTCGTGGAGCAGTGAAATTGTAGGATACCTGGGCAATGAGACTGGGGCATTCCTTACCCATTTATCAGTGGCTGTGCTATAATCTCACTTGGATTTAAACCACTGATTATTATGGTGTCACTTTGGAGACTGTGGTATCTTGAGTTGAGAAAGCTGTAAGGCATACTGCTTCTAGCCCTTCCATCACTGGAGAATTTTATTGTGTTCCTACTTCGGTCTTAAAACTGCAGAGGAGGAAACTTTTTAAATTTTATTGATATATAATTGATTTACAACATTGTGATAATTTCTGCTGTACAGCAAAGTGATTCAGTTATGCCAATATACACATATCTTTTCCATATTCTTTTCTGTTATGGTTATCACAGGATATTGACTACAGTCCCCTGTGCAATACAGTAGGAACTTGCTGTTTATTCATCCTATATATGATGGATATATATTTTTGCATCTGCTAATCTTCAATTCCCAATTCATCCCTCCTCGACAACCCCTCTCCCTCACAGAGGAAGAAATTGAATCTTAAAGGAGTTTGTGGTTTTCATGAGGTTACACCGTTTGAAGGAGCAAAGCTGAAACTGGATCCCAAGTTCCCAAATTCCTATTCTTCCTGCTTGTCCTGCAGCTCTTTAGAAAGATCCATCTTGTATAGTTATTTAGGATGAATTTAAGGAGGAGATATTGTAATTAAGGAAGGGATTATCTCTAGATTGATATATTAAGGATTGTGTAAAGATAATTATATTGTGAATGAAAAGAAAGTAATGTCTCTGAGAGACTTTAAAAAGAAAGAGCTTATTGTTTTTTTATTAGGTTAAATCTTGAAGAGAGTAAAATGAGTGAAACTGCTAATTCCTGAGCATTCATCACGTGCTGATAAATGTGAGTCAAGAAGATGATGTTTTGCACCCAAACAATAATAACAGAAAGCATAACAATACCTAATAATAAATATGGAATTCTCTGCTGAGCAAAAGGTTTAGAATGGAGACTCTAGGAGGAGAAAAGTGGAGACAGGGGTTTCTGTAGGATGGGCAGAAATGCCAAGATATTTATTTAGAAAGGGTGAAAAAAGTGTCACTAATTGCTATTGTCAAAGATGCCCTGAATAACACAGCCCACTGACAAAGTATGAGTCCCCAAGTTAAATGTTAAACAGGTCCCCAAAGCTAAATATGTGTCCCCTAGGCAAATATTTATAGACGTCTACTGTCCAAAAGTAATGAAATACACATCTCTGAAATTTATTAACAATTTAATAAGTTTAATATAAATGTTTTAACAGTGCCTGATAACAGTTTCAGTCCAATTTATTAAACAGATATTTGTTGATCATATATTATGTGCTTGGCACTTAAATACTATCATTTTATCACCATCATCATTAATATTATTAGCATTATTTCATATTTGTTTAGGCAACTTAAAACAGATAATATAAAAAAGGTGCAAATAGATACTGTATTGGCTTTATTTCTAACAATGGAAAAAAATTTCTTCTGAATATTGGAAAATCAACAGTGGGCTGTTATATCTGTACCCTAAATCACATCAGGGTCCAGAGAAAAAAAAATTAAGCTACCACTTTCAAAGTGACACTGCCATTAAATCAGCTATTACCAGGAAAATACATTCTTGACATACCTCCCTGATGATTCTATCTGCCAAAAGGCAAGGAAAGCAGTGAAGGGGAAAAAATTGCTACTTTGGATCTAATCATAACCTCCATGAAAGAATTTGTCGATTAAGTGCTAGAACCTTGGGAAAATAAAATGATGCGGTATAATATTTTGTGATAGTCAGGGAGAAGAAAACTAGACATGTATCAGATTACATTTTATTCCATGATAATCATTATTTTTATTACAAACTAAGTGTTCAGAGCAGATAAATTTTAAAAATGTAGACAATTACAAAGGAATACATAGAGTAGTAATCTAGAGAAAACACCGTTAACATTTTGCTGTACACTCCTGACTTTTTAATACCTGCATTACGTTGCTCTTGTTATGCAATTTGTGTTATGCTTTACGTAAAATTTTATACCCTGCTTTCATCTATTAACAATACATCATAAACAGTTTCCCATTTTATTACATGTTCTACTGAGGCATTATTTTAATGTCTACATGATACACTATTAAAAGAAAATACTGAGTTAATTTTCTTCAGCCCTACGTACTAGACAGTTCATAATGAAGGCATTACTGGAGTCTCTGTTAAAGCTCATGTCAGACATCATGTTAACACTTTTAGGATCTCTATTTATATTAAGATTTAGGGAAAATAATTAACTTGCCCAAGGCTCTGAAGGTAAGAATTTTAAGATTCAAATTTGAATCTAGCTCCTTTAAAACTGGGCTTCCCTGGTGGCTCAAATGGTAAAGAATCTGCCTGCAATGCAGGAGACCTGGGTTTGATCCCTGGGTTGGGAAGTTCCCCTGGAGAAGGGAAAGGCAACCCACTCCAGTATTCTTACCTGGAAAATTCCAGGGACAGAAGATCCTGCTGGGCTACTGTCCATAGGGTCACAGAGTCAGACATGACTGAGCACTGTGCTTTTAACAGCTACATTATGGTATTTCTCCTATTATAGAAATTTATCAAGATTGACTTACTCCAATCTCCTGTTGTTTAACTTCTAAAGGATTTCCAGTTTCAGGCAATTACAAATAATACTGTCTTTAACAACTTTGGTCATATAGTTTTATAAATATCCATTGTTATTGCCTTAAGATAAAGCTATTAAGAAATAAAATTGCTGGATGAAAGAATATGAATGATCTAAAGATGCTTGATATAGTTAAAATACATTTGCCAATTTGATAAAAAATGTACTTTTGTTTAAATTTATATTTCTTAAATTACTTGTGGGGCTTTAGATTACTTTAAAAATACATGATAATGTTTTTGGCATAGTTTCTACTGACTTTTACACTTTTATTATTGATTTACAAAAACTCTTTACATATTAATAATAGTCAATTTTTTCATAAAATTTTCAAGCTTTTCCTCTAAAAATTAGCCTTAAAATTTTATTTATGGTCTCTTTTTATGTTTGCGACTTTAAACTTTAGTAATATATCAGTATTTTCCACAATTGTTTTCTGTTTGTATTGTGATGAGAAAGGCTTTGCATTCTCTGAGTTCAGACACATATTTAATCCTATTTTTGAGCAAATATAAAGACTTTCTTTTAAAAATTGAATCTAGTTTTTAGCTATGTCAATCTTACAAATTTTAAAATATGTGACCTGTAAATTAAATTATACACAGCACTCTAGGGTTGAAGAGAATTGATTTACATGTTCTGACTTCCTTGTACATTTTACTGTTTGTTAGTGGCTGGTGAAACATAATTAGGTTATATTGTTGTTTAGAGACAGATCATATTCACATCATTCATTTGTCTTTGAGAAACAAGCATTGCCTACAAAGCAACTCTAATTTTGTGCGGTTCAGAGTAGGTGTCTCAATAGATGACAGACCATTCTCTCTAGTAAAATCTTGTGCTTCATCTATTGGGACTGCCTTAAGAGGAAGTAAATAATTCCTGCTCCTCACATTATGATGTTTCTGTTGGTGTAATCTTTTCGACATTTCACTTACCATTCTACATTTGCATATGTGACATACTTGGCATTTTTCTAAGTGATAAGTTACCTATTTATGGCGGCACATGACAGCTCAGCATCGCTGTTATCCTACAGCATCCTCCATTTGTACCTTTATTTTCTTCCCATCACTCTGGAGGATGTGTCTTATGGAACCTCTTCCAGTAGAGCCCTTGATTTCCAGATTAAGTGCCTTCAAGTAAATTGAAAGAGGACTGTTGGCGCTATCAGAGTCCTGCTTGTCATGGATGCCAGCAAGTGGGGTTGTGTTGGAAGCTGTGCTGCCTTGATGGGACCAGGCTGAACTGATGTAGTAATAATCAAAGGATCAAACTTTCTGGAATTTAATTTTTTAATACATCTGAAATTTACTCTGGGGTATAGTGTGAAATGGAAATCTACTCTTATGCTATTTTTTAACAAGTAATGATTTATTTTCACAATGATTCAAAATGCTACTTCTTTTGTACATTAAATTTATATGTTTATGTACACACAGATATATGTACACATACATATATACACGTGTCTGTTTCTGAGGTTTCTCTTCCCGTATTATTTTCCATTAGTCAGTTTCTTTAGCCTCGTGTCACTCTCATATTGTTTTCATCATTAGTGTTAAGGCATATTTTAACATCAGATAGTGGCACTCCAAACCGTCTTTTGTGCCAGTAATCAATGCATTGCCTCTCAGCTCCAGATTCACCCTTCATCGAATGCTCTGGGAAAATGGAGCTGGCTCTTTTAAATATTTCTCTTGGTCCGCTGGCATGATAGCAGTCTTTGTCAGTAGAGGGCAGTAAAGAGACATGGCAAAAGAAGATGCCTGCCCTCAGTCCTGGAGTGCTTGCTTCCTTGACAGGCAGCAGGCAGGGCTTCTCTAATGCCCAGCTCTTGCAGGGCACAGCAGTGTAAGGTATCTAGCAGCCCACAGTTCCACCCCACCCCCCAACCCGCCTCCGCTCTGCCAGCTCTCCTATTGGGCAGTTTTGTGATAAATAGATTTTAGTGAGCTATCTTACAGTGAACAGCTTTCCCCAACATCTAGAATGCAAATTTCAAGCGAGTTCCACTGGTGAAGTACCACAATGACTTCTTTGCCATTCAGTGAGCCCCAACTGTGCCTTCAGCAAGGTCTAGACCTCAGCTCTTAAGAGATTCTTCCTTCTAATAGCCCTAAAATCCATGACTGCTTAGTATAGATGCTAATTTTATATTCTCAACTCTCTTTACTTCTCACTGGCTAAGCCCGCATTACTTCAACGAAGCCCCTTCTTAAAGTTAATAATTCTTATTATTAAATCTTCCCTGTTTGAATTATTGTTTTCTTTCTGTCTCCTGATTGGACCCTCAGCAATACCATTCTTTTTCCAAAACCTCATAAATTATCTTTTTATTTTTCCAGATGAATTTTAGGGTATGTAAAATTCAAGAAAAATCCTCTTAGATTTTCCATTATAATTACATTAATCTTATACATTAATTTGTGAAAGTTTATATATGTGTGTGCATATATATGTGTGTGTATATATATTATATATATGTGTGTGTGTACATATATATATATATATATATAATATATATATTGGCTGCACTGTCCAGGTTGTGGGATCTTAGTTCCCCTACCAGGGATCGAACCTATGCTCTTGGCAATGAAAGCATAGAATCTTAACCACTGGATCACCAGGGAATTCCCCACAGTTACCATATTTTTAATATTGAATATTGGTTTTCTTCTAGAGAAACCAGTTTTCCTCTGTTGTTCAGAAAAAGAAATTATTTTCTTTATTTAGGCCCTCCAGATTTTTTGTTAACTTCTAGATGTTTTGTTGACTGTTATTATGAATGTGATCATTTCCCCTTATATTTTCTATTTGGCTCAGAGGTAATGATTAACCTGATTGATCTCCTGAAATTTGGCTCTCACAGAACTGGCCTTCTGCAGAACTTTGTGGAACTTAGATAAAGCCAAATGTTAAAGTCATCAATTTTGGCATAATATGAGGAGATGGATCCATCACAAATCATATAAGCTCCAAATGCAAAACTTAAACACTTGTCATTGTTCTAGTCACTGTAGTTGCATAACAATTTATCCAACATTTAGTGCCATAAGACAACCATTTCTTACATTTACAGATTAAGAATCTGGGCAGGACAGAGTGTATATGGCTCCTCTCTGTCCCCTGAATGTCTGGGGCTCACTGGAAGATTTTAGATTGGAGACTGAAGCCATCTGAAGCCTTGTTAACTCACATGCCGCCACTGATGTTTGCTGTTGGGGGAGCCTCAGTTCTTTTCCATGCAGGTCTCTCCACGTGGCCTCTCCAGGTAGGCTAGTTTGGGCTTCCTCATGGCATCGTGGCTAATTTCCCCGATGCCAGCCTCTCAAACAGAAAGCACCAGTTGAAGTTGTGTCCTTTTGTCTCACTAGCCTTGAAAGTCATATAATATTCCTTCCTCTGTATCCTATTGGTTAGAGCAGTCACATGCATACTCTGGTTCAAGGAGAGGATGTGTGTCTCCATGCTCAGTTGTGTCCGACTCTTTGCTACCCCATGGACTGCAGCCCAGCAGGCTCCTCCATTCATGGGATTTTCCAGGCAAGAATACTGGAGTGGGTTGCCATTTCCTTCTTCTGGAGATCTTCCCGACCCAGGGATTGAACCCAGGTCTCCCACATTGCAGGCAGACGCTTTACTGTCTGAGCCACAAGGAGAGGATAGATAGACCCTACTCTTGGTGGAGTGTGGCAAGGTTCTACTAGAGCATGTGGGATCAGAAATATTGCTGTGGCCATTTTTGGGTAATAGAATCTTCCATTGTCCCCAAATAATATCTAAAGGATTGGTGCTTCCCAAACTGTGAACGCTGAAGTGGCCATGCAATGATGGAGAATAAGCTTCTGTTGTTCTCTTGATCATGCTTGGTGAGAGACTGGTGTTTCTCCAGTTAAGCATTTATAAGTCCTGTATCCCTGAGCCAGGAGCCCTCTCCTGGCATCTGACACCTGGTCTTATTAGACCTCTATGTGCTTTTTTGGAATGTGAAGGGCAATATTAAATTCACAGGCCATGCTACTGCTTCAGTCTCTATAATGTTTCCTCAATAAATGTTACAGAGGCCTGCTTGTGTGACCTCTGGCAATTTGCCTTTATTTGCCCCAAACTGGATTTCCCTGGTATCAGTTCAGTTCAGTTGCTCAGTTGTTTCTGACTCTTTGAGACCCCATGGACTGCAGCTCGCCAGGCTTCCCTGTCCATCACCAACTCTGGGAGCTTACTCAAACTCATGCCCATCAAGTTGGTGATGCCATACAACCATCTCACCCTCTGTCATCCCCTTCTTCTCCTGCCTTCAATCTTTCCCACCATCAGGGTCTTTTCCAATGAGTCAGCTCTTTCCATCAGGTGGCCAAAGTATTGGAGCTTCAGCTTCAGCATCATTCCTTCCAAAGAACACCCAGGACTGATCTCCTTTAGCATGGACTGGTTGGATCTCCTTGCAGTCCAAGGGACTCTCAAGAGTCTTCTCCAACACCACAGTTCAAAAGCATCAATTCTTTGGCACTCAACTTTCTTTATAGTCCAACTCTCACATCCATACATGGCTACTGGCAAAACCATTGCTTTGACTAGATGGACCTTTGTTGGCAAAGTAATGTCTCTGCTTTTTAATATACTGTCTAGGTTGGTCATAGCTTTTCTTCCAAGGAGCAAGTATCTTTTAATTTCATGGCTGTAGTCACCATCTGCAGTGATTTTGGAGCACAAGAAAATAGTCTGTCACTGTTTCCATTTTTTTCCCTATTTCCCATGAAGTGATGGGACTGGATGCCATAATCTTAGTTTTCTGAATGTTGAGTTTTAAGCCAACTTTTTCACTCTCCTCTTTGCTGGTATATAAAAATCTAATATTTTTATTTATTTATAGTTGCATTGCTAAACTTTTTACTGCTTCTAAAATATTTTCAGTTGATTCTCTTGCATTTTCTAGGTAACCGATTCTTCAAATAATGACAGATAAACTTTCTTGCTTTTTATTGTCTTACATTGGCCAAAATTTGTGGGGAAATGATAAATAAGAGTGCTGATAAAGGAAGTCTTTGTCTCTTTATTCCTTCTAAACAAGGAGTCTCAATGTTTAGTCATTAAGCATGATACTGGTATTAATATTGTTTAGAGATCGATTTTTCATTATAATTTTAAAGAATCACTTTCCTTATCCTCATTGGCTAAGGGTTTCTCTTTCCTTTTTTAAAAAATTAAAATGAAAGATTTCTGTGCAACATCTTTGGAGATTATTTTTCTTCTTTAACCTTTTGGTGTGGATGCTTTATATTAGTAAATTTTCTAACATTAAATCATGCTTGGAAAAAGCTTATTTGATCATATGCATTTTCCAGTATTAAATTCAATCAGTTACTAATAATTCTTTACAAATAGCTTTTGCAGCATTTCATTTATTTTTATAAAGTGTCCTCATGTCATTATTTCTTAAATCACTTATAATAACATTTTTGTTCCAAAATTATTTTATTTATTATTGCTATCTCCAAGAAGCTGAGATTTGTTTGAAATTCTGTTACTATAATTTTGATATTAAGAAAACAAGTTTGTTTGTAGAAAAGATATATATTATTTTAAAATGTCAGTCAAATTAGACCATGTTTACTACATTAAGAAATTAACTCCAGATCCCAGTGGTTTTAAACTACAGTTGTTTATTCTGGCCACACTACATGTTGAATGGCAGGTTAGTAGGGAACCAAGACTCAAACTGATGGAATGTCCACCATCTCCTGGTGCTGCCATCTCAAACTGGGGTTTCAGCCTTCCCTGTAACAGTGAAGAGCGATGGAGAACTCACTCTTTCTTTTTAAATCTTTGACCTTAAACAGCACATGTCACTTCTACTCTTAGGCTATTCATTAGAATTAGTCTCATGGCCCAGCCTAACCTCAAGGATATGTGATAAAGCAAATGGAAATTCAGAGGACAGTTATGCACCAAAATATCCATGAATCTAAATGTAAGATAGTCTCAGGATAGTATACAGAGATTGTAATGACATTAGATTGTTAGAATGAGTATTTGAAGAAATATTTTACTGTAAATGAGGAAGACAAATGGGAAGCATTTAGAAAGATCAATGTGACTATAGAGATTTTAAAATATGAAAAAATACTGGAATAACAAGGACTAGGATTATTCTCTCACCTGAAATAACAAAACAAATGGACAAAACACATGAAAAGGTTGTTTTCAAGGAATAGGACATTAGGTGACTAAGGACAGTGATCCCTGAAAGATGAGTAAAATGTAAGCCAAACTCCTACAATGCCCCAGATTGCTGCCTTGAGATCACTTCCAGACAGTCGTTCAGGAAAGTGGGACCCAGGTCAAGTCTGAAATGAGGAGACAGAGGTGAGAGTCTTAGAGGTTTCAGGAGGCTATAATTCACATGACAGAGGAACAGAGCAAAGAAATCTCAGAGACTGAACTCTGGAGGTAAGCAGAGAGTTGCCCCACAGTGTCTAGCAGAGTACTGACCAGTGCTCATAAATAAGGAAACTACCCGAGGCTGAGGAAAGAACCACTCAAAAGGATGAGAGGTAACTGTGCCCAGTAGTGACACAGGGCTGGGAATGGTGCCTGTCACCATTAGCCATACCAGAAAGCTTCATCCTTCATAGAGCCTTGGTAGACTACTCAGCAGAGTTTGCTTCCATAGTGAGAAATAATTAGTCCTGGTCTAAATGCTGTTGATTTGATGTTGCTGTTGATCTGATGCTGCCTAACAAATCTTAAAAACAAGGCCCAAAGGACTGAACTCTTTCCAATAACTTAAGTGAAGTTGCTCAGTCGTGTCCGACTCTTTGGGACCCAGCGGACTGTAGCCCACCATGCTCCTCTGTCCATGGGATTTTCCAGGCAAGAGTACTGGAGTGGGTTGCCATTTCCTTCTCCAGAGGATCTTCCCGACCCAGGGATCAAACCCAGGTCTCCCTCATTGTAAGCAAGACGCTTTACCGTCTGAGCCACTAGGAAAGTCTTTGTATCCTAAAACAAGACTCAGGAATATTTACAGGGATACAAAAATATCCAGCACCCACAAAGAAAAATTCACAATATCTGGCATCTAATAAATAATTACTAGCAGTGAAAAAGCAAAAATCTATGAACAATGATGGGGAGAAAAATCAATAGACTGAAACTGACTCTGTACTGATGCAGATACTATAATTACCAAACAAAACATTTTAAAAGTTATTATAATTATATTTCATGAGTTCAGAAAATTAAATGAAGACAGGATAGGTATAAAAAATATCCAAATAAAATTTCTAGATGTGAAAACTGCAATGGCTGAGATGAAAAATATACTGGATGGATATTTGGGTAGATCAGACACCGGAGAAGAAAATTGTAGTGACTTATAAAACATAAAGCAATAGAAAGTATCTAAAATGAAACACAGAGATAAAAAAGATCTTCAAATGAACATAGCATCAGTGAGTTGTGAGGTAACTTCAAACAGCCTAATATACACGTCATTAGTGTCTATGTAGGAAAGAAGAGAGATGCAGAAACGGAAAAAAATTGAAAAAAATAATGGTCAAAAATTTTCCACTTTGATGAAAACTATTAATCCACAAATCCAAGAAAACAAATCAACCCTAAGCACAAGAAACACAAAGATAACCGCACACCCTGAGGCATTCTGATTAATGTGCTCCAAATCTGTGGCAAAGAGAAAATCTTAAAAGCAACCTGAGGTAAAGACACATTTATATATGTGTCACATATTGGAGAAGGAAATGGCAACGCACTCCAGTGTTCTTGCCTGGAGAATCCCAGGGATGGGGAAGCCTGGTGGGCTGCTGTCTATGAGTCAGACACGACTGAAGCGACTTAGCAGCAGCAGAAGCACTTATGTAAGAACACAAAGATAAAGATGGCAGCAGATTTCTTGTTGGAGACAATGTATGTGAGAACACAGTGGAGGAAAATCTTCAAGTAAACAGAAAACTTTCAACATTGAATTCTACATCCAACAAATATGTTTCAATAATGAAGATGAGATACAGACTTTTTCAATCATGCAAAAGCTGGAAGATTTCATCTCCAGTAGACTCACAGTACCAAAAAATGTTAAAGAAACACTTTAGGCAGAAAATAAAATGGACAGAAACATGGATTTACTCAAAAGAATAAAGAGTGCTGGTAATAGTTAATTATTCTCATGGACACGCAAGGCTGGAACAGTTCCTTGCATCATATCTGGAAAAGATAAAATCAAGCCAAAGTAACTGTTCTTAACTTTTTTTTCATCTTTTTCAATGTGATTCTTTAAAGGCAGAATGCCTTTCCCAGAAGCGACCTCCATACATACCCACAGACTTTAAAGTCACATGGACCAGAAGTGCAAGAAGAGAACTGCCATGATTGGCTTAAATTTAGGATTTACTCCAGAATCAAGTTGAGAGGAATGAGGAATGGACAGCTGAACTAAACTGAAAGTCTATCATAATGAAAAGAGGAAAATGGTTGTTAGGTAGGCAAAGTGCATTGTCTGCCTGAACATTTATGGAGAAACATCATTAAGTTCTCTATAGCAACAGTTTAAATTTAGTAGATGTGGGACTTCCTTGGTAGTCCAGTGGCTAACACTCTACACTTTCAATGCAGAGAGTGTGGGTTTGAATCCTGGTCAGGGAAATAAGATCCCTCACGCCACATGATGTGGCCAAATATTTTTTAAATAAAAAAAAATATATAAAATTTAATAGATTTATAGAATTCCATAGAAAGGATGTACCATAATCCACTTACTCTAAGTCATAATCCCTGCTGTTAGACGTTTATATCGCTTTGAATTACGAATGGGCCTATGGTAAGTATCTTTCTAGACATAACTTTTTGTCCATAACTGATTATTTCCTTAAGAAAAATTATTTGCAAGGGAAGAGCCAGCTCAAAAGTGCATATCAGATGGTGCCTTATGACAAGATGATAACGTTTATTTTCCAACCATCAGACTAGGACAGGTTCTGTCTCCCCGCTCCCTTACTATACTATCCATTAAACTTCTCCAGTATCACAGGTAAATGTGTCTTTTCATTGCTTTAATTTGTGCTACTTTGGTTACTAGTGAGGTAAACCACGTATGCCCATGTTTTGTCCACATTTATGTTTCCTCCTTTATGAACTTGCCTATTTAATAGCTTTGCCTCATAAAATGGTATTTTAATGCAAACGAACAAAAATATGAAAAGAACATACAATTTAAAACTCTTTTAAGAATGACATGGACCAAACTATAATGTTATCAGAAAGATAAACAGCCAGAAAGAATGAAAACTTATTAAAAAAATAACAAAGGGCATTCTTATTGGGTCTAGCTTGAAGAGAAAAATAAGAATATATTGATTTTACTCTATATTCTCTGTGATGGAGATTGATGGCCATACCAGAAATGTAGATTAGACACTGGGGGAAAAGAATTAAAATCCTACCTGTTTAGAGTTATCAGAGAGAATTTATTTTCGAGTGAGCTTAACCTTCCAGGAGGTTAAATGAATTGAATAAATGTCAAGTACTAGTTCTATGGATTAGTTGACTGCTTTTTAAGGAAGTTTGCAGAATAGGAGAGTTTCTGGATATCTAGAAACTGGGAAATGTTGCCTTGAGTTTTACAAAAGGTTTTTTTTTTTTTTTTTTAAAAAGGTAGAATTTGTATGATATACTAGTGATGAAGGAGATAATGTAGATTCTCACCTGATTAAATGAGTGACCCCAAGTTTCCATGATATAATAGGGATAAAGGAAATATAGAGATTTCCATATGATTAGATAAGTGACCTTAAATCATGGTCTCTGGTAGAGTATAACACAACTCAGTTCTCAATTTATCCTGCTAAAAATATGGATGACAAGCTAAAATAATGAACTTTAATGAGAACACATGTGCTAATGGAAATAATCTGAATAGTATGAATTACTTATGTATAGGATTGAGGCTAGAAGTGTAAACTACAATCTGTCTTAGAAAAATGTATGCTTCTTATTCAATTTTAAGTTTAATGTGGCAGAGATTATTTAAATAGCAAGAAAACCTTTTTTAAAAAGCTATTTTAGAGTTACAAATAAGCAATTTCACTATAGAATGGGAAAAGAACTTCAAGATTACCTTGTCTAAGCCTTCATTTTATAGTTGTCAAAACAGACATCAAGAGAGGTAACGTGTCTTTCCCAGGCTCCCAACAAATTAGCTGCATGATTTAATGGTGCATCATCTGTTATGGGTCTCTCTCTCTGTCTCTGTCTCTCTCTCTCTGTCCCTCTCTCTTTCCCTCCCTCTCTCTCTTTCTCTCTCTCTCAATTACCATCTTTCATAATCCACCTTTCAGGGAAAGGCTGAAGTTTCTTCTGTTAACACACTGTGCCTTTCCAGAGGAAAAGTATGATAAATGTCTTAGACTGAAACTTGGATTTCCATCTTCAGATTTCCAATTGCATTTAGGTTTTCTGTAGATGAGATCTAAATCAATGATGAGCCCTGCTGGTCTGACAGTTGATGTCACTTGATCTCATACCTATGACACACTTGGTTCTTCCCAAGGAGAAAGAACCCTGCCCTGGAAGCATCATTCCTGGCACATGCAGAGAAGGGGCTCTCCTGTCCGCATGGACCCCTCATCTGCCCTGCTCACCACGCTGGCCTCAGGTCCCATCATTCTGCCATCGTTCATTACGCTGCAGTGACTGGATTTCATTCTCTTCCTCCAGCACACAAAGCCATCTTGGAAAAGCTTTCTTTGGATGTGCTGCTCAATTTGCCTCAGAGTTCTGTGACCAAATTTTTGTATAACTGGCCAGAGGACTCAGTTTCCCTGTGACCATCCCAGAGAAGCCTTCCCTGATGATCCATTCTGAATTATCTGCTCACCTCTCTGGCTCTTTTTAATCTCATTTTCCTGTTTTATTTTTTATAATATTTATCACTATTTGAAATTGTGTTTTTAAAAAATATCTTCATATATTTATTCTTTGTCCTTCACATATTCTAAACATGGAAACTTCATCACAACAGGGTCCTTGAGCAATCATTTTCTGCTAATTATGTGATATCTAAAAGAGTAGCTGGCTCATGGAAATCAAAAATGCTTGCGAGATGAATGAATAAAGCTCTCACTTAGGCTCTCTGTCCAATTTCCTAAGTGAGAATCACAATACTCAGTTTTATTTGGGCCTCATATTTATGTGCATACAGGCACATATCAGAATCAAGCAGAGTGGAGGAATTCCTCTTATTAAACTAGTTACCATTAAACCAGCATGTACCATTGTACTTGAAATAGAATCCAGAATTTCAGAGCTTGAAGAACTTCAGGGATGATGTTCATGGTAGTGGATAACTGAAACCAAGAGAAGTAAAGTCATAGCTTGAAGTGACACAGATATTTCTGAATAAAGCAGAGACACAATCCAGGCTTACTGACTTCTGTTACCATTACCATACATTTCCTCCTGAACTATGATCCCTCTATAAGCTGTGAGAATAAATATGAATGAACAATAGAGGAGAAAGGTGTTTGGAAAGGATGGTGGATGGTTGGAGAAAGTCGGAAAAACAGTGTCTCCCACAGAATCAGGAAGTGGTGATATACACTACCTGTAGTCTAAAATGAGGGGAACAGCAATAGCCCATAAAATCAGGAAGCCCTGTTTAAAGCAGGATAAAAAAAAGGATAAAGCCCAGAAAGTAGGAAAGCCTAACACAGCACAGCTATTTCACCTCTAAAGGGTATGAGATATTTTACCTCCCAAAGGAGAGCATTAATCCTCTTATAAGCAAAGCAACTCAAAGCAAAGAAAAGAAGCTCTGAGGAGTTTTGTGGTTGCCCCATTACTTAGATAAATCAAATCAATTTTCTATGCTCAAGAAAGAGCTCCTCTTAGGAGAAATGTAATGCAAATGTAAGAAGTCATGATCTTCCACAACTGTCACATAAAATTCTATCTTTGTCAGGGTTATAAAGCTAGAGATAAACATGGATATAGAACTGAATTCATTCAATATGACTTCTGTGGAGAGAATGGTATTAGATAAGATAGATACATATACTATGTATAATAACACGATGCTGTAAAATTATTTCCAAGTAACTGGAGCTCTTCTCAAAAGTAATGTTCTCATGACTTGTATTATTGGCAGACACTCTCCAAGCTCAAAAATGATAAGACATGGGATCTTTTTGATACGATTTTGTAAAGATGCAGACTGTTTGTATTTCCGTTTATGTCATATTTTCATTAGCCATTGAGGGCTCTGACTGTTTTCAAAATGATGAACTCCAGTGTGTTACTTGTTTGCCACAATATTTTGGACAGAAACCAAGGAGGAGAAACTATATTGTTCAACATAAGGCTGGATATGAAGCAGCTCAGTTCTCTCACCCATCACGTGTGTAGGTGTGCGCTAAGCTGGGGATAGGGTAGCCACATAGATGGGGAGAGAACTTCTGACTTCCCTTTACGTTACTTGGACTGGGAGTGTCCAGCCATGTTCGAAGGCCAGTGTGCTTTCCCATGTGGAAGGTGAGATGTAACAACACCAGACTTGGGATTTAGGCCCTTACTTATAATGTGACCCTGAACTCGTCACTTGAGTTTTAGGAGTTTCAGTTTCCTCGTCTGGAAATCGATAAGAACATGTTGCCCAGGCTCTATCAGAAGATTGTTTTGAGGATCAAAGGAAAGAATGTCCATAAAAGTGTCTCACAAACTACAAATTACTATGCTATTGCATTTATGGAGGTGGGAAGACTGGGCTGGGTGATACTAGAGGAAAGGTTAGGAATTCAGAAGCAAAGAGGCAATAGAACTGACAGGAAGCCCCATCAGTTTCATATTGTTGGTGGCTGGGCCCAGTGGCAAGGCAAGGTAAGAATCAGGGGATTAGATATGTTTCATGATATTGTATGAAATGTAGCAACATTCAATTCATGAATCTCTTGGTTTCTTGCACACAACTGGCACACAGCACGGGTTACTTTAAGTAGGGAACAAGGTGGTAAGGAACTACTCCAAGGAGAAGTCTGGGAAGGGGGCATTTCAGCATAAGTAGAGTCTCAGTCCTGCAGAGGGTCTCACAACAAAGGTGAGTGGGGAGTCGCCCTCTGCTCCAACAGAGCCTCTGGCAACATCCTCTGGATCAGCTCTCATCAGCAAAGAGTCAGGTCTCAGCAAAGAGCCTTCATTCAAGTTGCTGGGTATCACTTTAAGGAGTTTCTCAGTAGAGTGTAATAGTTATGCCCTGGAAGCCTTGTCTTTATCAGCTGTTTCTTCTGTTCCAATTGTCAAACAAATTTCTAAAGTAACTCAGATTCTAAGACAGTCATAATCCTACCACAAACATATCAAAACAACTAACACAGAAGTTCACCTGGGTTTCTGTGACTCCATTTTTAACTACTTAACATAGCTTAAATCCTATACGTTTCATACAAGATAAGTAGGAATCATAACCCAGAAGAACTCACAACATAATAACGATGCTATCTCACCTCCAGGTGTCTGTGGGTTTATAGGTATCAACCTATCTTCATCTCTGTCTTTCAAGAGAGCTAGAAGTAAGTCACCCCAGTAACAATGACCACCCTGGCCCAAATATTAGGTCATTTTATTATAATATTAAATATAAACTGTGGAAAATTCTGAAAGAGATGGGAATACCAGACCACCTGACTTGCCTGTTAAGAAATCTGTATGCAGGTCAGGAAGCAACAGTTAGAACTGGACATGGAACAACAGACTGCTTCCAAATAGGAAAAGGAGTACGTCAAGGCTGTATGTTGTCACCCTGCTTATTTAACTTCTATGCAGAGTACATCATGAGAAAGGCTGGACTGGAAGAAGCACAAGCTGGAATCAAGATTGCCGGGAGAAATATCAATAACCTCAGATATGCAGATGACACCACCCTTATGGCAGAAAGTGAAGAGGAACTCAAAAGCCTCTTGATGAAAGTGAAAGTGGAGAGTGAAAAAGTTGGCCTAAAGCTCAACATTCAGAAAACGAAGATCATGGCATCCGGTCCCATCACTTCATGGGAAATAGATGGGGAAACAGTGGAAACAGTGTCAGACTTTATGTTTTCGGGCTCCAAAATCACTGCAGATGGTGACTGTAGCCATGAAATTAAAAGATGCTTACTCGTTGGAAGAAAAGTTATGACCAACCTAGACAGTATATTCAAAAGCAGAGACATTACTTTGCCAACTAAGGTCCATCTAGTCAAGGCTATGGTTTTTCCTGTGGTCATGTATGGATGTGAGAGTTGGACTGTGAAGAAGGCTGAGCGCCGAAGAATTGATGCTTTTGAACTGTGGTGTTGGAGAAGACTCTTGAGAGTCCCTTGGACTGCAGGGAGATCCAAGCAGTCCATTCTGAAGGAGATCAGCCCTGGGTGTTCTTTGGAAGGAATAATGCTGCAGCTGAAGCTCCAGTACTTTGGCCATCTCATGGGAAGAGTTGACTCATTGGAAAAGGCTCTGATGCTGGGAGGGATTGGGGGCAGGAGGAGAAGGGGACAACCGAGGATGAGATGGCTGGATGGCATCACTGACTCGATGGACGTGAGTCTGAGTGAAATCCGGGAGTTGGTGATGGACAGGGAGGCCTGGCGTGCTGCGATTCATGGGGTCGCAAAGAGTCGGACACGACTGAGTGACTGAACTGAACTGAACTGATACATTTTCACTGTATGAAAAAATATCATTTTCTGCTAAAAGCAAACTGAATACCTTGGAGAAAGGCTGACTTCAGGGCTGGGGTAGGAAAAATAAAATGTGAACCTAGTATATCTTCTATGAGAAGGTAAGGAAGTGCTCAAAAATTATGGAATGCAGCAAAAGGGTACAGAGACAGTCTGAAGGGACCTCCATAGGGACCTCAGTTTCTGGGGAAGTTAAGCATCAAAATAATTAAGACTAATAATAAGTTATATTAAACATTGAAAACCCATGAATTCATACTGATAATAGACAAAGAGGAGAGAAGGGAGGAAAAATGCTAGAAATCTCATTACTGAGAAAAGTGATAAAACTAGAATATGGACTGGGGCTAAATAAAATTATCGTTGTTGCACTTGTTCAGTCATTCAGTTGTGTCCGACTCTTTGCGACCCCATGCGCTGCAGCGCGCCAGGCTTCCCTGGCCTTCACCATCTCCTGGAGCTTGCTCAAACTCATGTCCATTGAGTCCATGATTCCATCCAACCATCTCATCCTCTGTCGTCCCCTTCCCCTCCTGCCTTCAGTCTTTCCCAGCATCAGGGCCTTTTCGAATGAGTTTGCTCTTCCAATCAGGTGGCCAAAGTATTGAAGCTTCAGTATTGGATAATGGAAAATTATCATATTCATGCTAAATTTCCAAAAATTGGTAAGTAAGTTGTGGTTAAGAATATATTTTCTTGGAAGAAAACACACTGGAATGTTGAAGGATAAAAGGGCATGGTATACACAACCTACACTCTGATAATTCAGAAATGTATACTATGTAAAGGGCTTCCCACTGGCACTCGTGGTAAAGAATCTGCCTATCTATGCAGGAAACATAAGAGATGCGGGTTCTCTCGGGTTGGGAAGATTCCCTGGAGGATCACATGGTAACCCACTCCAGGATTCTCACCTGGAGAATCCCATGGACTGAGGAGCCTGGTGGGCTACAGTCCACAGGGCTGTGAAGAGTCAGACACGGCTTTGGCTGCATGCACACATGCTATATAAAAGAGCCTGAAGCCTTTTATTAGACAAACACAGGACATGATTTTGCTTCCTGGTTTTACCACTTATTAACTGTTTTAATTTTTCCTCTTTCTCTTTTTCCTTTTGCACTCAAAGTACAAAGGGACAGGTAAATTGGAGGCATAAAAGGTTTAGAGAGGCTATATAGAGAAATATTATCTTTAGATCAACCTTTTAGTTAAAGTATAACATTCTTACAGAAAAGTACACACATAAGAAGTGTATAACTCAATGAATTATCACAAAGTGAAAATATCCATGTATCACAACATTCATGTCAAGAAATGGAACGTTACTAGCCCCTACCAGCCCCTCTCACTACACCCACCAGTGTAATCACCATTCTGACTTGTAATAGCACAGTTTAGTGTTGCCTGTTTTTGAACTACCAACTTCTTTATCACATTATGTTTGTAAGTTCCATGTTGTATATATTTGTAGTTCATTTATTTTAACTGCTGTACAGCATTCCATTTATAAATAAACCACAATTTATTCCTTCAAGTACACTAATGATGTTTTCACTTTGGGACTATTATAAATAATGTGATTAAGAATATTACCAGACATGTCTTTTGGTACACATGTACATTTAATTTATTCATATATCTAGAAATGAAATTGCTGAATCATAGGATGCACATATATTCAGTTTTAAGAGATGCTGCCAAATAATTTTCTGAAGTAGCTAAACTAATTCACACTCTCTCCAATAGCACATGACAATTCCAGTTATTGCCAACATCCCTGCCAACACTTGGTATTCTCTGTGTTACATTTTTGCCATTTTGACGAGTGTATTAGTTTTCTAGCTATATAACAAATCACAAATTTTAGTATCTTAAAACAAGACAAATTTATGATAATACTGTTTCTGTGCATTAGGAGTACAATTTAACTGAGTCACCTGTTCAGAATTTTATAAGGTTGCAGTTAAGATGTCAGCTGGGTTGCATTCTCATCTGTAGATTTGATTGGGCCAAAATCTGCTTCCAAACTCCCAAAGATTGTTGGCAATATATGTTTTCATCCCACTGTGTGACTGATAGCCCTGGGTTTTTGCTGGCTGTTGGCTGGAAGTTTTCTGGTCCTAAAAGTTGTCCGTAGTTCCTAGATGCTACCTTCAGTTCAGGTTTCTCTTTGACTACTTACTGAACCACAGTCACAACATTATCTCCAGTATGTTAATAGTCTTATATAGCATGAGTGACACCCCACCATCTTTGCCACATTTTATCAATTAGAAGTATATCACACATCTTGTTGGAGAAGGCAATGGCACCCTACTCCAGGACTCTTGCCTGGAGAATCCCATGGATGGAGGAGTCTGGTAGGCTACAGTCCATGAGGTTGCGAAGAGTTGCACACGACTGAGTGACTTCAATTTCGCTTTTCACTTTCCTGCATTGGAGAAGGAAATGGCAGCCCACTCCAGTGTTCTTGCCTGGAGAACTCCAGGGATGGCGGAGCCTGGTGGGCTGCCGTCTATGGGGTCGCACAGAGTCGGACACGACTATAGCAACTTGGCAGCAGCAGGAGCACACATCTTGTTTGCAGTCAAGGGGTTTCACAAAGGTGTAAATGTCAGGAGATAGAGATCATAGTATTTCACTGTAATTTCAGTTTACATTGGAAGACTATGTTCTCTCAGAACTAATAAGAACTTTCTATTTACTTGGAAATTTTGTCCTGAAATATCTTAATTATTATTTTTTCTCTCCATCTTGTGAATTAAATTCTCCATCTTGCTTTGCCAGTATGGGTATGGGCTCAATGTACAGACTTCAGCTTTCATGTCCTAGATAAAGACTAGCTTATATATAGGTTTGACATTCTGTCAGTTCAGGCATCCTTGCCATTTCAACTGGACACAAAGGACCAAGACCTGAGTCATAGTTCATGGTACTCCAGAGATTTTTGAATACGTTGCTAAAATATAAGAAATTCCTATTGCCTGGAAATGTGACTTGGCCTATTCTTTCTTGCTTACTTCCTCTGAGCAGCATGAAACATCACTCTACACTATTAAGCAGTGGCAATTTCTCCCTAGGGGAGATAGCATTTCAGGAGCGAACACTGTGATCTTTGAGATTTGTTTATCACTTCTCTTAACTCTATAGCATGTTGAAAACTTTCCTAGGAGGGATGTATAGAGTAACTCTCAAACAACATTATAGTTAATGTGTTTGCTAAATTACAGATAATAATGAAACTGTCACCCTTGACCACAAAGAAAAAAGTAATTACTCCTTCAAAAGAAGGAACATATAAAACCACCCAACTAGATAAGAACTGAATTTTAAAATGTTTTATTCTCTGTAGAGAACACTGTCATAGATTAAATAATACAATCAACTATAATAATACACAATAGAGTGAGAAGTTTTAAATGAAATTATACCAAGGACATTTAAGAAAATAATGATGAGTGAACTTAAGGACTCAATACTTCTCTAAAGTAAGAAAGCACAAAACTCCTCTGACTTGGAGATTTTTTTTTTTTTTTTTTACTCCTAATGAACTTCTAATCTTTGGGAACCTTATTAACAGAAACACATATCGTGAAATTGATGTCATTGGAAGTAAATTCCCCAAATATAGCAATATATTTTTAAGACAGTGGCTGCATCTAACACAGAAAATGTTACAGGGATAATTCCACCTGAGGCTGTCTTTGAGTCATCTTTATAATAAGGCTAAAGAAAAATGCATTCAGATTTTAATTCTCTTGCAAGGAAGTAGGAAATGTATTACGACATATTCAGAACTCTGAAAGAAACGCCTGAAATTATTTATAATGGGTAAATTTCAACTCTGCAGAGCTGAGTTTGAATGTATGCGGAATAGGAAAATTTTTATTTCTTAAATTTAAATTTATAAGCAAAAGCCACAGGTTAACTGTTTATCGATGTAACAAATTGGAGGGGTGGCATGAGTGGCGATTGAGTTCTATTATATTTATTTTAAAACTCAAGTAGCCAATCCAGTCTAGATATCTTTTTAGCATTTTACTTTCTTTTATGCAAAAAGGCCCTTGGAGATAATTTTTCAAAAATGTGTTCATTCTGTTCTGTTGGATATGCCAGAATCTTCCTTACCATACTGATAGAGCAAACAGTTTCGAATTAACTGAAAAAAAGTCATATCTCTGGGAAATAAAACAAATATAAAGTAACCAGGTAGAAATCTCTCTTCTAAGACAAAGGTCATTTTTATTAGCTCTGCCAGAGTGTACCAAGAGCTATGCCACCATGATGTGGTATCAAAAAATTGATTCTGGGAATTTGAAGCCTCTTATTTTGTAGTTGAAGATAAACGAATGTTGTAGACAACCCAATATGCCAGGATTATGTAAATTCGCATCTATTTTATACATTTATGTGTGTGTGCTCAGTCGTGTCCATCTCTTTGCAACCCTCAGGACTGTAGCCTGCCAGGCTCCTCTGTCCACGGGATTCTTCAGGAAAGAGTACTAAAGTGGATTCCCATTCCTTCTCCAAGGGATCGTCCTGAGTCAGGGATAGAACCTGCATCTTCTGCATAGGTGGGTGGATCCTTTACTACTGTGCCCTGGGAAGCCCCCTCTATTTATATCAAAATTGATATTCTCATCTAACCTTCTCAAGGGTCTTTCCAAGATAAATACTATCTCCATTTGCTAGATGAAGACATCAAACCTGGCAAAGTCTCAGAGTCATACGATCAGTCAGTGCTAGAGCTAGAATTCAAACCCAGCTGTATGTTGTTCTAAGGCATCTTGCTTTCCTCTGTTCAGGAAGCTATCTTATTAATGTGCATCAGGTGAGGTCCCTGTGGAGTTAATCCTCCCCCATCCCCAACTTGACTGTGTGATTCATCATTTTATTACTAGTAGCCTCTGTGATTGGCTTAAATCAATGAGCATAAATTTCAGCATTGTTACCAAAGTGCACTCCAAGCAAGCTTACGTTCACCAGATCCCTGAGGCTGGACATGGCTAGCCAGAAGACATGAGCCAACCTGGCTTTGAGAGTGCTCTTCCTTTCAGCTCCATTTCTATGACCGCTATTTAACCATGGTGGACACCAACCAGGTGTGACATAATAGAAAACAGATGGATTGTTCTCTGCCCCCACTGCTTAGCGCAGAACTCCTGAAACCTTCTAATTTCCTAGTGATCAGAGCCCTAGGAGCATCTTTTGCTCTAGTATTTGGTCTTCGATCCCAGCACCTGGCACTGTGATAGGAGTGATAGGGATGTCTTTTGTTGCCTAATAAGGTGACTCTGGGTGGGTTCTTGGATGAACACTGGTTACTTCAGCCTCACCCCTCCCCCATTCTCTTGAGACATGAGAAAGGCTGAAAATGGAGTTAATGATCTATCATGCCTACACAGGGAAACCTCCATAAAACCCCCAGAAGTACAGAGTTCAGACAGATTCCCATTGGGTGAACATATCCACGCCGGGATGATCACACACCCCAACTCCCCGGGGATAAAAAGAAGCTTCTGTGCTCAGGACCTTCCTAGACTTCACCCTATGTATCGCTTCATTCTTAATCACATCCTTTAATAACCTGGCAAACGTGTTTCCCTGAGTTCTGTGCACTGCTGTAGCAAAGTAATTGAACCTGAGGAGGGGTCACTGAAACATTTGTTCTGTAGCCACTCAGAAGCACAGGTGATAACCTAAGTTTTGACTGGCATCTGAAGTGGGGGCAGGGATGAGTCTTGTGGGACTGAGTCCTTCCCAGGGGTCTGATGGCAGCTCTGGGTAGATGGTGTCAGAATGGAGTTAGATTGCAGGACACCCAACTGGTGTCAGAGAGACTTGTTGCTGTGGGGAAAACCCTCTCACTTTTGGTGACTAGAGTGTCAGAAGTGAAGTGTCCTATGTGAGCGGTAAAAGAGATGCACAAGATGAGGAAACAGTAGGATAAAGGATGAAGAAACAGTAGGAAGAACTGCCTTTTTTCCTACATAGGAGGTGGAAAACTGAAGGCTTTTCTTTTATACTAGGTCTGTCACCTGGAGAAGGCGATGGCACCCCACTCCAGTACTCTTGCCTGGAAAATCCCATGGACGGAGGAGCCTGGTGGGCTGCAGTCCATAGAATCGCGAAGAGTTGGACACGACTGAGCGACTTCCCTTTCACTTTTCACTTTCATGCATTGGAGAAGGAAATGGCAACCCACTCCAGTGTTCTTGC
Source organism: Ovis canadensis (assembly GCF_042477335.2). Taxonomy (NCBI): domain Eukaryota; kingdom Metazoa; phylum Chordata; class Mammalia; order Artiodactyla; family Bovidae; genus Ovis; species Ovis canadensis. The sequence goes on along the minus strand of NC_091247.1, from coordinate 158,451,197 downwards.
CTGGAGAATCCCAGGGATCGGGGAGCTTGGGGGGCTGCCATCTCTGGGGTCACACAGAGTCAGACACGACTGAAGCGACTTAGCAGCAGCAGCAGCAGCAGCAGGTCGGTCAGCAGTCATGAGAAGGTCATCACTTGGTCCAGATTCTCTCAACACTTTCTCCTCTCCCATCCATTCCTTCCAGAACCAGTGTTCAAAATGCAGGTAAGAGAGATTGCAGTGTTTTTAAGTTTTTTAAAAACATCTTTGGTGTTCAGCAGTTTGATTATGATATACCAAGATGTAGTTTGCTTTGTTATTTATATTGCTTTGGATTCACTGAGATTCCTAAGTCTGTGGATTTTTTTTTTTACCAGTTTCAGAAACTGCACAATTATTTCTTCAAATATTGCTACTGCCCTGTTCTCTTTTCTCCTTGTGGGATTCCAATCACATGTGGTTAGATCTTCTGGCCTAGTCCACATGTCTTATACTCTGTTATCCCTTTTTTTTTTTTCTTTTTTGAAGTTCTTTGTGCATTTTTTTCTTTCGGGGGTGTGTGTGTGTATTTTTTTGTGGGGGGGATGTTTTTGGGTGTGGGGGCTTCATTTTGGTTATGTTCTATTTATCCCATCTTTTTGAGTTCCCTAACTTTGTCTTTTGTAGAATACAATAAGCTTTTAACAAAACCAAGCAACTTTACTGAGAAACAATTTACATATGATAAAATTGGCCCATTAATGTGAGATCAGCTTAGGAGAGAATGTAGCTTGAGAAGAGGATGCAGAACCAAGGCGCACTGATAGGCAGAGCTGAAAAGGCTGGATGAGCCAGTGAGACATGACCACTAACCCATCTTTGCGCCCATGTGCAGAGTCCACAAGTTTCTTACGCCTTTCCTGGTACTTTCATCCTTCTCACCCACCAAAACCTCCTTTCCAGATCCCTCTCTGTCAACGTTCTTAAATGACTAGCAAAACTGATCATTGGTTCACATTAACATATAATGTATTACCCTGTTCTGGGGTGTTTAGAACTCAACAGAAGATTCCGAGAGATGAACTAGCATAACCTCTATTTCCTCAAAGAGATTCATGGACTCTCTTTATTAGGCATGCATGTAAAAATGCAGATGCCTGGCCCTCATTCTGGACCTACCAAACCACAATCTTTACTTTCAGAAACTCTCCAGCTGTTTCTAATGGATCCTAGCCTTTGAAAATAAATGCCTTCACCCATTAGTATAAGTCTCAAGTATTGGGTAACAATACTCAATCTCTTGGTTTTTTTGTAGAAAAACCCAAACAAACTTTCTGGCCAACTCAATATCTACTTGTAGGTCTTTAAGCCCAGGGCAGACTGGCACTACGTAGCTGCAGAGATCTCAGCTTGGTCCTTCCCACTACACTGTGGTGCCCCAGCTGATTTCAGCTTCAAGCAAAACTAACCTAGTTTTAAGTAAATGAATATTTATATTTTATGCGCCCAAAATTCAGCTTCATATGGACTCCTGGGTGAGAGATATGGCAGCAAATGAAGACAGTCATTTTTACTCGAGTGGTGGATAGAATTTGAAACACCAGACATCTATTCTGGGCCAAAATAGATATGGAAAGAAGTTTGGAATTGATTAATTTAAAATGACACAATCCATTTCAAGTCATAGCAGAGAGCACTGATGCAGAGGCTCGAGGACATTGTGCTGATCATGAGCAGGGCTAGAGCAAGGCTGTTGACAGCTTTAAGCTCCAGAAGCTTCCCCTATGCTGCTGTTTCATTCAGTTCTTAACCCTTTCAGCCTAGAATTCCCTTAGGGCAGTGGTCCCCAACCTTTTTGGCACCAGGGACTGGTTTTGTGAAAGATAAATATTCCACAGACTGGAGGAGGGGGGTGGTTTCGGGAAGATTCAAGTGCATTATATTTATTGTGCACTGTATTTCAATTAAAAAAAATTATTTCTGGCTGCACTAGGTCATCGTTGCTTTGTGAGGACTTTCTCTAGTTGTGAGCAAGGGTTAGTCTTTGTTGTGGTGCACGGCTCTAGCGGAGCAGGCTCAGAGACTGCAACTCATGGAGTCTAGAGCTCAAGCATTGGCAGCTGAATCATTAACCACTGAACCACCTGGGAAATCCCACTTCTGTTATTATTATATCATCTCCACTTCAGATCAGCAGGCATTAGATCCTGGAGGGTGGGGACACCTGCCTTAGGGAAAATGAAAACTCATCTTAGTCTGACATAAGCACTACCTCCTAAGTGGTGATCTATGTTTTGTGAGATATATTTAAAACATGCGTGAGGAGTGTCTGCGTGCGATTGGAAGAGCTTTAAAAAGGCAAGATAGTATACTTACTCGATACTGAGTAAGGTCCTAAAAAACTAGACTCCCGTCAGCTTGTATTATCAGTCTTTCCTGAGAGTCAACCTCTTTGCTTCCTGTGTCTTAGTAAAATGGCTCTAAAATTTCTGAACAGACAATTCTGTTGCATTCCTTGCTAGTAAGCTAGCAGCTGAGAAATAACGGAAAGTTATTATTGCTATAATCTATTATTTATTTAGAATAATCATGGTCTATATAGTGTAAACACTGAAAAGTTAAAAAAAAAAAAAGAGAATGCTTTCAATCTCCTAGAAGGAAAAACAGGATAATATATTTACGACCTCAGGATAGGAAAGAATTTCAATGAGGCACAAAAAACCTAACTGATAAAAAGAAAAGTGTAATAAATTGGATCACATCAAAATTTAAAACTTCAGCATGATAAAAGACACTATAAACAAAGTTAAAGGCAAGGGACAGACTGGGAGTAGCTATTTGCAGCACATAAAGCAAAGGTTTAGTACCCAGAATATATAGACAGCAGCAATCCAATAAGAAAAAGAAAGATAACCCAGTAGAAAATGCACAAAGGCTACGAACAAGAGATTCACAGATGAAGTTCAAATGACCAATAAACATGAAAAAAAAAACACTTAGACTCACTAGCATTAAGGAATATGCAATAAAATTCATAAGATATGATTTCACATCCATCAAGTTAGAAAAAATAAAAGCATCTGACTAGATCAGACATGGTGCTGTAGTTGCAAACTATAGAAACCAACCACAGTTTAAACAGAAAAAGAATGTATTAAATCATTATAGCTAACATTTACCCACTGTTTTGTGTGTAGGTACAGTTCTAAGTGCTTTATATGTATTTGCTCATTTAATCTTCACAACAACCCTATAAAATTGGTGTCATTATTTCCCATACATTGTAGAATGGGAAGCGGAGACTGATGGCTTAGTTTGCCTGAGGTTACACAGAAAGAGAAGAAGAACTAAAGAGCCTCTTGATGAAAGTGAAAGAGGAGAGTGAAAAAGTTGGCTTAAAACTCAACATTCAGAAAACTAAGATCATGGCATCTGGTCCCATCACTTCACGGCAAATAGATGGGGAAACAGTGGAAACAGTGTCAGACTTTATTTTGGGGGGGGGTGTCCAAAATCACTGCAGATGGTGATTGCAGCCATGAAATTAAAAGACACTTACTCCTTGGAAGAAAAGTTATGACCAACCTAGACAGCATACTGAAAAGCAGAGACATTACTTTGTCAGCAAAGGTCTGTCTAGTCAAGGCTATGGTTTTTCCAGTGGTCATGTATGGATGTGAGAATTGGACTATTAAGAAAGCTATATGCTGAAGAATTGATGCTTTTGAATTGTGGTGTTGGAGAAGACTCTTGAGAGTCCCTTGGACTGCAAGGAGATCCAGCCAGTCCATCCTAAAGGAAATCAGTCCTGAATATTCATTGGAAGGACTGATGCTGAAGCTGAAGCTCAAATACTTTGGCCACCTGATGCAAAGAACTGACTCATCTGACGCTGGGACCCTGACGCTGGGAAAGATTGAGGGCAGGAGGAGAAGGGGATGACAGAGGTTGAGATGGTTGGATGGCAGCACCGACTCAATGGACATGTGTTTGAGTAAACTCCAGGAGTTGGTGATGGACGGAGAGGCCTGGCTTGCTGCAGTTCATGCAGTCTCAAAGAGTCGGACAAGACTGAGCAACTAAACTGAACTGAACACAGCTAGTCTGTCAAGAAACAATGGTTTCAACATAGCAGCTTGTTTCTCAGGTCAACCCTGGTTAGAGGTAAGTTCATTTATCTATTAGAAAACACACCACTCCAGGTCACTGAAAACTCCACAGCCATTCAGAAATCCTAAATATCAACAACTGTTCGTGTTACCAGGACACAGAATACCAATGTCACTGCTGCCTGTGGGAGTGAATTCCAAGGAGCATGTGTTTCCTGTAAAATCACTGGTTTTCTATTCATGATCTGGTGTGAGTAAGTCTGACCAACAATCTAGGGAGGGTGGGAAGGAGAGTCTTCTTCTTGATGGCTATAGTGGGAGGTAGAGACTCATAACTGGCGATTCTCCAAGTATAACAGGATCTTTAGGGTGCTGGGTAGCCAAAATGAATGACAGGTGTTCACTGCCCTGACACTCCATATCCCGGAGAAGATGAGAAACAAGAACACTGGATGGAGCTGTAGATGGTACAACTGATGTGGAGAGTGTTTTGGTAATTGCACCCATGCAACAGCATGTATTTCTGGGGAAACTCCAGCACAAGACACAAGGCAAAATGTAAAAGATGTCAACAGCAGCATGTTTAAAACAGCAAACTATTAGAATCGACCAAAATTTCCATTAATGAAAAAATAAATTGTGTTATGATATGAAATATACACAGCAATTCCAATGAATGACCTAGATCTATACTAATCAACATTAATAGTTCTACATAACAGGATGGTAAAAAAAAGTTTCAGAAATGATAAATACCATATGAAAACATTTATGTAAATTAAAAATAAATGAAAGGAGCACATAAATGTAGTGAGTATTGTAGACAAAGAATGTCACCTGCTGTAACAGTAAACAAAGTATGTTGTGGCTCTTGAACCATCAGCCACTGAGGCATACTCTCTCCCACCAGATCCTGAGGGACTTAGGATAAACAACAACAACAACATCAAAAACAACAAACAAACAAAAAAACCCAAGGAGGGTACTGGCCTTAGATAGCTGAGGTGCCTACCAAAGGAATGATTTCAATGAGCCCAGATTCTTGCATCTTCCTACATATAGAAAAGTGTTAAATTCATTAAGTTGAGATATCTGGTTTTCTTTAATTAACAGTAATCTTTTGACCAGTTTTTGTTTCAAAACTCCTTCATATCCCAGGTCCCCCCTTACCTCTCCAGAGCAGTCCCTCAGGGCTATTCTGAGAGACTGCTTCCCAAGCTTAAGTCCTTAAAATGTCCACTAAATAATTCTCAATTGTAAGTTGGGTGTTTTTTGTCAGTGAACAGTATAAAACGTGAACTAAAGGATACACGTCACATGAATGATCAGTGAAGTAGAAATTGCCTCTGAGAAGGAAAAGAGGCGACTGGAACTGAGTGGGGGAGACAAAGGTAATTTTACCTTCATTTGAAATACTTTATTTCCTTTATTAAATTTAAAAACTGAAGCTAAAATGTTTAACAGCACTTGTTAATTTTTGTTGTTTAATAATATATGGGAATTGGTTAATTAATTTCTATATTTTAATAAATTTTAAAGGGGGCAAAATCATGGTTATTTAATTCTATTATTTGCATTTGTGACTAATTTAAAACAATTTTTCTAGAAATTGTTTATTCTGTTTCATAGGCTTCTCTTTTGGACAAATTAAGGGTACAACTTTGTTACGAATACTGAAACTATAGAATTCATTTGATTAGCATTCTGCTCTGATGACTACAGAGATATGTACATTTTCAGATTATTTAATATTAAATGTTCAAATATAATCTTTCTAGAGGGTATAAACTATATTTAACTTCTTTCTCTATGTATAATCTGCCAGAAGAGATTTGTCTGTTGCCTTCTGACTAATGAAGACAGAATCCATATAGTAATAGACATTAAAACCATTTTTCTTTAATATGGAAAAACAACACTTTCAAAATTAGTTTTATTTCAATTGCAACAGCATCTAAATCAAAAACCAATTCCCTGAAGGGTCTATTTAAAATAACAGAAAATTGAAAAATTTCTAAAATTTATATTCATAATATTCTTGAAGCTACAGTGTTAAAAAATAGATCTAAGCTGCCTATCATCTCCCTACATATTCTATTTTATTAATCAAGTCCTTTGAAAAATTCAAGATTTCAGCAGAATCAATAGTCCCTAAATACGGGAAAATTTAGTCAATTCCCACTTACTTTGAAACAGACAATATGTTATATGTCCAAGTTTAAGGCTCTTCAGGAAAGCTTATGTGGATATCTGCTCGATCCAACTTGAAGATTAACCTATTAATAGACTTCCAGGACCACAGAGGAATGGGGGAAATTTTGATCTTCCCAAGAGAGGCTTAGACTACCAAACTAATATTACTTCTGATTATGGGAAAAGATTATAGTTTTCAAGGCTCAAACTTCCTGAAAAGAAAACACAAAGTGATCATATTTAGTATCTATCTAGACTGGTTAAGAGATATTTACATAAAACATTTAAAACATGCCTTCAAGCTATATGAAAGTATTACATCAGAAGATGGGGAAGAAGTGTCCTCATCTTCATTGTTGCCCATTCTAGATTTAATTGTCTTAATTAATATAGTAAGAATTTAAGTTAAACATTTTTTAAAAATCATTGAGAGGAATGATAATGAAAAACTGCAAGCAGAGATTAAGAGCTATTTCACTAACTCTCTTCTGGAAGGTTTATAAAAACAAGATTGAAATGCATGGCAAAAATCACCACAATATTGTAAAGTAATTAGCTTCCAATTAAAATTAATTAATTAAAAAAAGATTGATAGTTATCAGCTTGAGATGGCATAGACAACATAAAATGGTTTTTGGTGGCATAAGAAAATACACTGGAATGGAAAACAGTGATTATCATTCTGTTTGTTATGATAACCTCCAGTGATTACCTCTAGAGGATAAGAAGGGGAGGCCGAAGGGGAGAATATTTAGGAGGCTTCATCATTTGATAATACTCTATTTAAACTTGGCTAGTCGGAGAAGGCAACGGCACCCCACTCAAGCACTCTTTCCTGGAAAATCCCATGGACGGAGGAGCCTGGTAGGCTCCAGTCCATGGGGTCGCTAAGAGTTGGACACGACTGAATGGCTTCACTTTCACTTTTCACTTTCATGCACTGGAGAAGGAAATGGCAACCCACTCCAGTGTTCTTGCCTGGAGAATCCCAGGGACAGTGGAGCCTGGTGGGCTGCCATCTCTGGGGTTGCACAGAGTCGGACACGACTGAAGCGACTTAGCAGTAGCAACAGCAGTATGTCAATAGGTGTTATTTATACTATTCTTTATGTGTGTTGTTTGGAATATTTCATAATTACATTTAAAAGAAAGATGGTTCCAAAAGATCATGTAGTAATCTGGATGCTATACTTAGAGATTTAGACTGATGAGAACATTTAGAAGGTGACCCTGATATAAGGACGAGACTGGTATAAGAAAAGTTGAATGAACTAGGGGAAGTTTAGCCAGACAGAGAAGACCTGGGGGTGAGAGGGTTTCCTGGCCACAGCAAGGAACATGACAGATGATTGAAATATTTGACAGTACTATGCAAAAAGGAATCGTTTTGATTTACATGACCACAAAGGATTAAACAACACAAAGCAAAACACAGTTCAGATTTAGTAGAATCAGTATAATTAAGAGTTGTCCAGAGATGGAATGGTCCACAATTCCACACTGGCTGTGTAAAAGTTTGTCTTGGAGGAATGACTTAGCAGGACTGTAATCTTGTTAAATTCAAGCAAAGTCGAACTTCTCCACAGTTTTCCAGAAGAATTAGGTTTTTAAAAAAATGTTTTTAAAATTTGAATATTTTTAAAGTTATATAATTTTCTATCTAAGCAGTTCTTCCACTGGTGGGGAAGTTGATCAAAAACTAGTCATTCCTGTAGTATTAACAGCCTGGAAATGTAACTTGGCCACTGGCAAGATGCAAAGCGCCTGAGGACAAACGCCAAGATCTGAGGGAAAATGCTAGTCTATCCAAGTTAGATTATTCAAAAGTGTTGTTAGATGATATGAAGTGAAACAGAAGCTGGAGAACAAAATTAGTTGAGTTGTTGATCCCAGGAGATGACATAAAACCAAGCCCATTAGTTCCATCCATGTAAGCTAATGGGCTCTTCTTGCTCTTCTCAAACTTGTTTACCCAGCTAACTTGAACTTATCTAAAGGGCTCATGATAGGATGGAGTCACTATTTTGGACAGAAGCTGAACAAATTGTCACTAAGAAGTGGAATGGCTATGTTAGAGCAGCTAATATGTATTTTATGATACTTATGAGCCTTGATGTCATCCAAAGCCTTCCAATTACCAGCTATGTAACCTTGACAAAATTACTTATCTGAGCCTTAAATGACTTATCTCTAAAATAAAACATTAATTTTACATGCCTAGTATGTTAAAGGAAAAAATCATATGCAGTTGATCCTTGAATAATGCAGGTGTTGGGCACTGATCCTCTGTACACTTGAAAATCCATGTATAACTTAGAATCAGATCTTCATATCCTGTTTGTTTCCTCCTAGCCATCATTTGGCATCCACAGAGTCAACCAACCATGGATTGTGGAGTACTGTAGTATTTACAATTGAGAAAAATTCTGGTCTAAGTAGACTTATGTTCAAAGGCCAACATGTTCAATGTTGTTTGTGTATACAAATCTATCATCCTAGGGCCTGGTGCATAGCAAGTACTCAATAAAGGGGTTCAAAAATAGAGTGGGGCAGGAAGAAATAACCGTATTTATTTCTATGTTCTTAATGCTGGATGTATAGTTGTTGTGCGTCGTACTCTGTCACGTCTGACTCTTTGCAACCCCATGGACTGTAGCCCGCCAGACTCCTCCGTCCATGGGATTTTCCAGGCAAGAATACTGGAGTCAGTTGCCATTTCCTTCTCCAAGGGATCTTTTCAACCCAGGGATTGAACCCGTGTCTCTTTTGTCTGTTGCATTGCAGGCAGATTCTTTACTCGCTGAGCCCCTGGGGAAGCCCCGGATGTATGCTAGGTTTTCAACCAATATTTGCAATAAATTAGCGCTGAAAAGACAGACAAAGGATGACAAATATGAGCCAGACAACTAAGCCACAAAAGACAGAAAAAATGGACAAAATAGCAGGAGTGTTGTGCAGAGACAGGCCTATTAGGGTGAGGGATGCATATAGAAAAGGAAATGTGTCATGTTCATGGAGAAGGTGCCCATCTATAGATGAAGGTGTGGCTACGGGGAAGAAGGGGCAGTTGGAGAAGTGAAGGTGACGATATTGCGGGGACATTTGAGTTTGTGAGCATGTCCAGTGGTCCCTTGACTCATTATAGATATGACAAGGAAGGATTAGAAAGAGGGTTTCAGATCAAGTTAGATACCATCAAAAATCCTGATGGACTGCATTATAAATTTGAAAGGGTTTCTATGCATTAGACATACTTGGTCTACTTCATGGCTGAAGGGCCACCAGAATGTAGAACTGGATTTCTGCCCAGCACTGCTGCCTGGGCACATTATCTTCAGGTGTCAGAGGATTTCCTGGGGTTGAGTCTTCTGCCCCCTGACATTCTGTTTTCCATACTAAAGTCAGGCAGATCTGTTTGCTGAGCATTTGATTCAGGTATCAGCTTGAATGGGTCTATTTCAATCGGCATAAACAGTGTACATTTGCCTCCATTACACATGGTTTTCTCAGACATCATTTAGGGGCCCTTAGGGACGTGCCCACACATTTTAAAGGCAGCCGTAACCCCTAATACTACTTGTTCCCACGTAGAGTAATTGGCCTAGGCTGAGATCAACTTCTAGAAGAATCACAGGGCAGAGGCCACCAGAGCTTAGATCTGCTTCTGAAAGAATGTTCTTTCCTCCAATAACGTATCATCAAAGCTAATGAAGAACCAGAGTAGGTAAGGTTTAGAACTGAAAGGATGAGGTTTTCAATGACTGTGAGGTCACAGTCATATCTAGGTGCCAAGAAAACCCTTTGTTCCATGTAAAGAATTCCAAAGTATAGTCAAGTTCAGTTCAGGCCAGTTCAATTCAGTTCAGTCTCTTAGTCGTGTCCGACTTTTTGCGACCCCATGAATCTCAGCTAGTGGTTCTCAAATTTAAACAAGTATCAGATTTATCTGAAGGGCTTATTAAACACACATTGCTGGACTTGCCCACCAGAGTTTCTGATTAAGTAGGTCTGAGATGGAGCCTGAAATTGCAAATTTGTAACAGGTTCTGAAATGATGGTGCTAGTGTGGAAAATACACTTGGAGAACCATTGGCCTGGAGACATGAGAGGTAGATCACCAGAAAACCCTAGAAATCTCATAGCCACAAAAATCTTGGAACAAACTGGTATTCTTGATTCTGTAGAACATGTTAAAATAGCAGTCACTTTTTCAGAAATCATTGACTCATCTATTTTAGACAGAATAGGATGACCCAGCTGTAACACTGAACCGAGTATTCATTAAAATTCATGTGCATAAAGAAACCTTCCATTCCAGAAAGTCATAGAGTATCCCCTTTATGACTCATTGGAAGGCAGGGATGCTGGACCAGCTGAATAGTTGTCACCAAATACGCGAGTTGGTTGAGGTGTTTCTGCAAAGCTGTCATCACTTACTCTTTCTGCTTTGCCCAAAGCTGTAGATTGCATGAAAGTCTTACTTCTTCATGCTCATCAAAATATTATAGAGTTGGTCTATAACCAGCTCTCTAGATTAGTGTTAATGAGAGTAATTGTCTCAGATGATATTGTCATCCTAAGCATTAGTAATCCTAACAGGACCCCACTGCACTAGCAGGAGTTGGTCTGAGGGACCATAATTAGTGTCTTTGATCTTGCAGAAATCCTTGGCTTTGAGCAATGAAAGTAATATGTCTGCTTTGCTGGAACCAGGTGCTAGATCCATTGTTTAGTCGCACATTGGAACTAACTACACAAAGGTAATGACCCGCCGGCTCAGACAGTAAAGGATCTGCCAGCAATGCAAGAGACCCGGGTTCAATCCCTGGGTTGGGAAGATACTCTAGAGAAGGGAAAGGCTACCCACTCCAGTATTCTTGCCTGGAGAATCCTGTGGATAAAGGAGCCTGGTGGGCTATGGCCTACAGGGTCGTAAAGAGTCAGACATGACTGAGTGACTAACAGTTTCACACAAGGGTAGTTCCCCTGCTTCTTCATTTGTTGCCAACTTCAGACAGTAAAGCGTCTGTCTACAATGCGGGAGACCCGGGTTCGATCCCTGGGTCGAGAAGATCCCTTGGAGAAGGAAGTAGCAATCCATTCCAGTACTATTGAATGGAAAATCCTATGGACAGAGGACCTTGGTAGGCTACAGTCCATGGGGTCGCTAAGAGTCAGACACGACTGAGTGACTTCACTTTCACTTTTTTTCACTTTAGATAACTTTTAGTGAATGAGGCAAAGTGAAATGGAGACCTAATGAAGGTATAAGTAGTGCTGGTGGCCAAATTTCCAGGTGAAGAAAAGGATATGAGGTGCAAGGATCTGTAGTTACTAATTTAACAAATGTTTATGTGCTAAAAGCTTTTCTGGGATTAGAAAACCTCAGCAAAAAAGCCAAGATTCCTGCCTTCAAGTTGCTAACATCTTTAAACTGGAGAGGGTGGACATAAAGGGGAATTTTCTTAATGGATAAAGGACTCCAAGGGGCTTCCTCAGTGGCTCAGTAGGGAAAGAATCCACCTGCAGTGTAGGAGACACAGGAGATACAGATTTGATCCCAGGGGGAAGATCCCCTGGAGGAGGGCATGGCAACCCACTTCAGTATTCTTGCCTGGATAACCCCTTGGACAGAGGAGCCTGGGAGGCTACACTCCATGGGGTTGCACGGAGCTGGAAACGGGTGAAGGGACTGAGCACACAGCACACAAGGGACTCCATTTGTTTTTTGACATCTTGATAGGTTTTCCAATCTGCAGCTTCCAACATGGGGTAGGTAACAATGATTTGTTTACATAGTAAAGTCATTTGGTCAAGTTTCAAAGGTTCCTGGATAAGAGCATGATCCATGAAGCTACACGATGTCCTTGATTCTGTTGGACATATCCAGCTTCTACTAAATGTAGTAGGGAGCCACTTTTAAAACAACTGAGCGCAAAAATCTTATTTTCTGAAGAGATTCTGGACTCCGAAGAGATATGGGAAGTGGGACGGGGATGGTGGACAGGGCCCAGTAGTGGGTGCGTGGTGCAGGAGCACAAGATGGGGGATGCATATTCTTCAGTATGCAAGATCAGATTCTGAAGTAAAAATCTGGATCGAGGCAGTAGAAGGTTGTTATATGATGGAAGAGGACAAAGATTTATGCATGGGAATAAAATACACCGAGATATGTTCTGGATGATTTCCAGAGACCATAGCTAATATCCAAGGCTAGCTTTTATAAGCTTTTAGTGCATTCTTACTTTGGGCAAGAAAGATCCCTTTAAAGAGGCCAGAATGAAGCAAATATCCTCTGCCAGATAAACGAGAAATAAAAGCAAGCAGATGTGAAGTAGCAGACGAGAAAATAGGATTTAATTGCTTACTAAGAAATAGAATGAATGCATCAATATATTTATTGCACAATTAATATATGTGTATTACTCAAGGTTCTCCAGAGAAACAGAACCGACAGGGTGTATGTGTATAGAAAGAAATTTATTACAAGAAATTGGCTTACATGACTATGCAGACTGGGAAGTCCCAATATCTGCAGTCAGCAAAGTAGACATCTAGGACAGCCACTGGCACAATTGCAGCCCAAGCCTGACAGCCTGCACCAGGAGAGTTGATGGTGTAAATTCCAGTCCAAAGGCTGACAGGATAGAGATCTGAGAAGAGCTGATGTTTAAGTCCAAAGGCAGGAAGAGATCAATGCCCCAGCTTATGCAGTCAGGCAGTAGGAGTTCCCTCATGCTCCTGGGAGGGTCAGTCTTTTTTTCCTACTTAAGCCTTCAGCTGATTTGATGAGGCCCACCCACTGTAGGGAAGACAATCTGTTTTACTCAGCCTACTGATTGAAATGTTAATCACATCAAAAACAACCTCAGAGACACACCCAGAAAAATATTTGACCTAATATCTAGGCACCCAGTGACCCAGTCAAGTTGACACATAAAATTAATCATCAAAATATTCCAGGACTGTATTAAGTGCTTTACCTCACTTAATGCTCGCAACAATAAAGAATCCAGGAATTCCCTGGTAGTCCAGTGGTTAGGACTCAGCACTTTCACTCCTGAGGCCCAGGTTCAATCCCTGCTTGAGGAAATAAAATCCTACAAGCCTTGTGGTGAGGCCAAAACAAATCCAGTAATTATTCTAATTTCTGTATTAGTTGGAGTAACACTAGGTACCATAAGAAATAGACTTAAAACTTGAAAGTGATTTAAATACCATAGAAGTTAATTTCTTGCTCATATATCAATACACAGGATTCAGCAGGCAGCTCTTCTATCTTGTCATTCCATCATTCTGTCAGTCCTCACTGTTATTATCTGCATCTAGCCAACAGAACGGGGGAGGATGGGAAAATAAGGAAATAATCCACTTCTTATAAGCCTTGGCCCAGAAATGCTGCATGTCATTTTTACAAACATTCCTTTGGTGAGAATTAGTTACCTACCCACACTAGGATGTAAGAGCAGCAGAGAAATTTGTCCCTTCCTGGGGAAAACTCCATGCTCTGAACACAGTACTCAAACTTATGCTCATCTAGCTCTCTGCATAATCTGCTCCTCTAGTGCCAAATATCTGTGCTCACCCTTCTTTTTACCCGTAGGACATGCTTACTGCTCCCCAGAAAAGTTAAGCCTCAGTACCATCCACTTTCTACAGTCACCTCAACTCCACGATCTCTTGGTGATGCATGTTTCTCTTCACCAGGTCTCATGGTCTTCTTTAGGTCAGGCAGTCTACAAACTGAAAAAGAAAATGTGCAGTGGCAGAGCAGGGGTGAGATATATGCCATCGAAGCTCTCATTTGGATAAAAAAGAATGGAAAATACACAGCTTTCAGTACTGCTGTTCCACCATTCTCTAGAGCAGGAATAAGCAAACTATAGCCAGTGGGCCAAATCTGAACTACTGCCTGCTTTTGTAAATAAAATATTATGGAAACATAGCCATGCCCAGTCATTTACGTATTGTCTGCGGCTACATTATAATGGTAGAGCTGAATGGTTGTAACAGAGATATTATGCCCTGAAAAGCCTAAATTATTTGCTCTCTGTATTTGTACAGAAAATGTTTGCTGACCGCTGCCCTAGGATCTAACAGTTGTCACCTGAATCACACTGGAAGAAGATGAAAGTGAGTGTGGAGAAGGCACAGTACTTCCTAGAGCCTTGCTCTAGAAACACCATGCCTAAATTGCATTCACATTCCATCCTCACATGGCCTCATCTAGATGAGTGTGGAATAGAGAAATGTAGTCTGTGGCTTTGGGATTGGAATGAAAACTGACCTTTTCCAGTCCTGTGGCCACTGCTGAGTTTTCCAAATTTGCTGGCATATTGAGTGCAGCACTTTCACAGCATCATCTTTCAGGATTTGAAATAGCTCAACTGGAATGCCATCACCTCCACTAGCTTTGTTCGTAGTGATGCTTTCTAAGGCCCACTTGACTTCACATTCCAGGATGTCTGGCTCTAGGTGAGTGATCACACCATCGTGATTATCTGGGTCGTGAAGATCTTTTTTTGTATAATTCTTCTGTGTATTCTTGCCACCTCTTCTTAATATCTTCTGCTTCTGTTAGGTCCAGACCATTTCTGTCCCTTATCGAGCCCATCTTTGTGTGAAATGTTCCCTTGGTATCTCTAATTTTCTTGAAGAGATCTCTAGTCTTTCCCATTCTGTTCTTTTCCTCTGTTACTTTGCATTGATCGCTGAGGAAAGCTTTTTCATCTCTTCTTGCTATTCTTTGGAGCTCTGCATTCAGATGCTTATATCTTTCCTTTTCTCCTTTGGTTTTTGCTTCTCTTCTTTTCACAGCTATTTGTAAGGCCTCCCAGACAGCCATTTTGCTTTTTGGCATTTCTTTTCCATGGGGTTGGACTTGATCCCTGTCTCCTGTACAATGTCACGAACCTCATTCCACAGTTCATCAGGCACTCTATCTATCAGATCTAGCCCCTTAAATTTATTTCTCACTTCCACTGTATAATCATAAGGGATTTGATTTAGGACATACCTGAACGGTCTAGTGGTTTTCCCTACTTTCTTCAATTTAAGTCTGAATTTGGTAATAAGGAGTTCATGATCTGAGCCACAGCCAGCTCCCAGTCTTGTTTTTGCTGGCTGTATAGAGCTTCTCCATCTTTGGCTATAAAGAATATAATCAATCTGATTTTGGTGTGACCATCTGGTGATGTCCATGTGTAGAGTCTTCTCTTGTGTTGTTGGAAGAGGGTGTTTGCTATGACCAGTGTGTTCTCTTGGCAAAACTCTATTAGCCTTTGCCCTGCTTCATTCCATATTCCAAGGCCAAATTTGCCTGTTACTCCAGGTGTTTCTTGACTTCCTGCTTTTGAATTCCAGTCCCCTATAAGGAAAAGGACATCTTTTTTGGGTGTTAGTTCTAAAAGGTCTTGTAGGTCTTCATAGAACCGTTCAACTTCAGCTTGTTCCACTTTATTGGCTGAGGCATAGACTTGAATTACTGTGATATTGAATGATTTCCTTGGAAATGAACAGAGATCATTCTGTCATTTTTGAGATTGCATCCAAGTACTCCATTTCAGACTCTTTTGTTAACGATGATGGCTACTCCATTTCTTCTAAGGGATTCCTGCCCACTGTAGTAGATATAATGGTCATCTGAGTTAAATTCACCCATTCCAGTCCATTTTAGTTCAAAGAAAGGCAATGCCAAAGAATGCTCAAACTACCACACAATTGCACTCATCTCACACGCTAGTAAAGTAATGCTCAAAATTCTCCAAGCCAGGCTTCAGCAATACATGAACCGTGAACTTCCAGATGTTCAAGCTGGTTTTAGAAAAGGCAGAGGAACCAGAGATCAAATTGCCAACATCCGCTGGATCATCAAAAAAGCAAGAGAGTTCCAGAAATACATCTATTTCTGCTTTATTGACTATGCCAAAGCCTTTGACTGTGTAGATCACAATAAACTGTGGAAAATTCTGAAAGAGATGGGAATACCAGACCACCTGACCTGCCTCTTGAGAAACCTGTATACAGATCAGGAAGCAACAGTTAGAACTGGACATGGAACAATGGACTCCTTCCAAATAGGAAAAAGAGTATGTCAAGGCTGTGCATTGTCACCCTGCTTATTTAACTTCTATGCAGAGTACATCATGAGAAAGGCTGGACTGGAAGAAGCACAAGCTGGAATCAAGATTGCTGGGAGAAATATCAATAACCTCAGATACACAGATGACACCACCCTTATGGCAGACAGTGAAGAGGAACTAAAAAGCCTCTTGATGAAAGCGAAAGAGGAGAGTGAAAAAGTTGGCTTAAAGCTCAACATTCAGAAAATGAAGATCATGGCATCTGGTCCCATCACTTCATGGGAAATAGATGGGGAAACAGTGGAAACAGTGTCAGACTTTATTTTTGGGGGCTCCAAAATCACTGCAGATGGTGACTGCAGCCATGAAATTAAAAGACGCTTACTCCTTAGAAGAAAAATTATGACCAACCTAGATAGCATATTGAAAAGCAGAGATATTACTTTGCCAACAAAGGTCTGTCTAGTGAAGGCTATGGTTTTTCCTGTGGTCATGTATGGATGTGAGAGTTGGACTGCGAAGAAAGCTGATGCCGAATTGATGCTTTTGAAGTGTGATGCTGGAGAAGACTCTTGAGAGTCCCTTGGTCTGCAAGGAGATCCAACTAGTCCATTCTGAAGATCAGTCCTGGGTGTTCATTGGAAGGACTGATATTGAAGCTGAAACTCCAATATTTTGGCCACCTCATGGGAAGAGTTGACTCATTGGAAAAGGCTCTGATGCTGGGAGGGATTGGGGACAGGAAGAGAAGGGGACGACAGAGGATGAGATGGCTGGATGGCATCACTGACTCGATGGACGTGAGTTTGAGTGAACTCCGGGAGTTGGTGATGGACAGGGAGGCCTGGCGTGCTGCAATTCATGGGGTCACAAAGAGTCAGACACAACTGAGCGACTGAACTGAACTGAACTGAGTCTGTGGCTGGACAGCCACTTTCCAACAACTCTGTTATACAAAGGGGAGTAAGAATGTTGGTGGAGAGCTGGTCAACCCCACGCTAATGCCCATCCTGTGGATTACTCTAAAATTAAACTTTTGGTAACTTGGGAAGAAGTCCAAAAGAGAAAGGACATATGTATACCTATGGCTGATTCATGTTGATGTATGGCAGAAGCCAACACAATATTGTAAAGCAATTATCCTTCAATTAAAAATAAATTTTAAAAAACGTTAGTAACTTGACTAATGACTTCAAATGTGTTTGGAGGTTTTATAACAAAATGGTTAACAATTCAGTCTCTAGAATCAGAAGGACATGGTTTTGAAGAGTAAATGCTCAATAAATGTTATTAAAATATTCTTGCCTTCATGAAACAGTAGCTCTTGCTAGAGGTTAAAATTTACCTCCTAATCAGTAGCTTGGAATTTGTGAAATCCTGGTGTAGAGGTCTTTAAGTTCCCTTCCCATTCTGAAGGAGATCAGCCCTGGGATTTCTTTGGAAGGAATAATGCTAAAGCTGAAACTCCAATACTTTGGCCACCTGATGCGAAGAGCTGACTTATTGGAAAAGACTCTGATGCTGGGTGGGTTGGGGGCAGGAGGAGAAGGGGATGACAGAGGATTAGATGGCTGGATGGCATCACCAACTCTATGGACATGAGTTTGGGTGAAGTCTGGGAGTTGGTGATGGACAGGGAGGCCTGGCGTGCTGCAGTTCATGGGGTCGCAAAGAGTCGGACACGACAGAGCAACTGAACTGAACTGAAGTTCCCTTCCAATTCAGGAATGCTTTCATTCCACATATTTTGCTGGAGCTGTACCCTGTACCTGAGACTGTGTGAGGTGGTGGAGAGACAGAGATTAACAAGACAATGCTCTGGCTCTTGAGATGTTTACAATCTAAAGAGGAAAACTGACATGGTATCCGTGCCTTTTCTTAATACCTAGGGGTAGGAACACTGAACTGGAAAGATGCATAGAGTTAAGAGCCATGGTGATTCCTGCCTGTCTGACAGCTTTCAGGGTGAACTCCTAAGCACCTAGGCCCTGCTGGCTCTGCTGTGCTTAGGTCCTGCTGGGCTTACCTGTCAAATTCTCCCATCAGTTGGGTCTTTCTCTTGGAATATACCCTTTGTCTTTAGTTCTTGACTTCCTCTTTGTTTATGGTCTTTGTCCTCGGAATCTTTCACTCTAAGTTTATTTTCCATTCTTGTATCACCCCAACCTTATTCCTTTGTTTTTAAATTTAAAAGTGATTGACAATTGACACTTTCTTCTAGAAAGTTTGTGAAAACCCCCAATCTTTTTTATTTCAGAAAAACTAGTCTTTGGAACCCTGAGAGAGCCACGGATATGGTTTGTGGAATCTCAGTTTTTGGCAAACGTTGTTTATGTTTTTATTTCACTGATAAATTTAAAAATTAATGAAAGCATATTCTGACATCAAAATGATGACATTCTAACTGACTAGTTCCTTGTAAACCAAGTGCCTGAGCTTGTATTTGTATTTATGATTGTGTTTGCACCAGATGGCATCATGGAGTGCTGCCTGCCTGAAGGTTTCAATGTTATAACAGTAGAAGAAAGTGGTGAGAGCATTGGGTCATGAGAAATATGAGTGTGGATATAGAAAATCAAAAGAAGAAAATAACCTGTACTGTAGCATCTGGTATCATGTTTATTTTATAAGTGCATGTATTGTTTGGTTACTAATCCGGAAAATTCATTAACAATAAATATGTCATGAAGTATTCATTATTTCAATAACTGGAGTAAGTACCCATGCAGAGACCCATGTTTAATGCCACAATGTTAAAATTATCTTGAACAATTTACAGAACTGACACTCATGACAATTGTTCTAAGACCATTGTTCACTGGAAGAGTTCTGATTCTATAGGAAGATTGTTTATTCTGAATTAGGAAACAAAATCATACTTAGAGGAAAGTGTATTTTACCTTGCATTAGTATGTTTGAAGTCAAAATATGAAAGTCAATTATATATAAAACCTGACCTGAGGCTGCAACCTTGAATATTAAAGCCTACATTAGCAATGTAGTTGCAGAAACACAACCTCATATATCATATTAAATTAGTGCTGTTAATTTGAATTTTAATGATTTTACAGTTTTGTTAGTATGTAATTTGCAAACTTGCTTTTGTTTTTAGTTGGATAAAAGGTATGAGCACGTATTTCTTTTATATTCACATAAAATATGTGCATATTTTTTTACATTATGATAAAATAGTGTAAGGCAGCATGGGGAGGGGTGTATCTGCAGGCATGCCTTTCCATTTAAATTGAGAATACACATTATTCAAGTTTAGTAAACTGCATTAAACAACCAACACACTTAGGACCTCAGGAATCCCAGTCTTTGAATCAGCACAGACTGTGAATGAAGGTTTTAATGTAGTTGAGGAAAAATGGGCAGAATAAGGACAGTATTAAGAATATTCATTGGAAGGACTGATGCTGAAGCTGACTTAGTGGAAAAGACCCTGATGCTGAGAAAGAATGAGGACAGGAGGAGAAGGGGATGGCAGGGGATGGGATGGTTGGATGGCATCATCAACTCAATGGACCTGAGTTTGAGCAAACTCCAGGAGAAAGTGAAGGACAGGGAAGCCTGGCATGCTGCAGTCCATGGGGTTGCAATGAGCCAGACATGACTGAGTGACTGAACAACAATAGAATAATATTCCACTTAAACAAATGTCTAATTGATGTTATTACTTTTTTGTAAGATTAAACTTGTTCTTATAAAATATTGGTGGTAACACATGGTTGGCTTATTTAATGCTTTACTTAACAAAATGTTACTATAAAATTGTACCAGTTCAGGATGTTTCAAAGTAATGAACCCCTGCTTGTCTTGGTCCTCTGCAGCCCACTGTAATCTCTGATCCTCTGTCTCCAGGGTTCTGACCCTGGGACCACTCACTCAGTTCAGAACTTTTGACCTTAGGTGGCTGCCTCAACCACACAGGAGCTTGTAAACCAGTGATTACAAGATAGTGGATTCCCTTGTAACTGAGACAGGTAGTTGGTCAGTTAATAGAAACAAATAAATTAAAACAGGTTACTTAAAGTATGATACACACATAGTGATTTTTTTTCTCACTTAATACAAATAATGTATGTTAATTCACCAGTATTTGAGATTTTTTTCTTGTTTTTAACTGAAGCATAGCTGGTTTGCAATGTTGTGCTAGTTTCCGGTGTATAGCAAAAAGATTCAGTTATATATCTATATATCTATATATACTTTTCCCTGAATATATGAATCTTTACATGCTAGTAAAGTATGTTCAAAATTCACCAAGCCACACTTCAGCAATACATGAACCGTGAACTTCCAGATGTTCAAGCTGGTTTCAGAAAAGGCAGGGGAACCAGAGATCAAACTGCCAACATCCATTGGATCATTGAAAAAGCAAGAGATTTCCAGAAAAACATCTATTTCTGCTTTATTGACTATGCCAAAGCCTTTGACTGTGTGGATCACAATAAACTGTGGAAAATTCTGAAAGAGATGGGAATACCAGACCACCTGACCTGCCTCTTGAGAAACCTATATGCAGATCAGGAAGCAACAGTTAGAACTAGACATGGAAAAACAGACTGGTTCCAAATAGGAAAAGGAGTACGTCAAGGCTGTATATTGTCACCCTGCTTACTTAACTTATATGCAGAGTACATCATGAGAAACGCTGGGCTGGAAGAAGCACAAGCTGGAATCAAGATTGCTGGGAGAAATATCAATAACCTCAGATATGCAGATGATACCACCCTTATGGCAGAAAGTGAAGAAGAACTAAAGAGACTCTTGATGAAAGTGAAAGAAGAGAGTGAAAAAGTTGGCTTAAAGTTCAACATTCAGAAAACTAAGATCATGGCATTCGGTCCCATGGCAAATAGATGGGGAAACAGTGGCTGACTTAATTTTGGGGGACTCCAAAATCACTGCAGATGGTGACTGCAGCTATGAAATTGAAAGACACTTACTCCTTGGAAGGAAAGTTATGACCAACCTAGATAGCATATTCAAAAGCAGAGACTTACTTTGCCAACAAATGTCCGTCTAGTCAAGGCTATGGTTTTTCCAATAGTCATGTATGGATGTGAGAGTTGGACTATAAAGAAAGCTGAGCACAGAAGAATTGATACTTTTGAACTGTGTTGTTGCAGAAGACTCTTGAGAGTCCCTTGGACTGCAAGGAGATCCAACCAGTTCAGTTCAGTTCAGTCACTCAGTCGTGTCCGACTCTTTGCAACCCCATGAATCGCAGCATACCAGGCCTCCCTGTCCATCACCAACTCCTGGAGTTCACTCAGACTCACGTCCATCGAGTCAGTGATGCCATCCAGCCATCTCATCCTCTGTTGTCCCCTTCTTCTCCTGCTCCCAATCCCTCCCAGCATCAGAGTCTTTTCCAATGAGTTAACTCTTCGCATAATGTGGCCAAAGTACTGGAGTTTCAGCTTTAGCATCATTCCCTCAAAAGAAATCCCAGGACTGACCTCCTTCAGAATGGACTGGTTGGATCTCCTTGCAGTCCAAGGGACTCTCAAGAGTCTTCTCCAACACCACATTCAAAAGCATTCTTCGGTGCTCTGCCTTCTTTACAGTCCAACTCGCACATCCATACGTGACCACTGGAAAAAGTCGGCAAAGTAATGTCTCTGCTTTTGAATATACTCTCTAGGTTGGTCATAACTTTTCTTCCAAGGAGTAAGCGTCTTTTAATTTCATGGCTGCAGTCACCATCTGCAGTGATTTTGGAGCCCCCAAAAATAAAGTCTGACACTGTTTCCACTGTTTCCCCATCTATTTCCCATGAAGTGATGGGACCGGATGCCATGATCTTTGTTTTCTGAATGTTGAGCTTTAAGCCAACTTTTTCACTCTCCACTTTCACTTTCATCAAGAGGCTTTTTAGTTCCTCGTCACTGTCTGCCATAGGGTGGTGTCATCTGCATATCTGAGGTTATTGATATTTCTCCCAGCAATCTTGATTCCAGCTTGTGCTTCTTCCAGTCCAGCGTTTCTCATGATGTACTCTGCATAGAAGTTAAATAAGCAGGGTGACAATACACAGCCTTGACATACTCCTTTTCCTATTTGGAACCAGTCTGTTGTTTGATGTCCAGTTCTAACTGTTGCTTCCTGATCTGCATACAGATTTCTCAAGAGGCAGGTCAGGTGGTCTGGTATTCCCATCTCTTTCAGAATTTTCCACAGTTTATTGTGATCCACACAGTCAAAGGCTTTGGCATAGTCAATAAAGCAGAAATAGATGTATTTCTGGAACTCTCTTGCTTTTTCCACGATCCAGCAGATGTTGGCAATTTGATCTCTGGTTCCTCTGCCTTTTCTAAAACCAGCTTGAACATCTGGAAGTTCACGGTTCATGTATTGCTGAAGCCTGGCTTGGAGAATTTTGAGCATTACTTTACTAGCATGAGATCCAACCAGTTCATCCTAAAGGAGATCAGTCCTGAGTGTTCATTGGAAGGACTGATGTTGAAGCTGAAATCCAATACTTTGGTCACCTGATGCGAAGAGCTGACTCATTTGAAAAGACTCTGATGCTGGGAAAGATTGAGGGCAGGAGGAGAAGGGTACAACAGAGGATGAGACGGTTGGATGGCATCATCAACTCAATGGACATGGGTCTGGGTAAACTCTGGCAGTTGGTGATGGACAGGCAGGCCTTGCGTGCTGCGGTTCATGGGGTCCCAAAGAGTCAGACATGACAGGGTGACTGAATTGAATTGAACAAGATATTGAACACAGTTTCCTGTGCTATATAGTAGAATCTTGTTATTTATCTATTCTAAATATAATAGTGTGTATATATTAATCCTATGCTCCTAATTCCCTCTCTTCCCTCTTTTCCCTTTGGCAACCATATATTATTTTTATATCTGTGAATCTATTTCTGTTTTGTAATGAGTTTTCTTGTGTCATTTTTTTCTTTTTTAAAACTGAAGTACAGTTGATTCACAATGTTGTGTTAGTTTCAGGTGTACAGCAAGAACTAAAGAGCCTCTTGATGAAAGTGAAAGAGGAGAGTGAAAAAGTTGGCTTAAAGCTCAACATTCAGAAAACTAAGATCATGGCATCTTAGTATATATAACATATATATGTTAACATATATACATACATAAAATATATCTTAACATATGTATACATAACATATATCTCAACATATATGTCTGTGTATGTGTGTATATATATATATATATATATATATATATATTCTTTTCCATGTTCTTTTCCCCTGTAGTTATTACAAAACATTGAGCGAAGTTCTCTGGTTCTCTGTGCTATATAGTAGCTCATTGTTGGTTATCTATTTTATATATAGTGTATTATATTTTGGACTCCACATATAAGTGATATGATATTTGTCTTTCTCTGCTGACTTCATTTAGTATGATAATCTGTTCAGTTCAGTTCAGTTACTCAGTCATGTCCAACTCTTTGCGACCCCATGAATTGCAGCACACCAGGTCTCCCTGTCCATCAGCAACTCCCGGAGTTCACTCAAACTCATGTCCATCAAGTTGGTGTTGTCATCCAGCCATCTCATCCTCTCCGTCCATATCACCAATATTTTGATACGGAGTCCTCAAAAGTATGGCCCCATTACTTAGTGTATAAATATATCTGGTTTCAAATTCTTTAAAGTGGAGCAGGAATTTAAAGGTATTTTCCATTAAGCTGAGTGCAAAATAATGTCTGATTCCCTTACCCAGTTTTTAAAAAATAATGATGTCATGTCTATTTCAACAGGGTCTTTTCAGTGGCTTGGCTTTACTAATAGTTTCTAAATCTTCCATTTTTCCCCCTTAGAAATGACCCTTTTGTTGCCTATATTTTATTAACATCAGTTCAGTTCAGTTGCTTAGTCATGTCTGACTCTTTGCAACGTCATGAATTTCAGCAAGCCAGGCCTCCCTGTCCATCACCAACTCCCAGAGTTCACCCAAACTCATGTCCATCGAGTCAGTGATGCCATCCAGCCATCTCATCCTCTGTTGTCCCCTTCTCCTCCTGCCCCCAATCCCTCCCAGCATCAGAGCCTTTTCCAATGAGTCAACTCTTCCCATGAGGTGGCCAAAGTACTGGAGTTTCAGCTTTAGCATCAGTCCTTCCAATGAACACCCAGGACTGATCTCCTTTAGGATGGACTGGTTGAATCTCCTTGCAGTCCAAGGGACTCTCAAGAGTCTTCTCCAACACCGCGGTTCAAAAACATCAATTCTTTGGCACTCAGCTTTCTTCACAGTCCAACTCTCACATCCATACATGACTACTGGAAAAACTATAGCCTTGACTAGACGGACCTTTGTTGGCAAAGTAATGTCTCTGCTTTTGAATATACTATCTAGGTTGGTCATAACTTTCCTTCCAAGGAGTAAGCGTCTTTTAATTTCATGGCTGCAATCACCATCTGCAGTGATTTCGGAGCCCCCCAAAATAAAGTCTGACACTGTTTCCACTGTTTCCCCATCTATTTCCCAAGAAGTAATGGTTACCCTATAGTTAAAATATATTATTGAGATAACAAGTACAGTTTGACTTGCTAGCCTAAAACAAACAAGCAAAAAAACCAGCAAGTTATTTTTACCAGCGAAACAGGTTTATTAAAAAATAGTAGTTTTAGAATTGTAACTGGAGACATGCAACTATGGTGAACCACAAGCAAGTCTAGGCAAAACTACTGAAGAGAGGAGAATTTTTTATAAAGGAGAAGAATAAGTTGCCAGGGGATATGATAAATAAAACGTCCATTGCAGGAAACTGGAAGTTTGAAGTATAATGGCTTTTCATTGGCTGAGTTGTGGTAGTGTCTCATTGGCTGAGCTGTTGCCAGGTGAGGAGAAATTTTTTTTCTTCCTCCAGCTTGGTCCGCCAAGTATGTCTCCTCCTGTTGGGATCTGTATTAATGTTGAGTGATCCCCCTTCTAGCCTCTCAACTCCATTTTAGTGAAGTTTCCTTTTATTAATTTTCACAGATTAAGGGGCTTTGGGAATTAACCCAACTGATTGTTGGTAAGCAAATAGCTCAACTGATGTGAATATTGTGAAGGCAAATTGAAGAGTAGAATCTTTTAAGCAGTAAGTGTCATAAGCATCAGTCAGCATGTTTCACAGACAGAATAGAGAGCATCATGTACCATTTAACCTGGTTAAATGGAAGTCAGTTTTTTTTTTTAAGCTTCTATTTTATAATACATAGTGTGAAAAAGATTTAAGTACAAAATGTTGTGGAGGCCCAAAGAAGGGAGCTACTAAGTACCTATGATTCTAGATCTTTTCAACCCCTTATAAAATCCCAGAAAAAAAAAACACAACTTTTAACAATTTTATTTCAATATCTTCACTAATTCGAATACCAGTGAATTATTCTGACACAAAAAGTTAATCTGGATTTATACATTTTTTCTTAAATTGGGGGGGGGCACTGTGTGCTATATAGTTTTGAAAGATCAATAATTAATACATCAATTGTTGTTTTAAGTTATCTGATGTCCTGTGTAGTGAAGAGTTAGAATTCCCAATAAAGATTTTTCATCTTGGCAGAAAGGGCAAATTCTGTGCTCAAACCACACAGGTCTCATCAATGTTTTATCTTCTGGAGTATTCAGGTACCTCTTCTCCCTTATCTGTCTCTGGCACTGATTGAGTCTCTTCACCTCAGTCTTCCCTCCTGGATCCAATTTTTATTGGTCTCTCCTTTATCAGAAGTCCTAGAGCCCTGTACCATTTAATGACAGCCTTCTTGGATCATTCACTGCCCATCCCATGTGTTTATGCCTTTTCTTTTTACAGCTGACTGCAGGTCTCTTGGCAGAGGATCAAATCTCCCAAGTCTTTTTTTCTGTTCATAGCACCTTTACATCACAGGTACAAATAATTGCTTGTTGAGTGGAATGGAAACAACCAGCAGGCTGCTAAAAGAAGACTGCAGGTATATTTCATAAAGTGACTAGACTTCTCTGAGGAATTATCAAATATTTATTTGGTAGCAAATGCTGTGAAGGATAGGTCAGAAGCACAGGTAACAACTGGCATGTGATGGGGGGTGGTGAGGGCCAGTCTTGTAAGACTGAACACTTGACCTGTGGAATCCGTTATGTTCTCTCACAGTAGATGATGTTAGAACTGAAATGAGTTCTGAGACACTCAGTTGGTGTGTGAAAATTGCTTGGTGTCGTGTGGGAGACCCCCACTTCCACCCTACACATGCTCGATTGATAGCAGAACTTAATCTCTCTTTCCCATCTGGTCATCTAGCTCAGATTCTTTGTAATTTTACCTCCTCTGAGGTTAAGTCCATTATTCCTCCCACTCCAACACACCCAAGCACGCATCATGCTTTCCTCTCTTTCCCTGTCCAAGAGACTCTCATCAGAAATGTTCGGAGACAGTATCATCTGCCTCTCACTCCTCTCTATTTTCTGGCTTATCGTTGTTGCAGGTTGGATATTGAAGCTGACACTGTGTGCAGGATGTTTATCAGGTGTGTCCTTTAGGGTCCCATACTTGTGACAAGGAGGGAGAGAGGTGGGATTTGACTCAAAAGTGAAGACAAGCTTCTTTGTAACCTTACAGCCTTGCCTTGTGCCGCGGGGAAACTCTGGATTTAACATGGCTGGTCAAAGGGGTCCTGCATTGAGACAAAAGGACCAGATCCCTGTACTCCTGCCTTTATCCACCCTTCGAGGTAGACTGTCTCACAAAGGTTGTGACCTTGAGTAAAGTAGTTCGCTGCTGCTGGGCAATTCCTGACGGAGCTGACAGCTGAAGGCTCTCAACTCATAGCACTTCCAGCTGCAGGAGCCACAAGTCCTGCCTTGGAGGGAGATCCAAGGCATATCCCAGTTCCATCACAATGGTTAACAGTTAAATGCTAAGTCCTTAGGAACTTCTCTTTCTCAAAGGTCTTTTTTTTTTTTTGGAGTATAGTTGACTTCTAACATTGTGCTCATTTCAGGTGTACAGCAAAATGATTGAGTTATACATATATTCATTCTTTTTCAGATTCTTTTCTCATATAGGTTATTACAGAATATTGAGCAGAGTTCTCTGTGCTGTACAGTAAGTCCTTGTTGGTTCAATTCAGTTCAGTCACTCAGTTGTGTCTGACTCTGCGATCCTATAGATTGCAGCACGCCAGGCTTCCTTGTCCATCACCAGCTTCTGGAGCTGTTCAAACTCATGTCCATTGAGTCGGTGATGCCATCCAACCATCTTATGCTCTGTTGTCCCTTTCTCCTCCTATTCTAAGTCTTTCCCATTGGTTATCTGTCTTATATATAATAGTGTGTGTATGTTAATTCCAAGCGCATAGCCCTCCTTCCCACAGTTCCCTTTTGCTAAGCATAAGTTTGTTTTCGATATCTGTAAGTCTATTTCTGTTTTGTAAATAAGTTCATTGTATCATTTATTTAAATTAAATTTCACATATCAAAGGTCTTTTTTTTTAGTTAAAAAAAGAAAAATTAAGCATTTGTAAATCCTTTTTCTTTATATCCATGCCATAAATTTTTTTTTTTTTATCAAGGCAGTATGAACATCTCTTCATGACTGGAAGAAAGATCCATATAAGGATGTGCTTAAAAAGGCAAAACTTTACCAGAGATCAGCATTTCAAGACAGGGTAGAGAAACATTCTCTTTTCTAGTCAAAATAATTTAATTTGAATCCAAATTTCTTTTATTTTGTTTATTTGCTAGTTTGCTATTCCTAAGGCCCTGCTTTGGCTTAATTTTATTCTAAACTATGAAAGAGTCCAGTGTTTTGTAAATTTGTCCTGCAATCTATGACGGAGCTGAGAGTCATGTTAAAAGGGTCTCTATCTTAGATAAAAATCCAATCTCCCCAAATAAGAACTTCAGATCTTCTATTTGAGAGTCACCTAACCCCAGTGCCAGATCTGACCTGATTTGTGAGCAGACTCAATGTAGGTTTCAATTCCAGATGTCCTGCTCAGTAGCAAAAAGAAGATATCATCCAGTTGAATTACATTTTAATATTTTCTATTCATACTGAATACTTTGGGTTTAATAGCAGAGCATAAAAGTCCAACTCAGCTGAAATATGAACTACCATTTGTTATTATCAGTACTGTGTATCATCATTACCGGCCTCATATTTCAAGAGGACAGCTGGTACTTGCAAGGTCAATGGCAATTTTATATAAAAACCCCAAATGAAAGGACTACAGAGATCAAAGATTTGAGACAATCATACACAGAAAATCTGCCATATGCTAACTCATCCATTCCAAAAATTGGGTTTTTATTTTTGGTATCTATGATAGAGAGATCAGAGGGAATTGAAAAGCAGGATTTATTAAAAAGCTATCAATAAAAGACTGTACTCTCTAACATAAGTTGAACATTCCATAAGAAAAGTTGCTAGGGAGAAATATACCCAGATAATTGTTGCTACTGAATGTCCCACTCCCTGTTGGTAAATGCATTTTGAGAAAACTTGATGCTAATATAGAACGATTCAATTATACAGCAGGATAGTAATGGTCTCACAGACTGATGAAAACAAATCAAAATCAGCTCAGTGGTACCAAGGAATAGATGTAGGCATGCTGTGGTTGGCTTTCAATGACCTTGGTGTATCCACATTAATGGAAGAGGGATACCAGACTTTCAAAGCTTTTTGATTTTTCAGAACTAAACAGCAATCAAAGTTATCATAGCCATGACTGAAAAATCTCACTTTTTCTTGCTTTAGGGGAATAATGGAGTTATTATGAGAAATTATCCAAATCCAAGATATTCAGCCCAAACGATGCCAGCATGTATTTCAGAGATCTCAATTCTGTGCTTGAATGGAGTCAAACGACACAGGCATTTGGCGGCGGCAGGAGGAGACACAGGCTGCTCCCAATTATTTCAGCTTTCCATGTGGCTCACCCCACACATTTACCTACATTTTGAAGTCATCAGTTGAAGCTGTTTAGAGAACATTGTGGAAGGGAAAGAGTGACTAGGCTAGAAAAATGGAGAACATTGCCAGGACCTAGGAAAACAATGTAATAAGTGAAGGTTTATTTCAAGCCCCTAAAATTTCTCTACTGGACATTTTCTTGCCGTGATAATATTTGATCCCTCCTTTCAGGCTTCATGAGTATTTGTGCTCATTCTTTGGACCTCCCCTCCATTTTCTTATCAAACTCTATGTTCTGGTTTACTAGGAACTTGGAAAGACACGCATATGCAAATGTGTGTTTTCTGGATGAAAAATGTCTGTTTTATGGATGTTTTATTTTACTCAAAACATTAAATAAAAGGGATGAAAATTGAGTTATTTCCAACTTACGTCAGAGATTCAGCAGTCCCAACACAGCTGAGTCTGCTCCAGATTACAGCTACTTTATTATTGAGATTATGATCACCTTGAAGTGAAGTGAAGTGAAATGAAAGTCACTAAGTCATGTCCGACTCTTTGCGACCCATAGACTATACAATCTATGGAATTATCCAGGCCAGAATACTGGAGTGGGTAGCTGTTCCCTTCTCCAGGGGATCTTCCCCCACATAATCACACCTAGGATATGGGAGTGCATGATAGAAGGTGACAGTCAAGTGTTCTCCTACTTATTATGCATTAATGGGCACAAAGGCTCAGTTACTGCAGGTAACTCCTTCCACCCTGACATTTTTTCCCTGCAGCTCCTTTTGACACGCTCATTTCAAATTATCTTAAATTATACTCAGATGCCCTGTTTCAGCATCCAGTTCAACCCCAGTCCCATCATGTATATCACACATTCCCAACAACAGGATAAACATTTACTGATTCTCCAGGAACTGTAAGATACATTGCATGATCATTGTTTGCTACAGCCCACCTATTCATGCCCCTCCACTGCTGATGGCAACACCAGAAATCAGCTCTTCCTTGTTTCTCTCCATGCATTCTCATGGAAAATAGTCTATAACGGGCAATTTGAAATTAAACGTAAATTCAATACAGAGTTACCTCTCTAACACATCTTTGCATTTTTAAAAAACTATTTTATATTGGAGAATAGCCAAAAACAATGTTGTGATCATTTCAGGTGCATGGTAAAGTGGTCCAGCCATTCACATGTGTGTATTCATTCTTCCCAAAACTCCTCTCCCATCCAGGCTGCCTTATGACATTAAGCAGAGTTCCCTGTGTTATACAGTACGCCCTTGTTGATTATGCATTTAAAATATAGCAGCGTATACATGTCAATCACAAACTTCCTAACTATCCCTTTTCTCTACCCTTCCCTCCTGCGAGTCTATTTCTTTTTACAATGGAATATCATCCAGACATTAAGAAGAATCAATGCCATTAGCAGCAACATGATGGGCCTAGAGCTTGTCATACTGAGTAAAGTAAGTCAGACAGAGAGAGAAATATCATATGACATCCTTTATAGGTGAAATCTAAAAAGAAAGAATACAAATGAACTTAAATATTTATAAAACATCTTTGCATTTTAAAAGTAAAAGCTTTGTTTCTTTTTATGGAGTTGCATATACCCACAAGCTGAAGAGTGAAGTAGGTATGTCTATGCACAGGGAAGTGTGTGGAGGGGGAAACAGGGTGCAGATGGATGACTTTCCTAAGCCTATGTAAGTCTTGGGGTTGGCCCAACTTACCCCAGACTCGGAACAGGCACCTGTGAATGAGTTACAATGCACTTGTATATTTATTGACAACAAAAAAATGATGCCTTTTGCTGTTTTTCTCATTGGCAGTAATCACTGTTTAACATACTACATATATTTTATCTATTCACCTACTTTATTTTCCCTGTCCCTACTGGAACATATTACCATTGCCTAGACTAGTGCCTTATATATGTTAGATACTTAATTTAAACTTTTGAATAAATTATTTATATGAATACTACATTTTAATATATACTTTTATCAGCTATATGTGTTATAATTTTTTTTCTACTGTCTGCTCATCTTTTCACTGTTTCTATGGTGGTTGTGGTTAATAAAAGTTCTTAATTTTAATATGCAGTTAATTCTTGGACAATGTGGGTTTGAACTGTATGGGTCCACTAACACAGAGATGTTTTTCAATAAATATGTACTATGCGACTTCCTTGGCAGTCCAGTGGTTAAGACTCTGTACTTCCACTGCAGGAGATGCAGGTTCTACCCCTGCATGTAAGATCCTACATGCCACATGGCATGGCCAACAAGGAAAAAATGTACTGCAGTACTACATGATCTCTGTTTGCTTGAATGCTTCCTCCTTAGATGGAGGAAATCTAGGTATAGAGAGATGACTATAAAATTATATGTGAATTTTTTACTGCATGGGGAGTTGGTATCCCTAAACTCTTAGCTGTTCAAAGGTCAACAGTGTTGCATTTAATTATTTTCCTTTAGAATTATTAATAATTGTATATAGTTAGATGATTCCTTCCCTATTTCAAATCTATGAAGATATTCTATGTTAACATTTTGGGGTTTTCCTGGTGGCTCAGTGGGTAAAGAATCCTCTTGCAATGCAGGAGACACAGGAGACATGGGTTCAATCCCTGGATTGGGAAGATCCCCTGGAGGAGGGCATGGCAACCCACTCCAATATGCTTGCCTAAAGAATCCCACGGACAGAAGAGCCTGGCGGGCTACAGTCCATGGGGTCACAGAGTTGGACACAACTGAAGCAACCGAGCAGCAGCAACATGTTGACATTTTAAAGCATTATTGGGTTTCTCCTTCAACTATAGGTCTTTAATTTTGCATATGATGTGAAGTAAAGGATTAATTTTCTTAGCAATTGTTAGCTTCATGATCGAATATTGCAATATTCTCAGTGATTGGCAGTGCTTCTTACTGTATATCAAGCATACATATATACTTGCAGCTATTTAAAAATTTTTTATTATAGTGTATTTATAATGGGATAATTTCTGCTGTACAGCAAAGTGACTTAGTTATACATAATATATTATTTTTTATATTCTTTTCTATTATATTTTATCATAGGATATTAGATATAGTTCCTGGTGCTATACAGCAAGACCTTGCTGTTTACCCATCCTATATATAATCGTTATCATCTTTTATATATTTGTAGCTATTTTCATACTTACAGCTTTTTGGGGGCTCTATTTGTCCGATTGGTCTAAGTATCTTTCCCACCCCTTTACATTAAGTATTGCTATCTGATAGAGTAAGTCCTCCTACTTAATTTTTCTTTTTCAAGAGGTCATGATACTTTTAGCTGTTTGTATTTTCATATAAATATAATCATAGTTTATATTAATACAGCCTCCCCCCCCCTCACTGCCACAGACATCTACTGAGATTTTACTAGAATTACATTGAATCTATAAATCAATTAAGGGAGGTTTGAAATCTTAATAATATTGAGTCCTTTCAGGAAATGGATTCAAATTGCGTTTTCAAACAGGTAGATAATGAATAGAAGAGATGGGAGGATAAGTGAATGGGATGGACATATAAACAAATGGATGAATTAACAGATATATGAGTTCTTTGCTAAAGTTACTTAATATCCAATGTAACTGACCATAAACGAGTCACTTTATTAGTTCCCTAAATAATAGATGAGATGATTGCCAGTACCATTCCAATCCTAAGTTGATTCTCTGGTAAGATGATATGGCCTTAGGTTTTATACTTCAAGTCTGGGGCCTTGATGGTAAAGACCTTCATTACCACATGGGATAGAAGCAGTGATAGTGAGCATCTCTGTGACTCACTTAAGATCTACTATCTTAAACTCTTTATCATTTTCATCACAATTTGTAATGTAATAATATTTTTTCAGAAAATCAATTGTGGCTCTGTTGATTCTTTCTCCTGTATGTTTATTTTCATTATCACAAATTTTTGCTCTTTATTCTACTTCTGTTTTCTTTTTCCTTTGGGTTTATTTTGGTCTTTTTAAAAATCTCTTTCAGAGAAGACAATGGCAACCCACTCCAGTACTCTTGCCAGGAAAATCCCATGGATGGAGGAGCTTGTTAGGCTGCAGTCCATGGGGTCGCGAAGAGTTGGACACGACTGAGCGACTTCCCTTTCACTTTCATGCACTGGAGAAGGAAATGGCAACCCACTCCAGTGTTCTTGCCTGGAGAATCCCAGGGACAGGGGAGCCTGGTGGGCTGCCGTCTATGGGGTCGCACAGAGTCAGACATGACTGAAGCGACTTAGCTGCAGCAGCAGCAAAATCTCTTTAGATGTGTGCTTAGCTCATTATCAGCCTGTTTCCTAATATTTGCATAGTTGAAAAGTGATTTGAAAGTGTTAGTCACTCAGTCATGTCTGACTCTTTGTGACCCCATGGACTGTAGGCCACCAGACTCCTCTGTCCATAAAATTCTCCAGGCAAGAATACTGGAGCAGGTAGCCATTTCCTTCTCCAGGGGATCTTCCTGACCCAGGGATCCAGCCCTGGTCTCCTGCATTGTAGGCAGATTCTTTACCATCTGAGCCACCAGGGAAGCCCAATATTGGCATATAAGAATGTAAATTTTCTTCTTGCTTTGGCTATATCCCACAATTTTTGATACACGGTATGTTTATTATCATTTAGTTAACTATTTTCTAATTGCCATTATGATTTTCTTTACATAATATGGTTGTTTTAGAAACATATTTTAAAAATTTCCAAACATATGAGGATTTTCTCATTCTCTTTTTCACTTTCATTTCTAGCTAAATTGCAATGTGGTCAGAAGATTTCAATTATTTAAATTTTGATGGGTCAGTAGTTAATTTCATAAACTTTCCTGTGCCCTTCAAAAGAATATATATTCAGCAGATGTTGGTGCTGCTTTTGATATATGAATTAATTATTATAATGAATTAATTATACTGATCTTTTTTCTGTTTTTATAATAAACTCTTGCCTCTATGTTGAACAGTTAACTAAAAGAAGTGTGTCTTAAAGTTCCTATTGTAATCATGAATTCATTAATTTTCTCTTATAGGTTTATAGATTTTTGATTCATGAATTTTACCACATTATATATTTCATACAAATTTGAAAAAACAGTATTTCTGGTATATTGTCATCTGATTCTCTGGTAATGCTTACTTGTTTTGAAATCCATTCTTGGTAATATTGTAACACCAGATTTTGTGGGAGGGAAGGAATTGTAGCTTTATATGTCATATACTATAGTTTGTATTTATATATGTAGTTTACATATGGTATATATTTTAAATCATTCTATTTTTAACCTTTCTTTATCATTGTATTTCAAACATATCCCTATATATATGGACAAAATACAAGGTATTTTTTCAGGACCATCTTTGCCCTTTATTTTGAGCATTTACTAATAATTTTATCTAGCTTAGTTTTTTAATATATTTTGTTATTTAAAAACTTTGCTCTGTGTATTTATTTTTCTTTCTGTATTGCCTTATTTGGACTTGCTTCCCCCCCAATAAGCTGTGATATTGTTTACTTTATTTCTATTCATTTAGTTGATACTTTAGATTTGCAACATGCATACTTTAACCTATAAATATGTAAAGCCAATAAATTACTCTTGTTATTGACTTCAATACTTAAACTCTATTTAACCCCATCTGATTTTTTAAAATGTATTTTAATGCCATCATTAAGCACATTATTACTGTTGCTTATAATGTTTAAGGGACACTTAGTTTTACGTCCTATTTAACATGTTCTTTGTTCTTCAATTCTTGCCCCTCAAAACTTTTCTCTGGAATTATTTCCTGCCTGCCTGACGTATTCCTTGAGAATTTTCTTTGGAGAGGGTCAAATGGTCACACGCTCTTTGAGTGTTTGTTGAAATTTGAAACGGAAAATTTCTTTATTTTCCCTTTATTCTTAAAAGAGCATTTTGCTGTGTGTAAAATCTGTTGACATTCTTTTCCCCAATACATTCAGTAGATCATTTTCCTCTTTTCCAGGTTTCAGTATTTCTTGAGAAGTCTGTCAATATAACTGATGCTGTTTTGTTGGTATGAGGGTAATTCCACTTAGAATTCTTTTGGTCTGTTTTAAGATTTATTTTGCTTGGTTTTCTGCAATTTTACTCTAGTGTGTTCAGATGTGAATTTCTTCTTATTTATCCTGACTTCTAGAAGGGATTGATTGGTGACTTCCACCTCTAGAAAGATTTCTGCCCATAATCTATCGAGATACGTCCCTGTCTCACTCACTCCTCTAGAGCTCCACCTAAATATGCATTAAAACTTCTCCATTTATTTTTCATGACTCTTAATCTTTCTTCCATATTTTTCATCTTTTGCTCTATCTGTTCAGTCTTTTGGATAACTCCTTCTGACCCATCTTCCTGTTCACCGATTCTCTCCTCTGAGTCTGATTTGCTGTTAAAAACACTCACATTTATTGCAGAGCACAGGACTCCAGGGTACACGGGCTTCAGTAGTTGTGGCACACAGGCTTAGCTGCCTCACAGCAGGTGGAATCTTTCTGGATCAGGGATCAAACCCATGTCCCCGGATTTGGTAAGCAGATTCTTAACTGAGCTCCGCAACAAGAGAAGCCACCACAGTTGAGACACCCGTGCACTGCAACTAAAGAAAGTCTGTGCACAGCAATGAAGACCCAGCATAGCCAAAAGTAAATACATTAATTAAATGAATTTTTAAAAACAGTAAAAAGAATCTAGATCACTTTTCACAATTATTTATTTCTTGCAGATATTTTCAAGTTTATTTTTCATTTCTTTACATGGGGTAGACACAGTTGTTTGATAGTCTCTTATGATTTATCTCAACACTGAGTGTATCACTATTTGGGATCCAAGTTTTACAAGCTATGGATAAGTTCTTGGCCCTCACCTACTTCCCTGTGCCATCCAGGCCATGCAAGCTACAGCTCATTTTCTTCTGCTTAGGCAAATGTCCTCAAGACAAAAAGGGACTTTGTCCTTGACTTACCATTCTAAGTTGTTTCTCATACTAAAGTTTTAATTTAGTAATAATTCATGTCTTTTCCATGCTCTTCAGGTTTATTAAAGAGGTTTATTTTTAAGAGGTTTATTTTTTAAAACCTTATCCATCATTTTCAGTTGTTTTCAACCGGAGAGTTCAACAGAGCGCTACATATCATCACAGCACTTGTGCATACACACACACACCAGGCTTATTGAGAATTTGCAATTCAATAGGACACAAATGAGTGTGTGGTTGCTTGTGAAGTCTAGGCTAGATTCTATACCTTTCCAGTCACTTTCAGTTTCTAGAAAAATCTTATTTCTGAGTTTAAGATGTAATGCTTAATTCTTAAGTCAAAGCGTGGCCTCTCCCCTTCTCCCTGCTTGCTTCCTGTAGGGAGTGGAAGTGTTGGGAACATGGTTAGAGTCTAAGACATCTCCCTCCCCTTCCTTTCCCAGGCACTAATTCTTCCAGTGTTGGTGATCCAGACGAAAGAGTGTGCAGAACCCTCCTCACATATGTACTCAGTTCAGTTCAGTTCAGTCGCTCAGTCATGTCCTACTCTTTGCAACCCCATGAATCGCAGCACACCAGGCCTCCCTGTCTGTCACAACTCCAGGAGTCTACTCAAACTCATGTCCATTGAGTCGGTGATGCCATCCAGCCATCTCATCCTCTGTCGTCCCATTCTCCTCCTGCCCTCAATCCCTCCCAGCATCAGAGTCTTTTCCAATGAGTCAACTCTTCACATGAAGTGGCCAAAGAACTGGAGTTTCAGCTTCAGCATCAGTCCTTCCAATGAACACCCAAGACTGATCTCCTTTAGGACAGACTGGTTGAATCTCCTTGCAGTCCAAGGGACTCTCAAGAGTCTTCTCCAACACCACAGTTCAAATCTTCAAAAGCACTCAGCTTTCTTCACAGTCCAACTCTCACATCCATACATGACCACTGGAAAAACCATAGCTTTGACTAGACGGACCTTTGTTGACAAAGTAATGTCTCTGCTTTTCAATATGCTATGTAGGTTGGTCATAACTTTCCTTCCAAGGAGTAAGCATCTTTTAATTTCATGGCTGCAAGCACCATCTGCAGTGATTTTGGAGCCCCCAAAAATAAAGTCTGACACTGTTCCCCCATCTATTTGCCATGAATTGATGGGACCAGATGCCATGATCTTAGTTTTCTGAATGTTGAGCTTTAAGCCAACTTTTTCACTCTCCTCTTTCAATTTCATCAAGAGGCTTTTAAGTTCCTCTTCACTTTCTTCCATAAGGGTGGTGTCATCTGCATTTCTGAGGTTATTGATATTTCTCTCGGCAATCTTATTCTAGTTTGTGCTTCTTCCAGCCCAGTGTTTCTCATGATGTACTCTGCATATACATTTGTTAACCAGCCCCTATTTTTGGTCTGGCTCAGTCTGGTTTGATCTGATATTGGCGATCGCAGCTGTAGTGGTGAGGTCCTCACAGGCTGGGAGTGTGATTTTCTTGGGGTGAAGACTGCCTCCACCTGGACACTTTCCACGGCTCAAGAGCTTACTCCACAGACCAGGAGTGTCTCCTCTTGGTTCACCTGCTATATGTATTCCTAATACCTTCTCAACATTGAATACCTCACTACTTGACCTGCCAAATACACATCTGGGGCAGCCTCAAGGTTATTGTCTCATAATTCCCATACTTCTTTTTGTGCAGTTAGGATCATTACCTGGAGAAAGAAATGGCAAACCACCCCAGTATTCTTGCCTAGAGAATTCCATGGACAGAGGAACCTGGCAGGCTACAGTCGATGGGGTTGCAAAGAGTTGGACACGACTGAGCTACTAACACACACACACACACACACACACGCACACACACACACAGGATCATTACCAGGGTCTCTGTGCCCTCTAAGTCACCTTGGAAAATAAGGTGTCAGACCACTCTCCTTTCTAAGTACTTTACACTCAAGCACTACTAATAGGGCCTTCCAAAGAGGTTCTCCTACTTCCAGAGCTCTCCAAATTAAGTGCATCTCCAAACCTCAAGGGACATATGGCAAGCAAACCTCTTTCCTCATGGATGGAAAGATCTGCTGAAATCACACTACCATATTCTTAGGTTCTGAGCACCAAATGCCTTCCCAAGAACCCCTCACCATCTTCTGCTCCCAGATAGGATGCACACACAAGGGCCTGACCCTGAGCTGACATCCAGCCAAAGAGTGAGGTGCTGGTGCCCACCTTATAAGCACCTCTAATATTTAAGGGTGATTATTTTTGAGTTCCCCTCACTGGCCTTCAGGAGGAGAAAACAGCCTTCTCATCTCCAGGAGGCAGAGGATGAAGGATCCTGCTGGCTTTCCTCCTCATCATCTGTAAAATGTGTGGGTGGTATTAGGTACGCTACTGGTACTTCCCAGCAAGGATGCAGGAGGAAGGCTGGCCCCAGAGGCTGAAGTGTAAAGTACTGATCGCTGCTCATCCTCAAATGACTTTATTGTCAATTGTGTAAGAACAGGAAGAATCTATCTCATCACCTTGTTAAAAGGACACATATTCTTAATGGGTCTTCCCCTAGACTTCTACCATTGCCCTTCCCTTCTATGCTGGTAGGCTCTTGGATGATTTTTAAACATTTTGTCTTTCTTTTTTTCTCCATCCACATTTTCTAATCCCCTAAAGACTACATATTCACTGTATAATATAAATACATTTCTCTGCATGTTCTACTGTATTAGCTAAGAGTTGCTGTGCTATGCTTAGTCATTCGGTCATGTCTGACTCTTTGAAACCCTATAGACTAGAGCCCACCATGCTCCTCTGTCCATGGGGATTCTCCAGGCAAGAGTAGGTTGCCATGCCCTCCTCCAGGGGGTCTTCCCAACCCAGGGGTTGAACCCACATCTCCCACACTGCAGGCAGATTCTTTACCGTCTGAGCCACCAGGGAAGCCCAAGAATACTGGAGTGGGTAGCCTATCCCTTTCCAGGGGATCTTCCTGGCCCAGGAATCAAACTGGGGTCTCTGTATTGCAGGCGGATTCTTGACCAGCTGAGCTACCAGGGAAGCCCAACTGTTGCTAGAGCCCCTTAAAAATATTCATTGAATTTTTACTAATGACATTTTAGTTCACATGCAACTTGCTTTAATTCTCAGACATGGAAATGAAGTCCTTACCTTTTGACTCTTTTTTTCATACACTTGAATTTCAAACTCTACCACCACATTTTGTTTTGACTTTTCAATTCATACTTTTAATAAAAGTAATTTCTGTTTCAAAGCTGTAAAGGAAATGAAAAAGTGAAAATTAAATGTTATGCTTAATCTCTGACTTAGCATTAAAACACCTCCTCCAAACAAGAGATAGGTGGAAATGATAATTGTTCTGTGCCAGACATTCTAAGAGAAAATTTTAAATATGCCCATGTAGGTTACTCCTAAAATGAGAAACTCAGCCTTTGCCTCTCCCAGGTAGGAAGAAACTCACTGGCATTCAACTGAAGTACTTTTTTGATTGGATTAAATAATTTTTTTCCCAAGTTCCAGAGAACTTGGAAATGGTTCTTGACCAGCCTGGTATTTTTCCATCTGTCTCTGGCTAAGTGTTCTTTTCAATTGCACTTATTTGTCCTAGTACATCCAGTTCATTGGGTAGGCACTTTGAATTTTTAGATGAAAGTTCTTGATTAAACATAATTTGAATGTTTTTCACT
Source organism: Ovis canadensis (assembly GCF_042477335.2). Taxonomy (NCBI): domain Eukaryota; kingdom Metazoa; phylum Chordata; class Mammalia; order Artiodactyla; family Bovidae; genus Ovis; species Ovis canadensis. Next base: position 158,411,267 of record NC_091247.1, on the reverse strand, counting down.
CTGGTATCATGACCTAAACACAGCAAAGAGTTTTCAATTTCATTAAGCATGTATTTATCAAGCATCATCTCTGTGCCAAGTTCTGTGCTGGAGACTATGTGAGACTAGGGGATGGGAGGAACAACCCAAGTTATGTGGAATCTGAAGCAACAAAAATGATATACTTGTGTGTCTCCTGTACATTAATCTCCTTTGGACATGCCTTAAAGAATGTGGTCTCTCTCAAGGGAGTAACAGTTTACTGCAGAAGATAAGGATTTCACATTTTAAACAACTAAAAGGCAAGGTAAGAAGGACCTTATTCAATGTGAATAGTTTGCTGTGGTTAACTGATAGAGGAGTTCAGGTGTGGAAAGATCTGTGAGCAGCATTCATGGAGCATGGTTACCATGAGCTGGAAACCAGATGAGCTTGAAGAATGAATGGGCATTGAGTAGACAGTTGGGCAGGGACTTTCTGTGTGTGAGAAGCAATAGGGGAAAATGAACAGGTAGAGAAAGAATGAGTCCACAGCCTGATTAGAACAGAGAGGGCAATAAATATAATTAAGTACTGTATCCACAAATGCCAAAAAAAAAAAAAAAGGGCAGTTGACCAGTTGATAAGTAGAAGTGGAAAGTTTGTGATTATTATGTGTATGTGAAGTAATAACATTTTAAAATATTCATCAGTCTGACATGTAGAACAAAAAAAACACCCTAAAATGACTGTTTTAATTAAAGTTCATGTACCAAACATTATTTATTCCAAAATTAAGTCTTTTATGCATGATATGCAGGTCAGGAAGCAACAGTTAGAAATGGACATGGAACAACAGACTGGTTCCAAATAGGAAAAGGAGTACGTCAAGGCTGTATATTGTCACCCTGCTTATTTAACTTATATGCAGAATACATCATGAGAAACACTGGGCTGGAAGAAGCACAAGCTGGAATCAAGATTGCTGGGAGAAATATCAATAACCTCAGAAATGCAGATGACACCACCCTTATGGCAGAAAGTGAAGAGGAACTCAAAAGCCTCTTGATGAAAGTGAAAGAGGAGAGTGAAAAAGTTGGCTTAAAGCTCAACATTCAGAAAACGAAGATCATGGCATCTGGTCCCATCCCTTCATGGAAAATAGATGGGGAAACAGTGGAAATGGTGTCAGACTTTATTTTGGGGGGGCTCCAAAATCACTGCAGACAGTGACTGCAGCCATGAAATTAAAAGATGCTTACTCCTTGGAAGGAAAGTTATGACCAACCTACATAGCATATTGAAAAGCAGAGATATTACTTTTCCAACAAAGGTCCATCTAGTCAAGACTAGGGTTTTCCCAGTGGTCATGTATGGATGTGAGAGTTGGACTATAAAGAAAGCTGAATGCCGAAGTGATGCTTTTGAACTGTGGTGTTGGAGAAGACTCTTGAGAGTCCCTTGGACTGCAAGGACATCCAACCAGTCCATTCTGAAGGAGATCAGCCCTGTGATTTCTTTGGAGGGAATGATGCTGAAGCTGAAACTCCAGTACTTTGGCCACCTCATGCAAAGAGTTGGCTCATTGGAAAAGACTTTCATGCTGGGAGGGATTGGGGGCAGGAGGAGAAGGGGACGACAGAGGATGAGATGGCTGGATGGCATCACCGACTCGATGGACGTGAGTTTGAGTGAACTCCAGGAGTTGGTGATAGACAGGGAGGCCTGGCGTGCTGTGATTCATGGGGTCGCAAAGAGTCAGACACGACTGAGCAACTGAACTGAACTGAACTGATGCATGATATAAAGAAAAAAACAATAGCACATATATGGATTCTTTACATATATGGTATCATTTAATTTATATGTCAGTTTTGTGAAGTAGGAATTGCATTTGGTTACCGGTAAAAGGGGGCTTCCCTTGTAGCTCAGTCAATAAAGAATCTGCCTGCAATGCAGAAGACCTTGGTTCAATTCCTGGGTTGGGAAGATCCTCTGGAGAAGGAAAAACTACTGGAAAGGAACAACTACTCCAGTATTCTTGCCTGGAGAATCCCATGCACAGAGGAGCCTGGTGGACTACACTCCACGTGGTCACAAGAGTTGGACACAACTTAGCAACAAACCCACTACCACTGGTAAAAGAGATAGGAAACTAAGAGATAGTGACTAAAACAAGAGAGGGAGTTATTTTTCTCTCACATTAAAAACCTCTAATTAGTCCCAGTCTAATTCCAGAGGCCCAGGCTTGGCTTCTTTCCTCTCCCTGCTCATCAGACTTAGCGAATGGCTTCTAGTCTCATGATTGCTTCGTGGTTGCAAAGATGGCCACTATAGCTCCGACCATCACATCTTATGTTCCCTGTAGGAGGAAAAAGAAAGGGAGCTGGGAAGCTAGGAGGGAACACCCCCTAACTCTCTTTAAAGATTTCAAGTTTTCACATTTTGTTTAAAGAGATTTCCAAAAAGTCCAATGCAGTGATTTTTAAACCATGATCTCACTGCTGTCTGCAAGGAAGGAGGGGAAATATACTTTTAGCCGATCATATTCTGCTCCCCAATAATACAGAGTTCCTACTAGTAAGAAGAGGGAGGAGAATGTGTATTAGCTAAGCTGGTAGTGGTCTCCTTCAGAGTAATCTTACATCTCACAGCCAAAGGAACCAGATCTCCGAAGTGCTAAGTTTGTGACCTCAGTCACATAACCAGGCCCTGAGCTCTTTCCACCCTCTGTAGTGCATGTGCCTAAAATTCTAGGCTTGGTTTCCTTAATGCTGATCTTTCTCGTGCACATAGTGAACTGTTATTCTCCCCCAGGACTGATCACTTTCTGTCTGCAAAAAGATGCTTCAGCATCCGTAAGAAGATGGAGGAACTTGGACTGAACAATTTCCTGTGTATATATAGGTTAATCCTGCTGCGCTTGGGGTTGTGTTAAGTGCAGTTTGTGGGTCTTGAGTATGAAGTGCCTACACAGACCCCATGTATGCTGTCATATGTATTTCATTTCAGCTGACCCTGTCTTTCCCTTCATTCCCTCCCATTTAACATTTATCCTTTCATCATTCCCTCCCAAACAGCCACATTTCTGCCTCTTTCAAATCCAACACTCAATCACCAACTCCCTTATTGAAAGAGATTGTGGCCAAAAACATGTACAGGGAAGCATTTTACTCAACTTCAACCCTCACTCTACAATTTATTATTATCATTAATTATTATTTTTAATGTTAAACATTAAGGCATCTTCTCTAAATATACAGGCAGGGATTATACAGATACTTAAATAACAGTATTGTTAGATTTCTTTTTCCCCCCGCAAGCTGGAAAAACAAGATACTACCTGTTTAGATCGCCACTTGGCATTTCTCTGATTTACAAATAGCCTAGCAATAGTCCTAATTTGTATTACAATCCTAATGCTGAGTTGAACCTTCATGCCATCCATAAATTCCTTACTTTCCTCCTGATGATTTTATATCTTCTTAATTCTTCAAAATTTCTAGTCCATGGGTTATTAATTTGTCTGAGTATTTTGGAAGAGACTATTAGATGCTCCCTAGTATACATCATTCTCTCTCTCTCTCTTTTTTAAGAAAGAGAACTTCATGAATTTCAGATGGAATAATGGCCTGAATTAGCAAAGGACTGTATTCCTAACCTCACTTGCAGCAAAGTATTGTTATATGACTATGTTAAGACCATTTCCCATTGGAAAATGGATAACAGCTGTAATTGCAACTTCCAAATCACATTCTTATTGGGAATTACCAGTTCTCTATTTCCCTCTCCTATAGACTAAAATATAGATATAGTGCTAATGAGATAGCTTCATCCATAAGGACAAGGGGAGCACCCTGAAAAATAGTGGAACAATCAAACAAAAGGAGACAAACGCTTAACACCCTCTTGGATCATAACTATCCATATGCCTTGGATGGTTTCTTGTCCATTATATGAGAGAGAAATAAGTTTCTACCTAGTTTGAGTCACTCTTTTGGCTTTCTTTGACACAGCAACTCAGATTATGCCCTATTATTACACTTGTTTCTTTATTTTCTAAATGCTTATTTTTAATATTTAAAAAAGTTGAAATATAGTTGACTTACAATATTACACTAGTCTCAAAAGTACAATATAGTAATTTGATTTTTTTAATAGACAATATTCCATACAAAGTTATTATCAGTTCAGTTCAGTTGCTCAGTCATGTCCGACTCTTTGCGACCCCATGAATCGTAGCACGCCAGGCCTCCCTGTTCATCACCAACTCCCGGAGTTCACTCAGACTCACGTCCATCAAGTCAGTGATGCCATCCAGCCATCTCATCCTCTGTTGTCCCCTTCTCCTCCTGCCCCCAATCCCTCCCAGCATCAGAGTCTTTTCCAATGAGTCAAGTCTTCCCATGAGGTGGCCAAAGTACTAGAGTTTCAGCTTTAGCATCATTCCTTCCAAAGAAATCCCAGGGCTGATCTCCTTCAGAATGGACTGGTTGGATGTCCTTGCAGTCCAAGGGACTCTCAAGAGTCTTCTCCAACACCACAGTTCAAAAGCATCAATTCTTCGGTGCTCAGCCTTCTTCACAGTCCAACTCTCACATCCATACATGACCACAGGAAAAACCATAGCCTTGACTCGACAGACCTTATTTGGCAAAGCAATGTCTCTGCTTTTGAATATGCTGTCTAGGTTGGTCATAACTTTTCTTCCAAGGAGTAAGCATCTTTTAATTTCATGGCTGCAATCACCATCTGCAGTGATTTTGGAGCCCCCCAAAATAAAGTCTGACACTGTTTCCACTGTTTCCCCATCTATTTCCCATGAAGTGATGGGACCAGATGCCATGATCTTCATTTTCTGAATGTTGAGCTTTAAGCCAACTTTTTTTCGCTGTAAAAAAAAGTCAAATATTGCCATTTGCAGCAACATGGACAGACTTAGAGGCTATCATAGTTGGTGAAGTAAGTGAGAGAAAGAAAAACATTGTATGATCATTTATATGTGGAATCTAAAAAATAATACAAATGAATCTGTATACAAAACGGAAACAGAGTGGCAGGCCGAGAAAACAAACTTATGGCTACCAAAGGGGAAAGGGGAGGGAGGGATTAACATATACACACTACTCTATATAAAAAGATAAGCAACAAGATTTACTGTGTAACACAGGGAGCCGCATTCAGTACCTTGTAATAAACTATAATGGAAAATAACCTGAATATACATATATATATATATATATATATATATATATATTTAGAACTGAATTACTTTACTGTATGCCTACAACTAACACAACACTGTAAATCAACTCTACTTCAATTTTAAAAAATAAAAGGAGCAACTCCAAGTCTGTGTGCACAATGTTTCATATGACCCTTTTCCCCCACACTGAGTGTTCTTTTTCTCACCTGTTCTGAGCTGGTGCAGGCCCCCCGGCCTCTCCTCTTTCCCTTGCAGGCTGCTTGTCATCTGTTCCAGTCCTCTTCTCAGTGCTTGGGCCAAGTAAGAGAAAAGGGAACTGACTCCAATCCATTTTACAGAAGTTGAGTTTTGCCTGTTTAACTAAAAGGTTTAGGGAAAAAAAAAAAAAAAACCTGAAAGCAATCTCTAGAATATGGCCTTTGATTAGACATGATTGTATCTCAGAAGATAGAGGAGTGATGATGCTAGAAGCCATTTGGTACAGGTTGTCCACACATTGGAACCAGGGAGGTGCCATGGCTCTTCTTCAGAATCCCGCCCGACTTCCTGTCACCGATGCTTGCAAGTGAATTTTGCAAAATGATACTGGTAGTCCTGATTCTGTCCAGTCCTAGTAAGAGAATTAGGTAAGGAAGTTAATAGTAGCAGTCCCTCTTTCCAGCAGACAGATTCCCTCAAGCAATAAGTAACAGACAACCTAACCCAAAAAGGCTTAAGCTAGAAGTGAACTTATTAGTTCACAGGGGTTTCAATGGACTAAATGAGTCCCTCCCAAAATTCATATGTTGAAATTTAACCCCCAATGTGATGGCATCAGGGGGTAGGGCCTTTGGAAGGTAATCAATGTCACGAAAGTGGAGCCCCCATGATGGAATTAGTGCCTCAAAAAAGAGACCCCCGAGAGTTCCCTCACCCTCTTCCTGCTATTTGAGGGTACAATGAGAAGTCTGTTATACAGAGAGGATAACAGAGCCTTACCATGCTGTCACTCTGATCTCAAACGTCCAGCCTCCAGTACGGTAAGAAACAAGTTTCTGTTGTTTAAAAGTTACTCAGTCTATTGTACTTTTTATAGAACAGCCTGAACTAAGGCAGGAATCATACATGGGGTCAGTGTGGCCACTAGTGATGCCATCAAGACACTCTGTGTCTCTGTCTCTCAACTCTGTTCTCAACTGCACTGTTATTTCTTACACTCCCATGCTAGTAAGATGGCCATCATCAAATTCAAGTTTCAAGTCCAGGGAAAACAGCACATAGTTGTGGCAAAACTTTCCATGCTGTAGCTCTTCAGATCTGATGAGATATTTCATTTTCCTAGCCTGAGTCTCATGCCCCTCCCTGAAGTTTCAGCCAACTGCATTCAAACATGTGGATTGAGGATGGATGAGTGGGGACTGTGGTACTATCAGCAGAAGAAGGAGAAGTGGACACTGCGGGTGGAGCAGGGAATAACAAATGTCTACAACTGTTACTTTCCAAAGTGTCTGTCTACCAATAATACACTGCACCATTTCCCCATACTTTCAACTTTCCGGTACCATTGTCATATGACATTTATAAGAAGAGAATACACATAGCCACAAAATATCCCGTGCCTAGACTATACTGTTATTTTAGACTGTTTCTCTGACAGTATGGGGAGCTGACCGTTTTGGAGCAAATATCCCTTGCCAAGAGATTCACTTTCACTGTAATAGTTCATCTTTACAATAGCCCTTTGAAGTAGGCATATTCTTCTATTTTAGATGAAACTTCAGCTCAAAAAGATTAAGCATCTCTGTGTCACATAGCTAAAGCAGAACTGGTCTTTGGGTTGGAAGTCAGTTTTTTTCTGGATCAAAAGCCACTGCTGCTTCGTCTATGTTTCATTGCCCCAAAGTCTGATTTCTTTCCAAGGACCCATTCTCATTTCCATGGTCATGAAATTATGCTGTGCGTGATCCTTTTTTTTTTCTCCCTCTCATTAAATTCCAAACCACTGATTGTTTGTAACAATAAAGATCCAAGATGTGAGAGTTGAATGGGATATTAGAAATAATCTAGCTCAAGACTGAAAATCCTGCTTCAAAAGAGGCTGAGGCACAAAGAGGTGTTGATCATTAGGATCACAGAAATAGACAGTGCTCCCGGTCGAGGCCCCTAATTTCCAGGCCAATACTCTGGCTCCTCCACTTTCTTTCTGTGCTTGAATATGACCTTGGGAAACTCATCTTAACCTTCCTGGCTTTTGTTTGCTTTTTTGTAAAATAAAGAGCAGAGTATTGAATTTCATTGATTCCCAAGTGCACATTATTTTGTATTTAAAAATCTAAATGTGGCTTAAATGGAAAGCAAATCATAGCTTTTCATTCTCTTAACAGTACTTATATAAAACAGCGGCATTATCTCACTGTCAGTGATATCTTAGATTCTATGAATGTGGAAAGACAATTTTCATGTTGTTATTGCAGAGATGTAATAAACTAATAAAGATGTGTCATTCAGAATAGTGCCTGGCACAAAATACGTAAATGCTGAGTAAACACTTGTTGGTATGGTGGTGGTAGTGATGGTTACACTGCATATAAATAAGAATGTGTGTATGGCTTGGCCCATGTACTCTTACTGGGAGATAAAGTTGTCCCTGGACTTCATTGCCATTTATAGCTTTGTCTCTTTGATTTGTGGACCACATGTACTGGTTTTCCATTCTTATTCTTCATTCCTGAGTGTTGTACCCAAATACACTTGGATTGAATTATGCAGATTAATTTTTTCTTTTGTTCACATCATGTAGAAAGGTGGCAAATTGTCACTCATCTTTGTGTTACAAAGACACAGGGTATAGCTTGTACCATCTTTCCTTGTTTTTTACAGACAATTGATAAAAGTGGGTTTTACAAATAGTTTCACTCAATACTCTCAGCCTCATCTTTTCATGGCATAAAAGATGTATCACAGCAGGTAAATTGGCAGGAAAATTTTTGAGGTAGATATTTATCTTTGCTTAGACTAGTAACCATGGCTTTCTCTACTAAGAAGGGAAGTCTGATAGAATTCAGATGTAAGTTTAAATTGGTACAATATCAAACTAAGTCAAGTTTTATTGATTTCCAAAACAAGTTTTTGAGAGATTTTTGTTCATCATATTTCAAAGCAGAACTTTGAAAAAGCAGGGTATTCTTTTAAAAAATAGGGCATTCACAAAAAGCATTGTGTTTCTTTCCTCTAGTTCCCAAACTTTTGCTGCCTATAGATTTGAGATCAAAATAGGCGGTATCTTTACTGATCTTGTTATTTAAAATTCACAGCTCTTCATCTTATTCTTCTATTCATCATTTTCCCTGTTGTCTTTCAGAATGTCTGTAAAATGATGGGTTATTATTTCTGCTGCTTCAGTTAGTGTTTATGCCAGCAGGGAAACATTATTTTATTATTTTTAGAGAATAAGAGCTATTTCTTGAAACAGGAAATTGATCTTGCTATTTTAGAGAAATAAAGCAAAGACATCTTTCTCATTAATCTTTACTTGATTTCCTCTCAAGAGTCTTTTCCATTCCCTAAAACTACCCTTTAAATAAGTGAGAAGCCTTTCCCATCATATAAAGTACACATCTCTCTTTATTGACATGTTACATTATATTTATTTCTGTTTCTGTCTTCTTTCTAGATGGGGCACTCCCCAAAGACAGGGACTGTGGCCATTTCCTTGCTGTATGCACATATCTTAGAGCACTAAATTTAAAAGTATGTTAAATGAAGAAATGTCTAACTTGCAATCACTCTTAGAGCTCTGAGGGTAACTGTGTATTCAGTTTCAATATTAATGTTTATCCATTGGGTAGTAAGACTCACCACCAAAGTAGATTTTAGTTTCTCAGAGCTGCACCTGCAAAGTTGCATGTACCACTTTAGGTAATAATCTGCTAGAGATACTTATAGGCACATATTTACTTAATATTAGGCTGGGCTAGAAAAGAAACCAATTTGAAATTGCTTCCTCAGCTGAAAGCTCTGTGCTAACAATAAAGTTTAATTTCAGCAGCTGTAGTTCTCAAATCAATAGACTGCAAAGAGTGTGGCAAAATTTCAGTTTTTGGTTTTGAATACTAAGCAGGTCAGAAGTTGCATTATTTAAGAATAAATTTAATGGATTTTAAAAGAACCTTTTGGAAAATAAGCCATGTGGATTTTTATTATTTTCAATAATGATCTAGATCTCCAGAGTGGAGGAAAATAGCATCCAACCACAAACCATCATATGAATTACATGAACATGAGGGGTTTCAAACATTTATGGCTTCAAGAGAAAGACTTAAGATAAATGCATAAATGATAGATATTAAATCACAGTTGACAATTGAATATTCTTACCTAATAAAGTTTCAGAACACTTTCTTTGGTCTCTCCTATTCTTTCTTTGGACAGAAAATGTGGCAGTAATACCTCCTGGTAACTAGACTGTTATGCAATATCTGGCTGTTCTTCCCTGTTAGCAGTGTTTGCTCTAGTGTAGGAACATGTGTGTGATGAATGGTGACCATGGCTATATTGGCCATTTAATCTTGACCTTGACTCCATGACCATGAGTATGCTGTCATACTTTATCTTTTAATAACTTATTATGCTGGTGGGCACTGGGGCATAAGAATGTCAAATCATGGATGTTTTTTAAGTCCAGAAGTTCAACTTAGGAAATAAATTTGAAATGTAAATAAATTACTTTGTCCTTAGGAAAAAATGAGTGGTCTTAGTCTTTCCAGGGGCATCAAAGCATGCACTTAATCCAGAGAGTTCTAGGCTCCCTTTTCAAACTGTTCATGGGGTTCTCAAGGCAAGAATGCTGAAGTGGTTTACCATTCCCTTCTCCAGCGGACCATATTTTGTAGTTTGGAGAAGACTCTTGAGAGTCCTTGGATTGCAAGATCAAACCAGTCAATCCTAAAGGAAATTAATTGTGAATATTCATTAGAAGGACTGATGCTAAAGCTGAAGCTCCAGTACTTTGGCCACCTGATGCAAAGAGCCAACTCAATAGGAAAAACCCTGATGCTGGGAAAGATCAAACACAGGAAGAGAAGGGGACAAAAGAGGATGAGATGGTTGGATGGTATCACTAACTCAATGGACACGAGTTTGGGCAAGCTCCGGGAGTGACAAGGGACAGGGAAGCCTGGTGTGCTGCAGTCCATGGGGTCACAAAGAATCGGACATGACTGAGCGACTGAACAACAACCAGGCTCCCTATCTTGATGTCCACAGGTTGAGAGGCAAGAAAGCCACATCTACTAAGATCTTCTACAGTTGGGTTGCACAAGAAGGTATTGAAGTGATATGGAGTAATAGGCAAGAGTTGTCAGCATTTCTGAAAAGAACGCTGAGGGTTAGGATGATTAGTATTGAAAATATAGAGACAGAGAAGACAGAAGGCCAGAAATGTTGCTGAATGGGGTCAGGACCCTGAACAGATCTACTAATCTTGATTTACTGGGGGACTTCTCTTCTTGTTAGCTTTCAGAAACATGGAGCCATCTCATTCATTGACTTTGACTTGGACTGAACTGTGGTACTTTAATGTCATGGTATTAATAGTTTAGACTCTTTCCTTTTTTTGAGATGGGAGAATAGGAAATAAATTTCATCGACCTCTCATATCCACTGTAGGTTTCTGGCTTAAAGCTTTAGCAACATGGAATCATACTGTGTTAACTATGGAATGGAATGGTGATGGACTGTATGCTATCCTTAACACTACGGTCTCTTGCCAGGATGCATTTTCTCTCCTCAAATGTAGACCCTGATACGCTGCTGCTGCTACTGCTGCTAAGTTGCTTCAGTTGTGTCCGACTCTGTGCGACCCCATAGACGGCAGCCCAGCAGGTGCCCCCGTCCCTGGGATTCTCCAGGCAAGAACACTGGAGTGGGTTGCCATTTCCTTCTCCAATGAATGAAAGTAAAAGTGAAGTCATGTCCGACTCTTAGCGTCCCCATGGACCGCAGCCTACCAGGCTCCTCCATCCATGGGCTTTTCCAGGCAAGAGTACTGAAGTAGGGTGCCATTGCCTTCTCCAGAGACTGGTATGAGCAGAGCCCAAGACTATAAAAGACAAGATGTTTCCAATTCAATTTTTGAAAAAGCCTGGAGGTATCCAGTCAAGCACTTATTTTGCTCTATCATTGAAAGAAAGAGAAACACAAGTTTTCTCTTTTTAATAATTTTGTATAATTAAACTTCAGTCTTTTAGATGTGATGCATACTAATAAATTCTCCATGGAATCTTTTAGAAGTAAAGCACAGCTGTTCAATTCATGAATTTATTTTGCAGTGTCTTAATAGAATGTTTTCCTCAAAAAGAATTTTATTCTTTAGATGACCCAAATGACCTTCTGTGTTTTATCTTCTCTCTCATCTCTCTTAGTTTTGGGCTTATTCTTGATTGAAAACACTTGTTAGCCTCAGTTTGTTATACTTCTGGTATCAGGTCACTTTGTATTCCTGTGAGCTTCATGCCCATGTTCAAATCACCATTTTATTTCACCCTCCTCTGTCCCAAAGATTGCACTTGCTGCAGGATACTTTAAATTCTGTGAGGTTAATTGGGATTTTATTAAAATATGATCTCTGATTCTCAACTTAGATGTTTTATTTTTTTTATTTTTTTTTTTTTAGTTTTTTATTTTTTAAATTTTAAAATCTTTAATTCTTACATGCATTCCCAAACATGAACCCCCCTCCCACCTCCCTCCCCAGAACATCTTTCTGGGTCATCCCCATGCACCAGCCCCAAGCATGCTGCATCCTGCGTCAGACATAGACTGGCGATTCAATTCACATGATAGTATACATGTTAGAATGTCATTCTCCCAAATCATCCCACCCTCTCCCTCTCCCTCTGAGTCCAAAAGTCCGTTATACACATCTGTGTCTCTTTCCCTGTCTTGCATACAGGGTCGTCATTGCCATCTTCCTAAATTCCATATATATGTGTTAGTATACTGTATTGGTGTTTTTCTTTCTGGCTTACTTCACTCTGTATAATCGGCTCCAGTTTCATCCATCTCATCAGAACTGATTCAAATGAATTCTTTTTAACGGCTGAGTAATACTCCATTGTGTATATGTACCACAGCTTTCTTATCCATTCATCTGCTGATGGACATCTAGGTTGTTTCCATGTCCTGGCTATTATAAACAGTGCTGCAATGAACATTGGGGTACATGTGTCTCTTTCAATTCTGGTTTCCTCGGTGTGTATGCCCAGAAGTGGGATTGCTGGGTCATAAGGTAGTTCTATTTGCAATTTTTTAAGGAATCTCCACACTGTTCTCCATAGTGGCTGTACTAGTTTGCATTCCCACCAACAGTGTAGGAGGGTTCCCTTTTCTCCACACCCTCTCCAGCATTTATTGCTTGCAGATTTTTGGATCGCAGCCATTCTGACTGGTGTGAAGTGGTACCTCATTAAAATAGTAATTTACATCTCTAAGTCCATTCCATTCATCCAGTTTCCCTTTTCCAAAAGACATGTCCTTAAGTCTCATCTCTCTTGTGAAATGAAAGTATTTATTCCTTGTTAATAAAATCTTAAACATGAAAGTTCATAGAAATTTAAACATCAGCCAATATACATGTGGGCACGGGGTTGATATCTGAGAAATAAACATGGCTTCTTGGACCACTGAGATTATATCACATTAACTGAATGCACCTTAAGTCACTTTTGATTTTTGAACCACCTTGTAAGGTCTTTTTAAATGTTTTATTGGTGTCTGAGTAAACTGCCAGTGAGACTGTAACAGTGATGATGGTGGCGGTAACAATTATAATTATCCTAATTGCTTAGAGTGTCATCAGGCAAAGAGCTCTGCATTTCATTTTCTTTCAGAGCAGTATGTACCTGCAAAGATTTTTAATCTAGGCATATAAGACAGCATTTGAATGAAGAAATATTATCAGAAACCTATTAGGAGGAAAGAATGGGAATCTTGCCATTATTTTGGTGACAGCTTTGCAAAATATGAAGAATGACAAAGGGAAGAGGCAGCAGAATAACATATGTTAGAAAAAAATCAGCTTCATTGTAAGCAAGTTACTGAATCCCTCTAAGGCTCAACTTCTTCACTTGCCATGCTGAGACTTAGCCCTCTAGCTCAGTAAATCTTTTTTCTTTATTCTTTCCTTTGGAAAAAAAGGGAAAAACTTAAGCTTGAAAACAATATATGAAATGAAACCAACAGTGACCATAGGGAGAAAACTTTTACATATTATGTGTCAATGAATCCAAGTGTCATAAACATGATGTATTGCTACTGTAAAATAGTCACAGTTTGGAAAGTTACCTGGAACACATGAAACATGAGAAGAGAATTCAGAGCACTCCAACAAAAGTTTATAGAAATGCAATCAATTTTCTGTTTCTCCTACAGGAAGTTTCTTATCAAGCCAAATTTCTCTCTCTTGTAAAACTTCATTTAAATTCTATTTTTAAGCCTTTCTATATTAATTATATGGAATGTGATTCAGACATTTTAAGTTCTTATGTTTATATATGCTTATAGCATAATTTGCATGTTCTTGTGCTTTTATTGTGTCTTCCCAGGTATTTACTATGCCAGTTCCCTGCCAATCCCATATAAATTGTAAGAAACTTGAGGGCCAACTCATTGCTATTTTAATCATTGCTAAATACAGTGTGTTTCTTTTAGCCCTTATCTTACTTGATCTCTCGGATGTGAACATCAGCAGTTACCACATCTTCCTTTTTGAAATGTCCTTGGTTTCTGTGATTCTGTACTCAGCTAGTTCTCCTATCTCAAGCTGCACCTGATCGTATTCCTTCATGGGTTCTTTTTTTCTGACAACATTTTTGAAGCTGATGTTCTTCAGGGATCAACTTGCTTCTCACTTCATTCTACAGATGCATCCAATATTACTTCATGTGCTCCACTGACTCCAACTAACATTCATATATACCAATAACTCCCACATCTGGAGCTCCAGCATATTCTCCCTTCAGACCTCCAGGTACATGCATATAAGTGCTAGCAGACATCTCCACTTACATGTCCCACAGGCACTTCAACTCAGCAGCTCCAAAATGAAACCTAATATCTTTGTCTTTCCCTCCCAAGACTTGGTCTTTCTTCCTGTAGTCTCCTCTTCCAAGAAGACTCCTCCATCTACACCACTGCCCAAGACAGGGAGTCATCCTTAACCCTATCTCTCTCATCCCAAAATCAAACTAGATTCCAGTTCCTAAGAGTTCTGCCTCTCAAAGATCTCTTTGATTCTCTTCACTTCTTTGTGTCATCCCTACTACCAACTTGGTCAACATGCACCAAATTCTTGCTGAATTATTGGAATAACTTTCTATTCTCTCCTGGTCTCCTCCAAGATACTGGCTTGCCCAGCAGTGCCCATATTGTAGTGAAAGTGGTCTTTCTAAATTGTATATCTGATTTAAGACACAGCTGCTGAACCACACAAATTAATAACAACAGAATGGGAAAGACTAGAGATCTCTTCAAGAAAATTAGAGATACCAAGGGAACATTTCACACAAAGATGGGCTCGATAAAGGACAGAAATGGTATGGACCTAACAGAAGCAGAAGATATTAAAAAGAGGTAGCAAGAATACACAAAAGAACTGTACAAAAAATATCTTCAAGACAAAGATAATCACGATGGTGTGATCACTCACCTAGAGCCAGACATCCTGGAATGTGAAGTCAAGCGGGTCTTAGAAAGCATCACTACAAACAAAGCTAGTGGAGGCGATGGAATTCCGGTTGAGCTATTTCAAATCCTGAAAGATGATGCTGTGAAAGTGCTTCACGCAATATGCCAGCACATTTGGAAAACTCAGCAGTGGCCATAGGACTGGAAAAGGTCAGTTTTCATTCCAATCCCAAAGAAAGGCAATGCCAAAGAATGCTCAAACTACCGCACAATTGCACTCACCTCACACACTAATAAAGTAATGCTCAAAATTCTCCAAGCCAGGCTTCAGCAATATGTGAACCATGAACTTCCAGATGTTCAAGTTGGTTTTAGAAAAGGCAGAGTAACCAGAGATCAAATTGGCAATATCCGCTGGATCATGGAAAAAGCAAGAGAGTTCCAGAAAAATATCTACTTCTGCTTTCTTGACTATGCCAAAGCCTTTGACTGTGTGGATCACAATAAACTGTGGAAAATTCTGAAAGAGATGGGAATACCTGACCACCTGACCTGCCTCTTAAGAAACCTATATGCAGGTCAGGAAGCAACAGTTAGAAATGGACATGGAACAACAGACTGTTTCCAAATAGGAAAAGGAGTATGTCAAGGCTGTATATTGTCACCCTGCTTATTTAACTTATATGCAGAGTACATCATGAGAAATGCTGGGCTGGAAGAAGCACAAGCTGGAATCAAGATTGCTGGGAGAAATATCAATAACCTCAGATATGCAGATGACACCACCCTTATGGCAGAAAGTGAAGAGGAACTAAAAAGCCTCTTGATGAAAGTGAAAGTGGAGAGTGACAAAGTTGGCTTAAAGCTCAACATTCAGAAAACGAAGATCATGGCATCTGGTCCCATCACTTCATGGGAAATAGATGGGGAAAGTGGAAACAGTGTCAGACTTTATTTTTGGGGGCTCCAAAATCACTGCAGATGGTGACTGTAGCCATGAAATTAAAAGACGCTTACTCCTTGAAAGAAAAGTTATGACCAACCTAGACAGCATATTCAAAAGCAGAGACATTACTTTGCCAACAAATGCCCGTCTAGTCAAGACTGTGGTTTTTCCAGTAGTCATGTATGGATGTGAGAGTTGGACTGTGAAGAAAGCTGAGCATTGAAGAATTGATGTTTTTGAACTGTGGTGTTAGAGAAGACTCTTGAGAGTCCCTTGGACTGCAAGGAGATCCAACCAGTCCATTCTGAAGGAGATCAGCCCTGGGATTTCTTTGGAAGGAATGATGCTAAAGCTGAAACTACAGTACTTTTGCCACCTCATGGGAAGAGTTGACTCTTTGGAAAAGACTCTGATGCTGGGAGGGATTGGGGGCAGGAGGAGAAGGGGACAACCGAGGATGAGATGGCTGGATGGCATCACTGACTCGATGGACGTGAGTCTGGGTGAACTCCGGGAGTTGGTGATGGACAAGGAGGCCTGGCGTGCTGCGATTCATGGGGTTTCAAAGAGTCGGACATGACTGAGCAACTGAACTGAACCCTCAGAAATTCATTTTCCTCAGTGAGGCCAGCAAGCTCTTTATGGCTCAACATAAAGAGCTCAGCATAAAACCATAGCCTTGACTAGACGGACCTTTCTTGGCAAAGTAATGTCTCTGCTTTTCAATATGCTATCTAGGTTGGTCATAACTTTTCTTCCAAGGAGTAAGCGTCTTTTAATTTCATAGCTGCAGTCACCATCTGCCGTGATTTTGGAGCCCAGAAAAATAAAGTCTGACACTGTTTCCACTGTGTTCCCATCGATTTCCTGTTTAGCCTCATCCCTTGTCACTTACTTTCTCATCACCACCATTCCAAACCATTTGAAATTTTCCGAATGTGACATTCACTCGTATCTTCAGCCTGTGAGTCCACTCTCCTCACCTTTAATTAAGTTATACAGAGTGGCATTTAAGAAGGATGGAAGGCCACAACTAAGGGTCTGCATGCCACAGCTAATGATCGAAGATACTGAATGCCACAACCAAGACCTAGCCCAGCACAATAAATCAACTTTTAAAACAGAATGATGGAAGGGATGCAACATACGACATGGTAAATGTGACACTGCTGTATATTATATATGAAAGCTGTTAGAGTAAATCCAGAGTTCTCATCACAAGGAAAGTTTTTCTCTATTTCTTTAAGTTGGTGTTTATATGAGATGATAGGTGTTCACTAAATTTACTATAATACTTCATGATGTATATAAATCATATCATTATACAGTATACCTTAAACTTACACAGTGTAGTGTGTCAATTATATCTCAGTAAAACTGGAAGAAGAAAGAAATACGCAGTTTCAAAGCAACTTCTCCCCTTCCTAAACTGAGCAGTTTACCTTAGAAAAGGTCAGTTTTAAGAGAAGAGGGTCAGTACGTTTCCTTGTGATTTAATCGCGTTAACTACAGTAGAAGTTTTCCCTGTAGAAAGCTATTTACTGAGTTTATTTAGGTCACTGGTTCTGGATCCAGATATAATCTATTTATTTTCTTTTTCAGCTTGATTGAGGTAATATGATAATTATACATATGTATACATTGGGAAAATATTGCCTGCATCAAGTTAATCACCACGCCCACTACATCATATATTTACCCCTCTTTTGGGTAAGAACATTTAAATTCTACTCTCTTAGTAAATTTAAGTTGTACAGTAACAGTAGTATCAACTATCGTCACCATATTATACATTAGATCCTCAGTACTTATTTACCTTGTAACTGAGTTTGTACCTTTTACCAATCTCTATTTCCTCCACCCCTGCCCCCAGCTCTTGGCAACCACTTTTGTATTCTCTGTTTCTTTCAGTTCCATTTTTTAAGATACTGCATAGAAGTGATACCATTCAGTATTTGTCTTTCTCTATCTGGTTCATTTCACTTAGCATAATGCCCTCCTGCCCTCCTCCACATTTCCCAGATCTCCAGGGAGGACTGCAGGGCACCTGTAGATGTGATGCTAGAGTACAAGTCTGAGCCTCAGGCAGCAGCTTTCCAAGTGTACAGATGGACCGCTTTCTATGAGAGACTGGGAGACTGGTGGATTTGCCTGCTTCCTTGTGCTGAGCCTTAGGGGGATAATTGTGCACCATTAACAACTGCTCTTTTGTTTGCTGTGGTCTGTGTGAGTTGTCTGTACCGCCAATGGTATTGACCAGGTCAGCCTGTCCTTCTACACCTGCTCAAAAGATGGTGCTATAAACCTGAATCACTTTCCTGATGCTGCCAAGTCACCTTAGCTTGTCCTCTGTTTTCTTTCTGAAGGACCTGGATCATACAAAACAAGCAATAGACATATGTGAAGAAAATAACTCTCAACCACTGCCATGGGATATCTTACCCTCGCTCCCAAGCTAAACATTCAGGTCTAGCAATAATTAATCAAGCATATCACCTTTTAATAGAACAAGCACAGTGGTTTGGATAAACATCTGGATATTACAATTTATTTAGCACAATACAAACATGGTCATAATTCCCACACATACTGAAAGAGATCAGGTTTCTAGTTAATAGGCTCTGCATCTGTGATACAGTGCTTTGATATCCCATTTGGTTTCCATTATAAAAAGCAAACATATTGCTTATTTTGCATCCATGAGATCTGAAGTCCTAAGCAGAACAGTAGAGATTAATTTCATCTTCATCGGAATCTTACTTAATGTTACTTGAAGAAAGCATTTGATTGTGAGGCAATACTCCATCTCTAATTTGCGATTGGGTATTCATAGGCCCACTCTTTGTCACTTGATTCTTCTTCATATGGTATTTGACATTTTCCCCCCTAAGTATTAAGAGCTACTAATTTTCAGTGGATGGGTTCAGAACACAGGCACACATTATGAAAATTAAATGCCACATGGAAGTGTCCAAAAACATCAGCCAGAAACATTCCTTGAAAATCTGGCTACCAGAACTCTAGATGATGATCCAGGTAGTGTAGAACTACTGCAAGGTGAAATTGAATCTTTCCCAGGCTAGTCTTGGACACCACGCTTCTCAGAATGCAACAAACGTTTGCCACACTACTTCTCTGGCTCCTACTGATCTTTCAGTCAATATAATCTCACAGCTTTTCTTCCATGAATGGTTGTTAAATCAGTTTCACATCCTGCACTTTTACCATTGATTTTTTTTTTAACTTACAGTTTATAGTTTTTCCCAAATATATTCTATCTTACTAGTTTTAAGCACTTTCTCTGGCGCACTTGTCTTTGATGGCTTCACTAAGAAGAAGAATCACCAGTCATCGATTTAGCCCTCCTTCTGAATATTTTACCTCAGGATGTTTACATCAAGCTAAATCAGGACATTCTGAACTGATGTTATTATACTAAATGCCTTTAACTGCTCTGCAATCAATTCCCAGGAATGGAGTGGGCATGGGGGAAAGGGAAGGGATGGAGGGTGTGAGATAAGAATAAAACTTTGGAAGATGAGTGAATTTTTTTAACGTTGGAATCAAGAAATTCATTATAAATATGAAAAACACAGCTGTAACTGGCATAGGGAGTGATTCAGTCTTCAATCCTGGCAGTTTTTTAACTTTGGCAGCATGAATTGGACCTGAAAGCCTTCTACTGCTTTGGGTTCTGATTTTCATTTAGTTTTACCAGCAAGAAAAATCACCCTGGAGCCATGTGCATGCTGATTTTGTTAATTTCCTCAAATATGTCCCTTGTTTAAATCACTGCTGATTAAACATTCTTGACATCTTTCCTTTCTCAACGTGCCATGACTCATCAGGTGATCCCAGTGGAAGGTTAAAGTTAAGTCTATTTCTTTAAAATGTTTATTGAAAATGAGCAGTGGAAAAAACAATTGTGGCTGAGATGGTAAATGCCTCTGATGGGCTATGTCTCTTTTAACCATTGATAGTCTTCAAAAGATAGAGTACTTGCTATCAGGAAACATCACTAGGAACTGAGCCAGACCAAAGGCTTGGACTATGGCAAGGCTGAGCCGCTGCAGCCAAACAAGCACTTCCCAAGTGGGGCTGATTGTTCTGCTACTGTGGAAGGTCACATAGAGGTAGTAATTTTTGCAGTGATCATGTATTTTCTCTTCGTACTATCAGAAACAGTTCTCTGTAATATCTGATTCTCTATTTCCCTAACAGTCTGAATTTTAAGATATACAATTACTTGCCGCAGAGAAATCAAGCTTGGTAGAATGTTAATTGAAAGTTCATTTATAGGGCATGGCAACCCACTCCAGTATTCTTGCCTGGAGAATCCCATGAACGTAGGAGTCTGGCGGGCTACAGTCCATAGGATAGCAGAGTCAGACACAACTGAAGTGACTTAGCATGCACGCACGCATGCTACTTTTAGTACAACAAAAGTTAGATTTTCTGTTCCATCTATGAAAATAACAGGCAAAGGATGACTACCACAGCAAATTACTGACTCCCACCTGCCTAGTGATCTGTCAGACTCCGTCAGTTGTGTTAAGGGAGGAAATAATCATATTCAGGGTGATACAATAGAAAAAGCCCTGCTCTGGAAGTTAAGAAAACAAGTTTTCTCTTCTTGACTCTGCCCACAAATTGTGTGACCTTAAATAAGTTGTTTGAACTCTCTGATCTTTAACGTCTCATCTGTGTAGACATTAGACTAAAATAGCTTCTTGCATTTTATATTTCATTCCATGGCTTCCCCAACCCTAACAAGAACTATCTTTCTGAAATTTTCCTAGAGTTTTATATGTGTACCTCATTCAGTGCAGTCTGGGACATTAATTTAATTACCACTTGGAAGATAATCTGAAGAAAAAAATCAGATAACAAATGATGCATTTTCTTCTGCCAAGAAAGATGGTATTTAGAGATTTGGCTTTACTGGACTTCAGGGATCATGGGTGTGTGTGTGTGTGTGTGTGTGTGTGTGTGTGTGTGTGTGTGTGCGTGTGTATGTATCACAACTGCTATCTTGGGGTCTGGGGATGACAAAGATTTAAATGCTATGAGCCATAGAGTCAATACATTCATACATATGAGGTCTATCACTGACACTTTTCTGGAATTCAGGCTGGTCATCTCTGATTTTTGCATCTGAACATCTTTGTTTCTATGGGGGAGTTATTCATTTATTTAAACTTACTTTAGAAAACTGTGGAGCATAATCATTTGGGAGCATGTGCTCACGGCACAATGTCAGAATAATGCTAAATATTTAAACGTAAGCAAAAACTGAAAGTTGCTTCCTTTCGGCTTTGTTATTGACAATATAAGTGCCTTATGATTTGGAGAATTTTAACATCATCTGTAGGTTGTCATGGGAACAGCTACTGCTATTACCAACCTACCTGGAAAGATCTAAATGTAATAATTCAAAAGTCTTTCTCCTGACTATAACTTATAAAATGGCAAATATTTTCTTCCTCTGCTCTATATACTTCTGCCATTTCTCACTTTCTGTTGCATCAGAGGCCATTTCTTGCTCTGCATTAGTTTTCTGCAGAACTGCATGGCTTCACTGGCCAATTACCTGGGATAATGGTCTTCCTCTTCCTTGAAGATCTAGAAGGAATATGAACTGCAGGGGAAATAGGGTTTGAGTCATGGCAACTATTAGCTTAGAGAATTAGAAGGAAGAAGTTATCTTTTTCTTCAGCTAAAAGTAGATAATGGAGGCTATGAAATTATGCTTTTGTAATTCAATCATAACTGCTAGAGTGACTCAGCTAAAATTTAGTCTTCTTATTTTATGGCAGAGAAAGCAATATTGATTGGGGTTAAGTAAGTGGATGCGTAAGTTTGGCATACTGTATTTTCATGTACCCATGGTATGTTATGTATTTAGTCTCTTTTTAATAAGTTCTGGTGACTTCCAGGTCAGGATGGTGATTGAAACCAATGCTAAAACTCCCATCTTCAGCTAAAAATAGGACAGTGTGATAAACCAGATTTCACAAATTGAAAAGCACATGGACACACTAAAAACAAGGAGAGGAAATATATGGTCCAGAAACCAAGATATTACCATAAAAATGGCAAAACAAAACAAAATCAAACAGAAATATGTTTGGTTCAGGCAACTGAAGCTGAGGGACTGGCATAATCTAACAGGAGCTACAAAAGGAGGGACAGAGAAAATGGGCCCAAAGCAACATGACAAGAGAGAATGCCGAGAATTCCTCAGAATGAAGGACAAGGGGTTATATCTATATGAGACGACTGATGTTTATTAAATCATTTCATGATGTATGTTTACCAAATTATTATAAAGTACGCCTTCAACTTACACAGTACTGTATGTAAATTATATCTCAATAAAAACAGAAGAAGAAAGAAAAAAACAGATTAGGATCCTTGGACTGATGGATTCCACCACGTGTCAAACTGGTAAATATACTTTAAAAATTAACTTCTAGATATATGATAGCAAGTTTGCAGAATATTAAGATAAAGAGAAAATTCTGCAAAAGAAAAATAAAAATCAGATTAATTCTATAGCTTTTTCCTTAGTAAAAATAGATGCCTAAAAAGACTGCACTGCACTCCACTGAAAAGGGCATCGGTTCCGTCCCTGGTCAGGGAACAAAGATCCTGCGTGCCTCAAGGTGTAGCCAAAAAAAAAAAAAAAAGATGCCTAAGAAAATAGATTATCTGCAAGCTTTCTGAAAAAAACTAAAGTAACCGTACCATAGTTCTACAACCAACCTATAATATATGAATACATTTTAAGCAAACTTATACCTCTAAGACAATGACCATCATTAGGAAAACTTTGAAGGTCTATTTTTCAACTAACTAAATATACAGGGATGTACAAAATTAAAAATGGGCAAAGAATCAGAAAACCATAATGAAAAATTAAAATGCATGCTGTTTGTAAACAAAAAAAATCATATTTTTATTTTTAGTAAAAATTTTAAGTAAAAAGTATATAGCGGTTGGAGAAAAGCTTGAAGAAAAGTGAAATATGCTAAGATGATTGTCTTCTTCAGAAGGGGAGAGGGATGCCAATTAACTTTGAACTTTAAGAAAATATAAATATATGTACAAATGTTAAAAATTTTAATGGTCAACAGTAAAAGAAAAAGAAAGGAAGAAAAATTGAAGGAAGGGAAGAAATAAATAATATGCAAATATGTGGATGGGAAAGGGAGAACTAATCAGTTGAAGAGACAGGAAAAATAAGAAAAAACAAGCAAAGGAAAGCGATGATAGATTAAAAACACAAAATAGTATGGCAGACACAAGAATAAACATATTAGCAATCATACAATGAGCATCAAACTTATCTTCCAAAAGATAGAAACTCTCAGAATTAGTAAATCCATCAGTGTGCTGTCCCCAGAATTACTCAGAAATAGATAAATCGGATAAGAAAAAAAAATATTTTGACAAATATCAACATCAAGAAACTCACATAGCAATGTCCAAATCATAAAAATAGAAGAGCTTAGTGAACAACATTGAAAGGGTTAAAGAAAAGATACTACTACGAGTAAAAGGAATAATTCCCCCTAACAACAAAAAAATATGATCTAGATGTATTCTCCAAACTATCCACCCTATGATCCCAAACTTAATTGTGTGATTTAATTTGTTAGATCTTTGGTATTCAGTTGTTAAAAGCATTTAAAAAATAATAACTGGTGAAGGAAATGGCAACCACTCTAGTATTTTTGCCTAAAAAATCCCATGAACAGAGCAGCCTGGTGGACTGCAGTCTATAGGTTTGCAAAAGAGTTGGACATGACTGGATGACTAAACAACAAAAACAGGAATAGTAACACAATTTTTAATGATGATAGTGAAAATATATAACACAATGCCTATATTTTTCAATTAAATCAAACAAAAAAGGTATTACCTGAGAAACCCTTCACACTTTGATCATGTTCTCTTCAGAATTTGCATTCCTGGTTCTCTATTATTTCACTGAATTATATGTTATAAATTTTAGGAATATTCTTCTTCTCTGCATAATTCTGAAATACAAGTATCTAGATAGTATTTCAGTGCATCTATTCAAAAGTAGCTCTATTTTTATATGTAAGTATCTCTTGCCCTTTAGTCTGTTTGTATTTCCTCCTCAGTAGGAGGACCTTTAATCATGATTTTGCTGAAATTTTAAATTTTGTTTTTTTATATACTCGATTGCTCAGTTGTATCCGACTCTTTGTGACTCCATGGACTGTAGCCCACCAAGCTCCTCTGTCCATGGAATTTTCCAGGCAAGAATACTGGAGTGAGTTGCCATTTCCTTCTCCAGGGATCTACCCAACCCAGGGATGGAACTTGTGTCTTTTACATCTCCTGTATTGGCAGGCAGATTCTTTACTACTAGCACCACTGTAATGCTTATATATAATTAACAAATTGTATCTCAATTCTTATGTTTAAAACTAAATGAAATATTCAAGAGAGTTCTCCTGCTATTTATCTTTTCCCCTGTAGTTAAAATGAAGAAAAAAATCAAGGTGACATATAATTACAAATAGAAGGAAACCCAAAGTCAAGATAAATCAAACTATTTACATCATTTGAATAATTTAAAAACCATACCTGATGTACAAAGAATTATTGATTGAAATGTTAATTTTTGTGTTTTTTGATTTAGATGACATAGGAATTCTACCTGGGATTGGAAAGAAAGAAATATATATATATATATATATATATATATATATATATATATATATATATATATATATTCCTTGAGGAATGTGTCTATAATAAGAGGTCTATAATTGTTTGCAGTCAGTATATGATTTTGGATTAAATATTGTTTTATGACTATTATAGTTCTAGGTAGGTTACTGGACTTTCTCTTGATTTTCTCTTGATCTTATGTCCTCTGATATTTTTCAAAAATTATTTTATTGAAGTGTAGTTGATTTACAAAGTGTTGCTTTTTACTTACAACAAAGTGATCCAGTTATACATACATTTTTTTCATATTCTTTTCCATTGTAGTTTCTCAGGTGATATTGAATATGGTTTCTTGTATATATAGTAGGACTGTGTTTATCCATTCTCTGTATAATCGTATCTGCTAATTTCACACTCCCAGACCACCCTTCTCCCACCCTCCCTTCCCCTGGCAACCACAAGTCTGTTTTCTATGTCTGTGAGTCTGTTTCTATTTTGTAGACAGGTTCATTTGTGGCATATTTTAGATTCCATGTACAAGTGATATCTTCAGGTATTTGTCTTTCTCTGTCTGAATTCCTTCACTTAACATGATAATCTCTAGGTCCATTCATGTTGCTGCCAATGGTTATGCCCTCCTGTATTAATCAAGACATCCTGTCTCCTGAGATTAATGTTGCACAGCAAAAAATTTACTCTATAGCTTAATACAAAGCAGGAGAATGCTAATTTATTCATTCCCTTAACACTTCGTGTAAAGAAAACATGCCTTTTTAACAACAAATATGTTTCCCCAGTACCTATTTCTTGTCAACAGCCATGGTTTAATCTTTGAGAGGCAGATGGACACATCTTTTGGCTGAAAATACAGAGATCAATGTTATACCAAACACACCAAGAGAGAAATTGGGAATGGCTGCAAAGACTCAGCATTTAGTTTCAGAAACGCTTTGTATAGTCCTGGACAAAAACTGGCTTCATGCCGGCTCCCAAAATGCCTCCTTTGGAGTGTAATCTCTTGAGAGATTTTTCATTATTGTCTTTACTGCTTAGATCAACACCAGGCAGATTGAGTGAAAACAGCCCTTCAAATCCATTTTTAATCTTTCAAACAAGCAAATTAGCTGTGAATTATTTATCAAGAACATCCAGGTGGGCACTGATACAGTGAAAACAGCTTTCTGCATTCCTCTAGAGTTGTTTGAGTCTTGGAAATACTGCTGTCACCCCTCTTTCTTTTCAGATTTTTAAATTGTTTCCTAAAAATAGTTTGATATGACATTGCAGAACTGAAAGGTATTTGCTTCTTTGTCTCAAATTAATAGATAAAATAAAATTGCTAAGAAACAGTACTGGGACAGAGACATGCATAGAAGGAATTAGGGAAGGGAAAACTGAAGGAAGAAAGACTTTTTTTCAAGGATAGCAACACTCTGGGGGCTTAGGAAGAGGAATCTAGAAAGTTTACTTTGCTACTTCTACCATACCAGTCAGTGAACTTGTTTTAATGGAAGAATAAGTCAACAGAAATTCCTTGATTTGTAACTTTCTGAAGTCAACATGAATTCTCTCTTTTCATTGCTGACCTAAATCTTTAGTCAACCCAAATACTGTCTTTTTTTTTTTTTTTTTACAGTGTGTAAACTTATAGACAAGATCAGCTTTGTATTAGCCTCTTACAACCAGAGGCAAATTTCCCAGCTGCTTCACAACCTGAAGGTTAAAAAGTCCTGGACAAAATTATAGAATTAACTCAAGCAAAACTAAGAAATGTTTGGGAAAAAAAAACAAGCAGAGAACACTCTATTAGCACTGGGAGTAATATTACTGTGTAAGTAGAAATACTGGGATGCTTCCTAGGTGGTTCAGTGGTAAAGAATCCACCTGCCAATGCTGGGTTCAGTCCCTAGGTCAGAAAGATCCCCTGGAGAAGAAAATGGCAACCTACTCCAGTATTCTTGCCTGGGAAATCCATGGATGGAGAGGAACCTGGTGGTCTACAGTCCATGGGATTGCAGAGTCAGACATGATTTAGTGGCTAAACAACAACATTAAATAACAAGACAACTTTTAAAACATTAACATACATTTCAAATTTCAAAATGAGTTCTATGAGTTTTAAAAAGTGGCAAAGGTTAACTTTTATCTTTAAAAAAATTATTTTATTAAGTATAGTTGATTTATTAATAAAATGTTGTATTAGTTTTTGGTACAACAGCATGATTTGGTTATAATATACATATTCTTTTTCATATTTTTTCCATTTTGGTTTATCACAGGATACTGAATATAGAGCTCTGTGCTATACAATGGGACCATGTTTATCTAACCTATATATATTAGTTTGCATCTGCTAATCCACAACTCCCCATCCTTCTCTCCCCCTACCTATTGGCAAACACAAGTTTGTTCTCTTTGTCTGTGAGTCTGATTCTGTTTCATAGATATGTTCATTTGTATCATATTTTAGATCCCACATACAAGTAATACCATATGGTATTTGTCTTTCTCTAACTTCCTTCACTTAATATTATAATCTCTAGGTCCATCTGTGTTGCTGCAAGTGGCAATATTTCATTCTTTTTAAGGTCGAGTAATATTCCATTGTATATGGGTACCACATCTTCTTTATCCATTTATTGGTCTGTGCATAGTTAGGTTATTGGTTCATATGGGCTATTGTGAACAGTGCTGCTATGAACACAGGAGTGCATGTATCTTTTTGAAATATAGTTTTGTCTGGCAATGCAGCAGTGGGATTGCTAGACTATATGACAACTCTATTTTTAGTTTTTTGAGGGATCCTCACTCTGTCTTCCCCACTGGCTGTACCAACTTAATATTCCCATCAACAGTGTATGAGGGTTCCCTTTCTCCATGCCTTTCCCAGCATTTGTTCTTTGTAGACTTTTTAATGATGGCCCATCTGACCGGTGTGAGGTGATACCTCATTGTAGTTTTGATTTACATTTCTCTAATAATTAGCAATGTTGAGCATCTTTTCACATGCCTACTGGCCATCTCTACGTCTTCTTTGGAGAAATGTCTATTTAGGTCTCAAAATCAACTCTTAATGAGCACTTATTATATACTACAATTAATTCTCATAAAAATCCAAAGGGTTAAGAGCTGCTAACACCCCCACTAGTTGAGGAGGAAACAAACAGATTGACAGATAGACAGACAGACAAACAGATAGACAGATTGAGTAGCTTGTTCAAAGTTCCTTAGCTAACAAACGAGGCCAGGGAAGGGCTTGAACACAGACCTTCTGCTTTCAGAGCCCACCCTTGTTACTTTTGGACATTTGGCCTCTCTTCCCTCCGCTATACCTAACATTCCTAAAACTATTATTATAAAGTACTGGGAAGACCCTTTATCAAGATAACTAAAATGTACTTACAAGTGTCTTGTACAGAATCGCCACAAAACACCTGAACTATTAGCAGCTCTGATGGGCATAGCAAAACTGATGACTGTGTTCTTCTCACAGTAGTCCTTTCTGTCATGTGCACTGCCTGCTCAAGTTTGCATTAAGTAATATTATTTTGGGCTGGAAAAGACGCCAAAAGATAGAAGAGAGTAAGTCAAGGATACACATCAAAAATATTGTGCATTTTTTACTCTACCAGAGAAAAACACCACTAAACCTAAAATAGATAAAAGAGTTTAAAAAACAAAGAAATTTAGCACCAATGATGTGTTACATACTTTCTTACGTAAATCTCAATTCTCCTAAAAACTCTGTGCGATATAAGTATTATTGCCCTTTTTAAATGTGAGGGACCTGAAGTAAACTAATATAGAGACAGAATTCAAACCCAAGTTTTCTCTTGCGAAGATCTTTGCTCTATGTCCTACTGTTCAGCTACTCTATGGCTATGAAATGCTGAGATAACCAGTTCTGGAGTCAACCCAAATCCTTGGTATCCAAATTATAACACACACCCCGCCCCCGCTTATTCACTGTGTAATTTTGAGCAAATGAGTGTATCTCTCTGCAGCCTGATTTCTTTATTTGTAAGATGGAAATGATCATGACACATAAGGAGTTGTTGCGGGGACTGATTACAAAAGTACACAGAAGAATGCCTCTGGGCACATTGTAAACAGGCTCGATAAAATGTTGAAATAAAATCATTGTTCATGTTTTTATTATTAGGAACCACTGTGACAGTAGTTGGAACAAGGTAAATATGTTCATTTCCACATTCGTAATCAACACTGCACTGGAGTTCTTAGCCAGAGCCATAAAGCAAGAGGAAGAAAAAATCAAGCCGTACAGTTTGGAAATGAAGAAGTATAATGATGTTTACTCACAGATGATGTGGTAGCAAACTTACAAGTAGCTTTGGGTACATGCAGGATGTTTTGAGAATGTATACACCTATTATTGTATTGCTGATATTTACTATTTACAAGTCCTTCTTTACTTGTAAGACTTTGAGTATCAAGGGCACTTGGCTCAGTAAAGCCTGGCACAGAGTAGGAGCTAACTCTATGTTTCACTCCTACAACTTATCCAACTATATGTATTTAACTGAGACCATTCCAGATACTTGACTCTATGCTAGACTGTAAAGTAAGAGAGAAACAAGATTAAAAACATTCTCTATCCTCATAAAGCTCAATTTTTCTCAGGAAGACAGGTATTAAATAAGTAAAAATGTAAATAAATAAGACCATTATAGGCTGTGATACATTTTATGATGGAAATAAAACAAAAGAGTAATCAGGGGAGACAATTCACATGCCACAAAGCAGCTAAGCCCCTGTGCCACAACTATTGACAGGGTGGCCAGGGAAAGCCCTTCTAAGTAGGTGGACTTATGAAGGATGAGAATGAAATAGCCATAGAGAGAGCTTGGAGAAGAGTATTCTGAGCAGAGACAAGAGCAACTGTCCTTGACAAATGCATCCGTTACAGATGAATTAATAGTATCCATTGGTTAATAGTGTTCCAATGATAATTTACTTTGCAATGTACCTTACTATTTTCTGGATATTTCCCTTTCAGATGCTTCCCCCCATTTGCCAGGCACGTGAAAATATAAAATTTTCAAAGTGCATTTTCCTTCTTAAAAAAAACATGTTATGCACCTGTCATTTGTACATATAAATTCATAACCAGGCAAGCAGTCCTTGGCAGTCCTATTAAACTGTGTACATATGAGTTATGAATGAGTTTGTTTACTAGGTCCAAGAATTAAATATATCCCAAGGCCTACGAAATTCTCAGTGAGTCTCTGCCAACTCCACAAAGTTATAGTCTTGTATAAATCCCACAAGGAGTGGAAAGGGATTATCTTATCATCCCTCTACATAGAGTAGATGTAAAGTAAGCAAATGCTGCTAGAGCAGAGAAGAAAACTGATCAAAATAACATTCCCAGCTTCCCTGGCAACTCAGTGGTAAAGAATCTACCCGTCAGTGCGGGAGACGTGGGTTCGATCCCTGATCTGGGAAGATCTCACATGCCACCAAGCAGCTAAGCCCCTGTGCCACAACTATTGAGCCTGTGCTCTAAAGCCCAGAAGCCACAATGACTGAACCCATGTGCCGCAGCCACAGAAGCCCCTGAGCCTACAGCCTGTGCTGTGCAACAAGAAAAGCCTCTGCAAGGAGAAGCCGAGGCACTGCAACTAGAGAGCAGCCTCAACTTGCTGCAACTACAGAAAAGCCTGAGCAGCAAGAAGGACCCAGCTCAGCCAAAAAATTAAAAAAAAAAATTAACATTCATGTCTTACAGATCTTTTTTCCTTCATCAAAAGCTCAGAGAACTATATTCAAAATTAAAATATATAGGTCCATGAGAATGGCACCCCACTCCAGTACTCTTGCCTGGAAAATCTCATGGACAGCCTGGTAGGCTGTGGTCCATGGGGTCGCGAAGAGTTGGACACGACTGAGCAACTTCCCTTTCACTTTTCACTTTCATGCATTGGAGAAGGAAATGGCAACCCACTCCAGTGTTCTTGCCTGGAGAATCCCAGGGACGGGGGAGCCTGGTGGGCTGCCATCTATGGGGTCACACAGAGTCGGACATGACTGACGTGACTTAGCAGCAGCAGCACCATGAGAATCTGAATAAATTAAAAAACTGAGTTTGTAAAGGTGAGACGTACTGGATAACACCTGTCTATCTATCTCTACCTGCTGTGATTGGTCACATGTCAATGTTTCAACTAGACATGGATGTCAACTGAGCCTTGAGTCTATTCTGTATAAACCATCAGCTTTCCAGAGTAAACTAGAGAGAAAGAGAAACTCTATGATCATGAGATATGCCAAAATTATACAATATAGTTTCAGAGAAAAGCTTGGAGGAAAACTGGAGTAATAGGTCTCCCCTAGATATTACCCTCTGGTTTTGAATTCAGGCTGCGGGCCCATTTATGAGTTGTGTATTTGCATATTGACTATCTAAAGCATATCATTAAAAATCCACTTGTTAGGTGAAGCCATCTTTCCCATTTGAGTACAGGCTCCTATACAGATAGAATTTTAGGAGTGTCTCCCACCCCACCCCCCCCACACACACACACAAGTCTGGTAATTTTTTTCAATTACCCTGCTTGTTGCAAAATCTACTATTAGAATATAATTCTTTAGATGTAAGTACTGATCCTTATTAATATGAAAATAACCATAGTAAATGAGTTTTGGATCGTTTCTTTGACAGCAATTTTGATGACAAGGAAATAGTATGAAAGCACTGAGCATATATGATGATGGAAAAGTGGCAAAAAGACACCAAATGATGAGCTTTAATCACCACGAATAAATTTCTCCAACCTCAAAATATTTTTTTTTCCTCTATTTTACTTTACAGTACTGTATTGGTTTTGCCATACATTGACATGAATCCACCACGGGTGTATACAAGCTCCTAATCCTGAATCCCCCTCCCAGCTCCCACCCCATATCATCTCTCTGGATCATCCCCATACACCAGCCCCAAGCATCCTGTATCCTGTATCGAACATAGACTGGCACTTCATTTCTTATATGATAGTATACATATTTCAATGCCATTCTCCCAAATCATCCCACCCTCTCCTTCTCCCTCAGAGTCCAAAAGTCCTTTCTATACATTTGTGTCTCTTTTGCTGTCTCGCATACAGGGTCATCATTACCATCTTTCTAAATTCCATATATATGTGTCAGTATTGGTGTTTTTCTTTCTGGCTTACTTCATTCTGTATAATCGGCTCCAGTTTCATCCATCTCATTAGAACTGATTCAAATGTATTCTTTTTAATGTCTGAGTAATACTCCATTGTGTATATGTACCTCAGCTTTATTATCCATTCATCTGCTGATGGACATCTAGGTAGTTTCCATGTCCTGGCTATTATAAACAGTGCTGCGATGAACATTGGGGTACATGTGTCTCTTTCTATTCTGGTTTCCTCGGTGTGTATGCCCAGCAGTGGGATTGCTGGGTCATAAGGCAGCTCTATTTGCAATTTTTAAAGGAATCTCCACACTGTTCTCCATAGTGGCTGTACTAGTTTGCATTCCCACCAATGGTGTAAGAGGGTTCCCTTTTCTCCACATCCTCTCCAGCATTTATTGCTTGTAGACTTTTGGATCGCAGCCATTCTGACTGGTGTGAAATGGTACCTCATTGTGGTCTTGATTTGCATTTCTCTGATAATGAGTGATGTTGAGCATCTTTTCATGTGTTTGTTAGCCATCCGTATGTCTTCTTTGGAGAAATGCCTATTTAGTTCTTTGGCCCATTTTATGATTGGGTCGTTTATTTTTCTGGAATTGAGCTGCATAAGTTGCTTGTATATTTTTGAGATTAGTTGTTTGTCAGTTGCTTCATTTGCTATTGTTTTCTCCCATTCAGAAGGCTGTCTTTTCACCTTACTTATAGTTTCCTTTGTTGTGCAGAAGCTTTTAATTTTAATTAGATCCCATTTGCTTATTTTTGCTTTCATTTCCAGTATTCTGGGAGGTGGATCATAGAGGATCCTGCTGTGATTTATGTCGGAGAGTGTTTTGCCTATGTTCTCCTCTAGGGGTTTTATAGTTTCTGGTCTTACATTTAGATCTTTAATCCATTTTGAGTTTATTTTTGTGTGCGGTGTTAGAAAGTGATCTAGTTTCATTCTTTTACAAGTGGTTGACTAGTTTTCCCAGCACCACTTGTTAAAGAGATTGTCTTTACTCCATTGTATATTCTTGCCTCCTTTGTCGAAGATAAGGTGTCCATAGGTGTGTGGATTTATCTCTGGGATTTCTATTTTGTTCCATTGATCTATATGTCTGTCTTTGTGCCAGTACCATACTGTCTTAATGACTGTGGCTTTGTAGTAGAGCCTGAAGTCAGGCAAGTTGATTCCTCCAGCTCCATTCTTCTTTCTCAAGATTGCTTTGGCTATTCGAGGTTTTTTGTATTTCCATACAAATCTTGAAATGATTTGTTCTAGTTCTGTGAAAAATACCGCTGGTAGCTTGATGGGGATTGCATTGAATCTGTAGATTGCTTTGGGTAGTATATTCATTTTCACTATATTGATTCTTCCAATCCATGAACATGGTATATTTCTCCATCTATTAGTGAATAGAAATCACTTTAGAAATCTCTTTGATTTCTTTCATCAGTGTTTTATAGTTTTCGATATATAGGTCTTTAGTTTCTTTAGGTAGGTATATTCCTAAGTATTTTATTCTTTTCGTTGCAATGGTGAATGGAATTGTTTCCTTAATTTCTTTTTCTACTTTCTCATTATTAGTGTATAGGAATGCCAGGGATTTCTGAGTGTTGATTTTATATCCTGCAACTTTACTATATTCATTGATTAGCTCTAGTAATTTTCTGGTGGAGTCTTCAGGGTTTTCTATATAGAGGATCATGTCATCTGCAAACAGTGAGAGTTTTACTTCTTTTCCAATTTGGATTCCGTTTATTTCTTTTTCTGCTCTGATTGCTGTGGCCAAAACTTCCTTGAATAGTAGTGGTGAAAGTGGGCACCCTTGTCTTGTTCCTGACTTTAGGGGAAATGCTTTCAATTTTTCACCATTGGGGATAATGTTTGCTGTGGGTTTGTCATATATAGCTTTTATTATGTCGAGGTATGTTCCTTCTATTCCTGCTTTCTGAAGAGTTTTTTTTTTCATAAATGGATGTTGAATTTTGTCAAAGGCCTTGTCTGCATCTATTGAGATAATCATATGGTTTTTATTTTTCAATTTGTTAATGTGGTGAATTACATTGATTGATTTGTGGATATTGAAGAATCCTTGCATCCCTGGAATAAAGCCCACTTGGTCATGGTGTATGATCTTTTTAATGTGTTGTTGGATTCTGATTGCTAGAATTTTGTTGAGGATTTTTGCATCTATGTTCATCAGTGATATTGGCCTGTAGTTTTCTTTTTTTGTGGCGTCTTTGTCAGGTTTTGGTATTAGGGTGATGATGGCCTCATAGAATGAGTTTGGAAGTTTACCTTCCTCTGCAATTTTCTGGAAGAGTTTCAGTAGGATAGGTGTTAGCTCTTCTCGAAATTTTTGGTAGAATTCAGCTGTGAAGCTGTCTGGACCTGGGCTTTTGTTTGCTGGAAGATTTCTGATTACAGTTTCAATTTCCATGCTCGTGATGGGTCTGTTAAGATTTTCTATTTCTTCCTGGTTCAGTTTTGGAAAGTTGTACTTTTCTAAGAATTTGTCCATTTCTTCCACGTTGTCCATTTTATTGGCATATAATTGCTGATAGTAGTCTCTTATGATCCTTTGTATTTCTGTGTTGTCTGTTGTGATCTCTCCATTTTCATTTCTAATTTTATTGATTTGATTTTTCTCTCTTTGTTTCTTGATGAGTCTAGCTAATGGTTTGTCAATTTTATTTATCCTTTCAAAGAACCAGCTTTTGGCTTTGTTGATTTTTGCTACGGTCTCTTTTGTTTCTTTTGCATTTATTTCTGCCCTAATTTTAAAGATTTCTTTCCTTCTACTAACTCTGGGGTTCTCCATTTCTTTATTTTCTAGTTGTTTTAGGTGTAGAGTTAGGTTATTTACTTGACTTTTTTCTTGTTTCTTGAGGTATGCCTGTATTGCTATGAACTTTCCTCTAAGCACTGCTTTTATAGTGTCCCACAACCTCAAAATATTTTGTGACAAGTTTGGTCTCTAGGTATTTGTTTAGATTTTGGGCAATTTGGCAAACTTAATGTACAGGATAAAATGATTTAAAGCAAATACAGAAAACTTCCAAGTGACAATGGCTTAAAAGAGAAAGAAGTTTGTCTTTTATACAAAAAGAATTTTATACTCATGTTACTGTGGTAGCTGCTCAGAATCATCAATAACCTATCCTTGTATCTAAATTCACTGGATCCCAAAACAACTCTCAGGAATATTTACAGGAATAAAAAACATGTACTTAATGAGGTAAAGTTTCAAAATCTGGCTTCCAATCAACTAATACATGAGTTTAGCAAAATTGCAGAGCATAATATATGAAAATAAACTGTATTTTATATACATTATTTTACAACCAGAAATTGAGGGGAAAAAAAACATTTCAAATAGCATCAGAAATATGAAATACTTAGGGATAAATCTATAAAAAGATGTGAAAGAAACATACTGTAAATGACTGGATCACATGGCCTGAGTAGCAGAGAAACTTCTGGCATCTTATCACAGACCTATTGCCAAGCCCTCTCTTGCTCTAGATGTCTTGGAAAATGGAAGCTTCCTAAGAGATCCAATAAATGGATCAAAGCCGTATTCTGTACTACAGTATGTACTTCCTCCAAACTCCAGAGGCTGACAAAACACAGTGCTTATTTTCCTGTGGCACGAGGTGTGAGGTGCAATAGTATATTCATCTTGGAACGAGATATCCCAGTATTTCCCAGTCCAGTGACTCCAGAGAATTCTACCAATATAGCAGGCTTTTGACTCTCCATGGGGCTTTTCTTCCACTTTCTAGTGCTATGCCATCATTCAGGATTCTTGCCACTTCTTGCTCTCCAGATTCAACTGGTATAATGTCATCAATATAGTGGACCCATGATGTTCCATGAAATATCAAGACGACTTGATACAGCATGCAGACACATGACCGAGAACAAGAAACTTAACATAGATCTGGGTCAAGGCAATACGTTTACTATATAAACTGCTTTTGATCCTTTCTACTGATGGAAATTAAGCAAATCAATAGTTGGATACTGAATACCATTGGCTACATTGATGTGCTCCAATAAACCTACCATATTTGGCATGGAATTTGCAAATGGGGCTACCACCTGTTTAGAATATTCCAATAATATCCCCCATTAGCCATATGTTTTTTTACAGGAGAAAGAATTAAACCTTGAGATGATGGGGAGCACCATTCCTACATCTTTTCAGTCTTAGAGCGCTACTCATCTCTTCAGTGTCTCTTGGATGGTAATGCTTCTGACTTACTATCTTTGCCAAGTGGGGGAGTGACAGTTTCAGGAACTTTCACTTGGCTTTTACTAGCATCACACAGTCCTTACTTTGCAAATCTTATGGTCAAATGTAAAATTACTGTTTGTGCCAAGAATATTTATTCCAATTTTACATTCAGGACAGAGAAAATTACCACAAGATAGATCTGCGGATTCATGAGATAAACTGTGAGATGGACATGGGCCAGGACTCCATTTACCAACTAGCCTGCATAAATTTTACTTTATTCTTGGCCCTTGAAAAGTCTGACCATTCTACATGCTCCAGTGGGGAGTTATCCTGGAAAAAAATATCACAGATCTTTTTTGGGCAATGACTAGAAAAAGACATGCTTGTGATAACATTACAGGGTACTTCCTCAAGGGCCTACACCCTCTGTTTCAATCTGCCGGCTCTGGGTCTGTGAATTGTCTTGGCTCTAGAAAATGAATGAGAAATTGCGATTTTCTGTTATAATAGCTGACATCAGCTCACTACTCACCAACTCTCACTTTTAAAAATTGTTTTGTTGTTGTTGTACAAATCAACTAGATTTTCATTCCATGATCCTTGTATTTTGACCCTAGAAACATCACCTAGCTGTCACCCTAGATTCCTATGGATAAAGGCGTCCTGATGGCCATTCCACTCTTTCTGTCCATTACTATGATGACCAACGACTTATTGTCTAAATCAGGATGTTGAAAGTGAAAGTTGGCACTATCATTAATAATAATACTGGGACAACAAGTGAAAATTGTCCTGACCAAACTATGATGTATGTTGCCTTACTCATTTTGGTCATTGGTTCCATCTTGCCTCCAAAGATTCAGGGCTGCCACCTGGCTTTTGCCATTTCTTAATCCTTTCATTCTCCTGAATTTTGCCATGCAGCATCTCATACTGTCAACCCCAGCCCATGTGAGACAGAAACCATCATACTTTTTAAGATACTAACGACTCCTTTAAGTACATCTTGTTGCTTTACAAAAGAAGCATCCTTTAGGACCCCTCATGAACTGTTAGGTGGTGGGTCCTTCAAAACTTCTCATATCCTTGAGCCTCTGAATGCTTTCCCAGTCTCATGCCAAGGAAATTCTAGCAACACCTCTTCATTTACTATAAGCTATTGATCTAGCCAAACTTCAAAGAGCCATCTCAGCAAGCAGACCAGGAGGACAAGGTCCTGTTGTCTTTGCCAAAGCACTGAATCCCAAGTCATAGATGAGTGTCCCCATATCAGTAAATTACCCCTTCTGCCCTTGTATTTCAAACTCCTCCCCCATGCTCTAAAAACCTAGTCCCTCACATGTTCCCCTAGTTAAAGCCTGTATATATGATCCACATTATTCAATTCCCTTGACACATAAACTATTTCTTCCTGGAGCAGCGTACTTCTTCATTCAACCTGTGCTGAAATATGATCCTAGTTTTCTGCATGGGTAATGGGGTGGGTGTGTGTGTGTGTTAATAATCAGCAAGATTTTATAAGATACTTGCTATAGCTGAGATCATTGCTTGGTCTCCAGGTACAAGAAGGCCTTTCTCCTAACAAGTGACGCACGTGTGCATGCTAAGTTGCTTCAGTCATGTCCGACTCTTTGCAATCCTATGGACTGTAGCCCAGCAGGCTCCTCTGTGCATTGGATTCTCCAGGTAAGAATACTGGAGCGGGCTGCCATGACCCCTCCAGGGGATCTCCCCTGACCCAGAGATTCAACTCTCATCTCTTATGTCTCCTGCTTTGGCAGGGAGGTTCTTTACCACTAGTGTCACCTGGGAAGCCCTAGCAAGTGTCTGCTTTTGTCAGCTTAGAGAGTTTAGAGGAATTTAGGTGTCACAGACTCTCAAGCTCACCTATCTAAATTCCAAGTCTCAGGACCTTATCCTTTTTGTATCAAAGCTCGTTCATTTACAGAGGAAATCTGTCAAGTGTGCATAACATCCTTTGCATCATCTCCACCCTTAAAATCAGATCCAGAGCCTGATTTTCAGCACAGTCTACCTTGTGGCTGCAGGAGCTGAGCATTTTCTTCCAATCTATTCTAGAAGCTGGTTAAGCCACATTCTGAGTATTTCCTCTTTCTCAGCACACAGTCATGATAGAGATAGAGTCATGCTCTATCTCTGAGAAAAGCTTGGAGGAAGATTTACAGTATATACTTGTAAGGACAGTATATACTTGCAGGGTATTTCTCAAGGGACCCATCCTCCTTTTCAATCAAAGGTCTTTGAGTTTTTGAACTGGCTTAGGTTTGCAAGTTAGATGGAAGGTCTTGACTCTCCATTGTGGGGACTCATGTCAACTCTCTGGCCATAAGACCTGGATTACTTTTTTCTGTTATGATGATCAAGTAACACTTCAGTAGAATGTCTACCAATTTCATTTCTATGGCTGGTGGCCAAGCATTTTGGTTAGCCCTTGAAGCATCCCCTGAGGTACTGATGATGTAATGAGGACGGGTCCAGGGAGTTAGTGTACAGGTCACTGATGATAAATCCACTGCACCCCTACCCTCTGAAACCTTTAAATTCCATCCTCTGCATTACTGGGGAAAGTTTCTACATCCTCATCTCAATGAATGCATGCTTCCACTGAACCCAAGTTCTGTCAACCAACCAAGTAAACTGTTGGAACCATGTCTGTATGTACAAAGTAATGCATTGTACTTCTACAATCTCTGGAAAGGGTACCTCACTCAATTTATTTGACTTAATTCAGTTATATAAGAAACAATATATCATAGGGAACTGGTTAAACAGATACCTAAGAGACTGAAAAGGCAAAAGGAAAACAATAACACAGAAATGATGATAAGGAAAGAGGCCAGCATTCCAGGGACAGGGGAAGACAAAGGAAGGAGATTGGATTTATTAAAATTTAGAGGCTTGGGCAGCCTTCATAGAGCAAGAACTCAGGCCTTTGAGGAGGGGTGCTAGAAGCCAGGATGTTGGAGAGGGTGATGTTGACAAGCACAAACACAAACCGAGGAGTTAGTGGTTTCTCCTCTAGGCTTTCAGTCTCCCTCTAGTGTTCCCTTTTGGAAAAACCTAACAGGGAGCCAGCTGCTAAAACAGAAACATGGCTCACAGAGCATCACAAAGCATTATAGAGAAAAGCAGATTGGAGCCGGGAAACAAAAGTCAAATAATCAGCATGGTACTTCTTAGAGTATCACCCTGGCAACTGGCTCAATGTGGCCATATATGAGTTGCCCAGTGCTGTGAACAGGACCCAGTCTCCTCCGTAAGACTCACGCTTGTGACTGTTCCTGTACCATTGAGACACGCAATGTGCTACAACCTCAGCACATGCTAGAGTCTCAGTTTGCACCATACCTCATCCTAACCTGACCCTACATGAAAGTCTTAGTGATTCTGATGCTA
Source organism: Ovis canadensis (assembly GCF_042477335.2). NCBI lineage: Eukaryota > Metazoa > Chordata > Mammalia > Artiodactyla > Bovidae > Ovis > Ovis canadensis. The sequence continues at coordinate 158,371,965 of NC_091247.1, read as the reverse complement.
CTGTGAGCAGGAGTTAATGCCACCTCCACTTACTATCAGTAATACAGTCCCTATTGGGATCAAATTGCTGTTGTTTAGTCACTAAACAACTGTCTGAGTCTTTTGCGACCCCATGGACTATAGCCCACCAGGCTCCTCTGTCCATGGGATTTCCTAGGCAAGAACGCTAGAGTGGGTTGTCATTTCTTCCTTCAGGGGATCTTCTTGACTCAGTAATTGAACCCCTGTCTTCTGCTTGGCAGCTGGATTCTTTACCACTGAGCCACCTGGGAAACCCATTGGCATAAGGCTGGAGAGAAAACTCCAAAATCATGTTCTGAAGGGTCTGCTTTCAAGGATTGTCCCTGGATCCAACAGTCCTAGCTGAGTTCTCCAGGACAAACACCTATATGTTGCTACCTTTACTCAAAAATACAAGATCAAAAGCAAAGTAAGGGAGAAAGAGGTAGGGGGAGGCAGCACAAGGTATATTACTGAGCAGCCTTCCATCTAGTTTCAAACAAACTCATTGCTTGATCTTGTGGGATCCTAAGAGTCTATGAACTACTGCATTTTAGGGTAGTCTGTGAGATGGAAGGAGTGAGGATTGATCATTTTTCTGCTGGTTTCCATGTCTCTTTGTTCTAAGATTTGCTCTCTGTGATTCTCTTTAAGATTCCCTTTCTTGCAATTCTGATTTGAATGTGTATGTGCTGAGCCTGTCCTGAGACATCTCATGCCTTAGGAATAGCAGGGGGACCCTATGTCAGGAGGGAAATTCACATGTCTTGGACAAGTGACAAGGCACTGTCTAGTTGGAGTAAACCATAGCTCATTCTGGATAGGTCATCATAGGAGCACAAGGAGGGAAAATAGTGGAAAAGGGATCCTGATGAGGCTGAAAAGATCCTAGTGATGTCTGTTACAAACATCATTTATAACAGCAAAAAAATGAGAAGCAACCCAAAGGCTATCAATAGGAGAATGACTGCCCAAAATGCATCTAATATTATGAAGCTATAAAAAATTAGAAAGTATCTTATGTAGTGTTATGGAAAATCTATAACACATATGATTCAGTGAATCAGAAGGGTCAGGGTGAGTATTTATAATATGCAACCTTTTGTTAAAGACAATAAATACACATAAAGACAATCCATAATGATACATGGGGAACTAAGAAAATTATTCACCTGTAGATACCATGGTAAGAGCTGAGCATATGGGTACAAGTATGGGAGGTTGCAGCCACAAAATTAAAAGATGCCTGCTCCTTGGAAGAAAAGTTCTGACAAACCTAGGCAACATATTAAGAAACAGAGACATTGCTTTGTGGGCAAAAGTTCATATAGTCAAAGCTATGGTTTTTCCAGTAACAGGCGAGAAAGTTAGACCATAAAGAAGGCTGAGTGCCAAAGAATTGATACTTTTGAATTGTGGTGCTGGAGAAGACTGTTGAGAGTCCCTTGGATAGCAAGGAGATCAAACCAGTCAATCCTAAAAGGAAATCGACCCTGAATATTCATTGGAAGGACTGGCACAGAAGCTCCAATACTTTGGCCACCTGATATGAAGAGCTGACTCATTGGAAAAGACTCTTATGCAAGGAAAGATTGAGGGCAAAAGGAGAAGGGGGTGACAGAGGATGAGATGGCTGGATGGCATCACTGACTCAATAGACATGAGTGTGAGAAAACTGCAGGAGATAGTGAAGGACAGGAAAGCCTGGAGTGCTGCCGTTCATGGGGTCCCAAAGTGTTGGACATGACTTAGCAACTGAACAACAACAACAATAGGAGATTGGGTTTCTACTATAAAATGTTTTGTACTTTGGGGCTTTTGAATCATGAGAATAAGCTAAGCATTCAGTGAAGGAGCTGGGGTAGAGAGAATCATAAAGGGACATCTAGAAAAACAAAATGTTAGGAAATATAACTTATCTTCTCACTTTGAAATGGACAAAAAATGACAATGATAAAAATTGTGACGCTTTAAAAACTGCAGACCTTGTTCTTCAAAAGTTTAATTAGATAGTCTTGCAAGACTAATACATGAAAAGAGAGAATATGAAAATAAAATACAGAATAAATAAAGGGGTGAAAATGCAAACACAATAATGCAACCAAGTATACACTAGCCAATTTATTAGGGTGGGAGGGATGTAGGAGGGGGGTTTCAGGATTGAAGGGGACAAATGTATACTTATGGCCGATTCATGTTGATATATGGCAAAAACCATCACAATATTGTAAAATAATTATCTTCCAATTAAAGAAATTTAAAAATAAAAGTTTAATGAAATGGAAAAATTCAAAGAAAAGGAAGATGTTGACATTAAAAGGTGAGAATCAGAAGAAAGCAGTAAGAATTTTAAAAATCAAAATGGTAGTCAAAGATGTCCACTCCACCCCATCCCATTTTTAAATGCTACTTTCCAAACACAAGCAAAATCTGACTACTAGACAATCCAAGCCACCATTATTTCTCAACTGGACTTTTTGAAACTGGTCTCCCTGTTTCCACTCCTGGCTCACCGCCATCTATTCTCCATACTGGCAAGAGTGTTTTTTTGTTTTGTTTTATAATGCGAGACACTTGCTCATTTCTTTCAGATATCTGCTCAAATATCCCTTGATAAAAGAGGACTTCATCTTTTTCTTCAGCCCTATCTCTCTTTATCCCTTATTATGTATCGCTTTGTTTTACTTGCTACCACCAGATATAGTATGTATTGCTTTTTTTATGATTTATTGTCTGTCTTCCCAGTCCAGAATTAAATTTCATGAGAGCAGGGATTTTGTTCTGTCACTACTGTTTTCTCTGTACTTCAGAGTGGCTGGCACAGAATACATATTCAAATATTTACTGAGGAATGTCATTTATATAACCACATGAAAATAATACTGTATATTGCATGGTATTTATATATATATATATATAAACCTAAAGACATGCATATGAAAGATAGCCACCAAATTCTAGAGAATGTAATCAATACATGAGGTAATGTTTCATTTCTCATGTTGAACGATAGGTACATAGGTATTTATTATATTATTTTCCTTACCTGTTTGGTACCTGGTCAGTCAGTATATTAATAGTCAAGTATAAATTCAAGACCCTAACCAACTGGATTTGAAGTCTGTCTTTGCCATTTAGAAACTGTGTGGCTTGAGAAGTTTTGCTTAATTTCTCTGGATTTCAGTGTCTTCCTCTGTATCATGATGATAATAACACCCATCTTATCAGTGCATATATGAAAAGTGATTGCATATAATCAAAGTGACATAAGACACATCCCTATTCCCTACTACTGAGTTCAAATTCAACAGAGAATTCTACTCTAAAGCAACAAAATAAAACCAGTCCCTCTTGGCATTATCTGGAGAAGGAAATGGTAACCCACTCCAGTATTCTTGCCTGGAGAATCCCATGGATAGAGAAGCCTGGTAGGCTACAAGTCCAGGGGGTCGCAAAGAGTCGGACACGACTGAGCGACTTCCCTTTCTTTCTTGGCATTATCATTTTTGTATCTTAACGAGCACAGAAGAGAGAAAAGAAACATATATATGTTTTAATTTTGACCATGCCATTGCCTAGTTATGTGACCTTCAGCAAGTTATTTTCCCTTTACAATCCTTACTTACTTCTCCTGAAAAAAATGGGACTAATAAGTTACACTTTTGTCAACAAACATTGCACAAATGTCCACTGTATTCAAACATATGAGACGATGTCTAACATGGACATTAGGTTACATAGTCTAGGTTAACATTAACAATAGGTTAGCTATTACTGCTGTTGCTAGAACAGTGACGAGCACTGTAGAACAGAGGTGACAAACACGTAGATCCTGTTCTTAAAGAGCTTATATCCTGGTAGTGGACAGTCTGACACCTAGACAAATTATAATGCAATGTGCAAAGTTCAACACTAGAAATAGCATAGAGAAGGGACTGGTTAAAGTATGACAGAGCCCAGTGAGGTTCCCCAATGACAAAACTCACTGGAAGCCTCCCTCTAAGTGCCAGAGGAAGCTGTCCATGGGGGATACTACATACTTTTGGCGTCTGCACTCTCCTTTGTGTCTCCAGTGGCCTCCACTGATGAAGCCAAGCACTGTGCCAGCTGACAAGGGAGAAATGGCCCAGTATCATAAGCCTGGCAGTGAAGGGTGAATGTGGGGCAGAGAGGCAACAGATTATAATAGTATAAACCAATGGATCCATAATTGTGTTAAGTGTAAATAAATCAAATGATTTCATTAAAAGAAAAAAACTTTGAGATAATTAAAACTAGGTGCTATATAAGTAACAGATTTAGAAAATGAAAACATGGATGGTATGAAAAAAGTTTCTATTTCAATTACTAGAAATAAAGAGGAATGATAAGTTCAATTTGTAAGAAATTTATAGCAAATAAAAAATTGTATGCATCTAATAACTTAGACTTAAGATGTTGGAAGTAGAAATTGATAGTTATGAAGTGAAATATACAAATCCACAATCATATTGAGAAATCATACCATGTAGTTTTCAGTAGCTGACTAAATAAGTAGATAAAAATCACTAAGGATATAGAAGACTTGTGGGATTATTACAATGATAGACACATAGATCAATGGAAACATAAAAAGAAACTGCACACAGAACTACACATATATGGGCGCTTGATTTATAACAGAAGTAACACTGGAGTATAATAAGCGAAAAGATCTTTTCAAAAAGCATAATTAGAACAAAGAAAAGCTCTTAAAGGAAAAATTTGATATAGTGTGCTAATATTAAAATTATGAACTTCTGTTCACCAAAAGACGCTAGGAAGATATTGAAGACAAGGTACAGGGTGGGAGAAGTCATTTACATAACATTTATATTATAGATACTAACAAAAAGATTATTTACAAACCATGATGAAAGACAACTCAAAAAAAAGTAGGGGCAAAATCTTAACCAGGCATTTTGCATAAGAGGAAATGCCTAAATGGCTGATAGGTGTTCAATCTTACTAGTGATCAGGGATGGAAGATTTAAACTATAATGAGATCTACACCCACTGTAATAGCTGAAGTCTGATAATAACCAAGAGTTGGTGATAAAGTGCTACAAAAGCAGTTCTTATCCACTGTTGGTTAGAGTGTGCTGTGTTCTGTACTTAGTCACTCAGTCATGTCCAGCACTTTGTGACCCTATGAACCATAGCCTACCAGACTCCTCTGTCGGTGGGGATTCTCCAGGCAAGAATACTAGAGTGGGTTGCCATGACGTCCTCCAGGGGATCTTCCCAACCCAGGGATCGAACCCAGGTCTCCCGTATTTCAGGTGGATTCTTCACCATCTGAGCCATCAGAGAAGTCCAAGAGTATAAATTGATGTAAATACTTTGGAAAACAGACATTGTGTAGCAGGAACAAAGATATATCTGTTGTATGACCCAGCAATTCTTTTCCTAAGTATATACTGTACAGAAATGCAGGCTTAGACATGGATAAGAATTTTAATCACTGCACTTTGTGTAACAGCCAAAGAGTGAAAACAAACCAAATGTTCAAATGATAAAGTAGATTAAAATAGAAGATGCGGTACGTTTATTCAAATGAATATTACACAGCAACAGAAATGAACGAACTACAACTCCCATTTACAATGAGGTCGTTTTTAAAATAATTTTTTAAATGTGATAAGTATGAGGAATTCCCTGATGGTCCAATGGTTAGGACTCAGCGCTTTTACTGCTGAGGCTTAGCTTCGATCCCTGGTCAGGGAATGAAATTCCTGCCACCCACATGACGTGGCCAAATCAGTTCTAATGAGGTGGGTGAACCTAGAGCCTATTACACACAGTTGAGTGTCAGAAAGAGAAAGACGAATATCATATATTGATGCATATATGTGGAATCTAGAAAGATGGTACCATTAATACTACATGCAGGACAGCAAAGGAAACACAGAGAAAGAACAGACTTTTGGACTCAGTGAGAGAAGGAAAGGGTGGGATGATTTGAGAGCAAAGCTTTGAGACATATATGTTAGCACATGTAAAACATAGAGCCAGTAGGAGTTTGATGTGTGATGAAGGGAACCTAAAGCTGGTGCTCTGTAACAACCTGGGGGGATGGGTGGGGAGGGAGATGAGCGGGGGGTGCAGGAAAGAGGGGACACAAGTATGCCTATGACTGATTCATACTGATGTATGACAAAAATCATCATAATATCGTAAAGTAATTATCCTCAAAATATTTTTAAAAAAAAAGAATTAAAATACTCTGAATAATAATAATGTGTAAGTAAAAGAAGCCTTTTACTTACTTTTTAAAAGTAAAAAGTAAAAACAATTGTATATAAAGTTCAAAATCAGACTGAATTGTAATATTTAAGAGGTACACCTATGTGGTTAAAATTATGTATGTATATATATTTATACACACAACCTGAATCAACATTAAATATTCATTGGAAGAACTGATGCTGAAGCTCCAACACTTTGGCCACCTGATGCAAATAGCCGACTCATTGGAAAAGACCCTGATGCTGGGAAAGACTGAAGGCAGGAGGAGAAGGGGCTGACAGAGGATGAGATGGCTGGATGGCATCACCGACCTGATGGACATGAGTTTGAGCAAGCTCCAGGATATGGTGAAGGACAGGGAAGCCTGGCGTGCTGCAGTCTGTGGGGTCGCAAAGAGTTGGATGCGACTGAGAGAGTGAACAACAATAACAATGTACACGCACACTCTCACACACACACACGTGAGGAAAACAAGACAGTGCCAACTATAAAAGCCAAGCGAATGGCTGCCTTCTGGGAGAGAGGGGTTGTGATTTCATAAAGCAGAGAGGGATTTCTGGGATAAACAGCAATATTCTACTTCTATATCTTGGTTTCAGTTAAATGAGTATTTGCTTTTTTAATAATTCATTTAGTGGAACAGACATGTTTTTGCATTTTTCAAAGTTTTTGTGCTATTTCATAAACAAGTGGATTCAAATGCAAAAAGAAACAAAAATAATCCTAACATGTGTGCTAGATATTCCCTGTTTGCTCCCTTTTAATTCTCATAATAAAATTATGAGAATATTATTCTAGTTTTATCATTTTTATGTTAGGGGTATGCACTATTATTTAGTCATCTTTGTCTTTTACAACCTAGCACTGTATCTGGCACATGACAACACTCTATATGTTTGTTATTAGTCTGAAGCTCAGAGAGGTGAAATGTTTTATTTTCAAGGCAGTGTAATACACAAGGAGCAGAAGCTACAAACTCAGTTTTCTGGGTCCAAGCTCTGTCACATCCATCTCTCCAAATTTCTGCTATGACAGACAGAAGTGCTCCCTGATTATGATCACCTGACTGCCAGAGAAACATCTACTTCTGCTTTATTGACTGTGCCAAAGCCTTTGACTGTGTGGATCACAATAAACTGTGGAAAATTCTGAAAGAGATGGGAATACCAGATCACCTGATCAGCCTCTTGAGAAATCTGTATGCAGGTCAGGAAGCAACAGTTAGAACTGGACATGGAACAACAGACTGGTTCCAAATAGGAAAAGGAGTACGTCAAGGCTGTATATTGTCACCCTGCTTATTTCACTTCTATGCAGAGTACATCATGAGAAACGCGGGACTGGAAGAAACACAAGCTGGAATCAAGATTGCTGGGAGAAATATCAATAGCCTCAGATATGCAGATGACACCACCCTTATGGCAGAAAGTGAAGAGGAACTAAAAAGCCTCTTGATGAAAGTGAAAGAGGAGAGTGAAAAAGTTGGCTTAAAGCTCAACATTCAGAAAACTAAGATAATAGCATCTGGTCCCATCACTTCATGGGAAATAGATGGGGAAACAGTGGAAACAGTGTCAGACTTAATTTTGGGGGGCTCCAAAATCACTGCAGATGGTGACTGCAGCCATGAAATTAAAAGACGCTTGCCCCTTGGAAGAAAAGTTATGACCAACCTAGATAGCATATTCAAAAGCAGAGACATTACTTTGCCAACAAAGGTCCGTCTAGTCAAGGCTATGGTTTTTCCAGTGGTCATGCATGGATGTGAGAGTTGGACTGTGAAGAAAGCTGAGTGCCACAGAATTGATGCTTTTGAACTGTGGTGCTGGAAAAGAGTCTTGAGAGTCCCTTGGACTGCAAGGAGATCCAACCAGTCCATTCTGAAGGAGATCAGCCCTGGGATTTCTTTGGAAGGAATGATGCTAAAGCTGAAACTCCAGTACTTTGGCCACCTCATGCGAAGAGTTGACTCATTGGAAAAGACTCTGATGCTGGGAGGGATTGCGGGCAGGAGGAGAAGGGGACAACAGAGGATGAGATGGCTAGATGGCATCACTGACTCGATGGATGTGAGTCTGAGTGAACTCCGGGAGTTGGTGATAGACAGGGAGGTCTGCCGTGCTGCGATTCATGGGGTCGCAAAGAGTTGGACAAGACTGAACGACTGACTGAACTGTTTCTATTGCTTCCTCGTCTATTTGCCATGAAGTGATGGGACCAGATGCCATGATCTTAGTTTTCTGAATGTTGAGTTTTAAGCCAATTTTTTCACTCTCCTCTTTCACTTTTATCAAGAGACTCTTTCATTTTTCTTCACTTTCTGCCACAAGGGTGGTGTCATCTGCATATCTGAGGTTATTGAGGTTATTGATATTTCTCCCAGCAATCTTGACTCCAGCTTGTGCTTCTTCCAGCCTGGCACTTCTCATGATGTACTCTGCATATAAGTTAAATAAGCAGGGTGACAATATACAGCCTTGACGTACTCCTTTCCCGATTTGGAACTGGTCTGTTGTTCCATGTCCAGTTCTAACTGTTGCTTCCTGACCTGCATACAGATTTCTCAGGAGGCAGGTAAGGTGATCTGGTATTCCCATCTCTTTAAGAATTTTTCACAGTTTGTTGTGATCTACACAGTCAAAGGCGTTACTGACTAGATAACCAGGTTTTCATAAGAGTAGATGTCTCAGAGACAGACAGGTGGAAGAGATGGAAAGGTGTGGGGAATGGGTGTGGTGTTCCATGCCCTCCCCAGATAGGCCACCCTCCCCAAATCTCCATGTATTCACCAACTCAGAAGCTCTCCAAACTGCATTCTTCTGGCTGTTTATGGAGGCTTTATTACCTCAGGCTGAATGATTAATTAATTCACTGGGCATGGGTGACTGATGCAACCTCCAGCCCCTCTTCTTTCCTGGAGGTTAAGGGAGGGGTGGGATTGAAAGTTCCAATCCTCTAATCACACAATAGACAGTGCAGGCAACCAACTCTAATCACACAATAGACTATGCAGGCAACCAACTCCCATTCTTAGGTGCTTTCCAGGAGTCAGATTATTAACATGACAAGAGACACCTTGATTGCACTCAAGTACTTAGGAAATACCAACAGTTTTAGGAGCTCTCTGCCAGAAAGGGAAGACCACATATATATTTTTTACTTAGAAATCATAGTATCACACATACGAGAAATGGAATTGTTGGCGTTGTTCGGTCACTAAGTCATGTCTGACTCTTTGTGACCCCAGGAACTGCATCACACCAGGCTTCCCTGTCCTTCACTATCTCCCACAGTGTGCTCAAACTCATTGAGTCAGTAATGTCATCCAACTGTCTCATCCTCAGTAGTCCCCTTCTTCTCCTGCCTTCAATCTTCCCTAGCATCAGTCTTTTCCAATGAATCAGCTCTTTGCATCAGGTAGCCAAAGTATTGGAGATTCAGCATCAGTCCTTCCAATGAATATTCAGGACTGACTTCCTTTAGGATTGACTGGTGGGATCGCCTTGCAGTCCAAGGGATTCTCAAGAGTCTTCTCCAGCACCACAATTCAAAAGCATCAATTCTCTGGGGTTCAGCCTTCTTTATGGTCCAACTCTCATATCTGTAAACGACTACTGGAAAAACCATAGCTTTGACTATAGAGATCTTTGTCAGCAAAGTGATGTCTCTGCTTTTTATTACAATGTCTAGGTTTGTTATGGGCTTCCCTGGTGGCTCAGAGGTTAAAATGCCTGCCTCCAATGCAGGAGACCTGAGTTCGATCCCTGGGTCGGGAAGATCCCCTGGAGAAGGAAATGGTAACCCACTCCAGTATTCTTGCCTGGAAAATCCCATGGACGGAGAAGCCTGGTAGGCTACAGTCCATAGCTTTCCTTCCAAGGAGCAAGTATCTCTTAATTTCATGGCTATGGTCACTCCGCAGTGATTTATTTCTTGCCGTGTTAGTAAACAAAGACGTCACAGTCACCAGCAATTGCAGCCACCATGGATGATGAGCCAATGAGCTCTGAGGGAACTCAGAAAGGAAGGAATACCTGCCATCTAGTAGCCATCTGACTGCAGTCACTCCCTGCAGCCACTCCATATGATGAGCCCTGAGGAACTCAGGATGTGAAAACAGGATACTGGCCAGTGAAGGTGTTAGTAGCTCAGTCATGTCAGATTCTTTGTGACCTCATGGATTGTAGCCCACCAGCCTCCTCTGTCTATGGGTTCTCCAGGCAAGAAGATTGGAGTGGGTAGCCATTCTCTTCTCCTGGGGATCTTCCTGACTCAGGGGTCAAGGGCAGGTCTCCTGCATTGCAGGTGAGGCGAATTCTTTACTGACTGAGCCAGCAGGGAAGCCCCCAGATAGCTGAGGTGCAAATCAAAGGGAAGATTTCAGTGAGCCCAGACTCTTACATCTTTCATACACAGAGAAGCACTACATTTCTGAACTTGAGATATCTGCTTTCTTTAACAGTAATCTTTCGTTGTTCCTTACTACCTGCCTTTTGTTGCAGAACTCCTATATATTCTAGCTCCTTCCCTCACCTCCTCAGAGCAGTTTCTCTGAGCTATCTGAAATGCTATCTCCCAGGCTGCAGGCCTCATTTTGGCCCCAATAAAACTTAACTGGTAACTATCATGTTGTGTAAAATTTTTTTAACACATGCCTATGTGTGTATATATACAGTCACATTTGTAAAATATATCAAATATACTGTATATATCAAACTTTTGATCCACAATTGGTTGGTCAGAGGATGCAAATCCATGGATATGCGCCAACTACATCTACAAGTTTGCTTGCACTGAGTTGAGATATACAGTACTTTTCTTAACATGTGACATGGTAAAAAAGTATGTTTGAAAATCCCTGCTTTGGGTGATATTTTTCTTCTATACTGCATAAGATTCTTGTCAAAAGCCCATAGTTCTAAGTGTTCACTTTTGTGGAGTTCAGATTGTAAAAAAGAAATATTGGGGTTGATTGGTCTGTCATAGCACATGTCCTAATTCATTTGAATCAGTAAGCTGATAGTGGCCCAGAAGCAAAACTAGAAAATTCTGTGATGTCATTAAGCTCAAGCAAAGAACAATTATTCTTAACTGTTATTTTAACCCGGTTCAAAAGCAACAAAGTGATGCACAGCTGAGAGCAAGATCTGTGCCAACCCATGCTGAAGACTAATCCTCTAACTGATTCTGATACCACCAGACTCCAGAACCACTCAGGTCATTGACTTTCAGTTAGATGTTGATTGAAAAGACTGATGAGGAAGCAAAAACTTCTTTGCCATGTTTTCTGAATATTTCTCCTTATTTATAAGAACCCCTTTTGTGTTTTTGGTTCACCCTTGCCCCTGTGAATGAAAAATGTTGCCAGCCATATAAGCAAACTAAGGATGCTGTGGCCTTTAAGCCATCAGCCACTACAGCCTGAGGGGAGTCAGGATGGGAAAAGAGAGGATTCTGGCTAGAGAGAGCTAAGGTGCATATCAAAGCAATGATGTCAATGAGCCCTGCTCGGGCATCTTCACAGAAAAAATGCTAAATTCATCAACGTGAGATGTCTAGTTTTCTTTAACAGTAATCTTTTGAAGTTCCAGACTACCTGGCCTTTGATGCAAAATTTCTCTATATCCTGACTCCTCGCCTACCTCTTGGGAGCAGTGTCTCTGAGCAGAGAGGTTTTCTCTTGGGCTTGAAGTCCTCAGAAAGTCTGCTGAATAAGACATAATTCTCAACTTTTTTAGGTGCATTTTTTTAGTTGACATCCCCCAGGGGTTGGTTTCATTTCATATATGAAAGAGATTTTAAAGTCAACTTGACTCTGAATATTTATATTTTTAGCAGAATCATTTATATACTGAGTCTATAAAAAGCTCTTTAATGTTATTAAAGCAAATTGAAAGAGATCCAGGAGTATACAGAGGTAAATTTGCCCTGAAAAACTCTCTGTAAATTAAAAGGTTTGTAAATTGATTATTTTTCCATTGTTTCATTGCTTACGAGCCCCTGACATTTTAACTTCATGCCTCTCAACCAGCCCTTTGTTTTCTTCAAGAAGCTAATGATAAAGGAATTCTGATGTGACTAACCACTCTCTAAGCTATTTGACAGAATTGAATTTTCTTTTATCATGACTGCTAAAAATGAAGACAAAACTGTATTCAGTTACTGCACTGTGGTTAGAACTGCTTGTCTCTTGGCCCAAAGCTTTACACAAGTGCAGAAGTATAGGAGTATGTTATGAAGAAGACTTGTGAAGTGATTTGGTAGAGATCAACAGGAATAAAGACTAAGTTCTGCTTGTGAACATAATAAGCTAAGTATCTTTTGTATTTCTTATGAGCACAGGCAAAGGCCAGGCTGAATCCCTGATGGATGTAAAAGAAGCAGACATAGATTGAAAAGCAGGGAGAGCTGAATTTTGCATCTGACTCTATACATCATCAATTACCCTTGATCAGCATGACTTCCTCAGAAGTTTCCATGGGAATGACATTCATTAAGCGTTTTAACTTCTGAGAATAGTTTGCTCTGTTTCTGAACTACAGAGCTGAATACTGCAGATGAAGAGAGGAAACATTCAGAGGGTGAGAGCAACCTTTCTTTCCCCCCACATACAAACACTACTGCTTATTTCTCACAATCTCTCAGTCTCCAGAAAAGGGTATGGTCCTTTGACAGTTTTAAGACCTTCAACAGGTTAGCACAACATCACTGTCAGATGTCTCCTCCAGCAGAACGCATACCCACCTGCCAGGTGGTGAGTGGTTCTGTATCTGCATGTTTCCATTTTGTTTTCACAATAAACCTACGAACTAGAAGTTATTATTCTTATATTAAATAGGCTAGTTAAGCTAGATCTTCTTTTCTAACTCACGCATTTCTGTCCAACTCCAAAGTCTTAATACTGCCTTATGCTCCCACTTGAGAGCATTTTACTTCTGTCATGATGCTCTGTGCTACCAAATAACAATTTAGAAATTTCAAAGAACAAACGCAAAATGATATTTATATCTTAAAATCATAAACTGTCCCTATATAATTATGTATTTGTTGAAAGGCCAGTTTTTTCACATAAGCTGTATAAAAAGATGCAACATTCTACATTATTACTCAAAAATTTTATTAAACACCTCATATTCTAACAAGTTATCATACTAGTGCCCACTGTTGAAAAAATTATTAGATGATTTTTTTTTAAGGCTGAATTTTTTGCTTACTCTTCAGGAAATAATTTTAGGAGAGACTGTTGTTCAAAAACACTCAAACAACGTCATAACTAGTACAGAAATTATATCATCTGGGTTCACCTTTAAGGTGAAATACTTCTTTCTGAAAAAACTGGAAGCAAGTGTAGGCTCACCACTACTGAGTACCCAAGATAAATAAGTACTGTATGTCTTACTTCTTGTACTGTAGATGATAAACCCTTTCATCTCTGAGATTATGTGTACTCAGCAGTGGGCTCAATATATAAAACAAACTTGATAGCATGTGTAGGCAGAAATTGGAAACCAAGAAGAAAATTAAGTTACCAGTATGCCTAAAAATTTCAAATGCTTGTAGCTATAAAATCTCTCTCTATTTTTTGTATTAGAGAATTTATGCCCTTCCTGGTGAAAAAAAAAATTATGAAAAATACTCTCAAAGTCCTTAGTGCTAAATTTTCACATGAAAAGTCAGAAAATGGAATCAGAAAGAGGTTAAATGTTTCATAATGTTAAATAATCATTCTCCTTAGACTTGCTTTTTAAGATACTGGTCACTAAAAAGAACAGTTAGAGTGAAACGAGGCATAACAGACCCCCACCCCGATATAACCATGACCGTCTGACAGTGACATAGTTTCAGAGAAAGGGGCAGATGATAAGAACAGGCTGTCAGTTTAAATATCTTGTGAAAGCAGTCCCTAAACGTCAAATGTTTCCTTGAGGTCAATGCACGCTGTGTATTGTCCTACTGCTATACTTCTAGAGATTGAAACTTGGTATAAAGAATAGTAATCCTGAATCCCTATAAAATACTTTATCAGGAAAAAAAAAAGGAGAGAGAGAGAGACTTGGTCATCTTTACTGTAATGAAATATGCTATAATATCTTGAAGTCATTTTTTAAACTGAAGTATAGTTGATTTACAGTGTTGTGTGAATTCTGGTATACAGCAAAGTAATTCAGTTATATAGATAAAATATTTTTACATTATGGTTTATCTTGGGATATTGAATATAGTTCCCTGTGCTATGCAGTAGGACCTTATTGTTTATCCATTCTATGTATAATAGTTTGTGCCTGCTAACCCCAAACTCCCGTTCCATCCCTCCTCCACCCGCGCCCTACCCCTTGCTGTTGGCAAGGGCAAGTCTGTTTCCTATGGCTGTGCGTCTGTTTCACAGATAGGTTCATTTGTGCCATGTCTTAGATTCCCCATATAAGGGATATCATAGTGTATTTTTCTTTTTCTGACCTACTCTCTAGGTCCATCCATGTTGCTGTAAGTGTCGCTATTTCACTCTTTTTGGGGGGGGGGGCGCTCAGTAGCATTCCACTGTATGTATGTATCACATCTTCCTTATCCATTCACCTATCAGTGGACATTTATGTTGTTGCCATGTCTTGGCTATTCTAAATAGTGATGCTATGAACATAGGGGTGCATGTATCTTTTTGAACTGTAGTTTTGTTCAGATATATAACCAGAAGTGGGATTGCTGGTTCATATGGCGACTCTCCTTTAAGTTTTCTGAGGAAACTTGATGCTGTTTTCCATGGTGACTTCACCAACTTAAATTCCCACTGTGTAGGAGGGCTCCCTTTTCTCCACACCCTCTCTAGTATTTGTTGTTTATAGACTTTAAAATGATGGCCATTCTGACCACTGTGAGGTGGTACCTCATTGTAGTTTTGATTTGCATTCCTCTAATGATTAGCCAGGAAGCAACAGTTAGAACTGGACATGGAACAACAGACTGGTTCCAAATAGGAAAAGGAGTACGTCAAGGCTGTATATTGTCACCCTGCTTATTTCACTTCTATGCAGAGTACATCATGAGAAACGCTGGACTAGAAGAAACACAAGCTGGAATCAAGATTGCCGGGAGAAATATCAATAACCTCAGATATGCAGATGACATCACCCTTATGGCAGAATGTGAAGAGGAACTAAAAAGCCTCTTGAGGAAAGTGAAAGTGGAGAGTGAAAAGTTGGGTTAAAGCTCAACATTCAGAAAACGAAGATCATGGCATCTGGTCCCATCACTTCATGGCAAATAGATGGGGAAACAGTGGAAACAGTGTCAGACTTTATTTTTGGGGGCTCCAAAATCACTGCAGATGGTGACTGCAGCCATGAAATTAAAAGATGCTTACTCCTTGGAAGGAAAGTTATGACCAACCTGCTGCTGCTGCTAAGTTGCTTCAGTCGTGTCCAACTCTGTGTGACCTCATAGACAGCAGCCCACCAGGCTCTCCTGTCCCTGAGATTCTCCAGGCAAGAGCACTGCAGTGGGTTGCCATTTCCTTCTCCAATGCATGAAAGTGAAAAGTGAAAGGGAAGTCACTCAGTCGTGTCCGACTCTTCACGACTCCATGGACTGCAGCCCACCAGGCTCCCCTGTCTCTGGGATTCTCCAGGCAAGAGCATATTAAAAAGCAGAGACATTACTTTGCCAACAAAGGTCCATCTATTCAAGACTATGGTTTTTCCAGTGGTCATGTATGGATGTGAGAGTTGGACTGTGAAGAAAGCTGAGCGCTGAAGAATTGATCCTTTTGAATTGTGTTGTTGGAGAAGACTCTTGAGAGTCTCTTGGACTGCAAGGAGATCCAACTAGTCCATTCTGAAGGAGATCAGTCCTGGGTGTTCATTGGAAGGACTGATATTGAAGCTGAAACACCAATACTTTGGCTACCGCATGCAGAGAGTTGACTCATTGGAAAAGACTCTGATGCTGGGAGGGATTGGGGGCAGGAGGAGAAGGGGACAACAGAGGATGAGATGGCTGGATGGCATCACCGACTCAATGCACATGAGTTTGGGTAAATTCTGGGAGTGGTGATGGACAGGGAGGCCTGGTGTGTTGTGATTCATGGGGTCACAGAGTCAGACACGACTGAGCAACTGAACTGAACTGAACTGAACTGAATGATTAGTGACGTTGAGCATCCTTTCATGTGCCTCTTGGTATGTTGTCTTTGGGGAAATGTCTATTTAGGTCTTCTGTCCGTCTATTGATTGGGTTATTTTTGAATGTTATTAAGTTAAATGAGCTGTATATTTTGGAGATTAAGCCCTTGTTGGTAGCATCATTCCTAAGTATTTTCTCCCAAGCTATAGGTTGTCTTTTCATTTTGTTTGTGGTTTCCTTTGCTGCACAAAAGCTGGTAAGTCTGATTAGGTCCCATCTGCTTATTTTTGCTTTTATTTCTATCGCTTTGGGAGACTGACCTAATAAAACATTGGTATGATTTATGTCAGAGTGTGTTTTGCCTATGTTCTAGTCTAGGAGTTTTATGGTCTCGAGTCTTATATTTAAGTCATTAAGGCATTTTGAGTTTATTTTTATATATGGTGTGAGACTGTGTTCCAACTTTATGGGTATACATGTGGCTGTCCAACTTTCCCAACACCACTTTCCGAAGAGACCGTCTTTTCCCCATTGTATATTCTTACCTTATTTATTAAAGATTAATTGACTATAAGTGTGTGGGTTTGCTTTTGGTTTCTCTACTCTGTTCCATTGATCTATATGTTTTTATGCCAATACCACACTGTTTTGATTACTGTAGCTTTGTAGTATTCTCTGAAGTGTGGGACGGTTGTGCCTCCTGCTTTGTTCTTTTTCCTCAGGATTGCTTTTGAAATTCTGGGTCTTTTACAGTTCCATATAAATTGAATTATTTGCTCTAGTTCTCTGAAAAACGTAATGGGTAATTTGACAGGGATTGCACTAAATCTGTAGATTGCCTTGTATAGTATGGTCATTTTGACATTTTAATTCTTCTAATTCAACAGCATGGGATATTTTCCCATTTCTTTAAATCATCTTCAGTATCCTTTATTAATGTTTTATAGTTCTCAGTATATAAATCTTTCACTTCCTTGGTCAGGTTTATTGAAGTCATTTTTAATATAAATGGTTAAAAAGCATTTTTCTTAGATTAACTAAAATTTATTCCAGAAAAAAAAAATCAACCAGAGCATCCTTCATTCCCCTAATTTAGAGGCTCTCTCATTAACAGCCTATTTTGGGGGAGGGCTAAAGGGTGGGGGAGGAGGGTGGGGGAGGGGTGGCAGTGATGGTGGGGGTCTGGAGCTTCCCACAGGAAGAGTTAACTAACAGTTTCTGCAGTTGAGATTAAAGTCCTCCTCTTCTGGAGCTATGGCAGGTGAAAGAAGCCTGTCACTATCATCCATTACATTTTCTGTGAGATGCAAAATGATTCAACAAACAACAACAGTGCACTTTGTCCCATTATGAAGTTACTATTGTTTGTTATTGACAACCTCAAGCTGAAAAATCAGAGCAGTACAAGGATATTTACTAAAACCAGGGCCATGGGATATGGGATAATCTGAGGTTTAAAACAAAACAAAGCAAAACAGAATACCTATTCCCATGAAGCAAGTACAAAAGTCCAAATCTAGCTCACAACAGTATCTAGTCTCTGGGAGAAGATATGTTGAATGACATCATGGGTGTGGCTTTCTCCTGCTGTGTAACCAGTCCTGGCATAATCCCCAGAACCCAAGATTTAAAAGGCACAAATTCTCCTTTTGCAGCATTTCAGGACCACAGCAGCTTCTGACAACAGCACAGGCATGTGCCCACAGCCCATGGAATGATGTAATCCAGGCTCTCTTGGACTGATGCTGCATCTGGAAAATGGGAAGAAGGGGGTGTAATGACTAACCTCCACTCAGTGTTTTTAGTTGCATACCCAAACACATCTCTCCAACACGGGTGATGTATTCATTTACAAACTGTATACATGTTGTTATACTAATAAATTATGCACATAATAAAACTTCTACAAGTAGAATTTTTAAATACAAATATGTAAAGCAAATTTCTCCTACTTTCTGGCTGTATCTCCATGGATTGTTTTGAATAATCTCCAGAGGGCACACATCTACCCTGTTCCCACTGAGTGGACTGCTGGCCTGGACAGGACAAGTACAGGCTAACCTGTGCTTTCTTTCAAATCTACAAGTCCACTGATTAGCAACTATCCTGATGTCTTTAATTGTTAGGAATAGGATGAGGCAATACTTGAAAAAGATATCACATTTTCTCAAGAACAATATTTCTAGAGGCTGTGTGCAATGGTGAAAAAGAATTTTCCTGGTATCTAAGCTGTTTGTCATATTGTGGAAAACATTCTGCTCAAAACAAAGTTAAAGCCAGTTTGAGAGCAGCCAGTAAAATAGATTTAGGGTTATACAAGATTAATCACCGCAGATGGTGATTGTAGCCATGAAATTAAAAGATGCTTACTCCTTGGAAGGAAAGTTATGACCAACCTAGATAGCATATTCAAAAGCAGAGACGTTACTTTGCTAACAAAGTTCTGTCTAGTCAAGGCTACGGTTTTTCCAGTAATCATGTATGGATGTGAGAGTTGGACTATGAAGAAAGCTGAGCACCAAAGAATTGATGCTTTTGAATTGTGGTGTTGGAGAAGACTCTTGAGAGTCCCTTGGACTGCAAGGAAATCCAACCAGTCCACTCTAAAGATCAGTCCTGGGTGTTCTTTGGAAGGAACGATGCTAAAGCTGAAATTCCAGTACTTTGGCCACCTCATGCAAAGTTGACTCATTGGAAAAGACTCTGATGCTGGGAGGGATTGGGAACAGAAGGAGAAGGGGACGGCAGAGGATGAGATGGCTAGATGGCATCACCGACTTGATGGACTTGAGTGAACTCCGGGAGTTGGTGGTGGACAGGGAGGCCTGGCGTGCTGCTATTCATGGGGTCGCAAAGAGTCAGACACGACTGAGCGACTGAACTGAACTGAACTGAAGATTTTAATACAAATTGAAAAAAAAAAAAAAACTACTGGATAGGCATGGGACTAACGTGTGGAATTCCTCAACTTTTACTTTAAAAGTAATTTTTGGTTAATTATATATGATAGTTTAAAATATATATATTTTGGGTTATATCAAATCAGAGCACTTTCCACAGCATATTCATCTGGATATTTCATAAAATATACACAACAAAATAGCAGATTGGTATATACATATAGTCATGAAATAACATTTATATTACTTAAACAGTTAGGTCAAATAATAAGATAAATATTTTAAAACAATGGGTGTTTTATTTATAAACTAAAGAACATTTTGTTTTCTCCTGGGCTCATTCCAGTTCCACCTTCTGTAGTCTTAGCTGTGTTTCAAAGTCCCCCTCTAATTTTATTTCCTTCTCTATTACTTTGAAATCTGTCCTCACTATAGTCAGAACTAGTCACTTCCCTCTAGTCCACATGTTGTATGTTGTTGCATTTGGAATCATCAGCCTGAAAAATAATATCAGCTATTTTGCCCCAGATCACAGTTTGTAGATGACAGATCAAAGAAGAGCTCAAGTCTGACTGACTGCAGAGTCCAAACCCTTCTGCAGACAGCATGTTATGAAGTATTGTCACTACAGTGGGATCCCTTAAGGCCTGGCGTGGTAGCATTGTAGCATCAAACCATCTGACCACTAATGTATCATTAACCATCTATTGTGTTTTGGGAAGAGTCAAAGAAGAACAAAAATTTTAGACATAGAATATAATATAAGCCCATTCTCTCAAGTGATAAATTTCTCTTATTTTCAGTATCTCTCCACCTAAATTGTATTGTTTCCTAATATTTTTCTCTAGAATAGTACACTATTGTAATCCCTGACTTTTACTCCATATTCCTTTCCATATTTTTTCCTTAAAAAAACTGACAAAAATATATTTTAAAGAACAATATAATTTTCAAGTGCCAATGCAATGACTTTTAAAACTATACATTAAATATGTATATAATGTGAATACGTATACTCAAAGTAGCTCTTTTTGCATTTATCATTTCAAATTACCAAACATTTGTGATTCCTCATTTTGTATATGGTACTGTGCTAGAAGCTGCAAGACCATGCCAGGCCTTTGTGGACCCAAATCTAGTCATTGTATTTCATAAATACTAGATGTTAGTATTTGAAAAAAGAACATCTCTTTTAGGGAGATATAATTTGACCCACAAGTTTCCAACAGAAATGTGTTTAAGAGAGAGTAGAGTTTATTTACGTGATTATTTTTATTATTATCACTTTCCCCTACTGACTGTAATGTGTATTAAACACTTTGACTCCTCTTTAGCAGGAGCTGAAAGACTACAGCCTACATGTGAATTACACCCAATCACCTGTTTTGATAAGACTCATCAACTGAAAATAGATTTTTAAAAGATACTAAACAAATCAAAAGAAGAATATTTTATAACATGTGAAATGTATATAAAAGCCCAAGATAGGTGCCCATAAATATTGTTCTATCAGATCATAATCACTCATTTATTTATCTTCCATGGCTACTTTTGTGCGGCAATGACAGAGTTGAGTAAATACCACAGAGACTGCAGGCCCAGAAAACCTTAAATATTTACTGTCTATCTCTTTACAGAAAAAGTTTGCCAACCTCTGACTGACAGTGATGAAAGGGAAAAGGGGAGGAATATAAAATTATAGATATGAATGCACAGAGAAGTCTCCAGTGAGTACATGAATTTATATTTAAAAGACTTTTGAAAAAATATGAAAAGAAATATGAGGGAAAGATTCAGAAGAAGGAAGGAATAATTTTGAGAAGCAGCAAGAAATATATGAAAATGTCAGTGAGGCTAAAAGCCCAGAAGATTCTGAAGCTTGTGAAAACTATTAACAGCAAGAAAAATGACTCTTATAAGTAAAGGAAACAAGAATGGTGTGTAAGAATGCCACTGGGGTGAATGGTACAATGCTACTGAATAGAGAAAGTTAAGTCGATTACTTAACTCTCTAACTGTTAACTCCTTAAGTATGTTTCTGTCTTTTCTATGAAGATTCATCATCACTTGTAAAGAATAAAATTAGTGGTAATAAGAAGAAATGGAAATTAACACAGTAAAATTGTGAAAAATACTCATCTGCTCTTGTTTATTTTCAGGCTTGGGTGAACAATAATCTCAGGATATCAAAGGATATAATCTCAGTCCACCAGGAAGTTCTTGGTAATCTTTAGGAGTTTGGAGAGAATTGAAAAGGTGCTTAAAATATAGGATTAAAAAAAAGAGAGAGAGAGAGAGAGAGAGACTGAAAACTATGGGATCAAGAGCTTGCTATGACTCCCAGTAAAACTCTAGAATAAATTGTTGAGTCTTTAAGAACTGAGGAAGGAAAACTGGGATTAGGAAGATAAAAGATTTATTAAGAAAATCTCACCAGAAAAACCTCATATCAGTTTTAGATAGGATTATAATATATACGGAGGAGGTAATGGAACCCCACTCCAGTATTCTTGCCTGGAAAATCCCATGGACAGAAGAGCCTTGTAGGCTGCAGTCCATAGGGTCACTAAGAGTAGGACACGACTGAGTGACTTCACTTTCACTTTTCACTTTCATGCATCGGAGAAGGAAGTGGCAACCCACTCCAGTGTTCTTGCCTGGAGAATCCCAGGGACGGGGGAGCCTGATGGGCTGCCGTCTATGGGGTCGCACAGAGTCGGACACGACCGAAGTGACTTAGCAGCAGCAGCAGCAGCATAATATATAGAGTCCTTTGACAGGTTCTCTCCAAATATCATTTGTAGATTTAGAAGGGATGATGTTTGCAGTTATTAAGAGGTATCATCAGTGCACTTATGTGGATTTATAATTAAAGTACTTGATTAATGATATTCTTCGATGTGCTGATTAAGGAAATTAATGAATTTCTCATTAATTCAGCATTCATTCATTCATTAATTCTCCAGGATTTATATTATTATCTTATTTCTTTCTCTTTTTTACCAATGAATTGGTCAAGGGTATTGCTGCACAACGCTTAAATTTGCAGAAACTCAGTAACTGCAAGGAATAGCTAGAATGTCTCATGGTAAAGACAAGATGCAAATAAGATCTTCAGTGCATGCATGCTAAGTCGCTTCAGTCGTGTCTGACTCTTTGCAACCCCATGGACTGTAGCCCACCAGGGTCCTCTGTCCATGAGATTTTCCAGGCAAGAATAGTGGAGTGGGTTGCCATGCCCATCTCCAAGATCTTCAGAACCTAAAGCAAATCTTATAATTAAATGCCAAACAAAACAAAGCAAAACATGTACAACAAAACCAAAAACAAACAAGTAAAACAAAATTGTGGTTCTGAAAACCAGTTGCACATTAGAGTTAGAGGTTTTTATTTAATTGGTTTTGGGTACAGGCTGAGTATTTTTAAGAGGCATTTCAGTTGATTCTAAGTTCAGTCAGAGCTGAGAATCATTTGGAATACACTAATTGTGAAAGATAAGGAGGGAGTGACAAGTGGAATAACCACAGTCCAGTACAAGGTATGGAAATGTTTAGAGGATTCTGTGAACTGTAAAATCAATGAAGCGATGGTGAGATGGGACAACCAAAGAAGCTAAAATGACCATTAATTATAAATATTGAATCGAATTAGGAAATAGTAAAAGTAACTCCCATTTTTCAGGCAATTACTCTTGTATCAGGCACAGTAAAAAGGACTTTAAATGCATTATACAGTCATCCTCAATTTGCAGTGGAGAAAACTGAAGTTTAGTGAGGTTAAGTAACTTATCTAAATCACCCAGCTAGCATCTAGTGTGGCAAGGGCTTAATGAATGCTATATGGTAGTAAACTGAGGAGTGCGTGGAGAGACTAATTGTATCAGGAATTTATTAGAAAGGGAAATCTAAGTGATATTTTAATGAAGAACTGGTGTTGAAGTGAATATAGATGATGAATATAGAAAAATAGAAAATTTAAATATTTTCCCAAGATTTTCCATCCAAGAGCTGGGAATATTTGTAGGACCTATGAGAAGAAGTGCCGTGGTAGGCAAGAGGGCTCATTTTTTGGAGAAAAATCATTTTGGCTTTTAATAATAGTTATTATTTATAAAGTAGCTGTGCCAAGCATTTTACATTCATCTCATACAACCCTAGGTACTATTAGCATTATTCTATTTTAAAGGAGTTGTCCAGATGATGGATTCAGTGCTATATTCGGGATTTGAACCTAGGTCTTTGTGAGTCAGGGCCTACACTCTGAATCAACTGGCTATATGTATAACATATTGAATGTAATGTAACTGTGCAATATCTAAGCAGAAATGTGCCAGAACCATTGGAAATATGGGAGTAGAACACAGACAAAATAATTGATTATATGTTCAGAAAACTAATAGCTTATAAATAGATCTATTTAACTATTTAATTGAACTACAGTTGATTTAGAATGTGTTCATTTCTTCTGTACAGCAAAGTAATTCAATAATACATATATGTATATAGATTCTTTTCATATTCTTTTCCATCATGATTTGTCACAGGATATTGAATATAGTTGGGTTTCCAGGTGGCACTAGTGGCAGAGGATTTGCCTGCCAATGCAGGAGATGAGGATTTGATCCCTTGGTCAGGAAGATCCCCTAGAGTAGGAAATGGCAACCTGCACCAATATTCTTGCCTGAAAAATTCCATGGACAGAGGAGACTGGTAGGCTACAGTCCACGGGGTTGCAAAGAATCATACACAACTGGGCAACTAACCACACACATTGAATATAGCTCACTGTGCTTACAGTAGGATGTTGTTTATTCCCTCTCTATATAATAGCTTACATCTGCTAACCTCAATCTCCCAATCCATCCCTCCCCCACCTCTCTCCCCCTCTACCTCTCCCCCTCGACAACCACGTTTGTTCTCTATATGTCTGTGAGTCTGTTTTCTGTTTTGTAGCTGTTCATTTGTGTCATATTTCAGATTCCACATTAAATGATATCATGTGGTATTTGTCTTTACTTTCAGAAAAGGAAAGGTATGTCTTTTACTTCACTAGGTCCATCCATGTTGCTGCAAATGGCATTATTTCATTCTTTTTATGGCTGAGTAATATTCCATTGTATATACATCTTCTTTATCCATTCATCTGTCAACGGTATTTAGGTTATTGCTTGTGTCTTTGGCTATTGTTAACAGTGCTGCTATGAACACAGGAGTGCCTGTATCTTTTTGAGTTATAGTTTTTTCTATGTATATGCCCAGCAGTGGGATTGCTGGATGATATGCCAACTCTTGTGACTTTCCTTGTGGCTCAGCTGGTAAAGAATCCTCCTACAATGTGGGAGACCTGGGTTTGATCCCTAGGTTGGGAAGATCCCCTGGAGAAGGGAAAGGCTACCCACTCCAGTATTCTGGCCTGGAGAATTCTGTGGACTGTATAGTCCATGGGGCCGCAAAGAGTCACACAAATGAGCAACTTTCACACACACGGCAACTCTATAGTTACTCTTTTTTATATTTTTTAAAATTTTAATTGGAGGCTAATTACTTTACAATATTGTGGTAGGAACTTCGATAATGTTTCCATATAGTGGCTTCACCAATTTACATTCCTACCAACAGTGTAGGAGGGTTCCCTTTTTTCTACACCCTCTGGAGCATTTGTTATCTGTAGACATTTTAATGATGCCTGTTCTGACTGTTGTGAGGTGATACCTCATTGTAATTTCGATTTGCATTTCTCTAATAATTAGCAGTGTTGAGCATCTTTTCTTTTGCCTATTGGCAACCTGTAGGTCTTCTTTGGAAAAGTGTCTATGTAGATCTCCTATCCATTTTTCG
This sequence comes from Ovis canadensis, assembly GCF_042477335.2. NCBI lineage: Eukaryota > Metazoa > Chordata > Mammalia > Artiodactyla > Bovidae > Ovis > Ovis canadensis. The sequence goes on along the minus strand of NC_091247.1, from coordinate 158,346,845 downwards.
ACTGGGTAGTTTTTGTTGTTGAACTCTATGACCTGTTTGTATATTTTGGAAATTAAGCCCTTATCAGTTGTACCATTTGCAAATATTTTCTCCCAATCTATAGGGTGCCTTTTCATTTTGTTTATGGTTTCCTTTGCTGTACAATAGTTTGTAAGTTTGATTAGGTTTCATTTGTTTATTTTTGTTTCTACTTCTGTTGCCTTGGGAGACTATACTAAGTAATTTTAAGTGAAGCATTAGCACATAAACATCTTTGTCATAAATATAGTATATAAAATGTATAAAACTATAGGTAGTATCTATCCATCATTTATAATATATATATGAAATATATACTCTTTTTATACAATTCCTTGCTGCTCCTTTGGAGGAAAAATCTCTTGCTTTTTGTCATGATAATACTGTTATTTTTCTTATGCCTCAAGTCAAACAAAAGAAGACTAAAGTTACTTTGACTCTTGTATTCTAAATATGTTTGTTTTTAAATAACTTGGCTTCTGTTTTTATCATTATTTTTGCATCTTTACTGAGATGTAATTGACATTTGATAAACATACATTTAAAGTGCATGCTTTGATGAGTTCTGACATATCTATACACATGTGAAATCATTACTGCAATTAAAAAACATTTTCATCAATACCAAGACTGTCCTGGAACCCTTAATAATCTGTCCCTGTCTCCACACTCATTCCTAGGCAACCACTGATCTGCTCTGTGTCCCTACAGATAGGTTTTCAATTTCTAAAATTATGTAAAAATAGACTCAGATTATGTATGTTTTTTTCTCTGACTTATTTCACTCAGAATGATGATTCAGAGACTCATCCATGGGTGTGTATTAATGTTTTGCTCCTCTTTATCTCTATGATGTATTCCACTGTAAGGATACATCACAATGCGCTTATCTGTTCTCTTGTTGACAAATATTTGGGTAGTTTCCAGTCTAGCATGACAAATAAATCTGGTAAGACAAAATCATGTTCTTGTCTTTGTGTAGACATATGCTTTCATTTCTTTTGGGTAGACACCCAGGAGTGGAATACCTGAGTTATATGTAGATTACTTTAGCTTTTAAGAAACTGCCAAACTGTTCTATACCAGCAGTGCATGAGTTCCTGTTCTGCTATATCCTCACCAACACTTGGTAAGATCACTCTTTTTGATTTTAACTATTCTAATAAACATGTAGTGATGTCTCATGTAGCTTTATTTTTCCCTGATACTAATGATATGGAGCATCTTTTCATTTATTTGTCATCCTGTAGCTTCTTCAGTGAAGTGTCTTTCAAATCTTTTTCCTATTTTTAAGCATAGATTTCTGTCTTCTTATTATGGAGTTATATGAGTTCTAAATACAAGTCCTTTGTCAAATAAATGTTCTGCAAATATTTTTTCCTGTGTTAAGCTTTGGTTATACTGTTAAAAGTAATAGTTTGCCTCAATCAATAAACATTTTCTTCTAAACCACTTCTAGGTTGCACCATATCTTAAATGTTAATAACTACATCCATTATAACAAAGCTCTCACACTTACAAATTGATGAAAAATTTTATTGAATTCTCCATGAAGTACAAAGAGAGTTTACTTGGTCACATAGAAAAGTCTGTATTTTCCAAAATGATAAGAGCAAAAAATATATTTTATGATTGGCATTTTTTCTAGAAGGTTATATTTTTACCATTTTATCTGATAGTATAAGTAATAATAATGGACTAATTTCATTGTATAAATATTCATTGCTGAGAGAATCTCAGTACCACTTCATTAAATTCGTTTTCACTAAAATTAATAATTTTCTCCTGCCTCAATTTTATTTTTTCTGATTTTTTTCCAATTCCTGATTCTGTGGGTTCATGATTTCTCTTTAGTCTTTCACACCTTTTTCCCCTCCTCAAATTAAAACTTTCACTTGGTAGTAAGCAGATTATCTTTTAAAGTAACAGGACAAGTCATCGTCAGCAAACATCTGTATTTATAGCAAAATGCAGCATTTGCTGAATTCTAGCCCCTTCTTCTGCATCCTTCTGCCAAAACTGATAACCAGCTTTACATTTATAAAGTTCTATTTTTAGTTGTCTGAAAATCCTTTATAAGTTCATATCAGAAAATGTTATAATTTTAAAATGCCAGATGGTGGTCAATATTACTATAAAAGTCAAAAGTGAAAAAGAAATGGAAGATACTCCAAGTGAAGAAACTTTGTGACTTAATCTTTGTGATTTTATCTAATGATATAAACATATTTCTATCTCTAAAAGAGTAATTCCTTCACAGAATGACAATTAAATTTGATCTAGAGTGCCACTAAAAATTAAGAACTTCTATCAGTTATATAGAAGACAGTAGATTATAGGAAAAACTCTAGTTGTTGGAGTGTTTTCAATCAAATGGAAATAAATCTTAAGTGTTGTATAGCATTTACTTCCTTTTGCATCTAAGCTGAATTCAGTACTGACAAATGATCTGTAATAGGAAGTATTTTGTCTCTGTTCATTTGTGTGCAAAGCTGTCTATGCTAAGTCGCTTCAGTCGTGTCCGACTCTGTGCGAACCCATAGATGGCAGCCCACCAGGCTCTGCCGTCCCTGGGATTCTCCAGGCAAGAACACTGGAGTGGGTTGCCATTTCCTTCTCCAATGCATGAAAGTGAAAAGTAAAAGTGAAGTCGCCCAGTTGTGTCCGACCCTCAGTGACCCCATGCTGCTGCTAAGTCACTTCAGTCATGTCCGACTCTGTGCGACCCCATAGACGGCAGCCCACCAGGCTTCCCCGTCCCTGGGATTCTCCAGGCAAGAACACTGGAGTGGGTTGCCGTTTCCTTCTCCAATGCATGAAAGTGAAAAGTGAAAGGGAAATCGCTCAGTCGTGTCTGACTCTTAGCATGGACTGCAGCCTACCAGGCTCCTCCATCCATGGGATTTTCCAGGCAAGAGTACTGGAGTGGGGTGCCACTGCCTTCTCCGGTACTGAAACACAAATCAGAACTGCCCTTTACCCCCCTTATTAACAGATCAGCTTTGACATTCAACAATTATATTTCAAAAATTAATAACTAGTTGAAAAAATAGCTCTATTTTCCTTAGTTCCTTTAACTCAATTTACAGTAAGTGTAAGTAAGTACAGAACTCAATTTACAGCAAATGTATGACGTAAGTACAGTTCACATTTACTTGGCATAAGGCTTTACTAAGATAAATGTCAACTAAACTTATTCTCTACCAAGACTCTCTTCTTCCACATCACCAGTTCAGCATTCAGTTCAGAAAAAAAAATAGCAATGGAACAATGATTACCAAAACATGTTTTATGGTACTCTTTCCCTTGAGATGGTAATAGGCAGGACCTTAAGAAATTCTATGCTTGAATATATCAGGTGGCTGCAGACTTTTATTTGTCAGCTTGGGCTACCATAACAAAATTCCATAGAGCTCTCTTTCTAGCTTGCAGGTGACTGCCTTCTTTCTGTGTCTTCATATGGCAGAGAGAGAGGGCACTCAAGCCAACTTATCAATAATTTGGAAGGAGTTGTTTAGTTTGCCCACTGGAGACATGTGCATCCTTGACACACTAAATGGAGGGCACTGGAAGGATAATGGTAACAAAGTCACTTCTATAAGGGGTGACTGCCACCCACTCTTGGTGGGTATCTTTAAAAATAAGAGGGAATGCAGCTGCTTTAATGCAATATCCCTCTCTAGCCTCCATTTCTCTTCTGACCTCCTCAAATAGGTATAGATTAATAAGTGGCCAACCAAAGGATGAATAATCTGAAGCTTTGGGGTACCTATATGAACTTTTTCTCTCTTGTTTTGTTTTCCAATTACTGCTTTCTGATGCACTCTGTCAAATATTTTCCTTCATCTGGAATAACACCTTGGGCAAACCTCAAAGCTTTTCAAGTCCTTCTCTTCATACAGAGAGACTCATTTTCTCTGAGTGGCTTTCTTTTGTTTTCTTGTTTGGGTTTTTCTTTTTCGATTTTTGAGTGGGACGAGGAGGAAAGACTCATCACTCTGTGAACTTAATAACCACATTTCTCCTTAAATCTTCTCTTTCCAAGGTGGTCCTGATATAGACAGGAGGGTGTGTCTGGCACAGTGTAGACTCAATAAATGAGAAACAAGCTAAACTACTGGTTTATATTTGAAGAACCTCCCAACAGCTAGAAAGACCCCATTTGTTTAAAAATCAAATTTCTTGCCTCAGTTTTGCATTGTAACTACTAACCAAAAAGAAAATTCTAAGAAGATAGCCTTATCTAGACTTATTTTCTTTTGCACTTATCATTAATTTAGCATTTACAGATTCTTAAAGCAAAACATTTTCCCACTGTTGAGTGACAAGCTATACTCAGTGATATACAAATCAAACCTCTAAGTGGTCAAGAATACAAAATAAAATTAAGCACTATTGAGTGCCTACTATGAATTTGTCACAGGGTAAGAACATGAATGGAGCAGAAGAGATTTAAAGTTGGTATAAAAATAAATAAATAAATAAAGTTGGTATAAACTCTAAGGAACTTACACTGTAGCTGGAGGCTAGCATATAAACATGATGATTGGTTCAAGATCTTAGAAAGGGAGACAGGGGAGGTGAGAGGCATTCCAGTATAGATGTTTGGAGGCATGGGTTCTGAAGCAACACTACCTGAGTTTTGATCCTGATTGCTCTTCACTGCTATCTCTGTCAAATTTCTTAACCTCTCTGTGTCTCTCATACTTAAAAAGCAGATTCCTATAAGCAGAATTCCTGAGCAATTCCTATATTATAATAGTAGGAGAAAGATCAGAAAGGATTAGGGACAGATGAAGGAAGTCACTGATTGCAAACATTTGGACTTTATTCAGTAGCAGAGACCCAGGGAACTTATAAAATTGGTGTGGAGCACCACAAAAACAAAGTTTCGGCAAACTAAACTGGTTAGGTAGGACGGTTTGGGACAGGGACAAGACAGAGAATATAATAATAATAGTCAACTTTTATAAGATGCTTTGCATGACCTTTGCAAGTGCAAAAAAATTAGCTATTATTATGTTCAGACAATGTGCTGAGCACTTTATATGGGATATTTCTATGGACTGAATTCTGCCCCTCTTCAAATCCATATGTTGAAGCCCTAACCTCCAGTATGACAGTATATGGAGATAGGGCATTTAAAGAGGTAATTAAGGTTAAATGAGGATAAAACATGGGGCCCTATGATTCGTGTCCATATGACAAAGAGATAGGAGAATGTAGGTGCATAGAGAAAAGGCTACGTGAGGCCATAGTGAGAAGGTGGCTGTCTACAAGCCAAGGCCTCAGGAGAAACCAACCTTACTGGCTCCCTGACCTTGGACTTACAGCCTCTACAACTGTTGCAAAAATAAATTTCTCTTGTTTAAGTCACCCAATTTTGTTATGGCAATTCTGGCAGACTAAGACAATGGCTCATTTGACCCTTAAACTAGCCCTATGGAGAAACAGTCTGTCCATCATTGTGTCACCATTGAAGAAACAGAGGCTCAGAGAGCTTAAAATGAATTGCCTAAGACAGTTAATAAGTAGCAGTAAACAGAATTTAAATTTAAGCTGTCTTACTACAAATATTATAGTTCAGTTGTAAATTGATAAATGAAAGAATTTATACACATAAAAGGCAGATACATGACTTATTAGATTTATGAGACTTATTAGAGTTCTTAGATTCAGGCTAAAAAAAAAGGGGATTATCACTAAATTATTGAGATTTTAGGCCTTGGGGTTCACACAAGTTAAATGAGTAGCTTGTGTGTGATGTGTGGTATGTGTATAGTTTATATTAAATACTCTGAAAAGGTTGTTTAGAGCAGAAAGGAATTATGGCTTAAGTACTCATGGACCTAGTAATAGCAGACTTGAGTAAAACGAGGGAAGAGATATGGTACTACTGCGGAGGAAAGCAGTATTAAAGAATACAAAATGGTAAACAAGTAATGAGATGACATTTAAATGTGAATGATGAAAACAGATAATGTTTCATCTACTTTGTTATTGCCTATGTCTGTCTTTTCTAAGACACTAAATTAACATTTGGTGATATAGGAAAGAACGGTAGAGAAATGTTGAGATTTAACACTCGGTAGAAGTCAGTAAATTTTTTTTCTCCCAAGAGGAGCAATAACAGATTGAGACAGAATTTTCCTCGTCTCCTAACTAGGCTTTCTCTCTCTTCTTACTTAGGAAGGCCTTTTAGCTAGCTTCAATTCGAATGAAGGCGATAAAAACTTGGCCACCTTCACACGTGATTTGGTATCTGATACCCGATTGCTGTCTGTGTGTTTTAAGCAACAATGAAATAGCTGCCGGATTGTCAATTCCACAAATGCTGCACACAGAGGGTAACCGTTTAGTAATTCTAAACAAAAGGAGTAAGCCCCGAATACAATCATCGGTCATGGTCGCTGGTTTTATTACGCCCTTCTAGCTTTAGGGGTCTGGTTCTTCAATGCACGTTGAGAGACCCAGCAGAAGCACTGGTTGCTTTCTGAGAATGAGGGAACTATCCCATTCCTGGATTGGTGTTAGAAGTCGCTACTAGGCCTCTGCCAAGAACATCAATTCAGCCGCAATGCGCCTGCCCAGACCGCAGCAGCCTAGCTCTGCATACACCCCATAACACCAAAAACAGCTGTACGAGAAAATTCGAACCTGCAGCAGCAACCTCGCCCGCCGCGCTCCAAAGGTTTTAGCCAGCGCGGCTGCCTTGCCAGACTACAAATCCCAGCATTCACTCCTCACACGGGAGCCAATAAGGAAGCTACAAATTTCTTCAGCCAATCATACCCTAACCCAGTATAACATGCCGACTGAATTATGGGGTTTGTGGTTTTCACGTGGCAACATTACACCATCGTGTTTAAGGCGATGTAGGCCCCGCGTCCGATTCCAAACGAAAGCTCCTTCTAATAATTATTCCGTTGGTGCCCCAGGCTAACCTGTTAATTAGTTTTATTCCCAGGCCTTGTGCGCCTTAAAAATCGTAAACTTTTTTTCTTACTGTCGTACAGGAAACAAGATTTTTCGGATGAAGGCATCCTCATCCTACTGGCCACCCGGTCCTTTAACCGTCGCTTTTAAATCTCGCGAGATCAGCTCCTTTGGGAGTAGGCAGGCCTCTGAAGGGCGGATCACGTGTAGATTGACATGGGCCTCAGCCAACAGGATTGCCCTTCATCTGGCGTCTCCACAGCGTGCGTGGGGAGACCTCCGTGAACCCTGACCTTAGCTTTCCGTAGCGTCCCGCGTCTACCGTGCCCGCCCCCGGAGCGAAGGAGGCGGGTTTTGGCCTCTTGCCCTAGGGAACGAGTGCGGAGGGAGTGGAAGTGTCCAACTCTTCGGAGAGGCCCTGCTGTACTCCACGCTGCTCATGAGCCCGTTCTCCGGCGAGCAGCGCCGTCGTTAGGCCGGCCCCTTAGCCTCTGCTTCCCCCGGGACAGGCCCACGCCTTGCCGGGGAGGGGGCAGCCTGTCGAGGCCCCTCCCTAGTCAGCGTCTGCGTCGCGCTGCGACCCTGGAAGCGGGAGCTGCCGCGAGCGAGAGGAGGAGCCCCAGCGGCGGCGGGCAGCAGCACCAGCAACGCCGGCGGGCGGGATTGAGGCCGTCAACATGGCGAGCGCCTCGTACCACATCTCCAATTTGCTGGAAAAAATGACGTCCAGCGACAAGGACTTCAGGTGAGGCCGAAATCCGACCCTCAGTCAGCCTCGGCGGGCGTCCCCCATCCGCGGCCCTGGCCCTCACACAGGCCTTGCCCCACCCCTTTGGCCTTAACTGGTTCCTCGGCTTTCCTGACGCCTCCAGGCCACCCTCCGCTCCCCGATCCCAGCAGGCCCCTTTCCTCGCCCACCTTCTAGCCCCCTCCCCCGTTATTTCCTCTAGGCCGTTGCCCATCTCGGTCATAGGCCCCTTCTGCGTCCCCCACCGCATGCTCTACCCTCCCAGGACGTGACTTCGCGTCCCAGGTAGCGTGAAGGGGCGAGATCACGCACCGCTGTGGGCAAGGGAGTCACTCTAGGCTTGGAGACGTGGAGGCCAGGCCTACCCGCCGGCCTGCCCGAGGCGCTAGGCCTCCCTGCTCGTGGGGCCCGAGCTGCTGCAGCTGCTGCCCACGCGGGGTCCCAGCTGCGTCTCCTTTCCCGCAGATGTGAGCAGGCCTAGGTGCATTCTGCTTGAACGATTTGCTTTTCCTCCCAAGTCTTCGGGGTTGTGTTATAAACTTTTTCTTTGGATTATCTCTTTAGTGAAGGTGGTAAGAAGGTGGAGGGGGAACTGGGATGGTGGAAACTTGACTCCTAGAGTTTTCCCGCCAGCATCTCTTGTCATTTTTCCTTGGCAGGTAAAAACCCAAGCAGGAACTCAGGGTTTCAGTCTTATTTCCTTTTATTCAAAATTACGGCCAGAAAGTTGAATTGCTGAACCTTAAAAAAGTACAGGGAACAAATGGATCTTACTGAAAGGAGTTTTCTAATATGGGGGCGGTGAATATGAAGGTTTGTTATACAGTTCTGTTCCTGGAGGCTTGTGCTGTTGGTTCCAGACCTTGGTCACATGCATATTGAAGAATTGTTATATTTTCACAGATTATCTTGGTTTTTTCCTCTTTTCTGTTTTGCACAGTAGTAATTGCTACATTCCTTGCTTCCCGCCTTCTATTCCATCACGAATTAAATAAGCTCCCGATCTGAAGCGGGTTTTTATGTTTTTTGATACTTGTTTTGTTTTCTAGTGGTTGTATTTTAAAGGGAAGAACAAATAGTCTTCAATTTGAATTTTGGTCGGAGGGTTTTTTCTTTTGTATGAACAGAACGTTTTAAAACCTGAAAACACACCCAAACCTTAGGTCCTGGGGGAACACTTTTCTGTTTGTTAAAGAATCATGAAAAATGTAATAATCGTGTTGCTAGTTAAATTGGTGTGCTGGTATATTAAGAGAGCCAATGAAATACATTTTGGTTCTGTGGCTTCAAAGCCAAGAATGATTTTCAAAAAGTTTTGCTACCTAGGGAGTTTTTAAGTATTGCATTCAAAACTTTTAAAATTAGTTTGCTCATAATAAATATTTTAGTGTTTTGGAAAGAGACGATTATTTGGGGTATTTTTAGGTTTGTGAGTTTTAGTGTGAAAATAAAAATTATTGGGGGAAATAAAAGTTGTTTGTTCCTTAAAGGATTAGAATGTTGTTTCCCTTTGGAGCTTTGCTTGCTTTCAGTGCAAGCCATTGAAAATACAGAAATCAAGTCGTGATAATACTGCATATGTGATATTGACCAAAGCCTGCTTACATTTTTTGTAAAAGAAAGTAATACATATATGCTTGAGGGTTTTTTACAAATTATGTGGAAGAGTAATACTCAGTGTGGAACTTGATAAGGGTTATCTACCAGTTTGGGCTTGAATAAATCAAAACATTGCTTGGAGGATTACTTAATCTCCTAAAAATGATATCTTTCTAATAGTTGGTGAATATTATAGAAGATATGCCTAGGAACAGTAAGTGCCTTTCAGTAATTTGTCATAAAGCTATTCTTAATAACTATATTTTTAAGACCTGTAATACGCTCACACCCTTTAGTAATAGACAAGACTTTGAAACCAAAGCACTATGTATGTTAAATAACTGACATGTAAGAGATTAATTAAAACAGCATTTGCGGTCAAGTACAAGATTTTTCTGTATTTGAATAGATGTGTTCTATTTTAAAATGTTGCTCTCTAATTTCTCTTTAGAAATTTATATACTTGTTTATTTTGCTGGAAATACCACAGTTGTAGTCACATTTTTAAAAATACCTAATGCTAGAAGGATCTTGAGGACAAGATTAATTAGCATTATAGAAGATCTTAACATATGCAGGCTACTTTACCTTGTGCCAAGGGGAAAAGAAAACAGTACATCCAAAAGGAAAAAAAAATCATTTTCCTCATGGTGGAATCCAAAGAGAATATGACTACTAGTCACAAATGCAGGTTCTCGTCCTGTAGGATTCTTTGTTGTAAACTATCTGATATCTTGGGCAGGCTACTTTGAGATTAAATTTTTGCTTTTGAGAAACTTGAATATGGATGATTACAAAAGGTCCCTTACAGGCCCAGATTTTCAGGTCTCTGAATAACAACATAGTTTTTTAATGTGAAGGGGGCAAATAAATGGATGCAGGCTTCTAAATTTTAGAATCTTTTTTTTGTTATTGTTGTAGGACTTAAATTATAGGCTCAGATTCATTGGGAGAGAAAACCAAAACCTAGTGTCCTTTTTCTTTCATGTTTTAGCATTCTGTATTCTTTGAAGATGGGATGGTAAGGCTTAGTGCTTGGTGATTATGTAGATAAGAGAAGAAAACTTTAATATGCACAAACAAAGCAAATGCTTCACTTATAAATATTAATCCGGAATATTCAGTGGGTTGAGGTAACTAATGATATTCTGCTTTTATTTTCATGTATTTCACCACCAACTGAATTAAAGTATTCCAGGGAATCAAAAGCTAAACAAAATTTTTACCATTGTTTTATTTCTCTGTACGTAATAGTTAATATTTACTGTGGACTTTATACACTTATCCTTACAACTTTAATAAAGTGGACACAAGCAGTCTCTTACAGTTGAGGAAACTTATATCTGGCAGTAAGTGCTTGCCCAAGGTCAGTTTGACAGCAGCAGATCTAGGATTTCCAGATACCCTCAGGGCATAAACTCTCAACTACCATACTCTACTTCACCAAGGTTTTTACCAGGGGACATTAAGAACAAGACCTTAAATTTCAGTTCTAAGTTAGGCTTATGGAATATTTTGTGCTAAAAGACACTTTAAATTCCCTAAGAGGGACTCCAAAAAGTTGAAGATTAGTGCTTGCCTTCAGTATTACCTGCATGCTTGTTGAATGGTTAAGACATTTGTGAAAAGATAAGGAACCCAGGGCTATATGTAGCTTTCAGGCCTTCGTGGCAGAGAACATGAAAGCAAGGAGATTCACCTGCAAGGTGTGATCTGAGCTAGGTCTTGAAGTTCTAGTTAGAGAAAATGAGTACAGGTGTGAGAGCACTCTATACAAAACACCACTCAGGGAGAGAGTATAAATAATCTTGTTAGACACGGCAGGGACCTTGTCTTATTGAACTGAATCCTCCACTTAATTTAGGGCCTTGGTCCTGGGAGTTCTCAATAGATAACTTGTTTTAGTTGAATTGGATTTTAATTCCAGAGTTAAGAAAAAAACATAAGGATTGGGAAAGTTTCTTTAAGAAATCATTGTGAAATCTACCCAAATTATTTGATGCGATCTTAAAATAATTCACTGCATTTTAGAATTTCCCAGCTTGATAATGGTTTGTCACCAAATTAATTTATGTGTTTTGACTATTGGAAAACATTTGCCCTTGAAAACTGTTTAAAGTGCTAATAAAAATATCAGGCCTGTTATGGAATCATCAGCTTTCAGAGTTGGAAGGGACCTTACAGATCCTGTAACAGCTGAAAGTACTGTGTGGGCATTTATAATAATGTGTTATGGGAAGATTGAAGGCAGGAGGAGAAGGCGGCAACAAAGGATGAGATGGTTGGATAGCATCACTGACTCAGTGGACATGAGTTTGAGCAAACTCCAGGAAATAGTAAAGGACAGGGAAGCCTGGCATGCTGCAGTCCATGGCGTCTCAAAGATCAAACAACTGAGCAACTGAATGACAACAGTTATAACAGGAGAGGCTCTTCTGCTTGTGCTTGAAGAAAAGTAGGTTTAATCAGAAGAAATAGATTTGTAGAGATTTAAGAAGGTGATATCTGAGCATTTGCTAAGTACTTTGCCTGTTGATGGCAGTAATTTACATGATTTCACTTAATGTGATTTGGAGGGAGGTGTGGATGCAGGTACTGCTAACACATTATCAGCAATAGTTAGGTCTCATCACTGAAAAAGAGGAGAAAGGGACCTCATTGAGGAAACTGGGAAGAAGAAACCTGACTAAAAATGAGTTTTATTTACATGAACAATATTAAGACTGTCCCAAGTTGATTCATGACTAAGAGAAGTAATGAGAAAAGGTGAGATAGTGGTGGGGTGTGTATGAAATCTTTGAAAGGTAATTTGTTCATTGGGAGATGCAGTTTGCCAGTGGCCTTTAAATCTCTGTTGGAAGCAAGGGTAAACTTGTGTTTGTGTATTAGAAGTGTTGTGAAAACCACTCACTGTACAGTAGTACAGTACAGAGTATCTCTTTCTACCATTATTTCTGCCTCTCCGCATTGGATTTATTTAAGATGAGTAAGTTTACTTCTCAGGTAACTTTCAGTTCGGTAGAATAAGCCAAGTGTGTTCAGTTGCAGTCTCTGACTGTCTAGCTTATAACTTATTGTGCAGAGCCTTGGCACAGTTTCTAATGATGGTAGCACCAAAATATTTGAGTAAATGAGATGACACTGCCTGCAGGTTAATCCACCTGGGACTTCCATAGAAGTCTGCTTGTTACCAGCTTCCTCCTCTCCCACCTTAAAACTTATTTTTTCTTATTTTGTCTTGTTAATGTTACCATCCACCAAATGTCCCAGTTGATATCACCGTTTCTTCTTTGCTTTAGTTCCCTGATGAGTATTTCTCAAATTAGTCTCCTTATCTCAGGCCTCTTTTTAATGCAGTATGTTGGTAGTTCTTCCATTAGCATTTTCTTCCTAAATATCACAGCTGATCATTGCCTTCTGCATTGCCTCCCATAGATGAGATAAACTCCTAAGGGGTTGCCCACCTAAGCTGACTGAAATTACTCTCCCTCAAATTGATAACAATCTCCAGGTAACTTAGTGGGTGATTTCTTTGCTCTTTTATTTCGTATGTAAACACTGTTTACCATTTTTTCCTTCTTGAAATTTTCATATGTATAGGTGTCCCTCCCACAGGTTTGGGTTTGTTACCCTTTGTCTCAGTAAGAGGTTGTTAGTATCTATTTGGATAATTTTGGTAAGGTCTCCCAGGGACAGAGGAGCCTGGTAGGAGGCCGTCTACGAAGCGATTTAGCAGCAGCAGCAGCAAGGAGGCAGGGGTTTGTTTGCTTTAGAGTGGGTGTTGTCAGAAAGGGGCAATTCGATCACTTGACATCTTAATAAATGTTATAAGGAGGCATGGTAAAGCAGAGGAACAGCTATTGTAAAGCAGAAGTTGCAGTCACTCTTTTAGTTAGGAGGATGTTTGGTATTTTGTGTTGCTAAGTGAGGTTGCCTGAAATGGATGTTCTGTGTGATTATATATAGGAAAACAATATCCTTTCACTGTAAGATAATATCTGTTGATCTGTTTGGATTATTCATTTGGATATTATAATTGGAGTTTAGATATGAACCTCAGAACTACACTCCAGTTCCTGGACTGTAGAGGCTACTGGCCCCCCTTTCTCAGCATCTCTCCCTTCCCCCCAAATCTTCATTTTTTTGGCCAAGAGCAGATGAAACTGGTCTTCAGGGCAGTAATTCATGATGTTGACGGCTTCACTTTTGCTGGGATTTTGTTGATTAGGATCAGAGGAGTGGCCATTCAGTGTAGTCTGTAGTGGAACTAGGCTTGTTAATTCTCTCTCCCTCTGATGTAAGATGAGTGATTGCACCATCTAATGTGTGACGGTGGTTATTCAGTAACCTTAAGACTGGACAGGATGCATACCCGCTGTAACACCAAAATCCTGTGTTTTCCCTCCTATTTCTTTGTGCTTAACTCATCTGTTACTACCCCCATATCTAATCCATTTCAAAAGCCTGTTAATTTTTAATCTTGTAAATCTCAAATAGGGTTGTTTCTTGTTTTACAGTAGTTACTTGTCTAATATGTATTTCTTCTGGAAGACACATCATGACCTTCTTGTGTGCTATCAGGGACAGTAGATAGCGCTTCAGCACTGCACCCGGAGGGGTCATTCTAAACAGCAAAATTACCAACAAAAAGCACAGACATGCAAAAAAAAAAAAAAAATGGCACCAGATAGACTGAGAAGAGGGTGCTTGTTTACAGTGTGAGAGGCGAAATAAGGCAGACCATCACCTTGCGCATTGTCAGCTGGGAGTGTGTGCGGATGTGTGCTTTGGGTGCTGCAAATGTTTCGTGGTTCTTCACAAGTCTGCAAATGACATGAAAGCATTGGAGAGTTGATTTGGGGGTTACAACACATTTTACTTTGCTAATAATGAGAATTGGCTGTACGTCCGTTTTTCCATCTCCATTGACTGTCACAAGTCTAATTCCAGCTGCAGTAGCTCTCCTTACTGTTCTCCATTCAGTCTGCTAAATGAAGGTTGATTCTCTTCAAACTACTTTCCATAGTGTAACTAGAGTAATACTTAGAAAATGTTAATCTGATCATTCCACTTACTCTTCATCTCTACCTCAAATGCTTTTCGGTAGCTTCCCATCACTTTTATAATAAAGACTAGAATCTTAGTAAGGTCTTCAAATCTCTTTAATCTTTTGGCCCTTGCTTACTTGGTTATAACCTCCCCACTCTCCACACACAGTTCCTGTTCATGTTTAGGATCTCAGTCTTTTCTGATATACAACTTTCTTTCCAGTCTAGCTCATGTTATTTTGTTATCCCATTGTCTTTGTATCATGTTCCTTTCCTTCATAGCATTTATCTCAGTTCATAACTACATATGATGTAAGTACTCATATATGTAGTTTAAAAAAATTATTATGCCTCAATTAGATTGTTATGTAAGCTTCTAGGTAGCAGGAAGCACCTGTGTTTGCTTTTGCTAGCCCTTGTAGGTGTATGCTGGCACCTAGCATAGTACCTGACAAATAAAAGGTTCTCAGGACATAGTGAATGAGTATATACAACCTTTCCCATCTTAACCTCAGCCTGTGTTTCCATCTTCCCGTTAGGTTTCCCTGGGTCTCACACACTGAATTGCTTCTCACTCTGGGGTGCTATGCTCCTCCCCAGCACCACCGCCATGCACACAGATTTAAAATCCCAAACCAGTTTTCTCCATGGAAACCCCTCTCAAACCTTTGAAATCCAAACTGTCAATTCTTTGGTGTGGTCATTGCCACACACCCTTGAGTATTTTTAAAAGTTTGTGTGAGATTTGTCCAATTTACCTGTTTGTCTGCCATGTGAGATGAAAAGTTCAGAGGAGGGACTGGGTCTGAGTTTATCATTTCAGCCCTTAGTGCCATAGCTAAAGCAATAAATGTGTAAAAGACATTTTACAAATTTGCTTCTCAGTCTGCCATGGATAGCTTTCAAACTGGTCAAACAACTTCTTTTTAAGATTTATAGTGCAAACTTTTTAACACATTAACAGAGGGAACTTTCTGGTTTCAGGGTCACAATTAAAAAGTAATTCTTACTATTGCAGTCTAGTTTTCTGATTTTTAAAAATATTATCTATTGGCTAATTTTGCTGATGCTCATTTCAGCTTTTAAAAATGTTTAACTAGATTTTTGAAATCAATAAACTTCTTTATTAGAAGTATAAGTTCTTTGAGGATCCTTTGCTCATAATCCAACCTTTGTAGCATAACAGGCAGTGAATAAATAAATGGTAAATAAAGGAAGGCATCTTTGTACCAGTAGTTTCTTCAGAACTATAAAATAACTTTTTATTGGGATGATATGCTTTTTTAAATTCAAATTGATGATCCCTGTGTTTTCTCTTCAACCATATGATTAACATTTCGGAGATCCTTAGGGGTTCCTAACTGATATGCCTGTCTAATGGATTTTATCCAAGTAAAATAATTGGTGAAGATGCTTTTCATGCTTTATGTGTAGAAGTGTGTGCATGGTTCTATTCAGTTGATTTTTTCTTTTTAACTTTCTGGACTCTTACGTGATTTTAAATTCATTTTTTTTTTTCATCATGTAAAATGGGAAGGGGCTTCCAGTTAGGAGAACTGTGTTAATTTTAAAAGGCACAGGCTTAATTTACCTCTGTTATCCCAATTTGACCATATGCTTTTCTTTTTAAGCAGTTTCACAAGACTTGATAAGAATTATGCTTGTGTGTAGTTTAAAACTTTGTCCTTTGGCAGTTGGTTCGTAAGGAAAGGAGGCTAGATGTCTGGTGGAACAGCTTTCTGCTTCAAAACATCCTTTTGAAAATACACTTGATTCTGGTGGTGGGAGTTGGGATGGAGGTGAGAGTTTGCATTTTGTAGTTTTCCCAGTGGTTTGTAATATGAGCTGCCCAATCTGACACTACAGCATTACACAGGAAGGTATTCTTAATGTTAAAGACTTCCTAGATAAAATTCAAGTCACACGCAAAGTAAAAGTAAAGAGGCACTTTTCTTCCCCTAAAAGCCTTGATGCAATTATAGTTGACCCCAGAACTATGGGCCTGAACTACACGGGTCCACTTAACATGGGAAAATTTTTCATTAAATGCATACCACATATGCTACATGATCTGGATTAGTTGAATCTGCAGGTGGAGAACTGTGCAGATGTGGATGTTGACTGTAAAGTTACACATGGATTTTTGATGAGATGTGGAGGGCTGTGGCGGGGGGCGCGGTACATCGGGAGGATTGAAGCCTGTAATGCCCACATTGCTCAAGGGTCAGCTTTATTAGACTGAATGAGTGTTCATTGAAGGTCCTGTCAGTAAATTTGAAATCAAGGCTAACCTGAGGAAAATAAAGCCAATGATACCTTTTTTAAAAGAGTACATCAGGACTTAGATACAAGTGATAGCATTGGATTTGAAAACTGATTTTTATTAATGCTTAAAAATTTTAATTACTGACAAATTTTAATCTTATTAGGTTTATGGCTACAAATGATTTGATGACAGAACTGCAGAAAGATTCCATCAAGTTGGATGATGATAGTGAAAGAAAGGTAGTGAAAATGATTTTGAAGTTACTGGAAGATAAAAATGGAGAGGTACAGAATTTAGCTGTCAAATGGTAAGTTGTTTTTTACTTGCTTCCTACCACCTCAACTTTTAAAAAGTTCAGTATGGTAACTGGTAAATTTTCTTAGTTTTGTTCTGTGTCTTTGTGGAGTGTTTTAGACTTTGCGGGTAACTTGACTTAGCATTTGTACTTGGTACGTAGACACATATCCTTATATGTAGTTTCTATATTGCAAACTTTTTAACACATTAACAGAGGGAACTTTCTGGTTTCAGGGTCACAATTAAAAAGTATACAATAGTATTTATATCTTACGAAACTTTAGAAAGAGTAGTTCTCTTACTTATTCGGCCAGATTTTTTTAGCTAGGTTAAAAGGCCTACTTATTGTATATTCCAAGGCGGGGTGAAGTTTAAGAACCAATGATAAGGGAAGTAAAAAATAATAAGACTTAGTAAAGGATAGCAGCAGTTAAAACTATAGGTCACTTAACACTGATGATATAATAGTTACAAAGAATTCCCGTTACCTTGGAGAATGGTGCATTGAGAGTATCTTTTAGAGGTGATATTGACAGCTGGGGAGAGAATTTGAGTTCTTGGTAAATTGTATTAATGCACCTTTTAAATTTATGCATATCAAATATTAGAGATCCTTAAAAATTTACATGGTAAGTTATTGGTAAGTACAACCTTTAGCTTCCTATAAAGTTAAATTATAGAATTTAATCTCATTTTGTATGACATAATATTTGGTATTGATTTAAATAGCATTCTCATTGTTACTTTTGAATTTTCTTATAAAGGCTTTAAATTTATTTTAGGCTAAGGATTTACGCATCTGTAAAAACAGGCAAAGTGTGAGAAATCATTGGTCAGCATAGATTTTTCTAGATATGTAATACAGCTTTCTTTAACTCGTAACATTTGCAAGTTTAAAATAAAATGGGTCTTCAAAAAAAAATAAGTTGCAGAATAGAGCCAGTGGGTCTGGTTTTACTTCAGTAGTTATTTCATCTTTTGTTTTGATATATGCTTATTAATTAACAAACAAAATTTTGTCTAACATATGTGCTGAGCAATTACTAGCCTTTAAAAATGATAATAAAAAGTAGGTTTTGTCCCAGATTGAGAGATACACAGATCTTGATTCACTTGAGTATGAATCTTGTTAGAAACCTGAGCTTTTGGTGATCTCTTATACTTAAAATTTAACAGGTTGGGGGGGAAATGACATATATTTAGTAATATAAGAAAGAAATTAAGATATAAACAAAAGTAATATATTAGGAGATAAAACTCAAGAACTGATTCTAGGAGGAGGGAAAGTCCTAATAGATAAATTACTAAGTAGCTTTATCAAGAAGTTGAAAAATTTATCAAAGAACTCATCACCCAAAAGAAACTCCTGCCCAAAAATCTTTGCATACTCTTTTGAAACTTCAAACAGCAGATAATTCCAGTACAGATAGTTCTAGAATTATTTCAGAACATAAAGTATTAAAACCTTTTAAACAAAATACTGATAACAAATTCTGACTAAATATAACACTAAAAGAGGAGATTACACATCAGTTTCATTTAAATGTTCAAAATAAAATCAGTAGTATATTAAGTGCAGTTTACCATGACCAAGTGAATTTCATCCTGAGTATAAGGACAATTTAATATTATGTGCTTTATTAATACTTTTATTTCATCATATTAATAGATCGGGGGAAAAAACTATCTTGTTAGTTGTCAAGGTACTGATGAGACTCAACTTGTGTTCTTCATTTAAAAGAAAAAAATAAAATCCAACACCTAGACTGCTTAATATAATTAGAGGGATGAAATTCTTTCTGAAAACTGGCATCATATTTGATGTCAGGGTGAAGAACAGGTCAGAGATGCTTTATATCATTAAAGTGAATTCATCACTTGTTTCAAGTAAAGCATAACAAGAAATCCATAGGTCCTTTTTTAAAAAGTGCACAAACACATTTATACCTCAACCCAAAAGCCAGTAAATTACCAGATACTTTCACGCTAAAGGCAGGAACACGAGTGTCTCTCTATCTTCATTAGATTTCTTTTGAAGGCATTAACTACTGTAAGACAAGGGGGAGAAAACTAAGACATAAAAGAATTTAAAAGGTCATAGGCAAAAACAAGTCAATCAAGAAAAGAGAATAAAAAATTTAGTGAGGGAGTGTGCTGTAAAATTAATGAACAAAAATCAGCCTTCATATAAGCAAATAAAACAGAAGATATGGAAGCAAATGTCCATTTATTACGCAACAGAAAGACAAAATGCCTAGCAATAAATGTAACAGATGTTACAGTGGTGACTTTGGGTGAGGATATTGTGTGGTTTAAAGTAAGTGTATAATTTTATCTTTTAAAAAACTTTTATAGGAGAAAAACTTTAAAATACTCTTGACCAATAGCAAAAATGTACTTGTGAACAAATGGCAAGACATCTCAGGTCCCTGGATAGAATAACTCAACAGAGTTATTAGTTCTGGGTTATTTTAATGCTAACTTAACTCGAAAAATCAGTAAGTTTTTCCCACAAGCTAGACAAGTTGATTTTAAAGGGCATTTTGGTATGAAGAGCAAAGAAGGGCAGGATATTTGCTTGATAGACCACAAAAGCCCTGAAAATCACTGGACTTGGAGATGTGTTGGTTAACCCTGCTTGATATGGAAACATACTATTATGTTTATCTAATGGATGAAAGCAGTGAGGTAGTGACACAGTAATAGAATAGCAGTGGGAAGTAGGGTGGAAACTACACGATGCAGTTGGCGGCATCATGAGAAAAGTTGAACCTTGTGAAAAAAACACTGGATTACCATTTGGAAAACATAAAATTGTATCCTTACCTCATAACTTCTTACTAGATGTCAACATTGTTCACCTTAACTTGGTTTTATTTTGGATATATTAGTGTTTTGTGACTTTTTGCTGCTGATTAGTAGTTCATTGATATCTTTTTAGGGTTTGGCTGTTGTGCATAAAGGTAGAGGGAACGTTATTGTATGAATCTCAGGACATGTGTCTTTATTTCTTAGGAAGAATGAAATTGCTGTTGTCTATTTGGTGGCACTAGTGGTAAAGAACCTACCTGCTAATGCAGGAGACGTAACAGACGCGGGTTCAGTCCCTGCGTGGGGGAAAATCCCGTGGAGGAGGAAGTGGCAGCCCACTCCAGTAGCCTGGAGAATCCCATGGACATAGGAGCCTGACAGGCCATAGTCCGTTGGGTTGCAAAGAGTCGAACGTGACTGAAGCGACTTAGCATGCTTGAACTTTTAGATTTTTAAGAAACTGATAATTGTTTTCCAAAGGATTTGTACCATTTTACATGAAAGTACAGTTGTTCCACGTTATCAACGGTTGGTAATGGCTACGACTCTCAGCATTGCAGATGGTTTCCCTCCCATGGATGAAACCTGTGCCCCCTGCAGTGGAAGCATGGAGTCCTAACTGCTGGGTTGCCAGAAGTCCTGGTTATGTTGCTCTTTATCTCTTCCAGTTGGTGTATAGGTGGAGTTTTAATTTCCATTTCTCTGAATGACTACTGATGTTTAATGCTGTTTTGTTTGTTTATTGCCATTTATTTTTTTGTGGACTTTCCCCACTTTTTAAAATTGAGGTTGTCTTTTTATTGCTGAATTGTAGTTCATTTATTTTGGGTATATGTCCTTTTGCGCATATATGTTTTATAAGTATTTTCTCACAATTTGATCTTAAAATTTTAATTTACTTTAAAATTTAGTTTGACTTAATTTATAAATTCATTTCAGCTTTTATGGTTATTGCTTTCTGTGTTCTTAGAAATCTGTTTATATTATGTTGTAAAGATTCTCCCTTGTTTTCTAAAAGCTTTATAGTTTCAGCTTTTATTTTTAGTCCTGTGATCTATCTAGAATTAATTTTTATGAAGTAGAAATTGAAGTTATGTGGTTTTTTTTTTTTTTCCATATGGATATCCAGTTGTTGAAGCACCATTTATTGAAAGCATCTTCCTTTCTGTGCTGTCAGTTTTGGCATCTCCGTTAAAAGTCAATTGACTATAAAAGTGTTAAGTCTATTTCCAGACTCTGTTATGTTCCACTGGTCTATTTGTCTATTCTAATGCCAATGCCATATTGTTTTGTTAGCGTAGCTCAGGCTTTTTCAGGCTTGGTGCTCTTCAGTTTCGGGGCCAGGTAATTCTTTGTTATGAGGAACTATCTTGTATGTTCCATGTATTGTTGGATATTTAGCAGTTTCTCAGCTTTTACCCACTATTTTTGCCAGTAGCATTCTTTCATCCCTCAGTGGGGGCAACCAAAAATGTCTCCAGACAGTGCCAAATTTTTGTTGAAGGGCAAAAATCTCCCTTGGTTGAGAAACACTGGTACAGATCTGTAGAAGTCTGAAGTAAGGTCATGTCAGTTTTCTAGCCTCATTTTTCTTTTCTCAAGAGTATTTTGAGTTTTTAAGTTCTTTGTATTTCATGTAAATTTTAGAATCAGGTTCTCAGGTTCTGTTTTAAAAATAAGCTTGCTCAAATTTTGGTTGAAATTGTGTTGAAGCTATAGAAATATTTGAAGAGGATCAGCAATTACAATAATACTAGATCTTTTAACCGTTAACTGCAGTATCTCATAATTATTTCAGTACTTTCTGTTCATTCCTTGGGATATTCTACCTTAACAATTGTTGTCAGTGAATATCTCCTTCTTTTAATCCTGATTTTGGTAATTTGTTTTCTCTCTTTTCCCCTCAATTCATTTAATCAAGGATTTACCATATTTACTAATCTTATCAAAGAACTGACTTCAAGGTTTGTTCATTTTCCCTATTGTGTGTTGCCTTATTTTACTGATTGCTGCTGCTGCTTCTTTTTTTTTTTTTACTGTTTTTCTTTCCGCTCATTTTTTCCTTTCCTAATTCTTAAACATTTAAAGGTATATTTTCTCCAAGTAGTTTGTGATTATTTTTTTTTATCATTCAGTTTGAAGCATTTTTAATCTCCATTGTGATTATTCTTTGATTTACCAGTTATTTAGAAGCAATTTCCAAATATTTATCTGGATGTTTATTTTTAATGGTTTCTGACTTAATTGCATATGATCAGAGAATCATACTCTTTAAGATTTCAGAGAGGTTTATTTTGTTTGTTTTGGTTTGTATTGTTCTGTCTACTCATTGAGATTGGTTTTATGATTCATCATATGATAGCTCAGTTGGTAAAGAATTTGCGTGCAAAGTAGGAGACTGTGGTTCGATTCCTGGGTAGGAAGATCCCCTGGAGAAGGGATAGGCTACGCACTCCAGTATTCTGGCCTGGAGAATTCCATGAACTGTATAGTCCATCGGGTCACAAAGAGTTGGACATGACTGAGTGACTTTCACTGTGGTGGATGCTCCCTGTGTATATGTGAAAGTGTTTTCTACAGAAGTTGAATATGGTATATTATAAATGTCAGGTCAAGGTAGTGTTGTTCAGATTTATATATCCTTTGTGATTTTTTTTTCTTGATATTAAATACTGAGAGGAGTGTTAAAAATTTCAGCTATCATTGTTTATCTGTTTTTCTCTTTAATAATGGCAATTTTTGCTTCATGTATTTTAAAGCTGTATGATTAGAGGCATACATATTTATAATTATGTCTTCCTGATGTTTGATGTGTTTATGAGTAAAAATGTTTCTTTTTAAATACACTGTATCTTGGGATATATTTTTTCTTATGTTAATATAGCTGCCCCAGTTTTGTTTTTAAATTAGTATTTGCATAGTGCATCTTTTTTCTATTACTTTCAGCTTTTAATCTGTTTTTATTTTTAAATTATGTGTCTTGTAGACAGCAGATGGTTAAGTCTTGCTTTTTTTCCTTCTATTCAGTTTCATAATTTCTTCCCTTTGATGGCATTGTTTTTTTAGTTCATTGTTTATTGTAAATATTGATGTAGGAAGCTTTCAGCGTGCCATTTTGCCCTTTTTCTATTTGTTTCTTTTGTTGTTGGTTTTTATTTATTTTTGCAAATCCATTTTTATTTTTTTGGCTGCTCTGGGCCTTCATTGCTGTGAGAGGGCTTTCTCTAGTTGTGGTAAGTAGGGGCTACTCTAGTTGTGGTACACAGGTTTCTCACTGAGGGTGGGTTCTCTTGTTGCAGAGCTCAGGCTCAGTAGTTGTGGCACATGGGCTTAGTTGCCCCATGGCATGTGGAATCTTCCTGGAGCAGGGATTGAACCCATGTCCCCTGCATTGGCAGGCAGAGTCTTAACCACTGGACCAACAGAGAAATCCCTGTTGGTATTTTTATACCTTTTTTGGGACAACAGTTCTCAAAGTTTTTATATACCTTTTTTATACCATTTTTTAACACCTTTTTTGGGGCAACAGTTCTCAAAGTTTGAATTGGGGTCCCTGAAAAGTGACCCTGAAAGTTTAAAACTAATATGAGTAATGACTAAGTCAGGCAATTCTTTTGACTTCTCATCTCTTTAGTGCATATTGTATTCATTCTAGCATCTGATCCTTCCATTTGAAATGCTCTTTTTTCTAACTATATCCCGTAAATGCAAGTACCTAAAATTTGTTTAAGTGCGGTCTCCTGTCTGTAAATAAATACTAACTTTGCATTTAAAAGTTATCTTTTTTTTTTTTCAGTTGCACAGAGTAGTGAATGCCTTCAGTTAATTTCTAAAATAGTTATGTGAGTTCCTTGCCTCGCCAACCATATGGTAAATTTTTGAAGATCAGGGCCATACTTTTGTTATTCAGTACAGTCTTGAGTACAGTGGCTCTTCAGTGGATAGTCATGTCCCAAGTATTACCTATGTGCTAAATTCTGTGGGAAGGACACAGGAGGAGAGCTTGCCTTTATCCTCAACCAGTGGACTTACATGCAGTGCTAAAATAATAGCAGTATGAGATACTAATATGAAAGGCATATTCAAGATGCTTTGGAAGCATGGAGAGGTTCTGACTTGTTTGGTTTCTGCAACTATTACTTGATGCTTAAAACAAGAAAATAAAAGATATAAATTCTTGGACTTATGAATTGAATGAAGTTGGTGTTAGATGGTAGGAAGAGAGGATCACAGTTGGCAAAATGTGATATGTTGGGTGGAATTTCTATTGCAGGTAAAACATGGGATTCTTGTTAGGAACAGACTGCTAATTAGCTTTTTTATTATTACAAGATGTGTATTTGAAGGGTTTGCCAAGGGTGGGGGTCAGGTGAAAGCATCTTGAATTTCATGATACTGTGAAGAAAATAAATGGGAAGAAATTGGAAACTGCAAGAAGCTTATTAACCAAGAATTTTTTATACTCTTTTTTGTATATTTGTTTTCTCTCTTTCTGTTTTTTTATCTAGGTTAAATTTTTTTTTTTCTTTTTGTGTTACAGTCTTGGCCCTTTAGTGAGTAAAGTGAAAGAATACCAAGTAGAGACAATTGTAGATACCCTCTGCACTAACATGCTTTCTGATAAAGAACAACTTCGAGATATTTCGAGTATTGGCCTCAAAACAGTAATTGGAGAACTTCCTCCAGCTTCCAGTGGTAAGCAAGAGTGTGTTTTCCTTCTGTTTCCCTTTTAAAAATGGAAGTGTTTCTCTAATTTTTTTTTTTCTCCTGGTCACAGAGAGAGAAAGATGTATTTACCCCTGAAGATCTTGTAAACATCCCTTCGAACAGTGAAGGGAAAAAAGTCTAGAGTCTTATTTTTGCTTAAAAACAAATTCAGTTATTTTGATTGAATTTAAGTATTTCTTTGGAGTGCCAGTTCTGAAAAATTTTGATGTTGAAACTTGATTTTATATCATTACATGTGCAGTGACTTGCAGAAAAGAGCTAAACCAGTGTATGCATGAGAGAAAAGATAACCAAAATCATGAGTTATTTTGATTAGCTTTCCATTTTCAGTATTAATTTTGCTTTGCATTAGAATTTATGGTGTAAAACTTAACACTATTAAGATAGCTATGAAAGATTTCAGTTTACTAGTATCTTTAGTTCAGGCTAAGCCTTTTATAACTACTTACAATTTTAAAAAGTTTAAAACAGTTACAGTTAATGAATTTGTCAAGTAATTAGCTTTTGATCTCCAATAGAAATTTTTATGTAAGTTTTAGAATTGGTCTTCACTACTAAGCTATTGGCTTAAATTAACAGTCTAAAGTTACTGTCTCATCTGCAAATGGAGTGCAATTACTATTCCATGGAAAGATGTATATTGGTAAAAATGTAGTCTTAGTATGTAGTTTTCATTCATTTACTTAATATTTATTAATCACTGTGCTAACTATCATGCTAGATGATGCATGTGTACTGTTTCACTTTGTCCAAACATCAATCATGTGAGAGGTCTTAATAATGTAGATTGTTGATAAAGAGAATTCAAATTCAGGGAGATTAGGTCAGTTCATCCAAAGTTTTGATTACCTTGTTGGGTGAAGAAGATTCATACCCATTATTTTCTGTATCATGTCATTGTTACTTTACCCTTACTGAATTAGTTACTTCAAAAACATTTCACCAACTCTGAGCATGTTATTTATAATTGTATTCAGTTCAGTTGCTCAGTCAAGTCCGACTCTTTGTGATCTCATGGACTGCAGCATGCCAGGCTTCCTTTCCATCACCAACTCCTGAAGCTTGCTGAAACTCATGTCCATCGATTTGGTGATGCCATCCAACCATCTCATCCTCTGTTGTCCTCTTCTCCTCCTGCCTTCAGTCTTTCCCAGCATCAGGGTTTTTCCATTGAGTAAGTTCTTTTCATCAGGTGGCCAAAGTCTGGAGTTTCAGCTTCAGCATCAGTCCTTCTAATGAATATTCAGGACTGATTTCCTTTAAGATTGACTGGTTTGATCTCCTTGCAGTCCAAGGGACTCTCGTGTCTTCTCCAACCCCACAGTTTAAAAGCATCAATTCTTTGGCGGTCAGCTTTCTTCATACTTCCAACTCTTACATCCATACATGACGACTGGAAAAACCAAAGATTTGGCTAGACGGACCTTTGTTGGCAAAGTAATGTCTCTGCTTTTTAATATGCTGTCTAGGTTGGTCATAACTTTTCTTCCAAGGAGCAAGTGTCCTTTTATTAGTTATAATTGTCCTCATTTTTTCCCTCTCATTAAATAAAACATGTTTGTTTTTAGCTGATTTCTGGCTCTAACAGGAATTCTGTTAACCATGCAGATTTTTACTTTCACAATTTCTTTTTCCTTTTTTTCCTCTCTCTGGTCAGTAACAATACAGATCTACTTTAAAATATTAATAACCTTTATTGATGAGTCCCCAGGAACAACATTTCTACTTAGATTGGAAAGGATCTCATTAGATTACTACTAAAGATGACTCAAGTAGAGAAAAATGTTATATGCTTTCCAGTTTAGAGGTGTAAACATTACAGCTGCTAATAGCTCCATAGCCAGCATTCCCACTGGTGCACAGAAATAGTTGTGCAGTATGAGTTTACTGAATTGATATTGTTTTCCCTGTTTCATGCACTCTTCTGCAGTTATCTCCAATTCTTGTTTATGTCTAATAACTTATTTTATTGAAAAACAGTCTATTTTGAAACATTTTTCTGATATGGATCTCTTGAGTCAGTTTTTAAATCAAGTTTAGAGTTGCTGAGTATTTAATAACTAGAATGAATTTAAGGTGGAATTCAACATACTTGCCTAGAAATTATTATGGTTCCTTTTTCGTGCAGGCTCTGCATTAGCTGCTAATGTATGTAAAAAGATTACTGGGCGTCTTACCAGTGCAATAGCAAAGCAGGAAGATGTCTCTGTTCAGCTAGAAGCCTTGGATATTATGGCTGATATGTTAAGCAGGTAAACATGACTGTGGTTTCTATTACTTATATACAGATATTTGCATTTATTAACACTTTCTGATAAATATAAAACTTGGTCAAATTATTAATATTTAAATTGTTTTATAAATGTGTGGTGAGGGGTGAGGGAAGAAAAAAGCTAATTATACTTATGTAATATTACATAGCAAGCATATTTTTTGTAGCTTGAAAAATAATAAAATTTGTAATTTAAATATTTCAGCACAGTTTTTATATTTTGTTTTACCCTTTATTTTCTTGAATATAGTCATCATTATTTGTGGCTAATTCACTTGAACTTGAAAATAATCAAGTGCCTTCATGTGGTACAAATACACAGTAAAAGCGAAGAGCTATCCTAGCACACAAAAAGCTTATACTTCACTATAGGAGATAAGACAAATGGCTGTAATGTAAGGCAGAGCTGGACTAAATATTAACGCAGAGTACAGTGTATTTTGACATTTAAAATGGAAGGAGCCACGAAAGTTTGTTATGGAAACCACATCTGGATTGAGTTTTGCAAAGTGGTTAGAGCACAGGTATATGTGCTTAAGGATAAAATATATCAGAATATATGAGTAGTCTTGAGTTGGGAAGCATTATTATTCCAGAACATAGAATGAATAGAAGGTAGTCAGAGGTCATTCTGATTGATTGGAGTCTTATCAATTTGATAAGTAGTGAAAATTCAGTTAGACCTTTTGTCCTGTGTGTGACTTGATCACTAGCACTGTACTGGCCAGGACACAGATATTTGACTGCTGTTGAGTCATTGAACTGCACATGTGAAATGATTTGAGAGAGAGAGGAGTTGAACCAACACAGTGGTTGAAACTGAGTGTATAGATTTGTAGAGAAAAGACAATAGGGAAAAGTAATCAAGAGATGGTCAGAGGGCGGAAATTGTAGTAGTTCTTGGACATCTTGAATTTATTTGTTTCCTTCTTATTTTATTTTAAGGCAAGGAGGACTTCTTGTTAATTTCCATCCTTCAATTCTGACCTGTCTGCTCCCCCAGTTGACCAGCCCTAGACTTGCAGTGAGGAAAAGAACCATTATTGCTCTTGGCCATCTGGTTATGAGCTGTGGAAATATAGTTTTTGTCGATCTTATTGAACATCTGTTGTCAGAGTTGTCCAAAAATGATTCCATGTCAACCACAAGAACCTACATACAATGTATTGCTGCTATTAGTAGGCAAGCTGGTCATAGAATAGGTAAGAAATATTTATATGATTAAAATTTTTCTTTAAAACATATTAATGAATATTTATAAGAACTAATATGCTTTTCTTAGGTGAATACCTTGAGAAGATAATTCCTTTGGTGGTAAAATTTTGTAATGTAGATGACGATGAATTAAGAGAGTACTGCATTCAAGCCTTTGAATCATTTGTGAGAAGGCAAGTTTTTAAGATCTCTATTTTTCAAATAAAATTTTTTCTTAAGAATAGAATAATAATGAAGATCTAGATTTGGTGGGTGAGGAAGAATGGATTATTTTATTCACAGCTGGATTAAATTTTGGATTTCAGATGTTTTAATTAAGTTTTAAATAATAAGTGATAACAATACAGTATTTGAAGTGAATATCATCTTAATTTTAAAATGCGGTTGTCACATTTATTTTGAAATGTTTCCCCTTACTGTGAGAACTTAAAGAACTTGGGAAAAGTATATATAATTGTCTTTCAGATGTCTTACTGTGGTTTACCAGAACAAATTAATTATCTGGTCAGAAATATATACTAGTGAATTTTGTATCTCTTCAACAATTTTTGAGATCTGTTACGTCCATTTTGCTAGGGCAGTGATTCTCAGTTTGAAAACCTTGGTTCTAATAATAACTGCATTTATGTGTGAGAAGATCATACTGGCTAAGTAGCGAGATTGTTGGGTTTTTTCCCCTACTCCTGGCTAGAATTGACAGCATTGTAGCACAGTGTTTTGTGACTTGACTGTTGCTATTTGTAGTAATAGTAAGCAGTTTGCACTCATGGTTTTTGATAAGTAGCTTTATAGTCATATAAAATTGCTAAAAACTGTGGGGTTCATTTCTGTCCTTTTAATTGAGAAATACTTACTCTTGGGCATTTATTATATGTTCTGTCTTCTGAACATTAAAGTTATAAGACTAAACCTAAATTAATGTACCCTACCATTTTCACCAGTAATGCTAGTTACTGCAGAATACATTTATTTGGCCTTTGTGTTACAGTTGTATGTTGAAAAGATAGACTGTGTACAAATCTTTCTTTGCATGTCCCCACACTAACCATGTCATACCATTTATTATAAGAATCATCCTGACTTCAAAGGTGTTACAATGGTGGTGGTAGGAGGGAAGAGTTCATCTTAAAATTGATTAAAAAAGAGTAATTTGAAAAGTAAATCTCTTTTAAAACATGAAGTCAGTGAGAGGGAAAGATGAAGGATCTTAGGTGTTGAAAAGGCTGGAGACCACTTTTCCGATGTTACATTAAAGGGAAGACAGAATCTGGTAATAAAGTTGACAGATACTGAATCAAGAAGATAAGTACAATTATTCAAGGTAGCTTTTGTTTTTTCTACAGATGTCCTAAGGAAGTGTATCCCCATGTTACTACCATTATAAATATATGTCTTAAGTATCTTACTTACGATCCTAATTATAATTATGATGATGAAGATGAAGATGAAAATGCCATGGATGCAGACGGTGGTGATGATGACGACCAAGGTATTTCAAATTAAGTAGGATTTGTTATATTTTCACGAAAGAACTAATTATAGATGGAGATGATTCTTAGCCCCAAAATGTACTGTTTGTTTGCTTGCTTATAATAGTGAAAGTGGAAATTACCACAATATTCAACAGGAGCAAGTTGATTTAATTATGGGGCATCCAGGTATTGAACTGTATGCAATATTTTCAAAATCATGTTCTAAGTAAACATTTCTTAAAGCAGTTAATAAGTTGAATGAAAAGTAGATAGCAAAATTACTCTGTCCCAATTTAATTTTTTAAAATAAGCTGAAAAAAAATGTTACTGTTTTTCTCTTGGAAAGCACTTATCAGTGATTACACAGTGTTTTTGTAAGGAGGGAAATGAATCTTATTTTTAAAATTGTACCTATAGATATCTATAACATATTCCTAGCAGTTTGGTTTGTTTTATACATAGTTACTTTTAATGAGAAATTTTAAGTATTATTTGAGGCTCCACTTAACTTTCATGAATAATCCAAGTATTTCTGAGGTTCCTGAGATTGATGTCGTTGTGCTGAGATTTGTGGTATTTACTGTGGAAAGGGGTAACACTTCAAGGGCACAAGGTTGCTCATGTGTAGTTGTCTCTTTTCTGTTAAAAGAACCATAATAGTAATGTTTAAATAAGTTACTGGGTATATGTGTTGGTGGATTTCCTGTTAATTATACTTTTAAGTTTGATTCTTTGAATGAATTTAGGTAATGCCTTTGCTCTAAAGTCTGTAATTTCATCCATCTTAAAAAAAAAAAGATACAAAAACGCTCTCTTAATCTCATTTTAGACTCTTAACAGATACTGCTCAGTTTCTCTGCACTATAACAGAACTCCTCAAAAGAATAAATGCTCTCCAACTCCTTTTTCCCCCTTTTCTTTTGAATCCAGTCTTGCAGTGATTGCTAGTGACCTCAGATGTTTGACTCTGCTTGTTCCTCAGTTTTCAGCAGCATTTCTTTATTTAACTGCCACAATATCACATTCTCCTGGTTTTAGTCCTGTCTTTGTGATTACTCCTTCTCTGTCCCTATGCTGATTCCTCTTCATCACCCTGATCACTCAACTGTGGAGTATTTCTGAGCTTAGTTCTTGACTTCTCTGTTATGTTTTTATAATCTTGTTGATCTCATCTAGTCTTTTGGCTTTAATATCAGTATGCTGAAAACCCAAACTTTATCCCAGATCTTTCCTGTTAATTCTAGGTTCATATATGCAAAACTGCTTAATTGATATACTGCCTAGATGTCCAGAATATCTTCCCACCCTTCCTCCACTGTTGGTTATTAACTTGTTTCTTGTTTAGACTTCTCTATCTCAGAATAGCACCTCTATTCTCCTTAGTTTCTCAGGCCAAAAACTTTGGAGTTATACCTGATCACTTTTTACATACCTCCCTCATCCAGTCTCCCATCTCAGGACTTTCCCATACTGCATACTCTTATTTCCCTTTTTATTATTCTTACTTTCTTCATTACACCTAATCATTTTCTGATGCCTAATATTTTTTTATCGTAGTGTTATTGTAACTTATATAGCCATAATTTTAGTTACTAGGCTATTTAATTTTTATAACTTTTTCAATAAAGTATATTTCTATAAAGTTATTCCCATAGTTTGGTTGCCATTGGAAATTTTTCTTTTACTTATTTGCTTTAAATAGTCTACTTGATAGTGCCCTGTAATTTTTCTTCAAATCAGATGCCTTGATTTAGCAGTATTTGGTATAAGAGAGACGGAATTGTTAATACTTAAGCTTAGAATATTGTTTTATTTTATTATTTTTTAGAATATTGTTTTAATGTTTAGCAAGAGTTTGGAGAAGCTAGTGCTCTATTCTGTGGACAGAATTTTATTGTTGTAACTGAGAAAGTATAGCTTCTTTAAACTATATTAAGATAGTATTTTGATAAGTTGATAACAGATATGCATATTTGTTCCTAATAGCCCATCAAGAAACTTAATGGAAAGCCATGTAGCCACAAAGAAAGCTAATATCAGGATTCTTTTTTCTCCCCTGAAAAATTAGTTTCACAGTGTGATATGCCATTGGTGATCATTATTTTTATGGTTTATCTTATAAACTCCCCAGTTGTTTGATTTTCCTGTAGTGTCAAGTGAATCTTTTGAATTGAACTTCTATTCATATTATTTAAAAGGCGGGGACATTTACACATATTTGTAATCTGAAGATGTTTAATGTGTTAATAAATGATAGTTAAGAAGCAGCTCATTATCCATCAATGAGAAAATGTTTAACAAATTAAAAACACAATCAGATCATTTTTCTTTAGAGGTTTATGGGTAGATTTTTAAATAAACTCTGCTTCTGGTTTATGAACTAGCTCTTTTTAAACCTTGTCTCTGACTGTATATCTTAAAAGTTAGAAAATTATCTTAATTATGAGTATCAATTTATTTTCTGTATTAAACTTTTCATATGATTAATAGTCTGTTAACATTAAAACTTCTCTTTAGGGAGTGATGATGAATACAGTGACGATGATGACATGAGTTGGAAAGTGAGACGTGCAGCTGCTAAGTGCTTGGATGCTGTAGTTAGCACAAGGCATGAAATGCTTCCAGAATTCTACAAGACCGTCTCTCCTGCGCTGATATCCAGATTTAAAGAGCGTGAAGAGAATGTAAAAGCAGATGTATTTCATGCGTACCTTTCTCTTTTGAAGCAAACTCGTCCTGTGCAAAGTTGGCTGTGTGACCCTGACGCGATGGAACAGGGAGAAACACCTTTAACAATGCTTCAGAGTCAGGTCAGTTTAAAGTGTGGTTTTGAAAGTCCTGCTAGTAAATGTGATTTTTTTTAAATGGTGGTTTTGTATGGAAATAGGAGTTCCAGAATAGCTTTAGAGAAACATTTCTGGGATATGTTTGTATAATAGTTTATGGATCCTCATATAACATTACTTATAATTTATTCTGATTGAAGTTTTCTTGATTTTTCTTGGCTGAACAGTATTAATTTTAAGATTCAATAAAATATCTTTATCTTTGATGTATTAATGGAGAAATCTTAGGCAGTAGAATTGGACTACTTGTGTTCATAGCTTCTTTCTCTTGTAATTTAGAGAAATTAGGATTTGTGTATGTGTGTGTGTAGTCCTGGACAAGTTATTTAGACATTTTATTAAGCCTCAGTTTTCGCATTTGTAGTAATGGTTTACTTAAAACTGTCTACCCAAGGTGGAAATGATATGCTCTGTTTAAACATATGGTGAAGCCTGCCACACAGGCTTTATATGCCACATATTATTACTGACATTGGCTTTATATCCCACCTATTATTGATAAAATACATATTTTTTCACTTTAGCACATCTTTTTTAGAATCTAAATATTAGGTATTTATAGTCCCCATTTACTGAATATTTAATAATATTCACATTAGGCATTTTCCTATCTTACATGTAATCTCTAAAGCAGCCCCATGGGGTACATATATGTCCATTTTTATGGATTACAGAAGAGATCTTGAGAGAGACTAAACAGCTAAACCAGGAGAAGGGATGTACGTGTCATAGCTATCTTGTTTTAAGTAGTAAAAATTTTAAAAGACTGTGGCGAACTTAAAGGTGAACACTGAAGACAAATTGTAGAAGAAAAAGAAAGTGTATCCAAGACGTAAGGAATTGACTAAGTTTATAAAAAGCAGATAAAAATCACAAAAAATTCTGATGGTGCTATGATGAATTAATTAGATAGGTGTTTTCTTTTGCCTCTAGTTCTCACATCATTGTTCAATATGGTATGTGTCTGTATCCTGCTATCCTTAAGACTTATTAGCAAATACCCTATTTAGGTTTCACTAACATTAGAAAGTATAGAAGCGATGTCTTTGACTCATATTCCTGCTGCTTGTAACTACATTTGAAGTGAGGTTGATTTCATTTAAGAGCCAACGAAAAGCAAAAACAAGGGCCCATTTAATGGTTTCTTTTCCGTAATTTGTCTTTTTTCCTGTAATTGCTTATATGTGCTATTTAAGTTTATAAATTATGTTCCTAAAGTTTTGGTTGAAAATTATTATTTAGATTTCTATTTAGTCTTGTGCATTTCATAAGTAAAATTAATCAAGGAAGACTATTCTGTTGTTCTGTAGAAAGCTAATGATAGCTTTTCTCTATTTATCAGTATCAAGCAAATATAGTTACAAGAGAACATGCGTAGTAGATGCAACAAAGTTTATATCGAACAAATTGTTAGTGGTTAGCAGAATTAGGAATTTGACCAGAAAAATTCTTCCATTCATCCCCACCTCTTGTAATTTGTGTTAAGTGAACTGAGGAAGTACCAGTAACTGAACCAGCTAATGAGCACTTGATAATTACAGGTTCCAAACATTGTTAAAGCTCTGCACAAACAGATGAAAGAGAAAAGTGTGAAGACCCGACAGTGTTGTTTTAACATGTTAACTGAACTGGTAAATGTATTACCCGGGGCCCTAACACAACACATTCCTGTACTTGTACCAGGTATGCAAGAAATAGTAAATCACTTTTGGGATTTATTAAGACTTAGATAAGCTTAAATAATTGTTTTCTTGAGAAGGATGATTTGTGACAACTTAATTGGCACATGGAACTAACTTTTTAATAGGAACATTGAATATCTAAAGTTAAAAGTAAAAAGTTTAAAACGATACCCTAAAATATTTTACTTTAATATTTATCACAGGTTGTGGAATTTCTGTGACTTTAGAGATAACATAAAGTGGAAGCTTTAGCAGTCTTTTAGGGATTAGTTTTATATTTTTGCTTTCATAAAGTTGTCATGCATAAAAACATTGGATTTTTCTTTTCTGGTTGGGTTTTTAGGAATCATTTTCTCACTGAATGATAAATCAAGCTCATCAAATTTGAAGATCGATGCTTTGTCCTGTCTATATGTAATCCTCTGTAACCACTCTCCTCAAGTCTTCCATCCTCATGTTCAAGCTTTGGTCCCCCCAGTGGTGGCTTGTGTTGGAGACCCATTTTACAAGATTACATCTGAAGCTCTTCTTGTTACTCAACAACTTGTCAAAGTAATTCGTCCTTTAGATCAGCCTTCCTCATTTGATGCAACTCCTTACATCAAAGATCTATTTACCTGTACCATTAAGAGGTTAAAAGCAGCTGACATTGATCAGGAAGTCAAGGAAAGGGCTATTTCCTGTATGGGACAAATTATTTGCAACCTTGGAGACAATTTGGGCTCTGACTTGCCTAATACACTTCAGATTTTCTTGGAGAGACTGAAGAATGAGATTACACGGTTAACTACAGTGAAGGCGTTGACACTGATTGCTGGGTCCCCTTTGAAGATAGATTTGAGGCCTGTCCTGGGAGAAGGGGTTCCTATCCTTGCCTCATTTCTCAGGAAAAACCAGAGAGCTTTGAAACTGGGTACCCTTTCTGCTCTAGATATTTTAATTAAAAACTATAGTGACAGCTTGACTGCTGCCATGATTGATGCAGTTCTAGATGAGCTCCCACCTCTTATCAGTGAAAGTGATATGCATGTTTCACAGATGGCTATCAGTTTTCTAACCACACTAGCAAAAGTGTATCCCTCCTCCCTTTCGAAGATAAGTGGATCCATTCTCAATGAACTTATTGGACTTGTTAGATCACCTTTATTGCAAGGGGGAGCTCTTAGCGCCATGCTAGACTTTTTCCAAGCTCTGGTGGTTACTGGAACGAATAATCTAGGATATATGGATTTGTTGCGCATGCTCACTGGCCCAGTTTATTCTCAGAGCACAGCTCTTACTCATAAGCAGTCTTATTATTCCATTGCCAAATGTGTAGCTGCTCTTACTCGAGCATGCCCTAAAGAAGGACCAGCTGTAGTAGGTCAGTTTATTCAAGATGTGAAGAACTCAAGGTCTACAGATTCAATTCGTCTCTTAGCTCTACTGTCTCTTGGAGAAGTTGGGCATCATATTGATCTGAGTGGGCAGCTGGAACTAAAGTCTGTCATATTAGAAGCCTTCTCATCTCCTAGTGAAGAAGTAAAGTCAGCTGCATCGTATGCATTAGGCAGCATCAGCGTGGGCAACCTTCCTGAGTACCTGCCGTTTGTCTTACAAGAGATAACCAGTCAACCCAAAAGGCAGTATCTACTGCTTCATTCCTTGAAGGAAATTATTAGCTCTGCATCAGTGGTGGGCCTTAAACCATATGTTGAAAACATCTGGGCCTTACTGCTAAAGCACTGTGAGTGTGCAGAAGAAGGAACCAGAAATGTTGTTGCTGAATGTCTAGGCAAACTCACTTTAATTGATCCAGAAACTCTCCTTCCACGACTTAAGGGGTATTTAATATCAGGTGGGTACCTAGATTTTCTTATATAAGAAAATTTTTATTTTTTAAATTTTTTGACTGGAGAAAAATGGCTTTATTGTGTTGATTTCTGCTGTACAACAACATGAATCAGTCATAATTATATATATATATATATATATATATATATATATATATATATATATATATATATATTCCCTCCTTGTTGAGCCTCCCTCCCCTCCCCCTAAAAATTCTTACTAGTATTTGGTTGCCTGGAAAGATGGCTAATGCTGTATCTTGTTACATGTTCAAATGACATTTTGTTGTTTAAAAGAATTAAGAGTGGAGTTAGATAATGATTAAATAAATCTGGTGTCATTTCTAGTGTTCAGTATATTTTAATGTTACTCTTTTGTCTTAATGTTGAAAAGATAGATGTCTCTTGAATTAATAAAGCCAGAGTACTATGCTTGTATTAATTACAGTACTAAAATTGGTGAACTAAGTTCAAATGAAAAATTCTGGGAACAGTTTTAAGATTTACCAGTGTCAACCCTTATTATCCAAGGAGAAGGTAAAAATGGCCATTCATTCTTAGAAATTGCTTCCATTTTTAATAAAAAATTTGATAATCTTATCTGCTGATGTGGTTAAACCAGTTCCCTTTTAGGAGGGGTAGATCCTTCACTGCTGGTTTCTCAGGCTGCCTCCTTCTTGGATGAAATTGTTTCTTTTGAGATCTAGTGAGATTATATTTCACAAAATGAATAAACTTTGCTCCATTAGTATTCTGAGGGAAAGAAGAAATGCCCTTCTTGATCACAGAGAATTTTAAGGAATTACAGACACTGATGTTAGTTGAAGTGGTTTGACAGTGATAAAGGTGTCCATGGATTTTAGCGGTTAAAAACTGTAGACTTCAAATTTATTTTTAATTAGGTTCATCATATGCCCGAAGCTCAGTGGTTACAGCTGTGAAGTTTACTATTTCTGATCATCCACAACCTATTGATCCACTATTAAAGAACTGCATAGGTAAGTGGAAAAGAAGATGAAAATACTGCCTAAATAGTTAGTAGTTAATTATCAAAACCTGAATTATTTCAGTAACTAAATATATCTCCAAGGAACTAAAATACTTTTAAGGGTCTGGTAATTGTTTCATTAAAAACATAATTGCAAATAATTGAAATTAGGTAAATATGCTAGGATGTCTTTAAAGTCAATTGCACATTTGATAATAGTGTTTTGAGAATGACCTAAAGTAAACTAATGGGTAAAGGGAAATGTTATATGATCTGACCAGTCTGAAGTTCTTCCCAGTTGTAAATGAATCTCATTTGAGTTGTGATGGCCGAATTTTCTGTTGTTATTTATATCCCTCTAGCTCCCAAGGGGCTCTATGGAAGCTTTTAAGTTTAAGGTGGAAATTTAAGACTAAAAAAGATAATTCTTGAGGTATTTAGCCCTGTCAGCCTAAGAGGAGATACACAAGAAAGCAAAAGGTCATCTCTTTATTATTTTTCATGATTTTATAACTTCCTATGTTGTTTTCATCATCAGTTTACCTAGAATCTTTAGTAACTAAACTCTTGGTGTTTTCTTGACAAAAGAATGGGAATATCAGCAGAAAGGATAGAGGGGTGTATGCATAGAAACTTAGCAGCTTCATGCCATTCTGCAGTGGACCAGAAGGGGCAAAAACACAGTCTAAAAGAACTACACAAAGGGATTATTAGTTCAGAGTAAGAGGGACATAGAGGATAAATGGATGACAATGCTGAGACGTAGAGATAATTCATTGGAAGTCTCTGTCAGAAGATCCTTGCCTTTGTTCTCCTCTACTGTTTTTTCTTTGTTTACTCTCATTTTTGGCATTGTACAAGATACAACAAAGGAAGAGACCTGTGCCAGATCTCTAGAGACATCAGTCAGCAAGTGTGCATCACTGGTGTAGTTACTCAGTTAGATGATGATCATTCTGGTTATTTAAGATTGAAATTCCTAGACCAAGTTGTTGGGGACCACTGATCCTAGATTGTGTCACCATTTGTCCAGAATGATAGCAGTACTTTAGGAGCTTTACTTAAAAGCAATTTACCATCATAGTAATTCTAAACAGAGCTGAGGAGCTTTAAATTCTTTTTGAACACAAGCTATCTCTTAACCTTTTTTGTAGTCAGAACTTTCCTGGGTGGTCAGTCTTGAGGTTACTCAGTCTATGATGTTTGAAGCATTTTTTTCATCTCCCATTTTATCAGATTGCTGTTTTGATACATTTTCTGGCACCTTTTCCCCACCATGTATTCTAAAAGATTGCTTATCATCGTATTGATGAATAGCTGTGAATGAATACATGTACCAGACACTGTGTTCAGTAATGTACATGCTATTTATTCTGTTCTGTGGCCCTAAAAGCTTATAATTCTCATTTTATAAACTGGGAAACTGAGGCTCTTGCCTATGATAAATTGCTAGAAGTCAGTCTTACAGTTGACAAGTGAAGCAGTTTGGATCACCGTCTGTGTAACTCCAAAGATCTGCGCACTATATTCTTTCCTCCATGTGTAAGAACAGTCACACTTACATCTGTGTTTAGAGTGGCTGGGCACTTTCTCTAGATTTTTGTCTTATGTTAGGCTTCAGTTTCCTTCTTTTCTACTCTTAGACCTCTTGTCAATTTATACATTTTTTGTTAAAGATAAAAATTAGCTTTTGGAGGCACATTTCTCTGTCATCTGATAAACTGTTTACTTGTTAACAGTATTCCAGCAGTGGATCTGTCCCCACCCTTGTTTATGTTTTGAACTCAGGTTTTAAGATTTCACCTTTGGGGTGTAAACTATAGCATACATGTAATGTAAACTTCATATGAGCATAAATTTGACTTGCCCACAGCTGTACCCCAATGCCTTATGCCGTAAATGCTCAACAAGTACTTTTGGAATGAAAAAAGATCCCACCTCTGTTGGTGGTTTTTTTAGTGTGGATACTAATTTTGAACTTTAAGGAGAGTCATTCATGTTACTAGTTCTTGTGGTTACTGACTCCATCACTTCTCTTTGCCACCCACCTTTTTTATCAACTATCTATAAAAGTAATTGGGAGCTTTAGGGGCCCTCACTCCTGTGTTTAAAGGTTCTGAGAATAGGTTTATCAATTAAATGCACTCAGATTCAGACATGATGGTTTAACTTGTCAAAAGAAATTATATAGTTCACTTAGTATTTCATCATATTTCATGATCCACGTTGAAGAAATAGCAGTAATACCAACACTAGTAAAATAACAGTATAATGCGTATTTAATTTTAAGCTTGCCATATAACTATGTTGCTTCTCTTTGACTTCTTCAGGTGATTTCCTAAAAACATTAGAAGACCCAGATTTAAATGTAAGAAGAGTAGCTTTGGTCACATTCAACTCAGCAGCACATAATAAGCCATCATTAATAAGGGATCTTCTGGATACTGTTCTTCCACATCTTTATAATGAAACAAAAGTTAGAAAGGAGCTTATAAGAGAGGTACGTTAGATTACACTGTTTACCTAAGCTTGTCTTTTACTTTGTAGAATATTTATATATCTTTGTATTTCAACAGGTAGAAATGGGTCCATTTAAGCATACAGTTGATGACGGCCTGGATATTAGAAAGGCAGCTTTTGAGTGTATGTACACGCTTCTAGATAGTTGTCTGGATAGACTTGATATCTTTGAATTTCTTAATCATGTTGAAGATGGTTTAAAGGACCATTATGACATTAAGGTGAGATGTTTGTGCCTGTTGATAAAATGTTTTAGAAGAATACTTTTTGCTAGTGACTTTCACCTTTGTAATTTATGCTTGTTATTCAGTGAGAATGATTGGTTTACTTGTCATGATTTATTGTGTTAGAAACTCTCTAATATGCAAACAAAGTAGCAGTGCAGTGTAATAACATCAGTTGACATATAGGAAAATCCAGAAACCTTTTCATTGGCGGAGGAAGTCAGAATCAGAGTGTTGTTAAAGGGTGTTATACACAAAGCTATCTGTAGACGCAACCACAGAGAAATTATACCACCTCTTAGGCTTAGAGCATGAACTTTGCTTATAGCTCCTTTTTATCTTCCTATTTAAAATGTGAACTATAAAAGGGTGATTTGAAAAATCTTTTACTCAGGGCCTTTGGTCAAGCAGGGCAAAAGTGGTAGTTGAGCAGTAATTCGGCCATACTATCAGAACTCTTACTTTGATGTTTCCGTAATGTAATATGGAATAACCTGATTCTCCCAGAATTCAGTGAAAAGAGCCCTGAAAGAATAGAATCCTTCTACAATTTATAGTCTTAAGATAAAAGACTATCAGTTATTGGACTTTAATGGATTAATCTGAATAAGTAGGCTCTTTGGTTTTGTTTTTTTTTTGTTTGTTGTTTAGAAAAATCTAAGACAGTAGAAGCTTGTTATAAAGCTTTTCTTCTAGTTATTTTCTCACTCACTGATTTTTTCCATTTGGTCCACATGAACTTTTTGAAAAACAGTTTATGACCCTATCCCAATGAGTGAAGTAAAAAAAACAAAAAAAGTAAATTGGAAAGCTCCCCAGCTCTAGCTCATGTGCAGTCAAGATTGAGAATCACTTTTCTAGTTCTGTACTCTCAGACCATATGATAGATAACTTTAGTACTTGTAGCTAAAATTTCTTAGATTTGAACTCTGTGTGATTCCAAATGGCAGACTACATAAAAATGAAACTTTGTGGCACAGGCTAGTCATTTTCTTTTAAAAACTTTGTCAGAATTTGAGATTTGTCTTTAGAAAATAAATTCAGAATCTAAATTTTGTCTTTTTTATTCGTAATAGATGCTTACATTTTTAATGTTGGTGAGACTCTCTACGCTTTGTCCAAGTGCGGTACTGCAGAGGTTGGACCGACTTGTCGAGCCATTACGTGCCACGTGTACAACTAAGGTAATATTGATGTTGTTGATTTAGGCCAGACTTGGTATGTTCAGGATTCTCAGTTGATTCTGTACTGTGGTTTTCCAAATTTAACTGTGCTGGCATCCTGTGTAGTAGTTGGCTTCAAAAATTAACTTATTAAATGTGGATGATTTAGAAAGCTTACCACTGTTAAATGCTATTCTTAAAAGTTTGTTGTAACAGTGTGACACGTTTTTAAAGTACTGATATGGGTAAAGTGATAGATCCACAAAAGAGGAGAAAATGTTTAATTCTGTTGGAGGCGGCAGATGGGGGTGGGAGTCATAGAAGGCTTCATATATGCACATGACAGTATTTAAAATGGACCTTGAAAAAAATCAGGATTATTTTTAAGTTCAGAAAGTGAAGCAAGACTTTTCATACAAAAATGATTATATGAATTAAGGCACAGAGATTTCAGTACATGACATGTTTGAAGAATAATGAACAAATATGGTAACATCAAACAGTAGTTTGATGGAGGACAAAGTAGAACTTGCTAAGCAGATCCCACTCTGGTTTTTATAAAGGGCTTTGTATAAAATATTCCCTTAAAAGGAGACAGCTATTGCTAAAAAAGTTTCAAAACACCTCTGCTTGAAGAATAATGTGTCTTGTGGATCTGTTCAAGAGTAGCTTTGCTTTATTTTTATGTGCTTAGATTTTGTTGGTATAAGAACTGCCTTTTATAGCATGTAATATAAATTTACTCAATGTTCCAGGTAAAAGCAAACTCAGTAAAGCAGGAGTTTGAAAAGCAAGATGAACTAAAGCGATCTGCCATGAGAGCAGTGGCAGCACTGCTAACCATTCCAGAAGCAGAGAAGAGTCCACTGATGAGTGAATTCCAGTCACAGATCAGTTCTAACCCTGAGCTGGCAGCCATCTTTGAAAGTATCCAAAAAGATTCATCATCCACTAACTTGGAATCAATGGACACTAGTTAGATATTTGTTCAACCTGGGGACCATTATATTGACCATATGATGCACTGATTTGGCAGGTTAATCATAAGACATGAAAAGAGAAGTATTTAAAAGCTTCACAATGTTCCACTTTTTTTTCCCTTCATGGAGACAGTTTGACTTTCTTCCATTGTTGTTTTTGTAGCATTTATTTCAGAAATATGTATTTCCATAATCCAGAGGTTGTAAAACCACTGATGTTCTAGTGGTTAGGGCAACATTTAAAATGACAACTAAACGTTAGGATTGATGGAGATAGGGTCCAGTATATTTACCCTGTAATGTTTAGGATTAAAATGTTAAAATTTTGTGACCATGAATTTCTTTCTTTTATAAATTTTCTCTTATTTAAAAATCAAAAATTCTGCAAGACAAAAACCATGTTTCTTTTTCTTGTGTAACTTTGTTTCAGCAACATAAATTGATTTTTTAGCTGGCAGACAAGAATTATCTGTGTAAGACTTGTTACATTTCAGAGGGGTTGGCAGTTTGAGAGACAGTAGGGTATCATTTTTTAAGTATGGGGATTAACAATATCCCTGTTGCGCACACTAATTTTGCATGAGCAAGTTTGCAAATATGTATTGTCTGTAAAGCAGCATGTGCAGATTATTCATAATACAAAAGTTAAAATAAGTATTATTGTATTAGTGCAATTTTCAGATATTTATTTTTGCACAGAAAACACATGTCTGGAGAGAGAGGGGAGTAAATTTTTGAAACTTTGGTTTTCTTAATGCCAGTGTGAATTTGCAGGTGTTTTCAGCAAATCAAGTCAACAATTTGCCACTTTTTCTATTATAAATTTAAATTTGAATATTTAAGTACT
This sequence comes from Ovis canadensis, assembly GCF_042477335.2. Lineage (NCBI taxonomy): Eukaryota > Metazoa > Chordata > Mammalia > Artiodactyla > Bovidae > Ovis > Ovis canadensis. The sequence goes on along the minus strand of NC_091247.1, from coordinate 158,304,353 downwards.
CAGTTTTTCCCGGTTACCCATTTGTGTGTGTGCGTTTCCCCTTAGAAATTTGTAGCCAGATTTTTCTTTGATTTCCTTTGGACCTCTACATTCCATATTGAATGATTCTAATAACTGTGTGCTTGTGAATTTTATTTTTTGGAAAATTCTGAAGCTGTCTGTCACAGGTTGGTTAGCTAATAGTATTTTCTTTTAGTTGAGTTAGATTTTTTTCCCCCCTTTCTTCTAGAGCTAATTTACATATTGTATTTGGTAAGTGTTGACTACTCCTGATGAAAGGGTCTGTGCTTGGGGGGAAGCAAAGCTTTGCAGTACCTTATACTGTAGTTAAAATTTTATTTAACATATCCTTCAGTGAGCTCCTTTCACACTGTAGCCTATTCCTTCAAATTTGTGGTGCTCCTGTAACAGTAAGAACTAACTTCTGAAATAAAAGACATCTCCTAATGCTGTGCAAACATAGTTTACATGTATTGAAGGAGGCAGTTGTTAAATTGAGTGACAAGTTTTAAGCATTCAGATATTTGAAAACTGCACCCTTTATTTTTGAAACTGTGAATTGGAAATATTTTTCCTGCTGTTTGACTTACCTGCTTTAACATGCAAATATGAGGTGATTTTAATTATAACATACTGCGGTTATAGACGAACAGCTTAACTTCAAGTATTCAGATGATCGTGCATAAGACTTCATTACCAGTAAGGATTTTGATTAGTATGTGGACATGAAACGTTACATAAAGTTGGTGCTGTTTCAGAGTGTGTGGCAGGTGATAATCATACTATAATTTGCAAAAAACTGTAATAGAAATTTATTTCAAGCTGTTAGTATATTATGTACTATGCATTACCGTGGTACAGATGTTGTGGATATATTTTAAGTATTTGGTTTCACGGTTTCACAATAAATTACAATACTGTAGGCTCTAGGACCAAGTAGGAGACTGATATGCATATGTTGTGTGAATGTCTTAGTTAATTGAAGTTAAATCCAAACTCTTCTCACATATTGGATTTCACACCTTCAGTTTTTTTTAACTTCTAAAATGCTTGTAGTTTTTTGTTTTTTGAGTCTTGAAAAATGGCTCATTTTTCTAATATAGCTGAAATTCTCTTTTAACAAAAGAGGTTCTGCTCTTTTCTAGTAGTTGATACGATTTGTGTTTATATATATGATATACATATTATAATGTATATATTCACATATATAACAAAATTAGTAAAAGAAGAATACTCAAATTTTAAATGCTGAGTCATACTGATCAAGTTCATACTTCTCGTGGTGATGTCCTGGTACTGGAATGGAAGGTGTGCAGTTCAGTCACAGTCTGTCACTCATACTGCTCACTGGTCTTTTAATTATTAGGAAGTTCTGCTTAGCAGTTCTGCACATGATGGTTCCTCAGGAGAATAAAACAGCTGTTCACTGATGAGGACATTTAAATTGTTTTAGATTTAGCCAAGTTCTTTTAAAGACAGCTCAATATGGGTTGTTTTTAAGTTGTTACAGTATGAAACTAAGGCAGAAAGGAAATTTGGTATGGCAAAGTGCAACCTAAAAATTTAAAGTCAGTAGCACTGCATGATAATTTTCAAAATGTGGTCATATATTAATTAATGATATCTAAAGTTGCTTAACCATTCAGAATGCTTCACAAATTGGAGTATGGAGACTTCAACAAATGTTTGATATTTACATAGTTTTTATATAACCATAAATAACCAGGCCACTTTTTTGTTTTTGCACTTTTGTTGGGTAAATGATAAATAACATGGGCATATCTAACCAGTTTTAAAGGCATATTCTGATACCTTTTATATCTAACTCAATTTCAGATATATGAATATGATTATATAGATAGGCATGTTGAAGTTTAATGAAATACACATGATCCTCAGTCAGAAAATTCAGTTAATTAGTAATCCTTTTAAGGTGTATTTAAACCACATGACAAAGTAATATAGTAATGCGTGACAATTTTTTAAAAGTTGAAGTAACATTTTCTGCCCAGGTAAAAAATTCTACCAAAAACTTACATTGTAAAAATTAACTGCCAGTCTCTAGATATAGTATACTTAGTAAATATTTTTATATTAAAGAGCTTTAAAATTTCAGGAGATGTTGATTCTAGCTCTTAAATTAAATCCTAATTTTTAAATTACTGCCACTCCAGAGTCACACGTGTTTTTGAAATTTTAATTTATCCTTTGTGAAATGGAAAACGGACAGTAGTAACAACAGTTCCATTTTGCTGTTTGGGAAGAGGATATTCTGGTTTTAATGGATTTTTTTTTTTTTCTAGTTAAGTAAAACTCCTGATACCTTTGGCTACAAAATGGAACACATTGGAAGTAATCATGTGGCAAGCTAGCAAAAGTTGACCATATGTGGTCATTTTCTTAAGAAAGATGCACATTGAAATTACTTATTTTCCCTTCATAGTACAGTAAGTTGCTGATTTTCCTATTAATACTAGAAAAATAAGATTTTGTGAACACCTGTAATTTAGTCAAGAGTTATCAGCAATATATTTTTGCTGTTTATAACTTTGAAAGTTAGCTCTTAATTGAAAATGGAATTTTTCACAAAAATCAACTTCAGTTAAAACGAATGGGAGTATTGCAGATAATTTTACTTTGTTAGACTGAAATGTTAATGTGTCAGAATGCTTTTTAGTGGAGGAAGTGTGGATACCCTGACCTCTTTGTACTTTTTAGTTCTGATCTTAAATGATTATTAGTGATTACTTTGGCAAATTGAATTGTTTCACTTAAGTCTTAGATGAGAAAAGGCTATCTGAAATTTCTTTCTAAATTAGAATGTGTTGGAATTAGTGTATTTAACCATTATCAGTAACTTAGTGGTTGATGCACATTGATTTTATTCTAGAATGCTCTCTCACAGGGAAATTCTGAAGAATTATATTATGGAACTGGTTAATGTATGATACCATGATGACCTCATGATTTAATAGTCTGTAATAATCCTGTTAGTTTGAAAAGCTATTTTACTTGTTTCATAGACATTTCACTTTTAATATAAACCCAACTGCTTACTTAGGTCAGGGCAGCTAAATGTGTGTGATGGTATCTTACTGTAACCCTAATGCATTATTGTTAAGAAACCAAATGTGTACTTTACTTGGAATCCTTACCATCCATGAACTAAATTAGGCATTCCTAAAAGGTCTAGAAATAAACTCTTAGTTTCTTATTCTAGAAATCAGTTTAGACTTCTGTAGAAAAATGCATGTTCTTTTAAGATCAGGATTTCTCAGCCTAGCACTGACATTTTGGACCGAATAATTCTGTGTCATGGGGGCTGCCCTGTGCATTGTAAAATAACAACATCCCTGAGCTCTACGCACTTAGATACCCGTAGTACCATAAACAACTCTCAGCTGTGACAACCAAAATTGTTTCCAGAATTTGCCAAATGTCCCCACGGGAGTAGGGAAAGAGGGGGAGAGTGCAAAATTGCCCCAGTTAAGAACCACTATTATCGAGAGCTTTCTCTTGTGAGCTATAACCAACTGAGATTCTGTACACACAGAAGTTTTCATTCTTGGTATCAGTTCATCTTCCTAACTAAATTTAAGTACACTGTACTGTTTTCAATATTTTCTTCCACTAAATTAATTAGAACTATCATGATCTAGTGAAAATGTTTCTATTCTATATTACTACCTCCTCTGATTTAAATGGATGGTCTTTATTAAACCACTTAATATACTGGCTTTTTTTTTTTTTCCTGGCTGTAAAGTGCTTCCTCATGCTGAAAGAAATAGGAGTATAAAAGGGGCTTCTACTGTACCAGGTGATATGAGGCAGTGAGTGCTTTGCAGTTGATGTACTATATAAAAGGGCAAGTAGTACACTTTACTTGGGTTCTTAAAAGTTGGAGTTTCAGAATTACTCATTTATATTCTCTTCAAGAGAACATTCTAGTTCAAGAAAGTAAATATAATGAACAAAGACTTGCTTTCCAGTATAGGTAATTTCCTGTTTAGCTGTAATATTTAAAGACATGCCAAATAGTGATTTTTGGGGGAGTATAATTTCAAAATTATATATTTGAACTTTGAAAATAAACCTGACTGGCACATTTTTCTATTTTTCTAGGATTAGTTGATGTTTGCAGACAATAAAATCCTTGTGAATAAAGACTGGTTGGTGGGAGGCAAGTGGCAGAGAAACTATCACAAATCAGATTGCTTGTTCTTTGAAACAAGATCATTGAGTGAGTCTTTGAAATTTCTGAACCATTTTAGTCCCTCTTAGCAGAATTGGCATAAACAAAAATAAAAGTTAATTTCCTTTTACATGATGTTTTTTGAAGTATTCGTGAGGCTGATTGGTCAACAGTTTTAGTAAGTTCAGAACGCTCATTTTGGAACCTTGAAAATTCAGTCTTTAAAACCTGCATTTAAAAGATGTAGAAATTTGTTTCAGCATCAGTTGCATTCGCAGAGGACCATGTATGTACCCAGATGAGACGCCCCACTGCTGGTCTGTACTGCTATAGCCCCTGCTCACAGTGTTCAAGATTTATGTAAAACTTACTATCATGCCTTCATCCTTCTAAGTGGATCAAAATTAATTACCTTTTCCCCTCCTTTGCCTTGGTACTAATACTCTCCAGTGCTTGCCACTGGAGACAGTACGGGGAAAACATATGTATGTGTATGATTGTGGCACAGGTTCCTGGTCTCGGGTTGAGGACAAACCCAAGCCAAGGAAGTCGTGTACTCCATGTAGTGAGAACAGAATTAGCAAAAGCATAGAGACGAGGTTTTAGAAGCTGAATATGGCTGTAGTGTGGAATATGAGTTTAGAGGCTAGGATGGGCAGATTTTATAGACGGCTTTGTAAACATTTTGGATTTAATTTCAGGGGTGAGGTGATGGCAAACCTAGAAATACTTAGGTGCACTTTAGAGAATGGATTGGAAGGAACATAAGACATTTGTTGATGAGTTAATACATTAATAGAATAAACTGTATGAAAGGGAATGTTGTGCTGAACCAGTATAAATATGGAGGGGCACTCAGGGTGTTTGAAATAAAATTGACAGGACAACAGTTGATTGGTTGCTGGGAATAAGCACAGTTAGTTATATTATGCTGCAATACAAATAGTCCCCAAAATAGGTGGTAGAATACATAATTATTCTGTGTAGTATTCTGGATAGCACAGGGTTAGCACCTCACGGGGACCCTGGATAATCAGGCTGCCACTGGGAATGTGAGTTGCTGTGGCAGAGGCAAAGAGAGAAGTGAGTCATTTCTGTCACCTAGTGCTTTCCCATGGGCAAGAAGTCATAAGGTCATATCTAACAGCTAAATACTTGTTCATGAGGCATTGGTGAGAATAGTCAGCTCTGTTGAGCTGTGGAGGGCCCTTTTTTGATAGGCAAAATGTGGGCAGAAGAGTTAGGTCATGGTAAACAACTCACAATTAGATGTTCCTACCTATTCTTACAAGTGTTTTCAATCACCCCGCCACTCAGTTGCTTCTGAGCGCTTTCTCCACTCACTGGGTCCTCTCCATCTTTTCCATATCTTCTACAACCATCTTCACACCTTCCGGAGTGACAACTTTTGTTACCGGCTGTGGCTCCCAGGCCCATAGGAAATGGATCATCTACCTCAAGCTTTTTTTTTTTTTTTTTAATCTTCACATTGCAAGTTGTATACAGAAACAGCAGTCTCCTAAAAGTGCCAGCAATTTTTATGTTTTCTGAAATTAATTATGTAGGTACCATTCAATATTGTTTTTGGTTTTGATCAACCTTTATCTCTGCTACCACTCTTAAGGCTACAAGCTTAGATATTTTCATCCAGAGCTGTTTGAAGTTAAACTCTATCTTACTCTTAACTGCAATCTCCTGTTCATCAAGGTCTGCCTTCACTTGCTCTAAATTGACTTTTGACCTCAGAGTCCTGTGATCTGTATTTCCCACCATTTTCTGTTTCTTTTAGCCTTTTGTTTACCTAATCTGGATCTCCTGGGTTTTGTAAATGATTTATTCATGAAATACTTGTCCATCTGTTGCATCTAGGGATGCCCCCTCTCCCATTCCGTATATCTTTAAGTATTACACTTAACCCTGTCTCCATACCCAGTGGATTACCATTAACATCATTTTGTCAATAAAATTAAGGCCATTTTCTAGTCCTTCCAACCTGAGAATCTCATATCCATTGCCATCTTTACATCCTCATCTCAGAGGTTGAGTTGGTTGTCCTCCCAGAGTCTACCTTCCTCCGGCCTGTCCTAGAAGAAAGAAAAGTAAGTGAAAGTCACTCAGTTTTGTCTGTTTGCGACCCCATGGACTATACAGTCCATGAAATTCTCCAGGCTAGAATACTGGAGTGGGTAGCCTTTCCCTTTTCCAGGTGATCTTCCCAACCTAGAGATGAAACCCAGGTCTCCCGCATTGCAGGCAGATTCTTTGCCTGATGAGCCACAAGGGAAGCCCTCAGCCTGTCCCAGGTTTTGGTTAAATCAGTCCTCCTCCTCTTCCCTTTATCTTCAGTACCACTAACACTAGTTCCATCTGCTGGACCCTCAAAAATACCCTGAAATCTCATCTAAAAAGACTTAAATGTTTTTTATTGTATCTTCTACAAGATACCATCTCTGTAGAGAACTAGATATGCTTTCCTGATTTTTTTGTGTTTTCACTTTACTCTGGCTCTCATCCCTCTATAGGTGATCATTACAAACCAATTACAGTGAAGTCTTAGATGCCAAAATGGCCTTCAGTCTTTTTCTTACCTGAACTCAAATTGATATCAGTATTGTTGATCACTCCCTCCATGAGACTGACTAACTGTTGCCTTGGCTTCTAGGATGTTATCATCTTCTGGAGGCTTCCAAATAGCTACGAGGCCACTGTATCTTACTTTTGCTAAAACATTATTCACTAGGCCCTTCAGTTCACGTCTTCTCATTATATATAATCCTGCCTGGATCATCTCATCCATTTCTCATGGTTTACATGTTGATTTCTAAATCTGTAGACCTTAGTCCTGTATTTCAGACTTATATCAAATCACTTACTGGACAACCCCATACAGGTATCTCAAACACAGGATAGCTAAACCTGAACTCCGCATCTTCCCCTGGTTTCCCTGTCTTTCTCTCTCTGCTGTTGGCAACCCATTTATCCAACCACTCAAGCTGGAAATCTTAACACAAGTTTGGAGGCAAAAAGTGGTAAATAACAAAGAATATAAAGATGCTGCCAGACATCTGGCTTTTAATCTTGGCTCAATGGTAGCTATTTGACTTTGGTAAATTACTTAGCCTCAATTTCTTCATCTAAAAGTAGCTACCTTATTGGTTTAAATAGGAATTCTTGTAAAGTACTTAAAACTGTCTGGTACCTAGTTAGTGTTATATAATTGTTAACTCTTACTAACTTCTGCTAATTTGATTTGCTAAATATTTCTCAGGTCCATCCCCAGTACTGTGTGTTCAAGACCTCATTTCCTCATCTGTTGATTGGATGACTGCAGACGCTTCTTAATTGGTATTTTGTTTCACTCAGGAAACTAATTTCTTAAGAACTTAGCTAGGTCCTGCCAGGCCTGTAAAGGCAGGTGAGAGAACATACTTGACATAAAGAAGTGCTGGTTACCAGGAGAAAACTGACATAATAAATACCACAGAATTCTACTGTATAAGAATTATATTGGTAACAATGGAGGATGTGATCCATTCTACATGGAGCAGGAAGGGTTCTTGGAAGAGATGGAATGTCTTGAGATAAGAGGTATTTTACCTTGGAAGAGTTGTTTTCAAGTGAGTGCATCACAGTAACCACGAGGGCTTGTTAAAATGGATTGCTGGGCCCTCCAGAGAGTCTGGTTCCATAGGTTGCAGTGGGGCCCAATAATTTGCTTTTTTATTTTTTATTTTTTGTCCTTTACGTTTGCAGTCCTGATGCCTTCTCAGACCACATTTTGGGACCCACTGCCTTAGGATACCCAGAGAGCATTCATTCCCAAGGCCGCTCAACTGCTAAGACCATGGTCTTGACCATTCATAGTCTTGGGCTATATCCTTCAGTGACTCCTTTTTGGCCTGTAGGGCAAGTACAAGTTCTAGATCTGGATACTGTCAGCCCCTTTAGCCTCAGCATCTGTCACGCGTAAGATTGGCCTTTATCTTCAGGCAAGGGTGAAATATTTCTCTCAGCCACCATGCTGCTCCTAACCTTTATACCGCTGCTCAAGCTATACCTTTTGCCTGGATATCTTGCTTTTTCTTCATTTTATACGTTGTCAGTCACTAAGTTGTGTCCAGCTCTGCAATCCCATGGATTGTAGCCTGCCAGGTCTCTCTGTCCATGGGATTTCCCACGCAAGAATACTGAAGTGGGTTGCCATTTCCTTCTCCAGGATTCTTCCCAGAACAGGGATTGAACCTGTGTCTCCTGCATTAGCAGGTGAATTCTTTACCACTGAGCCACCAGGGAAGCCCTTCCTTGATGAAGTTGACTGCTATCCTGTAGGCTGAGTCAAGGACTCCAGAAGCCTCCCATGATGCCAGTTGACAAGGACATAATCAAGGGGCCAGCTCCCAACTTTAGAGCTTGTTTTCCCTTTTGTGCATGTAATATAGTCCAAATTTCTTTAGAAAGCACCTCTCTTTTAACATTGTGCAAACATTGCTGAGTGGGGGAGGATGGGTGGGAAGAGCTGAGTGGGCTAATTGTTCATAGATAGCCCTTTATGTAAAACAGTACTGCCAACAACCTTGTCCACACTCTGTGCCCAATGTCTCACAGGTTCAAGTCCTTTGTAGAGCTTGACTGGACGGAAAGGATCCCTGCTTTTCTGGTTTGTAACTTTTCTAATGCCTCCTTGCTTCTTGTCTTCTAGGAATTTTTCGGAATTTTTGAGCTACGTGGGCCTTCCCTTCTGCTCTATATATTATTTTGGATTTATTTTCATTCACAGATGTTTACTGTCATTTCAGTAGAATTTGGAGACAATAAATAGCACATTAAGTTGGTCTGCCATCTTGGAGCTTCTGTTATTTTTTTTATCTTCTCTAATATTTTAATGAGAAACATTTTAAAATAGATGTTAAAGAGTTTAGGCTCTCAACTTGGGTTCACATCTGACCATCCCATCCCTTAGTTGTGGGACTTTGGGCAACTTCTTAACATCTTTGTTCTCCCGTCTGTAAAATGGATATGTACCAGCCTCAAAGAATTGTTAAGAAGGTTAACATACATAAAGAAGATGAAACACAGTAAACACTCAAATGTATATAAATCATGAATGACTGACTATAGGAGCTTAATAGTCCACTCTGTTTTTCCTTATGCTATTTTTGATGATTGATTGGGCTTTTTCTAAAGAGGGAGAGGGATGTTCTAAAACGTACATTGAGAGAAACTTTTTAGCCACTTTTGAAAATATTAGGATGCCTCAGTATTAGAAACTGTCAGCATAAACTAATTTTATTTTTTGGCTGCACTGGGTCTCTCTCTAGTTGTGGTGAAGGAGCGTCTCGTGGCAGCCGCCTTTAGTTGCAGTGTTCAGAGCGTGAGCTCTAGAGCACATGGGCTCAGTTGCCCTGTGGCATGTGGAATCTCATTTTCCCAACCAGGGGTTATACCCACGTCTCCTGCACTTTGACCACCTGATGTGAAGAACTGACTCATTTAAAAAGACCCTGATGCTGGGAAGGATTGAAGGCGGGAGGAGAAGGGGACGACAGAGGATGTGATGGTCGATGGCATCACCAACTCAATGGACGGGAGTTTGAGTAAACTCCAGGAGTTGGTGATGGACAGGGAGGCCTGGCGTGCTGCAGTCCATGGTGTTGCAGAGAGTCAGACGCAACTGAACTGAACTGAACTCTTGCATTGGAAGGCAGATTCTTAACCACCGAACCACCGGGCAAGTCCCTAAACTATTATATTATTGTTGTGTGTGCTCAGTTGTGTCTGATTCTTTGTGACCCAAAGGGCTGTAGCCCACCAGGCCCTTTTGTCCATGGGATTTCCCAGGCAAGAATACTGGAGTGTGTTGCCATTTCCTCCTCCAGGGGATCTTCCCGACTGAGGGAGTGAACCCATGTCTCCTGCATTGTCAGCAGATTCTTTACCACTGTGCCACCTGGGCTTCCTAAACTTAAACTGAAGACTGGTTTTTGTTGCTAAGTCACTTCAGTCGTGTCTGACTCTGTGTGACCCCATAGATGGCAGCCCACCAGGCTCCCCTGTCCCTAGGATCCTCCAGCAAGAACACTGGAGTGGGTTGCCATTTCCCTCTCCAATGCGTGAAAGCAAAAAGTGAAAGTGAAGTCACTCAGTTGTGTCCGATTTAGTGACCCCATGGTCTGCAGCCTACCAGGCTCCTCCATCCATGGGATTTTCCAGGCAAGAGTACTGGAGTGGATTGCCATTGCCTTCTCTGGAAGACTGGTTAGCAAAAACCAATAAATAGTATCCTAAATGGTGAAACATTAATTTGATTTAAAGTCAGTGCTGGACTGCCAACATTATTGTATATTTGGAGATTTAAAAAAAAGGATATGAACTAGACACAGGAGGACAGTCCAAGATGCCAACACAGGAAGATCCTGGACTCAGCTCTTCCCACTGACCTGCCAAGGCTGCAGCTACATGTGGAACCATTTCCTCTGAAAGAGACCTGAAAACTAGTGGAACAGCTCCTTCACATGGCAAATGAAAAAAGGGCCACACTAGGGTGGGTAGGAGAGGCTGAGACATGGTTTCACCATCAATCCATCCTTGGAAACGGAGGAAACTCAAACCTGGAGCTCCTCCCTGAGGCACCCCACATCAGGCACCCCAACTTTGGAGACCTGGACTTGTTACAAGCCTCCCAAATACCTGGCTTTGAAAACCAGTGAGGCTGCACGAGACACAAAGGGCTGTTTTGCACAGAATCACTCATCCCAGGGCCTAGCGAAAAAGCAGTTGTTTGAGAGTGCCCAGGCTTTATGTGACCAGCTAATCTTGCAGCAACCACCAGAGAGGCAGGGACCTACAGGGACACTTTATAGGGACACAGGCCCTGGCGGGTGCCAGTTTTTTTCTTTCTTTTTCTTCAGTGGGTGCCGTCCTCACCTCCTCTGTCTAGCTCGCTCCGTGACACCAGTATCTCCCAGAAGGGAGCCTTTACTCACATCTGATGCCCCAGTTTTCTGTGGCTGGCATTCAAAGGACACTCTGATCACCTGACTATAGAGGCCAGGGTGGAGCTTGAATTCCTGATTCCCACGGGACTGTGACAGAGAGTTCTTGGCAGACTACCGTCCCCAGGACACTCGGACTGAAGAATACCCTGTCTTTCTGAGAAAGAGGCCAAAGGAGCAGACTTCTAGGCTAATACTCATAGAGGCCATGGAGGTGCTCTTGGGGAACAGAGGCTGGTAGACCCAATCTTTGTGCTCTTGGCCTTGCTTCAGCTTCCAGAGAGCAGCTTAGGCCCTTATCTGGTGCCCTCCTTCATGCAGCTGCTGCTAGGGGACATTTCTATGTGGCCTGGTTCTGGTGGCCAGCAGGGCTTATGCTCAAAGGTCTCATAGGAGTGTAACCAACACACAGTTCTCTAAAAGCTACCAAGAGGCAAAGAATCCAGGAGCTCATTCTGTGCAGAAGGCCCATCATCACTGCAGCCTTAGGGGCAGGCTTCTAGTTAGATGCACACACATTAAAGGGCTGAAAGTAAACCTTTGCGGAGGCCTGGGACGGTGAGCACTATCTTTGTATTCTCCTCTGCCCAGCTCCAGAGCAGAAGTACCTCCTGGAAGGGAGCTCTTACACATGTCTAATGTCCTGGATTTTATGGCAGGTGTGCCTGGTTTGTATGCCCAGGAGCCAGACTTTGAACCCATGGATCTGGTGGACAAGGGGGCTTACATTCCTGGGTCTCCTGGGACTATCCAGTCAGAGAGAGAGTGCTCAGCAGAGCATTGCACGGATGGCGGACTGAAACATTGCCCTAGTGTTTCTGTGAAAGGCCTGTTTGCTCGTCACAGAGTTTTGGCCTAAGAGGCAGAGTTCAGGTTTGACACACATCGAGCAGGTCTACAGAGATGCTCTCAGGGAACTTAAGGATGCCCTCTTTGTACTTTCCCGCTGCCTTGCTACAGCTGACCAGTATCTCTCAGAAAGAAGCTTATCTACTCACCTGGGGCTCCAAATTATGTGACTGTAGCCCAGGGCACACCTCTGAATCACTGGGCCTTGTGGCCAGGAGGGCTGCATTTATGGTTCCACAGGATTGTATTTATTTTCATGCTTTAAAGCTGCAGCCCGAATGTCTGGCCTCCAATTAGCATGCATCTAGGTGCTGAGCCAGAACTCCACCCGTTTAGCCCATCCACAGTGGGAGTGATTAAAAATAAGATTGTTTGGACAGTCACAAAGGTTCTAGAGACAACCAAGAGCTAAGGCAAGATTGAATGATAAGTTCATCTAATACACTTGACCACTCCTTCAGGACTGGGAGAGAGAACTGCTTCATCTAATACATAGAAACCAACACAGAGACTCAAGAAAAATGAAGACATAAAAAAATATGTTCTAAATAACAAAAACATTGGGAAAAATTTATGAAACACAAGTAATTTACTTGATGAACAGTTCAAAGAAATGATCGTGAGAATGCTCACTGAATTTGAGGGAAAAATTGATGAACAGTAAGAAATTCAACAAAAGATAAGTGTCAAGTAATAGAGCTGAAGAATACAGTAACTACTGAAAAATATGTTAGAGGGATTCAATACAGACTAGCTGAAGCAGAAGAAGGGATTAGTCAATTTGAAAACACAGCATGGAGCTCACCTAACAGAGCAGCAAAAGGAGAAAAAGAATAAAGTGAAGATAGCTTAAGGAAGTTATGGGTCAACATCAAGTAGACCAATGAATTATATTATACAAGGACCCAGAATGAGAAGAGACAGAAGAAGACAGATGACTTATTTGAAAAAATAATGACTGAAAGCTTCCCTGACTTGGGGAAGGATACAGACATCTAGATCCAAGGAGCCCAGAAAATTCCAAATAAGAATCCAAATAAACTCCTATCAAGACACATTATAATTAAAGTGTCAAAAGTTAAAGACAAGGAGAATATATTAAAAGGAAAAACAATTTGTTACATACAAGGAACCCTTCATAACAGTCAGCAGACTTTTCACCAGAAAATTTGCAGGCCAGAAGGGATTGACATGATATATTCAGAATGCTTAAAAACAACCTTACAGGCAACCCCACAAAGCTATGATTTAGAAGTAGAGAGAGTTTTTCAGACAAAGGAGAGGGATTCACCACTAAACCAACCTTATCATAAATGTTAAAAGGGACTTTATGCTGAAAAGAAGGGCACTACTAATTATTGACAGGAAAATACATGAGAGTAAATTTCACTGATAAAAGTAAGTATAGAATTAGTGGATGAATCACTTATAAAACTAGTATAAAGTTTGACAGATAAAAGTAGTAAAATAAAAATCGGGGAATACACAAGATAAAAGGATGGAAAGTATAATACTGAAAACAAAATGTGGAGGGGGAGCAAAAATTTTGAGCTTTAGAATGCATTCAAACATTAACTTAGATAAGACTTTTTCTTATCTAAGAAAAGACAAAGACTAAAATACAGGTTATATGTAAACTTCATGGTAATCACAAAGTGAAAACCTATGGCAGATACACAAAAGAGAAAGAAAGGAATTTAAGTTTACCACTAAAGAAAGTCACCAAACTATTATACAAAGAAATAGAGTGGAAGAACAAAGGAACAGAGAGAAATAACAGAACACCCAGAAAACAATTAACAAAATGGGAATAAGCACATGCCACCAATAATTAAATATAAGTGAAATAAATTCTTCCATCAAAAGATAAAGCAGGAACTTCCCAGGTGGTTCAGTGGCTGAGACTCCACACTCTTAATGTAAGGAGCCTAGGTTTGATTCCTGGTCAGGGAACTAGACCCCACATGCTGCAACTAAAACTCAGTGCAGCCAAATAAATAAAAATCTTTTTAAAAGATAAACCAGTTGAATGGATTTTTTAAAAACCTATCTACATGCTGCCAATAGACTCACTTCAGATATAAGGACATACACAGACTGAAAGTGAAGGGTTGGAAAAAGGTGTTCAATATCAATGAAAACTGAAAGAAAACTGAGGTTAGGGTTGCTTATATCAGACAAAAAGACTTTAAAACAGAGACTCTGACAAGAGACAAAGAAGGGCATGACATAATGATAAAGCATCAATTCAACAAGAGAATATAAATTTGGAATATTTATGTGCCAACCTAGGAGCACCTAAATATATGAAGTAAATATTAATAGACCTAAAAAGATAAAAATACAGTAGTAGTAGGGGACCTTAATATTCCATTTATATCAATGGATATATCATCCAGATACATCAGAAGAAACATCAACTTGAAATTACATGTTAGACCAGAGGAACTTGACATACATAGAACATCTTATCCCAAAGCAGCACAATAGACATTTTTCTCAAGTACATGTGGAACATTTTCCAAGATAGATCATATGTTAGGTCCCTGGTAGCTCAGACTTTATAAAAGCGTCTGCCTACAATGTGGGAGACCTGGGTTCAGTCCCTGGGTTGGGAAGGTCTCCTGGAGAAGGAAATGGCAACCTACTCCAGTATTCTTGCCTGAAAAGTCCCATGGACAGAGGAGCCTGGTAGGCTACAGTCCATGGGGTTGCAAAGAGTTGGACATGACTGAGTGACTTCACTTTCACTTTGGGCCACAAAAAAATCTAAATAAGAAGCTTGAAATAATATCAGATGTCTTTTTCAACCACAATAGTATTAAACTAGAAATTATATAAAGAAAACAAGAAAATTGACAAATAGGGATTAAACTGAACACTCCTGAATAACCAATGGGTCAAAGAAGAAATAAAAATTTTTTTAAAAATATCTTAAGGCAAATGAAAATGGAACTAAAACATACCAAAACTTATGGGATACAGCAAAAGCAGGAAAAAGAAGGAAGTTTGTAGCAATAAATATCTACCTCAAGAAACAAGTCTCAAACAACCTAGCTTAATGCTAGAAAAAGAAGAACAAATGAAGCCCAAAGTTAGAAGGAAGGAAGTAAAGATTAGAGCAGAGTTAAATGAAATAGAGACTAAAAGACAATAAAAAGGGTCACAGAAACTAAGAGCTATTTCTTTAAAAATAGAAAAATAAATGGACAAATTTTTAGCTAGATTAGCTGAGAAAAAACTCAAAATCAGAATGGAAAGAGATTTTATAGTGGATAACAGAAATACAAAGGATTATAGTAGCCATTATACGCCGATAAATTGGACAACTGAGGAGAGACAGGTAAATTCCTAGAAACATACAATGTCTAATGACTGAATTATAATGAAATAAGAAATGTGAACCAACTGAGAATAAGGAGATTGAATCAGTAATCAAAAACCTACCAACAAACACAAGTCCAAGACCAGATAGCTGCCCTGGTAAATTCTATAAATTCTAGCACACATTGAAAGAATTAACACAAATTCTTCTCAGACTGTTTAAAAAAAAAAAAACAAAAAAAAAAACTCTTCCAAATTTATTTTATGAGGCCTGAATTTAGAACCAGACAAGGATACCACAAGAAAATTATAGGCCAATATCCCTGATGAACGTAGATTTTAAAACTTTCAGCAAAATAATCAGCAAAGCAAATCAACAGTATATTAAAAGAATCATACACCATGATCACTTGGGATTTATCCGAAGAATACAAGGATAGTTCTACATCACCAAATAAGTAAATGTGATATGGACATTAACAAGTTGAAAGATAAAAATCACATGATCATCTCAATAGATGCAGAAAAATATTTAACAAGATGCAACATCCATTTATAATTAAGAAAAAGACTCAACAAAGCAAGTATAGAGGGACTGTACCTCAACATAATAAAAGCCATATATGACAAGCCCATAGCTAACATCATATTCAACAGTGAAAAGCTGAAATCTTCGCCAAGATCAGGACTAAGACAAGAATCAGGACCAAGACAATCACTACGTTTACTCAACATAGAATTCCTAGCCAGAACAATTAGGCACAAAAAATGAAAGGCATCCAACCTAGAAAGAAAAAAGTAAAGCTATCCTATGTGCAGATGACGGGCTTCCCTTGTAGCTCAGCTGGTAAAGAATCTGCCTGCAATGCAGAAGACCCCAGTTTGGTTCCTGGGTTGGGAAGGTCCCCTGGAGAAGGGATAGGCTACCCACTCCAGTATTCTTGGGCTTCCCTGATGGCTCAGATGGTAAATAATCTACCTGCAATGCAGGGGAGACCTGGGTTCAATCCCTGGGTTGGGAATACCCCTGGAGAAGGGAAAGGCTACCCACTCCAGTATTCTGGTCTGGAGAATCCCTACAGATAGAGGAGCCTGGTGGACTACAGTCCATTGGGTCACAAAGAGTTGGACATGACTAAATGACTAAGCACAGCACAGCAGTGTAAGCAGATGACATGATATTGTATGTAGATACCCTAAAAACTCCGCCAAAAAACTGTTAGAATTCAGTAGAGTTGCAGAATATAAAATCTAATACTTGTTATGTTTCTATATTGCTAATAATAAACTATCAGGAGATGAAATTAAGAAAATATAATTTACAGTTGCATCAGAACAACAAAATACCTAAGAACAAATTAAACCAAGGAGGTGTAAGACCTGTATGTTGAAAAATACAAGGCATTAATGAAAGAAATTGAGGAAGACACAAATAAATGCAAAGCTATTTTATGCTCATGGATTGGAAGAATATTGTTAAAATGTCCATGCTACCCAAACTATAGATTTAATTCTAATGGCATTTTTTACCAAAATAGAACAAATAATCCTAAAATTTATCTGGAATTATAGAAAACTCTGAATAGCCAAAGCAGTCTTCAGAAAGAAGAATAAAACTGGAGGCACCATGCTCCCTGATTTCAAGCTGTATTACAAACCTGTGATGTTTAAAGGAGTACGTCAAGGAAAGGAGTACATCAAGGCTGTATATTGTCACCCTGCTTATTTAACTTACATGGAGAATGAAAGTGAAAGTCGCTCAGTCATGTCTGACTCTTTGCGACCCCATGGTCAATACAGTCCATGGAATTCTCTAGGCCAGAATACTGGAGTAGGTAGCCTTTCCCTTCTTGAGGGGATCTTCCCAACCCAGGGACTGAACTCAGGTCTCCTGCATTGCAGGTGGATTCTTTACCAGCTGAGCCACAAGGGAAGCCTTATATAGAGAGTACATCATGCGAAATGCTTGGCTGGATGAAGCACAAGCTGGAACCAAGATTGCTGGGAGAAATATCAATTACCTCAAATATGCAGATGACACCACCCTTATGGCAGAAAGTGAAGAGGAATTAAAGAGGCTCTTAATGAAGGTGAAAGGAGAGTGAAAGAGCTGGGTTAAAACTTAACATTCAAAAAACTAAGATAATGGCATCCAGTCCCATCACTTCATGTCAAAGAGATAGGCAAGTAATGGAAATAGTGACAGACTTTATTTTCTTGGGCTCCAAAATCACTGAAGATGGTGACTGCAGCCATGAAATTGAAAGACGCGTGCTCCTTGGAAGAAAAGCTATGACAAACTTAGACAGCGTATTAAAAAGCAGAGACATTACTTTGCTGACAGAGGTCCAGATAGCCAAAACTATAGTTTTTCCAGTAGTCATGTATGGATGTGAGTTGAACCATAAAGAAGGCTGAGACTGAAGAATTGATGCTTTTCAACTGTGTTGTTGGAGAAGGCTCTTGAGAGTCCCTTGGACTGCAAGGAGATCAAACCAGTCAATCTGAAAGGAAATCAATCCTGAATATTCACTGGAAGGACTGATGCTGAAGCTGAAACTCCAACACTTTGGCCACCTAATGTGAAGAAATGACTCATTGGAAAAGACCCTGATGCTGGGAAAGACTGAAGGCAGGAGGAAAAGGGGACAACAGATGATAAGATAGTTGGATGGCATCACTGTCTCAATGGACATGGGTTTGAGCAAGCTCCAGGAGATGTGAAGGACAGGAGAGCCTAGTGTGCTGCAGTCCATGGGGTTGCAAAGAGTTGGACAGAACTGAGTGACTGAACAACAACATAATATATAAAACTATAAGGTATTGATATAAAAGCACACACATAGACCTTGGAACAGAAGAGAGAACCCTGATATAAACCCCAACATATATGTAAAATAATTTATGACAAAATAGCCAAGAATATATCATGGAGAAAGGACAGTCTCTTCAATAAATGATATTGGGAAAATTAGACAGCCATGTGCAAAAGAACTGGACATGGAAAAACAGATTGGTTCCAAATAGGAAAAGGAGTGCATCAAGGCTGTATGTTGTCATCCTGCTCATTTAACTTATATGCAGAGTACATCATGAGAAACACTGGGCTGGAGGAAGCACAAGCTGGAATCAAGATTGCCGGGAGAAATATCAATAACCTCAGATGTGCAGATGACACCACCCTTATGGCAGAAAGTGAAAAAGAACTAAAGAGCCTCTTGAAAGTGAAAGAGGAGAGTGAAAAATTTGGCTTAAAGTTCAACATTCAGAAAACAAAGATCATGGCATCTGGTCCCATCACTTCATGGGAAATAGATGGGGAAACAGTGAAAACAGTGGCTGACTTTATTTTTCTGGGCTCCAAAATCACTGCAGATGGTGATTGCAGCCATGAAATTAAAAGATGCTTACTCCTTGGAAGGAAAGTTATGACCAACCTAGACAGCATATTAAAAAGCAGAGACATTACTTTGTCAACAAAGGTCCGTCTAGTCAAAGCTATGGTTTTTCCAGTCGTCATGTATGGATGTGAGAGTTGGACTATAAAGAAAGCTGAATGCTGAAGAATTGATGCTTTTGAACTGTGGTGTTGGAGAAGACTCTTGAGAGTCCCTTGGACTGCAAGGACATCCAACCAGTCCATCTTAAAGCAGATCAGTCCTGGGTGTTCATTGGAAGGACTGATGCTGAGGCTGAAACTCCAATACTTTGGTACCTCACGCGAAGAGCTGACTCATTGGAAAAGACCCTGATGCTGGGAAAGATCGAGGGCAGGAGGAGAAGGGGACGACAGAGGATGAGATGGCTGGATGGCATCACTGACTCAATGAACATGGGTTTGGGTGGACTCCAGGAGTTGGTGATGGACAGGGAGGCCTGGAGTGCTGTAGTTCATGGGGTCACAAAGAGTCAGACAGGACTGAGCAACTGAATGGAACTGATAAAAAAGAATGAAACTGGACCACTGTTTTATACTGTTCACAAAATTAACTCAAAATGGATTAAAGTTTTGATTGTAAGACCTGAAATTATAAAACTCCTAAAACAAAACATAGGCAGTAAGCACTTTGATATAGGTCTTCAGGTTGATTTTTTTGAGCCTAAAATATGCAAAAGAAAGGCAGCAAAAGAAAGGCAACAAAAGAAAAAACAAATTTGAACAAGTGGCACCACATCAAATGAAAAACCTTCACAGCCAAGAATCCATCAACAAAATGAGAAGATAACCAATAGAATGGGAAGAAATATTTGTAAATCCTATTTCTGACAAAGGGTTAATATCCAAAATGTATAAAGAATTTTAAATCAATAGTAAAAAAAAGCCAAACAATTAAAAAATAGAAGATGTGAATAGACATTTTCTTCATAGAAGATATACAGATGGACTATAGGCAAATGAAAAGATGTTCAGCATTACTAATCACCAGGGAAATGCAAATCAAAACTACAATGCGATATCACCTGTTAGAATGGCTATTATCAAAAAGTTATGAAATAGCAAGTACTGACAAGGATACAGAAAAAGGGAATCCCTGTGCACTGTTGGTAGGAATGTGGATTGTTATAGCCACTATGGAAAGCCGTATGGAGTTTTCTCACAAAATTAAAAAGTGAACTACCATATGATCCAGCAATATTATTTCTGGGTATTTATCAGAAGAAAATGAAAACACTAAGCAAAATATATTGAATTCCATGTTGAACGCAGCATTACTTACAACAGGCAAGATATGGAAACAATTTAAGTGTCCATTGATGGATGAATGTAAAAGAAATTTTGAAATACACACATAGAAATATTCACCCATTAAAAGAATAAAATCTTGCCATTTGCAACAACATGGACAGACCTCCAAGGGCATTATGAGAACTGTAATAGACTGAGAAAAACAAATTCTCTATATAGTCTCACATGTGAAATCTAAAGTTAGATAAACCAGGCACATAGATACAGAAAACAGATTCATGGTTGCCAAAGGTTGAGGGGTGGGAGAGATGGGTTAACTGTGGTTTGTTTAGTTACTTCTAAACGAGATGTTCTTTTCTTTCCTTTTTGGTTTGTTTTGACCACTTTAAAATGTCCCCCTGATAAGTATAAGATATTCACCTTAACTCCTCAGTGGCCATCTCTAGGATTTGAGTCAGGATCAGTAAGGGTCAGATGGTCTCTGAAGTTTCCCTGTTCTTTTTTGAACTCCTTCCTTCCTATGCTCCATCTGCCTGCCAGCCCTTAAACACTGCTCTGCCTCACCAGGGAACCATATTTCAGGAGAGCTATGTAACCAGGTGGTTATTGCACTGTTATCCATCATTCAAAGAAAATTATGTACCCATTCTTTATCTTGAACATTATTTCTTTTGCAAATTACCTTAATTATCTTTTAAGCTTATTAATGTGCATTTTACTAATGAGTCACTGCTTAATGAAACATTCTATTTTTAATCTGAAAATAATGATGATGGACTCTAGGTCCTAGGAGTCATGATTATACTATTGCTGACTCTCCTACACCCTGAGGGTGAGAAGTTGGGAACTGGATCTCTGGAGCATAATATTCTCAAGCATATTCTCCTTTATTCTCATGTCTGGATGGCACAGGCAATCTTCAGATTTCTAACAGATACTTTGCTTCTCTAAGCTATAAACCTGCTTAATAGTTAAGATTTGAAAACGCCTTTAAAATTGGGTTTTGGGAAAGAACTGTGAGATCCTTGGCAGCTAACTCAGTTTTAACAGACTTAAAATATGCTTTACAATGGAGTGACACATATTGCAAGACAAAAATCCAAACAACAGAGACTTAAAGAAAATAAAAGTCTCCTGTGCTCAGTATTGGATAAATGGATGCAGTAAAAAGCCAGCTGTGCCTGTATCGCCTATTATTATTTTTGAAGATTCAAATTTGCTTTTGACGGACTACTTTGATTTAGGTGTGGCAGAACTGCCAGGTGTGTCAGCATTTTATTTTCATGACTGCAATAATAGCTTTAGGTATAGGAATATGAGAGTAATAAACAATTCTAATTATGAAGGAAATGAAGTAATCAATGGGGATAAAAAGGAATTTTCTCTAGAAGTAAACTTTATCCTGAACTATCCTGGAAATAGTTTATGTCACTCAATGTGATATTAACTCTTAGAATTAGTATGTTTAACATAGTAATGAAGAATGGAGAAAGAACATTATTTAATATGGAATATTTAAAAGTTAAATGAAGTATTTTCTACATAAAGGAATTCTAGAATTTGATAGTCCTATGATATTGGTATAATGTTTCAAAATCTAAGGAATCTTAAGGCTGTTTCAGAATGCTTGTAGACTTCTTAAAATTCTTTTATAGATCTCTATACATTTTTTGATTTTCTGAGGTTAATTTTTCCTTTAAGGAAATGATACAAAAGTGAAAGTGAAGTCACTCAGTCATGTCCAACTCTTTGTAACCCTATGGATTGTAGCCCTTGGAATTTTCCAGGCAAATGATACTAGGCTATAAAGAAATGACTTAAAAGAAAAAAAATGAGTCACAATGTTGCTTTTATTTAAAATTCCACGACTCCACAAGATTAGTTCAGTCACTCAGTCGTCTCCACAAGATTAGTTCAGTCACTCAGTCGTGTCCAATTCTTTGCAACCCCATGGACTGCAGCACCCCAGGCTTCCCTGATCATCACCAACTCCTGGAGCTTGCTCAGACTCATGTCCATCGAGTCGGTGATGCCATCCAACCATCTCATCCTCTGTCGTCCCCCTTTCGTCCTGTTCTCAATCTTTTCCAACATCAGGGTCTTTTCCAATGAGTCAGCTCTTTGCATCAGGTCGCCAAAGTATAGGGCTAAAAAAAATCTAACTGAAATGAAACTTTGTGGAGGAGGACAATATCCTATGTTATTTATTTCATTAAAGCATTTAAATGGCATTTGAAAATGATCAACTTTAATCAAAAGTTGCCATGAACATCTAGATGTAAAAGAATGAGGCTAGAACATTTTCTCATCCCATTTACAAATTTAAACTCAAAATGGATTAAAGACCAGTGTAAGACCAAAAGCCATAACACTCCTAGAAGAAACCAGTGGAACACAGTTTCCACGCCGCTGCCATCCTTCTGGTGGGGTTTACTCTGTCTCCTTACTCCTCAATACAACAGACAAAGGCTGTTTCCCTGGAACCGCACTGAGCCGTGACCTCCATCCAGGTACCCGAAGAGCCTGTCTGTGCTCCTGCCCAGCTCTGCCTCTCCCAGGGGAGCTGGTGGGGGCAGGGAAGGAAGACAAGGCTTGGGGTCTTCTCCACTGTGGGCCTGCCGTCAGGGCCAGGACTCTGGCCTGGAGCGCGAGAATACAGGCCACCACCAGCATCCTCGTTCACAGCAAAACAGCAACCAACTCTGCCTCCAGACATTTAACAAAATGTCTACCAGCCTCTGTGGCTTTCACCAGATCCCACCCACATCAGGTAAGGTGATAACATGCCTAAAGACCACCTTGGATACAAATTGTAGCAATATCTTTGTTGTTGTTGTTGTTGAGTCGCTAAGTTGTGTCCAACTCTTTGTGACCCCATGGACTGTAGCCTGCCAGGCTTCTCTGTCCATGGAATTCTTCAGGCAAGAATACTGGAGTGGATTGCAATTTCCTTCTCCAGGGGATCTTCCTGATGCAGGGATCAAACCAGCATTTTCTGCACTGGTAGGCAGATTCTTTATTGCTGAGCCACCAGGGAAGCCCAGCAATATCTTTGGGAATATCCTAAGGCAAAGGAAATAAAAGTTTTTGCTTTTATAAACAAATGGGGTCTAATTAGACTTTTGCACAAAGAATCTGTCAACAAAGCAAGAACCTACTGAATGGGAGAAAATAATTGCAAACAATTGATAAAGAGTTAATATTCAAACTATATAAACAGCTCATACAATATCAAACATCTCATAAAATATCAAACAGCCCAACTCAATATATATATTTTAAAAAGCCCAGCCCAATTAAAAAATGGGCAGAACCCTTGAATAGACATTTTTTCTCAAAGAAGGCATACAGAGCCATCAGGCACTTGAAAAGATATTCAATATTACTAGCCAGAGAAATGTAAATCAAAACCACAATGAGATACTACCTTACATCTGTCAGAATACTTATCATTAAAAAGACCAAAAAATGACAAATGTTGGTGAGGATGCAGAAAAAAGGGAACCCTTGTACACTGCCAGTGAGGATGTAAGTTGGTGTAGCCATTGTGGAAAACAGTAAAGATGTTCCTCAAAAAACTAAATAGAACTGCCATCTGACCCAGTAATTCCATCTCTGAATATATATTTGAAGAAAACCAAAACACTAATTAGGAAAGATATGGACTTCCCTGGTGGCTCAGACGGTTAAGCGTCTGTCTACAATGCGGGAGACCTGGATTCAATCCCTGGGTCGGGAAGATCCCCTGGAGAAGAAAATGGCAATCCACTCCAGTACTATTGCCTGGAAAATCTCATAGACAGAGGAGCCTGGTAGGCTACATGTAGTCCATGGGGTCGCAGAGTCAGACACGACTGAGTGACTTCACTTCATAAGCACCCAAACATTCTTAGCAGCACTATTTACAATAGCCAAGATATGGAAGCAACCTAAGTGACCATCAACAGATGAATGGACAAAGATGTGGTGTATATAACACATACAGATATATACACATACATGTATAATGGAATATTAGTCATTAATAAAAAGAACAAAATCTTGCCATTTCCATCAATGTGGATGAACTGAGAGGGTGTAATGCTTAGTGAAATAAGAGAGGAAGACAAGTACTTCATGTTATCATTTACATGTGAAATCTAAAAGATAAAATGAATGAATAAATAAATATAACAAAGCAGAAACAGACTCAAAAATTAGTGATTGCCGGAGAACAAACTAGTGGTTGCCAGTGGGAAGAGGGAAAGGGAGGATAGGAGCAAGGGATTAAGTACAAACTACTGTGCATAAAGTGAGCTACAAAGATATATTGTACAGGGAATATAGCCAATATTTTATACTAATTTTAAATAGAAAATAATCTAAAAATGTTGACTCACCACATTGTACATCTGGGACAAATACATTGTAAATCGACTGTCCTTCAATAAAAATCAAATCAAGTCCCTCCCATCAATAGAGCACCCAGCTTCCCTATCAGATGAGAACCCTGCAACAAAACACTCTAACAAAAGGCAGTTATTGTCAGCTAATGCAGGATCAGAACCCGCCCTGGCTGCCTTCCCTCACCTCCTCCATTGCAATGACTTGGACTTATGGTTAGGTTTCTCAGACTTCCTATTTCCAATCATGCTCTCCTGGGGAAAATCATACGTCTATGCTGGTGAATTTATAACCGAACCCTGTACAGGTTTCTAGAAAATGCATCCCATATTTATCCTTGGAGCCTTGGCAAGAGAGTCATCAGTTTGGGGGAGATCTTGAAATGGAGCAGGACCCTGTGGTCCTTGTGTCCCCACAGTGTCCTCTGCCTGCATATTGTCTGTCGAAAACTCTAGCCAAAGCATAAATTTAATCATAGAAATGAGAAATACAGAAACAAAGGAACAGTCAGAGGAGATTAAATAATAATAATGTAGTCATTAACCATAGTCGAGGACCTTTAGTTCTTTCTCAAGATAGATAATATTCTGAGCCATATCTTGTGAGTTGTCTTATTGGTACCAAAACAGCAGGTGGAGAAGTTAACTACACGGTGAACAGACTGTACCCAGGACATGAGCTGCCACGATTCCGAGAACTGATCACAAAGAAATGGGAACAATGACCCTGGAACTGAAGATTAACTGTACCTAAAACAACGAAGATGATGCTGGTTAGACCACTGATGACCGATTTGAAGATGACTGTTGGAGATGACTGTTGTTTCTGCGTGTAGCCGCCCCACCCCAACTCTGTAAAAACTCTCACCCCTTGTTTGTCAGGGTTGGAGAGTTGCCCTTTGGACAGATGTCCGCCACCCTCTCCCTCCCCAGTTGCCGGCATCTGAAATAAAGCAAACTTTCTTTTCCACCAGCCTGGTCTGTTTACTGGCTTTTGAGTGGTGAGCAGTGGACCCCACACACTCCCTTCGTTAACAATCTTACATAACAATGTTGCACGTGTGTGTGTGTGTGTGTGTGTGTGTGTGTGTGTGTGTCTGTGTGTTAGCTGCTCAGTTGTGTCTGACTCTTTGCGACTCCATGGACTATAGCCTACCAGGCTCCTCTGTCCATGGGGTTTTCCAGGCAAGAATACTGGAGTGGGTTGCCAGTCCCTTCTCCAGGGGATCTTTCCAACCCAGGGATCTAACCCAGGTCTCCCACATTGCAGGAATCATCTGAGCCACCAGGAAGCCCAAACATGTTACACATAGTACAGGTTAAATGTTTCCTTGGATTGAAAAAGCAAAGCATAGACAGCAAAGCAAGAAGTAGGAAAAAGAGGCACATTTCAGCATGACTTCCTTTTTCTCTGTTCCATATCCTTTTTGCTGGTATTGCCATCTGCCTTGTCAGACAATCTGAAATCTACATTCTCTTATGTGTCCATCTCTAAGCATATGTGCTTACTATCACTTCTTAATTTTACTTCCTAGAAATACTTCTTGATTTCCCTTTTAGTCTCTGGACTAATTAGCTGTGTGTGTGCTCAGTCACTCAGTCATGTCCTCCAAGTCTTTGCAAGCCCATGGACTGTAGTCCACCAGGCTCCTCTGTCCGTGGGATTTCCCAGGCAACAATATTGGAGTAGGTTGCTATGCCCTCCCTCCAGGGGTTCTTCCCGATCCAGGGATGAAACGCTTGTCTCCTGTGTCTCCTGCATTGACAGGTGAATTCTTTATCACAGAGCCACCTGGGAAACCCTGGACTGATTAGGTATCAATCTCCTAATTGGTTTCTTGATTCTCACAGCAGTGGGGAAGACAGACAGGGAGAGGAAAGAAATCAATGTTGTCTTTCTAAAGTAAGAATACTCAATTATATTAATCCCTCTTTCAAAAGCATGCAGTGATTCTCCACTTTTGTTGTTGTTCAGTTGCCAAGTCATGTCTGACTCTTTCTGACCCTCTGGACTGCAGCACACCAGGCCTCTCGGTCCCTCACCATCTCCTGGAGTTTGCCCATGGATTCTTCACCACCTAGAGATAAATACAAATCTTTAGGTTTTCTTTCTTTCTTTCTTTTTCTTTTCCTGTCTTTAATAAGCTACCTGCATCTCCTTGTCCTGTTCTATCCCCTACTTCTCCAAATCTAGGTGATTTAGTCTTGAATGTTCCATGCTGGTGTAGGTGTTTTCATAGACTATTACTTCTTTTGGATGCCCTTCTTGCAATTTACCTTGCTCCTGGTGGACTCACATTCATCATCACACCTGTCTGAGGTGCCACGTCTCCTTGAAAAGTTTCCCCAATTCCCCTTAACAGTTAGTTGCTGTCTTTACTGTTTTCCTGTAGGCATATTCTTCATTCAGCACGTGCTTTTTGAGTGCTCAATACATTTAAGGCATTAAGGTACAAAAATAAAATAGATATAGCCCCTGACCTCAGAGATCTCTGTCTCATGGGGATGCTTAAACTTAGTCTTAAAAAAATATATATAGTAGGTAAATGTGTTTCAGTCATGCAGTAGCTATTTGCCTTACTTAGGGTAATAGTCCCTGGTATTCATCAGGGGATCTATCTCTGCCATTCTTGGTTCTTGTGTCCTTGGGGAACAGTGGGATAGGAACATAGGTAACCAATATCTAAGCCAATAAATGCTTTCTGCTTCTCTGGGCACAGCAATTGGGTCAGGGCTGGCCATGTGACTTAAGTCAATCAGAACTGCTTAGATGCCTAGGAGGAGATATTCTCTCATCCTAGCTGGACTCAAACTTCAAGAATATGAGGTGGGAATTACCACAGCCACTTTGGCAGTGCAATGACTCCGAAAAAGCAGGGGTAAGCAGACAAATGAAAGAAATCAAAGTCTCAGTGACAAGTTCCGGGCCATGAATCCAGTTGTTCCTGAAGCCAGCTTATCCTGGAAATTCAGCTCCATTCTCTTTACACACTAAAGTCGGCTTTAGTGGTTTTTTCCTCCTGCTTGTATCCAATAGAATCTTAATTTAAACAACAATATTTTTCACGTGGAAAATGGAAGTAATGTAAAGTGAAATAGCATATGTGGGGATATGGAGGAATAAAAGAGAAAGCTAAATTACAGGATGAGGAATGAGGGGAAGGGGAACCAGACAGGATCAATTTAATGGACTCAGTGAAAATCGACAAGGCCCTGAAGTAAAAACTAAACAGACTAAAGAATCAATAACTTTTCTGGAAGAGCGGCAAGGACACTGGGCAAGCCACTGCCCCGACGATTGCAGAGACAGGCGGATATGGGGAGTCCTGACTTATCGGAGCAGAGAGTGGAAACCGCTGCAGGAACCAAGGGTGGGGAAGAAACGCCTGAACTGTAATTGACAGAGACTCAGTGTGGACAAGCCTGAGAGTTAAAAACTCCTAGAGGACTTGAGCATAGAGGTGGCTCCCACTTTTGCAGAGCTCCACCAGGTTCTCACAGTAGATCCTGGAGAAGAAAGAATCTCTGTAGACCTTCCAGCAAGGCGAGGGGAATGGAGCCATTTTGAAATACACCAGAGCACTCAGTTTTTCAGAAGCCCTGTCCTCAGGGGAAACTAGTTATCCAGAGCCTAACCTGCTGAGGTATTCTTATCAGAGCCTAAATGAGCTGGGGGAAGGGATATGCTCAACTCTAGCAGGCTCTAGCCTTCCACATGGAAGAAGGGAAATACCTAACATCAGCCCAATCTATCCATCCTGTCCCACCCCCCAAAAAACTGAGAAACACATGCGAGGTTCACAATCCAGAGGCACGTACAGACTCACAGAAAGGCTGAGATCTAATCATATTACTATAGAATGTTCCCCACTCCACCTCACAACCACATTTCTAAAGGCTTTGGAGAGACGGTGAGTAATTTTAGTGAAAATGTGGGTGTAAATAGTAAATGTGGTAAGAGCAAAAATGGGAATCGAAAGTACAGACCACCCTATAAAAATCAGTCAAAACCAGGCCTAAGAAGAGGAGAAACCAGTATGTTGTATACCTAAAACCTATATAATACTGTACATCAACTATATCTCAATTTAAAAAAAATTTTTAAAGAAAGGACAGAGATTAGATATCAGAGGTTTCTGTTTGAGATAGTAAGGAATTAAGCAGCTTTATATGATAAACAGGAAAAAAGTAGTTAGGGAGAATATCTTAGGCATCTCATATTAACATACAGTTGGCCCTCAGTATCTGAGGATGTGGAAACTCCTGATACAAGGGCTGACTGTAAGGGACTCTTATCCATGGAGCTCCTGGTACCAATCTACCCACAGACCAAGGGACGACTATATACAGTTTTGACTGCTCACCAGCCATGCTGCAGGTTCACGTGATTTTGTTGTAATGTTTCATGTTTCTTAAATGTGGGAGAGTTTTAACTGGTAAGGGTGCCCAGCTGGTGGCGAAGTGGTACTCAGCCACAGGTAATGTCTTTTAATGCCCATTAAGGAACCGAAGGGATCGTTGCAGAGTTTATGTTTGCTTTTATCCTGCAGGGTGAAATTATATGGTTAGTGAAGTCAAAGGCAGAGTTTTAATAGAATTTGGCGGGAGGGACCCAGGAAAGCCTGAGGGAGATATAGGGACCAATAGAAGATGGTAAAACAAAGGATCACATCATGATTGGGGTGCAGGGGGCTAGCGATGAATAGAGGGAGCTCTTGGCTTAGTTTTGGCCTAAAAGGAGTCTCCTAGCTGCCCTCAAACATACATCCAAAGTTTGGAATCTTTTATCACTTCTGCCTGGCCCCCGGTGGAGGAAATTTTATTAGTGACCAACAGGTTGGGGCATGTGATGGGAAACATGGAGGCTACTGGGCCTCAGGGACAGCCCTGACTCAGACTGTTGCTCCTATAGAGAGTGAACAGGGGCTAAGGATTAATGTTCAGTGCAAGTGGATATTTAAAACCTGTTAATAAACTTGTCCCTTTGAGTATTATTGGATTCTGACTCATCAGATTTTACCCCTCCTCCTCTCTTAAGAGTGTCTGGGAAGGGCATTTAGGTATTCCTCCTCTTACAAATGGGGGCTTCTCTGGTGGCTGAGTGGTAAAGAATATGCCTGCCAATGCAGGAGACTTGGGTTCTATCCTTGGATCCAAAAGAGCCACTGGAGAAGGGCATGGCAAACCACTCCTGTATTCTTGCCTGAAAAATCCCACTGACAGAGAAGCCTGTTGGGCTACAGTCCATGGGGTCACAAAGAGTCAGACACAGCTGAGTACACACACACAGCACAATGGTAATCACGGATGTGGGGATTTGAGGAGTCTAGAAGCATCTCCCAAGACATGAGTTGAATTTATGCTATTTATCCATTAATGTATGTCCAGCAGTGATAATTAGCTGAAGATACTTTGTTTAAGCTTGTTTAAGAATGGCCACATTCATTCCTTTGCTCATGTTTGGCTTTACAAGTCTTAAACCTATGGGCAGGGTGATGCAAATAAACAAAGGATGATGACTTGATGGTTAAAACAGGTGAAAACAAAGCCCTTAGAACCTTACCCATAGGCTCTGACTTCTAAGTTGAAGGGAACAATCGTTAGAACAAGAGATTGAGAAGTGCCCTCATTTAAGCTGCACTCTCTAGCAGCTTAAACGTCTACCCGTATCATATCTTCTGTTTCAAGGCTGCCTATGTGTCACCCATGGTCACATCCTATTAAAATTGGAAATGGAAGAGCTTTTGAAGACTAGGACTAGTTTTGAATTCCTTATAAACAACAAAAGCCACTCTGCTTTATTACTGCATTAAAAATATTTTAATATCTAATTCCAAATGCAGGCTTAATTGCCCAGCTAGACTTTTGAGATTAATTACAAGTCCAGAGCTATCATTACATCTTGACTGGTTTCTCTGGTCAGGCGTAGTCTGCCTTTGTGCTTTTGACTCTCTGGTTTGAAAGGTTTTGAAGTTCTGCAGGAAATCTGTGCTGCTGCCTTCCCAGTGAGCTTCCAATTTTTTTTTTTTTTTTAATGAGAGTCACTTGGGACATTGAGTTTATGAACCCAGAGCCCATGGTTTCATTGCTTATATGCTTCAAAACAAAGATATAAAAAACAGTTTAAGTGGAAATCACTTTAGAGGCAGAAATTTTGATTTCAATTTTCATTCAAAATTCATTCAATCAATAAAGATGTCTTGAGTGTTTCCTGTGTGCCTGGCACCTATCGGTAGTGGAAACGCAGGAATGAACCAAATGACTCCCGGCTCTCAAGGTGCTTTGGTTTTAATGGAAGCAAGAGGAGTTGATGATCACAAATTAACACATAGTATATAACACACGGAGGGTGATAAGTGCTAAGAAAAATAAAGCAGAAAGGAGAGAGTTCTATTCTACATTGGATGTTGAGGGAAGGCTTCTCTGATAAGGTCATTCACGATCAGGGACCTGAAAGAAGTAAGGGAGCATGGGAGAGGAAGAGCATTTCAGTCAGAGGAAGCAGCAAATGCAAAGGCCCGGTGTGAGTGAAAAGGATGTTCCAAGAACAGCAAGGAAACCAGTGGCGCTGGAACAGAAGGAGTGAGGGAAGAGCAATGGGGCTCCCAAATTACTGCAGATGGTGGCTGCGGCCACAAAGTTAAAAGATGCTTGCTTCTTGGGAGGAAAGCTGTGACAAACCTAGATTGCATATTAAAAAGCAGAGACATCACTTTGACAGTAAAGGTCCATATAGTTAAAGCTATGGTTTTTCCAGTAGTCATGTATGGATGTGAGAGTTGGGCCATACAGTAGGCTGAGTGCTGAAGGAATGATGCTTTCAAATTGTGGTGCTGGAGAAGACTCTTGAGAGTTCTTTGGACAACAAGGAGAACAAACAAGTCAATCATAAAGGAAATCAACTTTGAATATTCATTGGAAGGACTGAGGCTGAAGCTGAAGCTCCGATACTTTGACCACATGATATGAAGAGCCAACTCATTGGAAAAGACCCTGATGCTGGGAAAGATTGGAGGCAGGAGGAGAAGGGGACGACAGGATGAGATGGTTGGATGGCATCACCGACTTGATGGACATGAGTCTGAGCAAACTTGACAGGAGATAGTGAAGGTCAGGGAAGCCTAGTGTGCTGCAGTTCATGGGGTTGCAGAGAGTTGGACATGACTTAATGACTGAACAACAAAGCCAGGGAGGAAGTTCAGGTTGGAAGATGTTAAGCTATGGCACAGACTTCAGGTTTTAGGACTTCTAATGGGGAGAATATATTAGTTTCCTATTGCTGCCATGATGAATTACCAAAACTTAATGGCTTAGA
This sequence comes from Ovis canadensis, assembly GCF_042477335.2. Lineage (NCBI taxonomy): Eukaryota > Metazoa > Chordata > Mammalia > Artiodactyla > Bovidae > Ovis > Ovis canadensis. The sequence continues at coordinate 158,272,612 of NC_091247.1, read as the reverse complement.
ACAATATAAATTAATTATTTTACAGTTCTGGAGGTTCAACATCCCAAGGGGGTCTTACAGGGTAAACTAGTTTGCTGGGGCTGCCAAAACAAAGTACCACAATGAGGTGCCTTAAACAATAGAAGTGCATTGTCCTCTACTTCTGGAGGCTAGATGTCTGAGATCAAGGTGTCAACAGGTTGTTCTTTCTGAGGACTGTGAGCAACAATCTGTTGTAAGCCTCTCCCCCCAGTTCTGGTGGTTTGCTCGCATTCTTTGCCATCCCTTGGTTTGTAGCAGCATCACTCTGATCTCTGCTTCACCTTCTGCTTCACCTGACATTCTTCTTCCATGCATGTCTGTGTCTGAACTTTTCCTTTCTATAAATGTACCAGTCATATTGGAATAGGACTTATCCTGACGACCTCATTTGAAGCTGATTAGCTCTGCAAAGACCCTTTCTCTAAATAAGGCACCTTCTGAGGTACTGGGAGTTAGGACTCCAACATATTTTCAAGGGGAGACCCAATTCAATCTGTAACATGGTGTTAAAATCAAAGTGATAGCAGGGTTGCTTTTCTTCTGGGGACATTAGGAGAACATTTTCTACCTTCTGGAGGCTCCCCACAAACCTTGGCTTATGGCCCCCTTCCAGTAATGGCACCCCTCCCTCTTTATGTTGTCACATCTCCTCTGACTTCTGCCTCCTTCTTATAAAGACTCTTGTGATTACATCTGGAAAATCAAGGATTTTTATTTATTTATTTGACTGTGCTGGGCCTTGTTTGCGGTAGTTGGGGCCTGCAAACTCTTAGTTGGGGCATGTGAGATCTAGGGGTTGAACCTGGTTCTTACACATTGGGAGAGAGAAGTCTTAGCCTCTGGACTACCAGGGAAGTTCCTAAGACACAGATATTTTTGCAAGGTCAGTATTCTGCCTACCTTACGGGGTTTTGAGCAGGGAAGTGGTATGAGCTGAACTGTATTTTAAAAGAATCACTCTGCCTGCTGTGTGGAGGAGGAAAAGAGTGTAAACCAGGAGACCCATTGGGACACTGCGGCAATGGTCCTAAGTGAGAGATGGTAGTGCCCAGGACCAGAAGTGAAGTGCTGAAAAGTGGTCAAATTCTGGACTTTTTGCAGAAAGTGACTTGTCAATGGAATGCATGAGATGTGTAAGATGATAACAACAAATTTTTCCTTGCCTTTTTGCAGAATAACAATAACATTTGTTTATCACATTAAAAGTTTTCAACAAGATTCTACATGAATTTTTTCATTAGAACTGCCTACAATAGTATTTTGTGTCATTATTGTTATACTCATTTTACAGAAGAGGGAGTTGAGGCTTAGAGAGGTGACTTCTAGGGATTTGACTTTTTGTACATTAGAATGGTTTTTTGAAATTGGCTGTTTTGATGCACTGATGGGTTTTAAGCACTGAAATTAATTAGTAAGCTTATACTGGTGATAAAGGGAAAACAGATGTCCTTTGATGTTACCAGTGTTTTATAAATAAATTCACTAATCCCAAAGCCAGAGAGAGTTCCATATTTAGTTTCAGTGAGGATTAAATGAGTTAATATAAAGGGTCTCGAACATTGTTGGCACATGTAAGCCCTGTATGATGTTAGCAATCACTACAATTATTCACAATTTAGATCAGTATTTCCAAATGGTATTCAAAATAGCAATTTAGAAAAAAGCAAAACAAAACAAGGACGCAAAGCAGAGGAAAATTTGTATTACAAGTAACTGCAATAAACTAGTTGCTACAAACATTTAATTTAGTTCTGAGCATCTGGGCAGCTAGATTAAAAAAAAGAACAAAACATATTGTGTAATGTTGTTCTTGTTGATTTGTAATTTAAGTCAAACTAGGATGTCAGAAGAAAAAGAACTTTTCACGATGTGTTTCTTAGTTTCCCTTTTAGTTTGTTGGGTTGTTCCATGGCCCCTCCTCCACACCTTGGATTATAACGTAAAATTCTTTCACCATGTCAAAATATTATTTAAAATACAGGTACCTTGACTTCTTTCTTAAAAAAAAAGAAAAAGAAACAGAAGTTTTAATGAGATTTTAATCATAATTCAACATGCAGTTCCTCACAGGAGGGACTTTGGAAATATGATTCTTTTTTGTCATTTGTAAGAGGGAGAATGGACTTTATGAAAAATACACACTGAGAAATGTGGATTTAGTATAAATCCCAGTGTTGACTTTTCATAAGTGCCTAGTCTCCCTCTTGTTGCCAGAGTGACTTTTAAAAACGTGAACCTGATCATGTTATTCCACTGCTTAAAATTCGTCTCCGATACTCCATTGCTCATTGCAGTGTTTTCAAGCTTATTTTTAGGCAGTGAACCATTCCTTCAAATTAGAGCTTATATGGCAATCTAATGAGTAAAACAGATATAAGCTGAGCTGTTCTGGATGGAGTGGGGGTGGGGGCCTGACAGACTGCCTGCCTGCCTCTGTAGGCTGCCTCTGTAGGCTGTACCCACCTCTCCCTCTTATGCTGTCCAATGGTCTGAACAGTTAGGAAAGAGTCAGCACCCCTCAGAACCTATAAAACGCCTTCTTTCTGCCCTCATGTTTGCCATGTAATCTGCACTTCAGCTGAGCTTAGATGAGAAACTAGTTAATCAAGCAAACAATTTTTGAAGTAAGAGTTGTTAAAAACTATTATAATGATTTGAACTTTCAATATATACTTATTAATCAACAAATTGGTTTTATGTTATTGTTGCCCATAAAAAAAATCCCATTAAAATTTGTTTTTAAAAGTCTCCCTAATGGATGAACAACAAGATCCTACTGTAGAGCACAGAAAACTATATTCAACATTCTGTGATAAACAGTAATGAGAAAGAATGTATAACTGAATCACTTTGCTATACAGCGGAAACTAACACAACATTGTAAATCAACTGTACTTTAAAAGTCTCTCCAAAAATATTAAGGCAGATATACTGATTCTCCAAATGTTAAATCTTCCTGACCCGCTGATCGAATTTGGGTCTCTTACGTCTCCTGCATTAGCAGCTGGGTTCTTTACCACTAGTACCACCTGGGAAGCCCCTTATACCATGTTACTATATATGGATTACAGTCATCCCTCAGTATCCATGGGAGGATTAGTTCAGGAGGTCCCATGTATACCAAAATCCAGGGATATTCAAGTCTGATAGGTGGTGACAGGACTGCCTGCCCTCTGTATCCATGGGTTTTGCATCCATGGATTCAATGAACGTTTGGCTCAAAATTTCAGTTGATTGAATCCACAGATGCAGAACCCCTGGATATTGAGAGCCCACTGTCATTTCTTCTGAATTCTATGACATGATGTTTCTCTTTCTCTCTTGTTCCTGCATTTTCTTTGAATAAATAATGCGTTTATTCCAATATGGTCCTAAAATTCTATAAAATTGCTTATTATATTCAAAATTAGATTTTATGATGTATAAATTAGAGATTTGGGGCACCTTTAATTGACTTTTCTCTGAAGACTGTGTTTTTAATGAGAATATAGCTATTCTCTCTGCCACAGTTGAAGTATGTAGTAGTTCAGTTCGGTTTGGATGCTCAGTCATGTCCGACTCTTTGCGACCCCATGGACTGCAGCATGCCAGGCCTCCCTGTCCATCACCAACTCCTAGAGTTTACTCAAACTTGTGTCCATTGAGTTGGTGATGCCATCCAACCATCTCATCCTCTGTTGTCCCCTTCTCCTCTTGCCTTCAATCTTTCCCAACATCAGGGTCTTTTCCAATGAGTCAGTTCTTCACATCAGGTGGCCAAAGTATTGGAGTTTCAGCTTCAACATTAGTCCTTCCAATGAACATTCAGGACTAATTTCCTTTAGGATGGACTGGTTGGATCTCCTTGCAGTCCAAGGGACTCTCAAGAGTCTTCTCCAACACCACAGTTCAAAAGCATCAGTTCTTAGGTGGTCAACTTTCTTTATAGTCCAACTCTCACATCCATACATGACTACTGGAAAAACCATAGCCTTGACTAGATGGACCTTTGTTGGCAAAGTAACATCTCTGCTTTTTAATATGCTGTCTAGGTTGGTCATAACTTTTCTTCCAAGGAGTAAGCATCTTTTAATTTCATGGCTGCAGTATGTAGAAGTATGTAGTAAGATCAGAGCAAATTCTGCTAAATGGAGGAAGTTCTCAATTCTATTTTTTAAAAATATATTAAAATGAGTAAAAAGTTTGGCCCAGATATTTTTGGTTCAATCTAGAATATCCTTTTTTTGACATGTGTTTTTATAAGACAAGACTTATCAAAAAGGCTGTCCAAATTTAAATGTCACAAAAGTGTAGGTTTCCCAACTCTATTCCAATCTATTCTGAAACAGAATGCCAGTTTATCCAATTAAAAATAGGAACTCCATCAAAATATCTATCCCAAGTTGAGATTTTCCAAATTTCAATTATGGACCTTAAAAATAAAATCCTGTATACTGTTTAAATTTTTATTGCTATACATTTGTTAACTTCCTTGCTTTGGTAGGGACAAATTTCATTGCTTCTCTGTTTATAAACTCGGTTTTCAAAAACTTTAATTCCTTAAAACATTTCACAAGCTGATGTTTTTTTGATTCTCCATTTGTCAAAATATCTCAATTCCAATATTTTAGAATAACATGCAAACAAAATGTAGAGAATTTGTTTATAAAAACATCTAATATCATTGTAGGCTGCTCAAGTTGCTTCGTGACTTATTTGGGATTTCCCTGGTGGTGCAGTGGATAAGTGTCTGCCTGCCAACGCGGGGGCCATGGATTTGATCCCTGGTCTGGCAAGACTCCACATGCTACGGAGCAACTAAGCCCTTGGGCCACAGCCCCTGAGCCCACATGCTGCAGCCACTGCGGCCCTCGTGCCGAGAGCCTGTGCTTCACCAGAGGAGCCGCCGCAGCGAGAAGCCTGCTCACTGCAACGGAGAGTAGCCCCTGCCTGTCACAGCTAGAGAAAGCCCACACACAGCAATGAACACCCCGCACAGCCAAACAATAAGTAAAAAAAAATTTTAATGACTTTAAATCCAGCTGATCACAGACAACAGAGAAAACAGTGCCATGCTACAATACTGTTTTTATTCAACACCAGCTTTATCACCAGCTAGGTCAGTTATTTTAATTATGTGAACAGGCAGACCTCGCTCACCTATGCACTTCACTTTATCGTGCTTCACAGATACTGCCTATTTTTACAGGTTCAGTGTTTGTGGCAACGCGGCATCATCACCGTTTTCCAACAGCGTTTGCTAACTTTGTGCTCTGTGTCATATTTTGGTGATTCTCACAATGTTTCATTCTGGCAATTTACCATTATTATTGTATTTGCCAGGGAGATCTCTCATCAGTGGTCTTTGATATTACTATTGCAAAAAGATTATGACTTGCTGAAAGCTCTGATGATGGTATTTTTTAGCAATGAAGTATTTGTAAATTAATGTACATTTATGATGATGCAATGCTCTTGTGCACTTAAGAGGCTACAATATAGTGTAAGTATAACTTTTTATATTCACAGGGAAATAAAAAACATTGTTTGACTCCCTTACTGTAATATTTACTTCATTGCAGTGGTCTGGAACTGAACCCTCAATATCTCCGATGTGTGACTGTAGTTATATTGCATATGTAAAAGCCACCCTATTTTCATTAGCAGATTATAGAAATGTATTTTGGATGGATTTATATATTATATATGAATTACCTGTGAGTGTTCCATGGATTTCCTAATTTAACAAATATTGTTTTTACCACAATTTTGATTTTAGACTCCTGGCCTCCAGAGCTGTGAAAGAATAAATTTCTGTAGTTTTAAGTCATAACATTTATGGTAATTTGTTTCAGCAACCTCAGGAAACAAATACATATATTTTTGTTGTTGTCTAGACACTAAGTGGTGTTGCCACTTTTTTGACCCCGTGGACTGTAGCTCCTCTGTCCATGGGATTTCCAAGGGAAGAATGCTGGAGTGGGTTGCTATTTCCTTCTCCAGGGGATATTCCTGACCCAGAGATCAAACTTGGGTCTCCTGCATTGGCAGGCAGGTTTTTTACTACTGTGCCATCAGGGAAATCCAATGTATATCTTTATAATAGTACTTATCACATGTGACTGTAGGTTCTCCTCCACTAAACCATAACTTTCTTAAAGACAGCTTATCTATCTGTGTATCTCTGGCTTTCCTCATACTGCTTGGAACAGACATTCGATTTTTGGTTGAATTAATAAATGATGCTAATTCATTAAGAGTAAGGACTTGGAAAAGTATAAATATACTTTTAAATGTATACTTGAAAAGGATAAATTTCTTTCATTAAAATTAATACAGCTTATAAACCGTCATTTCCACTGGGTAATGGTAAACTCAATCCTTCGAATTCAATGTAACTTGGTCTATTCAGGTTTAAGTCTGTGTCTCTTTCAGAATTCTCTACCAGTTTCCTCAGAGGTAGCTCAGAGTGTCCATTTACCTAGGGGCCTGCAATAGACTGAATGTTTGTGTCTCCAAAAAGTCCTATGTTGAAACCTAACCTCCAATGAATGTGTTAGGAGGTGGGGCTTAGGGAGGTGATGAGGTCATGAGGATGGAGCCCTCATGAATGGCATTAGTGTTCTTATAAAAAAAGACGCCAGAAAGCTCTCTCACCCATTTGGCCAGGTGAGGACCCAGCCAGAAGACTGTCATCCACAAGGAAGTGGGTCTTCACCAGACACAAAATCTGTTGGAACCTTGATCTTGAACTTTCCAATCTCTAGAATTGTGAGAAATAAACTTCTATTGTTTATAAGTTCCCAGTCAACAGCATGTTGTTGTAGCAGACTGAAGGGATTGTGACAGGGCCCATTCATCCTGCTGGCACGGAAGTCAGTCCATTCTGTGGCCTGACTTGTCCTCGTGGAGGTGTGTCGCTCTCTGCCTGACCCTTGGACATCAGCTCTTACAGCCATTCCTTCCCTGGAGTTGACAGGGATCTTGCTGAGACAACAGGTTGTCACGACCACTCCCTTCACTTGGACAGGCTCTTAGGAACTGCTGACTGGTTCTCAGCCACTCTGCACACTTCTCAGAAAGCTTGGGAACACAGGCAATGAGACTCAGTGGGACTTCCCTCAGGCCAACAGCCTATACATCTTCTCTATCTGTTGCTGCCAGATTAAATGTGAATGTCTCCATAAGGTTGGTACACTTCTGGACAACACTCTGAGAAGCTGGGCACTGTCCCATCAGTGCTGGGATCCTCCCCAGCTTTGCTGGGGTTTCTCCATCTCTGCTCCCAGGACTCTCAGATTGTGACCTCAAGGGCAGACTCATTCTCAGGGAACCTCCAGCTTATTTATGCTGTCATAGACTCTGATTTTCTCTTTTCTACTCTTTAGTCAAACTCTTATTTTTATTTGGGGTATGAGATAGCAACTGCTATTGTCACATTGTGGGGTTTACTGTAAAGTCTTTGCCCGAGGTCTGCTAGGATTTGGCTTGTGGTATTTAAGGCTCAGTTTCTTAGAACTAAAAAAAAAAACAACAAAAACAAGACCAAAAAATCAACTCCCCTCCTCTAGGAAAACAACACACAAAGCCATTCTTTCTCAATTTCCTGGCCTATATAACTGGAAGGAAAGCTATGACCAACCTAGACAGCATATTAAAAAGCAGAGATGTTACTTTGCCAACAAAGGTCCACCTAATCAAAGCTATGGTTTTTCCAGTAATCATGTATGGATGTGAGAGTTGGACTATAAAGAAGACTGACAGCTAAAGAATTGATGCTTTTGAACTATGGTGTTGGAGAAAACTCTTGAGAGTCCCTTGGACTGCAAGGAGATCCAACCAGTCCATCCTAAAGGAGATCAGTCCTGAATACTCATTGGAAGGACTGATGTCGAAGCTGAAACTCCAATAGTTTGGCCACCTGATGGAAAGAACTTACTCACTGGAAAAGACCCTGATGTTGGGAAAGATTAAAGGTGAGAGGAGAAGGGGACGACAGAGGATGAGATGGTTGGATGGCATTACCGACTCAATGGACACGAGTTTGAGTAAGCTCCAGGAGTTGGTGAGGGACAGGGAGGCCTGGCGTGCTGCTGTCCATGGGGTCACAAAGAGTTGGACAGGACTGAGTGCCTGAACTGAACTGATAATTGGAAGGCGTGGTTTTTTACAATTCAGGGTAGTACAGACAGAAAATTCTAGCTGCAACCTGAGTGTGGGCATGTGAGACTGGGAGCAGTGGTAGAGATGAGAGGAAATGCAAAAATATATACAATTCAATATTAAAATATTACTCAATGGATTATATAACATGGTGAAAGTATAGTATTAAGAGAATACAAAGTAAAGTAATTAACTGGGGACTTAAAAAAAAGAAGACTTTTCTGAAAAAAATAAAAGGGACATTTAAACCAAGTGTTAATGATGAGTTAACAGCAATTGGTGTTTTAAACTATGATATGTGTTATATTCTGACCTTTATATATGCCCTGTCTCTGTTGATCATCAAAATTGGTCAAAGGAGTAACTGATACTTCATAATATACAGTATTGAGATTAAAAAATAATACTGGAAACCACATTTTCTGTTGTTCAGTCACTAAGTTGTATCTGACCCTTTGCATCCTCATGGACTGCAGCGCACCAGGCTTCCCTGTCCTTCACCATCTCCCAGAGTTTGTTCAAATTCAGGTCCACTGAGACGGCAATACTATCTAACCATCTCATCCTCTGCAGCCCCCTTATTCTTTTGCGTTCAGTCTTTCCCAGCATCAGGGTCTTTTCCAATGAGTTGGCTCTTCCCATCAGGTGGCCAAAGTATTGGAGCTTCAGCTTTACTCCTTCCAATGAATATTCAGGGTTGATTTCCTTTAGAATGGACTGATTTGATCTCCTTGCTGTCCAAGGGACTCTCAAGAGTCTTCTCCAGCACCACAATTTGGAAGTATTAATTCTTAAGCTCTCAGCCTTCTTTATGGTCCAACTCTTACATCCATACATGACTACTGGAAAAACCATAGCTTTGACTAGACAGACCTTTTTCCTGCAAAATGATAGCTCTGCTTTTAATATGCTGTCTGCTGCTGCTGCTATCTAGGTTGGTCATAATTTTTCTTCCAAGGAATAAGTGTCTTTTAATTTCATACTGAGTTTTAAACCAACTTTTTCACCCTCCTATTTTACACTCATCAAGAGGTTCTTTAGTTCCTTTTCACTTTTTGCCATTAGAGTGGTGTCATCTGCATATCTGAACTTGTTGATATTTCTCCCAGCAATCTTGATTCTAGCCTGTGATTCATCCAGTCCAGCCTTTCTCATTATGTACTCTGCATATAAGTTAAATGAGCATGGTTACAATATACAGCCTTGTTATACTCCTTTCCCAATTTGGAACCAGTCTGTCATTCCATGTCTGGTTCTAACTGTTGCTTCTTGACCTACATACAGGTTTCTCAGGAGGCAGGTAAGGTGGTCTGGTATTCCCATCTCTTTAAGATTTCTCCGCAGTTTGCTGTGATCCACACAGTCAAAGGCTTCAGCATAGTCAATGAAGCAGAAATAGATGTTATTTTATGGAATTCCCTTGCTTTCTAAATGATCAATGAATGTTGGCAATTTGATCTCTGGTTCCTCTGCCTTTTCTAAACCCAGCTTGTACATCTGAAAGTTCTACATATCAAGTCTTTATTCTAACCAGCTCAATATTCTTTCTGACACTGATCTCAAAGCACCCTATTTGAGAGATGGAGTTTCCCTCTGTTACATGGTCTTCAAAAGTTAAGGAATCTGCCTTTTTCCCTTGAACAAAATAATGGTGACTTCATAAAATCAGCCAGAAATTTAAAATATAAGGTAATTAATTAACTTGTACCCTGGAAACAAAACAGAACTTCTTTTATAGCAAAGATGACTTTAGGAGAAAAAATAACAAGGCCTAGGTTTTTAGTGAGTTGAGTTGGGAGAGAAGGGCAAGTGTTGATAGCCGTGCTGAGGCTATGACTGAAAAACTGAGAATCATACAATACCCGAGTGTCAACTGTATGCCTGGCACAGTGCTGTGTGACCCCACGTTCAAGAAGACTGGTCACATGACTCCAGATGTCCTATATGTTGCTGGACTTCACGGAGAGTCAGCAGTTCTCCAGGGTGGCCTGGGAAAGCTAGGGAGTTATAACCTGCTTCAATTAAGTGTTTATTCTTGATGGATCTAAAACTTTGGCTGATGGAAAATGGAACTGTCTAGAACACCAGACAGATGACAAGAGGGAGGGAAGAAAGGATGTGGTCACATCTTTCTGCCTATCTGAACTGTCCAGTCTGCCCATGGTGCTGTGTGCCAGTGGAAAGCAGGCGCTTCCCTAGTGTCTCAGCCATCAGGAGTGGCCATCTGGCAAACATTTGCATAGCGCTTGCTATGTGTTACCTTAAATGCTGAGTGCTGGGTACAGAGTCAAACTATTTTTAATAAATACTTGTTTATTTTTGGCTACTCTGGGCCTATGTTGCTGCATATGGGCTTTCTTTAGATGTGGTGAGTGGATGCTGCTTCTCTAGAGCTGAGCTCCAAAGCACAGGCTCAGTAGTCGTGGCATGTGGGGCTTACTTGCCCTGGATTTTGGGTAAGTGAATAAGTGAAAGTCGCTCAGTTGTGTCTGACTTCTTGTGACCCCATGGACTGTACAGTCCATGGAATTCTCCAGGCCAGAATACTGGAGTGGGGAGTTGTTCCTTTCTCCAAGGGATCTTCCCAGCCCAAAGATCAAACCCAGCTCTCCCACATTGCAGGTGGATTCTTTACGAGCTGAGCCACCAGGGAAGTCCAAGAATACTGGAGTGGGCAGCCTATCCCTTCTCCAGCAGATCTTCCCAACCCAGGAATTGAACCTGAGTCTATTGCATTTAGGTGGATTCTTTACCAGCTGAGCTACCAGGGAAGCTTTTACTTGCCCTGTGTCATGTGAAATCTTCCCAGACCAGGGATCAAACCCTGTCCTCTCCATTAGCGGGCAGACCCTTAATCACGGGACCATCAGGGAAGTCCCAGAGTCAAATGCTTAATCGCTCCCCAGAATTAATGTATAGCTTGTGGGAGGGAAGATAATCTTACTAACATGTGGCAGTGCTGTGACAGAGGTCTAAACAGGGTCTTTGAGGAGCATAGAGGTGTCAGGGACTCCAGACTGCCTGGAGAAGGCAGCTCCTGGGCTGAGGTTTAAAGGACAGATAGGTATTATCCAAACTGTCAGAGGAAAGGCGTAAGAGGTAGAAGCAAGAGCACATAAGAAGCATAGGGACCCAAGGAAACTTGGCATGTTCGGGGAAAACCTTTCAAGTGGTTCTGCATGCTGACAGTTGAGTTTGTGGTGGGAGCTGAGAAACTGCCTAAAATCAACTGATTAGAGACTGGTGAAATCTGCAGGGAAAGGACCAGGGGCAGTTGTGATGTGTTTTTGAAACTTCTGAAATGAATTTTATGAAGGTGGCCAGCCTCTCAGTTTCCTTTGGTATCATCTTACTGACAACTTAGAGCATGGCTATCTTATTTTGATGAGAGACTGCAGGAACCTGAAAGATAACTGCTGAATTGATAGTATCAAAACCCTCTATGTATCTATCAAGCAGTGGAGCTCTATGGGTTTGTCATAAAACACAAACTATGCTAGAGTTCAGATAGCAGAAAGATTCGGGAAAGGATTCCAAACTTCTAGAGCATCAAAGCAACCGAGACTCTGACAGTGAGGGAGGAAGAGGAATGAAGAGGAGGAAAGGATGGACTTAAAAGATCTCAATATTTGATGTGGTCCATGAAGCATTTCAAATTTCTCGATATTTATGAAGACTGGACTTCTGACCCCAAATGTGGGTTCACTGGGAGGTTGAAATGCTATAATTCTGTTGTTGGTGTTGTTGCATAGGCAGTTCCTGCCCCAGGAAGTTTGGCACTACCAAGGGTTATTTCTCCTCTTAGCTATCAGCTTTAGAAAGAATTCCCATGTGGTGATTAACTCTATCAAGTTACTACAGTAAGTATCATTTACTTGAGATACATTGTAAACAGACTGAAGGTTAGGGTCTAAGACAGCAACTTTTCTATTGAACCATGACGCTTTTATTTTCAGTTTCCTTTCAATTATGGCTAGCGTGGGAACACAGAAGCAACCATATTTGGTTTTTTGGGGAACAGGAGTTAAACCTTTTAGATATTTCTCTCAGTACTTTTCACAGGGTAGACCCTCAAGAAGCTGATTTTAAAAAAAAAGCCTGACGTATTTCAATACTGAGCTCAAACCTGACATCTTCTAAAAGAGGCCATCAGGTGTCACCAGCAAATCTCTTTCATCAGTTCTTTAAGAAGAGCCTCTTCTAGCTGTAAAATTCTAAAACTGTGTTCCATTTTCGTGTTTTATGAATAAGCTTAATCCGTATTCAGAAAGGAAATCAGCAATCTCTGGTTACTTTAGGACATTGCGACATTGTCTAAGCTGTAACACTCCCCCAAAGTCAGGGCAGTGGGGCAGGATGGGGGCCAAATACTTAGAGAGAATAGATGGTTTAAACTGTCCCTCCTGATGATTAGTGGGAGTTGACCTTAGGCTATCCCCTCACGGTATGAAAATAACTTGTGATTAGGATCTGTAAGTGGTTGGGCTAAAGTTTTATGACATTATTAGATTTCTCCTCTAAAGTTTTATGATTTTTTTACACTCATTGCATGAGGATATTGATGGAAAATACATAATGATCAAAATGATTTTTTTACACTCATTGCATGAGGATATTGATGGAAAATACATAATGATCCAAATAAAAGTGTGTTTTAAAATAATAGTTTTAAATGTTTCACAATGGTCGTTTGTTGTTATGTAAACCAATCCTGAGAAATAAAGACTGACAGTATATAGTAGAGAAAGTCCATCACTCCAATTCATTTGGCTGTGTTTGTGCCATACGTGTAAATAAGTCCAACACAAGCTAGCCTGGGGAATAAGAGTTAATCTGGAAAAAATACTTAATCTCATTAATAATGTCTCAAAATCCTTAGAACCCTTTTGCCAAATTCTATGACTTAAGAAGCCAAGATAAAGATGATTACTTTCAAAGCTGAGTGTGGAAGTTATTCTTTTAGCGTCTCTCTGTGTTCCTGCAGTACTTTTGAGTCTTGCAAAATGAGCTCTCATACCTCTTTACTAATGAGAAGTCAGATCTTCTCTGGGGACTGACAACTCTAAAAGCTCATTACTCATTTGTTTGATGTTATCTCTGGCTCTCAAGTAACCGAGGCTGGAGTTCTGAACATTTGCCTTTGAGCTTTCTTGGTTGCCCAAGATTATGTTGGAATACCCCTTCATCTGGAAGCGGATACAAGTATGTGTCTTCAGCGACAGCAGTGTTTACTTTCTTGAGAATTAAAGAAAATTATCTTTATTAAAGCCTGAAATCCTACAGCGCCTTTTTGTGTTCTTGGTCTTTTCTTCCAGGAGATGGCGATAGAACACCATAAATATCAAATTACACTAGGCAAGAGCTTTGCCCCTGGAGGTCTTCTATTGTCTAGCCTATGACCAATGTGGATTATTATTCAAGATTTGGGTCATGTGTGAGCTATTTCACTGCAATAGTTAACTTCAGTGCCATCGGTAAAGAAAGGACAGGAATACTTTCAGGTTAGTTACTCACTTCTTTTTCTACATTTTTTCCTATTTAGAGTTTGTGTTGAGTGGAGAAAATAAATAGGATGGTCTCCAGTTGAGAGGTTCTAGGTTTTACTAGCTCTGTTGTGGGTGGGGCTTTTGAACCTACAGTGATTGCTTTTGTAGTAAATCAGGATGGCAGCAATGCCGTTTCCTAGCAATATGAAGATACTACAGGCTCTACTGATTTCGCAGGTACAGAATTTGCCTGCCAATTCAGGAGACACAAGAGATGTGGGTTTGATCCCTAGGTCAGGAAGATTCCCTGGAGGTGGAAATGACAGCCCACTCCAGTATTCTTGCCTGGAAAATTTCATGGACAGAGGAGCCTGGTGGGCTACAATCCATGGGGGTCTCAAAGAGTTGGACAGAGCTGACCATGCACCGTAATACACAGGCTCTATTAGAAACTAATTTTTATAATACTCTCTGGTGTTCTTCACTGTTTATGTTTAGCACCTTTTGAAGTATTCAAGTTGGCACTTGACAATCCTCCTTCCTGTTTAAGGGATGTCTGCCAAGGAACAATTTCAGACGACCTTGATTGGACAATGGAAATTTCATATCCTGCTTGTCCATCTACCAGTTGACTTTCGGTATCCTTATTAGGAGAGAGAAGATGTTATCCCCAAGAGCTGCCTGCAGTGAACTACCTTTCACAGTGATCTAATCTGAAAATATCCATTGTTTGATTACCTTGGAGAATTTGCTAAGATAAAATGTCTTTGATTTAGCAAAAACTATTTCAAACAAAACTGGAATAGGTATGCAAAAGGAAAGTCATTGGAGGGTTACGCATCAGAGACTAGAAGAAGTGAGAGAATGGATATCTAGAGTAGGCCAGCCTGGCAACCAACAATGGGAAATTTCTATAATGTGGCACTGAAGGCTTTTTTTATCCACACAAAATATAATTGTATGGTAGTACTCCACAGTTGAAAAGTGGAAAAGAGAAATGCTTAATTCTTGGCCAGTACTTTTGTAGATGTTCTTTCACTGAAAGTTTTACGCTGGAGAAGTTTTTTTTTAAAAGAAAAAATATTGATTTTTTTCAAAGTATATATAGGTAGAGTGGCAACCAAGATAGTAGAGTAGGAAGACCCTGAACTCACCTCCTTCCATGGGCACACCAAAATTACAACTACTTACAGAGCAACTATCTATGAGCATAAGATAAAGACTAGCAGAAAAGATTCTCCACAACTAAAGACATAAAGAAGGAAACAACCAGATAAGTAGAAGGGTGGAGATGTGAGGCAGTCAGTTCTCCCTGGGTTGAAAGAAAGGGAAAGTGAAAGTCCTGTCCAGCTCTTTGCAATCCCATGGACTATACAGTCCATGGAATCCAGGCTAGAATACTGGAGTGGGTAACCTTTCCCTTCTCCAGGGGATCTTCCCAACCCAGGGATCAAACCCAGGTCTCCTGCATTGCAGGTGGATTCTTTACCAACCGACCTATCAGGGAAGCCCTCTCGCTGGGTTGGAGAACCATAAAAGAGAGGAATATCACGATCGCAGAGATTCTTCCCGAGGAGCAAGGGTCTGAGCCCCATGTTGGGCACCCCTGCTGGGAGTCTTGCATTCAGGGAAATGACTCCCCACAACATTGGGCTTAGAAAACCAGTAGTGTTCATTTTTGGGGGAGCTGAAGGGCTATAGGAAACAGAGACTCTGCTCTTAAAGGGTATGTGCAAAATCTCATATGCTCTGAGTCCCAGCACAGTGGCAGCAGTTTGAAAGGAGTCTGGGTCAAACCTACTTAGAGAGACTCCCAGAGATGCAGGAAGTAACTGGGGCACGTCTAGGGGTGTAGACATTGGCATCAGCTATTTTGGAGAGCCTCTTTTAGCACTGTAACACTAGGATAGGCAGTGCCATTTTGGAACCGTCCCTCTCCGTACTGTAAGCAAAAAGATCTGGCCCCACCCAAGAGTGAGCTGGCACAGCTCCAAGCCACACCCCACCAAACTTCATGGACAACTACTCTGGTACCTGGCTCCACCCATTTGTGTTTGACACCAGCCCCACATCCTTTCAGGCCACATAGACAGCCACTTGGGAAGCCTACCCCACCCTCTATCAGGCCTGCAGTTACTGCATGAGTCATGACCACTTAGCCAACTTGGCTGAGAGTCAGCCTTCCCTGCCAGTGTACCCACGGTAGTCAGCCCTGTCACAACAGGACACATGCAGCTGGCGTAGGGGGCACCCCTAGAGCATATATCTCTGGTGGTCACGGGAGCATGCTGCTGGACCCATAGGATGTGTCCTGCATAAGGCCAAGAGCAGGACACATATCGGATCTAAGTAAACATATAGACATAAACACAGAGAACTGGGCAACATAAAGAGACAGGAATATGTTCCAAATGAAGGCACATAATCCTTTTTTGAGGTTAACCTCAAAAAAAGAGCTAGAGGAAGTAGAGATAATAAAGAATTCAAGGTGATGATCATAAAGATGCTTAGGAGAAAACTGGATGAACACAGTGAGAATTTTCATAAAGAGAAAATAAAAAGGAACTAAACAGAGCTGAAGAGTTCAATAACTGAATTGAAAAATACAATAGAACGGCTCAACAGCAGACTAGATGGAGCAGAAGAATAAATCAGTAACTGGGAAGACAGGACGGTGGAATTCACCCAAACAGAGCAGCAAAAAGAAAACAGAATTTTAGAAAGTTACGACAACTTAAGAGACATATGGAACAACATCAAGCAAAATAATATTTGCATCAAAGAGGTCCCAGAAAGATAAAAGGGGCTGAAAGCTTATTTGAAGAAATAATAGCTGAAAAATTCCCTAACCTAGGGAAAGAAACATACACAGGTCCAGGAAACAAAGAGAGTCCCAAACGGGATCAACTAAAAGAGGCTGATACCAAGAAACATTATAACTAAAATGGCAAAATTTAATATGCAGAGAGAATCTTAAAAACAGAAAGGGAAAAGCAACTAATGCTCCCATAAGACTGTCTGCTGACTTCTCAGGTGAAACTTTGCAGACCAGAAGGGAGTGGCATGATATATTCAAAGTGCTGAAATACTCCACTTAGCAAGGCTCTCATTCATGTTTGAAGGAAAGATAAAGAGCTTTACAGACAAGCAAAAGCGAAAAGATTTCAGCACCACCAAACCAGCTTTATGGGAAGTGCTAAGAAAACCACTCTAAACAGAGAAGGAACTAAAAATATGAAAATTATAAAAGGAAAAAATGTCACTGGTAAAGGCAAACATGCACAGTAAAACTAGTCGAAAATTACAGGCCAATATCACTGATGAACATAGACACAAAAACCCTCAACAAAATAGTAGCAAACAGAATTCAATAATACATTTAAAAGATCATATACCATGACCAAGTGGGATTTATCCCAGAGTTGCAAGGATGCATCAATATCTACCAATCAATGTGATAAATCACATTAACAAATTGAAGAGTAAAAATTACATCATGATCTCAAGAGATATAGAAAAAGCTCTTGTCAAAATTCAATATTCATTTATATTCAACATTCTGAACAAAGTGGATATATAAGGATCATACTTTAACATATAAAGGCCATATGTGACAAGCCCACAGCCAACATCATACTCAATGGTGAAAAGCTGAAAGCACTTCCTCTAGAATTAGAGATCAGTGATAAGACAAGGATACCCCCTTTCACCACTTTTATTCACCACAGTATTCTAAATCCTAGCCACAACAATCAGACAAGAAAAAAAAATAAAAAGGGAAAACAAATTGGAAATGAATAAGTAAAACCCTCCCTGTTTGTAGTTGACATTATGTATAAAATACCCCAAAGATGCTACCAAAAATATTAGAACTAATAAATGAAATCAGTAATGTTCCAGGTTATAAACTTAACATACAGAAATGTGTTATATTTCCATACACTAACAACAAACTCTCAGAAAGTGAAATTAAGAAAATAATCCCACTTACCATTACATCAAAAAGAATAAAATACCTAAGAATAAATCTAACCAAAAAGGTAAATAACTTGTACTCTGAAAACCAAGACACTGACAAAAGACGCTGAAGATGACACATTCCCAATGCAAGGGGCACTGCTTCCATCTCTGGGGAGATCCCACATGCCACAGCTAAGAGTTCATATGCCACAAATAAAAACCCTGCCTGCTGCAACTAGGACCTGGTGCAGCCAATTAAATAAATTAATAGATAAATATTAAAAAAGAAAAAATATCCTTTGAGGAGGACATACTTGTATAAGAGGGAGCATGTAGTGGAAATAATATATTAAAATGTAAATGAATTATTTTTCATTCCTCTTTCCCTTAACTCAAGATCATTTTTTCCTGCAGCCTTTCTGTCAGCGTGACTCCCAGGAGAGTGATGGGTATAAATAACACTTTGAGGGAGAAGGAAATAATCTGATAAGGCCCTGTCAAATAGGACCAAGAAGTAAAAGAAAATTCTTCTGATTTGAAGAGGAGTTGGCGAGATGGGAGGGAGGCAGAGCAGGAGTGGGGAGAATGAGATGCCAAAGTCCTTGCTTCATTCTGCTTTCTTAGGGGTGAACCGCAGTAAGGCTTGAGCTGTAGAAACATTTGTGTAAGCCTGAAGGAACATGGTGAAGTGAGTGGCCAAGTTCCACAGGCATAGTCTAGGGCAGGCTGCAGGCGTCTAGAAATCCTGTAGTTAAACTGGCACTATTTGCAACCATCTTGGAAAACAATGTGGAGATTCCTTAAAAAGCTAGAAATTGAGTTGCCATATGATTCAGCAATCCCACGCCTGGGCATATAACAGAGAAAACCATAATTTGAAAGACACAGTGTTCATAGCAGCACTATTTGTAATAGGAAGAGCACAGAAGCAACCTAGATGTCCATTGGCAGAGGAATGAATAAAGATGTGTGTGGGTACACAATGGAATACTTAACTATAAAAAAAGAATGAAATAATACCATTTGCAGCCACACGGATAGACCTAGAAATTATACTAAGTGAAGTAAGCCAGACAGAGAGATACAAATGGCAGAGAGGTGATGGAAGTGAAGGGAAGTGACGTTGTGTCCGACTCTTTGCGACCCCATGGACTGTAGCCTACTGGGCTCCTCCGTCCATGGGATTTTCCAGGCAAGAGTACTGGAGTGGGGTGCCATTTACTTCTCTAGAGGATCTTCCGGACCCAGGGATGGAACCTGGGTCTCCCGCATTGTAGGCAGACGCTTTACTGTCTGAGCCACAAGGGAAGCCTGAGGTGCTAGAAGAATTTTAAAAAGTAGGGGAAGGTGAGGTAAACCTGAGATTAACCACTTATATGTGGAATCACTTATATGATATCACCTATATGTGGAATCTAAAAATTGACACATGAACTTATTTACAAAACAGAAATAGGCTCACAGACATAAAAAAAACAAAAACAAAAAAAAAACTTATGGTTACCAAAAGGGAGAGTGGTGGCGGAGGGATGAATTAGGGGCTTGGGATTAATAGATACATACTACTATATATAAAATAATCAACAAGGTCCTATTGTATAGTACAGGGAACTATGTTCCATATGTTGAATAAACCATAATGGAAGAGTTTGAAAAAATATATAATAATATATATGTAACTGAGTCACTTTGCTGTACTCCAGAAATTAATATATTGTAAATGAACTATATTTCAGTTAAAAAAATAAAAAACAATTGGCACCATATCCAAAATAGAGAAAGAATAATACAGTGGAATGGTGTGATGGAATGAAGAAAGGAAGAGAGTCCTGAGGCCACAGGGAACCACAGCTTGCAGGAGATCTCAGAGCCCCTGGATGCCCTGATGATGGGATTTGGAGCTGCTCAGAGCCCAGGGAATCGGAGGCAGAGGCTTGGTGCAGAAGAAATAAGTGCAGAATCTGAGCACCCATCAACTGGAGGCAAATGGCTGAAATCACAGACTGTAGTAGCAGATGTCACCTCAATGCCCCTTAAGGCCAGAAGAGATGTAAAGGACATCAGAGGACATTGTGGATGATCAAATAAGACCATCCATCCTTCAAACACCAGCAAAAACCTGGAGAGGATGCAAATAAACATTATTGAGATATATTTGCCTTGGTCAAATTCAAGACAAGAAACCAGAACCTGTGACAGGTGGTAGCAGTTGTTCATCATGGACACTAGTTAGAGAGGTGTTGGAGGAGTTTAAAAAGTGGAGGGGAAGGTGATGTAACCCTGAGATTAACCAAGGCAAGAAGCCACACCCTCTCTTAGGGTTTCACAAGATGTTCAATTCAACTACTCAGTATTTCTTAAAGCCCTGGTGTGCCAGGGTCCAGCCCCGGTGGATCCAGGGAATTCGAAGGTGGGGATGGCGTCGGCATCCTTGGAAAAATACATATTTAATCACAGATATATAGAAAGATTAGAAACGGATAGTGTAGTAGGAAAATTAGTGGAGAAAAAGAGGCTGAATAACTTGGTTTATGTGGAATAGCATCTATGCTCCAGATGGGAATTCAGCCAGAAAAACGGGGAGCAAGAAAGAAATGACACGGGGGAATCAGTCTTTCTGGAAACTGATCCAATTTCTTTATTTTTGGGTTTGCTTATATACCTTTTGTTACACATAGGGATGAATACAGAGTCACACGGGGGTCAGCAGTCCTGACCTTTATCAAAATCAGGTGCTTCACATAAAAAGGTCTTAGGGATTTTACATCATCTTCTGGCCATGAGACCTGCTGACATTTTATGATCCTTTCTTTCTGATAACCAAAAAACTTATTTTTTCCAAGGGTGTTTTTTCTTAAACCAGGCACCACCCTCCAAATAAAGTTACATTCCTATGGGGTGGGGGTGTAGTGAGTTACAATCAAGAAAGGAATTTATTTAAGCCAAGGTTAACATGATTAATCTTAAAGGTTAGTACTTATTTCTCCTATATGCTTGAAGGTTAATACTTATTTCTCCTAAATGCTAGTTATATTCATTATAAGGGCAGGGAACATGGAGATTTAGCAGCAAACATCAACCCAACAAATGAAAAGCCTTTCACCAATGTTCCCCTTAAGATCTATTTAGTCTTAAGATAGTGATAAAGTTACATTTTTACATAGCAAGGACACAGTGATTTATAACAAAGTACAGTGATCTATTACAAAAGAGAAAATTCATTAACTCAAAAATCTAGTATTGCTAACCTTAAAAACTACTATATTTCCTTTTCTATATTCCAAATACATTGATTAATATATTCCCAGGTGCCTAAGGATATGGAGGCCTGGCGGCAATCATTGACTCAACAATGAGAAAAGCCCTATGCTAATTAAGACTCTCAAAATACTCCAAAACTTTCTATGCTGTTTATGGTTGAGAGGTTGTCACACAAGCTAGTCTGTCAGCAGAGAAGTTTGACCTGAGACACCCTTGTCACACTGAGGGCAGGGAATTAGCAGTAATTATTGGCAGGACAAATGAAAAACCCTTCACCAATATAATTTCTAATCAACCCACTATACTAATAATTTCTAACTTCCCGAAAGAATTTGCCTTTAGTAAGTCTAAAACATCTCATGCCTCTCAGATTGGGAGGCTGTAAACAATCACATGTGGCCGGACGAACCTATATAGGTGGGCTAGATATCCTTCAGAGGAGTCCGTACGCTGAAACACTCTTGTCACGCCCAAGAATTTTTATTGCCTTGGAGCTGCACATTTACTCCTTCTCTGAGAGAACCGGTTATGGGGGAGAGCCCCCTGTAAAGTCAGAGGTGTAGGTGAGAGCATAAGAGAGACTCTGGTTTTGGGGTAGATGCTCGGGAACAGGGGGTTTCCTAAAGCTTGATCACACCTTTGTGTATGCCAAGCCTCCTTCCTCATGACCTTTGCCATGGGCGGAGTTCCTCACGCTGGCCCCCGGCACTGGTGGGCAAGCAACAAGGAAGATAATGGAGATATTGGAGGAATAAAGGAGTTCAATCCAAAAAAGGGAGCGCCTGTGCAAAGTTTGACCTAATTGGTAAGTCAAGGGTGGTCGGTAGCAGCCAGTGAAAATGCTGAGAACAGGAGCCAAGGGAGTGTGGTCTTGGAGCTTGGCCTCAGCTTGCTTAGTCTGGGGTGGCCCAGGGCCCGAGGTGTTGCCCCACCCCAGGAAACTGAGGACTTGGGCTTAGCACCCTTATCTCAAATGCGTAGGAGAACCAGTTGTGTTTGTTCATATTCATGGAGGATCAAGCTCTCTGGGAGGCCCTTCTTATTTTAAACCACCTAGGGGGTCTGGCACCAGCATTTCTGGAGGTGCTGTTGATGTTGGCAATTCTTAGTCCTCCAACACATTTTCCCAGAGGGTATCCGTGAGGCCCTAATTGAGGCAAGGAGTGAAGAGGCTTTAACGAAACATTCTCACTGTATTTCTGAGGAGTGAGGGTTTATTTTCTGGGAGTGATACTGAAATGCTGGAGTCCAAGCATTGGTTCTTGTTTCCCCTGATATCTCTCCTAACTCCATCTAAAGGGAAGACAAGTCTAAGCAAAGGTCTTCTAGTACTTTCTGGGAAAACTTTTCCATTATTTTATTTCCTGCTTGGAGCTATGAGAATTATAAGGGGGAAAAAGTCTTCAGATATAAGAGAAACAAAAGGAAGCAATAGTTTTATAAATGGTAATAGATTTTCCTACAGCATTGATGTGAAGATACTATCTCTTGCACTCTAAAAGCCAAGGTCACAGACTTTATTTTAGGGAAAATTGTAAGTGATTAATTATTCAAAAGTCGCTCATTTTAATGAATTATCTAGGCTTTCAAATTTCCTCATTTCTCGATTTATTCTTTAAGATCTGTCCTCTTTAAAATCTCCACCAGTGTTGGAGCCATAATTATGCGTTTGAAAGAGTGTATTATGTTCTAGTATCTGTAAAACTGCTGACTTTCTTACTTATTAACATTTTTGATAAAATAATTGAGATAAGACAGGTTGAAAAAGATGGCCAAAAGTGAAATTCAAGTATTATTCCTGGATTTCATCATTCTGGGTGTATTCTCCATCATCTATAAGCATCTATGATCGTAATGCAAACAATTCCTAGTTTCTGGAAGTTAAATTACTTTTGCAACTTGTAATTCAGTCATTTCTCACCTAAAACATATTCTTTTATTACAAATTCCTGGGACTTCCCTGATGGTTTAGTGTTTAGGACTCCATGTTTCCACTGCAGGGGGCATGGGTTCCATTCCTGGTCTGGGAAATAAAATCCCACGTGCTGCATAGTATGGCCAAAATAAAAACAAACAAAATCCTCAAATTCCTACCCTAGGACCAAAAAACCTATTGAAGTTTTTCAAATTTTTCTGTGAGATAAAACTTTGATATTGGTACTTCTGACTGACATTTCTTAGTCAGTCACAGTGATGATACTGAGCCAGTAAAAAGCATCACCAAGGGGTATCCAGATGAAATGGTTCCAAAGTATGAGTCTTTCCCCACAAAGGAAGCCCCACTGAGTAACTACACAGTCCATTGTGCCAGCAAGGACTCCTGAGCAGTTTAAACGCCATAATTTAAGGAGTGTGGGTCCCAAGTCTGTCCTGGACTCTAAATGCCTCTCCCACACAAAAGAATTTTTTCTGTTTATTTGTTGCCTAAAATCATGCTGATTTGTTTTTCTTTTGAATTAATGCCCTAGGCTTTTTTTAGGGGGGAGCTCCTTGCAGCTTGAGGGAATCTCAGTTCCCCAAACAGGGTTTGAATCCAGGCCCCCAGCAGTGGAAGCAGAGTCTTAACCATTGGGCCGCCAGAACTTTAAAAAACCTCAGGTTTTTAAAAAAGAAAAAGGTAACTGTCTCTGGGCAGGTTAAATGGTGAGTGCCAAATAAGAACTGATTTCCAGTGACCAGAAGGCTTCTTGGAGATTATAATGCACGCCAATGAAGGACATTGGAACCTCTATAGAGTTGGAGAAAGGGTGCCAAGATACATTTGAGCAGCATGGGATAACAATGGGCTTATTAGAAATTTCCCTCCAGAACTCAGCCTGTCATTGATTCAACTTCTACTTCCACAAAGGATATTCTTCATTTGCAGAATCAGTAAAAATTTCTTTGGGAATCCCATTTTCAATAAATTGAATGAATGTTTATTAAACCACCACTATGGGCTAGATATTGAGTTAAGTGATACTGGCATTTAATGAGCACCTATTATATGACATGAGTTTTGCCTACCTTATTTCACTTGATCTCCTCATCAACCCATTGTGCAGGTGATGAATCTAAACCCAGGGAAGGCTAGCTGCTAGGGAGGAAGTGGCAGAGCTGGAATTTAAATCCATGAGCCTTGAACGTCTAGATACCACATTTCTGAGTTTTTATTTGCTCTGGGTACTAGAAGAGAGCTAACATTGTGGCTTAAAAAAAGTTGGTTTAAAGTTCAACATTCAGAAAATGAAGATCATGGCATCTGGTCCCATCACTTCATGGAAAATAGATGGGGGAACAGTGGAAACAATGGCTGACTTTACATTTTTGGGCTTCAAAATCACTGCATATGGTTACTGTAGCCATGAAGTTAAAAGACACTTGCTCCTTGGAAGAAAAGCTATGACCAACTTAGACAGCATATTAAAAAACAGAGACATTACTTTGCCAACAAAAGTCCATCTAGTCAAGGCTATGGTTTTTCCAGTAGTCATGTATGGATGTGAGAGTTGGAGTATAAAGAAAGCTGCCAAAGAATTGATGCTTTTGAACTGTGGTGTTGAAAAAGACTCTTGAGAGTCCTTTGGACTGCAAGGAGATCCAGCCAGTCCATCCTAAAGGAAATCAGTCCTGAATATTCATTGGAAGGACTAATGTTGAAGCTGAAACTCCAATACATTGGCCACCTGATGTGAAGAACTGACTCATTGGAAAAGACCCTGATGCTGAGAAAGATTGAAGGTGGGAGGAGAAGTGGATGACAGAGGATGAGATGGCTGGGTGGCATCACCGACTCAATGGACATGAGTTTGAGTAAACTCTGGGAGTTGGTGATGGACTGCGTGCGTCCATGGGGTCGCAGTGAGTCCGACATGACTGAGCGACTGAACTGAAATATTGTGGCATAATGGAATCATCTTTTTTTGTTTTGTTTTGTTTTTTTTTTGTCATAGCGCACATATATGTCTATTTTTATTAAATATTCTATCAAATGTTTTTCCATAGTGCTTATTCCAATTTTCACTCCCACCAGCAGTGTACAAGAACTCCAGTTGCTCCATGTCCTTGCATATATGTGGTATTGTCAGTATTTTCTTTTTAATTGAGATATAATCAACATTTCTCATTTGTTTCAGGTGTACAACATGATGATTCAATATATGTATATATTATGAAATGATCATCACAATGAAACTAGCTAACATCCATCATAACACATAATTACAAATTACTTTTTTCAGGGATCATTGGACTATAGAATGTATAGGGTTTTAAAAAAAAACATTGAATAATTACATGATGGGGAAATATGATGCCAGGGCTCACCTGAGTAAAATTATCTAGCATCTCCCTAGAGTAAAATTATCTTCTGTAATAAGGTCAAGTGAATTGTATAGATGCAGATAACATGGACATGAGGTGTGAGAGATTGCAGAACTCATAGCTGATATATATATACATGCTACTATTTAAAAACACTGAGAGACATTTTGTTAAAATATTGAAGAATATATTTTTACAAGCAAATATACTTAATGAAGCTATAGTTTCATTAAGTGGAATCTGAAGAACCCATATTTCAGAACAAGCCTGACAAAAGACTAATACTTTTATGTAATTGAAGTCATTTTTTACTTTTTCCATGATAACTTCAGTGTGTCAGTACACAATAGGAAAAACTTTATTCCCTGCTAATTGGAATGTGTAATTCTGAAAGAGGCATATATCATCTTAATTAGAAATAAGGTTTATGATGTTGTGATAATGGCTTTTGGTTTAGTAATTTGGAGCAAGTTAATGTAGAGTGGAGAGCAGAAACCTGACCCTGACTTGCTCCTGGTTCTGGTCTATTAGCCCACATGGTTAATTCAGCTTCCAAGAATAAGGCAGCTCTGCCTTCAGGTGAAGAGTGTGGGCTGGCAGAAGGCAAGATCATGAAGGAGGGAAGTAGTATCATGTTACCGAGCCCTTCTCCTTTTCCTTGTCTTTTTTAAAAATTGGAGTATATGCTTCATTGACTATGCTAAAGCCTTTGACTGTGTGGATCACAATAAACTATGGAAAACTCTTAATGGGAATACCAGACCAACCACCTTCCCTGCCTCTTGTGAAACCTGCATGCAAGTCAAGGAGCAACAGTCAGAATCAGACATGGAACCACGGGCTGGTTCAAAATTGGGAAAGGAATATGTCAAGGCTATATATTGTCACTCTGCTTATTTAGCTTATTTGCAGAGTACATCATGCGGAATGCTGGGCTGGGTGAAACACAAGCTGGAATGAAGATTGCCAGGCGCAACATCAATAACCTCAGATATGCAGATGATACCATCCTAAAGGCAGAAAGCAAAGAGGAACTGAAGAGCCTCTTGATGAAGGTGAAAGAGCAGAGTGAAAAAGCTGGGTTAAAACTCAGCATTCAAAAAACTAAGATCATGGCATATAGTCTCACCACTTTATCGCAAACAGATAGGGAAAAAAGGGAAACAATGACAGACTTTATTTTCTTGGGCTACAAAATCACTGAGGACAGTGACTGCAACCATGAAATTAAAAGATGCTTGCTCCTTGGAAAAAAGCTATGACAAACCTAGACAATGTGTTAAAAAGCAGAGACATCACTTTGCTAACAAAGGTCCATATAGTCAAAGCCTTGGTGTACCATGAAGAAGGCTGAGTGCCAAAGAATTGATACTTTCCAATTGCAGTGCTGGAGAAGACTCTTCAAAGTCCCTTGGACAGCAAGGAGATCAAACCAGTCAATCCTAAAGGAAATTAACGCTGAATATTCATTGCATGGACCTATGCTGAAGCTCCAATACTTTGGTCACCTGATGCCAAGAGCCAACTCATTGAAAAACACCTTGATGCTGGGAAAGATTGAGAGCAGGAGAAGGGGGCGACAGAGGATGAGATGTTAGATGACATTACTGACTCAATGGACTTAGTTTGAGTAAACTCTGGGAGATAGTGAAGGACAGGGGAGCCTGGCGTGCTGTAGTCTATGGGGTGGCAAAGAGTCAGAAATGAGTTAGCGACTGAACTATGAACAACAAAGAGCTGATTTTCAATGTTGTGTTAAAGTCTGCTATATAGCAGTGTGACTCAGTTAAACACATATACCTATTCTTTTTTTTAATATTCTTTTCCATTATAGTTTGTCCCAGGAGACTGCATAGTTTCCTGTGCTGTATATAGTAGGACCTTGTTGTCTATCCATTCTAAATGTAATCGTTTGCATCTACCAACCCCAAACTCCCAGTCCATCCATCTTCCTCCCAGCCATTCTCGGCAACTACAAATCTGTCCTTTTATGTCTGTGAGTCTGTTTCTCTTTTGTAGATAGGTTCATTGTGCCATATAGTAGATTCCACGTATAAGTGATATCATATGGTATTTGTCTTCCCCTTTCTGACTTTGAAAAATGGGCAGAGGACCTTAATAGATATTTCTCCAAAGAAGACATTCAGATGGTCAGTAGGCAGGTGAAAAGATGCTCAACATCACTAATTATTAGAGAAATGCAAATCAAAATTACTTCACATTGGTCAGAATGGCCATCATTAAAAATCTGCAAATAACAAATGGGGAAAGAGTATGGAGAAAAGGGAACCCTCTTACACTGTTGGTAGGGATGTAAGTTGGTGCAGCCACTGTGGAAAACAGTATGGAAGCTTCTCAAAAAACTAAAAATAGAATTACCAAATGATCCAGCAATCTCACTCCTGAGCATATTCCTGGACAAAACTATAATTCAAAAATAATACAGAGTAGCCCTGTGTTCATAGCAGCGCTATTCACAATAGCCAAGACATGGAAACAGTTTTTCCTGTTCTGAGCTGTGCTGCTGCCTCTTGGTGTGCCCTCATAAGTGGCCAGGGCCCTTGAGGAATCCATGAGTTTACCAGTCACTGTTATTCAAGCTACCCCAGGCCCAGAAGTGCCTGCTGCTGTCTCTCATCTTTCACTGCACTCAAACTCTCTCTCACTGAGATATGTGGCTTCCACCCAGTTCGGAGGAAAAGACTAGACTACATCTAAAACCCAGATGGAAGGGTGAGGGGTGTGTTGACTGGCCTCAGTCACTCAGCCTGGGGGAGCTGCATGGGCAGAGATCCAGCTCTGCTTTCACCAGGGTGCTCAGCCCCTTTCTTTGCTAAGAGACGCCATTGCTCCCACTGTATACCCTGCAGAGACTGTGTCAGCCCAGAGAGGGCCTGTGTAATTCATCCACCAGAGGGAATCTCCCTTTTTGTTCTTCACAAAAGGCACCACACAGCTGGTTGTGGCTCTGCCTAAAGTAATTATTATTGCAGTGACTAGACCTTCAAAGATTTCATTTCAAAGTACCCCTATATATATTATCTCATTTGAAAATTACAATAATTCAGTGACTTAAAATGGGTCCAGAAACCATTTATCTCTGTGGTGTAGATGAAGAAGGTGAGATTGAAATTGCATAAATTTTTGAAGGTGTCAGAACTTGATCTTGATCTTGAATTCTGTGCTTGTAACTTTATATTCATTGTTTTTTCTTTTTTTGGAATTGTGAAAGACTAATTATATTTTTTAAACTCTTTATTATGAGACTGTGCATACATATATAAAAATACAGAGATGAGAATAATGAACTCTCATATAGCTAGTATCCACATTCAACAATGACTAGATTTGGCTGCACCTATAAGTAAATCTCGAGCACCATGACTTTTTACCTTGTGTATTTCAATTTTCATAGCTTAAAAACATAAAAATATTCTTGTATGGCCATAATGTCATTATCACACCTAACTAAATGAATAGCAATTTCTTGGTACTATTTAATAACCAATTCATATTCAGATTACCCCACTTGCCTAAAACAAATTCTTCTACAGGTGTATGTTCAAATCAGGATCCAAATAAGCTTTTATCCCACCTCTAATCACTTCTCTTTCTTCATTTTTAACTTTATTGCTGCCTTCTTTCTCATTTAAAACCTACTCCAATATTAACCACTTTAAAACACACATTCACACACACATACACACACACACATTCACACACACACATATACACAAATGCATGTGTTTAGCTATTGTCCTATGTCTGTTTTTACCTTTTCAACCAAGCTCTACAAAACAGTGGCCTGCAACTGCTTATTCATTTATTCATGCAACAACACTGGTTAACTGTCATGTGCCAAGTCTGTGAGAGAGTTTGAGAAAACGGAACCCAAAGTCAGTTTCCATAACCCCCCAAAGTTTTCTGTTGTCCGTTTGCAGTTTCTACCCCCTATCCCTGCAGGTCCCACACCCGTCCTTAGGCAATTAGCAGTCTGTTTTCTGTCACTGCAGATAAGCCTGCATTTCAAAATTGCATATAAATGGAATCGTATAGTATATGTTCTTTTGTGTCTGGCTTCCCTTACTCATATCATCATCCTGAGACTTACGCACGTTGTGCTGAAAATATTGCAATATATACACCACAATGTGTTTACCTATTCTAGTAGACAGTTGTTTCTAGCTTTCAGCAATAACAAATAAAACCAGTATGAAGCCTTGTGGACAAGTCTTTGTACAGACACATGCTTTCCTTTCTCTTGAACAAATACTTAGGAGTGGAATGCCGAGATGTGTGCTGTGCTTAGTCACAGCACAGGCTCTGCCAGGCTCCTCTGACCATGGGGATTCTCTTCCAGGCAATCTCCCCAGCCCAGGGATCAAACCCAGGTCTCCTGCATTGCAGGTGGATTCTTTACCATCTGAGCCACCAGGGAAGCCCAGTGGTATATGTTTATTTAAAAATTGTTAGACTGTTTTTCCAGGTGGTGCTAGTGGGAAAGAACCCATCTGCCAATGCAGGAGATGTAAAAGACCCCGGTTTGAACCCTGGGTCAGGAAGATCCCTTGGAGGAGGAAATGGAAACCCACTCTAGTATTCTTGCCTGGAAAATCCCATGGATGGCGGAGTCTGGTGGGCTACTGTCTGTGGGGTTGCAGAGTTGAACATGACTGAAGTGACTTAGCACACAAACACAGCACCTAGTAGAATGCCTGCATTGTGATTGTTATTATTAGACATGTTCTTTGAGGAAAAGAGAATTTTGTTTGAAGATGATATTCACTTTTCCTTAGCATTGGCAAGGACACTGGGGACTGAAAATAGTACAAAGTCCAAATTCTTGAGATTTTCAAATTATTATACTGTTCATTTTTTGTATGTTGTATTTGCCACTGGAGAATTAGAAATAGCATCAAGCATGGCCTTTGTCTTTGAAAAAAACTGATAAGACACATATTTGGGAAATAGCAGAGATAGTCTTGAGGTAGCACTGCAAGGTGAGGCAAGTTTTGTTCATTCAGAAAGTATTTTTTCAAGAAGCAGGTATATACCAGATGCTGTGCTGTGTGCTGGAGATAAGTAGGGATTAAGTTTAGAAGCGGGGGATGGGGTTAGGGATTGAGAACAGACATTAAAACAAATAGGTGTAAAGGCATGTTGTCTTCCAACCACTTTTATATGTTCTACCACTCAATGTTGACTTTTTGTGGTAAATTATCTCTAAATGAAATGTTATTTCTTCCTGTATTCTAAAAAATATGTATTTTAGATAATTCTAACTTTAGTAAAAAAGTAGTTACATATAATCTCTTTGATTCACTAAAATTTTTCTTCATATTTTATTGTTTTTTTTTTCTTGTGATACCATTTGGGTTTAGGCTTGTAATACTGAACAAGAGGGAAAGCAATTGGAGACAGAATATAGGATGCCACTTGCTTCCCTGACTGGTTTGATAGCAGCAGTGGCAGAATATTCATTTTGGTCACTCTATTAGGCAATGTTAGCCATTAAAACAAACATGCCCTCAAATGCACAGGCTCTTTATTTAGAGCTTCCATTTCCTTCTCACATATAAGCATAAATATGATAATAACAATGAAATTTTGTATATTTGCCTTAGGGTTTCTATACAGAAACTATGTGTATTGACATACCTTACAAGCCAGAGTGCTAAAGAAGTGTTAGTATCAGTAGCAGACTCAGAGGTAGCAGCAGCAGTAATAGTTACTATGACTCTTGTCAAAATGGCAATAAATCACCTTTTAGTTTCTGAACTTAGGGAAGTTATCAGAATGCAAAGTTGAAAAAGAAATCTGATGATCTTATTCCTCTTCTCAATACAGAAGTGGTTTACTTCTTTAAGGAGTCTGCGATTGGTGAGAATTAATGGCTTGGTCCAGAGAAAGCCTGGGGTAATGAGAAAACTCTTCTCCATTCATTGACCTCACTTTGTTTATAGTAGAAGATGCCCTTGGGAACACTATACTGGATGCTGGACATTTATCTTCCCTTTTGTTTATTACTAGGTATTACTTATGCTATATCTGTTTATTTTTCTTCAGTGGCCTCTGAATAAACTTGTATTTTTATAATGTGTGGCACTTAATAGTTTTAACTATAACCAATTTGTAAAAGTTTGTTGAATGATTAAGTTCTTTTGCAGTGGCTATCAAATGTGAGCATCAGGGGGTGGGTCTATTTAATATGCAATCTAATTAAAATTTCAGATTGGAGGGCCAACCGTTATAGACTCTGATTCAGTAGGTCTGGGGTAGGGTTATTAATCAGGTATATTTATTAAATTTTTCTGCTTGATTAGCCTTTTAAGTATATATTCTTGGATTCATTTTTAGGGCTACTCTAGAGATTTTAGTGTGCATTTCTGAATAATGATAAAATGGCTTTCATAAATTTTACCCAGTGAAAGTATTTTCAATAGTTTAACTTCACATACTACCTGTTGCACTTTGTAAGTTCCACAAGATGTTATGAATGTTTTAAAGCAATAACTATGACTTTATATTTACTTTTTATTGTTTTCTACTTCTTTAGCTCCCATCTGGGGTTGTTTCTCTATACTCTGAACAACTTCCTTTAGAAGATCTTATAATGCCAGGCTACTGGTGACAGATTCTCTCAGCTTTTGTCTAAAATCATCTTATTTCACTTTTAATTTTTAAAGGGTATTCACTGGGTATTTTAAGTTAGCAGTTTTTCTTCCTTCACAGCCCCACCTCCCCAAAAGGTGAAAGTCAAAGTGTTAGCTGCTCAATCGTGTCTGACTCTTTGAAACCCCATAGACTGTACCCACCAGGCTCCTCTGTCCATGGAATTCCTTAGGCAGGAATACTGGAGTGAGTAGCCATTCCCTTCGATTGAAGCCAGGTCGCCTGAACTGCAGGCAGATTCTTTACCATCTGAGCCACTAGGGAAGCCCTCCATCCTGACCCCAACTTATTTATATTAAAAAGATGTAATTTCATTGTCTTATTCTAAATTCTTATGAGGGCAGATGAAACTGTTTGAACTTAGGTATGCTGCTGCTACTGCTGCTAAGTCGCTTCAGTCGTGTCCGACTCTGTGCGACCCCATAGACAGTAGCCCACCGGGCTCCCCCATCCCTGGGATTCTCCAGGCAAGAATGCTGGCGTGGGTTGCCATTTCCTTCTCCAATGCATGAAAGTGAAAAGTGAAGGGGAAGTCATTCAGTCGTGTCCAACTCTTAGCGACCTCATGGACTGCAGCCTACCAGGCTCCTCCCTCCATGGGATTTTCCAGGCAAGACTACTGTAGTGGGGTGGGTGGGGTCTACATACTTCTTAAAACATCTGAAACTTGAGACTCTCCTTAAAGGTCATAATCCTGTGTATTTCCATGTAAAGCCATTCTTCACTGGATTTGTGTTTCTGTGCCTTGTCTGCCCTTCTTGGAGCCTGGGGGTCCTCTATTCCTTTTGAAATGCCCCAAAGTGTCCTTTACTATATTTTATTCATAAATGCTATTCATAGCCACAATTTGCAGAATGTAAATGAACTGCATTTTTAACAGTCCAGATTTTGCTCGTCCTAAGCAATCTCTGTGGCCCTTACTCTGCTCTAGGAGTTCTGAGCACACACCGACAGCACACAGTGCCATTAGCTCATTCAGCCTTTCCACATAATTTCATACCTGACTAGAACGAGATTGTCTTTTATAGAAGTATTGACCCATAGCAGCAGCAGCATCTGTCTGTGTGTTGAACTCTAAATTGGAATTTTAATGCTAATAATTAACTAGAATAATATCTCACTTGGACAGAAGCCATTTAATTCTCTCCTGTGAGCTAAAGTATTATTTGGGTAACTATCAAGGGCAAAATGTTACAATATTTTCACAGGAAGGTGAAAGAAGAAATTCAGACTTTATAAAAATCTTTCTTAAAAATAATGGTGATTCTGAAATGGTATTAATGTAAAATGATCTTGCTACTAAAATACTATCCCAACTTTCTGACGTATTTAAGCCAAATGAGTACTAAAGAAATAATATTGGTTCTTACATCTGTATAGCTAATACAGACTTGGTGGATTTTTAATAGATTTCAAGGGAATCTATATAAATGAAATATACGTTTTATTTAAGCCCAGTAACAATAACTTTCTAATATTTTATAAGAATGCTTGATAAATTCCCACATTGATTTTCCCTTCTGGTAGGGGTAACTTTAAATGAAGAGCCTAACAACTATGGAAATGCTAAAAATGAAAGAGAAAAGAGTAAGAAAAGATCTGTGTAACCCTTAACTAATATAATCAACTGGGTGGTAGAGGTCACACTGGGACTTGAAGCTGGGCATTAAGAATATACCAAAGTCAGAGGCTTTCCCTTGATATCTTATTTAATTAGTTACCAACTGTCTCTGTGTATATATGACCTATTATCAATATATATAAAATAGGATCAATATCCATGTATAACAGGATCTGTACATTTACCTCATATCTGTGTCTGTATCTGTCTCTGTTATCTTGGAGACAGCCCATATTCTTGTCTAGTTTTTTATGATCACAGAATGTGGGCAAAGAAGCAAATATTGCTTCTCATGAGTAATGCTTTTTGCCAACATGTGTGTCAGCTTATATTAGTTTTTTGATATTTCCATTTGTTTGACAAGTTATTTGAAACGCTTCTTGACTGGTTTAGACAGGATGCCTTGGTCCTATGATAACACGTGCCATTCCTCCTTTCACTGGGCACTGGCAGGGGCTGTCACCTTGCAGTGACACCTCGCAGCCTTCCTAGTCGTGGCTACTGAGGGTTTTTAGGAAGCTTCCTCCTAGGGTTAGCATTGAGATTACAGAACCAGACTGACAGTGGTGGACTTAGGAGGTGACAGGAACCCAATTAATAAACTGAACATAAAAAAATGGTCTCTAAGCTCTGGAAGCAGGGCCAGGTGGTGATGACAGAGACAAATGTGCTTTGTTTGTCCTCTGCATGCGGGCTTTGCCCTATGCTAACAGCTGCCTCCTTGCATTCTTTCCTCTCTCTCCCATTTTTCTTTTTCAAGCAGTGTTATTTGAATTCATACAGTGAGAGGTGGTTTTACAGCTTAGAGCATCTCAGGAATATAAAGTTGCAGAAGTGGGATGTGTGTGGCCAATGAGATTTATTTTTTGAGACAGATTATACAAAGCAATTTATTTGGTGATCATTTGATTCTGATGATGTAAACTTGTAGATAAATATGAAAATTAGGAATGCCTGATTTTGCCTATGTTGCATGAAGGCTTCTGCCAGTTCTATTTAATAGTTATAATAATAACAGGTACAATTTGTGAGTGTTCACCATAGGCAAGGCACTGTGCTAAACTTATTACTCTATTTTATTAAAACACCATTTTTATGATGTTATTGAAAATGTTATTATGCTCAGTTAAAGATAAAGAAATTGACATTTGGAGAGCTTAAGTGATGCAAAAGCACACAGCTGCTAAATAGCAGAGCTGGGACTAGAGGTTGGGTCCACCTGACTTGGAGATCCATGCCCTTGGGCACAGTGTCATTTGTCTGCGATTTTATGGTAGACAGAGGATGTGAACCAAGGTGTGCCTAACCTGCAAGTTGTTCATTTTCATGTTCCAGGTCACTGGCAGAACCAGAAATGGAGTCCAGATTTTAGTATCTTGGCCCATTGACAGCTATTGGCCGATTTTGCTTCTTTGAAGAGTTTATTTTTCACCATTTCAAAAAATAACATCTGAAGTAAATCATGTGCCAATAGAATTTTTTTAAAAACTGCACACAGAATGCCAAACATGCATTTGATTTCTATATAGTCCACTCTAGTGAACAGAAATGCAGGAACTTAGGGCCATGCCCACCCCCGAACCATCTTAGCCCAATACCAACATCATGTCAGCACACAGAGGGCAGTTCAGAGCCTATGCAGTCTCCATATCACTGGTTACTGGTTTTATCACAAAGGGAAACCTCAGTGGGAAGGCAGGCCACATTCAGTTCCAGAGTAGACCCATTTGTCTTCCTAACCTTTCCGTCATCAGGGAGGTGAAGCTGCTTCACTCATGGCTGATGCTTGCGAGAACAGCTGATATTAGTATCAGTACCAATAAGCCAAATCCTATTTAATTGTGCTACTATACGGTCAGCTCTTTCAAACTGCACTTAGAACCTATGGTTGAGAGACATTAAACATTATGTGTTTTTGTCATGTCACTAGTTATAAATGGTTCCCAGGTTCTGAAGGAAATGGTTGAAGAAAATAAACTCTGGCTTCCTTAAGGTCTATCATAGCTGTTCATTGGCATTTCTGACTGAATATCCTTGATTTCCACTGCAAGGTTTTATAAAAATGATATTGTACCCATTCCTGGAGCTTTTACAAGGCATTTAAAACTTTCCAATATTCAACATAGGTACTTAAAATTCACTTCTAAAATTAGGTTTCTCTCTTGTAAAACTTAGGCTTAATGGAGTCAAATCCATCTGACAGAATTTTAAAGCTTTCCTTTCACTTCCTCAAACCTACTGGCTTTATGTTAAATGAGCATGCATTTCTGGGACACAATAAGTTTCCTGTACGTTAATGTGTAAATGGCAGAAAAATTTCACACCATTAGATGCTCAAAATGACCTTTATCCTATAATAAATATGGATCTCAGTTTTTGAGTAAATATGGACTTTACGGATCCATCTCTGCATCCTAGTGAATAGGAGTGAAAAGGTGAGAAATCAAATCAAAGATAATGAGGACTAGGAAACCAAATAGGGCACAGGATTTAGAAAACATGAATTTCTCATTGGAGATTAGTGCACTAATTTCCTATTGCCACTGTAGCAGATTTCCACTATCATGGTAACTTAGAATAATACCTATTTATTTTCTCTCAATTTTGTAGGTTGGAAGCCAAGCAAGTTTGCCTTAGGGTTGCAAATGCTGAAATCAGATTGTCAGCAGGGCTCCATTCCTTACTGGAGGCTCTTGGGGGAGAATTCCTCTGCCTGCCCCAGCTTTGTTTTGGTTGTTGAGTAAATTCAGTTCTTTGTTGTTGAAGAACTGAGGTCCTCATTTTATTGCCAGCTGCCCACTGGAGGTTGTTGTCAACTAGTAAAAGCCAGTCATGTTTCCTGACTCTTGGCTCTCTTTGTACATAAAAACGAACCATAGTGGGTCAAATCTCATCACACTTCTTCTTTAAAAAAATAAATACTTATATATTTATTTATTTGGCTGTGCAAGGTCTTAGTTGAGGCATGTGGGATCTAACCTAACCTAACCAGGGATTGAACTTGAGTCCTCAGTTTTGGAGGCATGGCATCTTAGCCACTGGACCACCAGGGACATCCCCTCATCACATTTCCTATCTCTCAGACCTCTTCTTCCTGCCTCATCTTTCATCTTCTTCTTCCTCTACATCCCTCTGACTACTGCCTGAGAAATATTTCTGCTTTAAGGGCTCAAGTGATTAGATTGGATTTATCCAGATAATCTGGGATAATCTCCCTAATTTAAGATCTGTAACCTTAATTACAGACAGAATGAAATCAACAATCACAGAAAACTAACCAAACTGATCACATGGACCACAGCCTTGTCTAACTCAGTGAAACAATGAGCCATGCTGTGTATGGCCACCCAAAATAGACGGGTCATGGTGGAGGGTTCTGACAAAACCGAAACATGGTCCACTGGAGAAGGAATGGTAAACAACTTCAGTATTCTTGCCTTGAGAACCCTAATAATAATATGAAAAGGCAAAAAGATATGACATTGAAAGATAACTCCCCAGGTCAGTAGGTGCCCAATATGCTACTAGAGAAGAGTAGAGAAAGAACTCCAGAAAGAATGAAAAGGCTAAGCCAAAGCAAAAACAACACCCAGTTGTGGATGTGACTAGCAATGGAGGTAAAGACTGATGCTGTAAAGAACAACATTGCATAGTAACCTGGAATGTTAGGTCCGTGAATCAAGGCAAATTGGAAGTGGTCAAATAGGAGATCACAAGAGTAAACATCAACATTTTAGGAATCAGTGAACTAAAATGAACTGGAATGGATAAATTTAATTCAGATGACCACTATATCTATTACTGTGGGTAAGAATCCCTTAGAAGAAATGGAGTAGCCCTCATAGACAACAAAAGAGCCTGAAATGCAGTACTTGGTTGCAGTGCCAAAAACAACAGAATGATCTCTGTTCATTTTCAAGGCAAACCATTCAATAACACAGTAATCCAAGCCTATGCCACAATCACTAATGCCAAAGAAACTGAAGTTGAATGGTTCTATGAGGACCTACATGACCTTCTAGAACTAACACCCCAAAAAGGTGTCCATTTCATTATAGGGGACTGGAATGCAAAAGTAGGAAGTCAAGAAATACCTACAGTAACAGGCAAGTTTGGTCTTGGAGTACAAAATGAAGCAGGACAAAGGGTAACAGAGTTTTTCCATGAGAACAAACTGATCATAGCAAACACCCTCTTCTAACAACACAAGAGATGACTCTACACAGGGATACCACCAGATGGTCAATACCAACATCGGGTTGATTACATTCTTTGTAGCCAAAAATGGAGAAGCTCGATACAGTCAGCAAAAATGAGACCAGGAGCTGACTGGTGGCTCAGATCATGAAGTCCTTACTACAAAATTCAGACTTAAATTGAAGAAAGTAGGGAAAACCACTAAACAATTCAGGTATGACCTAAATCAAATCCCTTACAATTATAGAGTAGAAGTGATAAATAGATTCAAGGGATTAGATCTGATAGAGTGCCTGAAGAACTATGGATGGAGGTTTGGAACATTGTACAGGAGGCAGTGATCAAAATCAACCCTAAGAAAAAGAAATGCAAAAAGCAAAATTGCTGTTTGAGGAGGCCTTACAAATAGCTGAGAAAATAAAGAAATGGAAGGCAAAGGAGAAAAGGAAAGATATATCTGTCTGAATGAAGAGTTCCAAGGAATAGCAAGGAGAGGTAAGAAGGCCTTCCTAAATGATAAATGCAAAGAAATAGAGGAAGACAATAGAATGGGAAAGACTAGAGATCTCTTCAAAAAAATCAGAGATACCAAGGGAACATTTCATGCAAAGATGGGCACAATAAAGGACAGAAATGGTAGGCACCTAACAGAAGCAGAAGATACTAAGAAGAGGTGGCAAGAATACACAGAAGAACTACACACACAAAAATCTTAATGACCCAGATAACCACAATGGTGTTGTCATTAACCTAGAGCTAGAACCCTGAAGTGTGAAGTCAAGTTGGTCTTAGGAAGCATCACTATGGGAAAAGCTAGTGAGGTGATGGAATTCCAGCTGAACTATTTCAAATCCTAAAAGATGATGCTATGAAAGTGCTGTACCCAAAATGCCAGCAAATTTGGAAAACAGCAGAGGCCACAGGACTGGAAAAAGGTCAGTTTTCTTTCCGATCCCAAAGAAAGGCAATGCCAAAGAATGTTCAAACTACCACACAGTTGCACTCATCTCACATTCTAGCAAAGGAATGCTCAAAATTCCCCAAGCTAGGCTTCAACAGTATGTGAACCGAGAACTTCCAAATGTTCAAGATGGATTTAGAAAAGGTAGAGGAACCAGAGATCAAATTGCCAACATCTGCTGGATCATAGAAAAAGCAAGAGAATTCCAGAAAGACATCTACTTC
Source organism: Ovis canadensis (assembly GCF_042477335.2). NCBI lineage: Eukaryota > Metazoa > Chordata > Mammalia > Artiodactyla > Bovidae > Ovis > Ovis canadensis. The sequence goes on along the minus strand of NC_091247.1, from coordinate 158,233,765 downwards.
TGCTTCATTGACTATGCCAAAGCCTTTGACTGTGTGGATCACAACAAACTGTAGAAAATTCTTAAAGAGATGGGAATACCAGACCACCTGACTTGCCTCCTGAGAAATCTGTATGCAGGTGAAGAAGCATACAGACATGGAATAACAGACTGGTTCCAAATTGGGAAAGGAGTACATCAATGCTATATATTGTTACCCTGCTTATTTAACTTATATGCCAAGTACATCATGCAAAATGCTGGGCTGGATGAAGCACAAGCTGGAATCAAGATTGCTGGGAGAAATATCAATAACTCAGATATGTAGATGATACCACTCTAATGACAAAGTGAAGAGGAACTAAAGTGCCTCTTGATGACAGTGAAAGAGGAGAGTGAAAAGGCTGGTTTAAAACTCAACATTCAAAAAAATGAAGATCATGGCATCTGGTCCCATCACTTCATGGCAAATAGATGGGGAAACAATGGAAACAGTGACAGACTATTTTCTTGGGCTCCAAAAATCACTGCTGATGGTGACTGCAGCCATGAAATTAAAAGACACTTGCTCCTTGGAAGAAAACCTATGACAACCTAGACAGAGACATTACTTCATCAACAAAGGTCTGTATAGTCAAAGCTATGGTTTATCTAGTAGTCATGTATAGATGTGAGAGTTGGACCATAAAGAAGAATTGATGCTTTTGAACTGTGGGGTTAGAGAAGACTCTTGAGAGCCCCTTGGATTGCAAGGAGATAAAACCAGTCATTCCTAAAGGAAATCAACCTCGTGTATTCATTGGAAGGTTTAATGCTGAAGTTCCAATACTTCGGCCACCTAATGTGAAGAACTGACTCATTGGAAAAGACCCTGATGCTGGGAAAGATTGAAGGCAGGAGGAGAAGGGGATGACAGAGGATGAGATGGTTGGATGACATCACCAACTTGATGGACATGAGTTTGAGCAAGCTCTGGGAGTTGGTGATGGATAGGAAACCAGGCTTGCTGCAGTCCATGAAGTTGCAATGACTGAGCAACTGAACTGAACCTTAATTACATCTTTGTGATTTCTATATAGCAGTACCTGGATTTGTATTTGATTGTGTAATCTTGGGGAGACCTGTTTAGAACTCTACTCCAGAAATGAATGCAGCAGAGGCCACTCATTGGGAACTGGCCAGATGTGGGTGGATGGTGAGTTTTGACTTAGAATTCCACATTACTGCTGACTTATATTTTTTGTTCCTGAAAACAAGACTATCATGAACCCCGTGGCCAGCACATAATAGATTTTTAATATGGTAACCAAATGAAATGTACATAACTACTGACATAAGGAATCACTTTGCGTGATTCCTTTCCAAATCAGAAAGTTTCTCTGGGGATGGTGTTTTCATAGTCACTAGATAAATGTTGGAGGAGGTCATTGAGAGGACATGACTGCCAGTTGACCCCTGAGCTGGTCCTGGGCGATGGAAGGCTCCTAACCTCCTCCTCTGTCCTTGGAATGTATGTTCTACCCACTTTTCCCACAGTGGAAACTGTTCTCTAGGACTCAGCCTTGAGTGAGCAATGTAGTGTTGAGGTCATCTGGGTGTTATTCATGACTACACCTGGTTAAGACTTCCTCTTGTCAAGTTTTTTTAAATAGAGCTTTTTTTAAGGTAATTGTATTTATTTATTTTATTTATTTTTGGCCTGAGGCATTTTAAAATTTTTACTTTACAATACTGTATTGGTTTTGCCATACATTGACATGAATCCACCAAGGGTATACATGAGTTCCCAGTCCTGAACCCCCCTCCCACCTCTCTCCCCATATCATCTCTCTGGGTCATCCCAGTGCACTAGCCCCAAGCCTCCTGTATTGAACCTAGACTGGCGATTCATTTCTTACATGATAGTATACATGTTTCAATGCCATTCTCCCAAATCATCCCACCCTCTCCCTCTCCCACAGAATCCAAAAGTCTATTCTATACATCTGTGTCTCTTTTGCTGTCTTGCATACAGGGTTATCATTACCATCTTTCTAAATCCCATATATATGTGTTAGTATACTGTATTGGTGTTTTTCTTTCTGGCTTACTTCACTCTGTATAATCGGCTCCAGTTTCATCCACCTCATTAGAATGGATTCAAATGTATTCTTTTTAATGGCTGAGTAATACTCCATTGTGTATATGTACCACAGCTTTCTTATCCATTCGTCTGCTGATGGATATCTAGGTTGCTAAAAAGTCTTTATCAATTTTGTTACTATATTGTTGCTACTTTATGTTTTTTTGGCTGCAAGGTACATAGGATCTTAGCTCTCCAACCAGGGATTGAACCTGCACCCCTTATATTGGAAGGTGAAGTCTTAACCGCTGGATCGCCAGTGAAATCCCTCCTCTTGTAAACTTTTAAGATTCTGGTGGGCAGGTGTGGAAATCTACTCATCCTGTAGTTGCCAAAGCCAAGCCTTGTATGTAAGTGTCCTTGCTTGCTTGCTTCCTTCCTTCCTTAAATCTGCCACCTACCAGACTGGAGTGGTCTGCCTCTCTCTTTCATCTCTCCTTGCCCTCTGTGCATGGGGACCAGTTTCAAAGCCCTCAAGTTTTGTCACCAAGATTATATGAGACAACCCAAAGATAATCTTTCTTCATCTAACAATGCTGCTAGACACACCAAGACCCTAGAGCATACGTAGAGAATCAGCACTGCCTTTGCTCTCAGAATCCTGACTCCTAGTCTGGCAAAGTCCCCAGGGATAGAGTCAGAGCCGGAGATGTCTAGTTAGGAACTCACCTGGGGAGTGGGACCGAGAACGTGGAGACTCAGACCTAAGGATTTCTGGCAAGTTGAGTCTGAACCTCAAAGAAGGTGAAAGACAATAGTGAAGAAAGACTCCAGGGGCTGGTAATGAAAGTTTCTCTGGGGATGGTAGAGCATAAAGGAAAGGGAGACCTTGATAGGTGGGAAGTTTCTCTGATGCTCCCCTGAAGACACCTGAGTGAATTTTGGGGTCAGATCTGGTGACTTTCCATTAGCTGTTTTCTATTTCATTAGTTTTCATCCTTGAAACCACATTATAAATCCACCTTATTCAACATACCAAACTGTAGGAAGGTTATCAGGGCTAACCTTGGCAACCTAGAAAATAACATGTTTGTAACCGAGCAGGACCCTTTGACGCCTTCTCAGAGCCGACCTCCTCCCTCCACCCATGACCTCCCACCTGCCTCTTGTTTGCAGAAAAACTAGCCTCCTAGGCCTTCGCGGATTTTCAAAGTGTAAATTTAATCAGATAAGTGGGAAAACGCAAAAACAAAGACAAACCATCGAGCAAGAAATTAATTAAAAAAAATTCCTAACCCTAATAAATACCTAATGTCCTTGAAAACAACAAAAGACAAAATAATGATAGTTTAGCCATTAAACAAAGTCAAAGACTTTAGTTTCTCCTCCAGGGATGTAGACAATATTTTTTTTCTTTTTTTTCAAGTTTGATTTAATATATTTTAATATATTTTTGGTGTTCCCTGTTGGCTCAGATGGTAAAGCGTCTGCCTACAATGTGGGAGATCCAGGTTCAATCCTTGGGTCAGGAAGATCTCCTGGAGAAGGAAATAGTAACCCACTCCAGTATTCTTGCCTGGAAAATCCCACGGACCAAGAAGCCTGGTAGGCTACAGGCCATGGGGTCGCAAAGACTTGGACACGACTGAGCGGCTTCACTTCACTTAATATATTTATGAAAAAATACTCTTAACAGCTCTGGGTATTTACAGTATACACATAGTGATAAAGCTAAGCCTATTTAAGCAAACAGGATATTCTGGATAATCAATGTACATTAGAATCAACATTTTGCAAAACATGAGTCCCAACCAGCAAAGATACACATTTAGCAGACCACCTCAGGTGACTCTGATATGTAAGCCTGGATGAGAAAGCCAGGAAAAGACCACAGGCTGCACAGACAGATGTGGGTTCATGAGGCGGCTTGGTAGCTAAGGAGCCTTGTGGTGAAGTTATTGATCCTCAGAGGACCTTGGTAATCTCATCTTGAAAGAGGATAACAATACTTATTCTGTTAATATGAAAATACTCATTTCATAATTACTTGGAAAACTTGATACCATGAGAATTATAATTCTGTTTTACATCTGTCACACAAAGTATATACATAGATTCATTTTTTTCTCCACATTTGTGTGTTTTGCAGTTTTTTTCTTGTAGCTGATTTCTAATCTAAGAGCCTTGGGGCTGGGAAAGATATTTGATTACAATTTCAATTTTCTTAAATTTACCGAGGCTTGTTTTGTGATCCAAGATGTGATCTATTGTGGAGAATGTTCTGTGTGTACTTGAGAAGAAAGTGTATTCTGCTGCTTTTGAATGGAATGTCCTATAAATATCAGTTAAGCCTATCTAGGCTATTACGTCATTTAAGGCTTGTTTCCTTACTAATTTTCGGTCTGGATGATCTGCCCATTTAGGTAAGTGGGGTGTTCAAGTCCCCCCAGTATTATTGTGTTACTGTCCATTTCTCCTTTTATGTCTGTCAATATTTGCTCTGTATCTTGAAGCTTGCCTTTACCAGTGGGCTTTCCCATTCATAATTTTATTTCTGGTTTTGGCCTTTTCCACTTAGAGAAGTTCCTTTGGAGTTTACTGTAAAGCTGACTTGATGGTACTGAATTCTTAGCTTTTGCTTGTGTGTAAAGCTTTCTATTTCTCTGCCAAATCTGAACAAGAGCCTTGCTAGGTAGAGTATTCTTGGTAGTGGGTTTCTCCCTTTCATCCCTTTAAATATATCATGCCTTCTGGCTTGTAGAGTTTCTACTAAAAAATCAGCGGACAGTCATAGGGGCGTCCCATGTATGTTATTTGTTGCTCTTCGCCTTGTTGCTTTTAATATTTTCTGTCTTTTATTTTTTTGCACATCTGACTACTCTGTGTCTCAGCACGTTCCTCCTTGGGCTTAGCCTGTATGGGACTCTGTGCTGGGTGACTATTTCCTTTCCCATATTTCAGCTATTACCACTTCAAATATTTTCTCAGGCCTTTTCTTTCCCTCTTCTCCTTCTGTGACCCCACTGTAATGCAAATATTGGTGCATTTAATGTTTATCCTAGCAGTCTCTTCCATTCGTTGTCTCATTTATTCTGCTATTGATTCCTTCTAGTGTGTTTTTCGCTTCAATTATTGTATTGTTCATCTATTTGCTCTTTAGATCTTCTAGCTGTTCGTTAAATTTGTGCATCTTCATTCTTTCTCCAGGTTTTTGGATCCTCTTTATGGTCACTACTCTGCACTCTTACAGATAGGTTGGCCATCTCCACTTCACCTAACTGTTCTATGGGGGCTTTATCTTGTTCCCTTGTCTGGGACATATTCCTTTGCTGCCTCATTGTTTACATTTCTGTTTGTATTTTTATGTGTTTAGTAGCTTAGTTATGTTTCTCCATCTTAGAGAAGGGGCTCTCTGTAGGGGATGTCCTTTGTGTCCCAGCAGAGGGCCAGGGACCAGTTGGTCCCAGTGTAGATTCTGATCTGTGTTGTAAACTCAGTTCTGCAGAACTGTACTTTCCTTGCTTCTGACATCTGCTCCCTGGTGGGTGAGGCTAGTCTAAGGGCTTGGTGTAGGTTTTCTGGGTGGGAGAGGCTAGTGCCTCCTCACTGGTGGGTGGAGTCGGGTCTTGACCCTTTGGTGGGCCAAGCTCTGTCAAGGGATGTGTCTAGAGGCGGCTGTGAGTCAGGAAGTCTAGGTAGCCTGTCTGCTGATGGACAAGGCTATTTCCCACCCTGTTGGTTGTCTGGCTTGAGGCGTCTCAGCACTGGAGCTTATAGGCTGTTGGGTGGGGTCCCAGTGCCAAGGACTTAAAATGTCTGACTCCACCCAGAGTTCACATAGGTCCCCACTGTATTGGCCACCATCTTTTATGATGCCAGAGAGCCACAGCCACCCCCACCCCCAAGGAGACCCTCCAAGACCAGAAGGTGGGTCTGGCTCAAGTTTCTGTGGAGTCTTGGCTTTTGCCCTGAGCACCTGTGTACGCCCTGCAAGGGTGGAGGTCTGTTTCCCTGGTCCTGGGGGGCTCCTGTAGTTAAGCCTCGCTGGCCTGCAAAGCCCAATGCTCTGGAGGCTCCTCCTCCCAATGACTGGACCCCTGGGCTGGCGAGCCTGGCATAGGGCTCAGCTTCCACTCCTGTGGGAGAAATTCTGTGATTTAATTTTTCTCCAGTCTGTGGGTTGTCCATCTGCGTGGTATGGGATCTGATTACACCGTGAGTGAACCCCTCCTATCGCCTCTTGATTTCGTCTTCTTGTCTTTGGATGTAGACTTTTTTTGGTGTGCTCATGAGAGGAGAGTGAGCTCAAGTCCTACTCCACCACCTTGGCTGAAAATCTCTGTTCATGGTTCTGGAGGCTATAAGCCTGGCATTAAGGTGTTGTCGGGGTTCTGAGCCATATCCTTAAGTTGTTTTGCAGTTACACAAACCCCCACCAAGTGGAAGAATTTAACTGTATCCTGCCCACAAGCACGTGAACCACAGACCAGTTGGAACCAGAAGGTTGATAATGTTGATTCCTGATGACCTCACCACCAACCAATCAGAAGAATGTCCACGAGCTGGTCATGCACCCCACAACCTTCTCCCACACCCTGTCTATAAAAATCTGTCACTGATAATCACCGGGGAGTTCAGGGTTTTTCAGCAGTAGCTGCTCTACATGCCTTGTCTGACACCTGCAATAAACACTGCACTTTCCTTTATGACAACCTTGTGTCAGTAGACTGGCTTTACTTCCTGTGGGCAAGAGACATAAGTTTGGTTCAGTAACACATTTACAAATGAACTTGACCCAAACTATTCTAGAGAAATAAATATTCACATGGTTTTGACTTACCTGACAAAGGGCTCTCATGGATTTTGGCTTAAGTAAGCTGAAATATAAAAATATAAAATTTTTATATTCTAAAATATAAAAAAATTAGGGCACTCTTTCATCCAATATACATATATAATGTACTCTCTCTAGTCTAGTAAATCCCTTTTAAATTGCACTTCTCTGGACTTTGCTGGTGTCCAGTGGTTAGGACGTCACCTTCCAGTGCAGGGGGTACAGGTTTGATTTCTGATCAGGGAGCTAAGATCCCACATACCTCAGGGCCCAAAACCCAAAATATAAAACAGAAGCAATGCTGTAATGAACTCAATAAAGACTTTAAAATGGTTCACATAAAAAAATTTAAAACAAAATACTAAAAAAAAAATTGCACTTTTCTTCCTCACTGGTAGTTTACAATGTGATTGATACGCCTTATAATGGCCTTGAGACACACCCATGACTTCTGAACTGTCAAAGAAAGACAAAAATATGCTCTGTTTGGGTTGATAATGTTGATTCCTGATGACATATAGTCTTTGAACATGGGTACTTAATGTTCTGTACAGACACTGACATCTCTGACTTAACCAGAATGCTTGATTGACAGAACACCCCTTTCCCTAATCGCATGGAAGCTCTAGATTACCACTGGGTTTTTGCATTCCCTCTTTGTTTTCCTTGCATGATCCCATGGAAAGATTTTCATGAAACATGGCAAGGGATTGGCCCAGGCTCAAAGACTCAGAGCAACCTGATGGTGAATTGGAGGACTTGGTCTGCCCGACTCGGTCTCCCCAGGGGGCTGTGTCAATGACTGCCAAGCCAAGTGCCAGCAGGCAACTAGCAGCAGCACCAGCTGGAGGTCTGTCATCACAGGGGTTGAAATTACATCTATAAAATAGTTAACACATTTTGAAGAAAATACATCATACTATACATTTTGGACTTAAACTCTTTCCATTCAAAGGCAGGCATTGCTACTTCCTAGCTTTGTAAATCTGGGTAAGTTTATCTCTCTGAGCTTCAGTTTTCTTATCTGTAGACTGGGGATAGTACTTCAAAGGGTTCATGTCAATATTAAATGACATAACTCATGACAAGTAATTGATATAGGAATCCCTTGGTAAGTCTTGGCTTTGATTATGCACAAATCCATCCATTCAGTGCTTATATTATATAGATTTGTCAGTAAACACCAGTAAGAATGATTGTCTGGTGGATAACTAGGTAAGGGAGAATTATAATTTAAGCAGAGACTTAATATAAGAACATTTTAATGTTCAAAATAGAAAAAAACTATGGTGAGGTTGTTTTGACCCCTAGGACTTGGGTGCAATTGGAGAGCTGATCCATGTACCTTTTAATTCAAATGACCATCACCTGGGCTGGGGGCAAACGAGCTAGGTATAAAGAATTTACTGAATTCCATCATGTGCTTGACTATACTGTCTTGTTTAATCTTTGCAATAATTCTTGGAAGTGGAGAATATTACAATCCATCTCCAGTTTACAGATGAGTTTTGTATCAACAGAAAAAAAAATTCACAACCTAAAAGCTGAGCATTATGCCTTTAATGAGACTTTAAGCTCTGGAGGCAGCATCTCAACCCTGAGAAAACTGCTCTGAGGAGGCGAGGCGAGGAGCCAGAATATGTAGGAGTTTTACAACAAAGGCAAGAAGTTGGAACAAAAGACTTCAGTTAGTAAAAGAAAACTGGATATCTCAAGTTAAGAAATCTAGTGCTTTTCTATGTATGGGAATATGCAAGGAGTCTGGGGTCACTGAAATCATTCCTTTGACACGTACCTCAGTTATCTGGGGCCAATACCCCATGTTCTTTCATCCAGCGTTTCCTCAGTGGCTGCAGTCTGATGGATGCTAGACAGCAAGCAGGTATTCTTTATTCCTTTCTGATTTCTGTCAGGATTTACCGTCTAACCCGTCGGTGGTGGCTGCAATCACTGGTGACTGCATCATCCTTTGTTTACTGATACGGCAGGCAATATTTCCTTTCTCAAAACTGAAGTTGAGTACTTTTTGTTGTCACAGTCACATGCTACCAAAATGGTGGAATTGATACTCAAATTCCAGTTTAATCTACACTGTGAGCAATGGATCACCAAGGTAGATTACCTTTGCCAGTGCTTGGACCCACCAGGAGTGCCTACAAGTCAATCCTGCAGAACTACAGGAGAAAAAAAGAGTCTTCCCACAGAAAAAGCCTGGCCATCCTGACCCAAAGACTAAGTTCGCCTGGACACCCTCAGAGCCAGGCTATTCAGGCCTCTAAACCCTTTATTGTAATAGTACCTCCTTTGTGTACTTAAGTAGAGAGAAGTATAGAGAAGTATAGAGATGTACAGAGAAGTATAAGGCAAGTAATTATAATAATAGGCATCATATATTGGCTTACTCTGTGCTGGCTAGTACGGTCAGAACTTTTACTTACATTTTATCTTCACAAAGTAGGTATTATTATTTCCTTATTATAGACAGACCAAGAGACTCAGAGAGGTTAAGGAATTTGCTCAAGGCACAGAGTACCTAAGCTGTAGGAATGAGAAAAGCTGTGTCTCTGGGATGCTAATATAGCACAATGGGAATCAGCAGTTGCTGTCAAATAAGAATTGCCTCTCTATCTCCAAACCTTGCAGATTCAGTCACAGAGACTTTGAGAGACTAAAGGTTTTCCCTGTGGGGAGGTGTGGGGAGAGAGGACTTGTGAAACCCAAATCACGAAGCACCTGAGTAATAGCATGGTGGGGGTAGTTTAGTAGCTAAATCATGTCCAACTCTTGTGACTCCACAGATTGTAGCCCACCAGCCTCCTCTGTCCATGGGATTTCCCAGGCAAAAATGCCAGAGTGGGTTGTCATTTCCTTCTCCAGGGAATCTTCCTGACCCAGGGATCAAACCCAGGTCTCCTGCATTGGCAGGCTACCACCGAGTCACCAGGGAAGCCAGGTGAATCCATTAAAAAGAATTCATAACTTACATAACAAGATGTTTACTATAAAAATATGCTCATATTTATGGAAATTCTCTTTCATGTTTGATGAAATATTTTACATTTTCTCAGAAAGGCATGAGAAAGAAATATCTAGAGAGAAAGGAAAAAAACATGACTTTTTTTTAGCTTCCTTTGCAACTTGTCACCAGAGATATTTTTAAAATTTTCTTTTGAAGCTTGCCAATTGACAGAAGAAATTGTGATGAAAAATAAGAGTGAGGTTGAAAAGGACAGAATGTCAAAGCTGCTAACAAACACCATGCATCCAGTTCCCCCACACTTTCTCTGTGTAGTTCAATCAACAGGGCAATGGCATTTAAACTGTTTTTTTTCTTTGATGACTTTTTAAAAATCCTCACAAAACAGACCATGTTGATTCTTAAATCTTCATTACAGAAAGTATATCAATAGTAATGATAAGGGTGAAATTGACTTAAGGAAAAAAACCCTCCAAAAATGATGATTATAAGAAGGGGGAATTGGCCAGCCTTTGGCGTACGGCTAAGGTCTTGAAGCAGCACCAGGAGAAAACTGCAGATATGTATGAAAGCAGATATTTTGGAGACTGGCAATTTTTAGCTCTTCTCTTTGATTGTAAGAACCTGGGTGGATTGTAATCCACCTGGGATGGATGGAGAAGTCTCCTGCATTTTCAGTGTTTGCCTTTCTTGTCTCTCTGCTTTAACTCTTTTGTTTCTCTTGAATCAGAAACTTGTCTTCAAATCAGGAAAGGAAGTCTGGATGGTCATTACTATGATATCATTATGTAATAATAATAGAAGCTATAGGGAATTCTCTGGAGGTCTAGTGGTTAAGAATTTGCCTGCCAACGCAGAGGGCATGGATTTGATCAGTGGTCTAGGAAGATCCCACATTCAGAGGAGCAACAAAGCCTGGGCCACCGCTACTGAGCCTGTGCTTTAGAGCCCATGCTCTGCGACAAGAGAAGCCACCACAGTGAAAAGCCCCGTGCACCATAACCAGAGAGCAGCCCCCGCTCTCCACAACTAGAGAAAGACTGCACGCAGCAACGAAGACCCAGGGCCGTCAAAAATAAAGAAAGAAAGAGTACTGTGAGCTGCAGAGCACAATAAGTGTCAGATAGTATGCCAGGCCCCTTGATATATTATCTCATTTTGGTCTCATCTGATAGGTGAGAAACCTTTAGAGGGCTTAAAGGATGTGTCCAGGGTCGTGATGCCGGTGGGGACTATGATCTGAGGCCGGACTTGACAGTATGCTATCAGATCCAAGAACCCAGCCTCAGGAGTCAAATAACTTGGGTTTACCACTTACATCTGTGTAATTTGGGGCAAATTATATGACCCCTCCTTGCATCTGTTTCCTTATCTATTAAAAAATCAGTGGAAATTATACCTCCTGAGTTTACTCAATAAATGGCAACTATGACCGATATTCCAAAGCCCATGTTCTTGGCCAGTTCATCATGTACTAAATTCTGAGGTTACCTAGCCCTGACCATGACCCGTGTGTCTTGTTTTCTAACAGCTCACTCCCTGCTAGAGCTTCTCATGCACACACCTCGTCTCAGTAGAATCCCGTTTCTTTAATTTGGGACTGTTCTGTTCTTTCTATGATGTTTAGCACACATAACAGGCATCAAGCCATGCTTAAAGACTTGAACTAATTTGTTGTAATTCAGAGAGGGACTTTGAATATTATGCCTGTGGTCTAAGTTAATAATTTTCCATAAGCAGCTTTGAGGATACTTGTTTTAGGAAAGGTGGAGAAAGGAGTGCTTTCTTTAGTAGATCTTCCTAGATTCTTCCCTGTTTCCTGGGAGTGGGTGGTCTTGCCACAGAAAGGGATGTTGGGAATTGTACTAACACATACTTTTAATCGGAGAAGGCAATGGCACCCCACTCCAGTACTCTTGCCTGGAAAATCCCATGGATGGAGGAGCCTGGTGGGCTGCAGTCCATGGGGTCGCTAGGAGTCAGCCACTACTGAGCGACTTCACTTTCACTTTTCACTTTCATGCATTGGAGAAGGAAATGGCAACCCACTCCAGTGTTCTTGCCTGGTGAATCCCAGGGATGGGGGAGCCTGGTGGGCTGCTGTCTATGGGGTCGCACAGAGTCAGACACAACTGAAGTGACTTAGCAGCAGCAGCAGCAACAGCAGCATACTTTTAATATTCCTCAATACATGTCAAGTAGTTTTTACTTCTACATTTTTTTCTTTGGTTGAGATGCATTATCATAAACCCTGAAATAAAACTGAGTTACATGGTTACAGCAAAATGATTATATGGTCAGTTATTGCCATTCATGATTGAGAAAAACAAATGTTCATCAATTTCAGCCATCTTATCAATATAAATCACGTCACATAATGTTAAGATCCAGTGAAGTTTATTTGGGACAAAGCTGAAGCAATGTAACCATGGAAAATAGGTGAATTAGTTAAAATTGTTTACAGTTTTTATTTCTGTTAAAGTATTTTTAGTAGTCAAATGCCAGGTAAATGTATCAGTTCTGCAGATTGCTGGTGATACCGAAAATTCAGATATATTGGGAGTAGAAATGTTAGACTAAGTGGCTATGTTTGACTTACTAGGTTTACTAAGATAAATAAATCTTTAAGCAAGTGAGCTGTAGAGTCAGTTATTTTTACCTAATAGCCATATTTTAGTAATCCTTTGAATCCTATTACAATAATCTTGCTGGAGGTGGTGCAAAATTCTTTGGACTAGAATTTAGGTTTTAAATAGTGGGTGGTAAACAGCTTTGAAACTCTTTTATGGTAAAAATGTGAATCTATGTGATTTTTTTAAATCTTGTTTTTCTTAAAATACCTAAAACTTTTTCTCCTTATATTGCTTTTTGAAGATTCAGCACATAAAATTTTTTTCAGTAACCGCTTATATGTTTGCTTACATTATTCAATAATTAGAGACTCTGACATTAATTCCTTACATTTATTATGTGAGGCATTCTTTGTAAACTGATAATCCATTATGGAAATAAATTAGTTCTTGATGCATAGAACCTTAAGACCAGAGTGCTGTAGAAACACATCATAAATTTTTTCTCCTTAGCACATTTAGAAAGCATTAAAATAAATGACAAAGAACTTAGTAAATGTTTATGACTTTGGTTTATGCATGTGTGCTAATGGGATGAAAAACTAATCTGTCACTTGGCTCTTAACTGTGTTTAATTAGCCTGGATCATTTTATACTACACTGGGAATACCTTCTCTCCTTTTCACTTTCTGCCCAGGACAAACAAAGTAAAATAAACAGTAACAGGATATAGTGACCTTATATTCAGGGTTGATGTAAATGCTGAGAAAAGCTGACTGTAGAAAACAAACCGGCAGCATCCGCCACTGGCGGCACTCTGAATGTCTCAGTGTCTGAACAGGCCATTTTAATCTTGGGCCACGTTTGCTTCTCTGTGTCACTGCCACCCTGCTTTATCTGTGATGTTGCATCACTGACGTCCTGAGAGAGGTGATGTCCTGAGAGAAGTGTCCAATATTTAGGCAGCGAGACTCACAGATTCACATGCCTATTTACAGGAAAGGACTTTATATTTTTATGTTTAAATTATGCAGCATTTTACAGTTTTCAAATGCTTTGCAATCATTATGTGTTGTTCATGTTACAAATTTGACAACCAAATTGTACTTGGTGGAGATAACTGACTATAGATTACGTGAAAGAGCAGTTCTGGTTCTTCTTTGATTTAAACTTTATTGAGCTGTAATTACCACAAAAGTTGTAAGATAAAGTATGCATTCTAGAGATTTGGTATATGTATACACTATGAAAGGATTTCCCTCATGTAGTTAATTAACACACCCATCACCTCACAGATTTATTTATTTTGGTGAGAGAATTTAAGTTCCACTCTCTTAGAAAATTTCAAAACAATAGGGTATTATCAACTATAGTCACCATTAGATTTAAGAGCTTATTTATCTTACACCTGAAAGTTTGTACCCTTTTACCAACCTCTTCTGGAGAAGGAAATGGCACCCCACTCCAGTGTTCTTGCCTGGAAAATCCCGTGGACGGAGGAGCCTGGTAGGCTGCAGTCCCTGGGGTCGCCATGAGTCGGACACGACTTCACTTTCACTTTCACTTTTCACTTTCATGCATTGGAGAAGGAAATGGCAACCCACTCCAGTGTTCTTGCCTGGAGAATCCCAGGGACGGGGGAGCCTCATGTGCTGCCATCTCTGGGGTCGCACAGAGTCGGACATGACTGAAGCGACTTAGTAGCAGCAGCAGCAGCAGCAACCAACCTCTCCGTAACTGCTCTCACCAGCTCCTGACCACTTTTCAACTCTTTATTTCTATGAGCTTGGCTTTTTTCTTTTTAGATTCCACATATAAGTGATACCAGGCAGTATTTATCTTTCTCTGTCAGGCTTATTAGCACGATGCTCTCAGGCATTATGTCCATGCATCACGTCACAAATGGCAGGATTTCCCTCTTTCTCATGTTCCATTGTGTATGCGTGTGTGTGTGTGTGTGTGTATGTCTATGCCGCATCTTCTTTACCCATTCATTCACTGATGGACGCGTAGGTTGTTTCCATATTTTGGCTATTGTTAATAATACAGCAGTTCTCTTTTTAACAGGAGAAACCCAGAATTGCAGTGTTTGATAGGAAACAGATGTTCATTAACTGCTATATCGAATTACATGTTAAAAATTGACTTCTATCTTGGGCAATGAAGAAGGCAGTGGATCATATCTTTTTAACCCAGATGTAAAAGGCTTGCTTTCCAGCCTTCTGCTCCAGAAGAGACTTGGATCCAGACTGGAATTATTTTGGCCTCCTAACACTTGGGTTCTAGTTCTGGGTTAGGAAGCAGCTGATTGTGTCAGTTTAAGAAAGGAATTTAACCTCTTCTGGATTCATTTTTCTTCATAAAAAAGGAGAGGTTCCTTCCAGATCAGCAGCTTTCAGACTTTCCTGAGAAAAGATTCAGCACTTCCAAACCCTACATGATGCTCCACGAGCTCTTGGGCTAAGGGCAGCAAGGAGGAGAGGTCTCCAAGACCTCCTGGTGAGAAACTCAGCTTCAGTTTGTCTTATTTTTCGGGCTTCTTTTGGGAGGAAGTGTTTTTCTTTGCTTAAAAATGTTGGAAAAACTGTCCAAGATGATAACTAGATCTTCTTCCAGTCTTTTAATTCTATACTTTAAACCACAGAAATAATTTGCAACATGAATAAAAATGTGTATAATTTTAAAAAGAGATGTCTTTAGTGAAACATTGTAGTTCTTGTCCATTTGTGTCTTGGAGTTTTATTTATGATTGTGATTAATGGTCCACACTGCAGATGGGGAGGAGGGGGCAAGCTGATCATTAAATTGCTATTCTCTGGGCTAATAGTGGCAGATTATATTTATGCCTCTGAATCTAATGATGCCAAACAGGCTACACTTGAGGTGATTCATTTTGAATTTAGTACATCTAAATCATTCTTGTGGTTAAGTCCCTGTCTTGAGTCAACTTTACTCTCTAATTTACTTAGGAACATTTGGTTTTCTTAATCACAATAACCAATACATGGTGTTTTCTTAGTCTGAGAATTTTTTTTATTCTAAATTTCCTTGGATATATATATATATATTTCAAAAAAACTCACAAAGTTGGAGTTCCCTGGTAGTCCAGTGGTTAAGAATCTGCCTGCCAACCCAGGGGACACAAGTTTGATCCCCGGTCCAGGAAGATTCCACATGGGGCAGGCAACTAGGCCTGTGTGCTGCAACTACTGAGTCATTGGCTCTGGAGCCCTTGAGCCGCAACTACTGAAGCCCAAGCACACTAAAGCCTATGCTCTGTGATGAGAGAAGCCACTGGAACAAGAACTAGATGTGCAGCACATCTAGTGAGTAGCCCCTGCTCTGCTCACTGCCACCAGAGAAAGCCCGCGTGCAGAAACAAAGACCCAGCAAAGCCAAAAAAGAATAAATAAAATATTTTTTAAAAACCCCAAGTTTTATTGCAATGGGGAGGGTGGAGAAAAGAAATACAGATTTAACAAAAAGATGTTTATGATGCTCACATGCTAGTTTGGCAGTTGGTGTAACTATAAAGATGACCTGGAATGGGAGTTGTTTGGCAGAGGCCCTTCTGAGAATCCCTTCTCTGGTTTGGAACGATGCGGTGCTCTGACCTAGATATGGTGCAGAGAGAGGCCAAAAAGATGGGGAGAGGGGAAGGGGCTTCTATTTCATTTTCCTGCGGTCCTACATGCTCATGTCTGCCAGCTGACTTTTCACACTGCAGGACTCTAGAGTCCCCTGGTGACTTGAACATATTTGTCTTGGTGTCTGTGGGAGGCGGCGGGGCAGCCTGCTTGTTTGTGCCATCACACTGCCCCCTGCGCTCTCTCTCTCTTCCAGTAAACCTTGTCCTTTAAACCTATTAATACTCTGCCCCATGAAACCTGCCCCTCAGTACAGGAGGGGCCTCAGGGCCAGGATTTTCTCTGCTTGAGCTTAGAAGGGCTTCTGCAGCCAATCGTCAGGAAATGTCATTGCTGCTAAACAGGGACAATAAATCCCCAGCTACCCAGCAATGCAATCTCCCTCAACAAGGAAAAAGGTCAGGCTTGAACTGTAAATAAATTCCTGTCACACAGCAGCATGTCTTTTCAGGTGGGGTAGTAAATCTTCCCAGAGATGAGCCACCACACACACCATAATTCTCTTCCTGTGGCCCTGGTCTTCATTAGTTAATTTTTCTACAACTGCTTTTTCATAAAGTTTGGGCATTAACATTCCCTTGATGTGTAAAGACCTCCCAGAATGCACAGCCTGGATGAAGTAGGGTAGGGGTAGTGGGCTCCAGAGGGATCTATACTCTAAACTGTAAACAGAATTCACAGAGTATAGGCTCTAAAACCCCTTGACAAAAAGAAAATTGGAATTTACAGCCTGGCTGTATTTAAACGAAGAGAGAAAAATACTTGATGCTTCCTTTGATCTACAAAATTCCTTAGAAATTTTTGTATCAAATCTTTTAGAATGCTGTAAATAAATAAACAAACCCAACATGTACACCCTATTACTCATCAGCTTTCTTTAACAGACCAGAGGTTAGTACTTGGAATCATATACCTACAGTTTCAATTCTGATTCTTTTGCCAGTTGATCAGTATTTATGAAGCCACCGAAGTATAAAGATACAAAGATGGATGAAGATGGCTGCTTTAAAGAATTCATAGCCTGGCTGGGGGGAGAAAGATACACAAACAAATAATTAAAATATAATATGCTTGTGGTGCTATGGCAAAGGTTTCCCCCAATGGCAATAAGAGCACAGTGCAGGAAGCTACTAATGTCTGTGGAATTTGGAAAGGCTTTGCCAAGGAAGTGGTATCTGATCAGATTTTTGGAGAATAAATAGTTTTCCTCTAGGTAGAAAAATAAAGTTTTTGCAAAATAAAGTCTTATCCTAGATAGCCAGATGAGCTATAGTACTTCATAGAAGTCTTCTGGCTTTGATCTCTGATTATAAAGGATTCCTTAAAGGCCAGTGCATTTTAGAACAAACCTTTGTTTTTGATCTCTGCTTTTTTCATTTGACAGATGAATGACTCAGAATGACGTTTCTGAGTACAGGTCTTTCGGATGATCCAAGAACTACTGGAAAAAAGGAAGTCATTGAGGAGGCTGTTCATACTTCTCTTTGTTTCATACTTTGGCAACATTATTTTGTGGTTTTGTAAAGCAATTGATTCTTAAAATCTAAACTGAAATTTTAAAAAGTGCTCAGCATCAGTATAAAGTTATGAATCTCATGAAAGTGAAAGTGAAAATCACTCAGTTGTGTCTGACTCTTTGCGACCCCATGGACTATACAATCCATGGAGTTCTCTAGGCCAGAATACTGGAGTGGGTAGCCTTTCCCTTCTCCAGAGGATCTTCCCAACCCAGGGATTAAACCCAGGTTTCCTGCATTGCAGGTGAACTCTTTACCCGCTGAGCCACAAGGGAAGCAATAAATTTTGTAACAATATACAAAAAGGAGAAGGTCACTAGGGAGTAGCATTCTGAGGTACAGGGACAGAGTGTTGCCTTATCAGAATCTGAGTTCTTACCATTGGCAAGTAGGATCACTACTAATTCTTGGGTCTCAAGTGAAATATGAGTTCAGGTCAATTACAGCCAGTTGTTTGAGCAGGGACTAAAATATTTGTAGGATCTCAAGAGAACTGCTAAAATTAGCACTGAGAGGACACATGCATAGCAAGAACAACTGTGTCTTCTTTTATTTTTTATTTTTTTATTTTTTTTTAGTTTTTTATTTTTTAAATTTTAAAATCTTTAATTCTTACATGCGTTCCCAAACATGAACCCCCCTCCCACCTCCCTCCCCATAACATCTCTCTGGGTCATCCCCATGCACCAGCCCCAAGCATGCTGCATCCTGCGTCAGACATAGACTGGTGATTCAATTCTTACATGATAGTATACATGTTAGAATGTCATTCTCCCAAATCATCCCACCCTCTCCCTCTCCCTCTGAGTCCAAAAGTCCGTTATACACATCTGTGTCTCTTTCCCTGTCTTGCATACAGGGTGGTCATTGCCATCTTCCTAAATTCCATATATATGTGTTAGTATACTGTATTGGTGTTTTTCTTTATGGCTTACTTCACTCTGTATAATCGGCTCCAGTTTCATCCATCTCATCAGAACTGATTCAAATGAATTCTTTTTAACGGCTGAGTAATACTCCATTGTGTATATGTACCTCAGCTTTCTTATCCATTCATCTGCTGATGGACATCTAGGTTGTTTCCATGTCCTGGCTATTATAAACAGTGCTGCGATGAACATTGGGGTACATGTGTCTCTTTCAATTCTGGTTTCCTTGGTGTGTATGCCCAGCAGTGGGATTGCTGGGTCATAAGGTAGTTCTATTTGCAATTTTTTAAGGAATCTCCACACTGTTCTCCATAGTGGCTGTACTAGTTTGCATTCCCACCAACAGTGTAGGAGGGTTCCCTTTTCTCCACACCCTCTCCAGCATTTATTGCTTGCAGATTTTTGGATCGCAGCCATTCTGACTGGTGTGAAGTGGTACCTCATTGTGGTTTTGATTTGCATTTCTCTAATAATGAGTGATGTTGACCATCTTTTCATGTGTTTGTTAGCCATCCGTACGTCTTCTTTGGAGAAATGTCTATTTAGTTCTTTGGCCCATTTTTTGATTGGGTCGTTTATTTTTCTGGAATTGAGCTGCAGAAGTTGCTTGTATATTTTTGAGATTAGTTGTTTGTCAGTTGCTTCATTTGCTATTATTTTCTCCCATTCAGAAGCTGTCTTTTCACCTTGCTTATATTTTCCTTTGTTGTGCAGAAGCTTTTAATTTTAATTAGATCCCATTTGTTTATTTTTGCTTTTATTTCCAGTATTCTGGGAGGTGGATCATAGAGGATCCTGCTGTGATTTATGTCTGAGAGTGTTTTGCCTATGTTCTCCTCTAGGAGTTTTATAGTTTCTGATCTTACATTTAGATCTTTAATCCATTTTGAGTTTATTTTTGTGTGCGGTGTTATTCTGTTGTGTACAAAATGGACTTCCAATAGGATGGAAGAAGCTAGGATGGATTTTTTTTTAATTTTTAATTTTACTTTATTTTACTTTACAATACTGTATTGGTTTTGCCATACATTGACATGAATCTGCCACGGGTATACATGAGCTCCCAAACATGAACCCCCCTCCCGCCTCCCACCCCACATCATCCCTCCGGATCATCCCCGTGCACCAGCCCCAAGCATCCTGCATCCTGCATCGAACATAGACTGGCACTTCGTTTCTTACATGATAGTATACATATTTCAATGCCATTCTCCCAAATCATCTCACCTTCTCCCTCTCCCTCAGAGTCCAAAAGTCTGCTCTACACATCTGTGTCTCTTTTGCTATCTTGCATACAGGGTCATCATTACCATCTTTCTAAATTCCATATATATGTGTTAGTATACCGTATTGGTGTTTTTCTTTCTGGCTTACTTCACTCTGTATAATCGGCTCCAATTTCATCCATCTCATTAGAACTGATGCAAATGTATTCTTTTTAATGGCTGAGTAATACTCCATTGTGTATATGTACCTCAGCTTTCTTATCCATTCATCTGCTGATGGACACCTAGGTTGCTTCCATGTCCTGGCTATTATAAACAGTGCTGCGATGAACATTGGAGTACATGTGTCTCTTTCTATTCTGGTTTCCTCGTGTGTATGCCCAGCAGTGGGATTGCTGGGTCATAAGGTAGTTCTATTTCCAGTTTTTTAAGGAATCTCCACACTGTTTTCCATAGTGGCTGTATTAGTTTGCATTCCCACCAACAGTGTGAGTGGGTTCCCTTTTCTCCACACCCTCTCCAGCATTTATTGCTTTTAGACTTTTGGATCACAGCCATTCTGATTGGTGTGAAGTGGTACCTCATTGTGGTCTTGATTTGCATTTCTCTAATAATGAGTGACGTTGAGCATCTTTTCATGTGTTTGTTAGCCATCCATATGTCTTCTTTGGAGAAATGTCTATTTAGTTCTTTGGCCCATTTTTTGATTGGGTCGTTTATTTTTCTGGAGTTGAGCTGCATAGGTTGCTTGTATATTTTTGAGATTAGTTGTTTGTCGGTTGCTTCATTTGCTATTATTTTCTCCCATTCGGAAGCTGTCTTTTCACCTTGCTTATATTTTCCTTTGTTGTGCAGAAGCTTTTAATTTTAATTAGATCCCATTTGTTTATTTTTGCTTTTATTTCCAGTATTCTGGGAGGTGGATCATAGAGGATCCTGCTGTGATTTATGTCGGAGGGTGTTTTGCCTATGTTCTCCTCTAGGAGTTTTATAGTTTCTGGTCTTACATTTAGATCTTTAATCCATTTTGAGTTTATTTTTGTGTGCGGTGTTAGAAAGTGATCTAGTTTCATTCTTTTACAAGTGGTTGACTAGTTTTTCCAGCACCACTTGTTAAAGAGATTGTCTTTACTCCATTGTATATTCTTGCCTCCTTTGTCGAAGATAAGGTGTCCATATGTGTGTGGATTTATCTCTGGGCTTTCTATTTTGTTCCATTGATCTATATGTCTGTCTTCGTGCCAGTACCATACTGTCTTGATGACTGTGGCTTTGTAGTAGAGCCTGAAGTCAGGCAAGTTGATTCCTCCAGTTCCTGATGAACATAGATGCAAAAATCCTCAATAAAATTCTAGCAATCAGAATCCAACAACACATTAAAAACATTATACACCATGACCAAGTGGGCTTTATCCCAGGGATGCAAGGATTCTTCAGTATCCGCAAATCAATCAATGTAATTCACCACATTAACAAATTGAAAAATAAAAGCCATATGATTATCTCAATAGATGCAGAGAAGGCCTTTGACAAAATTCAACATCCGTTTATGATAAAAACTCTCCAGAAAGCAGGAATAGAAGGAACATACCTCAACATAATCAAAGCTATATATGACAAACCCACAGCAAACATTATCCTCAATGGTGAAAAATTGAAAGCATTTCCCCAAAAGTCAGGAATAAGACAAGGGTGCCCACTTTCACCACTACTATTCAACATAGTTCTGGAAGTTTTGGCCACTGTAATCAGAGCAGAAAAAGAAATAAAAGGAATCCAAATTGGAAAAGAAGAAGTAAAACTCTCACTGTTTGCAGATGACATGATCCTCTACATAGAAAACCCTAAAGACTCCACCAGAAAATTACTAGAGCTAATCAATGAATATAGTAAAGTTGCAGGATATAAAATCAACACACAGAAATCCCTTGCATTCCTATACACTAATAATGAGAAAGTAGAAAAAGAAATTAAGGAAACAATTCCATTCACCATTGCAACGAAAAGAATAAAATACTTAGGAATATATCTACCTAAAGAAACTAAAAACCTATATATAGAAAACTATAAAACACTGATGAAAGAAATCAAAGAGGACACTAATAGATGGAGAAATATACCCTGTTCATGGATCGGAAGAATCAATATAGTGAAAATGAGTATACTATCCAAAGCAATCTACAGATTCAATGCAATTCCTATCAAGCTACCAGTGGTATTTTTCACAGAACTAGAACAAATAATTTCAAGATTTGTATGGAAATACAAAAAACCTCGAATAGCCAAAGCAATCTTGAGAAAGAAGAATGGAACTGTAGGATGGATTTCTAAATGTCTCCTTCTCCCTCCTTTGATATTTTGATCTCAATGCAGGGGTGTATCCATGTGCTCTATCAACAGATATAGATTAAATTATTTCTGTGTCATAAATGTTAGACTATTGTGTGAACAAATAGGTCCCACACCTTTTGAAACTGCAGTCTAATTATATTCAAGTAAATAAAGACAATTTAGGTTGAAGGTTGGTGGACAGTAGATAAACAGGTGATGTGAGAGGTGATAACTCAGTTGGTGGTGGTCAGAGAAGGTATCTGAAGAGGTTACATATAAGTTGAAGCGTGCAGGATGAGCCATAAGAAGAGACAGGGAAGAGTATTCTAGGCAGATGAAGTAGTATATGCAAAGGCCCTGAGGCAGGAAAGAATTTAAATTGTTCAAGGAACAGAAAGAAATAGAGTGAGAAAGGGCAGGAGTGTAAGGAGATGAGCCCACTTATGTAGGGGGAGTCATGTGTCAGGAGTTCCAAGACCATGCCTGGGTTTCAGCAATTTGTTAGTAGGACTCTCAGGACTTAAATAGTCCTCAAGGCAAAAGTGTTCAAAGCAAAACTGGCACAGAGACATGTTAAACGGGGTGAAGTCTGGGGGAAATGAGGCACAAACTCCCAAGGGCCCTTTCCCAGTGAAACTGCACAGGCTGGCCTTGATCTCTCCAGCACCAAGTTGTGACCAGGACAGCTTCTTAGAGACTCAGTACCCAGGGTTTTTCCTGGGGACTGGTGGCATAGGCATATACTTTCCCTAGCATACACTAAAATTCTAGACTCTTCAGAGGAAAGCAGGTGTTCAGTCTGAACCATGTGGGTTTCACAGATTAGCACACTGAACCACTCTTATCAGTTCTGGAAACAATGGAAAGTCTCCTGGAAACCAAATTCCCATATGTAGTGAGAGGACCATCTTGCAAGCTAGCCCTAAGGATAGTAGTCTCAGGCCCACCATATTAACTATGCAGGTGGGTTTGTTTCATGACAAAGGCAATGGCAGAAACTCTTCTGTGCTTTGTGCAGTGCCATTGTGCTGGCCCATGACAGCTCTGACTCAGTCCCTCAGCAAATTGCCCAGGACATCTGGAGAGAAGCGCAGGTAGAAATAGCTTTGCCTGGGCCGCAGTACATCAGGAAGTGAGGCCTGATGGGACAAGTTCTTGGTTCACATGGGAATCAGGCTTCATGTTCTCTAGATGACTGATGTGTGAACTTTGAGTCGATTTCCATCTGCTGACTTGTGAAACTTGGCTAATCCTCACAAATAGAAATGGTCTCCCACTCTTTTAGATGCCCTTGATACTTCAAACTTGTCTATGGCCTTTATTTCACATTGTATGATCTTAGCTTTACTGGAGACAGAATAATTGTTCAGTAACTAAGTTGTGTCTTATTCTTTGTGACCCCATGGACTGCAGCACGTCAGGCTTCCCTGTCCTTCATCACCTCCCTGAGTGTGCTCAAACTCATGTCCATTGAATTGATGATGCCATCCAACCATCTCATCCCCTTTTCCTCCTGCCCTCAATCTTTCTCAGCATCAGGGTCTTTTCCAGTGAGTTGGTTCTTCACATCAGGTGGCCAAATTATTGGAGCTTCAGCTTCAGCATCAGTCCTTCCAATGAATATTCAGGGTTGATCTCCTTTAGGATTGACTGGTTTAATCTCCTTGCTGTCCAATGGACTCTCAGGAGTCTTCTCCAGCACCACAGTTTGAAATCATCAGTCCTTTGGCATTCAGCTTTCTTTGTGGTCCAACTCTCACATCCATACATGACTACTAGAAAAACCATAGCTTTGACTATACAGACCTTTGTTGGCAAAGTGATGTCTCTGCTTTTTAAATTCCCTATGAAGGTTTATTGTAGCTTTTCCTCCAAGGAGCAAGCATCTTTAAATTTTCTGGCTGCAGTAACTGTCTGCAGTGATTTTGGGGCTCAAGAAAATAAAGTCTGTCACTGTTTCCACTTTTTCCTCTCCTATTTGCCATAAAGTGATGGGACCCGATGCCACGATCTTAGTTTTCTGAATGTTGAGTTTCAAACCGCTATTTCATTCTCCTCTTTCACCCTCATCAAGAGGCTCTTCAAGTCCTCTCTACTTTCTGCCATTAGAGTGGTATCATCTGTGTATCTGAGATTGTTAATGTTTCTCCCAGCAGACTTCATATTATTATATGAGTATTAAAGTCCTGTTACTCCTCTCAGCCCCAAGTAAAAGGGAAGGGCATCTGGTTGACAGGACAGTTTCCAGACCTGGACTAAAACTCACAGAGAGAATACAGTTGCAAATGCTCAGAAAGTGTTGAATGGCTAGAAAGGGTCAAAACCTCCTGAAAGAACAGCTTTAGTTTGAGATATTAGACTAATGTAAGAGGAGTTGAGAGAGAGAAAGAAAAGTCAGTCAGTTGCTAGAACTGGGACAGGCAGAAAGAGATTTGAAGGAAGCAGAGGAGGAACCTTAGAACAACTGCTTTGGGTCACACAATAAAATGAATTAAGTGCACCTTTGAAACATCTCAGTACAGTTACACATTTTCCAACATTGAAATATTCTCAATGTCAGCTGGCATGTTCAGTTCAGTTACCCAGTTGTGTCTGACTATTTGCTACCCTATGAACAGCAGCACACCAGGCCTCCCTGTCCATCACCAGTTCCTGGAGTCTACCCAAACTCATGTCCATTGAGTTGGTGATGCCATCCAACCATCTCATCCTCTGTCATATCCTTCTTCTTCTGCCTTCAGTCTTTCCCAACATCAGGGTCTTTTCAAATGAGTCAGCTCTTCACATCAGGTGGACAAAATATTGGAGTTTTAGCTTCAATATCAGTCCTTCCAAGGAACACCCAGGACTGATTTCCTTTAGGGTGGACTGCTTGGATCTCCTTGAAGTTCAAGGGACTCTCAAGAGTCTTCTCCAACACCATAATTCAAAAGCATCAATTCTTTGGTGTTCAGCTTTCTTCACAGTCCAACTCTCACATCCATACATGACTACTGGAAAAACCATAGCCTTGACTAGATGGACCTTTGTTGACAAAATAATGTCTCTGCTTTTGAATATGCTGTCTAGGTTGGTCATAACTTTCCTTCCAAGGAATAAGCTTCTTTTAATTTCATGGCTGCAGTTACCATCTGCAGTGATTTTGGAGCCCCCCAAAATAAAGTCAGCCACTGTTTCCCTATCTATTTGCTATGAAGTAATGGGACTGGATGCCATGATCTTAGTTTTCTGAATGTTGAGTTGGAAGCCAACTTTTTCACTCTCCTCTTTCACTTTCATCAAGAGGCTCTTTAGTTCTTCTTCACTTTCTGCCATAATGGTGGTGTCATCTGCATATCTGAGGTTATTGATATTTCTCCTGGTAATCCTGATTCAAACTTGTGCTTCATCCAGACCAGTGTTTCTCATGATGTACTCTGCTGCTGCTGCTACTAAGTTGCTTCAGTTGTGTCTGACTCTGTGCGACCCCATAGACGGCAGCCCACCAGGCTCCCCTTGTCCCTGGGATTCTCCAGGCAAGAATACTGGAGTGGGTTGCCATTTCCTTCTCCAATGCATGAAAGTGAAGTCACTCAGTCACGTCCGACTTTTAGCGACCCCATGGACTGCAGCCTACCAGGCTCCTCAATCCATGGGATTTTCCAGGCAAGAGTACTGGAGTGGGGTGCCATTGCCTTCTCCGGATGTACTCTGCATATAAGTTAAATAAGCAGGGTGACAATATACAACCTTGATGTACTCCTTTTCCTATTTGGAACCAGTCTGTTATTCTATGTCCAGTTCTAATTGTTGCTTCCTGACCTACATACAGGTTTCTCAAGAGGCAGGTCAGGTCGTCTGGTATTCCCATCTCTTTCAGAATTTTCCACAGTTTATTGTGATCCACACAGTCAAAGGCTTTGGCATAGTCAATAAAGCAGAAATAGATGTTTTTCTGGAACTCTCTTGCTTTTTTGATGATCCAGCAGATGTTGGCAATTTGATCTCTGGTTCCTCTGCCTTTTCTAAAACCAGCTTGAACATCTGGAAGTTCATGGTTCACATATTGCTGAAGCCTGACTTGGAGAATTTTGAGCATTTGTTTACTAGTGTGTGAGGTGAGTGTAATTGTGCAGTAGTTTGAGCATTCTTTGGCATTGCCTTTCTTTGGGATGGGAATGAAAACTGACCTTTTCCAGTCCTATGGCCACTGCTGCGTTTTCCAAATTTGCTGGCATATTGAGTGAAGCACTTTCACAGCATCATCTTTCAGGATTTGAAATAGCTCAACTGGAATTCCATCACCTCCACTAGCTTTGTTTGTAGTGATGCTTCCTAAGGCCCACTTGACTTCACATTCCAGGATGTCTGGCTCTAGGTGAGTAATCACACCATCATGATTATCTGGGTCATGAAGATCCTTTTTGTGCAGTTCTTCTGTGTATTCTTGCCACCTCTTCTTAATATCTTCTGCTTCTTTTAGGTCCATACCATTTCTGTCCTTTATTGAGCCCATCTTTGCATGATGGTATCTCTAATTTTCTTGAAGAGATCCTTGTTATTCTTTGGAATTCTGCATTCAAATGGGTATATCTTTCCTTTTTTCCTTTACTTTTTGCTTCTCTTCTTTTCATAGCTATTTGTAAGGCCTCCTCAGACAACCATTTTGCTTTTTGCATTTCTTTTTCTTGGGGATGGTCTTGATCTCTGTCTCCTGTACAATGTCGTGAACCTCCATCCATAGTTCATCAGGCACTCTGTCTATCACATCTAGTCCCTTAAATACAGCTGGTATGTAAGTGAATGTAATTCTGAAACGTGAAGTGGCCTAACTGTTGCATTACTGAACTGTTTTTTTCTGTCATTTTCTGAAGGACAGAAAGTGTAAAGAGTACTTTGCACATAGTGGTTACTAACAAAGATTTGAGCTAATGAATAAACACATGCCTATGTTAATTGACAAAATGATAGTGATGTTCTTTTGAAGTATCCCTAGCAGTTAGGCTCTTAGTAACACCAGGAAGAAAGGAGGAAAAAAGAAGGAATTTTTCCAGGAGAAGCAAATAAGTTATATCAGATGCCAAACCATTTTTTCAATGAACAAAATTAAAAGTGAGAGAACAGAAGAGAGGCAAAATTTTTAGGCATAATTCTAAGCCTTTGAAATAATATAGCAACAAGACTTTGAATAGCTCAAGAAAAATCCCCAACAGATATTCTAATCTGTTATATCAAAATTGAATTGCATCTTTTTGAACAAAGCAACAAAAAACTTGTCTAAAGTAAAGTTACAGCTGGTGGTCTAAAGGAAACTTCAACATGATCAGAAAAATGGTCCTTATGGGTAGAGAACAGACATGTTCACACCTGGGGGAAAAGGGGAGGGTGGGAAAAATTGGGAGAGTGGCATTGACATACATAGACTACCATGTGTAAAATAGCCAGTGGGAAGCTGCTGCATAGCATAGGGAGCTCAGCTCAGTGCTCTGTGCTGATCTAGAGGGGTGGAATGAGGGGAGCAGCGGGTGGGAGAGAGGCTCAAGAGGGAGGGGATATATGCATACATATAGCTGATTCACTTTGTTGTATAGCAGAAACTAATGCAACATCATGAAGCAGTTATACTCCAATAACAATTTTTTTTTTTTAAAAAGGTCCTTATTGAGGCCCAACAACATGACTTTAAATTTTTTCATACAATTTTGTTATGAGTTGATGTCAAAATTTTATTTCACACTTCCTGCAAGCAAAGAGATTCTATTGGCCAATTCAAAGACTTGTTTTTGGAAGAATATCTTCGAAGAAAAGAGTCTGGCTAGATGATCTTGGTTTGACTGGATAGAATAAAAAGCAATAGCTGGTTGAATATCATTTGATTCCTGACAAACAGGCAGCTGAGAGTGTGGGTACCAAATTCTGAGAAGAGGCCTTAGGCTAATTAAAGTGTATCAGAAAATTGCTTAAGCAGTTTTATTCAGGAATGATAGTTTGTTCCCAGAAGCAGCTTGTAAATAATCTTACAAAACAATTTTGTCCCAGATCATGTATGGAACATTTTTTTCCATGTTAATAAAGAAAGTGAAGTCACTCAGTCATGTCCGGCTCTTTGTGACCCCATGGACTGTAGCCTACCAGGCTCCTCTGTCCATGGGATTCTCCAGGCAAGAATGCTGGAGTGGGTTGCCATTTCCTTCTCCAGGGGATCTTCCCAACCCAGGGATTGAACCCCGGGTCTCCTACATTGTGGGCAGATGCTTTACCATCTGAGCCACCAGGGAAGCTCAATAAAGAAAGCAGTTGATTTTTTTCCCCCCATCTCTAATAGTTCAGAGGACACATGACAACTTCCTTTATGTCCAAAGATCTACATACACTGTGTATCTATGCATACTGATCAGTATTAGAGAAGAGTTTGGCTCTTTTCTAATAACTCTTTCCTCTGGACTATTAGAGTTGGGAAAAGAATGACTTTTATCTCTACTGAGGGCCATGGAACTTCTCTGACTTCAAGATGTCATTATTAAGTACAAGTAGGCATGGAAAAGAAATGCAAAAAAGCAAAATGGCTGTCTGAGGAGGTCTTACAAATAGCTGTGCAAAGAAGAGAAGCAAAAAGCAAAGGAGAAAAGGAAAGATACAAGCATCTGAATGCAGAGTTCCAAAGAATAGCAAAGACAGATAAGAGATTCCTCAGTGATCAATGCAAAGAAATAGAGGAAAACAACAGAATGGGAAAGACTAGAGATCTCTTCAAGAAAATTAGAGACACCAAGGGAATATTTCATGCAAAGATGGGCTCGATAAAGGACAGAAATGGTATGGACCTAAAAGAAGCAGAAGATATTAAGAAAAGGTGGCAAGAATACACAGAAAAACTATACAAAAAAGATCATCACGACCAAGATAATCATGATGGTGTGATCACTCACCTAAAGCCAGACATCCTGGAATGTGAAGTCAAGTGGGCCTTAGAAAGCATCACTACAAACAAAGCTAGTGGAGGTGATGGAATTCCAGTTGAGCTATTTCAAATCCTGAAAGATGATGCTGTGAAAGTGCTTCACTCAATATGCCAGCAAATTTGGAAAACGCAGCAGTGGCCATAGGACTGGAAAAGGTCAGTTTTCATTCCCATCCCAAAGAAAGGCAATGCCAAAGAATGCTCAAACTACTGCACAATTACACTCACCTCACACACTAGTAAACAAATGCTCAAAATTCTCCAAGTCAGGCTTCAGCAATATGTGAACCATGAACTTCCAGATGTTCAAGCTGGTTTTAGAAAAGGCAGAGGAACCAGAGATCAAATTGCCAACATCTGCTGGATCATCAAAAAAGCAAGAGAGTTCCAGAAAAACATCTATTTCTGCTTTATTGACTATGCCAAAGCCTTTGACTGTGTGGATCACAATAAACTGTGGAAAATTCTGAAAGAGATGGGAATACCAGACCACCTGACCTGCCTCTTGAGAAACCTGTATGCAGGTGAGGAAGCAACAGTTAGTACTGGACATGGAACAACAGACTGGTTCCAAATAGAAAAAGGAGTACATCAAGGTTGTATATTGTCACCCTGCTTATTTAACTTATATGCAGAGTACATCATGAGAAATGCTGGGCTGGAAGAAGCACAAGCTGGAATCAAGATTGCCGGGAGAAATATCAATAACCTCAGATATGCAGATGACACCACCCTTATGGCAGAAAGTGAAGAGGAACTAAAAACCCTCTTGATGAAAGTGAAAGAGGAGAGTGAAAAAGTTGGCCTAAAGCTCAACATTCAGAAAACGAAGATCATGGCATCTGGTCCCATCACTTCATGGAAAATAGATGGGGAAACAGTGGAAACAGCATCAGACTTTATTATTGGGGGCTCCAAAATCACTGCAGATGGTGACTGCAGCCATGACATTAAAAGATGCTTACTCCTTGGAAGAAAAGTTATGACCAACCTAGACAGCATATTCAAAAGCAGAGACATTACTTTGCCGACTAAGGTCCATCTAGTCAAGGCTATGGTTTTTCCAGTGGTCATGTATGGATGTGAGAGTTGGACTGTGAAGAAAGCTGAGTGCCAAAGAATTGATGCTTTTGAACTGTGGTGTTGGAGAAGACTCTTGAGAGTCCCTTGGACTGCAAGGAGATCCAACCAGTCCATTGTGAAGGAGATCAGCCCTGGGATTTCTTTGGAAGGAATGATGCTGAAGCTGAAACTCCAGTACTTTGGCCACCTCATGCGAAGAGTTGACTCATTGGAAAAGACTTTGATGCTGGGAGGGATTGGGAGCAGGAGGAGAAGGGGACAACAAAGGATGAGATGGCTGGATGGCGTCACTGACTCGATGGACATGAATCTGAGTGAACTCCAGGAGTTGGTGATGGACAGGGAGGCCCGGCGTGCTGCGATTCATGGGGTTGCAAAGAGTCGGACATGACTGAGCGACTGAACTGAACTGAACTGAGGCACATTAGATTGACTACTTGTTGCAAGTTTCATTTTGAGATAGCTTTAAAATATACAAAATTAATTATAAGGAAGAGAGGTACCTTATGTACCCAAAGGCTAACCCAAATGCAGCTAGGCCTTGGAATGTTGCAGTAGGTCTGGAAACCCATTGGGGATCCAGAGAGCACCCTCTCTGTTCTATCATTCTGCTTCTGTGTATTTGTTGTATTCTTTCTTGGGATTGGGCTTCCCTACTGGCTCAGATGGTAAAGCATTTGCCTGGAATGCGGAAGACCTGGGGTTCGATCCCTGGGTTGGGAAGATCCCCTGAAGAAGGAAATGGCAACCCACTCAGTATTCTTGCCTGGAAAATCCCATGGACAGAGGAGCCTGGTAGGCTACAGTCCATGGGCTCACAAAGAGTTGGACATGACTGAGCGACTTCACTTTCTTTTTTGGGATCAACTTTTTCTGCTATTCAGTCCAGTGGAAAGTAGCAGCCACAGCTGCCAAGTCCACAAAGTCTAACTCTCTTTCTTGCTCCTGATTCCAGATTTCTGGGGTTAGGCCTGGGCTTCTGAGCTTGGAACATTCCTTTTCCACTAAACTGAGGCCAGCATTTGGATTCATGTCATAAAGAAAGTCTGCTGGGTGCCCTCCCTGCTGCTTTGTTACTCAGTCATGTCCGACTCTTTGTGACCCCATAGACTGTAGCCTGTGAGTCTCCTCTGTCCATGGGGATTCTCCAAGCAAGAATACTGGAGTTGGTTGCCATGATCTCCTCCAGGGTATCTTCCAGACCCTGGAATCGAACTAGAGTCTCTTGCTCCCCTCCGTGTCTCTAGGAGTGCCCTCCCTCAGTTCAGTTCAGTTCATTTCAGTCACTGAGTCGTGTCTGACTCTTTGCAACCCCATGAATCGCAGCACGCCAGGCCTCCCTGTCCATCACCAACTCCTGGAGTTCACTCAGATTCATGTCCATCGAGTCAGTGATGCCATCCAGCCATCTCATCCTTTGTCATCCCCTTCTCCTCCTGCCCCCAATCCCTCCCAGCATCAAAGTCTTTTCCAATGAGTCAACTCTCCGCATGAGGTGGCCAAAGTATTGCAGTTTCAGCTTTAGCATCATTCCGTCCAAAGAAATCCCTGGACTGATCTCCTTTAGGATGGACTGGTTGGATCTCCTTGCAGTCCAAGGGACTCTCAAGAGTCTTCTCCAACACCACAGTTCAAAAGCATCAATTCTTCGGTGCTCAGCCTTCTTCACAGTCCAACTCTCACATCCATACATGACCACTGGAAAAACCATAGCCTTGACTAGATGGACCTTAGTCGGCAAAGTAATGTCTCTGCTTTTGAATATGCTGTCTAGGTTGGTCATAACTTTTCTTCCAAGGAGTAAGCGTCTTTTAATGTCATGGCTGCAGTCACCATCTGCAGTGATTTTGGAGCCCCAGAAAATAAAGTCTGACACTGTTTCCCCATCTATTTTCCATGAAGTGATGGGACCAGATGCCATGATCTTCGTTTTCTGACTGTTGAGCTTTAAGCCAACTTTTTCACTCTCCTCTTTCACTTTCATCAAGAGGCTTTTTAGTTCCTCTTCACTTTCTGCCATAAGGGTGGTGTCATCTGCATATCTGAGGTTATTGATATTTCTCCCGGCAATCTTGATTCCAGCTTGTGCTTCTTCCAGCCCAGCATTTCTCGTGATGTACTCTGCATATAAGTTAAATAAGCAGGGTGACAATATACAGCCTTGACATACTCCTTTTCCTATTTGGAACCAGTCTGTTGTTCCATGTCCACCCTCCCTAGAGACTGGAAAATTCTTAAAGAAAGGATTATTATAAATTGGGCTGGTATCCACCAAGATGACCTCGGGCTTGAGGAGAAACAGGTTATTATTTAAAAATTCAAAATAGCAAGAGAGAAACCCATCACTACTACCAGCCTCAGGAAACAAAAGGTTTAATCTTTACTCTGGAAGGTACCATAGGATGTAGATTTCTACAATGAATCCCATATCTAACCAATCATCAGAAATAGATTTAATGCTTTAAAAATAGACTTCCTAACTCTTTCTCATGAGATCCTAATCTACCTGGCCTGGAATCTACCTTTAATTTTTTTCTTTTAAATTATGATAGTCAAGCATATTTGACAGCAGCAGCAACAATGACTGAGCAGCTTCACTTTCACTTTTCATTTTCATGCACTGGAGAAGGAAATGGCAACCCACTCCAGTGTTCTTGCCTGGAGAATACCAGGGACAGGGGAGCCTGGTGGGCTGCCGTCTATGGGGTCGCACAGAGTCGGACACAACTGAAGTGACGCAGCAGCAGCAGCAGCAGCAGCAGATCATATCACTGTATACTCTGGCCTCTGGATAGCAAAGAAATCTTATTTAAAGATTTTTTTTAGGGAAACATACTCATAATTACAATAATTCCTTCTTATTTTTGGCCTGAGAATCACTTATTTTATTTTTTAAATTAATTTATTGTAATTGGAGGTGAATTACTTTACAATATATTAGTGGTTTTGCCATACATCGACATGAATCAGCCATGGGTGTACATGTGTCCCCCATCCTCAACCCCCCTCCCACCTCCCTCCCTATCCCATCCCTCAGGGTCATCCCAGTGCACCAGCTCTGAGCACCTTGTCTCATGCATCGAACCTGGACTGGTGATGTATTTCACGTATGATAATATGCATGTTTCAATGCTAGTCTCTCAGATCATCCCACCCTCACCTTCTCCCACATAGTCCAAAAGACTGTTCTTTACATCTCTGTCTCTTTTGCTGTCATGCATATAGGGTCATCGTTACCATCTTTCTAAATTCCATATATATGCATTAATATACTGTATTGGTGCTTTTCTTTCTTATTTCACTCTGTATAATAGGCTCCAGTTTCATCCACTTTATTAGAACTGATTCATATGCATTCTTTTTAATAGCTGAGTAATATTCCATTGTGTATATGTACCACAGCTTTCTTATCCATTCATTTGCTGATGGACATCTAGGTTGTTTCCATGTCCTGGCTATTGTAAATAGGAATCACTTTTTTTTATAACCTTATAAAGATTTCCATCTACAATGGAAATATACAAGGCATGTTTTGCCTTGAATTTATTCTATGCTTATTCTTTGCTAGTTTCTGTCCAAACCCTTCTAGAACTTTATACATTTCCAATTCTGGAACTACAATCAGTGGAGTCCTATCATATATATTATTCAAATTGAACTCTATGTACCTGGACAAAAACATTTCTTTTGCAAATATACTGGAGATTCTGCCAGATCACTGTCCAGTTCTCTTCTTCAGAGACTCAGACCATCCCAGCAGTCATTTTAATCTTCCTGATTAGTTCCAACCTGGGTTTTATCTGGAGGATGTGCTGAGACTATGCTGGCACTTAGTGGCGCTATGAGAAGAAAATGTAGTTTGAGGGATGAACGCAATTTTGGGCAGCCAAATTTAGTATAAGAGAAACAATATTGGACACTGACAGTTTGGCGAGGTCAAAGGCAGCAGCTGGGAAGAAAAGACAAGAGCTCAATTCATCAGAACAGGCTGGGTGTGGCAGGCAGGATGGTCCAGCACTGGGCAGGGAACACAGCAGATTTCCTGGGGTGTCCTTCCACTGAAGCTGAGGGAAGTAGCGGGAAGGTTGGCTTTCTTAAAGATAAGCATGTGGGACTGGGACAGATGCTGGGTGTCCCAGAAACTCACCATGTGGTTGTTCACTTTATGTACACACTTGCCTGATTTCCTGTATGTTACTGATATCAGAACAGATTTTCTATTCTGTGGGCTTCCCTGGTGGCTCATACGGTAAAGAGTCTGCCTGCAATGTCGGAGACCTGGGTTTGATCCCTGGGTTGGGAAGATTCCCCTGGAGAGGGAAATGGCAACCCACTTCAGTATTCTTGACTGGAAAATCCCATGGACTATTCTATAACTATCCCATGGACTGTTCTATAACTATTTCTATTCTATAACTTGCACATTCTATTATAACTTTCCTTGGCTTTTCCAGTTTATCTTTTCTTATCTTCACTATGGCATGTTAATCATTCCTGTTGTACACTGTTCAATGATGCACCAGTCTTTAGTGGAGGAGCTCAGTAATACTGACTCAACCATTAAATGCATTCTTCCTTTTCCAGAAAGTAGAGGCACAAATAAGTAGTGAGTGTAAAAACAAGAGGGGAGAGAAAATGAGGCTATAAATATGGACCTTTGTCAAAAGTATCTCATTGGAGTATAAGCAGTGAATTTGTGAGCACCATGCTTTGAGGGTAGTTCCAGGTTGGAATAGGCTTTGGAGGAAAATGATGGAAAATGTAAAGAACTGAAGAATTGGGCCCATGTCTACAGATTGACTTAGAAGTTGAGAAGACTGAGGGGTGAGGTCATGTGGCTGCATAATTTGAGGAAACATAGTG
Organism: Ovis canadensis; assembly: GCF_042477335.2. Classification (NCBI taxonomy): domain Eukaryota; kingdom Metazoa; phylum Chordata; class Mammalia; order Artiodactyla; family Bovidae; genus Ovis; species Ovis canadensis. The sequence continues at coordinate 158,198,808 of NC_091247.1, read as the reverse complement.
TTGAGGGTAGTCTTTGCAAAGATACAACACATCTTGGAGCATTGTATTCAAGTACTGGTGGTGAAGGGAAAATTATTTTCACGTGAATCAGTTGTAGTTGTATCATGGAGCAGAGTGCAACATTCTCGCAAATTATAAAATTCAAGATTTAAAGCAAACTTTACACTTTTGTTTGAACTGCTACAGGTTAGTTTTCTAAGCTCAGGATATACAAGTTTAATGTCTTCAGTTATTAGGAGATGTTCCAGTTTTTAACTACAACATGGAAGATAGTGACCAACTTTCTACTGGCCTGATAGAGCTGGAATTTATAGGCCACAGAGGGGGTTTTAACTTAAATATGAAGAAGAACTCTTATTGCAGGTGATTAAAAATAAATCAAACTATCAAAATGATTTTAGAAACAAGATGGAAATTCCCTGGTGGTCCAGTGGTAAGAACTCAGTGCTTTCACTGCTGGGGCCCAGATATGATCTCTGGTTGGCCACCTCATACGAAGAGTTGACTCATTGGAAAAGACTCTGATGCTGGGAGGGATTGGGGACAGGAGGAGAAGGGGACGACAGAGGATGAGATGGCTGGATGGCATCACTGACTCGATGGACGTGAGTTTGAGTGAACTCCGGGAGATGGTGATGGACAGGGAGGCCTGGTGTGCTGTGATTCATGGGGTCGCAAAGAGCAACTGAGCAACTGACACAACTGAGCAACTGAGCTGGACTGAACTGGGGAACTAAAATCCTGCAAGCCACAGCACGCAGCCAAAAAAAGAAACAGTTGGGAGTATATCCTTTACCTTAAATAAGAAAATAACATGGAGAGGAACTGATGTTGCCCTCCAAAGCCTTGGGGTAGACTTCTGTCTGAGACAGAATCTTGGGTGGGTATATGATTCTTTCTTTCAATGAGCCTTCTTTGCTGAAGAGAAAACCTGGCTAATAGACCTTTTGCCGAGGATCTCAGAGGGCAGGAACCAGGCAGATATGTCCTCAGCGTTGTTATATTTAGACCTATCTGAAAGCAAATTATCAGAGTAGGACTCCTGAATATTTTCATACCAACTTCTCTGGTTCCATTTACAAAAATATCGTATGGGTTGAAGTGAAAAGTAAATATTGCACTCCTTCTCAGTCTCATCTTCCAAAAATAATTACTGATAATTTTTAAAAAATAAAACATTTCACAAATTTTATTTGTACTTTAAAGAGATATACACACGCATCATATCATTTACATTTCTTGAGCTTGCTTTTTTCATTTAAAATGTCCAGGACAGGGACTTTCGTGGTGGTTCAGTGCATAAGAATCTGCCTTCCAAGGCAGAGGACACAGGTTCAAACCCTGGTGAGGGAGCTAAGATCCCACATGCTGCGGACCACCTAAGCCCACAGGCCGCCACTGCTGAGCTCATGAACTGTAGAGCCTGTGAGCCACCGAAGATCCTGCATGCCCCACAGCACAGGTCCTGTATGCTAGCTAACTCTAACCCAAGTAAGACCTGAGACAGCCAAATAAATAAATGAATAAATATTTTTAAAAGCCAGAATGCAATTAAAAAAAAACATCTAGGACATTTACCATAGAACTTCCTACTTTATTCTTCTCATAGCTACGGACCGCTGCAGAGAGTATTCCATCCTGTGACTGCACCATTCATTACTTAAACAATCACATATTACAGGATATATAAGTGGCATGGTAGATGCTACAAGCTGCTTAGGAACATCTATTCTCACTTCTTTTTGATAAAAAGAATTCTGATTTTGTTCAAGATGACAATAGCCTCAACTGAAACTGCTAAGATTCCCTTGTATGTAGGGATAACATTGCGACACAGCTTTGACTAAATGGAATTACAGTATCTCACTGTATGATCACATCATAATTTATCCAGGCAGTCACAGGAAGCCGGCTAAGTTTGGACATGGAGGTTGTTTTAAAATTATTGCTATTATGAACAAAGATTCAATCACTGTCCACTGCTTGATTATTTCCTTAGAGCAAAGAACAGCATTTGGATGGTAGAATTATTTTTTTTTAATTTTTTAAACTTTTCGTTTTGTATTGGGGTATAGCCAATTAACATTGGCTAGTTACAATTAACTCTGTGATAGTTTCAGGTGAACAGCGAAGGTGCTGAGCCATACATATACATGTACCCATTCTCCCTGAAAGTGTTTGGATGGTGGAGTTGTGAGCAGCAGCCCGCGGGTAGGGGAGGGAGGTGTTAGAGGCAGGAGGTGGGGAGACACATCATCTTTCTGGCCTGGATATTCCACAGGCCCTGACCTCCTGGATTTTGTTGGTAATACAAGTCAACTCAGCAATACTTTGTGCATTGCCAACATGATTCTTAACGGTTTATCATATCTTCATTTTCTCTGTGGCATCACCCTGACTCTCTCCTCGCCTGTCGGCTTCTGCTGTCTTGTGGCCAGATGTCAGCTTCCTGTCGGTGTCTTTGATGGTCTGGATGTTATTGCTATTTGCATTCTGCCGGGCTCTGCTCTGATTATTTCAGCATGACTAGGTCAGAGAAGGAGTGAAGTCAGTCCCTCTCATGGGGAGCCAGTTCATCCAGGCCTCAGGCAAATTTATTTCTGTGCATCTTGATATCCAAAGTGGAAATAATTGAGGTCATGCATCACAGGCAGAGAGAAAGCAGTATTCCAAAATACGTGTGTGCTCGTGTCCGACTCCTTGCGACCCTGTGGACTGAAGTCCACAAGGCTCCTCTGTCCATGGAACTTTCCAGGCAAGAATACTTGGAACAGGAATAATGGAACAGGCTGCCATTCCCTTCTCCAGGGGATCTTTCTGACCCAGGGATCATACCCGTGTCTCCTGTATTGCCAGGTGAATTCTTTACCACTGCACCACCTGCTGCTGCTGCTGCTAAGTCACTTCAGTCGTGTCCGACTCTGTGTGACCCCATAGATGGCAGCCCACCAGGCTCCCCCGTCCCTGGGATTCTCCAGGCAAGAACACTGGAGTGGGTTGCTATTTCCTTCTCCAATGCATGATAGTGAAAAGTGAAAGGGAAGTCGCTCAGTCGTGTCTGACTCCTAGCGACCCCATGGACTGCAGCCTACCAGGCTCCTCTGTCCATGGGATTTTCCAGGCAAGAGTACTGGAGTGGGGTGCCATCGCCTTCTCCACTGCACCACCTGGGAAACCCTAAATTCTAAAATTTTTCCAAGCAATTTCACTTAGTTGAAGATATACTGAAGCCTAAGTGGGTAGAGTGTGATCATCAAGGTGCTTAACAGTCAGAAAATGTGCCTGTCACTTATCAGAATGGATGCTGACATTTAATGACCAGCAGGGCTGCACCTCTGGACACCAACCAAATACCAGCTGGGCAACAGGAAATGGGATTCTCCTTTTTATCCCCAAAAACGAAATTCTGAAATTTTTGAAAGCTACGCTTTCTTTCAGCAGGCTCTTATCTCTTCCAACCAGCCTGTGAGAATCAATCTTCCTAAAATCTGCCTTTAAACATATCTCTTTGAATAAATAATCGTCAGTGGATTATTTTTTTTTAGGCATCCAAATTCCAACTTGGATGTACTAGTCAGAACTTTTTGGATTGCAAGTGACAGAGTTCAATTCAGACTATATTCAATACAGAGGGGAGTTTGGGGTTTTCAAAGGAAATCTAGGATGGAAGACCTCAAATAGTCTTGGATTTAGGTTCAACGGGATTGTTGTGTGTTAGTAGCTCAGTCATGTCTGACTCTTTGTAACCCCATGGACCGTAACCCACCAGGCTCCTCTGCCCATGGAATTCTCCAGGCCAGGATACTGGAATGGGTAACTATTCCCTTCTCCAGGAGATCTTCCCAACCCAGAGATTGAACCCAGGTCTCCTGTATTGCAGGCAGATTCATTACCATCTGAGCCACCAGTCTCTTTAATAAGTATCTCTGTTCCTCTTTATATGTTGGCGTCCTCCTCTTTGGCGGATGATCTTTTTTGAGGGACAGGGCTGGCCTCATGGATATACAGCCCCTATGCTCACAAAGGTCTCAGCGTTAGAACAGCCTTAAACTTGGACATGTGAGCAAGCTCAGCCCAGCTTAGCTGAGCCTGACCCTGATCAGAAGAACCTCCCAGCTGGTTGATGAACAATAATCAAAGCTTATTGTGTTTGAGTTTGGGGGCAGTTTGCTATGCAGCATTATTATGGCAATAATAACAGATACAGATGACTATTATAACTCTCCTGGTGTTCTACCACATATTATGAGATTTTTAAAGCATGTATTATACAATACTTATTTTTCTATGCCTCAAAAATACTTAGCACAGTGCCTTGCACTTAGCACTTGGCCAATAAATATTTATTGAGGGGGAAAATGGCCCTCTAGAGACTTTCCTATTTCAACTTGTCTCAGTGAGATGTCCTAAGTGACTGTCCTATAGTTATGGACTTCTTTTGATTGAGCTTCTGACAGCACCTCTCCTTTGAAACTGTTCTTTTTAATTTTTTTTATACTATCATGTAAGAAATGAATTGCCAGTTCTAGGTTCAATACAGGATACAGGATGCTTGGGGCTGGTGCACTGGGATGACCCAGAGAGATGATATGGGGAGGGTGGTGGGAGGTGGGTTCAGGATTGGGAACTCATGTACACCCGTGGTGGATTCATGTCAATGTATGGCAAAACCAATACAGTATTGTAAAGTAAAAAAAATTACAAAAAATAAAAGCTCAAAAAATATATTTTTATTTATTTAGGATTCATCTTCACTGTGGCACAGCAGCTCTAGAGCACACGGGCTTATTTGCCCTGTAGCATGTGGGATCTTAGTTCCCTGACCAGGAATCAAACCCGTGTCCCTGTATTAGGCATGTGAAATCTTAGCCAATGACCACCACAAATCCTTGAAACTGTTCTTGAATTGCTCACCAGCGGTGTCCATGCTGCAGATTATAAGGGATACACCCCTTCCCTTACTTTCTTTGGCATCTCCTCAGCATTAGGTACAGTTGGGTATTTTTTTCTTCCTAGAACACTTTCTTGAGACTTTGGTGGCTTGAGACTACACTTGCCTGGTGTTTCTCCTATGTTGCCAGCTGCTGCTTTGCAGGCTTCTAAAATGAATCTTCTTTCTTCTTGTTATTCTAAATAGTGGGCTATGCCACGGCCTTTCACCTTGGATATTTTCTTCACTCTTCTTCTGTCCTTCTCTCCCTTGGTGGCTTCATCTATCCCATGGCTCCAAGCACCATTTTCTATAGGTAATTCTCAAATATTTATAACCATCCTGAACTTCTCCAACTCTGTCTGCCTATCTTGTCTCTGTTTGGGTTGCCAAATGATATCTCAAGCCTAACATGACTAAAATAACTTTCATTTTTTGCTGACCTGCCCACTCTGGTCCTCTCCTGCAGATCCAGTTCATAAGTGGTACCACCTGGTTGCTCAAAACAAAAATCTAAGCATTATTCCTATTCCTTCCATTCCCTTACTCCTACATCAGCCCTGCAGCAAAGGCCTATGAACTCAACCTCAAAGTCTATCTGGAATTATTCTACTTTTTTCCATCTTTTCTACCATCCTACTCCAAGACACCAACATCTCTTGCCTGGAGGAGCATCACAGTTGCTGTATTTATTTTCTATTCTTGTCTTCTTACAATCCACTCTTCCTATAGCAGCCAGAATATAATATTAAAAATACAGATCAGATTATGATTACATTATTCTTGTGACTTAAATATCCCCCGTTTGTCTGATTTCCTGTAATACAGAATAAGACCCTTCTTGAGAAGCCCTCATCCTATGACCCTTGCTTCATCCTCTGTGCTCATCTTGTAGCATCTCACACCACCCACGAAGCTTCAGCCACACTGAGCTTCTTTCTGCTCCCTGAAATTTATTCCCATGCTAGGTCCTTTGCGTTTACACTTCTCTCCATCCAGAGTGTTTTGGTTCTTACTTGATCTTTGCATGGTCGTTTCCTCATCATCCAGATTGACTGTAATTCACCTTCTCAGAGAGGCCTCAATTTATTATTGAGTCATTTCCTTATATCATCCTACTTTACATCTCTGCATAACTTTCATCTGCTTTGATAACAGTTTTAGCCTTTTCACTTCCACTGCTCTATCCTCGTGCCTAGGACATTTTCTCAGACATGATGGGCTCTACATGAGTGTTTCTTGAGTGAAAGTGAGAAAAGAAATGTTGAATGAATAATGCCAGAGGCTGAACATGTACCTAATTTTTCTTTCATTAAAAATGGTATTTACAGTCTAAATTTGAAAATTGTACTCTGACAGTCTTCTACATAATCTACCCTTTTGAAGACAAAATCCAACCTTGATTAGGAGAGTTTTTTATTCTTAATGACAATGAGTTACTGAAAAAAGAAAAAAAGAGGAGGTGTAGATCTTAATTTCACTACTTGAGATGAAAAATTGGTATTGCAAAAAATTCTCAAATATGAAATGATTACTGGAGTTGGCAGTCAACCAAGACTCGCATAATCATCGACCTCCTCTCTTTTTCTTCTGGTCACCATTGTAGAGTGGATGTAGCGGAATTTTAAAAGAAAAAAAAATTAGCTAAGTAAATATGATATGCATTACACTACACTAAGAACTGTATGAATTAGGTGATAGACACATATCCATTCTCCCTGGTAGCAGCAGATAGGATAAGAAGGAAAACTCCATTGTAACCAAGCATACTACTTTCCAGTAGTCATGTATGGATGTGAGAGTTGGACTGTAAAGAAAGCTGAGCGCTGAAGAATTGGTGCTTTTGAACTGTGGTGTTGGAGAAGAGTCTTGAGGGTCCCTTGGACTGCAAGGAGATCCAACCAGTCCATCCTAAAGGAGATCAGTCCTGAGTGTTCACTGGAAGGACTGATGTTGAAGCTGAAACTCCAATACTTTGGCCACCTAATGTGAAGAGCTGACTCATTTGAAAAGACCCTGATGCTGGGAAAGATTGAGGGCAGGAGGAGAAGGGGATGACAGAGGATGAGATGGCTGGATGGCATCACTGACTCAATGGACATGAGTTTGGGTAAACTCCGAGACTTGGTGATGGACAGGGAGGCCTGGTGTGCTGTGATTCATGGGGTCACAAAGAGTTGTACACGACTGAGCAACTGAACTGAACCAAGCATAAAGTAATTAGTGATTAGCCAAAAACTAGCAAATGCCATAATTAAATAGGACCACATCATTATCAAGCAATAGCATGTCTGTGTGACGGTTGTGAAAGACAATGAAATCAGGGAAGTTATACATTTTGGAAAATGTAGATGAAGTGAGTTGAAAGTGAAAGTCACCCAGTTGTGTCCAGCTCTTTGTGACCCCATTGACTATGCTACGGAATGAAGCAGCTCATTAGGAAGGCAGCTCAATAGCTATACAGTCCATGGAATTCTCTAGGCCAGAATATCGGAGTGGGTAGCCTTTCATTTCTCCAGGGGATCTTCCCGACCCATGAATTGAATCAGGGTCTCCTGCATTGCAGGAGGATTCTTTACCAACTGAGCTATCAGGGAAGCCTGAAGTGTGAGTTAGATAATCTTTATTCTATAGTATTCTCAGCACAGGGTAACTAAGATCATTAGAAGATGATGCTGTTTCTTTTAAAAACCTTTTTAGCTTAGAAAATGAAAAATAAAACAAGTAATACTTTACATCTTTAAGGAAAGCCAGATAGAGTCTCCTACTGCTGGCTGTGCTAGTCTTAGAACAAATAAAGCTTTCAACTCAAGTGCTCCCAGCTGATTCCTGCAAATGCCCCACAGGCCCCATTCAGCGTGGTGAAATTGCTGATTAAGTCGGCTTTCACTAGGGGGGCGGTATTCATTGGGCTTCCCTGGTAGCTCAGACAGTAAAGAATCTGCCTGCAGTGCAGGAGACCCAGCTTCGATCTTGGGTCATGAAGATCCCCTGGAGAAGGAAATGGCAGCCCATTCCAGCATTCTTGCCTGGAGAATCCCATGGACAGAGGAGCCTGGCAGGCTACAGTCCATGGGGTCGCAAGAGTGGGACACGACTTAGCAACTAAACCACTACCCTTAGGGGGGTGGTTCAAAAGCCAGTAATGAACTGATCAGCACCTTCTATAATTAGGCATTTGCTCTGAATTGCAAGTGACAGGCTTTCCAGCGGTTCCAGCCCTCACCCCTCATTTCTTCCCATATGTTCCCATTTCTTCCCAACACTTAGAAAGGCAGAACCCTGAGAATCATGCCCCTGTTGGAGAATTAAATGCATCTGAGTGGACGTATGCACCTTGCCTGAAGAAAGACAGATATTGTCATAATATTTATCAAAGGACAAAAGAATCCCCAATTATCTTCCATAACCAAATATCTATTATGGACAGTTGAAGAAACTGGATGTGACAAGGAGTCAAAAACATTACCACTATCGAGCTGCCTTCCTGATGAGCTGCTTCTGTCATAAGTTGTGCACAGATTGAGATGGATGACTTCACCGTTTGTTTTTTCATTAGAGCTGGGGGCTTAGCAGAGAAAGGAAAATGCTGGACTCTGATTTTGTAGGTCACCAGTATTTTGGAAACAGTGATTTTAATCAATCTCATTTTTCTCTCCCCACCCCCCCCACTATCTTTCTATTGACTCTTAAGTAATAAATAGGTCCATCTATGGTCATTTTAAGTTGGAAACACAGTCTCAATTCAGAAATTAAGTGTGTTCAACCCAAATTGGATTTAGTGTCAAATACCTTGTCCTCTCTCAGCTCTGTCTTCCACAGGCTGGAAGCTTGCTGGGAGGAAAGCTGGTTGCTGCTGCTTCTCTATTTTTCTTCCTTTGGCTTTTCTCTCCCTTCCCAGCTGGCTGTGTTACGAACCAAATTTGGGTCTGCTGGCCTGAGGGCAGTACTAAGCCAATCTACTGATAGTGGGTTGTGGTGAAGTATTTCTTGTTGAACATTTATTGTTAAGGTGCTATAAAAGGAGTCTGAGACAGTGCTCAAAAAGCCCAAACTCCCTGATGGGGTTCAGCAATTCATTTTTAAAGGCCAGGTGAGGGAGGGTCCCAGGGTACCTGGTCACCTTGTGCACAATTCTGATTGGTTGATGGCAAGGTAACAGGCCAGTGTTATGTGCTCTTGATCATTAAGCAGTTAATTTATTCCATTTGGTGGGGGTTTTAGCTTCTATAAAACAACTCAGAAAATATCCTTCAGATATTATTGTCTAGGTACTTCAGAGAGGAGCTAAAGCAGAGGATACAGGGGAGGAATCTGTCCTGAGAAAGTACTGTAATGCTCTGCTTGGTTACAGCTGGCTAGTTTCTAACTTCTCCAGGATAGGAGTACAGGGAAGAGGGGCGGATGGTGAGAAAGGTTCTCAAGTGAATTGGTGGTCATGTAGCAGGCTTGGCAGGGTGTTAACATTGACTCGATCTTCATGAGCTTTTTTCTTTTAGGTTTTTTTTTTTTTTTTTTTGATGTGTGTGTGTGTTTTTTCTAAGGGTTGAGGAGCTTTATTTTGCTTTTTTACTTGTGAGGATCCAATTCCCTCCAGGGTAATTTAAAGTTTGTAATTCCCTTGAGGGAAAGTGCCATTGCAAATAAAAAGGTCACAATCCTTGTGTTGGTGGAGAAGGGTGTCCATTGTGGTGCCTTCAGGTTCTTAGTTGATTTTTTTTTTTTTTAATTTTTAACTTTTAGTTGGAGGATAATTGTTTTACAATGTTGTGCTGGTTGATGTGGACCATTTTTAAAGTCTTTATTGAATTTGTTACAGTACTGTTTGTTTTATGTCTTAGTTTTCTGGCCTCGAGGTATGTGGGATCCCACTGGACTGCCAAGGAAAGCCTCTTCATGAGCTTTTCCATAGCTGAGCTCTGCTCTGCTCTCCTCTGTCCCAGGCTGGTGGCTGATGTGTCTGGGGTACCGCTATTAAAGTTGGCCTTGTGTGGCCATGTCTAGCATGCTATCTGGTTTTGTTAATAAAGTTTTGATGGCACACAGTCATACTCAGCTTGTTTATGTCTACCTCCATGATACAAAGAGTTGAGTAGTTGCCACACAGACCTCAAAGGCTAAAAGATTTACTATCTGGCTTTCTCCAGGAAAACTTTGCTGGCTGCCTTGTCTAGAGTTTGGGTGGCCATTTTCAACTCCTTCTGGAACCAGTAAGCACACAACTTTTCCCTTCGGCTTCGTGTTGCTAGGTTCCTTCCAGCCTTCTGGGATGTCCTTTGACCCCATGCTGGCTTTCTCCTGTGGTTCACATCTGACTAAGGGAAACCTTTGTGCACCCCTTGCCTTGCACGGTAGAAGAACCAGTGACCCATTTACAGACTTCTCTTCTCAGAGTGGAGCCTGAAGGGTAGTGGAGAGGGTAGGGACTCGTGGAGAGGGTAGAGACTCATGGTGTGGCAATAACTCTCTACAGGAAAATCTCTTCCTAAATCCATCATCTTTGCATATCTTTTATCTGACTAAACATCCAAGTGTCACAAACTGGTTTTAAGTATTTCCTTTATAAATTCTGTACACTTACAGTGTGTCAACAGCCTCTATCTGTAGTATGGTATAGAGGGGGTGTGATGGTCAGCAGTCTGGGTAGGGGGAGGGGACTTGATTACTGGTGTCACCAATGTGTATGGCCAGGTCTCCTAGAGAGGAATGCAGGAGTGCGCATGCCCCCAGGGGTGTGGTTCAGAGCTTTCCACTTGACCGCAGGATGATAATAGTCCAGAGAGTGAGCTGAGGTGGGAACTGAGTGAGAAAACATTGTTTGAGAGGGTAAAGGGAAGAGGGAAAGGAAGAGAGACCCCTAAATGGAAGGGTCCAGAGGCTCAAGCACTGCTTCAAACCAGAAATACATAAAAATGCAAGGCTACAGCATAGACTGTAATCTGTGGGATTGGGCAGCACGCCTAGAACCAGCCCATCCTGCAGCTGTTGTGCTAGGCCTCTGGGAAGCAGTAGGCAATTGGGAGGACTGTGTCTGAGGCAGATGGTGGCCAGTGGCTAGATCTGACCCATATATGTGTATTGTTTGAACCACAGAATTTTTATTTTGTATTTTTTTAAACTGGAAAACTTGGCTAGTACTGAAAGATTTAAAGTTATTAGCCACAAAAAGCAGATGTTTTGTCAAGGTCTCTGCCACTCCCTTCTGTCTCCCCACCACTGAGGAGTTACCAGTTTTCGTTGTGTTTCTACTGTTTCGCCTTGCTCACTTCAATTATTTAGCTTATCTGTCTGACTCCAAAGGCATTGGATTTGTGACCCTTTGTTTAAAAGGGTTTTGGACAGCAAAAGCTGTTTGGTTTGCTGTAAAGGTTGTTTTAGATAATTCACACAATGCCTGGGCTGAGCATGGCAAGTGATAAATGTTCAATAAACATAACATCTCCTCATCTCTCCTTCCTCATCATTGTTTTGCCCCAGGTATATTTCAATGCTGTCAGGAAGTCTTAGACTTGATGAGAGAGAAGACAGTCTTCTGTCTTTAAGCATATACCACTTGGTATTTTACAGGAGAGACAGGCAGTGTCGTTGCGTTTGGCTGTCAGAATGAACTGCAGGATTCATAACAATTAAATCCTGTTTGCTTGTGGGTCAGGTTGTAGGGACCTGGGATATGACACCCAGTGCAGTGTGTTTATGCCAGATAAGCCATTCAGGCAAAACCCTATTTAATCCAGCAGGCACCTTGAGGTTGTCTACCTTTAGAGGGGATAATAAGGCAAATGTTAAGTAGAAACTCAAACTTTTCGGTCTCACAGTCTTCTTTCTGTTCAGTCTTCGGATTTTGCACTTTGCTTGAACCAGAGAAATAAAGAAAAGATCACCCTGGACTCTGTTTGCTATCAGACATGAAATCAGAACTGTAATTGGATCTGTCAGAGAAGTCCCTTTAAGAAAGAAATAATGTACCATATCACCCCTTCTAAAGACACCCCAGGGACATAAGAGTCCAAGGAGAATCTCAGCACATATGAGATGTGCTTCTTTTCAGTCTGAAATGTAGTGGTGAAGAGGAGTTTAGAAAATTAAGAAGGAAAAATGACAGTCAATATAGTCTGAGAACATTTTTATATCTCTAGATTTTTTTTTTCAGATTACTAAAGAGGATCCATCAAAAGCTATATCTGTCAGCAAGGCCTTCACAGGTCTGCATTCACGAAGTCTATAAAAGCAAAAATTTCGTCTTCCTAATGAGATTCTGCTTACCTGATTATTTTTACTTCCTTGATAATTTTTTCTTATTTTAAGAAAATGATAGACTTTCTCCTGTATGCTATTTTCTTAGAATATCTAAAACCATGGTTAAAAACAAATGATTGAAATTTTGGCATCGTTTTGACACATAATATAATTCCTTGCTTTATCAGTGAGTCTCAAACTGTACTGTATATAAGGATCACCTGGAGGCCATGATTTGCAGATAAATTTTAATAACCAGCAATCTGGGGAAAACAAAAACTCCTGAATTGTTGCATTTGCTGATTTTCATGGTGTAAATACTTCCACCAAGGCAAATTCCAGTCTACTTATGTGAAGCTGATTGGCTCAGAAATTTCTCAGATTCCTGGAATTTTAACATTCAGTTCTTGGAAGTTGGTACTCACCAGCTCCAGTACATCACTGCCCTGAGGGCCTGTGAAAACTAATATTTCTGCATTCTACCTCCAGAGATACTGACTCAGGATGTCTGGGGTAGGACTGGAGAATTTGCCTTTTTCAGGAACTTCCTGCATCTACCAAGCCCGGGATGCTTAGAGCAGCATTTTCCAAATATGTCTGGTGAAGCCCTAGTTTACTAAATGTGAACAAATATTTCAGAGGAAAAATAGAAGCCTTCAAGTGGTGAAATGTTGAGAAAGGCCAGGACAGTGAAGTTCAGTTGGTTTTCTTTAGTGTAGGACTTGCCAAGTTCTAGCATGTATACTTCTTCAGGGCGATACATCAGGAAGAGGGTATCCAATGCAGTTTACTTCGGAAGTTATTTGATCCTAGGGCCTTTTTTCCAGACATGCTGTTTTGGGGAAGAATCTTAGAATATACACTTTCCCTTTGTAGAACTAGAGTTAGACTCTGAGCCCCAGGATTTTGTAACCAAATTTGTTTTCACAATACAGGGCATGAAGCTGTCTTGTAGGCTTTTCAGAGGAAATTTTAAACAATGAGTAGCACACGGCAAGTTCTTTATCTAAATATAACTTTTCAGTACCACCTCATTCGGTATGAAATCGAGGCTAACGAACAGAGAGAGAGCTCCTTAACATGCTTGAAGCTTGTAGCCTAGAGGAATTTGAATCATTCCATCCACCAATTTTAAAGCTAGAAGAGGACTTAGAGGTTGGAGTCGGAGAATTTCAGAGCTAGAAGAGGTGGAGGAGGTCATTGGATCAAACCTTCTTTTTTAACATATGAGAAGAGTAAACATCCAGGGAGATGAGGTACCTTTCCCAGTGCTGGGGCTAAGACTGATGCCATCCAGTGCTCTTTTCACTGTATTAAAATTTCTTCTCTTTCCTGGGAAAAGTTCAAGATCTCAGCTGCCTCTGATGCCTGTTTGAATCAGGGAGCCAGAAGTCCAAATGTCCTCCTCAGAGCAGTTTTAGAATAATCCTCTTAAACTGGATATCTGCATCCTTTGAAATTCTGATTCATCAGAGGTTTTTGATTCTGATAACCCACTAGGGAGGAAATTATTCTCTGAGGCCCAGCGGCTGCCGGAAGTCAAGCTGTCACAGTCACACCAGCACACAAGCTTTCTTTCTCTCCTTTTATCAGATCAGCTGGAACAAGGGTATGGCGGGAGGGCTGTGTGCGCAAATACGATCCTGCAGAAAGCTGGCATGTACCCAGCTCTAGTGCTGGGACGGTGGTGATATTTTCTGATGTTACTTAATGAGAGTCAAATATGAATATCAGACACAACACCCTTGATGTGTGACAGAATGTTTAGAGAAAAGTTATCAAAGACAAAGCCTTCCTTTGTACTCTTTAAAATGACTCTGTCCACTTTTTATTTTACATGTATTATGCCACTAAAACACAATCTGAGAGGGTTTGGTTGAGTTCATGGAATAGAATCATTATTCTCTTATCTCCCTCTCAGGACCTTCCCTTGCCATTCTCCCATCCTCATGTATAAACCATAGGTGACTCGGTAAGTACTAAGAGTGGTGTCGAGGGGACACAGTTAAAATCAACAAGGCTCACTCTTTCCCCTAACTAATCAGGCACATTTCCTGAGTACCAATTATATGTCAGGTAGTGTGCTAGGCTCAGAGGATGCAGTCTCAAGCAGCAAGCCTGTGCCTGCATTCATGAATCTAGAAGTCTGTGGGAGAAAAAGAAAATCACAAACATATATGTAAAATGACCAGTTGTGATAAATACTTGAAAGGAAGGTGCCTGGGCCTGCAAGAGTGTGTAACATGGCATGTGATCTACAGCAGTGTTTCTAGAATTCAGTGTGATGAATGATCAGATTTCCCCTCCAATCTGTCATGAACTGATGCTGCCATAGCTGTGGTTCCTGTGTGTGACTAACCAGGTTCAAAAAGATTAATCATCATGTGGTTAGATGCCATGGTAATATCAAAATACCGAAGGTTTTGAATTCTGATTTCTCCATTTCTGCACATATCTCCTTGTGTACGACTTGTGGGCTGGCATTAGACTGTGGACTGCCCTTTGAGTAGCCCTGGCCTAGACTGTCAAATCAAGCAAGTTTTCCTGGAGGAAATAATTTTTGCAAAGTGATCTGAAGGATGAATAGGCAAAACTGAGATGGGCAGCAGTATTCCAGGTAGAGGGAATATGGATGACACCAGGATCTTGAGTGTGAGAGTGAGTGGGAGACCCATCAGGATGAGTTAGCTGGGAAATGCCAGGCCACGCCTATGTCAGCTTCCCATTGTCTTCCTGGGGCAGCTCTCAGAAGGTTCTCAACAGTGCACTGCAGTGTGGTCAGTACGTTAGGTGGAAGTCAGAAGACCCATTAAAAGATTATTGCAATAATTCAGGTAACTTAGCTAGGGTGGGGCGGTGGACATCTAAGAGGTGGAATATTGAGAAAGAATAGCAGGATTTGGTGGTGGAGTGGATATGGGGTTGAAGGAATGGGAAAGATTTGTTATTAGTTATTCCCATCTTCAACTCTACTGCAGAAAAGAATATTACTCCTTTTATGCTCAGGACCCAAGGACTCTCTTTATCTCTATGGCAGTGTCCTGGCAGGGAATGGAGGTCCATTTTCCAAGTCCTTCAGAGGCCACATCAATATTTTTGATGTGCTTCACAACTACCATCCTTTCTCCTTTAAACGTTCTATTTATGGAACGAATTGAGATCTTCCTTTGTGTATAAAATATCTATTAGAGTGTTTATCCAATGTTTTTTCTTAAAACATTAATACTAGAAAGTATTAACACGAGCTGGATGAAAAAGACACCCTATAAAAGAATCTATTTGGAAAAATCCTACTAGACAGAAACTTTTCCTACAATGCAGGACTTCTTGGAGCATTTACTATGTTAATACACACCTTCAGCTTCCAAGAGAGGAAGTGGAACATACAGGGTTTCCATCACTTGTTTAGTTATGGGGTCCTTTTTGCCCGGAGCAGCTACTAGGCTGGTGTTTTTTGGAATATTTTTTGGAAAAGGATGCTTCATGGTGATCAGAGGAGCTCTATCCTCAGCACCTGTATTCAGTTTTGCTTCACATATTTTAAGGCAAGAAGAGGTTTTTTATTTTGTTTCTTCCTATCACAGGACAATCTAGCTCTGTTTCATAAGGTGATTTTACCTAAGTGCTAAGTGAGTCTTGGGAATCAGAACAGTTCTCCCTGTACCTGATAAACTTGCATTTCCAGCTCTGTGGCGAAAACTGCTAAGGCAACTCTAAGTATCAATCTGAGTGCACCATCCAGTGTGTCTGTCTGGGGCCATGTGTCCCACCCAGGCAATAAGTCTGGCTAGGAGAACGTCAAGAGCCGCCCTGGTGGAATTAAGTGACACTTGTGTAATAGCAGTAAATTTTCTATCTGAGCTGAGTACAGCACAGCAGTAGTTATAAATGATAGCTATGTCAGTGGAGGCTGCCCTTCTCGCTCCCCTTCCGCCCTCCTTCCTGGCCTTTGAAGGCCACCAATAACAACAGAAAAGAAAAGATTTTTCTTTATTCAGTAAGCAAGTTTCATGCAACTGTAACACCGACATCTATAAGCATGTGAGCGAGATCAGGGCCTCTCAGTCCTGAAGGTGCAGAGGAATCACCCGGGGATTGCAGTAAACACGATCAGCTCTGAAAGCAGTCAGTCTATGTGGGGCCAGAGAGTCTGCATTTCCAACAGGCTCCCAGGGAGCCAGAGCTGCAGTGAACAGAATGCAGGATTTTTTTTTTTGATTGATTAGTAGTAATTCACTTACCTTTATTCAGTTTTATAGTTTCTTGTCATTTTTAATATAATAACATCATTGGAAAGTTAAATTAAGCTATTTCTGATAGTTGAGGAAAAAAATGCCATAATTTTTAATCACCCTGATATGGTTTGTGAAAAAGCATACTATTAAATAAAATGCTTACAATAGTATTATCAAATATTATAATAATACTTGTATAATATTAAATATTTTCCTTATCAGCTAATGGAGAGGAATGTTAAAGAAGTCAAAGTTTTATTGTTACAAGATACTTCTAGTTCTAACTGACTTTGAATGACTGACTTCTGCTCACTTAATTTTTTTAAATTAATTTTTATTGGAGGATAGTTGCTTTACAATGTTATGTTTCCACTGTACAACAAAATGAATCAGTCATATGTACACATATATTCCCTTCCTTTTGGGCTTCCTTCCCATTCAGGTCATGAGATACATCGATGGATGGTTCATCTGCTCTCAACTTTAAAAGTACTTGAGAATCCTTCAGCCTATTTCCTACAATTGCCTCTCTCTTGGCTTTACTTCTAGGACTTCTTATTTTGTAGATTTGGATTTTTCTCTTCCCTGCTTTATCCTTATATGTGTATTTCTTAAAACTAAGGCTATCCTTTTAAGAATTATAGCATAATGATCAAAATAGCAAATAACCTTGTTATAATAGCTGTTGTTTAATCTCCAGCTATTGTTCAGATCTTTTTACCTGTCCCAGTGACTCCCTTTATGGCACACATTGTGCCCCTCACCCCTGCTGAAGTTCTGGCCAGATCCGATGGACCAGGTGTTTGTTGCTGTTCAGTCATCCAGTCGTGTCTGATCTCTTGCAACCCCATGTACTGCAGCACGCCAGGCCTCATTGTCCCTCACCATCTCCCAAAGGCTGCCCAAGTTCATGTCCACTGAGTCGGTGATGTCATCCAGCCATCTCATCCTCTGACGCCCTCTTCTCCTGCCCTGAGTCTTTCCCAGCATCAGGATCCTTTTCAGTGAGTTGGTTGTTCACATCAGATGACCAAAATACTGGCGCTTCAGCTTCAGCATCAGTCCTTCTAATGAGTATTCAGGATTGATTTCCCTTAAGATTGACTGGTTTGATCTCCTTGCTGTCCAGTGGAATTTCAGGAGTCTTCTCCAACACCACAGTTCAAAGGCATAAATTCTTTGATGTTCATTATACTCCTTACCCCCTACCAAAGTTCTGGCCAGATCCAATGGACCAGGTGTTTAACATAATCCAAGTAGCTCAGGTCTAAGACAATAGGAAATGATAGGCTATGAGGAGGTGAAGGATTGTGGCTGCCTGGGTGAGTGCCATTCTTGAAGGCATTTTCAGTAAATTATCTAACAAGCGCAGTGCCAGCTTAGGTTGTGGTCACTCACACACTCTCTCACCCACACCCTCACATCTCGCTGCCTCATCTATACCAGTTACCACGTCCCTGAAATTCTAGGCTTCCCACAGTGCCTCTTCCCCAGTCATAGCTCCCTAGCTCCCCTTGTTTCCCTAGTTCCCCTTGGAGAACAACTCCACTTGCCATGAAAGTTATTATGCGCATGAGGTAATCCATCATCCATTCAGACAAATGACCTGGCGAACTTGGAAACTTAAACATAGGACAAACTATTGCGTTTTTAATGACCTGGTGTGATGTTGGTTTATGTCAAGGTTCATGCCCAGAAAACTAAGGGTGAATTTTGTAGCTGGTGAGGAATGTGGAAGGTGAAGTCGCTCACTCGTGTCCGACTCTTTGCGACCCCATGGACTGTAGTCTACCAGGATCCTCTGTCCATGGGATTTTCCAGGCAAGAATACTGGAGTGGGTTGCTATTTCCTTCTCCAGGAGATCTTCCCGACCCAGGGATTGAACCTGGGTCTCCCACATTGTGGGCAGACGCTTTACCATCTGAGCCACCAGGGAAGTCAACTGGTGAGAGCCAACTAATATTCCAGGTTCCCTAGGAAAATGACAGCCAATGTCAACCCTCTATATTTTGACTAAAAGAAACTGCCTCCCTTCAGAAAGGCATTCTTTCCTCTTGTGTTTTGAGGAAGAAAACCAGACTCTGAACTTTTCTGCTAAATGGGAATCTGGGCTATCAAAGCTATAGTTAGTTATCAGTGAGTTTCTGTCCGGCTCAACACAGCTCAAGTTTGACATCCAAAGAAGTCGTGCAAAAACTGTTTTTAAAGAATTTCCATAGTTTGGAATTGCAGATAAAGCATTACAGACATTCTCAAGTATCTGTTACTGTAGATTTTAGCCTGCAATGATTCATAATCCAGAGCTTTTAAAAAGAATTGCAACGGTGAAAATTAAGAAATCCACATGAAAGTTGGAGATTATGATAAAATATGTTAATGCTGGCTTATTCTTTCCATTATAATAAAAAACATCAAGTGGAATGTTTTGTTAGGAATCATGTTAGGTGCTTTCCAGTAATTATATCATTTATTATACTTAAGAACCCTATGAGGATGATACTATCGTGACTCCTTTTTAATAGATGAGGAAACTGAGGACCAGAGAAATGAAGTAAATTGCCCAAGGTTACCTCACGAATAAACAAGAGAGCTGTGAGTGAAACCAGGTCTCTCTGACCCCAGTGAGTCTTAGGTCCTCAGTCTTTTTGCTTCTTTTTTTCCCCGCCAAGTTGGCAGGCAATGATTTTTGTTGGTTGTGCTGGTGTGTGGAGGTGATCTAAGGAATCAGCTAGTGTCTGGGAATGTAATCAGCTATTCTAAAATATAATCAGATTAGCTTCTGCGTTTCTATTTCAATAGTCAACATTTCAGTCAATTCATTGATCCAAAGTCTGCTATCCTCATTTCATATTATTAACACTTTAAAATCATGTGTATTGAACTAGTGGAAGTGACTTATTGTGCTATTTATACTTTTACTCCTAAGAGTAATTATGGTTTAAAAAAAAAAACATTTAAAACATTTTTTGATATACTGAGGGCTCCTGAAGAAGTGAATGGCTATTACCCAAATATAAAATAACCATTGAATTCAATTGCAGTGAGAAAGCAATTATTGAGTTCCTATTTGATGCTTTATGCTTATCCTGGGCTGGCAAAAATGAGTGAATTTCTTGCCCTAAAGTCATTCACAACTGGGAGGAAGACAGACCAGTAGAGAAGTAATTCTATGGCAATGTGGAAAGAGCCACACCAGGGATAAGAAACAAGGAGCTGAGAGGGGAGTGACCGGATGAAAGACTGTCACCTCAGAGGCATTACACACACCTGCACACAGCCATTCCCTCAGTGAGCTGGTTATAGTCTTAAGTGTTCCACTAACAGGTAGTAACAACACAGTTTCTTAACATGTGCTGGGGGTGAGGTGGGTGCTTGTGAAGTGAGAGAAATCATTAGCATATTCTTTTTAAAAATTTTATTTTTAAAAACTTTTTATTTTGTATTGGCGTATAGCTGGTTAACAATGTTGTGATAGTTTCAGGTGGACAGCAAAGGGTCTCAGCCATACATATACATGTATCCATTCTCCCCCAAACACCCCTCCCATCTAGGCTGCAACGTAACACTGAGCAGAGTTCCCTGTTCACTTGCAAATCCCTAATTTAGGGTTGTTTACATTTCCTAAATGTAAAATTGATCAAATTTCCAGTCCCTCACATCAGTGACACCGCCCTCTCTTCCCCCTCTCACCCATTCCACTCTGGCCACACAGAACTCTCCAGATACATGTTCATGCTGGGGCTTTAGTACTTGCTGTTCCCTTTACTGGAATAGTCATCTCCCAGGTAACCATGTAGCTATTCCCTTGCCTCCTTGAAGTTCTAACCCAATTGTCACCTTCTCAGTGCAACTTGCCCTGACCACTCCCATCCCCTCTGAGTCCCAGGCTCCTTCCTTGCATTGTTTTCCCCCACTATACTCATCATTGTGGGGCACATTCTGCACTTTGGTTGTGTGCTTGTTAATAGTTATATGTATGTCACCATAGCAAATAGCTCCCTGAGGGCAGGGGTTTTGTTCCAATTCACTGCTGTATCCTTGGTTTGCAACAGCTTCTGGCTCACACAATATTTGCGAAGCAATTACTATGGTCAAGGTGGACTGTTGCTATTCAACTACTGGTGTTAGCCAAGAATTATTAGTTATTATCCTCTGTTAATAAGCAAAAAGTCCCACAGAATGCAAATATTACATAATCCTTTAGCATTCTTCCCTGGGAAAGCTCCTCAGTCAACATTGTCCCACTCTCAACAATGCACAAGGTTTATTTACACTGAAAAACACTAAACTTTGACAGGCAAATAAGATTCAGGACTGTGTTAATTGGAAACCAATGTATGGAAGCCATGCATTTCCAGGAGGTATTTCCAGGACTTAATTCACAACCTATGGAAAAGTCTTACAGATAGCTTGTCTTACAGATAGATTGTGAGGGTGAGAACCTCAGTCTTGTCAATGCCCAAAGTCATGAGTTGGGGGAGGTTAACCCACAGTACTAACTCCAGAAGAAATTGAAGAACATGCCAGGATGTGAGCTGTAAAATTCAGAATGAGAAATGGACCTGTTAAACAGGGACTAGAACTGTCTCTGGTGTGGCTTGAGCAGCATCCTCTCTCCCTGTTGGCAGTAGGACATGGCAACACCAATGACATTCACAAGCCTTGCTGGGGAAGATGGGATCTACGGATATTCACACTTAGGTTTCCTCAGTGAGATAGTCCAGTCCACCCACTGAGATTTATCTGCCACTGAGCCAGGGCCAGGACATCTCTCTCTGCATGGCTCTCTCCCTCTCTCCAGCTGCCAAAAGGAACATTGCTTTTCTTTTGATGCATCAATTCCTTCCGACAACACAGAGCCAAACCTTATTCTGTTCTGTGAGCTGCTTTATCTTGTTAAGGTAACTACATTTCTTTATTGTCTCGATTGATTTGGTCATTTAATTCTGATGGAATAGCCTGATACTTTATGTCTTAGAACATTCTCTGTCTTCCAAGTATCCTCTCTTGTTCCTAATGAATTAAAATAGCATCATTGTCACCTTTGCCTCCCCCCATATCTTCTTAATAATAGCAGACAGTGGTTCTGGAAAACAAAGACTTCTTCCATCCTGATTGTGTGAGTGACAGCGAAAGATGGCTTATAGATATATACACACTCGGGCAAACTGTTGGGTTATTTTTAAACAGTGTCCTTTTTCTGTGATGATTCCTGAACACCAGATTGATGTCTGGACACTGACTGTCACTGACGTTTATTGAAGAGACATCTAGTGGGGCTGAAGCAGAAAACTGTCACTCTGAATTCTGCATCATAAGGGCTGGAAATTCAGTGCCAACAGGGACCTCTAGTGTCCTACAGAAATAGAAGCTCAATGACGCTGAAGATTCTTCAGAGGCCGTTTTCTGTTTTCAATGTGTCAAACAAGAGTGTACTTTTTATTCATAGTTTGCCATTCTTTGTGAAGTAAAGAGGCATACATAGCCTATTCAGGATTTCTGACTAGGTATTTGTAAGTTGGTGAATTTAACTAACCTTTCTGCGCAGGAAGTGAGTTTTGTGGAGCACGCTATGGGGAGTCAGGATACACGGCTTCCATCAGCCTAGAATGGCACTGTGTCTCATTTACTGAGCACTTACTGCGATGCTCAGTCACTCAGCCGAATCCAACTCCTTGCCACTCCCTGGACTGTAGCCCACCAGGCTCCTCTGTCCATGGGATTTCCCAGGCAAGAATACTGGAGTGGGGTGCCATGCCCTCCTCCAGGGATCAAACCCATGTCTCTGGTGTCTCCTGCATTGGCAGGAAGATTATTTACCACTGAGCCATCTGGGAAGCCCTGAGCACTTACTCCTCACACATAGTCCACACACCATATAAGTCACCCGTCTAAAGCGTACAGTTTTATATACAGGGTGGATAAACCATGAGGTCCTATTGTATAGCACAGGAAATTATACTCAATATCCTGTGATAAACCATAATGGAAAATAATATGAAAAGGAATGTAGATATATATAAAACTGAGTCACTTTGCTGTACAGCAGAAATTGAGACAACATTGTAAATCAACTATACTTGAATAAAATAAAATTTTTAAAACAGTACAATTCAATGGCTTTTATTATGTTTATAGAGTTTTGCAGCCATCAGTATAATCACTTTGAGAACATTTTCATCACTTCCCAAAGACACCCTGTGCCGCTTAGCTATCATGTCAAGGCAATCGGTTTTTAAAATCCATTTTAAGGGATCCTCATACTGTCTTCCATAGTGGCTATATCAATTTACTTTCCCACCATCAGTGCAAGAGGGTTCCCTTTTCTCCATATCCTCTCCAGCATTTATTGTGTGTAGATTTTTTGATGATGGCAATTCCTTAAAAAACTAGGAATAAAACTACCATATGATCCAACAATCCCACTACTGGGCAGGCATATACCCTGAGAAAACCGTAATTGAAAAGGACACACGCACCCCAATGTTCACTGCAGCACTATGTAAAATAGATAGGGCACAGAAGCAACTTAGATGTCCATCAACAGATGAATAGATAAGAAGCTGTGGTACATATTTACAGTGGAATATTACTCAGCCATAAAAAGGAATGCATATGAGCCAGTGGTAATAAGGTGGAAGAACCTAGAACCTATTATACAGGATGAAGTATGTCAGAAACAGAAAAACAAATATCGTATATGAACGCATATATATTCAATATCGACACATATATATTTCATATATATATGGAATCTAGAAAGATGGTGCTGATGAGCCTATTTGCAGGGCAGCAGTGGAGACGCGGGCAGAGAGAACAGACTGTGGGCACACTGGTGGTAGGCAGGAAGGAGAGGGCAGATGAATGGAGAGAGTAGCCTAGAAACATATACACCACCATGTGTAAAAAACAGAGCCGGTGGGAATTGGCTGTGTGACTCAGGGAACTCAAGCCGGGGTGCTGTGACCACCTAGAGGGCTGGGATGGGGTGGGAGGTGGAGAGAGAGTTTCAAGAGGGAGGGACATATGTACACCTATGGCTGATTCTTGTTGCTGTATGGCAGACACCAACATAATATTGTAAAGCAATTAATGCTTTGGTTAAAAATAAATTAAAAAAAACATTTTATTGAGGTGTGATGTTAAAAAAAAATCTGTACATATTTAATGTATACAACTTGATGAGTTTGAGGATAAGTATTCATATGTGATGGGCTTCCTTAGTGGCTCAGATGGCTCAGAATCCGCCTGCAATGCAAGAGACCTGGGTTTGATCCCTGGGTTGGGAAGATGCCCTGGAGGAGGGCATGGCAACCACTCCAGTATTATTGCCTGGAGGATCGCATGGACAAAGGAGTCTGGCAGGCTACAGTCCATGAAGTTGCAAAGAGTCAGACACGAGTGAGCAACTAAGCACAGCACAGCACAGACATATGTGATGGAGAAGAAAATGGCAACCCACTCCATTATTCTTGCCTGGAAAATTCCATGGACAGAGGAGTCTGATGCTATAGTCCATGAGGTCGCAGCAAGTCGGACAGGACTGAGCAGCTGAGCATTCACATACATATGTGAAACTTACCACCATCAAGGCCATAAACATATCCATCACCTCAGGACTTCCCTGGTGGTCCAGTGGTTAAGACTCTGAGCTTCCAATGTAGGGGCGTGGGTTTGATCCCTTGTTGGGGAACTAATTTCCCATAATTGTGCAGCTGAAAGTAATTCCATTACCTATGAGACTTTTCTCCTGCCCCCTTTATTATTATTATTCTCATGATTCTTGTGATAAGAACACTTAACATAAGATTTATGCTCTCAGCAGATTTTAAGTATACAACACAGTGTGTTGGCTGTTGGCACTATGCTGTATAGCAGATCTCCGGAATTTATTCACTGCACAAAACTAAAGCTTTGTATCCTTTGACCAGCACCTCCCCACTTCCCCCACCTGCGGTCTTTGGCAGCCACTACTGTGTTCCTCCTTCTATGAGTTCGACTATTTTATTATATATTCCACATATGAGACAGATCATAACAGAATTTGTCTTTCTGTGTCTAACCAAAGCCTGCCTTCTTAACCATTACACTTCTCAGCATGAATCTGAAGCGGGGTTAAAAGGTCATCTTTCTCTCACTTTCTTTTTCCCTTCCTTCCTTCATTCTTCCTCCCTCCTGCTTCCCTGTCCTTCCTCCCCGTCTCTGCCTTTCCCTCCTTTTAGCCCCTTCTTGGCTCTTTTAAGTTGATAAGTGTATCCGTTTTCCATCAGAAGCTTGGTGACATTTGCAATGGGGATAGATTTGCTTTTTTTCAGGGTTGTGCTTATAATGGCATTTTTGCGCTTATAATGGCATTTTGGAATAACCCATGGGGATTGACATGTTTTGTCTTAACACTGCTAAACACTCTCCCATGTGAAATCAAAGCAGACCTTTCACGTGTCATGGCTGGGTAATGGCTTTTCTTGGACAGTGTCCAATCCAGCGAAATGATGTTATTTTATTCTCCTGATGAAAACTGATATTTGACTTTTTCCAGCTCTTCAATTATCCTGTCTTAGAATCTCCACCTCAGCTGAAGAGGTAAATCTGTTTTAGAGAACGTGTACCCTTTGCTGAAAATGATGCATCATGATTGAGGGTATCATTTGTTGGGAGTTGAGCATGCAAATCCTTTTATCTCATTATAGAGCCTGGAACCTCATGGCTTTCTCCAACAACCAATACTTTGGGGTTTTTCAATTTTGTTTTGTTTTTGAATTAGACCTAGGAGGAACATTTTCAAGACTTTCAGGAAGAAAACTTCTGATTCAGTCCTATGTGCCGAGGCTGTAGACCAGGTGGCTGAAGAGACACTCTGTATGGGTCTTGCTCTTAGACCTAGTTGGGGTCAGGGTCACTTAGGACACACATTCACCCTGGCAGGTGACATGGATGAGGGGCTCCCCCGCGGGGACCCCTGGCTTGGCCCACGAATGCCTGTTCCCAGACCTCTAAGCGCACTGAGTACCCTCTGAAGGATTTCACACCTCCTAGAAATTCATGTGCTCCAAATGTCACAACAGAGGATGGGAATAAAAGACTTATCTGAAAAAAAAAGTAAGCAATTCTTTGTCTGGTCAGTATTTTTTCTTGGAAAATTTGCCTCCCGAGTCTGGTGGTCTGTCCCTGAAATGGTGATTATCCCTGAGACTTGGGAATTTGAGCCAGAATGGACCATCCTACCCCATTTTCCTCAGTATAATTATGTGTCCTGTGGTGGGCATCTAACTCAAGCCGAACTTTGGACTCATCTTAGAGGCATTGATGTGGGGCTGGTAGAGAGAAGGTCCCTTACTCTGAAGATTGCAAGAGCAAACAGCCATTGAAATCTGAAGCTGCTGAGATAATCTATGTTGCCAAGTGGAGAGAACTTGCTTAAGGAGGAGGAAAGCAGAGTCTGAAGGTGATGGACAATTGCATCTTAATGACAAATCTGATGTGTTGGATCCAGTCATGCCTGAATGTGACATATTCCTTCCCTCTGTTTCAGTTATGAAAACCTATACATTCCTGTTTGGTTCAAACTAATTTGAATTGGATATTTGTCACTTAAAACTGAAAGCGCCCTAATTTAACAACATATGCAGAAATTTCAAATAAACATGAAGTGAAATAATATGCCAATCCCTCTCTGTTATGATATTTCCTTGGCCCTACTGAAAATGCATCCCTTGTGGTGATCACACTCAAGTCTAATTTCTTTAAGAGGTGTGTGTGGGACATTGTGTTTCTGAGAGACTCATTACACTCAACCTATCTTTCCTAGTAACTCATTTGGTAAAGAATCTGGCTGCAATGCAGGAGACCTGGGATCAATACCTGGGACAGGAAGATCCCCTGGAGAAGGAAATGGCGGCCCACTCCAGTATTCTTGCCTGGGGAATCTCATGGACAGAGGAGCCTGGCAGGGTACAGTCCATGGGGGCACAAAGAGTTGGACACGACTTAGCGACTAAACCACCACCACTATTATCCACTCATCTGCAGGATTACTTCAAACACAGGGAGGGACCCCCCACTTCACACTGGGGAGGTCTGGGGAAGCCTTCCCAGAGGAAATGATGGTTACATTGACTCAGAAAGGCAGAGGGAGAAGAATGAATAATTCTGGCAAGGGAAGCATCAGGCCCAGGAATGTGAATCAGCATTGGGCTTTTTAAACAAGGGGGAGAGCAAAAAATGTTTGGAGAATGAGATACAAGGTTGTATCTCGGAGCATATGGAGAGATGCTGAAGGGTTTACATCAAGGGAATAAGGTCAGACCTGCATTTAGAGGGTTTACTGTGTATGGGGAAGGATAGTGTGTGTGTGTGTGTGCGTGCGTGCGTGTGTGTGTGTGTGTGCGTGCGTGCGTGTGTGTGTGTGTGTGTTGGGAGTGGGCTGGGAACAAGCAGTGAAATGACTAGAAGCCCAGAGATAATGGTCAGATGAGAGGCAATGCCTCATTGAAAGGCTGGTGATGAAGCTGAAGAAGAGGTTGAGATGGAGAAGTCGGAGCACTTGGGTCCCAAGTTCTGAGTCCTGAGAGGCCTGAGGAGGAGAGTGAAGGCAGAAACATGCTGCAGCGCCAGATGCTCTGGTTGGTGCCAAAGCAGAAGTGTTCAGCACGAGTTGAAGACTGAAAGGAAGAATTTATTCAAGAGAAATTACAGCAGTAGAGTTTCATGGTAGGGGAGAGATAGCTCACCTCCAAACACCACAAGGAACAGTAGAAATCTATAGTTTAGGAGCAGGGTGGGGGGTCCATGGATGGAAAATTACTAAGAGGAGCCATGAAGACCAGGTGGAATCTGACTCAACTGAAGTGACAGGATTCTTCTCAAAGGCGAACCAGGGTATTTAGACATTGAGGGTGAGGGATGAGGAATTTGATTAAGGATAATCACATATCAAAGGTGGGAGACATTTGCTATACTGATGCAGCAGGATTTTTGATAAGACTGGAGAAGTGGGCTAAGGACAGAGCCTAAGGTCAGGGCCAAATCGGAGAGGAGCCTGACTTAAGTTTGGTTAAAGGAGAGAGCCCTGGTCAATGGTTACAAAGAAAAATGAATAATAGAGATCTTAAGAAGTCCTCACGGTTCCCAGGACTCCAGTACAAACCTCCCCTGCCGCTCAGTTTAGACCAGTGTGGAAGTCTTACTGCCCCTGCTCAGCTGGGACCTCACCTGCTCAGCTGGGACCTCACAGAGGCGATGCCAGGAGGCCAGGAAGGACTGGGCAGGAAGAGATCCCATTCAGTTCTCTTAGTGGATCACCACTGGCCTTTGAAAGGGCAGTTCAGGAGAAACTAAGAAGTAAAAGCAGATTATAAGGATAAAGACTCCTGGAAGAATTTGAGGAGGCAAGGGCAAAATGCACATTGAGAGGCGACTCTTTACAGTTGTCTGCAAGAAACAACAGTTTGACACACACAGTGCCTACCAGAATTTTCTGTAATAATTCTGCCATGACACATACAGAAATCCTAAGAGAACATATACCCTCTTAGCAATCTAAGATCTGCAGCCAGGTCCCACAGATGGTGCTTCTCAAATCTTTAAAGCCCACTGACTTCAAAGGGCATCACTTTCAGACTAGAAATGTGGATGTGAGGATGAACTGGGTGCCCATCTTAAAATCATGTCTTTGTCAAAATCACGCAGACTTCCACACCTGTAGCTTCATCCGTCTTACCATCGGCACCCCAAAAGCTCACGGGAAAATTTTTCTCTGTACATTAAGAAAGAAGTCACACTCTGGCAGCTGTGTCTGGAGTAATCACTTTGAGACAGACCTACTTTCTAGCTGTAAAGCCTAGAATATTTCAATTTCATCGGCTACTTTTCTAATGATTATTAAAATATTTGGAGCATGGCACTGGCTGCAGAAAAGGTAGTGATGCCACCTAATCTTTCTTTAATAAGGGAACATTTTGTATAAGGAGGGATGACACAGTTAATGGAACGCAGATGTCTCTCTCTGGGTGTTCCACAATTCTGCCAACCTTATGAATCACCTCAACCATTAGTAATAAAATAAAAATGCTTGAGATCACATCACACACACACAAAGGGAAACCCAGCATACCTTCTACCCACTCTGTGGAATTTCTCAGGGGCAGGGGTGGGGTGGGCTTGGCTAACCCTTCTCGGTTTTCTGCTTCTACTAAATTCTCAGTCTTACATCTATCTGGACTCATGTGGTTTTTCTTTTCTCAAATTGAGCCCAGTTGTTTTTTCTTTTGATGCCACTTATAGAAAACACTTGTGTGTAGCCCATTTGTAACAAAGGGTATTAGAAAAGGGAAGGTCTGAATCGCCACAGAGCAGAGAAAATTCTTTAATACTAATTATGAGATGTCTCACTGAGTTAGAAATTGAGATCTCCCCAGCTCTCAACTCATGTTTGTTTGTTTATTTGTTTTTCCATTTTTTTGGTTATTTCTGCAAATTACTTCCTGATTTGGCTGGAGATGTCTTCTTCTGGGCTTCCAGACTTCATTTTCCTAGACCCTGTCCCTCCTGCCTTCTCTCTTTACCCACCAATTTCTTCTACCAACATGCCCTGTCCTCATCACCTTAGCCTGTTTGTGAAAAGTTTTTTTCATATATTATTATAGAGAGAAATATACTCTCTTTGACTGACTTATTGGTCTTTCTCAACAGTATCTCAGAGCCTACATTTTCATAGTCAAATGGCTCTTCAAGGCACTTTTGCTAAGCAAAAGACACTTCCTTCTTAAGAGAAATTTCATCAACAAATTTTGAAATAAATTGCTATTTCCCTGCTATATTAAAGTCTATGTCATATCCAGATTCTGGTAACTGGTATATCAATATTACTTTTGTAGTATTGCCAGAAAGTGAAAGAAAGTAAAAGTCACTCAGTCGTGTCTGATTCTTTGTGACCCCATGGACTATATAGTCCGTGGAATTCTCCAGGCCAAAATACTGGAGCGGGTAGCCTTTCCCTTTTCCAGGGGATCTTCCCAACCCAGGGATTGAAACCAGGTCTCCTGCATTATAGGCAGATTCTTACCAACTGAGCCACCAGGAAAGCCCAAGAATATTGGAGTGGGTAGCCTATCCCTTCTCCAGAGGATCTTCCCGACCCAGGAATCAAACTGGGGTCTTCTGCAATTTACCAGTTCTTTACCAACTGAGCTACTAGGGAAAACCCAGTATTGGCAGAATAAAGGCTATATTTTAAAAATCACTGAGTACATTTGAATCAGTTCTGATGAGATGGATGAAACTGGAGCCGATTATACAGAGTGAAGTAAGCCAGAAAGAAAAACACCAATACAGTATACTAATACATATATATGGAATTTAGAAAGATGGCAATGACGATCCTGTATGCAAGACAGCAAAAAAGACATAGATGTGTATAACGGACTTTTGGACTCAGAGGGAGAGGGAGAGGGTGGGATGATTTGGGAGAATGGCATTGTAACATGTATACTATCATGTAAGAATCGAATCGCCAGTCTATGTCCAATGCAGGATACAGCATGCTTGGGGCTGGTGCACGGTGATGACCCAGAGAGATGTTATGGGGAGGGAGGTGGGAGGGGGGTTCATGTTTGGGAACGCATGTACACCCATGGAGGATTCATGTCAATGTATGGCAAAACCAATACAGTATTGTAGAGTAAAATAAAGTAAAAATAAAATATTGTTCAAAAAAATAAAAAAATAAAAATCACTGAGTAAAGAGAGATAAGACTTATTATGGCCAGATTTTAAATTCATGGTTTTTTTTTTCCTATCGTTTTTGCTTATTTCTGCAAATTGTTTCCTGAGGAAGAAATCTTTTCCCGTAGGCAGTCTCATTATCCTCTTCTTTAGATTTTTATTTTTTGTGAGATAAGCTTATATATCCGGGACACTGTGAATTTGCTGGTGATGGGTATTAAAATAAGAAAACTGGGGTTTGCTTGCATATCTGATATGTGCTATAAAGTAAGGAGCTTGAAAGAGGTGGAATGCTTGCTTTCTTACTTATCATCTTTGTTACAGCCAGAAATTCACACCTGGAAACAAAACTCAGCAGCACAGTCCAAGACGAAGTTATTTCTGGCTTTGCATTGTAAAAATTTATCCTTGTCCCCCTGTTACATCTTGAGACTGAAAAGTTCTTCCTTTGGATCTTAACTCAGGAAGTGAGGGTCAGTGTCTGTGGCTTTAATGTTGACAGCAACTCCATAAATTATTTGAAAGGGACTTACATTTTCTACCTGATCATTTAATCTTGCTTCACATCACATCTCAGATTTTTTTTTCTCATCTGCAAAGTTTGCTAAGAAATTCTCAGGTCAGTTTTGGCACAAAGGTCCACCATCATGGAGGCTTCCCATCTGGTATACTTCCACCCTTCCAAGATGGGCATGATCTATTAATGACTTTATGGGGATGATGAACAAGGCATACCAACTCAATTGCTATGCACCCACCGGCATGCCAGCCTCAGAATCACCATGCAACTTCACACAGTCACATCATCAGGCGGGGGGACCCTCCAAGGGTACACAGGCATCAGTGGAGTGCTCTAGTCTGACTCTGCAACCCTCAACCACCATACCTAACTCTGCAACCAGCCATACCTAAGCTATACATCTGACTCCATTTAATATTGTTATAGGCTCTACTTCATTGAAAATTCCCAAGAACATTCAGTGAAATATTCATGGAACCTGTTCCTGGTCATCTCTGCAAATTTCCCTTGAGGGTTTTTTATAAGTGCCACAGAGCAATCATTTGGTGGCTTCCTGTGCTCTTTCTTCTTCTTATTCCAGCCCTCCTCCTCATCTCTATGTCAGTTGTTTCATTGTAATAAAAATAGTAAACATAGCAGAGGCAATACTGGTGGAGATTATTCCATAGCCATACACATTTTAGTTATTTAACCCTCATAGCCACACAGCGAGGTAGGTCTTATTATCCCCATTTTCTAGATAAGAAAACTGAAGTCCAGAGAAGTGCCAGCAAGAGAGTGGTAGAACCCAGAGTCCTTGCCTTTAACCGCTTTGCTCTTTGCATGTTGAGCCATGGTAGATGTTGACTTTGAACTCTGTGCATGAGGTCACAGGTCTTATTTATTTATTTTTGGCTTCACTGGGTCTTCATTGCTGCGTGTGGGCTTTCTCTAGTCGTGGTGAGCAGGGGTTTCCCTTGGTTGCAGTGCATGGCCTTCTCATTGGGGTGGCTTCTCTCGT
Source organism: Ovis canadensis (assembly GCF_042477335.2). Taxonomy (NCBI): domain Eukaryota; kingdom Metazoa; phylum Chordata; class Mammalia; order Artiodactyla; family Bovidae; genus Ovis; species Ovis canadensis. The sequence goes on along the minus strand of NC_091247.1, from coordinate 158,167,164 downwards.
GCTGCTGAGCATGGACTCCAGGCACATTGGCTCAGTAGGTGCAGCTCAGGGGCTCTAGAGCATGGGCTCTGTAGTTGTGGTGCACGAGCTTAGCCGCTCTGCAGCATGTGGGATATCCCTGAACCAGGGATCGAACCTGTGTCTCTTGCATTGGCAGGTGGATTCTTAACCACTGGACTACCAGGGAAGCCCCGAACACAGGTCTTGATATGAATTTGAATTCCAGCTCAGCCACTTATCGTATAACAAGTTACTTCATTCTTTGGCCCTCAGTATCCTCATCTGTAAATGGGGATGATATGAGGATGTTCCTCATCAGATTGTTGAGACTATAACAACAATTAAGTGGCCTGTAACAACATTAAGTGGAGTCTTCAGCATGTTAAAGGCATACAGTGAATGTTAGTGCTGAATATTATAGCAGTCATCTTCGATCATGAACTCAGATCATGAACTCCTTATTGCCAAATTCAGACTTAAATTGAAGAAAGTAGGGAAAACCACTAGACCATTCAGGTATGATCTAAATCAAATCCCTTACAACTATACAGTGGAAGTGAGAAATAGATTTAAGGAACTAGATCTGATAGAGTGCCTGATGAACAATGGACGGAGGTTCATGACATTGTACAGGAGACAGGGATTAAGACCATCCCCATGGAAAAGAAATGTAAAAAAGCAAAATGGCTGTCTGAGGAGGCCTTAAAAATAGCTGTGAAAAGAAGAGAAGTGAAAAGCAAAGGAGAAAAGGAAAGATATACCCATTTGAATGCAGAGTTCCAAAGAACAGCAAGGAGAGATTAGAAAGCTTTCCTCAGTGATCAGTGCAAATAAATAGAGGAAGACAACAGAATGGGAAAGACTAGAGATCTCTTCAAGAAAATTAGAGATACCAAGGGAACATTTCATGCAAAGATGGGCTCGATAAAGGACAGAAATGGTATGGACCTAACAGAAGCAGAAGATATTAAGAAGAGGTGGCAAGAATACACAGAAGAACTGTACAAAAAAGATCTTGATGACCAAGATAATCACGATGGTGTGATCACTCACCTAGAGCCAGACATCCTGGAATGTGAAGTCAAGTGGGCCTTAGGAAGCATCACTACAAACAAAGCTAGTGGAGGTGATGGAATTCCAGTTGAGCTATTTCAAATCCTAAAAAATGATGCTGTGAAAGTGCTTCACTCAATATGCCAGCAAATTTGGAAAACTCAGCAGTGGCCATAGGACTGGAAAAGGTCAGTTTTCATTCAAATGCCAAAGAATGCTCAAACTACCACACAATTGCACTCATTTCACACGCTAGTAAAATAATGCTCAAAATTCTCCAAGTCATGCTTCAGCAATATGTGAACCATGAAATTCCAGATGTTCAAGCTGGTTTTAGAAAAGGCAGAGGAACCAGAGATCAAATTGCCAACATCCGTTGGATCATCAAAAAAGCAAGAGAATTCCAGAAAAACATCTATTTCTCCTTTATTGACTATGCCAAAGCCTTTGACTGTGTGGATCACCACAAACCATGGAAAATTCTGAAAGAGATGGGAATACCAGACCACCTTACCTGCCTCCTGAGAAATCTGTACACAGGTAAAGAAGCAACAGTTAGAACTGGACGTGGAACAACAAACTGTTTCCAAATTTGGAAAGGAGTACGTCAAGGCTGTATATTGTCACCCTGCTTTTTTAACTTATATGCTTTTTTAACTTATATGCAGAGTACATCATGAGAAACACTGGGCTAGATGAAGCACAAGTTTGACTCAAGATTGCCAGGAGAAATATCAATCATCTCAGATATGCAGATGACACCACCCTTATGGCAGAAAGTGAAGAAAAACTAAAGAGCCTCTTGATGGAAGTGGAAGAGGAGAGTGAAAAAGTTGGCTTCAAACTCACCATTCAGAAAACTAAGATCATGGCATCTGGTCCCATCACTTCATGGCAAATGGATGGGGAAACAGTGGGAAAAGTGGCAGACTTTATTTTTGGGGGCTCCAAAATCACTGCAGATGGTGATTTCAGCTATGAAATTAAAAGAGGCTTACTCCTTGGAAGAAAAGTTATGACCAAACTAGACAGCATATTCAAAAGCAGAGACATGACTTTGCCAACAAAGGCCCATCTAGTCAAGGCTATGGTTTTTCAATAGTCATGTACAGATGTGAGAGTTGGACCATAAAGAAAGCTGAGCACCAAAAAATTGATGCTTTTGAACCATGGTGTTGGAGAGGACTCTTGAGAGTCCCTTGGACTGCAAGGAGATCAAACCAGTCCATCCTAAAGGAAATCGGTCCTGAATGTTCATTGGAAGGACTGACGCTGAAGCTGAAACTTTGGCCACCTGATGGGAAAAACTGACTCATCTGAAAAGACCCTGATGCTGGGAAAGATTGAAGGCGGGAGTAGAAGGGGACGACAGAGGATGAGATGGTTGGATGGCATCACTGATTCAATTTACATGAGTATGAGTAAACTGCGGGAGTTGGTGATGGACAGGGAGGCCTGGTGTGCTGCAGTTCATGGGGTTCCAAAGAGTTGGACACAACTGAGTGACTGAACTGAACTGAATGCCCTTTCTATAGATTAACAGACTGAGACTTGGAGAAGTGAAAGACTTTCCCTAGGGTAAACAGCTTGAAAGTGGCAGTCTAGGCTTGACACTCAGCTCTGGGACTCCAGGGTCTCTGTTCTTCCAAGCGTACCTACCTAGTAAGGCTGCCATGATTCCATCCATGCTGAAGACCACCTGAGAGAGGCTGCGTGGGATGTGGTTTTGCTCAACAAACAGGCTCTGCCCTGATCTTGTACACGATTGCTTATGATAAGAGCCACGTGTGAGAAGTTCCAATGAATGGAATAAATGACCTGTGATGAGAGTGCCGAGCAGAGAATGGCCACGTGACCATAAGCTTTAATCATTTATGAGTGGCTTGAACTTTTTGGCTGAGTGCCTAAATCTTCATTTCACCTCTTGCTGTGGAACTCTTGTTTTTCCTTAAGCCCAAGAGTCCAGCTCCATGAGTAACATAAGATCATGTAAATGAGGGTAGTCTTGGAAGGCAGGCTGCTTGGCATACTATAGTTGCTTTCTTGCTGTAATGAAAACCACACGCTCCATGGTATTTTTAGACTAGTTACTATTAGCATATCAGCAGCATTTTTATTTAGATATTGCTATTCCAGCTGGGCTTCCTCTTGTTACTTCAAGAAAATCAGAATGTCTACTGAATGTAAGCCTTCAGAAGAGTGGAAAATGGAAAGAAAACAACCAGCACTTTCCCCTTGATGCTTCTGGTTTCCATGTGGAGGTTACATGTGCTTCCCTGAACCTTTGGAAAGGAAAGGCTGACCCAGGGGCTTGCTTTCAGAGAATGGTAGAGGAGGTACCCTGGTGGTCCAGTGGTTAAGACTCCACATTCCCAATGCAGGGGGTCCAGGTTTGATTCCTGGTCAGGGAACTGGATCTCAATTAAGAGCTCACACGCCACAACTAAAGATCTGGCATGCCACAATGAAGATTGAAGATTCCACAGAAGACTTGGCTCAGTCAGATAAGCAAATAAGTAAATAAATATTAAAAGAGAGAGAGAGAATGGTGTACTGAGTAACAAGGTGGAAGCAATGACTAAGAAAGACTTGTGTTTGTCCTGGAATCAAGAGAAGAGAGAGGACAAAAGAGGGAAGAAGGGGTTGTCCAACTACCATTTGAAGACTTATTGAAATTATTGGCGTGGTATGTTTTTTAAATGTTATTTGTTTTGTTTCATTTGTATCATTTTGAGAAAGGTAGGATCAGTCCACTCCAATCTTGAGACCTGCCCCTGAGTCATTTGAATCTCTAAATTTGCTTCTTTCAGAGAATATTTTTTATTTCTTGGGAAAAGTCCTTAAATTCCTTTCCTTCCTGAAAAAATCATGTTTCCTTCTCCACCAACATGAAATATTCACTGTCTCTGTGACTAGAAGAGTAAAAATGCCCCTTCTCTCTCCCTGGAGAGAAATTGAGAGAAGAATTTGACATCGAATGTAATGACATCATCAAAAGCAGTGACCTCCATTCTTAGGGTATGTCTTTGTAGACCCAAGGGGTGATTGATGGGTATGCCCTCCTCTGCCCAGCAGGCTGGGGGCAAAAGGAGTAAGAGAAAGGAATGGGTAGTGCCCCTTATGATCATCTTTGCTGAGGACCAGTTTATGTCCGGAGAAGGCAATAGCATCCCACTCCAGTACTCTTGCCTGGAAAATTCCATGGACGGAGAAGCCTGGTAGGCTGCAGTTCATGGGTTTGCGAAGAGTCGGACATGACTGAGCGACTTCAATTTCACTTTTCAGTTTTGGAGAAGGAAATGGCAACCCACTCCAGTGTTCTTGCCTGGAGAATCCCAGGGACGGGGGAATCTGGTGGGCTTCCGTCTATGGGGTCGCACAGAGTCGGACACAACTGAAGTGACTTAGCAGCAGCAGCAGTTTATGTCAGGCCCACACAAGCAATGGGCTTCCCTAATGGCTCAGCTGGTAAAGAATCCGCCTGCAATGTGGGAGGCCTAGGTTTGATCTCTGGGTTGGGAAGATCCCCTGGAGAATGGAAAGGATACCCAGTTCAGTATTCCGGCTGTATAGTCTATCGGATTGCAAAGAGTTGGACACGATGAGGGACTTTCACACAAGCAACAGCTCAGAACCTTCTGTTGGTAGAGGGCAAGGCTGATAAGATTTTGCTTTGGCATATCTATATTTTTTCATTCCATGTGTTGGGGTTGTACTGAACTCAGTAGTTATACACAGGAAACTACTGAATTTTCCCCACTGTGACCACTTTGAAAACATACACTGCTCAGTCTCCTTTCCCTGTCCCCTTCTGTAGTTTAGTCAAGAAGACAAAGTAAGTCTTCTTTTGACAAGTATTACTTCAAGTGTTAAAAAGACCCAATAGACTCTAACTCAAAACTTTGATCTCAGATCCAATTTGAAATTTCTCCTGTTTCTCAAAGCCTAAGCTTGACCCTTGGCCAGGGGTCCCAAAGTTGGGGAAGGAGAGTCTGATCTTAGGGTCTGTTTGCTTATTATTCCTTCTGACTCACTCTCCCTTCTCAGTTTGCATTGCAACTTTTTGTTTCTCCAGGGCTGGGGAGTAGCAGTAAAGCAGCAAGAGGGCAGAGAGTCTTCTCATGTACTTTGACCTCTGTGATTCTCCCTTGCCTGACATTGCCGAGGTGTTGGGCACTTCATTACTGTTTAATCATGGGCGCTTGTGGATCATCCACTCTGGGACTTTTGTGCTGGACTGGTTCCTATATGGTGATACACTCTTCAGCTGATCTCTTGTGACGCACTTTCCTCTTTCCACCCCAGCTCCTGTCGCAGCGGTTGCATCTCCAGCCTGGTACTGCTAGAGTCTCCTTGCTCTGGCAGACCACTCTAGAGATGGAGTGGAGCCTTTCAAGATATTTGAATATACATTCCATAGTGTCCACTAGACCCAGGAGGACTCATCCATTCATGGTTTACCATCCTGAGAACAGGCAGGTTGCCCCCTCTGCTACCTCTGTCTTTGCCTGCCTTCTGGGGCAGCTTCTGGCAGGCTCCTGCCTTCAGAAATGATCTGTGCATGTGGCAGGCTGCGGTCTCTGTTAGCTATGTCCTCAAGCCTTCAAGGACTCATGTAAGGCTCTCCCAAAGTGAAAGGAGAAGAGCCAAGTGACCTCTATTCTTAGGAATTCCCTTGCACAAACTCTATTTGGGAATTCCAAGTCTCAAGTCCCAGATCAAGAAGTAGGCTGTTATCAGAACCCCAAAGCACCCGTCATCTTCCTTTTTAGTCACCCTAGACTTCTAGCAGCATGGATTAATCTCTTTTTCCATAGTTTGGAGGTTAAAGATCTGTTTGGCTACCTTGTAGTGAGTTTTATCAAGTAGGTCTCTGGAGGACTGAGGAGGGCAATGCTTGTTACTTATTGTTTTCACCTTAGGGGCTTCAGCCAAAATGCAGACAGTAGGAAAAGTTCCATTTGTAACTAATGGAAATCTGTAAATTGAAAGTTCATAAGGAGTTAGCTTTCTGTGCAGACTCCACTTCCTCATGAGTCATTCAGAAAGATTCCCAGATTGTATGACCTCTGGAAATTCGTATTTGTTCTCAGAAACTGTCTGCAAACGTGTACATGTCTTCATAAACAATTACTTGCTAGATAAACAGAAAAAGTAACAGAATTGTCGAGTCTGGTGGGAAACCATATAGAGCTATAACTAAAATTTACTGAGCAATTCTTCTTTGCTACGCTTTTTCTGTGTGTGTTTAACTCTTCAAAACCCCATTACTTGGAAAGGCTCATTATTATTATTACCGTAACACAGATAAGGATGTCTGAGGTCCAGACAGCGTAAGATATGTAATGAGGATCACACAAGTGGGAAAACTGGAGCCATGTGCAAGCCCTAATCACCTGGGTCCAGAGCTTGTAATCACTCTTCTATTCTGGGGACCAGAGTTCCCTGAGGAATCAGGGGTTCCCTATTGCTAGTTTCTGGACAAAGCTCCACTGAGTTTCCTTAGGCGGAATGACTCAGACTTAGGGAAAGGAACTATGCAAAAGGTGATGACTTCTGGGTCAAGACCAGATCTTTTGGGTAATAAACTAGATTCAAAGCTAGATGTCACTGCTGTGTGGAGTAGGGAGAATAAGGCATTTGGAGACATGATAGTTTCTTTGGGAATAGGCCTGTGTCCATGATGGAAACCCCATGAGAAGAGTCTGTCATTTTGGATATTTCTTATACCATGGGAAAACTCATATACGGTATAAGGATTTAAGTTTTGTAAAGCAGAATGTATTGTTGGTTTCTTAAATTACTCCAATTGTTCAGATAAGACTGATACCCCTCTACTCCTCTGCGGTGACACAATGAATGTTTCAGGCACTTGATTGAAGTGTGCTCAGCCCATCAACCTCTTTTCTGAGCTCACCAGAAGGGAGAGGTACCCACTGAAGGGGGTGCCTGGGAGTTCCTGATGGTGATCAGTGGGGGAGGGGCCGGGGCAATGGCAGAGTAGGAAGGAAAACATGATGCTCAGCAAGTTCTAGGAGAAGAAAGGATGTAAAATCAATCCCTCCTTCCAATATTTTCTTAGGGAATCTGACCTGTGTGAGAGGGAAGGAGGATGCTTGGGTTAGATCTTTCTTTACTAAAGATCAAGAAGATTATGGCTTGGCTGCATGATTTAAAAAAGATAGCAAGTCAGAGTGAATCTTGTGTAGCCCATCAAATGGGATTTGGCAGAAAGAGGACTGAGAGGCTGCTGGATGACCAGGGCAGGAGGAAGCCAGACAGCAGCCTTGTTTGGGATCCTGGCTGAAGTGTCTAGGTGTGGAGCAGATGGTGTTTAAAATGAAAGTCAGCAGTATCCACCTCAAGGGAAAGGTGGAGTCTGGGCTAAAGTGGGGTGATCTGGCCATGGAGATAACAGCAGGTGTTAGGCACAGCAACTTAGAGAAATATTCTGGAGCAGGTACCAATACTGCTGAGTTCTCCTGCAGTAACTGTCATTGGAGGACCAGAAAAATGGCAAAAGAACATTTACCAGTTAGGGTTAAGGTTCACTTTGCAAACAGACATTGGATACGTCATGTGTCTGGCCTTGCACTAAGCCCCGGAGATGCCAAGACTTTAGAAAGACATGATCTCTGCTTACAAAGAGCTCACAGTCCAGGGGGATGATCTGGAAAATCAATACGATGGTTGGTTGTAAGTTCTCTGATGGGATACACACAAGCCCTTTGGGCTCACAGGAGGACAGAGAATCTAGACGTTAACTGGGGGAGATGGTGACAAAGAAGACTTCCTGGAGGAATGACATTGATGGGGATGTCCTATTGATAGGGAAGCATTCAGCATGTATGTTTAGGATGAATTGCTGTCAGCCTGGAAAACGGGGAGGGGATGGGGGATTTTTTAAGGCAGATCCTTTTAGGTTCTTACTCAATTTGAGTAAGAGCCAGAGGAAGGAGGAGCCCTGAGGAGATCAGTATAACTAGAGAGGACTGTAGCAGCAGGAAGTGGCTAGAACTGACTCAGGAGTCAGGAACAGATCACAGTGGGGCTATAACCAGCCTATGGGGCTGTCAGCACTTTACAGAGGAGACCAGTGAGCTCAGGGGTTCAGAGACTTTCCCCAAATCACACAGTGCATGTGGCAGAGCTGGTAGTGGATCTAATAGCTACTCACCCCAAATGGGGAGCTCTTTTCCTATTTTTCCTTTGCATCTTTATTTTGATAAAAGTTTAAGTTATTAAAATTTGTACGCAAATAACATGCTCATCTCCAATAGACCCCTCTGCTCAACGTTAGCCCAGAAGTCATTGCATCCTCTCAGGACTGAATAAATTGTAATGTATTGAAACAGATTCTACCCTGATCCTGATGGAGGCAGCAGATCACCAAGAAGTCAGCTCTGTGCTAAACTAGCCTGGAGCATTAGCTTGGGAGGGCCAGGCTTCATTTGTATTCTAAAGGAGAGAGTCCAGGGAGAAAAATGCACAGCAGTTTCTTTCATAAAATGTTTAAAGGACTAGTTTGTTCATGACCTTGGTTGATTAGGGTCAGGAACTTGACATCCTAATGCTGAATGTATCAGAAAAATCTGTGTTTGCTCACTGCCCCTGCTCCAAACAGGCTTCTAACTTCTAGCTCTAACTTCCTGCATAGCCCTCAGGAAATGCAAGTTGGTCTGAGGGGTTTTTTTGTTTGTTTGTTTTTCTCTTTCCCTTTCCAGTTTGGGGAAAATCCAGCATAATTGTGGCATTTACCCACTGATAAGTGAAAAATCAACATCATTGCAAACAGTGAGTGTTGGCCTAACTCCTAAGAACTCATAGTACTTCACCTGGGTGGCTGCCTCCTTGGCCAAATGTCTGATGACAGTCTTTCCATGTTGTTACATGGCTTTCGGCTTCAGTCCCCTTTATGTATTCCTCCCTAGGGCTCTGCTGATCCTGGCTTGTCTTGGACAAAGTTGAGAAATAGGCAAAGAATGCCTTTTGGGCTTAAACCTTCTTTTTCTTCTTCTTCCTCTGGGACTCAAGCTCAGTGGTTCAGGCGCCCAGTGTTACATCATTTCTCTCTCCTCTTCCATCAAGATGATGACCAAGAAAGTAATCTCAAACTTAATTGTTGGAAGAGACTAACTTCGATGATAACAGCTTACACATAGGTGGGGCACACTTTGCAAAACACCTTGTTCTCAAAGTTTTGTGTACATTGACTCAATGTGTTATCCCAATAATTTTGTACATTGACTCAAAATAATTCTGTGCACTAGAGAAAGTCATTAGCTCTCTCAGTCACAGAGCGGTTAGTTTACTGACCCAAGGTCATAGCGTTAGAACAGGGTAGAAACATTTGAACCCAGGAAGTCTGACTTTGTTCACTCTGCTGCTGCTAAGCTGCTTCAGTCGTGTCCGACTCTGTGCGACCCCATAGATGGCAGCCCACCAGGCTCAGCCGTCCCTGAGATTCTTCGGGCAAGAACACTGGAGTGGTTGCCATTTCCTTCTCCAATGCATGAAAGTGAAAAGTAAAAGTCAAGTCGCTCAGTATTGTCCCACTCTTAGCGACCCCATGGACTGCAGTGTACCAGGCTCCTCCATCCATGGGATTTTCCAGGCAAGAGTACTGGAGTGGGGTGCCATTGCCTTCTCTGGACTTTGTCCATGGGCTCAGCCAATTCATTCAGTTCAGTTCAGTTCAGTTGCTCAGTCGCTCAGTCATGTCTGACTCTTTGCAACCCCATGAATCACAGCAAGTCAGGCCTCCCTGTCCATCACCAACTCCCGAAGTTCACTCAGACTCACGTCCATTGAGTCAGTGATGCCATTCAGCCATCTCATCCTCTGTCATCCCCTTCTCCTCCTGCCCCCAATCCCTCCCAGCATCAGAGTCTTTTTGAACAAGTCAACTCTTCGCATGAGGTGGCCAAAGTACTGGAGTTTCAGCTTTAGCATCATTCCTTCCAAAGTAATCCCAGGGCTGATCTCCTTCACAATGGACTGGTTGGATCTCCTTGCAGTCCAAGGGACTCTCAAGAGTCTTCTCCAACACCACAGTTCAAAAGCATCAATTCTTCAGCGCTCAGCTGTCTTCACAGTCCAACTCTCATATCCATACATGACTACAGGAAAAACCATAGCCTTGACTAGACGGACCTTAGTTGGCAAAGTAATGTCTCTGCTTTTGAATATGCTATCTAGGTTGCTCATAACTTTTCTTCCAAGGAGTAAGCATCTTTTAATTTCATGGCTGCAGTCACCATCTGCAGTGATTTTGGAGCCCAAAAAATTAAAGTCTGACACTGTTTCCACTGTTTTCCCATCTATTTCCCATGAAGTGATGGGACAAGATGCCATGATCTTCATTTTCTGACTGTTGAGCTTTAAGCCTTTTTTTCACTCTCCACTTTCACTTTCATCAAGAGGCTTTTTAGTTCTTCTTCACTTTCTGCCATAAGGGTGGTGTCATCTGCATATCTGAGGTTATTGATATTTCTCCTGGCAATCTTGATTCCAGCTTGTGCTTCTTCCAGCCCAGCGTTTCTCATGATGTACTCTGTATAGAAGTTAAATAAGCAGGGTGACAATATACAGCCTTGACATACTCCTTTTCCTATTTGGAACCAGTCTGTTGTTCCATGTCCAGTTCTAACTGTTGCTTCCTGACCTGCGTATAGGTTTCTCAAGAGGCAGGTCAGGTGGTCTGGTATTCCCATCTCTTTCAGAATTTTCCATGATTTGTGGTGATCCACATAGTCAAAGGCTTTGGCATAGTCAATAAAGCAGAAATAGATGTTTTTCTGGAACTCTCTTGCTTTTTTGATGATCCAGCGGATGTTGGCAATTTGATTTCTGGTTCCTCTGCCTTTTCTAAAACCAGCTTGAACATCACGAAGTTCACGGTTCACGTATTGTTGAAACCTGGCTTGGAGAATTTTGAGCATTAATTTACTAGTGTGTGAGATGAGTGCAATTGTGCGGAAGTTTGAGCATTTTTTTGCATTGCCTTTCTTTGGGATTGGAATGAAAACTGACCTTTTCCAGTCCTGTGCCCACTGCTGAGTTTTCCAAATTTGCTGGCATATTGAGTGCAGCACTTTCACAGCATCATCCTTCAGGACTTGAAATAGCTCAACTGGAATCCCATCACCTCCACTAGCTTTGTTCATAGTGATGCTTTCTAAGGCCCACTTGACTTAACATTCCAATTCATTAGGAGAATAATTACAATTCACTGATGGGGACATGCATTACTTCATTTAATGCTTCTAAATAGTTTTGATATATGGTTTTATAACTGTTTTACAAACAGAAAAATGAAAGAGGAAGTGCTGAGATTTTGTAACTAGTAAGTGGTGGAGAAGAATGTGGAGCCATGGTCTGAGTGGGGTGCCACTGCCTTCTCCGACTATCCACCATAGCATTCCTGAATTCAGGTCCTCAATCACGGAGTATCAGGCTCTGCAGATTTTGTGCTTTAAATAGTATCAGAATATTAAGTTAGATTATTGGAGCTATCCTTCTAGTTGAGACAATGGGTAAGTAGGAGGCAGGAGAAATATTTTATCTGGGATTTGGAGAAGTGGGCACTGAGACTTTCTTGGATGTCAAAGTTACAGTTTGTAGACTGGTGACCATTTGGCCATCCTAGCATGCTAGCCTCATTCAGAAGCTTTTTCTCTTCCGTTCTAACCCACTGTATTTGACTGTCTGCACCCCAACAGTGCACAGCCTCCCCAAAGTGGCTATGACTGAAACTAACCCCCCCTTTTTAATTTTCCAATGGGTTTAACAGCATCACCTAAACTGGGAATGCCCTTTCGCCTTCACCTCCTACATTTAATCAGCCCCTGTGTTTCACAGACCCTGCCTTTTACAGACATTTCTGGTGTATTCTCTCATACCTCCTCACTTGTCCTGTCTTTGTTCACCATCCTCACCTAAATGGTCATAGGAGTGAGTTTCCCCTCACTCCCGGTGTGTCTCTCCTCCAGTCATCCATTACTGCTTCCTGGAGTAATTGCTCTCACATGGAAGCTGATCATGTCACTTCCTGCTCGAAATCTGTCAGCGATGGGCCCCAAACACTTACGTAGTGTTTCCTCAAACTTCAGACTACGGTCTTCAGTAATGTACTCTTGGAGCTAATGGGGTTTCTCGGACATTTAAAAATAATCCTTTATTTAAAAAAAAAACAAAGAATTCTCCTTGTGATGAAAACTCTTAAAATGGTTTTATCCCAATATTGACAATGTGACCTTGGGTCATTTGGTTAATAGTGCCACCAGAAGAAAAAATACTTAATTTCGCTTTAAGGAACATGACTGGGAAGATTAGTAGCATATTTTGTTAATAGGCTTTGTATTGGCTTTCCCTTTGTAAATTTGTTTTGGTTTTATTATTGCATAAAGGTTATAGACATTGAGAAGTTATAGCTAGTTTATAGATTTAAAGATAAGTCTATAGATTTATAGATTTTTTTTCCAGGCGTGGTTTTTTATTCTTGAAATAGATAACTGTTCACCTCTTAAAATTATTTTATTTCTTAGTCCAGGAATCTCCCTGGGTTTTGGCCTTTTTCTTTTATCCTATTGGTACCCATTTCTGTTCTCTGTCACTGTTTCTCTTTTTTTAAATATAAATTTATTTATTTTAATTGGAGGTTAATTACTTTACAATATTGTATTGGTTCTGCCATACATCAACATGAATCCGCCACAGGTGTACACGTGTTCCCCATCCTGGACCCCCCTCCCTCCTCCCTCCCCATACCATCCCTCCGGGTCATCCCAATGCACCAGCCCCAAGCATCCAGTATCATGCATCGAACCTGGACTGGAGATTCATTTCATATATGATATTATACATGTTTGAATGCCCTTATCCCAAATCATCCCACCCTCTCCCTCTCCCACAGAGTCCAAAAGACTGTTCTATACATCTGTATCTCTTTTGCTGTCTCGCATACAGGGTTATCGTTACCATCTTTCTAAATTCCATATATATGCATTAGTATACTGTTTTGGTGTTTTTCTTTCTGGCTTACTTCACTCTGTATAATAGGCTCCAGTTTCATTCACCTCATTAGAACTGATTCAAATGTATTCTTTTTAATGGCTGAGTAATACTCCATAGATTTAAATAATGTTGTAATTAAAATAAGTTGTCAGGACTTTCCTGATGGTCCAGTGGCTAGGACTCTGTGCTCCCTATATGGGGGTCATAATGTCTGGTTGGGGAACTCGATCCCATGTGCGGCAACTAAGAACTTGCATGCAACAACTAAGATCTGACATAATCAAATAAATAAATAGAAAAAAATAAGTTGACAATTCTAAGAATATTTAATCATTCTTTCCTTTAATGTTGGTCCATACAGTTTTGCATACCCAAGTTCAAAAACACTGACCTGTGGGGTCAAGTGCAAACTCCTTAGGGCTGTATGCGTCGTCTCTATCCCCTTGCAGCCTCCTTCCTGCATCTCCCCACATGCCTTCTCCTCCCTGACTAGAGCTCCCTGACAGTAGGAGCAAACAATTTCTTACTCCTGTTTGTACCTACATGTCTGGCCGGGAGTGAAGGAAGGAAGCAATGAACCTGTGATAGAGGCACAGACCTGGTGGCCAACTCCTAGCATTACTTTAAATATTAACATTCCTTGCTTGACTTCGGGCTGGGACACCACGCTATCTCTCCTATCTGTTCAGCCACACTTCTAGTTTATGTACTGAATGACTAAGTCATTTACAGAGGAAGAGGGACAGAGGAAGAAAAGGTTCAAAACTTACACCCATAGGGGAAGGTCAGATGCAGCCTGTATCCCGAGAGAAGAAATCATCTCCCCACAGTGTTTTCAACTTGGAAATTCCCAGAGGATCAAAGAGAGACGTCCGCTTTGCTCCTTGTCTCACAGTATGTCAGCTGCTCCCCTCCCACCCTTTCTTAGCTCCTAAAAAAGGGATGATTCGTTTAAACAGACTTTTATGTCTACTTTATTTTTTAGCCCAGAAAGTATTTGCTTTTAGTGTCTGTGTATGGGAATGTGAATTCAGGTCAGCTGGTGATCAGGTCAGACACTCAAACATGCCTGCAGCCACACTGGGGCATAGTAAGCAGCCAACAGAGCTGGACAGTAGATGATGAGCTCCTATCAGTTCCAAAATCTTATTTTGAGTGGCAATCAACTCTAATGGGTTTTGTGGCCACACCAATCTCATAAGAAGGATTTGGGTATATGACCCGGATAACCACAATGGTGTGATCACTCACCTAGAGCCAGACATCCTGGAGTTCTAAGTCAGGTGGGCCTTAGGGAGCATCACTCTGAACAGAGATAGTAGAAGTGATAGAATTCCAGCTAAAATACTTCAAATCCTAAAAGACAATGCTTTTAAAGTGCTGCACTCAATATATCAGCAAATTTGGAAAACTCAGCAGTGGCCACAGGACTGGAAAAAGTCAGTTTTCATTTCAACCCCAAGAAGGGCAATGCCAAAGAATGTTCAAACTATTGCACAATTGCCCTTATCTCACACACTAGTAAAGTAATGCTCAAAATTCTCCAAGTCAGGCTTCAACAGTACGTGAACCAGGAACTTCCAGATGTTCAAGCTAGATTTAGGAAAGGCAGAGGAACCAGAGATCAAATTGCCAACATCAGTTGGATCATAGAAAAAGCAAGAGAATTCCAGAAAAACATTTACTTCTGCTTCATTGACTACACTAAAGCCTTTGACTCTGTGGATTACAAAACTGTGGAAAATTCTTGAAGAAATGTAAATACCACACCATGTTACCTGCCTCCTGAGAAATCTGTATGCAGGTCAAGAAGCAATAGAACTGAACATGGAATGGATTGGTTCCAAATTGGGAAAGGAGTATGTCAAGGCTGTATATTGTCACCCTGCTTATTTAACTTATATGCAGAGTACATCATGTGAAATGTTGGGCTGGATGAAGCACAAGTTGGAATCAAGATTACTGGGAGGAATATCAATAAACTCACATAAGGAGATGACAGTACCCTTATGGCAGAAAGTGAAGAGGAACTGAAGAGCCTCTTGATGAAAGTGAAAGAAGAGAGTGAAAAAGCTAGCTTAAAAGTCAACATTCTAAAAATTAAGATCATGGCATTTGGTCCCATCACTTCATGGCAAATAGATGGGGAAACAATGGAAACAGTGAGAGACTTTAATTTCTTGGGCTCCAAAATCACTGTAAATGGTGACTGCAGCCATGAAATTAAAAGACACTTGCTACTTGGAAGAGAAGCTATGACAACCTAGACAGCATATTAAAAAGCAGAGATATTACTTTGCTGACAAAGGTCTGTCTATTCAAAGCTATGGTTTTTCCAATAGTCAGGTATGGATGTGAGAGTTGGACCATAACTAAGGCTGAGCACCAAAGATTTGATGCTTTTGAACTCTGGTGTTAGAGAAGACTCTAAGGGTCCCTTGGAGACTTGGACTTCAAGGAGATCAAACCAGTCAGTCCTAAAGGAAATCAATCCTAATATTCATTGGAAGGACTGACGCTGAAGCTGAAGCTCCAATACTTTGGCCACCTGATGCGAAGAGCTGACTCATTGGAAAATATCCTGATGCTCAGAAAGAACAGGAGAAGGGGACAACAGAGGATGAGATGATTGGATGGCATCACCGACTTGATGGACATGAGTTTGAGCAAGCTCTGGAAGATGGTGAAAGGCACGGAAGTCTGGTGTGCTGCAGTCAATGGGGTCGCAGAGTTGGACATGACTGAGCAACTGAATTGAACTGCAGCCCATCTCATCTCAGAGAAGAACTTTCTTACTTTTTTCCTTCTTTCTCTCTTTCTTCCCACCATTCAAAATATTTGCCTCATGTGCCAGGTGCCATGCAAACCCTGCCTAGCTTTTGATCCTGATCAGATACAGTGAAATTATCAAATAGATTCTTCCTGTATGTGCATGAATCTTTACATAGAGACAATTGGGTTGTGATGTAAGAAAGTGTTAATCTTGGTTCTTGTGCTAGAAATTTGTCTTTTAATGCTGCCTTTTTAAAAAGTTTTTTAAAATATCAACCAAATAGTGAATATTTAGAAAAATGGTGCACACAGACACCATAGTAATATGTATACAATTATCAACAATTTTATGAAAATCTCATCATGAATGGCCGACATCTTCCAACAGATAAAACTAGACAAAGCTACCAGGTATATTTGAAGTTTCATTTTAAATATCATTTAGTCATATAGACAATTGGAAGGTTTAAAAAAATAAATATGACAAACATATGGATTTCTAAAGTATAAATTGACCTACAAATCTATATATTTTCATAATATTTTTCATTAAAGCATCATTAAAGAAATATTTGGAGATGAGAAGACGTAGGTCCTTCTAGTTTTGTAACATGAGGTGACTCATTCACTTGTTTTGACCTTATAATCTGTTCTATTTTATGATGATGGAAAAAATACCTGCTCTTTTTTGTAAATAGGAAGTGCAGTGATGAGGATTAAAACTAGAACAAGATGTTCTAGGTGAAAGAGCTTTGTCAGTAGTATAAAGTACTAAACAAATGTATGAGAGGGTTATTGTTCTTAGCTAGCCTCCCCCAACCCTTCTCATTAGAACATGGCATACTATATAAATCAAAGTGATTATAGAGATAAGGCACTGGCTTCATACTGCTCAACAGCATGGTGTGTTTGTTCAGTTGTTTAATCATGTCTGACTCTTTGCAACACTAGGGACTGTAGCCAACAAGGCTCCTCTGTCCATGGGATTTCCCAGGCAGGAATACTGGAGTGGGTTACCATTTCCTCCTCCAGATCTTCCTGACCCAGGGATTGAACCCACATCTTCTGTGTCTCCTGCATTGGCAGGTGAATTCTTTACCACTGAGCCACCTAGGAGGCCCCAGTAGCATGGTAGACACCCTCAATCATTCCACCAGACAGGTGCTTAGAGAGCACCAGGCCTGGATGCTTGGAGACAGAGGCAGGTGACCACAGTCACAGGTAGAACAGGTGTGAAGGGTGTGCCCTATGGGTGGAGGGCCACCACATGGAAGGGCCAGTCATTTTTGTTTGGTATCCTGAGCTGCGCAGATACACAGAAAACAACCAAATACTAGCTGTCTGAGGTTGCCACTGTCCCCTTCCTTAGCACCTTCCCATGGACAGCAGTTGTTCAAAAGACTTGAACAAGTTCTCAGAAATGTTCAGTTACTTTAATTAAATCTTCTCACTGCACCCAAATGGTAAGACAAAGCCATCCTCTGCTCTGGGAATGGTATGTAAACATCCTGCCTTAAATCACAGTGGTAACTTGGTTCGTTTGTTAATTCTTACTGCCTACCCAACCCCCTTCTCTCTTCAGCTTCCCAGCTGTCTTCTGCTGTGTTCACCCACAAGCAGACATGCAGAGTGGGGAGGAAATGTTAGCACTTCAGAGTGGGAATAAAGGGCTTTTCCTCTGATATAAATATCCACTTTGTTCCCTGCTTCCCTACCTTTAGAAAATGTACAGTTCCTCTCCAAAGGAAGCGACCTGCCCTATTAGTAACAGGAAGAACTTTTCTCACTGCCTTCTGGAACCTCATACTCATTCATTCATGCATAAATTCAACACATGGTGATTGAAGTCCTACTATGTGCCAGGCACTGTTCTAAGTGCTTATAATAAAGCAGTGAGCAAAAGACATGGGGGTCCCTGTCTTTGTGGAGCTTATCTTTAGAGTGAGAGGACACAGTCAATAAGAAAAGACAAGACAGCTTCAGATGGTGAATGAAATAGAAAGACTGATAGAAAACAAAAAGGGAGAGGGTATATCTGGGGAAGCCTCTCTGCGGAAGGGTGTTTGAGCTGAGACCCGAGAATGAGGATCTGCTGTGGGTGGATCTTGCACAGAGTGTTCCTTTATTAAGGGAACATCAAGGCCCATCTCACTTGCTGAGAAGCCCATGTTTGGTTGGCTGATACTGAGAGCAGCTGGGTGTCCAGATTCCCAGGCCAGTTTTCTATTCTCTAAACCATGTTACTAGTGGGTGCTCACAGGTATAAGAATGCGGGCTATTTTTTTCTCTGCTGATTCCCTCACTTTATGTAGGGCTTTCTCTGGCAAAGAGAATAACACAAACGGTGTAGCTGGTTTCAAGTCACTGCCTTTCCTCAGTCACCCCTGTTTTAAGCTAAGCCTCTAACACCTGTGTTGTGATCTGGGTCTGCAATGTTTACTGAAGCCAAAATTAGGACACAATCATCCCTCTTAATTACTAATAATAGACATTGTGACCTTTAATCTTCAGACACAGACCTCACTCTGGGAACTTATAATAGGACTGATGTAATAAGCATTTAAGAATGGAAACCTGTGTTTTGGATTGGAAGAATCAATATTGTTAAAATGACCATAGTACCCAAGGCAACCTACAGATCCAATGCAATCTCTATCAGATTACCAAAGGCATTTTTCACAGAACTAGGACAAAACATTTTTAATTTGTATGGATGCACAAAAGACCTCAAGTAGCCAAAACAATCTGGAGAAAGAAGAACAGAGCTGGAGGAATCATGCTCTCTGGCTTCAGACTATGCTACAAAGCTACAGTCATCAAAACAGCATGGTACTGTCACAAAAACAGACACACAGACCAATGGACCAGGACAGGAAGCACAGAAATAAACACATGCAGTTATGGTTGATTAATCTACAACAAAGGTGTTAGGAATATACATTGGAGAAAAGACAGTCTCTTCAATAACTGGCTTAATTTCCAATGTATACAAATAGCTCAAATTTAAAAAAAGCAACACAATGAAAAATGGACAGAAGCTCTAAATAGACATCTCTCCAAAAGAGACATACAGATGGTCAACAGGCATATGAAAAGATGGTAAACATCATTAACCAGAGAAATGCAAATCAAAACTATAATGAAGTATCACCTCACACTGGTCAGAATGGCCATCATAAAAAACTCTACAAATAATAAATGCTGGAGAGGATGAGGAGAAAAGGGAACCCTCCTACACTGTTGGTGGGAATATAAATTGGTACAGTCACTAGAGAAAACAGTATGGAGTTTCCTTAAAAAACTAAAAATAGAGTTGCCATAGGATCCCCCAACCCCACTCCTAGGCATATATCCAGAGAAAACCACAATTCAAAATGATACATGCACCCCAATATTCATGGAAGCACTATTTGCAATAGCCAAGACATGGAAGCAACCTAAATGTCCATTTACAGAGGAACGGATAAAGAAGATGCGGTAACCTATATACAGTGCAATGTTACTCAACCCTAGAGAGGAATCAAATAATGCCATTCGCAGCATTAAGGGTGGATCTAGAGATTATCATACAAACTGAAGTCAGACACAGAGACAAATATCATGTGATATCACTTATGTGGAACCTTAAAAATGATACAAACAAAGCTATTTACAAAACAGAAATAGGCTCACAGACATAGAAAATAAACATGGCTACCAAAGGGGAAGGGGGGAGGGATAAATTAGGAGCTTGGGATTAATAGATATACACTTACTATATATAAAATAGATAAACAACAAGGATCTATTGTATAACACAGGGAACTATATTCAATATTTTATACTTCCTATAATGGAAAAGAATCTGAAAGAATATATATATATATATATGAATCATTATAATGACTATATATACATATATATGAATATATATGAATCATTTTGCCATACACCCCAAATTCACACAACATTGTAAACCAGCTTTGCTTCAGTTTCAAAAAGGGGGAAAGAAAGCATGAAGGAAAGGACAGCTGTGAATTTGTGAACAGACCAGGTTCCTGGTTTGGACTGATGGTGCTAATCAAGAAGAACATGGAATGGGAAAACTGCCATTACAAATCAAAAACCAGGAGAAAGGGAAGCAGGTTTCAGATAGGAACATGATCTGCCAGATATTAAGAGGTATCTTTCTCAACGTCACACCTCATTGGTGCGCTTTTAGAAGAGCTCCTCCTAAAGGGAATTTTTGGTGTTGTGGTTCCTGTTGGGCTGCACCCCACAGGCCTGAAAGACTTGCAGTTGCCAGACCAAAGACTCTGCAGACAGTGACTGAGACCCCAGTGGTTCATTGGACGAGGGTATCTTATGCATCTGAAGCAGAAGGGTCCTCAAATGACACCCTGCCGGGTAGAGGAAGCAGGACAAGGCAGTCGTCTTGGGTACTCTGGGGAGAGGAACGCTACCATTTAGAGGGGAAACTGATGTCTGGTTGGCTCATCAGTTACCAGGGAACCAGCAACGCACAGCCTCACAGGTTAATGACCATCGCTAGGGCAGACGTTTCCCTTATTAAATAAGCAGGTGGAACCATTCAAGCCTAGGGATTAGAACAATCACCAGTCAGGGCAGGAGGCAAGCACACTGATGTGAGTAGGTGAAAGTGAAGCGCCTCACGCCTGATGGAATGTAAAGTGGCTGATTGAGCAGAGGAGGAACAGAGAGCAACAAACAGCCGTCTTTGGTGTCCTGACCATTCAGCCCATCTCCATCCTTTTCCTGTTTACACACCCATTTAGCCCTGGGAGTATCTGAAGTATATGACAATCACTTTCCCCACAAAATTAAAGGGTATAAGAAACAGGAGAAAATACAGGGCAACTCATAGCAAACAAAACGGGTGCTACGAATACGCTAGATTTCTAGGCTGACTCAGCTCCAGAGGCTCACTGGTCTCACGGACAAGTAGAAACAGGAGGTATGAGCAGCACACACAAAGACAAGAGGAATGCTACTATTCTGAAGGACAGAAAAATTTATCTGCTTCTGTTGGTCTCATCTTTTAGGTGTTTCTATTGCCTTTTTGTCTGTTTTTTTTTTTTTAATTGGAGTAGAGTTGTTTTACAATGTTGTGTTAGTCTCTACTGTACAATAAAGTGAATCAGCTATACATATACATATATCCCCAGCTTTTTGGATTTCCTTTCCATTTTTGTCACCACTGAGTACTGAGTAGATTTCCCTGAGCTATACAGTAGGTTCTCATTAGTTCTCTATTTTATACATAGTATCAATAGTATATGTATGTCAATTGCAATCTCTCCATTCATCACCCCCCCCCACCCCTTTACAATGGCAGAACATGGAAGCAACCTAAATGTCCATCAACAGAGCATAAAGAAGATGGGGTGCCTTTTTATCTTTTTCCTGCCTCTAGAGAGCCACAGCTCACCAGTTATCACTACCCATCTGGTGGACCCTTGGTCACATCACCAGTTAGAACATCATTCTGTCATTTTTCCTGTCTGACAAGTCCCCCACTGCATCATTTTGGCCAACTCAAGCTTAACTCCCAGCCCACTCTGGAGACACCCACAATAAATGGCTGATGGTTTCCTGTTTCTAGGAACAGAGGGTTACTATCTCAGGAGGATGAGGATTTAGGGTTGTTTTTCCAGGGAATTGTAAGATACCCAGGTTAAGAGCTGAGGTGAAGAGTTTTGTGGGGAAAATTGTCTCTCTGAAGCTAACCAGCCTGTATGGGATTAAAACCGCTCCTGAGACTTCATTAGGCCTGGGATCGTCCCTGATGACACAGGATATAACTGACGATGTGAAATCAACTATTCAAATGAGGAGATGTGCATGTATTTCCAAGCCCAGGACTTGTGAACTAGCTAGAACTTTAATAATATAAGCTGTGACCATCTGCACTGTTACTACACATTGACTGACTACACTAAGTAGGAAAAAGGCATTAATTAAATCTATTAGATATTTCATGGAAGGGTAAGACTTTTGCAGAGGAATATCATACATTTCTCTGACAACTTCCATAGCTCTCTTATTCTTAGCGATTTTTACCCAGCCTGGGTCAAAGGCAATGAAATAAGAGGTCACACACTTCTGTTTTCTGGGGACCCTTTTCCTTTCACAGAATCATTGTGTTGCTAAGTCACCCATTGGCATGAGACTGAAAATGTATTAGGTTTTCATGTGATTTTTTTTCTCCACACAGACTCCAGAGGCCGACTCTCTCTCTATCTCTGACTCAGGCAGGCCTCATCTGATAAGCAGGCACAATAGAGCTGCCTGAGCAGAAATTGCAAACAAGGGCCTGAGTGATCTTAGATAACGGCCCTGGCAGGGCAGAGTTCTGGGGCCAGGTGCCTCTTCTAGAGCAGTGCTGAGGGTGTCCTAAAAGATCCCTGGCCTCAAAGTTCTCCCACTGGTCTTCTCTAGAGCTCAGAATCTTTTATATATATTACTGCTTTTGTGTGTGTTATTCAAATAATATATGTTCCTTGTAGACAGTAGAAAACAAAAGCCAAAGTATAAAATTCAAGTAGCCCATAATTCTAACCTTTGACTGTAAACATTTTTGTTGCTATGTATTCTTCTGGACTCTTCTGTATGCATGCCACATGTGCTGTACGTGTGAGTATGTGCATATGTGCACACTTTTTTTCTGGTGTTTTTTAAAAATTTTATTTTATTATAGTTCATTTACAATGTTGTATTAATATCTGCTGTACAGCAGTGATTCAGTTACATATATATATATACTATGTGCATAGACATATAATATGTTCTTTATCATATTTTTTTCCACAGTGGTATATCACAAGATACTAAATATAGTTCCCCATGTGTGTACATTTTTTAATGTCAGTCTGCAACACTTGTTGTATGAAGTTATTTTTTCTCTGTTAATTCCTTATTATAGACTCTTTTTAATTTTACATGTTCTTCTATGTCATTGTAATGGATGCACGGTAATTCATTATATAGAGAATTTGTATAGAGAGGTTCAATTAAACCTCTCTATGTGGGATATTTAGAGTTTCCAATTTTTTACAAGTCTTTCATTAACATTTCTCAAGTGAAAGCTTTGCACAGAGATGTATCTGTGTTTATCTAGGTGTTTATCTTTTGGAACATCCCTCTGGGTCCAGGCCACCTTGGATGTCTTAGTCCATTTGGGCTGCTGTAACAAGCATTACAATCTTGGTGGCTTGTAAACAACAGAAATGTATTTCTCACAGTTCCAGAGGCCAGAAATCCCAGATCAGGGTGGCGGCATGGTAGTTCTCATGCAGGCCCATTTCCAGGTTGCAGAATGCCAACTTCTTGTATTCTCACATGACGGAGAAGAGAGGGCAGTAAGCTCTCTTGAGACTATTACAAGAACACTAATCTCATTCATGAGTCCTCTGCCCTCATGACCTCATCTAATCCTCATTATTTCCCCAAGGCTCCACCTCCTAATATCATATTGCAGGGTAGAGTTTCACCATATGAATTTGGGGGGGATACATTCAGCTTATAACTTTGGATAATCGATGACTAGAGACAGATTCATAGAATCATAGATTCTCTTCAAGAGGAAACTTAGTCATCCTCTGTTTGCTGTAATAATAATAAAACCTAATTCAGTTTTCCTTCTCTTTTCTATGCCCATCAATCTGGTAATGATTGAACAGCTCTGGAGATGGGTACTCACGATGTGTATATAGTTTCTTATAACCCACAAAGGGTTTCACATACATTATTTTACTTTAACCCCAGAATAACTTATGGAATAGAACTGATATTTTTATTATTTTTTTTCAGATGCTATGGCTGAGCTCAGAGGTGATAAGCGACTCCTCTGATTTATGCTGCTGGTACCTAGTGGAGTCTTGGTCTCTGAATTCAAACAGGTGTGTGAGCAGGGTGCGGTGGTGGTGCTGGTGTAAGGGGGTGAGGGGTAGAGGTTTTCTGCCTCAAGACCAGTCCATCTATTCAGTGTTTTTTGCTGAATCCAAGCCATTCTTGCATCAGATCCACCACTCTTGCTCTGATTTTTCACTTGTGTCTAGATAGAGTGAAGCTACTCTTTGGTTCACCAGCTAGTCTTTCCTGAAGGTCTCTGAGGAGGTAAGGTAAGTTTTGAACTGGGGGAGAGGCGATATGAATGGAGGCCAAGGGGTCCAGAGCAGGAAGAAATAGCCTCGTGGGGCTGTTTGGGAGTGAGGTGACGTTCTAGGCAGCAGGAGGAGAGAAATGAGAGTGAAGTGCCTCCTGAAGTACACCTGGTCCTGCAATTGTTCCTGCTGGATTGGAGCCAGGGCTGTTTCTGACTCTGGGCCAGCCATGGATCACTGTGATAAGTGTACTTACTTTAATTTCACCCTATCATATTCTTCTCATTAGAGGATCAAGAAAACGAGCACACAGAGATAGATCACTGTGGAGAGAAATCAACCTAGATGTGTTTATATTTTTCCTTTTATTTTGAATGTTTTGCTTGACTTCTCTTCATTTGAAATTGCTTCTCTGGTATCGCAGAGAGATTTGCCTGACGATCTCAGCCAGAAAGTGATCACAGAAGCAGTATTCTTTAGGGCACTGAGCATTTGCTCTGAGGAGGAGCACGCTGCTGCTCGAGGGCAAAGCCAACAGCAGCCTATGGGCTGAGAAACGCAGAGCCCTTGGCTTGAAGGACGCGTGGAGAGAGCGCCCCCTTATGGAATTCCGCTCATTGTCTAATCTGCCTGGCAACAGGCTCTCTTACAGAGCTTTTAACCAATGGTTATTTTCTTTCCGTTAATTTTGTGTTGGAGGGTATTCTTAGAAGATTCTGAGCACAATTTCTGGCTCCTTTTAATAGTCACCCAAAATGGATCATTTCAAATCAATGTGCAGTTCAAAAGACTACACTGTTTTGTTTTCTTAGAGAGCCAGATTAACTGTAAATTGTCTCCCAAACTAGGGTGTTGGATAATTATTATTATTATTAATTATTATTTTTGGATATTATTGTGGTGCAAAGCCTTTAAAAAATATGCTCTTGCAATTAGATTATTTCTTAAAAACTACCTTTCCCACGTGGGTAGGAATTAAGCAAAGCCCAGGTCTACTGGGGCTATTTTCAGTCCTGATTAATGACTAGGCCAAGATAATTCCAAGTTCAGCTGCTTATGTTGAGGAGACATGACAGCTGGGCTCTCAGGGCATCCTCGGGTCAAAGCCGACATTGTAACAAAATGGTGCCCTCCCCAACTCTCAGCAGAGTGCAGGGGTGGCACTTTCTGTTACACTGGTATGAGCTCTGCCAGCCTGGAGTTAGTGAACAGAGGAGAATCTGCTGATTCAGGGGCCTGCAGACATGGCTGATCTCACTGCAGTGAAAACAGGTCACTAATGACACATGGCTATAAGCCAAAAGACAAGAAAAAAAACAAAAATGCGGCCAAGCGCTCTGAACTGGCTGCCAGTGGCAAGATCCATTTTACTAGAACTCCAGCAAGAAAGCAATCTGCTTGAATTTGTTTAGAACTACGACAGGGTTGCAGAACTCAAGCTTGGATGGTGCTCTCTCTCTCCCTTGCCTTTATTTTCTTAAGCTTTCAAGTTGTTTATTGTTTCAGTTTATCCCATGTCCATTCCCACGCACTGAAATAACTCTGGGCCTGTTTCTTTTATGAACAGCCAAGCTGATCTGATTCCCCCTCCCCACCCCAAGTGGTAGGGAGCAGAATGGAGACAAGGATGATGTTTTCCTCTCTGATTCCATATATGCTAGTGCTGAAATGATTCTGGCCAGTCTAGTCCATGCCACACTGATCTTCACGAAACCATCCATCTCTGTGATTTTAGGGAGAAACGTCCCCCTACGTGGTATTGCCATTACATAATAAAATAGTATTTTACTTCATTTTGGTTGGTGTCATGCCAGATTGGTGTTTCCTGTTACTCTCAGTAGTTGCTTGAGAAGAGAAGGCAAGTTGTGGAGAAGAAGGCTGGGAATTGCTTGGTGTGATTCAGTGTAGAGCTCTGACCAGAGGACCTAACAGGTCCCAGATTGCTGACTCCACCTCCTGAGTTTTGATTCAGACGATCAGGAAGAGGGGCCCAAGACTGTGCATTTCTAAGCAGATTGCAGGTGACCACATTCGGAGAGGCAGGTCAACAGTGGCTTCAGGACTGCCCCCACCTGAGTGATTTCCATATCTCTTCATTAGACAATGAGAAACCCACTGATCAGATGAAGGGACCTATAAAGTAAAATTTGATGGATATGGGAGATAAGTATTGCAGTGGCAGGGGGTAGGGAGTACAGCTATATATTAAAGAATAAATGACTGTAACATTTATCTGAAAACAACACAGAGATCTCTCAGTGACTCTCAGGAGAAAACAAGGAAGAGTTCTGGAGATAATGCTCATAGGTAGAGATGTTAACATAACTTTTAAGATTTTAGTTCAGAGAACTGAACGTAACTTTAAAATATATTATTTTAAGTATCGCCCAAACTTTTTACGTGAGGCTTGTAAGTAGAACACTCCACCAAAGTTCTGCCCTCTAGGGACAGATTTCCAGAAGGTGTAAAGCTTTCCACTATTCATATATTCCATTCAAAACTTTATAAGGCTCTCAGAACCAGATGAAAATACTCCCAAGGAAAAGCGTCTTTGTAGAGAACATTCCAGTACCTGTTTTATAGGGTTGGCCAAAAGTTTGAGTTTTTTCACAAGATGTCACAAAAAACCTGGATGAACTTTTTGGCCAACCCAATAATAATACACCATCAAGTAGTTGTGGTGTATTGATAAAATTTGTGCCAACCTCAGTGCCACATTCAAAATCACCTAGAGGAGCTTCTTGTCTAGTCCAATAGAAGGCCCTGGGTTTCTTTCCTTACCTGTCGCCTATTCTGAGCTTCTCTTTATTTTCTCTGGCTGGAGGAGTTACATCTGCCAGATGCTTCAGAGGTGAGAACCACAAGGGGCGCCATCTTGGAAAGTCCCAAGCTGTCTGGCATGATGGATACTGTATCTCTCTGGACCCTGGGAGTCTCATATGACTCAGACTCCTTCAAGGGAAGTGGCTTCCTATCAGTGACGCTGCAAGAGGGGACATCTGTCCTGAAAATAGAATCAGCCAAATTGGCCACTGCCACTGCTGTCATAGCTTGCTTGGCATTAGTGGGCTCAGACATGAGAGGTTTTTGCCATTCACCTCTGAAACTCATGGCTGCACCTCCTAGAACTTGTATCTTACCGACTAACTTAGAGCCAAAAGTTCTGACTTGCACACAAGATGTTGGATCTCATGAGTTTGAACTTCTGCCTGCAGAATTTAGCTATGTATGTGGCACTTTGCTGATGTGGCCTCAGAGCTGTGGCTCTGGGGCCCTCCATACAGAAATGTGTTTACACTAAAGGATTTAAACCAGATGAAATCAGCTGATGCCAGCACAAGAACCTGGCTGAAACAGGTGACTAAGGCCTTGACCATCTGCTTCAGGTCTTCCCTTACCAGTTTTCAAAGGGAGAGCCCTGGATGCTTTTGTACAGGGAATGCCTCTTTTGGCTTCTCTTCTTTTTAGTTCTTGCCTGATATCCCTGAGTCTGGTTAGAGAAGGGATTGGCCTTAACGCCATGGTTATCCTGAAATCGCCTATAATTATCCACTAAGGATACAGGCTTCCCCGGTAGCTCAGAAGGTAAAGAGTTTGCCTGCAATGCAGGAGACCCGGCTTGAATCCCTGGGTCAGGATGATCCTCTGGAGGAGGAAATGGCAACCTACTCCAGTATTCTTGTCTGGAAAATTCCAAGGAAGGAGTAGTCTGGTGGGCTACAGTCCATGGGGTTGCAAAGAGTCAGATACAACTGAGCCACTAACACATGGATACAGACTGATCTCTAAGATTTGTGGGAAATGGCCAACAAATGCCAGGAAAGACCTATTCAGGATCTGTCCATACCCTGTTACGATGCTAAACATTGAGTGGAACCTGTATTTGAAAATGAACAAGGTCAATCCTGATTCTCCAAGGCAGCTTTGAACTTTGAGGATCAGAATTCATGTGCCTCTGAGGTCTTATAAAGTACAATTTTATTATTAAAAAAATTAGTACCTCCAGATATTTCATATCAGCCACCGTCCTTCCCATCAACTACCAGGTAGTGTCAGGAGCCTCCAAGATCCCTTGTGAACACTATCAAAATCGCAGTGAAATTATCTTCTTGTCTTTGCATCTGATACCATCGGCTCCTGAAAATCAGCCCTGAAAACTACTGCCTCTGGTCAGCAGTGTTAGACATTCAGAACCTGGGTTCTGGGTTCAGGTTTCCTTTGGTGTCTGTTTAGAAAGCAATAGCCCACCCAAATCTAAATTTTTATCTGGTTGTTTGTGCTTCACAGTGCACTTGCTATGAGGCTCAGAGATAGTCACTACCATCTCTTGATACGTGTAGACTTTCCCTATGTGGTCGGGGGTTCTGTATCTCTATTCAAGATGGCTCATGGCCCATAAACAACGCACATCATGCTCATGAAGGGCACACACTAGGCTTCTAGCTACTAATGTCCTTCTTAGACTCACCTGTATCTCCTAAGGAAACTTTCCATCCTCTGAGAAGCCTATTTGAGATACTCTGAAGAGAAGAAAGGGGATGAGCCAGTGCTTGAATATTTTCTCTTTCTCTCTGTGTCGCTATCTACACGTGGTGTATGCATGAGAACAATAGCCATACGAACTGCACGAATATGCTGCCTGCATATCTGGACACGCAGGGTAGGCGTGCCAGAGCTGGCCCTATGCAGCCATCTCTTTTCCAACCCCCCGGCCCACTCCAACTCCTTCCCTGACTAAGGGAATGCCTTGGAGATGCCACTGGAGCTGCGGAATCTAAAACCAGGATGATGGCACAGATGCTGGTTCTCAAGTGGCATTAAAGACTCCCTGACTAGCAACACCAGGCTTCAAGATTCTTCTCTCCTGGCAGCTTCTCCAGCTGGACCTTTCCAGATCCTATGGATGAGGGCTAGAAGTTTGCTCTGGCAAGAGCCTGCTCCTGCAAGGCTGGAAGCCATGAAAATCCTTGACTAATTCATTGCTTCCCAACTTTTTCCAAGGGGCCTCTACTCCTGCAGTACTGAAGAGGGGGTGTTCCCTTTCTCTCCATAGCAATAGGACATAATGGGGTGGTCTTCTTTTTCTTTCTTTACACACCCCAACACTGGGGCTTCCCTGGTGGCTCAGTGGTAAAGAATCTCCCTGCAACTCAGGAGACACGGGTTCAATCCCTGGGTTGGGAAAATGCCCTGAAGAAGGAAATGGTAACCCACTCCAGTATTCTTGCCTGGGAAATCCCATAGAGACAGAAGCCTGGTGGGCTATAGTCCATGGGGTCACAAAAGAGGTACAACTTAGTGACTAAACACCACCACCCCAATGTTAGCAGTGAGCTTCTCAACACTTCGCTGGTGCCATCAGCACTGTGTGCTCCAAAGCATATAGGTTGGGTGTGGGGTGAATCCTCTTCTACCTGGCCATTATACCCTAGTGGGGCCTTGTAGTTCCTGTATGCTCTCATCCTTCTTTTCATGTTTGGTTACACTAATTGAAAGAAATAAGGAGGCTGTCTCAGGCATGTCAGGCAGAATTCCTGCCATGGCTGATTCCTTAGAAATTAAGGGCCTCTTTCTATATATACATACATATTTTTTCCTCTCTCTCTCTCTGCTACCTTTTTTTCTATTGCTTTCTATAACACAAGTTATCAGATTAAAAAAAAATTTCCCAGTTTCCGTTTATAAGCGTAAGAGTCCCCTTCCCTCCATATCTGGTAGAAGTTTGACCTGCACAGTCTTATGGCCACTGGTGCTCCCCAAGACAGCCTGCAGAGTCTTCACCATTCTGCCCCAACAGGCCCTCAGTAACCTCAAATACCAGGTGCTGGAGGCTTTCTACCAGCTTCTCCTCTCCACATCTGGCTTCTGGCTTTTTCCCTTTGTACAGTATCTCAGAGGTATATTCCAGCCCTGATCAAGCCCTCCTCTCTTCCCCAGGCCTTCATCTCCTGCCCCAGTAGTTGCTTCCTGGAATAGTTTCAGCTTGTAGTTACAAATAGCTTTAGCAAATGAACAGCCTGCTTCTTCAGTTGGTGGTTCTAATGTATGAACCTAGTTTTCAAAACATATTACATCCAGAAGAGTCAATGTATACATGTATAGCTATAGCTTGATGACTATTCCTATGTAACCAGCACCCAGATGAAAAAGATATTATCAGAAGCCCAAAGCATAGCTTACCTTCCTTTCTAATCATGGCAGACTTCAGCAGCATGGATTAGCTTTACCTGTTTATTGTCTCATACAGATGAAAGCAGACACACAGTACTCCTTTGTGCCTGACTTTTGCTCAGCATTATGTTTGTGTAATTCATCCCTATCATTGTACAGGCTTGGAGATTTTGCATTTCCTGTGCTGGGTAATATTCCACCACGTGAAAATGCCATTTTTCTTTTTTTTTTTTTTAAACTTTTTACTTTATATTGGAGTATAACTGATTAATAATGTGGTGATAGTTTCAGGTGGACATTAAAGGGACTCAGCCATAAATATACCATATTTTAAAAACTCCACTTTACTATTTTGCTCCATTTTTTTTTATTCCAGGGTTTGGCCCAAAAGCGGTGCTGTAATGGCACTGTTGTTGTGTTACCTGATTTTTTGTTGGCCCCGTATAGTCATTTCTGTTGGGTCTACATGGGTGTGGAAACGCTGAGTCACATGGTCTGCATTTGCTACGGGTTGCCCAGCAGTTTTTCAAAGTATGAGAGCTCCTTCCTCCCCATCCCGGCCCCACTCAGCATGTTCTGTATTTCCATTTTAACCATCCTGCTGGGTGCGTGCTGGTGTTTCCCTGTGCTTTTAACCCGTGTTTCCTTCTGCTTGGTTCTGTGGCAGCCTCATGCTTGAAGTCAGGGCATTGCATGAAAGAAATCGCTGCAGACAAAATCTCACTGGCTCTTTCAAGAGATGCAGCCTTTTCTCCTCACTTTAGAAATGACTTGTTTGCAGAGACTCGTTTGAAAATCCAGAGTCCCTCAGGCAATTGCTTTGTGAGGAATCGTGCTGTTGTTCACAGGTCTAGACACATCCCAAAGTCTCAGGCGAGTGATGCTGTCTGGCTGGGCCACTCACTTGTTTGATCATTTGCAGACAACTGCAGAGTCCTTAGATACTTACTGGGCACTGTTCTAGGTGCTGGAACGAAATAATATAGACTCTTAGGAAATTCATGGTCTAAGGCGGGGAGACAGACAATAGATAAAAAGTAGAACAGCTTGTCAGACAACAACTGGTGCTATGCAGAAAAATAAAGCAGAGATGGGGTAGGGAGGGCTAGCACAACCTCAAGTAGAACAGTCAGGGATGGTCTCACCAACAAGTTGACATTTGAGCCAAGGCCTTAAACTGACCTGGGAACAAGCCATGTGGGCATCGGGGGAAGAACAATCCAGAGGATCAGCAGGTACAAATGGCCCATGGGGGAACCACGTTTGAGGAACAGCAAAGAGGCTGTTGGGAACAGGAGGTAATGGGGTGCAGAGAGGAGAGGGTTGTGAGCACTCCAGTTTCCCTCAGCTCTGAATGAAATGTCCTCAAAGCTGCTCTGGTCCCACCTCTATGAAGCCTCTCAGTGCCACATCCTCTGAGCTCTGACCACCTGTCTCTCCTCCCACAGTCCGGGATGGGCCAAGTTAGTATTCCTCCCCCACCACAGCTTTCTATGGAAGTTGTTTGGTGGATGCATCAGAAAAGATAGCAACCAGATGGAGTTTGGGGATATTAATTTTTCTGAGATACAGTGAACACATATTCCTGAAGAACTCTGCAGGCTATAGCCACAGCTGGCCCTCAGCAGGCTGTGGGAAACAACAGGCACAATAAGAGTTAAAATGGAAAGTCTGTGATATCTATATTTCCTGTCTGCATCATAGCTAACCAGATCCCATTTTCAAAGTCCCTCATCTCAACCAAGCGTCTCCTAGGGCCACTTTAAGAGGGAATCCAACATGTGCTTTTTATTCAGGCAAACAGAGCTGTGACTTTTCTGGAAAACAATAGGAAAGAAGCATTGGTGTTAGAATAGACCGAGCAGAAAAGTCCAGAAAAAGAAAGTAATAGTATATAATAGAGGGAGCATCAATCAATGAATGGTATTGAAAAAGCCTGGCTTAACCATAGTGGAGAAGATGACTCTGCTTTATAGATAATACCAAAATTAACCTCCATAAAACACAGAAGGAAATATGGGTAACTTTTTTTTTACAACTAGATATGAAGAAAGATTTTGTCATGTGAAAAGGAACCCATTATCATCATCTGAGACTCTGTGACAAACACAATTCTAGTGCTTTATCTATGTTAAGTAATTGAATCCTCATAACAACTATGTATATTTTTTACCATTTATCCTTACCATTTTCTAGATGATAAAATTGAGACGCAGACAGGTTAAGTAGTTTTCCCAAGGTCAAACAAATGATGGTGCCAGAATTCAAACCAAATAAGTATGATTTCAGGGTCACTACTTCTAAATTACTAATTTAGAGGAAAATACTGAGAGAACGGAACACTTAATTTAAAGTGCTGTAGAAAACAATCACAGAGTAAAAGACAAAGGGGAAAAGACAATGGGGAAAAATCATACCACATATGTAACAGATAAAGCTTTACTATCCTTTGCAGAGCAATTTCTCAAATGTTCTTGCCCAGAACACCAGTGTCCTGAACGATGCTAATGGGGGTTCTGTAAAAAAAAATTTCTGATGGTCAATTAAGTTTAAGAAATGATGTGTTAAATCTGACCATGGGAAGTCTTTTTCCTCTCATCAGTACACCTATTAACATCTCAAAGGGCAATAAAATTCTCTGAAATACAGTCTAGAAAATGTTATCTTTGTATGTAATGAGTTTCTACAAGACTGGAAGGAAAATATAAATATCCCAATAGGCGAATGGGCACAAGAGAATAATTAAAAATATGTAATTATTGGCATATGAGAACATATTCAGCCTGGTTAATAGTCAGAGGAAAATAAAACAATATAAAGGCACAGATTTTTATCTCTCAAATGGGCAAAATTTTTAAAAAGTGTTTGTGAGAGCATGAGGAAATAAATGCACCTTTATGGACCTTACTGAGATAGTAAATTAGCACAAGTTTTCTGGGGGAAGGAGGAATTTGACAATATGTATCAAAGGCCTTGAAAAAATGTATATAGGAATTTATCATAAAGAAATAACTAGACAAATGGGAAAGGACATGTGTACAGGGAGTTCATTGCAACACTATTTATATTAGCAAAAATGTCTATTAATATATGTTAAAGCACACTTATACATTGTAGTACTATGCACCTCTTACAAACATTGATCTCTGTTATTCCCAAATGACAATGTCCGTAATAAATGAAGAAAAGAAATCAGATACCGTTTATAAACAAAAGAAAATAAAAAAGACTAAAGTCATAGATTTCACAGTTTTAATGGTGGTTAGTTTTCTCTAGTGATGAGACTGATTTTCTTTTTTTTTTAACTTTCTTTTTTTAAATCCCTTTCTGCATTGTCTAATTTTTTCTTACGTTGATTGCTTGTTACTTTGAACATAAAAAGGACTATTACCATTTTGAAACATGAAATGTTTATTACCCTGAAATAGTGAGTCACAGATTAGAAAAATAAGAGGATTTCATTCTTCAACAAATATTAAGTTCTTTATTATGCTAGTGAACTCAGCCTCAGTCTAATAAGCTAAAGTCAAAGTGAGGGTGAGGAGAATTCATGAAGAAGAAGAAAAAGGAGCTTAAAAAAACCTGAAGCCTGTGGAAATAATACATCTTCATAAAGGGATATAGAGAAAAGAAAATTAATCTTCACTTGGTGTAATTGCCACACTGAATCACTGGCTCTCAGAGGAGAACCCAGACAGCTAACAATCGTTCTTGTACCAGGTAGAGAAGCAAGCGGATGTCAAACAGGCTTGGCAAATGGGGCAGCAGAGCCACCCTCCAGCTATTTCTGAAGGGAATCTCAGCTCCTTGTTCCTGAATCTGTGGGACAGGATCTGGGCCAACTCCTTCCCTTTTCTGACTAACCCAAAATGAACTCCGTATGTGAAATCTGGACCAGTGCCAGCATACCCAGTGCTCAAGGTTGTCAGACAGCTGTTGGCAGCTCGCACTAATTTTCTTTTCTCTTGAATAGAGCAGAAATATGTTGCTTTACATATACAGGGTAAAAATGGATTGAGGGAGCTAATTTGCAAATATTCCAATCCTCCCACAATTAGCCTTGAGACCCAGTCGGTTTATTTACATTTCCTTCTGTGGCACTAAACTGTGGAGATGCGGAGGGGTCACAAGGAGAATGGCCCTTTTTATTTCTGATCTGTAAAGGGGATTCTCCAGCAAATTCTCCTAGAAAGGATAGGACTTGAATGTTAATAAAGGAACTGTCTCTCTTGCTACTCTCTTCCCATTGACAAAGCTCTCCAAAAGCTTACTGCCCTTTGGGGTTCCTGAATGGGGTGCTTGGGGAGAGGTGCCTGACCTCTATGGCCCAAAAGGGAGCCTAAGACCTAAGGTCTTTGACTGGTTCCTTTAAAATCATTTTTGATTCTTATTCTTTCATTTGAGTGACCAAGGGAGACCCTTCCTTGTACAAATTTAGAAAAGTTAGCATAATAGCCAACTTAGGAGTTGGGTCTTAAAATATCCAGGTAAGTCAAATTTTATTTTGCTTAGCAGGAAAGCTTTCAAGTTCCAATTAAAAATGTTGTTTCCTAGGTTTATCTAAAATAGAATCTATCATAAAAGCTAGATATATTTTAGGAAGTAGAAGATTTGAGGAAATGTATTATCCCTACTGTCTATCATCTATAATTTCCTATTAAAGGTGGCGTGGTCCAGTGTTTAAGGTCAGAAGCACTAAAGTCTGTTTCTTCATTTATAATAAAGATGAAACAAAATAATGTTTTGAAAGTATGCAGCATTGGCTGGGCACAGACTAATGAAAAGAAACCACCCATAAATACCACCAGCACCCCTGGGTCACAGTCCACTAAGCAAGCATCCCACAGGATCCTCAGCTATTTAGAAAGGCTCGCATCAGAAATTGTAAAAAATTGCTTCAAAAGATCCTTGTACTCTGTTTGTGGAAATGTAAACTGGTGCAGCCACTGTGGAAAACACTATGGAGATCCCTCAAAAAACTGAAAATAGAACTACCCTGTAATCCAGCATTTCCACTCCTGGGTATATGTCCCCCCCAAAGCAAGAACACTAAAAAAGTATACATGCAACCCAGCATTCATAATAGCAGTATTTACAATAGCCAAGATATGGAAGCAACTTAAGTGTTCATCAACAGGTGACTAGATAAAGAAGATATGGTACATATATGTAATGAAATGTTACTCCTCCAAAAAAAAGAAAAGAAATTCTGTTACTTGCAGCAACAAATAGTGAAATAAGTCAAAGACAAATACTGTATGATATCACTTATATACAGAATCTAAAAAGTAATAGTAATGAGTGTATATGCAAAGCAGAAACAGACCAGCAGATACAGAAAACAAACTAGTGGTTACCAAAGCGGGCAGGGGTGGGGAGGGGCAGGTTAGGGATATAGGATTAAGCACTACAAACACTACATATGAAATAGAGAAGCAACATGGATATATTGTATAGTGCAGGGAATTATTGTCATTACCTCGTAATAACTTTTAATGGAATATAATCTGTAAAAATACTGAATCCCTAAATTGTACTCCTGAAACTGATACAATATCATAAATCAACTATACTTCAATTTAAAAAATACACTGTCCTTCCAGAAACACCACTGTTTACTGTGTTACAGGGTAAATGCCTCTACCCCCAGCCCCAGCCCCACCCACAGACTCCAGCTGAGTCTTTCCTCCCATATAACCACGCTCTGAGGGTCAAGATTGGACCCTTTTCTTAGTGTTGGACCATTGATGAAAGGCAATTCAATGGGCTCGGCAATTTCTTAGGTCACCAGAGGGTCATCTGGGGTGATGTATGGGCACATGACATGGGAGGCTCCTGCCCAGCTGTGGACGGAAAAACCAGTGAGGGGAACAGGGATGAGTGCTGTTGACAGGAGCTGGTCAGGCCCCCAGGCCTCCTGGTACTGCATGTCTTCATTTTAGCATTAACTCTCTGATACGCCTTGAGTGGAAAGAAACATTCTGAAAAATAACCTTTCCTGACTCTCAGATTTCCAGTCATAACAACTCTTAATTCTTCTGCAGGCAAATAGATGCTTCTGCCTACTAGAGGAAAGGTCAGGAAAGGCTGAACAGAAAGAAAAACACAATGATTTATATTTTAAGATCTTATCTTCCACCTTTGCAATGAAAGCCTCTCTTAACTGTTGTGGAGTTGTTGGAAATGAAAGGAAAATGGAGGTAATGGGGGGGGGGTGTTGCCTCTCAGGGGATTTCTCTGGATCGAGGGTGTTAACTTAGGAAGCCCAGAGTTCCTGCCAGGCACTGAGAGTTGGGGGAGTTGGGGAGGGGTGGTTACTAGAGCACTCTTGCTTTCCCCATGCGTTCAGTGTTCCCAGAACAATTTCGTGCTCAACACTGTTGCCTCGCATCTCCTCCCTGAAGCCTGTCCCGCCCCTCCACCGCGCCAACGCCAATTCTGGAAGAATTAGAAAATCCTGATGGCTGAGACAGGAGCTGTCGTAAGCAAGAACAAGTGTGTTAGGTAACTCCACAGTCATCTCCTTCTAGAAGCAGAGTGAGCACACTGAGCCGTGGTTAAGACCTGCTCAACTTAAAGATGGGCCTGCCCCTAGTTTCTCTCTCTGAGTCACATATTAAAGTGGAATTTTCCAGGAAGGTTTGATCTAATATGGCTACTTCTCTTAGGTCAACAAGTTCTCTTTATGCAGCAGGAAAATCCCACCTGGTGACCATTTGTGGGCAGCCTCTGCCCACTCCACCAACTGTCAGATCTAAATTAGGGAGAGGAATAAGCCTCTTCCGTGAAAAAGATCCCTGCTTATGGTGTGACCCTTCACAGTGTGACGAGACTCACACAAGAGTCACAGGCTTATTGACAGAGTATATGTAGGGATTGGGGTTTTCTATTTTTATTAAATAATATTATTTCTATTTTTATTAAATAATATTATTTCTATTTTTATTAAATAATAATATTTCTATTTTTATTAAATAATATTACTACAAAAGGAATTTGGGAACATAATTTCTCTAAACAGTTCCCTTAACATCTTTATGCCTCAGTTTACTCACCTAAGAAATGACAGAATTATTTAATTTTTTAATATCTATTCTAACATTAACACTAATTCTTTTTAGAAATATACATACTACCATGTATAAAATAGATAGCTCAGGTCTCTACTCTGTGATGACCTAGATGGGTGGGATGTGGGTGGGAGAGAGGCTCAAAAGGGAAGAGATATATGTATTCATGTAGCTAATTCACTTTATTGTACAGTAGAAACTAATACAATATTGTAAAGCAATTATACTCCAATATTGTGAAACAATTATACTCCAATATTGTAAAGCAATTATACTCCAATACTGTAAAGCAATTATACTCCAATAATAAAATTTAAAAAGAAATATTCACAATTAGTTTAAAACCCTTATATTGGGTTTACAGATAAAATTTTTCCATTAAAAAATTTGAGAAGCTCCAGCTGCCAAAGTTTCAGCTAAAAGTATTTATTTCTTGTTTTCCAGGTAAAGGTGAGTGTATTTTGTTAAAGGTTAGACCTATTTGAACATCTTTTTAAATGTCTGGCAATTTCGATATTTCTGTACAAGTAAATTTGAGAAAGTTCAATTCCTAAGAAGCTATCATTGGGATGAAATACTAAGTGAGACTTGAATGTTGGAACGTAGTAAGGATGACAGGCGTGAATGTGGGATAAAGACTCATTACTTAGGGACAGTAGCAGGCTTCGAGAGGGAACACTGGGGCAGGAGTAAGACATGCAAGACTATGAAAACCTTTGAGTAACTAGGACTTTCCAAACCCTGGGGAGTATGAGAGCCCTGCCCTGCAATGGCAGCCTCCTGTTCATTTCCCAACCACTCCTTTAGGGTTATTTCTGAAGACAGGCAATCCCTGTGGTTGGAGTAGGAATGAGAGGGAGTGGGGAACGGATACTTTGGTGTCTTTGAAGTGAATATTTTAAAAGTTTCTGAAAGGGAGGTCATTATTTATTTTGCTTAGCTTGTTCTTTTCCAGCCAAATTACCAAGAGAATCTACTGCCCAGTTTCTTCAAGTCAGTCGGAGTCAAAGAACAGATTAGAGAATTCAGTATGGAGGGTTATTGGCCCCTCCACCTGCTGTATACTGGTGAGTCTTGGGTGGGCCCTATCTGAATGTATCAGTCAGAGGGCAGTCTGTATTTAGAGTCACAGGCATTGCAAGCTGTAACATCAGTGGACCCTGGAGGCAGACATCTCTGCTCATAGGTCTGGTGGTGTTGAAGTGGCCCAACTGTTCCAGTCACCCATCTCTGAGACTTTTGGGTGCCAGAGAGTCTGAAGTGGGTTTTCTTCCATCTTTGTCTGCATATAAACACTTCTTTCCTCATCCTGGGCTCCCCTACAGAAGAATCGTAACTGATGTCCACTCTCACCTTCTGCTCACCTTCATTTCAGACCCACAAAAATAATTTATGTATTCCA
Source organism: Ovis canadensis (assembly GCF_042477335.2). Lineage (NCBI taxonomy): Eukaryota > Metazoa > Chordata > Mammalia > Artiodactyla > Bovidae > Ovis > Ovis canadensis. The sequence goes on along the minus strand of NC_091247.1, from coordinate 158,128,579 downwards.
TCCTAGAGTTTGCCTTGTAATTTAGCTTCATTGTGAAATTCCACTCACATTTTCTTGGAACTAGCCTTTGGCCTTTTGCTCTAAACAGCCTGTAGGACTCACTTCCTATCATCCCCAAGAAATACTTTCCTATTTGTATTGCTGAATCCAAGGTTTGTCCCACTCTATGCCTTTGATGATTGTTCTATTAATATTTGCTGAAATTAAAAGAAAGTCTTCTGGAAATTTAAAACCATATCATGGCAGCTCTTGTAGAGCTCTTCATAACTGGTAGGATATTGAAGACATTCCAGTCATCTTCATAAACACCAGGCACTTCTAGATTATATAATGTGAATTGTATTTTGCTCACAGGGAGTTTATAATCCAGCATATAACTGTTGAGAACTTAATTCCCAACAATAAGAAGGAATAAATGCTCAAACTGAGGCCTTGGGGAAGAATGGAATGGAACTTTATCTCTATACATGGTCCATATATATGAATGTCAACTGTTGAGTTTCTTAAACTAAGATTACTAAATGGAAGCAGTGAAAATTTAGTTATTTTAAAAAAATACTTATTACCAATTTAGTGAAATGGCATAGTCTTCTTTAATTAAAATTCAAGTTTCAGCATATGGATTCTGGACTAATACTTCTGTCTCTTGTGAATCCCATTCTTCCCTTAAATTTAGATTGAGTCCCATTAAAACCAATGACAATGAGCTGGTACTTTTATTTTATTCTTTCACATAGGAACCATGCATCCAAGTAACAATCTGCATAACTGAAGGCAAGTCATCCCTCCAACAAGCCCACAGCTATCTTCTTTGAGAGGGGAAGGGCTATAGCAGCCAAAGTCTTGGCTTATCTGCTGAGCATTATGTATTTATTTATTTATGACTTGAATAAGGTATATGATTTAAGCACAACTAAGCACACTGTACATGAATTTAAATAGACCAATTGTTAGAATAGGATTTTCTCGGATCAAATTTACGTTTGCTGCTCACTGGGTGTCTGGAATTACTGCTTAGGTCTGAGGATCACACACAAGCATTCACCCCAGGGCTTCTGTTCACCTTGACAAACTGTACATAATTCTGCATTCTTCCTTCTCCTGCAGACTTTTCATCACTTGGTATGGAAATCATGTAAAAAAGAAACTAACTACAGACCAAAAAAGCATAGCAAGGGTTTTTTAAAAAAAATATCAGGATGGAGAGGGGAAATTCCTGCCTTGAGTGCCAGGGTCTAAAAGTCAGAGTGAATTTTCCAAGGTCTGTTTATAGTGATTTAATCCAATCATGGGAATTTGAGACTATGTACTTGTCACAAGTGACTAAAAAATGAAAGAAAAGCAAATATTATTCTTCCCACATGGAAGACTGGAAGGTAAATCTATTTAATGCAAGAAACATACCTTCTTTTTCCCCTGAATCAAGTTAGTCACCCATCCATCTCTTCTTTCTTGACAGTTAGGTTTATCAATCTAAATTTCAGATGAGAGCCCAGGAGATACTCTCTCTGATATCTGCTAGGTGACTAGAAGAATATTAGTTGTATTCTTAATTTTTACTTGATAATCGATTTTATGTCCATGAATCTCCATGGTTTTATTTTCCTGGTGACAGTGATGGGACCATCTGATGGTTGCTGCCATTTTTTATAATGGGACATCCAGCAAGAGTCTGCAGGAGAGTATATATACAATTAGCCAGACCTCTGCAGCTGCTGCTGCTACGTCGCTTCAGTTGTGTCCGACTCTGTGCGACCCCATGGACAGCAGCCCACCGGGCTCCCTCATCCCTGGAGGGACAGGTAAATGCCACAAAACTTTCATTTTCACTTTTTGCTCCTCAAAGTAACAAGCTCTGTCTGCTTTATTCCTGCTGTTTGGAGGGGTTCTGGCCCCTCTGGGCCTGCCGTGTACAGGGGCCATGTGGGGTTGGCACCTGAGACTGAACAGAGACACAGCAAGTGGAAAGAAAGCCCAGTGTCGGCAGAAAGGGAGGTGTTTTCATCACCCATCACGTCCCTCTCGGTCTCCTTGCACTTGTGGGTGCCCTAAATGAAACTGAAGCTGCTATCTGTTATCTGTCCAAAGGGAGGCAAGAGCCACAAACAGGACCTGAAGGCTCAAAAGGGAATTTTTCTGCAGAGGTAGCAGTAATTAGAAAGAAGGAAGTTTTTGAAACGGGTCAGTTCCTTAAGGACTTCTCTTGGCAGTTTGCCTAGAAACTAGTGTTTCCTGCCCCACATCCTGCGGCAGTTCCTCCTGGGAAGTAGAAATGGAACAATGGAACACAGAGAGATACTGATCAACACGGCTGTTGTGGTGATTGGGGTCGATGCTTCATAATCATTGAGGGCGTCTACTCGGCAGTTGTTGAGGCAAGTTTGAGATCTCACTAGGACCAGAAGACCTTAGGGGGCAGATGCCAAAGAAAATTGCTACCTTGAGAAGTGGATACAAAGAGGATCACAGTGAGGAACATGGATGAGCACACGTAGGGATATAGCCCCTTACTGGGTTAGGTCTGCACAGGATAAACTGAGCCAAGTGAATCTAAATGAAAGACACCAAGCCCCAGATATATAAAATTAGAACAAAGAAAGTTATTGATTTTCCTAACTAACCAGAGATATTTCTCCACTCCAGCCATATAATTCAGAAAGGATGATGCAATTACAAAAACTGACAGGAAATTACGGCAGCAACACCAGTAGCGCCCAAACCAGGAAAGGCAGAAACTCAAAGTAATGCAGGGTTAATGTGAGAAAATCCAATCGGCACTGTCTTTCTGGGGGGCAGGGTGTGTGTGTGTCCCAAGGAGCAGCTGAAACCAAAAGACCAACAGTGCTGCCGGTGGTATCAGTCCTTAGGTGACAGTAATTCCAGTCCTCTACATGGGTGATTGTTCTGTCTTTTACAACTGTGCCAAGTATATTGTCTTACTTCTTCCTGTTTCAGAGCCCTCTGTGAGCAGCCCTTGGAAGGCAACATTACTTCCAAGCAGGGAATGGTTTCAGAGCCATTCTCCCCACAGGATTCAGAGTGGTCAGGGTGGTGTGGGAGGTGGGATCCCTTTGCAGTTTCTGCTGTGTTTTTGGTCTCAATGTATTGTTTGCAGAGTGACAAATAAGAAAGCTCTATTCAGGGTTGTCAAAATGGAAACTCCTGAATTGTGGGTCAGGTCACTAGGTTCCTGGACAAAGTTTGGCAGCACCCCACCACTAGATAAAGTTATAGCTGATAACCAGTTGACCAGTGAAAATTTGGTTCCTGCAACCATGTTACCCAGGATTACAAAAATGGCAGCTAAATAGAGACTACCCTGGCAAGAGTGAGTAGACATCACCTTGTAGTGTGTGTGTGTGTGTGTGTGTGTGTGTGTGACAGTGCAACTCTGACTGTAGGAGATGGAGAGGTTTATTTTTCCAGTTCATTGCAACCCTAATTCCTACTCTCTTTGGTTTATACCATTTCTTCTTAAAACTGGCTCATTTTTGCTTTGGAGGATAGAATGGAATCCAGTGCCAGCCCAGCCATGGCTGACTCTGGTTCCAGGCCCTATGAGCTTCATCTGGATCCTCAGTGGTAGTGGATGTGTATATGAGTCCTTGCCATCTAAGAATTTGGGGAACCAGGGAAACTTCTGTCTCGAGTTATTGCTGTGACAAGAGTGACGAAAGAAGATACCCTCACAGAAGCTTGTGTTTGCAAATGTGCACCAATGGCTGTATTCTACAAGGTCTTAAAATGGGATTTTTTTTTTAACCTAATGGAAGTTTCTTCACCTCTATCTTGCCTAGTTCTCTCTGATGTTTCTCTCTCTTTTTTCTCTTAACAGACTTCAATATGGTTCTGAAAGCTATCTTATTTCTTGGAAGGCTTTAGGGTATTTTTTTCTTTATTAAATTTAAAAGTTTGAAAGTCATGGCTTATTATTTAGTAGGCCTTAATATATATGCATTTTCCCCTTCTCCTATGAGTCAAGAAAGACCCCAACCTCTGGCTAACTTGATAGAACATTTTCCAAACTGTGTACTAGGAAGGCTGATTAGTTGATTTGGTTTGTTTTGTTTTCAGTTTCTTGGTGCCTTCACCTTTTCAGTCTAGGAAATTGAAATACTAACTCTCATAGAAATTCAAGCAAGTGTTCAAAGTGCAGTCCATGAATTATTTATTTTCATGCCCCAGACTTCATTCTCATTAGCCATATCCCTGCACACTCAAGACAGTGACTGAGGTAGGGATTCAATTCCTGAGCAAGAAAGAGCACTTCAGCAAGTTAGACAAGGGAGGGCTATTCCATCTATACAAATGTCTTCTGGGTTAACTACCATTTAAAAAGCATCCACTCTGTGTCAGACATCACACTCAGTGAAAGGAGGGTGTGTTTTTAATTCTTATAACAGCTTCCTAAGAATAGATATTGTTTCCCCAATTTTATAGGTGCAAAAATTAAGACTCTGAGAAGTTCATTAACTTGCTAAAGTTCAGACAGCTAGCAAATGGCTAAGAAGAATGTTCCCAGAATCCCTTTCTTATATTTATGCAAATTTAAGTGTTGATCTATGAATCTGATTAATGATGTTTACTTTTCTTCCAGTTTACAAAGCACTATCACATAATCATTTCTTCTCAACAACCCTGTGAGTCGGTCACTGTAGTCCCAATCCATGATGAAGAAACTTAGGCCCAAATGAGTGAAAATATGAAAAAAAGTTAATCCTAGAGACATTGTAAATGCAATCTAGCTAAAGATCAATTTTCTATTTTTCAGAAGGGACAGCTAACTGAGCAGGCGTCTTTGCAGAGAATTCTTACTTATCAGGTATGCACAAAATAAAATTAAGCTTCATAATCCTTTCAACCTGTGGGCCCTTCCTTCGACCAGTGAGAAGGAAGGAGAGGGTCTTAGGCCAGAGGAAAGTCAGAATTATTGTATTTACCAGAGTGTGAGTGTGTGTGTGTGTGTGTGTGTGTGTGTGTGTGTGTGTATACACATGTGTAGAGGTTATCCAGGCAGCCCATGGGTGCCTGAGGAGCACTGAGGTCTCCCTTATCCCATTAGGGCAGGAAAGGCAATTCCACCCATGGGTTATACCCAGGACCAGAGGGCGCATCTTGCTGTCTCTGACTCTGTGCTGGAGAAAGGCCCCAAATCCTTTTACAGGGCCAGCTTGGACTTTGCCAAGAACTGCCAGGCATTTAAGATACAGCCCTTACTAACACACATTACCCACTGAACCCTTCCACTCATATCTCCCAAAGCCTTTACCCTTGTTCATTCAAACATGGTACTGTGCCAACCAGCAAACTCTGCATTGCAGTAAAATTGAAGCCCCAATTCAGGACCTGCAGGCTACAGATACTTTAGGGAACTGTCTGGTGGCCAAAGCAAGAAATATTTGTTATAAAGTGGCTTTGCCAGTGAGGTTCCCCTTGAGGACCATTATCAATAAATTGAAAGAAGAGGCCACAAGGGACCACTGGACCCTTTCCTTTTGGGAATTGCTGATTCTAGGCAATCCTTTCAAATCTCTGGGCTGTGTTTGTTTCTCTCCATAATATCACAAGAATTCACCTATTTCCAAGGCAGGAATAGAGATGCTGACGTACAGAATGAACATGTGGACACAGCAGGAGGAGGGGAGGATGGGACAAATTGGGAGATTAGGATTGACATCTATACATTACTGTGTGTAAAGCAGATAGCTAGTGGGAAGCTGCTATATAACACAGGAAGCTCAGCTTGGTGCTCTGTGATGATCTAGAAGGGTAGGATGGAAGGGGTGGGAGGAAGTTCCCAGAGGGAGGGGATATATGTACACATATGGCTGATTCACTTCATTGTATGACAGAAACCAACACCACATTGTAAAGCAATTATATTCCAATTAAAAATTCACTGACATAATAGAAAACTTCCACAAATCTGCATGTATGTCAAGTACCAAAATGGGACAAAAGTAACACTGCTTTGGAGCTGTGCTAAAATGAGGTAATTATGTAAGTTTAGTATTTCTTTCCCAGTATCTGTCCCTTCCCTGTTATACTATTTAGTTGCTTAAGAAATCGGCTTCTTGCAAGGATTCTGAGAGCCAGAGGCATTGTCTGTGCTGCCTCATTTTTCCATTTGACAGCACCTGGGGTTAGAAGGAGGAGCGGGCTGGGGTGTGTCCGAGTGTTATTGTTAGTACAGTCTGTGTCAGCACAGGCTGCAAGTCAGCATGCTTGTCACATGTCACTGAGCCTCATGGGGCCACCGCTGGGATAATAGCCCTAATCCAGCTACACAGAGGAAGCTGGAACCTTCAGGGAGCTGCGTGCCTCTACTTTCTCATGTTGCTCTAACTGGAACTAGGCATTTACACCCCAAGTCAGCCTTTACCTAATACACTCGTTTAAAAGAAGAAGAAAGGCATACTTGAAGGGTTAACATCAGTGAACATTTGGAAACTTGTTAAAAGATTTTTTTCCCTTAACACTCTTTAGAGTTTAGGAAAACCTAGAAATGCAATTCCTAAAAAAAGCCAGTTTCTCTCCATATTTCTAAATCATTTTCATATCTTTAAAAAGCTGTGTGGGTAATCTTCAGGGAAGGAAGGAGACTATATATGCCATTGCTGACTTCCTATTTCTAAAGATGATATTCTAACATCTGTAAATCAAACTCACTACTTTGCTATTATTATGCAACAAAAGACAGAGTTTTGAAATCTTACAATTCTGAGCTCCTCTGCAGCCCCCTCTTCTCATCCATTTTCATCTTTCCTAAAGCATGGGGACCTTTGGAACTCTGAACAAAGACTTAAACAATCCACCATTTCTCCCTCCTGGAAGCCGGATTAAAGTTTACGTTTGCCCTGTCTGTATGTAGCAAGGAGAATTTGCTAACAAAGGGAGAGAGAGTATAAACTCATTTTCAGGATGATTGCAAGAGACATGACAGATTATTTTTTAGGACTTCTGTGAAAGTACCAACACTTTTAAAATTCTATACTTTCTCACCGATTCACACTGGGCTTCCTTCCATTTATTTCAACTGGGCTAGATTTTACTGACCGTTGAAAATGGGACACTCCCGGGAGGCGAATTCCCAATTAGAGTACAGTCTTGGCTAACTATGTGGGTTAGCCAGATGGCAGAGCAGGGGCCAGTGCTGCGTCCATGCTCACGTTCATTTAGTCCATAAAATTTTGTAGCACCTCTAAGCACTATGTTACATGCTGAAGATAATAGGAAATAAAATGCACACATTGCCTGGACTTGGCCTCACAGAATTCCAGTCAAATAGGGAATAAAGAAATTATCACTCAATAAGTTCTTTGATGGACATTACAGACTGAACTATGTTTCCAGCAAATTTTGTATGTTGAAAATGTGACTACCCCCAATGTGACTGTACTTGAGATAAGGCCTTTAGGGAGGTAATTAAAGTTAAAAGAGATGATAAGGTTAGGCCCTGAGCCACTAGGACTATTGTTTTTATAAGAAGAAAAGACATAAGAGCATTCTGTCTATGTGTGGGCAATGTGAGGACAGCAAGAAGGCAGCTGTCTGTAAGCCAAGGAGAGAGGCCTCATCAGAAACCAATGGTGATGGCACCTTGATGTTCGACTTATAGCCTCCAAAACTGTGAGAAAATAAACTTTTGTTGTTTAAGCCACCCCAGTCTGGAGTATCTGTTATGGCAGCCCAAGGTGACTAGGACAGGGGGAGTTCAGGGTTCTTTGGAGGCATATGGAAGGGACCCCTCAGCTAGTTCTGGAGAAGCAAGAGTCTAGGCTGAGACCTGCTGGAACAGCAGGAGTTAGAGTGGGGAGTTGGAAGGAGGCATGTTTCCAGTGGAGGCTGCAATGCAGGTGAAGCCTTGGGGGCAAGGACAGCATGGTCTGGAGTTGTAAAAGAGGAAAATAAAGGTCAGTAACTTAGAGCCTAGAGGGCAAGGGTGCTGGTTCTAAAACAGAGGAAGCTCTTAAATCCAAAATCCAATGAGTTCTCCAAGTATTCAAAATAAGACAACTCCTCTTCCCTTCTAAAATTCCTTCTTCCCCTTTGGGCTTCCGTAACATCACATTCTCTTGGTTTTTCTCCTACTTTCATCATCATTCTGGGTCTATTTTGGTATGTCCTTTTCCCCTGTCCAACTTCAAATATTAGCATTCTCTAAGATTCAGTCCTGGACCCACATCTCTGTTCTTTTTACATGTCTTCCAGCGTGATGTTATCCAGTCACGTGGCTTTAAATAGAGTCTATGTGCCAAGGACTTCAAATCTCTATCTTCTACCCTGACTTCTTCCCACACATGTAGACTCATCTTCATTTGTTTCCTTGATATCTCTCTTTAGTTGTTTAATAGGCAACTCAAACCTAATACTCAGTTAGGTAGGATGCTATTGGCTATAAGCAACAGATGACTCCAACTCTAACAGCTTAAACAGGATGTTCTTAGGGTGCTTTCTGACCTGGGTAGTTCAGAGGGATGGTACTGTATGAGAGGAAAAACTTCCTCTAACCTTATATGTTGGTTGACCAAGTCTTGTAAATTAAATTGACAAAAGACAGATTAAGAGGAGAAGAAATTTACACATGCAATGCAGTCACATGCAGGAATACTCAGTCATTAGTAACTTAAAATGATGTGACCTATATTAGCAGGGGAAAGAGAGAGGGGAGAAAGGGCTTCTATGGGAAGGACAAATAGGCTTTTGTTCTTGGTTTTTAGAAAAACACATGAGGGTTTTTCTTTTTTCTTTTTAGGAAAGACAAATGAGAGTTTTAAAATTTTTCAATATTTGCCTATGTTGGTACTGTTGATCTTTATGTCATAAACTCCCTGGGAGAGGGGATTATGGTGGGTTTATTCTTGGTCTTTTTCCTGGGAACAGACTTACCTTGAAGGGGGGATTTGTGGTCACCTGATTTCCTAGAAATTTCTGCTTTTATTCAGATAAGGAAAGCTCCAGGAAGCCTTCTTTCTGCATCTGTTGAATTTCAGATGTCTTCATCTTAAAATAATTCTTATGCTGAAGTGGCAAATTTTGGGGTGGCATATCCTGATATCCTTCAGGACTACATTCTTTCAGTTGAATCGAATTATAGAAGGGGCTTCCAATATTCTGAATGAGTCTTAGGCTAATTCTGGAATTGTGAGTCATCAAAGAGCCTAGGTTAGTGGTTCTTCTTAGCTCTAACATAGCTGCTTTTATAATTCTATTCACCATGATTCAAATTGAAGCCAAGAGATATTTGTACCATATGAGAGTACTAACCATGGCTTTTCCTCTGTACCTTTCTCGTTCCCTCCTATTCTGAATACAAACTCACTATGAGACTTGCTTTGAGCAATGAAATATTAGGAAATTCACCACAACCAGAGGCTTGAAATGTTCTTGTACACTGGAGTTTTCTTTCCTCCCTTCAACCCCTGCAGTTGCCATGAGAATGAACACAGGCTGGCCTGCTAGAGGGCGAGGGATCATGTGGAATGGAAGTGAGTCATACCAGCTCAAGCCACCCTTGACCAGCCAGCCTCCTGATGATTGGCCAGGTAACCAAGGATGCAAGAACATACCCATCTAAAACCTGTTAAGTCAAGCCCAAATCAGCAGGAGTGCTCAGCCAATTTGTAGACTTGTAATTAATAACAAATGTTAGATATGTTAAATCACTGGTATTAGGGTTGGTTCATTATAAAATAGGTAACTTATACATGTGGAAAAGTCCTAACCCTTTTGAATGGGGAGGATGAGGAGACATCTTAAAAGAGGAGGAATAAGGGTTCCCCAAGGAGAGGGCAATGGCAACCCACTCCAGTGTTCTTGCCTGGAGAATCCCAGGGACAGAGAAGCTGGGTGGGCTGCCGTCTATGGGGTTGCACAGAGTCAGGCATGATTGAAGTGACTTAGCAGCAGCAGCAGCAGCAGAAGCAGAAGCAGCAGCAGAAGCAGCAGCAAGGGTTCTTCAAAACTATACCTCCTGAGTCTGGCAATTTAAATTCCTAGATTTATTGAGGGAGATAAGAAATTTCTAAATTGGAAATTCTTTCTGTAAAACATGCTTTGATGGCCCTTGCTGAATAAGATGGTCACTCTAGGTTAGTTCTGCTAATAGATCATCCTTTGATATGCAAAATCATATAATTATAAACTTTCCATTTCTTTGTATGAAAGGCTGTGTAGAACACTGCTGGAAGAAGGCTGGCTTCTGGACTGAGAAATGTGGGTGCTAATAAAAGAGGCAGCACAAGTCGGTCCGGTTAGCATAGAAGATGGAATCCTTAAATGCAGGTGATCACAGTAGTGCAAGGAATGGTGCAGATGAGTAGATGGGTTTCCAGCAAGTTCTTTGGAATTAGTTATTTCCTTCTTTACAAATCTTCTGAGGCCATGGCAAACCTCCAGAATTTCACACAATGGCTGGTCACTCCCCTTAGGCCTCAGTGGTATCCTTCATTTGCCAAGAAATTCCCACTGACACCTAATTGTGCACTAATCTCTACCCTCTGTTTCCTCCACTGGGTCCTTGAAGATGTTGTCAAACTTGCATTTTAACGCCCAGCCCGGTGTCCTTTTTTGTTTCTTTGCAGAAAGTCTGATTATCACTTGACATCTCTTGACATACATAGATGTCAGACAGAGAAGCCCCAAGGAAGAAAAGAGCATGCATTACACTTGATTCAGCTCTCACTGGTCAAGCGTGGCTGCTGGATGGTGTGAAGGTGCTCACTGACAAAAGGATCTGTTGGGCAGGCTCGCAGGGCAGGAGAGGATATGATGGTTCTCAGAGCATGGGTTAAAGTTGGTTTTTACAATGTAATATAAAGTATTAGTCTATGAAGCAACCATTGCAAAGTGTAGTAGTGCTATTGCAAATGTAGCTTAACTGGTTAAGCACATAGATTTTGAAATCAGGTCTGGATGCAGACTAGGGTTTGTGATTCACTAGTGCTGTCATTGTGGGCTAATTACTTAACTTCTGTATACTGCTATGCAAGGAAGATAATAACTCCCCCTCTTAGAGATGTTGCAAGGCTCAAGTGAGATGTAGTTTAATAATATCCTATATATAGTTGGGGATATGTAACAAAATACTCAAGCCCTCGTAAGCATTAAGGGGAGGTGATGATAATAATAATTACTTAATATATTGTTTCCCTAAAGTATACCCAACAATAATATATTAATACTTGGAAAAGTTAATAGGTGTACTGTGAAAAAAAGTTTCAGAGGTCCCAAAGAACATCAATATACTAAAGGCTCTGTGTGGTTTTGCAGTAAAGAAATCAGTTTTGTTTAACCCAGCTTGTTCCAAATTTGAAGACTCTTTTTTTCCCTTCTTTTGGAACACTTACTGACAGCTAGTGTTCCCCAGAACACTGTTTGGACCTTGTTGGTTTATGAAAATAATTTTCAGTTATGTGACTAGTTAAAAATATATTACCAGAAAGCAAAATGGGAGTTAGATATAAAGAAGCTGAAGTGTTAAACCTGGCCTCAGTGAATATTGGACTGATGTAGCAGTTGGTTCTTGGCCTCTCTGGAGTCAGGAGTAGAGAACATTGTTCAGGCCATCTGCTGTGAAGGGGCAGCATGTGGTGTGGTAGGGCATGCTTTTAAAGTTTGACTCAAATTTACTGTTCCAACTGCCAGCCTTACTTTTAAACAGAAGGCACTCAGAACTCTAAGTGGCAGCTCAGTGTCCTAAAGAAGAGCCCTGAGCTCCTCACTGTTCTCAGGCCAAATCCTGACTCTTTTTTCCAATCAGAGTGGCCACATAGTTTATGCTTTTGTTGGTTTGAGTTTGTTTTGTAGGAAACTGCATGAAGCTTAAGACAAGTTGATCTATGCTGGTCTCAGTGTAGGAGAAGCTCCACACAGTGATGCTTTTGAAGAGCAAAGTTAACAACTCAAAGAATATAGAATGGATTCCTAAAGCAGAATGACTCATAAAGAGACTTGGGTTTGGATGGCCAACCCTGTTGAACAATAGCTGACTGTTCATTTTAAGGGAAAGTTTACAGAATTACAGATAGTAGGTAGTAGACATGAAAGAGTGAAAAAGCAATGTCATGTTTTTGTAAGGGGAATACAGATTTTTTAACATGCTTAAGGATGTCTAGAATATTAAACTGATATTATGTTAATATTGAGTCAATGGAAGGGAATTCACAAGGGAAGAAGACACCAATTGACTTTAGTGATGAGATAGTCTGAACATCTTGCCACTAAAAACGTGTTTAGCCTCATGCACTATTTACAATAGCCAAGACATGAAAGCAATCTAGATGCTTATTGACAGATGAATGGATAAAGAAGAGGTGGTATATATAATGAATAGAATTGGACTATAAAGAAAGCTGAGTGCTGAAGAATTGATGCTTTTGAACTGTGGTGCTGGAGAAGACTCTTGAGAGTCCCTTGGACTGCAAGGAGATCCAACCAGTTCATCTTAAAGGAGATAGGTCCTGGGTGTTCAGTGGAAGGACTGATACTGAAGCTGAAACTCCAATACTTTGACCACCTGATGTGAAGAGCTGACTCATTTGAAAAGACCCTGATGCTGGGAAAGATTGAAGGCAGGAGGAGAAGGGGACGACAGAGGATGAGATGGTTGGATGGCATCACCGACTTGATGAACATGGGTTTGAGTGGACTCCAGGAGTTGGTGATGGACAGGGAGGCCTGGTGTGCTGTGGTTCATGGGGTCGCAAAGAGTCGAACATGACTGAGGGACTGAACTGAACTGATTCACCCGTAAAAAGAATGTAATAATGCCATTTGCAGCAACATGGATGAAACTAGAGATTGTCATACTAAGTGAAGTAAGCCTAACAGAGGAAGACAAATATCAAACTATGTCATTTTTATGTGGAATCTAAAAAATGGTACAAATGAACTTATTTACAGAATAGAAAGAGATTAACAGATATAGAAAACCAACTGATTGCTACCTAAGGGGTAAGGGGGTGGTGGAGGGATAAATTAGGAGTTTGGGATTAGCAGATACAAATAAATAAATAACAAGGTTCTATTGTACGACATGGGGAAGTATATTCAATATCCCATAATAAATTATCATGGAAAAAATCTGACAAAGGATATATATATGTGTGTGTGTGTGTGTGTGTGTGTGTGTGTGTGTACAACTGAATCACTTTGCTGTATACCAGAAACTAACACAATATTATAAATTAACTATACTTCAATTAAAAAGCACATCTGTTTATTATATACTTTATATTAAACATGGGGAGTTGGAACTGAATGCTGCAAAAATAAACCATAAAAGATGAACTGAAATACTAAGAAATTAAATCCAGCAGCATCTGAAAGGAAGCCTAAAGTCTGACAAAGTAAGTTTTACCATAGAAATGCAAGAAGCTGTTTATTAATAGGAAGTCTATAAATAAAATATATCATTTCAATAAATCAAGAGAAAAACTACACAATCATCTTAGCAGATGGTACCCATTTATGATTAAAAATATACTAAATTGGGAATAGAGAATAGTTCCTTAATAGTACTTAATAGAGATGAAGACATAGCAGAGTAGTTCCATTAAAACTGAAAACAGGATAAAGATGTTCCATGTTTTTACTATTTTATATTTTCCTGGGGGTTTAGCCACTAAAATAAGATAGGAAACAAATACCAGTGTGACAGTTAATTTTACGTCCACTTAGCTTGCCTGTGGTGCTGAGATGTTTGGTCAAACACCAGTTTAGATGTAGTTGTGAAGATATATTTTAGATGACAATTAACATTTAAATCAGTAAACTTTGAGTCAAGCCAATTACCCTCATAATGTGGATGGGCCCCATCCAATCAGTGGAAAGCTAAAAGAAAAAGTCAGAAGTCCCCGCGGGAAAGGGAATTCTGCAGTCTCCAGACCACTGCCGAACTCAAGACTACATCAGATCTTTCCTGGGTCTCTGGCCTATTGGTCTGCCATGTGGGTTTCAGATTTGCCAGACCCCACAACTGTATCAGCCACCTCCTTAAAGTAACTCTCTCTCTATATATAATACACTCACACACACATCCTATCGGTCTGTTTCTCTGGAGAACTTTAGCTTAAAACAAACAACAACAGCTAACACCTAATGAAGGCTCTCTATGTACCAGGCAATGTTTTAAGGACTACACATGTATGTATTAAGTAATTTAATCCTCACAATTACCCTAAAAGATAGGGTGATTTTTGTCCCTATTAGAAACTAATCAGAATGAAATTCTCTAAGGACTTATTGAATGTTCTGGGTTAATTAAGGGAGAAAATCGAAAAGCCTCAAGTTGCTGCCCTTTTTCTTTTAGGCAAGTGACTCAGCTGGCTTTTTCTAGGTAAGCTATCAGTGCTCTGAGACCATCCACTGATGATGAAGTCAACCCTACTATCTTGGCAGTGCTTCCCAGGTGACTCAGTGGTAAAGAATCTGCCTGCAGTGTGGGGTCAATTCCTGGGTTGGGAAGATCCCCTGAATAAGAAAATGGGAAGAAGAAAATGTCCATTATTGTTGCCTGCAGAATCCCACAGACATGAGCCTCGAGGGCTACAGTCTGTGGGGTTGCAAGAGTTGGACATGCCAACAGTCTTGCCAGTAGCCAAGTGCACTGGACGTAGCTTGGAAGGAGCAGCATTTGGGAACCACTGCAGGGATCTGGCTTGTACTCTGACCATCCCTTATTAGTTTCCTATGGCTACTGTAACAAATTACCACTAACACGGTGGCTTAACCAACGCAGGTTTACTACCTTACTGTTATGGAGCTCAGGAGTCCTAAATGAGGGTGTTAGCTTTTGAAAACTGCAGGGGAGAACCTATTTCCTTGGCTTTTCATCTCCTAGAGGCCTCCTGATTTCCTTGGTTGATGTCCCTTTCCTCCATCTTGAAAGTTAGCAGCATAGTATTTTCAAATTTCTCTCTGACCTCCATTTACATTGTCAATTGCCTCCTTTCTTGTTTCTGACCTTCCTGCTTCTCTCTTAATAAGGACCTTTTCAATTGCTTTGAGCCCACTGGGATAATCTCCCCCATCCCAAGATCTTTAAGTTAATCACAACTACAAAGTTTCTTTTGCCATGGAAGGTAATGAACCCACAAATTTCAAGGGATTCGAATGTGAATATTTTAGGGGAGAGTATTATTCTGTATACCATACATTCCAACAATAGGTGAAAGATACCATCAAATCCTTCTTATCAAGAAGCATGCCTGCTAATGGAACAATAAAAGCTGGCTTCTCAACTTTATTACAATCCCCAAAGATGTCACCCTTCAGCATTGCCCCATTCCTGGATCTCTGGAGAAGCCTGTTGTACACCCTAGTTCTAACAAAACTGTACCCCAGGAAAATGGACTACCCTTGCAACAGCGCTTTCTAACATTTCTGTATACACATAATGTAAGATGCTTTTACAAAACTAGAAAGAAACATGGATCCAAATTTTTCTCATCTTAAGGACAAGCCTATCCTAAACATAAAAACAAAGACCAAATTTACAGTGACAAGATTAATAGCTATGACTTACTTAAAAATTCAAAACACAGAGGTTTTTAAAAAACAGAGACTTCCAGTTTCTGGTCCTACATGTAAGGAGCTTGGTCACTGCCACTCTGTCCAAGCAAGTACAAACCTAAACAAACTGGAAAACAAACCTCTCTTCTTGGATCCATAACACAGGGAAGGACACAGGGCAAACCGCTACCTGCAAAATTGGAGAATCAGATGGGCTGATAATGCAGAGCTGTGGCTTACCTGAACAGAGGCCCAGGAGTGAAAACACCATGGAAACCAGTGCTGTGGTGGGAACACCTAAACTGTAATTGACAAATTACTGGAAACTCCGTGTGGAGAAGACTGACAATTAAAACTCCAGGAGAACCCAGGCACAGAAGTGATTCCCGCTTTTGTGGAGTTTAACCAGGTTCTCAGTAGATGCTTCCTGCAAGGCAAGGAGAAAAGTAGCTGTTTTGAAATACACCAGAGCACTCAGTGCTTCAATGGCACCCCCCTCCAGTACTCTTGCCTGGAAAATCTCATGGATGGAGGAGCCTGGTAGGCTGCAGTCCATGGGGTCGCGACTGAGCTACCTCACTTTCACTTTTCACTTTCATGCATTGGAGAAGGAAATGGCAACCCACTCCAGTGTTCTTGCCTGGAGAATCCCAGGGAAGGCGGAGCCTGGTGGGCTGCCGTCTATGGGGTCGCAGAGTCGGACACGACTGAAGCGACTTAGCACCAGCAGCAGCTAAGGAGAGCCTAACCTGCTGGGGTATTCTTATCAGAGCCTAACTGTCCTGAAGGAAGGGATATATCCATCTCCTGATGGCTCTAGCCTCCACAAGGGAGAAGGGAAATATCCAACTTCAGCCCAATCTATCCATCCTATCCCACCTGAGGGGAGAAAAAAACTGAGAAATATGTGTGAGGTTCACAGTTTAGAGGCCCAGGCTCACAAAATAACTGAGACTTAATCATAGGCTTACTGAAATGTAAGTCAGTGTTTCCAAACTCACTGTGAGGCTGCTGCTACTGCTGCTGCTGCTAAGTTGCTTCAGTCATGTCCGACTCTGTGCGACCCCATAGGCAGCCCACCAGGCTCCTCTGTCCCTGGGATTCTCCAGGCGAGAACACTGGAGTGGGTTGCCATTTCCTTCTCCAATGCATGAAAGTGAAAAGTGAAGGTGAAGTCGCTCAGTCGTGTCCGACTCTTTGCGATCCCGCGGACTGCAGCCTACCAGGCTCCTCCGTCCATGGGATTTTCCAGGCAAGAGTAGTAGAGTGAGGCTAAATAATGTCAAAGCGTCAGAGTTTGGAACAGAAAAAGGTTTGTTGTAGGGCCATGTGAAGAGATGGGTGGCTCATGCCTTAAAAAACCCCAAACTCCCCCAAAGCCTTCAGCAAAGCCCTTTTCTAGGAAAGGTAAGGGAGGGGTGTGGTTAATTGTTGCAAACTTCTTGGTGTCAGATCCTTTATTCTGGAGTCAAGTCATGGTCATGTAAACAATGTTCCTGTGAATGTCCACCAAACCAGTATTACTCTGTTCTGACAAGAAAGGGCAAGGTCCCCAGGCACAGCTTTCCCCCTCCGAGGTCCAGGTCCTGGCTAAGAGGAGGGAGATCTCAGCTGGCAGCTCCCTCATGGCCAGGTCCTCAGACCCTGCCCAGCCATCATCGCTGAGGGAGCTTGGTGCCCAGCCCAACTAACGGGTCCTCTGGTGGCCCATATGGCAGGGACTAGGTCCCGCTGACTGCATCCTATGCAGACAGCTGCCATTAGGTCACAGAGGCGGGGATACGGGAGAGGTTCACTGCAGCCTTCACCCACTAACGTGAGGCCAGGTGAGCTGTAGGGCCCTGGGGAGAAGGCTAGGATCCACTTGTTACCTCACTCTCTGGCTGACAACCACCACTCCCTGACTGTTGATTGCATTGCCTCACTAACCCTTGCTCACAGTTGGTTGCTTGGGGGCGGGGCCTGGCTCCAACCAATGGCTGAGCAGGAGCACTAATAGTCACCACTTGACTGTGGCTTGGGGGCGGGGCCTGCTGCAGTGCTAACCAATGGTTGAGCAGGACCTCTAACCACTGCTTGTCGGGCATTGGTGGTTACCTGGTGACCATTGCCTGGTAATGGGTTGGGCGGTAATGGCGCCCAGCACATTGCTCTATTTTACTATAATAGGACTATTATATGGAATGCTTCCTCCTGCAACCCGCAGCATCTCAGTCACATTACTAAAGACTTATTCATAGCACTTCAATTCACCTGGTCCATCATATGCAGTTATCAAAAAGAAAAAGAAAAACATACCAAAAGACAGTCAACACCATTTGAAGAGACAAAGAAAGCATCAGAACAAGATGTGGCACGGATGCTGGAACTATCAAACAAGGAATTTAAAACAACTATGGTTAATTATGATAAAGGCTCTAATGGATGGAGAGCACCCAAGAATACACAGGTAGTGGAAGCAGAAAGATAAAAGTCTAAAGAAAGAACCAGATAGAAATGCTAGAGATCACCAATATTGTCACATAAATGAAGATCTTTGATAGGCTTATTAGTAGACTAGACACAGCTGAGGAACGAATCTCTGAACTTGAGGACATATCAGTAGAAACCTGCAGAAATAAAAAGCAAATGGAACAAAGACTGAAAAAAAATCCACAACAATATTCAAGGCCTGTGAAGCAACTATGAAAGATTTAACGTACGCATAATGGGAACAACGGAAGGAGAAGAAAGAGAGAAAGGAACAGGAGAAATATCTGAAACAATGACTGAGAATTTCCTCCAAATTAATCTAAGTCACCAAACCACAGAATCAAGACGTTCAGAGAACACCAAAACAATATAAATGCCAAAAAACAAAACCAAAAATCCCCCATACCAAGGTATATTATTTTCAAACTGCAAAAAAAATCAAAGACAGTCTTTAAAACACCAGAGAAAAACACATAGAACATATAGAAGGGAACAAAGACAAGAGGTACCTAGAGTTTCTCCTCAGAAACCATGCAAGCCAGAGGAGAGTGGAATGAAATATTTAAAGGGAAAAAAACTACTAACCTAGAAATTCGTACCCTGTGAAATTATTCTTCAAAAGTGAAGGGGAAATAACGACTTTCTCAGACAAACAAGTTTGAGAGAATTTGTTACCAGTACCCCTGCTTAGCAACAAATGTTAAAAGAAGTTTCTTTGAGAGAAGGAAAATAACACAGGTCAGATCTACATAAAGAACATCAAAGGAGGAATAAGTGAAGGGAAAATATAAAATATTTGTTTTTCTTATTAATTAATCTAATGTATAAGAGCTTGTTCAAAATAATAGCAAAAGTGTATTTAACTATGTATGCATATATATAAGCATGCTTATATGTATGATATATACACATGCACACTTTTGTACAAGAGAAATGAAAGACAGCAAAAATGCAAGCAACAGAGGGAGGAATCAGCATTTTCTGTTATTATAAGTACTCATACTACTTGTAAAGGGTTATAGTGTTATTTGAGAGTGGACTTGGATTAATTGTAAGTGTACATTGCAAACTCTAAGGCAATCACTAAAAAAATGAAAAAAAGAACATAACTGATATCCAACAAGGGGAAAAAACAGAACAACATAAAATGCTTCATTAAAACTGCAAAAAACACTGAAACATGTAGACTATTATGTAAGAAACGAATCGCTAGTCTAGGTTCGATACAGGATACAGGATGCTTTGGGGCTGGTGCACTAGGATGAGCCAGAGGAATGATATGGGGAGGGAGGTGGGAGGGGGGTTCAGGGTTGGGAAATCATGTACACCTGTGGTGGATTCATGTCAATGTATGGCAAAACCAATACAGTATTGTAAAGTAAAAAAACTGCAAAAAACAGAAAAAAAGTGGAAGATAGAAATAATACAGGAATAAGAGGACAAGCAGAAAATAGTAACAAATGTGGTAGATACTAATCAAGCTATGTCATTAATTACTTTAAATATCAATGGTCTAAACATACCAATTCAAAGACAGAAATTGTCAGAGTGGATTAAAAAGTAGGCCAACTGTATGTTTCTACAAGAAACCCACTTTAAACATAAAAACATGTATATTAGAAGTACCTGGATGGAGAAAAATATGCTATGGTAACACTAATCAAAAGAAAGCAAGAGTAGTTATATTAATTTCAGAGAGCAGATATCAAAGCAGGAAAGTTATCAGGGATAAAGAAGAGTACTACCTAATGGTAAAGGGGTCAGTTCTCCAAGAAGACAACAGTCCTTAATATGTAAATGCTTAACGAAAGGGTGTCAAACTATGTGAGGCAAAACCTGATATACCTGCAAGGAGAGAGAGAGGAATCTGCTATCATAGTTGAAGACTTCAGCACCCCTCTGTCATAAACGGACAGACCCAGCAGAAAGAAAATCAGTAAGGACATAGTGGAGCTCAACAGTACCGTCAATCATCTGGATACAATGGACATCTATAGACCACTTCATCCAAGAAGAGCACGGTAAGCATTCGTCTCAAGCTCACATGGAACATGCACCAAGAGAGATGGCATTCTGGGCCATAAAACACATCTTGACAAATTTAAAAGAATATAAATCATGCAATGACTGCTCTCAGATGACAATGGAATTAAACTTGAAATACATAACAGAAAGGCAACTAAAAAATTCCAAAAATATATGAAGATTAAACATCTTACTTCTAAATAACACATGGATTAAAAAGCAGAAACACAATTAAAAGACAAAAAATAAACTAGAAAAACATTTACAAAATCTATAGCAAATGGTTAATATATTTAATATATAAAAAGCAGTTACAAATTAATAAGGGAAAAAAGAAAACCTCCAAATGCAAAATTGGCAAAGAGAAGATAACCAATGGCTCATACACCTGTGAAAATGCATAACCCCCTAAGTATAAAGGGAATTTAAAATATCTGGACAAGTATAAAAATAAATAACAATTAATGCTGGAAAAAATGTGATAAAGGCTTTTTGGATGCCTTTATCACATTGTACTAGTACAAGTAGAAGTATGTATGGTACAACGCTGCTTGAGTTCTATTTGGCAATATGTATCAAAAACTCAAAAACTGTACACACTTAATGAACCAGAAATTCTGCTAAAGAAATTTATCTGAAGGAAATTAGGAATACATGCAAAAATTGATGTGCAAAAGTTTTCCACATAGTGTACATATTTTACACTCCTCAAAGTGAACTGATAGAACCTGGGAACTTATCTGAAATACAGAGTCTCTGCCTCACCCCACCACTGTAAGATTCTGAATTTTATCAAGATACTCAGGTAATTGGTATACACATTAACGTCTAAGAATTACCGTTTTAGGACATTCTCAACCTATCATTTCGTTACTGCATTGGACTAGCTAATTACTATCACGATGCAGTATTTGGCATTCTGTACAAAGAGGTTAATAAGATTTCAAATATTTTTCTAGTATTGAAGTGAGTCCCACATGTTTTTAGTAGTTTTGATGTCAATGATTCAGAAACACCGGAGTGAAATTTGCCTTTAAATGGGCCCTTGTCCTAACCTTTGCTGACAACTCGTTTACTCTGATTCAGCAGCTGCTTCCAACACACCTTGCCTTCTTTCACTCACCTCATTGCCTCCATTTCCTCACCCCTGCAGTAACTACCTGATTCAGCATTTGCTCACCTGCTCAGTCACACTCATCTGCACGTTCCTGTTCCAAATAGTAAAATATGCTGTCACTTGGGAGACTGACCAAACCTGGATTTTAAAAAGCTTATTGATCACACTTGGGCAGACAATAGTCAATTCCTTTCGTGGAGATTTATTTATTCGAATTGTTGAACATTTACAGGTACTTGATTAATAGGACTTGATTAATAGGACAATGACCTTGAAGACATTCTTAATGAAATGACAGGGATGGGGGAGGCATTCTGTAGAAATACCAGGCAGTGAGCTGATGGAAGAGGTGCCTGGTATTCACTGATGGAGTGATAATAATGCTTGGGGAAAGCCAGAAGAATTTGGAAAGGAGGTGATATCTTTCTATGACCCCAAACCCCACCCAAATGAAGTTACTTTCAAAGTAGATACATCCCTCAGCTATGCCCACATTACTCTTTCAATGTCATCTTCCCCAGTAGACTGATAATCCAATGATGGCATAAAGTGGATGCTTAAGCCATATTTGTCAAATGAAGGAATATAATCTGAATCTTGGAGGGAAAGTTGGACTTGGTGGTGAGGGTGACTGGGGGTTCTCCAGGTCACAGGAACTAGAATGCAAGAGGAATAGAACAATACAGCGTGTATAATTATTGCTGATACACCTTCTCCCAGCTGCCGTCAGTGGATCAGGGAGACATTTCCATTTTGAAACAGACTTTTCTAGACTGATCTACCATGGAATCCAGTCCCATCACTTCATGGAAAATATAGGGGGGGGTGGAAATGGAAACAATAGCAGACTTTATTTTGGGGGGGCGCCAAAATCATTACAGACGATGACTGCAGCCATGAAATTAAAAGACACTTGCTCCTTGGAAGGAAAGCTATGACAAACTTAGGCAGCATAAAGGCAAAACCAATACAGTATTGTAAAGTAAAATAAAGTAAAAAAAAAATAATAATAAATTAATTAATTTAAAAAAAGCAAATATATCACTTTGCTGACAAAGGACCATATAGTTAAAGCGATGGTTTTTCCAGTAGTCATGTAGGGATGTGAGAGTTGGACTATAAAGAAGGCTGAATGCCAAAGAATTGATGCTTTTGAACTGTGGTGCTGGAGAAGACTCTGGAGTGTCCCTTGGACTGCAAGGAGGTCCAACCAGTCATTCCAAAGGAAATCAACTCTGAATATTCACTGGAAGGACTCATGCTGATGCTGAACCTCCAGTACTTTGGCCACCTGATGTGTAGAGCCAACTCATTGGAAAAGACCCTGATGGTGGGAAGATTGAGGGCAGGAGGAGAAGCGGGGGTGACAGAGGATGAGATGATTGGATGGCATCATCAACTCGATGGACATTGGTTTGAACAAACTCTGGGAGATGGTGAAGGACAGGGAAGCCTGACATGCTGCAGTTCATAGTGTCACAAAGAGTAGGACACGACTGAGCCACTGAACAACAACCGTAGTGGAGGTTGTGGAGAGTTAAACCTCTGGGCAGTCAGCTGTGACAGATTTAAAGTTCAACTGCCAGCCACAAGCCCATCTCAGTGTGTGGTTCCCTCTTTCAAAGAAAGAGCCGTGACCGTGACTGTGCTGAAGTCTGCCCAGGACTCCCCAGCAGGGCTTTTTTTTAAAATGCCTGTTTCCTTCAAAGCAGAGTGTGATCGTGCTCTGAATGAAAGACAGCACAGCTCAGAGTGTAGGTCCCTAGAGCTTTCAGAAAATGTATCAGAGCTGCAGCACGACCAGGAAACTGAAAAGCTAGGCTCCTGTCTCCAGTGCCCCCTCACCAGTTTCTCCATATTCTTTGGCATTGAACAGGTTGCTGTTGCTTTGGGGGAGGGTGACGTGCACAGTGACATTTGTATTAATGCCTTCCTGATGACTGCCTTCTGTTTACCAAAGCGTAACATGAAGGTGGAATTATTCCAGGAAATTTAAAAAATCTGTGTGCCAAGGACAAAGAATTAGACAGGAATGGGAGTTGCATCCTAGGGCTGCTGCAGAGCTGCCCATCATCTGGCTCTGGGCGTCATCACTTTTGTCCAGTGGTTGGGGCAGTGGGCAGGTTTGGCTGGACCGCCCCGGCAAGGAGGCTCTCTCTCTGAGTTCGACGCCAGCAGGAACTACAAAGGGAAGTCCGCAGGATCTTGAATTGCTAAATTTCAGTATCCTGCTCCGTGGTGAAGGTAGCCAGTCCCCAGGGCCATACCACCTTGCCCTGGGGCTCATGGTGCTTTGTCAGGCTTGAACTCCCAGTCACCCAAGAGAAATCACACCTTCAGTTTCAGCAGCCTTTGTACACCTGAGCAGGAGGCTGTAAAAAGAATATTTGAGATGCAGGCACCTGTGCCGAGCCCAAGGACATCACATAGCTCCTTGCCTCAGCCCCAAACCAAGTTCATTCAAACCATTGGTGAAAATGGTTCCCCTCATGTGTCAAGGCAAACTCTCTAGTGAAGTCTGATGAGGTGTATAGAAACCAAGGTAAGGAGGAAGAGCTTTCTCAACTTATTCTTCCCCCAGAGGATCAAGAACCCATGCTTGTTTCTCTTCAGTACACTGCAGTGTCATACTGTTCAAATATTTTTGGAGGATAGTTCCAAAAACCTAGTCATTGATTGCTGGGAGTAAAATATAAAAGCTCCCTTTAATAGAAAACATTTTATGTGCTCCTGAACATTTTTATAAATTTGCAGTATCCTTGGGAAGACCCAACCTATTTTGGGAGGAGCCCTGTGGTCCGTATTATGCCCCATTGATGCCAGGAGCAATGAAGGGTGCTAATGAGAACTTTAACTGTGATGGACCCAGGGTTTTGGATTCTGGTGCCTCTCAAGCACCATAGAAACTTGTCTTCCCTGGTCATCTGAGGCCTGGAACGATCCTGCCTCTGGAAAAGGTGCAGACAGCATGTTTGGCAAATATATTTTCTTCTACATCTGGGACTCACATCTTAAGGTTTTTTCTTGGATCCTGGGTGCAGTATCTTTCTTGGTTCAGTCTAAATATAACCTTCAGTAGGAAGAAGTGAATGCTTAGATAGTATAGCGCTTGCTGAGGTTTAGAGGGGAAAGAGATCTCATTTTTAGTAGTCCATATAATTCAGGTTTTATACCACACATATTTGTTTATTCAGCTGCTATTTTTCTAATTCTCATCTGCATACCTCCTAAAAGAATTAATCTTTGGGTCTACAGAAGTTTCCCCTTTGGCAATCCAGCCAGCATATTTCTGGAAGAATCCCATTTCACCACCCTCCATTGGAGGATGGTAAGGCTCTGAACAGAGCTCGATACAAAAGAAATGTCTGCACTCTAAGGAGGATATTCTTCCACAGGGGCAGCTTTTCCTAATTAAAAAAATAATTTTTAAAAATCTTTCTGCTGCAAGGCATTGGGATCTTAGTTTCCCAACCAGGAGTCAAACCTGCACCCCCTTCATTGTCAGCAGGTAATTTAAGTCACTGGACCACCAAGGAAGTCCCTGCTTCCCTAATCTACCCAAAAGCCCTCAGAGGGGCTAATGGTGTCTCTGAGAGAAAGAGAATGCCAGCTTGTACTTATATGTTATTCCTCACCTCGAGTGTAGGGTTTGGGGAAGGGAAAACCACTTCTCTCTCTCACCCCAGTTCCTTTTAATTGCTAAAATATTATCACAAATGTACTAAACACTTTTGCAAAAAGAAAGAAAATTAGTCATTCCACAGTTATTCTTGCATATTCTGTTGTTTCTATCCTTACATAATTTGCAGATTATATCAGAATGTATTCACAGTTTTCTATGCTACCTTTTTTGGCTGCATTTTATATCATAAGCACTTCACATTTCTATGGGTTTCTGTTTTTGATAATTATAATTTTAATAGTGCATAATTTCCATTAAAATAAAGATTGACAATGTATTTAACTATTCCTTCATTGATGGACTTCGACATTGCTTGTGATGTTTTGTCTTCATCAATAAAAACTCCATAAATATCAGTGGGTCTAGAGCTTATTGTTTTGAATTTGAATAAATTCCCAGGAGTGGGATAAAGTATTAACAATTTCCCAGTCTTTAATGCATGTTGCAGTATTGATTTCTTAAAGAATTTTAAAGATTTGCCATTTTAAAGATTCTTTGTGGTTGAATAATGCACAAGCCAAGGCGGGGATGATATTCAAAAATTTCAGACTAGTTGGAGCACTGGTACTGACTGATCTAAACCCAAGGCCAGTTGGTCACCCTGCCTGAGCACACTGCCTGAATATTGGTCCTATTTAGATGGCAAATTGAGTTGCCTCCAGGCACCCTTCCTTTCTATTCTTTTCTCTGTCCACCTGTGTTTTCTTCTCTATTGCCTTTCCTCTAGTTTTCTTCTTCTTCTTTAGCAAAATAGTAATAATAGCAATAACTGAGATTTTATTAAGTGCTTACTCTGCCTTTACATATATTTACTCAATTAATTCTTGGAACAACCCTGTCAGGTGATTTAATCCCATTTTACAGACATGAACACTGAGGCTTAGAAGGTTAAATTACTCACCAAGCACAGAGAGATGGAATATGACAGAGCTAAGGTTTGAATGCACTCTGGCTTGCTCAGCGATTCTTAGCGAGGAGGCTGCTGAGTGGGTGAGAGGGAGGGAAGTTGAAATCCTGGAGGTACTGAAAATGGGTTGTTTCAGCTTCCTTTCTGCTCTTTTGTTTCCTGCGTTATTAAACTTTTTGATTAGCTTCACCTGGTGTCATATTTACTTGCAGCTGTTAATCATTAGAAGACTTCAGAGGGGAGATTTACTTAAAGCATAGTTATTAAAATGTCAATTTTGATTTAAGGATTTCTTCTGCTTTGTATTACTCACTTGTCTCATATCTCTTTAATCTATAGTCATTTCTAATAAAGAACACTCAGTACCTACCAGCCAAAGCACTTTAAGTGATTCTTGCCAAGACTCATTTAAGCATATTATCTCTTGGCCGAATTATCAGTCAACTATATGCCTGTTCTTTTACCATTTATAAGCTCGGTACTTGTGTTCATTCAAGTCCTTTACGAAGTCATTTATGTATTTTGAGACCATGTCTTCTTTATAATATCCCTTACCCTCTTAACTGGAAGCAGTCCCTGATTGTTATTATTTTTGCAATGGTTTTCTGGTTGAATTCTTCAAGTTAGGCTGTAGATATTGACCTTTGAAGTGGGGATGGACAATGTTTTGAAGGAGTTGAGGAAAATCTCTTATTCTGGTTGTAAAGATCATAGATTGTTGGAACAAAATTAGAAACCAGTAAATGAGGTGAGGGTTTTTTTTTTTTTTTTTCCTCTGTGGCTGCTGAGGAGTGGAGCTTGGCGCAAGTGAGGAATAGGTAGAGTGGGTAAATCTTCGATCTTAGTTTGAATTCCTCCAAAGCAGAAGCTGAAACAAGAAGCTGAGTGAAGGTAGTTTATTTGGGAGGTAATCCTAGGAGGCAGGATTAGGAGAGCAGGGGCTGATGGGAAGAGGAGAAATTCATATGAGGGGGTGTGTTCAAGGTTACTGATGTAGGCTGGACCCCTGAGAAGTATATGGAATGTCTTCTAGAATTTTCCTCCTGAAAGACAGGAGTCTGGATTATTTATATGGCTAGTGGAGGATTACCCGGGGATAATGATGCCCTCAGCCTATATTCCCCATGTGCCTGCCCACAGGCCAACAGGGCTCCTTTGGTGCTGGAGACACAGTGCAAGGCAAGGGTGGGTTCCTGGGAACTGTCACAGCTGTGGCGGAAATCAGAGGGGGCCACAGACAAGAATAAGAGTTAAGGTTCTAATTTCAAAATATATATTGGAGAGCATATTAGGAAAAGGGAGAAGGCAGAATCATTGTTGAGGGTCAGAAGACCCATGGGGCAGGAGCACGGCGACGAAGCAGAAGAGTCACTGGGAATGCAGCTGGGAAAGGAACCGTGAGTGGGTGAGAGCTTTGTATGATATTTCAGGCTGATAGGAAGCCTTTGGGGATTTGGCACAGAAGTGTGATATGATATCCTGTAAGGGGTGCTTGAAGAAAAAATACATTATGTAAGAAGACAAGCATGGAAGCAGGAAGGCCAACTGGGAGGTTTTATAGAGTTCCAGGTGAGAGATGAAGGTAAACCAACACCAGGGTGATGGTGCTGAAGGTACCGAGAAATGGTTAAGTTCAAAATATATATCTGTATAGTTTTTGTTTATAAATTAGTTTATCTCATTTTTATATCTAAGTACATTATAATGTGGACTTCTATTGTGACTAAAATTATCTACACATTCATTAGATTGCTTTTATTATCTAGAATGTCTTTTTTATATAGATTTTTATTGGAAGAGTACAGTTGCTTCACCATGTTATGTTAGTTTCTACTGTATAGCAAAGGAAATCAGCCATCTCCAGTATCAAGAATAGTCCCTGGGATAGTCTAGGCTCTCAATAAATATTTGTGAAATGAATGAATAAGTAAATGACTACAGAATCATGATGCTGTTTCTTTTGAATTCTCCCCTAAAACACTTCCATTAATATGATCATCCCCATAACACAGGAGGGCATTACTTCAGTGTCTAATTAATCATGTATATCAGTGCAATGAGGAGGCACTAAGAACTCCTATTGAAACTGGCAGCCTGAGGTGGGGAGGAAGTGGGTCGAACTTCCTGCAGAGGCAGGTGGGCAGGCAGGGAGGTGTGGGCATGGGGCCAAGCTGCAACCACTTACCGACCCATGCATGGTTTGCTTTGGACCAGCCCTGCTGGGTGGGTTGTGTGATACTGGGCTGGTACTGACAAATTCTATACTTCTTGTCTCTTTTCTCTTTCCTCTCTCCCACCCCCTCAGGAAATGACAAGGAAGGAGAAGTTGGGCCATCTGGGGCTGTGGGAAGGTCTGGCAGAGAAGGTGCTTGACAGTGGCAGTACTTGGGAGGCCAGACTTCATCTCGCCGCATCCAAGGACTGACTGAGACAAGACAGACAAGGGCCATTTACGGAAGTAAGCACGCTGTTGCAAGAATGTGCTTGTGGGAATTTTGACAGCAGTCTGCATTTTCAAGGATTTATGGGAGCTTTGTCAGAAGTCAAAGTCTCTCTCTGTGCCCCTTCTTTCCTCACCCATACACTTGATGCCATTCTGTCAATATCAGGGAAACTTTCCACTTCTGGAGTAGAGCCAAGACATCCTGATTTCTCCACATTTTTCTCTTTGAAACTTACCTATCCCCTTTAAATCTATCTGACTATGTTAATGGGAAAAGGCCAACATTCTAATCTCCCGCTTGAGAAACAATGTAATGGGCAATCTATAAATAACACTTCCAACTTCCTTTTCTAGGTCAAAGAAGTGATTCTAAATATGGACACCCAGGCTAATGGGAGGAAAAGATGGGCTACTGGGAAGGGAATTTGATGTTTGTAAGACGTCCTGGTATCAGCAGTTGTCTTCTTTGAGGACAGTCTCTGGGACCTGACTCCCAACACCCAGATCTTAGTTTTACCATTTGGTTAGTTGTGGGACATTGGGGATTTGTTAATTTCCTCTTGCCTCAATTTGCAAATTGAGGCATAATTTCCATATGCCTCAATTCTGCAAAATGGGGCATATGATAGATGGACCCTCCTCACTGAGTTGGTATGAGTGTTAATAAGGGGCATTTCTTACAGGGCTGATGTGAGTGTCAAGTGAGTTAATGTGTGTGTGTGTGCTTAGAAAAGTGCTAGTGCACATTAAGCTTCAGAAGTGGTGGCAATGAGCCTTCCATGCAACTCACAAGGGGACTCACATTCAGCTAGCAATGCTTCCCACTGGCCTTGGCTTTGTGAAAGTCACTTACCTGGTTTCCCTGTCTTTAAAATCACCTTCAGACTGGTTTGGATATGGGATTGCAAAATCCATCTCTTTCCCAAAACATCTCGTGACTTTTGTTGGCTAGAGAATGAGCTCCCATGACATGGCGTGGATCTCTACAGTCAGTCCTCAGCCATGCAGTATGATTCTTGTGGGTACAAGCAATGGGAAGCAAAGAAACTGGCTGAACAAATGGGGAATGGGTTGTCTCCTGTATCTGAAAAGGGGAACGGCAGATTGTTTCAGGCACAAAAAGATCCAACGTGTATAAACGTGTTTGCCTTTCTCTATGGTAGGCACTCTGTCCAGCGAGACCCTTTGAAATGCCAGGGTTTCATCAATCTTACAGCGACAGACCTTGTGGAAGGAGAATAAAATTCCTGGGATGTAGTTTGGGACATTGGATAACTTGAGTCATGTACCCAACTCTGAAGTGTTAACTTGATCCAGGGAGATGGGAGGTAGTGACTGGTCGAATGATGATCACAGGCCCTGACTGCTCTGACTCCAGGAGGAGGGTCAACTTTCTTGGTAGATACTGAAAATAAATAGGTTTCCCCAAAGGAAATAGAGTTACCACCATGAAGAGAATAGAGAATGGATAATGAATAGGCAAATGTAACAGATGTCGACTACAGTCTAAGCTTCCTGCATTTCCTATCATTTTTTGAACACATGCGGCAATTTTCCATTTCCTGCCCTAGTACGTGTTGTTTTCTTTGCTAAAGTGCCTGTCTCACACCTCCACCTATCAAAAGTTCAAAGTACATTTAAAATTGTGCTTCCTTTATGTAGCCTACTCCTTAATAATCAAAATTTATTACCTTTGTAGAGCCCTGTAAAGGGCTCATCATCTACTTTGTATTATGTTACATTGTGTACATGTCTGTCTTTTGTTATTGGATTGTAAGCTCCTTAGGGGAGAAAATGACACCTCATAACACACTGCACACATGCATGCTATTTGGAAATCCAGGAGCATCCTCCACTATGTAAAAAGCTTTGTGTCAACTGTAAAGTACCATAACAAAGGTTATCATCATTATTTTCTACATTGCCATTTTCTCATAAATATTTGGTTGGTTTTCTAGACTATCTAATTGTAATCAGAAGGGATTCTCAGCAATCTCCAAATTCTCTATTCTCACTCTTTTTCTAAATCCAAGATTAACATTTTTCAGGTGCAGAAATGTGCCTTTTTTCAAAATGCTTCAGGCATCTGGGCCAAGTAAACAAGGATTTTATTTTGTGTCTGCGTTTAGATTAAATTCTTTGGCATTGCTTTGGTTTTATTTCCTAGCAGCCTTTTACATTTTAATAGTCTTATCTTGTATCTTACGAACCTTAATCAAATGCAAAACTCTGAGTTTTTAGAGCCTGCCTATGGCCAGAGAGCTCATCTTGACTTGATCCTGGAAGGTCTGGCAGCCTGGCATAAGTATGCCTGGCACTAGCATGCACTGACAGTACTATCAAGGCCTGCAAGCTGATCCAACCCTAGAGGCTCCAGCGTCCCTCAAGGCCTGCAGCCCATTCGCCAACCTCACAAATGAATGTTGAACATTAGTGGGTACAGAAAGGCCGACCCGAGGCAAAACCTGAAGTGGGCTACCACTCCTGCTCAGTGCGCCTTTCACCCATTCTGTATACCCGCTTCCTTTCCTAAAAGATGCCCACAGGCTACTTCCCTCTTGCTGCTCAGGGGCATGTGTTGGAAATGCCATCTATCAAGAGATCTCCATTTTTCCTATGTTCTTCAGTCTCCTCTGTGCATAACAATTCCACCTGGCAATTCTTTCTTAGGAATCAATAATTTTGTACTGTGCTGTGCTAAGTTGCTTCAGTCGTGTCCGACTCTTTGCAACTCTGTGGAGCCCACCAGGCTCCTCTGGCCATGGTATTCTCCAGGCAGGAATACTGGAGTGGGTTGCCATGCCCTCCTTCAGGGCATCTTCCCAACCCAGGGATCGAACCTGTGTCTCTTACATCTCCCGTGTTGGCAGGCTGGTTCTTTACCACTAGCGCCACCTGGGAAGCCCAATCTTATATTAGTTATAGTTATTGGTCATAGCTAGTGAGTTATGGCTGTTTATAACTTGATACATCGTGTGAGCGTGTGTGCCAAGTTGCTTCAGTCGTGTTTGACTCTTTGTGACCCTATGGACTGTAGCCTACTAGGCTCCTCTGGCCATGGGATTCTCTAGGCAGGAATGCTCGAGTGGGTTGCCATGCCCTCCTCCAGGGGATCTTCCCAACCCAGGGATCGAACCTGAATCTCTTAGATCTCCTGTATTGGCATCTGTGTTCAGTCCTTTCAAATCACATATTGAATTCTTGTGTCTGGTGGGACTGGCTAGAGACAACCCTCTACTCAAAGACAAAAATGAGGTGGATCTCGAGCAACACAGCAGTTGTGGGAAAGACCTGGAGATGGGCTAGAGTTGGATCAGAATAGACTCCAGTGTGCTATTAGCAGTCCTTAATGTTAAATGAATATTCCTGACAAGAGTGAGCAAGAAAGAGGGAGAGACCAGAGCAGAATATACTCATCAACATTAATACCAGAAACTCACTGAAAGCATGGGTTCATCAGTTCCCCTAATGATACTGCTCCCATTTATAACGTGAGGTGAGAACCTGGGGTCCATTGACAAAATCAAGTGGTGGGGGGAGGGACAACACTTTGGGCCTGTTTGACTTTGACTTTTTGGCCAGTGGGGTGGGGGTAGTCTTATCAGCTGCCATTTAAACCATGTGCCTGTTGTGTGCTTCGCATCTATTAACTCATTTAATCCAAGAAAGCTGGTGACAGAAACAGTTTCATTTTGCAGCTGGGATCAGCAAAGAGATGAGTGATTTTACAAAGAGGATGTAAACTTGATATTCAAATCGAAGTCTACCTGATTCTAAAGTTCCTGCTGCTAACTATCATACTCCTATCCAGCCACGTCAAAACAGGCAACTTAAGCCGTTTCTAAGTTCTCATATACAGATCTGCCCATTAACTGGCTTATTTATCTACCATAGGCAATCACTGTTGGTTGTTGAGAATAAGGAGATATGTAGCAAGTGCCCTGGGAACAGTAAGGGAGGATCAGTGAGCTATGCCTGGGGATTAGTGCATTGAATCCC
Source organism: Ovis canadensis (assembly GCF_042477335.2). Lineage (NCBI taxonomy): Eukaryota > Metazoa > Chordata > Mammalia > Artiodactyla > Bovidae > Ovis > Ovis canadensis. The sequence goes on along the minus strand of NC_091247.1, from coordinate 158,096,421 downwards.
GCCTTGAAGGGTAAACAGAAGTTTGACAGCAACAGAATAAGAGGAGGGATGCTTTAGGAAAAAATCATATTGTTTCCCTTTTAGGCTCTGAGAATGCTCACAGTATAAGAAGGGGATAGCAGGATATGCCAAATGGCCCTCACCTTGGGGTCCCCCTATTTAATGTCCCCAGAAGAGGATGGTGAGCTCAATAGACTGGTGAGGGGAGGGAGGGATGAGTAGATCCAGGGTGATACGACCCAGCAAGGAACAGAATGGGGAGCATGAGGATCTGCGGAGAGAAAATAAGAAATAGTGATGGAGATTTGGCTTTTGTAACTAGAGCTTCGGAAACAGAGAGGTGGGGGAGTAGATTATGAGGAGGGTAATTTAGGTCAAAGCAATACGGAGGAGGGTTCAACTGAAGCAAAGAGCCTGAGGTAGAGGTTGAAAGGAGATTGCCCTGGCTAATTTGCCCTAATGAGTAAAAATTCACCAGTTTGTGCAAAGTAGTATTAGTCAGTAGTACCTGATGTAACAAAACACAAATTTCAGATATTTAACCATAAGAGAACTGTTAGGTAAAATTTGGTGCATTCATCCAACAGAATCTTATATAGCCAATTAGAACAACTGTGGAGGAACACAGACACAGCTTACATTAAAAAGAGCACCATATAAAATTATGTTCACATTCTAAGTGTCCTATGAACAAGAAGTTAAGACGCAAAAAATGAAGGTGGCCCTGTTGGTTGATATCATTATTTTCCCTTTTAACAATTTAAAAAGAAAAAATGATCTCAAAGTGATTTCTTGAGATTCTTTCATCACACTGAGAGTAACAGCAACGAACATTGGTTGAGTGCTGTCTACCTATGTTCCAGACACTGTTCTGTCTCAGGGATTTGCGCTTTTAATCCTCAGAGCCACCCTCTCGGGTGAGTATGGTTATTTGGTGAAAGTTGCTGATGTTTCTTGCCCAAAATCTCACAGGTAGACCCAGGACCTTAACCCAGGCAGCTGAATTTTAGAATTCATGCTTTTTTACCACCATGTGAGGCTGCTTCCCCTTAACGGCAAGGTCATTTTGGCATGACAGCTTTGCTAGGTTCGAGGTGGCTTCATGTCATTCTGAATCTGTCTCTAGAGCAAATGATGTTGTAAAAATAGTCTGTTAAGAAAGCACATGTCTAAAAAATAAAAAAAGAAAGAAAGAAAGCACATGTCTTTGGGGTAAGCCAGGATAGCATAAGGTGGCACATAAGAAAGGCTGGATCCTCTATTCAGTTTAACCATGGAAGAGCCCAACTAATTTAGGAAAATTTCATCAAGTCCCTGCCTCCAAGCACTTTTCAAACTTATTCAAGTATGGAATCTTTTTGCTACTGTTGATCTATAAGGTTGCAGGACAAATGATATGGGCTAGAGACAGAAGCTAGAGCAAGGAGAGCCATGGATGAGGATCAGTTCAGTTCAGTTCAGTCGCTCAGTCGTGTCCGACTCTTTGCGACCCCATGAATGGCAGCACGCCAGGCCTCCCTGTCCATCACCAACTCCCGGAGTTCACTCAGACTCATGTTCATCAAGTCGGTGATACCATCCAGCCATCTCATCCTCTGTCGTCTCCTTCTCCTCCTGCCCTCAATCCCTCCCAGCATCAGAGTCTTTTCCCATGAGTCAACTCTTCGCATGAGGTGGCCAAAGTATTGGAGTTTCAGCTTTAGCATCAGTCCTTCCAAAGAAATCCCAGGGCTGATCTCCTTCAGAATGGACTGGTTGGATCTCCTTGCAGTCCAAGGGACTCTCAAGAGTCTTCTCCAACACCGCAGTTCAAAAGCATCAATTCTTCAGTGCTCAGCTTTCTTCACAGTCCAACTCTCACATCGATACATGACCACAGGAAAAACCATAGCCTTGACTAGACGGACCTTTGTTTGTTGGCAAAGTAATGCCTCTGCTTTTGAATATGCTACCTAGGTTGGTCATAACTTTTCTTCCAAAGGGCAACTGTCTTTTAATTTCATGGCTGCAGTCACCATCTGCAGTGATTTTGGAGCCCAAAAAATAAAGTCTGACACTGTTTCCACTGTTTCCCCATCTATTTCCCATGAAGTGATGGGACCAGATGCCATGATCTTCGTTTTCTGAATGTTGAGCTTTAAGCCAACTTTTTCACTCTGCTCTTTCACTTTCATCAAGAGGCTTTTTAGTTCCTCTTTAGTTCACTTTCTGCCATAAGGGTGGTGTCATCTTCATTTCTGAGGTTATTGATATTTCTCCCAGCAATCTTGATTCCAGCTTGTGCTTGTTCCAGCCCAGTGTTTCTCATGATGGACTCTGCATATAAGTTAAATAAGTAAGGTGACAATAGACAGCCTTGACGTACTCCTTTTCCTATTTGGAACCAGTCTGTTGTTCCATGTCCAGTTCTAATGTTGCTTCTTGACTTGCATATAGGTTTCTCAAGAGGATATCTAGGCAGTAACATCCTAACATCAGTTAAGCTCTTTTTCTAGTTTGTCACCTCTGTCTCTTTCACAGCAAGACTCTTATATATCTGTTCACTTTTTCAATTAAACATCAGACGTACAAAGAGCATATGGAGAGTAACATAAAAGATACTCATGGTGACATCACTCAAATTTTAGAAATAAAACATTGTGGGTTTAGTTGAAACCTGTGTTTCTTTTCCAAAGATAATCTCTTGTTTATAACCTCACTTGCACTGTAGATATAATTACTAGTTCTTAGCAACTAAACAACAGCAAACTTTATGTAACTGCTATTCTAGTGTATACATTTTTCTGAGACTTGCTTGTTTTGTTCAATATAGTCTTTGTGAGAGTTTTCCATGTTGATATATTACCTCTGGTTCATTTATTTTTACTGTAGTGTAGTGTTCCATTGTATGAATATACCAATATGTAGGTAAGCGTACTTTCATTTATAGACATTTAGGATTAGACATTGCTGTTATGAATCATCCTGTAATGCATATTCTCATTCATAAGTTATAAGTTGAGAAAAATGAGAGAACTTTTCTCTAGGATATTCATACATAGTTGTTGTTTAGTCACTAAGTCATGTCCGACTATTTGTGACTCCATGGACTGTAGTCTGCTGGGCTCCTCTGTCCATAGAATGTTCATGGTAAGAATACTAGAGTGGGTTGCCATTTCCTTCTCCAGGGGATCTTCCAAACCCAGGGACTGAACTCACATCTCCTCCATTACAGGCAGATTCTTTATCACTGAGCCACCTGGGAAACCCCATAGGAGATATATATATGTGTATATATATATATGTATATATATATATATATGTAATCATTGGGTTATAGGGTATGTACACATCCAATTTTACTAGATATTGCCAAATTACTCTTCAAAGTAGCTGAGTTCAATTTGTATAAGAGTTCCAGTGGCTCCTCGTGAACTCTTTTTATTGTTAACCTACATCATCTTCATCAAGCTAATGGCTGTGAAATGATATTTCATTATGGTTTTAATTTATTTGCATTTGTCCATTTACTAATCTAAGGAGATCAGTAGTTTCATTACATATTTATTGGTCATTCAGGTTTCCTCTTCTGTGAATTGCTTTCTCCTTTGCATATTAGTTTTCATTCATTTTTTTCTATTGACATTTTTTTCTCGTTGAGTTTTGGAAAGATTTTTAATTAGTTCTCCATGCCACAATACTAATCTTTTCTTTACAAATATTTTCCTGAAGACTTGGAACTTTTCAATATTTGGAGGTTTTCTTTGCATATAAGTTATAAAATAATTAAATTTATCTACATATTCATTATTATTTGTACATTTTGTGTTCAGTTCAGTTCAGTTCATTTCAGTCGCTCAGTCATGTCCGACTCTTTGCGACCGCATGAATTGCAGCACGCCAGGCCTCCCTGTCCATCGCCGACTCCCGGAGTTCACGCAGACTCACGTCCATCGAGTCCGTGATGCCATCCAGCCACCTCATCCTCTGTCGTCCCCTTCTCCTCCTGCCCCCAATCCCTCCCAGCATCAGAGTCTTTTCCAATGAGTCAACTCTTCGCATGAAGTGGTCAAAGTACTGGAGCTTCAGCTTTAGCATCATTCCTTCTAAGAAATCTTTCCCCAAATTCAAGAAGTAGATATATTCTCTTTTATTTTCTTTTAAAATTTTTGAAGTTTCACCTTTTACATTTAAATCTTTAATAAACTTGGAATTGATTTTTGTGTTTTATATGAAGTAAGGATTCATTTCTCCCCATTGGGTAATCTATTATCGTAGCACTTTTATTTAATTGTCTATAATTTTCCTCATAGAGAATCTTCAGTATTTCCTCTCATGATATTTTATTTACATAGGCATCTATTTTGGATCATAATATCATGTAAATATTGTGTTTATTTCTATACCAGTATCATCCTGAATTAGTTACTACAGCTTCATCAGTTCAGTTCAGTTCAGTTCCTCAGTCGTGTTCGACTCTGCGACCCCATGAATCGCAGCACGCCAGGCCCCCCTGTCCATCACCATCTCCCGGAGTTCACTCAGACTCATGTCCATTGAGTCCGTGATGCCATCCAGCCATCTCATCCTGGGTTGTCCCCTTCTCCTCCTGCCCTCAATCCCTCCCAGCATCAGAGTCTTTTCCAATGAGTCAACTCTTCGCATGAGGTGTCCAAAGTACTGGAGCTTCAGCTTTAGCATCATTCCTTCCAAAGAACACCCAGGACTGATCTCCTTCAGAATGGACTGGTTGGATGTCCTTGCAGTCCAAGGGACTCTCAAGAGTCTTCTCCAACACCACAGTTCAAAAGCATCAATTCTTCAGCACTCAGCCTTCTTCACTGTCCAACTCCCACATCCATACATGACCACAGGAAAAACCATAGCCTTGACTAGAGCTTCATAGTAAGTTGATTTCTGATATGGTAGGTTAATTGAATTGAGTGCTTGTCCCTGGTGGCTCAGTTGGTAAAGATCCACCTGGAATACAGGAGACATAGATTTGATCCCTGGGTTGGGAAGATCCCCTGGAGGAGGGCATGGTAACCCACACCAGTATTCTTACCCGGAGAATCCCCATGGACAGAGGAGCCTGGCGAGCTGCAGTTCCTGGAATTGCAAAGAGTTGGGCGTGACTGAGTGACTAAGTACAGGACACACACAGCACACCCATGCCCATAGCATCTAACTTTGCAGCTCATTGCATCAAGAAGTTGAGCCTGGTTCTCAACCCTTTGAATCAGACTGCTCTTGCTACTTGCTTTGGCTAATCAAATGCGTTGTAAGCGCTGGTGCACCAGTTCTAAACTTAGACCTCAGGAGCCCCTCTATGCTTCTGTTGCCTCCTTTGGAATTCTTCCCTCACTGTGAGAATAAACTCACATAGTGCGCTGACAGATAAGAGAGCACATGATACAGGATAAAGTCAACTCACGTGGAGACCATCCTAGACCAGCCAGTGCCCAGCCAGCAAACCGGCTGCCCTTACAAAAGAGCTTAGCCATGATAGCCACATTTGGCTTAAATCACCAGGAGTCTATAGCCAACCTGTACGTTTATAAGCCAAAATAAATGCTTATTGTGTTCTGCCACTGAGGTTTTGTCATTGTGGGTTCTGCACCTTAACTGTGCTAAAAGATAACTGACATGTGCATCAAGTCTGGTGTTTTGTTCTGTTATTTAAAACCATCTTAGTTGATCATAGCCTTATGTGCGTCCCCATATAGAGTTTAAAACTGATTTATCAAATTCTGTGACCTGGTTTAACCCTTTAACATATAACTCAAGTTCTAGGATGGCATCCTTTGCAACACAGAGTCTTTTCCAAGATTTCACCTTAGAGCATCACCAAAGGTGAATCTAACTGAACCATCAGTTGCTCCATTTCTGTTAAGTTCTTAATTTATTTGTATTTGCTTTTTCATATTATAATATTATCATAAGATTGTATCGGTGGTTCTGTTGCTAGGGCAACCAAATGTGATTCATGAGCTCTTAGCTTCAACTAAAACCTTAACTCTCTTTGGCTACACTCCATATGCTTCCTTGATTCCCTTCTTTTGTGAGGTTGAAATAATGGAAGATATGCTGCGGCTCTGTCGGTGTCTTATGTTTCATATCCACTTGCTCCTCTACATTTATTAGCAGGTATTATATCATTCTCTAAATTTACTAATTTCCTTTTACTACTTGTCCTTGATAGATCCTCTTCTTCAGTATAATTTTTCACAGTTTATTCAACATATATTAATGGTCACCTATCATGTTGCTGGCACTGGGGTTATAAAAGTGAATAAGGCAGTTATGGCCCATATCCTTTCAGAGTTTACCAGGTTAGGAAGACAGGAATATAACAGAATAGCACAAAGTACTTTACCCGTGTGTGAAGTGCCATGTACAGGTTGATGGGTGGGGGCCTGATCTAATCTGCACCAGCGAAGATTTCGGTGAGGAATAAACTTGAAGCTTAGGCTGAAGAATAATTTGGAGTTAGCCAGAACTGTGAGAGAACATATCTGGCAGGGGTACAATGTGATGAAGCCTTGAGGTCTTAGGGAGGATGAGGAGTTGGAAAGGAGGCCAGCGTGACCTCTTGTAGATGTAGGAGGTTAGTGTATGAGGGTGAAAGGAGTTTGGGATGCACCTAGAGAAGTGGGAAGAGACAAAACTCACAGTGGACCTCACAGGGTTTCTGCCGCAGCTGTTTAGGAACTGCGTCATGAAGCTCTTAAATAGTGAAGTCATCCGAGAGAAGCTCGTTCCTCCTCATAGTCCATAGCCATGTAGAAGACAAGCTGTGTTAGAGATGCTCTGTGCGTTCACTGGTCCTCAGGTCTGTGTCCCAGGCCCCCTCAGATTCAGGTCATGCCTCATCCCCTGCTGAGATGGGGAGAAACTCTCTGTCTCTGGTGCTGTCCTCACTCCATGGAAATCAGAAGTCAAGCCCATTCACTCCAGGGTATCACTCTTCATAGACGGTCTCTCTGATCATCCTCCCTGGGGCTTTAGTCGCTGTGATGGCACTGGGGTCTGTGCATGTACACCAGATCTCTGGTTAAGAGCCTGTGGCTGGTATAAGAGTTACATCTTTACATGGAAATGACTTAACCTAGGATCTGGTCTGAGAAAAACTTGGTTTTCCTGTTTTCAGCTTTTTATTTCTTGTTATTCATTCTGGTTGTTTCTATCAGGTCCCCCCAATGTTCTCGCCTTTTAGGTCCTCCAACAATACACAAGCACCCAGGAAATACAGTGTGTTGATGACGCCTCTCAAGGTGGTAGGGTGTAGCCTAGTCGGGGATTTTTAGATCCCAGGTTTTAGAGCTGGGGTCCATGACAAAGGTTCATCGCTCCCCTGTTCCTATGACATGCAGACCGCTCTGAGTAGACGTGTTTAGCTGACGTTTGTGGTTTTAGCTTGCCCATTCTTCTCTCTTGGTAACATCAGGAATTTGATTTCTGTTTAGGACCTTGATTCACTCCAAATAGATTTCGATCCTGATGGTGCTGCTGGTCAATAAACTTTACATCCTTTAGCCATGGAGGGACCTGGAGTCTAATCTAGGTCAAACGAATTCCTCTCCAGGAACCGTGCTTACAGCAAGGGGGAAATGACTTGATCTGCTTCATTCCACTGGCAATTCACAAGAAATCGTGCCCACTAGAAGTTCCTGCTGCCTGAATCCCAAAACAGCTCTATTTCCTCTCCCACTCCATTTCCTTCCACCAAATCCCTCTAGTGCTTAAATTAGCCAGAGTAGTCAGCTTCTGTACTTTGCAACGGGTGAAAAGTGCAACTCACGATGTGCATGGGAGACTCCTTCTAAGGTGTGGGATTCTTCAGGTTCTCAAAAGCATCCATAATCCATACAAGGTTAAAAATCTTTCGATTAGATGATCATGTCTTTCCTTGAGATTTCAAGAGAGAATTGGATACATGCATCTTTGCAGCTTAACAAATGCTTGAGTCACAGAACTGAAGCTCAAAATTGCGGACTTTCTGACATTCTTTTGCAAAGCATGATTTTTTTTTTTTTTTTTGGCAGAATGGGCCTTTAACTAGAAACTCATGAAATAATTTATTTAGCCCCTCAATTAAAAGATTACCCCTGGGGCTTCCTCTGCAGTCCAGTGTTTAAGACTCTGACCTTTCAATGCAGAAGGTGTGGGTTCCATCCCTGGTAGGGGAACTAAGATCTCACATGTGATGTGATGTGGCAAGAAAAATAAATTAAAAAGTTATCTTATCTATAAAAAAGACTATACATTACTGATAAAAAGAGACTAGCCTTGTCTTTTCCTAAAGTGAGTTTTGCTTTCCAGTTAAAGGCTTCATTCCTTTCCCGCCACCCTGGCCCATTCCTCTCCTCACAAAAGCTCACATGAGTTTTTGTCTAGTCAAAAGATCTCTTTCTATGCATGGAGGAGTGATTCGTAGCTTCAGGAGGATTAAGTTAAGTTTGGTCTCTAGGCCAGTATTCCTCCACGTTTCAAGCAGGATGGCTGAAGGGGTGCAAAGTGGGCTGAGGAACCAGAGACTCTGTCCAGCTCATGAAAAACAAGGGTATTCTTTTCTGTTATTCTCTAGCTCTTGAAAAGTCAAGTTCACTGCTAAGTGCAAACTGAATGGTTCCTTATTACCATTCTAAAATGAGAGAACTTCAAAAGAAGGGGAAGAAATAGGCAAATGAAACCACTTTTGGGTCCAAACCACTAAAACCAGAGACAGTTCCAAGACACACCCAACTTTTATTCCCCTCCCAACCCACGTCCCTCTTTACCACCAAAAACTTATTTCAGCTTTATGCCAAGAATAACATTTCACATTTGGGACGACTGATTTAGTTATCACTATTTAATCACACACGTGTGCACACACACACATATGCTCTTTCACCAAGCCCCCCTTCTCTCTTTGCTTCCATATCATTTAAAATGGGAGTGAGTTCAGGAGGCAGAGTGTGTTTGTCTTGTCTGCTTCCCACAAGAATTCGATTGCCAGTGACAATGGTGCCATCATAATTTGGTTTTGCTTCCTCGAAGAAAATACACCTGGATGTCATAGCAGGCACAGTGAGAGCTGTGTTTGGACAAGGACTTAGAACGAGGAGAAAGCTCATTTTCAACAAAACTTACACTGGTCTGCAGTGGGAAGAGTTCAGGGCAGAGTAGTGGTCAACCACCATCATTTTACATGAATAGGGACCAAGGGCCACTGACTTTCAGAAAGAGAGCACGATGCCAGCAGTCATTTAGATTCCCTTGCCGTCTCTTCTAACTCAGAAGGTTAATCTTCAACTGTTTAAAAAATCTATTTCGCAGCTCATCAGAGTGTTATCCTTAATATAAATTTCTTATTAAAAAATTTACTGAGCACCCAGCCAGTGCCCAGCACTCCACTGGATGCCATTAGATAAAGGAGATGGAAGAGTATGGATTCTGGTTGGATGAGCAACAAGTTACCCAAGAAGCAATTTTCTTTATAACCTACATTAATACTAATGAAGCCAGTGATCACTTGCTGGGCAACCGGTATATTCTCAAAACTATACAAGGTGTTTGACATTCGTGAAATAGAATCCTCCTGGCAACAAGAGGATGCCAGCAAGGTGTTCTAGAGAAAACTTGCTGCCTCAGTGGAAAGCGGTGCAATGTTTAGTGTACGCTCGTCCAGGTTATCGCATTCTGATTCTTACAGGGGAGCTTTCATTGCCCTTAAGCTATTCTGCTACTCTGTAGGTTATAGATAACAGTTGTTGTTTAGTTGCTAAGTTGTGTCTGGCTCTTTGTGACCCCGTGAAATGTAGCTGGCCAGGCTCCTCTGTCCATGGGATTTCCCAGGCAAGAACACTGGCGTGGGTTGTCATTTCCATCTCCAGGGGATCTTCCCAACTCAGGGATCGAACCCACATCTCCTGTATTGGCAGGTAGATTCTTTACCACTGAGCCACCAGGGAAGCCCTATCGATAACAGATAGCAATACAAACGATTCTCGTCTAAAGGATACAAATATATACTGGTTCAATATAATTAAATTGGCTTCTCCAACTACTCGTCTTTCCCCCATTAGAAAAAGCCAGTGTCTGTTTGCAAACCTATTTCAGCATTCTTTTACATCATATAAATTCGTGCTTCTTTTATTTCTCCTTTGAAATAATTTAACATTTATCTGTTAAAGACAGTCTTTAGCATGTTCCTTTTATATCTGTATGAGAGTCATAATTTCATTTTTTTAAAAGATCCTCTAAGAATGTAATGAACTCCATTGTACAGATGAAGAAATTGGGCCTCAGAGTGAAATGAGTTGCTCAGGACCACTAATCATCAAGTGACCTAGTCAAGGCTAACATCTGCTCTTTCTGACCCCCATAGCCTGTGTGCTTTCTTCTAATTATGCCCCTGCTCTGTGCCAGGCATATGCTAGGCATATGGGAATATTCTTTCAAGTCCTTCAGCTATTAATAGTCTCTTCTGCACTGGCACTATGTGCTTATAAAATATTCATGATATAATCTCCGTTTGCCCAGATGATAATCAAGGTACACACTAAAAAGAAGAAAAATGCACGATAAAGAAAGGGCAGTCAGGGAGTGGAAAGAGACCAGTGGAATTATTCTCAAAAGCTTTTAGGAAGTGATAGTTTCTCAATCTGCATTGTCTAAATGGAAGGGCCATTAAGAAGAAGGTTGCAAGTTAAAGCTGACACATTGGAAACTTACATCCTGAAGCCTCAAGTCCTGTCATTTAAGAAACATGCAAGGAAACAGGATTATACCACTGCTTGCACATTCGTTATCTAACTGTAAAAAAAAAAAAACAATGTGGCCAGTGAAACAAAGCACCTATTCTAATCTCTTAAGCATTTGGATATATAACTATTTTGCATGAAATTTTCATTGGCTTGAATTTACTTGGGTTTTGCTTAACACTGGCTATGATCAGCTCCTTTGTGTTTGTAGGCTAAACTCTAAACTTTGTATCATACATCTTTGATGTGGCCCCTACTCACTTTTCCTCTCTTCTGATATCCAACAGCATTTGTCTCTGCTGATATCTCCATCTCATCCCCCTTCACGTACACACACACACACAAACAGACACCCCCCCCCACACACACATATATATACCCCCTCACAATCTAGGTTTCTGAATCTCTGACAGGCTTACAATTCCCCAGGACACCAGGCTTTGCAGCAGCTCAGCTTTGATTGAAGATATACTTGTGACAGGGCCCTTCCAACTCGTCCCACCCTGGTGAACAACTAACCATCACTCAGCCCTCAGTTTAAATCATTTTCTGATCCTGGTTTGCAAAAATCAGTTTTTCCCTGAACATATGTCATCACCAGCATGTGCTTACAGATCCCCTGGTCGTGCCTATTTGTTTACACATTTGCTCCCAGGGTGCTCTGGTCTCTCGTCTCTCCTCTTTCCCACGCTGCCTGATGCATATTTGTGATCAGTAATTTAATGCGTCATGCACCCATGGATGTGTGGATTCACCAACATGATAGCTAAAGCACTGGCAAGGATGGTAGAGACCAGAGCATTCAAACCCTCCTCTTCATTGCCGGGGAAACTGAGGCACAGACAAGTGCAATCTGCTCACATAGGCAGGTGAGGAGTGAATTATTAGAACCCAGGACTCCCTTATGAGTTCAGCGCTAATTCCAACACCCTCGCTGCTTTCTGGGGTGGAGAGAGGGTGGGAGGGAAAATTACCCTGAGAAAGAGGCCAGTTGGTGCTGTGTTTTGTTTCTGTGGTGCTTTCATAATTTTGGTAAAGATATTTTAAGCCAGAGCACTGGGGTGGTTCAGTGCTCATTACCCAACTTGGCATTTCCCTCCTGCGAGGAGAGTGGCTCAGAGCCTTATCATAGCCCTGTAACCACATCCCCTGCTGGGCCTAATGCTAAATCAACACAGTCAGCTAAAAACAAACACTCACAGGTGTGCAGCACATGGAGCGCGGGAGGGTGTTTATTCTAACACCAAGGATGGTGAGCTGGGTTTGGTGAAGTTGGGGAATAGACCGCAAATGGACATGGGCAACATCCCAAAGGATCTCCCAAGCCTGGGGTGCTGGGAGTATTGCCGATGGCTTCTGAGGACTCCAGTTGCCCCCTTGAAAATCAAGTCCCTTGTATGTAGAATCTAAAATATGACACAAATAAACTTATGAAACAGAAACAGACTCATAGACTTGGAAAACAAACTTACAGTTACCAAAGGGAAAAGTTGGCGGGAGTGGGGGAGGGATAAATTAGGAGTTTGAGACTGGATAAACAACATGGTCCTACTCTGGAGCACAGGGAACTACATCCAATATCCTGTGACAAACCGTAGTGGAAAAGAATGTAAAAAAGAATATGTGTATATACAGAGAATTGAATCACTCTGCTGTGCATCAGAAACTGACGCATCATTGTAAATCAACTATGCTTCGATTAAAAAGAAAAGAAAGGTCTGAGTTTCCTAATTATATGAAAAACACCCATCAGGCCCTTCTTAGAACTTCATGGGGACTAGGGGAGGGGCCCAAACAAGGGTGACTGATACACATGACCCACTGGCATCCTTAGCTGCAGCACCTTATGGGAACTGGGGACCAGCAAAGGGGCTGAAGGGAGCTCCCCTTCAGATGTAAAGGAGGAACTCACAAACCCTCTCTCCAGCTTGCTGAGCAGATCCAACTCTGCCAGGAAGAAAAGCTTCTGGTCCTTTATTCCTGAAGCTGCCACAATGAACACCCCTGAGCCAGGTGACTAGGGAAGGGTGGGTAATGATAATTATCAATATGAAGCCGCCTGAGTGAGGCCCTTCTATGCCAGACTGCCTTAAGTGCTTCATAGGTGTTATGGGATTTAATCCTTGCCTCCGCTCTATGAGGCAGAAATCTTTGACAGTGTCCTCTCCGCTTTACGAATAAGGAAATGAGGGGAGAAAGGGATAAATTAAATTGTTTAAGGCTATAGGGGTAGCAGGTCTGTGATGGAGCCACGATTCAGTTTTAGGCAGTTGGTTTCAGAGTGTGTGTTCTCAGACCTTCGAGATATTGCCTCAGCTTTGGACTGCTGATCTGATAGTTCTCAAACTTAGCTGGATATTAGAACTTCCAATGGCAGGGAAGCCACCTCCAAAGATACTAATTTATGTGCTTTGGGATAGCCTGGTTATTTTATATATATAAATATAAATATAAATATATATATAATATATATATGGGCTTCTTGGTGACTCAGAGGCTAAAGCGTCTGCCTACAATGCAGGAGACCTGGGTTCGATCCCTGGATCGGGAAGATCCCCTGGAGAAGGAAATGGCAACTCACTCCAGTACTCTTGCCTGGAGAATCCCATGGACGGAGAAGCTTGGTAGGCTACAGTCCATGGGGTTGCAAAGAATTGGACACGACTGAGCAACTTCACTTCACTATATAATATATGCATATATATGTGTGTCAGGGGGCTTCCCAGGTGGCATTAGTGGTAAAGAACCCGTCTGTCAATGAAGGAGATGCTGGAGATGCAGTTTTGATCCCTAGCTTGGGAAGATCCCCTGGAGGAGAGCATGGTTACTCATTACAGTATTCTTGCCCAGAGAATCCCATGGACAGGGGAGCCTGGTGGGCTACAGTCCGTGGGATCGCAATGAGCTGGAGACGACTGAAGCGACTGAGCACACAGGCATGTGTGTGTGTGCGTGTGTGTAGTGTGTTTAATATACATATGTATGTGTGTATTTGTGCATCTGTGTTGTAATCTGATTAGCCTTGGGCACTAAAGAGTGCAGCTGGCATAGGCAGGAATTCCCACCACGTAATCTGAAGTCAGTATTAAGGAGGAATGGGCAGGCAGCGCTGGAAGCCCAGCCAAGGAAGGCCTGGCACAGGTGTGGCACAATGACTAACGCCAAGGAAGAATGCCAGCAAGAAGGCAGAGGTGGCTAAAAGGAGTACTAGAGAGACAAGAAAGCCATCAGGGGCCTATTTCCCCATTTGCCAGGGGTGGGCCCTGGAGACGTGCCAAGAGAGAAAATGAGGAGGGGCTGGCTACCTTCACTGCAGCACAGATGGTTCCTGGAACTCACCAGCACTGTGGAGAATTGGAGTTCCCGGAAAGGTGTTTTAAGAGAGAGACTTGCCCTGTAAATCACATCTGTTGGAGCTACCAGGGGGATATTTAGAAATCTGACGTGCAAATTGCAGGAATCTACTGAAACCAGAGACTGAGGGCTTGGGATGTGAGTGCTGGAAAGGGAGGGAGTCCCCCGCCCTTCGGTGACGGGTCTGGAGACAGCCTGAATTCATTGCAAGTTATGTCTTCTTGTGCCTGTAGGGGTTGCTTACCTTTGAAATATGTATTTTAAAATGATGAAATTCATGTCTCTTAAGGACAAATTAAAATGTCTTAAAATAGAAAAAAATCACTCACAATTGTATCACCTAGATGTAACAATTATTATTTAGAATATTCCTTTATGCTGTTTTCCCTGGACATAATTTTTTCAACACAATGGTAATCATCATGTCTATGCAACATGACAGTCTGCTTTTTCACTTCACATAAGGCTGTTTATTCTTTGAATCAATCCCTTTAATTCCTTCATAATAATTATACTAACAGTGGTCAGTTATTACTGGGTTTCTGAAATTGAATAATCTATGCAATCATTCTCTGGAGCAAAAATTTGCCTGAACATCTACTGTTGCTAAGAACTGTTTTTATTTGTACTTATTTAAATAGATGAAGCCTAGAACCGGTGATAAACTTCTTTGCTACTTGCACGATACTCATGAAATCAAAGCAATTTTATATTTTAGAAACAAAACTACAAAACCAATAAATGAAAAAATATTAATTAAACATGACAGACACCGTTGTGTGAGTCTGACTGTGGTTCAGTGCTAGGATACAAGCGCCACGCCCTCTTGGCACCTATAGGACTTAGAGCTAGGGGATTCCTTGGTTTGTCCACCACTTTCCTCTGTTCTGAACTCAGGACCTTCATGCACACAACCCACAGGCACCATGGGCCTTTATTTGGCATGGATGTTTCCTTATATCTATCCTAATTTCCATCTCTCCTCCCTAGCTTATGACAATTCAAGTAATACCACTTGTTGCCAGTGTATTGATATCTATAAATGCAGATTCCAAGTTGAGGCCTAAAATCGAATCCAGATGGGTCTTTCAGCTAACCTAGAATATGGCTATATTAGTTTCAAGTTATGATTGAAAGGTAAACACAAACGTAAAAATGTTTCCTAGTGAATTCTACATCTAGAGGACTCATCATCAGACCCTGACATTTTGAGAAAAAGTGGAAGTGAAGTCATTCAGTCGTGTCCGACTCTGTGACCCTGTGGACTGTAGCCCACCAAGCTCCTCCATCCATGGGATTCTCCAGGCAAGAATACTGGAGTGGGTTGCATAGGTTATTTATTGAGCGCCTCCCTCACTTGTGTGAGGTGACTTATCTAGAACCACTCACTCTAACAACATTTAATTCCCATTTCACAGATGAGGTCATTGAGGTTTGACAGGGTTATGAAACCTGCTGAAGGACATGGTGGAGCTTTAGTTCTAACCTTGGTCTCTGTCATTTCATGGACTGTTCCCCAGACCATGATTACACATGGCCGTCTGCAATTTTTTATATAGAGTGTTCTTTTCCCATCTGGGGTTTATATTGCCAAGGACCAAGGCTAGAGATAAATAATTGTTTTTTCTTTTAGAGAGAATGTAGCATATGTCGTCTGTGGTGTGTTTATTTAGCTCTAAAACTAACCTGACAAGGATGAACCCTTTAAAATATTTCAGGAAATTTGGCAATAGCATAGGTGGTTAGCAGCAGCTTGCCAGCTATTAAATGGTTCTGAATATATGAAGACTTGTAATTTCCTTCTCGGAAGGGCTTTGCCAAAGAGACTAAGCCACGTGTCAAAATCCCCAAACGCACTTTGGCACATGCAGAAGCTCTGTTGGTACAAATGGATTCTTGAGACCAATCAGACGAGCTTGGTATTTCATCTTTTGGCCCCAAACCATAAACTGGCATAAATAACACTACCCCTGCCATGCACCAAAGTTCAGAATAATAAATCAGCCAGCCTGTAATTATATTGGGAGAGCCAGCTTTTTCTTCTCAGTGAGCAGATTGATGTATCTGTTTAGACTGGATGTCTCAGGGCTCCCTGGGAACCTGGGCTGACTTCCTAGTGCCCAGGCAGGCACTGCCCCAGATCTGTGTGTATACAGGTGAGTTCCCACTGGGCAGGTCTGCTGGGACCAAACTGGTTTCTAAACCTGTTTGGCTTCTCCCAAGGTCCATAGTTGTCAAAAGCAAAACAAAGTAAAGGACCAGGGATGGTGGAAAGGCAAAAGCTCATCCATCAGGCTGTGGAAGCAGAAGACGGAAAGCCTTCCTTAGATGCTTGACCCTAGGTCCTTGTTTTGCCTTGGTTCGAAGTACTTTTAAAAATGATCATGTGTGCCAAATTGCTTCTGTTGTGTCTGATTCTTTGAGACGCTATAGACTGTAGCCTGCCAGGCTCCTCTGTCCATGAGATTTTCCAGACAAGAATACCAGAGTGGGTTGTCATTTCCTTCTCTAGGGGATCTTCCCAATCCAAGGATGGAACCTGTGTCTCCTATGTCTCCTGCATTGGCAAGCAGGTTCATTACCACTAGAGCCACCATGGGCTAAAAGAAAGAAAGAATTATATCAATATTTTAATGAGAGGATGATGGGTGAGTGAAAGAAAGAAGTGAAAGTCGCTCAGTTGTGTCTGACTCTTCGTAATCCCATGGACTATATTCAGTCCATGGAATTCTCCAGGCCAGAATACTGGAGTGGGTAGCCTCTCCCTTCTCCAGGGGATTTTCCTAACCCAGGGATCAAACCCAGGTCTCCTGCATTACAGATGGATTCTTTACCAACTGATCCACAAGGAAAGCCCAAGAATATTGGAGTGGGTAGCCAATCCCTTCTCCAGTGGGTCTTTCCGACCCAGAAATTGAACTGGGGCCTCCAGCATTGCAGGTTGATTCTTTACCAAGAAGGAAACTCCTAAATCCTGCAATAAAAATCTGCAGGTCAATCAGATTAGTACTCGAATGTATCCTTCCCCTGCAGCATCAAGCTTGATCAATACTTCATCGATACTTTCTGAGACATTTGCCCATGGGTGTGAAGGATTCCCCTATGGATATGTTCCCTGCCTGATTCCTGAGTGGCTTAATTTGGCCCTACATGTCTGACTCACATGCCTTCCCCACATTAAATTAGATGGTTTATTTTCTGAGATCGAGTTGGTGTTTTGTCTCCGTGGCTGTATTTCTTTACTTTTGTGGTTTTCTCTGCTGGGAATCCTCTCTGGCTCCTCACATGCCTGGGGCCTTTTTAGTTGCTCAGACCTTGGTTCCAATTTTCCCTTCTCCAAGAGGCCTTTCCTCAGTTCCCGCCACTCCTAGCCACTGTCACATGTCTTTGTTTAACACTCCACACACTCTATAATTATCCCATTCATCTGTTTCCTTGTTTGTCTCTCCCCACCACCCATGGATAGATCTTGTCCTGTTTTCTATCGTATCCCCGGTGCTTATGACAATATCAAGCACACAGTGAGCATGGGTGAGATACCTCCAGTTATGGAATGAGCCCTCATGAAGCATTGACCATGTGTCAGACACCATCCTGAGAGCTTTATAAATATTAAACTCATTGAATCCTCACAACAAGCCTACGAGGGAGATTGTGAGTATTGTGGGATTTGAACTTAGGCAGTCTGACTCCAAAGCACGTGCTCTAAAAATCTACTTCCTCTCTAACATTTTAGCTGTAGAAGTGAATGGGCGTCTGTCATCACTAATATCGAAAGATTCCTAGGTTCATTATAAGCTCTAAGTCCAATAAACAGATATCATGATCCTAAAAATAGGATCCTAAAAATGGGATCCTAAAAATAGTTTTTAAATGTATGCCAGGTAGCATACAAGGTTCAGAGTCAGTAGGTTTTGGACGTCACTGTCCTTGGGGATGATGAGTGAGTGAAAGGAGTGAAAGAACACAGCCTTATTGTTAGTTCTTGACTCTCTGGGCATAACCCTGTAGCCTCTGGTAGAGAAACCAGAGGTTACATTCTGGAATGACACTGATGCCGTAAGAAGCAAGTATTTTTTCTCTTTCAGCTGCCATAGCTTCCCTGGTGGCTCAGACAGTAAAGAATTTACCTGAAATACAGGAGACTGGAGTTCGATCCCTGGGTCAGAAAGATCCCTGGGAGAAGGGAATGGCAGCCCACTCCAGTATTCTTGCCTGCAGAATCCCATGGACAGAGGAGTCTGGCGGGCTATAGACCAAGGGTTGCAAAGAGTCAGACACGATTGAGCAACTAACACTTTCACTTTGCCATAGCCGCCGAAGGATTGATCAAGTGGCTGGAGGTGGCAGCGAGACACCACTGTTTAAGAATCCGTGCTCAGTGTTATGTGGCAGCCTGGATTGGAGGGGAATTGGGGGAAGAATGAACACATGTATATGTATGACTGAATCCCTTTGTTGTTCACCTGAAACTATCACAACATTGTTTGTTAATTGGCTATGCTGCCGCTGCTGCTGCTAAGTCGCTTCAGTCGTGTCCGACTCTGTGCGATCCCATAGACGGCAGCCCACCAGGCTCCCCTGTCCCTGGGATTCTCCAGGCAAGAACACTGGAGTGGGTTGCCATTTCCTTCTCCAATGCACGAAAGGGAAAAGTGAAAGTGAAGTCGCTCAGTCGTGTCCGACTCTTTGCGACCCCATGGACTGAAGCCTACCAGGCTCCTCTGTCCATGGGATTTTCCAGGCAAGAGTACTGGAGTGGGGTGCCATTGCCTTCCCTGATACAAAATAAAAAGTGAAAAAAAAAGAATCTTGATGGGTTTTATAAATTGAGTATTTTGAAATGTAGCGTTATTCCGGGAGCTTTATCTCATATATTTTGGTTGATTGGTTTGCTTAAATTGATCCATTTTAAATCAATATAATAAATGTGTACGCACTTCGTTTTTAAAATCAATATACTTGGTTTGCATGCACACTTGTAAAGTTCTCAGAAATCTTGGAGACACAGAAGGCTTTACAACTTTTTAAAAGGATTTCCCATTTCTCCTCTTATTTTATGTCAAAACCCCACCGAAGGAGGCAGAATAAGGTATTTCCTCCAGTGTGGTTGACTCACAGGTCACTCTTCTGAATGCTGTGTTTTCTTCCTGCTTCTGTGGCTGTTCTCCTCTTCATCTTCCAACCATGAAATGTTGGCACGACCTAGGACTCAGCCTCTGGGCATCTGCTTTCCTCTACACTGGTCTCCCTGGTGGCCTCATTTGTTCCCTTGACTTTAAGTACCATGTTGATGCTAATGATGTTCAAATGTCCGTTTCCAGCTCTGTTCTGTCTCTGTGACATCTCTGTTAGCCTATTTGGCACCTCCATTTGGTTGTCTCATGGGTATTTCAAACTTAAGTTCCCCAGACTGGGGCTTCCAAAGTTCTTCCTTTCCGCCTTCCCCATCTCAGCAAAAGACCTCTCCATGTTGCTAGTAGCTAGGCCAAAGACCTGGGGCCATCCCTGACCCACTATCTCTGACACTCCCCATCTGATCTGTCATAAATTCTGTGTCTACTTTACAAATATAGTGTGTCCAAGATCTGGCCTTTTTTTTTTTTTTGACATTCTGCAGTTGCCACCCTGGGCCAGACCACTGTCCGCTTTTGCCTGGTTAGCTACAACAACCTCTTAGCAGGCCTCCTGTTTCTTCTTTGCTGCCCTTTGGTCTCTTCTCAGCACGGTGGCCAGAGTGATTCTGTTGTCAGATTCTGACTCTTCTGCACCCCAAATGCTCCAAGGACATCCCCCGTCGCTTAAAGCCCATGCCCCTCCACTTCCACCACTGCCATGCTCTGGTTCCCTTCCCTCTGATGAATCCCCGACTGCTTCCCACCCACTCCTCCTTGCCACCCCTTCCACTTTCCCCGCTTCAGGTCCTTTGTACTTGCTCTCCTCTCTGCCTAGAATGCCTTCCCTCAGTCCCGCAGATTTCTGCGGTTTTCCCCTCACTTCCTTTAGGTCTTTATTCAAATGTTACTTTCATGACACTCCCTAACCACCCGATTTAAAATTGCTGGGTAACCCTGGCCCTCCCCACCCCTCCTTCCATGCTTCTTCTTAACGCCTAGATCACTATGTAGCATTCTATAAGTGTTATCATAAACCTTATTTCCTACCTGATGTAAACATAGAGATCATAATGGTCATGATGTTATCAAGTTGTTGTGAGGATTAAACAAGGTGGTGCTTGACTCAGAGGGAGCTCCTGGCATGTGTTCACATCCTTATATTTTGCACACCATAGTACTCAGCTCAGTGTCTTTTTTTTTTTTTTAAGTATAGTTGATTTACAATGCTGTGTTAATTTCTGCTGTACAGCAAAGTGATTCAATATACATATGTATTCTTTTCCATTATGCTTTATCTCTGGATATTGAATATAGTTCCCTGTGCTATACAGTAGGACCTTTTTGTTTATCTATCTTGTATATAGTCGTTTGCATCTGCTAATCCCACACTCCCAATCCATCTCTTCCCCATCCTCTTGGCAAGCGAAGATCTGTTCTGTATGTCTGCGAGTCTATTTCTGCTTTGTAGACAGGTTCATTTGTGCCATATGTTAGATTAAACACGTCAGTGATATCATATGATACTTCTCTTTATCCAGACTTACTTCATTTAGCGTGATAATCTCTAGTTACATCATGTTCCTGCAGGTGGCGGTATTTTGTTCCTTTCTATGGCTGAGTAGTATTCCACTGTGTGTATGTACCATTTCTTCTTTATCCGCTCATCTGCTGATAGACATTGAGGTGGTTTCCATGTCTCGGCTGTTGTGAACGGTTCTGCTATGAACATAGCGGTGCACGTACCATTTTGAATTATAGTTTTGTCTAGGTATACTCCCAGGAATGGGATTGCTCCATCGTATGGTAATCCTATTTTCAGTTTTCTGAGGAATATCCAGGCTGTTCTCCATAGTGGCTGTCCAACGTACATTCCCACCAACAGTGTAGGAGGGTTCCCTTTTCTCTACATTCTCTCTAGCGTTTGCTATCTGTAGACTTTGTCATGATGACCATTCTAACTGATGTGAGGTGGTACCTCACTGTAGTTTTGATTATTTCTCTAATTATTTCAGGTCAGTGTCTTAGTGCAGTAATGCTCAATACATTGCTTTCATTTATTTTATTTTTTAATATAAAATTATTTTAATTGGAGACTAATTACTTTACAATATTGTACTGGTTAATGTATGGCAATACATTGCTTTTGAACAAGTGAAAGACTTGAGGTGTTGGTCAGCATTTCCATACTTGAGTTTTTTCTGGAGAATATTGGTGAGGGATGGGTAGAATGACACCCAGATGATGCTTGAACACAACCCCTGACTGTTGTAGCTACTCAGTGAGGTCTTGCTTTAGCAGTGATCTGAATCAGTCTGACTTCAGTAAAGGTTCTGAAAAATAGGAAGGGTTGCCCCAAAGAGAAAGCTGTTCCAAAGAGTGTGACCTTTAACATGTACTCCAGAATAATGCCTTCTGCACCTTTGATGCAATTAGATGTGTTTCATTAATCGTGTTTTCTGAGCTAAGTAATTTGAAGAACATGTTCCCTTCTATCTCATTGTCATGTTTGTATCAGTTCTTCCACAAATTAATCTGAATAAAAGCAACTTCCCCTCAGTGGTAAGTTAAAATAAGCCACAATCCACATGATTATTACTTCATTGTGCTTTTATGCACATTCCTTGGTGCTTTTTAATTATATATAATTACCAAGGAACAAGGAGTAAAATCTGTTTAATCTAAAATGAAACACGCTAAATAGATAACGTTTCCAGTTCCTGTTTTTTTTTTTTTTTTAAGTATCTCTCTAACTCAGGGAGACTAGGTTCAAGAGTGTAGACCCAGAACTTGCAGAAAGTGCAGCCTTCATGGTTAAATGTTATTTATTTCATGGGCGTGCTATTACTTTTTTAAAATTGTCATGCAACTTGGCGACTCAAGTAGTGACATCTGGGGTGCAATTATTTTAAATGCCAATTTTTTTCACCTTATAAAATAATTGCAATTAACTGCAAACAAGAGTTAAACTTGAGGGTAGCATATGGTGACTTCGAAATAACAGTATGTTTTTACTTCAGTTTTCAATGTGTATATTTTTAAGGATGAGCAATTTGATTAAAGCTTGGTACATCGATCATTTTTAAATGTATGGTCAAGAGGTGCCGTAGCTCAGTAGTTAGATCTCAGGCCTGGAGACAGACTTCCTGCTCCTGAAGCTAGTTCTACTTTCTGCGTTAGTTATACAGTTTGCATAACTTCTCTGAACCTCTGTCTCTTTATCTGTGCCTCAGGGATACAACACTAGCCATCTTGAAGGTGTGTTATGAGAATTAAATGAGGATATATAAAGTGGTAAGAATTGTGACCCCCATGGACTGTAGCCTGCCAGGCTCCTCTGTCCATGGGGATTCTCCAGGCAAGAATACTGGGGTGGGTTGCCATTCCCTCCTCCAATGAATCTTCCCAACCCAGAGATAGAATCCAGGTCTTCTGCATTGCAGGGGGATTCTTTACCATCTGAGTCACCAGGGATGCTCACAAAACACTTAGTGGTAGTTAATTATTATTATCAGGATTGGCAAGATTAGCTTACCAAATAACTGCAAAATCCCAGTGTCTTCTAATAACAAAGATTTATTTCGTGCTTAGGCTTCATGTGTCTCATGGAGTAGCCATCATCTCAAATGCTGCCAGTTACTGTGGCAGAAAGGAAGATAATTCTGGAGGGTCTTGCCCCAACAATGAAATGCTCCGGGCTGGAAGTGGTACTGTCTCTTCTGCTTCTAACTCAGGCCTGAATTAATCACCTGGCCACACTTGACCACCTAGAAACCAGGACCTGACATACTGTATCACATGTCCAGAAGGCAGAGGGCAGGGATTTGGGGCAGACAGCACTTAGGACATCCACAGACTCTATTGATATGCTTCTATAGTGAAAGGGTTTGGTGCTCTCAATCTGAGTGGCCTTAACCTTTTTGGTCTCTGTCACCATGAGTTAAGGCAGGCTGCAGGATTCCAGGAAGGGCTTTAAGAGGATAGAGCATGGGGGTGTCTTCGAGAACAGCGGGCTGAGAAGAAGGCTCTGTTTAACTTTTGCATGTCAATCCAAGCCACTGAACCATCTACAATGTAAATGACTTATCAATGTTCTCCATTAAAAACAAAAAGACCAGTTCTGACACTTTAAACATGTCAGGTCAAAGGCAGCATTGGAAATACTGTTGATACCTTCCCCTCATTGAGGTCCACCTCCTCTATTCAAAGCTTTGCATGGTTTCCTGAAGCATGGTAGATGTGGTTTTCTTCAGACATCCCCAGGCCTACATTTGTATATTTGCCTTGAAGTCTTGTAGGGCCATCCACATGCTAAAAATAAATGACTTACAGTTAGCTCTTAATTCTCTAGGCAAATTGCTGGCGATCTTGAACAACGTGTACTTGCCTTTGATTAGACTTCTTCTGTTCTGTCGCCAAGATCCCTACCCCTCACCCTTCCAATCCTCCTGAGGCTCCTTATAACATAGGAAGCATCACCCATTTTATAGTGTTCTGGTCTCTATTCAGTCATCTGCCAGATGGACTGGGCTCCTGTTTGAGGGTGCAGGTTTTTGGTTTATTTTTCATCTCTGAATACTATAATAATCTATTCTGGACTTTCCTGTTGCTATAGCATTGATGGAGAAGAGAGCAGCACGTATTAGATTTCAGAAGTTAAGACTGGTTTAGGAAAGGGAGATCAAGGTGGATTCCTTTTCCTACAAGAATATTACTGAAGGAAAAGTCACAGTCATTGTCACTCCCAGCCTCCACCTACCATGATAATACATAGCTCCATGCCTTTCCTTATACCATCTCCCAACCAACCGGCATGGGCTCTGGAGGCAGAAATATCTGCATTCAAATTGTAAGACTAATACTCGTTATTGCTGCAGGGCTTAGGGGAAATTATGCAGCTCCTCTGACCTTCAGTTTCTTCATCAAGGTTTAGGAACATAATGTGAAGGGCTGTTTGACAATTAGAAAATACATGTCAGTTCTTGCCCTAGTCCCTGGCATAAAAAGATTCTAAATTAATCCTGGCTGTTAGTTAGAGCCTAGATTTGCTTTTATTTCTTCTAGGAACTCTATCCAGACTACTTCAAATCCTTCTAGACAGTGTGCATGCATGTACGCTAAGTCACTGCAGTCATGTTCAACTCTTTGTGACCCTATGGTCTATAGCTCACCAGGCGCCTCTGTCCACGGGATGCTCCAGGCAAGCATACTGGAGTGGGTTGCCAGACCCTCCTCCAGGCTGATCTTCCCAACCCAGGGATTGAAGCCGTGTCTCTTATGTCTCCTGCATTGGCAAGTGGGTTCTTTACCACTTGCGCCACCTGGGAAGCCCTTTAGACGATGTATTGGTCTTATATATCAATTAGATTGGACTAAATTCTTATGACCAATAGGCCCAAAGTATATTATTAGCTTAAATGTAGTAGAGGCTTTTTTAAAATTTATTTTTATTTTTTGGCCACCTTGCACAGCATGCAGGACCCTAGATCCTGACCAAGGGTGGAAGCTGTGCCCCCTGCAGTGGGCGTCTTAACACTGGACCACCAGGGAAGCCCCTGTGGTAGAGGTTTATTTCGCCTATTATATTCCAGAGGAAAAGCTCCAGGCTGTGGATGAGGGGAGGTGGGAGGGAATCATCTCCTCCCCGCCCAGTCATCTAGGAACTCAAGGTGATGCCACTCTGCTGGCCTCAGTACAGAGGCTTCAATGTCACTCTGCTGCCGCTGCTGCCAAGTCGTTTTAGTCGTGTCCGACTCTGTGTGACCCATAGACAGCAGCCCACCAGGCTCCCCCATCCCTGGGATTCTCTAGGCAAGAACACTGGAGTGGGTTGCCATTTCCTTCTCCAATGCATGAAAGTGAAAAGTGAAAGTGAAGTCGCTCAGTCTTGTCTGACTCTGTGCGACCCCATGGACTGCAGCCTACCAGGCTCCTCCATCCATGGGATTTTCCAGGCAAGAGTACTGGAGTGGGGTGCCATTGCCTTCTCCCCAATGTCACTCTAGTCACTGTCTTTACCATTGTACCCCAAGGCAAGGGGAGAAACATGGAAGGGCAAATGTGAGATATTATATGACCCAAACATCCCAACCGTATCATGGAGAAATTCATCACTACAGGTTACTGCAAGGGAGGATGGGAAATGAGCTTAGTTTAGCTTCCAGATACCCTACTGCTAACAGGCAATCATCTCCCTATCTCAGATTCAGACCCTTGTCAATGTGTTAGGAGTATCTTTTCAAAGGTGCTATTGGTTGCTTGAATTACAGACCTTGTTTTAAACTTAATCTACAAAGTTATGTTTATGCATTGTTAAAGCCATCCTAAGAATACCTCTTGAATTGACAGCACTCCTAAATGAATAGGAGTATATTCTTTGGGTAAATATCTCCAAGCTGGTCTCCATTGAATCTGAATGTAACTCCTTAGTTACTTCTGAGCAAAACAAAATCAAGTTTTAACAGGTTGGGTTAGGGATTATGCGTCTGGGACAATTCATTCTTTGCAATAATTCAAACAAAGCCAATAACAACAAAAGCACTGAGCATTTTCCAGTGATACGCAGATTCCATTAGCAATCCCATTTCTAAAGTTATTCATTATAATTATTTACTGAAACATTATAGAGTCCATTAGGTTCTCTGTATTATGTTTCAATGGTTTTTTACAAATTGCAGATTCACATATATCATTTTCCTGATAATAAATAGCATTTATGAAAAAAAGTATGGTGGATACATCATAATTTTGTAGGGCTTCGGGGTAGAAAAAAATCTGCTGTTATTATTATTTTTTTAATCTCCAGTTTTAACCTAACAGTCTAAAAAAGACAACATATTTGGACTGGTAAGACACTTTTCTTACCTTAGTTATTATTGCTTTCTCATTTGGCTGCATCAGGTCTTAACTGTGTCATACAGGATCTTTCATTTCATTGCAGGAACTCTCTAGTTGTGGCATGTGGGCTCAGTTGCTCCAAAGCACGTGGGATCTTAGTTCCTCAACCAGAGATCAAACCCATGTCCCCTGCATCATAAGGTGGATTTTTAACCAGTGGACCACCAGGGGCGTCCCTTACCTTAGTTATGATAGGAAGTTTGCAAACAGGAGCCAAGCCAAATATAGGAGGCAGATCTCTAGATTGGGTATAAATTATGATAAAGTGAAACAAAATATTTTAAAAGGCACATGTGCCAACTGGCTCTTTTTTCCCCTACTCCTCTGATGTCAACCAGACTTGACTCTGCAAAGCATGTTTTTGCTTTGCCAGCTGCTTTCATGTTCAGCTCAGTAGACTGCATGTGCTAAAAACAAGAAGATAGGAGGAGGGTTTAGTAAAGGGACTTCCTTTGTTCCATTTGGCTCCTGTCCTTGAATCACCCGAGCAAAGCTTCACCTCCTCAGTTACATTTCATTCCCAGAGAGGCAGTTGGATCCAGGAGACAATTTTCTTAACGGTTAGAATCAGCCTCCTCACATTCCTCTGAGAAGTCAGCAGCTGATGGGTGAAGCCCTTTCTTCACAGTCTGGGTCCCAGGTTCATAGAGCCCACCCTCCAACCTGAGGGAAACCAGCACCAGCCAAACAGCTGCCCCTTTTTTCCCCCATATTGTAGTATGCTGCTGCTGCTGCTAAGTCACTTCAGTCATGTCTGACTCTGTGAGAGCCCGTAGATGGAAGCCCACCAGGCTCCCCCATCCCTGGGATTCTCCAGGCAAGAACACTGGAGTGGGGTGCCATTGCCTTCTCCGATATTGTAGTATAGTAGACTTATAATACTGTGTTCATTTCAGGTGTACTGCATAGTGAGTCAGTATTTTGGCAGTTATATTCTATTATCTGTTATTATAAGATAATTAGTCTAATGCCCTTTCTAAGGCATTTGAGTCTCAGCTCCATGGCACCCCACCTCTAAGTTTTAATAGTTCCAACATCTTTCCTTTGCTCCTCCAGGTCTAGGATTGGTAGCTGCTTCCTGCTGCTGCTGCCTCCACGATAGCATTCTCTTTTCCTTTTCAGTGGGTGTTTCAGTGCCAAGTTAACAACTTTTTATATTGTCTTCTCTCTGTTAAAATAACTGGCATCATTTCTATCTCCTAACTGGATCTCAATTGATGCCGTACTTGAACTTCTTCTTTTCAACAAGCAAGGCCACCAGAATGCTATAGATTTGAGTCACATCATCTCCCCTGAAGATTTGGATTTTTGATGGTTCAGTTTAATGATATGCTCTTTTAGAAGCATATACTTAAGTTATACTAGAAGTATATACTATATGCTAGAAGTTGTACTTAACAATTCAGGGAGACTTGCTTTTGCATCTGGTATTTGGATGAGGCCTTGAGAACGAATGGATTTTTTTGGATAAGTCTTGCCATTGATTCTATTATCTTGGAGCCAGATGTTTCTCTGTGCCTCATTTCCCCCTAGCTGTACTAAGGAAAAATAGGGCCTGCCACCTAGTGACCTTTGCAATGCCTTTACACAGGTGAACTATAGATCATATTGTCATATGGCTAGGGACAAAATGACTTATAGATGGGGACTTTTCTTCTTCCACTGCTGCTGCTGCTAAGTCATGTCAATCGTGTCTAACTCTGTGCAACCCCATAGACGGCAGCCCACCAGGCTCCCCACCCCCATCCCTGGGATTCTCCAGGCAAGAACACTGGAGTGGGTTGCCATTTCCTTCTCCAATGCGTGAAAGTGAAAAGTGAAAGTGAAGTTGCTCAGTCATGTCCAACTCAGAATGACCCCATGGACTGCAGCCTACCACGCTCCTCCGTCCATGGGATTTTCCAGGCAAGAGTACTAGAGTGGGTCACCAGTGCCTTCTCCAGGGGACTCTCCTGAAGTGCTGACATTTGCGAATGTTTGGGACAGGTTCCTAAAATACTAAACTTACTTCCTGGAATTCTTAAGCAGGTATGCTTAGCATATTTAGAATTTTTTTTTAAAATTAGCTCAGGTTCATAACCATTATCCTTAGTGGTCATATTGCGTTAGGATACATTTTTCTCCTTTTCTCAGTAAGTGGAGGTATGTCTCCCCACAAACAAATTTGCCCCAAATTAGTGGTGGTGCTGGTGGTAAAGAACCTGCCTGCAAATGTAGGAGATGGAAGAGAAATGGGTTCGATCTCTGGGTTGGGAAGACCAGCTAGGGAAGGGCATAATAACCCACTCCAGTATTCTTGCCTGTAGAATTCCATGGACAGAGGAGCCTGGCAGGCTATAGTTCATAGGATCGCAAAGAGTTGGACATGACTGAAGCAACTTAGCAGGCAGCAACTGTAATAAAGATGGAGGGAACAAGACAATTGCAACTATGGCTAACTGTCGCTGAACTTTTACTAAATGCTAGGTGCCTTTTAGGTCCTTTATACACATTGTCTCATTTAAGCCTCCAACAGCCCTACAGAGGAGGTCCTGTGATTTTTCCCTTCTTACTAATGAGTAGATTAGGGACAGATAGACTTAATGTGCAAGATTCCACAGACAGTATTAACAGAGCCAAAACTGAAGTCTGTATGACTCCAAAAGCCACCCTCTACTTCTCTATGTTTTCATGGGTTTTGTTTATTTGTTTTTACTTCTTACAGTTATGTATGAAATAAATTCAGGACCAACTATGCGAAAGTCACTGTGCTCATGACTCATACCAACATGAGGAAGATATAGCCTTGCCTTTAAGGAATTTGCAGTCCGGGTGGCTCAGTGGTAAAGAATCCACCGGCCAAGCAGAAGCCATGGGTTTGATCCCTGGGTTGGGAAGATCCATGGAGAAGGAATGGCAACTTACTCTCGTATTCTTGCCTGGGAAATCCCATGGGCAGAGAAGCCTGGTGAGCTACAGTCTATAGGGTCACAAAGAGTAGGACACAACTTTGCAACTAAACAACAACAACTGCTTTATGTGAGAACCTTGAAGGTGTTAGATTGAGGACAAATGGGTGAGACATTAGCACCTAAAACATTAAAGGAAAATAAGAACTTCAAAGCGGCTCATACCAGGCCTCCTGAGTCTGAGGGCTTTAAATCTTCACAGATACCCTAGGAAGCAAGCATGGTCATTATCTCCTTTGACAGTGGGAAACGTGAAGCACAGAGAGGTTCAGTAACTTACCTAGGGTCACTCAGCTAATATGCAGCTCAACTGGGATTTGAACCCCATCTGTCTTGCTCTACAGTCTGCTGGTCTTGATCACTATTATACAATGCCTTAAAAAAAAAAAAAGACTGTAAAGAAAGGGTAAAGTCAACCCTCTCTGAAGTTTTTCCCTGATGCAAATAGTGCTCAGAGGGAATTCACTTTCTATCCTTCCTGTGTCCCATGGCATGTTATGCTCTGCCAAGGCAGGCACTTGCCACGGTGGACTCTATCACCCAGAAAGCTGGTCTGGTCTTGAGGAGGGGACAGCATCTCAGCCATCAGCAGATGTTCAGTGCCTGCTGAGTAGCTAGCCTGTGCTATTCTGAGCATCTTGACTGAACAACTGTGCTCTCTCTGGGAAAAGATAGACATCTTGAATGGTTGCACTTAGCTCTCTACTATAAAATGAAAGAAATTTCCTCTTATATAATTTTGAATTTAGAGAAACTTTTCCTCCAGGTGGGGTCAGTCGTTTCAAGATCCAAAGAAATGAAACCATCTGTGACTCTTCTTGTTGCTGGCCTGGCAGCTTTCTGATTTTAGTCAAACAAACAAACAAAACCCTGAAAACCATCATGTCTTTTCTGGATGCCAAGAATAACTGATGGAAATGAGACAAGTTCAAATGAAAGGAGATTTACTTACAAGGGGGGAAATATCAATGCAAACCACAGCCTCATTATTGAGATTTAAAGAATCTGGTGGAGTAATAGCAGAGGCTTCATCTTTTTTGAACTTCTCTGATTTGTCGCTCACCTCCTGAGAATTTCCCAGGAAGAGAATTAGAATATACTTTTTAAAATGGAAGTGACCAGAAATTTATCTTTTGTTTATTATTTTGAAGCTTGTTTAGGATATTGTACAATGTTCATTAATATGAACATTACATGTTTTCACAAAGATCATTCTGATTATTTGAGCTTTGAGGTGTTTCAGTTTTAGATAAATAAGAGTTTATGTTCATATCTATGAAAAAGAAACAGATTCGGATATAGAAAACATATTTTTGTTTGCCAAGGAAGAGGAAGTAGGGGGAGGGATGGATTGGGAGTTTCAGATTAGGAGATGTAAATTGATATACATAGGAAGGATAAACAGCAATGAGGTCCTATTATATAGCACTGGGAACTATATTCAATATCCTGGATAAACCATAATGGAAATGGATATGAAAAAGTATATATATATATATATACATTTATATAACTGAATCACTTTGCTGTATAGCAGAAATTAACAAAACATTAAATCAACTGTACTTCAATAAAATAAAAAGAGCTTTTAATGTTCAGATTTTGCATGAAACTTTTGGAGTTTAAATTTACCCAAACATTAGGATAATAAAAATGATAAAGAAAATGCCTGTTTATAAGCATGATTCCAACCGGGAAGGAGTTAAGAGATGATTGACTCTTGAGATTCTTTATTTTCCAGGCTCACTCAGGAGAAACTGCGTGTTTAAAGTTGGGCTTCAGAGCTGGGTCTCAGGACTCACTCCTCAGTGCTGTTTCTCTATGTCTAAATATTTCTGACTAACAGAGCAAGGCCTGACTGCCTGTCTCTGATACTGCCTCCACCTCAGTGAGGTGGTTTAGCTACCGGTGGTGACGGACAGCTTAGAGGAATCCAAATCTGACTCTGTTTCTTTAACCTTTTTATCTTCCCCCTATATCAAACGGAAAGAGTGGAAAAGTAGTTGGTGTCAGACATAATAGTACTTACACTCAAATCAGGAATTGCAAAGTCATTTGCTCTTCACTTCGCCCATATGCTGTGGTACAAATGCAAAGGTTTTAGAGCTTATTTTGCAGCTGTGCAGAGATTCTAAATCTAAATCCAATTTTCCTTCATTGACCTAAGTAAGCAATATTTTTAGGTAAAGTTAATTTAATGCCTCTGAATAGAAAACCAATTAAAAGTACCTTTAGCCACACTGAAGTAGACTCTGGAGGCTCATAAAATACCCTCTTGGTTACCCATGCTTGATGCTACCTAGAGATGAGAAGGGCTCTGTGTGCAGTTCTTTAGCTACTTGTACAAATCATGCCCCTTCTCTGGTGTGCAGGCCAGATCTGCTTTCCCCATTACCCTGCAGAGCAGCCTGGAAAGTCCCAGGAAGGCTTCACGGCACAGCCATGCTGCCTCACAGCTCCATTGTTGTTTTCTAATTCACAGCGACTTGTGCTCAGCCTTTGGGAAAGGAGTATGTCAAGGCTGTATATTGTCACCCTGCTTATTTAACTTATATGCAAAGTACATCATGCCAAATGCTAAGCTGGATGAAGCACAAGCTGGAATCAAGATTGCTGGGAGATATATCAATAACCTCAGATATGCAGATGACACCACCCTTATGGCAGAAAGTGAAGAGGATCTAAAGAGCCCCTTGGTGAAACTGAAAGAGGAGAATGAAAAAGCTGGCTTAAAACTCAGCATTCAAATAATGAAGATCATGGCATCCAGTCCCATCACATCGTGGCAAATAGATGGGAAAACAATGGAAACAGTGACAGACTTTATTTTGGGGGGCTCCAAAATCACTGCAGATGGTGACTGCAGGCAAGAAATTAAAAGATGCTTGCTTCTTGGAAGAAAAACTATGACAAACCTAGACAGCATCTTAAAAAGCAGAGACATCACTTTGCTGACAAAGGTCCATCTAGTCAAAGTGATGGTTTTTCCAGTAGTCATGTATGGATGTGAGAGTTGAACTGTAAAGAAATCTGAGCACTGAAGAATTGATGCTTTTGAACTGTGGTGTTGGAGAAGACTCTTGAGAGTTCCTTGGACTGCAAGGAGATCAAACCAGTCAATCCTAAAGGAAATCAACCCTAAACATTCTTTGGAAGGGCAGATGCTGAAGCTGAAGCTCCAATACTTTGGCCATCTGATGTGAAGACGCATTGGGCTGACTCACTGGAAAAGACCCTGATGCTGGAAAGATTGAAGGCAGGAGAAGAAGGGGATGACAGAGGATGAGATGGGTGGATGGCATCACCGATTTGATGGACATGAGTTTGAGCAAAGTCCGGGAGTTGGTGATGGGCAGGGAAGCCTGGCATGCTGCAGTCCATGAAGCTGCAAAGAGTCGGACATGACCGAGTGACTGCACTGCACTGAACTGAACTGTGCTCAGCCTTATCAAATGGAAGAGCCACTGAAAGTCCATCCTTGCCTCCCTCATTTCAAGCAAAGGCAGGGATTAAGGTTTAAATGATTTTTTTACATATGTATAACTCCACTCACAAGCTTAGAGCTCATAATACTCTTCTTCTGAGTGTCATTTTACCTACCAGACTACTTGTCTGGTATTTTGTGAAATGCAAACTCTGCTCAAAAGAAAGGTGATTTAAGGATACTGAACTGACCCAGCCTGCAATGGGAATCAATCAGTTGGTTTTGGTGGCCCGAGACAGACTTTTCATACCTTTTTAATGTTCAGAGGAATTGAGGCCATTTGACAGAGAGTTTATTAATTTAGCAGGGATTTCACAATCCCATTGGCTTTCTCCCAGTCCATTCATCCCTCCTACGTGCCTAAGTGTGGTTTTGCTCTCAAACCTCTGATTTGTTTCCTTGATCATCTGAGAAGGTCAATACTTGGTGAGTCCAAGGGAAATGTGGCCAAAATGGAAAGTACCCCAACTTTGTCATTGTTAGAGAAATGGATGTAAGGTAATCAATGAAGAGAGAATTGCATTTGAGTAAAAGCAAGAAATGTTTTGTGAAAACACAAGTTTAAGGCGCAGAATGGGAGAGACTTCAGAAATTGTGTTGCTAGTTATGAATCTTTGATTGCAAGTAGCAGAAAGTGATTAGTTAGACAAAATTTAAAAAAATTCTATTAAAAATAGAATGGATACTGAAGTATTTCACCAGCATCTGAGAAGAACAGCTTCAGAAAGTCTCCCCTAACAAAATCTAGCTCCAATGACTCTCTGAATTTGGAGTGTGTGTGTGTGTGTGTGTGTGTGTGTGTGTGTGTGTGTGTGTGTTCTGAATGGAACAGGCATCCACTTGGACCCATCAGCCAAGGCCAGGATGCAGCAAAATCTCATGTTTTAGATATGTCTGTTGAGGATCCACCTCTGGGCTCAGGGTAAATCTCATAAAAGCTGGCAAAGAAGTATCTAAGACATGTCTTTTCTTGTTGATTTGAGCACTGTGTTCACAGCATCTTTCTGGAAGGATTTGGCAAATAGCAGGGGCTGGAGGCAAGAACCTGAAGGTCAGGTTTAATGATAAAGCACTGCCATTTGCCAACTTTGTGACCCTCACTGTCTTGGGCCTCAGGTTCCTTATCTGTTAAATATCTACCCTACGTGCCTTACAAAGGCATTGTGAGGATGCAAGGAGGTGGCAGATGTGGAGGGTACCTTGGAGCACACCCAGGTGGGACTAAGCCTTGTCCTGGTGCAGTTATGTAAGGAGTGCTGGTTATCTGAGCTCTCCAGTCTAGGCACTGGAGTCCTGACTTTCCTTGGCAGAGGGGTCTATCTGTCTAGACCTGTCAGATACCTATCTGTTAATAGAAAAAGCCTGAAAGGATTCTTTACCTTGGGAGTTTAAATATCTATGTAAATTCAAAATGATTGTACATCAGCTATGGAGTAAGAATCATATTGAATTTTACTACATGGTATCTTCAGCACAGCTATCATGGTAACAACTAACTTGAATAATATGTTCCTTTGGATTCCTTCCCATGAAGGAAGTGATGAGACTACCTTTGATTTGGTCCAGTTGATATCCTTTCCTGCTCTCCATCATCTAATTCACTGATGCATTCTTCCAGTGCCATTTTGGAACGTCCTTTTCTCACGATTGTTGTTTAGTTGCTAAGTTGTGTCCAACTCTGTTACAACCCCGTGGACTGTCCAGGCTCCTCTGTCCATGGGATTTCCCAGGCAAGAATACTTCAGTGGGTTGCCATTTCCTTCTCTAGGGGATCCTCCCAACCCAGGGATAGAACCTGCGTCTCCTGCGTTGGCAGGGGGGTTCTTCACCACGGACCCACCAGGTTAGGAATTCCAATAACAGCTGCAGCGACTTCTCTGTTTCTTAATCTCATGGTTTGAAGTTGTCTCAGTCCATTTGGGGTACTGTAACAAAAATTCCCCAGACTGAGTGGTTTATAAGCAATAAATATTTATTTCTCATCCTTCTGGAGGAGGTTCTGGAGCTTCATGTCTGGTAAATGCCAGATTCCTGGATCATAGCTGTTTTTTCTCTGCATCTTCACGTAAGGGAAGAGGCCTGGGGCCTCTGGGGTCCCTTTCCTAAGGGCATGATTTCCATTCACAAGAGCAGAGTCCTCAAGACCTAAGCACCTCCCAGAGGCCCTACCCTCCAAGTACCATCATTTTAGGGACTAGGTTTCAGCACATTAATTTGGAGAGGACACATATATTTACTCTCAAGCAAAAATGTAGCCTTGTATTAGGATTTTTACCAACTTTTTTCCTGTTTTTCCAGCTGCTTCTGTTCTTCAAATTTGGGAGGTTCCAGTTTCTATGATATGCTGTTTGGAATGTGTTTTGCTGGTAACTAATTGTTCTGGGTATGACTTCTCTGGGAGCTGTCCAGCTTCCCATCTTCCTCTAAATGGAGCCAACACTGATTTATATGTCTGTGAATCTCTGCTGAATTGCAGAGGTGGTTGTGGAGGGGTTTGAAGCAGTACCATTTGCCCTGACTTCAAGTTCAAAAAAAGAGTCAAATTTTGGCTGCCATTCAACACCAAAATTTGGGCAGAAGAGCAGAATTAGGTCTTAATTATATAGAAATGTGATTCTGACTAGAATCCATCAAGTCTCATTACTGGCTAACTTGGAGGCTATAAAGATGCTTTCAAAGTTGGGAAGATGCCGTTCTGACCATTTTCTAGGATCTCCATGCCGTCTCCTAGAGTTCCTCAGCCCCTTTGGGTTTGAACCAGAGTGTTAAAAACACCCTTCCCCTGAAAATCCTTCCTGGCCTTTGCATCTGATTGTTCCAAATCCAGGGGTGTTTAGGTCACAATGCCACCTTGGAGAAAGCACAGTACCTTCCAGGGTGACTGTGACACAGCAGCCTCTGCAGACATGCTTGCATTCATGAGGAATAAACAGCATCCATAGGCTGGGAGAAAGAGGATTTTGGCAAATGTTTCCTGGCTTCGCACTCCACTACCTTTCAGCATTCCCCCAGGAAAATTCCATCCTTCACTTTTCCACATCTCTTCAGGCAATCCAGTATCGCCACTGGATACGGAGTTTTGAGTCAGACGCAGATGGAGGAATTGACGGAGGGAGGCAATCATAGGTGAAATGGTGATGCAGACTCCCCCCAGGAGAACTCACTCTGCTCCAGAGCCCTTGTGTGACTGGAGGAAAAGCAACACTGAAACCCTGAAGCCAAATATTTCCCGGGTAGTTTTAGTGCAAATCTCTGCCTTTTGCTCAAGTATTTACACTTCCTTTTCGGTTCTCACTGTTTGTTGCTCTGCATTTTCGGTTCTCACCGTTTGTTGCTCTGCATTCTGGAATGCTTAACTTACCAAGAACACGGCAAACATGTAAAACCTTTGAGGAGGTGGTTTGTGTATATTTCTGACACTGTTAGTTTGTTTCTTAGGATTTTCAGATGAGAGGTTATACTTACTGTTAGTCTTAGTTGGATGATCTAGGTAATTACTAATTAAGACTGTTTCTAATACAACAGTAGGCATAAGAGAAAGGCTGCTGCTGCTGCTAAGTCGCTCCAGTCGTGTCCGACTCTGTGTGACCCCATAGATGGCAGCCCACCAGGCTCCCCTGTCCCTGGGATTCTCCAGGCAAGAACACAGGAGTGGGTTGCCATTTCCTTCTCCAGTGCATGAAAGTGAAAAGTGAAAGTGAAGTCGCTCAGTCATGCCCGACCCTCAGCGACCCCGTGGACTGCAGCCTTCTAGGCTCCTCCGTCCATGGGATTTGCCAGGCAAGAGTACTGGAGTGGGGTGCCATTGCCTTCTCCGAAGAGAAAGGCTAGAAACAGGATAGACTGACTTGATTGTGCTGTCATAACACCGCCTCTCAAATCACAGGAGTAACTACATTAAAGTTCTTGTTTTCGCTTGAGCTATGTACCCATCGTGGGTCAGCTGAACTGTCTTCCATGTGGCTTTCATCCTGGGGCCCTAGTTGATGGAGTGGTATCTCTCTAGAAACATTAATAATACTCTTACAGAGGGTGCTGAAGCATGGGAGGCATTCTTGAAGCTCCTGTTCATATGTGATATCTGTCATTCCTGCTTGCATTTCATTGACCAACAAGTTATATGGCCCCATCTAAGTTCATCAGGACAGTTTATCCTCCTGAAGGAGGTGTACTATAGAAAGGGACTAGATTATGGTAATAATATCAATGATTTATAGTAGTGGCTGTTGAAGGCTTCTTTATGTATAAAACCCAAGGTGAAAGTTATAAAGGCCAAGGTAAAGCTGACCAAATGAAAATAAAATCCTTCAGTAAGGAAAAAAGAACATTAACAGAACTGAAGTGAAGTGAAGTGAATTGAAGTGAAGTTGCTCAGTCGTGTCCGACTCTTTGCGACCCCATGGGCTGTAGCCCACCAGGCTCTTCTGTCCATGGGAGTTTCCAGGCAATAGTCCTGGAGTGGATTGCTATTTCCTTCTCCAGGGGATCTTCCCAACCCAGGGATCGAACCCGGGTCTCCTGCATAGTAGACAGACCCTTTACCATCTGAGCCACCAGGGAAGTGAAAGGTAACAACAAATAGGATTAATGTATTTGCATTTTAAATAGCAAAGAGTCACTATTATGAACAGAAGAACTTTCATTCATCAGAAAGATAAAGCAGTGTGCTCTGGTTAGTTGTTCTAAACACCTGGGGCTCTCCCCACCCTTTCCGTGTCACCCCAAAGTCATCGATCTTTCCAAAGTGTCAAAGAACTAATAATCCAGCAAAGGAGTTGAAGAAAGGGACTCCAGGAGCCTCCAATTCTCTTTCCCAGAAAATGTTTTCATGCAACCTTCTGGAAACATTGTCCCCCTCTCTGTAATATGACCCAGATGAGGAATTTTATGTTAGAAGAAAGGGTGGGACATTTACCAGAAATCTTCCGTTTTCCTCTTCTTTCTA
The DNA here is from genome assembly GCF_042477335.2 of Ovis canadensis. NCBI lineage: Eukaryota > Metazoa > Chordata > Mammalia > Artiodactyla > Bovidae > Ovis > Ovis canadensis. The sequence continues at coordinate 158,058,952 of NC_091247.1, read as the reverse complement.
TCCAAGTGATTCTTTCTCCATTGAAGACCCAAAGATCTTCTGTATATCTGAGAAAGTCAGGTGGATGAGGGAGGCTTTTTAGGACCCCGGAGTTCTCAGATTCCCAGCTCTCCTCCTGCCAAAGAAGATTGGTCTTTTTTTCCCAATATGCAAATTATTGATAAATGATTCGCAAGCAGCTCTCACTCACTGCCTCATCTAGAGTTCTTAAGAGCAGTCAGATTTTAGCCTGGAAGCTTCCCCAGAACATATTTCCCTCATTCCGTGTGCTATTAGATTTGCTCCATCTCTCACAGGCAAAATAGAGGTCAGAAACAAAATAACTTCCTGTATCAACATTAGCTTTATCAAGCAGATGGCAAGTGCTTTCAGCCTCAAAAGAGGACAGTGGCCTCAGGCAGAAATACAGCCAGATGCTACCTTTTACAGTGAAATGTCTGGAAGCCTTAGAAATATTCCAAATTCTTCCAGAATAACCTCAATAATTTCCCCCTTACCTCTCTTAAATCTCTCTCTCTCTGACTGCCTCAACCCACCTGGATTCTAGATTCTAATTTCTACTCGGCTAACACAGTTCTCTTCTGGTATCTTCAGTTTCAGGTTAAATATTTACGAAAGTACTTTGTGTTGTTAATTCTCTTATTTTGTGAACTTTAGCCAGTCTACCTGTTGGCTGCCACACTAACCTGTGAGAATCGGAAGGCCGAGAGTGGCTTTGTTCCATGTAAACCTTTAGTCGGATGGTTTAGCACCTGGCATTTAGTAAGGCAATAAACAATTGTTGAATGAATTTGTTGCTAAGGGTTTCCACCATGAGGGTAAGCAGTATGTTGGTTAGAGCTGAGCCATGGCATTGGTGGACCAGCGATGTCAAATTGTTGAGGGCTGGACACTCTCTTTTAGCCTTCTGTTGGGTCTTTCTGAAAACCGGGACATATTGTTAATGCCCACAGTGGGAAAGTTCACTTCCATAATGACTACATCAGCCACATGGCTGGCTGTACATCTTAGGAGAATCCCCTCAGATTGGCCCAGCTGCCCTTAAATGCAGGACAGCCATAGGTTGTTGAGTGAGGGTTCAACATCCTTGGAGTAGTTGGAGCCCTACTCATATTTAGCAGAAGAGAGACTTTGAAGTGAGAGTAGTCATATATGGTAACTTAGCCTCTCTGTGCCTCAGTTTCCTCACATATAAAGTGGAGATAGTAATTTATACTATACAGCTATGAGATTTAAATGAGATAATAGGGGTAAGGGATTCAGTATCTGGTACAGAGTGAGTCCTGCATAATTGTTAGCTACTATGGGTTTTATATAACTCACAAGTGTGTCTCATGGTGTCTCCAGGGATGTGTAGCCACAGTGCATTACCAGAAAGGACATAATCTTAACAATGGTGGATCCTCAATCTGCACCCCAAATCCAAGAAATTGGGCTTTGCTCTTTGAGCCAGATTTCCCTGCAGCCATGCAGAGTCAAGTTGCGGTTATGCTTTTGGCTTTCTTCTGGCCCTCCCCAGGTCCAGTAAGCTGTATCCCACTGACTTCCCAAGTGGCACTCCGTATGGTTAGGGCCAAAAGACCCATTGCCTTCCCAAGTGGCGGTCAGAGCCAAAAGACCTTTATTACAGCCTCAGTCCCATGTAGACTGGTTGGTTTGCAATAGGCTTCTGTAGGAGCAGGCCAAGGACTTTTGGAATGTAATCATATCTCACCACCTTTTCCATGGCCACCATCATCTTCCCTCTAGGACACTGCAATCTCTGCCAAACAGCCTCTCGCCTTGTATCCCTGCCTCCTGCAAGGCATTCTCCCCACAGCAGCAGATCGACTCCTAGAACTACTCTGCTTAGAGTTCTCCAGTGGTGGGCTTCCCTAGGGGTTCATTGGTTAAGAAACTGCCTGCCAATATAGGAGATACGGGTTCAATTCCTGATCCAGGAAAACCCCACACACCACGGAGGAACTAATACTGTACAACACAACTACTGAGCCTGTGCTCTGGAACCTGGGAGCGCAACTACTGAAGCCCATGTGCCTAGACCCCATGCTCCAAAGCAAGAAAGCCACCACAATGAGAAGTCCTCACGCTGCAAGTAGAGCGTAGCCCCCGTTTGTCCCAACTAGAGAAAAGACTGCAAAGCAACAAAGACCAGCACAGCCAATAAAATAAACAAGTAAATAAATAAATAAAATTATTTTTTAAAAAAGCTCTAGTTGCACTTAGAATAAAATCCCTTCTTTGCCTTGGTTTACAAAGTCCTGAGTAAGCTGAACGTGTACTCTCCAGCCTTCGGCTACACACTCTCATTTCAGTGCTTCAAATGCAGGATGCGTCTTCCTGCCTCCAGGCACTGTCTTTCTTCTCCTGGGTTCCCTCTGCCTGGGATGCTCCTACCCTGCTCCTCACATGGCTGGCTCCCTTCTTACATTTCCAGGCTTAGAAGCCTTCCCTGACCAGGTAATTTAAGCACCGTCATTTTTCCCCATTACTCTTGAGCCCTTTGTGATATTTTATATTGTTCACAACAGCTACTGCCATTTAATATCATTTGTTTGGGGTTTATTGTCTTTCTGCTCCCATTAGAGAGAAAACTTCATGATGACAGAGCCTCATCTGTCCTCCTGTTCAACACTGTATGTCTAGTTCCTGGCACATGGTAGGTACTCAGTAAATATTGGGGAAATGAACAATTTCTTCAGAGGGTTTCATCTACTTAACAGACCTTTCTTTTGCTATTACTGACAACACGACTCTAATGGCTTATTGTGCTAAAACCTTCTCCGTAGCAAGGAGACAAAGAAGAGGGTGAGTGGGGCCGAAAAGCATATCTTTGGCACAGTGAGAGGCTGATGTTTCTGTTTATTGTCTCAGGGCATCAGCTGGTGGAGAGACACTCTATAGGGCAGGATGCTGTGTCTCCAACAAGAATGCAGGTCCTCTTTCAGAGATGCCTGAGGTACAAAGATGCCTGGGTATTTTTCAAGGGTGTCATGTTTTCTTTTGGCTCAAGCTTATACCCAGAAACCTGGATAAAATTCTACACTGGTAGTTGGCAACACTCCCCAACCTGTAAGTAAGCTGACTGCAACACAATAAAAGGGGAACTTAAAAAAAAAAAAGAATCAAAACTTAGATAAATTCAAAGAACTGAAAATTCCACAGTACTACATCATCCCAAATAAGGGACCTGCTTGGCACAGGGAGAAAAATATGGAATATGGATCCCCAAAGCCTGGATTTGAACCATAGTTTCACCACAAAGAAGCTGAGTGAATAGGGAAATTTATTTTAATTCTCTAATACCTTGGTTTGGCAGCAAAGAAAGCACACTACTTAGATCTCCTGCTGCAGGTGCCCCATCCCCTTCCTCCACCCCCTTCACTTCCTCTCTCCTTCATCCCCCTCTTTCATCCCCCCTCCATCCTTCTCCTCTACACCCCTCCTCCACCCTACTCTTCCATCCCACCCCCCTGCTCCATCCCATTTCCCTCCTTCATCCCATCCCCTTCCTCCATCCCCTGCCATGTGCTGCCCTTTTGGATTCAACCCAGCCAAGTTTCCTGCAGGCTCTTTCCAGCCAGCAACAGGCACGGTGGAGATCAAGGTAGATCCATTCTGGACACCCTGAGCCTTCTCCAGGGCGACTTTGGCTTGATGGCCTTGCTAAACCTGGCCGAGCCTTTCTTGGAACTGCCCTGCAGCCCTAGACTCTTCCTACTCAAGTTTGCTTCCTTGCTCCTCTTCCTCATGGGGGTCAGACTGGCATTGGGTCTGAGGTTTTCCCTGCCTACTCTTGTTTTTTTCTTGAATAAATCACTTGCAGGTTTAAGCTGTCTTGGATTCTGCTACTTGGTGGACCCAAACAACACATTTGGTTTTCTTGTTTGTAGAACAAACTCCTTGCTTTACTCCCATTTGGATGGAATGGAGGGAATGTGTCCTTAAATCACCATGAAATTGTATCGTTGTTAGGGTTGGAAAATGAGGTTTGCAAGATTGCTGAGCATGGCATCGACATAGAGCTGACACTCAATTAAGAACAGGAATCTGAATAAATGTCCTCTACTTTCAGGGAAGTTCCTGGATGAGGAAAATGTCTCTGTGAACTGCTGTGTTTTCCCAAAGAAAGATCAAACGTGTGTGTTTAGGGTACCTGTGACTTGGAGGCACTGCATTTTTTATTTTCAAATTATTTGATGTCCTAGGGGAAAAACAGAACTTCTTGGACTCTTTCATAATTATTTTATGGCTTATCATTGTTTATTTAAGCATTGACTCTGTGTGGAAGACTGCATTGTATTTCTCTCAATGCTGAGGGCTTCTATGGGTCTTAACTGGTCCCTGCGTCTTCTCCTTCCATGATGGGCCCTTGGCCACCAAGTTAAGCAGCACCCTACCTTCTCCTGGGCCACTGTCTATTCCCTCGTGCCTGCGTACTGTGGTTATTCTGATCATGTTGGCAGACAGATTCCTGAGCACTTTCTTCCTTTTTTATATTTATTCTTCCTGTTTTCATTCAGACCTCTGCAGACCCACAAGTCCTAGGGAGTAGGGTAGCTAGGGCCACTTTAGAATGGCTCTAAGTAACCACATCTCTGATCCCTGGGGGAGGCGGCTGGACAACAGCAGTGCTGCCCATGGTCATGGGGATCTTCTGGATCATGACTTCTGTCTCCCCTCCAAACCCTGCCTGGCTGCATCCTTCCTTGGGGAAGCAGTCCCTATTTGTCTATGATTTTGTTGGAGGGTGTGTCACTGAAACCCTCTGATTCATCTCTTGGGCAATATAGGATATTTGTCACTCAGATCTCTGTGATTCTCAGCGACAAGGACAGCGACACCTCCTCCATCAAGAGGTTTCCTAATACAACTTGAATGCTCTCTATATTTTTAGGCACTTTTGAGACTTTTCATTTATGGACTTTTAATGAAATCTGAAGCACTCTTGTTAAGAACAATTTCTTAAAAGGAGATAAGAGACTTGTAAACAGGAAAGAAAAGGGGATTACAGAAAAGTAAAGATTTTGCGTGATTGTTTTGGAAAAGCAAAGGAATCACAGAAGAAATAAATTTCAGGTATTACAATTTAGGGTTTTTTGTTGATGGTGGAACTGGAACTATTTCTCCAGAAACTAAAAAAAGCCCATAAGTGGGTGTAGTAGTAAGGCAGTTGGAGACAAACAGTAAGAGGGCCAGCTTCCTTGGAGAACCTTTTGTTTGTTTTATTTTTCCCATAAAGTAAGACTTCCTTTTAGCTTTGTGAAAGTTCTAATGCTGATATGGTGATTGCAAAAATACTAAAGAACGGGGTGAAAGCAAGACCAGGAGACATTTAGAAAAGAATATTGATGGCATTTTTTGATGTACCCACTTCCCTGCTGACTACTGACAGAGTGGACCCCATCTCCAGCCCAATGCAGTGGAGGCTCTAGAGATAGACTGTGGCTCAGAAGCCCTCTGAGTGGGAATCAATGACCCAGGAGTTAGGAAACATAGAAAGCATTGAATGTTGGGATAAAAAACTGGATGGAGCAAACTGTTACTTGCTGTTGCTGCTAAGTCGCTTCAGTCGTATCCGACTCTGTGCTACCCCATAGACGGCAGCCCACCAGGCTCCGCCATCCCTGGGATTCTCCAGGCAAGAACACTGGAGTGGGTTGCCATTTCCTTCTCCAATGAATGAAAGTGAAAAGTGAAAGTGAAGTCACTCAGTTGTGTCCAACTCTTTGCGACCCCATGGACCGCAGCCTACCAGGCTCCTCTGTCCATGGGATTCTTCAGGCAAGAGTGCTGGAGTGGGTTGCCATTGCTTTCTCCAAAACTGTTACTTAGTATGCAGTAAATTGAGAATGTTTTCTGTTAAACATATTGACTGGCATATCATGAAAACTGTGGGGATTGCCAGCATTGTGGAAAAATTAGGGGGCTTTGGAGCCAAATAGATCTATTTGGGTCTTTAGTTTTTTTTGCATGTGTGTGTGTTTTAATTTTAAAATTTACATATTTTTAAAATGAAGTGTAGCTGATTTACAATGTTGTGTTAGTTTCAGGTCCAGATGTACTCGTAACAGAATAATTTGTCACTTGGGGACAAATTTCAAAGTCTAATGAGACTTTACAAGACATCAACCAGAAGGTTATGGAATCAGGGAGTTCTCTAGTGGTCCAGTGGTTAAGATTGCATGCTTTCAATGCAGTTCAATCCAAGGTCAGGGAACTGAGATCCCATATGCCAGTCAACCTGGCCAAAAAGTAAATAAAATAAAATAAAAGATGGGATCTTATTCCCTCATCCCTATGTTAAAAAAAAAAAGAAGAAGAAGAAGAAGGTTATGGAATCACCCTTCCAGTCCATAGACATACAGCGGCTTGTCCCAAAAGTTGCATTCACCTTAGACAAATTACCTAATCACCATTAGCATTCGTTTCCTCAGCTAGGAGATGAAGATACACAAGATAACATACGTACAGTGCCTGGTATCAAAATTAGAACTCATTCATTCACTCATCCAGCAATTGTTTTTCAAGTGCCAGTTATGTGACTTTATCCTAAGAGATACAGCAATAAACCAATCTACAAAATTTGTGCCTTCATTGACCTACAATCCAGTGAAAGTAGATAGACAAATAACATACCAGGATTAAGTGGTGTGTTCGGAGGAGTCCTATGAAAACATTGAGATAAGACAGGGAGGGGTGTTCCCATTTGAAGGACCTGGTCAGGGAAGGCTTCCTGAGAGGCTGACAGTTGAACAAGTTCCAAGAGGAGATGAGGGACAGCTATGCAGTCATGTATGGGGACAGCATTCCAGGCCGGAAACAGCGAGTGCTAAGACACAGAGGTGTCCTGCACACTAAGCCAGCCCCATCTGGCTGCAGCAGCATGAGCGAGGGGAGTGTGATGGATGATGGTGGGGGCCAAGGAGGACGTGTTGACCCTGCAGGCTCTGCAGGTCACTGCTCTGACTTCCTTTTGATTCCTAACAGCATGAGAACCTCCTGGAGAGTTTTTAGCAGAATGTGAGCTGACTTCTTATTGCAGGATCACTCCGACTACTGCATGGAGGATAGATCAATGTAGGGCAACAGCAGCCACAAGATCAGTAAGGAGGCTATTGTGATAACCCAGCAAAGAGACCAAAGTCATTTGGACCTAGATGGTGGTGATGCAGATTGTGAGCATTGGTGAGACTTTAAATCCAACAGGATTGTTCATAGATCTGATATGAGTTATGGTAAAAAGAGAGGTGTCAGGGATGACTAAATAATTTGGGCCTAGGATGGGATTACCAATCTGTGAGATGGGGAAACGAAGCAGGATTGTGGAGGCAAGGCAGTGTGAGAGTTAGATTTTTAAGTGTTAAGACTGAGGTGCCTACTGAATAGAAATAATGGTGGGAGTGTTGAGACGGCAGTCTGATATATGAAAACATGTACAATTCATATATCATTCTGGAGAGCTCACCAGGCTTGAGGTATATATTTGAGAAACATTAACACATAGATGATATTTGAAAGCTATGGGACTAGATTATGTAGGGAGTGAGTGCTGAGAATAAAGAAAAAAGGTCCCCCAGCTGAGGAGACTGTGTCCAAGTAAGAGAGTAAAAGGAAAATCAGGGAAGTGGGAGTGTTGGCTTGGAGATCTGCTGAAGAACCATTTCATGGATGAGGGAGCAAACAGGCATGTCAAATGGGCCATGAAGATGAGAACTGGACTTGGCAACGTCGCCGATGATTTTGACAGCAGCAGTTCCAGGGGAGTGATAGGGAATCCAGAACCAACTGAACCAACCAACTGGGTTCTGGAGGGAATGGAAATGGAGCGGAGGCAGCCAACACAGACAGTTCTTTCAAGGACTTTTGCTTTAAAGCGACGATTATCAAAGTATGGTGTCTGGACAAGCAGTATTAGCACCATCTGAGATCTTAAAGATTCACAGTCTTGGGCTCCATCCAACGAATCAAAAACTCTGGCAGTGGGACCCGCCATAAAAGTTATAAAACTGAAACTATCAAGGACAAACCTCTACGATGCTTGTTACCACCCCTTCCTGGAGAAGACTACTCTGTGATCTTCAATAGTGGGGCACCTGGTAAAACATTTAAACCCAGTGGTCGCTCCCATGAAGGTTCTAATTCAGAAGGTCAGCAGCTTGAGAAAATACATTTGTACTGCGTGCATGTGTGCTAAGTCTTCTCAATCATGTTTGACTCTTTGCGACTCCATAGACTGTAGCCTGCCAGGTTCCTCTGTCCATGGGATTCTCCAGGCAAGAGTACTGGAGTGGGTTGCCATGCTCTCCTCCAGAGAATCCTCCTGACTCAGGGATCAAACTGGCGTCTCCTGCATCTCCTCCATTGGCAGGCACGTGCTTTACCGCTAGCACCACCCGGGAAGCCTGCATTTGTACCAAGTATCCCAAATGGTTCTTAGATGGGGAAACTGTGCGAAGCTCTGCCCTGAAGTACTCATGCCTGGGGGAGCCCGCTTGAATTTTTGACCTGACACCGAGGCCAGCAAACACTCAAGATCTGGAATCATTTGATCTAGACTAGTTTAGCTATGGAGTTTTGCAATTGTATAACTGCGTATTTTATAGTGCGTTTCTCTCTTTTCCCAGTGGTTTCTTACATGTCTGATGTGAAGCAGTGTACTAATCTGGTTGTTTGGGGCCTGGAATTCAGGAGAAATTACATAAAAATCATCACATCAATCAATATTGATGGTCTTCAAATCACAGAACCTAGGCTTAAAAATATCCTCAACTACAAATACAAAAAAGAAAAGAAAATCCCAAACATATGAAGATGCCACTGCCCCATCTTCTGTTTCCATCTTGGAGTCGCTGATGCCATGGAAATTGCAGGGAGAGAAATGTAAACGTTCAGGCGTAAAGGAAGGAAAGAAATGGCGACAAGCCTGGCTAGCTAAGGACGGTTTTCCCTGAAGAGTCTGGCTAGCTGGTTTCTTGGGCCTGCCCCTCACATTCTCTGCCTACTCTGCTTGAGCGCTTATCCCATAGGTACTCTTCTGGAAACATTGTTCAAGGACCTAGCCACACTCTCACGTCTATGTCAGTTAATTAGGTTAGATATGCATTTCTCCTTTTGATTTTAGTTGAGGTCAGTGGCAACACGGATCAGCGAGGGGCAGAAGGCAGGAGGAAGGTCACTGTGCATGGGTCCGACTGGCGGAGGGATATGCCTTGAAGCCCCAGAACGGCAAAGAGATAGAGAGCCTTGCAGAGGCGAAAGAGCACACAGGAGATAGGAGCTGCTGCGGCTGCTGCTTAGTCGCTTCAGTCGTGTCCGACTCTGTGCGACCCCATAGGCGGCTCTGCCGTCCCTGGGATTCTCCAGGCAAGAACACTCGAATGGGTTGCCATTTCCTTCTCCAATGCATGAAAGTGAAAAGGGAAAGTGAAGTGTAGAGGTTAAAAATGAATTTCACATTCCTTCAATTTAGTGTGAGAATTTATTCTGTGTGGCAGTGGCCGTGTGGGAGAGACGACGTAGTTTGGGACAAGGCAAGGAGTATTGCATTTCCGTAGAGACTTAATGCATCATCTAACAATGACACATTGTGATAATGTTAGAAAGAGAGGTCACAGATTACTGTGACAGAGTAGTATGGGGGAGGGGACATAGCTACTTCTGATAACTGGTCACGAAACCTCTGGGAGTGACACTGGAGCTAAGTGAAGGATATAAAGGATCCAGGTGAAGTGCTGGAGAGTCCTTTGAACAGCAAGGAGATCATATCAGTCAATCCTGAAGGAAATCAACCCTGAATATTCACTGGAAGGACTGATGCTGAAGCTAAAGCTCCAATACTTTGGCCACCTGATGTGAAGAGTTGACTCCCTGGAAAAGACCTTGATGCTGGAAAGATTGAAGGCAGGAGGAGAAGGGGTGACAGAAGTTGAGATGGTTGGATGGCATCACTGACTCAGTGGACGTGAGTTTGAGAAAACTCTGGGAGATGGTGAAGGACAGGGAAGCCTAGAGTGCTGCATTCCATGGGGTTGCAAAGAGTCGGACACGACTGAGCCACTGAACAATGAAGTGTTAAAGACTGGCTTTTCTGCCCAAGGGAACAGCACATGCAAAGGCCCTGTGGAATAGAGAAGCATTGTTCTCTGGAGGGAAACCAGTGTGGCTGGAGCAGTGAAAGCAAAGGCCTCTGGAAAGCTGTGGCTGGCAAGCTGAGGCAGGGGCTAGATGAGGCAGAACTTTGCCGGCAAGCTTGAAGAGTTGCCCTTTTTCCTAAGAACAATGGGAAGTCCTTGGGGATTGTGAATGGGTCACATCTGAGTTTCAGGAAGTTTACTCCAGCTGCAAGAGGAAGAGTAAGGCAGGAGGGCAGGATTGAACACAGGGAGGTGGTTAGGAGGCTGCTGGGGTTCTCAGAGGATTGCTTGGACCCAGAGTTTGCGGTGGAGACGGAAAGAAGTGGAGAGAGCTTCCCTGGTGGCTCAAATGGTAAAGAATCTGCCTACAATGGCAGGAGACCTCGGTTTGATCCCTGAGTCAGGAAGATCCCCTGGAGAAGGGAATGGCAACCCACTCCAGTATTCTTGCCTGGAGAATCCCATGGACAGGTAGGCTACAGTCCATCGGGTCACAAAGAGCACTGAGCAACTAACACACACTGCCCTCCTCCCATAGACACATGTGCACAGACTAGGTGAGGACCAGGGAGAAAGGGAGAGTCCAGGATAACTCCTGGGTGTGTGAGTGGGTAGCTGGAGGGATAGTGGCTGCACAGCTCTGTTGATATTTGATCTCTTTCTTTAAGTGTGTTCTACGAGTTTTGCTTCTGTATCCCAAGAGGCCCTATACCCACCATACAGCACGTCTGGCTCTCTGAATACTCTGATCAGCTCCCCTCAGCTTTATATAAAACAGCTTTATTAAGATATGATTTACATACCATACAATGCACCCATCTAAAGTGTATGATTCAGTGATTTTTAGTATATTCACAGATATGTGCAACCATCAACACAGTCAATTTTAGAACATTTCTCAAAAAGAAACACAAAATCCTTTAGCAGTCTTCCTATATTCGCCCCTTCTCTTGCCCTCATTTGTAGGCAGTCATGAATCTAATTTATGTCTCATAGATTTCCCTGCTCTGGGCATTTTGTGTGAATAAAATCATATATGATCATACATGGCATTTCACTAGAATGAAATCATGTGTGATCATACATGGTCCTTTGTGACTGGCTTCTTTCTTTTAGCATAATGTCTTCAAGATGCACCCATCTTATGGCCTATGGCAGATCTTTTCTTTTTAGAGCCAAATAACATTCCATTGTCTGGATATACCCCATTTTGTTTTCCTTTCATCAGTTGATGGATATTTGGGTTTTTCCACCTTCTGGCTATTATTAATCTAAATAAATCTACCATAAACATCTGTGTACCAGTCTCTGTGAAGACAAATCTCTCGGCATGTGTACAACCTGCCTGAATGCTCTGATCGCATCCAGAGCAGAATCAACAGCAGGGGCTTGGATGGGATAAGGTGGTCCCATATTTGCCTGTCAAGGGAAGGGGCTTCAGTTTTACGCACATGAAACACAGCCTTTTGTTTGTTTTATGATAAAAAAGAGTTTCTTTGTTTTTCTCCTACTACCTCTGTGCCCACTCACCATTTTCTCCCAACTGGTAAGGAAAAGGGGGCAAAATTCAAGGACCTGGCTGATTTAACCATTCCTGGTAACAAGTCTAAACTTTCCTCTGTTTACGAACCCATTTGTGCCCTCATTATCCACTAAATGCCCCCCTCGCTCCAGGATGCTTCTGAGTAAGATAACTAGAACTGCGACGGACCACCAGCCCCTCTCCCTCTCTTCCGCTGGTGAAGGCTTGGCCACCTGCCAGTCACAGCAGAGTGGCTTTATTCCTTCGGTACGTGTTCAAGAGGACCCCCTGTGTGTGCAGCTTCTGGGCATATCTCTGTTGCTAGGGCAAGAGGAGCCTGGCTGCTTCTCACCTTTCCAGGTTGTTGTTGTGGGTCTGGGGTGGGGGTGGGGTGTGGGGGAGGGGGGAGGGGGTTCAGCTTTGAACTTTACTCAAAGTGCATCTGAGCCTCATTGACTATCTGAGTCCTTATCAGATCTCCAGGATCCCATGGTGGCTCAAATGGTAAATGCAGGAGACCCTGTTTGATCCCTGGGTCGGGAAGATCCCCTGGAGAAGGGAATGGCAACCGTCTCTAGTATTCTTGCCTGGAGAATTCCACGGACAGAGGAGCCTGGCAGGCTACACTCCATGGGATCACAAAGCGTCATCTGCGCAACTAACACATTTCCAAAAAAGAATAAATAAGCATGATAAAGCACATTGAAATTTCTATCAGCTCTTCACTGTAGATCCCGTCCCAGCCAGCGCCCATGGAGCTGGGGTGGTGACCTCTCAGGATGCCTGGAGATGGCGGCCTCTTGCAAAAAGCTGCTCCAGGACCTGCAGAAGTTGGCCCCTGTGACCTCGTGTTCATTGTACTCTTGTACCCCAGCTACTGATTCTTGTCTGTCCGTCTTCTCTGTTTCTGAAATGTCCACCCAGGCAGTGGTGTCCTGGGGTCCGTTTGTACCAGCCCCTGAGAGCTGCTTTCCTACCTTTCCAGCTCTGCGTTCAGTCCTGTCACATTGGTAGTTTAAAATCAGCCAGGGTAAGTATTTACTTTACGGAAACGGGCACATGCCAAGAATCAGGGCTTTGTTTACCTCCTGGAGAGTCTGTTGTTAAACATTTACTAGCACATAAGTGCTCACGGGTCCCTGCTGCTCTGCAGTGGAAAAGAGCTGCCTTTCTGGTTTTGATGGGCACAGTGGAGTCTTCAGTTAATAAAAAATAAGAGTTGCAATAATAACAAAAAAGCAAGCAACCCAATCAAAAATTATTGCTGAGTAGACAACAAATCCTCCAGCACTGGGGGTACAATGCCTTTTTCCAAGAACAATTTGTTACTATAACCTTAAAGGAAAAAAAACTCCACTGGTGAAGAGGAAAAGGGAACGTGTATATTTTGAAGGTCCCACCATTCTCTATTTTGGTTTTGGGGTTTTTTGCCAATTGTGATAGTTAATGGGGACCCATTGGGACCGATTTAGTGCAACAGAATAATTAAATTTAACTGTTTATGGTCTTTGGGCTTCCCAGGTTGCACAGTGATATAGAATCCACCTGCCAATGCAGAAAATGCAAGAGACGTGGATCAGGAAGATCCCCTGGAGTAGGAAATGGCTACTCATTCCAGTATTCTTGCCTGGAAAATTCTATGGACAGAGGAACAAGGTGGGCTACAGTCCATGGGGTCACAAAAAGTCTGACATGACTGAGTGATTGATTAAGCATACACATGGTCCATTGAGGCAAAATTCTGAGATTCTCCAACATGTTAAGAATCTCAGCTTTAGATTTATTTCTCAGCTGGTGTGTGAGGTGGTCCATGAGGAAGTCAGTGACGCTGTTGAGTATTGAGACTCAAAAGGCCCCAAGTGATGGATAGATAAATGGCAGAAGGGTCTTGGGCAATCTCCCTTCAACCAGAACTGTCAAGCATCCTCTATGTTGACAGGCCCATCTCAGCCTCTTATAGAGCAGAGGGAATACACCATATGACCTTGACCTTGACCTTCTGAGGCTTTAGAGTTGAGTTGAGCAGCTATGTGAAGCAGTTCTGTCTCTCCTTTTTTTCAAAGAGCATACTCCTGGTGATCTGTGTTCAGCCACAGAACTCTGTGTGACATGCTGAAGATGCTTTGTGGAAGGGCCCAGCATGACAGGACCAGAAACACAACCAAGTTGAGCCCAGTAAGAGCTATGAAGCTTCTTCTGCCCCATATAGAAAAGTCTGTGATAGGATATTGGGGCAAGTGTCATAGTGACCCCAAGAATGTTCATCAGATTTCACACTTAACAAAGAAAGAGGGATGGAGACTATGACTGACCAGAAACTCCTCTTCAGAAGACAATTGCCATGTCATATTGCAAAGACAGGTTCAGTTCAGTTCAGTTCAGTTGCTCAGTCGTGTCCAACTCTTTGCGACCCCATGAATCGCAGGACGCCAGGCCTCCCTGTCCATCACCAACTCCTGGAGTTCACTAAGAATCACGTCTATCGAGTCAGTGATGCCATCCAGCCATCTCATCCTCTGTCGTCCCCTTCTCCTCCTGCCCCCAATCCCTCCCAGCATCAAAGTCTTTTCCAATGAGTCAACTCTTCCCGTGAGGTGTCCAAAGTACTGGAGCTTCAGCTTTAGCATCATTCCTTCCAAAGAAATCCCAGGGTTGATCTCCTTCAGAATGGACTGGTTGGATCTCCTTGCAGTCCAAGGGACTCTCAAGAGTCTTCTCCAACACCACAGTTCAAAAGCATCAATCCTTCAGCATTCACCTTTCTTCACAGTCCAACTGTCACATCCTTACATGACCACAGGAGAAACCATAGCCTTGACTAGACGGACCTTAGTCGGCAAAGTAATGTCTCTGCTTTTGAATATGCTATCTAGGTTGGTCATAACTTTTCTTCAAAGGAGTAAGCGTCTTTTAATTTCATGGCTGCAGTCACCATCTGCAGTGATTTTGGAGCCCCCCCCAAAAATAAAGTCTGACACTGTTTCCACTGTTTCCCCATCTATTTCCATGAAGTGATGGGACCAGATGCCATGATCTTCGTTTTCTGAATGTTGAGCTTTAAGCCAACTTTTTCACTCTCCTCTTTCACTTTCATCAAGAGGCTTTTTAGTTCCTCGTCACTTTCTGCCATAAGGGTGGTGTCATCTGCATATCTGAGGTTATTGATATTTCTCCCGGCAGTCTTGATTCCAGCTTGTGTTTCTTCCAGTCCAGTTATTCCCTGCCATCATCAAGCATCAATATATTTTGCATCACCCTTTGACTTCAGAAGTAATTTGTAACTTAAGCCCCACTTATTTTTTCTATTTGACGTTTATTTTAGTTTCATTAGTTTTTCTGACAATTTCATTGAATAGGATATTCATGAGCAGGGGAATAAAAGAACGGTGCTATTCTTCTACCTCTCTATTTGTTTCCCTAAGCACTTGCAAGAATAAAAATCAGAGATTCTACAGCAGGAGTCTGCGTGCTGCATCCTACAAGCCAAATCTGGCTTGCCACCTGCTTTTGTAAATAAAGTTTTATTGGATAAGTTTATCCATTTACATACACTTTCACACTCAGTTGAGTAGTTGTAAAAAGACTTGATGGTCCACAAAGCTGAAAATATTTCCTATGTGGTTCTGCATAAAAAATTTTTTTCCAACTCCTGCTGTTTAGAAATATGACTTCTTAGTAAAACACAACTTAAGTCTAGTAAAACAAAAATCTCTTTTTAAAGGTTCCCCTCCTAATCCCTCACTCTTTTGGGGGAAAGAAGCATATTATGATATTGCTTTTGACCAGACTTGAGTTCTAATCACAAGCTTTCATAGGACATCTGACAATAGTTGAATAGAATTAAGAAAAGATTTTATTTGCAGAATCCACAAAGCTATTTCCCCCAGTGTGTGCTGATTACTGAGTGCTAGGCAAGTTGAACTTTTAACAGGAACCCAGAAAGAGGGGAATCAGAGTAATTTTAAGCCAAACTCATGATAGCAATATCGCATGTAAATCTCAAACACATAACTCAGGACAGAGATAATTCATTTCACCGTAGGGAACACGACTCCAAGTTGCAATAAGCAAGTGGATCATTTCAACTGTTCAGTCTACGCTGCTTGATAAAAACAATAATGGAAGAGATTATCTAGCAGATGTGTAAGTTAATCATAAACGTCTTCTGGCTGGCTCCCCGCTTTCCAAGGGCCTGATGTGTCTTTCTGGTTGAGAACAGCAGGGCTGGGTGACTCGAGTCTGTAGTCAGATCATGTGGATCTCTACCGAGAGTTCGAGAGTCTAGAACAGCTTCTTCTTGGAAGTCAGCCCAGAGCTATCCTGTAGACACTGACACTTGAGGTGCTTTCTGTGAGTGTGGTAGGTGTGTGATAGCCCCTCCCATATCCCTAACCTCGTTTCCCACCACTCACCACTCTGACCCCATGCTCACTCCAGCCTCACTGCTCTCCTGGGTGTTCCTCAAGCATGCCCAGCAGCCTCATGCTTTTGCATTTGAAATTCTCATCCTCATTACTCTCTTCTTAAATATGTGCTTGGCTCCCTGACTTGCCTCTAGTATCTGCTCCAGTATCAAATATCCTCTTAACAGAGAAGCCTTTCCTGGCCACCCATGATAACAGGGCACCCTGCCTTCTTGCTATCACTCTGACCTTCTTAATTGCTTTTTTTTTTCATGGCATTTATTGCCATGTGGCATACTATGTATTTATTGGTTCTGTACTGCCTATTTCCTTCCTTGAGGGAAGACACTTTGATTTATTCACTGATGGATTACTAACTTCTAGAACTTATGCTTGGCACATAGTACACTCTCAATAAAGGCTTTTGAATGAAAGAAAATGTGTTTGAATGTGTAGTGGAGCTGGCTTTTTATTGAGAAAGGGAGAAATAGAGGAACTTTGTCTTCTCCATACTAAGCCTTTGAAACATACCTTGTATCTCCATTTCACTAATGACAGTGCAAAGAAGCCATTAGGAATACATATTTATTCCATACACAGACCTGAGTTCAAGTATTCACTTTGACATTTAATAACTATGCCCATGCCTTCATCTCTCCAACTTTTGTATTTTTTCACCTATACGGTGGATATGGCAATAGCACTTATTTTATAGATTTGTCAGAATTAAATGAGGCAGTAAACGTAAAGGTCTTCCCTTGACATATGTGTTTTAAAACGCTCTCTTTGTTATTTTAAGCATATTTTAATAGTGCGCTTTTCAGTTCAAGGTGACTGTCACCAGATTCCTAAATATGGATCCATATTGTATAACTAGCTGCTAAACTAGAATCTTTACTATGATTTCAAAAGCAACAGTTAAAGTGATTAAATGGTAGATTAAAAGTGATTTTACGAGGCTAGGAGAAAACTGAAGATCAGTTCAGTTCAGTGATCATGTTTGATATTTTTTCTCTACAGAGAATTTTGAAACATATCATGTCAAATTAATTGATTTTCCCCTTATGATTTTAGTTTTTGCAGCATTCTTGGAAATACTTTCCTCACTCCAAGATCATAAGGAGATTAATATATTATTTTCCTATAAAGTCTTTATGATTATTTTCTGTATTTAAATGTCTAGATTTATCTTGATACATGAAGTTACTTTTTCTCAAAAGAGCTATCAACGTATCCTTAATTAAATAATTCAGTACTGCAGTGTTGATAATTTGGAGCATAATAGTACATTTTGGGAGAAGGCAATGGCACCCTACTCCAGTACTCTTGCCTGGAAAATCCCATGGGTGGAGGAGCCTGGTAGGCTGCAGTCCATGGGGTCGCGAAGTGTTGGACACAACTGAGCGGCTTCACTTTCACTTTTTACTTTCATGCATTGGAGAAGGAAATGGCAACCCACTCCAGTGTTCTTGCCTGGAGAATCCCAGGGACAGGGGAGCCTGGTGGGCTGCCATCTATGGGGTCACACAGAGTTGGACATGACTGTAGTGACTTAGCAGCAGCAGCAGCAGCAGCAGCACATTTTGACTCTTTAGTAGGATTAGTCTCCTCCTTTCATCCTTTTAATTCCAGTTGGGAGTAAGCTTTTTGATGGTTTAATCACTATCATGTTATGTTTATTTAAAAAATCATTGTATTGATAATGTCAAATCTCTCTGCCTATGAATAAGATATCTACTTCTTTTTATTTGGTTACTTGTATGCCCTTTAGTCATATTTTAAAATTTTTTTAAAATAAGTTTCAGTTAGCGTTTTGTGGTTGCATGCCAGAGACTATAACTCAGGCCAACTTAATCATGTATTAGAAAGGTATTGGAGAGCTCACAGAGTCAAAAGGGAGGCCAGAGAATCAGGCTGAGAAATAAGACAGGAACCAGGCTAAAAACTGCCTGGTCATTAAGGAAACAACTTAACACTTGGGACTAATGAACTGGTACCAGTTTCTTTTGTCTTCACATTGGTCTGTTCAGGAAAGTCTTAAAAGAAAACTTGATTGTCTAAGCTTAGGATACTTGCTTGCCCCGTACATGCACGGGGAGACAGATGAGACAGAACAAATTTCAAGCACCTTTCAAGAGGGCAGAACACCTGGATTATCTTTGGCAACAAGGCTGAACATAGTATTCTGAGCCAAAAAATTTCCAAGATGAAACAGAATGTGTAGAAAATGAAAACTGTCCACTATCAGAAGAAAGTAAAGATTTATTGGAAAACTATTCCATGCCGGTGAAATAGAATTTTGTTTAAATCATCAACTCTTCATTGATTTCCTTGGAAGATATTTGTATCCCTAGAGAGATTAAGTTTATCTTCCCGTCTCACCCAAATATGAAATGGCTGCTTTGGGATAAGAGCATGGCTTATTCAAACCTCATCCCACTCATCTTTTCTTGCAAGGGCAAGTAACCACTGAAGACTTCACAGAGGAAATAGGAACCCAGTGAACAAACATTAAGCAGGAAGAAATTTTGGCAGCAAGGAGTGAGATGCATCCAGCTATCTTCAATGTTAGATTATGTGGGTACTAAGTATTAATTCCAGAGCAGAAAATGGCAACCCACTCTAGTATTCTTGCCTAGAGAATTTCATGGATAGAGGAACCTGGAGGGGTACAGTCCATGGGGTCGCAAACAGTCAGACACAACTGAGCAACTAATACACACACACACACACACACACATTCACACACACACAGTATTAATTCATTAATTTATTTGTTTGCCTAATAAAAGCATATTGATTCCTATGTGATATTATGGCATTGGAAGGACAGGTCTAGTGGTAAAGATAGTCATTTTTATTTTTCAATTTATTAAACAAGTGTTTATTTAACAACTACTGTTTGCCACATACTGTTCTTGGTTTGATATAGAAAGCCTATAGGAAACTCTATTGTAATCATTAGAATTTACCCAATCTGCTCTTCAGATAATGACACAGACTGAATTGTGTCCTCCCAAAATTCATTTATGCTGAAGCCCTCAGCTCCAGTGTGATGGTATTTGGAAACTGGGCTTTTCAAAGACAATCAGGTTTAGCTGAGGTCATGAGGGTGAGGCCCTTAGGACGGGATGGTGTGTGTATGCTTAGTCACCCTGTTCTGTCCAACTGTTTGCAATCTCATGGACTGTAGCTTTCCAGGCTCCTCTGTCCATGGGATTACCCAGGCAAGAGTACTGGAGTGGGTCGCAATTTCCTTCTGCAGGGGATCTTCCCCACCCAGGGAGCGAACCCAGGGATCTCCTACACTGCAGGCAGATTCTTTACCACTGAGCCACCAGGGAAGCCCAGAGTTGGCATTAGCACTCTTAAATGAAGATACACCAGGAAACTTGCACTTTCTCTTTCTCTGTTGCTCTTGTACTCTTTCTCTGCCACGTTAGACACAGCCATTCACAGATCAGGAAGAAAGCTTTCACAGAAACTGACCATGCTGCACCTAGATCTTGGATTTCCAGTCTTCATAACTGAGAGGAGAACAGTGTCTGTCGTTTTAGCCACACAGACTAATACTACAAAGGCAGAGCATGTAAACGGTTAGAGCAATTAGGCAACTCAAGAGTATGGTTCTAGATCTCATGGGATTCGGATCAAAGGCATGTAGAAGTACAACACAGAAGCTGAGTCTCTTCAAATGGTGATATTTAGATCAGAAGGAATTTTGATCATCCATATAATGATTGAAATAAAAATCACAAAAGCTGGAGAAAATAGCTTTTTCTTCAGATGCAGAACAGCCTTATGGCAGGTTTAAAAACCAAGTCTAAATTTCAGTTTCTTTGAAATAATAGATCCTTTGAACCATTTTGCTTTTTATCAGATTAGAGGACATCTAAAATGAAGCATGAAGGAAATTCAACTTATGAAAACAGATCTTTTGAAACTATTATAGTTATTATTCCTGATCCCAAGTTCTTAGGCAAAATTTCCATATATTTTTGGTAACTGGAAAAATTGTATTTCTAATATAGCTAAATTGTGAGTTCTGCTTACTGGGAATAATTAGGATAATAATAATGCACTACTCCTTATTCTTTCTTGCATTTTTTAGATGGACCTGGCTTGTCCACATAATAATGTATCTGGAATGAACAAACTAATAAACTAAAATATAAGCACCTTACAATGGGGTGAATAGATGTGCAAAAGGGTAACAATAATAAAATAATATTTGCATAGCAGTTTACACTTTACAAAGAGATTTCACAAGTGTTTATCTGTAAAAATTCTGTGAAGTAGACAAGAAGAATTATCTTTTTTCTTTAATAGATAAAGAAATAAATTGACTTGCCCCTAATCAGACCTTATACATGGGAGAATCCAGGTCCTCTGGTTACACACTTGCCAGCATGCCTCACTCCAATGGGGAAAAAGAATTGCTAGCCAGCTCTTCAGACTCACAGCAAAAGAGAACTTGAAATCCACAGCAAGGATGTGTAAGTTTGTTGTGATGCTACTTACAGGGCTCATTACAAGAAAAGATGCTTTTTTTTTTTTTTTTAAATGGAGTTAATGCCTTGTCTCTGACTTCTCTGCTCTGAGCTGTTGCTATTTTTGCTTCTTTATCTCCTTCCTCAGCAATTTGTTAGACTCTAAGTCTCAGCTTTGGTAATTTGTCCTGTACCTCACCCCATATTCCCTTGACATTGATTGATCTATTTGGGACATACTCCCCTGGTTCCCCTTTAGTGCTTCAGGGCATCGTTTTTATATTTGCTCTCTGGTTTCATGCAGACTGGCAGGAGGCAGAAGGCAACCAGCCTGCCTTGCATCTCATCCCCACCTCCCACAGCCAAGTCTATGGGAAATGCTCACCGTCCTCCAGCCCAGGAGAACTTTTGTCCCTGCCGGCCATATCTTTTTTGGAGAGAGAGGCAAAACAAGTACTCTACACACCATCACGAATTTCAAATGGTAAAAACATCATCTCATTGATTGTCTTTATAGAGCGTGCTACTGCGATTGCTTCATTGAAACTGATAGAAGGGTATTTGTAAGAAACTTAAGGTTTACAGTGAATCTTAGCTCTACGATCCTGTTTTTGTTTTCTTTCTGCATGACCTTTCATTTTTCAAATATAAATTCTTCCACCTTGGAGATTTTCAGAAATCAAATTTTCTACATTTGGTGAGGAATTATATTAAAATATGGACTGCTTACATTATATGATATTCGAGATTTTAGTTAGGTGTCATTTCCAAAAATCATTATCACCTTTTCAATGAAAATAATTTTTAAAATAAAAGCATGTAGGAGATTTTAAGGGAAAGGCTCTCAAGCACTCTAGCCCAGATGAGATGCAAATTGCCATTTTATTAAACTAGAGCAGCAATTGTCTTTAATATCCAACAGGGAAACAGATGTAGTTGGGGTTGAGATCAAATGCAAGGCTGTCAGAACAGAAATCCCTACACCGGAAACACATTTTTGCCATACAGCTTTACCTATAGTGGCTTGGAAGAGATCTGATTTCTGATCTGCATCTAAGGAAGTTTATTGAAGGCAAAGATAAAAGTCTCTGAGTAATGTGGCAAGCATCCTGATGATGGCTGTGGTATTTCCTTGACTTTTCAAGGTACCCAAGTAGCTCTCCCTCTTGAGTTTGGCTTTACTATGGTTAATGTCAGGGAATCATAGCATTCTTGGGAATGATGGAGAGGATTCCAGATAAGCAAGAATTGCTCAGGATGGGCATTGCTGAGAAGCTGCCATTCTTTGGTCAGGTGCCACAGAGGAAAATCAGATCCTCCTGTGATGTAATTAGCACCTTACAGCAGGGTGACCAGATGTGCAGAAGGATAACAATAATAAAATAATATTTGCATAGCAGTTTATACTTTACAAAAAGATTTCACGAGTGTTTATCTGTAAAAATTCTGTGAGGCAGACAAGAAAAATTATCTTTTTTTTTTAAATCAATGAAGAAATAGAGAGGCTGACTTGCCCCTAATCGCACCTAATATGTGGAAGAATCCAGGTCCTCTGGTTACACGCTTGCCACCACGCCCCACTCCACTGGGGAAAGAGTCACTCCCCAGCTCTTCAGACTCACAGCAAGAGAGAATATGAAATCCACAGTAAGGATGCGTGTGTTTGTTGTGGTGCTACTTACAGGGCTCATTACTGGAGAAGATGCTTTTTTAACAGGGGATGGCCAAGAACGAAAGAGAAAGAGAAAGTAATAGTAAGAATGAGGTAGGTAGGGCTTGAGGAGAGATTGAGAAGGAAAATGAGAACTGTGAACTAAAACTGAAAACCAAAGTGAATCCAACATTTTCTCAGGAAAAAAAACTAAAAGGGAGAAAACCCACAGACATGAGATCTCTTGTGACCCCAGCCCTAATCTCAGAAAAGCAAAACACTGTCATTAACAAGCAACACCTGGATAGACACACAGCATGAACTCACTTTTTTGAACCTCCTTATTTGGAAGGGGCATCGCATCTGAACCTGGAGAAGGGGATGGGAAACCCACCCCAGTATTCCTGCCTGGAGAATTCCGACAGAGGAGACTGGTGGGCTGCAGTCCGTGGGGTTGCCAAGAGTCATAGGCAACTGAGCAACTAACACTTAGCATCTGGAAGAATGGACAGCACCCGTAAAGCAGGATGAAAACCGGCCCAAGTTGGGCGAAAGGTTTTCCAAGATTGGCAGCTCACTGGGAGCAAGTACAGGCGACAGAGTCAGTGGGTGACCAGCTCCAGGAAGCAGGGGTCCGGCTTCCATTTTTCATCACCCCAGCCTCACTGCCTCCAAGGTGTTCAGTGTGACATGGGGACAGCTAACGGGAGTGAGGAGGAAGCCTGAAGTTGGACTCTGGTTCCCCGGCCACTCTGACTCGGTCACTTCATTATAGACTTCTCATCAGAGGACTTTGCTTAGGGTTCCTCTGCTGGGTCACAGAGGCTGTACAAGTCACCTTGACAAGAAATTTTCTCTGACCCCTGAGGGTGGGAAAAGGAAGAGACTCAGGTGAGTGCAGAGTGCCAGTGAGCCTATGAAGATGACCTGTTTATGGTTTGCTCTGGTTGACTGATTCAACCAGTGCATTGAGCCTGAACAATTCTTTAAAACTGGCAGGGAAGGCAAATACCTAGTGTGCTTCTCACCCATGTTGGACATTGCCTGTCCACCACTTTTTTCTTTCCACCAGGCCTGGACGCAGCTAGTCATGCCACTGTCATCAATCCACCAATCCAAATTACTGTGATGAATGACCATCTCCTTTGCCAACCTTCTCCTAGATATTTGGGTAACTTAGCAGGCCTGTGACTCTTTTGCGACAGACAGAAGTCCAAGTTGCAGGTGGCGGCATGCAACCTTGGGGGAAGCTGTGATGAGTTCAGATCTCCCAAGCGAATGTTTGCTCCCACCTTTCCATGGGCCAGTCGTTAAAGACTCAAGCCCTTTGTCAGATGTAGAGGCAAGAATGGAAAAGTTAAGGAGAAGGGTCACACAAGATTGGACCACCTCAAAGCGTACAGGGGAATAGGTGCTCTTGGAAACATATCTACTGACTGTGAACAAAAATAAATGGGCCAGAACCAACTCATCCTGGGATAGTGTATCATCACAATCAAAACCCAAACAAAACCAAATAAAACAGCAGTGGTAAAAGAAAAACAAGGAGAGGATCTCTAGCTGCTTAGGTTTTTCAGAGAAAGGTGTCTAACTTCCTCTATCTTTACATGTCTGGTGTAATCCTAAAGCTGCAAAATAAGTCGGCAGTGATTTACTGACTCTAGGAAATAATTTGTTGCTGCTTTGTGACTCAAACTGAACCTCAATTTGGTAGTTAATTGAACTCAGCTATGGTAAAATGCAAACTTCAGTTTCGTATTGGGCTAGAGCCTAATGTCAAAACAATCCCTTGTTTCTCGGTTCAATCACATAATTGGTCAATTTGGGGAAAAAGAAAACAATTGTTTGAGTGGCTTGGTAGAAAAGATCGGGGCAGAATCTCAACCCAGGCCCAGCCATTGAGCCTGTGGCCGTGTCATGCTCCCTCCCTACAGACCGTGCTCTCTCAATGGCACCAATGTTTTGTGATTATCTGATGAGACCATTAAAAACCCTGAATGGCTGGGTTGTCTCTCCTGCCAGTCTCTCTTTCTCATAACTGAGGCTTATTATGTGTGAAAGAAAGAAAAAATATGCTAAGTTGAAAAGTGATAGAATTGAAAAGACAATGAACAGCTAGATTTAAATATATCTTTTCAATTTATTGCTTTTTTAAGGGTTTCAACTCAAAGGTTGCATGCATTATGTTTTCTTGAGCCCATATAGGAAGTCATATCAGTTTCAAGAAGGTTGACTCACTTGAGCCCTTATTTGCATGACCATTTAATGGAGAGATAAAGGGCTGTATTAGCTTCACTGCTTTGTCCTTTGTGGGACTCTACCTCCATTCTCTCTAGTGCCCCACATGCTTTTCTCCAAAGACCTGTTGATGGCAGAGAGGGTTGGTACTCCAAACACGATCTGGTTAGATGTACAAAAGAAAAATGCTTAAATATCAGAAACCACTCTCTGAGCTGATTGCCCTTTGAGTACAAAGTAACAAAGCTGAGAATCTATGGCAAAATTAGAAATGCTTCTAACATGATGATTTGAGCCTTGGGTTAGGGTCGAATTACTTACACTTCTCCATAAATGAACTTTCCCTGCCTTGTTTTATTACTTTAAATTATATAGCACATTGAATAATAATATAAAAGTTCCAAATATATGTTTGATGTAGTAGTTTGGGGATTGGAAAGATATAAAAGAGCCCAAATTCTACAACTGAGACATATTTTCTCAATGTATGCACTTGTTGTCCCTTTTATATTGGTTAATATTTCCCCTGTTATCTTAGTATTCCCCCATTATTCATATATATTCCATATGTACATTTTATTATCTTTTTACTGGTATGACTCTCCATCTGGACAACTGTTCTTTAGATCTGTGAGAGTGGGGACCCTGCTGGGGCCGCTGATCAGTTCTAAGATTAAAAACTCACTAATGTTCACAAGTTTATTACACTGTCCATGCCTAAGTAACGTAAATTGCATTTAACATACAAATCCCTTGAGAAGTCAAAGTTAGAAAATATAGTAGAAGTTGAAGTGATTTCAAGAAAATTTTATTTGTTCCATCTTCATCTCTGTTTTAATTTCCTTATTCCCTTCTAGCTTTTTCCAACCATCTTCCAACATTTCCATTTGTACTGAAAAATCTTGAACATAATTCATTTCTCTCTAAATCTGTGGTATATTTTCCCAAGTTTTCTTCTGTTAGATTACTCATAACTTATGCACATTTACTGGATAGGCTATCAATAAAAGGGGAGCATTGACCAAACAGAACCACTAGGAAACTGTGAGGCTAGGAAGCTACTATGACTTTTGAGGCAGGGCTGATGATTATGAAATCGGGACTATTCAGAGTAAATGGGAACCAGTAGGGATGGTGGGTTCATTCTAGGACTGCACAGGAAGAGGGATGAAAATAACATCCATGGGAATTTACATTTTTTAACTTTCTATATTGGTTAAAAAATAAAAGCATGAAGATGTGTGAAAACTCATAAATCTTTGGCGAGCATGTGCACTGATAAGCTCTATTGAATGCCAATATCTATTAGAATTTTCATTGCATGTACATTTGATCCAGAAATCCTATCTCTAGGAATTCATGTACACATCCATATGTGTGCAGAGCTGTATGTGGGAAGATATTCCTTGTAGCATTGCTTGTAGTAACAACTGAAATAAACAGCTGAGAGAAATGGTGAAATAAATAAAATAAGGTACATACAATGCAATGCTGGGTGTAACCATTTTTAAAAACAAGGCAGCTCTCTATGTACTAATGTGGAACAACCTTTACCCTGGTTATCTATTGCCACCATAATGTCATGTAACACCTCATCCAGAGTTCAGTGGCTTAACATAGTAAGTATTTATTTAGCTCAAGAGTCTGTAGGTTGTTGACTTAGGCTGAGCAGTTCTTCCAGTTTTGGCTGGATATTGGCCAAAGTAATCAAGGAGCATAGTCTTACCTTCCACCACCAAATGTGCACCACACCTGTGTTGGTACCCAACTATATTCTGTCTTCCCTTGGCCCAGAGGGGCTGTCCTGTTCTGGCTCCTGTCTCAGGCTCACCTCTCTATAAAGTTCCCTATTCAATGACATTGACTCTGCAGTTGACCCCCTCCCTCTTGCATCATCTACTTTCCCTCTATGCTATATAATTAAAAACAAATCGTGTTGTGCTGCCTTGCATCCGAAAACAAAGTAGCTTCTATAAATCCACAGACCCATTTCCTGCTTCCTCTTTTCAACAAAAATCCAGAGTTATCCATACTCATTGTCTGCATTTCCTCATCTTCCTTTCTTTCTTGAACTCTGACCTATGTCCCCATCATAGCTATTTTTCCCACATCTCCAGTAATTTTCACACTGTCACATTAAATGGCTCCTTCTTGGTCCTCACCTTACTGAACTGCTTGGTGGCATTTGACAGAGTTGATTCCTCCACCCTTCCTGAATCTTTCTTCTCTTCTTTAGCAGAAAACTACTCTCCTTGTTCTCCATCTGCCTCACTGGCCACACTCCTCGTTGTTGTTGACTGTATCCTCTTCATCTTCCTGACCCCCTCATGTTGCAGTGCTCCAGTACTCACTCCTCAAAATATTTTCTTTTCCCACTAGTTTCCTAGGCAGTTTCATCCTGTAAATAGCAACTGTATGTTGATCAATCTCAAATTAATTATCTTTTGTGAGCGATTTCCTTTTTTGCAACTGTGGGAAGAAATGCAGTAAATACCAAAAGCAGAGACATTACTTTGCTGACTAAGGTCTGTCTAGTCAAGGCTATGGTTTTTCCAGTAGTCATGTATGGATGTGAGAGGTGGACTGTGAAGAAGGCTGAGCACCAAAGAATTGATGCTTTTCAACTGTGGTGTTGGAGAAGACTCTTGAGAGTCCCTTGGACTGCAAGGAGATCCAACCAGTCCATTCTGAAGGAGATCAACCCTGGGAGTTCTTTGGAAGGAATGATGCTAAAGCCGAAACTCCAGTACTTTGGCTAACCCGTTCGAAGAGTTGACTCACTGGAAAAGACTTTGATGCTGGGAGGGGTTGGGGGCAGGAGGAGAAGGGGACTACAGAGGATGAGATGACTGGATGGCATCACTGACTCGAATGGCATCACTGACATGAATCTGAGTGAACTCCGGGAGTTGGTGATGGACAGGGAGCCCTGGCATGCTGCGATTCGTGGGGTCACAAAGAGTCGGACACGACTGAGCAACTGAACTGACTGGACTGAACTGAACTGATGTATCCTTGATTTCTTGATTAATATTAATTTTACTTGTAGATAGTTGGGTGAAAGGGTAAATGTATTTTAAAATTTACCAGCTATTATTAAATTGTTTTTAAAAAGACAGTAATGCCACATTTCCAACAGAAATCTATGAAAGCATAATTTTTCTTGTACCTTTGCAAGTAATAGGTGTTATCATTTCATTTTTGTGTCTGATAGGTCTAAGGAGATGCCAGCATTTAGGAACTGGGTAGCACCAGTGAATCTAGTGTAACTAACAAGAGAAGTGGAGTGAAAGGCAGTGGGAGGGTTATTGAAATAACAAATTTTCTGTATTGGGTACTCTAAGGGAAGAGGAGATGAGAGAATAGCATATTCTGCAAAGGTCTTAGTAGGACAACTGAGCAGGCTTCCTAGTATGAGGAAGATAATGGTTCAGAGACTTTTGGAAATATAAAAATGTCTACTTCAGGCAATTGCCTTGGTTAATATCAGGTTTAGCTGAGAGTAACAGAGGCTCATAATAACACTGGAAAAAACAATCTCTTATGCAGTAGTCTGGATGTAACAATTTAAGAAATTGTTTAGAAGACTTGTAAGGCTCTGTCATTGTGTCAGTTTTTTCTGTTTCTGTAGCACATGTGGTTTCAATTCCCCAGATCACCTCATAATCAAATATAGGCTGCTGGAACTCCAGCAATTACATTCCCATCAAGCAGTGGAAAGAAGGAAAGAAGAAAAGCAATTTCCTTCCTTGAAGGACATTTCTAGAAATCGTGCATGTTAATTCTGCTTATAACTCATTGGCAAGACCAGAAAATATCTTGTTCTGAATACCTAGCCAGAAATCAGAGGTTATTTTTGCAGGATGAGAAAAAAAGAAAAACAAATAGTGGGAAAAACTAGAAGCTTCTGTCATAGCTATCACTGGGCCCCAAGTAGAAATTGTCTAAGAAAAGGCTTAGCTACAATGACGATGACACATCTCCAGGTTTGGATTATTACACAGAGCCTTAGATGGGAACTGGTTATCTTGAAAAAACAGACATGATTGTGTTCATTTCTGCTAAACATCCTAAACTAGCAGTTCTTAATGGGAGGTGATTTTGTCCCCATTACCCAAGAGGCATTTGGCAATTTGAGACAATTTGACTTGTCCCAATTGTCCAAAAGAGAGGAAGGGGGATGGGGGTGGGGGTAGGTGCTATTGGCATTAGTGAATGGAGGCTAAACATGCCAGAATACACAAGATAGCCACCACAACAAAGAATTCTCCAGTCCAAAACATGCCGAGGTTGATAAATGCTGCCCTAGACAATTGATAGATGTTTGGGTCAAATTTCAGGGTCTGAGCAAAGAACAGAGTATATTGCCAACTTTTAATGATTAAAGTAATTAAGTTTCATATTTCTTTGGTTTCATTTGTGCCCTAGAATCCTCATTTGATCTGTTAGGCCAAAAATTAAGGAACTGTTTTGCAGATACATAGTGACCTCTTTTATGCAGAACTACGTTGCTCTGTGACAACATGACTCTCTTTATAACATTAGTATATCCATTTCATAATCATTTTTAACCCTCTAGGCCCATCTACCCTCCTACATTGCCCTGAAATGGATAAAATATTTCTGCTTCTCATTGCTTCCCTTTCACTGCCCTTAATGTGTAGTGCAGGGATCAGATGCTGAAGTGTCTGAATCCCATACTATGTTGCAAGCTTGTCAAAATCAAAGACTATATTCCATTTATCTTTGTAGTTCTAGTGCCCAGTGCAGAGTATGCAGCTTAGCAGGTACAATAATATTAATTGAACTGAACTGAGCTCCTGTTTATTCTTAGAGTGTTCTTCATGCCAGGCCTAGTTGGATATGTTCTGGTTTGGCTCCCACAGGAAAAATCGCATTGCTACTTATGTTAGGCAAAATGTTTCCCATTTTGTTACTTTTATCGAAAACTCAGAGACCAGAGGCTGACGTGTAAATAGCTTGGTTCTTCTGTGACTTCTCTGGGTAGGCTACCTCCCTGTGGTTATATTTTTGCCCCACCATAGCCGGCTTTCAAACACAAGTATGTACTAGACCAGAAATTGAGTACATTCCATTTTGAAGTGTTCTTGAGAGAAAAAAGATCAAAGCTGGCATAAATTTGGTAGGTTGGGTGCAAGAAAATTGAGGAATAAAGACAGAGGAGGCAGAAAGCCGTTGAGATACAGCAACTGGCAGTCATGGGAACAGAGCAAGGGGAATTTGCAGAACCTTGGCATATAGTATTAATTCTATATTTTGGTTGGTGAAAACGATTAGCTCTCAGGGGAGCTACTACTTACACATCTCCCACCAGGTTCTTTTTGAAAGGTTCTCCTGCCTGGAGGCGAATTATGGTGACTTCTCTTTCTCTTTTCTGCACTGGACCCATAGAACCCAGCACATCCCATTTTGAGATTTCCTTGAGAACAATTTTTTTTTTACAATCTAACATCTGTTAGTTAGAGAAGGAGGATCTTCTCACGGCACTTTAAATAGAGCCCACTGTTTCTGACCACTCATCTACTTCTATGGTTCTTTGGAGGATGTTGGGTTGAGACTCTGTTTAATGAGTGACCAGTGAATCGTGTCCTCTATAAGATTCAGGAATAAGTATCTTCTGTACTGCTGCAGTAACCTCTGATGAGGCTCACTGAATGGCCATGCATGTAGTCTTAGCTGACCAAGATCATTAATTCTTTCATTCACTCTTGTATTCAGGTATGCAATCACACATTTAATTAGTGTTTATTGAGCTCCTATGAGGATCTAGACGCTCATAAGAATTGTAAGACATTTAAATCGTGGCATTGCCCTGCTATAATCCAGGTGAGAAGATAAAGCATGAAAGGGGACAGTATCATAAGACCAACTATGACTAAGGGTCTAGGAGTTTGGGGCACTTAATAAAGAACAGAAATGGGTCTGCCTTCCAAGAACCTGGAGTAAGTTGCTAGTTTACTGAAGCATGAAAAAGTTTCCAAGGTATAGATAATAACAAAGGCCTATGCCTACCTCATCTATACATGAGGGTAACAATCTATGGAGAGTGGAAGCTTTCCCCTTTCCTATTCGGTGGTATAACCCACATGTAGGTTGATTCTGGGAGGATGCTAAATGTACCGATCAGGCAGTTCTCTCATCTGGGAAATTCCAAATGAAGCTCATATCAGATTTCAAAGAATAAAATTTAGTTCTTCTTGTGGGTTCCACTGAACTGGAATGTCCTTGAGAAATTCTGAGATTGCACCCCCACCCACCACCCTTCTCCGCCTACCACCACCTTGCTTCTACCTCTTCCTACCTTTATTCCCTTTCACTTCGGCTTTCTCAGTTCTGGCTTACATGTGGGAAACTGATTTAGTTCTAGAACCTCCCAAGCATTCAGTCATAAAAGAACGTCCCAGAGGCAGAATGAAGCCAAGTGGCCCTGCTCACTGCCATCATGAGCCAAACACCATCCTGCCAGCTCTTCTCCCTTCCCTGGGGTGCCCTTCAACTAGACCGGACACTCCTTGAGGACAGGGCCTAAGTGTAATAAATCCCTGGATCTCCACATTTTATTCTGTGATGCAAGCAGAAAATCTTCCTGGTGTATTTGTCAAGTGACTCAGGAATGGGTCAGATGTTCAGACACAGGGTACCAGCTCTTATCTGTTAATAGCAGAAAGCCTATTAGGGACTGTGCAGAGCCAGTTTTTTCAAGGCAGGGTGGAATCAGCCCCACTGACTCTGGTTCGAAGGGAGAACAGTTTCAGTGATCTACAAATTGTTCCTCAGCTGATTAATAATCGGAGAGTCTCTCTACTTAACAATCTCACCTTCCCCTCTTATGTCCTTCTGCCCTTGTGCTCAGAAAAGCTCCTAGGTTTTGGTTTCACTTTCAACAGGTTTGGCCATTTGTACTTTTAGTCTTCTGACTGATTTAGCAACGTGAGTAGGGTCAGGCTTCTTACTTGGGAGGTGGTTGGGCAAGTATTAATGATTTCAGGTCAGAGCTGCAGTAGAATTGAGAGAAATAAGAAATGCCAATATCCCATTCTGTGACCTGAAAGTAATCTTCCAGATCTATTAAGATGTCTGAAAATGACTCTCTTCTGCTCCATGTGAAATTGCTCACACTATGTGTATTATTCACACACAAAATAAACACATGAATGACGTGTCTGTTCATTTCACCACCCTGCCTTGTAAATACAATTCTGACCATTGGAAGAGTTGGAAGAGCAGTAGAAAGGGCCTGAGAATCAGGATCTAACTTCCCAGTAGTTTAATTGGCTTTACTCTTCTCAACTGTAAAATGAGGAGCTGGACTTTAACAGCTCCTAAAAGCACTTCTAGCACTCAGATTCCCTGACTCATTAGCCTGCCAGAAAAATACATCACCTGCCAAATATGGACTCAGCGCCTGCGTGTTACAGAAGCTCCCAGGCTACCCCTCCACACCTCCCTGGCTTTAGCCTCCTACTTCCCAAGACTCTCAGGTACTATTGCCAACCCATTCCTTTAAAAAAAAAGAAAAAAGACTTTCTCTTCTTTTATCAGCCCTTTCTTTGCTTCCTCTTACTGTATTTAATTCATATTGGTGGGGACTTCCCTGGTGGTCCAGTGACTAAGATTCCACACTTCTACTGCAGGGGTCACAGGTTCAGTCCCTGGCTAGGGAACTAAGATCCTGCATGTTGTACCATGTGGCAATAAATAAATAAATTAAATAACTATTCTCATTTTAAAATAAATAAATCATATTGGTGGCCAGATGTTTTTCCTGTCTGACTTCCATTAAGAATGCATAGTCATTCATTTTAGTTATTCCTCAAACGTATG
Organism: Ovis canadensis; assembly: GCF_042477335.2. Taxonomy (NCBI): domain Eukaryota; kingdom Metazoa; phylum Chordata; class Mammalia; order Artiodactyla; family Bovidae; genus Ovis; species Ovis canadensis. The sequence continues at coordinate 158,026,667 of NC_091247.1, read as the reverse complement.
TTAAGCAACCAAACATTCCCCATGTCTTGGGCTAGGTTGTGAATTTACAAAGACAGGAAAATGTAAGCTCATGGAGATGGGTCTGCTGTGTGACTTTTATGCACCCTGCTGCTGCTGCTGCTGCTAAGTCGCTTCAGTTGTGTCGACTCTGTGCGACCCCATAGAGGGCAGCCCACCAGGTTCCGCCGCTCCTGGGATTCTCCAGGCAAGAACATTGGAGTGGGTTGCCATTTCCTTCTCCAATGCATGAAAGTGAAAAGTGAAAGTGAAGTCGCTCAGTCGTGTCCGACTCTTCGCGACCCCATGGACTGCAGCCCACCAGGCTCCTCCGTCCATGGGATTTTCCAGGCAAGAGTACTGGAGTGGGGTGCCATTGCCTTCTCCGATATATATTATGCTCCCTAGGCACTCTCAATTTCCTGGGCCCCTTCCTTCACGAAAAAGATTAAAAGTGGTATTTTATAGCTGTGTTAATATGAAGATGAAATTTTAAGCATATTATGTATTTAAATATTTTCTCTAACCTCAGAATTCTCTGGGGCAGGGAGGTGGTGCCTAATGCATAGGATGGCCCTTGAGAAGACAAAGTAAATGATTGCAGTGCAATATAGCAATTATACACATGCCCTATGAACAAAATTTCTACTTCTAGATCTATGGCCCCCCCAAAATTCCATTGTGTCTTCTGTGGAAAGAGAAAGACAGGGCAGAAACAACCCAGGAAAGCTGGAAATGGTAAATTAGGGCTCCAGGAAATCCTCCTTTCCTGAGATGGGCTCCTATGGCTTTGAGAGCCCTCCTTTAGGTGGTAGCAGCCTATCTGTTCTATGTGGCATGAGTCATTCATTCCCTCATTGAGGATCTTCTATGTTTCAGGCACTGACCTAGGTTCTTGGGGATACATCAGTAAGCAGAACAATGTTTCTTGCCCTAACTCATCTGTCACATAAATCTGCAACTGGAAACAGCTTTTTCAAATGCATATTTCCCTCTTTGTGCACTGGAACCAAAGGTCTGCTACATTTCCCAGATAAGTAGATACTAATGCTCAATGCTCCCTGGCACACTCAGTGGGGATGAGCCAGGCTACCAAGAAGGGGGTCCCTGAGGAGTCACTGAGTGGCAGTTCATATGACCATTTTTCTCTGAGCCCTAATTGCTGTTCTGAAGCATGATTTGGGCAAGTTTCTGGCAGACTTTTTATTTCTCTAGGAGTTTCATGTTAAACACACCTATTCAGTATTCATGTAACTATTGCAACAAATACTTTGTCTTAAAATAGCAATCTTGGTTTCATTTAGATTTTTAATGACAAAATGGATAACCTGATTTTATTTTCAACAAGTGGACACTTCTAAATTTTCTACATGGCAGAAAGAAAAAGAACACCAAATGTTGCATTTTCAGGGAAAACTCAAAGCATAGCTAATTCAAGCAACACCACCTATGAAAGTATCACAGGTAGGAGATGCAAAGAGGACTTAGGAACTGAAGACTAGCAATTTAACATAAGTATCCTCCTTGCCGTTGCCCATTTTTCTAGATAATTTGTATTCTTGTTGTTCAATCAAATTTGATGCTATACTCCCATTAGTTTAAACTCTGAGCTGGCTGATTTCATTGTTTCTAAAGTTCTAGAAGAAATTGTTGGCTCCTAGGTCTTTCCAGGTGGTAAAGAACCTGCCTGCCAATGCAGGAGACATGAGAGACTTGGGTTCGATCTCTGGGTGGGGAAGATCCCCCGGAGGAGGGCATGGCAACCCACTCTAATATTCTTGCCTGAAGAATCCCATGGACAGAGGAGCCTGGTGGGCTACAGTCCACAGGGTCGCAAAGAGTTGGGCATGACTGAAGTGACTTAGCAGGCATGCACTCATGCAATGGGAAAGAAAGAGGGATAGTAGATGCTACCCTGTTGAGGCTAATGCATCTTCTTTCCAGGCTGATACATAGAAATCAGTCCTGTGGAAGACAATCGGGTGAGATGCTGCCAAAGATGGAGGTTCTGGCGGTCTTCATTCTAAATCTTCACTGCGTCAAAGTGCTCATCATGTTCCATAGACACCATTCCTCCTGGGTTCAAGCCACAGCACTGAGTATATGATTAGATTTAAGGAATAAATGGGCTTCCCCGTGGCTCAGACTGTAAAGAATACCCTGCAGGAGACCTGGGTTCCATCCCTGGCCTGGAAAGATCCCCTGGAGGAGGGCATGGCAATCCACTTCAGTATTCTTGCCTGGAGAATCCCCAAGGACAGAGGAGCCTGGCGGGCTTCACAGTCCATGCGGCTGCAGAGTCAGACACAACTGAGCGACTAAGCACAGCACAGCACAAGGAATAAATAGTCATTAGAACATCAGCTGTTACAGGACAGAGTTACTCTTTAACAAAAAAAAAATAAATAGAAGTCATATTTAGTGAGTTTAATTATCTATTGCCTATAGTAACAGTCTTATGAACAACAAGTGGACTTTTAGAAACAGAATCCTCCCACTGAAATTTTAGCTTGAACTGCAGTGTGAATGGTCTGGAGTCTATATTGTGAGCTAATAAAGCCTGCTTAGCATACTCCTCATTTGAGTTCATTTCTATGACTTTCTGTTTCTCTTGGCTTTCTTATTTTGCAGGGTGATAAATTATAGAATGACACCAAAAAGAAATACAGACAGACTTACATGCCCAAGGATGAAGAAATCATTTATGACATTTAATAGTAAGCCTAAACATGTGACATGTACTTCCATTCTGGCCTTTTGTTTTGTTTGGGGTTAGTGTTAGCTGGAATCCCGGGAGAACTTTGGCAAAGAGAACAGTATTGAATTAAAACTTGCTTGTGTCCTTTTAGTCCATTGAATGCAGCAGCAGCAAAGAAGAAAGTATTAGTCACCATGGATAGAGAAAAGTCAGCCTGGGCTGTACATCACTGAGATGCTGGGATTCCTCCAGATGTGGGCCCCCACGAGGCCAGGATACAACCTGTGGGTCACAGGAGTCCTCCATGTTCAGAGATGAGGCCAAGCAGCGTTAGCAAGGCAAGTCAGCGAGGCAGAGACAACAGGGCAAGTTAGTGGCATATGCTGCTGGGTACGCGTCCCCGGTGGCTCAGATGATAAAGAATCTGCCTGCAGTGTGAGAGACCCACATTGGTCTACCATTGGGTAGCTGGTGCGAAGAGAGTTTTTACAGAGGTTTTAAAGGAACTGATTAAAAGAGAAAAAGAAAAAAAGATGATCACAACTCTTCACACACTTGCTCTCTAAGGAGATACCATAAAAGAGACAAGGAGCCTCGTTCGCAGTAATTAGAGGCACGGTGTTGTCTACACATAAATATTTTACATTTTGGCGCATGTAATAAGTTTGTCATGAATACCAAGATTGAAGGAATCCTGACACCAAGGTGATCTCAAAAGACAGCGTAAATGGTTCTGACAAGAAGACTGATTCCAAAGCCTTTTGAAAGCCACATGAAATGAAGAAGAAAAAAGCCCATCCAAAGCATCATTTTACAAACCATCACATGTGATTAAAGGAATTGCACTTTACATGGCAAAATAAGGTAAGTGCAAACATGGACATAAAATCCTATCTAGGTACGTGTTATACCTTGTTTCATTAGAGGGAAGATGTCTAAGAAAGCTTCTATTTCCCCCAGGGCTTTCTCTCTGGAAAGGAAAATCCAAGAATTATGACTAACATTAACTTTTTCAGTTATTCCTGATATACAGCTGAACTTGATTCAAGATACTGAATCTTATCTTCAAAGCTCTGAATAAATTAGATCTGGGCTGTCTTTCCAGCAAAGAATGATAATGGGATCATGAAAGTTTTAGTGATTATCAGCTTCTGTGGTACCTTTTTTCAAGCCCCCAAAATTGTAATTTTGAGTCAGAACAGAGAATGACTGTGCTAGTATGTAATTAAGTGTTATAATAACCACACCTTCCAGGCTCCCAAACAAATGCTACGTCATCATCGTTATTTCTCTTAAAGCAGCTGTGAACCAGTGTCCTTGACTTTGCTTCCACAGGGTCAACAAACAAAACTTTCTTGACCCCAAACCTTGTGGTCATTGCCCTGGAGAAAACTTAGAGGTTATTATGGTATTTTGGTATATCATCTAAGGAAAAAATCTTACTTGCTCATTATCAGGTCAAGAAAATCCAGGTCTCAATTGACCTTTATGGAAAGTTATTTTAACTTGTGACAATTGTACCTTGGTTGTCTGGATAAAAATCTGTAACATATAAATAGAACATTTGAATGTTGCATATATCACCTTATATTGTAATTTAAATGAATTATCAATTCCAATATGCCAGCAAATTTAGAAAACTCACCAGTGGCCACAGGACTGGAAAAGGTCAGTTTTCATTCCAATCCCAAAGAAAGGCAATGCCAAAGAATGTTCATACTACCGCACAGTTGCACTCATCTCACATGCTAGTAAAGTAATGCTCAATATTCTCCAAGCCAGGCTCCAGCAATACATGAACTGTGAACTTCCTGATGTTCAAGCTGGTTTTAGAAAAGGCAGAGGAACCAGAGATCAAATTGCCAATATCTGCTGGATCATCAAAAAAGCAAGAGAGTTCCAGAGAAACATCTATTTCTTCTTTATTGACTATGCCAAAGCCTTTGACTGTGTGGATCACAATCAACTGTGGAAAATTCTGAAAGAGATGGGAATACCAGACCACATGACCTGCCTCTTGAGAAACCTCTATGCAGGTTAGGAAGCAACAGTTGGAACTGGACATGGAACAACAGACTGGTTCCAAATAGGAAAAGGAGTACGTCAAGGCTGTATATTGTCACCCTGCTTATTTAACTTCTATTCAGAGTACATCATGAGAAACGCTGGACTAGAAGAAACACAAGCTGGAATCAAGATTGCCGGGAGAAATATCAATAACCTCAGATATGCAGATGACACCACCCTTATGGCAGAAAGTGAAGAACTAAAAAGCCTCTTGATGAAAGTGAAAGTGGAGAGTGAAGAAGTTGGCTTAAAGCTCAACATTCAGAAAACTAAGATCATGGCATCTGGTCCCATCACTTCATGGGAAATAGATGGGGAAACAGTGGAAACAGTGTCAGACTTTATTTTGGGGGGCTCCAAAATCACTGCAGATGGTGACTGCAGCCATGAAATTAAAAGACGCTTGCCCCTTGGAAGAAAAGTTATGACCAACCTAGATAGCATATTCAAAAGCAGAGACATTACTTTGCCAACAAAAGTCCGTCTAGTCAAGGCTATGGTTTTTCCAGTGGGCATGGATGTGAGAGTTGGACTGTGAAGAAAGCTGAGCACTGAAGAATTGATGCTTTTGAACTGTGGTGTTGGAGAAGATGCTTGAGAGTCCCTTGGACTGCAAGGAGATCCAACCAGTCTGTTCTGAAGGAGATCAGCCCTGGGATTTCTTTGGAAGGAATGATGCTAAAGCTGAAACTCCAGTACTCTGGCCACCTCATGCGAAGAGTTGACTCACTGGAGAAGACTCTGATGCTGGGAGGGATTGGGGGCAGGAGGAGAAGGGGACTACAGAGGATGAGATGGCTGGATGGCATCACTGACTCGATGGACATGAATCTGAGTGAACTCCGGGAGATGGTGATGGACAGTGAGGCCTGGCGTGCTGCGATTCATGGGGTTGCAAAGAGTCGGACACAACTGACTGACTGAACTGAACTGATGAATGTGTTAAGCAGTACTATCTCTTCATAAATTCTCTAGAATCTTAAGTCAATATCAGGAAACATAGATTTTATAGTTCAGCTAATATTATAATAAATTGATTTTATTATAAATTTATGCATATTTATGAATATACCAATCCATTAATTATTCCTAATTGCAAGATATTAAAATTTCTGAAAACTGCAACTAACTTGGTAGCAAAACCTAAACTAATCTGACCTCATTTGGGAGCAAAACCCAGCTTGGCTGACGTAAGCCTCTGTGTGTTGTGTGTGTGTGTGTGTATGTGTGTGCGTGCGTGTGCATGCAAGTGTGGGTGTTCAGTGGCTTCAGTCATGTTCGACTCTTTGTGACCCTGAGGACTGTAGCCCATCAGTCCCCTCTGTCCATGGGATTCTCCAGGCAAGAATACTGAAGTGTGCTGCCATTTCTTTTTCCAGGGATCTTCCTGACCCAGGGATCGAATCACGTCTCCTGCATGGCAGGCAAATTCTTTGCCACTGAGCCACCTGGGAAGCCCCATTTATTCTTAACTCATTAGATCTGAATATTAACATATCTATAGAAATATCAGTGTGTCTGATTATAGGGCATTATGTTGGAGCTGCCACATATTATAAGCAACACTGTAAAATGTGTTTCTAGATCCCTTCTAAAATTTAAAAAGTCCTGTATCCTATAATATATCTGTCTACAAAGTTTCCCTAAGGAATTGAGGATGTCTTTTATCTATTAGGTATGAATATCAGTTCTCAAGCTATGGCATGCAAAAAAAAAAAGTGACTTTCTTTGTTTCCTTTAAAACAACTTGAAGTTGAATCTGAGTCCCCTAGTGAGCTTGGCCACAACTGACAGACCCTCTCCCCTCATGAGTAACTCCCAGATGGAAAAGCTATACATGGAGCCACAAATCAGAAGGTCTGTGTTTTTTTTTTTTAATAATATGTAGTTATTATCTGGCTATACTGGGTCTTAGTTGTGGCATGTGGGATCTAGTTCTCTGGGAATCGAACTTGGGCCACCTGCGTTGGGAGTATGGAGACTTCGCCACTGGACCACTGGGGAAGTCCCAGAGAAGGTCTCCTTATCTCTACTCCATCATGGCTGCCACTTAGTTACCCTTGGGGTAACCAGTCCATCGTATTTATCCAGGGTTCCCCTGGTTTTAGCACAGAAGATCCCATGTCAGGAACTGTCCCAAGCAACATGGGCTTTGCTCTCTGGAGGCAGCTTATAGATCTGTTACTTCCTTGGGACACAGCCAAGGAATGGTTTCAAATCTCACGTGCTCATGAAATCCACAGAGTCCCCCTTCTCGTTCCTGTTTCCTTGTCTTGGAAGACGTCCATCTTCTCCCTGCCTTAACCAAGATGCTTCCTGTATCTTTTTGAGTTTTTGTTTTACATGTGGCAGAAAGAACACTCAATTCAAGTGCCCTCTGCCTTCTTCCTAGTGAAAATACCCAAGGCATAGAAACCCCAGAAGCCTACTTCCAATGAACATTAAAATACATGAACAAACTGCCCTGCTGCACATAGGTGTATTTTAGAAAATCTTCCTTCTTTATCAATCAAGCAGACCTGAAAGTCTTTAGAGGAAATGTCTCTGTTCTCATCAGCATTTTGTTTGGACAGTGAGGCACTGGCTGTACTAATATCCTCTTTAGTTGGTTTTTTTTTTTTTTAATACTTTACAGTGTGTGTGTTAATCGCTCAGTCATGTCTGACTCATTGAGACCTCATGGACTATAGCCTGTCAGGCCCCCCTGTTCGTGGAATTCTCCAGGAAGAATGCTGCAGTGGGTTGCCATTCCCTTCTCCAAAGGATCTTCCCAACCCAGGGATTAAACCTGGGTTTCCCACATTGCAGGCAGATTCTTTACCCTCTGAGCCACCAGGAAATTACAGTGCTCTTTCACATACATTATCTCATAGCAGGGCAGGTATTAGTATCCTTACATCTAGATGGAGAAATAAAGACTTGGAGGAGCTGAAACAACATCAGTACCAGCACTCTTTAGATTAATATTTTGGCAACTCCAAGTAAATAATTTTTAAAAGTCAAATGTGGCTCTCCAAATTGCTAAAACTTGATGTCCTAAATTCAGAAGTTTTCTTCTTTAAAAAAGATTCTTTGAGAATTGATATCTCCAAATATAAACAGTTAGCATTATAAAGTGGATGCAAGTACAAAAATAAAAGCATACTGCATTTCTACTCTTGTCAGAGGACGAGAAAATCTTAGAAACCATTAGCCACAAATATGTTCAACACACAATCGGGAATGCCACCCCAATACAGTAACCTATATCTGAGACAAAGAATGGTTTGGCAAGAATTATATATGGCCGTTAGATGCCAATGTGGCATCCATTTTCACTTTTTCATTCGTAACAAAATTCTAAATTGGTTCAGGTATCTACCCTTCTCCATGAACCTCAGGGGGACAAACTGAATTTCAGGAGTGGATCTAATAGGCCTAAATCAGTGTCATCCTTCTTCTCAAGAATTAGCATATGACCCAATTCTGGTTAAAAAGGCCTAAGGAAACATTTGCTGGAAGCTTCTGGTAAAGTTCTTTTGCATAGTTAAGAAAGGCCCAGGGAGTTAATTTCTCTCCTCCACCTGATAAGAATAATGGAAAGAGGTTGCCCCATACACTGTGGGCAGCCACGCTGCAACACTAAAGGAGCCAAGCTGTGATGGTCGAATAGAGCGATAGACGTACCTGTGTCCTTGAAAAACCAGTGAGTCACCAGAGCAGCCAGCCAGTGCTGAAGCCTGTCCTACTCTGGACTTTCTTTCATATGGACTTTCTTTTCTTTAGTATTTATCTTTATTATTCAAGCCAGTTGGAATTGAGTTTGCTGTTCCTGGCAGCCAAAAGCATCCTAACTGATGCAGAGACCTATTCCTTTTCCAGTCTGTCTTCCTCTTAGAAATGAAGAAACAAGGCCAAGAGAGGCTCCCTAATGTCCCAAGTTTACACAACCAAGATTAAATGCCAATTTATAAACCTGAGATGAGTTGTAAAGGAAATTGAAGAAATGGCTTTCAACACGGGTTGGATAGCTGATTTACAACACAGTCTGGCTGATGCTTAGAACAGTAGAAGGTTTTAAGTTAAAGTTTACTCTATAGGGAGCCTCAGATAACTTCAAGTGACCAATTGGTAACCTGAGGTTTCAATCTGCAAGTTCCTTATCCTCACTCATTGTGTCTGCAGCTCATGTACCTGGGATGTCCCAGACAATTCAGTTCAGTTCAGTTCAGTTCAGTTCAGTTCAGTTCAGTTCAGTCGCTCAGTCATGTCCGACTCTTTGCAACCCCATGAATCGCAGCACACCAGGCCTCCCTGTCCATCACCATCTCCTGGAGTTCACTCAGACTCACGTCCATCGAGTCCGTGATGCCATCCAGCCATCTCATCCTCGGTCCCAGACAAGAAGAAGTTCTATTTAACACTTTTCTTATAAGCCAAGGACCAGGCTTAAGAGGCCAGATTCTTTTCCTCTTTCCTCTCTTCAAGATTCTGCCTTGGCTTCAAGACTATCAGAATCAATTTGTCCACAAAGCAGGAACCACAAGCCCAGACTGGAGAGAGAGAGAGTTTGGATCCTGAAGATCCTCAAATCTTCATTGGCTCAAACCTTTCCTCAGTGATACTTGTCTTCAGAACATAAAGTCCCAGAAAGTTCTAAAGATATATTGCAGCTCTCAAGCCACACCCCACCTCCAGTGTTAGAATGGCTCAGAACCCTTTAGGGTTTATGCTGTCTTCTCTCTTTCTCCGCACTTCCCACAACTCCCTCCAACCCCCATCTCCATCCTTGTAAGAGTTGTCAATATGGCTTGGGAAGAGGGATTCAGTGATGTATCACTCCCACCCCAGGTCTCAGCCCCAGGGTGGGAAACTATTCCATCTCCTAGTTTTTACACATCTCCTGTGGTTCCTGACTCCAGATTCTCCACAGTGATTCTCAAGGACACCGGGGCTCTTTCTGAGAAAAATAGAAACCTGGGGTCAGTAAGCTCTGACCTCACCAATTAATCTGATGTCTCAGGGTCTATGTTGGCAACATGGGATGTTATTTGGCACCTGCCTTTGGTAGGCAGTTCTTTTTCAAAATCTCTCTGCTGCTCCTTATCATTTAAATCTTTTTTATTTTTAATGTCGATAAATGGACTCTTCTAATTAAAAATAACTTTCTATATTATTTCACAACCCATTTCCTTTTTCAGTTGTGGCATTATGTTAAGAGCATAAAATGTGATAGGTGTGGAGAGGAGTATATTCCTTCTAAGGCAGTTAAAAGAACTCTTTGTTGTGCAGGCTGGCACCAAAGCAAGAAGAAGTGGTTATTTTTCGTTGGTTGTGCTCTGAGACTTTCCCCAGAGGCTTAATAGGAGACGTTCCTCTGTGAAGGATGCTGGCAGAATCAGAAGCATGTGCAGTGCTCAGGGGAACACGTTGAGAGCTCCTTTTTATCCAGCACACACAAAATGATGCTAATGCTACTTCTTGCTTCCCTGTCAGTATCTTTCCTGCCCTTAGGCCTTTGGAGTGAGAGTGAGGGAGAACAAGAGAGAAGGAGGTGTGCCCTGGCAACCACTGCCAGAAAACAGGTTTCACTGAAGCTATAAATTAGATAACCCACTTCCTGGAGGTGGGTTCATAGGCAACACTGAAAAATCTGCCTGTGTGGGAAACATTGCTGTCTTTAGTTTCAGTTAAAAAAATAACACTTATGTTTGCTAATTACATACAAGTATAAAGAAGGAAAAGAATGGCTCAGTATTCTATCATCATAATAATCCCTGTTAACATTTTTCTCATATAAATGTTTTCTTATATAAAAATGATGAAAATACATGGTGCAACAGATCAAACAGAAAAGTACAAAACAGAAAGTAAAAATCTATTTACATGTGATTCCAGAAACTACCTTATTTTTGTGTGTCTGCTCTTTTATTTATTTACATAACATAGGAAATATTGTTCACATTTTTTTCTTGCATCTGGATTTTTCACTTTTGGGAACTCTGATATTTTAATTCAACGCTGTATCATATTTTACTGAAACAATCTCCTTTGCAGATGTACTGGCAGACATTGTTTTCAATGAATGTTTAAGGGATTTTGACACTTTAGGATCAAAATAGGGAGGAGGAATCAAGATGGTGCAATAGAAGGTTGTGAAGTTTCCCTCCTCCCACAAATAGAATAAAATAGGGATCAAAAATGATTACCTCAATTATCATTCATTAATTTATGCACCTATTCAACAAGTACTTATTGACTATTGACAACAAGCACTATCTAGTATAGAGCCAGACACTTTGTTAGATGCTGGGAGTATCAAAGAAAGGCAGTGGTCCCTGTGCCAAATGGGCTATAGCCCAAATGGAGGGAGAGAGCTCAGTGTCAGAATTACTATCGCTGCTGAGATACAGATCAGCAAAAGATGCTGCACCTACAGAGATTGGATGCCTGTGTGTGCATGCTCAGTTGAGTCTCTTTGCAACCCTATGGACTATAGCCCACCAGGTTCCTCTGCCATGGGATTTCCCAAGATTACTGGAGTGGGTTGTCATTTCCTCCAAGAGATCTTCCCTAGCCAGGGATGTAACCCACATCTCCTGTGTCTCCTGCACTGACAGGCAAATTCTTCACCACTGAGTCACCTGGTAATCCCTGAGCCACCTTGACACCCAGAGTAAACTTAAAATGAAGGGATTAGGGAGGAGGAATTCTCAGAGGAAGCCACAGGTTGGAAGGCTTGGAGACATGAACCAGCTCAGTGTATTCAAGTTGATGCAAGGATTTTGGAGCTGTCAGACTGCAAGTTTCATGAGGGGGCCCTGGAAGGACCTTAAGCTAAAGTTAGAGGCTGAAGTCAAAGCTGTATCCCAAAGACTTCTGGAATCTGAACTTTACTCTAAAAGCCAACTGAGGTTCTAAGTATTGATGGGGGAAGAAAATTGCTGGATGACATGAAGATTTTTAGATAATCAGAGGAGCCTGGCAGGCTACAGTCCATGGGGTCTCAAAGAGTCCAGACCCAACAGGGAATACACACACACACTGTCTCCAATTAAAAAAAGAAAAAGCAGAGATAAAACATAAAAAAAAAAAAATCTGGCTGCAAATTAGTTCTCAGCACAGAGAAAGGGAATAAAAGCTAGACAGGAAGAAAAGACAGACTTCAAATAAAAAATGAGCATACCTTCTAGAGTAATGAAAATAAAAACAAATGTAAACAAGTGGGAACTGATTAAACTTAAAAGCTTTTGCACAGCAAAGGAAACACTAAGCAAGGTGAAAAGACAGCTCTCAGAATGGGAGAGAAATAATAGCAAATGAAACAACTGACAAAGGATTAATTTCCAAAATATACAAGTGGCTCATTCATCTCAATGCCAAAAAAACAAACAACCCAATCAAAGGGCGGGGAAAAGACCTAAACAGACATTTCTCCAAAGAAGATACATGAAAAGATGCTCAACATCACTCATTATTAGAAGAATGCAAATCAAAACTACAATGAGATGTCACCTCACACCAATCAGAATGGTCATCATCAAAAAGTCTACAAACAGTAAATGCTGGAGAGGGTGTGGAGAAAAGGGAACAGTCTTGCACTGCTGGTGGGAATGTAAATTGATACAGTCACTATGGAAGATGGTATGGAGATTCCTCTAAATGCTAGGAATAAAATGACCATATGACCCAGCAATCCCACTCCTAGGCATATACCCTGAGGAAACCAAAATTGAAAGAGACACGTGTATCCCATTGGTCATAGCAGCACTATTTACAGTAGCTAGAACATGGAGCCCACCTGGATGTCCATCAGTGGATGAATGGATAAAGAAGTTGTGGCGCATATACACAGTGGAATATTACTCAGCCATAAGAAGAAACATCTTTGAGTCAGTTCTAACGAGGTGGATGAACCTGGAACCTATTATACAGAGTAAAGTAAGTCAGAAAGGGAAAGATAAATATCGTATTCTAACACATATATATGGAATCTAGAAAAATGGTACTGAAGAACTTACTTACAGGGCAGCAATGGAGAAACAGACATAGAGAATCGACCAAAAAAAAAAAAAGAGCATGGTAGGGTATTGAGGACATGAGCAAGATACCAAGTTTCTAAAGGAAAATAAAGTTAAGGAACATTTTCGATAGAATATGTTAACTTCAATCACTTGGATAAAGTTTAATTCTTAATAAATATATCTTTAGGACCTGCATCAGGTAAGACAGACCTTGGCAAAGGAAAACAGAGTCCCTCCAGTGGTATGTTGGAGCCAGCAAAATTGGTCATGTTGGGAGTGTTTATACTATGGAAACTAGCAAACAGTACAAATCAGATTTAAATGTTTTTCTCTTCACAGTGCCTGTTAGACATTTTTCAGCACATCACTGATCCCTTTCCAGTGAAAGAGCTGGGAATCACTAAAAACATCCACAGTTTAGTTCCTATTCCCCTTTCCAACTCCCTCAAGTTCTAAAATCCATTTCATTATTAAGATGATCAGCATTTCAAAAAATAAACTCTGAAAGATGTCATTAAAAGCATAGAGGGATAAAAACTTTACAAAATATAAAGACAGGTCCTGTGATTCTTATGCCCAGCCCTGGGAAGACCAGGAAGTTGGCAAGTGGAGATATGGCAACTCTCCCTTTTAAAAGCCTATTTCTCACAGGTGAGATGGACCTGGGCTCACAAGTGCCAGCCCATCTGAGGCCTGAGGTTATTCTGATGATTCACAGGAAAGCAATCCAGCTCGTTTGGCCAGTTCTCGGTTTGTTTTCCTGACCGCTTTGGAACCACTGAAGTCTCCTCTGGTCACCCAAAGTTTTATTTCTTCTATGAAATTCAAAGAGAAGTATTTATCCTACAGCTACCATGTTGGGATCGTTTTATGTCTTCTCTGTCCATAAGCCAATATACTGGAGCCAGAGCAATAGGACTGATCTGTCCTTTTGCATCGGTCCATGATTGTGCTACAGAGACGCCCACAGCCTGGGAGCTCCAGAGCCAAAAGAAAACAACAGGCTTTTCATCAGGCAGTATGTGCACCCCTGCAGGTCACCGCAGCAGGATCCTGGCCATGCCAACCTCTTTCCATGCTCCTGAGGAGGATGGGGGTGTAGAGGACAGAACTGAGGAGTGAAAAGGGGGGAGGTGAGATGAATTGGGGGATTGGGGTTGACATATACACACTATTGATACTATGGATAATATAGATAACTAATGAGAACCTATTGTACCACACAGGGAAGCCTACTTGGTGGTCTGTGGCGACCTAAATGGGAAGGAAATCCAAAAATAGAGGGATTGTATGTATAGGTATAGCTGATTTATTTTGCTGTACAGAGAAGCTAACACAGCACTGTAAAGCAACTGTATTTCAATAAAAATTCATTAAAAAGAAAAAAAGAATTGAGCTGAGTTGAACAGCTCAAGGCTGGCTGGGAGCTTAAAGTTCAAGTTGAGATAATTGCTTTATTGGCGTGGTTTTTAGAAAAATGACCATCCTACATCATCTCAACAGGATGAATAATTTCCCATGATTGTGAAAGTGCATGAAACACCAGACAGCTCCCTGGATGTGCGTGGGAAGGGATGGGAGGAAGTGGGGAGAGCAGAGCTGCCTGGGAGTAGGTTCTGGGCTCAGAGATTCCCACTCTCGCAACCAAAATAGAACATTGGCATCTGCCAATGGGCACAGAAAAGTGAGTCAGGTCTGATTTTAAGGATGGTATCTTGATTAATTTCAGTTTTTTAAGTTAATATATTACTAAGTATCAGTTATAATGATTTTTCTATCCCCTTCTCATCAATGACCACCTAGTTTGCCCCTTTCTCTGAAAACCTCTTTGCTTACAGCCCAGATACATGGGAACAACTCGTTGGTGTCTTTCCCGTGGAGAGGATGGTGAAAGAAGATGTTAGCACCAGCCAGCATCCTTATTATCAAGGAACTTCATCATTGCTAGGGCAACAAAAAACTGACTTGCTGGGGGTTGCAGTGTCTCCAGAAAGCAAGGCTTTCTGCACTGTGATTGTGAAAATTGAGAAAGTTCCTGGCAAATTGGAATGAGTTGCTCATCCTAATTATATCAGTATCTCATGAGATACCAAATGAGTAAGAGAGACAATAAAGGCTATTGAAGGTTGGAATCAGTGACATCACAGGAGCTTGGAGTTTTGTTAAGTGCTTTGTATTTTACAGAGCATTTTCATATACCATCTCATTTTAATCTTATAACCAATTAAGGAAGGCAGAGAAGGTATTATTATTGTTTCATGTCTAAAAAATTGGGCCACCAGGATTCAGTGACTTGCCTAGTGAAACCCAGCTGGCTGGTAACAAAACCTCAGGTGTGGCTTCCACCTCCCTGCGGAGTACAGTGGGCTATGACTGACAACCAGTGTTCTGTCCATGGTACCATGTTGCCTCTCTAGTCATAGGCAAAAGGGAATGACTTTTTCTCTAGTTACTTAGCTTTTTTGCCATGATGCTTTGTTGTAGAGTGACAATCTTGCTATGAAGAAGAATTAAGTAAGAATTCATGACCATTTTCTTCCCAACAGGTACCACAGACAAGAGCTATGACTTCCATTCAAAGGCAAGAAAAAGGCTGTTGCCAGAGAGAATTCAAATAACTTGTGATGGCTTCCTGGTGGAAGGAAGAGCTGAAGGCAGAGCCAGGCTAGCATAGAATGTTAAGTGGAGAATCTCAGAAGGAGTCTGACCAAGCCATGCACCTTAAGCAAGCAACCAGTAGTGAACGGCCCCAGGACCTGAAAGTGTGAAGCTCCCAAGGTTCCAAGATAAGAAACGTGACTCAGCATTTATCTTTTCCCATAAAACATAGCAATGTGTTAAGCTTACCTTTGAAATTTGACTCTAAGGCCAGTGACAATATCTAATTTGTGGTCATGACATATAAAACTTGACATCAGGTAGAAGGGAAATCCTTTGAACTAGAGAAGGTACAACCAAACTCCAACTTATTGATCCTGTATATAATTTTCAGTGACAGGCACAAAAGTATAGATATCCAGGGGGCAGGCACCATGAATCTATGGTTTCTCTAGCCAGTTGCTAGAGACATTTTCAAAACTTCAAGCAGCGTACCATTTATGAAAATGGCTTCGGGTTTCAAGTTTAAATTCGGATTGATATACTGTCTGTTAAAGCAGGAGAACCTGATGGATATATAAGAATGCCATAAGCACAACCTGCAATGTAAATTTAATTGCTTTATGCTAGCAAAAAACAAGGCTCTGAGATGCAGTAGAAATGATATGGTATGTTTGTACATATGGTAGAGAAAAAAGAATGTGGGCTTCACAATCAAGTTCAAGCCCCAACTGTGATGAGTATGTGAACTTGAGTATCAAGTCTTGATTTTTTCCACCTGTGGTGAGACTAATGGTGCACAGACCTCATAGATTCGTTGTACTCGTTACATGGGATAATATACACAGAGTGCCCAGTATAGAACCTGGTGTGCAGCAGGCAATCATTCTATGTCAATCCTTCTCTCCTTTCTCTCTTGCAGTTAACTGCCGCCCCATGAGCTACCCTAGGTGTCCCTCTTTACCCAAGCCTGGATCTAGGAACACAGTCTCCTCAGCTCCTCCTGCCTTGCTGTCTCTGACAAAGCACACAGAGCATGGAACACAAGAAAGTTCCCAAGGATTTAAAGTCTTATGAAATTCCAAGTACTGGTTCCAAGACTAGAGGCCCTGCCACATCTGGGATGACCCATGGCAAGCTCCTCCCACTGCTCAGCACCACCTCTCCTACACTAGAATTAAGCCATAATATTTGTGTGCCTTAAATAATATATGGTGCCTTAAACTCATCTGAAGCAAGTGAAATGCTCCTGTATAGAACACTATCTCCAGCCTACCTTAGAAAAAATTTCATGGATCTTCTCTTCCCTTAATATAAAATAGTGGCACACCTGGGCACTCTGAGGGGTACATGACATACATTGGCAATTCGGATCTCCTGGCCCTTCACACTGGGTCATACCCACTTTAATGGCACAACTGAGACATTTTGTCACTTACAGAGAGGCTATAATACTAAATAGCATAATGGCTTATAAAAGCTCCTAGAAGGGTACTTACCTCAAAAAATAAATGCAGTCGTCTTCTTTCAAACTTTGTTTCTGGATTCTCAAGTTACTGAGATATTTTACACTTGATATCAAGCTCATTTTTCTTTCCAATGTATACTTAAGAATGAATTCTGATGGCTGTATATGTTTTTAGAAAGGGGGCCTAGGGAAGTAAGTTTTCTTCTAAATTATCTAAAAGTCTCATTGCATAAAGTTATACTAGTAACATTATTATTATTATTATTATTTCAGTTGTTTGGAAATTGCATAAATACAGATAAGATAAAAGTTGAATTGTACGGCTTCTAGTTCTCTTCTATCAGCCTTTGTATAGTAGCGATTTAATATCAATGTTAGTTTAATATTAATATTTTATGTTATAATGAGTTGTCAATTTTTTGTACTAGAATGAGTCATGTTGCTGTCCCTGATGAAGTGTGTAAAATAAAAATATATGTAAGTGAAGCTCTAGGTGCCTTTATTCATGATGAAAGAAACCTCAGAATTCTTAGAAAAAAGTGTTCAGATGTATTTGGTTAAAGAAATGATTGAAAATTTCAGAATTTTAAAATATTTTTCTGTACATTCTATATCTAACCACGTTCAGATAATATGTATGTGTATTTATACCTTTTTCCATGTTGGTATATTCTGTCTTTCTCTAAAAATCATGTATGACAGCAAGCAACAAATTGGAAAAATGAAAGCTGAGATTGAGTTGATTTGCATAAAAATGTGCATTCCTTTCTATTTAAGTTTTCAAAATATTAATGATCTCAAATAAAACCTTTGTTTTTGCTCAGTTCCACCATGGTTGAAATGATACATCACAGAAATAAAATAAATCTTAAACAAGGAACATCTTCTAAATGTTAGCCAAGAAAGAAAATGACAATAAGGCTTATCTACTGTTAAAGACTGGGTGTTTAGTTCATTCCCAAAATCTTACACTGAAGCTCTAACTCTCCATGTGATGATACTTGAAGATGGGTCCTCTGTAGCTAGGGTTAGATGAGGCCAGGAGGATGCAGACTGATTGATGGGATTAGTGCCCCTGCAACAAGAGACACCAGAGAGCTTTATGCCTCTTTGCCACCTGAGGACATAGCAGAAGGTGGCCATCTATGAGCTGGGAAGAGAGTTCTCACCAGAATCCAAGCCATGCTGGCATCTTGATCTTGGACTTCCAGGCTCCAGACTGTGAGAAAATAAAATTCTGCCATTTAAGCCACCCAGTCTATGGTATTTTGCAGGCTGGGCAGATTAATGCATCTAGCACAGTGAAGGCAGACTTATACACTATTGCCAGGAAGGAATGATCATATATCGTTGTACCTTAATGTAGTGGAATGTCTCCTCTGAAAATTTAACTGGTGCTTGTAATTTTTGTTTGCTGGTTGTTTTTGTTTGCTTCTGGATCACCCTTGAAAAAGTAAGTCACTATCAGCAACAACATAGGTTCATCCCCAGAAAGAGGGTAGAGAATCTAGACCCTCTGGGAGCAGTCAAGGCCCAATGTCAGGTAAAGGCAAAAAGGCCTTTACTGTTAGGAGTGCCTGGGACCTACAAGGCAATAAATGGAATCCAATGGAGCAGAAAAATGAAATGTTGAAAACCTATGTAATGTTTACGAGTAGAAAAGCTTGTAATAAAGTAAAAAGCTTAAATGTTTTTTTAAAATAGCCTATTATGGATGCTTGCCTGGTGGCTCAGACAGTAGAGAATCCGCCTGCAATGTGGGAGGCCTGGGATCAATCCCTGGATTGAGAAGATCCCCTGGAGGAGGGTAGGGCAACCCACTCCAGTATTCTTGCCTGGAGAATCTCCATGGATAGAGGAGACTGGCAGACTACGGTCCAAGGAGTCGCAAAGAGTTGGGCGTGACTGAACGACTAAGCCCAGCACATTGTGGATGAAGGTCTGTAGATGAGAAGTTTCCCAGGTTCACTCTTGACATTCAGATCCCTGCAAAAATAAAAGGGATGCTGATTGGGGGCTCAAATGGTGGGCTATTGGGCCTCTTGTGACATAGGGCAGCAGGTGTCTTGGAGGATAGTTTAAAATTAAACTGTGAACCTGGAACTCAAGTGAAGAGACTCCTTGCCTAAGCTTGGCCTGAGGAAGGAACTTAGCCTCATTCAAAGATACAACATGGTAGAATCAGCTTCCTCCAAGGTATGACTCTTCACTCCCATCCACCCACAGGAATGTGAGCCAGAAATATTCCTCCTTGGCCTTTAGGTTTTATGGAGTTTTACTTTAGTTACACTCTGTTTTGGTAAAAATTATGACAGTAAATGGCTGAGCTTGGGTATGGAAATCGGATGAAATCCCTCTCAGTTCAGTTCAGTTCAGTTGCTCAGTCATGTCCACCTCTTTGCAACCCCATGGACTGTGGCATGCCAGGTTTCCCCGTCCATCACCAAATTCTGGAGCTTGCTCAACTCCATGTCCATTGAGTTGGTGATGCCATCCAACCATCTCATCCTCTGTCATCCCCTTCTCCTCCTGCCTTCAATCTTTCCCAGCATCAGGGTCTTTTCTAATGAGTCAGTTCTTCACATCAGGTGGTCAAAGTATTGGAGTTTCAGTACTGGAATCCTCTATTAGACTGTATATGCCCTTGGGGTTCTTAGATGCTGAAAGGAAAGGAATAGGCTCGAGAGGAAGAGACGAAACTTCTTGCTTATCTGGCATGGCAATAAGCTCAGGCTTACTTAAAACTTTAATTTAGGACATAAAATAAATGTATGCATACTTGCAGTGGACAAGTTTGATTGACAACCAGGCATGCCTCAAGTAGTGGGTACACATTACTTGAAAGGAGGTGCTCTTGGGAAGACTTGAGGCCAAATGGTTGTTGATTCAGAAAGGAATTGTAGTTTGTGTGTTACTTTTTAAAGGAACTGATGAAGAATTTCCTTCCCAAATTGTTAACATGCTGTTGAATATAAAACTAAATGAGACCGCAAATTACAAACTCATTTCTATATTTCATCTTTTTGACAACGTTCTGTTAATTCCTCTCTCAAACTACTTTCCCAGGTTAAATAAATGGCAGAAATGTGAAAGCTCTAACTCTGCAAAAGAATAGAGTTATAATTTTATTCTCCATTTGTGAATCTGCATGAAAATGAAATCGCTGATGAGAGTAAATCAAGTTGGGTTGACGCTCTGGTGCACAGGCAGGTATAAAATCTGGATATCAGTGGACCATATTAACTACCTAATTAAGTTTTTAAAAATGAAAATCAATTATGTTTTCTGGTATTAAATGAGTTGAACTAGAGCTAGCTTTTTTTCTCACCTTCATGAACACAGTAACACTTCCAGATTCTACAACACTTTCCAATGGAAGGAGATTGGGTTTAATCATAATTTCCATTAAGCTTTTTATCTTGGCATCTCTTCACTTTCCCTCATTTCACGTATAAATCCAAGCTCCACTCCCAATCATTTATAAAAGAATTTTTTTAAATTGAGCTCATTAGCATTCTGATAATGCTTTTATTCAAGAAGAGTATATAGATTTGAATTATTACATTATGAAGACTCTTGTAAAACCGAAAATACACATTTCTTATGCCTTCAAAATTAATCTTATTTTTCTAAGATTATATAATGTATTATATAAAACAAAGTGAACCCTAATTAATATTTAGGAAAACAAAATGGTGAGTTCTTGGTTGACTTTCGGTTGCTGCTGCCCGTCCTGTTCAGTCTCTGTTATGTCTGGCTTCTGGGGAACTGATGGACTGAAGCCTCTGCCCATGGGATTTCCAAGGCAAGTATACTGGAGTGGGTTGCCATTTCCTTTTCCAGGGGATCTTCCGGACCCAGGGATCAGACCCACATCTGGCACACTGCAGGCGGATTCTTTACCACTGAGCCACCTGGGAAGCGCCCTGACTTTCAGCTAACTTAAAAAAGAAATGACATATGTGTAAGAAAAATCTTCTTATACTTGTATCCTGAATATTTGGTGCTATCCACCTTGCTCCAGAAATGTGAAGGATATGTAGAATTTGTTTTATCATGATAAAAATAGAAAAATTGTATCAAAACTATGGTGGGCTTGACTAGTCACAGACATTTATAGCATCTGCAGATCAGCAGGTTGATGGTTCTCAGTCTGCCACTCCTATTCAAAAACAAACTCTAGCTTTTGTTGAGGATTTATTAAATTGGCCATTTTGTCTTTTCTTATGAGATGGTTCATAGTCACGCACTGAAATCTCAGTTTGTGTCTGTGGTTGGCAAAGAAAATGGCAATATCGAGCTCAACTCTGAAGAGGTAGATGACCTATTAAAATAACGATTAAGCAAAGGAATCCAAAAAGAGGTGAAACTTTCTGCCCTTTCTGAAATCCACATGCTTTCCAATATGATCCTGCTGCTGCTGCTGCTGCTAAGTTGCTTCAGTCGTGTCCAACTCTGTGCAACCCCATAGACGGCAGCCCACCAGGCTCTCCCGTCCCTGGGATTCTCCAGGCAAGAACACTGGAGTGGGTTGCCATTTCCTTCTCCAATGCATGAAAGTGAAAAGTGAAAATGAAGTCGCCCAGTCATGTTCAACTCTTAGCGACGCCATGGACTGCAGCCCACTAGACTCCTCCACCCATGGGATTTTCCAGGCAAGAGTACTGGAGTGGGGTGCCATTGCCTTCTCCTGATCCTAGCCTTGTTTTTGTGGCTGGCAGTGTTTTGTAGTTATAGATTTGGGCTCAATAACTGTGTTATAGTTCAGAAAGGCCAACTGCATGTAGTTAATTGTTGGACTGTTTACATTAGTCTCATTTCTTACTGGAAATGGGCCCTGGAAAATGTTTTCAGCGTCCAACAGAGACAAATTTTAATGTGGAACATTTCAAATGAAACACTGTTTTCCAATACATCAGTTGTTTTAAAATATTTTCTTTGCTGAAATGTACCCAGTATAGCACCATGAATGATAAGTTATCTTAATCCTCCTCTTAGATACTGGAAATTTCTGGTGGACTTTGGTATATCAATACATATGTTTGATAATAAGGCTTGCAGTTTACTCCAGGTACGATGGCTTGCATACATTTTTCACAGTTCTGATCAATGATTAACCACATTATTACCATTTACTTGTCTATCTGTTCCACTGGGTCATGAGCTCCTTGAGACCGGGAACTGAGGTTTTTATCCAATGTACTACTGCCTAAGACAATCCCATCATGGTAGGCACACATTTGCTTTTCTTTAAATATTCACTGTGTGCTTGCTAAGTCTAAGGCTCGGTGCCAAGGGTTTTAGTTTAGTCACTCACTTTACATCTACAGACTAACCTAAAGGCGTAAGTGTATCACCATCCTCATTTTCTGGATAAGGAAATGGAGTTATGGAGAAGACAGACCATGACCGAGTCGTGGCAGAACCAGGCTTCAAACCAGGGAGCCTGGACTCAGAGGCTCTGCTCTTACTCTCAGCAATGTTGCTTCATGGAAATGATCTGGGGAGAAGGCAGGTGAGAAAGAGTGGTGACCCTGGCCCCAAAAAGAGGCAGTTAGGTGGATGATAGAACAGCATTTTCCAAATCTGTAGGCCAGAGCTTTGAAAGTCTCTAATTGTGCAGCTCAAGTCTTCATTCCCTCAACTACTCTCTTATATTGCCTTTAATTTCCTAGGAATAGTTCTGTATCCATTTTATGGACACAGTTATACTTTCCAGAGGGAGTTAAGCAAGAACTGAAGTGTGCCATACAGAAATCCATAATCCAAGTGTGGTTAGTTAAAACTGGAAGGATCTTTTTTTTAAGAGAAAATTCTTTTTTTGAAGTATGGTTGATTTACGATGTTGTGCTAGTTTCAAGCATATAGCAAAGAGATTCATATATATATATATATATATATATTCAGATTCTTTTCCTTTATAGGTTATTACAAGATATTGAGTATAGTTCCCTGTGCTATACAGTAGGTTATTGTTGTTTACCTATTAGTATATATATGTGAATCCCAAACTCCTAATTTATCTCTTTCCAACCCCTACTATGTCCTTTGATAACCATAAGTTTGTTTTCTATATCTGTGAGTCTGTTTCTATTTTGCATATACACTCATATTATTTTTCAGATTTCACATAAAAGTGATATCATAGAGTATTTGTTTTCTCTTTTTGACTTATTCCACTTAGCATAATATTCTCAAGGTTCATCTTGGGCTTCGCTGGTGGCTTAGCTGGTAAAGAATCTGCCTGAAATGTGGGAGACCTGGGTTCGATCCTTGGGTTGGGAAGATGCCCTGGAGAAGGGAAAGGGTACCCAGTCCATTATTCTGGCCTGGAGAATTCCATGGACTACAGTCCATGGAGTTGCAAAGAGTTGGACAGAGCTGAGTGACTTTCACTTTCCTTTTTACTTTTTTCCATATATGTCACTGCAGAAGGTAACATTTCATTCTTTTTATAGCTGAGTAATATTCCATTGTTTATGTAAACCATGTCTTCTTAAGCCAGCCATCTGTTGATTGCATGGATTGCTTCCCCACCCTCTTCTGAACGAGGCTATCAACCATTATCTATTGTGAATGGCCAAAATAGTTTAGGATATTTTACAAAATCTTCCTTTCTCCCTCTACCTTATGAGCTCATAAATCTTAGCATCATCTCTATCACGTGTGACTACTTTTGACTAATAATAATTAATTATTCCAAAAATTATCTATTAAATGATGCTATTTATCGCGTGCTGATACTTTCTTTGCACAGTCCATGTAAAGATCTGGTCCATGTATAGAGAGATAGGTAAGCATGTAACCAGCAAGTGTGAGCAGAGGAGATCAGACTTGCAAAAGGGCCTACATAAAAAGTTACAAGGTCCTAACGTCCTATTAAATGACTACAACAAGGCAAGTTAATTTAAGCACTGTATAACAGATTTTCCAGGGTGATGCCAGCCTCCTCTGTTTCCTCCCTCCTTTCTGAATTCACAAATTTGATAATGGAGAATGACAGGGGATAAATATAACTACATTTTTTTGTCCCCTGTTGAATAGGTCCATGTGATCTACAGGGGTAATCCAGAGGATATTAGCAGAAGCATCACAATTGTACTTCTAAACACATCTCAGTGAAGGATTACCATTAAATCTATGCCAACAGAGGAAAAAGAAATCTACCACATATGACATTCACATAATAAAGAAGATGAAATCATAATTCTGTTTTTCTGCAATTACTATTATATCTACTGCTTGGCATGAACATCTCTGTAGGCCATTTATAGTTATGGGCCTCTTTGCTGGCTCAGCAGTAAAGAATCCGCCTGCCAGTGCGCGAGATGTAGGTTTGATCCCTGGGTTGGGAAGATCTCCTGGAAAAGGAAATGGCAACACACTCCAGTATTCTTGCCTGGGAAATCCCATGGAGAGAGGAGCCTGGTGGGCTACCGTCCATGGATCACAGAGAGTTGGATACAAAGAACAAAAACAAATTAATAGTTATAGGACTGTTTTTGATTTAGGTACTTATTCCAGGGATAAGGATTTCAGTTTTCCTTTAAAAAATACTATAGGTTTTCAGCGCAATAATTCACACACACACACACACACACACACACACACACATACACACACAAATCCACAGCATTCTAATTACTGAACTTTGAGAAATTCTTCAGAATTTCGTCTTTCCTTTTGATAGGGAAATTTTTTAGGGGATTTATAAGGCTAAATTTATTCAACTTTCACTCCTAAGAACTTGGGGCTGGAAAAGACTGACTTCGTTGCCTCTCCCTTCTTTCCAAGTTCAAGCGTAAAATACTTGAGAGAGATTGTCATTGACACTGTCCTTAAATATCTGTGAAGTGGGAGATCTCATATCACCCTCTCATGGCTGTGGAGAAACCACATTACATCTCTATTTATAAGCTTCACTTTACTCCATTCAGTATAAAAATTAGGCTATGTCTCCATAAACTTGGCCTTGTGTGTGCTGTATGCTAAGGTGTTTCAGCCGTGTCTGACTCTTTGCAACCCTATGGACTGTAGTCCACCAGGCTCCTCTCTCCCTGGAATTTTCCAGGCAAGAATACTGGGGAGGGTTGCCATTCCCTTGTCCAGGGGATCTTCCCAACCCAGGGATCGAACCTACATTTCTTACATCTCAGGCGTTGGCAGTCAAGTTCTTTACCATTAACAACACCTGGGAAGCCCTGACCTGGCCTTGATCTCTGGTTTAAGTTATGTGGCATCAAGAGGAGCTTCAAAGTACCTGAGAACTGTAGCGAAGGGACTGCAGACCAGCAGCTCACTCATTTTTTTCGCAAACATCTCATTCTCTAAGAAGCTTTCTCTGACCACCTATAGTAGGTTAGGACTACATTTAAAAATCTCCCCAGGCTAACCGTACTTTTCTTTCATAGATTATTACAGTGCAAGTTCTTTGAAGCAGAAAGACAATCTCTTTTTCTTCCTTCTGAATCCTTAGTTATCAAGTTCAACGCTGGCAAATACCAGGCAACCAAAAAGCACTTGGTGAATGGATGAAGGACTCAGTGGGTGATAGATGATTCCTGTTCAGCCTCTCTAGAAGTGGCCTCTTTCTTCCAGAAACTTGTCTCCCAGTTTGAGAGGCTAGAGGCTTCTGTTCAAAATTCTGGAAGAGTGAATACCTTCTGAGGACTGCAAGGAGGACTCAGTCCTCTGACTCTCTCAGCTCGTAGAGGCCTGTTCATCCTCATGTATAGGCACCTGTATCAAATTTTATGAAGACACCAGACCTATTGGATTAGAGGCCCACCCCACTCATCTACTAATCACATTTGCAACAACAGCTCCATTTTCAAATGAGATCATGTTCTGAGGTACTACTTACTGGGGCTTAGGACTTCAAAGTGATCACTTCTTTTCAGCCCATAGCAGGCCACATGGAAGGTCATCTGCCAAAGAGGGCCATCTTCATTAGACAGAGTGTGAGACACTTTTGTGTTTGTTGTCATAGTAACTACTGCCTCCTACCATAACTATGACACCATCCCATCACACTAATCTTGGCCTCGAGAGTAACAAAGAAAAGTACCTACCTATCTCTATATTAGCACTTCCTGGTGTCTCAGTTGGTAAAGAATCTGCCTGCAATGCAGGAGACTTGGGTTCAATTCCTGGGTCAGAAAGATCCCCTGGAGAAGGAAATGGCAACCCACACCAGTCTTCTTGCCTGGAGAATTCCATGGACAGAGGAGCCTGGTGGGCTACAGTCTATGGAGTTGCAGAGAGTTGGGCATGACTGAGCAACTGATACACACACACTACCTATATGTTATGCTTTTTGGAAATTTTTTTTAAAAGCTTCAAATTGTCCCTCAGCCTTCAGACCTGTAATTTTGTGTAGACTTCCCAACACTGGACTGGTCATTGTCTGAAGAGGGTCACTCTTGGTCATGCAATGGCAAGAGAAAGAGCTTTGGAGGATCTAAGCTTCAGTGCTGACTCAGCCCCTGAAGAACAGCTTGCCTTTAGGTAAATCACATCTTTCTCTGAGCCATTGTGTATTCATCTGCTGAAAGAAAACAATACTTCCCTTCTGGGATTATTGGAAGGATTAATCAAATCAAATTAATCTTCACAATTAGCACAAAGTCTGGCATGGAGTAAAGGTATAATGTGGCTTTTTGAAAAAGGTAAGAGGCAGGTTTATTAACTGGAAACTGTGCTCTCACCCTTCAACACTGGCATTCAATGTCTGAGGGACATAGGATTCAGCAGCTGCCATAGTTTAAACCTGGGGCAGATATTTGAATGGATGGCCTGAAGAAGAATTACACTCGGGGAGGCTAAAAGGATTTTAACTCAACAAGAATTTCTTATCACTCAGGCCTACCTAAAGCTAGGCCGCTTTGTAAGGTAGTGAGTTTTCTGTCCCTACATGTATTCAAGATGACAAGACCCTTTGGTGGAGACCAGTAGCTCACTCTTATTTCTTCCCAAATGTCTCATTCTCTAAGAAGCTTTCTCTGACCACCTACAGTAAGTGAGGACTACATTTAAAAATCTCCCCAGGGTGACTTGTACTTTTCTTTCATAGCTTATCACAGTGCAAGTTCTTTGAAACAGAAAGACTATCTCTTTTATTTCCTACTGAATTCCTAGTTATCCTTTTTCTTCAATTCAGGTATTATTGAGGCATTTATTCATAGCATAAGTAGTCCAAATAGATTTGTAGCAATTGCATGACTATCAGAATGGTGGGGCCAATTAATATAGGATCAGATATAAAACAGTTACATTCTTACGGAATCCAGAGAGACAAAAAGTTTGCATGAAAACATGCCCAGGGGAGTAACTCTATCTAGTGGTGGGCTATGGCAGCAGAGATGATGGAGTCATGGGAAAGAGTAGAGCAGAAGGCACCAGAATGGAAGAAAAAGGGTGCTTTCTAGACTCGAGTGTATTTCCCCTGTGACACAGGTTTTCAGAGAACTGGCCCTACACTATGATTGGAAAGGGCAGGATACTTCTCAAGAGCCATGTTCACTCTCACAGCCCTGCTCACGTGCCTTAGCATCTCCAGAGACCTCTCCATCAAAACCAAGCGCACAGCTTACCCCTAGGGGATATCCTACCTGTGCGTCAACCTGAGCCATGCTCAGCGTTAGACCACTACCCCCTAGGACCTGGTGGGACCATCCTGTGTGCAGTGACCAGGCTGCTGAGCGAGAGACTCCCTCTCAAACAGCGTGGTTCTGAGCAACTGGAAAGCAGATTTTTGACTGCAGATGTTCTGGACTCAGAGTGGGGATTGCCAAATCCTACCCAGGGCTTCAAAGGAGGATGCTTTTGAAAACCTTATGGTCAGTTAAACTCATCATGCCTAGCATTCTTCTTCCCTCAATAACTAGCTGAGATGGAAGACTTTTTGGCTTCTGTGCTCATCCCCACTGTGCTTAGGGCTTCTGTTCCTCTGCACATCCTCCCACGGCTCCCTTTCCCCTCATCAGCTGTCCCGTGTACCATATGGAAGCTCTATGCCATGGCAAATAACACTGTCTACCATCAGCTCCATCGCCTAACTGAATCCTGGCCATCTCCCTGGACCCAACACGTCTCTTACAATTGTTCATTCTTACACGTGATGGACAAGCTCAGGGGAGGTGAGTTGGGCCACCAAGCACTTCCCCAGCATCACTTCCAGATTGTTACTCCTCTGCCGTAACAGAGGAAACCTTGCGCCTGGGAAGCCTTCTACCATCTGGATCTGCTTTCTACTACATGCTTAATTGCTCTGCAAATGGTAGGAAGGACTAATTTTAGCATTTCCATCATTTACCAAGTCATAAATTTTGCAGCATGAATTAATCCCATTTAATCTAGGTTGGAATCCTTGCTCTGCTCCTTACTAGCTGTTTGACCTTTGGAAAGTTATTTAATCTTCCAGATCTCCAGTGTCTTTATCTAGGAAATGGGGATATAAATGCCTACCAAAGGAGACTGCTATGAATCGAAATATACAGTAGATATGAAATCATAATAAGCATAAAATGTGAACTGAATCTGGATAGAAATCTCTTCAATAGTGTGAACATAATTATCCCTGTGGTAATTAAGAGTTAGTTATTATTTTTTCAATATTAAAAACTATTTGGTAAAACTATTCTGTATGATGAGGCTTCCCAGGCAGCTCTGTGGTAAAGAATCTGTCTGCCAGTGCAGAAGTGTGGATTTGACCCCTGGATCAGGAAGATTCCCTGGAGAAGTAAATAGCAACCCACTCCAGTATTCTTGCCTGGAAAATCCTATGGATAGAGGCGCCTGGCAGGCTAGAGTCCATGGGGTCTGAAGCGTCAGACACGACTGAGCATGCAAGCATGCACAGCCTGTATGATACAGTAGTGGTAGGTACATGTCATTATATATTCGTTACAACCATAGAATGTACAGTACAAAGAGTGAACCCTGAAGTGAACTGTGGATTTTAGTTCATAATAATGTCTCAGTATTGTCTCATCAATTGTAACAAATGTGCCACACTGACTCAAGATGTTAATAATAGGGGAAACTGGGAAAAGAGAGAAAGGAATATATGATAATTCTGTTTCACTTAATTTGTCTGTAAACCTGAAACTGCTCAAAATGTAGTCTATTCGTTTTTTTAAAAAAACTACACATATGAAGCAGATTAGTCCATGAGTTGAGAATTATTGAAGCTGGTGATGGGAGCATGAGTTCATTATATATCTTCTCTCCAAATTTTCCATTAAAATAAACTTTTAAACAATGTGTTTGTTCAAATTGAGTCTTTCAACCAGTATCTTCAACTATCAGGTATTCACTTTAACCCATCTAAACTTTACTGGTGGTATTTTAATCATCAAACTCAGTGGTAGACATAGTGGGAGGTTTAAGAACCCTTTAAAACATCGTAGATTCCTCAGTCGCAAAGTTGAAGGTTGTTGCAGAGACAAGAGGGTTATTTGTGAAATGAGTGAGTCACACCAGAAAAACAACACAGTAGAGAACACTTAAATCCCCAGCACGGAATGTTAAGTTCTATGAGAAACCTGGAGAAAATGGAATAAAAATTCTATCAGTACCCAGCCTGGTCCCTGTGACAATCGAGGGTGTGGGAAGGAAAGCGCAAGATGCAGGGGATATATATATATATATATATATATATATATATATATGACTGATGCATGCTGATATATGGCAGAGACCACCACCACAATATAAAGCAATTATCCTCCAATTAAAAAATGTATCAATAAATCCGAAGGTTTCTAAACATCTTGAATGTCAGGAGTTCTACCAGGAAAAATATGTGGGTCTTTGACTTTGTGGCATAGGAAATCACATATTGCTTAACTTGTATTTTTTTAATTCCAAAATGAAGGACAGATGATGTTGAAACCACAGAGTAAGATCTCACTCTTGAATTGAGAGCAAGGAAAAGACGAAACTATACAAAAGCATATATACAGGCTTCAGTTCAGTTCAGTTCAGTTCAGTTGCTCAGTCGTGTCCAACTCTTTGCGACCCCATGAATCGCAGCATGCCAGGCCTCCCTGTCCATCACCAACTCCCGGAATTCACGCAGACTCACGTCCATCGAGTCAGTGATGCCATCCAGCCGTCTCATCCTCTGTCGTCCCCTTCTCCTCCTGCCCCCAATCTCTCCCAGCATCAGAGTCTTTTCCAAATGAGTCAACTCTTCGCATGAGGTGGCCAGAGTACTGGAGTTTCAGCTTTAGCATCATTCCTTCCAAAGAAATCCCAGGGCTGATCTCCTTCAGAATGGACTGGTTGGATCTCCTTGCAGTCCAAGGGACTCTCAAGAGTCTTCTCCAACACCACAGTTCAAAAGCATCAATTCTATGGCACTCAGCCTTCTTCACAGTCCAACTCTCACATCCATACATGACCACAGGAAAAACCATAGACTTGACTAGATGGACCTTAGTCGACAAAGTAATGTCTCTGCTTTTGAATATGCTGTACAGGCTTAACCAAAGCCTGTCCAAAGCCTGTCCAAAGCCTGTCCAAAGCTGAGCTCGATGCTGTTTTCTGAGCAGAGGGCAGGGCCAAACACCGAGCTGTTGAAATGATCATTCAGGTGGTTGTTAGCCTTAGATGATCAGTTTGGCTTCTGTGAAGAGTTCAGATAAGGAAGATGGTTTTATTTTAGACCAGTTAAAAATAAAAATATGTCTATGTACATACGTTTTATAGATTTATTTTGGCCTTTGTAAATATCACTGAGACTTTAGAGTACTTTAGTATATTTTGCCTTATTGGAGAATTATTCAATAAATGATGGTTCTGCACAAGATTCTACTGTTGATTCTCACCGAATTTATATATTGAGTGATTTATCCCCTTTCCTGAAAAAAAAAAACAAACAAACCAGAAATAGAAGATTATATATTTAGATTTTCACAGAGAAAATCAGAAATTGTAATTCCTTGAGAAACAGGAACATTTGAGACTCTCTGTGGAGGACTATTTGTTATTCTAAAATTAAATCGCAAAATCAAATTTCCTGAAACACAAAGTCAAGGGGGTTGTAAATTTCAAGTTTTGGCAGCTTGGGCAGCACACAGGTAACTGGGAGGACATCTAATTTAGATCCTGGAAAAGAGAGTGGGGATTTGGATCTAATGAATCTTCTTTTTTTTTATTTTTAACTTGTGTAGTCTTTTGAATAGTAAATAAACTTTTGTGGATGCAGAAGAATATCTCTACCGTGGAATTGCTTTCTCTGACTTCTTAGGGGAGCTTCTAAATCATTCCCCGTGTTCCTAACTGCTGCCAATTCCTAGAAATTTCTCTGGTTTTAAGAAATAAATCCAAGAAACCACAGCATTTATCTGGAGAGGAGAAAGAAAGGGATTTGTGAGGACACTTTAATACTACAGGGATGGAGTAGAAATGATGTACAGAAGGCAAAGTGCTAGGTATCAGTTCATTAAGCCCTGCAACCACTCTGCCAAGGAGCTACCTGTATTTTCAGAGGAAGAAATTGAGGATCAATTTGCAACGTGCCAAAGGACACATGGCTTGTATGCGGCTAAGAATTTGAATCTAGATTTGTCTGAGCCCACAGCCTTGGCTTCCCATCATGATGTTTTATATTGTTGACTCTGGGGCAACATTTCAAGCCGAGGAGAAAAGGTAACATTTTATCTCATTCTCTGAACCTGTTCCAATTATTACTAAAAAGACCACCTATATATAAAAAAGAAGAAAGTTGCCTCATCTTAGGATCTTTTGAGGGCTTAAAACATTTTCCTTTCCTCCAATCTGTACAACTGCTATTTCAATTGCCTGCGTGCTAAGTCGTGTTTAGCTCTCTGCGACCCTGTGGACTGTAGTCCTCCAGGCTCCTCTATCCATGGAATTTTCCAGACAAGAACACTGGAGAGGGTGGCCATTTCCTTCTCCAGGGAATCTTCTCGATCCAGGGGTTGAACCCCAGCCTCTT
Organism: Ovis canadensis; assembly: GCF_042477335.2. Lineage (NCBI taxonomy): Eukaryota > Metazoa > Chordata > Mammalia > Artiodactyla > Bovidae > Ovis > Ovis canadensis. The sequence goes on along the minus strand of NC_091247.1, from coordinate 157,994,871 downwards.
GCGTCTCCTGCATTGGCAGGCGGGCTCTTCAGCAGCTGAGCCACAGGGGAGTCCTTTGTGTTCAGTATTTCTTTCTCTTGGTTCTTCTTTTTGAAAGGAAAATATACCCAAGGAAAGGATGGCGTATTAATGATTAAGACCAAAGTCTTAACAGTCAGTTAATTTACATGCCCTTTGAACCAGAGGCTATCTAGATTACTAGAAAAGGAAAGATATGCTCTGTGGGTTCATAACTGGGATTGTAAGGCAACTAGGAAAGTAGTAACTGAGAAGTGGTTAATAAAACTAGTTCTGATATTAAAACAGAAATTCTACATTCATTGGGAAAGGTTTTCATTCTTTTAGGGGGGAAAAGCTTTAGTTTTGCTTAGCTGTAGATTGAAATAATAGTGTAATGAAATTTTGTCTTGAAATCCCAGGGATGGTCACTGGGTGCCTACTCATGCAGGTAAGCTCAAGAAGGGTAAGAACTGCATGGGCAGGGAGCTCGTACTGCCTGGATACCATGCTGGGGACTTATAGGCCTCATCACACTCTACCCTCACAGTGACTCTCGAAGAGAGGTTACTGGACCCTCTATGCAGATGTTGCTAATAATAGCTATAAACATTTTCAATGTTAAAGAGATACAAAGCAAATTATTCCTTAATTACAGATCATTTTACAAAGATAAAAACCAATATCAGTTTAGGCATCATTGGCATATGGAAGAGTGTGGAATTTTAAACCAGAAAACCTGTTTTCAAGCTCTGTGTTTGCCATTATGAGTTGTATAACTTTAAGCTAGGCATCTTATTTTAAGCCTCAGTTCTTATCTACTGTATAAAGGAGTTTATTAATAACCGAACACCCAGAGCTTTGCGATAAAGTAGCTAGTCTGGTTTATTTGGGTAATGATTCATCACAGATACACAGAGGAAGAGGCAAGAATGGGGGACGAATGTTAAATTGTCAGTCCTCAGAAGGAACCCTGGGTCTATCTCACAATATTGTTCAAGGCCATCTCTTCCCCCTAAATAACTTCTTTACTCACCCACACCATTGTGGTTCTTTATCCAGCTTTAACGGTCAGATTTCTATAAAACTGCCATAAATTACAAGATTTAAAAATTTAAAAGGTTTATATGCTCAGTATGAAAATCTCTAAAGTACGTGTGTCACATGTATAAATAATATAAAAATGGCTGTATCTCTGGATTAGCTGGAGGGGAACATGAGGTAAACACAAGCAGAACACCTGTGACTAGGAATCAAAACCATACATTTCAGGAGACTGAGTAATGATTCCACTGAGTATCTGGATTCCTTACCAAATAAAAAATGGACTAAAACAGAGATCGAAAAAGAGAGTCATTCCAAGATGATGATCCAGTGAATGGTAGACACTTTCCTGGCATAGAACACCCGCTGTTTGAGGAAATTTAGAAGTAATATTGAGACTAGCTCCTCCCATCCTAAATGTTTAAGGTTTAAAGCTCAGATCTTCTTCCCACTCTTGCCTGAGGCTAAATGGAGAAGCAAGTTTTTCTGGAATGTTTCCATAATGGTTTCTCATGACAAGCTGTTCTCTATGGGAGGTCAAGGTGGCCACGGTGATACCAAGTTGCCCCCTTGAATGCAGACCTGGCAATTCTGAAAGGCAGTTTAGAATGTTAGCATGTAACTAAGCAATCCCCCTGTCAGCGGGGGCTGCAGATCTGAGACTTAGCTGGGGCTAAAGGATCAGCTTCCAAACTCACCCACAAGGCAGCTGGCTCATGTTCTACTAAGTTTGTTATGGACTGACTCGAAAGGAATCTAGGAAAGTAAGTGATTGCCAAGCTAAGTAAGGAATTTAAGTACGGATGGGAGGATGAAGACCTCCCATCCTCCGCCTAATTTGGGGTGTTAAATTGTGATGGTACTGTGTCTTTTTATGACTGAGGGGTCCGAAAATGCAGTGTTTGGCTAGAGCTGGTGTGAGGTTCATACCATGGCTTTCATTGCCCAAATGAAGGAGCTGGAATATCTACGTGACCATCGATAAAAAACCTGATGTCCAGTCCCACTAAACTGAACACTGGGGACTGCCATAATAAAGTTTGTATCAAGGGTTCCAACTCTTGGGAGAAGGATTTCCAACAATATATTTAAAAGCACCAAAAGGGTGAAGCACAGTGAGAAGCAAGCTTTGGAGGAAAAAGCAGCTCACCTGGATGAACTCGGTGAGCTCTTCTAGGAAACTGCCTTTCGGGGAAACTGAGTGAAGTCCCGGAAGTGTTACAGTGGCTTTGTGTCAGGACAATATTCAGAATTCCCATCATTGTAATCACCAGGCCTTGAATCTGGAGGGAAAACACACTTTGTTGGAAAAGTGGTTTGAATGCCCACATGCTTAACTTGTTTTGGAGGGAGGCTTGGGACAATTGAGGCCACAAAAGTGTAGAAAAGTGAGCGAACTATACCATGAGGACTTCCAGAAGAAAGAAAACATCTCAAAGTTTGAATTCATTAAGCCCAACTGCCTTACAATGGAATGTCACTCTAAAAATGCTGATTGTCCCAGCATTTCAAGAGCAAAGACTTCATTAAAAAAAAAAACAGTATGTTTTAAAAATAATTGATACCCATTCTTCCCAGTAAGAAAGTTAAGTGGCTTGCCTTTGAAAAACAAGCCTCGTTTGCCAAAAAGAAAGGCAATGATTTTTTATCAAGCCTGACATTAATGTGAGCTGTCACTGAGCAAAACTAGCAGAGCGAAATATCAGACTAGCAACAATGATGCTCTTCCGTCTGTAATGTCTACATAGGGGTTTTAACGGGTTCACCAAGAGTTGCAAATTTTCATCAGCTTTTCTTCCACACTTTCTACAAGGACACTGTAGGTATACAGAGTTTACATTCTTACACAAACATTCCTTGTCTTGTTGATTTTTACATGAAATATTTACACACATTTATATGAAATATTTACCCAGCACATCTATGGTAGTACTTTTAAGGTTTGACCTATCTTAAAATCTCCATAAAGCCAGTTTCATTAATAATTTGGTAAATGTTAACATACCCTACTGTCTGAGTCACCCGGGAAGCCCAACATATCCTAGTTAGCATCAAATAGGCTGTCACTAATTCATTTTACTCAGATTGATAGCAAGTTAATGGTTTGACACTAGAAAATTTATGAGTCTTCAATGAAGATCTTCTGATATATCCTATATGCTTGTATTCATATTATACCACTGACTAGATCAAAAGATTTTAATTTTTTTTTAATTAAAAAAAGTGGCTCAGTGGTAAAGAAAACGCCTGCATTACAGGAGACGTGTGTTCGATCCCTAGGTTGAAAAGTTCCCCTGGAAGAGGGCATGGCAACCCACTCCAGTATTCTTACCTGGAGAATCTCCATGGACAGAGAAGCCTGGTGGGCTACAGTCCATAGTGTCATAAAGAGTCAGACATGGCTGAAGCAACTGAGCCAGTACACTTTGAAAAGAGTTTTATCTTATTTTAAAATACTCTTAAAAGTTTATGTGCAAAACAGAAAAGTGTTAGAAATATTATACATAAATATTTATTATCAATGCTGTGAACAGAAATATAAGAAAAAATGCCCCTCCATGACATCACCATTTAAAAATAATGACTATTAATAGTTTAATGTATTTCCACTAAGGTTTTATTGCTATCATACTTTATCATACATATAATAAAATATGCTCAGGCCATGTGTCTGAACTTTATTTCATCCTGCAAACTTATCATTATAAATATCATTAATTCTTCATAAAATATTTAAAGTTGTAACACTTCTTAATATGGATAAAGTGTTATTTAACTCTCTTTTCTTTGGAATATATACATATAGGGGGCTTCCCTGGTGGCTCAGAGGTTAAAGCATCTGCCTGTAATGTGGGAGACCTGGGTTCGATCCCTGGATTGGGAAGATCCCCTCGAGAAGGAAATGGCAACCCACTCCAATATTCTTGCCTGGAGAATCCCATGGACGGAGGAGCCTGGTGGGCTATAGTCCAGGGGGTTGCAAAGAGTCGGCCACGACTGAGCAACTTCACTTCACTTCACTTCATATATATATATAATTTCTCACAAAAACTGCAATTTGACTTTTTTGTTGCATTATTTCCTAAACAAACTTTCCCAGGAGTACAAGGCCAAAAGATGTGATACCTTTTCAGATTTATAATCCACAGTATCACATTGCTTTCTGTTCACCAGCAGTGAGAACAGAGATGTTCTCACTCCCAGTCTGAGAATGTGTTTCACTAACTTTCTATATTCTCATCTGAATATTCTAATATTCTCTTTTTTTCCCCCTCTCAAAAGTCATTTAAGTACCTCATTTTTTGCCTTTTTTTTTTTGCAGCTAAACATTTGCATTTTTTGTAGGTAAACAGTTTTTGTCAGATTTATTATCTACTTATCTTCTGTAAAATATCTTCTCTAGTGCATTTTGGAAACACTCTTTATGTGGCTTTTCCTTTGGACTGATAACAAAACATGTCTAGGACCAGTTCCTGGAAAATACATTTTCTTTTGATACGGTAAAAACACTAGAATCTGGAAGTGAGATTTCTCTAATGTTGGCTTTGTTCCCAAGGTTTACACAGAGCATTTGATTCAATGATACTGTAACATTCTGCAGGACAATCATGTAGCTATAATGATCAATTCTTATACCACATCATTAATTTCCTGCCTCCTTTATATAAGAACTCTTACTACTCCTTATTTTGAAATAATATTTAAAAATCAGAATTAAAATCACATTTTTTATATTTCACTTAAAACATCCTAAAAATCAGCTTGGCTGTGAATTCTGAAAAAACTCTAGCCACAGGTCATAACTTAGCTGTGCACCAAGATCACTTGGCTGAGAAATACTGGATAAGACTCAGACATACAGTTGGAAGCTCTTCTTTGGTACAGAACTGGTTGCACAAGAAAATGAAAGTGGAAACTATCAATTAAGAAAGATAATTTTCTTATTTATAAAAATAGAGCTCATTTCCCAAATAGGGCTTATGGACTCAAATGTAAGGCAAAGCATGCCACTCCTCCAGGCCCTCCATTGGATTCAGAACAGATCTCAGGTCCTATACACCTAGTGCCCACCTCTGCCCCCTCTCTGCCTTGCCCGTCCCCTTCATCCTTTTCATTCACTCTGCCCCAACTCTTCTGGCGTCTGGGCTGTTCCTGGAATAAGCTCAGCAAACTCCTACTCTGGATCTGGCCTTTGCATCAGCTGTTCTCTGTCTAAATTTTCTTCCCCTCAACATCCATGTGCAAATACTCACTTACTCTAATACTTGCTCAGATGACTCCCTCTCGACGAGGCCTATCTAACTCCCTTATTTAAAGTTACAAGCTGCACCCTGTCCTCAAATATCTGAACCCCTTTGCCCTGCTCTACATTTTCTCTCCATAAAAATTATCACCTAACTTATTTGTTATGTCTGGTGTCACTCTCCTTGCTAGAATATTAAGTTCCAGCATGGTAGAGATCCTTGTTTTGTTCACCAACGTATATCCCAAGGACCTAGGGTAGTACCTGGAAATTGGCATTCAAATGTTATTTGTGGAATGAATTAAAAGCATTTTTAAAGGGAAGTACAGAGAGTATGCTGTGGACAGCATTTGTCTGGGTATCCATGACCTACCTTGGTCTCATGTCAACTTTTTGATAATGTAGATCAATATTGCTGGCTTGTTGATTCGACAAATAGTCATCTGTCAGACTGTGTATCGGCACTGTCCTAGGTCCCAGCAATCCAAGGAAGAAAAAATACAATCTCTATCATCAGTGAATGTGTAGACTAGCAGCACATGGCAGGGGCACCCAACCCGGTCCAACCGGGGGGCGGGGGGGGGGGGTGTTCGGGAAAGACAGATCATCAGACTGAGAGCTGAGGGAGGAGGAGGCTGGATGAAGGGCACAGTGTGCAAAGGCATTCCAGATGAAGGAGGCAGGATGTTCAAAGGTCCGGCACAATATGGCTCCTACCTACCCTCAGTTCTATGCCATGGTATTTGGACTTTATCCTGAGAGTGGTAGGGAGTCATGGAAACATTGAATCAGAGTGTAACATGACCAGATTTACCTCTTAGAAAGAGCACACTGTCCTCTGATTCTCAAAGTGTGTTAAACAAGCATTTTATCAAATGCTTACAATAATCAAAGTGTTTTTTCTTTGTGCTTGGGGGGAAATTAGAAGGTATGCCTAAGGAAAGAAATTGGTATTGGTAAACCATGTCTTAAGCATAAGAATAAGAGGTATTGAAAAAGCTTTGTTTTCCCAAAGTTAATTACAATATGGAAAAGATACAAAAAATTTTTTTAGTTTAAATGAATTATTTTCCTTTTAATTAATTTTACTATTATTAAATAAGTTAAACAAATTCAGTTTTCTTTATTTCCAAAAATTAAATACTAAATGTTCAAAAAGCTGACTGAGAAAGAATACATTTACAACTTTCAATGTCAGAAAACTTTGTTGTTGCTTCAGAAATGTGCAGCAGAAGCAAGCCGACATGTATTCTGAAAGTATGTTTGATACACGTGACTAGAATTTACAAAGAGACAAAGTTACATTCTTTATAAGTTCCTGGCCTTTTCTGCCTGGGAAGGCTAACCATCCTGTCATTGGTGGCATACCCTACCATGAGTATAGCTGAAGTGTCAAAGAGTTTCCCTTCCCTGCTACACTCTCCAAATAGCCAATGGTGTCTTGAGACTCCTGGTAGGGGCCTCAATAAAAAGAATCTCTGGGGCAGAATATCCTTCTATAACCTTATTCCACCTTTCTGGTGTTAAATGATCTCTAACCACTTTCATGATTTCATATCAGAGTTGAGGATTGTGGGGAGGTAAAAAGCATTTCCAGAAGAGGTTATATTGATTGAGGTTAGAGCTTTACATTCTTGATTAAATATATGTGTTCAAATTTTGTCAAACTCAAAATAGCGCTAGTGAATCTGCAAGAAAGAGATCTTATCAGGTACCTCCATCAGAACTTTTGAATAAGACTTTGAATAACTCTGAGTGAGGATTCTTATCTCATTGACAATATTTGAGTTCTGTTTTTGTATTTCTGGCATGTTTTCCAACACCACCAAGTTAATTCTCCAATTCTCAGCAGATACTGGGTATCCTACCGATTTAACTCAAATCACACAAATTAAGAGTTTAATCTTCAGCCCCCTCTCTCCTAATTCTCAGATGTCGGTGGGTGGTACTAAAAGTTCCAACCCTCTGATCGTTACTTCTTTCCGGTGACAGCCTTTTCTGAGACTATCTAGAAGCCTAAGTTTAAGCCGCTTCACTAACATGTACTCAGATGTGCTCCAAAGGGCTTCCTTGTGAATAGCGAAAGACACTCCTGTCTCTCAGGGGGATTTCAGGGATTTTAGGAGATCTGCCAGAAACGGGACAAAGACCAGATATATCTTTTATTATGTGTGTGTGCTCAGTCGTGTCCGACTCTGTGACCCTATGGACTGTAGCCCACCAGGCTCCTCTGTCCATGGGGTTTCCCAGGCAAGAATATTGGAGCAGGTTGCCATTTCCCACTCCAGGGGATCTTCCTGACCCAGGGATTGAACCCACGTCTCTTGTGTCTTCTACATTGGCAGGTGGATTTTTTACCACTGTGCCACCTGGGAAGCCTTTTATTATACTACAGTATTATTTCCTTTTTTATAGCCATGGGTAAGAGAATGAGCTCTAGAACCAGACTGCTGCTGCTAAGTCGCTTCAGTCATGTCCGACTCTGTGCAACCCCATAGACAGCAGCTCACCAGGCTCCTCCGTCCCTGGGATTTTCCAGGCAAGAACACTAGAGTGGGTTGCCATTTCCTTCTCCTACCTGGGTCCAAACGCAGTGCTGCAACTAACTAGATTTGTGACCTTAGGTCAAATTACTTAACCTCTTTTTGGCTCAGTCTCCTCATTTGTAAAATGGAGATAATAACAGTGATGGGGTTTAGGAGACACTACACAAAATACGCCACCTCGACATGTCAAATTTCTTGCACTGAAGGAATTTAAAACACAGCAGAAGCAGGAAAGTCACTCTGACCTGCTCACTCGTGCCCTTCTTCCCTGAAACTGATTGTAAAACTTCCACATGAGAGATGTCCTCCATGTACCAAGAGGAAGGAAGACATTCTTATTTCCAGAGATAGGGAATATGGGGCTAAGAAACAAGCAAACTTTGTTAAACTAGACTCATTCTTTTTTGTTTTGTTTTGTTTTTATTTTATTTTTTTGTTGTTTTTTTTGTTTGTTTGTTTTTAATTTTAAAATCTTTAATTCTTACATGCGTTCCCAAACATGACCCCCCCTCCCACCTCCCTCCCCACAACATCTCTCTGGGTCATCCCCATGCACCAGCCCCAAGCATGCTGCACCCTACGTCAGACATGGACTGGCGATTCAATTCTTACAGGATAGTATACATGTTAGTAGACTCATTCTTCCTAGTTAATTCTTCATTGCTTATTATCCCTAGTCCAAGCCTTTTATCTTATCAGTTCTTCACAAATTTATTGTTTCTTTGTCTAAAATGTATAAAAGCTTCCTGCTCTGATTACTTCCTCACATCTTGTGAAGGTTTCCATGTATAATGTAAAAATACAGTCACACTTAATATGCCTTTCACCTATTAATCTGTCTTTGTCAGTTAAATTTTCTGACCCAGAAGAAGGTCAGGGACAACCTTTTCCTCTTGTATGACAGTCTCCACTTCACAGCATTGCAATTAGTTAATATGCTTAAGCCCAGGGAACAGTGCCCATACAAGGTGAGAGTTTTGTAAATATTAGCTATGATTATCTGTCAAGTCTTAGGTTGTCCCACAGTGCTTTGAATAAAAATCAGCATTAAAGAATCCCCTGAAATAGGAGAATGGCAACTCCAGAATTAACAAGGGCATTGGATAGTTGGTCACATCATGTTTTAACTTATTTAGTGGCATATGCAGTGAACAAGGAACACACCCGTGGCAAATTAACCCTGACAAACAAAAGTCAGACACTTTAAGATGGTCGATCTGGGTCCATTTTGTTTTGTTCTGTAATTTTTCCTACTTCTCTGTTGTGTTTTTTGTCTTTCTCCTGCAGTTAAATATTTTTCAAGTTCAGAAGAAGCATGATGCATTTAAATAATATAGCCTAACAGGCTTCCCTGATAGTTCAGTTGGTAAAGAATCTGCCTGCAGTGCAGGAGACCCTGGTTCGATTCCTGGGTCGGGAAGATCCCCTAGAGAAGGGATAGGCTACCCACTCCAGTATTTGGGCTTCCCTTGTGGCTCAGCTGGTAAAGAATCCACCTGCAGTGCGGGAGACCTGGGTTCAATCTCGGGGTAGGATGATCCCCTGGAGAAGGGAAAGGCTACCCACTCCAGTATTCTGGCCTGGAGAATTCCATGGACTGTATAGTGGATGGATCGCAAAGAGTCGGACACGACTGAGCGACTTTTACTTTCACTTTCAATGGCTGTAAGGTCTTAACACACATTACACACATTAAGGTGTTAGAACTGTTAAAAGATAAATGGTAGACTATGAATAATTTTAAGAGCTGATGTGAGTAAAAATCAATTTGAATCAGGCAGTACCCAACTGAAAATTGTTAGGAGCCCTCTGCCCACAGGAGCTGGGGGACAGGCTTTTTGAGGCAGAAGTATGCAAGTACATTATTTGATTGCCAGTAGCTTACGCATTTGCGTTATTTGGGAAAGCCTAGTTTCCTGTTTTGGAGAAGGCAATGGCACTCCACTCCAGTACTTTTGCCTGGAAAATCCCATGGATGGAGGAGCCTGGTAGGCTGCAATCCATGGGGTAGCTAGAGACAGACACGACTGAGTGACTTCCCTTTCACTTTTCACTTTCATGCATTGGAGAAGGAAATGGCAACCCACTCCAGTGTTCTTGCCTGGAGAATCCCAGGGACGGGGAAGCCTGGTGGGCTGCCGTCTATGGGGTCGCACAAAGTCGGACACGACTGATGTGACTTAGCAGCAGCAGCAGCAGTTTCCTGTTTGTGGTGAGTTGTCCTCAGGTTTTAAGACCTTCACCTTGAGGGATAGACAGGCTAAGGTTTTGGTTTCTTTATGCATGTGGGCTACTGAGGCATTAGAACCACCTCGGTATAATGGTCTCCTTGTTTAATTAATTGACCAAAACAAATACAGCAATCAATGATGCCACTGAATTAACCTCAGACCCAGAACCATGCCCCGCATAATAGCCTAAGCATGTCTCCCCAAAGGGCCTTACTTAAGAAGCACTGGGATCCTCAGTGCAGTTGACAAGAGTCAATATCAAAACTGGAATCCTTTACCCCTTAGCTTGACTTCACTTGAAATGGCAAATTTTCCTTTCATCAGATATTTAAGGTTCCACATATTTAGAATTCAGCAGGAGGGATTAACTTTGACAAGTCAAGAATTGCTGCTCATATCTAGAAAATATAAGAAATAAAGCTTTTTTATTTTGGTTTCCGTTCATTTAAAGATCACATAAATATGCTCATGGTTGGAAGCATGCATACTTCTTTGTAGACTTCAGTGATGAAAATAGAATAATTACAAAGTGGATGGCATTTCTACCTAATCCATTCATCAAATATTTATTGAGGAACTATTATGTCTCAGGCACTGTCCTGGATACTGAAAGAGCAATGGAAAAGTCCTTGCCCTCATAAAGCACTCACTGTAGAGTGTATACATTGCACAGAGTACACATAATGGAGTGTATATGTTGCAGAGGCAGACAAAGAAAAAACAAGTGAGGGCAATACGCCATGTGACAGAAAATTCATTAAACAGAGCTGTCAGGGAAGACCTCACCATGAGGAAAACGTTTAGCAAAGACCTCAAGGAGATGAGGCTTCCCTGGTGGCTTAGATGATAAAGAATCTCCCCTGCAATGCTGGAGACAATTCAGTCTGTGGTTCAGGAAGATCCTCTGGAGAAGGAAATGGCAACCCACTCCAGTATTTTGCCTGGAGAATCCCATGGACAGAGGTGCCTTGTGAGCTACAGTCCATGGGGTCGCAGAGAGTCCGACATGACTGAGCTCAAGGAGTTGAGAATTTTTCTAAGGGAAGAGCATTCTAGGCAAAGGACCCAGAGACACTAAAGCTCTGAGGTGGGGCATGCGTATTTGAGGAATGGGAATAGGATCAGTCTGACTGGAGCAAACTGAGCAAGGCCGGGTACAAGAACAGGATGTAAGTTTAGAGACATAAGGATGAGGGGACAGCACGTAAATCATATAGTAACCTGGGCTACTCTAAGGATTTTGGCTTTTTGTCTGGAAAATGGGATATTTGGGGAGTTCTGAGGAGTGTCACAATCTTACATTTAAGAAGAGTGGTATGGCTGTTTTTTAGAGAATGAACTAAAGGGGATAAGAGAGACCAGGTAACAGCCTGCTTCTGTAAAGCAGGTGAGAGATAACAGTGCCTTTGGTTATGCTGATATTAATGGCAGTAGTGAGGAATGGATGGATTCTGGACATTTTTGGATGTGCAACCAACAGGACTGGCAAATGGATGAAATGTGAGGTATAAGAACAAGAGAGAAATCAAGAATGACTCCAAGGCTTTTAGCCTGAACAACTGAAAGGCTGGAGTTGCCATTTGCTTAATAGGAATCCCACTGGGATAAACAGGTTTGGAGAGATGAAATTAGACATGTGCTATTAGACACAATAAGTTTAAGACATCTATTTATTAGCTATCTAAGCAGCAGTGTAGAATATGCAGTTGGCTTTCTGATTCTTCTGCGTCCTGAATATAGTCCTTTCAGCTACGTGTTTCTATACTACTGAGACATACATGAATTGCCACTTGATATAAAACATGTTTGTGAACTTCTAGAAGAAATTTGGAACCTCAACGCTGCTTTCAGAGAAAGCAAAATACTAACAGGAAGAATATACTTTCTATGTTTATGAGTAGAAAGAGTCCTTGCTGCTAAGTCGCTTTAGTTGTGTCCGACTCTGTGCGACCCCATAGACGCCAGCCCACCAGGCTCCCCTGTCCCCAGGATTCTCCAAGCAAGAACACTGGAGTGGGTTGCCATTTCCTTCTCCAATGCATGAAAGTGAAAAGTGAGACTGAAGTCATTCAGCCGTGTCCGACCCTCAGCGATCCCATGGACTGCAGCCTTCCAGGCTCCTCCATCCATGGGATTCTCCAGGCAAGAGTACTGGAGTGGGGTGCCATTGCCTTCCCCGAGAAGGTGTCCCAGATAGAGCTAATTCTGCCAACAGCAGCTGCAACAGGCACCAAAGAGTAAAAGAGAGCAGGTTTAACTGCAGTTCAATCTCAAATAGGCCGTGGTTTTCAGTGTTTCCACGCTCTTTGGTGCTAAGTATAGATTGGTTTGATTTTCAAGCACACGGGCAAACAATGTTTCCTGTGCCAGATATGTATTTTTGCACAAAATAGTTTGAAAGCTCTCAGCATGAACACTCCAATTGCAACTGACCTCTGTCAGGGGTGGCAATAGCACCAAGACATGGAGCGTGAGAAATGGGAAAAGAAATGAAGAGAAATTTAGAGCAACAGGGAATGGTAGTGAGGAAATTTCAGGAAATACAAAACTTAAAGTACAGGTCAGAAAACCAAATGCCTTCTGGAGAAAGGCAGGTAGTGTCAATGGGTAGAGCCAGCGTCCTGTGCTCATGCGCACATATACACAATGACAGGAAGTGGTGGGGACTGAGGTGACCCATCAGCTGGGCACAGGTTTCCTCCGAAAGGGAGCTTGTCGGGGGGGGGGGGGGGGGGGGGGGTTGGGGGGAAGGCTCTTTGTTGTCATACAAGACTGGGAGCACAGAGTGGTCAGATCTTACCTGATTTTAAGAAAAGCCAGACATCTAGATATTTATGTGAAATCTCCTGATTTGCAAATATTGTCATTTAGTTCACATTTCCGAAGGGCACTATGTAAGCCAAACGAAACATCTGCAAGCTTCTTTCAGTCTTTAGGCCCCCACTTCACAACTTCTAACACTGCTATTTACATGCAAATAGTTTTAACTATTGACTAAATTGAGTCATTAAATTCCAACATAGTTATGACAATTATTTCTCCTACACAAGAGAACCCATTCTTTTTTGTGTAGGACCTGGAGTTTCTGTTTCACTATGAAGTCCTAATGTAAAGAATAAATATAAGGTAATCATATAATAAAAATAATTCCTTTTGGGGGTTTTTAAAAATAAAAGTTACTGACTTTTGTTACTATTCTTGCATAAATCTCTTCAAATTAAAGTCTACATTAAATTAAGTATAATACAGAATGAGGCAGCCATGCCATGCTGCTTCCAAAATAGGTTGACATTTTGCAAACTTCTCGTGAAATAATTTTTTGAGGATGCTTAGCTTCAGAAATTATATAAGCTGGTGGGAAAGGACTGGTTCTAACTGGAACAAACAAATGGAGGGAGCAGTTTTCATTATGATTAAGGTCAGTCTATATAGTCTTTCCTATAACTCATTTTCTCCACCATTCAGTATAGAAAGTTCCATTAAAAAGCAAGCATACTGGATGAGTGAATAGCTTTAGAGAAATGGTTGAATTCCTTTGGTTTACATCCGGATGTCCTCTAAGCTGAGCTAACCCAAGCAGACAGCTAGACTAGGATTCGGGCCCTGTGATTTGAAAAAGATCTGGGCAGAGTTCTGTCTTCCAGGAAACTTTCCTTAGGGACCCTTGCCCTATGGTGGCTTCATTTCTACTCATACAGATAGATGGGGTAGCGGGCAGGAATCTTCATTCTTTTTACTAAAATAATTGAGAAAGCAGATACCCCAGAGTAGGGTGATGTCTTAAAACACTTATTAGCTAACACGTTATGTGAGAGAATGACTTAATTATTTTCTGTTCTCAACAGGGGCAGGGAGCTGAGACAGCAAGAGCAAGAAGAAACGACAGAGGCGTCAGAAGTCTGGAAAGGATATGAACTGGAGGTGTGAGGTGTCGCTTAATTCTGCCTAGTGCTAGCTCTAATTCCCAGGGGAGCGAGGGTGCAGATACAGACTGCAAATCTCCGTGCAGTGACAAATCAAAATGCTCTGGGGTTTTTGGGGGGATTTTTTTTGTAAGTATCTGTTGCTCCAGATGAAAACAGAAAAGAGCTTAGAATTTAGAGAGAGGAAGGATCATTTTAGTTTATTTCACCCAACCCCAATTTTGTGTATAATCTCTGATGCCTTCAGGAAAACTTTCCTGACTATGGAAAAGATGTGTGGAAAACTGTGGAGGAAAAAGCAAACTGGAAGAGCTTGGTTCCAAGTTGACTAATCTATCTTGGTCAGTTACCTGAAAGTGGAGCAGGTCTTCCTAGGCAAACTTTGGAGAGATTTGCTGACATAGGCCTAAGGAGGGGTAAGCCTGAGGTCAGAAGCTGCTGTTGAAAATGAGACCCTGCTCACAAATAAGGAAGTTCTCTGCTGTAGGCTCTTGTGCAAATGCCTGCTAGCCATGTGTTTGCTCAGTGATTTCTTTGGCACTTTGTAAAACCCCGTAGGATTTCAGGATATTAGTGCTTCCTCCTGAATTACTCTTCATAAACGGAACTTATAGACACCCTTCACTACCAGTTAGCTTCATGCAAAACTCCTTTTATTGAAAAAGGGAAGAAAGGGAGGTGTCTTTTCTCTTTTCCCTTGCCTTATCAGGTTAGAGCATATTATTTCTTTTTAGAGGGTTAGCATATTATTTTATTCTCATTAAATACTTGGGTTATGGACGTTAGTCACCCCATGAGATCTATGTTCTCAGTCCACAACAGTTTTAGATAAAGGGGTGCTTACAGTAAAAGATTATGTTGACTTTTTATTTCTCAGTGAAGAAAAACTCACCAAATACCACGTAGTAAACACTTCTGTGTTTCAAAGATCCGAACTAGAAGATAGTAGGTTCTCAGTGTTGGATAATCTTACTTTACTAAGTGAGATTATTATTTAACATTTTCATTTGCAAATAACATGATACTTGAGTGAATCACATCAGAAATGGGTAATTGTCTACTAGTTCATATAGTTGATACTTCATTTCTTTGCCTAAATCCCCTCAGTCTTGCTTCATCATTTCCCACATGCGGTCGTAATAGCTCAGTAGTTAGAGGAGGCAATTCTGTTCAACTGAGGGAAGGGAAGACAAAATCCAGGCCAAGCTGGGAAACAGCACCATGGAAACAGACCCACAGCAAAAGAGGAAGTGGCCCTGGATTCTGCTTAGGTTGAGCACCCTAATGGCAGGACTTGTATGGAGGGGAATTCTCTGTTTTTCCACTACTCAGCCATTGAGGGGAAGTACAGAAATACCAGCGGGGAAGTGAAGGTGATACTGTTAGGTCAGATGGAACGCCGTGGGCATCCTTCGTGCCCCAAGCAGTATGCAGTCTGAGAACTATACGCCATCTCCCTCTTGGTCTGTTCTAGATGGATAAGAGTGAGTTCTGGATTTCCCTGAATCCTAATCTGTTCACTGCCCATTACTAACAACTCACTGAGACCTGAGTCTCATCTCTAAAATCAGGATAATACTATACCTGCTCCATTGAATTGTAGGATAATTGAAGGAGATGGTTCAGACAAAACAGAGCACACTCATAGAACTTGACGCATAGCTCCAGGAGAAAGCCGTCGAGAATTTGTTGTTGTTGTTGTTAAAGTGTGTGTGTATTACATGAAACGTTTGGCAGGTTCCTCACTCGCTGTGGATTAGGCAAAGAGGAAAGATGATAAAGCATTGGTGGGAGAGGAGAAAGAAGGGAAATCAGAGCACTGGAATGGAACAACCCCAGTGAGAGGGGATCACAGATAACTCTACGTGGAAAGAGACAGACAAAGCAACAGAAAGAACCCTTAGGTAAAGTAAGCCACAGGCACAACTGTGTATATTCTTAGAAAATCATTCGATTTGAGCATTCTGGTTCTACTGCAGTCCTGTGTTTTGTTTTCCCACTTTTATCTTGTGTTCAGCCTCGCCTCACACATTTCACCATGCCCCTCTTCTTCCTTACAAAGTTTTCTGTAAGGTTCCTCCCCCTTCTCCTCTCTCATTCTTGCTCTCTTCCCGCACACATTTTTTCCCTCTTAATTCTTACTGGTACTTTCATTATGACTTAGTTCTCTTTTGCTGTTCTTGTAAAGCATTACTCCCTCTACCCTGCCAGCTACTTTCTTTTTTCTTCCTTCCAGATCATGAGAAAACTATTTTTTCTTTCTCCAAAAGCAATCCTCTTTTTACTTCACAAACTCCTCTCTTTTTCATATCCATTATTATCTGCCCACCGGTTGCTCATCTTCTCTTGGCTAATTTTTGTTTTTTATGCCACCTGGAGATGATCAAGGACCACTCACATGCACATGTGCTAAATACAGGTGTTTGCTTACTGGCCTTCAGTTTTTCTGTATTTCAGAACCTTTGTTAGAGAACATTGCTATGTGAACAAAGGGCCTTATCATGTTCTTAGAGATAACTAGCAAGCACAGTGTAATTGTCCATAGTGATATTTAGAGTGGCTTTTCTTCAAAGATATTTTGGAATATAAAAGTGTTAAAAAATTGTCCAGGACTATTGAACAGCTACCCACATTACTCACCAAAAATGCCTTGTCTTGCTTTTGCCAAGGTAACTGAAGTGAAGGTGGGTCTGGCTTAGCTGTTTATACTACCTTAATGAGCATGAGCATTGTTAAGTCAGACTTTAACCTGAATAAAAGTGTAGATGTACGTAAACGTATGATTTAATGAAGAGCAATTCCCCAAGAACTTTGTGTGGTCTAGATTCCATCATGGGAGGGCCATGTTGGTTGAGAGGATCCACTTGAACTAATATAGACTCCTCTTGTCGATTTCCTGAGGCAAAGGGCTGGTTTGCTACAGATAATATAAAGAAGAAATGAGTTACTTGTCTTTGGACACTCTGTGACTCTGGTGAAGTTAAGTCTTTAATTCTGGTTTTTAATTAAGGCCAGACTGAAATCATTCCTGGGGGAAGCCACAATAAAAAATTTGTTCCCAAAGTCCCAATGTTTTAAGACTTGTCCTTTATGTGGCATGCATACATCCCTTTAAGGAGTATATATCCCTTCATCTCTGAAATGGAGGACATTTTATAATAACTTCGTTTGGGAGGAAAAAACTGCATTACAATCAACAAGACTGCATTCTGACCATAGGGCCTCCTCTACTGCTACCGGTGGTTCTGGGCATGGTGCGCCACTTTGCTGTTTTCATCTCACTCTGAAAGTGTGAAAGTGTTAGTCACTCCTTCATGTCCAGTTCTTTGCAACCCCATGGTCTGCAGTCTGCCAGAATCCTCTGTCCAAGGAATTCTCACTCTACTCATCTATTACGTATGCTTGCCTTGAGCTATTGGTTACCAAGGATAACCGGAGATCTGAACGACCATATACACATGAGAGGGTTCCCCCAAAATTCATTGTGTGCTTAAAATGCTATTGTTGGTAATAATGAGGTTGAGGTCATCACGGTCTTGTCAAATCTCTTTTTATTGTTGTTGTTGTTCAGTCAAGTCGTGTCCAACTCTTTGCAATTCCATGGACTGCAGCATGCCACACCTCCCTGTCCCTCACCATCTCCAGGAGTTTGTCCAAGTTCATGTCCATTGGATTGGAGATGCCACCCAACCATCTCATCCTCTGTCACCCTCTTCTCCTTCTGTCATCAATCTTTCACAGCATTAGGATCTTTTCCAACGAGTTGGCTGTTCGCATCAGGTGGCCAAAGTGTTGGAGCTTCAGCTTTAGCATCAGTCCTTCTAATGAGTATTCAGGGTTGATTTACTTTAGGATGGACTGGTTTGATCTCCTTACAGTCCAAGGGACTCTCAAGAGTCTTCCCTAGCACCAAAGTTCGAAAGCATCAATTCTTTGGTGCTCAGCCTTGTTTATGGTCTGACTCTCACATCCGTATATGACTACTGGCAAGACAATGGCTTCAACTATACAGATCTTTTCTGGCAAAGTGACGTCTCTGCTTTTTGATATGTTCTCTAGGTTTATCATAGCTTTTCTTCCAAGGAGCAAGCTTCTTTTAATTTCATGGATGCAGTCACCATCCTCAGTGATTTTGGAGCCCACCCAAAATAAAATCTATCACTGTTTCCACTTTTCCTCCATCTATTTGCCATGAAGTGATGGCACCATTTATTCTTATTTATAATACCTTATTTTCTCCTTGAGTGATTGGTAAATCTTCTCTACAGACCACTGAGAAAGGGCATGATGGGAGAATCTTTTTGGATTCAAAGATTTTTTAAGTTATGTCTCACTTTTAGCAGATCATTTAATGAGCTTTATTGTAAAATTCCTAGGTAAGTAGTTTTAAGAATTGTGTCTGCTTCTGAAACCCAGATGTAGCAAGTAAACCATCTGCCCCCTCCATTACTTCTGGCCTCTTCCCATTTCAAGGACCTCTCTCTTGAGCTCTAGTGAGAGTGAAAAGCATTAGTCACTCAGCTGTGTCTGACTCTTTGCGATCCTGTAACTCACCAGACTCCTCTTGTCCATCGAATTCATCAGGCAAGAATACTGGAGTGGGTTGCCATTCCCTTCTCCAGGGAATCTCCCCCACTCAGGGATCAAACCTGGGTTTCCTGCATTGCAGGCAGATTCTTTACCATATGAGCCACCAGGGAAGCCCCCTCCAGCCAAATTGATCTACATTTCTTGTTTAACATGGAAATCTCCAGTGACTCCGTGTTTCCATCTACACTGAGTAGAAACTCTCCTGCCCAGCTTCCACTGTAGTCTGGGACCTGGGCACACACACTCTGCCACCTGCCATCTTGTTTTCTGTCCTCTTCTCTACTCTAGGGGCTCTCGCTTCTCCAGTGCTGATTCCCACTTCTCTGCCTACCCCCGCATTGTTCCCCTGACCCAGAGTGCTTTTTCTTCTGCTTAAGAGAAATGCGCCCATTTTATGAGGCCCATTTAGAATATGAAGATCAAATTCTATCTTCTCCAAGATTCCTATACTGACTTTTCCAACAAACCCGGATCCTTTTGGCCCTTTCAGGTTCTATAATATCTAGATCCAATAACCTATTCTATATAGGACTTATATATGTTATCCTCGTATCATTTAAGTGTGTTTAGTTGCTCTGTCATGTCTGACTCTTTGTGATCCTTTAGACTGGTAGTCTGCCAGGCTCTTCTGTCCATGGAATTCTCCAGAATACTAGAGTGTTTGCCATTTCCTCCTCCAGGGGATCTTCCTGACGCAGGGATCAAATCCGTGTCTCCTGTGTCTCTTGATTTGTTGGCAGATTCTTTTCCTGCTGAGCCTGTTGCTTACCTTCTTTACTTGCTGGGGAAGCTTGATTATCACTTAGGACCCAGCGGAAAAAAACATGACACAGAGTTCAGCTAAAAGACTATGTGTGAAAGTGTGGGTTGGGTAAAGAGAAATAAGCAAGGCAAAATGAAGCAGCATGGAGCTAGCAACTTCAGGAAACTCTTAACCACCTGTAGGCTTGAAAGGGCAAGGGAACTGAATGGTTTCGAGAACTCCAAGCTGTAGCTGTATGAAAGGGCTACCTGACAAGAGCTGAGGCCAAGGAACCTGGCCGGCCTGTGGCGAGCTGTCATGGCAGGAAGACAGGAAGATCAAGAGCTTGACCTCATTGTCCTGAGCCTTGGGTCTCTTGCCAGAACTTTCCATCAGCTAAATCCAGCTGGAAGCCAGTGGGTATGAGAGCCCACTGATGCTGTCTATAAAGCCCCCCATAGCACAGAGTAGGGTGGGAAGAGTGGATCTGAGGGGTAAAAGGGAAACACGCAACATGTGGTCTTTATTGTGGGGTTGAAAAGTTTCCTGGAGTATGTTTTCTCCCAAACTAGACTTAAAGGGTAGAGACCATGACTTGTGTTTGGTCTTTGTCTTCCACAGTGCTTAGCTCAGTGTGAACTAGGAACAGTGTCAAAATGCATATACATTGAGATTGTATGAAAAATAAAGGGGGAGAGGGCTGGTTCTAACCTCCCACACTTTTTTTTTAATTGGAGGATAATTGCTTTGCAATGTTGTGTTGGTATCTGCCACACAACAACACAACACAATTATAGGTGGTGCTAGTAGTAAAGAACCCACCTTCCAGTGCAGGAGACGTAAGAAGTTCGGGTTCGGTCTCTGGGTTGGGAAAGTCCCCTAGAGGAGGGCATGGCAACCCACTCCAGTGTCCTTGCCTGGAGAATCCCATGGATATAGGAGCTTTGTGGGTTACAGTCCATAGTGTTGCAAGGAGTCGGACATAACTGAAGCGACTTAGCACGCATGCGTACATATATATGCAATCTCTCTTCTCTCTTGAACCTCCTTCTCCCTACTTCCCACTTTTGGTTTACTATCTTTTGAAGCATCTAAGCCTTACTTTCCCAACTCAAAGTAAAATCCAGTTTCCTTAATGTGGCTTTAGCTGTCCCTCTGACCTCAGCCCTGTGACTTCCTAGCTCTTGCCCATGCCACTGCTCTAGCCACATGCCCTCTAGTTGTCCCCCAAGTATATTTCCACTTCAGGGCCTGTGCATCTGCTGGGCCCTTTGCCTGCAGATTTCCACATGCTTTGTACTTCTTTCAAGTGTACTATAATGTTGTCTTATCAGAGAGGCCTTCACTGGTGATCCTCAGTAAAACAGTACCATCTCCCATTTCTCTGTCCCCTCTTACTTCACATCATGTTCTGTACAGTATCACTCTCTGACATGTGATGTATGTATTGTCCATTACTTGTTATCCTCCTTGCAACAGAAGACAAGACCCATGGAGCAAGGATCTTACTTGCTTTGTTCCAAATACCAAGATCAATGCCTGTCATGTAGTTAAGAGCTGATAATTGATTATAAACATACATATATAGTTTCCCCCCACTATTCAAAGTACAGCATTCCTTTGAAACCTTTCATAAGCCAAAATGGCATTAAGTGGAGAAATAGTGACCTTAGGACATACCCTGCTAACAAAGGAGCAGAATAAGTCCAGATAAAGCAGACAAGTTCAAAGCGATGGTGGCTTTGTGCTGAGATGCAGTTTCAGGGGAAAGAATTTGGTGGTGTCACTCTGGTTCCTTGGGATGTGTGATGCCTCTAAGAACTCATTGCAAAACAAATGTTGAAGGGTGTTATTTTCGCTTTCTTCTCTCTCTCTCTCTTTTTTTTTTTTTTTTGCAAAAATGAAAATCCTCTTTGGATTTCTTTCTGTTAGGGAAAGCAGGTCCTCTTATAGGTCTTTTGTAGAAGTAAAGTGGAGTGGAATCACTTTTCATTGTTTGTAAGTTTGAATGTGGATGCTCAATCTTAGCCCATCCTAGGCTAAGCTAAACTGTGCACCATTTAAATGTTTTTATTGAGTCTGTGCTAAGGCAAGCCAGGAGCAGTGCCCATTGCAGCCCTGGGCACCCACTCCATCCCACTAGCCCCTTCCTAGCTTCAGATTCCTGGAGAAGGAAATTGCAACCCACTCCAGTATTCTTGCCTGGAGAATCCTAGGGACAGAGGAGCTTGGTGGACTGCCGTCTGTGGGGTAGCACAGAGTTGGACACGACTGAAGCGACTTAGCAGCAGCAGCAGCAGCTTCTAGATGGCATTACTTTTGGTTAGAGTGTCACCAAAGATCCCAAGAGCTGGAACTACAGGTCCTGTCCCCTACTCTTCTCTGGTTTGCAGAATTGCACCACTGTTTCTTTCACAGCAGACTTCCCAGGAGAAAGTCATTCTTGGAGTTGCTGTACTATTCTTATTTACTCATTCCTTACCAGGTACAAGGACCTGTATAGTTGCTGGCGTCCTGGAATCAGCTTGTTTCTGGCTGGTAGCTCCCAGCGTGGCCTGGTGATCCTGTCTCCTGGTGCCTGACTCTACTAGCAAGTGCTCTGTGAGTTGAGCCAGTGGCAGGGGATGCTCTGGCCTAGGGGCCTACTGCTCGGGGCCCTACCTGGTGATGGCCCTCCTATCCCTCTGAAGCTCCTGGACACAGTGGGCACCACTTTGCTGGCACTTGTCCTGGTGGCATCAAAGGTAGAGGCCCTGCACAGCACTCTCCACATCCAGGATATAGCTTTTTCTTTTCTCTGCTTACTTCTTTTTAACACTAACTCTGTCCTTAGGATGCAGTTGGAAAAAAAGCAGATGAACCAGCCCTAAGAAATGCTGGATAATATGCCTAGCCTTTCCAGACACCTAGTTCACCTAGGGCACAAATGCATCCCCCTTTCCCAGGACTAAGGAAACTGGCTCTGTAAGTACCCTGACCAGAACACCACCAACCTGCTTAGACACTTCAGATCACCAGCTCTCTAGTGGTACAGACATTTCTTCCAGATTTCCACACCAGCAGTGGCCACAGAGGCAAATACCAGTGGCCATTTGGTTATGACATCCATGCCCCCATCTGAGGAAGTAATATTCCTGAACTTCAGGCCATGTGGTCTTGATATTCTTCTCTAGATGGTTCTGGACCTTGGTGATGGACACAGGGATGATACCGCCAGTAAATGGTACCCTTCTAAGGGGCATTAGGCTTAACTGACAGGTCTAGATTATCCAAAATGAGTCAGTTCCTTAGGAATTACCTTAGTTGCTTTAAAAGACTTTGTACTTTGTTTTCACATTTCCATAGCTAGTAAAGTTTCAGATCATTCTTACCCCAAATGTATCATCAATATCCCTAACCTTATGAACATAGTAGTACTAACTCTCCCTCCCTGTCACTTCCAGCTTCCTCTATTTTGAACTGTTTACACTTCTCCCAAAGGACACTATGTTTTCTTCTATTTGGTGCCACTGCACATCCTATTCTTCTGCCTAGAATGTCCTAGCCTGGCTTGTCTGACTGCCAACCTCCCAAGCACCTTTAACATCACAGCACTTTTGAGGCCAGTCACCACTTAAGCTGAAGTCATGATTCCTTCCCATGGACCACCACTGTGCCTCCTGCCTGCCTTGATTTCTGTCCCATCGCATCATTAAGTATCTCATCTCCCCTACTGGATTGTGATTATTAATATCCATGGCCAGAGCCAAGGACTCTTTATTTAAATGTACAGCTCCAGTATCAATAGTGTCAAGAATATGTTAGGTGCTTACTGCTTATTGCTTCATTGAATAAAAGAACTGAGGTCCTAACAGATTGCCTGGCTGAAGCCTTTCCCACTACATCTGATGATTCATCCTGTCCTCTAGGCTCAGCACATACTAAATTCTTTGTACATGTTTCTGGGATAAAGATATTAAGTGAGTGAATAAGTTTTGAAACCAGCAATGTTCTTGTACATTTCCAATTTTCTCTGTGATCAGCAGTTTTCCTAGTGAAGAATCAACTCCCTTCTACAAGACACCAGGCTGAATTCCCCAAAGTTTCTTTCTTGCTCACCCTGCCTATCTGTTATTTCAATCTGGATTTTGTAAACATTCAGAGCAGATGATGTTTTTACAATGGGCAAGAACCAAACAACAGAGTCTTACTAACTGAGTGGAGCCCCTGCTGTCCTGGTTACTATTATCATCAATACAACTCTGGTCTAGTTATAAGTTGTGATGATTAAACATGATAGTATTTGTGAAAGGGTTCTATACAGAGATTAATATAGTATAAGTAGTAATGATGCATTAGAATAATAAAGTTTGAGAGTAAATCCTACAATTCACCTAGTTCATTCTCCTTGAAAGCTCGGGCAGTGCATTTGTTCATATGTCTATATTTGCCATTAATACAGGTTGGAACCATCAATGATAAATAGAATGAGAGAAGTCCCAGCAATTGTAAATAGTAATTCAGAGGTCAATAAGAATATGATTTTTAAGTCTTTGATTTGAAAGATATAGCATTTATAATTAAAATAGTGAAAGATACTAGACTAATTGCAAATTTTCCTTAAGAAAGCAAAAAATTAAAAAATGGAAATTGCACTTGTCATGTCATGAAGCAATACACTAGGAAAAGTTCTCTAAACATACAGTTTTCCTTTGATCAAAGTTAATGATTCATTGTGTGTGTGATTTTCCTTCGCTGGAAAAACAGTGTTCCTTTTCCTCATGTTTAATGTGGAAATTAATATTATTAACATGGATTCCACAAACTATGACATCTAGCAGTTATTGCTTTTCTTATTCATGAAAAAGCAGAATAGTTAGCTTCTGTTGAAGTATAATAATTATTTGAGTAAAATAACAGTGTCACGTTATATCAAAATTGAATTTTTGGCTTCACATTTTTCATTTGAACATCAGTTGTATGGAAGGCTCACTAAGAAAAGGAAAACAGTATGAAAATAATTATTTTGAAAGGGAAGGAAGGAAAAGAGGTGTGAGGTTTCTTAAAAAGCCAAGGTAGTGTAACACAGCACAGGGTTAGATTAGAGGGACTCAGAAAATGAGTTCTAGCTTCAACTCTGCTACTAAGGAATCCCTTTTCATTGAGAATACTGAATATGTTTCCCCAGGCAAATCTGAGTGTGATAGCCTGTGATGACAAGCAAAGGGGACTATGCTCTTCTGGGACCAGATCAGGACCAGATCTTCCTTTGTAAAGGCTTATTATTGGGTTGACTGTTTCAGTGTGGTTCTGGTTTATTAAGAGAAGGCACAGAGAGGACCCGTTTGAGGTACATATTACCAGTCACAATTTTATGCTTTGCCACCTGTTCTCTCTGCCAGTGCCCTCAATCCTTGCTGCCTCGTGTGGGATCCCTGAAGACTCTGAGAGGGTCACACTGTAACTTTGAAACACCCATTTGGGGGCATTTGCATAAAGCTGAGAGTGATGTTGCTGACAGGTTGCTATGACAATTTGCAAACAGTAGAGGGAATGGGTCCCCATTCTGATTTGAATCTGCACTAGCTCAGGCCTGCACACTTGATCTGGCCAGCGGCCGCAGAGTCCCAGGACAGACTTAACGGACCCAGGCCCCCAGGAGAACTTCAGAAACCAGGCATATCTTAGGAAGAAAGCGCAAGACAAGCTTCCCGCTTCCCGTCTCCCCTCCCGCTGAAGTAACAAAACCTGTGACCTTTGCACAAAGACCTGTGCCACAGACGACACGAGGCGGGTGTGAGAAGGGCAAGCAGTTTTCCCGTCTGCAAGGGAAAGAGAGGCTGTATATGGCAAAATAAAAAGGGAAATTCTCCACGTGTCTTGGATGGGAAAGGGAAAGAGACTTTGTGTCTCTGGAGGAGAGGAACTGAAGGTATCGCTTGGGAAGGTGTGTCTCTCCCAGTGGCCGAGCAGGGAAAGGCTCGGAGTTGTTAAGGAAATGGGAGGTGTCTCTGATGTTTATTTTTGCCTAGCAACCCACAGCCAGCTGCTTCCCCGGCAGCCGTCCACACGCGCCTCGCTGCCTCCCCTCGTCCTAGCGACTGGAGAGCGGTCATTTGGTGTCAGTAAACCCGGGAGGGAGTATGTGCGGTGGAGGTGGAGGTGGAAGCGGGAGGGCAGCCCCCTCCTTGGCCCACGTTCTGGGTCACCAGGCTAAGGCTCGGCTCTCCAAAGGGGCTAGACTTACCTTAGCCAGGTGACCCTCGCACAACTAAGTTATTTTCACGATCAGATGGGGCGATGGGGTGGTTAAGCCACTGGGACCCGGAAGGCGGGGAGGGGGGCGGGCAGTATTGTCTGCGAGCAGCCATTAGGTTCGGAAAGCTGAAAATGCATACGTGTTTGGGGAAAGCGCTCGGAAGGGGAGGGGGGTTTTCTGCAGTGATTTCGGTGGGAGGGAAGCGGTGGTGGGTTGCGCTGGGCGGGGAGAGGACGAGGCCGGGGAGGGCAGAAGGTCGTTAGCTGAGGCGCCGAGAGGAGCAATGCAGATGGCCGGAGGGGGAGGCGAAGGGCGAGCGGAGGCTGCGGAGTTTTCCGGGGAGTGGAGGGGTGTCTATGCCGAAGACTGGGGGCGGGGGCGAGCGGGGAGGGACTTCGGTGGGCGGCTGGGTGGGGGAGGGGTGGACGCGGGAGCGAGTGGCGCGGCGGCGGCGGTGGGGGAGCCCGGGGGCGGGGCCTGCCCGGCGGCGGAGGGAGCGGGGGCGGGGCTGCCCTCCTGGGCCGTGCGGCGCGCGGGCTCCCGGCGAGTGTGCGCGGGGGCGCGCCTGCGCGGGCCCGGGAGGAGGCTCCCGAGCGAGTCGGCCCAGGCGGCGCAGCCCGCCGCTCCCCCGCGCCCTATGCGAGGGAATCGGGGAGGCCCGCGGCGCGCCGGGGAGGGCGAGGCATGTGCACGGGCCGGAGGGTGCTGAGGCCGCCCGAGGAAGAGGAGGACGGCGGCGGCGGCGAGGAGAGCGGGGGGCTCGCGGCGGCGGGCCCGGGCCGAGGGGATGCAGCGGACTGTGTGTGTCTGACTGTAGCTGACGCGAGGCGGCGAGGAGGCGCCGGAGATCCGCCAAAGGGGCAACCAGGGGGCGGCCGCGGTGGCGGCCGCGAGAAGTAGCAGCAGGACGGGCGGCGGCGGCGGCGGAGACGGCAGCCTTGAGATGCATTTTCTTCTCCAGCGGCCATGTTAACCAGGAAACCTTCGGCCGCCGCTCCCGCCGCCTACCCGACCGGTAAGGAGGCCCGGGCCCCGCTGCCCCCGCCGGCCCCCGGGCCAGCCCTCGTGGCGCCGGCGCCCGCTGCCAGCAGGACCTCGAACAAAGTCTGCGCCGTGACTGGGCGGCGCGGGGTTCCCCGGGTGGACGGCGCGCCCTCGCCTCAGCTCATTGTTAACACGCGGGCCCCGAGGCTCCTCGGAGCGGAGCCCTCCGGCTGGACTGGAGCCGTTCCTGACCTCCCCAGTCTGGGGCTCGGCGATGCGGCGGCGCCCGGGTCGGCAGTCCAGTCCCGCTCCGGGCCTACGGACGCCCGCAGAGTGGACCGCCGGCCCGGCTCAGCCCGGCTCCCTGGCGGGGTCGCGAACTCGCTCGCGCGCGGGGAGCCCTACTTAACTTTGCAGCCGCCGGAGCCCCGCCCGTGGGCGCGCCGGGTTTCTGCGTCCCAGGCCTCCCGCCGCTCCTGGGGCGCTCGCACTCAAGGTCCCTGGCTCGGCCCCGGGGGAGAGCGGGCTCCGCAGCCTGGAGGGGTGGGGTGGGGCGGGGCGGGGCCACGGGGTCCCAGTGACTTTCTCCCCCTTGACCCTCTTTTGTCTCCTCCCGCGCGTGGCTGCCAGGCCGAGGAGGGGACAGCGCCGTCCGCCAGCTTCAGGCTTCCCCGGGGCTTGGTGCGGGGGCCCCCCGGAGCGGAGTGGGGACCGGCCCGCCCTCCCCCATCGCCCTGCCGCCTCTCCGAGCCAGCAACGCTGCCACCGCAGCCCACACGGTGAGACCCAGCCCGTGGGCGGCTGGGATGGGGACGAGGGGCGGGAGAGGGGCCCGGGGCACCAGCACCCGGACTTGGGAGCTTCTGCAGCCGGGAGAGGGGAGAGAGGTCGAAGTGCGAGTGTCTCCACGGCCCTGGCCAGTGGCCTTTCCGGGACGCCGCCCTCTGGAACTTGGGCGAGCCTAAAGCTGCAGCCACAAAGGAGGATTCGTGGCACGGGCCCCTCACTTCCCCTCCGGAGCCCGCCCACCCCTGCGCTCCTCTTGCTTCGAACTTCCTCCGGCTCTCTTTCCCCTCTTTTTTTTTCCCCGGTCCTTGCTTCCTTGAGCTCCTTTCCCAGACCCGATAAACATCCCTCCCCCTCCGCCACCAAGTTGGGTAGTGGATATTTATAGAAATAGATCTGTGTTAGGGTCAGCCCGGCTGTCCTGCCCGGAAAATAGATCCCCCAAAGAGCCTCGCAGGCCTGGCCTCAGCCAGCAGGGAGCACCGCCAGTTGTCCCCCGCGTGTGGAAGCATGTT
The DNA here is from genome assembly GCF_042477335.2 of Ovis canadensis. NCBI lineage: Eukaryota > Metazoa > Chordata > Mammalia > Artiodactyla > Bovidae > Ovis > Ovis canadensis. The sequence continues at coordinate 157,967,032 of NC_091247.1, read as the reverse complement.
TTATGAGTGCTACAGGTTTGAGCATAGCAGAAATTGTAATTAACATTAACAAAAATAAGAGCCGCAGCTGCAGTCAAAACAAGCCACCCCTGTAGGTTTCTGCAGTTGGGTATTCAGAAGGAAAGGGCCAGCTTTGCTTCCCAGGGAGGTGGGAAGGGCAGGGCACTTGAAAGGGCCAAGAGGGAGGTGAGAGCCCAGCACCAGACCCGTGGCTGCAGAGATCGGCAAGCTGGACTTGACTTCAGCGTGTACCTCTTTTCTCAGTCCCAGAGAGAGCCCTTGGATGGTGGCTGACAGCCTAGCAGAGCTGTGCACGGGAGGAGGTGATGGTTTCCAGGGTCTTGTTTACATATTCCTCTGGATCTTTCAGAGGAAACGCCTAAGATGGTGCTAAATGAGGGGCACTTGCTAGGGATATGGCTTTGTTTGCCAAGTGAAAGTTAAGTTCTTTTAGAAAAGGCCATTTCTAGCCTACACAGGGGTAGCTCTGAGGGTCATGTGCTATGCGGAAACTTGTTTATCAGGGGAGAATTTGTGAGGGAATGGCCAAAGTGGAATGTTTTCTGTTAGACCTGAACATCTGTGTACAGTTCCGCAGGAAAATGTTTTCTTGTTAAACCTTTCTCTCTCTCCTTCTCTGTCTCTCATGACACATCCAGACCCAGGGGCTAAGAATTCACTGCACAGAAGTTAACCAATCTGTGGGGGCTGTGGTTGATGGAAGGGAATCAGTAGACTGCTGATTCTGCCTGTTCTTGTCACCGTGATGTTTTAGTTGAGAAATTGCCATTGGGTTTTAGGTGTTTCAGTTTGTTTGTTTGGTTTGGAATCACCTGACAACTTGGAAGTATAACATCCAGTTTTTTTCCATGTCTGAATGTAATCACATGACTTGTTGTGACCTGGAAACGAAATACTACTTGGCTTGCATCTGGATTCTGGTTTAAGAGTGGGCTTTGCTTGATCAGAACCTCTTTGCAAATGAAATGTGTATAAGATGATGGAAAATGAAAGGTGACTACTAGAGGAGTAGTCAGTGGGAGACCAGAAATGAAAAGATACGTGGGTGCTTCTCAGCTCTCCTAATGATAGTGCTTATATTTTACTGTGGTATCTATTTGATTCACCTAAAACTTCAAGGTGCCATTGATTAGAAGCTTGGTTTGGAAAGTATGAATTTTGGTTCTGGTGGTTGTTTAGTTTTGATTTTATTTACACAATATTGCAGACTTCCTCAAATGGGTGAGTAAAAGGACCACGGGGTTTTATCTGGTTCTACTCCTTCATTTTTTGGATGAGGAGAGCAGACAAGTTAACTGGTTTGGTTGAGATGCCTGAGCTAATTTCAGTGAAAGCTGGAGCTAAAGCCCAGGCCCTCCTGAGTCCAGCTTTACATACTGCTTGACTGCTAATTCTAGGAAATTGAACTGGTTTCTTTATAAATGCACAAACCTTAAAGATCCATGTTTCTATATGTCTTTGAGATTTTTAAAAGTTTTTAGTTTTTAATTCCACAGCAGTTACAACTATGAATTGCTATTAATGATTGAGTAGGGGAAGCACTATGAAGAAGAAACTAGTTGCCTATGTTTTCCCTTGTGAGTGATGTAGTAGGTAGATAAATACATGACTATGAGAATTATAAACTTTGGAATTTATCTGGTGCATTGCCCTCTTGTTCCTTGTCTCCATGGATATCTTGTACGTTAGTCATTTTGTTTATCTCTTTTGGTCCTAAAGGCATACCTAGTAACTATTCTGATTCTTAATAGTTTTTCTTTTAATGTTTTATGGGGGATATTAATTTGCTTATTTAAAAAATTTTGAAATATTAGTATTGTATCACTTTTATAACTGTTTAATGTTTAAAGCACTCTCCAGTTACCAGTTTTACTGTTGTAAAATAATTGGAGTTGAAGAATGAATATTCCCATTTTAAAAAATAGTAGAGTTTGGTAGAAGAAAAGTAGACATTTGACTCAGGGCCACACAGACCATCCGTGTTTGAGGAGGAGCTAAAATTCTGACCTTTTTGGACTCAGTTCTATTCCCATAACACTATATAGCATTTCTAAGATGACTCTTAAAACTCCCAGAAATGTTAACACAGGGAAGTATGTGTGATTTTCCCTTTTATTTTTGGAAGAGATTAAAACTACCAAATTGGATAGACTATTGTTCTTATATAATTTTTAGTGCAAAGATGTTTCATGGTCAGAGAGGGCTTTTTTAGGGATCTCTGCTTTAATCCATACATTTTAGGTATCTAACAATTACATCCACTCACTGTTATTTTTAAATTCAATAGGCACTGTGCGAGATAGGCATTGGCGAAAAAGGAAAAAGCAAGTAAGAGGTTTTAAACATCCTTAAGTTTGTGGTATAGTCCTGGCCTATGTATTCTGGAAATGTTTTGGCATTTCTAGGGGTTTTCCCCCTTTTTATAGAACAGTTAATTGTGCTTCTGACCCAGATTGTGATTGTAGATTCCTATGGTGTTTAAGACAATATCCTCCTTTACTGGAGCCCCTCAAATGAATTTCCTTAACATCTGGAAAGTTTTTAAGATTCCACATGTCACTTTTAGGTATTTAGTTGATGCTATTATTGTTTAAACGGGCTGTCCTTGCCTCCACGTCTCTGCTTATGTATTGCAATCCTAACATTTTGTGACTTGAGTCACCAGTGACAAGTCTTGATTCCCTGGGTGTTAACTTCATGTTTTCTTATGAAGCTACAAAGGTAGTTGTCAAGAATAACTCAAAGAGGTGAGAGTTAAAAAGGAGTTGCTGATATACATTCTTCCATTCAGCAGAAATTGACTGAGTGCTTACTGTATGTTTGGATTTATGTCGATAAGGATGTAAAAAGATAAGAGGTGACCCCACCCTGGAACTGCTCACATCCTGGTTGGTATATCAGGTGTGAAAACAGGTGTGAAATGAAATAAGTGTTAATATATCAGTGCTCTGTAAGCATGCTGGAAGGGAAAGGGCCCTTTTCAAAGAGGAGGTGAGAGTTGAACTAGCCATTGAAGGGTGAGTAGGAGTTTTCCACATAGCCCACGTTAGCAAGGAGATTTCCGGCAGCACTTGGAAAGAACAGTAGGTCTAGCCCTCCTTTCAGTTCAGTTCAGTCGCTCAGCCGTGTTTGACTCTTTGCAACCCCATGAACCGCAGCACACCAGGCCTCCCTGCCCATCACCAACTCCCGGAGTCCACCCAAACCCATGTCCATTGAGTCGATGATGCCATCCAACCATCCCAACCATCTCATCCTCTGTTGTCCCCTTCTCCTCCTGCCCTCAATCTTTCCCAGCATCAGGGTCTTTTCAAATGAGTCAGTTCTTCACATCAGGTGGCCAAATTATTGGAGTTTTAGCTTCAACATCAGTCCTTCCAATGAATATCCAGAACTGATCTCCTTTAGGATGGACTGGTTGGATCTCCTTGCAGTCCAAGGGACTCTCAAGAATCTTCTCCAACACCACAGTTCAAAAGCATCAATTCTTCGGCGCTCAGCTTTCTTCACCATCCAACTCTCACATCCATACATGACCGCTGGAAAAACCATAGCCTTGACTAGACGGATCTTTGTTGACAAAGTAATGTCTCTGCTTACTCACTACTATACTAAGCACACTATGCCTTTTACCTTGTTTAACCCTCCTAACGCCCCTAATGAGGCAGCTTTGTTACCCTCTTTATACCGATAAGGGCCCTGAAGTTCAGAGAGATTAATTGCCCAAGGTCACATAGTTTGAAGTGGTGGAGCTTAGATTCATTTCCCTTGTGTCTAATTGAAAATCCCTGAACACCTAACCATTATGAAACATGACCTCACCGAAAAGAGAGGAATATAAAAGAGAGTGTGCTGTCTTCATGGGTCGTAGGGAATCCAGCTTATTATTCTCAGAGAGAGAGTGACAGTGGTAGGTGACACTGGAAAGACTCAGGTCATTTAGGCTCAGCATTTTAGAACCTCCTGTTCTTGCCTGTGAGTCCTTGAGTTCTTTGTGGAAATGGAGTGCCCACATGAACCTTAGGCAAAGTCAAGGGCAGTGTGAGTGACACTTTCAGTGGTAACTCCAGAAACATCATGGAGAGAAGAGGCGGTGAATTCTAGGCTTAGAAGCAAAAGGACACGTGAGGAGGCTGCTTCCGTTGTCCCAGTAAAAGATACAAGAACGCCAGGCGGGATAGCATGGCTAGAGTGGAGTGGGTCAGTTAGAAATGACAGTGGGGCTCCATGGTGACTTGGAAAGGTACAGGAGATATGGAGATGGACTGAGTGACTATTCAGGAGGGTGACTCAGTAGGTAAAGAATCTGCCTGCCAATGCAAGAGACCTAGATTTGATCCTCTGTGGGGAAGATACCCTGGAGAAGGAAATGGCCACCCGCTCCAGTATTCTTGCCTGAAAAATCCCATGGACATTGAAGCCTGTTGAGCTACAGTCCATGGGGTCGCAAAGAGTTCGCCACAACTGAGCATAGCAGCACAGCCTTTTCTTGTTCAGAAACTCAGGGTTCTGGGAGGAAGAAGTGGTTTGAGTGGAAAAAGTGTGAGTTGAGTTTGAGTTGCCCGCGAGGAAGGCAGCTGATCTGTAGTTGGACACAGGTGAGTCTTGAGTTCAGGGGTCATGGATCGGGCTTGTCTAAGCTGGAGGTGTTCTGGGAGTAAAAAGCCACGAGCAACTTGAGGCTTGAACCCTGGGGGAACCCTGGAACCCTCCTTGATTGCTGCTGTGGAGGAGACCAAGAGAAGGTAGTTGGTAGAGACTGAGGTCCTCCAATTAATTGGCAAACTCTAGTTCTAGTCACTCAGCTTTTGTGATGGTATTTTAAATTATGCAGAACATTAAAATTGCTATTATGGAAATGGAAGTCGGTTTCTGAAGCTCAGAATGTTTTACTTTGCCCTCTTTTTATAACTTCCTATAGCTCCAAGGTTAATTTTGTCCCCAGTGAAGCCTCATGCTTTCTTACTGTGTATCCTGGTGATGCTGGTTTTTCTTCTGAAGTCTCTCTAGGCTGCCCTGAAGAGAGTGGTTCTCTAGGAGACATGTATTTCTAATTTCAGGTCCTTTGATTCCTGATACTTGAAAGACCACAGTGGGGAGGAGGAGAGGTACAGAGAGTGAGGCTTGGACAAAAAGCATTAGACAAGCCTGTACTACGTTTATATATACATCCAGGACTTCCCTAATTCATTTTTATGAACTGCTTTGCTTTTGGCAAAGAATGAGGATAAAATAACTTGTCTAGCTACACTGACAGAAGATAAGTTCATTTAGCATAGAATACCATCTGTGAGTTTAGTAGAAGGGTTCAGCTAGAAGTCTTGCAGAAATCTAAGAAGTAAAATCCCTCAGTCAATGAAATCACACTTCAGACAGGCCCAAGCACTGAACTGTATTCTCCTTTGTTTTAGAAGATTGCAGAGAAAGCACATGCCTCAGATAGTGCATCAGTTAAAGAAAATTTGAAGGTCTTGGACTCCTAGTAAGATGGTCTTGGAATTTCATTTTGTAATCTGCTGCTAAGTCGCTTCAGTCGTGTCCGACTCTGCGACCCCATAGACGGCAGCCCACCAGGCTCCCCTGTCCCTGGGACTCTCCAGGCAAGAACACTGGAGTGGGTTGCCATTTCCTTCTCCAAAGCATAAAAGTGAAAAGTGAAGGTGAAGTCGCTCAGTCGTGTCCAACTGTTTGTGACCCCATGGACTGCAGCCTACCAGGCTCCTCCACTCTTGGGATTTTCCAGGCAAGAGTACTGGAGTGGGGTGCCATTGCCTTCTCCAATTCTGTAATCTAGGTAGTCCCAAACCATTTCTTGAATTATGATATTACATAGAGCACTTCTATGCATTTAGTGATATGTAAAGCCCAAGAGATAGGGTTTAGGAGATGATGGGAAAAACTGAAAGTTGAGGACTTCAGCTCGTTGACTGTATACTCCTGAAGGGCTGTGTGGCTAGACCTCAGAGAACACTGAATGAATGAGATGGATTGCAAATAGCAAGTTGATCTTTAAGCTTTCATATAAAAAAAAAAATCACCTGCTGAGATGCTTTTAAGACTTGTGAGTTATTGTCTGAGGCTGGCAAGAATTCCTAACTGGGAGGGGATCCTGGCTGTTAGTTTTCTTCCACCCCTCACCTCTTGGCGATAATAACGCTTGAGAGAAATCCCAGGTAGATTCTCTGTAGGAAGGCTGGGGCCCCCTGGCTTATGCCATCACTTTTGTTCATACAAGAATGTTCAGGGATGGCTTGTGTTCCTGAAATAGAAATCACTACATTGTATTCCTTGTTGGAAAGCTGAGTATCCCAGCAGCGGGGAGAAATACATGTTTTGAGAGAGCCAAGCCATTGACCAAAGGAAGGCCCGAGTGTGGCGGTTGGATTGTTGGGCTGGATGGCCTTAAATGGTCATCACAGTCAGTACAGCCCAGAGACTTAAAATAGGTTTGGGGTTTACAAGATACTACGGTGCATATCTACATGGGAATCTTTTCCAGCCTAAAAGTACAGTTCTCTGCTTCTGGATCATGTACTTTCCTAGGTGTAATTAGTTTGATTTGCAAGTAGTGGAGAAGAAGAATGAAGACAGCAGTGCTCTCAGAATAGAGCTAAATGCCAGAGATGGAGTAGTGAATGAGACTGGCCTGGTCCCTACCCTCATGGTAATAAAGAAGCTACTAGTGAAGTGTGAAAAATGTTGTAATCCGGGGGCGGGAGAGCCAGTAGAGTGCCGACGTGTTCATGCGGCGCTTTCTGTATCCTTTCATCTTGATGTCAAGTATGGGTTGAGTGGAATGTCTATGATACCATAGTGCCTTTGCTAAATATTAGGTAGAGAATGATGACCAAGAAACCTGATCTCTGCCTCCACTGAGAACTTACTCTAAGGACCCTGAAAACATGTACAGCAAACTCTTCGTTAGGTGCAGCAGTTCTGGAGTCCTTTCTTCTTTTCCAGATCCCTAGTTTCATAGCCATCCCCAGCCCCTCAGCCTCAGGGGCAGCAGTTCTGGAGTCCTTTCTTTTTTTCCGGATCCCTAGTTTCATAGCCATCCCCAGCCCCTCAGCCTCTTCTGCCTTTGTCTGAGGCTATCTGCGTCATGACGTCCACTCTCCCTGCGGCAGTGTCGGTGAGGTGTCTGCTGCGTGCACAGCTCTTTCCTTTGAAGAAACCTGATACAGACTGTACTTTCAAACCAGATTGGATTTCGTAAAGGTGGGGGTGGGAGCCAACTTATATAATAGCCCTTTTGAACAAACCGCTTCTGTTCCATTGATGTTCCCTCTCTGAATTCCAGATTGGCGGCAGTAAGCACACAATGAATGACCACCTACACGTCAGCAGCCACGGACAGATCCAGGTTCAGCAGCTGTTTGAGGATAACAGTAACAAGCGGACAGTGCTCACGACACAACCAAATGGGCTTACCACGGTGGGCAAAACGGGGTTGCCCGTGGTGCCGGAGCGGCAGCTGGAGAGCATCCACAGACGGCAGGGGAGTTCCACCTCTCTGAAGTCTCTGGAAGGCATGGGGAAGGTGAAAGCCACACCCATGACGCCTGAGCAAGCAATGAAGCAATACATGCAAAAACTAACCAGCTTTGAACACCATGAGATTTTCAGCTACCCTGAAATATATTTCTTGGGTCCAAATGCAAAGAAGCGCCAGGGCATGACAGGCGGGCCCAACAACGGTGGCTACGATGACGACCAGGGATCCTATGTGCAGGTGCCCCACGATCACGTGGCTTACAGGTACGAGGTCCTCAAGGTCATTGGGAAGGGGAGCTTTGGGCAGGTGGTCAAGGCCTATGACCACAAAGTCCACCAGCACGTGGCCCTGAAGATGGTGCGGAACGAGAAGCGCTTCCACCGGCAGGCGGCCGAGGAGATCCGCATCCTGGAGCATCTGCGCAAGCAGGACAAGGACAACACCATGAACGTCATCCACATGCTGGAGAACTTCACCTTCCGCAACCACATCTGCATGACGTTCGAGCTGCTCAGCATGAACCTCTATGAGCTCATCAAGAAGAACAAGTTCCAGGGCTTTAGTCTGCCTCTGGTTCGCAAGTTCGCCCACTCCATCCTGCAGTGCCTGGACGCTTTGCACAAAAACAGGATAATTCACTGTGACTTGAAGCCTGAGAACATTTTGTTGAAGCAGCAGGGTAGAAGCGGGATTAAAGTGATTGATTTTGGCTCCAGTTGTTACGAGCACCAGCGGGTCTACACATACATCCAATCCCGTTTCTACCGGGCCCCGGAAGTGATCCTCGGCGCCAGGTATGGCATGCCCATCGACATGTGGAGCCTGGGCTGCATCCTCGCAGAGCTCCTGACTGGTTACCCCCTCTTGCCTGGGGAGGATGAAGGGGACCAGCTGGCCTGTATGATTGAACTGCTGGGCATGCCCTCCCAGAAACTGCTGGATGCATCCAAACGAGCCAAAAATTTTGTGAGCTCCAAGGGTTATCCCCGTTACTGCACTGTCACGACTCTCTCAGATGGCTCTGTGGTTCTCAATGGTGGCCGTTCCCGGAGAGGGAAACTGAGGGGCCCACCAGAGAGCAGAGAGTGGGGGAATGCACTGAAGGGGTGTGACGATCCCCTCTTCCTTGACTTCTTAAAACAGTGTTTAGAATGGGATCCTGCAGTTCGCATGACCCCTGGCCAGGCTTTGCGGCACCCCTGGCTGAGGAGGCGGCTGCCAAAGCCTCCGACGGGGGAGAAGACGTCTGTGAAGAGGATCACCGAGAGCACTGGTGCTATCACATCCATTTCCAAGTTACCTCCACCTTCCAGCTCAGCTTCCAAACTGAGGACTAATCTGGCACAGATGACAGATGCCAATGGGAATATTCAGCAGAGGACAGTATTGCCAAAACTGGTTAGCTGAGCTGAGCCCCCCGATGCTGGTAATTCTGAAAGATACGACATTGCTGAGCCTTATTGGGTTGAAAAAGAGTAGCTCAGACCTGTTTTTATTTGCTTAATAACTCGACTCATTTGTATCTTTTCGGCACTTGTTTTAATGTAAGAAAGTTGTTTGTTTTGTTTTATAAAATACATGGGGACAATGCTTTAAGTTTTTATACTTTCTGAAACTGTTTTTGTGTTCTAAAAGTACGATGAGCCTTACTGTAATTAGTGTGGCAGAGTAATAAACATCAGTGGCAGGCCATTGATCACGTCATGACTGCCGCGCATCTACAGATTGGTGTCAGAGACATTCACTATGTCTTCATGGTTCCTAGTGTATTCTCCCCAAGGTGATTGCCTCTGAAGGCCGCCCCCCACCCCAAGCCCTTCTCTCTCCACACTCCAGGTTCACGCACAGGTGCAGCATGTCCTGCTTCGCTCTCCATCAGTTAGCTGGGTGGTAGTCATGGTGGGAGGAGGATGGTCAGGACAAAAATGGTATTGTAAGAAAAACTGCACCTTAGAGGTTTTTTTCCCTGAGATAGTGCTCAGAGACAAAATCCCCACAGTTGCAATGCCCAGTTAGCATTTTGACGTTCTAAAGGCTGGCCAAGCAGACCTGGTGGATGAATGGAAACACGTGTATCCCTCCAAATTCTCCAATGTGATCAGCGAGCTGTTTTGCAAAGAAGTCTCGTTTAACAGAATTTGGTTTTGTGCCTAAAATTAGAAATGTATTCCATGAACTAACTGTTCTTCCCTTCTCTTTGCTTTTCTCCCCGCTGTTCCTCTTTCACCACACATCTGTTGCTTGCATCTAATTTCTTTTCCTTCCTTCAAATACATATCCCAGACTGTTAATACAGAAAAGAGACATTTTTAGCTGTGATTATGACCATCTTTTTCATATTCCAATTTAAAAAAGAACAGCCTAGCTACTTAAGGTGGGGATTTCCGTAGTTCCAAAGACAGTTTAGCAGTCTCGAGTGCGTTCACACTTCAGGTGCCACAGTAAGGTTCTTTTAGCCTGGGAAAACATCACCTCTTTAAAAAGAAAGAGGGTTGAAAATCCTCTTCATCAACAGACGTCAATTGTCCTTGTCCAGCAAGGCCAATTTTAACAAATTCTAAGGAGGAAAAGTTCAGCCTCAAGTTAAATGGTTTGACTTACTCTATGCATCATTAGAAGAACCGTAGACATTGCATTCTTCTGTTTTATTTTACTTTCGTTTGGATTGCACTTGATTGTTTTTGTGGGAATGACACTTTACCTGGAAAAGTGACTCTTGAGAGTTAGGGAAAAGAATATTTTCTCCTCTGAATAATAATTATTTTCACAGTGAAAATTTCAGTATTTTATCACTAATGTATGAGCAGTGATACATATCAATTTCAAGGCACGTGGAAAAAAATTTAGTTATGTGCAATTTAATATAGAAAGATTTCTGCCTGTTTGGACAATAGGTTTGGATAGTATAAAATAGGATAAATACTCTTTTATATGCACAGATATTATTGTATGAATTGCCTGTAAATTGATTTACAAGTACTTAAAGCATGGTCCCCAGTGAGGCCAAGAAAGTTTCCGGTTAAGTTCTTTTAATATTAATCCTACAGTTTCTCTTGCTTTAAAAAAGAAAAAGAGTAGTTTTGAACAAAACACTTTACTTATCTTGAGGCTTTGTCAGTTGATGGTGGAGAAAAATGCTCAGGAAATATTACAGATATTTGCCAAAAAGTCAGTAATAAGGTTAGCTTATTAATAAGGTAGTGGTGTTGATATTTGCTTTACTATTTAAGGGTGTCACTGATAAGTTAATTTATACTTCTGTATTTAGAAATTCTTTCCCCTAGTCAAATTCTTTAGCCTCTTGTACACATTTCTGTGTAATCTGTGGAAGTGCAATAATGTTAGTTGCATTTTAAATGATGCTCATGTGATCAGTCAGTGGCTTATAGAATTTAAAGATTGTGTATTATTAAAATTTTGGCTTAAAGGCATAAGAAGTGTAAGACTTGCGGTGGCTTTATAAAACCATAAGCCTCTTAATGATGGTTAGCATCTGTAGGTCATTAAAACAAACAGAAACATAAAGGCTATTTTCCCCTTGCAATGCTTCTCTTCTGCCGTATCCACTCAAGATTTTCACTGAAATAAATGAACCTGAGCCTGCCATTAATACGAATTTCCCTATAGAATGATTATCCATGTTAAAATTTATAAACAGACTAATACTGCTTGTCTCCTCCCCCACCACACAGAACTGGTTCTTAAGATGCCAACAGTGCATTTGTGACTATCTTTATTCACAAATGTAACCGGAAACTTCTAAGCCAAACTAAAACGTGCAGCACTATGGGGCTCCCCTCCCCTGCACCTCCTAAATACAGTGAAATTTCCCTTATTCACAAAGAGCCACCACGTTCAGTGTTTAGTGATAGAGCTGCTTTTTAAGTCTAGCTTAATTATAATGTCAAAGAAAAAGACAAATGTTGCATCGTTGTGATTTTAAAACATAAATCAATGAAGGGCTCTGATAGGCTACTAGGAGTTGGCTTGGAAACAGTCCTTGGTCTCACAGGTTACCATTGTCTAGGGATATCTGAGCTGTTTTCAGATTCAGGAAGAGCACAGTGTGGTCTGGTCTTTGGTTGTGGTCTCATCAGGCTCCGTTTCTCGCACCCCCAGAGCGTGCATTACCACTTACGTGTATTGCTACAACAGTGATGCAAGACAGTGTCGATTAACAGTAGAGGAGAAATTGTGCCCTTAGTGATAACAATGTGCCTTTTGTTCTGAATGCCATGTTGTAGGGCATGCATTTTTTGGCCTCTTTAACTCTTTGAATACTAGGCAGTAAGAATGGAACCCACCTCTGCAAAGAGACATCTGTCTTAAACATCCAGATACTTACTGGCCTTAATAGAAACCATAAGGCGTAAATCATTGTCAGGCACCAAATAAGGTCACCACTGGTTAGTTAAACACGGAATTCCTATGTTTAAGGGGTTAAAGATGGTCTTTGTTGTATCTTAACATCAGACTGATTTTTTAAATGATTTTTTTTTTGTTATGCTAACACTAGACAAAAATCAACTGTATTTGTAAAAATTTACCTCAAACCATTTAATTTTATAGTGTGATTAATCCCAGGGCATTTGGTATGAACCAAAGTGCATTCCTTTTATATATGCCTGGCTCTAGTAAGGATGGCCAGGGATTTTTACAATTTGGGTGCAAGGCACTTAAGCCACTTTTAAACTTACTAGGTGGTTTGGAGTCATGTGGAAGGACTCCATCAGAATGTTAGGAAACACTTTAGGCATCAGTAGCATTGGGCCATATTGGAATCTTCAAAGTGTGAATTATTTTCAAGAGAGCATTCATTTTTGTAATTTTTTTCATCAAGAATATTCTGGTAAGCAGAAGACTTAAACTGATTTGGTTGGTAAAGGTTTTAATATTGCCCAACATAATGCTGTGGTAGCATTAAAAAAAAAAAAGTATTTGTGAACTCTGTTTCTTAGGGGCTTGTACATCTCTGCTATGGACACAGATAAAATTAATTGTAATTATACTCAGCTCAACTGCTACAGTTATGTCTAGGCAGTGGCTTGGGTTTCTATCGAGCAACAACTTAGACACGTGACTGTAATATGCTGCAACTGTGTGTACTGAAAATATGTGAAAATGGTTGAATGTGGACTGTGTATATATGTATGTAAAAATTTCTGTGAGATGCTGCTGTCGCCACTTAACATGAAATATGTTCTAGTGGATTTTAATCCTAGTGGCCAGTTCTATGATACTGTATGTATTGTACAGCTGATGACAGGAGTAAGACTGTTCAGTGAATATTTGTTAAATTTTATTGTCGTGACCAGAGATAATTTCAGAATAAAATTTTAATGTCCTACCTTACTTTTCTCCCCTTTTCTAACTGTAATTTTACTCCTGATCTATTTCTGGTGTTAGTCTTGGTCTAGTAGCCTGGAGAGAGCTTAGAATACAAATGTTTTTCAGCAATCACCAGTTATTTTTTTATTAGTTCCATGTAAATGTACAAATGCCAAGTCAGATAGGCTGGAGTTTTAGTTAGATCACTCTTGCTTTTTCTCAATGTGTTCTGTTCTTTTACCTTTAGTATTTTTGTGAGCCTCTGCTATATTCTCTATCTTATATTTAGTATCTTGTAGAACTTCAGATCTTTTTGTGTGTGTGTTTGTTTTTTAATTTGTTTTTAATTTTCAGGGCCTTGGGAGCAGAGTTGAAATTATTTCCCACGGGTCTTCATTCTTCCCTGTACTTAAAGTCCTGGTAAATTATTCTTAATGTGCTCTCACCAGCTCCCCTATATTTTTTTAATGCTTATGCTTTTGCAGTTCTTGTACTCGTGGTCTCTTTGGCTCACATTTTTGGGAGTTTTTAGTGGCTCCTCTAGTCATGGCTGGATCAGAAAATAAGGCCTGTGAACTGCAGCTAGCTTGTGATTTGTCAAGTTAATACCAAGTGGAGAGTTTACTCACAGATGACAGTGAGCAGATGCTGTGGTAATTTGTCAGACATTGCAGGGTTATTATGTAGACAAATATTTCCCTCTTGTGGAAAGAACTACCTCACATTTTTATTTACATCCGTCCTGCCCGCAACAGCAGAGGAACTACTTTGGCTTCCTGCAGCAGAAGGGGGCCATGCCGAAAGCAAGGGCAGGCAATAGGCGTTTTCAGCCCCAGACTTGGTCTTATCACGGCCTAGGCCATGGACTTCCGTAATTGCTCCTCTTGTTTCTCAGAGTTCTTACCCAGTGGAAAAATAGCAACCAACCAAGAAGCCCAGTATATTTGATACAGATTTTTAAGAGATGTTCTTCATGTATGAAAATGAAAGTTGATGCTAAAGCTACAGTTTAAAATATTGTCCAGATTTGACAGAGCAGATGATAGCTCTTGTGCATTCTCTATCGTCAGATCTTCTCAAAGTTCTTTCTTAAATTGACATATGCTACTTTTTATTTGAATTTCTGTAATTTTTCCCTTTTGGAATAAATACACAAATATTCTTGGAACCTCAAAGTTGTCTTCAAACTAGCACTGGAGGGTGTTCCTAGCTGGCATTGGTACTGATCTTTTAGAGCAAGAGAAATTAGTTTATTTTCTGTTTTGGAAAAAGAACTGTTGAGAGAGATTTGAAAAAAGGGTATTTGTGACTTTGTTTCATGCTGTTTTAAAAAAGTTTGAATTAATGCTGCATTTCCTTTGGGCGATTAGGCAAATAAACACTTGTCATGAGTGATGCTTAACACCTTCCAAAATGACAAATGACTTGCCAGCGCATTACACAAACATAAGAAAATTGCATCTTACTGCAAAGGATTTGGTTTATTTGGTTTGTCTTTGACTTAGTGTTTGGCTGTGCTTAATATCTGTGCTTAACATCCTTAATATCTGTGCTACATTTCGTGTATATGGGAAGAAGAAACATAATTGCCATTCCTTTGCATCTCAAGGATGTTTAATGAGCAAACTAAATTAATATTCATTCCTCTGAGGAAAGCTGACATTTTAAGAGTATTAACTAGCCATCTATAGAAGGGAGCAACAAGATATATAATAACTCCCATGTGTTCCAGAGCTTCTTGTATGCTCTTTATGAAGAAAGCCTCCCAGATCTCATGGTGGTATATGAACATCACTTCAGCCTTATTCATCCCGCTGAACTGTAATTACCCTAATTTGATCGATGTGACTTGCTCCAAAGTGACTGCAAAAAAAACTGGGCCTTGGGTTGCAATCAGATAAAGAACTGTGCTCTCGGACGGTAAAGGAAAATCCCTAATTGTACATCACAACCAAAAAGTTAGAAAGGGGAGAAAATTTGAGCTAGCAGTGGGCATTTCTATTATTTGAATAACTTGTGTATCAGTTTCCAAGAATATTTTTTAAAAGGGGAGAAACTACAAAGAAAAGCAAAGCAAAATGAAACTGAGGACTAGGGTAGCTTAGTCTTGGTATATCTAATAACTAGATGCACTGCCAGCACGCCCTTCAGTTAATTTAAGAAAGAGGGACTTCTCATATTGCCATATGGGGGGGAGATTATAATGGCTTTATTCTTTACTGTTCTTAACATATGCTTTTACATATGAATGTATGAAGATATTTTTGACTCTTCACTAAATCTCAGGGATTAAAAGTTAAATTTGACTGACTAGCAGCAGGTAAATCTCTTAAATTCAAACTTACTCAGGTTTCCTCTCCTTTGCCTCCCTATTTAAGAAACAGAATGCCTGCCAAAGAAATATATAAAAATTAAAATTCCAAATATAATTTTAAAATACCAAATTGTAAATAAACCAATTTTATAAACAGAAATATTGTGTCTTTCCTTGCTTTTTACTCCAGATTAATTCCCCTCCTAAGTTTGAGGAGTTTTAAGTATCTAAACTATTTCTTCACTTATAGAAATGAAGTGTGTTATTTACAAAACAAAAACCCATGAACAGGCTTGCATCATTTAAAGTAAGAGCTTATTGAATAGTTTTCTGTTGTTTAGGGGGAAATATGATTAGCGTACAAGCAGTTTATAAAGATTTTCAGGAAAAAGTGTATGGGTAAGTTTGGGCTGATATTTTTATCCTTTTTTCTGAAGAGGGATACCTAACCTAATTTACCTTTTATCTAGAGTTCAATTTATTGGAATTTTTGGCTTGAGTAGCCTTACATTTTAAAAAAGAACACAAAAACACCCCCCCCCCCCAGGTATCCATCTTATTAATATCTATTGTAGATGGCATTCACCTGTCAAATATTTATTAAATGCCTACTAATGATATATGTTGGTGAACAAAACAGTTCTATCTTTAGGTTTTTAGACTGGGAAACAAGCTATTAGACAAGTAAATATATGAATAAATACATAGTTGTAAGCATAAGAAAAGCTGTAAAGAAAAAGTACAGTGGTGCTGTGTAGTGCGGATAATGAAAGTGGGGAGGTTGTGTTGTATGGATCAAGAATGGCTTCACTAGTGAACAGGGAGGAGCGCACGGACAGAAACACTGAACTAAGGGCAAGGCATGTGTGAGCGATTAAAGGAAGGTTCTTGCAGCTGAAACTTGCAAGAACCACAAGAATGAGAGAACCTGGTGTGACATGAAGCTGGGGAGCTAACTGGGCTCCAGGCCATGCCAAGCCTTGTAGGTGCTGTCGAAGATTTTGGTCTCTATCCTATATGCAAGCAACCATGGGATTTTAAGGAGGAAAATGCCCTGAGCAGATGGACTGTGCCTGGCTGGCTTTAGCAGAATGTGCTGAGAAGGGTCAGAGTAGAGCAAAGAAAACCAATGCGAAGTGCTCTCAGGGGATGTAAATTGAGAGCCTAGGGCAGGAATGAAGATTTTCAAAGAGGATGGATTGGAGGGCTTTTTAAGATGCAGTTATTAAGGTAGAAATAATAATGGTGTTTCTTTGTGCATGAAAAGTAGCTGTTGCTACTTCAGTGTTTGATTTGCTACATTGCATCAAGAGGAGATAGATACAGTTTCTGGTTTGCTAGAGAAAAGAGAAGGGTGAAGATTAATGCCTATGGGTATAGAGTTATTATAAAGTACTCGTAAGCCAAAATCACTGCAGATGGTGATTGCAGCCATGAAATTAAAAGACACTTACTCCTTGGAAGGGAAGTTATGACCAACCTAGATAGTATATTGAAAAGCAGAGACATTACTTTGCCAACAAAGGTCCGTCTAGTCAAGGCTATGGTTTTTCCAGTGGTCATGTATAGATATGAGAGTTGGACTGTGAAGAAGGCTGAGCGCCGAAGAATTGATGCTTTTGAACTGTGGTGTTGGAGAAGACTCTTGAGAGTCCCTTGGACTGCAAGGAGATCCAACCAGTCCATTCTGAAGGAGATCAGCCCTGGGATTTCTTTGGAAAGAATGATGCTAAAGCTGAAACTCCAGTACTTTGGCCACCTCATGCGAAGAGTTGACTCATTGGAAAAGACTCTGATGCTGGGAGGGATTGGGGGCAGGAGGAGAAGGGGACGACCGAGGATGAGATGGCTGGATGGCATCACGGACTCGATGGACGTGAGTCTGCGTGAACTCCTGGAGATGGTGATGGACAGGGAGGTCTGGCGTGCTGTGATTCATGGGGTCGCAGAGTTGGACACGACTGAGCGACTGAACTGAACTGAATTGAGTAAGCTATTTATCTCTTGCTGAAATTTGAGGACTTTGAGTCAAATCTCATTTATTGATTGAATTAAAAAAATTTCAGGAATTGTATCTTTAAAAGAATTTGTGAAAAAGATGAAATTTAAAAGAAAAAAGATGGAAAAGGGGGCTCTGCCAAATCTCCCTCCAACAGCTATCCTTTTCTTTAGGTTTCCCTTCATTTCCTCCTCCCTCCTTCCTTCCTTCCATAGAAGTCATACTTTTAGTGTACAGACATTTGAATACAGCAAAACAAAATAACCACCCCCCCGCAAGAAAAAAGAGAAGGTGAAGGAGGTAGATTCCAGTTGACTTTATGTTAACTGAGAAGATAAGATTAGATAGAAAACATTAATAAAAGATGAAATTCTGAGCAAGGAAAGGTTATTTGTGCTGCTGCTAGATAAGGAAAGCTTCAGGGAGTGGGTCTCCAGCCAGGGCTTGGTGGTCCAAGTGATAGAGAGAAAAAGAGCATTCTAGAAGAGACTTACTACAGCTGGGCCTGGCATGTATCATCCATTCTTCTGGTCATCCAATATCTACTAAGCACTCTGTGTATATGATTTTTTTCCTTGGCCTAATGTAAGGGCTAGGCAGAGACAGAGCTGTTTTTGTTTGTTTGCTTTTTGCAGAATAAGAAAGTGAAGGGTAATTCCTTTGTTTTGAAGGGTGAAGCCTTTTTGTCTTGTGGTTTCCTCAAATGTGCCACATTCTCAAGTCACAACAACTGTACAAATGCATGCTCTGTGAAGAATGTCTTTCCCAAACTCTGTTTCTCGGTGGGCCTCAGTTCAGGCCAGATATCATCACTTCCTCTCCAAAGCCCTCCTTTATCTGAGCTTGGGCAAGGTGGCCCTTTCCAAAAGCAAAGATTGGCAGTCTTAGCACTTGGGAGGAAGTTTTGCTGAGTAGAAGGTGAGTGGAAGTGATGTGAGATTCTTTGCCCTGCTCCCCTCCATCTTACCCTATGGGCATTCACTGCCAACCGAGCAGAGAGGGGTGTCTGGAGATACCATTTTAATAGGGGAGGGGGGGCCAGATGTTTAACAGATAATCCTGAAGATGTCAGGTATAAATCATGAGAAGTGTCATGAGGGAAAAGGAGCTAGATATTGTGAGAAAGAAAAGTGGACTGGGCAGTCAGCAAAGCCCCCTCTGGTATGGCAGTGTCGGTGTGGTATTCTGAAGGGTGAGGGCAACTCAGAAGCCCAGGACATGTACACATTGCTGTGTTTAAAATACATAACCAATAAGGGTCTGCTGTGTAGCAGAGAACTCTGTTTAATATTATGTAACAACCTAAATGGGGAAAGAATTTGAAAAAGAATAGATACATGAATTTATGTAAGGGAATCACTTTGCTGTACACCAGAAACGGTCACAACATTGTTAATCAACTGTGTGTGTGTGTTCAGTCATATCTGATTCTTTGTGACCCCTATGGACTGTAGCTCACCGGGCTCCTCTGTCCGTGAAATTTTCCAGGCAAGAATACTGACTGGAGTGGGTTGCCATTCCCTTTACCAGGGGGTCTTCCAGACCCCTGAACCTGTGTTTCTTGTGACTCCTGCATTGGCAGGTGGCTACTTTACCACTGAACCCCCTGGGACGCTCTAATCAACTATATTCCAATGTAAAATAAAAAAGTTTAAAAAAATTATTAAAAAATTAAATAGAATCAGTTAAAAGGGAAAAAGGAAATCCCAGGGCATGGCAGGAGGCCTGTGAGCCTGGAATTTGGGATTTGGTGACCAGCTATCACAACATTGTTAATCAACTGTGTGTGTGTGTGTTCAGTCATATCTGATTCTTTGTGATCCCCATGGACTGTAGCCTACCAGGCTCCTCTGTCCATGGAATTTTCCAGGCAAGAATACTGACTGGAGTCAAAGGGAAAGATGACACAAGATGAGGAGGAGGAAAAAGGGAGGCCAGACCACAGAAAAGGCTGTTTAGACCACGTTGAGGAGTTGGGAATTTGTTCTGAATGCCCCAGGAAGCCATTGAAGCATTTAAAGCAAATTTTTAAACAGTCATTCAGATTTCCTACAGAGAAACACTGGAAGGGAGCCAAGTGGAAACGGTGAGACTTGGTGAGACAGTAGAGCCCTAACCGCCTGAGAGAACTCAGGGACAAAGTGTCTGATAGGATTAATAAAGGCCTCACACCACAGGTTCTGTTTAGGAAGTGAGGTGAGGTGGGGGTTAAAAGACCATGCAAAGGTACCATTTGTGTTGTTATTGTTATAACTAGAGTTGCATAGACTGGGGTGAAAGTGTGTTTTATAAAATCTGACTATATAAAAATTACAGATAAGTAAAAATTTCTATCTGACAAATTTGAGAGAGGACTTCTTGCCTATAAAATCTCAAGGTGCACCAATTCAATTTAATTAATCTATTAAGGACTTTTTAAATCACTAAGAAAAACACTAATAAACCACAAGCATGACAAATGACATGTTTGAAAATTTTATATAAGAAATGTAAATTGACCAAAAAAAATTAAAATTGTGATCCAAACTAATGTAAATTAGAACGATGAAAATTTTTAACCTATAAAAATAAATTTAAAAATATAAAAAAAAACCATCAACAATTAATAAAACAAAAATCCTCCGTGCTAGTAAGGGTGTGGGGTGGCTCTAAACATTTATCTGATGCTGCTGGAGTATAATTAGCAGAACCTTTCTGGAGAGGAACTCGGTGACCTGCATGACAACTTCAGAAAATCTCACATCCTTTTACCTGGCAATTCTACTTCCAGAAATATCTCTCAGAATAATCCATGATATAAACAAAGATTTGTGTACAAGGATAATCATAATTATATATCAGTTCAGTCGCTCAGTTGTGTCTGACTCGTTGTGACCCAGGGACTGCAGCATGCCAGGCTTCCCTGTCCATCACCAACTCCCGGAGCTTGCTCAAACTCTTGTCCATCAAGTCGATGATGCCATCCAATCATCTCATCCTCTGTTGTCCCCTTTTCCTCCTGCCTTCAAACTAAGGAGAAACCTTGTATCCATCAGAGAATTGCTTAAAGTATAAGAAATTTATGCATTTTCATGGGGAAAATATTCACATCAAAATATGAAGCCAAAAACTTTCCCCTTCAAAAATAAAATAAGATTCAAAACTGAATGCCCTCTCCTCCAAAGGAGGCGGAGGCAGAGAGATGGCAAAGAAAAAACAAAGAGAAATAGACTAGTGTTTTAGCGGGGAGTTGATTTTAATTATAATTTTCTTTAGATTTCATCAATTTTCACAATGAGCATTCACATCTTAATATTTTTTAAAATCTAATATACTTTAAGAAAAAAGTATTTGTAAAGAAGACAAAAGAGAAGTAGATTGCTATGGATCCTGTGAGCAGAGCACTTTAGTAATGAGTAGGTGGTTCATTTCCTGTCTCCTCCGCCTCTCGGGCACATACCTGGACCATTTTGGCCCCTAACGCTTGCTGTGCTCTTCTCACCTCCAGTTTCCACCACCTGAATGTGGTTCTCCCCCTCTCTGCAGCCTGGCTAATGCTTGCTGTCCTTAAGCCTCAGGTGGCCATGCTTTCCCTGCCCTCCTTGTCCCCTCACCACTCAGGCCTCCCCAGGCTGTCCGAGCTGCTCCACTGTGCTTTCCCATTAATAATCACAAGCCCCGCCTTCAGAGACCTTCAGCTTCATTGTTAGAACTGGCTTGACTGTTGGCCTTTAAGTTTCATGAGGGCCAGGACTGCTTACCATGGAATCCCCAGAGGCTAGTATAGAGTTTGGGGCAAAATGGTGCCTCAGTAGAACTCTTGAGTAAGTAAAAGTGCTTGGAGAGTGTCCAAGAGAGACCCTCTCCAAAAGGTTTTAGGAGAGTGAAGGAAATGGAGTGTTTCCTCAAGTGGTGAAGGAGGAGGGCCATGTGAGGAATGGTGTGGTGGGTGCAGATGCAGTCCCAGCGGTGAAAGTGAAAGTGAACTCGCTCAGTCGTGTCCGACTCTTTGCAACCCCAGGGACTGTAGCCTATCAGGCTCCTCCGTCCATGGGATTTTCCAGGCGAGAGTGCTGGAGTGCATTGCCATTTCCTTCTCCAGGGGATCTTCCCTACCCAGGAATCGAACCCGGGCCTCCCGCATTGCGGGCAGACGCTTTACCGTCTGAGCCACCAGGGAAGCCCAGAGAGATGCCAAAGTAAACCAGGCTGTTGAGCCTTCTACTTAAACTCTCCAGTGCCCTCTCATCACACTGATAAAACGGGCTATTTCCTTGACATTCCTTCAAAACCCTCCACCATCTGTTGTGCACCACTTTCCAACCTTATTTGACTTCATTCTCCCCAGCTCAGTATGCTCTAGCCACACTTGTCTTCTGTGTGTCCCCTGGATGTCTGTCTCATTCTGCCTCAGGACCTTTGTACTTCCTGCTCCCTCCACTGAGACACTCCTCCCCTCCTTGTGTGGTGCTTGACTCATCATTCATTAGATCTGACTCCACCTATTCAGATGGCACTTCCCTGACTACCCTACCGATGCCCTTCCCCCCACCCTCAGTCCTTCTCCATCATACTGCCCTGCTTTATTTTTTATTTTTTTAAGCATTTATTAGTATCTGGAATTATCTTGTTTGTAAGTTTAATGATTGTTTATTGTCTGTCTCCCTCATTAAGTGTAACTTACATTAGACTAATGTTCAGTTGCTCAGTCATGTCTGACTCTTTGTGACCCCATGGACTGCAGCATGCCACGCTTCCCTATCCTTCACTATCTCCTGGAGTTTATTCAAACTCATGTCCATTGAGTCAATGATGCCATCCACCCTCTCATCCTCTGTCACCCCCTTCTGCTCTTGCCCTCAATCTTTTCCAGCATCGGTCTTTTCCAATGAGTTGGCTCTTTGCATCACTGGTGGCCAAGGTATTAGAGCTTCAGCTTCAGCATCAGTCCTTCCAGTGAATGTTCAGGGTTGATTTCTCTTAGGATTGGCTGGTTTGATCTGCTTACTAGAGATCACGCTAGTTCTTGCTATCTCTGTATTTCCATCGCCTTAAATGGTGCATGGCACACGTGTGTGTGTGTGTGTGCGCGCTCGGTCGCTTCAGTCATGTCCAACTCTTTGCTGCCCCGTGGATGGTAGCCCGCCAGGCTCCTCTGTCCATGGGCTTCTCCAGGCAGGAATACTGAGTGGGTTGCTATGCCCTCCTCCAGGGGATCTTCCCGACCCAGGGATAGAATCCGTGCCTCTTGCATGGTGCCTGCATTGGCAGGTGGGGTTTTTACCACAGGTGCCACCTGGGAAGACCAACACACAGTAGGTGCTCCACAAATATTTGCTGTTGAGAGTAAGGTCTATGTATATTTGGAGGAAGTGAGGAAAAAGACTGTAGCAAGGGAGAAATTAGAAACATTGTATACCAGGAAGGCAGGCAAAGGTGCCGTATTTAATGTCAGCCCTGAATAGTGGCTACCTAGAATCTTGCCTTTTTCCTCTGTGTTCATAGGAAATAATGCTATGATTGATTAGCAGTGTCTGCCATGGGCATAGGAAAAGTTTCGTGGTTGAACAGACTTTTCTATATTCCACTAAGCGTTGCCTCAGGTCTTGTCTTGATGTGTGGACATTGTATTCAGGACATGGCAGAGACTAGACCTTAGTTAATGTATAGGTGTTTGATTTTCTCTTTTTCTTGAGGAATCAACATAACGTGAAGGGCATAAATGTTTTTTATATCAGTACGGCTTGTGTGTGTGTTCAGTGGGATGGGAGGACAAAACAGTATTTCCTATCACTGTTAGATATTTCAGGTGATATCAGGATGGTAGCTAATTCTGGGTAAAAATTTATTACCAAGCATCTGGCCAGCAGTAAGAGGTGGACTAGTAGAGATGACAGGGAGGAAACTGCAGATTTTCATTCTCCAGATACTTGCTGTCTCCTTTGAGCCTTGGAATCTGCAAATTTCTTACTCCCCGAGCTAATTATTTCCTCTTGAGAACAGTAAGGCGTTTTATCAAGATGGCCGCATCCCTGTGTGTCCTGACACATGAATGATGAATAATGGGCATGATTAACCCAGTGACCTTCATAAATGATAAAAGGGGAATATCCACATGGGAGGTTTTGCCTTCTTCGGGAATCAGGAGCTTCTTCCCCTTGGACTTTACAGAGGCAACTCCTTTATGACATGTACTCATTTCTTGTCTTTTTCATGCATCATGCACTCTTGAAATGTGGATTTTAAAACCCAGTGCAGAGTGTTTGACCCCCAGGCCCTTCCCCAGGATCTGCTCAGCACACACCATTTAACTATGTTCAGATTAACCCCTGGGCACCTGCAAGTCACCTCGGTGTTGCAACCATCCCAGCCCAAAGGTTTGGAGGGCCCTATACCACTGCCGCATTCCCCTTCTACTCTGAGCACAGGCTCAAGTTGATCTTCCCCTGAACTGGTGCCAGAGAGGAAGGGATGCCAGCTCTCTGTTTGGAAGTGGCCCAAGCATCCATGACAACCAAGGAGCCATTGTCTCACACAGTGTCATTCCTCCAGTCCTGTCTGTGATCAGCCCACCCTTGTGCCTTCATTTGCCCTCAGGAGCATATTATGGTGGGGCTGCTGCTCAAAGGACCGCCATGTGTCAGGCAGAACGATGGCTCTACCAAGCATGTCCATGTCCTAATTCCCAGAGGCTCTGAATATGTTAGAGGACATGATATTATGGACTGAACTATGCTTGCCCCTCCCCAAATTCACGTGTTGACACCTGTGATATTGTGGTAGAATAAGAAATGTGTACTTGATCTTAGTCCCTAGTTTCTGACACAAGAGCTTCTAAGACCCTTGGAATCTCCATAGTGATAAGAATGCCTTTTTGTAACTAATGAGATGACCGGTGACCGGGGGCCCCTAGGTGGTGTCAGCATAGGGTTGGTCACTGGCAAAACCAAGTCCTACCCTCTGATCTCAGGGGAGGGAAGGGGGGTTGGAGAGTGAGTTAGTAACCTATCATGCCTGTCTGTGGCAAAGCCTTCATAAAAATCTCTCAACTGGGGGGTTTGGAGAGGTTCTGGGTTGGTGGTTGGCATCCATAAGCAGGAAGGTCGGTGCACCCTAACTCCACAAGAATAGAAGCTTCTGTGCTCAGGACTCTCCTAGATCTCACCCTTATGTGCCTTTTCATCTTTTATTGTATCCTTTATAATAAACTGGTAAACTTAGGTGAAGTGTTTCCTTGAATTCTATGAGCCTTTATAGCGAATTGGACCTGGGAGGGAGTAGTGGGAACCCCCAATTTATAGCAGGTTGGTCAGAAGTACAGGTGACAACCTGTCTGGAGTGGGAGAAGGACTCAGTCCTATGCAGTCTGCACTACCTCCAGGAGTTAGTGTCAGAATTGAATTCAGTGGTAGAACAACTGTTTTGTGTCTGGAGAATCGAATTGGTTTTTTGAGATCAGGAAAAACCCCACACTTTCGATGTCAGAACTATTGTTAAGTATTAATAGTTGTGGTGCACAGGCTTCTTTGCTCCTCAGCATATGGAATCTTCCCAGACCAAGGATCAAACCTATGTCTCCTGTACTGGCAGGAGAATCCACTGTGGATTCTTAACCCCTGGACCACCAGGGAATTCCTGCAAAAGTATTTCCGAGTAACAGTTAATTCTGCCCTTTATCAATCATTACTTTTGAATGTGTATATGATTTTCAGGGTACACAGTTACTGAAGGCAGCTTCCCATGACTGCATTTTGAAGGTCAGGACAGCTTCCCCATTCTTTCTGGTTTTCTATTCCCTCTTGTCAGTAGTCTGTTTTCATTAGTTGTTTAAAAACAACAACCCTTATATCTGTCCTGAATTCTAAAAGGTCAACTTTCTAGGTATGCCTGGTTCCTAATATTTCATCATCTCTGGGGAAATATAAACAGCCAGCACTCCTAGTCAGGTGGACACACATCCTCCTCTCAATAGTTGGAAGAAAGTGATTGTCTTATTCCATCCCTCTCTGTTCTTTGACCTGCTGTGCCATTTTTGATTTGCATCAGTTGCTTGCACTGACTCTTTCCACACCTTTCTTAAGACCTCTAGCTTTTCTGCAGCCTTAGGTAATGCTTTTAGAATTCTTTCCACAGAACATACATTTTGAAGAACTTTAAAAGAAGATATCTGTATTTAAAATTGAGACTGAAGATGATTATGTGCTTGTAGGCAGACATAAATATTGTGGTTCTGCTCTCCTGAGTATTTTTTAAAGAGTGCTGGAAGTTTGGCCATGATTAGAACTGGTTTATAACTGCAAACGGTTTTAATGATAATATCCTGAAATGCCTTTACTCTGCACTCATATATAAATCTGGAGAAGGAAATGGCAGTCTACTCCAGCACTCTTGCCTGGAAAATCCCATGGACGGAGGAGCCTGATAGGCTACAGTCCATGGGGTCGCAAAGAGTTGGACACGACTGAGCGACTTCACTTTCACTTCATATATAAAAGGTAACAAAAAACAATGATCCTAAGAATATGCCTTCCTTTAATTTTCATGCTTTACTTATTTCAATATTGAGACAAAATTTGGCTGAAGTATTTAAGATTTTCTTATGGTTTTGAGTTCTTTAAATATTGATACATATTTTTCCAAACATGACCTCATTGGAGAGTCACTGTATTTGGCTAAAAATTAAACAAGATTTATAAGCTTATTAAAAAATTCATAATGCGGCCAAGAAAGAATAATTGTGCACAGAGCTACCTGGCTTATTCTCATTGGTCTGTCTTTTGTGATGTCAGGTGAATAGTTTCATTATATCTTTCTATTTCTGCTCTTGGGCAAATGAGCATGTTGCTGAGACTTAATCATATGAATGTTTAATTAAATTTTTGTTCTCTGACATCAACCATTTGTGGAAGCCACTGGGTATCCAAAAGTATGTATATAAGCTTCATTCTATTGTGGTTTTACATTATTCATCAAGTAAATATTTACTGAGTGCCTTTGTTTACCATTGCATCTCAGGTCCCAGGACAGGAATAAAAGTTAATGCTAATAGTTCCCAGTAATCAGGAATATTAATTATATCCTGGGCACTGCTCCCCATAGTCTTCGGATGTAGGTGTGGTAGTTCTCCCAGTTTTACAGATGGGAAGCTAAACCACAGAGGAAGTAACTCACCCAAGGCCTCATAGCTACAAGTGGTACAGCTGGAATTTGAACCCAGATTCTGTGTTTCTACCCACTAGTTGCTGAGTGAATAGCTAAGTAAGGTATTAAAGATTCCCAAATATCTCCAAATAGAATGAAAACTATACTGGAAAATGAAACTTTCTGGCCGGTTTTGGGAGGATTCCATATTCCTCATCGGGTTCCTCCTATTCAAAAAACACACCCAGCATTGCTCGGCTACGCTGATATGGAAGGACTTCTGCACACAGCTCTGGAGACTGGGACAACGGAGCCCCCCAGCCCCACTGACCTCCCACAGAAGATGCCATGAAGAAGACTTTTAAGACTTTGTAAGTCTTTGTAATGTGTTTAAGGCATGAGTGACAAACTTGGAAAAAATGTAAATTCTTATTACCTGCAAAATGATTGCTTTTATAATGTTACTATCTTTCAGAAACCTTTGCTATTGATGTACTGCTGTTCTTGGACTAGCTCTGAGTTTGTAAAATGGGTGCAAGAGCAGACGTGATTGCTAAGAATACAGCGATGACCTCTATGTAAAATTTATAGGCCTGGCACACTGTGCGGAGGCTTTTGATCAAGATCTTTGAAAGTATTGCATGCATACACTTGAAGTAAAAGATCACCCTACTTATTTTATTCTTCACGCAAAGGATCTTTGTAATTGGAAACTCTTTAATGAGCTTTGATTTATAACACTGTTTTTAATTCGAAACTTTAGATTATCATAATCCTAGTGGCTGTCAAAATAAGGACTATGATTGATCTAGCAGAAATGCTAGGTTCGTGCCATTTCCAGGTGTGACAGAGAGGAGGGTGTGGAAAGCAGTATTTACTGAGCACTGCCCATGAGCCAGGCTCTCTGCTTGGGACGCTTTATTGTCACCATTGTACTTCATCCTCAAAACACCCTGAAAGGCCTCTGTATTTTATCAGTGGGGAAAACTAATGTTTAGAAAGTTTACACAGTTCTGCACCTAAAAGCTAGAACCCCAGATCCATTTCCTGGTCTATCCTTTCTCACCACTGTTCTGCACTGCCACTGAGCTGACGAGCCAGCCAGGTGAGGGCTTCTCAGAGGAAGTTGTGTTGGTGCTGTCCCCCAGAACCTGAGTAAGGGGACTCCACTTGAATGAGGAGAGGAAGGGCATTTCAGGCAAAAGAAAGGAGGTATGGGAGAGTGTGACGTCCACAGAGAACTAAAAATAGCTGCCCAGGCCTAGAGCCCAGTGTGTGTTTATGAGGCTTGTAGGAGAGCCAGTCGTGAAGGTAGGGGATCCCACAGGGTCACCAATGCCAGGTAATGCCAGGTGCTGCCACACACCTGCAGGAACTGGAATGACTTCTCCCCAAATTACCACTGACCAAATAAAGTAACTTGATTTATCAGAGAAAGCAAGGGTGGGATAACAAATTTTTCCTGAGATGACTTCTTAGCTTCTTGCCAACTTTTCAGCTCTGATTCCTCATAGTCAACATTCCACAAATGTTACTGACATAGTCCACTTGGCCCAGAGAATGGAAAAGACACTAAAGAATGGAAAAGATTCTTGCTTTCTAGAGGCTGGTGGCGTCATTTCATGTACATCTGAATCCACCTTCCTTAACCAAAGTTGTAGAAGAAAGGCACTTTAATAAATCTGATAAATGGACTATGAAATAATTTAATGAATTTGAATAAATAGACTCCATGAAAATAGACTGCAGATCTTGCTAGTGTATTATTGAACCACTAATACCCAGCACATAGTAGTTTCCTAAACAACGCTCTTTAACAAACAGATTTTGAAAACTCCTACAAAATTCCTATAAAATGTTTTGGTCTTTCATCAGATTTATAAATTTTTCCATATATATTAATATACTCAGAAACCTTTTCTTGTACAGTAGTTTTAAAATGTGCTCTTCAAGGAACTGAAGGCAGGGGATATTCCAAGGAAGGTATACATATCACAAAAATATTTATATTAGCTGATAACTGTACCATGTCATTTTGTCAGGCAATATTTTGTTTGGCTTTTAAAACTGTCTGCTATATTGGGATGTCACTATAACTGTGATGTGTTAGATTGGCATAATGCTTTTCTTTATCTTTTTGTTGATCTTTAAGTTTTATATATATTTTAACTAGTAATAATTTTATAATGATCCAAGGCTCTTAGAAAAGGGTTCATTTTTGCTAATGAGAAATACTTTGGGGTTTGAAGTTGCATTTCAAATACTTGAGGCTTCCCAGGTGGCTCAGGTCTGTCGGAAAGAATCGACCTGCAATAAGGGAGACCCAGGGACCCAGATCCAGGTCATTCCTTGAGTTGAAAAGATCCCCTAGAGAAGGGAATGGCAACCTGCTCCAGTATTCTTGCTTGGAGAATTTCATGGACAGAGGAGCCTGGCAGGCTACAGTCCATGGGGTTGCAAAAAGTTGGACACAACGGAGTGACTAACACTTTGAAATACTTAAAAATATATATAGTGGATTCAGTTGCATGATTCAGTCAAACTTGGAACAATTTATCCCCCAATGTCTTCCTCATCCCATAGTACCATTCTTTACAAAATAATTAAAATTGTGTTCTAAAATGACCTTTATTTAAGTGATAAAATAATTGTGTATAAGTCAGAAGCTGGACTAGAGAGCCTAGAAATTCTTGGATGAAAATTCTTCTTGCTATCTTCCCATAATGTTGTGGCTTTTAAATATAGCACCATTACAGAGAGTCTCTCCAGCAGGTGCTGGTGGTGTGTGTCTCGGGCAGGGAAACAGCTGGACAGGCTGGATGCATACTGTGGGAGGGAGGGCTGGGTCACTGCAAACCAGCTTCCAGTCTCATTCCCCTAGGCACTACACTGAATTCCTTTAGAGAGATGGAGGAGGACCTAAAGAAAATGAGCAGAATGATAAGAAGACTAAAAAGTCAGAGAGGCATAGTTAGTAAAACTAGAAATATTTGACCTGGGGAAGATAGGAGGATATAAAACTAGTTTCAGATATTTGGAGAGCCTAAGTAGAAATTCAGCATGAGCCTATGGCTGACCCTCAGTGGAAGCTATAAGGAGTTTTTTACCCAAAAATAAGAAAGAAATCTTATGAAGGACAGGGAAGGCTGGTGCACTGCAGTCCATGGGGTCGCAAAGAGTCGGACTTGACTCGGCAACTGAACAACAGAAATGAAGGACTCACAAAGGTGTGCAAAGAGACAATGGGAATTCTTGTTCAGGACGGCAGACAGAGCACACACATGCATCTCTTTTTGGCCCTCAAACCCCATAGTGATGTCAGTCAAGAGGAACAGAAAATAACACATGAAAGATAGTCCTGGGCACAGGGGAAGGGGCACTGGGAAACTAGAGATAGAGACACATTGCTCAGAAGTAAAAACTACTTGGAACTCTATTAACAGATTCAATCGCATTTACAGGAGAGGGCTGCAGTCGGGGCCAGAGTTATTTTTTCCTGGCAGCAGACTCACAGAGAGGCTCAAAACTTGGAGCATGAGAGAAAGTTGGACAGAAGTCAACTGTGGAATAACTGTGAGTCATAGCCTGCATTCCCCTTCCCTGCGTCACATGCTTAGGCTAAAACCAGAGGATTAATCTTTGAAATAGTTGAGAAGTGTCTGCTTAGGATGTAGCCCTAGAAGGGGTGATGCCCACTCTGAATAAAATTCTCTTTCAGGCTGGGAGGTGAAAGGGAGGGGACATCTTCCATCTCCTCTCTCCCCTCAAGGTCTAAAGCAAAGTCTGCCAGTCAAAAGGCCCACCCACATGGACAGAAGGTGAGACCACCTGAGGCAAGCAGAGCTGTCTGTATTAAATAAGCTGGTCTGCCTCAGTTATAACTATTAATTGATAACCAAAGGATCATAAACATCTGAGAAATAATGAGGCCAGAAAGGCAGGTAGCAATAAACTGACCCTGGAGGAAATAGATAATTCAGAAAGATATCTTTAAAATAATTCTATTTCCTCAGAGAAGAAAATTTAAAAAAAAATTGTGAAGCAAAATGGGCTGCTAAGGAAAAGAGCAATTTAACCTAAAAAGTGTCCTTAAAATGAAAAAAAATAATTGTCAAAGTTAAAAATTCAGTGGATGAAAGAATGGAAGAACTATCTCTGCATGTAGGACAAAAAGTTAAAGGGATGGAAAATATGGGAGGAAAAATGAAGAGATTAGAGAACAGTCTAAAACTTCTAATATCCAAAAGGATGTTCGGAATGAGAAAACTCACGAAACAGAGAAGCACAATAAAGAATTTCTAAGTGTGAACACATAGGACTTCAGATTGTAAGGGCTTAGGAAATGCAGATGATGAATGAATAAACTCACCCTAAGACACATTCTTGTGACATTTTAGACACTAGGAAGAGAGGGAATATTCTGAAAGCTAATGAAATAGGTCACTCAAAAAGAAATGAAGATCCAGGTGACAGTGGATAGATCATCAGCAACTCTATATGGCAGGGAAAAAACAAAACAATAAACAAACAGCATGTCTGTAAATGCTGAGGGGAAAAATGTTTTTGAATCTAGAATTCTGTACCTAGCCAAACTATCAGTCTAGAGGGAGACATTTTCAAACATGCAAGAGCTCAGACCATTTACCACCCACAGACTAGTTCTGAAAGAATTACTCAAGCAAAACAAAGAGAATCCAAGTAAGAGGAAGTCATAGGTTCCAAGGAGCAGTGGATCTAACCCAGGATTGTAGTGAAAAGCAATGCCAAAATGAGAAATTTGAAGCAGACCTAGAGAGCCTTCAGTTCAAATTAGAACAGAAGTCAGAGGCTCTGTGAAGAATCTCTCTTGGTAGAGTATGGGTTTCTTCTAACAAATACAGTGATTAAGAAGTTGACAAGGCAAAGGCATATTACATCATTATAAACCTGTGCCATCCTAATCCTCTCCAAACTTTCAAGTTATTTTCTACTTCCAACAGTAAAGACTTACTGACAAGAGTTACGGGCTTAATGGTACTTCTACAGGCTTAATGGTACTTCTCAGTTCTGCAGTGAACAACATTGCTATACAAACAGTATTGTGGATATTGTTTTTTAGTTTTCAGTGAAAAGAAAAAGAATTTATAGAAAATGCATCCAAAAGTAATTGGAGTTACAGAACAAATGTAAAACTAATAGTATTCTGGAATGGAGGTTTAAAGAGAAGGTTAGAGAGGTTAAGTTTGGGGCATAAGTGCACACCTTTGAGACCATCACTGTAATCAAGATAATGAACTCACTCATTGTGCCCAGAAGTGTCTTCAGTTCAGTCCAGTTCAGTCACTCAGTAGTGTCCGACTCTTTGCGACCCCATGAATTGCAGCACGCCGGGCCTCCCTGTCTTCAGATCCTCGCATCTTCCCGCTTCTCTCCATTCCTCCTCCTCAGGCAACAACTGTTCTGTTTTCTGTGAGAACAGTTTGGTTTGCATTTTCTAAAATCTTAGGTAGATTAAATCATACACTATGTACTCTTTATATGACTTCTTTCATTCAGCATACTTATTTTGAGATTCATCCAAGTTACAGAGGGTATCAATAGTGCATCCCTTGTGTGGATAAACCACAATGAACAAACTCACCTGTTGGTAGAAATTTGTTTTTTCCCCTCAGTTTTTGATCAATTACAAATAGAGCTACTGCATTCATATATGAATCTACTGATATAATCATATGGTTAAAAAAATGTTAATATGATAATTTACATTGATTTTTTAAAATGTTAAGCCCATTTGCATTCTCGGGATAAACCTTTCTTAATTGCTATGTATTACCCTCTTATTTATAGTCAGATTTGATTTTATTATTTTTTAAATTGCTTTTGGTCTATAATCTCCCTCCATCTTCCCTCTAATTTTTTTAAACTTTTTGTTTTGTATTAAAGTATAGCTGATTAACAATCAGGTAGACAGCAAACAGACTTAGCCTCACATATACAGTATTTGATTTTTCAAAATATTGTTTTGAATTTTTACATCTGTCATGAGAGAAATTACAGTTTTCTTTTAATTTCTTTGTCTAGTTTTGTTATCAGGATAATGGTGGCTATATAGAATGAGTTGGAAGGTGTTTTCTCCTCTTCAATTTTTTTTTGGAAGAATTTGTATGAATTTGATGGAATTCTTTCTTTAATAGAACTATTTTACATATATAAGTGGATTCATGCAGTACTTCTTTTGTGACTGGCTTATTTCACTTAGCTGGCATGCTGTGATTCATGGGGTTGCAAAGAGTCGGAGACGACTGAGTGGCTGAACTGAACTGAACTGAATGTCCTCCAGGTTCATACACATTGTTGCATATGGCAGGATTTCCTGAATAACATTCCATCGTGTGTAATACCACATTTTCTTTATCCATTTGTCCATCAGTGTACATGTAGTTTGTTGCCATACCTTGGCATTATGAGTAATATTGCAATGAACTTGGAAATGCAGTTATTTCTTTGAGATTTTCCTGAATATATTTCAATTCTCTTGAGTATATTTCAAGTTTGAATATATTTCAATATATTCTCTTGAATATATTTCAGTTTTAATTCTCTTGAATATATTCCCAGAGGATGGATTGCTGAATCATATGGTAGTTCAGTTTTTAATTTTTGCGAAACCTCCGTCCTACTGATGCGGTGGCTGCATCACTTTACAGTTTTACATTGCTACCAGCAATGTACAAATATCCCAGTTTCTCCACATCCTCACTAGTTGGCTTTCGTTTTTATGATAATAGCCATCCTGACAGGTGTGAAGTATTTCATTGTGGATTTGATTTATATACATTTCCATGTTGATCAGGGGCTTCCCAGGAGGCGGTAGTGATAAGAACCTGCCTTCCAATGCAGGAGACGTAAGAGACAATCTCTGGGTTGGGAAGGTCCCCTGGAGAAGGAAATGGCAGCCCACTCCAGTATTCTTGCCTGGAGAAATCCCATGGACAGAGGAGCCTGGTGGGCTACAGTCCATGGGGTTGCAAAGAGCTGGACACGACTGAGTGACTGTGCACTCACGCAACCGTGTTGATTAATGATATTGAGCATCTTTTCACATACCTTTTGCCCATTTGTATATCTTCTTTGAAAAAATATCTACTCAAGTCCTTTGCCCATTTTAAAATCAAATTTTTATTATTATTATTATTATTATTTTTGCTGTTAGTTAGCAGGAATTCCTTATATACTTTGGATATTAACCCCTTATCAAATACATGGTTTGGAAACATTTTCTCCCATTCTGTAAATTGCCTTTTCACTCTGTTGACCGCATGGAAAGCAATTGACTGTTTCCTTTACTGCACAGAAGCTTTTTAGTTTGATGTGGTCGCACTTGTCTCCTTTTGATTTGTTGCTTATGTTTTTAGTGTCATATCCAAGGTATCATTGCCTACACCAGTGTTATGAAGATTTTTCCCATTTTTCTTTAGGAGTTTTTTAAGTTTTAGGTTTTATGCTTTCAAGTCTTTAATCCATGTTAAGTTAATTTTCACCTATAGTGTAGGATAAGTGTTCAATTTCATTCTTTTACGTGTGAATATCCAGTTTTGTTGAAGAGACTATCTTTTTCCCATTGTATATTCTTGGCACCTTTGACTGCATATGCATTGGTTTATTTCTGGGCTCTCTATTCTGTTCCAATGGTCTGTTTTCATTCCTGTACCATACTGTTGTAATAGCTTTGTAATATATTGTATTCTGTATTAGATGTTTTAAAAGCAGAAATTGTGGTGCTTCCAGCTTTCTTAGGATTGCTTTGACTTTTTGAAGTCTTTTGCTGTACTGTGTGAATTTTAGGATTAGCTTTGGTAGTTTCTGTCTTTCAAAAAAAATGTTCTATTTCATCTAAGCTGTATATAATTTTGGCATGAAGTTGTTTATATACCCTTATAATATCTAGAATCTGTAGTGATGTCACCTTTTTCAGTCCTGATATTTGTAATTTGTGTCTTCCCTCTTTTTATCCTGACCAATCTGGCTAGAGGCTTATAATTTTTATTGACCTTTAATATCCCCTTTCAGTTTCAGTGATTTTCTCGATTATCTTTCTGACTTCAATTGTATTGAATTCCACTCTGATCTTTACTATTTGCTTTCTTCTGCTTATTTTGGGTTTATTTATTCTTTTTCTGGCTTCTTAAGGGAATGTTGAGATCACTTATTTGAGATATTTCTTCTCTTTTTAATAAAGGCATTTAGTGTTACAAATCCCTCCCACCCCATACAAATACTTCTTTAATGATAGCCTCCCAACTTTTTTATGTTCTTCTTTTTTTTTTTTCCAATTAGCTCAAATACTTTCTGTTTCCCCTCTGCCCTCTTCTTTTATCCATGGGTTATTTAGAAGTGTGTTGTTTTGTTTGCAAAAATGTGGGAGTTTTCCAGAAATCTTTTTGTTATTGGTTTTTGATCCATTTCTATTATACTTAGTTGGACTTGAATTCATTCGCATTTATTGAGGCATGGTCTGTCTTGGTTAATATTACATGTACACTTGAAGAGTGTGTATACAGCTGTTTGGTGAGGTATTCTATAAATATCAATAAGGTCATATTAGTGGATAGTTTTGTTCAGGTCTTCTAGCTCTTTACTGATTTTCTCTCCACTGTTCTATTGATTCTTAAGAAAGGGGTAGTGATATTTTCATTTTGGTTGTAGATTTGTTTATTTCTCGTGGCTGTTCAATGAGTTTTTGCTTCATGTATTTTGAATTACTTTCGTTGGGGACACAAACATTTTAAGATTGTTATGTACTCTTGATTTGACTTCTTAGTCATTATGAAATGACCTTTGCCCCTAGTGCTATTCTTTGCTCTAATATTTACTTTGTCTGATGTTAACATAGTCACTTGAGCTTCATTTTTATTCATCTTAGCCTGTCTGTTCAGTTTACCATAACAAAATAAGACAGCCTGGTTGGTGGCTCACACAACAGAAGTTTTTCAAGTTCTGGAGACTGGAAGTCCAAGATCAGGGTACCAACAGGTTTGGGCTGGTGAGACTACTTTCTCTGGAGTGTAGATGGCTGCCTTTCCACTGTGCTCTTGCGTGGGCTTTGCTCTGTGTGCTGAGGGCAGAAAGACAGAGAGGAGGATGACCTGTCTCTAGTGTCTCTTCCTCTTCTTGTAAATCCTATGGGATTAGGGCCCTACGCTGATGGCCTCATTTAGCATCAACCACCTCTTTCAAGGCCCTATTTCCAAGCATATTCACATTGAGAGTTGGTGTTTTCACATAGGAATTTGTGTGTGTGTGTGTTTTAGGGGGATACACAATTCATTTTGTAATAGCATGGTGTATCTTTTCTACCATTTATGTTTAACTATTTGTTTCTCTGTATGTAAAGTATATTTCTTTTTTTTTTAAGTACATTTCTTATAGAAAGAACATAGTTGGATTTTATTTTTTTACCCAACCCTGACAATCTCAATTGACTTCCCTGGTGGCTCAGACGGCAAAGCATCTGTCTACAGTGCGGGAGACCTGGGTTCAATCCCTGGGTTAGGAAGTTCCCTGGAGAAGGAAAAGGCAACCCACTCCAGTACTCTTGTTTAGAAAATCCCATGGACGGAGGAGCCTGGTATCCATGGGGTCGCAAAGAGTCAGACACTATCTAAATAATATTTAATATGATTATTGATATGCTAAGGTTTACATTTACCACCTTGCTATCTGTTTTATTTATTCCCCCATCATTTTTTTAATTTTTCCTATTTTTTCACCTCTTTTGGGATTGACTAAATTCTTTTATGATTCTATTTTATACCCTTCTGTTGTATATAAGCTATGACTTATTTAAAATTATATAAATGTGTATATATGTATGTATACATGGGCTTCCCTGGTGGCTCAGATGGTAAAGAATCTGCCTGCAGTGTGGGAGACCTGGGTTCGATCCCTGGGTTGAGAAGATCCCCTGGAGAAGGGCATGGCAACCCACTCCAGTGTTCTTGCCTAGGAAATTCCCATGGGTAGAGGAGCCTAGTGAGCTACAGTCCATGGGGTTGCCAAGAGTCAGACATGACTGAGCGACTAAGCACATACGTATACACACACACACACACACACACACACACACACACACACACACACACCCCAGTCTACCTTCAATAGATGTATGTAACTCCCCATATAATATTTTTCTAAATTTCATTTTGGATAGTTTGTATAGCTGAGTTTTCAGGTTCACTAATCTTTACTTCTGAAATGTTTATTCTGCCATTAATCCTACTCATGTAATTTTTCACCTCAAACATATTTTTGCATTTCTAGAAGTTTGACTGGTATCTTTTTAATATCTTCCATGTCTTAACTTTTAAAGCATATAATATGCAGCTATAACAGCTGTTTTAATATCCTTGTCTGTTAATTCTAACAGCTGCCTCAGTTTTGGTTTTATTTCAATTGACAATTTTTCCTCATGTTATATTTTCCTGCTATATTACTTTTCTCATAATGTTTTTACTGTATACATATTTTGGCATATTGGGTATTTTTCCCAGTTGAGTGTTTTTTTAAAAAATTATTATTCCTATAAATCTTCTTAAGCTTTGTTTGGGGATGCAGTTGAGTTACTTGAAAATAGTTTGATTCTTTCAGGTCATACGTTTAAGATTTGTTAGGCAGGCCCTCAGCAATACTGAGGTTAGGACTAACTTTCAGTTCAGTTCAGTCACTCAGTTGTGTCCAACTTTTTGTGACTCCATGGATTGCAGCACGCCAGGCCTCTCTGTCCGTCACCAACTCCCAGAGCTTGCTCAAACTCATGTCCATTGAGTCAGTGATTCCATCCAGCCATCTCATCCTCTGTCATCCCCTTCTCCTCCTGCCTTCAATCTTTCCAGACATCAGGGTATTTTCCAATGAGTCCATTCTTCACATCAGGTGGCCAAAGTATTGGACCTTCAGCATCACCATCAGTCCTTCCAATGAATATTCAGGACTGATTTCCTTTAGGATTAACTGGTTTAATCTCCTTGCAGTCCAATGGACTCTCAAGAGTCTTCTCCAACACCGCAGTTCAAAGGCATCAACTCTTTGGCGCTCAGCTTTCTTTATGGTCCAACTCTTGCATCCATACATGACTACTGGAAAAACCATAGCTTTGACTAGACAGATCTTTGTTGGCAAAGTAATGTCTGCTTTTTAATATGCTGTGTAGGTTTGTCAAAGCTTTACTTCCAAGGAGGAAGTGGACTAACTTTACTGCTCTATTAAGGCAAGGCTTTTCTGAGCTCTCAAGGACCTGTGAAATATAAAATTTTCCACTCTGGCTTATGGGAAAAGGCATCATGCCCCACCATATGTGAGCACTTGATTTGTGCTCTCTGATCCTCTGGATCTTTCTTTCCCTGGTCTTGCATTGTTTCCTCATGGTATATGAACCACTGGTCTGATGAACACTTGAAAGGAAACATTTATAGATCTTGTCACCATATTTTTGCAGGAACCTAAAGGGGATACTTTAGATGAGCTAATTAAAAGCGTTCTTCTCAATTGGGGCTTGGCAGTCTTGTTTACTACCTTTCTTGGGTACAAACCATCACTATCAACTTTCAGGATGGGATCAGGATGCATTGGCAAGTCCTGCAAGAACTTTGAATAACCAGGTAGAAAAGTCAGTGGCCCTTTCTTCCTCAGAAGTATCACTTCTGTTTAGGGTGGTGATTTTTCTTTTCTCATTGTTTTGGTCTGTATTTTCTCATTCTTCTAAAATGGTTATATTTAACTTATGTTTAGGGGATATTTCATAATAATCAGAACAAAATTTCACCCCTCCCCAAATCATCATTTATATTACGTATTCCATGTTTCTGGCTGGCTGCCTCTGGGTCGCTAGACGGCATGGCCAAGATGTCATCAGCTGGCCCCCCAGGGGCTTGCGCTTTCGCGAGCAGCTGGGGCCCAGGAACCAGCTCATCCTCCTTGCTCTGTGGCGTGGTCACATCCCTCTCTTCTCGAGCTGCTCTTACACCTCGTGTCTTCCCTTCCTCTCCAGATCCCTGCACAGCACCCAACCCCAGTCCTTTGGAACAAGCCATTCTGATGCTCAGGCTTGTTTCTTGTGTCTCAGCTCATCTCCAGATTTTCTTCTCAGAATCACACAGACTTACCCCTTCAGAGGGTTTTTTTCCTTCCTGTTATCTGTACTGCCTGTCCCTACTTTATGCTGCGCTTCACCCATATTTGTGTCATTTTAATTAGTCCTGTAAGCCTTGGTTTGAACCACCCCCATCCTTCTCATTGATGGCTGTGCCAGCTGCTTCCTCTACTTGTCTCGGGCTCGATTACTTTCCCCTCCAGCCTCTTCTCTTTTGTGTCTGGAGTCTATTATTAGTGAATGTGTTATCCTCATTTTCTTTTCTGTTGCTTTTTTTTTGTCTTCTGTGGATGTCTTGAGATGCTCTTGCTCCTTATTTGCTATGCTTACTGACATCAGGCGAAGAAAGAAATCTGAGACAAGACAACCTGCTCTTTCCTCTATCCAGGCAAACTTCTGCTGGCATCTCTCCTTCATTTCCAATTACTTCACTTACTCTGATTTTGTCTTTTTCACATCCAATTCGTAATCCATATTTTCCTGTCTTTCTTGCTATCCTAGAACTGCTAGAATATACCCTGACATGTAGTACACATTCACTAAATATTTGTTGAGTGAAAGCAAACAAATGAATCAGTTTTGATTACTACCACCTGAGTTGTTGATATTTGATCTTCTTTTAGTTCCTGGTAATGGATCCAGTTGGTTCATCATTGTTTATTCCAAATATTATTCTATCATTTGCCTTATTTCAGGCCCCATACAAGCCTTGCATTTTTCATTCTCTACAGAAAATTCTCTTTCATCTATGGCTTTTGCATCTAGAATGATATTCCTTACCATGCGTGTTGAGGTATTTTTTTTTAATTTGAGGGAAGCGAGGGCTTTTCTGCACAGAGAAATAGATATTTGAATATTGGAATAATATTTAATTAATTTAAGCTACAAATTTAAAACTATAATATTCTTAGGCCTTTAAGATCACTTTGCAATTCTGATTTTACTTATAAACTGAGTAATTTTTATAAAATTTAAAACCATCTTTCCATTTATTTCATTCAATT
Organism: Ovis canadensis; assembly: GCF_042477335.2. Taxonomy (NCBI): domain Eukaryota; kingdom Metazoa; phylum Chordata; class Mammalia; order Artiodactyla; family Bovidae; genus Ovis; species Ovis canadensis. Next base: position 157,927,624 of record NC_091247.1, on the reverse strand, counting down.
TTAGCAGATTAAAATCCCCTATACAATTAGTCATATTAATAAACCCTCAATTAAATTCCCCTAAGGTTTTAACAGTATGCACAATTTAATATATCCCAAGCAACTCAGATGCCTGATAAGGCTGATGTAAACCTCAACAAAGCACAAGTACTTGTAAATCTAAAAATTGGCCCTTAAAAACATAATGAGTCAAAACATTCAAAGACTGTAAACATCAAATTATCAGAACTTTGCAACTTAAGATAATGAGAATAAAATTAAGTATAAATTCAAATTGAAATCATGAAGCTAAATTTTTTATATTCTCTAATATGTCAGATTTTCTTAAACATTACTAATACTTTAAACACACAAATTATAAATTCTATTTCTAAACCTATTAATAAATAGTATTAATTTTATAGATCTAATTTACTTCATGATCTATATTTAATTCTAAGCCTCCTATAGTTGTAAGATCATTTCCCAATGAAGAGGAGTGTTTTTTTTTTTTTTTTTTAATCTCAAGTACACTGAGGCTAATGGGTTAATAGACTTGAGGCTGTGATATAGTTACTTATTTATCAAATGTTCAAGACCAGGACATGGGCCATAGGGTTACAAACTTCTAGAAGGATTCTGCTCAAACTACAGTCAGATATACTTACTAAGTATTGTTTTATCTCCTGTCCTTTTTCTGGGATTGATTTGGCATACAGTGTCCCATGGCCACTTTAACTCCAAATTACATCTTTACCTGTATCTTTCATAACATCTTTAAACTTATATGGTTTTTGATAGACTCAATTAGGTATTTCTGTTTAGTTTGCCACAAATTGCTTTTATCCTTTGGTTAGATTCAATTTCTTTCAAATTTTTATTAATTGACTCTTTTGGTTGTAAATTCCAATTCAAACTGAAAGTAGCAAAAGTAGCAAAAAAAAAAAAAAAAAAGTAATCTACTAGCTCACACAACTGGAAACTCCCAAGCAGTGGCAGGTTCAGGCATGACTGAATCAAAGGGTGCAAACAATCAAATAGTATCAACAGGAATCTTTGTTTCTGTGTCTCTCTCCCTGGACAAGGAGAGAAGGATTCTTGTCTAGATTTGGGCTTGCTAATATCGTTCCACATGGTAACACAGGACTCCAGGAAAGCTCCAGGCTTATGAGGTATTGGCAGTCAGAAATCCCAAAAGGAGAGACTCTAACTCTCGGCATCCTTATCAGTCCCTCCAGAAAACCCTGATTGGTGATGCTTAGGTCATGTGTCTTCTTCTGGACCAATCAATGTGGCGCAAGGAGTTTTTTTTTCTTTTTCAGTCGCTAAGTTGTGTTCAACTCTTTTGTGACCCCATGGACTATAGCCGGCTGGGCTCCTCTATCCATGGGATTTCCCAGGCAAGAATACTGGAGTGGGTTGCCATTTTCTTCTCCAGGGATGGAACATGCATCTCCTGATTAGCAGGTGGATTCTTCATCACAGATCCACGAGGGAATGGGATATTCTTATTAAATACCCTGGCTCACAACCCGTCCCTGTGGTGTAGTTACCAGGGCCCCTTGATTGACAGACTCAAGAGAATCCTATGGGATTGGAGAGGGGCAGTTCTCTGCAGGAAAGGATGCCAGACAAACCCAAAAAGTGGCAGATGCCCATTACAGCACAGAATATATTCAGATAATTTTATGAGATTCATGTATATCAAGTCTTTGGCTGTTCCTGCTGCATGCTATAAACCTTATCTGTCCCAAATGGAAAAGCACTTGGCAGTTGATTAACTCAATCCTTTCTCCCCTGGCATAGCACTATTTCATTTTTGCATTGCTCGGTTACAAATCTGTCTTCTGCCTTTCCTGGAACTGCTAACACATTACAGTCTGTATCCAAGTCATACAAGGTCTCCTATATTTGTTTTGAATGTGGAATCATCACCATGTTTTTCTAGAACTCTTTTTTCCTATAGATATATATTCTCTGGGATAAATTGTTTCACAGTTGAGCCAAATTCCAGAGGATCCACTGAATTACTACTGAAGAGATATCCCTTTAGAATCATCCCTGTTCATGTAATAAGTTGGATCCAGTGCATAATCATACCATTAGGTGCTTTTAAAATGAATGCTTATGGTGAGTTTTCTCCTCAAATACTCATTCCTGCTTTTACCTTTTCCTGTCAGAAGATGGTGGGCTGCTTCTAGTTTCCTGCCCTCTTGGAGTGATGATAATGACGACAGTTACATTAGTAAAGTGCCTACTGTTTACTGAGTAAGCCAGTGTTGGCATTGTATTAGATATTTATGTATGATATCTCTTTTAATACAAACAACATGCTAGAAGGCAAATATCCAATCTCCATTTTATATGGAGACAAGCAAAGTCAAGTCCACACGGCCCATATGTGGAATATCTAAGCTTTGAAATAAGGTCAACCAAATCCCCAGGGTCATGCTCTTTACCCCTGTGGTTAGACATGTGAAACCACCACCTCTATTTCCCTTGCCTTTCCTCCTTCTCTGTCTTTCTGACTTTGCTGTCTTTCTTCCAGCCTGCTCCAGTTTCTCAATCCCCACTTCCTCCTCCAGGTAACATTTGCCTTCACCATGATGGCACTCAATAGACAGTTGTTGATTAAATAGTTGTGTTTACTGAACAGTCTCACCTCCCACAGTAATGGTCATTTGAGCCCTTCAGCATTCTCTGAAATTTACAGTTATTTTTCCCAACTTCAAGTATAAGTAAATTAAACATAGAAAATGAAAGAATAAACAGACATCTGGGGTCAGCTCTGTGGAGAAGATGTGATTGAGGCCATAGAATAGGTCATGCCCAAACAGACTTTTCGAAAGCCCAGAAAAGCAACTACAGTTGTGACCCTTGAACAACCCCGAGGTTGTGGGCACCAGTCCTCAGCATAGTGGAAAATCTGTGTATAACTGTGTAGGTCCTCCATGTCTGCGGTTCTCCATCCCTGGATTTTGCCAACCTTCAGCTGTGTAGTACTATAGTATGTGGGGACATACATTTTTCATGGATAAAATTCCCATGTAAATGGACCTGCACAATTCAAACCTGTGTTATTCAAGGGTCAAGAGTATCTGGTCTGTCTCATTGAGAATCAATGCCCATGTCCTCTTCATGGCCTAATCCTCTTCCTTTCTGGTGTGGCCTGAGTGCCTGGGGCTGCTTCTCTAGGCCAAATGAGGCTCTTGCTGTTGTCTCCACCTGGAAGTCTCTTCCCCCAGAAATCCATATAGGTATCTCCCCTGGACCTCATTTTCGGTCTTTGCTCAAACACATCCTCCTTAGTTAAGACTTCCCAAGTTACCACATTCAAAATCATATCCCGGCCCTTCTTCTAGCATCATTTTCTCCCTTTCCTATTTTACTCTTCTCCACAAAATTTACCACTTGTTAAATTATTTTTGATTTTCCAGCTCCGTCCATGAGAAGGTATATTCCGACAAGGGAGAGAATTTTGCCTGTCTTGTTGACTGCTTACTCCCAGCCCTGGAACAGTGACTAGGAGACGGGAGGCATCGTGGGGTCAATGAATAAAGGAATATCTCATTCATTTATTTATTTGGGGGATGTTGGTATTGACAAAGGATGAGCCTTTCCCACCCCTCCTGTGTGTGAACACCTCAAGGAGGAAGGGCGCTGAAGGCCCAATGGCAAATATGAAAATAACATTGCAGTCAGGCATAGTATAAACAAATAGTAGAGAATAGCTTCTGTGGTGGTTATGCCACTGGAAAAGCTCAGTTAGAGACAAAGAAAGGTCTTTAAGCCAGGTTCAGTCAGGGAAAAAATTCAGTCAGGCTTTTCCTCTGCTCCCTCTATTGCCTCCTGTTTTCCTGAGAAAAAAGAGGGCAGGCCTGCTCCTCTTATCCTGGGACTCTGCATGGCAGCCTACAAAATAGTTTAATACCTAACACTATACTCCCTCTTGATTTATATGCAGTTTACTTGCATATTTTGAAGTAAGTTATCATAATACACAAGTACTGACTTTGGAATACAATTGTTTAAGTTGCTTGCCAGAGTTTTGGCTCTGCAGCACAGGGGCTGACACTGCCCTCCCCCGATGCTCCACCATGTGCTGCCTGGCACAGGATGTTTTCAACTCACTGGTTTACTTGAAATTTACATAAAATCCTCACTGGGAAGCGTCTGTTAAAATCTTAGGAGAAGGCTTGAGTAAACGGAAGGACCATCACCATCAACAAAAATTAGAAAGTAAGAGGGGCCTTGGAAAAGCCACGCTGAGCTCTCTACAAACATGTCCTTGGCCTGGATGAAAGCACAATATAAGGCCCATAGTGCCACCAAGATAGGAGGAGAAAGGAGGCCGGGAAACACGTGATGTTGACTTTGTGTACTAGAATTCCTGGAAGGGAGATTCTTAGTTCAGTTCAGTCGCTCAGTCATGTCCGACTCTTTGTGAGCCCATGGACTGCAGCATGCCAGGCTTCCCTGTCCATCACCAGTTCCCTGAGTGTGCTCAAACTCATGTCCATCGAGCTGGCAATGCCATCCAACCATCTCATCTTCTGTTGTCCCCTTCTCCTCCTGCCTTCAATCTTTCCCAGAATCAGGATCTTTTCTAATGAGTCAGTTCTTGGCATCAGGTGGTCAAAGTATTGGAGTTTCAGCTTCAGCATCAGTCCTTCCAATGAATATTCAAGACTGGTTCCAGGAAGCAACAGTTAGAACTGGACATGGAACAACAGACTGGTTCCAAATAGGAAAAGGAGTACGTCAAGGCTGTATATTGTCACCCTGCTTATTTAACTTCTATGCAGAGTACGTTATGAGAAACACTGGGCTGGAAGAAACACAAGCTAGAATCAAGATTGCTGGGAGAAATATCAATAACCTCAGATATGCAGATGACACCACCCTTACAGCAGAAAGTGAACAGGAACTAAAAGCCTCTTGATGAAAGTGAAAGAGGAGAGTGAAAAAGTTGGCTTAAAGCTCAACATTCAGAAAACGAAGATCATGGCATCTGGTCCCATCACTCCATGACAAATAGATGGAGAAATAGTGGAAACAGTGTCAGACTTTTTTTTTTTTTGGCTCCAAAATCACTGCAGATGGTGACTGCAGCCATGAAATTAAAAGACGCTTACTCCTTGGAAGAAAAGTTGTGACCAACCTAGATAGCATATTCAAAAGCAGAGACATTACTTTGCTGACTAAGGTCCGTCTAGTCAAGGCTATGGTTTTTCCAGTAGTCATGTATGGATGTGAGAGTTGGGCTGTGAAGAAGGCTGAGCGCCGAAGAATTGATGCTTTTGCACATTGGTGTTGGAGAAGACTCTTGAGAGTGCCTTGGACTGCAAGGAGATCCAACCAGTCCATTCTGAAGGAGATCAGCCCTGGGATTTATTTGGAAGAAATGATGCTAAAGCTGAAACTCCAGTACTTTGGCCACCTCATGCGAAGAGTTGACTCATTGGAAAAGACTTTGATGCTGGGAGGGATTGGGGGTAGGAGGAAAAGGGGACAACCGAGGATGAGATGGCTGGATGGCATCACTGACTCGTTGGGCGCGAGTCTGAGTGAACTCCGGGAGTTGGTGATGGACAGGGAGGCCTGGCGTGCTGCGATTCATGGGGTCGCAAAGAGTCGGGCATGACTGAGCGACTGAACTGAACTGAACTGATTTCCTTTAGGATTGATTGGTTTGATTTCTTTGCAGTCCAAGGGACTCTCAAGAGTCTTCTTCAACACTACAGTTCAAAAACATTAATTCTTCGGTGCTTAGCTTTCTTTATAGTCCAACTCTCACATCCATACATGACTACTGGAAAAACCATAGCTTTGGCTATAGTTGGACTATAACTTTGGCTTTGGCTTTATTGGCAAAGTAATGTCTCTGCTTTTTAATATGCTGTCTAGGTTGGTCATAGCTTTTCTTCCAAGGAGCAAGCATCTTTTAATTTCATGGCTGCAGTCACCATCTGAAGTGATTTGGAGCCCAAGAAAATAAAGTCTGTCACTGTTTCCATTGTTTCCTAATCTATTTGCCATGAAGTAATGGGACCAGATTCTGCTCATGGGCAAAGCTGAAGGTCAAGGTGAACAGTGCTCAAGGCTCAACTGGGTATTGTCAGTTGATTCAATGTATCAGCATTTTTAAAAAGATTCTCTTCATTCCAATAACCTATTTTATGTGAATTTTGCTATAATGTAGAAAAATAACTAATGCATCCTTCAACATATTTGGAAAACATTGATACCTACTTTTAAAAATATTTTCTCATGAGAAAATTCATTTTAACTTAACTCCCACCCCCAAACACACATACACACACCTTTTTGGGGGTAAGTTGACAAATAGATGTTTAGGGCTTAGAGTCTAGGCTCAGCCTTTGAATGGCAGTCACAGACATAACCAGGAGTTGGCAAACTGTGGCTCCATGTCAGATCTGATTACCGTCTGTTTTCATAAATAACATTTTTTAAAACATAGCCACACCTGTTCATTTACCTATTGTGCTGTGCTGTGCTTGGTCGCTCAGTCGTGTCTGAGTCTTTGTGACCCCAAGGACTCTAGCCTGCCAGGCTCGTCTGTCCATGGGGACTCTCCAGGCCAGAATACTGGAGTGGGTTGCCATGTCCTTCTCCAGGGGATCTTCCCAACCCAGGGATAAAACCCAGATCTTCGTACTGCAGGCGGATTCTTTACCGTCTGAGCCACCAGGGAAGCCTAAGACTACTGGAGTGGGTGGCTTATCACTTCTCCAGAGATCGTCTCAAACCTGCATCATCCCAGGGTCCTGCATTGCAGGTGGATTCTTTCCCAGCGGAGCTAGCCGGGAAGCCCTCATTTGCTATTGTCTACTGTCTATGCCCGCTTTCTTTGTGATGGCAGAGTTGAGCAGTAAAGGGAGAGATTGTATAGCTTGCCAAGCTTAAGATATTTGGTTTCTAGCTTTTTACCAAAAGAAAAAAATGTTTGTGAGCTCTTAATCTAGCAGATGCAAATTTCTGATATAAAGTCTGTATTTAAGTTGACTCTTAAATTAGCCCGTTATTCTAGGATGGGCTGATTAATAGTGTACATAATAAATTGCTGTTCAAAGATGGCGATTTGGTTTTATGACTGTAATTCTCTTATTTAGTTATTTCATTTTTTGGCTGTGCTGGGTCTTCTTCGCTGCACTAGAGCTTTCTCTAGTTGCAATGAGCAGGGGCTATTCTTTGTTGTGGTGCATGGGCTTCTTACTGCGGCTGTTTCTCTTCTTGCAGAGCACAGGATCTAGGCGTGTGGGCTTCAGTAATTCTGGCTTGTGGGCTCTAGAGTGCTGGCTCAGATTTGTGGCCGCATGGGCTTAGTTGCTCCACAGTATGTGGGATCTTCCTGGACCAGGTAATAATCCGGTGTCCTTTGCATTGCGAGGCAGATTCTTAACCAATGGCCCACAAGGGAAGCCCCTGTGACTCTAATTCTGATCGTTACCATTTCCCCAAGCCATGTTAACTTCTCTTAGATGAAAATGTTTATTCTGCAAAATAGAATTATGAAGCAGTTTAGCCAGTACAGTGTGCGAGCCAATGGTAAGACACCACCTACAATGAAACCCAGTGAAAGCGAGAAGGCTAATAAAATTGGGGGAGGGGTTAGAACTGACTGTCTCCTTAGTGTATATATTTCACAGCTGTGGTGCTAAGAAACCGATTGCTTGGAATGCCATGGGAAGGCTAAGCCAAACAAAATTGAGAGCATGAGGAAATTTTTCTAGTGAAAAATATTTTTCCTTACAAATTTGAAATATTTTCCCTTTTATGCTACATTCTCTCCCCGCCCCCCACTTTGAAATAGCATGGCTTCATCCTCTGCTGAATATGTCTTCCCACTTTTGATTTCTGCAACATATGAAAATTAATTCCTTTGCCTGAGTCACACAAACAGTCCAACAGGTTTAGAGTGAATGCTAAAAGAAGCTGAGGTGGACTGATTTTTCCACAAGATGAAAATGGTAAAGCAGCCAAACTGAAATTTAAAAAAAATCTGGGGGGGTATTTTCCTTGTAATTAAAGGTGAAGACACCAGTGAGCAATGAGGTTCTAAGGCAATACTAAAGTTCTTGGTCCATGGATTGTACTTTTTTCCTCCCCATTGGGATCTGGGACAGGGTGAGATGCATGTTTGGTTATTTAGTTATTCTGTGGCCTGGAAGAAGCCAATTCTACTTTGGGGACTGGCGTGACAGTCACCACGACTGTCAACAAGAGTAGCAATTGCTATTGATGGGGCTCTTGAGAGGACAGAAGGGAACTGAACTTCAGTTCTGTGAGCTGCTGAGAAGCTCATGTCAGTGGAAGATGTTACTGTTTGCCTGTGTCAGCAAAACCTCACAAGAACCTCCACCACAAGGGGCTGGAGATGGGGAGACAAGGAAGTGAAAGGAAAATCAAGCATTTTGCTGCTATTTAAGAGACACCCTAGGAACAAGCCTTGCAGGGTATAAAGTTGAAACTAAATGAGGCTTTCAGTTTTCTGTGGGTTTTAGTGATTCAAATTAGCCTGAGGGCTCCCCTTTTGTCCCTCCCCACGAAGCAGCGGTTACACCGGAGCTGGCAGGAGATGAAATGGCTCTGTGCACACAGAACCTGCCTGGGCACTAGCCAGGGTCTCCCCACAAATCGCAATGCCTGAGCCACTTCCAGTTTTTCTTTTTTAATATTCCTGGGAGTTTAAAAAGTGAAAAGCCAAAATATAATTACATTGTGGTGCATTTTAAACATTGATATTTTAAAAATTAGTAAATTTAACGTGTGAAAAAAGACGTAACATAATGATCTTGCTTTTCCAAAGATTACGCCATTTATAAGCAGCATTTTTCTGTAGGGTACGCTGTAGAGAGTGGGGCCCAAGTTTAAGGTTGTCTGATGGACAATTCCTTCCAGTCACAGAGTGAAGGTTACTGCATCTGTATGCTTATTTGGGAACGATGTCAAAAGTCCGTATTTGAGACTTTTTAAACTGGAAGTCTGGGCTAAAATGTCCTCCCTCCCTCAGCTGCTCAGCCCCCAACCCCACCTGTGACCCGACTATTAGCAAGTAATGACGACTGTGTGCAGAAGTGGGGAGGAGAACAACAGGGATTTTGGAGAGGTCCGTTTGTGCTTTCCACAAATATTTTTCAAGAGCCTACTATGACCAGAGGTAACTACACAACTCTGTGATCAAGCTTATATCCAGGATTTGAATCTTGGGAGTTTCATTGCCTACTGTTTTATCAAACTTCTCTAAGCCTCAGTTTTCTCATCAGTTACCTCATTTGTGAAGTGCCTTGTTGGTTGTGAGGATTCAATGACTTACACACATAAAGTTATCAGGACAAGTGAACAAGTGGTACAAAAGCTGTTGCCCTCAGGGAGCTTCAACTCCAGTTCCTTATTGCACATCATTCTCCCTTCTCTTTCTACAAGCTGATCTATCTGAAATACCTGCCTTACAATATCTAAAGATATTTGCTAAAACACAGGTAAAGGTTACTCCACTGATGGGGAGAGGGTTAGAAAAAAGCATCAGCAATATCAAGGAAAATTCAAATTCATTATTAATCAACCACTCTGTAACAAAGAGTGTTAGGCACAGTCTAGGGTCTGCCGATATTGTAGTGAACAAACCAGAGGTGGCTCCACACTCATGAGTAGGAAAGAGATATATAAATTTCTTTGCATAATGTAAAATTTTTTGTAGACATATGAAGAATTCCCAGATGGCTCAGTGGTAAAAGAATCCACCTGCCAATGTAGGAGATGCAGGAAACACCAGTTTGATTCCTGGGTAGGGAAGATCCCCTGGAGGAGGAAATGGCAACCCACTCCAGTGTTCTTGCCTGGGAAATTCCATGGACAGAGGAGCCTGGTGGGCTACTGTCCATAGGGTTGCAAAGAGTCAGACATGATTGAGCAACTGAGCACGCATGCACATAAAGCACATACAGAAAGTGCATAAATAGCATGTATAGCTGTTTTCACAAAACGACCACACACATATATAGGTCATACGCAGATCAAGAATCTTCTTAGCACCTCTAGATAACACCCTGTGCCCCCTTCCACTCAAAACCCCCACCCCCACCCCAGGGTTAATACTCTGACTTCAAAACCCACAAATTACCTTTTTATAAAGTTTAACAAGAGGCAAAAGTAATCATAACATGTATTCTTTAGTGACTGGATTTTTCTACTCAATGTTATGTTTGTGAGAGTCATCCTCTTTGTGTGTGAGCTATAGCTTATTTATTCTCATTCTTGCATATTATTCTACTGCATGAATGAATATGCCATGGTTTTCATATCCACTCCCTGGTGGCTCAGAGGTTAAAGCATCTGGCTGGAATGCTGGAGACCCAGGTTTGATCCCTGGGTCGGGAAGATCCCCTGGAGAAGGAAATGGCAACCCACTCCAGTACTCTTGCCTGGAGAATCTCATGGAGGGAGGAGCCTGGTAGGCTATAGTCCATGGGGTTGCAAAGAGTCGGACATGACTGAGCGACTTCACTCACTTCATTGCTGATGACATTTGGGGTGTTTCCAGTTTGGGAATACCACAATAATACTGCAGTTGACATTCTTTTACACACTGTTTGTTCAATATATGCATGCATTTCTGTTGGATATATACTTAGGAACGTAATTGTTGTGGGTAAGCTATGACTATATTCAGTTTTAATTGATATTATTAATTATTTTTCCAAAATAGTCAATTTACATTCTGGTTTGCAGAGTATGAAAGTTCTAGTTGCTCCAAATTGTCTGTCTTTTCCATTTTAGCCATTTTGGAAGGTATATTGTGGTGTCTGCATTATAATGGTAATCTGCATTTTCCCAATGACTAATGAAACCAAATGTCTTTTCCCACGTTTATTTTCTGTTTGGATGTCTTCTCTCGTGAATTATCTTTTGTGACATTTGTCCATTTTCTTATTGAGTTCTCTCCCTTTTCATTATTGATTTGAAGAACTGCTTTATATATTCCAGAGAAGAGTCCTTTGTCAGAGTCAGAGATAAGTATTGAAACTCCAGTCTGTGGTTTATCTTTTTCACTTTCTTAATGGTTTTGAATAACAGATGTCCTTAATTTTAATGTAGTACAATTGATCGATATTTTTGCCCGTATGGTTATTGCTTTCTGTGTCTTAAGAAATCTTTGCCTGAGGCAGTTCTTGTGGCAGCAGCTAATGCAAGGCTGGAAAATTATTATGCACTGTGTTGCCTGGACCAGCAAACACTACAGTCAGGCTAGTAAAGGGGACCCCAAGAAACCAAAAGATGAGATGTGAGATGTCTGCTCATGCCGTCTTTGTGGAGAAAAATCTGAAGATCTTGTGTACTTTGCATTTTCCAAGTACTCTGAGGTGCAATACGTTGTGTGGGAAAGAGAAATACAAATTTGGTGAAATGGCAAAGTGCACTTTGAGCAAGAAATAGAGAATTGAAGATGAGTTAAGAGAGGTGATAAAAAAAAGATCACAATATTCCAAATACCCTCCATAACCCATCTGGCTTCTTTCTCTTCTACTTAGACCTCTGCCCAAGCTCAAATCCACAAACCCAGGCATTTCCATTGGAGATGAGGACAAAAAGCTGGTGACATATTATGGCATGCAGAATTAGTAAAATGCCCACACAAAGATATTTTGTGCCAATTCCTGGAAAAGGAATTAATTTTCATTCTTATGAAAGGGCTGAGACTTCACTCCCTCGGGTGATCGTGTTCTGTGACAGCATGCCTGCAAGCTCAGCCACTTCAGTTATGTCCAACTGTTTGGGACCCCATGGACTGTATTCCGCCAAGCTCCTCTGTCCACGGGATTTCCCAGGCAAGAACACTAGAATGGGTTGCTGTGCCCTTCTCCAAGGAATCTTCCCAATCCAGGGATCAAGCCTCAGTCTCCTGCATTACAGGCAGATTCTTTACCACTGAGCCACAGGGGAAATCCATTCTATGGCAGAGTTGGCCTTAAAATAGACTATCTGGGTGGGTTGATCTAATCAATGAAAACTTTCTAAGCAGGGAGTTTTCTCCAGTTGGCAGAAGGATAAGTCAGAGAGAGAGAAAGAATGAAGGGAATATGACTTGAAGATGGAGGCCATGTGAAAGGCATTTAAGCAATCTTAAAGAATTGAGACAGACCCTTGGCCAACTGCCATCGAGAAAACAGTGCAAATTTCTGAGTAATTCTGAAACAAAAAGACACTTTTATTGCCTTCATTCTATCAACTTAGAGATTCATGTGAGAGGGCCATTAAAATGTTTCCGGAATTTAAAATTTTTGTAATTTATTTGCAAGGTAGTGTTATCCATTAGAAACCCTGAGTTATCAACTGTGTATACCTATAGCCTGTAAAAAGAACAAAACAAAGTGGGCAACCTCTGTGGTTCAAGCTTGGTATTTTTTTTTTTTTAGTTTTTTTATTTTTTAAATTTTAGAATCTTTAATTCTTACATGCGTTCCCAAACATGAACCCCTCTCCCACCTCCCTCCCCATAACATCTCTCTGGGTCATCCCCATGCACCAGCCCCAAGCATGCTGCATCCTGCGTCAGACATAGAGTGGCGATTCAATTCACATGATAGTATACATGTTAGAATGTCATTCTCCCAAATCATCCCACCCTCTCCCTCTCCCTCTGAATCCAAAGGTCCGTTATACACATCTGTGTCTCTTTCCCTGTCTTGCATACAGGGTCGTCATTGCCATCTTCCTAAATTCCATATATATGTGTTAGTATACTGTATTGGTGTTTTTCTTTCTGGCTTACTTCACTCTGTATAATTGGCTCCAGTTTCATCCATCTCATCAGAACTGATTCAAATGAATTCTTTTTTACGGCTGAGTAATACTCCATTGTGTATATGTACCACAGCTTTCTTATCCATTCATCTGCTGATGGACATCTAGGTTGTTTCCATGTCCTGGCTATTATAAACAGTGCTGCGATGAACATTGGGGTACATGTGTCTCTTTCAATTCTGGTTTCCTTGGTGTGTATGCCCAGCAGTGGGATTGCTGGGTCATAAGGTAGTTCTATTTGCAATTTTTTAAGGAATCTCCACACTGTTCTCCATAGTGGCTGTACTAGTTTGCATTCCCACCAACAGTGTAGGAGGGTTCCCTTTTCTCCACACCCTCTCCAGCATGTATTGCTTGCAGATTTTTGGATCACAGCCATTCTGACTGGTGTGAAGTGGTACCTCATTGTGGTTTTGATTTGCATTTCTCTAATAATGAGTGATGTTGAGCATCTTTTCATGTGTTTGTTAGCCATCTGTATGTCTTCTTTGGAGAAATGTCTATTTAGTTCTTTGGCCCATTTTTTGATTGGGTCGTTTATTTTTCTGGAATTGAGCTTCATAAGTTGCTTGTATATTTTTGAGATTAGTTGTTTGTCAGTTGCTTCATTTGCTATTATTTTCTCCCATTCAGAAGGCTGTCTTTTCACCTTGCTTATATTTTCCTTTGTTGTGCAGAAGCTTTTAATTTTAATTAGATCCCATTTGTTTATTTTTGCTTTTATTTCCAGAATTCTGGGAGGTGGATCATAGAGGATCCTGCTGTGATTTATGTCTGAGAGTGTTTTGCCTATGTTCTCCTCTAGGAGTTTTATAGTTTCTGATCTTACATTTAGATCTTTAATCCATTTTGAGTTTATTTTTGTGTGCGGTGTTAGGAAGTGATCTAGTTTCATTCTTTTACAAGTGGTTGACCAGTTTTCCCAGCACCACTTGTTAAATGCCTCTCTAGGTGGCTTGCACGTTCTTAGTTTCTGACCAGGGATCAAATCAGGCCCCATGCAGGGTAAGCACAGAGTCCTAACCACTGGGGAATTCAGGTGGCACCTGTAGGTAGTGAGTTCAGGGATGAGGCCCAACCTGTTGGTTCCTGTTTTCCTATGCAGTGACATAACATTCTGCTGACATTTTAGCTATGGAAGAGGGACAATGGCTGGCATGAGAAATGTTCTGATTAACTTTTGTTAAATCTGGTATTTGGAAAGCAAATTGTAAAACTCTTCGCTGTCAGAGAAGTGGACAGTCACTGCTTCAAGGAACGTGCATCAGCCTTCTGACTAACACGCAGTTTGCCGCATTCTGCTTTACTTTTTTTGTTTCGTATATTTAGAAAGCTAAGACTTCCATTTCATGTAAATGTTTTCACTGAAGCATGACATATGACAGAAGAGTGCATGTCTAGCCAGGGTGGAGCGTCATGAGTTTTCACAAGGTGAACGCAGCTGGGTGACAAGCACCCAGGATACGGAGCCCCACCCCTCCACACCCCTTCCCAGTTACAGCTTCCCCTTCACCCCCACAGATAACCTCCATCTTCACTCCTAATATAAAGGTTTGATTTCTTCAGAATACTGCAATGTTTTGGAAGCAAAATAGAGCATCATATTTTTTAACTGGGGGAAAAAAAGAAATTTTACTCCAGGTTCTGAAGATGTTTCCTGTTTTCTTTCAGAAGTTTATTGTGTTTACCTATTGTGTTGAGATCTTGCTTCATTTCGATGTAATTTTTGGTTTGGTGTGAGGCCAGATAGGGGTCCAATTTTGGCCTGAGGGTCTGGCCCCTCCTCTTAGCGGGTCCTGGACTCTGATTTTCCTCTTGTGAGACTTCTGAAAACATGATTTTCAGGGGCTTTCTGTTTTTGCCTTCTAGCTGCCAAGCCTCATATACCCCCAGTTCAGGAAATACACTGAAGGGGAACCTGATTATGTATTGCAGGGCCCCCGTATCCTGATGACAAATTCTCTGGTTTCTCTGTCCCCAAATTCTCAGCTCCTGCTGAGACAAGAGATGAGAGCAGCTGCTGGAGTCAGATCACCTCTCTGAGGATCTATTTACTCCCCTCCCAGCTCCTCGGCAGCTCTCCATTGCCTTCACACAGATGATTTCTGCATTTAATTGGACCTTTCTTGTTTTGCTGGACAGAAGAACTGACCTGCTTGGGGCAGGTTACTCCATATCAGTTACAATAATGGATATATTTTTATTGTAATTGTGATCAAGCTATGAAAGAAAAACCCCGCCCAGAGTGCTATAATAAGACGCAATATGAGTCTCTGGTTCAGGTCTTCTGTGGAAGCCACTGTCATTTTCATTAGTGTCCCTGAGCCTTGAGCATATGGACAGGGCACTAGCCATAAAAGACCAGCAACTAAACATCTAATCCTTTCTCCATCAGTCCTCTTGTGAAACAAGTAGTTTAGCCTCTGGTTCCAACTTCCCTGACCCTGGCATTTCTTCATCTTAAGTACAGGATCCTTCTTTTAGGTGCTTTGAACTTTGGGAGGGCTTCCCTGGTGGCTCAGTGGTAAAGAATCTGCCTGCAATGCAGGAGATGCGGGATTGATCCCTGGGTCAGAAGGATGCCCTGTAGAAGGAAATGGCAACTCACTCCAGCATTCTTGCCTGGAGAATTCCATGGACAGAGGAGCCTGGTGGGCTACAGTCCATGGGGTCACAAAGAGTCAGACACAACTGAACGACTGAACAACAGCAAAACCCTTGGAACAAAAGTCAGCCTCTTAAGATGTGACACGGAAATTGCCTTAACCTACTTAAAATGGTACACGTACGCTGGGAAATCAAGATAGCTTTTTTTTTTTCTTTTAAGATGGGGAGGAAGCAGAAGAAATTCTCATAGGGTCACATACTACCAAAAACTGCTGAGACACGGTCCCTAGAGAAAGGATGTCTGCGGCAGGTGTCTCTTTACCTTCACACACTTCTACAGCTGCTCCTGTGTCTGCCCCAGCAGCTTGGGAATGAACACAGCTTTAAAGAAGTAGTCATTTGCAGAAAATGATGTTAAAAGCCTTCAGTTAGGGGCTTCCCTGTTGGTTCAGTGGTAAAAGAATCCACCTGCCAATGCAGAAGTCCTCAGTTTGATCCCTGGTCTGAGAAGATCCCACATGCCTCAGAGCAACGAAGCCCATGCATTACAACTATTGAGTTTGTGCTCTAGAGCCCAAGCGCCAAACTGCTGCAGCCCGCATGCCCTAGATCCCATGCTCTGCAACGACAGAAGCCGCCACCATGGGAAGCCCGCACAGCACAGCTAGAGGGCAGGCCCTACTCCTTGCAACTAGAGAAAGGCCAGCCAGTGCGACAAAAACCCAGCACAGCCCCAAAATAAAAAATACAGTTACTTTTAAAAAGCCTTCAGTTACACTGTTACCATAGGATTAGGATTGAGCTTATCTTGACAATATTTTGTGTCCTGGAAAGGAATGGAGTTCAGGGCACTTTTTCCTCTCTCATTCTTGAATTTTCAACTGACAATACCTAGAGATCAAGGAAGGAGTTTTGAAAAATAGAGCCAAGAGATGGATGATGCTGGAGGCAGGCTGGTTAATGTTTGCTGGCAGTGAGGTGACCCTTAAATAGAGGGAAGGGTGGGCTTGTGTGCTGCCTAACAGCTGGCCTCCAGCTGAGGAACTCCAGTAATAGTGTAGGGCTGACAGGGACCTTAGCAAATCTCAGGGATCACCCCTTTGAGAGCAAAAAATGCATGAATAATTAATTGAAATTCCCTTCTAAAGTAGGGTCAGAATGAAATGAATGTTGTCTCAGTGGAAGCCAGCCCCAGAGATAGCCTCAGCTAATAGAGGATATGATGGCTCCAAAGACAAACAAAACAAAGTGTAGGAGAACCGCAAGAAAAACAAGTGAAGGGAAGTAGGGAGGGAATGATACACAGGGTGAGTTGGGAGGAAGCGGCTACTTGGGGACAAGCCAGGGAAAATGTGAAAGAAAAAAAAAACAGCTCACTTTTCTGTTGGGGACTGTTGATGCCAGGGAGGCTGTGGATGTGTCGACAGAGGGGATGTGGGAGATCTTTGTACCTTCCTCTCGATCTTACTGTAAAACTGTCTCCCGAATAAAGTCTTTAAACAGGCATTTTAGAAAAAGCCAATCAAACACATGTGTGTGTGCAAGCTCATTTCTGTCCAAATCAGTGACCCCATCGACTGTAGCCTGCCAGGCTCCTTTGTCCATGATGTTTTTCAGGCAAGAATACTGGAGGGGGTTGCCGTGATCTTCTCCAGGGGATCTTCCTGACCCAGGGATTGAACGCGTGTCTCCTGTGTCTCCTGCACCACTGGGAGGATTCTTTACAACTGAACCATCTGGGAAGCCCAGTCAAACATGTAGCATTGTATAATTGCTGGGGTCTGCATGGCAACCCACTCCAGTACTCTTGCCTGGAAAATCCCACAGTGGAGAAGGCTGGTAGGCTTCAGTCCATGGGGTCGCTAAGAGTCAGAAACGACTGAACGACTTCACTTTCACTTTTCACTTTCATGCATTGGAGAAGGAATTGGCAACCCACTCCAGTGTTCTTGCCTGGAGAATCCCAGGGACGGTGAAGCCTGGTGGGCTGCCGTCTGTGGGGTTGCACAGAGTCGGACACGACTGACGCGACTTAGCAGCAGCAGTAGCAGCAGAGGCATTTAAGTCATTTATTAGAAAAACATCTTATTCAAAGGTGTGCACCTTGACCTTTCCTCCATTTAATACTAGGGAATATTCCTTTTGGAATTTTGGCTCAAGAGGGGGAAAAAAAAAACAGAAAGAACCAGTCAGAACAGAGAAGGACCCCAAAAGGAATGGACAGATTGGCTCAGGAAGCCTCTCAAGAGGGTCTCTGCCTTTCTTGATCCTTTGAGTTCTCATCACCATCCGTTTACAGCATCTTCATTTGTTGCCAAGCTTTCCTATTTTTTTAATGAAAGTTTCTTATCTGGCCACTTCTGATATTTCATATTCATCACCTAATTGCCATAAGGAATAGGAAGTAGGATAATAGCAATAAAAACAAAAGTTGACAATACTATATTCTATATTACATATACTAATATGTGTGATTATATAGTATGTGCTATAATATCTTCATGTATATTAATATTGGCTTTGCAGTTGAGAAAAAGCATATACCATTCTTGAAAGTCTTCTTTTATTGTAAGATGTGAATAGACTCCAGGTTTGAGTTTTATCTTGGCACTTGAAGGTTCACAGTCCTTTTCAAGATATTCTACTTCTTGCCGGATCTCAGAAACTGGCCAACTTCCATTTTACCATTATTTTGAAATATGTAGTTCTTATATTAATATTATAGCACAATGAAACTGTCAAGCAAGTTGTAAGCATAAATATAATAACACTTTGTACCTTTAAAATGTCTTACACTCCTAGAGCCAGAATTTCCCAAGCTTCCCTGCAAACCAGGCAAGCACCGTGCACTCGCAATTTTATAGCCAAGAAAACTGAAATGGAGAGACGTTAAGAGCTTGCGCTGGTGCCTTCCAGCAAGTCAGAAATGAAGCTGGAATTTGAGGGAAATGCTTTACATTCAACATTGGACTTTCTGTACCAGGAAACATGAAATAAGAAGGAAACATTTTAAGTTAGGGTTGTGGAAGTATTTTAATTACATTTATTTATTTGCCAATTAAAAGCTAATATTTTACAAGTAATGTCATTTAGGAGCTTCCCTGGCAGCTCAGATGGTAAAAAGTCTGCCTGCAGTGAAGGAGAGCTGGGTTCAACCCTTGGGTTGGGAAGATCCCCTGCAGAAGGGAATGGCAACCCACTCCAATATTGTTGGCTGGAGAATTCCATGGACAGAGGAGCCTGGTAGGCTATGGTCCACAAGGTCAAAAAAGTCGACACAACTGAGCATGCACACACTAATCTCATTTGAGAGTAGTACAGTGTGGGCTTTGTTCTAATTATTTGCTTCTAGACCTCTCATAATTAAAATTTACCCAAACATCACATAGATTGTCATGGCTTTAGTGCAACAGTGGAGAAAATGAAATAAACTTTACAATGACTATGAGCTTTGTTTTCCTTAAAGGTAGATTAATGCTGGCAGCTTTCTTTCTAGCTCTCATTTACCTTTTTGGAAGAGATGACAGATCAGTTAAGATGATGTCTACAATTTTTTAGAGTCTTCTAAGCTGCTGCTGCTGTTGCTGCTGTTGCTGCTGCTAACTCGCTTCAGTCGTGTCCGACTCTGTGAGACCCCATAGATGGCAGCCCACCAGGCTTCCCCATCCCTGGGATTCTCCAGGCAAGAACATTGGAGTGGGTTGCCATTTCCTTCTCCAATGCATGAAAGTGAAAAGTGAAAGTGAAGTCGCTCAGTTGTGTCCGACTCTTAGCGACCCCATGGACTGCAGTCTACCAGGCTCCTCCGTCCATGGATTTTCCAGGCAAGAGTGCTGGAGTGGGGTGCCATTGCCTTCTCTGTCTAAGCTGCTATTAAAGTTATATATTCATGCTTTAGATTTAAAAAGACCATGCAACAGTCAAACATAGGACCTTTGCTTCAGATTCTTAGATATTATAAAGGGTGAACCTGAGGAGGAGCTTGCTTATCTGATGGGCACTTTACTGTCCAGTCCAATAAACTGTTGGTGGGCTGAGGTCCGAAGCTGTTGTTCAAAGGTGGGGAAGAGGGCTCAGAAATAGGGAATCTGATCTGGTGTTGGCTCTGAAGTTGGGTCAGATCCGCAGGTGTGGAAACTTGCAACCATGCAGCCCATCAGTGCCACCTGTGAGCAAGCTGTCACCCCATGAATGGCTGGGTTGCACACGTGAAGTTCTGGCCTCTTTTAAACCCGCAAATCCTAACCAGGCTTTGTTGATCTTGTGGAAAGAAAATTGAATTTGAGGTCAGGGGTGACCTGCATCTGAGTCCTGTGTGGGCTGAGTTGCCTTAAAGGGGTCGCCTGACCACTTTGGACCCCAGTTTGCCTAGAGGGATAACTTGAACGTCTCACAGAATGTTTGCTTCAGTTAGGTGAGATACTGGATCTGGGGGGAGAGCTTTGGGAACTATGGAGTATGAAAGAAATATGAGTTACCCTCACACTAATAAATGGTTCTGTGTCTCTCAGTAAGCTAGCCACTGATGCCTGCTGGTCCCTTTCCTTCTAGTACACAACTCCTGAGATAGCTCTTTAACCAGCAACTAAATGTCTCCCATCATCAGGGTGGCTGCACGGTCCGGTGCTCAGAAAAGCCCTGTGCTTAATTTAACGCTCTGCTGTCATCTTGAAGTTCTTGATCATTTCCAAACAAGGACCTTGTGTTTTGTTTTATACTTTGTACTAAGCCCTACAAATTATGCATTGCCTGTCATGTTTCTGTAACTTTAAATAAATGTCTGGCTTTAAAATTCCTTGGAATTAGCTTTATTCCTAATCATCTGCTTTGAGTATCTTTATGGAGCAAGTAGCTATAAACGAACATTTTTTTTTAAGGTAAATAATCTTTATTTGAAATATATTGGGTTGGCCAATAAGTTCATTTGGATTCATCCATAAGATCCAATGGAAAAACCCAAACAAACTTTTTGGCCAACCCAACTGTGTGGGTGTGTGTGTGTATGTGTGTGCACTTGCACACACGTATTTTTCTAGATAAAGCAGAATTCAAAGTTGTGATCCGATGATTGATTCTCTCTAGAGCATATAGATTCTGGATTTGTGGAGGTAATATGTTGCATATTCCTGCCTGAAGCCTGACACATGAAGGTACTGAATAGAAGGTGGTGGAAGGTTTGTACCACGTGTGCGTGGTATCAGTCCTGAGAGATAGTCCTTTTGGATGAAAGAAGCATCCTTAGGGGGTGATTTATGACTTTATTTTCTTTATTTATAATGACTAAGGGTGCTTGATTTTGAAAATATCAGTTGTGGCAGTTTTCTTCAAGTTCTCTTAATATATATCATTAAAACCCTGACTCTCTAGGGGAAAAACTCAAATATATTTATGTTTTGGTCCCAGTTATGATATAATCAAACTATGTATTCTTGTTAGGGACAGTTAGGTTGACTTTGTTGGGTATGTCATCTGGTAATAAAAGGACAAATAATTTTAATGTATGTATAATCGGTTTTCAATTATAAGTCAAGTTTACTTCGTATGGGGTGGTGGGCGTTTCTACAGAGGAGAGAGGTAGTAGCAAATAGGAATAGAGAGTTTGTATTACTTATATTTTGTTGCATAACATTTTGTTCTGAAACATATCAGTCTAAGATAACATTTATTTTTCTAAAAATCAGGAGACTTAGAGTGACTTAACAAAGTAGTTCTGGCTCAGGATCTCCCATGAAACTATAAGCCAGATGTTGGCTGGGGCTGGTGGATTTGCTTCCAAGAAGGCTCACCCTCCGGGCAATGGGCTGGAGGCCTCAGTTCTCTATGTGAGTATATCCACCAGACAGCTTGGTGTCCTGAAGACATAGCCACTGGCTTCCACTCACACAAGTGATCCAAGAGAAAGCAAGTCAGAGGCCGCAATGACATTTATCCAGCCTCTAGAGCAGCATCCTGTCCTTCCTCTCGTCTTCTTTTCTGGCTACGCTGCACGGCATGTGGGATTTTAGTTCCCTGAACAGGAGTGGAACCCACAGCCTCTGCATTGGAAGCATCTCAGCCACTGACGTGCCAGGAAAGCCCTCCCTCCTCCTGTACTCCATTGGTTACACAGACAGACTTAGCTCTTTCTGACTGCTGTAACAAAACACCACCATTGAGTGCCTTAGAAACATTCTCGGAGGCTGAAAGTCCAAGATCAAGATGCCGGCATGGTCACCGCACGGCCTTGGTGAAGGCTGTCTTCTGCGTTCATAGCCGGCACCTCCTCCCTGTCCTCACATGATAGAAGAGACAGGGAATCTCTGCGGGGTCTCTTTTATAAGAATACCAAGAACACCAGTCCCATTCATGAGGTCTCCATCCTCCTAACCTAAGCACCTCCCAAAGGTTCCACCTCCTAAAACCATCACACTGGCATTAAGACGTCAACGTATGAATTATGCAGGGACACAAACATTCAGAGCACAGGACAGACAAACCCTGATGCATTGTTGGAGGGAGGTGGGAATCACTGGGGGAGATCTTGGAGGCTGGGGACCACAGAGTTGGTGGGTGAGTATTAACATTTTCCCTGAGTTCCACCTGAATTTTGCTGCAAAAACAAGGCAGTTTCCAAAGTTTGATTTCTCAGAAGCCCTGCATGGCAGTCTGAAGCCATGGGAAATCAAAGTCAGGTGAATTTTGCTGCCCAGTTTAGATACAGAGTCAGCAGGCTGCATTGTGTAACCTTGGAAGAACGAGCATGTTTGAGGCCATCACAAGTGGCCGTACTCAACACAACACAGGTTGCCTCCGAGCGCTGGGAACATAGGTTGCCTCAGAGAAAGATAAACAGAAAGAAATATGTTGTGATGAATCATGAAGCAGAGGGAAGTGCGATTCAGATTAAATATGCTAAGATTTAGGGCTCCTCACTGGTTTGCAACAATGCACATCTTCCTGAAGGTAGCTTTTTTCTTTTGAGAACTGAATAAAGAAATGATACAGGAATAAAAGGGACTTAGGAAAGGCGGGGAGCCCTGAGTGGTGGGCAGGAGGGGCAAGAGTCTGATTCAGAAGCCTCAGAGGCTTGAGCGAGGCTGGATTCCACCCTCAGGGGAAGGCATGGAGGCTCTCATTCTCCTTTGACATCAGGAAGATGAAAGGAAGCAGACTTGTTAGTAGCTGGGAGGCCAAAGCCATGGAGACTGATCACACACCTGCCATGCGCAATGGACTCTGCGTGTGATATGCTCTAAGCTCCCAACGACTGGGGGAGGAGGGTGTAGTATTTACCTTTTTACAGAAGTGGTGTTGGACCCAGGGTTGTTTGCAACCAAAGCACATGCTTTTTGCACAGGACACGCCTCATCCTTGTAGGGGTGGACCAGCTGGAACCTGTGGAAAACAGGCAGGACTCCCTGGTGACCGTGAGTGGGATGAGGGAATGAGGACGCTGCGTAATTGGCATATAGACATCGAGTAAACTTCCTTCCTTTTGTCCACATCCTAGATGGCAGACTTTAACCTTTCTAGAGACTTCATAAAGTCATGGCTGTCCACAATCTCTGGGCTGCCTGCCATGGTTCAGACACAACCAGTGTGGACCAGACCCAAGGGTGCCCTGCAGAGGAAGAAGGAAGGGTTTACTCCACACCCACTTCAAAATGGAGGTGTTTGCTTTAAACGACCTTAACTTTAAAAAGCAATTTGTCACTTGGAGATGAGGGTGGATGTTTAAAGAAGAGGTCACAATTATGTGGGCCAAGAAGGTGGAAGGGATAATCAAATCACATTGTGGAAAATAGAACAGAAAGGACATTTGGTTCTCCTGCTGGTGCAGACTTCGGGAGAGCCAGGTTTGAATTCCAGCTTCATATCCACAGTAGATTTATGACTTACAGCAACATAAGTAATGTCAGCTCGAGGCCTCACCTGAAACGTGGATGGTGATGCCTAATTCACCAGAATATTGTTTCAGAGGAGGTAACTTTAAATACTGCTATGAGTAGCATATAGTGAAGGCTAAATAAGTAATGATTATTTCCTTAAAGTGAATTATTTTTTCCACTACAAGATTTACCATTCCAACTATGGTCAGATTTGGCTAAAAATAAAACTGACCTGCTTAAGGAAAACACCTATTAATGGTGGGGCTTTAGAGTAGGTAGGTGCTCTGAATATTCCCCAGTTAGAGGAAAGCAGGGATAATGATGGTGCGTGTATGGTGGGAGAGAAGGTGGTGTGATATCTCTTGAATAACTTGTTCTTATGATGAAAATTATAGAGAAGCTGATAAATAACAGCACAAGCATGGGGCAAACCAAAGCCAGGGCAGAAGACTGAATATACCGATGGATTTGAGGTGGTATGTAAAGAGGATATGCCGTGCACTTTATTGTCAGGGATCCACCTCAGGTCAGCAGTGTGTTAGTGGCAGAAGGAGGATGGAACACGGGATTTGAACGCCCCCCACCTCTACCTGCCCCCACCATTTCTCCAGCACTGCAATGTCTTGGGAATGTGGAGGCTACAACTCTATTCTGAAATTTCATGGTTATTTAGATTTAGCTGTAGCACAGTCTACATATGTCAGTGCCTGCTGGGAGAAAGTGAATTAATTAGTCTTCTTGCGCTGTTATCTATCAGCTTCTCTATAATTTTCATCGTAAGATCAAGTTATCCAAAAGGTATCAAGGCTTTCCTCGGTGGAGCACTGGCATGGGGGAAGGAGAGAGACTCAGTCCCTGGGAAAGAAGTCCAAGAGGTTAGAACTTTGAGGAAAAGGGACAACTCAGCCCGAGAGCTTTGAGCTTTGCTTCTGAAGAAGGAGGATTGGGTGTGTGTGTGTGTGTGTGTGTGTGTGTGTGTGTGTGTGCATGTGTTGAATGTGTTTAGAACTGGAAGGAATTTGGAATAGCATGTCTTTTTCTGTATGTATGGAATGGAATGGTCTTTTCTTCTTCCTTTTAAAAAAATTACATGCTTCCTGAGGAAGAAGGTTGGGACCTTAGTCTCAAAACCACTTTGTAACCATGTTTCTGTGTATTTTAGATACTTTGGTCTAAACTAAAGGTAGCAAAGATATATATTTTATGCTCTGATGTAGGTTCCTTTTTTTGTAAATTAATTTATTAATTTTAATTGGAGGCTAATTACCTTACCTTAATGTAGTGGTTTTTGCCATGCATTGACATGAATCAGCCATGGGTATACATGTGTCCCCCATCCTGAACCCCCCTCCCACTTCCCTCCCTATTCCCTCCCCTTCCCATCCCTCAGGGTTGTCCTGGGCACTGGCCCTTAGCACCCTGTCTCATGCATTGAACCTGGACTGGCAATCTGTTTCACGTATGGTAATATACACATTTCAATGCTATTTTTAATCAAAATCTTGCATACTACATTACAGAAGATGAGTTCAGATATTAAGAAAATATGACATAAATATTTCCAGAGGTGGTTAAGATAAGAATCAGTTACTATTCTAGTGTGTGATTTTGTAGGCCAGGTAAAGATAATTTCCTGAAAAATTCTCCTAATCTAGAACTATTTCCTTACACTACTCATTCTGCAGGCATTTGAAAGAACACAGCAAAGAGGAAGTCCAGTGCCCACCAGTGTAGAGATAGGCATGAAGTTCTCTAGTCTGTGTCATTGACACGTTCTACTCGCTGGTACTATGCTATTAGGGAAGCACACTGATTGAAGCCGCCCACCCTGGCCAGGCACCACAGTAACCATTTGCACAAGTTGTTTTATGACAGGAGGTCCTGGTAAGGAACAGGGAACTAATAAGCCTCCGCCAACCAGAAGAGTTCGGGAAAGGTCAAAAGGAGACACCACCTGTCCAACCACCTCCCAGAATCCTTCTCTCTAGCATCCATCTTGGCTGAACAAGGTGTGCACCACCAGGAAGGACTCTGAGTCAGAATGATTGGCTAAGGACAACGCAGAAACCAATCCCATCACCATAAAACCCGAGACTGCAAGCCACGCAGCAGAGCAGTTCTCCTGGGTTCCCTTACCCTACTGCTCTCCACTCAGGTGCCCTTGCCCAATAAAATCTCTTGCTTTGTCAGCACATGTGTCTCCTTGGACAATTCATTTCTGAGTGTTAGACAAGAGCCCAGTTTTGGGCCCTGGGAGGGGTCCCCTTTCCTGCAACAATGCTATGCAAGGCTGCTTCTGTTGTGTCCGACACTTTGCGACCCTATGGACTGTAGCCTGCTAGGCTCCTCTGTCCATGGGATTCTCCAAAATACTGGAGTGAGTTGTCACACCCTCCTCAAGGGGTTATTCCCAGCCCAGGGATCAAATCTGTGTCTCTGGGGCCATAAACTGCATAAAAAAGAAATAGGAATGAAAGGTAGGAAATCAACCCCTTTGTTTACTCATTGTGAGCAAACCATCAGATGATTCAAATCACAAAATTCTTTGCCTCTCTAGCACTTTCATTTATCTGAGTATGGAAATCATCCTCTCACCTTTACCTCACCAAATAAACTGAATGGTCTCCCACCGTTTTGGATGCATTAGCTTGCTTCCCTGTACCTTACACTCAGAGTAAAGCTAAGGTCTGATAGCTCTTTTTCAATTTTTTAAACCCAAAGCTGATATCTTATAAGTGAAAAACACTTCCAAAATATATACTAAGAAAAATGAGTGTATGCTACATTTAGATTAAACAGGAGATCCCAGGAGAAGTTTAGAAACATTTTGGAGGATGGGGAAGTGGAGAAAAGAATGTATATTTATTCACAGGACTTATGTAGCTTACCTACAAGAAGTTTCAAATATTTCCCTTCAAAACAAGAACATAATATAATTCTATCATGATTTATAGATGTGAGGTTCAAGAGGCAGAAAGTCACGTGGGGTAAGAATAAGGTATTGAAAAACAGTCAGATAAGTTGAGAGTTTCTTAAGGCATTAACCTTTGTGAATTCTAGCTCTTGTGCCAGTGATCACCTCTCCTTATACACTCCATCCTACACAGCACAGGTCCTACATCTGTAGATTCAACCAACTAGGGATCAAAAACCTTCTATAAAAAAATTCTAGAAAACTCCATAAAGCAAAGCTTGAATTTGCAGTGTTAGCGACTATTTGCATAACATTTACATTCAGTTCAGTTCAGTCGCTTAGTCATGTCCCACTCTTTGCGCCCCATGAGCTGCAGCACGACAGGCCTCCCTGTCCATCACCAACTCCCGGAGTTTACTCAAACTCACGTCCATCGAGTCGGTGATGCCATCCAGCCATCTCATCCTCTGTCATCCTCTTTTCCTCCAGGCCCAATCCCTCCCAGCATCAGAGTCTTTTCCAATGAGTCAACTCTTTGCATGTGGTGGCCAAAGTATTAGAGTTTCAGCTTTAGCATCAGTCCTCCCAAAGAATACCCAGGACTGATCTCCTTTAGAATGGACTGGTTGGATCTCCTTGCAGTCCAAGGCACTCTCAAGAGTCTTTTCCAACACCACAGTTCAAAAGCATCAATTCTTCAGTGCTCAGCTTTCTTCACAGCCCAACTCTCACATCCATACATGACTAGTGGAAAAACTATAGCCGTGACTAGACGGACATTTGTTGGCAAAGTAACATCTCTGCTTTTGAATATGCAATCTAGGTTGGTCATAACTTTCCTTCCAAGGAGTAAGCGTCTTTTAATTTCATGGCTGCAATCACCATCTGCAGTGATTTGGGAGCTCAAAAACATAAAGTCTGACACTGTTTCCACTGTTTCCCCATCTATTTCACATGGAGTGATGGGACCAGATGCCATGATCTTTGTTTTCTGAATGTTGAGCTTTAAGCCAACTTTTTCACTCTCCACTTTCACTTTCATCAAGAGGCTTTTTAGCTCCTCTTCACTTTCTGCCATAAGGGTGGTGTCATCTGCATATCTGAGATTATTGACATTTCTCCCGGCAATCTTGATTCAGATTGTGCTTCTTCCAGTCCAGCGTTTCTCATGATGTACTCTGCATATAAGTTATATAAGCAGGGTGACAATATACAGCCTTGACGTACTCCTTTTCCTATTTGGAACCAGTCTGTTGTTCCATGTCCAGTTCCAACTGTTGCTTCCTAACCTGCATAGAGGTTTCTCAAGAGGCAGGTCATGTGGTCTGGTATTCCCATCTCTTTCAGAATTTTCCACAGTTGATTGTGATCCACACAGTCAAAGGCTTTGGCATAGTCAATAAAGCAGAAATAGATGTTTTTCTGAAACTCTGTTGCTTTTTCCATGACCCAGCGGATGTTGGCAATTTGATCTCCGGTTCCTCTGCCTTTTCTAAAACCAGCTTGAACGTCAAGGAGTTCAGGGTTCACGTATTGCTGAAGCCTGGCTGGAGAATTTTGAGCATTATTTTACTAGCATGTGAGATGCATGCAATTGTGCGGTAGTTTGAACATTCTTTGGCATTGCCTTTCTTTGGAATTGGAATGAAAACTGACCTTTTCCAGTCCTGTGGCCACTGCTGAGGTTTCCAAATGTGCTGGCATATTGAGTGTAGCACTTTCACAGCATCATATTTCAGGATTTGAAACAGCTCAACTGGAATTCCATCACCTCCACAAGCTTTGTTCATAGTGATGCTTTCTAAGGCCCACTTGACTTCACATTCCAGGATGTCTGGCTCTAGATGAGTGATCACCCCATCGTGATTATCTTGGTTGTGAAGATCTTTTTTGTATAGTTCTTCCGTGTATTCTTGCCACCTCTTAATATCTTCTGTTTCTGTTAGGTCCATACCATTTCTGTCCTTTATCGAGCCCATCTTTGCATGAAATGTTCCCTTGTATCTCTAATTTTCTTGAAGAGATCTCTAGTCTTTCCCAATCTGTTGTTTTCCTCTATTTCTTTGCATTGATTGCTGAGGAAGGCTTTCTTATCTCTTCTTGCCATTCTTTGGAACTCTGCATTTATATGCCTATATCTTTCCTTTTCTCCTTTGCTTTTTGCCTCTCTTGTTTTCACAGCTATTTGTAAGGCTTCCCCAGACAGCCATTTTGCTTTTTTGCATTTCTTTTCCATGGGGATGGTCTTGATCCCTGTCTCCTGTACAATGTCACAAACCTCTGTCCATAGTTCATCAGGCACTCTATCTATCAGATCTAGGCCCTTAAATCTATTTCTCACTTCCACTCTATAATCATAAGGGATTTGATTGAGGTCATACCTGAATGGTCTATCGGTTTTCCCCACTTTCTTCAATTTAAGTCTGAATTTGGCAATAAGGAGTTCATGATCTGAGCCACAGTCAGCTCCTGGTCTTGTTTTTGCTGACTGTATAGAGCTTCTCCATCTTTGGCTGCAAAGAATATAATCAGTCTGATTTCGGTGTTGACCATCTGGTGATGTCCATGTATAGAGTCTTCTCTTGTGTTGTTGGAAGAGGGTGTTTGCTATGACCAGTGCATTCTCTTGGCAAAACTCTATTAGTCTTTGCCCTGCTTCATTCCGCATTCCGAGGCCAAATTTGCCTGTTACTCCAGGTGTTTCTTGAGTTCCTACTTTTGCATTCCAGTCCCCTATAATGAAAAGGACATCTTTTTTGGGTGTTAGTTCTACAAGGTCTTGTAGGTCTTCATAGAACCATTCAACTTCAGCTTCTTCAGCATTACTGGTTGAGACATAGACTTGGATTACTGTGATATTGAATGGTTTGCCTTGGAGACGAACAGAGATCATTCTGTCATTTTTGAGATTGCATCCAAGTACTGCATTTCAGACTCTTTTGTTGACCATGCTGGCTATTCCATTTCTTCTAAGGGATTCCTGCCCGCAGTAGTAGATATAATGGTCATCTGAGTTAAATTCACCCAGTCCAGTCCATTTTAGTTCGCTGATTCCTAGAATGTCGACATTCACTCTTGCCATCTCCAGTTTGACCACTTCCAATTTGCCTTGATTCATGAACCTGACATTCCAGGTTCCTATGCAATATTGCTCTTTATAGCATCGGACTTTGCTTCTCACACTAGTCACCTCCACAGCTGGGTATTGTTTTTGCTTTGGCTCCATCTCTTCGTTCTTTCTGGAGTTATTTCTCCACTGATCTCCAGTAGCATATTGGGCACCTTCCGACCTGGGGAGTTCCTCTTTCAGTATTCTATCATTTTGCCTTTTCATACTGTTCATGGGGTTCTCAAGGCAAGAATACTGAAGTGGTTTGCCATTCCCTTCTCCAGTTGATCACATTCTGTCAGACCTCTCCACCATGACCTGCCCATCTTGGATGACCCCACAGGGCATGGCTTAGTTTCACTGAGTTAGACAAGGCTATGGTCCTAGTGTGATTAGACTGACTAGTTTTCTGTGATTATTGTTTCAGTGTGTCTGCCCTCTGCTGCCCTCTTGCAACACCTACCATCTTACTTGGGCTTCTCTTACCTTGGACGTGGGGTATCTCTTCACAGCTGCTCCAGCAAAGCACAGCCACTGCTCCTTACCTTGGAAGAGGAGTATCGCCTCACCGCCGCCCCTCCTGACCTTGAACATGGAATAGCACCTCTCGGCCCTTCTGCGCCCATGAAGCCACCACTCCTTAGACGTGGGGTTGCTCCTCTCGGTCGCCTCCCCTGATCTCTGGGACCCTAATACATTTACATTAGGTATTAGCTATTATAAGCTATTATAATATAATAATATAATAAGCTAATATTACAAGCTGCTTGGACATGGGGTTTCTCCTCTTGGCCGCTGCCCCTGATCTCGGCAGACCGTAATACATTTACATTGCTGCTGCTGCTAAGTCACTTCAGTCGTGTCCGAATCTGTGTGACCCCCTAGATGGCAGCCCACCAGGCTCCCCTGTTCCTGGGATTTTCCAGGCAAGAACGCTGGAGTAGGTTGCCATTTCCTTCTCCAAAGCAAGAAAGTGAAAAGTGAAAGTGAAGTTGCTCAGTCGTGTCTGACTCTTCGCAACCCCATGGACTGCAGCCTACCAGGCTCCTCCATCCATGGGATTTTCCAAGTAAGAGTACTGGAGTGGGGTGCCATTGCCTTCTCTGACATTTACATTAGGTATTAGCTATTATAAGTAATAGAGATGGTTTAAAGTACATGGGAGATGTGCATAAGCTATATGCAAATACTATTCCATTTTATATAAGGTACTTGAGCATCTATGGAATTTGGTATCTGCTAGATGGAGGAGTCTGGTAGGCTGTAGTCCATGGGGTCGCGAAGAGTCGGAAATGACTGAGCGACTTCACTTTCACTTTTCATTTTCATGCATTGGAGAAGGAAATGGCAACCCACTCCAGTGTTCTTGCCTGGAGAATCCCAGGGAGGGGGAAGCCTGGTGGGCTGCCATCTATGGGATCGCACAGAGTTGGACACGATTGAAGTGACTTAGCAGCAGCAGCAGCAGGGATATTGGAACCAACGCCCAGTGGCTACTGAGGATGGATGACCGAAGTTGATTATGTCTGACAGCCATGGCCCTGGGATGTACAGGCTTTCTCTCGACTTCCTGTGTCCCAGAATTTCTTTTGTGCTCTTGAGAGTGCACTTCTGAAGTTCAGTTCAGTTGAGTTGCTCAGTCGTGTCCGACTCTTTGCGACCCCGTGAATTGCAGCACGCCAGGCCTCCCTGTTCATCACCAACTCCCGGAGTTCACTCAGACTTATGTCCATCGAGTCCGTGACGCCATCCAGCCATCTCATTCTCTGTCGTCCCCTTCTCCTCCTGCCCCCAATCCCTCCCAGCATCAGAGTTCTTTCCAATGAGTCACCTCTTCTCAGGAGGTGGCTAAAGTACTGGAGTTTCAGCTTTAGCATCACTCCTTCCAGAGAAAATCCCAGGGCTGATCTCCTTCAGAATGGACTGGTTGGATCTCCTTGCAGTCCAAGGGACTCTCAAGAGTCTTCTCCAACACCATAGTTCAAAAGCATCAATTATTCGGTGCTCAGCCTTCTTCACAGTCCAACTCTCACATCCATACATGACCACTGGAAAAACCATAGCATTGACTAGACAGACCTTAGTTGGCAAAGTAATGTTTCTGCTTTTGAATATGCTATCTGGGTTGATCATAACTTTTCTTCCAAGGAGTAAGCGTCTTTTAATTTCATGGCTGCAATCACAATCTGCAGTGATTCTGGAGCCCAACAAAATAAAATCTGACACCGTTTCCGCTGTTTCCCCATCTATTTCCCATGAAGTGATGGGACTGGATGCCATGATCTTCGTTTTCTGAATGTTGAGGTTTAAGTCAACTTTTTCACTTTTCTCTTTCACTTTCATCAAGAGGCTTTTTAGCTCCTCTTCACTTTCTGCCATAAGGGTGGTGTCATCTGCATATCTGAGATTATTGACATTTCTCCCAGCAATCTTGATTCCAGCTTGTGTTTCTTCCAGTCCAGCGTTTTTCATGATGTACTCTGCATATAAGTTAAATAAGCAGGGTGACAACATACAGCCTTGATGTACTCCTTTTCCTATTTGGAACCAGTCTGTTGTTCCATGTCCAGTTCTAACTGTTGATTCCTGACCTGGATACAGATTTCTCAAGAGGCAGGTCATGTGGTCTGGTATTCCCATCTCTTTCAGAATTTTCCACAGTTGATTGTGATCCACACAGTCAAAGGCTTTGGCATAGTCAATAAAGCAGAAATAGATGTTTTTCTGAAACTCTGTTGCTTTTTCCATGACCCAGCGGATGTTGGCAATTTGATCTCCGGTTCCTCTGCCTTTTCTAAAACCAGCTTGAACGTCAAGGAGTTCAGGGTTCACGTATTGCTGAAGCCTGGCTGGAGAATTTTGAGCATTATTTTACTAGCATGTGAGATGCATGCAATTGTGCGGTAGTTTGAACATTCTTTGGCATTGCCTTTCTTTGGAATTGGAATGAAAACTGACCTTTTCCAGTCCTGTGGCCACTGCTGAGGTTTCCAAATGTGCTGGCATATTGAGTGTAGCACTTTCACAGCATTATATTTCAGGATTTGAAACAGCTCAACTGGAATTCCATCACCTCCACAAGCTTTGTTCATAGTGATGCTTTCTAAGGCCCACTTGACTTCACATTCCAGGATGTCTGGCTCTAGATGAGTGATCACATCATCATGACTATGTGGGTCGTGAAGATCATTTTTGTACAGTTCTTCCGTGTATTCTTGCCACCTCTTCTTAATATCTTCTGCTTCTGTTAGGTCCATACCATTTCTGTCCTTTATCGAGCCCATCTTTGCATGAAATGTTCCCTTGTATCTCTAATTTTCTTGAAGAGATCTCTAGTCTTTCCCAATCTGTTGTTTTCCTCTATTTCTTTGCATTGATTGCTGAGGAAGGCTTTCTTATCTCTTCTTGCCATTCTTTGGAACTCTGCATTTATATGCCTATATCTTTCCTTTTCTCCTTTGCTTTTTGCCTCTCTTGTTTTCACAGCTATTTGTAAGGCTTCCCCAGACAGCCATTTTGCTTTTTTGCATTTCTTTTCCATGGGGATGGTCTTGATCCCTGTCTCCTGTACAATGTCACAAACCTCTGTCCATAGTTCATCAGGCACTCTATCTATCAGATCTAGGCCCTTAAATCTATTTCTCACTTCCACTCTATAATCATAAGGGATTTGATTGAGGTCATACCTGAATGGTCTATCGGTTTTCCCCACTTTCTTCAATTTAAGTCTGAATTTGGCAATAAGGAGTTCATGATCTGAGCCACAGTCAGCTCCTGGTCTTGTTTTTGCTGACTGTATAGAGCTTCTCCATCTTTGGCTGCAAAGAATATAATCAGTCTGATTTCAGTGTTGACCATCTGGTGATGTCCATGTATAGAGTCTTCTCTTGTGTTGTTGGAAGAGGGTGTTTGCTATGACCAGTGCATTCTCTTGGCAAAACTCTATTAGTCTTTGCCCTGCTTCATTCCGCATTCCGAGGCCAAATTTGCCTGTTACTCCAGGTGTTTCTTGAGTTCCTACTTTTGCATTCCAGTCCCCTATAATGAAAAGGACATCTTTTTTGGGTGTTAGTTCTACAAGGTCTTGTAGGTCTTCATAAAACCGTTCAACTTCAGCTTCTTCAGCATTACTGGTTGGGCCATATACTTGGATAACTGTGATATTGAATGGTTTGCCTTGGAGACGAACAGAGATCATTCTGTCATTTTTGAGACTGCATCCAAGCACAGGGGTCAAATTGTGGTTATCGACCTAGTCTTAGTCTATCTGCTAAGAATGGTTGTTATATTTTTAAATGGTTAAAAAAAATCAAAAGAATAACATTTTGTGACAAGAAAATTATATGAAACTGACATTTTGGCTTCTCTAAATCAAGTTTTAATTTGAATGCTGCCATGCTTGTTCATTGTACACACTGTCCACGGCTCTTTTTGCCTTATCGTGGTAGACTTATGTCATTGCTTCATAATCCGCATGGCCTGCAAAGCCTAAAATATTTAGTATCCAACCATTTACAGAGAAAGTTTGCCAAATTTAGATCTAGTGCAGTGTGACATCTTGGTTTTGAAATTCAGAAGTAGAATCACAGAACTTTGAGAGTTGAAAGGGTGTTTTAGAAAGCCTCTTATCAACATCCTGACATACCCACGGCCAAAACAAAAAATCTTATAGCTTGTGCAGCTATTCTGTTCTTAGGAATAGTTACTTATTAGGTAATTCTCACATTCATTTATCTATCTTAGTTCTTCTCTGAGCATGGCTAGGTTTTGGCCTAGAATGTTGCTGCTGCTAAGTCGCTCCAGTCGTGTCTGACTCTGTGTGACCCCATAGATGGCAGCCCACCAGGCTCCCTCATCCCTGGGATTCTCCAGGCAAGAACACTGGTGTGGGTTGCCATATCCTTCTCCAATGCATAAAAGCGAAAAGTGAAAGTGAAGATGCTCAGTCGTGTCTGACTCCCAGCAACCCCATGGACTGCAGCCCACCAGGCTTCTCTGTCCATGGGACTCCCCAGGCAAGAATACTGGAGTGGGTTGCCATTGCCTTCTTCATTGGCCCAGAATAGGTACTTTAAAATATTTAATTATTTAACACTTACTTTGCACCTTGAATGTACAGGACTGCTCTAAATACTTCATAAGTAATTAACAGAACCCTACGCATTAGGTGCTATAATTATCTTTACAGAGGTGGTTATGGAGGTTTGGGGAGGTTAATTGAATTTCCCAAGAATACAAAGCTTGTAAGAGGCAAAGTTGGCATTGGAACTCAGTGTGGCTCTGGAGTCTGGGTTTTCTACTGCTCCATTTACTGAAGGGTGAATTAATAAGCTTTCGATAGTTGCATTCTAGGTGTCAGTCTTTCTAATAGCTCAAAGTGGCTACCATATTCCTAAGACTATATATATAGGAGTAGGAAATGGCAACTCCATTATTCTTGCCCGGAAAACTCCATGAACAGAAGAGCCTGGCAGGCTACAGTCCATGGGGTCATAAAGATTCAGACATGATTGAGCACACACAGACACACATATACACAGTTTCTATGAAAGTGCAAGCCACATAATGCTGCAATATGAGAAGCAAGAGAGAATATATACTTGTTGTGTTCTGTTTCCCCTACACAATTTTGTTTTCTAGGTACACTCAGAAGAGTTAAAGTGTCCAAAACAACATTTAGTATAAAGAGGTGTGGAAGAATCTAGGGACATTTAACTTGGAGAAGACAACGCTTGTTAGGAAAATGACCGGAGTAATTCTAGGCTTTACATGACATTCAGAGGAAGAAAGCATCATTCCCAGCACATTAAGAAGAGCTAAGAGTCTTATTTTCTAGAAGCCCCCAGCAAGCCCCCTATGTTAGGGTCCTCCAAGAGCTGATATCAAAGTAGGATTATACATGGTGAGCTTTTATAAGGGAAAATGCAATTGTGAAATGAAATAGCCTCTGGGAAGGCTGGAAGAGCTGTCAGACCTTGA
The DNA here is from genome assembly GCF_042477335.2 of Ovis canadensis. NCBI lineage: Eukaryota > Metazoa > Chordata > Mammalia > Artiodactyla > Bovidae > Ovis > Ovis canadensis. The sequence continues at coordinate 157,892,343 of NC_091247.1, read as the reverse complement.
TGGAAGTCTCCAGTGCAGTGGGAGAAAGAATCTTACAAAGTCGTGCCCTCCAAGCTAACCCTCAGGGGAATACTGTAGCCAAATCAGCTGAGAGATGAGTTCAGTGTCTCCCAGGAACTGGTCTGTCTTAGCACCTGAGGATCCATAATTGGGGAATGGATTTCAAAGGGCAGCACCTGAAGTCCTTGGTCAATGATGCTCCTAGGACAGTGGGTGTTTGAAGACCATTCTTTTAACTGTGATGCCACCCCTCCTAGTTCGTTGAAAGTGAAAGTTGCTCAGTTGTGTCTGACTCTTTGCGACCCCATGGACTGTAGCCTGGCAGGCTCCTCTGTCCATGAAATTCTCCAGGAAGTCTACTGGAGTGGGTAGACATTTGTTCCCTTCTCCAGAGGATCTTCCCAATCCAGGGGTTGAACCCAGGTCTCCCGCAATGCAGGCTGATTCTTTACCAGCTGATCCATCCACAAGGAAAGCCCAAGAATACTGGAGTGGGTAGCCTATCGCTTCACCAGTGGATCCTCCTGACCCAGGAATCCAACCGGGTTCTCCTGCATTGCAGGCAGATTCTTTACCAGCTGAGCTGCCCTTTGTGTAAGGGAATTAAATGTGCCTATTGGCTGAGGGCTGGTTTCTTGAACCAAGTACTCTAGCAAAGGGGATGGGATCATCTATAGGCACACTAAGTCCAGTGTCTGAGTCAGCCTGCCCTCCAGCCTATGGGCTGTGGAGAGGAGAGATTGATACCTATATAAAAATCTGGGTATGCCTAGAAACAGGAAAAGGGGCAACATTTATGGTTTTGCAGTTCTAATCTTGATCTAACACCAAAGCCTGTGCTTTGTTTTTTCGGTGTTGCAATATTTCTTGAAATCTATGGTGAACAGGTTTTAAAAGTCATGGTGGTTTGGGGGAGGAGAGTGGGAATCAAATTCATTTTCACTGAAAAATCATCCTCTCTATGACATATGACTAGTTTTAGATAATTTTATAAATTGTTGATGACCTCGAATCTTGAAGTAGGAATACAGTGATCGTAATAGCAAATATTTACAGAACAATAATTATGTGCCTGACTGGGTGCTTTATATGCACTCTCATGCTTAATGCCCTCAGCACCCTGTTAGATAAGCATTCTTCCTAGCTCCAGATGAAGTAAGAGGGCACTGGAGACTCAGAGGATTAAGAAACTTTGCTGAGAACAGGCCAAGAAATAAGTGGCTGATTGTCCGATTGCAAAGGTGTACTATCTCCTTCTCCAGTGCTGCTTCTTTCACTTCTCCGGTTTTCTTCAACAAAGCTTTTAAAAAATAAGTTTGCCCTTTAGGAGCTGTTCTCTTCTAGGTGAGAATGAGAGTGCCGGGTGTTCTCTCAGGCACTGTATTAGTGGCATTCTGCCATCAGCTTGAGAAGGCTGTTGAAGGCTCTTGAGGCTCAGTGCTTTAGAATTATAGCATGTGGCTGACTTTGTAAAGAAACTGTTGTATCTTGGGTGCTCAGCTGAGTACAGATACACACTAAATGCAGCTGGCATTTTAGGGTACCCATAGTAAGACAGACAAGGACCAAAATAATGAAGGCCTTGGAGAGAATTTCAGTGGTCATCTTAGTGAAAACTTATTTCATTGAGGAATCTTGACTGTGGTATTCCCTGCTTTAAAGAATACAAGTCAGCAGCACAGATGAATGAAAGGGTGATTATCCACTTTGAAAAGGTGTAATGAGTTTATGCAAGAATCTTCTAAATATCAACAAGATGCATTTAAAATGCAATTCATTATATACAATACTTAATACTTATATACAATACTTCTTTTCAGGAGTATAACCATTGGGTTAAGGGCTGTTCACATACATATATATTGAAGAGATATGTTTCAAATTGATCTTGCTGAACCTAATTTCAGCATATTTTTATATGCCTATACATTCAAGAAATACTCTTGAAGGCCCTACTATGTGCAAGGCTTTATACTGCACTTTAATATTTTGACTAGGTATTTCTGAGATAAGCTCCAGGTTCTATATTCCTAACAAGTTCCCAGACCGCACTTTCAGTAGCAAGGGCTTTCAGAGAATCAAGATGGGAAATAGGGCAGAACTTAGGAGATATGTAAGGCATGGAAACTCTCAGCCCCATATCAACTGCCAGATGAGTCTGGGAAGGATACTCGCTGATGCCAACTAGTGGGTGGGCCTCTGGTAACGTCACTGCCATAGCTGCTGTCTGCCCTCAGCTTCCCCTGGTGTCACTGGACACTAGGTGTTGTAGTCGCTGAAGCTGGACTGAATTCCTATTTGCAGTAATGGCTCCATTCTCCGAGATCTGAGTGGGAGCATCTGGTTGACCAAGCCAGGTGAGCACACCTACGCTCTTTTCCTTGGAGAATGGAAGAACCTGGTACCTGCTCTTTTCTGATTCTGTGCGTGCCTGCCAAGTCACTCCAGTCATGTCCAACTCTTTTTGACCCTATGGACTGTAGCCCGCCAGGCTCCTCTGTTGATGGGGTTTTCCACGTAAGAATACTAGAGTAGGTTGCCATGCCCTCCCTCCAGGGGATCTTCCCAACCCATGGACGGAACCGCATCTCATGTCTCCTGCATCGGCAGGCAGGTACTTTACCACAGTGGCACCTGGGAAGCACTTTCTGTTTCTGTAGTGGTGGGGGTAGGGGTGACGGTGAATCCTGCTTTCTGCCATGACCCACAATATAAGACATTCCCCAAATCTAAGAAGAAGGTTCAGATGCTGGGCAGTTAAAAAAAAAAAAGATAAATGTCCACTATGAACAATGTGAGTTTATGTGTAAAACATGGCTCATTTAGGTGTGTATCTCACCTTTACATGAGCCAAAGTACACAGGTGAAATTCCCACGTGGTTTACCCTTGGGCTCACCACTTGCATTCCTGACATCAACTGAAAGAAGTGGCTCTCTTGTGTTATGTGACATGTTCACATGGCCCCTTTATTATTTGGACTACAGAACGTTCCCCATTCCAATCCTCATTTGCTTTATTTCATCTCCCATTTCACTGCAAATTTTTCTTGTGTCAGGAAGTTCTTCTGGACTTTGTGAGAGTCAGTGAGCTCCCAAAGTATCTCGTTCATCTTCCTGATGGGATTTACAGGGTAACTTCTCCAATATTAAAAAATAAACATATGTCTTATGCTGTGGCTAAGAAGAATGAGAAATGTCAAAATGTACACACATTGGTTCCCCCTTTCGGATCACTCTCTTCAACCACACTGAAAGCTGGTTTTCATTAAAATGTGACATTTATCTTCCCAAAGTGAATTTGTCTTGGTACAATAATAATAGAAAAATGTCACAATTTAGTGCAAAAAACACAGGAAAAGATAAATGATAATTTAAAATGAAAACCTTAATGTTAAAACAATGCTTTTCTTAAATATACAATACTCTAATAGAGGCAAAAAATTGGCATGACAATTCAAATAAGTTTGAATGTCCTGTAAGGAGAATATATTAAACAAAGATGCTTGTTATCAAAACATTGCAATAGAGCCTTTCGTTGCCACATACATTCTCCTATTACCAGTCATGAAAAGCAGGAATTGTAGATGATTATAAATGGAGATGGTAGGTATGGACTCTGTTGAGTGAGATGGAGGAAGGGTGTCCAGGACAAGCGGACACTTGATGGAGTTTCCCCACGTTTTAATCAGATGTATCAAATTGCCAACATCTGTTGGGTCATAGAAAAGGCTAAAGAGTTCCAGAAAAACATCTGCTTTGACTGTGTGGATCACAAAAAAACTGTGAAAAATTCTTCAAGAGATGGGAATACCAGACCATCTTACCTGCCTCCTGAGTAATCTGTATGCAGGTCAAGAAGCAACAGTTAGAACAGGACATGGAACAATGGACTGGTTCAGTATTGGGGAAGGAGTATGTCAAGGCTTTATTGTCACCCTGCTTATTTAATATATGCAGAGTACATCATGTGAAATGCCGAGCTGGATGAAGCACAAGCTGGAATCAAGATTGTGGGGAGAGATATCAATAACCTCAGATATGCAGATGACACCACCCTTATGGCAGAAAGTGAAGAGGAAGTAAAAACCCTCTTGATGAAAGTGAAAGAGGAGAGTGAAAAAACTGGCTTAAAACTCAACATTCAGAAAACTAAGATCATGGCATCTGGTCCCATCACTTCGTGGCAAATAGATGGGGAAACAATGGAAACAGTGTCAGACTTTATTTTTGGGGGCTCCAAAATCACTGCAGATGGTGACTGCAGCCATGAAATTAAAAGACGCTTGCTCCTTGGAAGGAAAGTTATGACCAACCTAGACAGCATATTCAAAAGCAGAGACATTACTTTGCCAACAAAGGTCTGTCTGGTCAAAGCTATGGTTTTTCCAGTGGTCATGTATGGATGTAAAAGTTGGACTGTGAAGAAAGCTGAGCACTGAAGAATTGATGCTTTTGAACTGTGGTGTTGGAGAAGACTCTTGAGAGTCCTTTGGACTGCAAGGAGATCCAACTAGTCCATCCTAAAGGAAATCAGTCCTGAATATTCATTGGAAGAACTGATGCTGAAGCTCCAATACTTTGGCCATCTGATGCAAAGAGCTGACTCATTAGAAAAGATCTTGATGATGGGAAAGATTGAAGGGAAGAGGAGAAGGGGACAACAGAGGATGAGATGGTTGAATGGCATCAGTGACTCAATGGACATGAGTTTGAGCAAGCTCCAGGAGTTGGTGATGGACAGGGAAGCCTAGTGTGCTGCAGACCATGAGGTCACAAGGAGCGGGGCACAACTGAGTGACTGAACGGACTGAAAGGGAGCCATCAGTAAGAGGGTTAGGCTGCCTGAGTTGGTGTGACTCCTCCTTGGGCAGGCAATACAGACCACAGTTCCCTTAAAAACTAATAATGTAGCTTACTTCATAGATTCAGCTAATAGGAGATGAATTGGTCTGGAGGTCCTAGGACCTAATTTTAATTCTGTTTCTGACACTCTTTCCTCTTCTGAAGAAAGAAAGGTTTGGTGTCAACAATCACAAAGACTTTCCCTCCTTTTAAGATTGTGTGGTTCTAAAGATGAAAATATTTTTCTTTACAACATTCTCTGTTAGGAAGAGAGGAACAAGATTAGGAAAGGACTTTGGAGATGCAGAAGATGAAAAACTTACAAAGTCAGGAGTAGCTGGAGACAGAGGGAGATATGGAGAGGTCTTTGGTGGGTAGAGAACAAGAGGACTCCTCATTAAACCACACTGTTGTTGCTTCTCCCATTCCCTGGTGCTGAGGGATGGAGGAGACACTTTGACACAATCATGAGCTGATGGTTCTTAGCAGCTTTCATATCTGTTTCTGAATGAGACAGTCACAGTAACTCACCAGTAGGTGAAATGATTTTCTGATTAGGGATAAGATAAAATCATCTCATATCATAGTTTCTCTTTCATTGATCTTTAAAACCCTCCTTTTGAATAAAGGAGCAGTAATCACTATATTTAGACCTTGAAACATGATTCAGAACTAAGGTAGAGATAAGAATCAGGAACCAAACCCTAGCCACAGCCATGCAAGCTTCTAAGTGAAGGTGCCTGGGTTTTAGTTTTCTATATGGTAGTTTTCAATATGTTTAACCTGCTGAGGAAAGAAAAAGAAGAGGTTGGCTTTTTTTAAAAAAGAATTTTTAATCCTCTGGTAGTGGAGAATTACCTAGATCAATAGGTTTACTTACTTTATTTTTAATGTTTGTAATTTTAATTGTAATATGCTTTGGTGTGTTCCTCTGTGGGTTCATCTTGTTTGGGACTCTATGTGCTTCCTGGACCTAGATATTTGTTTGCTTTCCTAGGTTAGGAAGTGTTCAGCTATTATTTCTTTAAATAATTTATCTACCTCTTTCACTCTCTTCACCATCCAGGACCCCTAAGGTGACAATTTCAGTACTTTCAACATCTTCCCAGAGGCTTCTTATACTGTCCTCATTTCTTTTAATTCTTTGTTCAGTTCAGTAGTGATCTCCACTACTCTGACTTCTAGCTGGCTCTTTGTTCCTCTGTATCTTCTAATCGATGGTTGATTCCTTCATGCTAAGTTTTCATTTCAGTTATTGTAGTCTTCAATTCTGTACGGTTCTTCTCTACATTTTCTAACTCTTTGTTAAAATTCTCACTGTATTCGTCCACACTTGTCCTGAGTTTCTTGAGCATCTTTATTACCACTGCCTTATAATCTTTACTGAGTAGGTTGCTTATCTCCACTTTGTTGTGGTGATGTTTAGTCACTCAATCATGTCCAGCTCTGCCCTCTGTGTGGGCTCCACGGGCTCTTCTGTTGTGATGGGCTGACTGCTCTGGTGCACTCCCTGTCTGTGCGATGGCTGCTCACCTGCTGAGGGTGGGGCCAGGTCTCCTCACGGCTGGCTGCTCAACCCAGGGAGTCTGGGACTGGTGCCTGCCCACTGCTGGGCAGTTAAGGCCCTGGTGCTAATAGGTTAGAGGGTGGACTCCACATTGGAACTTGTGGGCATCAGTTCCTTGCAGTAGAATGAACTTTCAGAAATGGTTGCCACCAGCATCTATAGCTCCAGGGGGAGCCCCAGTTGCCTCCTGCCTCTCTGGGAAGCTATCCAAGATCAGCAAGTGGGTCTGACCCATGCTCCTTTCAAACAATTGTCTGTCTGCTGGGACCCAACACATTTATAATTGTGAAATACTGGAAACAAACATCAATCATGAAGGGATGAGTTAAATTAGAAACTGTGATGATGGAGATTAGTGTCTCTCAACCCTTTTCCCTATTTCCACATCCTTCCACTTATACATTCTACTCGACTTTTATATTCTACTCTTATCTGGAAGGGAGCAGAGGACATAATGAGGATCACAGATGCAGAGTCATGCATTTATTGGCATGGAAAAATGTCCAAACACTCCTGACTGGAAAAGCCAGGATCTAGGATGTGACGTAGAATTAAATCTATGTGTACAAATTCATAGATAATTTTAAGCTTTCAGTTCAGTCGCTCAGTCATGTCCAACTCTTTGTGACCCCATGAACTACAGCACACCAGGCCTCCCTGCCCATCACCAACTCCTGGAGTCTATCCAAACCCACATCCGTTGTGTCGGTGATACCATCCAACCATCTCATCCTCTGTCATCGCCTTTTCCTCCCGCCCTCAATCTTTCCCAGCATCAGGGTCTTTTCCAATGAGTCAGCTCTCCACATGAGGTGGCCAAAGCATTGGAGCTTCAGTTTCAACATCAGTCCCTCCAATGAACACCCAGGACTAATCTCCTTCAACATGGACTGGTTGGATCTCCTTGCAGTCCAAGGGACTCTCAAGAGTCTTCTCCAACACCACAGTTCAAAAGCATCAATTCTTCTGTGCTCAGCCCTCTTTATAGTCCAACTCTCACATCCATACGTGACTACTGGAAAAACCATAGCCTTGACTAGATGGACCTTTATTGGCAAAGTAATGTCTCTGCTTTTGAATATGCTGTCTAGGTTGGTCATAACTTTCCTTCCAAGGAGCAAGCGTCTTTTAATTTCATGGCTGCAATCACCATCTGCAGTGATTTTGGATCCCAGAAAAATAAAGTCAGCCACTGTTTCCACTGTTTCCCCATCTATTTGCCATGAAGTGATGGGACTGGATGCCAAGATCTTAGTTTTCTGAATGTTGAGCTTTAAGCCAACTTTTCCACTGTCTTAAAGCTTTCAGCAAAATGCAAATGATGGCTGTCTTCAGAGAGCGGGTTTCAAATGATTTCTATTATCCTGGGTATTTTTCTGTTTGACTGTTTGACTCCTTAGAATGAGCATATATCATATTTATGCTAAGAATAAAGAAGGAAAGCATTTTTTAAAAGAGTAGTCAACATAAGCAGTAGTAACTACCAATAGATGTTAAAAGCTAGAAGACAATTTTTTCTCAACCAAATATGATGTCCACGGGATATTAAGTCTTTTAAATGTACTACAGTTTGGTGGTCTTGTGTTTCAGTTTTCCTACCATTTGAATGCTGTTTATAAATACATGTTTTAAGTAGAATCCACCAAAATATTCAGATAAAAAGTGAGTTCTACAGACATGATCTGGGTCAAGCATCTGAAACCTTAGTCACAAATAATACCAAATAATTAGCTGTTTTCTATCATTTACAAAGAGTATGTAAATGATGAAGTTTTCCTTTATCATGCATGCAGATATTGTTAGAATTAAGACATAGCCTAGAGAAAAGGGGAGAAGGTGTTTGGTGTTACATCTGCATTTTAGGGGACATTTGTATGCAGGAGAAGACTCTTGAGAGTCCCTTGGACTGCAAGGAGATCAAACCAGTCAATCCTAAAGGAAGTCAACCCTGAATATTCATTGGAAGGATTGATGCTGAAGCTCCAATACTTTGGCCATGTGATATGAGGAACTGATTCATTGAAAAAGACCCTGATGCTGGGAAAGATTGAAGGCAGGAGGAGAAGGGGACAACAGAGGATGAGATGGTTGGATGGCATCACCAACTTGATGGACATGAGTTTGAGCAAGCTCTGGGAGTTGGTGATGGACAAGGAAGCCTGGCATGCTGCAGTCCAGCAGTCGCAAAGAGTTGGACATAACTGAGTGACTGAAGTGACTGACTGAACTGTATGCAGGGGAAATAAAAGGGTAAGTCAAGTCTCAAACATGGAGGACATCTAAATGTACAGGCCACATCAGATGTATGTTTCAGACACAATGACAAACTTCGAACAGCACTCCACTGTTAGAAGGTTATGCAATGTTGAAACACTAGTTTGGTACTCAAGAGGAAAGGTTTCCAAATGATTATCTTTCATTAGATGTATTCAGAAATTTGATATGAGAGTTTAGTGTTAATACAGAGTTAGAAAGCTCAACCAGAATAAAAGATTTTGAATTGAGCACGACTGCCTGTCTGTGCTGCAGACTCATGATTATCTACAGTGAATGAGTGTTGACATTAGAAAGCTAAACCACATAACACATACAGGATATGAGTGTTCAGTAAACAATCATGATTGCAGCCACCGAGTGCTGAAAGTCTGCAGCGTGTGTTCTCGGTCTCCTTTAAAAGTAGTGCAGCTGTTACATTAATGGATGAGAATCCAGGGTATTATCAAGGAACAAAAAATGGTTCAGTTTGATTAGTTCTATGGGATGTAATCTTCAAAATGTGCCTAATTTGATAATGCCAGAGCATTTCTGAGGGACTAAAGAAAATAAGGATAATACAATATAAATGGAAACATTATTATTTTCATCTCTTTTGAGAATAAGCCATTCTAGAAGAAAAAATGACAGCGAAAAGATAAGACACAGGGAAGCAGCCTCTTCTGTCTGTAGAATATTGCCCAGCTCACTAAGAGCCATGGGGCAGAGATCAAGAGTGGGCCCCAAGCAGACTGGTTTCCCCCTAGTAATTGCAATGGTAGCTCACATTCAAGGAATGTTTAATATGTTCCAGACCTTTATCTAGCTGTTTCACATGGATTGGATCATTTAACCTCACCACCACCCTGCTGAGAATGACCTGTTATCATAGTCATTTTATAGATAGGAAAATTGAGTCTAGGTGAAGTTAGGTAACATTTCAAGGTCGCACAGTAAGAAGTGACATTGCTGTTTGGACTCAGATAGGCATGGCTCCCTCCACGGCTACATCCCATTGCTACCCTGTGCCTGCTGGGTAAGGAGGGCTTTGGTGTGTGTAACTGCCAGAGCCCCCACCCTCACTATTCCAAACCAACTTCTTTTCAGGAAATTGGGAATTTTTATTTTTTAATCTTATGCCTTGGAAATACTTCCTGTCAAACCAAGTTCGACCATTTGTATCCTGTTCTCTTTGAAACACCTGCTCTCCACCTGCCTTTCCCTTCAGCCTCCCTGAGAGCTCTTGAAGTTGATCTACAGAAGAGTTAAAAACATACCTACTTAGAAAGGAAGAGGGAAAAGATGCGCCTGGAAGAACTCAGAACTAAGATTTGGCGTTGAAACTTCTGACCATATTCTTCCTCTCTCTGTCTAGTGACTTGAATATGGCCAGTAGACATGAAATGTTCCTAGAGATTTGAATCACTATTAGAGCTCAACTTCTTCTTGGTTGAAAATTTTTAAAGCCTATTTTCATAATATTATTCTTTCTTTTGTTTACTTTTGTTGGAGTATAGTCGCTTTACAACGTTGCAGTTTCTTCTGTTTAGCAAAGTGAATCAGCCATAACATATGCTTCTTGTTTTTTGGATCCTCCCCATTTAGGTCATCACAGAGCTTTTAGCAGAGTTCCCTGAGCTATACAGTAGGTTCTCATTAGTTATCTATTCTATACCTAGTATCAATACTGTATGTATGTCGATCTTAATCTCCCAATCCACCCCACGCCCTTCTTCCCCCTTGGTATCTATATGTTTGTTCTTCATGTCTGTGTCTTTATTTCTCCTTTGTAAATAAGATCAACTCTACCAATTTTTTTCAGATTCCACATATATGTGTTAATATGCAATATTTATTTTCCTCTTTCTGACTACTTCACTCTGTATGACAGTCTCTAGGTTGAGGCCAAACTTACTAGGTTAGGAGATGAGTGGTAATCCACTTGCACACTTAAGGCAGCCTTTGGTATCTGCACTAACCCAGAGGAAGGTTGCTGGGAGTATGCATGCTAAGCTGCCTCAGTGGTGTCCAACTCTGTGTGACTCCATGGACTGTAGCCTGCCGGGCTCCTCTGTCCATGGGATTCTCCAGGCAGGAATACGAGAGGGTTGCCATTTCCCACTTCAGGGGATCTTCCTGGCCCAGGGATCAAACCTGCATCTCAAGTCTCCTGCATTGGCAGGCAGGTTCTTTACTACTAGTGCCACCTGGGAAACCCTTGCTGGGAGCTTGTGCCTCCAATTTTCTTGCTTCCATTTCCTTCTTAGAAGAAAAATAGGGTGATTTCATCTTGACATTTTTATTTCAATTCTATTTTTAAATAACAGATTTAAATTACTTACTTTCATTGTCTGAAAGATGAAATTTCCTTGAAACACAACGTTGACCATTTTGATCACTCTGGGTTATGGATCTAGACCAGAACATTATAATACTTATTAATGATAACAATAATAACTATTAGAAATACTGGAATTCATTTGTAGGGAAAATTCCAGATATCCTCAAGACATCTTCCAAGTGTTGATAATCCCCTTAATGAATTACAATCAAAATCCGTGCTAGATACCTGAGATTTTTAGATAAGAAATCCTTCTTAAAAATTCTGCTACTGAACATAGTATAATCATTTACAAAGATAAGAGAAATTTAATAAAATAATGTTGAGTAATGGAACTCTTAAAACTTTTATGCATGACTACTAGATTAGACCTAGCATCTGTTGAAAAGTCTATCATTCAATATGGGAGAATGGCATTGAGACATGTATAATATCATACGTGAAACGAATCGCCAGTCCAGGTTTGATGCATGATACAGGGGTGCTTGGGGCTGGTGCACTGGGATGACCCAGAGGGATGGGATGGGGAGGGAGGTGGGAGGGGGCTTTAGGATGGGGAACACATGTACACTCATGGCGGGTTCAAGTCAATGTATGGCAAAACCAATACAATATTGTAAAGTAAAATAAATGAATTAATTAATTAATTTTTTAAAATGTCTATCATTTACATGGGTAAGCACATTTGTGATTCATTATTAAAATGGAAAAAATGATGAAAACATCTCTGCCCAGTTGAAACGGTCTTCCTTCATCTTACTCAGCTTCCATAATGAAGCTTGTATTATTACTTTGGTTTTTGTATCTTATTCAGATTCTCACTCAAAATATTAGCCAAGCCATGTATTGTCAGTGCTTTTTCACTATTTCATTAGGTTAAAATCTAACCATTTTGTTAAGTACAGATTCAAAGGCTGAGAATCACAAATATGTCTGCATGAAAGACTCCTGAGAGATAATGAGCAGGGGGAGATTTCTATTGGGAAGAAGGAAGAACTGAATTAGTGAGCTGAATCTATATTTCTGTAGCTAAGTTTCAAAACTGCTTGGTTCTTTATGTTTAAATAAGAAGTAACTCAAATAGGCAACAGGTTTTACTGAGCATAAACTATTCCAGACAAGGTGATACATGAAGTATATTGCAATACACAAAGGAGGGTAATATATACTCTAATCTTAAGGGTTTAGATCAGATCAGAAATATGTACATAAAAGTATTATGAAAAACAGAAGGAAGTGTGAAATATCAGCGTGAACAATAAGTGCTTGAAGGAACTCAGAGAGCCTTTGTTTCAGGTTAATCTAGAGAGGCTTCATGGAGGATGTGGGATCCAAACTGCATTTGAAATGATACTTTGATGGACATCCATTCAGCCTTCTTTGCCTATTTTTCAGAAACCCTCTCCTATGCAGGACACATATCTTAGGGAAAGCAAACCCCATCCTAAGCTCCAAGGGAGAACCCTGATTAGTCTAATATGAAGCATCTTGGTAATCATATCCCTTTGTTCTTCCCCTCCCACAGGATTTGTCCAGGGAACTAAACTTAATGGCCATCAGTGTCTGGCATTTCCCCCAGTAACTGATACTGGTCTAGGAACAAGACCTAAAAGCGTCCAATCAATCTAAAATCTCTCTTAGAAAAAATGGAGTAGCCATCATAGTTAACAAAGGAGTCCGAAATGCAGTACCTGGATGCAATCTCAAAAACAACAGAATGATCTCTGCTCGTTTCCAAGGCAAACCATTCAGTATCACAGTAATCCAAGTCAATACCCAAACAATAATGCTGAAGAAGCTGAAGTTGAACAGTTCTATGAAGACCTACAAGACCTACTAGAACTAACACCCCCAAAAGATGTCCTTTCCATCATAGGGGACCGGAGTGCAAAAGTAGGAAGTCAAGAAATACCTGGAGTAATGGGAAAATTTGGCCTTGGAGTACAGAATGAAGCAGGGCAAAGGGTAATAGTTTCACCAAGAGAATGCACTGGTCATAGCAAACACCCTCTTTCAACAACACAAGAGAAGACTCTACACATGGATATCACCAGATGGTCAATACTGAAATCAGATTGATTATATTCCTTGCAGCCAAAGATGGAGAAGCTCTATACAGTCAGCAAAAACAAGACTGGGAGCTGACTGTAGTTCAGATCATGAGCTCCTTATTGCCAAATTCAGACTTAAATAGAAGAAAGTGGGGAAAACCACTAGACCATTCAGCTATGACCTAAATCAAATCCCTTATGACTATACAGTGGAAGTGACAAATAGATTCAAGGAATTAGATTTGATAGAGTGCCTGAAGAACCATACACAGAGTGACATTGTATAGGAGGCAGTGATCAAGACCATCCCCAAGAAAAACAAATGCAAAAAGGCAAAATGGTTGTCTGAAGAGGTTTTACAAACAGCTATGAAAAGAGGAGAAGCAAAAGGCAAAGGAGAAAAGGAAAGATATACCTGTTTGAATGCAGAGTTCCAAAGAATAGCAAGGAGAGATAAGAAAGCCTTCCTCAGTGAACAATGCTAAGAAATAGAGGAAAACAATAGAATGAAAAAGACTAGAGATCTCTTCAAGAAAATTAGAGATACTAAGGGAAATTTTGATGCAAAGATGGGCACAATAAAGGACAGAAATGGTATGGACTTAACAGAAGCAGAAGATATTAAGAAGAGGTGGCAAGAATACACAGAAGAGGTATACGAAAAACATCTTCATGACCTGGATAATCATGATGGTGTGATCACTCACCTAGAGCCAACATCCTGGAATGAGAAGTCAAGTGGGCCTTAGGAAGCATCACTATGAACAAAGCTAGTGGAGGTGATGGAACAGTTGAGCTATTTCAAATCCTAAAAGATGATGCTCTGAAAGTGCTGCACTCAATATGCCAGCAAATTCGGAAGACTCAGCAGCGGCCACAGGACTGGGAAAGCTCAGTTTTCATTCCAATCCCAAAGACAGGCAATGCCAAAGAATGCTCAAACTACTGCACAGTTGCACTCATCTCACACGCTAGCAAAACAATGCTCAAAATTCTCCAAGCCAGGCTTCAACAGGACGTGAACCGTGAACTTCCAGATATTCAAGCTGGATTTAGAAAAGGCAGAGGAACCAGATATCAAGTTGCCAACATCCGTTGGATCATCGAAAAAACAAGAGAGTTCCAGAAAAAATATTTATTTCCGCTTTATTGACTGTGCCAAAGCCTTTGACTGTGTGGATCACAATAAACTGTGGAAAATTCTTCAAGAGATGGGAATACCAGACCACCTGACCTGCCTCCTGAGAAATCTGTAAGCAGGTCAGGAAGCAACAGTTAGAACTGGACATAGAAAAACAGACTGGTTCCAAATAGGAAAAGGAGAATGTCAAGGCTGCATATTGTCACCCTGCTTATTTAACTTACATGCAGAGTACATTATGAGAAATGCTGGGCTGGAAGAAGCAGAAGCTGGAATCAAGACTGCTGGGAGAAATATCAATAACCTCAGATATGCATATGACACCAGCCTTATGGCAGAAAACAAAGAACTACAGAGCCTCTTGATAAAAGTGAAAGAGGAGAGTGAAAAAGTTGGCTTAAAACTCAACATTCAGAAAACTACAATCATGGCATCTGGTCCCATCATTTCATGACAAGTAGATGGGGAAACAATGGAAACAGTGTCAGACTTTATCTTGGGGGGCTACAAAATCACTGCAGATGGTGACTGTAGCCATGAAATTAAGACGCTTGCTCCTTGGAAGAAAAGTTATGGCCAACCTAGACAGCATATTCAAAAGCAGAGACATTACTTTGTCAACAAAGGTTCATCTAGTCAAAGCTATGGTTTTTCCAGTAGTCATGGATGGATGTGACAGCTGGACTATAAAAAAAGCTGAGCACTGAACAACTGATGCTTTTGAACTGTGGTGTTGGAGAAGACTCTTGAGAGTCCTTTGGATTGCAAGGAGATCCAACCAGTCCATCCTAAAGAAAATCAGTCCTGAATATCCATTGGAAGGACTGATGCTAAGCTGAAGCGCCAATACTTTGGCCACCTGATGGGAAGAGCTGACTCACTGGAAAAGACCCTGATGCTGGGAAAGATTGAAGGTGGGAAGAGAAGGGGACAACAGACGATGAGATGATTGTGTGGCATCACCGACTCTGGACATGAGTTTGAGTAAACTCTGGGAGTTGGTGTTGGACAGGGAGGCCTGGCATGCTGAAGTCCATGGGGTCACAAAGAGTCAGGACATGACTGAGGGACTGAACTAAATCTAAAAGGAAGAACTTTTGCTTCACAATCGAGAATGAGATTTTTATTCTCTGTTACTGTGCAGGAAAAAGATTGTTGTCCTGGTTGCTTCCAGCAGTCATGTTAACGTCATGAGGGACCCTAGCATAAAGGCAAATCTGACACATGCAGGAAGGCTGAGACTGGAGAACAGATGAGATTCAGAGCAGGAGGCCTACTTGTACTGCGCCTGGAGCTTGGTCTGCCTCTAGATTGCCTATTATGTGTGACAGTACTAGGTCTCCTATTATGTGAGAGAGTACATTTCTTCAGTGTCTAAGCCATAATAGCGTCAAAATCATACAGATTGCTATCAACAGTGGAGTTGATTCCTTTGCTAGCATGTATTTCCCTCTTTTCCTAACAAAGGAAATAAATTAAATGCTATGTGGGATGTTTGTTTTTGGGTAGGGAAAGGGCAGGAATACCCCCTCAACAAATTCTCCTTGTGACTTAAATGGGAGAGACAATCTATTAGTTTCAAGTACATCTGGATGCCATGACTGATTCAGACAGACACAGGGATGAGACACAAGAGAAAGTTGCTGAGGCTTCTGGAAAGAAGCTTCTTTCCCATGAGAAATACCAGATATATCTTTTTCTACTCCGCTGCATCGTAGGTAAGCAGAGATGGGCTGTGTTGGTTTTCCTAGAGCAGCTGTAACAAAGCACCACAAACTAGGTGGCTTAAAACAGAAATGTATTCTCTCAGTTCTGGAGGCTAGATGTCCACGAGGAATGTGTTGACAGAACAGTGCTTCTTTTGAAAGCTCTAGGGAAAAACCACACTCCCCCAACCCCCTTTGTTAAAACTCAGTTTGACTTCATATTAACTTGATTATACCGCTGTTTGTGTGGGTTAGTTGCTCAGTCTTGTCCAACTCTTTGCAACCCCATGGATTATAGCCCGCCAGGCTCTGCTGTCCATGGAATTCTCCAGGCAAGAATACTGGAGTGGGTTGCCACTTCCTTCTCCAGAGGATGTTCCTGACCCAGGGATCAAACCAGGATCTCCTGCACTGCAGGCAGATTCTTTATCATCTGAGCTACCAAAGATTATACCTACAGAGATTCTATTTCCAAATACGGCCACATTCACTGGTTCTCAGTGGACATGAGTTTAGAATGGGAAAGAGTAGAGATCTCTTCAAGAAAATTAGAGATACCAAGGGAACATTTCATGCAAGGATGGGTGTGATAAGGGACAGAAATGGTATGGACCTAACAGAAGCAGAAGATAAGAAAAGGTGGCAAGAATACACAGAACTGTACAAAAAAGATCTTCATGACCTAGATAATCACAATGGTGTGATCACTCACCTAGAGCCAGACATCTTGGAATGTGAAGTCAAGTGGGTCTTAGAAAGCATCACTATGTACAAAGCTAGTGGAGGTGATGGAATTCTAGTTTAGCTATTTCAAATCCTGAAAGATGATGCTGTGAAAGTGCTGCACTCAATATGCCAGCACATTTGGAAAACACAGCAGTGGCCACAGGACTGGAAAAGGTCAGTTTTCATTCCCATCCCAAAGAAAGGCAATGCCAAAGAATGCTCAAACTACCACACAATTGCACTCATCTCACATGCTAGTAAAGCAATGCTCAAAATTCTCCAAGCCAGGCTTCAGCAATATGTGAACTGTGAACTTCCAGATATTCAAGCTGGTTTTAGAAAAGGCAGAGGAACCAGAGATCAAGTTGCCAACATCTGCTGGGTCATGGAAAAAGGAAGAGAATTCCAGAAAAACATCTATTTCTGCTTTATTGTCTATGCCAAAGCCTTTGACTGTGTGGATCACAATAAACTGTGGAAAATTCTGAAAGAGATGGGAATACCAGACCACCTGACCTGCTTTTGAGAAACCTGTATGCAGGTCAGGAAGAAACAGTTAGAACTGGACATGGAACAACAGACTGGTTCCAAATAGGAAAAGGAGTACATCAAGGCTGTATATTGTCACCCTGCTTATATAACTTATATGCAGAGTACATCATGAGAAATGCTGGACTGGAAGAAGCATAAGCTGGAATCAAGATTGCTGGGAGAAATGTCAATAACCTCAGATATGCAGATGACATCACCCTTATGGCAGAAAGTGAAGAGGAACTGAAAAGCCTCTTGATGAAAGTGAAAGTGGAGAGTGAAAAAGTTGGCTTAGAGCTCAACATTCAGAAAACAAAGATCATGGCATCTGGTCCCATCACTTCATGGGAAATAGATGGGGAAACAGTGGAAACAATGTCAGACTTTATTTTGAGGGGCTCCAAAATCACTGCAGATGGTGATTGCAGCCATGAAATTAAAAGACGCTTACTCCTTGGAAGGAAAGTTATGGCCAACCTAGATAGCATATTCAAAAGCAGAGACATTACTTTGCCAACAAAGGTCCGTCTAGTCAAGGCTTTGGTGTTTCCAGAGGTCATGTACGGATATGAGAGTCGGACTGTGAAGAAAGCTGAGCACCGAAGAATTGATGCTTTTGCACACTGGTGTTAGAGCAGACTCTTGAGAGTCCCTTGGACTGCAAGGAGATCCAACCAGTCCATCCTAAAGGAGACCAGTCCTGGGTGTTCATTGGAAGGAGTGATGCTGAAGCTGAAACTCCGATGCTTTGACCACCTCATGTGAAGAGTTGACTCACTGGAAAAGACTCTGATGTTGTGAGGGATTGGGGGCAGGAGGAAAAGGGGACGAGAGGATGAGATGGCTGGATGGCATCACCGACTCGATGGACATGAGTTTGGTTAAACTCAGGGAGTTGGTGATGGACAGGGAGCTGGCATGCTGCAATTCATGGGGTCGCAAAGAGTCGGACATGACTGAGTGACTGAACTGAACTGAACTGAAGTGATTGAATCCAGTAGAAGGCCTTTTGCAGCCAGTTTTGCTGTCCTGAAGGAAGCCAGCCTGAG
The DNA here is from genome assembly GCF_042477335.2 of Ovis canadensis. NCBI lineage: Eukaryota > Metazoa > Chordata > Mammalia > Artiodactyla > Bovidae > Ovis > Ovis canadensis. The sequence goes on along the minus strand of NC_091247.1, from coordinate 157,874,136 downwards.
AATGAAGTCAACACCAACACACGAAGCCATACAGAGTCAAGGTGATATCAAAGTAAATGACATTAACCTCTGGATATAACTCTGCCTAGAGTTTATTTTTCTTTGTGTATTTAATTTACTTAAGCTAGAAAGTTTCTATTTTTATTTAAGTCTCTCTGTTGAATTTTTGTTTCAAGAGTTTCAGAAAGACTTCTGAGACCTTGATATGAATTTTGTTGAGAGAAGGAAAAAGGTCTTGCCACATAACAGGGGATGGCAGGAGGGATAAATATCATGAGGATAAAATAAAAGGAGGGTTGGAATCAAGGTCTGGCTAGAAGAGAATATTTATTAGAAGAGCAGAGGGGCATAAAGTTGTACAGACGGGTTAAGTGTAAGTTTTAGGGGGTCTGGAACTGTCAAACTAAATAATTTGAACCTTCTTCTATAGGCAGATGGTGTATAAGATGGTTTCTGAACATGGAAGTTGAATCAATTAATATGATATTTTAGGTTAATTAACAGTGAAGTGCAAATTGGGCTGGAAGCAGAGAGAACTCAGATCACAATTGACTGCCCTGAGGTTTCCCAGTGCAATCAAGAAGGGGCAGCCCTCGCTGCTCGGGCTGGAACTCATTCCCTCCCACTTGCCTAGCCTGGCCTTCTTCCTGCTCCTAGAACAGACCGTACTCATTCTACTCAAAGGCTTTGACACCGGCTGTTTGTGTATGTGTGCTGAGTAGTGTCGGACTCTTTGCAGGTGCTTTTCTTTTTTCCTGATTATTGCACGGCTGGCTCCTTCTTATCATTCAACCCTCAGCTCAGCTGTTGCCTCTTGAGAAGACTTCCCTGACCAGTCAATCGAGAAGAGCCTCCTGCCTGTCCCTCTGTCAGACTGGCTTTTTTTTTTTTTTTTTTTTTAACTATAATTGCTTTACAATGTTGTGTTGGTTTCTGCTGTACAACAGTGGAAATCAGCTATATGTATACATATATCCCTTCCTTCTTGGACCTTCCTTCCACCTCACCCCCATCCTACACCTCTAGGTCATCATAGACTTTTATTTTGATTCCAGTACTGAGCACCATCTGTTAGATTTCTCTTTTACTTACTTATTTTTATAACCCCTTCCCTCACTGCCCTAACTACAAAGTCAGCATCATAAGAGTAACAACCTTGTTGGGGTTTCACTATCATCTCTCCAGTATCCTATAGGAGCTAAAATAAATATATGTGGTATAAATGATTATTAAATTTGGTTTTGAAGTTTTAAAATTGCTGAAACATTGAATCAATAGTTTAATTTTTAAATGAGCAAAATTAAATAATTTGGTTAATCAGGAGAGAAGCTATTTCCAGAGTGAATTTTGCTCAAAAGGCAGGCAGAAGTGGAAGAACTGAAATACGTATTTTTCTCAGTGTTCTGAAAAGACAAGGATAATTTTCAAAACAACACTCTTGTCTCCTAAGGCTGTTTCCACCAGAAACACCCTGGGCATAAAGAAAAGCTCTAGGGAACTACAAAGGAATGTATTTAAGCTTTTCTGTTTCCATTTTCCCTAGTGGTAGTTTCATTTCAAGGCCAGCAGTCTATAACAAGCTCTAAGCTTCTAGAGCAATTTACATCCCTTGAATGATTCAGAATCAGACTCCTTTGTCATAAGCAGAGCTGAGTCCCTGATTTGTTCCCTAGTAAGTGGAAACCTCTGTGTTCTTTGCTTCCTCTTAGAGCCTTTGACCTCAGCGTGAAACTCTCCCACTATTTTTTAATTAATTTTTTTTAATTGGAGGCTGATTACTTTACAATATTATGTTAGTTTTGCCATACTTTGACATGAATCCGCCATGGGTGTACATGTGTTCCCTACCCTGAATCCCCCTCCCACCTCCCTCCCCATCCCATCCCTCTGGGTCATCCCAGTGCACCAGCCCCCAGCACCCTGTATAATGATTATCTTTTTCTTGAAATATGCCACAGTGCGTTTACCAGATCAATATGAGAAATCTCTGTCCTATAGAGTGTAGACCGAGCAAGCCTCAGCAAAGTAATGAAGGAGCAGAGAACTTTCTAAGCCAGCCTCTCTCCATGACTCTCCTGGGGTGCTATTATTTATAATATACTCCTGTGGCTTTTCCTGAGATGATAATGAATGAGCTTGTGTATATTACCGATCTGCTACTTTTGACTGAAATAACTGGTAAATTATTTGAAGTGGCCTATTGAGACCATGTGAAAAAAGATCAATGTCAGCTTGAAGGAACTGGCAAAGCTGGGGAGATTGGCCACTAAATTCAAATTTCAAATATAGTAACAGCTCAAAAGGGACACACATCTTAATTCACTGTCAACCAAGCCTGGGAATGAGACTCAAAGGTCCTGACAAATATATTTAACTCACTAAAATTTCTGTAGTGAGTTGCCAGGTGATGCAGTGGCAAAGAATCCCCCTGCTACTGCAGGAGACGGGGATTCAGTCTCTTGGTCTGAAAGATCCCCTGGAGAAGGAAATGGCAACTCACTCGTTTCTTGCCTGGGAAATCCCGTGGACACAGGAGCCTGGCAGGCTATAGTCCACAGTCGCAAAAGAGTTGGATACCATTCTGCAACTGAGCAACAATAACTATTAAAAATCACTGGGGTCTTGACTGGAATTTGGAAATCTTTGTCACCCAGAAATGTTTGTTTTCCTCCTTCTTCCTCGATTCCCCTCCTACCTTCTCCTTCTTAACAGTTTCATTACTTATAACAGCATTTAATCAGGAACGTCTTTTGAACAAGCACCCTTTTAAAGAAGGTCTCTTTTTAAAGTAAAACCTCAAGGAAATTAATGGAGTTTGAGGACAGTAATTTTTATAGCTATTTGCGTAGTTTAAAATGCTTGGCCAGCACCGTGCGTTTCCAAAGTAAGTAATCTTTGAAAAGATATAGTTCTTCCATAAATAATTTGTACAAGTTGTAATGAACCACTTTTTAATTAACTGAAATGCACACTGGAAGAGCTAATGTACCACAAGCTAAATATGTGCAAGTGTAATAGAAGGTATACCTGAAAATAGAATCATCTTAATAAAATGTGTACATTTAATTGACGGGTCATATGAGGAAGCTATTCATCTATTTCAGGGATGGTGCCTCTCAAAACATTTTTGGACTGTCTCTTCAGAATTAGCTTAAGGATTTACAGCACATTCTTCTTGAATATTGTTAGTGGTGGTAGATTTTCTTCTACTAAAGACTGACTTGAATTTTGGAAATATTTGGAAGTGTTTTTAAACATTTAAAAATTTTTTATTGGAATGCAATTGCTTTACAACGTTGTATTAGTTTCTGCTGTATAGTGAAGCGAAGCAGCTGTATGCATACATATATCCCCTCCCTCTTGGGCCTTTCTCGCAGCCTATCCCCATCCCAGCCATCTAGGTCACCACAAACACCAAGCTGAACTTCTTAGGGTTTACAGCAGCTCCCCACTATCTATTTTACACATGTAGTGTAGAAGGGACAAACTGAAAGTTATTTGTTTTAAAATTAGTGTTATAATCTTTGATGAAATAAAAGAGAAAGATGAGATTCTAAAGCAATTTGATTGATTTTCTTGTGTGGCTCAGTGTTTGGGAAGTCACATTTTGCAGTGCAATAAATATTCCTGTTTCCTATTTGGATGCTGTCTAGTTTACTTCTACTGTTTAGAGGGAAATGATTCAGATTCCTAAAATCACTCAACTTCATAGCTCTTTGGGGGTCAAGGAACCCTTTCCACCACTGCAGGACACAGAGGAGGGCGTGTGCAGGGATTCTGGGTGCATTTTAAAGGCTTCTCATCTCCTGTCTCTGCCCACACCATTTCATTGCAACAGCAAGTTAATGGAAGAATGCAAAATAAGATAGAAACAAAACTGTTAGCACCAGGTCACTGGGATAAAAATCTGCCCTTTGTGTATGTATCTCTGAGTTCTCTACAATGAACACAGACAAATTTATAGGGAGCCACGGCATTTCATTTGGTGGAACAAAGAAGGGGTGGGAAATTTATGGACTTCAAACACAAGAATAAAGACATGACTGTACTTGAATGAGGATAGGGACACCCTCATTAATCCTGGTTTCATCAGCACCATTGGTTCATTAATTCAAACGTATTTTGGACGTCTTCTAGGTGTCAGGTACTGTTCTACAGGCTGTGACTTTAGTAGCAAATGCACTTTTCCTCTTCCTCATGAAGCTGGTATCCTGGTGGCAAGAATAGATTTATCTCTCATCTGTCCATTCTATTCTATCTGGATATGTGTGTGCATAATAAGGTTAAGTAGTTATAGAAGCTGCAAGGGAAAGTTCAGTGGAGTATGAAAAGAAGGTGATGGAGACATTTTAGAGAGGGTCTGAAGAAAGCTTCTCTGGTTGGGGATTGGGGAGGTATTTGAGCTAAAACCTGTTCACATCACAAAAATAGAAAAGCTAACGCTGAATGTGCAGTGCTTAGTCATGTCTGACTCCAATATCCTCTGTAAAATTCCTTCACCTCAATCACTCTTGGAAATTTTTCTCTTGGTATCTTTCTCCTGAGGCTGCCAAACCTTGCTCAGCATCCGTACCCGAGCACTCTCCTTCCTTCTCTGGTTTCCTCCAAGCCCTGTGTATTTCTTCTGCAGGGAGTTTATCATTTTCACTATTTCTTCACATTCAGTTCGGTTAAGTTCAGTCGCTCAGTCGTGTCCGACTCCTTGCGACCCCATGAATCGCAGCACGCCAGGCCTCCCTGTCCATCATCAACTCCCGGAGTTCACTCAGACTCACGTCCATCGAGTCCGTGATGCCATCCAGCCATCTCATCCTCTGTCATCCCCTTCTCCTCCTGCCCCCAATCCCTCCCAGCATCAGAGTCTTTTCCAGTGAGTCAACTCTTCACATGAGGTGGCCAAAGTACTGGAGTTTCAGCTTTAGCATCATTCTTTCCAAAGAAATCCCAGGGCTGATCTCCTTCAGAATGGACTGGTTGGATTTCCTTGCAGTCAGAGGAACTTTCAAGAATCTTCTCCAACACCACAGTTCAAAAGCATCAATTCTTCAGCACTCAGCTTTCTGAGTGCTCTCATATCCATACATGACCATAGGAAAAACCATAGCCTTGACTAGACGGACCTTAGTCGGCAAAGTAATGTCTCTGCTTTTTAATATGCTATCTAGGTTGGTCATAACTTTTCTTCCAAGGAGTAAGCGTCTTTTAATTTCATGGCTACAGTCACCATCTGCAGTGATTTTGGAGCCCCCCAAAATAAAGTCTGACACTGCTTCCACTGTCTCCCCATCTATTTCTCATTATTCCAACCCTTATCCTCAGCCTCACCCCCTAGCAACTTGGAATATTCTTTTCCATGACAATTCTGTCTCTTAGTATAACTCTGGTGCCAGCTGTCGCAATTATTTTTTACTTTATCACACTTTGGGGAATTATCTCATTTAATTGTCACAATAACAGCTCTATGGAATACATCCTATTGTCTCCATTACAGTTGAAGGAAATGAGAATGAATAGAAGTTTTAAGTAATTTATTAAGGACAAACATCAAATGATAGTGTTAAGACTTGAACCTGGGTTTGCGATATAAATAATGTCATATGTACATATATCATATATGGGCTCTGGAATTAAATATACCTGAGCTCAGATACATGGCTGGTCCTGGCATTGCTTAGGTATGTGAGCTTGGACAAACTTCTTAACCCTCTGAGCCTCAGTTTCTACATCTGCAAAATGGGAGTAATATCAGAACTGATCCCATGCTGTGGTCGAGAGGATTAAATAAAGCAGTGCATGTGAGCTGCTGTGTCCAGTAACCTTGATGACACAGCATCTTATACGTGTAATGTGGACCACCTCAGCTAGAAGCTCTGTGCAATAAAGTGAAAACCCTTGCTCATATCAGCAATAATATATTGCTGGGAGAGAATGGTCTGGCCTCTCTCCAAATTCTCCACTCCTCACATGGGCTGCAGCACCCTGATGCTGCTTAGCAATGACATCCCATCCCGTGACTCTCAGAGACAGACGAAATGACACCTGGGAATCAAAAAATCCCATTGAAAAACGAATGTGGTTTCATACTTAGGGACTGAGGTCACCAGGATACAAAATAAACTATCAGCTGTTTTGGCAGCAAATCCTTACTTTATATTTTCACAGGCGAGCTTCAATAATGTTGCAATCTTCACAGTATTTATTAATATGTAGGATAGATGAGAAATTCATATATACTTAATCCTTCTTGCATGAAAAACTCAATAAATAACTGCATCATAGGATTATTACACATTTTACTTCTTGATATACTATACTAGAAATAACTGTTTTAAAAGCTTTATTTCTTATGAAATGAGACATTCTTGGGAAATGGTGTGAGAGTAGAGAAGTGAGACTTGAGAAGTGAGAAGTGAGAGTTGGGGAATTATTTAACAAATTCAGATTTACCCAGAACAATTGGGTTTAAACACAATTACCAAAAAGTTGCAGCTTTTTATATTAATGGATAAAGAAGGCAGATAATCCCAAGATTATTTACAAGCCCACACTGAACAATTATTTAAAATGAAGATATAGCAAAAATGTCTGATGAACGTCTCTTTTCTGTTTCTCCTGGCCCAGCCGTGGAGAGGATGCCGATGAACGGTGAAGAGAAGGAAAGTGAGAGAGACTGGTGACTTCATCTTGACCACCGCTGGAAGGTCACATTGTTAATGTAGTACATGGGAAAGCTTATGGTGAAAAAGTGCTTTATAAAGCAGAAGGAATTACTTGTTACTGTTACTATTATTTGTATTATAATACCTTGAGTGGTTCTCTATTTCTGAGAGCAGATTTAAAATAAGCAGGCTTAAACTCTAGGGGGTAAAAATTGGGAGAAAACTCAGCAAGGATTTTTAAAAAATATTAAACAATATTGTTTAAACAATATGAGTTAATGCCAGCCACAGAAGAATACTCTTTGACAATCTGAAAATTCTGAGTCTTTCTGGGATGGTTTTATTGCTGGCCTTGCTAAGGGAGGGGGTGGTTAACTTTCAGCGTGTGATGACCTTGGCATGTTTAAAATCATCCAGCTCACTCAGAATCAAGACATACACCTAGCATGTTAATAGGAAATGAAGCATCTAATCGGGGGCTCAGTGGTAAAGAATCTGCCTGCCAATGCAGGAGACTCGTGTTCAGTCCCCGGGTTGGGAATATCCCCTGGAGAAGGAAATGGCAACCCACTCCAGTATTCTTGCCTGGAGAATTCAATGGACAGATCCTGGCAGGCTACAGTCCATGGGGTCACGAAAGAGTTTGACATGACTAACTAACAACAAGAAATAGACAAATAGTTTATTTTGAAAGAATTTTTAGAACTGTGAATCACCAGACTAAGGATGATGCTCAGAAGACCCTCTGAGGCTGTCAGTTGTACCCTGTGATCAGGTGAGATGATGAAAACCTGGAGATACTGGAAAGTCCTGGCTCCTCCCACACAGAGAAGCAGATCTACAGAGAACATGGCCCCATATACTGCAACAAAACAGCATCAGCCGCCATCCCTCAGATCTGCACATCTTCTTCCAAAACTTGTATTGCTTCATTAAGTCAGAAAGTGTTTTTAGCAGTGACTATATGCAAGACTGTATGGATGTGAGAGTTGGACTAAACAGAAAGCTGAGTGCCGAAGATTTGATGCTTTAGAACTGTGGTGTTGGAGAAGACTCTGGAGCGTCCCTTGGACTGCAAGGAGATCAAACCAGTCAATCCTAAAGGAAATCAACCCCAAATATTCATTGGAAGGACTGGTGCTGAAGCTAAAACTCCAATACTCTGGCCACCTGATGCAAAGAACTGACTCATTTGAAAAGACCCTGATGTTGGGAAAGTTTGAAGGGAGGAGGAGAAGGGGACGACAGAGTGTGAGATGGTTGGAAAGCATCACTGACTCGATAGACATCAGTTTATGTAAGCTCCAGCAGTTGGTGATGGTCAGGGAAGCCTAGCACGCTGCAGTCCATGGGGTAGCAAAATGTCGAACGTGACTGAGAGACTGAACTGACTGATATGCAAGACTGAGTTAGGGGGTCTTCCCTGGTGGTGGTGGATAAGAATCTGCCTGCAACACTGGGGACACAAGTTCAATCCCTGATCAGGGAACTGAGATCCCACATGCCACAAAGCAACTAAGCTGCATGCCACAGCTAGAGAATCTGTGAGCTGCAACAAAGGATCTGGCATGACACAATGAAGATCCCACGTGCCACAATTAAGACCTGAGTAGCCAAATACATATTTTTTAAAAAGACTGAATTAGGAACTAGGGAAAAAGTTATGAAACCCTTTATTCAAGAGCTTAGAGTCTAGCCCAGAGTTTCTCACCCTCACACTTTTGAGGTTTCTTTGTTGTGCGGGTTGTTCTGTGCTTTGCAGGATGTTTGTTCCATGGGGTTGCAAAGAGTCAGGCACAATTGAGCACACAGAGCAACAGCACGATCCCTAGCCTCCACCCGTTATAGATGCCAGTATCAACCACCCCCACCACTCCACTCTAATTGTGACCATCAAAAACGTCTCCTGGTATTTTTCCATTGCCCTGAGCAATGTCACCTGGGGTCAAAATCACCTCTGTTGAGAAGCACTGGTCTAGTACGAGTGATAAAACATGTGCCTACATAACACTAAGATAGCCAAGGATGGATAAGAAAATACAGATAAGTGCTTTGGACATTTATAGCAAGTAAGAATTTCTTTTGGTTGAAGACTTCCTGGCAAAGAAAGCATTTACAAGGAAATCTTGAAGAATTCCTAGGCTCTTTTTAGAATTTATTTTTTAATTGGAGTATAATTGCTTTATGGTGTTGTGCTAGTCTCTTCTGTACACAGTGAATCAGCTATATGTATGCATATACCCCGCCCTCTTGAGCCTCCCTTCCCCCATCCCCCAAGGTCATCGCAGAGCACTGAGCTGAGCTCCCTGTACCGCGCAGCAGCTTCCCACTAGCTGTCTGTCTACACATGGTAGTGTACATATGTCAGAGCTGTTCTCTCAATTCCTAGACTTTACAACAGGATGAAGAAAAGGGCAGCCCCTGGTGAGGGAACAGCAGATTCTAAGGAATGGAGGCATGGATGGAGTAGTCAACTTTACAGAAATTCATGTAAGAGGGGGTATCGGGGCAGTTCTGGAAGGCCACTTACTTCTGATTAAGGAGGGTTATTCTCGGCTTCAGTTCTGGTGAAGCACATTCCTCTTGGGATACACTGAGGGTCAGATGTGTTGGCACTGGGAGGACACTGAGAGCTGGACAGACAGTAGGGCTGGCCTGCGTAGTGGGTTATTAAGAGAGGCAAGGAGAGAGCAAGTGGCAGGATTAGGAGAATACAGACTTTACAAAAATTTAAATGGGAAACTTTAAAATTTAGTTTCAAAAAGAAAGAGGAATCAAATATGACCTGGCTGTTTGGAGCTTGGTGGTATTATTAATAGAAATGGAAAGTGCTGGAGAAAAGCAGAGTGAAGATTGCGTGTTAGTCGCTCAGTCGTGTCCGACTCTTTGTGAACCCATGGACTGTAGCCCACCAGGCTCCTCTGTCTACGGGATTCTCCAGGCAAGAAGACTGGACTGGGTTGCCATTTCCTTCTCCAAGAGTTAAAATTAGAGGAAGATAAATTAATTTGGGCCATGTTCCATTTGAGATGCTAGTGAGCTACTCCAGTGAACAAATTCAAGAGAGGGTTTGGGAGGGAGATCAGGGCAGGGGGAGGGCTTTGGAATCAGATGCTCTAATGACTTTTTCTTCCTCTGTCTCCTGCTACTTCTCACTGTCCTTTTGCACCTCCTCTTTCTGACTCTGAATCTGTTGTTGACACCTGTCTCTTCTCTATATATATTAGTTCTTTTAATGATAATGATAATAGTAATAACAACAGCTGTCCTTTATTAAGTGACTAGTCCATTTCAGGCAAGGAACAATTGCCTCCTGCTGGTCTTTTTCTCTCCTCCCACCAACATGTCCCATTATCTGATCTCCAGCCCACCAGGCCCTAGAAAATGCCTTGCTTGTGTTGCCTCTCTTATTTAATCCTTTATAATCAATGCAAGGGTAAATTATTCCCATTTTTAGATAAGAAAACAGAGGCCCAACCTAGAGGGGTGGGATGGGGTGACTCAAGTGGGAGGGAGGCTCATAAGGGAGATTACATGTGCACATATAGCTGATTTTGCTGTACAGCAGAAACTAGCAACACTGTAAGGCAATTACATTCCAACCTAGACAGCATATTAAAAAGCAGAGACATTACTTTGCCAACGAAAGTCTGTCTAGTCAAGGCTATGGTTTTTCCAGTGGTCACGTATGGATGTGAGAGTTGGATGCTGAAGAAAGCTGAGCACTGAAGAATTGATGCTTTTGAACTGTGGTGTTGGAGAAGACTCTTGAGAGTCCCTTGGACTGCAAGGAGATCCAACCAGTCCGTCTTAAAGGAGATCAGTCCTGCGTGTTCATTGGAGGGCCTGATGTTGAAGCTGAAACTCCGATACTTTGGTCACCTCATGCGAAGAGCTGACTCATTTGAAAAGACCCTGATGCTGGAAAAGATTGAGGGCAGGAGGAGAAGGGGACGACAGAGGATGAGATGGTTGGATGGCATCACTGACTCAATGAACATGGGTTTGGGTGGACTCCGGGAGTTGGTGATGGACAGGGAGGCCTGGCGTGCTGCGGTCCATGGGGTCGCAAAGAGTCGGACATGACTGAGTGACTGAACTGAATAATTAAAAAAATATAAAATAGAGGCCCCAAAATATTACATTAGTTTCTCTGGCATCCAGCTGAAAAGTGACATAGACAGTGTTCACACACAGAGATGACTGTCTTCCTACTGCAATAAGCATGAAAAATTACTGCCTAGAGGCCAAATCCGACCCCTCTCATTTTTCTATACCCTGTGAACTAAGAATGGTTTTTACGTCTCTAAATGGTTGAGGAAAGGATCAAAGAAGAATAATATTTTATGATGTGGGAAAATTATGTGAAATTCACATCTGTGTCCATTGATAATGTTTTCCTGTGACCCAGTCATGCCCATTTTTTACGTGTTACTGAAGGCTGTTTTTGTCCTTGTGTGGTGGGCATACGTCCAGATGTAGAGACATATGATATGGCCCACAGAGCCAAAAACATTTACTCTTTGGTCTTTCACAGAGAAGGCTTTCCATCCTCGGTACTACAATATACTACTCTGAACACTTTATCTTATCTGTGGATTCCACAATCAACTCTGTGCACAAACTCTTATGCCAGGATGAAAAAGGAGGAGGGCATTACAGCAACTCTCACCGCTCCAACTTACATAGTCCTGTTATATAACCAACTATCTAGTTCAGCTAATGGTCCTGCTCGTAAAGTCTCCACAACCCTACCCAGGCAGGAGACACAGTAATTCTGTTCAAAAAAGTGACAGACTACGAAGCATGACAGTAAATGGAATAAATCAGCCACACTGATCATGGAACAGAATCCAGTGTGTCTGTATTTTCCCTGAGCGAGTATAAAAAGAAGAATCAGAAATATTTTTAAGATGCAAAATAAAAAATCCCTGAGGAGAGAAAAATAAATCTTTCCAGAGTTGGAGGGGCTAGCAGATTCTTTGAGGGTAAGACCACAGTAGAAAGTATTTGTTGATGAATGAATGAGTGGATGAATGCAGACAAAAGTCAGCATAAGAGAGGAGAATGCTTAGAATGTGAAGCTCTCTGCCTGGGATCTTCATTTTCTGAGGGTGGAGGGAGGCTGGTGGGCTGCAGATGACGGGATGTCTGGGTGGGCAGGAGGCAGGACAAGCAGGAGGCAGTAACGGGCTCAAGATTCCAAGAAGAACATTAATATTTCAGTTTCTGAAGTTTGCCTCCCAGATGCTGAGCCTGTCTCTGAATTTAGCTTCTAATTTTTCCTTTTTTTTTTCTTTTCATCTTCCTTCACTGAAGACAATTTGTTTACAATTTTCTGCAGATGAGATGACAGAATGGGGTGCATATTCCAAAGGCACATTTGAAGAACTGCCTTCTCAAGTTTTCAGTTTATCCTGAGACCATTCTAGGGCCTGGGGCATCATGCTTGCTTCAGAGGTGCACCATGTATATTTATTAATATTGTCGCGGTTTTGCCAGTGCTCTCAGCTGCCCATTTTAATAGCTGCTATTTTCTAATACATTTATTTATTTTTATCTTCCTAAATAAAAATTTAATCTTTTGGAAGAACACACTTAAAAAAAAAAAGATAATATCAATTTGTTTGTCAGGCATTGCCTTGCACTTAAAGACAGGTTGCTCAGGCAGCCTGTGTGTCAGAACACACGGGAATCCATGTCACTCAGACAATCTTGACAAGGTTCTCACAAGTATATCTTCTTCCCCTTTCTAACCTATTATCTTTCTTTGCCTACACCTTTTCTCTGTTTATTTTTCCTCCATTTTGCTTTTTCTCCTTCATGAAGAAATGTTATTCATATTTGCATCCCTCACTTTTGTAATAATCATATTTCTAATATCTGTGGGTATATACCCCTTCCCTTTTTCCTTTTTTTATTTACTTATTTTACCAACCTTCTGTCTTTTTTAAGTGTTTCCTCTTAAGCTGCTGTATTCTCCCCTGGTGGCTGAGCAAGTCCTGACCAGGGCAGGAAGGGATATGGGTAAACATCTACCAGTAAACTATCTGTAAGAGTCTGAAAGTGATGACTTGGCCTTTCAATGTGGTCCAATGTGCCGGTTTAGCCTCTGAATCCCAGCCTCTCCTTTCTCCTGCCATGCTGGCCCAGTCATACAACAGGCTCTCCACATCCAGCACACATGTTCTTTGCTGAACCTGGCATTCTGCTGTGAAAACCAGATTTCTTGTTAGGTTTTGTCCCTAGTGAGCCCTCGCCTAACTTATGCAGGAGACTGGAATCTTTCATTATCGGCCGAGATTTCCACTGTGCATATTGGAAAGCATGCAAGCTTTGATATCAGACCCTCCTCAGTACAAATTCCAGGCTGGTCACTTACTAGCTATGTAACCTAGGGCACATTACGTCGGCATGTTGGACTTTACCCTTCTCGTCTATGAAAGGAGCACTCTGTAGACCCTCACACTGTGAGGCCATCTGTAAGGACTCTGATGACTCCTCTCTTCTCTGAAGAGGACTCACAGGGGAGGTATTTTAGGAGACAGGATGAATTAGAATGTTTTTCATTGCAGAGAATGGTTACTGAATTCAATTATGCACACAGTGAGGACATTTATTGACTCATACAAAGAATAACCTAGCCTCTCTCCCACACCTCCCCTGACCAAATGTTCTCTCTATCTCTCCACATAGCCATGGACAAAGAAGGCTTCATTCTAAAGTGAATTCTCTACTTGATAGTACGGTGGCTTTAATAACTAGTGCCACATGCTTTTCTATTTCGTTTTGGTTAGGGTAGGGGCTAGGTGGGGAGAGAAGCAGGGGGCAGAGAAAGAAACAGGGAAATCTTTGAACCTGATCTTTGGAACCCAAATCCTTCCCATGAATTTTCTTGGACCAATTTTAGTAACAACAATTATTAATGCGAAATTGCCTAATAGGGAAGTGTTAGACGCTGATTGGTCTAAGTCCCTAAACCATCACCAGTCAGTGAATTACCATGACTGACTAAGGCCAAAAAAGGTTGCTCTTAACCTTAAATGTTCTAGCTTTGGTTTCAAACAAGATGCTGAAATTCTAGGTTTGCTCCTTGCTAGCTTGTGAGCCATGGACAAGTCAACCAACTGAGCCACTGTTTCACTAGCTATACAATGAAGAGAATAGTATCTGCCTCCTGGTATTAATACATTTTCCCTTAGATTCTACAGGGTGAAAAATGCTGAGCTTCAGTTCAGATCCCTACTCTGGTGGGGTTATCATTTCTGAACTTCAATTTCCCCATGAAAAATAAGAGATAAAAATAGTACAGTGGCTCAGCAGTAGAAGAAGCCGCCTGCCAACGCAGGAGACACAGGAGATGTGGGTTCAACTGCTGGATCAGGAAGATCCCCAGAAACGGAAACCCACTCCAGTGTTCTTGCCAAGATAATCTCATGGTCAGAGGAACCGGGCGGGCTGCAGTCCATGGGGTAGCAAACAGTTGGATATGACCAGAGAATGAGTAAGCGTGTGTACACACACACACACACACACACACACACACAAGCTGGTTTTGAAGATTTGGTGAAATAAATTTGTGAGGCTCTTAGAACAGAGCCTCTAAGGTATGTTATTTATTGACAGTAACACCTACACTTTCTAGATGTTAATTTTACTTTGTATGCCTAGAAGATTCGATTGTTATCCAATTCCTGGATTCCCACCATAGGTCCCTCTGCACTGGGTTGGCTGACTTGCAGGTGAATACTTCATATCCTTTCTACATTATTCATCTGACTGTTCAGCTACTCATGAGAGGTTAGCTGGAATGACACCTTCTCTCTCCTATCACTGGCCCATCCAATCTAGATTTTTACCTCTTCCCCCGTGAGAGAGGATATTGAAATTCCTGTTTGCTTTGTGGAAGAGCAAACTCATATTTTGATAATTTTCTTGGTAACTAAGAAATGATGAATGACATATGGCCATGTGCCTGGGTAAAACCGGAGTCTTCTATCTTATGCCAGCATTGATTTAAAAAATGTCTTCTAAGGTTCTGATTGCTAAGATGCCAACTACCCAGAATTGAATATTTCTTTTGACACTTGCTTTTAAGCTAGACTAATTAAATCCCAACCAATATCATTTTTTCATCTCTTTCCGTCTCATCTCTTCCAGAGATAAATATCACACATTCTCAGAAGTTTTTCAGTTTCCACAGGTTTTATTCCTTAAATAGATTTCTCCCTTTTCTGGTATGTCATTTTTATCCAGACATAGTAAACAAAATCCTACTTTATTTTTTCCACTTGCTTTGATAACATGAACAATTCTTTTCAATCTACCCAGTTATAATCTGAAAAGTGTAATCAACTCTATGGGTTTGCAGATTTTCATACTTTAATTTCTGATCCTTTCTTCCTCTTCCTTGCTCCTCACTAAGGAAGCCTGGAAGTGACATACAATGGGCAGCCCTTTAACACATGTGGACTATGCTTAAACTGCTCAAGACAGTGGCTACTGGCTGTTCAAAAGATTCCAAGAGGAAGCTAGTGGCTGGTCTGCTGTAAAAGTCCAGGAGACCCAAAGGCTACAGTGGTGGTTTCATGCTGGCCTGTGGATAGCAGTAAAGGTTACAACCAGATAGTGATTGGAGTTAGAAGCAGATATTTTTGTTTTTAAAAAGGCAGGCACAGCACCCGGTCCCTAGCGGTTGTGTGTCACGTTATAGTAGGAGAAACCAGAGCGTGGTGGCAGGCTCTGGCGCCACAGGAGAGGGCAGGGAGCACTGCTAACGGGACATTTGTTGGGCGGGGGCAGTCGCTCCAGCCCTGAGCACACATGTGCACTCCTGGCTGAGGGCCATGTCTGGAGGGAAATGGCCCGCAAAGGCCAGGCTCTGCCTTTGGCTGCAGATTGCGGCCAGAAATGGTGCCAGACAAAGGTTGGCAAAAAGTCTCCCTATCCCCAGAAAGATGCTTTAAAGGATGATACCTCCTACTTGCGTATCTGAAGGAGAGGAAACAAAATCTAGGTGAGAGATCCTGCTGAATTCATAAAGGACCAGAGGAAGAGGAGAATTTTATTCACTTGAACACAGTAGTGTTAATGTCCTTGATTTACACTATTTGGTGTGCAGCTGCCCCCAGGAAACCAGGAGGAGGCCCAGCGACTAGCACCTTCTAGGAGATCCGAGCTATGCACTTTGATAAAGAGAGACCTGAGTGCAATTAGGGTGGCTGGTGTGCTTGAACACCTACTTGTGTAAGGAGGTGAGGGGGAGGGGACACACTGTTCTAGAGGGGACAGTGTGGACGATGCAGCCCTCGGGGAGGAACGCAGTGTGACCCCTTTACATGATTTTAGGTGGGGATATAAGACGGCTCCTCTCTCCTTGCAGATTAGAATCTCTGTACATTCCTGTACTCTCAGTCCCTGGCATTTCTGCCCCTGGGGTCTTTGCTTAAAGGATTTCCCTGCTTATCTTCCTGGCTCCTGCAGCAGCATAGCCGCTCTACTGCTCATGTGGGGGCAAGGGCTGAGCTTCTGTGATTCCTGCCCTCCGGCCACTGCAGAAGTTATAAGCCCTCAGGAGAGAGTGAAAAGATGAAAGGATGTGCCTCTGAAGTTGTTCGAGTCTGGGACTTACAGGGAACCAAGCCTGATTTACATTGGAGCTTTGCTGGGATCATTTCCCGCTGATATATTTGGAGGTTGGTGGAGGTTGGCACTGCCCTTCTTCATTCGCTATGGAGCAATTTCAGAAAGTTAATTAACCTGGGCTAGTTCCCCTCCTTTGGAACTCCAGATGGACTTCAAATTTGCCTTTTAAAAATGACCTACATCCTGGGAAATGGATAAGACAAACCCTCATCCATTTTTATTTTAGAATGCTCTTTTTTTTTTTCTCAACTCACTTGATAATTAGTAATTTACCTCTACCATGTTCAGATTTGTTAACACATATTTTAATTGCTTATTTTGTGCAAATTACTATGTTAGGCACTTTGAAGAACACAGAGAAGTGGAAAATCCAGTCTTTGACCTCAAGGAATTTGCAGTCTTAGTGGGATTATAAAATCTGAAATGAGAATTGATGCAACATTTTAGATTGTGGGAAGTCCCAAATGACCGAGGGCATACATGCTAAGTTTTTAGCCGGGTCTGCCTCTGCAACCCCATGCACTGTAGCAGACCAGGCTCCTCTGTCCATGGGATTTCCCAGGCAGGAATACTGGAGTAGCTCGCCAGGCCCTCCTCCAGGGGATCTTCCTGACCCAGGGACTGAACCTGTTCCTCTTAAGTCTCCTGTATCGGCAGGTGGGTTCTTCACCACTTGTGCCACCTATGAGCAGTAAATGCACTGAGATTTTTTGAAGCACAGATTCCCTTCCTGTCACTGTGCTATTTGCAGTTGGTGAGGCTGGTAAACGCAGGCTTCAGAGTCATACTGTGTGACCTTGGATGAGCCTCTTGCCCTTTCTAAACCTCGATTTCTTCTCTTGGAGGAAAGGGGGGAGATAATGCAAACCTCTCAGGAGTGGAGGGGATTAAATAATTTTATTCAGCTTTCAGCAACATGTCTAGCACATAATGGGTGCTGAATAAAAGCCATTCTAATTGTTAAACTATTGGCGATGTTACCTGCTCCACAGTGCTCTGAGCAGACTGATGGCTGAAGACTTAGACACAGGCCCATGGACAGTACAGCATTTTTTTTTTTTTAATGCTATCTGGGGCCAAGGATCTGGGATAATGTTTAAATTCTGAGTATCTCTTGCTTCCTACTCCCCCTCCATCCTTTCTGTGTGTTAGTAGTTCAGTCGTGTCTGACTCTCTGTGACCCCATGGACTGTAGCCCTCCAGGCTCCTCTGTCCATGGGATTCTCCAGGCAAGAGTACTGGAGTGGGTTGCCATTTCCTTCTCCAGGGGATCTTCCCAACCCAAGGATCGAACCTGGATCTCCCTCATTGCAGGCAAATTCTTTACCATCTGAGCCACCCAGGGAAGTTATTCTTTAATCCCTAAAATAAATGTGGGATCAAGGATCAGACACACAGTTGATCCAAGGCTTCACCTAGTGAACTGCCCTAGAATTTGGATGGCTGTTGGGAAGGACAGAGTTGTGAGGAAGGAGCTGTGTTCAAAATATAGAAAGGATATTATTCCATGAAACCAGCCCCAATCCCCACCTGCAAGGAGTGAGTGATTCAGTGAGAAAGATCTTACAGGGATTCCCGTGTTTTACTTATGACTGGTTGCCATGTTGTATTTTTTCTCCTAATTTAGTAGGAAGTGTTTGGCCACAACTTTAGTGCTGTCATCTCAGGAACAGGGTGTGAGGATGGAGGTTTCCACTTCTGGTAAATATGCATAGGTGAAAAAAGGTTCCACTTCTAGGTCTTAAAACTTCCCTAAGACTTCTCACATGCATCGTGTTCAGAGCTGGGCCTAATGAATAATGACCCCAGGGGAAGATTTCATTTTGCTTTTAACAGGTTTTCTCCCAGTGGGCTTGGGAAGCAGACAGTCCTCTCTCACAGGCCAGCTCCCCACCGTTCACCCCAGGACACCCTGGAAGCAGCAGGTGGGAAGATAGGCAACGCTGGAAAGCTGATCAAGTTTAACTTTCCATGTTGCTCCCCTGAAAGCTACTGGGGAAAAGAGTGCAAAGCTGGAGCTCCAGCAACCTTGTAGTTAGTTTAAAAATGTATCTGCCTGTGAAATTGTTTCCAGACCTCAGGGATTTTTGCCCAGCTCTTCCCAGGCTTCTAGAGCCAAGCGTTCAGAGGATGGAGCTCCCATCCGGATTTTGGGGACTGGCGTTCTCCCATCAGGCGCATGATCGTGTTTACTGGGATCTGTGCTCACTTTGGAGGCTACTTTATGAGTATTCACCGAATGGCCTCTCACTTGGAGGCCAGAAGGGCATTTTGTATTACTGTAGGATGCCAGCATACACCAGCCCCAAATAGGCCTCTAGGCATAAGGATTGCTTTGAGAAACAGCAGACAGAGAGTTCTGAAAACAGAATAAAAGTTGCCCTTTTGTAAAGAAAATTTATGCCTATAAAGGAGATCTCCATTTGGAAGAGGGAGAGGGGGGGTCTCCATTTCTGGACCAGGAAGAGAAGGATGACTCTAACCATGGTGAAGCCACAGGCTGAAGTCTGTATAAAGAAGTTTACCCTATTTAGTTCCTGGTCATCTGTCCCCACGTGACCTTCCCTGCACCCCCGACCCCCCCTCCCCCGCCACCACCACCGCTATCCTCTCTTTGATTTATCTGAAGGTGGTATTTCAGCCTGAATTCTAAGCTGCCTCCTTGAGTTACTTATTTCTCTAGGTGTCCCCCACATATGTGGGATATACACGTTAATAAATGTTACCTTTTTTTCTTGGCAATCTCTCTTGTTCCAGGGGCCCCAGCCAGGAACTTAGAAAGGTGGAGGAAAATTTTTTCCTACCCTGCAGGACCAAAGTCATGAAACTCCTTTCATTTAGATGTTTAACATGTTCTGTAAATACACTTTTAGCCAGAGATAAGGGGATCCAAGGACAAGCCTGAAACCTACACCAGACCTGGGGCATGTGCGTACATGTCTGTGTGCACCCAGAATTCTATTAATTTATGCAAACAAAATAATTATGTGACATTGTATGGGGGTGGTTAAAGATATTAAATTGTTAAATGCCAATATTTAAATCCGGGTTACAAAAGTTGTGGTATGATTTGGTGCCATCCTTCCTATTTAAAATATGGTATGCTTGTAGCATCCAAATTTGAGAGTGAACTATGTTTAGACAGCTTCCCTGGTGGCTCAGATGGTAAAGAATCTGCCTGCAATGTGGGAAACCCAGGTTCAATCCCTGGGCTGGGGAGATCCACTGGAGAAGGGAATGGCTACTCCACTCCAGTATTCTTGCCTGGAGAATCCAATGGACAGAGGAGCCTGGCAGGCTACAGTCCATGGGATTGCAAAGAGTCAGACACGACTGAGTGACTAACACTCCCGTGTATTTAAATGGCCTGAATATGCACCGAAAGTTGTAGTAAATGCTTATTAAGCTGACTATAAACCAAAAATACATGGTGCCCAACATGGCAAATACAAAGATGTTTATGGCAACAAGAGGGCAAATTGATAGAAACCAGATTTGTTTTGGAAAATCTGGAAGGAATGTTGTGTTAAGTATGGAAATTTCTCCTGGAAAATGTAGCTCATACTATGCCACTCAGGGTGAGTCCTAGTCACCTTCTTCCACAGAACTGATAGACCATTTTAATCTCTTGAAAACTGTGTAATTTCACACTTCTCCATTTCATTCATTACAGCAGACACAATGGATACAAAAACAACTTGTATATTGTTTGGTTCTATTAAATGCTAATTACCATCAGTACTGGACTACACTCACTGATGAGCTGTGGTGTAGTGTGTTAAGCTTTGACTTTGCACAACCCCAAAGTGACTAGGTCCAGAGGTAACTAGAAGCCTCTGTTGACTTTCTTACATAAACCTAACCCGAACACTAATATGGAGGGCTGTTTAAAAAAGCTCCCCGAGATGAGGAGTGCTTGCTCCTTAAGTGTGCAGAGATGAGCGTTTGGCTCTGAGAGGTGTTTTGGAAATATTTGAGTTGGCCTGAACTCCCATGTTTGAGGCGGAACTGCGGGCCCTCCACGTGGACTGTTTGTTGTGGTTGCAGTTGCCAACGCTGGTTCTCAAAGTTTAAGGGATATGTCAGTCGGTGGTGCTGCTGTTCTTATCTTCTGTGTGTGCTAGAGAAAAGGACATCCCCAGAAGCAGACAGGCTTGGAAGCAAGTGCCTGTGTGTTTGCAGTGAGGAGAGAATGAAAGGCCGGGGTGGGGAGGGGGAGCACTCTCAGTCTGAGAGAGCGCACATTGGTACTTTCTAGATAAAATGCCCCCTAAGAAAAGACAACAGATCAACTGCAACCATTAGCTCTGCTGAGATGCACTTCACCAAAGGAGCAACTTCTCTCTGTTGAGGGAAAATGCAGTTTTAAAAAGGTGCTGAACATTGAGGAAGATGGCAATGACGACCCTGTATGCAAGACAGGGAAAGAGACACAGATGTGTATAACGGACTTTTGGACTCAGAGGGAGAGGGAGAGGGTGGGATGATTTGGGAGAATGACATTCTAACATGTATACTATCATGTGAATTGAATCGCCAGTCTATGTCTGACGCAGGATGCAGCATGCTTGGGGCTGGTGCATGGGGATGACCCAGAAAGATGTTCTGGGGAGGGAGGTGGGAGGGGGGTTCATGTTTGGGAATGCATGTAAGAATTAAAGATTTTAAAATTTAAAAAATAAAAAACTAAAAATTTAAAAAAAAAAAAAAAAGGTGCTGACTCCAGCTGGTTCTCACATCAGTCCCTAACTTGACCTACTATGAGCAGACTTCTGTGGGTCTCCCAAGGTGGTCAGTGAGCCAAAAATCAACCTTTCAGAAGACCAGAGCCCTAAGGTCCGGCCCTTTGAACTGTATGATAGCATATTTTGGGACTGTGGATAAGAAATAATTGTATAACTGAAAACCAAAAGTTGGTAGATTTATTCCATTCCAGACTTAGTGCCTCCTAGTTAATATAATTTGATTTCCTCTCTCTTTTAGTCTGCCCTGCCCACCCCAGATTTTTTTGTTTTTAAACCAAAGAGTGAATCATGACATGCATTGGGGTCTCATAAAAATTAGAGAAAACCTAATCACTTCGTAAGATAGAAATCATGATCATGAAAATTAGAGGTTTGAGAAAATCCTTCTCTGAATGACTTCTCAAGAGATGCAAGGAGCTGTGGTTTTGAGAAGATTTCAATGTCATACTCCTTTTTCCTCTCACTAACTCAAATTTCTAGAACATTCTCAACTGTGGTCAAATAGTAATAATAATAATGGTAGTAATAAAAAGAAACAGATAATGATTTGTGGCTAAAAGAAGCTTTGGTACTTGAAGAAAAGGAAAATGAACCTGCTGAACAACTTCAGCTTTGCCTGCTATGAGATGCTATCTTGTGGCAGGACTTAAAAAAAATTTGCATGATGTAGTTACTAATTATATAACTTGAGAATTAGACACTAGGACATGTATCCAGTCTCTATTACCATCCTAGAGAGAAACAGAACACTGAATTCCAGTACTGAATGTATCATTTAGAGTGCTACATCAGCTCTTCAAAGGAAAGCATAATTTCTAGGGCTGAGGAAGAAGCAACTAAAATCACAGTTTACGCGGAACCGTTTGATCCCTGTCTAGGGTAAAATGAGTCTTCTGGTTTTGTTGCTGCTATTTTTCTTTCTTGGCCATGCTGGTGGTTTGCTGTGTGTGTGTGTTCAGTCATTTGCACATTTGTGTATCTGGCCTGCTTGTCTGATCATGGCTTCCTTAGGGTCACCATCCACAGTCATACAGATCATGCCGCCCCACTCCCACTCTTCACCCCCTGAATAGGGCCGTGATGTTGTGAGTCAAGATCGGGACCACTGCCCAGACTAACACAGGCCCCGGACATAGCAGAAAAAAGACCTGCCCCGAGGCTCCTGTGAGCAGGGGAAGGAGGTTAAGCAGGGCCGACTTTAAAGAGTTGGAAGGGGTACTGTAGAGGGAGTGAGGAGTCTTTTGATCTTCACTTGTAGGTGTGACCTTGAATCAAAGGTCGATGCTTAGGTCTTACATAGGCCTGGTGATTTCTCTAGCCCTGGGCTTCAGCTCAGGAATTTTTAAAGTTCCCAAACCAGTTATGGAATCAGGTCCTGGCCTGCCCTTAGGCAGTTCAGGGCTCTGGGGCCTGAGCAGTGGAGGCTGCCCTCCCTGCTCTCTTGGTTGTCCTCCGTCCACCTTCCTCTCTGGCCGCGAAAGCCCCCTGGGTTTGGCAAGGCGACCCCTATCCCTCAGACTGAGAGTATGACCAGAGGAAGCAAAGAAGTTCATCCTCGGTATTAACTTTGCAATTCTGCTCTCAAAGTTTTCCCAAACTTTTTATACTTAATACATTCTACTAGAAATTTGGGGGGTTGAGGGGAAGAAAAATTCTAATTTGATCCTATTTGTTTCGAGGGTGGTGTCCAGGCACTGGTGTTTTTTAAAAGCTATTAGTCGATCCTAACATTTATCTCAGGTTGAGAAAGGCTGAGATGGAGTCAGGGAGTGAGCAGGACCTGAAATCTAGACAGCCTGCCAGAGGCTCTTTTTGCTTTCTACATGTCCATCCATGTTGCCAGTACACCCCCTCCCACCCATGTACCCCCAAACCTTCATCAACTGCACTGGGCATGTTTCAACAGGGCTGCTGTTGAGGTTGGAGATCTCTATCTCCTGGCAACCAGAAATATCTGTGTGGGAGAAGCTAGATTGTTTAGCTGCACTGACCACCTTCACGTGACCTAGGGCTCCTTCCTAGGGACATACAAGCCCATCTGCTCTTTTCATGGGGCTGCACTTTCACTGGTGCCATCAGGCAATCCCTGCCTTTCAGGATATTGTCAGGTCTGTTCCTAGGCTTTGGAGGACTCAGATGTCTGGATCACAATTTGAATGGCAGCGTCCCTGCTTTGTGGAATGTTGGATTTGTGCATCAAAGCCATAGAGGAACGGCTGGCATTTTGTTGCTCAATCTGGACTCAAAATTCTTAGAGAATGGAATTTTGCTAATGACAGCAGCTATCGTGGAAGTTAGACTAAGGGGATAAGTTAAAGATTGGGCTTTGGTGGGTGTCTGTCTTCTGATTAGGATGCTGGTGGTTTAATGGCTGAGAAGTATGCACTTCGTTATATATGGACTTGTGATTACGTGAGAGATCCCCCAGCAGATTAGAATATCTGTGATGAGTACTGGAAGGTTCCAGAGGCCTTTGCTTCACCCCAGTGCCACAGACGGCCATCTCCAGCCTCCTGCGGCCCTGCTCTGCTTGTGTGCTGTGTCAGGGATAATGAAATCAGACAGGCCCACAGAGACCGCTTTTCCCTCCTCACAAATTTTTAATAAAACGCTTTGAACAACAGAGCTGGGCATCTCTGAAGCCTGAAATTAAAGCCATAAGATGGAAGATGACTCGCTTGTCAGTCTGCACCAGACTGCATCACCAATACAAATTCCCAGGGAGTTTTTTCTAAATCTGCCGACAATGTGAGGCTTTCCATCTGGAGTCTTCTCTTCCTTATTTTCATAGGAAGAAAATCCAGCACCAAGCAAGAGAAAAAAGGGACACTTCATTCTCTGCCACTAACGTGTGACTCAAGCCCTGAACTGGGTTTTCACAGAAAGTCATTTTGGGGGAGACTCACTCTTGAATATGTAAGTGTCCCTGATTCAGATTTCTGGAGACAGAAAGTAATCAGTTATTCATGTGCTCATCACCGCTCACCCCCCTGCTTTGCAAGAGGAATGACCACTGGAGGTTCCCGGACTCTCTAGATCCCCATGTTCACCTTGGTCTTCCCTCCCTCCACCTCCCCACCCCCCCCCCCCCCCCCCCCCCGCCACCCGCTGCCACAGGGAAATACTTACTAGATTCCCAGGTGGCGCTAGTGGTAAGGAATCCACCTGCCAATGAGAGAGACCTAAGAGACACAGGTTCCATTCCTGGGTCAGGAAGATATCCTGGAGAAGAGAACGGCCACCTATGTCAGTATTCTCGCCTGGAGAATCCCGTGGATGGAGAAGCTTGGTGGGCTACAGTCCATAGAGTCACAGTCAGATACAACGGAAGCGACTCAGCACATAGAAGGATACAACTCAGGAACACCCAGATGGAAGAGATGCACAAAGCAAGGATGGGTGGAAGGGTGCAGAGCTTCCATGCCCTATCAGAGGGTACCCTTCCAGCACCACTGCATGCTCAGCAACCTGGAAGTTCACGGGATCCCATAAGTTCAGGGATTTTTTTTTCCCCTCCTGGGTTTTTTGTTTGTTTTTGTTTTTTAATTGGAGGAAGATTACTTTACAATGTCATATTGGTTTCTGCCATACCACCTTCATCTTGATGTCCACTCTTGCCTGGGCACTGGTGAAGGAATACAGCATGCCTGGTGTCTTGGAGCTGGCATGTCAGGGGCCAGGACTGACCAGTGACATTCACAGAAGTACTATAATGTCATGTCAGGTGGCGCTGTGTCATGAGGACAAAATCAAACACACGATGCGGCAGAGCGTTATGGAGGATGGGGATATTTTAGATAAGGTGTGTGTGAAAGGCGTCTAAGCTCTAGGTTGTAAATTAAGTATCTACGTAGGCTGACCCTTTTTTCAAAGCAAAACTCTTGGCATTAATTCTGCAAGTAAAAGCATTTCGTCTTTTATGAAAGAGACTTCATTTGACTGAAATTTAAGAATTAGTAGCTCTCTTTTTTTCTCCTCTCCCTTCCCGTCTCTTCTTTCTCCTCTCCTCCTTCTCCATCTCAACCCTGGTTCCTCTCTTCTCCTGTGTCTCTTTTTCATCTTTCTCCTGTCTTGACCATGTATTCATATCCAGGAAGAAAAATAAATGCAAAATATTTCTACCCCTTTATACATCAGGAGTTATTTCTAGAGTCCTAAGCTCTCTTGACACCAGTGGGAAGGTTTGCAGCAGTTCACCTCTGCGGCCTTGCACCTTCTTGCTGGGTCCCTCCAGATGGAAATTTGACCATACCTCTCTGGGGGCTCAGGCCTAGACTTCCTATAACATATATATATAAGACATGAGTCTCCTGCTGAAAATGCCTAAAGAAAACAGTGAACCACCAATCTAAGTTCTGTACTGATACTACCTGTTCTTTTCCCACATTAAGGCGAAGCTAAATGAGGTCATCTCTTTTGTGACCATGTCTCCAGGGCAGCATGGCTCTGTGTCCTGGCAGAGGATACAGTTCCACACAAGTAGTTTTAAGTGAAGAGGGTATAGCGGTGGGGCTATGTGAGTGGTAGGGTACAAGCAAGGGAGCCAACAGTGGTTGGTGGAGCAGCCAGAGATCAGAGAGCAGAACGCCGTTACACCTCCAGGGCTGAAGAGCAAGGGGAAGGGGGATTTGCTTGCAGAGCCGGGTGAGAACAGGAATCCTGAAGGCAGTGACTTGACAGGATGCCGCCTGTCAGAGGACGGCAAGGAGCAGGAGCCACGCAGGGAGGACATATCCAAGCAGGCTGTCTCTGCTCTCACTCTCTGGCCTCAAACCCACCCCGAAGTCTGCTGTCTGGGAGCATGGAGAGCTGCCCCTGGGCTGCAGAACAGAGACGGAGAAAGGAGCCAGAGGATCTAGAGTCCACAGACCAGCCTTCCTACCCACCTCCTGTTAGATGTTCCATGGGCCCGTCCAGAGCAGCTACCACACCTGTCACCCTTCATCTCTTCCTTCACTTGTAACAGCCACATATTGAGCAGCATCACGTTTGCTAAATGGGCCCCTGAACAAAGTGCTAAGGTGACCTAATTCTACCCCAGCTTTTAATTTCCTCTATTTTCAGCAACTGGTCTGAAATTCCATGTTCAGACTTGATCTGACCCTGTGTGTCCTGCCTGTGGCCCCTCTGTTCCCCAAGTCCTACTTTTGTAGTTGCAAAGGTCATTTCCAAAGACTTTAATGATTGCCTTTCTAAGTAAACTCATAAGAAATTCCCCTTCAATTTTAGGGCCTGTCTATGATTTTCTTATTCCTTAATATTTTCTTTCAGAGAGAAATTCAGGACTTGAAAGTCATCTTAAGGTCATTCGCCTGCCGTAGAAGCCGTAAAGATGAAAGCACACTTATCTTGGGCAGGGGGGGTGGGGAGGGGGCTGTTACAGCCTGGTTCTTGCTCAAGCTGTTCTAATGACCATATTTTCTGGCTCTGGCTACAGTTATTTCATGGTTTATATTACAGGCTATAGCAGTTCCTTTCTTAGCTGAAATCATTTTTTGGCCTTGGCTGAGAGTGTTGTTTTTTTTTTTTTTTTCTTTTTGCCCTAAGAAAAAGACAGCTCTTGAGAACTTTGCCAAAGACACACATTCACACAAACCTGCCCAGTAAACCAGTGTTTAAAGAATGTAATGGCTCAGCTCACATTTAGTATGAAGAATGGCTGTTGTCTACCTCTGTCCACTTTGAAGAAATGCATCTCTCTGCTGCTTCTGAGGAAGGACCCCTGTCCTTTGTTGTGTTTCATGGGTGAACAGAGAGATACCACCTTAAACTGATATTGATCCACAGGTTTTACCAACCCAAAGCCCTACCAAGGGCATGTCAGCTCATCTGAAAGCCGAATAGCATCACTAATTAGACCCGGGATTTATGCTTCTGTTCCTTGGGTAGCACTTCATAAGCACCTCCAAACTCACCCTCTCTCTAGCCTGAGACTAAGGAAGGCACGTGTGAAAGAAACTGTCAATATTAAGTGACGTTCTGTTGGAACCCTTGAGGCCTTACTGTCACGTGCTGAGAGTCACTTGGCCTCTGTTTGTAGCTCTGGAAAGTTTAGGTGTTCAGCCTTGAAGAGAGGACCTCCACCCATGAAAATCTCTCTTTAGCCCATTCCATATTCAGTGAAATTGGTCTCCTTTCCCTTGACCCCCATGTTGTCATCAGAAGGTAAGCTAGGGATGCAGAAGCTGCCACGTTGGTCTTCTCCACCCCCCCCCCGCCCCCCCCACCCCCACCCCCACCCTGTGGAAAGAGAGGAGGAAGCTTTTAGCATTTCACCCTAACACTTTGGTGAGTTAATAGGGACATTAGTTGTTTAACCGTGGGCTGGGCTGCCTGTTATTACTCGTACAATGGCCGTGGTCCTTTGCCTCCTGGGAGACACTGTGTGAAATGCTGAATGGCCCAGTCCTTGGGCTAGCCGGGTCTCCCGCCTGCTGGGAAGAGCCAGCGGCCACGAGAGCCACCGTCTGCAGTCTCTGCTCACTGTTGGGTCTGTTTTCAACAGCCAGCAGGAACACCTGCCCGCCCTTGTGCGGTGGGCGCAGCTGCTGTGAGAGTGTCACACGGTCTGTGGGGCAGGCCTGGCACATACTCATCAGTCGCTCTGTGGTCCTCTTTTCTACAGCCTTTCCCACCCTTCTGAGACTGTTCTTTCTTCTGGATTTATTTCAGTGACCCTTGGGCTTGAGGCAGTTTATTTTGCCCCGCTTCCTGGATCTAGCATTTATTGTCGGCAAATACTGTTATCTGCAAGGGGGACCAGATCCTGGTTTTCAGATTCTCAGTAACTGGCGAATCTGCTGTGACCAGTGCTCAAGCTAGCGTCCACTCTGCCTTTTATGAAAGGGTTAACCTCAAGGCAGAGCGTTGTGTCAGCCCCGCTGGTCTCCCGCCAGCTTCCCTCTGATGGGCTGCGGGGCTACCATATTAGGAGTGTGTGAAGATTCAGCTCCTCCGGTGTACACAGCAGGAGCTCTCCTGTCAGTCTGAAAGGCAGGCGCTATATTTAGCATCAGGCCCCAGGGACTAGCAGCTCCACGTGGGAGGGGGCTGCGGGAATGCAGTTGTGCGTTGAATCTCAACTCCAATCCCCACCGAGGAGGCTGAAGCCCTGGGAAAGAGCTGGGCTCTTCCGCCCCCCACCTCTTCGTGTCTGCATGGCATCTTTTCCAGGTCAGGGAAGAAGTCCCTTTCATCTCTGCTGTTTCTTTTAACATGGAGGAAAGGAGCCATTATTGTTGAATGAACCATCACTCAAAATGTTAAACAGCGATTGGTCTCCCTCTAGCCCTCATCTCTTCTCCCATATCGAGTTAACTAACCACTAATACGATGCGTGGAATAATTTTATTGCCTTATGATCTCTCTCTACTGAGGAAATAAGAGGAATTGCCTCCCTTTGGTTTTTGCAGAAAATGCATTTTTGGCACTAAAAAGGTTTTATTTCACATTGCAGAAGCCTCTGGGTCTAAAAGTATATCTTCCTTTATAAAATATAATTGTATAAGTAAAACATAATTACATATAAATTTATTTCTTATAAAGTCCATACATAATTTTACATAACATTCTATGAGAGAGTTGTTAACTCATTTGATGATATGGAGTAAGTGCCTTGTTTAATGGGCTTGTAACAGTAGCTCTGTTTTAAGGGTAGTTTATTGAGGGTAGAAGGAGAAAGGGTGGCAGAGGATGAGATGGCTGGATAGCATCATAGACTCAGTGGACATGAGTCTGAGAAAACTCTGGGAGATAGTGAAGGACAGGGAAGCCTGGCGTGTTGCAGTCCATGGGGTGGCAAAGAATCGGACATGACTTAGCAACTAAACAACAATAACCAGGAATGATCAGTTCCGGGGGCAGTTTTGCTCTGTCTCTCTCTCTCCCTGCTCCATTTGCCATTTCAATTGACTAAGACTTCAGATCTGGCCAAGTTCATTTCTAACTCTGAGGCTTGGGAAACATTTAGAATATGGTATTCTCTTTATTCCCACATATTTACCTCTGCTACAAAACTAACTTCCCCAGACTGGTAGTTGAGTGAAGAGCTATAGTCAAAATATTGCATAGGCCTAAAGTTTCTGATTGGGAAATGCACTGAAATTAAAAGTCAAAGCCACAGCATTTGTAACCACCATCATCCACAGCTGGAATTCTGCTTCAGAGCTCCAGCTAGGATGAAATGACCTTTTAGATGGCCCTGGTTGAAACTAAGTCTTTCCTGATAGCTCAGTTGGTAAAGCAGAGAAGGTGATAGCACCCCACTCCAGTACTCTTGCCTGGAAAATCCCATGGATGGAGGAGCCTGGTAGGCTGCAGTCCATGGGGTCGCGAAGAGTCAGACATGACTGAGCGACTTCACTTTCACTTTTCACTTTCCTGTACTGGAGAAGGAAATGGCAACCCACTCCAGTGTTCTTGCCTGGAGAAACCCAGGGATGGCTGACCCTGGTGGGCTGCCGTCTATGGGATCACACAGAGTCGGACACGACTGAAGTGACTTTAGCAGCAGCAGCAGCAGTTGGTAAAGATTCTGCCTGCAATGCAGGAGACGTCAGTTTGATTCCTGGGTCAAGAAAATCTGCTGGAGAAGGGATAGGCTACCCACTCCAGTATTCTTGGGCTTCCCTGTGGCTCAGCTGGTAAATAATCTGCCCTCAATACAGGAGATCTGGGTTCAGTCACTGGGTTGGGAAGATCCCCTGGGGAAGGGAACAGCTATTCACTCCAGTATTCTGGCCTGGAGAATCCCATGGACTGTATAGTCCGTGGGGTCACAAAGAGACACAACTGAGTGACTTTCCTAAAACTGTAGCATAATCTGTGTGACTGGGTTAGAATGGTCAACAGCCTGGTAAACTGAAGACCTTTAGAATACTGCAGATGGATAATGGGAATCCTTGCAGGAGAGAATTTAACTGGATCAGCAGCACATCCTTCTGTGTGTATTGTTCAGCAAAAAGTACACACAGCAAGTGTATAATGTGCACTATGGCCAGGTATGGATAAAAGTTAACCATGGCGCTTCTGTGCAGATCCAGAGGGCCCTGGAAAAGTGGGGGTTGGGCAGATACTGAGGATGGAGGCCGAGTCGACAGAGGAGGGAAGGAAGCCTGAGACTTGTGCACTGACAGCCAGGTATGGAAGCCCAGGCAGAAGCTAAGGTCGGGAAAAGGCCCAGAGATGATGGTGCCTGCAGAGGCAGGTGGGGCGGGGTGCAGGGGGCCATGGTGAGAGGAATCTCAGGGAGGCAATTAGGAGGTAGGCTAATTAGGTGCCATGGTCCTGCCTCCAGAAGACCAGGCATCTTGGAGTGGGATGGTAGTTTGGAAGAGATAGGGGAGAGCAGGCAAGGAATGCAAGGCAAAGATGCATGCAAAGAGAAACTACTTAAGGTTTCAAGACAAGGGTGCAGGCAGAGACAAATCAGCAAGAATCTGGCTTTCAGATAATTACCATTCATAATAATGATTATGATAACTAATGATTATTACCCATTATGTGCCAAGCCTGGAAAACACTGAGCTAAGCATACTGTGTGCACTGTCTTGTATCATTTTATTTTTTAGCCCTGCCACACAGCTTGTGGATCTTAGTTCCCAGTCCAGGGCTCTTGGCAATGAAAATGGAGTCCTAACCACTGGACTGCCAGGGAATTCTTTGTCTTATGTAATTTTGCTAGTAATCCTATGACCTTGAAGTTCTTATTTTTTTTAATTGGAATATAGTAATTTACAATGTTGTGATAGTTTCTGCTGTGCAGCAAACTGAATCAGCTCTATGTATACATAATTTCCCTCTTTTTTGGATTCCTTCCCATTTAGGTCACCACAGAGCACAGAGTAGAGTTCCCTGTGCTATACAGGAGGTTCTCATTAGTTCAGTTCATTTGCTCAGTCGTGTCTGAATCTTTGAGACCCCATGGACTGCAGCATGCCTGGCCTCCTTGTCCATCACCAACTCCCAGAGGTTACTCAAACTCATGTCCATTGAGTCAGTGATGCCACCAAGCATTTCACCCTCTGTTACCCCCTTCTGCTCTTTCCTTCAATCTTTCCTAGAATCAGGGTCTTTTCCAAGGAGTCAGTTCTTCGTATCAGGTGGCCAAAGTATTGTAGCTTCAACTTCAGCATCAGTTCTTTCAATGAATATTCAGGACTGATTTCCTTTAGGATGGACTGGTTGGATCTCTTTGCAGTCCAAGAGACTCTCAAGAGTCTTCTCCAACACCACAGTTCAAAAGCATCAATTCTTCAGTGCTCAGCTTTCCTTATAGTCCAACTCTCTCATCCATACATGACCACTGGAAAAAACCATAGCCTTGACTACATGGACCTTTGTTGACAAAGTGATGTCTCTGCTTTTTAATATGCTGTCTAGGTTGGCCATAACTTTTCTTCCAAGGAGCAAGTGTCTTTTAATTTCATGGCTGCAGTCACCATCTGCAGTGATTTTGGAGCCCCCAAAAATTAAGTCTGTCACTGTTTCCAGTTTCCCCATCTATTTCCCATGAAGTGATGAGACCAGATGCCATGAACTTAGTTTTCTGAATGTTGAGTTTAAACCAACTTTTTCACTCTCCTCTTTCACTTTCATCAAGAGGCTCTTTAGTTCTTCGCTTTCTGCCATAAAGATGGTGTTATCTGCATATCTAAGGTTATTGATATTTCTCCCCACAATTTTGATTCCAGCTTGTGCTTCATCCAGCACAGCATTTCTCATGATGTATTTTGCATATAAGTTAAATAAGCAGGGTGACAATATACAGCCTTGACGTATTCCTGTCCCGATTTGGAACCAGTCTGTTGTTTCATGTCCAGTTGCTTCTTGATCTGTATACAGATTTCTCAGGAGGCAGGTCAGGTGGTCTGGTATTCCCATCCTTTCAGAATTTCCATAGTTTGTTGTGATCCACACAGTCAAAGGCTTTGGCATAGTCAGTAAAGCAGAAGTAAATGTTTTTCTGGAGCTCTCTTGCTCTCATTGGTTAGTTTATACATAATGTCAATAGTGTATATATGTCAATCCCAATCTCCCAATTCATCCCACTCCCCTTGTCCCCCCTTGGTGTCCATACATTTGTTCTGTGTCTGTGTCTCTATTTCTGCTTTGCAAATAGGTTTGTCGGTACCATTTTCCTAGATTCCACAAATATCCATTAATAAACGATACTTGTTTTTCTCTGCAAATGGCACAATTTCATTCCTTTTTATGGCTGAGTAATACTCCATTGTGGTGCTCTCCTTTTCGTCATTAAACATATGGGGAAAGTGAGGCAAAAGATACTTGGTTAATGAATAGTGGAGCAGAGATTCAAATCCCCGATTTCTGACTAGAACCCCAAGTTTAAGGTTTAGTTAAAAAAGGTGGAAGCTGTGTCTAGCATCAGAATTTCTCACTCTACAAGTTGGATCTGATGCTGTTATTTATTTGAGTAGCTTATCATATGTAAGAGATTGGGCTAAGTGCTGGGCCTATGGGGATAAACTTGGCACAGTCCCTCAAGGAATATTGTGATAGACAAAATACATAAATCACAGCACCACGTGGTAAGCACTTATAAAGCATAATACTAAGTACTGAAATGGCAACCTACTCCAGTATTCTTGCCTGGAGAATCCTGTGGACAGAGGAGCCTGGTGGGCTGCTGTCCACAGGGTTGCGTAGAGTAGGACATGACTGAAGTGACTTAGCATGCATGCATGCATCGGAGAAGGAAATGGCAACCCACTTCAGTGTTCTTGCCTGGAGAATCCCAGGGATGGAGGAGCCTGCTGGGCTGCCGTCTGTGGGGTCACACAGAGTCGGACACGACTAAAGGGACTTAGCAGCAGCAGCAAAGGGGGAGTTAATGATGAAAGGAATCAGAGAAAGCTTGAAGACGTGACATTGAAGGATTCTTGAGGGAACAGTAACAGCGGCCCAGGTTGACAGGCAATGAAGGATATTCTAGGTGAAGAGGGGGGATTGCTCGGATTATTGGGGATCTGCAAGCAGCCTGGTATAGGTGGAGCAGTAGGATATTAACTAAGAAAGTATGCTAAAGCCATATAATAAAAGGCCTTACATCCCAGGGTAAGGAGGTTAAGGTCTGCTGAGTTTCAAACTAGAGCTTCTAAAAATCTCCTTATACCAAGGTCAGGACTGATCACAGGGATGATTCTGTAGGCTATGCTGAAAATCATTCCTTGGGTTAAGGGAGAAATCCTGAATGGCAACTAGTCTGGCCTGATAAGATCCAGATAAACAGGATCCCAAATAATTTGTCCTGCAGGGTCATAACTGTCTTTTGGAATATGTAGATAAGCCATCTTCCTTTGCCTTACAATACCCTGAGCACATTAGCTGGAGCTTCTAATGAAAACTTGTTCCAGTACTCATGAAGATTTTCAATTTCCTTTTAACCTGCAAGAAGCTGATTAAATTAAGCACTATTGACATGCAGGCTCTTAAAATAGAAACTCATTTAGAGGGATCAGCAAGTCAGAATAACATTCAGTGTCACCCTTTGGTTCACTCCTTTCTGCCACTCTCCCTTGGCTCCATAGAGATAGAATATTTTTCATCCATGACGCTCTGTAGATGTGTGGGTTTCCCTGGTGAACCCAACTCTCCACCTTCTCAGTAGCTACTTGCTGAAGAAACATGTCACAGGACCAGACTGATTCCTTTACGTTTTGGATAAAAACCACAATATGGACACTCACCAGTGGCCAGGAATCCTACTGGGCCTCCACAGAAATGTACTTATGTCTTCTTTCAGTCGGTTGTTTCGTACCTTCTCCTCCCTCCCACTTCCCACACCTGCTTCTTCCACCAATGAGCTCATCTTATCGTTCATTTAATGATACCAGCCCTCAGAGTGGGAACCTGACCTTCCTGCCATTCTTCTGCACAGACCTGCTCACAGGTGGCCCACTGTCCACTCCTGCACCTGTGTTTCATGCTCTTTCTCCCTTTATTACCCCTTTCCTTGATGCCCCTCCTTTCCTCCATCAAGAATTTCTTCTCTGCTTTCTCAGTCCAGAGCATACAAACATGCTTCAGAGTCTCCCACCTTAGAAAAAAATCTTATGTTTCCCAACCCCACATCCTTCTGCAAGGATCCCATGACTTCCGAGCAATAAGACTTCCTTCTGGGACGAGTTGTCTTAATCTGGACTCTTTGCCTCCTCACTTCCTGGTTTTCTCTTCGAGACTTCCCAGTCTGGCTTCTTCCTACATTATCCCACTGAGACTGCACTTCTGTCTCTTCCACCTTCACCAGTACAGCTAAGAGGGTTTGGCGCTAACCACACACCCATGCTGATCGACTTCAAGTTTGTGATCACTACTAGTGGTTCCTGGCTGTGTCCAGAGGCTACACTATTTCTCTGGTTAATCTACACTCCCAGTTCCTGAATATTTTATACTTTTTCTTGGACCTCCAATACCTTCCCATTCTCACCCTAGTAGATGACCTTGCTTCCTGTTTTCTAGTTTTACAGAAAACAGTTTGAAGAGAACTCTCACGGTGCATGCGGCTGAATCGACACCTTACTTTCGCCTGTGTCCAACCTTCTGCTGTGTTAACTAAGGTGCCCAGGACTTAAGGAAGGTCAAGCCCTCTGTTTGTGCACTGAATCCCACCTTCTCTCGCCTACTCAACGACTGTCCCAGTAGTTCTGCCGTGTTCTCTTGCATCAACGTTTCCCTCTCTGCTAGATTATTCCCAGCACCCTACAGAAGTGTCGCTTCTTCTCTGACAAATAGCAGCAACGTGGTAGGCCCCAAAACTTCACTTAGCCCCATCTCTCCTCCAGTTCCCACTCCCATTTCTTGTGCTCCCACCTTTGTATCGAACCAGGTGAAACAGGTTTGTTTTGCCCGAAGCAGAGCAGGTCAAAAAGGCCAAAATGCTGAGGTCTGCAGCAAAAAGAGGTTTATTCAAAATAAATTAGTCAAGTGGGATGGCAAAAGAAAGCCTCAGGTCTGCTCCCTGGAGGTGAAGGGTATAGTCATAGGGAGCGGTGATGAGGACTTGGGCAGTAATGAGGACTTGGGCAGTAATGAGGCCCATGAGAGCTGGGATGGAGTCTGTCGTGGGAAACATGAAGGAGGTAGCCTGCAGGCGAGGTGGATGTCAGGAGAGGTGCAGGGACCAGGGAGAAGAAAAAATCTAGGTGCACTCCCGGCTTTCTGCACAGGGGGATTTGGCCCATTAACTAAGATAGGGAATCATGGAAGAGCAGGGAAAAGTAATACTCCTGGTTGGGACATTCTTGAGAAAATGCCTTCCTGATACAGAAGCTTATATTTTATCTCACACACAAGTGAGTGAACAGGGCCTTAGAGACAGAGAGCAGAAAACAGAACTAGCACTTAACAGGCTGAGTGACTAAAGGGGCAAGTTGCATAATCTCTGCCTCCGTCTCACTTATAAGTAGTAATAATATTTATCTCTGCTAGAAGAATTAAAGGAGATATTGCATACAAAGTAGCCTTCCCCCCTACTCAACTAATTTTGTCTTTGAATCCACATTAGCTATTTAATGACACAAAGTTGTAATGATTTGTAGCTGAAATAAGCAACTTTCTCAAAGAGACATAGCCAGAGAAGCCCCAGGTGATATTTGAACCCAGAACTGCCTCTTCACATTCAGGACACCAATTGAGACACTGTACCCCCAGATCTCAGTGGGCTGCAGCTTCACAAGCTGCACAAGATCAAGTGAAGACCCTCCACCCCTTTCCTCATCCCCCCCCAACCCTTTCCACACCCAAATTCCAGGGTCAGTGATTGTCTTTGCCCGAGTATCTCAAGAAGGTTGAATTCACAGGGAAGATTTACGGAAGCGCATGGGAGTTGAGAAAGTCGAAACAGCAAGCTTAAGCCTTCCTTTTCTCATGAGGTAGAAGGTTAAGAGGATGAGAGTAGAATGCACTCTTAGGCTGAGCAGAGGAAACCCAAGAAAGTATGATTAACAGAGAGAAGATAACAAGTGAAGGCCCCAGTATGAAGGAAACAGGCTGGAATGTGCCAGGAGTAGAGAAGAATCACTTCTTCCACTGAGGGCTGGAAGGAGGTGAGTTCAGGAGTGCAGGCCCCTGTGTGCTGGAGCGGGGCTTAGGAGAGAAATGTCTAAACATTCTCTAATTTCTCAGTAAAGCTGGAGGTTCGCTTTGCCCAATACACAGTAAGCAGATGCTGAGATGCTGCGGGCTGTGGCAAAGAGAGAGATTAATTCACAAGGCAACCAAGCGAGGAGATGGAAGAAACTCTCAGATCTGCCTCCCTGGAGGGGAGGGGCTTGGGGTATTTATTAGATGAGGATGAAGTCATAGGGCATTCTGAGGTGTGGGGTACATAGGGAGCGTTAGGAAAGTAATTTAAAAAAGGTACATGTAGTATTGTGATTCTGTGCAGGCCCGACTAAGCTCCAGGCCTCTGCAGGTTCAAACATGGAGGTGCTTACCACCATCTGAGGGTGGAGTTTCAGCCCTTTGACATCAAAAAGTCAAGGGGACACTGACACATGCCCAGTTGGATGGTCAGTGGCCCTATTCAGTCTTAGCCAGCTTAGTCTCCGACTAGACACAGCTGATTCCTGGCTCAGCTGAGCTAGACACAGCTGACTGCAAGTTCTCAGAAAAAGAACTTGGGCAAAAATACCATTTAGGCTCTGTGCTGCTCGGAGGACATGCAAATCTTCTGTGTGTGTGTGCTAAGTCGTTTCAGTCCGACTCGTCACGACCCTATGGACCATGGCCCTCCAGGCTCCTTTGTCCATAGGGTTCTCCAGGCAAGAATACTGGAGTGGGTTGCCATGCCCTCCTGCAGCGGCTCTTCCCAGCCCTGGGATCAAACCCACGTCTCTTATCTCTCCTGCATTGGCACGTGGGGTGGTTTTTTTTTTTAACCACTAATGCCACCTGGGAAGTCCACAAATCTTCTGTAGCATCAATTAAAACAATCGATTAGTAAAGCCAGATTACAGGTGAAGTGGATTGGACTGATGATTACTCATGGCTTCACCTTCATAGCCAGTTTCTTTGAAAGAGCAGGCTACACTTGATGTCTCGAGTATCTCTCCTCCCATTCTCTTCTGAATCCACTGCACTCAGGTTTTTACCCCACCAATCTCTTGTTCCACTCCAAGAAAACACCTCTTAATGAGATCAAGCAATGGTCTCAGTGTTGTTAAGTCCAAAGGTCCATGTTCTTGTTTGATATACCAGCAGCATTTGATTGCCCTTCTCCTAGGAACACTTGCTTTACCTGGCAACCAGGGACATCACGCTTGCCTGGAGTTCCGCCTACCTCTCTGCACACTGTTCCTGGATTCCCTCCTGGTTCCTCATAGCCTTAGACATTGGAGAGGGCCAGGGATCAGTGTGTAAACCTAGACTCTTTTCTTTCTACACTGGTCCTTTAGTGATTTCATCTAGTCTCATGGTTTTTAAAATCCATATATGTGCTCTGATTACTTTCTATTTTATTTCTTACTCTGCTTCTCTTCCCTGAGCTCCATATCCATATTCATTTATGTGTCCAGATGTCTATTCAGCTTCTCCAGGGAGATATTTAATAAGCACTTCAAACCTGAATTTATTTTCTTTCCCCTAAACCTGCTTCTTCTGTAGTCTTCCTCATCTCAATAAATGACAATTCCATTCTTTATGTTTCTCTGACTGAAAACCTTGAAGTCATCCTTATCTTCCTTTTCTCTCTCACATCCCACATCTAACTCATCAATGAATCCTGTTGGTTCTACCTTCAAAATATTTCCAGAGTCCAACCACATCTTACCATCTCCACTATTAATCTGGCTGAGCCATCATCACTTACTGCCTATTTATTGCAATAGCTTCCTAACTAGTCTCTACTTTTTGTTTGTTTTTTGGCCACTGCTTCTGTTCTTATTTCCATATGTGTTTAGTTGCTCAGTTGTGGCTGACTTTTTGCAACCCCATGGACCTTAGCACGCCAGGCTCCTCTGACCATGGGGATTCTCCAGGCAAGAATACTGGAGTGGGTTGCCATGACCTCCTCCAGGGGCTCTTCCCAACCCAGAATGAAACCCAGGTCTCCTGCACTGCAGGCAGATTCTTTACCATCTGAGCCACCAGGGAAGCCCTGATTCCATATAGTTTAATGTTAACACAGCAGCCAGCATGATATGTCTCAAATCAGGTCATGTAATCAGGTCAAAACCATCCTACATTTTCCCATCTCACTCAGAATACAAGTCAAAGCTCACAGTCTGTCTGCAAGACCCTACCTGTATGACCCCGTTCCTTCTCTGCTCTCTCCTGATACCCTTCTTGCTTCCTCCACTTTAACCACTCTGGCCTCTTTGCTTTTCCTTCACACACCAGGCACAATCTTGCTTCAGGGTCTTTTAAATTAATTTTCCCTCTGCCTGGAAAACTTCTCCCCAGGTATCTGTATGGCTCATCCCTACTTAAAAATCGTACAGAAATGTCATTTTGCTGTTGAGGCCTTCCATGATCAGCCTTGTCTAAAAGTGCCCACATGGCTGCCTCCACCCTTTCTGGCTCCTTTTCCAGCTTTACCCTTCACCTTTGCAATTACTACTATTTTACATGCTGTGTGTGTGTGTGTGTGTGTGTGTGTGTGTGTGTGTGTGTGTGTGTGTATTAATCTAAAGATCTCTCTTCCACTGAAAGGGAAATTCCAAAGAGCAGGAGTCTTAAAATATTTCACTTGCTATTATATCTTCACTACCTAGAGTTGCCACAAAATAGGTATTTGCTCAACTGTTGAGAGATTGAGTGAGAGAAGGACAGAAAAGATCTAAAATCTTGTAGTCACTTGGGTGCAGGCACTGAATGGGCATAGAGTTCAATATAATCAGGGTTTGTTTTCACCCAGCATCTACTTTGCTGTCTCAGCTTCCCACTTCATTATCTGCAAGACTTTAGAAAAATATTTTGTATTTCAATTTTTCTAACTTCAATTAGGGAACCATAAAGAATCTACCATACATTATTAAGACTAAAGGTTCATACACACATGAAGTAGTTGAACAATGCCCAGGACAACAGACAGTACTCAATAACTGTTGTCATTACTCTTGTACTTATTGGTACATAAGGCTTCCCTGGTGGCTCAGTGGTAAAGAATCTGCCTGCCAATGTAGGAGACGTGGGTTTGGTCCCTGGGTCGACAAGATCCCCTGGGGAAGAAAATGGCAACCCACTCTAGTATTCTTGCCTGGAAAAGCCCATGGACAGAGCAGCCTGGTGGGCTACAGTCCGTGGGGTCGAGAGAGAGTCAGGCACGACTGAACAAC
This sequence comes from Ovis canadensis, assembly GCF_042477335.2. NCBI lineage: Eukaryota > Metazoa > Chordata > Mammalia > Artiodactyla > Bovidae > Ovis > Ovis canadensis. Next base: position 157,834,791 of record NC_091247.1, on the reverse strand, counting down.
TAAATGACAATTGGTAGTAGTATCGAAGCATTCTCCCTGAAGCTCCATGATTCTGCACATTTCTGGCTTCCTCTCACCTCACTGGCTTCTTGGCTCTCTCCCTCCCTGGTTCTTCCTCCTTTATCTGACTGCTGAATGTTAGAGTGGACCCCAGAGCTCAGTGCTAGGCCTTCTTTCCCCCACTGCACTCTGTCCCTAGATGATGCTACCCCTAGTCTGTACTACCACTGATGTTGGCTACTTTCAAACTGGCATCCCCCTGCCCCCACCTATGCTGATGACTTTCAGATTTGTATTTCCAACCCAGATCTCTCTCCTCTCACGGTAGACTAGCATTTCCCACGAGCAAGAGCACTTACTTGCGAGTCTCACAGCATGTATTTAAATGAACATGCCTGTGATGACTTTGAAAAACAACCACATATGTTTTGCACTTCTTTCTCTCACTGAGTATGAGCTGGACTTAGTGATTTACTTCTAATGAAGAGAATATGGTAGACGTGATGGTCTGTGGCTTCTGGGACCAGCTGAAAAAGTCAGGATGCTTCTCTTTCTTCTGGAGTTCACTCTGGGAAACCAGCTACATGTCTTAAAGACACTGGAAACTCTATGGAAAAGCCCATGGTGTGAGGAATTGAGGCTTCTTGCTTAGAGCCAGTGAGGAATTGAGGCCATGAGAGCAAAAGAGGGTCCTCCTGCCCTAATTAAGCCCTCAGAGGACTGCAATCCCAGGTGAGATCTAGATGGCAGCCTCATGAGAACTCCCAAGCTAGAACCATCCGGCTAAGCTGCTTCAGAATGCCTGCCTTACAGAACGCACATGGAACACATGTAGCGTAAGGGTCTCCTTGATGGCTCAGTGGTAAAGAATCGCCTGCAGTGCAGGGGTCAGGGGTTCAATCCCTGGGTTGGGAAGATCCCTTGGAGAAGAAAACAGCTACTCACTGCAGTATTCTTGCCTGGAGAATCCCATGGGTAGAGGAGCTTGGCAGGCTACAGTCCTGGGGTTGCAAAGAGTCAGATACGACTGAGCAACTAAACAATGATGACAACATATGTTATATATACTTGAAGTTTTAGGTTGCTAAGTTTTGCTCCTCTGTCCATGGGATTTTCCAGGCAATAGTACTGGAGTGGGTTGCCATTTCCTTCTCCAGCAGATCTTCCCGACCCAGGGATCGAACCCAGGTCTCCCACATTGTAGACAGATGCTTTACCATCGGGGCCACCAGGGCTCAGATTTTATGGTAATGTTATGCGTTAAACATCTCCCACCATGAGACATAGATTTGTCCGTTTCTCCTTTAAATGTTGTCAGTTTTTTGCTTCATGTATTTTGAAGTCTTCATCTTTTTTCTTAACAGTTTCAAAGCATGCCACGGTATATCCTGCCTTGGGGCCTTTGCACATGCCATCCCAAGTCGCCGTGCTCCACTCTGGCTCTTCACACGGCTGGCTTTTTCTTCCCCAGTGGCGTCAGCCCAGTGGCCATCTTCCCCAGCCACCTGCATCTGAAACAGACATCCTCCCCACCACAGTCACTCTCTGTCCAGCTATTCTACCTATGTTCTTCATGGCAATAATCACAATCTATAACTGGGCTATTAATTCATTTACTTACTTCTCTTACTGTCTTGCCTCCCTCCCTGGAATGTAGACTTCCTAAGAGCAGAGGACCAGTTGATCTTACTTACCTCGCCATCTCCAGAGTCTGGTAAAGGCCCTACAACATAAAAGAAGCTTCGTGTGTCTTTGGTAGGTGAGAGGATCATGAAGAACCAAGTACATGAGATGGAGTTCTCTCTTTCTTGGAGCAATCATCAGAGGATTTACATACCTGTTTGACTGTGGCATGTAACAAACAACAGAAATGAGTGCTAGAGCCCCATATGGCTCCACCTGGATGACTTGGCATTAGAGTCTTTGCTCTCTGAAACACTTTATATAGTATTTAAAAGGCTTCTGTGGAAATCTAAGCTCTCTGTGTGTGTGTGTGTGTGTGTATGTGTGTTAAAATAGATAACACGTCTTCACTCAACTATAGAACAAGTCCCGGCAGAGGCACTGGCATAACTATAACTTCAACTCAGAGGAATAGAGGAGGGATGAGTCCTCATTGAGAGCGAAACCCACTAATTTTGTATAACCAGATCTTATCAGGCAACCTCTAATCATCTTGCTTAGGAAATGAGATTTCAAACGTGATCTTGTCTCCTAGTTCCTAATGCACATACATAAAAGTTGTTTATATGTATGCAGGTAGGGGATGCTAGATACACCATAGCTTGCCAAAATGCACTTATTTGATTTTCTAAGGGCATCAAAATGGCAGTGTGACCCAAGATCCCAGGACTTACTCAACAAGAAAACCAGACACTAGTCTTTGGTAATCCTTTGGCTCAGACATAGATCAATGACGCCTGGAGAAAAGAGTTTTATTTCCTTCTCCCTGAAATATTAATCAATCACACTTCATTAAAATATATTGATCTAATGAAAAAGAAATAGAAATTGATCCTGATCCGAAATTTTCTGTGAATAATCTTTTGACAACCGTGAAAATAAAAAATTAATTTATGTGTAAGTAAAAAGAATGATAAAACATTAACATTAACGAAAACGGAAAAATAGAATCCTGTGGGCCAAGTTTCATTGAGGATGTAAGTCTTTGACTTAACAAAGTTTTCAAGCTCCTCTGCTTAGAGGTAGAAGTATTCAGTTTCCTGTCTGTATTGTACAAAAGGATGTCCTAAATCCTCTGATCTTCCCCAGGACACAACCCCACCCAAGTCTCCAGAGAAAAGCCTTTTGTCTTAGGTTCCAGGCCTTCCCTTCTGCAGTTTTCCTCTGACCTCACCTTAAGACAACTCCTTCCTCTCCCTCAGGCCTTCTGTGTTCTCTTCCTTCCTTCCTTTTCCTTCCCCGATCCTCCTTCTTAGGCAGACCTACCCTTGAATAAACACAGGCATCCTGAAGTATAATTGATTGACTCTAGTTACTATGTTATTTTTAGATATTCAACATTTGATTAGAGAATAAGTCCTCTTTGTGGTTAAAGTCATTGGAATAAAATTGAACTTGTGAAATTGTACACATCAATCCCCTCACAAAAGTTTTCCAGAATGCACGGCTTATAGGAACTGCATTGGCTTTGGAGCCAGTAGGCTTGGGTTGATCCTTCATTCTGTTAGCTAAGTGGCCCTGTGTAGATCACAACCTCACTGAACATCAGCATTCTTCCCTTGTAAAATGGAAACCAAAATGTCTATTTCACAGGGCTGTTGAGAGGACGAAATCAGATAATATATGCAGACCTTCTAGAAGAGATCCTGACACACAGTGGGTATTCAGAATATGAATGTTTTTCTCCCCCACTTTTCCTTATATGGACCAGTAGACATGGATCCAGGACAGTTTTCACAGCCCCCTGCCAAGCCTTCCGTAATTACTTTGAGCTCATGGGGAGACGCTGAGTTGAAACCAGACTGACTTCTTTAGTAGGCAAGGGTCTGGGTGAACTGCTAGAGCTGCAGTTGCTGAAGGACTTATTTTGAGAGGCAAAGGGGAGCCTTGAGAATAAAAGGCAGAGCAGGGGAAGGTCCCATTGGGTGCCCATGCACAGTACTGAGTAACTAGAAAGAAGGCTCGGGGAATCCCATTAACAAGATTGATTGCAAATATTTTGCAAACTAAGTACTGGGCAAAAAAAAAAAAAAAAGAATAAAACATACTCTTCATGAATGCAACCGTCACAGCCCTGTGGAATGTGCTGTAACTGTGAGGCAAACTCTTGAAGATAGAAGTATCCTAGAACTGAATACTCCAGAGAACAAAATATTAATACTATAAGAGGGTATTTCAGTCATCTACTGCTCAATAACAAACTACCCCAAACTTAGCGATGAAAAACACTATTGTATTACTACGTTCACTGATTCTATGAGTTAGGAATTCAGAGGGCACATCAGGGATGGTATGTCTCTGCCTCATGAGGTCTGGGGCCCTGGCTGGGATGGTCAGAGTGACTCAGAAGAATGAAACATCTTCATTCATGTGTTTGGCACCTGGGCTGAGCTCAGCTGGCCCCGCAGTACCTACATGTGGTCTTTCCATGTGACTGGAGCTTCTCACACTGTGAGTTTCAGAGGGAACAAACTGAGAGTCAACATTCCAAAAGAACCAGGCAGAGTCACATGGTTATCTGCCCTAACAGATAACAGGGAGTGGCCCATTAAGAAGATGACAAACTGTCCAGTGTGTCTGGCCTTTATTTATGGCTGCTGAAGTGTTGGAACAAGAGTCTAGAAAGTGTGGCCTAACAAGGCCAGACCAAGAGCAACTTCACAAGTCTTACTGGGAGTCTGTACATTGTTTTGAAGTTAATTAGAGAATTATCGCTGGAGAATTTTGAATTTGAGAGTATGAAAGAAATACTGTGATGGCAGCATAAAGGAAGGTTGTTTGAAGAACGTGGGACTGGATAAAGAAAAACCATTTAAGATACCACTGCAAAGAGAGGAGGATGGCATTAAGGCACTGACAGTGAGAGTCGATAGGGATGGCTTCAAGAATTACTGGGAAGTAGAATTCATAGGACACAGTGACTTCTGAAATGTGGTGCCAGGGAGTGGAAGGAGCTAGAATGGTCTCCCAGGCTTCTGTTTTAGGTGCTATGTAGATAGTAATGCTATTTCAAGACAATAGGAATACCAGAAATGGAACTGTTTTGCAAAATGGGGAGTTTAGTCTTGGATACTTTGAGTTTGAAGCAGTTATTGGGTCACTCGATAGACAATGTACAATAGACAGATTTATGAATCAGGAGCTCATGAAAGATCTGGCCCATAAAAATAGAATTGAGACCCATCAGGATATTGTTGATGGTTGATACCATGAGATTCAATCAAATTGTCAAGGAAGAACAAAAGAGGAGAACAGAAGAAGAATAGAAGAAGCACATCTCCAACATTTTTTCAGTGGACAAAGAAAAAGATGGTTCTAGAAAACACTGAAAGTGCTTCGAACTGTGGGACAAGAATAAGAAGAGACTGATGTAACAGAAGTCAAAAGAAAAGACAAAGTCAAGAAAGAAGACAGGACCAGTGGCATCAACGCTACAGAGAGGTCAAGTACAGTGAAGACTAATGAGCATCCTTTGAAGGTGTCAAGGCCACATCTACAGCTGAAAGAGTTAGTCCCTAATGAAGGAAGTGAACAAAGTCTGTCTGACTTCATACAGACCTGTGATGAGTGCGAATTGCCAGAACAGAGCCTCAGAAACAGGGCAAGAAAGACATTCAGTGACACAAGCTGTTGGCAAAGGTAAAAAGAGTCTCAGAAGTCAGGTGTGAGCTTATTTTTCAAACATATGCTCAAGGTTGGGGTGAATGAAGAGAAAAGATGAGTTGATGCCAAGCCTCAGAATGGTTTAAATATCTTTTTTTTTTTTTTCTCTCCTGGAAACGACAACAGGCCCAAACCTATAGGAAAGGGAAAAATGACAATCTTTTGGGAAGCCATCATTTTTACTTACATTACTTCTTTGCATCTGAATTAGGGCAGTTTGGACTGAAAGTACCGTAAACCCAAGTCAAACTAGCTAGAGTAAAAGGTAAAAAATATTTGAAAAATATTGGTACTGAACAACAGATCATAGGAAACTCTGGTGAACAGTAGAGAGAGCATCAGGGGAGCTGAAACTGGGGAGTCAGACTCTGCCAGGATCCTTCTTAATTGCCACTCCAAGCAGACTTCACTCCCTGGGCATACAGTATTCTCTCATCAGCAGCACTCAAGTTTGATATCTTGTGGGTCTCAATACTGGAGAGGACCAGTTCTCAAAACACCCCAGGGACAGACTGATTGGGTCTGGTGTCTACCTGTGGATGAATCAAGAGTGACTAAGAATCACATTTCTGGAATGTACAAAGTGGGGAGGAGAGAGCTGGGGAAGGAGCTGGGTTGACATACTGGGCCCAGTCTGCATCTTCAACTTCAAAGAGGATTTGTTTTTCTGAGAAGGCCTCAGCTTCCATTTGATCTAGAGGCTTATTAATAGGGTGACCAGATGTCCTAGTTTGTCTGGACAGTCCTTCTTACACCTGTTGTCTTGATGAAATTATTAATAGCATCCTTTTCACTTTCAAAAATGTCTTGCCATGGAAGATAGATTGGGTAGTCACTTTACATATTGGTATTGTGACTCTGAACTGGCCAAAGTACTGGAGAAAACAGTCTTTATAGAGTGTTTAAAATTATAGACTGTGACCTCTTTTAAGACATTTTTGTTGTTGCTGTTGTTTTGTTTTATGCAACACCTCAATACTTAGGACATAATATTGGCAATCGGTAAATACTGAATCAGGGAACAAATACTATAAAAAGCTTTCTACCCCCCCAATATTTGTACAGTCCCATTTGACACATTTTTCGAGTTCTGTGTAACATTATGTATAATAGAGCATATTAGGCTAATAGTGTCCTAGAATCTCAGAACTAAAAGGAAATTTAAAGACTATTTAGTCCAACCCCTTTCCACTTAGATGGTAAACTCTGAGCTTAGCACTTGGATCTGTCTTGTTTAGTGGAGGCTGGATGCCCTGAAGCTGGCAAATAAGAGACATTCAATAGACATTTGATTCTGTTTACAATGTTTGCTTTCTTTCGATCATACTGTCATCATGAGTACCTCTGATGGTGCTGGAGCACCGCTGACACTGGAGCCTCCTGATGCTCGAGGAGTCTAGTCTCCGAGCCACTGCTGCATTTAGAAGACCGCCCCCCGCCCCCAACACTGTTTTTTTAGCAGTAAGCCAGCATCTGACTACCTGAAGTTTTCATCTGTGTCCCTGGTTCTCAGTTCTTGAGACAGCTCTGTTTCTACAACACAATCTTGAGTCAGCCTTCTCCACATTAAAACTCAGAAGTTCCCTTTTCATATCTGATCTGGTTTCCAGATCCTTCACCATCCTAATTGCTCTCTGCTGGACAAATTCAGTTTGCCCAAGAATCTCTAAGGCAGAGTTCAAGGATGAAGCAGAGTTCAAGAGTTCTGACCATGATTTTAAAAGGTGATAATCTTACTTTCCTTCTTCAAAAAAATTATGTTTCTCTTAATATCAGGCTATGATTGTTCAGACTTTTTTGCTGATGTCACACTACTGACTCACTTGTAGTTTCTCATTAATTATTTTTAATTAGGTGCAGCTTCAGTATTTGAAATCTGAATGGAAAGAGAAGCATCAGTGTTTTTTTAAACACATATTTCTGCTGAGTCTCTTCCATAATTTAAGCAATTGGTTTATAAAATTGTGTCACAGCCTTTCATTTATTTCTGTTAAATGTCATAGTGTTGAAAGTGACATGCCTTGTAAGACTGTAGTGTTTTGGGGGATGATAACTTTGATATCGAGGATTTTTACTCTCCTATCTTGCTTTTGTCCTCTTTGCCTGTGAGTGGAGAACACTTAAGAGAAAGTGGCAGTCACTAGACCTGTGCCTGGATCTCCTAAAGAACAGTTTCATAGCTCTAGAAGCCTGCAAAGTGACTAAGAAGTTACAAGGATGCATATCCCACCAGAAGGCAAGAATTTTGAGAAAACGGAGACTTCCACAATGAATGAACTGCCTTCTAAGCTATTTCCTGGTTTCTGGTAGGTTTAGACAGACAGGAAAACCATCTGTCCAGGATGTTTTACTGGGAATTTCTGCACTGGGTGGGACTTCAGACCAGATTATCCAGGAAGATATTTCCAGCTCAGATTCCATGGACTGTACATATTTACTATTAATACACAACATTATACTTTTTTAATCCCATGGCTGAAGAACATTACATTTTAATCCACTAAAGACAGATATATTAAAATATGGATTAGTTATAATCATCTATATTATAATGTTTGGAAGATATATTTCTGAAAAATTTAAACCACTCTGTGTTTCAGATACATATCTGAAAATTTTAACTGAATAAGAGAAAAACTGAATAAGAGAAAGTGAAGGCTGAGTGTTTATCTGCTGTTGACTTACACATTGTTGACGACTGCTATCAAGGGTATATTTTATTTGTTGGTAAGTGTACAAACCATCATGGTTCTCGTGATGTCAGTTGCTAAGTCATGTCTGACTCTTTCGTGACTCCATGGACTGCAGCATGCCAGGCTCCCCTGTCTTTCACTATTTCCCGGAGTTTGCTTAGATTCTCATAGGATTTACTTATCTCTGTCTACACTCGTCCATCAGTTCATCTAGCTGTCCATGTTGGTGAATGTAAATGAGGACACGGCTATATATTAAACAGAACAGTGTAACCTTCTCAAACAGATAGTAATACTCCAATGACCTAGATAATTGTAGCCTCAAACTGAAGTCTAAGAAACTGTTTTGAGGTTAGAAGGAAAAAGGAAAGAGCAGTAGCAAAGCCCCTCTAAGCGAAGTGCCAGATTCTAGCCGGTTATTTATCATGTGCTCTAATGCAAAACTTAGAATTTTTCTACATGAGGTTACATTTGATTAAATATAACTTTTGGAGTCCCCCAGATTATTAGGGTGGTCCAGCTGTCTTTGAGGTACTCAAATGGATTTCTATGTTGTCATTTCTAGAAAGGCATTCAAGAAATTTCAGACAGGTGATAGATGAAGCAAGAGTAATATCTGAATGGAGACAAAGCACAAATGACTCTTTCAAATCTTCTCACTGGAGAGATAGATCTCAAAAGCATTATGATTTAGATATTTTTTCTTATTTAAAAAAATTAGTATATATCCTTCCTCTCCAGGGAATGCTAAACTTGAAAGCCAATGGCTGTTTTGTTTAATTTTGGATTAACTAATTCTCCATGCTGTAATCTTTTTCTAACTGTAGAGTTCTATTTTACACAATTTGAAGCATCTCTAATCCAGCTTTGAAATCTAGTTTGTGCTGTTTTCTGCTTTCCCCCATGTGGTCTTATTAGATCATTGCAGTTTGACATTGAGAAATGGAGTCAGTCCACTGGAACCACTTCTTTTCTCACAGGAACCTCAGATGACCTTCATACTGTGAGGCGTGATGGAGAAGAATTTTAGCAGAACTCTCATACTTCTCTGTGGAAAAGTTTACCTACCTTATGCTGATGATCAAGCATTTACTCATATCTCATTTTTCTTAGGAAGTATTTCCTTTATATGACAGACCATGAAAATTCAAGGAGTCATCCTAGAATAATTTGGAGTTTCCTCTCTGTTAATATTTTGCTTCCTGAGGGCACAAATAATTAGTAAGCTAACGCTTTCAGAAGAAGAGTATCTTTTCCTTACAATAATTTTGAAGTACAGCAGCAGGTTAAACAAACTTCTTGTTGATACTCTGTATTATGATTGTGCTTATGAGGTTTGGGGGTTCTGGTTGGAATTAAAAGTACAATAAATATGATGCATTTAATATATTAGCAGCCATGCAAACTAGTAGCCACAAGTGAGACTGATTTCTTTATATCCTAACACACAATAGTATATGAGTACAGCATAGTTACAATTCTCTGACTGTATGGTCTCTGTCTCCAGGGACCATTTCAGCACTTTTCACAGTCCATGGTAACAAAATAGGAGTATTGAGCAGTATTTCCTCTGGGCTTGGATGCAATATTTTGCAAGCTGATTTTCATCTACATACACATTAAGGCTAAATCAGGGATTTAGAGGAATTGAAACTCCACTTGAATACCTAAGTAGAGCATAAGGAATGAGGGCTAATATGTCTATAGTATTTGCTTTGGAAAGTCCTGGGGATATGATTTAACCTTGGCAGCAGATAGGATTTAACCTTGGCAGCAGATAGGATTTAACCTTGGCAGTGACATCTGCTCAGAGCATGGTTTATTTGGAAGTAACAGGCTACAGGAGTTCAGCCTTATGTAGTTCCTTAAAGAAAGTCTATTTTCTTCAATAGAAAGTAGGGGAAGAAAGGAAACAGGGACAGACTTTATTTTCTCGGGTTCCAAAATCACTGTGGATTGTGACTGCAGTCATGAAATTAAAAGACACTTGCTCCTTGTAAGAAAAGCCATGGCAAACCTAGACAGTGTATTAAAAAGCAGAGACATCACTTTGCCAACAAAGGTCCATATAGTCAAAGTTATGGTTTTTCCAGTAGTCATGTACAGATGTAAGAGTTGGACCCTAAAGAAGGCTGAACACCAAAGAATAGATGCTTTTGAACTATGGTGTTGGAGAACACTCTTGAGGGTCCCTTGGACAGCAAGGAGATCAAACTAGTCAGTCCTAAAGGAAATCAACCCTGAATATTCATTGGAAGGAGTGGTGCTGAAGCTGCAGCTCCAATACTTTGGCCACCTGATGTGAAGAGCTGACTCACTGGAAAAGACTGTGATGCTGGGAAAGACTGAGGGCAAGAGGAGAAGAAGGTGATAAAGAATGAGACGGTTGGATGGTATCACTGACTCAATGGACATGAGTCTGAGCAAACTCTGGGAGATAGTGAAGGACATGGAGCCTGGCATGCTGCAGTCCATGAGGCTGCAAAGAGTTGGACACGACTGAGCACTGAACAACATGGATATGAGCTCCCAAAGAGTATGAATCATGAATGTTTAACTTATTGGAAAAGGTGAGACTTTTCTACCTAGTTGAAAATTAGTACAGTGCCACAAAACAGACCATCTTGGCCTTTGTGTCACCTAGTTCTTCTCTAGCTAAAATTTCTGTAGAGTATTTGAATGAGAAATTACTCCTCTGCAGTTAGGAATTGGCCTCTGCTTAGTCTAATGTAGCCCCCACAGTGCATAAATTGGATTGGCCAAAAAGTTTGTAAAGTATTACAGAAAACTGCCCGAAAAGGTTTTTGGTCAACTCAAAATAATGTCCCTCTGCTCTGTGACATTAGGTTTCCCAAAACTGCCCCAATACAGTCCTCGGCCTGCCCTTCTGTTTTTTTTCTTAACTTTTTAGTTTGTATTGGGGTATAGCCTATTAGGCCTTCCCTGGGCTGGTAAATAATCCACCTGCAAGGTAGCAGAATCCAGTTTGATCCCTTGGTTCGGAAGCTCTCCTGGAGGAGGGCATGGCAACCCACTCCAGTATTCTTGCTTGGAGAATACCCATGGACAGAGGAGCCTAGAGGGCTACAGTCTATGGTGTTGCAAAGAGTCAGACACAGCTGAGCAACTAAGCACAGCACATAGCGGATTAACAATGTTAAGATAGTCTCAGGTGAACAGCAAAGGAACTCAGCCATACATATACATGATTCCATTTGCCCTCAAACTCCCCTCACATCCAGGCTGCACGTAACGTTTAGAATATTCCCCATGCTATACAATAGGTCCTTGTTGGCTATCTAGTGTAAATATAGCAGTGTGTATGTGTCCATCCCAAACGCCCTAACTACCCCTTCCTCCAAGGTAACCATAAATTCATTCTCTAAGTTTGCGAATTTATTTGTTTTGTAAATAACCTCGTCTGTATCATTTCTTTTTAGATTCTGTATATAAGGGATGTCATATGATAATTCTCTTTACCTATCTCCCATCACTCTCCTTCCCTTCATTCTCATCCCTTGTCCTGCATCATTTGAACAGTGCCCAACCTCAGGGATTTGGCTTCCTGGAAGATATGTTTATTCTTCCAGTGGGACAGGTACATTATAGCAGCCTGCCACTAGTTTTTAATCTTGCACTATTCCTAGCAAATGTGTTTGAGCACTACTCTTTTAATACATGTACAGTTATTTATAGGTTATGTGAACTACTGTAGTAGTACATTTTTATACATATGCAAATTGAAATGATTACATTAAAGTAAATATAATTAGAAAACCTCTTGTTTGCCTCTGTACCCCAACAGATCATCTTGCACATTCCCTGGAGAGTTTGCACCTGACTTCAGAGATGACTGCGTTATAATTTGGGTGTTTGTAATTATGTCCGTAAACTGGGCTGTGTATTCTGTAAGGCTGTATAGTGCATGGTTAATTCAGTTTTATACCCATGGAAGTTAGCACAGCATCTTGGACATAAACATGACTTCAGTGATGGTTCTTCCATATGGATCAATGAATTTCCACCTCTGCCTCTTTTCTTTCATTACTACTCCTCTCAAAAATGTTTTCTCTTCCCTTTGTTTTCACCTGACCTGTCCCTCAAGAACAAGTTCAAGTCTTTTATTCCCCATGAATCCTTTTCTGTCACTGTATATCCCGTGATATATTCTTCTCACCTATGGAAACCATTGGCTTTGCTGCCCACTTGGCATGTCTCATTCAGTGTCTGAAGACATATCTTGAATGACATATTTTCATGCATGTATATTTCCAGATAGATTGTAAGCTCTTTTTTGCCTCTAACACAATACCTTACTCTTGCTATATTTACATAAAAGTCATTCTATAAATATTCATTGAACAGAGGACAAAGTTATCGATTCACACAGCTACACTTTTGACTCAAAATTGTCATAAGTGTGTTTGACAATTTGTTTTCCTATAGACATTTAAAAACAGCTATTCTTCCTCCAGAGCTCCATAACTGGCTCATATTCTCACAGGGACCCAATTTGCAAAAACTAAGGTAATAAATTTTGGAAAAAATTGGGAAAGCAACAAGTCTCTTCAGCATGCACATAAAATCACAGTTTTGTGGTTCTAGGAGCAGCAGATAAAGGGCTCCCTGAGATACAATCATGCAAGTTTTTAGATCATTGTGACAGATCAAATCATGAGCCTGACCAAAGAGTCAATGTACATGGTTTATTTAAAAACAATTGCTCATGCCTTTAAACATTGCTAAGTTCTGTTTAAGATCTAAATTTTTAAGTTCTGAGGACTCATACATTCCATTCAGAGGATTCTGCTGTTTCCTTGGGCCCAACACGTGTGATCTATGGATTAGGAATTTCAACCTTTAGCAGTTGGCAGCTAAACCAAAGGATGCAGATTGCATATAAATTAAGACTTCAGCAAAATCTTCAACAAAAATGATCACTGTCTGATTGTGTGGACATGGTAATAGTCTTTGGTTTAAGTTAGCCATACTTTCTGCAATCATACTTTATGCCCAGATAGAGAAATAAGGAAGGCATTTTCCAGCTTAACAAAAATATTTCTAGTTGCCTAGAGCCCAGAAATGATTACAATTTTACTTTCATGTTTTAAAATTGCATGATTTCTTTCTATCAAAAACCTGGTAGCATTTTTTATTCTACATGGATAATGCTTAATAAATGCTTATCAGATGACTCAGAATAGAAAATAAATGTGTTTATTGGTGAAGGAGTGAGATTCATGTTCTACTAAATCTCCCATTTCCCTCTCAGTATGTATCTTGGCAGAGATTATTAATATATTCCATCTGTCTCTAAAGGCATTTGAAGATTGATTCTTTTATTTTACCCTCACAGTAACCCTGAAAGATAGGTGGACAGGTCTTATCCACCAGTAAACAGATGACAAAATTGGTCTTCAATAGACTTGCTGCTATCAGTCTTAAGCTTGGAGACTTTCTCTAAAAGCTAAGTATGTATGTGGAGGGGAGTCAAAGACGAGGAAAAAGAATGCAACAACCATAAGAAGCAATATAGGGTGAAAGGAAGATTTCCGTATTGACATATTGGGCTAGATAATTGTTTGTTGTAGGAATCTGTCCCCTGTATTGTAGGATGAGTGGTGGCCTCACCCCTGGTCTCTGTCCACTAAACACCAGGAACAACTCCCCTTCCTCTAGTCATGACATTAAAAATGTCTCCAGACATGGCCAGATGTCTCCAGACATGGCCAGATGTCCCCAGGGAGCAGAAATGACCTTCCACACACAGCCTGTGCACCCTCCTCAATCCCGCATCACCTGCATTGAGAACTTCTGAGCTAATGGGAGACAGAAATGACTTGGAATTGTCTAGTAAACATAAAATAAGTCAGAGTCAGTCCACATAATTTGTTCACACATTTTATTCACCAATATTTACTGAGCTCTTACTGTGTAAATTATCTATCATAAGGCACTAAAGAAAGTGCGCAGATAAGCAGGACATGACCCAGCCCACAAGAAATTCATAGTCTGGTTTAAAAAGAAAGAAAGAAAGAAAGGAAAGGTCATGTAGACAACTGTGAGGAGAGGGTTTTTTTTTTTTTAATGTTTAATCAGCAGATAATTACTTTACAATCTTGTGACGTTTTCTACCATACACCACCATGAATCAGTCATAGGTATACATACAATAAACCCTACATATATATACCTAGGTTTATTCAATGTGTACTACTTGCAAGGTGTTGGACTAGCTGTGTTCCATATTGTGGTGAGACCCAAGGGGAGATAAGGCCCATAGTGAAAAAAAAAAACTATAAGGAGACATCCTGTGTGCAGGAGGTTTTCAGAATGGTTGGAAAATTGGTGGAGGTGAGGGTAAGAACTAGGAATAACGGCTAACATTAGTATAGAACTAAATGAGGCTACTTTAAAAAAAAGTATAATAAAATCTTTAACATGATTCTGAATATTAGCTCACAAGCAATCTTCTTTGAAAAGCAGGGTTGCAGAAGTAAGAGAAAGCTTTATGCATGTGGGAGAGGAGTGGGACAAAGGGAAGAAATTCTAGACTAGAGTCACAAAGATAATGGGTCACCCAGATTTAATACTTTGGATCTTCTTGAATTCATTATATATTTATTTAAACAACATTTTATTCTATTTCATTTGCATTTTTGATGAGTCTGAAGCTATTTGTTGTTTAGGATCATAACTTCCCTTCTCTGCTGGCCAGGACATTTTCTTTTGTAATCTTCCACTTCATTTTTTCCCTTATTACAAAAGCACAGAGAACAATTAGAAATTATAGGTAATCAAATGAAAGTGATAAGATACACACAATCCTACCATCCTAAAGACAGCCTCTCTTTAGGTTTACCCTTGTCATTAAATTTCTTTATAGCCTGTTCTTTTGCACTTAGCATTATGGAAGTTTTTTTTTTCCTTTCAATAAATTAGCATATGTAGCATCTTTTAGTGGTGGCTTAGTGTTTGCATTATACAGGTGAGCCATAATTTATGAACCAATCTTCCATCACTGGGCTTTCATGTTGCTTTAAACTTCTCTTATCACAGGCTGGACTGGGATACCTGTGTATATGATTACATTCCCTTAATTACTTTCTCAGAATAATTTCTCAGTAGTTTCCCATATTTTCACCCTCAAGGACTCCTTTTATTATTGTCCCCTCCTGGGTCCCATGTTTGAAAAGATACAATCTACCAAACTACATTTGGTATCTTTTTTTCTTTTTATTACCCAAAGGCCTAAATAAATGCTAATCAAAACTTGAATCAGCATGAGATTATTTACTACATTAAGATGATATAATTCCAGCCTAAAGCGAAGATCCTTGATATGCTAGTTGGCTTCTGCAGTCTTATCCTACAGGAACCATATTCTTTCTGTGAGTTTTTCTGAAATCTTAGAATTTGCAAATGCTATTTTTGCAGCTGCCTGGTGTTGGTTGGGGCTGAAAGGGAAAATACTTTGAGTCAGTGAGTTGCTTTAGGGTAACAGAAGAGAAACACAGACATGATTGCTTAAATACATCAAATGTTTATTCTGTTTTCTGTGACCTGATGGTAGATTCCACGTAATTGCTCTTTCCTTGGAAATAGCTTATTCTGGGAACAAACTGCTGGAGAACAAGGTTTTAATCTGATGTGGTTTTTAAAAAAATGGCCCAAATGGATCATTTCTGAAAGTCTGTGACCCAAAGTGGCCAAATGTGGGGAGCCCTGAAGTCATCCCCCAAATGTGTATTGTTTGATACAGCCTGGCTCTGTTGCTTGCCAGTGAGTGACAGCTGCAGGGCTAATCCATGGAGAAGCTAAGAGCCTCACTCCCTTCCAAAAGGAAATTCACTTTGGCCACTGCTGCTTGTCAGTTACACTGCTTTGTTTAATGGCGTGATGTCCAGAAAAGCTCTTTGGACCCAAACAGTAAGGAAAGAACTTCAGTGCTTACTTGGACGATCTAAATTTAGCTCATTTTCTGAGCTGTCTGATGCCAGCACATTAAATGATTTGGCTCCTGGACTGAGGTTTGGGTTATATAATTCTTAGGCGGGCTCTTCTCTGCAGCATTGTGAATTCAGTTTAGGTTCTGCAGAGGCTTTGCATATGCACAATGGTGGTGGTGGAAGGGTTTCCGGGACTGTTTCAGCAATAATTAATTCCAAGCCAGACTTTTCAGTGTGGGTCTTCTGCATGGCGGTGAGTCAGGCTCTACTGTGCCAGAGAGAGCCGACGTTGAGCAGCCTGAACCCCAGCTGTGCTTGGGGTCTTGCCAGTACGTCTGATGACACAGAGTGTCTCCCATGGCGCAGGCATCTTATGTCCAGCATAGAGAGATTAATTCATCAAAAATTTTGGGAACATTTGAAATTGCACTGTGATCTTGCTGTTTCTTAGAGAGTAAAATTCAGTATAGAGTGGGCTGATTCCTGTTGAAAAAAATCTAAATGCTTCAAGCACCCACAGAACTTCATGTAGGCAGCGCAGTCACCTAAAGCAGCTTACTGCATGGGCTGTGGATGGCGTCAGCGTGAGACTTCCTGAGAGAGGACTGACTAAGGGCAACAGCAAGGACAGCAGAGTCAGGCTTGCGAGGGCTCAGACACTAGAATCCAGATGTCTGCCAATGTTCTCTGGGGTCCTTGGAGCACTAGCTGCTGAACACAGTGAGCTCTGCACCCCCTTCTACATCCCCAGGGGCTCTGCCTTTGTCTGAATTCCATATTATCTAACAACATTTTGTTTAGTCAAAAAAAATACACTGCAGAAAAAAACGGAGCAAAAGAACAACTACAGAAATAAACAACAAAGCTTTTAAAACTGCTGATAAGAAATAGTCCATGAGTATGCAGAGAAAGTAACTGAGGCCCCCCAAAATGCAAAATACTTGCACTTAAGTTCAAAGGCTGTAAGTTCAAGCGTGACAGTTGGACCTGGAAGTCTCCATCCTTCTTCTTCCCCTCCTCCTCCAACCTCTTCTTCACCCCTCTTCTCTCCCCATTCTTCTTCTGCCTTCTCCACCTTCCTTTACTGTATGTATATATATATTTTTTTACTGGAGTATAATTGCTTTACAATGTGTTAGTTTCTGCTGTACAATGAAGTGAGTCAGCTCTCTCTCTATATGCACGTATCTCCTCCCTCTGGGACCTTCCTCCTACCCCCTCCCACCCCATCCCTCTAGGTCATCACAGCACTGAGCTGAGCTCCCTGTGTTATGCTGCAGGGCGCCACTAGCTGTTTCTAGCTGTTTCACACATGGTAGTGTGTATGTGCCATTCCTAATCTCCCATTCATCCCACCCGCCCCTTCTCCCTCTGTGTCACCGTATCTGTTCTCTACCTCTGGGTCTCTATCCCTGCCCTGGAACTTGGTTCATCTGTACCATTTTTTTAGATTCTATATACATGAATAAATATACAATATTTGTTTTTTATTTTTCTGATGTCACTCTGCACAACAGACTTTAAGTCCATCCACATCTCTGCACATGACCCAATTTTGTCCCTTTTAATAGAACAAAAGTAATATTCCATTGTATCCACGAACCACATCTTCTTTATCCATTCCTCTGTCAATGAACATGTAGGCTGTTTTCACATCTTGGCTATTGTAAATGGTGCTGCAGTGAATATTGGGGTACATGTGTCTTTTGAGTTATGATTTTCTCAGGGTATATGCCCAGTAGTAGGACTGCTAGACCATATGGTAGTTCTATTTTTCGTTTTTAAAGGAACCTCCGTACTGTTCTCCGTAGTGGCTGTATCAATTTACATTCCCACCAACAGTGTTAGAGGGTTCCCTTTTCTCCACACCCTCTCCAGCATTTATTGTTCATAGAATTTTTGATGATGGCCATTCTGACTGGTGTGAGGTGATAGCTCATTGCAGTTTTGACTTGCATTTCTTGAATAATGAGAGATGTTGAGCATCTTTCCATATGCCTCTTGATCATCTCTGTGTCTTTCTTGGAGAAATGTTTGTTTAGGTCTTCTGCCCAATATTTCGGAGAAGGCAATGGCACCCCACTCCTGGAAAATCCTATGGATGGAAGAGCCTGGTGGGCTGCAGTCCATGGGGTCTCGAAGAGTCAGACACAACTAAGCGACATCACTTTCACTTTTCCCTTTCATGCATTGGAGAAGGAAATGGCAACCCACTCCAGGCAAGTGTAGAATACCAGAGACAGCGGAGCCTGGTGGGCTGTCATCTATGGGGTCACACAGAGCTGGACATGACTGAAGCAACTTAGCAGCAGCAGCAGCAGGCCAGTATTTAATTGGGCTGTGTGTTTTTTAGATATTGAGCTGCATGAGTTGTATATTTTTAATTGTTGGTAAAGGTAGAAATAATAAGCTAAATTGTGTGATATCTATGTAAGATTTGCTCAGGCTTGATCATTGTCCCATCTTAATCCCAGTTCACCTTAGTTTTAGCTAGAGTTTGAATAGAAGGATATTTTGAACAAGAGTTTTCATATCAGCTCTCCTATCAACTCATTTTAGGCAAGGTGACTGGTTTGAGGATTCTCCTAGAATAAAACTTGGCTGTTATTTGTACACACACACTTACACTTGCTTCCCTAGTTTTGTAAGAGTTGGTAGATTGTTAGCTCAGTTCAGTTCAGCCGCTCAGTCATGTCCGACTCTTTGTGACCCCATGGACAGCAGCACGCCAGGCCTCCCTGTCCATGACCAACTCCCGGAGTTTACCCAAACTCATGTCCTTTGAATCGATGACACCATCCAACCATCTCATCTTCTGTTGTCCCCTTCTCCTCCTGCCTTCAATCTTTCCCAGCATCAGGTAGATAGTTAATTGAGGGTCATTAATTGCTCCCTGTTGTAATTTCATCTAAAGGACATTGCCTAGAGATTTTTACAAGTGAAATCTGAAAAAATGCCTTTGTTAGTGATGACTGGTCAAGAGAGAATGACAAGGTGGTGAGGGGCTATTTGAGGATACTGAACACTTGATGGTCCTAAAACAAGCAGGGCCTCCAGACACAGTTTCCATGGCAGTTCTAGCCCAACCAGCCATAGTTCTTTTAGGCATGGGAAAATGCCTCATCTCCCAAAACACTCCAGCTTAGCTCACATCACCTGAGGCTGCAGTTCTCAAGGACAGGAAAGCCAGGGCGTTCCCAGCAGAGCCTCTGGGACAGTGTCAACAAGCAGCCTTGCCCTCCTCTGAGCTGGTGGATGTTCTGGGCCCCCCTGCCACGATCCCTTTTCCTCTCCCTCTCCTCCCCTTCCCATGCTGGAAAAAATCTCATTCTCTAGGTTTTTGGGGTTGTTTTTTTCCTTTCTCCTTGATAGTCCTGTACTTCTCTCTGCCAGTGTCTATTGTTACAGACTGTGTTGTGTCTACAGCACCTCCCCAACCCCCGCCGCCCCCCCCACCCGCCACATTCATATGTTGAAGCCCTAACTGAGTGCTGAAGAATTGATGCTTTTGAACTGTGGTGTTGGAGAAGACTCTTGAGAGTCCCTTGGACTGCAAGGAGATCCAACCACTCCATTCGGAAGGAGATCAGCCCTGGGATTTCCTTGGAAGGAATGATGCTAAAGCTGAAGCTCCAGTACTTTGGACACCTCATGCGAAGAGTTGACTCATTGGAAAAGACTCTGATGCTGGGAGGGATTGAGGGCAGGAGGAGACGGGGACGACAGAGGATGAGATGGCTGGATGGCATCACTAACTCGATGGACGTGAGTCTGAGTGAACTCTGGAAGTTGCTGATGGACAGGGAGGCCTGGTGTGCTGCGATTCATGGGGTCGCAAAGATTTGGACACGACTGAGTGACTGAACTGAACTGAACTGAACTGGACTGTTAATGTGACTGTACTTGGAGACAGAGCCTTTAAGGAGGTGTTGAGGTTAGAAGGCCCTGGTTCCATGGAACTGGTGTTCTTATGAGAAGAAAGAGAGACTCCAGAGACCTCTTTCTCTCTGCGTTCCCACTGAGATGAGGCCGTTGAGCACATGGTGTGAAGGCCGCTGCCCACCAGTCAACAGTAGAGGTCTCTTGAGAAATGGAACTTGGTGGCACCTTGATTTTTAACTTCTAGCCTTCAGAACTGTGGGAAAATACATTTCTATTGTTTAAGCCCCTCGGTCTGTGGTATTCTGCTATGGGGTCTGAGTTGACAAACAACTACTATTTAGCCAAAATTTCATGTGAATGTTTTGAGGGCAGCAGGACGTCATGGAAAAGTCTTTTCTTCAAACATCCCACTAACCTCAGGTCAATAAAGAGCTGTTAATGTTTATTCATGCCACATGCCTGTATATTGATGTGTGCATGTGTTTTCAAGTGTATTTCTGAGTCCAGAAATAGTTACATACAAACTCAAATATGCTTGTTTCTACAACAGTAGTTAACGTTAATTGAGCACTTACTATATGTGATAAATTCTGCTAAGTACTTCATATTATGTCCTAATTCTGACAATAAGCCTCTGAGGAATATGTTCCTATTTGCTTATTTATCTAATTATTCTTATTTCTTATTTATGTTCTAATATATGTTCTTATTTCTTATTTATCTAATTGAGAAAACCAACATGTAAAGAGGTCAAGTAACATGCCCATACAACTCAAGCCGCTTGTTTCCAAAGCTCATATTCTTAACCACCTCATCGCAGTGTTTCCCATTTTTCTTTGTAGTAGCCCTTGTTCCTGTATATACTGCAGAGTCCCAGAGTCGGATAAAAGTCAGAGAGGGTTTTCAAAGATACATAAAACACAAAATAGCATACAGATAGGGATGAAGGGAAAATAAGAGTAAGAATGGAATTTGGATCTAGAAACGAAGAGAATGTACATGTGTGTTTACCTTGAAGTTTTCTGGCAGCCAAGAAGAAAATGGAAAGCTAGTCACTGTCACAATATACTGTGTCCTTAAGTTAAACATGTACCAATTGCTTAGCAGAAACACAGGTTCTCTTGTAATTAAATCCAGGTAAGCGTTTCTCCTAAATGTGCCTGATACAATGAACAAAGTAATTGATTCCCTAGAGCAGACAAAATGATGAGTTCCCTGGAAATGTAACAAAGACATGTGTGTGTATATACACACAGATGCACACACACACATAGCCGCATCCTCATAGTTGCTCACGTTACCAGTCCTTCCATTTTTCACCTAGTAACTCTGGGTCAAAAATTAGCAAAAGTCAATGACAACCACCAGGTCACTGTGAGAGTCCAAAGATGCACTGATAACACAACTATGACACCAGTGGAGGAACCAGGATGAGAGAATGTTTTCCAAGCAGGATGTGGTGACCCACGGGTGAATTATGAAACCAAGCTGGTGGACCTCAGTCAGCAGTCTAAACACCTAAGTAGGAGAAAATAGAAATTTTCAGAGTATATTGCAAATGGCAAATTAAGTTTTGTTTTATGAGATGTTTCAGTACATTTGTATTTGTATATACACATATGTATACTTATAACTAAAAGAATGTCATTTGTTCTACCAAAAGGTAGCCTTGTCTGGTTGCATTTACAAAAACAGATATTGTTCTCCATGTTCAGATTCAGCCATTTTAATTATAAGATGGATAAAAATGGGTTCCTAAAGCATGATCAGGTCCAGTAAATATGCTTGGAGGCTATGGAAATGTGAATCTAGGGGAGTTTCTCTGGCAATTGCTGAAGAAGGGACTCTGGATCAAAGAGAAATTGTTTTTTGAACTGGATATGGGTGAGAAGGATAGGAACCCAGGCTATACGGCTGGGACAGGAAATGGCACAAACGATGATAGCATCCTCTGCAGTTAGTCACCATGACAACTTCTCTTAAATGTGTGCAATATAAAGTCCTGGCACTTCAGGGTAAAAAAAAAATGTGCTTTTTGAGAACATGAGTATATTGCTTTGTTCACTTAGCATGCATCCTCTCATAAGGCATTCAAACACTTTGCATCAGACTTCAGTAGTGAAAAATGATATAATATGTACTTAATAACAGATAGTTTTTTATTATTTTAAAAATTTAATGCTTGTATTAAGATGTTTGTCAATAAAAAACCAACTGGCAGGTTCACGTCACATATTTGATCATTTGTCTTCATTTTCAGAGTCCCTCATGAGTTTTCAGAAGAGTTCTATCTGGGATATTGAAAGCACCTCTCATTGCTAGGGGTCATAATTCACAGGGTTAATTAACACCAACAGAGAGACAACTCTCGAATGTACATCTCAAGTTTACACCTTTATTCTGAGTCATAAGACTTATGCATTTATTTGTCTACTTAAGTGTGTTAAAGACAACTCAAAATGAGCATACCTTATATCAATATCATGAGCATTATCCTAGAAATCTTCAAATGCTGTAGCACTGAGCATGATAAAAATTCAAAAACCAAGTCATGAGTTTTGATATCTCACCTCCCTCCCTCTCTCCATGTTGAATCCATCACTAGGTTCTATTGATTCAAACGTCTCTTTAATCCTCCATTTTCATTTTTACCAATACCATAGTCCAAGCCACCATCACTTCCTTGAATCACTAGTCATCGCCTAACCGATCTATCCATATGTACTCTCGCTCCTTTACAATCTATTTCCCAAACCAAAGCCACAGTTATATTTTTGAAATTCAAATTTAGTTATGACTTTTCTCCCACCTTCCTCCTCCAATGCTTAAAATATTTCAATGATTTTTTGAGATACTTCGGGTAAAAAATGGAACTCTTTAACATGGTTGATCCATCGGAAGACATACTCAAAGTGTTTAGCTGAAAATAATTTCTTGAAGAAACTATTGCATCAGTAGGAGAAGATTTAAGGGAATCAACCAGCAGTGGCAGGGCCGCCAATGACAATGACTACAGAAGGAGCTGGATCTGTGAGAAGGATGTATAATCACGCAGCCCATGACCACTGCATCATCATGTATACCTGGAAGGGCCAGGAAGAGATGTCCTGACTCCTCTCCTCTCTCACCTCTAATTTCCTGCTGGTACTTCTGACTACACAAAACTGGAAGCCAGAGGGCAGAGGAGCCCAGGTGATGCAGTCACAGGGGTGAGTCTTTCAAACAGAAGAGGAAAGAGAATAGCAAAGTATTGATCTGGGTACAACTGTAGGACAAGTTGTCTCCTGGGCAACACTAGGAAAGTAGAGCTAGTCAAAGTCGTTTGAATTGATTTTAAAAGAAAATGTAAGGGCTATTTGGGGAGCTATCACTGTCCCTCACCTAGTTCTTTACAGACTTATTAAGCTGCTTTAGAAGACCTAGAAATGACTGACCTTAGAACCCTAGAGTGTGGGCATTGGTAAAAGAAGCAGGAGGTAGAGATAATCATTTTGCATGGTAATCTATAGCTTTCAGGCTGCTTGCACAGTAAGACACCTTGTTAACCAGTTAAATGGCAAGAAACTCTGTTTAGCAATCTCCACCCTCCTCTCTAGACTTCTCCACTTACCTGATGGGCTGGTCTAACAATAGACTAACACATTCAGAAGCATGAACCTACACCTCAGTCTTTTCTTTGTTGACCAGAAGCCAGGGCTAGTTCTTTCTGAGACAACTTTGCAAGGTAACTGCCTTGCAGCTTTGTTTTATGTACCTCTTGAAATCCTTTAATCTGACACATTTTACAGAAATCCATTCATCACACATTTCTGAGCACTTGCTGTGTCCCATGCTCTGCAATGGATGCTGGCTGGTATGAGGTTGGACAACCCCAACTCCTTGACTTCCTGTTTTATGTGACATTTGAAATAAATGTTCACATTTATCATTATTCAGTTGGAAAGGGTCACATTTATTTTTTGCTTGCTTCCTTAGGCTTTTTTTTTTTTCTACAATAATACAATCCGCTGTCCGCAGCTAGCATCTGTGAAAAGTAACAACATAGGCAGCTGGCATGACTGTGACCAGTTTCCAGGGCAAACTTGTGGTTTGGGAGGCATCTGTGTTTTATGTGGGCTGGAAATAGCTGTTTATTTCCCATCTCTAGAGGCGGGCAGGCAGTGGTGACAACAGAAGTAACTGACTCTAGGAATCTTGACTATTCATTAAATCGCTTTCAGAGTGTTGAATGCATTTTAGTCAGGGGGGTGTATGTCTTAGCCAGACCATCTCCTGTTGGGCTGTGCCTCTTATTTCCTTTATACCTTCCCACTTTTCACACAATTGAATCAGAACAAGTATTTCTTCATGCATCCCTCATAGTTTTCCCCATCCTCATGTTTGATACCATGGAAATAAGTTTGAATAGTATGTCCCCTAATAGACTATTACATCACATGTTTTCAAACACAATGTTCCACACACTGTAATAGGTGATAGATGGTCAAGAAGAGATTTAAAAACATGAAACCAAGTCAACTGGAATAGGGGTGGGGCAGGTGCCTTATGGACCGCTAGCTTCCTTTTGTTCAGGGAAGAGTCAGTCACTGTCTTTAGCTGCAAAGGACAGACTTCAAAAACACACATAACTAGACAAGAGCAACCGAGAAGGCAATGGCACCCCACTCCAGTACTCTTGCCTGGAAAGTCCCATGGGCGGAGGAGCCTGGTGGGCTGCAGTCCATGGGGTCACAGAGAGTCGGACATAACTGAGCGACTTCACTTTCACGTTTCACTTTCATGCATTGGAGAAGGAAATGGCACCCCACTCCAGTGTTCTTGCCTGGAGAATCCCAGGGATGGGAGCCTGGTGGGCTGCCGTCTATGGGGTCGCACAGAGTCGGACACGACTGAAGCGACTTAGCAGCAGTGGCAGACAAGAGCAAGACAATAAAAACAAAACCTTCAGAATTCTGGGCACAGAGGTTCACATTTCACGAAGAGATGGAGACTTCATCTTGGGGGAAGGCCATCTCTGTGGGTTTCTGTTAGATATGTTCACGGAGAGTCAAGACTCTGCAGGGGAAAAGTTTGAGTTCCAAGAGGCCAAAAGGTATGAAGAGATGATCATGCAATGCTATTTTAATGAAGGATGGAAGTGGTGTCTTTGCAGACTGTTTACTTAATTAGGAGGCAGAGAGGAAATACAGCGTTACTGTGAAGAGCTCCAGCATTTGCAACCAGACTACTTAGTCAGTGTTAGTCGCTCAATCACGTCTGACTCTTCGTGAACCCATGGGTTGTAGCCTACCAGGCTTCTGTGTCCATGGGATTTCCCAAGCAAGAATACTGCAGTGTGTAGTCATTGCCTTCTCCAGGGGATCGTCCTGCCCCAGGGACTGAACCCTGGTCTCCTGCATTACAGGCAGACTCTTTACCTCTGAGCCACCAGAGAAGCCCCTGCCTGGACTCAAATCCTAGCTCTACTCCCTACTAAATGCTGTAACTTTAACAATTAAAAAAAAAAAAAACTTTCTCTGTGCCTCAGTTTTTCATCTGTAAATTTTCATTAATAAGACTAGTATATGACTCAGAGTTGTAGCAAGAATGTAAGAAAAATCACAGAGAGCCTGGCTCACAGGAAGCTCTCTAACTGCCGGTTCATTTGTTACTGTGTGGAGCTGGATCTCTTCTCCATCTGGATTTGGACTGCTCTTCAAATGGATTAC
The DNA here is from genome assembly GCF_042477335.2 of Ovis canadensis. Taxonomy (NCBI): domain Eukaryota; kingdom Metazoa; phylum Chordata; class Mammalia; order Artiodactyla; family Bovidae; genus Ovis; species Ovis canadensis. Next base: position 157,809,213 of record NC_091247.1, on the reverse strand, counting down.
AAATTATTGCTTTTCCCTGGGAATAGTTTTGTTTTTCTCTGGGCAATGGCTAACACAATGCTGTGAGCAAAGACCATGCAACCCCACTGGTGGGCAGAGTTGAACTGTTACATGAGCTGTGTACCTAATAAGGAGAGAAGAAATCGGCAGCCCAGAATTAGTGAATGGCCAAGTACAAGAACAAAAGCCAAATCTGTAGAACACAGAAGCATTCCCTGGAGACTGCCCCCAATTCACTGGAAAGAAGATCAGGTGAAAGCTGGGACTCCCCATGATTAAGCAGGTGGGGATGGGACCTTTTCGATTTAGACCTTATCCATCCATCTGAGGTAATTTTAGGAGGCCTGGTAGAGTCAAGGCTGACATCCTAGCAACACGTGGATGAGGCAGCAACCTCACCTTGCTCCAGATCCTCTGTGGAGGAAAATATGTCACTGGGGCTCTGACGGAAAGGCATGCTTTGATCTCTGCTTCGAGTACACAGGAAGGAATGTTCCATAGCACGATTGCCATCTTTCCTCTGCTTCTAAGAAGGAGACAGAAGTAAGTCAAGCCAGAAATAAAACTGTGCTCTTTATTTCTGTCATTGGAGATTAGGCAGATGACTAATCATCACTCTTCCTCTGTTTCCAAGCTAAATAAAAAGCTTTTGAAATTACCAAGGAGAACGTTGGGGTACTGTACTGAGGTAATGTTGTACTATATATCTGGACTTTGCCACTCAGCCCAGGAATGATGAGCTGGTCTGGTGTGTGGAAACATATTTGGGAACTCTTGAGGCCAAATAGATTCTCAGCATATCACCTAATTCTTTAGGTTGAAAATCTAGACCACATCATTTTATTTGACAAGGATTCCATGTCTCTAAAGGTACATTATGCTTGTAACTTTTTTCACTTTCCCTCCATTAAGTGTGGTTAAAGGACTGGTATTTGGCTCAAAAAAAAGATAGAGAAAAAAAAAAAAGATTTCTGGAGCCTTTAAAAACAACCCTTAAAAGTTCTGCCATCTGTTTCTGAATCACTCAGAAAACCAAGTGAAGAAATGCAAACTTTTCTTATAAAACTGAAAATATAGCAGCAGCTGTACTTTCAGAGGTGGTATGACCTGTTTCAGCACATGGATGTCTCCAACAGTTTACAGAATGCTGGACTGCCTATCTCAGCTCTGACTGTGATTCCTAAGTTAACAGTGAACTAGAGATTATTCAGTGCCATTTTGTCATTTGTACTTTGATGAGGTCCATCCTCATAGAGGTGCCTTGGGGGAATTAAGAAACACGCTGACATTGCTAGACAAAGAACTGTGGGCAGGTAGAAAGTGTTGTCAAAGAACACAATCTGTAATCTTCCATATTTGCTTCATTTGGTGTCTGCTTGCAGTGTTTACTTTCTTTCCCCATTATCTAAGATGGTTTCTATTTTATTAGTGATTCAACATTAAAAGGTGCAAAATCCCTTTAAGATCCAAGCAGAAAATAGTATCTTGCTTTAAGTAACCTTACTTTCTGAACTTCCTCACTAGCTGCCTTATGTGGGACAAGATTCCCCTTTTGATGGTTTCTGGGCACACTCTCTTTATGTGTGAGATTTAGCAAATGATGCTTGACAAATCCTGTCCCATAACTTCTGATTATTAAACTGTCCCCTCTGAGTCATGTTTTTGTTATTGTTGCTGTTGTTTTTAACTTAACTTTGGGATTTTTAGATTTATGTTCAATATCTTTGAAAAATGAAGATTTTCACAATTTAAAAATAAAGGCTGCTTCACACAGAGGGTAAAACTTAAGTACCACAGGGATGGCATTAGAGGACAGATGCATAAATTAGTTGGGAATGGATCTGGATAAAGTTTGCAGCATAAGAGACAGGAAGAACACGGCCTGTGCTTCACTGTATCCTTCAGACTTGCCTAGTTGCAAGTGACAGAAATCAACTCTGGCTAGCTTGAGAAAAAGGAGCAAGAGGGAATTCAGTGGAAGGAAACTGAAGAATCACAAAAATATAAAGAAATAGTAAAAGACAGAAATCAGGAGAAAAATATATGAAGGCACCTTCAGATCTTGATATTCAAACCCACAGACTTTTTTCTCAAGGAGCTCTTGAATATGCCCAAGCTCCACGGACTCCAGATTCCTGGAAATGAGTATCCCATAACTCCGTCTTGGTCAGCTGTCTAGCCTCACAGCAATTATGGCAGGATCCTAGAACTCAGACTCGTTCTTCAAATCCTACCTACAGATGTGACCATGCTCTAGTTTGGTTGGGTCTTCAGATGTCAAGATAAAAGCATTAGACGTGCAAGAGACTTACTGGGGGAAACACCTGTCAAGGATAAAAGAGGACACCATTCACGCAGATCTAATCCTCCTGAGGAAGAGAAGGAAGAAAACAAGGTTGGACTGGCAGAATCTAAGCCTGCAACATTAAGAAAGCTTTGGCCAAGCCCATGGGAGTCCTTGAGCCAAAGTCAAGAATCAGAAAATCCTTGCAACCTTGCAAGAAGAGGTTTGCCTTACTATCCCTTTCATACTCAGAAACTGGCTGAGAGCAGCCCGTGGGAAGGGTGGCCTTGGGCATGAATGTTGTGATAGGCTCAGAGCGCAGCAGCTTGGGCCACCATCCATCAGTGACATTCTCATAGCAGGAGACCTGAGCAGTACATTTCCATGACTGCCACAGAGCTGTTCCTCAATAAGAGAGAATCATAGAGGACTGAGAAGTCACCCAAAAGATGGCATTTAGAGATGAATTCTTGAGAGTTGAGTGATGGCCCTCTTTAGGGCTCTCTTGGCACCAAACCACTGAGTCTGATCACGCCCGGTAATTCCTGAGTTCCTACCATATCCATTCAGCTTTGCATTGTCCTGTTTTGTCACATCTTATTTTAAGATCCTAGGAGAAGGCAATGGCACCCCACTCCAGTACTCTTGCCTGGAAAATCCCATGGACGGAGGAGCCTGGTAGGCTGTAGTCCATGGAGTCGCTAAGAGTTGGACACGATTGAGCGACTTCCCTTTCACTTTTCACTTTCATGCATTGGAGAAGGAAATGGCAACCCACTCCAGTGTTCTTGCCTAGAGAATCCCAGGGACGGGGGAGCCTGGTGGGCTGCTGTCTATGGGGTCGCACAGAGTCGGACATGACTGCAGTGACTTAGCAGCAGCAGCAGCAGGCAAGTGAAATAGAGTTGAACCAGATGTCCCCAACAGTATCACAGGAAAGTCATCCTTGGGTAATGAGACCTAAACGGAATGCCTTAGGTTGTTTGATTATGTAAATGCCCTTATTCACAGGTTTCTCCACTTTTTTGTTTGCCAGGAACCACAGCTCTAGAGGTGGCTTTGGCTGCTACTTCAACAGGCAGATTGCGGCTTTAGTGGCAGAAAAACTATCGCTTGCAGGGAGGAAAACAGGAGTTCAGAGCAGGAAGGATCAGGCAGGGGCCTGTTGAAGGGAAGAAGAGGCCCCCCTCTGGGCATTATTCCAAAGATAGTTCCCCCTCCCCTGCCAGCCACATTTTTTCCTGCCTTTCCCTTCCACAAAAGTCTTGGGATTCATTGACATTACAGTCTTGATTCTCTCCCTAGCTGGTCACTAAAAGAGCCAAACAAGCTGTATTTCAGCTGATTACACAGGCCCAAAGGGGACAGTCAGGCATCTGATTAGAAACCTCTCTAGATGAAAATTTCTGACAGCATTCACACATTTCAGGACCCCTCTGGGTATACATCCCACCTGATCTATTCTGAAATGTTTTCCTTTGCAACTTCCAGTTTTTCTTTTGTGAACATGTTATAGTGAGAAGATTCAGTAAATGCTACTTAACGATTCTCCCTTAAAGCCTTATAAAAAAAGCTCCTATTTCAGATATCTGTAGGATCTTGTGGAAAGAAACAGAAATATAATTTTTATTTGACTTTATTATATATGATAAATGACATAAACTCCTGTAATAAATAACTCCCAAATCTCAGTGATAAGACTCTCAGTGAGAATGTTCCTGTTTAGGCTGCTCTGCACCAGCTCTCACCCAAGCAGTGACTCAGCAGCCCAGCTCTTTGCATCTTGCGGCTCCACTGCATTCAAGTTTCAAAGTCATGCTAGCATCATCCAACAGGAGACAGGAGGAAGACCATGAGAATGAAGGATTACATATGGGAAACTTTTCTCAGTGATGCTGAAAAGTGGTTTATATCCTTCCTGCATATAATCTATTCACCATAACTCTTCATATAGCCAACCAAACAGCAAGGGAGATTGGGATACAGTTTGGTGAATACTACAGTCTTTACTAGATATTCCCACGTGGCAATAGTGGTAAAGAATTCTCCAACAATGTAGGAGACATAAGATGAAGTTTTGATTCCTGGGTCAGGAAGATGTCCTAGAGGAAGGCATGGCAACCCACTCCAGTATTCTTGCCTGGAGAATCCCTTGGACAGAGGAGCCTGGCGGGCCACAGCAAAGAGTTGGACGTGACTGAAGAGACTTAGCACACACGCACAGTCTTCACCAGATTGACTAACAGAAGCCTGGAAATAAATTATTGCATCTCCTAGAAGCACAGGGCTTTCCTCCCCCACACCAAAGATAAATAGTCATTTTGTCTTTTACTTGCATGTGTCAACTAGGAACAGAATTCATATTAATTCAAAAAATAAGTATTGAGCTCCTGTTATGTTGCAGATACTATGCTGGGTAATACAGTTATAAAATCAGATGTGATATGTATCATCAAAGAGCTTACGGTCAGGGACAAGAGTGAAAATGCAATGAACAATTAGAATGAACAAGGTGCTCTGACGAATCCAAGCTTCTATTCTGAATAATAATGAGGGAAATTTGACTAGGCTCAGAGGGGTCAGAGCAGAGCTGTAAGAAAAGGTGAAGCTTTAAATTAGTGTCAAAGAATAAAGAAGAGTAGAGAGCAGTTCAGGCAGAAATAATTCTGTGTGTGAAGAGAGAGAAGATGTAAAACTGCATTGTACATGAATGGGCTAAGTAACTTAGCCCATTGACTGAGGTGAAGCTAGTCAGATGAATGAACGTAGGGATGGTGCTAAGGGTAAAGGTAATGATTTGATCAGAAAGACCTTTTGGGACTGAGGCTGTGGCCATCAATATGTAGGAAATCTCAATGAAGCATTTTAAGCATGAAATAATATGGTTAAAATTTTTGCCATGATAAAATAAATACATTAATCATCATATGGATTCTAACATTGTTGTCTTCAGTGTATGGAAAATGATGCTCTGATTAATCGGTTGAAGACCTGTTTATCTGGTCACAGCCCTCTGATTTATAGACATGTAATTTTCCAATGTGGCTGCCACTTAAAAAATTCTGTTGTGATTCAGACTTGCCTTCAGCTTCACGAATGACATAAAAATAACCCCCTTAGGCTGCTGTGTGCCAGGTTGGCATACCTCCCATTTATTAAGGCTGTTAAAATGTTTACTAAGAACCTGTTTTGTGCTAGGCCCTTGCCCGGTACTGAGTGAAAAGTGAAAGTCGTTCAGATGTGTCCAACTCTTTGTGACCCCATGGACTGTAACCTACCAGGCTCCTCTGTCCATGGGGATTCTTCAGGCAAGAATTCTGGAGTGGGTAGGGGTTCCCTTCTCCAGGGGATCTTCCCAATCCAGAGATCGAAACCAGGTCTCCTGCATTGCTGGTGATTCTTCACCATCTGAGCCACCAGGGGAGCCACTCGGGTGGTGGGAGGCGTTATAAAGAGAAACAGCATGGAGTGGTAGGGAAAACTCAGGTTTTGAAGCTCAACTCCCATCATTTACAATGGTGGGGTTTGGGGGTGAGGGAATTGGGGGAGACTTTGCGAAACTCAGGCAACCTCTCTCTCTTAGGCAACCTTTCTCATCTGCAAAATGGAGAAAATATTATCTCCTTCAGAGTGTTGCTGTGAGGGTTCAGCAAGATAATATTTGTAAACCACTTAAGTGTGCTCAACAAATGGGGGCTGGGGTGGCACATGACATGGTCTCCTTGCCCATGCAGACACTGCTAATCAACCATGTAACAATTCTCTGCTGAGCCAGACTCAGCTTGGGGTGATACTTGTATGAAATAATTTTATTAAAATACAGTAGCTCTGTGTGTACAGTCATCACAAAAGACAGGCTTCTTGCAGGATGGGCATGAGCTCAGGCCCGTGGGATGTTGGTAGGGTTTATTTGAACTCCACATATTGTGTCTGACTCTTTGCGGCTGGACTTCCACGGAAACTTAGAGCATTTCTTTCATCTTGCTTGCACCATGGTTTGCTCTACACTAGCATGTCATATAGAAGCTGCTAGTCATTCTCCATCAGGAGATAGTTAATAGTTAGGACTACGATAAGCAACAACTGAGGTATGATCCTAAGGTCTCTATTCACAGTGATTATAGAGATTCACTTTCTAGAGCAGCTATAGCACAAGACACAATCCAGTAGTTGGTATTGGTTGCCTGGAGTGCTATCCTGCCAGGGAGTCTGGAATTCTGGGTCCCATGAGAGTTTGGCCATGCTCAAATGGTGATGCTTGACATGAGCAAGAAATAGAGTAAAAGTGCACAGGCTAGTCATTTGTCTGCAGGGGAGGTTAGGTGCCATCCAACCATGCTCCTTATTATTTTTTCTTATGAAGAAATTGAGATCCAGAGAAATTGTCTCTTGATAGAAGAAATTTCTAGAGACAGAACTGGATAAGAATCCCAAACCCCTAGTTCCAAGGATCTGGGTCAAGTCCTGTTTTCTTTTGCACAGTATCTTATTTCACAGCATTACCAAGAGACCCTTCAGACATATTTCATGAGTAGGCCCTGGAATTGATACTGTATTTGCTATTTTTGTTTTTAGTTTTTATTCCCCAGCATTGTTAAGGCATAATTTACTTTTAAGAAAATTTACCCATTTAAAATGTACAGTTTGATGAGTTTGGCAAGTGTCTACAGTCATATAACCACCTTCACAGTCAAAACATGGAATGTTTCTATCTCTCCAGAAAGTATCTGTGTTTCCCTTTGCAGTCAATTCTCTTCCCCAAGTCTCGCCATCCCAGCAGTGATCTGCTTTCTGTGACTATAGTTTTGCGTTTTATAGAAGTTATATAAATGGAATCATATAGTATGTAGTCTGTTTTATTTGACTTCTTTCATATATCAGAGATTCCCTCATTTTATTGCATGTCACTATTTTATTCTTTTCACAGCTGGGTAGTATTTCATACTATGTATACACCACAATCTGTTTACTTATTGATCAGTTGATGAAAATCTGGATTGTTTTCAGTGTTTGGTTATTATGAACACTGCTACTATAAACATGCAAACACAATTTATTGTGTGATAATAATTTTCATCCATCTTGGGTAAACATTTAAGAATAGGACTGCTCAGTCATATATATGTTTAACTTCGTGAGAAACAGCTAAGGCTTTCCAAAGTGGCTGTACTATTTTGCATTCCTACCAGGAATGTAGGACAATTCAGGTCAATTTGTGTCACTGTCAAAACTTGGTATTGTCTTCTAAATTTAAGCCATTGTGCTAGGTTGTTTAACAGTTTCTCATGGTGGTTTCAGTTTGTAATTACCCTGATGACTTGTGATGTTGAAGATCTTTTCACTTGATATTTGACCATATGCATATTAGAGCACCCATTCAAATATTTTGCCCATTTAAAATTTTAATATATGCCTTCTTATTGAGTTGTAAGACATTCTTTGTATACTGGATACAAGCACTAGGATTTGCAAATCTTTTGTCTTGGTCTGTGACTTGCTTTCTAGTTACTTGAAATGTATTTTTTAAATGTTAACTTAAAAAAAAAACCTGAAGTCCATTCTCATCTAATTTTCTTCTCTTTTCGTGCTACTTTGTTGCTAAGCAATCTGTGCTGCCTAAGAAATCCAATTTCACCAAAAATTTGGGTTTCTTTTTTTAGAAGTTTTATAACTTTAGTACTTATGCCCTATTCATGGAGTTAATTTTTGTGTTTGTTGTGAGGTAGGGATTGATTTTCATTCTATTTTGTGCATACAGACATCTGTTGGTTTCAGCACTATTAGGTGAAATAACTATCATTTTGTCCAATTACCTTGCCATCTTTGTTTAAAAAAAAATCAATTGACTTTAGAAATACCTATCTACTTCCGAGATTGCTCTTCTGTTCCATTGATGTTATATGTTTACTCTTATGTCAATATCACACAGTATAGATGACACAGCTTTACAATGAGTTTTGAAATCAGATGGTGTCATTCCTCTAGCCATTTATGTCCTCAAAATTGTTTTATGTATTCTAGGTCTATTGGTTTTCCATATAAAATTTCAAATCAGTGTGACAATATATCAAAATAAGCCTGATAGGTTTTTCAATGGGATTGCAGTAAATCTATAGATAATTTGGGTGAGATTTAAAATCTTGATAATATTAAATCTTCTAATTCTTAAATATGGAATAGACTTTCATTCACTTAGATCTTCTTTAACAATTACAGAACATTTGGAAGGAAATTAGTGTAAATTAGTGCTTATCTTTTGTTGAATTTAACCTAAATATTTTAACTTCTGATATTCTTGAAAACAGGGCTTTATGTTTCTCTTTGACTGTATTTTTTTGGGCTATTTGATTTTTTTAGAACTTCATTTTAATGTTCATACTAACATTTAAACTATGTTTGCATTTTTTGGCTGTTCTATGGGCTATAATATACAGTAGATCTTGAACTTTTTACAGACCAATTTACAGCTAATCTTATACTACTTCATATAATATACAGAACCTTTCAACCCATAGGTACATATCTCCTCTTTGTCCTCTATGCTGTATCTATATTCATCATCAAACAGCACAAGAAAATACTATAATTTTGGACTTTAAACACTGTGTAGTAAAGAATTAATCTTGCTCAGAGAGGTCCGTCATTGCTCTTGGCTCCTGTGAGGTGATTCCCAAGTTCTTGGAATGTCCTGCCTGATACCCAGTGTCTGGGGGCTTTGAGCCACACCACTGTGATTCATAGTCAGACCTTTGGGTCACATGGTATCAGCTCAATCTCTGGAAGTGTTGGAAACTAAGGTCAGCCATGCAGGTGATCTACCATGTCTATGCAAGGGAACCCCAGGGCTTGAGTGAGCTTTCCCAGTTGGCAGTATTCCACATGTGCTATCACATAGCATTTCTGGGAGGAGTTAGAACTTTCCATGACTCTACTGGGAAAGGAGAGCTGGAAGCTCTGTCCATGGAACTCTCCTGGATTCTTCCATGTGTCTCTTTTCTTGAGGATTTTAATCTGTATCCTTTTGCTGAAATAAACTATAACGATAAGTGTAATAGTTTTCGATGAGCTCTGTGAATCCTAATGAATTATGGAATCTGAGGGTCTTGCGGACCCTGAACTTCCAGTTGGTATCAGAATGAGAGTGGTCTTGTGGATTTTCCTTTAAATTCTTAAGCACGCATATGCTTTGTAGAGAAATTAAGGGAAGACAAAGCAAAAAATACAATCTTTGTATTTACACAGATATTTTAATTTGTGACACTTTTTTTTAGATTTATACTTCTATTCAGAATTATTTTCTTTCAGCATATTTTTGTCTTTTGTACTGCAGGTACAAAAGATGTATTGGTGATGTATCTTTTAGTTTTCCTTTATCTGATAATATCTTTATTTCACCTTTACCTTCATTCTTAAAGGGTTTTTCCCCCTCTACTAGATATAGAATTCTAGGTTGACAGGTTTTTTTTTCTCCTTTCAATAGTTCAAAGATGTTTTTGAACTTTTTTCTGGTCTCCATGCTTTCTGACAAGAAGCAACTAGTTAGTCAAATGATTATTCCTTCGTACATAGTCCATCATTTTTCTCTTGCTGTTTTCAAGCTTTGCTCTGTATATTCAGGTTTCAACAATTTGAAACAAAGCCTTCTTATATTGTCATGCCTGGTGTTACCAAGCATATCAAGTTGTGAATTTATATGTTTCATCAAATTGGGGGGAAATTAATTTTTCAATTTTTTTCTTGCCCAGTTGTCTCTTTCTTTAAGGAGTTCTAACTACATGTATATTCAACAACTTAATACAATTTATTGGGTCTTTGAAGTTTGGTTGCTTAAAAATCTTTTTTCTCTTTGATATTGCTGCTGCTGCTAAGTCGCTTCAGTCGTGTCCGACTCCGTGCGACCCCATAGACGGCAGCCCAGCAGGCTCCCGTCCCTGGGATTCTCCAGGCAAGAACACTGGAGTGGGTTGCCATTTCTTTCTCCAATACATGAAAGTGAAAAGTGAAAGTGAAGTCGCTCAGTTGTGTCTGACTCTTAGCGACCCCATGGACTGCAGCCCACCAGGCTCCTCTGTCCATGGGATTTTCCAGGCAAGAGTACTGGAGAGGGGTGCCAACACCTTCTCCAATCTCTTTGGTATTTACTTTGGATAATTTCTGTTGATCTACCTTAAGTTTCTGGAGAAGTCAGTATAGCTGCCCTGAAATCATTATCTGTTAAGTCAAACATTTAGATATACTTAGGATGGATGAAAAAATATTACTCTTATACAGCTAACACTCTATGTTTGAAAAGATAATAAGAAGTCTTGCTCTTTGAACAAAAAGAAGAGCATGTCCCATTTTTCTTCTTCACCTGTCAAGTGATGGTGATTATATCCAGGACATTATGAATGTTAGGTTATAGTAGAGAGTGGATTCTAATACTTTTTTCTGGCGACTGTTGTTATTTTGTCAAGCAAACAATTTTCATGGTTTGTACTAGAACTAGAAACTCAGTTTCTGTGTAGTTGGTCCAAACTTAGATGCTATCTTTTGTCTTAGCATAACTGTTTTGCATCTGTTCTGTGCATGAATGATTCAAATTTCAGATGGAATTTGGAGAATCCCTTTCTGACCATTTTTCCTATAGGGCTCCCCATCTTTCTTCACTAATTGGTTCCCTCAGATTTTGTCTTTTGTAAATTCCCAGGACAAAAAGACTGCAGTTTTTTCATCATTGCCCCCACTGTCATTGAATCCCTACTGACCATACCTGGTCCCAGACTAAAAGGACAGTAACAGAAACTCACTTTATACAACTCCTTTCTTATGACCGTGAACTCTTCCATAGGAATCAGGTTATATCATTTCATTCTCTAGTGACTTCAGCTACCAATTTTTCACATTATACCCAGATTTTATTGCTATTATCTGCAGCAGGATCTGTATCTTACTTGGCAATTACTTCACATTTTCTTTACAGCCAGCTTTTAACTGGTAAATTGGGATTTTTGCCTGTGTGGGTGGCATCCCATGGTTGCCTGCAGGGATCTCAGCCTCCTAGATATTGATTACTCTTAAGTAAGTGTCAGTGAGGATTTTCATTTAATTTTATTAAAATCAGTGTAAATTGATGCAAATTACATGCCCACATATAAGATAATAGTATACTAGCTATGACTTACATTTAGAATTAACTAAAATTAATTTATAGCTTTTGAAATGAAAAAATGGGGCCTAAGGAATAATTCCATTTGGTGTTGATATCTAGTTCATTTTTAAGAGAATAATATTTATATATAAACAGTACCTGAAAATTACTTCACTTTCATAAGATTCCAAGAGAGCACTATTATCACTAGGTATATCAGTGCCTTGGGCCAATCTCGCCCTATTATTTTTAACAAGAGCAGGGATAGGAACTTCCTGATAAGCTCTGTTGCAGTTATTAGCTAAGCCGTCTTGGAGAGGAATCCTAATGCTACAGAAAATCTGATTAATGCAGACACAAACTCCAAAACTTAGCTGTCCATTTCATCATTTATAAGCAAATCTCATCTGACGTTGGCCAAGTTACTGAAGAAGAATTCTTGTCCTCAGTTTTCTCACTTGTGATGAACAGACAGACATGTGGAGTTACGGTGAAAATAGAATAAATAAGGAAAGTAAAACAGCTGACACAGTGCTGGGCACATAGCAAGTTTAGCAAATATCTATAGTAAGGACCCTTTGGTGGTTTTGTAATGTGTCAACAATTGGCTTAGGTGAATGACATTTCCCAGAATTCCCTTTCCATTTAGAGTGGCCAACAGAAGAGCTTTCTTTTTTTTTTTTTTTTTGTTTTAATTTTTATTGGAATATAGTTGTTTCACAATGTTGTTTTAATTTCTGCTGTACAGCCAAGTAAACCAGCCATACGTATACATATACCCCCTCTTTTTGGAATTTCCTTCCCATTTTAAGTCACCACAAAGCACTGAAAGCTCAGCTGGTAAAGAATCCGCCTGTGATGCAGGAGACTCCAGTTCGATTTCTGGGTGAGGAAGATCTCCTGGAGGAGGGCATGGCAACCCCCTCCAGTATTCTTGCCTGGAGAAACCCCCGTGGACAGAGGAGCCTGGTGGGTTATAATCCACGGGGTCGCAAATAGTCAGACATGAGTGAGAGACTAAGCACAGCACAGCACAGCACAGCACAGAGCACTGAGAGTTCCTGAACCATACAGTAGGTTCTCATTATTTATCTAGTTTACACATAGTATCAGGAGTGTGTATATGTCAATCCATCTCGCAATTCACCCCACTGCCTTTAAAATGTATGGTGTCCATACATTTGTTCTCTCTGTCTGACAGAAGAGATTTAAGAGGGATATTTAGAGGCCAAAGCAAGGTGGCCATCGTTTTGTATTTTACACATATTGTTATTCATTTGGTTCCTCACCTCACTGGCATGAGGCAGCGGATGGGCCTAGAACTGCCTAACTTCTCCCTGAGCCGTCCTTAACGTATCTGACTCCTGGACCATTTGCTTGTGTTTAGTCCCTTGACTGATGGAGAAGGCAACGGCACCCCACTCCAGGGCTCTCGCCTGGAGAATCCCAGGGATGGAGGAGCCTGGTGGGCTGCAGTCCATGGGATCGCTAAGAGTCGGACACCACTGAGCAACTTCACTTTCACTTCTCACTTTCATGCACTGGAGAAGGAAATGGCAACCCACTCCAGTGTTCTTGCCTGGAGAATCCCAGGGACGGGGGAGCCTGGTGGGCTACCATCTATGGGGTTGCACAGAGTCGGACACGACTGCAGTGACTTAGCAGCAGCAGCAGCAGCAGCAGCCCCTTGACTGAAGGCCCCCAGTGCTGTAGGGTAGCTGTGTAATCACAGTCAAGGATAATGAGAACTGAGGAAAGTCGCAGTCTGTCCTTGGGGGTTCCAGCTCATATTTGTGGGTTCCCAACTGAACTTGCTCTCCCTGGCTCTACATCCATCTTCCCTGCTGCTGGCCTGTTCTGTGGTTTCCAGCTCCAGTGTCAGACAGGAGGCAAACAAACCAGAAGAGACTGACAAACCAGAATCCCACAGTTGCATTGTTAAATCTCTAAGACAAATTGTAATCTTTGTCTGTCTGCCTCTCTCCACACACATGCATGCGCTGTGCAGGCATACATCCACACCGCTTCTCTGACTGCTCCCCGATACAAACAATATTTGAGAGTCATTCAACTTGTACTACTCAACTTAAGTTTAAAAACCCGCCTTTAATGGCCTGTGACCATGACTAACTATTCATATACTCTTGGCTCTTGAAAATAACCATGGTTTTATGCTACTAAAGGCATCTGAAGAGTACCAGCCCTTCTAACAATAATAAAAATAAGATTAATTAATGCTTCTTTAGTATTTACTGCACTGTGCATAAGATATAAGAGCGAGTATTTCATAAGAATCCTACAAAGGAGATTTTGTTTTCATCCCCATTTTACAGATGGGAAACTGAGGCCACAGGTAAGTAACATCCTTAAATCATACATTTAGCATAGAGCCAGTATTCACACACACCATGCTGGTTTCAAAGCCTGTGCTCTTAAATACAATGTTACATGGCTTTCTGATGACAAGGTAAGTAAAATTCTACCTTGAGTAGAAACCAGCTGACAACATCACTGAAAAGGAACCAGTAACTGTTTACTTAGGAATGATATGGATGTGAGTGGTGGCAGTTTCTTGAGGTTGAGAGTGACTGGGATATGAGGATGGCTTTCCAGTCTTCTCACTTAGAAGATTATGTTCCTTCCTCAACAGTTCTGGGGTGTGTTCCTCAATCTCTTTCATAATTCTTTTTTTCTTCCTACCGTCACCCCCCAACTCCCATTTTTTTTTTTTCTTTTTTGATTTCTGTCTTGACAGCACTCCAGACTGGAAATATTTTAAGGAACAGCTTGCTACATGGTACTTCACTAAAAATAATACAAGTCAAGTTATTGGCAAAAGAGTCAGCCTTGGAGGAACACCAATTGTGCAGAGTTTAGAAAGCGATATGGTTGCTGAGTCCTGGTTTCTCGAGCAGGATAAACCTCAGACTTGGTAGGTGGTGGGGAGCCTGTCCAGATTCTTGGAGGTGAGAATCATCTGACTCCCTGGTGGGCTCTGCTAACCTCAGAGAGTGAGGTCTTACTGGACAAACCTGCTGGGACAAATGGATCTATGGAAGTGATCAGTCTGTGCCAATTCATCCTCCCCTCCCCATCTTCAATAGTTAGAGTTCCTCAGGGCTCTGTTCTCCCTTCTTATTACTCTGCAGTCTCACCCACACCTACTTTGTTGCTGGGCTCCATCTGATAGCCTAGTGGTTAAGAGTGTGGACTCTGGAGCCAGATTGGGTTTGAATTCTGGCTCATGACCTAACTGGGAGACTCTAATAATTCTAGGCCTCAGTTTTTTCATAGGTAAAATGGGCTTAACAGTTATACTTCCCTCAGGCTCAGAGGGTTGCTAGGAAGAGAAAACAATATTTACAAAGCATGTTGGCAGTGACTGGTAACTAGCAAGCATTTGAAAGTGTTTATTAAATTTGCAAATGTAACTAGTTTAGACTTTTCCACTGTATCCCAGACCCAACTTCAACTCCTTTCTCCACTTGGATATGACACAAGCAACATTTCCAGAACCGAACTCAATCTCTCCTAAATCATCCTCTGCCTTTGGAGGGCTCAGTGTCAGGGACATGCCTCCTTTCTGTCTAGAAACACGAGAGTCACTTTCATCCAGGACATTATTGACTCTGTCTTCCAAATATCTTTCAAATCCTTCTATTTCTCTATCAACTTGGCCACTCTGGTGGACAAAGTCACCACCTGCTTCTGGACCACAATGATGGATATAAACACAAATTGTCTCCCTATACTTCTGCTTACACTTTTCCAGTTGACTCCACAAACTGTGAAAAAGGAGATCTTTGAAAATAAGAAAATATGACAATGACAAGGACTTGACAAAAAAAAAAAAAAAAACACAATACCACCTCTCCGATGGATTTCCATTGTTGCTAGTTTCTAAAGCTTCAGATCCTTATATCACCAAGACTCCATGTGTTCTGCCTCTGTTTACCTCCAGCTTCCATTCTCACCCTCCCCCTGCTTACTTCTGATCCATAGTCTCTTAGTTCATGGAACACTTCATGTTCCCTTCCATCTCAGAACCTTCAAAGGTGGAGTTCCCTCTGTTTGAAATAGTACTGCTTTCTCTTCTTGCCATGTCCCCTCGCTCCCTTCCTGCATCTAACTCTTTCAAGACGCCACCTGGATCTCTCTCCTTCTATCCCAAACCACTCTGATATCCTAGTTGGATACTTCAGTCCCACCCTTGCTTATACTTTATGTCTCTTGCTACAATCACAATATTTATTTAAATTGAATTTCTGTCTTTCCACTCGGCTTTTCACTAGGCAAAGGCTTTCTCTTGTTCTGTGTTGTATTTCTGACACAGGGAATGAGTCCCATAGATGGTTGTTTGGTAAAGCAAGCAAATATGTACAAGGTTTTACTCTTGTCATCATACCTTTGATCAGGTCAGTGGGCACAGGTGAGTAAAACAAGGAGTGGCTGCCCCACATCAACCCCCAACACTTAAAAAAAAAAGATTGTATCCTGAGTTTATAGATCCTAAACCTCCAGAAATGTAGCATCCATATATTTTTAAAAAGGTTTTGTTTCAAATTTTCTTGGCACAGTTTTGAACCATGCTTGACATCCTGAAGACATTTACTTTCTGTAAATGCACATTATCTGTGCTTTCTGCATAACTTACAAAGGAAATTCTCTTCCCAGTTTCTTTTCCAAGGTGTGCCTTTATTCCTGTCTGTGACAGAACACAAAGAACAATCAAATCTCATTGTGGCCTTTTATTTCAACTTTGTCCCTCAGTGCCCATAATGAGCCACAAATCTTTGAAGTAGATCATTCTTTTTATCATCTCTCACTGGCTAAGTCACTGGGAAAGCACAATGATATCCCAGGACAAAAGCAAAGGGAATGAAGCCTGTCCAAAGGACACATTTACATTTTTAAGAATTTCTAGCTTTTTTGAGAAAATAACCCACAGTGAATGAATCAAACTTCATCAGACATTTACTTTAGGAGAGCAAGATGAAAAGGAAGCGAAAGTGCTCATCAAATAGTCAATTACCTACTAGGAGACTGTGTATAATAACACAATAGTTTATGGTATATAATATATATTTTTATATGTGGAATAACATGAAAAAATAAAATCACAAAAATTTGAATATAAACATTTATCTCTAATACACTAACATTTGCTTGTTTGCTTTGTTTTTGGTCTCAAGCAAAATTTCCTCAAATTGTATGTTTTTTCCTCACTCTCTCGACTCATGGCTACAGATTACAGCTGCATTTTCTTCTCTCTGTTCGGTGTGGAAATGAAGTAACAGAAAGCATTTTTTCTTTATAGTCCAGTGTGCCTTTCTGCTTTGCTTAACCCCTAAACTTTTCCAGTGATTTAACACTGCATGTAAACCATTTCCATCGTGCGCGTTGAGTTGAACACGATTACTGAGGTTGGTGGACAACCTAGGCTCAGGAGACACATACAGATGACATTAGAGGGTCATGTGGCTCACATTTCAAAGGGAGGCATGGGAGTTTTGGGTGTTTCTCACTTCTCACTACTGAAATAAATTTCAAAAGTTCAAACTGGTATTTTTATTTTAATAATTAAGGGTTAGATATTCATGAATATAAAATGTTTGTGCTGCTGCTGCTAAGTCGCTTCAGTCGTGTCCAACTCTTTGTGACCCTGTGGATTATAGCCTGCCAGGTTCCTCTGTCCATGGGATTCTCCAGGCAAGAATACTGGAGTGGGTTGTCACACTCTCCTCCAAGGGATCTTCCCAACCTAGAGATTAAACCCATATCTCTTATGTCTCCTGCATTGGCAGGCAGGTTCTTTACCACTGGCGCCACCTGGGAAGCCCAAAATGTTTATAGTTTTAAAGATTTCCATTAGGTGGTTTCTCAGCTTTCATCTGCCCTAACTAAAAAGTCCCAGTCTTGCTATTCTGTGTTCCAGTGGCTCATGGGCCTTCCCTAGAGTAGTAGACATTTGTTAGTTTTGGGCCAATCAGAGTCCAGTCCATCCCCAGTTGTTAACTGGGAATCCAATACTTGCCACTCTCACTATGTATAGTCCTGATGCAGCTGTCTTCAGCACAGGACGAAGGATGGTATCTGAGCCACACTTGGTCACACAAAGCCTCATATTCTCGTGTTCACAGTGACTGGCTTAGAAACAGACATGTGACCAAACCAATGCCACTGAGATGCCACTGAAATATTACAATTTTTGAAATGACACTGGTGTGTTTAGGGGGATCAGTTTAATGTGAAGGAAATTATTTAAACATGAGGAGCATGTTCTGAGGCTGTGACAGTTGTCATAAAGGGGAAATCTGAGAATGGAACAGTTGTCATTAACAAACTTAGGATAAAGTGGAGCCTGGGACCTTAAAAATGTCACTAATGGCCTATATTAATTGGGTAGTGATCGCTGAGGCATAATGTGTATTATTTTGTAAAGTGTCTGAGAGCTCCAAAGATGAAATATATGATGGGAAAGCCTCAAGAACTTTTGAGGGCTGTGGGGCCATCTCGTCACTGGCCATAAAAATGAGTTATAGTTGAGAGAAGAAAAAAAGATGCTGGTTATGTGGGGCTACAGGACACACCAGTTCATTTGACAACTAATTAAATGAATTTCTTTCACATTAAATTGACAGGATTAGTATATCATTATGACATATTATGTGGCAAAGATGAGCTTCAGCAAAGTAGATTTATTATTTAATTTTATGTGATTTTAAACATGCCTATAGGTGTTAAGGATACCTTCACTATGTCATCACCCAGATCAAGAAATAGAACATTACCAGTTCCTTTAAAAGATAAAAATTGTATTATATGACCCAGCAATTCCACTCCTGGGTATGTATTTGAAGAAAGGGAATACACTAATTCAAAAAGATACATGAACCCCAATGTTCACAGTGGCTTTATTTACAGTAGCCATGCTATGGAAACAACCTAACTGTCCATCAACAGATGAATGGATAAAGAGGTGGCAGATATATATTTACACAAATACACACTGCAATATTATTCGGCCACAAGAAACTGAAATTTTGCCATTTGCAACAACATGGATGGACATAGAGGATATTACGCTTAGTGAAATAGACAGAGAAAGACAAACACTATGCTTTCAATTACATGTGAAATCTGAAAAATAAAACAAATGAATAGAACAAAAAATAAACAGACTCACAGATAACAGAGAACAAACTAGTGGTTATCAGCAGATAGGAGGCTGGAATAAAGGGCAAGATTGGTGAAAGAGAATAAGAGGCACAAAGTACTGGGAATTCCCCGGCAGTCCAGTGGTGAGGACTCCTCACTTTCACGCTGAGGACTCGTGTTCAATCCCTGGTCAAGGAACTAAGACCCTGTAAGCCATGCAGCTTACAAATAAATAGATAAATAAAACATGCCACAGGTATCTGAACACTATTTGAGAAAAAAAATCACAAACTCTTATGTATAAAATAAATAAGATACAAGGATATAATGTTGTTGCTGTTTTCTCACTCAGTCATGTCTGACTCTTTCACAACCCCATGGACTGAACCCCGCCAGGCTCCTCTGTCTATAGGATTTCCCAGGCAAGAATATTGGTACAGCACAAGTAATATAATCAATATTTTATAATAACTTTACATGTAGTATAATCTATAAAAATATTAAATCACTATGTTGTATACCTGAAATTTTATTGTATACCTGAAATTAACTTTATTGTAAGTCAACTGTTCTTCAATTAAAGAAATAAGTAAAATAAAAAAGAATTATTTATACTACCATGCTACTGAAGTATTCGGCAGTAAAATATCCCAGAACACTTTACTATTTTTTTTTGATAAATATTTTATTAAGCACTTTCCCCTGGAGAAAAGTACAGACAAAATTATTATTATTATTAATGATTATGATGATAATAGGCATTTACTGCATACAAAGCAATATACATTGTGCTAAATTCTTTTAATTTAACTTAAAAAAAAATTCTTTCAGGTACATGCCATAAGTGTCCCGGTTTTGTAAATGGGAAAGCTGAGGCTTAGAGAGATTAAAAAACTTGCCCACAATTATATAGCAGTGAAGTGGTTGAGCTGGGATTTGAACTCAGGCCTGCCTAATAGATGAACACATCTTGCTCCTATGATCACTAACAACATTAATTTGGTGCCAACCACTTTCTATATCCCAGATATGTATTGAATGGCTTCTATTCATTATCCCCCTTACACTGTACTGCAACCCCATAAGGTAGTTACTGGCATTTTTACCCAGTTGCATGACAGAGGACTTTGACATGCAGCATTTGGATTATTTTATCTCTTAAATAAGTTTCCCTCATGAATTTATGAGCACTTCCCTGGTGCCTCAGATGGTAAAGAATCCACCTGCAATGCAGGAGATCAGGTTTGATCCCTTAGTTGGGAAGATCCCTTGGAGGAGGAAACGGCAACCCACTCCAGTATTCTTGCCTGGAGAATTCCGTGGACAGAGAAGCCTGGCAGGCTACCGTCCATGGGGTTGCAAAGAGTTGGACACGACTGAATGACTAACACTTTCACTTTTCACTTTCATGCATTTATGAAATCTGTGCATTGCTACATACGCATGAATGAATATCAGCCATCAAAGGAAATGGAAGCTCTGAAGCAAACACAACAGACTGTCTCTGTCTACTGCAGGCAGAAGCATAAGCAAATGAGTCTATTCCACAGAGACAATTCACTTTTGGTAACTCTTATTGAGTATTTTAAACTGGAGCCAGAAAAGAATTACAGAATTAGTAGCTTATCACCTAGAACTAATAACCTTTGAAATATTTTTTCAATAGCTTAATAAAAGTGATATTGTTTGCTTAAAAGGGCAACATTCTTAAGGAAATAATAATACCACTTTAAAATAATAATTAAAATATTATATTATTAGATTTTAATGTCTATATTCTCTGGTTTTCTATTTAAAAGTACTCCTGTGTAGTCTTATAGTTTTTATGGAGGTGACAAAGTTATTTTAATTTGGCGTAGTGGAGATTTTTGGTTAGTATTTCAGTGCCAGGCATGACCCTGGTCCCGGAGAATCACCAAGGATTAAGACTCAGTCCCTAGAAGATTTTTACTCCACTTTTTTAAATTTGATAATGTATATATCTTATTGAAGTGCAGTTGACTTATAATGTTTCAGATGCACAGCAAGGTGATTCAGTTATACATGCACATATATATTATTTTTGAGATTACTTTCCATTATAGGTTATTACAAGATATTGACTATAGTTCCCTGTACTATACATTTACTCCACTTTCAAGCAATCCCCATGTTTGAAAGATGGGGATTCCTCTGTTTCCAGTCACCTTGCAAGTCACCAATAACTATTTTAAGCTAAAGCTCTTTGGAGAGTCTTTAACATTAATTTAGTAGAAGGAAAAATATATGTTTTCTTTTACTCTAGCTCTGTTTCTGCCATACTTAGAATTCCTATTAACATTTAGGGTTCTGCCTGTTGGAGTGAAAATCCAGCTCCTGTCTCAGGGCAGGTTAAGACCTTGTGATACCCTAAGTGTTTAAAAGAATTATTTTCTTCAAAGACCTCTGCCAAATGAGGAGAGAGGGTTGGGTTTTACAACAGGCACACAAGGGACTTGACAATGATTTTTGAGTTTATGAAAGCTTATTGTACAAATGGGGATTTGGCAGTAGTGATATTTTTCAACTGCAATTCCAACTAATAGTAAGTAAAATATTAAAAAACAGTAAAGGCCAAAATTATAAAATTTGTAGAATTAAGAGACTAGAAATTTGTAAGATGCTGATATCCTAAGGGAAATTGAGGCATACCTTTTAAATATTTAATCATGTGCATAGAGCTTTTAGGGAGGGGGATGGAACTAACATAATTTGAAGTCCTTCTCTGTGTCATTCTGTGTAAGCCACAAAAACCCTCTAACATATTTTCTTATGGTTTATATTTTGTCAAAGAGGAAATAGGGCCTCAAAGCTGTTAAATTGCCTGAAGACATGTAGCCTATGAGAAGCAGAATAGGAATTCAAACCCAGCTCTATTTGGCTCCAAAGCCTGACGCTTTCCATTATATCATCCTCTATCCTTTTATGGGATGATTTAATTGCCAACTGGGGATAAAATAAATGGCCTTTTGAAATTCTTTCCATTGCTTTGATTCTGTTCTCCCTGCCTTAATCTCAATGTTGGCTACCACATTGCTTAGCAATCTGTATATACAGAGAGGACTGGGCTAGGAAACAATGGAACATGGTGAGTATAATGTAGATATTCATTTAAGTTCTCCCTCTTACTGGGTCATAAAATCTTAGCAAGGAAGGATTTTGGAACTCATCAGGTACAAGCTAAGTCCAGTGTTTAACTCAGTCTCCCTCTCTCTCTCTTTTAGCGAATATTCATTTGGCCTCATGTGTTAGGAAGTGGAGAGAGCCATGGTTTGTCTGTGTTCACTGCTCTATCTTGAAGATTTTTCCTTACTGCTGTTCTCTTCTGCATTTTGTAGTTGCTTATTCAGTAGACTTGGATAGACATCAGGTTATAAAGGAAAAAGGGCAAGCCATCTCAAAGCTGCTCTCTCTTTCTCACATAATTTATTACAAAACCTCCTGGTGCACAGTTGACATCTTAGGTGGTATTTGAGCACATAAAAGTCGATCTTAGTGCTTTGCCCTTAGTCTGTGGTCTTATTAACTGGCTTTCAATACATTACCCTCATGTAGCTTAAAGATATTGAAAGATGGAGAAACACTTTTGGACTCTTCTAAGCAAACAAGAAAACGATGGGCCTAAAGAGTAAGGGTTGGCAAGAACATGTCATTAGTAGCTTGATTTGAAGGTGGCTCCTAAGAGCTCAGTAATTTCAGAGAGTCTCTGAGAAAAGATTTGGAAGGGGAGAAAGGAGGTGTCTATAGAAACAATCCATGATGGATGAAATAACTGATGGAAGGGAGTGGAAAAGCCAAGAATCGGGTGAAAACAGTGCTTATCCCAAACATAGCCAGGACTGACAGAGAACAGGGGCAAAGTCCCCATGCAGGAATGGCACTCCATGCCTAAAGACCCCTGCCATCTTGTTACTTGGACTTCAGTTAGCTGTTTTATTTTGTCTTGTGTGTGATGAGTTAAATACATCCCGCCACAAGAGTGAAATTAAGAGCAGTGAACCACAGCTTAGTCAGTCATCTTTGAAGGCTCCAGGACTTTACTCCTTGCCTCTTATGTAGAGTCAGTGTTCCAAATAGGCTTAGTGACACACTTTTTCATTTGGTAAAGGATCTGTATTTAGAAATAGTTTTTTTTTTTTAATAATAATTGAGGTTAGGGGGAAAAGAGGCAGAAATTGTACTGTTCCTCAGTACACTCAGCAGGAAGAAAATAGAGCAAAATACAGCATATGAAGAATTGTCTTCTTTCCCAGAAGTCACAAACTGACATTAAGAAGCAATAGAATGTAAAAACAAGGGGCAATTTTCCTTGTTTCATTATCAAATAGATCCTGATTTAGGGGTTCTTAGCGTAACCTGTTACTCTAGGCCTAACCAGCCTGAGGTTAAAAACAGAGTCATAAAGAGAGAACAAAACAATTCATTTTACTCTGGCCCTGGTTTACTAGAACCTCCATTGCTTTTGAATTCCCCTCAGTATCCTGGAAACCCAAAAGTTACTTCACTTGTATTCTCAAGGCAGTCATCTAGGCTACCATCTGCCAGGAACCACTTTCCTCCTGACTTACTTGGCAGCTAAGAAGTTTCTAGAAGCCAGTGACAGCCCTGTGACTTGGGCTGGAAGGTGTCAGGTCCCCGTACTAAGTGACCTGTTACCCTCCCATCTTAGACCACAGACATAGGCAGACACATGTGATTTCTACAGCCTATGGTTTCTGTTCCATATTCCGAGGTGCTCCAGTTTGTCTTGGTGGAAGATAGTACTTCAGTGTGGCCTAGACAGTAGATTTTAAAATCAGAGATTTGAGTTAGAATTTTGGATCTGCCGCTTTTTAGCTGCTTGTTCACAGGCAAGATATATTTCTCCTCTGTAGTTTCTTTTTCTGTAAAATAGGAAAAAATAATGATCATATCATAGGGTCACTGTGATGATCATGACAATGTGTTTGATTAAGATTATATATGGTGTTTTGTGATTAGAAAATGTACAATACACATTAATTATTATATGACCATCTATTGTCCATGTTACCAAATATGCTTCTTTATGCTATCACTGTCTAAATATATTTTTAGTAAAACAGCTCTTAAAGGTTTTTATTTATAGTCTCTACTCTCAAGGGAACTGAGTGGGGAATGAATGATTTGAATGATCATGGCTTGCCCAAATGACCCTCTCCAACCCTGTTCCACTGTCTTGAAACAAACACATTCCCTTCTATTCCCCCATTTTACCATAAGCTATTTCCTAGGGAGATCCTCAATACTTTATGCAAACAGAGCTCTGAGGGGTCGACCAGTGAACCTCCAGGCAGAGACAGACAAGTCTGAATCCTGGTATAAACACAATGAAGATCGCTAACATATAAAGAAGGATTTGGCAATAGATAGATGGTAGATGAGAATGTAAAGGAAACAACATAAAAGGAGGAAAAAAAGTAAGAGAAATTCAAGTCCCCAAGAGATGAAGAAAGATGAATATTTAACAGAGTACTTTTTGGGAGTCAAAGATCATATTTTAATTTACATTTTCCTATAGAAAATGAGTATGTATAAGCCAGAAAGTGTCTTTTTATTGCATCTTAAGTACAGCCAGATCTTGCTTTATTGTGTTTCAAAAGTAACACATTTTTTCAAACTGAAGAACACTGTGTCAAGCATGTCTATTGTCATCATTTTTTCCAATAGCATTTGCTCACTTCATGTCTTGGGGTCACATTTCGGTAATTCTTGCGAGATTTCAAATTTTTAAATGATTATTATGGCATTTGTTACGGTCATCTGTGACTGGCGATCTTTGATGTTAGCATTGTCATCAGTTTGGGGTGCCATGAACCATTACCATAAACAACAGTGAGCTCGATAAACGCGTGTGTTCTGAGTGCTCTACAGACTCAGCATTCCTCCATCTCTCTTACTCTCCTCCAGTTTCCCTAGTCCTTAGACACAATACTGCTAGAATTAGGCCAATTAATAACCCTGTCATGGCCTAGAAGTGTTCAAACGAAAGGAGTCGAATGTCTCTCACTTTAAATCAAGACTAGACATGATTAAGCTTAGTGAGGAAGGCATGTTGAAAGCCAAGACTGGTTCAAAAGGCCTAGATTTGGCCTAACAGCTAGCTAAGTTGTGAATGCAAAGAAAACATGCTTAAACAAAATTAAAAGCGCTGCTCCAGTGAAGAGCATATAAAAGTGAAAGAGCTTTATTGATGATCTGGGGAAAGCTGTGGTCTGGACAGAAGATCAGATCAGCCACAACACTTCCTTAAAACTTAGAGCAAAGCCCTAACTCTCTTCTGTGAAGGCCGAGAGAGGTGAGGAAGCTGCAAAAGGAAAGTCTGAAGCTGCCAGAGGTTGGTTCATAAGGTTTGAGGAAAGAAGTTGTCTTCATGACATCATAGTGAAAGCTGAAACAAGTGCTGATGCAGAAACTTCAGCAAGTTATCCAGAAGATCTAGTTAAGATGAATAATAAAGGTGGTTACAGATTTTCACTGTAGACTAAACAGTCTTATGCTGGAAGAAGATGCAATCTAGGACTAACTAGAGAGGAAAAGTCAGTATTTGGCTTCAAAAGAGAGGCTGACTCTCTTATTAGGGGCTATCGCACCTGGTAACTTTAAGCTGAAGCCAATGCTTTTTACCATTGAGATCTTAGCGCCCTTAAGAATTATGCACACTCTGCTCTGCTTATGCTCTATAAATGGAACAACAAAGCCTGGATGTCAGCACATCAGTTGACAACATGGTTACTGAATATTTTAAGTCCACTGTTGAGATCTACTGTTCAAGGGAAAAAAAAAAATCCTTTCAAAAAACTACAGCTTATTGACAATGCACTGGGTCACCCAAAGAGCTCTGATGGAGACGTACAAGACTCATGTTTTTTTCATGCCTGCTAATACAACATCCATTCTGTAGCCCATGGATCAAGAAGTAATTTTTACTTTCAAGTCTTATTATTTAAGAAATACAGTTTCTAAGGCTTTAGTGATGCCTCTGATGAACCTGGGAAAAGTAAATAGAAAACATTCTGCAAAGGGCTCACCATTCTAGACATCATTAAGAACATTCTTGATTCATAGGAAGAGGTCGAAATATCAATAGCAAAAGGAACGTGGAAGAAGTTGACTCCCATCCTCATGGTTGACTCTGAGGGGTGGAGGATTTCAGAGGAGGAAGAAATTGTGGATGCGATAGGAACAGCAAGAGAACTAGAATTAGAAGCAGAGCCTGAAGATGTGACTGAATTGCTGCAGTTTCATGATAAAACTTGAACGGATGAGAGAGTTGCTTCTTGTAGATGAGCAAAGAAAGTAGTTTCTGGAGATGGAATCTATTTCTAGTAACGTTGCAGTAAAGGTTGCTGAAATATTACATAAACTTAGCTGATAATCTTCTCAAACCCTGCTGTTGCTTTGACTCCCATTTTGAAAGTTTTACTGTGGGTAGAATGCTATAAAACAGTGTAGGTGCTACAGAGAAATAACCATTTGTGAAAGGAAGAATCCATCGTTGTGTTAAGTGTCACTGCTGTCTTAGGTTAAGAAATTGCCACTGCCACCCACCCTTCAGCAACCACTCGCCCTGATCAGTCAGCAACCATCAGCATGGAGGCAAGACACTGGCAAAAAGATTACACTTGGCCAAAGGCTCAGATGACGGTTAGCATCTTTTAACAATAAAGTATTTTTGAAGTATGTGCATTTTCATTAGACATAATACTATTTCTCACTTAATAGACTACATATAGCATAAACATAACTTCTATACTCACTGGAACACTGAAAACTGTGTGACCCGCTTTATTGTAGTATTTGCTTTATTACTGTGTTCTGGAACCAAACCCACCATATCTCTGAGGGATGCCTGTAATATTCTTCAGAAAAAGATAACGTGTTTGGAAAACACTGGTAGAAAAGCCAGGACCTATTACATGCGTAGGTGGGAAGTGTGCATCATGATTCAACAGGCACAACTCAGTTTGAAACTATACCCCATTTTATGCCATTCAATGGAATAAAAAAATTAATCTACTCAGTAATGAATGCATAGTCCATTATAGTTATTGTGTTCTTTTTGGAAAAAAAAAGTAACGTGACAGCTTTATTCACTCCATGTGGCAAACCAAATTGCTTCAAGTAAAATGCAAATAAGACAAACACTAAAATTGAGTTTTTCCTTCCTCTTGTACCCAGAGGCATATGCTATGGCTGTAATGCACAAGCTAAAATGGCAATAATAATAAGAACAGTGGAAAACCAAATGAAAATATTAAACTCAATTAGACAACTTATTCCAAGGGGCAGCAATTTTCATGCTCCATCTGCTTGGAGAAAATTTCTTGTTAATCAGGTCTATAAAAGGGTGTGGGTGTTGGATTCTATTTTCTGTTAAAGCCATAATAGTGTCTGAACAGTGATGTGTCACTTATCTATCGAATCTAATTTGCTATTTCTTAAATTTCCAGAGTAACCACCCCCCCCACCCCCGACCACTGGAAGTTTGCGAACTGAATACTCAAGGGAAATGGGCCAAATGAATTCATGTTACTGGGTATTATAGCAAACATCAATGAATAAATAAGTTAGCATCAAATATTCATATTAGAAAAGTTGACTTTTTAATTGAGGTGTCAACTGGGGACTGTCTCCTATCTTTATGCTGGAGAGGTCCGCTGAATACATTCACTGAAAATTTAAATAAAACCAGCAAACCCAATTTCAATAATTTGTTTTAAGTGTCCACTTCCCAGAGATTTCTGTACATGTTCAGATAACTGAAACTTCTCTCAGGACTTCTCTTTCCCTTGCTCTTATAAACAGTTCTACTAAGACCAGCTCTATTTTATTCTCAAGGCTTAATGGAACATGTGACTTGGACTAATATGCAGTTTTTTTGAAAACAAAAAGAATATAGAAACTAAATTTCTCATTATGCTCTATTGTTATTACTATTATATTATTTGAAAGCAGTGATGGAGAGCATGGGCTTGGATTCCAGTGGGTACTGGTCAGTCCAGGTCTGACATGTGCTAGCTTTGTGACTGTAGACAAGTTATTTCACCTCTAAATCTGTCATCTGGTAAAATGGGTGTAAGATTTCCTCTCTCACAAGACTAAAAATCAAATCAACTTCAGCACAGTGCTTGGCTTATACTGAGTATTATACAAATTGTAGTTGCTATTTTTTATGAAATATAGTTGATTTATAACATTGTATGGTATACAGCAAACTGATTCAGTTTTATATATTTTTTTCAGATTACATTCCATCATAGGTTATCACATGATCTTGGGTCTAATTCCCTGTGCTATAACAGTAAATCCTTGCTGTTTATGTATAGTAATTTGTATATGTTAACCTCATACTCTTAATTTTTCCCTCCTTCCCTTTTCTCTTTGGTTAACCATAAGTTTATTTTCTATATCTGTGAATCTGTTTTGCATATAGATTCATTTTTAAATGGTAGCTACTAACATTATTATTGAGCACATTAATTTGAGATAACGTGTCCAATTAACTTCAGGGAAAAATTGACTGACTTAACCCTGGTTATAACCCAATAGATATGGAGCAATGGTTCTCTAAAGAAAAAAAAACCTTTGTTAAGAGTGAATCATTCAGTATATTGCT
This sequence comes from Ovis canadensis, assembly GCF_042477335.2. NCBI lineage: Eukaryota > Metazoa > Chordata > Mammalia > Artiodactyla > Bovidae > Ovis > Ovis canadensis. The sequence goes on along the minus strand of NC_091247.1, from coordinate 157,780,986 downwards.
TCTGACATGCACATAACCAGACAATGGGACTGACCCTCTAGGAAAAAGGACCTCAAGCAGAGGGCTTCACACAGAGCAACTGGAATAGGTTTATGCCACCCCAGGTTAGAATGCACCCAAGTGCTCATCATAAAGTTACACAAAAGAAGGAGAGATGAAGCCGTTAAGACTCAGAGAAAATAAACTTGATCAATGTCTCATAGCTGTGATGGTGGGGTGGTGGTTGAAGCTGGCCTTGTATACCACATTGTGCTTTTCTAAGCAGGCCTCACATCCTATCATGATGATGTCTGGAGGGCCGGGGTGGGCCCACAGTCGCATAGCAACTTACCATTGAAATGGAATTCATATAGGAAGTAACTCCATCCGAAACGAGGGGATTTGGGGTGCGGTAGGATGCAGGAGGCACACCAGTTTCAAGGATAAGGAGGGCATGGGGGTGACCCTGACACGCACCTGCTGCTCCAACCACAGACTCATGCCCTGAGCTGCAATCAGAGACCAAGGGAAAAACGCAGGGGCTGTTTGGTTCACAGTCTAGGAGAGGTTGAGGGGAGGAGGGTAGAGCCTCCAGCCCTGGAACCACACTGCCTAGGCTAGAATCCCACTTTTCTCCTGGACACTCACTGACCTTGGGCAAGTTTCTTTAGCTTGTCCAAGCCTCCGTTTTTCATCTGGAAAAGGGGGAATAAAATCCTACAAGGCTCCTAGGTTGCTATGATAGTAAATGAGTTAATAATACACACAAAGTGCTTAGAGGAATACCTGGCATCTAGTAAGTTTTCACTCAGTACATGATGCCTGGGACTGGTCTGTAAGTTATCAAAATTGTGGCAGGTCTGTGGCAGATAACAACTTGATTTTCCTAAGTAACTTTGTGTATCTTTGCATCTCTTTGCTCTTCTCTGCTTTGTCCTTTGTGTTTCTCCCACCCTAGAGATATCAAAGCTGAGGAGCCCAAAGCAACAGGCCCCCGAGGTCCTCCACACAGAGCACATATACTGCAGAATCACAGCTTTTTCCTTCTCCTCCACTGGAGACAGGTTTCACGCCAGGGTAGGATAGGAGAAGAACTGGAAGGAAGCAGTGTAGGTGGATGCTGGTCACTCAAAGAGGACTACATCTTTCTGTTAATTCTCACGCAGATCCTGAGAGGAAAGTGGACAGAACAATAAAGATAAGTCCAGGGAAGAGGGCACAGCTTTGACTATATGGACCTTTGTCAGCAAAGTGTTGTCTCTGCTTTTAAATACACTGTCTAGGTTTGTCACAGCTTTGCTTCCAAGGAGCAAGCATCTTTTAATTTCATGGCTGCAGTCACCATTGGCACCCAAGTGATTTTGGAGCCCAAGAAAATAAAATCTGTCACTGTTTTCACTTTTTCCCCATCTATTTGCCATGAAGTGATGGGACTAGATGCCATGATCTTAGTTTTTGGAAGCTGAGTTTTAAGCCCACTTCTTCACTCTCCTTCACCCTCATCAAGAGGCTCTTGAGTTCCTCTTCACTTTCTGCCATTAGAGTGGTGTCATCTGCATATCTGAGGTTATTGATATTTCTCCCAGAAATCTTGATTCCAGCTTGAGTCATCCAGCCTGGCATTTTGCGTGATGTACTCCACATATAAGTTAAATAGTCAGACTGACAATATACAGCCTTGTTGTACTCCTTTCCCAATTTTGAACCAGTCCATTTTTCCATGTCCCATTCTAACTCTTGCTTCTTGATCCACACACAGGTTTCTCAGGAGACAGGTAAGGTAGTTGGTATTCCCATCTCTTTAAGAATTTCCCACAGTTTGTTGTGATCACACAGTTTTGTGTGATCCACACACAGTGAAAGGCTTTAGTGTAGTCAATGAAGCAGAAGCTTATCTGGAATTCTCTTACTTTCTTTATGATCCAACAAATGTTGGCAATTTGAAACCTTTATCAAACACTAACTTAAGTGCTAGGCACTGTGCTCCATTCCTAAATGTGATTATCTCACTTCATCCTCTCAGGAGCACTGTGAAATAAATACTATTACTATCCCAAATTTACAGATGTTACATTTGAGACCTAGAGAGGCCAAGGTTACACATTAGCATGTGATGGGGCTGGGATTCCAATCTAAGCAGACTGTTGATAAGGCCTGTTCGGTGAAGTGCAGTGATGGCCCACCTCAGCCTGGACAGTTATCAACAGCAGACTCTCTGGCTACGTTGGCACTGATGGTAACAATGTCGCAGAACGAACCTTTCCCAGAGAGGTGGGCATGCTGCTACCTCTCCGAGTCAAGACTTGCAGGTCATGCTGGGGAAATCCTAAAATATTTAGGAGTTTGAAGGCTAGCTGGAGTTCTTGCTAAACAGGGACAAACAATAAACGTTGTTTTATTTACCTTTATGATCTTATTTTCATGTCTCGGCTGGTGCCACTCGTAAAGGCCATGCAGTCAGCGCTCCCACCCATTACTAAGGTGAGTGGATGATACTTGGCAAGCATCGCTGTGCCGGCTTACCGCAACTAGTGTTGCTCATTCAAATTTTGTTCTTCTTACTTGTCCATAATGTAATTATTCTCACTGGGTTTTCATCTAGGGATTTTCTCTTGGGCCTTAGTGTCCTAAAGCTCCTTAACACTGTGAGCAGTGTGGACGTCACTCCCCTGTTCCACCTTCACAGGCCATCTCAACCTGAATCATTAAATCCTTCCTCAGCCATGGGATGTATTTTCCAACCTCATCTTTCATACTCCTGGACCATCCATTTTGAGTTTTTTCCCCCTAGAACCCATTAGTTTTAGATGAAATTACTATAAACTGGGCCTCTAAGGCTTTTGTTCTTTTTTCTCTTACTTTCCATCTTGTTGTCATCATCCATCTTGTTGTCATAATGCTTTATATCCTGGGAAACTGCCTTGATTTTAACTTTTAGCTTAAAAATAATTTTTTTTGAATTTTCAGAAATTATGTTTTCAATACCAAAAGCTCTTTTTTCTTGTTGTTCTTGGTTTCTTCTTTTAGTGTCCATTACATATATGTGTGTGAGTGTGTATATATAGATACATGTATGTATTTTTTGGTAGGTATAAATCATCTCACATCTGAGATTTCTAATTGGAGTCTGTTGCTGTTTTTTAACTTCTCTCTGCTCCTTGAATTATCTCTAGTTCCTCTGGGATCAATTTCTGCTCTTTGTAACTATGTACAATGACAATGGATCTTCCCAGGTGTCTCAATGGTAAAGAATCTGCCTGCCAATGCAAGAGATGTGGATAGGATCCCTGGGTTGGGAAGATCCCCTGGAGAAGGAAATGGCAACCCACTCCAGTATTCTTGCCTGGGAAATCCCACGGACAGAGGAGCCTGGTGGGTTACAGTCCATGGGGTCACAAAAGAATTGGACGTGACTCAGCAACTAAACGGCAACGATAATGTGTTAACCAACCTCACTGTGGTGATCATTTCATAACATTTATGTATATCAAATCAACACATTTTACACCTTAAATTTACAGTTTTAAGTCAATTATATCTTGATAGAACTGGAAACAAAATCAAATAAAATAAAAAATTACTTTGACTATTAAAAAAAGATGCTGGTAAACTGTGCTTAGAGATCTTTGGTTTTCTATTTATATTTCAAACTGAATAGTTGGGAGGGGGTTCACTTTATATTAGTGGGTCTATTTCCTGATATACTTTGCCTCTCCTTTGGTGGGGAGTCTGACGAAAATCCTTCTGCAGTTGAGGGGAGGCACTCATGGGCAGGATTGCTGTAGGGTTAGTTAGGCAGGGAGCCAGCAGTTAGGTACTAGTCCCCCAGGTTCCAGATTGAGGAGGGCATTACTTGGAGACCCCAGGTCCCATACCATAAACCACAGATATTCTTCTGTGGCTGATTCAAGAGATTTGTTCCAAGGTTATGATGCTGCTGCTGATACATGCAATAGCAATATTGATAGAGCTGTTGGTCATGTGCCAGCCCCAAGAACATCACATACGTAAAATGATTTGCCCCTCACAGCAGTCCTTTGGGTTAGCTACTGTTATGATCACACACAAGGAAATGGATGCACAGATTAAATAACCTGCCCAAAGTCACGCAGCAAGCAGTAAGCGACAGAAGCAGGCTTTGAACCAACGCTCCACAGTCCATTCTGCCCATCTCTAGGTTACACTTCTGGGCTGACTTCCCTCTGAGTAGAGGTGGGAATTGAGGAGTAATTAAAACAGCTTTTCATATATAGACCGTAGTTTTCACATAGACTGTAAAGTAATTAGCCTCCAATTAAAATAAATAAATTTATTTTTTAAAAAAAAGAACCTATTGATAGCCCTGTTTCTCTCTTATTTAAAAACTCTGGGCTAGGTAAGGGTTGTGTCAACTTTGCTACTAATAGAAAAGCTCTCACCTCACTGCAGTGCCTCTTGTAGCAAATTCTCTGCTAGTTCATCTCCTCAGAGGCTTCTATTTGCATCCAGTCACCCAGAAATGTGTTGAAATATCTCATTCACTAATGACCACCATTTTTCATACCCCCATCTAATGTACTCTGCTGTTATTGTTTCTTGTGTTTCTATCTTTTTATTTCAGTGAACCCTCAAAGGCCTTGTAAATTTGTGCTCAGGATTCCATCTTGAAATAACTTCAAAAGTAAGTATGTTTTTTATAGTTATTTTGGCCATTTTGCTGCATTGAAAAGGCATTGTGCAAAGATTCAAGCTGTACTGTTAATTTCCATTCACTTATTTTACATTTGCATACAATCAAGAGAGAAACTCACATGGATACAGAATCTAATAAGTATAGATTCCAAACAGATTATTCTGTATAATTTTCACTAGGACTGCAAGAAGATACTTAATGGGCTGGAGGAAGGGTTTATTTATGCTTGAATCAGTTTGAATGTTGTGGGTACTTCAGTGAAGCAATTCTTTGGAGGAATTTGAGGGATGATAGTTTGTACTTCAGAACTGAGTGAGTTCCTGAGTGATGATCTGAAGTGACTTATGAGATGCTTATCCTATGTTGGCCAAACATTCAGTATCAAAGCAAGGAAATTTATTTTTTTTCCTCACGAAATGTTCAACACTCTTCTTCCAGGATTACTGTAAGGACTAAACCACCTAATAAATATGCATAAAAGCATAAGGACTGGCATGTGGTAGGTGCTTGATTAACATTAGTTTCCTCTGAAGTTGTGGAATCTCAAAGTCAACTGAAGCATTAATATTAGAAGCAGTAAACTGATTCAATGTGCAGAACAGAAGGTCATATAGGCCTGTAGTCAAGCTCGTGGACTCTGGAGTCATACCAACAGAGGTTCAAGTCGTCATTCGGCCTTTTAATTGCAGGTATTCTTTTGACTCAGTTTCCTCATCTATAAAATGGAAATTGTAGTATCTATTTTGTTCATCTATTAGGATTAAAGGGGATAATGTGTGTGATATACCTGGTGCCTTTTAAGTGGATTTAAGTACTTAGCATCTATTATGTGGCAAGATGATTAATGATGTTATTGGCTATTATAATGATTAATGTAACTTCCATGCTTTAAGGATATATTTTACACCAATAAAGTACAGAGTATAAAGGTATTGGGTCACAATGGGGTCTTCACAGCACATGATGTTTTACAGAGATCATTTTCCCATAGTATTAAGTGGAGCTTCAGTTCTTGGGGATAAGACAGAAAGTTTCATGCTCAAATAAGTTAAGGAAACAAAATATTCTACCCCACTTTGCATATTAAAGATCTAATAAATTTCTCCTTTAATCAACTTTGTTTAACCTAGCATTTCCTCCAAACTCTTAATCCATACAATAGCATTTATAATCTGGAGCACCAATGCTATGGAACATTCTTTGGGAAACTTGGCTTTATGTCTTTAGGTTTAAGTGTATAGTTCTGTTCTATCAGAGTTTTTGCATTTAGTGATCATCAGTTAAGTTTTCATCTCAGGCCTCTAGATATCTACATCATCTAAATAGTGAATACTGGTGTTTCTGTAGTAAAGCACACACGGTTTTATTTCAGAACAAAAAATGTATGCATTGACTCCAAAACTGTACTAGTGGACACTTGGGGGAAATATCACAGAAAAGAATCAGGTTAAATTAATGTTCTGAATAGAAAAAAATAAGTGCTTATTATCAAAAGGGTCATTGAGTTGCTCCAGCTGACTGTATGCAGTGGAGGCAGCCAGTATCCAGAGATGGTTACCATGAACCACATCTTCTAGTATTCACTCCCTTCCATGTTGTCTGGATGGGCCCTTTCTATCAATTTAACCAACAGAATGTGGAAGTTCTATACCTAAGTGTGAAGAAGGCTGGGTAGCCTCTGTGCCTCATGGAAATTCTGCTGGAAAGATGATATGGGGAGTATGGGGAGTAGGAGAGACCCTCAGGCCAGACAGAGAGAGAGAGAGAGACCCAGCCTCCCAGTTCAGATAAATAAAAGATGGATGGAAGCATTAGTGTTTGAACTGTGCCTGTCAAGGTACCAGATGTGCCAGTGAACCAGCTTGGATGCTGCAGACAAGTTCTCAGATGATTGTAACCCTGACCCACATTGCATGGATCAGAACTGCCCAGCTGAGCCTAGTCAACCCACAAAATCATGAGATAATAAGATGGTTATTATTTAAAGCCAATACACTTTGCAGTTTTTTTTTTTAAAAAAACACAGTTATAGATAATCACTATAATAGATGGATACTGGTTCCAAATAGGAAAAGGAGTACGTCAAGGCTGTATATTGTTATTTAACTTATATGCAGAGTACATCATGAGAAACGCTGGACTGGAAGAAGCACAAGTTAGAATTAAGATTGCTGAGAGAAATATCAATAACCTCAGATATGCAGATGACACCACCCTTATGGCAGAAAGTGAAGAGGAAGTAAAAAGCCTCTTGATGAAAGTGAAAGAGGAGAGTGAAAAGGTTGGCTTAAAGCTCAACATTCAGAAAACTAAGATCATAGCATCCGGTCCCATCACTTCATGGGAAGTAGATGGGGAAACAGTGGATACAGTTTAAGATTTTATCTTTTGGGCTCCCAAATCACTCCAGATGGTGATTGCAGCCATGAAATTAAAAGACACTTACTCCTTGGAAGGAAAGCTATGACCAACCTAGACAGCGTATTAAAAAGCAAAGATATTATTTGTCTACAAAGGTTTGTCTAGTCAAGGCTATGGTTTTTCCAGTAGTCATGCATGGATGAGCACTGAAGAATTGATGCTTTTGAACTGTGGTGTTGGAGAAGACTCTTGAGAGTCCCTTGGACTGCAAGGAGATCCAACCAGTCCATTCTGAAGGAGATCAGTCCTGGGTGTTCATTGGAAGGACTGATGATAAAGCTGAAACTCCAATACTTTGGCCACCTCATGCGAAGAGTTGACTCATTGGAAAAGACCCTGACGTTGGGAGGGATTGGGGGCAGGAGGAGAAGGGGACGACAAGAGGATGAGATAGCTAGATGGCATCACTGACTTGATGGACATGAGTTTGAGTAAACTCCGGGAGTTGGTGATGGACAGGGAGGCCTGGTGTGCTGCAATTCATGGGGTTGCAAAGAGTGGGACACGATGGAGCGACTGAACTGAACTGAACTGTAGAGGCGTGGGCAGAAAAGTATCCAGGTGACTCAGTCTTCATTTTACATTGTTTTCCTAGATACGAGTTGAGTGTAGTGTTTCAAATTTGTTCTCAGAAGGCAATGGCAACCCACCTCAGTACTCTTGCCTGGAAAATCCCATGGATGGAGGAGCCTGGTAGGCTGCAGTCCACGGGGTCGCGAAGAGTTGGACACGACTGAGCGACTTCCCTTTCACTTTTCACTTTCATGCATTGGAGAAGGAAATGGCAACCCACTCCAGTATTCTTGCCTGGAGAATCCCAGGGACGGGAGCCTGGTGGGCTGCCGTCTATGTGGTCACACAGAGTCGGACACGACTGAAGTGACTTAGCAGCAGCAGCCCTGTGACAATTTTATGTTGACTGAATTTACAAGAGCCTAAAAGGGCAAAAATATTATAAAAATAGCTTATCAACATGCTGCAGAAAAATACGTTTTTAGCCATTCATATTTTGTTTCAGAACTTTTTTCCTTTGGAGAAAATTACCAAAAAAATCTAAAAATAGATTCAGCTCAAGCTTTGTTTTTCAGTTTTTAAAATAAAATACAGATCAACAGACAACATGCTTATTTTTGCTTAACAAGGAAAAAATATTACTGTCTCATTCTCATAGGCTTATTTCCAAGTCAGGTCCTGAAAGATCATTTTTCCTCCCCCTTCAGATTGATGATTCTTATTTAAAAAGTGACCACAATAAGAAATGAAACTGCTTCATAGGTGGCTTTTCACAGAGACAGGTTGGAGAAGGAGGGGCAGAGAATGAAGTGTCCCAAGTAGGGAATGTGGAGAAGGGCTAGGAGAAGAAATAAGTAAAAGCAGAAGAGGTTTTAGGCTTTGCTTCATTGTTTTTTTAATTTTTTAAAATATAAATTATTTATTTTAATTGGAGGCTAATTACTTTATTACAATATTTATTGTATTGCTTCATTGATTTTTGTAATTGCTATTGATGTGAGAGGAATGACTGAAGTAATGAGAAGGAATGATAACCAAGATCAGCCTTCTGGGAAATTCTGGACAGTGAATGCATGATATCAAACGCTAATGCTTTACCAATAATGGAGATAATAAATTTTTTCCCTCAAGTTATGCAAGCCAACCTGTGTTTCCTTTGAATGTGACTCCATGAAGAGATTGAGTCATATCTTTGGGATTTACTAGGCTTACACCCAAAAGGTCATTATCAAGTCAATTAAATAATGACATGGGAGACTATTTTAGGTACTGTAAGGGAGAGAAGAGAATAAAGTTGACAAGTTCTCAAGATATTGGTAATCAAGTAGGAAAGTTAGGAAATAATGTTAACAGAATAACACAGCAGAATGTAGTACTTAAATTAGGGCTGGGGGGTAGAACGCAGCTATGCCTGAAAGTGGAGGGTTTATGACCTCTCTGACAATCAGTCTGCATGAAAGACTGTGCACTGATTTGCACTTTTTAGGAAAAGAATAAAGACATTTTTGTTTATTTTCTTGTTAGTTTGCTTGGAAGGGCGCTTGATGGAGCAGAAAGGGTAGAGGTCAGTGGAACGGGCAGGATAATTTTCTTCTCTCTCTTGGCTACTGGACAGGTTTTGAATCCCTGCTCAGTAAATTATTAATACTAGTCAAGACGAAGAAGCTGGTTTCACTAAGACCTTTCTAAAATACTTAGCTTAAGTGGCATCACTTAGTGGTCTAAGTGGCCGAGTATGGCACAGAGATGAGGAGGGTGCCTTCACAATGTCTGAAAAAGTGGGCAGTCAGTAAATATCCAGTGAACCTACAAAACGCTGAAACACTGGGACTGCTGGCTTTGGGCGCAGCAGGAGCTCACGTCTTTGGCATGGACATTAACACTGTCCATGGCACCATTAACACTGGTGGCAAGGGGCAGTTCTTAAGTTACTTATAGGAAAAGGACGAGTGGGCTCTGAAAAAGAATAAGGCAAATCACATCACAGAGGGCACCATTAACACTGGTGGCAAGGGGCAGTTCTTAAGTTACTTATAGGAAAAGGACGAGTGGGCTCTGAAAAAGAATAAGGCAAATCACATCACAGAGGGCACCATTAACACTGGTGGCAAGGGGCAGTTCTTAAGTTACTTATAGGAAAAGGACGAGTGGGCTCTGAAAAAGAATAAGGCAAATCACATCACAGAGGGACTAGAGGCACCAGCTTGTTTACAGTATGTATGAGATACTCAGGAATTCAAAGTACCCCTGGTGATGGGTAGGGAGGAGTACAGTGGAGGGGAGTTGATTTGCATGTACCAGCAGCTTCAGGCAAAGGCAAGAAATTTATTGCATGGATAGTAAAAGGACTTTATTTGTATCTACTTTTTGATGGAGCCTAAAGAATAGCAAGAAGAGATAACAAAGCCTTCCTCAGCGATCAATGCAAAGAAATAGAGGAAAACAACAGAATGGGAAAGACTAGAGATCTCTCCAAGAAAATTAGAAATACCAAGGGAACATTTCATGCAAAGATGGGCACGATAAAGGACAGAAATGGTATGGACCTAACAGAAGCAGAAGATATTAAGAAGAGGCGGCAAGAATACATAGAAGAACTATACAAAAAAGATCTTCACGACCAAGATAATCACGATGGTGTGATCATTCATCTAGAGCCAGACATCCTGGAATGTGAAGTCAAGTGGGCCTTAGAAAGCATCACTATGCACAAAGCTAGTGGAGGTGATGGAATTCCAGTAGAGCTATTTCAAATCCTGAAAGATGATGCTGTGAAAGTGCTGCACCCAATATGCCAGCACATTTGGAAAACTCAGCAGTGGCCACAGGACTGGAAAAGGTCAGTTTTCATTCCCATCCCAAAGAAAGGCAGTGCCAAAGAATGCTCAACCTACAGCACAATTGCACTCATCTCACACGCTAGTAAAGTCATGCTCAAAATTCTCCAAGCCAGGCTTCAGCAATACGTGGACTGTGAACTTCCAGATGTTCAAGCTGGTTTTAGAAAAGGCAGGGGAACCAGAGATCAGATTGCCAACATCCACTGGGTCACTGAAAATGCAAGAGAGTTCCAGCTGCTGCTGCTGCTCCTACGTCGCTTCAGTCATGTCCGACTCTATGCGACTCCATAGACGGCAGCAGAAACATCTATTTCTGCTTTATTGACTATACCAAAGCCTTTGACTGTGGATCACAATAACTGTGGAAAATTCTGAAAGAGATGGGAATACCAGACCACCTGACCTGCCTCTTGAGAAACCTGTATGCAGGTCAGGAAGCAACAGTTGGAACTGGACATGGAACAGACTGGTTTCAAACAGTAAAAGGAGTACATCAAGGCTGTATATTGTCACCCTGCTTATTTAACTTCTATGCAGAGTCCATCATGAGAAACGCTGGGCTGGAAGAAGCACAAGCTGGAATCAAGATTGCTGGGAGAAATATCAATAACCTCAGATATGCAGATGACACCACTCTTATGGCAGAAAGTGAAGAGGAACTAAAAAGCCTCTTGAAAGTGAAAGAGGAGAGTGAAAAAGTTGGTTTAAAGCTCAACATTCAGAAAACGAAGATCATGGCATCCGGTCCCATCACTTCATGGGAAATAGATGGGGAAACAGTGGAAACAGTGTCAGACTTGATCTTTTTGGGCTCCATAATCACTGCAGATGGTGATTGCAGCCATGCAATTAAAAGATGCTTAATCCTTGGAAGAAAAGTTATGACCAACCTAGATAACATATTCAAAAGCAGAGACATTACTTTGCCAACAAAGGTCCGTCTAGTCAAGGCTATGATTTTTCCTGTGGTCATGTATGGATGTGAGAGTTGGACTGTGAAGAAGGCTGAGCACCAAAGAATTGATGCTTTTGAACTGTGGTGTTGGAGAAGACTCTTGAGAGTCCCTTGGACTGCAAGGAGATCCAACCAGTCCATTCTAAACGAGATAGGCCCTGGGTGTTCTTTGGAAGGACTGATGCTAAAGCTGAAACTCCAGTACTTTGGCCACCTCATGAGAAGAGCTGACTCCTTGGAAAAGACCCTGATGCTGGGAGGGATTGGGGGCAGAAGGAAAAGAGGACGACCGAGGATGAGATGGCTGGATGGCATCACGGACTCAATGGACGTGAGTCTGAATGAACTCTGGGAGTTGGTGATGGACAGGGAGGCCTGGCGTGCTGCAATTCATGAGGGTCTCAAAGAGTCAGACATAACTGAGTGACTGAACTGAACTGAACTAAGGATGTTTGGGTTATAGAAGGTACAGTGTTGCAAGGCTAAATCTAAAGGTTTTCTGTGCTGTGGAAGAAAAGACTGATCCAGATATGCCTGGTTGTATACAGTATGGTTATTTTTCACAATGTTGTACAGGTTAGAATGTGGGAAATGCCAAAAGGAATAGGCCAGTTTTCGTGTCCTTGACTTCCAGATTCAATATGTGACCTCTTTGAACAGTGAGAGCCACGTGTTTGGAAAAATGCTCGCTCTGGGATAGGATGGGAAGGATTGTCTTCCTTGTGCTGAGCAGCATCCCAGGGATACCAGAAGCTGTTTCACAGTCCAGCCTTGAACACTTCTCAGAGCACCCACTGAAAATCCCAGGCCAATTTAGTTTGAAACAGAGCACAGAAAATTTCTTGTTCAATGCAGTGCACATTTAAGAGGGTTTCTTTGGGCAAAAGTAGTTATGGGGTGAATTCTGTTCTTAAAGACATCCTTTTCTTCCTAGGTCATGTGGCAGTGACTCCATTTGGCAGCTGTTCCTCTGGAACAAACCTTCAAGTGATAGAAAAGTCCAATCACCTTCCTAGGGAAGTCAGACACACACATATCCTTAGGGCATCGACTAGGGAGCAACTGCACTCTTGAAAGTGAGAAATCTCTAAACTTCTTGTGCAAATGTAAACTTATTTGTATTTATTAGAAGTTATATAATAAAGTATTAAAATACAATAAATCCATGTGATAATATGAATAATACTGCAAGCGCTTTGAAATGTGAATATAGGGATGAGAACCTTGTTTGGCTTGCTTCTCTTTTCACGAATCTGTCAGTTTCCTTTGCCATTTCACATTTTTCACTTCATTTTCCTCTTCATGTCTTCCCTGGAGCCACTGGAGTCACGTGACATGGGGTTCTCTGTCTCAAAGAGTCACAGACCTAAAAAGTCACCTCAAAAGCCCTCTGTGTCAGGACACCCAGTTTATAACTTCAGCCTGTCCTGTTCTTTCAGAGATCCCCATTTTTCCTGCTACCTTTGTTTCTGCACTGTCATACTTTTTTGAAATAGCTTTCAAGTTGCCTTTCTTTTTCCATTTTGGCTGTCAAAGTTCCCAGCATGACAAAGACAACTTCACTTTCAGAATCCTCAGTATTAGGTGTGGTTACTCATAGTTGCAACCTAGATGGCAGATAGTCCTTTCTTGACTCTTATGCTCTGCAAATGTTTAAATGGCTGTCTTGAAAAAGGATTAGCTGGAAAAAGACTGGGATATACCTTAATGTCTCACATCTGTGCCTTTGTATACATATATTTTATCCTAGGTTACACTTTCTTTTCCTGTTACATCCTCCTGGCTGGGAGTGAAAGAATGATATCATGGATTAAAATGTCATTTCTGGCAGTTCATTTCTGACTGATATTAAGTACGCCCAAAAGATGGGATCTTAAAAGACTGTTAGAGTAAAACACACAGTACTTACGTTGCCAGTAATATAACAATCGGTCTGCAGTAATCAACTATCAGTACTTCAGTGGATTATGCTGATGAATTTCCTGGAAGGAGACTTCCTGAATCTTAATGATAATTTAAAATATCATATACAATCAGGTTTATTTTAATGAGGGCCCTAGTATCTCACTACTAGGAAGAGAGACCTTAAGCCTACATCTAGCAAAGGAGGTAGGCACCAGGGTGAAGGCAGTGTAGTGAAGTGATTAGGCACGGACTCTGTGGTTCTAATGCCCCAGATAAACAGCTCAGTTCTGGAACATACTGCCTATGGGCCCATGGAAATGCTATCTAACCTCTCAAAGCCTTGGTTTCCTCATCTGTAAAAACAGAGTACGTTTGTTATGAAGTTTATGTGAAATGACGCAGCCTAAGATCTAAGCACAGTGCGTGATAGAGAGCCTACTTTCAACAAACGGCAGTGAAGTAGGCATTTGTCCTTATTTTGAGCTGTTCATTTAATTCACTGTATTGTATTTGGACATTCCTTATATCCTAGGTCTAATTGGGATGCAGAGCCAGTGCCTGAGTATAGAACCTGCCAGAGAACGGCAGAACCTTTCTTTCCCAGTGTCCCTTATGGCTAGGGTGGCTGCGTGACCCAGGCTCAGGCAGGCAGATCCTGACTCTGAGTCAGGAGTTAGTCACAAAGGGGCAGAATGGGGGAAATGTGCCTTGATGGTAGAGACTGGCAGCTGTAATAGCTCCTGCAGTAAAGGTGGGTAGCAAGGCTAAGCAATGCTGCGGAGATTCCAAAGTTAAGTGTCTGGTAGAAGCACCAGCCCATTCTCAGTCTGGCTCTCCAGTCTTCCCACTGCTTAGTTTTAGGAACTCTAATTAGGGAAGTGATTATTGTGTCACTGTTAAAGCTACACAGGGTAAGTAAATGCATCTGGAGATGTATTTTGAAAAGACTGTTGTTTTATCTTAATCCACAAACACCATATGGCCAGGAAGTGTGTCTGCCCTGTTCACCCTGTATTCTTAATGCTTAGAAAATTATCCAGCTAGATAGTAGTTAATGCTTAATAAACATTGACTGAATAAATAGTGAGTTATGAATACAGAAAGAACAATTACAATGACATGTTACACTCTCTTCCCCAAAAGGGAAAGAAACTATTGTACATGTAAGGCAATCATAAGCTGGTATCCCTGCTCCAGGAGAAAATAAAGGTGGGAGAATATACTGCTGGACACGTCTTCATTCACAAGTATAGGCATTTTCTAGAGTGGAAGGGGAGAAGATCCCAGATAGGAATTTCTATATTTAAAATGTTGGTAAATGTTGAATTAGGAAAATCAAAATACTCTTCTCATGTGTGTGCAGATGCTCACTTGATAAGTCATGTCTGACTCTTTGCAACCCCACGGACGGTGGCCCACCAGGTTTCTCTGTCCACGGAATTTTCCAGGCGAGAATACTAGAGTGGGTTGCCATTTCCTCCTCCAGGGGATCTTTCTGACCCAGGGATCAAACCCAATCTCCTACACTGGCAGGCAGATTCTTTACCACTGAAGCCCCACTCTTCTCATGACAACTGGCTAATTATATATATATATATATATATATATATATATGAAAAATATTTAAAGCATTAAAAGACGATCAAGATAGTGAGGAATTATTGGAAGAAAAGGGGACTTGTAGGGATGAGCACAGCACCTGGAGCTATTTTCACCCTGATGACATATGTTGATCCACCAGAGGCAGCTTAGAATCTAAATTATTCTGGTGGCCTCTCAGTGCTAAGGACAAAAAAAGAATCCTAAAGGCCCAAAGGTGGGCACTATGTACTTCACACTTTGGCTTTGGAGTGGGACCT
The DNA here is from genome assembly GCF_042477335.2 of Ovis canadensis. NCBI lineage: Eukaryota > Metazoa > Chordata > Mammalia > Artiodactyla > Bovidae > Ovis > Ovis canadensis. The sequence continues at coordinate 157,765,842 of NC_091247.1, read as the reverse complement.
ACAGAGCAGAGCCCTAGGAGTCAGGTAAGTTCGAAGTCATTTCTCACAGTGACCAAATCCCAGCTTTACATCTCCGAGTGTCCACAGAAACTCAAGCTCTGAAACTGGATGAAAGTTGCATTGGATTGCTAGGATTCCCAGATGCCTGGCCAAAGCAAATAAATCTTCTACAGAAGAAAAACAACTTCACTTTATGCCTCAAATTGTTTCTACAAATACTTTTTCAAATATATGGGAAGGAAGATTGGTAGAAAAGATACTACAAGCAAAAGTAACAAAATAAAAATGAATACTGGGGGACTTCAGATACTGGGATTATCAGACATAGATTATAAAACAATGCTTGGCATATTCAAGACGATAAAAGGTGGGGCATAAAATTGGGGGGGGGACAGAAATATACATTTCAATTAAAATAGAAATTCTAGAATTAAAAAAAAATACCATAATAAAAATTTAAAACTTAGTGGACAGGTTTAGGAAAAACAAAACAAAACAAAACACCAAACAGCTGACAACAGGTTGGTAGAAATTACCTAAAGAGAAGCATGAAGTGATAGAAAAAAGAACAGGAAGACGCACAGGATATATAAGAAAGTTTAATATATTTTTAACTGGAAGAGAGAAGATAGAAACATGGCAGAAGGGATTTAGAGATTATGACTTAGACTTGTCCAGAACTGATCGAAGATGTTAACTGACAATAGGAAATTGAATGAATCCCAGGCAGGATAAATAAAAAGAAACCCAAATCTACAGCATGAAATCACAAAGCTAAAGAGCAGTTAGAAAAAGATTTCCTTCAAAGGAGAAGCAAATAGACTAACAGCTGAGGTCTTCACAGCAAACATGGAAGCTGGAAGAAAGCAGAGCAACTTTAGTATGCTGGAGGAAAAGAATGACTAACTTAGAACTTATTTATTTTTTTGGCTGCACCAATGTGGCTCGTGAGATCTTAGTTCCCTGACCCGGGATCAAACCCGGGCCTTTGACAGTGAAAGCACGGAGTCCTAACCACTGGACCAACAAGGAATCCCTCAGAACTTTCATCTCTTGAAAACATCCCACAGAAAGAAGGTGGAATAAACATATTTGGACAAATGGAAATTCAGAGATCATGCCACAGACCCATCTAAACTAAAGGACATTTTCAGGGATGTTTGGGAGGCAGAAGGAAAATGATCCCAGAAGGAAGGTCAGAGAAGCAGGAAAGAGTGATGACATGTTAGTTGCTCAGTCATGTCCGAATCTTTGAGACCCCATGGCCTGGGGCTTGCTAGGCTCTTCTGTCCATGCGATTCTCCTGGCAAGAATAATGGAGTAGGTTGCCATTTCCTTCTCCAAAGGAAAGTAGTATGTGAGTAATACTAAGTGAGACTGGCCATGTAAAAAAAAGCAGTGTCTTGTGTATTTGCATATAAATGGAGGGAATGAATTAAAGAGTTTTAAGGTCTAGGCATTGTTGACAGGAAGGGAAATGGACATGAAACTTTGACATCAGACTTTGGTAGTTCAAGGAGGCATGCTGCAGCTTCTATGAAAATTACTGAAAACAGTAAAAGAGTGTATGTGTGCTTAGTCGCTCAGTCGTGTCTGCCTCTTTGCGACCCCATGGACTGCAGCCGGCCAGGCTCCTCTGTCCATGCGGGTTCTCCAGGTAAGAATACTGGAGTGGGTTGCCACGCCCTCCTCCAGGGGAATCTTCCCAACCCAGGGACTGAACCCAGGTCTCCTGCGTTGCAGGCAGATTCTTTATCATCTGAGCTACCAGGGAAGTCCAGTAAAAGAATATACAACTGTAAAAGTATATTTGGAGGGAATCATAGATGGAAAAACTTGAATCATAAAACTAATCCATCCAAAAGATGACAGGAAAGGGGAGGAAAAAGAACATAGAACAACTGACAAAATAAAAAACTGCCTAATTTAAAATCCAATAACTGCATTTAACTTAAATGGACTAAGTGCCCCAGTCAAAAGAAAAGGATTTTCAGAACAATAGTCAAATATAGGCAGCATACAAGAAATGTATTTTAAATATGAGGACATTAAAGAGCTGAAAGTAACAGAAAAAATGATCTGCCATGTAGGAATTGAGTACAAGAAAGGTAGTATAGCCACATTAATAAAAGATTACTAAAGAAAAGATGGTCACTTTAAAATTCAAGTTCAATTCACCAGAAAAATATGGTAGTTTCTATCTGTATGCATTCAGTAACATGTCTAAAATGAACACAATTGTATCAGGAAAAAAAATTCTCACTGCAATTGTGAATTTGTCTAACACATATTCTTTATGTGTAACAAGCAGACAAAATTAGTGAAATATAGAAAATGCTAAAACACCATTAGTAAACAACCTCTTGGACATAGATCACTGACCTCAACTGTGAACACTTTAAGAACACATGTGTTCAGTTGCGTCTGACTCCTGGCAACCCCATGGACTGTAGCCTGCCAGGCTCCTCTGTCCTTGGGATTTTCTAAGCGAGAATACTAGAGTGGGTTGCCATTTCCTCCTCCAGTAAGACCACAGAGTGTGTTGACAAAACTGATTATATACTTGGCTCTGAATACAAGGCAATTATGCTGAGAAAAAAAATCAGTAATTGGGAAACCAAAATATCCTTATTACTATTAAAAAGGGCTTCTCTGATAGCTCAGATAGTAAAGGATCCACCTGCAATGTGGAAGACCTGGGTTCTATCCCTGGGTTGGGAAGATCCCCTGGAGGAAGGCATGGCAACCAACTCTAGTATTCTTGCCTGGAGAATCCCCATGGACAGAGGAGCCTGGCAGGCTAGTCCACAGGGCTGCAAAGAGTGGGACATGACTGAGCGACTAAGCACACACACACTGTTAAAATAATCCAGTAATGCTAGAACTTCCCTCAAAGATAACTCCAGGTCTAGTTAACTTAACCAATTAAAAAACAAATGCAGAAATAAACCAATGTACAGAAATACTATCATCCAGATGACCGGCTAGAAATCTTTAAGAGTGAGGAAGCCAGGGAGAGGAGCCTGGAGGATTCCTAGACTTCTCTTTCAGCAGCTGGTAAAACAGTAAAGTTGAGACTCCAGCCACCAGTGCCTACTCCAAGTTTATTCCTTTAAAAGACAGCATCAGATACATTTCTTTATCTAACTGATGATTATTGAACCTCTCGGGATATATGTTGGGAGAGGAGGGAGCAAAGAGGAAAATTGCTGATTTGGACTTTATTCTATCAGAGAAACCCTTATGAGATTGAAGTGAAAGAACCCTTGTTTTTGAGGGCAGATCCTGACATGGAGGTGGTGTGGGTGGGATCCTGAGAAGGCAGGCAGGAGGGCCATTTGTTGGAGTCTCCCAGTCATGAATGATCTCGGGTATAGTCTTCAGAAGTTCTGTCCAAACAAGGCTAAACACAGGCATTGTAATGAATGTGCCCACATGAGTATTTGTGTCTTGAAAGTGGTAATCTGCAAAATGTTAATATATAAGAAGTACTAACATTTTCGTGACCCCATTTTGGCATTAGTAATTTTTTTCATATACTTTGAAAAAACGGAAGAACTAGGGCCTAATGGGTGGGGAGCATGGGACTCCGGGTATTTTACCTTACTTCATTGGGTTTCCAAAGGGCTTGGAAACCCCTGATTGTACTACACGATGAGAATTCTTCCTGTTTTACTCTTTTGGTGATGACTTTGTCATCTACCAGCTACCGAGAGAGAAGTCTGAGAATCCTCCAGGCTCCTCTATTTGATGCCCCGGCTTCCCCATGGTCTCTGGTGTGCAAACTGCTTTTTTGTCCTGGAGAAGACTCCTTTTCCACTTTTGCCTGCGATCTTCCCACCCCAGACCCTACAGGCCCAGATTCACACCTACTGGGCTCAGAACCCAACCCCATCAGGGATCCCTGGCCAACCAGTCTGCAATTCCATCAGCCCACGAAGAAGGAAGCATTATGCATTTTTCCCACTGCTACCCCCTTACCCTTCCCCATCTTGTGCCTCTGACACTTTCCCTCAGGTTGGCATCCCTGAATAGATAGCTGCAGGACCAGAAATGGAGGGCATAAGAGGCATCCATGAGCTAAGGAGAGATCAGAGGATGGGAGGAAGTGGGTGGGAAGAAATCTTTTCTTTCTATGCCTTAGTAAGGTCTTAGCACAGTACCAGCTAGCTAAGCACCTCAGGAATGATCATGAGCTCATTATTTGGCCTCACAAAAATAGGAGTCCACTGGAATCTACTTTTGGAATTACCAGCGAAACAGAATAAAAATTGCATCTCTGTAAGTTCTGATCCTCAGCTTTACAGGAACACACACTTTGATAAAGGCCAAAAATCAATGAAACAACAAAAAATGTAGTTTAACAAAGTGAGCCTCTCTCATCAGGACCAAGTGAGAGGATGCTGGTGGAGGCAGTTAGCAACCTCAGGTGTCTGACAGGTGTAATGAACACCTGACTTACCGTGAGTTACTATGACTACTGAAGAAAGGTCTGAACACACACAACCTTCCATTAGGCCAGAAAGGGACTCTACGACAGAAATATTTTTTTTTATTTTAATGGTGGCAGCAGTGTCCTTGGCTTTAACAGACAAAAAAAAAAAAAAAAACCCTGATTTTTTTAGGTACCCTTCTAGACAGCAGTGGCTATTTGACAAAGTACTGAGTAATGAGATGAAAGATGAAATCTATGGTAGGGCTTTTAAGAAAAATATGGATTTCTTGATTTAAAAAAGGAATAAACTTAAATGACATGGGCTTCCCAGGTGGCATTAATGGTAAAGAATCCACTTGCCAAAGCACAAGACACAAGAGATGCAGGTTCAATCACTGGGTTCAGAAGATCCCCTGGAGGAAGAAATGGCAACCCACTCCAGTATTCTTGCCTGGAAAATTCCACAGCCAGAGGACCCTGTCAGGGTATACAGTCCACGGGGTCGAAAAAAGTCGGACGTTACTGAGCACATAAACGACATACACCCTCGTGCTTCATCCATCCTTAGGCTTTTCCCTTTTTGCTTGACTGGAAGGCGGTTTCAGTGCCTGCAGATTCAGCAGCCATCTTGTGACCACAGGAAAAGTCTACTTGCTGAGAGTGGTGGAGACAAACAGGAGAAAGCAGAGTCCTGACAATCTGGAAGCCGGTATTGGCTCTGGGCTGCTACTAGTCACTGAAGCAGGTTCCTTCTGTCTGACACACAGCAAGCTGGAATGCTGAGATCCCGAGGTCTGCCCCCCAAAGAGGGTTTATTCACAAAGCAGCCGAGCGAGGAAACAGGAGGAAGTCTCAGATCCACCTTCCCAAGGCGAGGGGCTCAGGGATTTTATGGGATGAGAAATAAAGCAGCAGAGCTGCTGGAAGCGTGGAGACCATGAGGAAAGGTGATTGAAGAAAGGTGCAGTAATCATGGCTCTAACAGGCACAACTAAGCCTCTGCACATTCAACTGGAGACACTTCAGTGTGGTAGGCCCTCTGAGGTCAAAGGGTCACTGAGCAGACACTCAAACAGGTCCAGTTGCAGAGTTGTGATCCTAGCCAGTCTTAACCAGCTCAACTTGAACTAGGCACAGAGGATTCCAAGTTATTGGAGAATAGCTTAGGCAAACATTTAGGCTATGTGCTGTTTGAAGGACATACTAGTCTTTTTAGGAACAATGAAAAGGACTATACACAGGTCAAACAAACTTGGCTAAAGATTACCTACAATTTCACTACCTCCAGACTCCTTATTAGGGCTTCCCTGGTGACTCAGACGGTCAAGCGTCTGCCTGCAATGCAGAGACTCGGGTTCGATCCCTGGGTCAGGAAGATCCCCTGGAGAAGGAAATGGCAACCTACTCCAGTACTCTTGCCTGGAAAATTTCATGGATAGAGGGGCCTGGAAGGCTACAGTCCATTGGGTTGCAAAGAGTTGGACACAACTGAATGAATTCACTTCATACTCCTTATTATAAGGGCAAGAATCATCATTTTATTTAACTAATTCATAATTACAAATGTTAATGCTACTCATAGCTGAATGCAATGATAGCTAATTTATCTACCCCTATAAATTACAAAATCAAGTATATGTAAAATAAAAAGTCTATGTTGAGTTGCAAGTACCTGGTCTGGTGGTTGAAAGACTTACCACCTAATTAAGTGATCTGCTTATACTCACACTCATAGCTCACAGCACATGAGGTTCAAATTTGTGTTACAGCAAAGTGATAAATTTCTACATGGAGTTGATCTTTGTGGTCTCTTCCAAATGTTAAATCTTCTAACTTTCAACTGTTAAATCTTCTAAAGCAGAGTGTCTGGATTTTACTTGAGTAGAGGTATTATATCCTACAACTCAGAAAATAGGAGGAATTTTAACTTCATGATCAGAATTTCCCTAAACGGCTTATAACTTTCCAATGACTACAACATTAAGCTCTCGAATATACGTATTCTACCAAATAACTAATCTAATTCAGGACACATGACATCCATTTACAGATTCAGTTGACTAGCTCATTCATACATTCATAAGGAAGACATTGTGCAAAGTATCATTTGAAAGGGATGCTGGCTAAGGGCTGCTTGAGCATCTTTTTGAAACCTGGGAATCTCCACAAAGCTCTTAGCCTGTATAGTGGCTCTGGCACCCACAGAAACTGAAATCTTGATATTATAGCTTTCTGGGTATAATATAAGGATTTCAGTGTTTCTCAAAACTTTTTCTGTAATACAGCTGACCTGAGAAATACTTTTAAACAGAAGGGTGCCGTTGAGAAATGAATTCTCGACTTTGTTGCTGCTGTTGTTCAGTCGGTAAGTTGTGTCTGACCTTTGCAACCCCATGGCTTGCAGAAACCAGGCTTCCCTGTCCTTTACTATCTCGCGGAGTTTGCTCGAATTCATGTCCTCTGAGTCAGTGACACTATCTAAGTATCTGATTCTCTCCTGCCCCCTTCTCCTTTTGCCTTCAATCTTTCCCAACATCAAGGTCTTTTCCAATGAGTCTGCTCTTTGCACGACAGGGCCAAAGAATTGGAGCTTCAGAATCAGTCCTTCCAATGAGTATTCAGGGTGGGTTTCCTTTAGGACTGACTGGTTTGATCTCCTTGCAGCCCAAGGGACTCTCAAGAGTCTTCTCCAGCACCAGAGTTTAACAGTGTATTAAAAAGTAGAGACCTCACTTTGCTGACAAAGGTCCATATAGTCAAAGCTATAGTTCCTTCCAGTAGTCATCTCTTCGACTACCCTTCTTTAAATTCATAGTAAATGTTAGCTTATTAAAGATGTCTCTTAGTAAAAACCTGTTAACATATATTTTTTAGCTCAGCATAACTCACAGAGCCCTTTTCTTGTAAAGTGATGAACAGCCATTGACCACTTAGAATACTCCTGCAATACAGAAAGTTTTCAGAATTCAAATATTCTTCCTCAAATTTTTTCTAGCCTTAAGTTGTTTTGCTCACTGTTAGGAAAACTCATTAAAAACAACATTAGAGCACCACTAACCTGCTTTGCAAATTCAGTTCATTAAGTAAACTTCATTTTCTCTTCACTAACTGAAATTGTTCACAGAGAATCTCTAAGACTCCTCTGTTGCAAAAATCCTATGATTCCTTTCTCTTCTGGATAGTGAAGTTTTGTGTAGTTAACGGTATCTCTCTGGGGGCTACTTCCAATTGGTTGAACACCACTGTTATCTCTCTCTATCCCAACGTGGGAATGCACTGCTGTAATAAATCACCCCTCCCTCTCTGCACAAGTATTTGACTCTCCTAATTTCCAGAGTTTGTGAAAGCTATAATCAACCCATATGGACTCTATTAACATGGTTTGTAGGACTTTGGAAAAGGTTTGGGGAGATGGGGAAGGTCTAAGGATTGAGATAAGCTTACTCTCAACATCTACTGCAAACACTTTCAAGCAGAAAAGGATGCAGACTCCTCCACAAATAACGCAAATAATACAGTCAGCCAATAGAGTTATAAACAAGGCAGAACAGTTATTGACATTTTTCTTTTGAATTCTTTTTTTTGAAATTGCAAGAGTTTCTTAGAGTGGCAGGGTATACAGTCAAGACTTAAATTTGGTGGGTTGGTTTTTCACTTTGTCAACTACAAATTGACACTTGCCACAGCCACTTGTCATCTACCTCTACAAGGATTAAGTCATATGCTGCTGCAGCTGCTGACCTTCCACACCCACTGAGAGGAGTTCAGGGTGGAGAACAGAAATGAGGCACTCTGTGTCTGGGGGCTGGTGGTGGGGAAACTGGCAGGACAGGTCTTCAGATAGTTACATACTTTCAGGAACAGATTTTGTGAGCCTGATTCTTGTATTGCTTCATATCTAGAAAAACATTAAAATCCTACGTGGTGATGACTATTCCTTGTGACTAGCAAAAGTTTCATGAGACTAGTAGAAACCTTTGGAGAAATATGTGCTTGATTGTATGTATTGTCCCTTCACCAAAATCACATATATACTGACCTTCCCCCTGTGTCTCTTTGGAGCAGTGTCTCAGAGCTATCTGAGGTGCTATTTCTTGGGCTGCAGTCCTCATTTTGCTCCAGATAAAGCTTGTAACTCTCATATGTGCATATTTTTAAGTCGATAAATTATTTTACTAATTTGACAAACGTTTACTGAGCACCCACCTTTTGCAAAACACCATGTCAAAAATTCTGATGATGTGACAGATTGCATTTCCAAGCCAACCACAAAATTAACTCCCATCCCTCATAACTTCTAAGATGCAGCTTTAGCACTCTTAATGGGTAAGGCGGTCTATATTCCCTCTTCCTTGCAATCGGATGGACTGTGTGACTCTTGTGATCAGAAGATGGTGGAAACGATACAAATTTCTGAGGCTAGGGCATAACGGGAGAAACAGCTTCCACCTTACCCACTGGAATTTTCTCCTAAAGCTTTAGGCGCCATGTAAGCAGCTTTACTGCCCTGAGGCTGCCATGCTGGGAGGAAGTTCAAACTAGCTCCTGTGGAGCGAAAACAAGGAAAAGGCCTGAGATGATGCGAGGTCTAATAGACACAAGCTGCCCTCAGCTGCTCCAGTCCCCACTCCCGCTGCAGTTGCATGCTAGACTCTAAGCCAGAGCTGCCGCACCAAGCGCTCCCCAAATTCCTGACTCATAGAGACCATGAAGTGGAATGAAATGATTATTGTCTTAAGCCATTTGATATCCAGCTGGGAAGACCAAATACACATACAGAGAACAAAAGAGTGAATGACCGGAAGGGACAGACCTGAAAGGCTAGCAATTGGCTAACTGTGGGAACAGACAGACTTAGATTTTCAAACTGGTATGGAGAAGCCCCCTTCAAATCTTAGACCCGTCACATGTGGCTGAGTCCCAACAGGGCTTGTAGACTGAAGAGTTGTCAAGGAATGGGATAATTTTTACATCCAGCTTCTGATTTGCAGAAATTCCAAGTCTGAAGTATTGTGAATTCACATTAGCATTTTTATGAGAATAAAAATCATCATTTTCATGAATCATGTTATTTGATTATAAAATTCCAATAGATTTTCAATTGGTCCAACTTACAATTCTGCTGAATCATTTATTTTTTAAAAAAACGTAAATGTCTGGCTTAAATTATTAAATACATGTAAGCATATTTTTGGAGAAGGCAATGGCAACCCACTCCAGTACTCTTGCCTGGAAAATCCCATGGATGGAGGAGCCTGGTGGGCTGCAGTCTGTGAGGTTGCTGAGAGTCGGACAAGACTGAGCGACTTCACTTTCACTTTTCACTTTCATGCATTGGAGAAGGAAATGGCAACCCATTCCAGTATTCTTGCCTGGAGAAATTCAGGGACGGGGGAGCCTAATGGGCTGCCGTCTATGGGGTCGCACAGAGTCGGACATGACTGAAGTGACTTAGCAGCAGTAGCAGCAGGAAGCATATTTTGGGCAGAAAGCAATATAGTAAACTGACAGAAATATCATAGGACATAATCCATGACATGAAGTGGTTTAAAATTTCACTGGACCCTTTAAATAGAATCACACACAAACACGGATAAATAGTTAGCAACAGTAAGGAAGAAGTGTTAAGCACACAGGGTTAAGATACAAAGTAAATATGGAGTTTAATATTAATGCATTTATCTGTCTTAAACTCATGTTTGCCTCAGTCTACCCTTGCCTGTATGCTTTTTATGGTTTTGACCTAGACCTGATAACAAAAATCCAAGTTCAATTAGGTTAGGTCTCCCATTTTATATGCCCTGATATTTATCCTAAAGATGAGGAAAAAAAAAATACATTTTCTGTACCATAAACTTTGCCTAGAATGTCAAAATACCTAGAGTAGCAGTTCTCAAAATGTACTTCATAGAACATTGTTAAAATGTCTTACCAAAAAATGAATGAAATAAATTCTTCATGTCGTTACAACGCACATTAATATATTTTAAAGACTCTGAAAGTCCTGCAGTTAAGACATCTACAAAGTTGATTAATCATGGGTTTCCTAAATTTTTGAACATCGACATTTCCCTTCCTTCCCTGCCCACCTCTTTCTTCCTTTTTTTTTTTTTTGTGAGGAAGAGGGGTGTCATTTTTTCACATAACATTTATTAAAACATTTTGGGCACTGCTGCCTTAGGGGCAAAAAGTGATAAGGTGCGATGAGTTCTACCCTTTCTTTTGTCTTACCTATATGGCCTTGTGTAACTTAGCTAACCCTTCTGAGCTGTTCAACTGCAAGGGAGGAATAGGGATAAGAAATTCAACCTTACAGAGTTGTTGTGAGGTGATAGGTAAGTAACAACTTCTGTTTCCCTTTCCTTACAGAATTAAGCTTCCCCTTATAGGTTGGACCAGAACAGACCTTTCTGGCTTGCATTAGTGTTGATCCTTGTACCTAATACTGAACAGATCACAAATCATGCTCCTACATGGGGATTCTGGACCCAAAAGGAAATAAAACTTGGCCAAAATTTTGTCCTTGTTTGAGTCCTCTGGCTTAGACCCCTGACAATTCCAGACTGCCTGAGTTCAAATCCCATTTTCACCATTTATTAGCTGCATAGCCTAGTCAGTTCAGTTCAGTCGCTCAGTCATGTCCGACTCTTTGTGACCCCATGAATCACAGCACGCCAGGCCTCCCTGTCCATCACCATATCCCAGAGCTCACTCAGACTCACGTCCATTGAGTCTGTGATGCCATCCAGCCATCTCATCCTCGGTCGTCCCCTTCTCCTCCTGCCCCCAATCCCTCCCAGCATCAGAGTCTTTTCCAATGAGTCAACTCTTTGCCTGAGATGACCAAAGTACTGGAGCTTCAGCTTTAGCATCATTCCTTCCAAAGAAATCCCAGGGTTGATCTCCTTCAGAATGGACTGGTTGGATCTCCTTGCAGTCCAAGGGACTCTCAAGAGTCTTCTCCAACACCACAGTTCAAATGCATCAATTCTTTGGTGCTCAGCTTTCTTCACAGTCCAACTCTCACATCCATACATGACCACAGGAAAAACCATAGCCTTGACTAGATGGACCTTAGTCGGCAAAGTAATGTCTCTGCTTTTGAATATACTATCTAGGTTGGAGCTACTTAACTCTATGCCCCAGGTTCTCCCTCTGTAGAATGGGAACAAAAGTAGTAGCCACACCATAGGAATGTTATGAATATTAAACAATATTTTGAATAGAGCCTAGAATGTGATGTGATGTTAATCATTACAGACTTATAAATAAAGAGGTAGGTATAAAATTGAATAACTGGCTCTACTTTAGATCTAAAATAGCAAAATAGTTGAGGTAAAATTATTTTGGTGCTATAGTGTGCTTTCTTTTTGGAACTATGTCAATTTTCCACTTTGTTAGCTTGAACCTGACCTCAGGAATGACACTGCCACTATGATCTTTTTGAATCATCCATAATTTCTTTGTCCCACTCTTTCAGGCTCTCAAGATTTGGGAGGTCCCAAAAAATTGGATAAATTTTTCTATATTACCCTGACAGACTCTGTTAACCCTCATAGAACAAGCTGATATCTTTCTTATCCATAATGTTTGCATTTAATGAGAGGAAATTTGGCTGAGAATAGTTGTCACCATGGATATGCAAGCATAAGAAGCTGGTAGGGTGCAGAATGGGCACCATGAAAATTTCACAAGGTTGAAATCAGGGCAAAGCTCAGCATGTAGAATGAGCTGGAAGAATGATCTTAGCACAATGGTTATTAATATCTGCTAAAGAACCTGACCTTTGTTGCTGTAAACAAGACCAGATAATTACACATTCATTCTAAGAGAAACTTTGAGATGAAAATGGAGGCATTTGTCAAAAGGAACAGGAAAGTAATTTGCACTCAGCTGAAACACAGAATTTTAGTCTTAATATGACAGCTTTGCCCCTTGTCAGGAAAGATTTGTTACTTTAGGTAATGATTATAATTAGCCTTCTCATCCATGAAAGCTCTTATCCTCTCATTTTCTAGAAAAAAAAAATGTTGAAAAGGAATAAGCTATGTACAAATAGCCTTTGGGAGGGACATACTTTTCCCACTTTGAGGGGGTTGGGTTTGTTATTCACCTCAATAATTTATCCAAGATGAAGGGAACTTTGGGGTCCTAGAATCACAGGTAAATAAGGTGACCAACCTCCAGACTGGAGCCAGTTTTTTCCACCACTGACTCACAAGCAGGTGAACAAATAAACAAACATCAAAGGGAGCATCAAACATAGTTTGTTTATGGTTAGGCCTCTTCTGGGGTGACTGGTTGACCCAGTCTTCTCTTGAAGGTAAAATATTTTTCCAGGGAGACAGTTCATCAGACTTATCAAGGTTTAAAGGGAATCTTTTAGCCAAAACTTGATTTCCCCCCAATTCTTTTAGTTGTACACACAAAGGTATAGAGGCTGATATAAAAATGATGTGATGTAAATAAATAAAAACACAAAAAAGATGACTCATTTCCAAGTCAAATTTCATTTTCATTCTTTGGAGTTAATGTCCCGTCCCTTTACATCTGTCTTTCCATTCCGGTCTTTTCAGAATAAGTGAAAGTTAGCACTGACTCTACGACATAACTGACTTTCATCCAGGTAAAACAGTCAGCACCAGGTTAACTCTGCTAATACGGTTGACATTATCACAGAGGTATACCTGAGTGGCTTGTGCTATGGTGCATGTCGTTAAGGAGACAGACCATGCCCAAGCTCTTCCATCTGCTGTCTGCCAGGTATTAGATTTTGTGCTTCATGCGTGCTATGAAAGGGTCTAGGAATGAGATTCCTAGCTGTGATCAGTTAAAGAAGATAAATAGCATTCTCAGTTTTAAATGGTGTATCCAGGCCCTGAAATAGACGTGCCTCTACGTATACACATTAATGGGCAAATGATCCATATTGACAATAACCACCATTAGAGTAGAAGGTGAAAGTAAGTCCTTGGGCCTGCATTTTCCAGATGATTTAGAAAGTAAACTTGGAGCAGTTTCAGTAGGAAGGTAGCTTGCAGCTTTTAGGGCAGGTAGAAGTGGGCAGTAGGCAAGCATGTGGTGTAAGTGCATGCCTGTAGGCTCGGTCGTGTCTGACTCTTTGCGACCCCTTTGGACCACCGATAGCCTGTTCCACTGGACCACAGGTTTAGTGAAAAGATGGTCAGGGACAAGACAGGAAAGCTGGCTGAGGTCAGATTGGGAGGTCTTAACATTTCCAACAGAAGTATTTGGGGGTCTAATTTCAGATAATGTGCAGACACTGAAAGCTTATTAATACTGCAACATAAGGTTAGGATGGTTTGCCCTCGTATAAGAAATAAACAAGGTTTTTTCAATTATTCAGTCTGATCACAGATGAGAATTTGATTGTTTTCAGGTATGGACACTCAAGAAAAATTTGCCAGGCTTCTTTCCTGCCTGGCAGGTACAGGAAAGGAGCAATGGTGACGGAGGGGACAGCTTGTGGTTTGGGGAGCACACAGACATGGCTTCCAGTTGAATCTCGAAATCTTGGCTGCCTTCTTGCTGTTTGACTTTGGGCATTTCCCTAACTTCTGAGACTTGGTTTTCTCATCTATAAAATGGAGATACAGTATTTAACTCCTGATGTTAGAAATGCTATAAGGAGCTTCTGGGTCATAGTTTGCACTCAAAGAACAACAGCTATTCTGTGGTTATTACCATCAGCAGTTGTCTCACACACAAGCTTAAAAATTATGGCTGGATCAATTCTCATTTATTAGCCATCAGTGGGTTCATCCCCCCCCCCACCAAATACATACTAAAAATGTCTGCTTGGCAGTGAGCAACAAAGTCACCCATCTGTAGGTCAGCATCTTCTAGGCGGAGAGATGTGCTCTGTGGGAAGCGCTTTTCCTCCACAGAGGGAAGTAGCAGCTGAGAACCCAACATTTTCACTGATAGCCTGGCTTCTACTTCGTTGATTCTGCCTCAACCAATGAGATCCCATGAGAAGGAAAGAGCAGTGACCTGGGCGCTCTGGGGGTGAAATTCACCCTCACTCTCATCTCCGTGGATGCATCAGTGACTGGTAGGAAGCAGCTGACCATTGGGTCACACAGACCTGGTTTCAAATTCTGACTATGCAACCTACCAGCTGAACGTCCCCATGTAAGTTGCTTAGACTTTGAGCCTCACAAGTTTCACTTTTTAAATAAGGATGATCATCCTTTGAGGACTGTTGTGGGATTAAATGAGCTAATGTAGATGAAGATCCTGGTTTTAAGAAAAGCCTGAATACACGGCAAGTGCATGCCTGTGGGCTCGGTCGTGTCTGACTCTTTGCGACCCCGTGGACTGCAGCCCACCAGGCTTCTCTGTCCATGGAATTTTCCAGGCAAGAACACTGGAGTGAGTTGCCATTTCCTCCTCCAGGGGATCTTCCCAACCTAGGGATCGAACCCACGTCTCCTGGGTCTCCTACATTGGTGGGCGGATTCTGCACCACTGCGCCACATGGGAAGCCCAATACGTAGCAGCAATGACTAACCTCTTCTTTCTTCCACGTTCTTCCTTTCAACCTGCCTTCACCTCAGTCTTTCAGAAAAGACCATGATCCCATGTAGCCCAAGAGAGCTGGAAATGAAAGGAGAAATGCTTGTGCCCTTCTTATCTCCTACTAGGCCTCAGCTGTCAACCTACCTGAAGCAGTTTCTCCCTTGCTACCCAAAGCAGGACAGTCTATGCTAATTCTGTGCTGATCATCCTAGATTAAACCCTCAGATGATGACCCAACTGAAACAGGCCCAAGCAGAGTAAAATAGTTGATAATGAGGTAAGTCTCCTTTGGAATCTGAAGAACAGTAAGAAGTGTGTCAGTGAAAGGATATGAGAAGAAAAACTCAAAATTGGGAGGAGAAAATAAAATAACAAAATTGTTAGGCGATGTTTTAAATACTCATTAACTATATAAAGGGATTTTCTTAAGCTAATTGCTTTAATAAGTTGCCATATATAAGTAATAGACCAGCCAGACAGTTTAGATTCCACCATCAAACTACCACACAATTGCAGTCATCTCACACGCTAGTAAAGTAATGCTCAAAATTTTCCAAGCCAGGCTTCAGCAATACGTGAACTGTAAAATTCCAGATGTTCAGGCTGGTTTTAAAAAAGGCAGAGGAAACAGAGATCAAATTGCCAACATCCACTGGATCATCAAAAAAGCAAGAGAGTTCCAGAAAAAATCTATTTCTGCTTTATTGACTATGCCAAAGCCTTTGACTGTGTGGATCACAATCAACTGTGGAAAATTCTGAAAGAGATGGGAATACCAGATCACCTGACCTGCCTCTTGAGAAACCTATATGCAGGTCAGGAAGCAACAGTTAGAACTGGACATGGAACAACAGACTGGTTCCAAATAGGAAAAGGAGTACGTCAAGGCTGCATATTGTCACCCTGCTTATTTTACTTATATGCAGAGTATATCATGAGAAACACTGGGCTGGAAGAAGCACAAGCAGGAATCAAGATTGCCAGGAGAAATATCAATAACTTCAGATATGTAGATGACACCACCCTTATGGCAGAAAGTGAAGAGGAACTAAAAGCCTCTTGATGCAAGTGAAAGAGGAGAGTGAAAAAGTTGGCTTAAAACTCAACATTCAGAAAACGAAGATCATGGCACCCAGTCGCATCACTTCATGGCAGATAGATGGGGAAACACTTAAAGACTTAATTTTCTTTGGCTCCAAAATCACCACCGATGGTGATTACAGCCATGAAATTAAAAGATGCTTGCTCCTTGAAAATAAAGTTATGACCAACCTAAACAGCATATTAAAAAGCAGAGCCATTACTTTGCCAACAAAGGTTCGTCTAGTCAAAGCTATGGTTTTTCCAGTCGTCATGGATGGATGTGACAGCTGGACTATAAAGAAAGCTGAGCACTGAAGAATTGATGCTTTTGAACTGTGGTGTTGGAGAAGACTCTTGAGAATCCCTTGGACTGCAAGGAGATCCAACCAGTCCATCCTAAAGGAAATCAGTTCTGAATATTCATTGGAAGGACTGATGCTGAAGCTGAGATTCCAATACTTTGGCCCTCTGATGCAAAGAACTGACTCATTTGAAAAGACCCTGATGCTGGGAAAGATTGACGGTGGGAGGAGAAGGGGATGACAGAGGATGAGATGTTTGTATGGCATCTCCAACTCAATGGACATGAGTCTCAGTAAACTCCAGGAGTTGGTGATTGACAGGGAGGCCCGGCATGCTGCTGTCTGTGGGGTCGCAAGAGCGACTGAACTGAACTGAACCAAAGGGGAAATTTGATACCTATTTCGGGGCCTTGTGAGAAAAACTCATTTTGTTACACAGAGTCAGCTACTTAAAAAAATTAGCAGGATCTTCCGCTCCTGTTATTCAAATACAATCTACTTCTCTAGGATGACTGAGGATGAAGTTATAGGCAGACCATGAGCACAGACCAATGCCTTAATTGGTTATTAGTATATGGTCACTTCTATTTTTAGAGTTTACTGGTGTATGGATAACTACCTTAGAAACAGAGTCTGGATTTCATAGCTGTGTTCTATCACACATAAAACCAGAGACAGTGATGGGCAATAAGTTGGACCACGATGCCATTCCTGGAAAGCCCCAGATGCATTTGTTATAGCTTGAAAAGTCATGCTGGAAAGTTTCCTGGTAATTTCATACATCTTGAATGTTAATAATCAATCCATCAGGAAACTGCCCTGACTATAACTCAGTGGCAAAACTCAACACCTCTTGGTGTTCAGCTTAGTTAGGAAATTAATTTGATAATGTGTCTATCAAATTTGGCAAGACTTTAGGTGTAATTAAAGGATAAGAAGTATGTATTGAATAGTTTTAAGGAATTAAAATGGGCATTCCTTCCATAATTCTTCCATCACATTTGTTAGCTGATAAACTAAACTCTCAGACTGGAAGTTCTACCTGTGTAATTAATGGGAGTATTTATCACTGATGCCTTAAAACAACTTGGTTATTCAGTTCCATTTATAGAAGGATAAAACAGTCAGCAGGCTTAAGACCAATAAAAGGTTAGTTTTGAGCATTATATTTACCATCTGAGAACTAAGTACTCTCCACTCCTGAACAGTCTCCCACTCAGAATTAGGAACAACCAGCTTCAAGTCATTGAGTGCCTGTGTGGAAAAAAGTATAAGCTATGGAAACAATGTGTCCCTGTGGAATTTCCCAAGTGGCACCAGGTGGGCCTCCTCCACTATGTGAATGCTTTGGGATGTCACAGAGGTAAGCAGTACTAAAGCTTATGGATGATTCGATAGCTGTAAACAAATAACCTTGTTCTGAATCTAGCCACCCTCTCCCAGACACAGCTAGGTCTGAAAATAGCAGCTGAAGGAACCTCCTCCCCAGTTGGCCCCAACGCTGTCCAGACAGAGGACTCCTCTGTTTCCACTAGAATGAGCCAGGAATAAAACCTCCATCCATCTGAGAATGCCTGGAATAATTTCAGCATTGGGAAGACAAAAAGAAAAGAAGTCTGAGGGTTTCACTGATAAGGATCTAGGTTTAAGGACGGGAAGTGCTATCCCCCAGAGATCACTTCTACATGTTCCTCAAGCACCAAATACTTGCTGAGACACCAAGCACAGCTGAGCCCCAGCCTGAGCCCTCAGAGGGCACATGTGGTTAGAACATTTGCCACAGGGGGAGAATTTCTCAGTTAAGCTAAAGGAAAATCACTGTGCCCCAATTCTCAGATGATGGCAATGAGGATTTAAGTGATCCAATTAATCATATGTGCATTAATATTTAGAAGATGAACCACTCATTTTTGCCACAAATAGCATGGCATTTAGTAATTTGGTTGAGGATATGAAGTAACCAGTGGTAACTTATTATCTATTTTATAAGGATAATATGTTCAAGATGTGATGTATTAGCTCACTTCTCCAGAATTGATCTCGATGGTATGGAGGAGAGCCAAGGAAATAGGCAAGAAGCCATTCAAGTGATGCCTGAGCAACTGAAATGTATGTCACAAACTACATGCCCTCTTATGCTCTCAACTCACAGGAGAGGGTCTTAGGGTGCACCTCAGGATATACATACTTTTGTTTTAGACACGATTCTAATAACAACCTGGAAGCAGATGATTGCAGAGAGAGAAAAAGGATATTTTCAAGATAACACAACTGAAAGCAAGAAGTGATGGAGAACCAATAATGATAGAGGAAACCAATCTATAAAAATGGCAGGAAAAATAACTCAATGTTTTACCAGTGTGGGGCAATTCTGTGTTGGGCAAAGTTAAAAATAGTTAAGCAGAACACAAGATTAGGTGTTCACATTAATAACCCTCTGATACCAGGAAATATGATATCCACATGAAGTAGACAAGTGATGTATTTTAAAGCAGTTCCAACAGAAAAAGGATAAATTATGTTAAATTCTGTCATCTTGAATACTCACTTTCATGCAATGCTAACTTCTCAGACTAATCTGCACAGATAACAGAGAAGCAGTGGAGTATCACAGTTAAGAGTGGATACAGTTGCCAGGCTGCCTGGGTTCAAATCCCAGCCATACCACCTCCTATCTGTGTGACTTTGGGCAACTCACTTAACCTCCCTGAATCTGTTCCTTGATTGTAAAATGGGTGATGGTAAGGATTTAATGAGTTAATGTGTGTAAAGCATTAGAGAATGCCTGGCACATAGTAAATGCTAGGTAAGCATTCTCTGAAAAGACGTTCATGTTTACCAGCTACCCACTGTGTGCCAGGTACCCACTATGTGCCAGGTACCCACTATGTGCCAGGTACTGGATGGGGGCTGATATCTTTATAAGCTATTCCTACTTGAAGTGAGACACCAGAATTTAGCCTTAAATATTCCTTAAGCCCAAAGTAATTGGAAATAAAAGGAAAAGCCAACACGACCCCTCACGTCTAGCATTCATGTGACCTGATTTCTGTTAACAGCAAAACACTAGTGTTTCTTCACCTTTTACATCTAATTTAGCTGCTATTCTGTCTCCGAATATTACAGAATAGTAGCTCAATTAAATGTCTTACCTTCATTTTGCATATGTATTCATCATCTTTTCTGCAATGATTTCAGCTCAGTTGCTATTTTAGACCCTATGGAGCCAATTATCTGGGAACATGAGAATAGGCATTGCATTCATCTGAAGATAGACATTACAACTATTTGCAAAGTAAAAACAGTGCTACAGAAGTTCTAGGTCTCTAATGGAGTCAAGAAGAAATGCCCAGCCATTTCTAGGTAAAAAGCACAAGAAATTTACCTTCTGAAATAGATCTCAAAATTGAAAAGTTATAGAATAAAGTGCTATAAGCACAAAAGTGATATTTGAATATCAAAAGTTATATTCAGTATCTACAAAATGCCTGACCACTGCTCTTCAAAACTGTCAAATAATGAAAACCAAGAAAAAGACTCAAAGTCACATACTGGAAAAGACAAAGCTTGATGAATAAATGTCAATACAGTGCCCTGGATTTGACCCAGGAACAGAGAAAGGTTATTAACAAAGTGCAGGTGCAATTTGAGTAAGAATTAGAATTTCGTTAGTCGTAATGTCTACAGTACATGGGATCACAGAGTCAGACATGACTGAGTGACTAACACACACAGTAGTACCGTACACGTGTAAACCTCTTTGTTTTGATAACTGTTTTTCATCAGAATGTAAGATGTTGGCATTGGGGAAAATGAGTGAACGGGTATACAGAAACATAATTCTAAAATAAAATTTATTTTTAAAATATCTGCAGGTCTCAAAGGCTGAGTAGTGAAAATAGCTTGGGGGTCTTATCAGATGGTTAGATTTCAATCTTGCTTCCACAACCACCCAGTCGGACAGCTTGTGATAAGTTTGGTTGAATGTTTTGAGCCTTGGTATCACTCATAAAATAGGGATGAGAACGTCCCTGGTGGCACAGTGGCTAAGAACCCGCCTGCCAGTGCAGGGGATTGCAGGTTCAGTAGTCTAGAGCCGGCGAGCCGCAAATACTGAGGCCAGCGCCCTACAGCTTGTGCTCTGCGGCGAGAAGTCACTGCAGTGAGAAGCCTGCGCACAACCAGAGAGCAGCCCCTCCCTGCCACAACTAGAGAAGAGCCCAGGCAGCAACGAAGACCCAGCACAGCCAAAGAGACAATGAATAAAGTAGGGATAAAAATGGTGGTCTGACACAGTCTTAGTGAAAAGAGCAAAGGAAAACTCACAAACCCAGACAGATGACCATTAATTACAAACGATTCAAAGCTTCTCTGAACTGCAACTTCAACCTTAAAACTAGCTAGTGAATTGACACCTATTCTTTTTCATTTTTAAAAATGATCAATAACTGATCTGGAATGCCTTCAATAAAGAAAAATTAAGTCAGATATTGACCTCATTAGAGAGCTTATATTTTCATCATCACCCTCCTTCAAAATTAGCATTGATTAGACAAACCAGCGTTTGTAGGAAATCTTTTGCACCTACTCTGGCATGAGTGCCCCATGTGCAAATAGAGACTTAAACATGAGTGAGACCAATAAAAATTGGTGGATTTGATATCCTGTTTTGTGGTTGTCTAACTGACAGTGAGACAAAACTGGGTATAGGTAAAGCATCGCTGTGGAAGCTCTGAGGAAATCCTTGGTGGAGAGGACAGGCAACGGGACAGGTTTGTTGGAATCACCCTTTCCTTCACAGAGGCAAGGCTGGCAAGTGGTTAAGAACGCAGGTTTTTATTGACTCCTCAGATTTGAAGTCAAGCTCTGGCTCTGGCATTTTAGAGCTTGGGGAGCTAACAAGAAGGTCAGGGGATCACCAGAGCTGAGATGAGGAGTCTGATATGGGAAATATGAAGGAAGTAGAAAGCAGTGGACATGGATGTCAGGAGAGGTGCAGGGATCAAGGAGACAAAGGAATCAAGGTGGGCTCTCGCGTTTCTGGAGAGGGGGCATTTTGTCCATTAACTAAGGTAGGAAATCTTGGAAGACTGGGGGAAAAGTAAGGCTTATGGTTTGAGAAACTCATGAGAAAAGATCTTTCTGGCATAAGAGTTTATATTTTATCTGAGTTAACAGGAGCTTGGAGACAAAGTAGAAGATAGAAATAGCATTCTTAAGCTCTACCACTTCCTGAGTGACTGAAGGGGCAAGTAGCTTAACCTCTGCCTTCATTTCCTCATTTATAACATGGGAATAATGAGAGCTATCTCAGAGCTGCTGTAAGAACAAGATATTGCATACAAAGAACCAGCCCTGCACCTGCCCAACCAATTTTAAGTCTTTCATTCCATGTTAGCTATTTAACTTTAATAACATAAAGCTGTAATGATCTGTAGCTAAAATAAGCAACTTCCCCAAAGATACATAGCCAGAGAAGCCCAAGGTGATATTCGAACCAGAACTGCCTCTTCACATTCAGCGCACAGATTCAGAGAGAGCTGTACCCACACTGATCTCAGTGGGCTGCAGCTTCCCAAGGTGAACAAGATCAAGTGAAGACCCTCCACTCCACCCCTCTTCCGCCCACCCAACCCTTTACACTCCAAAACTTCTGGGTCAGTGATATTGCCCGAGGATCTCATGAAGGTCGAATTCACAGTGGAGAGTTATAGAAGTGCATGAGACTTGAGGAAGTTGAAACAGCAAGCTCAAGACTTCCTTTCTTCATGAGGTAGAAGGTTAACACAGGCGAGAGTAGAATGCATTCATAGGCCGAGCAGAGGAAACTTGAGAAAATGTGATTAATAGAGAAGATAGCAAGCGAAGGCCCCATTGTGAAGGAAGCAGGCTAGGATGTGGCAGGAGTAGAGAAGAGCCACTTCTCCCACTGAGGGCTGGAAGGGGGTGACGCAGGAACACGGCCCTTGTGTGCTGCAGCAGGGCTTATGAGGGAAATGCTCTCAACATTCTCTAATTTCTCAGCAAAGCGGGAGGTTTGCTTTGCCCAATACACAGCAAGGCAGATGCTGAGATGCCAAGGTCTGCAGCAAAGAGAGGAGATGGAAGAAAGCCTTAGATATGCCTCCCCAGAGCGAAGGGGCTTGGGGTATTTATAAGATGCCAATAAAGCAGCAGGGCAGCTGAAGGCATCAGAAGCATGGGGAACCGGAATGTGAAGAAAGATGATTAGTCAAAGGTGTGGTGCTTCCATGTCCTGCCTACTGTAAACAGTGCTGCAACGACTGGGTACCTGTGTCTTTTTGAACCTAGATATCCATCAACAGATAAATGGATCAAGAAGTTATGGTACACATATACAATGCATTATTACTTAGTCATAAAAGGAATGAATTTGTGTCAGTTGAACTGAGACAGATGAATCTAGAGCCTATTATACAGAACGAAATCAGGAAGAGAAAAACAAATATCACATATTAATGCATACATATATATAGATGGAATCTAGAAAAATGGTACTGATGAGCCTACCTGCAAGGCAGTAATAGAGACGCAGACACAGAGAACAGACTTGTGGACACAGTGGGGGAAGGAAAGGGTGGGATGAGTTGAGAGCGCAACACTGAAACACTATATCTATTATTATATGTAAAATAGATAGCCAGTGGGAAGTTGCTGGACAACACAGGGAGCTCAAGCGAGTGCTCCGTGACAACCGAGAGATGTGGGATGGGGTGGGGGAGGAGGGAGGGTCAAGAGGGAGGGGATATATGAATACTGATGGCTGAGTCACACTGTTGTGTGGCAGAAACTAATATATAACATTTCAAAGCAATTATCCTCTAATTAAAAATAAAATTTAAGAACAAGAAAAGAAAAAAGGTACGATAATCGTGGTTCTGTGCAGGTGCCAACTAAGCTCCAGGACTCTGGACGTTCAAACATCAAGGTGCTTAGCACCATCTGAGGGTGAAGTTTCGGCCCTGGGACGTCAAAACGTGCAGTTGGGGGGGATTTAATGGTCTGATCAAGTCTTAACCCGCTCATCTGCAACTAGACACAGCGCCGAGTTCTTATAAAATAGCTGGGGCATGCACCTTCTTGTTTAGGCTGAGTGCTTCTTGGAGGACATGTAAGTCTTCTACAGCAACAATTAAAAGGACCTGGATTAGTGAAGGCAGGTTAAGGTGAAATGGACTTGACTGATGACTACCCATGGTTTCAAAAGGGTCCAATCTGTTTGCTTAAAGGTCTGAAATAACCACTGGCAGGCACAGAAAGGAAGCTGAACCAGAATTTATACCTGGATATAAAAGCTGAGATTCAAAAAAAAAAAAAAACAAAACAAAACCAAAGACCAAGTCTGTAGAGACCTCGGCTGGCACTGTTGCATGACTGCCTCCAGGGTAGATGAGCACCTGTCTGAGAAATCAGCAGAGAAGCCCACGTCTTTACTGTGTTTTGTGATATTTCTCTTTTCTCTGTTTTTCTTTTTTTTTGAGGGGTAGGGGGTGGAGGGGTGGTTTGCTGTGTGACTTTTGAGAGCTTAGTTCCCCAACCAGGGATCAACCCTAGACCCTTGACAGTGAAAACACAGAGTCCTACCCACTGGATTGCCAGGGAATTCCAGGAAATTTCTAAAAGATAGCCATGATCTATAAAAACTCTGTGATCCTTAAACTAAAATTATCCTGTATTGCGGGGTGATTCACTATGTAGACAGTTTGGAGCAGTTCCCTGATGAAATGGCAACATTTGCACCATTCTGTAGACGAGTGACATCCAGAAGAGTCTCTACTGCGTGTCTTTGGGCTCTAACAATCATTCTCCTGCTTCCAAATTAAAATGCAGCTGAACTTATAATTATATCCCTGTCTAAAAGGTGCATTCCTTTATTAAGAGAATTAATTGAGCTATCTCAGAAGAGAATATTGATTACATTGAGATTTGAGTAATAAAAATTCTTGCCAGTTTGTATCTAAAGTGAGGCTCAGAACTAGGTCACTGTTACTCATGAGAAAGCCCTGAGAAATCAAAGAGAAAAATATGACTTTGGCTCAAGGGTCAAGAAGCCAGGGCCAGAGGCATCCTTCAGTGGGGGAGCTGAGCGATTGACAGCTGCCTCTAGAGAAAGTGGAGGACGTGCAGGGCTCACAATATTAGGTACGTTAAGGGGGAAAAATACAGTAAAAAAAAATGTGAAAGGAAGTCTGTACAACTGAATGAGGCGTTCAGACATATGACTGATTTGAAAAACTTAGCAGGCTGTGTGTGTTTGCAGTTTCCATTCATTTTCTCTCCTTGCCTCTAAGTGATTCCCTGCATGGACCCTGCCACTACTTAACCAGCTTGTTAAATCTCTTTGATTCTCCAGTCATGCCAGTTTCTCTCATTTCCACTGCATTTTAGGGGGAATATACAACATCTCCATGTCTATGCATTAATCCACACAGCACTATAAAGGCAAGAAGCATTGTGAAAGTGTTTGCATTTAAATGGGCTGTAGGCAGTCAGGGTTTCCTGCTTCTGATCCTAGTGAACTGAGGCAAGAGGAAGTGAGCTTGTCTTTCCCCCCTCTTTTTAATTTAGCAAACCTGCTTGGCTACCAGCAAGGAGCTGACAGATTGCATACTGTCATCATTTAATCTTAAGACTAAAATTCAATTTTCCTTTCTCAGGATCAGAATGGGGAAGGGGGTGCAGAGGGGGGCATAAAACACCCCCAAGACACAAGGTGACCTGTCTCAGTGGGGTGACCCAGCGCACGTGCCAGCTAATGATGCCCGTCTGTCAGCAGAGCCCAAGGGGGGAGGCCAGTCCTGACAGATGGTGGCGGGTTTGCTGATTATAGAGCTCAGTTGGACCAAGACTTGGTTTCATTCCCTGCATCAAGGTCCCTTCTGAACAGGGGCTGTTTACTTAAAACATATTCATTCCTGTTTTGTTCATCAGATCCCCAGGATAAAAATGAACATGGGCAGCTGTTGGATTTCTGCTGCTAACTATTCAGTTCTGCTTTGTACTACGGAAACTCATAATCCATTTTACCCCATAATTATTCATTATAAGCGAGAAATCAAATCGGAAGTGGCAACAAGAGTGGATGCTAGGGAGAGAAATTCAAATAGGCATCACCTTTGGTTAATGTTATGTCTCTACATGGGAAATTCAGACTTTTGTGTTACCCTGCTAAAAAGGAAATGGCAACCAAATTTAGCAAGCTGGTGTTTTCGAGCACAAAACGGTATCAGCTGAGGAGCTTGATTCTTGCTTTGCCTTCCGGTTGAGAAATCTCAGCTTTTCTTACAGGGGTTAATGAAAAAGTGGCTTTGGGATGTTACCCTCCCAAGTTACTGATATTCACACCAAATCACACACAAACATTTAAGATTAGAGGTAGCAAATGCATAGTGGTGCCTGGACAGAAGGGTCAGAAGGAAAAGAAGCAGTCTTTGAAAAAGATTCTGAGCCTCTGCCCCCGGAAACCTCGAGGAGG
This sequence comes from Ovis canadensis, assembly GCF_042477335.2. Classification (NCBI taxonomy): domain Eukaryota; kingdom Metazoa; phylum Chordata; class Mammalia; order Artiodactyla; family Bovidae; genus Ovis; species Ovis canadensis. The sequence continues at coordinate 157,739,984 of NC_091247.1, read as the reverse complement.
GAGACAGCTACTCCAGTGGCAGCTGTAAATAACAACATGCCCAAGAACTTCCTCAGGCCCCTGCAGACCAGGGCTCATGCTGTTTGGAAAAACGACAGGGGTTATATGTTCACGTCCAGCTGTTGTGTTATGACTTAGCAGGCAAGAAGTCGTGGAGGCTTCTCGAGCTCCCCAGCACTGACTTATTTAGAACTCCTGTGGACAGGAGCTCAGGACTGTGGAGGAAGGGCCACATGGCAGGTGTTCTCAGCAGACACACATTCTGGAACAAGTCGTGTGAGGTATGGTCTGAGACACAGCCTCATTATCCAAGGCGAGGCTGTGTAATCCTGTGGCCAGCTGTCTTGGGAGCCCCATACGGCTGCTCCTTTCTGACACAGCCTGAGAAAAACAGCCCCTCCATTTTTAATGATTGCAGGGAGAAAGGCAGGAGTGAAGAAGCAGCTGCCCTCCAACTTCCTTTCCTAATTATTGTCTAGGATGGGGTCTGGTAGATTACATACTCAGTAAAATAACATGGTTTAGAGAAGTGAACACATAGGGAATCTGAAATTCATATTTTGTTCTTGGCTCTGCCTCTACCTGGGAGACTTTGGAAGAGTTACTTTATCTCTGTGGACTTCAATTTCTGCAATGACAAAATAACAGGATTGCAGCTGATAATGTCTACTGGATTCCAGGGTCAGCTCATCTTTTCTGAGTCTGATTGATCAGTTAACAGTAGATTAGGAGTTAATAATCCATCTCCAAACACTATGGATTCATTTAAGAATTAATGGATCAGGAATCTGTAATTCTGATGATCCAGATTGGGGAACGACGATACACTAGGTGTTCACTAGAATGAGATGGTCCTGTATCTCCTGGGAATACAGGGTACGTTCTTGCTCATTGCAACTGCAGATGGAAAGTAGTGGAAATACTTCTTTCTCCCAGGATCAGTATTATAACAAGGACCTAGCTAGCACTGTCCAATAAAACATTCTGCAAAGATGGAAATGCTCATTATCAGTGCTGTCCGAACAGTAGTTACTTTCTGAAAGTATTTACTGATCACTTAAATTGCAGCTAATGTGATCAAGGAACTGAATAACTTTGCTTCATTTTAGTTAATCTAAATTTAAATAACCACATGTGACTAGTATCTATCATAATGGATAATACAAATTCTACCATATTTTACTGCAATAAACTAATAAACGGTGCACTGAGGTGAAATGAAAAAAAGGCCTTTATTTTACTCCCATTTCTACACTTCTGGGTAGTATGGGGCAAGGGACAAGGTCTGTGACTGTTTCCTTTTCTCTCAAATTGTGATGGTCATATGTACTTCACAGTATTGTTTGGGAGACTTAGAACCTTTGAGAACCATAAAATGTTATATAAATGCAAGGTATTCCAAGGGCCAGTGCACTGTTGAAAGATGATCTTGCTTCAGCACAAAATACAATGGAGTTTGAGAACATGTAACTGAATGTGAGGAAATACTGGTAAGACCAGACATGAGAAGTTGAAAATAAAGAGGAGAAACTAAAAAGGAAACTCCAAAGAAGGCAGAGAAAAAGGAAGCAGATGAGAATGGAACGGATGGGCAAGTCAAGACCTGTGGGGAGAGGGTAATGTCAAAGAGAGGGTGGCGAACTTTATTTTGGGGAAACTCTTCAGGGCTGAGAATTACTCATGATGACAGGACCATGAATAGATGTCAGTTCTGAGTGGCAATAAATAGGAACATCATCCAATTGAATTTGGATACTTTTTTTTCCCCAAAAAATGGCAGTCTGATATCCATCTTGTTGACTTTTTTCCTATCCTTTTAGCTCAGTCTCTAAAAAGGGTTAGTTCTGGAAATGCCTGGGTTCAAACCCAAGCACTGTCATGCAATAGCTGTGATCTTGGGCAAGCAAAAAACTCTCCAAGTCACACCTTCCTCATCATGAGGCCATAGCAGTACCTGCCTTGGAGGAGTATGTGGGATAATTTATGGACAGACTAGCTCAGTCTCTGGTCACTGGGAAAACGCTCAAATTTGTAAATCAATCCAACAGACATGAATTTGAGCAAATTTCAGGAGGTCATGAAGGACAGGGAAGCCTGCTGTGCTACAGTCCACGGGGTCACAAAGAGTTGGACACGACTTAGTGACTGAACAACAACAATGTTTAAATATTATATTACAATGTCTCAGACTTCCAAGCAGATCATTGAAAAAGAAATAGACTTTCACTGGGTGAAATCAAACATAATGCACTGCTTTCTATAGATCAATACTTTTATTTTGGGAAGCTTAGCCAACTAAAGTTAACTACTGCTTTCATTCATTCATTCATTCATTCATTCAACTTATTTTTCCCTCAACTTTTAAATGGGGCAATCTGTTTTTTTTTTAACAACTTCACTGAAGTATATTTAATATAATGTAAAATTTACCCATTTTAATGTATAATTCACTCATTTAAACTAATATGACTATATGGTGCCAAGTGCACATCCTGTCCTAGCCACTGGGGATACTATAGTGAATAAGGTGAACAAGGTTTCTGCTTTCAAAGATCTTCCAGTCTTGAAAGAAAGACAGACGATGGACAAAGATAAAACCTAAGGGCTAAGAAGGAAAAGAGTAGAGTAAGACAATGGTGATAGGCTGCTCCATTTTAATAGGGTGTCCAGGAACATTCTCTCTGAGGAGGTAATATTTGAATAATGTGAAGAAGTGAACTATATGAACATCTGAGGAAGGCATATTCCCAGCAGGAAGAAGCATGTGCAAATGCCCTGGGGCAGAGGCATGCTTCTGCTCCCTCTGAGGAAAATCTAGGCTGGCAGTGTCACAGAAGCAGAATGAATGGGCAGGGAAAACAAGAGAGAAAAGACTCAAGATGTAGAGAAATCACAGTCAGGTCATACAAAGTCTTGGTTTCCTAAGTAAGACTTATGAATTTTGTTCTAGGTGAGATAGGAAGCCACTGAAAGGATTTGGGCAGCGAAATGACACAATAAGGTTTACATTTCAAAAGAGTCTTTCAAATAGTTGTTCGGAGAACAGTCTCTAAGAGGTAGAGAACACGCAGACCAGTGAGGAGGTCAGTGGACCAGAGGCTCAGACCAGCACGGAACTGGTGAGAGGGGACGATGTCACAAGTATATTTTGATGGCAAAATTTCCTGATAATACGATTTCCTGCACATACAATTTGAAAGAAAGAGAAGGATTTGGATGACTCTGAGGATGCTGACCTAGGTTACTCTTGATCCCACCCTTAGTGGGGGCTTTGCTAAGAAAGGGGGAGGCTTGAGGAGCTGGCTCGATGGGGGTGGGGAAGGTGTGAAGCTCCATTCTGTGACATATTTATTTTTTATGTTTATTAAAAGTTCCAGTAGAAATCAGACTAGTCTGCATACATACAACATATACATACATATATACTAGTCTACATCCATACAATAACATGTACATACAAGACTAGTCCATTGTATGTGCTTCATTGGAAAATAAAGACTTTGTAGTGGAGGACTTAAAGGATAGCCAAACAAATTCCTAAAACCTGGATCATCCGAGCTGAGAGCTGCACCTCAAGTGTATCCCATGGGATTCTGTATAACAAAAGAGCTACAAAACCTTCAATCTATTTGCTGGAAATGAGCTAGGCAATGAGTAAGGCAGAAAATATATGTGGTGAAAATTAGCTTGTCCTACCTAAATGTAAGACCGAATACTATAAAATTACTAGAGGAAAACATGGGCAGAATACTCTTTGACATAAATTGCAGCAATATTTTTTGGATCTGTCTAGTAAAGGAAATAAAAGCAAAAATAAACAAATGGGACCCAATTAAACTTGAAAGCTTTTGCACAGTCAAGGAAGCCATTGAAAAAATCAAAAAGACAACCTACTGAATGGGAGAAGATATTTGCAAATTACATGACTGATAAGTTGGAGTTAATATCCAACATATCAACAGCTCATACTACTCAACATCAAAAAATAACATGATTAAGAAATGGGAAGAAGGACTAAACAGACATTTTTCCAAAGAGGAAATGCAGATGGCCAATAGGCACATGAAAAGACACTCAACACTGCTAATTATCAGGGAATTCAAATAAAAATCACAGTGAGATATTGCCTCACATCTGTCAGAATCAGTTCAGTCACTCAGTCGTGTCCGACTCTTTGTGACCCCATGAACCGTAACACGCCAAGCCTCCCTGTCCATCACCAACACCTGGAGTTCACCCAAACTCATGTCCATCGAGTCAGTGATGCCATCCAACCATCTCACCCTCTATCGCCCCCTTCTCCTCCTGCCCTCAATCTTTCCTAGCATCAGGGTCTTTTCAAATGAGTCAATCTTCACATCAGGTGGCCAAAGTATTGGAGTCTCAGGTTCAACATCAGTCCTTCCAGTGAACACCCAGGACTGGTCTCCTTTAAGATGGACTGGTTGGATCTGCTTCCAGTCCAAGGGACTCTCAAGAGTCTTCTCCAACACCACAGTTCAAAAGCATCAGTTCTTTGGTGCTGAACTTTCTTTATAGTCCAACTCTCACATCCACCCACGACTACTGGAAAAACCATAGCCTTGACTAGACGGACCTTTGTAGACAAATAATATCTCTGTTTTTTAATATGCTGTCTAGGTTGGTCATAGCTTTTCTTCCAAGGAGTAAGTGTCTTTTAATTTCATGGCTACAATCACCATCTGGAGTGATTTTGGAGTCCCCAAAAATAAAGTCAGCCACTGTTTCCAATGTTTCCCCATCTATTTCCCATAAAGTGATGGGACCAGATGCCATGATCTTAGTTTTCTGAATGCTGAGCTTTAAGCCAACTTTTTCACTCTCCTCTTTCACTTTCATCAAGAGGCTATTAACAAAAAGACAACAAATAACACATGTCGGCAAGTATATGGAGAAAAGGGAGCCCTACACTGCTGGAGGAAATAAATCGGTACAGCCACTGTAGAAAACAGTACAGACATTTCTCACAAAACTAAAAACAGAACTACTGTATGACCCAGCAATTCCACTCCTGGGTATATATCTGAAAGAAATAAAAACACTAGTTGGAAATGATAAATGCATCCCAATGTTTGTAGCAGCATTATTTACCATGGCCAATATATCAAAGCAACCTATATGTCCATCAGCAGATGAATGGATAAAGAAGATGTGGTATATACATGTGCATATATATATACATGTGTGTGTGTATAAATGTATGCATATATATGTATAGTATATATTTATACATACACAATGGAATAATACTCTGCCATAAAATGAACAGATTTTTGTCATTTGCAACAACATGGATGAACTTGGAAGGCTTTAAGTGACTAAGTCAGATGGAGAAAGAAAAATACAGTATGCTACCACTTATATGTGGAATCTAAAGAATACAACAAACTAGTGAATATAACAAAAAAGCAGCAGACTCAAGAGAGACTATACTAGTGGTTACCAGTGGGAGCAGCAGGGAGGGGTAATACAGGGGTGGAGAAGTGGGAGGTACAAACCATTTTGGGGTATAAAACAGGCTCCTGAGTATACTGTATAACATGAAGAATGCAGCCAATATTTTATAACTATAAATGGAAAGTAACCTTTAAAAATTATACAAAAATTTAATTGGTTTGTCCTATCTATTTAATGTGAGAATTTGAGAGGAGTGTGTTAGAAAGAGTTCTAGTGACCTAAAAAGTTGATGAGGAAATAAATCAAGCATCAGCTATCTTGCAGGCAAGAAGAGAGAGAGAGATCTGTTTGAAAACAAATTCTCGCTGTTTTATTGCAAGAAAACAAATGAGTCACGGCAGGCAGACTACAGGATTATTTTTCATTTAACACCAAGACACTTCTTGAATTTTTTAAAATGCTTCTTGGTACAAAAATCCAAAGTTGTTTGGTAAAACTGAATGTGTTTTGAGAAGGATTAAGTGTAATTCAGTATTTGTTCATTTCTCAATTCAGTAGTTAAGTCTTCAAGACAGGTCTGTAATTCAGAGTAGAACTTCAGTAGATTTCAACTGCTGGGAGTTTATTTATTTGGAATGTCAGAGAAACAATTTTTATTACTCTTTATCCTTTCAGAAATCAGCTCCATAAATTTTAACTAGACAAATGCCTCCACTGAGTGCATGAGTTTGATAGTGAGATCCATTCAATTATATAAACATTCAGTAAGACATCAGAAGTTCTTACTCAACGATGTAAGTAAGTAAGTACATGCTTCACTCACCATGTGAAGCAGTGCACAGTATATAAACAAGGAATGGAACTCTATAGGATACATTTAGAATGCATACAGAATTTCTTTGATGCATCTCCTGGTGGCGGTGGGGTCATGGGGGAAGTATCAAACTTCTTTCCTTTTGTAGTTGTGTAGCTAGGGAATCCTCTGTAAAACCTAAACACATTGTTCCAATCAATCAACAAATATGTTCTGACTATATGCACTGGCTATGTTATGGTTTAAAGCTAGTCAAAGCTATGGTTTTTCCAGTAGCATGTGTAGATGTGAGAGTTGGACCATAAAGAAAGTTGAGTGCCAAAGAGTTGATGCTTTTGAACTGCGGTGTTGGAGAAGACTTTTTAGAGTCCCTTGTACTACAAGGGGATCAAACCAGTCAATTCTAAAGGAAATCAGTCCTGAATATTCATTGGAAGGACTGATGCTGAAGCTCCAATACTTTGGCCACCTGATGCAAAGAGCTGACTCATTAGAAAAGACCCTGATGCTGGGAAAGATTGAAGGCAGGAGGAAAAGGGGATGACAGAGGATGAGATAGTTGGATGGCATCACCCATGATGCGATGGACATGAGTTTGAGCAAGCTCCTGGAGTTGGTGATGGACAGGGAAGCCTGGCGTGTTGCAGCCCATGGGGTCACAAAGAGTCGGACACAACTGAGTGACTGAACTGAACTGATATGCACTGACAAGCTTTAGTTGACACTCCTTTTGAGAACAGACAAATGTGTATAACCACTCTATATACTTCTATGATGCATCTACAGTGTGTTTCTGTATACTTGTGTGATGCCATCTTTAAATGGAAATCAATATTCTATCTAAGCCATGGACTAACATATGTCTTGAGAAACGTATGTCCTAATACAATAGGAAAGTAGACTGTGAATAACTGCCAAAGCACTCTATGGTTTTTACAGTGATATGATTAAATAATTAGCCTTTCCTTTTTCCTTTTACTCTTTGTTCATATTTCCAAAATACTTAACCAGAAAGTAGTGAAAATTATTGGATTTTAGCCTCTTAGCTCATTTCATTCATCAGCCCACAATAGTTTAATTTTTTATTTACAGGGATTCTTCTGAGAAGATTCACTTCACATTATTCTACTCAGGAAATGTAATAATACATAATATGACATATTTAGATAATCTCTGAAGCACAAAATAATTTTCTGCCATGTTGTCTTGAAAACCCTGATCAGACTCTTCCCTAAAGGAATGAAAACACTGTAGTCAATTATATATATATATATATATGTGTGTGTGTTCATATATAATACATTAAATAAAAGTAAGTATGTGTATAATATGTAAAAATTTTACCTGTTGAAACATTTTCCTTCCTTTATATGTATATATATTTACATATGTAGACATAATAAATCAGGAGTTTCATGTGAAATAACTTCTGTAACTTGATTTATAAAAATGGTATAATATTGGATTATTTTAGAATTTGTTTTACTCTCAGAAACATGATTCTGAGATTTTTCAACGTGATCACGTATGGATGCACCTCATGCTTTATCAACTACATGATATTTCTTATTTGGGATATGCTATAATTTGTTTCATGATTCAAGCAATAATAGACATTTTTTCTCATATTTCATTATTAAAATGATAATGAAATCCTCCTTGTACAAGCCTCCCTGTGCACATGTACTTCTCAGGGTAAATGTGTGTAGTTAATGTGTGCACAGACATACACATATACATACCAAAATTCTTTATTAAGAATTTATGTTTGTGAATGAATAATCAGTTATCACGTCATTATTGAGATGTTCATCTCTTCCCCACTAAGTCAAAGTTCTGCCATTCTTATACTAAACCAGAACTTCTAGTCTGTTCTATGGTTCTATTTATCTACAAAGTCATGTTGTTTTCATTATTATACTTTATAATAACATATTTTGAAAATTTAAAAATCATCTTGGCAATTTTGAATATATACTCTTCTATGAAAAATGCTATGGCAATCTTGATTGTGAATCCACTGTATCCAAAGACAAACTTGGGAAGAACTTTCATCATTATAATAGTCAATCCTTAAATTCACAAGTCATTATCCATTTACTCAAACCTTACTCTGCTGCTTTCAGGACACATTTATATCCTTCTCTGTAAAGTTCCTATATTTGTATGCAGCTTATTCTTGACTACTACTTAGTTGCTGTGGCAATTGTAAATCTGAATTATCTTTTAAAAATTATGTTTTCTAATGCAGTAACGCTGAAGAAACTGAAGTTGAACGGTTTTATGAAGACCTACAAGACCTTTTAGAACTAACACCCAAAAAAGATGTCCTTTTCATTATAGGGGACTGGAATGCAAAAGTAGGAAGTCCAGAAACACCTGGAGTAACAGGCAAATTTGGCCTTGGAATGTGGAATGAAGCAGGGCAAAGGCTAACAGAGTTTTGCCAAGAAAATGCACGGGTCATAGCAAACACCCTCTTCCAACAACACAAGAGAAGACTCTACACACACATGGACATCACCAGATGGTCAACACCAAAATCAGACTAAATATATTCTTTGCAGCTAAAGATGGAGAAGCTCTATATAGTCAACAAAAACAAGACCAGGAGCTGACTGTGGCTCAGATCATGAACTCCTTATTACCAAATTCAGACTTAAATTGAAGAAAATAGGGAAAACCACTAGACCATTCAGGTATGACCTAAATCAAATCCCTTATGATTATACAGTGGAAGTGAGAAATAGATTTAAGGGCCTAGATCTGATAGATAGAGTGCCTGATGAACTATAGAATGAGGTTCGTGACACTGTACAGGAGACAGGGATCAAGACCATCCTCATGGAAAAGAAATGCAAAAAAGCAAAATGGCTGTCGGGGGTGGGGTGCCTTACAAATAGCTGTGAAAAGAAGAGAGGCAAAAAGCAAAGGAGAAAAGGAAAGATACAAGCATCTGAATGCAGAGTTCCAAAGAATAGCAAGAAGAGATAAGAAAGCCTTCTTCAGTGATTAATGCAAAGAAATAGAGGAAAACAACAGAATGGGAAAGACTAGCAATATCTTTAAGAAAATTAGAGATACCAAGGGAACATTTATGCAAAGATGGGCTCGATAAAGGACAGAAATGATATGGACCTAACAGAAGCAGAAGATATTAAGAAGAGGTGGCAAGAATACATGGAAGAACTGTACAAAAAAGATCTTCACGACCCAGATAATCATGATGATGTGATCACTCAGCTAGAGCCAGACATCTTGGAATGTGAGGTCAGGTGGCCGTAGAAAGCATTACTATGAACAAAGCTAGTGGAGGTGATGGAATTCCAGTTGAGCTGTTTCAAATCCTGAAAGATGATGCTGTGAAAGTGCTGCACTCAATATGCCAGCAAATTTGGAAAACACAGCAGTGGCCACAGGACTGGAAAAAGGTCAGTTTTCATTCCAATTCCAAAGAAAGGCAATGCCAAAGAATGCTCAAACTACCGCACAATTGTACTCATCTCACGTGCTAGTAAAGTAATGCTCAAAATTCTCCAATCCAGGCTTCAGCAATACGTGAACTGTGAACTCCCTGATGTTCAAGTTGGTGTCAGAAAAGGCAGAGGAACCAGAGATCAAATTGCCAACATCTGCTGGATCATGGAAAAAGCAAGAGAGTTCCAGAAAAACATCTATTTATGCTTTATTGGCTATGCCAAAGCCTTTGACTGTGTGGATCACAATCAACTGTGGAAAATTCTGAAAGAGATGGGAATACCAGACCACCTAACCTGCCTCTTGAGAAATCTGTATGCAGATCAGGAAGCAACAGTTAGAACTGGACATGGAACAACAGACTGGCTCCAAATAGGAAAAGGAGTACGTCAAGGCTGTATATTGTCACCCTGCTTATTTAACTTCTATGCAGAGTACATCATGAGAAACACTGGACTGGAAGAAACACAAGCTGGAATCAAGATTGCCGGGAGAAATATCAATAACCTCAGATATGTAGATGACACCACCCTTATGGCAGAAAGTGAAGAGAAGCTAAAAAGCCTCTTGATGGAAGTGGAAGTGGAGAGTGAAAAAGTTGGCTTAAAGCTCAACATTCAGAAAATGAAGATCATGGCATCCGGTCCCATCACTTCATAGGAAATAGATGGGGAAACAGTGGAAACTGTCAGATTTTATTTTGGGGGGCTCCAGAATCACTGCAGATGGTGCTTGCAGCCATGAAATTAGAAGTTGCTTACTCCTTGGAGGAAAAGTTATGACCAACCTAGATAATATATTCAAAAGCAGAGACATTACTTTGCCGACTAAGGTCCATCTAGTCAAGGCTATGGTTCTTCCTGTGGTCATGTATGGATGTGAGAGTTGGACTGTGAAGAAGGCTAAGTGCCGAAGAATTGATGCTTTTGCACTGTGGTGTTGGAGAAGACTCTTGAGAGTCCCTTGGACTGCAAGGAGATCCAACCAGTCCATTCTGAAGGAGATCAACCCTGGGATTTCTTTGGAAGGAATGATGCTAAAGCTGAATCTCCAGTACTTTGTCCACCTCATGAAAAGAGTTGACTCATTGGAAAAGACTCTGATGCTGGGAGGGATTGGGGGCAGGAGGAGAAGGGGACGACCGAGGATGAGATGGCTGGATGGCATCACTGACTCGATGGACGCTGAGTCTGAGTGAACTCCGGGAGATGGTGATGGACAGGGAGGCCTGGCGTGCTGCGATTCATGGGGTCGCAAAGAGTTGGACACGACCGAGCGACTGCACTGAACTGAATGGTTCTTGTTGGTGGACAGAAAAGCTAGCACTCCTATATCACTACAGCACTATTCACAATAGCCTACGTGTGGAAACACCCTGAATGTCCACCTAAAAATAAATGCGTAAAGAAAATGTGGTATATACATACAGAGGAAAACTCTTCAGCTTTTGAAAAGGAAATTCTGCAATATGCAACAATATGGACAAACTTTAAAAACATTAAGCTAAGTGAAATGAGCCAGTCACAGAAAAAATATTGCAATCATTCCATTTATATGAGGCATCGAAAGTACATAGTCCAATTCAGGAAAGCAAAGAATGGAACAGTGGTGACCAAGTGCTGGAGGAAGGGGAATGTGGAGTCATAATCAACAGGCATAAAGTTTCAGTCAAGCAAGAGGAACAAGCTCTAGAGAACTGCTGTACCGCACTGCGTACTCCCAGTCAACAATAATGCACTGCACACTTAAAAATTTGTTCAAAGTGTAGATCTTGTGTTAAGCATTTTACAATAAAACAATAAAAAAGAAAAGCTATTGCTTTTCGTATGTTGATTGCAAACTCTGCCTCTTTGATGAGCTATTTTAAGTTGTAATAGAATGTATGTTGATTGTCTTAGATTTCAAAGGTAGGCAGTCACATCATCTCCCAAATTCTATCTTCTCCTTTTCAATAATTATACCTCATTTCCTTTGCCTTATTTTGATGGCCACAGCCATCTGTTGGATAATATCCTGAGAGATGACACTGCTGTTTAAACCAAATTGACTCTACTATTTCCCTCTTAAGTATGATGTTTGCTAAAGCTGTTCACTTAGCCTCTATGAGGAAATTTCCTTGTATTTCTAGTTCCTGAAGGGCATTTTTCCCTCTTTGTCATGAATGGGTTATATCTGATTGAATATTTAATTCAGTTTTCCTGATATAATCATCTAACTTATCCTCTCTTAATTTAGTGAATTACCTTGATAGATGTTGAAAAGTTGAAATACCTTTTGCATGACTTGACATTGATTTGTTAAGGTCCTGCTGGATTCAATTTACTGAGTATGCTGTAGGATGTTTGCACGTGGATTTATGTTTCTAAAACAAATGGAGTTGTTTTCTGCCTCAGTGCCTAGGCCTGTTGGTCCGTCAGCTAAGACTTTGTTCTCCTGGTTCCTCCTCTCTGTTCAGGTCTTCGTTCAGAGGTCATCTTCTCTGCTGTTCCTCCCTGTCTTTACCATTTAACATTTCTCCTGTTTCTATCCTGTGCTTACACATTCCTGTTTCATTTTCCTCAGGGCAGGCATCACTATTAACCCATCTCCTCCCTCCCTTTCTTCTTTCCTTCCTTCCCCCTTCCTTCCTCCATTCCTTCTCCGCTCTCTCCTTTCTCTCGTCCCTGTCTTCTCCAAAAGAATGTAAGCTCCACGAGGGTAGCATGTGTTTAGTGAGTCCACCTTGACCTTCCTCGGTCTGTGCGTCATAAACACCACATACTCCCAGGTGGCAGAAGTGCAGAGGGGCTTAAATAATGAGCTGTGTGGTCTTGAGCAAAGTAATTAAACTTGCTCAGTTCTGTTCTTCCACAGGTAAAATGGGAATAATCACACAAATATAATACAATCTCTTTAAGTATTAAAGGAGTCAACATATTGAACCATGAATTTCAACACCTGGGACATAGTTGGAAGTCACTCATGGTTGGTTTCCCAACTCAGCTGTTTCCCTTATGGTTGTAATGATAAGATAGAAGGGGACAGAGAACAGTGCCCAGGAGAATGTTGTGTGGAGTTTCGCACGTGTTCTGGCACACAATTGCTGCATGTGTTAAGGCACAGCTTTCTGGTGCTGTAAGCACATCTCTGTACGTTCATCTGAAACAGCTTTACAATTTGAAGGGGAGTGCAGAGAGAGAACATTTTTTAGATTGAAACTCCAGTGATACAATGTCAGCATGAAATATCTGAATTCTTGATTCTTTTACCACAGTTTACGCTTTTGCATGTGTTTCTTCTTCTAAGGTTTTTAAGATAAGAGCTATTCATGAGTACTTTCCTAAGGCCATCTTTAAAGACAGAGTTTAAGGGAGTAGATAAAATTTTGCAATAATTTATTGGATGATCACAAAATTTTAACTTTAACATACATATCAGAATAATAAGTCAATTTATGATTATGACTGACAACCCAAGGTGCTCTTATAAATGTATCCATTCAGGTGCCAATTTTATTTTTCCAGCTTTTGAGGAATCAACTTCAAAATTCTCTTGAGGGGTCTGAGGATTCCTGGGTTGCCAAGCGCAGTAGATATTTTGAAATTGGTTTCTCTGTTTTCCTTCCTGCCATCTACTTGCTGAGTTTAAGACAGATTTTATATACATATAGTGCTAACCTCAGCTGGTGGGCAACTCACCCTATAGTTATAGCAAATTACCTAAAAGTAAATAAAAGTTTGGCGTATTTGAGTTGAAAAAATGTAGCTCCATAAAGTGACACTGCCATCACACCTTTATGGACTTGACATTGGATGTCACTGGCAACTGTTTCTTGCAATTCCCAAAGGTATGTTTTTCAGTTGACAACAGAACATTCTTAGCTGTTTCCGTACTTTCCAATTCATCCTATGTCAGCTTTTACCAAAATATACCAAAAATATTATTATGTAAGCCCATCAGACTTTCTGTAGGCTGTCAACTTTGAATAATAAAGCTACTTATAAATATAATTCAAAAGCACAAATCCCACATTCTCTCAATTTAAAAGAGATGAACCTGGTATTAAAACCTTAATGGCCCTGAATAGGAGACCTCTTTAAATAAAAAATTCACCAGCTAATATAGGTCAAAAACCAGTTTTCTCAGGCAATGAAACATTTATAGCATTTCTCTCCTGTACAAATTCTTGAGTGTTGAAAAAGGTGATAATTCTGGCTGAAGACTTTCCCACATTCATTACTTTTATAAGGTTTCTCTCCAGTATGAAACTGAATTACATCATGGGAAAGTTAGTTTCATGACTCCTTTGGGATAGCTATAGTCTTGAATATGGAAAATCAATTAATCTATTGCTTTAAGAATAATAGTCAAGAAATAACATATGAAAGTTCTTTGTGAACACTGAAAGGTTATACAAACATAGGATATTACTATATAGAACATTACCTTAGACTGTGAATTCAAGGAAAGAATCATGCCTTGTTATTATTATTATTATTGGTATCAGCTTCAGTGTCTGGCAAAATACAGAAATTTTAAATGTTTTTAAATGAACAAATAAACATTGGAAGTAGTAAGGTGGCAGCTGCAGCTTAAAGAATGTTTAGGAATAAAAATTAAAACTAAGGAAGTATTTATGTCCTACAATCTTAGCCACTGAAACTAGCTTGGGGGATTGGGTCAGATAAAGCCTGACCCAGAGACCAGGAAGCTCTACAGGTTGGAAAAGAGAGTCCAAGGGGCTAGCACAATCAGAAATCCTTAAGAGACCCAGCAGGTTGTGGGGCTGCAGTCAGGCAACCTGGGCTTAGAGGAAGTGACCTTATCTCTAAAATGAGTAGGAAGGTGAAACTGAATCCAGTCTGGAAAGAACTAACAGTCAGCAAACCAACGCAGGGACCCAAGCACAAAGGCACTAGAAGTGAAACCAGCTGGAATGACAACATAATGTTGCTGTTGTTCGGTCACTCAATCATGTCTGACTCTTTGCAACCCCATGGACTATAGCACAACAGGCTTCCCTGTCCTTCACCATCTATCAGAGTTTGCTTAAGCTCATGTCCATTGGGCTTCACAGGTGGTGCTAGTGGTAAAGAACTCGCCTGCCAGTTCAGGAGATGGAGGAGACTCAGGTTTGATCCCTGGGTCGGGAAGATCCCCTGAAGCAGGTAATGGCAACCCACTCCAGTATTCTTGCCTGGAGAATTCCATGGACAGAGAAGCCTGGTGGGCTACAGTCCATGGGGTCACACAGAGTCAGACACGACTGAAGCGACTTAGTAGCAGCAGCATGTCCATTGAGTCAATGATGCCATCCAACCATCTCATCCTCTGTTGCCCCTTTCTCCTCCTGCCTTTAATCTGTCCCAGCACCAGGGTCTTTTCCAAAGAGTCAGCTCTTCACATCAGGTGGCCAAAGTACTGGAGCTTCAGCTACAGCATCAGTCCTTCCAATAAATATTCTTAGCTGATTTCCTTTAGGATGGACTTGTTTGATCTCCTTGCTGTCCAACAGACTCTCAAGAGTCTTCTCCAGCACCACAGTTCAAAAGCAGTACTCAGTCTTCTTATGGTCTAACTCTCATATCCATACATGACTACTGGAAAAATCATTGTTTGACTCTATGGACTTTTGTAGGCAAAGTGATGTCTCTGCTTTTTAATATGCTGTCTAGCTTTGTCATAGCTTTTCCTCTAAAGACCAAATGTCTTTTAATTTCATGGCTGCAGTCACTATCTGCACTGATTTTGGAGCCCAAGAAAATAAAGTCTGTCACTGTTTCCATTTTTTCCCCATGTATTAGCCATGAAGTGATGGAACCGGATACTAATTTCTTTTCTTTTTTTTATGACAGCATAATGGGACTGATTTAATACAAACCTGTTACATGAATTATAGGGTAGAGGTTTATTATGAATGTGTCCCTGACCTAGAACAGCCAGAAATCATGGCAACCAAGAATTGTTCATTCATAGTGAGAAAGCCATGAGATCCTCACTGAAACCCTGGGGGATATCAAGGACCCATGTCGGGAAAGCAAAAACAACTTGTCTGGTCCCTGGTTTTCCAATTTATGGATCTAATCTGAAGGATCAGAGTCATCCAGAAAATGGGAAACAGACAGTGTGAATCTCCAACTTCTGTTGTATTATTAAAAAGTATTAAGTAAAGGACCAGTAGGTTCTTTACCTCTTATTCATGTGTTACTCAAAATGCCTGATATTTCTGGAATTCCAAATCTCAGCAATCACATTCAAATGCCACACCTTTTCCTAACACCACATATAAAGCAGCGATACCTTTTTTTTTTTTTTAAATTGAAACTAACACTTGGCCTCCTGAAACAACTGAACTCATGCATTACCATGAGGGACTATTTTTAAAATGACTTCCCCATGTTATCTGATTTATGACACATAGAAAAGAAAGCAATTCTCTGAGCCAATTGGAATAGGGATTATGTATGGCATGTGTAGCAACTGTTCCTCTTTGCCTGTTTCGTGCAGGCATCCAATAGAGGAGCAGCTGCAGCATTTGTCATCTGGTGTCGTACAAGAAAGGGATTTGTCTGGGAACCATGACACAGATTAGACAGTTCTCACTTTGGAAATGACTTTCTTGCTTTGGCTTTGATGTATGCATTGATAAATGCTTTTGGATTGCCTCAGGATTTCCCTGCTGATGGGAGACCATTGCTTGTTGACAACATTCATTGTCACTGATAGCGTCCCTCAGTGCCAATGCCTTTGTGCTCCGTGGGGGTCATGGAGACTGACAGCCTGCCAAATGAACATGTGATTGGTCACACTTGCAATGCTAGTGCACACTTAGCCTCTGCGGAGCTCTGTCTCCTGGAATACTTCCATTCCTAACTGTTCATCAGAATTTAATTGTTAGCAAGCACTTCCTCCTGAAATCTGCCACTACTAGCTCATTGTAAGAGTACAGGGAGCCCCAGCATCATCTAGAAGGCCACTCTACACAAAGTACCTAAAATAGTTGCAAAGTTTTCACATGAGTATTCATAGTAAGAGAAAAGAGTGCATGGTGGCCAAGTTACAAGCGGGATGGTGAAGCCAGCCTCTAGTTCTTGGCAAACAAAACAAAAGCAGCAGGTCTCTTTGTGATAGCAGCATGGCAGTGAATGCATGACTCCTCTCCCATCAGAAACAAACGTTTAGTGCCATAATTGTAGAAATCTTCTCAGCTGTCAAGTTATAAATTCTGGTGGGAGAATGACAACATCCTCTCCTGACAGATTAGGAATTGCCTGTAGCACACAGGACAGGCTGTCTTTTAGCTTATTTCTTATATTTCTTATATTCAGCTAGGCTGTCCATGGATTTCCTCCTGAACATACCTTACATTCTCTCATTTCCTAACTCCTGCCAAATGAAATGTTTGCCCCAACTCAACTACAACCTCCACCTTTCTCAGCTCTATCAGCCCTGGGGCTTGAGTCCCCAGCTCCCTCTGAATTCCACAACTCAAAGTGTTTGCTTCCCTCCATAAATACCTCAAGCTTTCAGCATCTGGCACCTCCCTTGTAGAGATGAGAGTGGCCATTGTTCACATGAACAAATAGCTACCAAGAGATTGAGCCTGGGGAAGTGAAAACTATAATGCTTTATGAATGAGGTAGTCTGAGCTTTCATCCCAGTTTAGCCATATACATGACCTCAGACAATTCACCTAAAATCACCATGCTCGTTTTCCCATCTTGAAAATAAGATGTTGGGACTAGATAATCTTTTTTTCCCTGTCTTACTTCAGTAAGCCATGAATTAGGTTTATTAAATAACAGGGAATGCACACATTCTTTTATTGTTGTGGCTATAACACTTAATATTTAGTATCAATCATTTACATAGAAAGGGCTTTAAAATGGCACTTACTATGTGGCAGGTATTATTCCCATTCAGTTATATCTTCCAATATTCACATACCCACTTCTCTGGTATTACATAAATGTGGATGTATTAAAGAGATAAAATAGCATTGTATTAATGGGGACTATTCTGCAAGAGTGAGTTTTGAAATGAAGTGTATGAGGGTAAGGCATAGTTTGTCAGAGAGGACGGGGAGATGTAATATAGGCAAAGGAAGAAATGAGTCCATTGTGCGCTAGGCAGACAACACAGAGATTGGATTGACACAGTGAGTATTGACAGCAAAGGCAGGGGACAATGACAAAAAGTTCTAAATGTCAGGCTATTGTATTTAGGCACGATGGGTCAAACAACACAGACCTCCTTGAACAAGGATAGCCAAACTACTCTGTCTCCCCGCTCCACTTTCATTGGGATATTTTTTTTTACATATAATATCTGTAAGTTTAAGGCATACAACGTGATTTGACTGGATCTACTGTGAAATGGTTGCCACAATAAAGTTAGTAACACCCCCAACTCCTCACATAATTGCCATTTTTTGGCAGTAATAACATTTATGATCTACTCTCCTAACAATTTTGAAGTATATAATACACTGTTGTTAACTACAGTCACCATGCTGTGCATGAACTTCCTCATCTTAAAACTCACATTTAAGAACTCATCTCAGAACTCACTCATCTTAGAGCTGGAAGCTTGAGGCCTTTCATCAACCTCTGCCCAGTCCCGTACCTCCGAGCCCCTGGGAACTACTGTTCTACTTTCTATTTCCAGGAGTCTAAATAAAATGTATCTTAGGAATGAGAAATCCCTGCGGCATGATAGTGTGTCAGTTGGAGGGGCAGGGACTAAGGAGGAACCCATACTCCTCCTTTAGCTCACTGCTGGACCATCAACAGCTAGACCTGTTCTTGGCTCAGGCCATGAACTGCAGTGCTCATGTGTCCCATGGCCTAGATTCCTCCTCCCTCTTTGGGACAGAGTTGGTGGCTGAGTCTCATGCCCAGGACTGATTGCCCTGACTGAAGACAGCTGAGTGGCCCAAGGTTTTGTCTGCTTTCCAGAGGCATGAAATCCAAGCCCTCTTGCCTCAAGGTGTGACAACTCCAAGGATCATCCAACTCCAGTTTCCTGTGGGACTGACTAAAGTTTTGTTGTGGCCCCATCACAGTTCAACTCCTCCCTCTGTCCAGTCTTACCTCCTCCCCTGCCCCCAGGAGTTGATCCCAAAGGCTCCTGTCACTAAATTCTCCATTTGAAAGTCTGCTTCACAGGGAACCTGACCTAAGACAATAATGGATGAGTAAATAAATAGATTTAAAAATATTGATTGAGAACCTTCCATATGCCTGACACTGTACTAGTGTAACTAAGCAGGACTCTATGGGGCCTTCCTGGGACAGACCCATCCCCCATATCCTCTGCTTTAGCTCCTCTCTGAAGTACCTAGACAATAGTAGTATCTGATGCACGTTTCCTGAGTTGTTTTATAGATGCTGAAGCCACCACCAAATGGAAGAAATTAACTATTTGATGATCATGAGCACATAGTTGCCAGACCTGCTGGAGCCTAAAGATTTATAATGTTACATCTGTGACACTATCCAGTTGCCTCACCATTAACCAGTCAGAGAACTGTACAGGAGCTGATTACATAGCTTGGGACGCCCCTCCCTCCCCTTGCCTTTAAAAATGCTCTGCTGTAGCTTGTCCAGGAGTTCAGGGGTTTTGAGCACTAGCTTCCCTGCACTCCTTGCTCGATGCCCTGCAGCTGCACTGTCCTTCACCACAATCTGGTGTCAGTAGATTGGTTTTACTGTGCATGAGTGAGTGGACCCAAGTTTGATTCAGTAACATGAGGTGCTGAGGACAGAGAGAACAAAACAAAGCACATCTCTAGTCAGATGCTTTCATTCTAAAGATGGAACATAGCCAAATATAATTTCAGATAGTGATGAGAGCAAGGAATGAAGAAAAACTGATGTGACAGGGATTGAAGTTACAGGGACTTCTTCAAATGGTCTGAAACCGTCTCACTGATTGTTATTGGGGATGAAATGTGTGTGTGTCAGGCACTGTTGTGTCCAACTCTTTGCAACCCCATGGACTGTAGTCCACCAGGCTCCTCTGTCTGTGGAATCTTTCAGACAAGACTACTAGAGTGGGTTGCCATTTCCTACTCCAGGGGATCTTCCTGACCCAGGGATCACACCCATGTCTCTTGCATCTCCTGCATTGGCCAGCAGATTCTTTACCACTGTACTACCTGGGAAGCCCTGAGATGAAACTCGAATACTAACGAAGAGCCAGACATGTAAACATGCAGTGAGAGTACTTCAGGTAGAAGTCACAGCTAGTACAAAGGTCCTAAGGCAAAGATGAGGTTGGCCCACCTGAGGAATATGAAGGTCAGTATGCCTGGAGCAGAAGAGTGACAGGACCATGGCAGAAAGGCAGGCTGGAAATCGATCATATAGGGCATTATATCACCTAGTAGGAATTTTTCATAAAGTACTGGGCACAATTTCATTTCACAACTGGACTTTTAATTCAAGGTTTTATCGCTGTCACCTTTCTCAGTTTGAAATTCTTTAGTTCTTCCTTATTTTTATCACTACTTCGGAGAGATTTTTTTCTTTCCTTAAAGGCTTTCATTCTTTATACAAGCCAAAAAAAAAAAAAAAAAAAAAAGGTGGGGGGGAGACTATTTTTTCCTTACCTTAAATTAAGGTTAGAATATATTCAGGCATATCTTAATATGTTATATTTCTACTTAGTCTGGGACCCTCTACATATTCCAACAGAAAAATTAACACATGGCTGAACCTTAACTGAGAACAGAGTAAGAGTTTTCCCTGGGACCATGTGTGGCTGCACTGTGCACAGAGGGGAAGTGGTGGGTACTTTTCATGTCAGGGTAGCTGAGCATGAGCCCCAGCCCACTAAGAGCTGCCTCTATAATTAGGTATTGAGGGTATTTCAAGTCAAAATAAGAGAGGGGAAAGGAGTTAGAGAAAGATAATTTTATCAAGAACCAGAAATTAAACTATTACCACAATTAAGTACTAAATTAATTCTGAGCTTATGATTACCCAAGGCAAAAAAGCAGTATCATGGGACCTCTTTGTCAAGCAAAAGGAAAGATGAGTTTTTAAGGAGAGAACTTTTTTTTTTCAACACATTCTAAATCAAGGACAAATTACTCATATGGATCCTAAACCCACTGGATAATATCAGTTCTATAAAAACATGTCACACATATATTACATGGCCATTTCCTACATCAACTCAAAGTAGTTGAGATTATGGTATATAGCTATGTTTAAGTGATGGACAGGGAAGCCTGGCATGCTGCAGTTCACGGGGTCGCAAAGAGTCGGACATGACTGAGAGACTGAACTGAACTGAAGTTCATTTGGATGAGAAACTGGGCTTATACTATCCAAATGTATTAGCTGTTGGCTAGAATGTTATAAGATGGATGGTTAGAATTCTCTTTGGCAGTTTGCAATATCATTCATTCTTACCAAGGTTTTGACAGTAAAGATTGGGATTTCTGAAAAGTACCTCAAGTACAGATGGTCCATCTTGCTTGAAAATAGATCTGTAAGATTTTAAGATACCAAATGATGGAATCACACCTGAAAATACAATACTCTACTGCACCATCTCACAATAATCTTTCTTAACAAATGTCCCTCTTTTTCCAACATATATTCAGATTCCTAACAGTTCATGTACTTGGTGTATTCTGCTCCTATGAGCTCATTATCATCTATTCAGTTCCTCTAAACAAAATGCTTGTACTTTTAGTCCCTGAACTTCTAACCCATCCCATATTTTGCAGTTAACAGTGGCAGCATTGCTTTTATACTGCTGCTTGACTTTATGATCCTCTTACTGTCAAATAATCATTATATGACCAAGAGAAGAAATGAGGGTTTACAACAGTATACAGCAGAAGGGTGAGAAAGGAGATTTTCAGTACTACAATAAAACCATACGAAAACTATGTGATAAATCCCCTCCTTTAAAACTGTTTGTTACAATAGTGCTATTCAATAGAAATATTATGAGCTACATGTGACTTTAAAATTTCTAGTAACCATATGAAAAATGAAATATTTTATGCCATATGAATAAACAAGGATGTCACAGTCATCAGTGATTGCATTCTTCCAGTGTGAGCTGGTGAGTCTGAGGAAAAGAATACCTGCCATCTAGGACCCATTAGACTACTGCCACTCCCTGCAGTCACTCCCTATGGTGAACCCTGAGGAAACTGGATGTGAAAACACAGGATCAGTTCAGTTCAGTCTCTCAGTCATGTCTGACTCTTTGTGACCCCATGGACTGCAACACACCAGGTCTCCCTGCCCATCACCAACTCCCAGAGCTTGCTCAAACTCATGTCCATTGAGTCGGTGATGCCATCCAACCATCTCATCCTCTGTCCTCCCCTTCTCTTCCTGCTTTCAATCTTTCTCAGCATCAAAGTCTTTTCCAATCAGTCAGTTCTTCGCATCAGGTGGCCAAAGTATTGGAGATTCAGCATGAGCCCCTCCAATGAATATTCAGAACTGATTTTCTTTAGGATGGACTGGTTTGATCTCCTTGCAGTCCAAGGGACTCTCAAGAGTTTTCTCCATCACCACAGTTCAAAAGCATAAATTCTTTGACACTTAGCTTTCTTTATGGTCCAACTCTCACATCCATGCATGACTACTGGAAAAACCATAGCTTGACTAGATGAACCTTTGTCGGTAAAGCAACATCTCTGCTTTTAAATATGCTGTCTAGGTTGGTCATGGCTTTTCTTCCAAGGAGCAAGTGTCTTCTAATTTCATGGCTGCAGTCACCATCTGCAGTGATTTTGGAGCCCAAGAAAATAAAGTCTGTCACTGTTTCCATTGTTTCCCTATCTATTTGCCATGAAGTGATGGGACGAGATGCCATGATCTTCATTTTTTGAATAAGTTTTAAGCCAGCTTTTTCACTCTCCTCTTTCACTTTCATCAAAAGGCTCTTCATTTCCTCTTCACTTTCTGCCATAAGAGTGGTGTCATCTGTATATCTGAGGTTATTGATATTTTTCCTGGCAATTTCGATTCCAGCTTGTGCTTCATCCAGCCCAGCATTTCACGTGATGTACTCTGCATATAAGTTAAATAAGCAAGGTGACAATATATAGCCTTGATGTACTCTTTTCCAATGTTGAACAAGTCCATTGTTGCATGTCCGGTTCTAACTGTTGCTTCCTGACCTGCATACAGATTTCTCAGAAGGCAGGTAAGGTGGTCTGGTATCCCCATCTCTTTAAGAATTTTCCACAGTTTGGTGTGACCCACACAGTCAAAGGCTTTCGCGTAGTCAATGAAGCAAAAGTAGATGTTTTCCTGGAAACACAGGATACTGGCCCCAAATAAGTGAGATGCATAATCAAAAAAATTATTTCAATGAGCTCAGATTCCCAGACAAAGAAAAGCGCTAAATTTCTTTATTTGTGATATCTGATTTTCTTTAATTAACCATCTTTTGATGTTCTGACCACCTGACTTTAGTTGCAAAACTTCCATATAACCTGGCTCCCCCTGGTATCCTCCCTGGAGCAGTTCTCTCAGGTTACTTGAGATGCTGTCTCCTAGGCTTGAAGTTCTAAAAATTCCCACCAAATAAAACATAATACTTAATTTTCAGGCTGTGAGCATTTTTTAAGTCCACAAATCTTTTTAAAAATAAAAAGAAACCAGTGAAATTAATCTTAATAGTATGTTCAACTTAACCTAATATATCCAAAAGATTCAATATGTAACCAAAATTTAAAAATATTAATAAAATAATTCAATATCCAGTATGTATTTTCCAACACATCTTAATCCATTCTACCTGCACTTTAATCTGACTAGTGGCTGCTATACTGAACAGTATAACCCTACAGTATATATTACACATCTCTCAGGAAGTTTTTTTGGTGAACTTCAGTCATAGTACCGAAAAATATTAGGAACACAGAGCTGTTACAAAGGAGTCAATATTTAAATTCTAAATAGACCTAGCATGCAATTACTTAGAGAATTAACTAATGTATTGATTGGTTATATTGTTCATTCAACAAATCTTTATCGAATCCATAAAATATGCTGGGCAAGTTAAGAGGTTTCTAGACCCCTTGAAGGGTTCAGTCAACGTTACTTCCTGACTGTTTTACAAAATAACAATCAGCCTTCCCACTTCTGAATATTTAGATATGATATAATTTAGCCTCCTTTGTTCTCCTTTGTGAAGGGGGAAAGAGGGACTCTGAAGGAGCTGGAGCCTACAGAGTGTCAACTTGGAAGCAGATCCTGGAGAGCTGGCAAAGAACTAATTCCACACACTGACATAGTAAGAATAATAATTCCATAGTTGCAATACTAGGAGAGGCAGCAAGGACACCTGACTGAACAGGGCCCGAGGGCTGAAACCAAACACAACACATAACTTTTATAACATGCTGATATTTTTAACTGTGGCAGAAACTGTACGTGACTTGAAAATCATAGAAAAAGAGAAAAATGCCTCTAATTCAACAACTTACACGTATTTTCATTCCACATTTTGATGCATTTTCTTTCATCCACGCCTCCTCCCCACCACTTATGTCCCAGGTCGCACAAGTCTGAGGCATGAGAAAATGTCATGCTTGCTTTTTATATCTAACTCAGCAATGATAAGAGCTACCACTGCCCCAACTTAACCCCTACCAGCTTAACCTCTGGGAACTTCTCTGCCTCAAGGGGTCTCCTGGCAAGTCTCCTGCATCTTGGGAACACACTCCCCTCTCCCTTCACCCCTCCAGTTTCAACACCATGGCATCCCCCTCTGGCCACCTGGTTGCACCCGATGTCCACCGTCTTAACGATGTCACTACTCTCCAGGGCCACCCATCTGCAGTGATTCTGTCCTTACTTTAGCCCAGCAGAGGGGCTTCTACAGGTCCCTCCCTTCAGCTGCTACTAGATATGGTGACTGAGTCCATACAACAGTCACAGTCAGCCCTCTTCCTCCCTGGGTCGGGTCTAACTTAAGTCCCACCAGTCAGAACTCTGGCATTTCCACACCTTCCAACTTAACCCCCAAATGGGGCTTTTCAGATCCAGAACTAGCCTCTCTCCAGGACAGCCAACAGTGGGAACACTCATTCCTTTACGAAAACATCACCTTCAAGGGTATGGTCTGGCCCCATGGCCCCAAAAGGATAATCGCAGCAAGATAATCACAGCAGCAACCCAACAATGCTCTTCTCAAGGCTTGTTTTCTTTTTCTCTTTTTTCCTTCCTTCCTTCGTCCCTCCCTTCTTTCTTCATTTTTATAATTTTGCTTATCTAAAATGGTATGAAAATATTTTCCTGTTATAAAAGTACAATAGATTCCCATTGTGAAAATGAAAAAATCCAAATAAACAAAAAGACTCATAAACTTACCACTACTGAGTTTACCATTCCACCATTCTAATATAATACCTTAAGAAGAATCTTAAACCTGAGGTAACCTCAAGTATTAGAGTCTTGGAGTAATCTAAAAGAGAGTGTGCCCCTCATTTAGAATTAAAAATAGACCGAAAAGGGGAATTCTAACAAAAGTCTGGAGAAAAGTTGAGGGCTAAATTAAATTTTGATTGATAGTAAATTATCTATTAGTATCCAGTAATTCCCAAAGTGTAGGCAGATATTTATTTATGTAAAACTTTGTTAAGATAATTTCTTATGCTGGTTTATTAAAGGAATTTTAAATTAAAAACACTTAGTTACCACTGTGTTAGACTACCGAAACTATGACCATAAAATTACCTAAAAGTAGAGAAAGAATGTGAATTTGAACCCCTAAGTTATACATTAGTACCAGTACCATCATACTCACTTAGGAAACATAGACCTCTACTACAACTTTTCAGCTGGTACTGCTTTCTTTCCCTTTCCTTTATGAGCCAATAAAAGCAATGCAAAATTGGGAATCAAAAAAATCTAGATTCTAGCCTTATTTTTCTCACCACCTGGTGACTATTGCTTGATGTCAAATGGGGATGAGAAAATCTGTCTCAGGCAATTCTGTGAAGACAAAATAAGATATGTGATGTCCAGTAATTTTAAAATGCTATACTAATTGCATAAATATATTATTTTCAGGAAAAATTACTTTTCAGGGGATTTTTAAAAACATAATCGTTACGTGAAACTTTTTGGTGGAAAATGACACCAAAAGGAAAGAATCACCTGGTATTGCTCTACTCTCATATTTTAAAATGTTGAGATGTAGACGCTTGAGGTAGAAGACGTGTGAGTGGATAAGCTCTGTCTTTTCCACAGGCATCTTTATTCTAGGCTCACACCATTAGCTTAGTTTAACAATCATGTTTTTAAAACGTACAAAACTCTTTTCTTGTAAATAACCAAGACAGAATGCCACATTCACACCTTCATCACTGCCACCAATTAATCCTGGAGACATTTCTCAGGACTTCAACTATAAAACTTCATACAAAGCTAGCAAACAAAACTTTTGCTTCACGCCATTTGAAATGAAATGGGTTTTTCTAGGTTTTGCAGGTAACTTGACTAAAGAGCGGAAAGCTTCCTCATAAAAGGCTATGATATATTCAAAATTTAATGAAGACACATGACAAAACCCTTTGCAACCCTACTAAATGTTGAGGAACAGGTCATTTCTTTCATACAATGTACAGGACACACATGCTGCCAACCAGCAAAGGAGTGTTAGCAGATTCACAAACACCCTTTCTACTCCTGCCTCATAAGCAGGCATGAACCTAGAGGCACCTGTTGTGAGAGTATGTCTGGGCACCACACACTGTCAACCCATTGCAAGATCTGTAACCGTTTTTTATTCCTTGCCACATTCACTACTCAGGGCCCCACACTTACCACCTAGTGTCTTCCCGTGACAGATTATAGTTAGGTGGCATGATGGTGGTGTGAGCATGCTAAGTTGCTTCAGTTGTGTCTGACTTTTGGCAACCCTATGGGCTGTAGCCCATCATGCTCCTCTGTCCATGGAATTCTCCAGGCAAGAATACTGGGATGGGTTGCCGTGCCCTCTTCCATGGGATCTTCCTGACCCAGGGATTGAACCTGGGTATTTTATGTCTCCTGCATTGGCAGGTGGGTTCTTTACCACTAGCACCACTTGGGAAGGAAGTTATGATGGTAGATATGGCCCATTTTAAAGCATGCCCAAAAGACCCTTGTTTTCCCCCTTTGTTTCTCTCTGTGTGTGTCTCTGTCTATCTCTCTCTCACACACACAATCTGTCCAGATAGTAAAACCCAACTGATATATTCTAAGTGAAGGTCCCTGATTTATATACATATTTAAAGTGAAAGGGAAGTCTTGAACTATTAGTCATCAGAAGCAGATTTTGAAGTTTATAAGACTACCTGTCCAGTCAACCTGAAGAAGAGGAAACTACATTCAAGAATATTGAGACCGGGAGAAAATAGAAGAGAAAAATAGATACAAAGTGTGGGCTATACCCCAGAATAACATCTAGGGGGATGCTACATGGCCATTCCATGCCAGGGGGCCTGAGATAATCTCATGGCACTGGGCACCTTGAGGTGGGAGAAGGGCAGAAAAAGTGGGTTCAATTCCAAGCATTTTACAACCACCAACAGACAAATCAGGAGTTTAAGCAGGCTCACCGTACAGGAAAGATTGAGAAGTGTCAGGTGAGTCCAGGTAACCTAGATTTCACTCACCTGGTACCCTCTGTGTGAAAGAAACTTTGGAATACTATATGAATTATGAGTAGATGACCACTGACTCTTTATCTCAGTATTTTAAAAGCGATTCTCAGAGAGGCAAAGGGGAAATAGAGAACTTATTTCCAAAGAGAAAAGTCTGAAATTCTTCTCGCAGAACAGGCCCAAACTTTGGGAGGTGGGTAAAAAGAAAATGAGGGGAAGGAAGGTACACACATAACATTGCAAATCTTTCTTCAGGACTATTGAGTCAGAGGAGAGATGATAATAAGAAATATCAAGGGCCAAAATAAATAGTAAAAGAGAAAATCACCAAATCACATCCTCAGTCTGGGGATGCTGTGGCTGAGGGTCATTTCTCACTCACTCTGACTTCATGAGTGATGTTCATGGGTTGATGGGAGCCATATAGACCCCAGATCTTTTTTTAGTATCAGTTAACAGAGCCTCTTTCTTTCTCTACCTATAGCTGTTAAGTTACCACGCAGTGTCTCATCTGCGCTTGATACTCCCTCCATCCACCCACACCACACTCTCACACAAACACATACACATGCACAGAGGCATAACCCTGGGTGCTTGCTTCACTCTGCTGTTCTTCTTGGCCAACTCTATTTCTAGAAACCTAGTTGTACAGAGTAAGGAATACAAACTAACTGGGGCCTTTCTGCCTTCCATGGGAAAAAATCACAAGGTCCCAAGCAAGGGTACTTCTTGAGGACTTGAACACCAAGAGCTCTTCGCTCAAATGCATTTCAGCAGAACTTCCAGAAAGCAAGATACCTGATAAGCAATTTAGTTTATCAAAACCAAGACAAAATGCAAATTATGAACTTGAAGCAACAGCAGGCCAAGTCAGACAGAAAACCACCACTCACCTCCTTTCCACCCCCACACAACCATCCTGCTTTCAGAGTAAGTTTCTATTACCATGGGGACTGTGCTAAGAATATATGAGAGAAAGCAAAAGAGGGCTGTCACAGGGGGGTAAATTATCTGGTGGATCTGCATGGCAGGTGGTGTTTCTTATAAAAGTGTGGTTGAAGTTTGTACCCGGGTAGACAGTGCATGATGAAGATTTCTGAGATTTTTATTATACTTCATCTATTAGCGGCAAGTCTGAATTCATTTGAAAGCAATTTGCTCTGTAAACTCCTGTTTCCAAATTAATTTCAGCTGAGAAAACCAAGCAGCCAAAATATATATAAACTTGCTGAGACACTAGAAAAATCTCTTGTGAGGCTTTCTTGCTCTCATATCTGTCCAAGTCACTCTCAATGGCTGGCAGTCAGTCACTCCTGGATATTGATCTGGTGCTTGCTGTGTGTGTAAGAAGCTTCACGAGATACTTTGAGGGCATGAACCAGATGTATCTCTGTTTACAAGAAGTTTACAGTCCAGGAGAGAGCTGAGCAGATTCACAAGTAAATATGGTAGTGAAACCATAGGTAATCATCAGTCAAGTCCATTTTACCTGCCTTCACTAATGTAGGTCATTTTATCTGTTGCTACAAAAGACTTGCATGTCCTCCAAGCTGCACACAGTCTAAACAAGAAGATGTTTGCCCCAGCTGTTTTATAGGAACTTGGAGTCACCTGTGTCTAGTTGGAGTTGAGGTGGTTAAGATGGATTAGACCAGTGTGAGTGTCCATTTGACATCAGAAGGCTGAAAACTTTACCCTTAAATCATGCTAAATGCCTCAGTGTTTGAACGTGCAGAAGCCTGTACCTTAGTTACACCTACACAGAATCATAATTAGATATTTTTCCAATCACCTTTTCCCAAGCTCCCCTTGCCTCAAATGGCCCTGCTGCTATATTCTTCATTCCATAAATACCCTGAGCCCTTTGCCTTCAGGGGGAGTGGGATTTGAGATGTATTTTCCCGTCTCCTAGCTTGCTGCTGCTGCTGCTGCTAAGTCACTTCAGTTGTGTCTGACTTTGTGCAACTCCATAGACAGCAGCCCACCAGGCTCCCCCATCCCTGGGATTCTCCAGGCAAGAACACTGGAGTGGGTTGCCATTTCCTTCTCCAACGCATGAAAGTGAAAAGTGAAAGTGAAGTTACTCAGTCGTGTCCAACTCATAGCAACCCCGTGGAATGCAGCCTATCAGGCTCCTCCGTCCATGGGATTTTCCAGGCAAGAGTACTGGAGTGGCGTGCCATTGCCTTCTCCTCTCCTAGCTTGACTGGCTTGCAAATAAACATTCTCTTTGCTAGAAGCTTTGGCATCTTAGCATTTTGGCTTGTTGCATGTTCATTAACTGTAGAGTGTAATATGAGCCCTGGGTGAGGCAGAGATGGGGCTACAGGAATTCACAGGGAGGGGGGCCACTCCTATATAGAGCTGTCAGGAAGACTTCATGGAGGAGGTAGGTCGAGGTCTGAGAGAGATGGGGGTGCCTGCATTCCACTCAGAGGGAAGAGAATAAGCAAAGAACCCACCAAGGTCCACCCAGAGAGAGCAAATGGTGTTTGGAGGTTCTCAAGAAACATAAGCAGGGGGACATAGCTTGGGAGCAGATGTGAAAGACCTTGAAAGATAGGTGAGGAGATTTGGACTTTATTCTGAGAGCAGTGGAGACCAATGAGGATCCAGAAGCCCAAGGTAAAGGCTAGGTCTTCAGAGTTTAAGTTAACATAGATGTTGATGTTAAGAAGGAGAGACCATTCCCAGGCTGTTGCAGGAATCCAGGCAAGAGGGGTGAGGGCCACCCTCTGAAGGAGTAGTACTAGAGCAAGAGAGCAAATGACAAAAGAAACCTGTGAACACGTATGCGCTCACAGTCCAAGAGGCGAGCATGGAGGGCTTTTTTCACTCATCTTGGTCCTCCACACATTAAAAGCAGCGGTGGGGTGGGCAGCTCACAATGACTGGCAGCACCTGGGAATTTTCCTTCTGTTCCAAACAGGCTGCTTGTATACATGCTTGGAACAGCTGAGGATGAGTAAAGTAAAAGGGTGGTTCTACTCTTACAACAAAAGATTTAGGGCTGATAGAAAATAAAATTATTTAAAAGCAAAAAAAAAAAATCATATGAGGAGCCATAGCTCACAAATGTTTAGACAACGGGCATATTTCAGAACTTTTGCTTAGATGCTTTCAGAAACATTGCTTAGATGGATATCACCAAAGGGAACTTGGGCTTCTTAATCATACCTATAAAATATCGGTAGTGCCAGGGCCTGGAGGCCGGGAAAGTCTCAAAGATCAGATTAAACCAACTCAGTTTTCCAGGTCTAACATGACAAGTCGTGATGTAGACAGCCACTTTAAGCATCATTTGAGAGTGCCATGAATGTCAGAAAATACATTTCCAAGAGAGATTTTTTCTAAACAAGTTCTCACACTGCAACCAAGAGTTAAAAAAAAAAAAACACCACAGTCACTGTGCTAAATGACGGATCTTGGAATCTCTCTGGGGGTAGGCATGCTGGAAGGAGGTGGAACTTACTTCTTGACTATTCCGTCACTAGATGCACAGAGCAAGGCTGGGTTTTGTTTTGCTGTCCTGGGCAGATCAGTTACCGAGTTAAAACCCAACCACAGCTCTGGGAGAAAAAGATTCAGGAGGTGTCAAATCAGATGTTTAATTTCCACAAAAAGTACAAGGGGGAGTACTTTAAAATCCTGTTTTGCAGCCACAATTCATTTTCTTTATGCTTGTACATTCCCATAGGTTTTTGGTCACATGAAGCCAGTGTGGAATTTGACAAGCTCTCCATGGGGTGGGAGGCAAGAGCAGCCTCCAAGGTGTTGGTTTCTAAATAGTGTTGTATATCCAGCAAGGAAATTGATGACAGAGTCCTCTGGCATAACGTAGCATGTGCATACTAAAGATTTCACTACTGTGTGACTAAACCCAGTTTTTATGCTACTATTTACTTTAATTTTTAATGCTTGCTATTTATTGAATGTTGTTTTATTTTAAAACATTTTAGTAATACTTATATATTACTATATATAAAATATGTACCATATATTACTATGTTAACAACATAGTACATTTATATGTAGTAATTTGCTAAGAGTTTATGTACATGATCCCATTTAATCCTCTCAGCAACCCACTGGAGAAGCAATATGCCCCCTACCATGCAAATGAGAAACGAGGCTCAGAAGCAAAGAACACGTTGGAGCTGGGATTTGCTGCTTCCATTTACTTGCCGTAAAGGACAAGCAGCTTTGCCCCCAACTTTTCTCTGACCTTGCATCTTCCTGCTCTTTTCCTGGCTAATTCTTTTGTTCCTTCTCTCTAGCCTGTCCTTTAACGTAGGTTGTTAAGGGTTGAATTGTGGCCCCTCCAAAATTCGTATGTTGAATCCCTAGCCCCAGGACTTCAGAACATGGCCTTACTTGGAGACAGGGTCTTCAAAGAAATAACAAAGTTAAGGTTATTAGTGGGGGCCCTAGTTCAGTATGACCGGGGTCCTCTCATAAAGGGGAAGTTTAGACACAGACGCACACAGGGTGAACAGGGTGTGAAAACGATTTCGGAGATCAGGGTGATGCTTCCACAAGCCAAGGAACCCCACAATGCCAGCAAAGCCCCAGAAGTGAGGAGAGAAACCTGGAACAGAGCCTTCCCACAAGACCCTCAGAAGGAACCAGTATTGCCAGCACCCTGATCTTGAACCTACAACCTTCATACCTGCAAGACATACATTTCTGCTGTTCAAGTCACTTACTTTGTGCTACTTTGTTATAGCAATTTCTCTCACACACACTAAATAGTTAACTTGGTATCTTCTCCTGGACACACCAAGAATTTTATGCCTTGTTCCTTTGTTGCTATTTCTCCTTTCTGGAATACCTCCATCAGTATTCCAACTCAATTATCACCTCCTACAGGAAGCTCTCCCTCCCTTTCTCTAATGCTCATTGACCAAGAAGAGTTAATCATGCCTTCCTCTGAGTTATACCTGTTCCTTGTACCCACTCCTATAGCACACGGTAACCTGGGCATTTATGTGCTAACTTGTCTGTCTCCCCTACTGGGCTGTCATCCCTGGGAGGGCAACTGCCCTCCTTATTCCTCTCTACTTAAGACGGTGCAGGTGATGGTCCTCCTTCAGTTCAGTTCAGTTCAGTCGCTCAGTCATGTCCGACTCTTTGCGACCCCATGAATGGCAGCACTCCAGGCTTCCCTGTCCATCACCAACTCCCGGAGTTCACCCAGACTTGCGTTCATCGAGTCAGTGATGCCATCCAGCCATCACATCCTCGGTCGTCCCCTTCTTCTCCTGCCTCCAATCTCTCCCAGCATCAAAGTCTTTTCCAATGAGTCATCTCTTTGCATGAGGTGGCCAAAGTACTGGAGTTTCAGCTTTAGCCTCATTCCTTCCAAAGAAATCCCAGGGCTGATCTCCTTCAGAATGGACTGGTTGGATCTCCTTGCAGTCCAAGGAATTCCCAAGAGCCTTCTCCAACACCACAGTTCAAAAGCATCAATTCCTTGGCGCTCAGCCTTCTTCACAGTCCAACTCTCACATCCATACATGACTACTGGAAAAACCATAGCCTTGACTAGATGGACCTGGAAGCTTTAAAAAAGTTTCTCCAGGTGGATCCCCTCAACCACAGTCCAGGGGACTGTAAAATGAACACAACGTGAGAGGAGACAGAATGGTGCCCTGATTAAATGCATGGACATAGTGAGTGACAGAATGTGTCCTTCCAGTGGGGCTGCGAAGTGGATGAGAAAGAAGCATTTAGGAAAGCAGGAGTGGGAGAACTTTCCCAAGAATTTTCTGATGGGGAATCTTGCTTGTCTGGCTTCAGATCTTTTTATCCACACGTGGAAAGCATTCTCAAGAGACGGATGCTTCAGAGTCTCTTATCTCTTTGCCGTTAAACCCTGGTTTCATCTAAGTGTCCTTGTTTGGCTTCCACGCTTTCCGAGTACAGAACATGTACTGTATGAACTTATGTTCCCAGTCCTTCAGCAGCAGTCTCTCTTGGCCAGCAGATTAAGTGACTTTGGATTATGTTTGGCTCCCAAGAAGTCTGATGACAGAGAGAGAAGGCTTGGATGGGGCAGGTGCAAGCATGAGAACTCCTGGTCTATCTGAGACACGCTTGTTAATTTGAATAAATAAACAGGCATTCTCATAGCTACCCCAGTCTTTTTGGTTTTGGTTGGCAAGAGCTAGGGAGTCAGATCCATCCTGATTCATATTTATTAGGTACTCAATGACACTAGCTGCTGAAAGAGAAATACCCTGAACATTAGTGGTTTAACAATAAAAGTGTATTTCTCACCTGTAGCCTCACATCCACTGCAGATGGATATGGGTAAGGACTCTGCCCCACATAGTGATCAGTCTTAGCGCCTCAGTGTGTTTTATTAAGCTGGCAGTCGTGAAAAGAAAGCAATTTCGCTTTCTTGCAGAAGATAAAATGGGCTTGAGGGATGTATTCATGAATCCAGTCTGGGAATAGCCATACTGCAAGCACTCCAGTGCCAGTGGCCAGAATTTGGTCTCATGTCCAATCTAGTGAAAGGGAGACTGGAAAATGTGGTCCAGCCAGGTGCTTAAGAAGAGAAGAACTTGGCAACTGGTCAGCCCAAGTAGTCTCTGCCACATGGGGGCACAACAAAATTAGATTCCAGACCTCTCTTTGGGCAATACCGTAAGTACTTCCAGACTTACCAGCCTTCCTTCCTTGCTACACCTGCATCAAGAAGAAACTGGTTCATGTTTGCTAAAAGGATGAATGAATGTAACCTTGGATCTTTTCTCTCCCCAACTATCTTGGAAATCCTGAGGCTCTAGTTATCACCTCTAGGTGGATGGGCTTCCAGTGTCCTCATCTCTCTCCTGAGCTTACACCTTACATTTCCAGCCCATTGCTAGACATGGTCACAGAGGGTTCAACCACCCCTTCAATTCAACACACCATACCTGAGCGCCGCCATCTCTTCAGTCCTGGACTGTGCTTTCCTTTGCTCAAGACTAAGACAGAACCCTTGTCCGACTCAACTTTCTAGCCCTCTAAGCATTGTATTCTTTGGAAGGAATGATGCTAAAGCTGAAACTCCAGTACTTTGGCCACCTCATGGGAAGAGCTGACTCACTGGAAAAGACTCTGATGCTGGGAGGGATTGGGGGCAAGAAGAAAAGGGGACGACAGAGGATGAGATGGCTGGATGGCATCACTGACTCGATGGACGTGAGTTTGAGTGAACTCCGGGAGATGGTGATGGACAGGGAGACCCGGCGTCCTGTGATTCATGGGGTCGCAAAGAGTCAGACACGACTGAGCGACTGAAATGAACTGAACTGAACTAAACTGAAGCATTTAGCACAACACCTTACATGCTGTTGACTATCAAGCCATCTTTATATATTTATATACATTTTTTCTATTGTAGAGACATGTATTTAAATCACATTGCACTAAGATGTGCAAAAATATAGTTCCTCTATTTTTCTATAGGCTGTTTGTTCTTCCTCATAAACATTTACCCCTCTAAAACACAATATGCTTGTAAACTCAGTTACATAAAATAATTGGAAATTTCCAGGTATCTGAATCTAGCGTCTTTAGGAGAATATTCCATTTTCGGATGACCTCTTTCTCTGCTTCCTGCAGGAGGCATCTGTGTCAGTGGCTGGGACCTGCTGAATCCTGCCTGGGGCAGTCTGGCCAGTAGCCCTTGGCTTATAAGGTCTGTTAAGGGTTTCCCTGGTGGCTCAGAGGTTAAAGCGTCTGCCTGCATTGCAGGAGACCTGGGTTCGATCCCTGGGTTGGGAAGATCCCCTGGAGAAGGAAATGGCAACCCACTCCAGGATTCTTGCCTGGAGAATCCCATGGATGGAGGAGCCTGGTGGGCTACAGTCCGTGGGGTCGCAAAGAGTCAGACACAACTGAGCAACTTCACTTTCATTCTCACCACAGCAACATCCCAAGTAAACTCACCCTCCAGTGCTGTTAGCTGACTCCTGCACATCTCTTCACAGGGTCCAGGAGCTTCAGGGCACCTGAGGGGGCAGGGAGAGAACTAAGTGCAGGCTTCCCTTGCCTCACCGTGCCCCAGCTGCCAAGTCTTCTTTGACGGGCCATCCGTGTTGGCAAGTGGGGAGGAAGGACATCTGGGAGACTGCGTCTTCCCATAGCCCCAGATGGAAATGAGGACAGTTCCACTCTGCTCTCTACTTAGCCTTCCATTTGTCACTTCAGTCCCCTTTCAGGAATTTCCTACTGGGGCAGCTGTAATAGGTGACTCCAGGCCCACTCTGCCTATCCCTGCTGCAGTCCACTGTGGTCATTTGCTTCTCTCCAGGTGGCTAACAGCCCCCTGTACTGATTCTGCTGCTGTCCCAAGGGAACTGGTTTGCCAATGTTCTCTGGTGTATACAGTGGACTGACTTCTGTGTATCACAATGTGCAAGAGAGAAAATGAGACACACATTTAAAAAATATTTTTAAATGTAAGTAACACTTACTAAGTATCAGGCACTATTCTGAGAACCTTCCAAATATGAATTCATGTTATCCTATGAGTGGGTACTACTATCCTTCCCATTTTACTGACAAGGAAGCAGAAGCACAGAGTAGATAAACAACTTGGCCCAAGGGCACAGAGCTCAGGTTCAGACTTCAGACAGAATGGCTGTAAATGACTAAGCATATTCTTAATCACCATGCTAAGGTGCCTATCACATTCATTTTATATTTTTCAAAATATTACTCCTAGTTTACCTTAAAATTTAAAGGATATTTAATTGCTTGTCACATTTCCTCAGATGCACCAAATCAAAGATGTCAAGTGAAGACTTCTCTTTAGCATGAGGCAAAAATTCACATGACCAAATCTTAGTGATCTATTATTTGAAAAACAAATACCCATAAGATGTGAAATACAAGCTTCAAAAGAACTGCTCTCTTGGGATTCTCACCACTTTGGAAGACTTTAGAGGAATGGGGTTTACTTTCCCTTCTGTAGATTCTCCTCCCACCCCTCCAGTCCAGCACTTTAGCACATGTGTGTGAACTTGAGCACACACATATACATGCACACACTCACACACTCATTGACATCAAAAACTCACTGGAATCCTGCAAATCCACTGCAGGGCCATTGATTCTCACCAAGAGGGCCATTCTGATGCACAATTTTAAGGTGTCAAATAGTAAAGTACAGCCTTTTTGAATCACCATTTCACATTTTAGAGATGATCAGAAGAGCGTGAGTTGCATTTCTGTAATAATATCCCTCTAGTTCACTTGCATTCCCTCTCCTAAATAGGAGAGAAGGGAGAATTCCAACCAGAGAGCTGGAAACTGCACAAATCCTGCAGCCTACCTCTGAGAGTGAGCAAACTTTACTGCTATATAATAGTCCCAAGATTGAGATTATTTCTCTGCTGAAACACTGTCAGGTCTAAAGCTCCTCACCAAGAGTATGGACTTTGGTCAGATTGCCAGGTTATTAGACATGTCCTGAAAGCTTAGTTTTTGCTGCATGACTACTCCTTAGACATAAAAGCTAATGATTAACTGCTTCTTTTAGGCTTTTCCAAAAAAAAAAAAAAAGTTAATGTTTCCTGGCACTATTTAGGCCCATAACAAAGGTTTCTGGGATGAAATAAATTCAGAGAACTCCAGATACTTTCTTTTCCCCTTGAAGTTTCACAATATGCATTGTCCTATTAAAGGAACCCTATAAGAAAAGAAACCTCATTTACTGCACATAAACTGGAGTTCTCCAAACTAAGATTTGATAGAGAAACGCTTAAGTTTTTTATGATGCGTACTATCATAGTTTCTAACAGGGACTCTTTAATCTTGAGAATTTCTCCACTGTCCTTAAAAAGAAGTCACCTTCTCACTGTATAGACCCACAGACACAATTTGTAGTTGCTTCGGGGTTGTTAGGTGGGTAATGACCCAAGCCATCGAAGAAAATGAGGAAACGGTGCATGAAGACAAGGATGTCTTAAAGTAACCAAAAGGCAGAGGAGAAATCAAAGAATTCTTCCTACCTTCTCAGCATTCAAAATTCCTACTGCTGAAGAATTCAAGCCCAACTGGAGGAAATAAAAGAGGATATCCACATAAAGACCCTAGCTTATGGTGTTTACCACTTATTCTGTGCCCATTTTCTCCAAGGCAATTCATTACTGTTATAACTGCATAATTACAACTGTACATACTGTTATAACTGTATAACTGTATAATGCATTCGTAACTGCTGTTACTAATGAAGACATTACAAAGGATAAAAGCGCCTGGCTGCCACTTCTCAGCATGGAGCTGCGCGGCATCCAATGAAATGAAGCACTTCTGTAGCTGACAGCTGGGGAAAGCCCTGTCACCACAGCCACAGTGTCAAGTGTGGTCTGACACCTCTGTGTGTGCTACTTTTGCACCTAAGAGCCCCTTTTCCAACACAGACCAAAATAAAGAGAGAAAACTGGCTTTTGCCAGCACAGAGGATTAGCTGTACTGTTGAGAAAACCATAGGGATATTTGGCATGGACTCAGGATTTAAGAATTCTTTTCCCTGAGGATTCTGCAGAAAGTGTTTTTCTATGAAGGGTTTAATGAGAGTTGCTTTTCCCTACATTGCTCATGGAAGAGAATTAGGATGTTAACTGCTGATCCAATTAATACTGCCATTTGATCCCATAAGTGCTGGACAGGACTCAGTTACTTATGGAAAAGAGCTCCTGCCAGATCAAACACTCTCAAAGCCAAAGTCACAGGATTCTGACTTCACATTCTCTATTTTGCCACCATTCATTTTGCCTCTTAGATTGTTATGAACTCCCCGACCAAAGAGGCTGTCCACCCCTCAACCTCATCTCTTGCTAAGACAATTAGGAGTCAGGCCATTTATGTTCTTTGCAAAGATTTTCCTCATGAAGATCTCTCCAGTGGATTCAAAGTAGTACCTTGCTGCCTTTTTCATCCTTGTCCTATTCATTCACATCTTGCAACAAAACTGAAAGCTTAACTCTATGGAGGAATACTGATACTAAATGGTATTTGGTGTATTTGTAACTTTTTGTTCTAGTTTGTGGGAGAGGCTGTGTGTACACTGTGCAGGTGTTTATTGAATCCTTGTATCTGACAAATAGCCTTCTTTATGAAATGCTCTGCAGACTGTTTATATTGTATGCTATCTTAGATTAAAATTTTCGACAAGGGTTGGATAGGTGCCTTTAAATCTAACAGACACTGGATCATGTTTCCTGAACTGCATTCCCTGGAACATTAGTAGCCACGAATACTAGAGGGTTTAGGATGAAAGGGTCCATTTGCAAAGTGTAAAGACCACTTCACTTTCAGTGCTCCTTTGTATGAGGCATAAAATTCTCTAATGCTGAAAACACCTGTCATACCTATCATAGAGAATCATGTTTAACTGCAACTTAGTGTATCTCTAACTTACTTTACTTTGAAGTTCAAAATTCTTGCAACAATCCACAGGCCAAGTAAGACTTAGTAACATTCCACATCTTGGAAAAGGAAACACATGGCTGGGTAGCTAGGTGATTTCCCTCCTCATAAGGTCCCTGCCTCGATTCTCTCCTGGTCATCACCAGGAGGATCTTTCTGATACACCACTCTGCTTTTCTCACTCCTCCACTGACTAGGATTCAGGTATGTTGCTGCAACAGAGATACCAAACAGCAGTGGCTCAAACAAAACAGAAATTTATCTTTCTCTCACCTAACAGTCTGTACATTAGCAGTTCAAGATTTGAATAGTTCTGCCAAAAAGACAGAGACCTAGGCTCTTCCAGCCTTAGTCCTCTGCCATATGTAGGCTGTCTTCCCATCCACATGGTCCAAAGTGTCTCACCTCTATGTCTATATTCCAGGCAGTCGGAAAGAGGGAAGGAGTAGAGAACAGAATTCTTCCTTTCAAGCAAGCTGAAAGTTGCATTTATAGCTTCTGCTCATATACCATTGTGAACTTCACTGCTTAATCCCACTGACCTGTGAAGAAGGCTGGAATACGTATTTTTTTCCTGACTCTGGTGGCCACTGCTATAGAAAAATGTTCCTCTGGTGCAGGAGAAAGAAAGAATGGATACTGGGAAGTAGCTGATTATCTCTGCCGCTCATATGACACCCCATTTAATCCTTAGCATGATTTTTTTGAGGCAACGATTTTTATGCCAAGTTTTCAAATGAGAAAATTAAGGCTCAGAAAACATAAATAGTATTGTATAAAATAAGAGACAATGAGAAATCACTCATAGTTTGCATATTGTTACCATATCAAAAACTGTTCATCTTACCTCATTCTAAGCTATTAACAAGGTAGCCGACACAGTTACATGGCTTCTGAGATGAGATTCCTGAGTCAGAGACAAAGAACTCTGCTACTCATGGCACAGCAGCCAGCACAAGCTTCATGGTCTCTTGGTTCTTCTTGCCCTGGAATTCCATGGGGCATTAGAGGGTGGTCCAGGGAGATGGTGCCATACATCACATCACAATTGAGGAAATCCAACTTAGGAAGCTCCAACAAAGAGTCTAAAAGAAACCTGTCCAATCTTTGCTTTGGAGGAAAACATTTTCTTTAGTATGGCCTTCCCTGATGGCTCACTGGTAAAGATGGCTCACTACTGTAACGCAGGAGACTTGCAGGGGACACGGTTCGGTCCCTGGGTCAGGAAGATCCCCTGGAAAAGGCAATGGCGACCCACTCCACTATTCTTGCCTGGAGAATCCCACTGATAGAGGAGCCTGGTGGGCTACAGTCCACGAGGTCGCAAGAATCAAACATGACCTAGTGACTGAGCACAGGGATCCTGTGAGAAGCTCCATCAGGTGTCAGCACTGTTCTCTGAAACAAAGTAGTCAATTTGTTTGGTAAGGATGTATCAATACTCATTTAGCTCATTACTCACTCACTTCCAAAAATAATAAAACACAGAAAAATGTCAATACTGAACAATAAAAACAGTAAAATCTCTCAGAGGGGAAGGTCATTGTAATTCATTTAAATACTGACAAATATTGAGACCAGCGGTGAGTGTGGAGATGTGGCATGAGGAGAAGGACCAGAAGGAAATGACTGGTATATCTAATTTTTCAAACCACCATCGATTCTAAATGAATTATGATAGGAGAGATTTATACATGATGCTAGGTTAAAGGCCTAATAGTAACATATACTAAGTATTTCCTCAATTTTATAAATGAACAAATTACCTCAAAGAAGTCAAATAATTTACCCAGAGTCATTAAGTAAGCCTAGAATGGCACCCCACTCCAGTACTCTTGCCTGGAAAAATCCCATGGACGGAGGAGCCTGGTAAGCTGCAGTCCATGGGGTTGCTAAGAATCGGACACGACTGAGCGACTTCACTTTCACTTTTCACTTTCATGCATTGGAGAAGGCAATGGCAACCCACTCCAGTATTCTTGCCTGGAGAATCCCAGGGACAGAGGAGTCTGGTAGGAGGCTATCTATGGGGTCGCACAGAGTCGGACATGACTGAAGCGACTTAGCAGCAGTAGCAGCTGCAGCAGAGTCAACTCAGGTTTTCCAACTTTATTTCCATTGAATTTATCTCCCTCAGAGATAACTGCAGCACTGAGAAGATGGAAACTAGAAGAGCTAGAAATAGAGAGCTCAGGTGAAACACTGGGTTCAAGTGTAAGTTCAAGGCTCATGTGGAGAGGCACTGGCATGTAGGCATGACAGGTGAAGTATTCCTGTGTATTTTAATCACACAAAACAAGGTTCTAGTCAACGTTGAATAGCCCTCCAAAAGTCTCAACCACTGACATGTATGCTTATTTTTTCTAATGGAAAACAATTTATGTCCACTTTAATTAAAAACTGTGCCAGTTATAAGAATCATTCAAATATCAGTCACAGAGAATGAGCATCAGAAAAAAGAAACCTCCAGTAAGAGATCCTT
The DNA here is from genome assembly GCF_042477335.2 of Ovis canadensis. Taxonomy (NCBI): domain Eukaryota; kingdom Metazoa; phylum Chordata; class Mammalia; order Artiodactyla; family Bovidae; genus Ovis; species Ovis canadensis. The sequence goes on along the minus strand of NC_091247.1, from coordinate 157,698,752 downwards.
GCAACTCAAAAACACATTTCCCCCTGAATCTTATTAACTAGAGTTAAAAGGGAGCATTTTTAAAAGAAATAGAATAAACTTAAGTAAAACTCTGAGTTATATGGCCTCTTAAAAAATTTCAATGTTTTAAAAGCTCAATTATTTTGAGCTCATGTTTGCCTGTGTAATGAAATGAGCATTATTTATGACAACATCCAGAAGAACAGTTCTCAGGGGTTGGCTTTATTACTGTACATTAATTAAAACTAATTTGCCATGATTCTCTAGTTATTCTTTAGCCTTTTTCTAAAGATTTTCAGACAGACACATGTACACACACACACACACACACACACTCCTCCTCCAGAGAAGAAATGTAAAAAATATTTCATCTTCATCTTATCCTATTCAGCTTCCTCTATAGCCCAGTTGGTAAAGAATCTGCCTGCAATTCAGGAGACCAGGGTTCGATCCTGGGAAGATCCCATGGAGAAGGAAATGGCAATCAACTCCAGTATTCTTGCCTGGAAAATCCCATGGACAGAGAAGTCTGGCAGGCTACAGTCAGTCCATGGGGTCTCAAGAGTTGGACATGACTTAGCGACTAAAACACCACATATCCTATCCCCTGAGAAGAGTCATGACTTCTAGTTTTCACACAGGAAGGATCAAAAGACAATAAGGAAAAGCAGGACCTAATTGCGCTTGCATAGTCAGTTCAGTTCAGTCGCTCAGTCTTGTCCGACTCTTTGGGACCCCATGAATCACACCACACCAGGCCTCCCTGTCCATCACCCACTCCTGGAGTTCACTCAAACTCATGTCTGTCGAGTCGGTGATGCCATCCAGCCATTTCATCCTCTGTCATTCCCTTCTCCTCCTGCGCCCAATCCCTCCCAGCATCAGGATCTTTTCCAATGAGTCAGCTCTTCGCATGAAGTGGCCAAAGTATTGGAGTTTCAGCTTCCCAATGCAAAAAGATAATGCCTACCTTTTCCAGGTATTAACCCTTTGTTTTTGCTCTTAAGAGGGTCAGAGGGTTGGAATAGCTTTTAAAAAGTATCTAAGGCCCTGAGTTTTTCATTTTGGTGTTTGAAGCTACGAGAAAATCTATGACTCAAAGCTCAATGTTGAGAGAGATACTATTTCAACTTAAATGGGGCCTTAAAAATAGAGGCCCCTTTATTTCCATTCCTCATGGAATGTTGAGATTTGCATTCTCTCTTCCCATTTAATGGCAGCCTGGCATCAAAAATGTGGAGGATGCTTTAGCATTGTTGCCATCTAACCTGATATGCAGTTTGCTGCTGCTGCTGCTAAGTCGCTTCAGTCGTATCCGACTCTGTGTGACCCCATAGACAGCAGCCTACGAGGCTCCCCCATCCCTGGGATTCTCCAGGCAAGAACACTGGAGTGGGTTGCCATTTCCTTCTCCAATGCATGAAAGTGAAAAGTGAAAGTGAAGTCGCTTAGTTGTGTCCGACTCTTTGAGACCCCATGGACTGCAGCCTACCAGGCTCCTCCGTCCATAGGGTTTTCCAGGCAGAGTACTGGAGTGGGGCGCCATTGCCTTCTCCGGATACGCAGTTTACAAACCAGCAAAAATATAGAATGTGCTGTAGGAGAAAATGTTGTTGCAGTGACAGCCATCTTTTACCCGGTATGAAGCAAAAAGGCTGGATTCTGTTTCATCGGCAAGAAAAATTGTGATTGTCAGGCTGTGTGTATAGAGTCAACCTTGAGTATTCCTATCTGCCAAGTTAAGAAATTACCCTAAACTTGCATGCTGAGTCGCTTCAGTGGTGTTTGACACTTTGTGACTCTATGGACTGTAGCTCACCAAGCTCCTCTGTTCATGGGATTCTCCAGGCAAGAATACTGGAGTGCATTGCCATGCCCTTCTTCAGGGGATCTTCCTGACCCAGAGGTTGAACCTGGGTCTCCTGCATTGCAGGCAGATTCTTTACCATGTGAGCTATCAGGGAAATAGACCCAATTGATAGGACTCTGCTTGAAATCATGAGAAAAACAGTTGTAAATTTATTTTCTAATTATCAGAAAATATCTGAGAAGGAGAATTGACTCTAGAGACATAGATGGCCTAATGGAATAATTAAAATTATAATTAAATAAAACCAAGTCATCCCAAGGCTATTAATTCCTATAATTCCCCCCAGGATTTTGGTTGCATTTGAGGGACGGAGGCTGAAGAAATTACTTTTCAGGATTTTCCAGTGTGAGGGAATCCTCCACACTTTCAGAACTAAGAAAGGCTAAGAAGAAGTAGATACCAGGGCAAACAAAGGAGATATTACACCCCTCCCTAATTAGTCCTACTTTACCATCAACGGCCACACAGCCACTGACCTTGTACTTGTCATTGTCAATTTCCTCATCTTGAGAATTTCTGGGACAGTAATAACATGCCTCACAGAGTTGTTAAAAAGGTCAAATGATACCATGTATAATAAGTGTTATGGGTATATTTGGTGTTTAGTATCATCATTTAAAATTTTTAAAAAATTTCTTAGAGAAGTATAGTTGATTTACAATGTAGTTTTAATTACTGCTGTACAGCAAAATGATTTAGTTATACATATATATTCTTTTTCATATTCTTTTCCATTATGGATTATCACAGGTTATTGAATATAGTTCTCTGTGCTATACAGTAGGATCTTATTATCTATCCAGTATCATCATTAATATATGTAATGAATCGAATGGGAAAGTAAAGAGTATTCTAAAAAAAGCTGAAGAAGATCATATTAAATTCATTGAGCTGGGTGATAAAGATAGAAGAGTTTCTGGGTAGAGTTGGAAGTTAAAATTGGAAAAGCCTCCATGTACACTGAGAAGGGGACTCTGGAATGGAGAGAGAGGGTGAGGCCTCAAATAGCTTCTTCTCTCCTATTAAGCGCAGACTCCAAAATGTCTGTCATAGGTAAGGAACACAGTAATTAAAATGAGGGAGGTCTGTGAAGAAAGGAGTTTTCATTCCATGGGCCATATAAGCCATTCACCCAGTTTAGAAAGTGACCCAAAGGACTCTTAATTTCATATTCCTTTTGTTATTGCTTAAAAATCAATAGCTTCCCATTCACCTGGATGGCTAAAATCACAATGATAGATGATAAAAAGTGTTGACAAAGATGCAGAGAAATGAACCGCACACACTGGTATGGCAATGTAAAACAGTGCAGGCTGTTTGTGAAACAGTTTGAGAATTCTTCATCAGGTTAAACATACGGTTACAATTACACTTAACAATTCCTTCCTAGGTGTATAATCAAGGTAATTGAGAACTACATATACAGAAAACTTCTGTGAGCATTCTTAGAGGCAGTATTCATAACAGCCAAAAAGCGGAAACAACCCAAATGCCCATCAGCTAATGACAGGATAAACAGAATGTGGTAAATCCACACAACAGAATATTATTTAGCCATAAACAGAAATGAACTATTCCCCTTGGAAACATTATGCTGAATGAAAGAAACCAGACACAGAAGTCCACATAACGCATGATTAAATTTATATGAACTGTCCAGAACAGGCAAGTCCAGAGACACGCAGAACAGTGGCTGCCATATCAGGGGGTAAAGGAGATGAGGACTGTCTGCTAGCGTGAATAGAGCTGCTTCTTTTCTGAGGTGATAGAAATGTCCTGGAATTAGAAGGTGGTTGTGGTTGTACAACTTTGTGAATGTATTAAAAACCATTACATTTTATAATTTAAGAGGGTGAATTTATAGTGTGTGAATTAGATCTCAATTTAAAAATTGCATGAGAGAAAAATCAATTGCTGATTTAACACATTATACTAAATTAAGCTGAAGGCAAATGGAGTCTCACGTTTTGACAAAGGCTTTAGTGAGCCTACATGTGCCACTTAAATCCTTTCTGCGCTTTCATTTTCCTTATCCGGAGGAAGAGAGGAACAACATCTGTCACCCATATTTGTGATAAGGCCTGAGTGTATTTTTGAAAAGCCTATGTTTCCAGTAAAAGGTGACATACAAATACAAGGCAACAAATACAGGAAATGGTGAACACGAGGTAGCTTTAAATAGAGTCACAGTGTGGCAGTCGAGTCTTAAACACACAGGCAGGTATTCATTTCCCGCAGCCAGGAAGTGGCGCATGTGATGCTTCATGGCTCCAAGGGAATCAGCCACAGAGGCAAAGCCTGGGACACACACATAGCTTTGAGATTCAAGCACTAGGTTCTCACTCCACTTATCATGGTGTCCTGAATATTAAATTCTGTCTTTGAAATAAATAATCTTGACAAAATCATCAGCCCTGATGACTCATTTAGAAAATAATACACAACAGTCTTCATCTGGCTAGGAAGAAAACTGGTGCTCATGAGGCGCTGTTCAGATCACTTTTGCTGCAAGCAAAGGGATGGAGGATGAGATCCTTTTCCTTCAGCTGTTTTCCAAGGCAGCGGATAGGAAGACTAAGATACTAAAATGTGAAAAGGGTACCTTAGCTCATTTTCTAGGTAGTAAACATTGTTAGCTTACCGTTCCTCAGAAGACAGACACAGCCTAGGAAGGGCTGTGCCCTGAATCCTGAGTTCCAAACAACCATCGCAAATCCTGGCTGCCTATCCTTAATTCACTGTAAAATTACTGTAATTACTTAATTCACTGTAAAATCACAGTCTAAGAAAAGAACCCTCCTGCTCCTTAGTCGCGATTTACACAAATGGGTCTAGGATCCCTACTGTGTAAAACCCGAAGCAAGGAGACCCTTGTTACATGGCTTCATTGCGCCACCCTCACCCCTCACTGCTATGCAGACGCACACGGAAGAGAATGAGTACTGTGCCTTCATCGGGTAAAAACATGCTTGCTTCCTACACCCCTAATTTATCCTCAGGCCACCAGCTAAAGGAGAGGTAAAGCTGAATTACATGTTGGACAGAAAGACCCTGGATCTAGTGGCCCAGCTCCTCACTCTAGTCCTTCCTTCCTTTTGAAACAGCCAGAAAGGTAGAAAGGACAGACAAGCTAAGACTGATGTGGAAATCTAAACACACATGATGAAACTAAATTTTTGTGTCTTTAGGGAAACTTTCTCTTCTATTTCCCACATTCCCCTCTCATCCCACAGAAGGAACCTCCACCAGCTATCTCAGAAATGCCGTAAAGGAAACGTCCGTTCTTCCCAATCCCTCTTTCCTTAATCTTCCTTACGGAAGCGGAAGTGATTAATAATCTGACTGGTTTATTTGCCTCAAGCCAAGAGACAAGGTCCTACTGTCATCTCAGATACCTGAAAGCAAATTGAAGTCTGGGTTTTACCAATGCTGGATATCTGTGTTCAATAGTGGCAAACATCCTCTGTGCTTCCAGTTCTCATGAGATAAGTAGATCAAGCACTGGCTTTACCAGTTGATGATAAGAAGCTAAAAAGAAGGCAAAAATCAAGGGTTTGGGGGTGTGAAGTATGGGAGGGAGAAGGGGAAGAGAAGAGGCAAATGGAGCTATTCATGATTATGTGACTTGTATATCGTTTGCAACTGATTAGGTTCAGCAATGCTGAACAAAATCCCAAGTAACAATGGGTTAAAAAGATACACATTTACTTTCATTCCCCTCAAATACTATTCGGAGATAAGTTAGCCAGGACTGGGAATGCTGCCCACAGTTATCAGGGACCAAGAATTTATTTTCAACTTCATATCCTAGATGTATAGCTTCTATTTTCAAGGTCACCATGAGGTTGCAAGGTAGCTACTGCAGCTCTAGGTATTTCATCCACAATCCAGACAACAGGAAAGAGGAAGGGGCCAGAGCAAAGGACATGCCTCCCAGGTGAATCAGAGGTTCCCTGGGAACCCCACCCACAGTGTCTGCTTCCATCCCACTGGCACCTCTGGCTGCAAGAAGCTGGGATGTGCAGTCTCTTATCTCGACATGGTGCTGGCAAAATAAAAGCATACCAACCATGGTGTAGGTTAGGAAGGAGCAGGTAGGGAATGACTGACTAGTCCTACAGGGCAGAGGAGAAGATGGAAAGGGAAGTTATGACTCACTCCCCAGTGTATCCAGAACACAAAAGAACTGGCAAATTTTCTTCCCCTGTGATCTAAAGATAAATAGAAAATTGAGGGATTTCTCTGAATAAAATAGGACCACCACTCTATTAAACATACACATGCAAAAACAGATCCATCTTTCATGGATAAATGCAAAAATAGGAATATGGCTATGGAGGAAAATGCTTCCCTTCACAGCTGTATCTTCCAGTCAAATATCGTTTTGTGTGCATGGGCTATATCAATGCAGCCCAACCCTACTGAGGTCCCGTTATAAAAGTCAATAACTCAAGTTCATTCCTAGGATATTCCCAAAGAACAGGTAGGGATCAGCACTTCCTTGGATCCTATCGGTGGCATCACGAAATTAATTCTTCAAATCAGTATGTGCTGGGGGCGCGGGGCAGTCCATCTGGGAAAGAGGCCTGAGCATGGAGGCCAAGCTTCAGGGAACAATGGGACAGAGACAGACCAGACAGGACAGGCCATCAGGAACACTGTGCAGAAAAATTCCCGCCACCTCTGCCAGCTCCTGAACTGCCTGTGAAAGGGGATTTCTACTATTACTCCATCAGCTGGTTTATCTTGCCAGAATGGCACGTTGAGAGGAGACTATTTACTTGCCAGTTCAATCAGTTTCTCTGGCTACTTGATATAGCAGCTTTCAAAACATAAAGTTGAAAAACAAATGTTAAAGCTTGGGTTATTCTTTTCAGGAAGATGATGAATCATTCTACAGACAGGAATAACAAAGATTCCTGGGAATAAATACAGCGGAGAGGTTGCCATGATAACCTTTAGAGGAGGCACTGGGACTCCTTTCATGATCTTTGTCCCAGAATTCAGGGACCATTGCTCTGAAACTCTATTAATACAGCTACATTAAAATTGTTGTTACTGGAAGTGTTACACACTTATGCAGTGCAAAAACTGACCATTTTCAAATGGGCAAATTCAAGGGCAAACAAAGTTTGACTATAAATCCACAGAATGATGATGTTTATTTTTTCAAAAAGACACAAAAACTTAAATCTGCCTAATAATGATTTTTATCTTAAGAAACTTCAGTTGCTAAGCCTTAAAATTGTATTTACTACTCCTGTTGGTTTTTGATAACTGTTAAAAGAGAAAGTCGCTCAGTCATGTCCGACTCTTTGCAACCCCATGGTCTGTAGGAATTCTCCAGGCCAGAATTCTGGAGTGGGTAGCCGTTCCCTTTTCCAGGGGATCTTCACAACCCAGGAATTGAACTACAGTGTCCTGCACTGAGGGCAGATTCTTTACCAGCTGAGCAACCAGGGAAGCCCTGTAAATGTGGGTGTTTTTAAGAGCAGCAGTTGCTGAACTGAGGGTTCTCATTATTTAAGGGATAATAGTAAAAATCCTGCTTTCATGTACTTCAGGGTCCTCAGAGGCTACAATTGCCAACACAAATAAAAATAAATAAAACAAAATAAAATAAAACAAAGTGCAACCCATCTCTGGTAATACCTTCAGCATCCCTATCACTTAAGCCAGAAACTCTGTGCCTCAAGTTCTTGGGGTCATCTCATGGTTCAACGAGGATGCCCGATATCAGGCCCTGGTGTCTCCAAACTCTCCAGCTATCATCAGCAAGAATTACTGTACCAAAGCTTCATCTTGGTCATACCCAAGATCGTCCTCAGCGTAAGTGTCAGAACTTTTTCTCTTTGTGTTTGGCTAAATACCAATTGTCTACTTGCAAAACGAGTGGTTTATGTAAATGTAATTGATGCATTATATCTGCAAATGGGTTACTTGCAAGGATGTCCCACTGCTTAAATGCTTGCTCAAGGGAATTCAGTAACACTGACTGCAAGGCATAGTAAGTGCTAAGGTTTAGATCTGCCCACAACATCTGCTCACAACTGACTTAGATTTGTTCATATTTGGTTTTTGATTCAGGAACACCAGCCTGAAGGCTAGATGGAGGTGAATGAGACAGTCAGTTACAGAAGCTGGCCCTGGAAATTGTCAGCAGTCAGGTTAGAACACAGGAGCAGGAAAATCACCCTAGTCTCTTCTTTTTAATGGAAAGGACTTAGTTGTCTTGTAGAAAACGTGCTTTAAAAATTGATGTCTCTGAGGCTCAGATAAACAGGACAAACTGAAGGGGGCAAGGAGCAGGGGTCAGCAAATGTATTATTACCAGTTTCACACTTACTAGATGTCTGACCTTGACCAGATTTCTTAAGCTCTCTAAACCTTAAGTTTTCTCATCTCTAAAATGGGAGTCTTGGTGGTATTTCAATTTTTGGAAAGAAAATGTTCCATACGTAGCCTTGAAACAAAGAGCAGAATGTCTAATAAATTGTTGTAATTTCCTTATCTCCCCTCAAGAGGAACATTCGTTGATAGATCAGAAGATAGTTTTTAGTAATCATAGCATGCCCTGAAATGCTCAGTTTTACCTCTGACTTGTCAAATGGTTATATAATGATACTTAAATCAGAATCACATGGAAACCTTGTGAAATGTTGAAAGTGCATTGCCTCCCCGTATCAGGAGGTTGGGATTCTGCAATTTTGACAAGGAATCTGCATTTTTTTTTATCAACCTTGCTGATGATTTGGAGGCATGTCCAAACTTGAAACCCAACAGGTTAGGGCAATGTCAGTATAATAACAGAAAAAAAGTCATTTTGATTTACTTTAATAACGTTATCATTAAAGTAAATTAAAAGATACATCCAATCAGTTAATAAAATTACAGATCTAGGCTTTTAAAAATGTAAGTACTGCTGAAATCTCTTAGTGATTCAATTTAGCTAAGCCATGAAGTAGAAACTGTAAAGCTTCTTGATTTCACAGATGGTAAAATTCCAGTTCAAATGCCATGCCTCTCAGTGAAACCTCCCTGACAGTCTCATCTTCCTGTGTGGGATTAATTAAATCTCTTGATTTCTGGCTGTTAGCAAACTATATTTAGATTCACTGTTTACATGGCCCTACCTACCATGAGCTTCTTTCTGGAGGGGGAAACAACTAGCCACGCGATCGATCTTCTCCCCGTTTCAACATAGTACCAGGCACACACGAACCATTAAGTAAATGAGTACTGAATTTCACCATAAATTTCTTAAACTAATTTACACTTATTTTATAAAACTAAGAATATGTAGAAAATTTAGATGTAACTACTGGCAACATTTTGATATATTTGTTTGATTATGCAAGTCCATTCATCTCTTTAAGAAAAGATGTTTCCTAATCTCAAGTTGTTTCTCCTAAGAAGGAAAAGTGAAGCAATTTGCTTAAAAACTTCCCCCTAAGTTAAATATTGATTTAGCAACTTTTATTAATATAACCCCCTCTTCTCTACTGTGTAACTGTTTTTAAATGGATTGGCAATGGATGAATAATAAGTAACTCCTTTCACAAATATTTAAAGACACCATTCAAACAAAACAAAAACCTCTTTCCACATCAATTTAGTGAGGCCTTAATTATTCTTCCTAAGCACACAGTATAATAAAAACATGGAACACACACACTCAGTTTACCTCCTGCTGAAATGACATGAGAGAAGGTTCTAGTGAAGTGCTGAAGGGCACTGGTAATTGCTCCCTCACTCGTTATGCCTCTAAATCAGCAGATGAGCCAGAAGCAGAGAGGCAGCAGAGGCAACAGCATTGAGTTTTGTGGAGATGTGGCTGCCCTAGACTGTTCCCTCTCCTTAGGGAGCTCACAGTCTGTGGAGAAGACAGGTACGTGAAACATTAATTGCCAGGTAAGGTGAAAAATGCCTTGTGGAAGATACAGAGTTTCGCTATAGGAGAGAAGAAAGAGGAAGAGCTGCCTGAGCATCAGGTCTGATAGACTGGAAGGGTGAATAAGAATTCACCCAGAGATGTTCATAAGGTTAGGAATTATGTTTACTGAGCTTGCTTTTTAGGTAGTTCAGGTCTGCACCCTCAAAAAGAGTCTTTTAAAAAGTTTGACAATAAAATATATGAGCATATGAGCCGATAAAGGATCAGGGGTAGTACAGTGACCTCAGCAGATGCTAACAGCCCAGCAATAAGTTTAGACCACATAAAACTAGTTATACTCATGAAAATGCTGGCAGCAGGGTGACCAATTTACCAGTAGAGGAAAAAGGAAAGACTCATAGAATACGCAGGATTTATTCATTTTTCCCAATAAAGACTAAGCTCCTTCACATGCTTTTGCTAATTCATGACTTTTCCAATTTATAGTCCAGAGACACACTGTGCTGTTTTTAAACAGCTGTTGTAAGTAATACACAAGATTTTATTTAGACCACATCACCTTAATTTTTATTTCTGCCTCATTCAGCTCAATGTCGGCACATTTGTTGGAGTCATAAATTGGGTTAGATTACCTAGCGACACCTAGTGGCAGAGACTGGGACCAAAGGCTACTTTAGCAGTGAAGGGAGCGCATCTATCTTCATGTTTTGCTCCATGAAAGCCCTCATACTCCAAGTGTTCTTTTCAACTCCTTGTAATGATGTGCAGTGGTTAATTTTATCTGTCATCCTGACTGGGCCAGTAGGCTTCCAGATTAAAAATTATTACTGGGTGTGTATGTAAGAATGTTTCTGATGAGAACAACATTTGAATCAGGGCACTCAGTAAAGTAGATCACCCTCTCCAAAGTGAGTGAGCACCATTCTTTGAGGACCTGAATAGGAAAAAAAAAGAAAAGGCAGAGAAAGAAGGAATTATCCCCCTTTGCTTCCTGTCTGTCTGCTTGAACTGGGACTTTGAACTTCTCCTGCCCTTGGACTGGGGTTTATATTATACCATCCGGCCCCCTGGCTCTCAGGCATTCAGACTCAGACTGGAATTATACCACTGGCTTCTCTGGGCCTCCGCCTTGCAGACAGCACATTGTAGGACTTCTCAGCTTCCATAACTGTATGAGCCAATTCTCCATAATATATCTTTCCATATCTAAAGCTATATACACAGCTATATATCTCACTGGTTCTGTTTCTCTGCAGAACTCTAATGCTAGATTCTAAAGCAAATCTATGCAAGCAGCTTGACCTGAAACAGAAGTGATAAGAGAGATAAAAAGGAGAAAGAGAAGAACAAGAGGGACAGAGAGAGGAGAAGAGACCTCTGGTTGAAACTGAAGAGCTGTTTTAAAGTTGCAGAGGAGCCAAGGTCAGTTATGAGGGTATTTATTATTTGGCCACATTCATAAGAAGAAATGGAGCTTCCAAGTGGTGCAGTGGTAAAAAGTCCACCTGCTAATACAGGAGATGCAAGAGACATGGGTTCAATCTCTGGGTTGGGAAGATCCCCTGGAGTAAGGAATGACAACCCACTCCAGTATTCTCGCCTGGAAAATCCCATGAACAGAGGCGTCTGGCGGGCTATAGCCCATGGGGTCGCAAAGAGCCAGACATGGCCTAGCACACAGCATACACACACACATAACAAGAAATAGAGAAGTCTATCTGTTGATTCAGAAGATGTATGAGAACCTCTGGCAGTCTGAAGAAGAAAGACTATTTTGTTTCTATCTTTTCCACTCAGATTTGAGAATATGGAATAAACATGTCTATGATAATTTCAAAGTTCAAGATACATCCAAACGCAGACTTTAAACATAATCATTTTCATAAATTACAAAATGCCTTTCACACATCTCAATCTCTGTCCCCTCTGTCCCTTCTTTATTCACCTTATCACGTCCACTTGCGTTTCCCACTAATGGATGTCTTGAGATGTGAACATTAATCTCATTTAGAGCAACATTCAGTGTTGCTCTAAAAATAAGGTGGTGATTTGCTACCCTGGCATATCCTGTCAGAAAACCAATCAATCTACCAAAGTAATAAAAAAGCAAAACAAGTACAGTCATTAGGAAAATGAATTTAAAAAACAAAAGTATAACAAAGTTACTAGAAGTGAGGGTGCATGTGACAACTTTACATGAGTTGAAGGTCTGAATCCTCGACGAATCTCATCCAAGGGTTCTGTGGGAACTTAAGCAAGAAGCTGCTGCCTGAAATCTTTGAGAAAACACACAGAACAGGAATAATGTTACAGGGCTGGACTCAATTTTAAAAACTAGAACAGATTTCTGAGAATGCAGACCGGGGAACCCTCAACATGGTTTTATTGTTTAGTCCCTAAGTCATATCCGACTCTGGGCTATATAGCCCACCAGGCTCCTTTGAACACGGGCTTTCCCAGGCAAGAATACTAGAGTAGGTTGCCATTTCATTCTCCAAGGGATCTTCTCAACTCAGAGATCAAAACTGCGTCTCCTGCATTGGCAGGTGGATTGTTTACCACTGAGCCACCTGGGAAGCCCAGGAGGAGCTGGCCCTGTTCTTCATGGTCCAGTTCCCTTTCCAACAGTAGGGTTCATCACCTATGTGTTTAGCCCTTTACGTTTCTGGGCCCATCGGAACTTTATCTGAAACATTAGGAGCTACTTGCTCCTTGGAGGTGGAATTCAGAGATGGTGTTGTGTGGAGCAGCCTTGATTCTGAGGTTCAAGTGTTTTGCGGGCACCTGGGTGAACTGAAGTGTTTCTGAGACACCAAAGTATCAGGCAGCAAGGCTGATTCTAACCTCTGCCTATGGAGGGTGTGTGGCATCTATCGGGTCTCCATCCCTTTCCCAGGGGACGGAGGAAAGTAGGGGATGACCATGAGGATTCTCCACACTTTTAGAGGATCTTCCCAAAGGCCATGAAACATGACAGTGGGATTTCAGGCAGGGGTGGGAGATATTTGGAGGAGAAGAGAAGCATTGTATTGTGTCCTAAATAAAACTGATGTGAAAGTCTCTATTTTATGAAAACCTCCTGTTACTTATATTTTTAACATATAAGAAAACAATGACAAAAATCAGACACCTGTTAATATTTAACAACCCTACTTTGAAGTGGTGCTTTATCCTAAATAATACTGGGCAAGTAGCAATCATTTATTAATATTTTGGTAAAAAAAATGACATTTTCAAGTTGTTACAAAAATAATTAACTGTTAAAATACACATTATAATGCATGGATACTTAATCCCAACTTAATCCCAATTCTTACATGTCCTTACCAGCAAAAGATAATATTGTTTTATTTCCTCAGAACAGAGTCTGACCTGTGCTATCTTTTCCCATGGAGTCACTTTGAATAAAAATGTACTTGACTAAATGGCAATACAAAGTTGAAGTATTCTGTCACTATCAACATTATTAACATCAATGACAGTTATTAAAATCAATGTATGAATATACTACAAAATGTTTCAAAAATAAGATAGATTAGTAGCTTCATGGGAGGAATAATAGATAGAGATATGTGATAGTGGAAGTAGAGTGCAATGTTTATGGTAGAGCCTAGGTGGTGGGTACATGGGTGTTCACTTTAAAATCTTTTCAACTTTGTTATATGTTTTAAAATTTTCATAATGGTATATTGGGAAAAAGTCAGTGGGAAGCAACACAAAATAGTTCTATGATTAAAAAAATTAATGTATGGGATTTCTTCAGAATTATTTTACCAGATATTCATTTGATAAAGACAACTAAAAGAAGTTTTTCCTAATATTGACAATAGTCAACACAGCTTGACCTTCATGAAAAAGGAAGGATATATATGTGTTTATCTGAATTATCAATATATATGTGAATGTATTTACCTGGATTATCTATATGTATGTATACACATGCATATACATGTATATATATATATATGTACGTGTGTACATATGTATTAGGGAATGCAGAGAATGAAGGGGTGATAAAGAATTAGATAAAGGAACCATGAAAAACTGCAAAAGCTTTAAACAGATCTGAAAGGTGCAGTCTGACTATTTTAGATTAGAAAAGCCATCAAAAGAAGTTCTGTCTAGAATATGTTGGTGGAAACCCAGGATGAATTGCTTGGAAACCCAGGATGAACCAGCACAAGATGACTATGAAAATGCACTTCCATGTTTCTACTCGGGTCAGGGGATTTAATGACTTGCTCCCCCGGCCGAGGGTCAGATTCACGGGCGTGACACTGACACGTTCACTCCTCTAACGCTCAGGTTCAGTGCGTCTGGGATGGGACTTGGGCATCCATATTGCTATTAATGCCAGAGGAGATTCCCATGCACAGCTGGCTTTGAGCACTATTTCTTTGCCCCTGAAGCTGCAGACAGCAAATTACTTCTTAGTCATGAGAGCAGCAGGCCTATAAATTTCTCTCTAAATTATTAGTCCTCACTGTTCTTTCCTCCCATTTCGTTCAGCTCTGTTCTGTTAGTTGAAAAGTTGTTATTTTCTCTAGGGCTCCAATAAACCATCATTTCAAACTTGAAGAAAATACACTTATAAGATCTAATTGTGGTCTTTGAAAAAAAAAAAGACTTGAAATAGAGAAGAGGAAGTTGGTCAAGCAGGGCTTCAAAGGAGAAATAAACATGTAGGGAAAGGGGAGAAGAAGGGCAGTACCGGCTCACAAAACCTAGGGAAATACTTTTTTGTCACAACGAAGCACTCTTTAGAGATCTGAGGTAGACTACCACCAGCTAGCCAAGTTCAGAAGAGTGGAGGGTGATCACACATGGCAGTGTGCCCACAAGTTCTGGTTTATGTCTACAGGTCCAGGGTAATTGGTAACAACAGTCCTTTACTGACTTTAGACAATAAATTACATGGGCACCCCAAGGTTAAGTAAGAGTGTTTGGAAGATCTGATTATAAATATATAAATACAGACTTTAGCAAGTTTCTTAACCTCTGAGCCTTTGCACCTGCATTTGTGCCTTGAGAATGCTATGTTGAAGATTGTCGTGAGGCTGAAATCCAGGTGAGACGCCTGGCTCCAAGGCTGCCAGTGTTTGGGGGCTCAACAAGCAGCAGTGGTTCATCCCACAGCTTGGAACCCAGGCTGCCCGAAGTTAGATCAAGACTCCAGCACCTCTGTGCACTGTGAGTTGGAACAATGTCCTTGCCCTCTCGATTTCTCAGTTTCTTTTCTATAAAATGTATATAAGGAAAGTATTTGCCTAGCAGAATTTGTTTTATAGATAAAATGAGTAAGAATAAGCATAGTGCCTTGAACAATACTTGGCACATAGTATCAGTTCAGTTCAGTCGCTCAGTCATGTCCAACTCTTTGCAAACCCCTGGACTGCAGCACGACAGGCTTCCCTGTCCATCACCAACACCTGGAGCTTGCTCAGACTCATGTCCATCAAGTCAGTGGTGCCACCCAACCATCTCATCCTCTGTTGTTCCCCTCTCCTCCTGCCTTCAATCTTCCTCAGCATCAGGGTCTTTTCCAATGAGTCGTCCTTCGCATCAAAGCACTGGAGATTCAGCTTCAGCATCAGTCCTTCCAATGAATATTCAGGACTGATTTCCTTTAGGATTGACTGGTTTGATCTCCTTGCAGTCCAAGGGATTCTCACGAGTCTTCTCCAACACCACTGTTCAAAAGCATCAATTCTTTGGTGCTCAGTAAGTTGGTTTTTTCTTCTTTTTTTATGGTCCAACTCTCACATCCATATATGAATACTGGAAAAACCACAGCTTTCACTAGATGGACCTTTGTTGGCAAAGTAATATCTCTTTTTCAATATGCTGTCTAGGTTTTCATAGCTTTTCTTCCAAGGAGTAAGCATCTTTTAATTTCATGGCTGCAGTCACCATCTGCAGTGATAGTGGATATTCAGTAAATATATTATTATTAATCAAAAGAGATTTAGATTTTTGATCTCATGCCTTGTGGATAAAATGACATCTTATCACTTAATTTGAAGGTTTTCTTGTGGTACAAAAATATTTAGGACAAATTCCTGATGTTCAAGCTGGTTTTAGAAAAGGCAGAGGAACCAGAGATCAAATTGCCAACATCTGCTGGATCATGGAAAAAGTAAGAGAGTTCCAGAAAAACATCTATTTCTGCTTTATTGACTATGCCAAAGCCTTTGACTGTGTGGATCACAATAAACTGTGGAAATTTCTGAAAGAGATGGGAATACCAGACCACCTAACCAGCCTCTTGAGAAACCTATATGCAGGTCAGGAAGCAACAGTTAGAACTGGACATGGAACAACAGACTGGTTCCAAATAGGAAAAGGAGTACGTCAAGGCTGTATATTGTCACCCTGCTTATTTAACTTATATGCAGAGTACATCATGAGAAACGCTGGGCTGGAAGAAGCACAAGCTGGAATCAAGATTGCTGGGAGAAATATCAATAACCTCAGATATGCAGATGACACCACCCTTATGGCAGAAAGTGAAGAGGAACTAAAAAGCCTCTTGATGAAAGTGAAAGAGGAGAGTGAAAAAGTTGGCTTAAAGCTCAACTTCCAGAAACGAAGATCATGGCATCTGGTCCCATCATTTCATGGGAAATAGATGGGGAAACAGTGGAAACAGTGTCAGACTTTATTTGGGGGGGCTCCAAAATCACTGCAGGTGGTGACTGCAGCCATGAAATTAAAAGACGCTTACTCTTTGGAAGAAAAGTTATGGCCAACCTAGATAGTATATTCAAAAGCAGAGACATTACTTTGCCGACTAAGGTCCGTCTAGTCAAGGCTATGGTTTTTCCAGTGATCATGTATGGCTGTGAGAGTTGGACTGTGAAGAAGGCTGAGCGCTGAAGAATTGATGCTTTTGAACTGTGGTGCTGGAGAAGACTCTTGAGAGTCCCTTGGACTGTAAGGAGATCCAACCAGTCCATTCTGAAGGAGATCAGTACTGGGATTTCTTTGGAAGGAATAATGCTAAAGCTGATACTCCAGTACTTTGGCCACCTGATATGAAGAGCTGACTCATTGGAAAAGACCCTGATGCTGGGAGGGATTGGGGGCAGGAGGAGAAGGAGACGACCGAGGATGAGATGGCTGGATGGCATCACTGACTCGATGGACGTGAGTCTGAGTGAACTCTGGGAGTTGGTGATGGACAGGGAGGCCTGGCGTGCTGCGATTCATGGGGTCACAAAGAGTTGGACACAACTGAGCGACTGAACTGAACCGAAGACTCATAAACTACTGGCTTCCATTTGACCTTCTCTATTCTATTTTTCTACATTCATGAACTAGAGCTACTCTTTCTCCTTTTATTTTTTTTCTTCAATACTTCTTTCCCAATATATTTATTTTTTAATTTTTTTTTTACTTTACAATACTGTATTGGTTTTGCCATACATTGACATGAATCTGCCACAAGTGTCTGCATAAGCACTCAGAACCTCTTCCAATTTGTTCTCTTGCTGTCACTGTGGTCCTAATTCCCATTCTAGGAGAGTGAACCCCACAGGGCTACATCTGGGCATGACCTTGCTGTCCCTGCCTTTTTCATGAGATGAAGCACTGGGGAAGGAATAAAAGAGCATGGATTATGTGTTAAACAGGTGTCTGTGCCCAGAAACTAAAGGGAAACTCACAGCAGAGAATTTGTTTCAACCCAATTTTTCAGCCCAAAGGAGCTAGGAAGAAACAGAGCATCTAAGTTATAGGGAAGAGGGAGTTTCCTTCTCTTTATGAACGTAAAATAAAAGGGCAGGCTAATATCAGAGATGGATTAATATTTATTTATTCATCTTTCAATACATAGACAATTAGAAAATTGTCATGTTTAATTTTATTAGTTTTTATTAATAGAAAAACTTTTTATATTGTTTTATTAGCTCACACTGGTAGCTACTTCTAGTGCCTAACTTATAAACAGTTTATTCAAAGAACTTAACTCAGTGGGATACAAGCAGATTGCAACTTTGTTGTCTAAAATATTCTTTCAACCTGTTTTTCCCCACCCCTGGATGAAATCTTGATCATTCTCAGGTAATAAATCGTGCATTTCATTTTCAACGCACATATGCACACACACACACACACACACACACACACACACACACACACACACACACATGCTCGCTCTCTCTCTCTCCAGAGTAATGTTAACATTTCAAACTCTTATCTGATTTAAAATTTTTACCTTTCCTGGCCTGAAATGACCTTATTTCCTAATAAGGTCATATTCAGAGGTAATGAGGGTTAGGACTTCAACATATATTTTTGGTGAACCCGGTTCAATCCATAACATGCCTGCATACTATTTCACTGCCTCTCTGAGAAATGTTAAGAGCGATGGAAGTCTTGAGAGCAGAGAGAACAAATTATTTTGAACAATAAAGAGTGAATCCTACAAACCACCTTGAAACAACAATTGCATTATTTCTACCTTCTGTCACAAAGTTTTACTCAAAATGTGTTCTTTAAACTATGGCCATCTTAATAAAGATGCTTCTACCATGATGAAGTTTAGCAGAAGCAAAGCCTTACACTCAATAAAATGTGTATTTTTACACTAGGGATTTGACTTTACTATATGGAAAACAAAGGTTAATTTGACCAGTGTTGGGAGAGAGAGCAGACAAGCAAGTCCGGCTTTGTGCAACTAATTGTCTACGTTTAACCAAAGGGTTGTGTAGCAGTCAGTACTGACTGCAAACAGTGGTAGAGAAAGCCAGTTCTCCACAAACAATTTGTGCTTCCTCTTCCAGAGTGTGGAGCTATTACTCACCCAGAGATTCTGTGACTACTACTTACCAATGGAATGTGAGCTGAAGCGACATGTGTTAACTTCTAGGTTGCATGATCTCATTTTCCATCCATCAGCTGGAGCAGAGGACATCAAGGCTCTAGAGGCATAAGATGGGGGGAATCCAATGAGTGAATTACTGTGTAAAGGAAAACTGCCCACCAATCAGGGCACTCATTAGACCGTTAGGTTTGGTAGGTATAACTCTCAGCTTAGAGTTTACGTGGTGCAGTAGGTGGTGCTATCCTACCTAGTTAATACAGAAAGTTGCCCCTTAACACAGAGTACATTGCAACAAAAGCCAAATTACACTGGTTTGGAGGTCAAGGGCAGGCAGTGAGGAAAGATATTGCAGATTGGAAAAAGTGGAAATCAATACTATAATAGGGGCAAAATATTTGTTAAAATTGCCACTTGTCATAACTCAGACAGACTAAATGCTTACTGAGCCTGTGTCTTTAGGAAAAGTGGTTGGAAAGACTATTAACGTGTGGCACCTTTTCTTCTTGCTTTTAGCAAAATACAGCAAAACAAACAAAAAACAACATTACACAAAAATAGGCTGATTTGAAATCACAGTTGGAAACCAAAAAGATGAAAAAGCTAATTCCTCTAGAATCTAAGAAGTAGAAACTGAAAAATAAAACCTTTGAGAGACAGAAGACTGTTAAGAATCCTAAGGTAAAGTGATTCAGTCCCATGGCAAAAATCAGCATAAAGCTATTGAAGACCCACCCAAGCCTATTCTTTGAATGTGTCCAAAGCAGATACTATTAAGGTGGAAAACAGGGGCTTGGGGAGAGGAAACAGTCATATATTTAAGTCATATGACCGTTAGGAATTAATTTGGGATGTGATTCTTGATACATGGGACTGAATGGAAACAAACAGATCAAAATTCTACTATGTTTCTGAGGGCTCTCAAAAAAGCCCACTATAGTATTCCACCATTATTCAAGTCTTCAGGAAGCTTCCATAAGCCTCTTATCTTTATCCATCAGAGGGCAGACAGAATGAAAATCACAATCACAGAGAATTAACCAAACTGATCACATGAATCACAGTCTTGTCTAACTCAATGAAACTATGAGTCATGCCATGTACGGCCACCCAAAACGGGATGGGTCATTGTGGAGAGTTTTAACAAAATGTGGTCTAATGGAGAGGTGAATGGCAAACCATGTCAGTATTCTTGTCTTGAGAACCCCATGAACAGTATGAAAAGGCAAAAAGATATGACACTGAAAGATGAACTCCCCAGGTTGGTAGGTGCCCAATATGCTACTGGAGAAGAGTGGAGAAATAACTCCAGAAAAAACGAAGAGGCAGAGCCAAAAAGAAAAAAACACCCAGCTGTGGATGTGACTGGTGATGGAAGTAAAGTCCAATGCTGTAAAGAGCAATACTGCATTGGAAGCTGGAATGTTAGGTCCATTAATCAAGGTAAATTGGAAGTGGTCAAACAGGAGATGATAAGATGACACTGACATTTAGTAATCAGTGAACTAAAATGGACTGGAATGGGTGAATTTAATTCAGATGACTGCAGTAGTAGATATGTACTACTGTGGGCAAGAATCCCTTAGAAGAAATGGAGTAGCCATCATAGTCAACAGAAGAGTCTGAAATGCAGTACCTGGGAGCAATCTCAAAAACTACCGAACGATCTCTGCTCGTTTCCAAGGTAAACCATTCACTATCACAGTAATCCAAGTCTATGCCCTACCACTAAGGTCAAAGGAGCTGAAGTTGAATGGTTCACTGATGACCTACAAGACCTAAAACTAACATCCCTAAAAGATGTCCTTTTCATCATAGGGGACTGGAATGCAAATGTAGGAAGTCAAGAGATACCTGGAGTAACAGGAAAGTTTGGCCTTGGAGTACAAAATGAAGCAGGGCAAAGCTAACAAGAATTTTGCCAAGAGAACTCACTGGTCATAGCAAAGACCCCTCTTCCAACAACACAAGAGATAACATCACCAGACTGTCAATACTGATGGAAAAGCTCTAAACAGTCAGCAAAAACAAGACCAAGAGATGACTGTGATTCAGATCATGAACTCCTTATTGCCAAATTCAGACTTAAATTGAAGAAGTAGAGAAAACCACTAGATCATTCAGGTACAACCTAAATCAAATCCCTTACGATTATAGAGTGGAAGTGAAAAACAGATTCAAGGAATCAGATCCGACAGAATTTAGAATGATGGCAATGATGACCCTGTATGCAAGACAGCAAAAAAGACACAGATGTGTATAGCAGACTTTTGGACTCAGAGGGAGAGGGAGAGGGTGGGATGATTTGGGAGAATGGCATTGAAACATGTATACTATCATGTAAGAATCGAATCGCCAGTCTATGTCCAATGCAGGATACAGCATGCTTGGGGCTGGTGCACGGTGATGACCCAGAGAGATGTTATGGGGAGGGAGGTGGGAGGGGCTTCATATTTGGGAACACATGTACACCCGTGGTGGATTCATGTCAATGTATGGCAAAACCAATACAGTATTGTAAAGTAAAATAAAGTAAAAATAAAAATCAAAAAAAAAGAAAAAAAAAAGAGTGCCTGAAGAACTATGGACAGAGGTCTGAAACACTGTACAGGAAGCAGTGATCAAAACCATCTCGAAGAAAAAGAAAGGCAAAATGGTTGTCTGAGGAGGCCTGACAAACAGCTATGAAAAGAAGAGAAGCGAAAGGCAAAGGAGAAAAGGAAAGATATATCCATTTGAATGCAGATTTCCAAAGAACAGCAATGAGAGATAAGAAAGCCTTCCTCAGGGATCAATGCAAAGAAATAGAGGAAAACAATATAATGGGAAAGACTAGAAATCTCTCCAAGAAAATTAGAGATACCAAGGAAATATTTCATGCAAAGATGGGCACAATAAAGGACAGAAACAGTATGGACCTAACAGAAGCAGAAGATATTAAGAAGAGGTGGCAAGAATACATAGAACTATACAAAAAAAGATCTTAATGACCCAGATAGCCACGATGGTGTGATCCCTCACCTGGTGCTGGACATCCTGGAGGGTGAGGTCAGGTGGGCCTTGGGAAGCATCACTAGGAACAAAGCTAGTGGAGGTGATGGAATTTCAGTTGAGCTATTTCAAATCTTAAAAGATGATGCTGTGAAAGTGCTGCACTCAATATGCCAGCAAATTTAGAAAACTCAGCAGTGGTCTAAGGATTGTAAAACTTCCATTTTCATTCCAATCCCCAAAGAAAGGCAATGCCAAAGAATGTTCAAACTACTGCACAGTTGTACTCGTCTCACACGCTAGCAGAGTAATGTTCAAAATTCTCCAAGCCAGGCTTTAACAGTACATGACCATGAACCTCCAGATGTTTAAGATGGATATAGAAAAGATGGAAGAACCAGAGATCAAATTGCCAACATCCGATGGATTGTAGAAAAAGCAAGATAATTCCAGAAAAACATCTACTTCTACTTCATTAACTATGCTAAAGCCTTTGACTGTGTGGATCACAACAAACTGTGGAAAATTCTTAAAGGGATGGGAATACCAGACCACCCTACCTGCCTCCTGAGAAATCTGTATGCAGGTCAAGAAGCAACAGTTAGAACTGGACATGGAACGAAGAACTGGTTCCACATTGGGAAAGGAGTATGTCAAGGTTGTATATTGTCACCTTGCTTCTTTAACTTCTTTGAAGAGTACATCATGCAAAATGCCGGGCTGGATGAAGCACAATCTAGAATAAAAATTGCCATGAAAAATATCAGATTGCTCAGCTATGTATCACCCTTATGGGAGAAAGCAAAGAGGAACTAAAGAGCCACTTGATGAAAGTGAAAGAAGAGTTAAAAACCTGGCTTAAAACTCAACATTCAAAAAACGAAGATCATGGAATCCAATCCCATCACTTCAGGGCAAATAGATGGGGAAACAATAGAAATAGTGACAGACTTTATTTTCTTGGGCTTCAAAATTGCTGCAGATGGTGACTGCTACCATGAAATTAAAACACACTTGCTCCTTGGAAGAAAAGCTATGACCAACCTAGAAAGCATATTAAAAAGCAGAGACGTTAATTTGCCAACAAAGGTCCATCTAGTCAAAGCTATGGTTTTTCCAGTAGTCATGTATGGATGTAAGAGTTGGACTATAAAGAAAGCTGATCACCAGAGAATTGATGCTTTTGAACTGTGGTGTTGGAGTAGCCTCTTGAGAGTCCTTTGGACTGCAAGAAGATCAAACCATTCAATCCTAAAGGAAATTAGTCCTGAATATTCATTGGAAGGACTGATGATGAAGCTGAAGGTCCAATGCTTTGGCCACTTTATGCAAAGAACTGACTCACTGGGAAAGACCCTGATGCTGGGAAAGACTGAAGGCAAGAGAAGAAGGGGATAGCAGAGGATGAGATGGTTGGATGGCATCACCAACAAGACTGACATGAGTTTGAGCAAGCTCCAGGAATTGGTGATGGACAGGGAAACCTGGCATGTCACAGAGTCAGACAAGACTGAGTGAATAAACTGAATTCAAGTCTTAAAACCCTTGGAACCCTAAACTTCCACGGGTGAAATAATTAGCAGTGAAAACTCTACAGATCTTTTGAATAATTCCTAAATTCCACTTCAGATGGGCCATGGCAAGTATTAAGGGGAAAAAGAGAATTTTTCAGAAAATGAAGCCAAGTTCCACAGAGCGTAACAGTTTCTCCCTGAGTCAGAGTAAGAAGGCTCTAATCTAGAAACACTACCCACTCCCCACCCAGATGGGTCCTGGATCCTTTTGATACGCCCCCATTAATTTTTTTCATGATGTTCTGTTTTTCCTGGTTTGTTTTGGACTTCTGTTGTCACAGTCCTAGAATCAGATATTATTCCAAGGAGTTCAACTTCATCTTTGTGGGCAATGGCATTTAGTAACCAGAATAGTTGTACTCATTTCTATTGAGATGTCTTTGTTTCTAGGCTCTTTCTGCAGGCAACCTGGGGTACTGAAGGGGTGAGAGATATATTTATTTATATCTTACTGTCCATGAGTTTATGCTAATATATCCAATTGCAGTCAGCTCCAGATGGTTCAGTCATCCTGCTACCCATATTGTAGCTCTTAAAGTCAAAAAGCTGGCTCCAGTTTTCTCAGTATATTATTCATTTGTCCAATCTTGATTTTACACAGAAACTTTCAAGTTGCTAGCCTACACCACTACTGCAAAACAAACAAACAAACAAACAAAAACCCCTAACTGAAATTTATATCTGTTTCTAATTCTTATCTTCAGTCTGATGAAAGACAAAAAGTCAATGTACATATTCAAAAGTCACTTGGTTATTCATTTTCTCTATTCAGGATGACTTTGTTACTAATTTGGAAAAAAGTCAAGTTTATGTGTCTCTGTTTTATATACCATTTAGAAGAGTTTTCATATCCTTGTGAATGCGATTAGATACTATTTTTATTATGTTCCAATTCTCACCCATCTCCTCATTCTTTTCCCATCCACTCATATAGGTCAGCAATTTCACTATTTTTGTTTCTCTTTCCCACATTTCTTTTTGCACATTCATGTTGTATAAAATATGGTATATCCTACAGTTGAGTACCATGAGGTATATAAAATAACAAGAAATATCTCTACAGAGTGATATGGAAATTTTTTATGGCATACTATGATGGGAAAATGCAAAGTTCAAAAGATATTAGTTCTTAATAAGAGAATAAATTATAATATATTAACCTAATAATAGAATTGGGAGAGTAGAGATCTCTTCAAGAAAATTAGAGATAACAAGGGAATATTTCATGCACAGATGGGCATAATTAAGGACAGAAACAGCAAGGACCTAACAGAAGCAGAAGAGATTAAGAAGAGGCAGCAAGAATACAGAGAAGAATTACACAAAAAAAGGTCTTAATGACTCAGATAACCACGATAGTGTGGTCATTCACCTAGAGCCAGACATCCTTGAGTGTGAAGTGAAATGGGCCTTAGGAAGCATCAGTATGAACAAAGCCAATAGAGATGATGGAATTCCAGCTATTTCAAATTCTAAAAGATGATGCCATTAAAATGCTGTACTCAACATGCCAGCATTTCCAATATTTGGAAAACTCAGCAGTGGTCACAGGACTGCAAAACGTCAGTTTTCATTCCAATCCCAAAGAAGGGCAATGCCAAAGAATGTTCAAACTACTGCACAATTGCACTCATCTCACATGCTAGCAAGGTAATGCTTAAAATCCTTTAAGCTAGGCTTCAACAGTATGTGAACTGAAAACTTTCAGATGTACAAGCTGGATTTAGAAAAGGCAGAGGAAACAGAGATCAAATTGCCAACATCCATTGGATCATTGAAAAAGCAAGAGAATTCCAGAAAAAAACATCTACTTTTGCTTTATTGACTATGCCAAAGCCTTTGACTGTGTGGATCACAACAAACTGAAAAATTATGAAAAAAATGGGAATACCGAACCACTTGACCTGGCTCCTGAGAAATCTGTATGCAGGTCATGAAGCAAGTTAGAACTGGACATGGAACAACAGACTGGTTCCAAATTGGGAAAGGATAATATCAAGGCTGTATATTGTCACCTTGCTTATTTAACTTATACACAGAGTAGATCATGCAAAATTCCAGGCTAGATGAATCACAAGCTAGACTCAAGACTGATGGGAGAAGTATCAACAGCCTCAGATATGCAGATACCACTGTAATGGCAGAAAAGGAAGAACTAAAAGTCTCTTGATGAGGGTGAAGGAGGAGAGTGAAAAAGCTGGCTTAAAACTCAACACTCAAAAAACGATCATGGCATCCGGTCCCATCACTTCATGGCCAATAGATTCTGAGAAAGTGGAAATAGTCACAGATTTTATATTGGGGGGCTCCAAAAATCAGTGCGGCAGTGATTGCAGCCATGAATTAAAAGACTCTTGCTCCTTGGAAGAAAACCTGTGACAAACCTTTAGCGTTAGTCACTCAGTCATGGCCAACTCTTTGCGACCCCATGGACTGTAGCCCACCAGGCTCCTGTGTCCATGAGATTTTCCAGGCAAGGATACTGGAGTGGGTTGCCATTTCCTTCTCCAAGGGATCTTCCCAACCCAGGGATTGAACCCGGGTCTCCTGCACTGCAGGCAGATTCTTTTACTGACTTAGCTACAAGGGAAGCCTACTAGTGACAAACCTAGACAGCATATTAAAAAGCAGGGACATCACTTTGCCCACAAAGGTCCATAAAGTCAAAACTATGGTTTTTCTAGCAGTCATGTACAGATATGAGAGTTGGACCATAAAGAAGGCTGAGCACCGAAGAACTGATGCTTTCAAATTGTGGTGCTGGAGAAAACTCTTCAGAGTCCCTTGGATAGCAAGGAGATCAAACCAGTCAGTCCTAAAGGAAATCAACCCTGAATATTCTTTGGAAGGCCTGATGCTGAAGCTGAAGCTCCAATACTTTGGTCACCTAATGTGATGAGCCAAACTTATTGGAAAAGACTCTGATGCTGGGAAAGACAGAGGTCATGAGGAGAAGAGGGTGACAGAGGTGAGGTGTTTGGATGGCATCATCAACTCAGTGGACATGAGTCTGAGCAAACCCATGGAAGATATTGATGGACAGAGAAGCCTGGCGTGCTGCAGTTATGGGGTCACAAAAAGAGTCGGACATGAGCTGACTGAACAACAACAGTAACAGAATACAATATGTTAACTTTTGTGTAAAGAAAATAAAAATATTCATGAACATGCAAAGAGAAATATAAAAATAAACCAGAAACTAATGAGATTAACTTTCATAAAGAGAGCCTTTTGTATTAAAGTCTATTTTTTCTATTTTTAATATAGGCACCTCATCTTATTTTTGTTAGTATCAGCTTTGTATATCTTCCCCATCTTTCAGTTCAGTTCAGTTCAGTTGCTCAGTCATGTCCAACTCTTTGCGACCCCATGAATCGCAGCACGCCAGGCCTCCCTGTCCATCACCATCTCCCGGACTTCACTCAGACTCATGTCCATCGAGTCCGTGATGCCATCCAGCCGTCTCATCCTCTGTCGTCCCCTTCTCCTCCTGCCCCCAATCCCTCCCAGCATCAAAGTCTTTTCCAATGAGTCAAC
Source organism: Ovis canadensis (assembly GCF_042477335.2). Classification (NCBI taxonomy): domain Eukaryota; kingdom Metazoa; phylum Chordata; class Mammalia; order Artiodactyla; family Bovidae; genus Ovis; species Ovis canadensis. The sequence continues at coordinate 157,672,065 of NC_091247.1, read as the reverse complement.
TCTTCGCATGAGGTGGCCAAAGTACTGGAGCTTCAGCTTTAGCATCATTCCTTCCAAAGAAATCCCAGGGTTGATCTCCTTCAGAATGGACTGGTTGGATCTCCTTGCAGTCCAAGGGACTCTCAAGAGTCTTCTCCAACACCACAGTTCAAAAACATCAATTCTTCGGCGCTCAGCTTTCTTCACAGTCCAACTCTCACATCCATACATGACCACAGGAAAAACCATAGCCTTGACTAGACGGACCTTAGTCGGCAAAGTAATGTCTCTGCTTTTGAATATATTATCTAGGTTGGTCATAACTTTTCTTCCAAGGAGTAAGCGTCTTTTAATTTCATGGCTGCAATCACCGTCTGCAGTGATTTTGGAGCCCCCCCAAAAAAGTCTGACACTGGTTCTACTGTTTCCCCATCTATTTCCCATGAAGTGATGGACCAGATGCCATGATCTTAGTTTTCTGAATGTTGAGCTTTAAGCCAACTTTTTCACTCTCTTCTTTCACTTTCATCAAGAGGCTTTTTAGTTCCTCTTCACTTTCTGCCATAAGGATGGTGTTATCTGCATATCTGAGGTTATTGATATTTCTCCCAGCAATCTTGATTCCAGCTTGTGTTTCTTCCAGTCCAGCGTTTCTCATGATAGACTCTGCATAGGAGTTAAATAAGCAGGGTGACAATATACAGCCTTGACGTACTCCTTTTCCTATTTGGAACCAGTCTGTTGTTCCATGTCCAGTTCTAACTGTTGCTCCCCATCTTTAAGTCTGGCCATTTCTGTGTGTGGCACTGAAATAGGGCACTGCTCAACTCTTTTAACAGAACCTGTTGTACAGAGGTCCTTGACTGACAAACTCCAATTGCTGCACTTTCAAACCCACAATTTTCCCAAGGACATGCTTCATCAGAGATGGCTCAGCCAAGGACTGAGAACAGTGTAGGTAGTAGAGACTGGCCACCGAAGCCCAATATCGGGGTCACTCTAATGCTTCTTTGCTATGGACTCCTTTGGTCTTAGGGCTTCCCTGGTGGCTCAGCAGTAAAGAATCTGCCTGCAATGCAGGAGCCACAGGAGGCACGGGTTCAGCCCCTGGGTCCGGAAGATCCCCTGTAGGAGAGCATGGCAACCCACTCCAGTATTCTTGCCTGGAGAATCCCCATGGACAGAGGAGCCTGGTGGGCTACAGTTCATAAGGTCACAAAGAGTTGGCCGCGACTGAAACGACTTAGCCCAGCAGAGCACCATTGGTCTTTCTTAGATCTGTGCCGCTATCTGATGCTCCAACTGTTTTTCTTTTCCTCTCTTCCCTTTTACAGGGGTCCGACCTGCCTTGCTGTTTGAGAGCTCTCTCCTTATATTGCTACTCCCTTTCCTTAAATCTTCCATAGGCATTTTTCCTAATAATCTCTTACGCATCTAATCCCTTCCTTGTATAGGCTTCTCAGGAAACTGGCAGTGTAAGAACATGCTGTGTCCCTTGTAAAACAATTTATATTTTAATTTTTAAACCCAATATGGCATCCATTTAACTGGTTATTGTAGTTTTATTATATGCCTTATGATAATAGAATTGCTTGTCCTTTTCTGTGTTGATTTCTATGCATTGTGGTTTTTTAGGATTTGATTTTTCCCTTTTATGTTCCTATGTTTAGGAAATTGTTCTTTCTATTGCCATTTGTTTCATCTTATATTTCCAGAGGTTCACCAAATGCATGTTTAAGGTCTAAAATTAAACACTACTTTATCTCTCTTCTCAAGTAATGCAAGAATCTTAAAACACTTTAAAGCTTCTCACTCCCACTCCACTCACAAGTTACATACCGTTCTTGTCCAGGCCTTAGGTTTGCATTTTAACCTGTCACATTAGCATGCCGTGTTCACTTTTAGATTTATCTATATTCATGTTCTTTGTTCAACCTTTTTCTTTCCCTCCCAGACAATATTTTCCTTCCTCCCAGAGTACATATTTCATCAGATGTTCTCATACAGGTCTGTTGATGATAAAACTCAGTCATTGTTATCTGAAAATATATTTCTTTCACCTTCGTTTTTAAAAGAGTTTTGATAGGTGTACTGTTGTAGGCTGACAGTCATTTTCTCATTAACATTTTGAAGACATTATTCAACTGGCTCCTGGCTCCCACTGTTGCTCTAAAGTTTGCTGTAGGCCTAATTATTGCTCCCTTGTGGTGATCGCTCTTTCTCTCTGCTGCTTTTTACTTTTGATAATAATCCATTTCATTATGATGTATCTGGATGTGCATTTCTTATATATGCAGTATAATTCTCTGAGATTCATAGCTATAACCTCTTCAAATGTTCCTCTTCTTTATCTTCTTCCTCTGAGACTAATTAGATATGTTGGACATTATCATTCTATATTCTATAGATCTCACCTTCTTTTTGAACATATTTCATATCTTTGTGTCATTGTGCTACATTCTGGATAATTACTTCTGGTATTTTTTTTTAGTTCACTAATTTCTCCATTGTGTATAATTTGTAGGTTAACTTTTCTCCTGGGCTATTTTTTTTTAACATATATTTCTTCATTTGCGGCATTCTACTGTGCTATAAAAAATTTTCTGTTGCTTGTTCATATTTGTGCTTTTTCTTTTATTTTTTGACTACTCCATAAGCTTCAAAATCTGAAGTTTCTAGAAGTCTGTGTTTTCCACTGAATATTCTTTAAGGTGCCTTGATTCCATATGCGCTGGTTAATGTTTTATGGCAACCTCCTATTTGTCTTAATACATAGGAATCCTGTAGGCTTAACATGGGTATATTTTCTAGAGTAAAGTATATTTGTCTATTTCTGCCAGAAGTCAAAAGATGCTACAGATTCAGACAACTTTAACTCCCTTTTAGAATGTTATGCTAATAAAGAATCTCATTTCTTTTTTTTACTAATTGCTAATAGATAGATTTTACCTTTATTTTTGATTTCTTCTTAGATATGAAGGTTACCCAGGAATATATTTATTCCAAACTATTATGGATTTTCTTAGTCACTTTAAAAATATTTATTACTAACTTTATTGAATATGATCAAAACTATGGCCTATAATGGAGAAGGCAACGGCACCCCACTCCAGCACTCTTACCTGGAAAATCCCATGAACAGAGGAGCCTGGTGGGCCGCAGTCCATGGGGTCACTAAGAGTCAGACACGACTGAGCAACTTCACTTTCACTTTTCACTTTCATGCGTTGGAGAGGGAAATGGCAACCCACTCCAGTGTTCTTGCCTGGAGAATCCCAGGGACGGGGGAGCCTCATGGGCTGCCGTCTATGGGGTCGCACAGAGTCGGACACGACTGAAGCGACTTAGCAGCAGCAGCAGCATGGTCTATATGTTGAAACTTTCATTAAAATTTTCTTTATGGTCAAGCAAATGTTCAATTTTTATCAAAGCTTTGTCAACATAATAACAAATACATTGTCAGATATTTGGGTTTCTTGTTGTCAGTATATTCTATGTTGTCACTTATTTAGAGGTGTCAGAGCTCATGCTGAACTAGATACACTGAATTCTGCTGTAACGGTTGCATTTCTGTCATGCATGCCTTGCATCTGTAACTTTTTGCTGTATATAATTATCTTGTTAGACTGCTTTGGGGCATATAGTTTGATGACTAGTTCATCTTATTCATAGGTGTGCTTTTAAAATCTTTCTGTATGGGTATCTGTATACGTGTTTATGTAAACTCTATCTCAAATTATATAGTTATTTCCATCCCTACCTCTCATAATCAAATGAAAATTTCCCTACATCTTTGAAAATAAGACATCCAATATTACTCTCTGGTTCTCCCTCAACACTCCCATGAGACTTTTATAGAATGACTTAATTTTCCCCTTCTTTCCCAATGACCAACTCCCAGATTTGCTTAGGTTATTTAATTGTTAAGAGTTCTAGGCTAATATTAGAGGCTCTTTCCTCAAAATTTAAGAGTTCTTACTCAGTACTAACATTACACTCCTAGATAGTCTATCATTATCTATGTGTGGGTTAATTTTCATTGTTTACTACCAGGCCTCCCCTCAATATTTGTGGGACAAGGTCAAGAGGACAAATAAATGTCCACATACTTCATGTATGAACATATGATAAGTCAGGTTAACAAGCTATTAAATAAAATATGCTGTATTTTCCAGTGTTAGAAGTGTATTCCTATAAAATGACAAAATCAAACAGTATAGGTAAAGCTATAGTTTTAAAAAGCCAGTAGAAAGGAATTTCCTGGCAGGGACTCTGTGCCTTCACTGCCAGGTTCAATCCTGAGACGAAAAATAAAATGTAAACACAAATATAAACATCGAACATAATTTCATCAAAAATTAATATGTTTATTTTGTGTTTTCAAAAATATCCTTCAACTATAAACTATCTATTAAAATTAAAACTAAAATATAATTTATAATTAAGAAAATCTTGAATTAAGCTTATTTTTAAAAGGCTGAGTTTTGATATAATTTTAAACATATAAGAAATCTTACTCTATCTTTTTCAAAAGTAAAACTATTCTCTATTTTTAGTTTTCAGTTTCCATCTAGTATCAAAGATTTCAAAATACAGAACCTGCTTCATTCATGTGATGTCTAATCTACATATGTGCAGTTAAAAAGTAATTTGCATTGTTAATAATGCAAAATATTTCTCAGTCTCAATATTCAACTACTGCAAATAGTATGCTAATTTTTTAGTACCTACAGACCAGGAATTGTAAGAGAAGAGAAGCAAGAAAAAAAGTAAACCCTCAGTACTAGGGAAAAATGGTACTTCAACATGGAAGAACTATCACACTCATGTTATCTTAGAGGAAGTTTTGATAAATTAATTCCAATACATTTTCCAAACCTAAGTACTGTGTCCCACATCCTCCATGCCCTGGGAGAGCTCTGGATAAGCATGTCCCTGGACAATGCTCATCTCAACAGTGGGTATTTACAGTGATGGTTTGTATACGCAGAGTGTGAGCACCAGCCCTGAGCATCTAGGGGGATACAGATCTAGGGCTATGCAGTAAATTCATTTCAGACTGTCATTTTCAGTCAATTTATTTCAGTCTGTCTGTGATCTAAGGAGCCCTGTAAAGCGTGAGGCCTAGGTGAGGTCCCTCTCACCTAGGTGTAAGACAAAGGAGGTCTCTGTTTTCCTCCCTTCTTCATATTCCCTTAAGAAAAGGAACATGCATTTTTCAAAATTCTTCAGATGGGGGTATATGGATATACTCCCTGAATTCTTGAATAGCTACAAATGTCCAGTGACAGCACCAGAAGAGAGGACAGCTGGCCAGTATAGGATCTCTGAATGTAGTTCTTTTTCGCTGCTATTCATTTTCTTCTGTCTTTTGACTTGCAGCTTTGAGATAATCTAATAATAATAGCAATATTAGTATTACTGCTACTCTGTGTCAGGCGCAGTTCTAAGTACTATATATCAGTTAACCACTGGTTACTTTAATCCTCATAAAACCTTATGGATTAAGTACCATCGTTATCATTATTCTATATGAGAAAACAGAAATACAGTTAAGTAATTTAATCAAGGTCACACAGGCAGTAAATGGAGAAACAGAAATAAAAACTAGACTGTATATTTCAAGTCATTATGCTTAGCCTCTGTGCCCTCTTTCACTAATAACTTTTTAATTCTTTTTCTTTTGGGGAGGTGCCTTATCTTTTCTGTCTAGAAGAATGAAAATTTTTCTTTTCATGCTTGCAATTCCAGAATTTTCCTACAACATGCCCAGTTATGTTTTCTGTTTTGTGTTTATCTTACCAAACCTACCTGGAATTCAGATCGTCTTTCAAACTGTACTCAGGGAGGAAGCCCCAAACCAGCTACCTGGGAGTCAGCAGACCCAAGAACCCAAGGCCTCCCACTCAGATCCTACAGTTAAGACAGGACTGGAATGGAGGGGAAGTGAGAGGCATTCAATAGGCTGGTCCTCACATTTCCAGAATCTGCCCTTATATTTGAAACAACTTATGTAAGAATATAGTAATAACTAGATTTACATCATATTTTCCTTCCAAAATCATCACATTTTCACTCATATATTATTCATATATCTCATGAAATACCACAGCCTTTTCTTCAGCTTTAAATTTTAATCTGAACATTGTAATCTATATATACATATCAAAGATATACAATTTAACTGAAGACAGTTTTAAATGACAAGGTCAAAGAAAGAAGAGTGTAGGATGGCAAGAATCAAAAATGAAACCCGAATAAACTTTGGCACTCACGAATTGCATAATTTTATGCTTTCAAGTGGTATCTCGGTTTCTTAATAACCTTGTAACTGCGGTGTAGTCATCTCTCAATGTATAAAAATCATAAAATTTCTCAGGCACTGGCAGATCAAAGCAGGGCTTTAAATTCACATGGAGTAAAGACACAGCTACACCAAAATCTGGACAAGTTTGAACGGCTTTCAGAGTTCTTAAGCAGTTACTCCAGAAAACAGTCTGGGGATGGGCACTGAGAAAGAGCAAAGTAGATGAGGAAGCAGGCAGAAGGGTGGGATACAGCAGTGGTTGGGAAAGGACACAAGACCAGGAAAGAGGTCATTAATGGAATATTTTCAATCACAGGATGAGAAGTCTCCTGGAGGACAGACAAGAAAAACCTGTGAAATCAACGTTTTATTAATTCCCTGCCTTATTCAAAGAAAAGTTTAGGAAAGCTCATTAGAGCACATTGAATCTATCAACACTGCATAATTAGGAGTAAACAGAAAAGATAAAAGAAAAAAAGGAGAGTGTGTACTGAAGCGTACATGGTTGGTCTCACAGACCTGGGTTTGGGTCCCATATAGCACTAGCCAGCAGTCTGACCTTAGGAAGTGGGCAGCCTCTCTAGGCCTCCACTTCCTCATCTGCAAAAGGCTAGCAGAAGGACCTGTCTTGTACAATGGCTATAATAATGAAGCAAAAGATGTAAAAGGCTTAACATGTCAGTATACCCATAAGTACGTAAATACTTTATTCTTTTATTAGCATTCAAAGTTTTGTTCCGTGACAAGCACCAAGAATAAGGCTCTTCCTGTTTGCCAATTAAATATGCCTTAATAGAAAATTGAGCTGGGGCAGAGCCAAGATCCTTTTGAAAATGCATAAGTGTTTATTTATAAGAACAATCATCAACAAAAAAGGTTTCTTAACTCTATTTGGAAGTGAATTACATTAATATTTATGTTAGGACATGACTCTCCTTCAGTCAGCTCAGTCACTCAGTCATGTCCAACTCCTTGCAACCCGATGAATTGCAACACACCAGGCCTCCCTGTCCATCACCAACTCCCAGAGTTTACCCAAACTCATGTCCATCGAGTCGGTGATGCCATCCAGCCATCTCATCCTCTGTTGTCCCTTTCTCCTCCTGACCCCAATCCCTCCCAGCATCAGGGTCTTTCTAGTGAGTCAACTCTTCGCATGAGAGCCAAAGTATTGGAGTTTCAGCTTCAGCATCAGTCCTTCCAATGAACACCCAGGGCTGATCTCCTTTAGGATGGACTGGTTGGATCTCCTTGCAGTCCAAGGGACTCTCAAGAGTCTTCTCGAACACCACAGTTCAAAAGCATCAATTCTTCGGCATTTAGCTTTCTTCACAGTCCAACTCGCACATCCATACATGACCACTGGAAAAACCATATTAGACAGACCTTTGTTGGCAAAGTAATGTCTCTGCTTTTGAATATGCTATCTAGGTTGGTCATAACTTTCCTTCCAAGGAGTAAGTGTCTTTTAATTTCATGGCTGCAATCACCATCTGCAGTGATTTTGGAACCCGCAAAATAAAGTCTGACACTGTCTCCACTGTTTCCCCATCTATTTGCCATGAAGTGATAGGACCAGATGCCATGATCTTAGTTTTCTGAATGTTGAGCTTTAAGCCAACTTTTTCACTCTCCCTTTCACTTTCATCAAGAGGCTTTTTAGTTCCTCTTCACTTTCTGCCATAAAGGTGGTGTCATCTGCATATCTGAGGTTATTGATATTTCTCCCGGTAATCTTGATTCCAGCTTGTGCTTCTTCCAGCCCAGCGTTTCTCATGATGTACTCTGCATTTAAGTTAAATAAGCAGGGTGACAATATACAGCCTTGATGTACTCCTTTTCATATTTGGAACCAGTCTGTTGTTCCATGTCTAGTTCTAACTGTTGCTTCCTGACTCTCCTTAGAAAATATTTATTGAGCATGAAATAAGCCAGAGATGGATGAAGAATCAAAAGCATAAAGTTCTATGTCACATTCAAAATTTTAGCCCAGAAAAAAAAATGTAAGGTTTATATAAGTAGACAACTATTTTGGCCATATGGAGTCAATAAAATAGCCACAGAACTGCCTGACTTTAAGCAATGATGCTTCCTATAATAAACTATTTACCAAATATACACCATGGAAACCAAATGAGGGCATTTGTTCTTTGTCACCCTATCAGAAAGGCCTACTCTGGTTGTTTCTTCTTCCTGGCACTTGTCACCACGTGACATATGCATTTACCTGTTTATATTATATGTGGCTTGAGAGTCCCACCACTACCATCCCCTAGATTGTAAGCTCTGTGAGATCAGAGACTTCGTTTCTTCCACTGCTGCCTCCCCAGTTCTGAAGTACTTGATATATGCTAGATAATTAATAAATTATTGATGAATCAGTGACTGGCTGAATCAATGATTATTTGTTCAGCTGGTGAAAACATGACACTATCACAAATGTTGCTATTAACTTTGGAATATTTGATTTATAATATTTCCTTCTTTTGCTAATTAAAGATTAGGCTAATTTACCTATAAAATTTACTCCTGATTTGAGATAATGGACTCAATGTGCCATACTGTACACCAAAGTACACCAAAATAATCCATTATTCTAGAATTTTAAATAAAAACCTAGTTCTGTTTATAATACAATAACATTTCTCTGATAATCCCATAGCAGTTCAGTTAATCAGATCAGTTGCTCAGTCATGTCCGACTCTGCAACCCCACGGACTGCAGCACACCAGGCTTCCCTGTCCATCAGCAACTCCTGGAGCTTGCTCAGACTCATGTCCATCGAGTCAGTGATGCCATCCAAACATTTCATCCTCTGTTGTCCCCTTCTCCTCCTGACTTCAGTTTTTCCCAGCATCAGGGTCTTTTCCAATGAGTCAGTTCTTTGCATCAGGTGGCCAAAGGATTAGAGTTTCAACTTTGGCATCGGTCCTTCCGAAGAATATTCAGGACTGATTTCTTTTAGGATTGCTTGTTTGATCTTCTCGCAGTCCGAGGGTCTCTCAAGAGTCTTCTCCAACACCACAGTTCAAAAGCATCAATTCTGAGGTGATCAGCCTTCTTTATAGTCCAACTCTCACATCCATACATGACTACTGGAAACACCATAGCCTTGAATAGATGGACATTTTCTGGAAAAGTAATGTCTCTGCTTTTTAGGTTGGTCATAGCTTTTCTTCCAAGGAGCAAGTGTCTTTTAATTTCATGGCTGCAATCACCATCTGCACTGATTTTGGAGCCCAGAAAAATAAAGTCTGACACTGTTTCCACTGTTTCCCCATCTATTTCCCATGAAGTGATGGGACCAGATGCCATGATCTTAGTTTTCTGAATGTTAAGTTTTAAGCCAACGTTTTCGCTCTCCTCTTTCACTTTCATCAAGAAGCTCTTTAGTTCTTCACTTTCTGACATAAGGGTGGTGTCATCTGCCTGTCTGAGGTTATTCATATTTCTCCTGGCAATGTTGATTCCAGCTTGTGCTTCATCCAACCCAGCATTTTACATGATGTACTCTGCCATATAAGCTAAATAAGCCGGGTGACAATATACAGCCTTGATGTACTCCTTTCCCGATTTGGAACCAGTCTGTTGTTCCATGTTCAGTTCTAACTGTTGCTTCCTGACCTACATACAGATTTCTCAAGAGTCAGGTCAGGTGGTGTGGTATTCCCGTCTCTTTCAGAATTTTCCACAATTTGTTGTGATACACACAGTCAAAGGCTTTGGCATAGACAATAAGCAGAAATAAATTTTTTTCTGGAACTCTCTTGCTTTTTCGATGATCCAGTGGATGTTGCCAATTTGATCTCTGGTTCCTCTGCCTTTCTAAAACCAGCTTAAACATCTGGAAGTTCATGGTTCATGTATTGCTGAAGCCTGGCTTGGAGAATTTTAAGCATTACTTTACTAGCATGTGAGATGAGTACAATTATGTGGTAGTTTGAGCATTCTTTGGCATTGCCTTTCTTTGGGATTGGAATGAAAATGGACATTTTCCAGTCCTGTGGCCACTGCTGCATTTTCCAAATGTGCTGGCATATTGAGTGCAGCAATTTCACAGCATCATCTTTTAGGATATGAAATAGCTCAACTGGAATTCCATCACCTCTACTAGCTTTGTTCGTAGTGATGTTTCCTAAGGCCCACTTGACTTCACATTCCAGGATGTCTGGTTCAGGGTTGGTGATCACACCATTGTGGTTATCTGGGTCATGAAGATCTTTTTTGTACTGCTCTTCTGTGTATTCTTCCCACCTCTTCTTAACATCTTCCGCTTCTCTTAGGTCCATATGATTTCTGTCCTTTATAAAGGACAGCAGTTAATGTTGGAATCCTATAAAAGCAGTTAATCAGACATATTGTTCTTCAGAATGTGATCATCTATTGGAGTTTAGCTTATCCAGGTTATTTTCACTAGTGTCTCAAGAATTGTTGAGGTTGAAGCAAAAAGAATTATAGGGATTCTAGGAGAGCCATACTTTGATGGCTTTTTAAACCATTCTGGTAAATAGTGACTGCTAATAAAATATGCAGATTTTATTTCTGTGGTGACATAATTACTGTTAGACTCAGTAAATGACACAAAGTTTCTTTAAAAATCCTTAACTTTACGTCAAGTTAATTCTTTGAAGGATTCCCCCTTACCATTCCTGATGCATTTGTAGGCTGCATGCGTTAGTGCTCAGTTGCTTCAGTCCTGTCCGACTCTGTGACCCTGTGGAATAGAGCCCACCAGGCTCTTCTGTCCATGGGATTCTCCAGGCAAGAACACTGGACTGGGCTGCCATGTTCCCCTCCAGGGAATCTTCCCAATACAGGATCAAATGCCCATCTCCTATACCACAGGCAAATTCTTTACTGCCGAGCCACCAGGGAAGTGCATATTTATAGGTTAGTGACCCACCACTCGGTTTATACAGTCAAGACACTTATCCAGTAACCTTCCAGAAAATGGTTAAAAATGGCTCTAGAATTAGTAGGCTTGGGAGAAAATCCTGCTTCTGCCACGTACTTGCTCTGCAATCTTGGTATTTAGCTTAACTTTTCTGTGCCTAGTTTTCCCCATCTGTAAAATGGGGATGGTAACAAGAGCACTCCCTTTTTTAGACTATTGAGAAGATTAGGAGTTAATTCAGCCAAGGCACCTGAGACAATGCTTGGCCTGTAACAGCAGAGCACAGGATTTTTCTGGATTAACTTTGATTTCCCAAGAGAAAAAGATTTCAAAATTATAAGACAGGGAATGATCAAAACTACCTGCATCTGCTTCATAAAGTTTCATGGAGTACAAGTGATTCTAGTTTAGGGAAGTGAGTTTCGTGAGTTTCCATTTCCATTTCATTCCTTAAACTGTTCTACATGACTCCCTAGAAAGCAGGAGTGACCCAAACCAAATGACTGGCAAAAGTCCCAAGTTCTGGTCCTTGATGGAGTAGATTCTGCTTCAAACAAGGATGTTTTGTTCTTGTAGAAAGAAAATACCTTGTGCAGTTTAAGATTAAATATCTAGGAGTCAATGATTTATTCATTTCTCCTTTGTCTAATGGAAAGGACGGAAATGAAATTTGAGGCTCTTATCCCCTCAAAAGAAGACATTATTGTATTTTTTTAGAACTTTCAGACACCAACTAGAATACACTTTCTACTTTCTATGACAATCAGTTGGTATGTAGTGTTTTAAGATTAATGCTTACATTCTCCAGGAAACAACATTCAACACTAGAAGTACACCTGTTTCCATGGAGACTTCTTTTTTTTAATTTTTTTAACTTTATTGTAGTAAGAATATTAACATGAGCTCTACGTTCTTAACCAACTTTAAGTGTATGTTATTAACTGAAGGGACAATGTTTTATAGCAGATGTCTAGGGCTTATTTAACCTTCTTAACTGAAACTTGATGCCTGTTGATGACTCCCCATCCTCTTCTCCTCCTGCCTCAAGTAACAATTTTAGTCTTTGAGTTTATGAATTTGACTATTTTTAAATACTAAAATAAGTAGAATCATGTGGTATTTGTCTTTCAGTAGTCTGGCTTATTTCACTCAGCAAAATGTCCTCAAGATCCAGCCATGTTGCCATATCTTACAGAATTTCCTTCTTTTTAAAGGCTAAACAGTATTCCATCCTATGCGTATACCACATTTTTTCCATCCATTCATCAGCAGATGGACATTTAGGCTGTTTCCACATCTTAGTTATTGTGAATAGTGCTGCAACAAATACAGGAATGATATGTCTTTGAGATCTCAATTTAAATTATTTTGGATAAATGCTCAGGACTGCTACATCACATGGTAGTTTTACTTCTAATTTTTTGAGAAACTCTCATACTTTTTTCCATAGCAGCTGTATCATTTTCTATCCCCACCAATAGTGTGAAAGGGTTTTAATTTCTCCACATCCTCAACAACTCTTGTCTTGCATGTATATATATATATATGTGTGTGCATGCCATCCTAACAGACAAGAGGTAATGTCTCAGTGTGGTTCTGATTTGTATCTCTCTGATGATTAGTGACATTGAGCACCTTTTCATATACGTGTTGTTCATTTCCGTGCACTCTTTGGAGAAGTGTCTATTCAAATCCTTAGCCCAGTTTTTAATTGGATTACTAGATTTTTGGGGTTGAGTTGTAGGAACTCCTACATTTCCTGTATTTTGGAAATTAACCATTTATCAGATATGTGGTTTGAAAATATTTTCTTCCATTATGAAGGTTGCCTTTTCATTATGTTGATTATTATAGGACAACTTTTTGGTTTTATGTAGTCTCACTTATCTATTTTTATTTTTGTTGCATGTACTTTTGGTGTCACACTCATGAAATCATTGCAAAGACCAATGCATAAAGCTTTTCCCCTATGTGTTCTGCAGGTGTTTTATAGTTTCAGTTACAATATTTAAGTCTTTAATACACTGGAGTTATTTTTTGTATATGGTGTAAGATAAGGGCCAAATTTTTTATGTAAGACTATCCAGTTTCCCTGCTTCTTTGTTGAAAGAGACTGTCCATTTCCCAAGATTTCTTACAGACATCTTTGCAAGGACAGTTTCATGGTAACTAAATGCAATATTGTTCTTTTGAACGTTTTCAGCCTTCAATTTAATTTAACATGTTTCCAAATAGCTTTGTTATTTAGAATTCTGTCCTCTTCTCACATCTGAAAAAACAGGACTCTTATCTGAGCAGATTCCCTTTACAGATATTTGTTGATTTCTATATACTGTAGCTTTTAGGCTATAAAAAGAATTTTATTTGTCTGGATTGAATCAGAAATAAAGTTTCTAAAGTTATACAGAACTCAATAAAAGAGAATAGGAAACAGATTTTTAAGAAAGGCACATTAAAACAGCTGCCCTCTGCATCTATATTCCCATGCCCTCAAGTATGTGTCTGTTGATATGCAATTGGGATGGAATGGTTCATGTGGGAAAAGGAAGCTGAACTATTTACCATGGTACTGACAAACAAGATGATATTGCTGGGGTATGGGGTGATATGGGAATGCTGCCCATTATCCACCCAAGCCATTTTGGCTTTTTCTTCTCAGCTAACAGTCTCCTGATTTGTTCAGTAGGGACCTTCACCAGGGATGAACCATAATTGATCTAAATCGCACACTCTAATCTCATTCCTCTGGGATATGATTCATTGATAATGGGCATGTGATATAGTTCAGCTAATGAGGTGTGGAGAAGCAAGAGAGAGCTCCTCTGCCTGACTAAAAAGACAAAGTTTTGTGGAAAGGAAAGCTTAAACTTTCTTTTTTTTTCTGTCTGGAATATGGCTCTGGTTTTAGAGATGCAACCAATATTTTGTAATATGAACAAAAAGCCTGAGGATGAAAGCTACAACTGATGAAGCAGAAAAACAGAAAGGTCAGAGTTGCTTCAAACAGCTGTTTACTGAGCAGCTGTATCTACTCCGAGCAGCTTAATTTAACCTACTTCTGCTATTGGAATTTTTCTAATAGAAGAAAAACACTCCTCATTTTTTCAAGTTCCTGAATCTAGGTTTGTTCTTTTTTGCAAACGGATGTCTGAAACAGGTGCACTCTCCTGAGGTTTTCTGTAAGTCCACTGCTAACATAGTGAAATATTCATCTGGGTTCCCTCCAAAGGAGAAAAGTAGGCCCTGAGATGAGGATTCGGATGCAAGTAGTTCATTTTAGAGGTTAAAAAAAAAGTAAAGTTAAGAAAGTGAAACACAGAAGGGAAGGCCACCAAGAAAGAGTGCATCATCAAGATAGCTACCACTATGGGAAAACTCTACAGACCAATGGGAAACATATGCCTCGGGAGCTGTAAGGAAGTTGAGTTATTTATACACCAACTCATTCAGTTGATGGCTCCTCCCAGGGAGAAGCCTGGGAGGCTTAATTCCTGGCAAACCTGTCTACCATGTAGGAAGCAAATTGGGCTTTAGCAATCAGAAAAAGTCCTCCGGAAAAGAAATGCAGGGACTGGTAGTTGGAAGTCCAGCTAGCATGCTCGGAAGAACTAAGAGATATGGGTTAGACATCTGCTTCAAGTAATGAATTGCTGTTATAGACAACACATGTGTACAGTTAATGATTACATTCTCTGTGTTGGTCTCTAATAAGGGACATTTTAGAAGCACTGAACAGACAAACGGAGAAGGCAATGGCAACCCACTCCAGTACTCTTGCCTAGAAAATCCCACGGACAGAGGAGCCTGGTGGGCTGAAGTCCATGGGGTCTCTACGAGTTGGAAATGACTGAGCGACTTCACTTTCACCTTTCACTTTCACGCATTGGAGAAGGAAAATGACAACCCACTCCAGTATTCTTGCCTGGAGAATCCCAGGGTCGGGGGAGCCTGGTGGGCTGCCGTCTATGGGGTCGCGCAGAGTCGGACACAACTGAAGCAACTTAGCAGTAGCAGCAGAACAGACAAAATCTGCCTTACTGCTGACATCAAATCTAGGTCAAGTCAAATTCTTCCTTTTCTGATAATTCCCCATTAATGTGCCTCAACTGAAAGTAATTTATTATTGTCTTCCTGTACTTAAGGCTGATAGTAAAATGGAAAAGGTATGTATTCAACATAGCTTTTGCTTAAGACCTTGATTAACATTGGCCTAGGTAGGGAAGAGGACTGGGATTTGAGTGACAGGTGAAGAACAAGATTCCATACCCTTCCATCTGGTTTCAGGAAGGACAATCCTTCTGTTTTTAAACTTTACTCTTTTGTCTTCTATCTACTCTTCCCCAATACATTTATAAAACTTGATTCTCCTGTCTCATAATTTCTACTCCATATTAAAAATAAAAACATAATGGTATGCCCTTATGTTTGATCAAACTGACATATTTCAGAGAAGTGGCATGATTCATTAAAAGTAGCTCCAGACTAGAAATTTTACGATATCTGAATTCTAATAACAAATTTACTAAGGAGTTATCTCAACGATCATGTGCAACTTGCTTACCTTCTCTAAGGTTCAGTTTTAGGATGAAGACGATCTAGGAATGGCAAATCCAACTCTAAGGGCCCTTCAAACCCTGACAGTCTAATTCTTCAGTTGAAGCCTGGCTGCCTCTGTCTATTTTATTGAGTCTATTTTATTGCTTATATTAGATTGTGTCTGTGTGTGTACTCAGTCGCTCAGTCAAGATTATTCCCTCCTGAAAAGGTTCTCTGTAGAAACGGACTGACTGGAGACTAGAGTATAAAGTATTCCATGGTTTTTGGACCAAAATGAAGCAATTCTTTCTTACAGTTTAATTCCTACTGCCTGTCATTCAACCACTATAGTTTTATTTTTCCACATGGTAAAGGCTTTGACAATTGTACCAAGTATATCAGAGAAGTAAGCGTACTCGTTAATGAACAAATACCTTATCAGTAGACACTGTAACAGAAGAACGTAGGGGCAGGGAGAGTGAAGACAGATAAGGGAATGGAGGAATATGAAGATGAAGAAAGAGAAATAAATAATGAGGCTAGTGGGGAAAATAGAGGATATAGAAATATAAACTTTGCTTAGTTTATCTTATTTTCTCCCTGATACCTCCTTGATACAATAGCCCGCAGGGTCCCAAGCCATGTTTTGTTTTTGCCGTTGTGGTTTAGTCACTAAGTCTTGTCTGACTCTTTCCAACCCCATGGATTGCAGCACACTAGGCTTCCCTGTCCTTCCCTATCTCCTGGAGTTTGCTCAAACTCATGTCCATTGAGTCGGTGATGCCATTCAACTATCTTATCCTCTGTTACCCTTCTCCTCCTGTTCTCAATCTTTCCCAGCATCAGGGTCTTTTTCAATGAGTCAGCCCTTCGCATCAAGTGGACAAAGTATTGGAGCTTCAGCATCAGTCCTTCCAAGGAATATTCAAGGTTGATTTTGTTTAGGATGAACTAGTTTGATCTCCTTGCTGTCCAAGGCACTTTCAAGAATCTTCTCCAGCACCAAAATTCAAAAGCATCAATTTTTCAGCGCTCAGCCTTCTTTATGGTCCAACTCTCAAATCTGTACAGGACTACCTGCATTTTAGAAATCCATTACCAAAAATTAATAGTAAATAAGAAAACTCTTAAAAAACACAACTTTCAGTGAAATTTATACATTTATTAGTTTAAAAGTTATTAGCAAGTTCTCTCCTTTGCTTATGTAACTCCTGCCATTTTATATCTAAATTAATTATATGTGCTTCAAAGGAGAATAACCTATTTAGAGCTACCCAGCCATTACTACACAATCAGATCACCACTATGCACATTGTCACTCAAAAAGAAAAGAAATGTTGTCTTATCTGTCCAATTTATCACCCAAATAGCTTTTTGAAACTCCCTTGTCTCACAGCTAGGGCGGAAGTTAATCCACCCAACAAGCCAAACACCATGTTCCTTAAAAGGTCTGCTTGATTCTCTCCTAACAGAGACCACATGTTTGTATCAAGCCACCAACAGTGACCTTGATATTTTTCCAGCAGGATCACATTTGAACACGATATAAGGAATTAGCTCAAAAATTGGTGGTAAATCTATGGGCTTCCAGATTACTCTGTCTGCATCAAAAAGAACCGCATCTCTTTGATCCAAGTTCTTTTTGTGCAGTTGTTGTACATTTTTAGTTGACTCTCTGTTTCCCAACCACAGCCTGAAATCTTAGAAACATTTGCTAATGTTTCTAACAGGGCCACTAGCTAGCAAGGCTACTAGCTCTTGAGGAATATGTCTGTCTCCTGAACATCACACACATCTGGATTCTTTACATTAAGGCAAGAGGGAGGTGAAGACAGAGGAAGAGTAGGGCCCTCTCTATCCAGGAAAGGAAGCCCCACCCTGATCAGTACTTGGATGAAGGTGGATTTACTATGAGACTGAAGTTTCAGGGATTTCTCACTTGCTTTGACCTCTGGTAAATAAATATTCATTCTCTTATATGTTTATGTCCATTATATTTTTGCAATTTTTTCCCAAAAGAAATAATATAAACTTAGGGATCCAAAAACTTGGTTTCACCTTTCCTACTAGGAAGTCCTAGCAAATCTGAATGGTCTTTGCCACTCACTACCTGATTCTTGAGTTCTAATTTCTACATTGCAATGTGGAAACAGGAAGTCATAGAGAGAAGCTGAGTTGTACAATTATCTGGTGCACTTTATTAACAGTGAGGACTGATGTGGATAATTGACAATCTAGGAAATGTTTAATATATAACAAAAAATTTCCTTATACCTATCCATTTTACTTTGTGTACATGGAACAGATTTTCAAAGAAGAGTACTGGGAAAGAAACATTTTTAAAATTTTCTATCCCATTTTAAGTCATTAGAAACTTGAGAACTCAAATTTACAGAGATTGGCAATATTTTTTTAAATATTAATCTCCTCATTTCAGTTCAGTTCAGTAGCTCAGTGGTGTCCAACTCTTTGCAATCCCATGAATCGCAGCACGCCAGGCCTCCCTGTCCATGACCAACTCCTGGAGTTCACTCAAACTCACCTCCATTGAGTAGGTAATGCCATTCAGCCATCTCATCCTCTGTTGTCCCCTTCTCCTCCTGACCCCAATCCCTCCTAGCATCAGAGTCTTTTCCAATGAGTCAACTCTTTGCATGAGGTGGCCAAAGTACTGGAGTTTCAGCTTCAGCATCATTCCTTCCAAAGAACACCCAGGACTGATCTCCTTCAGAATGGATTGGATGGATCTCCTTGCAGTCCAAGGGACTCTCAAGAGTCTTCTCCAGCACCACAGTTCAAAAGCATCAATTCTTCGGTGCTCAACCTTCTTCACAGTCCAACTCTCACAGCCATACATGACCACAGGAAAAACCATAGCCTTGACTAGACGGACCTTTGTTGGCAAAGTAATGTCTGTGCTTTTGAATATGCTATCTAGGTTGGTCATAACTTTCCTTCCGAGGAGTAAGCGTCTTTTAATTTCATGGCTGCAGTCACCATCTGCAGTGATTTCGGAGCCCCCCAAAATTAAGTCTGACACTGTGTCCACTATTTCCCCATCTATTTCCCATGAAGTGATGGGACCAGATGCCATGATCTTTGTTTTCTGAATGTTGAGCTTTAAGTCAACTTTTTCACTCTCCTCTTTCACTTTCATCAAGAAGCTTTTTAGTTCCTCTTCACTCTCTGCCATAAGGGTGATGTCACCTGCATATCTGAGGTTATTGATATTTCTCTTGGCAGTCTTAATTGCAGCTTGTGCTTCTTCCAGCCCAGCGTTTCTCATGATGTACTCTGCATAGAAGTTAAATAAGCAGGGTGACAATATACAGTCTTGACATACTCCTTTTCCTATTTGGAACCAGTCTGTTGTTCCATGTCCAGTTCTAACTGTTGCTTCCTGACCTGCATATAGGTTTCTCAAAAGGCAGGTCAGGCGGTCTGGTATTCCCATCTCTTTCAGAATTTTCCACAGTTTATTGTGATCCACACAGTCAAAGGCTTTGGCATAGTCAATAAGACAGAAATAGATGTTTTTCTGGACCTCTTTTAAGTTCAGTTCAGTTCAGTTCAGTTGCTCAGTCATGTCCGACTATTTGTGACCCCATGAATCGCAGCATGCCAGGCCTCCCTGTTTGTCACCAACTCCCGGAGTTCACTCAGACTCATGCCCATCGAGTCAGTGATGCCATCCAGCCATCTCATCCTCGGTCGTCCCCTTCTCCTCCTGCCCCCAATCCCTCCCAGTATCAGAGTCTTTTCCAATGAGTCAACTCTTCACATGAGGTGGCCAAAGTTCTGGAGTTTCAGCTTTAGCCTCATTCTTTCCAAAGAAACCCAGGGCTGATCTCCTTCAGAATGGACTAGTTGGATCTCCTTGCAGTCCAAGGGACTCTCAAGAGTCTTCTCCAACATCACAGTTCAAAAGCATCAATTCTTCAGCGCTCAACCTTCTTCACAGTCCAACTCTCACATCCATACATGACCACAGGAAAAACCATAGCCTTGACTAGATGGACCTTAGTTGGCAAAGTAATGCCTCTGCTTTTGAATATGCTATCTAGGTTGATCATAACTTTTCTTCCAAGGAGTAAGCGTTCTGAGGAACTCTTTTAGACCTTTGCAAATGGGTAAGTAATAAATTTATCACAAATCAGGTACAAATAATAATATAACCTAAGCTCAGTTGTGTCCAACTCGTAATGACCCCATGGACTACAGCCTACCAGGCTCCTCCAGCCATGGGATTTTCCAGACAAGAGTACTGGAGTGTGTTGCCATTTCCTTCTGCAGGGGATATTCCCGACCCAAGGATCGAACCCCAGTCTCCTGCATTGTAGACAAATGCTTTACCATCTGAGCCACCAGACGGTGGCTCAGAGATAGAATATTAAGAAGTATTTCAAAAGTTACAAAATTCCAATCTGTGCATTTCACAGATTGACTATTAAATACGTCCCAATGGGGAAACTATTAGTAAAAAAAAAATAAAAAGACATGTTGACATTGGGCATATGTTATACTGAGCAAGACTGTTTAAAATTCTTCACAAAGCATGTTCAGGCTGCATTTTAATTAAATGCCATACAGAAGTTCTCATGTGAAAGAAGTGCTTTGAACCATGTGATAGTCCCAGGACAACAGTAAATTTCAAGAGAAAAACTGAACTGCTAAAAAGTCATGTCTGAAATTGTCCTCTTTGCCTTATTGTTTCAATATATTGACCTTGCTACTCAAAAAATTGCCTTAAATATGTTTTTTGGCATATTGGATCTTAGACTCCTGACCAGAGATTGAACCCGTGCCCCCTGCATTGGAAGTACAGTCTTAAACACTGGACTGCCAGAGAAGTCCTCCATTAAAATGATTTTCTCTGATATGTGACTGCTTTGCTTGATATCAAATGACTTTACAACACAATAATAACTAATACTTGTATCACATTATATTAAATGATTTTCACATACTCTATATCATTTAAATATCACATCAACCCTATCAGTTTTATCATTACCCTTCATTTTCATATAAGAACACTGAGACTCAAAGTGACTAATTCTAAATCTTAAGTCAGTATTTCACAGTAAATTTTTAAAATTTACTGTCATAAGCACTGTTCACAGTTTTCCTGCAACAGTTTTGTTACTTTCCCTTCATTAGCTCAAAAAGCAAGGCTCAGAGAAATACTTTAAATCCTCATGTTGATAGAGAAATATATATCAAATAAAAAATCCATTTTGAGTTTATTTTTGTGTATGGTGTTAGAAAGTGTTCTAGTTTCATTCTTTTACAAGTGGTTGACCAGTTTTTCCAGCACCACTTGTTAAAGAGATTGTCTTTAATCCATTGTATATTCTTCCCTCCTTTGTCTGTCAAAAACAAGGTGTCCATAGGTGCATGGATTTACCTCTGGGCTTTCTATTTTGTTCTATTGATCTATATTTCTGTCTTTGTGCCAGTACCATACTGTCTTGATGACTGTGGCTTTGTAGTAGAGCCTGAAGTCAGGCAGGTTGATTCCTCCAGTTCCATTCTTCTTTCTCAACATTGCTTTGGCTATTTGAGCTTTTTTGTATTTCCATACAAATTGTGAAATTATTTGTTCTAGCTCTGTGAAAAATACCATTGGTAGCTTGATAGGGATTGCATTGAATCTATAGATTGCTTTGGGTAGTATACTCATTTTCACTATATTGATTCTTCTGATCCATGAACATGGTATATTTCTCCATATATTAGGGTCCTCTTTGATTTCTTTCACCAGTGTTTTATAGTTTTCTATATATAGGTCTTTAGTTTCTTTAGGTAGATATATTCCTAAGTATTTTATTCTTTTCATTGCAATGGTGAATGGAATTGTTTCCTTAATTTCTCTATTTTCTCATTATTAGTGTATAGGAATGCAAGAGATTTCTGTGTGTTGATTTTATATCCTGCAATTGTATTATATTCATTTATTAGCTCTAGTAATTTTCTGGTGGAGTCTTTAGGGTTTTCTATGTAGAGGATCATGTCATCTGCAAACAGTGAGAGTTTTACTTCTTCTTTTCAAATTTGGATTCCTTTTATTTCTTTTTCTGCTCTGATTGCTGTGGCCAAAACTTCCAAAACTAAGTTGAATAGTAATGGTGAAAGTGGGCACCCTTGTCTTGTTCCTGACTTTAGGGGAAATGCTTTCAATTTTTCACCATTGAGGATAATGTTTGCTGTGGGTTTGTCATATATAGCTTTTATTATGTTGAGGTATGTTCCTTCTATTCCTGCTTTCTGGAGAGTTTTTATCATAAATGGATGTTGAATTTTGTCAAAGGCTTTCTCTGTATCTTTCCAACACCATACACAAAAATAAACTCAAAATGGATTAAAGATCTAAATGTAAGATCAGAAACTATAAAACTCCTAGAGGAGAACATAGGCAAAACATTCTCCAACATACATCACAGAAGGATCCTCTATGACCCACCTCCCAGAATATTGGAAATAAAAGCAAAAATAAACAAATGGGACCTAATTAAACTTAAAAGCTTCTGCACAACAAAGGAAACTAAAGCAAGGTGAAAAGACAGCCTTCAGAATGGGAGAAAATAATAGCAAATGAAGCAACTCACAAGCAACTAATCTCAAAAATATACAAGCAACTCCTGCAGCTCAATTCCAGAAAAATAAACGACCCAATCAAAAAGTGGGCCAAAGAACTAAATAGACATTTCTCCAAAGAAGATGGCTAACAAACACATGAAAAGATGCTCAACATTACTCATTATCAGAGAAATGCAAATCAAAACCACAGTGAGGTACCATTTCATGCCAGTCAGAATGGCTGCAATCCAAAAGTCTACAAGCAATAAATGCTGGAGAGGGTGTGGAGAGATGGGAACCCTCTTACACTGTTGGTAGGAATGCAAACTAGTACAACCACTATGGAGTACAGTGTGGAGATTCCTTAAAAAACTGGAAACAGAACTGCCTTATGACCCAGCAATCCCACTGCTGGGCATACACACCAAGGAAACCAGAATTGAAAGAGACACGTGTACCCCAATGTTCATCGCAGCACTGTTTATAATAGCTAGGACATGGAAGCAACCTAGATGTCCATCAGCAGATGAATGGATAAGAAAGCTGTGGTACATATACACAATGGAGTATTCAGTTCAGTTCAGTCGCTCAGTCATGTCCGACCCTTTGCTATCTGATGAATCACAGCACGCCAGGCCTCCCAGTCCATCACCATCTCCCGGAGTTCACGCAGACTCTCGTCCAACGAGTCAGTGATGCCATCCAGCCATCTCATCCTCTGTCATCCCCTTCTCCTCCTGCCCCCAATCCCTCCCAGTATCAGAGTCTTTTCCAATGAGTCAACTCTTCACATGAGGTGGCCAAAGTACTGGAGTTTCAGCTTTAGCATCATTCCTTCCAAATAAATCCCAGGGCTGATCTCCTTCAGAATGGGCTAGTTGGATCTCCTTGCAGTCCAAGGGACTCTCAAGAGTCTTCTCCAAAACCACAGTTCAAAAGCATCAATTCTTCAGCACTCAGCTTTCTTCACAATGGAGTATTACTTAGCCATTAAAAAGAATACATTTGAATCAGTTCTAATGAGGTGGATGAAACTGGAGCTTATTATATAGAGTGAATTAAGCCAGAAAGAAAAACACCAATACAGTATACTAACACATATATATGGAATTTAGAAAGATGGTAATGATAACCCTGTATACGAGACAGCAAAAGAGACACAGATGTATAGAACATTCTTTTGGACTCTGTGGGAAAGGGCGAGGGTGGGATGATTTGGGAGAAGGGCATTGAAACATGTATCATATATGAAATGAATTGCCAGTCTAGGTTCGATGCATGATACTGGATACTTGGGGCTGGTGCACTGAGACGACCCAGAGGGATGGTACGGGAAGGGAGGAGGGAGGGGGGTTCAGGATGGGGAACATGTGTATACCTGTGGCAGATTTATGCTGATGTATGGCAAAACCAATACAACATTGTAAAGTAATTAACCTCCAATTAAAATAAATAAATTTATATATTTTTAAAAATCCAGAAAGCATAAAACCAAAACAAATATTACATAGGTATTATAAATCGTGATCTTGGGGGGATAAAAGAGTAAGGAGCTATTGTTCAATGGATACGGAGTTTTGGTTTTGCAAGATGAAAAGAGTTGTAGTGATGGCTGCACAACAATGTGAATCTACTTAATGCCAATGAACTTAAAAACTCTCTAAGATGTAAAATTTATGTGTTGGGTTTCTCAGGTGGTGCTAGTGGCAAAGAACCCACTTGCCAATACAGGAGATGTAAGAGACATAGGTTTGATCCCTGGGTTGGCAAGCTTCCATGGAGAAGGGAATAGCAACCCACTGCAGTACTCGTCCCTGGAAAATTCCCATGGACAGAGGAGCCTGGCAGGCTACAGTCTATAGGGTTGCAAAGAGTCAGACACAACTGAAGCAACTCAGCATCAACCAGGCATGTTATATGTACTTTAACCCCAAATTTTGAAATGTTCATTCTTTGAAATGTTTGAACTCTAGGGAAATAGGACTAATTACTAAGAGTCTTGTTCCATAAGGTAGCTCTTTACATTTGCCTGTATAGTTACAATGGACTTTGATTTAAAAAACTTCAATGACCTGGAAACATGCTCATGATGTAACATGAAAGTAGGTGGGGGAAGCAACATATAAAACCATAGAGAATAATAGCACAGATTTTTTTCCTTAAAAATTTGTGCAAGGACTTGTTAGAGGTTGGGGGAAAAAGGCACCAAAATAATAGCGGTTAGTTCTTGATCAAGGGTCAGCAAAAATGTTCTCTAAAAAGCTAGATGGTAAATATTTTAGGCTTCATGGCACACAAAAGGTCTCAGCTGCATGTTCTTCTTTGCAGGCACACAAGGTGAAGGTATTTACAACCCTTTAAAAATGTAAAAAACACTCAGCTCAAGGGCATACAAAAACAGGCCTTAGGCAAGATTCAACTCTGACTGACTCTAAAATGTCAGAGGTATGGGTAATTTTAATTTTCTTCTGTTTTTTCTACATTCTCAAAATATTACACTATGGACACACAGCACATTTCTATAACAGAAAAATAAAACAGCAATATGTCATGATTTTAAAGATCTCCTCGTATTCTGTGTGTAGTCTTTTTTTTCTCCTGAGCAGCTCATAAAATTAGGAGAGTATGACTATTATCTGTTATTCTCAAGGAAACTACTCAAGGTCTGAAAACCTCTTCCAAGAAGATGGACAATACTAAGGGAGAAGAAAATTACACATTCAGACAGAATCTGTAGTGAGACTCCCTTTTGTTAATTGTATTTGTTTGCCTCTTGTGATTCTATGAGGAAAAGGAAAGACGGTTAGATGCCACCTTTGAAGTGAGGCTGTGATGTAACCAAGAGACTTCAAGTTCTGCCTGGAAGATCTCAACCTCTGAAATAATAATGCCACCATGTCCGCAGGGCTTAGTTATAGGTAGTGGACCAGCTCCCTGGTGTTTGCCTATGGGAAGGAAGCCATGTGAGGTCAGGAACCCTGGACTATGACTAGGCATGAGTTCTTTCATTGGCAGAGGAATAAAAGCAATGGGCATAACATCTGATTTCAGCTTAGCCTTGCCTTTCACAATAAAAAATGGTCAAGGAAGTAAGCCAGAAAAACAAACAGCTCTCTATCTATGGGGTTATGAAAATGTTCTTTCATTGTGATCAGAATACAGGGAGTCAGTTTTACTTCAGAGAGGGGCATCATCTCTAATTTTGAAAATCTCTCGCAGGTCAAGGTTCTTTCTAATTATTCCAATACAAGTAATCAGAAATTCTTGTATCCTGGAACTGAAATTCTTATGTTTGCCAACCAAGTTTTACAGAAGAGTATTCCTGAGTATCTGAGTTCCATGAAAGGAAAATGTGACAGGGATGGAATTCTTTATTTGAGAGCCCTTGGGAACATGGGAGTGGCTTCATGGCGATGCTAACCAGATGGAGTCAGAACCTCCCTATATTTCCTCTGCAGCAGCACAAGGTTTAGTAACAGCTAAGAGTAAGGAGCCACTTGACTCAGAAGATAACTAAGCATTTTACTCACAGGTTCACCGACCCTTTGTAATACTAATCACAAGTAATAATCATCATAAACAAATAATAGAGAAGGTACTTATCTAGCATACCAGGTTTGTGGAGTTTTGGCTTGGTAATTAATTCTTATTTTTTCAAGGTGCTAACAAGCCCAAGCTCGCTGTGCTCACTGCATGACAGGCCAATGAATCTGAGAGACGAGGGGTTGAGGCAAGGAAGAGACATTAATCGGGGAGCCCGCTGACCCAGAAGATGGCAGGCTAGCACCTCAAAATAACCATCTTATCGGGGTCTGGATGCCAGGTTCTTTTATAGATCAAAGATGAGGCGAGATGAAGAAACAAAGTAAAAAGGCCATTAATGTTCCAAACAACTAGAACAGCAAGCCTTAAGCAGGGGATGTGATAATGTCTTCCTTCCTGCCATCTACAGGTGGACAGGGTTCTGAACAAGGCACTTTAGAGTCAAGCAGAGGGGCAGGGTTCTCTGAGGCAGGCCACTCTGTACAATTATAAAACCAAAAGTAGTGAAAAGCAAGTCAAAGAAACAGTTCCAACACAGAGTCAGAATTGGCTTCTTCTCTGCAACAAAAGGAGATAAGGAGAACCACCTGACATAGCTTCCACACCATCCCTGCTATGGTCTGAATGTTTATGTTCCCCCAAAATTCATATGCTGACATCCTATTTCTCAATGTAATGGTACTGGGAAATGGGATTTGGGGAGGTACTTTTGTCATGAGGGGAGAATCCTCATGCATGAAATCTGCCTTATGAAATAAGCCCCAGAAAGATTCTCACCCTTTGCCACCATGTGAAAAATCCCTACCCTTTTTATACTTAGTGAGAAGTCACCAGCTATAAACCAGAAAGCAGGCCTTCATCAGAACTTAAGCCTCCTGGCACTTTAATCTTGGACGTTCCAGCTTCCAGAACTGTGAGAAATAATTTCTGTTGTTTCTAAGTCACTCCATCTGTTGTATTTCCTTGCAGGAACCCAAACAGACTCAGAAAACAACCTTGTGTGCTTTGGTTGCACATGATCTGCCCTGAGGGGAAAAAAAATCACTTTTGGAAATGCCACTGCAATCAGGGACTCTGACGAGAACTGTATTAATATATATTAATTAATGTATTAACTGTATTAATAGCTGCCATCCAAAGATGTTCTAATCTGTATTCCTCCTTGACCATTCTACCCATTCTATTAAAATAAACTCATAATGCTTTTAAAACACCCTGTTCTTGGCCTCGTGCTAAGAGAACATTCCCTCTTGCCACTGCTCTTAAAAAGAGAGGGAGAGGAGGCAGTGTTGGAGGTGAACTTCAGCAAATGAATCAGAAGTGCCTGTGCTCCAGGAATCATGGGGCCAGGAAGGCTCCAGAGCACTGGGAACAGTCAAAGTGCAGTTGAATGGGCTGTACTCAGGAGTTTTACAGGCTCATTCACAATTTGGAAGTCATTATCTCAAGCACATCTCAAGTGGAAACCTCCTTCCCTGTAGTCCCTGTTTTTCTTTTTTTTTACTGTGCTTTAAAGCTTTGAAAGAGAAGTCAGTTTTGCCAGAGACAGATACACCTACAGAATACACAGTGCTTTATTGCTCTTCTTTTCAATTAATCTTCCGTGTGCTGGCCTAGTGGGACCATTCTCTGGCGATGTTCCAGAGGACTCTGAGACTGACTCCCATCCACCTGTCATTGTTTCCTTGGTGGTTTCATTATTTCCCTCTGTTTTCCCTGGCAGCAGCAGCTCTATTAATTGAAGTCACTTGTTTGGTGGCATGTCCTCTCTTCCCCGAGAGGAACTGAAACTCCACGTGCTGCTCTGTTGCCAGCTCACCACTGTCTGCATTTGCACTTGACTACAGAAGAGGAGGACAGTGTCAGTCTGAATCCAAATTGATCTTGCTGGGGGTCTGCAGAAACTGCAACTGCAGCAAATGCATACATACTGCAACTGCAGCAAATGCATACATACTGCCACATCATAAGTGTGCCTTAATTTAGACAAACTGAAGTGTGGAAAAGTATAATTTAGGAAACGGAAAAATCTGAGATGATGGTTCTTAGAAGCATAATTTTTTAGATAAAAGCAAACTTGGAAGCCACTTAATTCAACCCTTTATTGAATGCATGATTCCTTCCTATAATAAAATCACCTATAAGTGGCTCTCATGATAATATTGGGAGCATTCAGTGATTAGCATGTTCTCTCAAGAAGTAGTTCATGCCATTTTCAGAGAGATAATAAAATTTTTCCCATATATTCAGCCAAAATCTATTCCCTTATTTAACTTCTTTACTTGAATATTCATACCTTCAACTATAAAAAATTCAATTTCCTACCCCAAACTTCAACTATTTTTAGACAACTATAATAATCCATAAGTACTCTTTTCTCCAAGCAATATATCCTCAGTATTTCCAACCTTTCCTTATACCATCATGATGTCTAGATATTTCCTTCCTTCCTTACTGGTTGTTTCTTTCTTCTTTGACAAAATTGCCTCTCCTAAAGGTGTGGATCCCAGAACTGAACCAGTAAGCTAAATGCTGAGTATAGAAGGAATTTGTCATATCCCATAAAAGACAGAAAATATTAAAATATATGAACAGCATGTCCTTCCCTAGCAATAATACTTAAAATGTAAACTCCCCATTCAAAAGACAGAGAGTGGCTGAATGAATTTTTAAAAATCAATACATTGTTTATAAGAGATTCTCTTTAGATTTAAGAACATACACAGGCTGAAAGGAGGGGAAAATATCCCATGTAAATGCTAACCAAAAGGGTAGAGACAGTCATACTTACATCAGACAAAATAAATTTTAAGTCAAAACCCATCACAAGAGAAAAAAAAAATACATTGCATAATGACAAAAGGGTCAAATTACCAGGTAGATATAAAGCAAATATTGACAAACTGGAAAGAAAAATAGATAGTAACAAAATGATAGATTTCAATATCTTGATTTCAATAATGGCTAGAAATCCAAACAGAAGATCAAAAAAAGACATTAGAAAACATCTTAATGCAAGGGAAAAAAAAACCCACAACATAACAAAATTTATGGGATGCAGCAAAAGCAGTACTATGAGGGAATTTTACAACAACAAACACATTGAAAAAGTAGACAGATCTCAAATAAATAACCTAAATCTACATCTCAAGGAACTAGAAAAAGAAGAACCAAGTAAACCTAAAATGAGCAGAAGAAAGGAAATAATATAGATTAGAGCAGAAATGCATGAAACAGTAAGTAGAAAAAACAATGAGTTTTTTTTTAAGATCAACAAAATTGACATAATTTTAGCTAAACTAACTATGAATAAAAGAAGAAGACTCAAATAAAATCAGAAAGGAAAAGAGGAGACATTTTATTTTGGCTTAGGGACCAAATGTCTCATGGAACCAAATGTCTTATGGATGTTTTGAACAGGACCAAATGTCAGCTAGCCAAGAACGAACACCAATCCTTCTTAAACTCTTAAAAAAAAAAAAAAAGAAGAAGGGAGGAAATACTTTCAATGGCATTTATGAGACCAGCATCACTCTTAATACTAAAGCCAGATGATACTATAAGAGAAGAAAACTACAAATCAATATCCCTGATAAATACATATGCAAAAATCCTCAACAAAATACTAGCAACAATTGAATTCAGTAGCACTTTTTATGAGGATAATATAACATGAACAAGTGAGATTTATCCTGGGATGCAAAGATAGTTCAACATATAAAAACCAATCAATAAGATACACCACACTAACAAAACAAAGCTTAAAAATCACAACATACCTCAATACATATTAAAAAAGCATTTGACTAATTGAACACCACTTCATTATATTAAACAGTTTGGGCTCCCAAATCACTGCAGATGGCAATTGCAGCCATGAAATTAAAAGACACTTACTCCTTGGAAGGAAAGTTATGACCAACCTAGATAGCATATTCAAAAGCAGAGACATTACTTTGCCAACAAAGGTCTGTCTAGTCAAGGCTATGGTTTTTCCAGTGGTCATGTATGGATGTGAGAGTTGGACTGTGAAGAAAGTCGAGCGCTGAAGAATTGATGCTTTTGAACTGTTGTGCTGGAGAAGACTCCTGAGAGTCCCTTGGATTGCAAGGAGATCCAACCAGTCCATCCTAAAGGAAATCAGTCCTGGGTGTTCATTGGAAGGACTGATACTGAAGCTGAAACTCCAATATTTTGGCCACCTCATGTGAAGAGTTGACTCATTGGAAAAGACTCTGATGCTGGGCGGGATTGGGGTCAGGAGGAGAAGGGGACGACAGAGGATGAGATGGCTGGATGGCATCACCAACTCAATGGACATGAGTTTGGATGAACTCCAGGAGTTGGTGATGGACAGGGAGGCCTGGCGTGATGTGATTTACGGGGTCACAAAGAGTCGGACACGACTGAGCGACTGAACTGAACTGAAAAAAGCTATGGATAGCTGGAAACTGTTCAGTTGCTAAGTTGTGTCTGACTCTTTGCAACCTCATGGACTGCAGTGCACGAGGCTTCTCTGTCCTTCACTATCTCCCTGAGTTTGCTCAAACTCATGTCCATTGAGTCAGTGATGCCATCCAACCATCTCACCCTCTGTCACACCCTTCTCTTCCTGCCCTCAATCTTTCCCAGCATCACGATCTTTTAAAAATAAGTCACTTCTTCGAATCTGGACTTCCCTGGTGTCTCAGATGGTAAAGCGTCTGTCTACAATGTGGGAGACCTGGGTTTGATCCCTGGGTTGGGAAGATTCCCTGGAGAAGGCAAACTCCAGTATTCTTGCCTAGAAAATCCCATGGATGGAGGAGCCTGGTGCAGGCTACTGTCCATGGGGTCGCAAAGAGTCGGACACAACTGAGCAATTTCACTTCACTTCAAATCAGGTAGCCAAATATTAGGGATGAGCTTCAGCATGAATATTTAAGGTTGATTTCCTTTAGGACTGACTTGTTTCATCTCCTTGCAGTCCAAGGTACTCTCAAGAGTCTTATCCAGCATGACAATCTGAAAGCATCAAATCTTTGGCGCTTAGCCTTCTTTATGATCCAACCCTCGTATCTGTACATGACTACTGGAAAAATCATAGCTTTGACTACATGGACCTTTGTCGGCAAAGTAATGTCTCTACTTTTTAATATGCTGTCTAAATTTGTCATTGCTTTTCTTCCAAGGAGCAAGCATCTTTTAATTTCATGGCTGCAGTTGCTGTCTGCAGTGATTTTGGAGTCCAAGAAAATGAAATCTGTCACTCCTTCCACTTTTTACCCTTCTTTTTGCCATGAAATGATGAAACTGGATGCCATGATCTTCTTTTTCTGAATGTTAAGCTTTAAGTTTGCTGTTTCACTCTGTTCTTTCACCCTCATCAAGGGGCTCTTTATTTCCTCTTTGCTTTCTGCCATGAAAATGTTATCATCCATCCGCATATCTGAGATTATTGATATTTCTCCCAGCAATCTTGATTCTAGCTTTTGATTCATGCAGTCCAGCATTTTGCAAGATGTACTCTGCATATAAATTAAATAAGCAGGGTGACAATATACAGCCTAGCCATATTCCTTTCCCAGGAAGTAACCTCAACATAAAAAAGTGCAATATATAAATAGTTCATAGCCATCATATTCAGATGAAAAACTGAAAGATTTTTAAGACAAGGATGCCCACTCCTGTCACTTCTATTCAACATAGTCCTGAAAGGTCTAGTCAGAACTGTTAGGCAAGAAAAAGAAATAAAAGGCCTCCAAATGAAAAGGAAGAAGTAAAATTATGTCTGTTCACAGATGATACAATCTTACATATTTTGTTGGTGTTCAGTCACTAAGTTGTGTCTGATTCTTTTGCAACCCCATAAACTGTGGCTCACTAGGCTCCTCTGTCGATGGGATTTCCCAGGCAAGAATACTTCAGTGGGTTGCCTTTTCTTTCTCTAGGAATCTTCCTGACTCAGGAATCGAATTCTCATCTCCTGCACTGGGAGGCAGATTCTTCACCACTGAGTCAACAGGGAAGCCCAGTCTTACATACAGAAAACTCTATGAATAGGAAATAAGCCCTTGCTGCTGCTGCTGCTAAGTTGCTTCAGTCATGCCCGACTCCATGCGACCCCATAGGCGGCAGCCCACCAGGCTCCCCCGTCCCTGGGATTCTCCCCTTACCAGACACCAAATCTGCCAGCACCCTGATCCTGGACTTCTAAACCTCCAGAATTGTCAGAAATAAATGTTTGTTAATTAAACCACCCAATCTATGGTATTTCAGTTATAGCACTTCTAACTGATGAAGACACCCAGTATACAAAAAACAAAAAATAACAGGTGTTGACAAGTATATGGAGAAACTGGAACCCTTATTCACTGTTGGTGGCAATGTAAGATGATACAGCTACTACAGAAAACAATACGGAAATTTTTATAAAGTTAAAACTAGAACTGGGAATTCCTTGGTGGTCCAGTGGTCCAGATTCTGCACCTCCACTGCAGGTGTCAGGGATTCGATCCCTGATCAGGGAACTAAGATTCCTCATGCAGTGCACTGTGGCCAAAAAGAAGAAACAGGACTATCATATGATCCAGCCATCCCACTTCTGAGTACATATCCAACAACACTGAATTCAGTATCTTGAAAAGATATTTGCAATCCCATGTTCATTGCAGCACTATTCATAACAGCCAAGCAACACAAATGTTCATTGACAGACAAATGGATAAATAAAATGCAATATATACATACAATGGATTGTTACTCAGCCATAAAAAAAGGAGAAAATCCTGTCATATGCTACAACAGTAATGAACATTGAAGACATTATGCTAAGTGAAAGAAGTCATTTCACAGAAGGACAAACACTGCATGATTCAACTACCTGAAGTGGTCAGGCTTACTGAACTAGAAAGTAGAATGGTGGTTGCCAGGAGCTGGGGGAGGAGGAAATAGGGAGTTGTTCAATGGGTATAAAGTTTCAGTCATGCAAGATGAAAAGTTCTAGAGAACTGCTGTACACCATCATGTCTATAGTTAACAATACCCAGAAAACTTAAAATTTGTGAAGAAGGTAAAGCTCATGTTATGTGTTTCTTTAACCTCAGTAACAGTAATTTTTGAAAGCCGACCTTGCACGCATTCCATGGATATCAATATCCCTGGCAAACAGAGAAACCTGTACAAGGAAAAACAGAACTACCCAAGTTTATGGATATACCAGACTTTGCAAATAATCATGCCATTCAGCAGCCCATTCATGGTCTTTAGAGTATCTAATAGCTTTGTAAAAGTGTTCATGGGTGAAAAAGAAGGAAGCACATACAGTCCAGCTGTCTCAAGAGAGTCTTCAGCTTTCAGGAATGAAGTCACACATTCACAGCTGCTTCCTGTTTTTTCAAACACCTTCCCCACCTTCTGCACATCAAGCAAGCATGCTGCAAAACGTGAGCCCAACAGGAAGCTGCCTGCAAATTCAGGTAGCTTTTCTGCATCTTAAAGAGGTCTTGAAGATACCTTCAGAGAAATGCCAGCAAAAGTTGTAGTCATTTGGGGAAGAATGAGTCTGGAAAACAAATACACAGTGGACTAGCACCAAGAGGGTAAGAATATTCTTCTGTGCAAATGCTCTCTGCAAGTTACATTTTAAACAAATAAATGTGTTTTCCTTTAGGTTTTTGGCTCCTGTGGGTGAAATTAGGAAAACTCCCTGCAGGGAGTGGGGAGTGTCTATCATTTCTCTGATAGAAGGGAGGGAGAAGTAGGAGGAACTCTGTGGTGGAGAGAAGGAAGAAGGCCTTCATGGCCAGAAAACCCCAACTGAGCTCAGGGGAAGGATCACTTGAAGGATTTTTCTGTTTCAGGAAGCTCACAAACTTTCCTGGGATTTCAGAACCACCACCTTGAGATATGCGTGTAGAGCTGATTAGACTGCATAGTGTTCACAGTAAGCTTTGATAGAGCAATTCTGGAGAATGTCATCTTAACATGGTCACAGGTAGACTAGCTGGACTGAGAATGCAGGCTGCATACTCAGCTTTCAAATAGATTCAGTGAAATAGTTCAAAGTGATGAGTGTCAGGCCTCATAGAGGGGCTGACTAATCTTGGGTAATAGATTGATTTTTTTGATATAATTAAAATTCAAAATGCAGGAAATTGGTAACTTCTGATAGCAGTACTTGTTCAGCTCCCAGTATGTGTTCTTACAGTTTGCTTTTGCTTGGTTCCTTGTTTTTTTCAATCCATACTGCCAAATTAGGTTAAACTGTAAAAAATGCTTTTATTAAACTGACTTTGATTTTTTTCCTGAAATGAAATTAAAATCAATAACCACAAAGGTAAGCTTCTTCCAGTTAATTGGTTAAAGGGTTAGATAGAATTTTCTTCTGCTGGGATACAAACCACTATCTATAATCTATACTGGTCAAAACTGGTCCATGTACATCTTAAAGAAGACCACCCTTAACAGTGAGTTAAAGGAAAAAAACTATATAACAAACAAAAATTATCTAATACATTTTATTTGGAAAATTTTATACATCTAAGACTTTGGAAAAAAAATTGATTTTTTTTTAACTGTAAAATCTGTTCTACACAAGAATTGCTTTCTCTTCCAGCTGACTCATGTAGCTTGGAAGAGCACCATGTCACTGTAGGTGAACATCTACTGAGGATCTCACCATGTAAATGCTGTAGATTTTAAAAAGTTCTTTTCTTGAGGAAACTGATGTCCTCTCAGGGCATAGATGTAACAGTAGAAAAATCACCAAATAATGACAAAGGCAGGCTGGATTCTAGTCTTGGTTGTCCCATCTAGGTTTCAATTCTCTCATTAGCAAAATGAGGGAGTTGAATTAGGTATTTACTGAAACCCCTTATAGCTTTAAAATGTATTGCTTCTTAGGTTAAAAAAAAAAACCTGGAATAAAATATGTCATGTGCTAAGTGTCAGATGAGTTGTTATAATGGGTCTGAGAAGGAAGACACTGTATTAGGCTGGAATAACTGGGAAGAACTCTGCAGGACTGAGAACACGGGCAGGGTCTGGAAAATGGACAGAACCTATGAAGGCAGAGAAGAGGAGCAGGAGCTCACCGGCTCATTCAGGAGAGTGGGGGATGCTTGAATGTGGCTATATTAACACAGACCCCCAGATTCACCTCTGAGTGCTAGAGAAAAATCCTCTTTCTTGCTGCTCTGACATTCTCCACTATTCTCTTTATCCTCAAATTCTTGTTGCTCTTCCTTTTACTATATGATAACATCCTAGATCCTGCATTTTTTGAGGATTTGATGTTAGCTGATAAACACTCCCTCAATTTTCCCTACCACTTCATCTCAAATTATTCTATATTTTCACTGAGGTACCTGCATAGCTTGCATTTAAAAGGTGTTTATTATGAGCTTGGTCCTTACATGTATGGGATCACCTAATCTTTTCAACAACTTTACGAGGTAAATACTATCAACTCTGTTTTACAGATGAATAAGATGTGTGCCCAAGATCACTCAGCCAGTAAAGAACAAAAACAAGGATTTAAATTTAGGTAGTCTCACACAGATGGCCAACAAACACATGAAAAGAAGCTCTAAATCATTAATTATTAGAGAAATAAAAGTCAAAGCCACAGTGGGGTGTCACCTCACGCTGGTTAGAATGACCATCATCAAAAACATCTACAAACAGTAAATACTGTAGAGTGTGTGGAGAAAAGGGAACCCTCTTACACTATTGGTGGGAATGTAAGTTAACACAGAAACTACAGAGAACAGTACAGAGGTTCCTTAAAAAACTAAGAATAGAACTACCATATGACCAAGCAATCCCACTACCAGACATATACCCAGAGAAAACCATAATTCAAAAAAATATACACTCCAATATAATCTGCAGCATACTTAAAAAATACCCAAGACATGGAAGCAACCTAAATGTCCATCAACAGAGGAATGGATAAAGAAAATGGGGTACATAGACACAATGGAATATTCCTCAGCCATAAAAAGTAATGAAACTGCATCATTTGCTGAGACGTGGATGGGCTTAGAAACTGTCTACAGAGTGAAGTCAGAAAGAGAGAAACAAATATCATATATTAAATGCATATATATAGAATAGAGAAAAATGGTATAGAGAGTCTTATTTGCAAAGCAGAAATAGACACACAGACATAGAGAACAAACATATGGATACTAGGGGGAAAGGCAGTGTCAGGGGGACAGAGATGGGTAGGATGAATTAAGAGATTAGGACTGACATATATATATATACTACTGTGTATAAAATAGATAGCTAACGAGAACCTACTGCATATCACAGGGAACTCAGTTCTCTGCAGTGACCTAAATGGGAAGGCAATCAAAAAAAGAGGAGATATATGTATATGTATGACTGATTCACTTTGCCGTACAGCAGAAACTGACACAGCAATGTAAATAACTATACTCTGACAAAAATAAATTAACATTTAGGTAGTCTCAGTTCAGAGTCTGCATTCTTTCCCTGATCCTGAAGAGAAGTGGGGGAAGGAGTGAGTGAGTGTGTGTGTGTGTCTGTGCATGTGTGCACATGCAAGCATGTGTTCATGTATATGGAGGCTAGAGGATTTGAACATAGTTCTGTATATATTATTTGACATTCAGTACTCATCTATCCCTTCTACCTCTGAATTCTATCCTATCCTTACTCACCTATTCAAGAACCTTGTATCAGTTAGCTTTTGCTGTGTAACAAACCGCTTCAAAATTTAGTATCTTAGAATAACCACCATACATCATTGCTCACAAGTCTAAAGGTAAACCAGATATTTCTTCTAAGAAGACCCAGGCTGGGCTGATTTCAGCTGTATTTACTCACACCTCAGTGACCAGCTGGAGGCTTGTCTGGAACTGGATAGTCTAAAATAGCTTTATTCACATGTCTGTAAATTGGACTGATGTCACTAGGGTGATAAAATTGGCTAGGCCACGTATTACTCATCATCCAGAAGTCTAGTTTGGGACTATTTATGTGTTAGAAATTGCAGGATGCCCCTAAAGGCCACAAAATAGAGCAAGCTCCTGTGGACAAGCACTTTACAAGTCTCTTTTTGCATTACAAGGGTTATCGTCCTATTGGTCAAGCAAAGCCATGATAAGGTCTAGAGTCACTCAGGCGTGTGAAGCAAAAGGAGCCACAACTACAGAAGCCTATAGACTCTGATGCACTAACTATATGCAGCACCCCTGCTCTCCCATCCGTCCCTTTCCACTGGCTCCTTCCCTCCACCTACCAATTCGGAGAAATCTATCCTGTTCTAGAAAACCTCCCTTCAATTTCATTATCCCCTGATATATACTGTATCTGAGTCCATGACTGCTAGGGATTGAATGTATAACTGAAAATTCCCTGAAATAATTTCCACATAGGACACATGATAATCAAAGGATAAGTAGTTTTAAAATGTGTAATAATCACAGCAATTGTAAAGAACTCAGACAAACAAAAAACTTTTTCAAGAAGGACTATTGTTTTATGGTGATAATAAGAAAGAAGACTGGCTTTTAGTTGGTTATATTTCTGTTTTTACATTCACTACTGACAATGCACCCCTTTATTATGTATGCAGAAGATAAATTTTCCCATTGTCCTGCCCTTGTACACCTATGCTCCAGAATCTCTCTCCTAAGTCTTAGAAAGGATGCAAGACATTTAACCTTGAAGTAACTCATTAAGTTAAAATAGAAACAAAAAAAAAATACCTATTTTATCTCTGGCTTTCCCTGAACTCCACTGGACGGGATATATACTTTTAGCTTTTTAAGTTGTTATATAACCTATACAACTGGTCTGTGTCTCCTCGGAAGTTTGTGTTTCCATATGTCCACATCCATGTCTATATGAAGTATTTTAAACCTTTTCAATTTAATAGGTTTTGCTGTTGTTCAGTCACCAAGTCATGTCTGATTC
Source organism: Ovis canadensis (assembly GCF_042477335.2). Taxonomy (NCBI): domain Eukaryota; kingdom Metazoa; phylum Chordata; class Mammalia; order Artiodactyla; family Bovidae; genus Ovis; species Ovis canadensis. The sequence goes on along the minus strand of NC_091247.1, from coordinate 157,634,299 downwards.
TTTGCAATCCCATGAACTGCAGCACCTCAGGCTTTCCTGTCCCTCACCATCTCTTAGAGGTTGCCAAAGTTCATGTCCATTGAATTGGTGATGCGATCCAACCATCTCATACTCTGTTGCCCTCTTCTCCTTCTGCTTTTAATCTTTCCAAGTATCAGGGTCTTTCCCATTGCGTCAGCTGTTTGCATCAAGTGGCCAAAGTACTGGAGCTTCAGCTTCAGCATCAGTCCTTCCAAAGAGTATTCAGGGGTGATTTCCTAAAGATTGACTGGTTTGATCTCCTTGCTTTCTAAGGTACTCTCAAGAGTCTTCTCCAACACCACAGTTCAAAAGCATCAGTTCTTCAGTGCTCTACTCTCTTTATTGTCCAGCTTTACCATCAGTACATGACTACTAGAAATACCATCAATAGGTATACAACAGTATGTAAGATTTTATTTGCATTTCCAGGCTATAAGAGCCTTGTATGCTGCATTTTACAGAATACCAAGGTGAGGTTTTTCTTTTATTTCTCTTGCTACATCCCCCATCTAACTTCTTTTAGTACTAATCTAATTCTTTTTAGTTCATGATATTTTGGTTGACAAATTAGTCACCATTTTTCTCTGGGTAAATATATCTCAAAGCAAGTGTTTGCTTCTCACAGTAAGAAAAGGTAAATTGTTTGTATAAGTAGAGGTAATCTCTCTCTGTCAGTTTTAAGACTTAGAAAACATCTCTTGGCTTCCTAATTTTCTTTTCCTTTAGTCTCCCCACTAGTTGATAACCACCACAAACAGCCAGAATACTGCATGTAAGTTTGTATCTGTGATATTTGCAGCTTGGCTTAAGAAAATGAATTAGCTGAAAACCTGACAAAGATATCCTCTAGTCATTTTCTTGCCCATGTACCATGGTGAGGGGTTTCAGACACAGACAGGACTCCATTGGACTTGCATCACTTTGATGAAGCTCAGATAAGCAACTAGGTTCTGGGGTCTTTTATAAAAAAGGATTTATTTTTCCTTATTTTTTAATTCCAGGATTTCATTGGGCAGACGAAGGTTTGTATTTTTTTAGAAAATCTCCCTGTCTTATGCAGTTCATGGTGTACTTTCCTCTCTTATTCAGATAAGATTTGGAAGAGCAATCTGGTGTTCATCTCAGTGAAAGCATCAAAATATCTTTGTCATATCATTAAATGGAACATTATGTAGTTACACAACATCATAAAGCTTTCTTAAAAGGTCATTGAAGACTCTTAAATGATCTGAAAAATGTTCATGAGTTCAGTCAGTGGAAATAAACTACAGATCTATATATGCATATCAATATTAGTTATGTCTCCATTTTGAAGTCTATTTATCTAGGTAGCTACTTAGACAAAGAAAGTATACCAAACTATTAACAATGAGTGAAGATATTTTAAATTATTAAATACCTAAAATATAGTTATGCTTTTCAATAGTTCTATCATGAACATGTATTATTTTTGTAATCCAAAATGATTAGAACAAAAAGCACTTATGTAAAAAGGATGATATTTCAAAATTCTAAGAAGATTTTATTTTATTTTTTTTGGCCTCACAGTGAAGCTTGTGGGATCTTAGTTCCCCAACCAGGGGTTGAACCTGTGCCCTGAGCAGTGAAAGCACAGGAATACCAGGGAATTCTCCTAGGAAGACTTCATCTTACAATAGAAGCTTTGATGAAGAAATTTAATATACATAATCATTTTCCTTTTAGGTTTCTTGATCTTAATGATAGTTTGAGAGAATAATAATGGAATTGTAACTTTCCAGATATGATTTGTAAACATACATTCAGTAAATTCAGACATGTATAGGCAAGTCTGGTAGCTTACCGGCATCTATTTGCATGAAAGACAGAGGGTCTTGGTAATGTCGTTATTTTCTTGTAGTTGATGTAGTCATGCTACCACCATGTCCTCCAAAACCCCACCCATTGTGGCATGAAAAAATATTTTAACTTCCCAAGCACAGGGCGACATTTCAGCTGGGGAAGGCACTCATCATTACAGGAGAACTGGAGGACACAGCTGAGTAGAGAATGTCCTTGAGGCTTGGCTACAGCTTCATACAGTGGCAACAAACTTCTTACCCCACCCTCAGAAAAGTGTCATGGCTCTCAGGAGAGGAAGCTAGGAAAGAGAATGTGTTAAATAAACGCTGTCTTAACCAGTGTTGATGCAATGCAAATAGGCTGCAGGGCACCCAGTTTCATTAGTATACACCAAAACATCATTATACCCATCTGGTAGGGAAAGAGGGACAGCAGATGAGTGATGTCATCATAAATTCATTTCTTGGATCAACAAATTTTGAGATTTAAAGGAAAATATATGCTTTACCCTAACTTGTTACAACTCCCATATACAATTTCCTAAGACCAGGGGAAGAATTAAAGCATGTATTTATGAAGTGATAACACTTCTTAAATAGTGTCTAGCACTATGCTAGAAATTGTAGAGCCTAAAGAAATAAGGCACTTCCTGAAAAGAATCTTAGGATCTTATTTAGGAGATAAAACAGACATATACACAGCACACAAACAACACTACATGTTCCAGGAGGTGTAGCAGAGTGAAATATAGATAAAGGAAGTGGTCTGTGACAATTTAATAGGTACTCTGTTTAGGCTCCTCTAAAGGTCAATCTAAGTTCCTTTTATTACTACTTGTGTCTAAGGTACAAGGGACAATTACATAACTTCTGTATGCCTCAGTTTCTTTATCTGTAAAATGGTGAAACTAAATCAGCTTCATAAAAAATCTGTATATAATATGCTTATGTCTAACAGACATAAATAATACCTCAATAAATAACACCTCCTATTACTACCAAATGCCAAGAAAAATAGTTCAGAGAATACATCTGGTACTTGTTAAACACTGATTGCCAGAGAGGGACAAGACTTTTGACAAAAGTGATGCCTTTTAGAAATGGCAGTCAGATTTTCAAAGAAGATTTTAAGGTTTGCATTTTATAAAAGGCTGGGAAATACTCATCCCAATGACAACTTCAAATCATTCCCATATAGAAAAGAAAGTAAATGGTAAGAAAAAATGTCAGTTAATTATTTTCTTAAAAAAAAAAAAAAAACAACATAGATAACTGATTTGAGGCTTCTCTTTAAAGCTTGAAAAGTTCATGACAGTCCATGATGCTGACAATCCTGAGGATATTAAGCAAATCATTGCCCATTCAGGAAAGAACATATTCTAAAGTATATATATGAGTATGAAGTAATTTTTTTTGAAGTTATAAAACAATATTTCTTTATTCTTTCTCTCACTCAGCAATACATATTAAGTGCTCACCATTTGAGGGATGGTACAATCTGGAATCTAAATGACATAGTCTGTGCCTTCAAGAGCTTTTAAGACAGTCAATAAATAAGTGACTAAAAAGCAATGTGGCCAAGGTTAGCATGAGGCACTAAGAAGGCTGGAAGGGATATACAACGCAGGGATCAGGATGGACGTCCCAGAGGAGATGCTGTCTAAATGGGATGCAGGAGGACGAGTACTGCAGGTACTTGAGTACTGCAGGTACTTCACTGTGGCTACAGTGTCCGTGCGAAAAACACGGGGTGACGCTGAGTGTGGAGAGTAAAGCAGAGGTCATGCAAAAGTGCTCTGCCTCTATCCTGAGACCAACATCCACGCACTGAAAAATTTAGGAAGGGGGATGGCATAAACTATTTTCATTTTTGAAAGATCACACTGGTTGCATGCTGGGAACATGTTGGAAGGTAGACCAAGGCTGAGCTTTTATGGCTTTTATAGTTACAAAATCTTGTATAGTCTTCTGTGTCCACAGGATTGAGTGAAACTAAATGAAGACATTTGGGGAGTCCACCCTTGAGGAGAAAATATTATGCAGTGGTTAAAAGCACAGAATCTTGATTAAAAAGCAATAGTTTTGCCCATTGCTCTCTCTGTGACCTTAGGTTCATCTGTCTCTCTCTCTGGTTTCAGCTTCTTTATTTTAATATGGGAATAAAATTATGTCTGTCTGTATTAGAATTGGTTGCTGCTGCTGCTGCTGCTGCTAAGTCACTTCAGTCATGTCCAACTCTGTGACCCCCCATAGATGGCAGCACACCAGGCTCCGCCGTCCCTAGGATTCTCCAGGCAAGAACACTGGAGTGGGTTGCTATTTCCTTCTCCAATGCATTAAAGTGAAAAGTGAAAGTGAAGTCACTCAGTCATGTCCGACCCTCAGCGACATGGACTGCAGCCTTCCAGGCTCCTCCGCCCATGGGATTTTCCAGGCAAGAGTCCTGGAGTGGAGTGCCATTGCCTTCTCCGTAGAATTGGTTAACAAACAAATAAATGAACCAAATCTCAAATGCTTATTAACATGATAAAAATTTATTTCTGGTTCAAGTCAAGAAAAGGTACTAACTAAAATGATAAAATAAGTTAAAGGTAGCAGAACAAAAGCATTACATGCAAAAATTATTTTATAGATATATTATTTATAACTAGTTAGAAGACATACAAAAATTTTAATTTATAATAATTTATAATAAGAAAAAGATTAAACACTTTGCAATAAACTCTAAATGAAAGGTGTAAAAACTCTATGAGGAAAGACATAGAGTTCCTGAAAGCTATGAAAAGAGACTTGAACAAATGAAAGACACTCCCAGTTTTTTAGGATTCGACATCATAAACTGCCAATTACCTAAGTTAATGAAAAATTTAACACAAAACCAACAAAAACATGAATAAACTTTTTTATGGAAGTGCATGCGTGGTAAGTCACTTCAGTTATGTCTGACTCTTTGCAACCCTATGGACTGTAGCCTGCAAGGCTCCTCTGTCCATGGGATTCTCCATGCAAGAATATTGGAGTGGGTTGCCATTTCCTCCTCCAGGGTATCTTCCCCACCCAGAGATCAAACTCATGCCTATTACGTCTCCTGCACTGGCAGGCAAGTTCTTTACCACTACTGCCAACAAACTAATATTTAAAAAATCATGTGGAAAAACAAACCCATGCAAGAATAGTCAAAAATACATTAAAAAGGAAAGGCAAGGAGGAAGTCTAGCTCAGTTATAAAACAATCTATAAAGTCGTCTAATTAAAACAGTGTGACACTGACACATGAATAGACAAGCAAAGAGAGTAGATCAGAAAGCCAAGAAATAAACTCAAGTGCATATAGAAACAGTATATGCTAAGGTGGCATCCCAAATTACTAGGAGAATATGGTAATTTTAATAGATTATTCTGGGACAGCAGAATAATCATTTGGAATAAAACAAATTTAGCTCTACATTTTACACCATGTATAAGTATAAACTCCAAAGGCGATAGGGATCTAATTTTTCTTTTAAATTTTAAGTGTTAGAAGAAAATATTGGTGAATTCCTCTTTTAGCCTTGGTGCAGGAAAAGATTCTTAACTATGACTCAATATTCAGAGACAATTAAAACAAACTGATAAATGACTATACAAAATAATTTTTCTGCATGATAAAAAATAAAGTCAAACACACCTAAAAAACTTGGAAAAATGTTTACAACATAGATTAAACTACAGATGAAGTACAAACACTGATGATAAAGAACTCTTAAAACTGAGAGAAAAAAAATTATCCATTAAAATGAGGAAAGATATAAACAGACAATTTGCAAAAAGAGTTGTAAAAATGACCTCTTAAGATAGAAAAAGATGTTCAGCCTCACTAATAATCACAGAAATACAAATTAAAACTATACTGAGACATTGTTATCAGACTGGTTACAATGAAAAAGTATGACAACACAGTCTGTAGGGATACAGGCATTCTCATACACAAACTGGCACAGTATTCTCAGAGGGAAATTTGGCAATATCTAAGAAAATCACATAACCCTTTACCCTTCAATTCAGCAAATCTACTTTGGGGAATTTACCCTGATATACCTCCAATAATCCAAAAATACACTTGCAAAGAGTTACTGATCGCAATGCTGATGTTACAAAATATTGGGAACAATGTAATTATCTAAATACAGGAGAGTAGTTAAATAAGTTATGTACATGTGAACAGTTGTGTAACAGACAAAAGTAGAAAAGGATTTCTATGAACTAACATGGATTGTTTTCCAAGATACATGAAATTTAAAAAGTCACCCCTCCCCCCAAAAAAAGTGCAAAAGAGTACCTTTTGTGTGTCACCTTCCATGAGAGAAAAGAAAGAAATAAAACAAACATTTATCTGCTTGTTTTCGCCAAAAGAAACAGAAAAGATAACCCAGAAACTAATAAGTTAAGGGATAAGAGAGAGAGGCACTGAGTACAGATGTTATGGGGCAGAGGAAGGAGCAGTTCTCTGGGTACGACACTCCGCCATTCTGACTTTCAGAAACCATGACAGTATAAACACATGATTCAAGTCGAGCAGAAGGAGGGAAGAACCCAGAATATAATACAAACAATAACAAACGAGCCTAGCTCTATCACAGACTACACTGAAAGGAGTGGAAAACAACAAACCGAAATAAATGTTTGAATATCACTATCTTGATGATACAGTCTGAGATTAAAGACTAAAGGCAAAAGGAAACATCTACAAACATCATACACTGTTAGTAAGTTCCTTCATTTACCAAAATGGCATGAGTTAGTAATTCTGAAATGAACTCACATACATTTTAGGATTGTTAAGATAAGTAAGTAAACTCTGAGTGATGAGAGGCAGATTTCTTACTATCAGAGAAAGGGGTTACAAATGAGGAAAAGAGGAAGGCTAGAATAAACCCTGGGGTGTTGGATTGGATTAAACGTAAAAACTCGTGATGATGGTAGATGACTGATAGAATCATACATAGATACATAGATTTAGATGATGTATATGTGTGCATGTTTCCACATACACAGATTTTTTTGGCTTTGTTTGCTGAGAGGGCCTAGAATCAATGACACCAATAGCAAAGAATGCATACAGCAAACAGACTTTGATTTCCAGACACCATTCTCTAATTTTAAAAACAAATGAAACAACATAAGGATTCTTGGAGAAATGACTGATCCCAAGGCTAGGGCAGGAAAAGCATAAAATTAGCTTGGAAAATCTTGAAATACAAGAAAGAAAAAGAAAGTGAAAGTGAAGTCTCTCAGTCGTGTCCGACTCTTTGAGATCCCATGGACTGTAGCCTACCAGGCTCCTCCATCCGTGGGATTTTCCGGGCAAGAATACTGGAGTGGGTTGCCATTTCCTTCTCCAGGAGATCTTCCCAACCCAGGGAGTGAACCTGGGTCTTCTGCACTGTAGGCAGACACTTTACCGTCTAAGTACTCAAAATAACAACAACAACAACAACAATAGACACATTTTGAAAGGACACAGAAGTCAACTCAAAGAGGCTTCCAATGATCAAATCTGGGCCAATTTAAAGAATAAAATAAATAATGATAGCAATGGATTATAACATATACAGTAAAATAAATATCCATGCTCCATACTGATATACATAAATAATTAAATAATAAATAGTAAAGAAGGGAATGCACTCTTTACGGAAATTCTAATTAATAAATGTCTAGAAAATGATGAACATGTAAAAATCACCAATCAGCAAATGGTGGGCCAATACAGAATAAGAAACAGTATATTTACAGTCTTAAACTATCTCTTTATAAGATACTAAGTAAGTATGAAGGGGAAAAGGATTAGTTTACAGTGGAGAAATCCTGCAAACACTTACCTTAACCAAGTGATTAAAGTTAACATCATCTATAATAGGATCTATCAACATCATGGACTCCCTATATGATACATTGAGAAGCTCATAATATCACTTCTGTGGTATTCTTATCACATATATATAATATGAATATAATCACTGTGAATTTAATCATAATCTGGAACTAGGATCATAGAGCATTAGAGATAACTGGCAAAAGCTGAATGATGTCTTATAGATTAATTAATAGCATAGTATCAATGCTAATTTCCTAATTTTGAAAACTGTACATAGTTAAGTATGTTATTAACATTTGGGAAAACTGGCTAAAGACTATATGTGAATTTTGTACTACATTTTATACTTTTTTCAACTTATTATCAGCCTGAAATTATTTCAAAGTAAAAAGTTTAAAAATTAAAACTACTGAAAAAGGTATTTTAAAACTCTGTCATCTATGGTTACAAAAGATTGTTTTAAAAGGGACAATTTACACTCTCTTCAAATAAAACAATATTTTCTTCTCAAAACAAAAACATTAAACATACATTTTACTTTATGAAAAGCTAAAATATGTACATGGAAAGATACATTCTTTACATAAATGCTCCCCCCGATCAGTATGTTCCCTCTCTCTGACTCAGTATTTCAATTTTCCAACTATTACTCATATTTTTAGAGGATATGACCCAGGTAATGACGTAATTTTTTGTAAATTAAATTCTAGTGATAATTTGACCCCAGTGGATATTGAGTGTCTTACAGTCTAATTTTGTGTATATTGTTCAAGGAAACAGATTTCAGAGAGCTCCATTTCTGGGCAAGCTAGTAGATGCAATTTAGCAGCAAAGAAGACTTGGCTCGTAAGTACTTGTGCAATTATGAAGTTTTCATTTTAAAAAGTGAAGGTGGATCATAAGGTAGTTCTATTTGCAATTTTTTAAGGAATCTCCACACTGTTCTCCAAAGTGGCTGTACTAGTTTGCATTCCCACCAACAGTGTAGGAGGGTTCCCTTTTCTCCACACCCTCTCCAGCATTTATTGCTTGCAGATTTTTGGATCGCAGCCATTCTGACAGGTGTGCAGTGGTACCTCATTGTGGTTTTGATTTGCATTTCTCTAATAATGAGTGATGTTGAGCATCTTTTCATGTGTTTGTTAGCCATCCGTATGTCTTCTTTGGAGAAATGTCTATTTAGTTCTTTGGCCCATTTTTTGATTGGGTCGTTTATTTTTCTGGAATTGAGCTGCAGAAGTTGCTTGTATATTTTTGAGATGAGTTGTTTGTCAGTTGCTTCATTTGCTATTATTTTCTCCCATTCAGAAGGCTGTCTTTTCACCTCGCTTATATTTTCCTTTGTTGTGCAGAAGCTTTTAATTTTAATTAGATCCCATTTGTTTATTTTTGCTTTTATTTCCAGAATTCTGGGAGGTGGATCATAGAGGATCCTGCTGTGATTTATGTCTGAGAGTGTTTTGCCTACGTTCTCCTCTAGGAGTTTTATAGTTTCTGATCTTACATTTAGATCTTTAATCCATTTTGAGTTTATTTTTGTGTGCGGTGTTAGGAAGTGATCTAGTTTCATTCTTTTACAAGTGGTTGACCAGTTTTCCCAGCACCACGTGTTAAAGAGATTGTCTTTACTCCATTGTATATTCTTGCCTCCTTTGTCAAAGATAAGTTGTCCATATGTGTGTGGATTTATCTCTGGGCTTTCTATTTTGTTCCATTGATCTATATGTCTGTCTTTGTGCCAGTACCATACTGTCTTGATGACTGTGGCTTTGTAGTAGAGCCTGAAGTCAGGCAAGTTGATTCCTCCAGTTCGATTCTTCTTTCTCAAGATTGCTTTGGCTATTCAAGGTTTTTTGTATTTCCCTACAAATCTTGAAATTATTTGTTTTAGTTCTGTGAAAAATGTGGCTGGTAGCTTGATAGGGGGCATACACACTGAGGAAACCAGAATGGAAAGAGACACATGTACCCCAATGTTCATCGCAGCACTGTTTATAATAGCCAGGACATGGAAACAACCTAGATGTCCATCAGCAGATGAATGGATAAGAAAGCTGTGGTACATATACACAATGGAGTATTACTCAGCAGTTAAAAAGAATTCATTTGAATCAGTTCTGATGAGATGGATGAAACTGGAGCCGATTATACAGAGTGAAGTAAGCCAGAAAGAAAAACACCAATACAGTATACTAACACATATATATGGAATTTAGGAAGATGGCAATGACGACCCTGTATGCAAGACAGGGAAAGAGACACAGATGTGTATAACGGACTTTTGGACTCAGAGGGAGAGGGAGAGGGTGGGATGATTTGGGAGAATGACATTCTAACAAGTATACTATCATGTAAGAATTGAATCGCCAGTCTGTGTCTGACGCAGGATGCAGCATGCTTGGGGCTGGTGCATGGGGATGACCCAGAGAGATGTTATGGGGAGGGAGGTGGGAGGGGGGTTCATGTTTGGGAATGCATGTAAGAATTAAAGATTTTAAAATTTAAAAAATAAAAAACTAAAAAAAAAAAAGAAAAAAGAAAAAAAAAGTGAAGGTGGAGAAATGGAAATAAGATAAAGGCTCTAGCAAGGTTAGGCCAATTTTGCCAACCACAATATTCTTTATTATTCTATGGTTACTTCACATTCTTAGTATCGAATAAGTTATACTGAAGCACTTTATTTCCAATAAGTAGCTAATTATGATGAATGCTTTCTGTATTCTATTTTAATGAAATGTTTTGCTTTGGAGGATTCAAATGAAAATACAACAAGTCCCCTGATTTTACCACTAGAGGGCAAAAGACATTAAGAAACAGGGGAAAAAAACAAAAAACAAAAAACTTGTGCTTTGGAGATTCTCTAATTTTACAGTTTGAGATCTCTGGGTAGCTACTTTCAAAAATGAATTTATTCTGAAAACAAATAAGATATGTACAAATGAGGACAGGAAGAAGTTAAGAGAGGAAAACTGTCATGTTTTATAAGAATGAAATCCCCAAACATCATCTCAACAATGCTCACCTACATACGTTTATTAATTAATTATTGATTTAGGTAAAACTTTCAATTAAACATTGATACTAGCTGGCAGTGATAAATTGTGATACTTCCTCTCCTGGTGACGTTTGAGAAAAATATTGTTTGATTAATGCAATCGCTATCCAGAAAATGAGGAATGAGCTAGTCCTGAATCAATGAGGCCAAGGTCTTGAATTCAATTTGCGTATAGATCAGTGAACATCTCCCTAAACCAGGACCACCGCCCTCACTCCAATCAGCAAGTGCACATTTGGTCGGGAGGGAATGATGAGACAGCGCATGTGCACAGGCAAGAACCAGCACAGCACTGGAGAACCGAATCAAAGCGCACGCTCTATTGCTGACCTTAGGCCAATGAGATCTCCTCACAAATGGATGGCGTTTTGATCTTAAGAATAAAAATTGTGTGTAAAGTAAAACAATTCAAATTTCTGCTGTTCCTTCTACCATCCTTCTTCCAACTACCCCCTTCTCATTTCTATTTTCTTTCTCACTTAAGTCACAATGTTGTTTTTTGTGTTTTTTCCCCTGTGACAGAGTGTGTACGTGGACGAGGTGGTGAATTACTGATTTTCATGGTTTAAAGAAATTATTTTAACTAGTTTTGCTGCAATGGCTTGAATTAGGCTTGGAACTGAACACAATTGGTCTATCCTTATCCTCTGCATGACATGGCACCTTACGCATTATAATGAGACCATCTGCTCCCTAATGAATAAAAATCTCTAACCTTCATTTCATAAATGAGGAATTTTGAGAGAAACTACACATATTATTTAGAATCAATTTGATATTTCTACACCCAAAATGGTCTTCGTTGGTTTGAGGATTATCATGACTAATACTGCATTTGTACAGTGGGAAATACCAGCATGTTTCCTCAGACTACTTCCAAATCTCTCTAAACTGGTAACAGTAAACTAGAGAGCTGAGAAAATCATCTTCATAATCTGCCAAAAACACTGTGCAATTATTTTGGATATTAAGAGCTAACTGGGAAGGAGGAACATTGTTTAGAATGTTTATTTACATTATTCTAGTATGTCTGTAATAATTGCAGTTTCTCTTTTACTTTTCAGAATAGTTCCAGAAATACTTGTATTATAGAAATGTTCTGCATTGTCTTAAAATTATTAAAGTCTATTTTTTGTCTAATATAGCTCATTATTTTATTTCTACTTCCTCACCTTCAGCTTTTTTTGATGTATTCTATTATAATATTTAGGTTTTGTTTCTCTAGGTATGGGTGTTGTTGAGCTCGGTTATGTCTAATTGATGAAAATCATCTTTTAAATCAGCCAATTCTGACTGTTCTTATGCTGTGATACCTTTGGGAAGCAAATTATCATTTAATAGAGTTGAATGGGCTTCAGAAGAAAAATCTGCATGCACTGGGCTCTGAGCCATCTTCCAGGAGCTGCTTGGTGTGATCCCATAGAAGTTGATCTTATTATTCTACACTGAGCACCTAACTTCTGTGAATTCATACAGGAAAAAACATGGAGAAAAAGACCATGTCATGAGCATAGCAGAGTTCACTTTCCCACCCCCAGTTACTCCTTTCTGTATGTATGTGCCCCTCAGGGATCCCCCATCACATTCTCCCCTTCCTGAACTTGGGTCAGATAGAATTCTTCCTTTTCCAGACTTGAATGACTCCCTTGCTCCAATCAGTTCAGTTCAGTCGCTCAGTCATGTCCAACCCTTTGCGACCCCATGGACTGCATTTTGCCAGGCTTCCCTGTCCATCATTTTCAGCAATATCTAAGGCTATGCTAGTTTACATACAGCGCCAATTTGTAGGAAAGTGAAAGAAAGTGAAGTCACTCAGTCTTGTCTGACTCTTTGTGAGTCCATGGACTGTAGCCCACCAGGTTCCTCTGTCCATGGAATTTTTCAGGCAAGAATACTGGAGTGGGTTGCCATTTCCTTCTCCAGGGCCAGTTTGTAGGACAGTCAAGCTTTGCTCACACCTGAAGATAGGGAGGCTGCGGTGTATTGGAAACCATCCCACTCTACAGAATCAGATTGAGATTGAGGTCATCCCCCTCACACCTGGCAGGGCTTGAATATGCCCCACAGGTAGCAGAGACAGAAACTTCAACTACTTAGGTATATGAAGAAAATTCAGCTTCTTCATTTTCTATCACAGATCTACTCTTCCTCATAAACATCCACATTACTCGGTACCATGGGGTGGAAAACACTCTTTCAGATTTGCCAGTGTTAGATATTAAAGTCACTCCTTTTTAAAATGGACTCTTCCATATGCATTTTTCCCTGGATAAATGTTTAATCTTTCCAGCTTCCTCTCTCTTGCCCTGCTCTTTCTAAAGATAGAAAGGCTGGGCGGATGTGACCACATGGCAGAAAGGGCAAGTCATACCAGAGCCCTCTGACTCCTCCGTAAGTGGTCTGGTTCCCTCCAAAGATGATGTATCACTGAGTCCACACTGGTCTTTGGAAAGCTAGACATTAGGTCTAAATATGTTAATTTTTTCTAAGTGATTCAAAACCTTAAGACAACGTACATAAAGACAAAAACTATAAAAAGACAACACTTATTTGTTTATTTAATAAACATGCGCTGAACCTCTACTGTGTGATGTGTATTATCTGGGATTTTCAGATACAGCAGAGGTGATAAAAACAGACAAGGAAGGTTTAGGAGATGATGGATAAGTTTACAGCACTAACTGTGGGGACGGTTTCACAGGGGTATACTTATCCTAAACACATTAAGCTGTATATATTAAATATCTACAAATTCTGATTGTCAATCAAACCTCCAAAAGTGGCTAAAAATGTGGACTATGGCCCTTGCCCTCCTACTTGGCAAGGATGGAAAAGGGTGAGAAAAAGTGAAGTAGATAACAAGCAATATACTAAATAAATAAATAAAATATAAGTAAATAACATTGTACACTAAAAGCAGACAAGTAGAATAACAGGAAAAGTAGAACATAAGTTATCTCAATGGTTAAAGTTGTAATGGTTGTACCCTCTTTAGCATATGACAAACTATTGACTCATTTATTCATATTTCTCTAATTAGTTAATACCTTTCCACTGTTAAAATAACGTTTAACCATCAACAAAAGAAATACTATCTCAGACCAGCTAAATCTGCAAACTCTAGTGACTAAGAATCAATTAATTCTTAGTCAGGACCTGGGGTCTGACTGAAACTCCAGAGTGATTCAGACTCTGTCCAGTGATCATCTTTCTGCCATCCCTACCTCCCTTTGTCTTTTTAAGAGTCACACGGCACTTATTAAATCAATGGGTCTTTTCAATGAGCCTACAGCTTTTACATTGTTTTTGTGACTGGCAATCAGGCAAATTTTCCTGAAATGAAACATTCTTAAAAGTTTACTTGGCCAGCAAGACATACTGTGTGTCCTTTCATTATTATAATAATTTCAGCATGATTCATTAGCATTATTAGAATCAATGATGCCTTGTTAGCTTCTTTTGATAATTGGTCCATCATTCAAGAGGTTTTGTTTCCTGGAAAATGAAAGATTGAGTTTACTGTTGAGTAATGTGGTGAATCGATCTTCTTTCAAAACCTTCTTTCTACACACATATTCCTATACTACTGTCACAATCTTTCTTATTCTTGGTATAGTTCTTACTCTATCAGAACTCCTGGGATTACTCACAACTCTCTTTATCTTGTCTACAAATAGAAATGAAGAAAAATACACGTCTATGCTTTATAAAGGGTCATATACTCAGTAGAAGAAAGAATAAACTCACATCTATCAATTCTACCATTCTCCTAAAATTAATAAAAATATTAAGCATATCTACTCCCTTTTGTATTACAATGTCCTTTGTGAACTTTACCCTTCACAATTTTGAATATCATTATGAATTCATAAAATCATGAACTCAACTTGTTTATGAATAATTATTTTTTAATGCCAGTGGCTCCAAGTTGGACAGTGGGAGTATCTCGAAGCTGACTTTATTGTCCTTTCAGCACTACCCCCCTTTAAAGCATCCTTCCATTCAGACAAGAATGAAATCCTCACAGAGCTCGGGTTTCTTTCACAGTGGAGAGTCAAAAGAGCAAGTGAAATCCCGGAAGGCAAAGTTGACATTATTTTACCGCTCAACCTCTTCAGTGGTAGAACACATGTTAAGAGTCCACATTTATAGTTTAGTTTAGCACAGATTTCCTAAGTCCATTTTATTTTCTTCTAAAGTATTTTTTAGAACATACTTAAATCCAGAATGAAACTGGGCTCTTCAGTATTCAAATCAGAATTACCCTTCATTTTTACTTTTCATCTTGACTTAGAACTCAAGTCCTTTTTCTATAGCTTCTACTCTTGTTTTTCTGCTTGGGAACTGGGGAATGTTTTACAAAAGAAGGGACATATGAGCCAGGTCTTGAAGAAACAGAGAATTTGCCACCAGACAGGTGTGGAGATGGGAGTGAGATATAAAGGGTATTCCAGGTAAAATTAAGCATGGATATTTTAGTACAAGGGTACAGTTTACCCTTGAACAATGCAAAGGTTAGGAACACTGATCCTCAGCGCAGTTGAAAATTTGAGTATAACTTCATAGTCAGCACTTCATAGCTGTGATTCCACATCCACAGATTTAACCAATCCCAGATCATGTAGTGCTGTAGCATGTATTTACTAAAAACAAAAAATTCACATATAAGCGGACTTACGCAGTCCAAACCCATGTTGTTCAAGTGTCAACTGTATATAGGTACATCATGCACAGGTCCAGAAGCATAAAAGTGACTTGGAATAAAACGATGGGAGGAGAAGGCAGTGACAAGAGATAAGGATAACACGGAATGTTTGATTAGCATAGGAGGGCATCTTGGTTGGCCACACCATGGCATTTGATTTTCACCCAGTGACTGATCTTATGACTAAATTGATTATGTGATTTTAAGAAATATCTTGGAAAACTAATCAGCAGAGTAAATTTATAATAATAATTTCAAAAGTGTAATTTATTTATACCATCAACCTTCCTTCAGTGGGAAGAGTTCTAGACAGAGTTAAAGAAGGAGAATTTTATGTATAAACATTTTTTTTTAATCCTTGATATTTTTATAAGCTGAGGTTGATGAGTCAGGCCCTAAGGAAAATACCATCTCATTGTTTAAGTACGATGGTATTATACCTATCTCCTTCACCCACAGAAAAAGGGATCGGACATACTCATTGTGCCATGTCATAGCAGAGTTCTAAGAAAACCCCCAAGATCTCTCCCCCCGGTGTTACATTTATGATTAGATTACATCTTTGATTAGGTTACATTATATGGCAAGAGTGAAGGGATTTGCAGATGTAATTAAAGTCCTAAATTAATTGACAAATTCATAAAAAAGGAGATTATATCCGGTGACCCTGAATTAATCAGTTGGAAGCTGTTTTAAAGAGGATTTCAGACTTCACTGAGGTCAGAGAGTCTCTTGTTGGCTCTGCAGAAGCTAGTTGCCATAATAAGTTCTTACAGTTACAAGGAGACAAATTCTGCCAACAATTAGATGAGTTTGGAAGAGGAACTTGAAACTCAGATGAGACTCCAGACCTGCCTAATACCTTGACTGTAGCTTTGTGACATCCTAAGCAGAGGACCCAGCTAACGTGAATCTGTACTCCTGAACCATTGAAACTGGGAGATAAGTATGTGTTGTTTTAAGCTCTGAAATCTGTAGTAATTTGTTATGAAGCAATAAAATTAACATACCCACAGTGTGGTAGGGAAAATCATGAAAGTGAAAGTGTTGGTTGTTCAGTCGTGTCCAACTCTTTGTGACCCCATGGACTGCAGCCTGCCAGGCTCCTTTGTCCATGGAATTCTAAAGGCAAGAATACCAGCGTGGGTAGCCTCTCCCTTCTCCAGGAGATCCTCCCAACCCAGGGGTTGAACCCTGGTCTCCTGCACTGCAGGCAGATTCTTTACCATCTGAGCCACCTTGGAAGCCCCCAAGGAAAATCATATGCCTCTTAAAATAGGCAGTGTGGATAGTGGTTAAAGGCACAGAGTCTAAAACCAGCTTACATGGGTCCATATCCCAACATCACCCCTTACTTGCTATGAAAATTTTGGCATGTTCTTTCATGCTTACATGCCTCAATGTCCTCATATGAAATGAGGATAAACACAGGACTTAGCTTGTAAGATTATTCTAGAGAATTAAAGGACCTAATTTATGTAAAGTCCTGCTATCCTTATATGATGCTTCCCTACTAATTAGCAATGGATCCGGATATTAAAGTCTATCTTCATTTACCCTCTAAACAAATAAGGGTGTCATCCTATTATGAACATTCAAGACATTTGATAATAAGATCAAACTTATCACTGATAAGATTCCATAATCACCTTCATTCAGAAAAAAAATACATTTTAAAGGATGAAATAATGTAAGAAAACAAGATCTCAGTTTTAAAGTACAAAATCTGTTAATGTTCCCCCTCCCCCTTAAGATCTAGAGATCAGTCACAGTTCCAAAATAATCACTAAAATGCATGAACAGCTGCTTCACTCTTGTTAACTGCTGCATGTTATTTCCAAGGAATTACACAGTGAAAAAATTTTATATATATACAAAATAAAATTGAGGGAAAATACTTTGGGGTAAGTACTGCTCTGATAGGTAGAAAGATAAATGCATATATAGATGTGTAGAAGAGACAGGAGACAGACAGATATAATGGGTGGATGGATGGATGGATTGTGGTAGGAGAGAGGGACGGAAGAGATAGGCTGGACTCCTGATCATGAGAAATACGTCTTGAACTCCCTGGGTCAAATGGATTGAATTTTTTAAAAATCACAACATAAATGAAACTTTTTCTAAATCACTAAACACTGTTGATTCATAGCATTTCTTAAAATTCAGGCACAACTGAAAATGGAAAAACCTCTCCTTAATATACCTAACTAGAAGGATTTAGACAGGAATGTGGAATAAAGTATACTGTTGTCAAAGACCAGATATATCAAAATCACATGGGAGAACTTAAAAAAATTGTAGATACTTAGGTTTCCTTCCAAAGAGTTTGACCAGGTCTGGAGTACAGACCAGGAAACTGTATTTTTCTCTGTGTTAGTTAAGGTAAGGTAGGCTGTAGTAACCAACAGATTCCAAAATATTAGTAGATTAACACCAAGACCAAGTGAAGTCACTCAGTCGTGTCCAACTCTTTGCAACCCCCTGGACTGTAGCCTACCACACTCCTCCACCATCCATGGGATTTTCCAGGCAACAGTACTGGAGTGGGTTGCCATTTCCTTCTCCAGGGGACCTTCCCAACCCAGGGATCAAACCCACGTCTCCTGCATTGTAGGCAGACGCTTTACCATCTAAGCCACAAGGGAAGTCCAGTAGAATTAATTTCCTGCTCACAAAATTGCTCAAAGTGAGGCCGGTGGGGAGGCTCCCCTTCATGCAGTCACTCAGTAACTGAGACCCTTTCCATCTTATGGCTGGCTCCTCCATACTGAATAGATTCACTGGTACTTGATCTTCCACCAGGCTGAAGAAGAAATGGCATGGAGGAGCTCATATGGAAAGTTCTAATGCATCTGACTAAAAGTGGCATGGATTTTCCCTTTTGCTCTTGTTCTTTTAAGGAGAACTTTGTTATACGGTTGCTCCTAACTGTAAGGAAGGGAGGAAAATATAGCTACTGGGCCAGTAAGTGGATTTCAGCGAGCAAGAATTAGTCTCTGCTGTGAGCACCTCATGTGATTTTGATGTACAACTGGTATAAAATTGAAAATTCACAGGTGAACTATAAATTTGAATCAAAATAATCAAGGTTCCAAATAGTCATCTGATCCTAGGCAAAATATTTCCCCTCTCTATGCCATAACCTTTTTGATTCCTCATCTTTTAAGTGAGGATTTTAAAATCCTACATCTTAAGATTCTTGTGAGATCAGCATGAGGTAATACATTTAAAACTATTAGAATAATAACCAACATTTTAGTCAATACTCATAAATAGTCAAGATAATAGTCAACATAACTACATTGTTGGTTTGGATAAAAAAGAAAGCATGATTTCATAAAAGAAAGCATGATTTTCTAAAAGAGAGCATGATTTTCTGTTATCTGAGCTAAGACATCAGATGTAGCAGTATCAGAATAGATATATTATTCCAACTAAATTGTTGGATTGAGAAAGTTTGAGAAAGTAGAATCTTAATACAACAGAAGTTGACTTCTTGCTCTCCTAAGCAAGAGTCAAGCACTTGGGCAGCTTCCCTCCAGGTGGTCATCCCAAGATCCAGTCTTTTTCTGTCTGGAGGCTCCACCCAGGGCTTTATCATCATCTTAACCAGTGTATAGAGACACCCTGGTGACACACTAGGTGATGTGATCTGAGCTAAGAATTAGGTATCTCAGTATCAGAATATCTGACATTCACAGAGAGAAAAATTACTTTAAGAATTGAAGTGAAAGAAATCTTAAAATATTGAGGGATTGAAAATGTTGGTAGTATAGCTCTCAGATTGAGCTTTGTAACAATCTGATCAACACATATTGCAATTCAGGGAGTTTGAGGTATTTTTAGATTTAACTTTTGCCACATACAAATTTGTACCACTACCCCTAAGGAACCCTGTGAGCACTCAGGTGCAGAATTGGAGCTGAGCTGTGCAGTACCTATCATCTGAATCAACTGCTACCATCACGGATGAGTTAAATTCTATATAATTTAAAGGATTAATTTACAGAGTAGTTCTGAAGTTCGGATTAGTGTGAGGACACTAATCAACACAATTATATATCAGAAGCAGAGAATGATCTCTGTCTAGGATTTTTTCTAACTCAGGCACAGACTTCTTTTACAATAATATCCACCTGCATTTGCAGATTTTTGGGGAGAAGTTACAGTATGTTCATGACAGTGACAAATAGCAATGTTAGTTTCTGAGAGAGAGCACAAAAGAAAAGTCGCATTTATAGTGGTTGTTAAAAACTGTTAACATTTTTAGTAATCAACTGCTGAATAACTGAAAACAACCCCTAAGCCACAAGAGAACACCCATGCTCTTCTGGTCTTCAGATTCCAATTTGAGGAATGCACCCCTAATTAAAATAACTAAGAGGAAAATAAGTCCCTGTGTGCCTCATCTTCTTGGTTTCCCCATCATTTTCCAACTTTCGTTTCAAACTCCATTTCCCTTAACACCTTGGCATATTCTCATACTTTAGATGCTGTCATCCCTAACCCTTAGAACTTGCTCTAGTTATAAACTCCTGCTGACCTGATAAACCTATGAGGATCTGTCTCCTCCCACCGTGGGCATCATTCACAACGTGGCAGTCAGTGTTCTCAACCCAGTAAGTCCTCTGCTGTTGAACTTTTGCCTTACCTAGATCACATATCAGGGAAGTGGGAAGAAGAAGACACTTGGGGTACCTTCTATGTGCCAGTCCTTATAACATCATTTCATTACCCTGGTGATCTTGGGAAATTACTTGAGCAATACAGCTTCCTCTCCTACCTCTGCAAAATGAATATGGTTACAGTTTCCTAGGCTCAAATAATAGCCACTGTTTATTTAGGTCCTCACTATGTGCCTGGTTCTCTGTTACATGTTAGATGTATTATCTAATTTAATTCTTAAAACATCCCCAGGGAGTAAGTCTTAGCATCATGCCCATGTTTTTAGATGAGGAAACTAAGGCAAAGGAAGGTTAAGTGACTCAATCAATCTGGGTGCAGTGCTTGGAGCATCAAAGTTTCCAGGTGATATCGACTCAGCTGATTTATTTACTTCCTAAAGTGCAATAAAATACAATAGAAAACTGTCACGACTAGAGGCACATTTAACATAAATGCCAGAGTCCCATTGTGTCCTTTGTTAAAATGGTTCTTTACCACAAAAGCCTACTTTACCAAAAACCAAGTAACACAAACTTAAATTTGACCTAGTTTAATAGAAATGTGGGTTGTGGTTCAATTATTCAGCAATCGCTTACTAAGAATTTAAACAGTTTTTAACAACCAGTATAAATGCAATCCTTCTCTTGTGGTCTCCCTCAGAAATTAACAGCGCTATCTGTCACTGTCATGTATATACTGTAAATCCTTCCAAATAACCTGCATATGCAGACAGAGCTACATGCCTATAGATGTGTGCATTTAAATGTATTTAATTTAAATTCAAATGCTGTGGATTTAAACAGGTGTCATAGAATGGGTCTCAAGATGACGTTCCAGCTAATTCAAGCACCATTAACTTTTACATTTACTGTCCAATTTACTGGCAGAGGCAATGAAACTTTGATTTTGCTCCAAAATAGTCTGCATTATTTTCTTCCTGTTTAATGAATAGACAAGCTCAAGGGGAGAGAATCCAGGAGTGCTGGTGTCAAGAGAATGGTCAGACTGGCCAACTAGCTGTGGTTCCCTCCACTATTTGGAACTATGTAGCTGAAATGAGAAGGTAAATAGCTGGCACAATCTTACAGCAGCCAATAGTCACCCCTGCCCTGCTGGCCACACTCTGCTCAGTCTGCCAGGCAGGAAGGATTTCTAATAAAGAGAAAAACAAGGGTTATACACAGATTCCAATGTAAGAGCAAGCTACTGCCTTCCTGTTTCCTACTGGGTTTTGCAGGCCTCCTTCAGCTACTCTGGGATGTTAGAATAAGCAATCTGTTTTGAGTTTGAAAAGGTTTGATGTTCCTTTATGTGGGGGTGTTCAATTCATCAGAAGAAAAATAAGTGCCAGCCTCCTGCTCTCAGTAGTGTAGTATGGAAATGTAGCACATCCTACTCTGACATTTCTCTTCTGCCTCCTTAGCCCCCGTTGCAAGATTGTGGTTTCCAGATTGTTTTGCTTTTTCTTTCTCTAAATTAGTTTTACTTTTCATGCCAACAGTCTTCACTTCAGTTCAGTTCAGTCACTCAGTCATGTCCGACTCTGTGTCCCCATGAACCGCAGCACGCCAGGCCTCCCTGTCCATCACCAACTCCCGGAGTCTACCCAAACTCATGTCCATTGAGTCAGTGATGCCTTCTAACTATCTCATTCTCTTTTGTCCCCTTCTCCTCCTGCCTTCAATCTTTCTCAACATCAGGGTCTTTTCAAATGAGTCAGCCCTTCGCGTCAGGCGGCCAAAATACTGGCGTTTCAGCTTCAGCATCAGTCCTGCCAATGAACACGCAGAGCTGATCTCCTTTAGGATGGACTGGTTGGATCTCCTTACAGTCCAAGGGACTTTCAAGAGTCTTCTCCAACACCACAGTTCAAAAGCATCAATCCTTCTATGCTCAGCTTTCTTTATAGTCCAACTCTCACATCCATACATGACTACTGGAAAAACCATATAGTCTTAGGTCCCATTAACTAAAGTTCTAATACTTTTGAAGCAATGGGGAAAGCTGGTATTAGCCACCAGCCACGGCTGGACAAATGGGTTTGCAAACGCTCCACCTTCATGCTTTGTACCATGTCACACTCTGTTTCTGAGGCTCCTGGAGCACTGGATTTCAATAGAGTTTTCCTCCCACCCCCATGGCTCTAGTTCCTAAATCTCAGATGATTAAATCCACTGCCTCCTACTTACCTCTCAGAGAAAGTCTGTCAGGCCCTTGTAGCAATGACCCTGAGGCATCTCAGGAGTGCCTGAAAGGTGAGGTTCTGAACTCTGGCCATGTCCCCCTGGCGATTAACTCTACCTGGGGCCCTAACCCATTTGTTGTTGTTGTTGTTCAGTTGCTAAGTCACGTCTGACTCATTGAGACCCCATGGACTGTAGCACACCAGACTTCCCTGTCTTTCACTATCTCCTGGAGTTTGCTCAAACTCACATCCATTGAGTCAGTGATGCCATCCAACAATCTCATTCTCTGTCGCCCCCTTCTCCTACCTTCAATCTTTCCCAGCATCAGGGTCTTTTCCAATGAGTTGGTTCTGCATCAGGCAGCCAAAGTATTGGAGTTTCAGCTTCAGCACCAGTCCTTCCAATGAATATTCAGGACTGATTTTCTTTAGGATTGACTGGTTTGATCTTCTTGCTGTCCAAGGAACTCTCAAGAGTCTTCGCCAGATCACAGTTCAAAACCATCAATTCTTGGGTGCTCAGCCTTCTTTATGGTCCAACTCTCACATCCATACATGACTGCTGGAAAACCCATAGCTTTGAGTGCTGTACTCCCAGCCCTTAGGGGCAAGGTTTCCTGCTCTGCCTTGGCCCAGGTATTAACCTGCAGCAGCTCTGGATCTAGCCCAAACGGGCTCCCCAAAGGATCTCTTCTCTACCCTCAAAGTCTATGGAGACTTTACCCACTTCTGGTTTTTATAACCATTCATCTTCTAAATCACATCCACCTCTATGGCTCCCTTCCCAGTCAGGGGAGGGAAAGAGGGCAGAGGTTATGATGTCTCCACTGAAAGTCTCTGATGGTTATCTCTTCATCTATCCTAGTAGACTACGGACTATGGAATTAGGGAGACTAAAAGATTAGTTATCCTCTGAGAACAGCTTTAATGTTAAACTACTTGAGAGTATGTAAATCTTTAAAGGGAAAATACATGCAAGAAAAACAACCCACGAGTGAGGGTGGATTTTTAAGTTCCTAGTTATTAGAGTTCTAGCCGGTTTTCAGATACAGGGTATGATCATTCGAGTGGTTGCTGCAGTGTAGAAATGGGAGCCACCAGGAACCAGGGCCAGACGACTTATTTTTAGTATTTAGACAAACATCTCTGTACAATTTAGATCTGAGAAGCAGGGTTCAGGATTTGGGATTTCTAGGGAAACAAGCGCAGCCCCACTTCCTCCCAATGTGGGGGTGGAGGAGGGTGCTGCAAGTGAAACACCACATAGTTATGGAAGCCTTAACTTCCTGGTGTAGCAGTTACACAGAGCAGTTTTCTTGACCTCAGGAATTTCCAGTCTTTCACAGCCGAATGTGTAACATACAGACATACATCTATATACACACATACTATATTCACACATACAAAACGTGAGCTGCACTAACTTTGTGTTGCAGGATGGGGGAGTCGAGGGGTACTGGAGAAATGGACACATTTTCAATAGGTTTCTCATATTTGTCTACCTTTGCTTCTTTTTGCCCCCCTTCTCTACAAGGATGGTCTTAAAAAAATTAATGCACACTTAATTTTCTTAAAAGTTTATGTCTTTTTCTTAAAAGACAAATATGTTTAATCAGTGAACTACTGAACTCCTCTGCTTCATTTTTCCTGGTAACCTATTAACAGCTAGAATACGGTTCTGCAGAGTCCAACTTGAAAAATGCCAAGTGTGATGGTTAATTTTATGTGTCAACTTGGCTGAGCCACAGTGCCCAAATATTTGGTCAAATATCATTCTTAAAGTTCCTATGAGGATGTTTTTTGTATGAGATACACATTTAAATCAGTGGACATTGAGTAAAGGCAGATTGCCCTCCTTAAGGTATGCGGGCCTCTTCCAATCAGCTGAAAACCTGACTAGAACAAAAGGCTTGACCTCCCCTGAGCAAGAAGGAGTTCTACCAGCAAACTGCCTTTGGACTTAAACTGTAACTCTTTACTGATTCTTCAGCCTGCTGATTTTCCCCATCAGATTTTGGACACATCAAGACTGCATAATTGCAGAAACCAATTTCTTAAAATAAATTTCTCTATATATGTGTGTGCATATATACTGGTTCTGTTTCTCTGGAGAACCTTGACTAACACATTAAATTAATGTGAATTTGGAAAACAAAATGGAATCTATTTCCAGATAGACTGTTATTCATTGTAAAAAAAAAAAAAAGGCAATAAGAACACACACATTTCTAATACTCTATACAAATAGATTTTGAGATAAAGTTAAAAACCAGGCACTGTGATCAACTGTGAAACATGTCAAAACAAAGTAAATCTTAAAGGAAAAGGTACCATCATAAGAAGTAAGGAATTAAGACATTAAAAAAAAAAAAATCCTAGATTCTTACTGAGGGACTATCTAAGGCAAGCCAGATAGACATGGAGCTTTAAGCTGACATGCTGGCAAAGGCCTCAACTCAGGGCTGGCTGATGTGTTCATGCTCTCAAAACAGAGCCACAGAAAGAAGGATGCGGAGTCATGTGCTCTGCATGATAAAAGCACAACCAGAGAAAAACTGGAGAAACCAACACCCCCAAAACACAGAGTCAGTGTAAGGATTGGAAGGGAAAGGCCTGAGACAGTTCCCAGGACCCTTGGTGATCTTTTCACTGAGCACAAGAGAAGGTACCAGAAGCAAGTCATCCCACCCTGTACCTTGAGATGGGATGACTTCACTTTCCCTTTATCCATGCTACTTTGACACCTCTACATTTCTTAAAGCTTCTGTTAGCAATTTTTTTTTTAGAAATTTTTCAGATATTTTTTCTAAGTATCTGAACACTGCAACTTTGCTTAACTAGACTTACAGTCTAGTTAACTATATTAATTTGATTTCAATACTATGTGGTCTCCTAAAAAAATGTGATGTTTACAATAAGAACACAAGGGCATATATTCTTAAAAAGTCAAAGGAAAAAAGTAAACGAAGTGGAAAGTGAGATTATATTCTATTTTAAGAAAAAAGCAATAGAAAAACAGCTAAGTTTCAAATACAATTCAACAAGCATTAACTAGAGACTTCTTTACAAATATGCTTCATCAGCATAGCATGGATGTTAAGAGGGGTACCACTTCTAGTTGTGGCCTAAGATCCAGTTACTTAACTGCTCTGTGTCTCTCTTCTTCTATTTTCAGAATGGAGATAACAGGGGGAAAAAATTAAACTTTCCCTCCAACTTACCACAACTTCAAATTATTAGTTTTTTCTCCATTCCTAACCCAGTGAAAATTCCTGAAAGAAAAATTTAGGAGAGAAAGGAGAAGCAACATTTATTGCATACCAACTATTAGTTGGCACACTATAAATGATCTCATTTAATCACCATAAACCTGTGAGAAAATATTTTTATCAATATACACATGAAATAGAGCCTTAGAGGCTCCAAGGCTTAGATCAGAAGCTGCAAATGACCTAAAATCTATTCTCTTATGAAGCATAGCATGGAGTAATGCTCCACAGAGCAAGGTACCTTGGTCAACCAGCCTTAGAATCGCTCAAAATGCCTGTTAAAGAACAGTGTGCCCTAAAAGAGAGTGACAGAAGGGATATTTCATCAAGGAGTGTCAGGGAATGTCTGGGACCAGAGAAGGCGGGTTTCTTCCCACAGAAAGAAGAGCAGCAAGTAGGGAGACTGTAAGGTAGAAAAGAGCTTCTCAGAGTGAAGGAAATAAAACAGCATCCATGTAGTCGGACAAGAGGAAGGGTGTTGTGAAATGAACCAGGAGAATAGGCATAGGCTTAGTGATACAGGGCCTTGTAAATCATGCTGAAGGTTTAGACTGAATTCCAAGGGCAACTTGGGGCCACTGGGAGGACTCCGAGCCAGAGCTGATACAATCACTGTGGCTGTGATCTGGAGAATGGATTAGAAGTGGGCTGGGAGAGACTGAGAGATCAGTTGGTTAGGGGGTTTTGGTTATGGATGCTGAAAATGGAAGTAGACACACAAGTAGAAGAATCTGAGATAAATTTTTGGTGGAAAATTGAAAGAATCTGGAGATGAACTGGATGCGGAAAATAAAGAAGAGAGAAATAAAGTGTAGTCGCTCAGACATGTCCAACTTTTTGCGAACCCATGGACTGTAGCCCATCAGGCTCCTCTGTCCATGGGGATTCTCTGGGCAAGAATACTGGAGTGGGTTGCCATTTCCTTCTCCAGGGGATCTTCCTGACCCAGGGATTGAACCTGGGTCTCCCTCACTGCAGGCAGATTCTTTATCATTACTCCCAAGCTCAACTTTGAGCATCAGGCTGAATAGTTGGGCCATTTACCAATAAAAGACACAAAATCACTGTCTGGGGAAAGGACCAGGATCTGTATATTTCTAGAAATCTCCCAGATGATTCCAATGGCTAGTCCCAGTTGAGAAAATCAAACAAGAGGGGGTGCTACAGAGGATAGTAGTAAAGTTTAATGACTAATGATTGTATATTTCTTTGGAGGTAGCTTGCCTTGTTCAAAATTTGTCACTGAGGAAGTTGGCTTCCTCATTTGTAAAATGGAAATAACAACAGAACATATGTTACGGAGCTGTTGTAAACCATTAATCTTATAAAATATTTGGAATGGTTTCAAGCTACCCTTCTTATATCAGTCAGTTGAATCAGCCAGATGCTTTCACATCTCCAAGCTCTTGCTTCTCCTTTTGCTTCTTCCATGTGGTGATATCCTATACTCTCTTCAGAGAGAGTCTTCCTTGACTACTCCTCCTACTACCACCATCCCCAGCCAATCAGCAAGGCCATTTCTCCTGGTGCATGATCATAGAATTTAACACATTCCGCTCCATTCAGTCACTCAGTCGTGTCCAACTGTTTGCAATCCCATGGACTGCAGCACGCCAGGCCTTCTTGTCCATCATCAGCTCCCAGAGGTTACCCAAACTCATGTCCATTGACTCGGTGATGCCATCCAACCATCTCATCCTCTGTTGTCCCCTTCTCCTCCCACCTTCAATCTTTCCCAGCATCAGGGTCTTTACAATTATTTCTTTATTTGTTTGTCTCCTGAACAAGACTTTAAACTTCTAGAAGTAACCGGCCTTATCTTACACAAACTTATGTCCACAGAACTTACTCTGATGTCATAGACTGAAATCCAGAATGAATTTGTTGGATTTAATTGAATTTAGCTAAGTTAAAAAAAAAACATGTTACCCTCAGGGAACAGATCTTATAAACTCTGGTTTAATTATGTTGTTCTATGATGCAAACACAGCAAGTTAACACTCAAGGGATATAAAAAATTTACCCTAAGTGGCTATTTAGGCACAAACTCAAGCCTAAACCAGTCATGCCAAACATAACACCTTTCTTATCTGCCTCTCACCTCTACTTTGTTCTTCCTGGGCAATGTGGGGCCCATGCCTTTCTGAGGAACAGAAGAAGGGGGAAGGCAGTTGGGGAGGAAGACACATACTCCTACAACTTTACAAAACCTTCCTTCACTCCTTAATGGGGGAAAGGAAGGTAGAGAGAGCTGCTGCATGTGCTGGAAGAAGCATGTCAGATTGGTTTGAGTCCTCTGTACCCCTGTGACTTGGTATAGTCGGTCTAAACACCAGTAGGCAAATACCAGTGACATTACAGGCAGAGCAAACTGGCCCAGGACAAATTTTGTAAGAGACCCATGGTTTTCATCGTGACCTTGTATGGAAGCAAAACTTGATCTCCTTCATGCTAAAGCTTCCGGAGCCTTCAACCTCCAAAAAGCACGCATGATGGACTAGTTGTACACTTTAAACCAAAGTAACTTCAGAATCTGACCCCACTCATGTTAATGTTTCTGGAGACCTCAGTCTCCAGAAAGTATGCAGGCAATAGTGGTCAGGCATCTGAGACTGAAATAACCTGATAAAAGGTTTGGATCCCTGAGAGAAAAGAAGAAAAGAATTTGTCATTCTATTCTTTAATCTCAAGGCAAATGGGCATAGCAGGAGGCAGTTTTAAATGTATAAACTGACAGTTTTTGGAGCCAAACAAATCTGAGTCCAATCCTGACTCATTCACTTTGGTTCCTATGCTCATTAAAGTTAATACTAAATAATAATGATAACAACAGCTAACACCAACCAGTCCATCCTAAAGGAGATCAGTTCTGGGTGTTCACTGGAAGGACTGATGTTGAAGCTGAAACTCCAGTACTTTGGCCACCTGATGCAAAGAACTGACTCATTTGAAATGACCATCCCTGATGCTGGGAAAGATCGAGGGTAGGAGAAGGGGACGACAGAGGATGAGATGGTTGGACTCATTGACCATCACCGACTCAATGGACATGAGTCTGGGTAGGCTCTGGGAGTTGGTGATGGACAGGGAGGCCTGGCATGCTGCAGTTCATGGGGTCACAAAGAGTTGGACATGACTGAGTGACTGAACTGAACACTTACATATGTTTATTACATGCCAGACTGTTAAGTGCCTTACATATGTTAACTCATCTTAGTCCTGAGAAAAATAAAATCCACCAAGGAAGACACTTCTCTCATGCTTTACAGTGAAAGAAACAGTCCTTCACTGTTAGAATGATTGAGTAAATGGTTCAGTTCAGTTCAGTTCAGTTCAGTCGCTCAGTCGTGTCTGACAGTAAACAGCAGAGCCAGGATTCAAACCAAGGCAGTGTAGGTCCTGAACCCATGCAGTCTGGCTTCAAACACCAGGCTTACATCCACTGCACTTCCCTGCCTCCATGTGCCTCAGTACATCATCTGACTGTGGGAATCTATGTTTCATTGTCAAGTGGGTATAATGAGGCCAACCTTAGTGATGTGTTGAAGGATATGGTGTAGGGAGAATCCTGAATACCAAAGGAGCACCTAGACTAGGTCAAGTGCTTTTAATTTTCAACCTGTATGCTCATAATGTATTATGTGAATTCTAGGAGAATGCTAATAAAAGATATCTAGAGTATCCAAGAACAGCAAATGTATGGGTGTGTGGGTTAGACAAATTGGATGCTCCAGAATGTACTTTTCTAAAATTTTAATTGATCCAGAAGGCAGTTTTAGTCTATAAAGTCAATTATCTCAATACTTCTTTGTTTATTTAAATACTTCATTGTTTATTTAAACAATGGCTTCTGTTGTCAACAGAAGCCCACCAAAGAGCAATAACCAGCTGGAGGTATGAGTCAAAAGGTGGGAGAGCCTGAGGGAAAACAATTACTTAGATCTGGAGCAGCCAGTTTCAGAAAAGTTCCTGATGCATGATCAGAACATTTCCAGAAGAGAAGAGGAAGACCAGTGTAATGAGAGGAACCTGCATGATCAAAGGCACTGAGGTGTGAATGAGAACTCCCTTTTCTCGGGGTTAGAGCAGAGTGAACGGTGAACAACAGCAAGGATGATGGAGGCCTGGGAAGCTGGACAGGGTGAAGGATGTCACACAGTGGACTGTGGATTTCATTCTATGTGTGACAGGGAGGCACCAAGAGTTTTAGAAAGGACATCAGACTTGTGCTTTAGCAAGACAATTTGTGCAGTGTTGTGTGTGGATTAAAGTGGAAAGTATAGCCATCAGGGAGACCAATTTTGAGGTAGAAAGTATAACAGAAATTTTTTTCACACCAATATATGAAAATATACACCAAAATACACCACTGTATTAAAATCTTGAGAGAGAAGGACCAAATATTATTTGCACTAAGAGTGAAAATAAATCATTGCTGCTTCTAATGAGATTAAATTAAAAAACTGTAGTTCTTAGCAAAACTGCCACGTAAAATTTTAGACACACAAAGAAAATAATTGTAGAAATATGCACATATTTCCACCAGAGAATGGAATCTGGACGAAGTGGGCGAAGTAAGCAAAGAAGTAAACAGCATTCAGAGCTTAAGAAATGCCTTGCTTTTCACCAAGAAGGGCCAACATTGTTTTCTTTGAATTGGCTCTTGTACTTCCTTGCAAAGAAATTGATAGTGTTGTGGGAAATTCAACTATTGAAATAACAACGAAAACTGCAACCCAATATGAGGAAACTGGTATTATGTCAAAGCAACAAGTCACTGAACTTTTGACCCGCACACCCAAAAAAGTGGAGAGAATGTTTCAAAAGAATCAAGTCTGAATAATAAAAAACAGCACACCACTTCCCCTCATCCACATCTGACCGTGGGGGGACAGACAGGAACTTGGCTAACTTAGGTCGAAGCCAAAATACTGTTTCTTCAAGGTTCCTCCCAAGACCCTCTTTCTAAGTGACATGTCCCCTCACTGAATATTCTTCCCCATACTGATCATTCTCACTACTTGTATGGGTAATTAGTCTAAATATTTGTTCTTCTCAAACAGGGCCTTTTAACTACTCTTTAGATATTTTATGTATACATAGTTTGTTTCTCCAATTTAACAGTAAGAATTTAAAGTGGGAATATTTGGGTATATTTTTATAATACTTTCACCGGGGCATACAAAAAGAGAAGATAATAAAGCAACAGTAACAATAGCAGCTAAGCTAGTTTGAATGCTAGCCATGTTTTCGGCATTGTTTCAAAAGCTATACATGTATTAATCACTACAACAACTACATGAGGTTGATGCCATTACTGCCCTCAGTTTACACTTGAGGAAACTAAAGTATAGGAGAGGTAATCATTTTTATCAGTTACACAGCTTGTACGCATATGATCTCAGGAAGTCTGATACCAGAATTGTGCTTCAAAATACCATTTAATGTATTATTTTCTTTGAATTTGAATTCAAAAAGAAATTTGAAAATCAGAGGTACTAGGTAGGAACTGGAGACATGATCTGGGATCAAGTAAGGTTTGGTTTTTTAAGACTTTGAGAAACAATTTTTTCGTAGCCTCCAAAAGATTTTGTGGGCCATCATACACAGGGTCATCTTTAACTTGGACACCAAGGGAAACACGGTGTCTTGGACTTCTGCCTCCACTGTATTGCCTCTATTTTAATCTGCTGTCATTTACTATCACCTGAAAATAATGTGAATAAAGCAAATACAGTGGTAGTAAGTAGAAGATGCATACCAAACAGAAAACATGTTCACTTCTCACTGAACCAGTAAACTCTTCTCTCACTTTCTATTTAGTTAATGGCTGTGACTGGCATGTGAGAAGAGTGAGGAGAAATGACTTCAGTGGCCCCACAGGAGTTCGGAGCAGAGAACAGGGCATCATCAGGTCTGGCACTGTTCTTGAGCACCAAGTCCCTCGTCTACCACCACAGTAAGTACCTGCCTTCCTTTAAGCCAGAACAGCACACCCCACTGGAAAGCAGGGCTGAGCTGTGAAAGCAACAGGTACTATCTCCAAGCTGTCCTGGTCTTTGAGGCTTTGCATTCTTGAGCGGTCTACACATTGTGTTTCAAATTCCATTTTTCTAGTGTACAGCTTAGCCTTAACTTTCCTCTCTCTCAGGTTTCAGTATACCCTCTTCTCTAGTTCTATCCCTATACTCACTTGAGTACCTGGCCAGCTCGCCATATTCTCGTGAAGGGAGGGTTTGGCCACAGGTAATATCTTATCAGAGTACAGACTCTGGACCAACTTGCACCTTAACTCACTCCTACCCTTATCATACCCATCATGTATCATGCACAAGGCCTATTCTGGGCACAACTGGCAGCAGGGACATTGTAATAGGACACCTGAGGCCCTATTAGGTAAGCCTCTGGTAATGACATGACAAGCAAGCCATCAAACCACTGTGCTGCCCTGAGACCATCACATAAGAGAGCCTGGCCAGCCTCCATGAGGAGAGAGACCACTGCAGTCAACACACAGAACCAACCTCGAGAAATGTGAGTGAGGTCCTCTTGTCTCTGCTGTGCTGACAGATGACTGCAGCAGTATCAGGAGTGACCCCAGGCAGGGCAACAAAAGAATCACCCAGCTGAGCCCTGGCTCCTCAGATCTCAGACCTTCCCTGCCCAAACTGCTAAGATGTAGTAATTTATGAGCAGATAATATTAAGTAGATTTTGGCAAGGTTTGTTATGAATAAATAGATAACTACCAAAAACTCCAAGTGAAAACTGAGAAAAGAATCTTAGTATCTCTTAAAGTTATACCATGATACAACATACTATCTTCTTCAACAGTCACCATTAAACCATTAAACCAAGGTATAGTGTCTATCTGCCCTTCACTACTGCCACAACTACAACAGCATCACGCATGCACACATTCTTCAGTCTCTTGCTTGCTCTATCAGATGTTCTTCTGGACTTTCCATTGCTGTATTTCTAGCTCAGTCCTTTTAACTAATCCCATTCCCATATTTCCAGTTTCTTCAGTCTATGAAGAGTAGCCATCACTTACTATGTACCAGAAACTGTCAGCTTCTCACCATCAACTTATCAAGCAGACACCATTGTTCTGTTCACTTTATATAAGAGAAAGCTTAACTACAGTAGATTAAGTCTACTCAAAGTCACAAAGCTAGTAATGGTTGATGGAGCTAGGATTTGAATCCAGGTAGAAAGGCTCAAATTCAAACCCTTAAAATTTACACTAGTCTGTACAAACTCTCCAGGTGACCCCTCAACCCCCCAGGCACTCCAGACTTTACATTTCAAAACCAAACTCATCCTTTTCTCTTACAAACCTCACATTCCCTTCTTTGATAAATACCATTTACATACATGCCCAAAGAATAAACTTCCCATGCGTCTGATGAGGAACTTCACCCCCTGGAATCCATGCACTCTCATTCATCTCACTATCATTGCCGTACATCAGGATATCATTATTTTCATCTTAAATAACTGCAAATAGGCTTGCTGCTAGTCTCCTTACCTGTGACTGGATGGGTGAGTCACTTTTCCTCTTCACTATCTTTTTGTTTTCCCTCAGTCCACACCTACATCATTAATATGTTATATGTTAAAAGTCCAGTATATTAAGGATATACTTTGCCAGCAGAATATACCATGGTAAGTACAAGATAGTTGGCCATACTGGTATGAGTATGACTATGTATGATTATTGGAGCTTGTGGGTGTGTGTTTGTGTGTGTGTATGTGTAAGAGGTAAGTGTTGCTTGTGAATAGGGCAACCAATTCCTTTCAGTTTGCCCTACCAAATAAATTTCCCCTATTTTAGCACGAAGAGTCTTGCATCCCAGAAAACTGCTGTCTTCCAGGCAAAACCTGACAACTGGTCAGCCTTCCAGAGGGAGTGACTGAGTGCAGGATTTAACTAAGTGACTCAATATGGAAGGCTGTGCTGATGTTCTGCCTCCACTGAAGCCAGCTGACATTATGGCTTCTCTCTCTCCCTTTCACAAAACTAACCAGAAAGAGGAGTGATAGTAAATGCCACCAGTTTCTTATATCCTCATTTCAATCAACCTACCAGCATCCTCTGAAGCAGATGACTGTGGTGTGCTTCTTAAAATGTGGTCTTCACTTGGTTTCCAGCCCTCACTCTCTCCTGATTTTTCTCTAGTCTTAATCTCTCAACCTTATTTGATGACTCCTCTTTCATTGTCTATCTTCATGTTGGAAAGCCCCAACTTTCTGTTTGGCCCTAGTGATTTTTCTTTTTCAGTATCTACTGGATACATAACCTTACCTAATACACTCTCAAGTTCAGAATCAATTACAGAATAGATATACAGTCAAGAAGAGGAGATTAAAACATCACTTTGTTACTGATTTTTAATATACTTATACTGGAGAATATGGCTGAGTCACAGATAACTGGGCTTGCTAATATTTTAGTGACTAACCCATTCAGAGATAGTTACATTTAGACAACCACAGGTTTCTCCCAAAGCAAACAGACTCTTGAAAAACTCACAATATGAAAGATTAGAAAATGTATATTCTCTGAAGGTAGACATCCCCAAAAGATACACAAAATTAATTAACTGTTAATAGTGGATTCTGTCTTCCAAAATGACCAATTAATGTCAACCCTCCTCCCCTGGGGAACAGTGACTAAGAAGACAGTAAGAAGTCAGGACTGGGACACTGATGGCAGTTGGGCTTCCCTGTAGCTCAGTCGGTAAAGAATCTTCCTGCAATGCAGAAGACCCGGGTTCAATCCCTGGGTCAGGAAGATCCCCTGGAGAAGTAAATGGCAACTCACTCCAGTATCCTTGCTTGGAGAATCCCATGGACAGAGGAGCCCAGGGGCTAGTCCA
This sequence comes from Ovis canadensis, assembly GCF_042477335.2. NCBI lineage: Eukaryota > Metazoa > Chordata > Mammalia > Artiodactyla > Bovidae > Ovis > Ovis canadensis. Next base: position 157,599,838 of record NC_091247.1, on the reverse strand, counting down.
CGGGCTTGCAAGTGCTGGACACAATATACCAATTTACTTTAATGACTTTCCACTATATCTCCAGCTTCAACCTCTTCCCTGAGATTCAGATTTACATGTCCACCCACCTACCCAGCCTCTCTGCCTGAAAGTCTAATAAGCATTTCAAACTCAACATGTCTAATAGAGAACTTGAGTTTTTCAGTATCCTCTTCACTTCTGGGTTAGTTTGCTAGGATTGCTTGGGTATTGCTATGCCATAATAAAATGCCATAGGCTGGGAGGCTTGAACAACAGAAATTTAGTTTCTCACAGTTCTGGAAGCTAGAAATCTAAGATCAAGGTGCCAGCAGGGTTGGTTTCTCCTGCAGTCCCTCTCCATGGCTTGCAGACAGCCTCCTTCTCATTTACTTCACATGCCTTTTTTCTGTGCACATGCATCCCTGATGTCTTTCTCTTCTTATAAGAACACAAGCCATATTAGATTAGAGCCTGTCTTATGAACTTATTTAACCTTAATTTCCTCTTTAAAGGCCCTATCTCCAACTACAGTCACATTGGGAATTAGGGTTTCCAAACAGAAACTGGGAGAAAGACAGAATCCAGTCCATTAACAACATTTTTCCACAATCTGGCCCCCATTTCAGGAAATGGCACTACCACTGGCCAGTTGCCAAAACTTTAGGAATTGCGTAGGGCATATCCAGCACATTAGCAAGTTATTAACACCATTTCCATATCCCACCACCTCCATTACAGACTCTAGGTTCAACCATTATCTTATACCTGCTCTATTGAGAGAGGCTCCTAACTGGATTTCCTGCTTCCGTCTTGCCTTTCCTGCTTCCTTTCTTGCCCTGCCATAGTCTATCTTCCATATATCCATCAGAGGTATCTTTAAATTAAGTCAGATGTTATTGCTTCTCTGATTTGAACACTCCAATGGCTTCTCATTACTCTAGAATAAAACCCAGTATAGTCTCCGACTCACCATGATCTATCCCTTACCTAGCTGTCCTTACTGCACATCATGCTTCCCCACCATCCCCTCAACTTCAGTCATTTTGGCCTCCTTGATTTTCTTAAAGCAGGAAAAGCTCATTTCTGTGTCACAACCATTGCAATGTGGTGGTCCTTGTCCTTTCTGTCTGGAACTCTGTAGGACTGTGTTCCCCTTTTAATTTTATTTATATCTCTACAATTGTAACTTCCCTAATAGAATCTTCCTTGACTTCCTTATTTACAATATACCTCCCCCCCTCCACCATGACTCTCTACTCCCTTACCCTCCTCTATTTTCCCTCAAAGCATTTATGACTACCTGAAACTACAGTGGATTTGTATTTGATTAGTTGTTTACTGTTAGTCTTTTCTATCAGACTGGAAGCTTTGAAAAGCTTCTTGTTCTCTACGGTACTGAGAACAGTTCTTTAGCACAAAACAGAAAATTTGATCATGCTATTTCCTTTCTTAAGTGCTCCACCATCTGACTTCCCACCCAGTTAAAATCTTAGCATTTTATGCGGTATATAATAAAGTTTTCCTACTCTTCAGTTTCACCTCCAGCTACTCACCATGCAGCCCCTAATAACCTTTTCAAGACCAGAGTCATGCTCACTCATCTTGGAATGTTTGACCTCTAGCATAGTACCTGGCACAAAATGGCTACAAAGCAACTGACATTAAGTGGCAGGAATTATTATATAAAGCAGAGAGCATAAAGTGTCTGCATTTTACATTTAACTAGTTTGCTACTATGTTGATAAAATGGTGATAATAAAATTATCCCTACCGATCCCACAGGTTTATTGCTTTTTCATAAAAATCAAATTCATTAATATTTATAAAGCACCTGCTATGTACCTGGCACCACCCCAGGTGGTGGGAATACACTAGTGAGTGGATTAGATGAAGATTTCAGCCTCCATGGAATTTACACTCTAGTAAAGGGAAGGTATTTAAACACACACACACACACACACACACACACACACACACACACCCAAGTGCAACAGAGAGAACTAAATCAAGAAAGAAGGGTGAAGAGTATCTGGTGCAAAGCATATCACATTTCACATCTGGTGGTCAGGGAAGTCCTTACAAGGCTGATGACATTTGAACAGAGACTTGAAAGTGTTGAGGGAACAAGCCAGGTAGGAGGTTCTGGGGAAAGAACATTCCCTTCAGAGGACACAACAAAGGCAAAGGCCCTGAAACAAGAGCACGGTCTACAGAGCTCAAGGCTACATTAAAGACCACAAAATAAGTGTCGGTAAATATAAATGGATCAAATCAGACATATGCTCCCAGACCACAATTGAATTGAAGGTGGGAAGAGAAGGGAACCACAGAGGATGAGATGGTTGGATGGCATCACCAACTCAGTGGACATGAGTTTGAGTAAACTCCAGGAGTTGGTGATGGACAGGGAGGCCTGGCGTGGTGCAGTCCATGGGATTGCAAAGAGTGGGACACAACTGAGTGACTGAACTGAACTGACAATAAATAACAAAGCATCTCTGGATAATTCCTCAATATTTGGAAACTAAATAACACTTCTAAACACCCCATAGTTTGAAGAAGAAGTTAAAGGGAAAATTAGAAAGTACTTTAAACTGAATGAAATTGAAGACACAAAATATCCAAATTTTGTGAAATTTCTAGAACTAAAACACCTATATTAGAAAAGAACAAAAGTTTGAAATTAATGACTTCAGCATCTATCTTAAGAAGCCAAAAAAATAAAATCATATAAAACCCAAAGTAAGGAGAATAAGATATACTGATAAAGATCAGAGTAGAAAATAATGAAACAGAAAATACAAAAAAAAAAGAAGAGAAAGAAACAGTAAAAAAAAAAAAAACTTACTCTTCAGGAAATCAATAAAACTGATAAACCTCTCATAAGTAAGATCAGAAAAAGAAGACACAAACTACGAATATCAGGAAAGAGAGAAGTTACATGATAAATTCTACTGGTATTAAAAAAAAATTAAGAAATATTATGAACAACTTTATGCCAAGAAATGCAACTAACCTTTCCAAAACGTACAAATTTCTGGAATAGTGTCAGCTATCATAGCTTATTCAAAAAAGAACAGATAGTGAATAGCCCTATATCTATTGTTCAAGATGGTGGAGTAGAAGGACATGTCTTCATCTCCTCCTGTGAGAGCACCAAAATCAAATCTATTTTTAAATGCCAGGTATTAAAGGTGAATGAAAACCCTTTCCACAAAAACATCTAGGGCCAGATGATTTCATTAGTGAATTCCACCAAACATTCAAGCAAAATATAATACCTATTCTAAACAAACTCTTCTTAAAAATTTAATGGAGGGAAATTAAAAGATGCTTGCTCCTTGGAAGAAAAGTTATGACTAACCTAGACAGCAAAGTAAAAAGCAGAGACATCACTTTGCCAACAAAGGTCCATATAGTCAAAACTATGGTTTTTCCAACAGTCATGTATAGATATGAGAGGTGGACCATAAAGAAGGCTAAGGGCTGAAGAATTAATGCTTTCAAACTGTGGTACTGGAGAAGACTCTTGAGAGTTCCCTGGACAGCAAGAAGATCAAACCAGTTAATCCTAAAGGAAATCAAACTTGAGTATTCATTGGCAGGACTGATGCTGAAGCTGAAGCTCCAATACTTTGGCCATCTGATGCGAAGAGCCAACTCACTGGAAAAGACCCTGATGCTGGGAAAGATTGAGGGCAGGAGGAAAGGGGAGCAACAGAGGATGAGATGGTTGGATGGCACCACTGACTCAATGAACATGAGTTTGAGCAAGCTCTGGGAGATTGTGAGGGACAGGGAAGCCTGGCGTGCTACATACAGTTCATGAGGTCACAGAGAGTAGGACACGACTTAGTGACTGAACAACAGTAGTTTCCAACTCATTCTCTGAGACCGGCATTATCTGATACCAAAACCAGGCAAAGATAGTAATGAAAACTAAAGCTCTTGTGAGAATAGATGTAAGAATTTAAGAATTTAAAAACTTTAGCAAGTTGACTATGACAATATATTAAAAAGGTAATAGCTCAGGGTCAAGAAGGGGTTTATCCCAGATGTACAGTGTTATTAATAGAAAAAGAGCAAGGAGACCCAGGAGCCTAGACTAAATGAGTTGTGAAAATGAGCTAAGATCTGAGAAGAGGAACCAGATCATGAGAGCCACAGCATAGGTTCTAGATCACTTGACTTAATTGGTTTTAGTGGCCCTAAGCTCAATGCATAATACTAATGGTGAGAATTTGAGACCCTTTTATAGGCAAAAAATGAAGATTTGGGGGGAGAGTGAATATCAGAGAGAACTGTCAACCTCAATGTAGAGCCTTAGACTTTAAATCTGAGAAGCTATTACAGTTTTGAGCAGAGGAGTGACATAATCACATGGCTTGACTCTGTTTTAATAATCTATTTTGTTGAGAACATATTTTAGTAGAGTAAGGTTAGACACAAGTAAACCAAATAAAAACATGTAAATGAAAGTATTTTATAAATTATAAGTCAAATATTGTGATAACTTAGTCATTTCTTAGCACATCATTTCTGACATATATTCTGCCCTACATGTATTTCTTACAAAGAATAGACTTTTAATAAAATACACTTTGATAGGGAGGGCTCTCAGAGAAGTGTGGGAACCTTGCTTGGTTGTGGGGTGATCACTGAAGTTCAATGGAGTTCACCAAACCCTTTTACTACACATCCCTCAGTTTTATTGTCATAAACAAAATGTAATGTTTAATGGTAGGACCTTAGAATAATATTACATTCCCAATGTCATGGTCCTGACCTGATTGTGATGCCAGAAATACATAATATTTAACATTTTCCCAAAGCACTGGTCTCCCCTAGATCTGCCATCTGCAGTCCTTGTCTTCCTGACTGATGGTATCTTACAGGATTTAACTCCTACTTGTGTCAGAGTAAGCCTGAAGAAGCTTCATCTACTACTAGGCACAACAGAGTGTGAAGTTTCCAAGGTGTAAAGACATTAGAAATGGTATTTATTTGCAATGACTGGAGACAACTTAAAACTCCCAGAAGGTGAAAAACTAGAAAAACCAAGGAAGAAGAGCCAAAAATATAACTAGATTAATGAAACCAAGGATCAAGTCCAAGATGTAAAGCACCAGTGGGTGACAAGTTCATGTCCAGGACAGCTGGAATCAGAATTTTTGTTCAATGTTGTGGATATGGAATAAAAAATAGAGTTTTCTTTTACAAAAGATTTGGAATATGCTCAGGGGTAGAATGGCCATTTAAAAACATATATAATACAACACATGCCTAATTTTTTGTTCTAGGTCATAATGATTTAGTTTGTTTCAGCACTTCTAACAGAATGATACAACGTGAGAGTGCTAAGTCCCCTCACAGCTGGACAGGGAAGACTTTTTTGGAAGAAGTAAATACCAGGTAGAGAATTATCAACATCATCCACACGTAAGTCAGTTCTGCTGACATGAAAATGTTTTTCACAGGTAGTCTTTGCAGTTTCTATTTAGCACACAGGCCTTCTACCTGGGAAAGTCCAGCTTGGTGATGACATTTCGGTCCAGCTCACAAAGTTACCTGTGCTTCAGGGTAATGTTTTTTAAAGCTGAACATTATTTGGAAAACAAAAGTGATGAGCCAACTAACCCACACATGTCATATTGAAATCTTAGGAGGAAATTACTGCCTACAAAACACATACACATACGCACACAACCACTTTTTAACATTTTTGAGTTTCACCGAGTTCTATTTAGTTGACTTCGGAATGTTTGAAACATATTGAAAATTTCTGAGAAATTTCGTTTCAATAATTTTCTTATAGAAATGTTCGGGAAATAAAAATGTTTTATTTTATTCGTTTACATATTCACTCAGTAAGCAAATGCTGAAATGTATCCTCAGTACCTAGCACTCAGCTTATAACAATGAAAAATTGAGGTTCATGTACTCAAGGACTTTAGTGAAGAATAGGAGCCTATGCAAGTTGCTATAATTCAAAGAGACAAGGTGATCAGAGAAGTATAAACAAAGTACCTCGGGCTAAAGAGAAGGAAGTGTCTAACTGCCAGGGTCTTTGAAGAGCAACAGAAAGAGTTAGATAAAACTTCAATCTTCATGGATTAGAAAGAATTTATGAAGATGAGAAGCAGAAAGCATGACATTTCAAGCAGAGAGAATAAACCTGAAGGTACAAAAGAGAAGCCTTCTACTTTTGGTACCCTCAATACCTAGCACCTAACCAGCAAAGAGTCGGACACGACTGAGCGACTAAACTGAACTGAACTGAATTGAACCAGTAATTAATCAGATGGTGATTGAAGCCATGAAATTAACAGACACTTACTCCTTGGAAGGAAAGTTATGACCAACCTAGATAGCATATTCAAAAGCAGAGACATTACTTTGCCAACAAAGGTCCGTCTACTCAAGGCTATGGTTTTTCCACTGATCATGTATGGCTGTGAGAGTTGGACTGTGAAGAAAACTGAGCGCCAAAGAATTGATGCTTTTGAACTGTGGTGTTGGAGAAGACTCTTGAGGGTCCCTTGGACTGCAAGGAGATCCAACAAGTCCATCCTAAAGGAAATCAGTCCTGGGTGTTCACTGGAAGGACTGATGCTGAAGGTAAAACTCCAATACTTTGGCCACCTGATGCAGAGAGCTGACTCATTGGAAAAGACCCTGATGCTGAGAGGGACTGGGGGCAGGAGGAGAAGGGGACGACAGAGGATGAGATGGCTGGATGGCATCACCAACTCGATGGACGTGAGTTTGGATAAACTCTGGGAGTTGGTGATGGACAGGGAGGCCTGGCATGCTGCGATTCATGGGGTCACAAAGAGTTGGACACGATTGAGCAACTGAACTAAACTGATCTTATGATTGAGAATGAAAATGTTGTGATCATTTTGTGCTTATTATGAAATTTTGATGATGACTATAATGATGTCAAAACAGGATCGTGCTACAGAACTTGATCAAAGTGTCCATGTGGCTATGCTAACCAGTTATTTACTACCACAATCAACCTGCTTGCATTTTCCATTTTCAAACCCTTCAGTGTACTCTGAGAAAGTACAGTATCAAAACTTCACACACACAGCCAAATTGTTCCAAAATAAATCAGGAAAGTAACAGAGATGATAGAATAAAGAAAATTAGTACAAACTAAGATTGGACTAATTCTATTATGTATACCCTATGATATAGGGTATTTATAGACTATAAGGTTTCTATAGTCTTTAAAATAAAAACAATTTATCACTAGACTAAAAATAAACAGAATGTACAGCCCAGAAGTAGAAGCTATTAGATATAACATCATGATAGTCAATAAAGGAGACACCATTAATCAACAAGAAAGTGAAGGTTTGGCCAATAACTGCTGTCTGAGTGATTAGTTAGCAATTTGCAAAAGATCTATTTAGAACCTTATTTCATTTCACTCAACCAAAACAAACTGTACAAAAATTAAGGAAGTAAATATAAAAAAATCAATATGTATATCTATGGCTAATTCATGTTGATATATGGCAGAAACCAACAAAATTCTGTAAAGCAATTATCCTTCAATTAAAAAATAAATAATTTTTTTAAAAAGCAATAAAGCATAAAAAATCAGAAAGTTGGAAGAAAGAAGCAACATGAATATTTATCAAGTGTCTAGAGGCAAAATGATTTACTTTAAGCTTTACATTTTAAGCTTAAAAATGATAAAAGACATAAGGAAGAGAATGAAAGATGAAAATACAAAACTTCATATATAAACTCTGAAAATCATGAGCTTAGAAATGCCTATAGAACATACTAAAAGCATTAATATCTTTGTAGTATTAGGAGCTTACATAACTTGACCAAAAACTCCACATAAAAAGGGAGGGATAAAATACTTTAAAAATTTTAAATTGTTGCTGTTGTTTAGTAGCTAACTGTCTGACTCTTTGGGACCCCATGGACTGCAGCACACCAAGCTTCCCTGTCTTTCACTATCTCCCAGAGTCTCCTCAAACTCATGTCCATTGAGTCCCTGATGCCATCCAACCATTTCATCTTCTATTGCCCCCTTCAGCTTCAGCATCAGTCCTTCTAATGAATATTCAGGGTTGATTTCCTTTAAAATTGACTGGTTTGATGTTCTTACTGTTCAAAGGACTCTCAAGAGTCTTCTCCAACATCACAGTTTGAAAGCATCAATTCTTCATCCCTCAGCCTTCTTTATGGTCCAACTTTCACGTTGATATATGACTACTGGAAAAATCATAGCTTTGACTATTGGACCTCTGTTGGCAAAGTGATGTCTCTGCTTTTTACTATGCTGCCTAGGTTTGTCATAGCTTTTCTTTCAAGAAGTGCCTTTTGATTTCCACAGTGATTCTGGGGCCCATTTTTTCCCCATCTATTTGTCATGAAATGATGGAACCAGATGCCATGATCTTAGTTGTTTGAATGTTGAGTTACAAACCAGCTTTTTCACTCTCCTTTTATTCTCATTAAGAGGCTCTTTGGATTTCGGTGGCTCAGATGGTAAAGAATTTGCCTGCAATGTGGGAAACCTGGTTCAATTCCTGGGTTGGGAAGATCCCCTGGAGAAGGAAACGGCTAACCACGCCAGTATTCTGGCCTGGAGAATCCCATGGACAGAAGAGTCTGGCTGGTTACAGTCCATGGGCTCACAAAGAGTTGGACACGAAAAAGCAACTTTTACTACTTTCAAGAGGCTCTTTAGATCCTCTTTGCTTTCTGCTGTTAGCATGGTATCATCTGCATTATTTGAGGTTGATATTTCTTCCAGCAATCTTGATTCTAGCTGGTGATTCATCCAGCAGGGAAATTTAAAATTATTGTATTTATAACTAATACGCATATAAAACTTATATTCATTGTTGGTAGTAGAAATAAAACAACACTAAGATATCATTGTTTGGCAGAGAGCAATGGTATTTTTCTAACTAAAAATAATATTCAGTGCAGATGCAAAATGGTACAGTGTAGAATCTTTGTGTTTGGATAATGGGGATGACATTACTTTTAGTTTATTGATTTTTTAACAAGCCTGGTATGCTGCAGTCCATGGGTTCACAAAGAGCTGGACACAACTTAGCAACTGAACTGAATTGAACTGAATGCAATTTCAATCAGATAAAATGCTTTCTTTTTTTAAACTACAGCAGAAAGTTGTAAGTGACAGAGAAAACTTGCACATTAATACAAAAATAAATGTAGAAGATTGCTTGTACATTTTTTAAAGAAGAAAATTAAGCAAGGAGGGTGTAGTACTTGTTATATGGCTATTAAAACTGCCTACAAAATTACTGTCATCAGATAAATGAGATGATGGTAAAGAAAGAGACAAATCAGCAGTGGCTAGTAAAAGATCCAATTACCAATGATTACTTTATATATAACAAAATTAACATTTTCAATATAGTGGGGGAAAATCAGGCTATTTATAAATGGTTCTACAACTGTTGAATCACTAGAAAAAAGTCTGTTTAATCTTTATATCACAATTAAGTACAAAAATTTATATACACATATATACGAAGTATGGAACAAAGCAGGGCAAAGGCTAATGGAGTTTTGCCAAGAGAATGCACTGGTCATAGCAAACACTCTCTTCCAACAACACAAGAGAAGACTCTACACATGGACATCACCAGATGGTCAACACCAAAATCCGACTGATTATATTCTTTGCAGCCAAAGATGGAGAAGCTCTATACAGTCAGCAAAAACAAGACCAGGAGCTGACTGTGGCTCAGACCATGAACTCCTTATTGCCAAATTCAGACTTAAATTGTAGAAAGTGGGGAAAACCACTAGACCATTCAGGTATGACCTAAATCAAATCCCTTATGATTATACAGTGGAAGTGAGAAATAGATTTAAGGGTCTAGATCTGATAGACAGAGTGCCTGATAAACTATGGATGGAGGTTCATGACATTGTACAGGAGACAGGGAAAAAGACCATCCCCAAGAAAAAGAAATGCAAAAAAAGCAAATGGCTGTCTGGGGAGGCCTTACAAATAGCTGTGAAAAGAAGAGATGTCAAAAAGCAAAGGAGAAAAGGAAAGATATAAGCAACTGAATGCAGAGTTCCAAAGACTAGCAAGGAGAGGTAAGAATCAATGCTATCAATGCAAAGAAATAGAGGAAAACAACAGAAGGGGAAAGACTAGAGATCTCTTCAAGGAAATTAGAGATACCAAGGGAACATTTCATGCAAAGATAGGCTCAATAAAGGACAGAAATGGTAGGGACCTAACAGAAGCAGAAGATATTAAGAAGAGGTGGCAAGAATACACAGAAGAACTGTACAAAAAAGATCTTCACGACCCAGATAATCACGATGGTGTGATCACTCACCTAGAGCCAGACATCCTGGAATGTGAAGTCAAGTGGGCCTTAGAAAGCATCACTACGAACAAAGCTAGTGGAGGTGATGGAATTCCAGTTGAGCTATTTCAAATCCTGAAAGATGATGCTGTGAAAGTGCTGCACTCAATATGCCAGCACATTTGGAAAACTCAGCAGTGGCCACAGGACTGGAAAAGGTCACTTTTCATTCCCATCCCAAAGAAAGGCAATGCCAAAGAATGCTCAAACTACCACACAATTGCACTCATCTCACACGCTAGAAAGTAATGCTCAAAATTCTCCAAGCCAGCCTTCAGCAGTACGTGAACTGTGAACTCCCTGACATTCAAGCTGGTTTTAGAAAAGGCAGAGGAACCAGAGATCAAATTGCCAACATCCGCTGGATCATGGAAAAAACAAGAGAGTTCCAGAAAAACATTTATTTCTGCTTTCTTGACTATGCCAAAGGCTTTGACTGTGTGGATCACAATAAACTGTGGAAAATTCTGAAAGAGATGGGAATACCAGATCACCTGATCTGCCTCTTGAGAAACCTATATGCAGGTCAGGAAGCATCAGTTAGAACTGGACATGGAACAACAGACTGGTTCCAAATAGGAAAAGGAGTACATCGAGGCTGTATATTGTCACCCTGCTTATTTAACTTCTATGCAGAGTCCATCATAAGAAACACTGGACTGGAAGAAACACAAGCTGGAATCAAGATTGCTGAGAGAAATATCAATAACCTCAGATATGCAGATGACACCACCCTTATGGCAGAAAGTGAAGAGGAACTAAAAAGCCTCCTGATGAAATTAAAAGAAGAGAGTGAAAAAGCTGGCTTAAAGCTCAACATTCAGAAAACGAAGATCATGGCATCTGGTTCCATCACTTCATGGGAAATACATGGGGAAACAGTGGAAATAATGTCAGACTTTATATTTTGGGGCTCCAAAATCACTGTAGATGGTGATTGTAGCCATGAAATTAAATGACGCTTTCTCTTTGGAAGGAAAGTTATGATTAACCTAGATAGCATATTGAAAAGCAGAGATATTACTTTGCCAACAAAGGTCTGTCTGGTCAAGGCTATGGTTTTTCCAGTGGTCATGTATGGCTATGAGAGTTGGACTGTGAAGAAAGCTGAGCACCGAAGAACTGATGCTTTTGAACTGTGGTGTTGGAGAAGACTCTTGAGAGTCCCTTAGACAACAAGGAGATCCAACCAGGCCATCCTAAATGAGACTAGTCTTGGGTGTTCATTGGAAGGACTGATGCTGAGGCTGAAACTCCAATACTTTGGCCACCTCATGAGAAGAGTTGACTCACTGGAAAAGACTCTGATGCTGGGAGGGATTGGGGGCAGGAGGAGAAGGGGATGACAGAGGATGACATGGCTGGATGGTATCGCCGACTCGATGGACTTGAGTTTGAGTGAACTCCAGGAGTTGGTGATGGACAGGGAGGCCTGGCGGGCTGTGATTCATGGGGTCACAAACAGCTGGACACGACTGAGCGATTGAACTGAACTTGTATATGAAGTATGCACATATATGAGTGTGTATATAAAGTATATATATGCAATTTGTTCTTTCACTTACACTTTGGATTTTTTTCATCAGTATATGTATCTTATTCTTGTTTAATGACCTTTGAATGTAACAATTTTTTTTATGGACATAGGTCTTGGTTTCAAGTTTTTAAGGATACATTCATAGAAACAATTAGTAGGCTAAACTATATGAACATTTAAAATAGTTTTGGCAAAATTATTGGCAGAAAATTCTAGACAAAATTCCTCATGTTGTCTCTTTTTAAGGGATAATTTTCAGTTGGTTCATTGATGTTTTAACTTGCTCACTATTGTACTTATTCAAGATAAGTTTTAATTGAGCAGTTTTCTTTCTTCTGACAGTGAGCAAACTACAGGGGCAGATGGTACGGGGACAGTCAAAGGATACAACCGAAAGTCCTTATCCTTGCTGCTGCTGCTAAGTCGCTTCAGTCGTGTCCGACTCTGTGTGACCGCAGAGACGGCAGCCCACCAGGCTCTGCCGTCTCTGGGATTCTCCAGGCAAGAATACTGGAGTGGGTTGCCATTTCCTTCTCCAATATATGAAAGAGAAAAGTGAAAGTGAAGTCGCTCAGTCGTGTCCGACTCCTAGCGACCCCATGGACTGCAGCCTACCAGGCTCCTCCGTCCATGGATTTTCCAGGCAAGAGTACTGGCGTGGGGTGCCATTGCCTTCTCCACCTTATCCTTAGGACCATTCAAAAAAAAGAAAGAAAAATACAGATATTTAAGTACCAAATTGGGTGATAATGTCTAGTGTATGTGTTTTAAAAGAATCAGAAATGAAATATTTTTTCAAAGGTAAAACTTAACTATTTTCTGTAAATACATCTTAATATTTATGGTGATTAATGCTAATAATAATATCCATAATTGACTGACTGCAGTTAGTTCTTCTATACCATAGGAAACTTCAAAATGCATGAATGATCCTGAGATAAAGCTAATGAGCACTTCTTAACCATGTAAAATGCTAAGTGCTTTGATTAGTCTCTTCTTGTCATGGCTTGACAGGAGGATGTTTTGCCAGTGATTCTCTAAAATGAGAGACAGTTTTAGAGACCAAAGATTAAAAAACAGAAGCTAGCATCCGTAGAGCCCCTAATATCTGTCAAGCACTGCACTAGAATCCTGAAGAATACTGCTTCTGTTTCAAAAAAATTGATACTCTAAGTGGAGCTCGAAGATACCTTTTAACTGGAGATCAAAGGAGTAAGTACTGAAGACAGAATGGAGTCCTCAGGGACATCATCCTAAGGGTTACAAGTTTTCATATAAGGATCAGAAGTTAGAGGTACATGAGAATGGCCTTTGGCTAACAGAAGTCAGCTCACCTAGATATGCCTAGGAGATCACCCTACCATCAACACAACTACCACCTTCCACTCAGTTCAGTTCAGCTCAGTTCAGTTGCTCAGTCATGTCCGACTCTGTGCAGTCCCATGAATCGCAGCATGCCAGGCCTCCCTGTCCATCACAAACTCCCAGAGTCCACCCAAACCCATGCCCATTGAGTTGGTGATGCCAGCCAACCATCTCATCCTCTGTTGTCCCCTTCTCCTCCTGCCTTCAATCTTTCCCAGCATCAGGGTCTCCAAATGCCAATGGCTGACTCATTTGGAATACAAAGGCCAATCTGCTCCAATCATAACTCTGGGTACCATTTATTCTCCTGAGTCCTCCAGTGGTCAGGCCAAGACTAGATTTTACCTGTGACTATATCTGTGGTGAACAATGGGCCCTTTCCTGTTTTGCCTCTCTGTCTTTGTTATAGGTTTTTCCACAAGAGTCATTTGGCTCAAATCTATCCCAGGTTCTGCTTCTAAAGAACCCAACCTGTGACAAAGGGGCTTTGGGGGTCCTGGCTGTATTTCTATGTGTATCATACCTAACATTTTCTAATCATCACAATGACTCTTCAAAGTAGGTGTTGTTACTCCAGTTTTATGCAATGGCATATTAAGATTGGTCCACTGAGCTAGATTCAGCAAAAAGACAAACCCCAGAGAAAATAGGAGTTAACTGCTTAAATAATTTCGAAAGGAAAGGCCAAAAACTGCCTTTAATAAAGAGGTGTTTCACTATCCCAGTCTAGGGCCATATATTCTAACTTTCCACAAATTTGCCCTTCAGAGGAAAGTCATACCTAAGATGACACAAGTGATATTTTATCAATCCTTGTTACAAAGTCACTGTTCTCTATCTTTAATCTTACTCATTTCCGACTCTGGGCCATGTGGAACTTACTAAATATTGGATTGGCCAAAAAGTTTGTTTAGGTTTTTCCACAGTATCTTACAGAAAAACCCAAGAGAGTTTTTCGGCCAACCCAATAAATATTTTTCAAATTAATATATGCCTAAGGACTGCAGCCATGAAATTAAAAGACGCTTACTCCTTGGAAGAAAAATTATGACCAACGTAGATAGAATATTCAAAAGCAGAGACATTACTTTGCCGACTAAGGTCCGTCTAGTCAAGGCTATGGTTTTTCCTGTGGTCATGTATGGATGTGAAAGTTGGACTGTGAAGAAAACTGACCGCAAAGAATTGATGCTTTTGAACTGTGGTGCTGGAGAAGACTCTTGAGAGTCCCTGGGACTGCAAGGAGATCCAACCAGTCCATTCTGAAGGAGATCAGCCCTGGGATTTCTTTGGAAGGAATGATGCTAAAGCTGAAACTCCAGTACTTTGGCCACCTCATGCGAAAAGTTGACTCATTGGAAAAGACTCTGATACTGGGAGGGATTGGGGGCAGAAGGAGAAGGGGACAACAGAGGATGAGATGGCTGGATGGCATCACTGACTTGATGGACATGAGTCTGAGTGAACTCTGGGAGTTAGTGATGGACAGGGAGGCCTGGCATGCTGTGATTCATGGGGTCGCAGAGTCAGATACGACCGAGCGACTAAACTGAACTGAACTGAAGGACTCTAAGATCTAAACAGAGGTGTCTTTTCTCTAGGCTTGTAGTCTCCATCATTTGTACCTTCCCTAGAGCTAGACTCATTTCCCCATTGTGAGCCTTTTGACTTGAATGCAATAACATTTCTCTACCTCACCTTCCAGTTGAGTGGGTCAGGATCAATAATAGATTCATAAATATACAAACCTGGAAGTCTCAAACTATAGTCTGTATCAACTGGAACTTTCTGGACCAATTTTCCAGTCTTGAAGTATGCCTTCATATGACTAACAAGAATGGCAAATATGCACTGACTGGGACACTATGTCACACTTGACCAAGTGAAAGAAAACTTAATTGAGTACAGAGTGGTATTATCAACATTTAGGCTATAGTGTGTTATAGTCCGTTGGTCAGCTGATATTAATGAAAGGACCTACCTATTAATGTTAATAGCTAAATCAGAGCTTTTCACTACAAAGCTACCCAATTAGGTCCTATGCTTTGTACTTCATACACCTTAGTGATCTCCTGAAAGTGAAGTCGCTCAGTCCTGTCAGACTCTTTGCAACCCCATAGACTGTAGCCTACCAGGCTCCTCTGTCCATGGGGTTTTCCAGGCAATAGTACTGGAGTGGATTGCCATTTCCTTCTCCAGGGGATCTTCCCAACCCAGGGCTCGAACACGGGTCTCCTGCATTGAAGACAGACGCTTTACCGTCTGAGCCATCAGGGAAGTCAGCGATCTCTTGAAAGACTGACCCTAAATCAGACTAGGTATCTTGGAACCCAATAGTCTAGAAAAATAAAGAGGAGTATAGTAGCTTGGAGGAAGAGGACATTATTATGAGTGAAGCAGAAGTGTCTTTAAAGATAACCCACCACTACAACCCATCCACCGTCATGCCTGGCTCTCAGAGCATCGTATTTTCCACTGACAAGCTGCAGATTCCAAAATGTAGTAGAACACTGAGAACAAAGATTTTCAAAAATTCCTCAAGGCACTACATTCATAAACTAGAGACTCAGCTAGTTTATGAGCTGCTTCAACTGCTTCAACATCTCTTCAGCTGCTTTAACACCTCAAATTTTCTGAGTCTTCCAGTTCATACCTGTTATGCCCTTAATCCCAGAACATGTGTATTACTCCCCATTCAAATTATTTCCTTACAGATATCACCATGGAGCAGGGACATCAGAGGTAGGAGTAATTACACTGTCACAAAGATACCAATTTTTTCTTCCAGTGCTAAAAGGCAGAGATTAAAATAAGCAACAACATCAGTCTTAGATCTATAGATTTATAACTACAGATTTTTAAAGCTCATAGTAGAAAATAAAGAGAAAGAAATGGCATGGCAGGTAAACACATTTGGGGAGTCTTAAAGAACAGAGCAAGAATAATCACTTATGTCTGTCAGAACAGATGGATCTGGAAATAGTTTGATCTTCAGGGCCAAATGTGATCATAGTAAATTGTTTTTCCCACAAGTCTAAAGCTTATTTATGTTTAAAACAAAATAAACACAAAACGCGTTGGAGGAATCCAAATGACCAATACTGAAAGAATACAGGAAATAATGTTAATTCTATTTAATAAATTCCAATTTGTCTGACAAACCTATATCCAGCATTGCTTGCAACAGAGCTGCTTGCATGGGAGTCACCCTGGAGGCTTCTTAACACAACAAAACATGCAGACAAAAATCTACTTAACCATAAAGAAATCTTTATCTCAAGTCATCTCCCCTGTAGTGATCTAGATTCAGGCTGAAGTTATAACAGTGATTTTACTCAGCAAAAAAGGACTGGAAAGGAGGCTTAGGAAATGATCCAGGAATCCTGACGGAGTGTCTTGCTGCCTCTTTTGAGTCTTTTTAGTTCTCTGTTTACAAATCAGTCAGCAGGTGCACAACTCTGATTCCAGAAAAGAACCCCTGGAATATACACCAGATCAGCCACCTCCTCTCTCCATTCCCACTTCCCAGGCAAGGAAGGTTAAACTTCAGTGGTCTGTTACTACTAAACATGGGTGGAAAAGCAAAGCAGCAAAGCTGGTGGCTGTGGCAGGGAGACACTGCAGTTCTGTCGCTCCTCCAGGTGAGATCCTGAGTTCACTGTGTGTGAATAACAACATTTTTATCTTTCTTGCATGTGTAGAGAAGCCTCGACTACCCAGAGATAAGGAAAGTAACTCAAGGATGTTGGAAAAAGTACAATATGGAGTATGGCTTTGGGACTGGCAACTTCTGGACTCCCCATCTCCACTGCTGGTAATGGCTCTTGACACCACATATGCTTTCCAGGAATGTTTTTGAAGCTGAGCCCAAGAGGTTTCTCAGCTATGCTTCCAAAGTCTTTGCAGACAGCCAAGCACATGCCCACTACATCTACTGCCCTCTACACAGCTTGAGCAGCTTTATGTGCTTTAAATATTAACCTTCTGGTTCAGACTATATTTAAAGGGTGCCACTTAACACACCTCATTCGGTTTCTGAAAACTAGTTAGATTTCTGGAGTCAGAGTTCTATTCTGCATGACACTGACCACCCTCAGCTACATTCTTTGGGTAACTCCATCTATGCCAGAGCACTATTTGCAAGGCAGAATTTCTCCTCTTATAAAATAGAGAAGATGTGCTTTCATCCTTGCAGGATAAGTGTGACAGTGAATAAGATGAAAGCTAAAATTACTCAGAGATAAATATTGCATATTAAGTGTTATAACCACATATCAATAAACTCCATTTTTTATTATGGTTTCAAGAGTATTAGGCTATCTGCTGGCTTCACTCATCTTACCCCTTCAGTAAGACTGGCTCTCATATTTTTCATATAGTTCAGTTCAGTTCAGTCGCTCAGTCGTGTCCAAATCTTTGCGACCCTATGGATCGCAGCACGCCAGGCCTCCCTGTTCACAACCAACTCCCGGAGTTTACTCAAACTCATGTTCATCGAGTCGGTGATGCCGACCAGTCATCTCATCCTCTGTTGTCCCCTTCTCCTGCCCCAATCCCTCCCAGCATCAGGATCTTTTCCAATGAGTCAACTCTTTGCATGAGGGGGCCAAAGTACTGGAGTTTCAGCTTCAGCATCATTCCCTCCAAAGAAATCCCAGGGCTGATCTCCTTCAGAATGGACTGGTTGGATCTCCTTGCAGTCCAAGGGACTCTCAAGAGTCTTCTCCAACACCACAGTTCAAAAGCATCAATTCTTCGGTGCTCAGCTTTCTTCACAGTCCAACTCTCACAGCCATACATGACCACAGGAAAAACCATAGCCTTGACTAGATGGACCTTTGTTGGCAGAGTAATGTCTCTGCTTTTGAATATACTATATAGGTTGATCATAACTCTTCTTCCAAAGAGTAAGCATCTTTTAATTTCATGGCTACAATAACCATATGCAGTGATTTTGGAGCCCCCCAAAATGATCTCTGACACTGTTTCCCCTATTTCCTCATCTATTTCCCATGAAGTGATGGGACCAAATGCCATGATCTTCATTTTCTGAATATTGAGCTTTAAGCCAACCTTTTCACTCTCCTCTTTCACTTTCATCAAGAGGCTTTTTAGTTCCTCTTCACTTTCTGCCATAAGGATGTTGTCATCTGCATATCTGAGGTTATTGATATTTCTCCAGGCAATCTTGATTCCAGCTTGTGTTTCTTCCAGTCCAGCATTTCTCATGATGTACTCTGCATATAAGTTAAATAAGCAGGGTGACAATATACAGCCTTGACGTACTCCTTTTCCTATTTGGAACCAGTCTGCCGTTCCATGTCCAGTTCTAACTGTTGCTTCCTGACCTGCATATAGATTTCTCAAGAGGCAGGTCAGGTGGCCTGGTATTCCCATCTCTTTCAGAATTTTCCACAGTTTACTGTGATCCACACAGTCAAAGGCCTTGGCATTGTCAATAAAGCAGAAATAAATGTTTCTCTGGAACTCTCTTGCTTTTCCCATGATCCAGTGGATGTTGGCAATTTGATCTCTGGTTCCTCTGCCTTTTCTAAAACCAGCTTGAACATCTAGAGGTTCACGGTTCACGTATTGCTGAAGCCTGGCTTGGAGAATTTTGAGCATGACTTTACTAGTGTGTGAGATGAGTGCAATAGTGCAATAGTTTGAGCATTCTTTGGCATTGCCTTTCTTTGGGATGGGAATGAAAACTGACCTTTTCCAGTCCTGTGGCCACTGCTGAGTTTTCCAAATGTGCTGGCATATTGAGAGCAGCACTTTCACAGCATCATCTTTCAGGATTTGAAATAGCTCAACTGGAATTCCATCACCTCCACTAGCTTTGCTTGTAGTGATGCTTTCTAAGACCCACTTGACTTCACATTCCAGGATGTCTGGCTCTAGATGAGTGATCACACCATCGTGATTATCTGGGTCATGAAGATCTTTTTTGTACAGTTCTTCTGTGTATTCTTGCCACCTCTTCTTAATATCTTCTGCTTGTTAGGTCCATACCGTTTCCATCCTTTATTGAGCCCATCTTTGCATGAAATGTTCCCTTGGTATCTCTAATTTTCTTGAAGAGATCTCTAGTCTTGCCCATTCTGTTCTTTCCCATTCTGTTCTTTTATCAAGTTAGATAAGGTGAAAAGATAAGATATTACCTAGCTCATGCCTTCATTCATCATTTTTTTAAGAGACCCCTCTGATTACTGTATGGAAAATAGATTTAAATGAGAAAGACTAGCAATGGGGAGATTAGTTAGGCAGCTAGTGTCATCACCCAGTCAAGAGATAAAGACCCATACTTCAAAGTACATTTACTTTTACAAGTTATGAAAGTACACAAGTCTCACATGGATGCCTACTGGGTCAGCTTTGCCACACCAAAGAAGAGGGGGATAGTGCAAGACTAGACCCTTGGTTCAAATTACAGCTTGGCCATTATAGGACCTTGATTCTTGCACCTTGGCAACTTGTTTCTTGTATCTATGTATCCATGTTTTCTCATCTTTAAAAAGAAGTTAGAAGTACCACATAGGGTTGTCAAGAACACAGGAGTAAGAATACGTGAACTGTTCAAAATAGTACCCACCAGGTAACAAGTGCTCATTGTTTTTTGCCTGGCATACAAGTGGGGCAATGTGGTTTGTGGCCCCAAGAGGGCAGCAGAGGAGTAAGAACAGATGTGGAATTATACAAAGCCAGATTCACATTAGTTATCAAAGATGTATTGTCTGATGCAGAAAAAAAGCAAACAGGAAGAAGACCTCTATGAATCATGCAAAATGGAAGCTGAGCTCAGAGTCACTTAGACCTTGCTATTTTGTTCTGGCTAACAGTTCAAGATACAAGTATAGTCAAAATCAATCCCTCGAGTAATCAGAAGGATTTGGAAACTCATCCTGGAACATGCTTTCAAGATGGCTCACTCACATGGCCAGTGAGTCGATGCTGGCTCCTGGCTGGGAGCTCAGCTAAGGACCAGCGCCTTTGGTTTCTCTCCACCTGGACCTCTCTATGTGGTCTGGCCATGGTAGATGAGTACCAGGGTAAGCATCCCAGAGAGGATATGTAAAGTGGCATCACTTTTCCTGATCTAGCCTAAAAAGTCACATGTGTCACTTCTACATAGTCTAATAGTCAAAGCTGTAACAAAAGTCCACCCAGTTTTCAGGGGAAAAGACACAGATGCCACCTCCTGATGGGGAGTGGCAAGTTCTGGATGGAAAAGCATACAGGGAAATATTCTTATATTCGCTTTTTTAAAAATATAATCAACCACAAAGTGGATCCTAGAAGTATATACTGGATTTTTTTTTCTGTCTCTCATTTTCACATGCAAAGCATGAGAACGTCCTTGCAAGTCTGGGGGCAAAATACATTCTGAAGCTAATTTGATCTCACTACCACCTCTCCCCTTGGAGTCCAGGCTAACATGCTTTCTCCCTGGGTTACAGCAAAGCCTCCTGAGAGGCTTCCTCACTTTCAGTTTAGCCCCACATATCTCTCATTTATACTGGAGCCAGTGAAACTTTAAAAAATGTTAACCTGATCATGTCACACTGCTCAGCTTAAAACCGTCCAATGGCTTCCTATCATCCTTAAAATAAAAGCCTAAACACTAATGGCCTACAAGATCCCCGGTATTCAGTTTTCTGTTTCTCTTTTTCATTTCACCTTTGGCTTTCCCTCCAGCACACGCACATTGACCTTCTTCCTCTAATGCTAATGCCTGGAGGTGTTTCTGTCTCAGGGTCTTTTGTTCCCAAATCACTTCATACCTGCCCTATCCCATTACTCACATCTCTGCTCGAATACCACCTCTCTGATCACACAATATAATGAGCACTTCTTTCCCTTAACTCTGCTTTATTTTCTTGTCACTGAGATTGTTATTTATATATAATAAATAACAATTTATTTATTGTTATTGTTATTGTCTGTGAAAATAACTTCACAGACAGGACTTTGGGTTTTGTTCACTGCTTTTACTAGCAGCACCTTGATCCATTCAATAAACAGCTATGCTGAACACTGACTAAAGAATTTTTTTAGAAAGAAATACATTTTTTGTGTCTTTTCTGAATGAATGTGACATAAAGTAAGCTACTCACTCTAATGAAAACATATTTGTGCTCCCTACTAGTCATGGGCAATTCTTTCCTAGGATCCTGTGGTCTTGTGGACTAGTTTGGGAATAGATGGTTGTTTCAGTGTGTACACTTTAGAGGTTTCAACTTGACACTGGCTGTTTATACTGCTGAAGTTTAGTCATGTCTGGGCTTGCTTAGTGAGTTGATGGTGATGCCTCAGAGAGTTCAATTCTAATGAAGTTTTTGGTTTTGAATGGTTGAAGATAAAGGAAGCTGTGGTTGGGGTAAGTGCAAGAGGTAGGAAATGGGGACAGGATGGGAATCTGAGGGTAGTGATGGCTAAGTGAAGATGCTGTCCCTTTTCTGGGCTTCTCAGCACCATCAAACATGGTGGAGACTTCTCCACCTCCTTGGCAGCTATGACACTGGGCTGAACCACAGGCCCCAGCAAACACATATACCAGAAAGGCACTGAACCACTGCAGAGCTACAAGTGCCACCTGGGGTCCACTCTAGAGCGACAGACAGCAGGCAGTTCCAGTCGCCAGAGGGAGGGGTGGCTAAGGTCACACACTAGCCAAGACTGAACACCAGCAGTGAGTCTGTGGCCAGCAGAGGCAAGCGAGCAGTTTCTAGCAGAGCAAGTCTTTAGTGCAATTCTGGGCATCGATCCTGGCTGGGGAGCCTCCCAGTCTGGTTTCTGGCCTCCTGGGATATCCTGTATTCACTAATAAATTCCTTTTCTGCTCACACTATATTTCAATTAGCTGCAACTGAGAACTCTGACAGAGATGAGGAGTGGATGGACTGGCTATTTATTTCCCAGTCTAACCCAGGGACCATGCCCAACACCTCTGAAGAAAGAAGCTGGAAGCCAAAATGACAGAAATTATTTTAATAAGCAAGTCTGTGAGACTCAGAGTCTGAACAGAAGTGCTTTGTTCTCCAGGTGACAGAATTCTACTTTGAGCAGGAAACTGAGCCTCTGCCCACTTTTCCTTGGAATATAGCGGAATCCTTCACCAGAGAGACACCAGAGAAACTGTCTTCAAACAACTTTTAAAAGTTCTAATTGGCTACAGTCCATGGAGTCACAAAAGAGTTTAATAGACTTTAGCAAATTTAAAAAAACAAAAACAAAAACAGACAAACCCCTTATGAACTGGATAAAAGTGGATTTCTCTGGTTGAGGTGGGACTTGGTGCCCCTACCACAGGGGTGGGGGTGCTTACTGATCCCTCTGCGCACTTAGCAATAAATCTCCAGAACTCAGTGACGGTGACAGGCAGGAGGCTTACAAACTCTGTGACACCCAGGTGACCATGGAGAATCTCCTGAGGTAACACCCAGCAGGTGCATGCCAAAAAGGCAGTGGTCACAGGTGAGCAGATTTATTTCTGGGCACATCACCTAAGGTTCCCATAAAGCTGGTGGGGAACCCACTGGGGCCTGTTTCAAAGAATCCAAGCCCTGCTTCAGGGGACAATTAACCAGAGGGATTTGAACATTATATCACTAATGTCTTTTCTAACAAAATTTAGTAAAACCTGGAGAAATTTTGGCTGCACACCAGTTTACTCAACACGGTCTTATTGGTGGTATACACATATTCAAGTTATTTAACTTTCCTTAAACTTTAGTAAATTTATTAATTTCTGTTGTAAATTCAACTCTGGGGAAGAGGAACTCAAGTTGCTCACAAATGATTCTCTGCCTGCATCTCCAAGCATTTTCCATGCTCACTCACCTACCCTACTGATGGACTTCTGAATTCTAAACACATCTCAGAGAGCCCTGGGCATCTCCTTGCACAAGGTTCTCCTGATTCAATCTTTACCCACTGGATTGGACCCCCTTACATCACCTTAGTTGACTTTGTTAATGCAGTCCCTGTGGGTATTAGAGTGGAAAGTATGTGAATGTGGGATAAATTCAGGGTTCAATAGCAGTGGGATTTTCAGAGAGTTGTGTTTAAGCCCTCTGAGCATCCAAATAGATAAAATAACACTAATCTTGTTATAAGGAATTTAAAGTAACAAGTAGGAAGCCTTGAACCTAAATGCTATATGAAAACATTACCCACTTTTGTGAGGGCATTTACTTTCTCAGGACCTCTCTTATGATTAGAGGTTTGGTCTCTCTCCCGGCCTGTGGTCTCCCAGCCTGAGAGCCAGCACTAGGAGATGGTAGATCGTACAGACTTAAAACATTTGCTCACTTCATGTCTCTATCACGCTTTGGTAATCATTCTATTTGCTGTGGTGATCTATAATCAGCAATCTCTAGTGTTACTACTGTCACTGTTTTGGGGTGCCGCAAACCATGCCCATATAAGATGGTGAACTTAGTGAGTGTTGTATGTGTTCTGACTTCTCCACCAACCAGCTATTCCTTGTCTCTCTCCCTTTCCTCAAGCCTCCCTATTCCTTGAGACACAATAATATTGAAATTAGGCCAATTAACAACCCTACAGCATCCTCTAAGTGTTCAAGCGAAAGGAAGAGTTGCACATCTCTCACTTTAAACCAAAAGCTATACATAATTCAGGTTAATGAAGAAGGCATGTCATAAGCCAAGATAGGCTGAAAGCTCAGCCTCTTATGGCAGCTAGCCAAGTTGTGAGTGCAAAGGAAAAGTTCTTGAGGGAAATTAAAAGCGCTACTCCAGTGAACATACGAAAGGCAAGAAAGCAAAACAGCTTTATTGCAGATATGAAAAAAGTTTTAGTGGTCTGGATAGAAGATCAAACCAGCCAGAACATTCCCTTACACAAAAGCCTAATACAGAGGAAGGTTGTACCTCTCTTCAATTCTGTGAAGACTGAATGAGGTAAGGAAGCTGCAGAAAGAAAGTCTGAAGCTAAGAGAAGTCGGTTCATGAGGTTTAAGGAAACAAGATGTCTCCATAACTTACAAAGTTGGCTACACTGAATAGACTTTCAACGTAGACAAAACAGCCTTATATTAGAAGAAAATGCCATCTAGGACTTTCACAGCTAAAGAGGAGGAGTCAACACCTGATTACAAAGCACCAAAGGGACAGACTGATGCTCTTATTAGGGGCTAAGGCAGCTGGTGATTCTAAGTTGAAGCCAATGCTAACTTACTACCCTGAAAATCCTGGGCCCTTAAGGGCTAAATCTACTCTGCCTGGCCCAGCTGGTAAAGAATCCTCCTGCAACACAGGAGACCTGGGTTGGATTCCTGGGTTGAAAATATCTCCTGAGAAGGAAAAGGCTACCCACTCCAGTATTCTGGCCTGGAGAATTCCATGGACTGTATAGTCCATGGGGTTGCAAACAGTTGGACAAGACTGCACAACTTTCACTCTCACATTCTGTGCTCTATTATTAGAACAGTGAAACCTGTATTACAGTACATCTGTTTACAATATGATTTACTAAATATTTTCCACCCACTGTTGAGACCCACTGCTCCAAATAAAACATTTCTTTCAAAATGTTACTGCTGCTGCTGCTGCTGCTAAGTCGCTTCAGTAGTGTCCAACTCTGCGACCCCAGAGATGGCAGCCCACCAGGCTCCCCCGTCCCTGGGATTCTCCAAGCAAGAACACTGGAGTGGGTTGCCATTTCCTTCTCCAATGCATGAAACTGAAAAGTGAAAGTGAAGTCACTCAGTCGTGTCTGACTCTTCATGACCCCCTGGACTGCAGCCTATCAGGCTCCTCCGTCCATGAGATTTTCAAGGCAAGAGTACTGGAGTGGGGTGCCATTGCCTTCTCCGCAAAATGTTACTGCTCACTGACAATGTGCCTGGTCACCCAAGGGCTCCGAAAGAGATGCTCTACCAGATTAATTTTGTTTTCATGTCTGCTAACATAGCATCCATCCTGTAGTCCATGGATCAAGCAGTAATTTCACTTTTCACACTGTAATATTTATGAAATTAATTTTGTTCAGCTATAGCTACAAGAGATGATGATTCCTCTAATGGATCTGGGCAAAGAAAATTGAAAAATTTTTTAAAGGATTCAGCCCTATATGCCATTAAGATTACTCATGATTTATGGGCAGAGGTCAAAATACCAGAATTAACAGAAACTTAGAAGAAGCTGAATCCAATCATCATGGATGACTTTGAAGGATTCAAAATTTCAGTGGAGGAAGTAGCTGTATATATGTTGGAAATATCAAGAGAATTGTAAGTGGAACCTAGAGATGTACCTGTGTTGCTGTAATCTCATGATAAAACTTGAACAGCTGAGGAGCCTCTTCTTATGAATGAGCAAAGAAAGTGGTTTCTTGAGAAAGAATCTGCTCCTGGTAAAAATGCTGTGAAGACTGCTGAAATGAAAACAAAGTATTTAGAACATTATGTAAACTTGGTTGACAAAGCAGTGGTGGGGTTTGAGAGGACTGATTCCAATTTTGAAACAAGTTCTACTGTGGATAAAATGTTATCAAACATCACTGCATGCTACAGAGAAATTGTTCATGAAAGAAAGAGTCAACTGGTTCAGCAAACTTCACTGCTTAGTTATTTTAAGAAACTGCCACAGCCACCCCAACCTTCAGCAAACACCACCCTGATAAATCAGCAACCATCAACATAAAAGCAAGACCCTCTACCAGCAAAAAGATTACAACACACTAAAGGCTCGGTTTAGGATTAGCATTTTTTTAGCAATAAAATATTTTAATTAAAATATGTACATTATTTTTTAGACATAATGATATTATACACTTAATAGACTAAAATACAATAGTATGAATGTAACTTTTATGTGCACTGGGAAACCAAAAACTCCTGTGACTTGCCTTATTGCTATATTTGGTTTATTGAGGTGGTCTGGAACCCAATCTGTCATGTCTCTATGGCATGCCTGCAGATGGGAGACATGAGTTGCAAAAGCCTGCTGCTGCTAAGTCGCTTCAGTCATGTCCGACTCTGTATGACCCCATAGACGGCAGCCCACCAGGCTCTCCCGTCCCTGGGATTCTCCAGGCAAGAACACTGGAGTGAGTTGCCATTTCCTTCTCCAATGCGTCAAAGTGAAAAGTGAAAGTGAACTTGCTTAGTCGTGCCCGACTGTTAGCAACCCCGTGGACTGTAGCCTACCAGGCTCCTCCGTCCATGAGATTTTCTAGGCAACAGTACTGGAGTGGGTCGCCAGTGCAAAAGCCTACAAACAGTATAACACCATTTTAATAAAGCTCAAAACAACCAAAACTACATGATTTTATATATATATACGTATGTGCTAAAATTACCAATTTAAACAGGCAAAGGAATGACACCTACAATTGACAGGATAATGGTTGCCTCTTGGAGGGAGGCAGGAGGAGAGAACACGATACAAGCAATGTGTTGGTAATGTGTTATTTTGTTTTGGGGAGGAGAAGTCATGGGTGCACATTTCATTATTATGTTACTGTATTCTTTTATTTGTGCCAAATACTTCATAATAAAAACAAAGAGTGACCAATAGAGCTAGAGGAGTTAATTAAAATCAGTAGAAAACCGGCAATCGTTTGGAAATGGCACAGACTCTGTGTCCTCCAAGGGAAGGGTGCCTGGATCCAGCCTTTCCCATTCAGGTATTTGACATTTGCTCTCGACAAGCTATGATAAATTTACCCATGCTACCAAAACGTACAAGAGCCAGAGAAAGACATCAAGATGCCAATGAACATGGTTATAATGAGAAGCACAGTTCTCACATACTGGACATGCTCATCTAGCGTGGTTAGCAGATCCTTTACCTACAGGCAAACTACACAGGAAGAAGGCAATGGCACCCCACTCCAGTACTCTTGCCTGGTAGGAGAGTTGGATACAACTGAGCAAATTCACTTTCACTTTTTACTTTCATGCATTGGAGAAGGAAATGGCAGCCCACTCCAGTATTCTTGCCTGGAAAATCCCATGGACGGAGGAGCCTGGTGGGCTGCGGTCCATGGGGTCACTAAGAGTCGGACACGACTGAGCGACTTCACTTTCACTTTTCTCTTTCATCCATTGGAGAAGGAAATGGCAACCCACTCCAGTGTTCTTGCCTGGAGAATCCCAGGGACGGGGGAGCCTGGTGGGCTGCCATCTGTGGGCTCGCACAGAGTCGGGCACGACTTAAGTGACTTAGCAGTAGCACATTATAATCAGAAGTGTCATTACTGAGTTTTCACAAGAATTCTTGGTCAGAAAGATGGGCTTACTAGTTTCAGCAACTCATCAGACAAGAATGAAAATAAACTGAAACTTCACAGAACAATATATCTTAAGAACACAAGTAATACAAAAAGCTAGTTTCACCTTCATGTCTATGTAGACAAGTCTGCATGGGAATCAAAACATGACCATGGATCAGAATTCAAGAAGTAGACTAAGTGAGAATACAACAAAGCTAAGCCTCAGTTTCTCACTGTCTTCAGTAGAGTTTACCATAGCCAAGCCCATATGATGTCACTCTCACTCTGCATGCCCAGGACAGACACCATTCATTCATCAGGGATTTTTTCCCACAGGAATTACTCAGGACTCTTCTAAAAGCACTCCAGATAGCCACTATTAACTGGGTTGGTACATGAAGTAAAAGCTATTATTTATAAACATGGACCAACAGTTAAAATAGTACAAATTAACTTACAAAACAGAAAGAGACTCAAAGACTTAGAACACGAACTTATGGTTGTCAGCAGAAAGGGAGAACTGGGGACTTTGGGAAGGTCATGTACACACTGCTATATTTAAAATGGATACCCACCAAAGACCCACTGCACAGCACATGGAACTCTGCCCATGTCACGTGCTAGCCTGGATGGGAGGGGGGTTTAGGGGAAAATGGATACACATATACGTATGCCCGAGTCCCTTGAAACTACTACAACATTGTTTTTATTTTTTTACTGAAAGATAATTGCTTTACAGAATTTTGTTGTTTTCTGTCAAACCTCAACATGAATCAGCCATAGGTATATGTATATTCCCTCCCTTTTGAACCTCCCTCCCACCTCCTGCCCCATCCCACCCCTCTAGATTGATACAGAGCCCCTGTTTGAGTTTCCAGAGCCATACAGCAAACTCCCGTTGGCTATCTATTTTATATATGGTAATGTTAAGTTTCCATGTTACTCTTTCCATACACCTCACCCTCTCCTCCCCTCTTCCATGTCCATAAGTCTATTCTCTATGTCTGTTTCTCCATTGCTGCTGCTGCTGCTAAGTCAATTCAGTTGTGTCTGACTCTGCGCAACCCCATAGACAGCAGCCCACCAGGCTCCCTCATCCCTGGGATTCTCCAGGCAGGAACACTAGAGTGGGTTGCCATTTCCTTCTCCAGTGCATGAAAGTGAAAAGTGAAAGGGAAGTCGCTCAGTCGTGTCTGACTCTTCACGACCCCATGGACTCCGTCCATGGGATTTTCCAGGCAAGAGTACTGGAGTGGGATGCCATTGCCTTCTCCATCTCCATTCAGTTTAGTTCAGTTCAGTTCAGTTCAGTCGCTCAGTCATGTCCGACTCTTTGCGACTCCATGAATTGCAGCATGCTAGGCCTCCCTGTCCATCACCAACTCCCGGAGTTCATTCAGACTCACGTCCATCGAATCAGTGATGCCATCCAGCCATCTCATCCTCTGTTGTCCCCTTCTCCTCCTGCCTCCAATCTCTCCCAGCATCAAAGTCTTTTCCAATGAGTCAACTCTTCGCGTGAGGTGGCCGAAATATTAGAGTTTCAGCTTTAGCATCATTCCTTCCAAAGAAATCCCGGGGTTGATCTCCTTCAGAATGGACTGGTTGGATCTCCTTGCAGTCCAAGGGACTCTCAAGAGTCTTCTCCAACACCACAGTTCAAAAGCATCAATTCTTCAGCGCTCAGCCTTCTTCACAGTCCAACTCTCACATCCATATGTGACCACAGGAAAAACCATAACCTTGACTAGATGGACCTTAGTCGGCAAAGTAATGTCTCTGCTTTTGAATATACTATCTAGGTTGGTCATAACTTTTCTTCCAAGGAGTAAGCGCCATCTCCATTACTGCCCTGTAAATAAATTCTTCAGTACCATTTTTCTAGATTCTGTATATGTGCGTTAGAATACGATATTTATCTTTCTCTTTCTGACTCACTTCATTCTGTATAATATGTTCTAGGTTCATCCACCTCATCAGAACTGACTCAAATGGAGTCCTTTTTATAGCTGAGTAATATTCCATTGTGTGCCACAACTTTATCCATTCATCTGCAGATGGACATCTATGTCTATGTCCTTCCATGTTCTAGCTGTTGTAAATAGTGCTGCAATGACCAATGGGATACATGTATCTTTTTCAAGTTTAGTTTCCTCAGGGTATATTCCTAGGAGTGGGATTGCTGGGTCATATGGTGGTTTTATTCCTAGTTCTTTAGGGAATCCCCATTCTGTCTTCTATAGTTGCTGTATCAATTTATATTCCCACCAACAGGGCAAGAGCGTTCCCTTTTCTCCACACCCTCTCCAGCATTTACTGTTTGTAGACTTTTCAATGATGGCCATTCTGACTGGTGTGATGTGATGCCTCATTGTGGTTTTGATTTGCATTTCTCTAATAATGAGCAATGTTGAACATCTATTCATGTGTTTGTTAGCCACATGTATGCCTTCTTTGGAGAAATGTCTGTTTAGGTCTTTTTCCCACTTTTTAATTGGGTTGTTTGTTTTTCTGGTATTGAGTTGTATGAGCTGCTTGTATATTTCGGAAATTAATCCTTTGTCAGTTATTTCATTTGCTATTAATTTCTCCCATTCTGAGGGTTGTCTTTTCACCTTGCTTATAGTTACCTTTGCTGTGCAAAAGCTTTTAAGTTTAATCAGGTCCCACTTGTTTACTTTTGTTTTTATTTCCATTACTCTAGGAGGTGGGTCATAGGGGATCTTGCTTTGATTTATGTCATCAAGTGTTCTATGTTTACCTCTAAGAGTTTTACAGTTTCTGGTCTTATATTTAGGTCTTTAATCCATTTTGAGTTTATCTTTGTGTATGGTGTTAGGAAGTGTTCTAATTTCATTCTTTTACATGTAGCTGTCCAGTTTTCCCAGCACCATTTATTGAAGAGGCTGTCTTTGCCCTACTGTATATTCTTGTCTCCTTCGTCAAAAATAACGTACCCACTGGTGCATGGGTTTATTTCTGGACTTTCTATCTTGTTCCATTGGTAACATTTCTGTTTTTGTGCCAGTACCATACTGTCTTGATGACTGTGGCTTTGTAGTATAAGCCAAAGTCAGGAAGTCAGGATTCCTCCAGCTCCATTCTTCTTTCTAAAGACTGCTTTGGCTATTCTGGGTTTTTGTGTTTCTATACGGATTTTCAAATTTTTTGTTCTAGTTCTGTGAAAAATGCCATTGGTAATTTGATAAGGATCACACTGAATCCATAGATTGCATTTGGTAGTATAGTCATTTTCACAATATTGATTCTTCCTACCCAGGAAAGTATAACATCTCTCCATCTGTTTATGTCATCTTTGATTTCTTTTATCAGTCTTATAATTTTCTGTGTACAGTTCTTTTGTCTCCTTAGGTAAGTTTATTCCTGGATTTTTAATTCTTTATGTTGCAATGGTGAATGGGATTGATTCCTTAATTTCTCTCATTTTTCAGTTAGTATATAGAAATGCAAGTGATTTCTTTGTATTGATTTTGTATCCTGCAACTTTGCTAAATCACTGATTAGCTCTAGTAATTTTCTGATACTATCTTTAGGGTTTTCTATGTACAGTATCATATCATCTGCAAACAGTGAGAGCTTTACTTCTTTTCTGATCTGGATTCCTTTTATTTCTTTTTCATCCCTGATTGCTGTAGCTAGGACTTCCAAAACTATGTTGAATAATAATGCTGAAAGTGGACACCCTTGTCTTGTTCCTGATCTTAGGGTGAATGCTTTCAGTTTTTCACCATTGAGAATAATGTTTTCTGTAGGCTTATCATATATGGCCTTTACTATGTAGAGGTAGGTTTCTTCTATGCCCATTTCTTGAAGAGTTTTAATCATAAATAGGTGCTGAATTTTGTCAAAGGCTTTTTCTGCATCTATTATCGCATGATTTTTATCTTTCAATTTGTTAATATGGAAATCACATTGATTGATTTGCATATATTGAAGAATCCTTGCATTCCTGGAATAAACCCAACTTGATCATGGTGTATGACCTTTTTGATGTGTTGTTGAATTCTGTTTGCTAAAATTTTGGTGAAGATTTTTGTGTCTATGTTCATTAATTATATTGGCCTGTAGTTTTCTTTTTTTGTGTTGTCTTTGTCTGGTTTTGGCATCAGGGTGTTGGTGGCCTCACAGAATGAGTTTGGAAGTGTTCCTCCCTCTGCAATTTTTTGAAAGAGTTTTGTTAGAATAGGCATTAGCTCTTCTCTAAATGTTTGACAAAATTCTCCTGTGAAGCCATCTGGTCCTGTGCTTTTGTTTTCTTCAGGAGATTTTTGATCACAGATTCAATTTCAGTGCTTCTAATCGGTTGTTCATAATTCCTATTTCTTCCTGGTTCAGTCTTGGAAGATTGAACTTCCCTAAGAATCTGTCCATTTCTCCCAGGTTATCCATTTTATTGTCATACAGTTGTTCATCATATTCTCTTATAATCCTTTGTGTTTCTGCATTGTCTGTTGTAACCTCTCCTTTTTCATTTCTAATTTTGTTGATTCCATTCTTCTCTCTTTTTCCCTGATGAGTCTGGCTAAAGGTTTGTCAATTTTGTTTACCTTCTCAAAGAACCAGCTTTTAGCTTTACTCATCTTTACTACTGTTTCTTTCACTTATTTTTCATTTATTTCTGCTCAGATCTTTATGATTTCTTTCCTTCTGCTAAATTTTTTTGGTTGTTCTTTTTCCAGTTGTTTTAGGTGTAAAGTTAGGTTGTCTATTCGATGCTTTTCTTGTTTCTTGAGATAGGATTGTATTGCTATAAACTTCTCTCTTAGAATTGCTTTTGTTGCATCCACAGGTTTTAAGTTGTCATGTTTTCATTGTCATTTGTTTCTAGAATATTTTTTGGTTTCCCTTTTTATCTTCAGTAGCCTGTTGGTTATTTAGAGACGTGTTGTTAAATCTCCATGTGCTTGTGTTTCTTACAGTTTTCTTCTTGTAACTGATGTCTAGTCTCATAGCATTGTGGTCAGAGAAGATGCCTGATACTATTTCGATTTTCTTAAATTTACTGTGGTTTGATATGTGACAAGATGTGGCCTATCCTGGAGAATGTTCCATGTGCACTTGAGAAGAAGGGGTATTCTTCTGCATTTGGATGGAATGTCCTGAAGATATCAATGAGATCCATCTCATCTAATGTATCATTTAAGACTTGTGTTTCCTTTTTAATTTTCTGTTTTGATGATCTGTCCATTTGTGTGAGTGAAGTGTTAAAGTCTCCTACTATTATTGTGCTACTGTCTATTTCTCCTTTTATGTCTGTTAAGTGTTTGTCTCATGTGTTGAGGTGCTCCTGTGTTGGGTGCATAGATATTTACAATTGTTATGTTTTCCTCTTGGATTGATCCCTTGATCATTATGTAGTGTCCTTCCTTATCTCTTGTAATCTTCTTTATTTTAAAATCTATTTTTGTCTGCTATGAGGATTACCACTCCTCCTTTCTTTTGCTTCCCATTTGCATGGAATATATTTTTCCATCCTCTCACTTTCAGTCTATATGTGTCTTTAGGTCTGAAGTGGGTTTCTTTTAGACATATATATGGGTCTTGTTTTTGTATACATTCAGCTAGTCTGTGTCTTTTGGTTGGAGCATTTAATCCATTTACGTTTAAAGTAATTATTGATATATGTGTTCCTATTGTCATTTTCTTAATTGTTTGGGGTTGATTCTGTAGATCCTTTTTCTTCTATTGTATTTATCGACTATATAAGTCCCTTTAGTATTTGTTGTAAGGCTGGTTTGGCGGTACTGAATTCTCTTAACTTTTGCTTGTCTTTTTATTTCTCCATCAATTTTAAATGAGATCCTTGCTGGGTACAGTAATCTTGGTTGTAGACTTTCCCTTTCAGTACTTTAAATATATCCTGCCATTCCCTTCTGGCCTGCAGAGTTTCTGCTGAAAGATTAGCTGTTAAGCATATGGAGTTTCCCTTGTATGTTACTTGTTGCCTCTCCCTTGCTGCTTTTAATATTCTTTCTTTGTGTTTAGTCTTTGTCAGTTTGATTAGTATGTGTCCTGGTGTGTTTCTCCTTGGGTTTATCCTGTATGGGACTCTGTGCCTCTTGGACTTGACTACTTCCTTTTCCATGTTGGGGAAATTTTCATCTATAAACTCTTCAAAAATTTTCTCATACCCTTACTTTTTCTCTTCTTCTTCTGGGACCCCTATAATTCAAATGTTGGTGCATCTGATATTGGCCCAGAGGTCTCTGAGACTATCCTCAGTTCTTTTCATTCTTTATTCTTTATTTTGCTCTTCAGAAGTTACTTTCACCATTTTATCTTCCAGTTCACTGATTCGTTCTTCTGCTTCAGATATTCTGCTATTGATTCCTTCTGAAAGTGAAAGAGGTGAGTAAAAAAGTTGACTTAAAGGTCAACATTCAGAAAATGAAGATCATGGCATCCGGTCCCATCACTTTATGGGAAATAGATGGGGAAACAGTGGAAAGAGTGTCAGACTTTATTTCTGAGCTCCAAAATCACTGCAGATGGTGACTGCAGCCATGAAATTAAAAGATGCTTACTCTTTGGAAGAAAAGTTATGACCAACCTAGATAGCATATTCAAAAGCACAGACATTACTTTGCCAACAAAGGTCCGTCTAGTCAAGGCTATGGTTTTTCCAGTAGTCGTGCATGGATGTGAGAGTTGGACTGTGAAGAAGGCTGAGTGCTGAAGAATTGATGCTTTTGAACTGTGGTGTTGGAGAAGACTCTTGAGAGTCCCTTGGACTGCAAGGAGATCCAACCAGTCCATTCTGAAGGAGATCAGCCCTGGGATTTCTTTGGAGGGAATGATGCTGAAGCTGAAACTCCAGTACTTTGGCCACCTCATGCGAAGAGTTGACTCATTGGAAAAGACTGTGATGCTGGGATGAATTGGAGGCAGGAGGAGAAGGGGACAACAGAGGATGAGATGGCTGGATGGCATCACTGACTTGATGGACATGAGTCTGAGTGCACTCCGGGAGTTGGTGATGGACAGGGAGGCCTGGCGTGCTGCGATTCATGGGGTCGCAAATAGTGGGACACGACTGAGCAACTGAACTGAACTGAACTGAACTGAGAGTACTTTTGATTTCAGTAATTGTGTTGTTTGTCTCTGTATGTTTATTCTTTAGTTCTCCTAGGTCTTTGTTAATTGATTCTTGCATTTTCTCCATTTTGTTTTCTAGGTTTTTTATCATCTTTACTATCGTTATTCTGAATTCTTTTTCAGGGAGTTTCCCTATTTCCTCTTCATTTATTTGGACTTCTGTGTTTCTAGTTTGTTCCTTCATTTGTGTAGCATTTCTCTGCCTTTTCATTATTTTTTTTAACTTATTGCATTTGAGGTCTCATTTCCCAGTCTTAAAGGTTGAATTCTTTCTTCCTTTCGGTTTCTGCCCTCCTAAGGTTGGTCCAGTGGTTTGTGTAAGCTTCCTATAGGGTGAAATTTGTGCTGAGTTTTTGTTTTTTTTTCCTCTGATGGGCAAGGCTTGAGGTGGTAATCCTGTCTGCTGATGATTGGGTTTGTATTTCTGTTTTGTTTGTTGTTTAGATGAGGTGTTCTGCACAGGGCACTACTGGTGCTTGGGTGACGCCAGGTCTTATATTCAAGTGGTTTCCTTTGTGTGAGTTCTCACTATTTGATACACCCTAGGGTTAGTTCTGGAGAGGGCAATGGCACCCCACTCCAGTACACTTGCCTGGAAAATCCCATGGATGGAGGAGCCTGGTGGGCTGCAGTCCATGGGGTTGTTAGAAGTCAGACACAACTGAGCGACTTCACTTTCACTTTTCCCTTTCATGCATTGGAAAAGGAAATAGCAACCCACTCCAGTGTTCTTGCCTGGAGAATCCCAGGGACAGGGCAGCCTGATGGGCTGCTGTCTCTGGGGTCGCACAGAGTCGGACACGACTGAAGCAACTTAGCAGCAGCAGCAGCAGCAACAGGATTAGTTCTCCGGTAGTCTAGGGTCTTGGAGTTAGTACTCCCACTCCAAGGTGTCAGGGCTTGCTCTCTGGTCAGGAATGAAGATTCCACAGTGGTTTGTTATGCTATTGAGATTAAAACTAATATCCAAAAATGAGAAACCAAAGATGAACCCCATACAAACGGCAGTTACAAAACCAGGCAAATAATAATTAAAATCATGGAATATACACATATACATATACACCATGAGCAAAGTCAAAACAGTCAAACAAAAATAAAATACAATAGATTGACCCAGTGAATGAAGGAAATCAAAAGTTATATTTACCAGTTAAGAACAAAACTAACTAAAGCACAAAGTGGAAAACAAAACTAAAGCAAGGTGCCAAGTGGGGAATAAAGCAGTGAAAACAAAACTAACAAATATTTTAGAGGAAAGGAAAGAAAAAATGAAAAAAAACGACAGACATGCAAAGTTAAATAAAGGTAGATGAAGAAGATTTATATACATTAAAGATTAACTGCAAGGGGAAAAGAACAGTAAGAAAGGCAAAGGAATAAATGTAGAAAAATATAATTGGCTTAAAAAATTAAAAGTTAAAATTATAAAAAAGAGAAAAGAAAAAAATGGAAGAAGAAAGAAAAAAAAAAAGGAAAACTCTACAGAACTGCAAAAGCCCAACGTAGATTCAAAGGTTTATAGCAACAACAAAAGTGTGACTGAATATACACATATACATATACACCCATAAACAAAATCGGAACAGTCCAACAAAAATAAAGTACAATAGATTGACCTGGAGAACAAAGGAAACCAAAAATTATATCTACCAGGACAAAGCTAACTAAAGTACAAACTGGAAAACAAAACTAAAGCAAGGTGTCAATTAGGGAATAAAGTAATGAAAATAAAACTAAACAGATATGTTGAGAGGAAAGGAAAGAAAGAATAGATATGCAAAGTTAAATAGAGTTAGATTAAGATTTATATACATTAAAGATTAACTGCAAGGGGAAAAGAACAGTAAGAAAAGCAAAGGAATAAATGTAGAAAAAATAATAATAGGTTTAAAAAACTAAAAATTAAAATTAAAAAAAGAGAAAAGGAAAACTCCCCAGAACTGCAAAAGCCCAATGTAGAGGCAGAGGTTTATAACAACAATTAAAAATGCGACTGAGGAGGGAAAGAGCTTAAAGGCTTAATTAGATTTCATAGTGCCAATAAAATTGATGACTACAACAGAGGGGAGGGAAGAGAAAAAAGAAAAAAATTCAAAAGAATCTACAGAACCAGTCAAAACATAAAAATAACAAATGTTTTTCTTGAATCACTGCTAAGAGAGTCCTTTCCCTTGCAGGGAGGGAGTCACAGTCCACCTCACCTCCCCAGGATGCCCTCCAACACTGTGCTGATCTCTGGACCTGTTCTGGGGGCAGCTCAGATTCTAATCTGGTCCTGCTGCTGCTGCTGCTGCTGCTGCTGCTGCTGCTGCTGCTAAGTCGCTTCAGTTGTGTCCGACTCTGTGCGACCCCATAGATGCCAGCCCACCAGGCTCCCTCGTCCCTGGGATTCTCCAGGCAAGAATACTGGAGTGGGTTGCCATTTCCTTGGATTCTCCAGGCAAGAATACTGGAGTGGGTTGCCATTTCCTTCTCCAATGCATGAAAGGGAAAAGTGAAAGTGAAGTCGCTCAGTTGTGCCTGACTCTTAGCGACCCCATGGACTACAGCCTACCAGGCTCCTCCATCCATGGGATTTTCCAGGCAAGAGTACTGGAGTGGGGTGCCATTGCTTTCTCCGAATCTGGTCCTACTCCTCTATATTCTTGCCTCCAATGTCCACAGCTATCAGAACTAGTGCATTTTCTTTTGTGGGAGCTCTAAATGACCTTTTATATATTCCATAGGCACAGAGTCTGCCTAGTTGATCGTGTGGATTTAATCTGGGGTTTGGGGTCTTCTTTCTTAGTCACACTGCCCCTGGGTTTCAATTGTGGTTTTATTTCCACCTTTACATGTCGGTGGTCCACTGGGGTTTGCTCCTGAGGCTGCCCTGGAGGACTTGGGTTTGCCTCTGTGAGGGCCAGGTGTGGAGGTGGTGCGGCTGCTTGGGTCGCAGGGGTTCTGGCAGTACCAGGTACTCAGGGGAGTTGGCGGCTAGGGCAGCAGGAAATATAGTGCTCTAGAAGGGTATAGCAACCAGTTATTAGCCAATACACTCCAGTATTCTTTCCTGGAGGACCCCCTTCCCTGACAGAGAAGTCTGGCATGCCACAGTCTACAGGGTCACAAAGAGTTGGACACTACCAAAGCAACCCTGTACGCATAGATGCAAGACTTCTTTTGCCTGTGGCAGCTGTGCCCCAGTGAGAGTTGAGCATGAAGGTGGTGCAGCTGTTTGGCTTGAGAGGACCCTGGCGGCACCAAGTGTGCAGGGACACGGACTGCCTCCACCACAAGAGTTATGGCCCTTTCAGAGTCTTTTTTCAAGCCTCTTGTAGCTGGCAATCAGAAGGCCTCTTTGGCCAGTCTTTCTCCGTAGCTCTGCCTGTTTGAGCACTTAAGAGGGGCCCCTTGCCTGGGTTCCTTCTCTGTTGTTCAGCGCATCAGGCACATAGAGGGACCCGCCTGACTGAGGCCCTACTCTGTAATTGGCACATCAAGCACTTAATGGGACACACTGGGTGGGGTCCTACTCTGTGGTTCAGTGTGTTAGGCATTTGATGGGCCAGCCTCTCTGTTGTTGAGCTGCCAGTACTGGCGTGTTGGGGGAGAGAGGCTATGGTGATGGCTCCACCCCCTACGTGTGACTTAGCAGTATCGCCTTGCTTCCGTGGCTGCCCGGCTTTCCTCCACAGGCATTTCCCACCACAATCTCCTCCCTCACATCCCCTCGATCTGTCTCTCTGCAGTCAACAGCAGCCCTTGCCCTGGGATTGCTCCACAATTCCTAAACTCCAGCTCCCAGCCGCTGCACCTTCCAGGGCATCTACATCCCTGCATGGGGTACATATGGCTGCGGTAAGGACTGTCTGATTCCCATTCCATTTAGGCTGCCACAGATCACCTGTTTCACTCTCCGCCTTAAATGTTTCTCCTCTGACTCAGACAACTGCCCTTATGCAGAGATCGGAGCCCTGCTTCAGTTCCCCCACCCGCTGAGGGCAGGTCCAGTCCTCTAATGAAGGAAGAAACAGACAGAGCTGGATTGCATCTTAGGCCAGGCTGCGAACATTAGGCTACATGCATGGTCACCCTCCAATGGACTCTGAACTTTGCACCCGGTGTCTACAGAAATAGCATACCAATGGAAAACCAGACCCCCCAGATAAAAGAGCCTCAGGACTTGGACTTGGACCCTCCGTTGCCTAAAAGAATATGCTAATCATCTCTGTAACAGAACAAAGTCATACATTTCCATTATGTTTATCAGGATATGACCAAAGGCCTATTGATAAATGTCCACTGTTTAACTATCTAGGCTTATGACACATGAATCATGGGTTAACTTTGATTGTATCTCTCTTTTACCTTGTCCAGACTAGTTTCAAAGAATCTGGGGAGGTGGGTTTGAGCACGTACACTTAGGGTATATAAGGTTTTCACAAAAACTGGTCAGAGAGCTTGGCTAAGAGGAGACTCTGCCTTGGGCCCGCCGGTGTAATAAACTGCACTCCACTATCTGCACTGTCCTTCCGAGTGAGTTTGTTTCCCGGAACGTGTAGCTACAACACTAACCCTCCTGGTTTTCCCCCTAGTTCCTCCGTCCTACCAATTTGCTTGGGTCTATATATTCGTTTCCGCTGGCCAGGTACTCCTGTCTGCTGTCAGCTGGCGTTCTGCATGCACTTCTGTGTCTGCATGTGTATTCCTGATGTATCCGTGGAGATGCACTCCACGTCCACCTACTCCTACGCCATCTTGTTCTCTTGAAACTACTACCACATTGTTAATCAGCTACACCCCGATACAAAATAAAAACTTAGAAAAAAATTTATACTGTCATAAAGGACTTACAATCTGGCCACAAACTACCTCTTTTGGCTCCATTTGGAGTAGTATTCTCACTGGCCCCCAAAATGTTCTGTACTATTCTCATATGCTCATCTGTGCTCACTCTAGAGCCTCCTACACACACACACACACACCAACCTGAAGTGTCCATTCTTTCTTCTCTGTCCTGCTTGAATCCAACCTCTCCCATGAAGTTTCCCTGACCATCCCTGCCAGAAACCCTGTGTCCCTCTTCTAAATGCCTGATATTTACATGTTTGGGGCATAAAAAAAATTAGTATCTTTAATTGTAAGAAAATCCCATGTAATCTTTTGCTCTAAAAAGAGAATAAATGAGCAATAAAAGAACATTTCACAAGATATATGTTCTAATTGCATTTTTAATTGAATCTTTCATTAGGAAATTGGGGGAAGAGACTGGAGGAGGCAGTATGTGTGAATATCAAATTACTAACGTAACCAAGAGGGTAAATGGATCAAATCCCAGAAAAATTATGCATAATTTCCCCATTTTCTCTCCTATATATGATTCATTTTTAGTGATAATATCAGGATAATAAACTAGGTAAAGAGAAATTATCCCTAGCCTTTTGTATTTACAAATATTTATTATCTTTATAATGTTCACTGTAGAAAATTCAAAAAAAGACAGAAAAGATAAAGAAAAAAAAACAGGAGTCCTCAAAAATCTCACTACCCAAAGATAACCATAGTTTGGCATATATTTATTGTTATTCATTTCCAAATGCACATATACAGCTAAAATATATATTCTTTTATATTATAGGGTCATGTTTACTTAAAACTTGCTTTTCCATCCAGGAATCTATTATGGAAATTTTCTTAAATCCATGAACATTGACACGCATCATCTTTTCTGCCCCTACACAGTACAGTGTTGTACGTACATTTGTCTTCAAGTAACAGAACACAAATATGAACTGACTTTAACAAAATAGGAGGCGAATTAGATCATGGAATCCAAGGAAAGGCTAAACAACTGAGAAAAGGGCAAGGATGCAGTGGAACCTCAAGAAAAAATTAGGAGGAGGGACTGAAACAACATTAAGAGTTCTGTTCTCCTCATCTGTTTTCTTTCTTGGGTCCATTTCATGTTCTTTCAAAGAAGTATGGATTTCTCCACACAGTAGGGAACATTGCTCTGACTGTACTGACTATACTTTTTAGGCTACAATGTTCAAAAATCTCAAGGAAGGGGCTCATTACTTAATTTCCACCCCTTTGCCAATCAGCTATTAGAATGCAGCAACTCCATAGTAACCAAGGGAATGAACAGACACAGGACCTGGAAGAACAAAGGTACTCAGCAGACAAAAGATGTTCATCATAATTCACATAATCAATATCCTATTAATGACCATAAAGGAGGCTTACAATTTTTAGTGCTGTAAATGCTCAATAAATATTTTAAATTACTGATACTCTGAACATTCTTATACATTTAACTTTTGGCATTTATCTGATAATATCCTTGGGCTTCCCTGGTAGCTCACACAGTAAAGAATCTGCCTGCAATGCAGGAGACCCAGGTATATCGTTATGGTATACTCCTAAGCTGTATTTATTCAATTTATCTATTCACTCAATGAACATTTTGAGTATCTATATCCCAGGCTATATTCTAAACACTAGAAAAATAGCAGTGAACAAAACAGGAAAACCCCAACTTTGAGGAGCTGATGTTCTACTGTGGAAAGACAGGCAATAAATAAAGTTAAATGCATGGGGGAAGGGGTGAAAATGGCAATTTTTGTCTTGTATTGTGTGCTGAAACCCAGGAATGAAAATATAGCTTCTTTTAAATGACTGGTGAAAGAGGGTGTTATTTAAAAGAGACATTAATTGGCAACCTGAAGGACATGAGAAAGATCTATATGACTTTCTGAGGAGAACTCATTCTAAACAGAGAAAACTTCAAGTGGAAAAATCAGGGATGAGAAGATGCCTGGCCTGTTCTGAAAAGAGCAGGAACCTAATATGGCTGATAGGAGGCCAGATCACAGAGGCCTCTGAGGCCACCACTAAGTCCTGGACTATTGCCGTGGGCAAGGAGAAAGTAGGCTTGAGCAGGGAACTAACATGATCAAAGCTGGTACTACCCAAAGTGGGGTCCATGGGTCTGTGCCATCTGTAAGCAGTGTGTTATCAGTTGGTGACAAAGCAACCTGTAATTGAAATTTAATTTTATACTTCTTGAATCGAATAATAAAAGTGATGTGTTCTGCTTGTCTTTTTAATTTTTTCAGTAGTTCATTCTGTACTGTATTTTACAGAGGCATCAATCCATGATGGAATGAAATTTTTAAAATAGATCTTTATCACGGGATAGTTGAGGAGTACTGCCTTAACTTGCATTTTAAAGGACTGCTCTGGCTTGCCTTGTTGAGAACAAATATGGACGAGAATAAACAGAATAGTTAAGAATCTTCTGTAAGAAAGTTTTGGTGGATGAGACCAGGATGGTAAGAGAAGATGTTGCTGTTTATTATTATTAAAAAAAAAATTGGTGGGTAAATTCTGTGTGTATTTTGAAATTAGAGCTTTCAGGATTTGTTAAGGCAGTGAATATGGTATATGAGAGTCAAATATTTCCCTGAGTAAATCGTGAAGAACAGGAGAGGAGTAAGATAGAGGAATTCTGTTTTGAACATTTTGAATTTCCAAGGGGCTTCCTGGTGGCTCAGTGCTAAAGAATCGACCTGCCAATGCAGGAGACACAGGTTCGACCCCTGATCTGGGAAGATCACACATACCATGGAGCAGCTGAGCCTTTGCTGTGCTCTAGAGCCCAGGAGCCACAACTACTGAGCCCATGGGCCAGAGCTACTGAAGTCTGGGCACCCTAGAACCTGTGTTCCACAACAAGAGAAGCCACTGGAATGAGAAGCTCGGGCACAACAAATAGGGAGGAGCCCCACTTCGCTGCAACTAGAGAAAAGCCCGAGCAGCAACAAAGACCCAGCACAGCCAAAAATAAGTAAACAAAATAATAAATATTTTTTAAAAGAATTTGAATTCATGGGAGATTCAAATATATGGAGATTTAGAGATTGGGGAAATACAGAGGCTCCAGCAAAGGAGTCTGAGGTAGCCACTGAAGTAGGAGGAAAACAGGAGAATGATATCTTCTAGGAAAGTGAAGAATATCCAAGAAGCAAGTAGTGATCAATTATGTTAAATGCAGTTAATAGATAAATAGGATGAGGGTAGAGAGATGACCACTGAATTTGAAGAAACTGACAGTTACTAGAGACTTTGGCAAAAGCAGCATCTATGGAGTAGTGGGAGGCAAAGGCCTGTTTAGACATGGTTCAAGAAGTAATGGGAAGAAAACAATTGTGACAGCAAGTGTAGATAACTTCACTACATTTTGCTTTCAAGGTGAGAGAAGAATTAGGGATATGGCTATCCCCAAAAAAGACAATAAGTAGCAAATATTGGTGAGGATGGGGAGAAAGGGAACTCTCATGTACTGTTGCTGGGTGTGCAAAATGGTGCAGCCCCTATGGAAAACAGTATGGAGGTTCCTCAAAAAATTAAAAATGGAATTGTCATTCTATCCAGTAATTCCACTTCTGGGTATTTTTCCAAAAGGAAAACCCACTAATTTGAAAAGATATATGGACCCCAACATTCATACAGCATTATTTATAATAGTTAAGACATAGAAGGATCT
Organism: Ovis canadensis; assembly: GCF_042477335.2. NCBI lineage: Eukaryota > Metazoa > Chordata > Mammalia > Artiodactyla > Bovidae > Ovis > Ovis canadensis. Next base: position 157,556,655 of record NC_091247.1, on the reverse strand, counting down.
AATTATCCATCAGTAAATGAATGGATAAAGAGGACATGGAATATATATGCAATGGAATAGCCATCTCAAAGACTGAATACTTTTTAAAATCGAAACATATCAGTTTTTCTATCACTGCTATAGCAAATTACTGTGAATTTAATTGCTTAAAATAACAAATTTATTACCTTATGGTTCTGTTGGCTAGCAATCTGACACTGGTCTCACTGGGATGACATTACTCTGTCAGGCAACATCATGTCCCTTTGAAAGGCTCTTGGGAAGAATCTGTTTCCCAAGAATCTGTTTCTTTGCCAGCTTCTGGCTTTTCTACCTCCTTTCTCCATCTTCAAAACCAGCAACAAGAAATCAGAGCCTCCTACATCATTCTACTCTGACCTCTTCTTCTGACTCCCTCTTCTGCTTCTAAGGATCCTTGTAATCACACTGGGCCCACCCAGGCAATCCAGAATAATCCCTTTAAGGTCATCTGATTTAGCAACCTTAATTCTACCTGTAATTCCCTTTTGTCCTATAACACATATTCAGAGGTTCTGGGCACTAGGATGTGGACATTTTCAGGGTTTTGGGATCTGCCTCCCATTACACATAATGCCAAAGTGTCCTGTAGAAACATCACACTCTCTCCAATACAGTATGAAAAGGACTATTCACCACTACTTTACTAACTCTAGGCATTGTTTGTCAGTTTGTCAGTGGACAATATCACAAATAGTCTTTTTTTAGCACCTATTTGATTACTAAAGAGCCTAAGCACCTTTCCTATAGAGTTTTATTCTTCTTTTGCAAAGAAAATTGGTGCCCTCTGCAAAAATTTTAAAGGTCTTTTTTGTTTGCTTTTCTAAGAGTTAAGAGAGATTAATTTTGTGCCAAGCATATATACTATAAATCTGAGGGGGTTTCCAGCTTATCATTAGTCTTTCAACTTTTTTTCCATTATTCTCTCATCAAATCTGTCAGTTACTTTAGGGGTGTTTTGGCCTTTATGTTTTTAGAAAAATATTCTCCACTATAGGTAAGTAAAATTTCCCTGATTTCTCAGTGCCCTTGTAAAAATGTCCTAAGCCTCCTAAGACATGGCAATGTATCTACGATAGGGTATGTTTATTTTCACTTTCCCTAGAAGAACTTTGCTCTGCACATACTAAGAGAATTAGATTCTGTAACCAACTGTCTAGTTAATTGCTCTAATTCAAATGGTTACAGTCTGGTCTAGGCCTCCAGGGTAGCCCTCATGGAGTCAGGAAGATGGGAGCTCTAAGTATTTACATTTTAAAAGGCATGAAGTCCAGACTTTGGACACCTCTTTATATGGGTCTTCCCAGATGGTGTTAGTGGTAAAGAACCCGCTGGCCAATACAGAAGATATAAGAGATGAAAGTTCGATTCCTGGGTCCAGAAGATCCCCTGAAGGAGGGCACGGCAACCCACTCCAGTATTCTTGCCTGGAGAATCCCACGGACAGAGGAGCCTGGCAGGTCCTCTGCCAGGAGCTATATACGGTCCACAGGGTCGCAAAGAGTTGCATATAACGAAAGTGACCTAGCATACCTGCATGCAGGTGCTGATCAGATTCGGGTATACAGTGGAGACACCCTCAGTTTCTCTAACCCTTGGAAGGACATAATTACCTTCCAAAACAATTAGAGAACTTAGGATTCTTTCTATACCTCAATAAGGAGACTAAGTTGTTTTTTCGTTCCGGATGGCTATGTTTTGTTTTTACCAGATGACTCTTTCCTGTACATAAATAGAAAAAAAAAAAAAAACACAGTAGTCTATAGCTACTCTTGTAGGACATTTGGCCTAGCTTTCATTTCATTACCCCTAGGGTAAGATCTGGGATAAGTGAACTATCTCACTTATTATTATATTGTCAGGTAATTACAAGAAATCTCCCTCCTACCCAGAACACCTCCTATGCATCAGTTCAGTTCAGTTCAGTTCAGTTCAGTCACTCAGTAGCGTCCGACTCTTTGCGACCCCATGAATCGCAGCACGCCAGGTCTCCCTGTCCATCACCAACTCCCAGAGTTCACTCAGACACGTGTCCATCGAGTCAGTGATGCCATCCAGCCATCTCATCCTCTGTCGTCCCCTTCTTCTCCTGCCCCCAATCCCTCCCAGCATCAAAGTCTTTTCCAATGATGCATACTCAGGTTTAAATTAATAAAGATGAATATTAAAACTCAACAGCCTCTCCATAAAAATAGTCTATCTTCTGGTAATTTATAGTTTTATTTCATACATTTAAATGTTGAGTCAATTGTATTTTATTTGGTGTATGAACTGAGATGGACTCTGTTTTTCCCTATAGATGGCTCTCCAATTGCCATAAGCCCATTTTTGGAAATAAGCAACTTTTCCTCTGCAATTTGAAATATTGTGAGGTGGGAGGCACAGAGAATTTTATTTCTATATTATAATTCAGATATCCAAGGGCCCAAAGATTAAATGATTTAGATTATCAAAAAACACTAGTGGAGTCAGGAATAGATTTTTGGTTAAAAAAAAAAAGAAAAAGACTTTTTCTGTAGCTTTTTTTCTGGCAACTAGTAGCTTGTTGTACCTAAAATTAATCTGCAGGAAGAAATTACTGGAAAATAATGACATGGTGTGACCTGCAGCCTCCATCAGCAGGCAGTACTGGAGCAAAACACAGTATCAGTGGCAATTTCTCCTTCTACAGATTCACAGATTCAATTTCAAAGTGACTTTGTATTTCCTATCTTTAAGTAATTTCTCTCAATGGCATAAAGCTTAGGAAATTTGTAAATGTGTAAATAAACTGTGATGCTGATGCTGAAAGTGTGGCCTCTGTGTACTGGTGGCAAATTGAATCTCAGAGACAGAGTTTTAGGTGTAGCAGAATAAGAAAAGCTTTATTGTTCTGCCAGGCAAAGGGGGCCACAGCAACGTCCTGTCCATGGAACTGGGTGTCCCAACCTGGGAGGACTTAATGACGAATTTTAGAGCAATGGTTCAAAGGTAGGGGTGCTGATAAGATTAGGAGGTAAACAAAGCCAGTGAAGGTGATGGAACTGCAGCTAAGCTATTTCAAATCCTAAAAGATGATGCTGTTAAATTGCTGCACTCAATATGACAGCAAATTTGGAAAACTCAGCAGTGGCCACAGGATTGGAAATGGTCAGTTTTCATTCCAATCCCAAAGAAAGCCAAAGCCAAATCAAAGTCAAAGTCAATCCCAAAGAATGTTCAAACCACACAATTGCACTCATTTCATATGCTGGCAAAGTAATGTTCAAAATCCTTCAAGCTTGGCTTCAAGAATATGTGAACCGAGAACTTCCAGATGTACAAGCTGGATTTAGAAAAGGCAGAGGAACCAGAGATCAAATTGCCAACATCCACTGGATCACAGAAAAAGTAAGAGAATTCCAGAAAAACATCTACTTCTGCTTCACTGACTACGCTAAAGCCTTTGACTGTGTAGATCACAACGAACTGTAGAAAATTCCTAAAGAGCTAGAAATACCAGACCATCTTACCCGCCTCCTGAAAAATCTGTATGCAGGTCAAGAAGAAACAGTAGGCACCAGATACAGAACAACAGACTGGTTCCAAATTAGGAAAGGAGTATGTCAAGGCTGTATATTGTCACCCTGCTTATTTAACTTATATGCAGAGTACATCATGAGAAATGCCATGCTGGACGAAGCACAAGCTGGAATCAAGATTGTGGGGAGAAATATCAATAACCTCAGATATGCATGATACCACCCTTATGGCAGAAAGTGAAAAGGAACTAAGGAGCCTCTTGATGACAGTGAAAGAGGAGAGTAAAAAAGCTGGCTTAAAACTCAACATTCAAAAAACAAAGATCATGGCACCCAGTCCCATCACTTCATGGCAAATAGATGGGAAAACAATAAAAACAGTGGCTGACTTTGTTTTCTTGGGCTCCAACATCACTGTTGACAATGACTGCAACCATGAAATTAAAAGACACTTGCTCCTTGGAAGAAAAACAATGACAAGCCTAGACAGTGTATTAAAAAGCAGAGACATTTCATTGCCTACAAATGTCTGTATAGGCAAAGCTTATGGTTTTTCCCATAGTCATGTATGGATGTGAGACTGGATTATAAAGAAAGCTGAGCACCGAAGAATTGATGCTTTTGAACTGTGGTGTTGGAGAAGACTCTTGAGAGTCCTTTGGACTGCAAGGAGATCCAACCAGTCCATCCTAAAGGAGATCAGTCCTGAATATTCACTGGAGCGACTGATGCTGAGGCTGAAACTCCAATCCTTTGGCCACGTGATGTGAAGAACTGACTCATTTGAAAAGACCCTGATGCTGGGAAAGATTGACAGTAGGAGGAAAAGGGGACAACAGAGGATGAGACGGTTGGATGGCATCACTGACTCAATGGACATGAGTTTGAGTAAACTCCAGAAGTTTGTGATGGACAGGGAGTCCTGGTGTGCTGCAGTCTTTGCTGGTTGCAAAGAGTTGGACATGACTGAGTGACTGAACTGAACTGAGGCTTTCTTCGTTTCCTTCAAAAACAGATCTATATCCCATGAGCAGAAGCTGCAGAGAAGTTCTTTGAGGTTTACTATAAAGAATACATGTTTTACCAAAAGGAAAGAAGCTCAAAAGCAGATTGGTCTCTTCAAAGGGGCAGTAAATCCTACAACTCTCCTAACCCCTTTACCTCTGCTAGTATGCAGAGATTAGATGACACCTTGTTGAGGACACTGCAGAAAAAGATTTATGTATGATCGATGACAAAGAGTGCTCTGCCTATATTCTCGTCTACAAACTCTGCAGTATCAAATCTTTCATTTAGGTGGGAATGTAAACTGGCATAGCCACTGTCGAAAACAGTATGGAGGTTCCTCAAAAATCTAAAAATAGAACTACCATATTACCCAACAACTGTACTTCTGGGTATATATATCCAGAAAAAGTGAAAACACTAATTCAAAAAGATACATCCACCCCCGAATGTTCATAGCAGCACTATTTACAATAGCCTAGATATGGGAGCAACCCAAGTGTCCACCAAAAGACAAATGGATAAAGATGTCTGTGTGTGTGTGCATGCGTGTGTGTGTGTGCGTGTGTGTGTGCGTGTGTGTGTGTGTGTGTGTGTGTGGAGAGAGAGAGAGAAAGAGAGAGAGATGGAATGCTTGGCCACAAAAGAATGAAATTCTGCCATTTGCAGCAACATGAATGGACCTAGAGAATATGATGCTTAATGAAGTAAGTCATACAGAGGAAGACACTGTATGATATCACCTACATGCACAATCTAAAAAATAAAAATGAATGTATATAGAAAAACAGATTTACAGATCCAGAAAACAAAGTAGTGTTTACAATGAGGAGAGAGAAGGAAGGAGGGGAAAGCCAGGGGAATGGAATTAAAAGATGCAAACTATTACATATGAAATAGATAAGCAACAAGGACATTGTGTAAAATGGCAAATTATAGCCATTATCTTAAGATAACTTTTAATGGAGTATAATCTGTAAAAATACTGAATCACTATGCTGTATACCTGAAACTAACATAATATTGTAAAGCAAGTATACTTTAATGAAAGAAAAAGAGATTCATGTGACTGCTTCCAGGATATCCCTATCTCTTCCTGTCCTCAGCAGGATCTTGAGGACAAAGCTTTCCCTATAGCAATATAGCCTCTTTCCCCTATTTCAAGGGCAAGTGGACTTCTTGACCAGCCTCTAGGCCCAAGGATGAGGAAAGTCTTCCTGGGATCTCCAGGAAGAGATAAATATTTCTCCTTTTCTCACTTTAGATCATTTTTACACATCACTATCAGATGACCAAGTTACAATATCTAAATGTTCAAGGATCCTCTAGGTCATGTATGGAAGTCTTTATGGTCTAGTCTCATCAGCACAACTTCAGGATCTTTCTTAGCATCCATCTCCTAGAGCTCTGACTCTTACTGCTGGGAAATCTAGGGGAAGCAAGCCCTTAATCTCAAGATCAGTCTACTCCTATGTTTGTTCTCTTTCCAGCTCCTCCCAAGGATCTCAAGACCAATTCTGCTGAGGTGCAGAAAATGCAATGCCAATGGCACCAATGCCAACGGCACCAATGCCAACGGCACCAATGCCTTGAGGTGCAGAGCAGACAGATGTGACCTCAGGGAATGAGCAGGGTAAGCCTTAGGGAAGATACCCTATGGTCTGGGGCAAAATGGGGGCAGGAATAAAATGTTCCACTTCACTGTTCTGTGTTAACGTTTGTCATCAAGATTGTGCCCCAAAGCGGTATTTTTGGAGCCCAGATTCTTACAAAGTCATTACATTAATGTGGCATTTTATACTTAACAAAGAGTTTCCCAATTTTCCCTCACTTATTCCTCTTTACCCACAAAAATATTTTTGGAGATAAAATATCTATCAATTTTGATTAAATACATATAGGAGAAAACTCAACCAACAATAGCTTAATCAACATAGAACTGTATTTTTATCTAATGTAAACAGGAAGCCCTTGGAGTGCAAGGCTGATCTGGTGACTCCACTGACATCAGGGACCCAGACCCAGACTCTTTCTGCTTCCTCATTTTCAGTGGGTTTCCACCCACAAGGTGACCTGCTGTATGGTTACAGGAGTTCCAGCAATCACAATCTTGCTCTGGGAAGGACGAGGAAGAAAGGAGAAAGGGTATATCTCCCAACTGACTTACTTTCATTTAGAGATTCCCCACTGGCCACTCCTTTCTGCAAGGAAGGCTAAGAAATGGCCTTTAATTTTTTTAAAAAATGTAGACACAAATCTATCCCTATCTCCCTATCAATAGGGATCTATTACTAAGGAAATAGAGGAGAATGATTATTGACTAGGAAAACAGTGGTCTCTAACCAAAGAAACTGAGGCTAATGAGGATTTAATTATTAACATTTGGTCAGGGTAACATAACTACTTAGTTTCTTATATAGGTCCTAAGAAACCTTAACTCTCTCCTGTTACTGCCCAGTCCACAGGGACATACTGACCTCACATTCTATATAAATGAAACCCTTGTGCACCTTATACGCAGCACACAACTTGAACCATCAGAGATGGCAACATGCCTCTCTCTTCTACACTTAGTAAAACTGTGTGTGTCATATCTTCCACCTCCACCCTGGAATCCTTCTTTCCTTGCTCTAATCATTTGAAGCTGAATACTCAATGCTGCATATTTTATTAGAGGAGTTAGGTCCCTGTCCATTTACTTGACATTAATAAGTCCTCTTCAGGTTTCTGCACCTCTGGTCAGGGACATCCTTGATTAGGAACAGAAATGGGAAGAGGCCACCATCTTTTCACTTCTAGATGGATGAAGTCATCAGTAAGTTTGCACTACAGGTGTACTTTCTTCAATTTGCATGAAAAAAGTATATGTTACAGTAAGTGAAATGAGTCAGACAAAGAAAGACAAATATATAATTTCACTCACACATGGAATATAAAAAATAAACAAGAAAAAACAAAATAAATGAACAAACAAAAACAAACACATAGATACAAAGAACGAAGTAGTGATTACCAGACGGGAAGGGGTGGGGGTGGGGTGAAATGGGTAAAGGGGACCAACTGTATGGTGACAGATAGAAAGTTAAACTTTTGGCGGAAAGCACACTGTAGGATATATAGAAATAGAAATATAATGTTATACATGTGAGACATAATTTTATAAACTCATGTTACTTGAAAAACAAACCTTAAGAAAAGAGTGTGGAGAGGGCTGGAGAGTTGAGAAAAGAGTAAATACAATCTTGTCCCGCTCCCAATTTCACCTTGGTCACTAACCCCATGTCTGCCAAAAAAAAAAAAAGTATATATTGAACACTGGTTTTTAAGGGCCTCGTTTGTTTACTAGAAGCTTCATTTTAGGCATTATAGGGCTTTTACTAATATTAATAGAGTAATACTTTAACTTTCATCTGATTATACTCCTCATACATATTTTCTTTATTTAGAACCCTGAAGGATGGAGGAAACCACTAATAATATCAATGTATTGTAAATCGGAACAGAGTGTGGATTCTTACTTTTAAAAATTAATCATTATATTTTATGCCTATATATCATAATATATTCCTGAAACAGTTCCTATTCTCTACTTTCCCTAGATACTGAATTTAGGAGGGGGAACTATTGATCAAAGATTCAGGAATAAATTGGGTTATTGGAGATTTCATTATATGAAGTTGTAAATGCAGTAAACAAGGATCTCACTTTCCTGATAGGATAGGACATGGGTATACTTTCCTTAGGGGTTTCCCTGGTGGCTCAGTGGTAAAGAACCCACCTGCCAATGCAAGAGATGAGGTTCCTATCCCTGGGTGGGAAAGATCCCCTGGAGAAGGAAATGGCAACCCATTCCAGCATTGCTGCCTGGGAAATCCCATGGATAGAGGAACCTGGAGAGCTAAAGTCCATGGGGTCGCAAAGAGTCAGACGCGACTTAGTGACTAAACAACAATATACTTCCCTAAGTATAGAATTTTGTTTATGAAGGTGTGATCACTGCAGCCCGAAGTCAGGAAATAAGGAGTCTTCCTGGGGCCATCCTGGGGTCTTCCAGTAAACTGAAAGTAACTGAATGAAAAGGAATCTCCAGGAGAGGCCAGGGGAGTGCCACCAGCCCACCACTACAGAGAAGTTCAAAGATAAGTCAACTCAGAAAAAAATGCTCAACCACAGGGCGGATGTGCTGCTTTTCACACCCAAGTCATTTATTTGAAAAGCAAAGGCAGTAAATTTTTGAAGACTTCACAATGTTAGGATTACTCCGGAACAAAAGACAAGATAAAGAAACACTAAGCTTCTCCTTCCAGTGTCCTTCTTGCTCACCCATTTCTTCCAGGCAGATTCTTTAAACCTTGTTTATTTCCTTAACAGAAAACCGTAAGATTAAGACAATCATTTTTAACCTTTGGGGTATTTATTTGTTGACTGTTGTATCTATTGTAAAAACAGTAAGAACTCCCTGGGAAGTGAGTACAAGTTCCACATGAATAAATGACAAGACTATTAACTGGCTTAAAATAGCAATAAGGCTTTAATTCAACAGGTGTTAAATACACGAGTAATAGGAAATCTAAAGAGAACTGACTATGTTTCAAAAAGCCAAGGTAGTATAATCAATTAAGACTGGAAAAAATTAGCCAATTAAGCCAAAAAAAAAGATATATCCAAATATTCTTTATATGCTGATATCATCAAGTTTTCACTATGTCTCCTTAATTTATTGCCTAAGAATTAATGTAAAAAATCTTTAAGGTCATCCCCAAATGACATGTTGTTTAAAAAGGGCAGACATTTGCTAAAGCATATACCCAGTGGGAATAAGGTTTAAAACTTACTCGAAATATTTCTGTTGAAAGTATACTTGAGTGTCACTGGAAAAATGTTGTCCGGACAGGTTGTTGGGGCATAAACTACCACAGGACAATTTTAGCATCATTCAACTCCTGCCTGCAACCACACTGATGAGAATGGAAATTCTATACATTCAGTTAAATGATTTGCATACTGGAGCAGTACACAAATACTGGAACAGAGGCCTCAAACTTAGGTCTCTTGCATTTCCCACACTCTTCTCTGAACTCCTGTATCACTTATGGTCAATACCACATAGCTCACTGCTTAGTCATGCAATCCTCTATTGTTTGGTGTCCAAATAGACTGGAAGCTCCATATGTGACAGGAACCACCCTGTTAACACTAATCATGTATCTTCCACAATGCCTTTTACAAAGTAGCCGTGTTTACATGCATTCATTCATCCACTCATTCACCATATGTGCCAGAATTCATTTTACATATATGCTGAGGAGATGGGCTGCACAAAATCTTTACTTTTATAGGGTTTAAATTTAAATGAGATGGGACAGTAAAAAAAAAAAAAGAAAAGAAAAACAAGAAAAATACAAGAAATAAAAATTATGGTAGAGAAAATTAAACTGTGATATCATAGAGAGAAACTGAGCAGCTACATTGAATTGGGAAGGTAGCAACCTCTCTGAGAAGGTGCTATCTAACAGAGACCTGAATGACCAAGGACTTAATGATGAACTGGGTTGGCAGGTACTATGGAACCAGCAGAGGCCCTGTATGGCTAAAGCACAGTGCGAGAGGAGGAGTATGACACGAAACGAAGGGTAAAGAGCAGGGAAAAGTTCTTGGGATTTTGGAACCACCGTTTTGTATGTGGATTTTATGATCAATCCAGCACAAGGTTTTATCCAGAAAACATAAATGATCCAATTTACATTTTTAAAAGACTGTCCTAGTTACTGTATACAACAGAAAGCAAAAAATGAAAGAGAGCAATTAGGTTATTATAATAATTCATGAGAAAAGATTATGCTACTTGGATGAGGGGGTAATTAGAGCTAAAAAAAAAACAGATTGAGATGTTTTAGGGGTATCTTCAAGAGGATTTTCTGATTAACTGAGTCTGGGGGAAATGATGAAAACAAAGAAATCAAGGATTACTCAGATTTTGGGCTTAGGCAAATGAATAAATGATGATTTTCACTGAGATGGATGAGGAACACATATGCAGGAGGTGAAGGCAGAAGAGGAATCAAGAGTTCTCTTTAGATACAGGTGCTAACTGAAGATGTACAAGTTGAAAGGTCAACCAGGCAGCAGAATACAGACTTCTTGAAAAAGGCTGGGGAGAAACTAACATCTGGGACCCATAAACCCACACATGGTATCTACAACCATGGGCTGAGGTTAGATAGAGAAGCTAAGAGGGACCTGCTTAGAGGTTGGGGGCCCTTCCTGTTTACATTAGTAATTAGCAGATGAGCAAGCTAAACAAGTAAGAGGGCAGAGAAGTGGGTTTTCACAGCATTTACATCAAAAGGTAAAGAATTAATATCACTAAAAAAAGACCATATATTTGCTTCCTATAAGACACTCACTTCAGATCTAGAGACACATACAGACTGAAAATGAGGGGATGGGAAAAGGTATTCCATGCAAATGGATATCAAAAGAAAGCTGGAGTTGCAATATCAGACAAAATAGACTTTAGAATAAAGACTGTTGGATGGTACTGGCACAAAATAACAGAAATACAGACCAATGGAACAAGACAGAAAGCCTGGAGATAAGTCCATGAACCTATGCACACCCTATCTTTGACAAAGGAGGCAAAAATATATAATAGAAACCTCTTCAACAAGTGGTGTGGGGAAAACTGGTCAACTACAAGTAAAACAATGAAATCAGAACACTTCCTAACACCTTATACAAAAATAAACTCAAAATGGATTAAAGACCTAAACACAAGACCAGAAACTATTTAACTCTTAAGAGTAAAACGTGGACAAAACACGCTCTGACATAAATCACAGCAAGATCCTCCTACAGTAATGGAAATTAAAGTAAAAATAAACAAATGGGACCTAACTAAACTTAAAAGCTTTTGCACAATGAAGGAAACTACAAGCAAGGTGAAAAGACAGCCCTCAGAATGGGAGAAAATAATAGCAAACAAAACAACTGACAATTAATCTCGAAAATATACAAGCAGCTCATGCAGCTCAACACCAGAAAAACAACCAACCAAATCAAAAAGTGGGCAGAAGACCTAAAAAGACATTTCTCCAAAGAAGACACACATATGGCTAATAAACACATGAAAAGATGGTCAACACTGCTCATTACTAGAGAAATTCAAAACAGAACTACAATGAGGGGTCATTTCACACTGGTCAGAATGGTCAATATCAAAATGTCTACAAACAAAACGCTGGAGAGAGTGTGAAGAAAAGGGAACCGCCTTACACTGTTGGCGGGAATGCAACTTGATGCAGCCATACTGAAAATAGTATGGATATTCCTACAAAAAAAAACAAAGAAACTAGGATTAAAACTACCATTTGTTGTAGTTCAGTCTCTCAGTCATGTCTGACTCTTTGTGACCCCATGAACTGCAGCATGCCAGGCTTCCCTGTTATTCACTATCTCCCAGGTATGCTCAAACTCATATCCATTGACTCAGTGATGCCATCCAACCAGCTCATTGTTTGTCACTCGCTTCTCCTCCTGCCTTTAATCTTTCCGAGCATCAGGGTCTTTTCCAATGAGTTGGCTTTTCGCATCAAGTGACCAAAGTATTGGAGCTTCAGCGTCAGCATCAGTCCTTCCAATGAATGCTTAGGGCTGATTTCCATCAGGATTGACTGGGTTAATCTCCTTGTTGTCCAAAGGACTCTCAAGAATCTTCTCTAACATCACAGTTCGAAAGCATCAATTCTTTGGCACTCAGCTCTCACATGAGTGTCAACTCTCACATCCATACATGACTACTGGAAAAACTGTAACTTTGACTATACGGACTTTTGTTGGCAAAGTGATGACTCTGCTGTTTAACATGCTGTCTAGGTTTGTCATAGCTTTTACTCCAAGGTGCAAGTGTCTTTTAATTTCATGGCTACAGTCAACATCTGCAGTGATTTTGGAGTCCAAGAAAATAAAGTCTGTTATTGTTTCCATTTTTTCCCCCATCTATTTGCCATGAAGTGATGGGACCAGATGCCATGATCCTAGTTTACTGAATGTTGAGTTTTAAGCCAGCTTTTTCAATCTCCTCTTTCACTTTCATCAAGAGGCTCTTCAGTTCCTCTTCACTTTTGGCCATTAGAGTGCTATCATCTGCCTATCTGAGGTTGTTGCTATTTCTCCCAGCAATCTTGATTCCAGCTTGTGCTTCATCCAGCCTGGCATTTCACATGATGTATTCTGCATAGAAATTACATAAGCGGAGTGACAATATGTGTACTCCTTTCCCAGTTGATGTACTCCTTTCCCAATCTGGAACCAGTCTGTTGTTCCATGTCCAATTCTAACTGTTGCTTCTTGACCTGCATATAGGTTTCTCAGAAGACAGGCAAGGTGGTCTGGTAGTCCCAACTCTTTAAGGATTTTCCAGTGGTACTAGTGGTAAGGAGCCTACTTGCCAATGCAGGAGATGCAAGAGATGCATAGGGAAGATTCCCTGGAGGAAGGCATGGCAACCCACTCCAGTATTCTTGCCTGAAGAATGCCATGGACAGAGGAGCCTGGTGGGCTACAGTATATGGGATTACAAAGTGTTGGACAGGACTGAAGCAACTGAGCACCAAACACAGCACAGTTTGTTGTGATCCACACAAAGTCAATGAAGCAGAAACAGATGTTTTTCTGGAATTCTCTTGACTTTTCCATGATCCAGTGGATACTGGCATTTTGATCTCTAGTTCCTTTGCCTTTTCTAAATCCAGCTTGTATATCTAGTTCTTGGTTCACATACTGTTGAAGCCTAGCTTGAAAGATTTTGAGCATTACCTTGCATGCAGGTGAAATGAGTGTAATTTGGCAGTAGCTTTGAACATTCTTTGGCATTGCTCCTCTTTGGGGTTGGAATGAAAACTGACCTTTTCTAGTCCTGTGGCCACTGCTGGGTTTTCCACATTTTCTGGCATATTGAGTGCAGCACTTTCACAGTATCATCATTTAGGATTTTAAATAACTCAGCTAGAATTTCATCATCTACACTAGCATGTTTCAATAATGCTTCTTTAAGGCCCACTTGCATTCACACCCCAAGATGGCTGGCATTAGGTGAGTGATCACATAATCATGGTTATTCAGGTCATTAAGACTTTTTTTTTTACAGTTCTGTGTATTCCTGCCACCTCTTCCTAATCTCTTCTGCTTCTGTTAGATCTTTATCATGTCTGTTCTTTACTGTGACAATCCTACTTGCAGGACACCAAACAAAACACAGACGTAAAGAACAGACTTTTGGACACAGTGGGTGAAGGAGACAGTGAGATGATTTGAGAGAATAGCAATGAAAAATATATTACCATATGTAAAACAGGTATCTAGTTTCATGTATGATGCAGGGAACCCCAAGCTAGTGCCTGGTAACAACCTAGGGGGATGGGGGAGAGGAGTTAAGAGGGAGGTGACATATGTGTACCTATGGTAGATTCACGTAGATGAATGGTAAAAACCATCACAATGTTGTGAAGTAATTATTCTCTAACCAAAAGTTACAAAATAAAGACTCTTGGGGATTCCCTGGCAGCCTAGAGGCTGGTAGTAAGCATTTCCATTGTAGGAGTCATGGATTTGATTTCCGATTGGGAACTAAGATCCACAAGCCATATGGCACAAAAATTAATATATAAATTTTAAAAATTCTTAATTCCTTAAAAAGTTTAATTAAGTTTAATTTTACAAAAATTTAACATTTTTTAATTTAATTTTTTTATTTTTAAATTAAAAAATAAGACTATTATAAGAGACAAAGAAGGATAATACATAAAGATCAAAGGATCAATCCAAAAAGATGATATAACAACTGTAAATATATATGCACCCAACATGGCAGCATCTCAATATATAAGGCCAACGTTAACAAACATAAAAGGAGTAATCAACAGTAACACAATAATAGTGGCAGACTTTAGCATCCCATTTACATCAATGGACAGACCATTCAGAAAACCAATAAGGAAATAAAGGGCTTAAATGACATATTAGATGTGATGGACTTAATTGATATTTATAGAGCATTCTATCTGAAAACAGCAAAATACCCATACTTGACAAATATACATGGAACATTCTCCAGGATAGATCACATGCTGGGCCACATAACAAGCTGCAGTAAATTTATAAAACTGCAATCATATCAAGCACCTTTTCCAACTATGATGTCACAAAATATCAATATCATTAGATATCAACTACAAGAAAAAAACTGCAAAAAACAACTACACATAGGCTAAACAACATGCTGTATGCTGTGCTGTGTTTAGTCTCTCAGTTGTGTCTGACTCTTTGCAACCTCATGGACTGTAGCCCACCAGACTCCTCTGTCCATGGGGATTCTCCAAGCAAGTATATTAGAGTAGGTTGCCATGCCCTCTTTCAGGGGCTCTTCCCAACCCAGGGATTGAACACAGGTCTCCCGCATCGTGGGCAGATTCTTTTACCATCCGAGCCACCTGGGAAGCCCAAACAATGTGCTACTAAACAACAAATGGATCACTGAAGAAATCAAAGAGCAAATCAAAAGAATACATAGTGATAAATGAATGAAAACACAATGATTCAAAGCCAATAGGATGCAGCAAAAGTAGTTCTGAGCGAAGTTTACAATGATAAAAGCTTCTCTAAGGAAACAAGACAAATCTCAAATATACAACCTAACCTTACACCTCAAACAGCTAGAGAAAAGAACAAACAAAATGCAAAGATAGCAGAAGGAAAGAAATCGTAAAGGTTAAACATAAATAAAGGAAATAGAGACTAAAAAAATTACCTAAAGGCTGCTTCTTTGAAAAAATAAACAAAATTGATAAACCTTTAGCCAGACTCATTCAGGGAAAAAAGATAGAGAGCCCAAATCAGTAAAATCAGAAATGAAAAAGAAGTTACACCCAGCACTGCAGGGTTGTAAGACACCAGTAAAAGCAACTATATGCCAGTAAGACGGACAACCTAGAAGAAAAGCTTTGTCCAAATTATTCAAAAGGTAAAATCTCCCAGGGTTGAACCAAGAAGAAACAGAAAATATGAACAGAACAATTACCAGTACTGAAATTGAATCACTAATTTAAAAACTCCCAATAAGCAAAATTTCAAGACCAGATGGCTTCACAGGTGAATTTTACAAAGTATTCAGTGAATAGTTAACATCTATCCTTCTGAAACTATTCTCAAAATATTCAGAGGAAGGAACACTCCCAAACTCATTCTATGATGCCACCATCACTCTGATATGAAAACTAGAAAAAGTTATCAAAAAAAAAAAAAAGAAAATTTCAGGCAAATATCACTGATGAACACAGATACAAAAATCCTCAACAAAATACTAGCAAACCAATTCCAACAATGCATTAAAGCAATCATATAACGTGATTAAGTGGAATTCAACCCAGGGACACAAGGATTTTTTAATATCCACAAATCAATCAATGTGCTATACCACATTAACAAACTGAAGAATAAGAACTACATGATCATCTCAATATATACAGAAAAAGCTTTTGATAAAATTCAACATCAATTTATGGGGGAAAAAAATTCTCCAGAAAGTAGGCACAGAAGGAACCTATCTCAACATAATAAGGGCCATATATATGTTCTATATATGACAAACCCACAGCTAACAGCATTCTCAATAGTGAAAAATTGAAAGCATTTTTTCTAAGACCAGGAACACAATGAGAATGCTCACTCTTGTCTCCATTATTCAACACAGTTTTAGAAGTCCTAGCCACAGTAATCAGAGAAGAAAAAAAAATGTAATTTAAATTGGAAAAGAAGTAAACTGTCACTAAAGATGCCACCAGAAAACCACTAGCCCTCAACAATGAACTCATTAAAGTTGGAAGATACAAAGTTAATATACAGAAATTTTGCATTTCTATATGCTAACAACAAAATAGCAGAAAGCAAAATTAAGTAAACAATCCCATTCACTGCATCATCAAAAAGAATAAAATACCTAGGAATAAATCTGTCTAAGAAGGCAAAGACCTGTCCTCAAAAAACTATTAGATACTGATGAAAGAAACTGAAGACCACACAAACAGAAAGACCTACCATGATATTGGACTAGAAGAATCTATATTGTTTAAATGACCACACTACCCAAGGCAAGCTACAGATTAAGCGCAATCCTATCAAATTACCAATGGCATTTTTCAGGGAACTAGAACAAAAAGGCTTTTAATTTGTATGCAAACACAGAAGTCCCCAAATGGCCAAAATAATCTTGAGAAAGAATAACAGAGCTGGAAGAATCACATGCTATGACTTCAGACAACACTACAAAGCTAAAGCTATCCAAATGGTATGGTACTGGCACAAAAACAGACATAGAGACACATAGATATACGAAACAGGATAGAAAGCCTAGAAATAAACCCATATACCAATGGTCATTTAATCTATGACACAGCCAGCCAGAACATATAATGGAGAAAAGACAGTTTCTTCAATCAGTGGTGCTGGAAAAACTGGACAGCTACATGTAAAAGAATTAAATTAGGACATTCTCTAACACCATATACAAAAATAAATTAAAAATGGATTAAAGATCTAAATGTTAAGACCAGATACCATAAAACCCCTAGAGGAAAACCTATTCAGAACACTCTTTGGCATAAAAGGCAGCAATATTCTTTTGGATCCATCTCCTAAAGCAGTGGAAATTAAAACACATATAAACAAATGGGACCTAATCAAACTTAAAAGTTTTCACAAAGCAAAGGAGACCATAAACAAAATGAAAAGGCAACCAAAAGACTGGGAGAAAATATTTGCAAATGATGTGACAGTTGTTGTTGTTCAGTCACTAAGTCCTCTCTTTGTGACCCCATGACCTACAGCATGCCAGGCTTCCTGATCGGTCACTATCTCTCAGTTTGCTCAAATTCATGTCCACTGAGTTGGTGATGCTAACCATCTCACCCTCTGCGGCCTTCTTCTACTTTTGCCTTCAAACTTACCCAGCATCAGGGTCTTTTCCAAAGAGTCACCTCTTCACATCAGGTGGCCAGACTACTGCAGCTTCAGCTTCAGCATCAGTCCCTCCAATGAATATTCAGGGTTGGTTTCTTTTAGGACTGACCAGTTTGATCTCCTTGCTATCCAAGAGACTCTCAAGAGCTTTCTCCAGCACCACACATCAATTTTTTGGTGCTCAAACTTCTTCATGGTCCAACTCTCACACTCATAGGTGATATAGGAAAATACCATGTTTTCTACCAAAGAGGAAGATATGAGGAATAGAGAAATGATCCCTATTCATTTTTTAGCTGAATAGGAAGACATATATTTGTGTGTGTGTACCCAGATTGTGAATAAGATTTCTAAAAATAGCTCATTGCCAGTCCTTTGTCCTCTCCCCTTCCTGGTTCCCCTTCCTCATAAAAACTATCTGGTGGGATAGTTTCTTGGGCTTTTACCCTGGGCATGTGCAGAGAGAGAACTATAGGGATACAGAATACAGTCCTTCACTCAGGGCTTGCAAGTATGACCCCATCGACAAATAAGAATCCTAGACAGTATCTGAGAAGATTGGGACTCTGTGCTTCTTGGCTTATGAGGAGCCGGGGTGGTGGGGTGAACCTGCATTTTAGGAATAAAACCCTAGTGGGCTGCCCACTCAGTGTAGATCTTTTATCTGCAGCACACCCTTCTGCAGAAGTAAAAACTACCTTGCCCGAGCCATTTTTGATCGTCTGTTCTATTCTGCCAACTCCATTTTGAGAACATTTCCAACATGTGACTCCTGGAAAAACCATAGCTTTGACTATATGGACCTTTGTCGGCAAAGAACACATACAAAGGACTCATTTGGCTTAATGTTAAAAAAAAAAAAAAAACCTCAATCAAAAAATGGGCAGAACACCTCAATTGTCATTTCTCTAAAGAAGACATACAGATGGCAAACAGGCACATGAAAAGGTGCTCAATATCTCTAATTATTCTTGTTATTGTTGTTTTGTTACTAAGTCGTTTCTATTCTTTTGCAACCTCAAGAACTGTAGCCTTCCAGGTTCCTCTGTCTATGGGATTTCCCAGGCAAGAATCCTGAAGTGGATTGCCATTTCCTGTGTCAGTAGATCTTCCCAACCCAAGGATCAAACCCATGTCTCCGGAGAAATGCACATCTAAACTACAATGATGTATCACCTCACATGAGTCAGAATGGCCATCATCAGAAAGTCTACAAATAATACATGCTGGAGAAGGTGTGGAGAAAAGGGAACCCTCCTTTGCTTTGTGTTGGTGGGAATGTAAATTGATGCACTTACTAGGGAGAAGAATATGGAGGTTCTTTAAAAAATAAAAAGTTACCATAAGATTGTGAAATCTTACTCCCAGATATATAACTGGAGAAAACTCTAATTCAAAAAAATATATACACCCCAATATTCATAGCAGCACTATTTACAATATCCAAGACATGGAAGCAACCTAAATGTCCATCAATAGATGAATGTATAAAGAAGATGTGGTACATATATACACAATGGACTATTTGTCACAGAAAATAATGAAATAATGCCATGTGAAGCAACATGGATGACCCTGGAGATTGTCATTTTAAGTGAAATAAATCAGACAGAAAATGATAAATATCATATGGTATCACTTATTTGTGGAATCTAAAAAATGATAAAATATATTTCTAAAACAGAAGAGACTCATAAACACTGAAAATAAACTTATGATTATCAAAAGGGAAAGTGCCAGGGAGGCAGGGGAAAAAGATAAATTAGGAGTTTTGGATTAGTATATACACATTGCTGCTGCTGCTGCTGCTGCTGCTGCTGCTGCTGCTAAGCTGCTTCAGTCATGTCTGACTCTGTGCAACCCCATAGATGGCAGCCCACCAGGCTCCCCTGTCCCAGGGATTCTCCAGGCAAGAACGCTGGAGTGGGTTGCCATTTCCTTCTCCAATATACACACTACTCTATATAAAACAGGTAAACAACAGGGACCTACTATATATCACAAGGAACTATATTCAATACCATGTAATAACCTACAAGGGAAAAGAATGTGTAAAAGAATACACACACACACAGACACACAGACACACACACACACACACACACGGTGGCTCTGATGGTAAGAATTCGCTTGCAATGCAGGAGACCCAGATTTGATCCCTGGGTTGGGAAGATTCCCTGGGGGAGGGCATGGCAACCCATGCTAGTATTCTTGCCTGGAGAATCCTCATGGACAGAGGAGCCTGGTGGGCTACAAACCATGGGGTCACAAAGAGTTGGAGACAACCAAGTGACTAAGCACAGCACACACACACATATAATTGAATCACTTTGCTGTACACTCAAACGCAACATTTTAAATTAACTATGCATGCCCAGTCACTCAGTGGTGTCCGACTCTTTGCAACCATGTGGACTGCAGCCCTCCAGGCTCCTCTGTCCATGGGGTTTTTCAGGCAAGAATACTGGAGTGGATTGCCAGCTCCTCCTCCAGCGGATCTTCTCCACCCCAGGGACCAAACTCCTCTCCTGTATTGCAGATGGATTCTTGATAGCTGAGAACCCCAGGGAAGCCCCGATACCTCAATAAAAAGATAAAAATTAGTATTATTACAACAGGCAAGTAGCTACATATAAGCAGAGAAATGTGGGGCAGGGGGCAGGTGGCAGGAAATTATGCATCCTGTAAACATCAGGGGTCCATGAGCAGACAAAGAAAAGCAGGAACCTCCAGACTGACAGGAAACCACACATTTGGGTGATGTGTGGGGGGAGGGTGGAAGGCAAAAAAGGTGAGGGAAGGCCGGAATCTCCTGTGTCCAACCGTAACCTGTTGCTCATTATGCTCTCATTGAAATAAGATAGGCCTTGCAGATAATACCATCATGCACCAACACCATGACACTTCTTATCTAAAGTAAATATGGACAAAAACCCCTTCTTCTCTTTGGAAGATGAAACTAGAATGAAACTCAAACTCCTCCTTTTGGCAATGACCGTTTGGCCCCTTCATTTGATTCCCCTCATAACTGGCTTTCCAAAGAAACGCAGGACACCAGGTCCCCTCACCTGTCTCACGTACTCTTGTTAAATAAATCCTCAGTTTACTTTCCTAAGCTCCCTGCCTCACTTTTGAATTCTTTCCATGAGGAGGCAAGAACCTTAAATTCACTGGGAATAGTATTAGATCTGCCCCCCTCCTTTTTAGCAGAAATGGACACTGATTAATAAATGATGATTTGCTATTAATATTTGCACCAAGACATTCAGCATAAGAAGCTCTAATCAAAGTCACGGAGTACTGGAAGAAAGACCACTATATATTCAGTGGATTTCTGTTCCAGTTAATACATGTTTTTCATATTTCACAAATTGGACTGTGAATGATCACATTATTAAACAGAAAATTGAAATAATATCTGCTTCAAAGAATTATTCTGTAACTGTCTTGACCTAAGAAATCCAAGAATGAAAAAAGCTCACTGGAATCTTAATGTGGTTCCTTTAATACATTTCATTTGAGATAAATATAAGAAAGCCAAGAAAGACTGGATGGGTTGGGACAATGGAGCCGTTGCCTGTGTGAGAAAGTAAAACACATCTTTTTAAAAAGCTCATTTTCTAATTCCATAAGAAATAAGACATATTGTGATGATTAAAAGAGCAAATATGAAACTAAAGCTCACCTACTTTTGTCTGTGGGTTTGTGCATGTGAGCACATGTGTCACAGATGCCCTGCCCAGATCTCCTCTTCTGCTGCTGTCAGAGCTGGCTGACAGCAAGACTGCACTTTTTTCTCTGGAGAATTGTTCGTGGCCAAAAGAGCGTTGTGACTACTCCCCATACCCCTGGAGTATGAAAGTAGGCCACATTTAATCAACAGTGAACTGACACAGAGGGATATAAAATCACCTCAAGGTGGAAACCATCTTGGAGCAGTTTGTGCTCCAGAGCACCACCGCCGACTGAGCAGGTCTCCACCCAAGACCACATTCCTGCTTTGCTTTCCTTCCACTGTCCTACTCTGCTTTTCTCATGTCCCCTATCCTGGGAACACTTTGTTGATAAACTGCTTGAAGAACAATCACTATCTCAGACTCTGCTTGCATAGGATCCAACTAAGTATCCCTATGTATCTATGCTGCTAAGTTGCTTCAGTCGTGTCCGACTCTATGCAACCCCATAGACGGCAGCCCACCAGGTTCCCCCATCCCTGGGATTCTCCAGGCAAGAACACTAGAGTGGGTTGCCATTTCCTTCTCCAATGCATGAAAGTGAAAAGTGAAAGTGAAGTCGCTCAGTCATGTCAGACTCTTCGCAACCCCATGGACTGCAGCCCACCAGGCTCCTCCGTCCATGGGATTTTCCAGGCAAGAGTGCTGGAATGGGGTACCACTGCCTTCTCCACTATATATCCATATATGCGTATGAAAGCAAGTTTTACATAAATGTTAGCATAATATGCATATGCATAATGTAGCATAATGAAGCTTTTTAAAGTAACAATTTTCCTGGAAAGCTTTTGTATCAATATGCACAGACTTATTCCATTGTTCTTAACTGAAATCACATTGTAGGGAAAAAGAGAATTTCTCAAAAAAAAAAAGTTTCAATGCCATAAATAAATGTCACCATTGTTGGTTACATTTCCTTGATTACCAGAAGTAGAGTCATCTTGTATGTTTATGATCCACTTGTAACTCTTTATCTGTGACTCATTCTCATATCCTTTACCTATTTTTCAGTTGGATTGCTTTTCCCGTATGTATCATCAGTGCTTCTTTATAAATTCTGAATATTGTACATTAGTCTTTGATAGGTTGCCAATACTTTTTCCTATTTATCATTGTCTGTTTTTTTTTCTGTGCATGTAGTCTTTTGCGTTATTCAAGAGTTCGGTAATATGTTGGAAAATGATATTTTATTCATCATAGATTTATTGTATTTACTTTAAGATCACTTCACTACAAAGTCATAAACATATCCTCCTATATTCAAATATTTTAAAGATTTTAGAGTTATGCATTTAATCCACCTGGATTTATTTTCATGATTACTTTAGGGGTTGATAAAATTTTACTGTATTATCTATAATGGATAACTAGCTGTCTCATACGTATGCATGCCTCATTCCTGGACTCTTAATCCCATTCCTATTTATTTTCTTTCCCTTAGTTGAATACCACGTTATTTTTACTACCATATATTTGCTAAATATTTTGTTCCCTGGTGCATATGATCTTTTTGTTCATTTTGTTTTGCTTAATTTCCTTGGTTATTCTTGTGCATTTATTCTCCCATGTTAATTTTAGAATTAGCTTATGAAATTTCTTTCAGGATTTTGATTGGGATTGTATTGAATTCATAATGCAGTTTGGGTGTAAGTGACAGTGTTAAAGTACAGTTGATCCTTGAACAACTCAGCAGTTAGGGGCTTAGACTCCCATACAGTGGGAAAATAGGTACTGTTGTCCCATGGTATCTACTGGGGATTGGATCCAGAACCTGCTGCAGATACCAAAATCTGCACATGATCAAGTTCCATAGTTGGTCCTCTAAATTCATGGTTCTTTATCCTCAGATTCAACCAACAACCACAGACTACGTAGTACTGTATGTACCAAAAACATCTGTATATAACTTTATAATCAGACCTGCATGTCCATGATTCTGCATTCACAAATTCAACCAACCATGGACAGTGTAGTCCCATAGCATGCATTTATTGAAAAAAATCTACATATAAGTGGACCCATACAATTCAAACCCATACTGTTCAAGGATCAACTGTACTGAATTTTTCCATGCTCAAATACTGTGTACAGCTGTTTATTTTCAATATATCTGGTACTCTTTTATAGGCTTCAGTAAATTTTCATTAGTTTTCCCATAAATATCTTGAATATTCCTTACTGGGCTTGTTCTTAAATATTTCACATTTTTCTGCAATGACAAATATTTTTTTCAATACATTTTTAATTGATCATTGCTGGCACTTTTTTTTTTCTCTTTTTAGAGCCCAAGGGGCTGTGAATGGCTGTGTCCTTCATCAAACCCCGGGCACCAGGGATGGCCCAGGACTCAGGTGCAGACATATTATGGCAGCACACGTATACTGCCACCCCTCCGACCCTGAGCATCCTCCCTGGGAAAGGGGGCCAGGGCCACAGGGCCACATTGCAACGTCCCCAGCCTCTTGTCCGTACCCTGCCTCTCATTGCTGGCATTTTTAAGAGCTGGTGATTTTTACACATTGATCTATATCCCCTTTTAAATCTCTCCAATTTGTTCTAATAATTTTTGTATTGGTTTTTTGGAGTTTTTCATACTCTATCAGACATATTATGTAAATAACAATCTCTTGTGTCTTTCTTGATAACAGCTACATCTCTTGTATATTTTTGTTTTGGTATTACATTGAACAGTACAGTATTAAGCAGCAATTGTGATACAAGGTATCTTGACGTTGTTTCTAACTGTAGTAGATATGCTTCAAATGTGGCATTATGGAACATAATGCTAACTGTAAGGTTTTGGTATACTCTTCAGGAATTTTCTTCTGTTTGCTATGAAGTTTTTACTTAGCAACTATGAATAAATGTTAAAGATTAACAAATACCTGTTCAATATTAATTTAAATGGATTTCCTCCTTTCATCTAGTTAATGTAAAGAATTTTGCTAGTAATATTCTTCTTTCAACAGAAGAGTTACTACAATTTATTAATTCATCAGCAATTTTTTTTCAAAATCTTAACATGCCATTTTTATGTACTGATCATTACCTACATTTTCATCTTTAATATCTTGCAGGACTTTTCCAAATTCCCCCTTATAAATAGGTACAGGGTTTATTAAATGGAATACTTTCCCAGCAGGTAACTGATTAGAAGAGAGAGCTCAAGTGACTTAACACTTTAAATTAAATATACTATTTTTAAACTTCCAGTCAACTTGTTGGGCATTCCCAGTGGCTCAGTGATAAAAAATCAGAGACTTGCAGAAGATTCAGTTTCCATCCCTGGGTCGGGAAGATCCCCTGGTGTCTAAGTCTAAGTTCAGTCACTCAGTCGGGTCTCACTCTTTGTGACCCCATGGACTGCAGCACACCAGGCTTCCCTGTCCATCACCAATTCCCGAAGCTTGCTCATGTCCATCAAGTCGGTGATGCCATCCAACCTTCTCATTCTCTGTCATCCCTTTCTTCTCCTGCCTTCAATCTTTCCCAGCATCAGGGTCTTTTCAGATGAGTCAGTTCTTCGTATCAGGTGGCCAAAGTATTGGAGTTTCAGTTTCAACATCATTCCTTCCAATGAAAATTCAGGACTGATTTCCTTTAGGATTGACTGGTTTGACCTCTTTGAAGTCCAAAGGACTCTCAAGAGTCTTCTCCAACACCACAGTTCAAAATCATCAATTCTTTGGCACTCGGCTTTCATTATAGTACAACTCTCACACCCATACATGATTACTGGAAAAACCATAGCTTTCACCAGACAGACCTTTGAATTGGCAAAGTAACGTCTCTGCTTTTTAATATGCTGTCTAGGTTGGTCATAGCTTTTCTCCCAAGGAGCAAGCATCTTTTAATTTCATGGCTGCAGTCACCATCTGCAGTGATTTTAGAGCCCAAAAAAATAAAGTCTGACACTGTTTCTACTATTTCCCCATCTATTTGCTATGAAGTGATGGGACTGGATGCCATGATCTTATTTTCTGAATGCTGCGCTTTAAGCCAATTTTTTCACTCTCCTCTTTCACTTTCATCAAGAAGCTCTTTAATTCCTCTTCACTTTCTGCCACAGGGATGGTATCAGCTGCATATCTGAGGTTATTTGTATTTCTCCCAGCAATCTTGATTCCAGCTTGTGCTTAATCCAGCCCAGCATTTTGAATGATATACTCTGCATATAAGTTAAACAAGCAGGGTGACAATATACAGCCTTGATGTACTCCTTTCCCAATTTGGAACCAGTCTGTTGTTCCATGTCTGGTTCTAAATGTTGCTTCTTATTCTGCATACAGATTTCTCAGGAGGCAGGTAAGGTGGTCTGGTATTCCCATCTCTTGAAGAATTTTCCACAGTTTGTTGTGATCTACACAGTCAAAGGCTTTGGCATAATCAACAAAGCAGAAGTATTCTTTTGGAATTCTCTTGCTTTTTCTATGATCCAACGGATGTTGGCAATTTGATCTCTGGTTCCTCTGCCTTTCTAAATCCAACTTGAACATCTGGAAGTTCACAACCCACTTCAGTATTCACTTCAGTATTCTTGCTTGGCAAATCCCATGGACAGAGGAGCCTGGTGGGCTATAGTCCATGGGGCTGCAAAGAGTCAGACATGACTGAGTGACTCAACATCAACAATAAAACAGCATCAAATTGTTTAAAAAAACTGTGCACACTATTATGCACTTATTTAATAAAGGTAATGAATAATAACATTTAGAAGCAGCATAAACATTTTGCTTATCGTGCTGAAGACAAACAGTAAATTCAAAATCAATTAGAAATCTACATTCTCAATAGCTTAGTCTCTGGAAATGAGCAATTCTGATATTTGGTAAGAGATTTCCAATTTCATCCAAATGGGTTGATGTCTGAAGTATCACTGTTAAGATATCTGCTGGGCAACCTGAGGACCTTTCTTTATTCCCCAGTCAGTCCATTCTTTCATTTCAGATGTTCTTCCTTACTAGGCTTTGATACAGAGTGGCCTATTAATGGTAAACTCTATTTTTCTTGAAAATGTCTCTATTTTATTTTTATTCTAAAAATATAATTTTGCTTTCTTACAGTATTTTAAAAATATTTCTTCTGGCTTCCCCTGTTGCTCTTGAAAAGTCATCTGTAAGTATATTGGTCATTTGTAGGCAATTTGTCTTCTCTCCTTATTTGCCTTTAAGATATTTGCTTTAAGCACTGGAATGTTCAGACCTTAGATGTCTTCTCTTGTCACTCCTTCTCTTAGATATCTCAGCCGGTCTTGTTACTGTTGTTCAGTTGCCCAGTTGCGGCCAACTCTTCACAACCCCGTGCACTGCAGCATGCCAGGCCACTCTATCCCTCACCATCTCCTGGAGTTTGCCCTCAAAAAACACAGCCAGTCTTACAACTATATATACCACTTACATGATAATGACTTCCAAAATTATACCTTCAACCCAGACCTCTCTCTCACTCCAGACTGGCATAATCAATTATCTGAACCCGGGTCTCCTGCACTGCAGGCAGATTCTTTGCCAACTGAGCTATCAGGGAAGCCCTATATAACAAACACCTCCTCTTAAAACATCTTAAACATAACATGCCCAAATCTAACCATAAGATATTCACTCTTTTTCCCAAATGTGTTCCTTCAGCAGTCAGTCTTCCCTATTGCAGTAAAAGGCAACACTATTTTCCACTGTCTTAGGACAAAAGGAAACCATTTTCTTTAGACTTCATATTCAGTTCTTCAAAAATTCCACCAGCTCTACATTTAAAATATCACCAAAAAATCCATGTCTTGCCACTCTCCCAGCTTTCAGTTACCATCATTATTTTCTTGGCTTATTACAGTAGCTTCCTACTTGTTCTCCTTGATTTTATACTTGGCCTTCGTCCAATTAGTGTATTTTCAGCACAGTAACCAGAATGATGCTGCTTTCTGTGAACCACATAATATCACTCATCTACTTAACAGCCTCCAGTGGCTTTTCATTTGACTCTGAATAAAAACCAAAATCATTTCAATGGTCTACAAGGCTCTTACATGATCGAGGCCCTTCTACCTCTCTGATTTTATCTCTTATTTCTCTTCCTCTTAATCATTCAGATCTAGCCACACTAATTTCCTTGCCATTCCTCTATCACACAAAGCACAATTTCTCCTTAGGGCCTTTGCACATGAATTTGCCCCTAGATAATCACATGGCTAATTCCCTCACCTCTTCAAGGTCCTTAGTCAATTTTCAGTTTCTCAAGGAGATTTGCCCTAATAACTATTAGTATATTTAAAATTACAACTACTACATCTGCAGAATTCCCTATCTCCCTTTTCTGTCAAATATTTTGCAAAGCATTTAGACATACTATCAGACAAACTATATATATTTATTTATTTAGTGCCTAATACCCCTTCTCTCACAACATGTACACTAGAATATATGC
Source organism: Ovis canadensis (assembly GCF_042477335.2). Lineage (NCBI taxonomy): Eukaryota > Metazoa > Chordata > Mammalia > Artiodactyla > Bovidae > Ovis > Ovis canadensis. Next base: position 157,528,967 of record NC_091247.1, on the reverse strand, counting down.
TCCATGCAGCCAGGGGCTTGTTTTGTCTTTTCTTTCTTTTCATTGTTGTATTCTTAATGCTATAAAATTAGCTGGCATACAGTAACTGCTCTGCTCAGTAAATATTTGTTCAGTAGATGAATAAGTTATGTTTTGCAGTTTCTCTACAGTGTTTCTAATTATGGATTTTAAAAACTTAATCTTTTTTTGGCTAACTGCAAATCTGTATTTTATCAAGACTACTATGAGCATTAAAATCTGGGAAAAACTTTTCTAAGGTGTATGCCTATAATTTCTGGGTCACAGAATATGAATGTGTGTGTGTATGTGTATGCTAAGTCGCTTCAGTTGTGTCCAACTCTTTGAGACCCCACAGACCATAGCCCACCAGGCTCCTCTGTCCATGGGATTCTCTAGGCATGAATACTGCAGTGAGCTGCCATGCCCTCTTCTAGGAGATCTTCCCAAACCAGGGATCAAACCTGCGTCTCTTTCATCTCCTGCATTGGCAGGCAGGTTCTTTACCATTAGCTTCACATAGGAAGCCCCTGGAATATAAACAGATTTACAAAATAAAGCTGAATTGTTTTTCATTGCTTTTTATAGCATTGAAAGCATGTTTTTCGATGTTTTTATGCTACTTGCTCCAATAAAGTGTAATGGCACCCCACTCCAGTACTCTTGCCTGGAAAATCCCACGGACGGAGGAGCCTGGTGAGCTACAGTCCATGGGGTCACTAGGAGTTGGATATGAATGAGCGACTTCACTTTCACATTTCACTTTCATGAACTGGAGAAGGAAATTGCAGCCCACTCCAGTGTTCTTGCCTGGAGAATCCCAGGGACGGGGGAGCCTGGTGGGCTGCTGTCTCTGGGGTCGCACAGAGTCAGACACAGCTGAAGCGGCTTAGCAGCAGCAGCAACACATTTTTTTAACACTTAGTACCATCAGACTTAATTTTTTCCAATTAACAGATGTAAAATGACATCTCACTATGGTTCTAACTTGCCTTTTCAGATTATTGATGACTAAGCACCCCTCCACATAGATATATTTATCACAAATATGTATTCTTCTATAAAATACCTACTTTTTTCTTGTGCTCATTGACTAAGTGAGCAGTTATTTCTTTATCACTTTAGGTGCTTTATATAGTCGAGATACTAAGGCTTTCTTGGTAATACTGTAGCTAGCAGCTTTTCTCCAGTTACAATGTATCGGACTCTTTGATGAATAGAAGTTCTCAAATTTAATGTAGTCAAATATATAATTCCCTTTTTAATATTTGATCCTTTAATGCCACCTCTGTAATATATCAAGTTTCCATATATACTTCGGTTTGTTATTAGAGTCTCCATTGTCTGCTATTGTGCACAAATACCACACGGTCTTAATTATTATACAGCTGATCCTTAAATAACATAAGATTGAACTGTGCAGGTACACTTATATGCGAACTGTTTTCAACAAACATGCACTACAATACTACACCATCCATGGTTGGTTGAATCAAGGATGTAGAACTATGGATATGCAGGGCTGACTGTAAAGTTACACATGGATTTTCAACCTCAGGGAGGGCTGGCACTCCTAATTCATATGTTGTTCAAAGCTCAGATGTATACTCATAAGTCATAAGGTCTTATAACCAAGTAGTTAGTGTTCTATAGCAGTATTTTGGGGGTTTTTTTGCTTTAATTTGACATATTCATTTTAGAATATGTAAAGAACTATTTTACAAAAATCTGTAAGGTACTGACTGAATTTCATTGATCCTATAGCTCGACTGGAGAGGGAAGAACTGAGTTTATAGTGATGAGTCTTCTTGTCTACAAATGTTTAAAAACACACTGTATCTCTCCACTTAAGAGATATTTTTCAGTATAAGGTTTTATAACTTTCTCAAATAAGATCTATGTATTTTATTGGAATACATTTTTAGAGTCTTTGTGTCTCTGACTTTCATCTGGTTGTCTCTGTCCATTAATATCCAATCAGTCTTCCTAAAGTGAATTTACCACATTATCCACAGACTCAAAAATCTGTGGTTAACCATCTACTGCCTGTGGAATCAAACACAAACTTCTCAGGCTAATATTTAAATGGCTCTGTTTAGCCAGCCAACACCAGATTTTCTAGGACTCTTTCCCATTTGGTTACTTAGGTGTAGAAGTGAAGAGCTCATTTAGGTCATAGGTCATTTCTACATTTAACTCATTTTGCTTATTAAAGTGTTCTTTTCTGCTTTTTTTCTTCATATTTTTTAATGTTGAGCTGAACCTGGAAGAGGAAATGGTCATACTTTAGATGGGACTGTCACCCATCGCCCAATACACACAGGACAGATGGTGAAGAGAGGAAACTGGGGAGGGGCAAGCATAGGTTGTAGAGATAGCTTATGAATGACCCCTGATACGCAGGCAGTCAGTATCCCCACATCATAACTACAAAGGGACATGCATGACAAGGCCTTCACTGGTCGCTCAGTGGTAAAGAATCCACCTGCCAATGCAGAAGACACAGGTTCAATCCCTGGGTCAAGAAGATCCCCTGGAGAAGAAAATGGCAACCTACTCCAATACTCTGCTTGGGAAATCCCGTGGGCAGAGGAGTTTATTGGGCTATGTCCATGGGGGTCACAAAGGAGTCAGACACAACTTAATAATTAAACAACAAATGCATGACAAATGCAGAAGCAGTCCAAACTGACTTCAACACGAAAGAGAAGCCAAGAGTCATCAGAAAGCAGGAGTCACCATAATGCTAGGCACCAAGGGGGTGGTGACATTGCTGTTTTAGGGTCTACATGATTTAAAGGAGTGTTCTCTCCAGTGTTGAGGGCTGGTAATGGCCAAGCTCCCTTCCAAGCCAGACTGGATCCAGAGTGGGAAAAAAGGAAACCAGAGCACCGTTTTTTTTCTTTCAAATGGCAATAACTCAGCCATTCACATCTAGCAATCCTGGCAGGCACAAAACAAAGACAGTAGCTTCTGAGAATACCAAAACTCATCATTTCCTTACTTAGCATCTGGCTCAGAAAAAAAAAATTCATGAAGCCCAAATACTATCTTCATTTTAGTAATGACCTTAGACACACAGTAGCTACTATTTGGATGATACACTATATGATATGACATGTATGACATGTGTGACAGTCAGTTGACAATGATGTACTGCAGAAAATCTGTCCACATGTAATAGGAATCCCCACTAGAGACAAAAGTCAAATCCAGACCTTGAGAAAGAGAGCTTTCAAGAAGCAATTAAGGCATTGTAGTTTTAGTCGCTAGGGGATTTGGGATATATGAAGGACTACCAGTCACAGAAGGGATTCTGAGCCACCAGACAGAGAAACAATGCAGACCAGGATCAAGGAAAAAGCCTAAGGGAACTTAAAACCACATTAAAAAAAAGAGGAATTCCATATTACTTCTGCTAAAATGTCAGTAAATAGAGTCCAAACAATGGCCTACCCCCACGACTGAGGTTGGGGATTTCCTCAACACCTTACTGTGACAATTTATCAGTAACATGACAAACCTCAAGCAAAAAAATATATATATAAAAAAATATTAAAAATGGATAAAAAAAAAATCCCAGCAGGACTTCTGTTTTGTTCATATTTTAGCTGGCCCTCATAGACTATTTCTATGATAGCAACTCGGTGGCCACTTGCTGGGGCAGCGGTTGTAATTCTTTTCTCTTGCAACTTAAGGCCAGAGCACTGTGGGGGGACCTATTGAGAAGTGTGCTTCCTGTCAGTGCACAGTTTGCTATAAGCAACCCTTTCTCTGGGCTGGCAGGGCCTGTGGTCTGAACTGTGTGACACTAACGTTCAATTACAGTAAGATGTCTATTTAATAACTGATGTTTCCAGTAAACTTGCTGTGGGTTCCATATGCCTTAAGGCAACTAGAAAAATTTCAGAATATACTAAGAAATACTTTGCTAACAAAATGCATACTCCTCTTCTGATTTATTCTGACTGAAAATATTAAAGATTTTCCTTGGAGTTACTTCAGACATAGCTAGGATACACGCAGTAAGACTTTAGTGAGAGTTAAACTTTTTGCAGGACAGGAAATATTCTCAGCTGATGATTCAGGTCTGGAGAAGCACCTGAGAAGTCCTTTCAGGTTTTTCTATGGTGTAGTGACAAACACACATTGTTTCCCACTTATCTTCACTTTAACAAAATCATGGTAGTTCCTAGCAACATTCTGCCCTCCAGTCATCAGCACAGCTCAAAAGCAAACAATCCTATGAGTTCTCCAGGTAATGTAATCAATGGAATTTGCTTCCTTGAGAACTAATGTTAAGTTTTTCCACAACGTTATCAGGTTCTCTGTATATAGGTACTTATCTAGTTAAGAAAACAATTAGAAATACATATCACTCAAGCCGAGTTTTCTCAGAAAGGAAGTTTAAACTATTTTCCTCTTATTTTAAACATGTTGGAGAGGAGAAAAGTTGTCTCTTCTAGCTTTGATGGGATCAGTCAAGGAATAAAAATTTTTCTTATTGATTTTTGACTGCACTGGGTCTTCATTGCTGTGTGCGGGATTCTCTCTTGGCTGTGTGCAGGCCTCTCATTGCAATGGTGTCTCGCTGCAGAGCACAGGCTCTAGAGCATATGCACATCAGTAGTTTTGACACGCAGGCTCACTAGTTGTGGTTCACAGGTTTAGTTGCTCCACAGCACGTGTGATCTTCCTGAACCAGGGATCAAACCCATGTCCTCTGCACTGGCAGGCAGATTCTTAACCACCTGGACCACCAGGGAAGTCCAGAATAAAATTTAAATCAGAACTATTCACAGATGTCCATGGATCAAAAACTCAAATGTCAAGCTGGAAGGCAGGCTGGGAGAATTCAATAAATGCTCGTGTATTTTTCTATTCTCCAGAGATACAGAGCTGATAACATTAAACGAAAAGTCCACTAGATGCATAAAATTCTTGTTTAAGTACTGTTTTTGTCTGATCAATTAGGAATAGCATATTATATTCTCTATCACTTCTCAGTTCACTATTAAATATTTCAGTTGATACTCAAGACTCTGCATTAGGTAAGCAAGGCACATATTTCCAATCCCTGTGCAAAGACTAGAAAAAATATTTTGGAGAGTTTAGTGACTAGACCAAGTGAAAGATGCAACCTTAGGCCATTTAATATATAATTTATAAAATCTGAAATGTCTTTTCAGTGAGTCATCTTTTGTGTAAAGAAAGAATCACCTACATGTAATCTCTTAAAAGAACAAGTTAAAATGGCCTATGCTCCTAATGGCTGTATTGCTACTCTCAGTTCACTCTGATAGGGCTTTCAGTCCCTGCACTATATTGAAAATGTTCTCAACAAAGTCTGTGACAACACTTTAATTCAATGAACACTTTTTTGACCTGAGTTTACTTGAATCTTTGGTGCCATTTATCATTCACGCACTCATGAAAGTCCTTTTTCTTGGCATCATTTTCTCTGTGTTTTCTTAAGATGGGTGTGCTCAGTGTGCGTGTGCTTAGTCATTCAGTTGTGTCTGACTCTTTGTGACCCCAAGACTGCAGCCCACCAGGCTCCTCTGTCCCTGGGGTTTTTCCAGGCAAGAACACTGGAGTGGGTTGTCCTTTCCTTCTTAGGGGACCTTATCAACCCAGGGATTGAATCCACGTGTCTTAAGTCTTGGGCACTGGCAGGTGGATTCATCTCGAGTGCAACCTGGGAGGCCCCTTAAGATGGGCAGCCCGTGGCAACTGAAAAATCATCGGATTTGAAATATTATGTACACCTGGGTTATAATTTCAACACAGTCATTTACTAGTTTGAGGTCTTAGGAAAATTAACCATAACAAACCTCAATAAAAAAAATAATGACTATTACCAAAGTTACAGAAGAGCTTGAGAATCAGCGATAACATATGAAAGCCTCTAGTCTTAGCCCATTAAAAGGCACTTAATGGATGAAGGTGCCTTCTCATTCTATTTTTGTTAGGCTCTTTTAGTGACCACACAGATATAAATAATATTAGGGTTCTGATACATTTCAAACCTCTGCTCTTTTCACTCTGTTATACTACTGCTGTCCAATACGATTTTCTATGACGATGGAAATGTTCTACAATCTGTGCTTATCCAATGCGGTAACCATAAGTCACATGCAGCTTTTGAGTGTTGAAATGTGACTAATACAACTAAGAAACTGAATTTTTTATTTTATTTAATTTTAATTGTGTGTTAGTCACTCAGTCATGTCCAATTCTTTGCAACCCCAAGGACTGTAACCCACCAGGCTCCTCTGTCCATGGAGTTCTCCAGGCAAGAATACTGGAGTGGATTGCCATTTCCTTCTTCAGGGGAACTTCCTCACTCAGGGATTGAACCCAGGTCTCCTCATTGCAGGCACATGCTTTACCTTCTGAGCCATCAAGGAAGCCCATTAGCTCAAGGTTAAATTTAAATAATTACATGTGACTAGTGGCTATTTATCAGACACTGCAGCTGTGTATTTTTCCTTGGTAGCTTCATACTAACACAGGACTTCAGCCATCACTTATATACAAAGAATTCCCATATTTATATTTCAGTCATGAAATTAAAAGACACTTGCCTCTTGGGGGGCGGGGGAACCTATGACAAACCTAGACAGTGTAATAAAAACAGAGACATTACTTTGCCTATAAAGGTCTGTACAGTCGAAGCTATGGTTTTTCCAGTAGTCATGTATGGATGTGAGAGCTGGACAATCAAAAAGGCTGAGTGCCAAAGAGCTGATACTTTCGAACTGTGATGCTGGAGAAGACTCTTGAGAGTCCCTTGGACAGCAAGGAGATCAAGGTAATCAACCCTAAAGGAAATCAAGCCTGAATATTCATTGGAAGGACTGATGCTGAAGCTCTGATACTTCGACCACCTGATGTGAAGAGCCAACTCACTGGAAAAGACCCAGACACTGGGAAAGATTGAAGGCAGAAAGAGAAAGGGACAACGAGGATGGGATGTTGGATAGTATCACCGACTCAATGGACATGAGTTTGAGCAAATTCCAGGAGATGCTGAAGGACAAGGAAGCATGTTGTGCTGCAGTCCATGGGGTTGCAAAGAGTCAGAGATGACTGTACACTTGAACAATAATAACGGCATTCATTTCGGAGGGCTGTCATAACACAGTACTACAGACTAGGTGGCTTTAAAAAAACACAACTTTATTCTTCCACAAATCTGGAGTCTAAAAGTCCAAAATCAAAATATCATCAGGACTACACTTGATCCAATAGGAAAAGGCTGTATATTGTCACCCTGCTTATTTAACTTGAATGCAGAGTACATCATGAGAAACGCTGGGCTGGAGGAAGCACAAGCTGGAATCAAGACTGCTGGGAGAAGTATCAATAACCTCAGATATGCAGATGACACCACCCTTATGGCAGAAAGTGAAGAGGAACTAAAAAGCCTCTTGATGAAAGTGAAAGAGGAGAGTGAAAAAGTTGGCTTAAAGCTCAACATTCAGAAAACTAAGATCATAGCATCTGGTCTCATCACTTCATGGCAGATAGATGGAGAAACAGTGGAAACAGTGGCTGACTTTGTTTTTCTGGGCTCCAAAATCACTGCAGATGGTGATTGCAGCCATGAAATTAAAAGACACTTACTCCTTGGAAGGAAAGTTATGATCAAACTAGACAACATATTAAAAAGCAGAGACATTACTTTGCCAACAAAGGTCCATCTAGTCAAGGCTATGGTTGTTCCAGTGGTCATGTATGGATGTGAGAGTTGGACTATAAAGAAAGCTGAGTGCCAAATAACTGATGCTTTTGAACTGTGCTGTTGGAGAAGACTCCTGAGAGTCCCTTGGACTGCAAAGAAATCCAACCAGTCCATCATAAAGGAAATCAGTCCTGGGTGTTCATTGGAAGGACTGATGTTGAAGCTGAAACTCCAATACTTTGGCCACCTGATGCGAACAGCTGACTCACTGGAAAAGACCCTGATGCTGGGAAAGATTGAGAGCAGGAAGAGAAGGGGACGACAGAGGATGAGATGATTGGATGGTATCACTGACTCAATGAACATGGGTTTGGGTGGACTCCGGGAGTTGGTGATGGACAGGGAGGCCTGGAGTGCTGCCGTTCATGGGGTCTCAAAGAGTCAGAGATGACTGAGCGACTGAAATGAACTGAACTGAACTGAACACTTGATCCAGAGGAGGATCCTTTCTTGCCTCTCTCTAGCTTGTAGTGGTTGCCAGCAATCTGCAGGGTTCGTTGGCTTGTGAGTACATCACAAATTCTGCCTCTACTACTACAAGGGGTTTTTCCTGCGTGTCTCTCTGTCCAAATACTCTTCTTTTTAAAAGGACCAATCATTTCATTAGACCCACCTTAATCTAGCATGACCTCATTTCAACTTGATTACATCAAAGACCCTATTTCCAAATAAGGTCATATTCCCAGATACTGGGGGTTAGAATGTCAATGTATCTTATCAAAGGATATAATTCAACCCACACAGGCTAGATAGAAAGCCTCAGTACCAAGAGTAAAACTAGTTTAGATCATATTCATCACAATTCAGTAAAATTAGAAACTAATGACAATTTTTTAAAAAATCTTTGTCACTTGAAAATTTTAGAATCTCTCTCAATTCATGAGGAATTAAAATGGTAATTTAATGAAAATTAAATCAAACATTACAGAATACCTAAAAATAATGAAATAAATGAAAGTTTAATGTATCTATAAGTCAGAAGAAAATTCATAGCCTAAAATACAAAAAACTACTAATCAAGAACAAAAAAAAGATCTAAAACGAAACTCAAAATAATTATCAGGTAAACAGAAGAAAACAAATAACAAAAATAAAATCCAAAATTAATCGATCAGAAAACAGGAAAACATTTTAATAAATAAATGCATTTAAAAACTTGTTCCTTGAAAAATGAACAAACATTAAAATATGCAAACCATGCATTGCCTAAGCAATTAGAGAGGGAGAAAATAAAACTGAGAAATAGCCACTGTCACAGGTTAGAATTGTAAGATAATAACTTGGTCAACTTTATGCACATAAACTCAGTAACAAAGAACTGGATGGTTTCTAAAAAACTAACAAGTTCCCAAATTGACCCCAGACGATATATAAAATCAATAAATCAATTACTGTAGCTAAGTACTAAGAACTGCCAGAGTATATCCTTTAAAAGTCACTGTAAACATACAGCTTTATGGGTAAATTCTATAATAATTTTAAATGAAAAGTGATTAGAATATTAAACTGTTCCAGAGCACAGAGAAGAAAAAAAAAAAACTTTCAAATTTTTTTCTGTAAAATCAGCAAACAAGTGAAACCAAATCTAACAAAAATGCTACCAAAAAAATAAAACTAGAAACAATGTCACTTATGATTTTTATGCAAAAAAAAAGAAAAAGAATCTAATAATCATGAACACTGGAAAGTATTCAACAGCATTTTAAAAGAGTATATACCACAAAAAGGGGTTATAATTATTATAATAACTCTAAAGTTCTAAACATATTTGGCTCTAGGGAAGAACAGTTCAACTCCGTAACTCCACATATGCATTGTGAGTGCATACTGATGGTGGGATCAAACTGTGGTCACACCACTATGACCAATTTCAGTGAGAGAAGTCACTCTATCATTATCATTAATACAACATCTGAATGGGAGGTCCTATAGTGGAATAACTAAGAGCATTGCTCAGGATTCAGAGACTGAGTGGGGTCAAATCCTGGCTACAACACCATTATCTTTGCAACTTTAGGCATATTATGTCCATAACATACTTTCTACCTAGTCTCCTGACACACGTCCTTTCTCCCTTCCATGAGAGTTAATTTTTGGTAACGCTCAGCAACTTTTGCTCACCCAGTATTCAAATTCAGTTGATGATTAAAACATAAGAGCTCCCATATTAGCTTGGGACTTTCTGGACTGAGAAAAAGAAGACTATAGATACTTTAAACATAAGGCTAGAAAACAATTCATTAACGTCTCTTCTTATTCCCTCTCTGTGCATCTTCCCCATTTCTTCTTGCTTCCTTTCTTGTTCTCTTTCTCCCTTTCTCTTCTTCTTTCTGCCTTTCTTACACACACATGCATGATAGTAGGCTATGAATATGTGCCAATTTTCAAAGTGCCTTGCTGGGATAAAATTATTTCTAGATAAATTAAACCATATTCGATGCCTAGACTCAACTCGATGTAGGACTGGTGGAAACCTACCTAGTAGGCGTCTGAGGCTAGCCAGCCGGTTAGAGTGATTTATAGAGGTATTTCAGTTCAGACCCTGAGCTCCCTCCCATAAAGTCACAGAAAGCCTTAGGCCTATCCAAATTTAGAAGTAATAGGATGAAAATCTCATAGAAATTAATCTGTAAAACTTCCTTGCTCCAGGCATAAAGATTATATCAAATGGTCTCCCAGATATGGATTTAAGACAGGATTTTGTTCATCTTAAAATGTCATGGCATGCCCATGAGTCTAATATTCTTGTGTTGAGCTAAAATAATATTTATGGATTAAATTCTTTTTTGAGCATTAGGTTTTATTTGGGGCATTTATTTGAGGACGTAAGCCCAGGATACAGTCTCTTAGATATCTCTGAGGGATTGTTCTGCTGGATGAAATTATTTAAATAAATTATGTTGTAGCTGAAGGTCAGATATATTCAAAGGGTACACTGTTAAATGTTAAAAATTTTTAAAAGCTTTTTGTTGGAAAAAATCTTAAAATGTTAAATAAATGAATCAAATAAGCATTTTCAAAATATCATAGAAGGTAAAAGAAAAGACAGAAGAGAGTCAATTTGAGTTTGTACCAATAATTATAATGTCTAACACTTGTTTAAGCATGTTACATTGACTATCTATTTTGATCTTATAATAAATCTATGTTGGGGTAAATAATCTTAGCATCCACAATTTGCAGATATGGAAACTGAGACTGAGATAAATTAAGAAACTCATCAGAAGTCATCCAGCTGGGAATACATGGGACTGACATCCAAATCTTTGCATACTTATCTCAGACAGACCTTGTGAGCTCAAGTTTGGATTCCTTGGTTAGAGAGGTGCTCCTGCGTCAAGCTTAAGCTTCTTCATCTTTGCCATATTGCCCTTTAATGTATCCATACATGTGCTTATTTATCATGGATGTACTCCTCCTCCACTTCTGTCCATGAGGTAACCCTTAAACATGTTCTTGACCCATTTCATCCTCTACTTGATATCTTTCTATAACTTCTTGAACCTTTATTTTCACTGTCTTCCTCTCCAACAATTTTCCCTTAAATTACAAAATGGGAGAGCCACTGCCATCATTGGAGGAAACAGGCTTCTCTATACACAGATTATACAGTCTCTTGACTTCTATTTATAGCCAAACATCATGAAATAATTCCTGCAGTTATCTTCTCTACTATCTCATTACCCAGTGACCCTCTACCCTTCATTTTGCCTCTAAAATTGCTCAAATAAAATACAACAAAAACCTTCTACCTGCCTGCATAGTCCAACAGACTTCAGGCCTTATTTCACTTTACTCTCTAAGATACTTGATTACCATTGCCAGCTCCTTCCTTGATATTCTCTCACCTCTTCCCTTCAGGGACACCTCTCTTTCTTCCTATCTTTGCCTCCTTAGCTGGCAATTCTTCTCAAATACTGGAGGTGCTGGTTTCTATTCTGGAATTTCTTTTCCTATTCCATGTGTTCTCCATGAATGATCTTCTTTCTTAGGGCTTTTCTAGGTCTGAATTTTAAATGGCCTCTGCCCTCACAAACATCATGTTCCAGAAGCTACTCAAACAGTTCAGTTCAGTTCAGTTCAGTTGCTCGGTCATGTCCGACTCTTTGCGACCCCATGAACCGCAGCACACCAGGCCTCCCTGTCTATCACCACCTCCTGGAGTCCACCCAAACCCATGTCCATTGAGTCGGTGATGCATCCAACCATCTCATCCTCTGTCGTCCTCTTCTCCTCCTGCCCTCAATCTTTCCCAGCATCAGGGTCTTTTCCAATGAGTCAGCTTTTCGCATCAGGTGGCCAAAGTACTGGAGTAACAACATGGCCCAAATGGAACTAACTGTCCTCCTACCCTGAAATTTCATGCATCCTCTATAGTTTAACTATGTCACAGTCACCTAAGTGAAGACAAAAATTGGAGTCAACCTTGATTCTTTCCACTGCTTCACTCCTTAGTTATTCCTGGTCATGAAAACTATGTTAATCACAGTTCTTAGATAACTTTGAAATTCATATGCCCCTTTCTCTCCTTATTGTCACATCTTACTTCAAGGCTAAACTTGGACTATTACAACAACCTATAATTATTTTCCTAACCTTCTGTATCATGCCTCTTGAATCAATTCTGCATTTAACTGCCAAAGTGATATTCCTCAAACACAAATTTGATCATGTGTGGTAGGCTGAAAAATGGCTCCCCCAAAAAGGTCCACAATCTAGTTCCTGAAACCTGTTGACTATGTTACTTTACAAGGAAAAAGGGACTTTGAAGATGTGATTGGGTTAAGAATCTTGAGATGGGGAAATTATTCTGTAGTATCTGCAAGAGTCCAACATAGTCACAAAGATCCCTTAAAGAGGAAGGTAAGAGGGTTAAAGCGTATAGTAGGAGATATGATAACAGAAGCAAGAGTGTATAGTGATACAGAGAAATGGTCATGAACCAAGAAATGCAGGGAACCTCTAGAAGCTGAACAGGGCAAGGAAATGTCCTTTCCTAGAGCCTCCAGAAGAAACCTAGCCCTACTGACACCTTGGTTTAGCCCAGTGAGGCAGATTTTGAACCTCTGACTTCTATCACTGTAAGATAACAAGTACTTTTTTTGTCTTAAGCCATTAAGCATATGATAATCTTTTACAGAATCTATATGTATTAGTCTCTCTGTCATGTCCAACTCTTTGTGACCGAATGGACTACAGCCCACCAGGCAGGCTCCTATGGAATTCCCCAGGCAAGAATGCTGGAGTAGGCTGCCATTTCCTTCTCCTGGGGATCTTCTTGACCCAGGGATCAAACTCGGGTCTCCTGCAGATTTTTTACCATCTGAGCCACCAAAGCCCTATAGCAACTATAGGAAATATAAATTCATGCCACTTATTTTATTGAAATTATCTGATAAAGCCTTATTACCTATAGGATAAATTCTAGACTTCTTAAACTGCATTCAAGAATTTTCATAATCTTATCATTGGAGACATTTTTAGCCTCCTATTCTATATCTGCCCTCTAGGGACTTTCTACTTATAAGGACCAGATACTTCTTCAAAAGTTGAGCCACATGGTCTGATTTATGTGAACAATGGACAGAAATCTCAGCTAGCCAAGATTAATCCACTACAATCAGTTGAGAAAGGAAACATTTTACACTCTTCAAGTCATCTTACTCTAACAATTCCTGAACTTGTACATACTGTCCCCCTTAACTGGATATCTTCTTCCCATTTTCTCCCTGCTGAACTCTTAAAGACTTAGCTTAATCACCGTCTCTACTGTGAATCTTTATTGATATCCCTTGGCAGAATCAGTCATTTTCTCTATACTCCTATAGCTTTCTAATCATACCCATTTACTATGATATTTTACCACATCTTGCTGAATACTAATAACATAATGAGATATTTATGAAACTGTCTTTTACATTCAACTGTTTGCTTCTGTGATGGTCTCCAAAGATGGCCTTCAGTGAACCACATCTTCTGGTGGTCTAGACTGGTAGTCCTCTCCCATGATGATTCTTGGTTGGCCAGGGGTATGCACAGCCAGCTCATATCAGCTCTTGAGAGAGAACTGTACACATCTCTTCCCATTTTGTGTTCAGTGATGTCACATTCATAGCACTACAAACTAGTGGGATTTGTTTAGAGAGCTAATTTCCCAACATACCTTGGTTTATGATTCACAGTAGCAAAGAGAATGCAGTGGAAATGATGCTGTGTCAGTTCAGAACTTTGCTTCTAAGAGATCGAGCAGATTCCATGTTCTTTCTCTTGATGCTGATTTTTACCATCATATAGAGCGATCAGTTCCCTGGAGGAGGGCATGGCAAACCACTCCACCATTCGTGCCTTGAGAATCCCCATGGACAGAGGAACCTGGAGGGTTGCAAAGAGTAGGACATGACTGAGCAACTAAGCACAGCATACAGATATCAGTGTGGAAAGGAAGACACTTTGTGAATGTATGAAAAAGAAGAGCCCAGTCACACCAACATCCCAAATGAGGCTCCACATGACTCTAGCCACAGACATCATTTCACTGCAATCACATGAGAGAGATAAACCAAGACCAGCAGAAGAATAACCAGGTCACTGGAAGAATTACAAGAAATGATAAATGGCTGCTATAGTTTAAAGCCACCAAATTTGGGTATGGTTGGTTAAAATAATTATTAACTTAAACATTTTCCTATGTCAAGATTCATATTTCACTCACCTATGATATCATAGATGAATAGGTAAGGATAGGTATCCAGAGTGAATACACGCTGGATAGATAATGGATATTGTCTCCTTTGCTTGTAAAGTTCCTTAAAGCAATACCTACCTATCTATTCCCCTCTGATGGGAAGTTCTGCCCCTTCAAAATAATGTAATAACACTGTACATTTACTTCCTAACAAAAATGTGCTGCATGCTAAAGTCACTTCAGTCACGTACGACTTTTGCAACCCTATGGACAGTACCCGCCAGACTCCTCTGTCCATGGGATTCTCCAGGCAAGAATACTGGAGTGGGTTGCCACCCTCCTCTAAGGGATCCTCCCCACCCAGGGAACAAATCCACATCTCTACTGTCTCTTGCACTGGCCGGTGGGTTCTTTACCACTAGCGCCACTGGGAAGCCCTAACAAAAATAGATATTTACTAAATAAATACTGCAACCCCTTCCAAAAGCTTACTATCAATACTCAATTCAAACAGTCCTTCAAAACTGGCTATCATATCTACCTTCTCATCCTGATAAGTAGTAAAGGTTTCTACTCTCCTACCTGACTTTCTTAAAGGTCCTCCTCCCACAATGAAATCAAGGCAAAATTCCTGGAGGTAACAGATGTCTGAGATGTCTGAGATACATATAAAAGAAAGCCTGTGATTTTGATCTGCTAAGGAACTTAGTTATGGCCAATAGTCCAGGGTTCTGTTCTGATTATGTAGCTTTGGGGAAATGACAAAAATCTTATTTTGAATTAACCTGCTGCTTTATTCAACAACACAATCTGTTTCTCTTTATTCATATGTCATTTGATTATTTCTTATGCTTTCTTCTCCTTACCTTTGTTCTAGGCTCTTGTTTTTCATGCCTACACATGTTCATATATGCTATGCTCTCTACCCCTATAACTTACCTGGTCATCTTGCAAGATTTATCCCACATAATCATCTTACCTATCCCAAGAGCTACACAGTATTATTTTCAATTTACAGATAAGAAAATCTAAGATCATAAGGATAAGTAACTGGTTCAAAATCTCACAGCCAACAGTAGAATCAGATGTGTAGCTGGGTCCAGATGTATCCAGATCCATACAACTCTGAAACACAAGAAGTGGGAGATCAGAGAGAGAGTTAAGAATAAAATCAGCTTGTATTTCTTTTAAAAAGAAGGGGAATTGAAAGGAACAATAGATGTATATTTTGCATGAATAAATATAGAAACTTGTTAAATACTGTACAGATAAGAGTTACCCAAGAAAAAAGTGTTTCCATTTCCACTTCTACTCTGGAGTTACAAGAGAAATCTATTTTTCTCTTTTTCTTAGAACTCTTACTCTGCAGGATCAAAATGTATACACAATGACCACATAAATGAGAAAGTAGATCAAGATGTGCTTCTAGTTGCATTCTTGTGGTTGGCATAAAGTTCTGTACCACAGCCACTCCTTAGACACCAGGTCATGGGATCAAAGATACAGGCAAGGCGACTTGGAAATGACACACCCAGAGACCCACAGTGCTCTGTACTGGAGCATGGTGGTGGGTTCCTTTGTCTCCAGTCTAAGCTGCTGCTTCACCACAGCAAAAGGTGCTTGCCAACAGTCTTTGTTAAACTCACTCTGTAGACCCCACAACTGGGAGAGCCCTGGTCTAGAGTCATTCAAGTGTCCAAATGATATAGATGTCTGGACAACTTGTTGAAGAAGCAGTGACCAGAACTTTCCGGTGAGCTGCATAGCCACAAAATGCTATAACATAAAAAACTGTCTCAAAAATGTTTCAGGAGGGCACAGTTTTGTCTTTGCTATTCATTTTTAAATAGAAGTTACATATTATTGCAAAGCCAATATACAAACTTACAAGGAATTCTAATATACTTATGAGTAATAATAATGCCCTAAAGTGAAAGTCACTCAGTTGTGTCCGACTCTGTGATCCATGGACTATAGAATTCCATGGAATTCTTCAGGCCAGAATGCTGGTGAGGGTAGCCATTCCCTTCTCTGGGGGATCTTCCCAACCCAGGGATTGAACCCAGGTCTCCCGCATTGCAGGTGGATTCTTTACCAGCTAAGTCACCAGGAAAGCCCAATAATGCCGTAAGCATTTGGGCATAACTTCACCTCACCTCACTGGATCATCATGACACTTTGGTGCAGTTGGTATCATTATATACTCATTCCACAGTATCAGACTCAGGCTCTGAGACGTTTGGTCCTTCCTAATCACTAGTTGGTAAGTAAGAGAGTCAGGACAGGCACTCCAGTCATTTGATTAAAGAGGCAGGATCATAGAGTGATCTTAAAAGCAGAATTCTGAATGCAAATTGCTTGCACAAAAATCCCAGCTCTGCCCCACACTAGTTGTATGACCTTGGTTAAATCACCTCACATCAGTTCCCTCATCTGTAAGATGAGGAACATCACAGTATCTACCTCATGATATTATTATTTTATTGTTATTGTAAGGATTAGATTAGTTAATATACATAAAAAACTATATACTGCTGCTGCTGCTGCTAAGTCACGTCAGTCGTGTCCGACTGATTTCAAATCTACTGATGTTTTACCTCTTGTCTGCCTCTTCCACTCCTGTGTGTGTGTGTGTGTTCTAAAATCTAAAATGGAGGTGGAAGGTAGGCCTCAGAGAGAAGAGAGACTGGACTGGAGATGGCAGCAGAGAGCTTCTAGTAGGGACATGTAAACTCTGACCTAATCCATGACTAGAGGAATCTTGGTACAGCTCTGAAGGCAGGAGAGTAAGAAAGCTCTATACCCTGCAGTTCTGTTTTGGGGCTAAGCCAGCATAAAATCTCTCAACTAGGAAACAGATTCCATCTCCAACGATGGTGTAGCTCTTTGCTGAGGCTACTCAATCCATTCACAGTTGATCAAAATAAGATCTCCAGAAGTGTCAAGACTAATTACATTTTGGGTCACAAAGTTAATTTTTCAGCCTCCTAAGCTTAATATCTGTGACCCATCTTGAACTTTTGCCCATCTGCATGTATAGAAATCTTTACCTGTATTACTGATTATTATTTGGTTATATGTCTAAAACAAAATTAAGAAAAAGATTTAACATTTTAAGCCCATCATGCATATTTTCAAACTGCTTTCCAGAAAAGCAGTGCCAGCTCACACTAGTGCAGCCACTCCCACCCAACACTTGATATGATTCAAAAAAGGTAAAATCTTTGCTAGGGTTAGAGGAACAAATGCATATGGCTGATTTAACTTTTGTTTTTTATTATTACTGAGGTCAACCTTTTAAAATTTATATTATAACTATTTGGAAACTATTTATATTATTTGTTTTAACAATATTTTATGGCTTTAGTATACCTCATCTGTTGGGAGATTCTGTTTATTTTATGATTTCTACATAATCTCGACATAGGAATAGCATTATTTCATGGTTAATTAAAGGAAAATGCTCTCCCAGTAAGTTATTTGCTTATTTAATTTTTAAAATGTTTTAAACAGAAGTTTGGAAGCCTTCTCACAAAAATTCAGACATTATTTTACACTTTCCTACATCAAACTGATGTACTTAAGAAAAATATCACTCATTTATTTTCTTTTAGTTAAAATATATAGTTCTTAGAAGAATACACAGGAATGCAAGTTTTACCAGAATACTAGCCCTTTGGGACCCAGCCCTTACAACTGTTCCTAGCATAGAGTAAGTGTGCTATTTGTTGTACAAATAAGTACATCATTACCTCACAATTTGCATAAATCAGACTTCCAAAGATTACCCAAGAATCAAAGATAATTATTAACATACAAGATCCACAGTGACAATACCTGGTGTTCTGGCTGAAGTACATTTTACTGTCAGAATATCAGAATGTATACACTTGGAGCTTATGTTTTCTTTGCATTTCTAATTTTTTCACAGACTAGACAATGCGCTCAGTCAGTCTCCCCTATCAGGAAGCTTCCATAAGCCTTTTATCCTTCTCCATCAGAGGGCAGACAGACTGAAAACCACAATCACAGAAAACTAACCAATCTAATCACATGGACCACAGCCTTGTCTAACTCAACGAAACTATAAGCCATGCCATTTAGGGACACCTATAAATCACTGCAGATGGTGACTGCAGCCATGAAATTAAAAGATGCTTACTCCTTGGAAGAAAAGCTATGACCAACCTAGATAGCCTATTCAAAAGCAGAGACACTACTTTGCAAACAAAGGTCCGTCTAGTCAAGGCTATGATTTTTCCTGTGGTCATGTATGGATGTGAGAGTTGGACTGTGAAGAAAGCTGAGCGCTGAAGAATTGATGCTTTTGAACTGTGGTGTTGGAGAAGACTCCTGAGAGTCCCTTGGACTGCAAGGAGATCAAACCAGTCCATTCTGAAGGAGATCAGCCCTGGGATTTCTTTGGAAGGAATGATGCTAAAGCTGAAACTCCAGTACTTTGGCCACCTCATGCTAAGAGTTGACTCATTGGAAAAGACTGATGCTGGGAGGGATTGGGGGCAGGAGGAGAAGGGGATGACAGAGGATGAGATGGCTGGATGGCATCACTGACTCGATGGACGTGAGTCTGAGTGAACTCCGGGAGTTGGTGACAGACAGGGAGGCCTCGCGTGCTGCGATTCATGGGGTCACGGAGAGTGGGACATGACTGAGTGACTGAATTGAACTGAACTGAACTGAGAACAGACGGACATGGTGGAGAGTTCTGACAAAATGTGGTCCACTGGAGAAGGGAATTGCAAACCACTCCAGTATTCTTGCCTTGAGAACCCTAAGAACAGTATGAAAAGACAAAAAGATAGGACACTGAAAGAGGAACTCCCCAGGTCTGCAGGTGCCCAATATGCTACTGGAGATCAGTGGAGAAATAACTCCAGAAAGAATGAAAAGACGAAATCAAAGCAAAAACAACACCCACTTGTGGATGTGAATGGTAATGGAAGAAAGGTCTGATGCTACAAAGAGCAACATTGCATAGGAACCTGGAATGTTAGGTCTAAGAATCAAGACAAATTGAAAGTGGTCAAACAGGAGATGGCAAGAGTGAACATTGACATTGTAGGAATCAGTGAACTAAAATGGACTGGACTGGGTGAATTTAACTCAGATGACCATTATATCTACTACTGTGGGCAAGAATCCCTTAGAAGAAAAGGAGTAGCCATCATAGTTAACAAAAGAGTCCAAAATGCAGTACTTGGATGCAATCTCAAAAACGACAGAATGATCTCTGCTCATTTCCAAGGCAAACCAGTCAACATCACGTTAATCCAAGTCTATACCCCAACCAGTAACACTGAAGAAGCTGAAGCTGAACAATTCTATGAAGACCTACAAGACATTCTAGAACTAACACCCAAAAAAGATGTCCTTTTCGTTATAGGGGACTGGAATGCTAAAGTAGGAAGCCAAGAAACACCTGGAGTAACAACAAATTTGCCCTTGGAGTACAGAATGAAGCAGGGCAAAGGCTAATAGAGTTTTACACTGGTCACAGAAAAAAACCCTCTTCCAATAACACAAGAGAAGACTCTACAAATGGACATCACCAGGTTGTCAATACTGAAATCAGACTGATTATATTCTTTGCAGCCAAAGATGGAGAAGCTCTATAAAGTCAGGAAAAACAA
Organism: Ovis canadensis; assembly: GCF_042477335.2. NCBI lineage: Eukaryota > Metazoa > Chordata > Mammalia > Artiodactyla > Bovidae > Ovis > Ovis canadensis. The sequence goes on along the minus strand of NC_091247.1, from coordinate 157,508,887 downwards.
GCCCCCTGGAGCTGACTGTGGCTCAGATCATGAACTCCTTATTGCCAAATTAGGACTTAAATTGAAGAAAGTGGGGGAAACCACTGGATCATTCATGTATGACCTCAATCAAATCCCTTACGATTATACAGTGGAAATGTGACTCAGATTTAAGGGACTGGATCTGATAGAGTACCTGATAAACTATGGATGGAGGTTTGTGACATTGCAGAGGAGACAGGGATCAAAATCATTTCCAAGAAAAAGACATGCAGAAAAGGAAAACGGCTGTCTGAGGAGGCTTTACAAATAGCTGTGAAAAGAAGAGAAGTGAAAAGCCAAGGAGAAAAGGAAAGATATGAGCATCTGAATGCAGAGTTTCAAAGAATAGCAAGGAGAGATAAGAAAGCCTTCCTCAGCGATCAGTGCAAAGAAATAGAGGAAAACAACAGAATGGGAAAGACTAGAGATCTCTTCACGAAAATTAGAGATACTAAGGGAACATTTCATGCAAAGATGGACTCGATAAAGGACAGAAATGGTATGGACCTAACAGAAGCAGAAGATATTAAGAAGAGGTAGCAAGAATACACAGGAGAACTGTACAGAAATGATCTTCATGGCCCAGATATCATGAAGGTGTGATCACTCACCTAGAGCCAGACATCCTGGAATGTGAAGTCAAGTGGGCCTTAGGAAACATCATTATGAATGAAGCTAGTGGAGGTGATGGAGTTCCAGTTGAGCTATTCCAAATCCTAAAAGATGATGTTGTGAAAGTGCTACACTCATATGCCAGCAAATTTGGAAAACACAGCAGTGGGCACAGGACTGGAAAAGGTCAGTTTTCATTCCAATCCCAAAGAAAGGCAATGCCAAAGAATGCTCAAACTACTGCACAATTGCATTCATCTCACAAGTTAGTAAAGTAATGCTCAAAATTCTCCAAGCCAAGCCACAACAATAAGTGAACCATGAACTTACAGATGTTCAAGCTGGTTTTAGAAAAGACAGAAGAACCAGAGATCAAATTGCCAACATCTGTTGGATCATCAAAAAAGAGAGTTCCAGAAAAACTTCTACTTCTGTTTTATTGACTATGCCAAAGCCTTTGACTGTGTATATCACCACAAACTGCGGAAAATTCTGAAAGAGATGGGAATACCAGACCACCTGACCTGCCTCCTGAGAAGTCTGTACACAGGTCAGGAAGCAACAGTCAGAACTGGACATGGAACAACAGACTGGTTCCAAATTGGAAAAGGAGTACATCAAGGCTGTATACTGTCACCCTGCTTATTTAACTTATATGCAGAGTACATCATGAGAAACACTGGGCTCGATGAAGCACAAGCTGGAGTCAAGATTGCCGGGAGAAATGTCAATAACCTCAGATGTGCATGTGACACCACCCTTATGGCAGAAAGTGAAGAGGAACTAAAAAGCCTCTGATGAAAGTGAAAGTGGAGAGTGAAAAAGTTGGCTTAAAGCTCAACATTCAGAAAACGAAGATCATGGCATCTGGTCCTATTACTTCATGGGAAATAGATGGGGAAACAGTAGAAACAGTAGCTGACTTTATTTTTCTGGGCTCCAAAATCACTGCAGATGGTGATTGCAGCCATGAAATTAAAAGACGCTTACTCCTTGGAAGAAAGTTATGACCAACCTAGATAGCATATTCAAAAGCAGAGACATTACTTTGCCAACAAACGTCTGTCTAGTCAAGGCTATGTTTTTTCCAGTAGTCATGTATGGATGTGAGAGTTGCACTGTAAAGAAAGAATTGATGCTGAAGAATTGATGCTTCTGAACTGTGGTGTTGGAGAAGACTCTTGAGAGTCCCTTGGACTGCAAGGAGATACAACCAGTCCATCCTAAAAGAAATCAGCCCTGAATATTCATTGGAAGGCCTGATGTTGAAGCTGAAACTCCACTACTTTGGCCACCTGATGAGAAGAGCTGACTCACTGGAAAAGATCCTGATGCTGGGAGGGATTGGGGGCAGGAGGAGAAGGGGACAACAGAGGATTAAATGGTTGGATGGCATCACCAACTCAATGGACATGGGTTTGGGTGGACTCCAGGAGTTGGTGATAGACAGGGAGGCCTGGTGTGCTGCAGTCCATGGTGTGGCAAAGAGTCAGACACGACTGAGCAACTTAACTGAACTGAGGCACATGAAAATTCTGCACGTCACCTGTGATCTGCCTGATGAAAATACTTCACAAATATACCTCCCCTTCCAATTGGTCTTCAGTGTCACCACTCTAGTCTAAGCCAGGATCATCCTATCTAGACTCCTGCAATGCCCCTCTCAACTATCCCCTGCTTCCTCTTTTGATCTCTTCCTGTATCTCCTCAATCCATGCTCACTGTGCTCAGTCCATGCCACACTGGCTTCGTTTCAGGTGCCTGAATAACCTGGTCTATTTCACAGCCTACTCCTCTACCCAGATGGTTCGTTCACACTCTCGCCTGGCCAACTCCCAGTTATCTCATCACTTTCTAAGTTCGTCTTCTCTGATGACCTACCCCCTCCCTCCGCCACACGCACACAAGCTATGTCAGTATGTGATTTAGATCCTTAGACTCTCTAAATCTAAGACTGCTACACTGTGCTTACAGAGCGTTCTTCAGTTTGTAATTTTATATTCACTTGTGTAATTCTGTGTTTACCTCTCTCTCCCCAACTAGGTGGTAAGTTCATGGACACAGGACTTGGTCTGTTTTGATAATCACTACATTTCTACCACCTTCCACAGAGTCCAGCACCTATTTGTCACTCAACAAATACAAGCTGAGTAAATGAATGAATGAGAACAGCTCAAGGCCATCTTCTCCCATGAAGACTTCCTCACATGCCTAGGTCACAGAGATACTTCTCTTTTTGAATATCCAGTAGCATTCTTGTTTATGACACCTAATTTTTTCCTAGATGATGCACTGTGCCGTAGTTCATAAATGTTTCTTGTTTTTATTTTTCTAATCTGATTCTTTTCTTTGAGGATGGGATCTGGCCTCCAGCTACTTCTAGAATCCAATTTCTGTCCATGTTCCCCTCACTGCCTATAGATTCACTGGCCTCCTGGTTGGTTCTCATCATCGACTCACCCTTACTCAGAGACTTAGCATTTGCTGTTCTCATCTGGAACACTCCTCTCTCAAATATTCACATGATTCCCTCCTACTTCATTCAGCTTCACTCAAAGGTCATCTCCTCAGACAGACTTTGCCTCCTCTCTAATAACTGATCTTGCTTGGTTGTTCTTGCCAGCTCTTATCACTGCCTCCCATTATATAGTACACATTCACACACTTGTCTGTTATCTGGGTTCCTCACCAGAACACAGGCTGTGAGGATATGAGAATTCTTCTGATTCATACCAGATACCTGGCACAGGACCTGGCATATAATATTTATGTACCTAGCATGTAAATATCTATTAAATGACTAAATACCAACTCCAATGAGAGTCCAAACTCCACGGCAGATAAAAAAAATAAGCAGTAGATTTTAGCTGTACTTGATCGCCCAACATGCGATCAGAATTATGTTGGCAGTTAAATATTCAGTTCCTGGGGAGATAATAATCATATCCATAAAAGTATCAAGGATAGTCTCAGAATCCATAATTATCTGAAACAGCCTGACCTCTATCACTAGCCACTTAACTAACTCACACACCCAAAAGTGAATTCTTCTCTTAAAATTTAATGTTCTTCCTTGATAGATAAAAAATCCAGGCTACAGACACCTCAAAATAAAACTGAGAAAAACTGGTCTTTGTTAATATGAGGTTGATATTTATGCCACGAATCAAGACTTACAAAAAGAAGTGTATATAAACTCAAATCATAACTAAAGAAAATGAAAAGTATGGAGAAGAAAAGTAGATAAAACACTAAATATGACTGGCATCTATACACTTATCATTTCATTCATCATTCTCTCTGAATAACCTAACTGCCAATTACTAAAAGAAACAAAAATGCAACAACGATAGCATACATTATTTTAACAGCCTTCCCCCCAAAATTTTCAGTGTACATCCAGAAAACTTTGTTTTATACAACAACAAACTCAAAACACATTATTTTATCTCTGGCCTAATTTGAGAAGCTCATGCAGTTGGATATACAACTTTTTCACTGGTCCCTGGAGCTCCAAAAGTTTTCTCAGTCTTCATCGTTGCTTTTCTTGCTTCTCCTTTGTTTCTCCCTTACCTAAATGAAACTTGCAGGGCCAAAGAAAAGGAAAAGAGCACAAGAGGTCAAAGACTACACTTTCTCTTCTCTGATATTTTTAAATGAGCTATGAAATTTTGTTTACAAATGGTCTTTTTAATCCCCATCATGATATGGAAAAGTAGAGAGCAGAATAATGAAAAAAAGTATCAGTGTCAAAGCCTAAAAAAACACTATCCCCAAATATTATCACATGAAGGGTAAGCAATTCAATATATGAGTCTGGGGCACACAACCATTTAATCCATAATATGCACCATGAGGCACACATGCCATCTTGTTCTTCCAGTCATTATATAACATATACTCTAAGAATATAAAGATCTAAGGTCTGAATAACTTCAATTGCAAAAATATGTGTGTATATATAAACATCTAACCCAGTTCCTTCATAAAATTTAATAAACATTGATTAAACAATGACTACCGTATCTTCATTTTGTAGGTGACACACCAGAGAACCACAGAAGTGAAGTTTTGCTCCAGGTGAAAAAGGTACTTGATGACAAGGTCAAATCTGCTGATTACCAGTCCAGTGCTCTTCCCAATAAACCACACTATCCTTCATGGGTATGAATGCATCACTACATGTCAGTCAATAGAACATATCATAACTCTGGGTCATATTAGAGTTTGAGGGGTGAGCCCTTGGCTCTCTACTACTGAATTCAGAGAACAAACAGCTTGCTCTGAAAGAAGGAGGTCAAGCGACTGATCTCTATCCGAAGACACAACAGAGGGTTATGCTGGTAGGCATGCCCAGTGCAACTGAAGAGGGCTTCGAGCCAGTTCCTTAAAATCAATTAAGAACTCAGAGCTGCTGTTCGAAGGTCTAGGATCAAGCTTGTTTAGGGTAGAATGGGAAACACATGATTGCCCAAGTCCCAAAGAACCCAGAAGCCATTTTAAATGGAGACAGACACCAGACTCAATAGGGCTGGCCAGCACTGGGGGAAGTTCCTGAGAGTATCTGACACAAAAAGATTGAGGGTATCTTCCAAGGGCTTGCAAAAGGCATGGGCAAGACCCAAAATGAGAGTGACAGCAGCAGACGCCTGGTTAGCCTCACAGGCTGGGAACACTGGTCTCAGGTTTTTCTTTCAGAGCACTTGCCTTGATTGTATCTCTTTAGTTATGTAATTATATGGTAATGTCCATCTTCCCAGCCAGACTATAACCCTATGAGGTCAGGAGTGGTTTCTATTATCTTTAAATTTTTCCCAGCACACCTAAGATTAGTATCTGATCCATAGTCACTGCTCAGCAAATGGCTCTATTTCAGGAAAAGGAGTATCACCTATCTTTTGCTAATATCCTTGGGATGAATACTTCACAGGCTTGAAAAAGGATAGAAACTTAGTCTTTCATTACATTCTTCCTGGAGCAATCTGTCTCAAAATATGATGCAGCGGGAAGCCCTGAAATGGGTAAAATCTTGGATAATAATAATAAAAACACTAATAATACAAAACCCTAGTTTGCATCTTCATAGCTCTTTATTCTTCCCAAATAACATTCAGTTCAGTTCAGTTTAGTCGCTCAGTCATGTCCGACTCTTTGCGACCCCATGAATCGCAGCACACCAGGCCTCCCTGTCTAACACCAACTGCCGGAGTTCACTCAAACTCACGTCCATCGAGTCGGTGATGCCATCCAGCCATCTCATCCTCTGTCGTCCCCTTCTCCTCCTGCCTCCAATCCCTCCCAGCATCAGGGTCTTTTCCAATGAGTCAACTCTTCTCATGAGGTGGCCAAAGTACTGGAGTTTCAGTTTTAGCATCAGTCCTTCCAATGAACACCAAGGACTGATCTCCTTTAGAATGGACTGGTTGGATCTCCTTGCAGTCCAAGGGACACTCAAGAGTCTTCTCCAACACCACAGTTCAAAAGCATCAATTCTTTGGTGCTCAGCTTTCTTCACAGTCCAACTCTCACATCCATACGTGACCACTGGAAAAACCATAGCCTTGACTACACGGACCTCTGTTGGCAAAGTAATGTCTCTGCTTTTGAATAGGCTATCTAGGTTGGTCATAACTTTCCTTCCAAGGTATAAGCGTCTTTTAATTTCATGGCTGCAATCACCATCTGCAGTGATTTTGGAGCTCCCCAAAATAAAGTCTGACACGGTTTCCACCGTTTCCCCATCTATTTCCCATAAAGTGATGGGACCAGATGCCATGATCTTCGTTTTCTGACTGTTCAGCTTTAAGCCAACTTTTTCACTCTCCTCTTTCACTTTCATCAAGAAGCTTTTTAGTTCCTCTTCACTTTCGGCCATAAGGGTGGTGTCATCTGCATATCTGAGGTTATTGATATTTCTCCCAGCAATCTCGATTCCAGCTTGTGGTTCATCCAGCCCAGCATTTCTCATGATGTACTCTATGTATAAGTTAAATAAGCAGGGTGACAATATACAGCCTTGACGTACTCCTTTTCCTATTTGGAATCAGTCTGTTGTTCCATGTCTAGTTCTAATTGTTGCTTCCTCACCTGCATATAGGTTTCTCAAGAGGCAGGTCAACTAGTCTGGTATTCCCATCTCTTTCAGAATTTTCCACAGTTTATTGTAATCCACAGAGTCAAAGGCTTTGGTATAATCAATAAAGCAGAAAGAGATGTTTTTCTGGAACTCTCTTGCTTTTTCCATTATCCAGGGGATGTTGGCAATTTGATCTCTGGTTCCTCTGCCTTTTCAAAACCAGCTTGAACATCTGGAGGTTCATGGTTCACGTACTGCTGAAGCCTGGCTTGGAGAATTTTGAGCATTACTCTACCAGCATGTAAGTTGAGTGCAATTGTGTGGTAGTTTGAGCATTCTTTGGCATTGCCTTTTTTGGGAACTGGAATGAAAACTGACCTTTTACAGTCTTGTGGACACTGCTGAGTTTTCCAAATTTGCTGGCATATTGAGTGCAGCACTTTCACAGCATCATCTTTCAGGATTTGAAATAGCTCAACTGGAATTCCACCACCTCCAGGAGCTTTGTTCGTAGTGATGCTTCCTAAGGCCCACTTGACTTCAGATTCCGGGATGTCTGGCTCTAGATGAGTGATCACACCATCGTGATTATCTTGGTTATGAAGATCTTTTTTGTACAGTTCTTCTGTGTATTCTTGCCACCTCTTCTTAATATCTTCTGCTTCTGTTGGGTCCATACCATTTCTGTCCTTTATTGAGCCCATCTTTGCATGAAATGTTCCGTTGGTATCTCTAATTTTCTTGAAGAGATCTCTAATCTTTCCCATTCTGTTGTTTTCCTCTATTTCTTTGCACTGATCGCTAAGGAAGGCTTTCGTATCTCTCCTTGTTATTCTTTGGAACTCTGCATTCAGATGCTTGTATCTTTCCTTTTTCCTTTGCTTTCACTTCTCTTCTTTTCACAGCTATTTGTAAGGCCTCCCCAGACAGCCATTTTGCTTTTTTGCATTTCTTTTCCATGGGGATGGTCTTGATCCCTGTCTCCTCTGCAATGTCATGAACCTCCGTCCATAGTTCATCAGGCACCCTATCTATCAGATCTAGTCCCTTAAATCTATTTCTCACTTCCACTGTATAATCATAAGGGATTTGATTTAGGACATACCTGAATGGTCTAATGGTTTTCCCCACTTTCTTCAATTTAAGTCTGAATTTGGCAATAAGGAGTTCATGATCTGAGCCACAGCCAGTTCCTGGGCTTGTTTTTGCTGACTGTACAGAGCTTCTCCATCTTTGGCTGCAAAGAATATAATCAATCTGATTTCAGTATTGACAGTCTGGTGATGTCCATGTGTAGAGTCTTCTCTTGTGTTGTTAGAAGAGGGTGTTTGCTATTACCAGTGTGTTCTCTTGGCAAAACTCTATTAGCCTTTGCCCTGCTTCATTCCGTATTCCAAGGCCAAATTTGCCTGTTACCCCAGGTGTTTCTTGACTTCCTACTTTTGCATTCCAGTCCCATATAATGAAAAGGACATCTTTTTTGGGTGTTAGTTCTAAAAAATCTTGTAGGTCTTCATAGGACTGTTCAACTTCAGCTTCTTCAGTGTTACTGGTTGGGGTATAGACTTGGTTTACTGTGATATTGCATGGTTTGGTTTACTGTGATATTGAATGGTTTGCCTAGGAAACGAACAGAGATCATTCTGTCGTTTTTGAGATTGCATCCAAGTACTGCAATTCAGACTCTTTTGTTGACTATGATGGCTACTCCTTTTCTTCTACAGGATTCTTGCCCACAGTAGTAGATATAATGGTCATCTGAGTTAAATTCACCCAGTCCAGTCCATTTTAGTTCACTGATTCCTAGAATGTCGACATTCACTCTTGCCATCTCCTGTTTGACCACTTCCAGTTTGCCTTGAATCATGGACCTAACATTCCAGATTCCTATGCAATATTGCTCTTTACAGCATTGGACCTTGCTTCAACTGTTCCCAATTTAAGATGATGAGCTGAACCTCAGGGAGATTATAACTTGGTCTGCAACACAAGTCTAATAAAACACAAACCAGGATTCAAATTAGGTTTCACAATTTCACATCTAGTGTTCTTCCTACTTCAACTATTTTAAGATAATTAAAATGTTGGTGAATGCTGATGTCTGAAATAAATGGAAGAAGAATCATTCTAAAATTAGCAAGCTACTCTGTTTTCTAGACTGGTAATCTGAACTTATCTTTGCGGCAGAGAGTCCTCTCGTTCTGGGAAAAGGAAAAAAAAAACTGGGGGGGGGGGGAGCTCTATGGTTATGCAAACTGGGACTGAAACCACCTTCCCTAATCAGGAAGATTCCATGGAGAAGGGCATGGCAACCCACTTCAGCATCCTTAACTGGAGAATCTGAGGGACAGAGGAGCCTGATGGGCTACAGTCCACTGGTTCCCAAACAGTTGGACATGACTAAAGTGACAGCACACACCACTTTTCCTGGGAAGACTAGAGTGTAGTGAAATACCTCTAAAATCCATGTGAGCTTTGTTTACTCTGTATTTACTACCTCTGTGCACTGGCCACTGTTTAGAATGAGACACTGTGGACCACACAGTAATGTCAACTGGGAGTGTCCTTTGACAAATTTTTATCCTTGTGAATTATATTTCAGAATGAAATATAATTTCCCCAGAAAGCATTCTGTCTGCTCTATCACTGCAGACAGTGACTGTAGCCATGAAATTAAAAGACCCTTGCTCCTTGAAACAAAAGCCATGACCAACCTGCTGCTGCTGCTGCTGCTAAGTCGCTTCAGTTGTGTCTGACTCTGTGTGACCCCATAGACGGCAGCCCACCAGGCTCCCCTGTCCCTGGGATTTTCCAGGCAAGCACACTGGAGTGGGTTGTCATTTCCTTCTCCAATGCATGAAAGTGAAAAGTGAAAGTGAAGATGCTCAGTCATGTCTGACTCTTAGCAACCCCATGGACTGCAGCCTACCAGGCTCCTCCACCCATGGGATTTTCCAGGCAAGAATACTGGAGTGGGGTGCCATTGTCTTCTCCGATGACCAACCTAGACGGCATATTAAAAAGCAAAGACATCACTTTGCTGACAAAGGTCCATACAAAGTTTTGCCAGTGCTCATGTATGGATGTGAGAGCTGGACCATAAAGATGGCTAACTGCCGAAGAACTGATGCTATCGAACTGTGGTGCTGGAGAAGACTCTTGAGAATCCCTTGGATAGCAAAGAGATCCAACCAGTCAATCCTAAAGGAAATCAGTCCTGAATATTCCTTGGAAGGACTGATGCTGAAGCTCCAATACTTTGGCCACCTGATGCGAAAAGCTGACTCATTGGAAAAGACCCTGAGGCTGGGAAAGATTGAAGGCAGGAGAAGAAGGGGGTGACAGAGAATAAAATGTTGGAGGGCTTTACCAATTCAATGGACATGAGTCTGAGCAAACTCTGAGAGATAGTGAAGCATACAGAAGCCTGGCATGCTGCGGTCCATGGGGTCACAAACAGTTACCCACAACTGACTGAAGAGCAACTCCTCAGGCCTCTTTGCAAGGTAGGCTGTGTTGATGTTTGAGTTCTTTATAGGAGCTGGGATGTTGAGAGAAAGAGATCTGCATGAGGAAGCATAGGCTTGAAGCTTCCTTCTTGTTCTGAAGGAAAGGACACTGATGGTGTATGATGCTATTTGACCCACTGGCAGGGTCCCACTGACAACTTTATTTAGCAAGAGTCCAGAGGCTAGGAAGTATTAATGTCTGATTCAGGTGTTCTGATGATATGGGGGATCTGGGAAGGTCCTGATACCCTGACAAATCAAGACAGGACTTCCTTAAGCTAATGGATATTCAGATATTCAGTAATTAATATCTGTCAGTATTGTGGGCAGATATTAATTCTATTTCAGAGAGTGAGGCTGGAATAGTGGCTTTAGACAGAATGTGGGGAAGTCTGTTTCCTATCTCCAGGGACCAAGGGGAAACCTGCAGTGTTTCTGATACTTGGGGCCTTCCTGTGGGTAGAGTGAAGGAGAGAAGCTGGTCTCTGGTAGGTGGAGGCCAACTGGAAACTAAGCAATTTCGAGAGCTCTAAGAAAAGCCACAGCTAAAAGAGGTGATTTAAATTGTGCTACTTATGTGTCTAACATCAGTTGTATTATAAGGATTTCTGGAAGGGCATACCTCACAGTTCAGACAGGCTAGCAAACAGGAAAGCAGAGGTCAAGAGGAGGTGAGAGGACGGTCCCCAACAGGTGGCAGGTGTGACCAGAGCAGCCCAGCGCCACAGAGATTGTGACTGCACAGAGGAAGTCAGAGGAGTTGACTGGGGGTGGGGGTCTTAAGACTCCGCTCAGTGTAGTAGAGAACATTTAGGCTGGGGGCACTGATTATCTAGCACCTGTGCCAAAGAAGGGGCGGTAGTTCAAACTTTTATTATTCAGGCAGTTAAACTATGATTCAAAATTTAAAGGATCTCTCTATTTTGAAGTCATATTGATGAGGCCTCAGACCTGTGGGCTGAAGCCCTCTGCTCCTAATGGCCCCACTCTTCAGACTGCATGAGAACAGGCCCACTGAAAACCGATTCCAGTAACTCTGAGACAGGGTCAACAAATACTTTACAGAAGATTTAAAGTCATGTCTGAAATACTAAATTATGCCACTGGAGTAACTGACTTACTCTCAACTGTCTCTCATTCCTAACTATTCTCTCCATGGCCCCAGGGCTCTCTGACAGACTCTGTTTTAAAGTCCCTGGGTCTCACCAGGATCAAAGCTCAGACTAGCCCCCAGCGGCTCACAGAGACCTGCTTCTCCCTCCCAGAGCAAAAGGTGGCCTTCAGAAAGTCCTTGAGCAGAGATCAACCACCTGAAAGAATGAAAGGGACTCATTTATCCATCATATGTAAAAGGACTGTAATCTCTTCTTCATAGTCTCCATTTAATCACAATTTAGTGCATATTTCAGAATAAATAGACAAACTTTCATCTTCTATTTGTACATACAAAAAAATCAGAAAGAGGTATAGAAACAGCATTTGCTGAACTTTAAGCCCTAACCATTTACTTCTATTTAAATGGCACTGACTCCTTGGTATTAATAGCATTTCATGGTTAATGGTGTAGACTTGATTCAGACCTGGGTTGAATATTATGCTCTACCAAGGATGCCCTAGTATCCTCAGGATAGTTACTTCTGCCCTGATTGGAAAATGGACATGATAATAGCACCTGCCTCAGAGGGTGGTTGTAGGAACGACTTATTTAATGCATGTAAAGACTTAGAAAAATACCTGGCATACAGTAAGTGCTCAACAAATATTACTATCCCTATTTCAGCATCTCTAAAATATTGCTGAAATCAGATGCTAACGACCAGGGTATCTTGAAAGACAGATTTAAGAAATAACTAGTTAGATTCTTAACAGTACCTTAATTGTGTTTTGACTTCATCATTTGCCACTTCCATTTATTGCTTTTTTGGCAGAATGCTGGAAAATCAACCACAGTGCACTCTAACACCCACACCCCTGCAGCTCTCTAAATCAGATGTTCTTAAATGAGTCAGCACACACCCAAGCATCTTGGTCACTCATCTGATGTACACAGGTTGCAAGTTCCCAAGCAGACTCTGGCTGCTGCTCCACTAAACATTTGCTGGCAGCATGACAAGGATGCACTGGGGGCTGGGGGAGGTTTACATAAGTATGTCCCTCCCCAGGTCAGGATTTGTCGTGTACAGAAACTGAGCTGATGGCTGCATGGTCCCTGTGTCTGCTAAAAAATAAGCTGCAGAGGCAAGAGTGGTGCACGAATCTTTGCCCGAGCTGCCTAGAGGAAGCATCTTCTGCCCACATTCTGCCTCGCTGTAACCAGCGTTCCAAGTCCCACAGCTTCATGACCACCAACTTCACACAATTAGCTGAGCTATATACAAAACTGTTTCTGTCTGCTCCTCCCTATATTTTTCACCTTGAAAATGACACAATAAAACTGTGAACAAAGATATGTGACGAGAGTGCTGGGAAAGCCATGGGAAAATTTTTGATGGAAAATCAGAAGATCTAACTTATATTCCTTGGGCATGTTACTTACCTCCCGGCACAGCAATCTTCTCACAAGTAAAATGAAAATAGAAAGCAGTCCATCTACTGCATATGGATCCTAATTTCTGGTACTTTGAAAAGTTCAAAACAAAATGAAAGAAAACTCCAATGCTAGAGTAAAATGTAAAAATCTCAATTAATGGAAAATTCAGCTAAGAAATGGCCCTTATTTTCAAATTTGTTTGTTTGTAGCCTTTATCAAATTTTCTCTAAAATACATTTGTCCACTGAACAAGTACATCATAATGACAATTTTTGTTTTGAGAATCTGCAATCTTGAAGTCAATCAAGGGCACTGAATAGTACATGCCTTTTGACTTGTAGTCATTTGCTATTTCAAAATAAAATTCTTGAAAAATCTCTCATCAGTGGATTTCCAGTTAGAGTTTACATGCTGGATAATAAAGTTGTTTAAGAATTAAAGATTTTAAAAGTAAAAAATCAAAAAAATTAAAAATAAATAATAATAAAGTTGTTTTCTTTTTCTGCAATGATACTGAACTCAATTCTTGCTTTCCACATGCAAATATTATCATAAAGGAGCACCTCCATATCTGGTTACTAAGGAAGAGGTCTGGAAAGCTCAAAGAGTACGGTCCTAGGCAGGACTATAAAGTGAATAGCGATGAAATCAGGTTGCAGAATGAGTTCAGAAAATGTGACTTAAGCTTTCAAAAAGGTGCTTTTTGAAAGGAATGAATGTTAAAGATCTGCATTCGATTTCTAAAAAACAATTATGCACATCTTGCCTAAGTTGAAAAGAGAGAGAAAGAGAGTTGACTATATTTAATATCAGCCACCAATATACATAATGTGCTTGCCAAAAACTAGCTCTTCCCTAGAAGGGCCACCCTACTGCACTGGATTACCCCAGCTTGAAGAGCACAGACAACCAGGTCTGTCTCTTCTTTCTCACTTCTTTATCCACCCACTGCTGTCTAAGTTCTGTACCATCACCATCACCTCCCATTACCTCTGAAACTGTGACTGCCAAAGGTCACCAGTGATCACAAATTGTCAAATCAGTGGACTCGTTTCTAATCTTAGGACCTGCCCTCGTTTTGTAAATAACATCATCAACCACACCCTCACCCTCTTCCTTTGGCTTCTGTGATGATGCTCTCTTGTTTCTCCTGACACCTTGGCCACCCTTTTCACAGCCTCTTCTCTTTCTGTTCTTCAATGTTACCTGTAACTGCAGGTTCACTCCTTATCCCACTTCCGTTACCACACACACACTAGCTAGTGACCTTAACTACTCCCATGATTTCAACTTCCATCTGAAAAATATGAGACTCTAGATCTATCTAGTCTTATCCAGAGCCTGAGCACCAAACGTAATATACCTAACATACTCTTGCCTGTGTCTTCCCACTTCTCCAGCTCTGGCATCACTCTTCCTGCTCCTATACTCACACCTTGCTAACAGAGTATCACCATCCATCCAGGGACTCAAATTAGAGAACTCAAGGCCTCTTCAGAGTCTCCCTATCCCTTAGTTACTACACTGAATGGCTGACAAAATTTTTGCTCCTTATTTTATTTTCTATCCACCTCTTTGTCTGTCTGCCTTGTTCTGTTCTATGATTTACATGACAGCAGGAGGCATCTCTGGTTCTTATACACCGAGGTCTAGAAAGATCGTCTCTTAGGCTGCTTGCCTCAAAAATACATCATTCAATGTCTCTTTAAGGAAAAAGTTCAACTTTCTATATACTACTCTAGAAAAAAACTTTGATCAAAACAATTGTTAAAGAAAGTAAGACTAATGCAGACAGGGAAAGAATAACTTCCTATTCCTTGAATTTTAAGGCATCCTGTTGGAACCAAACGATATTAAGACTGTCTCAATAACAAAAGAAAAATGGTCACTATTCATTCTTACTTTCCACAAAAATTCATTGACTATTTTGTGCTACATGTTCTTCTAAGTGTAAGCTGGCCAAGCTTGGGTAGGTTGGGTAACAGATGATAAACAACTAAATAAGTAAAAGAGTATCAGAAGGTAAATGGTATATAGTCTGTAACAAAGAGTGACTTAGAAGCTACTTTAGACTGAGTAGTCAGGAAAAGTATTACTAAGGAACACCATGTAAACTGAAAACAGGATTATAAAAAGGAGGCAGCCATAGGAAGATGAGAAGGAAGAGCATTCCATGTCACTAAAACTGCACAAAGGTCCTGAGACACAAATAAGTTGGGCCAGTTGGAGAAATGAAAAAAGGCATGTGTGGTTGGAGTGCCAAGAACCAGGGATAGAGTTGGGTCACATATGACAGATATCCATAAACTTCAAAACACTCTTAACAAGGGAGTTTTTACTATTCCCACTTCAAAGGTAAGGAAATAGAAATTAAGATACTTCATGCAGTGAGAAAGGAAGACCAGATTTTTCTTTGTGGTGTGTCTGATTCTAAAACATGTTACTTTCTCATGGGAAATGATTCAAGCACACTCAAGATTTGTGACATTCTGGAAATTTTCCACATCAGTCTAGCCCCAAATTTTGCCCCAATCTCAGACCTGCATTGTAATGGTAATTGGTTTCCCCCAATCTTCTTGTAAACAAAGGAGGCTTTAAAAAGACCTCTCACGTTCAACAAAGACATAAAATGTGTGACACTTGGGAAGCCCAAGGCTACAAAGTCTGATGTTTGTACTTCTTTAAAACATGTTTGTTTTTCTGAGTACAAAAATAATATACGAATATTTAAATTAAAATAACACAGACATACATAGAGGAGGAAAATATATACCATGTATCTAGTTTTTAAATTAGTTTCTTCTTGAAGCGTATAGTTTTATTTTGTTGTATTATTTATTATTTAATTTTCTGTGATTCTAAACATGCCCAAGGGTATTAAGGATAATACAATAACCCAGATCAAGAAATAAAATATTACCAGTTCCTTAAAAAGCTAACAGCAGAATTACTATATGATCCAGAAATTCCACTGGAGGATACGTATCCAGAAAAAAATGAAACACTAATTTGAAAAGATACATGTATCCCAATGTTCAAAGCAATACTATGCACAATAACTAAAAGACAACTGGCCTAAGAAGATATGATTTACACATACTATGGAATATTCCTCACCATAAAAAAGAAATGAAACACTGTCATTTGCAGCATCCTGGATGGACCTAGAGAATATTATGCTTTGGGAAATAAGTTAGAGAAAGAAAATACTGTATGATATCACCTATATGTAGAATCTTAAAAATAATACGAATAAATAGAAACAGACTCAAAGATATAGAAAACAAACTTGTTATCAAAGAGGTAATGTGGGGAAGAAGTAAAAAATTACAGGTATGGGATTAACAGATACTAACAACTATACATAAAATACACAAGCAACAAGCATTCACTGTAAAGCACAAGGAATTATACCTATTATTTTGTAATAACCTATAACGGAATATCATCTGCAAAAATACTGCACCGCTATTCTGTACACCTGAAACTAACACAATATTATAAGTAAATTATACTTCAATATAAAAAAGAATTTGAAAAAAAAAGAAATAGAACATTATCAATACAATAAAGGCTTTTTAAAATTTCCATCTCCATTTGAACTTCCTTCCCAGCAGAGATAATCACTAGTTTCAATTTGGTGTTTGTTACTCCATGCACATTTTCATATTTGTAGTCATTACATATACTTTTTCTCAAATGGAAGAAGAACGGAAGTGGAACAATTGATAAATTGTGAAGGGCAAGTGAGAGCTAGTGGAACGGATTTTGGGGGTCCCAGAAGTTGGGGAAATAAGCACCATCTAGGAGGCACTTTCTCCATAAAGACCACTGGGTGTTCATAGGAAACACTAAAATTGTACGTTTTGAAACTCCTGTACATTGCTGCTGAGAATGCAAAGTAAAGCCACTCCAGTAAATAGTTTGGCCAATTTCTTATAAAATTAAACTCACTCAAACTCTTATCACCCAACAAGCCACTCTTAGGGATTTCCCAGGAAAAATTAATGCTTATCTTCCTATAAAATCTGTATGCAAGTATACCTGCTTTATTCATAATCACCCAAAGGTGGAATCAACCCAAAGACATTTACTGATGAACGGATAAATAAGCTATGGTACATGTATTCAATGGAATTGCATTTAGCAATAAAAAGCAATAAACTATTGATTCCACATAACAACAACAACATGGACAAATCTCAAATGCATTTTGCTAAGTGAAAAAAGTCAGGCTGAAAAAGCTACATGAGTGAGTGAGTGAGTAAAAGTCACTTAGTTGTGTCAGACTCTTTGTGACCCCATGGACTATACAGTCCATGGAATTCTCTAGGCCAGAATACTGGCCTTCCCTTATTTATTCTTCCCTGAAGAATAATTCCCTTCTCCAGGAGATCTTCCCAACCCAGGGATCAAACCAGGTCTCCCACATTGCAGGCAGATTCTTTACCAGCTGAGCCACAAAGGAAGCCTGAAAAGGCTGTATACTTAATTACAATTTCATTTTTATAATGCTCTGGAACCATAGGGATGGGAAACAGATAAGTGGTTGCCAGGCATTAAAGAATGAGTGGGGGATCTGATTACAAAAGGGCAACACAGGAAATCCAGGGGCTAAGTGAAAGACAATGGAAATGTAGAGGACACACAATGCTACACAGTTGGCAAAACCCACAGAACTGTGCATCACTGAGAATATATTAAGTTTGCCCTCCAAACTTAACACAAACAAACTTAAACTAAACAGAATCAGTCAGGATGTGGGGAAATATGGAATGTAGACTGTATATATTACAAATGAAAAACACTGAAGGAGGGTGGAGTAAAAAGGAGCTGATCTAATTAACTTTGGAAAACAGCATTTTGACCAGATACTATAAGATTCAAAGGAAAAAAATTTTAAACACTGTTGAAAAGTTTGTTCCTCACAGGGTATGGGGTTTCAATTCTAAACCTACTTTATCTGTATATTAGCTTTGAACATAAACATAAACACATTACAGATAATGAAAGCAGGATTTCTTACCATTGTAAAAAAAAAAAAGTTAGAAATAAGGAAAGTGTTAAGGCTAAAATATGACTCATGGTATTATTTTTAATATACAGTCAGACAGATACAGAAAAATACATGTATGTATATGCATGAGTAAGTGTACCTACATATATTCCCTACTTTTATTCATTAAGAGAAACTAGAAACAGTGATACCTCAGTAGCAATTAGCAAACCTAGTACTGAGATCTTGGTTTCTATACATCATTCTTCAAGAGAAGGGATATAACCCTAGTTGATTCCACTGCTGTTATAGAGAAAATATAAATGATAGTGGCGCATCTTGCAGTGCCAGAAAGTAAGGAAGTGGTAATAAACTAAATTAAATTAATAAAGCCTTGTTGAAAAAGAACAGTAGGAGACAACCTGAAAGAGCTCCCGATGGCCAAAATTAAAACAGTAATAGTAACAAAATAAATTATGACACTATTAGATTAGAACTGACATTAATATGTATTTTTTAACTTAGTTATATATTAATATCAGTATAGATTCACAATTTTTTTTATTTTGGGAGTTGTAGAGATGCTTGCTCTTTGGAAGGAAAGCTAGGAGAAACAGACAATGTTTTAAAAAGCAGAGACATCACTTTGCATCGAAGGTCCATATAGTCAAAGCTAGGGCTTCCTTTGTGGCTCAGCTGGTAAAGAATCTGCCTGCAATTCAGGAGACCTGGGTTTGATCCCTGGGTTGGGAAGATCCCCTGGAGAAGGAAAAGGCTACCCACTCTAGTATTCTGGCCTGGAGAATTCCATGGACTGTATAGACCATGGGGTCGCAAAGAGTCGTATATGACTGAGCGACTTTCACTCACTTCCATGGTTTTTCCAGTACTCATGTACATGAGAGTTGGACCAAGAAAGCTGAGTGGCAAAGAATTGATGCTTTTGATTTGCGGTGCTAGAAAAGACTCTTGAGAGTCTCTTGAATGGCAAGAAGATCAAACCTGTCAGTCCTAGAGGAAATCAACACTGAATATTCATGGAAGGACTGATGCTAAAGTTGAAGCTCTAATACTTCGGCCACGTGACGCAAAGAGGCAACTCACTGGAAAAGACCCTGATGCTGGGAAAGACTGAAGGCAAAAAGAGAAGCGGGTGGCAGAGGATGAGATGGTTAGACAGCATCACCAACTCAATGGACATGAATTTCAGCAAATTCCGGGAGACAATAAAGGACAGATGAGCGTGGCATGCTATAGTCCATGGATCCACAAAGGGTTGGACCCAACTTGGCAGCTGAAGAACAACAAAATTAATAAATAAATGAGACAACTCTCTGGGAGAAAAGAATTTTAAGTAACAAATAACAAAAAAGGAATAAGAGAAATAAAGCATCACTAGAAAAGAACATCATAGTAATAATTATCATAGGCAACATCCACTGATAGAAGGTAAAAATAAGTGAATCATAAAAGTACTGCATGATGGAGAAGGAAATGGCAACCCACTCCAGTGTTCTTGCCTGGAGTATCCCAGGGACAGGGGAGCCTGATGGGCTGCTGTCTCTGGGGTCGCATAGAGTCTGACACAACTGAAGGAACATAGCAGCAGCAGCAGCAGCAGGGTATATTGACTTACCTGAAATTTATTTAGGCCCCAGTATTGTTTTGATCAGTGCAAAGAAATAGAGGAAAACAACAGAATGGGAAAGACTAGAGATCTCAAGAAAATTAGAGATACCAAGGGGACATTTCATGCAAATATGGGCTCAATAAAGGACAAATGGTATGGACCTCACAGAAGCAGAAGATATTAAGAAGAGGTGGCAAGAATACACAGAAGAACTGTACAAAAAAGATCTTCATGACCCAGATAATCACGATGGTGTGATCACTCACCTAGAGCCAGACATCTTGGAATGTGAAGTCAAGTGGGTCTTAGAAAGCATCACTATGAACAAAGCTAGTGGAGGTGATGGAATTCCAGTTGAGCTATTTCAAATCCTGAAAGATGATGCTGTGAAAGTGCTGCACTCAATATGCCAGCAAATTCGGAAAACTCAGCAGTCCTGAGTGAAAACTCAGGACTGGAAAAGGTCTGTTTTCATTCCAACCCCAAAGAAAGGCAATGCCAAAGAATGCTCAAACTACTGCACAATTGCACTCATCTCACATGCTAGTAAAGTAATGCTCAAAATTCTCCAAGCCAGGCTTCCGCAGTACGTGAACCGTGAACTTCCAGATGTTCAAGCTGGTTTTAGAAAAGGCAGAGGAACCAGAGATCAAATTGCCAACATCTGCTGGATCATCAAAAAAGCAGGAGAGTTCCAGAAAAATATCTCTTTCTGCTTTATTGACTATGCCGAAGCCTTTGACTGTGTGGATCACAAGAAACCGTGGAAAATTCTTCAAGAAATGGGAATACCAAACCACCTGACCTGCCTCTTGAGAAACCTATATGCAGGTCAGGAAGCAACAGTTAGAACTGGACATGGAACAACAGACTGGTTCCAAATAGGAAAAGGAGTATGTCAAGGCTGTATATTGTCACCCTGCTTATTTAACTTATATGCAGAGTACATCATGAGAAACGCTGGGCTGCAAGAAACACAAGCTGGAATCAAGATTGCTGGGAGAAATATCAATAACCTCAGATATGCAGATGACACCACCCTTATGGCAGAAAGTGAAGAGGAACTAAAAAGCCTCTTGATGAAAGTGAAAGAGGAGAGTGAAAAAGTTGACTTAAAGCTCAACATTCAGAAAACTAAGATCATGGCATCTGGTCCCATCACTTCATGGGAAATAGATGGGGAAACAGTGGACACAGTGTCAGACTTTATTTTGGGGGGCTCTAAAATCACTGCAGATGGTGATTGCAGCCATGAAATTAAAAGACACTTAATCCTTGGAAGGAAAGTTATGACCAACCTAGATAGCATATTCAAAAGCAGAGACATTACTTTGCCAACAAAGGACCGTCTAGTCAAGGCTATGGTTTTTCCAGTGGTCATGTATGCATGTGAGAGTTGGACTCTGGAGAAAGCTGAGCGCTGAAGAATTGATGCTTTTGAACTGTGGTGTTAGAGAAGACTCTTGAGAGTCCCTTGGACTGCAAGGAACTCCAACCGGTCCATTCTAAAGGAGATCGATCAGTCCTGGGTGTTCATTGGAAGGACTGATGCTAAAGCTGAAACTTCAATACTTTGGCCACCTCATGCTAAGAGTTGACTCATTGAAAGACTGATGCTGGGAGGGATTGAGGCAGGAAGAGAAGGGGACGACAGAGGATGAGATGGCTGGATGGCATCACTGACTCAATAGACATGAGTTTGAGTAAACTCCCGGAGTTAGTGATGGACATGGAGGCCTGGCATGCTGCAATTCATGGGGTTGCAAAGAATCGGACATGACTGAGCTACTGAACTGAACTGATTCTTTTGATAATTTTTGGAATGCCAGAGTTTTATTGCTGGGAATGATCAGTACTGAAATAGAAAGTTAAATTTGAAAAAAAAAAGTACTGCATGACTGGTAATTTTAACATGAAGAAAAATCAATACTGACAACTTTGAAAGTTTTTCTCTAAGTAGCTATTAAAGCACAGTATTATTTATTGGCATTTAAAGTATTAATAATATTACTAACTTTCCTTGAGCAAATACTATATTCTAACCACCATTTATATGTGCTAACTCATGTAATTTTCCCAGCAAACTCATCCCATTTAACAAATGAGAAGGCTATTAGATAGCTTTCCCAAATTTACATGATTAGTAAATAATGCATCTGTAATTTAAAACCAGAACTTAGCTGATAAATAACTAGATGATTGAAAAAGGAAATGGCAACGCACTTTAGTATTCTTACCTGGGAAATTCCATGGACAGAGGTACCTGGTGGCCTACAGTCCACTGGGGCTGAAGAGCTGGACACAACTCTGTGACTCAATCACAGATGATAGACACAGATGATAGACACTAAATGCCATACATATATAAAAGTGATAATGTACAGAGATATGTATATATCTTTATCTAGTTGTTTATTATTAACTAGAGTCAAAATAAAATCAACCCCCCAAAGAAACACCAAGTGTTGAACTACAAAGGAGGAAAACAGGGAAATATTGGGACATCAAATCTGGCTAGAGTTTCATCTTTATTTTCTTTGAATAGAGAAAAGATGGGACCAGTGAGATGATATGGGAACAATAGAAAACTAAGCTCTACCTGTTTCTTTCAAATGTAAGAGCAGCAAGCATGCTTTTCGTCTGTCAGGGGACTCAAATACTTTGCTTTGAGGGTGGTTATCCTTTTTGGAAAACTGGAAGTATCATAGAAGTTTCAGGGTGGCAAAGCTGCTGAGAAGCAAGCTGACATGGGGAAGTTCATTTCATGGAGAGATCTCTGCTCTCCCCTGAGGTTTCTGGGAAGGCTGGCAGCTGGAGCCACAGTTATTATCAACTATACAGCCTCTGAGCCATCCATGTGCATAAGTCGCTGTCCTGATAAAATATTTCTTGCCCTATATCTTCAGAGATTAAAAAGACATCTTTCTGAGTTACATTTAATAGAGATAAAGTTCAGTTTAGGGATGAAAGAGGAGTCATAACTTAAAATTTCACTTCAAACAGATTTTGTTTTCTAATAGGACAATAATAACTTTATTTCATGTCAAATACATACATACATACGCAATAGAACTGACAGGTTATTTGAAGAAATTATTCTAATCTTATTAGGTATAATAATAGTATTGTGGTTATGTTACAGATAAGACTTCTAACATTTTAAAGATACATATTTACTATTAAATGATATCACTGCTGAGATTTGTGTCAAAATATTATGGGAGGGAAGATAGGGAAAAGTATAGATAAAATAAGATTGGCTAGGAGTTCATCACTGTTGAAGTAGAATAATGAGTTCTTAAGTGCTCAAAACACTATACTGTCTACTTCTGTAAATATCTGAGAATTTTTATAACAAAAAGCTTTTTAAAATACAGATTTGTTTATTACAACTGGTTATGCTGCTGCTGCTGCTGCTAAGTCGCGTCAGTCGTGTCCAACTCTGTGCGACCCCATAGACGGCAGCCCACCAGGCTCCCGTCCCTGGGATTCTCCAGGCAAGAACACTGGAGTGGGTTGCCATTTCCTTCTCCAGTGCATGAAAGGGAAAAGTGAAAGTGAAGTCGCTCAGTCGTGTCCGACTCTTCACGACCCCATGGACTGCAGCCCACCAGGCTCCGCCGTCCATGGGATTTTCCAGGCAAAAGCTCAGTCGTCCAGTTCTCGCTGTTTCTGTGCAGTTTTCGATCGCCTCACGCGGAGCCGCCTCCACCTGCGCTTACAGCCCTGGCAACAAATTTGGGGGTGCTGGGGGGGGGTGGGGGGGGGTGGGGGGGGGGGGGGGGGGGGGGGGGGGGGGGGGGGGGGGGGGGGGGGGGGGGGGTGGGGGGGGGTGGGGGGGGGGTGGGGGGGGGGTGGGGGGGGGGTGGGGGGGGGGGGGGGGGGGGGGGGGGGTGGGGGGGGGGTGGGGGGGGGGGGGGGGTGGTGGGGGGGGGGGGGGGGGGGGGGGGGGGGTGGGGGGGGGGTGGGGGGGGGCAAACTTCTACCACTCTACCACCTACACTGTAGCCTTTCCTGTGTTCTGGGCTGCATCTTTTTTGATCTGATTTATCTCATTATGATTCTACCTACTTTCCATCAGAAACTTGTCAAAATCTCACATCTTCTGATGTCTTTTTCTCAGTTTATTAGCGTTGTCATGAATTTGTCCACTCTCATTCTGGAAGGCAAATGTGGTCATCTGTCAGATCCAAAAGCTGACAGCATTTACTCTGTCTTCCAAGTACTCCAGTGAAATTGAATTAGGATCATGGTTACTAGGTGTTGGGCTGTACCCCAAGGGCCTGCAAGTCTTGGAGCTGCCCTGACTTGAGACTGAAGAAAGAACCTAGAGAGCAACAGAGACATCATCACTGGTTTATTGAACAGGGGTTCTGGAGCAACACCCCATGTGCAGCAGCCAGCGGGCAGGACAAGACAGCAGTCTTTGCTAGGAGGCTACTGTTTATAGGGGGAATTGACATCAGTTGGGCTTATCAGTTAGCAGGGACTAATTAAGTCCTGTAATTAAGAGGATTGTCATGTGAGTGAAGCAGGCACAGGTTGAGCAGAGAATGTACAGAGAGCAAGAAAACAGCCATCTTAAATAGAGAAACAAGTCTGCGGTTATCTACACATAAGAGATAGTGGTGGGAAAACTGAATGTTTGACCTTGAAATTAGCAGAAGTTACCAGCTGTTGGTAGGGACAAGGTCTAAGTTATGAGTGTAGCTGTAAATGACTGAGATGGGATGAAGGACAAGAGCATCAGGAGAGACAAAGTTAAGGAATGAGGCAATGAGAAAGAGGATGCCTACCTCCTCCTCCTTCAGCTCAGAGTACAAGGGCTGTGGGACAGAAGAGTCACCTTTTTAATCAGTTTCACGGAAGAGGTATCATCAACAGAAAGCCTAGTTTCAGTTAGAAAGCAAGAGAACATTTACAGAGGGGGCTGGTGATACAGGGGATGTTTTTGATGATTCACCTCAGGTTCTACAGAGCACAGAGAAGGAACTCCAGGAAGAGGGGAAGGATGGGACACAGGATAAAAAGAAGAAAGAGATCTCAGAGACTTATAGCAATTAGTATGGAGACGTACTGAGAAACCCAAAAAGATATCATTATTTCTTTTTATTACTTAGCCATAAAAAAGAATGAAATTCTGCCTTTACAACAACTTGAATGAATATAGAATGTATTATGTTTAGTGAAAAAAGTCAGACAGAAAAAGACAATTGCTGTATATAATCACTCATGTGGAAAGTCAGAAATAAAACAAACAAATGACTATAAGAAAATAGAAACAGACTCACAGATCTAGAGAACAAACTAGTGGTTACCAGTGGGGAAGGGGGAGGGGAGAAATAGGGGTAGGGGATTAAGAGACCCAAACTACTATGTATAAAATAAATAAGCAAAAAGGATATATCATATAGCCCAGGGACCTATAGCCATTATTTTGTAATAATTTTAAATGGAATATAATTTATAAAAATGTCAAATCACTATGCTGTACACCTGAAACTAATATTGTAAATCAACTCTATGTCAATTAAAGAAAGATATCTGTTATTTCTCTTTCCTTTTTACTGTTGTACATGTTGTTCTATCTGGCTGCATAACTCTGGTACCAGCAGAAGGGAAACATGATACTTTGTTATTAAACACCCACATAAATTGCAAAAAAATAAGCAAACTTTCCACTGAGCTTCCAGTTTACATAAGGTCCACCCCAACTTAACAGGAAGGGATTCTTCAGTCTCAAGTTTTAAAGCCACTTCAAGTGGCAGCCCCTCCTATGGCCCCTTCCCTTTCCCAACACTCTCTTCTCCTCCATCTGGGTCCTCCCTGTTGTTTATTTCCCTCCAGGTGGCACTAGTGGTAAAGAATCCTCCTGCCAATGCAGGAGACACAAGAGACGTGGGTTCAATCCCTGAGTCAGGAAGATCCCCCGGAGTAGGAACTGGCAACCCACTCCAGTATTCTTGCCTGGAAAATTTCATGGACAAAACAGCCTGGTGGGCTACAGTCCATGGAGTCAAAAGGAGTCAGACACAACTGAGCACAAGTGAGGGCAGTTATAGGAGGAGCTTTGGTAATATAATCAGACTTTTTCTACTACCCAAAATCACCTTTTGTCTTAATCATTTGGGGCTACTAAAACAAAATACCATAGACCAAATGGCATGTAAGCAATAGAAATTTATTTCTCACATTTCTGGAGCCCGAGAAGTCCAAGATCATTGTGCCAGAGATTTGGTGTCTAGTGAGAGCTTGCCTTCTGGTTCATAGACACCTTCTTTTTGCTGCAACCTCACAGTGGAAAGGGTGAGGGAACTCTCAGCGGTGTCTTTCATAAAGGCACTCGTCCTGAGAGCAGAGCCCTTATGACCTGATCACCTCCCAAACGCCCTGCCTCCAAACGCCATCACATTGCCGTTTATGATTTCAAAGTAAGAATTTTGGAGGGACGTAAATGTTCAGTCTACAGAGCAGAGCCTTTCTCTTTGACATTCTCTCTTAAATTTTATTGTGATGCTACAAGAGTCTGTCTCTGTTATTGAGTTGCCATAAAAATGCCCTTTTATTTTCCTGGCTTTGGGATGTGCCAGATTCCAGGAAGGGAAGAAAACAAAATCTTCCATCCTATACTGGTAGGTTCTTAGTCCTTGCCTCGCCTAATTAACTCAGGCACCACATCTTCCAGTAGCACCCTGTTTGCATCACCATCATACCATTTTGTAATCTTGCAATTACATGTTTATATTAACCTTTTCATTAGATTAGAAATTACTTCATGGCAGGGATCGCCTCTTAGGAGTATTGATATACCACAATGCTTAGATATATAGATGCTTAATAAAATTTTTGTTCAATAGATGAAAACTTAGTTCATTTTCTTAGAAGCCTAAAACCAGTTGTGGGGTGATGGTGGCAGTAATTGAATTTAAGGTCAAGTCCTTTAAAATGATACTGAGGTGTGTGCTGAAAAAAAAGATAATACTCTGATTAAGATCAAAACTTTTTTTCCCCAAGAACTATATTAGTGAAACAGACTGGGACCTGGGACACTTTTCTACAATCCTTGCACCTGGACAAACATCTCCTCAAGCAATAGAATACAAAGAAACTACAAAGGATTAAAATAACTGCATGCAAATTATGAGCAACAAGATACCAAAAGGCCAGCACTCAACTGCCACTTGTGAGGAGCCAGGAGCAAAAGCAGAGTACTCTGCACACAGCAGCACCAAGGGGGTGGGCAGACCACCTAAGCCACGCCTCTGGCCCACTCACCAATCCATCCCCATCCTCACCCCATTTAAGGAAACAACTTGCCCCTGATGATCTCATTAACAAGGGAAACTGCCATTTGTTTTTGCTTCCTTGTGAAGCCCTGCCTGAACTTCTCGTCTGGTCTCTTATCAATTTCTATTGATTAAAAAGTCTAAGAACTCAGGTTATTAACCACATGAAGATGAGGTTAGTGCTGTATAACTGTTCTACAAGGAAGAATTTGGTTAGGGGAGAAATCTTGAGGCCCTTTATTTCCTGAAAGAAAACTGGAATAACTATTTTTATCATCCTACTTTATGGCATCTCTGTCATTCTCTCAGGTCTTTGTTACCTTTTACAAGAAAACAGCAATCATACTGAGTCTTATCGGTACTATCCCTTCTGAGAGTGAGGGAAAAGTTTCCTTAGGAGAAAAGCTGAGACAGCTGGATGACAATGATCTGTAAATAAAAGAGGCTGATAATAAATGCAGCTGTCCCAGAATAATGTTACAGATTAACACTTGGACTGCAAGGAGATCAAATCAGTCAATCCTAAAGGAAATCAGTCCTGAATATTCATTGGAAGGACTGATGCTGAAGCTGAAGCTCCAATACTTTGGCCACCAGATGCAAAGAACTGACTCATTGGAAAAGACCCTGATGCTGGGAAAGGAGAAGGGGATAACAGAGGATGAGATGGTTGGATGGCATTGCCGATTCGATGGGCATGAATTTGAGCAAGCTTCAGGAGTTGGTGATGGACAGGGAAGCCTGGTGTGCTGCAGTCCATGGGGTCAGAAAGAATCTGACATGACTGAGTGACTGAACTGAACTGAACTCTTGAACTATCAGTGAATTTTGTAGGAGGCCTTACATTATACACTTGCTTGACTGCTTTCCCATTAAATTAGGAGTTCTACCAGGATAGAAATCAGCTCTTAGAAGTCTCAAGATCATCAGTGCAGATAACAGTGTTTGGTTACATGTGAAAGTGAGAGTGAAAGTTGCTCAGTCGTGTCCGATTCTTTGCAACCCCATGGACTATA
This sequence comes from Ovis canadensis, assembly GCF_042477335.2. Lineage (NCBI taxonomy): Eukaryota > Metazoa > Chordata > Mammalia > Artiodactyla > Bovidae > Ovis > Ovis canadensis. Next base: position 157,481,211 of record NC_091247.1, on the reverse strand, counting down.
CAGGCCATGGAATTCTCTAGGCCAGAATACTGGAGTGGGTAGTCCTTCCCTTCTCCAGGGGCTCTTCCCAACCCAGGGATCGAACCCAGGTCTCCTGTATTGCAGGTGAATTCTTTCCCATTAAGTCAGAAGGGAAGCCCAAGAATACTGGAGTGGGTAGCCTATCCCTTCTCCTGCAGGATCTTCCTAACCCAGGGATCGAACCAGGGTCTCCTGCATTGCAGGCGGATTCTTTACCAGCTGAGGCACCAAATGAGGGAAGCTTGTTTACATAGGTGCTCAATAAACTTTCATTGAATGGATGAAAAACAAATTCATTTCCTTAGAGGCCTAAAACTAGTTGTGGGATGATGGTGTTAGTAACTGGATTTGATGAAACTAAATTTGTTGAAGTTCCCAAAGGGTTTCATCTTTGTGGTGGGATTGCTCTGGATTATGGCCCTCTTAAGATTTCTTTTTTTCCTAAAATGAATCTTTCTACAGTGTTCACTATACTCCCACTTGAATACACGTTGGGGTGTTTGTTTGTAAAATATCTTCCCACACTATTATGTGGCACAAGAAATGTATGAGAAATTGTTTCTGTCCCTGTAAAACTGATAATCCATTTGAGAAATAAAATGGAGACTAACATAAGAAAGCATTAAATGAAATACATGAGGCCAGGCCTTTCATTTAAAATGCTTTCCATAAAGACCTCACAGCTTTGCAGAAGAGCGGACTGATTGGTCACTGGTGCCCCGTGATTACTGGGATGTGCAAAAATGCTCTGGCCCCCACTCCAGGGCATGAAGCACCTCCCATAGTATTTGATTCATTAAACTATCAGTGACACTCAGAGATATTCTTTAAAAACATCAATATCTCTAGGATAAGTCACTTAAAGGCCTGTATTCAATCTGGCTAAATTGCCCATCAGATTTCTTCCAGCTGAGCGAGCCAGGTAGGGCATCACAGACAAGTGAAGTTGTAATGGGAGAAACAAGGAGGGTGCTCTCTAGGCAAGAGGCCTTGTGGACAAAGGGCAGCCCTAAGTGAACCATCACGCTGAGGGATCCTGAACAAAGGGCTTTGAGGTCCAGAACAAATCGGGATGTAAGGAAGGAGGTTGGCAAAGAGAAAGCGAATGAGGATAGGATGAATGTTTCCTAGCCCACAGATTTACCCAAAGCTCTATGCTCACCTAGCTTTAACTTTCCCCTGGGCTCTGTGTGCAGAACTGTAAGGACTCAAGCTCCCTGTGATCACTTCTGCTGTTTAGCATTGTACTTTAGACCAATGTCTGTTTTATTAATGCAGCTGTAACACTTATTCTCAGTGCTTTTTTTTCTTCTTCTGATTTTAGTTACAACCACAGACCTGTGATGGACATGGGACTCTTCTCCATTGATCTTTCCATGGTTATGTTTTTCACCTTATTAAATCTTCTTCTGCACAAATTGCATTTAGTGCTTTCCTGCTACTGTGGTTGCCGTAACCTCTGTCCAAGCTGCTTCCTCTCATGGCTTCAGAGGTGGTGCCTGGGAGCTGCAGCCCCAGGAGTGAGGGGTAGGTGAGGAGGCCTGTGGGTGGGGCGCACCCACAGAGTAAATGCCTGCTGGCCCTACTTCTGGCCCTGGGCTTGCAGACCCCTGTCTGCTCACACCTCCCACCTGGGTTAGGGGCTCAGTTGTGCCTGACTCTTTGCAACTCCATGGACTGTAGCCCACCAGGCTCCTCTGTCCATGGATGTTTCCACCAAGAATACTGGAGTGGGTTGCCATTTTCTATTCCAAGGGATCTTCCTAACCCAGGGATCGAACCTGCATTTCTTGTGTCTCCTGCACTGGCAGGTGGATTCTTTACCACTGTGCCACGTGGGAAGCCACACACAGTAATCACAGAGTCAATGTTTGCTACCATGATTACCTCTGTGACTACTTCAACCAATCATTCAATCGACCAGTGTTAGTTAAGAAACTACTTTGTGCCCACCAATGGGCTGGAAATTAAACCCTCCACTAAAATGAAAAATGATAATGAGAAAATGATAACTTTCATTTATGACAGCTTATTTTGCGGCAGCCACTGTGCTACAGAGTTTTAGTGACTTAGGTTATCTTTTTCACTCTTAGGAACCAGTAAGGCAGGAGGGGGTGAGCAATGCATTCTTTGCATCTCCAAGTCACAGAGGCTCTACATAAAGCCCACCTTTTCTCCTCCTTCACTGCTGTCTGCCCTAGAGCTGGGAGCACTCCATTTCAGCCAACCTGATCGCCCTGCCAATGCCATTCTCTCCATCCAGCACAGCAAGATAGCATAGCCCTCCTTCGCTCACTCTTGGGCTCTTCCACCAGCCTGCTTTCCTGTCCCCCCTTACCTCTCCCATCTAATAAATCTAGACATGGCCTTTCATTTCACTTCTGAGAAGCCATTTCCTGTCATCTCATCAAAGACTACCTCTTTCCCACTGACTGTCTCTAGTGAGGAGCAGAAAGCAAACATCTAACCCTCCTTGTCAGCAGAATCAAGAAACTGCTTCTCCAGCCACACCTGAAGTCCCTGGCTTGCCCGGAGCAAGTCCCTCCATGTTTTGACGTTTTGAGTGTCACTATTTTGGTGACTAGGGTTTTAACACCAACATTCTCATCTAGCTTTGAGATAGGAAAAAGATGAAAATAAATATGTTTTCACATTTTAAGGTAGAAAACCCAGACTGCGGTTTCCCTGGCAGTGTTATGCCAATCATAACGTTAAGTCATTCAGCCCTAGAGGCTGCAATTTTCCTTATTTGCTAACCTACTGTTAAAAAAATTTTTTTAACTGATTTCCTTAGTAGCATTTGATTTTGATTTTACTGAAACTTATGTGGTTAAAAACATTCTTATACTAATAGCTATGTGACCTTTAAGGTATTTGGCAGGGAAAAAAATCTCATAAGAGTAGAACGTTGTTCCCAACTCAATCTGTCCTCACCTCGAGATTTTTAAAACAATCCTTTCCCTGACTAAGCCTTGGAATCTTCTCCTAACCCCTCTTTACTCCTCTTCCCACCTCAAGAGGGACTATGGGTTACCGTCCCATCGTGAAAATGGTCGTCACTGGTCAACAAGTATTTCTCTAGATTTCAAACCTGAACTGGCTTTCTTTGAGTCACCCTGTCTGAGCTCTTGGGCAATGGGCTGAAACAGCAGCCCCACAGCAGCAGCAACCACAGACTTACCTTTAAAAGCTGAAAAACTACATGTAAACAGAAGTCAAACCAGAATTCAATGAGACAGTTCATTTTTCTCTGATCCACGTATAGGCTAAAAATCTTACAAGTTGATGTACTTGGAAAAATGCCAAATCCAAGGTGTTAAGACTACTGTCTGAGAGTTGTATGTATATTTTGGGTGTTTGTGGTTTTTCAGTCATTCATGGTGTTTCTTCTTTGTTGCTGCCTCCTCTGAGTTGATGTTTTCTGATTTTCTGATTCACCTGTAGCAGTCTTAAGTCAGGAATTAAAATAGAAAAAGAACTCAGGGAAACAATTATTGGGCTTAAATACATTATGATAAACAGCATTCACTGTTGTTATTCTGTAAATTAATCAAAGTCATATTGTCCTGTTGTATTGGATTGGCCTATAACATGTTACAGAAATACCCACACAAACTTTTTGGCAACACAGTATATAGACAGGGGTACACTTGCAGACTGATATGGCCTCTTCATTTATGTCCAATTCAACCCCAGTGTGTTAGCCCAAATAAACTGATGATGGGGATTTCCTGACTCCTGAGCCAAAGTTTCCAACATGTCATTTTCCAATTATGCAGCATTTTCTACTCTGGTCATGGTTCTTCAACTTAGTGATAAAAACAAGAATAGCTAAGAGCTAACCACCCAAGATATCTGGCATCCCCCAGCTAACACAGTATCCGTTATTCATGTTCATGATTCTTATTCCCCTGATGTTTTCAGTGCCCTGTACCTCAGTATATGTTGGTGCATAGTACTGTCAATAAACAAACAAACCAAAAAAACTAAACGAAAAATATTTGTAATTGTCTTGCCATACACATTGGAGGATTAATCATATATTATTGATTCAAAACAAGAGAAAGGCAAGGATGCAAATTATGGCTTCATACATGCAGAGATCTTTAGAATTCAATTAGGTAAATGGTCCTGGATCTAAATGAGTGATACCCACCTCCCTCCACTAAAGTAACTTTGGAAATGTAAAGGGCAACTCTGATTATCACAATGATTCCAGAGATTCCACTGGAATTTCACAGGTAGAGTGGCCTAGGTCTTGTAATGCATGAGACAATTCTGTGCAATGAATTGCCCTGTGTCTCGTGTAACTCACATACATTACTTTTCTTAATTTATGTAGTGACTTTACAGATACTCTTTTATTTCCATCAGACAAGCTTTTCTGGAGGCTAATTGAAAGGCATGGTGTGTGTGTGTGTGTGTGTGTGTGTGTGTGTGTGTGTGTGTGAAAGTCAGTCAGTCATGTCTGATTCTTTGCAACCCTGTGGCCTATATAGTTCATGGAATTCTCTAGGCCAGAATACTGGAGTGGGTAGCCTTTCCCTTCCCTCCTAATTGCTTGAAGCTCTTTATCCTTAAACTTCACCATTCTGTTTGACTCATCCAAACAATACTCTTCTTTCAGTTCCTTCGGTTTGCTCACATCCCTGAGAGGTATATGAAGACCCTCCCCAGAGACCTTCATTAAAACATCAAAGATGATTCACCAACTACAGCCATCATGGAGAACAGTGTGGAGGTTCTTCAGAAAGCTGAAAATAAAGCTACCGAGTGCTCCAGCAATCTCACTCCTGGGCATGTACCAGGAGAAAATCATGGTCCCAAAGGATACATGCACCTCAGTGTTCACTGCAGCACTGTTTACAATAGCTAAGACATGGAAGCAGCCCAAATGTCCAGCGACAGAGGAATGGATAAGATGTGGTAAATATATGCAGTGGACTATTACTCGGCCATTAAAAAGAATGAAATAATGCCATTTGCAGCAACGTGGATGGACCAAAGACTGCCAATACTAAGCGAAGTAAATCAGACAGAGAAGGGGAAATGTTGTATAACATCCCTTATATGTGGAATCCACAAAGAAGTGATGCAGGTGAACCTATCTGCAAAGCAGGAACAGACCCACAGACTTAGAGAATGAATTTAGGATTACAGGGGATGGGAGGGAGAGCAGCGGGAAGGGATAGTTAGAGAGTTTGGGATTAACATGTTCACGCTACTATATTTAAAATGAATGGTCTTCCCTCGTAGTCCAGTGGTTAAGAATCCACCTTGCAGTGTAAGGGACAGCAGTTTGATCCCTGGTCCTGGAAGATTGCACATGCCTCAGAGCAACTAAGCCCTTGGGCTACAATTGTTAAGCCAGTGCTCTAGAGCCCACAAGCCAGTTTCTGAACCCACATACAACTACTGAAACTCGCCCACCTAGAGCCTGTGCTCCACTACAAGAGAAGTAACCACAATGAGAAGCCCACACTGCTCTCTGCAATTAGAGAGCGGAGAGCATGTGCAGCAACAAAGACCCACCACAGCCGAATAAATAAGTCTTAAAAAATAAATAAATAAAATGGATGACCTACAAGGTCCTCCTTTATAGCACAGGGAACCCTGCTCAATTTTAGGTGGCACCCTGGATGGGAAGGGAGTTTGGGGAGAATGGATACGTGTGTATGTATGGCTGAGTCCCTTTGCTGTCTACCTTAAACTATCATAGCATAGTTAAATCAGCTAACTCCAACATAAAATTAGAAGCTTTAAAAAAAAAAAGATTCATCACTTAAGGTAGTAAGAAATCATTTGAAATACCAGAAAGCTCCTAGAAAGGCTCAAAGATTAATTAGTCAAATTATTTTTTAAAGATTTGTAAAATTGAGATGTATCTGACATATTATTTTCAAATGGAGAGAAATAGTCTTGGTAAAATCTGATAAAATTCCTTGAAAGTTCGCATGATGCTCACAATTGTGTCAAGGTGATTTTGAGCCATTACCCTATTGGGATCCACTGAGTATACGTTGTGAGGCTTCAGGAGCATTCTTTGTACTTCTCACTTGCTTTTAAATCACAGAGGAAAATCTTGTGAGACACAGAAGATTTTCATTTATCTTTCCCCATCAATTTAAAACATTTCTGTTTCCTCTACTACAATTATATGTGAGCAAATAGGCTATACCTTAGTAGGATCTCTTTTCTTTAAGAATGGTAGGATTTAAGCATTCCATTAAGCAATAGACCTGAAGGTAAGTTGTTTTCATGAGAGCATATTATTAGGACAAGTACTGAGTTCTACTTACTTTAACCAGGAAATAACCGTGGTGTTTGAATGGCTTATAATGGAAAAATATTTCCATTTCCCAGGTTTTTGAAAATAGCATGGTGTCAAGATGTTTTAATTAACCCCCATGGCCAAGCGCAAGCGTTGCAAAACTGCATAAGCTTGAAAAAGAGAGATCAAAATGAATCTGTTCACCCCAATGGGTCTAAATGATTGAACATTGTAACTGAACTGGGCAATGAATTATCAACAATTAGAAATTTTCCATTGAATTGACTGGTCCTCTTCTCACCTTCCCATGAGGTGTGAATTGGACTAGTCACCTTTACCTTAGAGACAAACTGCTTTCCCCTTGAATCAGCTTACTTCACTTCCCCACGTTTGAAGTCTAGCCTGCTGAGACGTCTTTGTATGTTTTATGCCGCTTGCTCTTCAAAGCTAAGCATAACTTTTACTTCACCAATCTGAATAAGGTAGGACCACCCACACAACCACGCAGCACGACCTGCTCTCTTATATTTGTTTAGCATTTTTTAAGTTTCCATAATACACAATATTGACTCATTTTTCCTGAACCTGAAGGCCTACACTATAGATCATATATGCACTAGTTCTCTTATTAGCTCACCAACAGATACCTTAATTTTCAGAAAGATTTCCAGTTGTCTAGGTGAAGTCCTCAGAACACCTGAGCAGCAAAGAGGATTAGCATATTTGGAAAGACTCTAAAGTAATATGCTTGGATGCTGAGGTAGCCCAACCCAGTGAATATGCTAATAACCAGTACTTCCTAGAGAGCAGGAAACTCACCCTCATAAAGCTAAGGACATGCAAATAATAACGATGTGCTTGAGCATCTGCTGGTGGGTGTCCCCAAGCAGTATGGATGCCAAGAAACACTTATAAATTGCTGTTGGATTCTATCAAAAATGTACTCCAGCCCACAGAAGCTTCTTCTAGACATAAGAATGGTCAAATTTCTACCCATAATTTTGCTACTGTGACTATTCTTTTTTTTCTATCTGCGCCAATAAAAGTTTTGATGTACCCATAGCAGTATGTGAAAGTTACATGAACATGCAGAGATAATTTTTTATTCTTCACTCATCATTAATATTATTTTTATCATGGTTAAAGAGCAAGTGCTTTATTCCTATTTTTGCATGCTTGCATTTTTTGTACTATTTTCAACTGCCACTGTGATAATAAATAAGAAGAATATTCTTCCTCCTGGGAATGAATTGTGTTAGCATGTCTCACATTTACACAGAAATTTGCAATTGAAAATCACCGTGTGTCATTTGATCCTCCCAATACCTTTTGAGTTAGTCAAGGTCACACGACAGATAGCGACAGTGTCAGGTCTTCAAAAATACTTTCCAAGTCGTGTTCCACTCTTTGTGACCCCATGGACTGTAGCCCGCCAGGCTCCTCCATCCATGGGATTTCCCAGGCAAGAATACTGAAGTAAGTTGCCATCTCCTTCTCCAAGGGATCTTCCTGGATCAGGGATTGAAGCCACATCTCCTGCATGGGCAGGCAGATTCTTTACCACTCTGCCACCAGGGAAGTCCAAGAAGAACCATCACCTCAGTAAAACAGTTTTTAATCTCAACATGGCCATTGATTTTTTTAGGTATAAGAATGATCAAATTTCTATCCATAATTTTGCTTGCTCTCTCTATTCTTCTAGAAGGAAAATAATTCTTCAGATCAGGAAAATATAAGAGAACTCATTGTGGTGAGAAAGTTAATAACAGTAATTTGTTGATTTATTCAATAAAAATAGCATTAATAATAATAGCTACTCTTGACAAAGCATTTTCTCTCTTCCAACATTTTACATTTAAAAAAAAAAATGTAATCCTCACAATGACTTTATAGTTCCCATCTTACAGATGAAAGCAAAGAGGCTTGAAAATAGTCAATAACATTCCCAAAGTTTTACAATTAATAAAAATCTAGGTCTAATTGAATCTTGAAAAAGAGTTCTTTTTTGTGATACTCTTTTGAAGGTTTATTTGTGTACAAGCATGAGACCATAAACAAAAATCCCCAAATGAACAAGTTGACTCAAGAAGACAGTAGACCATTATTACTCTTTAGGCTCTACTGAAAAAGAGTTCTTAACCCTAGCACATGTTCACTGGTTACTCATTAGTATTATTTTACACCAGCCTATTACACATCCCCGGGGGGTGGCCGTACCCAGGATGTCAATGGTTCTCTGATGTGGCTTTGCATCTGCAACTCTGATCATGATGGCACTTTCACCTTTGATCCTTCATCACCATCTGCCCAAAAGAAGCACTGTCATGGGGTTGCCAGGTTCTCAGTTTAGGTAAAGAGAGCAAAATAAGAAACTCTTGCCTTTGTATTTTCTTCTGTGACCCTGATATGGTACAAGACATGATATCCCAAAATATGTCACCTTGATATAGTGAATATTTCAAGCTAAAGGAATCTGAGAAAGGGCATATGCAGAAAAGGCTTTCTGACCTTCTGAAGTAGGTCATATAACCAGAGGAAGGGAGCATTCTCGTCTTTAAAGGCAAGGAAATCAGAGGGGAATGTGAACAGCGGCAGATCTTGCTAAGTGTTGCCTCACTTACCACAGTTAGCTCACCTTTGTCCTACCATATCTTTCCATGATTTTCCATTCTTCACCAAATCCAGCACTAAAACACTCAGGTTTAACTGTTGTTGTTGTTGTTTTCAGGTCCTTATTTCCTTATGAAGATCCTTGTGTCACATATAATTTAAATAAACATGTATGCTTTCCTTTTGTTAATCTGTCTTTTGTTATGGGATCCCAGTCAAGACTTTAGAAGAATGGAGGAAAAATAATAATTCTCCTCCCCTACAAGCATTCAGATGTCACTTGAATTCTAGACAGGCCAAGATAACCTCAATCTTGCCCAATTCTTTCAATCAACTATCACTCAGTGTAACTGTTTAATAATGTCTAACACATAAAATTATAGTGAAAAATAAAAAAGTCATAAAACTAAAAAGAAAAGACATTCTTTTTTAGTAGCTGGTACAAAGGTTTGATTGTTTTATGGGTAATACTGACTGTTAGAAATTATTGATAAACTTTAGACTGAAAGAGGAACCCCAGGGAATGGGGATTGAGTCTCAACCACTGTTACTCAACTAGTATCCAATAATCAAAATAATAATCTCTGATTATTGTCAAGGACTAAACTGATACTTTTACATGAATTATTTCATTTAACTTTATTACTATTAAATGGAATTAAATGGAGCATTAAATAGAATAGTTCAGAAGGAAGCCCCAGACACTTAACCTTTTCTCCCCTTGACACTCACAGTCTTGTCCTCACTATACACCCCAAAGCCAATTGTGTACCTTGAGATTCAATACTTTTCTTTCCTTCTCTTTACTATGTAAACTCATGATCTTCATGAGCTCAACAGGTATTAGGTCTTTAAATACCTGCTAGCTCAACATTCAGAAAACTAAGATCATGGCATCCAGTCCCATCACTTCATGGCAAATAGATGAGGAAACAGTGGAAACAGTGGCTGACTTTATTTTTCTGGGCTCCAAAATCATTGCAGATGGTGACTGCAGCCATGAAATTAAAAGACACTTACTCCTTGGAAGGAAAGTTATCACCAACCTAGACAGCATATTAAAAAGCAGAGACATTACTTTGTCAACAAAGGTCCATCTAGTCAAGGCTATGGTTTCTCCAGTGGTCATGTATGGATGTGAGAGTTGGACTATAAAGAAAGCTGAGCATTGAAGAATTGATGCTTTTGAACCGTGGTGTTGGAGAAGACTCTTGAGAGTCCTTTGGACTGCAAGGAGATCCAACCAGTCCATCCTAAAGGAGATCAGTCCTGGGTGTTCATTGGAAGGACTGATGTTGAAGCTGTAACTCCAATACTTTGGCTACCTCATGCGAAGAGCTGACTCTTTTGAAAAGACACTGATGCTGGGAAAGATTGAGGGCAGGAGGAGAAGGGGACGACAGAGGATGAGACGGTTGGATGGCATCACTGACTCAATGGACATGGGTTTGGGTGGACTCTGGGAGTTGGTGATGGACAGGGAGGCCTGGCATGCTGCAGTCCATGGGGTCGCAAAGAGTCAGACCCGACTGAGCGACTGAACTGAACTGAATACCCTCAACTTCTAAATTTACATCAACTGTTCAGAGTTCTCTCTCAACTCCAGACTGATCTATTCAATAGTTTACTCATCATTTCCGCTTTAAAATCTAATGGATTGCTTAAACTTAACGTTTGAAATCGAATTTCTAATTTTCCACCCCAAACCTGCTCACTCTAGTTTCCCCATTTCAGTTGATGACAGCTTTACTTTTTTAGTTGCTCAACTAAAACCTTAAGAGTTATTCTTGACCCATTTTGCTTCAACCACACTGGATTAGTGGTACTTCTTTTACCAGTCAAGGCAAATTTCTTTGCAAGAATGTTTCCTTTGCCAAAAATCCTCTCTTAGTTCTTACAAGTGCTGCCTCAAATGTAGGAAGCACTTGTATAATGAAGTGCTTTATGAAGCCAACTATAATTGCTCCATTTAAATCCCTAGTCCATTTGCTCTGTCCCTTAGTTTTCCCAGTTCCCCTATTCTTTCTTACTTTTTTTCTGTAGCACCAATCATCTTCTAACATAGCATGCAATTTACTAACATATTATGTATTTTGTTTATTATCTATCTCCCCTCTGTTAAATTCTAAATTCCCAAAGGGCAAGTATTCTTGTTTGTTTTGCTCACAAATGAATCTCAAGTGCTTAGAACAGCACCAGGCACATAGTGGGCACTCTAGTAAATATATCTTGAGCAAAAGGATAAAGTCTCTCTACAATATTATGTAGCCCACCAGGCTCCTCTGTCCATGGGATTTCCCAGACAAGAACACTGGAGTAGGTTGCCATATCCTCCTTCAAAGCATCTTCCCGATCCAGGGATTGAACCTGCATCTCTTGTACCTCCTGCATTGGCAGACAGATTCTTTACCACTAAGCCACCTGGGAAGTCTACCATGTTATGAGAAAGGCACAATTATTCTTCTTTATCAGAGGAGGAAAGTGAAGCTTAGAGAGTATAAAAGTCACACCACTTGTAATGGCAGGACTAAGATTCTAATCCAAGCTTCCCACCCTAGAGTTTCCACTCACTATTCCATACCTAACAGTGTTTACCCAAAGTGACCGGAGGAGATAAGGGGATACAAAGATGAGGGATACCCTGAGGAGTTGAGGAGGGAGAAAGTAGAAGTAAATATTTGTGTGCCAAGCTAAACAATTTGGACTACGTTCCACAGCTGTGAAAAGATCATTCAAACAACTACCAAAGGGATCAGTGGAAATCAGCAAATTGTCAATGAAGAAAGACACCACTTTGGGCAGATTTTAATCCAACTCTTATATCTCCACAGTTAAATTGACTCTCCTTCCGTTAATTTATTAGTCTGTGTTTCATTTAACCAGCCCCCATTTTAGAAAAAGTCTGACACAACATACATAGTTATAAAATTACTCTTTATTCATATATATTAAATATTGATAAACTAAACAAACACATTACTTTCCATTTGGGTGTAATCACAATTGTCAGTGATATTCTGAAGCACCAGGTGTAAGGTGAGATGAGATGCTATGTTTTTATCAGGGCACAAGTCATATCGCCTTGACACATTCAAGTGCTGTCTGACATGCCATCAAAGTAGTGGCTCAGAATGCAGATCTAGTCTCAGATAAGTAGTGACTAGATGGCATCATTTCATTTATCAGCATTCATTACATCATCAAGTGAAATAAGTGCACAACCCACAGATTCTTGCTTAGTTTAGCTGCCAAGTTGGACCCTGAGATAAAACCTTGAAATCCCATAGACTTGCCTAGTTAGTCTTAGGAATTATAAATAACACATATATTAATAGATACTCATTTTCATGACATAAAAGTTACTATTATAAATACTTTGATAAGTCTAAATATATATTCCCTATATAAATAATGTAAAATATTAAATATTAATAAATAGATTTAGATTTTAAAATTCAAATATTGCAGGCAGGAGAACCATTACATTGATGCTCTCCGGCCTCGAAAGAGATTCTGACTTCTCTTCCGCTTTCTGAGGTTAGATTTTGGCGACAGGTCATTCATCACCTTGATGAGTTCATTGATGGCTTTGCGCTGGATCTGCAGATCATCCACCTATTGGGAAAGAAAACAGCAAAATTAATTTCAAGCATATGAGTCATTAGGATATTCTGCTGTCTAGGCCCAAGAAAATCAAAGTATTCTTTAAAACAAATTATTTTCACTAGCAGTAATGAACTTTAATATGTAATGTTGGTTTCTTCAGTGATAAAGACTAAAATTATAACAATTCAATTGACAGTTGTGCTGTAACAGGATGGAGCACATCACATATCCATAAATTTATCACTTCAGGGATCTGAAAATTATATAGTGAAAAAAAACCAGAAGTGGAGTGACAGAAAAATGTGGGTGTGAATTCTGTGTGTGCAATACATCTGACTTTAAGCCAGTCACTGAAGCTCTCCAGATCTCTGTTTTCTGCACTAAGTATGAGATTGTTTAGATGATCCCCAGGGTCTCTGTCACTTCTATCGCTTAGTACTTAGTCTTTGCTATAAGTATCAGATGAGTTACTATAGCCAATGGCTCTCATGCTTGGTGTGTAAGACAGTAACCTGAGGACCTAATGAAGAACTCTGACACCCAGGTGGATGAAATCGGACTAGGCCTCAGCCATTGTGTGGTTACCAACATCACCAGGTGATTTAGGCACCACCCAAGTTTGAAAACCACTGGTATAGGTTCAGTACTTTATAAACACCGAGTTCTAGAAGGAGGAAAACCATAATTTTTAATTTCCTCCAAATTAGGTCAGTCTCATCATTTCCATGATGGGATTAAAAATAAACACTGATCTTATTTAAATGGTAATAATCAATTACTGGTATTATATAATAAAATTAGTAATGAAAGCAATCTTCCTGTACCCTGCCTTCCATTCCAGCAAACTGAACTATTTTCTCACTCTTCCCAGTAGGACCATATAGGTGAATTCACGCTTCATAAAATGAGGACCATTTGCTTCATCTTTGCTCTGCCACTACATTTCTTTCTAAAGCTGGAAACACTGCAGCCACCTTGCCACATTTCTGAGAATGACTAGGAGATTCTAAGTTACAGGACAAAAAGGCAAAACATGCCTTCAATATGCTCACATTTGAGCAAAAGACGACAATGGTTGAGCACTCACTCAAGATTGCACATTGTGAAGCAGGAGGCTTGGAGCTTCCACAAGGATGGGACCAACCTATTGTTTTCAAAGCCCAGTTACAACAGAGTAGAAAAATTTCTACCAGCTGTGTGTTTACAGGTGATAAATTTCACTTTCCAGTTTTCTAAGCATCACCAAGAAACTAAGGGACTTCTCTAGGACTGAACAGCAGCCAGAGGCAGCACTGGGTTAGGAACAGTGCTTTTTTATTCTCTAGCCTGCAACCAATGGAGATCTGCTGAACATGGAAAACATTACGCATAATTTTTCCAAGCCACTCTCATACCATCTTATATATGGAGACTAGAGAAATCTTGAAGAGCAATCACTTCTTTCAGTTCATGGGAGTTTATACGAGATTGTTGAGAGGCAGACAGGGTTAGAGCAAGAGCTGGTACAAATCCTGAGAACACAAGCACCCCTCCTCTTCTCACCCAAGCCTATTTATACAAAAGCCAACTCTCCCCCCAAAAAAATCTGGAGGCCTTTGTCCCTTAGAGGAAATTTTGGAAAATGTGACTTGTCCTTATGCTTCAAAGTTATCTTTCAGCTTCTAAAAACTTTAAAGATTCATTGATGGGACAATTCTACCTATTTTCTTTCTAAAAACAAATGCAATCACCTCTCCTTGGACTACACAATCTGCATGGTTGACCAGAGTTCGACAGTGGGAGGGCCTTTGTCTCCTCAAAGGCTATTCCTTTCTCCTATCTCATTGTCATTTTCTATCTACGGCATTGTAGAATTTTAGAGCAAAGGAGACCATAGAAATTACAGTGAATTCAACAGGCTTCTTTTAAGATGAGGAAACAGCCCCAGCCAGGCCTGTGATTCATCTGAAGTCACACATTTCTTTGGTGGCTAAGCTGGGCGGAGCACACATCTTCCCTCTCCCTCCCACTGCTCTTTCCATTAAGACATGCAAGCTATTCAAAGCAAGAGAATTTCCAACAGAGACAAGGGGCAATGGGAGAATTGGTTTTCAATACTCTGCCCCCATCACCCCAACTCCTTCTCTGCTTCCTCCTCACTGATTTGTCCATTCACCCATGTTTGTGCGATAGGCATAATGCCAGTATTTTCCCAAAATCACAGACTTAAGTGCCTCCAATAACTGACTCTGCAAAGTCACCCAAGGCAAAAGAGAACTAGCAAAGAGGCATTTTGACTACAACTTCACTTCAGAGCTTTATACCTGGTATCTAATTTCTATTTTCTGGGAATGAAGTGCTTTGTAAGAGTCTCTGCAATGATACCAAAGAAAGCATTAAGATCCTCTCACCGGAATTTGAATCAGCCTTTTGAAGTCCTCCAGTTTCTCAGAGCTGCCGTTCAAGAACTTCTGAAACATGTCTTGCTTGATGATATCCATGCTCCTTTGAATGACCTGGTTATCTTTGAGGTTTTCAAAGAGTTTGAAGTAGAAGGAGACAATTTGGCTCTGAATAATCTTTTTGTCACTCTCCTTGGGAGAAAAGAGCACAAAGAGAGGTTGATGTGAATTTATCCATCAGAAAAAAAGCAACAGGAAAATCAGCCAAATGGAAATGTTCAGCTTACCTCTTTCCAATTCTTCAAAATTTCTGAGAAAAGAGGCCCACCCTTAGCTACATCTGGGTTACTTGCATTCTGGAAAATAAAACAACACAAGAAAAAATTGGCTTAAAATTAGTCCATAAATTGCTGTAAAAATGTACCTCAAGTTTTATTGAACTTGGATGTTGGCAATATTTACTGATTTTCTTTTCAACACTGTTTAGTTTTAACAAAAAATAGTCTCAAAAGCTATCCTGTTGGATAATAGCTAAAGACTATCATGTGATTTTTGTTTTCTTATTTACTAGTATAACATCACAATGAACTCATTCAAGACTGATGATACTTCAGCTGTCCCAAATTACTATGGTAAGAAAAAGGTATAGTTAAAAAAAAAAAATCAACATCACCATCTCACTATAAAATACTGCCCCCCTATGGTATAGGTTTCTGTAACCTCTACCTGTGTCCTCCTATATTATATCGCCTTTAGAAGATAGCTCCAGCTATAATTATAATAGCTAAATTTGGACATATGAGAAAATATTTAAAATGCACAAGCGATTTTAATTAACCATAAATAATTTTTTAAGAAATTCATAAAACAAGACAAAAAATTTTTAAATATAAACTAGATTATTATAACTCCTACAAAAAAAATCTCAGCAAGTGACTGAGTCCAAGAGTAATTCACAGACAATCTAGATGGGATAGTAAAATTTTAAAATAAATTTTTAGAGAAAAACACCTATAGGTGTTTTTATTTTTAAGCCAAATATTTAAGGACCTCATCTTCTTTAATTGATCAATTATTTCAAATGACCATTTTTAATGTTGATGTTGACTTTTGACTGTCACCATTAGAGTAACATGAGAAATCAAAAATTAACACTCAGCTGTCTTTTCAGTATGCTTACTACTTAACATCATAGTTAAATGGATTCTCATCACAAAATATCAACACTATGATATATACCCATATTATGCCCATCTTTTGGAGGATTCACGAATCCCTCCTAAATCTCTGTAGCAAACTGAGCAGAGATCGTTTAGTCAAACAAACAAACAAACAAACACAGCTAGCCAACAGTCACAATAACACCAAGTCTTCTCAAAATGACTGAAGACTAGAGATGAGAGCCCATCACAAATAGAATTCCAAGTCAACATCAAACATCAAGTCAATCACAAGAAAGTCTCATTAAAAGATCATACTTACAAAATACTCCTTTAAGTTTTCTATTTCTTTAAAAAATGGGCCCTGGCCATAAGAACCAGAAAAACCCAAAAGCACACAGAGCAGTAAAGCTAAGAAGGAGCTTGTGTATTTCATCGTTTAGGAGAGAGTTAGGCCGGAGTAGTTGAAATCGGTAGCTCCTGCGTTATGATCAGGTCCCAAGGAGGTAGCTGATCTTTCTTTTCTAATTGTTGATCTGCAGATGATCAGAAGAATGTGCTGTGTCTCCTTTTGGTGCTGGTATTTATACCTAATTGAAGTCTCATCAAGATTACGTATTTTCACAAGTTTTTTAAGATGAGATGGTGACAGATAGACAGAGATGCTAGTTAGTTGGTATTAATAACTATGGTTTTGTGGCATTTTGGTCTTGTAGTTAGAGTTTCCTTTCAACTCCTTGGGTCTTTTGACGAGGAGACAGACCCATTATGCCCACCCATGCCATTCTTGTGGGATCCTTTGAAAACACTTTCACTTCACACTGTCCAGGGATTGGAAATTTTTGTACACCTCCTCCTTTGCCCTTGTAAAATGTTGACTCCTCATCCAGAGATCACATTGATCATTCTTTTGTGGTTTGAAGCAAGTGAAAAAGGAAATTCTAGGGGCTCTCAAACCTTTACAGAGGGGGTGCCTCTTAAAATTTTTCTTGCAAATGGCCAGAAAGCAAGGAAAGAATGTGGTTAGAAAACCAATGTGGTAGGAAGTCCTTCTATCAAAGACAGTTAGTATAACATCCACCATAACTCTATGTTGCTCTGACCAGCAATGCCCAACAGAAATATAATGCAAGCCAATTCTCTAATAGCTCCATTACTAAAGGTAAAAAGAAACAGGGAAAAATAATTTTAAAATATATTTTACTTAAAACAATATATCCAAAATGTATCAGTATGTATCAACACAGAAAAATATTAATAAAATATTATACATCCTAAATTCTAGAAATCTGGTGTTCATTTTATACATATGGCACATCTCAGTTTAGACTGGCCATATTCAAATGCTCAGTAGCCACATGCAGCCGGAGGCTATGATATTGAACAGCAAAGCACTAGATGATCAATTGTTCCAAATTATCACTAATGGATTCTTTTTTAACTTTTTTATTTCTTTTCATTTCAAATACAAAAAAATAGGAATATTTTCTCCTCCCTTAGTAATTTATTTATGAAACACAGTACTTAGGGATGCCACAGAAGACCCTCTGCTATTTGGTTCCAGCCCACCTTGTGTTTCAACTGGCAGTGTACACACAGCAGTATTGCATTTATGAATGCAGGCTTGAATTCTGGCTTCACAGTTATCTAGCTATATAATCTTGAGTGAGCTTTTTAACTCTTCTATAGCTAGATTTCCTTATCATTAAAGTGACCCTAATATTAATATCTCCTCTAGCCTTCAGTTGAAAATTGTCAGGTGATATGAAGTACTGAGACTTTTGCCTGTCATATAGCAAGCACTCAGTAGAAGTGAACTGTTCCCAATTGAGGTATGCGGGGTGACTCGTCATTCCTAAAAGAGCACACCCTGAAACGTTGCTCATACTGTTCCTTGATTTCCCACATGTGTACCTCTCAGAGTGGTACCCAGGCATTCAAGTCCAGCCTCAAAAATCATTATCTCCATGAGTTCTCTCAAAACTATCCTTCTTAAAAGTAATCTTGCATATTCTCTACGTAGGCCTAGGAGAGTGGTTCACATTTTTCTTAGAGTCTTGATCCTTCAATCTCATATTAGAGTTAGTTTTATATCTTCTCCCATACTGGACCGAGTTCTGTAAAATCAGATATTGTTTCATCACTTCTACAGCCCCGTTTTCTCTCCTAAAGGCAATGTAGCTTGAAGATTTAGATTTGTCTATAGACAGCACTGAATAAAAGTGAGCTTGAATGCTTAATTCAGGGCCTACTTTTCCCTCAAGGTAATTTTCTTCAGGGCTTCCCACACACACACGTGCACAATTTTCCTTAAGTTCTAACCCCAGTGCTGTCAGCACTAACCTGTAGGAAGCTTGTGTTTAATTAAAGAGGGTTCATGATTAATGTTGGAAACATGATGCTATGTCTCTTTAGCCAACTCCAGCTTACTGGAAAAATTCCATGTAGTATTTTTTGTGACAAAGGGCAGAAAATCCTTTGAGGAACTATCTTCCCCAAAACAAAGTCAAAGAGTATTTGTGGGACCAAAGCCTCATGTAAAGTAAATAAGGAGAGTGGAAATTACATTGCTGCCCTGTTGCTTTATTGCAGCTCCCCTCAAGCAAAAAAAAAAAAAAACAAAAAAAAAAACCAGCCCACATAATATGCTTATAGGGTGACACAGTGACAAGAAATCCTTTTCAGAGACTTGAGACAAGTGCATGCACTCAATACTATTCAGGAAACCTGTGACCAAATTCCAAGTTATTGGAAGGAACATTACTAACGTTCTGGAAAGAAGTAAAAATTTCTTCTACTCATCCCTTGATTTATGGTGTTAGGCACAGGCAGTTAATAATAGTGAGGTCCATCTTTGGGACATATCATCTGGGGTTTGTAAATTGTGAATTCCTATTCAAAATTTCATATATATATATATATACATATATATACATACATATACATATATATATATATATACACACACACATATATGGAGCTTTCCAGGTGGCACTAGTGGTAAAGAATCCACCTGCCAATACAGGTTAGACATAACAGATGCAGGTTTGATCCTCGGGTCAGGAAGATCCCCTGAAAGAGGGAATGGCAACCCAGTCAGTATTCTTATCTGGAGAATCCTATGGACAGAGAAGCCCGATGGGCTACAGTCCATGGAGTCATAAAGAGTCAGACACAACTGAGCAAGTAAACAACAACAAATGTATATATACATTAGGGACATATTTACAACATGACCAGATGTTTAGGATTAGTAAATACAAGACTAAAATTCAAGCTCTAACTACCTCTTGATGTCATGACCAAGCACAGTACAGAATTAGGAAATTATAGAGATTATCTATTGCCTAGTCCATCATTTTTTAGATTTATAAAATAAGACCAAGGGGGAAAAACTGAAGTGCTGTGCTTAAATCCCTTCAACTGGACAATGCAGAGATAAGTTTAGAACCAAAACCTTTTCCCTAATCTACCTGTCCCCAATCAATAGCCATTAAAACTACTATATGTGCCAATAATTGTGTTAGACATGTGAATTCAGATAATTATATTCTGTCAGGCTTTAATTTCTGGGATTATTTTCTGTAGAATTTGTGAGATTATAGTCACTCTTCATATATCAACTATATCCCAATAAAAAATTTTTATAAAAATAATCACTCTTCAAATTCTTAAAAAATAGTAAGACTGCAAATAAAAGTTTTGAAATTATTGGTTAGACATCGCAGCAGACCCAAATTCATGGACATAAGACCTGCACAGTCTATCAAGACCCCGCACTTAGAGAAGCCCATATTTGGTTTACTGCTCTGTGGTTACCTTGTTGAAATTCCTAATAAGTTTTAAACAAGGGGCTCCTGTTTTCCTTTTGCACTGGTTCCCACAAATTCTGTAACTGGTTCAGCATCCCAGGACTGGTCCATCCCAGGACTGGTCCACTATCTCATAGGATGGAAGTGAATCTCATCCTGTGAGAGTTTCATGGTTTTGGGGTTTTATTTTTTTTTTCTCAGCATATGATTTGTTTAGTTAGTATGTTGTCACTACAATGGTATATTTTTTGATCTTTTCCTGTCTTGTCAACTTTACCAAAGAAGGTGGTTCTCTCTCTTGTCTGCCTGTGAAACACCTTCTGTTGCACATGCAAACTAGAGGTTTCACACTTTGTTGGTTCAGCCAATACTGTGACTGAAGGATCATTCACCACACAAGAGATCCTGTAAAAGTTTTACAAACTCACCAAGAGCCAAAGTGTGACCAAATTACTAATATGAAGGGACTGAAAACTTTCTTTTTTCTCTTCAGGCTGTCTTCTTTCTAAAAACTGGCCATGGCTATGCATTAAGCGTCAGCAAGATTTTCGATCGTATCTCATACTATCCTCAGGCCTCAATGAGTAGGTAGTCGTAAGACAAAACTTACACCTTGGTTGCCCTTTTTCCTCTGCGGTTAGAGTCACATCCCTAGTGCTCACTACCGAATTATCTCTTCCAGACTTTGGGGTAGATTTCTTCCACCAAGTATGAGTCAATATTGGATCCATGCCCCCACGCTATCTTGACTCCCGGAACTCCTGACATCACGCAAGCTGAGCCTACGGAAGAAAATGATTTACAGAATGGAAGTCCACGCGCGGAGTCAGATTTTCCCCGCAATTTGACTCAAAAATCCCATATGTTACAGGAGAGTTTTCTGAATCGCCCTTTTTCTTTCATGTCCTCTGGGCAACTTTGAGAGTTGATTCAAACAATATAAGGAACATTATACTTATGCATACTGTATGCTGTATACCTCTGTATTATATGTATAATGTATACTTATGCAATACAGTTATCAGGTTACAATATTTTCAATTTTATGTCAAAGGAAATTGTACTCTGTTCATCTAGGGATTCACAGTCATGTTTTGAAGGCCATATTTTTATTCCACAAGGAATTTTAAAGCATCTACTGAGTGCTAAGTACTATGATTGACACAGGAATGGGACAGTTTTGTTGTAACACAACTGAAGCAACTTAACACACACAACTCCAAGCATAGATAGGGTCTCAAAAGAATCAGACACAACTTTGCTACTAAAACAAAAGTTCCATGTCTATAACTTAAGCAGATAACAGTGAGCCTAGCTGGCAGGGGCATATGTCACCATATTGGGAGCTAGGGTTGATTCCATTGCTGGTTACTGGGTAGGTATCCACATTCTCCTCTTATTCTCCATATATGTACATCTTTCCCAGGTTCATATAAGTGAAGAGGACTGATTATTGCATACAGAGAAAAACACATATCTGACATGTATGGATGTGAGAGTTGGACTGTGAAGAAAGCTGAGCACCGAAGAATTGATGCTTTTGAACTGTGGTATTGGAGAAGACTTTTGAGGGTCCCTTGGACTGCAAGGAGATCCAGCCAGTCCACTCTGAAGGAGATCAGCCCTGGGATTTCTTTGGAGGAAATGATGCTAAAGCTGAAACTCCAGGACTTTGGCCACCTCATGCGAAGAGTTGACTCATTGGAAAAGACTCTGATGCTGGGAGGGATTGGGGGCAGGAGGAGAAGGGGACGACAGAGGATGAGATGGCTGGATGGCATCACTGACTCGATGGACGTGAGTCTGAATGAACTCCGGGAGCTGGTGATGGACAGGGAGGTCTGGCGTGCTGCGATTCATGGGGTCGCAAAGAGTCAGACACGACTGAGCGACTGCACTGAACTGAACTGACACGTATAGCATTCCCTCCCTCTATAGCCTTGGCAGATGTCACTCGTTAGCTATGACGTTCTTTCCTATTAAGTCAAGATGTAGACTCCAACTCTTTTTCAACACTGAAATCTACCAATTCATTAGTGTTTCATTATCTCTTTGTCCTCTTAGGGCAAAGGTTTACTTGTTGCTATGCCTCTTATTGAGATGAGTTCTTACAAAGAAGCAAAAGGTAAAAACTCTTCCTCCAAGAACATTAGTATTAGAAAAAAATTAAAATTCATAGAGTTATATAAGGGAAAGACCTTTGGCCTGAGACGGAGTCTCAATTTTTGGTCCTAGAATCTACTACTGGTATGATGTGGGAATTTGAGCAAAGCCTTTACCCATGCTTTACATCTTAACATTTGAAGAGTTGGATTCAATGAACTATGTTTCTTTCCATTTCTAACAATCTGTGTTTCTACAACTATGATTTATGAGGAATATATTACTGAGAACTAATATTATATGAGCTAGAGATTCCAACAGACTTAGGAATTCAAACAAAACTACAGCCATCCCTCAGCATCACAAGTGATTAGTTCCAGGACCTTAGTGAATACCAAAACCCACAGATGCTCAAGTCCACTTTATAAAATCACACAGTTCAGTGGGTCCTCCATATCTGCAGGTTTCACATCAGTGCATCCAATCAACTTCCATGAATAATGTAGAGGTGCTCAGTCATTCAGTCATGTCTGACTCTTTTTCAACCCCCGTGGACTGTAGCTCACCAGGCTCCTCTGTCCACGGGATTTTCTAGGCAAGAATACTGGAGTGGGTTATCATATCCTCCTCCAGAGGATCTTCCCAACCCAGGGATCAAACTCACATCTCCAGCATCTCCTGCATTGGCAGGTGAATTCTTTACCACTGGGAATTACCTAGGAAGCCCCATTCCAATAATTCAGTGTTCGTTATTACACAAGAAAATACGAATGAACACAAAATGCTTTAGAAAATGCTTTGGGATAAAAGATAAAATTCAAAGAAAGGACAAAGTTTGGAGGAAACAAAGACAAAGCAAAAGAAAAAATATATGTTTTTAAGAAAGAGAAGATTCATGAACCAAGAAAATACAGAGAAAAAGAATCCCTTAGAACCTAAAACCATAGCAACAGACATTTAAAAATCAGTAGAAGGGTTGAAAGATAAAGTTGCAGAAATCTTCAAGAATAAACAAATTGACCAAAAGCTGGAAAATGTAAAGAAAATTACAAAAACTTCTAAAAAAATAAATAGTTCAGAAATTCCAACACCTAAATCATGAGAGCTCCAGAAAAAGCAAAGGAACAAAGGAAGAAAGTTATCAAGGAACTGTAAGAAAATTTCTCATAGCTGCAACATGTGAGTTTCCAAAATGAAAAACCCAATGAATTTCTAGCAAAATGAATTTTAAAATATGGACCCTAAGGTATATTTTTAAATTTCAGAGACTTTTGTAAACAATGAAGATTCTCAAAATTCGAGAGAGAAAAACAGGTCACATTCAAATGATAAGGAGAAAATGCTATCAAACTTCTCAATAGCAATTCTGGAAGCTAGAGATCAATATACTCAAATATCTGAATAAATCTGAATAAAATCATGTCCAGACTTGAATTTTATGCTCAGCCACACTATCAGTCAACTGTTAAGATGAGGACATTTTTCCTTCATGCAAGATCTCATAGCTTTATTTCCCATGTACACTTTCTCATGAAGGAACTTGAGAAAGCTGAGAAAGTATTAAACCAAAGTAAAAAAATTAAATCACGGAAGAAGATCTGGGATCCAGGAAACGGAGGATCCAACACAGGGAGGAAGCTAAGAGATTTCCGAGTGTGTTACGAAGATCATGCCCTTAGAGATAGATGTGCAGCAGGCCTACGGGACAACCAGAAGCTTTTTGGAACTGAAGGACTAAAGAGTCCTAGAGGGATGTCTCCAAGAAAAAAAAAAGTAAATGTGTTTGACTGTACTATAAAAAAAATGTCAGCTTTATCAGAGTTTGGAGTGAAGAGACAATGACTTGGTGCTGGATATGTGTAAAACTAAGGAAACCAACCAAACACCAATTATAATATTAATTTTGGGAAAAACAAATGTTGTGCAAGAAAAAAATGTAAAAATGTACAACAAATATTGTGAACAATATTTACCTAGTCATAATCATATAAACTTTAACAAAAGGTAATATAGCTGTCATGGGAAGATAGGAGAGAGGGGTAGTCGAGTATATGTATATAGGGTAAAAGTAAGTCAGTCATAATTTACTATAGTATATATACTAGTGTATAGATGCTATCTAAAGTGGGTAAGAAATTTTTAGTGATTTAAAGCTAAGTAGAAATCGAGCTAAAAATGAAAGCTAAGTGAATTGAAAGTGATTATCTCGGACGTGTGTTTCAGAAATAGAAATGCACAGATCAGAGAGAGCTACCGACTTTGTGTCATAAGCTTTACTGTATTTATGAAGTTTTATAATTCCCAAGACTCCCCTCATTTCTGACACCAAATTCAAGTTCAGAAGTTACCCAGACCATCTCCAGGTTCAATCATTTGCTGAAAGCCATCACAGAACTCAGAAAAGGCATTATATCCATGATTATGGTTTATTACAGCAAAAGAATACAAATTAAAATCAGCAAATGAACACAGGATTCAGGAGTGTTCCATATGCAGAGCATTCATTTTCCCTCCCCCAGTGGGGTCATAAACAGTACAAACTCCTGTCGGTAATGATGTGTGACAATATGCATGGAGTATCGTCAACCTGGGTGGTGTCCAACTACTGCAACCCCATAGACTGTAGCCTGCTAGGCTCCTCTACCTATGGGATTCTCCATGCAAGAATACTGGAGTGGGTTGCCATTTCCTTCTCCAAGGGATCTTCCAAAGTCAGGAACAGAACCCAGGTCTCCTGCACTGCAGGCAAATTCTTTACTGAGTAAGCTACAAGGGAAGCAGTTTTTATTAGGGCTTGGTCATATAGACATGCTTGACTAATCACATGACTGACCATAGTCTTCAGCCCTTCCAGAGGTCAAACTGATACCTATACCCCCAAAGTGTAAAGTGAAAGTGTTAGTCGCTGAGTTGTGTCTGAGTCTTTGTGACCCCATGGACCATAGCCCCGAGGCTCCTCTGTCCATGGAATTCTCCAAGCAAGAATACCAGAGTGGATAGCCATTTCCTTCTCCAGGGTATCTGCATGACCCAGGGATCCAATCCAGGTCTCCTGCATTACAGGCAGATTCTTTACTGTCTCAGCCACCAGGAAAGCCCAAGGCCCACTGGTAGTAGAAACTATCTGACATGCCCCAAGGTTCCCAGTAAACAATGATACTCTTATCAGACAGAACAGTCCAAAGGCTTCAATGGTACCAACCTCTTTGCTGACAGCAAAGACCACATCTCTCTGCGTGCCTGCTTAATCACTCAGTGGTGTCTGACTCTTTGCCACCCCATGGATTGTAACCCACCAGGCTTCTCTGTCCATGGAAATTTTTTTTTTCAGGCAAGAATACTGGAGCGGGTTGCTGTTTCCTACTCCAAAGGATCTTCCCGACCCCAAGGATAGTGACCCCGTCTCCTGCATCTCCTACATCTCTCTCCAGACAAGGTTAATCCATTACTGCACAGTATTGTTTGCTTTTTTTGTAGCTTTTTCTACCGTAACATTTGTTTTCTTTTTATATGATTGCCTCATACCCAAACAACAAACAGGAAAATGATGTTGATAAAATTCAGAATTCATTTTGGTTCATACTGGATTTCTCCCACCATGTTAATCAAGCACAATCAAGGCAATTCAGTACAAGTTTTGTCACCACTGAAAGAAAGCCTTAGTGACCCCATGGACTGTAGCCCACTAGGCTCCTCCATCCATTGGATTTTCCAGGCAAGAGTACTGGGGTGGGGTGCCATTGCCTTCCCCGTTAGCAATACATGAAGACCTTAAATAAAAAGTCAAAGGTTGCAGAAGTGTTTTACTTTAATGCACAGAGTGCTGTACTTTTCACTAGCTGGGAAGCAGCAAGTGCAGATGAAGAAGCTGAAAGGATTTAGCCTCCAGTTAAAAAACAATGGGTTAAGAAAAATGGCTCCACCCCAGATAGCATTTCTAATTAGGATGTAAACATTCTCTATCAAAGGCAAAGGTACTGCATCTCAAAGGAGGAAGCTGCAGCCCAAGTTGTAAGGCTACAAGGAATTGATTCACTGTGATGATAGAGGAAAACTTCCCTTGAGATTAAACAATGCTTGTAGTTTGCTTAGAATTTTTATTGTTTTGTTGTTTTACTGTTGATACTCTGATTATGAAGTTCAATAGCAGTCAAATGGATGGTCCCAGATCTAATTGTCCCCATAGGTCCTGTTATTTTTAGTTTGAGATTTTGAAGAACATGAGGCTTTTCAAGAACATATAAAATGTTAAAGCAATAACACCTTTACATGTATTACTTTAATACAAGTAAAATCATTAAAAAACAAAACAAAACTATTCTTTGAATGATAGATGTACTCATTCAGTTCAGTTCAGTTCAGTTCAGTCTCTCAGTCGCGTCTGACTCTTTGCAACCCCATGACACGCAGCACTCCAGGCCTCCCTGTCCATCACCAACTCCTGGAGTTCACTCAAACTCAAGTCCATCCAGCCATCTCATCCTCTGTCGTCCACTTCTCCTCCTGCCCACGATCCCTCCCAGCATCAGGGTGTTTTCCAATGAGTCAACTCTTTGCATGAGTTAGCCAAAGTATTGCAGTTTCAGCTTCAACATCAGTCCTTCCAAGGAACACCCAGGACTGATCTCCTTTAGGATGGACTGGTTGGATCTCCTTGCAGTCCAAGGGAATCTCAAGAATCTTCTCCAACACCACAGTTCAAAAGCATCAATTCTTCAGTGCTCAGCTTTCTTCACAGTCCAACTCTCACATCCACACACAACCGCTGGAAAAACCATAGCCTTGACTAGACGGTCCTTTGTTGGCAAAGTAATAACTCTGCTTTTCAATTACTATCTAGGTTGGTCATAACTTTCCTTCCAAGGAGTAAGCGTCTTTTAATTTCATGGCTGCAGTCACCATCTGCAGTGATTTTGGAGCACAGAAAAATAAAGTCTGACACTGTTTCTACTGTTTCCCCATCTATTTACCATGAAGTGATGGGACCAGATGCCACGATCTTAGTTTTCTGAATGTTGAGCTTTAAGCCAACCTTTTCACTCTCCTCTTTCACTTTTATCAAGAGGCTTTTTAGTTCCTCTTCACTTTCTGCCATAAGGGTGGTGTCATCTGCATATCTGAGGTTATTGATATTTCTCCCACCAATCTTGATTCCAGCTTGTGCTTCTTCCAGCCCAGCGTTTCTCATGATGTACTCTGTGTATAAGTTAAATAAGCAGGGTGACAATATACAGCCTTGATGTACTCCTTTTCCTGTTTGGAACCAGTCTGTTGTTCCATGTCCAGTTCTAATTGTTTCTTCCTGACCTGCATATAAGTTTCTCAAGAGGCAGGTCAGGTGGTCTGGTATTCCCATCTCTTTGAGAATTTTCCACAGTTTATGGTGATCCACACAGTCAAAGGCTTTGGCATAGTCAATAAAGCCGAAAGAGATGTTTTTTTGGAACTCTCTTTTTTGATGATCCAGCGGATGTTGGCAATTTGATCTCTGGTTCCTCTGCCTTTTCTAAAACCAGCTTGAACATCTGGAAGTTCATGGTTATAAGGGACTGGAATGCAAAAGTAAGAAGTCAAGAAACACCTGGATTAACAGGCAAGTATGGCCCTGGAGTAGGGAATGAAGCAGGGCCAGGGCTAATAGAGTTTTGCCAAGAGAACGCACTGGTCATAGCAAACACCCTCTTCCAACAACACAAGAGAAGACTCTACACATGGACATCACCAGATGGTCAACACTGAAATCAGATTGATTATATTCTTTGCAGCCAAAGATGGTGAAGCTCTATACAGTCAGCAAAAACAAGACTGGGAGCTAACTGTGGCTCAGATCATGAACTCCTTCTTGACAAATTCAGACTTAAATTGAAGAAAGTAGGGAAAACCACTAGACCATTCAGGTATGACCTAAATCAAATCCCTTATGATTATACAGTGGAAGTGAGAAATAGATTTAAGGGACTAGATCTGATAGAGTGCCTGATGAACTATGGATGGAGGTTCATGACATTGTACAGGAGACAGGGATCAAGACCATCCCCATGGAAAAGAAATGCAAAAAATCAAAATGGTTGTCTGAGGAGGCATTACAAATAGCTGTGAAAACAAGAGAAGTGAAAAGCAAAGGAGAAAATGAAAGATATAAGCATCTGAATGCAGAGTTCCAAAGAATAGCAAGAAGATATAAGAAAGCCTTCCTCAGCGATCAGTGCAAAGAAATAGAGGAAAACAACAGAATGTGAAAGACTAGAGATCTCTTCAAGAAAATTAGAGATACCAAGGGAACATTTCATGCAAAGATGGGCACAATAATGGACAGAAATGTTATGAATACACAGAAGAACTGTACAAAAAATATCTTCATGACCAAGATAATCATGATGGTGTGATCACCCACCTAGAGCCAGACATCCTGGAATGTGAAGTCAAGTGGGCCTTAGAAAGCATCACTATGAACAAAGCTAGTGGAGGTGATGGAATTCCAGTTGAGCTATTTCAAATCTTGAAAGATGATGCTGTGAAAGTGCTGCACTCAATATGCCAGCACATTTGGAAAACTCAGCAGTGTCCACAGGACTGGAAAAGGTCAGTTTTCATTCCAATCCCAAAGAAAGTCAATGCCAAAGAATGCTCCAACTACCACACAATTGCACTCATTTTGCATGCTAGTAAAGTAAGCTCAAAATTCTCCAAGCCAGGCTTCAGCAGTATGTGATGTACTCATTACTGCTACTTTATTGTGGTTACTAAGCATGAGCCTCACTGATATGTTATAATTTCCCAATTTAGCTGAGGTCATTATAAGCAAAGTAGTATGTAAATTGAAGGCTCCTAGCCTCAAAGTCCAAGAAAATCTCAACAAATCTATATAGTTAGCCTCAGGGAAATGGAGCTTAGAGATAAAATTTTGTACAGCCAATATATCTGTGAGTAAAATTAATGGTACCAACCTAAATAGCATATTGAAAAGCAGAGACATTACTTTGCCAACAAAGGTCCATCTAGTCAAGGCTATGGTTTTTCCAGTGGTTGTGTGTGGATGTGAGAGTTGGACTGTGAAGAAAGCTGAGCGCAGAAGAATTGATGCTTTTGAACTGTGGTGTTGGAGAAGACTCTTGAGAGTCCCTTGGACTGCAAGGAGATCCAACCAGTCCACCCTAAAGGAGATCAGTCCTGGGTGTTCCTTGGAAGGAATGATGCTAAAGCTGAAACTCCAGAACTTTGGCCACCTCATGCAAAGGGTTGACTCATTGGAGAAGGCTCTGTTGCTGAGAGGGATTAGGGGCAAGGGGAGAAGGGGATGACAGAGGATGAGATGGCTGGATGGCATCACCAACTTGATAGACATGAGTTTGAGTGAACTCCAGGAGTTGGTGATGGACAGGGAGGCCTGGCGTGCTGCGATTCATGGGGTCGCAAAGAGTTGGACATGACTGAGCAGCTGAACTGAACTGAAAAGTAAGTAAGAGCTACCCACAGTAATGCTTTATGTACATCATTTTCTTTAATTATGACAATCATTTAAGGATGATACATTTATTTTCATTCTATAGAGGAGAAAAGTGAAGTTTATAGGGGTTGACCAACTTGTCCAAAGTCACTGAGTTAATAAATGACAAAGCCAGTTGCAGCTGAATTCATTGCTTAAGCTGTTAACCAGTCTGCTCCAATGAAGCTAGAAATTGATCATGGAATGTCTTCTAATCTCTAATTTGGTCCTAAAAGCTTGATGCAGTTAATATTATATTATTTAGGGTTGTTTGTTCATATGTATTAAAAATCTTCCCTGGTAGCTCAGCTGGTAAAGAATCTGCCTGTAATGCAGGAGACCCCGGTTCGATTCCTGGGTCAGAAAGATTCCCTGGAGAAGGGATAGGCTACCCTCCCCAGTATTCTAGGGCTTCCCTGGTGGCTCAGATGGTACAGAATCCGCCTGCAATGTGGGAGGCCTGGGTTCAATTAAAAAACATCTCTGACTAACATTAGCTAAAAGATAACACTTATTGAAGGTGCATGTAGGAGCTGGATGGAGAGTCGGATGAATGGACGACAAAGCTGAAGAACCATGCTCAAAACAGGTAAGCTGCACCTGGCAATTCCAGAAGGTCTCAGCCCCAGAAACTACGCGATGCTTTTGTAGAGCACCATGAGGGAACGAATCTGGAAACTCTAATGCTTTTGTTTCCATCTTTGCATCCCTGCTCCAGAAGCAAACCCCAAGGGATCAAGTCAAAGCTGACTGATCTTGTGTCAGTTGACTGTCCTTTGGTAGTCAATCCTACAATGATGAGGAAAGAAGAAGTATGGTAGAAGGATCTGCCAGGTTTCCCTTTGAATTTTATGATGGGAGTCCATTAAACCCAAAATTACCAGCCTGACTACCAATACAGATGTTGAGATTCTCCAAAAGAAAGCCATAGCACCATGAGGAAGGGGAAAGATATTTGATTGTCAAAAGAGGAAAAATGACCTCTAAGGAATGGATTTTCAGAGGACATCATGGAATGACAAAACTTTTAGTGGAATTTATGAACTATCTTTCGTTTTGACATTCTAAGACAATCTTTGAAACGTTCAGCACTTAAATGAACAACAGCAAAGAAGCTCATCTCTGCAGTGACTGCTCAGATACTGAGTCAGCTTACGTACCTTTCACCTTTTAAGACTTCTGGGGCTAACACTGACTTGACGTTCATCAGACCTGTTTCTTCTTCCTGATGCAGATCTCACCTACATTTCCCAGCTTTCCTTTCAGCACCATGTGGACAAATGACTGAGTTCTAGCCCACGGAATATGATAATCATCCTGTGTTTACCAGCCTGATACAAATGCACACAGTGATCTCACAGTCCGAATAATGAAGATGGTGGAGCCATAAAATGAAAGGCATCCAGTCCTGCAAGAAGAAAAATGCTCTGATGCATTCTGGATTTTACATGAGTAATAAATAAACTTCTCTTAGGTTTTAGCCATTTATACGTTTGGTAGGCATTCGCATTACATCGACTAATATAGCTTTCAAAGCTCTGTATCTTGACTACAGCTTTTTACCTATATAAAGAAATGTATATTTTAAAGGAAAAAAATGTAATGCCCTTTAAAGCCTTTGAAGCAAACATTGTCACTGCCTGTCACTTAAAACCCATTCTCTTCATATGTACTGTAACACTGAAAGATGTTTATTAATACACTTTCCTCTGAGGAGTTTCTTCTTGAGACTTTTTCAATTTGAGAAGCCTGTGAAACCCTTCTGTTTATTTGCCTCTCAACACACTTTCTAATTTTGTTTTTCACATTCTGATATTTTTTCTTTTTTTGTTCTTGTTTGTTTGCTTGCTTGTTTTAATAGAATTTTCCTAGTTCTACAAAGGATTTGAGGTGACTGATGTTTAAAGGTTTTGCCTATTCTTATTATTTTAAAAGGCAAAGGTACCACACTGCCAAGTAAGAAAACTAAAGTTCTCATTTCGAGTAATCTTGCTTCTTTCCAATCCTAGCAGATTTATTACTCCAGATGAAGCTAAGCATACATCAAAGTTTTTAATTAAGATTCAGCATCTCCAAACTTGATATATGATTTGCCTTTTTTGAAAATTAGAAACATCATCTGTTAATTAGAATAACTGATCATGACATATTCTAGTCACACTTCTGATTTCATTGGGAAATTTCTTAAACCCACACCCCCCCCAAAAAAAATATGCCATGCATCCTCTCAGATTATCTTCTTTCAAAGAAGAAAAAAAAAATCAATCGCAAGAGGGGAAATCTAAATGACATATTACGAAGCATTCAGACTATGCTTCCATTAGGAAAGTGAAAAGAGTCAAGACGGAAATATTTCTTGTCACTCCAGATGTAATTTGAAGAAGTACTTTTCTAGACTGCTTTCTCAGCAAGACTAGTTCCTCCACTCTTTTCTATTGGCCTGTGGTCGGGGGTTTCCCCCAAGATGCCTTCCATCTCTTGGCAATAAGCAGTGACTTGGCGGGTTAGGGTTTCTTTTCAGTCACCTGATAGGACTTCCCAGGACAGAGGTGTCAAGTCAAGTTGACCTGGCTTCCCTTCTCCTTCCTGTGTGTTACCCTGAGAAAGAAGGAAATGGCTCTAATTTGGGACCTGGCCTGATGTCAGACTTCCTCTCATGGGCACAGCATCTTGAGGCACTTCACAGACGCTTCAGCCTCTGCACAAGGACCAAGGCTTCTGGTGAGACGGTTGCCAGGCAGTGTTCTCTGTCGTGGAGTCTTGAGGCTGTTTGACTTCCTCTTCTTTGAAGAACTATAAGAAAACCACCTGCAGAGTTCCCAGGGTTGCAGCAGTTGGTTTTGCATCTTCCCTCTACTGAGGGAACCACACTCACTGTCGCAGCTGCAACAGCTGAAGCCAAGGAGGAGAAACTGGGCAAAAGGGTCTAAATCCGCATGAAGCTAAATGTTCTGAATACGCTCACTGGAAGCTTTTCTCATAAAAGAAGAAAATCCAAGTTATCTTCACGTGCCTGTCTCATCATTACATTTTAACGTCTTAGCAGATGTGCACTGTATCTTACTCTTTCCTTTGTCTCTCTCAAAGTGCCAGCTTTACATGGGTGCCCAGTAATGTCCATTAACTCTTTACCACCAGCCTGAAGGATGAAGCCATCAAGGATGAAGCCACTTGATCAGGACTGCAAGCTCAAAGAGACCTCAATTTTTTATCTTTGTTTTAGTGCCAAATCCATATTGGAAACAGTGTGGTACCTCATTATATATGCTGGTTTTAGCTTTATATTATACCTGCCGCCTTCCCAGGTGGTGCTAGTAGTAAAGAACCTACCTGCCTATGCAGGTTAGACGTAAGAGACACGGGTTTGATCCCTGGGTTGGGAAGATCCCCTGGAGAGGGGCACAGCAACCCACTTCAGTATTCTTGCCTGGAGAATCCCCTGGACAGAGGAGCCTGGCGGGCTGCAGTCCATGGGGTTGGAAAGAGTCAGACACGACCGAAGCAACTTAGCACACTGCTCTCTGTTTTCCTAAGAGCTGTTTCACCACCAGTCACAGACTCAGCTGCTAGTGGTCTTTCACTATTACATACTAATAAGAAACCTCTCTCAGTAACGATGATTGACTAATGTGGGATTTAAAGAAAGTGTTTGTGTCATAACTGCACCTATTTATATGGTGACCCTCTTCCTTGAATACACTGATCTAAATGTCACTAGTTTTCTATATTATTCATGTATACTATATATACAAACAACTTAATTGCGTATAATATTTGCTTGATGGTATGGTATTATTAAAAAATAAAATTTTAAATTATTTCAACTTAGTATCACAACTAACAGAACAGACATAGAAACCAGACTGAGTTTGAATTCTGACTCCATCTTCTACCAGCTGTGTGAACCTAGGAGAAGTTCTCAAACTCTCTGAATTTAGCTGTTAAAAATGGCATCTACTTCACAGGGTATTTGTGAGAATCAAACGAATGAAGCCTGTGCATGTAGTAAGCACAAGCTTCACTATTTTTAAACATGCTCACTATCTTTATTTCATTTTTGTGTTTTTCATTTATATTTTAAAAAAATGAAAATGTTAGTCACTAAGTCATGTCCAGCTCTTAGAAACCCTATGGACTGCAGCCCACCAGGCTACATGGAATTCTCCAAGTAAGAATACTGGAGTGGGTAGCCATTCATTCCTCCAGGGGATCTTCCCAACCCAGAAACTGAACCTGGGTCTCTCACATTGCAACCAGGTTCTTCACCATCTGAGCCACCAGGAAAGTCCCTTTTATTTATAAACTGACTTACAAAACTTTTATTTATGCATTTCCTCATGTTCCATGTATCTGTTTACTTAAAGGAAAGTTTTATATGG
This sequence comes from Ovis canadensis, assembly GCF_042477335.2. Lineage (NCBI taxonomy): Eukaryota > Metazoa > Chordata > Mammalia > Artiodactyla > Bovidae > Ovis > Ovis canadensis. Next base: position 157,447,382 of record NC_091247.1, on the reverse strand, counting down.
ATAAACTGCATTATGTTGGATTACACCAGAAGTAGAGGCTGAGCCAAGGTTCATTTGGGCGATGATGCCAGGAAGCACAGGCAGGGAGCCGCGAGGTGACTCAGGGGAGGGAGAAAGTCCATAGAAGAGGTCAACAGACAGGAGCCACTGTATGCAACTGGGACTTAACCCACAGAAGACCTCTGGGTGAGGGCATAGGTCACACCTAACAGACATCCCACCCAAGCAGCAAGAAAGCTGGGTATCTATCCTCCGTCTTCACCATCTGAGAGCTGCTCCCAGGGCACTAACCTCCTAACACTCCCAGCCTTCCCCACATGCAGACAGAGAGAAACCCTCAGACCAAGAATAGCAAGATGTTACTGTTTAATGCAGTGGGTAAGAACAGGAAGGAAGGCTGCTGAGAAGGTAAGGGCAAACACCAGCAGGGTTTATTGTGGTCAGTTCTGTTAACACTCCATTTATTCCCCAATAATTTCCCCATTTTTATTATACTCTTTATTTTTCAGTCATAATAACAGTGCACTGATATGTTGCATTTGTCAGGATTCTCTAGGTAGCAAGGGATGGAAATTCCAGCTACACCATTTCCATCAAAGAGAGTGTTTATTGGAAGGAAGCTGGGTAACAGAGGGAGAATCTCAGGGACAGCTGGAGCAAGAAACCCCAGTTGACAAGGACTCATCTCTCTGGCTCTCATCTCTGCTTCTCTTGGTGAGACAATTTCAATCTCACGGTCCAGAGAGCAGCATCCTCCACCTGGAAGGAAACTTGGCTATCAAAGCATTCCTCCAAAGCTTCATATTTCACCGATTTTTGCCCCCAGAAATAGACTAACTTTGTTTTTCAGTTCCAGTTTGAAACATTGTACTAATTCGTTAAATACTTGGTAATGTGCTAGAAACATCCTTCTAGGCACTGCGGATGCAAGGATAATTTTAAAAGGAGGTAAAACCCCTGTCCCCACGGCTCGTACATACTGGTGGAAGAATTTGACAATACATAAACAAACAGCTATATAAATAATGTCAGAAAGGGACTATTGTTTGAGAAAGTAAGTAGAGAAAGGGCTTCTGTTTATTTTTTTATTGTGGTAAAGAATACATAACATAAAACTTGGTATCTTAACTATATTCAAGTGATATATTCAAGTAGTGTGGTTAGAGAAATAGCTAGTGACCAGGTAATAGGGGAAAATGTGGATTTTATTCTAGTTAACAAATGGGGAGCTTCCACTGGGTTTTGAGCAAGAGAGTGAAGTGATCTGACATACAGTTTAACAGGATCTTTATGGGCTGGTGAAAGGAAATTAATCTCCAGAGGGGCAAAAGTAGAACTGAGAGACCAATTAGGAGGCCCCTGCAGTGGTCCAGAAAATTCCGAAAGAAACTCTAAAAGGTCAAACTTATGTCAAGTGCCCCAAGCATCCTGCATTGGGTCCATGGAGTCTTAGCCACTGGGCCATTTGGGAAGTCCCCTGATGGCTTCATAATCTCTAGCCCAGAGACAATTAACTATGGAGTCATGTAAAAAATGATGCTCTCCCAATAAAGGATGTATACAAGATAAACCAGGTTAAATAAAGAAGGAATTTTGCTGGACAGACAAATAGTAGGTACCCATCACATAGGTTTAACTGACAAGTTAGCTGACAAAAAGTGATTATTTAAAAGTTAGAGAATTATATCCTCTTAACTTAGCATCATATTTCAACATTAGTGTGTAAAAGAAATGTTACAGCTGTGAAATTTCTGTTTTTTGAAGCTAGGATTGTATCTTCCTCCTAAAATAAAAAAATCCATGAAAATATTGCTTTGATGATAATCTCACTATCTTTTAAGTGCACATGCTGAAATTTAATTGGTAATTTTTAAGTTTTTATAATCTATCACAAAAAATGCACAACATTCTCAGAGCCAAACACAGCAGCAACAACAACAAAACCCACTAAGCTTAAAATTATTACCCACTGTATTGGGAAAGATATTTAAAATTAGATTCTTTTCATTCATTATCAAGACGTAGCATGCCAAAAATCAAAGCCTGAAAATCACTCCTGGAGGTAAATATACTTTACTATAGCATTTATCAAGTAAGATGTTTATTTATATATGTTTATTTTATGTCCATGCTATTCATCCTTGGAACTTCATTTCACACTATAATTTTATTCATCAGTTCGTACAACATTGTTTATCTTTTTTACATAGTAGCACTAGCATTTTAAAGATTCATGTATATTAATAACTCTTTCAAAATCCACATTATCTTTCACCTTTGAATAAAGCAGCCATTGTCTTAACTCCTCATTCTCACAGTTCTGCTACTTTTATATACTGATGGCCTCTTAATCTCTACCTTCAGCAGAGACCTCTCTCTCCAGGACCTCTGACCCACTCATGCCACTGTTGAGTAGACACCCCTAGATGGATGCTAACTCACTTAAGCCTCCTTTTGCAAGAAGGATTAGAAACCAACCTGAGTTAGCTTAAGAAAAAAGGAAAAAAAAACATAATTTATTCTAAGGACCCACGTTTTGCTCAGAGATTCCGAGGCAAAAAGTTCAGCCATTGTTCAAGAGACCTCTTCTCTCTGTATGTCTCTTTCTGATTATAGGCTACATGATTTCTCATCACCTTTCTTTGCATATTTGCTTATTTGCTTCATCTTTCTTTTCCTGCATATTTGTTTGCTTCTTCTCTCACAGGACAAAAAAATGGGCATCTCACAGCTCGAGAGTCTTTACTTGTCCTGTGGTTTCAGCCAGAGGCAGAGACTCGACTGTCTCTGAATCACAAATTGAATTTCCAATAGGATTAAATGATCCATCCAGATGGCCTGTTGTCAGCCTTGCAGAACCCACATGCATTCTAGGGTCTCTGTACCCTGTGATGCAATGAAGCCAGTAACTACATTTCCCAGAATCCTCTTCTCTGTCTATTCCTTGGCTAGAGTGGGCCAGTTAAGGCACTTGCATAAGATTTAGAAGGTAGAAGAGAGGAGAGGCCATTATCCTCTTCAGGGAGACATGTGGACAGATATGAGGCTCAAAGTGGCTTCTGAACAAGCTCCCAGAGAATTTCCCACATCAGTGTTACAAACTGAGATTTGCATAGAAGCCTCCTACAGGTTTTTGAGCTTCACAGCTGCTTCAGGGCCAGGCCTAAAAACCACACAGCTCATTGCTGTAGGCTGACCACATCTCCCAACAATGATTGAACCAAATTCTAATTCCCATCATTAAAACCTTGTTACATGAAATACCTAAAGCAGCTTTCATTTTCTTCACTAAACCCTGACTGTTACATCTGTGAAATCCAAACCATAGCTGCCAGGTGCAGGATGAATTGCAAAGGGGACAATTGTGAGTGAGGAATAGACATTGAATTGAGCTTCCTGCTGTTTGTTGGCTGACTCCTGACATAGTCTATCTAACCTAACCTGCCCCCACTCATTCTCTCTCTCTCTCTCTCTGTCTCCTTCTCTGGGATGGTGGTGTCCCTTTTACATAGAAACAGCCAACATTTAATCAATATCTTCAGTTCAGTTCAGTTCAGTTCAGTTGCTCAATCGTGTCTGACTCTTTGTGACCCCATGAATCGCAGCACACCAGGCCTCCCTGTCCATTACCAACTCCCGGAGTTCACTCAGATTCATGTCCATCGAGTCAGTGATGCCATCCAGCCGTCTCATCCTCTGTCATCCCCTTCTCCTCCTGCCCCCAATCCCTCCCAGCATCAGAGTCTTTTCCAATGAGTCAGCTGTTCCCATGAGGTGGCCAAAGTCCTGGAGTTTCAGCTTCAGCATCATTCCCTCCAGAGAAATCCCAGGGCTGATCTCCTTAGGTCTTCTAATTTTATCTCCTAATCTAATATTATTAGCCTCCTGCCCATGCTTTGGAAAGGCTTCCCAAGTAGATCAGTGGTAAAGAATCTGCCTGTAATACAGGAAACCCAGGTTCAATCCCTGGGTTAAGAAGATCCCCTGGAGAAGGAAATGGTGACCCACTTCAGTATTCCTGCAGGGATAATCCCATGAACGGATGAGCCTGGTGGGCTACAGTCCATGGGAACATAACTGAGCACACAGACAGACACCATGATTTGGAAACAGCCTTGTCATCTTTTCTAAACCCCTATGGCTGCCTAACCATTTCCTGGTCTCTGTTCATGATCCTTTCAACTCTTTCCAAACGTAGATTCTTTTCTCGAAGTTGAATATGATTGAGGCATGCCTTTCCTCAAATAAGAACTACTCTTCATGACAAGGAAGCTTCCCTGGTGACTCAGATGGTAAAGAATCTACCTGCAATGCAGAAGACCCAGGTTCAATCCCTGGGTTGGGAAGATTCCCTTGCAAAAGGAATGGCCACCTACTGTAGTATTCTTGCCTAAAGAATCCCATGGACAGAAGGGCTGGAAGTCTACAGTCTATCAGGTTGCAAAAAGCTGGACATGACTGAGCGGCCTACACTTCACAACAAGTTCTTTAATGTGACACAAGAGACCATCCCTGAGCTTCCTACCATCTGGCCATCCTTGTCTCAGCACTCTCTGTCTCATATCTTAAGCTCCAGAATCATCGAAGTAATTTCAGTCTCCCCCTCCTGGTGAATCCTCTGTCACCTGATAACTCCTACTTTTTGAGACTCATCTCGAACATCTTTTCCAGGAAACTTTTATGGACTTATTCAGGTTGAATACAGTTTTCTTCTTCTATACTCTCAACTGGGGCTTCCCTAGTGGCACAGATGGTAAAGAATCCACTCGCAACGCAGGATACCCAGGTTCGATCCCTGGGTTGGGAAGATCCCCTGGAGAAGGGAATGGCAACCCACTCCAGTATTCTTGCCTGGAGAATCCCATGGACAGAGGAGTCTGGCAGGCTGCAGTCTATGGTGTCACAAAGATTCAGACACAGCTGAGCAACTAACACTTCACTTCATACTCTCAATATATTGTGTATATCTCCATAACTAAATGTATCATATTATAATTTTGTTTATGTGTATGCTTTCTCTACTAAGCTAGGAGGTTCTTCAAGACAAAGAAGGGTTTATTTGGTAAATGTTTCATTCTCGATCCTTTGTCTTTACCAATGCATTATTTTCCTATGGCTGCCATAACAAATTTCCACAAACCAGGTGACTTAAATAACCAAAATTTATGCTGTCACAAGTTTGGAGGCTAGAAGCCCAAAATCAAGTATCAACGGGGACATACTTTCTCAGAAATCTCTACGGAAGAATCCTTTTTTGACTTTTTCTGGCTCCTGATGGTTACCAGAAACCTGTGGTGTTTCTTGGCTTGTGGCTACCTTATTCCTATCTCTGCCTCCATCTGCATGAGCTGACTCCCTCCTGTGTGTATTCATGTCAAAACTTCCCTCTTCTTAAAAGGACATCAGTCGTTGGATTAAGAAACACCCTCGTCCAGCATGACCTCCTCTTACCTAGATTTTATCTCCCATGACCGTATTTCCAAATAAGGTCACAGGTTACAGGAGGATGAGAATCTGGGGAGAAAGCTATTCAACCCAGTACAACTACCTTTCACACACACGTAGCTATTTTCTTCAGCAATTACATTCTATCAAGTAGGGAGGCCATTGTCGCTCTTCTAACAAGAAATTATAATAACAGACATTGTCAAATTAGTTAATAAATGCTTACTATATACCACTTCTGTGTATTAACTCATGTAGTCCTCTGACAATTCTATGAAGTAGGTACTATTTTTATTTCCATTTTGCAGATGTTCAGTCACAGAACAATAACATAGGTCAAATATTGCCATTATTCAGAAAGATAAAAATAAAGAGAATGGCAGACCTTTTGTATTTTGATAACTGAAAAGAGAAAGGCTGTCATGACCACGGATGAATCTTGGGACACAAAAGGGTCATTGAGTGCATGAGGGGCCAGATGCTGGAACCAGTTCTAAGGAAGTGTTCCTGAGGCAGGAGGCACATGAGAGGTGGCCAGGTGTGAATGGGGACAGAAAGTACTGAGGATTAAGAGCAGCAAGTTTGGATTTCCCTAGTGGTACAGTGGTTAAGAATCTGCCTGCCAATGCAGGGACACAAGCTCAATCCCTGGTCAAGGAAGATTCCATATGCCTCAGGGCAACTAAAGCCCATGACGACCACTGAGCCTGGGCTCTAGAGCCTGCACTCCACAGAGAAGCTACCGCAATGGGAAGCCCACGCACCACAGTGAAGAGAAGTTCCCATTTGCTGCAGCTAGAGAAAGCCTGTGCATAGCAATGAAGACCCAACACAGCCAAACATAAATAAATTACTTAAAAAAAAAAAAGCAGCAAGGTTGAAGCTGAAGTTGGGGTACAATGGGCAGTTCATCACAGGAAGACTGAAATCACCCTTCTTAGAGTGCTTCAGTGACCTGTGCAAGGATCTTTGCTATCTTGCCCATCAGGCAGTGCAGGGTCACTCTTCAATAAGTAGCAGCAGAGGACATGGCCATTCATTGTGGAACTACCACTACTAGAGCCACTTCATTGTGCAACTACTCTTTTGGATTTATAAGCTTTTGTAAGAGGAAGTTTGAAGAACTGGTAAGAAGGAAATGCTGGATTTCTTGCTATAAGTCAAGCACATTTTAGAGTTCAACGTAACATCCAATAAATAACACCCCTCTTTTCTTCCTGGTTCTGTGCCAGTTGAAAAATAAGATTAAAAAGGCAGGGAGCAGTAGAAGTGCAAAGTATCATTCTTTTGCTGATTGAACTGGTATTAATAAACATGGCTCAAATCCGTGGGCAAGTGAGACTCTTAAAACTGAACCTCAGAACTAGAGACTTACCCACCCTGGGTTGCTAAACAGGAGAGACACACCCTCCAAGCCCCTGGAGGGAGCAGAACAGAACCTAAGATGGTCACTCCCAGGGAAAGAAGAGAGAAGAGGAGGAGACTAAAATATGTATGCCCTGTTTGTTCTCCTGGGCATGGCAGCCAGGTGGGACACTCAACACCACGGGGCAGACTGAGTGAGACAGTGGAGAGAGACCAGGTGTGTTACACTCATGGTGTTCCCCGAGAAAGGGCAGAGAGAAAAGTTCCGCCCCAACAATAGAAGCAAAAATGTAGACGATATCACAGTATGTGCAAAACAAGATCACAGAGGATTTCATGCGGCTACGCATAAAGATGACTCTGTGAAGCGGCTTTCAGAGAGCCTGCTGGACACGCGTGGAGCACTGGCTCCCTATGAGGGTTGCACTTAGCACAACATCTCTACTAAAACACACCTACTTTTTCTTTACATTTTTGGTTTGGTTCCATTTATGCTTTTCACTGTGTGAGTCCTTAGTCAGGAGGCTACTGGGATGTCAATTAAAAGACCTTAGATGGCCCAGACCTTAGAACCAGAGGACTGTGGTTTACATCCTAACTTCTTTAGTTACTGATTATGTGACTTTAAGCAAGTTACTCAACCTCTCCGGATCTTACTTTCCTCAGTTTAGAAATACAGAATATAATAGCACCTATCTCATAGAGTTATTGTGATGAACAAACATGTTGATCCTGGCAGGAAGAGAGTAAGCGAGGATATTGTTGTTGTTATTAATGATGATTATGATGACTGGCACTGATAGCTTTAGTTTCTAATACAAGTGCTACAAAGAGATAAATATCACTCCTATGACTTGAGAAACCGCCATCAGATGCAGAGTTTAGGGTATGGAACAGAGAGCTGGATTTTAGCCATAACTGAGTTTTTTGCCACGAGAATATGAAGAAGGAAGAGAAAGGCAGAGGACAGACCGTGAACTCTAAGCTGGATATTAAGAGAGGTAAAGACATAAGAAAAGGTGAGGGCAAGGAAAAGATGTAAGGATTAATGGATTTTCTATGTCATTGGGATTGAATGATTGCTGGAATGGATACCAGAGGGGAGAAATGGGGAAGTCATAAAGTAGGATTTATGAAACTAAGATAATATGGGGAATGTGGGATGCTGTTACAATGCAAGTTATGGGACTGTCCATGAGGACAACTGGCTGAGGAGGATAAAAGGCAAGATATTGGTGAAATGGAGCTTATGGAATTAAGAGATCAACATGCTTGAGGCACTATCTATATACATATTAAAGCTTACGTTAGAAGTGGTGCTGAAGAGAAAGCGAACCTGTAGGTAAAATCATTCTAGAATGAGGAGGAGTGACTGAAAGCTCAGTATGCAGTGACCACCAGAAGACCAGTGGGTGACATAGGTCCTCAAAGCAGGAAGAAGCTAGTGCATTTTAGGAAGAAGAGAGGGAGAAGGGTGTGGATGCTTGAGGTGAAACACAAAAGGGCAAACTCCCTCCACCTCCATACTGAGGGGCAGAGAGGAAAGGGGGGAAAAGCAGCCTCTTCTAGAGAGAGCTGCAAGGAAGCCAGATCACCAGGGAAGAGTTGGGTCAGTGGCAACAAGAAGGCAAAGCTCAAGGAAAATGTTAAAGGTATAAAGGGTTTTGTTGGCGGCTGACAGTGAGTTCAGAGGACACACTGGTGTGTTCTAAAAATTGGCAGTGGGATCAGAGAAAAGGACGTGCAGAGTCATTCTGGAGATAAAAGCCCAAGGGTGAGAAGGAATCTGGGAGGCCGGGCTTCTATAGCGTTTGTCTTAAACAGGGGTAAGATCACCATGGGATTATCCTCAGGGGTCTCAGAGTTCAGAGTGGTGGGGAAGCTATGAATGTTAAGGATCCTAGCAAGGACACAGAGATATGGCTCCTCTCTTTACTTCTGCCATGGGTTGTATGGAGGTTGGGGGAACAATAATCTTATTTCCCAAAAGGACAGGAGCCCCAGGCTCCATTAAGACTGCCTGAGGAGGGGGATGTTACCTCTGCATTAATACGTATAAAGGGAGCCATTGGCAGAAGCCTTCCTATGGAAGAGAAAAGATAGGTGGACAGACTCAGGAAGGAAGGGGTAAATGTAACATACGCACACCCATAGGCCAGCATGCCTGGGCCAGTAGGAGACACTGGAGCTGCGAGGGAGTTTAGTAGTCTCTGAATTGGATGTCAGGGGCAGCGGCCGGGAGGAGCAACCCCACGTCCAAGGTCAGGAGGGGCGGCTGTGAGGAGATACCCCTCGTCCAGGGTAAGGAGCAGCGGCTGCACTTTGCTGGAGCAGCCCTGAAGAGATATCTCACGTCCAAGGTAACAGAAACCCAAGTAAGATGGTAGGTGTTGAGAGAGGGCATCAGAGGGCAGACACACTGAAATCATAATCACAGAAAACTAGTCAATCTAATCACATGGACCACAGCCTTGTCTAATTCAATGAAACTAAGCCATGCCGTGTGGGGCCACCCAGGATGGACAGGTCACAGTGGAGAGGTCTGACAGAATGTGGTCCACTGGAGAAGGGAATGGCAAACCACTTCAGTAGTCTTGCCTTGAGAACCCCATGAACAGTATGAAAAGGCAAAATGATAGGATACTGAAAGAGGAACTCCCCAGGTCGGTAGGTGCCCAATATGCTACTGGAGATGAGTGGAGAAATAACTTCAGAAATAATGAAGGGATGGAGCCAAAGCAAAAACAATACCCAAATGTGGATGTGACTGGTGATAGAAGTAATGTCCGATGCTGTAAAGAGCAATATTGCATAGGAACCTGGAATGTTAGGTCCATGAATCAAGGCAAACTGGAAGTGGTCAAACAAGAGATGGCAAGAGTGAACATCGAAAAGAAAAAAAAAAAAAAAAGAGTGAACATCGACATTCCAGGAATCAGCGAACTAAAATGGACTGGAAAGGGTGAATTTAATTCAGATGACCATTATATCTACTACTATGTGCAGGAATCCCCTAGAAGAAATGGAGTAGCCATCATAGTTAACAAAAGAGTCCCAAATGTAGTACTTGGATGCAATCTCAAAAACAACAGAATGATCTCTGTTCATTTCCAAGGCAAACCATTCAATATCACAGTAATCCAACTCTATGCCCCAACCACTAACACTGAAGAAGCTGAAGTTGAAAGGTTCTATGAAGACCTACAAGACCTTTTAGAACTAACACCCCAAAAAGATGTCCTTTTCATTTTAGGGGACTGGAATGCAAAAGTAGGAAGTCAAGAAACACCTGGGGCAAATTGACCTTGGAATACGGAATGAAGCAGGGCAAAGGCTAATAGAGTTTTGCCAAGAGAATGCACTGGTCATACCAAACACCCTCTTCCAATAGCACTGGTCATACCAAACACCCTCTTCCAATAACACAAGAGAAGACTCTACACATGGACATCACCAGATGATCAACACTGAAATCAGATTGATTACATCCTTTGCAGCCAAAGATGGCGAAGCTCTATACAGTCAGCAAAACAAGACTGGGAGCTGACTGTGGATTAGATCATGAACTACTTATTAAATTGAAGAAAGTAGGGGAAACCATTAGACCATTCAGGTATGACCTAAATCAAATCCCTTATGATTATACAGTGGAAGTGAGAAATAGATTTAAGGGACTAGATCTGACAGAGTGCCTGATGAACTGTGGGTGGAGGTTCATGACATTGTACAGGAGACAGGGATCAAGACCATCCCATGGAAAAGAAATGCAAAAAAGTAAAATGGCTGTCTGGGAAGGCCTTACAAATAACTGTGAAAAGAAGAGAAGTGAAAAGCAAAGGAGAAAATGAAAGATAAAAGCATCTGAATGCAGAGCTCCAAAGAATAGCAAGGGGAGCTAAGAAAGCCTTCCTCAGCGATCAATGCAAAGAAATAGAGGGAAACAATAGAATGGGAAAGACTAGAGATCTCTTCATGAAAATTAGAGATACCAAGGGAACATTTCATGCAAAGACGGGCTCAATAAAGGACAGAAGTGGTACGGACCTAACAGAAGCAGAAGACATTAAGAAGAGGTGGCAAGAATACACAGAAGAATTATACAAAAAAGATCTTCATGACCCAGATAATCACGATGGTGTGATCACTCACCTAGAGCCAACATCCTGGAATGTGAAGTCAAGTGGGCCTTAGCATCACTACAAACAAACCTAGTGGAGGTGATGGAATTCCAGTTGAGCTATTTCAAATCCTGAAAGATGAAGCTGTGAAAGCATATTGTGATGCTGTACTCAATATGCCAGCAAATTTGGAAAACTCAGCAGTGGCCACAGGACTGGAAAATGTCAGTTTTCATTCCAATCCCAAAGAAAGGCAATGCCAAAGAATGCCCAAACTACCACACAATTGCACTCATCTCACATGCTGGTAAAGTAATGCTCAAAATTCTCCAAGCCAGGCTTCAGCAATACGTGAACCATGAACTCCTTGACGTTCAAGCTGGTTTTAGAAAAGGCAGAGGAACCAGAGATCAAATTTCTAACATCCACTGGATCATTGAAAAAGCAAGCAAGTTCCAGAAAAACATCTCTTTCTGCTTTATTGACTATGCCAAAGCCTTTGACTATGTGGATCACAATAAACTGCGGAAAATTTGGAAAGAGATGGGAATACCAGACCACCTGACCTGCCTCTTGAGAAACCTATATGCAGGTCAGGAAGCAACAGTTAGAACTGGACATGGAACAACAGACTGGTCCCAAATAGGAAAAGGAGTACGTCAAGGCTGTATACTGTCACCCTGCTTATTTAACTTGAATGCAGAGTACATCATGAGAAACGCTGGGCTGGAAGAAGCACAAGCTGCAATCAAGATTGCCGGGAGAAATATCAGTAACCTCAGATATGCAGATGACACCACCCTTATGGCAGCAAGTGAAGAGGAACTAAAAAGCCTCTTGATAAAAGTGAAAGAGGAGAGTGAAAAAGTTGACTTAAAGCTCAACATTCAGAAAACGAAGATCATGGCATCTGGTCCCATCACTTCATGGCAAATAGATGGGGAACCAGTGGAAACAGTGTCAGACTTTATTTTGGGGCTCCAAAATCACTGCAGATGGTGATTGCAGCCATGAAATTAAAAGACGCTTACTCCTTGGAAGGAAAGTTATGACCAACTTAGACAGCATATTCTAAAACAGAGACATTACTTTGCCAACAAAGGTCCGTCTAGTCAAGACTACGGTTTTTCCAGTGGTCATGTATGGATGTGAGAGTTGGACTGTGAAGATAGCTGAGCACCATGAAGAAAGCTGAGCACTGTGAAGAAAGCTTTTGAATTGTGGTGTTGGAGAAGACTCTTGAGAGTCCCTTGGACTGCAAGGAGATCCAACCAGTCCATTCTAAAGGACATGAAGAGGTACAGATGTATAGAACAGTCTTTTGGACTCTGTTGGAGAGGGAGAGGGTGGGATGATTTGGGAGAATGACATTGAAACATGTATAATATCATATATGAAACGAGTCGCCAGCCCAGGTTCAATGCATGATACAGGATGCTTGGGGCTGGTGCACTGGGACGACCCAGAGGAATGGTACAGAGGAGGGAGGAGGGTTCAGGATGGGGAACACATGTATACCTGTGGCAGATACATGTTGATGTATGGCAAAACCAATACAATATTGTAAAGTAATTAACCTCCAATTAAAACTAAATAAATTTATATTAAAAAATTAAAATAAATAAAGGACATGAGTCCTGGGTGTTCTTTGGAAGGACTGATGCTAAAGCTGAAACTCCAATACTTTGGCCACCTGATGCGAAGAGTTGACTCATTGGAAAAGACTCTGATGCTAGCAGGGGTTGGGGGCAGGAGGAGAAGAAGATGACAAAGGATGAGATGGCTGGATGGCATCACTGACTCAATGGACATGAGTTTGGGTGCACTCCAGGAGTTGGTGATGGACAAGGAGGCCTGGTGTGCTGCAATTCATGGGGTGGCAAAGAGTCAGACACAGCTGAGAGACTGAACTGAACCTGAACTGAACTGGATGTCTTCATTTCAGTAAGTAGGAATCAGAGTTCAACGTAGAGTGAACCCATAAAAAGCTGGGCTTCCCTTGTGGCTCAGCTGGTAAAGAATCCACCCACAATACGTGAAACCTGGGTTCAATTCCAGATTGGGAAGATCCCCTGGAGAAGGGAAAGGCTACCCACTCCAGTATTCTGGCCTAGAGAATTCCAGGGACTGTATAGTCCATGGGGTCACAAAGAGTCAGACATGACTGAGCAACTTTCACTTTCACTATGTAATATATCTTGGAAAGTTCCCTTCAAAAATAATTACTCAAAAAGAAAATGATGAACCACTTAAAGAAAAATTATTATTTAATCAATTTATTTAATAATAAATTAAACTTATTATCAATATTTGAGATATTCACTAGCAGGAAGTAGGCAAAACTTATCTTAAAATGTTTATTATAATCCACCTAAAGTTTCTGTTGGTCACATTATTACTGATCGCTACTTCAGTGGTGACACTAATAACTCCTGATTACATAATACTATAAGTGACTTTTTGTATACTTGATAGTACAGTCACCAAATTATGGGCTCTGAAGTAAAATGTTTTGTTATATGACAAATTTAAAATAATAAATTTTAAGATTTACTATTACAACACTCTTGAAGAATAGAATTGAAAAACTATGGATAAATAAAAAATCCAAGTGTATTAAATGCAGAAAAGCTGTCTTTTAAGTGATGCTTGAAGGGAAAAATATTTTCCTAAGATTTTAATCTTTTATTTTATAACTTCTTATTTTATATTGGAGTGCAGCCAATTAACAACGTCATGATAGTTTCAGGTTGAATCCTAAGATTTTTAGAAATAGTGCAGAAATAGTTAATGGAAACCCATCATTATTGTTAAACATATTTTGTTTCAGGGGTATTTGTGAAATTTGACAGAATATTTGCTAAGTCTATTTTTTCTTAGGACTTCTTTTGGCTCTTTTGATGACCTGAGTATTAGATTTCTAAATGGATACTTTGAAGCCTCTACTTGTTCCCACCATAACTTAGAGTTGCTTTCAAAATAACATTTAGAAAGCACAGACTGATTGTTTCCCTAGGGATTTCTTTTTTAGTTGTTTTAAGTTTATATACATGCTTATTTACAGAATGTATCTGCCTATGTTTATTTATATAATTTATAACCAGATTTCCCTAACCAAGAAAAGAAATCAATCTATGTTTAAAGACTGATGAGCAATTGGATCATTGGACTTTTGCCACAGCTCTTATCCATTGACTTGGAAACCACATTCGCAGGAATCCTCTCTACCAAGAACTGGCCCACTGATGAGGCAGCAAGGGGCCGTTAACTATCATTTCCACCAACAGCTGAGGTTGTGGTTTTGCATTCAGCACTTTTTTCCTGTGTGGAGTACAGAGCGAAAGATATTACTAATGTTATAATGTGAGTAATCAACCGATCCTGTGGTTACTACTACCATGAAAAGCTTTCTTTCTCAGTAGGAAAGTGTCATTGGTCATTCCCAAGATGTTACACCTGGAGAGAAAAAAAGTGAATAATATTGGCTCTTACATTTTTGTCTAAGAAATAAAACTTAGTTCTTCGCTTGTGGTTAAAGGCAAGTTATTGCGGTGACACACACCTTTTTTTCATTAAGAGATGAGCTAAGCAGGAAGCAGCAGTGAGATACATCATCAGTGAGTTCTACATGCATGCGATTCACTTTGTTTTCCTAATGCCAATAGCAAACATAGAAATTATTTCTGTATACTTATTAAAATTTATGCTTTGAATCACCTCCCAACAGCACATACCATACTAATATTTTGATTTCTTAAATGTTTTTCTCTTTCGTTTAAAAAGAACTCCAACAGACTTTTTTTCCCTCTTCATCAGTATTACATCAATTCTCATTTCCTACTCAGTTGGTGTCTCAAAGAACAATGAGAACTGACATCTTTTTGTTTCTAGAACCAGGCTTTGTTCTAGGACTATGGTAGGAGAACCTAGTAACAATAAGTTGGGTGGACTTCAAATCAGGGGCCCCATAATACTTGATTTCTAGACAGAAACGACAACTCCAGTTAGGAAAACCCATGCATTGGGCACCACTGCTGCTGCTGCTGCTGAATCACTTCAGTCGTGTCCGACTCTGTGCGACCCCAGAGACGGCAGCCCACCAGGCTCCCCCGTCCCTAGGATTCTCCAGGCAAGAACCACTAGATCTGTCCAAAACTTGAATTCACTACTCTCTCCATCTCTACTACCTCCTCCCCGATCTAAGCTGCCACTATCTCTCACGTGCACCACTGAAAGTGACCTTTAATTGCTTCCCAAGCATCCGCTCCTACAATGAGGGCGGAGAGTCCATGAGCAAGTTTGCTGTCCACTGTAGCTGGTCAAAACCTATGCCATATAGTTTGTTAAATATTTTTATTACCACCCCTGTCTTCAACTTTTCTTGGCCACATACTAGCCAGAATGATCTTTACAGTATAAATCATGGCTTGCCACTCTCCAGCTCATAATGATTTTATCTGGCTGACAACATCTGAAACCACGGATCTATCTTAGCATCAAGAAAAGAGAAACAATTGGGCATTACGTGCTTTGTGAAGTGATGAAATAGGCAGTTCATGGCACCACTGTGAAGTATTCTTGCCAGAAAATTGAAACAGAATCTGATCATGCCTCTACATCTAATAACCAGTTTATAAGAAATTTTAGGGATGAGAGAAGCGTGTTAAGTGCCCTGGAGGAAACCAAGAGCAAAATGCAAAGTTGGAAAATCTTATAGGACGGGTTATCTGGTTTCTCCAACAAGTAAATGTTAATTAAGATTGAGAGAGAAAGAGGGAGAGAAAGGGAAAGAGAAGCATGTGGATACTGTTATAAATCGACAAAATATATCCACCCATTTGTTTTGTATTTTGATTCTAACAAACCAACTATAAAAAAGACATTTGTGAGATTTCAATTTTATATTAATAAATTATGTCAATTTTTCATGTGTCATAGCAATATTTCAGTTGTAATTTTTAGTCCTTGTTTCTTAGACATTCTGAAGTATTTATGGATAAAACTATGACATTTGGAATTTCTTTAAAATAATCTGGAGTGGAGGAGTAGAAGGTACAGGTGAACCAAGATTGTCAGACGCACAGAATATTTTAAACTGAATGCTGTGTATATTATTGTCTGATTTTAAAATATGAAAATAATATTAAAAAGAATAGCCTTTCTACTTTTTTGGTAAATGTCAAGGTTTTATAGTAAAAAGATGATGATATTCATAGAAAGATGTCCTTTTACTCTCAGCATAAAATTCAAACTCTTCGCCCTGTCTGCTAATCCTACATCATCTAGTTCCCATGTATTTATCCTGCCCCATCTTGTCCATTCTCACTGTTTATTGTACTCAGGTTACCCTGACTCTTTGTTTCTTGAATCCTTAAAGTCATTCCCACTTTAGAGTCTTTGTGCTTGCTGTTTCCACTGCCTCAAATGCTTTTTCTCCAGAAATTCCCATAACTGTCTCAACTTTGATCTTTCAAGTCTCAGCTTAAACATCAATGTCTTTTCAGCTCAGAAATCTGCCCTGTGCATCCTAACTAAAATAAACCTCTGCATATGGACCCACACACACTCTTGGTTACTTTTCTTAAATCATGTTTCCTTAGTAATTTCCTTCATAGCACTTCCCATATTCTAAAATTATTGGTTTCATTGTTGTTCCTGTTGTCACTCTTCGGTCATTTGTTTTCTGCTTCCCCGTTATGACCTTAAAGGCGGGGGTACTGTCTCTTCTCTTGGCTGTTCCCCACTATGGGAGTAGTATCTAGCATGCAATGAGCACTCAATGAACATATGTTGGCTCTGCTTTCTGCAATGCTCTCCTCCTTTGAGGATCTAAGGAGTGGGTGTAAAAATGTAAGGTCTCGTAAGGGCTAGCCTCAGAATGGCCAAATTGGCATGTCTTCCTTGGTTGATAGGCATCTTCTGACTTCCTGAAAGTTAGATAATGTTAAAGTCCAAAAAATAACTGAAGGAATGTACTTGCATCTCCTGAAGTCACTGGGATTGTGGGGTTGGTCTTGATTATTCTAGGTTTCATGATCTGAGCACCTGCTTGACAAAGGTATTTTCTTCCCTCAGAGATGCTTTCGATGAACCACATTCCTCCTTTTCTCAAAACACTGATGGCCTCTGCCTTGGAAAATGGCACCAAATGGATGCAGACTTGAAAGCCAAAAGACTGCTTGTGTATGATGCTTAGATTTGGTGGATGCTCATTACACAGAGTTTTGTGATCATAAAAAGTTGATATAATGGAATATTCAGCCCAGCTCAGTCACTGTCTTGTCTGACTATTTGTGACCCCATGGACTGCAGCACACCAGGTTTCCCTGTCCATCACCAACTCCCGGAGCTTACTCAAACTCATGTCCATCGAGTCAGTGACACCATCCAGCCATTTCATCCTCTGTCATCCCCTTCTCCTCCTGCCTTTAATCTTTCACAGCATCAGGGTCTTTTCTAGTGAGTCAGTTCTTCACATCAGGTGGCCAAAATATTGAGTTTTGGGTTCAGCATCAGTCCATCCAATGAATATTCAGGACTGATTTCCTTTAGGATAGACTGGTTTCATCTCCTTGTAGTCCAAGGGACTCTCAAGAGTCTTCTCCAACACCACAATTCAAAAGCATCAATTCTTCAGCAGTCAGCTTTCCTATAGTCCAACTCACATCCATACATGATTACTGGAAAAACCAAAGCTTTGACTAGATGGACCTTTGTTGGCAAAGTGATGTCTCTGCTTTTCAACATGCTGTCTAGGTTGATCATGGCTTTCATTCCACGGAGCAAACGTCTTTTAATTTCATGGCATCAGTCACCATCTTCAGTGACTTTGGAGCCCCCACAAATAAAGTCTGTCACTGTTTCCATTGTTTCCCAATCTATGTGCCACAATGTGATGGGACTGGATGCCATGGTCTTAGTTTTCTGAATGTTGAGTTTTAAGCCAACTTTTCACTCTCCTCTTTCACTTTCATCAAAAGGTTCTTTAGTTTTTCTTTGCTTTCTGCCGTAAGGGCAGTGTCATCTGCATATCTGTGGTTATTGGTATTTCTCTTGGCAATCTTGATTCCAGCTTGTGCTTCATCCAGCCTGGCATTTCTCATGATGTACTCTGCATATAAGTTAAATAAGGAGAGTGACAATGCAGCCTTGATGTATTCCTTTCCCAGTTTGGAACCAGTCTGTTGTTCTATGTCCAGTTCGAACTGTTGCTTCCTGACCTACATATAGATTTCTCAGGAGGCAGGTCAGGTAGTCTGGTATTCCCATCTCTTTCAGAATTTTACAGTTTGTGGTGATACACACATCAAAGCCTTTGGTGTAGTCAATAAAACAAAAGTAGATGTTTTTCTGGAACTCTCTTGCTTTTTCAATGATCCAGCAGATGTTGGCAATTTGATCTCTGGTTCCTCTGCCTTTTCTAAATCCAGCGTGAACATCTGGAAGTTCACGGTTCACGTACTGTTGAAGCCTGGCTTGGGGCATTGCTTGAGGCATTACTTTACTAGCGTGTGAGATGAGTGTAATTGTGTGGTAGTTGGAACATTCTTTGGCATTGCCTTTTTTTGGGATTGGAATGAAAACTGACCTTTTGCAGTTCTGTGGCCACTGCTGAGTTTTTCAAATTTGCTGGCATATTGAGTGCAACACTTTCAGAGCATCATCTTTTAGGATTTAGCTCAACTGGAATTAGCTCATGAAATAGCTCAACTGGAATTCCATTACCTCCACTAGCTTTGTTCATAGTGATGTTTCCTAAGGCCCACTTGACTTCACGTTCCAGGATGTCTGGCTCTAGGTGAGTGATCACACCATTATGGTTATCTGGGTCATGAAGATCTTTTTTGTATAGTTCTTCTGTGTATTCTTGCTACCTCTTCTTAATATCTTCTGCTTCTGTTAGGTCCATAATATTTCTGTCCATTATTGTGCCCATCTTTGCATGAAATGTTCCTGTGGTATCTCTAATTTTCTTGAAGAGAGCTCTAGTCTTTCCCATTGTGTTGTTTTCCTCTATTTCTTTGCATTGATCACTGAGGAACGCTTTCTTATCTCTCCTTGCTATTCTTTGGAACTCTGCATTCAGATGCTTATATCTTTTCTTTTCTCCTTTGCTTTTCACTTCTCTTCTTTTCACAGCTATTTGTAAGGCCTCATCAGACAACCATTTTGCCTTTTTGCATTTCTTTTTCTTAGGGATGGTCTTGATCCCCACCTCCTGTACAATGTCATGAACCTCCATCCATAGTTTTTTAGGCACTCTATCAGATCTAATCCCTTGAATCTATTTGTCACTTCCACTGTGTAATCATAAGGGATTTGATTTAGGTCATACCTGAATGTTATGGTCTTTTCCCTAGTTTCTTCAATTTAAGTCTGAATTTGGCAATAAGGAGTTCATGGAATATTACTCAACCATAAAAAGGATTGAAATTGTATCATTTGTGGAGATGTGGATGGGCCTAGAGTCTGTCATAGAGTGAAGTAAGTCAGAAAGAGAAAAATAAATTTAGTATATTAACAAAATCATATGGAATCTAGAAAATGGTACCAATAAAACTATTTGCAGGGCAGGAATACAAGTGCAGAGATAGAGAACAGACATTTGGGCCTGGGTGGGGAAGGGAGATTTGAAGAATTGGGGGACTGGGATTGACATATATACACTGCTATGTGTGAATAGATAGAGAGCAGGGATCCATTGTGTACTGCAGGGAGATCCACTCCATGCTCTATGATGACATAGATGGGTGAAGTGGGTGGAGTTGAGGGAGGTCCAGGAGGAAGGGGTTGTATGTTCACATACAGCTGTCACTTCGTTGTACAGCAGAAACTGACATAACATTGTAAAGCAGCTATATCCCAATAAAGAAAAAACTGACAGACATCCCCACCTGCATTTTTTAAAAAGAAAATTCCCATGTCATTTATCTATACTGCTTTTTATGCCTACTTATTGTAAGATCTACTTAATTATTAAAGACACTAAACATTCATCATAATTTTTAAAAGAATCTTTTTCAAATATGTCTTTTACCTTTTAAATGTGCTAAATGTTGTTTTTAAGTATAATTTTTATAATTTTTTATATAATAAGACACTCGGCCTATTCTTAATGATGTTGCCTTTTATTTTGATATTTACAAAATTGGTCATTAACCTAAGACCAATTAAATATCTCTATTTTGACTGGAATATGTTTACTTACATATTCATTTCCTTCATATAAATCTGGAAAGTTTTCTAGAGTTATGCATTTATGTAGCTTTTCACTTTCATGCATTGGAGAAGGAAATGGCAACCCACTCCAGTGTTCTTGCCTGGAGAGTTCCAGGGACGGCGGAGCCTGGTGGGCTGCTGTCTATGGGGTCGCACAGAGTCGGACACAAATGAAGCGACTTAGCAGCAGCAGCAGCAGCAGTGTTACTATTACAATTGGGAGCACAGAAGTTCTTCTTTGGGAATATCTATATGTCTTCGGTTTTGTATTTGAGGACACAGTGGTGGAATTCATGGGTTACATTTTACCGAACTAAGATAGTAATAGAATACAAGGTTACGTGCTAGAAATTTTGGCCTGAGGGCAAATAAAAATCTCTAACACTTGTGAGATTATGCAGATTTCCCTTTTCATCCTTTATGTTTCTGTTCTGGCCTCTCTGGTAGCACAGCTTCTTGAAGGACCAAGGCTTTATCTAGAAGGTTAATGTTCTGGTCTACTCTTTCCCACTATCTTGGCAGCATCCTGGCTCCTGCCACCATTAAGAAAAAGATTCCCTAAAAATCTGCGCCAGTAGAGGCTTCCAGTATCTCAAGAGAAGAAGAAATATGGGTCAGCAAAGCACAAGGGAAGAAAATACCTTTGTCAAGCGTGTGCTCAAATCACCAGATCTAAAATAATCAAAACTAACCCCACAATTCCAGTGACTCGGGATGAGGCAAATTGCATTCTTTCAGCTATTTCTTGGACTTTGACATCTTTTACAGCGTCCCCGGTGGTTCCGAATGAAAGTTTCAGGAAGTCAGATGCCTACTCCAGAAGGAGACCAAGTGGTAACAGAGGAGCCTCCATAAACCCCCCCATATTTTATATTCATTACTTAAGCCCCCAAAAGTTGAGAACCTACAATGGCCCAGGCAGTGTGCCCAGACTGAGGATACAACTATAGCAAAGTTTCTGCTATCAGGGAGCTTATAGTCTGGGGAGAGTTGAGATAGTAATCAAATGTACTATTGAGGATAATTCAGTCGATATTTAACTAGTGTTTCCAAAATGCCTCCTAGTGCTAGGTCTGACTCAGCATGCTGGGATGTAGTATATGGAGAAGAAAGGCAAACACTCCTGCCCATTGGAGCTTAATTATAATTAAGGTGGGAAAGTGATAGATGATTAAACAGAATGATTAATAATAAAATTCCAGGAAGGAAAGAAAACAGCTGTTGGAGAGCATATAACAACAAATCTGATTAAACTGAGAGTAGTTTCAATGGCTGTAGGCTCCCTAAGAGCATAGACCCTGGAACTGGAATGTCAAGATGCTAATACCAACTGCTGGTCAGTTGCTATGTGGCTTTGTATACTTCACCTAAACCACTTATAATAATGGAATTCATGTGTGGATTATATAAGGTTAATACCTGTAAGGTATTCAAAATAGGGGCCAGCTCAAAATGTGCATCATGGAAGGATTTTTTTTTTTTTTTAATGTTCAAGGCGGAGGGGAAAAATGCTCCATAGGAAGGGAGCAGAATGTACAGGCTCCCAGGGCCAATGCTTGCACACACCAGTAAAGCCATGCCAGTGGTTTCCAAAGCATCCTCCATCCTGAGTGGTTGGGCATCCAGTTTGATTGGCTGAAGCCAATCATCTATGTTTCAACTCCGACCCTTATAAATATTCCCAACAAAAGAGAATGAAAAGCCTAGCAGTCTGGATCTCAAAGCAGAAGGACAGTTAGGAAAAGGTGTTGCAAGATGAGGTTGAATGAGGACAAATAGTACCGTGGAAGCCAGGGCCAGAATGAAGGTGAGGAGAGAGAGGTAACTAGGGCATAAAGTTTAAGAGAACACTCTCAGGATCAGACAAGCACCATTGCACAGTGCTGAGAATGAGTGGCTCCTTAAAATGTACACACCAGGTGCCCCACTGGCCTCATCTTAATGCCAGCCCTGCTCGAGGTCATTTTATGGTGCTTGCCTACCATGATAGGGGCAATGAAAAGCCACTGCCATATTTTTTAGGATGATGGAGGTGGATGTCATGAGAGAATTTGTGCTCTGAAAAGTTCTCGGTGGCTATCCAGACTGGGAAAGTGTGTGCCAAGAAGGGTCAGTGTGGACAGCATAAGGCATTCCATACCAGCATATAAGAAACAATGCTGGCTGGGAATCTAGATCGATCACTGCTCCAGAAGATTCTGGAGAGCTACAAAGGTAATATGTTCCTCTGGCAAAAACATGCTTCAGCGGCCTCACAATCAGGAATCACAGCCAATGCTGACCTTAAAAGCTGTCTCCTTGGACTTAGGCAGACCAAGATCCATGGGGGTACATGATGCTCTAGCACCTAGGCCAAGAATGGTCCTGGGCATTCAGAGAGCCTTTGAAATCTGATCCCAGCACCTGGACATTTATGGAAAACATAATTGTCCAAAAACAAGGCAAAAATGTGGTAATAGGGACAACAAAGGACCCTTTAGAAACAACTTAGTCCCAACAATTGTATCTAGGCCCACACATTCCTTCTTTGTCTGTGTGGGGAAACCTAAATTATAGAGTTAGAAGTTTGGGTTGCAAGCAATGAAAGATTCTATTCATAGTGGCTTAAAATAATGATTGGTTATACCACTTGACTAAGATATAGGGCAGGTTTGGGGCATAGTTTAAAGTTCAGCTCTATTTTGAAATTCTATAAACTCTGGCTTCTTATATTGGTTTCATTCTTAGGGTTAATTCCTTTCTGGTAATGAGAAGCCCCCAAGATTAACCAGTGTTACACTCTTTCTCATTCACATCTGGAAAAGCCAGTACTCCTTCTTTAATTACTGATCAAAATTTGTAAGCCTCAGAATGATTGGACTCCCTCAATTAAACCTTCGTGTGTGTGTGTGTAAGTTGATTCAGTCATGTCCGACTCTTTGCAACCTTATGAACTGTAGCCTGCCAGGCTCCTCTGTCCAAGGGATTCTCCAGCAAGAATACTGGAGTTGGTTGCCATTTCCTTCTCCGTGGTCAGGTCAATTCCACTGGTCCTATGTTGCCTGAATCCTTCACTGTGGCCAGGCCATTGACCAATCTCTATCCTCATCTTTCCCCACTCCCTATCCCCTTTACCTTCCTTTATTTTTACACTATTGGTCTGATCATTCAGCTTATTATATAATTGTGTTTGTTTATATGTTGCCTATTTACCACTAGAAGAATGTAAGTCCCATGGCACTAGAGACTTTGTTTTGTTCCCTATGCCCAGAACTGTGCCTGACATAAGTATTTGTTGGATGGATAGATGGATGGTTGGATGGATGGGTGATTTACAGCAGTATTAGTGGTGAATGCCTATTGAGGAAGCCGAGGAGAGGCATAGACTACTCTTGCAGAAAAGTTAGCTATAAATGAAAGAAGAATACTTTGGGGCTAGAGATCAAAGGTGAGCTTGAGGCAAGTTTTCTTTTGTAAGAAGAGTTCTCTACATATTTAAATGATGAAGAAAGAGATTCAGAGAGAGGAGAGTTTGAAGTATGAGCTGCACACTCCTAATGTAATGTAACCAGAGGAACAAATTGGCTTTCATCTCTTACTTCAAGAAGCAAGGCAAGGGCACTTTTACTCCTTATCTTGTTTCCCTTGAGTGACATCTAGAGTTAGATTAGAAGTACTAAATCTTTTCTAGCTCTGCTTTACCTAAAGATTAGCATTTGTGTGAATCAGTGTTTCCAAAACTATTTTCTGTGAAAGAAAGACACAAGATGTTACTAAATGATAAAGCTAACTTATTCTTGGATCAAACAACTTCTGGAAGCAGGTTAAACAAAGTTAAAGAGTTATTTTAATGCAGAACTTCTCCATGCCTTTAATATTCCAATGTGTAGTACAATTCCCCAGGTAGAAAATATAGTTTACATCACTTTCCTGAACTTGTTACATAAGAAAACACTTTCAAAAGTTAAAAAAAAAAAAATTTACTACTATGTCCAGGAAATGCTAATACTCCATGGAACACAGTGAGAAATTCTGGCTTTAGTCACATATTTGCTTTTTCCTTAGGAGTGAGTTACACCCCGGTTTATGTTTAATACTTTCTGTCAGGTCCAGAGGATCTGTATCATTATGGTGGCCATATATTCTTGATTTGATGTCAACTTCAATTACTTGGTTCATTGTTCCTCTAGGCACTTCAGAAATTTTTCAGAATTTCTTGCCCAATTTTTGATTCAGAAAATATGTTCACTACACATATTAAAAATTGTTTGGCCACTCAAGACAACATGGTTTTCCACAATTAAGAAATTGTTTGTGCTGTTTATTAAAAGTCATCTGATAACTGGATGAGAGAAGGTAAGGCACAAGAGACAGCTCTGAGTGGTGTAAAGTTTTGTATGTCATGGTTTTAGTCTGTTTCATAATAACTATGTGGTATTACTGAAAATACTTAACTTCCCCAAACCCCAGTTTTTGTAGCCATAAAATAAGTAATACCTTTGCTCACCTGAAACTTCAGTTCAATTCAGTTCAGTCGCTCAGTTGTGTCCAACTCTTTGCGACCCCATGAATTGCAGCACGCCAGGCCTCCCTGTCCATCACCAACTCCCGGAGTTCACTCAAACTCATGTCCATCAAGTCGGTGATGCCATCCAGCCATCTCATCCTCTGTCATCCCCTTCTCCTCCTGCCCCCAGTCCCTCCCAGCATCAAAGTCTTTTCCAATGAGTTAACTCTTCGCATGAGGTGGCCAAAGTACTGGAGTTTCAGCTTTAGCATCAGCCCTTCCAAAGAAATCCCAGGGCTGATCTCCTTCAGAATGGACTGGTTGGATCTCCTTGCAGTCCAAAGGACTCTCAAGAGTCTTCTCCAACACCAGTTCAAAAGCATCAGTTCTTCGGCACTCAGCCTTCTTCACAGTCCAACTCTCACATCCATACATGACCACTAGAAAAACCATAGCCTTGACTAGACGAACCTTTGTTGGCAAAGTAATGTCTCTGCTTTTGAATATGCTATCTAGGTTGGTCATAACTTTCCTTCCAAGTAAATCAACTATATTTCAATTAAAAATTAAATTAAAAAATTGTTAAATAATAAACAACAAGAAATTAATGACAAAAATAATAACAATTTTGCTACCTCTCAGTCATTGTGAAGATTCTTCAGGTCTTGGCAATAACACTACCTCATAAGGGACCTTTTTCTTACCATACCCTTTAAAGATTGAACCATTTCCTGCTCACCCCCAACTCTGTCCCTGATCCCCCTCCCAGCTTTATTGCTCGTTTTTAACACTTGTCATAATCTGACATGCTCTATAGTTCTTTCTGGTCAGAATATTTAACATGAGATCCGCCCTCAAGAAATTTCTAGTGCACAGTATAGTGCTGTTAACCCTAAGCATACAACTCTAGGCTGTTGTATGGTAGACCCCTAGACTTCACCTTGTGTAACTGAAACTTTATGCCCATGGAACAGCAATTCCCTGCCCCCGCCTCAGCCACTGGAAACCACCACTCTGCTCGTAAGAGTTTGGCTATTGTGGATAGCTCAGATAAGTGAAATCATGCACCATGTGTCCTTCTGTGACTGGCTTATTCCATTTAGCATAAAGTCCTCCAGATCATCCATGTGGTTGCATATGGTGGGATTTCCTTCTATCTCATGGATAAATAATGTTCCATTGTGTGAATATACCACATTTCCTTTACACACTCATCTATCAATGGACACATTTACATTGTTCCCGTATCTTGGCTATGATGAGTAATGCTTCAAAGAACATCAGAGTGCTCCCTCTTTGAGGTCCTGTTTTAAGTTCTTTTGGATATATTCCCAGAAATGGAATTACTGCATCATATGGTAGTTCTATTTTTAATTTTTTGAGGAATTTTCATGCTGTTTTTCAAAGTGGCTGTACCATTTTGCACTCCTATCAAATGGGACAAACCTTCCAATTTCCCCACATCCTAACCAGCACTTGTTATCTCTTCTTTGTTTTGTTTTGTTGACCATAGCCATCTTAGCATGTATGAGATGATACTGATTTGCATTTTGATTTGTATTTCCTAATGGTTGGTAATGTTGAGCACCTTTCAGGTACCTATTGCCCATTTGTGTATCTTCTTCAGAGAAATATCTAATCAAGTTATTTGCCTATTTTATAATCAAATCATTTGCTTTTTGTCTTTGTTTTTGCTATTGGGTTATATGAGTTCTTTACATATTTTGGAAATTAACCTCTTATCAGATATGCGCCTTGCAAATGTTTTCTCCTATTCCATAGCTTGCCTTTATATTTACTTCTTTATTTGTTTATTTTTCATACACCCCCAACTAGAATGATATTTTCATCTATTTAACCTTCAAAACAGACTCTGACACATGAGTAAAACAAATCCATTTTTGTTGGCTTAATACAATTTTTAATTGATCAAATTTATGGAAACATTTGGAAAGTGATATTGGACTAAATCAACAGAATTGGAAATAAAGTTGGCCCTTGAACAGCACAGGTTAGAACTGCCTGGGTCTGCTTAGATGTGGATTTTTTTCAACAGTACATACTGCTGTACTTTCTGCAGTACAACAGAATCTCACAGCTGGTTGAATCTGCAAATACGAAACTTCATATACTGAAGAACTGTGGTTAAGGAGGTACTGCAAGGCTGGAGGGCAAACTATAATATAATAGGGGGATTTTCCACTTCACAGGAGGGGCAGTGCCCCTACATCCCCCTCCTACCCCCACCTCTGAATTGTTCAAGGGTCAACTCCAGTATCAATGAAATTAGGTGCATACGAAAGCTTAATATATATTTATAGCTGATTGTTGATAATACTGGGAAATTAACTGATAGGGAATAGTCACTATGGGCAATTGTAACCACAGAAAAATCTGTAGATCCAAAGGGATTATGAGGAAAATATAGAATTGGGTGGGAAATGGAAGGATGAAGAGGGCATTGCAGATGGATAAAACAACATATACAAGATCATGAAAGAAGAATAAGTTTGTCTTTTAAAAGTGGTTTCTTTATAAAATGGACCAGTCTTCAAGGGAAGAATACATGTCAAAGACTAGTGGGAAATGCATCTGTAAACTCACTGAATCACTCATTCAGCAGAGGCATGTTGTGTACCTGTAACATGCTAGACTTTGGGTGAAGACTAGTGATAGTTAATGATGGACTCTTTGAATAGCAGGCAAAGAACTTGGAAGATGCTTGTGCTGTCCCATGGGGTTATTTTCAAGATTAACAAAATAGGGTGCTCATAGTGCTCTGTAAGCCATTATGTTCTATCATGATGTATATCTATATCATTACCCAGCTGGAGATTGATCTGGTGAAAACTCTGTGTTAAACCATGCATTTAACCAGGTAGTAACAGACAATATATTTCTGAAGATCGCACAGTGTATTAGAATTTAGGAAGCAAGGTTGTGGGGAAAGTAAAAAAGCTATAAAATAGATTAAGCACCATGAAGAAAGAGACCTGTTTCACACTTTAAGAACAGAAGCTGCTAGATTAAATGATAAACTCAATCTTTCCCAAACTGGAGCCAGACCTTTAAAAATCTAATCAGAAACTAATAAAACATTCTTCTGTTACCTCACTTAGAAGTTGTTAGGTGGAAAATTACAAGTAACTAGAGGAAACTGATTGCTGTCTGTAAGATCCAACATCTACTAGAAAATATAGAAAAAACAAATCTATGTCACATGCCTCAGTACACTCTTCTGCCACAAATTAACCAGTTTAACAGCATGAATAATTTTTCTCAAAACATCCTTACTGCTTTTATCCTCAAAGAACTGATCATGCCTTTTTTAATTCTGACAAACTTGTCAAAACTTTGCTACCTGAAATGGAAAATTCCTCATGGATTCATCCCTATGATTTTTAAGCCTCTACTATGTTCCAGGCTTTCATTAAAGGTTGGAAATCAAAGATCAATGAGGCATAAGTCCTCCTCTTAATGAGTCTTAATTTGGTGAGAGAATAGACATGGGAGTCAAAGGTTACAGTATGCGGTGATAAATGGCATATTGTAAGTATTTTGCAGGTATTCTGGCAGCAAGAAGAATCCAGGGGAAGTATCTGACAAGACCAGAGATGGGAGTAAGAATATAAAATAGACAGATAAGGTCACAAACTATTTGGACAAGACCTCTGTTCTCATGAAGATGGTCAGTCATGTCTTCTGGGAGAAAGGGACACTTGAGCTAAGATCCAACTGAGAGGAGTCAGTTTTGCAAAGAACTGGAGGAGAACCAGGTAAAGTCGCAAGTGCAAAATCCCTAGACACTGAACTTGAATGTTTCAAAAACAGAAAGATCAGCAAAGAGATGAAGTTAGAGTGTTCACGTAGAACCTTCTAGATAAGACAATAGGGTTTATTCTAGGTGCAAGGGAAGCCACTAAATAGTATCAAAAGGGATACTTTGATACTGCTACTGCTACTGATAAGTCACTTCAGTCGTGTCCAACTCTGTGCGACCCCATAGACGGCAGCCCACCAGGCTCCCCCGTCCTTGGGATTCTCCAGGCAAGAACACTGGAGTGGGTTGCCATTTCCTTCTCCAATGCATGAAAATGAAAAGTCAAAGTGAAGTCGCTCAGTCGTGTCTGACCCTTAGCAACCCCATGGACTACAGCCTACCAGGCTTCTCCGTCCACGGGATTTTCCAGGCAGGAGTACTGGAGTTGGGTGCCATTGCCTTCTCCTACTTTGATACTAGGAAGGGATATACTTTGGCTTGCCCTTTCTAAGTTCTCTCTGTAATATATGTTGAGGCTGGTTTTGGAGACAGGAGGTGAGTGGGTACAGTGGGACCCATAAGATGTGAGGCTTTTATAGAGATGTCAGTGTATACCAATAGGGGAAGGAGATGTAGGAGGATTTGGGATGTATTTGGGAGACAGAACTGAAAGGGCATGATGGTGAATTTGGTCTGGATATGGGGGAGAAGAAGAAGCCAAAGATAACCCTAGACTGTTGGCCTTAGCAGTTGAGTACATGCTAATTTATCATATCATAATAATAACTCGTGCTTTGTTATTTTTATTATGCACCACTCAGAGCTCTAACCACTGTATTACCTCATGTTATCCTCACAAAAAAAGCCACAAAATAGGTACTATTACCATCAACCCTACTGTACAGATAAAGGAAGGGGGGAATGGAGAGATTAAAGTTACTTGACTTTTAAATTGCAGCCTATGTTTGAATCCAGGCTCTACTCACTCCAGAGTTTGTGTGCTTAACCAAGGCCTTATTCTGTCTTATATTCCACAGTTGCTCAAGGCTAGAGGATGGGCTGATTTTAGGAGGTGACATATTATGTTTGAGATGCCTTGCATGGAAATGTCAGATACACAGTTGGATAAGTATGGAAGTCAGGGGACAGGTCCATCTGGAGACAGCAGTGGAGTCATGGCACACTGAAAGAATTTAAAGCTGTGAGGTTCAACTTGGTATATCTAACAGAAATCTCTAATACAGCTTAGAAGATGCTCCAGACCAAGCCCTGGAGTCCTGCAATTTGCATTTCTCGGACAGAAACTCACTTGAGAAACTGAGAAGCAACATTCAAGTGAGGCAGAAAGAACCTCAGAGGAGCAAAGATTCCCAGAAACCGAGCAGTTACAGTACTGACTTGTTTTCAGCCAGGCTCTGTCCTCATAGTGGCAACAGGTTTACAGCGGCTCAGCCTGTATCCTTTCAACCTTAAGGTTTATTGAAAAGATAGACTGTGCCCGGTGAGCAAATCTTGGGATTCTATCTGACTGGATCTTCTTAAATCATGGGCCCATTTCTGAATTCTGCACCAATCACTGCAACTAGGGAGCTCTAAGGTAGGGTCCCAACCATGATATACAGATGAAAAGTGGGAATGCCATCACCCACTGTAGCTTGCGTTTTGTATGAAACTATCGCCAGAATTTTGAAAATTACTATGGATGAAAAATACTAGAACAATCTGATTTCCATGAAGACAATTCTTCTCATCAGTTCCAAAGAATCTCAAAAGGTTGTCTTACCATCCAAAGCCTGCTGACACTCATGGTTGCCCATATCTTAACCTCCAAATATGACTTCTCATTCTAACCCATTCTAAGCCTGATCTCAAGTAGGCAGGACTCAACCATGAATGATATGGGTAAATGGAAAATAGAAAATCACCAGAGCCTCATTTCATATCAACTGCTTTGCAAATAGTTCTATTTAGAGGAAATGTAACCACATGGTTGGGAAGCCATTTCACCCACTCTCTTGCAAGAGTTTCTATCATAGAAGAGTTTCTGTCATAGAAAGTAAGGTTAAGAACCAGCCATGGTTAGAATTTTCAACATCCTTGGCAACAGGGGTTTTTTGGTTCCTTCTCTTTCTCTCTGAACACATCATCCACCCACTCATTTATTTATTCAACAACAGTTTTATTGAGCACTTATTTAGAGAAGGCACCATTTAAGTACTAGAGATACAACAGTAAGTAAATCATGCAAAAATCCCTATCATGAAATTTAAATTCCAGTAGCAGGAGACAGGTAACACTAAATAAAAATAATATGTAAGTAATTTATATAGTAGTTTACTATAGACAGGGGGAAAAGGGATGTGCAGGGCCATGGTAGTAGTTGTACAATTTTAAAGAGGCTGTTTACCTCTCTTAGACACTTTTTTCTGTGTCAGCTACCTTTATTTATGAAGAATTTTTCCCTAATCAGTTAAAAACATAAAATCAGTGATGCAGGAAGACACTTCACAGAGGGGAGAGGTGGAGACTTAGAGGACTCCAGTTTACCAGCCCTGGTTTTCAAAGCCTTCTGGGAGTGCAGGGATCAGAGTTCATTCTTGGGAAAGTGCAACAATCATGATTTATTCCAAATTAGCTGGGAAGATCAGTGTTTCAGATGGTAATGAATCTGCCCGCAATGCAGAAGACCCGTGTTGAATCCCTGGGTGAGAAAGATCCTCTGCAGCCGGAGTGGCTTCCCACTCTAGTATGCTTTCCTGGAGAATCGCAGGACAGAGGAGCCTGGCGGGCTACAGTCCATGGGGTCGCAAAGAATCTGATATGACTGAGCGACTAACGCTTTCATTTTCGCTTTCATTCCAAATCAGCTGGGATGATGGGCTGTCTTGTTCTAGGGGGTGGGGAGCAGAAGGAGTTGGAAAAACTTTGGACTGGAGCTAAAAAGGCAAGTTGCCGTGGGGTGGGGTGGGTGGTTCTTTACTCCCTTGAGGATTCTGAGGCCCCTATCTGTGCCTCCCGCAGCAGATGCAAACATCTCCATTTACAGCTGAGCTTTTCTGTTTCTCTTGCACGCCCAGAGCAACAGAGGGATGGGGTGATACACTCCGCACCTTGGGGACACAGGCAGAAACCATCCACATTGCTGTCGCTTGCTGACACTATGGACTTGGTCGGGGTACAGAGGAAGCACAATATACTGTCCAAGGCATGTGGCTCTCTACTAAATTATTTGAAATGTTGAAACCAATTAAAATGTATTGTTTTTAGTTAGGTTTGGGGAAGTTTTCAAACTTATTTATTAAATAAATGGCCTGACATTTGGGGGTACGTACCTCAGAAAAAGAAAATGTAAATGGAGTATACATAGGAAAAGATGATCAATTTAACAAGTTGTCAGGGGCATGTAAACTAAAACAATGCGATGCCTTTTACTACCACCAGGCTGGCAAAAATGGGAAAATGTCAGTGATATCTGGTGCTAGCAAGAACTTGAAGAAATCAACAAAGGAAGAGTTGTGGGGGGAAATTGCCAGTATTTAGCATATCTTCTGACCCTCTAATATTACTTCTAGAAAGTATTCCTGTAAAATAAAAGCACAGATCAGGATATACATACAAAGATGTTCATTACAGCCTGTTTTATGTGGACAGAAAAATGAAACAACAAGCAAATTGGAACAGTTAAACCAATTTTGCTGTACTCGTTCCATGGAATATTTTGCAGTTAATTAAAATGAACATATATATATATATATATATATATATATAGGAAAGATATCCCTGATGTGTTTTTATCTCTAAAAAAGGGAAAGATACATATACATATATATTATTGTTGTCGATGAAACTAGAAACATTATGGGAAGAGCTCTAGCCAACAATCACCATTGGATCACTTGGGAAGTTGAAGATAGAGAAGTAGAGAGATTTTTTTTTTTTTTCCTGTTTATGCCTTGATAGCATTTCAGACTTAAAACAAGCATATATTAGGCTTGGCTAATGAACCAAGATACCAGCCACCAGCAGCAACAGTGTTCACAGGACTGAATGTTCCCTAGTATGTCTGTCACCAGTGTCTGTGCCCCCAGAGTGAGCAGCAGCCACCCTCAAACCCAAACCCACACCCATTTTCTACCACCATCCCCCCCCCAACTCTCCCAGAGACTCTCCAAGACTCCCAGGAAGGTCTGGCCCAGGCACCTGTCAAATTACTGCTTTTGCCCTGGGTCCTAGTGCGTGTGAGATTTTGTGTGCACCCTTTAAGAGCGAAGTCTCTTATTTCCCCCAGTCCTGTAGGTCTCCTGTGATTAAGCTCCGCTGGTGTTCAAAGCTAAATGCCCTGGGGGCTTGTCTTCCTAGGTGCTGGACCCCCAGGCTGGGGAGCCTGATCTGTGGCTCAGAACTCTCACGCCTGTGGGAGAACCTCCGTGATATAATAATTCTCCAGTCGCCCACCCCAGGAGGTATGGGATTTGTTTACATAGTCGGTCCACTCCTCCTACCCATCTCCTGGTTCTTTCCTTATGTCTTTAGTTGCAGAAGATCTTTCCTGGTCAGTTCCAGTCTTTCTCATCAATGGTTGTTCTGCAGATAGATGTGATTTTAGTGTGCTCATGACAGGTAAGCTCAGGCTCTTTCTACTCGGCCATCTTGGCCTCTCTCTACTCTTCATCTTGAGTTTAATTTTTCCTGCAAATTGATTTTATATACTGTTTCCAAGAAGTGAGATACTCCCATGACTTGGTTGTGTGACTTTTCTGAATGGATGATCCAAGGCTTTCCTCTTCAGTAAAAATGAGGCTATTACCACTGTTTTTAAAAAATTCTCCAGGAATTTCTTCTGTGTGAAATTCATCTTAACATGAACTCAGACCAAGGTTTTTGTTTTATGAGATAAAATATCCAATATGTACTTAAAGCTGGTATATCTAAATCCAGGTCTCCTGCTGCAGCAATTTCTTTCAGCCCCTATTTTTATAATTTTTAAAAACACTAATAAAGTATAAAAGAGAAAAGCAAGGGGATGACCATGATAAAACATGGCCCCAAGAACCCAACAAGTATTCATTAAGAACAGTTGGGAATTTAATTGGAAGAGAATACGCTTTCGCTATTGAAAGCACACCAAACCATGCCGTTTGAGAACTGGTGGGAAATTTGAAGCTGCATATCAGAGAAGAGCTTAGTGGGGAGGGGATGATGAAGCTGAGATGGAAACAAAAGGACGTGGTGAATGCCTGCAAATAGTTAATGTATGGCTGCATCACCCAACATCCATTCTCCCACCCCTCATGGCATGGGACCCTCAATTTTTAGCTGGATGCTTTCTACCCCAAATAAAGGCTGTATTTCCCACCTTCCTTGCAGCTAGGTATGACTCTGTAAGTTTTGGTCCTGGTCTGTGCACACAAAAGGTATGCTTCCAACTTGAAACTTTGAGCTTCTTCTCCCCCAACATACCTCTTAACTAACACACTTGTCCTGTGGAAGATGGGTCACAACTACTCTAAACCCCAAATTTTGAAACTGGGAAAAATAGATAAGTAGATAAAATTCAAGAGGATAGATTTTAGATCAATGTACATGATTGTCTAATGCTAATAGGTGAGATTGTTTAGAGAAAGAGAGGGATGTTCCAGGAGGCAGTCTTTCTTAATTGTAAGCAAATGCTACAGTGTTATAAAGAAGGTTCTAGTATAACATGCAAAGTTGAACAGCATGCCCTTATTGTTCCTTTCAAATTATGAGACTCTGTGCACCTATGAGGGCTTCCCAGGTGGCTCAAGTGCTAAAGAATCCACCTGCCAATGCAGGAGACACAGGAGATGTGGGTTCGATCCCTGGGCAGGGAAGATCCCCTGGAGGAGGAAATCGCAACCTGCTCCAGTATTCTTGCCTGGAAAATCACATGGAGAGAGGAACCTGGTGGCCTACAGTCCATGGGGTTGCAAAGAGTCAGATACAACTTAGCAACTAAGTACACACACTCACACACACACAGAGACATGCTCCTAGGAAGTCCAGATTTCAACACATTTCTGTCTTGGCGAAAAGGAGATGCTAGAATCTTAGTACCGTTTATTTTTCTGAATCCTTATTTACACTGCATGCCTGCTTGCAGTGCAATGCACCACTTCAGGGGTGTCTGACTCTTTGTGACCTCATGGACTGTAGCCCACCCGGCTCCTCTGTCCATGGGATTCTTCAGGCAAGAATACTGGAGAGGGTTGCCATTTCCTCCTCCAGGGTGTGTTTACCTTATCAGTAGAAAATGTAAAATCCTAGAATCATCCTAGGCTATTTCCTCAGCACTGATTCCCCGTAAACCAGTTGGTCACTGAGTTATATCAATTTTATCTCCTAAATACCTCCAAAATCCATTTCCCTTCTCCAGTCTCACTGGCATTGTTGTTGTTGTTGTTGTTGTTGTTGTTGTTGTTTTTGTTTTTTTGCATTGTTCCATTCCAAAAATACTTCCTGAATGTCTGCTTTAGGACAATGCCATACTCAGCCCTGAGGACACGATGTTGAATAAGACTCAGTCTTCAAGAAAGATATGTGAGCAAATAGAAAATTACAATATGATGTGGTAAAAGCTATGCTTTGCAAGAGACCTATAACCCAGCCTGAGAGTCAGGGCTTGGAGGAGAGAACATAGAAGGCTTCCTGGAAGAGGCAACACCTGAGGTGAGTCTTAAAGGCTTAATTATCGAAAACTTCATCCGTTAGTGCCGTGTGTCCTGACCTCCACTCCACTGCACCTTCTCCACGGCTCCATTATTGCTTATATTTCACCACATGATTGTTTATCTATCTCCATTCCCAAGTCCCAAATTGCTAAAAAGTAATCATGAGTTTCATTGATAATTATGACCCCACTCATGACCACGAGGCCAGCAGACACTAAGCATTTGATGACTATTTACAGAATTGATTGGTTTTCATTTTAGTGAGCAACTCTCAGCCCTAACGAAGGATACGATTCTCCTGACTTCTTAGGATGGGTAGTAACTCATAGCACTGTTCTGCAAGTACTTTTTAGTTTCTGCAGCTCCTTCTACTCAGCCTGACAGAGCTTTCACTTTTTCTTCCTGGCACTGTGTGCACATCTGACCTCTCCAGAACCTCCCTAACAGAGACTCCCGTAGCTTCCCTCTCTGGGAAGCCGTGTGGACCATGGCTACCTGGACAGAGACTGTTCTCCCTGAGGGTAGACAGGGGCAGGACCAGGGCTGCACCACCTTCTAGCATCCCTCGTGGCGAGCCACAGTCATCAACCCAGCGGAATGACTGACTGGGTGAGTGTGCTTTCGTAACTCCGTCTCTGGAAACAATGACAGGAGCTCTGAAACCAGCTTGAAACCTGAACATCGTGGCTTGACTTTTTCTAAACTGGTCTCTGTGGGTAGGTTAAAATGATCATGTTCGAATTTCCAACTATTTTTCTAAGTTGGACCAGAATGAGGCAGTGGAAATTCATTAAAATGCAGTGTTTCCCAGTGACTGAGACACGCTCCGCCTGGGGTTAGGAAGATGATTCTGCAAGGTACACAAGGGAGCATGTTTTAGCTGAGACTATCTTTGTTTAAGTTGAATGACCTGTGTTAAAAGTCATATATTTATTTGCAGCCGCCTCTGAGTTGGGGCGAGTAAAAGAGTGTGTTGATTTCAGTTCCTTGTTGATGTAAATAATGACACAGATGCACTTAGAGTACATGGGTAGAGAAGCACTGTTCTATCACAAGCTTCACATTTCATACCAACCAGTGATGATCCTGGCCGCTCATATGCCAGAGCTGAAAGAAACCTTGGAAGTTATCTGCTCCAATTTACTACTTTATTCACTTATTCACTCAACGAATATATATCCAGCACTTACCATTTAAAAGGATCTGGGTAGAACTGCAGTGAATCAGAGAGGGACCGTCTAGTGGGAGAAATAGATACTAAATCTCAAAGGAATTATAAAGACAGGTTCTGGGAAGAAGTAAAAAGTGTATGAAACCATTAATGGCAGGATGATATCTGAATGAAACCTTCAAGGATTAGGAGAAATGAAGCAGGCAGAGCAGGGCTTGAGGGTGGTATTGGGGACAGGTGGGGGAAGAGAACGGAGTGTGTGAGGTCCTTTGAGGGCATGTATCTGGCGTAAAGGAAGACCTCAGTCCCTCACTGGGCGGATATCTGTACCGATCACCCATGGTAGCTAATTTCAGTCAGGATTCATCCAGAAACACAGGCCCAGGAAGTGAACTGACCTGACATTACACCTCCTGAGAGAAGCAGGGCGCAGGCCTCGGTCCATTCTCTCAAGAGTTCATGCGTTCACCTTGTGCTGATGTCGTGCCCTGCATTTAGACCCCCTTCTGGGTGCTGGAGACCCTCCAGGGAACACAACAGATAAAGGTCTTGCCCCCACAGAGCCTATATCCTGACATGGTGGAGAGTCAGTAAGTAAACAAGTCAAGCCGAGCACATCAGTGAGAGAGAAGTGGTTTAGAGAAAAGTGAGGAAGGACGTGGCTGATGCTTTGGATGGATGGCCCTCTGAGGATGCATGCAGAGACTTGAAGGCAGTTGGGACAAATCAGGTCTCTTGGTCTCACTGAGGGCTTGATTTTACCACTCCAGGCTATGTGGTAGTACTCAGGCTCTGTCTGCTCTCCCTGTGCTCAGAGCAGAGTCAAACCCTTAGCTCTGATTATATGCTGCCAGACAAAACATTTTAATAGGAAATGTAGTCTCCTAGGTGTGATCCAGGAGGGATCTGCCAGAAGGAATCTTCCCCTGGGAATGCTAAATTGCTTGGGGATTCTAGAGCATTCTGTGGGCATTTGGGGTATGCAGCTACTTCCCAGTATGCAACCATCACTGGTTCTGGTAAAGTCTAGAGTGGGACCTGTAATCAGAGGGAAACTCTTACCCTGAGCCCACAGTGACGCACCCGATATAGTTTCCTCCCTGTGCACCAGGACACCAGCTCCTCTCTTCTTAACTGCCTTTTCAAAATACTAGTCTTTACTCAAACACACTAAAAACCATGCTTTTCCCTTTGGTATTCGAAAAAAAGTTTGTGATTAGACACCAGCACAAAGATATTGCTTTCTTGTTCAGTGATGATGTTTAAAATCCTACAGTGCTTCTGAGTTTAGCAGCTTTTTAACTGTTCTAGGCAAGCAAAAGAATTTAAGAAATAAAAACATCTAATTCATCAACAGGGAAGGGACATACATCTACTTGTGGCTGATTCACGTAGTTGTACAGCAGAAACTGATACGACATTGTAAAGCAATTATCCTCCAATTAAAAATAATTTAAAAACAACTTTGAATTCAATTACTCCAAAGTATTAGAACAGAGGTGAAATTTTATCCCGAAAGACCTAAAGTTGTCTGATTGGTACATGTGACTATTTCACATCCCCTCTAATACCTGGAGTTCCAAAGTAATGAAACAGCCTAAGAATGGTAACCAAGATGGGAGACTCTCAGCTCTGTGGAAAGTGAAAGTGAAAGTGAAGTCGCTCAGTCATGTCCGACTCTTTGTGACCCCCTGGACTGTAGCCCATCAGGATCCTCTGTCCATGGGATTCTCCAGGCAAGTATACTGGAGTGGGTTGCCATTTCCTTCTCCAGGGGATCTTCCCGACCCAGGGATTGAACCCAGGTCTTCCACATTGCAGGGAGACACTTTAACCTCTGAGCCACCAGGGAAGCTGAGCTCTGTGGAAGCACAGCACAAATTCAGCTGTGAGGGTGCCTGTTCCTGGAAAACACTGAGGGCCCTGAAAGTGAGGCAATGAGAGGCCATGGATGGTTCACCACTTCCTCTTGGGTCCATGGGAAAGCCAGGGGGCAGATTTCTGACCCCCAAGATGCCAGCTATTCCAAATATTTCTCAACAAGGAAGGCTGCCCATTACTGACGGCCTCAGAGCCTGCCCTGGGAAGCCCTAAGTCAACAGCATGAAATGAAAGCAGAGTCCTCCAGGCTCCCTACCCCCAAACCCCTCCACTCACCACACCTTTCCCTGCCTGTGGACCTGTCTGATAATGAGGTCCCCAGTGGGATTCAATTGAATTCAATTACTCCAAAGTATTAGAACAGAGGTGAAATTTTATCCCGAAGGACCTAAAGTTTTCTGATTGGTACATGTGAATATTTCACATCCCCTCTAATACCTGGAGTTCCAAAGTAATGAAACAGCCTAAGAATGGTAACCAAGATGGGAGACTTGTGCACCCAAGGGGCACAGGGTGTTGATGGGGAAGGCAGGAAGGAGAAGGGACAAGAGACAAAGGGATAATTTTGGAATATGAAAGAGAAGGTAGTCCCCAGTGGATAGATACATGACTGCTGCTGCTGCTGCTAAGTCACTTCAGTCGTGTCTGACTCTGTGCGACCCCACAGATGGCAGCCCACCAGTCTCCCCCGTCGCTGGGATTCTCCAGGCAAGAACACTGGAGTGGGTTGCCATTGCCTTCTTGTGACTGAAAAGACTGGATGGTGGGAAAACAAGAGAAGAGATCCCAAGGATGAAAACCACAAAGGCCTTCAGGACACCCTGTCTATTCCTATCACAAAACACCAAGTCCCGGAGTCGTCCGTGTGCAGCAGAGGCAGAATGGATGCTTTGTGGAAATGGATTAGCCATCACACAAACTGCTCTCTGAAACTGCCCGTGATTACTATGCTGAAGCAGGGCCCGTTTGGTGTAAAACAATACTCGGGCTGTATGACTCATTCAGCTGAAGGGCTGGCTGTATGGGTAAGGTTTTTAGATAGTGTGGCAAGTTTCCTGTGGTAGAATCTGAACTGCATTCAGACTTCTATTTGGCCTCTAATAACATTCTTAACTGCATGGCACCTGGAAGGAACATAATCAAGCTTTAGCATCATTTCCAGTTAGTTCCTTGTAGTCTATGCAGCTTGAGTTATCTGTCGAAAATGTGTCTAGTAAACCATTCCAAGCAGTTAGTTTACATGTGCAACCATTTGATCTGATCTGATGCTTACCCACTGTACTGAATGAAATTCTAGCATACTGTCTTGGAAAGGACATCTAGGACAAAGAAACACGACTTATTTCATTAGAATCAAAATCTGCTAGGGGCTAAGATCACACTGGGCATAATTAATTATCATCAAGCCCTACGCTATGCTATGCTTACTCCTTAAGTAGACAATAATTATATACATGGCATCTATGTAAGTCCTACTATATTGTATCCCAGAAATCTGTCATTTTCTTTGAGCAAATACTACATGATGTAATTATGGTTATACACTTTTAGATTAAACTCATACAATGCACTTGGGAATGACAAAACATGTTCAAGATGAAAGCATTCTTTGAAAATACAGAAAATGTGCCTATTAATGACAACTTATCTCCAAAATGTTATTGCATTAAATTCCTCTAGTCATCTAACTTGCTGTTAGTACTATGTACAAAATATTTAAAAGGAAATACACTGCTGTAAATTGATTTCTGGCTGTGCTCATTATATTTCAAAATAATAATCAAATCAATCCACTTGGCTCCTTGAATTACTTAACACTTTCCAAGAATTGTTTAATCCAGGAAAGAAGAATATCCAGTTCACTGATGGCTTTGTAGATTCCTTTCTTTCCCATCTGCAGATAAAGTAGAAATATTAGAAGCAGAAATATTTCATATCTTAGAAAAAAGTGCTCAAAGACAAGAATTTGGTATACTAACCTCATAAAATGTTCTTTTCATCCTGGTAATAGATTTCATCTCTCTAGCTGATGAAACACAGGAAATCTAAGAAATTAGCAGTAAATACAGAAATATTGCTGAAGAAGGACTAGTATTCACTCTTCCATCCACTCAACCAGCAATTTTTGAGCATGTTGTGGGCATGAAACACGCTGGCAAATAAATAATACCTGGCCTCTGTCCTAACAGAGTTTACAGTTTCATGAGAGAGAATGATGATAAATTTTAAAAAAACAAATGAAAAATTAAAATTTACAAACTGAAACTAAAGCTGTGTTTGTAATGCACGACTCTATGATAGGGATCTAC
The DNA here is from genome assembly GCF_042477335.2 of Ovis canadensis. NCBI lineage: Eukaryota > Metazoa > Chordata > Mammalia > Artiodactyla > Bovidae > Ovis > Ovis canadensis. The sequence goes on along the minus strand of NC_091247.1, from coordinate 157,406,939 downwards.
AGAAATGACCCTCTTTCAACTGGATGGTCAGAGAGGGTTCTTTTGAGGAATGACACTTAAATTAAGGTCTGAAAAGGGGGTGTGTGGCAGGTGTATGAGGAAGTGAAGGAAGAAAAGAGGGATTTGGAAAGGATACCCAGGTGGAATAATTAAGGGAACCTGAGCGAAAGGTGTGCAAATGTCCTGAGGCAAGAAAGACTATGCCTTCCAGAAACTTAAAGAAACCGTGGCTGGAGCAAGAGAGATGCTAGAAAAGACAAGAGATGTGGGAGTGATGAGGAAAAAATTCTACTTTTTGAAAAATTGCCCTGGCTATTTAAATATTGATGTTGATTCCCAGGAGAAAGCACCAGGAAATGAATATTAGTTTCTACATTAGGAAGAAGAGTAAGCTAGTGTCTTGAGAAGACAGCATGTAGCCTGACTTGGGGTGGAGAGATTGGGATATGCTGGTCTCCTTTGAGGAGGTGAGTTTTCAAATATGAGCACGAGAATCACTTAGGAGTCATGGAGGAAGAAATTCTCCATCCTCCTTTCCTCATCTTCTTTCTCCCACAGATTCCCATAGGGAACACCTTGCATAGGAAGGTAGAAATTCTTCCTGTGAAAGAGGCTTTCATGATGAGGCATGGAAGAGCTGCACACAGAATGTGAAGGTTCCGTCTGCAGGACTCACAAGCACAAGGGCTGACCCTCCCTGTGATAAGAGCAATCAATTCAGATCAGATCCTGTGAGGCCGAAATAACGTGGAACCGATCCAGGACAGTGGGAGCCAGAATCAGAGCATACAGTCAGAAAGAATTCATTCCTTTATTAAACAAGCATTCATGAAGTGCCTACTAAGTGTCAGATCATGTGCCAGGCACTAAAGACATAATAATGAGCAAAACAGCTAGCAAATAGATAGTGGTAGACGGGAAAATCAACAAAATACAAGATCAAAAATAGAAGATAAAAATCCAGCAGTTCTTCTTTATCCTAATTTCCCTCCATGTGAAGATTGTTCAAAATAATAGTAGTCAATGTGTATTTTGTTAGCATTCTGTGTCAGGCACTAATATGAAGGCTTTGGTCATATTAACTCATTCAGTCCTCAAAACAACCTTATGAGGTAGGTACTATTATCACCCTCATTTTACAGGTTAGAAAACCCAAGCATTGAAGTTAATATTCTGTCAATGTTCACATAGTATTAATAAGTGGAAGAGCTGAGATCCAAACCCAGGTATTTTGACTCCAGAGTATGTATTTAAAAGCCACTATATTACCTTATTTATACACTATTATACTATTTTTTATGTTAAAAATCCTGTAAAACTTGGAAAAGATATTCCAGCCAAGCCATTCTCCTGTTGAAATTTTTAAATATGCAGTTCCAAAGAAAGATTAGTTCAAAGATCTCTACTCTGTATTATCCCAGGGGAAATACTGGGTATGCCTCTAAAAGCCTAAGCTAATTGACAGATCAAGACACACAGAGACAGAGACTCCAACCTGAAAATGCACAGTGTGATAATAAACAAAAGACAAAAACCTCTGTGTGTGTGTGTTTGCTCCCTTTGTTCATTTGTTTTCCAGATTGGAACTGCAAAAGTAAATTCTAGAAATACCGAGTCTAGGTCCAGCCAGGAGAGTAGTTCTGGAAATAATTATTATAGAGAAGACTGCCTATCACTTTTTAAATGGAGAATTTGGCTAGATGCTAAATCTGTCCAGTCAGAAATTATCTAGTATAAATGTAGTTGGCCCAAACATTGCAACTGGAAGAGAGGACTTCATGAGGATAATCAATACTTGCTGATTCCAATATATCCAAAGTTCTTAGATGCAGAGAGCAGTCACAAGGAACTGAATAAGCAAGTCATAGGGCACAACACCAAATATGGCTGTGTCAGGATTTAAAATTTTAACACTAGAATCCACCTGCCAATGGACCTCTCATCCAGGAAGATCAGCAACTAAGCCCATGAGCCATAACTACTGAGCCCTGCGCTCTAGAGCCCAGGAACTGCAACCACCGGAGCCTGCGCACCCTGCAGCCCTTGCTCTGCAACAACAGAAGCCACTGCAATGAAAACCCTGTGCTCTGCAGCTAGAGAGTAGCCCCCACTTGCCACAACTAGAGAAAAGCCCGTGCAGTAACAAAGACTCAGCATAGCCAAAAAGAAATAAATATTAAAAAAAAAAAAGATTTAACACTGAAAATGTGAAACCAAAGAAGCCAACCAAATTCTGGACATTACAGAAATTAAATGTCATTAAGGTATTCCTTAATGACGAGGCCCTCTCCCCAGACAGCTTGGGCCTACAGGGCCTCCCATAAATAGGGTAGGAATTACAAGAAAGATTTCTGACTTCACTCCATCTAAGGCACACGCTAACCTAAGAAGAACAAAGAGAGTAGAAGAGGGGAAAAACAAGGTTTGGCAAAAAAATAAGAACCCATCACTTAATAGCGGCAGTGTTTCCTCTAGAGCTCTGTAGGTTTATGGGATTCTTTCTGGTGCCTTGAGATCGTTTACTATAAATGACCCCTAGTAAATGCAAGAGGTTTTCATTTTCCTCACTGTTATAAACATGTCTATAGACCCAGTAGGATAGCCTGATTTTACTGCTAATTCACATTCTTTGCTTGGAAGGAGGAATTTACAAAACAGTGATTCCCTTTACCTTATATTTCAAGGTATAGTTCCATTTGCAGAAAACAGCATGGAAAACCAAAGGGCAGCAGTTTTGTTCTAAGAATGGCTGCAGGATTTGAGAGACTCAGGCAAAGCAGTTATGATCTGGACAAGAGGAAATGTATTAGTAGGGCTGGAATAACCACGGCCTGGCTCAAAAACAAAAAAATAATGCGTGTGTGATAGTCACAGAATAGCAAACACAAGGCAACAGCCTAATCATTCACCATTAAGTCAATGGATATTTATTGCATACTTACTATACGCTAGGCATGTAATCGTGTCTCTGACCACATAGCATTGATTTTACTTAATTTATAAAAGTGCCCTAAATGCTGAAAACCGCCTTGGGGCACAAGCAATGGCTCATAACTGTCAGAGACAGTGAAGGAAAATCACAATACTACGTGATGAATACTGTGATTTAAAAAAACAAAAACCCGTTCTGGGGACACAACAGAGGCCATCCAACTGTGGGATCCCAGAAGGCTTCCAGAAGGAAAAAGCAAGAGAGTTGCATCTTGAAGGGTGACTAAAATGAAGTGGAAGAAACAGAAAGAAGGGATGAGTAGGCAGAGGAAGCCCGATGCTCGAAGGGTGGAGAGAACAGAGATTATTTATTGTTTAATTTGTGATTACTGTTATCATCTGGGGGCCACACCTGGCAGCATGTGAGATCATAGTTCCCTAACCGGAGATCGAACCTGGGCTGCCCGCACTGGGACCGTGTAGTCTTAAGCACTGGACAACCAGGGAAGGCCAACAATAATAATTCAAACACCTTCTGGTCTCAGGTTCAGTTACCTGGATATGGCCCCCGACCTCTAGCCCTCAGCTTCCTCTTGTTTGCCCCCTTCATGGCATCTATCAAAATCTGAGAGTTGCTGAAACTGACTGAGAGCATTCTCAAAAGAGTTCTGTACAGAAAGAGATATTATCTATCAATTTTTGTGGAATTTCCAGCATCTGGAATAGTGTTCAGCAACACTAGATACTCAGTGCTTGTTTAATGACTGAATCAATGAATGAAATGCAAGCATCAGCTTAGAGCTTTGGGGTTCACAAAGCCCGCTGGTTTAATATTAATAGCAGTCTGAAGTATATACTGGGCATTAGGGAGCTCTGTTTAAAACAGTTTGATGAAAAAATGGATGCAATCCTTAAATTTGAATGCCTAATATCCAAAACATGTTTGAAAAATCATGAAAATATGTATTGTGTATTATATGCTGCTGCTAAGTCGTTTCAGTCCTGTCCAACTCTGTGCGACCCCATAGACGGCAGCCCACTAGGGTTACCCCCGTCCCTGGGATTCTCCAGGCAAGAACACTGGAGTGGGTTGCCATTTCCTTCCCCAGTGCGTGAAAGTGAAGTCGGTTAGTTGTGTCCGACTCTCAGTGACCCCATGGACTGCAGCCCACCAGGCTCCTCCGTCCATGGGATTTTCCAGGCAAGAGTACTGGAGTGGGGTGCCATTGCCTTCTCCGAAAGCAAAAATGAATAATCCCTCTCCACTGATAATTCTGAGGAAATGAAGTAGCTTGGCCAGGGAGTGGACAGCTGTACATGTCATAGTCTCTCACCCTGAATTGTCACAAATAATGACCTCAAATTCTTCCTACAAAAAGACTTTTCCTATACTATAGTCTTTTATGAGCATGTACTATAGTCTTTTATGAGGCTTCCCAGGTGGCACTAGTGTTAAAGAACCCGCCTGCCAACACAGGAGACCGTAAGAGATGCGGGTTCAATCCCTGGGTTGGGAAGATCCCCTGGAGGAGGGCATGACAACCTGCTCCAGTCTTCTTGCCTGGAGAATCCCATGGACAGAGGAGCCTGGCGGGCTACAGTCCGTAGGGTCGCACAGAGTCGGACATGACTTAATTGACTTAGCACAGCACAGCACAACTAAGGAATAACTTTGTCAGAAAAGAAATTCTATAATATAATTAGAAAATATATTTGCCAAAGTTAAAACTGATGACTTATAAATGATCTCTTTATCTTTCCCTTAAAGTAGCAGCACTAATATTAGGCTCTAAGTAAAACACTAACATTAGGCACCAAGTAAAACACTAACATTAGGCACTAAAAAGATATTTGACTGTTTAAGAGAATCTCTCCTTTGGAAATTGTTGAGAAAATGTAATTGGAAGAAAATTAGTGTTCTGAGTATGGAAAACAGTAAGGAAAGATACGAACAGTTTTACAGAACTACTACGTATTAGGCACTTTGACATAGTATCTTATTTAATTCTTCCAAAAACCACACGATGATATTATTAGTATTGTTAAAGACAAGTTTAGGACTTCATAGTCAATGAAAGAATAAACCAGGATTAGTTTTACTTCCTGCTTCAGTTTTTATCAGTTCAGCCAAATATGATTTTTAAAATATTCAAAATTGCAAACATAAATAATTGGCAATGCTTCACAACTTGATAAGCTAGTTGCAACTGATGATACAAATTAGTTATCAAACATTCTACAAGAATTAGAGACACAAATATTCTATTTGACAAGACTTACAAACTTAAAAATTAATCACATACAATTAATGTAAAGAAACAGAGCTCTCTAATTACCAATTACTATTTAGACTCTCAAAATATTAATTAAAGTAGATGATGAATCTTGAAAACTACTGTACTCTTTTTCCAGTTTCAACTTGGAGTACTAGCAATTAGGCGAATTATCCTATGAATTCAACTAAGCAACTATTAAATTCCCTTTCAAGTCTGAGAGTTTTTCTATAAGAATCTTTAAAACATCTTTTTACAAAGAGGCACTTTCTAAATATCATTTAGACAAATACCATGGAATCGCAAAGAGTCAAACACAACTGAGAGACTTCAACTTTCACTTTCACTTTTCAGGGCTAACAAAGATTAAAAATAAAAATATGTATGTTATCCATTGTTTTTTTTCTTTAAACAATTATGCCACCTGAATTATCCAAATCAGACTTATTAAAATGTATAATATTTTACTAGGTGCTGCAATACCTAGAATGTTCTCAGAAAAAATAAGATGACACTCAAATATAGTGGTGCTGGGAAAAGAATGGCTCAAAAAGATGCCAGTTTCAGTGGATTTATAGAGAAACCCTAAACTTTAAAGACCATCCCCATGGAAAAGATGCAAAAAAGCAAAATAGTTGTCTGGGGAGGCCTTACAAATAGCTGTGAAAAAAAGAGAAGTGAAAAGCAAAGGAGAAAAGGAAAGATATAAGCATCTGAATGCAGAGTTCCAAAGAATAGCAAGAAGAGATAAGAGAGCCTTCCTTAGCGATCAATGCAAAGAAATAGAGGAAAACAAGAGAATGGGAAAGACTAGAGATCTCTTCAAGAAAATTAGAGATACCAAGGGAACATTTCATGCAAAGATGGGCACGATAAAGGACAGAAATGGTATGGACCTAACAGAAGCAGAAGATATTAAGAAGAGGTGGCAAGAATACACAGAAGAACTGTACAAAAAAGATCCTCATGACCAAGATAATTACGATGGTGTGATCACTCACCTAGAGCCAGACATCCTGGAATGTGAAGTCAAGTGGGCCTTAGAAAGCATCACTATGAACAAAGCTAGTGGAGGTGATGGAATTCCAGTTGAGCTATTTCAAATCCTGAAAGATGATGCTGTGAAAGTGCTGCACTCAATATGCCAGCAAATTTGGAAAACTCAGCAGTGGCCACAGGACTGGAAGAGGTCAGTTTTCATTCCAATCCCAAAGAAAGTCAATGTCAAAGAATGCTCAAACTACCGCACAATTGCACTCATTTCACACACTAGTAAAGTAATGCTCAAAATTCTTTAAGCCAGGTGTCAGCAATATGTGAACTTCCAGATGTTCAAGCTGGTTTTAGAAAAGGCAGAGGAACCAGAGATCAAATTGCCAACATCCGCTGGATCATGGAAAAAGCAACAGAGTTCCAGAAAAATATCTCTTTCTGCTTTATTGACTATGCCAAAGCCTTAGGATCACTAAAAACTGTGGAAAATTTGGAAAGAGATGGGCATACCAGACCACCTGACCTGCCTCTTGAGAAACCTATATGCAGGTCAGGAAGCAACAGTTAGAACAGAACAGGGAACAACAGACTGGTTCCAAATAGGAAAAGGAGTACATCAAGGCTGTATACTGTCACCCTGCTTATTTAACTTCTATGCAGAGTACATCATGAGAAACACTGGACTGGAAGAAACACAAGCTGGAGTCAGGGATGCTGGGAGAAATATCAATAACCTCATATATGCAGATGACACCACCCTTATGGCAGAAAGTGAAGAGGAACTAAAAAGCCTCTTGATGAAAGTGAAAGAGGAGAGTGAAAAAGTGGGCTTAAAGCTCAACAGTCAGAAAACGAAGATCATGGCATCCAGTCCCATCACTTCATGGGAAATAGATGGGGAAACAGTGGACACAGTTTCAGACTCTATTTCTGGGGGACCTCCAAAATCACCGCAGATGATGACTGCAGCCATGAAATTAAAAGACGCTTACTCCTTGGAAGAAAAGTTATGACCAACCTAGATAGCATATTGAAAAGCAGAGACATTACTTTGCCAAAAAGGTCCATCTAGCCAAGGCTATGGTGTTTCCAGTGGTCATGTATAAATGTGAGAGTTGGGCTGTGAAGAAAGCTGAGCGCCAAAGAATTGATGCTTTTGAATTGTGTTGTTGGAGAAGACTCGTGAGAGTCCCTTGGACTGCAAGGAGATCCAACCAGTCCATTCTAAAGGAGATCAGCCCTGGGATTTCTTTGGAAGGGCTGATGCTAAAGCTGAAACTCCAGTACTTTGGCCACCTCATGCGAAGAGTTGAGTCATTGGGAAAGACTGATGCTGGGAGGGATTAGGGGCAGGAGAAGAAGGGGACGACAGAGGATGAGATGGCTGGATGGCATCACTGACTCGATGGATGTGAGTTTGAGTGAATTCCGGGTGTTGGTGATGGACAGGGAGGCCTGGCGTGCTGCGATTCATGGGGTCACAAAGAGTTGGACACAACTGAGCGACTGAACTGAACTGAACTGAAACTTTAAAGAACTAGAAATACTTCTCAAAAATGAAAAAAGAATTTATGTCCGTTAGTTAATAGTGAAGCTAAGAGAAAATAACAACTCATTGATCACCTTGAAAGAATATTAGAAAAATCAATCCTTATATTGAAAACCGATAAATAAAGAAAAAGAATTACATGTTTCTTTTTAACAGTACAGATGGAATTGTTGGAACAAATAAAATGACAAGTTTTAATTAAAAATATAATGTCATCATTTGGTAACTTAAAAATATCTCATATATTTGCATAAACAGTTGACCATAAATAAAATTGCACACTATCTAGAAAATCACAATCTTTAAAACAGTAAGAAACAGAATTACATGTTTATTCTGACTTTCTTATATGATAAGGTCCTCAGGACAGCAAAACAATTAGTTAGGGGGAGATTCTCTTTACATAATTATCCCTCAATTCAGTTCAGTTCAGTCGCTCAGTCATGTCCGATTCTTTGCGACCCCATGAATCGCAGCACACCAGGCCTCCCTGTCCATCACCATCTCCCAGAGTTCACTCAGACTGACGACCATTGAGTCCATGATGCCATCCAGCCATCTCATCCTGGGTCGTCCCCTTCTTCTCCTGCCCTCAATCCCTCCCAGCATCAGAGTCTTTCCCAATGACTCAACTCTTCGCATGAGGTGGCCAAAGTACTGGAGTTTCAGCTTTAGCATCATTCCTTCCAAAGAAATCCCAGGGCTGATCTCCTTTAGAATGGACTGGTTGGATCTCCTTGCAGTCCAAGGGACTCTCAAGAGTCTTCTTCAACATCACAATTCAAACGCATCAATTCTTCGGTGCTCAGCCTTCTTCACAGTCCAACCCTCACATCCATACATGACCACAGGAAAAACCATAGCCTTGACTAGACAGACCTTAGTCGGCAAAATAATGTCTCTGCTTTTGAATATACTGTCTAAGCTGGTCATAACTTTTCTTCCAAGGAGTAAGTGTCTTTTAATTTCATGGCTGCAGTCACCATCTGCAGTGATTTTGGAGCCCAAAAAAATAAAGTCTGACACGGTTTCTACTGTTTCCCCATCTATTTCCCATGAAGTGATGGGACCAGATGCCATGATCTTCGTTTTCTGACTGTTGAGCTTTAAGCCAACTTTTTCGCTCTCTTCTTTCACTTTCATCAAGAGGCTTTTTTAGCTCCTCTTCACTTTCTGCCATAAGGGTGGTGTCATCTGCATATATGAGGTGATTGATATTTCTCCCAGCAATCTTGATTCCAGCTTGTGTTTCTTCCAGCCCAGCATTTCTCATGACGTACTCTGGATATAAGTTAAATAAGCAGGGTGACAATATACAGCCTTGATGTACTTTACCTTTTCCTATTTGGAACCAGTCTGTTGTTCCATGCCCAGTTCTAACTGTTGCTTCCTGAACTGCATACAGATTTCTCAAAAGAAATAGAATTTTAAAAGCATTATTTTGCAATGCTTTATGAATTAATAGATCTAAACAGTAATTATCAGAGACTGATAACAGAAATAGAGGTGATATAGTACATTCTAGAAGCTAAAGGATGGAGAAGGAAATGGCAACCCACTCCACTACTCCTGCCTGGAGAAGCCCAGGGACGGGGGAGCGTGGTGGGCCTCCGTCTATGGGGTCGCGCAGAGTCGGACATGACTGAAGTGATTTAGCAGCAGCAGCAGGAGCTAAGGGAAAGGTGGATCGTGTGAGGCAGGAAAAGGGAAAATATTAAAAAGAACAAATTCAGACTTCTAGTAACAAAGGCCATGATGTCTAAGACGAAAAATATACTGAATGGGACTAACATAGGTTTGATATTACAGACTAAAAGATTTGTAAATTTTGTAAACTTGAAGATATAGCAATAGGAACTATCCACAATAAAACACAGAAGAACATTGCCATTGACCATAAAAATGAGAACAAGGATGCGGAACAGTTTTAACTCCATACACTACTGGTAGAAATGTAAGCTGATTCAGCCACTCTAGGAAACAGCTTGGCTATTTATTGCATAGTTAAACACACACCTAACCTATGATCCAGCCTAGGTGTTTACCACTGCTACCTCTCAAGTGTTTACTCAACAGAAGTGTGAATCTCTCTCCAAACAAAGACCTGCATGGCATTTTTCCAGGCAAGATTACTGGAATGAATTGCCATTTCCTTCTCCAGGGGATCTTTCCCACCCAGGGATTGAACCTCTGGTCTCCTACACTGCAGGCGGATTCTTTATTGACTGAGCCACTGGGGAAGTATATAAATATTAATAGCAGCTTTATTTGTGATAATGAAAAACTGGAAAAAATAAATAGCCATCAATAGATGAATAGATAAAGTGTGGTATATCATTACAGTGGAATGCTAATTGGCAATGAAAAAGGGAGAAGTAATTGATACACTCAATAAATGAATGAATCTCAAAATAATTATACTGGGTAGAAGTCAGACTTTAAAGAATATGACACACATATAGATTTTTCACCTTATAATTGTCTCAAGTCCTAATAAACCTATTGTTAGTTGAAAATATCTTAAGTCAAAAATGCATTCAAGGGACTCCCCTGGATGTGAGAGTTGGGCTGTGAAGAAGGCTGAGTGCCGAAGAATTGATGCTTTTGAACTGTGATGTTGGAGAAGACTCTTGAGAGTCCCCTGGACTGCAAGGAGATCCAACCAGTCCATTCTGAAGGAGATCAGCCCTGGGTGTTCTTTGGAAGGAATGATGCTAAAGCTGAAACTCCAGTACTTTGGCCACCTCATGCGAAGAGTTGACTCATTGGAAAAGACTGTGATGCTGGGAGGCATTGGGGGCAGGAGGAGAAGGGGATGACAGGATGAGATGGCTGGATGGCATCACTGACTCAATGGACGTGAGTCTGAGTGAACTCCGGGAGTTGGTGATGGACAGGGAGGCCTGGTGTGCTGCGATTCATGGGGTCGCAAAGAGTCAGACATGACTGAGCGACTGAACTGAACTGAACTAGCAGTCCAGTGGTTAAGACTTCTTCTTTCAACGTAGGGAGTATGGGTTCAATCTCTGGTCAGGGAGCTAATATCACACATGCCTCAAGGTCAAAAAACTGAGACATAAAACAGAAACAAGGTTGTAGCAAATTCAATAAAGACTTAAAAATACGCATAGTATACCTAACTTTCCAAGCATCATAGCTTGGGTACAGAGCAGTGGTGAGGGAGTTGGTTGTTTACCCTCGTGATCTCATGGCTGACCAGGAGCTGGGGCTGCCTCTGCTGTCCAATATCAAGAGAGAGTACCGTGCCAGGAATCACTAGCCCAGGAAAACTGGAAACACATACCTTTTGTACCTCTATAAAGTCAAAAATCACACCATTGTAAGTTAGGGATCGTCCGTAAAACCATTTACATTAAATCCTAGGAAATGCAAATAAATCTACAGTGACAGAAAGCTGATCAGTGGTCCTCTGGAACCCATGTTGGGGAGGGAGAAGGAAGGAGATCACCAAGCTAAACAAAGAAACTTTGAGGGGTGATGGATGCGTTCATCATCTACATTGTGATGGTGATTTCACAAATATACACATATGTCAAAACTACCAAATAACACACTCTAAATCCATTCAGTTAACTGCATGCTAATTATATATCAATAAATCTGTTAACAAATACATCATAAATATAAACATACAACATAAATATAAACTTCATAAATATAAACAACATTTTCACTCCTATGATTGTATTTATGCATGGGATTTGTCAAACTTTTAACAGACCTAAAGCAATTTATTAATCTTTCTCTAAGCTTTTTCCTTCTGATCTCATAGTGAATGACACCACCAACCAGCCAGCTTTCCAAGTAGAAACCTTGGGCTCATCTCAGTCTACTGCTGCTGCTGCTAAATCGCTTCAGTTGTTTCCGACTCTGTGCGACCGCATAGACAGCAGCCCACCAGTCTCTTCTGTCCCTGGGATTCTCCAGGCAAGAACCCTGGAGAAGGTTGCCATTTCCTTCTCCAAAGCAGGAAAGTGAAAAGTGAAAGTGAAGTTGCTCAGTCGTGTCTGACTCTGTGCGACCCCATGGAGTGCAGCTCACCAGGCTCCATGGGATTTTCCAGGCAAGAATACTGGAGTGGGGTGCTGTTGTCTTCTCCGCATCCCAGTCTGGGCTTCCCTAATGGCTCAGATGATAAAGAGTCTGCCTGCAATGCAGGAGACCTGGGTTTGATTCCTGCAGAAGGGAATGGCTACCCGCTCCAGTATTTTGCCTGGAGAATTCCGCGGACAGAGATGCTTGGCGGACTATAGTCCATGGGGTCAAAGAGCCAGATACTTCCACTTTCATCCCAGTCTGCTCTCTTCCTCAGACTCTCCTTGTCCTTCCTTATGGCACTAGTGTGCACACTTTAGTCCAAGCACATTATTGCAGTGCTCTTTTCATTGTTTCTTTTGCCTGGAGTCTCACCCCTGCAGACATACAGATGGCCAACAGGCATGTGCAAAGATGCTCAATATCACTAACCATTAGTGACATGCAAATCAAAACTATAATGAGGTATCACCTCACACTGGTCAGATGGCCATCATTGAAAAGTCTATGAATAATAAATGCTCGAGAGGATGTGGGGAAAAAGGAATCCTTCTACAATGTTGGTGAGAATGTAAATCGATGCAGCCTCTTTGGTTTTCCATTTTAAATACAGCAGCGTGTACATGTCGACCCCAAACTCCTGACTATCCCTCCCTTCCCTCGACTCTTTCCCCCTCTGTGAGTCTGTTTCTGTTTTGTAAAATAAGCTCATTTGTATAATTTCTTTTTGGATTCCTATAAGGGATATTATACAGATATTTTCAGAGATTCATCCTTCAGTCAGAATCACCACACCTAGGAATGTCTGCATCCAATAAAAAAAGAATATCCACTGGAGTGGATAATAGATGCTATTTCTGGTTTTCTTTTTCTAACTCCAGATTCTATAGACCAAGACATGGATTTAGTCTCAGAATCAATTCCTCGAAAGTCTGCCCAAGATTCAGTAAGAGAGTGAGGAGGGCTTTAAAGCAACCAGCAGAGCCACATGGAAGGGGGAGAAGAGTTTCTGCAACTTGCAAAGCTTTGATTCATTGGCATATTCGAGAATTAATGATAGCCTAAGGTCCCTGGCTGGAAGGGGGAAAAAAGAAACAAAGTGACAGTCACACATCAGGCGGAGGGCGCAGCTGCTGGGCCTAGGAAAGCTGCCCCCACGCCTACCTCCCCAAATTAAAGCAAATGTTCAAAAAAGAAGAAAGGGAAATATCACATGTAAATAAATGTCACCTACTTCGCATTTTATAACTTCTCGCTCCTAACCTCTGCCCCATCCACTGATTCAGAATTCCCCATAGAGCGGCAAATGCCCAGTTAATTTATATTGCACATACTTGCTTCTGTAGCCAAGAAGAAAAAATGGTGATTGCCAGAGAAACTAAATGCAAGCCTGTTACTAAAATCAAGCCTGATATTGATAAAATTAAACTGATAAAATTAAACTCAGATATTGCTAACTAAAGCAATATCCGAGGCGACTTTCTAAAGCTCGGCTTAATCCTTCGCCTTTCTTTTTCACAGCTTCACGGAGGCGGTTTGTTTACTCCAGCACGTACACTCCTCACCTTGTGAGCCAAATTAACGAAAGCTAATAAAGGCTGTATTGGGAGGGGAGATTAGAAGGAAAGACCAGAATTAGGTGGCCCTCAGGATGGTTGGCTAGGCGATGTGCTCATATTTGGCCACAAGGGGGAGCCAGCCGCCTAGGAAAGCATCCACGATCAGCCTGAGAGGTGGTGCCGCCCTACTTTGTACCACCCTACTCCCATCCCGCAGTAGCCAAAGCCTCTCAAGAAAAGCTCTTGACAAATTCAGGTCCCTTTAGGAAATGACTTCTTCCACAACAAGTCAAGGAAAAGCAGAGTTCCTAGATAGCTCTATGGTTTCTAAGTTTTTCGTCTGAAATATTTCTCAGTTCAGGTTGTAACTATTATGTGGTCTTTAGCTATATGAGCTGAAGAAATAAAATCAATGATCAAAGCAAACGTGGCTTTTGGGAGTTCCAGGTGTCCAGATATACTGTACTGTATCAGACAAGGATTTCTAGTACCTCAGCATCATTAACAAACTTCATTTACAATAATATTATATTTAATTGGATGGCTCTGTACCTTATTATTTTAATGGAATATGAGAGTTTTGGGGAAACTACGCAGCTTATTTAACTTACATGAAGAGTACATTATACAAAATGCCAGGTTGGATGAAGTACAAGCTGAAATCAAGATTGCTAGGAGAAATATCAATAACCTCAGATATGCAGAGGACACCACCCTTATGGCAGAAAGTGAAGAACCTCTGATTTAAGGAGCCTCTTGATGAAGATGAAAGAGGAGAGTGAAAAAGTTGGCTTAAAACTCATCATTCAGAAAACTAAGATCATGACATCTGGTCCCATCACTTCATACCAATAGACGGGGAAACAATGGAAACAGCAACTGACTTTATTTTGGGGGCTCCAAAATCACTGCAGGTGGTGAGTGCAGCCATGAAATTAAAAGATGCTTGCTCCTTGGAAGGAAAGCTTTTGCCAAACTAGACAGCATATTAAAAAGAAGAAACATTACTTTGCTGACAAAGGTCAGTCTAGTCAAAGCTATGGTTTTTCCAGTAGTCAAGTATGGATATGAGAGTTGGACTATCAAGAAAGCTGAGTGCCAAAGAATTGATGCTTTTGAACTGTGGTGTTGGAGAAGACTCTTGAGAGTCCCTTGGACTGCAAGGAGATCCAACCAGTCCATCCTAAAGGAATCAGTCCTGAATATTCATTGGAAGGACTGATGCTGAAGCTGAAACTCCAATATTTCAGCCACCTGATGCGAAGAACCTACTCACTGGAAAAGACCCTGATGCTGGGAAAGATTGAAGGCGGGAGGAGAAGGAGATGACAGAGGATGAGATGGTTGGATGGCATCAGCAACATGATGGACATGAGTTTGAGTAGGCTCCGGGAGCTGGTGATGGACAGGGAAGCCTGGCGTGCTGCAGTCCATGGGGTCACAGTCGGACACAACTGAGCGACTGAACTGAACTGAATGCAACCCAAGTCCCAAAGGAGGATATAACTTGAATACAAACTAACAAAAGAGAACATAAATCTGATGTATTTTTTACCCTACTGACCAGCTCACCCTTATAAAAATTCTCTGCACTGTAGGCTGGAATTTGGATTACTGTGTACTTTCATGGACCACAAGAAAAAAGATGTCCTGATATTTTAAAACTGAAAATCTGCTACCAACAGCCCAGAGTTAAAGTTTCATGACCCTGATGCCCAAGGATAGAAAGCTCATTACCTTCTGGCGACCCAAGGACTGTAATAACCTTCTCTACCCCCTACTTTGTACCACCTACCAGTACAACCACAGGAGACTGGAGACGGCGTACTTAGAACAAAATCCACGCCACAGAAAAGACTCAACACTTCTCACAGAGGCAAGCCAACTAATATTGCACAGATCCTGGCTTGGTTGCTTTGCTTTGTTTTGTTTTCATGCTGATCTTTAATATCATGGGTGTTAGAAATATGGTCACTTCTGCCTTCTTAATTAGTGCCCCATTGCTCAGGGTGATGGTGGCCATACCACAGCATCAAATAATTTAGGTGCCAAAGAAGAACACGCTTCTTTTATCATTTTCTTTTGATTGAGACTTTGCCTTGTAAAGGATACAACTCTATACTTACACAAATAAATAAGAAAAAGTCAATCTAAACGCACTTATCAATATGGAAAAGAAAGAGAGAGAGGAGGTAAGAGAAAGAGAAAAAAGAGAGAAAGGAAAAAAGAAAAGAAAGGAAAGAAGAGAAACAATGACATTCGAGAAAAGTGTTTGGCACGTCATTGGTGCTTCAGAAATATTTGTTAAATGAATGAATTAGTTGGGATTTGCACAAAGAAAGATTGATCTGAAAACTAAATATTGACCTGAGGCGCATCTCATGTTCATTTAGCTCTCTTCAACTTATTTTACATGTCATTCCTAAAGAAATAGTAAGTAGTGGCATGACAAGTTACACAGGATTATTTGATATCGTTTCCCTGGTGATGGATTCTCCATTTGGACTACAAGCCAACAATTAGAAAACCCCTTTACTCACCCTTTGGGGTGAAGACAAAATATGCTATCTTCTAGCTGGATGTCTAGGATCAAAATCATATTTGCTGTGCATACTTACACAGCGGCTCAATTTCTGCCTAAGGCTATGAAAGTCTTCCACAAAATGCATTTCCTTGCAAACTTGTAATTGGAGTTGACCAAAAACATCTTCCATGAAGAAGGACAGAAGTTGTTCCTGGAATCTGCAGTTTTTCTATAAATAAAATGGGGGAAAATTGTATAAGGTAAACCATGAGCAGCTTTTGTAAAATGAACCAAAATATCCCCCTGATTATTACTTCATGACCATCTGGAAAAATTAAAAATGCAAGGAGAAAAGCATGCGACAAGTAGAAATGTGAGAGAGAAAAGCACCCCCTGGCTTACCATAAATAGCTTTTTTGTTTTCTTTTTTAATAACCGTATATTTTTTATGCGATCTTCCTACAATAAAACAAAGAGAAATAAGATTTATCCAGCATTTCAAATGTCCCTTAGGTCTTCGTTTCTAAGCAGAGCCTAATACTTACTGGAATCGTTGCTCTGAGGCTTGCTGCCTTGACATAGAGAGTATCAACGGCTTGGGACAGGGTTCCCACTGGGTAACAACTTTCAGCAAAGGATGATTGCTTGTGCTTAGCAATGGCAAGAGACAGAGTGACAAACAGCAACCCAGATCTCAAAATGCAACTCACCCACATTTCCCTCCACCCCACTCAGCTCGTGTCACTACAGTAACCAGACAGTTACTTCTGCTGGCTAGACGGGAGGGTAACCTACTTACTTTAGCCCTCAAGGTCGCCTCTCCAATGAGATGCTGTGAAAGATAACTTACAGTTTAGAAAGAGGAAGATCACTTTAGTTCTAATTTTTTAGAGCTTGCTTCATAATCAAAAAACATTGACCACACCATACTGTGATGTGAAGTAAAAGCTCAAATTTACTGGCAAGGTTGGGGCCCTGTTTCCAAAAAGAATTCAGAACCTCAGATGTGTCTCACAACAGATTTCATTATTTTAAAAGCCAAGCAATGCCAGTAAAACAATCCTGATCTCCTGGAGGCTGTGTGACTGTTTTTAAATATGAAAAAAAAATCTGCTTTTGTAACTAGCATCCCAGAAAAAGTGTAGAATGAGCAGCCCTGGGAAGCCTGCTCATGGCCTCATATGGGTTTGACATTTGTCCTTTGCCAGATCCTTCACCTGCCCACCCATACCCCACCAGAAGCCACCATTCTGCAGCCCACCATCAAGACTCAAGAGAAAAATTTTCCAACTGTTTTCAAGAATTTTTCCACCTCATACATTGTAACTCCCTCAACATATTCAAGACTTTTTTTGAACCAGGACCTGGAATTAAGACCTACTTAATTAACCTACCTAATTAACCTATTAATTTAATAGGTTCTCTATCATCTGTCCATGGGATTCCCTGGTGGCTCAGATGGTAAAGAGTCTGCCTGCAGTGCCAGAGATCCGGGTTCTATCCCTGGGTCGGGAAGATCCCCTGGAGAAGAAAATGGCAACCCACTCCAGTATCCTTGCCTGGAGAATTCCATGGAAGAAGGAATCTGGCAGGCTTCAGAGTCGGACACGACTGAGTGACTGCACTTTCTTTCTATCTTTCTTTATCATCTGTCCAAGCTAACCACCCAGACTTTTCCTTTAACTCTAAATTTCCAATAGAGTGAAAATTCCTTACCTTTCCATCTCTGAATTCTCAGTACCTACTGTGATGCCTCAGGTAAAGAAGCAGCATGTTCATCATGTTTGGGAATGCATGTAAGAATTAAAGATTTTAAAATTAAAAAAAAAAGAAGCAGCATGTTCAGTATTAGCTGAATAGTACTTCCCTTTCCACATTATGAGATGCTGCTATAACTGCTTTATTTTTTCGTTTATTCCATTAACAAATTTTTACCAAGCATCTATCTGTACAGAGAACAGTGCTTGGAACCATGGGCCCACATGCTAAAGGAGACGCTCCATGGACTTCTGTCCTCTACTCTGTCCCAGTTCTTCCCATGGTGATAAGTATGGTTCCTTTTGCATAGCATCCCCAGGATAAGACGTGGACACAGCTCAGAATCACATGCTGAGAAGCAGCACTAGGTCACCAAAGCCCAGACAAATGGCACCAACCTCAATCTTGGCAAGTTAACACTAAAACTCTGGTTGTGAGTAAGAGATTCGTCAAAACTAGGAAGAATCAGTAAACAGGCATCAGAACACAAAAGTGAATCCAGGGCGTCAAAGGAGGAAAGAGAAAGTATAAAGTAAAAATCCCAAACACACTCCCAAACACCCAGAGTATTTTCCACTGTTTCAAAAAGTAGGTGGATCAGGACTTCCTTGGTGGTGTAGCTGCTAAGACTCTGGGCTTCCCAAGCAGGGAGCACGGGTTCGATCCCTGGTGAACTAAGATTCCCACATGCTGTGTGGTATGGTCACAATAAAGTATAAATTAAAAAACAAGCATGATTCTAACTTATGAACAAGGTCAATTTTTAAAAAAGTGACTTAAAAGAAATAAAACGAGAGTTGATTTTTTAAAAAAATAAGTGGATCTCTTTGGAGAGTCCAAATGTCATTTCCACAGAAGCACCTCTGCTAATTAAGGACACTCCCTGTGAAATGAGATACGAACTCTTCCCAAAGACCTACCAGAAGACTGTCGATCAGGAGTGCAAAGTGGATTGACTGAAGTTTTATAAGAGTTCAGGAAAAGGAAGAACGGGTTTTTTCTTTTTTAACTAATTAATTATTTTAATTGGAGGCTAATTACTTTACAATATTGTAGTGGTTTTTGCCATACATTAACATGAATCGGCCGTGGGTGAACATGTGTCCCCCATCTTGAAGCCCCCTCCCAAACCCCTCCCCATCCCATCCCTCAGGGTTGTCCCACTGCACCAGCTTTGAGTTTTTAACTGGGAGTAGCTTAAAGGATGTTGGAACTGGATATGGAATATCTTAAGGGTTTCTTGGGTTGGTCTTGATTTTTCAAGCAGAGTGATGCCTACTATTCAAAGTTCTTTTAGACAAAAGAGTGCGATCATTAGGAATCAAAACCCCAAGTGCTTTCAGCAGGCGTGGGATTAACACACTGAGTGGGTAGACATAGACCTCAGGGACTTATACATGGCCACCAAAGGTAAAGTCTACCCAGTCGTATAGCCTGTAGCAATAGAAACAGCGTACAGAATACTGCCAGGAGCCATACACTGCCTTGAGCAGCTAAAATCTGGGGGCCCCGATATGTACCAACAGAACATACATGCAACTCCAGTTGCTAATATTGACAGTCAGCGGGGTTGCTGTTTTTTTGACCTCTGATAGTTGCACTTCCATAAATATTTTGTCTCTCAAATCCTCATGATCCAAGAAAGATCATATATGTCCCAAGAGTGCTTCTGCTTTAGCTTTCAGCCAATTTAAGAAAACCAGTGTTTTCATGACTGAAAACTGTGTCACCCCAATGATCACAGTTATCCTACACCTTAGTCAGCAGACCTGCCTCGTTAGAGTGCATTAAAGGCTCAAATCTGACCTCACAGGATGCCTAGTGAACAGGGTACTCAAAGCACAGATCCTGAAGACAGTTCCCAAGGTGTGGTTCCAAAAGTCCTAAACTGTAGAAGAACCATTAGAAGGAGTACACAGTGTCCTTCGGGTGCCAATTTAAAAGAGAAGTTTCTGCTCATTTGGATTTATTTTTATTACATCACTTCCACAATTTTCTTCTACAGACTTGCATAAAAATTGCTGCTAATTACAAGGAGATTTGGTTTTGAAACTCAGATCCACTTCTCATTAGTTATTATGGCATTGGGAAAGTTACTAATCCTCTCTAAGCTTCAGTCTGTGTCATCGTTAAAACAGGACAATAATTACACCTACTGCAAAGGGTTATCATGAGCAAGAAGTACAACAGTATGAATAGAATGGTTAGCACAATGCCGGCGATAGCAGCTCTCTGAAAGTGGTAGCTACTGCATTATTATTTTTCAAATAATAAATATGTCTTAGTCCCTTCAGGTGTTCTAACAAAACACCACCCTGGGTAGGTTTCAAAGAACAGAAATTTATTCCTCACAGGTCTTCAGGCTGGAAGTCCAGGATCCACAGGCCAGCATGGTCACTTTCTAGGAAGGGTTCTGTCCTGGGTTGCAGTCCGCTAACCTTTCACAGTGTCCTCACGTGCTGGAAGGAGTGAGGAGCTCTCTGGAACCTCTTCTTTAAAGGCAGGAATCCCATTCACCATGGCTCTGCCTTCATGACCAGATTACCTCTCCAAAACACGATCGCCTTGGTGTCTAGGTTTCAACAGACAAACTGGAGGTAGGGGCAGGGGGTAAAAACCCAAATATGCAGACCATGGCAAAATGCACGTGTAACGCTCTGAATAACGTTCAAGTTCATTACAAGCCTTGAGAAGCCCTGAGAAACGGGTGAAGAAAGTGAGAAAAGCGAAGGATGAACACCCATCTGACAGCATTTCAGAATGTGTGCGCTTGAAGCGTTCCATTTATCCCACCCACACCCAGAGGGCAGACTAGGACCAATGAAGTGAGTATTTCAAGGCTGCCACTCCTACATAATACACAAGAGACCATTCAAACACTTTATCTGCCCCAGTGCACAGTGAATGCCCCAGTTCCTAAAGGCCGACATGACAGCCATTTCCCTTGAAATTTAAGTCCCTTCCCTCCCAGAAGAATGCTAGCAGCTAGCAGCTTGATTTTCAAACATGTCCAATAAGCAAAATGAGCTCACCAGCTCCTGCGGAGAGTCACAGCTCACTCTGAGTGCTCAATGGTGCTTCTGCTCCTCTGTAGGAGGAAAAAAAAAATGGGGATTTTTAATTTGCTACATCGTTTTGTTGACTCTCAGATGCTTTGTTTTCACATGTTAATATCTCTGAAATCCTAGCTTGTTTTCTAATCCATGGAGTCTTACAATTACATCACTGAATCAGAGTCTGTACAGTCGTCTCTTTCTAATGGCGTCATCACTTCAGTTGAACTGTGTGTGTAGCTATTACTGTGGGTATTGAACTTAAGTGCTGTTCAAATGCCTTTGGAGAGGTTATCCTAAGATTTGGCCTTGACACTAAAGTTAATGTGTTTATAGAAAGGCGCAGAGCAACAGTGGACTACAAATCTGCTATTAGAGAAGTAAATATTTGTCTTTGGAAGAATGACCAAAAATACATATTTTCTTGCAAAGCAACAGCCACATGCTAAAAGTTAAGAAAGCATTATATTGTAGTTTATTCAGCAACATGTTTTTTCCCTTTCTCTCCATGGTGAATGAAAGAATACTGCAACTTTCAATATATTGCATCTTAAATTTGTTGATATTTGATGTTTAACGACCACAAAGATTGGTATGATCCTCAGGATCATAAACCCTAAAATCAACACAGACGTGAATAAGAAGCAGATAGATCTATTTAAACCAGTCATTCAAAGAAAAACAAAAGACACTGAAATCCAATGTTTTTCCCAGGATAGAGTCAGAAGATACAGACATGAAATAGTTATAGATAGATAGTTTGTTCAGTACAATGATAGCTTGATTTTTGTCCCCTCAGAAATGGTAGGTCCTGCTTTACTGAACCATCCAAGAAACCTGTTTATCTTATATTTACATCCTTATAGGGATGGATGAGAACAGGTTAGAGGGAGGAAGAAGAGTGCCGCCAATGGTGTGCGTGGAAGAAAGGGGGCTATTGACATTGGATACATGAGCAGCATAAGGAAGAATCAGCTTGGAAATTCACTGAGGGTCTCCCCCTATGTTCCAGGCGTTGTGCCAAGCAGCTGGTATTCTATGTATTCACTCTTCATCATTAATTCATTCATTCACCAGACTCTTAAACTGAGTGCTTGTCATCCCCCAGGCTTATTGGAGGTTGTTGGGAGAAGAACGATTTTATATCCTAATGTTCAGGGTATAACTAAATACTTCCCATTATACTTGAGAATGTAGTTAGTCTTAGAGCATCTGGTGTTGCTCCATTTTACAGAGAAAAAAATCTGAGGTCCAGGGAAGTTGAATCACATGCCTGGTGACAGTTCAAAAAGGCAGAGAATTCCACCCATGTTTGTGAGACTCCAAAGCTCATGTGTTTTCCACTCCGTGTGTGGGCTCCCTCCACACCAGAGAGCGGGACACAAGGAGTGTTGGAGGCTGTGGTGGACACCACAGGAAACGGGAGGTGGGAAAACAGTGACCTAAGGAGAAAAGAACAAAAGACAAAAGTAAGGAATAATATAACAAACCTTTGTGACATTGTATAACCCTTGCATATTCACTATAAGAATATCTAATCTTATATCTAACCATAAATATTTTCCTTTACTTGATCTTCCCAGTACTTCTAAAAAAGGTAAAGGAGCTCTTGTTTTTTTCTTGGTTTACAGGTAAGAGAGCTGAGACTGAAAGAAGTTAAATGACTAGTCTGAAGGTGCAAAGACAGGAAGCAGCAACCTGGGCTTTGACCCAAGTCTTTGAACAGCAAATCCAATGGTATTTCCACTGTACCATTTTGACTCCAGATTAATAAAAAAACATTATGTATGATTGAGTTCAAGATCTTTTGATGGACAGTGAGAAAAAAACAACACACCAATCCAAAAAAAAAAAGTATTATCCATCCCAATAGCTATCAGGCAGTATCCCATAGCTTTGAAGGGCTTCCCTGGTGGCTCAGTAGTAAAGAATCCACCTGCCAATGCAGGAAATACAGAAATGTGGGTTCAACTTCAGGTTCGATCCCTGGGTGAGAATGATTCCCTGGAGAAGGAAATGATAACCCACTCCAGTATTCTTGCCTGGTAAATCCCATGGACAGAGGGGCCTGGCAGGATACTCCCATGGGGTCATTAAAGAGTCAGACACAGCATAGCGACTAAACAACAGCAATAGCTGAGTTCAGTTCAGTTCAGTCGCTCAGTCGTGTCTGACTCCTTGCGACCCCATGAATCACATCCACCACCAACTCCTGGAGTTCACTCAGATTCATGTCCATCGAGTCGGTGATGCCATCCAACCATCTCATCCTCTGTCCTCCACTTTTCCTCCTGCCCCCAATCCCTCCCAGC
This sequence comes from Ovis canadensis, assembly GCF_042477335.2. Taxonomy (NCBI): domain Eukaryota; kingdom Metazoa; phylum Chordata; class Mammalia; order Artiodactyla; family Bovidae; genus Ovis; species Ovis canadensis. The sequence continues at coordinate 157,383,931 of NC_091247.1, read as the reverse complement.
ATCAGAGTCTTTTCCAATGAGTCAACTCTTCACATGAGGTGGCCAAAGTACTGGAGTTTGAGCTTCAGCATCATTCCTTCCAATGAACACCCAGGACTGATCTCCTTCAGAATGGACTGGTTGGATCTCCTTGCAGTCCAAGGGACTCTCAAGAGTCTTCTCCAACACCACAGTTCAAAAGCATCAATTCTTCAGTGCTCAGCTTTCTTCACAGCCCAACTCTCACATCCATACATGACCACTGGAAAAACCATAGCCTTGACTAGACGGACCTTTGTCGGCAAAGTAATGTCTCTGCTTTTCAATATGCTATCTAGGTTGGTCATAACTTTCCTTCCAAGGAGTAAGCATCTTTTAATTTCATGGCTGCAGTCACAATCTGCAGTGATTTTGGAGCCCCCCAAAATAAAGTCTGACACTGTTTCCACTGTTTCCCTATCTATCTGCCATTAAGTGATGGGACCGGATGCCATGAATTAGTTTTCTGAATGTTGAGCTTTAAGCCAACTTTTTCACTCTCTTCTTTCACTTTCATCAAGAGGCTCTTTAGTTCGTCTTCACTTTCTGCCATAAGGGTGGTATTATCTGCATATCTGAGGTTATTGATATTTCTCCTGGCAATCTTGATTCCAGCTTGTGCTTCTTCCAGCCCAGCATTTCTCATGATATACTCTGCATATAAGTTAGATAAGCAGGGTGACAGTATATAGCCTTGACGTACTCCTTTTCCTATTTGGAATCAGTCTGTTGTTCCATGTCCAGTTCTAACTGTTGCTTCTTGACCTGCATATAGGTTTCTCAAGAGGCAGGTCAGGTTGTCTGGTATTCCCATCTCTTTTAGAATTTTCCATAGTTTATTGTGATCCACACAGTCAAAGGCTTTGGCATAGTCAATAAAGCAGAAATAGATGTTTTTCTGGAACTTTCTTGCTTTTTCCATGATCCAGCGGATGTTGGCAATTTGATCTCTGGTTCCTCTGCCTTTTCTAAAACCAGCTTGAATAGCTGTGTAGGTGTTGGTTATCTTAGCATTTTCAGTTTTGACATGTTGGTAGGGTACATATTGGTTATTTGTTCTCTGGCAATGAAAGGCATGACATCCATAAAACCTGCAAAGAATATAGTACCCTAGCCATGATTTCAAAATAGAAGAGAAGTCATAAGCAGATTTCTTATAATAACCCACCACAACTGGGATGAGAGAAATACACCTCTGCCACTGTCCGCCTCACCCTTAGCCCAGAAGAAGAAAAGAGAGAGAAAGGACACACCACGATGCACCAATCCGAGCCTCCTCCAAAGTTTTATCAAAGCACGTGGCTTAAAAAATAGCCTTTCTGACTCATTTTCTAAGTGCATCAGAAAGAAAGTTGACAGTGATAACTGCAAGAATTGAGACAGAATTTAGAAAGTGCAACAGTGAGAGCCCTAGAAATAGATGCATCCTTTCCATCCAAAAGGGTTCATCGCTGGTCCTTCTCAGCACTGAGGTTCTGGGGCAGGCAGCATAAGTGCCTGATAGATTGATTCTACTCAGACTAAGCAATGCACTTGAATTTCAACTTGCAGGCCACTAGAAGCCTGATTTTTCCCTTACAGACTTCTTCTCACATTCAGCAGAAAAGTGAAATCCTTTCAATGGCCTAAGGGCCTGATTTGCTATTCTTTTTTTCCTCTCAGCTTTCCTTCTATTTCCCCCATCCCCCCATCACCCCGCACACCTCTTTAGCCACGAAACCTCCATTCCAACTCACCAAAATGCCTGCATCTCACAGCCTTTGCACTGGCTCTTCCCTCTGCCTGAAATGCTTCCCCCACTAGATATCTATATGGCCAGCTCTTCTAAGTCTTTCAAGTCTTTGTTTAAATACCACCTTCCCAGCTGGTCTTTCCTACGATCCGTTAAGGGCTAAACTTTGTCCCTCCAAAATTCATATGTTGAAGTCCTAACCCCAGCACCCCAGAATATGGCTGTATTTGGAGGCATGGCCTTTAAAGAGGTAATGTTATGTGGCAACCTGGATGGGAGGGGAGTTTGGGGGAGAATGGATACATGTGTATGTATTGCTGAGTCCCTTCTTTGTTCACCAGAAACTATCACAACTCACAACATTGTTGCTTAATTGGCTATAACCCAATACAAAATAAAAAAGGTTTTTAAAGAGAGGTAGTCAAGTTAATTATCTGTCTGGGCAGGTCTTAATTCAATGCAACTCATTCCCTCATGAAAAGAGATTAGGACACAGACATACATGGAGGATTCTTCCCTGGTGGCTGGCTCAGACGGTAAAGAATCTCCCTGCAATGCAGGAGACCCAGGTTCGATCCCTAGATCAGAAGGATCCCCATTCCAGTATCCTTGCCTGGAGAATGCCATGGACAGAGGAGCCTGGCAGGCTACAGTCCATGGAATTACAAAGTGCAGGACATGCTGCGGCTCCTGCTGCTAAGTCGCTTCAGTCGTGTCCGACTCTGTGCGACCCCATAGACGGCAGCCCACCAGGCTCCCCTGTCCCTGGGATTCTCCAAGCAAGAACGCTGGAGTGGGTTGCCATTTCCTTCTCCAATGCAGGAAAGTGAAAAGTGAAAAGTTAAATTGAGGTCGCTCAGTCGTATCTGACTCTTAGCGACCCCATGAACTGCAGCCCACCAGGCTCCTCCGTCCATGGGATTATCCAGGCAAGAGTACTGGAGTGGGGTGCCATTGCCTTCTCTGAGTAGGACATGACTGAGAGAATACCACGACGATACATGGACGAGGGCTTCCCAGATGGCGCTAGTGAGACAGAGGAGCCTAACAGGCTGTAGTTCATAGGGTCACACAGAGTCAGACACGACTGATGCGACTTAGCATGCGCACACACACACAGAAAGACCATGTAGAGAAGGTGGCCGTCTGTAAGGCAAGGAGGGAAGCCTCAGAAGAAACCAATCCTGCTGACATCTTGAGGTCAGACTTAGTCTCCAGAACTGCCACTCAGCCTGTGTGCTACTTTGTTATGGCAGCCCTTGCAGGCTAATACAATACCCTAATGGGAATTAACCCTATCCTCAGCTCCTCTGTCTCCGTTTTCTGTTTTATTTTTTTCCAAATCTCTCGTCATTATCTAACATACCTTTCAGTTATATGTTTTGTTTACTGTCTATCTCCTTTTGCTAAAATCTAAGTTCTATCAGGGCAGGGAATTTTTTTCTGCTTGGTCATTGCAGTTACTTTAATGCTATTAATAAATATCAACTAGTGTATAGTATATGCTCAATAAATACTGTTGGATTACTGATTACACTCCCATCATCACCATGGAACACTCAGTGGGGTGAGAGAAGACCAAAAGACAGTCAGGGCTCTAAGGAGGAAGGAGAAAGAAAGTGGGTGCTGACCTAAAGATAATAAACTCTGCCTCGGCAGCTCGACCCACTTCTAAGCTATGTCGGGCAGCCACAAACAGCTCTTTATCTTCTCCTTTTACCTATAAGATCTGCAGAGGCCACAGTGGGCTCCCCTTCCGCCTTCAATATTGTTTCCTGTCTCTCCTCTGCATTTCACACCAAACCAGACATGTAGGAGGATCCGATCAGCTGAGCATCTCGACTTGATGCGAACCTCTCATGCAGCTCTGCGTTGGGGGATGCTAGCTACTGCTTTTTGTTCTGTGTCTTTCTCTCCTACACACCAGCTGTTCACTTTTCTGCGGTTAAATGCATCTGTGTTTTGGTATTACCAGCCTGAGTGTTCTCATTAGCAGGAACCAGCTAATGAGAGATCTCTTATTCCCACAAATTTGTTTTTGATGCTAGTGTCTTCCAGGGATTCTGTCTGAATCAATGTATTTGTTAATTCCTTCAAAATGCCATATATATATATGTACTATATATATGTATATATCTATATATATAGTGTATATATGTATATATATACACTATATATGTATTATATATGTATACATATATATGTATATATTTAGAATATATATACTATTCTACTGTTCATAGCAGATCTTATCCATGAGATAGGCAGTATTAATTTATATATATATTAGCTCCCCAGTTGGCTCAGTGGTAAAGAATATGTCTGCCAATATAGGAGATGCAGGTTCAGTCCCTGAGTTGGGAAGATCCCCTGGAGAAGGATGGCAACCCACTGAAGTATTTTTGCCTGGGAAATCCCATGGATGGAGGAGCCTGGCAGGCTACAGTCTATGGGGTTGCAAAGAGTCGGACATGACTTAGGGACTAAACAACAACAGGCGATATTCCAGATGCTAAGCAAAACAAACCAAAATGCTAACCCTCACAGAGCTTAGATTCTAGTAAGGAATTGGCTCAGCCCAGGTACCTCATGCATCTGCCCTGACAATCTGTTTTCCAGCCACACTGGGGACCTGTGATCTTCCTCTGAGCACTCTGTCTCCTTTCACGTCTGTTTGTTTTGCTCACCATCTGAAATAGTGCCTGGAACATTGCTATAGTTTAGTCCCTAAATCATGTCTGACTATATGCTTCCCAGGTGGTGCTAGTGGTAAAGAACACGCCTGCCAGTGTGGGTTCGATCCCTGGGTTGGGAAGATCCCTTGGAGGAAGGCATGGCAACCCAATGATGTATTCTTGCCTGAAGAATCTCATGGACAGAGGCGCCTGACAGGCTACAGCCCATAGGATCACACAGAGTCAGACATGATGGAAGCAACTTAGCATGAATGTGTGTGTGTGTACATATACGTCATTTTGAAGGAATGAATCAGAAAATGAGCCAGACATTTAAACCCCATAGAAATAAGGGAGGCACTGTGACTCAGACAGACATTCTTGCTGAACGTCATTAACAGCTGTAACAAGAAAAGAGTTGAAGGAAGGGTCACACAAAAGAGAAGCAACCAATACACAAAGCTGAGAGGAGTCAGCATGCCTTGGGTGTAAATAGCTCTCCCATCCTCTAGTGGGCACAATAGCCTGACTTGCACGGGGTTCTCACGTGCCAGGTGTGGAAGCAGCAGGGAGAAGGGGGAGGCTCAGAAGGAAGGAGTAGGAGTACTCCTGGGCCAAAAGGGAGAAGAAAGCCTTTTAGGTACTTCAGGTAATGCTGCATGGTGACCTAAATGCCCCTCTTTCCCGTGGAGAAGTCTATTGTGGAAATAGGAATTTTTAAAATTAAAAAGTATGTTTATTGTAGAAACCACTGCTTTCTATTTTGCTTCATTGCAGGGTCATACATTTCTGCAACTTAGATATGCCAGAAACTGGCTTTATTTATTGTCCATGAAAGTGAAAGTGAAAGTCTCTCAGTCCTATCTGATTCTTTGTGACCCCATAAACTATACAGTCCATGGAATTCTCCAGGCCAGAATACTGAGTGGGTAGCCTTTCCCTTCTCCAAGGGATCTTCCCAACCCAGGGATCGAACCCAGGTCTCCCACATTGCAGGTGGATTCTTTACCAGCTGAGTCACCAAGGAAGCCCTTTATTGTAAAAAAAAAAACAAAAAAAAAAAAAACAAAAAAACCCTGATATCTAAACTAGTAGACTCCATCCTGCTACTGGGCAGGAGTTGGGAGGAGAACAGAAGAGAGAACAGAGACATACAGGTCAGAATCCCAGTGGAAAACATACTCAAGCTGGGTAATGGAAAAGAGTTATTCTTTTAATTAATGTATAGGTGATATACAATATTGTGTTAGTTTCAAGTATACAGCAAAGTAATTCAGTTAATAGATAGATAGAGATATATAGACATAGATAGATATGGGCTTCCTAGGTGATGTAGTGGTAAAGAATTTGCCTGCCAATGCAGAAGACACAAGAGATGCAGGTTTGATCCCTGGGCTGGGAAGATCTCCTGGAGCAGGAAATGGCAACCCATTCTTGCCTGAAGAATTCCATGGACAGGGGAGCACGGCGGGCTACAGTCCATGGGGGTCACAAAGAGTTGGACATGACTGAGTATACACACACACACACACGATAGATATAGATATTTCATATTATTTTCCATTATAGGTTATTACAAGCTATTGGATATAGTTCCCTGTGTTATACAGTAAATCCTTGTTGCTCATCTATTCTGTATATTGTAGTGTGTATCATTAATCCCATACTTCATTTGTTCCTCTTCTCCTTCCCTTTCCCCTTGGTAACCATAAGTTTTGTTTTCTATAAGTTTCTGTTTGGATTCATTTGTATTGGTTTTTTAGATTTCACATATAAGTGATACCAGGTATTTGCCCTTCCTCTTCCTGACTTCTATCATTTAGTATGATAATCTCTAGGCCCATTCATGTTGCTGCAAATGGCAATATTTCCCTCTTTTATATATGTATATACTGCAGCTTCTTAAACAAATCATCTGTTGATGGGAACTTGGGTTGTTTCCATGTCTTGGCTATTGTAAATAGTGTTGCTACCAACATTAGGGTGCATGTATCTTTTCAAATTAGAGTTTTCATCTCTTCCAGGTAAATGTCCAGGAGTAGGATTGCTGGATCATGTGGTAATTTTAAGTTTTTTAAGAAACTTCCATATGTTTTCCATAGTGGTTGAACTAATTTATGTTTAAAAAAATGTTTTGCTGATGTACAGTTGATTTACAATATTGTGTTTGAAAAAGAGCTTAATAAGGGATTGACTTTTGTAAGGTGTGGAGAGAGTTTAAGGAACTCTGTAAAGAAGTAGTGTGATGTCCCAAAGCTAACAATAGCTGGAAGCCCATTAGGGACCAGGATTGAGAGCAATTTCCAGATCTAGGAAGGAGAATTATATGGACGAGAACTGTCTGCATGAGCTGAGGTTTTGGGAGGAGTAGACAACCAACCTGCACGGCAACTTGGATGGAGGGTTACAGAGGAATATGTATTTTACCTGTATTGTCTTCTTTCAGTCTCCTAACTTATTTCACTTGCCAAATGAAATCAAAATCCAGAAAGGCAGCACATATAGGGAGCAATTCATGTATGTCAATTTCTCTGGAGACAAAGCAGAGTGGGAAAGAACAGATGTTGGATCTGGAAGGCCAAAATAGCACAACCCATTCCTCGTCTCTTCAACCCCCACTCTTCTCTTTGTTCAGATGAGAAATGCTTGTCTCCAACACAGGAAATACTCAGAATCTCATCAACAACACCATATGGAGGATGTCAATGTGGTCACAGTCCCACCTGAAAACTGAAATTTCAGCCCTCCGTAGTACTCTTCATATAAGAGAGGAGGGAGGAGGAAAAAAGAGGACAAAGAATGAATTAACAGAAAACATATCTACTATAATTCCTGCTTTTATAGCTGTTCACAGGACTTCAATACTCATGAATTCCTTCTTCCACCACCTATCCCTTTACCGTCTGCCTGCCCCTTCCTTCCATGTGGTCCTTCATCTGATAAAGAGACTAAACCTCATTCCTTCAGAAATGGAGGTCTTGAGGATCCTGTCTCTTTGGGGTTGATGCAGTTTTTCATTGACCAGACTGTTGGGCAAGTTGGCAAGACAATCAAGCGAACCTCTTTAGTCCAGCTACAGTCTACCTACCCCCCAGGGTATAGCAGTAATACAGTTTCCTCTTGGCAACTGAGGCCTCTCTTGTGGCTCAGATGGTAAAGCATCTGCCTACAATGCGGGAGACCCGGATTTGATCCCTGGGTCGGGAAGATCCTCTGGAGAAGGAAATGGCCCCATTCCAGTTCTCTTGCCTGGAAAATCCCATGGATGGAGGAGCCTGGTAGGCTGCAGTCCATGGGGTCGCAAAGAGTCAGACATGACTTAGCATGAAGCACAACAACAACAGTCCAGACTTGTCTAGCTGTTTTGTCGACAACAATAAGCAATTCCTTGAAGTAGATTTTAAAGATAAAGTCACTATGGTGGGGGTTGCCTCGGGGACAATAGGACCCTGGCTTTCAACCTTGGTATCACTGCATTCTCCTTATTTGATGTAAGTGTCTGCACTCAAATCTTGAAATCTTAACCTCCTTTCAGTACAAAAATCACTGTCTTTATCATCATTCCTATATGAAGCACTGCATGCTACTGAATATTATGGTGTAAATGAAGGGACAGGAGAAAAACTAAAGGCTCACATTTCCTGTTAGTGAATCTGATCTATACACAGCTCTTAAGTCTCAGGCCACCAAGTCGCTGAGTCACACTCACACACAGTCACACTGGCTCTAACCTCTTCTATTTCAGTTCAATCACCACTTTCCTTTAACAAAAATTTTATTTATTTTAATTGGAGAACAACTACTTCACAATATTGTGATGGTTTTTGCCATACATCAGCATGGATTGGCCACAGGTATACATGTGTACCTCCCATCCTGAACCCCCCTCTGAACTCCCTCTCCACCCTAACCCTCTGTGTTGTCCCATCGCACCAGCTTTGGGTGCCCCTCCAATGACTGCGCTGGCCTTGTTTCCATTCTTACCCTCCTAGGACTATTCTCCACCCAACAGTCATGAGTCATATCAAGTCTTCCCACATTTGAAACCCTCAAGGGGCATCTCCTCAATCCTAAATGCTAGTTAGGGTCTCAGGGGGCTTGTGTCTCGTACAAGCTCACAGATTAGTCTTCTTAAATACCTGAATGTTGCCATCTGCTGCTGGAGAAGTAGACACCCAAGGCTTCTGCCAGTGCCAAGAACAAGCCGTGCCAAGAACAAGCCTTGCCAATAGCACCAGCCAAATGCTAGTCACTGCCACTGATGCCAAAAAAATTAGAGTTGCTACAGCAACTGCCAGTGATTATGTCAAGATTCCCCATGAGGAATTTGGACTATCTCATGTCACTGTCACATTTCCAGCACTGCTCTCCAGACTTGGACAGGATCCTGGCACCTCACTCCTTATATCCATTGGCATTCAGAATTTTTAAATCTCTTCATTTCAGACTCCCTGCCATAGGATGGAAGCATCTGTGAATTCAATCTTAAAGGTATTCTTCCACTGATGGCTCGATTTCTAGAAGGTTGGTCAAAAACAAGTGCAGTACCAAATTTTTCTCAAGTCATTACCCTGAAACTTAGTTGGAAGAAGAGAGAAAAGAGTCCTAAAACTCAGCTTAACCCATAAATAATTATCATCCCATCATCCTAAAAGCTTAGCTTCAGTACCTTTCAGCATTTGGAGCCAACACCAAAAGTATTAACTCTGCTTTATCCACAAGTGAACGTGCAATTTACATATGTGTTCACAATCACCATTAGTCTTTTTTTTTAAGTGAAGTACAGTTGCTGTAGTTGCTTGCCAAATTCAGACTGAAATTGAAGAAAGTGGAGAAAATCACTAGGCCATTCAGGAATGACCTAAATCAAATCCCTTATGACTATACAGTGGAAGTGAGAAATAGATTTAAGAGACTAAATCTGATAGACAGAGTGCCTGATGAACTATGGATGGAATCATGACATTGTACAAGAGACAGAAATCAAGACCATCCCCAAGAAAAAGAAATGCAAAAAAGCAAAATGGCTGTCTGAGGAGGCCTTACAAATAGCTGTGAAAAGAAGGGAAGTGAAAAGCAAAGGAGAAAAGGAAAGATATACACATTTGAATGCAGAGTTCTGAAGAATAGCAAGGAGAGATAAGAAAGCCTTCCTCAGCGATCAATGCAAAGAAAAAGAGGAAAACCACAGAATGGGAAAGACTAGAGATCTCTTCAAGGAAATTAGAGATACCAAGGGAACATTTCATGCAAAGATGGGCACAATAAAGGATAGAAATGGTAGGGACCTAACAGAAGCAGAAGATATTAAGAAGAGGTGTACAAAAAAGATCTTCATGACCCAGATAATCACAATGGTGTGATCACTCACCTAGAGCCAGACATCCTGGAATGTGAAGTCAAGTGGGCCTTAGGAAGCATCACTACAAACAAAGCTAGTGAAGGTGATGAAATTCCAGTTGAGCTATTTCAAATCCTAAAAGATGACGCTGTGAAAGTGTGCAGCAATATGCTGCACTCAATACGCCAGCAAATTTGGAAAACTCAGCAGTGGCCGCAGGACTGGAAGAGGTCAGTTTCCATTCCAATCCCAAAGAGGCCAAATAATGATCAAACTACCACACAATTGCGCTCATCTCACACGTAATGCATAAAATTCTCCAAGCCAGGCTTCAGCAATACGTGAACCATGAACTTCTAGATGTTCAAGCTGGTTTTAGAAAAGGCAGAGGAACCAGAGATCAAATTGCCAACATCTGCTGCATCATCGAAAAAGCAAGAGAGTTCCAGAAAAACATCTCTTTCTGCTTTCTTGACTATGCCAAAGCCTTTGACTGTGTGGATCACAATAAATTGTGGAAAATTCTCAAAGAGATGGGAATACCAGACCACCTGACCTGCCTCTTGAGAAACCTATATGCAGGTCAGGAAGCAACAATTAGAACTGAACATGGAACAACAGACTGGTTCCAAATAGGAAAAGGAGTACGTCAAGGCTGTCTATTGTCACCCTGCTTATTTAACTTATATGCAGAGTACATCATGAGAAACGCTGGACTGGAAGAAGCACAAGCTGGAATCAAGATTGCCGGGAGAAATATCAATAACCTCAGATATGCAGATGACACCACCCTTATGGCAGAAAGTGAAGAAGAACTAAAGAGCCTCTTGATGAAAGTGAAAGATGAGAGTGAAAAAGTTGGCTTAAAACTCAGCATTCAAAAAACTAAGATCATGGCATCTGGTCCCATCACTTCATGGGAAATAGATGGGGAAACAGTGGAAACAGTGGTTGACTTTATTTTGGGGGGCTCCAAAATCACTGCAGATGGTGACTGCAGCCATGAAATTAAAAGACACTCCTTGGAAGGAAAGTTATGACCAACCTGCTGCTGCTGTTGCTGCTAAGTCACTTCAGGCACGTCCGACTCTGTGCGACCCCATAGGCAGCACACCACCAGGCTCCCCATCCCTAGACAGCATATTAAAAACAGAGACGTTACTTTGCCAACAAAGGTCCATCTAGTCAAGGCTATGGTTTTCCCAGTGGTCATATATGGATGTGAGAGTTGGACCATAAAGAAAGCTGAGCACAGAAGAATTGATGCTTTTGAACTGTGGTGTTGGAGAAGACTCTTGAGAGTCCCTTGGACTGCAAGGAGATCCAACCAGTCCATCCTAAAGGAGATCAGTCCTGGGTGTTCATTGGAAGGACTGATGTTGAAGCTGAAACTCCAATAGTTTGGCCACCTGATGCAAAGAGTTGACTCATTTGAAAAGACCCTGATGCTGGGAAAGATTGAGAGCAGGAGGATAAGGGGAAGAAAGAGGATGAGTTGGCTGGATGGCATCCCCGACTCCATGGACATGAGTTTGAGTGATTCCAGGAGTTGGTGATGGACAGGGTGCTGCAGTTCATTGAGTCGCAAGGAGTCGGACACGGCTGAGCGACTGAACTGAACTGATAGCTGCTGTACAACATTATATAAGTTACAGGTGTATGATATAGTGATTCGTGATTTTTAAAGGTTATACTTCGCTTCTTCTTCATTAAAACACCAAATGGTGGATGACGCCAGTCCTGCGGGAGGGCCCGGAGGCCCCGGGGCCCCTGGAATGGGAGGCCGCGTTGGCTTCCGCGGAGGCTTCGGCAGTGCGTCCGGGGCAGGGGTCCCGGCCGGGGTCGGGGCCGGGTCAGAGGCCGCGGAGTTCGTGGAGGCAAGGCCGAGGACAAGGAGTGGCTCCCGGTTACCAAGCTGGGCCTCCTCGTCAAGGACGTGAAGATCATGTCCCTGGAGGACATCTACCTTTTCTCTCTGCCCATCAAGGAGTCTGAGATTATTGACTTTTTCCTGGGAACATCCCTCAAGGATGAGGTTTTGAAGATGATGCCCATGCAAAGCAGACCTGTGCTGGCCAGCGGACCAGGTTCAAGGCGTGTGTTGCCATCCAGGATTACTACGGACATGTCGGTCTGGGTATTCTAAGGAAGTAGCCCCTTCCATCCGTGGGGCCATCATCCTGGCCAAGCTGTCCACTGTCCCCCTGCGAAGAGGCTACTGGGGGAACAAGATCGGCAAGCCCCACGCGATTCCTTGCAAGGTGACTGGCCACTGTAGTTCCGTGCGGTTGCGCCTCATCCCTGCCCCCAGAGGCACCGGCATCGTCTCCACCCCTGTGCCCAAGAAGCTGCTGCTGACGGCCGCCATCGACGACTGCTGCACTTCTGCCAGGGGCTGCACCGCCACCCTGGGCAACTTAGCCAAGGCCACTTTTGATGCCATTCCCAAGACCTACAGTTGTCTCACCCCTGACTTCTGGAAAGAGTCAGTGTTCACCAAGTCTCCATATCAGGAACTCACTGACCATCTTGTGAAGACCCACACCAGAGTCTCCGTGCAGATAACCCAGGCCCCAGCTGTAGCCACCACATAATTTTATAAAGAGAATAATAACGTGAATGAAACCAGAAAAAAAAAAAATAAAGGTTATACTTCATTTATCGGAGAAGGCAATGGCTACCCACTCCAGTACTCTTGCCTGGAGAATCCCATGGATGGAGGAGCCTGGTTGGCTATAATCCATGGGGTCGAGAAGAGTTGGACACAACTGAGCGACTTCACTTTCACTTTTCACTTTCATGCATTGGAGAAGGAAATGGCAACCCACTCCAGTATTCTTGCCTGGAAAATCCCAGGGACAGGGGAGCCTGGTGGGCTGCCGTCTGTGGGGTCGCACAGAGTCGGACATGACTGACGCGACTTAGCAGCAGCAGCATACTTCATTTATAGTTATAAAATATTCACTGTGTTTCCCATGCTGTACAATATATCCTTGTAGCTTATTTTATACCTAATAGTTTGTAAATCTTATTCCCCTGAACATTGCCTTCTCCCCACAGGTAACCACTTCTTTGTGCTCTATATATTAATCATCATCGGTCTTGACCTCATCCTTCAGGAGCTTGGCAAACTATTGGTGAGTGCCCTTAAAATAATTCCTGGTTTTTTGAAGAAGAAAGCATTTTAGACTGCTGACCACCAACTTTCACCTTCTATGGAAAGACCTATACAAGCTTCAGTGCTGGTGTTGTTTGTCCAGTCTTCTAGACAAAACTAGTCCAACTTTTATCTCTATTCTCTTCTCTGTACTGCTGCACAAATCTTGACAACATCCAGCTTTTGCCCTCATGTATGTTTCATCTTCCACTCACATGACTTCTCTATCAGGGCTAAACTCCACTAGCAGATGAGACTCCCCAAACTCAATCAGCTTCCCCTTTCCTTCCTGACTCACAGGCAAACTGGAGGATGTCCTGCCTAACAAGCTCAACCTAGAAATAAAAGCAATTCATCTATATCAACAGAGGCAATATGTATTTCCCCTCCAGCATCATTCTTTTCTTTTATCCACAAACTGCTAATGATGCAGATGAATTCTTTTAAATTTCTTACCTTTTTAGTTTCAGAATCACATGCTGAATCAACACAATAAATCTATATAGGCAACACAGAAGATCCCCTAGAAATCAGATAGACCTAGCTTAAAAAGATTTAACTACTCATAGTGACACAATATTTTAAACATGTTTCTGATTCAGTTTTCTCACCAGTAAAAGGGGATAATACTAATAGCACCTCATTTGCTTAGAGTCAGGAATAAAATCATTTATATACAGCTTTTGGACCCATTTAGCAAATAGGAATGATTACTTGATGATGATGGTGATGATGGTAGTGAAAACATTAAAGGGGAAAAAAGTCACAAAGCGACCAGATTTAGGATATCAATGTGTTTATTGAGACTAAATAATAGCTCCATAATTATTATCATAAATATTACTATTCACCTTATAATTAAGTAGAAATATTTTATAATGCTTCCATAAATAAACTCATATTAGTAAAGTGACATAAATAATAAGACATATATTTGTAACAATAAATTAATTCATAAATATAAAGTATTGATTATGGAAATGAAGTTATTTAGGGGCTTTTTCTAAAGAGATAGAAAGTAATCTTTTTGTGGGGAAATAGTTAAATTTCTGTGTATAAAACACTGACTACAATAAAAAGTTATTAATATGCTTGGAAGGTCTAGCTTCTGATCTTATGGATACAAGTGACATTGTTCTCATTTTGAAGCTAAGCCAGGGTTTTTTTTAGAATTTACACAGGACTGTGGAGTTTGGCTTCCCCTTTTCCTTTTGATAAAAGAAAACCTCAGGGGATCTTATTGTTTAACAGGTGAGAAAGGTTAGTAATCCATTTTCCAGCCTTGCTCTACTTGAGCACATTCACGTTTCAGGGTTATAAACAGCAAGTTCAGTTCTCCAATGACTTTGATCTCTCCACTCTCTCCAAGCTGTGAAAATAAGAACACACAAGTATTTCAGCATTTATACCATGTTTTCTAAAGAGAAACAAATTAGAGAGAGATGAGATGGTTAGGTTGTTGGAACAGAAACCAAATTTTAGCCTTTTTTAAAAGATTAGTGATAATACCCTTTTTCAAAAGTATATGACCTGATCTGAGAGGGCACCTATGAGCATCAGTCTCAGCTGGTTGATGTGTTAAATCACTGCTGAACCAGAGCAAGCAGGTAGAGCCTGTGCTGAGATCCAGGGGACCCAAGCACCACTCATCCCTCCTTGCCCTGCCTCTGAGCCCCACGACTATGACCAATAGTCTTGAATCAAAACTACCACATTTACCAAAACATGTGGACTTTTTCTGTTTCCATTTTCTTGACCAAGGTGAGGGAAAACAAGTTTTCACTTTTGTGGGGGAAATATCAAATGCCTCCTATCTAGTTGCTTTAACAGTGAAAGGCCAGATACAGAGCCTAACACACTTTCTTTTCTCCTCCTTCCAAGTAGTAGGCAAAAGAGTCTTTTAAACCCCATGGGAGAGGGAACACAAGTCTAAATCCCCTCCTCTGCAACTTGTCTAATCTATTAAATGTGCTCAAGATTATTTCAAAGGAAACAGCAGCCCTAAGTCACCACCGTCCTCTAGACTTTGGTCTTTCTCTTCCTGCTTTCTTTCATCTTTCCACCTTCCAATACTTCCTTTGACATAATGACAGCTATTTTTTTAATATCTCAAAGATTCCCAAGATGATAAAGAATTCTACTGTCTGTTCTCTGTTCTGCTACAGCCTGCTTTCTGCTTTTCTTCAGTGACAGGGGATTACTATCCCCTCAAGATGCCCTCCCATTTCACAGTGCTGACCAGTGTTTACACATGCTGAGATTTCTCTGAATAATATTCCTCTCTCACTAGGCTTTCTGGAACTACAGGGTAAAAAAAAAGTATAACAACTCATCCACATGGCAACTGATTGCTAATGTGAAAGTCAATTCCCTTAAAATGGATTAAGAGCTTTAAAATCTGTTTTCCCACACAAATCCCCATCAGCTTTTTCTCTCCCACACTCCACTAAAGACAACAAAGTAAGCTCATATGAGGAATTTTTCACACCAGAAATGCAAAGTACTTCTTGGCCATGGCATGCTAATATTCAGCCCTCTGTGTCTAGCTAATAATAGTTCTATGACAAGAGAATTTATCTTCACAATGAAAAACAACAAATCCTTCAGTTATCAAAGGAAGACATTGACAATGTTCATTAAATCACATTCGGGAAGAGATACTTTTTATAAAAAAAATCAAGATGGAAAAAAGAGGGAATTGAGGTTACGCTGAAAATTCCATCAACCAGAGCCTTCTTGTTTCTGAGGTTTAATTGTACCTGCTTGCCAAATCATCACTTTTGCTGCTGCTTTTGGTAGCTCTGGTTTTTGAATGAGTCACAGCAGCTGAGCTGAACCTTCCCCTGTTGTTCTTTTCCCCCAAATAGGCCACCTGACCATATCATTCTCTGTCAAAATATACACTAACCTATATCAGATAGATGCTCACTAGCACATTGTCAAGGGAAGGAAGAGACCAGGAAAGAAGGAAAAGGAAAGAGGAAGAAAGAGGGCTTCCACTGTGGACATTCATTCCCCTACAATGAATCCATTGCTAATAGTAATACTTCTATTCTGTTTGAAACTGCGTGAAAGAAACTGGGGGGTCATTCACTCTCACTTTTAAATTAAAACCAATAGCTGCTGGGTATTTTAGTAGTTAAATATAAGTATCAGACCATTCCAGAAATTCACCCTGTGTGCAAGTCCAGCTCTTTTATTATGGCTGTTCTAGGTATATTTCTCCAAGTTTTACATCATCATGTGAATGACTTCAAAATTATTTCAAATAAGTTTTACCCAGTTTTCTGGTTTTGAACAAATGCTTCTTCAGACGAAATGAATCAGTAGGTATCTTAAATTTCCCTAAGAACTGACGAGACTAACTATAATATCCAGCACTTCTGGCCTGGATGGGATTCAGAGGTCCTGCAGTCTATTCTGACTCTGACACTGGCCATCCCTAGCACAGGGGTGACAATATTAGATGACTTAAGTTCCCAGCCAGTTCTAGAATTTGCAAAATTTGAAAACCAACTTATAAACATGTAGACACATCTATATGTATGTGCACCTAAATAATCAACCCAGTGGCAGGAGAGGCCTGTAAAAAATCATGACATGGGAGAAAAAGGGAAAGAAAAGGAAGAAAAACAATATTTGCCTCTTCTATCAAATGATTTAGCGCTAAGAGTTGTTACTAGTACCTTTTTCACTGTGTTCTTCAGATTCTGTACGTTTCTCTGGATATGCTGGTTGTCATTCTCAATATGCTGCAAAATGGAAGTGAGAGCAACAAGTTTAACATTGTTGTGCTGAAGCTTTTTGAGACTCAGCCTTCCTAACTGAAGCATGTTACACTTCATCTGGAATTAAAGTTCTTAGCAATTTTGCCCACAACGACCTAGATATCAATAGTGACCTAGATTCTCTGACCTCTTCAATCCCTGGGACACCAAAATCCAGTCATTTCCCTTACACGGAACCTCACTTCACCTTTGGGAAACCCTACTGAGGTTGAAGTTTGTGGAAAGAGCGGAGTGGTTTATGCAAATCCTGTCAAGAATAAAACCATAACGGCACCTCATCAAAAACACGGGCTCAGAACAAGAAACCTACATAAAATATCTCATGCGAACAGGGCCCTCCTCAATAAATACTAGGCCCCCTTTGCTCAGCCTACTCCACCAAAATATTTTTCTTAGTTTTCAATATTCAGAGGCATCAAGCTCACGCACCTCTGATTTTTGTCACTTCCAGTATCAAAAGGGCAGCAGTCTTCATCCACCCACCCACTGCCAAATATCAAATCTTCTTGTTTCTCCCTTTCTCTCCCATCCCCTCCCTCCATCAACTTATATTCAGTGAATCCATTTGCACCATTTGTATTTTTCCTTAAAGCTCCCAACACCTTTCTCATCTCACATAGTCCGAATTGCTTTTTCCCAGGGACAAATGAGTCTCCTGTGGTCTTTCAGACCCTGCCCATCACAATCAACTCAAAATGTGACTCAATTAAAGCAAAAGCAAACAGGTTGTGCTGCCAAATGACTTCAGTAATGGTGTGACGGAGGCACCTCTTACTACCAGCTTGGAAGGGGCACTGGGGTGGGAAGGAAGAGGGTTCCGCACAGAAGAAAGACGAAAGGCAGGCACCTGGGAGGATCGGACTTTGGCTGGAGAAGAACTTACGCATTGGCTTAGCTTTTTGCTGAGCTTGGAGAAGAAGGGCACCACCTTCTTCATATGGGGGTGGAATTCATCGGATCGGGGGAACAGCACCTCTTCAAGAATAAAGTTCAGCACCTGCTTCAGCACATAGCAGCGCTTCGTCACCTGCTGGTGAAAGTGAAAGAGCAGGGCTCAAGTTAGGCGACATCCACAAGACCCGGCCCATCCTCACCACCGCTCCAAGTCACCACAAGTGGCATCATGCCTCTGGCTTACATTGATTCCCTGGAACAATTTGTTCCCAATGAGACGAACATCTGTGATGTTATCTGCCAAACTAGCCTGCAAGAGAAGAAAAGACTAAGTGCCTGGACATCATAAAGCTAGAAGAAATGTCTGTAAGGAGAGCTGTACTCTGTCCCCTCTTCCCAGAGCAGCACTGTGAGGACTAAAGAAAGGGCTCTTTAGTTCATGGGTTTAAAATGATGCTCAGGGGTTGAGGGGAGGGGTAAATTAGAAGTTTGGGGTTAACATATATACACCACAATGTATAAAATAGATAACTAACAAGAAGTTGCCATATAGTACAAGGAACCATACTCAATATTTTATAACAACCAATAAGGGGAATGAATATATAAAAGAATATACATATATTTTATATATACACATATATAGGTATACTTATACATATATATAGACTCGAATCAGTATGCTGTACACTGGAAACTAACATGACCCTGTAAACCAACTATACTTCAAAATAAATTTAAAAAATAAGATAAAAAAGTATAATGTACAGCATAGGTAATATAGCCAATATGTTATAATAACTATAAATGGAGAATAATCTCTAAAAATTGTGGATCACTATGCTGTATACCTGGAACTTAAATAATACTGTCAATGAACTATACTTCAGTTAAAAAAAAAAAGAATGGATTTAAAGCTCCTAGAATAGAGCTCATAACATAGTAAGTGCTCAAAAATGTGAATTTCTTGCTCTTCAGAAAATAAAAGAATGCTTAGAGGAGTAAAGGGAACCATAAACAGTCAGATGGGTTACTACATGGCTCCTTTGGGGGCAAAACTGAATGTGCATCTCCTAAAGGGCAAAATGACAGGTCTTGAGGTAAAGCTTGAGCTCCAAAAAGTCTTAAAAGAGACATAAAAGTGATGACAGGTATACCAGTAGAGATTAATGTTCGTCTGGAGAAATGTCCTCTGGAGAAATTTTAAGAACTATTCAGGTTCCAAGTAGATAAGATGCATAAGAGAAGGACTGAGATGAGTACCTCCTGAGCCAGAGTGAAGGTGTGGTTGAAGATGTAGGGCTCCTGGAAGTCGGACTTGTTGAGCCTACAGTGCGACGTGATGGGTGCAGCCGCTCCTCCCTGGGCGCACAGCACCATGACAAGGAGGCAGCCAGCGGCCAGAGCGGCCCCGAGGGGAGAGCTCACGTACTTCTGCAGGGCAGCCATCGTGGACAAAGCAAACCTGAGCAGTGGGTGACTAGGGAAGAAGAACCTGGTATCAAGAGAACAAGAAACAAAATCAACATTAAGGGGAAAAATTAAGTATCCAGAAGTAATAGACCCAGCAAGCCAATCCTACCAAGTTCGTTGGAGGACTTACCTGTTTCGAGGCTTCTGCTTGTGATAGGAAAGTAGAAGCTGCTGCTTTTATAGCCCCCAGGACACCAAATTGTGTGTGTGAAAAGTATGACATCAGCAATTATCTAATTTCCAGTGCTGTCTTCTGAGAACTACCTAACCACCATAGGGGACCACAGAGCACCACCTCCAAGCCTTCCCACCTTGATACGCCAGCATTTCCCTAAAACGTCACTATTAGGCCCGGTGCGTGCTTTTACAGACAAATCCCAGAAAGTTTCTAAACCCTACATATTTTTCAAAGAAAATGACTGCTTTGTCTTTGTAGATTCCAGGTTTAGTTTAAAATTTTCTGATCTCTTGTAGTGAGTAAACATTTTGGTCACGGACTCATTTTCCTAGCAGCTTCATAGATTCTTATCTCTTTAGAGGTGATCAAAAAAAAAAAAGGACCTATATCCTTTACTTTAAAATAAGCAGTAATGGCAGCTTGGAGACAATTCTATTTTTTAAAATTTTATGTCCTTTTTAAAAAAATATGATGAATGCTGAAGAAGACTTAAATTTTAAAATAGCAGTATTGGCTAACATAACTTTCCTCCCATTCTATGGCATTTTTTAAGTGACCAAACAATTACAATAGATGCAAATGTATCTTAAATTTTTCATTAAATCATAATCAATATCGATTTAAACTTGAAAATATTAATGCTGAACAATCTGATCTGTATTTTTCTCTAACATGCAAGTATTTTGAGAATACAGTCAAGTAGTTCATTTCACCTGCACTCATTCTAAACAACACACAAGTTCCCCCCAAAACATTTCCAAAAACCTTATAACACTTTTTATTAGATACATGAAAGTCTAAAGAAGAGAATCTGGCAATTTAATGATTACAGGTGGTTTTTATTAAAATACATTGAACTCTAAATAATACCTAAACCTGAAACCTTCCCAAGGAGGTGGGATCAGGGGACAAGGGCACTGATCTATTGCTAAGGGAAGGAATGTAAATTCGTGCAGATTAGTTTGATCAGATTTTTCTTTTTGCAACAAGCTTGGATCAGGCGCATCAAAGAAGGCATGTGAATAATTGTAGAAATCTGAGCATTTTGTGAGATTGCATGGGCCTTCGGCAACGGGCCACAGTGAAGAGTTAAGACAGCATGAGAACACTGAGCATTTGGGAAGGTAATTAAAAGGGAAGGTTAGGGGAGGACACAAAAACCATACCCACTGCACAAGTTTACTCGAGCTGATTCATGAATGCCAGATGAGAAAACTCTTCTTTTCCAATTTCCTACTATATATGATATAACCACTTTTGTCCAAAATGCTATATAATTATATCAGCATTCGAGTTAAGAGTTAAGCTCTTAACTCTATGCATAGTTAAGCTCTCTATATAGAGTTAAACTATATAATGGATTAAATTAGGCTTCTATTGGTTTGCCTGGGAACCCTATAAACATACATAATTTTGTTCCCAGCAGAAAATAAATTCTGACATTATTAAATTATATGCTCTTGAGGGAGAAGTCTATCTCTCTCTTTCATCTTTGTACCTCCAGCACTTAGAACAGTGCTATACACATAGGAAGGACTTGGTAAGAGCATATTGAATGAATAGATAAATAGATTAAATAATTTACTAAGTGTCTTTGGGAACCTACATGGAGGTAATTTGGGAATTGCCTTCTTATGTTGGGGTTTGACCCAGTACTACTTGCCAGCTTCATTAGTGTTCCTGTATAAGGAATAAATAGCTGTGAAACAAAAATAGAATGCCAAAAAATTGCAAACCAGTCTTTAGCAGCAGCAATACATCTATTGTTCATTATGTGGCCCTGATGAACAACCATCTTATTAGTAAGATAGTGTTAATAGAGCCAAGATCTTCGATTTTTTAGTGAGCTTGACAAGGCCTACTAAGGGGAAAGTCTGCTCTAGGGCTGTATGTGGATTTCCAAACCATCATACACGGAGTCTCACAGGTACGTGCTGTTAGGAGAGATAGTAGATACATCATAAAACTGCTTCTGTGAAAACAACTATTCATAGAGACATATGTGTGCTAAATAATTCCAGATTATTAATGTGTCTTCTCTAAAGTTATTTCTTTGTGAATTTTCAAGTCTCTCCCAGAAGCCACACTGGATAAAGGGCAACCGCAGCATCATGCTCCCTGGCCCCAGACAGATAGACTGTACCCGTGGTTGATCTTAGCTACATGGAAAAATCTGCCTGGCCTAATGCAGACTGGCCAAGGGTAACCGAGTGTGAGTGACAGATTAAGAAAGAGAACCATTTCTAGTCTCCAGCCCGAGGCAGGCTTTGTGTCTCATTCAAACACCATCCCAGCACCTAGAACAGTGCCAGACACGCGGCGGGTGATGAATGATGACTATCGCTGGCTGCATGATTACATTCCTTCCTGACTCATTGGCTGATGCTTGGAAATCCAGTCCATTCCTTTAAAGTACACATCTCTCTAGAAGCAGGACTTTAGATAGCTCAGGTAAGATGTTTTGTATTCATCATACTCCTCAGTACAACTTACATGAATGTTGTTCCCTATGAGGTTCCTTCTGTGTGTGTATGTTTGTGTGTGTGTGTGTGTGTGTGTGTGTGTGTGAGCTCCTACCCTCATTGTTCTCCTTCCCTCTGCACCCATCACCCACCACCACCCCTAAGCCTGCTATAAACAACTGCTTTCATGTATTTGGCATACATTTGTAAATATATATTCATCCTTGTAAACTGCTGTTTAATGGGGGTACAATTTTTGTTTTATAGAAATTGTTCTTTTTCTTAACCTTTCACTCACACTGTGTTCTTGCAATCTATTTGTGTTGCTGTGTGTAGGTCCTGTTCCTAACATGACATTCTATCCTGTGTCTCCACGTTTTATTATTGGTTCCCACGTTTTATGACTTATTACTTGTAAACCACCTCTGCTTCACTGCTCTACAGACATCATAGCACTGCTGCTGCTGCTGAGTCGCTTCAGTCGTGTCCAACTCTGTGCGACCCCATAGACGGCAGCCCACCAGGCTCCGCTGTCCCTGGGATTCTCCAGGCAAGAACACTGGAGTGGGTTGCCATTTCCTTCTCCAATGCATGAAAGTGAAAAGTCAAAGTGAAGTCACTCAGTTGCGACCCCATGGACTGCAGCCCACCAGGCTCCTCCATCCATGGGATTTTCCAGGCAAGAGTACTGGAGTGGGGTGCCATTGCCTTCTCCCATCACAGCACTAAGCAACCTCATTTCGTCCAAGTCATTTTAATGGTAATTTTGGGGAGTATTTTTGAAATAGTTACCCAGGAATAGGTCTACTGGGCCATAGACATAACTTCATTTACTAGACACAGCAGAGTCAGTATTGATTTATTCTCTCATATCAGTGAAGTAATATTTCTGTTTTCTAAGATCCACACACACACTTGACATCATTCAGATTTTTTTAGAGGTTTAAAATGGCATCTCATTGTTAAAATTAGCATTTTTCATATGTTTGCAGCCACTACAGTCTTTTTTATAAATCGATTGTTTATATCAATTGCCCATTCTTTAATGGGCTTTGGTCTTTCATTGTTATTGTTAGTGATAATTTGTGAGTGTACCCTATATATTTTATGTATTATTTTCTTTTGGGTTGTACACATAACAAATTCTTCTCCCAGTTTGTGTCCTGCCTATTAACTTTGTCTACTTCTCTGTTGAACAGAAAATGTGATTTGGATGTCATCTTAAATTTCTTTTTTTCATTGTATGATTTGTACTTGCCAAGGTTTTGTGGAAAAAGTCTCCCTTCATCCTTAGGTCACAAAGGACCTTAGACACATTTCTCTGTCTTTTCTTGTATTTACCCTATAATTTTGCCTTTCACAATCAGGTTTTTAATGCCTTTTGTATATGATGGAAAGTAGGGAATCGGTTTTATTTTTTCCACTTAATGAGACAGTTTTCCCAACACAGTTACTAAAACAGTGAGTCCTTTATCATATGTGAATTTCTCATTAATAAACAGTTATCTTTGAGCTCTCTGCTTTTTTCCCATTGATTTATTTGGTTTTCTCTTTTTGTTCTTGAGCCAGTTCCATATTTTATTACTGAGTCTTTATATCTAGACATCTACCCTCTTTTCTCTACTTTTTCAAGGCTGGCTTAGCTATTCATGAACTTTTGGCATAAATTTTACATAAATTTTATAACAGATTTGTCAAGTTCCTGGAAAAATGCTGCAGAAACTTTAGCATATCGTTTAAGTTAAAGACTAATTCAGAGAGAATTAGCATCTTTACAATATGAATTCATTCCATTCCAGAGCATTTACCATCTCTCGGCTACATAAATAAGATCTTCTTTTATACCCTTTGATAGTGTTTCCAAATTGTCTCCCTGAGGTCTGGTTATATTTTTAATTCCCAGCTACATCACAGTAGAAGATGTTAAGCTGTTATTAATCACTTTCCCTTGGTTGTGAATGAATACCAACTTGGCTTGGAGAAAGAGATTATGGGATGCTCATTTCCTAAAAACAAAACAAGTATGTGGTTTTCTTCAAGGTCACTAGAGAGGAGAGCTAAAAGTACGCAGCAAAGAACAAGCTGGAGACTAGCTGCTGCTGCTGCTGCTGCTGCTGCTGCTGCTGCTAAGTCACTTCAGTCGTGTCCGACTCTGTGCAACCCCATAGACGGCAGCCCACCAGGCTCCGCCATCCCTGGGAGACTAGCTAGTGTTCCTAAACATGAACTTTCTCTGCTTTTCAGTTCTGCTTGAAGATAACCCTGTCAGCACCCAGGACAACTTCCTACCATGTCCACCCTCCTTCTTAACACTTTGCCCACAAAGACACTTGTTAACCATAGGCACCTTTCTCTCCTTCCTGAGCACTAAACCTTGTAAATCTGTACTTTACTTCATCTTAAAGGGAACACTATACCCATGGGTATATGTCATAATATAAATGAGTACAGGTTCCTCTCTAGTAATACCAAGTACTCAAACTGACTTAAATGATAAAAGAAAATAATGTTTACGCAATTTCTCACTACTCTAGGGCATAAACACAGAATTTGTTATGTCTGTCCTTAACGTCTGTCCTTTACTAGCATAGATTTTTAAATCTGTAGATCCATCCCAGTCTCTCTTTTCATTGCTTATTTTAACTAGTAAAGGGAAGTCAAATCACTATTAAAAATCCTAATTCACATTTGCTTATGCCACCAGATATTCGAAGTCATTGCTAATTGCCTATTATCAGTGAATCTTTTATCCCAACTCTCCAATCAGTTTTAGGATTATCAGTTTTTCTCACAATCTTTTGCCCAGGTTAAATTGTATTTTTAAATGTTGCTTCAAAATTCATATTGAAAATTCTGTGTATCTTAGTGCAGTTTTACCAAACTTTCTGTCTCTGATGAGAAAATTGTGGGCCAAGTAAACTAGACCTTTCCTAGGTTTTCTTGACCTTGTTGAACTTGTTAAAACACAACTGATAAAATACAGTTCCAATTCTGGGGTGATTTGGTTTTAAAATGTCACAAATGTCAGTCCTGAGAAAATGCCCCCTTTCCCTTTTCTTTGTCACTGTCCTAATTCAAATGCTGTTTGTGCTATAAATAGGGTGAAGCGTCACCAATTCAGGTCAGTTGGACGAGATTTCACTCTAAATCAGCAGCAAGTCTGAAATGCAGTATGTTTTAAAAAGAAGTGCTATTTTGTTATTACTTCCAAATTCTTGACAACCAGGCAAACTAAGCTAATCTATTTCAGTCTCTTAAACAAATACCTGTTTTGGTTCTATTAGAATATAGTACCAAGTCAGGATGCTTGAACCCATGTTTAATACTTTTAAAAAATGCAGTAATAGTTAACGTAGTAATTTGGTTTAGTGGCCTTAGGATTCATCTGAAGTGGGAGGAAGTACTTTTGAGAGGAAACAGAAGAAGTAATTGAATACTAACTGGAGAACCAGAATTGAAATTGACCTTGTGTTAGTCCATGAACGCAGATTTAGAGAAATTAGAAGTACCTACAGGCCCTTCAATGAGTAGGGAGGGAATTATATACAAGAACCAGATGGAAATAGTATTGTAATACTTAAAATGCTAGAAGAGAGGGGAGTTAACAACAAGTGACCAACAAGTGGAAACATACAGTTGATTGGGTCAAAGAGGAAATATCTGAGTGAGGCTTACCAGGAAGTAGAGCAGCGGCAGCACCGTGTGCTGGATGAGGAAAGGGGGAATCTGCATTATTTATTCACTTATTCATTTGCCCATTGTAACATCAGCTCCATAAGAGCACAGGCTCTCTGCGGCACTGTGCTTAGAACATAATTTTCTATGTGTATGTTACAGTAATGAAAGTTTTAATATCACTATGCCTCAGAATCAGTGACACCTTTTCAGCAGTGACCCTGTCCACATTTTTCTCTAATTTGGACAATAATTTCCAGGGCTGTTTCTGCTCAGTTCTATACTTCTCCAGAAGGGTTGATCTTCACTCTCCATTCAGGTTCCTCTTCTTAGGTTATGGACAAAGCCAAGGCCATACTTGTTGATTTCTAGAGCTCATCCTACACATCCTACATTTAGTCTCTCCAAGTATGACAATTCCTACTTCTTTATCTTGAGAACTCAGTGCAATAATGAGAGCTGAATATCTGCCATGTGCCTAGTACTGTCTTGGGCTTTGGGGGATGCAAAATGAATAAGACATGGCCCTGACCTCAAGATGCTTATTAATACAATTGATTTGATAACATTTTTAATTCAAGTGCTATGTCCCAGGCACGGGACGGACACTAGGGGTGCACAAATGAATAAGGGGAATTTCTTGCTTTCAGAGCACTCAGAGTATAATGGAGATGGTGATTACTCAAAGAGAAAAATAATATTCTATGTAGTGTTAACCTACAAGTTAACATTAAGGGAATAAAACGTTATAATAGAATTATAACCATTCCAGTAGAGGTGTCTGTTTAGAAACTGATACTGGAAACTCATTCAAGACTGCAAGATGTTGAATCTGAGTAAAACTGTTAATATTATTAATTTTGTGATCAGTTTAAAGAATGGAAGAGGGTTTCCTAAGAAGAGGAAATGGGAGGGAAAACAAACCCTGGAGATGGAGCTTATAGAACTGAAATGACTAGTTAGATTAGAATGGAATGGTGTTGAGAAATGGTGGCAAAGGTGAGGTGGGGGTAGGTAGGGCAACAGCAGCTTTGAATACCAGCCAGAACAGTCTGGACTTGAGACAGTGGGCAGTAGAGAGCCATTACCCATCCCTGGGTGGGGAAGATCTCCTAAAGGAAGGCACAGCAACCCACTCCAGTATTCTCACCTGGAGAATCCCATGACTGAGGAGCCTGACAGGCTACAGTCCGTGGCATCTCAAAGAGTTGTACACGACTGAAGTGACTTAGCATGCACAGACAGTTGTGCATGGAAGGGACTTGTATAAAGCAATAACCTAAAAAGATACCCTGAGAGTTATTGGAGCATGAATCCAAGAGGCAGAAACTGGCAGCAAGGAGACGAGCTAGGAGACTGTGACAGCA
Source organism: Ovis canadensis (assembly GCF_042477335.2). Taxonomy (NCBI): domain Eukaryota; kingdom Metazoa; phylum Chordata; class Mammalia; order Artiodactyla; family Bovidae; genus Ovis; species Ovis canadensis. Next base: position 157,357,171 of record NC_091247.1, on the reverse strand, counting down.
ACAGCTGGGGTGCTGGTGCCATAAGAAACAAGGAAGACAGGCCAGGGGTTAGGACTCCAAGCTTCCACTGCAGGAGGCGTGGGTTCTACCCCTGGTCAGGGAACTAAGATCCCACATATCCTGTGGCATGGCCAAAAAGTATATAAATAAATTGTTGAATGTTAAATAAATAAAATTTTAAAACTTTTCAAAAACACGAAACAAACAAACAATGAAGAGAATGGTCAGAATCCAAATATACTTGAGCCACCAATGGGTAAGATTTAGAGTTAATGCTAGTTTGAGTTTGTGACAAAAAAAGATATTTAATATTTTCAGACAATTCAGCATAAAGAAAAAAAATGTCAGATACTTAAAATGTTTTAGGAATGAGTGATCTGTGAGGCATAGTCCCATAGAGTGCTGGTGATCAGCCTGAATGGTCTGCCTAACAGTTGGCATATCTAGAGTGTAGAGGTGCCATATGTGGGGGGAGAGGGGCCCTGAGAAGCTGCAGCCACTTAGGAGAAAGAGATCAATGAAATAGGAAACGGTGACTCTGAGGGAAACTTAGGCCAAATTTAGAAGCTTTGGAAGGACTCACTAGACTGCTGCCATTGATTATATCTCAGTAGCCCAAAGGCTTCTAACCAACTTTCTCCTTTTAGTCATTTCATGAGCCCAGCAGGCTCCATTCTGTTCTCAGGGATTACTCCTTCTCCTCTGCTCCAGCTGAAATGACTGGGCGGGGGGGTGGGGTGGGGGGGCAGAAGTGGATGGGGTGATGGGGTGGGTAACTAATTGGAATAGAGATGACACATGGCTTCCCCTGTGGAATGGGGTGCAGTGCGGGGAAGGGATAAGAATGGCATGCTGGGGGCACAGAGCCTGTATGTTTTGGAGAGAGGGGTAAAAGGGAATTGTTGGCTCCTGGCTCCTCATAGAATTGACCTTCTCGTCTAAGACAGAGATCTGCTAAGTGAAAACTGCTACAAAACAAACATTCTAGTTGCTTTGACGGCTTCTCAACAGAGCCTGGGAAGGAGCATGAACTGAGTAAGACCAAAACCCTTCTACACAGACACTCAGACATCTGGAGGCAACTGAGTAATGAAAACGGACATCCTCAGCTTCAGTGTAGACTGTCCTCATCTCCACACGTTCTCAACAGAGGAAAGCACGGATGAGAATTGTTTATGCTGAATTTGACCCCAACGCAGGACTTTATCCAAAAGCATCAAGGATGGGACAAGAGACATTCTTGCTTGAGGAAGATCTTTGGCACGACCTTTTAAACTCTCTTGCATACAAACACTCCTTGCACTTCACTGTTGGGCTCTTCTCCCCATTCCCAATCCTCCAGCCCCACCCAGAAGCTCTCTTTTCGGGCTCCCTAAGAATTGAATTAAAATTCTTTAACCTGGATTCCTCTTGGTCTCTGAATCTTATTTTTTCTGCTAACCACTTAAACATTTTCAGGCTGTTAGCCAACCATGAAAATATGCCCCTGTTGGGCTTTCAGAAACTCTACCAGATCCTGCTGCTGCTGCTGCTGCTAAGTCGCTTCAGTCGTGGCCAACTCTGTGCGACCCCATAGATGGCAGATCCTGAGACTGAGAAAAAAAGAAAGGACATTTGATGATGTCAGTGTAGTTTCTGTTGGAAAGAAAAGAGGCGGTTTATCCATGGACAGCATGACTGACTGAGTCACACGTTCTAATTTTTCTTTCCTTTTCCTCATTAATAATAATGGGGTCAATTGTTTGCATTTCTCAAAAACTATTATCTTCAGTTAGAATTGATTTGAAGCAAAACTGTGGAATAAAACAAGGGTGATTTGGAACCTTCATCTCTTCCCTTCCACATCATTTCATTCACCATCATCTCTCTAGCTTCAACCTCTTCCTCAAACTCTTTTATAAAGAGTCATAAAGCATAAAATTAGTATCATCCATAATTTTCAGCTGCTGCCTATATTTTATCTCATTTTCTCTTCATAATAACCTGTCAAATTATGTTATTCCAAATTCTGCAGAGAAGAAATACGAGGGTCAGAAAGCGAAATAACTTTCTCCAAGTCACACAGCTACACAATGACAACTTTGGGGCTCATGAAGGGTTTTTTCCCTCCCCATGCTATCTCAAAGTGAGGTGTCATGCTAAATGCATCTCTAATGATAGGATTTCAGATATTAGTGATCCAGGCAAAGCAAAGATTTGGTTAGCAATGAAAGTTTCCTGGAATCCATGAATCTATACCACTTTCTCTTCCACTAAGTCACACAGTACCTTGTGCTCATTCCTATCATGGCACATGTGAATTTGAATGTAAACTGCCTGACTATTTCTCTATCTCCCCAACTACATGGTTGATTCCACCAGAGCAGGGAGCATGGACAGGTAAGCTTTTATTTGCTTCCCCCTGTAATTCCATTAAATATTGTGGTCTGTCTGAGTCTGTCTGTCTGTCTCTCTCTCTCACACACACACATATTCTCCAACACTTTATAGGGATGGCCTGGAGTAAAATGAAAAGAACAAGAAGTGAGGTGATGGCTATTCTACATAACATCCAACAAATGACATGATTACTCAAACTGAACCAAGAGAGTGTTTTTAATAGGAAGTCTCCCTCTCCATTAGGAGCAGAGATTGAGAGAGAATGACAAGGAAATAGAAGAGTGCCATGGATATCAAAAAGACGTAAGGAACGAACCATCCCCTTCTTTATTTTGTGAAGGATAAAATCTGCACCTATGTGGTCCCAGCCTTGCTGTGGTTCATTCTCTGAGCTAAGAACAGACCTGGAATTTCACTCAAAGAAGTCTTCTCAAAAAGGATGCTGTCTTCATGGATCACAAAAGTTATCCAGTTCTTACCACCACGTGTAGACACACATGCCCCCAGAGTGACCCAGCTCCAAAGACTACCCAGCTTCACAGCTTTCCCACTCTCTGCACAGTTACCAGGTCATCCTGAGGCCACTCTAGACGAAAAACTGAAGCTGTGGGTGATAGTTCGTCAAATCCATTTCACCTGCCTTCACTATTCAAGCTCATTTTAAGACTTGCATGTCCTCCAAGTGTCTTGTAGCCTAAACAATATTTGCCCAAATAGTTTTCCAGGAACGTGGAATCAGCTGTGTCTAGTTGGAACTGAACTGGTTGAGACTAGTTAGGACCACGGACTCTCCAACTGGACATGCGTGAGGATCCGCTCATGATCATTTGACCTCAGAGAGGCCAAAAACTCCACCCTCAGATGGTGCCAAGCACCTCTACATTTGAAGGTGCAGAGGTCTGGAGCTTAATTACACTTGCCCAGAACCACAACCACTGCATCTTTTTTCAATCACCTTTCCCCAGGCTTCCCATGCCTCAAACCACTCTGCAGCCTCATTCCTCATCCCATAAATACCCTGAGCCCCTCACTTTCAGGGAGCGTGGTCTGATACTTGTTCTCCCATCTCCTCTCCTGACTGCCTTGGGAATAAACCCTGCCTTTGCTCCAAACCCTGGCACCTCAGGATTTTGTCTTACTGCGCTCAGGAAAACAAACCTGGCTAACAAACCCACAACGGCAGCCACAACTCACCTTCTTTACTAGACCTGTTCTCTTCCACCTTATGTTGAGCCCAGACTGCTCAGGGTGTCCAGCGTTTCCCCCATGGAGGCACAGCCTCAGCAGAAACATGCCATGCCCTGGACCTTACCTCTTGTCCCAAACCTTATCAAAGATTGTTCTGACCTTTGTTTCCACTACCCATTGTGGCAGCAGGTAATTATTTGAAACAATTTGTTGTTATTGTTGTTGTTTTTTCAGTCCCTAAGTTGTGTCTGATTCTTCTTGACTCTGTGGACTGTAGCCCACCGGGTTCCTCTGTCCAGGGGCTCTCCCAAGCAAGAATATTGGAGTGGATTGCCATTTCTCTCACCAGAGAATCTTCCCAAATCAGAGATCGAACCTGCCTCTCCTGCATGGACAGGCAAATTCTTTACTACTGAGCCACAAGGGAAGCAACTGAGACAATCATGGCTAACCAAGCACTAATAGCTAAGAAATTCTAACTGCCAATAGGCATTTTTGCATAAGTCTTTAACATTTTAGCTCAAAGGAATGACTAGTGGGAAGCTGATACAAAAAGACAGGCTTGTAGAGGAAAGATTTTGGATACGTGCCTCTAGGCAACTTTCTTTGCCTCTTATGAATGTGTTGGTCTAGGCCCTATCCTGACCCTCTGACTTTCTTATAACATTAAAATTTCTGTGACTTCTTTGGAAATATTTGTGGTTGGCTACACTCACTGTAGTTGAGACAGAGTAGAGGATTTTTCTTATATTCTCACACAAGATCCCAGAATGAATGACTGAATTATTTGGCACCAGGTTGACTTGGGGGACCTTATCACATGCATACCACGAGGCTTCCCTGGTGGCCCAGATGGTAAAGAATCTCCCTGCAAGGCGGGAGACCTGGGTTTGATCCCTGGATTGGAAAGACCCCCTGGGGAAGGAAATGGCTGCCTGCTCTAGTATTCTGGCCCAGAGAATTCCATGGACTGTATGGTCCACGGGGTCGCAAAGAGTCAGACACAACTGAGCGACTTTCAGACACTACTGGGTAGCCAGAATGTCCAGAAAATCTCTTCCAGAGACCTTTCTGAGAACATGTTCTACTATCATGTTTGCCTATGGGATTCCCCTGCATCACCCTGGCGGTTTAGTATTCTCGACAATGACATACACAATGAAGGGGATTGAGGGAAAGAGCTGGAAGCCAGCATCACTTAACCTCAAGAGCCACAAATGTTTCCTTCTTTCATTTTTTCACACCCACAAACAGAACCAAAACTCTACCTTGATCTTTTGAGATAATCCACTTTCCTAGATGTCTCTATTTGTCACACGATGTTGCTAGGTGCTGGCAAAAGCATCGTTCATCATAATGATTTAAATTAATTGAATTAATTTCAAATAAATTAAAAGTTCTGACATTCTGATAGAGGTTCTGTCCTGAAATCCTGATACGGGCACCTACAACCTTTCCATAAATTTACTAAAAGTCACTTCTTCCCATGAGTCAGTCTCTCACAAGAGCGTTTATTGAGTGACTTCTGTGTGCCTGACGCTGGTCTAGTCCTCATTAGCCAGGAGGAAAGAAAGATAAGGAAAAACTTATATTTGAGTCAATGAGACAAACACAAAGAAGTAGCAAATTGGAAACATTAAAATAACAGATAGTGCTGACATTAAATATGATAGAAATTTAGAGCAGGATGATTGTTGGGCTGTACCCTGTAGGTCTACAAGCCCTGTGCTTGACCAGCCTCAAGACCGAAGAAAGAGCCCTGAGTCATCGACAAAGATGTAGATGGTTGAATGGACGGGAATCTTACTTATCTGAAGCAAGGTCCTGGAGCAACACCCCACCATGTTATGAAGTCTTTGCTATGGGGAGCAACCCAGTTATAGGGGTAGGTTGCCAGTTATAGATTGATGTCAGGTTGACACATTGGTTACCAGGGAAACCAGGAGAAGAGCAGACTCTTCACTGCCCCTTTGATAAGCTATCATAGTGGAACCTTTCTGATCTAAAGTTTAGAACAACCATAAACTGGTGCTGGGGGAAAGTTTGTAGGCATTTACTGATTCAGCTCTGTATTTAAGACAGAAATTTAGTCAGGTAAGTAGGGGGTAAGTGAAGTGGCACTGGTTGAGCAGAGGGTGTGCAGAGAGTGACAGAACAACCATCTTAAATGGCAGGATCATAGTGAGAAACATGTACAAATTTCTTGTTGAAAATCTCTCTTTTCATAAATCTTGCTATCTTCCTTTTTTTATTTCTATTAGAGAAGAGGAAGGAATTTGACCTTCAGGATCCTAAGTAAAGCTAAAGAGTTATCCTAGACTATTCACAGTTTCTGCTCTGAGACAGTCATAAAGAAATCCAAATGCAGGGTAACATGACTTTGGAATATCAACCTTTTACACTAGCAGAGACTCAACCCAACACACAGGCACCCCTTTGGATGTCCATGCCCCAAACACTGAGAGAATAAGCCAGAATCATTTGAAATTAGGGAATCCCATTTTAGCAGAAATGGAAGCATCACAAGCACCGTGCACTGCTTTGAGTTGTCATCAACAGATAACTAATAGAAAGTTAAAATCTCTTGACTGAGGAGTGGGGGAGGTAGTAAGAAAGCATACGTTTGTCAAAACGCATAGAACAGTGCTTTGAAAAAGGATGCAGTTTACTAAACGTAAATTATATCTCAATAAACCTGGTAAGAGAAAGAAGGAAGGAGGGAAGGAACAGAGGGAGGGAGGCAGAAAAGAAGAATTTGGCTAATCTTTGACTCTTGTATTCTAAAACCTAATTGGGATTGAAAAATTAAAATGGGGCTTACCCAAAGAAGGTATTAATGCCCAGTTTTGCCAGTTTCAAGGCAACAGCTTTCTCCTGGATAAAACTGCCTGATAATAGAATAGAATGAACTGTCTTGTAAAGGAACAAATTCCTACCTCTAGACTGTGACCCATACTTATATAGAACTTACTCTGCTAGGTCGTTTGCATGGCCCATTTGTGATCCTTACCATAATCCTCCAAGAGAGGTATTTTACAGATGAGGAAACAGAGACTCAGAGGACTGATGTGATTGCTATTTGGTGATGGAACAGAATCTCTTCATGTGTTGGGTAGATACGCATTGATTCCAAAGAAGTGTCCATTGCTCTGTTGGACATGTTTATCACTGTCATGGATCTGGCCCTATCTTTACAGAGAGTACAATCTATCTAATGAACAACAATCACCCTAAAAGGCCATCATCTTACAGTGTGTCAAACGCTTACAGTGTATCAAGTGTGTTGGGATGCGGGGGGGGCGGTGGTGAGAGACACAGGAAGCACAAGGAAGGTGTATTTATCCCCAGACTAGGGAAATATGAAGAAGTGGCATCTAAGCTAAGATCTGATGGCTAAATGAGGTCTCAGTGGGCGTGGGGTGGCCTGGGGTGCCAGGGAGGGGGTGAGGGCTTAGTTATGGGTGAAGGAAATAACATGTGGGAAGACCAGGGGTTAAAAAGGAAAATAGTGCATTCAAATAACTGAAGTAAGTTCCATATGACTTCAGTGCTATAGGAAGATTAACAAGAAATCTTCCCCAGATATGCACATGACTCACTCTGTCACCTCCTTCAGGGTTTCTTTCTCTCTCCCCCTCTTTAGGATCAGTTTTTCATTCCCAGGGATTTTCCATATATCTCCCAACCGCATGCTTAGGTTCCGCATTATCAACATCCCATACCAGAATGGCTCATTTGTTACCACTGATGAACCTCCATTGACACACTGAAAGTGAAAGTCACTCAGTCACGTTCGACTCTTTGCGACCCCATGGACTGAACAATCCATGGAATTCTCCAGGCCAGAACACTGGAGTAGGTAGCCATTCCCTTCTCCAGGGGATCTTCCCAACCCAGGGATCGAACCCAGGTCTCCTGCATTGCAGGCAGATTCTTTACTGTCTGGGCCATCAAGGAAATCCCCATTGACACATTATTATCACCCCAAATCCCTCAGATGTTTGCTATAAAACTCCTTCTCATAGAAGCCTCCTCCATCCACCCTGGCAACTGCAGACACCACCTACCATATAAATTCACTATTTTCTTTTTTTATTAGCCACCTCTTGCTATGCAACAAGGGCTACCCTGGTAGTTCAGATGGCAAAGAATCCACCTGTAATACAAGAGACATGGGTTCTATGTAACAAATTGTCCCAAAACGTAGCAGCTTAAAACAACAAACATGTTATCTCATATCATTTCTAAAATTCTGGCTCTAAAACTCATGAGGATTTTGTCATCGAGAGGACCAGGGCTGCAGTCATCTGAAGGTTCTTTTCCATGACTCCTGTTGAGAGCCCTTGAGTTAAAGAAGCTGACACGTCGTGGACGTCACAGAGGGATTCTTCCATCAGTTGCTGCATTTGAACGCCAGTCCTCAATGAACTTTCTGACTCAGAGTGTGGTCCATGTCGCCATGGCACAAGCCTCATCAGCTCCACTGCTGGAGGCACGGTCCAGAGTTCCACCCTCTGATGATGTAGTCCTACAATTTGGAAATTATTTGCTGTAAGCAACTGATAAATTTTAGCTGTGGGGGAAATTATGACTCACTGACTCATGAAAGTCTCAGACTTTTCATCATATCATTGAAGAACAAATGTCCCGGGACTTCTCTGCTGGTCCAGTGGTTGGAAATCTGCCTGCCAATGCATGGGACACAGGCTCAATCCCTGGTCCTGGAAAGTTCCACAGGGCAAGTAAGCCCATGTGCCGCAACTACTGAGACTGCACTCTAGAGCCCATGCTCTGCAACAAGAGACGTCACCATGATGAGCAGCCTGTGCACCACAGCTAGAGAGTAGCCCCTAATTGCTACAAGTAGAGAAAGCCCACAAACAGTGCCAAAGACCCACTTCAGCCCAAAAATAAATTTTAAAAAAACTTTAAAAAAAGAATAACATGTTCCAAAATGTGTAAACAAAAGAGACATACTAGGTCGAGCTATGATCTCAGGATGATATCCCACTCTGTTTTTAAAAATTGGGAACAACTGCTTAGAGAAGAGACTAAGAGTACTTCCATTCTGAGGATGAAGAAAAGCAAAATAGCCCCCAGAATAAAGCTATAAATGAAAATATTCCAAGGATTTTCTGCACATTTTTGCATAGCAAAAACAGAAATCTGTAATGTGAAAAATGAAGCTCTCTTGTGATCCTGCCCTCAAGAAAAATCCTCTTTAACAGCCTGATGCATAGTCCTCCATATTTTTGCTCTAAGTATGCTAACTCAATCATTTTACAAAAGTGAGGTCATGGCATACACAGTTTTGTATTTTTATTTTAGCGTTTCATTTTTTAAGGTTCTGCTTAAGTCAATATATTTTTCTTAAAATGTCCTGCTTAAACCTGTTTATAACCATGTCTAAAAAATTATACCACTTTCTTTCCTTGGTGGTTACAGATTATCATCCAACGAATAGGGTATTTGAGTCCCTCAGGAGCCTGGTAGGCTGCAGTCCATGGGGTCGCTAAGAGTCAGAAACGACTGAGCAACTTCACTTTCACTTTTCACTTTCAAGCGTTGGAGAAGGAAATAGCAACCCACTCCAGTGTTCTTGCCTGGAGAATCCCAGGGATGGGGGAGCCCGGTGGGCTGCCGTCTATGGGGTCACACAGAGTCGGACATGACTGAAGTGACTTAGCAGCAGCAGCAGCTCTGTGATGATCTTCATCAGGAGGAAAAATGAATAAATCAAAATGTAAATATGGGCACATCAATATGATACAACAATTCTAGCTGTAAGCCTGTCATTTTTCCACAAAAATAATCAATGACATAGAAACATATTGCATTGTGCAAACATTATGCAAAAGGTAATCTGTTGCCTACTTTAAAGCTGGAATTTTCTTCAGTGCTGGAAATGGTTGTTGTTGCTGAAACTCAAGGAATGAGAGGAAGCAGAGCCAACCTGAGATGTGTTTCTGAAGGCATAAGAAATGTAGAATGTTAAAAGATTCCAGAAACGTGGGATGAGGGGGTTGAATTTCTTTTTCCCCCAAAAATGGCAGTCTCTGATGTCAGGGGAACTATTTACTCACATGAAGGAACGAACTTTCAATTTTGAAGGGAACGATGAACTGGTCAATTAAATATATACCAAGTCATCATACCATTCAAAATTGAAAGTTCATTCCTTCACTCAGCAAACAGGTGTACCTTACTTCCTCCACGCTAGCATCTGGGCTATGTTCTGAGGATGGTACACAGTTCTTTTCTTCAGTGGGTTTAAAGTGTACAAAGTTAGAGGCAGAGTTTTCTGAACATAGAGAAAACACTCCAAACTAGAAATCCTCTGAGCTGACTTGTGAAGAGAAATACAACTTACACAGCCCAAGAGGCAGGCACAAAATCACCTTTGAGTAACTGTGTGAAAATATGTGAAGATGAAAGGTTTATGTGAAAGGGAGAGCTAGAGAGAAACGAGGCTGGAGAAAAATGCAAGGGATATTAAAAGATCCTAATTCTTGCAAGCTTGTACTTTATCCTGAGGGCAACTGTACCTGAGCAGGACCCTGTGGGGCCCTCCTGGGACAGACCTTTCCCTCTACCCACCCACCGATGTCCCCTACCTCCTCTTGGCTGTAGAAATCCTTTAGCTTCCTAGACCTTCTCTAAGTTCCAAAGAATAAATTTAATCAGAGAAGTGAAATAATGTAGGAAAAAAGGGAGGTCAAGCTAGACAAAATAATGATAGTTTAACCATTAAACAAAGTCAAGGACCTTTAGTTCTTTTTTTAAAATTAATTTAATTTAATATTGTGATGGTTTTTTGCCATACATCGACATGAATCAGCCACAGATGCACATATGTTATCCCATCCTGAAACCCCCCTTCCACCTCTCTCCCTACCCCATCCCTCTGGGTTGTCTCAGAGCACCGGCTTTGAGTGCCTGCTTCATGCATTGAACTTGCACTATATATGATAATGTACATGTTTCAATGCTATTCTCTCAACTCATCCCACCCTCGCCTTCTCTCACAGAGTCCAAAAGTCTGTTCTTTACGTCTGTGTCTCTTTTGGATCATATAGGATCATTGTTACCATCCTCCTAAATTCCATATATATGCATTAATACACAGTATTTGTGTTTCTCTTTCTGACTTACTTCACTTTGTATAATAGGCTCCATACACATCATTAGAACTGACACAAAGGACTATGGATAATATTCTGAGCCACATCTTTTGAGGTGTTTTGCAGATGTTGAAACCCCCATCAGTGGAAGAAGTTACCTGTGTGCTGCTCATAAGCATGTAGACCCCAGACTGGCTGGAACCAGAAGACTGATGAGGCTGACTCCTGATTACCTCACCAGCGACCAATCAGAAGGATGTCCACAAGCTAATAATTCTCACTGCAACCCTTTCCCTCACCCTGTCTTTAGAAACCTTTTCCTGAAAGTCACTGGAGAGTTCAGGCCTTTCGAGCCTTAGCCATTCACATTCCTTGCTTGGCACCCTATATTAAATGTGCACTTTCCTTCACTAAACCCAGTGTCACAGATGGGTTTCACTGCGCTCAGGTGAATGGACCCAAGTTAGGTTTAGTAACGCACTGTCAAGTTACAGAAAGGTTACAGTACCAGAAACCAATGAGCTCCTACTTGTTCTTTAGAAAGAGCAGTCTGATGAGACTGAAAAGAATAGTTTTGGCAAGATTGGAGATAGAGAAGCGAGTTGGGAGGCTGATGCAGAAATGGGAAGATAGTGGGATAGAGCGGCTGATTTGGGTGGAGAGAAAAGTGATGGGTGCAAAAGACACGAATAGGAGGGACTTAGGATAACCAGAATTTACAGGCTGATAGCATATTAAGACAGAGGGAGAAGAGAAAAGTTGACTACTCTGAGTTTTCTACCTTGAGTAGCAAACAAATGGGGTCTCATTCACTGGGCATCTAAAAGAAGAGCAGCTTGGAGAGAGAAAATGATTAGTCAGTTTGGTTTGGACCACATTAACACAGAGGTCCAGGTAAGCTTTGGATAGAAGGATAAGGATCTGAGCAGAAATACCTGATCAGCTTCCTAGATTATTATTGACTAGAAACTCAGCATCTTATTGATAGTTACTGAAGCCTTGGGCAGGGATGAACTCACCCAGAGAAAAGATGTAGAGTATGAAGAGTTTCCATAGAGAAGTAAAGACGTTTAATCAGTAAATGTGCTAAAGTGATGCTGAAATTGCAATTTCTGCAGAGTATAGTGAGAACAGAAAGGGTGCGGTCAACTCTACTTAATCTGAGTGTGGTAAGTCAAGTAATCTCTCACACATGGACAAGGAAAGAAAGATCACAGCAAGCAGAGGGCATAATTAAGAATGGCATGGAAATGTGGAATGGCACAAGGTGTTTGGGAAAGCATGGATAGTTTGGAATTGCTGGGGAGTAGGATGCACAGAGGGGTAAGAAAAAAAAAATTTGTCAAGAAAAGAAGCTAATAGAAGTGAAGCAGACTAAGTCTTAAAGGGTCTTGTTCTACTGCTCAGGAGTCGGGGTATCATCACCTGTGGAACTCTTTGATGGCAAGTGGGTATAACTGTGTGCACTGTGAGAAGTATATGTAATGTGCATCAGGTCTCTAGCACAGCGCCTGGGACACAGAGGCATGAAGTAAATGCTAGCTTTGCTTTGATAGAACTCTCACTCTGGCTGTAGTCGAGAAGATAGAAGTCATGAGAATAGGGGTACGATACTGAAAACAGGCAGGAGAATCGAGAAACCAGTGTAACACTGTAGGTAAGCAACAAGAGCCTAGCTCAAAGCGGGAGCAAAGTGAAGAAGGATGAGCTGAGAGATATCAGATGCAGAACCAACCCCCTGGGGGCTGGAGATGGGGGTATGGGATCAGAGAAGTCAAGAAGCACAGGTTCCCCTCCCTGGGTGGCACTGTTTGTGAAACTGGGGACCATTTGGGGGAGAAACGGCAGTGAGTACGGTTCAAGATTCTGAGCTGGGGAAGCCTGTGGCGTACAGTTAGGCAGCTGGATATACAGGCATAGAGTTTAGGAGAAGGTTTAGAGTCTCTTCTAGAAGAGAAAGGGGTTGTTTTGGAGCATTTATAAAATGAGAGGAGCACTGGGGCCAAAAAAAGTCCTAAACAATGCCAATATTTAAGGAATGATAGAGAAAGAGGAGCTGGATTTTAAAATACAATTGACTCTCACTATTCAAGGTAGTGAAACTCTTTCTCCCCCAAGTTTATTGAGATGTAATTGATATAAGATATGTAAGTTTAAGGTATACACATGCTCATTTGATACACACATGTATATACTGTGAAATGATTACTAAAATAAGGTTAATTGATACTTTTATCACTTTACATAATGACTGTTTTTTTGTGTATGGTGATAAGACTTAAAATCTACTCTCTTAACAACTTCCAAGTATATAACACAATATTATTAACTATAGTCACCATGCTGTAATTAGATCTTCAAAATTTATTCATCTTATAACTGGAAGCTTGTCCCCTTTGACCAAATTTCCCACACACCCCACTCACACCCCAGCCCCTAGCAACCACCATTCTCCTCTCGGTTTCTAGGAGTTCACTTTTTTTCTAGATTAGATACAAGTGGGACCCATATGATACTTCCTTTTCTCTTATTTCACTTAGCATGATGCCCTCAGGTCCATTCATGTGGTCACAAAAGACGGGATTTCATGCTTTTTGTAGCTGAATAATATCCAATGGCGTATATTTCTATGCGTGTGTAATACATGTGCTTTTGTGTTTATCTGTTGAGGAATACTTAGGTTGTTTCTATGTCTTGACTGTTGTGGATAATGCTGCGGTGAACACAGGGGTACAGATATTTCTTCAAGAGAGTGATTTCATTTCCTTCAGATATACCCAGAAGTGAGATTGCTGGATGATGTGGTAGTTCCATTTTTAATCTTCTGAGGAACCGCCATGCTTTTTCCATAATGGTTGGTGGTTATGGTCCATAAAGTCTCCGTGAACACTGAATTGGCAAATATGGAGCAACACTCTCAGGGAAAATACAGGGTTAGGTTCCTGCAAGTCTCTGGTCACAGCATTTTTATCAACATATCAATTATAGCCATTTTTTAAACCTGTGTTTCTGTTGAAAAACACCTTTTTTCATATATATATATATATAGTTGATTCATTAACACTGAACTTGGAACCAATAACTCTATGACTCATGCTTGAAAGAAACTTATCTAACACACATGTTTCACATCACATATATTTTCTCCATAAGGCACATCACATCAACCTTCATCCGTAAGGTCTGTAAGGTGTCTTGCACTTAGGATCCCTAGACAGGACTTTAGCACTAAGCTGGGGGAGTGAGGGGCATGTGGTGGGCAGGCATTTTAAACTGCAAAGTTGTTAGTGTAAAGCATAAAAAAATTTTTTTAAAGTGGTACTAAATAGGAAAAGGAAACAAGTATATACCACAAGAGCTTAAATAAGAAAGCAGAGCATTCTACATTGGCTGAGAAGAAGCAAGTGGGGCAACTCATATTTTTCACTGTTCTACGCATGTTTGCAAATGACTTCAAAAGCACCATGTATTTTGGTTTAGGCATTACAAATAAATTTTAGAGTAGGTGAATTCACAAGTATGGAAACTTCAAATTATGAGGATTGACTATATATTCAGAAGAAGAAGTAGTCATTTTCAAAAGAAAGTGTGCTGTGGAAGACTGTTGATAAAAGAAGAAAATCATAAAGGTGTTACCTTCCACATAGAGCGCAGGTAAAATGAAGACCAAATAAAAATCTGTTGGATGTTGTGAACGTAAGGTAATTGCTGGCGTTTGTTAGAGTTCTTTCTTGGGAGTGGTTGAAGCAAGAACATGGTTTGCAAGAGTTGGAGAATAATTGGAGGGTGAAGAAATGGAGAGAGTGGAGAGAGAATTGTTTGAGGAAGCTTGGGTGGGCTCTTCAGAGGCAGGGGCAGAGGGCTACATTCAACACTGAAATGGAAGCCTTCTGAAGGTAGGGGTTTTCTTGTGTTCGTGGCTGCTTCCTCAGCACCTGGGACAGAGTCTGAGGCATGGATAGGTGCTCATTGCATCTCTGCTCCCAAGAGGGCTGGTCTGATAGAGCTGAGATCATGTGCCCACCCCCCTAACTTTACAAAGAAGAAAACTGAGACCAAAGAGGCCTAACAATTTTTCAGTAGTCCCCCAGCAAGCTAGTGGAAGAACTGTGACTAGAAACCCAAGACTCCTCACTCTTCTTTTTTCCCACAGCATGCAGCCCCAGATAAGAGAAGGAGTGGGGTGAGTATTCTGTATCATCACCACAACAGAGATTTCAGCAAATGAAGAGGCTGGAAGGACTTCCTAAGTGAAGAAAGCAAACTGTGAAACAGTGTGCATAACATGACCCTACTGTTTTAGATTAATAAAATAAAAACAATCTAGCCAGCATACCTTTGAAAAAAATTGGTTTCCTCTATAAAGTGGCATTACAAAGGACTTCCACTTCTCACAGTATGTATTTCTGCAGTGTTTGGATATTTCTAAGAGTACATGTTAGTTAAGAGAAAACTAAAACCAAAAAAAAAAAAAAAGTTTAATGCCTGTAGAGAAAAGTCCACCACCATTAACAATGGTTAAATATTGTCTAAGTAGATGAGTGGATCTTTAGTCAAAACACAGAGCAAGTTTTGGGAAGATACCAACCACAGCCTGGAACAACCACTGAAGTTTTCTTTAAACACCAGAGGGATCTAGGAGAATGAGAGAGGACAAAATTATTACTGCAAAGTGGGAGAAAGAAGGTGTGCGGAGACATTCCCACTATGGGGTGTGGTGAAGCTACCCTGAAACAAACCGCAGATAATCTAGGGATTGATAACATGGGCATCTACTGAGAAAATGACTCAGAGGTTGGCAGCATTCAGAGCAGAGGCTTCCTGCCCACTCCCACTCCCAGCGCCTCAGCCACCTCACATTCATCCACGCACGCATCAACTCTGCCAGGCTCCTGCTTGAGCACAGTTCATAGTTTACTAAACCGCTCAGAACTAACTTCATCTGAGCTATTGGAGGACCTGGTGCAGTGATACATGCAGAGAAAAGCACAGCCGCAGACCCATAATAAGCTATTTTCACAGTGGCTGAATGAGAAGCAACCCTCATATTGCATATACCTTGGGGAAACTCACAGGATTTGTTTTATGCTACAGGTATACTTTCTCTTAAGAAAATACTGTTCTACAGCATTGTATGGAAGTGGGAAGCGCTGGGAGTACACAGGTCCTACATAAAGATGGTGCTGGAGACTCTCCCATATGGTGATTCTGCTTTTTTTTGTTTTAGAACATAGTGGACAAGAAATGGTTTAAGAGTCATCTTAGCCGAAGTTCAAGGGGGCATTCCCTTTTCTTTTCCAGGCTCTAAAGTAACAGGATATTTTTGAAAGTCAATGAGCAAAAGATTTGGAACTCTGAGAGACATGCTTCAAGCATAACACTTTCAGCCTAGATTCTGTCTGGTAGTAATTACATTTTCCCTGTCTTAGTTTCTCAGAACTCCTCCAGTGAAGTTCCATAGTTGGAATTGTTTCAAACATCCAAATAGAGCAAGAGACCACCACCCCTCTTACCCCTAACCCCCTCACACTTCTCATGCCCCTCTGCGAATTAGGAGCATCATCCTTTATCTAGCTCATACATAACTGCCCACTGCTGCTTCCCTTGCTAGGAGACTAGTGATGGAAGCACCTCTGGGGCTAAGGTATATTGACCTGTAAAAAGGTGAGACTTTCAGACTCAGTATAATTAACAGGAGTGACTTTCTCATTTAAAGCACAAAGAGAAGGTCTTTCTCTCACCCCCTAAAAGAAATATTATAAATTAATATTTATATTAATTAATATAATAGAAATATTATAAATTAATAAAGTGTTGTGTATATGCAAAATGGAATACTATCCAGCCATAAAAAAGAATAATGCCATTTAAAACAACATGGATGGATCTAAAGATTGTCCTACTAAGTGAAAAAAGTCAGAAAGAAAAAGACAAATATCATATGATACCACTTATCAGTGGACTCTAAAATATGATGCAAATGAATTTACTTATAAAACAGAAACAGATTCACAGACAGAGAAAAAAACTTACCATTATCAAAAGGGGATGGGGGAGATAAATTAGGAGTTTGGGATTAGCATATACACACTGATACATATAAAACAGGCAAATAACAAGGACCAACTATATAGCACAGGGAACTATACTCAATAATTTGTAATAATTTATGGTAATATTATACCAAGAGCAAAGTCAAAAGATAAGTGAAACAGGGAAAGATACTTGTAACTCATTTCAGGCAATGTAATCCTTCACTCCCTTTTCGAAGAAAAGGAATATAAATGTCTTTAAACATATGAAAAGATTCTCAATTTCAGTCATAAAAATATAACGGTAAATCAAAACTGTAGTAGGAAACCATTTCTTGCTTTTCAGATTGGCAAAAATTCAAGAGTGTGACAACACATTCTATTGTCAGGGCAGAGGGGAGAGAGGCTCTTATCTAATGCTGGTGGGAGAATCCTTTGAAGGATAATGTGACAATAACCATCAAAAGCGTATTTACCCATCAACCTAGTAATCCTACTTCTGGAAATTTATCCTACAGACACAGATGTGTAAGAGAAAAGGTCATTCATGCAGGTTTATTCACTGCAAGGCTGTTTATAATTACAAGATTTCAAACAACCTGAATGTCCATTAAGTTTATCTTAATGCCCTACACTCAAATTAATGGGGACTAGTTAGATAAACTATGGTATAGCCACACAGTATAACACTGTGCTGTGCTGTGCTTAGTTACTCAGTCATGTCCAACCCTTTGCGACCCTATGGACTGTAGCCCACCAGGCTCCTCTGTCCATGGAATTCTCCAGGCAACAATACTGGAATGGGAAGCCATTCCCTTCTCCAGGGGATCTCTCTGACCTAGGGATCGAACCCAAGTCTCCCACACTGCAGGCGGACTCTTCACCGTCTGAGCCACCAGGGAAGCTACACAGATGTAAATGGTAAAAAGTGAATGACTTCCACGTGTTAATACGGAAAGATCACCAATTCTGATACTGTTACAAGAAATACGTTTGGTTCCTGCTTCCTGTACAGAGCTCCTAAAACCCTTATAATTTCCTGGGTAGTAAGGGTGACAGGAACACCTTTTGTTATATATGTATTTTTTCTGCCCCAGGTTCTTAATACAAGGGCTTTTAAGATCCTGGAGATCTGAGGCTGACGAGTTATTTTTATAAGCTGATGAAGTACCTCTTGGCTTCCCTGGTAGGACAGTGGTAAAGAATCCACCAGCCAATGCAGGAGGGTTCTACCTCAGGTTCTACCTTGGGTTCAAACCTTTAAGATGGACTGGTTGGATCTCCTTGCAGTCTGAGGGACTCAAGAGTCTTCTCCAACACCGAAGTTCAAAATTATCAATTCTTTGGTGCTCAGCTTTCTTTATAGTACAACTCACACATCCATACATGACTACTGAAAAAACCGTAGCTTTGACTACATGGACCTTTGTTGGCAAAGTCTCTGCTTTTTAATATGCTCTCTAGGTTGGTTGTAACTTTCCTTCCGAGGAGTAAGTGTCTTTTAATTTCATGGCTGCAATCACCATCTGCAGTGATTTTGGAGCCCCCCAAAATAAACTCAGACACTGTTTCCCCATCTATTTGGCATGTAGTGATGGGACCAGATGCCATGATCTTCGTTTTCTGAATGTTGAGCTTTAAGCCAACCTTTTCACTCTCCTCTTTCACTTTCATCAAAAGGCTCTTTAGTTCTTCTTTGCTTTCTGCCATAAGGGTGGTGTCATCTGCATATCTGAGGTTATTGATATTTCTCCCAGCAATCTTGATTCCAGCTTGTGCTTCATCCAGCCCAGCATTTCTCATGATGTACTCTGCATATAAGTTAAATAAGCAGCGTGACAATAGACAGCCTTGATGTACTCCTTTTCCTATTTGGAACCAGTCTGTTGTTCCATGTCCAGTTCTGACTATTGCTTTCTGACCTACATTCAGATTTCTCAAGAGGCAGGTCAGGTGGTCTGGTATTCCCATCTCTTTCAGAATTTTCCACAGTGTAATGTGATCCACATAATCAATGGCTTTGGCATTGTCAATAAAGCATAAATAGATGCTTTTTTGGAACTCTCTTGCTTTTTTGATGATCCAGCTGATGTTGGCAATTTGATCTCTGGTTCCTCTGCCCTTTCTAACACCAGCTTGAATATCTGGCAGTTCACGGTTCATGTATTGCTAAAGCCTGGCTTGGAGAATTTTGAGCATTACTTTACTAGCATGTGAGATGAGTGCAATTGTGCAGTAGTTGGAGCATTTTTTGGCATTGCCTTTCTTTGGGATTGGAATGAAAACGGACCTTTTCCAGTCCTGCGCCCACTGCTGAGCTTTCCAAGTTTTCTGGCACATTGAGTGCAGCACTTTCACAGCATCATCTTTTAGGACTTGAAATAGCTCAACTGGAATTCCATCACCTCCACTAGCTTTGTTCGTAGTGATACGTCCCTAACCCTAACCTCCTTTCCCTCATGTAATTGCCTTTTTTGTGTGTGATGAGAACATTTAAGATTTATTCTCTTACCAGCTTTCAAATCTCCTTTCTCCATATTCCCCATGCCTCAGACCACCCTGCTGCTTTTACTCCTCATCTTATAAATACCCCTAGCTCCTCACCTTGAAAGTGCTGGGTGGAGAGCTTGTTCTCCTGTCTTCTCTCAACTCTCTCTTTGCTGCAGACCTCAGCTTCTTAGCATTTTTTTACTTGCCATGCTTCAGGACAAGACAAATCTGATTTGGTATCTCCTGCTGTACATTGTATTGCCCAGTTCTTATTCATCTTATAGCTAGAAGTGTGGCCCCTTCAATCAACATCTCCCCATTTCTCCTACTCCCTCCTGCCCTTGGTAACCACCACTTTACTTTCTATTTCTATAAATTCAGCTTTTTAAAAACCCACACACAATTCAGATCATATGGCATGTATTTTTCTGATTTCACTTGACATGGATGGACCTTGAGGGCATTATTCTATCACAAAAGGCAAGATTTTCTTTCCATGGCTAAATAAGATTCAATCAACAATGGAATCAAACTAGAATCAAGATTGCCAGGGGAAATATCAATAACCTCAGATATGCAGATGACACCACCCTTATGGCAGAAAGTGAAGAAAAACTAAAGAGCCTCTTGATGAAAGTGAGAGAGGAGAGTGAAAAAGTTGGCTTAAAACTCAACATTCAGAAAACTAAGATCATGGCATCCAGTCCCATCACTTCATGCCAAATAGATGGGGAAACAATGGAAACAGTGACAGACTTTATTTCTGGGGACTCCAAAATCATTGCAGATGGTGACTGCAGCCATGAAATTAAAAAACACTTGTTCCTTGAGAGAAAAGCTATGACCAAACTAGACAGCATATGAAAAAGCAGAGACTTCACTTTGCCAACAAAGGTCCATATAGTCAAAGCCATGGTTTTTCCAGTAATCATGTATGGATGTGAGAGTATAACTATAAGGAAAGCCGAGCACCAAAAAACTGATGCTTTTGAACTGTGGTGTTAGAGTAGACTCTTGAGAGTCCCTCAGATTGCAAGGAGATCATACCAGTCAATCCTAAAGGAAATCAGTCCTGAATATTCATTGGAAGGACCTATGCTGAAGCTAAAACTCCAATACTTTGGTCACCTAATGAGAAGAACTGACTCATTGGAAAAGTCCCTGATGCAGGGAAAGATTGAAGATGGGGAGAGAAGTGTTGACAGAGGATGAGATGGTTCGATGGTATCACCGATTCAATGGACATGAGTTTGAGTAAGCTCCAAGAGTTGGTGATGGACAGGGAAGCCTGGCGTGCCGCAGTCCATGAGGTTGCAAAGAGTCAGACACGACTGAAAGACTGAACTGAACCGAATATTCCATTGTGTGTATATACCACTTTTTCTTTATGCATTATTCCTCCGTGGACACTTAGCTTGCTTCCATGTCTTGGCTATTGTGAGTGATGTCACTACGAACATGGGAATGCAGCTACCTCTTCAAGACAGTGCTTTTGTTTCAATCAGATAAATACCCAGAAGTAGCATTACTGGGCTTTTTCCAGAATTTTGACAGCAATACCATAGACACGAATACTTCTTCTACAAGACTCTTAGGCAAGCAAAGCTTTTTATTAAAAGAGGTTGTGCAGGAGGGAGAAGGAAGGAAAATGCCAGCTCCCTGAGTGGGAAGGGGTGACTCACTTTTCTAACGAAAGGTAGAGTTTGTCTCAAGACCACTGATTTCCAGAAATCAAACATCTTTGATCTGCAGCAGGTGGCTATCAGAAACAGGTAGTACTTTTGTGAAGAAAAAGGAATGCATGAAAATTCTATTCAGGAATGCACCAGAACAGATAAGGTTAAACAATTGAGCTTGTTGTCTTGTGATAACTAGATACACTCGTTAGTGAAACAAAGTTAATCTTTTATTCCTGCAGGCTGTTTTGTTTCCCTCTCTGGGACTCAGGTCCCAAGGGCCTGTTTTGGCTTGTAAGACCTGTTTTGTCCAAGGCTGTTCCCCAGTCCTTTTCCAGGATGGCTGTACTCTTGTCTTCTGGTCTCAGTAAGACTGCTGGATCGTCCTGTGTGTGTGCTTGGTTGTGTCTGACTCTGCAATTCTTTACTGCTGAGCCACCAGGAAAGTCCTGCAGACCATATGGTAGTTCTATTTTTAAATTTTTGAGGAGCCTCCTTGCTTTTTTTCCGTAACAACTGCACCAGCTTGCATTACCGCCAACAGAGCAGGAGGATTCCCTGTTCTCCACACTCTTGCCAACACGTGATAAGTGCTCTTTGACAGGTGTAAGCAGTTTGGCTCTAGCTGCTGTATAATCCTCTTGCTTGCATTCTCTCATTCCCTTGTTCACAGTAACAGTAATATCTGTACCCTAGAGGGGACACAGTAATTGCTATACTTGGTGACTAAGAACTGAGCCACTGCCCAGAGAAATCACTGCACTGACACCTTGGGGCAGGGGCATTTATCTGTTACTTGCTGAGACATCGCAAGTTCTAAGAGGCTGGTGCTTATCTGGGAATCTCATTTAGGGAAATCCAGCCTACTTAATTCCAATGGTATTTTTATGACAATTTTGCAGTGTTTCAAAGGGGAATCAAATTTAGTAAGACCGTTATTGGAATCAATGTACTTGACTGGCCTACTTTCGAAAGCAGTTTGGCAATGGTGCATTTCTAAAAAAAAAAAAAAAAAAAAAAATCAGCATTTGCAATCAATGTGCTTACAAGGATGTTTATTGAGTCCTTAATGAGACTGAAGTATCAAAAGAGGGGGAGGCTGCTTTGATCTGGAGAGGCAGAATGGAAAAAGCAGTGGAGCTGAAAGAGTAACTTCATGGTTTCACGCTGAAGCCCAGAACTGGATCAACCTCACTTTAAATTCCTCCTCTACCCCGGACTAGTTCTGAGGACCTCAGAAATCTACTGCAGTCAATTAACTCTCAGTTGAAATGCCACTGATTTGAGGGAAGGCTGTAGATACCCTTTTCCATTGCTCCGTGGCAGTGGAGAGGAACATACAGGGTTTAGAGTTAAGAGCTGGGTTCAGATTCCAACTTAACCTCCATTTTCTTAAAGGCAGATGAGAGCTAAAGTCATAAGATCATTCTGAATATTTAATTAAATAATATAAACAAAGAACAAGTCACGTTAAGCCCATTGATTATGTTGCAGAGAAGCCAGTTCTGACTCCGTGTTAGAAACTGTTTCTTTGACTTTCTTTTCCTTGCTTTTGTTGCTATAATCATACATAATAACCTACCTCAGAGGACCCAGACCCTCTGTTTTTGTTCAGCAGCTCAGTCATGTCCAACTCTTTGCGACCCCATGGACTACAGCAGGCCAGGCTTCCCTGTCCTTCACCATCTCCTGGAGTTTACTCAAATTCATGTCCATTGAGTCAGTGATGTCATCCAACCATCTTATCCTCTGTCATCCCCTTCTCCTGCCTTCAATCTTTCCCAACATCAGGGTCTTTTCTAATGATTCGTTTCTTTGTATCAGGTGGCCAAAGTACTGGAGATTCAGCTTCAGCATCCTCTACCTGATTGTAAATGAAAGTGCTTTTGTTCCGCTCTTAGAGAGATAATCTGACCCTGCCTACCTGTGAATAACTACAACAAAAACAGATAAACACACCTCTTCCAAAGTCTGGCCATTCCCAGAGAGGTTTTGCAAGACTGAAGACCCTTTCACTTTCCTTCCCCACTGCCTCTCCCTCTCTATGCTGCCTTTAAACATTAGATCCTCATTCCTCTCTGACTCTATAAAAGAATCTGGCATCCAGACCTCGCAAGATGGTTCCTCTGAGACATTAGTCTGCATCTTCTCAGTCAACCAGCTTTCCAAATAAAGTGATATTTCTTGGCTCAACACCTTGTCTCTAAGATTCACTGGCCTGTCATGTGTCAAGCAGAGCAAGCTTGAGTTGGTGACAAATTTGGCTTAGCCAGTCAGGAGCCTTGCTGCTTGTGACTAGCCAGCCCCAGGCGGAGAATATTGGAGCGAGGCCCTAGCAGCTGCTGGGACCATTTGTCCTGAGGATCTTTCCTTCAAGATTCCCGAAGCAGCACCAACTGTCCCCAGCACTTGGCAGTTGAGACAAGGAACTGACAAACTTCGAGTCAATGGATTTTTTAAAATTAATTTATTTTTGTTGAAGGATAATTACTTATCAGAATTTTGTTGTTTTCTGTCAAACTTCACTGTGAATCAGCCATAGGTATACATACATCCCCTCCCTTTTGAACCTGCCTCCCATCTCCCTCCTGAGTCAACGGATTTTATTTCACTTGTAGGATAAGTCCAGCCAGTTCAGCCAGTTCATTTGTTTGTGTTTTTATGTCACCTCTTCTGTTGTGGGTTGATGGGCTCGATTTTGGAGAGTAAGTTGCTCCAGTGTACACACCGGAAATATATTTCCCCCTTAATTTGGGCTTTTCCTTTACAAGACAAGCCAATTTGGTTGGGGTACCCTGCTGGAGAGAGGAAGTGTTGTTGGACTCTACC
The DNA here is from genome assembly GCF_042477335.2 of Ovis canadensis. Taxonomy (NCBI): domain Eukaryota; kingdom Metazoa; phylum Chordata; class Mammalia; order Artiodactyla; family Bovidae; genus Ovis; species Ovis canadensis. The sequence goes on along the minus strand of NC_091247.1, from coordinate 157,333,456 downwards.
TTGAGCTGGTTCACTGGAGAATTGGTTACTGTGGGGCAAGCCTACCCTAGTTGGAATCAGTTTATTTGTTTTGTAGAGTAAATTTATTTACCTGATTTGGGAATCAGTTCATTTATGCATCCATGCTAGAATTTATGTCATTTGTGTTAGAATTTGCCTATGTCATTTATGTTTTGGTGTTATCAAGCTTATAAAAATGGGAACTATTTCATCTATTGCAAAAGGAAAGCTCTTTGGGGCATATATTAGATATTAAGATAAGAAGAGCAATGGCCCCTGAATGGCTCACAATTAAATAAGCTGGCAGTTAGAATCACTTTGCAAAGGAGAGGAACACTCTGATAATGAAGAAGCCTGGTGACTCCCTTGAACTTGAGACATCTGATTCTAAATTTTCCTGCAAGGGCCCTGGGTAACTTTGATAGTGGGAAGCGTCAGCTCCAGTTTGGGAAGCTTCCCATAGAAGAAAAACTCCAACCTTTTGGAGAAAGGCCACAGGTTTAATGGGACTGGGAAGTCACATTAATGTGACTTACAAGCTGGCTAGGTTTTGGTTTATTCTGGTTACTTTGGTAACAGGCGGACATCTGGTACTGTTTCCTTTAAGGCTTCCTCTGTGTTTTCTTGCTTCTTTCTTCTCTGTAAACAGGCAAGAGGTTGTGGAAGCAACTGAGGAACTCTGACCAGGGTTGTTCTCTGGTAACTTCACGTCAACACCTTGTTTCTCGGATTCATTGGCCTGTCGTGTGGCGAGCACATGAGTTTGGACTTGGTGACAAATTCTGTCATTTCAAATTCTGTCATTTCAAATTCTGTCTAGTAATGGCTAGTGTTTGCTGTCTGTTTGCTGTGTACACAGTGCTGTGTAGGAATCCTCTATGGATCTGAAACAGAGCAGGACCCTCTGTGGTCCTGATCCCCCCACCACTATGTTCTCAGCCTGCCTTTTGTCTGCGGAAAATTTTAGTCAAAGAGTAAGTTTAATCTGAGAAGTGGGAAAATGTAGAAACAAAGGAAAAGAATCAAAGGAGACAAAACAATAATAATGTAGTCATTAAGCATAGTCAAGGACCTTTAGTTCCTTCTCAAGGGCCATAGATAATATCCTGAGCCATACTCTATGAGCTGCCTTACAGATATTGAAAACCCAGGTAAAGTGAACTACAGGACAACCGACTATACCCATGACATAAGCTGCCACAATCCTGAGAACTGGCCTCAAGAAATGAAAACAGACTGACTTTGGAACTGAAGATTTACTCTGCCTAAACAGTCAAGATATTGCTGGTCAGACCACCGATGACCGATTTTAAAGATAAGGTCAGAGCTGACCATGCTGTTTTTGCATATAGCACTGTCCCTATGTCTATAAAAGCTCTTACACTCTGCTCATCAGCTGGGAAAGTTGGCCTTTGGACAGACATCTGCCCTCTCCCTTGGTTGCCAACCTCTGAAACAAAGCAACCTTTCCTTCCGGCCAAACTACTGTCATTTAAAGTCTTCTGAGCAGTGAGCAGCCAGACCCCGGTTTTGGCAACAGACCTATTCAATTAATCCTTTACTTTTAACGACTATATATTGAAATTGAGTCAAATAATCTTATATAAAAAATTGAAATTGTGTGTAACCAGTGGTTTCTTCTGTTAACAAATCCTTCAAATCTAAAACAAAAGTAAAACTTTTGGCAAAACAAGAGGACAGAAGAACACAGCATTGCAGCAAACACTAGGCCCTCCTGTGTACCTGCCTCTCCATCTCTTTGCTGTACACCTGCTGCCTTCCAACTGCAGCACCTGCTCTCCTTGGCCTGAGGGCTTTCTTGTCCATGCAGGAGTCACAAGACTGTTGATGCTGCTGATGCTTATTCACTTTCTCCCCACCCTGCATCCTTCAGTCAGTGACTGATGGGAGCTCCCTCAACCCTCAGTGCTCAGATATGAGCTCCCAGAGTTTTCCCAGCTGTGCCAAGCTCCAGTTATCTAGCCCAGTAACTGGCTTAGCAATACATTCATTTACTGGATGTTTCTCTGAATCTCCGGGGTAGGTGCATTGCTGTAGTGGCAGGCTTCAATGTGAACAGCACCCTCTCTCTTCTCTTAAACTTCTCTTTCTAGTTCCATTTGGGTGGGTGGTAGAAAAGAGTCAGAGGAGAGACCATATTCAGGGTTCAGACAAGAAAGAGGCCTGTAAGTGTACTGTACCTCTTAGGATTGACCCTCAATGGTCCTTAGGCCACTGCTCTAACTTTCTGTCTCACTTGTTAATTAGAAATGTTTTAAATGCTAAATTGAAATAACTTTCATTCCACCCAACTTCCCTCATTTCCAATAAAATTGAGCAATTTTATGAAATAAAATAGAAAATAGTTAAAATTTTTGAATTCTAACTATGTGGCAGCATTAGTGTTTCAGGTGCATGGAATTCTTTAATTAATTCTCACAATAACCATTAAAAACAACTTATACTTCTTACCCTACTCAATATACTCATTGACTGGAGCTCAGAAGATAGGTGACTTGCCAGGATCACACAACAAACAAGAGGCAGAACCAAAATTTAAACATCCTTTTATCTGGCCCAAGAGCATAGCTCTGCTTATAATGAATATTCGGGGGTGTTTGTTTTTTTCCAGCTTCATTGTAGTCTTAATATTGTTAAAGAAAATCTATTGTAGGAAGACTTATGGAGATTGTACCGTTCACCCAGAGAAAAATATGGTAATATACTCTAACACATCTGACCTTGAATCCTTGTCAAGTCTTGATTTGAGATGGCCTCAAAGGCCAAAGGAAATGTGAGTTCTAGAGAAACTGGCATCTTGGAGCCCAGGAAAACCAGAAGGCAGAGACAGGGCAAGTGTTCTTTAAAGCAGCTTGATTTGGTAAAGAAAAGGCATGCAAGATTTGTTTATATTTCTTACTTATTTAATGCACATAAAGGAACAGTAGTGCTCTAATATCATCAGTAACACACTTGCAAACATCCGTGCACACACACAACCATGCAGACCTGAGCGTGTTATTAGTGACTAGGAAACAGAGTTTAACAAAGGGAGCCTGATGCAGAAAAAAGGACTAGCTGGCTGGCTACAATGCCCTGCAAAGAGAAGGCAATGGAAACCAGTTGTTACAGAAAATTTGAAAATCCATAAATCATGAGTGGAAAGTGATTTTTCTCCAAATATGGAATTAAGAAAAAAACTAAATGAATGGCAAATTATCTTGTAATTTGCAACAGTGACTTATTTAATCCTAAAGAGACACCAGAATTAACATTGTGCATGGCAGAAAATATCTGTGGAATTTTTGCATGCTGTTTAATGAGTAAATAAATGAACATAGTCACTAAACTTATAAGGATTGTCAGATTTTTAGGAGCTTCTCTAATCAAAAGTGTTCTGCCTCTAATTTTTTTAAATATTATTTAAATAATTAAAGAACTGTACATGTTGCTATATTAGTCTTTACTAGTCTTTTAAATACTCAAACTATAGTCACAAATCCAAATTTTAAAAATTACAAAATTTTTTCTTGGTCCCCACAGCTTCATTCTGAATGATGAAAAAAACTGGTATGTTCTTAAGGCCTTGACCTGTGTTGCTTTTAAAGTCTTGGCAGCTACAATTCACTGTAATTAAGTGATCAAGCTGCAGTGTTTAATGCTGGGTTATACTCTCCAATTAGTACAGTACTTTGGATGTTTCATCTTTGCAAAATTACAAGTTAAAATTATTACGGGTTCTTTATGGAACAAAAGTGTGAGCATTCTCATACAAACCTATTTTCAATTTTCTTTGGTGTTTTCCAGAACCTTAGATGTTTTGACCTGAATACAGTAATTTTTAACGGGAACCTTAACTGCTAAGGTACTCACTGAGGGCAAAACTTTCCTGGGTGATATGTTCATCCTCTGACTGCAATTGAATTTATGAGTGTGGTGCTTCTACATTTTCCCATAGTGTGTGGCATTTAGGTTAGTTTATACTTCTTTCTTAAAGTTAACAAAACTCTGAGTTTTTAGTTAATTCATCTCTTAAAAAAAAAAAAAAAGCTTGTAGCCAATGTAGAAAAACTTTATTGACTGTGCATTCATTCAGGGACCAAGTTCGCCTATCTTTCCTTTCATCAGTAATTATCGTGAGTCCTCTATCTCTGCATTGTCTGACTCATACCTGATAACATCTCCAATTCATAGTTCCTCTAATACAGTTTGCATGTATCAGGTAATTGATTCCACCTTCTAGAATCGCTGAGTCACAACACTGGAGTCACAGTCTTCTTTGCTTTACCACATAACGGAAATAGACAAATCATTTCAGCACCCCTGCCCCAAACTGCCGCTGTGGGAGCTGAATGTAGGTCATGGCAGACAGTGCTGCAATAGGAGATGCCACGAAGTCAGGGTACATTATCTCCGGCTTTCACATTTAAAGTCAGCCTCTCCCTTCCCACTGCTTTATATCTATATATATTATGCATATTAAGTATATATATAATGCGTATATACACATATTGCTGCGCAGGCTCTTCTCTAGCCAGGCTAGCGGGGGCTGCTCTCTAATCGTCACGCGCAGGCCTCTCACTGCGGTGCTTCTCTTGCTGCTGAGCACAGGCTCTGGAGGGTTTGGGCTTCAGCGGCGACCGCACACGGGCTGTCATTGTGCCTCCTGGCGCTGTCGCACAGGCTCGGTAGTTGTGGCGCTTGGGCTTTAGTTGCTCTGAGACACGTGGGACCTTCCCCAATTAGGGATCAAACCCGCTTCTCCTGCATTGGCAGGTGGATTCCTCACCACTGAGCCACCAGAGAAGCCCCCATTCTCCCATTGTTTTTAATAAAAATTTGCCTTCAAAATAACAGAAGTAACATTTTCAATTGCATTGTAACTGAACCCAGGTTTGGCTGCTCCGTGCTCATAAACCAATAATTCGAGAGGCAAGTGTAGTGGAAAGGAAAGTCACTTTAATCAGAAAAGCCGGCAGTCTGGGGAGAAGGTAGACTCATGTCCTGAGACCAACTCCAAAGATTCTGCTCAGCCATGACAGTTTTTAAAGGAAAAAATGGTGGATGGGGGTTGGGGAGAGAATCTCAGGGACTCACTGAGGCAGGAGGTTGAGTTCTGCCTCCTTCTCTGTTGAGTACAGACTGACTGACTCTATCTTCAGATGTCTTGCCTGGATGATCTGCCTGCAGAATAGCTTAGGGGGCTGCTGTGGGTAGACTCTATTGTCTTAATCAATTGCTTGGTTCTGTACTTGGAGGGAGAGGGGCTTCTGCTTGGTTGCAGAATGATATTTGGGTAACATACATGAAATGTCCTTACAGACTTCAAGTCATTTAATTGTTAAGTCTTATAGGTGAGAAGCAGACTCAAAGGAGCTTAACCAGCTTGTTCAAGGTTGAGTTGGGATTCCACTGTAACCCCCAAACCAGTGGTTCCCAAACTACTTGAACATCAAAATCACCCAAGGAAGACATATACAGATTTCCAGGCCCTACCTCTGAGTAGTCTTATGGGTGGATCGTGGATAGTGTCCCTTTACATTCTAGTATCTGCTATTTGTGGCTTATTTTCATTTTCTAGGTAGACTTCAGCCCAGAAAGGAAACTAAAACACTTGAGTTTTATAAGCCAAGGAAGATGTGAATGGTTTAGTAAATCTTATAGCAGCTTATTTGAGCTGCTCTTTTCTCCTTCCTGAAGTGGATTATTTTCTCTACCAGGCAAATTATATGAAAAAACAAAAAACAAAAAGATTTGTGTAGTGGCTGCTGCAGTAAGTTTATAAACTGCCTTTGGGGGTAATGGGGAGGAAACCCTAGTCCACCGCTTTCAAGTGGTCAATTTCAAGCTACTGATGGTTTAACAACCTGCTCACAAAAGTTCTGAATATTTAGCAATTGACCCAAAAGTCAGCTTCACTATACTACTGGATGTAAAATAGTGAGAAACTGAAAATTTTCCCAACATTATCGAAATTGTCCATTATGTGGCTTGAATTTGTTGTGTGGTTCGAATTCCCCAAACAGCATTATGTCTGTTAGCTTCCTTCTCTGACTTCCAAAGGGACCTAGGTGGCCCCACGCATCTCTCAATTGCCAAGAACACACTCTGATATGGTCCTGGGGAGTAATGGGTAAGGAGCATTTAGCGGAAGAGAAGCAGATTCCGTTTTTATATAGTCATTAAAAAAATAATTCTTATTTCGTTAATTTAGGACTGTGCTGGGTCTTTGTTGTTTGCGTGGGCTTTCCCTAGTTGCCGTGAGAAGGGCCCTCTTTTGGTTGAGGTGCTCAGCTTCTCATCGCAATGGCTTCTCTTGTTGTGGAGCACAGGCTCTGGGCACTCAGGTTTCAGTAGCTGCAGCGCGCAGGCTCTGAAGTGTGGTCTCAGTAGTTGTGGGCCTTAGGTGCTTCCCAGCATGTGGACCAGGTCCACATCCCTGGACTAGGGATGGAAACTGTGACCCCTGCATTGACAGACAGATTCTTATCTACTGCACCACCAGGGAACAGATGCCATGTTTAGGATGACTACTCTTTCTTCTTACCTGCGTTATAGCAGGTGTAGTATAGCAGGAGAGACGTCCTCTGTTTGAGAGAGGCTGCTACCCTTAGCAGGACTTGTAGGATCAGGTGGAAATGAAATATGAAACAGAGTTTAAGACAATTTGAATCTGAAAGGAACAAAAAGGGCTGGAGCTTTCTATGCCTCCATTCACCATAGGAGAAAGATGCATAAGGTCAACTCAGATTGCAGGATCACCATTAGTGAAGATACCACTGGCTTGCTTTTAATTCACTTGGCTAGACTGCAGGCTCTTTTCTCAGGCAGGGCACAACCCTAGCTCATCCAATGACAGGGACTGTTCTTTTGCCTGTGGTAGCCTTTTGCCTGTGGTAGCCTTTGCACTGACTCATTTTGAGAGTGATGATGGCAGCTTGACAAAGACTGTGCCCTGAGCACGCCATCATGACTAATGCCACCACATGTAAAAGGTCCTGAAACATATTCCAAAACCAAACATAAACGATTCTAGGATCATCCACCATTTTAGAGTATTTGTTCCCTTGGTAAACTTCTAGAAGTTGTGAAAATATTTTGGGGGTGTCTGTAACTGCAACAAAGGTACATAATCCATCCTGAGCTCCCTGTGTAGGCAGCTGCAACACTACTTCTATGAGAACAAATTTGTTTTGAATGTTAACTCACTTTTATTCTGATTGACTCTACCAGTGCAACTTGTTTCCCATATACTTTTTTACCTGACTAGGAAGAAAAATGTTTATCTTCTAAGATGATGAAGTCAAAAAAAAATTAACTTCCAAATGAATCAACCAGGGAAAATTGAATCACAGTAGGATTCACAATTTTAGTATAAACACTCCAGAGTAGGCAGTGTGTATAAATCGAATAAGAAGACCTAGATTGAACCCACCAGCTATCAGGTCTTAGTCCAGTCATTTAAGAGGGTTTTCCCATCTGTAAAATGATAATATGTATACTTACATCTCAAGGTAATATATTCCACCAGGTACTAAGCATGTTTTGCTGTTGTTGTTGTTTATTCAGTAAGTCATGTCCAACTTGTCGTGACCTCATGGACTGTAGCTCACCAGGCTCCTTTGTCCATGGGATTTCTCAGGCAAGATTACTGGAGTGGATTGCCATCTGCTCCTCCACGGGATCTTCCTAACCCAGGGATCAAACCCAGGTCTCCTGCTTGGCAGGCAGATTCTTTACCACTGAGCCACCTGAGAAACCCCACTAAGCATGTTTATCATGTGTTTTACCTTTAATCCTCAAAGATAATCCTTGAAGATTTCTTAACTTGGGAGTTCAGACTCCCACGAGATTGAGATGAGATCCAGCATGAATATCCATTCCCATACATGTATACAAAATTTGAATTATATGTATGTGCATTTTTATCTGAGTTCTCAACCAGGGACACATGAGCATCTCAGCATCTGGGGTGAAGATAGGGACAAAGAACAGAGGCAATTGGTGTGCTACTTCCATTGTGATCCTGATGTTTGTTCTCCTGTCTAGCTTGAGGTACCAATTTCAACAAAAAAACCAAATCACCAGTTTATAATAGGGTATACCATATACTTGAAGCTATATTAAAGATAAAAAAATTGAATTACCTAGGATTTTCCAGAGAAATGAAAAATCTTGTCTATACAAAGATTTGCACAATAGACTTTAATTATTCATTATAGTCCCAAGCTGCAAATAACCCTAAAGTCCACCATAAGTGAATGGATTAAAAGAGAACATAGGTGCCCAACACATAGATGACTTTCAAAAACATGCTGAGTGAAAGCCAGATAAAAAAGATGGTTCACTGTATATAAAATTATTATAAACCGACAGAAAGCAGATTAGTGATTTCCTTGAGGACTGGGGTGGGAGGGATGGATTGAACTGCAAAGTGAAATGGGGAAACTTTTGATGATGGAAATGTAGTGTATCTTGGTTGTGGTGTTGGTTTCATAGATGTATACATTTTTTCCAAACTCACTGAGCTGTAAAATTTTTATATACTTTTTTAAAGATTTTTTATGTGGATGATTTTTTAAAGTCTGTTTCGAATTTTTTACAGTATCATTTCTGTTGTATGTTTTTGGTTTTTCGGTCACACGGCGTGTAGGATCTCAGCTCCCCAACCAAGGATCGAACCTGCACCTCCTGCATTAGTAGACAAAGTCTTAACCACTGGACCACCAGGGAAGTCCCTGAACCGTAAAATTTTTAATAACTGCAGTTTATTATACATAATTGTGCATGAGTCTTTTTGAATTCTGATTTTCTCAGGGTACCTGCCCAGTAGTGAGATTGCTGGGGCTTAGTAACTTTTAAAATCAATAGTTTTAAAAGGTCTGTGGAATGTAAGCAAACAATTTGAATGCCTACAGTTCTTTATAACCTCATGATAACATAAGATCTTTAAGGCCCTTATTGTGAACCAGTAATTTGCAAAAGCACTCTTGACCAAATTAAGCACTTTAGAACACAGACTATACACTTGTTTTCTAACCAGCAGGCATCAATATTCTGTGTATTATCTTCAGTAACTTCTGTCTATTGTAAATATTTTATGTATTGTATTTTATGAAATCCGTATTTTTTTAGAAAATTAAGTTTATCATGATTTGCAAGATAAAGAATAAGATCACAGAACAAAAGTATAATCAAAAAGTTTGTGTAAAATTTTTAAAAAATGAGTCTGCATTGGAAATTCTACATTTTTTCCTATATTTGTGCAAAAATATTGTAGACTCAGTTTTGCTGCATTTGGAAAATGCAAAAGAAGTATGATGTGCTTAAGCTGTTGTGAGTAAAATGTTTTTAAAAGATAATCATTTTTTCCATGTAATAACTCTCTAGAGAAGTCAAACCCTTGAAATGCTTGAAACAAACAGAACTGAAACAGTTGATCGTTTTATTTCAAAATATCTACAAAGTTTTAATTTTCCATTATACAAATTTTTCAAAATTCAGACATTATTCAAATGTAAGCCAAAGTCCTTATACAAACAGAATACACACAAAGATAAAAAATATACATATTCTCTCAGCAAACTTTGTTACATAAATAAGAAAAGTATATACAAAAGCTAGTATTTTCAATATGAAGTACAATTATTTTAACACTGTAACCACAAACAGAAGGTACTAAAATAAACACCACAGCAAAAGTTAAAGGAACAACAAATTCATTTTATGACATCTACAATTGTAAAGATACATAAAGCCCATCTTCAGGTAATCTATACTTCACATTTAGATCTTAATTTTTACTTTATTCATATTTAAGAATATTCTCTGGATAGGGGAAATTCACAATTCTACCAGCTAGCCCTGATACTTTATATAAGTTAGAACATGTGAAGAACTATATAATCTATGTCTTTATACTTTGGGAACAGATGCAAAAAGAATTCTTCGAAAGTTAAAATTTCATGAACCTGTGTTAAAAATTTTCCAGTAGATTGAATAGAGTATCGCAAAAAAAAAAAAAAAAACAATTCTTTTTAAGTGAGAAATGTTAGCAAAAAATCCAAATACTTGACATCTTAACATAGTAAAGTAATAATGAAAAAGTATGCCAATGGTTCCCCCAGATAAAAGCAACTCAACTAAGTGTCTGCCTAGTTATGTTTTACCCCAGAAATTCTCCTTCCTTTTCTGAGCTCGTGCCAGAGTTTGAAAAGCCTGGAGACTAGAAGCTGCAGAGCGAGCAGAAATTTCAGATAATCTGTCCTCATCTGCAATGAAAGAATTATATTCAGTGCAAAAAATCTCTTATAAAAATACTATGTTTCAAAACATCACGTGAAAATTAAAAGCATCAAGCTCTGTAATGTCAATATTGACTATCAGAAACACATAATCTATTAAAATATAAGATTAGTATTTTTAGGATCATTCACAGTAATTTTCCAAGTTTATCATATTTAGAAATCAAACATTTCAATATTAAATGAGCATTCTGTTTTTTTCTGAAATCCCACTATGTCATTACACAAACACATGGACTGTGATTTTGGTATTACTTGGAAACAATTCATCATCATACTGTCTTGTCCTACTTTAAAAAGCACAGCTGTTTGAGCAAAAGAAACCTTCACATTTTAAAAACAAAATATCATACCTTCACACGGTACCTACATCACATTTCTAAAGTAATTTCACTTAATATAGAAATGATGTCTGACTTCAATATGCTACCCTTCATTATTACTGAAATTCCTCATTCTGAGTAAGCAAATCAATTATCAAGTTATTTGTAAACACTGTTCTTCCATTAAAAAGAAAACAAGACAGGATTCAGTGTCCAGATATTGGCATTTCAAAACATAACAACTTGATTTCTAGCTCACTGAATTCTGAAAGGCGTCTCAAACTTGCTAAGAGGAAAGAACCTTCAATGTGTGTGAAGCCATAATACATAAAGTATTCAAATTTGCTTTCAAATTCAAAATTTATAAACAGTAATTTTATACTTCTTAGGTTGCATTAAAATAGTCATTTCAATTGTTCAACATCAAGAATTCAAAATTCCTCCTGCCACCATTATCAGTAACCGAATTTTTCAGAATAAAAACGACACAAGAGAAAAACACTCATTTTCCCTAATCATGTATTTTTTGAGAATATACAGACATTTGAAGAAAATGATGGATGTACTGCTAGGCCGAATTCCTGAGCCACCAGTCAGCCAGGGCCGAAAACAGAGTGCTGATCGTGGGTGTGATGCCTCTCTTGCCATCCATTTGCTTTAAAACAGATTCTTCAAGGCTTAGTGCCTACTTTACTCATGTATAAAATGGGGATAGTTTACCCCCTTCACAGAGTTTTAGGGATCTAATGAAAAGACATCTATGGAAGTACTCTGAAAACTATAAAGTGCTAACTGAATGTAAAATTATTATACTATTATTAACTACTATCTAATAAAATATACTTTTATCTTGTGTTATTTGACTATTGAAATACCTTCATCATTAAAGGCTTCATGCTGAGGTAACTGGAAATTGTTCATCCTTGATTTTCCCACTTTAAAAAAAAAAAAAAGCCATAAGAAATTATCCTTCAAAGCCACCCAACAATATATCTTACAATCAATTTGAAGAGAAGGTAGACTGTCAAACAGTTTAATTTTATACCTTTAATAGAAATTCCTGCCAAAGGACCATTTATTAATTTATAATATGCTTAGCAAATATGTAAACAAACAGGGGATAACCTCCTAGGATTCTTCTCAATGACGATACTAATCTAACTTGAAAGAAATACTATAAGCTTCTCTTTAAAGATGACAGTTGGACTATACACATGTACAAAAGCAATATAAATCTAGGACAAAGAAAATGGGAAACAAGAAAACAGAAACAAAAGTTTAAAAAGTGGAAAGCAAATGGAAGGCAGTGAGTGTGTGGTTATCACAGCCAATGGAGCTGAATCCTAAGGCAGCAGAGAAGGGAAACCAAGAAGCAATCGATTTGCTCCCCTGATGGCTGGGTGGTTGGAGTACTGAGTACCACTGAAAGCTGAAGGGAAGGGAAAGCTGAATCAGGAATCTAATTGTCTTTCTACAAAATAATCTACCAGATCCATCTTTAATTTTGCACAGCAGGGTAACTACCCATCTCCCAAAAGAAGAATTGAGGTCTTATTGCTAAAGAAGGTTTATCACAGCCACTTTGACTGAAAGACATCAGATTCAACTCAGGGAAAGGAGAAACCATATTCCAAATAGGGGCATTATATATACATGTATGATTTATCTCCTCAACCAGGTAAAACATGCTATCCATGAAATAATAACAGAATGCTTATATAAAAGGAGTTTTTAAAAAAACTTAGAAATTAAAAATGTAGCAACATATTTTAAAACTCAAGTAGAAGATAAAAATTAGTAACCCTTTCAAATTAAAACAAAAAGACAGAGATAGAAAATATGACAGCTAAGATAAGAAATAATATCTTCAACACGTCCAACATCTGAAAAATAACAGTGCCAGAAGGGAGCAAGAGAGACTGGAGGGGAAGAAATTACTGACTAAATAATTTAAGAAAATTTCCCAGAACTGAGGAACATGACTTTTCAGATTGAAGAGCTCTACTGAGTACTAGCAAAATGAATGAAAAGGGACCCACCATAAAATTTCAGAGCACTAAGAATAAAGAGAAGATGCTAAGAGCTGTCAGGGGGAAAAAAAGTCACACACAAAAGATCAAAAATAAAAGGCGCATCAGATTTCTCAACAATAATAATGGACGTAAAAAAAGAGCAGAGCAATAGCTAATAAAACTAAAAAAAGCTAATAAAAGGAAAATATTTATGACTTGAATTCTATATCCAGGTAACATTTGGTAATGTCTGAAGACATCTTTGGTTGCCATACCTGGGGAAGAGGTGCTATGGCATCTAATGGGTTGCCTATACACTTTTGGAAAAGAACGTGAGACACATCTCACACTTAGACCAAAGTGAACTTGGGGACAGCACAACTTAGTGTGTCAAAGATGAGACTTTTTTTCTGTTTAAAGAAATCTACTATGTTAACTAAAACTAAATAACACAGTATACTTATAGCCTTCGTATCTATCAATATAGCCCTTTCATTTTAACAGACAAAAAATTAAAACCTAAATAATTACCATTATGCTGGAATTCCGGATCTCTCAGGGAGCCCTGAATTCGACGAGAAGGATGCCAGTAGGCTGTGGCGCAGGGTGGAGAAGCAGATTTCCCAGGTGTGTTAGGTGGGTATTCTGGCATTTTTGAAACTGGAAGAGTTGTCTCAACAAATTCGGGGATATTGGGTTCAGAATCTTCCCTCAAAGGCAAGGGATCAACTGTTTTAATACCAGCAGCTGGAGAAGTCAGGAGGGATATAGCACGACTTTCCTTCTAGATGACAACAACAAAAAAAGCATATATGCGGGTACACATATATAAATAAAACAAACATTTAAATACAAAAATAGCCATAAATGAAATAGGGGAAAATATGGGGGAAATTTATGAAACCTTCACGTGGGGAGGATTTTATGGGACTAATAACCAATATAATGCTACTTACCTAAATAAAAACAATATGTAAATACTTTTAAAAAGAAAAATGACAAACTTGGGGAAAATACACAACTTACTGGATTGACAATGAATCACCATTGATACATAAATATTTCTTTAAAAGTAGCAAGATAAACCTAATTTAAAGGTAAAATAAGGACATATATCAACAATTCATATACAAACTACAAATAGCAAACACATTCTACACCTCACTCATCAAATAATTTCAAAATACAAGTATTAATATAAGCACTAATTATTACTTAACAAATTATAAAAATAAATTTTAAGAAACAAACTATAATAACCTGAGTTGACAAAGCTGTAGTAACACTGGCACTCTCATCAGTGTTACTGGGAGCACAACTTTACAGGGGAGCTGGTAAATCACAGCGAAAGCCTTAACACTGTGGTTCTCTGACCACAAAATTAATACTTAAGGAATCTTTACATAAAAAGAGGTAACAACAACAAGAACAAAAATGTAGGTAAAGGATGGATGATTTCTTTACAGCATTTTTCAAAACAGGAAAACTAAGACATAACAATAGGCATCTAGTTTTAAAAAATGTTTCAACAACAAGCATCTAGCCTTTAAAAAAAACTACAGTATAACTACAGATATCATATTCACAATTAAAAATCAAATTATAAATTAATTACATGGGAGTACATTTATAATACATTGCTAGGTGAGGAAAATATATTATGAAAACTTATCTACAGTATAATAAACAAATACACTTTCTATCTAAGTAGCTCAAACTCAACAATGGCTGTTTCTACAGTAGGTATGACTTTAACTTTTTTGGTTTGGTCAGTATTTTCTGTCTTTCCACAATGAATTTGTATCACGAGGGTCAAAATCCCTGTATAACTTCACTTTTAGGATAATGTAAACCAGTAAAATCAAATATAGCTCCAAATTTTCCTGATTATTCCTTGTAATTGTTGCCTTTAGTTATTAACTTCGAGTTTATCAATGCAATGTTCAAGACACTACTTTCTGATCTTAAGCATCATTTTCTGCAATTAGAAGGCTTGGCTTATTGCTTCAAAGGGGAGATATCCTGAGGTCTCACTCTAAAAAACAAACTTTTAAAAATCAAGATATATTAATAAGATAAAAAACATAGATCTTCCACTTGCTTCCCTTTCTAATTACGAAGATGTCTCATGAAAATTGATTTTTCTTTTTGTACATAAGAGAATTTGGAATTTCTGTCAAATTGGTTTTATTGTTGTTAAAACCTGAATTAAATCTGCAGAATACCTGTAGTACATGGGGTTCTCAGGTTTAATTTAACTGACTTCATGATCTGTTCTTGAACCTAAAAACCTCCTTACTGGCCTCACTGCTTCTACTCTCCCCCAGTATAACGTGCTCTCCACTGAGTAGCCAGTAATTTTATTTATCAAGTGTATCAGAGATTTATATTTGTTTAATAGCATGAAATCCTCCAACGGCTTCCCACTGACATTAGAATAACATCCCCACTCCTTACCCAGCCTCCCTTCCTACCTTCATTCCCCACCTCTCCTCTGCCTTCTTCCTCCAGGCTCCACAGGCCTTTTCACTCTATCAAACTGTCACTGTTGTACGCGTACCCTTGCTGTTCTTTCTATCTGGAAAACAATCTCTGGCCCACGTCTCTGCACTGGGCCCCTCCCTCATTAGCTAGGTGACATTGTTAAAATGTCACCTCCTCAGAGGTGCCTGTTCTGATGACTTAAAAACTGTCTCACCCACCCCTTGGAGGCTGTCTGCAGTTTTACTTAATTCACAGCACTCACTACTGTCTGAAATTCTTTTAAAAAAATCATTTGTCTATTCGGCCAATGAAAATGTAAGTTTCATGACGGCAGAGATTTTATCTTGATTACCAATGAATCCCCAGATCCTAACAGTGCTTGGCACACTGTAAGAGCACAGTAAATTGTGGACTGAATGAATGAAAATGAAACTCCTGATATTCCCCTCCAAAGATGGCTGTGGTGCAGAGTTCTCTTACTCAGAGCATGGCACTCTCCATCAATTCTGCTGGGTAAGTCAGAAACCTAGGAGCCATTATCCTACCCAGAACCAGGCCTTGATGTTGTTCCCCTCACACAATTCTTTAATTTCACTCATGTCTGTGCCCACCTTCCTAGTCCAGGCTATCATAGCTCCCACCTGGACTATGCAATGGGCCTCCAGAGGTATCCATAGTCTATTCTTGCCTTCCATGGCTGCCAGAAAGATCTTGCAAAACATGAATCAATCACAACACTCCCATATTTAAAATATCCCAATGGCTTTCTATTTTACTTGAGATGGAAGATATTCTTAGTATTGCTCTCTTTTCCAACCTCATCTTGCATCTGATTCCTGCCACACACAGGACTGGCTTTTGTTTCTTAAAACCCTATGTCCTTTCTCTCCACAGATCCTGGCATATGCTATGCTTCTCCTCACTCTTTTTACCTAGTTAGCTCCTCTTCCTCTGTATCTCAACTCAATTATGACTTCTTCAAAGAAGCATCCTTGACTTTTAAGAAGCTTCCTAATCTCCATTACTGGGTCAATTTCTTCCAGAATAGCAGTATATACTTCTCTGAAACAATTACTAGTTTTAATTTTACTTTCTGGGGGCTGTGATTCTCACAGGACTGTAGGTTCAGTAAAATCATGGACCATGTCTGAAAGTGAAAGTCACTCAGTCGTGTCGACTCTTTGCAACCCCATGAACTATACAGACCATAAAATTCTCCAGGCCAGAACACTGGAGTGGGTAGCCTTTTCCTTCTCCAGGGGATCTTCCCACCCCAGGGATTGAACCCAGGTCTCCTGCATTGTGGGCAGATTCTTTACCAGCTGAGCCACCAGGGAAGCCCAAGAATACTGGAGTGGGTAGCCTACCCCTTCCTCCAGCAGATCCTCCCAATCCAGGAATTGAACCGGGGTCTCCTGCATTGCACGTGGATTCTTTACCAGCTGAGCTACATGGAAGTTCAGTGTACCATGTCTACTTTCACTTATTATCACAAGCACAGAATCTAGCATGAAGGTAAACGGATAAGAAACATCTGCTGGACAAAGAGAGCTAGC
Organism: Ovis canadensis; assembly: GCF_042477335.2. Classification (NCBI taxonomy): domain Eukaryota; kingdom Metazoa; phylum Chordata; class Mammalia; order Artiodactyla; family Bovidae; genus Ovis; species Ovis canadensis. The sequence goes on along the minus strand of NC_091247.1, from coordinate 157,316,777 downwards.
AAACACTTGGGTTTTTAGTATCATTTACAAAATGTACAGATGGTACTTGACAAACCAATACCACAAAAATGCTACTCTCAAGGCTTATGAGACAGTGCTGTTTAAGAGTTAAAAATGTGGGCTCTGAGAAGAGACTGCCTGGGGACAAATTCTGCTTCACTGTTTGGCAGCTCTATCACCTCGGTTTCACCTAAATGAGAATATTAACAATATTTGCCTCACAGAGTCATTATGAAGACTGAACAAATTAACACATGTAAAGTACTTAGCACAGAGCCTAGAACATAGTAAGTGTTCAGTAAATGCTAGCTATTATGATCATCTCCACGTAAGTTTCCCAAATTGCTGCTGCCCCATAATACTCCCACAATTCAAGGTATGTCATTAAAAGTTACCAGCAAAAAGTATTTCTGGATATTATGATAGTAATTCTGTTAACTCCTATGGTAGAAAAGATAGAACAATATTAAACAATGGCAACTGAATGACAGGGATAATTTATTGCTAATTCAATTCCTAAATGAATTATCGATATCAATTTATTGATAATTCAATGACTTATGGATTTAATGTTATGATAGTAGCTTTTTTAAGGAAAAAAGGGGGGGAAATCATTGTGTATAGCAGGTTTAATGACTCCTCGGCCTGCCAGCAACCAAAGCGTAAACAATGGGGAGAAAAAACAAATCTAGTTCCTGGTATGGCTACCATTACAATCCAAATGATTGTCACCTCCTTCCTGGATACTGTAATTGACTAACTAGTTTCAATTACTTGCTCTTGCACCTCTATTGTCCATTCCCAATACAGTAGCCAGAGTGATCTTAGAAAAACCTAAGTCAAATCATATCATTCCTCTGCTCCTCCAAAGACTTTGCATTTTATTCTGAATAAAATGCAAAGTCTTTGCTATGACCGCTAAGGTCCTACACAGTTTAATCCCTCATTATGCCTCTGACCTCACTGCCCATTCTACTCTCTTGCTCTCATCTCCAGCCATGCTGACTCCCTACCTGTTCCTCAAAGAATCAGGCACCGTCTCAACTGGAGGACTTTGCACCTGCTGCTGCATGGGGTCGCTGAGGGTAGGACATGACTGAGCGACTTCACTTTCACTTTTCACTTTCATCCATTGGAGAAGGAAATGGCAACCCACTCCAGTGTTCTTGCCTGGAGAATCCCAGGGATGGGGGAGCCTGGTGGGCTGCCATCTATGGGGTCGCACAGAGTCGGACACGACTGAAGTGACAGCAGCAGCAGCAGCTCTTTTTGTAAAATGCCTTCCTAGATATGCATATGGGTCAGTCCCTTACCTGCTTCAGATTCTGCTCAAACGCCACCCTCTCAGTGAGAACTTCCCTGGCCAATTCCCACTCACTTCCCCTGCGTTATTCTTCTCCTTAGCCCTATCACTATCTAAAATACTGTGTGTTTTACCTAACTATCCTGTTTACTGTCTCCCTCCTCCTCTAGAATGTGAATTCAGTGAGGGCCAGAATTTTTACCTGCATCTTTCACTGCTACATCTCCAGTTAAATCAGGGCCTGGACAAAACTGTCTGAGTAGATGCATAATCAACAGTACTGTTTTTCTTCTCTCTCTGTTGTCACTACTGACAATATTTGAAAGTAAGCAGTCAAAATACAATGGCACTACCCTCAAAAACAATTCAATGCCTTTGCCTTCTGAAAGTAAGTTAATAACATCATCTCCACATATGACAGAATTTTCTAAAATCTGAACCTCTCATGTATTTATTGCATGTAACTAAAATAATCACTTCCCAAAGAGATGTTTTTCTCCAATGTGTAAATATTTACCTTCCTAAAGTCATTCTTCAAAGTCTCTAAGCCATCCTGAGAGGATACTCTTTTCCTCTGATCTATGACTGGAGGCTTCACTTTAGATGGAGACACTAAAACAGCACCACCTGGAAAAATACAGAAGATGCCACTGTTTCAATTTAAACTAAATTATCACGAAGAGGAAGCAGGTGAAATAAGAACTGTACGGTGTCCGCCTATTACCAACAGCTGGAGTGGTAAGATCATGATGAGTCCTCTGGATTCCACCCAGTTCTCTCAGCTTTGGAGTAGGAAGCCTGCCTCCTTTCCCTGAAGACATAGAAGATGACTCTGACCTACAAATTAAGACAATTATGAAGCACGTCCTCTAGAAAATATGACCAAAAAAAATACTTTGCCATCATTATGCAGTTAAAGCATAAACCTTTAAGAGAAGGCCATTTTGCTTCTGAAAAAATAAGAAACAAATCCACATGCAGTTAAGAGAAACTGACTACTGGAAAAGAGGGGAGATCACTGCAAGTCAGCAACACACTGGAGAATTCTTCCCCTGAACCAGAGCCTAGGTTCCATTAGCTGCAAAAATCGTGAATGAATAATAAGGGGGTTAGACTATGAACAAAAAACACTATAACCAATGGTAGAGAACCATTTCCCAAAACAATTTGCATATAAATCAACAGAAATTAGCTATTTGCAAAAATCACTTATTTTAACATCACAAAACTTCTTTTTCGCTATAACCATCTGATAGTAAAGAATATTATTTTTCCTTAAGTCATAAAGGAAGTCATTCTTTCAGAGATATCTAGCTAATCATATCTTAAAAATCATAATTAGCAGGATATAAATAAAAAGAACACTAACTACTTCCTCCCCAAGTTATTCAGTGTTCAAGTGTTCAATTCCCAATTAGTGCAGTGGGACTAATGATTTGAGCGACTCAAATCCCTGAGGGAATCAAATTATATAAACCATATAGAAATGCCTATTTCATGACATTAAAGTAAAATCTGCTTTTTATTAGTCATGAAACCAAAAACGTAAACCACTATCATTGGGGACAAAATGAAATACTTATCTGTGTACAATAATGCGTCTACATACACACACAATTTTACACACTTACTCTTCTTTGACCTTGTCTGCTTTAGATTCTTCCTGTACCTCCAGCTTCTCCGGCTCTTCCACGTTGACCTGCTTGTCCCTCTCCTGCTCCTCCTGCTCCTCCGGCTCCTCCTCCCTCAGTTGTTTCTGTGTGTCTTCAGGGGTGTCCTCAGCATCCCACGCCAGACGCCTTCTAACAGGGATGGGAGCATTTGACACACCCGGTTTCTCTGTGGTAGTTTTCTGGGGCTGTTCTTCCAAGACAGTTTTTTTTTCTTCTAGCTGTGTAGAAGGACATTTCTGCAAAGTCTTATGGCTTGTAGGATCTCTGCGTAACAAAGTAAGTTTTATTTTAAAATTCAGTAGTTTGAGGTTTCTAGCTGATACTTATTAAGTCCGTCATTTCCTTCCATGGTTCACAACTATGTTTCCCACTGATATTGCTTTGCCCAGATACTGAAGGAAAAAATCAAACTAAGAGTTCATGTTATAGAAGTTAAAGTTATAATCTATTAAAATATTCCAAAATAAATTTATGTCCTTTTACTCCTACCATCACACATATATGCCTGTACTACTGCTGACAAAACTCCCATGTATCTTTCAATTGATAAATGCATACATAAATTAGGACCCCCTAAACGGTTTAATTTGTTCAGTTACTCAATTAGGGCTTGTGCACAAACTCGTGTGTACTTATACACCAAATAAGCTAATTCAAATTTTGTATTTTAGATTAGGTTAATTTTTTTGAGTCACTGTTAAAGAACAAATTTTGTGGACTTTTAAAATCAGATGTCACCTAATTATAATTTACAGTTCAATTTGGTATGTATGATCATACTAATACTCTATGAAAACAGAAAACTATTTTATTTGATGCAAATCAATGTGCTATTCCTCTTAATAGTTTGTGTTCACTTTAAAACCTAAAATAGAGAATTGTTCCACAGAATCAGGGCCAAAGTTCCATATCAATCACAAAAATCCATTAATGAATGATAATGGATAAGTACCAATAGCTAATATTCTCTAAGTTTTTATTATTGTTGTCTTTTTGTTTTGTTTTACTTTTCAAGTTTTATGTCTACTGCTAGTCATCCCCATTTTACTCTTAATTGCTGACAAGGAATATGATAAAATCGAAACTTCCAGATTTAAATTATGCATTATTTCTACACAGGTGTGTAAAGCAAGTATGTATAGCTTTACTTTTCACAAAAAATAAACTAAAAGTAGTTAAGTGGCTGATATATTTCCACTTGACTATACAAATTTTGAGTCTTCATATCATGTTCCTACGTAATTCTATGATCCACATTACTCTATAACATACTTTTCCACCATCCACTAAGAACATCTCACCCAGCAAGATCTAGCGCTCTGATGTTGCTGCTAATGGTTCCTTCTGAGCTCGTGGTTGAGGAGACATCCCAACAGCGGTTGTTTTCAGACAGAATCTGATTCAGATGATCCCGAGAAAAATGGGTTCCCTGAACTCGTTTCCTATAAAACTCAGCCTTCTCTCGGAGTTCTTTAACCTATGCAGGAGAATTGAGATACCATGTATTATTTTAAATGCTCCTTGCAAATACCACCAAGTAGCATATCCAAGACACTGCACAAATACAGCCAGAGACCAAGGAGAAAGAAAGGCAAAAATAGCCACATACATTCATAAGGCTATGTACATTTTTAAGCAGAAATTAAAATAGTCAAGCTTAAGCACAATGCAATTATTTTACTTCAGGCCAGCAGGCAGGGAGAAATTTACAGCAGCTAAGAAAAACACTGACACCTACTTCTTTCTTCAACTGAAATTACACAAGTACTCTATGCATTATTACAATTTTTAAAAACATGAAAGCGACCAACCTCCGCATACCACATGGCATTTAGAGAAGCCTAGGGGAGGAATACAGAAACATACTTAATGACAGGTTAATGCCATAAGTGAATATTAATGGGAGTCAGTGAAATATCTTATTATTCTTCTTTCTAAATATATACCAAAACTTGTCAATCAATATTTTTTATAGTACTTTTAACAACATTTAATTTGGTAACCAAGATACCTTAACATTGCCTTGAAAACCAACGACATTCTTGCATGAGTGGAATGCTGTCCACAAGGTAACCTAATGACTATTTTCCCACCTCTGGAAGAGTACTGACATGCCAGAAAGCCCTAGCCTCAGTCTTTACTTCTTGGCTTATGTACAGCTGCTACTACCACAGAAGCGCCACTGAGACAGTCTCATGACTTCCCCCTCCAAATTCCTCAACATTCCCTTGTAATCACCCAAACCAGTAATAAATACATAATTTAAAAGACTATCACAATAATAGATGTAATAAATTTGACAAAGTTAACAGGATACCCCCAAAAATATTCTGATGAACTATATATGAGGTGACTCACATATTAATTCCCTTATATGCAAATAATATATTTTCACATGAAAAGGAGTCTCTTATACTCACTGAAACTCTTTCATTTTATACATTATACTGCCACCTTCTGACTTTCTTAAATACAATCCCACAATGTAAAAAAACTAAGTTGCAGCTTAAAATTGTTTTCAATAATCTATTTGATTTATTCTCAAAAAAAACTGTGTAACTTTTTCCTATCATAAAGACAGAGTACTAGCCTGAAAAGGCTATCTAGATGCTGTCTGCTAAAGCTGCTCTTCTCTCACTTGAAGACAAAAAAGCATATAATGAAATTAGCACTGTGAAAGCAACTGGAGAAACACATCCTCAGCTCCTTAAGGATACTACTGATGCAGAGGGAGGCAAGCACTACGTCTAATGCATCAGCCAAAGCAAAGGACAGCACCTGCCAGGGCAAAAAAAAAACCCGCAAAATGCCAATAGAATCCTATTGCTCTAATGAACCAAACCTGAAACATTCCCAAAGGATAATTCAAAACATTGTTTTCTTCAAATGTTTTCTTCACTGTCAAAAAAAATTGAGCCATATTCATTTACCATTTTTTTTAACTTACAGAAAATTACTAGTTAACGTTTTTTTCATTTAACAGGTAGAATTGAGACACATGGATTGAGTCTGAACTCATAATCAGGGTATTCTGAATACTCATAATCAGGGTATTCTGAATGCACAGGAACCTTGTAATAAAGTGCCTTGATAGAATCCAGATTTTATTTCTAATACATCCCTGCATGCTTCAAATGTATCATGGTCACCCCATCACCCGCATGATAAAATCTTCATGTCTTAGGATCACTTCCTCCTCTGAGCTCTCAAAGCTCTTCGTGTATACCCTCATTAGTACCTATTTCATTTTTCTGGAATTACTGCTTTTGTCATTCTCCCCTACTAACCTACAAATCCCTTGAGGTAAGGGATAATGCAGCCTTTCAACACTGATTCCACAAGCTGTTCCTGAGTGTGGACTAAGTGCTAGGCCTGAGCTATACGGCTGGTAGCAAAGCTAAGCAAGAAAGGGCCGGCACTCAGTGAACTCACAATCTGGTAAAGGAGGCCGACTTCCTCCTATATGATAAATCATTATCATAACACTGTATGATCTATGCCATAATAAACAAATGAGATATAAACTGAAGGAAGGTTTCAAAAGGGGGTCCTACCAGTCCTGCATTGAGTGAGGGTCGAGCAAGAAGGAGCCACAAAGAAGGCTGCATTCTATCCATGGGGGAGGACATCACTGATTGATGAATGAGAGGATGGACAAACATCCCCTCCATGCACACAGTGACCCAGTTTTATTTGACACTGATTCTTTTTAAAGAACGGATTGGAGATACAGAAATTCTGTAAAAACTTTATTCAGCTTTGTCTGTTACTGACATTTAAAACTCAGTGCTTTAAATTCACTTTATCAGCAATCTTTGTTAATAATCTTCATGCTAATGTTGCAATATTTTGCAAATACATAATTTTAAACTTCTGCAATCCTAAACTAATATGAAAAAATAGGAGGCTGATATTTTCAAAGTAAGGTGTTTGTTCTGCTAGAAAGCGTAAAAAAATCAGTGGCTTAAACTGATCCTCACAGCCAAAAACCAGAGTCACTAAAAAAGATATGAATAAGCCATGTCAAACAATTAAAGCAATACACACACCCCTTCCCAGGTCAAGTAATACAATCAGGGACATGACATACGTGCTAAAAGTGTCTTCCTTTCTGAATTTCTCTCTCTAAATTAAGAACACAACTAAATTTGTTTAAAATTTAAATGTAAAAATTCAAACTCAGAAAATTGGGGAGTAAAATAATTCTTGTTTCCAAAATTCATCCCCTGAAAATAAAGAGTCATCTTATACCTAAAAGTGCTTAAAAGTCTGTCAAATTATAGAACGTCTCTCAAAAGTGGCACTTCATCTTGAAACAAAGTCCAATTTCTGGAAGCACATTAGAAAAAAATGATCTCAACCAATGTAGTTGGGATGATAAGAAGACTACCTAAAAATCAAGGGAAAAAGGCATTAACGCAGATCCAGCAGTTAATCTGAGGATGGGACTTAACAATTGCAATTGTTGGTTATTATTAAAAAAACAACCCTTGAAGTGAGCATTTTAAAGAGGAATAGTGCCACTGGTTATAGTTTGGAGGTAACAAACAATTACTGGACCAAAAAGTCAACTACCTTAGTGTTATGTGAATATGAACTTGGGACTTGGTTTAAAATACCTAGTGACTAGATTATTTATAGATTCAAAAAGTACAATATCTCAAAGAAGAAAGAGGGAAGTGAAGACGACACATGGACTAGAAAACTACAACAGGACTTCAGGTGAGTTAACACTCAAACAGTAAGGTTGCCGATGTCCAAGCGCATTTGAAGAGTGAGAATAATATTCCATGAAATGTTAGCAGTAGGATAATGTGGGTATCCTTAATTGTTGGTACATCAAAAGCAGCCACATAAAGTATCTTCCAGGGAAAAAAATGTATATAGGGTTTAAGTAAAATATTAAATGTCTATGACCTGGTCAACTAAAACTGTTATCACCATCAGTCCTCACTAATCTCATAACTAAAAATTCTTATTCTCTTCTAACTCCAATTTGCTTTTTAAATTATTTTGACCATGAGGTTAAGGCAAACTATTCCACTAATTTAAACACTTTAAACCACCAGTAGTAATTAATAAAACACCCCAGAAAAGTCACATTACTATAGGAATCTTAAAGAGAGAAATCTTAAATAGGAAATCTTAAAGAAACATCTTAAATTAACAACAAAAACAAAAATGTCCTCTTCCATGAGGGCAGGAATAAGGATTGTTACCTTATCATGACTTCAGATGTAACAATCCTCAGAGTCCATTAAATGTTTAGATCTAAATCTTAACTACGCTAAAGCCTTGACTGTGTGGATCACAACAAACTGGAAAATTCTTAAAGAGATGGGAATACCAGACCACCTTACCTACCTCCTGAGAAATCTGTATGCAAGTCAAGAAACAACAGTTAAAACCGGACATGGAACAACAGACTGGTTCCAAATTGGGAAAGGAGTACGTCAAGGCTGTATATTGTCACCCTGCTTGTTAACTTACATGCAGAGTACATCATGAGAAATGCTGGACTGGATGAAGCACAAGCTGGAATCAAGACTGCCAGGAGAAATATTAATAACCTCTGATATGCAGATGACACCACCCTTATGGCAGAAAGCAAAGAACTACAGAGCCTCTTGATGAAAGTGAAACAGGAGAGTGAAAAGTTGGCTTAAAGCTCAACATTCAGAAAACGAAGATCATGGCATCTGGTCCCATCACTTCATGGCAAATAGATGGGGCAACAGTGGAAACAGTGACAGGCTCCAAAATCACTGCAGATGGTGATTGCAGCCATGAAATTAAAAGATGCCTGCTCCTTGGAAGAAAAGTTATGACCAACCTAGACAGCATATTAATAAGCAGAGACATTACTTTGCCAACAAAGGTCCATCTAGTCAAAGCTGTGGGGTTTTTCCAGTAGTCATGTATGGATGTGAGAGTTGGACCATAAAGAAATCTGAGCACCAAAGAACTGATGCTTTTGAACTGTGGTGTTGGAGAAGACTCTTGAGAGTCCCTCAGACCACAAGGGGATCCAACCAGTCAATCCTAAAGGAAATCAGTCCTGAATATTCACTGGAAGGACCAAATGTGAAGCGGAAACTGCAATACTTTGGCTACCTGATGCGAAGAACTGACTTATTGGAAAAGACCCTGATGCTGAGAAAGATTGAAGGCAGGAGATGAAGCAAACGACAGAGGATGAAATGGTTGGATGGTATCACTGATTCAATGGACATGAGTCTGAGTGAGCTCTGGCAGTTGGTGATTGACAGGGAAGCCTGGCGTGCTGCAGTCCATAGGGTTGCAAAGAGTTGGACACAACTGAGCTACGGACACTACTGAACTGACTGAAACCCTAACTACCAACTCATCTTAATTTTAAAAAGTCTCAGGCCAAGAGATAATCTTTCCAAAACAAGGAGCTAACAGTGGTGCAGTCAGACAAACTAATCTTGAAAAATCAATCAGTCTTCACTTGAGAGTGGAGGTCTGCAGGTTATAAAATAATCAAGTATACAATGCTACAATTCTATAAACTGACTTCATTAACAAAAATAGTTGATTTTAAAAACACTTTTAACTTTAAAGACCTTATAATTAATCCCTAAGGAGCTAGTTGGTATTTTTTTTTAAAGTAAATACACTGATAAATAATATCCAACTGATACTTCTGGTGCTATCACCGCATCATGTATCTTCAAAATGTAGTCTCTACTACTAAGTAAAACTATTGAAATTAAACTGAAGTAGTATCAGAGAAAACGTGGGTTTACTGAGTTTATATACTCACCTGATTTGGTATGTTTTCCTTCACACGTGTCCAAGCCCCAGCTTTATATAAATACTGGGCTGGGCTCAGAAATTTTGCTCTATATTCTGAATTCACCTTCCTAACAGAAATGAAATGAGAGTAAATATTTCACCATGCTGATCAGCTAAATACTATGATATTTTTCTTACAAAATACATACCCAAGCCTTTGATGTCTCCAAGGAGTAAGTTTCTTTTTAGGCTGGTTTGAGTCTTTTGATTCCATCTCTGCTTCTGATTTTAAAGGATCATCTGTTTTATTACACTAAAATGAAAATAATTTGAACTTTTCATGCTCCATTTATGTTATACATTAAAGTGAAAATACAGATGTCATAAAGTATACTTGGATACTGAATTATAATTGCTTTTAAAACTAAGATTTTACTACTAAGATAATGCAAAAATCACAAGTCAACAGCAAGTTTTGAAACTAGTCTATCTGGTTAGTTTCTTGAAGTATATAGCTCAGGATATGGTTTCATTTTCTAACAGTAAAAATTTTACATACTTGGCTAAGAAAAATGTTTTAATTATGTCAAGGTTACTTATTTAGACGTTCAACTACCTTTTAAACGTTGGTCTTACATTTTCCTTTGATATTCTAAATCTACACTTAATTGTTACAATAATTAAATGGAAGGTCCCAAAAAGTAAGTTAGCACATTGCTTTACTGAATAACAATTCTTTTTCTCTTTAAGAATATTGTAAGTCCAAATAAAAAAGTATTATACATTATTATACACATATATTATATATGATTTTTATAATCATATATAACTGTAATATCTTTGTTTTATATATATATAATTTTACTTTTAGTCATACAGTTTTCACTCTTAGAATCCATAAAATAGGTATGACATTCCAGGAGATTCAAAAACAGGACCTATCCCTGATTTACCTATAGTTTACAATAGTTTTAACCTGATGATGCAACTCAAACAGCTGTAAACTTCTTACAGAAGTAGGTGTTTGTACGTACTGAGGTAAGTCGTGTGAATTATACTGGCTATAACTTGGTATACTAAAGCTCTAGTTTAAAATAACATGTGTGTATATGTATTTCTCTCTTAATTTCCATTAAAGTATGTGTTTCTATCACCACTGTAACCCCTGAAGTTCACATTACTGTAAGGCCAATCATTTGATATTAGGCATAGCAGACTTACCTGCTATATTATTAAGCATTCGTTGCACTGTATTATACTTATTTACATCTCTGTCTACCCCCATGCAACAAGAGCTCGTGGCCCAAGAGCTGCTTAAGGCTTAGTATGGTTATAATTGTATTCTCAGTACCTACCAGTGCCTGGCTTCTACCAAGGGCTCAATGAACATTTGACATTAAGTGAACAAACAAATAAATGAACTAGCTAAAAACAAAAATCTCACATGGTGATAAGTAAAAGGAAACTTATAAAGTTGCAAATGGTGGTAAGTAAAAGAAAATGTGATATTGTAAAGTAATTAGCCTCCAACTAAAATAAATAAATTGTAAAAAAAGAATTGACAAATACCTTCTTTTCAGGAGATATTGTTTCAAAATTTCCGTTTTCCTTCAAATGACTTCTTAATTTTGGTTCTTTCACTGGGGATAAGCCCTTAAAATTTCTTTTGTATTCAGTTTCATGGATGACTGAGTTACCTTTGAATTGTGGAACAAATTTGCTTTTATTGTGGAAAACCTTAAAACAAAAATTACTTTAGTTTAGTTTTTTTGTTAAATATATAGAACTTAGAACTTCAATTGCTTAAAGCATTCCACATATAAAGTTTAATCATCAGGATACAAAAAAGGGAAAGTTATATACGACTATAATTTCATTTCACATGGCTAATTAATAGCCATTGCAACAAAAGTAAAAATAGGCAAATGGGATTATGTCAAACTTAAAAAAAAACTTCTCTAAAGAAAACAATCAACAGAGTGAAGAGACAAACTATTGAGTACAAGAAAGTACCTGCATACATCTTGTAAGGGGTCAATTTCTAAAATATTTAAAGAAATCAAGGAACTCAATAGCAAGAAACAACCTGATTAAAAAATGGGCAAAGAGGCATAAAAACAGACACATAGATCAATGGAACAGAATGAGTCCAAAAACAAGCCCACACATATATGGTCAATTAATTTATGACAAAGGAGTCAAGAATGTAAAATGGGGAAAGGGTTTCTTCAATAAATGCTGCTAAGAAAACTGGATAGCCACATGTAAAAGAATGAATCTAGACCATTATCTTATGCCATATATAGAAATTAAATCAAAATGGATTACAGATTTGAATGTAAGCCCTGAAACCATAAAACTCCTAAAAGAAAACATAGGCTAAGCTCCTTGACATGGATCTTAACGATTTTTTGGATTTGACACCAAAAACACAGGCAACAAAAGCAATCATAAACAAGTGGGACTACATCAAACTAAAACATTTCATACAAGAAGGGAAAACATCAACAAAATTAAAACATAACCTATGGAATGGATGGCACCACCAACTCGATGGACAGAGTTTGGGTGAACTCTGAGAGTTGGTGGACAGGGAGGCCTGGCGTGCTACAATTCATGGGGTTGCAGAGTCGGACACGACTGAGCGACTGAACTGAACTGATGGAATAGGAAATTTTGCAAATCATATGTGATAAAGAGTTAATATTCAAAATAATAAAGAATTCATAAAAAACTGAATAGAAAAAAAACAAGCTGATTTAAAAATAGGCAAAAGAACTTTTTTCCAAAGAAGACATAAATGGTCAACAGGTACATGAATGCATCACTAATCATCAAGGAGTAAATCAACATCAATGAGACTTTACCTCACATACGTTAGAATGGGCATTAACAAAATATAAAAGATAACAAATATTGGTGAGGATGTAGAGAAAAGGGAACCCCTGTCCACTATTTGTGGGAATGTAAATTCATATGGAAAGCAGTCATGAGGGGTCCTCAAAAAATTTAAAATATAATTATCGTATGATCCAGCAACCCTATTCCAGGTATATATCCAAGGGATATGAAATCAGTATCTCTAGATAATCTTCACTGCCATGCTCATTATAGTATTCACAACAGCCAAGATACGGAATCAATCTAAGTGTCCATGGACAGATGAATGGATAAAGAAAATGGAATATTATTTGGCATTTAAAAAGCAAATCCCTTCATTTGCTACAACACAGATGAACCTGGAGAACATATGTTAAGTGAAATAAGCCAGGCACAGAAAGACAAAAATACTACATGGTTTGATCCCACTTATAGGTGGAATCTAAAAGAATTCATAGAATAGTGGTTTCCAGGGACTAGGAGAGGGGGTAAATGGAGATATGTTGGTCAAAGGGTACAAAGTTTCATCTATGCAGGATAAATAAGTTATGGAGAGCTAAAGTATAGCATGACTACAGTTAAAATACTGTGAAAAAAGTGAAAGTGTTAGTCGCTCAATTGTGTCCTACTCTTTGCAACCCCATAGACTATAAACCACCAGACTCCTCTGTCCATGGAATTCTTCAGGCAAGAGTACTGGAGTGGGTAGCCATTCCCTTCTCCAGTGGATCTTCCCAACCCAGGGATCAAATCTAGGTCTCCAGCATTGCAGGCAGACTCAACCATCTGAGCCACCAGGGAAGAACTCAGTACTGTACTGTATACTTAAAATTTGCTAAGCGGGTAGAGATCAAGCATTTTTAAGTGTTGTGCATTCACACACACACACAAAATGGTAGCTATGTGAGGCAACAGATGTGTTAATTTGCTTGACTGTAGTAATCATTTCAGAATGAATGCATATATCAAACCTTTATGTTGTACATCAAAATTACGTAATTTTTCTCAATTATACCTCAATAAAACTGGAAGGAAAATCCAAAGGTCAACTTTCAATGCTCATTAATATGTTCTGAGTAATAGTTATTATAATCAAAATAATACTTAAGTCAAAAGAAATAATGAATCATATCTTTTCTCCCCCAAAGTTCCCTACCACTCCATTAGTTTGGCAATAGGATAAGTAAAATAGGCAGATTTTAATCACATGAAAATACACATTAGCTTTACAAAGCAACTTCGTCAGCTCTACAAGTTTTTTCCTCCTTGACATCAACTTTTTTCTTCCTGCAACAATAAAATATTCTTAATATTTTCAATATCTGACATGCATTTGTTCATTTTTTTTCCTTTGCTTACTTAATTTTAGCCTGAAGCAAGGGAAAAAATCAGGTAATTATCATGTTTCTATTTATAAATGTTTCCTTTTATCCTTATTATTCCATGATATGGTTTCCATTTTATGGTATATTGCCACTGATTACAAAGAAAGTAATGGAAAAGATATGGAGTTCAAATAAGGTGTTTAACTGCTTCATAATGCTGAATAATATACCTACACTTCAAAACCAAACAGTATATCTTTTTAAGTTCAGCATAATCTCAAGAACTTTTCTGCCATAAATTGTTCTTACTCCTTTATGTATAAGACATCCTTTCAGAAAACAAGTGTCTGATAAAACAGAAATGAATAGCTCCTTTAGGAATTTCCCCATCAACAAGCATGGAAAAAATTTCTGTCACACAACTCTCCAACCCACAGACCTGAAACTGCTGATATGCTTTAACTAACAGAGCATTTCTTTACAAAAAATTCTCTGAAGTCTTCACCAATGACAGCAATAAAGCTAACAGTAAAGGTATTTGCTAGTGACTTCTGATGCTATAAAAAGAAAATTTCTACACAATGCTTTTCACTGAAATATGTAAAAGTTGTCAATAGGGCTTTGATTTGAATTACCTCTAGCTTATATTCCATAAAAACTAAACAATCACAATTTTCAGGCTGTATTTTCTGGTACATTTTCTATCTAAGAACACTTGTGAGCCAGCAAAAGAAGTATTGATTCTATTCACTAGTTTATAAAGGGAATGTATTGCTTTAGGTTATTTTTTGTGTTCCTAAAATGTTATATATATTTCAGGTTTTTAAAAACTGAATAACAAGTAAGCCTAAATTTGCTACAATTTATAACAGTGGAAATATTATCTTAGTATAAGACGACATGTTATTGTCTTTCTGAATCTAATTATCCTCTCAGTCTTTGGGGATGCATAAAGTACACAGGTGAGTGAGAAAGAAAAGACTAAGCTTCCATGAACCTTCGGGGATATTCTGAATGGAAGTATTTCCTACTTACACCTAGGAATATGGTTAAGAACATAAATGAGAGTTAAGAGCTAAGAACTTTCTAGAGAATTATAGTAGTAAAAAATATATATATTTTAGTAATGGTAGCCCAGTACTGAAACTGTGTGAGAATACGATGAAACTTAATATCACTTCTAGTTACCATTTTAGCTTTTGAATTTTACAAACACAAATTGACAATTCTATCACTGGTCATTTGATATAAAGACAAAATTATATATCTTGTATCACCTCAACCTATTTTTTACTTATTAAATACCCAAAGCAGTTATGCCTTTCTTAGACAGAAAACTTGCAATATATTAGTCAATGAAACACAACACTTAAACACTTAAAATATAATTATCATATGATCCAGCAACCCTATTCCAGGTATATATCCAAGGGATATGAAATCAGTATCTCTAGATAATCTACACTGCCATGCTCATTATAGTATTCACAATAGCCAAGATACGGAATCAGTCTAAGTGTCCATGGACAGATGAATGGATAAAGAAAATGGAATATTATTTGGCATTTAAAAAGCAAATCCTTTCATTTGCTACAACATGGATGAACCTGGAGAACATATGTAAATAAATATGTAGAATAAAACCAACATGTAGAATATAACCAATTTAATAATTTTTTAATAAGTAAAAAAAAAATTCACAGCATGCAAAAACTTACCAGTCCTCAAGTTTTCATTACCCTGTCTCATATTTAGTATATGTGATGGATCTGGCAACAATGATCATCAGTAGCCTAGGACAGTATAATATTACTGCTATAAATCAGAAGTAACAGGATGATTTTAGCAAAACTCTCATTTTCACTTTTCTAGAACCTACCTCCAGATCTACTATCTAATTTCTTTCTATGTAAACTGCAACACTAGATTAGATAATGGCACTCAAAAATGTACTGCATCCATTAAACTACCTGATTGGCTGCAAAAGCTGGAGCAGGTTGTTTAGGGGTCTTCCAAACAAACTGCCTTTGATATTCAGAATTCCTCAAGACATTATGTGAAGGAACAACTGTCAATCCAGCTTTCTTCCGCAATAGTCTATCTAACTGTTGGGGGAGGGAAAAAGAACAGAACATTCAAAGTTATTAAAAATTTCTATTCAAACTTGTTTTTTAACTGTAATTTAAAATAAACATACATATATACAATACAATATAAAAATACAATATAAACATACAATGTAAAAATCTACACTCCTAACAAATTTAAGTGTATAGTATAGTATTGTTAACCATATGCACATTGTTATAGAGCAAACTTCCATCAGTAATGTTCCTTTTAAATTGTGACTCTTTAAAATTCCTTTCTTAATACTGTCAAGGAATTATCATGCATCCCAGCAAAAGGTAACATTTCTCAGTTTATTCCTACCAATTATTCATAAATGGATCTACTAGTAAGAAATAACAGCTCATCACCTCATCCACACCTTGCTTTTGGGACACCTCTTCCCCTGCCCATCAGACTTACATGTTACCTCCCTTGATTCCCTTGTGTCCCCTGGTTTTCCAGCACTTTTAAATGCCTCTCCGTGGTTCCAGTTAGTGGTGGACATGAAATAGGGAGGAAGCAGTAGAGTGGAGAAAACTGTGGAAGGCAGTGAGGTGCCTGCACAGGGCCCCACAGCCTCTGCTTATGTGCTTGCAGGGGCCTTCCACAGGCCAGCTATGACATAAGAGAGCAAACTGCAAGATCTTTTGAGATCCAGCCAGACCTCTCCTTTCTTTTGCATTTTGCCAACTGAGGCTGTTTTTTTTTCCTCTGGTATACAATAAGAAATTGAAAAGGGCCTAGGTATAAGTCAGCTCACCATCCCTGCCAGAAGTAATAGCCTACTCCCCTTCTCTGTCTCAACTTGATCTCTCCCTTAGGACTCAGATGCTGATATATGATAAATGAAATCCAGAGGCAGACTGTCTTCCCAATGAAGGGCTATCTGAAAATAACCAGTACAAAATGGCAACTGTTAAGAATAGAACTAATTCATAATAACTAAAGTCAACTATCACCTTATAGTCTATTCTACAGACTTTGAACAAGAAAACAGCAGAAAAAAATTAAGCAACAAAATGTAATATTACTGAAATGATAAAATTTATAGAAAATTCTATGCTTCTAAAAAGAAATACAGTGAATACACATACCCTATCATCTACGTTTTCTGAAAGAGGCTTGGTAGGATGTTTCAGCTCCACATTTTCATTAGCTGGTACGCGGTCTGCTTTTACATCTTCCTTATTTTCTACAATATCTGAAGCCCCCTCAGTTCTAGAGTCTGCAGAGTGAGATCTGGTTCTCTTGGGACCCCTGGAGGCTTCTACTGGAAGAAGTCTTTCTTGGTTAACATCTTCTGTTTGTTCTGCCTCCTGTGATTCTGGTGTTCTGGGAGCTTCAGTTTCTGGTGATAGGACCACATCATTCTCTGAGGTAGCTCCATTCCACTCAAGAGATTTTGAAATCTGTGGGTCATGATGAGGGACTCTTCTTTTCGAAATAAAACTTGGCTCTCTTGTGATTCCTACAAAATATAATATGCAAAATTAGCAGAAACCAAAGCATAAAGCCACAAAGACAACTTTGAATCACATGTATGAGAGAAGAAATGGAATGTAAAATTCACCTGAGATACACAATATCCTTCCAGTTACAGGATTTAAAAAAAAGTACAGTTTTTCAATGTAAAATCCCTAATTTTGCTTTAAAGAAATAGTAAAAGTTTGACCATAAATTTAAATTGGGGTCATGATGTTCAAGTTATCCTAACACAAGTCACTAGAATTGCAACGTGATGGAACTGGCAAGCCAGGAGGAATGTGTTGCCTCCGTTTCTAATTACTTTCCTGTGCTACTTAGCAGGACAATGGGCCCTGGTACTGTCAAAATGTGGAACTTTTCACAAAGCTTCTCTTATGCAGTGCAGACCAAGATGAGAAGGGATGAGATGTCATTATGCTAGATCTTGGCTCTATATCTGCCTTGAGCTCTTCCTGAGAAGTTAAAGAGAATGAACCCTTTGAACCAGAGCTAAGATACAATTTCTCTATATTTCTCTCTGGAAAGCAAATGCCTAAAAAACTTAACCTTCTACCCAGGTAAGAGGAGCTCTGAGATACTGCCCTAGTTTGGAGCTATTCTTTAAATAGAAAGAAGATGGTGTAGGATGGAGAAGAAAGATTAAGACTAGAAGAGAAGGGAAGGTGGACAGACAATCTGGCATTAGCTAAAATCAGAGCTCTTTAGCGTCTATCATGGATATTTTTGCCATTGGACACAAAGTCTCCACTGGTGCAAGTCTCCCCTAGACCACAGTCTTCACACTGGATGCATACATGTCTGGAGGCATATAAAGACATCCAGATGAGGGGTGCAGAAACGGCAGCTTAAAGGAATCACTTTCCAGATCCTCACTTCCATATGTGCCACTTCCTGACACTGATCTGCCTAAGGGCTTCATCTGCCATCTGTAGTTTCCCTTCTCAACGCTCCTTTCATAATCACCCTTTGCCCACTTTACAAAAGGAACACATGGCTCTCAACCACCCTATGGAATTTTCTTTAAAAATTTGTCATAGGTGGGGAGGACAAACAAAGGAACAATTCAAGAAAGCACAACTCCTGATGCGGAATATTTAACAGCAAAGAAGGCAGAAATAACAAAAGGAACAGCACCTTATTTTATCTAGCTCCAAGCCTTTTCCATCTACCTATCTTAAACTAAAATTCAAGTGTAAGATTCATTATGTGAACTGCATATATGCATATTAATGCACTTATGTGAACCAAAAAATAAAGTTAGACTTTCTTCTCATGGAAAATTCTAATTTTATCTGATTAATTTTCCAATGAGGACTGACTTTACCAATTAAATGATGAACACTTACCGTAAACTGAGCTAAACTAGCAGCTCCAAAGTTAACAAAATACACGTAAAACATTTATGATATTTGTGTATGCACAATAAGCCAGAAATATATCCTTTGATTGTACTGTTCATTACGCTTTTATTAAAAAAATTAAATATCAACTTTAAAATGTGAAGACAGATAGATTTTCTAAATTCTTTTAGCAGTTATGAAACCAAAAATACTTGAAGACCACTGCCCTAGACGTCCCTCTTTAACAGAGCAGGGCTGGTGGAAGAAGAGCAAAATGAAAAGGGAAGCTTCTCAAGTGGTCCACCCTTGTCTCTCTGCACACACTAGAAGGAAAAAGACACAGAGAATGTCTAGCCAGTTTCAGGTTAACACTGCTGCTGTTCCTTGCTAGCTTTCTACCTCCTTTTTGAACAACCTGGAGTTCCCACTCTGCCCCTCCCCCTAGACATTCCTTTCTCATTAAGGTATCATACTCCAAAGCGGCTCTGTTTCCATAGTCTCATTTCATCATCACCCTTTCAAATGCAGCTGATCTAAACTAAAATGTTATATGGTTAACCAATTCGCCAGTGTCATAATATCCCTTAAGGCCCTCAATGGGTTTAGCTTAGCTACATTTGAGAGATTTATGTTGGGATACTTAATCTAATAGAGCCTCACATTTGTGGAATTCTGGTCATCTGGAGAGGATTATGAGCACCACCCCGCCTAAGATGCAGGGACACTCGGGCTTTGAAGCCAGGCTCTGGGCAAAGGAGCCTGACAATTCAGAGGAATATTAAAAGAACCACCCACTCTAGTCCACTCTTCCCTTTGTTCTCCAAACCTAATCCTGGAAATATGCTCTTCTTACTAGTTTCCAGACTTGGCACTCCACTCTTTAAGTCTTTTCCTGGCTTCAAACATCTAAGATTGGAGGAAATTATATCCTACACATCTGCACTCTCACAGGGGTCACAGGAGGAGCACCTAGCAGTATCTGTGTATAAGCACCTAGCCCTTAACAGGAACATCTCATTCATCACTCCCAACAATCCTGTGCAAGGGGCTTCCCAAGTCCCACTTGGTGAAACAGGCCCAATTTGTCCAAAGTCACACAGCAAATGTGGATTCAAACCCAGGTTTATGCATTCATTTTAAAAAAGAGAGAGTTTTAATAAGCTTTAGAATGTGCCAAGGCCCTACGTTAGGTACTGGGCAGGAACACGGTGGTGAAGACAGAGCTCTGTTCTCAGAGATCTTATATTCTAGTAAGGGAGAATTAAGCAAGCAGGTTGAATCAAGTCAGTCTGTCTCTCTCTCCTTCTATCACACTCGGGGAAACCACAGATTTTTAATCATTTTGCCCAAGGTTTATTCAAGTTATAATGACAACTAATTGTTCAACTCACCTAATTGATCTGATCTAAGTCCAGCCCATGGGTGTCTTCTCCCCACTGAGGAATTACAGGACTCTGACAAATACGACTTTTTCCACAGAAAATTTCTCTGGTACTCACTCAACCCCTGTAATGCAAAGTACAATTTAAGTACAATGGAATTAATGAAAGTTGTTTTAAAGTATACATCAGTAAAAATCATGTCTGAACCTCTAAAAAGAGTGGAAATACTTAAGACTAATTAAACACAGAAGAGCTCCTTAATAATAGCTCCTAATATTTACCCAGCCCTGCGCTAAGCAGTTCAGTGTTATAACCTTAATCCGAGGCAGATGCTACTAGGAATGGCTACCCTTTTGCTGGATGTTGGAATCAAAAGCTTGAGCTTTGGTCTGAAAATGGGTGGCAATTTAAATCATCATCACTATAATTATCCTAACTAATGAAGTTCTCACCGAGTACACAATATTATATTGCAATAGTATGCCTAGTTCCTTGTGAAGTTTTGTAAAGTCAACCAAGAAAAGACAAATTCCCCTCCCATTCTGAATACAAACCCTCAAGATAGAAGACTGCAGGGCTTGTGGAGCACTGTGGTCAACTGTTATGTTGCGTGCTTGATCATGACAGCTACCAATCAGAAACTATCAACAAACCTTAAAGAAATGCATGATTATGAATAATGTGTTTCTTATACCCTGTCTTTAATCTCGTCAGGGTCCCACTTCTCAAGCCTTTAAAAGACATAAAATGCCCTGAAGTTTTAAAGGGAACGGGTGTTAAATGCTAAGCTGTGATGTGGTCCACAGGTGCCCCAATCTGAAGCCCCCACAGTTCTCATTATAAAGTGCCCTCTATGTACACGCCTCTGAGCACCTCCCCCGTTCCCGCCCCAAATAAATCCATCTCAAACCATCTAACTCTTCCACTCGACAACTCAGAACCGAGTGTGAGCGGAGAGGGGGCTAGGTAAGAGGAGATGAGCATCCTCCGGGATAGTGACAGGCAGCCTCGGGAGCTGACAGGTTCTACGGGGCCGGGGGGCGCGGCCCAGAAAGCCAGTGAGGCTCCGGCACGCCGCACCCGCCCCGCCTTAATTCCCCCCATCAGGCTTCGGGCCCGGGGACCCCGTCCTCACCTTGAAGCGCACCGGCATGTCGGCCTGAGCTGGAGCCCCCGCCACCCCGACAGTTAACGGGACAAAAAGCTTCGAGGGGGCGGGGCGACAACAGTAGGTTCCCAGGCAAAAGCTTCGGCCCAGCGTCCTCGACTACGCGCCGGCGCACTCCGCGATTCCCCCCTTGAGCCCTGTCGCTCTGCCTTTCCCCGCCCATTCTGAAGACTAAGAACCAATTGAGACTCCAAAAACCCCATGCCGTCATTAAGATTCGGCCAATTAGTGTCGGAAAGGAAAACGCCCGCCTCCCGAGCCAAATCCCGCGGGCTGGTAGAAGTGGCGGGCGGAAGGCCGGCCAATGAGGCTCCCGGACCCGAAGTGGGCGGGGCCCCGCGGGAGCTTCGTCCTGACGAGTTGATGGCGTCTGGTTTGTGGGCCACTCTGCAACAATGGTCTAACTGCTGGGATTCGTTGAGTCACCGACCTCGCTGGGCCCCGATTCTTGACGTCATAAACAGCACAGTGTGTTTTTAATTCCAACGTGTATGACAGAACCGAATGTTTCTTTTTATGAGGTGAAACTATTCAGGTCTGTTCTTTGGAATATCAATTCCTGCCATGGACAACCATGCTACACTGTTTACTATCACATCAAAACGAAGAGGCCAGAAAATAAATATAGTTTAGGCAGGCCAAAGCCCTTTTTTTTTTTTTATTGCATCTTGAAAGGCAAACTGCTGACTTTCGGTGATGTTTTTGCCTCTCACAACCCCTTCCCCTAGAAGATGTACATATAGCTCCTAGATTAGGACGCGTTCATTAATGATGGTTGTGAGTCTCAACTCTCAGAGCCTCGGCTTTGTTTCTCCTCTCATCCTTTTAAAAAATGAAATTTCGTTTGATTTTTATCATCATCAATAAATATTTCTTGAGATTCTACCTTTGAGAGAATGCCATGCTGACCCTAACAACGGAAAAGAACTAAATTGTCCAGATAGTTAATATGCTTGGGGAGAGTGAACATATATTTAGTCAGTAATAGTACAATGTATCATGTGCTAATTGCCAAATAAGTGGTATTAACAACATAGACACTGGAGGAAGGAGTCATCCCTAAAAATGATGGATAGAAAAAAGTTCAGGAATAAAGATTCAGACTCAGCCTTGAAATTAGAAGAACTAAAATAAGTAAAGAAACCAGAACAGTTAAAGGGTAGATGTCTGAATGGAATGCTGCCAGGCTTCTTCCAGGAACAACAAATGCAGTCTCATTTTACTTTCCTCACTTGTTAACTGAAGAAAAGGATACCCTCTTGTAAACTTTCAAATATTAATATTAATCCTTGATGCCCTCCTTTAAGCATTTTCTGCAGAGGCTTGTCTCCTGAATCCTAATTGATGTCTCTATTCTTCTTCATCATCTGAGATGCTTAAAAATTCATTTGAAGGAGCCACCTGATATCTGAAACAAAGGGAATATTAAATTAGTCCCTGTACAGCCATGCATCCAAGGGGCCCTAGATAAATGTTAATTGGTGATGACAGCATCTCTGTCGTGTAAATTTAAAATGGCACAAACAAGATGCAATGAAACATAAAATCCTCTGCAGGAAGGCAGACCGGATCTTATAGGATAGGAAAGATACAGCTCTGATTGTACATAAAGCTTTGTTACCACTCAATGCTAAGGTGAAATCAGTATGTATGTAGAATGCAGCCTATCTGTCAAACAAGGACAATGATAACTAATCTGGCTCTGCTGAGCAGAAAATGACAAGAAAACCAAAGAGCAGATGGTAAAAAAAAAAAATTACTTCGTCACAACCTGAGTTTGCTGAAATGTGTTATTAAGGACCCAGGGAAGAAGAATGTTTTACTTTGTTATTTTTAAGAAAATCCTACTTCAGTTTGGAGTTTCCCTGGTCGTTCAGCTGGTAAAGAATCCACATGCAATGCAGGAGACTCTGGTTTGATTCCTGGGTCAGAAAGATCTCCTGGAGAAGGGAAGAGTCGCTGAGGGACTAAGCACAGCACACACAGCACAGCTACTTCAGTTTATGAACCGAAGATATAGACATGAAAAAAAAGTAAATGAGAGTTTTGTAGCCAGTTTTATCAGCTTTTAACACTTCACTGCTGCAGGCAGCAGACCCAGTACCCTGCAAAGTTCCACCCATATGTTCTGGGGAGTCCCTAGGAAGCGTCTCACATGTGCTTACAGCTACCACATGTAATTTGCCCAGCAGCACTGTCACTTCTTACAATAGTCACACATCTCTAGGTGTCACTCTTCCTATTGACTCAAACATTTACTGGGGACCGAGTCATTACTGGGCACAGACAGCATGGAGTCTCCTTGGCCTGCTTAGCCCCGCTGGCAATCTGTGGCAAAGCACCTCCCTACACTTTTTGTGTGACCCCTCTTATTGAAGGAATACCAAAGTGTCTTACAGAGTTCTTCCACTTATGTTTTAGCCTTCCTCATCTCCAAAGGGCTCAAAATGAAGTCCATAATTCGAATCTAGGCCAGAAAGTAATTATTTTAACTAATGGGTAGCATTCTGTAAGATAAGGGTGTCACAACTGGCTCCCTCTTCCCCTTCTTGATTTCTCTGTTTCTCATGCAGATAGATTCTCTTTTTGCCTGTGAGCAACTAAACCAATACAACCTCTAAAAAGGCAGCTTGGTGATGCTTTTCACCCAGCAATTCCACTTTTATAAATTATCTTACAGATATACTTACCCACCAACCCGCTCCAGTACTCTTGCCTGGAGAATCCCAGGGACGGGGGAGCCTGATGGGCTGTTGTCTCTGGGGTCGCACAGAGTCGGACACGGCTGAGGCAACTTAGCAGCAGCAGCAGCATACTTACCCACATGTGAAAAACCAATTCATTCAATGTTGTTTACTGCATTGTTTATAGTAACAAAAGTTGGAAGCAACTTATATGTCCATCTGCAGGGTACTAGTTACACACATTATGGGTCCTCCAGGGCCAGGGCAGGAACAGGTCATGCAACAAGTCTGCACAGCAGTGCAGGCTGCTCTGTTCCTTCTGGCTTTCTGACTCAGCAGATGTCAAGTACATATTATGTATATCTGCCAGGGTATAGTAGGGAAAACAGAAACTACCAGGAGCATTTCAACAGAGAAAACAGTATAAGCTATGGGTTATTGGAAAACTTAAAAAAAGCTAAAAAGAGAATGAGAGCATGGTAATTCCAGGAAGTGCCTCACATCCTGAAGCTGGAAGAACAGAGGGAAAATGTTGAGGTTACTGGAGCACAGGGCTTCCCTGGTGGCTCAGACAGTAAAGAATCTGCCTGGAATGCGGGAGACACGGGTTGGATCCCTGGGTCAGGAAGATCCCCCCGGAGAAGGGAATGGTAACCCACTACAGAATTCTTGCCTGGAGAATCCCATAGACAGAGGAGTCTGGTGAGCTACAGTCCATGGGGTCGTAGAGATTCAGACACAACTGAACAACTTACACACACACACACACACACACACACACACACACACACGCACACATTGGGGCACATCTCCAGGTTGGCTGGAGAAATTTCATGGGAGTTGGTCAGACTGCTGAAAAAGATTCATTGCCTAGCTGGTGCTGGTGCCTCTGAGGGGACAAAATGAGGCTGCCAGAAAAAAAGAGGGAAGGAAACATGGAGACTGTAGCAACTGCCACCACAGAGGTAAAGGTCATTGTTAAGGAGCCGGAGAGAGGAAAAGCTAGCAAAAGAGAATTTTCCTATCTCTCTAGTGTCCTCTCTTAGCAGACCTAACAGGGAACCAGCAGAATCCAACAGGTCTATAGGTTCCAAAGGGTGAGACTAGAATTGAGACAACAGTTACTAACTTACACACCCCCATAGAACTCTTAAAAAGAAACAAGCATTGTTTTGAGCTGACTTGGAATGATTCTCCTTCATCCCCTCACCAAAAACAGGCAAGTTGTAGAAGAGTGTGTGTGGTATACCTGTTAACTGGGATAAAAGAAGGACAAAAAAAGAAAGAAAGATGGTAACATTCATAAACACTTTTCTTCACAAATCTAACTCCATAGTAGCAGCTATGAAGATGAATGTTTTATTCATAGTTTTCAATATACGGAAATTTTATGGTATTGATAGCTATCATTAGAGCTATCCTTCTACTTAAAATGACTCCTTCCATTGAGCCTTTCTAGAGTCATTTTGATTTATATCTATCCCAATAAGGCTCTTGATTCTTTTGGAGACAAAAACATATCAAAATCGCTTAAAGCAATTATTTGTGCTTGAAGTGTAAATATGCTACTCATTCTACTAAGAACAGGAAGTCAATCATCTTCACAAAGCTAGCAATCTCCCATCATTTCCTTGGTAACAATTGAAACATTAGAGAATTTGTGTTTGCCTCTAACTATATTTTCATTTCACCAACAAATGTATTATCTATAAGCAAAACAAAAGACAAAACAAAAAACAGAAGTTGAAGAAAAAAGATGCAAAGATGAGTAGGACACAGTAGGACAGACATGTATACAAAGAACACAGGAAATGATAGAGAAGGAAGCTAGGAAGGGGCGAATGTGAGCACCCTGGTATTCTGAAGATGCTTGATAAATCTAGAGCCAGAAACTTTGATCTAAGACTGGGAACTAAAGAGCAGACAGGCTAAGGAAGCTGCTTTAATAAGTGGTGCTGGCACATTAACAAACTGAAAAATAAAAACCATATGATTAACTCAATAGATGCAGAGAAGGCCTTTGACAAAATTCAACATCCATTTATGATAAAAACTCTCCAGAAAGCAGGAATAGAAGGAACATACCTCAACATAATAAAAGCTATATATGACAAACCCACAGCAAACATTATCCTCAATGGTGAAAAATTGAAAGCATTTCCCCTAAAGTCAGGAACAAGACAAGGGTGCCCACTTTCACCGCTACTATTCAACTTAGTTCTGGAAGTTTTGGCCACAGCAATCAGAGCTGAAAAAGAAATAAAAGGAATCCAAATTGGAAAAGAAGAAGTAAAACTTTCACTGTTTGCAGATGACATGATCCTCTACATAGAAAACCCTAAAGACTCCACCAGAAAATTACTAGAGCTAATCAATGAATACAGTAAAGTTGCAGGATATAAAATCAACACACAGAAATCCCTTGCATTCCTATACACGAATAATGAGAAAGTAGAAAAAGAAATTAAGGAAACAATTCCATTCACCATTGCAACAAAAAGAATAAAATACTTAGGAATATATCTACCTAAAGAAACTAAAGACCTATATATAGAAAACTATAAAACACTGATGAAAGAAATCAAAGAGGACACTAATAGATGGAGAAATATACCATGTTCATGGATCAGAAGAATCAATATAGTGAAAATGAGTATACTACCCAAAGCAATTTACAAATTCAATGCAATCCCTATAAAGCTACCAGCCATATTTTTCACAGAACTAGAACAAATAATTCCAAGATTTGTATGGAAATACAAAAAACCTCGAATTGCCAAAGCAATCTTGAGAAATAAGAATGGAACTGGAGGAATCAACTTGCCTGACTTCAGGCTCTACTACAAAGCCACAGTCATCAAAACAGTATGGTACTGGCACAAAGACAGACATATAGATCAATGGAACAAAATAGAAAGCCCAGAGATAAATCCACACACATATGGACACCTTATCTTTGACAAAGGAGGCAAGAATATACAATGGAGTAAAGACAATCTCTTTAACAAGTGGTGCTGGGAAAACTGGTCAACCACTTGTAAAAGAATGAAACTAGATCACTTTCTAACACCGCACACAAAAATAAACTAAAAATGGATTAAAGATCTAAATATAAGACCAGAAACTATAAAACTCCTAGAGGAGAACATAGGCAAAACACTCTCAGACATAAATCACAGCAGGATCCTCTATGATCCACCTCCCAGAATTCTGGAAATAAAAGCAAAAATAAACAAATGGGATCTAATTAAAATTAAAAGCTTGTGCACAACAAAGGAAAATATAAGCAAGGTGAAAAGACAGCCTTCTGAATGGGAGAAAATAATAGCAAATGAAGCAACTGACAAACAACTAATCTCAAAAATATACAAGCAACTTATGCAGCTCAATTCCAGAAAAATAAATGACCCAATCAAAAAATGGGCCAAAGAACTAAATCGACATTTCTCCAAAGAAGACATACGGATGGCTAACAAACACATGAAAAGATGCTCAACATCACTCATTATTAGAGAAATGCAAATCAAAACCACAATGAGGTACCACTTCACACCAGTCAGAATGGCTGCGATCCAAAAATCTGCAAGCAATAAATGCTGGAGAGGGTGTGGAGAAAAGGGAACCCTCCTACACTGTTGGTGGGAATGCAAACTAGTACAGCCACTATGGAGAACAGTGTGGAGATTCCTGAAAAAATTGCAAATAGAACTACCTTATGACCCAGCAATCCCACTGCTGGGCATACACACCGAGGAAACCAGAATTGAAAGAGACACATGTACCCCAATGTTCATCGCAGCACTGTTTATAATAGCCAGGACATGGAAACAACCTAGATGTCCATCAGCAGATGAATGGATAAGAAAGCTGTGGTACATATACACAATGGAGTATTACTCAGCCGTTAAAAAGAATACATTTGAATCAGTTCTGATGAGATGGATGAAACTGGAGCCGATTATACAGAGTGAAGTAAGCCAGAAGGAAAAACACCAATACAGTATACTAACACATATATAGGGAATTTAGAAAGATGGCAAAGACGACCCTGTATGCAAGACAGCAAAAAAGACACAGCTGTGTATAACGGACTTTTGGACTCAGAGGAAGAGGGAGAGGGTGGGATGATTTGGGAGAATGGCATTCTAACATGTATACTCTCATGTAAGAATCGAATCGCCAGTCTATGCCTGACGCAGGATACAGCATGCTTGGGGCTGGTGCATAGGGATGACCCAGAGAGATGTTGTGGGGAGGGAGGTGGGAGGGGGGTTCATGTTTGGGAACGCATGTAAGAATTAAAGATTTTAAAATTTAAAAAAAAAATAAAAAATAAATAAGTGGTGCTGGGAAAACTGGTCAACCACTTGTAAAAGAATGAAACTAGAACACTTTATAACACCACACAAAAAAATAAACTCAACATGGATTAAAGATCTAAATGTAAGACCAGAAACTATAAAACTCCTAGAGCAAAACATAGGTAAACACTCTCCGACATATATCACAGCAGGATCCTCTATGCCCCACCTCCCAGAGTAATGGAAATAAAAGCAAAAATAAACAAGTGGGACCTAATTAAACTTAAAAGCTTTTGCACAATGAAGGAAACTATAAGCAAGGTGAAAAGACAGCCTTCAGAGTGGGAGAAAATAATAGCAAACAAAGCAACGGACAAAGAATTAATCTCAAAAATATACAAGCAACTCCTGCAGCTCAATTCCAGAAAAATAAATGGCCCAATCAAAAAATGGGCAAAAGAACTAAACAGACATTTCTCCAAAGAAGACATACAGGTGGCTAACAAACACATGAAAAGATGCTCAACATCACTCATTATTAGAGAAATGCAAATCAAAACCACAACGAGGTACCATCTCACACCTGTCAAAACGGCTGCTATTGAAAAATCTACAAACAATAAATGCTGGAGAGGGTGTAGAGAAAAGGGAACCCTCTTACACTGTTGGTGGGAATGCAAACTAGTACAGCCACTATGGAGAACAGTGTGGAGATTCCTTAAAAAACTGAAATAGAACTGCCATATGACCCAGCAATCCCACTGCTGGGCACACACACCAAAAAAAACAGAATTGAAAGAGACACATGTACCCCAATGTTCATTGCAGCACTGTTTATAATAGCTAGGACATGGAAGCAACCTAGATGTCCATCAGCAGATGAATGGATAAGAAAGCTGTGGTACATATAAACAATGGAATATTACTCGGCCATTAAAAAGAATACATTTGAATCAGTTCTAATGAGGTGAATGAAACTGGAACCTATTATACAGAGTGAAGTAAGTCAGAAAGAAAAACACCAATACAGTATACTAACACATATATATGGAATTTAGAAAGATGGTAACGTTAACCCTATATGCAAGACAGCAAAAGAGACACAGATGTATAGAACAGTCTATTGGACTCTGTGGGAGAAGGCGAGGGTGGGATGATCTGAGAGAATAACATTGAAATATGTATATTATCATATGTGAAACAGATCGCCAGTCCAGGTTCGAGGCATGAGACAGGGTGCCCAGGGCCGGTGCACTGGGATGACCCAGAGGGATGAGATGGGGAGGGAGGTGGGAGGGGGGTTCAGGATGGGGAATACATGTATACCCATGGCTGATTCATGTCAGTGTATGGCAAAAACCACTACAATATTGTAAAGTAGCCTCCAATTAAATAAATTTTTTTTAAAAGGAACCCCCCCCAAAAAAAAATTCCCTGCAGGAGTCACAGCTGAAATATATTAAAACAATGTTTTTTCCAAGTGACGAGAATTTTAAAAATTTATAAATCCTTGTGTTATAAAATATCTGGAATTATAATTTAACAAGCCACTATAGAATGTTTGCTCTTAAAACAAGTAGGTCTTGCTCACAAGAATAAGGATTTTATTAAACAAATGAATAAATCTGTGAACTTAATACTCATAAATAAATAAATAAATTCCATCATGGGCAACACCTGAGCTAAAGGACGTTTCGCTTTCTCTTTTGTTATGCCCTCAGGGAGCTGAATCCAGGCCAGAGATCAGGAAGATTTTAACTAACTTTCGCTCAAGATTCTTTCCCCAAATAAATTACTTGCTGCCTGTTGTCTCTCTTTTACTCTCTTACTGCTTCAGAAATGAGAGTAAAGCTGGTTTAGAAATCACCATTTTAGCAACAAGTTGAGACATCATCCTTACATATATATACGTATAATTTTCTCTGAAATACCTTACAATGTAGCTGAAATGACAGTTTCCAGGCTCAGCAATGCTCTGGCACTTGTAACTTCCCCTCAGGTCACACTTACATGGGCTTCCCGTGGTAAATCTTGAGCTCAGTTCAGTTCAGTTCAGTCTTGTCCAACTCTGTGAGACCCCATGAATTGCAGCATGCCAGGCCTCCCTATCCATCACCAACTCCTGGAGTTCACCCAAACTCATGTGCATCGAGTCGGTGATGCCATAAAGCCATCTCATCCTCTGTCATCCCCTTCTCCTCCTCCCCCAATCCCTTCCAGCATCATGGTCTTTTCCAGTGAGTCAACTCTTCACGTGAGGTGGCCAAAGAATTAGAGTTTCAGCCTCAGCATCAGCTCAGCCTTTGCCAAAAAGCAATCAGCCTGACCACTGCTTTCTTTGGCATTTTTCCATAGGTATTAACTGCCTTTTCCTCATATGAATGAATTTCTGATTGCACAACTGACGAAAAATAAAAAATATTAAGTCAATGGATTCTGCCTTAGAAGCAAAATTGCTGATACTTCTCGATTTTTGTCAGCAAGAACCAAATAAACAGTCTGTGATTAAGGCTTACGACTGAGCCAAATGCAATTTGCCCTTCAGACTTTTAGCCCCGTATGCCTTTGTTTACAAAGAAGTGTCTAGGTTTTGAATCAGTGGGGTACCTTTTGGAGGGACTCCAGTTTCTTCTGACAACATGGACTTATTGTGTGTGAAAGCCTGAGGGACTCCCTGCCATACAGGGCTGTGGCTGAGTACAGTAATTCTCAGTAAGGCATAAACCACTGCAAGCCTTACATACCATAATAACATTGTGCCTCCACTGAGCAAGGTGCAGAGAACAAAATTGTGAGGGATGAAATTCCTTCCATTTTAAGGCCTTCACAGTTTAAGATCCTGTTATCTAAGTATTACCTTCTCTTGGAAACCCACTCCAGTACTCTTGCCTGGAAACTCCCATGGGCGGAGGAGCCTGGTAGGCTGCAGTCCCTGGGGTCGCTGGGAGTCAGACATGACTGAATGACTTCACTTTCACTTTTCCTTTCATGCATTGGAGAAGGAAATGGCAAGCCACTCCAGTGATCTTGCCTGGAGAATCCCAGGGACGGAGGAGCCTGGTGGGCTGCCATCTACGGGGTTGCACAGAGTCGGACATGACTGAAGTGACTTAGCAGTAGCAGCAGCAGCATCTTCACTGATTACTCATCATCTTAAGTCACCATCCCTACAGATTTTTCTAGAGTTGCTAATTCAGCGGATTTGGAAGCTTTAATTTTCTGACCACTTAAACCAGATGCCGTGTCTTAAAGATCAGATTGAAGGATGCTACCCACTTGCCTTCCTTAGAATCTTGTAAATTTCTAGTCTATGCCCAAATAAATTTTGAAATGGTCTTTTGTCACATAGTTGTGTATATACCTTGATAATTACAGATCAAGACCAAATATTGCTGCTGAAATCACTGTTCTTTCTATTAGCATCCCCTGGAGAAAGGAATGGCAAACCACTTTGGTATTCTTGCCTTGAGAACCCCATGAACAGTATGAAAAGGCAAAATGATAGGATACTGAAAGAGGAACTCCCCAGGTCAGTTGGTGCCCAATATGCTACTGGAGATCAGTGGAGAAATAACTCCAGAAAGAATGAAGGGATGGAGCCAAAGCAAAAACAATACCCAGTTGTGGATGTGACTGGTGATAGAAGCAAGATCCCATGCTGTAAAGAGCAATATTGCATAGGAACCTGGAATGTTAGGTCCATGAATCAAGGTAAATTGGAAGTGGTCAAACAGGAGATGATAAGACGACACTGACATTTAGTAATCAGTGAACTAAAATGGACTGAAATGGGTGAATTTATTTCGGATGACCATTATATCCACTACTGTGGGCAAGAATCCCTTAGAAGAAATGGAGTAGCCTTCACAGTCAAGAAAAGAGTCCGAAATGCAGTACTTGGATGCAGTCTCAAAAATGACAGAATGATCTCTGTTCGTTTCCAAAGCAAACCATTCAATATCACGGTAATCCAAGTCTATGCCCCAACCAGAAACGCTGAAGAAGCTGAAGTTGAACGGTTTTATGAAGACATACAAGACCTTTTAGAACTAACACCCAAAAAAGATGTCCTTTTTATTACAGGGGACTGGAATGCAAAAGTAGGAAGTTAAGAAACACCTGGGGTAACAGGCAAATTGGGCCTTGGAATACAGAATGAAGCAGGGCAAAGACTAATAGAGTTTTGCCAAGAGAACGCAGTGGTCATAGCAAACACCCTCTTCCAACAACACAAGAGAAGACTCTACACATGGACATCACCAGATGGTCAACACCGAAATCAGATTGATTATATTCTTTGCAGCCAAAGATGCAGAAGCTCTATACAGTCAGCAAAAACAAGACCAGGAGCTGACTGTCGCTCAGATCATGAACTCCTTGTTGCCAAATTCAGACTTAAATTGAAGAAAGTAGGGAAAACTGCTAGGCCATTCAGTATGACCTAAATCAAATCCCTTATGATCATACTGTGGAAGTGAGAAATAGATTTCAGGGCCTAGATCTGATACAAAGAGTGCCTGATGAACTATGGACAGAGGTTCGTGACATTGTACAGGAGACAGGGATCAAGACCATCACCATGGAAAAGAAATGCAAACAAGCAAAATGGCTGTCTGGTGAGGTCTTACAAATGGCTGTGAAAAGAAGGGAAGCAAAAAGCAAAGGAGAAAAGGAAAAATATAAGCATCTGAATGCAGAGTCCCAAAGAACAGCAAGGAGAGATAAGAAAGCCTTCCTCAGCGATCAATGCAAAGAAATAGAGGAAAACAACAGAATGGGAAAGACTAGCGATCTCTTCAAGAAAATTAGAGATACCAAGGGAACATTTCATGCAAAGATGGGCTCAATAAAGGACAGAAATGGTCTGGATCTAACAGAAGCAGAAGATATTAAGAAGAGGTGGCAAGATACACAGAAGAACTGTACAAAAAAGACCTTCATGATCAAGATAATCAGAATGGTGTGATCACCCACCTAGAGCCAGACATCCTGGAACGTGAAGACAAGAGGGCCTTAGAAAGCATCACAAACAAAGCTATGAACAAAGCTAGTGGAGGTGATGAAATTCCAGTTGAGCTATTTCAAATCCTGAAAGATGATGCTGTGAAAGTGCTGCACTCAGTATGCCAGCACATTTGGAAAACTCAGCAATGGCCACAGGACTGGAAAAGGTCAGTTTTCTTTTCAATCCCAAAGAAAAGCAATGCCAAAGAATGCTCAAACTACTGCACAATTGCACTCATCTCACACACTAGTAAAGTAATGCTCAAAATTCTCAAGCCAAGCTTCAGCAATACGTGAACCATGAACTTCCAGATGTTCAAGCTGGTTTTAGAAAAGGCAGAGGAACCAGATATCAAATTGCCAACATCTGCTGGATCATGGAAAAAGCAAGAGAGTTCCAGAAAAACATCTATTTCTGCTTTATTGACTATGCCAAAGCCTTTGACTGTGTGGATCACAATAAACTGTGGAAAATTCTGAAAGACATGGGAATACCAGATCACCTGACCAGCCTCTTGAGAAACCTGTATGCAGGTCAGGAAGCAACAGTTAGAACTGGACATGGAACAACAGACTGGTTCCAAATAGGAAAAGGAGTACATCAAGGCTGTCAATTGTCACCCTGCTTATTTAACTTCTATGCAGAGTACATCATGAGAAACGCTGGACTGGAAGAAGCATAAGCTGGAATCAAGATTGCTGGGAGAAATATCAATAACCTCAGATATGCAGATGACACCACCCTTATGGCAGAAAGTGAAGAGGAACCTAAAAGCCTCTTGATGCAAGTGAAAGAGGAGAGTAAAAATGTTGGTTTAAAACTCAACATTCAGAAAACAAAGATCATGACATCTGGTCCCATCACTTCATGGGAAATAGATGGGGAAACAGTGGAAACAGTGGCTGACTTTATTTTGGGGGGCTCCAAAATCACTGCAGATGGTGATTACAGCCATGAAATTAAAGGACGCTTACTCCTTGGAAGGAAAGTTATGACCAACCTAGATAGCATATTCAAAAGCAGAGACATTACTTTGCAAACAAAGGTCCGTCTAGTCAAGGCTATGTTATTTCCATTAGTCATGTACGTATGTGAGAGTTGGACTGTGAAGAAAGCTGAGCGCTGAAGAATTGATGCTTTTGAACTGTGGTGTTGGAGAAGACTCTTGAGAGTTCCTTGGAGAACTTGCAAGGAGATCCAACCAGTCCATCCTAAAGGAGATCAGTCCTGGGTATTCTTTGGAAGGACTGATGCTAAAGCTGAAACTCCAGTACTTTGGCCACCTCATGCGAAGAGTTGACTCTTTGGAAAAGACTCTGATGCTGGGAGGGATTGGGGGTAGGAGAAGGGGACAACAGAGGGTGAGATGGCTGGATGGCATCACCAACTCAATGGACATGAGTTTGAGTGAACTCCGGGAGTTGGTGATGGACAAGGAGGCCTGTCATGCTGCAATTCATGGGGTCGCAAAGAGTCGGACACGACTGAGCGACTGAACTGAACTGAAGTGATATCAAGTTTCTATAAGGGATCAAGAATTTCTCAGCACACAACCAGTTTTCCTCTCCTTAGTGACCCATAGTTGTTGGTTCCCTTAAGAAATTTGTGTTTGAATTTTGCTGAAGCAGTGAGTTCACAAATTCTTGGTACTGTGTTGTTCATCCTTTACCCTTAACTTTTGTTAATTGAATTAATGATGATTGACAGTGTAGTGAATGATATGCCCAATTGTGAAATACACTGAATTTAAAGAAGTTGTTTTAGTATTATTGAGAACTACCTGAATTTAAAGAAGTTGTTTCAGTATTATTGAACTACCTGTGAAATAAGTTGTATAATGCTCACTTTAGTTAATCATAGCTGTGGCAGACACTGAGGAGGACTTACTCCAAGTCCATTCTGGCCTCCCTCTCATATCCTGCAGAAGCTACAAAGCTAAAACTCCCTTTGACCTAGATGGCTTGTCTGAAATTCAGGGAACCCAGATTCAATCCCTGAGTTGAGAAGATCCCCTGGAGAAGGGAATGTCTACCCACTCCAGCATTCTTGCCTGGAAAATCCCATGGGAAGAGGAGCCTGGCAGGCTTCAGTCCATGGAGTCACAAAGAGTCAGACATAACTGAATAATTAGAGGGCTTTGCATTTGAAGTCCGCTTAAAACTTACATTCTGCTCATAAGAAGCACTTAATGAATTAGATGGAAGAAAACGAATTAAGCAGAAGAAAGGGAAAACATAGGTATCTGCTATCATGGCATAAATCATGGCAGTAACAGCAGCAGCATGATTCTGAGTTAACAGCTTCCTGATTACAGGAGAGGTGACAGGTCTCTGGACACAGGGCTTGTAGCAGTGGCTTGTTAATTTAGCAGGGAGTGTCCTGCTTCTACAAATTCCTGACTTTAGTGAATCTGTCATGTGGCATAGATCCAGAGTCTACTTCTTCAGATGTCCCAGTGAATCTTTAAGCCACTTGTATGTTCCCATAATAATGTTGTATAGCAATTATTTCTAAATGCAGCAAGTTAAAACAATAACCATTATTATTGCATGAATCTATCAGTCAGCTAGCCAGTTCTACTGGTTCAGGTTGAGCTTGGCTGATCTTACTGAGCTTGCTCACGTGTTTGTGGTCAGCTGATGGGCTAGCCAGAAGCTGACTGGTCTCAGATGGCCTCAGCTGGGACAACTCATCACTGCTCCATGTGGGCCCTCATCTTCTAGCAGCCTAGACTGGACTGTTCTCATGGAGTTCCAAGAGGAAGAACAAGGTGTACAAGGCTCTTGAGGATTCGTCTTAGAAACAGCACACCATTTCTACCACATTCCATAGGCCAAAGCCAGGTTCAGTGAGAAGGAAGCAGACTCAAATCCTTTGATGTGAGGAGTTACAAAATCACATTATAAAGGAAGAATGAAAAAATTGGGGCCATCATTGCAATAAATCTGCCTCAACACTGAATGCACTAAAAATACTTTTTCTGTTTTGAATTGCTAGAATAAATTATGTCCTCTGCAATTTAACTCTGACTTGCACAGCGGTGGATTCAACATTTTCATTTATCTCCTGCTACTGCTGCTAAGTCGCTTCAGTCGTGTCCGACTCTGTGCGACCCCATAGATGGCAGCCCACCAGGCTCCCCCGTCCCTGGGATTCTCCAGGCAAGAATACTGGAGTGGATTGCCATTTCTTTCTCCGATGCATGAAATTGAAAAGTGAAAGTAAAGCCACTCAGTCGTGTCCGACTCGCAGCAACCCCAGGGACTGCAGCCTACCAGGCTCCTCCACCCATGGAAGTTTCCAGGCAAGAGTACAGGAGTGGGTTGCCATTGCCTTCTCCTCATTTGTATCCAGTCCCTCTTAAAACTCTAAAAAATGACAGTAAATGAGGAAAATGGGTATAAATTGAAAAGGTCAAAGAGAAAGGCAGAGGCAACAATGGCAAAATAGAGATATCAACAATACTGGTGATATGATGAGCAGATTGGGTTCTCTGGGAAGTAGACTCTGAGATGTAGTTATGTGTGCCAAATGTTTATTAATGAGGGCCCTGGGGTTCCACACCTATAGAGGAAGAGCAAGGGAGCAGGAGTGAGCAGTTCAGCTGCAAGGCCAGCCTCACCACAGCCTCAGCCAACTCCATAGGGAGTCCAAAACAAGCATGGCCCATCAGAGTTGTCCTGCACTGGACCCTATTGGCCTCCTTAGGAAGTGTATGGCCTTGGACATGGTGGCTGTCTGCAGTGAAGGTAATCCCTAAAGGGGCTTAAAGCAGGATATAGCCTGCTGAGCTATATTATTGTATTATTCTATTATTATATTATTAATACTTTTTAATTTAATTTAAATATAATTTTATAAATTATATATTTAAATACAATTTTACTTTAATTTAAAATATAATTATTTTTACTTTATACTTTATTATATTATTTATATTTGTTGAGCCAAGCTCAACACAGCCAATAGCAGCAGGATATGGACAGTGCGTCACTGTAAGCATCTTCTCACTACAGAGTCAGTGTTCTAACAAGTAGCATATATTTGAAGCCATAGGCCAAAAAATGTCTGTTCCCACTGACAGCTAGTCTCAATGCAGCTATTAGAGTCTTAGACCCCAAACCTTCAGGAGTGAAGAAGGGTGCCCGACAGCACTTGGCTCCCTTCATTCAGGCACTAAGCCTGGATTTTGCTGTGCGCTTTTCATTCCCTATGCTGATCTCCCCTGCCTTACCATGTGGCATGGTATTATACTTGGCCTCCACAGAATATCATTCCTAGCCTTGTATTTCCAGAGATTCAAGCAGAGTTGGTGCAAGGCAATTAAGGAAGCCAGATCCAGGGGCCAGCAGGACATTCTGATGAGGGTAATTGGACAAAAGGCAGAAGAAGGATGGGAATTAGACAGGAGAAGAGCACAGGAACCCCTACTCTAGAGGGGAGCAAGGAAAACAAATAATCTGAGGATCTGGGCCCAGAACTCATCTTTCTACCTATAGGTGTATAAAACAGAGCATTAAGGAAAATTATCAATATTAGTGAGCCCAAAAGAGAAAAAATATTGGCTCCCTAAAATTAATTACAATTATAGTCATTTATAAACTCGTACTACCATTTATGCCTAATTCCCCAGTGGCTCAGTGGTAAAGAATCCACCTGCAATGCGGGAGCCACAGGAGATGCAAGTTTGATCCCTGGGTCAGGAAGATCCCCTGGAGGAGGACATGACAACCCACACCAGTGTTCTTGCCTGGAGAATCGCATAGGCAGAAGAGCCTGGAGGGCTACAGTCCATAGCATTGCAAAGAGTTGAACATGACTGAAGCAACTTAGTACCATGAAGCACGATAGCACATATACATGTCATAAAGTGTGTGTTCAATATATTAATTGGAAAGCTGAACTCTGCAACTCTGTAGACAGTTGTTAGTGTTTGTTACTACTTCCTTGTGATCCAAGGCTCACACCTTAGCACTAGAGAACACATGAGCCAGAGGGCAGCTTCATTCTCTTCTGATGAGAGAGAACTCTGTGGAACAAATCCATGTTTCAAATAAGTGTTCTTTTTCCAATATAAATCACTCTGTTATTGTAGTTGTACTATTCTCTTGATCATGGGCTTTTACTATGAAGAAAGTAAATGTTTCAAATATATGCTTTTTCTTAGACAAATGCAGTAAGGTATGTGCAAACACGTCGTGAATTGAAAAGTGTTATAGAAATGAGCAGTTTTTGTTATTAGGCATTAAGAATGGTCTCCTTTTATACAGCTTCTCATGTTTGCTGTTCCTAAACAGTAGAACTCACATGGGTTAACAATTTTTTTTTCTTATTGATGTGTAATTGCCATATGACATTACATTAGTTTTAGGTGAACAACATGATGACGTGATAAGTGTATAAACTGCAAGACAATCACCACAATGTTGACATCCATCCCCATACATAATTGCAAAATTTTTCATCTTATGATGAGATCTTTTAAGAACTACTCTTTCATCAGCTTTGAAATTGCAATATAGTGTTATTGATTATAGTTGCCATATGGTACATCACATCCCCATGACTTATTTTATAACTAGAAGATTGTAACTTTTGACCCCCTTCACCCATTTCTTCCCTGGTGGCTCAGATGGTAAAGCGTCTGCCTGCAATACGGGAGACCCAGGTTCGATCCCTTGGTTGGGAAGATCTCCTGGAGAAGGAAATGGCAACCCACTCCAGTATTCCCGCCTGAAGAATCCCAGGGACGGAGGAGCCTGGTAGCCTACAGTCCATGGGGTTGCAAAGAATCGGACATGACTGAGTGACTTCACTTCACTTCTTCACCCATTTCGAACATCATTAATCTGTTCATCTCAAATTTATTGTAAACAATACCTTTTATGATTAGTGTTACTATTATCATCTAATATTTAGAGTGCTTGATACATGTCTTAGGACTATATATACTGTATCAGAATGGTTCTGTCAGGAAAACAGAGCCACTATAAGTGGTATAGGAATAAGGAACTTCATATAGAAATGACAGCTTTCATAAATAGAGAGGAGCTGGGGAAGTAAAGGTCTAGAAGGTGGCAGCTGAAGGAATGAAGAGTCACTGGTGACTTCAGCCTGAAGCCCTGGAGTGTGTGTAGAGAATTTTAGCTCATGGAAGAGCTCTGAGAATGCTGTCAAAACCACAGAGTGAGAGCTCATGAAGAGGGCTCTGAGCCCCTGTGTCTGGTGAAGCCCTGATGATCCTTGGCAACTATTATCCCCGAAACAATGGATTCCCTTCATATACCTTCCAAGTCTTGCACAAGTCACAAATTCAAAGTCTCACAAACTCTAACCTGGAACCACTAGGAAGGGGGATTCTGGGAAAGGTAGTTCCCAGCCTTAGATAGCAATGATGTCCATGGTGCCAACTTACCAATAGGCAATGCAGCACACAGACAACTCTATTATCTACAAAGGACATGATGCTGCTAACATCTAGGGGCAGTTAAAACTGGGGTCACAAAGAATTGAACACAACTTAGCAACTGAACAACAACAGCAAAAAATGATGAGATGCTCAGTAATTTGCTTGCGGTCACATACTAATAGGTGGCAGAGCTAAAACTCAAATGGAAGTTTGTTTGATGCCCGTGATCATACTTCTGATAACTATTCTCTAATGGCCCCTCAAAAAATCAATAGAAATACTGATTATCTGTCATAATATTTCTTTTTGTATTATTTCCTGTCTGTATGAGTACCGGAGGCATATATTATGCCTGGTCTAGAACGCTGTGGGTAAGAGATACAGATCTCAGAACTAAAGTGATGCGTCAGGGCTGCCTGTCTCCTTGCGGCTAATGGGACATTTCTGCTACCCACAGTATCAAGTGAACCACTAGGCAGCTTCCAGAGCTACAATGTCAGAAATTTTCTTTTCTTCTTCTGATTGGAGAAAAAATAATATTTATGCTACTCAATTTTCCAGTTTTCTCTACATGCTATGCTCT
Source organism: Ovis canadensis (assembly GCF_042477335.2). Lineage (NCBI taxonomy): Eukaryota > Metazoa > Chordata > Mammalia > Artiodactyla > Bovidae > Ovis > Ovis canadensis. Next base: position 157,276,371 of record NC_091247.1, on the reverse strand, counting down.
AAACAATGTACCTTGGACCTCCTTTTGGAGAGAAGCAATGCTTTCCATTACCTCAAGATGAGTGAGAAGAGCTTCAAGGGAATATTTGGAGAGCCTGATGTGGAGAGCCTCTTTGGACTCTATGAAACAGAAACGCTATTATCTCATTCCTGCCTGGGACACACAAAATAGTGAAAGATCGCAGCTAAGTTTTCTGGTTTAATGGCAGAATGATGAGAGGCGGCTGCGTTAGGAACAGACTACATTTCTGCCCACAGTAGGGCAAGACTGTTTGAGTTTCCTAGTGAGCCAAGTTGAACAGATGAGAGGGAGCCAACTGACAGTCATCATGTTCACTTCTACCTAAGATTGGAGGGGAAATGTGACCCAACAGTGGATGGCCAGAAGTCCAGGTGCTGAGGGTGGTATTGTGGTGGCTACTGCTGTACAGCCCCACCTGCACCAAGAGAGCTGTGGTCAGGTGGGCACACCTCCAATACATCCTTTGAGGGACAGAGCCAGCAATTGGCACCTGCCCCGTCAGAGGAAATCATCAGGTTACAAACTGCACAAGCTACAAAAGGTCTTTTTTTCATTTAATCCTCTCTCTTTTTGAGCCTGGTCCTGAAAAGGTCCGAAACAGCATCTAGAACATAAGGAAGAGAAGGAAGGTACAACATTGAAGGAGAGAAATCAGTTATGCATCTCTCCCCAGTCAGGCACATGTCTGGGTGGAGAGAGGCAGGAGGAAGGGAAAAGGGTGAGAACTTTAAAATCACTAATTGGAGGCTGTTTTGTGACTACAAGCAAACAAGGGATTTTTTTTCTGAGTGACTAAAAAAGTTTGGGACCTAGATGAGATTCTGTCCAGAAAGAGGATTTAACAGGAAGAAATGGGAAAGAATAAACCTGATTTACGCTTTATCCTATTCAGTCCAGCTTGTAAGTTAAAATGATTATACCAATACAATGGGAGAACATAAAGGAACTCGTAGAAACTCAAGACATTATAGCAGAATCGTAAAATGCCATATAAAGAGCTAGAAAATAAAATTGAGGACACCTCCTGGAAGTTGGCTCAAAAAGAAAAATAAATCCATGAAAAGACATAAAAGACATAAAAATCTACAGTCAAAGAGGTCCAAAATCTGACATAATATAGGAGTTGAAAACAAGAAAAAGGAAAAAAATGCTAGAAATATTTTCAGAATTGAAAATATGGGTTTATAAATTAATAGTGCATATGTATTAATTATTTGGCAAATATCTGAAAATATCTTATGAGCTTAGTCATATTCTAGAACTACAGCAAAGACTGAAACAAGCAAAGTTCTTGCCAAGGGGCTTGCATCCTACTGGGAGGATATAGGTAATAAGCAATGAAATAATAACATGATATATCAGAAGGGTACAGGTGTTACTAAGTAAAATGAGGACAGGGGAATATGGAACAATGGGGTGGTGGCAAAGGATTGCTGTTTTAGATCAGGTGGTCAGCAAAGCTGTGCCAAAGGAGTGATAAGTGCAGACATGTTGGAAATGTAAGCAGGGCAAGGGCAGGATTCTTTTTCCATTTGTTTATGATAAGTTACCTTGAATAGAATAATAGGAACCCAAACAATTGAATGAATGAATCAAGGCATAGGAGCAGCATATGCAAAGGCCCTGAGATGAGAACATCCTCGTTTTTTTTTTTTTCAGGAATGCTCATGTAGCTGGAGTAGAGGAAGCCTGTGGGGATATGATAGGTGTGACCTTGTAGGCACGGCAAGGACTTTGCATTTATTCTGAGACAGACAAGAATCCACTGTAGGGTTCTAGACATCAGAGTATCATTATGCAGTTGACATTGTTAAAGAACTACCCTTGTTACTGTGAGGAAAACAGACTGTACAAGGTCTAGGGTTGGTGGAAGCCAGGAAACCATGCTAGTCCAGACAAACATTGTCAGTAGCTTAGACTAGGATAGTATCAGTGGAGATAGTGAGACATGAGCTGATTATTGATAAATCTTAAATATATATTGGACAAGACTCACTGGTGAATTGGAGGCCATATGTGAGAGGAACAGAAACACTAAAGTGAGGCCAAAGGTTTTAGCCTAAACAACTAAAAGAATGAAGGAGGAAATTCTTAGATGCAAGGTGCACATGCAAGGACCAGATGCAAGGGTGAGAAATTGGTGGTCATTGGGATTCATTAATACGAAGATGCCCAAGAGACATATAAGTAGAGATAGCACATATATGTATTTGTTAAATAAATAAATTTGGGGAGGGGTGTGGCATGTTCAAGTTTATCTTCCTCAATACCCTGCATCTATCTCAAGGACTAGACAAGTGACCAGATTTTAAGGACCATTTCCAATCCTGAGACTTGACAATCCAATAGTCCTCTCCTCACACTTAAGTAAAAGGCATTGATTCTCTCCTTTTAAAACTCCTGTAGGATCTTTTCTTCCCTATATGTATGCCCTTCCTTTTCCACATTACATTCTCCTTGTTGCCTCTGGCTTCTTGAAGTATGAAAGTGAAAGTCGCTCAGTCGTGCCCGACTCTTTGTAACCCCATGGACTATATAGTCCATGGAAGTCTCCAGGTCAGAATACTGGGGAGGGTAGCCTTTCCCTTCTCCAGGGGACCTTCCCAACCCAGGGATCGAACCCAGGTCTCGCACACTGCAGGCAGATTCTGTACCAGCTGAGCCACCAGGGAAGCCCAAGAGTACTGGAGAGAGTAGCCTACCTTCTCCAGGGGGTCTTCCCAATCCAGGAATCAAACTGGGGTCTCCTGCATGGCAGGTGGATTCTTTACTAGCTGAGCTGCCAGGGAAACCCTCTTGAAGTATAAGTCTCTCTTATTAGTCTCTCTTATTCTGGAAAAACAAGAAAAGAAATCCTTTCACTCGACCATCCTGCCCTTTCTTCTTCATTTCCCTGACGAAACTATCATTTCTCCATTTAGTCTGTGAGGAACCTTTTTCTCCTTAGCCCTGATTTCCATCCCCAGACCCGTCCCTGAACCAGTCCTTCCAAGGCTAAGCCAGCAGCCTGTCCTCTGGTCTGTTCACCCTCACGGAGGCTCTGCACGCTCTGCACGTTCCTGTCCTCGACTTCTCAGTGTGGGCCTCCCCCAGGATGCATTCTTGGCCATCTGCTCTCCTATCTGCCTGCTTTCTACTTCAGAAAGCTAATCCACTCTCATAACTGCAATTAACACCTCTGTGCTGACAATCCCAACTGTTGTTTTCAGTCTTCACTTCCTGTCAGAGTTTGGACTTCCTGAGCATACTAAGCACAGTGGTGGTCTAGCGCAAGCACTAGAATCAGATGGCTTGGGTTTAAATCCCAGTTTAACTGCATAAACCATATTAACTATTCAACCTCTTGTCCTTCATAAAAGGGGAATAATAAAAGTACCTATCCCAAACAGTTTCCATGAGGATTAAATGAATTTACAGTGTAAAACACAGAGTGTCTGGTACATAGTAAATGACATGTATCAACTATCATTATTGGAGGTCATATTGTCATTGCCAACCATATTTATACAACACCAGGCTCCTCATTTGCTTCTCTCCTCTTTTAATCAATTCTCCTCCAGTTTTCTATGGGATCTCTAATTCCCAGATCTAGAGATTTGAATATTTGTAATAACCTTTGACTTACCTCTACTTCATTTCCTCAGTCCAGTCAGTTAACAGATAGGCCTTGCTAACTTGCCTACTTTTTCCTCAAAATGCCACTTCAGTCTTTTTCTTTCTTCTTCTCCCCTCTGCCATCCCCCAGACTGGCCCCCCTCTCCTCACACTGCCACAGGCAGAGCAGCCACCTCCTCAGTCATCTCCACAGACTTAGCCTCCAGCCTCTGAACCATGAGAGTCTTCTCAAAGCCTTTGTCTGTTGTTCTGTTCTTCACTCAGAAATTTGCTGTCCTCCTCTGTTTTCCACTCCATAAGGCAGAGAATCCTTTAAGTACAGAGAACTTTCTGGAACTACCATAATGAAGCTCCATTCTGTTCCACTCACCTGCTTTGCCAGCTCTGTCTCCCACTGCCCCAAGACCAACTCACACTCTTTCTGGTCTCTCTGCTTTCTTGCATGTTGTTCTCACCAGGAATGCCCTCCTCACTTTACTTCATCCAACTCATCCTGCCTGTTCTTCCACTCAGCTCAAACTCAACCTTCTCCCTGAAGAGCATAAACCCATTTAATCTCATTCTTTACTGCTGCTACTGAAACCAGCATTTGATTCTGATTACATACTGTAGCATGTTACTCCATGTAGTTTTAAATGTGTCATTTCTTGTGTATATTAGATTATAAGATCCTGGAAGGTTGCAATGTTTCCTAAACTGCAGTGTTCCTGCCCCATCTATCCCCTACTGCACTCCTAGGGAAGTCAGAAGTAAATGGTAAAGATTCAGAAAACTCTGATAATATAAAATAATAGTAATAATAATAATGCACCCTATACTATATGCCAAGTACTCATCTAAGGAGTTTTACATTTATTAACTTTTTTAATCCTCACAATAACCTTATAAATTAGAAATATTATTACTACCATTTTATTGCCAAGAAAACTGAGGCACAAAGGGATTAAGAACATGCTCATGATTGATTGCTGACCCAGAGTAATCTTCACATATGGAGATATGTGAAAGAATGCAGAATATAATCTAGGAAGATTATATTATAGAAAATATATTGAGTACCCAAGAAAACAAATTCTAAGATTCATCCTCACTTCAGTTATGCGAAAACTTCGTTTCTGGGACGTGAAGGGAAAGGAATAAATAAGGGATCACTTAAATAAAAAGATGCAATTTGTCTTCTCTTTATTTCTCTGATTCAAAATGAATCACAGAAGAGACCTAAAAAACATCTCATCCCACCTTCCACCTCCCCACTCCCGTTTTATAAATGAGGTCACTAGGATTGCTTTGAGAGCTCACCCAACCATAACCATCAGTCATTATGAAATAAGCATCTGTGTAAATTGGCAACTGCCTTGCCCTAGAAGGAGATCCATGTTCCATGATGTGCTGTGAAAGTTACTTACTCTCTTCTTTATCTTGCCACGAGGAACAGTTTGGCTATATCCAAATAATGAAGTGCTGTATTAACTTTGTCTGTTTGAAAATCAGTATTCCCCGTGAATAACATCTCGTCCACACCTACCTGAAGAACTCCAGGTCTTCACTCCAGAAGAGCACAACAGGGCTGAATGTTTCCTTTATGACTGGCCGAACAGCCCTTACTCTTAACACTGAAAGCACCATTTCCTGAAGCTAGGCTCTCCCCTTCCCCCAGCCCTCATCACCTCCTGTGTGAAGGAAAGACGGCAGCTTGTTTCCAGCACACAACTAAGGTGGAGAGTTGAAAAGTTGAACAGATCAGTCATTTTCTGTGGCCTAAGTAGGAATCTGTACCTCCTGGCTGTTTGTCCTGTTACCTCTGAAAACTCTGCCCCGTAAGAGGCTGGCCATTCAGAGGATCTGCCCAGGTTTTGCAGACCTGGTTAAAAAGTTCTTGAAATGATTATCTTTGCTTTCAGTAGTAAGTTAAAAAAATAAAATGAAAATTAAGAAAGCTTGTAATACAATCAATATTTCATGCCACCTCATTAGTATTTGAAAATGTTTTTGCTAAACTCAGATGATTTCCATATGGGTGGGGAATTTCAGATCTCATTTTATTGAAGACAATTCACATCACTTTGAAACAGTAGTTATCTAGATGTCATTCTACCTCCTGAAAAATATTTGTGCTTGAGGAGGTTTGAGCTGCCACACGCATTCTTGACTGGCGCTCAAATGGATTATTCACTGTTTTGTCTCTAGCATCAGTTCGGCTATTTAATGGCTTCTATTCTCCAACAGTGCTGAAAGTGACTTGAGGCGCTACAGATTCCAAAAGCAGCCTGCCAGATGATGCAGAGAAGCTGCAGGGAGCATACATTGTGAGAGAAAGGTGAATGCAGTTTCCCTGAGACAGGTGTGCGTTAATGTAACCATGGTTTTTAATCTCCTCAGATACTCTCCCTGCAACTATACAAGCTTTGTATAGTATGTTCAAAGGAAACATGATAATAGCTAACAGCTGGACACTTTCTAGTACTTTCTTATCAAGTCCTAGTTTGTAGCTTTCCAGAACAAAGAGTATCCCTAATGCGTAAGCCCGGAAGCTCGGTTTATAAACTTAGTGTAATGAACCCTGTCAAAATTTTATTACCAACTGGTTTGTATCATGATATATGTATGGAGCAGCTCTTGTATGCAAGGATGAGTTATTGTAATACACTAGAATTTTCCATTTGTAAGCTTTCTCTTAACTCGGATATTGTAATGTCTCCGTTTTTATTTAGCTGCCATTTAGCCAGCTGCCATAAAGATAGCCATTTCCATATGATTTCTTTTGGAGCTGCAATTCACATATTAAAGTAGAATCCATCTTTCATCTCCTTGGTTAATGAACAAAAAAGATCTGTCTACAACTAGCCTAACACCTGTGTGTTCTCTCTCAGAAAACTCAATCCCACATTAAATCTTGGACTGTGTGTAATCATTCCGGTCTTTCTGGAACCCACATATGCCAAGGCATTTGCTCCACAAGACAGCCTGGAACCAAGGTGTAATCAAGCCTCTCACTGGTCCCACTGGATTGGCTATGAATCATCTTCCTTTCTTACCCAGCTGGCACGGATAAATAGCAACTGAATAGCATGTTATCTCCTAAAGAGTATAATTTCCTTAAATTACCATAAGGTAGCAGTTGCTGTATTCACTTGCTGCTTCTATAAGGCCAGACGGATCTCAGGAAGGCCAAACTAATCTCAGGAAGCAGCTCACATGTGGAGAAAACCCACTGCAGAGTTCAAAATCTCTTAGGAGATGGATTATGCAGAATCATCCTCACAGTCACCTGCCTGGGAAATTTAAGCTTATTGGGCCTGAACAGCATCGCAGCTCCAAGCAATGATACCACCTTTGTTCTCAGCTTCATTTCATTGCCTAAATCCTTCTGTCACCTGCTTCTTCCCTAGAGGCTAAGCTAATAGGAGATTGTTAAACCTAGCAGCAAGTCCATCTGGTTCACTGAAATTTATCTCACAAGATGTAGCTAGTCAAAAGATGGGAAGGGTGGCACAAAGTAGTCTAACTTCTGTAAATCCTGCCCCACCATCCAACTTTGTGAAAAAGAAGCACTAGCTTACCCTTCATTGGAGCAGCAACCTGTAAGGTCCATTGACCCTTTCAGAGCATTCACGTATGACCTGAATTGGGGCTGATATTTATTTGTCTTGTTCCTGGTATTTTATTCAGGTTAAATTTGTAATGCTTCCATCTTCCACCGAGAGTGACTTTCTTTCTTAATCTTAATAACCTGGGGGGAGTGCAGATTGTCTAGGTATATACAAAAGGAAATAATGTATTCACAGTATCAACAAAGAGCAAGGAGATCTTTGTTTTTCCCCTTGTAGATTCCTGCTGAATATTTTAAGAGTCAGTAGGAGTTGTGGTACTTACTCATTTTTTAACCATGGGTCAGATTGGCAGCACTCTTCTCTCCCAGTCTGTGGCTCGGACAGGTTCCCCTACTATATGCTGTGGAAGTAAAATACTCACACACTGGGCACCTGCCTGTGTTTGAATCCTGGCTCTGCTACACTGGCTGTGTAATTTAAGGCAAGTTTCTCAGTCTCCCCATACCTTGCTTTCCTCTATTTGCAACATAGAGATAATAGTGCCTGCCTCATGAGATGGTAGTGAGGAGTCATTTGTTAATGTACGTGAAGTATTTAAATATGACTGGCCAATCATAAGTGGTAGATATTATTAAATTATAGTTCACAGAACACAAGTTCCAAGAGATGTTCCTGAGGAAACAAGAATCTGTGGTTGAATAAGATTGGAAATGTTTCACATTAACATATTTCATCAAACCTATAAAGGATTGCTTATGTACCACTAAAAAGAAAAAGCAGTGCCAATTAAACCAGGCCATTCTGCTCTTCCAGGGATTTAGCAGTTCTCCTGAATTTTGTTGCATTGCTCTCTGGCAAGTGACAGGCAATCCTTTTACCCCTACCTCAGTCTCTGGTAGCTAAATGGTAAAGAATTTGCCTGCAATACAGGAGACACGGGTTCAATCCCTGGGTCAGGAAGATCCCCTGGAGAAGGAAATGGCAACCCACTCCAGTATTCCTTCCTGGAAAATCCCATAGACGGTAGAGCCTGGTGGGCTACAGTCCAGGGGATTGCAAAAGAATCAGACACAACTTAGTGACTCAACAGCAAGGACAACACAGTAACAAAATATATCCTCCACCACTTGGTATTTTCCTTTAAGTTCTATCAAGCACTTGATTATTGTTTTGCAAGAAAATATGGCTTTGCTCTTAACCCTGTATGATGAATTTTGGCTGCTGTAACATCATACATACACCCCCACCGCTCTGTTTTCAAACCTCCTGGCATACACAGTAACATTTCATTCCAGTGCCAAATCATGATGTGATCTTTATAAAGACATTTTAAAGAGCAATTAAATGTACATATGTTGTTCTAAGAATGTTCCTAATTCATGACATACGACAACAACAGCTGTGACAAGTTCACATGTGCCCACGCAGTGACCTCCACCAACAACTGCTGCTTGACCAACAGCCACTGGAAGATGCCTCTGTCCATGAGAAGCATCCTAGCTTTGGAGATGATAAAATGTGGGAGGAAAGTGCTGCTTAGAATCGATGAACTATTTATGTCCCCCTTTAGGAGATTTTCAATGCATATTAGCATATTAAAGGTGGGAGGACGCCCCGCAGTGAAGAAACCGTCTTTCCTGATTGAAGCCAATGTATTGGGCCACACAGACATCTTTACAAGCTGCACCTATGAACACGCTGGGATGTGCTGAAATAGAACCTAACAAATCTGAGTATTATAAAGTAACCGGAAGGGATTTTTCCAGACACTCTATAATCAGGCAGCAGCTAAAAGAAAACTGACTGACCCTGAGGGGTTCAGGACTTGCTAACCCAAAATATGGCACCTTGGTATATTGAACATTTTCACCTGAAGGGAGTTTGAGAAAACAGAAATAGGAAGGTCACTCTGATGTTCTCCCTCCATAGCAATCTCCCTGGAAAATCATAAAACCCTTATGTGAGAAGTACCTTCCCTATACCCAGGGGAAAGAAGCATGATTATCTCTGAAGACAAATGGACCCTTAAAGAATCCCAACAAACAGACCTTGCTAAGTCTGCTCCAGTTTACTATACAGGCTTCTTCTTCTGCCCTAACCGATCATATTTCTACACTGACCCTACTTCATCAAACCCAGCATAAAACTACATAGGTCCATTTCTTCAGATCCTCTTCTCATTATCACGGGCTCCCATGTCACATAAAACTTACATTCAATAAATCTGTAATGCTTTGTGGGTTTTTTTTTTTGGTATGTTCATCTGTCTTTGTCAGTTTAATTTTCAGGCCTAGCCAAGAACTCTAAAAGGATCATGAAAAAGTACCCCCTCACCAAAACTCCTAGACTAATGATGAGTCAATATCTCCATACTCTCTTTTTTTAAATAATTTTTTAAATTTTTGTCACACTGCACAGCATGTGGGTCTTAGTTCCCCATTAGGCCCCTGCAGTGAAAAATGCCAAATCCTAACCACTGGACCACCAAGCCAGGGAATCCCCTCTATCTCGACACTCTTAAAAAAACACTTGCCTTCATCCTAGTCAAGGATTTCCACCATGATGGGACTAACTCCTTAGAATTGGTCAAATTTCGGTTAAATAAACATTCCTGAGCCCTCAATATGTATCAAGCTCTGAGGTATAAGGGTTAGTGAACCTGTTTCACCTGTAAAAATGAAATAACAACAACACATAATAATAGTGTTTATTAAAAGTAATAATCACAGTAATTATTTTAGGTATGCCATTGAGATGTATGTAAAGCACTTAATACAGTGCCTGACATGGAGTGTCACAGGGTTCATTCCAGTAAGGGAGACGGAAGGGAAATGCAGAAAATGCTGAAGAACTTGGGGCCACTGTGAGCCATGAGAGCCACTTCCACTCACTTGTTCCTTATTCTAAAAGGGAAGGTTACCATAGAGACCACCAAGCAAAAGTCTTTCTGTACTCTGGTTTAATTTAACTTTAGGTTCAACTCATTCTAGTTCGTTTGTGCCCTCAAAACCAAAAGAACTAAATGAGGCTTCAGCCAGCCTGGCCTCTGGTTACCTGCCCCCAGAAAATCCCAGGATATGGCAGAGCAAAGCAGGGACCTATTCTACCTTCAGCTTAGCATTTGAGATGAGAACCAGCAGTGAGAGGGAGGTCACCTGGCAGAGAGAGGGAGGAAGTACGTATGGGCACAGGGGGTTAAGCCAGACATAAACATCAACTCAAGGCTTTCACTTCCAGTCCCAGATTGGCAAGCTAAGGGAAGGACAGCGCCTCAAATCCTGCCTGACAATCCCAGCTGGTCCCCAGAACCGGGGGCTGCCTGGAACTTCATGAAACATACAGGCCTGCTCTTTACCGGGGCCTGCTTGAATTAGAACCACACCAGGTACAGAGAGTTTAAAGACAGGGAAACTTGTCCTCAGGGCACACACTTCACAGCCCAGTGCCCAGTCCTTCCTTCCTGTCAAAGAGGCTTAGCCAGAGGCTCCTACAGTTTTGTAGTGCTTTTCACATCCTCACAGCTACTCCAAAGCAAGACGTCAGCCGCTTAGATGCTAGCCCCCTGCTGAGAAGGAGAAACTAAAGTGAAAGAGAATGGTTTAAAGAGGATTATCTGAAGGATGGGAAAACTTAAATCAGCCTACCTTCTTTTCCTGTTTTTCATCTTAAGTGACTCAAAAGGAGGGAAGGGAAAAGAAGTGGGGGGACAATTTAACACTGAAAAAATGACTACTGACAGCAAGTTTCAATAGAAGTGGTTCAGGATGTTCTCTTCAAAGCAAGATACCATTTTCTGTTACTGTAGGGTCAGGTTTCACTGCATTAGTTTGATAACTGAAAAATACTTGGTAGTATGGAAACACATTTGAAATATTCACTAGGGAATTCATACGTTTCATTGCTCCAGATTAAATGTTGTAATGAATACTTTAATGTGCCAAATAATCTCTCAAGAAACAAAGAATATCAGATTTTCAAAAATCTAATTGAACTCACTTACAAAATGTTAATAGAGACAACCTAAATATCCATTAAGGTGGATATCCCCATAGGTGAAGTAACTAGTATTAATTTGATTGCACTCAGCTTTAAGAATTAGTTTAAGCCATTTATTTATGGTAGGTTCTTAATAACTGAAGCAAAACACCACACAGACATTGAAATCTCAGTAACTGGCCACAATAACAAAGTTCATGACTTTAAGTTGGCTTGGCTTCTCCATGCAAACATTAATAAGGATAAAGGACACCTTGGTGAATCATTGGAAGTTGTTTCCACCTACAAGGAGGAAAGGAAGACTAAAATAGAAGAGAACAAAGGAATAGAAAAGCGTGCTGCCCAGAATTACCCTCAGGGAAATGAGTGGGGGCTAATCTAGAATAGAAAGATGGTGGTGGAGGTGTAGGGAAGCACTGAAGGAAAAGTTTAGTAGAGATGGCATTTGTAAACCAGTGAAAGAACTTAAAAACAGTAAGAAGAGGGAGTTAATCTTATTTTTGCAGCAGTCTCTGCAACTGCCTGGAGGATGGAAAGAGGCCCCAGAGCAAAAGATAGCATATATCATTGGTTTCCATGGTGATGACTATCAGTGTCACCGTCAGAGCATTATGACTTCAGAATAGGAATGAGGATATAATAATAGCATATACTGACATACTCCTTCAATTCCTCCCCAAGTTCTAAGTATTTACTCATTAATTTTCACAATGCCTGTGAAGTAGAGAGTGTTATCTATTTTATTTCAGTGATTAAGAAACCAAGACAGGAGCAGTCTAAATGGACACAGTCCCTGAAAATTAATATTTCTATTCATCTTGCATAAATATGTGAAATAATTAGTGTGAAAGACTATTCCATTGGTTTTATGATAAGTAATACGAGTATTTCGAGTTAATCATGTTTGGAAAATGTACTAGCATTGTATGGAGGAAAAGCCATTTCAGCAATTAGTGAAAAAGTTGGCTTAAAGCTCAATATTCAGAAAACAAAGATCATGGCACCCAGTCCCATCACTTCATGGCAAATAGATGGGGAAACTGTGGCTGACTTTATTTTTCTGGGCTCCAAAATCACTGTGGATGGTGATTACAGCCATGAAATTAAAAGACGCTTACTCCTTGGAAGGAAAGTTATGACCAACCTAGACAGCATATTAAAAAGCAGAGACATTACTTTGTCAACAAAAGTCCATCTAGTCAAGGCTATGGTTTTTCCAGTAGTCATGTATGGATGTGAGAGTTGGACTATAAAGAAAGCTGAGCGCCAAAGAATTGATGCTTCTGAACTGTGGTGTTGGAGAAGACTCTTGAGAGTCCCTTGGACTGCAAGGAGATCCAACCAGTCTATCCTAAAGGAGATCAGTCCTGGGTGTTCATTGGTAAGACTGATGTTGAAGCTGAAACTCCAATACTTTGGCCACCTGATGCAAAGAACTGACTCATTTGAAAAGACCCTGATGCTGGGAAAGATTGAAGGCAGGAGGAGAAGGGGACAACAGAAGACGAGATGGTTGGATGGCATCACCAACTCAATAGACATGGGTTTGGGTGGACTCAAGGAGTTGGTGATGGACAGGGAGGCCTGGCGTGCTGCAGGTCATGGGGTCGCAAAGAGTCGGACACGACTGAGTGACTGAACTGAACTGAACAGCAATTCATATATTTATCCTTTGCTAACAAAACAAGAAAACCCCCAATTTTAACCTTTTCAGTGGATCAACATTTCCTCTAAAACTCTTTGCATTGAAGATTATCAGCCCATCTTCCCCAGAGGTTAGTTTCATTGCAACTGGCATTTTTTTCAGGCTTCCCGCCCCTCCCCGCTCCCTGGGCTTTGTTTCACTTTAGTCCCCTATTCTGTCCCATTCTCTCCGTCTTCATTCATCTGTCCCATGGGTCCCTGCAGACATACCGTCAAAACCAGGCTTAAGACCTGTGACCATATCACTATCAAATTCTTAGATCTAGTTGACATGGAAAGGAAGTTTGTACAGCAGTTGAGAAGACTTTGGAGTCAGTCAAACTGGATTCTAATTCTTCCCCAGCCACCTACCAGCAGGATGACCTTGGACCAACTACTGCCCTAGCCTTAAAATAAGATGATATCAGTATATACTTCATAGAATTTTATGAGAATAAAATGGGGAATGAATACAGGCTCAGATGGTAAAGAATCTACCTGCAATGCAGGAGACCTGGGTCGGGAAGATCCCTCAGTATTCTTGCCTGGAGAATTCCATGGACAGAGGAGCCTAGAGGGCTACAATCTATGGGGTTTCAAAGAGTTGGACACAACTGAGTGACTTTGACTTTCACATACAGAGCAGTTAGCAATTACTATTCTTGGGGCTATGAAAATCCAAGAGTCCCTCCCTAGCTAGTTCTGTTTCCACTTTCTCATACCCTATTTCAAATTCCTCACCTCGGCTCTCAGGTTTACACTAGCCTCCTTGTGGAGGGTTCTCTCTATTCACATCTTGAAGACAAAGAAAAGTGCTCAAGAGAAGCCATGTTCATGCTTGGGATCTATGAAGACACCAGGACGTGGCCACAAGGCTGTAGATCCAAGGAGCAAAGTTTTCTTTCTCTGTGTCCCCCTTACAGATTGTGCATTCTTGGACAAGCTGCTTAACTTCTCACCTCAATTTCCTCTTTTGCAAAATAACATCACAGGGCTTCATAGGTGGTAAAGGGACCCCATGCACGTTAAATGTGATTATGAATGTGAAAACTGCCTTATGCAGGAACACAGAACATAACAGATATATAATAAAGGGAGAAAAAGTAAACATGAAATTTAAGGAACATTCAAAGGAAATTATGGCAAGTTTTAAAAAGTATTATATGGTGATCCTTAGGGATAGACCATAGCAGAAAAGCAGTAAACACAGAAGGGAATGTGGAGCAAGCCAAGGCGGGTAAGGGGAGGGAGGAAGGAAAAGAGGTCAGAGAGAGGACAGGAAGTAAGTTGAGGTTAAGACTCAGAGAGAGCCTTATGGCCTCCCTAGCATTTGTTACTGGGACTGCCAAAAAACCTGTGAGGATAAAAGTTTGTGTCCCCAGGCAGGCGGGCTGCCAAAGTTTAAATTTCACCAGGGAATTGGGAGTCGGTGGGCTTCTGAGCCCCAGCAGCTTTGATCTGCCTGTCTTTTCTGTCTCGGGTCCATAGAAAAGGTGATGTACTTGCCTGCTTACATAAAAGCTAAAGGATGACCCAGATGGCCTCTATGTGGCTTTAGGCCAAGGAGACTGACTGACTAAGGTTTGGTTTCCTTTCTTCCAATGAGCAATCAACCAAAAGCTCTCGCCACTAGGTGGCATGCCCCAAATACTATTTCACTTTGAAACTGGCAGAAAAGTTGGTGTGTCAGGGAACCGCAGACATCCAGTAAGTCAAAAGCCTTGTTAGAGGCAACAAAGTAAAGACGATTGAAGGTTGTCAGTTTCTCCCTATTAAAAACCAAAACAAACAATCATGACCACCACAACAAACAGTCTTGTGCAGAGTAATAAAGTCAGTGTGTTTCTCATGGATTCATCTGAAGACTCCTTGGAAGACTTGCATCCTCTCACCTCTCCATCTGTGTCCTTTGCCAACCAAAGTAAGTGTCTTCACAAGACTCCAAAAGTGGGAAGCAGGTATCTAGGGTTGTCTTAGACTAAGCTAATGTCCAACCAGAAATGTAAGATAAGCTTTAGTTGAGGTAGGACAAGAAAGGTCCCCATGTAGGATCTGTTATAGTGGAGGAAGGACAAGAACGTTATTTAGCCCAGAATGAATATACTCCTCTTGGCCTAATCAATTTCTCTTTCCGAATGCCTGTACTACTGCCATGACCTCCGTATTTAGCTGTCAGTCATTCACCCCTTGCTGTGGATTAGTTTTCCTCTGCTATCTTTTCTTCTAAAATTACTATTGGTGATCCTATAAGAACAGAATTTTGGTCCAAAAGCTAAAAAGAAGAATAACTTTGCAGCACACGAAAAGAGCACTCAGAAAGGACAGGACAGAATGGGACCTTGAACTTGCTCTACATGTGATTGCTGATGCTCGCTGAACGTTTTTGAGTGAGGAGAGGAGAGAGTAGATGGAGAAATAATTAAAAGGAAGTGCTGAAAGTTAGGGATGTGGCAAAATACATTTTGCATAATTCACAGATTTGCCTAGGACTATCTGGATTATAAAGCCCCAGTGATGAAATGTGAAGAAATACAAGCAATTTGGTGTTTTCTAATTATGAAACTTTTAATGGGAAACTCCCCAAGTTCCCTGTTATTTAAGTGAATACATGAGACACGACAACAAATGTAAGGATGGATTAAAAAAAAAAATGCGTGTATATACACATAAATGGGTATTGCCCATTTCAAAATCGAAAACTTAGGAAGCTGATCACTCATTTTAATGATGCAAACCATTTTGGGAGTTCCTCTCTTTGAATTGACTTTAGCAACTGACACAATATCTTTTGAAAAGCCACAGCGCTAACAAAGCATCATTCTTTTTGAAGATGGATTTCATTTGTTGATAGAATCAAACATCATTTGGAATTAAATCTGGCAAAGAGGAAGGTTAATCAATAAGAATGCTCCATTTCTAGTCAAAAATGAGATGTGACGTTGAAGTATTGATCAGATGTATGTGCTCTGAAATCAAGCTGGGCCCCAGTCCCCCTGCCATTCCACTATTGCATGAGCTTTGTGAATATAAGCAAGTTATGAAATCATTTTGTGTCTCAGTTTCCTCATCTATGAAAGCAGATGGTGATGATACCTACTTGATAATGTTGCTATGAGATGAGATAATGTGCATAAAATACTTCCATGGTGCTGATACATACTATTTACTAAATAAACAGTAATCTTGGTAGTAGTGGCAATAGTAATAATAAATGTAGCAGCAGCCATAGTAATAGGTGGTTTATGAACCCAGAGACAATTAAAGTATACAGTCTCCCAGAGTAGCAGCTTTCAATAAGCACACTAATATGCATGTGTGTTCTGACATATTTTTTAATGTTCTTTTTTGCTAGATTAGCCAACCCTTATTTAAACTCAAGTGGTACATAGTTTCCAAAGAGCTCCCTCAGTCATTAGAGAACATTCAAACAGGCAGTTTCTGCATCAGTGGTTTTAAACTATTGTACTAGTACATTAAAATTAATTAAGATACTCTGTTCTCCAGGGCTTCCCTTGTGGCTCAGCTGGTAAAGAATCTGTCCACAATGCAGGAGACCTGGGTTCGATCCCTGGGTTGGGAAGATCTCCTAGATAAGGAAAAGGCTACCCACTCCAGTATTCTGGGCTGGAGAATTCCATGGACTATATGGGGTCGCAAAGAGTCAGACACGACTGAGTGATTTTCACTCACTCGTTATTCTCCGGACATGTCAAATTGTATGACTTTTGTTAATTCACAATAAAGATGTACCAAGCTAATGCAAATCTGCTAAAATAGATCTAGTCAGTCATTGATTAAAATAGATCTCATGAGTCATAGATTAAAATAGATCTAGTCTGTCAATGAACATAATTATTGACAATGAATTTTGGACAATACCAGCTGGCCTCTGTGTTAGCCACCAGAGATACAGGGATGAACCAAAAGACATAGCAGACCTCCAGGAAGTCCTTGGGTTCTTGAAACTCTTTCTAGCTAAGACACATAGACACACACACACATACATACACACACACATACAGACACACACAAACACACACACACAGAGGGCATCATTTCTGGAAGAACACTCAAGACACTAGCAATAGTGGTTGCTTCTAGGGAGCAACCATTCTGTACCATTTTGTACTGACACACCATGTGCCTTGGTCTTCCCAGTGGTCATGTACAGTTGTGAGAGGTGGACCATAAAGAAGGTGGAGCGTCAAAGAATTGATGCCTTTGAACTGTGGCGCTAGAGAAGACTTCTTAGAGTCCCTTGGACAGTAAGGAGATCAAACCAGTAAATCTTAAGGGAAATCAACTCTGAATACTCATTGGAAGGACTGATGCTGAAGCTGAAACTCCAGTAGTTTGGTCATCTGATGCGAAACAGCTGGCTCATTGGAAAAGTCCCTGATGCTGGGAAAGATTGAGAGTAGATGAAGAAGAGGGCATCAGAGGATGAGATGGCTGGATGGCATCACCGAAGCAATGGACATGAACTTGGGCAAACCTCAGGAGATGGTGAGGGACAGGGAGGCCTGGCGTGCTGCAGTCCATGGGGTCACAAAGAGTCAGACACACTGGGCAACTGAACAACAACCACCATGTGCTTCTGTTCATTACCCTTTCAAAAAGTGAATAGAAACTAAAAGTTAAAATTTTTATATAAGCTGAGAAATTCAGCAGCTCATATCTATGACTCGGATCCATCTTTTCTAACTGTGAAATCTTTGCATTTCCCTAATGCAGAAAGAAAATTAAATCGTTCCCTGCAAGATAGTACTGCTATTGATCCCCAGCCCATTAATTACTCCTAATTTCCCTTGTAAGCATACAATAACAGCTGTGCAATCCATGTGCCGTCAATCCATGTGCCACAGTGACAGCCTGTTGAAATGCTTGGCTAAATGAATTTGGTCATGGTGGGGTGATCAGGAATTCCTCGTAGGACTGCATAACTGTTCTGTAATAGCCAACAGGATCTGCAACCCATACAGCAGAGCTGGTCCAGCGTCCTGCTCCTCCATATCAGCACCATGTCTCCCCAAGGTGCTAGGCAATGGCCTTCCTCCAAGAGCTGAGGCTCATTTTCTTCTTTGAAGCTCATTGCTATGTGCCTGACTCCAGAGAGCAGTACGTCCTTCAGCTTTAACCTTGTCAAGAAACCGTCAATCAATCTAACAGCAAACATTTATTCATCATCTCCCACACGCAGGGCACCGTGATGGATGCTTTGGGGTTTGTCAAGCAATATAAGATGTGGCTTCTAACCTATAGAGTTTATTGCCTAATTCAAGAGATAGAACATTTAACAATTCAAAAGGTGGAATTGTAAAAGGTGGAATGTTAAAAGTGACAAATTAAGAGGTGATGGGGGAAAGGGAGCTAACATTTGTCAAATGCCTATACATTGTGCTCAATGCTTCACATACGTTTTTCACTTAATCATCCTGCCTTGCTTTTAACTTCATCTTACAGACTTAGAGATGAAGAAAGTTGCCTAAAATCACCCAGATAAAGGCAGCACCTACATTAAAACTTCAGTGAATGTGATTTCAGAGCTCTGCTCTTCCGGATCCAAAACTTTGCTCTTCCCAGTGTGTAGAATACCTCTCCAAAGAAAATAAACAGTCTAAGAATTCACTGGAATAAGTTATCAGCTTGATGGTGCCTGAGACGTAGTTGGCAGGCAACAAGTAGTTGAATGAGTGAATCTGGTAGTCTTTGGCACACAAAGATTTTGTTTTTATAAAGCATGGATTGAAGTAAACCACCTGTGAAGAGGCAGAGAGAAAGCGGGTTTAAAATTTTAGACAAGTTGCAGAATTTGTGTAGTATAATCTCATTTTCAAAACTATATATTTGGGCATATGTTATGGAGCACTATGTGTTGGCACTTTGATAAACATATTCTATCTACATCAGCCATATAATATACTCTTACACAAATGCTTGCAAATGCATGAACAAACTTCTGAGAAATACACACCAAACTATTGGAGACCAGAAATTACATCTGAGGGAGCAAGGGAAGACAAGCTTTACATTATACATTTCTCCATGAGTTGGTTTATAATGAGATGTGTTATTTTGTAATTTCAAAAGGAAAACATCTGAAGAAACTTGAGTATCAGTCTTATTTCCATTTAAAACTTTCTGTGTCCATTTTTAACTTCTCAGAGAATGTTTCCTTTGGACTTGGAGCGTGTGCTAACTTCCATGGTAGTTCTGTCTCAGGAATTCTTTCTTGGCTACTACAGAAGACATTACGTGTGTCAGTGCCATCCAGAAGGCAAAGGACAGTGACGCTTTCTCTTTATCTTTAGGGTTGCATTTTTTTTTAATATTTCCTGTTTTTATTGGCATGGTTATGAAATGTGAGATAGCACACACAGGATTGCCACAATTCCCATTTTCGACCTATCTTTGTGTCCCACACATTCTTCAGATTCCTATCACCTCAGTGTCTGTAGTTTCCACACGGAGAGCCTAACAGTGTGGCGCAATTGTCCTCTGCAATGCAGCAGACCAACAGAAAGATGCCGAGCCCTGCTGCAGTTTCACAACACGGAGGGTCTTTCCACTTCAGCTGGACAGATGCCCAGAAAGGCTGGGTGGAGGATACTTAAGGTCTCTACCCAGAGGCCAGGCCTGTCAGAACTGAAATGGCTCCACCCAGTCAGCAAGGGACGCTGCACGTGGGGCAATCCGCCTCGCATCCCTCTGTGTGTTGTTTAGTTGGGCAATTGGGGCAGTTGTTCACGGGGCAACAGGGACTCCACCACCTACCACAGCTGGGCTGTCACTGCTGGGCTTCTGAGAGTTACTTCTGCCTATTGGTGACCACGCCCTTTCCCAGACTGGGCCACAGGAAGTCAGGCTGGGAGGGGAGGAGGCCCTGCAAGTGAGCGGTGGGAACCACACAATCTCCGTGCTGCTGACCAAGATCTACTCCACCCCTCACCAGAGAAACTGGCCCGGAACCAGCTTTCCTCCTCCTCCCCAGCTCTCCTGCCCTGAATGGCTGACTTGGGTGAGGTTTACATTCATTTTCTTCATATTTGAAATGTTTGGGTACAGGATCAACTTGTTCACCACTCAGACTGCACACAAGAAGCCTTACCTTGAAGTATGCTCAGCCTCCATTAATCAAGTGACACATATGGGAAAAACAACTAGATAGCATTGTATATTTTTTCTTTTTTTACTGATGGTAACAGTTGTTGCCAATTACTTGGTTTCAATTTTTTTGCGGTTGGAATGTACAGCCTTGGTACAACCTTTCTGAAGCATGGATCAAAAGCCTTACAGATGTTTATATCCACCAGTAATTCCACTTCAGGGAATTGAATCTAAAGGAACGCAAGATGTACACACAGGATTTTTTTCTTTTTAAAGTTACAACCATAGGGATAGAATACTTTAAATAATATTTTAGAGCATTTTTTAAAAGAATGAGGAAATGCTCATGATAAATGAAAAAAAACTATATTTATGTGAAAACAGTCTGTGAAAATATGCATACGTACATACATGTAACATATAGATGTGCTGTACGTGCAAAGAGAGAGGGAGCAC
The DNA here is from genome assembly GCF_042477335.2 of Ovis canadensis. Classification (NCBI taxonomy): domain Eukaryota; kingdom Metazoa; phylum Chordata; class Mammalia; order Artiodactyla; family Bovidae; genus Ovis; species Ovis canadensis. The sequence continues at coordinate 157,255,942 of NC_091247.1, read as the reverse complement.
TTTTTCTCTTGAACTGCCTTCTATCCTTGGTACCACATGCTGCACCCTCTCCTAGACTTCCTGCTAGTCACTGGCTGATCTCCTATGCTGCATCCTCCCCTACTTTCCAATAGATACATTTTGGACGCCCTCAGGTCTCCGTGCTCAGTCTTCCTCTCCATCTGAATTTAACTTCCCTAGACCAGTCATCTCTTCTCCATCCTCTCTAGACTGATGAGCCTCAAGTTAAAGTCTCCAGTCCCATCTTCTTCCCCAGAGCTCTCACCATACATCCAATTGCCTACTCAAAATCTTGATTGGGGTATGAAATTTATACTCCTGGTTTCCACCACCATGCCTCCCCCGCACACTTCTTTCTCATTGTTCTCCACCTCTGTACCTGGGTCATCATTGCACCAGAAAAGGGACTAGAAATCTGTTTTCATGCCTTCCTTCCTTAAATCCAGTCCATCAGTAGGTTCCTTTGTCTCTGTGTTCAAAACATATGTGCTCAGTCCAATAACCTTTCACTATCTCCATGGTCAGCTCTCAGCCCAGGACACCAGCATCTATTTCCTAGACTTTTGTAAGAGGCTCCCAACTGGTCTCCCTGCATCGACACTGCCTGCCTACAATCCATTTTCCATACAGCACCCAATGGTTATTTTAAAATGTTAATAAATCAGATGAAAGGTGAGAAATCTGTAACCAAAATATTAAGTTGCCCAAGAATGATGAGATTATGAGCTGTTCTTACTGTCTCTGTCTGCTACTCTGTTATTTGTCAATTTTCCAGTGATAAACACATTTCACTTTTACTGGCAAGAAATCAAAATGTTGTTTGGGAAAATGAAAATCATTACAGATTTCAGCCTGAAATACTAGTATTTCTCTCCCGTGAATCAGTCTGGCAGACCAGCACCAAACAAGCTGCAGAGCAGTAATGAATGCTCAGCTTCCAGATGCAGCCCAAGGAGCAATGGAGGAACGTCCTAAACCAAGGTAGCAAATACACAGTACTTGTGATGCCACATCTCCCTCCTGCACACATAGCAGACGTCACTAAATGATTGCCGCTATTGTCAGCTGAGCTTAGCTGCAGCCTTGAAATTCTCAACACAGAGGCAGCCTCTATCACTCAGTTAGGATTGACACTTAGGAGCAAACATTAGTCATCTGTAATTAGCATTCTATGTGAAGACTGAAATGTTAAAATATTACGCTCCTTTTAAGTGAATATAATCTGCTAAATATTTTCAAATTATCTTTACATCTAAAGCTTTATATATTTGCAAAGAATCCTATAAGGTCAGTAGGGTAGGTATTTTTATTTCCTTTATAAATAGAACTGAGGGGCCCCAGGGTTTAAAGTCACACAGCAGAACTCTGGTCTCCTTTTGCTTGTCCGTGGTTTCCATAAACCTCTGCAGGCTACGAGAGAGGTCAGAACCACACACCAGACACTGACCACAGCAGCGAGGGAGGTGGGGGCCTGGGTTAGCACCAAACCCGAGCAAAGATGAACTGCAGGTAATGAGTAATTCGTTACTATTAACAACTTTGAAAATAAATAGTGGAGAAACAGATGAAGCGGAGTTCACAAATATCATAACAAAAGCCATCATCCTCTTCAGGGTCAGGGCCTCTGGATGCCAAATATGTTTGTTGGTTACCGTAGCAACCATGACATGACCTATTCTGAAGTACTAGCTTTTTATTCAGGACTCCCAAGCTTGCAAAGAACAGATTGCTCAACTGGCTTTAGTATCTTTTCACACTTGCTTGTCACCTTCTCTGCAGTTGTACACAGGAAAAATAAAGCATTCACGTGACCGCCACAAAGCAGAGTACAAATTCCCACTGCTGTTCCATCCATCGGAAGTAAGCAGCTTATTCCATTGGCTATGGAGCAATTCTGATTGCCATCAGAGATAGTGTGACCCCTGTCCTTGGCAAGCCAATTAATGGAAGTTCCATGGTAGGAAATAAGTGGAGAAAACTCCTATTCCCAAAGGACTAGGCATGGCACTTGAAAACAGAGAAGACTATCAAGGAGATTAATCTTTCTGTAATGTTAAGGACCATGTTACAACATCGGTGAATGGGGAAATTCACCTTCTCTTCATTCTCCCTCCCCACCACACACCCCTAACTGCTCCACCTGCCCACCACCCTCCTAAGGCATTCCCCTACAATCACATACCAAGAGATTTATATACCCATCTCTCTACTTTTTTACTCTAGTTTTGGAATAAAATGCTGTCTCACTGAGCAATAAGCAAGTAAGCTGGGGTCGGGGGAGAGCCATTCTTTGGCCAGAGAATTTCTTCTTCCTGATGTATCACAAGAATGACCCTGGTAATAGACCTGTTCTACAATTTTTAGGTGCAGGGATGGAGTGGGAGTAGGGAAAATATAGAACACTGGGGTTGTGTGTCAATCCCACCTCCTTTAAACTTTACATCACCCTTCCCACCCTCCTACCCTAACATCAGCAGATCCTGGAATCCAAAGCTCTGTTTCAATTAAGGGCAAAAATGTCCTTACTTTGCCTGGATCACTCCTCCTACTGCTGGCAGATGAGATCCTAAGACCTTCAGGTACACTGCTGCTGCTGCTAAGTCACTTCAGTCGTGTCCGACTCTGTGTGACCCCATAGACGGCAGCCCACCAGGTTCCCCCGTCCCTGGGATTCTCCAGGCAAGAACGCTGGAGCAGGTACACTAGGAGAGAGTAATTATGCAACAGCACACAATAATGTTGGAAGAGCGTGGGCTGAAGTCAGAACACCAGGATCAGAACACGGTACTGGCCTTTTCCACTGGTTAATTATGTGTATGGACTCTGTGTCTAATTTCCTCTGCAGGATAATAATGGCTATCAAGTGTGATGTGCTCATGTGAAATTAAAATAGCACCATGGTGGAATACCATCACTGCCAATTATAGATGCTAGAGAAGTAAAATGAGATGAGAAAAACAAAGGGGGTCTAGCCAAATAAAAGAAATAATACAGCAGCAAACTGCTTACAGGGTGTGCCTAAGTGCCACGAAACCCAGTAACAATTAGGTATCCTATTAAATATGTGCCAGACTGAGTCTGTTGCAAATTTAACTCAATTACAATAATCAGATTTATGCAGGGCCCTTTGCTCACAATCAAAAGAGAAAAAGGATCCCCTCCATCTCCATGCCCGCTCCAGGAAGTGAGGGAAATGGCATCTCTAATGTGCCTTGTGTTACAGTCTCCTGAGTCTTCCAGTTGCTCAGTGTCCACTCGCACCATCTGTTTTATTCTGTGCTACTTACGCACCTTCCAGCTCTGTCAATTCCATGGATTCCCAGGTTTGGGCAAAGGGAAATAGGGATCCCTGTCCTTGTCTCTCAGGGACAACATGGCTTCCCTGAGGGGAACTGACAAATGCTGCATGGGAATGGCGGGGCTTCCCTAACGGGAAGGGCAAGGCAAATGGAATCCAAGCAAGTAAGCGGGTGAGGAGATAGTTTGCCCCAAAATGATCAGTGACAGGCAGAGTTACCCGTGGAAGAAGCCAAAAGCTGTGTCAGGTGTCAGGATTGCTGAAAGGAGAGAGCACCAAAGTCACAGGATTCAGAGGCCAGAAGGAAAGCGCCCCCAAAGAAGGTCATTCGATGACAAGGGCTGGGAGGCAGCAGGCCTTTCCATTAGCAGAGCTCTCAAAAGCTCTCCTTGTGGGGAGCCTCTCCTGTGCTTACAGGGCCTGACTCCTCACAGCAAGACTCAACTAGACCCCAAACAAGTCTAGTAGAAATGAACCAAGCTGGGCAAAATTCCATTCCATCAGACCAAATGGCAGAGTTCAAGGGAAAGCCATGATTCCACATTCATGTTAAGACCGCAGAAATATAAATGATTTCCCTCAGATTACCAAATCTGTATGGGATCCACTGTCATCTTAAAAATGGCAGCCAGCTCTGGACTCCACTTCAGGAGTAAGGCTTCCCCTCTCACGAGAGGAAATATGGACATCAAAACATAAGGACATATGTTAATGAGGGGAGTGTAGTCTTATGTTTGTTGCCTGGTAATGACTGGGTCCCAAAACAATAGGCTTGGAAGGAGTCTAGTCCTCCACACCCAACAGGGAGAATATGGGTCACAGGGTGAGGAGAGATATGTACAAGAACTCACCACATGAATTATCCCCATCCTACCCTCCCTACCACACACAAATATTTTAGTTATATGGGCTGAAGGAAGCACAAACTGGAATCAAGATTGCCGGGAGAAATATCAATAACTTCAGATATGCAGATGACACCACCCTTATGGCAGAAAGTGAAGAAGAACTAAAGAGCCTCTTGATGAAAGTGAAAGAGGAGAATGAAAAAGTTGGCTTAAAGCTCAACATTCAGAAAACGAAGATCATGGCATCTGGTCCCATCACTTTACAGCAAATAGATGGGGAAACAGTAGAAACAGTGGCTGACTTTTATTTTTTTGAGCTCCAAAATCACTGCAGATGGTGATTGCAGCCATGAAATTAAAAGATGCTTACTTCTTGGAAGGAAATTTATGACCAACCTAGACAGTATATTAAAAAGCAGAGAAATTACTTTGTCAACAAAGGTCCATCTAGTCAAGGATATGGTTTTTCCAGTGGTCGTGTATAGATGTGAGAGTTGGACGATAAAGAAAGCTGAGCACAGAAGAATTGATGCTTTTGAACTATGGTGTTGGAGAAGACTCTTGAGAGTCCCTTGGACTGCAAGGAGATCCAACAAGTCCATCCTAAAGGAAATCAGTCCTGGGTGTTCATTGGAAGGACTGATGTTGAAGCTGAAACTCCAGTACTTTGGCCATCTGATGCGGAAAGCTGACTCATTTGAAAAGACCCTGATGCTGGGAAAGATTGAGGGCAAGAGGAGAAGGGGATGACAGAGTATGAGATGGTTGGATGGCATCACTGACTCAATGGACGTGGGTTTGGGTGGACTCCAGGAGTTGGTGATGGACAGGGAGGCCTGGTGTGCTGCAGTTCATGGGGTCGTAAAGAGTTGGACGTGACTGAGCAACTGAACTGAACTGAACTGTGCCAATGCAGGGAGGCATATCTCAGTATCATGTCAAAGCAAAGCTTTTAGTGGCTTCCCATTGCCCTTGGAATGATATCAAACTCCTGACCACAGCCTACAAGGCCTGGCATGATAGGGGCCCTGCATGCCAGCCAAATGTCATTGTTTGGTGCCACTGGCCCCTTTGCTCACCCTGACCCAGCCTCTCTAGGCTGCTCTCTGTCCCTTTTCCCTGCCTCAGAGCCCTCTGCACCTACTGTTTCCTCCACCTGGAGCCTCTGACACCACCTGACTTCACCAAGGGCTCTTTCGCATCCTCAGGCCCCAGTTTAACATATGCTAAGAACTTGTCCAGGAAATACTTATTGAGAACCTGCAGTGGGCCAGGCTCAGTGGTGAACTGCAAAATCCTTGCCCTCCTGGAGCTTACATTTGAGACCGATAGTAAATAAATAAACCAGAAACTGAAGAAAAGAAAGCACAGATACAGATAGGGGCTAAGTGGAAACAGTGTCAGACTTTATTTTGGGGGGCTCCAAAATCACCGCAGATGGTGATTGCAGCTATGAAATTAAAAGACGCTTACTCCTTGGAAGGAAAATTATGATCAACCTAGATAGCATATTCAAAACTAGAGACATTATTTTGCCAACAAAGGTCCAACTAGTCAAAGCTATGGTTTTTCCAGTAGTCATGTATGGATGTGAGAGTTGGACTGTGAAGAAAGCTGAGTGCCAAAGAATTGATGCTTTTGAACTGTGGTGTTGGAGAAGACTCTTGAGAGTCCCTTGGACTGCAAGGAGATCCAACCAGTCCATCCTAAAGGAAATCAGTCCTGGGTGTTCTTTGGAAGGACTGATACTAAAGGTGAAGCTCCAATACTTTGGCCACCTGATGTGAAGAGTTGACTCATTGGAAAAGACTCTGATGCTGGGAGGGATTGGGTGCAGGGGGAGAAGGGGACAACAGAGGATGAGATGGCTGGATGGCATCACCGACTCAATGGACAAGAGTTTGGGTGAACTCTGGGAGTTCGTGATGGACAGGGAGGCCTGGTGTGCTGCAATTCATGGGGTTGCAAAGAGTCGGACACGACTGAGAGACTGAACTGAACTGAAGAAGGAAGGTGATTATTCTACCTAGAGATTTTTTCCAATATTCTCTAACTCGTTCTTTGTCTGTTTCGTTTACAATGCCCTTCACACTGTGTAACTTTCAATACATAGGTTTGCTTGTTGTTTTTAATCTCTTCCCCAACAGAGTACAATTCTGTGAAGGCAAAAACTACTACTGCCTTATTTTCTATGTATCCCAGCACTTATGGTTGGTATAGTAGGTGCTTGATAAATTTGTTGAGTAACTGAGTAAAGAAAGGAAGGAAAGGGGAGGAAAGGAAGAAATGAGGAGAAAAGTAGGAACTAGAGGGATGAGCAAAGGAATCAGAGAGCCAGGAAAAAGACAAAGAGAGTGGAAGGGGGGCTCAGTGGATATTGCCCTCAGGTGGACCACAAGTTATTCATGAGTGAGCGTGCACTATGTGTGTGTGAGAGAGAGTGTGTGTTGGTGGAAGTGTGGGAAATGAGGGTAGAGGTTGCCTTGAGTCCAGCTAAAGGATTTATAATAAAATAAACAGAAAATTTAAAACTCTCTCACTTCCCTGACAGGAGTAAACAGACGCTCAGAGTGATTATAGAGCCTAGTGGGGTCAGAATTAGGCAAGTCTACATTCCAAAACTAAAACTGAGACACTGCCTGGGGAAGAGAGTGAGAAGAGGGACAAATGCTGTCCCTGTGTCCTTAGGGCTGCCTTTGGGAGTTACACGTTCTTTGAAAGCTTTTAATGGTTGAAAAGGAAGTGACTTTGGTGAGGATGAATGAAATGACTGCTCACATAAATTGCTGGTGGGAATATGAAGTGAAAAATAACAGTTTGCCAAAGCAGTTAAGCAACATGTATTAAGAACTTTAAACGCCTTTTGACCTTAACATTTTACATTGGATGTTTTAAGGAAATAATTCAAAATACAAAAAGGCTTTAAGCCCAAAGATAAACAAAGATACTTATAACCAAATTATTAACAAATTGTAGCAGGAAAAATAATCTCAAATGTCCAAAAATAGAACAGAAATTAATCAGAGTACATGCACCTGATCAAATAGTGCGTTCAGTTCAGTTCAGTTCATTCACTCAGTCGTGTCCGACTCTTTGCGACCCCATGAATCACAGCATGTCAGGCCTCCCTGTCCATCACCAACTCCCGGAGTTCACTCAGACTCGCGTCCAATCGAGTCCATGATGCCATCCAGCCATCTCATCCTCGGTTGTCCCCTTCTCCTCCTGCCCCCAATCCCTCCCAGCATCAAAGTCTTTTCCAATGAGTCTTTTCCTCTTCGCATGAGGTGGCCAAAGTACTGATACAGTTTATGAAGCCAGAGTAAAACTGGACATAATTTGTAAAATGTTAAAAAGTAAGATTAGAATCTGTATACGATATGGCCTCTAACATAATTTACATGATTATGGAAAATGGAAAGCACAATATAATTAAAGCAAAGGTTAAGGGGAGATATTTCTAAGAACGTAAACAATGGTTCCATTTAAATTCAGTTCAACAAATACTTCTTGAGCTGTGTGACATGAACAAGGTGCTGGGCTGTGCTTGAGAATAAAGAGATGCCCTCACAGAGAAAGGCTAAATACCATGTGGAGCCTCAGGATGGGAAAGATTTTAGGGAAGACCACCAAACTCAGATTTAGTAAGGAAATAGGGGAGGGTGTTTCAGGGTATTTGTTGTTGTTCAGTCACTCAGTCCTGTCCGACTCTTTGCAACCCATGGACTGCAGCACGCCAGGCTTCCCTGTCCATCACCATCTCCCGGAGCTTCCTCAAACTCATGTCCATTGAGTCGGTGATGCCATCTAACCATCTTGTCCTCTGTCATCCCCTTCTCCTCCTACCTTCAATCTTTCCCAGCATTAGGGTCTTTTCTAATGAGTCAGTTCGTATCACGTGGCCCAAGTATTGGAGCTTCAGCTTCAGCATCAGTCCTTCCAATGAATATTCAGGGCTGATTTCCTTTAGGATGGACTGATTGGATCTCCTTGCAGTCCAAGAGTCTTCTCCAACACCACAGTTTAAAAGCATCAATTCTTCATCACTCAGCTTTCTTTATGGTCCAACTCTCACATACATACATGACTACTGGAAAAACCACAGCTTTGACTAATGGACATTCGTTGGCAAAGTACTGTCTCTGCTTTTTGATATGCTGTCTAGGGTTGTCATAGCTTTTCTTCCAAGGACCAAGCGTCTTTGAATTTCATGGCTGCTGTCACCATCTGCAGTGATTTTGGAGCCCAAAAAAGTAAATCCTGTCACTGTTTAAGCCAACATTTTCACTCTCCTTTTTCACCTTCATCAAGAAGCTTTTTAGTTCCTCTTCGCTTTCTACCACAAGAGTGGCATCATCTGCATGTCTGAGTTTATTGATATTTCTTCCTGCAATCTTGATTCCAGCTTGTGCTTCATCCAGTTCAGTATTTTGCATGGTGTGTTCTGCATATAAGTTAAATAAGCAGTGTGACAATATACAGCCTTGACGTACTCCTTTCCCTATTTGGAACCAGTCCATTGTTCCATGTCTGGTTCTAACGGTTGCTTCTTGGCCTGCATACAGGTTTCTCAGGAGGCAGGTCAGGTGGTCTATATTCCCATCTCTTTAAGAAGTTTCCACAGTTTGTTGTGATCCACACAGTCAAAGGCTTTAGCGTAGTCAATGAAGCAGAAATTTTTTTATATACTTTATATAGTTTTATATAGCAGAAGTATTTTTATACTTTATGTAGTTTTATATAGCAGAAGTATTTTTATATTTTCTATAGTTTTAGGGGATGGTAGTATCTAAATTCTGCACCCGAAAGAGAAAAGATGAGAAAGATAAATACAGGCAAGTAAACAGAGGAAAAGACCCAAGAAAGGTGGAGAGGATTTCAAGCAGAGTGAACAGCTTGTGAAAAAGACCAGAGGCAGCAAGAGAAGATGTGGCTTGTTTAAAGAATTAAAGGAAATTCCATTTGGCACTAGTATAACATGATAGGGCTCAGAGTATAGGAAGCTGAAGAGACAAGCAGAGCCAATGCTACTGAGGAGTTTGGACACTGAGGGCAACAGGAAGCCTTTGAAGTGTTTTAAGGTCTGTGTTTTAGAATGATTTCTCCCTGGCCCTATGACTAGATTGGAGGGAAAAGTGCAGGTTTCAAAGCTGTTTCCCTAATCTAGGAGAAAAAGAAGGATGGTTTTGTATTGAGGTAGAGGGATTATGGATAATTTTTCCACTTTTGTATTTTTCTGCCATTTTCAAACTGTATTTAACAAGCATGTGTTATTTTCATTAATGGAAAAAATAAGAGGTTTAAAGGAAGATGAACTTCATGGTATTCTGCCTGAAATTTCCTCCGAGCCTTTGGGACTGTCTGCTAAGCCCAGAGCCTGTGTCCATACAAGAATCCACACCCACATGCTGACCCAGTGCCCTGGGAACCACCCAGTATCTCTACACAGAGAGGGTGGAATATTCCATCTTCCAGGGACTCAAGGTATTTTGGGCAGAAGTCGTAGCAACATAGAAAAGAGAGCAATGGTTTGAGTTTCATACATAAAACCCAAGTGTTCATTCATTCACAAATGCACCTACAATGTGTCAGGCATGGTTTGAGGCACTGAACAAAATTACGAAGTCCTGGCTATAATACATTCTAGCAGGCAAGACAGATCACCTACAAATACAAATCCAGCTAACTGTGTTCCCTATGTGATAAGGGAAGAGCCTTGTGCCCTCCTGCTACTTATCGGCAAGAATGGTTTAGGAAACTGAGAAATAACCACAGGTTTGCTGATTCACACCCATACCAAATGGGGCACCTGTTCACAGAGACCTATGCTGCTGCAGTTTTTTGTGACTAAGTTGAGTAACAGAGCTTTCAGTATCAATTTCATATGTGTATATGTACATTTACGGATGTAACTCATTCCTCTAGTCTTCCCAGACAGTGGACACAAATGAGGTTACAATAACAACTCACATTTTATTAATGTGCTCTCCTCACCACTAAGGAGGGATCTCAGCAGTCTTTTCTTCCATGCTTCTATTGGGGGCATCCAAGGGCACCTCAAGCGTGTTCACAAACAGGCTTTTTATATTCTTGTACCCCAGCCGCATCAGGGTTGTATGCTACATAAGCGTCCGTTTGGAGCAGTATCTCATTGCAGCCCTTCTTAAGAATTTGCTTGCCTGCCCAGGAAGCAGTTTTCAGAGATCCCCAAACAGCAACTGTTGAGGTGGAAAAATTCTCTTCAAAAGAGGAAAATAGGAAAAATGTCCCTTTCCCTTCATACTATGAAAAGACCCAACGTGAGCCCATGTTAAGTGTTCAGGACTCGGGAAGACAGAACTCAGGAAGTGATTAACAATGTCTGGGTGCACTCTGAGGAGCATTTTCTCACCTGGTCCTAGAAGGTGAGACTGTTGATCCCCATTTGTCTCAAAGTTCAGTTCAGTTGCTCAGTCGTCTGACTCCTTGCGACCCCATGAACCGCAGCACACCAGGCCTCCCTGTCCATCACCAACTCCCAGAGTCCACCCAAACCCATGTCCATTGTGTCGGTGATGCCATCCAACCATCTCATCCTCCATTGTCCCCTTTTCTTCCTGCCCTCAGTCTTTTCCAGCATCAGGGTCTTTTCAAATGAGTCAGCTTTCCACATCAGATGGCCAAAGTATTGGAGTTTCAGCTTCAACATCAGTCCTTCCAATGAACACCCAGGACTGATTTCCTTTAGGATGGACTTGTTGGATCTCCTTGCAGTCCAAGGGACTCTCAAGAGTCTTCTCCAACACCACAGTTCACAAGCATCCATTCTTTTGTGCTCAGCTTTCTTTATAGCCCAACTCTCACGTCTATACACAACCACTGGAAAAACCATAGCCTTGACTAGACAGACCTTTGTTGGCAAAGTAATGTCTCTGATTTTGAATATGCTGTCTAGGTTACTCATAACTTTTCTTCCAAGGAGCAAGTGTCTTTTAATTTCATGGCTGCAATCACCATCTGCCGTGATTTTGGAGCCCCCAAAAATAAAGTCAGACACTGTTTCCACTGTTTCCCCATCTATTTGCCATGAAGTCATGGGACCAGATGCCACAATCTTCGTTTTCTGAATGTTGAGCTTTAAGCCAACTTTTTCATTCTCCTCTTTCACTTTCATCAAGAGGCTCTTTAGTTCTTTTTCGCTTTCTGCCATAAGAGTGGTGTCATCTGCATATCTGAGGTTATTGATATTTCTCCTGGTGATCTTGATTTCAGCTCGCTCAAAGAATTCCTTGTAAAACAAAAAACAAACAAAAAAACACCTTTATCTTCTCCTTTTAAACCCCTCTCCACTGAGCATAAACCTAGTCCACAGGCTGGTCTGGGAAGCCCTGTGGTGGCCTTCTCAATGCCCTCTTACCAGCTCCAAGCCCCATGCACAAATCCTCGTTTGGGCCAAGGAACTCCGCTGGGGCCATTTAGGGTCACCAAGTAGGCCCAGGTGTGGCTAAATCTCAATTCAAGACAGGTAAGATGGAGAAAAACCCATTCAAAAAGATCAACATGGTTTAGAAGAGTATTAGGGTAGAAAGTCCATCCTGTACCACTGAGAATGAAGGGATAAACAGAGAGGAGAGCAGGCTGAGATCAGTAGTCTGCCCCTTAGGACAATGAACAGCAGGATGCAAATGGCCAGCTGAGGGGAAATACCCTCCCTCCTTCCATCCTGCCTTGCTACGGGGCCTGCTACTTCTCACACATGACCTTCTAGTTTAGAAGCTTGCTATGGAGAACAGAAGGTCTCAGGGAATCAGTAAGTGAAGACAGAAGAGATATTGCCAAGAACCATCTCTAAATTTTAATTCTGGGCTGTCATCCAAATTTTCTTTGACTGCAAGTTTTGCTTTGCAGAGGTTCAGTGTCCTTTCCGATGGCAGCTTTGGGGCCCTACCACCATCAGTTCTTATGCCACTGACTGAAGTTAGTTATTTACACAGGCAGACCTCAGTCCCCTCCCTACCTGCAACAAGCCAGAGATTCTGAAGAAAACTCCCAGAGACAGAAACAGTCTCAGGCCAGTTCAAGTGCTGCTTCCTCCACGAAGCACACCTGGAGCTCCCACTCCATGTCCAAATTCCTTATAAACTTTCCTCTTCCTATGAAGTTCTACAAGGCTGTTTGCTCCCTTTGCCCTGTGGTGCAGTGACTTCTATGCTTTTATTTCCCAAACTGACTGCTATGACAGCTTAGCACGAGGGGCTAAACTCTCTGTGACAGATGCCAGACTGTATTCAGTAGCCCTCACAGCACCACACCAAGTCCCTTCTGTAACAGATGGCAGATAATTAGCCAAGTACATTCCCAGGGGACTACTTACAAAGGCCATTTTCCTTGGCCCTAAAATGGTAGGACCCAAGAAGTAGGGAATTTTTATCCAGTCTATTGTAGTCCTTACGGACAAACCACACAGGCTGTGATTCCTCGACTCAGCATGAGGGCTCCTCAGTCTTTCCGTGACTCCAGCAAAAGTGGTCAAGGATTTTCTGACACTGTCTTTTCTCCAAGTCCTTGCTATCTTGTATTATGGTAACATTTGGATGTTTCCCACAAAGGGATAATGACCTGCCCAGAACTGATAACCCAGCCAGTCCAAGCATCTATGACATAAAGGCCTACATCTGTTTTGGTTGGTCAGGGCTCTCTCCCTGGCCTTCCCCACACATCCCTGGGGGCCAGTTTCCCTAAACTCCCTCTGAATGCTCCATTGCCTTTGTTTATCCTCTTCCCTCAGGCAGATCCATATTCATCCCTTAAGTCCTGCTGAAGAGTCACCTTCTGCGTGGAATCCCTCTGACCTCTCCTTATAGCAGGGAGAACATTCTTTCTCCTCCCTTCGCCAAGCCCTCTGTATCCATTCTCCTACAGCACTTATTTTAGGCTGAAATTGCTTTCTGTTTCCATCTCCTCCACTTATGTGAGCTTACATTTCACTCATCTTTAGCAGATCCAGTAAGCACAATGCCTGGCAGGAGAAGGAGCCCCTCGGCAAACGTTTCTTGAATGAAAGAATGGGCATGACCCTTGCAAATGTTTTCCAAAAACAGAAAGCAAGGAAATCCCCCAAAGCACTAAGATTAAAGTTATTATTTTGTTATCTAAATCATGTCTTGCTTTTTAAAGTTAAAAATAATAATGGCTAACATTTATCAAGCACTTGCTAGCACATGTTAAAATTCAAAGCAACCATCTGAAGTAGAGATTATCATTACCTTGTTTTACAGAAATGGAAACTGAGAAAGATTAAGAAGTGTGTCCAGATTCACATAGCTGCTAAGTGGGAGTCTGTTTGGTTTGAAAGCCTGCTTTCTCAGCTACCACAGTTTCCACACAGCCCTTCCAATAAGAATTACAGTATGAGCATTTTCATATATCTTTAAACTGTATTTAATGTCTTTATAAAGAACAAGTTTCTACACATGGTTGTAGTACCTTGCTACTCAAAGGGTGGTGTGCTCACCTGGTCACTTGTTAGAAATGCATAGCTCAGGTTCCACCCCAGGTCTATTGAATCAGAGTCTGTATTTAACATGACCCCCTAGTGAGGTGTATCGGGGCTTCCCTGATTGCTCAGTTGGTAAAGAATCTGCCTGCAATGCAGGAGACCCCAGCTCTATTGCTGGGGTGGGAAGATCCCCTGGAGAGGGAAAGGCTACTCACTCCAGTATTCTGGCCTAGAGAATTCCATGGACTGTATAGTCCATGGGGTCACAAAGAGTCGGACTTTCTACTGAGATGTATGTACATTAAAGTTTGAGAAGCACTGGTTTAGATCAGCAGTCAACAAACAACAATCCATGGGCCAAACCCAGCCCATCCCCTGTTTCTGTACAGCCCATGAGCTGAGAATGGCTTTTACATTTTTAAATGGTTGAAAATGTTTTCAAAATAATAATACTACTTTATGACATGTGAAAATTACATGAAATTCACATTTCATTAAATAAAGCTTGATTGAAACTTTCTTTTTCCTGTTACTTACTGCCCGAGATTGCTTTGGCGCTACAATGGCTGGTAACCTTGAGTAGTTATAACAGACTGTATGGGCCACAAAAATATTTGCTATCTGGTCCTTTACAGATAAAGTTGCCAATCCCTTCCCAACTCTATCACACATTCACTGCCACCAGCTCATAATGGGAGTAGGATAGAGGGCAGCCAGCATTCGGGAAGACTAGAGAGGAAAGAGCATCCTTAGGGAGAACCAGACTTCAGTTGAGGCCAGAGGCTGCAGGAACTGCTGGAAGGGGATTTACCACTGAGTAGAAGTCCAGAGGGAAGGGGAATTGGGCTGAGTGTGTGGTGTGGTAAGACAGCAGTGGTTAAGGAGAGGAGGCACAGAGCAGTGAGAAGACCAGAGTAGAGAACACAGCTGCTGTGAGGAGGGAGCTCCTCAAAGGTGCATGGGAAGGCTGGCCAAGGCCGAGGATGAAAGGTCAGGTGGAGCTCTCAGCTTCAAGTTTCCCCATGGAGCACAAGGGCAGTTGTTTTGAGACTGCTGCAAGTTGGGTGTGTCCCGGTTGTTGAAATTGGCAGACTTTTCCTGAGGTTTCCAAACTGTGAGGGTGAAAAGGCATTCTCATCCTTAAGAAGAAATTGTAATCTTGATGTGTAGAGGGATGAAATTATCTCTCTGCACTTTATCTTGAGATAAATTGGAATTGAGATGGAATTGGCTGCCTAAGTAAGAAGCTTGTTACACATGCAGACTCCCTGCCCCACCAGAAAGAGCTTCATTCAGTGGGAATGAAGATTTTAAAAGATGACTAATACTTTGAGAACTACTGCTTCAGTGAATGAAAGAACTCAGGCCTCTGGAAGGAGTCGGCTTGAATAGGTCATGCTTCTGAAAGTTATCATTTATATGAATGAGAGATTGTTTCCTAATTTCTGATGGCATACAGGACATCAGGAAGAGGCAAGAGCATTAGAGAGGAATTGATGGGCTCTCTCTGCTAAACCAAGAAGCAGGAGAAATGGGGGTAAGTTTCAGGCACCTGGGAAACTCTAGGAAAGGCATTAGCTAGGAGAAGGCCTTGAAGGAGCTCAGGGACTAAAGCTAAGGGTTCTGATGCAGAGGATACCACCAAGTGAGGTTCAGAGCACACAGTGCCATAGAGCAGGAATACCTGCCTCTCCCTAAGACATGGGGCTTCCCAGGTGGTGCAGGGGTAAAGAATCCACCTGCCAATGCAGGAGACGCAAGATACCTGGGTTTGATCCCTGGGTCGGGAGGATCCCCTGAAGGAGGAATGGCAACCCACTCCAGGGTTCTTGCCTGGGGAATTCCATGGACAGAGGAGCCTGGTGAACTACAGTCCATGGGGTTGCAAAGAGTCAGACATGACTGAGAGACTGAGCATACACACACACATGACTTGAGGATCTCAAGTGATTGACAGATGAGGATGCTCAGGGCTGTGTTACCAAAGGCAAATGGCAGATCTAATATGTATTTAGGTTATTTTCTGAACTTTCAAAAATTTCACCCGTATTCCACTGCTCCCAGTGTCTTTCACAACTGTCCTCTTTATATTTATTTTCTTGGATGCTAGATGGGGGCTCAGTACCAATTAAATTATGACACTGGCCCCCACAGAATCTCTGACACCAAGGTATATATGCAGGAGCAACTTATTTTTCACAAGTAAAAAATCTAAAAATATCAGATAGTGTGAATACAAGGCATCATCTCATACATCAATAATTCAGTTTCCAAAAAAAGATGGATAGGGAGAAGAAGGTTAGGATAGGAAATTAGTGCTTTATAAAATCTGCTTTAGACCTGCCGTGCAAAAGCAGTCATCTTTTCTGTTTTTCTGTGTTTCCATTCATTGAAGGAAACATGCTGGAAACAACCACATTTGAGGCACAGCATGAAACATCTGTCCAAACTGTTTTGGCTTTTCATTGAGACATTGGTTTGGTTTTTGCAGGCAGCACCTTGCTGTCATGAGACAAAAAACATTCCCAGGCTCTTTAAGGTATTATGTAGGGTTGCTATTGGGAACTGAGTGCACTTGAACAGATTCTCAGCCCACCCAGGAATATAGGTCTGACCCTTAAGGATAGTAAGTCAGCGAGTCAGATCCAAGAAAGGCCGACACTCCCTGCCCAGTTATTTTTAAACCCCAGAGGCTGCGTCTGCATATGATATCACTTATGTAACTTCTTTTTGCAAGGACCCCTCTGCTTCCCCAACCCAGCTTCCACACCCATCCCACCACATAGCATCAGCACAATGACACATGCGCTGCTCCACCCCGCTGCGAATTTGCCAACAGGCTAAGGATGTGGACATTGAGTAAACAAACACACAACAGTGAAACTGGCTTTTGTGCAACCAGCTTTCAGGAGTTACATTTTGTTCCTTTAGGTTTAAAATTTCTGTGCAATGGGATAAGAAAATTGCTCAAACTATATTGCAAAGCTGATTAGGAATTTCCATCATTAGAAATACCATTATGTTATTTTGGGATAAAAGACTTTTTAATTTATACTGCAGCTTCCATGTATGAATATTAATCTAGAACAATCCTATTGGTTTCTATATGCTGGATTTATACATGAGTTTGATAAAAATCATATATTAAAACTTCTAAATAAATTTAATAGTAATTAGTGACCATCCACTCTAAAAAGTGAGCACTAACTAATGGGATTTTGCTTCAAAGAATCTGGTCTATTAAACATGACATTAAATATTCATCTATTTAAAAAGCTGCAAATATCAATGAAAGAACAAAGCTGTCAAATGCTAGGAGTGTTTCATTAAGAAACACTGATGGGATTTTGATGAAGTTGGGGACTCAGACAAGCTTTATCTGCCAGTGAGACAGCTATTCTTATTTTTTGTTGTTGTTAGCAAAATACCAGAAGAGCATGAAACAGCAATATGCTAACCTGAATTTAAATTTTTCTTTTTCTGTATTTCTACTAGCCCGATCCTATAAAAACTTTATATAACTAAATTAGCATCTATTTCAATGGAAAGCTGTTGAGATCGGTACTATAATTAATTTGATACCCATGGCCAGGCTAAGAGAGGACTAGAATGAATAACTGGAACATCTAGTCATTTAAAAGGGTCATTTTAGCTTTCTTCATCTTCTATACAACTAAGCGTTTCAGATGTGTATGCTTTTGGCTGCAGGTAACAGAACATCCAAATAACAACGATAAAAAAAATAGAGTGTTCCAGTTGTTTGACCCTGCCCCAAATTTAGTGGCTTAACATCTATTTACTCATGAATCTGCAATGTGAGAAGAGCTTTGGCTGGGTGGAGGTTGGGGGTGGGGGGGCTTATTTGCTCTCCTTGGCATCAGCAAGGGAAGCTTGAAGACTAGGGACTAGAACCCTTTGAAGGCTGATTCACTCATGTATTTGTCAGTTCTTGGTGAAAAGAGAGTTCAGGCTGGGACAGCTGGGGCTCCTTGGGTATCTCAATCTCTGTGTGGTCTTCTGGAATGGTTTCTCCAGCATGGCAGCTTCAGTGTAGACTACTTCTTTTTTTTTTTTTTTTTGGTTGTACCAGGTTTTAGTTGTGCCATGTAGGATCTAGTTCCCCGACCAGGAGTTGAACTCAGGCCCCCTGCATTGGAAGCGTGGAGTCTTAGCCACAGGACCACCAGTCCCTAGACTGACTTCTGACATGTCAACCCAAGGTTCTCAACTGCACAAGTGAGAGAGGGACTGATGACAAAACAGAAACTGCACCACCTTTTATGACTTGTGGAGTCATTCATTATCACTCCTACTGCATTCTATTTATTGGAAGAAGTCATTAAGGCCGCCCTATATTCAAGGGAAGAGGAATTAGGCTACATCTTTGATGGGAGGAGTGTCAAGGAATTTGTAGCTACATCTTAAAATCACCATGAAAGGATTTGTTCTGCCTATATAATATCTATAGGGAAGCAGTTTTGTGTAGTGTGGGGCTCCATGATGTAATAAAAATCAAGTTTTTCTCCTGTAATTCGGCTCTACCATTTTCAGTACATTGCCTCATTGTCTCACAGTCACAAGATGACTGTTACAGATCCAAGCATCATAACCATGCTTAAGACCTAAAAATAAACTGGAAGCTTCTAGCTGCTCTTTTCAGGAAATAAAAGACCCTTCCCAAAACCCTTCTCAGCAGAATTCCACTTATGCTGCACTGGCTGGAACTCTGTTCGAAGGCCACCCCTTGCTTCAGGGGAGGTAAGAACAGTGACTATTCAGCCTCTCCAATCTCTATTGCAGAGGTAGGCAAGGGTGGAGAGATCTGAAAATCAGCCAAGCCATGCTTTTGCCCTCCATATCAGACTCATAAAACTCCTCCCATGACTAGAAGGAGTTTCAAAGAGCTGTTTCTTTTCCCTCAGCCAAAATTAACAGTGAAATGACTTGAAAATGGTTAGCAGAGGGAAAAACGCATCAGCTAATGAATGGAATCGCTTTCAACTATGTATTTCCAAATAGGATCAAAAGCTAAATGTTGAATTAAATGAATCATTTGTGCAGTTTAACAGGAAGCATTATTGGGTCATCACAGAAATATTTGCCAATAAGATAGGGAGGACAAAGAAGAGGGGAGACTACTAACTTCTGACAAAATGTTAAAGCTGCCTCACAGATTACCTTGGGTTGAGAGGCCCAGGACTAAAAATAATTTGGGAGCAGGGCAAAAAGGAACAATTACCTGATAACCCTAACCCAAATCTTATATCTTACTTTATGGAGCTTCTTTTTTTAGGCTTCTGTTGCCACTAGTGAATAAAAACAGGAAAAATACTGTGAGTTGATGGATTTTATTTAACCCAACAATTATTTGAATTTAAGCTTTAAAGATTTTATAACATTTAACTAAAGAAAAAAAATTAAAACCCCTCTCTTTCCTCCTCAAAAGCATAGAGCTCCCTAAGTCTATTGACTTGTGCTATGGTATCACACAAGAATAAAGAAATCGCACTACACAGATATTTTCTGGTTACATACAAGCATTAACACATGACCCCAACAATAGCTAAGACTGAAGAATGAGACAATCAGATTTACTGACTCTGATGGTGTTGAGAGGTCTTTTCCAGGTAAACTAGCAGACATTCATGAGAATACATGTATGAAAGAGCAAGAGCTGAACATGAAGCAAGAACATGCCCACAGTGAGAATGCCCATAACCCCTGGCATTAACTCCTAGTGAGTTTAGGGAAATAGTGAGTGGTTAATCCAAAAAAAAAAAAAGGAATGGGGAATAAGAAACCTTCCCCTTCATGATGAAAGAATTCTAACATAAAGAAATTAAATAATTTATCCAAAGTGATAGGCCACATATGAAACAGAAAAAAAAGCCCAAGCATTTACAAGCATTTACATTTATAGTTTAATTTGGAATAGAAAGTCATGCAGGTCTT
Organism: Ovis canadensis; assembly: GCF_042477335.2. Lineage (NCBI taxonomy): Eukaryota > Metazoa > Chordata > Mammalia > Artiodactyla > Bovidae > Ovis > Ovis canadensis. Next base: position 157,236,366 of record NC_091247.1, on the reverse strand, counting down.
TATTCTAAACAGTGACCAACTTGATCTAACACAAAATACATACCTCAAACAAAATCATATGACATATATTATGGGAGTTACCAATCCTTTTTATAATTTATAAGCTATTACATTGTTTTCAGTGTTTCTATCATCTCAAAATTTAATTAAGAAGCAAAGAATCAGCTTATAGCAATCACCATTCCATATATTTATTACTCATATTTCAAATTACAGTCATATTATGATGACTCTTGATCCTCATAGAGTACAACAAAATAATAATTTGAACTTCTCCTTATTAAAAAAAAAGTTTAAAGATAGACTGTAAGATACGTCTGATACTCCAAAGCACATAGCAAAATTCTAAAGTGCAGAAACTATCATAAACTCGTAACTCTCCAAAGCAACTGTCAAGTTCCAGGCTCAGGATAAGTGACTCATACTCTCAAAATTACTTTAGATAGTCAACATCTCTCACAAACTCATACATATTTTTCACGTATGAAAATATTTTGAGATAAAATATTTCCCAAACTCATTTCTGACTAGAAATACCCACTGGGTTTTGATTGAAAAGATTCATTAGATATTACTCAATTAGGTGACATTATTAGTTCCCATTAAACACTAATTTGCTTTTTATCCTGCAAAAACTAACACAGATGTAAAATAGGCATTGGCCACTCCTGAAACGTACATCTGATGATAAGACAATAAGCAAGTTGATGGGAATTTGATACATGAACTGTTGTTCGTTCCATGCCTCCTTTTCCACGGCCACTTTTGCCAGAAATGAAAGTTAACAGCAAATGCTTCTATTTTCTACATTGTGTCCAACATCCTTATGTGTGGGACACACACACACTAGTTTAGATCAACAAGCACTTATCAAGTATCTACTGCCAGGTGCCAAGCTGGTATTGTAGACACGGTGCCAAAAGGGGCAGCCTCTGGCTCTCTTAATTCTCACTTGAGGTCATCATTTGCTAACTATATAGCCTCAGGCAAGTTCCTCAGTCTTTCTAAGCCCTAACTTTTTATCTGCAAAATGAGAATATTAATAATACCTACTTCATGGGAGTTTTGTGGATATTAAATAAGATAATTCATATACAGAGCCTGGTATCTAGTGAGTGAGATGAATTTTGCTATCATCACCACCAACATCATTATCACAGCGTGATCTCTTAATCTTTATTTCCCCAACTGGGGGGAAAGACACATAAACAATTTTCTTTTTGTGTTGTGCTGATCTCAGAGGACAGGTACTTCGAGGGATGTCTCTGAACCGAGAGCTGAAGGATGAGTAGAGTTAGCCAGATGGAGAAAGGTGTTCCAGAGGGAAGAGCTTGAGCAAAGTCACAAGGAGCATATTGTACACAAGAACTGGATGTGGTTTTCTATTATTAGACAGGAAGTTAAAGATAGGGAGTGGTCAAAAATGAGCTTCATAAGGAAGGTGAGAACCAAGTTATGGGAAGTCTTACACACCACCTTAAGACAACTAGGTTTCTTTCTGTGGACAAAATTTCCTAAGCCAAGTTATATAAAGTACTGGTGTTCACAGAGGTAATTCACGAGGTGTTCTTCAAAATAATAGCTTTACTGAAACTTGTGTCTGGAAATATTCCCAATGTTACCTCTGCTGAGTGATTCATAATGCATATGTGAAGGCTTATATATATATCAACATACTGAAGGCTCTGAAAAGTCCTGCAATTAAAGGGCCTCATTATCTCAGGTTAGCCTGATGTTTTTAATTTATTTTACTGCAAGTCATCATTTTTACAGAATGCTGAGCTTTTTCTGGGTTTTAATCAGCATAGTGAATTAGACACTATAGCTAAGTAACATCACTCTAGCTATAGAGACGGATTTCCAAGGGGTATGACTATAGAGTGTGAGTAAGATGATGATGATCCAAGGTGGAGGAGATGTAAAGATTCAAGATGTATTTAAAGGTATCAGAAGTTTTACTGATAGAGTAGAGTGAGGGAAATGGCTGTTTAGAATGATACCTAGAGTTCTGGCTCAAGCCAAAAGAATAGTAGTGACACTCGCTTCAAAAGAACTATAGAAAAACAAGACATAGAGGAAGGAATGAGAGGTAGGTAAGATAAAGAACTCAGTTTGGGACATGCTAAGTTTGAAACACCCATGACATTTCCAAATGAAATTATCGGTGGCAGTTAAGTCAACAAACGCTTGTTTAGCCCCAATCTAAACCAGGGTCATCTGACAAATAATTCCCTGATCATCCTAGTCTAAACTTCAAAATTAACTTCAGATTCCATAATGTATTATATTAATTTTAACATCAGCATATTTACTTAGCATAATTTACTAAGATTAACATTTGGTCATATTAAATAATTCAGGGTTTTCTTAATGCATTTCTAAATTAAAATATGCAGATGGACATATAGAGACAGATGAATGTCAAGTCACTCAAGATAAATTAAATTCTTACTTAAAATATGGATCTGCAGTAGAACTACTGTCATAATTCAGATTGGTGATACCAACCTATATAAATGAATTTATTTTTCATGTATGTTGTCGTGTATCATTTACTAAAACTGATTTGTTTTCTTCCTGTTCTAACCCTAAGCTCTATGAAGGCTTCACCTTTGTGCCCTGAGAGTCTGAAACAGTTGTTGACACACAGAAAATGTACATTAAAATTTTGTTGAATAAAATTAATTAGAGCAGGTCACAGTAGTAAATACAAAATAATAAATTTCCAACTCTACTCTCTCCCTAGTTGATCTCATCTACCTTGTTAACTTTCAGAATGGTCTACATGCTAATGACTTCCAAATTGTTATCAGCTCTGCCCTCCCTTGAAAATCAGACTTTACTTTCCAGTTTTGTTTGACTTTCCCATTTGAACATTCAACAAGGACCTTAAACATTATTTATCCCTGGTGACACTGCTAGTTGTCTGCTTCCATAATATCCATTCAACCCTTACTCCTTATTAAAATACCTTGTTTTATTTAGAGAAACAATGTGTCCAGCTAAAGAGCTCAGCCTCCCTTGCAGCTAGAGGTGGTCACCTGACTTAACTTTGATCAATGAGATAAAAGTAGGGGTCTACTGAGGATCTCTGCAAAATTTTTTGCTTCCCTGACATAGACACCACCCTCTTCCTACTTTCAGCTTCCTCCTTCTCCCATCCAGAGTACGGACGCTATGCTTGGAGCTGCAGCACACCTGTTACATCAGTGGAAATGAAAGACATGATAAAGAAAGGCTTTCAGACCTTTCCCTGTCATACACATCTCAATTTCTAATGTCACCATCCATCTAGTAACTCAAGCCAAATAAAATAAAATCTAGGTATCCTTGATGCCCACTTCTGGTTCTACCTCTAAACTATATCTTCAAACTCATCTTCTCTCCATTTCTGCCATACAGCCAACCCATTGCCATAACCCCCCCACCCCCCACTGCACTCCCTGCTACAATCCATCTTCCACACCACACCCAGGGTGGTCTCTTGAAAACACATAGGTTACGTCACTCCCTATTTTAAAACCTTCCAATTGCTTCCTATTTTGCTTATAATATCCACGTGCCTGCCCATGGCTTACAGGGCTCTGCATGACCTGACCTCATCTTGTACCCATGCCCTTCTTACTGTACTCAAGTTGTACCACCTTCACTTTACTCCCCAAAAGCATCAAATGTATTCCCACCTTAGGGCCTCTGTACCTGATGTTCCCTCTGCTTCAAATACTTTTCGACCTGGCTCTTATAATTGGCTTCTCAGCATTCAGGTCTCAGCTCAGATGTCACCTCCCTAGGGAGGCCTTCTCTGACCACCTCATTTCCCCTGTGATTCATTATCCATACACCCTGTGTTATTTCCTTCAAATGCTCATCATTTTCTGAAATTATCTTGCTTATTTAGTTGTTTGTCATTTTTTGTCTCCTTCTAGATTATAGTCTTCATGAGCGCAAAAACTGTGTCTCTTATTCTCTGCTTCATCCCCACAGCTAGAACAATGTTTGGCACACAGTAGGCACTTGATAAATATTGTTTTTAATAAATGGATGAATTTTTTAAAAAAACAACATACAGTCTTGGACTCTTAGAAAACTGCCAGATTTTATGCTTTCGAAACATATGAATTTTCTTGTTTAAACACTCGAATAGCAAAAGAGAATTTTATATTTAAATAAAAGTTTATTCTAACATATGAGTTAGAAATAACTGAATGTACTTAATCATATTAATTATCCTCTATCATGTTTAAATATTTTTGCTTTCCACATATAGTCTTGAACCTAGTTGTAGTAACATAATATGGGATTAGATCTCTCATACAAGTTGCCAAGCATCATGTTTTTATATAAAACAAGCCATTAGGAGTTTGGAAGGGGCCCAACAGACTCACAGTTCAAAGCTTCCAGATCCATTTACATGTGGTGGCGCAAGGGAAAGGCTGTCCTTCAGACCATTCCTATGGACAGCATAGAAAGCCAGGGATTTTTTTTTTTTCCAAATTCTTCTATTTCAATCCAGTGAAAATAAAGCATGTAGGAAAAATGTTCAAGGTTAATCAATATGGCCTCTGTAAGGGACAAATGCTTTCAAAACCACAAGGAGTAGGATATACACTTCTGATTAGTTTTATTTCTAGATTTTTTTTTTCAATAATTTTGAAGTTTGGGGGGATTTTACCAGTATTTTCATTAGTAGATTCTTAGTGTTGGAAGGAAAGGGAAAATAAAAGAGTTTTACACCACCACCCTTCCCGGCACCACTACAGAGGCTGGAAACAGAGCAAGTTAAAAGGCTCAATGCCTGGAGCTCCCAAAGATGTTGTCATGTTACATCATGGAGAACCCAGAACAGAAGAGGAGGGGAGCAGGTGCCGGGACAGGTCAGGGCACACACAGAACACCAGGTCCTAGGCGGCAATAAGGAACACTCACAAAGCAAGAACACTCTCTTCCCTTGGCTTCTTTCATTTCCTTTGTGTCTCAAAGTGTGATCCGTGAAGTCCTGGGGAACTCTGCAGGGGAATCCAAGAGATCAAAACTACTTTCATAATAGTGTTTAAAGAATGATTTGCCTTTTACACTATGTAGACACTTATATTGATGATGCAAAAGTAACAGTGGCTCAAACTGACAGTCCCTTAATACATGTTGAAGCAGGAGCACCAGACTGTACCCAACAGACACCATTTTCTTCACCAGCACAAACTCGCAAATCAAAAGGAAAGAAAGCTAAATTTACTTAAGAATGTCCTCGATGAAACATTAAAAGTCACTAATTTCATTAAACCTCAACACTTCAGGATGGGTCTTAGTAATACTCTGACAAACTAAGACAGACACAGAGGCACATCAGCTCCATACTAAGGTGGAACGGGTATCGCCAAGATAAATGCTTGTGTTATTGTTTGAGTTACAAGCTGAACTAACCATTTTTTTCATGAAACATCATTTTTACTTGAAAAAGCAACTTATTCAGATTTAGGAATTTGGCAGACATTTTCTTGAAAATGAACAAAATGAGCTTGTTATTTCAAAGAAAACATCTGGCAATATTTATTGACAAGTAACATTTAAGAAACTACCTCTTGCTGAGATTTGTGGTCATATCTATAATTATCCAAAAAAAGCTACTAAAATATTCCTCCCTTTTCCAAATGCATACCTCCATGACACCAGATTTTCTTCATATACTTCAATAGAAACATCTACCAGATTGAATGCAGATGCCAATATAAAAATACAGTTTGTCTTTTATCAAGTGAGACATTAAAAATATTTGCAAAAAATATAAAACATAACGCATGTACACCTGTGGTGGATTCATGTCAATATATGGCAAAACCAATACAGTATTGTAAAGTAATATAAAGTAAAAATAAAAATTAAATATATTAAATATATATATATAAAATAATGCTGTGCCACTCACTGATTTTTTGTTTTGGAAAATAAATACATATTTTATTTAAAAAATGTTAATTTACCTATAATGGGTTTATTGTTTTCAAATGAATTAATAATATGTGTTTTTTAATGTCTTAGTTTTTATTTCTAGTATAGTTAATATTCATAGCTATAATCCCCAAAAGACAAAAACCCTTTGGAATCCTCAATTTTTAAGAATATAAAGGAATCCTGAGACCAAAACTCGGTATATTAGATAGTTAAAATAGAAATTTCTATCAGTAATATATAATAGAACTATGTCATAGAAATAGAAAAATGTGTAATAGAAATATATAGCAGAAATCCTACATTTCTAATAGCATAGATCATTTTCATTCTACTGCAAAAAAGAGGTAGCTGTTTTATACTGTTAAAGGAAAAATTCACACAGCAGAATCAAGGTTGCCACCCACCTTGTCCTCACAGAAGTCAGCGGCTTGTGAGGGTCAAAGAGCTGTTAGTATGCAGTGGCAGCTGGGCTAGTGGCACAGGAAAGAGCCAGCAATGACTGGACTGGGAATAAGTAAAGGTGTGATGGGATAAAATGCTCCATCGCTTTATGGGCCTTTCTAGTGAGGAGATCTGAACAATGAGAAATGTACTCTGATACAAGATTACTTTTTTAGATAAATTTGTGTTTTCCCTTCTGTTTTTCCCCGTTGAGGCCCTCATTCATGTGAGTACAGGTTCTCTGCTCTCTTGCCTCGGGGAAAGTTTGAGGCTGCAATATCTAAATTTTATTTTAAGAGGCATTAAGAAGAATATAGTTAAATCTGGTGAGGAATATCCCCTGTCTAAAATGAGAGTCTCTCTGGCTTGCTGGGGGAAACAAAGTCTAGGGCCATCTGTGTCCTGCCTTACGTCCTGCCAGTGCCCCCAAGAGCCCAGCAGGACCTCAGAGAGACAATCAGTGTACCAAGGGGCAGACCACTGGCCCAGGCTTCTCCAACCACAACAACGGCCTCCATGCACTAAAGATGGCGCAAAGATGGCAGAAGGGAGGCCCTTAAAGGCTGCAAAGGGAGAGACAGTGGCATCTTGCCAGTAACCTGTGTGGCCAGATGGCTGATGCCTTTCTGGGCCCTAGAATGTGTCAGCTCTGCTTGAGAGCCTGGAACCTTGACACAGCCTCCAGTGGAAACCCCAAGACCAAGGAGTTGAATTCCTCACTAGCCCTTCGGAATGTGGGGAGAGGGTCAAAGGTAACTACTGAATTAAAAGTAGAGAAGTATGAATATTACTTGGCAATAAAAAGGAACGACACAGTGACGCACGCTACAATAAGGATGAACCTTAAAAACATTATGCTAAATGAAGTCAGCCACAAAAGGCCACATAGTTTACGATCCCACTTATACAAAAGGTCCAGAATAGGCAGCTCTGCAGACAGAAAGTTGGTTAGTGGTTACCTGGGGCTGGGGAACTAAGGGGTAAATACTGAAGAGTGTGTGCGTGCAAGTCAGTCAGTCAGTCGTGTCCAACTCTTTGCAACCGTATGGACCATAGCCCGCTGGGCTCCTCTGTCCATGGGATTCTCCAGGCAAGAACACTGGAGTGAGTTGCCATACCGACCTCCAGGGAATCTTCCTGACTCAGCAATCCAATCAGAGTCTCTTACATCTCCTGCGTTGGCAAGCAAGTTCTTTAGCACTAGCGCCATCTATGAAGCCCAAATACTGAAGAATAGGTGATTTTTTTTTTTTTTTTTTGGAGAGGAGAGGGGTGATGAAAATGTCATAAAATCTATTGTGATGATAGATGTACAATTCTGTGCCTATACCCAAGAACTGAATTTCATACTTAAAAAGGGTGAATTACATGATATATGAGTTATATCTCAATAAGGCTGTTACCCAAAAAAAGTATAGAAGTCTGATCTCATGCCTATTTTACATACACCATGCTTTACAGTCATTTTATAAGGCTGCATCAAGGTGAAGTGGTAACTTCTGAACACACATATTGTACTGGCTCGGGGCCTAGTCGAAATGCCCACAGCACCAGCATTGCGGAAATGTGTGGCACAGGGCAGAACGGGCTCCAGGGAACAGGGGAGGGGGCAACACATGCCACCAGGGCACCATCTTGGGGAACACTAGAGCAAGTGATATTCAGAGATGTGAGAGAACAACCAACATGAAGGATATCCTCAGCAGATTGCAACACCCCACCTCAGACAAGGGGTTGCAGAATCTTGCCCCAGCACATGATTGTGATGAGGGCTGCAGCCCTGGAGAGACTGGGCACGTTATCCAGGAAAGACCTGAGGCAACCCAGCACGGATTTAATTAGTAAATAATAATAAGTTAATCATAATAGAAATATATAATGATGCCATTTGTGTATAATAGTATGAACTATAAATCGCACAAGCTCTAATAATGATGACAATAGCAAACACTAATTGCCAGGTACTGCTATATGTACTTTACATTTTTTAATTTACTAAATCTTCACAACCTCTGAAATCACTACTATTATCCTCCCCATTTTACAGATAGAAAATTGAGTTACAAAAAGATGAGGAAACTTGACCAAGCTCGTTAGTAGGGCAGAGCTGAAATAAAAACACAAGCAATATGGTCCCAGGACCTATTCTGACAACTCTACCATGTTGCGTTCAGGGTAGAGGCCCACTTACTACAACTGATTAACCAGGCCCGCAGGAACCATGGTTGGTATTGAATCCCCTTCAGCATGGAACCAGAAATCTTTAAAGCCCTTCCCATAGAGGAAGGGTTGGTCCCAGAGCCTGGGGTGCAGGTAGCCAGACAGGGAAGCAGACAACCACAGACACGTCTTGTTTTCTTCTTTTACAGTTGAGGAATCTGAGGCTCGAAGAAGTTACACAGTTTGCCTGAAGACTCAGTAAACAATGGAGTCAAGAAAGGATCTCAGAACTCCTGATTCCAAGATGGAAGCTGTGAACTGGCTTTTAGAAATGGGCTGGCAATGTCAAATAGTAAGTGAACTGGGCAGTAGGGTAGCAGAATGGTTAAAAACACGTGCTTGGTGGCCAGACTCCAGCTATGCCAAACGCCTTATGATCTTGAAAGAGCTACTAACCTTTCCTATAAAACAGGTTTAGTAATAGTAGTAACAATGTCTGCCTCTTGGAGTTGCTCTGGGAATTCTATGAAAAAGTTTGTGTGTAAAAATCTGATTGCGCAACATACAGTGAGTGAGTGACGTCACTCAGTCGTGTCCGACTCTTTGTGACCCCATGAACTGTAGCCCACCACGCTCCTTCGTCCACCGGATTTTCCAGCCAAGAGTACTGGAGTGGGTTGCCATTTCCTTCTCCAGAGGATCTTCTTGACTCAGGGATTGAACCCGTCTTCTGCATTGTAGGCAGATGCTTTATCATCTGAGCTACCAGGAAGTCCAACATATAGTACCAGCATACAGTAGGTTCTCAATAAATGGGAGCTGTTTGAGCAGCTGTTCCTCTTATCCTGCTGAGTGATGACAAGCTCTGAGGCAGACCAGATCTTTCTCCTAAAGCCATTTTACCTCCTTACACTTAATAGACTACAAGATGGCATAAACATAACTTTTATATGCACTGGGCATATATGCTGGCTCAGAATATCAGTGCTGAAAGGCACATTAGAATGTTGTTACTTTTCAGTCATGTCTGACTCTTTGCAACCCCATGGACTGCATCACACCAGGCTTCCCTGTCCTTCACCATCTCCTGGAGCTTGCTCAAACTCACGTCCATTGAGTCAGTGATGCCTTCCAATCATCTCCCCCTCTTTCATCCCCTTTCATCCCCTTCTCCTGCCTTCTATCTTTCCCAGCACCAGGGTCTTTTTCAATGAGTCAGCGCTTTGCATCAGGTGGCCAAAGTATCGGAGCTTCAGGTTCAGAACATCAGTCCTTTCAATGAATATTCAGGGTTGATTTCCTTTAGGATTGATTGGTTTGATCTCCTTACAGTCCAAGGGATTCAACAAATGAGAAAATTGAGGGTCAGAGTAGTCACATATGTTGCACAAGGTTTTATAGCTAGTTACCAGGAAAGCAAAGCCAGATCTTTAATTTGCAATTTAAAAATTTTCAAAGCTGTTAGGAGGAGGTAGAAAAGAAGAAAATTTAAGAAGTGAAATTGTGACAACTTCATGTAGCCCTTCAATCCTGAATGTAAGGCACAGGAAAAGACCTGCCACCCCTGAGAAAACCTTGACCACTAATGATGCTCTGGCCAAGCCTGTCCCCACTGTCAGCATGCGCAGGTGAAGTGATGCTTCCCAGCCAGCAGGAAGTATTGCTTTCAGATATTCATCCCATACCAGCCCACCCTTAGTTGATGGTATAGTCTGTACTGAACAAAGGAAACTTGACCTTGGGTGATACACAAGAGAAGTTAACAAAAGGGTGGGAACCAGTATCTTGGAAAGCATATGGTAGGTATGGGATTAGTGTTAGTAAAAGGATCAAGGGAAAAAAAAAAGTCCTTTTATAATTCTTGAGTGGATTGCCTTAACTTGCTAAAAGACTAGCTGAAAAGTGAATGAAATTAACAAGCAGGTGTTAGATGGGGATGCAGGGCATTAGAGACGGTGTATTGAACTGAACAAGTAATAAAGAGCCTCAAGAATGAGGCTTGAGGAAAACAAATGTGAGTGCTTGCACATGTGCATACATATATATTTAGCTGAGAGTGCCTGTCTTCCCCTCTTTGCAGTTAATTTAAGAGCTGCCCTCAAAGGCAAGTTAAATTGTGTCCACTGTGCTATTTACAAGCATTGAGGGAGGTCTGGGGGCATGATGGAAGCAGTGGTGGGAGTATGACACGGCAAGGCAGTTAAGGATGAAGGAGCAGAGATTCCAAACTGAAATTGCTGGGTCCACCTGCTACACATTAATTATGCAACAATTACTGTCTATTTAGTGTCGCTGCTGCATCTTTTAAGAAAAAGAAGTACATTTGAGAAACACTTGACAAATCTGCTCACCAAAGAAAGAAAAGGTTAGAATTCTGTATATTTTTTAGCTACATATATTATGAAGAGAAACTAACTTGACCCCATTTGATAAAAACAGAGTGACTACTGAGCAAAGAAATCAGCCTAAACATCTAAGTTTTCCATTGACTACAACCAATGTTCTAGTCCTAATAGTTTTAAGTACCCAAATGATGTTAACTTGTGCAGTTTTGCATTTTCTGTTAAAAGAGCAGTTGGTGCAAATATGTAAAGGAAAAATGCAGTTAATATTGCAGACTACCCACTAGCATTATCCACTGTGACATCATACATTAATAAGATGGATCTCAAAGATCACAGGTCTTCCTGGAGACGTTGCCTCAACAGGAGAACCGCAAGTGTTACGCAAAAAAGGACTGTCCCCAAATTGAGGAACATTGACACCAAATATATCTGTGTACTCCTTCTGATGAGTGGTGCCCACATGTTCACTTGTAACTACCACTCCAGAAGCTACTGTTCATTGTCTGTATGCCAGGGCCACCGGTTTTTCTATACATGGGGCTGAAGTTAGGTGCTCTGCTCAACTGGCAGCTTTCTTTTTTTGTGGAGACATCCTTGGGGAAGCCCAGTTTTTGTCCATATTCTTATATCCTCTGGTCTTGGAATTTTGATGGTGCTTGTCCTTTTGTCTTCATGGAGCATTTGCAAGCTCACCTGCAATCTTCTCTAGCCTTCCTCTCCCTCCACTTTTTTCACAGATGATATTTTAGCTTGGTGGGAAACTATTGTTTGCCTAGGAGCTGCTGGGTTAGTACAGTTTTGTTGGGATCTTCTATGTTATGTTTATTTACCTTCTATTTTTTTTTTTTGTCTGTTTACATCATGGCTTTGACTCACTTCAGTCATTTGGGGAACTTATATTTAAATACAGACCCATGACTAGAGTTATGAGCACCACTTTCAAGATGTTTTTCTTTAGTCTCTTCCATATTTTAAACTTCCTTGGCCACATAAATACACATAGAAGTAACTGGAATATAATTTCTATATACCTCTACTAGCTATGTTGGTCTACCTCTAAGAAAAATGTTGTCAACTGTCTCTTGCTTAAGTAAACTAGGTGGGAGATCAGTAGCGGCTCTCACAAAAGGGAAGATGGAATTGGAGCCATCAACAGGATTAGATTTCACCACATTCCATTCCCTCTGGAGCCAAAATGCCAACTCAATTGGCATCAAGTATCTTGGGTTTACAAGGTATGAGAAAGAACCAAAGGGTAATAACGTCTCTTATGAGAAGAGTGGAGATTCCAGAGGGAGGGGACATGGGCACAAGTCTGTAGGCCTTGGAAGGGGGTTGTAATAAAAAGAGGGATTGAGGAGAAAAGGACCGACAATTTAGAACACCCTCTTCCCCAAACCTAAATCCTTTGAGCCCCTTCTTCTGTGTAGTACGTGGGGAGAAAACTTCAGTTTAAACTGGCACTGCCTCTTTTCCTCTTCAGAGAAGGCAATGGCACCCCACTCGAGTACTCTTGCCTGGAAAATCCCATGGACGGAGGAGCCTGGTAGGCTACAGTCCATGGGGTCACGAAGAGTCAGACGCGACTGAGCGACTTCACTTTTACTTTTCACTTTCACGCATTGGAGAAGGAAATGGAAACCCACTCCAGTGTTCTTGCCTGGAGAATCCCAGGGATGGCAGAGCCTGGTGGGCTGCCGTCTATGGGGTCACACAGAGTCAGACACGACTGAAGCAACTTAGCAGCAGCAGCAGCTTTTCCTCTTACACTGCATGGTTCTTTTTGAAACATATCTGATCCTAGGACCAAAGTGTCATCAGGGCAAAAAAGAACAACCTCCAGACACTGCTGAACAGTGCAGCCTTTGCTCTAGTGATAAGGCAGCCCAGAGGCCCTCAGCCTTCCCCAAAGACCTGACTACAACAGTTCTTCCATCCTTCTCAGTGGAGAGGCTCAGTAAATTAAGCACTTCAGCAATCCACAAAATACTGAATCTGCCTGAATCTGCATGAATTTTGTCTTTCTGTTTCTAGAGCCCTTGGGAAACTAACATGTTGATTTTGAGGATTTCAGAATTAATGAGTTTCCTAAGAACCAGTATGGAAGGGAGATTTATTTATCTACTATTCTTTGGGATTGTAGAATTTCTGTGCTTAGGTTTTCTTTAAAAAAAAATTTTTTTTTTTCAGAAAAATAAAAACCCTGAAGGGAAATATAGGAAAACCTCCTGGACAAATGACCATCCATACGAATGCCTCCAGGACAAATAACCATTTAGGTTATACAAATGGAACATACTTACAGTATCTTAAATCTGATAGCAACTTAATCAGATGTAGGAAAAAGTGCACAGAATGGACATGGGTTCTCAAATTTCAACGTGCCTCAGAATCACTGGCGGGACTTGGTAAAAGTGAAGATCCAAGGGGGCCATCCACTGAGCTTCTGGAGTGGGGACCCCAAATCTGTGTGTTTCATAAGAACCACTGGAGCTTGTTGCAAGTGGTTCCATGAACAAATTGTTAAAAGACATCAATTGGTCCCAGGAGCCTCAGCTCCCACCTTCTCCACTTGCTCTCTTTCCCTTCTCCTGCTCCCCTAAAACAGCTCTCATCAAGGCCACCATAACTCCCACGTTCCCAAGTCTGTGATCAGTTCTCATCCACTCCTGCATGACCCAAAGGCAATAGTTGACCCAGCTGAGCACCCTCTCTCCTCTGAAGCATGTTCTCCACTTGGCTCTAAGGGCACTCCTCTCTCTTGGTATCCCTTTCCCTTCCTATTTACTCTTTTTCAGTTTCCTTTGCTGATCTTATCTTTCTAATTTCTAAATTTTGGAGTGCCCGAGGGTTTCAATTTATAGGACTTTCCCCTTCTCAACCTACTCTCATTTCTTCAGTATTTTCATTCAGTGCATTGGTTTAAATGCTCTATTATGTTGGGAATTTCCAAACGTGTGTTTATAGTCCATTCTGCTCTCCTGAGCAGTTTATAGATCCAGTTGCCAACTCAGCATCTCCAGTTGGATGTCTGAACAGTATATGATAACATGTATGAACACCCTGACTGATCCTTTCTCTCTCAAAACCTGCTTGTTCATCAGTGTTTTTCAGCCTAGTAACGGGTAACTCTTTTCTTTCAGTTGCTAAGTCCAAAGACCTTCAGTCACCATTGACTCCTCAGTTTCTTCATATTCCACATCTAAACCATCAGCAAATCCTGTCAGCTCTATCAGGAAAAACATCCGCATCCAATCGCTTGCCATTTCCAGTACTCTCAACCTGGTCTAAGCCATGATCACCACTGGGTTACTGCAGCAGCTTCCTAACTAGTCCCAGTGCCTGCTCCCCCCACACTCGGCAACTAGAGTGTGATCCTCTTCAAACAAGAGTCAGGTCACATCATGTCACTCCTCTGCTCAAAACCTTCCAAAGCCTTCTTGTCTCAAAGTGAAATCCAAGTTGCCCACAATGATCCACATGAAACTACATTGTCTAATCCAGTGCTAATTTCCCAACCTCATCCTGCCGCCTCAGCCTTTGCACTAGCTACTCCTCTGCCTAAAATGCTCTTCTCCCCGGTACCCATGCTTGCTCACTCACCTCCTTTGGGTTTCTGTTCAAATGTCCTCTCTTTAGAAAGGTTACCTAAATGTGGTAGACAGTGTCTAAGATGATCTCCACCTCCTGGTATTCATACCCTTATACAATTCCCAGCACTTGCATGTGGGCTGAATTTAGTGTCGTGCCTCTAGCGAATAGAACTAGACAGTGGCGATGGGTGTCACCTCCGAGAGTGTGTCACAAGAAGACTGTGGTCTGCATCTTGGACACACTCATCTCTCCTTTGCCTGCTACTCTGTGGGAGGCCAACCACCATATAGAGAAGCCCGGGTGGCAGGGACTAAGGGAGGCTTCCAGCCAAGAGCCTGCAAAGAACAGAGACCCTCAGTCTATCAGCCTGAAATTAACTAAATCCTGCCAGCTCTTCCAGCAGACACACTGAATGGAATCTCTGGAGAGACTTGAAGCAGAGACACCAGCTAAGCCTTTCCCAGTTCCTAATACACAGACACTATAAATTAATACGTTTATGTATGTGTGTGTTAAGCCATAAGGACTGGGGTAATTTCTTACTTGGCAACATACAGCTAACATTCTGATCATCCTATATATTCACGAAATCCTGCTACCCTTGCCGCTTAGTATTCCTATTCCTCTCACCCTCAGAGCTTTCTGCATAACCCTGAGCTCTCAAAACTTTGCACATTATCAGTTTGTCTAGCTCTCTCTCTACCCACCAAATAAAAACTCCATGAGGCAGGAATAGTGGTAGGCTTTTTTCACTGTTATTCCCAGCACCTAAAACATGTCTGGAACATAGTAGGCACTCAATAAAAATGTGTTGAGTGAACCAATGAACCTGAGTAAGGGAAAGAGCTTTATAAAATGGTGAAAATGCAAATCACAAAGTTGTGGTGAGTGTTCAATAAGCAAAATACATAACACCTCTGGTTCTTAGTAGATGATTAACAAAGTAAGGTTCTCTCTCCAAAAGAAACTTTCATCAAATGACATTAGTACAGACAGATACAATTGTAGTATTTTCAGACTGGGATGCTTATTTGCATAATTCTTGGCAAAGAAGATGGGACAGCTCATTTAAACTAAGATACAAAGCATTATTAGTTCAGTGGCTGTTTTAATTGTGGGTATTACCCTACTTGTCTCCATTCTTCAGGATCTCTGAAAGCAAACAGCACTGCCCTAAAATGTGAGCCACACCTTCAGTTTTCTATATTGTTCTATAACTCAGTTTCCTTTCAGCATTAAGGACTTTGAATTCATCAGAGAAGTTCTTTCAGACCTCTACAGGCTCTGAATTAGATTCTCACTTTGAGAATCATTCAGGGAAAAATAAAAGATAGTTCCTTCTGCCACTCTTATTGAATAGCCTCTTAAAACCCCACTGTCTTCGTAACCATTGCCAGACAATAAGATAATCCCCTGAGCAGTAGGCAATTATTACCATTTCAAAACCATTGTGCAGTTGCCTCTGAAACGAAATCATTGAGTTATATGATCTTCAGTTATTATGAACTCAGCCATTCTCCAGCAGGAAGCAGTGTAAGCAGCCCATTTCTACAGAACAATAATGTTTAAAACTTTAATATTGGCCAAGCAATAGGAGCAATTTTCCTAACAGGATTGAACTAAGGATAAATGGATGTCTGACAAGCTATTCAACTGCACCGATGTTTCTCGAACCCTTCAGGACCTGTATGTTGTTCGTTGTTTTATCCAAATCTGGCACAGTTCCTGTTCCATAAGCGGTGCTCAGAAAATGTTTGTGGATTAGATAGATGTATAGGCAAGTGAAAACATTATGATAAGCCCCTGAATGACTGTCTCCTTGTATAAGCTAGTCCACCTGGCTGCAGTATCTGGGTGGTCACTTCTTTCTTGCCTGAATCAACTGATGGCCTCACTTGTCTAAGTAGCTAAATAGACTTTCAAAATCCTGACCTGCAACTCTTTAAACATGTATATTGGTCCTGACACTGCCACTCTCAGCTTTGGTCTCCCCATCTGTAAAGCTCTCATAATAATATTTACCTCACAGGATTATTAAAAAGATTAAATTAGCTAACATGTAAACATAATACCTATAACAAACACATTTAAGCAGTCAGTACATAATTGTTCATTAAACCTATCTTTGTCCTCTATCTCTATGATCAAAAATATCCCACTTGACCTGTTCTTTCTCAGTTAGTTTTATTTCCCAAACCCCCAGGGAAGGGTTAGCCCTTAGTATGGAGAAATTTATGCACCAGCCTAATATTTCCATCATTGTGTCTGCTAACTTCTTTTACTGAAAATTTTTCTATCTACAAAGTGCTGTTGAATACATTATTCTTTGAGCTTACAACCTAAAAGATTAGCAGAACAAGAGCTAAGGCCCTGTTTTATAGACGAAGACACTGAGGCATAAAGAATTAAATTATATATTTACACAAGATCCCACGATGGGAAAGTGGAGTCTTAGCCTCAAGCCCAGAACCTTTTCATTAAGCCGTATAGTCTCTAGCAAGTGAATTGAGGCAGAAAGCCAATAGCAGAGCCCAGATACATTTGCCAGTCAATATTCTGCCTGAAGCAGCACAAGTAACATAAGATACTGGGCAGGCAGCCCCTTCTGGAATCTCAAACCTGGGTCTTTATAAACTGCCCTACCAGTAAACATCTATAACCCACAGCGGAAGGGAGCCTTTGAAAGGGTGGTGCCAAGCCTCCTTTCATCCATTCCCTTAGTGTCAGGTGATGGTGACAGGCATGGGCCACTCCCCCCCAGTAATTGCTCCAGTGACAAAAATATTGGAACTGAGAGATATTTGTGTGTTTGCGTGTGTGTATGCACATCACAATCCTGTTTAACTGGTCCTCCAAATACAGAGCCCCAAGCTACCCAAAGGGGATCTTTTCTAACCCCCTAACACTTTGTAGCATAGCCAGCTAGATCCAGGAAGGAGGAGTAAATCCACAATCGTTGACCACCTACTATGAGCCAAGCACTGTGCTAGGCCCTTGATGTATAATATATCATTCAGTTTAATGTTCAAAACAATCGCTATCTCCCTGTAGTGGACAAGGTCCAGTCCCTGTTTTCTTGGTAACCTTTCCAATTCTGTTAGGGTGCCCACACCTCCTCCACATAGTCCATATATTCTAGAGAAGCTGACCTGCCCTACTCCTAGGAGGTGGGACAAGTGGATGGGCTTAAGCTGATCAGTATAAGCAATTCAGGAAAGACATGTGGCTGATATTGGGTCAATAAGAAGTTTGCTGGGAGTATTGGAAAGAAGCTCAGTTGTCCCTCTCCTCCTCTCCTTTCCTCATCTCTCTCTTCCTAGAAACTGTGCTAAGTTACTGTGAAGACTAGAATCACCATAGTCATTCAGAACCAGCCATAGGGTGATGCTGACTCCACAAAAGGCAAAGCAAAGGGATAGGAAGAAATCTGTCCTCTGATGATGTCATTGCGCACTGACTCAACTCTATAAAGTTTTCCCCACTTCTTAAATTCTCTGTTATATGGGAGTCAAATTACAGCATTTATCAGTTTACCTAGTTTGAGTTGGGCATTCTATTACTTACAACATAGCCTTAACTGTATCAGCTTAACTGCTGCTGCTAAGTCGCTTCAGTCGTGTCCGACTCTGTGTGACCCCATCCCTGGGATTCTCCAGGCAAGAACACTGGAATGGGTTGCCATTTCCTTCTCCAGTGCAGAAAAGTGAAAGTGAAGTCGCTCAGTTGTATCCGACTCTTCGCGACCCCATGGACTGCAGCCCACCAGGCTCCTCCGTCCATTGGATTTTCTAGGCAAGAGTACTGGAGTGGGGTGCCATTGCCTTCTCTGAAGGTAAGGCTAGGCTGTTGTAACAAGGACACTCAACAATAATGAAATGGCTTAAAGAAGTCAGAGACCCTCTCTCTTGTAACAGTGGACATGTATTCCAGGTGGGCCACAGGTCTGCTCCATGTATTCATTCGGAAATCCAGGATTTTCCAAGCCATTGCTTTCTTACCTATGGCCTTGTCCTCAGCTCCGTGGTCAAAGTTAGGGTGCTGTGGTTTCAATCTTGTAGAATGGGGAAAGAGCACGGAGGTGTCTTATGTTTCACACCGCACTTCTGCTCACATTGCTCTGGCAGGGGATTCATCCCTTGGCCACTCCTGACAGTAAGGCAAACTTAGAAATAAGTTAGTAGCCATGTGCCTAGCTATATGTCTATTACTATAAAAGAAAATAAGAATGGATTTTGATGAACTGCTACAGTCTTAGCCACATTAACCATTATAGAACCCCTTTTATAGAGGAGACAAGTAAGGCTGAGGAAACTTGCCTAAAGTCACATAACCAGTAAGTGGCAGAGCCAGAATTTGAACCCAAATCTCCAACTCTCATTCCTGCACATTCCATAAGGTAGACTGTTCTTGCTTTTCCATGTGTATGGTTATCCCTCTCTGCAATTCCAGTTCTTAAATAGCATCGCCCACCAGCAGCAACATGTATACAGGTATAGGTTACTAACCAGAGCTCCATCAGTTGCCTGGTTCCCTGGAAAGGTTGCTGCTTCCTCCTTAACTCCCAACCAGTACATTCTTTCCCATTCTCTAGGGGAAGAGGTGTTGAAGGAAGGACTGAGGCAATTGCCCCAGGTCTGGCACACAGAAAAAGAGGGTCTACAGTTATGCTCACCTGTAATGGTTGTTACTTGAGAACTTCAGGGGAAATCAAGAGACAAACTGAGGTCAGAAGCGGAGACGGAAAATGTATGGCGCATAGAGGAGCAGGGGAAAGCATACGTGGAGCATGGATGGCCACGAAAGTCAATTCGAAAAGAGACTGAATGGAAAAATTGAGGATCCAGTACAGACTGAGTGAATTTAGGTCGTTACAGATTTAGTCTGTGTCAGAGCATTGCTCTTATTAAAAAGTATTCTTTTCTAATTTGAATTGGCAGCACATTCATTAAAAGAACAAAAGAGATACAAAGTAAAAAATTTAAAAAACTCTCTTCTACCCTACCCCCAGGCACCCAATTCTTCTCCTCTAAGGGACTGATTGTAATCAACGTCTTGGCTATCCCCCTGGACATGCTTTATGTACAGACAAGCAAATCTAGAATCAGTTCAGAAGTATTCTTTTTTCTCCTCTTCTGTTACCCAGCTTTCTGCACCTTAATTTTCTTTTTTTTTTAATTTTTACTTTATTTTACTTTACAATACTGTATTGGTTTTGCCATACATCAACATGAATCCACCACGGGTGTACATGAGTTCCCAATCCTGAACCCCCCTCCCACCTCCCTCCCCATACCATCTCTCTGGGTCATCCCAGTGCACCAGCCCCAAGCATCCTGTATCCTACATCGAACCTAGACTGGCGATTCGTTTCTTACAGAATATCTTGGAGATCTTTCAATGTGTGTACATAAAGAGTACCCATGTTGTTTATGGCTGCATTCATATGCCATTATATGGATATGCCATAATTTATTTAATCTTCTACTGATTGATATTTGGATTGTTACCAGTCTTTTTCTATTACAAATAATGCTGCAATGCAATCCTTAGAAACTTGTCATTACCTATATCTGTGAAGAAATCTGTAGGGTAAATTTCTAGAACGGACTTTGATTCATCAAAGCATATGCCTAATTGCTCAGTCACTCAGTCAAGTCTGACTCTTTGTGACTCATGAACTATAGCCCACCAGGCTCCTCTGTCCATGAGATGATCCTGGCAAGAATACTGGAATGGGTTTCCATTTCCTCCTCCAGGGGATCTTCCGTACCCAGGGACTGAACCCATGTCTCCTGAGGCACCTGCTTTGGAGGTGGATTCTTTACTACTGAGCCACCTGGGAAGCCCATCAAAGCATATAGATACTCATAACTTTGAAGGCTATTTCCAAATAATCCTTCATTAGTTTGTAGCAACTTATTCTCCCACCAGTTACATATGAGAGCACCTGTCCTCTCACACTCTTACCAACACAGCTTGTAATGTTTTTATCATTACCAATCTAATTCATGAAAAAATGGGAGTTTGTATAAATTTAATTTCCAGTTCTCTTATTATGAAGTCTGTTTTTTAAAATATATTTTTTAAAGATTTGTGTCCCCTTTTCTATGGGACTATCTGTTTTCACATTTTGGAGGGGGTTGGCTATTGGTCTTTTTCTTTTTGGTTTCTTTACATGAACTTTTTACGTATAAAGAAAATTAGCCGTTGTGTGTGAAATGAGCTCCAGATATTTCCCCCTTTATAACTGTGTTTTGACTTTGCTTATCATGGGTTTGCATTGCAGAAAAGCATTTCTTTTATTCACTCTGAAGCATCTCATTTAATTGGGAGAAGCAACTCCTGAAACAAACCAAACTTCACTACACAGATAGGAAAGGAGCATAATCATGAGAGAACTTCACTGTTAAAGGTTTCCTCCTGTTTGAGTCCATCCCTAATTATTCCCTAATGATGACATTGTCACAGAACTCACCCCACTGAGGAAAATTAAGGCTACTGACCAGGACTTCCAACAGTAACAGTGTGCAAAGGAAGTCAATTTCCTGCCCTTTGGCATCCAAGCTAAACCATAGAGGAAAGTAATGTTCTAAAAATCCCCAGAGAATGTTGTTGACACATCAGTTTTCAATCTTTCTGAACTTACTTCCTCAATACAATTCAATTATGCAAGTTCTTCTTAGGTCATTATTCAATGAATGGCACTGAAGAAGAATGAGTCTGTGGATAGGTTATCAGATGGACAGGGAAAGAAAATAAAGAAATGGAGTAAAGGAGTAACAGAAAACATTAAAGTGTAAGTGAGAGGCATTTCATAAGAGGAATGAAAGCACATCTGCCACAGGCAGGCCACCAGATTTCCCCACACAGTGGAGGATGGACTTCTTCGCAGAAGGCCAAACATCAGTCTCAGCCGTGAACATTTCAGGACCCCAGAGACTGACAGTAGGGGATGGGAAGGGGGATGAGCGATGCCCCTTTTCAAGGTCTAGGAAGGAATGTAAGCAGCATTTCTTTATTGTCACCAAGCAGATGTGCTGAGACAGGCTTTGGAGAAGATTCTGGTTCCTTCTGCTTTCTCAGCCTGATCTGTGGCAGTTACTGAACACCCCAATCTTACATCTTAGCTGGTCAGGGTCTGAGTGAATTCTGACTCTGCCTTGCTGGACGTTTCCCCACTCCTTGATGAGTATGTAGTCTAGAACTCTGGAGTTGTACTGCTGTCTCTCTCCATGCTTTCCCCTTCCTCTAGGCTTCACCTTTCTCGCCACCCTAAAGCGCAATGCTGTGCAGCGTCAGGCAGGGAAGCCCTTCCAAAGCCTGGGCATCCGCCTGGCTTCCTGACTCCCATTCCAGTGCCTGTTCTTGCTGGAGCATTGCCCTGAACTTCAGCCTCTTTGGCAAGAACGCTGACAGCCTCGCTGGCCCTCAGCCACCATCCTGTTCCTCTCAGCAGCTGGCCAGCATCCTGTTTCAACCTGCATAGCCCTCCTCCATGACCCTCTGCCACTCCCCTTCCTGACCACCAACTGGATAAGGGTTTCCATGATCCAGTGCTTAGTTTTGCCCCTGCTGTGCTCCCCTCCCTCCACTAGATGGGACCCCATGGACATCTGTACCAGCCAGGTCAAGCCCAGGTTCACTACACATACAGACCAACTAACCCACTTCATTTAAGCATGTTTATTAACTCATGTAACAAGAAGTCCAGAAATGGGAAGATTCCAGGCTTGGCTAATTCCATGGCTCAAGTTGTCACTAAGGACCTATAGTTTCTCAGCTTTCTGCTCTGGCGTTGCTACCATGTTGTCTATCCCTTCCCTAGTATGGGCACAGCAGCTCTGAACAATCAGTGGTGGGCTGGAGTCAGTAACCTCAGGCTCCCAGGAGCCAGTTGCTAAATTTGCCAGTCAGCTGTTGAGCTACTGGTAGCTTGAAGTCAGTCATTATGAGAGAATTTATACCACAGAAATGGAAATAGGCAAATGCCACAAATCAGGGCTCTTTGTTTTTGGAGAGTGGGTTATCACTGCATGACATCATCACACAATAATATCTAGAGACAGAATGGGTCTACTTCTTAAAACATCTTTTTTGAAAAGTAAAGAAACATCTAGAAACCTTACAGAATATTTCCCAGCTCCTATCTCCTTGGCCTGACGGTGTCATGTGCCCAGTTTTCAACCAAAGATTGGCAAATCAATAGGGTTATGATGACACAAACTGAGTACCTGAGAGCTGAAAATCAGGGTTCTCTTAGCTAGAAATAAGGTGGGAGATGGCTGTTAGGTGAGCAAATAGAAGGGTTTGTCACACACACACACATACACACAGCCCATCTACTCAGCTGACTGAGAGCTTATATATCTGCCCTGGCCCACTGTGGAGTTTCCAGTAGGTTTAAAGGGCATACAGGTTATGAAAGCTGAGATGTTTGCAAGCCTACCTCCATAGAACAGTAAAAGACAACAACAGAAATCAATAAGGGGCAATTTTTTCTTAGGTTCTCAGCAAGCACCTGGATTCTTTTAAGCACTATTAAATGAATAAAAATTGTCTGTGTTTCCACTCAGTAATGCTTTTTCTATAAAGAAATTCACATTCCAAAAGAATTGAATGTTAGCCAGGAAGAAAATGACATTAGTTTTTATGTGTTGACATGCAATTTAAATTGAGTTAAATACAAAACTAGATTCAGTTAACCAGATCACTCAAAATTGACTTTTCTCAGTTCAGGCTTAACCTAATACTGATTTCTCTCTACCTTGAGTAGACTCTTAAGTTTGCTCACCTGAATCGTTGTTTTTTTGTTTGTTTGTTTGTTTGTTTTTGAGTCGGTCCCTCTAAAGGTTTGCTAAGGTTACAAAACTTTTCATTGATATTGTGAAGACGCAGGCTCCATGCTGTCTATCTTCGTATGACTTTCATTGCCCACAGGAAGGGATCTCAAGCCTGCTCTCTGAAAATTTCAAGAAAGTGTTTAAATTGCCCTTCTCTGCATCCTATCCAACTTCTTGTGCCTTTTCCCTTCCATTAATGAAAACAGAAATAGAAATCTTCTGACCTCATATGCCTATGTTTGTCATAAAGAGTCAGGCTTAAATATATTAAACTTTTATACAAGCCTCTGTATGGTATAAAAACAAGTACAGAACTCAGTCTTCATCTTCAAAGAACTGATAGCCTGGTTACAAGTTACAAACAGCTAATGAACACTATAAAAAGAAAAAAAAAGACATTTGAGAAAGGGAGAAATCATTTTTGAGGAGTTGGCAGAAATTTTGTTTTCTTTATTAATGTTTTCCACTACTTTGTATGAAATTTTAAAATACACAGAAAAGTTGAAATAACAAGAAACACCATATCCCCATCAGTTAGATGTAACAACCATTAATGTTCTGTAATATTATTTTCTACCTAAATATTTTACTCTACTTTACCCTAAGTACTTCAGCATACTCCTCTTAAAAAGGATATTTGCCTAAAACCCACAATAGCTTTATCATATCTAAGATTACTAATAATAGTTCTTTTTCTTTTTTTTCGCTAAGTCGCTTCAGTTGTGTCCGACTCTGTGCGACCCCATAGACGGCAGCCCACCAGGCTCCCCCGTCCCTGGGATCCTCCAGGCAAGAACACTGGAGTGGGTTGTCATTTCCTTCTCCAGTGCATGAAAGTGAAGTCGCTCAGTCATGTCCTACTTAGCGACCCCATGGACTGCAGCCTACCAGGCTCCTCCATCCATGGGATTTTCCAGGCAAGGGTTCTGGAGTGGGTTGCCATAGTTCTTTAATATCATCTAAAATCCAGTTGGCATTAAAAATTTCCCAATTTTTTCCCCAAATACCAAAAGCTGTTTTTATAAACCAGGTTCATGTTTCATACTTGGTAGTTATGTCTCCTTAGCTTATTTTAATCTGGAAGTGTCTTTCATCATTTTTAAAATAATATTGACCTTTGAAGACACCAAACCAGCTCTCTTATAAACTGTCCCAAATTCTGGATTTGTCTGATTATCATTTCAAATTGTTGTTTAGCTTGTTTTTCTAGTCTTGGTGTCTTGCTGAAGTGAAAGCCTGATCAGATCTTGGCCAAATCAGTCCAGGTCCTGACTGGAAGCAGATGGCACAAAGAGTTTAACTGAAGGGAGCTGAGTGCAGGGACTGTTCACAGACATGCGGACAGGCCAGAGAGCACAGTGGTGGGGAAGCACGCGGGAACTACCCTGCTGGAGGTGGAGCAGTGTCACTGAAGCATAGCAGGAGCCAGGGCTTTAGAAGAGGGGCCCCAGCCGGAGGCGCAGATGTAAAAGGAACACAGCAACACCAAGAGTGCGCCCAGGTGAAGAGTGAGGTGATAAGGAATAAACACCCCAAATTGGTCTCCCTTGTCCTTCACATCTGGGCCAGAGCCTCCACTGCTGCTGCTGCTGCGGCCAAGTCGCTCAGTCGTGTCCGACTCTGTGCGACCCCATAGACGGCAGCCCACCAGGCTCCCCTGTCCCCGGGATTCTCCAGGCAAGAACACTGGAGTGGGTTGCCATTTCCTTCTCCACTGGCCACATCTAATTAGAAGCCAAAATGTGAGGAAGCCTGAGCCTGAGTGATTCATTGTGCAGAAGGGCATCACTGGGGGCACAGAGCAGAATGGAGAGGTACCAAATGAATTTATAAGGGCAAATAGGGAATGACCAACATGTAACTTAGACTTCTTTTTGGCTAGAATGCTTCATAGGTCATGCTGTGAATTTCAAATTATATCAGAAGAGGAGAAGCACGGTGCTATCTTGTCTTGCCATTAGCAAAGCTAAACGTCACCAGTTAAAGTGATGACAGCCAGATCTCACCACTCAGATGTAAAGGTGTGTTTTCACTTTAACAACAAGCAAGTAATCTAAGCAGAGAGCCTTTGGCACCAGGGGAATGTGCTTTTGCACCAACAAGTTTTCAAAGAATCATTTCAACATCTCTTGATGATTCTGATCTGAATCAGTTATTTCACTGGGGTTGCAAAGTGTTGATTTTTCTAACTCTTTTATTGCATATTTGGTTGAACCAGGTGAGGTTTTATAGATTAAAAATGGATTGATATCAATAATTTCATTGGGTTCAAATTAAAATATTTATTACCTAGCATTTTTTTAGGGAGGAAGTCTTTCTCTCCTCAACCAGAAAAAAACTACAGTTCCTCCTAAATAGACAAGGTAAATGTTTACTTCCTTCCCTTTATATACGATTGTCAAAATAAGAGCCAACACTGAATGAATGGGACTTCCCTTGTAGCTCAGTTGGTAAAGAATCTGCCTGCAATGGAGGAGACCCAGGTTCAATTCCTGGGTTGGGAAGATCCCCTGGAGAAGGAAATGGCAACCCACTCCAGTATTCTTGCCTGGTGAATCCCATGGACAGAGGAGCCTGGCAGGCTATTTACAGTCCGTGGGATTACAAGAGTCAGACACGACTTAGCAGCTAAACCACCACCACCACTAAATGAATAATGAGCTGCTGCTATTCCAGTTGCTCTTCCTCATCTTCCTCCTGCTCTTCTCTCTCTCTCCTCATTTTTTCTTTTCAATGCCCAAATTGTCCCAAATTTAGTAAACAGGAGCCCCTTCAAACTGACTCCTTAATAGGCCCCTGTTAGTCCTGGAGGATTTTCTTCCTTTCTGGAACTGGGGGATACCCGGGCTTACCCAAACTAAGTTATGTTTCTCTGCCCCAGATCCCCAAAGAGTCTTGGCTCAGTTTAGTGGAAAGTGATATTTAGTATAACACCTGTGCACTAGGTGTGCTCATTGCTTCTGAGGTATTGCTGCCTCTAGGCTTTTACAGGAGATGGAGCCCATACATATACACACATACGTACAGACAGGGTTTCCCTGATGGCTCAGAGGTAAAGAATCTGCCTGATATGCAGGAGACCACTTGCAATGCAGCAGACGCAGGTTCGATCCTTGGGTCAAGAAGATCCCCTGGAGAGAAGGAAATGGCAACCCATTCCAGTATTCTTGTCTGGAAAATCCCACAGACTAAGGAACCTGATGGGCCATAGTCCATGGGGTCACAGAGAGTCAGACTCGACTTAGCAACTAAACCACCACCACCACATACACATATACCTTAAATCAGGAGCTCATATTAACATTTCCAATTCAAATTAAACATTACAGTGTAGTCAAGAATAGTCAGGGGGAGCAAGGATTTGAGCTGACCTTGGGAGATATGTACAATATCTTTAAAACAAACAAACAAACAAATAATTTTTCTATAATATGGCTTCCCAGGTGGCTCAGTAGTAAAGAATCTGCCTGCCAACCAGGAGACCTTGGTTCAATCCCGGGGTCAGCAAGATCCCCTGGAGGAGGAATGACAACCCACTCCAGTATTCTTACCTGGGAAATCCCATGGATGGAGGAGCCTGACAGGCTATAGTCCATGAGGTTGCAGGGTCGGACATGATATATTGACTAAACAGCAGCACCAGCAGCTATAAGATAATATCATTTCCAAAGAAAAGCAAAACTAAAAACTAAGAAAAGAAAGAGAATCAATTTATCAACATTTTCACCATCTTAACACAACCATTTTAAATATTTTTATGTAAGTCCTCAGTTGTTAGGATTTGAATAGAGAGAGAGATGATAGGGGAGATTCCCAAGAGGAGAATCTCCTCTTAAAGTATGTGCAGTACTTGAAACAGGTTTGTATGAGACATTGTTCATCTGTGGGTCTCTGTTCACACTGTACTTCCTGGATACATAAACTTTCCCCTATTTCTGCCTGTCGAAATCTTGTTCATCCTTCAAAGGAAGTTCTCTGATTCCCTGCCAAGCCTTATTCTATCTACAATGCATTTCTGTGGACCTGATACCACTTTTCACTTTATCTTTTAGAGGTACTTGTGTAGCTTTGTTATCTTCCTAACTGGTTGTCAAGCTCCTTGAAGTCAGGGCTTATATTTGGTTGTCATTATATTCTTTGAATGCAGAGTTGCAAAGAATAGCAAGGAGAGATAAGAAAGCCTTCCTCGGTGATCAGTGCAAAGAAATATAGGGAAACAATAGAATGGGAAAGACTAGAGATCTCTTCAAGAAAATTAGAGATACCAAGGGAACATTTCATGCAAAGGAAACTGAAGTTTCTCAGTCATGTCTGACACCTGGGGACAAAGATGGGCACAATAAAGGACAGAAATGCTATGGACCTAACAGAAGCAGAAGACATTAAGAAGAGGTGGCAAG
This sequence comes from Ovis canadensis, assembly GCF_042477335.2. Taxonomy (NCBI): domain Eukaryota; kingdom Metazoa; phylum Chordata; class Mammalia; order Artiodactyla; family Bovidae; genus Ovis; species Ovis canadensis. The sequence goes on along the minus strand of NC_091247.1, from coordinate 157,208,637 downwards.
AATACAGAGAAGAACTGTACAAAAAAGATCTTCATGACCCAGATAATCATCGTATGATCACTCACATAGAGCCAGACATCCTAAAATGTGAAGTCAAGTGAGCCTTAGGAAGCCTCACTATGAACAAAGCTCATGGAGGTGATGGAATTCCAGTTGAGCTATTTCAAATCCTGGGAGATGATGCTGTGAAAGTGCTGCACTCAATATGCCAGCAAATTTGGAAAACTCAGCAGTGGCCACAGGACTGGAAAAGTTCAGTTTTCATTCCAATCCCAAAGACGGACAATGCCAAAGAATGCTTAACTACGGCACAATTGCACTCATCTCACATGCTAGTAAAGTAATGCTCAAAATTCTCCAAGCCAGGCTTCAACAGTACGTGAACTGTAAACTTCCAGATGTTCAAGCTGGATTTGGAAAAGGCTGAGGAACCAGAGATCAATTGCCTACATCCACTGGATCATTGGAAAAGCAAGAGAATTTCAGAAAAACATCTACTTTTGCTTTATTGACTATGCCAAAGCCTTTGACTGAGTGGACCACAACAAACTGTAGAAAATTCTTCAAGAGATGGGAATACCAGACCACCTGACCTGCCTTTTGAGAAATCTGGATGCAGGTCAGGAAGCAATAGTCAGAACTGGACATGGAACAACAGACTGATTCCAAATAGGAAAAGGAGTACGTCAAGGCTGTATATTGTCACCCTGCTTATTTAACTTCTATGCAGAGTACATCATGAGAAACGCTGGGTTGGATGAAGCACAAGCTGCAATCATGATTGCTGGGAGAAATTTCAATAACCTCTGATATGCAGATGACACCACCCTTACAGCAGAAAGCAAAGAAGAACTAAAGAGCCTCTTGATGAAAGTGAAAGGGGAGACCAACCTAGACAGCATATTAAAAAGCAGAGACATTATTTTGCCAACAAAGGTCAGTCTAGCTAAAACTATGGTTTTTCCAGTAGTCGTGTATGGATGTGAGAGTTGGACTATAAAGAAAGCTGAGCGCCGAAGAACTGATGCTTTTGAACTGTGGTGCTGGAGAAGACTCTTGACAGTCCCTTGGACTGCAAGGAGATCCAACCAGTCCATCCTAAAGGAAATCAGTCCTGAATATTCACTGGAAGGACTGATGCTGAAGCTGAAACTCCAATACTTTGGCCACCTGATATGAAGAACTGACTCATTTGAAAAGACCCTGACGCTGGGAAAGATGGAAGGTGGGAGGAGAAGGGGATGACAGAGGATGAGATGGTTGAATGGCATCACCAACTCAATGGACATGAGTTGGAGTAAATTCCGGGAGTTGGTGATGGACAGGGAGGCCTGGCATGCTGCAGTCCATGGGGTCACAAAGAGTTGGACACAACTGAGTGACTGAACTGAACTGATATTCTCAAAGCTCCTTACTGGGTAGCTGACATATAAGAGGCTTTTAGTAAACATTTTTTTCATTGAGTTCTGGAGCATCCCAAAATGAGTCTAACAAATTAGCACTATATTTTCTTCCCAGGTTGTAGAAAACCTACATGACCATCTTTGGATGACCATCTTTCACCCTAGTTATTTACTTTTGAAACCTAGGGCTTAGATTATTTCTATATTGTGAAAATATACTCCAGATTACTTATTATGATCCTTTCAGTTGCCTGGTAATGCTCCAATTTACTTTTAAGGCGGCTTCTAATTTTCAGACAACAATCTTAAACACCTTTAAGAAAAGTTATTAGTTTTTAAATAGACATATAGAATGTTCCACATTTACATGTGAAAATGTCACTAGATTAAGAGGTGTGAAAAATGCTCTGATGGCTCATAAAGGAAGTGACTGAATTGCCTTCACAGTAGGCTGTGAAGAAAAAGACACCTTCTTTAAATTCTCTGTGATAGAGGCAGATGGATACATTATTGTAAGAGACCTGGAGGTCCCTTTCAGCTCTCTGATTTTAATTGAATTATATAAATTTACACAGTCCCACCTGTCTTGTGACTAAACTCAATTGGTTTGGCTCTTAACCTCATTATTGGCAAATAGAAATTTCAGTAATACTTGACAACAAAGAAATCCACTGGCCTCCGTTTTCTCGTCTATAAGATGGGAAACCTGAACTGATTAAACTCCATGGTCACGAGGCACTTTAACTCCATAAACCTTTTGAGAGTTTAGTTAGTTCAGGTACATGCCTTTAGATAGTTCAGGTACACGCTTGAAACTAACCTTTAGATAGGTTAGGTACATGCTTTCTATGATATTGACTGAAAACAATTTTTTTGTCTGTCTTCCTAATAGCTGATAGTTTTTTAAAAGAACAAATTTGGCTCTGTTGAGTACCTTAAATGTCTAACAGTAGTATCATAGCTGAGGAAAAGGGGAAGGACAGACAAACATACTGAAAGATATCTGGACATGGATTTGAATCCCAACTCTGCTACTTACAAGCTATATGACCTTGGGCAATTTCTTACCCCCAGTATTTGCATTAAAATTAATTAACAGCCACTACCTCACAGCCATTAAAATGGCTACTATCAGAAACACAGAAAATAGGAAGTGTTGGTGCTATTGGAATAGCACCAACTATTCCAATACTGGAATTCCTGCGCCCTGTTGACGGGGATGTAAAACAGAACAGTGTTGTGGAAAACAATATGGCAGTTCTTCAAAAAATTAAGAACAGAATTAGCCTATGACCTAGCAGTTCCATTCTGGGTATATACTCAAAAGAATTGAAAATAGGGTCTCAGATATGTGTACACCCATGTTCACAGAAGCATTATTTACAATAGCTAAAACACGGAAGCAACACACATGTCTATGGATGGATGAATAGCAAAATGTGGTATACACTTATAATGGAATTTTATTCAGCCTTAAAAAGGAAGGAAATTATGACATGTTACAACATGGATGAAACGTGAGAATATTATGCTAAATAAGCCAGTCACAATGATCCTGATTATGTGAGGTACTTAGAGTAGTTAAAATCATAGAGACAGAAAGTAAAATGGTGGTTGCAGAAGCTGGGGGAGAGGGGAATGAGAGGTTATTATTTAAGAATACAGAGTCTCAGTTTTGTAAGATGAAACAAACTGTGGAGATGGGTGGTGGCAATAACTGCACAATATGAATTTACTTTGAAGAAGGGCATGGCAACCCACTCCATTATTCTTGCCTGGAGAATCCCTCTTTCCTTTATCAAATCCTGTGACACAAGCCTTCGTCTTCTACTGATTTCATTTGTCATTAAAGTCTGTGCCTTGTTGGAGCCTTAAACTCAAGTCTTAGGCCATTTGAAATTTCTGGCTACCAACCTAGTTGGTCCTCTGGATTTTTGTACTTAACATTTTTCCGTTGATGTTGCAGTCTAGGTTAACTGAGGTTGTGCTTCCTTTGATGTCATAGGTTAGATTTACTGGGGTAATAGTTATGTTACTTACCTCTCTATGCCTCAGTTTCCTTCTTTGTAAAATGAAACCTGAAAAGAGGTCAAGGCAGTAGATGACCAAGGAGTAAGGAAGTGGATGCTTAAAATTTGAGGAGAATAAAGACCACTGGACTAAGTAATGCTTCCAGTGAGAAACAGCAGAACATTTTCACACTACCTATTTATTACTGAGTCTAATGCAGTCTAACACAATGCACCCAAGAGTTTATTATGGAACAAAAATCACACCCCCCAAATGTCATCATAAAGACCACAGCATGGATTAGGACAGTACCATAAACCAGTAAGGAACTAACAAGACTCTGATTTCTGGTCCAGCTTTGAATAAATAAGCTAGGTTGCCATGGAATATTTACTTACCTCTCTGAGCTTGCATCTTCTCCCTGTAAAATTGGGGGGCTGAATCAGATCTGGCCTGTAAATCGCTTCCTGCATTTATATTCTATGTTTCCAAACAAGGTATAGTCGGACCTTCAGTGAAAACTAAAAAGAGAAGTTAAAGCAAGGTGGGGGTAACAGAGAATGACCAGAATTCTATTTGAGATGCCGCAGGAGATGTCTCTCTAAGGAGATGACATTTGCGCAGACTGAAGGAAGTGAGAGAGTCAACATGTGGATATCTGGGCTGAGAGGGGTCTAGACAAGATCTCTCTGTATCAGTGATGGTGCTCAGTTCTGTTGCACAGTGTGACAAGAACTCTCATTTCCTATCAAATTTCCCATTCCTTTCAAGAGAGAACCATCACGAGATCATGCCAGCCCAGGATAGGTCCTGAGGGAGCTGAATGAGGCACAACTGGGACTGAATGCCCAAGATAAAGGGTGTAGTCTAAAAGTCATGCCTTTGTGGTGGTCAAATCCAAGTGAGCAGATCCAAAACAAGTTATCAGTTTAAAATGACCAGTGAAGAATGGAATCCTGGGGCTTAAATGAGCAGAGAAAAGAGAGAAGTTGAAGTCCTAAGAAGTCAAGTTGTAAAACAGAAGTTGTCCCAGAGTGGTTTTTCAAATTCAGAGTAATGACCCATTGGTGAGTTATTACATCAATTTAATGGGTCATGATGAGCTTATTTTAAGTAAACTAGAATAGAATGGACTTACCAAAGTACATCACACAGAAGAAGGGCAAGTGACTGTTCTGTGAAACTTTTGTTTCAGTTATATGCATATATATGTTAAGTCACTTTGTAAATTTTACTTCTCACTGTGAGTCATGGTCAAAAAAATCTGAAAGCCAGTGGCTTAGAGAAATTCCAGATATGGAGTACAGATAGCAGTGGCCACTTTTCATTCAAACATTTATGTGGGTGGGCCAAGTTTATTTAAAGGGGTCAAAGAAGAAGATAAAAACACTGTTCCTGGGAGAATAAATGCAAACAGCCTTTATGGAAACACTGTGTTGATATAGCCCAGAATGAGTACTTTCATTTTCACGAATCTATCCTGAAGTGATAACCCCAAACATGCAGTCTTATGCACTGAGATTTCATCACAGTATTTATAGAAGTGGAAAACTGGAAACACCTAAAAGTTCAACTTTAGAGGAATGGATAAATTATTATACACCCTGCATCAACTCTCTGAAATTGACCTGGGAGGAATGGGGATCTCACTAAAAAAAGAAAAACTAAACAAAATAAAAATGAAAATTATGACTGAATTTGCTCAGAGGTTACTGTGGGTTCACTTTCCCATCCACTGGCTTCCTCACTCCTTGGTCATCTGCTCCCTGACCTCCTTGTAGGTCTATGACAGGGTGTCTTGGCCCCATTTGTCATTTACCCTGTGGATTTTGGAACTCTACTTTTTGGACTCTGCTCATCTGAAATTTCTGTGTCTTAAAGTAACCAGTTCTAGAATCTCATTATTTGTTGGTATCCTATCCCTACCACCTCTTGTCTCCTCTCTTCCTCCTAATGAACATGTCTTCTCACTGGACCTGCCTGATACTGAAACTTCACCCATTAGGAAGGGCAGGGACTTCCCTGTGGTACAGTGGATAAGAACCCACCTGCCAGTGCAGAAGATACAGTTTCAACCCCTGGTTTAGGAAGATTCCATATGCCTTGGAGCAGCTACCCTTATGGCAGAAAGCGAAGAAGAGCCAAAGAGCCTCTTCTCTTGATGAAGGTGAAAGAGGAAAGTGGAAAAGCTGGCATAAGAGTCAAAATTCAGAAAACTAAGATCACGGCATCCAGTCCCATCACTTCATGGCAAATTCATGGGGAAACAATGGAAACAGTGACAGACTTTATATTCTTGGGCTCCAAAATCACTGCAGATAGTGACGGCAACCATGAAATTAAAAGATACTTGCTCCCTGGAAGAAAAACTATGACAAACCTAGACAGCATATTAAAAAGCAGAGACATTACTTTGCCAACAAAGGTCCATCTAGTCAAAGCTATGGTTTTTCCAGTAGTCATGTATGGATGTGAGAGTTGGACCATGAGAAGACTGAGTGCCAAAGAACTGATGCTTTTGAACTGTGGTGTTGGAGAAGACTCTTGAGAGTCCCTTGGACTGCAAGGAGATCCAACCAGTCTATGCTAAAAGAAATCAGTCCTGAATATTCATTGGAAGGACTAATGCTGAAGCTGAAGTTGATGCTCCAATACTTTGGCCACCTGATGTGAAGAGCCAACTCATTGGAAAAGACCCTGATGCTGGGACAGATTGAAGGCAGGAGGAGAAGGGAACAACAGAGCATGAAATCATTGGATGGCATCACTGATTCAATGGACATGAGTTTGAGAAAGCTCTGAGAGATGGTGAATGACAGGGAAGCCAGGCATGCTGCAGTCCATGGAGTCACAAAGAGTCAGACACAACGGACCGACTGAACAATAATGGAGAAACTAAGCCCATGAATCACAACTACTGAGGCTGCACTCTAGAGCCCAAAAGCTTCAACTACTGAGCCTGGGCTCCTAGAGCCTGTGCTTGGCAATAAGAGAAGCCACCACAAAGAGAATCCTGCACACCGCAACAAAGAGTGGCCCCCTTAGCCCCTCTAGCTGCAACTAGAGAAGCCCTCATGCAGCAACGGAGACCCATCACAGCCAAAATTATAAAAAATTTTTTAAAAAAAGGAAGGGCAAGAAAATGGGATATATCTGTATATGTGAACATTGTTCATCCACTAGAATTAATTTTCATAAATAATTTTAATGACAGGGAGAAATGTTTATAATATCATTGTGGCTGGGTCAAATGCCAAGACCTAGGTCTAAAGAGAAACCAAGGGTTTAAGGAGAAGTGACCTCGGTCTTGCTGGGCTCTCTTTACTGTTAAGCGGTGTGTGAAAGCACAGAAGGAGGAAGTAGTTTCTTAGCATGAAAAAAGTCACTCTTATTATTCATAGGAGTATGGCCAAAGTTACATAAATAACATGCATAATAGATTTGGGAAGTGTTTAAGGAAATGAGTCCTCTAGATGTAGAACTTGTTTAAATTTTAAATACACCAGGAGACAAAGCAGAAGTCAGAAGTTGAAGACCTCTGCTCTCTGACCTTCTCCAGCAAAGAGAGGCCATTCCCTCCTACTCATCACTTTGTTACCATGGCCACCACCCACAGAAAGTACAGCTTTGGACCTGAAATATTGGGTAAGCATTATTTTTAAATGAGAAGAGAGAAAACGCAAATGCCCTCCCAGGGCTTGAGAATAGCAAGTGAACAAAGCTGAATGTTGGAAAAATAGGAGTGGTAGGGACTAGGAGGGATGAAATATGTGGGCCCTACCCTGCCCCAACTTCCCTGGTGACTCAGTCGGTAAAGCGTCTGCCTGCAATGCCTGAGACCTGGGTTCAATCCCTGGGTCGGGAAGATCTCCTGGAGAAGGAAATGCCAACCCATTTCAGTATTCTTGCCTGGAAACCCCCATGGATGGAGGAGTCTGGTAGGCTGCAGTCCGTAGGGTCGCAAAGAGTTGGACACGACTGAGGGACTTCACTTTCACTTTCACCCTGCCCCAGAGGCAGCTGCTCTCAGATCCCATCATCTGCTGCCCTGCAGGAATGCGGCCCCAGTGTTGTCAGATACTGATGATATTTTCGGCATCAAGAGATGCTAGAAGTCTAGGTTTTTATATGAAAAACATTTTAAAATAATGTGTAGGCCAAACAAAACATGCCTCAAAGCCTGACATATACTACACCAAAATATGAAGATGAATGATGGGACTTGAGGTCATTTGATATTTTTATTTTTACATTTGCATGTTCTAGAACCATAATAGTGAACATGCTATTACTTTTATAATCAGAGAAAAATTGTTATATGTTATATTTTAAAAAATTAGTTACTAAAGAGAGCATTAATAAATAATTACTCAAAATTACTAAATGGCATTAAAACAACCATCAAACAACAAATGGTACAATAACTTGTTCTAGGTGGATGTTTACATGAGACTAAAGTTTTATAACATGCTTTCCTTCAAAAGTTTGCTATATATCAAGAAGAATTTCAGCCTAAGCATAGCAACACACTAAGCCTCAGGCTTCCTGATTCTCAGTTTGTGGTCATGATCTTTAGCTACTGTTTCCAGATCAGGGTTTATGAAAACAAATGGTTTGTTCCATAATATTATCAGCATTTCTATTTGATTAAGTATTTAGCCTAGACTCTCCTTGTTCTGACTAGATGTTGAAAGAAAAGAGCTTGTAATGCTTCTTTCAAAGTAATTATAGGATAGTCAGCTACGGAGAGAGTGGTTATGAGTATTAAATCAGTTAAAACTTGTAACACACTTAGATGAATATCTAACACAAAGTAGCCACGAACTGACTGTTAGCTGTCATTGTATTGTGACTGCTCCTAGCATTTTCATTGTTATTATTTTTATCATTGTTATTCAAAAATCAGCAGCTAAAAATGATCATTTTTTGCTAGGGAGTAGAAGCAGTGTGAGAGGGAAAGAAAAAGAAAGGGATGTATAGGAAGGGGAGACTAGAAAAAGAAAGAAAAGGCATTTCTGATTTGGTGTTTCTTAACTTGGAAGACAAAAAAGGAGTAAATGGAAGAATTGAGACTGATGAGTCTGAGGCATCAGGGTAAGGGTGGTGGGCTCAGAGTGAGGACAAAGCCAGTGGGATGCAGCAAAGTCCTATATATCTATGAGACCTTGATTTCCCTCACTCCAGGTGATACCCATTATAGACCCATTATGAAATAATTCAGTTTGTAATAAGCCTTATTTTTCTGATGAAAGAGAACGGACCAGAGCAGAACACAGTAGTGCAAATAGTGAAGACGAGTATTGCTTATTGAAAATGTGTCTTTTCTTTTATGTGGTTGTATGTATGTGGAGTTGACAGTCATGGCAATCAAAAACTTTCAGAAATCTTTTTACTAGACCAAGGTGAAGGCTTTCCTCTGCATTGTGATCCTTCTTTAAAAGAAGGGAAATGTGTGTGTACGTCTCTGTGTGTGTACGTCTCTGTGTGTGTACGTCTCTGTGTGTGTACGTCTCTGTGTGTGTGTGTGTGCACATGCACGCATGAACACACATACATCAATTACCCTGAAAGAGTTCCAGAAAATGGAACTTTTTAAGACAGCTGAAGAAATCCCCACTCAAATGGAATGCCCTAGATATAAAGATATTATTCCAAGAGCAAACTGTTAAGTAACAACTAGTGTTTATTAAGACCTTAACTGCACTACAGGCACTGGGCTAAGTACTTCACATTTAATCCTGCCAACAACAAACACTATGAGAAAAAAATAAACTCCAGCAATACAAGAAACCTCTGGAATCAACAAACACTACAGGTTTACAACCTTGTCCGTCTTCTCCCCTTCCCTCCTTCTCTTTCTCTCTTCCAGTTTCTTATCTCAGGAAAGGAAAAGAATGGTAAAAGAGAACAAAAAAGAAAAACCATGAAAATAAAACAGATGGGAACAACAGGAGAGGAGGAGGGAGGAAGGTGATGAAAGGGAAAAGGAAGCATTGAACACAGAAATGCTATACCATATGCCTCTGAGAAGCTATCATTTTAAATGTAAAGCCTTCCATGAAGCTCTTTAAGGGGACTTATTCTTTAAGGTAGGGTTGAGAAGGGCCAAGGCTGGATGGGTGTGCTAAAACCAAGCCCTACTCCATTCTGCTCAAGGTCAGCCTTGGCTGCAAACATTCATCAGATGTAGCCTGACAGCCAGCTTCAGATAGACTGCTTCTGTGAAACCAGTTCGAGGTATTGATGTTAGCATCTTGTGCAGAAGTAGCCTGAAGTCATGCATTTCCTCCTCTCAGAGGAGCCCTCTATATCTATTTGATTTCTGTGATGCATGCCAGCAGGCTTTGGCTCAATGTTAATGATTTTATTCCCTTTGAATTCCTGTGAGACTTTATTCCTTTTGGTTTCCAGGAGTTACATGCCACTGTGATTTCAGCCCAGTCACACTTTTGCTGTGATAAAAAGAAACTATGGGGAAAGCTTGCTCTGTATCCTCTGCCTGATGCTGCTACCAGACATGGTTATTAAGACTTCCTTTCAGAGAATGCACAGAATAGATTCTGTTTCCAGGGTCCTGGTCACGTGCCTTCACTGTCAGATGAACTGAGAACTCTAAACCATGTGTCAGCAAAGCGACTATACCCCAATAAAAATTAATTTTAATAGATAAATGAAATTATACCTAAGAACAAAAAAAATTAAATAAAAATTATAATTAAAAATATTAAACATAAACCATGTGCTATTCACATATACTTTCTACCTGGAGAAGACCCCTGGTGGCTTGAGTCAGGTGGACTATGATTGGGTAGACAAAATTGTTGTAGTTAGTGACCTAACTCTCACTTCTTAATCATTACATTACATTACATTACAAACAACCGGTTGATAAACAACTTTATTGTTAGGTATACTTCACCAGCATTTTTGTCATTGCTATCATTTCAATGTTTTGAACTAAGGTTTTGTTTGTTGACTGGCTGCCCCTCCCCCGCACACATACACAAAGACACAGTCATGCCCTTTCTTCATTGAAGTTAAGGGGCTAGGTTAGGAATACATCTACTTGAACTGATAATTAAGCTATCAAGGTAAATTTAAGGTAAATTTCTAGTTTACCAAGAAATATCAGATTTCAGAAACTCAATTTTCAATCTTCCTGACCCCAAAGAAATCATGAAAGTATCCCCTTTTGCTTTTGTATCTTCCACCTGGGACCCAGATTTTATCTGTGTCAATGACACTCTAAATATAGGATCTTTTAGTGACTCAGGTCATGCAGAGGCATAAGAAAACTTCAGGCTGGGGCCCCAGACCCTCATCCAGTTTTGGAAAGCACCCCAAAGAGTCTCAAAATATAATGAGGGCAGCAGCAGCAAAAAAAAAAAAAAAAGCCCTCAAATCAAAATTAATTTTAATCTGCTTTAATTAAATGCCTTTTAGCACTCTGTAGAGACAGATGACAATTACAAAATCAAAATCAAAAAGCAAGTGATTCTCTAATCTTGTTTTGTTGCCAAGATCTAGCTGACCTACTTTTAAGTTGCCCTGCAAAATGTGGCTTCCACCCACTGCCCCTCCTTCCTGTCCACCGCCCTTCTGACCTCTGTACCTCATCTCCCTTCTGGTTCTGCTGGGTTTTTCACAGACTCCTCCTTCTCCTCTTACTTTTGTCTGTGGGAGGGTCCAGAAGCTGGTCTTGACAGTCCCCTCTTCCCTCAACCTGCTGATGAGATACCCATCCTCATGGCTTCTCCTGTGTTCCTCTTGAAGAGAAACACCCACATCTCTAGACAGGATCTCTCATCAACTCTCCAGTTCCTTTACTCCAGGGTGATCACTTGACCCCTTTGCTGGGACAGTCTCATTTATGTCTGTCATTCCAGCTTAATTAATAGTGCCCACTTTGACTCTCAGAAAGGTCACAAATAATATATTATTTAGTCTTCCTACTCAAGAGTAAGGATTTCTCCCTGACTTTACTTGATCCAACATTTCAGTACTCCACTCTTCTTTTTCTGGAATGCTTGTCTTCTTTCCCTGCATTCCCATTTCTGTTGGCAGTTCTGTTGCTCTTCCACAGCTCAGGGGCTGGAAGCCTTGGTGCCTGGCTGACCCCTCCCTCCCCATCCCAGCTTAACCATACACAGCACCAAGGTCAGAGGAATGGACACATCTCCTGTGTCACTCACCAACTCTGTGCTCTGTCTCCGTGCCTTGGTATGATATTGTCCTTTGTAAAACAATGAAGACAGTACTTTCTGACAGAGTCCTTGCAAGCAGTAAATGAGGCCATATCTAAGGGAGCACCTGGAACTGCTGACACAGCAAATCTGATGACTTGTTAGACGCACATTCGATTCAACCCATATTTACTAAGCACCTCCTATATGCCAGGCACTGTTCTAGGTTCTGCAGATGCATCAGTGAGCAAGCCAGTCAAAGATATCTGTCCTTATAGAGCTAGTATCCTAGTGGAGAAATTAGACAACAAATAAAGAACTCGTGTCAGGTGGTGATAGGGAAGGAAAAGCCAAGCAGAGTAAGGTGGACAGAAAGTGTCAAAGTGAATGGAGAAAGGTTGCTATTTTCAGAAGGGTGGTCAAGGAAGATGTCATTAATAAGATGACATTTGAGCAGAGACTGAAAGGAGATGAGGGAATTAGCTCTGCGGCTGTTTAGGGGAAGAACAGACACTGGCAAGTTCCCTGGGGCAGGACCAGGTCCCATGTGCCTGAGGACCAACAGTGAAGATAGCTTCATGGAGTGGAGGGACAAGTAGGCACCAAGTAGAGGGTGGAGTCAGAGGTAACGGGAGCCCATTGGGTACAGCCCTTGTAGATTCTGGTGAGGAGTTCAGCTTGTCCTCTGAGCAAGGCTGGAGCTGTTGGACAGTATGTGCAAAGGCGTGACTGTCTTGAGAGAAGACTGCAGGAGGTGAGGCCAGAAGCAGAGAGAGGTTAGAGGAGATGCAATAATCCAAGCAAGAGATGATGGTGGCCTGGGCCAAGGCAGAGCAGCCGCAGTGGTGAGAAATGAAAACCTCCCTTTGAAGTCTCTTGGATTTCCCACTGCATTTCTGTCTCACAGCCACAGCTCTGGCCCTGGCCTGCATCACCTAACACCTAATTATTGCAATAGCTCCTTCCTGTCCTCACTGGATCTCCTACCCCTGTTTCTCCATCTCTCGCTTTCATCATATCGCTTCCCAGCTCAGAGAGAGCAGTTGGGCCCTAGCAGTTAGGCACCAAATCCAAACTCCTCCCCCGGCTCTCAAGAGCTTCCACTGGCTTCTATTTATTCAGTGTTCTTTCTACCGTAAACCAATCCCAACCAGTGTACCATGAGTTCAGCAGCAGCTCAGAAATTCCCTGGCTTCCTACATAACCAAGAGATTTGTTATTCACCATGCAGTTCAAAATGAAGAGTAGTTCTTTTCATTGAAAACTACTTTTAGGTGTGATTAGAGCAACAGATGATAATGGCTGACATTATGTTTACTAAGTGCCAGACACTAATCTAGGAACTTTACAAATAGCATTCTCCTTTAATGCCTACAACACTCTAGAACACCCCTATGAGATGGATATTACTACCATCATCCCCAATTTTATCAGTGAGGAAACTGAGGAACAGAAACAGTGAGTAAATTGCCTTACCTCACAGACGCAGAAATGGGAAGAGGTAGGTGTGGAGCTGGGACTTGAATCTAGAAAGTCCAACTCCAGGGTCAGCACTCTTAGCCAAACCCTGTATTGCCTCCCATATTTGGACATTCTGTCTCCGATTTCTTAATGTGAATTGTTAAACTGTCAGTGTGAGTATTGCGGGACTCTCATTACCACCCCCAGGCCTTGGCTTAGCCTCTTCTCCGCCTCCCCACCGAGCTCTGCCTTGCCAAGTCCCACCCAGCTCTCAAGTAACTCAACCTCCTGTTCTTCCACAAACCTTCTCTAAGCATGTTAGACCTCCCTGACCTTCCATTCTCTGAGCTATTTGAAATCCTTTGCAAATCGCCATGTTTTCTGTTTGTTTTTCTTGTATCTTCCCAACTGCACTGCAAGCTGCTTATGTAGAGCAGCTATAAATTATATATCTTTTTATATTTTCACAATATGTAAAGCAATTCTGGGCCATTCAGCTCAACAGACATTTTAAAATAAAGCCTACAGCAAACCAGATCCTGAATAGGTGCTAGAAACACAGTGAAGACCAGGCTTAATAACCTTTCTTGCCCAGTTGGGAGGATCCAGGAAAAATGCTTCCTGAAGCATAATTAACCCTTTGGCATAAATGCCATCAGTGACACTATTCACATACAAATACACGATTTTCATATTATTTCAGTAAAAATTCATTGAGTAGCTACTTTGCCCTACTTTGTGTAGAATGCTGTGCCAAATTCTTGTTCCAAGAGGAAATAAGACAAAATCCCAGTCAGAGATTTCCCAGTCTGTACTACCAACTCCCAGTCTATGTTGCCATCTGTCTTAGAGCATAGTTAGACATAAAGAACAGAACAGTCATTCAAATCTGCTTTACGTGAAAGAGAATATAGGAAATCTCACAGAAGAGCAGTATAAAAGGAACATCAAGGCCTGTAGGTGAGTGGAATAAAGAAGGACCTAAAAAGTTATTCTCCATCTTTCTGTCCCCCTCCCTCTCTCTCTTCATCAAACCTGCCCCTAGATTGCCTCCTTCCATTCTGTCTTCACATGATCCATCACGGCTTTCACAAAATGCTCTTATTCTCAGCCTCCAAACACCTCCATGGTGGACTTCCAGGAACAACATCACTGTCTATTCCCTAGCCTCTCCATATTCAATCTCAAATGTCCAGCAAGAGAATCCAACAGGTCCACTATGCGATAGGTTTCCAAACAGCTGTAGCTGGCGAATGGGGAAAGGATGCACAGGTCATGTTGAATGGCACGCAGGGCTTCAGGGGACCACTCTTCCTGAGGCAGAACCCAAACCTGTGGAATGACAGCTTCTGTAGAATATAATGTGCTCCATGGTACAATAGTTGCTCTAGAACACAGATGCACCTCAAATTCACATTCTCTAGGCTTAATAGATTCATGGAATTAGAGAAGAGCAAGGATGATAGGAATCGCTTGACACAGCCTTCATACTTGTGCTCATGCGTGCTTAGTCACTCAGTTGTGTCTGACTCTGTGCAACCCCACGGATTATAGCCAGCCAAGCCCTTCTATCCGTGGGATTTTTGAGGCAAGAATACTGGAGGGGGTTGTTGTTTCCTCCTCCAAGGGATCTTCCCGACCCAGGGGTCAAACCTGCATCTCCTGTGTCTCCTGCATTGCAGGTGATTTTTTACCTGCCAAGCCATCAGGGAAGTGGATACCTGTGCTCAGTGGAAACCAAAGCCCAAGAGTGTTAGGGGTACAGCCCTGGGTAGATCCTGTAGTCTTTGACTCCTAAAGTGCTTCCTATCTCATGGCCAACATTTACCAAACCAGCAGCCCCTAAAGACCATCTCTGACATGCAGGTACCCAAAGATAGTCTACAAATCATTTTGTGGGTTTATTTATTCTTTTAGTATAATTTCAGCACCAACTTAAACATTTTCACATATATTATCTTATATTGACCTCATAACAATTAGGAGAAGAATCTTTAAACCTATGTCATAGATGATAAACTGAGACTCAAAGAAGTCAAGAGACTTTCTTATAGTTTATATAGTTAGTACTGGGTGGGCCCAGGATTTAAACCCAGTCTGCTAGTGCACTCAGTTTTGTCCCACTGTTAGTGATCCCATGGACTGTAGCCCACCAGGCTCCTCTGTCCATGGGGATTTTCCAGGTAAGAATACTGGAGTGGGCTGCTGTTTGAACCAGTGTCTCTTGCATCTCCTGCATTGGCAGGCGGATTTTTACCACTGCGCCACCTGGAAACCTCATTAAACCCTGTCTATCTGACTCTAAACCTTTGCTGATTCTGCTATGCCATAGTGCCTCCACTCTTCAGAAATCAGTTAGGTGTCAATCAAAAATAAGGAACTGGAGGGGACTTCCCTGGTGGTCCAATGGTTAAGAATCTGCCTTGCAATGCAGGGGGCACAGGTTTGATCCTTGGTGGGAGAACTAAGATCCTACATGCTGCTGCTGCTAAGTCGCTTCAGTCGTGTCCAACTCTGTGCAACCCCATAGACAGCAGCCCACCAGGCTCCCCCCATCCCTGGGATTCTCCAGGCAAGAACACTGGAGTGGGTTGCCGTTTCCTTCTCCAATGCATGAAAGTGAAAAGTGAAAGTGAAGTTGTTCAGTCGTGTACGACCCTCAGTGACCCCACGGACTGCAGCCTTCCAGGCTCCTCCATCCATGGGATTTTCCAGGCAAGAGTACTGGAGTGGGGTGCCATTGCTTTCTCCTATATAGTCACTAGCAGTCTGTTAATGAAGATCCTACATAACATGGAGCAATTAAGTCCACACGCCCTGGAGGCTGTGTGCCACAACTGAAAAGTCCGTGTGCCACAACAAAAGATCTTGCAACTAAAACCCAAGGCAGCCAAATAAATAAATATTTAGGAAAAAAAAAAAAAGAAGGTATTGGAAAATCAGACTGATAAGTTCAGAGGTCCAAGGAATTAACATGTACAGGATTAGGGTGCTCACCCATGGACACAATGTCCTCCATATCTGACAGTCATGACTTCTAGCAATTCCCTCCTTCAGCATTCATGCCTCCATAACTGAAGACGAAAGGCTAAGAGCATTTTCCAAAGAACAGATCAATTCTATTTGAGGGGAGGGGAAAGCTGGTTCTCACATAAGATTGTTTTTTTGCAGCAGTGATTCATTCTATCAAAGACATCACTACTGCCTTTGATATGGACACTATCTTTATCGGCCCCTTTGGAGTCAATCTTGAACCCATGTATAATTTGGTTAGCCTGGTGAAGTTCTTCACAGTTCTCTAAACAACTTCAAATGCTTCTGGATAACTTGAACCTATATTCTTGGGACCGAAAAGAAGTGACGCACCTAATGTTTAAATCCTGGAGTGGCTCCAAAGAGTAGTACTTCAAAGAACTCCACACAAGACAATTTCTTAAAATGTATATATTTTTACTGCTTGTTGACTTATGGTTCTTTGCCATGGTGGGGATTTATTACCCTTTAAAATGCAATTCTGGACTCTAAATCTATTGCATGCTCTGGTTTCAAGAAACCCTGATAAAGTCCTCTGAACAATTCAACTGGGGAGAGGATGAGCAACCTTCTCGGCTTGCCCAGGACTGAAAGAGTCTTAGGGATTTGGGTCATTCCATTCCAAAATCGGGAAATTTCCTGGCAAACCAGAACAAACTAGCCACACTAATATAGAGATGATTTTGAAGGGTAAATCTTTTGTCTTACTGTCTGTAGAAACAACAAGCAATGCAGGATGGATAATAATTGTCCTTTCGTGTCTTTCTTTAAACATCATATTTTTATAGGGATGCAGAAACCCCAAAGTATAAACGTGTGGCAATAGACACAATAGATCAAACTGTGATTCTTAATACCTCCAAATGCAAATGAAACACATCAAGCAAATGAAGAGCAAAGCTGCCACAGATGACAGTGACTCACTTCAATATGTAAAGGCCTGGCAGGGACGTCTACATAAAAGGGAGTCTTCAGCAGTCAGCTCTGTGGTATTTGATTCATCACTGTGGATCAAAATGTGCCAGACTTCACTCTTCTAATGGTGAGGGGCAGGGGTGCTTCAGGGCCAAGCTCCTTGTCCAAACTCTGACCTCTGCCTACATCCAGCAGTGTTAGAATGGTCAGCCCAGCTGATATGCACATTAATTTAATCTTCAGCAGCAGCTGAAGAGAGGAAGTCAAGCCTGGTGAGAGCCTAAATTTCTTTAATCCTTTCTGAAGAGTATAAAGAGTTAAAGTTTTACCAATCTGGCCTCTAAAAATTCCTTCAAATCTCAGCCCTGCAGTGTTAATTGATTGATATCATTTATAAGTAATCTAATAATGTTGAATAATTTATTTTAAAATGGGAGTTGTTGAAAATATATAGCCATACTAATCTGTCTATTGAAGAATATTTTTGTGATTATCATATATGATTTCAGGTCAGGATAGAAATTTGTTTTGTTGTTTGAACAATCTTCAGATACCTTATTTTAGCATTTATAATAAGGTGGATTTAGAAAATGAGTAATTTTGAGCCAGTGGATGATGCTGAACTATAAATTCATCATCCCACAAATATAGTCCGATCACAGAGCTAGATGGTAGGAGGACAGAGAAATAGTGTCCTCTATTTCTCTGTGCTTGCCCTCCCCCACTGGCTTTGAATCTAGTGGGAAGCCTGATATAAATGAGTAAATAAATATGCAAAAACAATTTCAGACTGTGATAAATAAAAATTAATATAAATCTACTTTCAGGTTTCATATTTTATCTATAGCTCTTTGAAGCATTTATCACAGCCTATGAAACCTCAACATCATATATTATTCCACAACAATTTTTTTTCTCAACTCAGTCTTTGTTACTTCCTGCTTCATTAAAAAAAAAGCCTTCATGAAGAATGTTTTAACATTACATCATAATTTTCCTACCAGAGGAACTACATTATCCACCTTAGGCTATTAAAAATTCTTCATTACTTTTTATCATTTTATTCAATATTTTTTAAACTTTGGAGACAATTTACATCAAAATGCCAGGCCTTACAAATAAGTTAGAAGTGCAGTTTCTCACCACTCATGAGGCCTCCTTTCCTTGCTAATAAGATTAATACCTGTTCTTTCTGGTTCCTGGTTCCTAGAACAAATAGAATAAAAGGAGAAATCTGTGTTCCGTCTAAGTATCAATACAAGCACCGTTTCTTCCCACTAGATTCAAAGCCAGTGGGGGAGGGCAAGCACTGTTTCTTCCCACTAGGTTCAGTGCTGGAGAAGGGACATGGAAAACAAAGCTGCATTAAGGGCACAAGATGACTCAACTGGCTTCTCTTGAGAGAACAGTCTTAGACTGGCTGCCCCTCTCCTACCCAGCCTCCATGCCTCCCTCTCTCCTCCTGCATAGTGACAGCTTCCCTCCACAACCCCCAGCTTTCCTAAGAGCCTTCTCCTCGGGTAAGTTTAATCTTCAAGCAGGACTCAAACTCTCTCATAAAAATGTGTCAATGATTGATGACAATAAGGATATTACCATTTTAATAAGAATCAAAGTCGTTAAGAAATGAAACTCTGAGCATAAGGTCTAGCACTGGTGAGTGACGGAGGTAGTATATATTTGGCCAGCCGTAGAGATCTTGCCAGAGAAGGCAATGGCACCCCACTCGAGTACTCTTGCCTGGAAAATCCCATGGACGGAGGAGCCTGGCAGGCTACAGTCCATAGGGTTGCGAAGAGTCAGACACGACTGAGAGACTTTACTTTCACTTTTCACTTTCATGCACTGGAGTAGGAAATTGGCAACCCACTCCAGTGTTCTTGCCTGGAGAATCCCAGGGACGGGGGACCCTGGTGGGCTGCCGTCCATGGCGTCGCACAGAGTCGGACACGACTGAAGCGACTTAGCAGCAGCAGCAGCAGCAGAGATCTTGCCTGGGCTTCCCTGGTAGCTCAGGGTAAAGAATCTGCCTACAGTGCAGGAGACCTGAGTTTGATCTCTCAGTTGGGAAGATCCCCTGGAGGAGGACATGGCAACCCATTCTGCTACTCTTGCCTAGAAAATTCCACGGACAGAGGAGTCTGGCAGGCTGCAGTCCATAGGGCTGCACAGAGTCGGACACAACTGAAGCAGCTCAGCAGCAGCAGCAGCAGCAGCAGCAGCAGCAGCAGCAGCAGAGAGCTTGCCTAAAAACCAGCTGGAAATAGGACACTGGTTGCTTCTGATGCAAATAATGTGGCATTCCACAGTCATGATACAACATCAAGTAACGCTGTTTTCTTTTTTTTTATTGGAGTAAAATGCTTTACAATGTTACGTTAATTTTTGCTGTACAACAAAGTGAATCAGCTGTGTGTATACATATATCCCCTCCCTCTTGAGTCTCGCTCCCTCCCCTTTCCCATCCCACCCCTCTAGGTCATCACAGAGCACCAAGGTGAGCTCCGTGTACTATAGCAGCTTCCCACTAGCTATTTTACACCTGGTAGTCTATATATATCGATGCCTACCCTCCCAATTTGTCCCACCCTTCTTGTCCTCCCAGTGTCCATGTGTTTTCAACACATTATAGAGTGACACCCAGGCAAACTACTCAACTGAAAAAAAAAATCACTGTAAACACACTCAGTCCATCTTGGATCATTTTCTGTAACAGTTTTTCAATGTACTGAAATGTCTCCATCTAATATATTGTTCAGATTCAGAATTTTTTGTGTGCTGACATTTGTCTCTCCCTCTAGGCAGCACTTTCCTCTGAGTCAGTACCTGGAAAATACTGTCAGACAGCCTCTTGACTATTAAGTATAAATTAATCTTTCCAGGACTCATTACAAATGTTTTGTTCTGAATGCCTTTAATGTGATTATTGTGAGTAATAATAATAGCCATTATGTAACTGGATATTTCCTGCAAACCAGGTGCTCTTCCTCACGTCGTTGCTCATGCTCACAACAGCCTCCACATTCGTTATTATTATCCCTCTTTCTGTAGTTGAAGAAATCGCCCAAGGTCATACAACTGCAAAGAAACTCTTCTAAAAAAAAGCCTGTCAAGGTTTTCGCTCCTGCACATGTTAGAGACAATAAAGCAGGAAAGATACTGTGTTCTGGCTATTACACAGGGCACGTTAAGGCACAGGGTTAATAGACAAGCACCTTTTAAAACCTCTGTGTTCTCTGAAGAATATTTATGAGTCTGGAGGTGAGTCAAGAATGAAACAGCCTATTGAAGAAGGTAAGAACTATAATCAGCGCTATGGGACTCAGCAGAAACGGCTTAAACAGAGGCAAGACGATTCCAATTTAGACTCACCCTTTCCAAAAAGCAGGGGATAATAGAGCACAACCTGACTGGCAACCACAGGTTTAAAGTAAGTGATGTCAGGACCAACCCTCCCTGGCAAACCCAGCCTGTCCCAGACAAATTTTCAAGCACTCACTCTTTACTGGGTGTTATTATTAACCTTGCTGTCATAGGATAAACCAGGGTTTCAGTCACCAGCAACCTGGGGGCGGGCGGCTTAAGTATGGTTCTCCATTCTGTCCTCCCTCCCACTCGCTCCATCACTGCTGCCGGCAAATCAGCCGAAAAATAGTCCTAACTACCATTGGTATACATCATCCCAATCCACAGAGTCCTTTCACATACCTTATTCCATTTAACCCTGTGAAATAAGTGTTATTAGTAGCCCCATCTCAAATAGGAAGATGATTCAGAGAGAAATTGTAACTTTATTTTTTTTATTTTTTATTGAAGAATAGTTGAATTACAATGTTGTGTTAATTACTGCTATACAGCAAAGCGATTCAGTTATACATGTATACAGTCTTTTTCATATTTTTCCATTATGGTTTATCACAGGATTTTGAATACAGTTTCCTGTGCTATATAGTAGCCCCTTGTTATTTATCCATTCTATATATACCAGTCTGCATCTGCCAATCCCCAAAATCCCAATCCAAGCCTCTCCCACCCACCTCCTCCTTGGTAACCACCAGCCCGTTTTCTATGTCTCTATTCTGTTTCACAGATAGGTTTATTTGTATATGACTTACTTTGAATTACTCTGCCAAGAAGGACCAGATCCAGAACCACGTCCAAGTTTTCTGGGTCCTCCCTCTAATTCAAAAGGAGACCAAATGAAATCCCACCAAAGAAAACGTGCCATGTGATATCATTTGCTCTGCTTTATCTCAGGCTTTAAGATTAAAATTAATAACAGTCTAGTAGATTTAATGGTTTCCTACCATTAACCTACCCACCTCCAACAAACACATCTAAGTCCCACGGGACTAATATCTTGTAACTTAATTTCATTCATGAGAGTTTATGCAGAACATTGCTCTGCATCAGTTTCTCTTCCCCCTGCCCCCAGAGGTTTATAGACAATGCACATGAGCATCAGGGAGTGTTAGATGTGTACATGAGAAGATAAATCCTCCTTCCTGTCCTGTGTAGGCCTGGGGTTGATTTTCACTTCTTAGTTACGAACTTCTGAGGGAGAAAGCTTTTATAAAGCACACACACACACTCACTGTCTCTATAGTACAGGCAATAGTACTCAGTCTAACTATTAAGATAGAAGCTCATCCTCAATGAAACAGCTTCTGTTCATTTAGAAGTGAAAAGCAAGAGAAGAATTCTAAATTACTACAAGCACTAATTAGGTTAATGGTCAGTAATCCAAGACCCAATGATCAGGTTTGTGGATTTTCTCTGTTCCTACATTACCTCCTTTTGTTGCCTACTTGACATTTTAATCTTCATTATTACCTCCTGCAGAGGGTGTTAAAGAAAAAGAATGGAGGTGAGATTCTAAACAAAATTTTAATTAATGATTATTAAGCATCCTCTTTGTGCCAGACACTGAGATAGGTATGAGAGTCCTAATTAAATAATACATGGTCCCTGTATGTGGATTAGTGCAATAAATGCTTCATTAAAGACATGTACAAAATTTTATGAAAACTCTGGTAAAAGAGCAATTAGCCTGGAAAGAAGGGTAGGAGGTAAAAACAACAGATAAAATAACACTTCTGATGGGACTTGGAGATGTTGAAGTCTAAGAGGAAACCAGGGAGGAAGGATGAGGAGGAAAGAGGATGAACGGGGACAGAGGATTGTAGGCAGTGGGGTTTAGAAGCATGCATGTGCTCTGAGAACAATGAGTCTCTGATATCGCCCTAATGAACTCAGGAGACAGAGGACACTGGGGTGATTTCACGAAGGGCTGTGTGGATGGTGACTGTATATCCTGGTTTCTCTGAGTTAGTTCCAATTTATGGCACAATTTCATTTATTATACTGTTAAATACTATTTTAGTGGAATTATGATAGCACTCCCTTTTACTCTCAAAAGTATCTTGGTTTGGGCAATAAATTGTATGGTCATGTGTACCAGACTGAGGCACCTATGTCCTCACTCTCCCTGCCTTCACCCATGGCAGACATTACTAAATTATCATGGTATACATTCCTGGGGAAGCCCGCACTTGTATTCTGAACCTTCTTAGAAGTATCGCTCCAGACAGAGATTGAAACTGCATTTACACATTCCTTCCACAGTATGGGCCAGATAGGGTGCAAACTGGCAGCTCACAGACTATATCTAGATGGCATTTGTGTTTTGTTTGGCCCACACTAGATTTTCTAAAATCCTAAAGCCAACATTTACTATCATGGGATTTAACTTAGAAATCTATTTTTCTGGCTTTATGTGAGAAATGGAAAAATCCAGCAACATAGGACCTGTGTCCCACCATAGTGACAACTGGCTGAAGCTGGATGGTAATACTACCATTTTGTCCCAACGCTACCTGAGTTCATCAGCCAGCAAGATGTCCCCCAGTGATCCTTGCTTCTTGGCACCCACCCATGTAGTCCCCTCCCACACTCTATCCAGTCTGGAAGATATAACCAACAGAACAGTACAGAAGTGATACCATGCCTTTCCATGTCTGTCATAAAACACACTGTGACTCTGGCTCTCTTGGGTCACTTGCTCTGGAGGAAATCTGCTGGCATGTTGTGAGGAGAGGAGCACGTGGTGGGAAAGTGCAACAACCATGTGAATAAGCCTATTTGAAGTGGATTCTCCAGCTCCAGTCAAGTATTCAGATGACTGAAGTCCCCATAGACATCTTGACTGAAACCTCATAAAAGATCTGAGTGAGAACCACTCAGCTAAGATGCTCCCAGACTCCCTGCACTCAAACACTGTGTAAGAAATAGGGTTTGTTGTTTTCAGCCTGCTAAGTTTTGGAGCAATGTGTTACACAGCAGTAGATACTGGAGTGGGGCGCCATTGCCTTCTCCGAGGTAATTAACACACCGACACAACTGAGTTTCTTGCAATCTACTTGCCTGTACCAATTATCTTACTTACATTACACTAAAGACAGTTGCAGTTACATCCAGGCTGTAGAGGAAGAAGTATTGTTGAGGATTCTAAGCAAGAAAATGAGATGGTTAGATCTGGCTTTCATCATAGTAAAGCTGATGGTAAGAGACTGATGTGTGTTGTTCAGACAAGGTTAATACTTAACACTGGCATGTCTGAAAAGGCAGAGTCAGAAGGAGGTTCAAGTTTCCTGAGAAGCTTATGAATAGATCTTGCAACCTAACACAGTGGGTGGGGATGTGATACTGTATTATGTCTAAGAGAGTAAGCTCTAGAATGAGAATATGTGAGTGAGAGCCCCCATACAAATTTTATATAAATTTTTCAAGTTACTTATTACAAATAGCCTTTGGTTTCCTTATCTGAAAAATGGGACTTGGAATGCATTTGTCTGCAAATAATTGAATGGCCACTAACAATGGCTTCAAAAATTATTTTTTTTTACATAACTGGAAGTACAGTGGTAAACAGTTGCTGGACACAGTTTGTCTGTTTAACAATACCATCAGGATCCCAGATTTTTCTGCCTTTTAACTCTACCTTTCTTAGCATGTTGGCTCCTTGCTTTATGTTTCCAAGATGGCTACTACTGGTCCATCACTTTTATACCAAAGGCAGCTCCAGCCATCACATTTATACCTAAGGCACAAAAAAGTGGGGATAGGCTAAGAGCGTTACTCTAGTCTGTGTGTCCTGTTTCATCCGGAAAGAATAAAACTTCCAAGAAGCCCCCCCATCTCCTACAAACTTCTGCTTACATTTCATTATCGGATGAGAACTGGATCACAAAGCCACTTAGTGGGCTGGTAAAGTGAGTATTTAGTTGGATACACTAATACCCGATGAAAAATTTGGTTCTGTTAGCAAAAAAGAAGAGGGGATAATGAATATTAGATATTCAGTCGCCCTAAATGGTACAGTCAACTTCAGATTATTGCTATAAGGGCTACGATAAACTGAGGCATGCTTTAGAATATAGTGCCTGGCATGTATCAATGGTAAGAGCACAATAGATGGTAGCTACTGAAATTCCAAGAGTCCAGGCACAAAGTGATTCAGCCTTGCACTAGGGCATGTCAGAGGGAATTATTCTGACACCCAGTTAAGCTGAAATTCTTGAAAACAAAGACAGGTGAAACTATTAGTGAAAAATAAAAGATTTGGCTTTGTTTTTTATTACCTTTATTTCTTCTTTCTCTTAGAACCACTGACGTGTGTCTATTTTCTACATCGTCATCTCTTTTCTTTCTAGTTATTTTATAATTGTGTGCCTTTGTTAGAACTTCAGTACTTTATTGTTTTTAAAATCTAAGGGAGATATAAAATTTGTGTTCTTAAACCCACTTGATTAAAAACCCTGTTACAGAAACTTTACCTCCTAATTAATAGCCTACACAATTATATAATCGTATAATGCTGGGCACTGTGACCTGCTCTTTGCATATCTTTGTTTTTTTCTTTTTTTTCCTTTCTTTCTT
Source organism: Ovis canadensis (assembly GCF_042477335.2). NCBI lineage: Eukaryota > Metazoa > Chordata > Mammalia > Artiodactyla > Bovidae > Ovis > Ovis canadensis. Next base: position 157,183,694 of record NC_091247.1, on the reverse strand, counting down.
TTTTCTATAAATTTATTGTAATTGGAGGCTAATTACAGTATTGTGGTGGTTTCACCATACATTCATATATTTGTTTTAGAGACAGCTTGCGAGTGCATAGCTTTCTATGAAGAAATAGAAATATCTCCTCTGTTCATGCTAAAATTAATTGCAATACTGTAGTCATACGACATGAAATGTTTCTAGAACTAATAGCAGGCAACACAACTACCAGGAACCCAATGACACATTTAGCTGAACCCATCTCAAGGCACTTTCAGGGCGGATCAAACAATTGGTGGACCCACCATACATTTTTCTAACCACAGAAAGTGGTTTAGAGGCCAGGATTCAAAAACCATTGGCAGCTGTGTAATTACATAGTGTTAGAGACCAGAGAGGTAAGTGGCGTGGGATATAGATTGAAAGGGAAAGGAAGGAATTGGAATATGATACCCCCCATTTCAAGCCCTCATTACGCCCTCCTGATCCTTCCCAAACACACTCCTCTAAAATTTGCTTAGTAAGGGGGAAAGAAGTGAGCAAAATTACAGAAGAGAGCCTTCCAAGTTCTTTCTAGATATGTACAGCATCGTTTAGCCTTTCTGTATTTTCCATTTTTTTTTTAATTATAAATATGTGTCACATTTGTGATCAGGGGAAGAAAAAGCACAGAATATTACAAAACAGGGCAACAAAGGATTAAGTGGCCTAAGCTCCTCTATGTTTCTGACCTGATAGGGTCAAAGCAATTTTCCCTCTCCCTCACGAAATTTGAGTTTCCGCCCTAAAGTATGAAATATCATTCCTTTACCTTTCACTGCTTCAGTTTATGATAAACTCAGGGTCAGCAGTTACATGACTGACCTGGAATGATTTCGCATTGCTGCATGTGGCGCCAGGCTTGGGGCAATGAACTGGAGCAAATGACTGTGTAAGCAGCTTCTGGAAAGACCAAATTGTTGAGCTGCTACAGACAACTTACTCTCTTTTGTTATTTCTGATTAGATCTTTTCAATTTTTTTTGTTGTTGTTTCTTCTTAGAAGAGGCAAGGGTGTCTCATTGAAGCTTGGAGGAAATGGCTGAATTTTAATGGAATCTAATTGGCTCCCATGGTTATCTCAAAGGAGCTGTGGTCATAAAAGTTAATTAAATTAGATTCATTTGCATATTTAAGACCAATCCCTTCCCTTACTTTAAAACCAGAGAAAGAGAAGATGCGTCCCCTGCTTCCTGAACAGGACACACAGCAGTGTCCAGATCGTTTTCTTTGTATGCTGGGAATTATTCCAAGTGGCAGTTTATTTTTTTTAATCCTCTACTTAGGTGAGTATCAACCCAAGAGTTAAATTGGTATGCATTGCAGTTCTTACTTTCAGATACAGAACTAGTCTTTTCTAGAAAGAGCTTCAGTGCTCAAAGACTGAGGTAATTTTTCCAAACAAAAGGTGAATTCAGAATGTTCAGTAGATAAGAAACTAGCAACAGATACAGCCCCAGGACTGGCCTGTTTGTGTGTGTCCTGGCAGGTTTATCAGCAACAGCAGTGTCTATAGCTTTATTATGGGTCAGAGGGATGGAACAATGGGACTTTATAAGTAGCTGTCTAGTCTAACCTGCTGCCTGTGGTAGGCCCAAAATAACCAGCTGAAATGGAACTCTGGCCTGTTTTCTGAAGCCTCTGGGGAAGGCTTCCTCTATATTCCAACCCATTTTTAACAATCCTTAATATCACACCAGAAAGCATCCCCTTGTGTCAAACCTATAACCCCTCTGCTCCTGATTTAGCGTTGATCCTACACAGGCAGTGCAGGTGTGGGCAGTCAGGTTCAGCCCCCACCCCAGCACCTAGCTTCTTTGTGCATTTCCTTGAGACTTCAACTAGTGCCTAGGTCAGGCTCAGTGGATTAAAGGCAACGTCTGCTCTACTTCCCCAGCCACTCTTGCCTGTTAATACACATAAAGATATATCATTAACATCATTCAGTTTATGATAAACTCAGGGTCAGTAGATATTGACTGAACTGGAACAATTTCGCATTACCGCATGTCTTCCTATGAGGGAAGACAAGGTTGATTTTATTTTTAGTGCTTTTTTTTTTTCTTTAATGAACACAAATATGCCAGGCACTATGCTGAGTTCTTGAGAAGCAACGGTGGACAGGACAGACCAAAGCCCTACCCTCATGCGTGAAACTCAGACATCAGTCAGTTCAGTTCAGTTCAGTCGTTCAGTCGTGTCCGACTCTTTGTGACCCCATGAATCGCAGCACGCCAGGCCTCCCTGTCCATCACCAAGTCCCGGAGTTCACTCAGATTCACGTCCGTCGAGTCAGTGATGCCATCCAGCCATCTCATCCTCTGTCGTCCCCTTCTTCTGCCCCTAATCCCTCCCAGCATCAGAGTCTTTTCCACTGAGTTAACTCTTCACATGAGGTGGCCAAAGTACTGGAGTTTCAGCTTTAGCATCATTCCTTCCAAAGAAATCCCAGGGCTGATCTCCTTCAGAATGGACTGGTTGGATCTCCTTGCAGTCCAAGGGACTCTCAAGAGTCTTCTCCAACACTACAGTTCAAAAGCATCAATTCTTCAGCACTCAGCCTTCTTCACAGTCCAACTCTCACATCCATACATGACCACAGGGAAAACCATAGCCTTGACTAGACAGACCTTAGTCGGCAAAGTAATGTCTCTGCTTTTCAATATGCTACCTTGGTTGGTCATAACTTTTCTTCTAAGGAGTAAGCGTCTTTTAATTTCATGGCTGCAATCACCATCTGCAGTGATTTTGGAGCCCAAAAAAATAAAGTCTGACACTGTCTCCACTGTTTCCCCATCTATTTCCCATGAAGTGATGGGACCAGATGCCATGATCTTCGTTTTCTGAATGTTGAGCTTTAAGCCAACTTTTTCACTCTCCTCTTTCACTTTCATCAAGAGGCTTTTTAGTTCCTCTTCACTTTCTGCATAAGGGTGGTGTCATCTGCATATCTGAGGTTATTGATATTTCTCCCGGCAATCTAGATTCCAGCTTGTGTTTCTTCCAGTCCAGCGTTTCTCATGATGTACTCTGCATATAAGTTAAATAAGCAGGGTGACAATATACAGCCTTGACGTACTCCTTTTCCTATTTGGAACCAGTCTGTTGTTCCATGTCCATAAATATGCCAGGCACTACGCTGAGTTCTTGAGAAACAATGGTGGACAGGACAGACCAAAGCCCTGCCCTCATGCCTGAAACTCAGACATACTACAGAGTAATTACAAGTGGAGTGAGCATTTCAAAACAGTGTTGGTTACTAAGAAATAACACAACAGGCTGAGATAACATGTTAGGAGGACAGGGGAAGGCTTTCTGGATAAAGTGATGTTTCACACGGAGCCAGAAAGAGAAATAGGATTTATCAAAGTGGGGAAGGGCATCCATGGCAGAGGGCCGAGCATATGCAAAGGCCCTGTCAGAGAAAGAATGGCCTGTTTGAGTGTGTTCAGGGTGTCCAACTCCTCATCAGGAAAACGAGGAGTTTAGCTGTGGACCCTCCTAATTCACATTCTGGAATAATTTTGCAAATAGTCCCCACACAGTTCAGTTCAGAAGTGGGTCACATTAGTAGCAAGCTAGCCTACATTTGGGAGTAAAAGGAAGAGCTATTCAGACACAAGCTAGTAGCCTTTCTCCAATTCATTTTTTTTTTTTATTGTGGTAAAATATACCTAACATAAAATTTAGCATTTTAACCACTTTCAAGTATAAAATTTAGTGGCGTTGATGACATTCAGTGTTGTACAGCCATCACCACTACCTATTTCCAAACTTTTCTCACCCCAATTGACTGCTATTTTTACGGTAAGTATAGTTTCTCTTTTTTCTGCCAGTTTGATTGCAATAGATGTTGACAACATTGTATTAAAGGTATGCAACATCATGATTTGATATATGCATATATTATGAAACAATTATCACAGTAAGCCTTGTTATCTCCAATTCACTTTTAAACGAGGATGGGCACGTTCTACAAGTGTCCTTACAACCCATGAACTTGCTTGTCTGTCGTGACTCCTGATTTGGACCTTGAGAGACCAGGCACTGCTCTCAAAGTAAATGATGCTTCTTACACCTTGTATAAAAACGAGGACAAAGGAGTCTTCCTTGATGGTCCAGTGGTTAAGATTCCACCTCACATTGCAGGGGACACAGGTTCAATCCTTGGTCCAGGAAGATCCCACATATTGGGGGCAACTAAGCTCCAGGACCACTTCAGAGCTGGAGAACCTCAACTACTGAAGCCCACGCGCCCTAGCGCCCATTCTCTGCAACAAGAGAAGCCACCACAGTGAGAAGCCTGCACGCAGCAACTAGAGAGCAACCCCCTGCTCTCTGAAACTAAAGAAAGCACTCACACAGCAGCAAAGACCCAGCACAGCCAAAAATAAGAATTAAATTTAAAAATTTTTAACTGAGTACAAAGGGTAAAAATAATCTGTTCAGTAAAAGCCTATGTAGTTGTTTGCTCCCTCCACCTCTAGCAAAGTCCCCTTTTCAAGATCGTAATACTTAATACCCCAGATGTACTGAGCCCCACCTGTGTGCCTTGCACTGAGCTAGTTGCTTTGCACTTGCCATTTGACAAGTAGTTGATATTATTCCCATTTTACAAATAAAGAAATAGGCTACAGTGAAACCAGACTTTCGACCCAAGTCAGTCTGCCTTAAAAATTTGGTTCACCTTCTCTACCTAACTCCTTTCCCAAACACAGCCAGAGGGGAGACCTGGGAAAGGGGGTTGAAAAATGAAGGAGAGCAAAGAAAGACAGAATTTGAATCCAAGCTCTCACTACAGCCTACCTCAGACTTGTGACTGGTTTTTTCACATACCTTCTGGCATCTCCACTTCAATTTTTCTTATCTCTCTAGCCAACGGAATTGACGGTATTTACTGCCCCACTTTTCAAGGATAACATGTGGCTCAATTACTTAACGAAGTCCTTAGAGCATCATGGTGTTGAGCAGGCAGAAAGGCTTAACAGCCCAAGGAAGGGCTGAGCTCCCCCGGCCTCAGGTGGTATCAGAAGGCCCTGGAACTATGAGGACAGGGGAACTGCCCACCCTCGAGAAGCCTTTGCCATGAGTCTTCAGAGAACCAAAAATAAACGTTAAGACAAGGGAATGGTCCGGTAAATTAATAGGAAGAGTTCAGATTCCATTTTCTTTTTCCCTCAAGAAGTGTGCAGTGAGAATTTAAAGCCCAAAGCAGGAGAATGAGTTAAAATACCAATAGCCAACTGATGCTTGTCTTATAAAAAGACCATCCTGTGTTATATAAGAAGGCTATAGAAAAAAAGCGGAAAAGAAGTCAGCAGTGACAGGAGCAAACATACTAACGCCACAGGAATTTTAAAGGCTCAAAATGAAACCATATTGTGATATAATTTTTAAAAAATAGGATTCTAAATGTGAAGATTTTTAAACAAAAATGTTTGTCCCTCAGGGCATCAGACATCATTATCTTGGTTTGCAGGGCCCTCTATGGCTTACCTTCCAGCCACATCTCTTCTGCCACCATGAACAACTCTAAAGAAATGCTTGAACTCCTTTTATTTGCTTTCATCCTCTCTAGCCCTTTCTCTCAGGCCCTTACTTCCCTTCTCTGACACGTTAGACTACGCAGAGTCTCGCAATTTATACCTTCTAACTGTTCCATGCTCACCTTATTATTATCCTTGTAAATACGTTGAACATCCGTTTTCCTGCTAGATCTGCCCTCCAAGGGCAGGGTCCATGTCTGCCTTGCTGATTGCTATACTGCCAACCTTAGCATCAGTTCAGTTCAGTTCAGTCGCTTAGTCGTGTCCAACTCTTTGCGACCCCATGAATCGCAGCATGCCAGGCCTCCCTGTCCATTACCATCTCCCAGAGTTCACTTAGACGTGAGTCCATCGAGTCTGTGATGCCATCCAGCCATCTCATCCTCAGCCGTCCCCTTCTCCTCCTGCCCCCAATCCCTCCCAGCATCAGAGTCTTTTCCAATGAGTCAACTCTTCGCATGAGGTGGCCAAAGTACTGGAGCTTCAGCTTTAACATCATTCCTTCCAAAGAAATCCCAGAGTCAATCTCCTTCAGAATGGACTGGTTGGATCTCCTTGCAGTCCAAGGGACTCTCAAGAGTCTTCTCCAACACCACAGTTCAAAAGCATCAATTCTTTGGCGCTCAGCCTTCTTCACAGTCCATCTCTCACGTCCATACATGACCACAGGAAAAACCATAGCCTTGACTAGACGGACCTTAGTCGGCAAAGCAATGTCTCTGCTTTTGAATATACTATCTAGGTCGGTCATAACTTTTCTTCCAAGGAGTAAGCGTCTTTTAATTTCATGGCTGCAGTCATCATCTGCAGTGATTTTGGAGCCCAAAAAAATAAAGTCTGACACTGTTTCTACTGTTTCCCCATCTATTTCCCATGAAGTGATATGCAGAGTACATCATGAGAAACGCTGGACTGGAAGAAACACAAGCTGGAATCAAGATTGCCGAGAGAAATATCAACAACCTCAGATATGCAGATGACACCACCCTTATGGCAGAAAGTGAAGAGAAGCTAAAAAGCCTCTTGATGAAAGTGAAAGAGGAGAGTGAAAAAGTTGGCTTAAAGCTCAACATTCAGAAAATGAAGATCACGGCATCTGGTCCCATCACTTCATGGGAAATAGATGGGGAAACAGTGGAAACCTTAGCATAGTTGTGAATAAATGAATGAATACCGGTGGCCATCTAGGTTTCAATTGCTAACGTCATGACAAGCAAGCAGTGGTTTCTCTAGTTCTTATATCTGTCAGAGTTTAACAAGAGAAGCATAACCAGTGAGAAGTTTTTATTTTTTTAATCTGTCCATTTATTTATTACAAAGAATTGTCTTACAAAATTGTAGGAGCTGGCTCAGCAAATCTGACACCCACAGGACAGGGCGTCGAGAAGGGACATCACAAGTAGGCTGGGACACCCCCAGGAATGAATTTGGTGATGATGGTATCCTGTGGAAGCCGTCTAGAATTTTCCAGCTCTGCTACATGGACTTTCTGATTTCAGGAAGGGTCTAACCCCTCTTTTTAAATGCCTTCTCTGAACTGGAAAAAGCTGGTCAAAAGGTCCAAACTTCTGTACTGGGGGTGTGACATACAATATGTTGACCACAGTTAACACTGCTGTATGGTATATTTGAAAGTTAAGATAGTAGCTCTTAAGAGTTCTCATCACAAGGAAAAAACAAAAACAAAAAAATTTGTATCTATATGGAATAATGGATATTAACTTATTGTGGTAATCTTTCACAATGTATGTATGTCAAATCATTATGCTATACACCTTAAACTTACATAGTGCTGTGTCAATTATATCTCAGTAAAACTGTAAGAAAAAAGCTTTCCTCTGATTGAGTTACTGAGAGCAATCTCCCTTATGATTAAAGTCAACTGATTCTGAGCTTTGATTACATCTCAAAATACCTTCACCATAGCATCTAGATTGGTGCTTTGTTGAACAATTGGGAGAAGGTATATGCGTGCTACAAAATAGCTGCCCGCCTCCCTTTCATTCTCCATTTTTTTGCTAAAGACTCTCCCTTATAGCCCACCATCACCAGAAACATACTGGAAGGGAATTCTGGAGGATGTAATTCAGCCTAGCCAAGTGGGCACATCACAGGTCATACAGTAAGACAACTATCTTCTTAACCTTCAGTTTGACCCTGAATTTAAAAAAAGAAGTAACAGAATCTAGTGATATTCAGAAAGGGGAGGGATTCCTTTGCTAGCAGAAGTGCAGAGACAAAGAAAATGAGCTCACCTGGATAGGAGTGCAGAGCTCACCATGCTAGAAGGGCATGTTCCCAAGAAGTGACGGAGGTACAAGGGAGCTCTTGTAGCCAGAATGGCAGGTCATAGGCATGTATTCCTATGAAAAGTTGAGGATCCCCCATTCCAGGTTTCCAAGCTGGAATATAGGAATTCATCAATGAATGTCTGTTGAATGAATAAGTCAATCAATCAACAAATGAATGAATGCCTCCTTCAAACTCATTTATTAAAAAAAATCTTTAGGCCCTAGGTGAAACATTGTCGACTCTCATGGAAGGTCCCTAGGAATGGAAGAGATGGCAGATATACAAGGGTCAAAGAGCCCAGGCTACAGGCCAAGGGCTGTCTTAAGAAAGGTCACTTGACTGAAAGAGAGCAAATTATCTGTCGTTAGTCCCTTAGTGGGCACCGGATACTTCCCTGTTGCCATTTCTGCATTGCCAGAGCCACACATGCGCACAGGACACAATAGGGTTTATGTAGCTTCCAACACAAAATTAGGAGCCAGAGCTGAGTGTCTAGCTGAGAGTGACAGTTTGTGATCACAGAAAACTAAGTGTGGTATATCTTGAATAATCAATGACTGAATCATGTGCCTTTAAGTTTAGCCTATGCCAAATGCCTCAGGGAGAGGTTTAAAAACACTCAGAATTTGCTCACTGGCTTGGAGTGATCGAGTTTTGCTGTGGGCCACGGTAAATTCCTTGCATGGCTAAAAATAGATAAAGGGCAATTCAGTAACCCAGGGGAATTTTATCTGCCTCTTTCATGCGTCCAGAGATGCTGCTTACGTAAAGCCAAAATAAGCACCACCAAAAGGGCACTGAGAGAGATGGATAAAAGGTGACGATATGAACAGAAACCAAGAAAACAAGCAAAGATCAGGACGAGTCCCTGTTGCAAAGATCTGAGCAGGAATTGGGCCTATGAAGATGACACAGTACTTTGAACTTTCTAATAGCTTCTAAGAGGCAAATTTAGAAATCTCTTCCCAGAGAAAGCCAGAGGCTCCAGCTGTTCTTACTCTACACATCAGGCATAGACCTTCCTCTTAGGCTTTCAGGGAGTTACACTTCACCCTGGCAGAGCACACCCATCTCCCTTCTAGAAACACAGGCTCCTCCCTGACCTCAGGCAGAGCACCAGAAAGTCAATTAAGAACCATTTTAAAGTGTGATTCAAGCAACTCAGAGATAACCAAAGATACAGAAAAGTTCCAGGAGTTTCCCTTGGCCAAGTTTACCACCGAGTTATTTTATTATACAAGTGGTTTTTAAAGGAAATCATTTATCATAAGGTTGCAGGAAAGGTCTATTTCTGGTCTTCAGCCCCCGCGGTGGAAATAGTCTAGGATTGGCTGAAGGTACCTCTGAGAGGCTGGAAATTCAGTTCTTGGTCAAGTGTGTCACTGTTTTAAAACATTCTAACAAACCCAACAGCACCATCTGTAAGGACTGCATAATTTGCAAAATTTCTTGCTAAATCAGCTGGCCAAATGCAGAGCCAATTACTTTGGCTTCCGTACAACACCATGCTGCAGTCGGGAAGTATTTTAAGTGGATAATAAGTAGTCTCTTCTCTCAATGACTATATTCAAATAACTTCCACTGCCTAAAATATGCAAAGTTCCCAGTCAAAGCTGCCTTTGGAACCCCTGCCCCTTAACTTAGAACTTTAATCTTCACGGGGAAGTAGGGGGTGGGTAATTAGATCTCCCTTCTCCAGCAATGTTTTTAAAAGCATTTGTCTAGCAAAGACCTCATACACTTCCCAGCTCACACATTCACGTGCGCAGCAGCACACACACAATACACTCAAAACACACACAGCTCACACTAGTTCTGAGATATGCAAGGCTTACACCTGCATCTAAAGAATGGCAGCCAAATTTTCCCTTTATTTAGCTACAATATCTAAAATTATTTGGGGACAAAAAGTGGCCTTTTATTCTTAGTGAGGATTTTCAGATAGGAACTATTTTTCTGCCTTTTTCCCCTAAGAAAAAGTTTCTGTTAGTTTTCCATGGACAATATTCTCTGTCTGTGTGTATGTGGCAGGGGGTAGGGGGGTGGGGGGTGGTAATAATAAAAATGACAAACAGATAGAGTGCCCTATGTGAAGAAATCAAATTCAATACTCTTTATAGCCCACCTCCACCTCTGTAAATTAAGGTACCAACAGATAGGCAATAAATGCTTGCTCATTGGATTTATTAAGTGAGCTTCTCCCCCAGGTTTAGAATCTTACCACTCAAACTGCAGGCCACTAACACCACCACCAGCATCACAAGCTTGTCAGAAATGCAAACTCTCAGGCCCTACCCCAGACCTCCTAAATCAGAATCTGCATTTCACAAGATTTGTAGGAGACTGGCAAGCTACAGTCCATGGGATCACAAAGAGTTGGACACGACTGAGTGTCTAACACTTTCACTTCACTAGGACATTTGTAAGTAAACTAAGATCTGAGAAGCACCATTCTGAATACATCTTGATTCTTACACTGTTACTGTTAGTCTAGTAAATTCAGTCACTTCTCAAAGACTGTGTCTTGCTCAGGGACATTCTCCTGGAGGCGAGTGAGTAAGAGCTGACGTTATCCAGCACTGTGTGCCAGGAGTAGAGAGCACAGAGTTAAAGTGATGTGACTGACACAGCCAGCAAGGGATGGAGCTCGGTCGGAACCCAGTCTGCCTTCTGGGTCCACATTTTCCATCACTAGGCCGCTAGGCCAGGGGCTGCTAGTCAGCAGAGGCACTCACTAGTGGCATTTGGGGCCTGGCAATCTTGTGGGACTGTCCCACATTCTACAGGACTTTTGACACCCCAGCCACCACCCACTAAGTGCATGGAGACACCCAGTATCCTGACAACCTAAGGAACCCCCACGCTTTACCTGACACTGTGGGGGCGTCACTGGTTCATGAACCAGTGTTGTATGGCATTCGTGTCATGATTTGAGAAACTAATCTCTTGGGATTTGTTTCTTTCTTTACACCTTATTTAACCTTTTTACAAAATTCTTTGACATTTGATTTTTCATTTCAACAGAAGGGTATAACTATTGCCAGCCTAATCTATGCAGACTAAAATATAAGATCCTTGCCTTCTAGCAACTGACAGTCTCATCAGGGAAATAAGGCCTCAGCAATTTAAGGCATTCAAGGATTAAGTCAAGAAATGACATACACACACAAAAGATCTAGACTCATCTTCTGGTTTTATGCTATTTATTACTTGTGAGCTGTCCCATCTGTAAAATGGGGGCTTTATTAAATAATGTATGTGAATATCCAACACAGTGCCTGCAGCTAATACATGCTTAATAATGATAGCCATGCCCTCAATCACAATTTCCTCCAAATCAGTGAAGATATAGGACAATAGTGGGATGGAGAAAAGATGAAAATCTTTTGCAGCTTGCATTTACACAGAATCTCCTGAGGATTTTTGGATTTTTTCAGTATCATGACTTTCAAAGAAACGCAAAGCAGTATAAGTCTACAGAAAAGTTAAACTTCCTGCACCCAGGAGAAAGGATATATTTATGACTAGTCAAGGTCTTTACGGAGCCTGAAAAAATAAATATTAATACATGGCACTGCTATGGAACATATTTTTAATTTTTATTTCAATTCAAATTTGTCATCTAATTTATTTCCAGTTTCCCTAAAATGCCTTTTAAGCCCAGACCTTGGCTAAATCACACAGCTCATAAATAAGTGTCCACATAGAAATATGTTTAGTTCTTCAGTTTTACAAAGTCCACAATTTCAGCATATAAGAGGACAAAAAAAGGATCCCAAAATATCTTGAAATGGCCAAGAAGTTTTGCTACTACTACTGAGTTAAAATAGCTTGCAGCAAAATTCTTGTTTCTACTGCTTTTTACCAAAAGGACTCTAACACTCGGCAGAAAAGAATAATTAACAAAATCAATTAATTAAGGCCTTATCAACACTCCTCTTGTCACCCCACTAACACCTTTGCTGTAAATAAGCTTTTTGTGCCTTCATTAGAGTCATTAGCTCTTCATATGTAAATAATAATGTTCTTGAATTTAAAATGATTAAATATCAGAGAAAAATTTCAGTCCACCCTTTCCGATCTAGCCAGGATATTGAATACACATTATTGTCTTACTTAACCTAGCAAATTCAACACAACCAAATATATACTTCCAAATCCATTAATTTCCAGATTGACCTTCCCTCCTGAGGATATAAGCCAGAATGCTATCTTTGGTTATCACAGGGACACACACACACGTGTACACACGCACACACACACACTATAGTAATTAAAGAAACCACCCATTTCCTTCCTCCTAAGTTCCAGGAAGCCATGCTATTTCTGTGTACTATTTCTATTTGCCAACTGTTCTCCAGAGCTTCTAAGGGGAAAGTAAAATATACTAGGAGCTACTTTTTAAATGACAGCCAAGAACACACCTCCCTTCAGAGGGAAAAGCACTGTACTTTTTCCTGTTGTATTTATGGATGTGTAAAAAAAACTGTTTGTCTAATTATCTGTTTAATAGTTTTCCCCCAGCAACCTGTAAACTTTATGAGAGCAGGGAAAAGCCAGGTGGTTCCTTCTCAAGGCATGTGTGCTGGTGTGTGTGTAAGACATACAGTCTGAGCATCTCATTAAAATCCTGAAAGATTTAAAGTCCCACAGTCACCTGAAAAGAAATATTTGAAGGAGCTTCTAGTCTCTACAGATAGGTAGATCCTTCACATCATTCCCCTTATTTTGTCTCCTCTAATTACCCCATTTAAGTTAATGCTTCCCATCTTCCATCATACCACATTGTTTACAATTGGTTTTTTTTAAAAGTTTGTTTGCATATTTCTCTCTTCATTTTAACTTCTCAGTGTGTTCACCTCTTCCATTTACCCCAGGGAAAGAGGTGGCTTCTTCCACCATTTTCCTTCTCCAGTGTAAACAATGCTGAATTAGCAATATAATCTCCAACAAACAACTTAAATATTTCCCACTCCACAACCCCTCATCTTATTATAACACAAGATAGACATATCTCAACCAAGTGCCATATACAGATCATTTTGTCATGAGACGAGAGGTAGGAGGTCCTTATTTTCTTCTGATATGAATCCAAGGCAGATATCTTCTGTCTCCCAAAAGGGAGCCAAGGCGATACAAAGCCCCAGAGCAATTTCTTGTCCAAAGACAAGACCAAATTACTTTGTTAGAGAAGCTTCAAGCTGCCTCAAACCCCAAACAGGATGAAAGCTTTAGCAAGGTTTATGTAACCGACGCTTATTTTCCTCACTACAACCAACACAAAAAAATAATCTCCCCTTCCTGCTCCTCAGATGATGCCCTTCACTTCCTGTCCAGGTCAGATTCCGGCACTCGGGTCCACCCAGGGCGCCACTTCCTGCTGCTTCAGAGCACTCTTCATTTCCTGTGACCTTACTGCCAGTTTGCCTCTGGGGCTCGTGTGTTTCTGAGCCTGTCACATTGTCTGTTTACCTCTTGCTTGTGCTTTACTCCTTCCGAATTTATCTCCCAGACCTGTTTGTCTCTCCTGGTTCTTTGCCCATTCACCAGCCTCACCCTTCCTTCAAACCAGCTCTTTCACAGAGTGATTCAGTAACTAACTAAAGCCAGAGCTTTTTCGTATCCTGTCGACTCTGGTTTGCTCTATTAGCTTAATGGTAAAAATCACCACCACCTGCAGAATTCTGTCTTTTAAAGGCCTAGAACTTCGCACTTCATTAGGAATATTTTATATCTGAATTGCACTGCTTGTCAATTTAACAACCCACGCCAGCATTCTTGCCTGGGAAATCCCATGGACAGAAAAACATGGTGGGCTACAGTTCATGGAGTTGCAAAAGAGTCAGACACAACTGAACAACTAAACAATCAACTATGAGCCATACCTTTGTTTTTTGTTTGCTTGTGTTGTTTGTTTTAACACAGCAAAATTGAACCTACCAGCTACCTCCTCTGAGCTCCTAGGTTAAATTAGTTCTTCTAGCATTCTTTCTCATAATACCCTGTGTCGGTCGAGTCCTGCTCCAAAGCCACAGGTGCAAAGTCTTGCACCAAGGCCACAGAAGTGGAGTCCAGAAACAAGGTCATCTCCAGAACTGACTGAGCCCCTTTGTAATCATTGCCACAAGCCCCCTAGTCATCACCAGCAGGCTTTCTGACCCCAAATTAGGCAAGAATGCCCACCCCCCAGTAGTCACCCTATAGTGCCCCAACCAATCACCTAGTGGCAACTTTCCAGCAGTAATTATCTTTAACTTGAGGCTATCAACATTGGCTACTAATCCACGAAAAGAATCCACTCTCCCTGGTCTGTCAGGCCCAATGTGCTTGCAGTGCCCAAATTACATCTGCTCTCTGTTCTTAATAAATTCACTCCTTTCTGAAACGCTCTGTATCTGGAAATTCTTTTCCAATCCATGTTCAGACTGCCTCAACACGCTTTACTTGTTGTATTTATGGATGTGTAAAAAACGGTTTGTCTAATTATCTGTTTAATAGTTTTCCTCAGCAACCTATAAACTTTATGAGAGACAGGGAAAAAGCCAGGTGGTTCCTCCTTAAGCTGTCCTCTCTTCTGCCCTCTTCACTTTTTGTTGCCAGCACAAACGCAGGGCTTGGCACATATTAGATGATTGAGAGAAACATATCAACTGCGCCATGCACTCACAAAAAGAAAATGGCAACTATGGGAGGCGATGGATATGTCAGTTAGCTTAATTGTAGGGAATATTTCACAATGTTTACATATATCAAATCAGCAAATTCTATATCTTAAATATATACACTTTAAATTTTTTTTTCTTTTTTTTTTTTTTGGTTGAGCTGGGTCTTGGTTGCTGTGCACAGGCTTTCTCTAGTTGAGGCAAGTGGAGGCTACTCTGCATTCGGTTCCTGGACTTCTCATGTGGAGGCTTCTCCTGTAGAGCACAGGCTCTAGGCATGCAGGCTTCAGTAGCTGCACCACAGGGGCTCAGTAGTTGCCGACAACAGGCTCAGTTGCTCTGCAGCACGTGGAATCTTCCCAGATCAGGGATCGAACCCGCCGTGTCCTCTGCATGGGCATGTGGATTCTCATCCGCTGTACCACCGACAAGTCCAAATGTATATAGTTTTTTAATTGCCAATTATACCTCATAAAGCTGAAAAGAAAAAAATGCACTTTGAATGGACAAATGAATGGACAATACCTTTCAATGCTACACCTAGTTCTTACCTCTAACCATGTGGCAAGTTGGCCCTGGTAGGACCAGGGAAGCATATGGCCAGCCCCTGGTTGATTATATGGACAACACTTCTGAGATCCTTCCTGGAAGAGCATTCAGGGCACAATCCTGGTGGTAAGGCTGTGCTTAACTGCAACAATGCCTCTTTCTTTAATATTTTCCAGGAAAAAGTAACCTTCCTTTATAAATGTTCCCTATGTCTTTGTGTCAATGTATTAAACTGACATCTCTGGGCTCTGTGGTGACAGGTTTTGCCATACATACAGGAAATTTTTCTTCAAACGTGAATAGAAGTTGGCAAAAGATTGCTTTTCTGTACTACTTTGCAAAAGCCACTAATGTGAGATGAGTTGCACAAGAATAAATTATTCAAGTCATAAATCTGAAGAAATCAGTTCATCATGATCAATATAATTTAAGAGAATTGGTGTGTGGGATTCAATTTTTATAATATAATTAGTTTTTTTAATATTCAAGTTAAAGGAGCTAAAATCATCATGACAAGTATTGTCTTCTGTTTCTAATAGGAAAATACTGCATTTTGGTCTTTATACTAACAAATCTAAATTATGTTTTTTCACTTAGACAAAAATTCCTTTTTTAACAATATTAAATCATATCTTATTGGTGATACTAAAGTTGAAAAGTGTTTGAAGAATGATGGAAAGCTAGCTAAGGCCATTTGCTAATGAATTTGAGCTGTCTCATGTGAAAATTTATTTTTTCAATAATTATAAGTTGACAGTTTTAAGAATTGTCCCCTCTAAACCACAAAGAACTTTTTTAAACTGTTGAATTTTCCAATTAGAAACTTCAGATTATCACTCTACTCATATGTCCAACATAAGCTATGTCATTTCCTTACACTCATTTTTGTGTTCTCTGATGCTGCTGCTGCTGCTGAGTCACTTCAGTCGTGTCTGACTCTGCGCGACCCCATAGACGGCAGGCCACCGGGCTCCCCCATCCCTGGGATTCTCCGGCAAGAACACTGGAGTGGGTTGCCATTTGTGTTCTCTACTGGCCAAGATAATATATGGCCTCCAATTTTCAGATTTTTCTGTGCTTGGAGAAGTGGTGTTTACACACCTCATTAAAAGTATATACCCAATCTACAACATCATAACTTTAAACATTGTGATCAACTGTACTTCCGTTTTTAAAAAAAAGTATAGACTCAACAAGTCCTTGCTGTTTTAATCCAGGGTCTCTCAACCTGGGCACTGAGGACATTTGGACCAGATAATTCCTTGTTGTGGGGGCTAACCTGAGCATTGTAGGATGTTTGGCATATCCTTACTCTCACCCACTCTACCTGCCTGGTCTCAGCACCTCTCAGTTACAACCAAAAATATCTCCAGACATCACCAAAAGTTCATGGGCAGCAAAATTGCCCTCAGTTGAGAACCATTGTTTTTAATATTTCCTTCCAAATAAGAAGACACTATTAAGGCAATACTTTTCTCCTTTATTCTTTATCCATAATACTAAAACCCATTCACTTAACATAGACTGTGTGCCAAATAAGCACTTTACAGTTAGTAATAAACATTCACTCCTCACCACAAAACTATGACGTAGGTAGTATTGGCTCCATTTTACAGAAGAGGAAACTGAGGATTGAAAAGGTTAAATCATTTGTAAAGGTACAGTTAAGGAACAATCTAAAATCCAACTGACACTGGAGCCCACTCTCTTAATACTGTACCCAGTAGGTCTGACCCAATCAGGTCAAGAGCTGTAGTCAGAATTCCCAAGTTCAGGTTCCAGCAATACCACTGCGATCTTGGGGAGATCATATAAATTTCCTCAACCACAATTTCCCATATGTAAAGAGATATAAACTATAATTTATATCACACAGGATTGGGAGGATTTCATGAACTAGCATATGTGATCAGCTCAGCAGTCATAAAGTATTATTATTCTATAAATAAAAGTATATTAATCTCCTGATATACTTTTACTTCAGCAAATTGGCTAGAAAAGGGAAGGCAATTTAAATAACGTTCCTAAAAAAACAAAAATAGTTGTGGCCACTATTATAAAACTTAACCTCTCTGCTTTGCAGGAATGACAAGTTTTAAACAAATACATTGCTAAATCTACTATAAAACTATATTTTATAATATTCCCACTTTTGTCTGAGTTCCTCTTCTTATAAAACAGACCTTATAAAAAATATGTATTAGAAAAAACACCTGGAATAGATCTCTGACCATTTCCTTCAGTGGCTTTTTTCAAAACCATAATTTTAAATGGTACCTCTCTTGTCTACCCTAACTAAGCATATTGGCAGCAGATAAGTATTCACTTTCTTTTTTGGACATAGAGTACAGCACTGTGTGCATTTTCCTCTTTGGGACTTGTTTTTCTCTCATGACAGATTAAATACTTGTAAGAAATTTTAAAATGAAAATAAATTTTTATCCATTTTTAAACATGTGGTACAAATGTCCCTAAAGCCCAAAGGCAATCTCAGGGAACCCACTTTGGCATTCCAACGGTCCAACTGATCTCCACCAAATATGGCAGCAAGTCCCCAAGATTCCTTTGGAGATGCAGGAGCCATTGGCTCCCTAAATATGCCAGGTGTTTCTGCCCTCGATTCACTTCTGTAATAGAGCATCAAAACAATAGCTTCATGGGGGAAGGGGCAGGTGAATTGTGTTTTGCTCATTGTTACCAATATCTTGGATAGTGTGTACATCTATTATGTACTCTCAAATTGGTTTGAATCTTAGATCCACCAATTATAAGCTGTGATTCTAGGCAACTGACTTAACCTCTCCAGTCCTCAGTTAGCTCATCTATAAACTAGGATAATAATAGTACCTACTCATAAGGATATCACAAATAGCACTTTAAATCCTACTATTAAAGTACCAGTACCATGCTTGGCACAGTAAGCACTCAGTATTTTAAGTTAGTTCCCTGTTTCATTGTCTCTGCTTATAATCTCTTCTTCCCATTCTTCTCTTTATTCCTGGCTAGTTCCTCTTTTAGGATCTCAGCTCAAACATGCTCTTCTACTCTGCAGAATTCACATCCAAGGGTACTGCCACCAAGCTCTCACTCTCACAGTCTATTTTAGTAAAGATTCTTCAGGAAGCTGATGATCCACAAAATGAGACAACCCTTTCACACTATAACCCTTGGTTTCAGTCACCCCATTAAAACAGAAGACATTTCTATCTCCTTATCACTAGGGAAATTCCAAGGGTTTTAGGAGCTCTATGCCAGGAAGCAGAATTAAAAACCAAATTTCTTTCTTTTTTACCATGCGATTATTGCATCAGTTGAGGATGCTTTTAGCTGCAAGTAAGAGCATGCCTAAGGAATGTTGTTGTTTAGTCACTAAGTCAAGTCTGACTCTTTTATGACCCCATGGAGTATAGTCCGCCAGGCTAATAGTTAACT
Organism: Ovis canadensis; assembly: GCF_042477335.2. NCBI lineage: Eukaryota > Metazoa > Chordata > Mammalia > Artiodactyla > Bovidae > Ovis > Ovis canadensis. The sequence continues at coordinate 157,165,193 of NC_091247.1, read as the reverse complement.
TTAAAAGAAAGGATTTAATTTTTTCGCAAGCAAGAAATCTGGAGACGTTTCTTGGCGAGTGTGGGTTCAGTAACTGAGCACAGGCAGAGCTCAGGGGCAGGGCTGTGGTTCTCTTAGGCTCTTCCTAAGTCGTGAGAAAGCTAAAGCAGCTCAGACATCATAATCTCATGCAATGGGTCTCAAAGGCAGAAAATAGGCTACAGAGAAGAGCAAAGAGTCTCTACTTTCTTCCTCTTATCAGGAGGAAAATATTTCCCAGAACCCTCTGGTATTTAATCATTCATTTGTTCACTCACTCAACAAATATTTATTTATTGGCTCTTACAGGCTATGCACTTTTCTAGGCACATGAGAAACATCAATGAACACGTAAACAAGTATCTTTGTCTTCAGAAAGTATACATTCCAGAAGGATATAGAAACAACAAACAAACATAATTTTTAAAGTCAAGTAGCATGTTAGAAACTAATAAGTGCTGTGGATAAAAGAAGAATTAGAGCAGAGTAACAGGGACTGGAAATGTATTTAAATAAGGTGATCAAGGACCTCATAAGAAGGGGACATCTGAGTAGTCTTGAAAGAAGCAGGGAGCTATGTAAGGGGAAAGCATTTGAGAAGAGAGAATAGCCAGTGCTGAGGAGGACAGTTCTGGGGTATTCGTGGTCCAAAAGGGAGGCCAGTACAACTAAAGCAAAGTGAACCAGGGAGAGAGTGGTCAGAGATAGACTCAGAGAGCTGCTGAAGGGGGCCTGTTCATTCAGGGCCTTGTCAGCCAAGGCAAGGATTTCCCTGTCCTGCAGAACAAGGGGTGACCATATGATGTCTGCACATAACCAGGAGCTGTTAGCAAAAAGAGGGTGGGGATGCAAGTCTAGGGGTTTGGGGGAGATTGCAAGCCAGTAATGAACAGTCTGTCTCAATAATAGGGTATGTGGATAAAACTTGAATATCACAAAGTGGTTTCCCCAATGGCTCAGTGGGTTAAGAATCTGCCTGCAGTGCAGGAGACACAGAAGATTTGTCTTTGATCCCTCGGTCAGGAAGATCCCCTGGAGGAGGAAAATGGCAACCCACTCCAGTATTCTTACCTGAAAAAGCCCACAGACAGAGGAGCCAGTCCAAAAGGTTGCAAAGAGTTGGACATGACTGAGCAACTAAGTACATATCACAATATCACAAAGAGAGGTGATAGAAATTTGGAAATTCCAGATAGAAATTTGGAAATGTAATCAAGCCTTTTTTTGTTTAGTAAGACTATATAAAATCTCACGAGAATAATCCACCATCATTAAAGTTAATGAAGAAATGCATTTTATGCAGAATTTGAATTTCTCCCTTTTCCTGATTATCCGGGTAATTCTGTCTCTTGCCTCAAATCCCAATCCCCCTGCTTTGTCAGTGGAGACCAAGACTTGCTGTTACAACACAAGGATGCTTTTGTAAATTGACTCATGCCCTCGAGCAATGTAGCAGAGTGACTCAGAACATGCCACATCAGCATCAGACTGCCTGGCTGCCTATCCAGGCTTAGCCATTTTTTGCCTTAATTTTTCTCATCTGGAAAATGGGAGGGATGACAATAGCAGTATAATCAGGTTTGTGGTGGTACACAAAAAGCACTGAAAACAATAGTAGATCCACAGTGTGTCCTTATTTATTAATTAGCTGGCATTAGTTAGCTGTTATGAAGTAATTTGCCTAGAGATTTGCTATCTTTGCTCTGGCTGCTGCAGCAAAAACTTCTCATCTGCAAGCATAAAACTATGAATTCTGGGAGCTTGGTGGGCTCTGCCTTCCAGCGGCCCTCTATAGATGAATTACCTGGCAGCCCTCCTATCTCTAGGGATATACTCACCACATCCTCTTGAAGATGATGGGAATTGATTTTTATCTTTAATTTTTGCTTACAAATAATTCATCTGTTATGAGAAAAATAACAAGCTCCAAAGGGAAAATGCAGACACTCATCTGTTCCTGTACTGCCTTGAGTCAAAGGATAGTAATTATTAACACCAATAAGCTTAATGAGAAACAAGTTGCAAGATATAATTCCAATTTAGACTATCCATTGAGGTCTAACTCTAGCCATGGTGGTGGTGTTCTAAAATTCAGTTAAACACCATCTCATTACCTATCATATTAGTCAGGATTCTTTCTGATGCAAGTAACTGAGAGCCAACTAAAACTAACTTAGAAAACAAAAGTGGCGAGGTGGGAGTGGGGATAGAAATTTTTTGGCTCTTGCAACTTAGAAGTCCAGAACATTCTGGCTTTAGGTGGAGCTGGATCAGGCTCAAGTCTGATCAATAGGGTTCTCTGCCTTCGGGCTCTGTTTCTCTCTGTTGTGCTCACTTCCCTCTCTCCAAGTGAGAATTCATCTCATCAAAATGAAGGATAACAAGGGAAAATGTATGTTGAGATGCTCAAAGCAATGGCTACCACAGTAGATAATATCCTGATTTATACATGATTGTTAATAAAGAAATGAATTAAATAGAGACCTACTCCCTTAAAGAATCCAAATTCTACCCATTATTCAGAGTCTGCCAGGGAGCCTTCTCTAATAACCTCAGCCTCTAGTGATGGATACTTTATCAAAACTCTGAACCATTGTCTGCCTGGTTTATTTTGCAAAACAGCAATGAGTTGCTTTGTATTATTAACTTTATATGTATATAAATATGGACATATATGTTTTATATCTCCAACTCAATTCTTTTTTATAACAACAACTATTTTTTCTTATTATAAAAGTTACATATATTTCAAATTATACACGGTGGATTGAACACTCATATTTGTCATAGATTTCTCCCAGCCTCCCCTGCCCCACACCCAAGTGAGGTAAAAGGATTTTGTTTAAGGCATAAACACACAAGGACAAAGAGGAAGCAAAAACAGCAGAATACTGGGAGCTGGAAAGTCAAGGAACTGAAACAGTTTTGGGAGAAGCACAGAAATAAGCTGCTCTGGGCTACAAAACCCCAGAAAGGCTTAGGAATGAGAGGTTCCACATACCTCTGAAAGTGGGGATCGGTGGGGGCAGGGGACGGGGTGGGCGGGGGAGGCCTAAAGACAGAAGGTTTGGTTGAATGTCCATATGAAAGCACTCTGTCCCTGAGCCAGCCTTCTACCCAGAGGATCAGGGCAATTGCCCCTCCCCAACCTAGTAGAAACGAAATGGGAGGTTTCTCACATCTCTAACACTTATCATCTGCAGAGGTACTCTCTGACCTTGGAGGTTTCTATGCTGACTTTTTATGATGGGGTGCTTTCATGGGATCCTCAGAGTACATCCATTAAAGCCTTCTGAATAGCCGCTAGATATGGGCAATGCCTCTCTTCTGACCTCCGATTCCTCTCTCCGACTCAGACCATCCAGGATCACACCTCTTCTACCAGAGTCACAGCTCTCTTTTTGGCCATCTTCTTTAGCAGGATTAAAAAATGGCTCCAGCTTGTTTCGCTCCTATGAGTCCCATCTCTAGACAATAAGATACTCAAGCTCTTGCCAGTAATCATGAATGAACTGTAGCTTATTCCCTGTGAAGACTTGTCTCTCTTTGCCATGCCAGCAGCAGGTGGCTCCAGCCCTGATCTCTCTTGCCCTCAGTATTTTCAGCACAGAATCAGTGACTGTCCCTTTGCCGTCAAACCTCATGGATTTCTGTTTTCCTCTTGAATGGTCCTGATTTGCAAAGGGAGGGAAGTCCTCCTCCATTTCCTCTCTGGTGGCCAGGGGAGAGACCATACAGCACACATTATCAATGCTCTTGGAAGGAGACTTCGCTCCCACTCTGATCTGCAGCTTTTTGATATCCTGGAAGTAGATAATGAGCTCACGAAACCAGTTTTAAAGCATCTTCTTTGCGAGCCTGGCACATGCTGTCTAGCATCTCACTTTGAAATATCGTAGTACTTGGCATCTATTTTTTCCAACTCAGACTTTGGGGACTTGGTGGCAATCAACGCATGAAAAGTTTCAGTTTGATAAACAGCGATGATGTGTTTGAAAAGTGGTCGTGGTGGTTTAGTTGCTAAGTCATGTCTGACTCTTGCAACACCATGGACTGTAGCCTGCCAGGCTCCTCTGTCCATGGGACTCTCGAGGCAAGAACACTGGAGTGGGTTGCCATTGAAAAGTGCTATAGTAGAATTACCTCACACAGAGAAGGACCACTCCTTTTCCTGGAGTAATTGGGAAAGATCTCACAGAAGAGGTGATACTTGAACTGCTTTCTAGGCAGAAGGTGTACTATATGCAAAGCAGGAAGTTATGAGTAAGGCACTTTCTGTGAAGGGTGCAATGAGGTGAGAGCACAGGGTGTGTGCTGTGATGGTGGGAGATGAACCTCAAAAGCCAGAAGTTTCGTGTGCCATGCTAAAGAATTTGGCCTTCTTCTGAGTACCAAAGGAAGCTATTGAAGGGGACCTGGTGAGGAGACGTCTGACTAGTTCAAGTAACTAGGGAGACCAAGTGACCTAAACTGAAGGGAGGAGAGACCAGGCAGTTGGTAGATAGGAAGGGATTACAGTGGAGACTTGAGGGGATTCTAGCTGTTGCATCTGCTTCTTAATTATCTGCACTTAATTATTATTATTTTGACTTCTAGAGCACTATGCTTGTGGAGACAACTCTTGGTTTTGCTTAGTTTTCCTCTGAGGTCATTCTTTATTTTTAGAAGTGCATTCTATGCAAAATATATGTAAAATAAGCTCAGACCAACGGTTCCAAGGGCTTCCCTGGTGGCTCAGATGGTGAAGAATCCACCTACAGTGAAAGAGACCTGGGTTCAATTTCTGGGTCAGGAAGATCCCCTGGAGGAGGTCATGGCAGCCCACTTGCCTGGGCAATCCCATGGACAGAGAAGCCTGGTGGGCTACAGTCCATGGGGTCACAAGAGTCAGAAACAACTTAATAACTAAACTACCAATGGTTCCAGAACAGGACTATGCAGGCCCTGAGAAATAGAAAACCTTCGAGGTCTTGTTTCTAATTGGATTCATCTTTTTGAAAAGTCACTTGAGAATTATTTTATAAGTCAAAAAAAAGTGGATAAGTCTGCCACGAAGCAACCACTTTTCAGACAAAAAGTATTCAATATAATCACCAGCATCTGAATTGCATCCACTAATTATTTGCTTGCATGTCTTGTTTTTTGATAGATTATTTGGAAATAATCTTATCCCTGATGCTACTCATTTCTCCCAAACACTGCCACACACGGGTATTTATTATTTTCACTGACGTGTGGGGCTAGTTGTCTCCTAAAAACACTGAGACAAATAATAGCTACATCACACAAATCCAGACTAGTCCATGCAATTTGGCTCCACGCTAGTAAAGTAATGCTTAAAATTCTCCAAGCCAGGCTTCAGCAATACGTGAACCGTGAACTTCCAGATGTTCAAGCTGGTTTTAGAAAAGGCAGAGGAACCAGACATCAAATTGCCAACATCTGCTGGATCATTGAAAAAGCAAGAGAGGTCCAGAAAAACATCTATTTCTGCTTTATTGACTATGCCAAAGCCTTTGACTGTGTGGATCACAAGAAACTGTGGAAAATTCTGAAAGAGATGGGCATATCAGACCACCTGACCTGCCTCTTGAGAAACCTGTATGCAGGTCAGGAAGCAACAGGAAGAACTGGACATGGAACAACAGACTGGTTCCGAATAGGAAAAGGAGTACATCAAGGCTGTATATTGTCACCTGCTTATTTAACTTCTATGCAGAGTACATCATGAGAAACGCTGGGCTGGAGGAAGCACAAGCTGGAATCAAGATCGTCGGGAGAAATTATCAATAACCTCAGATATGCAGATGACACCACCCTTATGGCAGAAAGTGAAAAAGAACTAAAAAGCCTCTTGATGAAAGTGAAAGAGAAGAGTGAAAAAGTTGGCTTACAGCTCAACATTCAGAAAACTAATTCATGGCATCCGGTCCCATCACTTAATGGAAGATAAATGGGGAAACCATGGAAACAGTGGCTGACTATTTTTCTGGGCTCCAAAATCACTGTGGATCATGATTGCAGCCATGAAATTAAAAGACACTTGCTCCTTGGAAGGAAAGTTATGACCAACCTAGACAGCATATTCAAAAGCAGAGACATTACTTTGCTGACTAAGGTCTGTCTAGTCAAGGCTATGGTTTTTCCAGTAGTCATGTATGGATGTGAGAGTTGGACTGTGAAGAAAGCTGAGCACCGAAGAATTGATGCTTTTGAACTGTGGTGTTGGAGAAGACTCTTGAGAGCCCCTTGGACTGCAAGGAGATCCAACCAGTCCATCCTAAAGGAGATCAGTCCTGGGTGTTCATTGGAAGGACTGATGTTGAAGCTGAAACGCCGATACTTGGCCACCTCATGTGAAGAGTTGACTTATTTGAAAAGACCCTGATGCTGGGAAAGATTGAGGGCAGGAGAAGAAGGGGATGACAGAGGATGAGATGGTTGGATGGCATCATCGATTTGATGAACATGGGTTTGGGTGGACTCCGGGAGTTGGTGATGGACAGGGTGGCCTGGCATGCTGTGGTTTATGGGGTTGCAAAGAGTCAGACATGACTGAGTGACTGAACTGAACTGAACTGAATAATATTAATATGTTTCACACTTACAAGGCTAAGGATATCTTTTTCTCAACATTATTGTTTCACCCTTGTATTTTCTTAATTGAATTCCCTATTGCCTATAATATCCGCCTTCACCAAACATGTTAATCATGTTTTCAGTGGGATTATGAGATTTTTCTTAATTAAACATGAAGCAAATTTTAATACTCAAATCTCACTAGAAAAACACAGAGGCTTCTTGTTAAACAGTTTCTGTTAAAGGTCCTTCCTCTTACCAAACTTGATTGTAGATCAGTATCAATCAAAAGCCCTTGGTCACATGACCAAAGTGCCCCAGGGAGTCTCCCCCAAGTCCACTGTCATCTTACAGGAAGTGCCAATGACTAGGCTCAAGTGCTGCTTTCTAAACTCCCAACCTCACCTGGACTCCCTGAAGGCCAAACTGTGTCGTTTTCATCTCAGTCTCCTCTGAGCCCCACATCAGGCCTGGCACACAATAGGCCTTCAATACATTTTTGTTGTTTTATTGAATTTTAATAAAACACAGCCAGACTTCTTAGAAATCATATCATAGATGTTTCAGAAGGTCTTTTTTTCCCCCCCCTTTGGAGTTTATTCACAGTCAGGAATTGTTTTATTGCTTTTACAATAAAAATTAAATCAAGAAAGACTCATTTCTAGAAGGAAATGGCACTTGAGTGATTTGGGGCTATTCCATGTCTTCCCTTGACTCTGCTTTGGTCTTCTACTGAGCAACTAGGCCTTTAGCTTTAAACAAAGAAAATGAAAAGGAGAGGAAGAAGGTTAGGAATACTGGGTCAGTTTTTATGAGGAGAAAAGAAACACTACTATTATCAGAAACTGCAGGAAGCATTTGTTAAGCCTGCTAATTCAGTTGTGACTACAGGGCCAAGTGAATGAGTTGGAAGATCCTGCTTTGGAGAGGACAACCTATGAAGGGCAAGGAGGCCTAACTTCTAACTTGCTGACTTGTACTGTGCTTAGCTGCTCATACCTGACACTGTGAGCCCATGGACTGTGGCCTGCTAGGCTCCTCCGTCCAAAGGATTCTCCAGGCAAGAATACTGGAGAGAGTAGCCATTCCCTTCTCCAGGGGATCTTCCCAACCCAGGGACTGAACCCAGGTCTCCTGCATTGCAGCTGGATACTTTACCATCTGAGCCACCGGGGGAGCCACTACTTGTATTAAAAGACTTCTAAACTTCCCTTGTGGCTTAGAGGGCAAAGCGTCTGCCTGCAATGTGGGAGACCTGGGTTCAGTCCCTGAGTCAGGAAGATCCCCTGGAGAAGGAAATGGCACCCCACTCCAGTACTCTTGCCTGGAAAATCCCATGGACGGAGGAGCCTGGGAGGCTGCAGTCCACGGGGTCGCAAAGAGTCAGACACGATTGAGTGACTTCACTTCACTTCACTTCACTTCTAACTACCTAAATAATCCTCCAATATTCCATTTATAATTTAAAAGCAGAACAAATGTGTTGAAAATATTCATTTTAATGTGTATATTAGTTCGGGGAAATTTTTCATAATAAAGCAGATTTTAATTTTATGTTCTTGCATAGATTTTACATAATCCAGATATTCTTGGATAATCAGTGTGCATTTATGACAGTTTTATAGCATTTGGGGCATGTTAAATTATTTGAGAGGATTACAGCTGCAGCTTTATCTTGTTGACATGTTATTGATCATGATTATATTTTATTTGATTCTAAGTCATTGTTGTTCAGTCACCCAGTCATGTCCAACTCTTTGCAATTCCATGGACTACAACACGCCAGGCCTCTCTGTCCCTCACTATCTCCTGAAGTTTTCCCAAGTTCGTGTCCATTGTATCAGTGATGCCATCCAGCCATTGCATCCTCTGATGCCCTCTTCTCCCTCTGCCCTCAGTCTTTCCCAGCAATGGGGACTTTTCCAATGAGTCAGATGTTCGCATCAGATGACCAAAATACTGGAGCTTCAGCATTAGCCCTTCCAAGGAGTATTCAGGGTTGATTTCCCTTAAGATTGACTAGATTTATCCCCTTGCTATCGAAGGGGCTTTCAGGAGTCTTTTCTAGCACCACAGTTTGAAGGCATCAATTCTTTGGCTCTCTGCCTTCTTTTCAGTCCAGCTCTCATGACTGTAAGTACCCACTGGGAAGACCATAGCCTCGACTATACGGACCTTTGTCGGCAGAGTAACGTCTCTGCTTTTCAACACACTGTCTAGGTTTGTCATGGCTTTCCTGCCAAAAAGCAATCATCTTCTGATTTCATGGCTGCAGTCACCATCCGCAGTGATTTTAGAGCCCTCCCAAAATCTAGGAATATATATTTATGGCTACAAAATGATAACAGGAAATGCTATAGGGAGGAGGAGACTGACTGGCAGATTCTAAGAAGGATAATCAGCAAAGACTTTCCAGAGAAAAGAGGCTTCAATCTGTTATTTGAAGGAATGGAAATGAAGATGAGAAGATATGGTGTAGGTGGTTAATTAATGTTATTTAATGTCCTTTGAGCAGAAAGTGTTTCATTTCTTACCCAAGTCACTCTCCTTTACCTACTCCAGTTACTCACACCAGGTAATGGAACACTCATCGCATAAAGTGAACCCATCTGGTTTCCTTTATAATATAACAAGTCATTGATTACCTACCATGACCCAGGCACTATCCTGGGTGTTAGAAAATATAAAGACAATTGTAACTTGGTCTTTGTTCTCAAAAAGCTCATAATCTAGTAGGGGAGACAGATAAGTAGATACAGCGCAGTAAAGTAAACACTATAACAGAGATAGCACTGGAAGACAAAGAAGCAGGTATTAAATCTACATTTGTGGCACAAAGAAAGCTCTCCAAGACAGCATATGAAAGAATGAAGATGAACACAATCAAAAAGAGGCCCTGCTGGGCCTGTCAAGGGCAGCAAGCCCATTCTACTGCCTGCCACATGGAGAGAAGAGCATTCATCTAAAGAAGGCTAGTGCTCCATGGAGAAGGCTCAAAGCCACTGTGCTTCTTCCACCAAGGCTAACACTCCCGCTAGCACCACCCCTCAGCTGGACATCCCTGGTGGTCTCACTGGTGACAGACCCAACCCGGCGTTCCTCCTCTGAAATTACGTCAGGGGAAATAATGAGCTCTTTCTAGGACTCAGAGCATGAGGTTCGAATACATGTGAGGTTTGGTAATTCACAGCATTGTACCCCCACCCCTCGCATCTTTGGAGATAATGAAGTAGGGGTGCAAGTTATGGCCACTTCTCAGCTCATTAGTGTCCCAGCACCACCCCCTCCCACTCCCTCTCCAATTCTCCCTTCTGGGACCCAGCCCAAAGAAGCCTTATCTCTGCTACTATTCTTTCAAATCTTAATACAAGAATCAAGACGTTTCCAGCTTAACCAAGAATTTGATACCTTTGTCCTCTGACTCTACCTCTCCTTCTGAACTCCTAGGTGGCCAGATTAGGGATGGTATGGTGACAGTGTAGGGGGCAGGAATGCGAGAGTCCATAGGATGAAAGCAGAATATTTTTTTAAATTTACTGGTATTTCACCCATCTTGCACAGATGGCTTTGATTGCCTATCAGATGAAGCAGTTGCTGCTGTCCAGAACTGCAACTGAAGAAAACTGTTAACATGCTTGAGAACTGAAAATTGAATACTTAGATTCACACCTGAGATACATCATGGGGTAAACAAGCTTTTTATGGGGTGACCTATATTAGAAAATGAAATACCAATTGCAATCAGAAGAAAAAGTGTTCCGAAGCCCAAACTTTGTTTATGTGTATTACATAGATTCAGACGGTAAAGAATTTGCCTGCAATGCAGGAGACCCAGGTTCATTCCCTGGGTTGGAAAGATCCCGTGGAGAAGGGAATGGCAACCCACTCCAGTATTCTCGCTGGGGGAATTCCATGGACGGAGGAGCCCGGCGGGAGTCACAAAGAGTCAGACACGACTGAGTGACTAACATGCACACACAGATGATTTTGCTAATACGCATTGTGCTATGTCTAATCTTGGAGATTCATAAATGCACACGCTTATGGTTTGTGTATCTACAGTATCGAGAGCTCTTTGTTTCTATCATATTATAGATATATTATTAGGAATATGGACTTCCCTGGTGGCTCAGACACTAAAGAATCCGCCTGCAAAGTGGGAGACCTGGGTTTGATCCCTGGGTCAGGAAGATCCCCTGGAGAAAGGAACAGCTGCCCAATCCGGTATTCTGGCCTGGAGAATTCCATGGACTGTATATTCCATCGGGTCACAAAGAGTTGGACACAACTGTGTGACTTTCACTCATTCATCAGGAATATATGATCTTTTCGATTCAATTCAGTTAAGCAAATTCCCCTGATATAAACTAATTCATCCTGATTTTTGGCAGTGACTGCCAATCTCCTATAGATCTGGTAATGATAAGAAAGGGCTCTTGTGTGTGTGCTTTATCACAACAATCCTGTGTAGCAGCCATATGCACAAGCGTAAATCTTCCCTGATGCCCCTCCCCCCACCCTGGAGTAGATCTCTAATATATAAGCCCAGTATTTACAGTAGCTGCTGCTACACAGTCGCCAGAATAGTTTTTTTGTTTGTTTGTTTTGATTGTTTATTAACCAGATTACAAAAATAATCCTGGCAGGATAGTTTTTAAGTGACTGCTTCTCTTTACTGGTTCCAGCTATCTCCCCAAATTCTATCTAGTATGTTGGAGTCCTCCAAGGGCAGTGCTCTGGCCTCTTTCTTACGGATATATCTGTCTGTCTAGGTGATCTCATTTAGCCTCAAACTTCTAAAGCCAGCCCAAACCTCTCCTCCAAACACTTCATACTCATATCTAGCTGTCTCCTTGAAATTCTTCCATGGAAGCATCTCAGACTTCGAATACACAAAATAGATTTCCTAAGTCCCTCCTACCACCTACAAACACACACACACAAAACATGCCTCCCATAGTATTCCTCCTCTCAATAAAAGGCAACTTCGTTCATCCAATTTTTGCGGTTTCTCAAGCTGAAAACCTTGGAGTCAACAGTAATTCTTCTTTCTGTCATATCCAGTCTATTCCCAGGACTCAGTGACATCTGGCCCTCACCTCAGCCATCACCCTGAACCAAGCCATTGCCACCCCTCATCTGGATTATTACAGTAGCTGGCTAACTGGCCTCATTGCTTTCCCATAGTCAATTCTCAGGGTACACAGAATGAGTGTCTTAAAATAAGTCCAATCAGATCAGTTCTTTGCCTATAATAAAATCCTGAGAACTTCACCAAAACGTATAAGACCATGCATGATCCGCCCTTCAGACCTTGAAGCTCTGAACTTGTCTCATCTCATTTCCCCCTCACTCACTTAGCTCCAGCTGTGCCAGCATACCTCAAACATGGCACAAAACTGCCCTGCGACCTTTGTACGTTCTCTCTGCCTAGACTGCTCTTCCTTGAAGTAACCTTTATTGCCTTCAAGTTTCTGTTCAAATGTCACCTTATCGGCGATGTCACTGACCATTCCATGTCAAAAGCAAAGCCCTCTGCCCAGCCTTCCCCTTTTCCTCTCACCCAACTTTATTCTTCTACATAGTGCTTATCACCTGACATTACATTTCTGTATCTGTCAGCTGTCTCCTCACACTGCTGGATTTGGTCCAGGAAGACAGCGATTTGGGGTGTTTTATTCTCTATCCTACCCACAGCAAATAGACCAGAGATTGGCACTGGATCCGTACTTTTTTAAAAAAAACCTGCTGAATAAATAAATGAAAGAATTTCAGAGACCTTAAGACATCATGTTCCCTAATGCCTGGCCACACGGCTGCTGGCTGAAGCTGGAGGATGTTCCATTGGAGCCGCCCTACTTCAGCCAAAACAGCTCATGATAACCTAAGTTCCATGATAAGCTTTGGCAATACATCTGGAAACATTCTCCTGCCCTGGTACCCAACCCAGGAGGGCCTGCACCTGGAATAGTACATGCAACTTTAGCTGTTATATCTCAAGACAGGTCCAAACAAAAGCAAGGAAAAGGAAAGGACTGCCAGAATAGGCAGTAGGATATTTCAGTCTGGAGTGACAAATGGTGAAGATATATAATCAAAATCTAGAAAATAATGTGATAAAGCCCAAAATGAACTTGTATACCAAAGCCATGATATTTTAAAAAATGGTGGGAAACCCTTTAAAATCTGGACGGTAATACAATGTGATAGAAATTTCATGGGCAGTGAGATAGACACACTTGTGTTTAAACTGAACATTTAGCTGCATGATCTTGGACATGAACTAGTACATACATATACAAGTAAGATCATGGTACCTGTGTCTTCCTCTGTCATAAAGAAAACACACCTATAAGGCACAGACTATTATCTTTCTGTGATGAGAAAAATAAATAAAAGGAAGGGGGGGTTTTCCCCCTTTGTTTTTTTATTGAAGTATAATTGATTACAAAAGGAAATATTAAAGCAGAGGCAAGTTTAGATAAGTTTTGTTATAGAAGAATCAGGTGAATTCATAAGAGAGAGAAAATATACATCTTATATTCATTATGCATTTTACAGTCTTCAGACTGTTTTCACTGGCTTTATCTCCTTTGACCCCCACAAGCTATCTCATAAAGTAAGAAAGGTAGATATTATTAAACACATTTTACAGATGAAGAAACTGAGGATATGTTTTTTAGGTCCTCTTAATACAAGTTTAGTGATCTTCCCACTACTCCACAGGACCTCCTTCTAGAATTTAAATCACTTCTCAGAAAAGCTTAGTCAAGATTCCCCTGGTGGTTCAGTGCTTAAGAATCCGCCTGCCAATGCAGGAGACATGGGTTTCATTCCTGTTCTGAGAACTAAGATCCCACATGCCACAGGGCAATTAAGCCTTAGCTTAGTTCTTAGTTCTCAGAACTAAAACTTCTGTCTAGAGCATGGGCTGTCTAGACAGAACTAGATAGAGTTAGTGAGCTGCAACTTCTGAAGCCGTGATACTCCAGATCCTGAGCTCCACAAGAGTAGCCTCACTCTCTGCATCTAGAGAAAGCCTGCGAACAGCAACAAAAGAGCCCCAGGCAACACAACAAAGACCCAGCACAGACAAAAAAGAAAAGGAAAGTTTAGTCACTAAGGAGTCACTCATCGTGGTTAATTAATGAAAACAAAAATGTCTAAGGATTTAGTCTGTAAATCAAGAACAATCAAACTCTTTCTCAGCACACCTCTAAGGCCTGTTAGGAAAATATTCAACTGGAAGAGACCTGGCTCTAGTTCTCCAGACCAAGTTTCTCAGCCCACTGTTTGCTGCCCTTAACTGGGCATGAACGTAGTCCATCAGGAGGCGTGCCCATGGAGACTTTCCTCCTGCCTCTGGTTTGGAGGGCATTTGGTGGGGTGGGGTGGGCATGCTGTTCTGCATTCCCAAAGGTGGGGACAGACCTGGAAGCTTGGGTCTTCAGTCACAATAGTCCCAGTTACCAGAAACAGCTAGACTGAATTTTTAACATCTGTTTCCACAGCTTCAAATATTCACCATTTGTCCCATGTCTTTAAACAAATGTCAAACAAGGAGATTCAATTATTCAGCCAGTCTAATAAGGAATCAGTTTATGCTGAAATTCAGTGCTGAGTTTGTGTAATTTCACATTATGGGTCACAGTGAAAGCTTTACACAAGCTTGTAGCTGCAGTCAGAGAAGAGTCTTGCCCTGCTTTGTATTTATCTAGGCAGACCTGATCTTCAAAGGAGAAAAAGCCAATCAGAACATACCAGTTTTGGGAATGAAAAATAACAGAGAAACAGCATCCATTCATCCATTCAATAAATATTTATTGTGCTCTTTTGAAGTGGCAGGCACCATCCAAGATATTGCGAATATAAAGTGGAAAGGAAACAGTCCTTGGTCTTGGGAGCCCAGAGTTTGGTGGGCAGATAGATATGCACGTCTAGGTCATTTACAACACACTGTAATAAATATTATGATGGAAAAAAAATTGCAACTTACAGTGGGAGTCTATGCCACATGAATCTTAATTGTTGCTAGGAGATATCACCTCAGTAATTAGAGTAACCTACTCATCCAGTTAGCCTGGAACTTGCCTGGTTTTACCACTGATAGGCCTGTGTTCTGGGAAATCTCCCAGTCCCAGGCAAATGGGAATGGTTGTTCACCCTACCTGTAATGCTGAACCCCCACAAAAACTGTTATTTTGCTCTCTTTGCAAAAGATCGCGTTCACTCTGAGGGTCGCGTGGGATCAGAATGATCTCATCAGACTGAAGACTTAGTAGCTGATGGAACAATCAATGATTTTTCATGACTCTGCCAGACACACATGAATCAGCCTGCCGTGTTAACAGAGCTCAGACATGGTTTCCCCAGCCCTTGACTACAGTCCTAAGCCATCTGTTTCACCTGCATGAGTATGCATCTATTCATCTATAATACTGCAAGAGATGTGCTATCAGTCAGTGATGTCACTAAATCTTGGTAATGGATAGTCACAGAAACTTATCTGCAATGTAGGTCACGGGGGCCATACTGTTCATCTCCTCACTCCAGGAACCAGGTAGATGGAGCAACCACCATCTCCACCATTGTCTGTCTCCAGATCAGAGGGAAAGACAAACAGACTTCCTGTGTAGGAAAACATTTTTTCATCATCCACCAGCAAAACCTAAAACAATGCCAGCTGACTTCAGGTTTTTTGTTGCAGCAGTATACCCTGGCTTATCCCAACGGATAAGCATCCCCTATGGTGCAGATCCGACCACTAGAGGAACTAAGAATGGTGAAGAATGCTTGGTGACCTCTCAAGGGGTGATGTGAATTCCCTGGAACAATGTCTCCCCAGATTACTCATATAAACGGTCTTGTTTAGAAACCAAATTTAGTGTTGAGGTTAAGGTTAGGGTTAGGGGGCTGCTAAGGAGCCAGAATTCCTGGTGTATCCTTTAATACAAACTTGTCAGTTGCTCACAGAAGAAAAACTTCTCCCCACACCCAGAGACTAGCTGTGGTCCCACCCAGCTGTTTTTCTGACAAAAAATGAGCAGCTGGTCATAGGACCAGAAAGTGTGGTTGGCACAGCAATGCCCCTCCCTGCTACTGAACAAAACCACTATGCTTCATCATTCTCATGTTTTTAAAATGGACTTTTTAAAGCCACTGGATCATTTGGAACAGATTTTCCATGAGTTTTATAACATTTTAACTTTATTCCCCTCCATTTGAGTTTCATTGTAAGTTTCCTGTTCATGCTAAAGATAGTCATAAACAAATTCTGTGGTGTCTCAAAAAGGGAAACATATGTAAAGTCCAATTATCATCACTTTTCTCTGAGAATGTAAGCGTTCTGCTTCTTATAAGGTGATATTCATTCAAAAATTGCCCTCTGACAAGCAATAAATGAAACATCCAAGCTAGCAGCCTTTCCTTTTCAGAAATCATTAGAAAGAATTGTGTGGATAGCCATAACATCCAATTATAGGGTGAGCAGCAAAAAGGATTTTCCACTAGGGATCATCCATCAGGAGTTTCAACGTGGCTGAAACTTTTTTATAACGGAAGTTATCCATTAAGTTCTGATGAACAAATGCAAAACATATTGCCCCTATAACTGGAACATCAAAAATTCTGACCTTTTAGTTAAGTGAAATGAAATGTTTATCATAGTCTGATGGTCCTTTAAAAAAATCATAAAAGTTTAATTGTGTTTAGATGACTCCCATTACGATCTTGCTTGGAAATGAGTTGTCCTACAGCATGAGCTTTATGGTGACTGATTTCCTCCTTTGCTCAACACAGCAGTTACTTGGTTGTGCTCTTATGTATTAAAGCACATTCTCTAGAGTTAAATTTAGTTCATTTCACTCTTGATGACACTAGGAGTGAAATTTCAGCATATTCTCATAAGGATCCATGGACAGTAAATTGTCCAACAGAGAAACTCCAGTGAGACAACAAAAGGCTAGCTTGTATCTGAAGCTGAAGATGTCGGATGGGAGCCAACAAGGTATCGTGGGAGCCAGGAGACAAGCACAACTTGCAACTTTACCTGCAATACACAAATCAGTCCTAAAAAGGAACAGAAAAGGAATCAATATTTCCAACATGATCCCTAAGTTTTCATGAAAGGATTGAAAGGAATCAGAAACTATGCTCAAGATTTCAAAAAAGTCTCATTCA
Organism: Ovis canadensis; assembly: GCF_042477335.2. Lineage (NCBI taxonomy): Eukaryota > Metazoa > Chordata > Mammalia > Artiodactyla > Bovidae > Ovis > Ovis canadensis. Next base: position 157,148,417 of record NC_091247.1, on the reverse strand, counting down.
CTTACTTGTTGATTCCTTCAAAAAGTGTGTTTCAAGGTCCTACTAAGTACAAGGAGCTCTGTTAGGCCCTGGGAATTAATCAGCAAATGAGACAGCCCTTGTCCCTGAAAGGATGAAGCTTATGTTCTACTGGAGTTGTTCAGCATTATACAATGACTCTCAAAATCAATTATTTCATTAAACTTGTAGTAATTGTTGTAAAAGATAAATATAGCAGGGTAGCATAGAACAGGAAATATTACCTGGTCTGAAGTCCAGGGAGGGCTGCACTGAGGATGTGTTGTAGAAACTGAGAGCCACCAAAGGAGGGGCCATAGTGACCTAGGCAAAGAGGTGAGGGAAGAACACTGCGGAAAGAATGCGAAAGGCAAAGGCCCTCGGTGAAAAGGAGAAGAGGTCTCTCAAGGGACAGAGGGAGAGCCAGGTGACGAGCGCAGATGATGGGCGAGCAAGTGAGGAGAAGGCAAGGCTGTGGAGGCCATCAAGGGCTTGGGGCCTGAGCTGGGAGAAGTGAAACGGTTGACTATTAAATTATACAAGTAATAGAAATTGTGAGGACTTCCCTGGTAGTCCTGTGGTTAAGAATCTGCCCTGCAGTGCAGTGGAAATAGGCTCAATCTCTGGTTGAAGAACTAAGATTCCACATATCTTGGGGTAACTAAGCCCAAGCTGCAACTAAAGAGAAACCCACACACTACAACAAAGACCAAAAGCAAACAAATAAATAAACAATTTAAAAAAAAGAAATTGTATTACTTGTGATCAAATAAGAAGTCAAACAAATCACATAATACAAAAGAAGATGAAAAACTCCATGAGAGACTCCTTTCTCCATCTACCCTCCACCTCAGTCTCATGTTAGAAGTAGCTACTATGAACAGTTTTGTGTGTGGCCTTCCAAATCTATTGCTATAAAAATATTTTAAAGGGAGAGTTGCTTTGAATTATACTTACATAAATTACTTTATACTATGTATATTATTGTGAAAATTTTCTTTTTATTTAGTAATGTGACTTGAAAACCTTTCCATACTTTCATATTCAGCTCTCCCTCATTCACTTACTTAACTATTCTATTAATGGACTTTTTTCAAGGTTGCAAGTAGTATTGCAGAAGCCTTCCAAAAATATGGCTTCTAAGCCTGATTGAAAACTCCTTCTCTGACTCTAAACATTAGAACTTCTCAGCCAACTATGATCAAAACAGAAGGCATAGAGAGAAAGGGCCACCACACTGCAGAACATGGAAGTTCAACAGACCTGGGACCTGAACTTGTTGAATCCCAAGTTCAACAGAACCTGGGATTGGGACTTGGTGGTAGGGTGGGTGGAGCAGGCAAGGATAGGGAGCAGACATAACATATTGTCTTTTAAAAGCCAAATAATAATAGTAACAATGTTTTCAATACATAGCTAAGCTCAAAAGGTGAAGAAACTCAAAGGTACCAGAAACACAGAGAGATTGCAAAGCCAGAATGGAAAGGTCAGTCTTGGTTAGAGGTAGACTCCCAGGGGTCAGAGGCCTGAGGTTTTCATGAAAGCAGGAGTAAAAGATAAGACCTCAGGCCTGTAAGAACCGAGCTCCTAAAGAGCTATGATTAGCAAATGGTTGTCAATGAAAAAGTATCTGAAACACAGTCTACAACTCCAGAGTAGTCATGGGTAAGCTCACCATAGCCCAAGACCTCCCTTGGAAAAAAAACATATCCCCTTGTTAAGTTGAAACTTCAAGCCTGCACCAAAGTATGTAGGAAAAAACTTCCACATGGAAACTGTGAAACATTCTGGAAGAATATAAAGAAGATATAAATTAATGTAGGAGTGTACCATGTTCAAGGACGAGAAAATTTAATGTTGTAAAGATGTCAATTTTCCCCCAATTGATCTAGAGACTCTGCAATTCCAATTCACAATCTCAGCAGCTTTTTTTTAATGTGAAAGCTAACAAGCCGATTCTAAGATTATATGGAAAGGAAAAGCTCAGAAATAGCCAAAACAGTCTTGAAGGTGAAGGTGGGAAGACTTACTCTACCAGATATCAGGAGTTAGCATTAAGACAGTATGGAATTGGCATAAGGATAACAAATTTTTCAGTGGAACAGAGAGTCCAGAAGATATTCATGGGTGTATGATCAAGACAACATTATAGAGCAGTGGAGAAAGAACAGCCTTCTCAATAAATAGTTCTGGGTCAGCTGGGTCAATCTTCATAGAAAAAAAAACAAATAAAACTTAACTTCCACCATAACCTCATCTTCTTCCAGACGAATTATAAATCTAAGTCTGAAAGGTAAAACAATAAAACCTATAGGATTTAACATACAGGAGAATATCTTTATGAACTTAAAGCAGGAAAGAAGGAAAAAATAGGATGAAAAGAACAAAAGAAAGAATGAAAAAGGGGAGAAAGAGAGACATATATCTCTCCAGCAAAAGTAAATGCAAAACCAAAACACCTCTGTTGAGACTTATCCACAATTCAGAAGATACATGACTCCAAAAATACAAGAGAAAATAAACAAAAAATACCCTCTAAAGATTAGCTCTCAATAAAACTGCAAATCATACACAGAAACAAATGCCCAACTGGAGTTGCATTAAATGCACAGAGTATCTTAAAGATAACTGGCATCTTTAGTATAACAGATAACCTATTAAGTATTTACTATGTGCCTGGCACTGGGCTGAATGCTCTAAACAGATCATTTAATTTAGTCAGATCATTTTACTTGATTCTCATACTTGATACATGAGCTAACTAATATTATTACTCTCCTTTTACAAACAAGGAAGTTAAGCCTTAGAAGAGTGAAGCAACTTTCCTGATTTGACCAGGAAGGAATTGGTGGAGATGGCATTCAAACTCACACCGCCAGACCTCAGGCTCATAACCACCACCTTAAACTTTCTGTGTAGAAACATGGAGTGTATTTTCATGGATTCAGATGTTATTTTTCTATCCTTCAGTAACAGTTTAGAACTTTTAAAAAATGTGAATTTACATATTTTTATTAAATCTCTTTCTAGGTATTTTATAATTTTTTCTGCTTCAGTGAATCGGATCCTTTCTGCCATTACATTTTCTAACTGGTTTCTGCTAGAGATTGGGAGATCTATTGTTTTGGGTTTTTTTTAATCTTGTCTCTGACTACTAAGCTGCCTTGTTAGTTTTCTAGCTGATTCTCTTGGCTATTCCAGGTAGTCAAGGTGAGGTATGTAAATAATGACAACTTGCTCTCTTTCCCCTGACCACCTCATTTGCCAATATTTGTACATTTTACAGCATAGGGAAAAGTTCATAAGGTGGTACTTGAGGCAAGGGGAGCTTTTAAACATTCCAGAAAAAAACAACTCTCTTTTGAGCACAAAATTATGAAACAGCTTGACACATTCCAGAAATTGGGAGTAGTTTGACATGTACCCTACCTCTGACTATAAGGTAGGGTACAGATAAGGAAAGCAAGAGATGGTAACTTGAAAGATAAGACAGGGATCTTGAAGAATGACAAGCCATTAAAAGACATTAAGCCTGTGGCATGATAAGAATTTGGCTTCCCTGGTAGCTCAGCTGGTAAAGAACCCGCCTGCAATGCAGGAGACGCCGGTTCGATTCCTGGGTTGGCATGATCCCCTGGAGAAGTGATAGGCTACCCACTCCAGTACTCTTGGGCTTCCCTGGTGGCTCAGCTGGTAAAGAATCAGTGGCAATGAAGGAGACCTGGGTTCAATCCCTGGGCTGGGAAGATCCCCTGGAGGAGGGCATGACAACCCACTCTAGTACTCTTGCCTGGAGAATCCCCATGGACAGACATGCCTGGCATGCTACAGTGCATGGGGTCGCAAAGACTGATTCGCAAACACCAGTGAGCAACTAAGGACACTACAGCACAGCATGACAAGAATTACGTTTTAGAAAATTTAGAATTACATTTTAGAAAAAAAACCCAGTGTCACCAGTGTGGAGACTCAATTGAGGAAAGTAATACTAAAGAAATGGAAAAAGGTTGGGAAACTAAAATAATAATACAAGCAAGTGATAACTCATTCGTGGAGTAATGCGAGAGGGCATGTATCTGTGAGAATGGAATCCCTACTCATTCAACCTCCTTCAAGGTGTGATCTTGAACCAGTTAGTCAATCTCCCCAAGCCTCAGTGCTTCTAATCTATAAAATTAGGCTAATAACACCAATGGGGCATGACTATGAAGTTTCAGATAATGTGTGTGAAGTTCACTAAAAAATGGTAGCCCTTTATTATTGAGCTTTACAGTAGCAGTGAGAATAAAGTTGAAGTCACAGATTCTAGAAAGGGATCTCCATCTAAGTGCCATACCAAAGCTATCACTTCCTCTTCTGAGTTATCAGACTCATAAATCATTGAGGAAAATAAAGCTGTGTATCAACACCCTTTCAGCCACACACCCTTCCCACCGCTCCTGGGCTCTTTGCTTTCTCTTCTCCCTGCCCACACTCCACATTTCAGACTACTGTGAGTATTGGATTTGCATCATGAAACAGCTGGAGTGCATGGCTCAAAAATTAGTATGCCAGCTAAACAATGAAAACAACAAAACAACCCAGTTAAAAGGTGGGTAAAGGGTTTGAATAGGCATTTCTCATTTCTCCCATGAAGATATACAAATGGTCAACAAGCATACAGAAAGATACTATCATTAAGAAAACGTAGATCAAAACCACAATGAAGTACCACTTCATACCCATTAGGGTAGCTATAATAAAAATTTGAAAAAAAAAAAACACACAGAAATAACAAATGTTGGCAAGGCTGTGAACCATCTGGAACCTTCTACATTGCTGGTGGGAAGGTAAAATTGTTCAGCCCTTTTGGGAAACAGTTTGGTGGTTCCAGAAAACAGTTTGATAATTTAAACATAGAATTATCAAATGACCCAGTAATTCTACTCCTATGTATATTCTCAAAAGAACTGAAAATATGTGTTCAAACAAGTCCAGGTACACACTTGTTTGGCCTGGCATGGCCTGATTATTTATGTTCCCCAAAATCACAGGCTGGAATCCCAACACTCAATGTAATGATGTTAGAAGGTGGGACCTTTAGAAGATGAGGGTGGAGCCCTCATGAATGAGATTAGTGTTCTTATAAAAGAGATTCCAAAGAGCTCCCTAGCCCCTTCTACCATGTGAGGATACAAAAAGAAGTCTATGACACAAAAAAGGGTGCTCACCCAACCATGCTGGCACCCTGATCCCAGACCTCCAGCACTAAAGGGCAATAAATTTCTGTTGTTATAAGTGATTCGGTCTGTGGTATTTTGTTAAGCAGCTCAAATGGACACCTGTTCACAGAAGCACTCTTACAATAACTAAATGTAGGAGCAGCCCAAACGTCTATTAATATGTGATATATACATTAATGGAATATTACTCAGCCACGAAAAGAAATGAAGTACTGACACACGCTACAACACGGATGAAACTTGAAATAACATCATGCTAAGCGGAAAAAAAAAAGGTGCCTCTTCCCTGGTGGCTCAGATAGTAAAGAATCTGCCTGCAATGCAGGAGACCTGGGTTCGATGCCTGGGTTGGGAAGATCCCTGGGAGAAGGGAATGGCAACCCACTCCAGTATTCTGGCCTGGAGCATCCTATGGACAGAGGAGCCTGGCGGGCTATGGTCCCTGGGGTCACAAAGAGTCAGACACGACTGATGGTCAAACATTTTCACTTTCAAGTGAAAAAAAGCCACACAAAAGATTGTATACTTTATGATTCCATTTTTAATAAATATCCAGAATAAGCAAATTCATAGAGACAAATCAAAGATTGGTAGTTATCAGAGGCAGTGAGAAGGGAGAGCGAGAAACAACCACATAATATGTATGAGGTTCCCCCTTGGAGTGATGAAAACAGCACAGAACATTGTGCAAAACCTAAATGCCACTGAAAGTGTTCACTTCACAATGGTTCATATTCTCTTACTTTCACCTCAAGGCACATAAATAAAGTATATGTGTATTTTAACTGTTATGAAAGCCTCTTCACAGAAAGCAAATGTAACAAGTTCACAGCCTCAAGTCACCCCTGAATAAAAGGTAGTTTGCATTAAACCACTATGGTACCCATTCCAACCAGAGTCTTTAATGCCCAGGCATTCTTTATTGTTTAATAACACCAACAGCCCCAACTGGAGCACTGCAGTCTCCTACTGATGTTATTACTTCTAACTAGTTGCAAACTTCATTGGGAGCCCTTATTTTTCCTCTCCATTATCTTGTCTTTCCACAGTCCCTCTGAACACTCCCTGCCTTGGGCAAAATTCTCCAGGGGCCTTTTGCATGCAATTTTTCTCCTGCTGAGTTCCTGAATTTTCTTTGACTGATGCCTCTTTGAAAGACCTCACATACTGTTATATGAAACTAAGTCTTTTTTGTCTAGACTATCAGCTCCATGAAGGTGAGAGCTCCTTTGGTTCACCACTATACTTAGCACAGAATGTAAAAAGAAACTTAAGTATTTGGATGCCCATCTCAGCAGAACTGGTTTTGCTATTTTGCCTGCTTTTGAGTAGAACAGCATGTGAACCAAAAGCCAGACATTTAAATGATTTTTCAGTTTTTGAAAAATCATTTAAATTTGGCTTTATTTTGTGTGCATAGAAAAGGAGACCAACTAGAAACTAGCTAATGCTTTTCTTATGCCGTCACTCCCTCCCCAGCCAAAACACCACCTTGGCTCCCATATCAACTGATAAAACACAGAACCCTTCTCAACCTCTTCCACCTGCAGCTCTTCCATCTTGCTGGTTCATTACTGCCTGATGGTAAAAATTCTAGTATAGTAATTCAATATAGTTTGAAAAGTGAAATAGCATTTTCATTTGTTTCTTTCTACTCAGAATTCAAATTGCTTAATTAGTTGCATTAAAAAAAAGAAGAAGAAGACAAAGCATTAAACACCCTCTCACTTCACTTTTTCTCTTTTATTCAAGGTGACTCAATTCTGTCCAGTTACTGACTTCCCTGGAAATGATGCCAGTACTGGAAGCTGAGATTGTAATATTTTATTGCTGTACACAAACAAAGCATTAATCTGGCCTTAAGGCTCAAAGAAAGACTCTAAAGGTAATAATTACAGGCAAGTGGTATCCCAAAAGAAAAAGATGTTTTGACACTGTTAAGAATCACCATGCGCGGGCGCCTCCTGCATTGAACACAACACGTAGGAAGAATATCAGTTTACTAGTCAAAGAGTTTGGGGTTTGAATCTCAGCTCTGCCATTTACTGTGCAAATTCGAGCAAGTTATTAAATATCTCTGAACTCAATTTATTAATCTTTAAAAATGGAAACAATGATTAAGTCAAAAGGTTTTTGCATGCATGAAACATGTTATTGATTTAAAGACTTACACATATGAGGCTGTCAATTAATAGCCATTATAATTCATCACACTAAGCAGAACTCATCATTGTGAAATTTCACTGACCTCTTGTTTACACATACATGTATCTCCTTGCCTCATTTTCAGGCTGACTTAATAATAAAACTGTCAGAAGAGAAAAGGAAAGCAAACACTATAATGTACCAAAGCCATGAGAACAGTTCTCAAAAACTCTTAATATATATGGACTCTGTTAGACCAAACAGGTCATTTTAACCATATTTACCACATGTAATTGATGCTTTTGAACTGTAGTGTTGGAGAAGACGCTTGAGAGTCCCTTAGGAGATCCAACCAGTCCATTCCAGAGATCAGTCCTGGGTGTTCATTGGAAGGACTCATGCTAAAGCTGAAACTCCAATACTTTGGCCACCTCATGTGAAGAGTTGGCTCATTGGAAAAGACTCTGATGCTGGGAGGGATTTGGGGCAGGAGGAGAAGGGGACGACAGAGGATGAGATGGCTGGATGGAATCACAGACCAATGGACATGAGTTTGAGTGAACTCTGGGAGTTGGTGATGGACAGGGAGGCCAGGCGTGCTGCAATTCATGGGGTCGCAAAAAGTCGGACACGGCTGAGCGACTGAACTGAACTGAAACCATTTTTCTGCTGCTTTCCTTATCACAACCCTTAATTTTCTATCACAAATATACACCCATGTTTCCACAACATACATGGCTACCCATCTAGTTTTAGGATATGAAAACCAGACTTAATTTTTTAAAAAAAGAAAAGAACTTCCAAGAATATGCTTTTCAACCACTGTCTGACTTTTAGGAGGCCCAGAAATGACTTTTATAATAAATTAAATTAATTCAATAACTATTCAGAGAATGCCTATTACATTCCTGCCCTGGAGGAGGGCATGACAACCCATTCCAGTATTCTTGCCTGGAGAACCCCCTGGACAGTGGAGCCTGGTGGCTACAGTCCATGGGGTCACTAAGAGACATGACTGAAATGACTGAGCACACACACACACACACCCTATATTCCTGACCCAGAAGCGATTCAAAGGCAAATGCAGTACAGTCTGTGCCCTCAGGTAGCTTACAGTCTAGTAAAAACTTGGTAAGATCAACAAAGCAGCAGTTTGTTCCAACTTATTCTTCCAACAAATCCACTTTATCCCAGGATAGCCGGTTCAGTGGATCTCACAGAAACAGTTCAGACAAAATCAGTTGGAAACAGTAGAAGGAATTCTCCAAATTCTTTGGACAGATAATCTGACTTTAAAAGATAACAAAACAGAATACAAGTTCTCTGAATTACTCTTGCGGTTGGCTCTGTGTTTGTATTCACTAGGTAGTTACTCTATTATCCTTTCCTATGCAGATGGCACCGTTGTATATAAAACCATGACAGAGAAGCGCTGGCAAGAGTATTTGCAGAACAAGGTATTTCCAATTTTGTACCAAACATGATGACATTTAAGCAACTCAAGGGAAATAAATTTATACACTCTGCTAGATATTCCATGCTAAAAATTTTTATGTGGTATAGTAGGTAAATTCCACATAAAATAGTTTTCCCTAGGAAGGAAAATGTTCAGGAAGACACCCTTGTTGGTTTTTTATTTTCTTTTCAACTCAAAGGTTAATCCAAAATTTGACCTTATGCACAGTTCAGTTCAGTTCAGTTCATTCGCTCAGTCGTGTTCGACTATTTGCGACCCCATGAATCGCAGCACGCCAGGCCTCCCTGTCCATCACCAACTCCTGGAGTTCACTCAGACTCACGTCCATCGAGTCAGTGATGCCATCCAGCCATCTCATCCTCAGTCGTCCCCTTCTCCTCCTGCCCCCAATCCCTCCCAGCATCAGGGTCTTTTCCAATGAGCCAACTCTTCAGCACACAACAGAGCCAGACACTTGCAAATGAATGTTGCTCTCTGATAGCTAAGCCCTCTTGGGGAAGAGAAGGAATGTTACATCATTTCCGCTCCATCATTGGGGAGCTATTTATAGTCCAGCAGTCTAATGAAAACCCTAGTGACCTGGAAAGTTAATGTGATATGCTTTTCAGTGTCTTATTGACACCCAAGGAATAACTCAGGATCAAATCTAAGGTATGTGTATTTTCTCTCTCCCATTCAATATGAAGGCTGGAAAGAATTACAGTCTATATTTATTCAGATTCTTGTATTACACAGCTGATAATTGAGACACTGCAAAATAATAAACTTGTACTAGAAACACCTTCAGAAAAATGATCAATGAAATTGTGGAGATAATTACAGTCCAACAACACCCCCCCCCAAAAAAATCACAGTATTCCTCCCCCTAAAAATTTAATGAAATTCAGAGGTTATGTCAGAAAGTGAAACCAGTAGCGTGGAAAATGTAGTCTGAAAGACGTTTAAATGTCAGTATGTTATTAAAATGATAACATAATTATTACTGGTATAATCGTGTGTCCTAGTTTACAAGACTCCTCTCTTTTTTGCACTTGGATCCACAAGTATTCCACTGCCCTCAAGAAGACTCTCCTCACGCTTCTCAGACCAGGTTAGTGCCCTTTCATGTGCTCCTTATCTTACCACTTTCAAGTAAGCCTGGCAAGAATTCTGTAAGATAGATACAGTTTTGATCGCCACATTACAGACAACAAAACTGAGTTTCTCACCAAGCCACAATGCAGAGCCAGGAACCAAACTCCTATCAAATGATTCCAAACCCCATTTTCTGATTGCAGGTCACAGAGCAAAAGACTTCTCTTCCACTTACTCTACGATTGCAACTGCTGAACATTAAGAAAGTAGGAAGACAAGCAATTGTCTCTATTGACTTTGGGCAAGAAAGAGAGTGCATTTGAGTAATTATGACAAGAGTGCATTGAGCATTAATGTGTGCCAAACCCTTGGTTGAGTGCTGAGTGCATTCTCTCATTTCATTCTCATGTGTTGTGAGATACAAATTTGATCAGTACTGTGCTTTTACATTTTATAACTCGAGAGACTGAGGCTCAAGGATGTTAAATAATCTGTCTAGGTCCACAGTACTAGAAGGGGCTTCCCAGGTAGCTCAAATGGTAAAGTATCTGCCTACAATGTGGGAGACCTGGGTTCAATCCCTGGATTGGGAAGATCCCCTGGAGAAGGGCATGGCAACCCACTCCAGTCCTCTTGCCTGGAGAATCCCCATGGACAGAGGAGCCTGGTGGGCTACAGTCCATGGAGTTGCAAAGAGTCAGACACGACTGAGCAAACAACATACACACACACACACACACACACACACACCCCACTAGAAAGTAAGAGAGCCAGGCTCTCTACCCAGGTTTCTGACTCTGAGTCACTTGCTGAAACATCACACATGTTGCCCACTTCAAACGCCACCTGGCTCACCTTTTGCTTAGATATTTAAGGGGGGAAAGTGTAGGCTACAATGTGAGGGCTGTCCTAAATTAGCATAATAACTGCTGAGTTTTTCCCCACCCTTTTTTTTTTTAACATATATAGACATACACTGGGCTCTACTACTGGCTCAGTAGTAAAGAATCTGCCTGCCAAACAGGAGATGTGGGTTTGATCCCTGGGTCAGGAAGATCCCCTGGAGAAGGAAATAGCAACTCACTCCAGTATTCTTGCCTGGAAAAATCCCACAGACAGAGGAGCCTGGCAGGCTACAGTCCATGGGGTCACAAAGAAGTCAGACACAACTTAGCGACTAAACAGCAACAACAAAGACATACATTAAGAACTTTCTGAGTTTCAGCAAACTCTGAGTGACAGTGAACGACAGGGAAGCCTGGCATGCTGCAGTTCACGGGGTTCCAAAAAATCAGACACAACTTAGCCACTGAACAATAAAAACAAGAAATTTTTTGAGACAGGTTTGGATTCTGGCTTAGTCACTTACTAGATGGAGTGACTGTTCACATTATTGAACCTGCAAAATTCAGTTTTCCCATTTGACAAAAGAAGCTAATATGACCCAACCAAAAGAGGAGTTGTACCCAAAGGAAAATCACATCATACGAATCATCTAATATACAACTTAGCGGTCAGAGGTCAACCAATAAATATCAAACCTGTCCCTTTCCTTTTCCCTGGCTTCCACCTTTAAATATAGGAATAAATCAAACACACACTAACACAAAAATCTTCACTCATTCATTAACTCACTCATTCATCTTGACATATTGTTGTATCTTTCTTGAATCTCTCCAGTTAGTGAGATTTTAAGATGACAACTTCCTAAAACTCTTGAGATGTTTGTTGTGTTTTTTTTTTCAGTTCATATCTGGATGACAACAGTCTCTTGAACATTTTTTTTTCTGAGTTTGTAGAAGTGCACAAATTTATCTGTATTTTAAACATAATATCCATGACAGCTGCTGCTGCTAAGTCACTTCAGTCATGTCCGACTCTGTGAGACCCCATAGATGGCAGCCCACCAGGCTCCTTTGTCCATGACAGATACACTCGTTAATTCCAAAATCATCAAGTGCGTGCCTCCTAGACCAAGAACCATCCTTATACCACCCCTACTCCAAGGAGCACATAGTTTATTGGGCAAACAAACACAAGAATAGCTAAGACACCGTGTTGTAATGATGCCGTAATAGAGGCATATACCAGGTTCCATGAGATCAATTAACCCGGCTCAAAGTGTAGGGCCTGGTTCACAGAGGAGCTGACATTTGCATTCAGCCACAAAGAATGAGTCAGCTTCGCCAAGAAATAATGAGCATTACAACATCAGAGTCAAATTTCAAGGAGGGTATCTGGTTAAAACTCTGACTACAAGAATATCACGTCAGAGAAAATTCTCTCCTTTAGCTTGGTCCAGATAATGAAAGACAAAAAGCATTGATGACTTTTAGAGTTAACCTGCTAAGGTCACTCGGTGATGGTTTTACAAAGCAAAAGTGTGGTGGCTAACTATCCCAAAGCCACCATAGTATAGCATTTAGATTCCTAGACAGTGGGAATTTCTCCTTTGAGGGCTCATAAATAATGAATATGTGTTATAGTAAAGATTATTGGAGATCATAAGCCTTCTTTTTTCATATGTAGGATTGGTAGCTTTTAAAATATTGATGCATTTGTGCAAGTTACTTGAATTTTACAGTAAACTCAGCAAAGAAAATGTCAACACAGGACATCAGGCCCTGGGAAGAGACAACCTGGCTGATGGTCCCTCCCCTCCACTGACCAAACTTTGTTTCTGGGTCCAGCTTGTGCCTAACTGCCTTGCCTGTCAGAGCAAATCCTCACCAGAGACACCCATGTTAGAGAAACAGCCTGGCATGCCATTTCCTCAGATAACGCCGGACTACTTGGGTTTATAGGATTCTTGACCTTATTTCCACTTGCTCTAGTTACATAATGAAAATAGGTGCAACCTTATAAGAAAACTTGGAAGAAGCTAATGTCCATTTTTATTTGGTTTAAGATGAAGGAAGGAAGGGAGGGAGGTCTGTCCTATTAAATAGTAACTTTCCCCAAGTCAATAGTTAGTTGAAACATTCCATCTCTATAACGACTATGCCTAACTCATTCTTATGATTTCAAGTATTGTATTCTTTTTCCTTAAGCTAAAATTATCACATTTTACAAAAGCTTTTCCTTGTACCTCCCATCATTTAGTTTTTAAGTACCTTGTGAAATAGATATTTTTGTGGTCTCCATTTTTCAGAAGAGAAAATTAAACAGTCCCTTTCACCCACTATCACCCCCTCCCTTCACTACTAAATTTTACTAAACTTTCCAGATAAGTCTTCATTTTCTCCAGGAAGACTTACTTACTAACATCCTTGGCCTGGGTAGCAGCTCTGATTCTGCTGTACTGGAACAGTACAGCAGAAAACCAGTTGACCAGGAGCTTGGAGTGGTCGGAGCCCCACAGACCAAATACCTCAAGGCTTGAGCTGCCCCATTCATTCTCCCCCCATGTCATATGAGTAATATAATTTTCCATGTGCCAAGATATGAAAAAGGCTGAAAAGTCCCACCACAAGAGAATGGCTAAGAGCATGGATTTTGAAAGACTACTTAGCTATGTGACTTTGGGCAGTTATCTAACTCATCTGGGTGTCAGTTCCTCCATCTGGAAAACAGAGATAATAGAGAGCACTTCCTACCGTGTAAACTATCTCATTTGCTTTTCAAAACAGTCTAAAGGTAAGTACTATTATTCTTCCATCATACAGAAAGGAGGCTGAGGAACAGGAAGGTGAAAGCCACACAGATAACATCACCCACTCTCATCCCCTCCCCTGCTATCTCCACCACCCCAACACCAAGGGACCTGCAGACCTGCCTCTATGTAATCAGAGCAAAGGAAAGAGATTTGAGGAGATGAATGTTGTGGTTATACTGCTGGGAAGAGGGGATATCAATTTCCCATCACCATTTCCTACGAAAGATGGTTTCTGCACTTGACCATGGTCCCAAGAACTGATTGACTACAGAAGGTGGACAGAATTGGGAGATACGCCTTGTCATAATCGACACTACATGGAGGACAGAGAGGCATTTGAATCAAGGCATTTCAGTAAGATGGGTAAACTTTGCATGGGGTCACCATTGCTTAGGGACACTGCACTGCGGTGAGTCCCTCTCTGATGGGGCACAATGAAGGCCCCCCATGGTCTCACCTATGAAATATGGAAATTGTGATGCTTTCCCCATGGGGCTGTCATGAACACTAAATGAGGTGATGTAAGTGAGATTCTCTCTGCATTGCAGACCCACGATTAATGTTAGCTCCCTTGCCACACTTCTGTTACCCAGTGTTTAAAGCCTAGATAAATACTTTGAGTGTGGGAAGAGAGGGGTAGCTTTTCATAATGTCAGATTCAACTTAAAAAGAAAAGTCTGTGTTTGCAGAGTTCTATTGCCCTGGATTACCAAGCAGAGTCTGAAATTTATTAACCTTTTTAGTCATTTGTGAGCACCAGCAAGAGGACTTTTTTGAATAATCAAAAAACTTTCCCATTCTGGCAGCCAAATAAAAGGAGGCCAGGTGTTCAGGATTAAAAATGCATTAGCCCCACCACTGACTTTCTGGGGATGGTGTCAAGTAATTTCTCTTTCACAATATGTACCAATTCTAAAGCAGAGAAAGAGAAGGGGGAAGTGAACAGAGGTGATAAGAGGAATTCAGGAAAAGTGGGGGTGGACAGAAAAGTGGAGGGTGAAAAGCAGCACAGAGAAGATGGAGGAGAATCCTATTTTTAACCAATTACAGTCCTCTTAGCTCCCCTTAAAAATAGATCCTCTTCCTGCCCACAATGAATTTGGTGGACAGTATCTGGGGCTCCATAACACCATTAGTGTATCTATTTGAAGGTACTGGTATGTGTATCTTTTGGGCAAAGTCGGGCAGGCCTTTTAGATACACACCACCAAGTTTCCTCTACAAATGTTTCTAAGAAAAATGTCCACATCCACACAATCTTTTTTTTTTTTTTTCCAAATCATCCTCAGGATAAACCCAAGGCTATTTTCTTGAAGAAACACTAATTTCTGGTTGCTAGTGATACTACTAGCATACATTTTGAGTGTGTGCTCTCTGTGCCAGGCACCACACTAAGCTCTTAATGTTGATGGAGTCGTTCAGCAGGTGAGGAAAACGCCGCTTGAGAAGCTAGACAACTGAACCAGGGCCACAAAGCTCCTAGGTGACAGAATTCGCATTCAAACACAAGTCTACCTTCAAACCTTGACCTTGTCGTGCATGTGTGCGTGGTCTCTCACCGACTCTTTACAACCCCATGGACTGTAGCTGGCCAACTTCCTCTATCCATGGGATTCTCCAGGCCAGAATACTAGAGTGGTAGCTGTCCCCTTCTTCAGGGGATCATCCCAACGCAGGGACTGAACCCGGGTTTCCTGCATTGCAGGCAGATTCTTTACCATCTGAGCCACCAGGGAAATCTCTGCCCTATTACCTGCTTTTGAAACTTCAGTGGCTGCCATTCCATCATCCAGGCTAAGCTGTGACGCGCATCAGAGAAAGAAACAGTCCATAGGAAAGGCAAAAATGAAGACAGAGCACTGGTTGCAACAGAAGAAATTGCATTGCAACAAGCCCTTCAAATTTTGTACCCAACAAGCTCACAGTGCACTGCAAGGCCATTCTGGAGCCCACAGAATACTGCAGAAAGGCTTCTGTAATTTCAGAGTTTAATAATATGAAATTAGACCCAGAATCCTCAAACAAACCCATTTCAAAACTACAATACCCCTGGAAATGAGCACTTCCATTAGATTTGAGACCATTACGTATCCATCTCTCCGTGAGGGAAATAGATGCTTTTATGTTGGAACAAATACAAAACATCAGTACATTTTCATCCAGTACAATTTCCTAAACTCCTTCTATCCAATTTCCCAATTTTGTCAGATATTTGAAACTGAACTAAAGCTCTCCTCTTGGCCCAGTTTCTAATTCACTTTAACTCTGCAACAAGATTATTCTCAGGTTTTTATCAGAGTCCTATTGCTTAGATAGGGCTTCGGTTTCCTTATTTCAACAAAATGTCAAAAAATATGAAGCAATGCTCCAGAAACAAACTTTTGTTATTTTCTCTATAATACAATCATTGATTCTTTATGCTATTTTTGCTGAAGATATGAGTATTCACATTATAAAGGTGATCATCAAACAATTACAAATCCACCACAACCAACAGCTTCTGGTACTTAGGCAATGAGAAATGTTTCTAGAGGTCACAAATAAAAGTTATTTATGTAAGAGATTAAGCATCCTAGCATCCTAAATACGAAGAAAATAATTCCTCAATCTTATGTGTATGAAGAAGGCTTCATATGTCACAATCAGGAAAAGTCACATATTTTAAAAATACAATAAAGTGTTTTCAGTCCTTCAGCCAACCTCAGTTATGAAAAATCCTCCAACATTTATTGTGCAGTTACTGTTTATAAGATATTCTCTAAGACGTCATTGGGGTACTGGGATAAATAAATACATGGGTCACTACCTTCAAGAATCTTTCAGTCTTGTAAAGGTGGTAAGAAATGTGTTTGAAGATATAAAGAAATCTGTATATGACACAAATAGAAAGATATACCATGTTTTTTCAATGGAAGACTTATAGATTCAGTGCAATCCCTATCAAATTACCAATGGTATTTTTCACAGAACTAGAACAAAAAAAATTTAATTTCCATGGAAACACTAAATAACCCAAATAGCCAAAACAATCTTTAGCAAGAAGAACAGAGTTGGAGGAATCAGGCTCCCTGGCTTCAGACTACACTACAAAGCTACAGTTATCAAAGTAGTATCATAATGCACAAAAACAGACATATAAATCAATGGAACAGAAGAGAAAACCCAGAAATAAACCCATGCATTTGTGGTAATTAATCTATGACAAAGGAGGCAAGAATACACAATGGAGAAAAGACAGTCTCTTTAACAAGTGATGCGGGGAAAACTGGACAGTTACACGTAAAAGAATGAAATTAGAACGTTCTCTAACACCACATGAAAAAATAAACTCAAAATGAATTAAAAGGCTAAATATAAGATCAGATACTGTAAAACTCTTAGAGAAAAACATAGGCAGAACACTATGACAGAAATCACAGAAATATTTTTTTGATCCATCTCTTGAAGTAATAGAAATAAAAGTAAACAAACAAAAGGACCTGATTCAATTTAAAAGCTTTTGCACAGCAAGTTCAGTTCAGTTCAGTCGCTCAGTCATGTCTGACTCTTTGCGACCCCATGAATCGCAGCATGCCAGGCCTC
The DNA here is from genome assembly GCF_042477335.2 of Ovis canadensis. Taxonomy (NCBI): domain Eukaryota; kingdom Metazoa; phylum Chordata; class Mammalia; order Artiodactyla; family Bovidae; genus Ovis; species Ovis canadensis. The sequence continues at coordinate 157,131,265 of NC_091247.1, read as the reverse complement.
CCTGTTCATCACCATCTCCCGGAGTTCACTCAGACTCATGTCCATCGAGTCAGTGATGCCATCCAGCCATCTCATCCTGGGTCGTCCCCTTCTCCTCCTGCCCCCAATCCCTCCTAGCATCAGAGTTTTTTCCAGTGAGTCAACTCTTCCCATGAGGTGGCCAAAGTACTGGAGTTTCAGCTTTAGCATCATTCCTTCCAAAGAAATCCCAGGGCTGATCTCCTTCAGAATGGACTGGTTGGATCTCCTTGCAGTCCAAGGGACTCTCAAGAGTCTTCTCCAACACCACAGTTCAAAAGCATCAATTCTTCGGTGCTCAGCCTTCTTCACAGTCCAACTCTCACATCCATACATGACCACAGGAAAGTAAACAATAAAATAAGAGACAACTTATTGCTGGAGAAAATATTTTCAAACAATGCTACCAAGAAGGGATTGATCTCCAAAACAGACAAACATTTCATACAGCTTGATATAAAACAAACAAATAACTCAATCAAAAAATGGGCATAACATACAGGAATATGAAAAGATGCTTAACATCATTAGTTATTACTGCAATGATGCAAAGTGGGCATCACTGCCATTTTCTATGAGCAAATCAAAAGTCAAAAAATCAGGGACAAACAATGTCCCAGACTCTAATAAAATATCAAGACTTCAACAGTATCAATGTATATAAGAAAAATGAAGACTAGGAAAAGGTCAAACACCTTGGTGATTAAGAGGTTCTTAATGCTGCAATATTTTGGCCACTGGATGTGAAGATCTGACTCATTTGAAAAGCCCCTGATGCTGGGAAAGATTGGGGACAGGAGGAGAAGGGGATGACAGAGAATGAGATGGATGGCATCACCGACTCAATGGACATGGGTTTGGGTAGACTCCGGCAGTTGGTGATGGACAGGGAGGCCTGGCATGCTGCAGTTCATGGGGTCTCAAAGAGTTGGACATGACTGAGCGACTGAACTGAACTGAACTGAATGCGTTCAGGGTTCTTAAAATTTCTGGAAAGTCCTAATGGTGAAAGACAGTGAAAGAAAGCAGTTAAGAATGGGAGATGTTAAGGAAGTGAAACCCACTTTTAGCTGAAGCTCAACAGTCAAAGAGAAGGGAAAGATGAAATAGTTCTTCAATGGAGTGACAAGCCTGAGAGGAAAATGGTTCTGTTTCTTGTTTGTGAAGTGGAATACACCCCTGCATATTGGTAGAAGGAAAGAAAAAGGCCAGTGGAGACGAGCAGAAGGTACAGAAGCAAGATCTGGAGCTTATAGGAGAAGATATGCTCTTTGCCTTCCCTCTGTTGTCTGCTCCCTGAGCTCTGCTTGAAGTAAGGGCGCTAAGGGCTGGTCGATGGCCAGGCTGAGCTAATATAATCACTGCTACAAGGTATTAATAATGAATGAACGTTATTTCTTCTATGCATTATTTTAATAGTCCTTTTTAAGAGGACTGTTGGAAAAAGACCAACGTATCTTTCCAAAAGGTATTTTTTAAATGCATAGTTACTACAAAAAAGTATCGCTGCACAGTAAAAACCAATATATATCTCATTCTCCTAACAGAATGTGTCCTACAAAGAAGAAAAAGGTGAAAAATATTATTAAAAATAGAATGGTTTTATACTGGGTCCAAAATTCTATCATGAAATGACCTAGACCTACATTACAGACAAAAAGTTCAAAGAGAATAATAGAAGTTCCCACTTAGTAAGAACTTACTATATGTTAGGTCTATGTTAAGCATTTCATACACATTTAATCCTTATAATACCTTATGAAATGGGTGTTATTACATTTATTTTATGCTGAATGAAATGAGTCTCAGAGAATTTATATCCCCAAGATATAATTGCACTATTCTATACCAGTTTTTATAAATCAATTATGGCATCATCAACTCCATGGATATGAGTTTAGGCACAATCTGGGAGTTGGTGATGGACAGGGAAGCCTGGCATGCTGCAGTCCATGGGGTCACAAAGAGTCGGACACGACTGAGCAACTGAACTGAACGGATTCATCTATACTGAGTGTTAACCATGTTCTGAGAAGTGCTAGGTACTTCCTAGTCTCACGGCAGCCACGTTGTTGTGTTTTTTTAATCCTTATACAGAAGCACATCTCAGGGCCAGAAAAGTAGCCACAGGATACTAGAGCCCATCCTTTCAACCCATATGCTTTGATGCCTACATAGATTTTAAAAAATGAAATCAAGGAAAGACTCTTTAATTTAAATATGGTTTCACAGGCTCGTTTAACATATCCAACAAGTATGAGCCAAATCTCCAGTTCCTTGACAGGAATAAAGTATAGTATGAACATCCAAGAATGAGCATGTGGTCTCTAGCATGTAAGCTTAGTAGTGTAGTTAAAAATCTTTTAAGTCAAAATCAAATGTCAGTCATGAGACACTGAAGTGTGATATGTTCAGTACTTTTTCCCTTTATAAAACAGTCAGTAGTTGATGTTCCAAAGGAAAAGATGTGTTTGCCCTATGGTGCATTTCACTATTAGTGCATGTTGGCTTAGGCCTTTAAAGGGCCCTAGCTCATCACTTTTCCCTGAATTCAAAAATAATAACCAGAATAAAAAGAAATATTACAAAGCATCTCTCAGCAATGTCATTATTCCATTTAGTAGAAAGAAGGCACATTACACTAAGAACATTCTGAAGCCGTAATGCTTTGGTTTATACCTAGGCTTTTCTACTTACTTACCTATGTGATCTTTGGTGTTATTTTTCACCCTCTCTGGGCCTCATATTCTCAACTGTAAAATGGGGATACAGTGATAATTAAGAGAGTTAATGTATACAAAGCCTGGCACATAGAAATGAGCACCATATAAATGTTAGTTATTACACACACTTGGATGTTTATAACACTACTTGTGATTACCATATTCTCAGTTTACTCTTGCCTGGATAGATAAATAAAAATTATAACTTTTTAAAAGGCATGTTTTCAGTGTTCCTCTGGTGCATTCTTGCAGCGCTCCAGGAAAAAGAAAAAAAAAAACTCTTTAGGAAGACTTTCTTCATCTCTCTTGCCATCAGGCCTGGCTCTACCATTTGCTGGGCCCAGTGAAAAATGAAAATGTGGGGCTTCCTGCTCAAAATTGAGAATTCCAAGATGGCAACAGCATGAAAGTACAGAGCCCCTCTAAGTGCAGGACTTTGGGGGTACACATCACATGCCCATAAAGCTGACCCTGCTGGGCATCTTTTCTTCAGTAAGAAGATAAGATTCAGAAAGCACTCTAACTTCACTCAGTTACTAACCCTACTTTGTCCAGGAAAAAGCTTAAGGTATTAATAATTCTCCTTCTATGGAAATAGTCTGAGAATCAAAATATTCTTCAGAAAATCAACTTGCTATTCCAGGACAGATAGTCAGTATCTCATTAAATGTAACTGCTCTCCTGGAATGTGGGAATATCAATCTTTGAGTTAATAAGGATTCTCTCTGTTCAGGTGGCTCAGTCAGTAAAGTGTCTGAGACCCGGCTTCAATCCCTGGGTCGGGAATATCCCCTGGAGATATATCCCCTTGAGAAGTATCCACTCCAGTACTCTTGCCTGGAAAATTTCATGGACAGAGGAGCCTGGCAGGCAAGGGTAGGACACGACTGAAAGACTTCACTTTCTTTCTCTCTCTCTGTTCAGTGATAAGCTCAGAAACCTTTCCTGGACTGGGAACTGCCCCCAGTTGCCTCAAAGCAGGGGTGGAGCATCAGTGAAACCTGAGGCACAGGACTAAGTCCTCACCTCCAACCAACAGCATGAGTCCTGTACTAACAACTACAAGTTTTTATTGTAGTTTTTATTTATTCAGTTGAGATCCAACTGAATTTTCTAGCATGCCTTTCCCTTGCAGTTTTTTGCAAATTGCAAGTTTCCTAAATCATTCAAGAATATTCAAGGCTGAAATCTATTCACCTTAGTTCTGTATCACTATTGGTGATAATATCAATTGAACAAAAATAAAAAAGCCAAACCCCTTTTCTTAATGAAGAACCTTGATTTTATTAGGTTCAAAGAGCAGAAAAGTATAAGCCTGTGCATTTCAAAACCATCTAGTGCTTAGCCTAGATTTATCCCACACGTCCTCCCTCTGGGCAGCAGCAAAGAAAAGCTCAATTGATAAAGGACCCAACGTTTACTCAGTCTCTTCGGAAACTTCTTTGAACTGAAAGCTGGGGAGGAGCCACCATTTGTTGAATTCAGTTGCTCCATTATCTTAACCTAGGCCCCCTTCAGAACTCTCAGCATTCTTGAATCTTCAGGAGTTGTTTAGAAGCAAGGGAGGGGTGGTTTTTGCCACTATTGGCAGATATTAATCACACTAAAATAGTAACACCTGCTTAAATCAGCTCATTTTCTCGTGCTGTTCTTTATCAGCTTTTGAATTTGAGTTGTGGTTGGCAAGGCCAAAGCTAGGAAGCCAGACAGCCCTATAATCAGATCATGGAATAAGGCCAGGTTTCAGTTATTGAAGCAAAAGGAACCTTGAGTCCAAAGGTAGATCCCAAAGTAAGAGCATATGCAGAATAGAAGAACCAAGAAGTAGAGCCAATGCAAGTCCACATGCCAGGGCACATATCCAAGCAGTAGCAGGGCAGGTGAGCAACAGAAAGCAATATGGCATGTGATCGCCAGGCAAGCAGTCCATATATGAATGGGGCCCCATTTTAAAGAGCAAATCTTATATGACTCAAACAACCCTGAGTAAAGAAGGCATCAGAGAGAAACCAGTATTCAGGACAAAAAGCATTGTCTGGAGGGATGGTTGTATCCATGACTCCTTGGTTGTTGCAAACAAAGTACAAACTTGAGTCCTGAGGACCTGGATCACAAAGATTAGAACGTAGTAACATAGTGAGAGAGCTAATGCTACCTCAAAAAGCTACTGACCCAGAGCTTCTAATAAGTGCCCTGCTTAGGAAAAAGAAAGACTGGTCCCAGGAGATTTGGCTGGAAGGACCTGTAGGGAAAGGAAGTAATGACAATGGTGCGGAGGAGTTGGCTCCCATCTGCTCAAGACAGCCAATTGTTAAAATTTAGGGAATTTTGTAAGGCAGCTATTAAACACAGTTATTAGCAAAAATTAAATTATATAAACTTCAGTTCAGTTCAGTCGCTCAGTTGTGTCCGACTCTTTGCGACCCAGCACTGGACTGCAGCACGCCAGGCTTCCCTGTCCATCACCAACTCCCAGAGCCTACTCAAACTCATATCCATCATGTCAGTGACGCCATCCAACCATCTCATCCTCTGTCATCCCCTTCTCCTCCCACCTTTAATCTTTCCCAGCATCAGGGTCTTTTCCAATGAGTTAGTTTTCCACACCAGGTGGCCAAAGTATTGGAGTTTTAGTTTCAGCATCAGTCCTTCCAATGAATATTCAGGACTGATTTCCTTTAGGATGGACTGGTTGGATGTCCTTTACGGTCCAAGGGACTCTCAAGAGTCTTCTCCAACACCACAATTCAAAAGCATCAATTATTCAGTGCTCAGCTTTCTTTATAGTCCAACTCTCACATCCATACATGACTACTGGAAAAACCATAGCTTTGACTAGATGGACCTTTGCTGGCAAAGTAATGTCTCTGCTTTTTAATATGCTGTCTAGGTTGGTCATAGGAGAAGGCAATGGCACCCCACTCCAGTACTCTTGCCTGGAAAATCCCATGGACGGAAGAGCCTGGTGTGCTGCAGTCCATGGGGTCGCTGAGAGTTTGACACAACTCAGTGACTTCACTTTCACTTTTCACTTTCATGCATTGGAGAAGGCAATGGCAACCCACTCCAGTGTTCTTGCCTGGAGAATCCCAGGGACGGCGGAGCCTCGTGGGCTACCGTCTATGGGGTCGCACAGAGTTGGACACGACTGAAGCGACTTAGCAGCAGCAGCAGGTTGGTCATAGCTTTTCTTCCAAGGAACAAGCATCTTTGAATTTCATGGCTGCAGTCACCATCTACAGTGATTTGGGGCCCCTAAAAAGTAAAGTCTCTCACTATTTCCACTGTTTCTCCATCTATTTGCCATGAAGTGATGGGACTAGATGCCATGATCTTAATTTTCTGAATGCTGAGTTTTAAGCCAGCTTTGTCACTCTCCTCTTTCACTTTCATCAAGAGGCTCTTACAGTTCTTCTTTGCTTTCTGCCATAAGGGTGGTGTCATCTGTATATCTGAGGTTACTGATATTTCTCCGAGCAATCTTGATTCCAGCTTGTGCTTCATCCAGCCCGGTATTTCACATGATGTACTCTGCATATAAGTTAAATAAGCAGGGTGACAATATACAGCCTTGACGTACACCTTTCCCAATTTGGAACCAGTCTGTTGTTCATGTCCAGTTCTAACTGTTGCTTCCTGACCTGCATACAGATTTCTCTGGAGGCAGGTCAGGTGATCTGGTATTCCTATCTCTTTAAAAATTGTCCACAAGTTTATTGTGATCCACACAGTCAGAGGCTTTGGCATAGTCAATAAAGCAGAAGTAGATGTTTTCTGGAACTCTCGCTTTTTTGATGATCCAGGGGATATTGGCAATTTGATCTCTGGTTCCTCTGCCTTTTCTAAATCTAGCTTGAACATCTGGAAGTTCACAGTTCATATATTGTTGAAGCCTGACTTGGAGAATTTTGAGCTTTACTTTGCTAGCATGTGAGATGAGTGCAATGGTGCAGTAGTCTGAGCATTCTTTGGCATTGCCTTTCTTTGGGATTGGAATGAAAACTGACCTTTTCCAGTCCTGTGGCCACTGCTGAGTTTTCCAGATTTGCTGGTATACTGAGTGCAGCACTTTCACAGCACCATCTTTTAGGATTTGAAATAGCTCAGCTGGAATTAAATCACCTCCATTAGCTTTGTTTGTAGTGATGCTTTCTAGGGCCACTTGACTTTGCATTCCAGGATGTCTGGCTCTATGTGAGTGATCACATCATCGTGGTTATCTGGGTCATGAAGTTCTTTTTTGTATAGTCTTTCTGTGTATATAAACTTAAAGACATATTAAAATCAAATGTAATAAACACTCAAAATTCATCACTTACTAATTATTTTACTACATTTACATACTGTGTAAATACATACATACTATATTTACATACTGTGCTCATCAAGTCATTTGTGTCCATTGTAATGTGTGGGGAGAATATTTTTTAATGGTATAATACTGTGCATTTCTTTCTACATCCATATTCAGTAGTAACATCACACTGGTAGCTTGAAACTGGCTGTGACAGATAAGAAATATGGTCAATAATATTGTAATAATTTTGTATGGAGACAGACATTTACTAGACTTATTGTAGTGATTATTTCATAATGTATGCCAATGTCAAATCACTATGTGGCATCAGTTCAGTTCAGTTCAGTCGCTCAGTCGTGTCCGACTCTTTGCGACCCCATGAATCGCAGCACGCCAGGCCTCCCTGTCCATCACCAACTCCCAGAGTTCACTCAGACTCACATCCATCGAGTCCGTGATGCCATCCAGCCATCTCATCCTGGGTCGTCCCCTTCTCCTCCTGCCCCCAATCCCTCCCAGCATCAGAGTCTTTTCCAATGAGTCAACTCTTCGCATGAGGAGGCCAAAGTACTGGAGCTTCAGCTTTAGCATCATTCCTTCCAAAGAAATCCCAGGGTTGATCTCCTTCAGAATGGACTGGTTGGATCTCCTTGCAGTCCAAGGGACTCTCAAGAGTCTTCTCCAACACCACAGTTCACAAGCATCCATTCTTCGGTGCTCAGCCTTCTTCACAGTCCAACTCTCACATCCATACATGACCACAGGAAAAACCATAGCCTTGACTAGACGGACCTTAGTTGGCAAAGTAATGTCTCTGCTTTTGAATATACTATCTAGGTTGGTCATAACTTTTCTTCCAAGGAGTAAGCGTCTTTTAATTTCGTGGCTGCAATCACCATCTGCAGTGATTTTGGAGCCCAAAAAAATAAAGTCTGACACTGTTTCTACTGTTTCCCCATCTATTTCCCATGAAGTGATGGGACCAGATGCCATGATCTTCGTTTTCTGAATGTTGAGCTTTAAGCCAACTTTTTCACTCTCCTCTTTCACTTTCATCAAGAGGCTTTTCAGCTCCTCTTCAGTTTCTGCCATAAGGGTGGTGTCATCTGCATATCTGAGGTTATTGATATTTCTCCCGGCAATCTTGATTCCAGCTTGTGTTTCTTCCAGTCCAGCGTTTCTCATGATGTACTCTGCATGTAAGTTAAATAAGCAGGGTGACAATATACAGCCTTGATGTGCCCCTTTTCCTATTTTGAACCAGTCTGTTGTTCTATGTGGCATACCTGAAACTAATATAACATTGTACATAACTATTTCAATTATATAGGTATATATATATATATATATATATATAATTTTTTAAAGACTGGTTGTCACAGAAGCAGGTATACCATGGGAATCAAAACACAAAACAAATCAGAGCTTTGGGCACAGAAAGGGAAGGAAGAAACTGTTAAACATATACTAGCACACCTCTGGTTAGTGTCCCCATTACAGAGTTTGAGACTTGAAGAGTGTAATATTCATGGTTGTGAAAAGAATAAAGGATTTTGTGACTGCTGCTTGCAAATTTCTAAACCTAGCATATAGCAGTCTTCATGATCTGACCCCAATCTTCCTGCACAGGTTTAGCCCAGATCCTCTATTTTCTGGCCTCAACCATCATATAACCCATTAGGTTTTCTCATGCCTCCATTTATTCAACAGTTACCGGAGCTCCTACTGAATACTGGGCACTGTGCTCTGGATTGAGGGTTCAGGAATGTAAGGAATCCTTCCTGCCCTCAGGAAGCTCATAGTTTAGGAAAGAAAGGAAAGCAACAAATATACACATGTGAGGATTAAATGTGATCATAAATGTAAGGCATTTAGTATAAAGTTGATGATACAGAAATGCTTTTACAACATTTGTCTGTATATTAAGTATTAGCCAAGTGAAAATGGAGAAGGCAATGGCAACCCACTCTAGTACTCTTGCCTGGAAAATCCCATGGGCAGAAGGAGCCTGGTGGGCTACAGTCCATGGGGCCACAAAGAGTCTGACACAACTGACTGACTTCACTTTCACTTTTACTTTCGTGCATTGGAGAAGGAAATGGGAACCCACTCCAGTGTTCTTGCCTGGAGAATCCCAGGGACGGGGGAGCCTAGTGGGCTGCCGTCTATAGGGTTGCACAGAGTCGGACACGACTGAAGTAACTTAGCAGCAGCAGCAGCAGCCAAGTGAAGAAGGGAGTGAGGAATGTTTCTGGTAGAGGAAATGGTGCATGCAAAAACCTAGAGGCATAAAAACTTCTGACATGTTTCCTCAAATGCATTTTTTAAAATACAACTGTTACCCAAAACAACAGCAAAGTGGGAATTTACCATCTTTTTTAAAAATGGTTGTTTCTGTAACTTTCTATAGCCACCACTCCAGTTGTGTGACCTAAGAATCATCTTACACTCCTTCCTTCCACCCACTCCATGTTATTCCATCACCAAGTCCTGCATGTGACTGCTCCTCAGCCACTGAAGACCTTAAAGTATTTTGAACAGAGTCATGACAAAATGTCTTATTGGGTTTTTGAAAGATGGGTCTGGAAACAGTATGATGGATGCATTGGGAATGAGAAGAGACACATGAGCCTAGAGAGACTAGTCTGGAATCTACTGCAGCAACTCCAGCAAAAAATGGAGAAGAGTTAGAGAGAAGACTGGTTCCATAGACATGAAAGAGGTTGAAGTGTGAGAACCCTGTTGAGCAATAGGAGTGGGGAAGATAATTTCCAGATTTTTGTCTTGGTTCACTGGAGCCAATCGTTGACCAGAAGGATAAGAGTAAGGAGTGGGTTTTGGAGGGAAATCACACACGCACTCCTTCCTTTCTGCTCAGTAGCAAATTCAAAGCTTCACACGTTTCTCAAGTCTCATAGGAGAGCCCAACAGAGAATCTCACTTGTTTATCCTTCAGGGAAAAAGACGTCATCAAGCAAGAATCTCTCCATTTCCTTATTCCTTAGTCCTGCTGACTAACTCTTCTGTATCTTGCTTCACACCCCAGTGGAAGAGGTTGCCCCCTCAGGTCTCACCCAACCCTATGCCATCGGACCTCAGCCCCAGTGAGAGTCTCTCCTCAGACCCTTTCCCTCTCCCTTATTAACTCTTTCCCGCAGCACATAGCTTTCAAATGTTCTCAAATCCTCTTCTACCTTTTTGCTTATTCCTTGCTTTTCTTTCTTTCTTCTTTGTCTTTTTAAGAGTATTTATTTCTTTGCTGGGCCAGATCTTAGTTGCAGCACTCAGGATGTTCAGTCTTCACTGATGCATGTGAACTCTTATTAATTGTGGCATGTAGGATTTAGTTTCCTGGCCAGGGATCGAACCCTAGACACCACCCCCCAGCACAGTCTTAGCCACTGGACCACCAGGATAGTTCCTATTCCTGGCTTTTCTTTAACCTTTCTTCTCTAAGATAAATCTTCACTGCTAACTTCAAGTTACATTTGCAATACATTATCATTGTTAAAAGCTCAAAAATACACAGAATATGAAGGAGAAATCATTTGTAATTCTACTATCCAGAAATAGTTCTTGCTAATGGACTGGTATATTTCTTTCTTTCTTTCTAGTAATTTTCCATGCATACATCCAAGTATGCATAAATGTCTACTTTATAAATATGTTCACTTCAAATTCTACATGTTTTGTCATGTTATTAAAAATTTTTCCATAAATATTATGTTAAACAATATATAAAGCATCTATTATCTGGCCTAAATGTATTTAATTACCTCTCACTTGAATTTTTTAAAATTTTTCTAGTAATTTGTTAACATAAATAGCACCAAGTATTATAAATATCTTTATTCACATTTCAGATTGTTTCTTTAGATTAAATCTGTAAAAGTGGGACTCTTATGTCAAGAGTATAAACATCTTTCAAGATTTTGATACATAGTTCTAAATTGCTTTCCAGAAAGCTTGTACTAAAATACACTCCTATACACTCTGCTTTTGTTAGCTTTATTATCATTTTCTTTTAAAAAGAATTTTTTTCACTTAATGATCAAAAATGAGATCTGATTTTGTTCTGTACTTCTTCAGTTAAAACTGTTGATCACAGAACTGTTCACTTAAAAGTGATTAAGATGATAAATATTATGTGTATTTTACCACAATTTAAAAAATTGAAAAAAGCAAGGTTATGCATTTTAAATATTTATTAATATCTACTTTCCCTTTAGTGAAATATACATTCTTGTCCTTTGTCCCTTTAACTATTGGACTCAATAGTTTTCTTATTGATATTTATGAGTCCTTTATACAGTAAAGGCATTAAGTCTCTTGCTGTCAAATTTATTGAACCTATTTTTCCCTATTAGTTTCTCATCATGTAAGTTTGTTTATGAGCTTGAATGTTTATGGAGGAGAGGGTAGTACAGACACATTTTAAATTTATTATATTCAAATCTTTTAATGATTTCCTTTGGGTTTTCTTCCATTTCTATTATGCTCAAAAAGTTATGTACACAGAGTGAAGTAAGCCAGAAAGAAAAACACCAATACAGTATACTAACACATATATATGGAATTTAGGAAGATGGCAATGACGACCCTGTATGCAAGACAGGAAAAAAGACACAGATGTGTATAACGGACTTTTGGACTCAGAGGGAGAGGGAGAGGGTGGGATGATTTGGGAGAATGACATCCTAACATGTATACTCTCATGTAAGAATTGAATCGCCAGTCTATGTCTGACGCAGGACGCAGCATGCTTGGGGCTGGTGCATGGGGATGACCCAGAGAGATGTTATGGGGACGGAGGTGGGAGGGGGGTTCATGTTTGGGAATGCATGTAAGGATTAAAGATTTTAAAATTAAAAAAAAAAAGTTATTTACTAGCCAGCCATCAAGTAATCATTCATCTGCATGATTTTATTACAGATATTGTTCTCCAGTCCTAGGTGTAAAACAATATGAAATTCAGTCTCTTTCTCAAGGAACTGCACTAGCCAATGAAGGAGACAGACATATACACACAGGTAAATACAAATGTGTAAAAGATTAGCAAAGGAGTGTTCACCCTACTTAACAGAGGTTCATGACTAGGTCAGGGGGCCAAATTTGCCTAAAGCAGTTCATCTTGTGATTTTATCATCAATTAATTTTGGACCATGTACTACATGCACAAAATTGTGCTATTTTTAGAGATATATGAAATGGCAATATGATCGCCCATTCCAACTAATCAGCACCTTCTTCCTGACTTGGGAGGTTTTAAAAGCAATGACTCATAAAATATTTCCCAGGCAACCGTCCATCTAGTTTCTTCCCACAAGTCTGAATTTGTCAGCCTGTCTCAATTTTACCTAAGAAATTAAATCTCCATTTTAGTTTTATTAGCATTTTTACTGGTTTGCTGTTTTTAAAAGAAAACATGCAAATTATAATGAAAATAAACAAGAAATGAAAAGTCTACAATGGCGATGATTTTCAGTAAATGACCATTAGTAAAGGTTTCCAGAAATTAATCAAAACAGATAGGTGTGGCAATCACTTGTGAAGGAAGCCTTCATAGAAATGCTTAGGGTTCTAGGAAATATACTGAGTCTCATACATTGATAACAGGAGTACAACCTTGCCATATGATAATTTTTTTCAATATGAGTTAAGAGGCTTAAAGGGGTTTTAATTTTTGGGGGGAGGGGTTAATTTTTGAAATAATAATACCATTTCTTTAAAATTATTTTAAAGAAATCAGAGATTTATATATCAATATAGTGATATGTATTATGGCAAATATTCTAAACAGCCTCAGAAATAAAGGAAAAGATTAGATGAATTATTAATAGAGCTGCACTACAGAAAACTACATAACCATTCAAAAAATGGTTTCCTTTGGGTTTTCTTCCATTGAAGAAACAAATTTTTTTATGTTTTTAAAAATTCGTACGTACAATGACATAAGAATATGCTTTGGATAGTGCAAGATGAAAAAAATCAGGTTACAAAAACTATGTATGGTTGATTCCAATTTAGATATAAAAGAGACTGGAAGAAAATACACCAAAATAGTTTTCTCTGGCTAGTGTGATTACAGATGGTCTTCACATTCTGGATATTCAAAATTTTCTACAATAAACTAAGTTCTATAGGGGGAAGGAGCTATTTTCTATAAATGTTTGCCCTGTACAATAAAAAGTCAATCCTTGTGATTGGCTCTGAGAAGGCCTATTTCCACCCACACTATTTCCAGAAAACAGGAAATGTTTAGAGGTCTGGAGCATACTGAATGCTTCCATGGAAAGGATAAAAAAAGACATGCTTCACACTTTACCTGAGAGATGTTCCATATTCATCTCTGGTCCCACCCAGATCTTACAACGTTCTCTATAAAGACCCATCACTTCTTATGGAAAACAACAAAAATAGAAAAATGCATTGAGTGTCCACAATATGCCAGGTAATTTTACATGCATTCTCTTATTTGATCCTCACAGAAACCTATAACATCGACTTTGAATATATCTAGGCAACTTACCCAAAGTTACAGATACATTAAGTATTAGAGCCAAGATATGAAATCTAGGCCACCGACTCCAAGTCAAGAGCTTATCACAACTGCCTCTTTTGCCTGCACCTGCATATCCGAAGTATTAATACATATAGTCCAAAACGTGTCCATGCTGCTTCAACTACTTGTCAGCTTAGAGAAATGAGACATTTGTATTTTTCACTAATCTGTTAAGTGTCTGATTATTTATATGTTATGCATAAATATTGGCTACTTGTGTTTTATTTAAGCTCTGGTCCCCATTATCATCAATACCAATTAACAAGTTCCAAACTTTTTCATGAAGAAAAGGTACATGGTTCTTCTCAAACAACAAACCTTCCCTAACATTTTTAAAAGATTTGTTTAAAAAGAAAAACTGAGTTACAGATTGTGTATTTAAATTTGTCTTTCCAGATTCACTTCTTTAAATCACTTTCCAAGTAACTAGAGATATGTGTTTATCTTTCTGGCAATCCCTTTGTACTTACCATCCCTCCCCAGTCCCCCATGCTTCCTGCCACACCAAAGAAATCAATCTCTCTCATCTCAATTAATCCTAGATTAAAACCAATTTGAAATTTTTGTTCAACATTCACCAAAATAGTTTTCTAAGACTGGTCCGGTTCTGCTTTAATCATCTACCATTTCTCTTATTAGTGATGTATATGTTCTAAATGATTTCACACTTCTTCATGTATCATCTTGTGTTTGTTCTCCTGCATTTTATTTCTACCTATTTACATTATACATTTCTCAGGAATCATGACTAAACTTCTTTTTTCTCTTAAATCACCCACACGCTTTATTAAGTGTTATGTACATTTCTTCTGTTGTTGTTGTTTCATCTCCTGATTTATTAACTAGTCATAGGCCCCATCAGTGACAGAGGCAGTCTCACTCTTGTAACATTAGTTTTAAAAGTATGATTTTCACCCAGCTATAGAAGAAGGCTGAGCACCGAAGACGTGATGCTTTTGAACTGTGGTGTTGGAGAAGACTCTTGAGAGTCCCTTGGACTGCAAGGAGGTCCAACCAGTCCATTCTGAAGGAGATCAGCCCTGGGATTTCTTTGGAAGGAATGATGCTAAAGCTGAAACTCCAGTACTTTGGCCACCTCATAGGAAGAGTTGACTCATTGGAAAAGACTCTGATGCTGGGAGGGATTGGGGGCAGGAGGAGAAGGGGATGACAGAGGATGAGATGGCTGGATGGCATCACTGACTCGATGGACGTGAGTCTGAGTGAACTCCAGGAGTTGATGATGGACAGGGAGGCCTGGCGTGCTGCGATTCATGGGGTCGCAAAGAGTCGGACACGACTGAGCAACTGAACTGAACTGAACTGATAGCCATTAACATGCTGCTACTGCTAAGTCGCGTCAGTCGTGTCCAACTCTGTGTGACCCCGTAGACGGCACCCAACAGGCTCCACTGTCCCTGGGATTCTCCAGGCAAGAAAACTTTATTTGATATGTACATAATGGTTTTCCAATAAATGCTTGTTAATCAAATGTTCCCAACTTACTCCTGTTCACCTACAAACACATATTCCCAAGAAAATCAACAAAATGGAAAATAAATAGGTGAAGAATAAAATACCACGTTTTCAATTAGCATATAAGCCTATGCTCTCTTTCACTTTACTAGGTTCTTTTAGGCTGGGGAAAAGAAGTTTGGTATGTCTCCTAGCTTTTTTAGGAATTTCAGAATTGATGGCCAATTTCAGGGTCTGTCATTGTGACTGAGTTATCAGTGGAAATATTATGAAAGTTCAACTATTTACATTAGTTTGGTCTTTTCTGTGAAAAAAATTAGTAATGTGCAAAAATATCACCATGTATTAATCTAGCCCTACAGCTGCTGAAGGTTTCATAATTAAAAAAGAACTTATCTGAGGTAAAAGCTTTTATATATAAGAATTTCTAATAACTAAATGTATGATCTTATTCAAATCATTTAACCACTTGAGTAGCAATTTCTTCTTCTACACAATAGGGATAATAATACATTCTATACCTTAAATGGATGGTTGTAAGGATCCTATGAGATAATGTATGTGAAAGTACATTATAAACTCAGCTGAAATATACAAACATGAACTTACTTTTTTAATGCAGAGTTCCCCATATGCTCTTTCAGTTATGATTTTAATATTTCTAATTATTTGTGAGGATGATGGATATGCTCCCCATTAATGAGTGACAACACTTTCTTGTCTTCATTAAGACCATTTCCATCTCCTTGCTTCCTGCTGGCTTTATTGAATGATAATCACCACAAACCACATGCTCTTTAAAAATAGACCTGTTTTAGCCACTGTTTCAGATCACAGTCTGATCCTTTTATTCTTCTAGTGCAGACTGTCCCTTCAGGCACAGTAAAAGAGCTGTATTCAATTAAAATCCTTGCACAATCCTAAGTGGACAGATAAATAAGTCCACTTTAACTATGCAAGATAAACTGTGCTCCTTAAACAAGTTTTCATTCATTTTTATCACATACTATCACTTTATCAAAATTTTGCTTTAAAAAAAACTTTTCTTTTTTAATTGGTTCTGGCAAAATTCCAAATATACACTCTTCCAAATGCTTAATTATTTGACATTACAATTCCCAAAATATCCCTAAGTAGTTAGAGGAAATGGAAGAGGGGAAAAGGTGTGAAAAACATTAGAAACATTAGAGGTAATATGGTGCCTTGAACACGTTTCCAGCTGTCTCTCTCCTATTATCTTATCGAAACAATCCAGGAAATAAAAACACATCTATGTGAGCAAACCTACATCAGCAGTGGGAACGGAACTGGGGCAAAGGTACAAACATTTACTAGCAACACTGAAGACAATCTGCTAGACATGGGACAGACTAATATGTGCTGAAGAAGGAATCCTTGTGTCCAGAGGGGCTTAAGAACAGGTGATCCCAGCAGGCACTTAATACTAATTCCTCACAAGGAGGGACAAAGACTGAAGGCAAGACTAGAAAAGTCAGGGGTATTCAAGAAAGCCACCACAGAGACTCTTAGGAAAGTACTGGTCTGAGAGAGTATCCAGATGGGCTTGCTCTTGACACAGACTTGTGCATTTTTTTAACCCAAATATATGTTCTGCTTTGGCTATTTTCCCATAATGTATAGATCTACTGCACTATTTCTAATTTTTCAGTCACACTACTGTATAGCTGTATCACATCTGGGTATACTGCTGAAAGAATAGTTAGCTAAATTCCAAAAAGTAAATTGCTAATCTAAAGGTGTGTGAATTTCATTTTGATTAATACTGCCAAACCGCCTTCCTTAAAACGTCAAAGCCACCTATTTTGCACCACCAAAGTATGTGTCAATATCTACAACCCTTACCAATTACCATACTTTAATTCTTTAGTTTTAATGTTATCTCCCTATTACAATCTTTAAAAAAAAAATTTCTTTTTAGCCACTCTAGAGGGCAAAAGGTGACATTTCATGTTCTTTTATTTTTCTTTTCTTGAATGACTCATGAGGTTGAGCATATTTTCTTTTTTTTTTTTCAAAGAGCATATTTTCACACATTTGTAAACCACTGAATTTTTCCCTCTGTGAAATTTCTTTTTTCTTTTGTTTATTGTTCTCTTGGGGTTTTGTTTTGGGTTTATAAGCAGGAGAGTAGTTTAGAGAACAGAAGCTGGAGCCAACCCAACTTGATTCAAATCCCATCTCTGACCCTCAGCAGATACATCACACTGGAGAAGTTAATTAACCTCTCTGTACTTGTTTCCTCACCTATAAAATGATGATGCTAGAACCTATCCCATAGGGCTACTGTGGGATTTTGAATGGCTTAAAATTAAAAAGCACTTAGAATAATGCCAGACACAGAGAGAAATGCCTGATAAATGTTAGTGATTTATAGTTTATTGACCAGGACTGACAGGAATCATTTATCTGCAGTGATTATTTTCTTCCACTCTACCTCTACGTTTTCATTTTGTTTTGTTTTAATCTGTCTTAAAGTAAGGTCCATCTAGTCAAGGCTATGGTTTTTCCTGTGGTCATGTATGGATGTGAGAGTTGGACTGTGAAGAAGGCTGAGCACCGAAGAATTGATGCTTTTGAACTGTGGTGTTGGAGAAGACTCTTGAGAGTCCCTTGGACTGCAAGGAAATCCAACCAGTCCATTCTGAAGGAGATCAACCCTGGGATTTCTTTGGAAGGATGATGCTAAAGCTGAAACTCCAGTACTTTGGCCACCTCATGTGAAGAGTTGACTCATTGGAAAAGACTCTGATGCTGGGAGGGATTGGGGGCAGGAGGAGAAGGGGACGACCCAGGATGAGATGGCTGGATGGCATCACGGACTCGATGGACATGAGTCTGAGTGAACTCCGGGAGTTGGTGATGGACAGGGAGGCCTGGCGTGCTGCGATTCATGGGGTTGCAAAGAGTCAGACACGACTGAGCGACTGAACTGAACTGAAAGTGTACTAAATTGTTTTCATTTTCATAGAGTTAAATCTGTCAGTCTTTTCCTTATAGAAAATGATTCTTTTTTTAATTGAAGTATATTTGATTTACAATGTTGTGTTAATTTCTGCTGTACAGCAAAGTGATTCATTTATACATACATGTACCTACTTTTCCATTTTCTTTTCCATTATGATTTATCACAGGATATTTAATATGTTACTGTACTCTACAATACTATATAGTCCTAATATATTATACAGTAGGACCTTGTTGTTTATCCAGTCTATATAGAATACTTTACATTTGTTAACTGCAACCTCCAAATCCATCTTGTCAGCCCCCCTTGGAAACCTAAGTCTGTTCTCTATCTCTGTGACTCTGTTAGACAAAGGTTCTAGTATCATGCTCAAAAAAGTAATTCTTACTCCAGGATTTTATAAAGGCTTCTTCCACATGTCCTTCCAATGATTTTGTAATTTTTTTCTTTTTACATTGGGCTATTTAATCAATTAAAAACATTTTTATAAGCTGGGTAAGTAAGATAAGACAAACTTTACTCTTTTCTTCATGGATAGCCAATTGTCCTGCTCCCCTTCTACTTATTAACTTGAAATAGTGCATTGAAGTTCCCACTGGAACTGCATTATCTCCATATCACCTTGGAGAGGATTGGTAATTTTATAATATGAGTTGTCTTATCTTAGGACATAGTAGTTTCTCTGTTTATTCCAATCTTGCCTGGTGTCTTTGGTTAAAGTTTTGTGAGTTTCCTTTATGAATCTTACAATTTCTTGCTCATATATTCTTAAACACTTCTTTAATTTACCAGTTGAGTTTACTAATTAATGAATTACATTAATATATTTTCCAGTGTTGAATCATCCTAATTGACTATGGGGTTCCATTTGATGATTTCTTATGAAATATGCCAAACATACAAAAAAGTATTACATATATTTAATTTATATTATGCTGTGCTGTGCTTAGTTGCTCAGTCATATCTGATTCTTTGTGACCCCGTGGACTGTAGCCCACCAGTCTCCTCTGTGCGTGGGGATTCTCCAGGCAAGAATACTAGAATGGGTTGCCATGCCCTCCTCCAGTGGATCTTCCCAACCCAGGGATCAAACGCAGGTCACCCACATTACAGGCAGTTTCTTTACCATCTGAGCCACCAGGGAAGCCCATGAATACTAAAGTGCATAGCCTATTCTTTCTCCAGGGGAATCTTCCAGATCCAGGAATCGAACCAGGGTCTCCTGCATCGCAGATGGATTCTTTACCAGCTGAGCTACCAGGGAAGCCCATGTTATACTTACATCTTATATTTAATTAATGGTTAATATAGTATAAATTAAACACCTCTGTATTATTCACCATTAATCTTTATCAAATCTAACATTTTGCTACACTTAAGTAACTGGAGGGAGGATAGAAATTCATCAGTATGGGCCCTTTAGGCCCTTCCCTTGCTCCCTACTCAGATATAGCCATTATCCTGAGTTAAAGGTTTATCATTAGCATGGACATGTTTATAATATTAATTATGAAGAACTCACAAGCAATGCAGTATTTTTCAACCAACATACAAAATGTATGATACTATATTATCATTCTTCAGCTTGGTTTTGCTTTGCTTTTTGACTCAAAAAAAATTATAATTACTGATGTCTATAGTTCTAGTTTACTTATTTTGATAGGAGTATAGTATTCCAGTTTATGAATATATTACACTTTCATTTGTTCATTCTTATGCTGATAGACATTTAGGGTATTTCCAATGTTTTCCTATTATACACGGGGCTATGATGAAAACTCTGTACACATTTCATAGGTTTTCCTTAGAGCTATACTACCCACTACATTAGCCACGTCTCTAAATAGCTTGTTCATATCTTTGCTCATTTTTCTAGTAGATTTGCTGACATTTTAATTTTATACTTGTAGGAGTACTTTGTATAGTTCGAATATAAATCTTATATGAGTGGTATGTGATATAAACATTTTCTCCAATTCTGAGCTTTTCTATCAACTTCGATATGGTGTCTTTTGTTAAGCAAAGTCCTTTTAATTTTATCAGTCTTTGCCTTTATGCTCTAGGCTTTTGATTGTGTTATTCAACAAATCCTTTCTTATCCCAAGGTCAAAAACATATTTCATACATTTTCTCCCAAAATGTCCTGAAATATTAAAGGCTTTCATATTTAGGTCTTAAAGTCACCCCCTAGAATTAACACTTTAGTATATGGTATGATAATTTCCCCTTCTATGTGGATAGCCATCTGTTCCATGACAATATTTTGAGTAGTTCTGTTCCCAATTATCTGTAATGTCACATGCTATACCTCTATATGCATACGGCTCTTTTCTATGCTATTCTGTTACATATATGTATAGTGGGTCCTCTATATTCATAAATTCCATAGAAAGGTATTAAACCAACCATGAATTTAAAATATTTGGGAAAAAATTCCAGAATGTTCTAAAAAACAAAACTTGAATTTGTCATGCATCAGCAGCTATTTACATAGTATTTACTTTGTATTCAATATTATAAGTAATCTACAGTAATTTAAAATACACAGGAGGATGTGCATACATTATGCACGAATGCTATGCCATTTTATATAAATCACTTGCACATCTGTGAATTTTGGTATTGGGGACATTCTGGAACCAATATCCCATGAATATACTCAGGGATGACTCTATTTGTATATCTTTGCATAAATATGCTATTATTTTAGTTGCCTTAGGTTTATAGTAGCTCAGACGATCAAGAATCTGCCTGCAATGCAGGAGACCTGGGTTCAATCCCTGGGTTGGGAAGATCCCCTGGAGAAGGGAATGGCTACCCACTCCAGTATTCTTGCCTGTTGAATCCCGTGGACAAACAGACCAGCGAGCTATCCAGTCCATGGGATCGCAGAGTTGGACACAACTGAATGACTAACATTTTCACTTTTCCAGGTTTATAGCAAGCTTTGATATGTGGTGGTATAAGTTCCCCAAATTATTCTTCGAAATTTGGCTTAGCTTTTGTTCTTTCTAATGAATTTTAGTATCAGTTTGGCAAGTTCCACAGACAGCACTGAATTTGTAGTTTGATTTGGAGAAAATGACAGAATTATAATATTCAATCTTCCTTCTCACAAAAATGGAATGTAGTTCTATTTATTCAGATCTTCTTTAATGTGATTCAGTGATGTTCTATCTTCTCTATAAAGCATCACGTTTATTTTGTTAGATTTATTCAAACATACCTTATTATTTTGTTGCTGTTATGTAATAGCAACAAAATTTCTAAATAATAATTTAGAAGCAACTAATTTTCTAAATAATAATTACCAATATAGGAATGCAATTCTGTCTTACAAACCTGCTGAATTTTTCAATGGTCTTTAAATTCTCTATAGACAATCACATCCTTTGCAAATAAATTTTTATCTTCCTTTTCAGTATCTTAATTCTTTTCCTTTTCTTAATGCATTTGCTAGGACTACCAATATAACACTAAATAGAAGTGCCAGAGGCCTCTTAGTCTTGCTCTTAACTAGAACAAGAATGAATACCTCCAAATTTTCACCACTAAAATATGATGTAAACTATTGTCAGGATTTTAAACTTTTCCTTCTATTTGTAGTTTTCTAACAGTCTGGATATGTGAGTGGGTGAGTGTATAAATGAGCTCTGAATTTCATCAAATGCTCATTATGTACCTACTGAGATGATGATCAGAAAGACAGGAATAACAAGAAACTTATTACTGTATACCCTTTTGTACTTGTTGAATTTTTATCAGGACTTCCATTTCCAGTATTAAGGAGGGCTAAATAACTGGAACAATCCTTCACCTGAAAATACTAGATAAAATATTAGTAAAATCTCCCCCCTCAAAATTAGTAAAATCTTAAAAGCATCAAAGGAATGTTAAGAAGAAATTATTGAGATGGAAACCCAGAAGTGAATAGGACACTGAGGGCGCTTGCCAAACCTAGTCTATTTCAGCCTTGGTTTCCATTGCCTCAGGAAATGCGGAAGAACTGAAGACAAAGCCCTGAGCCTGCATGGGGAATCAAATAGCATACTCATTTCCCAGAGGACTGGTAAAAGGATGAACCTCTGGTGCAAGAAAAAATCAAAAATAAGTCCCACAATTCCTGGCCTAAAGAAAGCAAGAATAAAGGAAAGGAAGTCCCCTGATGAGTTGTAATGACAAGCCAGCCCTCATGAGGATTTACAAATTCACACAATCTGGATGATCCAAGAAAAAGTAAAGAACTGATAGTGGTCCCAGGCACACAACCAAAGCAAACATAAATTCACACTGGAAAAGCTCACCATCACCCAGGGCCTCAAAGAATGCTCACAAATAATTCTCTAAAGAAAATGAGCAGCTCACAGTCATGCAGGAGACAAAGAACTAAAGCAAAACCAGCAGAAATAACAGAAAACGGAAACAGAGAGGCAAAACCTCTGATATAAGAATTATCAGACACAGATTACAAAATGCCTATGAATTACGCTATTAAAGTCAAGCGTGAAAATCAATCCAGATAATATGTAACAAACTATACAAAATAACCAAGCAAAAATTTTTTAAAAAATCAAATAGAACCTCAAAAGCTGGCAACTATAACCACTTAAACACTAAATGGATGGTTTTAACAGCATGTTAGGCACAGCTAAAGAAAGAACTGGTAAAAACTGAAGTAGAGGCATGGATGTAGAAAACAAACTTATGGCTACCAGGGAACAAGGGCAGGAAGAGGGGAGGGATAAACTGGGTGATTGGGACTGACATATATACACTGTTATATACGAAATAGATAATTAATAAGAACCTGCTGTATAGCACAGGGAACTCTACTCAATACTCTATTAATGGCCTTTATGGAAAAATATCCTAAAAAAAAAGAGTGGATATTTGTATATGTATAACTGATTCACTTTGCAGTACTCTTGAAATTAACACAGTGCTGTGAATCAACTATGCTTCAATAAAAGTTTTTTTTAAAAAGGCATTTTTGAAATGGAGGATAGATCAGAATAACTTGTCTAGACAGAAGCACAAAGAGGCAGAGATGTAACATATGACAAAAAGGTTAAAAGACATTGAAGATGAGAAAGCAACATGCCTCTAAATCAGAATTCCAGAAGGAGAAAAGAGTGAGAACGAGACAATATCTGAAGACATAACAAGATGAGAATTTTCCCAAGTGAAGGATCCTAAACACAAACTCAAGAAGTGAATTACAAACAGGGATGAATTTGGAACTTTGTGAATGTATTATATATTTGAAAAACTTTGTAATTTAAACACCTTTTTGAAAAACAACTTTGGGAAGAGAGGGGCAAGAAACTACAAAGAGTCTACAAAGCAGATTGCATGTTGTTATGAACTACTTTGATTAAATTTCCCCTTGTGAATTAACTTGTACATCAGAAAGTATACTGAAAATAAATGAAAAAAAATCCATCTAATTATTTAGCATTTTAATATATGAAAAATGCTTATCCAAATTTCCCTTAAATCTAGACGTTAAACATTATTGAAGAATGTATTCTGGAACGTTCTCATGATTTTTTTTTTTTTAAGTATTGGCGAAGGAATCTAGCCTACTGAGTACTTTTTTAACTGGAATTTTGGTTCAATCACAGAAACATAAATTGAATCAGAAACCTGAACTAAAATGAACCCTGAATCAAAAACTCAAAATGAACTACACTAATCTGCAGAAAATACACAAAGAGAACCAAAGCCAAATATGGTAATAATTCTTTACAGAACCAAAATTCTCTCAGAAAATCATTTTCTTGTGCCTGTTTTTTCTCTCTCTGATATATTTTTAATACTTTTAGATAAAATATTATCTAACAAGATAATGTGTCCGTAAGAATTACCAGTTGGAGATTTAACACATTGGCCATTCCTCTCTTCTCTTCAGACACCCTTAGCCAGCCCAGTCTGAGTGACAAGCTGAAAATCAAGCATTAAAGCAAACCAAGCCTTAAAAGGAACTCCAGAGAAGCCAGGAAAAACACTGAGAAAAACTAAGAAAGAAGCTACAAATCCCTGGCTCTGTTCTGAGGTGGAAAAGGTTCTGAAAAAGGAAAAGAATAAGAAAGCTAATCTCTATTTTGCTTTTTTATTTAAAACGTTCTCTCTCTTCCTCCTGATCTTTTCCCTCTTTCTTCTCCCTTTTTTTACAAAGCATCTTTTTTTCTACACTTCTTTGGTTTTTTATTTCCATATCTTTGTATTCTGTGTTTTCTGCTATTATCTCTCCCATTTGTCTTCTCTCATCCCTTTTATCCCCATTCCTTTCCCTTGCCTTTTTCTACTTTTTTCTTTCTTTGGGCCCTATTGTTCTATTCTCCAATAGTTCCCTTCTTCCATCTTTTTTTTTTTTTTTCAATTATCTGACCTTGCTGCTGCTAAGTCGCTTCAGTCGTGTCCAACTCTGTGCGACCCCATAGACAGCAGCCCACCAGGCTCCCCCATCCCTGGGATTCTCCAGGCAAGAGTACTGGAGTGGGGTTCCACTGCCTTCTCCCTATCTGACCTTATTCCCTATCAAAAATAAAGGATGTTTATAATCTTATGAAACAGATTTGACAATATTTACTTATTTGCTTTATGCAACATGATGATATATTTTGTTCAAATACATGGGGAGAAATGATATTTACACACTTATCAGGACTTTTTGTTAAATATTATTTCCAATTTTATACTACTCCATAATTTGTAAAACACTTTTTAGTGCACGTTGATAACCAATTCAAAATTGGTGGAGGATTTTAAGATAACGCTAGTAATCACTGTTAGTTAGCCTTCAAGATTTTTCCCCAATGATTCCCCCTCCTGGTATTTATGCTCTTTTGTAGTTCCTTGACCTGTTGTATAAGGGTTGGTTTGTGTGACTTGTTGAACATGGTGGAAATGATGGTGTGTGACTTCTAGGGCTAGGTGATTTAGAAAAACATAGCAACTTCCACATTGCTTACTTGATCACTTGCTCTGCGGGAAGTCAACTACGTGTTGTACAGACACTCAAGCAGTCCTATGGAGCAGTACACAGCTTGAGGAACTGAGGTTTCCTGTCAACAGCCAGCACATATTTGCCAACTATGTGACTGCACCATCTTGGAAGCAGAGCCTCCTGTCCCTGTTATGCCTTCAGATGACTGCAGCCCTGGTCAACATCTTGACTGAAACCTAATGAAAACACCCCTCCAGCAAAACATTCAACTAAGCTGCTCCTAATTCCTCACAGAAACTGTGAGAGATAAATGCTTATTATTATTTTAAACCACTAAATTTTGTGGTGATTTGTTATGCAGAAATAGATAACTAAAATGATTACAGTACTCTTTCAGACACAAACCCAAAGTAATTTGTGTGTAAATAAACACTTGAAAACAGTTCTTTCTTTACTCCACCAGTAATAAATAGATACTCACCAATTCCAGAAAGGAAATTTTTAAAAGTTCCTGGAAATTTCTTTTATGCACTTAGCTTAATTTAGGAGTACTTTGATAATCTTTTCATATGAAAATGGAAAAAATAGCACACATAGAAGAAAATTTAAACTTTGTCTAATGAGCCTAGTTACATTAAAAAAAGAAATCCCTGATACTACTGACGATGTATCACAAGTAAGATCATCCAAAAAATGTTCAACTCTTTCAAAACAACGCATCTGCGTTCTGAAATACAATCAGCCTCTGTATCTATGGACTTTCAGAACTTGAACATCTTCAGATTTTGGTAATCACAGGAGTAGGGGATCCTGGAAACAATCCCTACAATCAAGGGCCAAGGGGCCACTGTATATTCTTTTAATTATCCGTAATATATAACCAAAGAATGTTTTTGGTATTTGCTGTCATTTCAAATAAATTTATACTTTCCCTATTCACAATTATATTTTCTCTTTTACAATTATATTTTCAAATAAATTTTACATCAAAAGTAATATTAAATCTTACTCAATCTCATAGTCATTATTATCCAACTCCCACTATTGAACTTTTTTTAATTAAAAAAAAGTGAACCTAACCTTCTAATGACCCAAGGATATAATTTAACACTGCTATTAACTTAAAAGCAAAAACTGAACATCAAAACATCCCTCTATTTGAAAACTGAACTCTACAGTTATATCACTTAATTGTACCTCTAGATACTTTGAGTGCAGAGCAACCATAATTCTGATTTTTTTCCTTGCAAAGTATCCTGATGGGTATAATGTGATGATCATTTACATGATCTAAGATTAGGATGATAATCAAAAAGAATTAGATCAAAATACCAGTCATTGAATCCTTCAGTATGTCTTTACAATAATAATCACATTGTATTTGTAGTGGCATATAAGGATTCTGATAATCTCTACAGATTAGATGCTGGGTGAAATTCATTAAGTGATTCAACAAATACTTTATTGAGCTCTGATTACATGACAGGCATTATCCTGGAGCTTGAGAAACAGAAATGAATAAAGAATGTCAGTTCCCTGCTTTCATGGTCTCCACATTACAATGGTTGGCAGACAGACCAAAAACAGATTAAAAATTAAATGAACAGGCTCGCTCTAGGTGGTGATAAGTATCCTGAAGAAAATCCAAAGAGTGATGTGCAGGGTAAAACTTTGTAAACGATGGTCAGAGAAGGCATTTCTCAAGAGATGATGCAATCTTAAAGTTTGAGTCCAGTCATTCCATTTGGAAGAAATAATGACACTGGATCATTTCTTTAGGTGATATACTACTATTATTTTTATATCCCCAAAGTGCTAAGACACACTAAGTGAGTGAAAGTTGCAGTCGTGTCTGACTCTTTGCAACCCCATGGGCTATACAATCCATGGAAATCTCCAAAGCAGAACACTGTTACGGGTTCCCTCCCTTCTCCGGAGGATCTTCCCTACCCAGGGATCGAACCCAGGTCTCCCACATTGCAGGTGGATTCTTTGCCACCTGAGCCACAAGGGAAGCCCAAGAATACTGGAGTGGTAGCCTATCCCTCCTCTAGCAGATCTTCCCTACACAGGAATTGAAACCGGGTCTCCTGCATTGCAGGCAGATTCTTTACCAACTGAGCTATCGGGGAAGCCCTAAGACGCGCTGCTGCTGAGTTGCTTCAGTCTGTCCGACTCTGTGCGACCCCATAAACGGCAGCCCACCAGGCTCTGCCATCCCTGGGATTCTCCAGGCAAGAACATTGGAGTGGGTTGCCGTTTCCTCCTCCACACTCCACACATTTCCTTCTCCACACTGAGCCAGGATCAAACATATTTTGTCCATTGGTTTATACTGTGGTCCTCTAGATCTGATCCTAGAACAGATATGATGATCTTGTACAAAGGTACCAATTTGTGGGTACATCTTCACCTGCATCTTAGCAACATGGGTAATAAAAAATTCCCTGGGACTATTAGATACCCAATTTATCCGGTTCTGAATTTATCTCTTATTCGCCAGGATTTTGAATTGATTTTGAAAAACTGGTGGTGTTGGACATTTATGAAATGTAAGGCTGGGATCTTAAATTTCTTTGATATTCTACTAAAAGCATTATTTTCCTCTGCCAGCCTCTTAAATTAGCATTGTTTTGAAGTCTAGCCAGTTCAAAGACTGCAAAATCAACTATGCAGTGTTTACTGCATCACATTTCCACATACCTCTCCACGAAGTAGCTTAAGACAGTTGCTTCCCGTCAGTGAGGAGGGTATCACCAAGTAGTGATTCTGGCCATAAAGTAGCTGGTTTAACCAAGGTGCCATAAGGAGTTCTCTAATCCCTTCAGAGATTTCAAAAAACCATCTAAATCTGTGAGTATCCGAAAAAATTCTTAACACTTATTCTGGGAGGTTGTTCTTTGCCTCCACTCTTGGGTCCACACAAGTTAACTCGTGTTCTCCTTAGTCTATCTAGACACAAGCCTAGCCCTTACTTTATACATGTTTCTATTTTTTAAAAAGACTTGCATCAAAAAAAAAAAAAAAAAAGACTTGCATCAAATATTTAATCAGTTTAGTCATTTCAGCGAAGCTGTGTCCGGGAGGGAAGCAAGGAAGAGTCACGTGAGCAGAGGAGAACGACTCTCCGCCCTCTTGGTGGCTGCGGCCCCTCCCCTGTCTCTCCTGACGCAGCGCTGGGAAGTTATGCCAAATTGCTCCCTTTGTCTCAGAAACATTCCGCCCACACCCTAGCCCCTCAGGGGCTCTCTCCTACTCTCCCAGCTCTTATCAGGGTATTTTTCAAAGTAAATCCATTTCCCTTTCTAGGGGGAATTCTGGTGCCAACTATTAATAAAATAACCTTCCTCTGCTTTGTCAAACGTGATGCACCACTTTTCATCTTGGGGCCGCTTGGGATGGACAGCAGGAGGTTCCGTGTACTTTAGAGCTTGGTAAGCCTGACTTTTACCAAAAATAAGTTTAAAAACAAAGTGGAGCCACAGGGAGGGCTGCTTAGAGGGAAGGAACTAACAAGTGGTTTTCTACATTTGCTCAAAGCTTTGGGAGGCTGCTGATCTGTGAAGTTTGTCACCGCTGGCTTCCAAAACTAAGTCACATAAAAAGAGCAGAGCTTTTCACTTTCTATAGGGTTGTATTTTGGTGCAGACTGATCACGCATAATGAGCTTTTGATGCATTTCAAGTTGCTTGGTATAATCATAGGGTTTTGCGTTTTCTGACCCTCCCCTCTTAATTGAGGGATTGCCACACACCAGATGACATCACGAATTCCTTAGTTTCATTAGAAACAGCCCCTGCTCTGTCCACTTAGGTTAGGTTGTGAGAATTGCTTTTCTAAAGGAAATACATTTATCTGAAAGCCACAGAAAGTTTCTAAATATAGGGTAGCTTTCAGAAACAGCAGTAGCTAGTGCCTTCAGGATACTTTATTTATATGGTTAATGAAATTTGATTCCTTTAAAATTGACAAGTAAATGTAAGTGAAGGAAAAACTCAGTTTTTATGGAAACATTTCATGGGGCTCTTCCTTTTCACATCATTACATGTTCCTTGGCTCAGTTGATAATGGACATGTAAACTGCTTCATGCAATTGAATGGAGTATGATTTTCAGTTAATTTGGGGGTGTGATTATTATTCAAATATTTATGCATAATTATTATAAACAAATGGCCATAGAATTAATTTATCTGGACATATATATCCATGTTCAAGCCTCCCTCTTCTTTCTTGATCCCTGCTTGGTAATTTCTTTTTTGACTCACTTTAGTCTTGTCTTACCATCACATTGCTTTTTAATAAGACAGTTCTTCCCATCTTTCTGTAATGAAATGCTGTTCATGGAGCTTGATCTGTGCAACCTAAATGATTTTTGCAGTCAGTACCACAGAATTATTTGTCTCAGACAGACCGTGAATGATTGTCCTGTTTCTTAAGCAGTTCTCCTTTGCAAATACCCAATTTACAAAGCTTTTCAAAGATATCAATAATAATAGCAATGAGCCTCCTAATCAATTTTCCTGTCTCTGACCATCTCATGGAAAAGCAGGTGACAAGAATGTAACCCAGAAGAAACAGAAATGACTGTTTTCTCAGCAAAGCTGTTTAGAACATCAATTGTCTGGTTTCCACAACTGCAAATCTCTTCATATGCCCAGGACCCCTACCAGCTCCATAAAAATCAGGCTCCCAGGGAAGACCACAAAACAGTAGGATCCAATCTATCTAAATGCATGTTCAAAAAAATAAGGTGACATTTAGATGTGAAAGATATGCTTTTGAGAAATGCACCATGAATTTAAGAGCATTCAAATCCTCTTTCTAACACTGGACAATACCTGCAAGGAGAACATGCAGATTATAACAAGAGTATTTTCAGGAAGCTGGAGGGCTAATTGCAACACACAATCTTATTAAATGTGGATTCCATTCACATTGCGGATGTGACAGTGTATGGATAATGTGAGGCGACAAGAGGAGTAAAACAGTTCTTTCCCTCAAGAAAGGACTATCCTCCCAGAGAATGGAGAGGGTATTCGTAGTAAAAATAACCCTGACTAGTATTTACTGGATGCTTGCTATGTGTCAGATGCCCCACATGCTTACCTTATATAATCTTCATGACAACTATTTAAAAGATGATTAAGGAAGACAATGTAGGTGATACAAACAAACTTTATTTAACACTTCATGAAGTGGACAGTTTCTATCCCAAGAAGTGCAAAAAGGGGCAGAAGGCAGGAAGCTCTGATAGGACAAAGAATAAGGAACAAGGAAAGACAAATAGAAAATATCTGATTGGCTGGAGCCTTATAGTCTGCCTTGTTTGGACTGAAAGGCCCAGACTTGGGTTGGCGTTTGCGGATTGATAGACTGGATATCCTGCATTTCTGTTCAAGAGGAACGTTTACAAGGATGTTATCTCCATTTCTGTTTGCTGAGGTGACATCCAGTTAGAAGCAGCTACATCTTGAGCCTAGAAATTTGTTTCATCACAACCTGGAAATACAAGGAATGTCATTATCCCCGTTTGCAGATGAGAAAACTGAGACGGGTTAAAAACTGCACCAAGGCCAGCGGCAACTGCTGAGCCCACACGCCCTAACTACTGAAGCGGGAGTGCCCTAGAGCCTGTTCTCCACAATGATAGAAGTCAGTGCGATGAGAAGCCTGCATACGGAAACTAGAGGGTAACCTCCGCACACCGCAACTAGTGGAAAGCTCGCGCTGCCAAAAATAAATAACTGCATCAAGGCCAGAAGAAAGTGCTGAAGTCGAGATCCAAACTCTGGGTCTGCTGCCAGGGATCCCACCCCTAGTCCTTCTGCTCATGATGACGGGGAGACAGAATATGCCTGGGGCCTTCCAGGGAGCGGGGAGTCCATGACTTAAAGGAGAAAAGCTTTGCAGAGCTTGGAATGCTTGCTCTTTCTCTCCCCAACTCCCCCTCACCCGCGCCCCCAATACACATAGAATGTCCATTCACTTGAACTGAGAAAACTAAAAGCATTATTCAGAAAAAAAAAAGAAACCAAAAAATCAAAAGATGAGAGAAAAACATTTTCCTTTGCCCTATCTCACCTCTAAATATCAGCTCCCTGTTTATTTCAAGTGAGAAGTTTGGGGGCTGAATTATTCTGATCATTACTCAGATTTGCCCCTTTACTCATGTAATCAAATCATCCCTCCAGACTCAGTCTGACAACTTTCATAAGGAAAATGAGCTCCATGGAGTAGTGACTACATTAATCATACTCATTTTATTCCATGTTCTAAAAATGTTGAGAGTTGATTTCCAACCATGGTCCCCAATTTTATGGGCAAAGTTCCCAGCATCGTCAGTGGGGGCAAGTTTCAAACATCAAGTCCAACAGCTGGACTTGTAGGAAAACTTCATTGAATTTAATACCCAAATGCATTAAGGTTTTTCAAAGATTTAAATCCTGATTAGGTAAACATTGGTAACACAGAGAAGAATATTAGATCTCATTCAGTCACTTCCATTCCCAGATTGTTACTGTAGTCATTTACGATTTTTAGATTGACTCAGATGGAGACACACAGATAACTAGTTAATGCAAACATTAATAACCCTACGTGATTAAAAAAAAAGAGAAATAAGATACGAGAAGAAATTAGCCCTAACAACAGAAAATAATACAAGTAAACAAAGCAAGCCTCAATCTCCACACACCCCAGCCTCACCATTTCCGCTTTCTGAACATATGCACATTTCCGCTAAAAACAAAGTCCAAACCAGTGCTACATCTTAACAACTTCCTACCTTCCTCTTTCACTCCCCTGCTCCCTTCAGCAGTGAGCCAACTCCACTGGGTCGTCTAGGTCTCAGCAGTATTTGTAGATTTGTAGCTCAATTTTTTTTTCTAAGAGCTGAGGAAGAGACTAACAGATGTTCTCTGGTGCCCTTGCCCTGGCTCTTACAGGGACACCTCCAAACAGGGCAAGGAGCAGACTCTTTTAGACTCTGTGGGAGCCAAGACTGCACAGTCACATAGCCTCAGATCAGCATTTAGATCTGGACTCACACATCCTATATAACCCTGAGTACAGTAGTGAAATCCCTTTGACTTCAGTTACCTTATAAATAAAACACACTTACCCTACTAGGGCTTTCGTCTGAATTAAATAAACCTTGTTTGAAAAGCAAAGTATCAGAAGCAGCACAGCATTCACCAGCCTCTATTTGTGCATCTTTCTGCCCACCCCCACCGCATAAATACCCACAGCTTCCTATGATTGATAGTGATATCAAGGAGTCTTTCCTCTCTAGGTCACATTACCTTTTCTGGGTTTTTCCTGCTCTCTCGCCTTCCATTCTGTCAAAATGACTTATCCTCATGCTCCCAGAAAATCTGATCACCACCATGGGGGTTTTTATTTTCTGTATTTTATCTTTGATAATAACAATCTATATCTGCTTAGCCAGGATAGTCTGAATGTTTGTTTTTCCCTTAAAATTCATATGTTGAAACCCAATCCCCAGTGAAATTGTATTCGGAAGTGGGGTCTTGGGAAGGTGATTAGGTCATGAGGGTGGGGCCTTTATGAATGGAATTAGTGTACTTATAAAAGAAACTCCAGGAAAGTTCCCTCCCACTGTCTGCCCTGTGAGAACACAGGAAAAAAAGCCATCTATGAACAAGGAAGTAGGTTCTCACCAGACACCAGATCTGCCAACACTCTGATCTTAGACTTCTCAGCCTCCAAAACTGTGGGGCCTCCCTGGTGGTCCAGTGGCTAAGACTCAAGCTCCCAATGCAGGGGGTCCAGGTTCCATCTCTGGTCAGGGAACTAGATCCCGTGTGCCACAACTAAGACCCAGTTCGGTCAAATATGTCTGTTTTTGGACTTCCCTCGTAACTCAATCGGTAAAGAATCTGCCTGCAATGCAGGGGACCCAGATTCAATTCCTGAGTCGGGACTATCTCCTGGAGAAGGAAATGGCAATCCACTCCAGTATTCTTGCCTGGAAAATCCCATGGACAGAAGAGCTTGGCGGGCTACAGTCCATGGGGTTGCAAGAATCAGACATGACTTAGCGACCACCACCACCGCCACCATATAAACCACTCCAGCTAGCTGTACTTTTGTTAGCAACCTGAACAAAGACAGTCCCAACATTTTACAGAGTACCATGATAGCCAAGCCCTCATTTGATCCTTCTGATGAAAGATACATGGGATGGGTGTTATTTTTTTTCTCATTTTATATAAAGAAATCAAGGGTCCAAGCAATGAAGGGATTTGCTCAAGGTCACATCAAGAAAGAAAGAAGTATAGCCAGGGTTTAATGACAGGCTTTCCGCTTGAGATAACTTGCCCTTTTCCACTCTTCATGGATTCATTCGACAAGTATTTGTTGTGATGTCACCTTTGCACTGAGCACCATTCCAGAGCTGAAGCTACCTCAGGCAAAGCAATGCCTCTGCCCTCATGGAGCTTAATTTAAACTACACTGAGGTGAGGTGAAGTCGCTCAGTCATGTCCCGACTCTTTGCGACCTTGTAGATTGTAGCCTACCAGGCTCCTCTGTCCATGGAATTTTCCAGGCAAGAGTACTGGAGTGGGTTGCCATTTCCTTCTCCAGAGGATCTTCCCAACCCAGGGATGGAACCCAGGTCTCCCACATTGTAGGCAGACGCTTTACTGTCTGAGCCAAACTACATTAGATTTATCCAAATTAAATTAATTCTTGAAGTGAAGTGAAGTGAAATTGCTCAGTCATGTCTGACTCTTTGCAATCCCATGGACTGTAGCCTACCAGGCTCCTCTGTCCATGGAATTCTCCAGGCAAGAATACTGGAGTGGGTTGCCATTTCCTTCTCCAGAGGATCTTCCCGACCCAGGGATCGAACCCAGGTCTCCTGTATTGCAGGCAGACGCTTTACCGTCTGAGCTACCAGGGAAGCCATTCTTACATAAAAACAAATAAGTGACTTGCTGTGCTAAGACTTATAAGTGCTATGAAAAAAATAATGAAGCAGGGAAAGGGATTAATGAAAATGACTGGATAGGGGTGAAAGAGGAGGCTTTTTAAAATAGCATCATCCTGGAAGACCTCTCTTGAGCAGAGACCTCAATCTGGGGAGGGAGTTAGTGATGCAAATATCCAGAGAAACAGCATTCCAGGCAGAGGGAACAGTGAGGACAAAGGCCCTGAGGTGGGTGTGTGCTTGGGGGGTGAGAGAACAGCGTGTTCATGGAACACTGATTTTACTGGTGGTTATTAGGTGTTAGCTGACAGAAGCTTTCTGTGGTTCAGTAACTTTCAGAACCTCTGGGTAAAGCAGAACTTCTAAGAGCCTCCAGCCTATGCAGGCACCCTGCAAATCTTCCCTGAGCCAGAGGCAGTGTGTGGCATTGCACAATGTTGTTCAACCATGGAAACCTTTCTTCAAGGAGTATCTCAGGGGATTCTTCCTCCACAGAACACTCTGGAAAATGCTGCACCACACCCTGATTTTACTGGAAAGAGGAAGCTGGGCTCGGAGTTAGAGCTTCAGGCATGGCGTGAAGCCTTTAGAGTCCACCCGCAGAGGCACCAAGATCACAGCAGGCAGAGGCTAGCTCCTCTTATCCACAGGGGTGAATGTTCAGCTCATCCTGAGTTCTGTCAACTATCTGAAAACACTCTTGGTTCTTATTTCCTGTTTGAACCTCTGGTGTTTCTCATGCTTTAACCCTGGTTAGCTGATTCCCAGCCCTGCTGGCCTTCCTCGGGGCTCTCATTTGGGGAAATAGGAACAGGGCAGAAGAGGAACGGTGTAGAAATCTGCTGAGATGATGCTTCCCCTCGGGTCGGAGGTGGGAGGCAGGGCAGGGGGGATTTCCAGTGTCCTGCACCAAGTGTGCAGGAGGGTGGCCTCCCAACAGCCCATGGCAGGAATTCCTCTCAGCTCCATCATGGGCTCTGAGCTCTGACTGCCTGGGACACATCCAGCAGCCATGCAGGTGGGCAGCGCTGCAGCAGGAAGGCTCCGTATGGCAGGAAAACTGCCCACTGTGAAGAACACTGATCGCTGCCTCACTTGGGAAGTATTCCCAAGCCCTCTGCAAGCTGTGAAGCCAGGAAATGAATGGGAAGCAGCTGGAGTGGGCCAGGACAGCCTGGAGAGAGAGAAAGAGGGCCAAGCAGGGGCCAGACCCAGGGCGCCCAGCACAGGTCAGCTGGGCCTGCTGCACCAGAGGAGGAAGTGAAGGGGCAGAGGCTGGTCCCCGGGATATCACCCTGCAGGCTTAAATCAAGTCGCATCAGACAAGTGCCAGCAGGAGTCATCTGTTGGCTTAAAAAAAACAAAACTGTATAACTAGACCTTGATTCCAGATGTTGCTTACTCTTAAAAGGCATAAAGTGTAAGTGCTCAAGTGTAAATACCAAATGAATTCTTTCTTTGAGGACTTTCAAAGGAATCTTGCAAAAGATCTGACCACAGATTAACAAATACATTCCACGTAAACTTAGAATTTTTTTCATTATGATGGCTTGTCACAGGAGTTAAGAAGTTGACTCAGGACTATGATCCATGCACAACTGAGAAATCCTACTGAAAACTGCAAATGCCAGATGCCCAGGTCAGAATTTGTGAGCATTTTCTCTTTATGTGATGTAACAGATAATGTTAAAAATAAAATCTGTTGTAGCTTTTATTGTGTTGAGAGCTTGTGAGGCAGCAGACGCCTCACACGCAGCGTTTAAAAATTTTTTGTTGAAGGACAGTCGATTTACAATGTTGCCAGTTTCAGGTGTATAGCAAAGTGATTCAGGTATGTGTATATATGCATATATATTCTTTTTCAGATTCTTTTCCATTATAAATTATTACAAGATATTGAATATAGTTCCCTGTGCTATACAGAAAATCCTCATTTATCTATTTCTCTATGGAAGTGTGTATCTGTTAATCCCAAACTCTTAATTTATACCTCCCCACCTTTTCCTTTGGTAACCATAAGATTGTTTTCTATGTCTGTGAGTCTGTTTCTGTTTTGTGAATAAGTTCATTGTATCATTTTTAGATTTCACACGTAAGTAATGATATGATTTTTAAAAACATGATATTTGTCTTTATCTGATTTACTTCACTTAGTATGATCATCTCTAGGTCCATCCATGTTTCTGCAAATGGTATTATTTCATTCTTTTTTACAGTGGAGTAATAGTTCACTGTATACACACACACACACACACACACACACACACCTCATGTTCTTTATCCATTCATCTGTCAATGGACACTTAGGTTGCTTCCATGTCTTGGTTATTGTAAACAGTGCTGCTATGAACATAGGGGTGCATGTATCTTATTGAATTATAGTTCTGACTTTGTATATGCCCAGGAGTGGGATTGCTGGATCATTTGGTAACTCTATTTTTAGTTTTTTGAGGAACCTCCATACTGTTTTCCATGGTGGCTAAACCAACTGACATTCCTAACAGTGTAGGAAGTTTCCCTTTTCTCCATACTCTCTCCAGTGCTTATTATTTATGGTCTTTTTTTTATGATGGCCATTCTAACCAGTCACACATAGCACTGTTAATGCTTACAATAAGCTAGCATTACTAAGCATGTTTTACAAATGAAGAAACTGAGGTTCAGAAAGGTTAAGTAACACATCCAATGCCACAAGTTTAATTAAGTGGTTCATCTAGGGTGCAGACCCCACTCTCTTGAACTGGAAAGTCTCTCTTCCTTGTATCACCTACTGTTTGTGTTATCACATCAGTAGCACCGTAAGGTAGTTAGAACTGAGAATGTGACGTCCAAGAGATGATTAAATTACTTCCTAGCACAACCATCCATCTACCAGCAATTTTCCACCAGGCTTCCCTGGTGGCTCAGAGGTTAAAGAGTCTGCCTGCAATGTGGGAGACCTGGGTTCGATCCCTGGGTCGGGAAGATCCCCCTGGAGAAGGAAATGGCACCCCACTCCAGTACTCTTGCCTGGAGAAGCCCATGGACGGAGGAGCCTGGTAGGCTGCAGTCCATGGGGTTGCAAAGAGTCGGACAGGACTGAGTGACTTCACTTTCTTTCTT
Organism: Ovis canadensis; assembly: GCF_042477335.2. NCBI lineage: Eukaryota > Metazoa > Chordata > Mammalia > Artiodactyla > Bovidae > Ovis > Ovis canadensis. The sequence continues at coordinate 157,094,198 of NC_091247.1, read as the reverse complement.
TGACAGAATTAGAAGAAAAGCGCTAGATTAAAAAATTATTGTACTACAAGATAAATCAGATCTAAATTGGACTGATTTGACTGCTCTGTCACCAACATGCCAGTAGTTTTAGGTCCTCACGGGAAGCTGCTGTCTTAGATTTCCCTGCAAGATATTAAAAGCAGTTCAGCCATGGTCGCTACCTTGCCAGCTTCTGGGAAACTTGGTGTTCTTATCATTCTCCTCTACTCCTCAAACTGTTCTTTCTCTGAATACCCTTTCAGAAGCAGGTAAAAAAATGCAAGCACATAACTTATCAAATTGGACTCTATGGAAATCTCATGGATTTTATGGAGATCTATGGAAATCTCATGGATTTTATGGAGATCATGTGAAAATCTCATGGATCCTCATATCCTTGATCGCTTAGGTAATCACTTTTTTTCTGTCCCTGTAATATATGCTTCCAGAGCTCACTCATGTTTTTAACTAAATCCTGTTTGTTTAATTTGCTATTATTTTAATAAAGTATTCAATTATTCAATTCATAAGCCTACTACTGTGTGCCAGCTACATGTTCCCAGAGAAAATTAAGGAGAAGGGATTGGTTCCCATCAAACAATTAGCCATTGAAGTTGTCTTTACATTTTGTTCTTATTAAGAAGGCTGTGCATTTATACATTTTTTTATCTACATATTATTGCAATACACAACCAGAGCCAGAAATAGTGCCTAAACTCTCAACCACAGTTATCATTTGGCTAGTATGTAATAGGTAACCCCAGGGTTACCTAGGTTGTCCAATTTCAGTTTGTCCAAGTGATATGTGTAAAAAAAGAGAAGAGAAAATATGCTTTATGTGAATATAATCTGCACACTGATATTCATGATCATGTCTTAGAAAGAGTACCATGTTATACAAAACACTTTTCATAGTTTTTATTAACAGTCTCTATTCCCATGCTATGTCCATAGATTGAAAAGATCTACAGTTGAAAGAGAAATTGAGGGAAAATTTAATTCATTTACATAAAACTACCAAGAAAGTTAATAACAGTGTGCAGTGTGGAATCTAGTTCAATTTAAGTTCAACATTAAAGTTACTGCATAAAAATTCTTTGTAGTAAAATAAGCTTTAATTTTAAGGGGCTTTGTAGCCATTCTTGTAATCATTCAAGGTCAAAAGCAAAAAGAGCAGAAAAAGAACAAAGCTTGCCCCTGTTTGCAAAAACAGTAGCAAATTTCCTTTCAATCTTTTCCCTACTTCAATTATCAGAGACCAAGTCTTTCCCAGCCTGGTGGTGGTTTAGTCACTAAGTCGTGTCTGACTCTTATGACCCAATAGACTGTAGACTGCCAGGCCCCTCTGTCCATGGGGTTCACCAGGCAAGAATACTGCCATTTCCTTCTCCATTCTCAGCCCACTTTTAAGCAACTATATCTATTCTTATCTGCCTACCACCTGAATGACTGCAGCTTTAAATAATTTATTTTAGCATTTACACCCAAAGCAACATTCATTTTATGGATAGGTGGAGTTAGTGCTATAATCTGAAGACAGAAGAATAACTTCCTTTTGGCCTTAATAACCTGAACTGTGAAATTCTTCTATGAAAAAATTTGTTTCTTTGGGCAAAGATATTGCCTCCTATTAAAACATGAATATTCACTTTTTATCATGCATTGGAATAAACTTGAATCACTTTGGATAATTTATTCAAAGACGGATTTCTGAGCCCCATGTCTAGAATTTCCCATTCTTTAGGGTCAGTTCAGTTCAGTCGCTCAGTCGTGTCTGACTCTGCGACCCCATGAATCGCAGCACGCCAGGCCTCCCTGTTCATCACCATCTCCTGGAGTTCACTCAGACTCACGTCCATTGAGTCCGTGATGCCATCCAGCTATCTCATCCTCGGTCATCCTTCTCTTCTTTAGGGTAGAGGGCCCAATTTTGCATTTCTCACAAGTCCTTGGTGATGCTGATGCTCTTTGTCTAGGGACCACACTTTGAGAACTTGGTATATCAGTTCTGAACATCTGGGGTGATACCACAGCTGTTGCCATCAGGGGGAAATAAGATATAAATCTGGGACCACAAGCATACATAGGCTATATGCCCAGCTCTAAGAAACAAAATGTCATGGACCGGGTAGATGTAAAAGAAACTAAGAAGCAGCAGCAAAAAAAAAAAGAATAAGAAACACTGCAGGCACAATGAGAGAAAGTACTTGTGAGAAAAATATCACCTCTTATAATTTACAATTTGGATGCTTGATTAAGCAGTTTATAAGAAGTAAATAGCATTCCTGGTATTAAACTTGAGAATACTATCACTGTTTAGGGTCCACACATTAATTGCATTTGTGTTTTGCTGAAAGAGGGCACTCCCAGGTTAAACAGGGGAGAGTAAACTGTGTAGGCGTGTGCTTGGCAGTGCTGGGATAATCAAAAGGTGAAGAATGCTTCTTGAAATCATGGCTAGCTAATGGTTATACTTTGATAGTTTTAGTCCTTTCTCTTTTTTTATTTTTATATATGTATGTATGTATGTATGTATGTACATATGTATGTATGTACATATATATGTATATATATATTGGTTCCAACTTCTCCCTAATTGCCTTTCCTCAAATATCACTTCAGTAGCTAATGGTTATACTTTGATAGTTTTAGTCCTTTCTCTTTTTTTATTTTTATATATGTATGTATGTATGTATGTACATATGTATGTATGTACATATATATGTATATATATATTGGTTCCAACTTCTCCCTAATTGCCTTTCCTCAAATATCACTTCAGTCCTCTAAAAACATAGAACTATATTTTAGTTATATGAGAACTAAAAACATAACTATTTCTAGGGATATCATTTGGTCATCAATCTTTTCTTTGTATTTATTCTTGAAATTTCTCAGAGGTAAAAAAAAAAAAAGACACATTCTTTTCTCTTTTAGAGTTCCTTGTCTCATTAAAATAGAAAAAAATACCTGAACAAGGTTACAAAAATTACATAAATGTTAACATTTGGCAATGTCATACTTTTAACACTCTTTGCACCTCACCCACCCACAGAACAATGTGATAGTCACAAGATAATTGCAAGATTTACTCTAAAGCAATAATTCATGGGAATGTAATCCAGTGATAAGATACACATTTAACATTGTAGAATGCATCTGGCAATGAGACTCTACATGTGACTACATTTGGCAGTGGTATAACAAAAATCCAAATTTAATATTATTTGTGAATATGACTGTCCCCAGCCATAATAAGACCTTATTCCTTATGAGGGAAAAAAAAGTATTTGACAATGTGCTTTCTTCTAGAACAAGGAAGAAAAGGGCATATTTGTATGTTGGATTTCCAATTTGACCATTCAAATCTCAGAAAAGGGGAGCTTAAATCTGAGTTCCTTTGAAAGCATCATCCTATCAAGAAGAATTCATTATGCAGCATGCAGTTGTTTCTCCCACACTGTCCAGCCCAATGATTTAAACACTTAAAACAAAAGAAGACTTTACCATGCCAGTTATGTCAATGGCAGAGTACAAGTGTATTCATATTATTCATTTATCAAATGTTACAATAATGGCAACACAAAAATTTAATAACCTAACTTTATCTTTCTTAAATTATTAAAATATTATAGAAATATGGCTTAAAATAAACTGCCTATGAGGCATTCTTCTAAGAGGAAAAAAATTGTACAAATATTTATGGCTCCAGATAATTTTCAGTATATTTGCCAGTTGAAACATATCATGATTCTACCTGATTATATAAATTTGAGCCTCACTCTTAAGCAATGGTTTCTTTAATTTTAAAATATGGTGAACAAATGATTTTTCATCCTAGCTTTGATATTGTCAAAGTCAACCTATCACCACGTTTATCTGTCTGTTTATAAAATGTATGGTTCATTTTTCTTCAACCTTTCAGCTCCACTAGAAATGCTGGGCAACAGAAAAGAATGAGTTTATGACTCAACCAGCTTATTAGGCTACTCTTCGCAGTGACTGTAAATGCTGCTGTCAGTCTCATTTTTATGGTGCTAATAAACGAAGGTAACCTGTACAAAGGAGTTAGTTAAATGATCCAAAATACCATTGCTCAACACTGGAGATGCATTAATTTGTAGTCCTATAATTGGAAAACAGGATATGAAGGCTTTAGGGACTGACTGGCCAGCTGGTCAACCAAATAGAGTACCATTATTACAGGAAAAGGAAATGTCATACAGCTCTTCCCTGAGTATATCACAGGATTTATTTTGCAAATCCTTTTCTTTTTTATTGGTTCATTTGCAGATTTTATTTGCTTTAGTTCAGTTCAGTTCAGTTCAGTAGCTCAGTCGTGTCTGACTCTTTGCAACCCCATGAATTGCAGCATGCCAGGCCTCCCTGTCTATCACCATCTCCCAGAGTTCACTCAGACTCACGTCCATCGAGTCCGTGATGCTATCCAGCCATCTCATCCTGGGTCGTCCCCTTCTCCTCCTGCCCCCATCTCTCCCAGCATCAGAGTCTTTTCCAATGAGTCAACTCTTCACATGAGGTGTCCAAAGTACTGGAGCTTCAGCTTTAGCATCATTCCTTCCAAAGAAATCCCAGGGTTGATCTCCGTCAGAATGGACTGGTTGGATCTCCTTGCAGTCCAAGGGACTCTCAAGAGTCTTCTCCAACACCACAGTTCAAAAGCATCAATTCTTCAGCGCTCAGCCTTCTTCACAGTCCAACCCTCACATCCATACATGACCACAGGAAAAACCATAGCCTTGACTAGACGGACCTTAGTCGGCAAAGTAATGTCTCTGCTCTTGAATATACTATCTAGGTTGGTCCTAACTTTTCTTCCAAGAATTAAGCATCTTTTAATTTCATGGCTGCAGTCACCATCTGCAGTGATTTTGGAGCCCAAAAAAATAAAGTCTGACACTGTTTCTACTGTTTCCCCATCTATTTCCCATGAAGTAATGGGACTAGATGCCATGATCTTCATTTTCTGAATGTTGAGCTTTAAGCCAACTTCATCACTCTCTTCTTTCACTTTCATCAAGAGGCTTTTTAGCTCCTCTTCACTTTCTGCCATAAGGGTGATGTCATCTTATTTGCTTTAGCTTCTAATTAAAACGTGCTTTACAATGACTGTGTCTTTTCTGGAAATTATTTGTATTCATTTCTATAGGACAGTTTCTCTTCTTAGTAATATGAAGTGATGTTTGTGGTCACTTTGGAAAGTAGCACAGTCAATGAGATTGCCATTAATTCAATAACACAATGAAATATAGGGGGACTTTAGTTCTATGCATTTCCTTCTCGTAACATTATTTGATGTTCTATGAGCACATTGTTTCAAGTAGTTGTATAAACCATATCATAATGGCACCCCACTCCACTACTCTTGCCTGGAAAATCCCATGGATGGAGGAGCCTGGTGGGCTGCAGTCCATGGGATCACGAAGAGTTGGACACGACTGAGCGACTTTACTTTCACTTTTCACTTTCATGCATTGGAGAAGGAAATGGCAACCCACTCCAGTGTTCTTGCCTGTAGAATCTCAGGGACAGGGGAGCCTGGTGGGCTGCTGTCTATGGGGTCGCACAGAGTCGGACATGACTGAAGCGACTTAGCAGCAGCAGCAGCATACAAATTGAAATACAAAAACATAGAAAACATGAGATGTATGGAAAGAGTAACATGGAAACTTACATTACCATATGTAAAATAGATAATCAATGGGAACTAAGATCACGGCATCCGGTCCCATCACTTCTTGGGAAATAGATGGGGAAACAGTGGAAACAGTGTCAGACTTTATTTTTTGGGCTCCAAAATCACTGCAGATAGTGATTGCAGCCATGAAATTGAAAGATGCTTACTCCTTGAAAGGAAAGTTATGACCAATCTAGATAGCATATTCAAAAGCAAAGACATTACTTTGCCAACAAAAGTCCATCTAGTCAAGGCTATGGTTTTTCCTGTGGTCATGTATGAATGTGAGAGTTGGACTGTGAAGAAAGCTGAGCACCAAAGAATTGATGCTTTTGAACTGTGATGTTGGAGAAGACTCTTGAGAGTCCCTTGGACTGCAAGGAGATCCAACCAGTCCATTGTAAAGGAGATCAGTCCTGGGTGTTCATTGGAAGGGCTAAAGCTAAAGCTGAAACTCCAATACTTTGGATACCTCATGCGAAGAGTTGACTCACTGGAAAAGACTCTGGTGCTGGGAGGGATTGGGAGCAGGAGGAGAAGGGGACGACAGAGGATGAGATGGCTGGATGGCATCACCGACTTGATAGACATGAGTTTGAGTAAACTCCGGGAGTTGGCGATGGACAGGGAGGCCTGGCGTGCTGCAATTTATGGGGTTGCAAAGAGTCAGACACAACTGAGCGACTGAACTGAATGGGAACTTGCTGTATGGCTCATGAAACTCTGTATCAACCTAGGGGGATGGGATGGGGAGGGAGATGGGAGGGAGTTTCAAAAGGGAGAGGATATTTGTATACCTATGGCTGATTCACGTTGAGGTTTGACAGAAAACAGCAAAATTCTGTAAAGCAATTATCCTTCACTAAAAAATTAATAAATTTTTTTGAAAAAACAAAAAACAAAATGTGTTGGGGAATCAAAATCTATATTTAGGGGTTAAAGAAAAATTTCAGTAAAATTACAAAAATAATATTGAGACATGATTTAACAGAGTTACTGTCAGGTGAGGCATTATTCCACATTAAGTGATTATACCAAAACCAAAAATACCATCGAGAACACATTTGATAGATGGAAAACTCATTCAAGAGTCCCCCCCCCCAAAAAAAAAACAGTAAAAAAAAATACAGATCCAGTGGCTAAGACTCCACACTCCCAATGCATGGGGCCTGGGTTCGATCCCCAGTCAGAAAACTATGATCCCACATGCCCACAGCTAAAGAGCCAACACATGGCAACAAAGATCCCACGTGTCACAACAAAGAACCCAGCACAGTCCAAAAAAAAAAAAAATTGTACATGTAACCACATCTAGACCTCAACAAAAATGAACATATATTATTACATAGAAATCTGTAAGGTTAAAAAATAAATTTAGGCTAATTATTTTTGAAAGTGAGAGGAACCTTATTTTCAAAAATCCTGAATTAAAATTAAGTTTTTACTGTGGGAAAGATCTAGCTTTGTGTAAGAGAGTGTATTCAAGTAAATAAAGGTGTGGGAAAAACATATTTTCATCATCCTGTGACCAAAAGTATAAAGACAGAGGGACTGTCCTGAAGAAGACTTTTTTTTAACGGTGAGGACCGAAGAAAAAAATAGGTCAAAGAAAAGATCATGATAAGCTTTCTGAACTATCAGAAGATTTCCATAGTCAACCCAACCAGGATCCTCCCAGTGATAAATCAGAAACATTGCTTATTGACACAAAATTCTCTGCTTCACAAGAGAGGCTTTTTTAATTTTGAGTAGGAATCTGCTGTGGCTAAATCAAACCAGATAAAGTAAATTCTAAACATCAGGCTATGAAATGTTGAAGACTCTTCACACTCTAGAAATAATTTCTGTGTGTTTCTAAGAATTCACAGGAGAAAACTTAAGACTATAAGATTTTCCTAATGATGCTCTTTCAGGATATCCATGCATACGTGTATGCTAAGTAGATTCAGAAATATTTGACTCTTTGCGACCCTACGGACTATAGCCCGCCAGGCTCCTGTCTATGGGATTCTCCGGGCAAGAACACTGGAGTGGGCTGCCATGCCCTCCTCTGAACCCACATGTCCTGCGTCTACCTGCATTGGCAGGCGGGTTCTTTACCACTAACAGCACCTGGGAAGTCCCCATTTAGAACATCAGTTCAGTCGCTCAGTCGTGTCGAACTCTTCGCGACCCCATGAATCGCAGCATGCCAAGCCTCCCTGTCCATCACCATCTCCCAGAGTTCACTCAGACTCACATCCATTGAGTCCGTGATGCCATCCAGCCATCACATCCTGGGTCGTCCCCTTCTCCTCCTGCCCCCAATCCCTCCCAGCATCACAGTCTTTTCCAATGAGTCAACTCTTTGCATGAGGTGTCCAAAGTACTGAAGCTTCAGCTTCAGCATCATTCCTTCCAAAGAAATCCCAGGGTTGATCTCCTTCAGACATGCACTTTATTTCTGAGTCTCCAAGAAACTTTGCCAAATGTGGCTGTCACATTCCATCCCTGGTGGAATTCCTAATTCTGTCTCTCATTTCTACTATGCAGCCATAATTGAGAACAAATAGAATGGAAAATAAACCTGAAGCCCATTCACAGTAATAATGAATGCCTTGATCTCCAGGAGAGCACTATCAACAAGCATTCCCAGACATGCAAGGGAAAAGGACCCCACCTTTTAGATTCTTTTCTCTCTAGGATTAAGCTTAATGATAAGATTTCCCTTACCCAAACGCTACACTACCCAGGCTACCTCAAGCAGTTGGAAACTATGACATAGGAGTACCTCGGCCATCCTTGTTGAAAAGGAAATTTTGTTTGAAGACATTTTCTTACTGGCCTCATCCCAGCTCTGCTGCTGCTGCTAAGTCACTTCAGTCGTGTCTGACTTGGTGCAACCACATAGACGGCAGCCCACCAGGCTCCCCCGTCCCTGGGATTCTCCAGGCAAGAACACTGGAGTGGGTTGCCATTTCCTTCTCCAGTGCATGAAAGGGAAAGGTGAAAGTGAAGTCGCTCAGTCGTGTCCAACTTTTAGTGACCCCCTGGACTGCAGCCTACCAGGCTCCTCCGTCCATAGCATTTTCCAGGCAAGAGTACTGGAGTGGGGTGCCATTGCCTTCTCCGCATCCCAGCTCAAGGACCCTTTATTAGCCACTGTGTGATGCTGCTTCCACAAGGGAGGTAGGTAGATGAAACCAGTTGAAACCCAATCAAATCTAGAAAAGAATTGTACAATTGTAATGTATTAAATAAGGATTTCATGATCTGAGCCACAATCAGCTCCTGGTCTTGTTTTGGTTGACTGTATAAAGCTTCTCCATCTTTGGCTGCAGAGAATATAATCAATCTGATTTCAGTGTTGACCATCTGGTGATGTCCATGTGTAGAGTCTTCTCCTGTGTTGTTGGAAGAGGGTGTTTGCTATGACCAGTGCATTTTCTTGGCAAAACTCTATTAGTCTTTGCCCTGCTTCATTCTGCATTCCAAGACCAAATTTGCCTGTTACTCCAGGTGTTTCTTGACTTCCTACTTTTGCATTCCAGTCCCCTATAATGAAAAGGACATCTTCTTTGGGTGTTAGTTCTAAAAGGTCTTGTAGGTCTTCATAGAACCATTCAACTTCAGCTTCTTCAGCATTACTGGTTGGGAGATAGACTTGGATTACCATGTTATTGAATGGTTCGCCTTGGAGATGAACAGAGACCATTTTGTCATTTTTGAGATTGCATCCAAGTACTGCATTCCAGACTCTTTTGTTGACCATGATGGCTACTCCATTTCTTCTGAGGGATTCCTGCCCGCAGTAGTATATATAATGGTCATCTGAGTTAAATTCACCCATTCCAGTCCATTTTAGTTCGCTGATTCCTAGAATGTCGATGTTCACTCTTGCCATCTATTGTTTGATCACTTCCAATTTGCCTTGATTCATGGACCCCCATGGAAAAGAAACGCAAACAAGCAAAATGGCTGTCTGGGGAGGCCCTACAAATAGCTGTGAAAAGAAGAGAAGCGAAAAGCAAAGGAGAAAAGGAAAGATATAAGCATCTGAATGCAGAGTTCCAAAGAATAGCAAGAAGAGATAAAAAAAGCCTTCTTCAGCGATCAATGCAAAGAAATAGAGGAAAAGAACAGAATGGGAAAGACTAGAGATCTCTTCAAGGAAATTAGAGATACCAAGGGAACATTTCATGCAAAGATGGGCTCAATAACGGACAGAAATGGTATGGACCTAACAGAAGCAGGAGATATTAAGAAGAGGTGGCAAGAATACACAGAAGAACTGTACAAAAAAGATCTTCAAGACCAAGATAATCACAATGGTGTGATCACCCACCTAGAGCCAGACATCCTGGAATGTGAAGTCAAATGGGCCTTAGAAAGCATCACTACGAACAAAGCTAGTGAAGGTGATGGAATTCCAGTTGAGCTATTTCAAATCCTGAAAGATGATTCTGTGAAAGTGCTGCTCTCAATATGCCAGCAAATTTGGAAAAGTCAGCAGTGGCCACAGGACTGGAAGAGGTCAGTTTTCATTCCAATCCCAAAGAAAGGCAATGCCAAAGAATGCTCAAACTACCACACAATTGCACTCATCTCACATGCTAGTAAAGCAATGCTCAAAATTCTCCAAGCCAGGCTTCAGCAATAGGTGAACCGTGAACTTCCAGATGTTCAAGCTGGTTTTAGAAAAGGCAGAGGAACCAGAGATCAAATTGCCAACATCCGCTGGATCATGGAAAAAGCAAGAGAGTTCCAGAAAAACATGTATTTCTGCTTTATTGACTATGCCAAAGCTTTTGACTGTGTGGATCACAATAAACTGTGGAAAATTCTGAGAGAGATGGGAATACCAGACCACCTGACCTGCCTCTTGAGAAATCTGTGTGCAGGCCAGGAAGCAACAGTTAGAACTGGACATGGAACAACAGACTGGTTCCAAATAGGAAAAGGAGTACGTCAAGGCTGTATATTGTCACCCTGCTTATTTAACTTATATGCAGAGTACATCATGAGAAACACTGGGCTGGAAGAAACACAAGATGGAATCAAGATTGCCAGGAGAAATATCAATAACCTCAGATATGCAGATGACACCACCCTTATGGCAGAAAGTGAAGAGGAAATAAAAAGCCTCTTGATGAAAGTGAAAGAGGAGAGTGAAAAAGTTGGCTTAAGGCTCAACATTCAGAAAATGAAGATCATGGTATCTGGTCCCATCACTTCATGGGAAATTGATGGGGAAACAGTGGAAACAGTGTCAGACTTTATTTTTTTGGGCTCCAAAGTCACCGCAGATGGTGACTGCAGCCATGAAATTAAAAGACGCTTACTCCTTGGAAGAAAAGTTATGACCAACCTAGATAGCATATTCAAAAGCAGAGACATTATTTTGCCAACTAAGGTCCGTCTAATCAAGGTTATGGTTTTTCCAATAGTCATGTATGGCTGTGAGAGTTGGACTGTGAAGAAGGCTGAGTGCTGAAGAATTGATGCTTTTGAACTGTGGTGTTGGAGAAGACTCTTGAGAGTCGCTCAGACTGCAAGGAGATCCAACCAGTCCATTCTGAAGGAGATCAACCCTGGGATTTCTTTGGAAGGAATGATGCTAAAGCTGAAACTCCAATACTTTGGCCATCTCATGAGAAGAGTTGACTCATTGGAAAAGACTGTGATGCTGGGAGGGATTGGGGGCAGGAGAAGAAGGGGACGACCCAGGATGAGATGGCTGGATGGCATCACTGACTCAATGGATGTGAGTGTGAGTGAACTCCAGGAGATGGTGATGGACAGAGAGGCCTGGCGTGCTGCGACTCATGGGGTCGCAAAGAGTCAGACACGACTGAGCGACTGAACTGAACTGAATGTATTAAAATGTAGCATTACTTCCCCATAATTTGTTAATTATGCTGATCTAGATTGACATGATAAATATTACAAAAACAAAAACTGCAGAGGTCTCTATAATTTTTAAGACTTTAAAAGGAACTTGAGACTAAAGAGGTTGAGAACCTTCTCTTAGGGTAAAACAAAGCAGGTTTTAGAGAGAAAGATCTCCTCACTGCCCCATTGCCCTCTAGTATTCCCTTCTCTCCTACCTTCACACAAAGCCCTGCCAATCTGTAGAAATGTCAACCTAGTCCTTCCATCCCCTGGCCTTCTTTGTCTGCTTCTCCTATATACTACTCAGTGGAAGGTCATGGCTCTATTACAGAGGAAGTGCTGCATTATCAAACAGAGAACCTGCCCTTCTCAGAAGCTGCTCTGATCTGCAGCAACAAAAGTATTTTCTCTCTCTAATGAATACATTTTTCTCCCACAATATTTTTGGAATTATTAAGAACTGTGGCCATTTTTCTATGATTCTAGCCCATTCTTACTTTTGTGCATCTTTGTTGCATTAGCATGGCTGTTCAAGCAGAAAGATATCTACCGGGACATCTCCTAGTCAATAACATTTCATTAGATCAACACCATGCACCTGTTGAACTTTAATCACTGTGATTTTGTCATATGCATAAATATGTTCAAATGAGTAAGTTGCTCTAGTCCTGATTAATGAGTAAAGAGAAATGTATACTTATGAGCAAATTATATCCTTAATGAAACATCCACATGCTTAACTTGCATTTAATGCTAATGCAAATGCTTTAAGTTACTTGCTACAAATATATGTGTTGATACATGAATGTTTCCTGTGCTTTCTTCCTATTCATTTAATTCATATTTGAGTAAAGTGAATTTCCTCTGGTCTAATTATATTATGTTGCATTGAGATTGTTTCATTTCTAAGACTTGCAGCCAGTACTTTGGGACCTCACATAACAATTTTCATGTCACAGGTGCACATTCTGACAGACACTGGATTGACAGTTGGCCCATAATAGCAATATATACCAACATTGCTTCTCTTCATATGTCGTAAAGGCAAAAGCTCTATTTCTTAGATTCTTGAAGCTAGATGTGTGTGTGTGTGTTTAGTCACATCCAGCTCTTTGCGACCCCAAGGACTGTAGCTTGCCAGGCCTCTCTAGAGAAATTTCCAGGCAAGAATACATGAGTAGGTTGTCATTTCCCACTCCAGGGAATCTTTTCCACCAGGGATTGAACCGGCCCCTCCTGCATTGCAGGCAGATTCCTCACCATTGCACCACCTAGGAAGCTACTTGAAACTAGGGTTCTGGGTTAACTGAGGCTCTACCAGTTAGATCCAATTGTGTGCGAATTGGTTTTGGAATGGAGTTAAGTGAGGCCAGAAAGAGCATGGGGCACCATTTAGGTGTGGATCATGCTGGATCTGATATAGGTGGCAGCTGTGTAATGCTGGAGTTAAGCCCTCAAGCAAGACTGCTGATTTTACAGATGGTTTCTTGATCATGGCAGGAACAGCAGTGCAATCCTCTGGGAGCTTTGATAGTTGTTGGTGGAAACTAGGCCCATGCTATTCTTCACCTTCTTATCCCCAGTGCTTTTGTAGGCCTTTTAAAATCCTTCTGCTGTTAGAGTTGACCCTGTCCTCTCAACAGTGACCAAGCCTTGCATTTAAGGCCTTGTTTATCATACATGATATTATCACTGAAAATCACTTTCTTTACCCTTGTCACAATTATAGGACATGTAGCTGGCATCATTTAATGGTTCCATGACACAACCATTTAATTTCCACCTGGACTTAGAAAATGCATTATCAGAAGTTGACAGGTCAATATAGAGATGGGATTGTTTCTTTGCTCAGGGTTTCAGGTATGGCTGGTTTGCTGGGGGATCTGCTACACTTACTCTTCTCTGATTATAGCTTCAGGCATCCTGCAGGTACAACATACCTTGCATGTATGCAATCCTTTTATAGTTAGTTGTAAAAATGCTTTCGCAAACATTGCCTCAGTTAAATTTCACAACAAACAGGAAGCACCAGGAAAAGAATGGTCACTGCTAAGTAGCTTCAGTCGTGTCCGACTCTGTGCGACCCCATAGATGGCAGCTCACCAGGCTTCCCCGTCCCTGGGATTCTCCAGGCAAGAGCACCGGAGTGGGGTGCCATTGCCTTCTCCAATGCATGAAAGTAAAAAGTGAAAGTGAAGTCGCTCAGTTGTGTCCGACTCTTAGCGACCCCATGGACTGCAGCCTATCAGGCTCCTCTGTCCATGGATTTTCCAGGCAAGAGGACCGGAGCGGGGTGCCATCGCCTTCTCCGGAATGATCACATCCGCATTTTAAAATAAAAGATTAAACCTTTCAGGAAGTTCAGTCATTTGTTGAAGGTGTTGCAGATACAAAGTGGATGCAGGGATAGGACCCAGGGCATTTGTCTGCTAGTTCGATGCTCTTTCTCTGAATATGGGTATACTTAAGGCCCCATGTATATAATGTCATCATAGCTGCCACCTAATATCCACTCTCTTTTCTCCCTTAGAAATGAAATTCCAGTTTAATTGGAGCCAACAAGACACCTTGTTATAAGATTACATTTCTCATACTGCCTTAAACCTGCATGGGACCGTGTGACTAAGCTCTGGTCAATGAAATATGAGTAGAAATGTTGAATGGCTTACTTATTGAGAAGGCTGCTAAAAAGAAGCTAAGTTGGCTGAGAGAAGAACTTTTTATCTTTCTGTCTGAAAATTTTTCTTTAGATTTTATTAGTATTTCCAGGTTTCTCTCCTTGGCCCTCTCTTAGTGGTATTCACTCAACCAGGGCCATCTCACATACCCCTGGTTTTGGTGCCCATCACTTTACATAGAGTCAACCCCTAGTCCTGTGCCTCTCACCAGGCAATTCCTCTGAGCTTTGAGCCTGCATTTCTAACCGCTTCCTTGGATATTTTCAGGCACCTCAATCCAAGATGTCCCAAATTGAACATCTTTCTCCTCAAACCCTTTTTGCTACTTGAATGCAAATGTGGTGGCAAGAACATCTGCATTGAATCATAAAACTAGACATTGCTTGGTAAGAATGGAGTAGTAAAAAGAGGGAGACTGGGACGGTAACTTTATAGAGATGTACTGCTCCTAGACTTCTTACCTCCGGACTTTTTTATACACAAGAGAAAATATGATAAATATCTATTTTGTTTAAGCTACTGTGATTTGGCATTTCCAGTTATATGCAGCAGATCTTAATCCTAATTGATACCTATAATTTTCCCAAATTGTTTCTATTTTAGGGTTATAGTCTTTTAAGTAGATGCTTTTTCCAATGAGTAATCAGAGAATGGGGTGATTTTCTCAAGATAATAGCCATTCCCAAGTTCAGAGACAACCTCTGGATATATTGTCAGATACATATTAAATTTGGAAAAGTAAAAGCTAGATTCTCCTGTAGGCATCTTGAAGAATAAGGACTTAAACTGCATAGCATATTATACATACTACGTATTCCCCTCAATCTTGGTACAGGAGGACTTCTGCAGAAATCCACAATCTACCTGAATCCATTACTTTACTAGCGTGTGAGATGAGTGCAATTGTATGGTAGTTTGAGCATTCTTTAGCATTGCTTTTCTTTGGGATTGGAATGAAAACTGACCTTTTCCAGTCCTGTGGCCACTGCTGACTTTTCCAAATTTGCTGGCATATTGAGAGCAGCACTTTCACAGCATCATCTTTCAGGATTTGAAATAGCTCAACTGGAATTCCATCACCTTCACTAGCTTTGTTCGTAGTGATGCT
The DNA here is from genome assembly GCF_042477335.2 of Ovis canadensis. NCBI lineage: Eukaryota > Metazoa > Chordata > Mammalia > Artiodactyla > Bovidae > Ovis > Ovis canadensis. Next base: position 157,078,843 of record NC_091247.1, on the reverse strand, counting down.
TTCTAAGGCCCACTTGACTTCACATTCCAGGATGTCTGGCTCTAGGTGAGTGATCACACCATCGTGATTATCTTGGTCTTGAAGATCTTTTTTGTACAGTTCTTCTGTGTATTCTTGCCACCTCTTCTTAATATCTCCTGCTTCTGTTAGGTCCATACCATTTCTGTCCTTTATTGAGCCCATCTTTGCATGAAATGTTCCCTTGGTATCTCTAATTTTCTTAAAGAGATCTCTAGTCTTTCCCATTCTATTGAACTGTGGTGTTGGAAAAGACTCTTGAGAGTCCCTTGGACTGCAAGGAAGTCCAACCAGTCCATTCTAAAGGAGATCAGTCCTGGGTGTTCTTTGGAAGGAATGATGCTAAAGCTGAAACTCCAGTACTTTGGCCACCTCATGGGAAGAGTTGACTCATTGGAAAAGACTCTGATGCTGGGAGGGATTGGGGGCAGGAGGAGAAGGGGACAACAGAGGATGAGATGACTTGATGGCATCACTGACTCAATGGACGTGAGTTTGAATGAACTCCGGGAGTTGGTGATGGACAAGGTGGCCTGGTGTGCTGCAATTCATGGGGTCGCAAAGAGTCGGACACGACTGAGCGACTGAACTGAACCTGAATTCATGCCTGATATACTGTAGATAGAAACACAGTATATCTTGTTTGGCTATTGACTACTGGGGCCTGTTCACATCCCTGGCCATGGGCTGGTTGGTCTTCCTTATGTTCAAGAGTTCTGACTCAGACCTGTTAGACTGAGGGTCAGTCATCCTTGTTGAAAGCTAGAAAGGTAAATGAGGCTCTCTGGATACCACACAGGGAGTTTGGCTTATAGGCTACGTTTGACCAAAGCACCCTCAGGTATGACTCCCTGTGCTATTTAGTAAATCTTTGCTGCTTTTCTATTGGGTATATAATAGTTTGTATCTCTTAATTTCATACTCCTCATTTGTCCCTCCCCACCTTCCTGCTCCCCTTTGGTAACCATAAGTTTGTTTCTATGTCTGTGAGTCTGTTTCTGTTTTGTATATAGATGGATTTGTACTATTTTTTCGAGTCCACATATAAGTGATATTATATAGTATTTGTCTTTGTCTGACTTCTTTTACTAAGCATTATTTGCTCTAGGTCCATACATATTGCTACAAATGGCAATATTTCATTCATTTTTATGGCTGACAATATTCCATTATATATATATGCTACATCTTCTTAAGTCAATCATCTTTTGCTAGGCATTTGGGTTGCCTCTGTTTTTGGCTATTATAAATAGTGATGCTATGAACACTGGGGTACATGTATCTTTTCTAATTAAAGTTTTCAATTTTCCTGGATATATACCCAGAAGTGGAATTGCTGGATCATATGATAGTTCTATTTTTAGATTTTTAAGTAACTTCCACAATATTTTCCCTAATGGTTGCACCAATTTATATCCCTACATTTATGAGGGTTCCCTTTCTCTAGTGGAGCCCTTTTAGGAAAATATTTCCAAATCTATGAAATTAAAGTAATAAGATTATAAGCCAATAACATCAAAGTACAATTATCAACAAATTTTTTAATATTATATTAAGATATGTGCTTCCTTATTAAAACATTCAATTTTAAAATGTATAATAATATCTGGCAATTACTGTGACTTTAGAGACAGGTATAAATGATATTTTGTGACATTGGTAATAGCAGTAATGTAATGACTGAAGCGACTTAGCAGCAGCAGCAGCAAAGGGAAAATACCTATGATTTCTAAGACAGAATCACAGGTATTATCAATGGGTAATATTAATACTACTGTAGTTTGTGGTCTGCCTTCATAAGGGAAGAAAATTCTAAATTTCAGCCAGAGATTAGTGAAAATAAATATATGTTTTGATTTTCTTTTTTTTTCCAATCAAGTCTACTTAATTCTAAACAGATACCTTGGGGATCTATGATTCCCAGGTTAAGAACCCTACTTTAAATCATGAAAAAATCCTCATGACTTCTGCATTTCATTAGAGACCGCACAGGAGTTCTGGTTTATAAGACAGTTTTGAACACTTGACAGGATTGGTCCTGGATTTTAGCTCCTTTCACAGTTCAAGAACCTTGTGAAAGCTGTCATATATGGATATCTGATTCTAGTCACTGTCATCCAGGGAAGCCTGCATTGTACCTTAATTCCATTGCAAATAACGAATGACATCAGATTGCAGTGATAGGGCAGTGCATGGTGGTAGTGGTTTATTCACTAAGTCATGTCTGACTCTAGCCTGCCAGGCTCCTCATCCATGGGATTATCCAGGCAAGAATACTGGAGCGGGCTCCCATTTCCTTCTCCAGGGGATCTTCCCTACCCAGTGTATGGATTAAAGGAAAAATGAACTACCAGCTAGCCCCTGAGGATCTCTCTGAGGGTGCATTGAGACTCAGGAAAATGGCTGTGTATTCAGTTTGGAAAGATTCTGTTTTGGCTGATCTGCAGATAAAAGACTTTCTTTGAGGTATCCTTCTGAACATTAAAATCAAATATGAAACTAAGAAAAATAGTAAAAATCACATTCTTTAAAAAATTCCCCATAAACATTAAGCTCGCCCCAAAATCCAATTTAGTGAAAGAAAATTCTGCCATGAAGTGGTACTTCGTAAGAACAGTTCAAGAAGCGGTTGTAGTATCTTTGTCTACTGTTAAAGAGACACACCCAAGTAAAAGATGATGAAGTGCTCATCACACACACACATAAAAAAATACTTGAAGTTTTTTCAAAAATATAGGAAATTTTAAAAGATAGCCTTGGTGTTTATAAAAATGGACACTAACCCAGCCTTAACAAAATTTTGGAAGCCTAAATTTCAGTAAACTCAGTGAAATTACGAAAAACCAAGAGAAACTATTTCTCACTTAAAATATAGTTTTAAGTGGAACAAAACTTGAGGATAAAATTGTCTTTTAGTAAAAGATGTATTTTGTTGAGATAATGTATCATTAATTGCATTAATAGAGGCAGAAACATACAGAAAATATATAAATGTGCCCTGACAATTCTAAACACAGAAATGTACCACACAAGGCCAGATTTAGAGTCAGTTTAGCTCAGTTCAGTTCAGTTCAGTTTCTCAGTCGTGTCTAACTCTTTGTGACCCCATTGACTGCAGCATGCCAGGCTTCCCTGTCTATCACAACTCCCAGAGTTTACTCAAACTCATGTCCATTGCATCAGTCATGCCATCTCACCATCTCATCCTGTGTCATCCCCTTCTCCTCCTGCCTTCAATCTTTCCCAGCATCAGGGTCTTTTCAAATCAGCCAGTTCTTCACATCAGGTGGCTAAAGTATTGGAGTTTCAGCTTTAGCATCAGTCCTTCCAGTGAATATTCAGGACTGATTTCTTTTATGATTGACTAGTTGGATCTCCTTGCAGTCCAAGGGACTCTCAAGAGTCTTCTCCAACACCACAGCTCAAAAGCATCAATTCTTGGTGCTCAGCTTTCTTTATAGTCCAACTCTCACTTCCATACATGACTACTGGAAAAACCATAGCTTTGACTAGACAGACCTTTGCTGGCAAATTAATGTCTCTGCTTTTTAATATGCCATCTAGGTTGGTCATAACTTTTCTTCCAAGGAGCAAGTGTCTTTTAATTTCATAGCTTCAGTCACCATCTGCAGTGATTTTGGAGCCCTAAAAAATAAAGACTGTCACTGTTTCCCCATCTATCTGCCATGAAATGATGGGACCAGAGGCCATGATCTTAGTTTCTGAATGTTGAGTTTAAAGCCAACTTTGTCACTCTCCTCTTTTACCTTCATCAAGAGGCTCTTTAGTTCTTCTTCACTTTCTGCCATAAGGGTGGTGTCATCTGCATATCTGAGGGTATTGATATTTCTCCTGGCTATCTTGATTCCAGTTTGTGCTTCACCCAGCCCAGCATTTCTCATGATGTACTCTGCATATAAGTTAAATAAGTAGGGTGACAATATATACCCTTGATGCACTCCTTTATTTATTTGGAACCAGTCTGTTGTTCCATGTCCAGTTCTAACTGTTACCTCCTGACCTGCATACAGATTTCTCAAGAGGCAGGTCAGGTGGTCTGCTATTCCCATCTCTTGAAGAATTTTCCACAGTTTGTTATGGTCCACACAATAAAAGGCTTTGGCATAATCAATAAAGCAGAAGTAGATATTTTTCGGGAATGCTCTTGCTTTTTTGATGATCCAATGGATGTTGGCAATTTGATCTCTGGTTCCTCTGCCTTTTCTAAATCCAACTTGAACATCTGGAAGTTCGCAGTTCACGTACTGTTGAAGCCTGGCTTGGTGAATTTTGAGCATTACTTTACTAGTGTGTGAGATGAGTGCAATTGTGTGGTAGTTTGAGCATTCTTTGGCATTGCCTTTCTTTGGGATTGGAATGAAAACTGTCCTCTTCCAGTCCTGTGGCCACTGCTGAGTTTTCCAAATTTACTGGTATATTGAGTGCTTCACTTTCACAGCATCATCTTTTAGGATTTGAAATAGCTCAACTGGAATTCCATCACCTCCACTAGCTTTGTTCATAGTGATGCTTCCTAAGGCCCACTTGACTTCGCATTCCAAGATGTCTGACTCTAGGTGAGTGATCACACCATCGTGATTATCTGGGTTGTGAAGATCTTTTTTGTATAGTTCTTCTGTGTATTCTTGCCGTCTCTTCTTAATATCTCCTGCTTCTGTCAGGTCCATACCATTTCTGTCCTTTATCATGCCCATCTTTGCTTGAAATTTTACCTTGGTATGTCTAATTTTCTTGAAGAGATCTCTAGTCTTTCCCATTCTATTGTTTTCCTTTATTTCTTTGCATTGATCACTGAGGAAGGCTTTCTTATCTCTCCTTGCTATTCTTTGGAACTCTGTATTCAAATGGGTATATCTTTCCTTTTCACATTTGCCTTTCACTTCTCTTCTTTTCTCAGCTACGTGTAAGGCCTCCTCATACAACCACTTTGCCTTTTTGCATTTCTTTTCCTTGGGGATGGTCTTGATTGCTGCCTCCTGTACAATGTCATGAACCTCCGTCCGTAGTTCTTCAGGCACTCTATCAGATCTAATCCCTTGAGTCTATTTGTCACTTTCACTGTATAATCATAAGGGGTTTGATTTAGGTCATACTTGAATGGTCTAGTGGTTTTCCCTACTTTCTTCAATTTAAGTCTGAATTTGGCAATCAGGAGCTCATGGTTTGTGCCAGTCAGCTCCCAGTCTTGTTTTTGCTGACTGTATAGAACTTCTCCATCTTTGGCTGCAAAGACTATAATCAGTCTGATTTCAGTATTGACCATCTGGTGATGTCCATGTGTAGAGTCTTCTCTTGTGTTGTTGGAAGAGAGTGTTTGCTATGATCAGGTCATTAGAGTCAGAGAAACCTATTGTAAATCTTTCCTCTACCACATATTTAACTGTATGAGCTTGGGTAACTTTCTTAGCCAATCTGATCCTCAGTTTCCTGATCCTCAAGAACAACAATTGTACCTGTCTCTAGAGTTGTGTGGAGAATTAAGTAAGTAAATAACTTTAATGCCTAGAAGCATGCTTGGTATATTCTAAGCATTATATCTTTTATCATCAAAAAAGTCTTGTGAGTATTAAATGTAATAATAATTCTAAAGTTCTTGACATAGTGTCTGACATATACTTAGGGCTCAGTAAATGATAGTTTGTATTAGATAGTTTGTGTCAAAAAAATAGTAGAAGCATTAATGTTGGCATTTAATAATTTTGGAATTAGTATTGGCACCAGCATTAACAAAATATTAGGATTAGTAAGGGCATTTGTATTGGTTTGGATTTCGGTATTGGTATCAGCATATGATGTTATCCCAGAACAAACACCTACCAGGTTGTGGAGCCCCTCCTTAAGATGCTGTTGTTCTGAGGAACTCCTTTCCTATCTTGCATCAAAGAAGATGAGGGCTGGGACCCACCATCTTTCTTTGGGCATATTTTAGAAATGGATTCCAAATCAACAATTCCATGGCTACATACAGCCATGGCCATAGACTCCATGCCATTGTTTTGGGGTTCAGACAATAGGGCCATGTAATACTAATAATACATCTCTCTCAATAAATCCTGCTGACAAGGAACTAAACATACCTGAGTCAGTCACTGCCTTTGGTCCCTACAGCCACAAGACCAGCTCTGAAAAGACTAGCTGTTTTTGTGCTCAAGCTGGGCTCATTAAGAAAGGGTTCAACAGTTCAATGATTTCTTAATTTGTTCATGGTGAAAATTTTTTTTCCATAAAGTCCTATTGTCTGGAATGCCTTAGAAATAAGATCTTAAAGTTAGCTATATTTCCTGGACACAGAGATGATCCTAGACTCCATCCGTAAATCATCAATCAACTGTAACAGGGTATTGAGGAGTGTCCTAGTTTCCATGCCCGCTTCAGGAACCCTGAGCTCTCTCTGTCATATTGGCCAAAAGAACCGTGCCCATTTAAACACCAATCTCAGTCACCATCAACTAAGTGTCTGCAACATCCAGGGATCTTCATGAAGCGCTCCTGCTTCTCAACAAGCCTGTGTAGAGACATTAATGCCTCCAACTTATGAGTAAAGAGAGTTCCAAATTTTGAATGACTTGCCCAAGGTCACAGGATTACCCAACGCTAAGATTCAAACCTAGGTCTTCCCAGTTCCAAAACCTACATTTATATCCCTCATTTAAAAGACTAGCCCAGGTCAACAAGACGAGCCATCGCCTTCTTGGGCAAATCTCTCTTCTGATTCCAGGGTCAGCCAAGCTGAGCCAATGCCTTCACACTGACAGCATTCCTCGTGGTGGCAGGAAAAGGGCGAGTAAAGCAAGAACAGTAAAAATGACAGCCTGAGTAACAGGAGTCACAGCAAGGTGGCCAGGACAGTAGCATTAGCTGTGGGAAGCTAGAGTTGCCACCAGGCCCACGTCGTGAAGCTCAGAGGGGACCCAGAGTGCAGAGCTAAAGTGAATGCTCACCTCGGCTCTCCCAACTGCCCACTTAGTTACCCAAACACTGTCTGAGTGACCTGAATCAGGAAGATAGTTCGATGCCTATGAATGAACATAAGCGCCAATTCCACCCAAATAGCAAGGTGCTGGGAAAGTGTTGTTAGTGACAGAGTCAGCTGCACTGCACCCAGGCACAGACAGAGAACATCCTCATTCGCTTTTGTAAGACATAGACTCACCCACTGCCCAAGAGCCATCCTGGGCTTGTCTCTGCAAAGATCTTTGTACAAATCATCCTTGAGTGAGCAACTTGTATATACCCTTCCAGGAATGATGTGTGTCAGGAACTCAACCAGATTTAAATATCAGATTTTTAAATTTTTCCTTAGGAAGAGCAGGAAGAGACAGAAGGGAGGGAAAGGAAGGTCCTAGAAAGAATCTGGTCTTTAGACTCTCCCTTCCTTCTCTGCACGTCAACACGTCCCTGTTTATCGGCACCCTTTCTCTTTCATCCCTGCTGTCTGGTTGCCCAAATTTTCCCTCAAGGGCCCCCAGTAAAGGTTTCTTTTCCCCTGAAACTCCCAGTACTCAAAATGTACTTCTTGCTCATTCTCTCTCATTTCCCCCATTCTCCTCAGAAGTCCCTTCCCTTGGTTCAAGAATTCGAAAAGCATTTTAATTACACTCATTTATCCCAAGTGTAAATAATAGACATTCTGCTTCAGGGACTCCTCCAGATGAATGTCTGATAGGAAGCAGGGAAGCACTGTGGAGAAAAGAGCTTTGAGCTGAGGGCCTTTCCCTCGAGCGCGAATGTGAGTGAGTCCTGATGGAGAGTAGAGACAGGGCGGTCTCCACTCCTGGTGACAGTCAGAGAAGGAACTGGAGCACCTAGGGTTTTCTTCAAGAACCACAGGGGTAGTTATGCAGCCAAGTCCCCTCACGTGGCTGAGGTGGGGGACTGCTCTGTGACCCACGTGTTTTTGGAGGTCCTCAGTATATCAGGGCAATGACTATGAATTTTTGGGAGTCCAGACACAGCGATAATAGAAAACAGGTTTTGCTAAAACAAAGCTCGTCCTTCACTCCACGCTGCGTGTTGACTCTGACTCTACCAGGATTGGTTCTGGCAGTTGAACCTTTCAGATCCCAGCAAGAAACTGATGGGGAAAGAGGGAGAGAACACTGGCCGATTCCTCCATCAATACAGAAGTAGATGAGTGCTTATCCCTCCTCCCAAGAGAAGAAGAATTCAAGAGTGCTTCCTGTCCCTTCTCCTTCCAAAACCACCTCTCAGCCCCTCTACCTTTTGTCAGAAAACCACAGCTACCTAAGCCTCAGATTCACAAGTCTTCAAAAAGGCGCTCAGAGCAGTTTCCTGCTCTTCATTTTATTTTTCACTCTGTTGGCTTGGTGTGCAAAATAAATACGACACTCTAAAATGAACTACTTACCATTTATGCTGTGTTATCATGTAGCACAATAATAATTATAGCTATCATTAAATATATGCCTAAATTTATTATAAATGTCCTTTGATTGGAATCCTAAACTGTTCACAGATATTCATATTTGGTAATTTATTGCTCAAGTGGTATGATCATTCACTCAGAACTTTAAAAATATTAGGGCAACCATTAATTAAGAGGCCAGGTTCTAGTCCCAACTCTGATTATAATTAGCTGTGTGATTTGGGGCAATTCCCTTAGTCTCTTTGGGTCTTGATTTCCTCAAACATAAAACAATGTAATTGAACTATAAAGCTCTCTAATTTACCATCCATCTCTAGAATTTCACAAGGTTGTGATTTCACTAATATTGAGTATCCTTTAACACTGTTAAGACTTTTGAGACTCTTACACAATCTTGAAAAATTATTATAAAAGCTGCATGTACCATCATGAGCTTTCCTGGTGGCTCAGATGGTAAAGAATCCACCTGCAATGCAGGAGACTCAGGTTCGATCCCTGGGTCAGGAAGATTCCCTGGAGAAGGGAATGGCTACCCGCTCCAGTGTTCTTGCCTGGAGAATCCCATGGACAGAGGAGCCTGGTGGGCTACAGTCCATGCGGCCCCAAAGATTTGGACATGACTGAGCAACAAGCATGCTATGATAGCCTGACATCCACTGAGCATTATGTTTATCATAGACACTATCCCTGATATTTCACAAAACGGTCTCATTTAATCTTCTCAACAAACCTATGAAGTATGTACTATTGCCCTGATTTTAGAGATAAGAAAACAGAGGCTGATGCTCCTGAAGTCAACTAAGCTGGGATTCAGTTAACTATATGAATTCTATATGGTTCCAAAGTCTGTGTTCTTCAAGCCGCATTGTGATGCCTTCAAAATAATTTTGCAAAATGTAAATGAGGCAAGAGATTGGTTTGAATCTGTCCCGAGTTGGAAATATACCTTGGATTTTTCATGTCTGGTGTGTGTATATGCTTATATGTGTTTCCTCCTCCTTCTCCTCCTCTCTTTTCTCCTTCTTCTTCAGATAAATTTCTCTATAAACTGACTTTTTCTATCATCTATTTCTTTCTTACAAAATAAAAGTTTAGAACAGCCACAAATATTCCTGTAACAGGAATTAATTAGTTGTTCGAATGCCTGATAAATTCAAATTTATTAATTTATCCTAAAATTAAAAAATCATATAGAAAATATCCTGTAATGATTCACAGTCCATAAGCAGAGGGAGAAAGTGCAGTGAGATGCATAAGCTTTGGAACTAGATAGTTGAAGCACAAATAACAACTCAGCGCAAAGTTCTGAGACTTGGGGTCAGTTACTAGACTTCACTGGTTATGCATTTACTCATCTGTTAAATAGATGCATAAATAAATGCATAAATAAATACATAAATGTCTCACAGAGTAATAATAAAAACCGAGGCTGTTAATGTAAGTGGAGATAGGTAGCTACAACAGTAAGAATGAATGTCGATTAAGGACAGGTACTATGCTAAATATTGTACTGTATTATCTAATTAACACTCACAACTACAACTGAACTATGTCCTGTCATTATCTCCATTTCACAGATAGCAAAATCAAGGTATGTAAGATTAAGTAATTTGTCCAAGTCATGCAGGTGAGGGTGGCGGCACTTGGATTTCAACCTACAAAGTCTACCTTCAGGGGCCAGACCAGAGTAAGGTGCCTGACATAGAAGAGAAATTTGATAAAGACATATTTCTTTCACACCTATAAGAATTTTTAAAGATTTAGAGTAAAAAACTGATCAACACATTATTTGATGAAGTGAATTTAATTTCTAACCTTAAAAACCTTGGATTTTGTAGAGAATATTGTATCAGAATGTTGGAAAATATAGAATGACCTACTTCAAGTAAAGAAGCCTTAAATAAGGTCTGTTTTAAATAGCACGCCCTAGAGTATTCACCACAAAAATTGCCAACCATTTATCAAGTGAGCTACCAGTGTGTGTGTGTGAGAGAGAGAGAAAGGGCACCTCACCCACTCCTTTATCCTCCAGACATTTGGTAAATAGACTTGCGATATCGTTTTTGTTTTTGACACCAAATAATTTAGCCTGAACTTGACCCTTGAGATTGAATGCAATGTGAAGCAAGGTTAGTCACATTTTAAGGGAAAGTATTTAAGCATCTGAGACCCTTATTAGATTTCTAAGTTTTTGTTAGCGGATTTTTATCAAATAATAGAAATCCCACAAAGGAAGGAAGGAAACGAGAGGAAAAAAGGAAGAAAGAAAGAGAAAGAGGGAAGGAGGGAGGGAGGAGCTTCAAGCTAAGGCAAAAGAATATAGCCACAGACCTCCAAATCAACAGGAGAGTATTTCAAAAATAAATTTGAAAGATGATGTCCATCAAATACTTCAAAAGCAAAATTAAATGAAACACACACACACAAATAAATAAATAAATAAATGAAACACTTTTAGTGAAACAAAAACATACTGTTTGTGTATTTATCATACACATTAAAATTCAGATTTACATTCTGTAGCTTTGATGACAAAGGAACCAGTCTAGTGCTGCAAATAAGAAGAGGAAGTAAAGGTTTCATTGGCAATCAAATGCAGCTACTCAGTAGGAACTGCGAAAGGAGTCTGCAGGCTGTGGCTGTGGACAGTTGGACAAGCACTGTGACATGACATCTTATACAGTAGGGCAGACGTGCCCTTTCTCATCAGAAATCACCAGTTCTGGGCTCTGTTTCAGCCTTGCTATTTAAGTTACTATGTGGTTTACAGTAAATTATTTAAACTCTTTGAATGCATTAGAAATGATGATACAACCACAATTAGGCTATGTAGTGTGTTTGAAACTCTTAATTTAGAAAAGTGTTTGAATGAAATATCAGTGACATGATTTCTTCCATTTCTGTTTGTTTTCAATGTATTTCAGGTGAGATGAGACTAAGAATATATATTTTAAATATGGCAATTTGCTTCATGTTTAGGGCAAATAGGAAGAGGTGTACCTAGTGAATTCTTACTAATGGGTCTCTTCTCTTGGGGTTACTCTTCATGTTCCAGGGGAGGAAAAAAGTGTGTAAAACTGTAGAAATATGAAGTCCATTAGATGAGAGGTGTATTAATCAAGAATAAAAGTTCTAGCCTACATCCTCAATTTTGTTTTCTTGATTAAAGTTAGATTTTTTAAAATGCTAATTATAGTGAAATTCAATAGCAGGGAGAAGGAAAAAGTAACCAAACTGACCAAAATTTATTTTTCTTTAAGTCAGTTTGTTAATTGGGTTAGAATCCTACTGTCAAAAAGAAAAGGAGACTAGAGAAGATTATTTTTAGCTTGTTACTCTAAAATTCCTTAGTGCTTCAGCTTCGTGTCAAAAGAAGAATAAATGTCTAAACATGATAAAAGGTTAAAGTTTCTTTCACACTGGCAGCCTGGTTCTAATGACCAGACAGTTTGATTTAAAGACGTCAGACCTGTATTCTGCTCGTTCTGTTCGTTACTAGTTCCCAACCTCTGGCTTATGTCGGTGGAAGTTTTACCATTCTCAGCATTAATGTATTGCGGTTGAGTGCTTTATCACTTTAAAACATACACCACAGCCTCATATGTATTCATTTCAAACTATTTACCAGCTCACTGTTTTTTTTTTTCATCCGTGAATAATGCATAAGAGAACAAGTGGAATCAGCCTTTTATTTCTCCACCATCAAAAATAAAAAAGAAGAAAATCCTGTGCCAACTCTTATTGAACACCTTTCCAACCTAAATCTTTGCCACTGAACCACTGGGAAGCCCTGCTTATTCCCTCTTGGATGACTCCCCAGGGCCAACCTCCATGTCTTACAGACAGTATATATTCAATGCATTTTGCTATTACTTTTCTTTTATGAAAGGTATCCTTTTTATAGAAAAGAAAATGAAGAAATAAAAAGATTTGCCCAGGGCTACAAACTGATTAAAAAAGAAAGTGCCAATTTGCAAGATAGCCTTAAGGTGTTTATCATTCTATTATTAAATGGGCCAAGAAAGTTATCCCCATCATTGAGTTACTTTATCAGAGGACTTTAAAGGGACATTCCCAGATTTGCCTGGCTGTGCTCACATGACTTCAGGCCATTCACAGTAAAACCACAAACCTCACCACCTCTGAGGTCACTAAAAGCTTTATTTACTGGAATGATGGCCACATGGAGGTTAGACTGTTTACTCAGATTTGCCTCAAAACAGAGTGCTGTCAGTTGTCACAAGGTGGAAGGGGCTGGGCTCACTGCCCACTATTTAGTAAAAGGCTTCCCAAAAGTCCAGGTAAGGCAGGAAGTTGCAGGTGACTCACTGTTCAGAGCCCTCATCCTGAATCATTCTCCACCAAACTTCTCAGGATAGTGTTAAGGAGAGACAGGGCCAGATCATCATGACTCCAGGGAACTGTGAAATAAGCCGCTCTTTTCTCTGATTTCCTACTCTTCTTCTCCGTGCTGCCTTCCTGGCCACGACTGCCCCTCACGCTGCCACACCTTGCCACTATAATTGTTGTCTTCCTCACTCAAACTCTCTTTCCTGATTCTTCAGAACCAGCAATTAGTTTCATAGCAAAGAAGCTCTTTTGTGCTAAATTGCCCTGGTTGTGTCTGACTCTCTGCAACACCGTGGACTGTAGCCTGCCAGACTCCTCTGTCCATAAGATTCTCCAGGCAAGAATACTGGAGTGGGTTGCCATTTCCCTCTCCAAATGAAGCTCTTACTCCTGGTCAAGGCAATCTCTTTCTTTCCAGGAGACACATTTTCATCCTACTATAACCTTTTAAAGTTAAGGCCACTGTTCTCAGTCTCTAGTCCAAGGATGACAAGTAGGTTTCATCTCACATGTTAATTCCAGCTGGTTGGTTAGTGGGGACTGGGATGCTGGGCTTGTCGGGGTGCTAAGGACATACCTAGGCTCAGTAGTGGAGAGAACTGTGATAGTGAGTCGGTACTCTGGGCGTGGGCATGTCTGCCATATGTTGGTCATCCCGGACCACAAGGAAGTACTTTCAATAGAGGGAATCTCCAGAGATGCAGGAGAAAAGGAACTATCATAGCAGTTCCATGTGACTGAGTATTTAACTAGATCAGACTCCATGGCTTTCTGCAAATTATTTCCTTCAAGAAGCCTCAGACTTTATCATACGCAGAATCAGTTTAGACCAGAAATGCTATCCAGCAAATACAATGTTCTTATGAGGTTTTAACTAACATTATCTGAAGCACTGTCCCATTTTTATATTTTTTTCTTATTGTTTCCTTCCAGAGTAAACGTTGGAACTCTACCTCTTGATCCTAGTTATAAACTGGGTGATTACTTACTGTCTTTTTCTCTGGAGAGCCCCAACTGAACACACTGTTTTTAATTTCCCCTTCTAAAAATAATGTTATATAATGACATTGGGTACTACCTCACACCACTAAACTGAAAATGCTGCCAGAGTTGTAGAGTGATCTCGATTTACTACATATTACAGAAATATGAAGTATTTGAGAAATAAATAATTCTCATCGCTACCTTCAGATCTAATACACTTCCAAGTAAGTACAGAAGGCATATTTTCACTTAAAAATATCCTTACTTTCATTTGACTTCCATGTAATTTGCAGAGGTGCTGGAGGCCACAGCTACCACCTAAAGACCTCTTGTGATCACCCCTAAGACTTTTGCACTTGCCATTAACAAGCAGACTGCTTCAAAGCCTGTCCTTTCAAAGCCCATCAAAGTGACCACTGCCAATGCGTAAAAAACCATTACAAGCAACAGGGGTCTCCTTGCATTCACTGTCAGAGGTACTGCCTAGTCACCAAGTCACCACAAATGCCACTTGTGCAGGCAATGAAGGAACCAAGACCAGCCCAAGAAAACCTGGAAAGTGGAAAAATGTCTTTATGCTGGCCTTTAGCTGTCATCCAAAAAAGACTTTAAGCTCTGCAAGGGTGAAGACCATGTCTTTCTTACTCATTTTTGAAACTTTGGTAGCAGAGTGTATGATACACAGCTGGAACTCAAGAAATCATTATTGAATGTGTAGATGATGGATGGAAGGATGAATGAATGGGGGGAGGATGGATGGATGGATGGGAGGATGAGTGAATGTTGCTCCCTTCCAGTCCTTTGTGTTAACGTGTTGGCATCGGCATGAAATAAACAACAAACCCCCAGATAGCTGCAGAAACATTTGATAGTTTTAGTTTGACACAGGAAATAGCTATCAAGCAGATGATTTTTTTTTTTTTTAGTATCAGGAGAAGCCTTTTTGATGTCGTACTCAATCTGAAAGTTGTTTTCTTCCTGTCACCCTTACTGCGGTATGACACACTGAAGAGACAGAAAAATTTCAGAGTATTCGCAGGCAACTCTAGACATCAGCATTTTCCATGGAGAATGATTTCTTGTACCCCAGTAATACCTGAATCTGTACAATAGCAAATAAGAATGGGAATAGCTAGAGCTGTGTAAATATAGTTCTTAAAAGACTCCCTCCCAAAGTTTCAATGCTTAGTGTTCAATGCTTAGACTCCACTGTCTGTGAGTCACCAGTCCTGATAAGAGAAATCCAGTACACTAGGGTGGATCAGTGAGGGGATGGAATGGGACTGGGCATAAAACATTATGAAGCCCAAACGAGGTTCAGCAAATAATGCTGGACTAAAATAGAGATTTCTTCTTTCTTAATTATTTTTATCTATAGGTTTTACTGGTAACTCAGTCAAAATGACTGAATAGAAGAGAGAAGAAGCTTTATTGAGATATAACTTACGTACCATAAAATTCATCCTTTAACAAGTGTATGTTTCAATGATTTTGGTAAATCCATGCATTTGTACAACCACCACAGCAATTGAGCTTAAGAACATTTTCTATCACCTTCAAAATTTCTGTCATTCCCATTTGTAGTTAATCCTCACTCCCATGCCCAGCCCAGGCAATTACTGTTCTGTTTATATGTCTCTGTAGCTTTACCATTTCCAGAAATTTTATATAAATAGGATCATGCAATATATAATCTTTTGTGTCTTTCTTCTTTCACTTTGCATGGTAATTTTGAGATTCACCTATGTTGTGCACATATCAATAATATGTTTCTTCTTATTGCTAAATAATATTATATAATAATACCACATTCAATTTAACCAGTCAATGGACATTCAGATTGTATCCATATTTTGCCAAGAGCCAATGCATGTGAGCATGCTAAGTCATTTTAGTCGTGTTAGACTCTTTGCAATGCTATGGACTGTAGCCCACCAGGCTCCTCTTTCCATAGGCTTCTCCAGGCAAGAATTCTGGAGTGGGTTGCGATTTCCTTCTCCAGGGGATCTTCCTGATCCAGGGATTGAACCTGCATCACTTATATCTCCTGCACTGGCAGGCGGGTTCTTTACCACTAGTGCCACCTGATCCATTTTTTAGCTATTATGAACAATGATTGTGTGAGCATTTTTAGACAAGTCTTTGTGTGAACACGTTATTTATTTCTCTTAGGCATGTACCTAGGAAAGGAATGGCTGGTTCATATGCTAAATTTATGTTTTACTGTTTAAGACATTGCCGAACTATTTGCCAAAGTGGATGTATTGTTTTATATTCTCACCAGTACTGTGAATGCATTCCAGTTTCCCCACACCTCCTGTACTTGATAAAGTCACCCTTCATCACTGTCATTCCAAAGAGTTTAATATTGGTATCTTACTGTGATTTTTAATCTGCATTTCCCAAAACAAGGATTTCAAGCATCTTTTCATGTGTGTATTAGCCATTCAGATAGCTTCTGGTGAAATACCTTTCAAATCTTCTGCCCATTTTTCAATTAGTCAGTTTGTCTTACTATTATTATTATTGAATTTTAAGTGCTCGTTTCTTCTGGAATCAAGTTCTTCATTAGATATATGATTTACAAATATTTCTAGAAGTATTTGGCTTGTCCCTTCTTTTAATGGCACCTTTTTTTTTTTTTTACCATTTTAGTCTACTTTCTTTTTTTCTTTTTTTAATTTATTTACTTCTTAATTGAAGGATAATTGCTTTACAGAATTGTGTAGTTTTCTGTCGAACATGATGAATCAGTTAATGACACCTTTTAAAGAGCCTAAGTTTTTAATTTTGGTGAAGCCCAATTTATTAATTCTTTTCTTTGTGGATTGTGCTTTTGATGTTTCATCCATATTTTTTCTTTTATTGTTTTTTTTCCTTTGTTTTACTTCTTTTCTTGATATCTGATATTGTTGCATCTGTATTTATGCCTGAGTCCCCAAATAGGTATTTCAGCCAAATAGATATTTCATAATGAAGTGTTTATCTGATTGTGTTCCTCTTTCTTTCTTAAAGTTACATATTAAAAGAGCCCCACTGTGTATTTTTAAAGTGAGGAGAGCCCATTTGATAATTTCAATGAATATTATGATGCCTCAAAAGCTGGATAATAATAGTGATTTATCCAGGGCTTATTGTGTGCCAGGCACTGTTTTAAGCTCTTTGTTGGTATTAGCTCATTTAATCCTAATGTTCTCATGTAGTAAAAACTATTACTATCATCACTCTAGAGAAAAGCAAACAGACACACAGAATACTTAAGCGAGTTGCCCAGGTAGTGATGGTGCTGGTATTCAAGTTCAGGCAATACAGCGCCAGAGCCAGCGCTCTTGACCACCTCACACTGTTCTGTCTAAGCAACTCCCTATACAGAATGACTCCCCAAAGAAGATCTGCGACTGTAGGAATATGTGGTAGTTCTCTAATACAGTGTTAGCCCAGCCCCTCTTCTCTGGAAACTGCCCACGGGGAGGGTTCCTGTTTCTGTTGTGTGAACTTGTCACTGTATGGTCCCTGCCCCTTCCTGCCCCCACAGCCAGTGCTGATCAAGTCAACTGTGAACAATCACCTAAGCTGAACACAGTATTCTCACTCTAACTGGAGGCTCAAGATATACTGGAATCAGGAGCCAAGTAAAGTCGCTGATTACTATAGGCTGGGACGCCTACCAACTACCACTGTCATCTCAGAACCTTCCTTGGTTCCTTTTTCCTGAGGTCTGTAGTGGTTTAGCTGCTAAGTCGTGTCCGACTCTTTGCAACCCCATGGACTAGGCTCCTCTGTCCGTGAGACTTTCAGGCAAGGATACTGGAGTGGGTTGCCATGCCCTTCTCCAGGGGATCTTCCCAACCCAGGGATTGAACCTGGGTCTCCTGCATTACAGGCAAGATTCTTTACCATCTGAGCCACAAGGGAATTTCCTGAGACTTGGTTGCCCCTTAATTCTAGGATTCCCCGAGATACCTCCTTATTCTTCTAATCTGCTCCCTTTCTGCTTAAGGTACCTCAGGCTGGTATCTGCTACTTACAACCAACAGACCATCATTATCCCAGGCAGCCGTGACTGAGGCCCACACTGTCCCAGGGTCCGCAGTCGGCCCCATCACTATGTGGGTTTCAGGATCCCTACCCAGACCTGCCGGGCTCCTGGGGCACTGGTGACACTTGCTTGTCAAGTGTGTTTTCCCAGAAGTAGTCTTTCTAGGCTTTCCAGGAGACAACAAGCTTACGTCATAAACTGTGCTAATGAGAGAGAGCAAGCACTGGAAGTGCCTGCTTCTGACTCCCAGGTATATACTCTAACTAGGGCTTTCTGAAGACAAGTGCCCTTTTGTTTTCCAAACTGAGTGGCTTTAATAGTGGCTATTTCAGGTCAAGAAGGAGGTGAAGAAATATTTCAGGGCGAGAGGGGCTTTATTGTGCCCTTTGGTTCACTTCCTCTGCGTGGCAGCTCCCCGCCTTAGCAGAGGGTGGGTTGGCAAGCAGAGCCACCATCACAATCATCCAGGGACAGTGGTTGTCTCCAGAAGATGATTTCAGAACCTGAGCAGCTCCATTAGTCACACTAACTCCAATGACAGTAACAAGCGGCAAGAAGTTCTGGCTTGGAGAATGTGGTTTGAGAGAAAGAACACAGCATTGGCGCCAATCTGCATTTAAATTCCAGTTCACTGCTCACACAGGCAAGTTCCGAGCCTGTTTCCTCATCTTTAAAATGCAGTGATGGCAAAAAAAAAAAAAAAGTTTTTTAATAAAAAGAATTTTAAAAATGCAATGATGACAGTGGTCACGTTGAAGTGTTGAGGATTTGTTTGCAAAAAGCATGGCACGCTTTCTCCTTTGTATTATTCAGGTTTACCCTTTTCCAAAAGCAGCAACTTCACAGCTTTTTCTACTGTTTATTCTATACACACACACACACATAGATGAAAAATGATTCACAAAGAGATCATAATTCTGAGTGTAAAATTGAGACATTTCACAATTATAGTTCTGTAATTATTCAAGTTAGCAGATGTATCCTCAGTGCCAGCTTTCCAGAGAGCCATGATCCAGGCTGGAGGAAATTTCCCCATGGTTGCAACTTGGAGAGTATCTCTTGGATTATGCAGCAAATGCCACAAAACTGTTGAAAAACTATCTCAAGTTTCAGATTATTCAAAAATCAACATTATTTTCCTTGCTACTTATTTCCTTGCTGAGAGAAAGTGGCTGAAAATTTCATTTCCCAAACATAAAGGGGATACTTTTAACACAATTCCAAAATCTTTGTTTTTTCCACCAAACTTTGCAAACTCATCAAAATGTCATGCTGTTCGTCAGTATCTCTGGATCAGCTACCTTTGCAGCTGATCTAGATCCTGAATCACCTTCCTGGATCCACATAATTAAGAGATCTAAATCTGGAGTAAATTTCCAAAACCCATAGGAAAATCTACCCATCTAACTTGGGCTTTCCTTGTGGCTCAGCTGGTAAAGAATCCACCTGCAACGTGGGAGACCTTGGTTTGATCCCTGGGTTTGGGAAGATCCCCTGGAGAAGGGAAAGGCTAACCACTCCAGTATTCTGGCCTGGAGAATTCCATGGGCTATATAGTCCATGGGGTCACAAAGAGTTTGACATGACTGAGCGATGAAGTAGTAGAATCTTTAAAAGTGAGCTAAATGTAAATAAATGGTCATAAAATTACAGTGTCTAACATTGATTGAGTGCTATGTGCAAAGCAACTTATTAATATAAATGATATTAGAGAGAAATATTTAATTCTCACAAGCCTTTGCTTGTTTGTTTAGAGAGGAAACAGGTTTAGTTAGGAATTGTTGCTCTCCCCATCATATATTTAAGTATGTACTCTTCTTCATCCAGATTTTAGGTGAAGCAAATCAAACTCAAGATGTAGAAATAGTGTGGATTCTCAAAGCTAAGTGAAGTGAAGGAGTCATAATTTGAACACAGGTTTTCTGATCCAGAGTCCAGTTTCTTAACAGTTTTTTTTTTAATCGTAGTAAAATTTGGGTAACCTAAAATCTACCAGTTTAACCACCTTTATGTGTGCAGTTTCATGGCATTAAATACCTTTACACTGCTCTGCACCCTTCACCACCATCCATCTCTAGAACAATTTCATCTTCCCAAATTAAAACTCTGTACCCATTAAACACTAGCCTCTGACAATCACCATTTTACTTTCTGTCCCTATAAATTTGACTACTCTAGGTACCGCATATAAGTGGACTCATGCAAATTTGTCTTTTGGTGGCTGGTTTATTTCCTTTTGCATAATACTGTCTTCAAGGTTCACCTATGATATGTTTCAGAATTTCCTTTAAGGCTGAATAATATTCCATTGTATGTACACACCACATTTTGTTTCTCCATCTATATGTCAGTGGACATTTGAGTTGCTTCCACCTTTTGGCTATTGTGAGCAATGCTTCTAAAAACAAAATAGTCTATTCTCCCTGACACTTCAGTTCTTTGGGAAATATACCCATTAACCAAGACATTGTAAATACTTTCCTTCTCTTGGCTATCGGTCAGTTATTCTTTGCTTTTTGTTTGTTGTTTATGGATGTCTCTATTCATGAAGCAATTATAAATGTGTGATTTTTCAGGGCGATTCTTGTGTCATCTTAAGCTAGTAGCATGGAGAAAAGCAGGAGGAGGCCAGGCTAGCTCGCAGCTGGAGTAAATGCAGGAACATGCACGCACACTGGTGAAACAGAATTTTTCAAGCCAAATACATTTTAAACATAATTTCTCTCCCTTGGCTAACATAGCCCTTTGACATGCCTTCTTAGGCATTAAGGACATGACAAGCCACTGAAGAATTTAGAGACAGTTAGGAGGGGCAAGGGATCCTAGTGAAAAGAAGCTGTGGTTCTGAGGTCTACAGAAAAGCAGGAAGGAAATGTATAAGCATATTAACGATGTTAAAGTCTGTGTTAAAAAGGCAAAAGGATATAATTTAAAAAGAAAAAAGAAATGGACAGAATCAGCAAGAGCAAGAGGGCACTGAGAGATAAATGCCCTTAGGAGGCTATTTCTGTCACTGTTCGACTTTTATCAGACTTTTACCAATTTTCATTGGGATTACACTGAGTAGTTACTTTCTCATACACATTCAACTTATATCAAAATAATCTACTCCCCCTGATATACACTCAAGTAGGACTTGGACTCTTTTATTATTTTTTCTAAAGCTGGGTGAAGAATCTACCAGAATTATCTTTTGATAGTTTTTCCCTATTGAAACCACCTTTCACTGCTTTATTACTATAGCAGTGTGGCTGGATGGAGAGACCATGAGCCTCTGGGAAACAGTCTGGGGCTTCGATTTTGACCCTGTTTCAGACTGAGGCCATAGTCCCATGTTTTTTACTTAGCCTCTCTCAATTTGTTTCTTAACCTGAAGACAGGGATAAAAATATCCAACTCAAAGGATTTTTTAAAGGAGCAAATGAGATAAGTTCTAGTATGCAGTATATTCACTTACCTGGATTTTGAGATAAATAAATAGTTTTTGATCCATCTTCCATATTTTTTGACATAATGTAAATATGTGAAAGGAAGATCCTTATTTTCTCAGTCTAGCATTTGTAGATAAGTATGTGTGATATCAAAGCTATAGGATTTTTTTCTAAAGCTATAGGATTTTGCCACAGTTATCCACCAAAAGTCATATTATTTATACAGAAGTTAAAAGATGAAAAAAAAAAGGCACATCACAAAAAAAACCCACAAATGGTTATCCATTCAACAAAAGGAAGAGAGCTATTAGAGATTAAAAAGGATTTAAGATAATATTTAACATTTAAGATAATATTCAATTAAATATTGTGTTTGAACTTGCTTGGATGACAAATGGAACAAATCAACAGTAAGGAGCCATCCTGAATACAATCAGAAAATTTTAAATTTGGCCTGGGGATCATATTTTGTTAAGGAATCTTTTAAAAGTTTATTAGGTATGATACTGACATTGTGGTTATATTTTTTAAATGTTCCTATCTGTGGGAAATACATACTAAATTATTTATAGGATTTTCCTTAAACTACTCCAACCAGAAAAAAAAAAAAAGAGGGGACAGATGAAACAAGAGTGGCAAAAATTAGGATAAATGTTGGAATTGAAAGATGTGTACATGGAGGCTCATTAATTCTTCTATGTGTAACTGAAATTTTCCATTACAAAAAGTTTTCTTAAAAAATTAAGATCACTTTTAGTGAATGGATGGAAGGAAGGGCAAAAGTACATAACTGAACCAGACAATGAAAATGGAGAAAAGTGGTCATATTTTAGTGGTTTAGGAAGTACAGCTGATCCTTGAACAACATGGGTTTGAACTGTGCTGAGCCACTTATATATAGATATTTTTCCAAGGGTAAAAACTACAGCTCTATAGTACCTAAGGTTGGGTGAATCTGCCCATGAGGAACTGAGGATCTAGAGGACCCTCCCAACTCATAAGGAGATCCAACTACAAATTATACTCAGATTTTGGACTGAGTGGAGGGTCAGTGGCTCTAACCCCCATATTATTCGA
Source organism: Ovis canadensis (assembly GCF_042477335.2). Lineage (NCBI taxonomy): Eukaryota > Metazoa > Chordata > Mammalia > Artiodactyla > Bovidae > Ovis > Ovis canadensis. The sequence goes on along the minus strand of NC_091247.1, from coordinate 157,056,537 downwards.
GGGTCAACTGTAAAATCAACAGGACTTGGTAAAGAATTTGATTTGTGGAGTAAGGCAAAGGGAAGTGATAGTTCTCAGTTGTAGGGAGCTGATACTATTGGTTGATAGGAGGATTCCTGGAGGAAGAGAATGTTTGGGCAGGTCAGCCAAGGAAAGGTTTCGTGGAGGCAATTGGTTCTATGCATGTGGAGCTCAGCAAAGAAGTTTGAACTGCAGATATAGACCTATGAGCCACTGGCACTTAAGTAGCATACAAAGTCATAGGAAAGACTAGAAGTGCCCAGAGGAAAGTATCCACGAAGAAAAGGGCCCGGGATCAAGCCCTGGGGACTCCAACCCTTAAAGGTCAGGAGGAAGAAGGGATAGCAATAGAAAGGGGAAGATGAGAAAGCTGGAGAGAAAAAACCATGAGAATAAGGTGCCTTGAAAATTAAGGGTAAAGTGTTATAAATGCTGATTAGTAGCAGCTGAAATAGTACTTTTGGAACTGTGTTTTTCAGTGTCAATGGATTAAAATAGCCTTTTTTTCCCTCACCTTTTCTAATAATCAAGTCACATTTTAAGGTAGCCACACTATAAACTTTATAGCATTGTTTCCATTCCATAAATATTTTCAAGTTACAAACTGTTGATGTGAAGAAAGTTTAGAACACAACCAATCCTTCACTGAGGACTGTCACATTGTTCAGTCACTAAGTCATGTTCGACTGTCATAAAAAGAGCAAAAGGAAAGTTTAACAAGCATTTGTTGAACTCTTACTATGTTTGTACAAAGTTTTATTGTGCCAGAGGATGCAGTACGAACCAGCATTTATTGAGAATCTTTTCATGATGACGTAGCCAACATTTATAGAGTGCTTAGTTTGTGGTGGGTACTATTCTATTTGCATTGTTAACTCTTTTAATCCTCACAATAAAACCATAACATAGGTTCTATTGGTGTACTCCTTTTACAAATGAGAAAACAGGAACCAGAAATAAGTTCCCTAAGATGAATGGAAACTCCATTTGAACTTGTAATCTGATTCCAGCACCAATCCACTTAATTGTTACTCTATATTACTTCCATTTTTATACAGGATCCCTTATTTTAAAATATCAAAACTATATTTTAAATACTTTTATGTACATTTTAAAGATTACTAGTAAGAAACTCTGAAAGGTTAAATAACTGCCAGAGGTCACAAATCCACTTTGATCAGCTTGGAGAATCCAACCAAGATTGGCAAGATTGATGTTCCCTCAAACTACATTTTTATTTCTAATATGTGATGCCAAGCAGTTTGGTAAGTACAAAGAAATATTAAGATATGTTTGGGTTCTCAAAGATCTCAGGACGGAGAGAAGACAAAAGCAATTTAAGTAAGGCAATGTTTGATAAGTACCAAATGAGTGTTAAAAACAATAATTACTAAGGAAATTCAAAGAAGCAAGAAACCACAAGGTCTTGAATGATGACTAAGATTTAGAAAATTACAAAAGAGACAGAAGAGATTTTCTGGCTGAAAGAACAGCCTTAATAAAGGAATAACAGGACAGTATGGTGCCAAACCCCACTCCAGTACTCTTGCCTGGAGAATCCCAGGGACGGTGGAGCCTGGTGGGCTGCCGACTATGGAGTTACACAGAGTCGGACACGACTGAAGCGACTTAGCAGCAGCCTCAGCAGCATGGTGCCAGATGAAGGTAGGCAAACTAAGATATACATTTCAACTTTACCCACATTTTTATATATAGCCTTGGTCACTTTGCCTTTCTAAGCTTTGGCCGTCTCATCTATATAATGGATTATTATTCAAACCAACCTTCTGGAATTGGTCATCATTACTTAAGTATGTGATTCATACACCGGACTTGGGAGTGATTGAGAATAGAAGCCAGGACTGTCATAATGATCGTCTGAGAGGACACCTAACTTTTGGGCATCTTTGGCATACTTTTATTAGATGTTTGATTTGGAGAAAGCCCAGATTCTGAAAGTACTTTTATGTGGTTTTTGAAGATTTTCTGAATTTCTTTCGAAAGTTTCACAACAAGGGGAATTTTGTGAAGCTGGCTCTTCCAGTGGTTTTCTGCTTCAACATTCATTTACATGGTGGCTCTGGGAATGTCATTTTCATTTGTACGGTTTTTCTCAGCTATAGCTTAAGAAAGGGGACAAAATTGAAGTATAATCTGTTCCTTACACTATAGACATTATCAATGACAAAATTATAGAACTGTTAAGAGTTATTTGACGTGGTGTAGGCAGACCTGGTGGTCGAGCCTACAACTACTGAAATAGAGTACAGACAGAATTTGAAACCTATCTTGAGACAAATAAGTGGTTATAGCTATTAGAGTAAAACCATGCCAAACTACCTCATTTTTCTTATATATAAGTATGCTGCTACTGCTGCTGCTAAGTCGCTTCAGTCATGTCCGACTCTGTGCGACCCCATAGATGGCAGCCCACCAGGCTTCCCCGTCCCTGGGATTCTGAACACTGGAGTGGGTTGCCATTTCCCTCTCCAATGCATGACAGCGAAAAGTGAAAGTGAAGTCGCTCAGTCGTATCGGACTCTTCGCGACCCCATGCACTGCAGCCTACCAGGCTCCTCCGCCCGTGGGATTTTCCAGGCAAGAGTACTGGAGTGGGGTGCCATTGCCTTCTCCGATATATGAGTATGAGGTTTCCCCAAACCAGAAATCTTAGAGAAACACAAACTACCCTAGGAGAGTATGAGTCCTAAGTTGTTTTCCTATAATAGCAATGGTCTAATATGCTTGCCTATTCTCTCACATGATTAAATGCTAGAATTTCTAAAATAACTGCATAGAGTTTGAAACACAATCATGAACCAAGAAAACAGAACAAAACTAACCTGGGATTTAAGTCATTGTTTTTCCTCTATTGTATCAACAAACAGCCTTCTTATCCTTCTCAACCTGCAACCCCAGCTATGCAGGGTGTTGCAAAGAAACAGAACTGCATTTATATAATCATATATTACACACACACACACACACACACACGTACACACTTACACAATAGAAAAACTTGTAACAAAGTGTCTTGAAAGGATCAGATTTTAATATTATCAATTTGTGAATGAAATAATATAATAATATTTAACATTAATGATTCTCAATGCTACTGATAACCATGCTTAATTGGAAGTTAAACAGCATGACTCTTGTTAATGCAAATAATCATTAATTGTTAATTAGGAAAGTTGTAAATGTGAAGGTTCTTTAAAATTTAATTTTGCATTTGCAATAAGACCTTTACTTATGTGGACCATTGAAATGAAACTAATGAGGTATAAATGGTATTTGAAGTACAACATTTAAGAGAGCAAGTATATAGAAAATCAGAAATATAATATCAGGTTTAATACAGCAAGAATTATGGGTGAGCACACTATTAATTCACTTCCCCTAAAAAGGGGAAACCTAATTTTGAGGTTCTTCGTCTAGTCGCAGGAGCTAAGATATGGTTATTTTCTCTATCTGACAACAGTTTTGTAAGGCAGAGGTTATATATCCCCATGTTGCAGTTGAGAAAACTATGCCTTGATAGAATTAAGGAATTTGCCCAAGACTATGCTGCTAATTGGCTTCCCAGATGGCACAGTGGTAAAGAATCTACCTGCCATAGCAAGAGATGTGGTTCAATCCCTGGGTTAGGAAGATCCCTTGGAGTAGGAAATGGCAACCCTCTCCAGTATTCTTGCCTGGAAAATTCCATGGACAGAGGAGCCTGGGGGGCTATAGTCCATAGGGTCACAAAGATTCAGACATGACTGAATGATTGAGCACCACCATCACATGCAGCTAGTAAGGGGTGGAGCTGAACTCTGACTCTGGTGTTCTCCACTGTTTCACAGTACTTAAGGAACCGAAAATCCATCACTGCCTATTAGAGGAAAACCACCATGCCAAACATGAGAAATATATATCCTTATCTTATAGACTTTATCTCCCAGTACCAGTAGGACCCACTAGATGATTTGAGGGACCTAGTACAAAATGACAATGCAGACCTCTTTGTTCAAATATCATTAAAAATTTCAAGATGATGACATCAGAGCTCACTGAAACAATTATGGGGACTTTCTAAGCACAGAGCCCTATCACATGCCTGCAAAGCTGGCCCTGAGTACAGCCAGGCAAACAATGGCAGCCCACCATCTGTTTTTGTTACAGCCATGAGCTAAGAATAATTTTCACATGTTTAATGATACTTTTAAAAAGAAAAATATTTGAATTGTATGAAATTCAAATTAGTATCCATAAATAAAGTTTTATTAGAAATAGTCACACTCATTCTTTATGTATCCTATGGCTGTTTGCACAACAAAGGCAGAGTTGAGTAGCTGTAAAACTGGCCCACAAAAACTTAAATATTTTCTATCTGGCTTTATATAAAAAGTTTGCAAGCCACTGCCCTAGTAGGAAGGTAGAAAATAAGTAACAAAAAAAGGGAGCAGTAGTGTTACGGGGATTCAGTAGAGAAGAGACCACATTAAATTGGAACTATCAGAAAAGATGCTCTTTCTTGGAGAAAGTAAATGGACCTTGAATGAAGGGCAGAGGTAGGAAGGGGCATTCCAAGCAGAGGAAATCACCTCTGTACACCGGAGAGGTGGGGAAGCACTATGGCTGGGCAAGATGAGAAGTCTACTCTGACTGTAAGCCATTTTTAAGTGGAAGGGAAAAATAAGATACAAGGATTTTAATTTTAGTAGGACAGGGGAGTAACTGAATACTCTCTTAGGAAGAGAGTGGCTTGCTTAGTAAGCTTTAAGGTAATATCTGGCAACAATGTGTAGAAAGGATGACAGTAGGAATAGAGAGGAGGCCACAGACAAGGCAGGAAGGTGCCCCCAGAGTCCAAGAGTTGAGAAGAAACGCCAAGCCAAACAGCGCGGTCTCGGGAGAAATGAATTACTATCTGATAGACCTGCCAATTGACTGATGGCTTCAGGAAAGGCAGAAAAAGGAGTATCAGGATTTAAGACTGATAATTTAGTCTAATTTAAATTAGACAATTTAAGGTAATTTAAAAGATGATATAATTAACAAAGGAGAAGAAACTTGTTTGGTGACAAAGGTGATGAGTTCAGTTTGCCCGCATGACTTATTAAAGCTGCCAGTGGAATATCATGGTGCAGGTTTTAAGGTGACAGGAGCTTTCAAGAACTCAAACCCAAAAATGAATTCAGTGCTTAAAAGATCTTTGCCTGGATTTCCAGTCTAACAGAAGAAAACAAATGTTTTTCTTTTCTTTTCTTACAAATATATTTTAATTAAACTATTTTACATATTCTCTCAAACTCGAAATAACTCTAGCTCCAATCTTCTAAAACCTACTCTTTCTGGGGAAAAAAGAAAATCAATTGCCCAAAGGTCGAAGAGTTTAAAAAGAGAGAGAGAAAGGAAAAAGCAGTATAGCCAGGTAACATTGCTCCCATGAACTCAGTTTCAGGCTTTCAGACTTTTCAAAGTTTTCTGCAATAATTGAAAGGTCAATAAATTTAAGTTTATTGGTGATTCATTCATTCAGAATTTACAATAATTCCTACAGACTGCTCTGACACTTGCCTTTGAAATCTCCATTTTAAAAGGATTTTCTGAGGAAACAAATAACCAAAATACGTAACATATTCCATCAACCTAAATCATGAAAAATCTAGAAAGCACTTACATACAAAAAAACCAAGGATAATTATAGTTCATTCTTATCTATTCCTTTAACTTAGTTTTCAATTACTAGTATTCTTAAAAAGAGTAAAAGTAATCATATTTTCGCTAATCTTCCAAATTTATAAAAATTCATAAAGATTTATTTCAAGAATGCTTTATAACAGGGTCCAGTTAAACTATGGACTAAGCAAAAATAAATCTTTAATGACCTCCCAATCCCAAATTCTCCCTGCACTTTGCTGTTTGAATACTTTTGTCCACCAAAACTCCATTTTATAAAAGCTAACATCTTGTGTAAAGGGTAGTTGTATTTTAGCCTTTTCTCTAATAGTGGTAAATTCCACTGTTAAGTCCCCACCCTTTTTGAAACGAGGCATTTTGGAAGAGAAAGTGCTTTCTGTTGCCCAGTAGTCACATCATAAGGACCCCTATAGGTAATTCTTTTAGAGTGCTCGAGTCATGCATTTAAATACACGCTTTATTTCACTCATATAGTTGATTTAGGTACAAAGTTGTTTGGGATTATGTATTGATTAACTGAGTTTGACGGCGTAATTTGGAAAGAATTGTAATAGATTAAGACACCTGACCTTTCAGGAGAAACCATTTCAAGAATGAAAAAGACTGTGCCCTGGCCTAGGCACCTTCACGGGAGCTCTAGGTGTGGAAACAGCGCTGTTACTTCTCGGGCCATTTTCCCCAACACAAAGGAATACGCGAGCACCAACTGTTTGGTGGCGTCGGTGATTAAACTACAGTTTGCACTAAAGGCATCTTTTGAGTTTCGGACGGTTTCTAAGCCCTTGGCACCAGCGTAAACCCACTAAGGTCTCAGAAGTCAAGGCGAGGCCGAAAGGGCAAGGTGGAGAAGGAAGAGAAACACCGAGGACGAAACGCGGCGAAAGGGGCCCGGCGTCGGCACGAGTGGCCCCGCCCCTCGACTCTCTCGCCCCGCCCTTCGGTGCCGCCCCTTCCCGGGCCGCGCACCCGCGCGCCCCGCCCGCGGACGGAAGCGAGAGCGAGGCTGAACGCCTGACGTCAAGGCGACACCGCCAAACCTCGCCCAGAGTCAGGCGTGTAAACCAGCCGGAGCGGCGGCGGCGGCGGCGGCGGCGGCGGCGGCAGCGGCGGCAGCAGCAGCGGCAGCGGCAGCACCGCCGTGGCGCCGGGAGCAGCGACCCGGAGGGAGCGTGAGGCGACGCTGGCTGCGGGCACCCGGTGACAGCGCGAGAGGTTGGCAGAGTGCGTGCGTGGCCACTGAGGGGAGCGGCGGCGGCGGCCGCGCGGGGCGGGGGCCGGGCGCCTGCGGAGGGGAGCTGATGGGGTGCGGCGCGGGCCGGGCGGGGCGCGCGCGACGGTCAGGGGGCCGGGGCGGCGGCGGCGGCGACGGCGGCCTTGCAGCGCGGCAGGTGGTGCTGGGGCCCGGCGCCGGTGCGGCGAGCGCGCTGCCTCCCAGGCCGGCGGGGACGAGCCGCCGCCGCGGGGGAACAGCGCGCTTTGCGGAAGGGGTCAAATGTCTGAAATATGGCGGAGGAAGTGAGAGCCCGAGGACCCCCCCACCCGCCTGCTCTTTTCTGGCCGCGGCCGCCGCTGCCTCTCAGCTGCCCGCCGTCCCTCGCCGGAAGACTCATCTCCCCGCCCCGGAGCCCCCTTGCCGGCCGCCTCGGTTCCTTCCCGGGTGTGAGTGGAAGTTAGAACGGAAACCAGAAAGTTGTCTTTTGCGGAGACTCAGCTTCCCCCAGTCCCGAGCAGGGGCGGAGAGCTTTCGGGGGAAACCACTCCCCGGCGCCTTGCGGGCTCGAGCCTGACAGGGGAAAAGTTTGCCTGAAACCGGGCTGGTTTGCTCCATTTGTTGCGGGAAGTGGCAGGAGGAAGGCAGCGGAGGGAGCCCCACCTAATCTGGCAGCAGCCACCGCGAAGAGAAAAAACTGTTAAAGGGGCCTTTCCAATCGTCAGGAAGAGGAAATCTTTCTCTTACAGAGGGAAAGAAAATCCAGGAAGTTTGTCGTCCTCTCTTTTTCGGACATCTCTGTGTGTCTAATCCTAACACTGTCAGCGCCATGAATATTGTTTAAAACTACCCCCATTGAATCTAACCATCCTAGTTTTCCTTCTGAAAACACCGATAGCTTTTGGAGAAAAGACTGTCCTTGCTGAGTTTAAGCTGACCATTTGCTTCCTCTTCGCTTGCTCCCTCTTACTAGTTTAGAACAACATTTTTGCCCTGCAGCTCTTGTTCGGAGTGAAGATGAGCAGTTGTGTGTTACTGTAATGGGAAATCACGTTTTAACGGGGTAGAAAGTTGACACTGAATGAGGATTGTGATTTTAATATTTTAAAATTCAAGCTGATTGGATTTTTGTTTTGCTAGTAGCATAGCATCTACTATATAAACATCTAAAATATAATTTATAATTCTTATAAAACTTAAAGCTTTCAACTCGAAGATTCGTTTTTTTATCCTCTTTGTAATTAGAATGCTATTTGGACTTGCTCAACAAAATCTTAGCAAGAGGTAACTTAAAAAGGGGAGACGTTAATTTAACTTAAAGCTGGTATCACTCGTGAAAACTGAACCTTGAATAGTATTTGAGTCATAATGTAGTCATGGGACTTTTTAGGGCCGGAAAGGGCTATTTAGATCATCCACTCCCACCCTCTGAACTTACGGTGGAGGAAACTGAGGCCTAGAAGGATAAGATAACTAGTCAGTGGCCCTGCTGACTTGAAGGACAGTAAATGGCAACCCACCCCAGTGTTCTTGCCTGGAGAATCCCAGGGACGGCGGAGCCTGGTGGGCTGCCGTCTATGGGGTCACATAGAGTCGGACATGACTGAAGCGACTTAGCAGCAGCAGCAGCAGTCTATCTGGAGGAAAAAATACGACGTTTTTATGGTGAATTATTACATTTTGTAGAGGATAGACGTCCCATCAAGTACCTTAGTCAGTGTAGAAGAACCCTTTGGGTAGTTTCATTACCAGATTTTAAGAGAGGAAGTTGATATTCAGAATGATTAAATAACTTTAAGAACACAGAGCCGTGAATGATAGTCTTATTTGAGCCCATCCATACTTTTGGTCTCTTCATTGTTGTGAAGGTGGTTTCACTTGCATTTTCTTTCTGTCATTCATAATAAATTCTGAGACTCCCTTATCTGAAGAAGCCAGAAAGTAAATCTTTGAAACACCTGTATCCAGTTTGGTTTTAATGTTCCAGGTATGGGAATACAACTGAAGAACCCAATAATAAACTGACTTTATTTTAAAATGTGGTGTGGGTTCATGACAGTGTTGTTCCTTCTGCCCCCTAACCCCTACCCTCCCCCACCCTATGAAAATAGTATCGTGTCTTCTATGACAAGTATCGCTTCCTCCCGTCTGTTACTTTACCTGTTTTTTGTTATCCCACTAAATTATAAACTCCATGTATTGTTTGTATGCCCTGAAACACAGGCATAGTATCTTAACGTAGAGATAATACCGGTTTGTTAAATGTAAGTACCACGAGGGTAGGAACTTGACCCGTTTTATTCTCTACTGTATCTTCATTCCTAGAACCTTGCCTGTGCATAGTGTTTAGCATTTATATTTAGATATTAACTAATGAATATTTAAAAGAGATGATATTTGAAGAGATCTTTGTATTCCTTCAAAAAGAAACATTTCCACATTAGCTTTGGAGCCATTTTAATTTTTACAGGTTGATTTTTATCCTCAAAGCAATCTTGTACTGTGGCATTTCAGTATTTTCTCTTAGCTGTATAAAGTGAAAGAGTCCCCATGCTAAGGAGCTGCCATGTAAGGAGGGTGTTATCAAGTGTGTCCTCTGATATAATTCAATATTGGTAGAAGGCTGATGCGGAGATTGATAACATAGTAACTAGTTATACATGTTGTTTTAAATATAAAGTCTAAGCTTTGGGTGAGAAATTATCCATGTTCAGTTTTCTTTGACTTTTGTTGTAGGTATTTGATCAGTGTTTATTAAGGCAGTGAAATTAAATAGGGAATAGACCTCATACAAATAGAATTTGGTTAATTTTTCAAAGATGTCATTTATTTTTCTTCCAAAAGTGTAAGTAGACAGTTTTATTATTGAATATCAGGATCTTATTGGTATGAATGTGTCATTTTCCCAAAGACTTAATGTGTTTTTTGGCTATGTATTGGTAAAGAGGGAGTGGTTATTGATCTGTAGTGTTTAGATTTGACCGACCTGGGGAGTAGTTTAGTATTTATGAACTGAATAGTCAAAAGCTGTCTTCTATTATGGCAGTGATGTAACATGTTCAGTCTATAGAAAATCTTGATAAAGATTGGTTGTAAACTTTGTAAGACCATATAAGGTTGTAACTAAATTTATGCCTTGATTTTTTTTTTTCTTCTATCAGTTTTGAAGACTCTTAATAAGAGTTGCCCTTTTCAAATTGGATTTCTTTTAGAAAAAGTTAAGAAACATTTTGGCTGATGCAATGATTCATTGTAACATTAGACATCTGCAAATGACTTGCCCTTGTGCTGAAAACCTAATGTTTTTCAGTGTTCTTAAAATATTTTGCAGTAGTACTAAAAGGTACTAATTATTACCTTTTGAGAACTTAAAAGTGGTGAAAAGACTTTTAAGTCGTTTATTAGTCCTTTGGAAATTTTATGAATACAATGGAAGCAGTAGGTACAAGGAATAGAATGAAATTATTTGCAGTGAAGACTGGCTTGATGTTTAATCTTGTAGTTTGTTTGAACCTATTTGATCACTGGATTCTAAGACCAGTCCCTTTAATCTTATATTATAGAAGAAAAGTTACCAGGAACTTTTTGCTGCCTTAAAAAAATTAAAATCACTTTTTAAAGTACACCACTAACAAAAAGAAATACAGTTCTCCATACTTCCTAATACTGGTGTCTTTATTACCGATATTAGTCAAATGCTACATAGCAACTGATTATTATTTCAGTAATGTCTTAAAGAATTTTTCATTGTATCAATAATGGATCAAGATATTTAAACTTTTTTAAAGGAGCCAGCCTTAAAACTTATTAAAGAAAGACATGACAATTTGAGGAAATGTATCAGGGTTTTAAATAATATTTAAATTACTTACCAAAAGGAAAAATACTGGGGGAATTCCCTGGCGGTCCAGCGGCTAGAACTCCACACTTTAACTGCACAGGGCCTGGGTTCAGTCCCTGGTCAGGAAACTAAGATCCCACAAGATACCCTGAGGCTAAAAAAGAAAAAGGGTGTATATTTGCCATATGAACTGAAGAATTTCCATCTGGAATTTACTGTGTAGAACAATATTCTGGGATATTAGTAAGTCTAAAATTGTATATGAGGTGCTCAAGTACTAGAAATATGTTCACATTTAAGTTAAGAATCTTAGTCTATTAAAAACTTACAGAATAATTATCTAATGTTCTGATTTTGTATTTCATATTGGACTGGTTCCTGACTGTTTTGTAATTTTGCAGTTGTGCGTGCACTAGGTGGTCTTGTCCAGTGGTGGATGGTGAGAGGTTTTAACTTGAGCAGGTAGACTTAAAGATATTAAAGGAAGAGAGCATCCATTTAAACCAGTTACACATAATTTTGATCACTTGTACATAATTTTGATCACTACTGATTTCTTGAAATCATCACTTTTACTACATGATAGAGCTGCTTCTTGAGTTTTTCAGTAGTTGCTTTGAGTATTTATTTCAGTAAATAGTACTTTTAATAAAACAGTTTTCTTTCCTGTGTTTAAAACTTAGCATTTTGCTAAGTAACTTTATTTTCAGAATATACAGTGGACTAATTGCCCTATTGGTGGATCACTTCTTCTACCTGTTGCTTTCCTCTTCTTTGCCTTCTGGGAAAGAAACAAAGATGAAAGAAAATCTGTTTTGTCCATTTAATAGCAGTTTTTGGCAAAAGCTTCCAAAGAGGAAATGGAAAATGTTACTCAAAATTCTAATTATCTGTATTTTCTATAATTTTTCCTTATTAGAATATATTTTTCAAGTCACTGTGTTCTAAAAAAAAAATGGAGTTTCTAAAAGTTCTTAGATACTGGGAATAAGGACTATAAATAAAAGCTCTTTTTGTTTAATTAATAGTTTCTTGGTGTCAAAGTGGTGTGCATGTTGCATCCAACTTTTACCTCGTGCTTTAAGGTTGTAGTGAGACTACATTATGCCTGCATAGTTACATCTGCTGTTTCTAAAATTTGTAGTTATCGTTAAGCTCTTCAGTATCTATAGCAAAACTGGGGAATCCCTCAGGAATCCTGACTTCTGTACTGTACAGATAATAACAAAGGATAGTAATGAGGTATATAAACATGTGTATTATTGTGCTGCTCTTGAAATTGTTGAACTTGAGATATTACAGTAAAGTGCTTTGAATACAGATAAGTATAATGAAGAAAATTAATATCACTTGTAATTTTTACCAGTGCAGTGAATTTTAAGGCAAAATTTGTACTTCTTTTCTAAAGTTTTCCTAACCTCTTTGCTTCCTTGGTGGGAAAGATGGCATATACTACTTAGAGATATGAAGGATTCAGTGCAGTATTATTCATAAATGTTTATAAAATACACTAACGGGTAGTATTTTTGTTCTTTATGATAAAGCTTCTCTTCACCTTTAGCATTGCTAGTGCCAAGTAAAGATTAGGTTACTTAATTTTTAAGATTCCTACTAAGGTGTGAATGAGAACTAAGGAAGAAAATTGTGATTGTGAACAAATAAATTGTCTATCTCAGTGGTTTTCTAAGAATGGTCGAAGGAATCCTGGGGATTGCCTCAACATTTGCAGGGAGTCTACAAGTAGAAAACTTTTTACAGTAATACTGAGATGTCCTTTGCGTTTTCACTGTATTGATAGCTGTACCAATGTACAAAACCAAAAGTCGATAAAGCTTGACATCTTAAATCAGGTCAGAGTACCCCACTGTATTAGCAGTCATTGTCTGTATTCTTCATTGCCATATACCCACACTTTAAAAAAGAAAAAAGAAAACCTAAACACACTTGATGAAGAAGATAAAAAAAGAATCAGCTTTATACACATCATTTTAGTATACTATGACTAAATAGAAAGTATGCTTAAAATACTTTTTTTTTTTTTCACTCCTTACGGAAGTATAATGGTTGTCTCTATGGAAAGCATTTGTGTGATTATTTGAGTTGCAAGCTGAATCAGCCACTTTTTTAATGAACTCTGTTTTTATTTAAAAGAATGCTTGACAGACTGAAGAAGTTTTTCAGACTTGGGTATTACATTTTCTCTAAAGTGAACCTGTTGCTTTAAAAGGAAAAGATTGACAGTTTTTATAAGCAATGGTTAAAGTTCTAATTTTCAAGTGAAAATTAAAATTTTGTAAAATTTGTGTTAGTTAGCAACTGTGCTCTTCACAGTTTCTCAATATCTTTTTTTTTTTTAATTTTAAAATCTTTAATTCTTACATGCATTCCCAAACATGAACCCCCCTCCCACCTCCCTCCCCATAACATCTCTCTGGGTCATCTCCATGCACCAGCCCCAAGCATGCTGTATCCTGCGTCAGACATAGACTGGCGATTCGATTCTTACATGATAATATACATGTTAGAATGCCATTCTCCCAAATCATCCCACCCTCTCCCTCTCCCTCTGAGTCCAAAAGTCCGTTATACACATCTGTGTCTTTTTTCCTGTCTTGCATACAGGGTCATCTTTGCCATCTTTCTAAATTCCATATATATGTGTTAGTATACTGTATTGGTGTTTTTCTTTATGGCTTACTTCACTCTGTATAATCGGCTCCAGTTTCATCCATCTCATCAGAACTGATTCAAATGAATTCTTTTTAACGGCTGAGTAATACTCCATTGTGTATATGTACCACAGCTTTCTTATCCATTCATCTGCTGATGGACGTCTAGGTTGCTTCCATGTCCTGGCTATTATAAACAGTGCTGCGATGAACATTGGGGTACATGTGTCTCTTTCCATTCTGGTTTCCTCGGTGTGTATGCCCAGCGGTGGGCTTGCTGGGTCATAAGGTAGTTCTGTTTGCAATTTTTTAAGGAATCTCCACACTGTTCTCCATAGTGGCTGTACTAGTTTGCATTCCCACCAACAGTGTAGGAGGGTTCCCTTTTCTCCACACCCTCTCCAGCATTTAATTTATCTCCACGGCGCTGCCCCTGTGGGACAGAGCCCTAACCTGGTCTTTGGGTGGGAGGCTCACGTCTCCGTGGTTAGACATGAGGACCAAGACGTCCTGTCCCCCGCGGACGACTCTCGGCGCTTCCCAGTTTCTCAATATCTTAAAAAAGGTTTTCTGATGATATTGGTGATGTTAATGAACATGGTTTTTAAAATACTATGTAATAAAATATGTCAATATTTGAAGATCGACATGACTCTATAAGCAAGTATATTCCAAGTCACCAGTGCATGAAAATCATGCAGGGATAAGAAATCCTTCAAAAGTTCTAGCTAGACCACTGAGTCTTAAAGAGAACACAAGGTTTACTGAAAAGGTTTATTGGTTTATTGATTTATTTATAGATTCCAGTATATTGCAGCTAATAGAGGTTGGTATAGCATCAAAAGAGAATATCAACATTTATTTGAAAGGCTGTTAAGATATTCCCATCTGTTTGTCTGGTTATTACTTTTTTGTGTGTTATTATTCATTTTTCCATGCTTTACAATATATTGAACAGATTTTTGTTGTAGGGGAAGAGAAGAATAGGAACCATAGATGAACACTGTGAAGCAAGTTTAGTTTCTTTTTTGTTTTTTTTTTTCCTGTTGAGCAGTCTATTCAACATTTGTGGGGGAGGGGGGCCACATCTCACTGCTTGCAGAATTTTAGTTCCCGGGCCAGGCATTGAACTGCCAGGTTTCCTGGACCAACAGGGAATTCTTCTCATTCAATTCTTGATCACAGTAATAGATTATGTAATTTTTTAAGCCACTTTCTGGTTTTAATACTTGTTTTGTACATCTGATGACTTAACCATAGATAGGTTACTGTATTCAAGTTTTGGCATAACCTTGAATATATTTTTAATAGTTGTCTTTCACAATTTTAGGATATGTAGTAGCTTTCATCTGGTGACTCAGACAATAAAGAATCTGCCTTCAATGTGGGAGACCTGGGTTTGACCCCTGGGTTGGGAAGATTCCCTGGAGGAGGTATGGCCACCCACTCCAGTATTCTTGCCTGGAGAATCCCCAGGACAGAGGAGCCTGGTGGGCTACAGTCCATGGGGTCAGAAAGAGTCGGACACGACTGAGCGACTAAGCACAGCACAGTAGCTTTCATACAGTGAAGCTATGTATTTTTTCCCCTTTCGAGCTTAGTAATGTCTCCTTGACCTGAGAATTTGACGTGATAGTTCTCCAAAACAAATGATGTTTTTACCTTCTAGAAGAAAGTTGTTTCTTTTTTATGTTTGTTTAAGAACAAACCTCATTAAACAACCATTTTTATAAAAGTCGTGTCTTAGAGTTGTTCCAAATTTTAAAGGATTTTTAAGCTAACCTGCATGCAGTTCAAGTAATTTCAGATTATGAAAGAAGTAAGATACATAAATTATAGTCTGTAGTGTACCTAGTTTCTTGGAAATTTAGTGCCAGTTATTTCCCTGGAAATAATGGGTACGTTCTGTGAAGAAACAGAGTATTGAGTCTGAACATCACTACTTGAAAGAACAGGGTGTGTATCAGAGAGAGGATATGATGTGGTTTAGAGAAGTGTAAAAAGGTAATAACTTCAGAATAGTTTCAGGGATTAGGTATTTAGAATTTCTGCTTCCATGAGCTAATCCTGCAGTAAGGTAGGGGAGTTTAATAGGAAGCTTTCATGCCCTATATTAAATAATTAACTGGTCAGCCATTCTGGCTGTTCTGAATTAGAGAACATACGAAGATCATATTTTATGTCCTGGACATGCAAACGAGTCACAAAGTTGCCACTTGCAATTGCTTATATAGTTCTATTTGCTAACTAAACAAATGTTTGAAATTCCCTCTGTTTTAGGCTTTTTTATACTTAAGCTCTTTTTTTTGAGAGCTCTGTCTCGTATTTGGTCATCCTTCAACAAAGAAAGGGCTTCCCTCATAGCTCAGTTGGTAAATCATCTGCCTGCAATGCAGGAGACCTGGGTTCGATTCCTGGGGCGGGAAGATCCCCTGGAGAAGAAAATGGCGACCCACTCCAGTACTCTTGCCTGGAGAATCCCATGGACAGAGGACCACAGGCTACAGTCCATGAGATCGCAAGAGTCGGACACGACGTGGCAACTAAACCACCACCACCAACAAAGAAAAGATTAGATTTGCAAGCTTTTAAATACAAAAGAGCATTGTTTACATGAAAGTAATGATAATAGGCAATTAAGAGGTGAAAGGGCAGGAAGTAAAACAGAAAAAGAATGAGAATGGTGATTAAGAAGTTCTCTTTCTAAGGAGCAGGGCTGCTATTGAGCAAAAGTGGTAAACTCCACTTTGAAAAGCAATATGGTGCTTTAGTGACTGATATATCTTGTCCACCAGAGGGTCCTCTGTAGAGGATAATCAATATTATCTATCAGTTAGAAATTATGGTTTTAGAGTAAAAGTTTGATCACTATGTGTGTGAGTTGAGAGTACTTTTGCTGTGTTTACTCTCTTTGTCCCCCCTCCTTCCCCTGCTGTGTGCAAAGTCTGTTTTCTATGTCTGCATCTCTATTCCTGCCCTGCAGATAGGTTCATCAGTACCATATTTCTCGATTCTGTATATATATGTGTGTTAATATACGGCATTCGTTTTTCTCTTTCTGACTGACTTCACTCTGTATAACAGGCTCTAGGTTCATTCACCTCACTAGAACTGACAAACGCATTTCCTTCTATGGCTGAGTAATATTCCACTGTGTGTATGTACTACAGCTTCTTTATCTGTTCGTCTGTCAGTGGACATCTAGGTCGCTTCCACGCCCTAGCTGTTGTAAGTAGTGCTGCAGTGAACATTGGGGTACATGTGTCTTTTTCAGTTATGGTTTTCTTAGGGTATATGCCCAGTAGTGGGGTTATTGGGTCATTTGGTAATTTTATTCCTAGTTTTTTAAGGAATCTCCATATTGTTCTCCGTAGTGGCTGTACCAGTTTACATTTCCACTAACTGTGCAATAGGGTTCCCTTTTCTCCACACCCTCTCCAGCGTTTATTGTTTGTAGATTTTTGATGATGGCTGGTCTGACAAATTGTATAATTTTAGTTGAGAGAATACAGTGTTCAATGGTTTGTCCTTATCAATTCCCATCATAGGCTATTTCTTACACTGAATTTTTTTAAGTGTTACATTTATTTCCAGCTATAATCCCTCATTATTTAGGGCATCTGTCTCTTGAGGACTCATTCATCTGACTGCCTGTAATTGAGAGCTAGTTGTTCTCAGTTACTGTATGTTATGATTAAATTGCGTTATTATGCACAAAAGATTCTTAGCAAAGACATGAAAATTTAATCATCACAAAATGTAAATGGAAGTTCCAGATAATACCCACATGAGTGATATAGATGAGTGCTTATAGAATCAAAGGAAGAAGTGAAAACTCTTAGACTTTAGTAGTCCAAGATGACCTTGAAAGTGAGGTGAGAGTGTACATGACATTGAAGGGGTTAGTTTTAGACTAACAGTGAACCCCAGGTAGACAACACAGAAATTAGAAAAGTGAAAAGTATGTTCAGGAGTATTTTGCTGTAGTAGATGTTTATGAAATGGATTATAGGTCCATAATACTTTACCTATAACCCTTGTGTTAGTCACTCAGTCATGTCCGACTCTTTGCAACCCCGCAGACTGTGTAGCCCACCAGGCTTCTCTGTCCATGGAATTCTCCAGGCAAGAATACTGGAGTGGATTGCCATTCCCTTCTCCAGAAGGAGATTAGGTGCCAGGTAATTAGGAATTCAGAACTTTGGGGAAAGTTTGTTTAGAATTTTAGTAAGAGTAATCAAGCACTTAATATTTCTAAAGTGAAGCATGAATAATTACAGTAAATGGGATAAATAAAAACTGTAAATAGCTTCACATCAGTGCTTAGGTAAAATCTTGCTGTATAAAAATTTTCTATAGGTCAGGTTTTGCCACTAAATTAAACTTTAGGTTTCAGAGATTTTCTGATTTCAAATTTTGTGAGAAATGGGTCTTAAATAGTTGGAAAGGCTTTATTTATTACTTTGTGTCTTTGGTGAGGACGTCAGGGTCTGAAAATGTTACTTTGAAGCAGTTAGTATAGAAACAGTCTCTGCCAAGGAGTTCATTTTGACACAGACTTAGGGTGGAAGGCACTGCTGAGGGTGTGAAAGTCTTTAAAGGTATGGGAGAACCACCTAATTTGAGTCCAGTTAAATGTTTGAAAGTAGTAGAGATTCATGGGTATATATTAGTGCCTGGAAAGTGGTAGTTTTTTTTTTTTTTTTTTTTAATGTAATGCTTGAGAGCTCATATTTTAGCTAAGGTTTCTTCTTTGATTTTGAAAGTCTTATACCCTGCAGTTTGTCTCCCAATTGATAGATTTCTAAGAATTATATAATACATTTAATTGTGAGCTAAGAGCACAAGAGAAAGTTAGAATAGGCATATTGTAGGACTAACATAATCTCTGTTGTAACATCTTTGGTGGAATTACTTGGTATTGACAAGGAAAGAATTTTAAAAATCTGAAGATCCTACTTTGAAACTCAGGATTGATCATAAGAAGTACCTGCCCACTTTTTGTGTTTTCCACGTATGCTCACCTTATTCTAGCAGCCTAATTACCTCTAACTTCAGTCCTCATTGCCTTTATCCATTTATTTGGTGTATGTTAATGTCCAAGAATGCAAACATGTGTGCTATTTTTAAGATATTGACTTGTATCCATAATTGCCAAGACAGGCATGTTTCAAAGCTACTTAATTTTAAAAAGTGCTTATTGACCTAATAATTATACTAGTAAGTGGAATAATATATGAAAAAGCCAAATGTAAGCATTGTTTATAGCTTCCAAATGTGGCATGCCTTTTATTTGTCTAAGTGCTCTTTATTTTACTGGGTACTAAGTGCATCTGTAAATAAACTGAGGAGGCTAGAGTGTAACAAGAAGAACTATTAAATTAGACAGCTAGCTACATACACCATTGTGGGCATTAGCTAACATAAACTGCTGCTTAGATTAAGAAAATGACATTATTAGAGAAAACTATGTTAAGTACCTGTGCTTCCACTGTCTTTTGCTAGTTGGTTAATTTTTCTCCTCTGAATTTGTGGCACATTTATTAGGAAATTTTCCATTAGGAGTGCCCTGGTCTTGAAATTTCACTTAGAATATAATGCAAATTATATAAACCCACAGTCTAAAATTATGGCATTCTTATTATGGTTTCAAGTGCATTTGGGGGCAGTCATGTTAAGCTTTGTCATTAAAATCTCAGGAAGGTAACACTAAAATGAAATAAAAATTTGTGTAGTCATTTGTCCCTTGTCTCATAGAAGACTAATTCGGTTTATTTCTGAATTCAGCCTTAAATTGAAACGGACTGTAAAGTTCTATTTAAAAAGTGTTCTCCTATCCTTGTGGGGGGTAGTGTATTATAAAATCTAAATATCTATGTTAAAATAAATGTGACATTTTTCCATTCATAGAAATGAATGTGATTTGTTCCGGAATCATTACCCTTAACTTGAATTCTAATCTGTCTGCTGGTAGTAAAGAGCTTCACTTCTGATTTCTCGAGATGCGTGAAAACAAATACTTTCCCTAACTAATGAGGATATCTTTGTAGTTGATGTAATCATTTCATCCTGCAACCTGTTCAGCAAACAGTATTGAGCACCTTTGGTGTAAGTGTTAAATTCTGGACTCACAAATTCAGGAGGCTTGGAGAAAATATGGCTTCACTCGGAACATAGTAAAATATCTTGTTAACCTTCTTACTCCTCCAAATAGTCATCCCTTTGGAGTGGTGGTGTCTTCTTTCGTGTGATGTGTGGAAGTTAAGCTGTTAAGAATGGATTATTTGAATGACTAAGAACTGTTTAAAATATTCTGGAGGCCTCAGGAACACAAAGACCTTTCTGTACTAAATTTTGAACACTTAATTGGAAGCAAAAAAAAAGGGATATAGGTCTTTGGATCTTGAGGAAAGGAGGTATTATCAGTACTTTTAAAAACACACACATATCCAATTCCTATGATATTGAGAGAGGTTACTGATAACCACTGGTCTAATATCACTTAATTCTCCTAGACTTTAGGGGCTTTAAGATTTAAATTTGATCTGACCTTGTGACATCCCATCCAACCATTCCCATCAGTGCCTTGCCACTTAAATATCGAATGCATGGCTCTTTACTTTCTATCCCACCAGGGTATGGCCAATACCTTGGCCAGGCTGCATCTGACAGAAACATAATATCTGACTATAAATGTCATATATGAACATACAGATGTGGGTGTTCACATTATCTTTAGAGAGACTCAGTATCTGAAAACACGCAGACCTAAATGAGTCTTGGTGGACAATCTGAAAATGCCAAGTACTAGGTTTTGAAGACTCCCTTGGTAGCTGGGGCACAAGTACTTGACATAGGCCCAAGAAACAAAGAACTTTTAAAAATAAAATGAAAGAAAACTTTGCAGAGCCCTAGTGGCATGAATACTTTACTGTTAGGCTGTTTATTATATTAGCTACTTCATAATCAAAGTGAGAAGATTTAATAAATCAAATTTAGCTTCACATGTAAAGAATATACTTTACCCAAGATACCCTTTTCAGTTTTATATGTAAAACATGATGGAGTTTTGGGATATGTTGGAGTCTTACTTCAGGTTCTCCTAATAATACTTTTTTTCATCCTTACAAATAAACAACTGAATCTGTGGACCAAGTGAATAAGGTGCCTCTTGAATGTTGTAAAATAGAGCAACATCAACCATACCAGAACCAAAATTGTTGTTTGTGAGACAGTCCTAAGCATTTACACGGACCATTCTCGATTCCTTTTGGGGTTTTCTGTTGAGGTTTTTGCATATTATTTTGCAGCTAACTCATCTTTGTGAAACTATCAGACAATATGAAATATTCTATAGCAGAAGTTTTCAAAGGTTTTTTATTTACAATCCTGTTTCTCCTTTTCCTAAACCATAACAGACATTGATTATTGAGAACTGTACTCTTTTCCCTTTGTGTCCCAAATCATTATTAACAACTGCACTCCTGGTAGCCATTAATATTTTGAGTAGCTGTTTGAACTAAAGCCTTTTTGCCAACAGTGAATTAATAGACAAGATCTATCTTTAGCTCTTCCAGGACAATATCAGCAAACTTTCTGTAAAGGGCCAGTTAATAAATGTCTTGGGCTTTGTGGACCATATAGTCTCTGTCACAACCACTCAACTCTGCTGATTTAGTATGAGTAACTGTAGACAGTACGCAATTGCATGGCCGTGTTCCAAGAAAACATTATTTACCTAAGACAGACATGGTAAAATTTGGCCTGTGGGCTGGAGTTAGCCAACCTGTGCTCTAGGGCTGGAAACTGGTTTTGATTCATTCAACAAATAATTGCCTTTGTATTCCAGGCTCTGTGTTAAGTGTGGGTTATAGGGCAATTAACATTATATATAGATCTCTGGCCATGAGGTATTTAAGCCTTAACTGATTATTTTTTTAATGCTTTCTATGTGCTTAGTCACTCAGTCATATCCAACTCTTCTTGACCCCACAGCTTGTAGCCCACCAGGCTGCTCTGTTCTTAGGGATTCTCCAGGCAAGAATATTGGAGTGGGTGGCCATGCCCTTCTTCAGCAGATCTTCCCAACCCAGGGATCAAACCCAGGTCTCTTGCATTGCAGGCAGATTCTTTACCATCTGAGCCACCAGGGAAGCCCTTTAACGCTTTAGGTATACTCAAAGCAGCTTGAGGAAAAATGTAAGAAATAAGTGTTAGTTGCTCAGACGTATCCGGCTGTTTGCGACCCCATGAACTGTAGCTCTCCAGGCTTTTCTGTCTATGGGATTTTCTAAGCAAGAATATTGGAGTGGATTGCCATTCCCTTCTCCAGAGGAATCTTCCTGACCCAGGGATTGAACCCAGGTCTCCTGCATTGGAGGCAGATTCTTTACTGTTTGAGCTTCAGGGAAGTCCAAAAAATATGGCCTGCCCCATATATTTGCCTCGTTTGTCAGTACAGATGCGATCTTAGGCAAGTACCCTAAGTGCCATGTTCTATGGTAGTGTTATTAATAGTAATCTCAGGATGCTTTGGATACCAGATGGTGAAGTGTGAAAGTTAGCATCTTGTTGTAAAAAGGATGGGGGAGCCTAGGATGCCTGGGTCTAGTATCTTCTCTGTCTGAATGTAATAGCTGCTTCGTATTCATACGGTCTTGTGGAATAAAACTGAAATGTCTTAAGTGTCTTCTGTCAGTCTCTTGCAGTTTCTTTCCTCTAGGCAGCATATTGCTTCTAACCTCTTAATTTTGATTTTCAACATGTTGGTTAATAGATTTTATCTTACAGATCAATTCATGCATTTTAAAAGTAGGCCATATATTAATCATATTTTAAAAAATGCTGAACTTTTCTATATGTATTATCCTGGTTTCTGTTAGAACTCCTTTTATTCATTTAAAAAGTATATATATATGGAATCAAGAAAAACAATACTGTTGAGCCAATTTGCAGGGCGGCAGTTGAGACAGACATAGAGAACAGACCCGTGGACAATGGGGGCGGGAGGAGAGGGTGGGGCGAATGGAGAGAGCAGCATGGAGACGTGCACAACACTGCATGTAAACCAGATGGGTGACTCAGAGAACTCAAACCAGGGCTTTGTGACAACAGAGGTGGGATGGGGTGGGGGTGAGAGGGAGCTTCAAGAGGGAGGGGATGTATGTATGGGGCTTCCCTGGGGCTTAGTGCTAAAGAAACTGCCTGCAGTGTGGAAGATGCAGGAGACCTGGGTTTGATCCCTGGGTTGGGATGATCACCTGGAGGAGGGCATGGCAACCCACTCCAGTATTCTTGCCTGGAGAGTCCCAGGGACAGAGGAGCCTGGTGGGGCTACAGTCCATGGGGTCATGAAGAGTTGGACACGACGCGAGTGACTGGGCGCACACATGCATGGCTGAATCATGCTGAGGTATGGCAGACAACACAGTACTGTAAAGCATAAAGCAGTTATCCTTCAATTAAAAATTAATAAATTTTAAAACAGGGAAGTGCCTTTAATTTTCTCCATATTGGTATAGTTTTCTTCAAAATATCCACTACAGTTGATTACAAAAGGAGTCAGATCTCTTGACCAGTACTCAGAGATCTTCATTTTAGCTTAACTGTATGTAGACTCTCTCGCTGTTTTTACTGTCTTGTTCTTTACCTTGAGATCCACTCAGACCGTGCTTTCTCTTATAGTCTAATCATATTCCTACATTTTGCTGACTTCTGTGCCTTTGCTTTCACTTTACTCTGGTATGTTTTCCTTAGTGCCAAAACTTTTAGTCATTTGCTATCTTCTTCATAAATCTGTTCCTGACCTTTTCCTCAGTTTCCATAGTATTGTTGTGTTTCTCACAGTTTCCATGATTTTTGTCTCATCTTTCTTAGAAAATTGTAAGCTTCTTGAGAACAAACATGTTTTATTCATCTTTGTAATCCTCATGATCATTTGCACTAAATACGTATTCAGATACTAATTCGATGAAAGCTGTAATTTCCTACTTAAGCAAGGGACACTGTTCCTTCATGACAAATTCCTTGGATTTTTATCCAAATGAGAAAAGTCATGTCAAAATACATTGTAAATTGTAAAGGCTGTACAAATACTGTTTGTTACCATAAACACTCAAACTTGGCTCATACAAGTGCTGCTAGGCACAGTTTGCTTTTAATTTCCATGTTTTGTTTCAGAGAAAAAAATGATAGTGAAAAAAGATAAGCTTTGTAGTACATTTGCAAGAGTTTTTCTAAGCTTCCACAATTTCACATCTTTAAAACTATGAAACATGAGAGGAAGAAAATTCCTATCAGTATGTGTTCTAGCAAAGGTGGCCAGCCACCTTGTTTTGCTTGGACTGAGAAGTTCCTGGGACACAAGACTTGGAATGCTAAAACCAAGACTGTTGGTCACCCTGAGTCCCCTTTATGATGCAGCTGTCTTTTTGGCTTGTAACTGTTGTTGTTCAGTCGCTAAGCTGTGTCCAACTCTTTGCAAACCCGTGGACTGTAGCCTGCCGGGGTTACAGTCTCCTCTTCCACAGGATTTCCCAGGCAAGAAGGCTAGAGTGAGTTGCCATTTCTTTCTCCAGGGGGTCTTCCTGACCCAGGGATCCAACCCATGTCTCCTGCATTGGCAGGCAGATTGTTGACCACTAAGCCTCCTCGAAAGCCCTATAACTGTTAGGACAGTTTAATAAATCCCTGGTAACTAGGTGATTGGCTTAGGAGGAGAGGGGTGTTGGGACACTTGGGCTTTTGTTAAGTTTCTGAATATTACTTATTTTGGACAGACATTCTTTAATGTTCAAATAAAAACGCATTTGACTATCTATTTAGGAATATGTGTATGATGTAGTACCTTTATCAGAACATAGTGCTAAATTTTTTAACATCTGTCACATGGTTAATGCTTTATTTAAATGTACTTTTTAACAAGATACAGCAAAGTCCAAGGCAGCTTGAAATTTACCTCTTCAAGTGATTGAAGCTTGGACCATGGATTAACAGAGACTGTGTTTGTAAGGAAACATCTAGGGTAATGTGTGCATAGGCATTCCTGTGCTGGAATTAGCTTTTGTGTCTGTTCATGTTATGTAAATCAGAGTTTGGCTGAGAATATCTTTAATAGCAGGTGTATAACTTAAAGTGGCTCCTAAAAATCCTTAGAAATTTTGTCAGCAGTTAAGCCATTGTGGGACAGAAACTATTCTGGGACACGCACTAAATAGTGTCCTTAATTTGAGGGCTAAAATACGCCCTTCTGGGATGGTTTTTTTTGGTTATTATTCTTCTGTTATTTTTCTTGTTTTAAGAATGTGAATAGACTCCATTTGGTATTTTAGCTTTTTATGGTTCTTTTTGCCACCTTGTGAGACTTGCAGGCTTATGTCCTGGGCCACATTGCTGTAGAAAAATTACTTGTTCCCTTAAAACAAGTGTATCCAACATTAAATCTTCTGTAGAAATGTAAAGAGGGATCTGGATGTTGAAAAAACTTGAGAAGACAAGAAAACAGGAACATTTACAAGTTGAGAAGAGCTATATCCTTTCACATGAGAGAGAAATCTGCCCTGTTTTGCTTATAGTAGTTTTTTGTTGATTTTTAATAGATACATTTTATTTTTAAGCTAGACTTTCTTTAAAAAAAAATGAAATAAACACTATAAACACTGGCAATAGTGTCACTATAGCAGTTGTATCTGTTCCTAGAGAAATCAGAAATAGGATGTAAGGTGCTTAATCTCCCATCTAAAAGATAAAGAGGAAAAAGACAAAGTCCAAAGACACAGTGTAGGCAAATAATTTTTATATGTTATGGTTGGTTGTACAATACAAGCTAGTCACTTGCGTGTTTTATACTGAGAAACTCATTAAGCCTAGAATGGTTTTTGGTTTAGTACAGCATTTTTTTCTGTTCATATTTCTGTTTCTCATAAACAGGCAAAAGACTCTATCAGAGTTCATTTGATAAAGGTTTACAACTAAAATTATAAAACCTTAAAATTGAGATTTGTTGTTGTTAAGTTGCATCTGACTCTTTGTGACCCCATGGATTGCAGCACACCAGGCTTCCTTGTCTTCACTATTTGACAGAGTCCTTCCCTATCTCACAAACTCATGTCCTTTGAGTCGCTGATGCCTTCCAACCATCTCATTCTATTGCCCCCTTCTCCTCCTGCCCTTAGTCTTTCCCAGCATCAGGATCTTTTTCAGTGAGTCAGTTCTTTGCATCAGATGGCCAAATTATTAGAGCTTCAGCATCAGTCCTTCCAGTGAATCTTCAGGGTTGATTTCCTTTAGGATTGACTAGTTTGATCTCTTTTCTGTCCAAGGGACTCTCAAGAGTGTTCTCCAGCATCACAGTTTGAAAGCATCAATTCTTCAGTGCTTAGCCTTCTTTATGGTTCAAGTCTCATATCCATACATGACTACTGGAAAAACCATAGCTTTGACTGTATGGACCTTAGTTGGCAATGTGATGTCTCTGCTTTTTAGTATGCTGTCTAGGTTTGTCCTCCCAAGGAACAAGTATCTTTTAATTTCATGGCTGCAGTCACTCTCTGCTGTGACTTTGGAGCCCAAGAAAATAAAGTCTCTTTCTGTTTCCATTTTTCACCATTTATTTGTCATGAAGTGATGGGACCAGATGCCATGATCTTGTTTTTGAATGTTGAGTTCTAAGCCAGCTTTTACTCTCCTCTTTCACCTTCATCAAGAGGCTCTTTAGTTCCTCTGTGTCCATTTGTTTGATCATGCTACATCTCATTTCCCTTTCCTCACCCATTCTAGTCTGTCCCCATGTTCTCTTGATTCTGACTTAGACATTTCTCAAGTATCCATTCTCTTTATTCCTTCTGTCACTATCTTGACTTAAGTTGTGATCTTTTACCTGTACTAAACTCCTTCCTAGAGTTGAGAAAACTAATACTCTTTTTCTGTTTTCTTTTAAAACACATATGTTCATTCCCAACTTGGAAACTCTTTGTTTCTCAGTTTCTTACAGAGTACAGGTCAGGAGTCCCCATCCTCTTTGACCTGCCACCCTTTCCCATGTACTCATGATGTAATGAATTCTCATGCTAATCTTTTTTTTCCCAGAATGCCCTCATCTCCCCGTGAATCTGCCTGTTTCTTAAACTATCCACTGGTCTGGATTAAGTATCCATTTAGGGAAACCTTGCCTAGCATATCCTTGGTGGTGGTTTAGTCTCGCAATTCATGACCGACTCTTAAAACCCTATGGACTGTATTCCGCCAAGCTTCCCTGTCTGTGGGATTTCCCAGGCAAGAAGACTAGAGTGGGTTGCCATCCCCTTTTCCAGGGGATCTTCCCAACCCAGGAATTGAACTCAGGTCTCTTGCATTGCAAGTGGAAGACGTGGGTTTGGTCCCTGGATCTGGAAGATACCCAGGGAAAGGGAATGTCTACCCACTCCAGTATTATTGCTTGGGGAATTCCTTGGACAAGGAGGTTCATGGGCTGCAGTCTATGGGGTCACAAAGTGTCGGACACGACTAAGCATATCCTTATAGGCAGTCAATTCTCTTCTGTGCAATAGTGTTTTGTTCTGTAAATTCTACTTGGTTGTGAGCTAACACAGTACAAATGCTATAAACATTTTAAAGTTCTAAACTTACAAAGCATCTTCTAGGATATAAAAGCTACTGAAATATAGCTGTCATATTTGTTTTTTCTCAAGTTTCTAGAATGCCCTGCCTCTTTATCTTTGCAATTAAAGCTAACATCTCTCATCTGGTCATGAACATTCAAGTGTGTAATAAATTAATGTTTTCCCTTCATATTTGCATCCTGTATCCCCCTTTTTCCACATGAGAAATAATGAGAGCCCTTATGAGGTAATGGAGTGGAGAGAATGGAATTGATTTCAGAGACATCAAGGTAGAATGGATCAGACTTGGTAATGGGGTGAAAAAGAGAGACAAATGACAACTCCCTGGGGTATACGGTTTTCTGGTATACTATAGTGTGCTTTTGAAGCCTTTCAGGTGCTTCAGGTTTTAAGCGCTCTAGACAGCTAGATAGTATAAAAAAAATTTAAGTACCATTGTGTTAAGCATTTTACGTGGAATAAGTTACTTTATTTGAATTTTTTTAGCTTAAAGAAGTACTATTTTTTCCCATTTTCAGATGAGGAAATGAGGCACAGAGAGATTAAATAACATGACCAAGATCATTTAGCTAATAATATGTGTTAGAACCAACATTCTAACCTGGGTAATCTGATCTAAAATCTGTGCTCTTTAACTGTTGTTATATTTTCCTATTTTACCTTTGGTTTTTTTTTTTCCAATTTAAAATATAGTTAGCTAAGGCCTCTTAGTTATGTGTATGTATGGAATTCTAAGATATGTAGCAAATAATAAAGCCAGTGTCCACACTGCATTACCTACATTCAGTTCGGCAAGCACAGCAGATCTTTGAGTCATTATGTATGCCTATAGAATTTACAATTTACAGCTAGATCTGGCAAGAGGGAAAAAGCTGACAGGTAATTTTTAGGACATGTCCGAGGACCTGGGGGACCAGGGGGGACACAAATCCAGCTGGTAGAAACTAATAAGGTGATCTTGAGCCCCCATTAATTTATTCTTGCCTGCTTTTGAAACATTGTTGGGATCTCCTTTTTTGTGATTTTTTTTTTTTTTTGGTTCACTTAACTGCCCTGCTCATGTATTGACAAGAAATCTATTAAGATTTCTTTATGTGGTTCTTCTGCAGTTGTCAGATTACTAATAGTTATACTCTAGTTAGTATATTCTCTCAGAGATGTCATCAAGTACTGAACTGAAAGGTAACTGCAGTAAAAAGTTCAATAATAAAACTGGAAACTGCTTAAATTGCACATCATAGTGTATGTTGGAATAAGCTTCATTTACAGACAATATTAATCCATGAAAAGTGTGAAAGGAAGAATTTTTTTCCTCTGTGAAGTGTTATAAATACGGTCAGGCTAGAGAAAATGCTATGAACAGTTTGATGGTCTGCAAATTCTGTGCTTGAGTAGATTTAGAAATCTAGTTTACAAAAAAGGCCTTTTTCTTGGAGTATAAAATTAGTAAGATTGCAGACATTTTCCATTTGTCCTCTCATGTCAGTGGTATTCATTTTTAAGTTACTGTTTATTTTGCAGTTCCCTGTTAGTAGTTGTTTGGTTTTGTTTGTTTGGGAGGGTGTTTTGTTTTTTTGGCTGTGTTGTGAGACATGTAGGATCTTAGTTCCCCTACCAGGAATCAAACCCGTGCCCCTGCATTGGGGGTGCAGAGTCTTAACCACTGGACCTTTTAGTTCCAGAAGCTCCAGATGTTTTATTTTTAAGAGAGGGTATGAGCTAGTGGTTGGACATCTTAATTTTTCCTCTAAAAATTTTTTTATTCTAATCAGGAGTTTTGAATTCTAACATTGTGTCTAAAAGATTAGTCCAGATTCTTTCAACATTTGAATTAGTTAATTTTATTTAAGAGTGAGAAGAGGGCACAGTAATCCTCTTTAGCTACTAAAATACTACTTTGGGAGTAGGAGGCAGAAAGGAGAAATCAAATATCTCTTCCAGAAAGTGTTCAGTGGGAGAGGTAGTGTCACTTGACTTTAGGAACCAGTAGTTAAGTGTTTTTACTTAGCCCTTTATAGTTTAAGATCACAGAATTTCAAATGGGAGTGGGATAGGGGTATGTAGGGAGGGTTGTAGCTAAACACCTTGAGGATAGGAAAATCGCTTGAATTACCAATGTTTTAGTAGACTTTTATTTATTTTTAATTGGAGGGTAATTGTTTTACAATGTTGTGTTTGTTTCTGCCTTAGATGAGCATGAATCAACGACAGGTATAGATATGTCCCCTCCCTCTTGAACCTCTGTCCCATCCTCTACCACCCCTCTGGGCTGTCATAGAACATTGGGTTGAGCTCCCTGTGTCACACAGCAATTTTGAGGGAATTTTAATTTGACTGTAGCTATTTGGAGATCCTTTTGACTTAATATTTTAATGGAAATGAATTATAAAATGTTGCTATCACTTTTAAAGTATTGATTCTTATAAACTGACTTCCCTGGTGACTCAGACGGTAAAGCATCTGCTTATGTGGGAGACCTGGGTTAGATCCCTGGGTCGGGAAGATCCCCTGAAGAAGGAAATGGCAACCCACTCCAGTACTCTTGCCTGGAAAATCCCAAGGACAGAGGATCCTGATAGGCTACAGTCCGTGGGGTCGCAAAGAGTCGGACACGACTGAGCAACTTCACTTTCTTTCTTTCACTTTCCTATAACCTACTTTCTACATGTATTAATGAGACTGATTTAAAGAATAAGATTATAGAGTTAAGAGCAGGTAAGTTGCGAAGAGTTGACTCATTGGAAAAGACTGATGCTGGGAGGGATTGGGGGCAGGAGGAGAAGGGGACGACAGAGGATGAGATGGCTGGATGGCATCACTGACTCGATGGATGTGAATCTGAATGAACTCCGGGAGTTGGTGATGGACAGGGAGGCCTGGCGTGCTGCAGTTCATGGGGTCGCAAAGAGTCAGACATGACTGAGTGACTGAACTGAACTGAACTGAAGTGTCTGGAACCCAAAAGTTGTTGGTTTTCATACTGTTCTGCTGTAGAGCATTTTCTTTTCGACCGAAGTTACAGTTCCTACAGGGCAAGTATAAAAAACTAATTTTTTTTTAATTGAACTTTTTGGGATATATGCCCAGAGCATCTCATGTATGTATGTATTTTTTTAGCTGCACTGCATGGCATCAGGATTTTGGTTCCCCAACCAAGGATTGAGCCCGTGTCCCCTGCAGTGGAAGCACAGAGTGTTCACTGGACCACCAGGGAAGACCCTTAATTTGTGTTTAATGTTAGGATTTGTATAATTCATTTTCCATTGGAATTCATGATAATCTGTCAACAACTAATTAACTTACATGGCATTTTACCTAAAAATAGTTAACTTGTTAGTGGCCTTTAAAAATTTTTAAATATTCTTTCCTTTGCTGAAATGAATTATTAGTCTTTAAGTCATCCTTTAATTTGACAAACATTTCTGAACCAAATAGAGAACACCAAAATAAAAATGGTAATGACTAACATTTAAGGCTTTTATAGACATTATGTGTTCTTATTTAACCTGCCTACTAACTCTGTGAAAATTGGAATCACTGTTTTATAGATAAAACACAAGCCTAGAAATCAGTGAAAACTCACTGGTAAATTGAATTAATAGCCAGTTTTCTAGATCTTCTTATTTCTGGAATCCATGTTTTACAACCCTGGACTGCAAAGGTAGTATAGTTTTTACTTTTATGGTATAAGGAGAAGTTAACTTTGGTCCTCAAACTTATCTAAATGACTTCCTTATTGATAACTGAATTGGCCATACTTGGCTAAGGAAAGTTTCTAAAAATGTCAGTTGAGTACTTGTTTGGTTTCACCTTCTTAAAATATAGGGTTGTTTTGTTTATTAAAACATAGGTCCATCATTAAAAAAAAAAAAGAATATGTGTTTGCTTTTTAAGATAATCTTGATTTCGAGCATTTTCATGGTAACTTTATGGAAACAAATTTTGTTACTGGATTAATATACCAAGTTGCTTTGGTTTGATGGTGTATTGTATTTTATCCAGAATAGAATTAAAGCAATCTTTAATTAGAATCCTTTATTCAGGGTTTTATCTGTCAGCCCTGTGACATTTGGTCCCCAGTCCACATTTTTGCATATTTTATATGCAAACTTTTCTCTTGCAATGACCTTTTGCTTTTCTTTATAGTTTACTTCCCAGTCTTAATCCTTGTAATCAATATGTATAATCCTGTACAACCAACCTCTTCATTTGGGTTGATAGTTGAAGTATATTTCCTGAGGGAGAACCTCATGCCTAGGCCCTAATCTTAAATTAGTTTGAAAGAACCCTCGATTGACCTCACAAAACACTTTGGACTAGCATGCCAGAAGGGAGAAGAAAATGTAGAAGGCTTTTGCATCTTGCCTTGGTTGTGTGCCCAGTAGTGTTGACAGATAGGACAGCGAATGAACAGGAAGATTGTCCTTATTGTTTCAAGCCTTTTTATTTAGCTTTATCTGTATTATATTTGAAAGATAATTCTAAAATGTCTATAATATTAAGCCTCCATTATGTAGTTAGGAAAAAAAATTTACATTATCATTAAATTTTATTACCAAAACAGAATTTCACAGTTGGCCCTTGAATAATGTGAAGGTTCAGACAAAAATTCAAGTGTAACTTTACAGTCAGCCCTCAGCACCTAAGGAGTCAGCCCACCTCCAATTGTGTGATACAAATTTATTTTTTTAAATAAGTGGACCCCACATGGTTCAAACCCATGTTGTTCAGTGGACAGTGATATATCATTTTATACTAATTAAGAAGGAGTATAACTATAGAATACTTTTAAAAAATTGTTTCTCTTTATAATTCTTCAAAACTTGATGTAACAATATTTTGGAATTGAAAGGGACCTTAGAGTTCATCTAGTCCAGAAGTAAAGAAACTGGTGGCCCAGAGTAAAAATCTCCATAACTCAAATAAGTGTGTTGGTTTTCACTAAGTCACAGTTTTTAGATTTGGAATGACTTTAGCTGTATAAGTGTTCACTTTATTTGGCCATAATCCACACTATTCCCTAATAGTAACACCTTGCTGCTGGAGGCGTTTACATACCTACAGCTTCTAAAATAGAGCCAAGCCTCTTCAATCACAAGATAATATTGCCTTCTACAACCTTTCGTTTCCTCTTAGAAAGCAAAACAAGAGTGTATAATCAAGTCCTGACCTAACAGAAGCAGAAGATATTAAGAGGTGGCAAGAATACACGGAAGAACTGTACAAAAACGATCTTCACGACCCAGATAATCATGGTGATGTGATCACTAATCTAGAGCCAGACATCTTGGAAAGTGAAGTCAAGTGGATCTTAGAAAGCATCACTATGAACAAAGCTAGTGAAGGTGATGGAATTCCACTAGAGCTGTTTCAAATCCTGAAAGATGATGTTGTGAAAGTGCTGCACTCAATATGCCAGCAAATTTGGAAAACTCAGCAGTGGCCACAGGACTGGAAAAGGTCAGTTTTCATTCCAATCCCAAAGAAAGGCAATGCCAAAGAATACTGAAACTACCGCACAATTGCACTCATCTCATATGCTAGTAAAGTAATGCTCAAAATTCTCCAAGCCAGGCTTCAGCAATACGTGAACCGTGACCTCCCTGATGTTCAAGTTGGTTTTAGAAAAGGCAGAGGAACCAGAGATCAAATTGCCAACATCCTCTGGATCATGGAAAAAGCAAGAGAGTTCCAGAAAAACATCTATTTCTGCTTTATTGACTATGCCAAAGCCTTTGACTGTGTGGATCAGCATAAACTGTGGAAAATTCTGAAAGAGATGGGAATACCAGACCACCTAACCTGCCTCTTGAGAAATCTGTATGCAGGTCAGGAGGCAACAGTTAGAACTGGACATGGAACAACAAACTGGTTCCAAATAGGAAAAGGAGTACGTCAAGGCTGTATATTGTCACCCTGCTTATTTAACTTCTATGCAGAGTACATCATGAGAAATGCTGGGATGGAAGAAGCACAAGCTGGAATCAAGATTGCCGGCAGAAATATCAATAACCTCAGATATACAGATGACACCACCCTTATGGCAGAAAGTGAAGAGGAGCTAAAAAGCCTCCTTGTGAAAGTGAAAGAGGAGAGTGAAAAAGTTGGCTTAAAGCTCAACATTCAGAAAACGAAGATCATGGCATCCGGTCCCATCACTTCATGGAAAATAGATGGGGAAACAGTGGAAACCGTGTCAGACGTTATTTTTTTGGGCTCCAAAATCACTGCAGATGGTGACTGCAGCCATGAAATTAAAAGACACTTACTCCTTGGAAGAAAAGTTATGACCAACCTAGATAGTATATTCAAAAGCAGAGACATTAATTTGCCGGCTAAGGTCCGTCTAGTCAAGGCTATGGTTTTTCCTATGGTCATGTATGGATGTGAGAATTGGACTGTGAAGAAGGCTGAGCGCCGAAGAATTGATGCTTTTGAACTGTGGTGTTGGAGAAGACTCCTCAGAGTCCCTTGGACTGCAAGGAGATCCAACCAGTCCATTCTGAAGGAGATCAACCCTGGGATTTCTTTGGAAGGAATGATGCTAAAGCTGAAACTTCAGTCCTTTGGCCACCTCATGCGAAGAGTTGACTCATTGGAAAAGACTTTGATGCTGGGAGGGATTGGGGGCAGGAGGAGAAGGGGATGACAGAGGATGAGATGGCTGGATGGCATCACTGACTTGATGGACGTGAGTCTGAGTGAACTCCGGGAGATGGTGATGGACAGGGAGGCCTGGCGTGCTGCGATTCATGGAGTCGCAGAGAGTCAGACACGACTGAGCGACTGAACTGAAATGAAAGTATTTGATGCAGCCTGTCAGAAAGAGGAACAGTCACTATGGGCTGAGATAGTGTGAAAATACTTCAGATGTTTCTGACATTACCCTCCTAAGGACTGCATCCCAAGTATTTGTGAGTCAAGAACATTCTGTCCTGATCCCTGTGTTATTTTCTTCTACCGTGAAGGATAATGAATATTCTCCTATATACAGTTAGCAAAGGAAATCACCAAGGGGCATTTTGTACATATTGAATAATGCTACCTCATAAGACCAGCTATGTTTGAAAAGTGAAAGTGAAGTTGCTCAGTTGTGTCCGACTCTTTGCGACCCCATGGATGGTAGCCTATCAAGCTCCGCTGTCCATGCGATTTTTCAGGCAAGAATACTGTAGTGGGCTGACATTTCCTTCTCCAGGGGACCTTCCCAACCCAAGGATCGAACCCAGGTCTCCTGCATTGCAGACAGATGCTTTACCGTCTGAGCCACCAGAAATCCCATTTATATCCCAATTAGCAAAGGAAGGAGGGACATTGAAGTCTTGAGCTCTCTTGTGGATCCCAAACAAATGTCTATAACTATCTCAAATTCATATTTAAGTTCAGCCACAAATTAATGGAACATCATCTCACCAAAGATGTTGATTTAAAAATACTGAGCAGAACAAAGCCTGATGATAGAATCTTTTGTTGAAAATAGGATTTGATAACAGTTTGTTGAAATGACTGAGTACTGAGCTAAATAGTACTTTGACTTCAAGTCCTTCATTACCACCCTGATTAACATAATCTCTCCATTCCTTGCTATCTCCCTTAACTAGTTTTATACTTTTTTCTCCATAGTACTTGTCAAATTACCATGTTTTATGTTGATTTTATTTGTCTCAACCCACCCCCCCCCAACTGTAAATTTGGGGGGCAAGGTATTTTATTCACTGCTTTATTCTGTTTGCCTGGAACAAAGCCTAACATGTAGAAGGTACTCACATATGCCTTTTGAATATTGAGTGCTATAATACAGTAATCTTGATAGAGGGTGTCATTTCTTAGATTTTCTTAATTCTCAGGTTTTAGCACAATTCTTGGTTTAGAGTGGGTCTTCAGTAAATGTCAACATGAACCAAAGAGCCAAGAGGTTTTTTACTGCACCTGTCTTTCATTTTGTAATGGTGTTTAAAGTTTCCTCGGTTTGTTTGTTTGTTTGACTGCATCAGGCCTCAGTTGTGGTGCATGAGATCCTGGTTGTCTCGCGGGATCTTTTGTTGGGGTACGTGGGCTCTATAGTTGGGGTGCGCGGGCTCAGTAGTTTCTGCGAGCGGGCTCTCTGGCTGTGGTGTGTAGGCTTAGTTGCTCCATGGCATCTGGGATCTTAGTTCCCCCACCAGGGATCAAACCCATGTTCCCTGCACTGCGAGACAGACTCTAACCACTGCACCACCAGGGAATTCCCTCCCCAGTGATTTTTAGATGTATAAGCTTGTAGTTCTTAGTTAGGGGCAGTAATGTCTGACCTTGGGTGTGTCCTGGGTCTTGTCAATGTAGGATATTGTATGCAGTATGTGTGCGTGTGCACACACATGCGCGCAGTCTCAGTCCTGTCTGACTCTGCCACCCCATGGACTGTTACTCACCAGGCTCCTCTGTCCTTAGACTTTTCCAGGCAAGAGTAGTGGAGTGGGTTGGCATTTCCTACTCCAGGGTATCTTCCTGACCCAGGGATCAAACCCATATCTCTTGCGTCTCCTGCATTGATAGGTAGGTGGGTTCTTTACCACTGTACCATGTGGGAAGCCCATTATACGTAATACAGAATAGTAAATATTTTTATCAATATTTTATAATTATTATTCATTGTGAGTTGAGTGATTGGCTAAACTTGGCATTTTTGAGTTTATATTGGCCACCTTTTTTTTTCTGATTTTATTGAGATAAAATTGATGTACAGCGCTGTAAAAGTTTCAGGTGTTCAGCATAATGAATTGACTTAGATACATTGTGAAATGATTACCACAAGTTAGTGAACATCCACTGTCTTATACACATAGAAAATTAAAGTAGAAAAAAGTATTTTTCCTTGTAATGAGAACTCTTAAGATTTACTCTGTTAAGAACTTTTATATAACATAAGCAGTGTTAGTTTTATCCTGTTGTACATTATATCCTTAGTATGTACTTATAACTGCAGGTTTATACCTTCTGACTGCCTTTGTATACTCCCCCCCTTTTTTTATAATTCTAATAGATTTCACCATTTTTAAGTTATAATAACATGCTATAATTACAAGACAACTCCATGACTCCTCTTTCACCTTCTGGCTTTAATTTTCATTTGTGTATTATAAATTTACTGCTTATTAGTAATAAAACTCTCAGAAAAAAAACTACATTTTAAAATAATTCAAAATACTGATAGATTAGTATATATTAATATATATATTACATTTTGTATTAACAGCGGGAGTTTCCTATAAGATACATTCCAGTTTCAGAGATGTTAAAATATATTTTAAAAATGCCTCTTAGATTTCCGTGGAATATAGTAAGTATAGCTAAATTTATAATATAATTCAGTTAGTCTTTAACATATTCTAAACTGGTTGTAGTAATAGGACTAAATTAAGGATGGAAACCCACATATGATTGGAAAATAGTTTAAGGCTATGCATTGTATCTTTTTGCCTACCTAGAAGAAACTTTCTATTAATAAACTAGACAAACACTGAATAGCAGTAGTCCTCCTCCTTTCTTAGTGTTTTGTTAAACTAGTAGGTAAAAGGGTAGAGCAGTGATTCTCAGATGAGGGAGCATCAGTTCTGCTACATGTATTGAGCAGTAGCCCAGACCATTGCTATTACAATTATTTTTAAAGCTATCTTTTACTGATTATTACTATGTGCAAGG
The DNA here is from genome assembly GCF_042477335.2 of Ovis canadensis. Lineage (NCBI taxonomy): Eukaryota > Metazoa > Chordata > Mammalia > Artiodactyla > Bovidae > Ovis > Ovis canadensis. The sequence continues at coordinate 157,019,808 of NC_091247.1, read as the reverse complement.
ACTCTTGAGGGAAATTACCACATTTCATATGCCAGTCACTGTTTGAGGTTCTGGGGAATTAAGAAAAGACAAACATTGTCATTTTTGTGGAGTTTACGTTCTTGTATATCCATCTCACAACCTTACCGTATAGGCATTACTGTTTCCATTTTCCCTGTAAGGAAAGTGAAGCTCTAAAAGGTTTCATGACTTGCCAAAGATTATACAAAATCAGGTTTTAAAATGTAGATGCTGTGAACCACTCTGCTGTGCTGTCAAAATTGTCCCTCTTTGGGGTTCAGTGAATGAGAACAATTGTTTTCAGTGACTCAAACAACAATTATCATAACCCCTTTGAAATTCTGATATAACTCTACCTATCTTAAAATTATGCATGAAATTTTAAAAACTGAACTAATGGCCATTGCCAACCATTCGGAGTTGGCATTCATAATGAAATCCTCTTTTTATCTTTGGCTTAGAATCTGTAAACAGTTTTTCAGAGCTGGTGTAGTAGAAGGCACAAATTTAAAAAATAGGTATTAGTTCCAATCTTGGCTTTTTTTAATTATTATTAAGGAAAATACTATCCCAAGAGTTGGTATTTAGTAGGATTTAAATAAGAATATTTTGCTTTTTTGTCCATATAAGGAAATATTGGCAAAAAAATTAATGAAAGAGAATGACTTACTTCATTTGTGGTTCCTTCTTATCAGTGTTCCTTGTTAGAAAGCTGCTTATTGGTAAGTTAAATTTGTTTTGTCACTGTTTTTGTATTCGAAAGTCTGTTGATGATTTTCATATTTCCTACTTGAAGATTTGAAAAGTTTTCAATTTCTTGTTAATTTAGGGCTCTACAGTTAAAATTCTTGTTTGTGTTACTAAAATTAAACTGATAAGTGTCATTTATAATTTCCACAAGCTGGAAACAAACCAAAATATCCATGAGCTGGTGAATGGATAAAGAAAATATTACCTATATCCATACTATGCTTTTTATCAATAATAAATAGAAGGAACAAATTACTAATAAAGCAGTAATATGGGTGAACCTGTCTCATCCTAGCAATAAGTAATACTTTGGATAAATGAAGCAACTGGGAAGAAAGAAGGACCCTAGTCATCTCATTAAGAAATGTAATTCCCAGAAATGTTTACGTTTTATAGTATATACAAGTGTCCTCGTTCACAGCTTCCCATTTCTTAGAAAACAAAAACCTTTTGGTTTAGTTTTTCTTTCTGGCTTGTTTACTTTGTGAGGATCTCTGAAAATGCTTAACTATTGTAGATTTTCTAATTTTTCATTTTCAGTTTCCTGTTCAGGTCTTTAGACCATTTACAGAAAGAACATGTCTCTCTTTAAAATTTCCTGAAGTTAATATATTTTGTTTCCTGTGTTCATTTTGTTTACAGTGTTAAATGTTGAGCAGTCTACCCCTGAAATAGTATATTTCCTAAATTTTTCTGCTCTCAAGGCCAGTTTTCTTTTTAAATATGCTGGACTGTTTGAATCTGGTCTTTACTGTCCTCCTCCTGTTAATCTCTTTCTTCTATGATAAAATTAAGTACTTAGTAATTCAGTTGGGATTCTACAACAAATTTCTGTTCGTCTACCTGAGATTTAGAAAAATCTTTAAACGTAACTCCAACTAAATTCTAGACCAGTTTTTAAATTCAGTTTCTACAACTCTGACTTCTACTCTAGCAATTTGAGAGATTTCTTTGCTAAGAAACTGTCAAGAAAAGTAGTGCATTTCAGTGGTATGGTCAAGGAGTAAGTGGAATAGAAAGGCATTTTGGGAAGTATAAAGAGACAGTGGTTCAGGGAGGGTAGGTTTCCAAAGGTTTGAGCAGGGGAGTAAAGGAAGGCTGTCTTAGTCATCTTATTTTGAATCTTTGGAATACCAATTAGAGGAGTTGATTATTGAATGTTATTTTTTTCTCATAATTATTCTATGTTTATAATTCCTCTGAAAGGGTTAATTTTTACATTTTAAAAGTTGGCCATAAGTCCTGTTGTTACTCTGTAGTTGTCAAAGTCCCCATTTTTGTAATTTAGCGATGAAAGTGCAAGAGTCAAGATTATATTGGAAGTCTATAAAAGACACAGAAGTTTTTCCTAGAAAAGGTATGGCCTTGACAAATAAGAGAGAGATCACTAGAGTAAAAAAAAAAATGGTGTTGGGGTAATTAACTGGAAAGAGATACATTGGGAACTGTTTGGATAATGGAAGTGTTTTAAATGTTAATGAGAGTTGTGTTTGAGGTTGGAGGGTATTGCCATATGCCAAAATTCGTTTAACTGTGTACTTAAGATCTGCTTGTTTACTGAATGTAAATTATTCCTCAATATGATATAAAGTGAAAATGAAAGTAAAGGTTGTTCAGTCATGTCTGACTCTTTGCGACCCCGTGGACGATACAGTCCATGGAACTCTTCCCAACCCAGGGATCGAACCCAGGTCTCCTGCATTGCAGGTGGATTCTTTACCAGCTGAGCCATAAGGGAAGCCCAAGAATACTGGAGTGGGTAGCCTGTACCTTCTCCAGGGTATCTTCCTAACCCAGGAATCAAGCAGAAGGGGTTTCCTGCATTGCAGGCGGATCTTTACCAACTGAGCTATGAGGGAATATGATATGATCTAAGTGTGCTTTAATTTTTTTTTTTCCATTGAGGCATGTTCATATTTGTATTATCCCTAGAAAAAGGATCCCAGGAATTTCTCTCCTGTGTTTTTATCTTGCTTCTTCATTGTCTGTGATGCCAGCTGAAGTTGTCAGTTCAGTGAAACCATACTGACGGGTTAGGAGCATATTATTCTGCCATTTTTCTAGATCTTTCAGTGGCACCTCAGATCTAGGGCCTGATCACTCCACACTTGTTTGACCTGCCTGTGAGGTTCACAGTAGTTTTCTCAACTCTGCAATCATTGATTTCAAATTCACTAGTGTAATCATGCTTCATTATCATATTATCACAGAAACTGACTGGAGCAAGCCTAGTAAGAACCTGATACTTGCCTCTCCTTTCAGCATTATTGATGCTCTTGAGAGCATCAGCTGGGACTTCCGTGTGCACCATGATAGCAGCACAGAAAGAGTTTAAAAATTTCTTCTTAACAAATGTATTCTTACAAACAGATCTTCAGGTCTCTTGACCAAGCAGAAGTTAGGAAGGTGCCCCATAATCAGCCTCACAGTTCATGACCCTGTAATGCTGTCATGAAAGTGAGTGACCCACAGTGAAGTTTGGCCCATCACTCACCTTTGCCTGAATTGGTCACTGATTGTACTCATCTTCAACCTTTAGTGCTTGGGGCCAGTTAGAATTTCACTGGAGGCTTTTCAGACCTGTGTGTCCATCCATTCCAAACAGCTCTCCCTTATACAGTGAATGTAAACAAAACAGTTCAGGACAAAACAGAACATGAGACAAAATTTTGCACAAGTAGACTAACAAAAAGCAAAGCAAGTAGCTGAAGAATTATGAACTAATGGCAAAAATACATATTAAATAGTACGCTCCAGGCCAAAATCAAAAGCCTAAATTGCCTTATACAAAAACCTACTTGGTACAAATCCTAGAATAACAGATTTAACAGTGTGAGCTCAAGGAACTTATTGGAGCACCCATCATTGTTGTTACTGACTCATGTGATAGGAAAATCTAAGAACAAACAAGTTGGACACAGGCAGCCCATTCAGTACGCTTGTTTGTCTGAGGGCATCATTTGGAATGATGCCAGAGGAGGATCTTAAGTGGACAATCAAAGAATGAGCAATACCATTCAATAGCTGAAGTTATTGATTAATTAAGGAAACGATACCCTGGTCTCATATTGCCTGCCCTGATCAGAGCAGACTACTAGTCTTACAGAGTCTTTAGGGAATTTCAAAGTCCAAAGATCCACAAACTTTCAAAGGCAGGAATGAATTAATTATCAACTGTAAAAGCAGCATCAGTTAAGGTAGACAGTTGCTGATTGTTGGCATTTTTCTGGGTGTTCACTGAAGTCTCTCTCTCTTTTTTTAAGTTATGACACTTGCAAAGAAGTGAATCAATAAGTGGCACAGCCCAGCTGCCTAAAGGATAAAAGATTCAGGGAAATAAGTCTGTTTGTGTTAAAGTTAGTTGATTTGCTCTTTGGGATGCTGTTTAATAAATTATTGACCCCAAAGTTACCATGTTCCGTCTAGCTGGGTTCAGAAACACAAATTTGAAGATGTCTTTCATTAGAGTCCTAAGTTTATTTTTAAATATTTCTCAAATATTAATGTAGGTCTGGGTGGTTGGATAATGTCTACATGGAGCTGAATAGAATTACCACCTAAGTAATCCTATTTTTAAATGACTTTACATTAAAAGAAATAAACCTGACCAGTTACACATTTACAGAAAACAACTTATTTGTCATAAATTAAATGCACACTACCATGTGGGATATTCTTTAAAGAGAAAGGTGGTTCAGCTTTTATTTATATCTTTTTTCATGAAATATCTGGTAAGAACTGTGCAGTTCACGAAAGTTAAGGAGTGTTCCAGTACTGGAGAGAAGTCTATGGAAATGATAAGTTCACTAAGTTTAGAAATAAAATATAGGAACTAGTAAGTGGGAAAGTTAGCAACTGACTTTTTTGGTATTTTTTAAATTTGGTCTCTTCCAGGGCCCCCTACCGCCCCCCCCCCACCGCCCCCCCCCCGCCCAGTTAAGGAATGGAGAAAAATACAGTAAGTGATCCATGTATTTAAAGGCACAAGTGAAGGAGAAATTTTTGAAAAGTCATCCTTGGTATTAAACACGGCATCCGAAGGAGAAATCAAAGGATGGCGTATAGTAGTAGTGTTAGTTGCTCAGTCGTGTCCGACCCTTTGGCAACCCCATGGACTGTAGCCCTGTTCCAGGCTCCTCTGTCCATGAAATTCTCCAGGCAAGAATACTGGAGTGGGTTGCCACTTCCGTCTCCAGGGTATCGAACCCAAGTCTCCTGCATTGCTGGGAGATTCTTTTACCATCTGAGCTACCAGATAAATAAAACACAGGATTTCTTCCAAGAGTATGGACCAGAAAGAAAGAACATATAAAGAGGTTTAATACAAAGAAATATGTCAAAGTGAGTCCATTCTTAATTGACTGAGAAGTAAGAGGCTATCAATAAAAGGCTGGTCACAGAAGCATATTCACTAAAGTAACTGGTTATTGGTGGGTTAAATGTGTTCAGACCAGTCCTGGTATTGTGTTACTATAAATAAAGAACTCCGACTCTTTGCAACCCCATGGTCTGTAGCCTACCAGACTCCTCTGTCCATGGGATTTTCCAGGCAAGAGTGCTGGAGTGGATTGCCATTTCTTTCTCCAGGGGATCTTCCCGACCCAGGAATCGAACCTGGGTCTCCCTCATTGCAGGCAGACGCTTTACCATCTGAGCCACCAGGGAAGCAGGTATCAATAAAAGGCTGGTCACAGAAGTGTATTTACTAAAGTAAATAGTTATTGGTGGGTTAAATGTGTTCAGACCAGTCCTGGTATTGTGTTACTATAAGTAAAGAACTGTCATCTCTTCATTGAAGAGGATTTAAAGCCTGGTCTGGTGGCTACTTTTGTACCATAGCCACTAGCAAATTATTATTTTTTTTTTTCTAGAAATGTGGGAGCTTTGTATTCTCACGTTATTCCCCATCCTGGAAACTTGCAGGATCTTCTTTCCCTCTCAGTAGTAAGCTAAAATTTTAAAATGATGAGCCTTGGTATGGGTTGTTTCTTTGGGGTTTTATGTTTATTTGATTTTCCCTGTTTCATCATACTGAATACTCAGTAGACTTTTATCAGTCTGGACACTCATGTTCTTGAGATTTACTTTTGATTCCTGACCGTTTTTGGTCTCTTTGCCACCCCATCCAAACACCACCCTCAACCTTCTCTCAGACACACAGGCACACAAACTTCAGTAATAGATACTTGGTCAGCTTTCTCCGCTAACTCATTTACCATTTATGTATCTCAGAGGCCAGCAAGTTTTTTCTATGAATGCTTCGTATTAATAGTAAGTATTTTAGACTCTGTGGACCAGATAGCTTCTGGTATAAGGACTTAACTCTGCCATTACAAGACAGCAGCCACAGACAATACAAATGAATGGATGTGGCTGTATTTCAGTGAAGCTTTATGTGCAAAAACAGGGAGTTGGATTTGTTTGCAAATCCCTCCTCTATACTGTTCATCTTTACCAGAAAGTTAGCTCAGTTGAGGGCAGGAATTTTATTTGCTGTTCATTGGGGATATCCTTGTACTTAGTAGACCTCAACTACTTGTGATTCAGGATTACAAGTGGTTCAGAAAAGGAGATAACATGTATATCACTGCCATCTTTTAGCCAATAGAATGCCCCTTAATGCAGTTTTTCAGTCCTCTCCCCCCTACCCCCGTTTTTCTTGATAGAGTATTTTCTAGTAACTGAATATAGGGTAGGACTAAGAATCATGTCTAGAATTCTGCAATTTCCTTCTTCTGATGTTTTATAAAGAGCCCTACCAGTAGCATTATTTACTAAGTTTGTTTATGAAATGCTCCATCTTAGTATGGTATAGTAGTCATTTTAAATAAATGCTTGAATGTTTTATTTATATAAGAAGCACATGAATGCAAGGATATTATTTAAGAATTCTTTCTTTTTTTTTTTCTTAATAAGGTACTAGCTTTTACAAGTTTGCACCATGCGTGAGTATAAGCTAGTCGTTCTTGGCTCGGGAGGCGTTGGAAAATCTGCTCTGGTAAGACATTCTCACTGTACCCAAGCTATTCACACTTAAGACATGTTCTTTTTCTGTTGAGTGTTAGGCTTTGCTTATTTTTTTGTTAAGGTGAAATCTCATTGATTTTAGAAGTAATATGATATTTTTTCTTGTAATTTAGACAACTTTTAGTTGTATCTGGGGAGATCATATTCTCTCTGGAACATGGGTTCCAGACCAGAATACAGTTTGGACTTAAGCCCAGTTTGGACTTGAGCACATACAAGTCTATGTCTGTCTGCATTTCAGAGCAAGATAGAAATAAATTTTGGTCCATTTCATTGTGAGTTGGCTTAAAAAATATAAGTTTTATGTTATAAAAATTAAATAACTATATTTTTAAAACTTTTTTCGAAGTTTACCTTTGACTGTCCCACCATGTTTTTTTATATCAAAAAATAGTAAAGTAAGAAAGAAGACACAACTTGACAATGGTAGGTAGGAAGGGGAGAAACTTAGGGGAAATAACTTGGAGAATGGTTCAGAGTTTAGTAAAGCCCCACCTCAAGATAGACTGACCATCTTACTTTGCCACGTGCTTGTCACATAAACACCCAGCACAGAATTTGACTTGCTTGGATCAAACAGAGAAGTGTGTACAATGGAGTATGAACTGTGTTTTCATTTGTGAACATATTCAAAGTGATGGAGAGGCATTGTGAGTGTGCACATGTGTGTGTTCACCAAATAATTAGCCACTTTCTAACTGAAATTCACATTGAAGCCCTAAAACTGAAATAGGAACCATTTAACAGTTTTTAAATATGTGAGCTCTAAATTTAGACCTACCCAATAAGGAACGTTATGATTATTAATATTTAAAGCTTTCTGAGGTAATTTTCCCACCAAATACTTATGTTCGAAGGTAGTTGTGGTTATTTTTTTTTTTATCAGTGGTATAACTACTTATGTGAAATTAATATTTTTGAATGTGCAGACTTGGATTTTTCTTTTTGAGGGAGTATAATGGTATGTTAATTTTTTTCAGACTGTACAGTTTGTTCAAGGAATTTTTGTTGAAAAATATGATCCTACGATAGAAGATTCTTATAGGAAGGTATGTTACTTTAGAAGGCTTTTGCTTTCAATTTTACTGTAAACATAAATTATTGTTTTTAGCTTAATAAATATTAAATGTTGTCTATAGAGTATAGGATGAGGAGCAGAGTTAATTTATAAAATTAGTGGGGAGAACTCACATCTGATTATTTCCTGGCATTGCATGTTTACCATCTTACAAGAATCTTAATCACTCTTGCTTTATCTTTCTTTCTTGCTCACAAAGAATTTTAAGTTTACACTGACCCCCAAGTTGTAATTTGTTACAATTTGACTTTAGAGTTGAGACATCCACTTCAGGTGGGTAGTTCCATGTTTCTCCCCTCTTTCTGCCCACCAAAGACTGAATGACTCTCAGGCTCCCTGCTTTTTATATAAAGATGTAAGTACAAAAGTCTCCCTAACCTTCCTATTTACAACTCCTTGAGAAAATTCCACTGCTCATAATAGTAGAAAAGTTTATTGTTCATTTCTGTAACACGTGACAATAAAACTTAATATGCAGACATTTTTAATTTACAAGGGAGAGAATTACCCGCCGCCTTAAAGCAGCCAGCCTGGCCCTTGCTGCGGTGCAGACACTGTTTCCATTCCTCTTCTGTGTCCACAGTCTGCCAAAACTAGGAACCCTTTCTGGACCCCAGCTCTGAGGCAGCATTACTCTTTTTTCTGCATCTGTATCTTTTTTTCCTAGGAAATGTTAGGTTTAAAGGGTACAGGGATATATAATTTATTTGATAGCTCTTCTTCCTTGCTACCAAAAATTTTGTTCCAATATAGTGAAGGGGATGTAGTTATAAGCAAAAGGAAAGTATATCTAAAGTATGGCAGAATTGATAAAGATAGTTACTTCTGACATTATTGGAACTATTACTGCATTAAATAAAAATTTTTTGAGCTGATTTGAAATTACTTCCTCTGCAGAATTAAGTGCTGAGTGATTCACATTGAGATTGGAGCTTGTATATCTTGTAGATATCTTTATATTAAATTGAGAACTCATGGTTTTTACACTAAGTGCAGTTTGAGGGTCAGTAAACGTTAGTTATCCAGCTATTTTTTTCTCCTGTTTCGTTAGAGCATGTATTACTTGAGATTAGTATCAAAGTTGCTGTAATCTGTGTCTGTTTTAAATATCATATTAATATTATACATATTAAAGTAGTCTTATATACAGGAAAAAAAAATGAAGATCTACCTTAATTTCCCCCCTAGCAAGTTGAAGTAGATGCACAGCAGTGTATGCTTGAAATCTTGGATACTGCAGGAACGGTATGTAAAGCACTACCCAAGTGTATGCACAGCTTGTGCAGTGTTGGCCTTATAAATGCTGGTATACTTACAGATAAACATTATTTAACAGTAAGGCTTGCATTAAGTCTTAAAGCTGTCTTCCTTATCCCCTTGAATTATTTTCTTGTGTGCATGGGTTATTTACTGAAGAAATAAGTAGAAAATTTGTATGAAAATTTTCATAGCTTCACTAGTACTTTTAAAGAAAGTTAGGCTATATATCCATATATTAAATTATGTGGGAAATACCTGAGATTCCTCAGTGACTGTGTGAAGTATTTTGAATAGTACCTTTCATCCTTCAATATATTTACAGAACAGCTAGATCTGATGGTATCTGAAGGTGAAGGGAAGATTTACTCTGGATGTGTGGTATTCATTCATCTAATGTTTGAGTACCTGATATGTGTCGTGGCTTGTATTCTTACACTCAAAAGCTTACAGTCTAGTGAAGGAGGAAGTGTGGGAAAATGTCACCATGTAGGTAACTTGCTGGTGGACCTCGGAGAGCTGGAGCATTGTGAGCTAGCTGTGAGTAATGGTGATTCGATTGGGTGCCTTCCATATGGTGGCTTGAAAAGCTGCCTTCAAGCAGCATTTGAAGATGGGACATTTCCACTTCAGTGCATTTACTGCACATAAGCCTGCTCTGGTGTATTATTTTTAAATAAAACACTTATTTCTTGAAATACCAATTTTTCAAATAGCCACGGACTACAGTTTTAAGAGATGTTACATAACACTACTACATTCTTCTTTGAGCTCTAAATATAGACTTTGAAAATTGTCAAATTAACTGTCAAAACATTATTTTTTTTTAATGATTCTTTCTTTCAACTGTAGGAACAATTCACAGCAATGAGGGATTTGTACATGAAAAATGGACAAGGCTTTGCATTAGTTTATTCCATCACAGCACAGTCCACATTTAATGATTTACAAGATCTGAGAGAACAGATTCTTCGAGTTAAAGACACGGATGATGTAAGCTGGCTTCATAATAACTACATTTTCTTTCAAACACTTATTGTGCTGATATCCGATTTAAAAGTTTGAATTTAAATCCAATTTAAACTTCATCTATTTTGAGGAGTTTGTTTTTCAAAAGCTTTTTCTTTGAAAGCGAAAAACATACCTTTAACACTGTACAAAATGTAAAAAGTGAGAAATATCTTCCTCCTGTGTAAAATAAAATTTATATCCTTCCTGTTTTTTTCCCTTCATATTTTTGAATCTTGTGTTTGGTGGAGAAGGGGGAGAGGTGTTGGTGGCAAATATTACTAATAGAGCAGATGACGTTCTGGTAGATTTAAGAGCCTTTTTAATAGGAATCAGAACAACACATGAACACATCTCAAGCAATTATGACAGAAGAAGCAAGAAAGCCAACAAATATATTCAATTCTAATGTTAAGTAACACGCCCCTTCCAAGTACACCATAATGGAGTTTAACCCTGTAGGAAACTACAAAAGGATTTTTAAAATTCCTCGTCACGCTATGTATATAAATTCATCTTGCATCAGAATCACCTGTAAAGCTAGTTAAAACAGATTGCCAGGTCCCACTCTGAGAGTTTCTGATTCAGTAGGTCTGGAATAGGGCTCAGAAATTTGCATTTCTAACATATTTCCAGATGGTATTGGTGCTGCTGGTCTGGGCATCATACTTTTAAGAAGCACTGTACTATGTATAGTTTAATTATAGCAACTATTTCAAGAGCTTGAGAGCACCAATTAGAAATATCCTCATTTCCTCGCCTTCTGAAGCAGGACGCCTTTGGGGGGACCTTAACATACTTAGGGCTTCCCTGGTGGCTCAGACGGTAAAGCGTCTATCTACAATGCGGGAGACTTGGGTTCGATCCCTGGGTCGGGAAGATTCCCTGGAGAAGGGTATGGCAATCCACTCCAGTACTCTTGCCTGGAAAATCCCATGGACGGAGGAGCTTGATGCAGGCTAGTGTTCATGGGATTGCAAAGAGTCGGGTACGACTAAGAGACTTCATTTTCTTTCTTTAACATACTTTAGTTTAGCAGCTTTAGTTGGTAAAGCTGTTTACCAGTGTCTCTGGTAACTACTGTAGGTTTTCGATCAGTTACATTAAACAGGTATTTACTAGTATAATACTATATATCTGTTCCTTAAAAAGCCACAAATCTTGATTTTCTAGTTTGGATTTTTTCCAAAACTTCTTTAGAGAGCCAATCTCTAAAGGATTAGTAGGAGTTTTACAGAATAAGGATTATTTTTCCTGTAGTGTCCAAAAACATGCTTCATATGGTCTAGATGTTTAGTAAATTAAGATGATTTTAATTTTTGGTTTTTAACATAGACTATATGAAAAGCTAAAAATTCTACCTTAAATTTTATCTACCTTCTAAATTTCTCCTTTTTTGTGTTATGAAATTGAGAATGACTTATTTGATAAATACTTGTTAAGAAACCAGAAAATCTGAAATTTATTTATGTCCCTTGGAGAAACACTTTAAAATTTTGGAATATGTTGACTTTTTATGAAATTTCCTTTTGCATTTTCTTTTTAAAAAGGTTTTGTGTTTTCTTACTATAAGCTATAATTAGTTCATTATGAGGAACTTCCCTGGCAGTCCAGTGATTATGTCTGTGCTTCCACTGCAAGGGCATGGCTTCAGTCCCTGATCAGGGAGCTAAGATCCTGCATGCTGCTCAGGATGCCTAAAATAAAAGTCTGTTTTGATACAATTTTCATGGTTCTCCTCCCTCTTTTATAAGTAGATCATAGCTAGTTTTCTAAAAAATTTATGTGACAAGTTCTTAAGTTAATTGCTAATGCTTTTATATTTAACTGTCAGTTTTAGCACACCTTATTAATTTAGTGTTTTTCTCTGGCATAAAATAAAAACTAATCCTTATGGTTGACTCTTAGAATTTTGATTTGAATTTATGTAGCATATTTATTTACTTATTTGTTTTTACCCGTTTAGGTTCCAATGATTCTGGTTGGTAATAAGTGTGACTTGGAAGATGAAAGAGTTGTAGGAAAGGAACAAGGTCAAAATCTAGCACGACAGTGGAACAACTGTGCATTCTTAGAATCCTCTGCAAAATCAAAAATAAATGTTAATGAGGTATGGTGTAATAGAACTCTTGATTTGGAATTTAGCTTTCAGAATTAATGGAAAATAATGAGTGTGTATTAACACAACCCCAAGTTAATTAAATATGTTAATTAGCATGCTAACAAGCAATAATACTATTTGAGCCTCTTTTATTAAACACTGGTGGTACAGTAGAATTTACCATAAAATGAAGATGGAAATTAGATGGAAAAGAATAGGGGTGGGGAAGACAGATTTAATCCTCAGATGTATGAACAATGTTACATAAAAGATGACAAATTCAAGAGGAACTTAAAATTATGTTGTAGAATAAGAATACATAGAGTCAAAGAAGAGTAAAGGATTGTTCTCTCTGGATGATGATAAATGTTCTGACTAAACTAAGGTTTCTGCAGCTACTCAATATTTACTTTAAGGAGAATGATGTTAGCCCTCCCAAAAAATAAACAGAAAAGCACTTGACAATTATAAGAATACGTGGCTTTACTCTCGTTCCTTAAATGAACAGAATATTTGCTTTCTGGAGAAGAGTTATGGAAAGTTCAATTTTTTCATTGTACTCTTTCACTTGTAGTTTGGGTGGGGGGGGGGGGTGGTGGTTTCCCTGCAATTTAAAATAAAAAACTAATAAATGTTTGCAGATCTTCTATGACCTAGTGCGACAAATTAACAGAAAAACTCCAGTGCCTGGGAAGGCCCGCAAAAAGTCGTCATGTCAGCTGCTTTAATATACTAAATGCATTGTAGCTCTGAGCCAGGTATGTTAATTTATCCTTTCTTCTGTTCTGTTTGTTTCCTCTAATTTTTAACCTCAACTTTATTAAAGGTCAAAAAAGCAAGTATAGAGTTTTCTGTTGTAGAAAACAAATGGTTACTTCTTACGAGTTAATATGATATCCTAGTAATTGAAATAATTATTTCACTTATATATGATCATGAGAAGTAAGGTATTCCACTTAAGTATTCTAAATGAGTTTATCCAGTATACACTCACGTCTCAGTGGGTCACTGGTTTGTGCTGGCAACATAGTGATGATCAAAATCAATATTCTCTGCTCTCTTCTTTGTTGCCTTAAGCTAATAAAGGTCTAGTGTAAAAGTCAAACAAACCGTTGCAAAATATTATAAATGCTGTTGGCGGAATAAATGCAGCATGATACTGATAATTAAAACCCCTGACATCATGTAGCAGACAGAGTACTGCCTATATGTTAGTTGAATTCTCAGAACAATTCTGTGTGGCAGAATTATTATAATTCCCATATTACAGATGAGTGAACTGAGGCACAGAAAGATTGTTCAATCCCTATAGTTAGTGAATAGCAGAGTCAGAATTGAATCTAATGATCTGAGTACATGGCTCAGAATTTGAACTCTGAACTGATTGCCAAAGTCCATAATTAGTCACTATGCTGTTATGGGTACTATCAAGAGTATTTAATTGGGGCACCAAACCAGTCAGATGTGAACTATGGATTCAGAGAAAGTCTCAGAGTGAGAGCATCTAAGTTGAAATCTGATGGATAAGTAGAAATTAGAGGGTAAAGAGTTCCTGGGCAAAGAGAACCATGGATGCAATCTTGAGATGAGACCACAAAGGAAAATTGAGCAAACATCACTATAACATAGTTTTTGAAACAGTTATATCAAATGAGTTAATACTTTCAAAGCAGTTAGTTCAGTACCTGGCACGTGGTAAACCCTCATCTGTTAGCTGCTGTTTGCCAAGTATCATTAAGCCATATTTTTCTACTGTATTCTTACCGTTGGGAACTTTGGACTAGCTCTGCTTCTTCCCATGTTAAATGACCCTGTACAACCATAGTACTCTGATTCTGTAGTTTTGTAGAGTTTTGTCCCTACTCTCCACTTACGACTTAGTGCTTAGAGATACAACTTCTCATTTTTTATATCCTCTCCTTTCCAACTACTTGGCCATTCTTAACAGCACACTTGTGCCTGAGCTCACTCTGCCATCTGTCCTTTCCAGTTTGCTCCATTCAGTCTGCTAAGATTTAGAAAACTTAGGAAACTCGTTCAGTCTGTAAACGAGGGCTTAAAGTTCAAAGCATTTGTGGAAATTATTTCATCAGCCATATCTATATGAACATTCTGGAGCAAGTCTGATTCCCAGAAAACCAATATAAAAAGGAAGTATTTTTTTAGCCCAGGCGTATGTACAGAAAATCATCCAAAGTAAATAAATAAATGACAGACTGATAAATTCTGATTTTACCCTTTTAAGTTTAGATAAGATTTTAGTGTAATAACAGCCTTTTCTGACATTTCTCTTAAAGTAAGTAGGATCTGTTTTATAGAATTAAAAATCTATATAACTGTCAACTGTAGAGAGCCTTCATGAAATAAATTTGTTTTATTGACTTCTCTACACCAGCTTTTTAGCCACTTGCTGGAAGAGTAGGGAAGAGAAGTCTTGGAAAGCTTGGTCAGATGTGCATTCTGTACTCAACGATGTAATTCTAGGATTATAAACACTCTCATAGGCCAGCCATGTTGGTAGTATTGCTGCCTGTTTGATTCTAGTCAAGTCGACTTGATGTAAAATTTTAATATGGAGTTTTGGTTTTGTTTTTAGTTTTCCTGCTTTTAATCTTTGGGAGGTAATACAAAGAAATTTGCATTTAAGTACATTCAGCTTTCACTTGAGTGCCTTTCAGGAAGGCAGCAGAATATGTCTACCCGTGCTTTGCTGTGAATCATAGTACATGGTCATAATGTAATGATGAGGATAGGAACCTGTATTATATTTATTTCTGATACTTTAGCACTGTTGTATTAATATGTCCTTTTGATCTTTAGTGTGCTGTTTACAACCTGTGTTTTCAGTTAATTTTCTCCTTTTGACAGGTCTGAAGAACTGTTGCCCAATTCAACAGTGCCAGCATTCCAACTTTGTTAAACCTACCAACATCTTAAATGGACTTTCTGTGGTGGTACCCTGTAAGAGGCGGATGAAACCTACTACATCAGTTTGCACATTCTAATCACTTTCCAGTATCACAGAGAGATTTTTACTTATATAATAGTCCTAGAGTATGCAGCTGGTAAAACCAGAGGCTACAATCCAGTATTACTGCTAAGAGACATTTTTCATCCACCAATGTTGTACATGTATGAAAATGGTGTACTGTATACTTTAACACACCCCATACTTTGTATTGGAGAGTACAATAATGTAAATCCTAAAAGCACCACTATTTTAGCATAATAAAAGAAAGTCCAAAGAGCTCCTATATAGACTACTCCAGATAACTTTGCTTCTTTGATACTTGTAGCTTATTGTAATTTTTTTTAAGAAATTCAAGGTCATTATCATTGTATTGTACAAATAAGCGCTTTGATTAACACAGCTATATAGTTTTTTTAATTTTTAAAAAACCTGTGGAGACAGTGATCTTGTCTTTAAAATATGATAGTCCTTTCGGTATAATGTCTTAGATTAAAGACGTTGCCTTTAATATCTGTTGGGAAGGAAATGTCCAGACTTTTCAAATCTTTTATTATATGTTTCCTTTTTTGTTTACATAGGGAACAATGTTTATAGTTGTGTGTACAGTGGGGGTCTACAACAAGAAGTGTATATTTTCAAACAATTTTTTAATGATTTAACAATTTTTGTAAATCATTTTCAGGCTTCTGCAGCTGTAGATTCTCACTGTGAATCCCCTGCTTGCTCATGCATAAGTGTATTTGCAATACCAAATATACAGGTTTAGTATTTTTGCCTGTTAGTGATTGTTTCCCATGTGTAACGTTTTGGTTGAGATGTTAAATGGTGGAAGAGTACTGTGGATGTGAATGTGGGAAGTAATTTTAATCATGTGTAATTGGTCACAAGGCCTAAGTTGCAGTAACTATTGCTGTTTTATTTAACAATGCCTTGTTGCTTTGTATGCATTAACGTTTGGGTGTAAAGATTGTGTGTCTATCCAACAGGGAGCCACAGTATTTAAATTGACCAACCTAATGTTACAACTACTTCTGAGGTGGCCAAATGTAAACTAAAAGCCTTAATTAAAGTGGTGCAATTTTGTATAACTTAGCATCAGTAGTTCAATAAATTTGGATTGCCATGCAAGGGCTTGCATTATAATTACTTGCCACTTGAATGTGTTTTGTGTAATGTTTAACAGTGCTAGTTAAATAAATATGGGTTTAACTTCTTTTTAAATGTGATAGGTGCGTTTTGCATAGTGTGGTTTCATAATTTAACGTTTGGGCAAGCCAGACTCATTTATTAATTACAGAAATGATGAGAGAAAAATGTCAGGTATTTTTCTTAGTATTGTTTGAATATCCAATAACCATCTTTTGAATTTTTCCTTTGGAAAGAGTTCTGTAAATCAAGCAATATTACTTACGAACGTATGCCTTCTGGGTAGTGTTCAGTAGCTCTTTGAGGTATAGGAGGAAGAATTGAAAATAGTTCAGCAGGTGTTACACTTAACAGATTTTTTTAAACTAGAGGATGCAGTTACACTTATGGTCATAAAAGTCTTTTAATCAAGTGGACTCAAGTACTACTTTTTATATAATGGGTCTTTGTCTCAGATGTGCTGTAATTTCCGTTCTTTTTTGAAATCTGTAAATGAATCTTAAACTTTCTCAAAATATTTTCCAGCCGCTGGAGAATATCAGCAGTTAATTAGTAATACCATCTAATTTAGGGATGTCTGTTAATCCCTTAGATACTTGGTGTTTGAATGAGACATTTAGAAGCTTTTATTTTAAAAAGAAAGAAATCTTATTCCTTACCTATTTAACTCGCAGAGTTCCATGTATTTAAAGGTTCAATGTATCTAAAGAAAAAAATGTTGTTCTCTCAGAAATCCCACTTAACCCACTTGTTTTGGCAGAATTGTTTTTATTTATAGTCGTTGGGAGAAAATTAAATCTGAAAAAAGTGGCATTGTGGAGCATTGAAATCACTTCAGTTTGTTATGTCCTGTTATATCTCTTTGGTCCTTTTGGGGGGCACCACCATTAATTCAGGTACCTTAATAAATGTTTGTTGCCTACCAGCTATGTGCCAGGCTGAATTCTAGGCTCTTAAAAACAGATAAATAGTCAACAGATAAACTTAAGTAATTTCTATATCTGATGATAGAACAGCAACCAAGATCAACTTAGAACCCTGCCCTCCTAGAATTTATACTCCATTTAGGGTTTTTCAGCCTCAGCACTCTAAATGTTGTGTGCTAGATAATGAGTTTTCCTCTCATATTATGGGATTTTTAGCACCATCTCTAGACTCTACCCACTGAATGTAATACCACCCCCAAGTTGACAACAATCAGAATTATCTCCAGATATTGCCAGGTGTCCTTAAGTTAGATTCAGGGAAGAGGGAGAGGGGTATTGAAGGGCAAGATTGTCCCAGTTGAGAACTGTCGATCTGATGGGAACCAGTACATTAATTATAGATAAGGGTTAGGGATACAGAGTGGACAGTTTACTGTAGTGAATAAGAACATGGGCTCTGGAACCATATTTCCTGGATTTCTAATCCCTGCTCTGCCACCTCCTAGCATGTAAGCCTGGGTAGGTTCCTCAGTTGCTTTATCTGTAAAACAGAATGTTAGTAACATCTATTTCATAGGCTTTAAAGGGGCTTCCCAGGTGGTGCTAGTGGTAAAAACCCTGCAACATAAGAGATGCGGGTTCGATCCCTGGGTTGGGAAGATCCCCTGGAGAAGGACATGGCAACCGACTCCAGTATTCTTACCTGGAGAAAGCCATGGACAGAGGAGCCTGGTGGGCCACAGTCCATGGGTTCACAGTCGGACACAACTGAGGCAACTTAGCATGCGTGCACAGAGAGAGTGAAGTACTTGGCCAGTGTCATCCTCCAAGTCAGTATTTGTGTTGTTTCTTATTTTGCATCTTGCTAACAGAAATAGGGCTGGGGTTTGGCAAATGCACCATTTGTCTCCCATACAAAATAACTGCAGCTTAGGAATGCAAATCATGGACTTTTCTAGTGCTTAAATGGTGTGTAGCGGAGGGGCGGGGTTACTAAAATAAGTCAAAAAATTTGAGTTCTTTTTCATGTCCCCAAGGATACTTGGAGAAAGGTTTAAGTTTTTAGAGAAAACAGTGGTATTTTACTTTTTTCTGAAAAGTGTAAAAACCCTGTTTTAACTCTCATGTTGATTCAGTTCTTTTTCTTAAATGTATAGTCTTTACCACATGTGGATATTATGAGTAGGAAGTTTTAAAGTCTCTATTTATGAAAATGTTTCCTTTTTTAAAGTCATCTCATCTTTAGATGTGGGGCAGCAAACTTAGAATCAGTACTTTTTACTGCAACATTTTTTATTCTAGTTTATCTGTTTTCATTGAATTTAATCCTCATCTATTATTCTGCCTCTTTAAAATCATGAAGTGTAGAGTTTGTTAGTATTTTATAAATACTCCTATGACCTTGTCTTGGAAACCAGTATTTGCAGTTTTATCTCTCAAACTAACAATGAGCCTTAAATTGTGACTTATAAGACTCAAAAAATTTTAATCTATTCTGTGATTTGTTACAGTGCATCCATACATCTGGTATTTTACGACTGCATGAGAGAAGTGAAATAAATTGAAAACAGAACTAAACTTCTGTTCCTTTAACTGACCATTAAAAGAAGAATGTATGAGTCCTTGTTATGATATTGATGATAATTGTCAAAACTCTAAACTTGTTAATGGAACAACTAAGTTTGTAGGCTTAACATTAGTTTATCTTTGAAAGGTAGAAATAAAATACTGCTAAACAGGTCAGTTTTCTAAATGCTGCAGAAACATTCCATATATTGCACATACTCTGAACTTGGTCCCTTAAAACCCTTTGGGTCACCTATAGATTACTGACCTTACAAATGATTTGTTTTTTCCAAAATTAGGGCTATCTATGCAAATTTTGTATCAAAAGCATCAACAAACACATTTGGTATATTTACTATGTTCCAAGCACGGTTTACTATGCTAGCGTGGATAGAGCAGGGATGTCCTGCCCTCACAGAGCCTAGATTCTGCTGGGGGAGGGGGAGTCATCAAATGAGCAAAGGTCAGTTGGTAATCTGTTAAACTATCTCAGAACTTTCATTTGGGACAATTGAATGATTTAGGAAAGTGTAGTATCATTTAATATGTATAAAGGTTTTATTATTTATTGGCAGAATTGTCTGAAAGGGTATGGAATTTTTACTGTTCTTTTGTTGTGTTACAAAACAGTAAATCTGATTTTTCACCTTACAAAAGCAGGTTAAACTTAGTTTAACCTGATCTTCCTTATGCAATGTCTTCAATGCAAAATTATCCATATTTAGTGTTTTGAGTCAGAACACAGGTTTTTTTCCTGAAAACTAAATAATGTAGATTCTACAAAATTTGAATATGAATAATGTATTCAGTTACAGCAAAAGGTTACAGGAGTTTTCAAAAGCCTTCAGTGTTTTTGTCATCTGTCATTATTATTCATTCAAATTTCTATTTATAGTGTGTTATTATGTCCCCTGGGAGAACTAAGTTCATAATGGGAAATTCTGTTACTGTCAAACTTCTGAATAAGAAAGGTACTGTGCTTGGAGGAGAGTGGAGTAGCAAAAAGTAAATGAGAGAATAAACCCAGTCCCTGTTGCCAAGGTTCTTAATGTTTCAGTGGTGGGGAAGGCCAGTCAGAATAAGCAAAAATCCAGTACCTCACTTCTAACCACAGAGTTCATGCTCCATTATCCATACTAATCCAAGTGACTAACAGTAAAAAAAAAATTATATTTTGCTTTAAAATGTATGGACTGTTGATTTATATTTCTCTTTTATTCAGGTCAGTGTTAATTAGATTCTCAGAGCAGATCAACCAGTGATGGAAAACTAGACAGAAATAAGTGTCTTTACATACTGGAAATGGGAGAGATAAAGTAGGTACAGTACAGAGTGGGTAGTTACTAGAGAGCTGCTCTGCTGTTCTAAATGGGAGTAAAGGAAAGCAGTGTATCTTTTTTCAAATTTAATTGAAGGAAAATCACCTCACAGTATTAATATTGTGTTGGCCTTTGCCATATATCAACATGAGTCAGCCATAGGTGTATATGTCCTCTCCCTTTTTAATGTCCCTCCCATGTCTTACCCCTCTAGGTTTTGAGAGTCCTGGTTTGAATCCCTGAGTCGTACAGCAGAGTCTCATTGGTTATCTGTTTTACACATGGTGGTATATATCCTTCCATTACTCTCTTCATTCAGCCCACCCTTCTGCTAGCTCATGTCCGTAAGTCTGTTCTCTATGTCTGCATTGCCATTTTTGCCCTGTAAATAGGTTCACCAGTACCATCTTTGCAGATTCTATATATATACATTAATACACAATATTTGTTTTTCTCATTCTGACTCAGTTCAGTTCAGTCACTCAGTCGTGTCCGACTCTTTGTGACCCCATGGGCTGCAGCACATGAGGCCTCCCTGTCCATCACCAACTCCCAGAGTTTATTCAAGCTCATGTCCATCGAGTCGGTGATGCCACCCAACCATCTCATCC
This sequence comes from Ovis canadensis, assembly GCF_042477335.2. Classification (NCBI taxonomy): domain Eukaryota; kingdom Metazoa; phylum Chordata; class Mammalia; order Artiodactyla; family Bovidae; genus Ovis; species Ovis canadensis. The sequence continues at coordinate 156,999,048 of NC_091247.1, read as the reverse complement.
TCTGTCGTCCCCTTCTCTTCCCACCTTCAGTCTTGCCCTGCATCAGGGCCTGAATGAGTCAGTTCTTCACATTAGATGGCCAACATATTGGAGTTTCCGCTTCAGCATAAGTCCTTCCAATGAATATTCAGGACTGACTTCCTTTATGATTGGCTGGTTGGATCTCCTTGCAGTCCTTGGGACTTTCAAGAGTCTTCTCCAACACCACAGTTCAAAAGCATCGGTTCTTTGGCGCTCGGTTTTCCCTATAGTCAAACTCTCACATCCATACATGACCACTGGAAAAACCATAGCCTTGACTAGACGGACCTTTGTTGGCAAAGTAATGTCTCTGCTTTTTAATATGCTGTCTGGGTTGGTCATAACTTTTCTTCCAAGGAGCAAGCGTCTTAATTTCATGGCTGCAGTGACCATCTGCAGTGATTTTGGAGCCCAGGAAAATAAAGTGTCACTTTTGCCAGTGCTTCCCCATGTATTTGCCATGAAGTGATGGGATCAGATGCCATGATCTTAGTTTCCTGAATGTTGACTTTTAAGCCAACTTTTTCACTCTCTTTCACTTTCATCAAGAGACTAGTTAGTTCTTCTTCGCTTTTCTGTCATAAGGGTGGTGTCATCTGCATTTCTGAGGTTATTAATATTTCTTGCAGAATTCTTGATTCCAGCTTGTGCTTCATCCAGCCCAGCGTTTCTCATGATGTACTCTGCATATAAGTTAAATAAGCATGGTGACAACATACAGCCTTGTTGTACTCCTTTCCCAATTTGGAACCAGTCTGTTGTTTCATGTCCAGTTCTAACTGTTACTTCCTGACCTGCATACAGGTTTCTCAGGAGGCAGGTCAGGTCATCTGGTAGTCCCATCTCTTAAAGAATTTTCCACAGTTTGTTGTCCACACAGTCAAAGGCTTTGGCATAGTCAATAAATTAGAAGTAAATATTTTTCTGGAGCTCTCTTTTTCGATGAGCCAGCGGATGTTGGCAATTTGATCTCTGGTTCCTCTGCCTTTTCTTAATCCAGCTTGAACATCAGGGAGTTCACGGTTCACGTACTGTTGAAGCCTGGCTCAGAGGAATTTTAAGTATTATTTTACTAACTTGTGAGATGAGTGCAATTGTGTGGTAGTTTGAGCATTCTTTGGCATTGCCTTTCTTTGAGGTTGGAATGAAAACTGACCTTTGCGGTCCTGTGGCCACTGCTGAGTTTTCCAGATTTGCTGGCATGTTGAGTGCAGCACTTGCACAGCATCATCTTTTAGGATTTGAAATAGCTCAACTGGAATTCCATCACCTCCACTAGCTTTGTAGTAATGTTTTCCAAAGCCCACTTGACTTTGCATTCCAAGATGTCTGGCTCTAGGTGAGTGATCACACCATCGTGATTATCTGGGTCATGAAGATCTATTTTTATGGTTCTTCTGTGTATTCTTGCCACCTCTTCATAATATCTTCTGCTTCTGTTAGGTCCATACCGTTTCTATCCTTTATTGTGCCTGTCTTTGCATGAAGAGTTCCTGTGGTATCTCTAATTTTCTTGAAGAGATCTCTAGAGTTTCCCATTCTATTGTTTTCCTTTATTTCTTTGCATTGATCACTGAGGAAGGCTTTATCTTCTTTGCTGTTCTTTGGAACTCTGCTTTCAAATGGGTATATCTTTCCTCTTCTCCTTTGCCTTTCACTTCTCTCTTTTCTCAGCTATTTGTAAGGCCTCCTCAGACAACCATTTTGGCTTTTTGCATTTCTTTTTTTGGGGATGGTCTCCTGTACAATGTCACGAACTTCCATCCATAGTTCTTCAGATACTCTATCAGATCTAATCCCTTGAATCTATTTGTCACTTCCACTGTATAATCATAAAGGATTTGATTTACATCATAACAATGATCTAGTGATTTTTCCGTACTTTCTTCAATTTAAGTCTGAATTTGGCAATAAGGAGTTCATAATCTGAGCCACAGTCAGCTCCCGGTCTTGCTTTTGCTGACTGTATAGAGCTGCTCCATCTTTGGGTGCAAAGGATATAATCAGTCTTATTTCGGTATTGATCATCTAGTGATGTCCATGTGTAGAATCTTCTCTTGTGTTGTTGGAAGAGGGTGTTTGTTATGACCAGTGCGTTCTCTTGGCAAAACTGTATTAGCCTTTGCCCTGCTTTATTCTGTACTCCAAGGCCAAATTTGCCTGTTACTCCAGGTATTTCTTAACTCCCTACTTTTGCATTCCAGTCCCTTAAAGTGAAAAGGACATCATTTTGGAGTGTTAGTTCTAGAAGGTCTTGTAGGTCTTTGTAGAATCATTCAGGTTCTTTAGCATTACTGCTCAGGGCATAGACTTGGATTTCTGTGATAGTGAATGGTTTGCCTTGTAAACGAACAGAGATCTTTCTCTCGTTTTTGAGATTGCATCCAAGTACTGCATTTCAGACTCTTGTTGACTCTGATGGCTACTCCATTTCTTCTAAGGGATTCTTGCCCACAGTAGTAGATATAATGGTCCTCTAAGTTAAATTCACCCATTCCAGTCTATTTTAGTTCACTGATTGCTAAAATTTGCCATCTCCTGTTTGATCACTTCCAATTTTCCTTGATTCATGGACCTAACATTCCAGGTTCCTATGCAATATTGCTCTTTCTGACTGACTTCACTCTATAATGGATTCTGGGTTCATCCGTATCATTAGAACTGACTCATGGATTCCTTTTTAATGGCTGAGTAATATTCCACTGTGTATATGTACTACAGTTCCTTTATCTGTCTGCGTGATAATGGACATCTAGGTTAAAGAACAAATTTTGACAGCTGTGTGAAAGATAGCTCAGGAAGTGTGATGTTAGAGCTGGGGCCAACCCACCCAGTGTGTATGCTGCTTGAATCTGTAAGCATGAAGTGATTCGCTGGAGCTGTGGTGAGAAAGGGAGCCCAAAAAGTTTTTAAAAGGAATAATTGGAGAATTGATTAGTGGCTTAGGTGTGGGGGCTGAAGGAAAGACAGACATAGTGGATTATATTAGCCAGTTTCGAGGAGATGAACATCAATGGTGATAAAATACAGAAGCCAGCAAGGAATTTCTGTTTTTAGTGCATGAGTAAAGAACTTTTTGGTATGACCAAGTTTAAGTGAGATGTTTTTAATTAAAGAGTATCTTATGAGGAGAGATGATTTTAACAGACTTTGAAGTCATTGGTGTACAAGAGGCAACTGAAACCATAGTGAATGAAATTATAAGGAGTAAGTATAGAGAAATACAAGAAAACCTGGTCTAAATGGGGTGGGGAAGAGAAGGATTGGAGAGCAAAGGATTGCTCTTAAAAAGATAAGGGCAGAGAAGGCAGCAAATAGCCTTCTATAGCCAGAGAATACAGCATCTTCGATGGCAAAATAGTAAGACTGTGACCCCACTATTTGTCTTGGCACTGTTCAGTTCAGTCACTCAGTCATGTGACTCTTTGCAACCCCATGAACTGTAGCACGCCAGGCTTCCCTGTCCATCACCAACTGTGGGAGTCCACCCAAACCCATGCCCATTGAGTCGGTGATGCCATCCAACCATCTCATCCTCTGTCATCCCCTTCTCCTCCTGCCCTCAATCTTTGCCAGCATCAGGGTCTTTTCAAATGAGTCCGCTCTTCGCATCAGGTGGCCAAAGTATTGGAGTTTCAGCTTCAACATCAGTTCTTCCAGTGAACACCCAGGACTGATCTCCTTTAGGATGGACTGGTTGGATCTCTTTGCAGTCCAGGGGACTCTTAGAGTCTTCTCCAGCACCACAGTTCAGAAGCATCAATTCTTCAGCACTCAGCTTTCCTTATAGTCCAACTCTCACATTCATAGACCAGCAGTAATTCATTCTCTAGATGTATCATAATTTATATTTGTCTCTTCATATACTACTTGGTGGGGAATTAGCTACTGATCTAAGGAAATGATAGGATAGTTTTGGAAATACCATCTTCTTAGTATCAGGTCCATGTATGTCTGCAGCAGCTACAGGCGCACTTCAGAGTTACTGGTAGGTTTAATTCAGACCATTGCAATAAAGTGAATATTGCAGTAATGGAAGTCAACGAGTTATTTAGTTTCCCAATGCATGTAAAAATTGTACTGTACTGTAGTGTACTAAGTGTACAATAACGTATCTTAAGGAAAAAAAACCCTACAAACCTCATGTTAAAGTACTTTATTACTAAAAGATGCTAATCATCATTCAAGCCTTCTTCGTATCCTAATATTTTGGGTGGTGGGGAGTCTTGCCTCGGTGTTAATGGCTGCTGATGGATCAGGGGAGTACTTTCTGAAAGCTAGAACGGCTGTGGCAGTTTCTTAAAATAAGGCAACAGTGAGGTTTGCCACATGGGTCAGCTCTTCCCTTCATGAACAACTTATCTGTAGCATGCAGTGCTGTTTGGTAGTATTTAACCCACAGGAGAGTTTCTTTCAAAATTGGGGTCAGTCATCTCAAACCCTGCTGTTGCATCATCTAGTATCCTTTGTTGCCATTTTAGTGTGAGATTGCAACAGTTCCGTCACATCTTCAGGCTCTGCGTCTAGTGCCCGTTCTTTTGCTACTTCCACCACACCTGCACGCACTTCGTCTACTGAAGCCTTGAACCCCTCAAAGTCCTCCAGGAGAGCTGGAGTCAGCTTCTTCCAAGTTCCTATTAATGTTGATATTTTGACCTCTTTCTGAATTAGGAATATTCTTGGGTTTTTTTCCCATTATGATTTATTATAGGCTATTGAATATAATTGCCTGTGCTATAGAGTAAGACCTTGTTGTTTAGCCATTCTATATATAATAGTTTGCATCTTCTAGTCCCAGACTCCCAATCCAACCCTCCTCAACCTCCCTACCCCTTGGCAACTACAAATCTGTTCTCTGTGAATTTTCTGTTTCAGAAATAAGTTCATCTGTGTCATATGTTAGATTTCCAGTGTGAGTGGTATCATATGGTATTTGTCTTTCTGATTTCACCTAGTATGATCATCTCGAGGTCCATTCATGTTGCTGCAAATGGCACTGTTCCATCCTGTGTCTGTGTGTGTGTGTGCGTGTGTACACACCACATTTTTATCCATTCTGTCAGTGGACATTTAGGTTGCTTCCATGTCTTAGCTACTGTAAATAGTGCTGCTCTGAACATAGGGGTACATGTATCTTTTCCAGTTATTGTTTTGTCTATATATGTACCCAGGAGTGGGATTGCTGGATCATATGGGCAACTGTATGTTTTTTAAGGAACCTCCATCTAGTTTTCCATAGTGGCTGCACCAATTTACATTCCCACCAAAGTGCCAGAATGTTTCCTTTTCTTTACACCCTCTCCAGCATTTGTTATTTGTAGACTTTTTAATGATGGCTGTTCGAATTAGGTGTATTCTTAATATCATCTAGAAAAGTTAATTCTTTCCAGAAGATTTTCAAATTACTTTGCCCACATCCATCAAAGAAATCACTATGTGTGGCAGTTATAGCCTTACAAAATGTAGTTCTTTAGTAAAACTTGAAAGTCAAAATTACTTCTTGATCCATGGGCTGTAATACAGATACTGTGTTAGTAGGCGTGAAAACAACATAAATCACCTTGTATATCTCCATCAGAGCTCCTGGATGACCAGGTGCATTGTCAGTGAGCAGTACTGAATTTGAAATAATCTTTTATTGTGAACAGTAGATCTCAACAGTGGGCTGAAAATCTCAGTAAACTGTGTTGTAAGCAGGTGTGCTGTCATCCAGGCTTTAATTTTCTATTTATAGTGCATAATCATAGTAGTGAGTGAATGAAGTTGCTCAATCGTGTCTGACTCTTTGCAACTCCATGGACTGCAGCCTACCAGGTTCCTCTGTCCATGGGATTTTCCAGGCAAGAATACTGGAGTGGGTTACCATTTCCTTCCCCAAGAGATCTTCCCAACACAGGGATTGAACCCAGGTCTCCTGCATTGTAGGCAGATGCTTTACCGTCTGAGCCACCAGGGAAGTCCACTAAATTATGCTAAATCATAGTAGATTTAGCATAATTCTTAAGGGCCCTGGGATTTTCAGAATGGCAAATGAGCATTGGCTTCAACTTAAAGTCGCTAGTCATGTTAGACCCTAACAAGAAAGTCAGCCTGTCCTTTAAAGCTTTGGAGTCAAGCATTGACTTCTCTCTAGATATGAAAGTCCTAGATGGCATCTTCTAATAGAAGACTGTTTTGTCTCATCATATTGTTTAGTGTAGCCACCTTCATTAGTTATATCAGCTAGGTCTTCTGGGTAATTTGCTGCAGGTTCTACATTAGCACTTGCTGCTTCACCTTGCACTTTATGTTATGCAGGCGGCTTCTGAAATCTCAGGAACCAACTTGTGCCAGCTTTCGTTCTGCAGTTTCTTCACCTCTCAACCTGCATAGAATTGAACAGAGGGCTTTGCTGTGGATTAGATTTTGGCTCAAGGGAATGGCTGGTTTAGTAGTTCCACTGTAGTTTCACTGCAACTTTCTCCATGGCAGCAATAAAGAGTAGCACTTTCAGTTTCCTTCAGTAACCTTTCCTTAGACTCACAATAGGGCTGACTGGTACAAGAGGCTTTGGACATCCTTCTCTCACTAATTTTAATCATTTCTGGCTTCTGATTTAAGATGAGAGACATTCAACTCATTCTTTCAGTTAGACGTTTTGTAGGGTTCTTAACTGGCCTAATTTCAATACTGTTGTGTATCAAAATAAGGAAGCCTGAGGAGAGGGCAGAAGACAGGAATAGCCAATCAGTGGAACAGAAAACCATGCACGAAGTTTGAGGCCATATACAGGCATCCCAGTCACAATACTAACATCAGAGATCACTGTAGCAAATACAATAATAATGGAAGTTTGAATATTACAAGAATTATCAGAATGTGACGGCAAGCAAAATGTGAGCAAATGCTGCTGGAAAAAATGGTGCCATTAGAGTTACTGGATACAGGGTTGCCAGAAACAGTTTGTAAGAAATGCTGTATCTGCAAAATTGCAATAAAGTGAGGCATGTATAAAGTCTGTTTCAGAACCAGTGTTGACAGCTGTACCAAGTCCACAAGGCCTCTTTCAGATGTGTATCATTGAAATAGTTCTCCTTTTCAATGATACAAACATTTTTGTTCCTCTTAATGTTACCAAGTCCAAGCTTGCTCTGCTCACTGCTCAGCAGACCAGTGAGAGCGAGAGCTGAAGTGTTGAGACAAGGAGTACAACTTTATTCAGTAAATCAACTGACTGAGAAGATGGCAGACTAATGTCTCAACCGTCTTACTTGGGTCTGGATGCCAGGTTTCTTTATGGATCAGAGATGAGGAAGCAAAGTAAAAAGACCATTAATCTTACAGATACCTTCTAGAATGGCGAGCCTCCTGCAGGGAATCTGTTTACTTCTTTCCTGCCATCTACAGGTGGACAGGGTTCTGAACAAAAGCACTATAGTTGAAAGGTAAGGGGCAGGATTCTCTGAGGCAGACCTTTATGTATGATTATAATAACAAAAACAACAGAAAGCAAGTCAAACAGTTTCAACATGGAGTCAGAATTTACTTCTCCTTGCAATACTATTTTTTTTAATGTGACAGCTTGGTGCTTTACCCCATAAAAATGTATTAGGACAGTAAATTACTGTTAACTGGGTTCTCATTATTTTTACAACATGTTTCTTAAGATCTAAAAAGAGACTATTGTCCTAGCTAGGCAGTATATATTAGTTCCTAGGGCTACTGTAACAAATTACTACAAATTTGGTGACTCAGAACAGAAACTTCATGAGGGTTCTAAAGGCCGAAAGTCCAAAATCAGAGTGGTGGCAAGCCTTGCTTCCTCTAGTAGCTCCAAGAGAGAAATCGTTCCTTCCTGCCCATATTCCTCGGCATGAGGCCTTGATCTCTCCAAACTGCCTCTTTCTCCATATATCTGTATGTGTCTCACCTCTCTTTTAAAGATACTTGTGTTGGCATTCAAGACCCACCTCAATAATCCAGCATAATCTCAAGATTCTAAATCACACCTGCAAAGACCCTTTTTTTTTCAAATAAAGATAAAATTCACAGGTTTGGGGATTAGGACATGAACATACCTTTGGAAGCCATTATCTGCCTACCACACAGTGTTTTATTAATTTTGCAATGACAAAGACCAGCATAGGTCTACTCTAGGATAATCCAAAATGTGCTGAATTGAGTCAACAGACCCAAGGGTCTCTAGAGAGATCCTACCTACGAAAGCTTCAGAATTAAAGCTACTCTGCAGAGATCCTTCTAAAGGAAACCTGGAGAGTCAGTAGAGACATTCAGGAATTAATAAGAGGTCCAGTCTGGGCTATTTTCACAATTCTAGAACCAATAGAGTAAATTCTGTTAACCAGTATCCCTGAATTACTTCGTTTTATTACTTATTACTGAATTACCTTCCACTTGGGTTAGCACACATCCTGTCTATGCAACATACTTTGTATTATTTATTGATCAATGGTGACAGAAACTTCCCCCTTCTACTGACTTAGATTTAGGAGTGATATAAATAGAAAACTTTATTTTCTCTGCTTTTCATTTCCAGACACAACAAAAAGGATTTTCCCTCCACCTCATCCTCTCACCTTTAATCAGACTTGAATGATTCGTATTAGAAGAAAATGAGTGCTTCTGAAACCAGTGTCATGATTTAGAAGGTTTTATTCAACTCCCACACTGAATTGAATGGTTTGTTTACTCCCTTTGTTTTTAGAAATAAGAATAATGGATGGGCACAAGAATTAAATGGTAAAAATTCATTTGGTTGGAGTAAACTACATTGAACATTCAAGCAAAGTAGGGATTAATTCAGTGGGGTTTGGGGTTTTATATTTGTTAGGACATACTGCATTAGGTTTCTGCAGGGTTTCTCAAAAATGAATTTGGACCTTCTCCAGATAGGCTTTATCTGTTTATTATTTCTGGTAACTATTTGAGGTAATGGTAAAAGGAGAGAGTAACCATCTGTAGGATTTACATGTTTAAGATACAAACTTAGAGTTCCCAGAAGTTGGTTCAATCATTCTGTACCAGAACTATTGTGGAAAATGTTCTTGTTTCATTCATTTATTCCTTTGGGTCTTCAAACTTCACTGAAGTATCTTGGATCATGCAAGATGATGTTAGCCACCGCCCTGCCACCCAATGGTGTCATAGAGGATGGCACTGCAGAAGAAAGAGGCACCCAGCATGTCTCCCCTCATCCTTCCACTCTGAACCAGTACAGGATATTCTGATGGTCAGGGCTTCCTCCCCTTGTCAGGATGTGGCTAATGCTGGATACAGAATTAATGATTTTGTTGCCCTGGGCTCCCTGCAGGGAGGGTAAAGAGGGCAGATCTCAGGATGTTATCCAAATAGGATAGAAGTAAAATGTCAAACCGTGTCAACCCTGGACAGTGAAGACAATTCACAGTGCCACCTCCCCGCCAGTTGTCTGCTGGAAGATATCAACAGCTCATCTCCCCAAGGCTATTGCATCATAAGGGAGGACTTTTTTCCTTAGCTCACTTACTTGTGAAACTCACTGAGAGGAGCAGTAGAAGTAGTCAAAGTTGGCTCAACTGCTCTCTCACTTTGAAGAAGATAACAAATTCTAGGAAGCCATAGATTTTGTGACAGGTCTCCTTGACCTGCACACAATAAACTCAAAAACACCCCATGAGTTAAAATATATTCAGTATCTAGCATTAAACCTAGTTTGTAACTTATCTTTTCAAAACGAAGATAACTGTGAAGTGGTAATGTTTCCTGAGATAGTTGTTATAAAAATTATGTACTACTTTAAATTTTTATTTATTCAGTTCACTCAGTCGTGTCCTAATCTTTGTGACCCCATGAATCACAGCACGCCAGGCCTCCCTGTCCATCACCAACTCCCGGAGTTCACTCAGACTCACATCCATAGAGTCAGTGATGCCATCCAGCCATCTCATCCTCTGTCATCCCCTTCTTCTCCTGCCCCCAATCCCTCCCAGCATCAGAGTCTTCCAATGAGTCAACTCTTCGCATGAGGTGGCCAGAGTACTGGAGTTGCAGCTTTAACATCATTCCTTCCAAAGAAATTTTATTTATTACATAATAACAATCTATGAATCATTTCCAAACATAGACTATTTCTCTGCTCTCTTGCTGTCATTGTATCATGATGAAAGAATCACAAATAAAAGCTTATGAAAGTTGTTATCAAGGCTCCCCAAAACCAATTAAAATGGAGAATGATGTTCTCATGATGTTCCCATGAGAAAACTGAGATTGAAGAACTCATAAACTCATAAACTCTTGATAGTTGAGAAATAATAACAATATTAATTATTTCTTGGACCCCTTACTATGTGCCACCCACTGCTGTAAGCAATTTCAGGTGTTTATCTTATTTAGCTTTTAGAACAATGCTATAAAATGCTGTAAAATATTAGTGTTCCCTAGTAGTGCTTATGGATGCCTTGTCAATAGACTGAAACATTAGAAACACTAGAAAATGAAATTATTATAAATGAATACCCTGAAGGCTCAAAAAGTGTATTAGAATTATTCGGGAACTTAGGGAAGTAGGGCTTCCCTTGTGGCCCAGCTGGTAGAGAATCTGCCTGCAATCCAAGAGACCTAGGTTCGATCCCGGGGTTGGGAAGATCCCCTGGAGAAGGGAAAGGCTATCCTCTTCAGTATTCTGGCCTGGAGAATTCCATGGACTGTATAGTCCATGGGGTAACAAAGAGTTGGACACGACTGAGCAACTTTCACTTAGGAAGGTAACTGAATACAGAATAAATATGCCAAAAATCAATAGTTTTTTTCCTGTTTTCACCATAAGTACTTAGGAGTTGAAAGTGAAAGTGAAGTTGCTCAGTTGTATCCGACTCTATGTGACCCCACAGACTGTAGCCTGCCAGGTTCCTCTGTCCATGGGATTTTCCAGGCAAGAATACTGGAGTGGGTTGCCATTTCCTTCTCCAGGGGATCTTCCCAAACCAAGGATCAAATCTGGGTCTCCCGAATTGCAGGCAGACTCTACCATCTGAGCCACCAGGGAATCCCTATATGAGAGTAAATATTATAACAAAAATTATAAATGTCTCAAGGAATAAAGCAAACAGGAAAGAGTTATATAAAAGTCTTATTGAGGCTTCCCTGGTGGCTCAGTGGTAGAGAATCTGCCAGTGCAGGAGACACAGGTTCCATTCCCTGATCTGGGATGGTTCCACATGCTGCAGAGCAACTGAGCTGGTGCACCGCAACTACAGAACCTGTGCTCCGGAGCCCAGGAGCTGCAGCTCCTGAGCCCACGTGCCACAACTGCTGAAGCCCAGGCACCTAGAGCTCGTGCTCCACAAGAGAAACCGCCACAATGAGGACCGTCACCTGGCAGCTGGAGAGTGCCCCCCCCCCCACACACAACTAGAGAAAAGCCCGTGCAGCAAAGATGCAGCACAGCCAAAAGGAAATTAAAAACTATTTTTAAAAAATAAGTCTTATTAAAAAGAACATAAATCTAAACAAATTCTTTATTCTTGAATGGGGAGACAGCATCATAAAATTTCCCCATAATAACATTTTAATGTAATACGATTCTAATTTGAATTTCAACTGGTGAAGTATTGAAATTGACCTAAATGATCTTAAAGTTCAAGTGAAAGAAATAACCTTAATTGGTAGAGTTTACAACGAGTTACTCTATGACAAAATTTTATTTCAATAAGAATGTAACTTGGAAAATGGTAACACAGCTAGCTGTCCGTTGGAAGAAAATGAAAGTGCAACCCCTTTATCACACAAAAAGCAAATTCCAGATATATTAAATTTTAAAAATTAAGTATAAAGTAAAACAAAGCTAAGAGACTGGAAGTATAGTCTGGAGATAAGGGAGAACTTCTTAGCAAATTTAAGAAACTCAAAAGCTACTTTAAATGAAAATATTTCATACATTTAAATTAATGAAATTAATTTATAAATTTAAAATTTGGCAAAATATATTACAAAGTCAATTGATTTGGGAAGGTACAACAAAATATATAGTTGTTGCTGCTGCTCCTGCTAAGTCACTTCAGTCATTGCCAACTCTGTGACCCCATAGATGGCAGCCCACCAGGCTCCCCCATCCCTGGGATTCTCCAGGCAGGAACACTGGAGCAGGTTGCCATTTCCTTCTCCAATGCACGAAAGTGAAGTTGCTCAGTTGTGTCCAACTCTTAGCGACCCCATGGACTGCAGCCCACCAGGCTCCTCCATCCATGGGATTTTCCAGGGAAGAGTACTGGAGAGGGGTGCCATCGCCTTCTCCGTATATATAGTTGTTAATATCTATAAAATACAAAAGGTTCTTAAGAATGAAGAAGAAACAATCCAAAAGAAAAATGGGTGAAAGATGTTAGTAGGCTGTTCAGAGGAAAGCAAATTCAAATGGCCATAAACATAAAAAGTTGCTCAAAGTAACTAGTAACCAGAGAAGTGCAAAACCATGTACCAAAGAACCCCAAACAGGCAAAATTTGGAAAGGAGATAACAATCTGAGAAGGAAGGTGAGAGGGCAAGAAAGGAGTCATATGTGGCTGATGGAAATGTGCCTTGCAGAGATTTTGGTAAGCAAAAATCTTAACTTGCTGTCTGCTATTATCTATTAAAAGTCAAACTAGGCATATTTGACTCAGCAATCCTATTCCTGATAACTACACCAAAGACACACACACATACAAGGCTGATACAATGTAGTAGAAAAAACAGAACCAGGGTGAATGATCATCAAAAGTGAGTAAATTATGATGCATTCATAATATAGAATATTATGCATCCATTAAAAATGAATGTGATGTTTGATGGTTGACTTAGAGGGATTTCTCTGAGGTATAGAAAGTGAACAAAGTAAAATGCAGGGAATGCTTGTGGGGTGTGTGTGTGTGTGTGTATGTATTACATGAGCCTAGAAAAGGTACTGAAAATTACCTTCCAGGTTGTTAACATGGTTATAGAGGAGAGGAAGGTTAAGGAAGTTAAAGCTAGGGAGATGTGAGTATATAAGGGAAGAAAAGCAAAAACATACCTATGGGAAAACAAATCAGGATCACAAAGACATAGAGAATTCCTCATTGTCAGTAATACGTAAATAAGTTTCTGGAATATAAAAGCTATCTGAATATCATTACTGAATGTAAAACATCAATGTCAACATGTGGGAGATAACATGCAATAATAAAAATTATTGTCCTAGCAGTTGTAATATGGATGACTTAAATTACTCCTTTTCCCCCTAACATTCTTATGCTACCTCTAAGTGAAGATAAGTTTTTAAAAATTTAAGTGAAGTCATAATTTTACGAAGCTAAATCAGGGGGAAAAAAGTCATTGTTCAAAAAGCCAAAGGAGTTTAGTTTTCTTCTATTACTTGATATTCAACCTTCTTACATAGCTGAAGAATTTCAGTTGATCTTGTGAAGGACAAAGAAGCAGAAGGACTCCCCTAGGATGGCAGGCAGTTTCCTAAAGAATTAAACTCAATCATTTAAAGATTGCAAATAGGAAACCAGGATGGATTCAGAAGCACAGACATACCTAATGCCCTTTTGTGGCACAGACTCCAGCTTCCTAACGAATTTCAAGGGCAGACCGACACAGCTTTCTCTTGGCATTATATCCCACTGCCAGTACTTACATTATATCATTTTAGGCTTTTAAATGTTCTTCTATTTATAGAACCTGCATAGTTGGCTCCTATATGACAATATGTTTGTGGCTCAAAATATCCTTAAAGTATTTCAAAAGTCAGTTCCCGCTCTTGATTTATGAACTACATATGCTACATTTTCAGTCATGAAAATAACCCCTTTGAAAATTGTGTTGTTAACAGATTCATAGTATCGTGGGTGCATGAAGCATCCTCTTGAGGATACATTTTCATAGAACATCTAATAACGTATTTACTTACAGAAAAAGATAACTATACACATATGGTGTTCATTCAAATTTTAAAATTATTTGCTACATTGTTTCTCAAAAAGTTATCATTTAGTCACATAGTAACAATGTGCTTTCTTTTCCCTGTTTTCTTTTAACCCCTCCTTGCCCTCTTCCACTGGGTATGCTGCATATGCCTCCCATCTTTCTGACATCTGTCAGACACAGAGATCTGGACAATGACCTGCATTTGGTAAAGGGGAGTGAGGGCTAGATATCTTTATCTGTGTGCCTAGCACCGTAGAAGCCACCCTATGGATTATGCAAACCCTAGAGAAGAGGAAAGAACACCTGTAATGTGTGAGGTTGAATTTCCTGCCTTCAAACCTCCAAACCAGGCAGGATGAGGGCTCAGTCAGAAATAAGATCATATAAGAAAAAAATTTCAACGTGACTTTTCTTAGTCAAATTTATGGGGTAAGTTTCATGCTAGCTCCCTTTTTACAATAAAAGCTAAACAGAGTGTAAATCATGCTATTTAGAGAAAACAGAACAATGCAATGCTGTCTCAAGGGCCCTAAGAAATCATTCATCAGAAATGAGAGTGTGTATTTGATTTACAAGATATCTATGCCAAGCAGAGAAGTATCCCAAAAAAGCAAAGCAAAATGCATAAACTGCAATATTAGTTTGTGATTTAGCTGGAGAATGTCCCACATCAACAGGGAACAATGATTCTAGTTTTTCAATCACCCCCAAGATCATGTTCTCTATTGATGATGCCTGAGATGTCTGTAAGAAATCACTGAAATTGATTTATTTGTCCACCAAACTTTGTCAGCAAATTTACCACTACCTTCAAAATGTCACTGACTGCTCAATGCTTTCAAGCACAAGCCACAATGAACCTGTATTGAGCTCACCCTTACTGTCAGAATTCTAAGAAGCGATAATATATTTATGATTTCATGTTAAAAATCTCTCAGACAGCACTGTTTAAATCACAATTCAGCAATACCAGTAACTTGAAATTACAAAATTTTACATTTCACCATTCCATTTTCCTCTTCACATTGCACACAATTTGAAAGGATTAAGAGAAGAAGCTGAAACACATAAATTATTCAAGAGTTCTTCCTGTTTTTAAGCTCCACAAGATTGAGATGATAAAGAAATCTTTTGAAGTGGTAGAGAGTACTGTGAGGTATCTGTATATGACTGAAAATAATATAAATGCAAGTAAGTTCAGTCTGATTATATAAAGGTAGACACTCTTTGTTGACGTGAGTCTGAGTGAACTCCTGGAGTTGGTGATGGACAGGGAGGCCTGGCGTGCTGCGATTCATGGGGTCGCAAAGAGTCGGACACGACTGAGCGACTGGACTGGACTGAACTGAACTCTCTGAACTGAACTCTCTGTTGAGGAGCTGAATGTAGTGCATGTAGTTGGGCTTCCCTTGTGGCTCAGGTGGTAAAGAATCCGCCTGCAACGCGGGAGACCTGGGTTTGATCCCTGGGTTGGGAAGATCCCCTGGAGAAGGGAAAGGCTACCCACTCCAGAGTGGTGGCCTGGAAAATTCCATGGACTGTATAGTCCATGGGGTCGCAAAAAGTTGGACATGACTGAACAACTTCCACTTTGGCTTTGAATATAGTTGTATCAGTTGGATACCCACTCATTCAAGAAAAGTATGAGCATCTACAAAGTGACAAAAGGTAGAGATGAATAAAACAGATACAGTCCCTGGCTTCTTGGAGCTGAACATACTGAACCTTTGTATAACTACATATATGGTATCCATTCAATACTGTTGAATCCGTTATTGTATTAGCCTATGAAAGGACTGAACTGGACTGAACTGATGAAAAGGACAACCCACTCCAGTATTCTTGCCTGGAAAATCCCATGGACAGAGACAGTCCATGAGATGGCAAAGAGTCAGACACAGCTGAGCAACTAAGCAGCAACAGCACTGAGTGGTCTTATATACCAAACACTGTTTTAAGTGATTTGTCTGTAGATTTATATAATCCTCATGATGAATCTCTTCAGTAGGTATTGTTACTATACAGAAGCAGGGAGGTAATTTGTCCAAAGCTCCACAGAGTAAATAGGGGAGCCAGGATTCAACCCAAGAAGTCTTTGTGTTCTCTGCCACCTCTCAAATTGCTACATAAATAATATTTAATCACCAGGGCAAATTTTTGAGGACAATACTCTTAATTTTACAGAAGAGGAAACTGAAGTCTGAAGAGGTGAAATAATTCATCAAATGTTAACTGACAAGATCCTACCCACCACACACGACGTTCCTAAGATGGACAAACAAGGGTCAGCTAGGCTCCATATTTAAACTTTGACCCCATTTGACCTCAGGGTAAAGCATTTGCCTTCGAACCAGATACCACCACCACCCCTCCCTTCTGCAAAAAAAAAAAAAAAAAAATTCATATCTGAAAAGACATAATGTACTCAAAGTGTAGCTTCTGTGATCACCACAGTGACCACATCCTTTCCTGGCCTCCTGTCAGTGTCTCAGGGAGTCTTTCCATTAGCATTTCTCTTATACATGAAATTCCAATAATACATCTGAATCTTCGAGAGCACACGCAGTTTACACTCCACACTTACATATATTTTTCCTTCCCTGACTTATGAACTTCTTAAAATTTAACATTTTTTCTATCCTTTTTGCTCCATGATCTCTCCAGACCAAATTCATATCTTGCAGGTTCCCCCCTAAAATCCATTCAAATTTTGTTTTGCTTACCATCACTGGTGTTTAACTGCTTTACAATATCACTTCTACTTATGCATAAAATGTGTGTCAGAATTTGATTCTGACCACCAAGATGTATCTTGAGCAGGAAGCCAAATTAAACAGAAATAATTTAAGGTTCATTTTGGTTTATAGTTTGGTTTATATGTTTAAGGCTAAAATATTTCTTTGCACAACAATGTGAAATGTATTCAATGCTGCTGAACTGAACACATGAAAATGGCTAAAATGTTAAGTTTTATGTGAAATGTATGTTACCACAATTTTTAAAATAAATAAAAGCTAAAAGATCTAGTCAATGTCAAGAAGGGAAAAAAAAGAATAGAACATTGCCAACCAAGCCTTAATATCAATTTACAAGATCTAACAGCTTTACCTCATAATAGGTTTTGAGACTATTTTAAGAAAATAATGGCCAAATTTTATGACTACAGTGGTGACCTAAAATATTTATGTACTCCAAGTTTATTATCAATTAAGGATGTTTGAATAGGTAAGTTTGCATGATTTAAAAAAAAATCAGCAAATGTCCTTTATCTCCCAATCAATATCTCCTAGGTACAAGCACAGTGCTAATACATAATAGATACTTTATAATTATTTGTGACTTCCCTGGTGGCTCAGACGGTAAAGCATCTGTCTACAATGTGGGAGACCTGGGTTTGATCCCTGGGTTGGGAAGTTCCCTGGAGAAGGAAATGGCAACCCACTCCAGTACTCTTGCCTAGAAAATCCCATGGGCAGAGGAGCCTGGTGTCCATGGGGTCACAAACAGTTGGACACGACTGAGCAACTTCACTATAATTATTTGTGAATGAATGAATAAGGATTCTTCAAGATTATGTCCATTGAACTGCAAAGGAAGCTTTGCAGTTATATTTATCAGTGGTGGTGGTGGTTTACTCACTAAGTCATGTCTGACTCTTAAGACCCCATGGACTGTAGCCTGCCAGGCTCCTCTGTCCATGGGATTCTCCAGACAAGAATACTGCAGTGGGTTGCCATTTCCTTCTCCAGGGGATCTTCCCTACCCAGAGGTCGAACCTGGGTCTCCTGCAATGCAGGCAGATTCTTTACCGATTAAGCTACGAGGGAAGCCCATATTTATCATTATTTAAAGTGTTAAATATAAAGTATCAATATAAACTATTCTGAGCTTTTTATATAAACGGGGAAATGCTTTTGCATCACAAAAAAATGCATCACAAGAGAAAAAAAAGGATTGGAATTGGTTCAGTTCAGTCTATGTTACTAATGGCTCTATCACTACATCTCAAGTTTGATGTTATAAAACAAATGGATAATTATTATCAGAGTCTTAAGAATAAGAAAAATTTTAATATGTATAACATGTCACACATATAATGAATGCTACTATTCTAAGGCTTTACACATATTTAGTTCAGTTCAGTCACTTAGTCGTGTCCAACTTTCTGTGGCCCAAGGGACTACAGCACGCCAGGCTTCCCTGTCCATCACCAACTCCCAGAGCTTGCTCAAACTCATCTCCATTGAGTCAGTGATTCCATTCAATCATCTCATTCTCTGTTGTCCCCTTCTCCTCCTGCCTGCAATCTTTCCCAGCATCAGGATCTTTTCCAATGAGTCAGTTCTTTGCATCAGGTGGCCAAAGTATTGGAATTTCAGCTTCTGCATCAGTCCTTCCAATGAATATTCAGGACTGATTTCCTTTATGATTGACTAGTTGGATCTCCTTATAGTCCAAGGGACTCTCAAGAGTCTTCTCCAACACCAGTTCAAAAGCATCAATTCTTTGGCACTCAGCTTTTTTTACAGTCCAACTCACATCCGTACAAGACTGCTGGAAAAACTATAGCTTTGACTAGACAGAACTTTGCTGGCAAAGTAATGTCTCTGCTTTTTAATATGTTGTCTAGGTTAGCCATAGCTTTTCTTTCAAGGAGCCAGCGTCTTTTAATTTCATGGCTGCAGTCACCAACTCACTAAATTTTCATAATAAACTTATGATCTTGTATACTGTTACACCCTCAAAAAATAAATAGAAGCAGACACTTGCACCCAAGGTCACGCAGCTAGTACTTAGAGGATCTAGGATGTAACCCCAGGCAACCCAACTCTCGAATCTGAGCTTTTGACCACTTTGCTCTATTGCTGTTTTTGTGTCTAGTCCTCAACTACCTTAAGAGAATATTTTCATTTTCAGAGGTGAGAGTTAGTATAAATAGCTGATAAATTGCAGAACTGACATCCAAACCTGGGAAACTTGAATTCCAAGACCCCTCTTGATACCTCTAGGCAATATTGTCTCCTGAGTCAAGCTAGATCTTAAAGCCTGCACACAGTTTTGATATACATTCTGACAGCAAATGTGCTGCGTGATTAAATCACTTCAGTCGTGTCCAACTCTTTGCCACCCCATGAATTGTAGCCAGCCAGTCTCCTCTGTCTATGGGATTCTCTAGGCAAGAACGGTTGCCATGCCCTCCTCCAGGAGATCTTCCCAACCTGAGGACTGAACTCACATCTCTTATGTCTCCTACATTGGCAGGTGGGTTCTTTATACATGTGGTTTTGGTTCAGCCAAAAACTGATATTTGTATTCAATTAATGATTCATTGTTATTTACTATACTTTTGGTTTGTGATTCAATTTAGTTCAAGTCCATGACCTGAAATAAATCACTTAATCTTTCTGTAATTCTACTTCTCTAGATAAAAAGACTATTAGGAAATTTTAATAGCATGTTGGCAATTAGAGATACCAAGGGAACATTTCATGCAAAGATGGGTTCAATAAAGGACAGAAATGGTATGGACCTAACAGAAGCAGAAGATATTAAGAAGAGGTGGCAAGAATACACAGAAGATCTGTACAAAAAAGATCTTCATGACCCAGATAATCACGAAGGTCTGATCACTCCCACTCCCCTAGAGCTGGACATCCTGGAATGTGAAGTCAGGTGGGCCTTAGGAAGCATCACTACGAACAAAGCTAGTGGAGGTGATGGAATTCCAGTTAAGCTATTTCAGATTCTAAAAGATGATGCTGTGAAAGTGCTACACTCAATATGCCAGCAAATTTAGAAAACTCAGCAGTGGCCACAGGACTGGAAAAGGTCAGTTTTCATTCCAATCCCAAAGAAAGGCAGTGCCAAAGAATGCTCAAACTACCGCACAATTGCACTCATCTCACACACTAGTAAAGTAATGCTCAAAATTCTCCAAGCCAGGCTTCAGCAATATGTGAACCATGAACTTCCAGATGTTCAAGATGGATTTAGAAAAGGCAGAAGAACCAGAGATCAAATTGCCAACATCCGCTGGATCATGGAAAAAGCAAGAGAGTTCCAGAAAAACATCTATTTCTGCTTTATTGACTATGCCAAGCCTTTGACTGTGTGGATCACAATAAACAGTGGAAAATTCTGAGAGAGATGGGCATACCAGATTACCTGACCTGCCTTTTGAGAAACCTGTATACAGGTCAGGACACAACAGTCAGGACTGGACATGGAACAACAGACTGGTTCCAAATAGGAAAAGGAATATGTCAAGGCTGTATATTGTCACCCTGCTTATTTAACTTATATTCAGAGTACATCATGAGAAACGCTGGGCTAGAGGAAGCACAAGCTGGAATCAAGATTCCTGGGAGAAATACCAATAACCTCAGATACGCAGAAGACACCACCCTTATGGCAGAAAGTGAAGAAGAACTAAAGAGCTTCTTGATGAAAGTGAAAGAAGAGAGTGAAAAAGTTGGCCTAAAGCTCAACATTTAGAAAACTAAGATCATGGTATCCAGTCCCATCACTCTATGGGAAAAAATAGATGGGGAAACAGTGGAGACAGTGGCTGACTTTATTTTTGGGGGCTCCAAAATCACTGCAGATGGTGACTGCAGCCATGAAATTAAAAGACGCTTGCTCTCTGGAAGAAAAGCTATGACCAAACTAGACAGCATATTAAAAAGCAGAGACATTGCTTTGCCAACAAAGGTCTGTCTAGTTAAGGCTATGGTTTTTCCAGTAGTCACGTATGGATGTGAGAGTTGGACTATAAAGAAAGCTGAGTGCAGAAGAATTGATGCTTTTAAACTGTGGTGTTGGAGAAGACTCTTGAGAGTCCTTTGGACTACAAGGAGATCCAACCAGTCCATTCTAAAGGAGATCAGCCCTGGGTGTTCATTGGAGGGACTGATGTTGAAGCTGAAATTCCAATACTTTGGCTACCTGATGCGAAGTGCTGACTCATTGGAAAAGACTCTGATTCTGGGAGGGATTGGGGGCAGGAGGAAAAGGGGACAACAGAGGATGAGATGGCTGGATGGCATCACCGACACAATGAACATGGGTTTGGGTGGACTCCGGGAGTTGGTGATGGACAGGGAGGCCTGGCATACTGCGGTACATGGGGTCGCAAAGAGTCAGACATGACTGAGCGACTGAACTGAACTGAACTGGCAATGTTTTGAGCTCAGAGAAGAAAACTACTCCCCAAATGTTAAAATTAAACCAAAAGCCACCATGATCTGAACCATATCTGAACATCCTGTTACTTACTTACTGTTCTATATAAGCTACAGTGTACTTCTTGACCTGCAAACAGATTTCTCATGAGGTAGGTAAGGTATGCAGGTCAAGAAGCGACAGTTAGAACTGGACATGGAACAACAGACTGGTTACAAATAGGGAAAGGAGTACGTCAAGGCTGTATACTGTTACCCTGCTTATTTAACTTATATGCAGAGTACATCATGAGAAATGCCGAGCTGGATGAAGCAGAAGCTGGAATCAAGATTGCCAGGAGAAATATCAATAACCTCAGATATGCAGATGACACCACCCTTATGGCAGAAAGCAAAGAAGAACTAAAGAGCCCTTTGATGGAAGTGAAAGCGGAGAGTGAAAAAGTTGGCTTAAAACTCAATATTCAGAAAACGAAGATCATGGCATCTGGTCCCATCACTTCATGGCAAATAGATGGGGAAATAATGGAAACAGTGATAGACTTTATTTTCTTGTGCTCCAAAATCAGTACAGATGGTGACTGCAGCCATGAAATTAAAAGACGCTTGCTCCTTGGAAGAAAAGCTATGACCAAACTAGACAGAATATTAGAAAACAGAGACATTGCTTTGCCAACAAAGGTCCATCTAGTCAAAGCTATGGTTTTTCCAGTGGTCATGTATGGATGTGAGAGTTGGACTGTAAAGAAAGCTGAATGCCAAAGAATTAATGCTTTTGAACTGTGGTGTTGGAGAAGACTCTTGAGAGTCCCTTGGACTGCACGTAGATCCAACTAGTCAATCATAAAGGAAATCAGTCCTGAATATTCATTGGAAGGACTGATGCAGAAGCTGAAATTCCAATACTTTGGCCACCTGATGCAAAGAACTGACTCATTGGAAAAGATCCTGATGCTGGGAAAGACTGAAGGCAAGAGGAGAAGGGGACGACAGAGAATGAGATGATTGAATGGAATCACTGACTCAATGGAGATGAGTTTGAGCAAGCTCTGGGAGTTGGTGATGGACAGGGAAGCCTGGCGTGCTGTAGTCCCTGGGGTCGCAGAGAGTCAGACAGGACTGAGTGACTGAACTGACTGACTGATAGTGTATCTTACAACTACATTCAAAATTCTTCACTGTTTTGGATATGGCAAAAAAAATTTCAGCACCTACCATAGTTTAATTCACCTGATTCATATCTGACTCACTGGAATTTTTTTTATTGTTCCTTTTGTTTTTTTATTGAATTTTAAATGAATTTATTAAAATAGTCTTTTGACTTTCAATTCAACTATGTTATATGTTATGAAAATATACTGCTTTTTATAAAAAGGCACAGTAAACTAGACAATAAAAACAGTCAAGACAAAGTCTTCAAATCTCACCAAAGACAACCACTATCAACATTTCGTGTGATCTTTCAGATATTTTTTAATGACTTCCTTTTTTTTTAGATCAGTTTTAGGTTCACAGCAAAAGTTAGAGGAAAATACACAAGTTCCCCATATCTCCCCCTGACCGCCGCTCACACGTGTAGTGCCTCTCCCATTATCAGCCTGTATCACCAGAGTGGGATATTTTTTCACAATTGATGAACCTGCATTAGCATCATAATCATTCAAAGTCCACAGAGTTTCCAAAAGGGTTTACTCCTGATATTGACATAAAGGTTCATTCACTCTTGGTGGTGTACATTTTATGGGTTTGGACAAGTATATATGATATGTGTCCACCATTATATTATCATACAGAATATTTTCAGTGCCCTAAAAAAACCTCTGTGACCAGTTCATCCTTGATCACTATCATCCCAGCCCCTATTTAGTATTTTTACATTGTTTCTGAGCATGCTGATGTATAATATATGTCCACCTGCTTCCCTGATTTAAAACAAAACAGAAACATTTCCAAGTTATTATGAACTATCTCTAAACATCCTTTTATGACTGCATAGCTTTTGTGATATGGGCATTGATTACTCCTTATTTGCATCTGCTTGATAGACGTGGAGGACATATGGCAATGTGTGGAATTGTAGCTGAACATGCTTACAACACAGAATTTGAGATAAAGAGAGTGGTAAGATGATGCCAGAAGGCTGAGTCAAGTAGTCTGAAGTTAAAAATTGAGATCACATAGAAACTGAAATTTGAGTTACCTGATCAGACTTATATTTTTAGAAGATTACTCTCCCAGCAAGAGGAAGAAATAAGTTCAGTTGGAGGATCTACAGTGAAGAGATGAATACCTCTGCCCTGTTTCCCTCCTACTGAAATAAAACCCCAGCTTTTGGCTTGGGCAACTGCATGTGGCCATTTGCAAAGATGCAAAATGTCGGAGAGATAGGGTTGTAGTTCTGTTGTTTTGGTGGGACTTGAGTGAGGAGGCAGATCTGTTGAGTTCAAGCTTAGAATCAGAACATATTAGATTTCAGATACTCTGAAATCTCACAGTGGACATGACCAGTAAAAGCAAGATACGGACAAGAAGTATAGATTGAGAATCTTGGAGGGAAAAGTTGGTAGTTTAAAGACCGAGGATTCTGCAGAGTTGAAAAAAAGAAAGCTTAGGTTAAGATTCTGAAGAAAATGAATCAACATTTAAGGGAAAGGCAGATTTCAAAAGCCCACATAGGAGACTAGTTAAGAGAAGCCAGAGAGGACTCAGACCGGAGAAGCCCATTAGTAAAGTCCTGACACCCACCTACAGGAAGGTGGCAGACAAGACAGTGGTCTACAGCGTCAAACGCACCCAAGATGATGAGAGATGAAAAGCAAACTTTTCCTGACAAAGAGATCTTTGGTGACTTTTCTTGGAGCAGATTTCATTTAGCAGTGAGGGTTGAGGTCAGACTGTGAAGCTGTATCCTTAATGTAAATAGAGACAAAAGTTTCCTCTTTCAAAATATTTGGCTAATTTAAGAATGATGGAGATGAGTAATACTTGACATGATAACATGTTCACACTGTTAAGTGGAAAAGCAGATTATAAAACAGTGTTATAGTCTAATCCCATTTGTTCCAGTTATCTATGGCTATGTAACAAGCAACCCCCAAATGTAGTGGTACAAAACTGAAACAGAAGAGAATGGGGCAGGGTACCTCCTTTTAAAAAATGATATAGACTTTGAACTTCCCTGCTGGCTCAGTGGTAAAGAATCTACCTGCCAATGCAGGACATCTGGGTTCCATCCCTTGTCTGGGAAGGTCCCACATGAACAACTAAGCCCACGCACCACAACAACTGAACCTGTGCTTTAGAGCCCGGGAGCCCCAACTACTGAAGCCGGCATGCTCTACAGCCTGTCCTCCTCAACAAAAGAAGCCACTGCAATGGAAAGCCTGCACACCACAGCTAGAGAGCAGTCCCTGCTCGCCACAAGGAGAGAAAATCCCACTCAGCAGTGAAGCCCCAGCACAGCCAAAAATAAACAAATAAAATTATTATTTAAAAAAATGACATAGCCTTTGAGAATATGACATAAACTGTTAGAACCAGTTAGGTCCAAGATGACAGAAGATTCAACTTCCTGTAGACACTGAGCCTCATAAAGTGAAGTGAAAGTTGTTCAGTTGTTTCTGACTCTTTGTGACCCCATGAACTATACAGTCCATGAAATTCTCCAGGCCAGAATACTGGAGTGGGTAGCCTTTCCTTTCTCCTGAGGATATTCCCAACCCAGGGATCGAACCCAGGTCTCCCACACTGCAGGTGGATTCTTTGCCAGCTGAGCCACAAGGGAAGCCTGAACCTTATAAGCTTATTGTAATATATTAGCATCTAAATAATAGTTGCCATGACAGTTCTGAGGCCCACCCACTGTAAAAGGCCATCAAGTGGTGGTGGCCTAATTCCTTGAAATCCTCCTGCCTTCCCCAAAATAGTTGAAATAATTCTTCCACTTGTTAGCCTATGAAATTACTGCTGCTGATTAGTTACTAAATCATGTCTGAATCTTTTGGGACCTCATAGACTATAGCTCTACAGGCTCCTCTGTCCATGGATTCTCCAGGCAAGAATACTGGAGTGGGTTGCCATTTCCTTCTCCATGGTATCTTCCTGACCCAGGGATAGAACCCAAGTCTCCTGCTTAACAAGCAGATTCTTTACACTGAGCCACCTGGAAAGCCCCGGTCTATGAAATTACCCAGCCCATAGAAATCATTCCTTATTTCTGGGCTTGCTGTTGCCTTTTGAATGAGGCACTTTTAATTTTTTGATGTGGACCATTTTTAAAGTCTTTATTGAATTTGTTACAATGTTGCTTCTGTTGTTTATGTTCTGGGTTTTTGTTGTTGTTTTGGCTCAGAGGCATGTGGGATCTCAGCTCCCGGACCAGGGATGAAAACACCCATTTCAGTGGAAGGCAAAGTCTTAACAATTGGACCTCCAG
This sequence comes from Ovis canadensis, assembly GCF_042477335.2. Taxonomy (NCBI): domain Eukaryota; kingdom Metazoa; phylum Chordata; class Mammalia; order Artiodactyla; family Bovidae; genus Ovis; species Ovis canadensis. The sequence goes on along the minus strand of NC_091247.1, from coordinate 156,973,485 downwards.
GGTAGTTTCCTGGTACACTTTTTACACAAATGTTCCCTCTTTACATATGAACTGAACCTTGGAGGTAATTCTTTGCTCCAAACTGCTCTTCCGTTTTACTGTGTGCCTTATGGTCAATCACCGCAAATACATTTTATAATAAAACACTTTACAATTCATTTGCCAGGGGACACATGGCAAGAACCTGAAACAGGCTCCTACTTTGAATAAACCTGATTCCAGTACTGACAAAAAAACATTAAGGCCACATTTCATTTTCCATTAAGAGACAAGTACTCTTTTATACAAGAAAAATTAGAATATGGAAAAAAAAAGAGGGTACTAGGGTGAGACTCAAATAGTTATTGATGGAGGAGAAAATTAACATTTCGATGACTACTATGTGCGATGCACCTTTGACATCTCGTTTTAATCCTCCCAAGAACTCTGTGATGAACGCGTTATCTCCATTTTACAGGCAAGGAATCTGCAGCGCCGGGGTTTCTAACCTAGATGGAGCTCAACGCCACGTTTTTTCAAAACCCCACGCTGTCTCAGCAGGAATTAGGTATGAAGAAGTCCTCCTAGAACGACATTTCCCAGGATTAGGGTGGAATATATCAACAAATGCCTAAGGAAAACGTAAACTTATTCCTTTAGGGCTAGAATATACAGCTTTTTGACTACTGCACTTTGAAATAGAGGGCGATACCAACACCTTTTACACTTTTTAAGACAGGTGATCATTTTCTCCTTAATAGGGAAATATACCAAGTAAAGAATAATTAGCCACTATGGAAAACAGTTTCAAAGACTGTAAGGGGTTTACACTTCAGCTCAAACAACGTGAGTACAGTCAGAGATATAAGAACCTCCAAGATGTAGAGCAGAGCCAGCACGTCTGAATTCAACGACCAGGGTGTTTCCCATCGAGTATGAGGAAATGGCTTCACGTTTTTCTATACCATCAATATACATCAGGACCTCTAGCAGGACACCGGCGCCTGGACCACGCCCACAAATGTCAGTCAAGCAAAGTGGCGGCCGCGCAGCACGGATAAACGATCAGGCCCCGCCTCCTACCCCACTTCTACCCCGCCCCTGGTCCGGCCCTGCCCAGCCCAGAGCCGTTAATCGCCGACACAACTTTGCGCCTGCGCAGGCCGAAAGTGCGGCTTTGTGCATGCGCCTAGAGGGAAAGTTGGTTCTTTTCCCCTCCCACCCCTCGCGATAACATGAGAACTTGCTTCCAGGTCGAAGGGTTTACTTCCGGTGAGCGGGTAGGCTGAAACGCGGTGGCTAAAGTGGAGTTGAGTTTGCAAAGTTCTTGGTGGAGAAGGCTGTAGCCATGGACAGGTAAGTTCTGGTGGTGAAGGCTGAAGTCGATCACTTTCCTCCCCAGCGTGTTGGAGGAATGAAACAGGTGAAACCCGACTCAGAGGAAGCAGACGAGGGCCTGGGTGCTGATTCTAGGCATCCTTTTCCGGCTGGAAGACTGCAGCTAAGGGAGAAAGGCCGCTTGGGCCGGGGACGGATATGGTCGTTGCCAAGATCCTTGAATAACTCATCTTTATGTAGGGGCCTGATGAGTTATTCAATCCTATGAAGGTAGCTACTGTGATCCTCTTTTCATACATAGAATTGAGGCTAAAAGAGGTTAAGGAACTTGATCAGTTAGGAAGCTAACAAAGGAAGCTAAGAACCAAGTTGCCAACCTGGATATGTGTTTCTAGATTCTAGGGGGCTGTTTGATGAGTAAGTATTCACCAGATAGACCAAAGAGGTGAATGTAGGCCTCTGAAAAGAATGCCTACAAAGGTATAAAGGTGTAAGGATATGAAAGTATAGCTTAATGGTCACATGCAGTGTGTGTTTGTATGAAAGTGATGTTTGTGGCTGAACTGGTAAGCTGGGGTCAGATTATAAAAGCCATGGTAGGAAATTTGGACTTGATTCTGTAGGCCAGAGATATCTATCTGAAGATTTCAAGTGGAGGAAATGCACATTAGATTCTTAAGATACAGGTCTCATAATACACACAATTTATTTTCTAGACTTTGGGCTGAGAATGTCTGTGACTGTAATAGTACTGAGATAGACGACACCCTTAGTGTACTCTGGGAAGAAAAGCTTGAAGGATCATTTCTTTCCAATTTATTAGATTTATTTTTTATTTAGTTTCCCAAGTCACCAGCTTAGAAGTATCCATGGTTTGAAGTACTTTGGAGACTACAGACATCCTTTTAAGAGTTCCTGCAACTTTAGGAACCTCCTCAATCCAACGAAGTAAGGTTTATCTTCAGGAAGCAATTATTTAAAGCAGTGTTAGAATATAGATTTAGATTCCAAGTGTTAAAATAATTCCAGAGGAGGAAAAAATTAACACGTAAGTCAGAGAAGACTTTATGCGGGTAAAATTTGAGCAGGACTTTGAGAGATAAGCTGGATTTGGTAATGATAGAAGTTTTTTTGCAAATGCTCCTTTCTCATTTCATTCATGTGAATTTGATTATTGCCATTTTAGGAGTGGCTTTGGAGAGATGTCATCTCCTGTGATCCGGGAGGCAGAGGTGACTCGGACTGCACGCAAACAGAGTGCCCAAAAAAGAGCTTTAAGTATCCTTTGCATTTTAAGCATCATTATAAAAATTGTAACATGTTTGGAATTAGCATTATAGACTTCATAGTGATATTAAACACTAGCTGCAATAAAATACTGTGGAAATTAATTTTTTTAACTCTCCAGATGTGTTATTTGGTAAATATGATGCTGAAATTCAGTGAGATTCCTATTTCCTTGAAAATAAGGATGTTCCATTTTACTGCTAACTGTCATATTGTGGTTAGCTTTTGCTGAGGTTAGATTTTCTTTATTATTTGAGTTCTAAGAACTCTTAGTTCAGTGTGTGGTAACCTAAGACTTGAGCACTTGGTTCAAGACTGTAGTAACTGATAACTAGAATTTAAAGGGGAAAAGGAATTATTTACTCTTTGCATAGAAAATATGGTAGCTATAAAATACCTTGTCCTTGAAAAACATATTCCCATATTTTGTATAGTATAAATATGGTTCATGCTGGAAGGGATTGGGGGCAGGAGGAGAAGGGGACGACAGAGGATGAGATGGCTGGATGGTATCACCAACTCTATGGACATGAGTTTGGATAAACTCCGGGAGTTGCTGATGGACAGGGAGGCCTGGCATGCTGTGATTCATGGGGTCGCAAAGAGTCGGACACGACTGAGCGACTGAACTGAACTGAACTGAAATATGGTTCATTCTAACTTTAGTGATGTTTTTTTCTATACAAAAAACTTTCTTTAACATTTCCTGTAGTTCGGGCAGCCCAAGATGAAATTTTTTCTAATACCACTCCAAGAAACCAGGTTATGCCCCGAACTCCCAGCTCATTTCGACAACCTTGTAAGATTTTTTTGCTTTTAAAGCATTTAATAATGATAACAGTAATAGCAGCTAATACTGTAATATTATATTTTATAAGTTATTTTTAATTAAGAACAAATAATAGGGATTGCACTTACTATTTGTTGAACTCTTACCATGTGTAAGGCTTTACATAATTGCATAATAGCTGTGAAAGTAGATATTGTCTCTATTTTGTCAAATCTGAACATGAGAACTAGAGAAGTTGATTAATGCAGATAAAATAGCTAGGTAAGTATGTAAGTAATGGAACCAAAATTCAAATCATAATCTGCTTACTTCAGAGTCCATGTCCTTTATACTATCGTATGCTTTATAAAATTAGAATTTGATAAATTCATGAACTCATGAGTGTCTTTTTTTTTTTTATGTTCAGTTACGTTATAATGACAGCATTTCTGTTTGCAGTAAAAATTTTTTGGTGGGCTCAGTAGTACCAAAAGTTCGTATTTAGAAAAATAAGTTAAATCTTGATATTATAGAAATGTTAATATTGAAAGTATATTTGGTTAGAATCTAAATAATTGAAAAGTGAAAATTGTTCGTTTTTATTTGCTTGTTTCATTTTCATGATCAATGCTCATGCACTTCGAATTCTTTTTACTAATTTCTTGCTTGTAGTTACTCCACCAAGCCGGAGCTTACTGAGGCAACCAGATGTATCCTGCATTCTTGGAACTGGAGGGAGGTCTCCCCGGCTTACACAGTCTTCAGGGTTCTTGGGAAATCTGTCTATGGTATGTAGAAAAATGGGGCTGAAATTTTCTCCCTTTTTTTAAGTATGGCATGATATTTAGCTAAAAAGTTTTTAATGAGAATTGAAGTCTTATTCATAATTAAAGTAACTCAGTTATGTAGGTTGAAATCATTTTTTTGGTTAGACTTCCAGAAAACTGAGACCCATAAGCATCTCACGTCATAGGTGGAAACTGTGACACCAGCAGCAGTTAGATGCAGATAAAATGTATTAATCTGACAGTTTACTGATCAGAATAAATAAATTCTGATTGGTTGCTAGTGGCTGTAAAAACTGAACCCTGTTTTGAAGCATAGAAGAGGAGGCCAAGAGTAAGCAATGAAGACTGTCATAAGGAAGAAAAACAAAGCATTAAAGGAGAGAAAAGAGAAAATTTGAGGAAAAGTAAGTGAGACACTCTTCAGGAATCATTATGATACAGTATTTAAAATAACAAAAGAAATGTCATATAGATTGTGATGCAGAATGACCTGACCTGGGTGCTTAAAATACCCTATAGAGAAAGAAAGAATTGTGCCTAACTGAGACGATGAAAACGGAAGAGTTTTGTTGGACTAATAGAGTGTTATGGCTCATTTAGTTCCAAGAACCAAGATGAAAAGGGCTCTTTATTTGGCTCTGTGGTTATTGAAAAAACAGAGAGAGTTTTACACACACCAGAAATGGCTCTGTGGTTATTGAAAAAACAGAGTTTTACACACACCAGAAATTGTCTAAATTATGTGTTTTCAAAGGAATGGTTTTGCATATTAAACCTCTCCTTGTCTTAGAAGGTTAAGTCAATCTTTGAAATATTTTAGAGTGTTAGTATCTTAACAGTGATTTAGTCATTGAACAGTTTTATTGTTATGAAGCTGGTTTATTTTGGCAGTGTTTATTCTTATTCTACTTAAAAACATGAGTGAATTGACTGCTTCTAGGTTTCAACATAAGATGATGACTTTTATTATTTAGTGCTTCAGAACTGCAAGTTTAATAGTAAAATTATTACTCTTCTAAAGGCCAGGCCACCTCATGCGAAGAGTTGACTCATTGGAAAAGACTCTGATGCTGGGAGGGATTGGGGGCAGGAGGAGAAGGGGACGACAGAGGATGAGATGGCTGGATGACATTACCGACTCGATGGACATGAGTTTGAGTGAACTCCGGGAGTTGGTGATGGACAGGGAGGCCTGGCGTGCTGTGATTCATGGGGTCGCAAAGAGTCGGACATGACTGCGTGACTGAACTGAACTGAACTGAAAGGCCAGGATAGAGTAAATATGTATTGATTGTCACAGAATGTTTGGAAGTTACTTTGTAGTGAAAAACGTTTTCTTGATTTTGTTTTGCCAATTTTAGTATCAGTTATGAGAGGTGGTTGAAGAAGTACAGTTATTTGTTACCTTGGTTGAGTTTAAGTACACCATGTGTCTACCTACAGAACATTTTTATGAATGCAGAATATCACTACTGTGTAAGATTTTCAGTTTGATCTGGGTGCTGATGATGATGAGTACCCAGAGGAAATCGGTCTTGTGGTAGCTGACGCTAAACTCTCCTCAACCCATAGTTACTATCTAATTAATATATAGGGTCCCAGCACCCATCTTTAGCATTTTCCCTTGGGGAGACTAATTTAAAGGTACATTTTTATTGTTGCTCATGCCTGGATTTTTTAACACATTGCATTTGCTTGGTATGTCTCAAGTACTTAAATCTGTTAAGTTTCTAAATCATCCTTTTTTTTCATTACCATTTATTTGTTTAAGAAACTGAGTCATTCATCCCATAATATTTCCCAAAATTAAAAAATTGATTTAAAGTAGTCCTAGAGAGTAAAATTCATGAACAGAGGAGCCTGGTGGGCTACAGTCTGTGGAGTCATGAAGAATTGGACACAACTGAGTGACTAACACTTTCACTAGGGCATAAAAGAATGGAGTAGTGCAAAGAAGAAAACACAGCCATAATATCCTTAACAAAATAATCGTGTGGCCATCTTTTAAAAGTGAAAAACACATACGTTTTTTTAAAAAAATGTTAATAGTATTAAAGTCTTTATTCACTCAGTGCCAATAACTACATTACTTTTCTGTATCTCCTGTATCTTTTAGGTGACTAACCTGGATGACAGTAACTGGGCCACTGCTTTCTCATCACAGCGTGCAGGGCTGTTCTCAAACGCAGAGCCCCACAGTGTAACAGAGGACGTTACCCTCAGTGCTGTAATGTTACGAGAGGATGATCCTGGAGAAGCTGGTAAAATAGCTTTGGTCTTTGTTTATAACACAGTAGTTTGTCATTTTACTAACATCAAGGAAATCATCTCCTATTCCTGAATATTTAAAAATATTTTTTGTTATGCTTATTAGTTACAGTAATGGCTGTGCCACTTGATGATAATGGGTTAGCCAAATTTGTTTGGGTTTTTCAGTGAAATTTTTGGCCAACCCAGTAGTAACTCTAGAAGGTTGAGAACCTCACCTTAGTTCTCAGTTGGAGCAGCATCCTGCCATTTAATCTTTTCAGTGTAAATAGCTCCCTGTTAGGTTATTAGACTAGTCGCTAATGCTTTTATTCTTTCCAAACTTGTGCTGTTGAGAGAGCTTCTCTTTTTGTTTAATTTTTATCTGACATTGTTGACATGTTTTGTTTTGGCCTGAATGCTAATGCTGTTTCTTCAAATAGTATTGTGACCATTCTGACTTTAGGCTGGTTATTACCATACCCTTCTGGAAAAAAGCATTTGCTTTTAGTGTGTTTATACCTGCACGTTATGACATAGATTCTTCGTTAATTTATCATTATAGACTAACATATGTGAGTGCTAGTCAGTATGCTTACCACTGTACGCACGTTCGGAGAAGGCAGTGGCACCCCACTCCAGTACTTTTGCCTGGAAAATGCCGTGGACGGAGGAGCCTGGTGCTGCAGTCCCTGGGGTCGCTGCGAGTTGGACACGACTGAGCGGCTTTGCTTTCATTTTTCGCTTTCATCATCGGAGAAGGAAATGGCAACCGACTCCAGTGTTCTTGCCTGGAGAATCCCAGAGACGGGGGAGCCTGGTGGGCTGCCGTCTATGGAGTCGCACAGAGTCAGACACGACTGAAGTGACTTAGCAGTAGCAGCAGTATGCACATTAATGCATTTCATGGTCCATTAAATAAATACAATAACTATTTCATTTTCGTGGAAAGGAAACAGCTGCTTAGATATATTAAGTAACCTGTTTGAGCTTACCTGGCTAAGAAGTGATGGCACCAGGATTTAAAACTGAGTAGTTTGATTTCAGCACCCTTCTCTTAACAATGTAGTTAAGAGTAGTAGTGACTACTACTTCTTTGTAGTATATGCCAGTGATAAGCATTCAAATATTGAGTAATTCAAAAATGCTTTGTACTTAATATATAAAATATAAGAATTTCATGTTTAGTATGAACCATGGCTGAGGCCTTAGATATACGATATTATAGTAGGGTGTATATATTTTCCCTGAATAAAGCATGTCATTTTAGGATATGCTATAACTTTTCCAATTACTTTGTTATGGTGTACTTAAAATATAATTCAGGTGTTTTAAAATTTGGCTCATGTTTTTGTAGTAATTGTTGACAGACTAATAACTAATATATCTTTGGAATCTTAAAAGACATATAAGTGACAGAAGACTAAATAGATAAGTTGGACTACATCAAAATATGGGTCAGAAAATACCGTCAATAGAGTGAAAAGGCGACAGAATGTTAATATATTTGCAAGTTGAAAAATTAATATTCAGTATATAAAAAACTACAAATCAACAGTAGCAGAAGACAGTCCAACTAAAAAGTGGACAGATAACTTGTATAGATATTTCTCCAAAGAAGATACAGAAGTAGCTATTATGCACATGAAAATTTGCTCAGTATAGCTCAAGTGGTAAAGAGTGCAGTGCATGAGATGGAGATTCAGTCTCTGAGTCGGGAAGGTGCCGTGAAGAAGGAAATGGCAACCCACTCCAGTATTCTTACCTGGGAAATCCCACGGACAGAGGAGCCTGGTGGGCTGTAGTCTAGGGAATCACAAAGAGTTGGACACAACTGAGCACTGGATGGATGTAGTAATCATTAAGGAAATGCAAATCAAAACTACAATGAGACAGCACCTCACACCCATTAAGATGGTTACTCTCAAAAACAAAAAAAACCCAAATAAACAGGAAATGGTAAATGTTGGCAAGGGTATGGGAAAATTGGAACTCTTGTTTGTTGGTGGTGGGAATGCGAAATGGTGCAGTACTATGGCAAACAATATGGTCATTCCTCAAAAAATTAAACATAGAATTACCTTATGACTTAGCAGTTCTACCTCTGGGTATGGGCTTCCCTTGGGGCTCAGCTGGTAAAGAATCTGCTCTCAATACAGGAGACCTGGGTTCGATCCCTGGGTTGGGAAGATCCCCTGGAGAAGGGAAAGGCTCCCCACTCCAGTGTTCTGGCCTGGAGAATTCCATGGACTGTGTAGTCCATGGGGTCACAAAGAGTTGGACACGACCTCTGGGTATATTCCAAAAGAAGTGAAAACCAGATTTTAAAGGGATTTGTATTTCCTCGTTCATAGCCCTGTGAACAAAAGATAGAAGGAACCCAAATCCCATTGATGGATAAAGGATAAAATATGATAAATACTTTTTAGTGGGATGTAATTCAGACACATGCTACAACATGAATGAACTTTGAGGGCTTCATGCCTGATGAAATAAGCCAGTAGCATAGGGACCAAATTTCACTTCTATGAGACACCTAGAGTAGTCGAACTCATAGACATAGAAAGTGGAATAATGATTGCAAAGGTCTAGGGACAAGGGAGAATGGAGAGTTACAGTGTTAGGGTTTTTTGTTTTGTTTTGTTTTGTTTTTGAAATTGACATTCTGTAAGTTAAGGTGTATGACATATTGCTTTGATATACTTGCATATTGTAGTACGATTATTAGTGTTAGCTAATACCTCCATGATACTTTCACATTATATAATTATCATTTCTGTGATAAGAACATTTAAGATCTCATCTCTTAGCAACTTTGAACTATGTAGTGCAGATTTATTGACTATAACAATGCTGTGTGCATTAGATTTTCAGAATTTATTCATCTGCCCACTGCAAATTTGTACACTTGAACCAACATCTCACAATTCCCTTATCCTCCAGACCCTGGAAACCACCGTTCCAGGCTCTGGTTCTTTGAGTTTGGCTTTTTTAGATTGCTCATGAGTGATACAGTACAGTATTTATCTCTCTGTTAACGGTTAGATTTATTTTACTTAATGCCTTCAGGGTTTATCCAGGGTCTATCCTGTTGCAAATAACATCACTTTCTCATGGCTGAAAAATATTCTGGTTTTGTTTGTGTATGTGTTTATGTATGTATTAATATGTTGTTGTTTAGTCGCTAAGTCATGCCCAGCTCTTTGTGACCTCATAGACTATAGCCCGCCCGGCTCCTCTGTGCAATTTCCTAGGCAAGAATACTGGAATGGGTTGTCATTTCTTTCTCCAGGGAATTTTCCTGACCTAGGGATTGAATCCACGTCTCCTGCATGAGCAGGCAGATTCTTCACCTCTGAGTCACCAGGGCAGGCCTGTGTATATATATGTGTATATGTGTGTATACACATACAGCCCGCTTTTCTATCTATTTATCTGGTGATGGATACTTGGGTTGTTTCCCTATCTTGGCTGTGGTGAACAATGCCACATTGAAAATGAGAGTACAGCTGCCTTTTCTTTTTATTTACTATTTTTGGTTGCACTGGGTCTTCATTGCTGTGTGCAGGCTTTCTGTAGTTGGGGCAAGGGAGTTGGGACTACTGTTCATTGCAGTGCTCGGGCTTCTCGTTGCAACGCTTCTCTTGTTGTGGAGCACAGGCTGTAGGTACATTGGCTTCAGTAGTTGTGGCCCACGGATTTAGTTGCTCCATGGCATGTGGAATCTTCCCAGACAAGGGATCAACCTGTGTCTCCTTCATTGGCAGACAGATTCCCATCCACTGTACCACTGTATTTATAGGGAAGTTCCAATAGATACCTTTTTGTTAGCCTGTTTTCATTTCCTTTGAATATATACCCAGAAGTGGTATTGCTAGATCATTTGGTAGTTCTATTTTTAATTTTTTAAGAAACCTTCATACTGTTTGCCATAGTGGCTAAACTAATTTACGTTCTCACCAGTAGTGCACAAATGTTCCCTTTTCTCTGCATCTTCACCAACGCTTGCCATTTCTAGTCTTATTGATTGGTGATACTTGTTCTTACACATGTGTGGTGATATCTCCTTGTGGTTTTGATTTGTATTTCCCTGCTGATTAGTGTTGTTGAGCATCTTTTCATGTATGTGTTAGCTATTTGTATGTCATCTTTGGAGAAATGTCTGTTCAGTTCCTCTGCCCATTTTTAAATCGTATTGATTTTTTTATGAATTCTTCATATATTTTGAAGATTAACTTTTTATCAGATATATGGTTTGCAAATATTTTCTCTCATTCCGTAGGTTGCCAGTTCATTTTGTTGACTGTATCTTTTGCTGTGCAGAGCTTTTTAGTTGATATAGTCCCACTTGTTGATCTTTTGCTTTTGTTGCTTGTGCTTTTGGTGTCATATCCAAAAATTATTCTCAAGACAGGTGCCAGGAAGCTTTTCCCTATATTTTTTTCTAAGCGTTGTACAGTTTCAAGTTTCATATAATTTTTTTTTTCTCTCCAAGTGTTGGCTGTGCTTGGTCTTCATTGCAGCTCATGGGCTTTCTCTACTGGTGGGAAGCTGGGGCTACACTCGAGTTCCGATGCGTGGGCTTCTCATTTCAATGGCTTTGCTTGTTGCAGAGCATGGGCTCTAGGGCTCAAGGGTTCAATCGTTGCAGCACACGGGCTCCAGAGTGCAGACTCAGTAGCTGTGATGCACAGCCTTAGTTGTGCCAAGGTGTGGATTTTTCCCAGACCAGGGATTGAATCCCTATCCCCTCCATTGGCAGGCAGATTCTTAACCACTTGACCACCTGGAAAGTCATCATTTAAGTCTTTAATCCATTTCAAGTTCAGTTTTATGAGTTGTGAGATAGGGATCGATCCAGTTTTGGTTTTCTGCACGTGATTTTCCAGTTTCCTTGGCACTGTTTATTTAAAGAAACTGTTCTTTCTCCATTCAGTATTCATGGCTCCCTTGTCAAATATTTCTTGACTGTATATGTAGGAGTTTATTTCTGGATTCTTTATTCTGTTCCATTGATTTCTGTGTCTGTGTTTATGCCAGTACTGTTTTGAATACTAGCCTTTGTTGTATAATGTGATATCAGGAAGTGTGATGCCTCCAGCTTTGTTCTTTCTCAGAGTTGCCTTGGCTCTCTGGGGTTTTAGATTTGCAAAAAGCAAAGAGTTCTGTGGTCAGATGGTGGTTATTGTGGCACAGCTCTGTGAATGTACTTTCTGCCACTGAACACTTAAAAATGGTTAAAATTATAAATTTAGTTATGTGTATTTTACCACAATTATGTATTTTTAAAAACACAGTAGTTTCAAGAAAGATTTAGAGCTATGTTTAAGTTTTCAAACAAACAGAATGACTTGGAAGTATGTCACTTAATTTGTCTGTTCCTCTTTGGTTTATTGTGTTCTAGCATCCATGAGTATGTTTTCTGATTTCCTGCAATCTTTCTTGAAACACTCTTCAACTACTGTTTTTGACCTTGTAGAAGAGTATGAGAACATTTGTAGTAGTCAGGTAAGTTGTTTCACTTCATTGATGTCAGACTTCAGTAATCAAGTTTTTTCTGAACTTAGCTTGTGAATTTCCTTCCTGTATTTAAGGAGGATGTCTTAGAGATAGATAGAAAGTCAGCCAGAGCAGATCTACTTTTTACACATTGAGAATCTTATAGTATTTCTTTTAAGGATTTTGCAACTTTGACAAAGGAAAACCCAAAGTATACCAAGAACTTAAAACTCAACCATAAGAAAATGAACAACCAATTAAAAAATGGACAAAACATATAAACAGACACCTCATCAAAGAAGATCTGCAGATGGCAAATAAGTATATGAAAAGATATTAAATATCAACACAACATTGTACATCAACTCTACTCCAATATAAAGTGAAGATTGAAAAAAATTTTTTTAAATATATCATGTGTCATTAGGGAGTTGCAAATTAAAACAAGATGCTACTATACACCTGTTAGAATAACCAAAATCTGAAACACTAACAAAACCAAATGCTGACAAAGATGTGTAACATGAATTCTCATTTATTATTTTTAGGGATGCAAAAGGATAGCACTTTGGACCATAATCTCTCAGTTTCTTAGAAAAGTAAACATACTCTTGCCATATAATCCAACATTCATACTCTTTGATATTTACCCCAAAGATTAAAAAAATTTATGTCCACATAAAAGCTTACGCATAGATGTTTATAGCAGCTTTATTCATAGTAACCTGAATTTGGAACCAATCAAGATGTCCTTTAGTAAGAGAATGGGTAAGTCAACTGTGGTTCATCCAGTCTGTGGAATATTACACAGCCCTTAAAAGTAATGAACTATCAAGCCATAAAGAGTTCAGGATGGACCCTGAATGTATATCACTAAGTGAAAGAAGCTGATATGCAAAGGTACATGTGGCATGATTCCAACTGTATGATATGTTGGAAAAGGGAAAACTTAAAGAGAATAAAAAGATCAGCAGTCGCCAGAGTTCAAGGAGAGATAAGGATAGAAAGTGAAGCACAGTAGAGTTTTAGGGGAGTGATATTTAGGAAGTAGAAGTAGGATTTGTAGGAGATGGTAACCCATTCCAGTATTCTTGCCTGGAAAATTCCAGGGATGGAGGAGCCTGGTGGGCTACAGTCCACTGGGTTGCAAAGAGTTGTACGAGACTGAGCAGATTATAATGATATTATATGATGGGTACATCATTATACATTTGTCAAAACCCATAGAATGTACAGCACCAAGAGTGAACCCTTCTATAAACTATGGACATTGGGTAGTAATGACATGTCAGTGTAGTTTCATTGATTGTAACAGATGTACCACTCAGGTACTGGATACTGATAGTGGGGGAAAGAGTGTGTATATATGGGGCAGAAAGTAATGAGAACTCACTGTACTTTATTCAGTTTTGCTGTGAATCTAAAACTGCTCAGAAAGTTGTCTGTTTTAAAGAAAAGGAAAACAGCTTCAAGAATAATTGAAATAATAGTAATAGCCAACCTTTTTTGAGCATTTAAATCAAGAAACACCTGGAGTAACAGGCAAATTTGATCTTGGAGTACAGAATGAAGCAGGGCAAAGGCTAATGAGTTTCGTCAAGAGAATGCACTGGTCATAGCAAACACCCTCTTCCAACAACACAAGAGAAGACTCTACACATGGACATCACCAAATGGTCAACACCAAAATCAGATTGATTATATTCTTTGCAGCCAAAGATGGAGAAGCTCTATACAGTCAGCAAAAACAAGACCGAGAGCTGACTGTGGCTCAGATCATGAACTCATTATTGCCAAATTCAGACTTAATTGACGAAAGTAGGGAAAATCACTAGACCATTCACATATGACCTGAATCAAACCCCTTATGATTATACAGTGGAAGTGAGAAATAGACTTAAGGGACTAGATCTGATAGAGTGCCTGATGAACTATGGACAGAGGTTCATGACATTGTATAGGAGACAGTGATCAAGACCATCCCCAAGAAAAAGAAATGCAAAAGAGCAAAATGGCTATCTGAGGAGGCCTTACAAATAGCTGTGAGAAGAGAAGCCAAAAGCAAAGGAGAAAAGGAAAGATATAAGCATCTGAATGGGTTCCAAAGCCGAGTTCCAAAGAATAGCAAGGAGAGATAAGAAAGCCTTCCTCAGCGATCAGTGCAAAGAAATAGAGGAAAACAATAGAATGGGAAAGACTAGAGATCTCTTCAAGAAAATTAGAGATACCAAAGGAACATTTCATGCAAAGATGAGCACAATAATGGACAGAAATGGTATGGACCTAACAGAAACAAGATATTAAGAAAAGGTGGCAAGAATACACCAAAGAACTGTACAAAAAAGATCTTCATGACCCAGATAATCACAAAGGTGTGATCACTCACCTAGAGCCAGACATTCTGGAATGTGAAGTCAAGTGGGCCTTAGGAAACATCACTACAAACAAAGCTAGTGGAGGTGATGGAATTCCACTAGAGCTATATCAAATCCTGAAAGATGATGCTGTGGAAGTGCTGCACTCAATATGCCAGCAAATTTGGAAAACTCAGCAGTGGCCACAGGACTGGAAAAGGTCAGTGTTCATTCCAATCCCAAAGAAAGGCAATGCCAAAGAATGTTCAAACTACCACACAATTACACTCATCTCACATGCTAGTAAAGTAATGCTCAAAATTCTCCAAGCCAGGCTTCAGTAGTACATGAACTGTGAACTTCCAGATGTTCAAGCTGGTTTTAGAAAAGGCAGAGGAACCAGAGATCAAATTGCCAACATCCGTTGGATCATGGAAAAAGCAAGAGAGTTCCCGAAAAACTGCTTTATTGAGTATGCCAAAGCCTTTGACTGTGTGGATCACAACAAACTGTGGAAAAGTCTTCAAGAGATGGGAATACCAGATCACCTGACCTACCTCTTGAGAAATCTGTATGCAGGTCAGGAAGCAACATTTAGAACTGGACATGGAACAACAGACTGGTTCCAAATAGGAAAAGGAGTCTTAGGAAAAGACTGGTATAAAAGTCTTTGTACCAGTAGGAGAATTTTTCTTAATTTTTTTTATATGGTATAAATTTTTCAGATAATTTGAAAGTATCTTATTTTTAATGTTCATTCTGCTCTGTTGGTTCATGATATATGATTTTACCAAGCATAGGTTAGATTTAGCTATCTTCTGGGTGGATCTACAGGGAGAAAAATGTACTCACGGCTGTTACTGTTGAATCTGAAATCTAGAGTGTGTTAAACTTTTACATACACACTCACCTAGACACACCTTACTTCAAAGTAAGGCCCTTTCTAGTGGGAATGTTATATTACATTTAATTTAAAAAGGCAATAGACAGGAAAAATTTGTAATGTAAATTTGTACTTTTGGCACTATGTACTTGAAGAATACAAAATTGTGACTCAGAATTACAGAAAACCTTTTTACATTTGTGTCTTTAATTCAGGTAAATATATTGAATAAAATAGTGAGCCGAGCAACACCTGGACTTCAGAAGTTTTCAAAAACAGCCAGTATGCTCTGGCTTCTTCAACAGGAGATGGTCACATGGAGGCTGCTGGCTTCTTTGTATAGGTAAAGTTGTGTAGGACTCAGAAATAAACTGGCGATTAACTTAGAAGTTAGAATGAGGTGTGTTTGGAAATAGGTTCTGCCATTTTATGATGCTTATCATGTCTAATGCCTTTAGTTGTCAGAGGTGAGTTAGGAGGAAAGAGGGGAATATTAAATCATAAAGTTGGTAACTACCACGAATTGGATATTTGTAAAGATTTAAGGAAAGTGTTAAAAACACAGCAATATTTAGAAGAAGATAGATTAAGGAAAAAAGTGGCAGACACACTTTATATAATGTAGAAGTCTGAGAGAAGGTAACCAAATTTTTCTTAGATGCTCCTTGGTTTAGGCCCTCATTCTGTTGCTTTCTCATCCCAGTGAGAATACCTCAAGAGAAAATCGTATTTTTTCATTTTGGCCATGTGAAAACGTTACATTGAAAAGTTAAGTTTATGCCTTAGTAGGTGGCCATCAAAGACTTTGCATTGTGTTTATTTTTAGTAAATACTATTTTTGTCAATATTAGAGTCAGAAGGCATTTACTACTTGATTCTTGTTTTTAAAGCATGTTGGCTAAGTTATCCCAGATGGAATGCAGGTTTGTGCGTGTATTAGCTTAATGGTGATTTCATTTACTCTTGTGAAATAAGGCTTTTTCATTTTGTGTTGTTTTTCCCCAGAGACCGAATACAGTCTGCATTAGAAGATGAAAGTATGTTTGCAATTACTGTAAGTTTTATATTGTTTTTTCCTTTATAAATGCTTAAAAATTTAAATGGTTTTTATAGTAGAATTTGATTTTTGACCCTCCATCTAGAGTTTCTCCATTTTTAAAATTTTACAAGTAAATAAAAGATACAGTAAGCAAAACTGATGTGCACTGTAGAGTGAAAGGTGTAAGTTCTGTTTTATCCTTCGTACTGTTCAGTCTAACAATTTATTATGTATCCTACCAGACATTTTCTTTGCATCTGTACATATGTATACACAGAAGTTTTATGGGTGTTTTTTTAAGATCAAGTTGAGAATGTCATTTTGAAATATTTAGTTAAACCTTGGGAAGAGCAATCACAGTGTTCTAAAAATGCCTTCCTTCAGACCAAGGACCCTCTAAGACAGTGAAGGGTGTGTCTCACTTGACATGAAACATTGAATTTCTAGGAAATTTGAAGGAGCTGTCCCTTAGGCCATTCAGCAGAAGCTTTTTTTTAGTGCAATTTGGGTGGGGTGTTGTAGTGACTTTGTTCCTAGTAAAGGTATTAGTTGTTGTTCAGTCGCCAAGTCATGTCTGACTCTTTGCAACCCCGTGGACTGCAGCACACCAGGTGTTAGTCAAGTTGTTAAATTGTGCAGACTTGTTTGCAGTGCTGAGTGTATTTTGTCCTCTCCTAGAGACTCCAAGCAGAGAGAAGATAGAGCCTGAAGGGAATGAGTCACCCGACTCTGTCTCATTCTATAAATCGTCTTCTCATAGTTTTCTTCACCTCCCAGCAGTCCTGTGGGAACCTAGCCACTTTGCCCCACTTCAGAAGTCAGCACCTTCTACAGTTAACTCTTGAACAACATGGGTCCACTTAGTATGCAGATTGTTTTTTTTCCCCACTAAACGCATACTACAGTTAGTATGCAGATTGTTTTTTTTCCCCACTAAACGCATACTACAGTATTAGGCAATCTGCAGTTGATTGAATTCTCAGGTGCAGAACCTCCAATACAGAGAAAACCAGCAGTATAGAGAACCAACTGTAAAATTATATTTGGATTTTCGAGTACAAGGAGGATTGATAACCCTGACTAACCCTTGCATTGTTCCTGGGTCAAATGTATTTCTTTTTTTCTTTTAAAGCAAAATAATTTTCAAGTACCATAACTCCAACTTGTCAAAAGTCAAACCCACTCTTGTTTTTCAGTGGATAGCACCATGACCAATGAACATTCCCTAAGCCAGCGCTTCTCAAACTTCGCTGTGCACATGTCACCTGGGGATCTTGTTAACGTGCAGATTCTGATTAGGTAGGTCTGGGATGGGCCTACGAGTCTGCATTTTTAACAAGCTCCCAATGGTGCTGGGGTAGTTGGTCTGTAAACTGCACTTTGAGTAGCCAGGGTCTAGACTGGTCTCTGCCTCATCTCTCAGAGACAACTGCACGTTGTGTATCAGACTTTGCTGACTCTGTCTCTTCTGTTGCAATTCTAATCTCTCATCTTGTTTCTGTTGCCACCACTTAAGCCAAAACTTTCATCATTTTTCTTAGGAATTATGTCAGTAACTTTTGTCGAGTCTTCCTGGCTTTCGTTTGGCAGGGATGGTTTGGGCGGGGGGAAGGGGGTATTCTCTTTTTTTTTTTTCTTCTTTACCATATAGTATACTCTTATTTATACATTATACTGAGAGTTTTAATTTTTTTAATTTAAATTTAAAAAAATTCATTATATTTTTGGCTGCACTGGGTCTTCATTGCTTTGTGTGGGCTCTCTTTAGTTTGGTGAGCAGGCTTCTCACTGTGGTCACTTTTCTTGTTGAGAAGTGCAGGTTCTGAGTGCATGGGCTTCAGTAGTTGTAGTCCGTGGGCTCAGTAGGGTCAGCCCAGGGTCTTAGTTTCTCTGTGGCATGTGGAATCTTCCTGCATTTAACCTGTGTCCCCTGCATTGGCAGGCGAATTCTCATCCCCCAGGAAAGTCCACTGAGCGTTTTTATTATTCATCAATATTTTTTAGTTTTTTTCATGTCAGTTCATATAAGTTAACCTTATTTTTTCATAGTATGCTAAAGTACAAATGTACCATAATTTTTTTCAGACATTCTGCTGGACATACTTAAATTGTTCCCAGAATTTTTCTTATAGTAATCAATGCAATGAACATTCGCACTTACCTACATATTTGACGATTTCCTATATTTCTGGAAGTGAAATCATTGGGACAAAGTTTGAGAGATTGTCGTGTTGCCTTCCTAATGAAATGCACTAGTTCACACTGTCATAGTATGTGAAAATGTTTGCTCTGCTTTCAATCATTTGATTTTGCCAGTTGGAGGGGAAGTACCTCATTTTAATATGCATATCATTAATCATTAGTAAGATGGAGTGTTTTCATTCTGAAGTATTATATTGTATGAATTCTATTCTTTGCTCACTTGTCTGTTCATTACTTCCTTTTTCTTTCCTCAACATGGTAAAGATAGTCTTTCTGTCACTTGTCTTTCAGCTTTGTTTCAGGGGTCTTTGTCAAGCAGGCATTTCCATCTTTAACTGATCAACATCCGTCCTGCTTTCCTTTATCATTCACTGTATCTTATTAAGGAAGGCTGGCCTTAACCCATGTGAAAATTATTCTCAATGTTTTCTTCTACATGAAGTTTTTTTCCCTATACAAGAAGTTAATTCATCCAGATTGTTTGTGAAGGGAGCAAGAGATTTAACTTTTTCCCAACAGATATCCATTTATCCTGACACCCTTTATCATATTTATGAAAGTGAAAGTTGCTCAGTCGTGTCTGACTCTGTGTGACCCCGTGGTCTATACAGTCCATGGAATTCTCCAGGCTAGAATACTGGAGTAGGTAGCTGTTCCCTTCTCCAGAGGATCTTCCCATTCCCGGATCAAACCCAGATCTCCTGCGTTGCAGGTGGATTCTTTACCAGCTGAGCCACCAGGGGAGCCCAAGAATACTGGAGTGGGTAGCCTATCCCTTCTCCAGTGGATCTTCCCGACCCAGGAATCAAACTGGGATCTCCTGCATTGCAGGTGGATTCTTTACCAGCTGAGCTACCAGGGAAGCCCTATCATATTTATACATAGATCTTTTTTGTTTTGATTGCTCTGTTTGAAAACCAGTACTACACAACTGAGTCACTATAGCTCAGGAGTTTTGCTATTTTGTAGGGTAAGTCTTCTCTTCATTTTAAAAAACATTTGGGGTTATTTTTGCACACGTTTTCCCAGATAAACTTTTTCATTTCCTTTTTAAAAAGTCCTTTTGGGAAATTTATTGAAATAATATTGAATCTGTATATTAATTTGGGAAGACCTGACGTCTCAACTATGTTGGATTTTCCTATTCATGAATATGGCATCTCTAATTATTTAGATCTTTTATGGATTACATAGATTTGTGCTCTTCATAAAAGTCATTTATAAAGGATTTACATTAATCCTGTTGAGAATGACTTTCCTTTCCTATTACATTTTCTAATGATTTACATGTAAAGCTCATATTTGACCATCTTTTGGACCTCTCATTTGCTCCAGTAAGTTTTAAATTTGATTTTATTGGGTTTTCCCTGTTGGCAGAAATCATCTACTAATAATGAATTTCTTTTAATCCTTCTACTCTGTTATATTTTAAAGGAAAGTTTTACTCTTTATTTTTAGTTTCTAATTTTTTTTGACTGTGCTGGGTCTTCCTTTCTGTGGGTGGGCTTTCTCTAGTTGCAGTGAGCGAGGGCTACTCTTGGTTGCAGTCATGGGCTTCTCATTGCTGTGGCTTCTCTTGTTGTGGAGCACGGGCTGTAGGCCAGTGGGCTTCAGTAGTTGGGGTACACAGGCTCTGTGGTTGCAGCATGGAAGCTCTAGCGCTCAGGCTTAATAGTTGCGGCACATGGGCTTAGTTGCCCCACAGCATGTGGAATCTTCCTGGACCAGGGATCAAATCCATGTTCCTTGCATTCTCAGGAAGATTCCTATCCACTGTACCACCAAGGAAGTCCATAGTCTGTTATTCCTCTTACTTGCCTTATATCATGGACTAAGAACTCCCATACAAGTGTATCAATGATAGCAGGTATGCCTTTCTTGTATTTGACTGTTGATAAGAATGATTTTGTTTTAGTGAAGAATAAGAATTTTTTTTTCTCCTAGCTAGCTAAGAGTTGCAGTCAAATGCTTTTTATCTTCTGTAGATACCTGTTTTAAATTCATTTTTGGCTGCACTGTGTCTTGTTGCTGCGTGGGTTTTCCCTAGTTGCAGGGCATGGTCTCTAAAGTTCATGGGATTAGTTTTCCTTGGCATGTGGAATCTTCCCAGACCAGGGATCAAACCTGTGTCCCTTGCATTGACAGGTAGATTCTTAACCACTGGACCACCAGAGAAGTCCTATAGATAACTTTTAATTTATTAGCATAATGGTTTGCATTAATAGTTCTTCTAATGTTGAACTATCCTCAAACAGAATAAACTTTGAGTCATGATGTATTCTTAAATATGCTACTAAATTTTATTAGCTGCTTTTTTTAGAAGTTTCCCAAATATATTTTCTTTTCTAGTGACTTTTTCATATCTAGTTCTAGTGCCTAGGATTGTGCCACCTCTGCAGAACAAGTTCATACATCTTCCATCTTTGTGTGTGTATGTGTGCACGCGTGTGTGTGCTGTGTTTGAAAATTATAGTAATTAACCTGTTCTTTGAATCCTTGGTAAAAATATGCCTTTGAAACCATAAAGACCAGGTGCTCTTTTAGGGTTTAATTGTTTTTGTGTTCTTACTACAAAAAGTAACCTGTGTTTAAAGCAACTATGAATAGTCAAAAAAGAAAAGATACTTTTATTTTATAATAAATGATTTCAACCACGTTTGTTAACTTGCTTTTTCACTTGATATTTAAAAATATTTTTTCAATCTTTTAATTTATTTATTCTACAAATACTTATTTCATTCCCAGCTAGTGAGATACACATCTTGGAAGATTATTTATCTTATATTTGGCTATTTATTGAACTCACTTACACGTTTTAATAGTTTTTTGTTGATTATCATACTATTCTAGGTAGGCATTCCTGTTAATCTACAAATAGTGATGACTGTGACTCTTTTTCCATATTTTTAACTACTTAGTGCTTTTTCTGGCTTTATATATTAGCTGGAACTTTAACAATAAATTTGAGTAATTGCAGCAATTCTTATTTTTTCCATCTTCTGGATTCTAAAAGGAGTGTCTCTCTTTACAGTTAAGTATATTTGCTATAGGCTTCAACTATTAATAGATACTCCATTACATCGGCAAAATATTCTTTTATTTCTAATTTACGAGGATATTTTTATCAAATGGCATTTTGGCATCTATAAAAATCTCCTGGAGAAGGGAATGTCTACCGACTCCAGTATTCTTGCCTGGAAAATTCCATGGACAGGAGCCTGGCGGGTTTACTGTCCGTGGTGTCACAAACAGTTGGACACAGCTGAGCACACATACGTGTTCACAAGATTCGTGTGTATCTCTCTTCCTTGAACCATGAATAAGATGAATTAATTAATAGATTTGGTCATTGTGTATTATACTTTTACTGTATTGCTTGATTTAACTTGTTAATATTTATATCAAGTTGTCTAAGTCAGTCTTTAGAACCTTGGATTATTCCTAAGTTTTATCATCTATCAACTTAAGTGTAGAGTGAAAAGATTTAAGAATTTTTAAATGTTAATATCCTAATATGCCTCATGACTGCATCCTGCCCTTTATTGTGAATTGCTTCATTTTGTTTTATGTTTCTTTTATTTTTCTCTAAAACAACATCTCTGGAGAAACAGAACTTAAAAATTTTAAGTGTAACCAAGAATTAAAATATCAAGTAAGAGCAGCTGCTCATTGATCTAGCAGTTTGAAATTTATTTATAAAAAATTTTCAAAGGTGAATATATAGATTTGCTGTCTTAAAATAGTTATTCTCTTTTACCATTCTGTTGAGATAATGTTTCTTGAGCACCGTTTCTTTTTTTCCATCAAATTTTTTAAATAGGCTCTTAATGCGAGTGAAAAAGCAGTTGTGGAAGCATTGTTTCAGAGAGATTCACTTGTCCGACAAAGTCAGGTATGACTAGAGGTTTTACATTTTGCGGGCGAAATATGGAGAAAAGGTAAATGACATTAAAAAATGAAGTTTTTTTTTTAAACTTTTTCCTTAGATTTTTTTTTCATCTTTTAATTTATAATTAAAAGGAAGTAAGCACCTTGTTTTTTGGTCTTCAAATAATAGCCCTAGCATTTATAGGAATAGCCTATTAAAAACTGTATTATTCCTTTAGAAAATTTCTTTTGCCATAATATTTATACATCTTTAAAAACTAAAACTAGTGGTAGAAAAAGTTATTACTTGGTATTTTTTGAATTAGAAACTTTTTTTTAATTGTAGGAGTAGTACTACTTCAAATAAAATCCTTAACAAAATTTATAGTTACTGTTTTTTTTTTTGCTCCCTTCCCTAGCTGGTGGTAGATTGGTTAGAAAGCATTGCCAAAGATGAGATTGGAGATTTTTCTGATAATATTGAATTTTATGCAAAATCAGTATATTGGTAAGTCACTAAACTTTTATTCCTGAAGTCACTTAATGTTGATTTTGTTTATTCACCTTTCAATAACCATTTATTCACTTCTTGCTGAATTCGGTCTGTGAGCAAAACAGATAAAAGCCCTGCCTTTATGGGATTTATAATTGTGTAAGAGTTAGACAGCAAATACATATATATATCCTGTTAGGTGTTAATAGCTTTGAAAAAGGAATCAAGAGTTGATAGATAGAGGATAATAATGGGATTTAAGTAGAAGAGGTGACCAAGGAAAGCCTCTCTAGGGAAGTAAGGTTACAGGTAGTAAGAGTAAGAGGCTTTTAAGAAATAAAGGAGGTCAGGCATACAAAACTTGAGTGACAAGTGCTCTGGGCAAGAGCAGGAACTGCAGAGACTTTAAGAAGGTAAAGTATTTGCACTGAAGGCCAGTGTGAACACAACAAAGAAAAAGAATAGTAGTTAATGAGATTGAAGAGAGCCAACTAATATAGGACTTTGACAGTCAGCTGAAATAAGGGTTTGGAACTTTATCCTAAATGTGATAGGAAGCCTCGAGTATGAAAGAATGACATGATCATGTTGTCAGGCACTCAGTTTCTTAATAATCATAGTTTGATCATCAAGAGAATTCTGCTGTGTTTCTAGCTGCTTTTGTGTGTCTTTTTTTCCCCTTTTCCCTACATTCTGCAATGCTTCTAATTTATTGTTAAAACCTTGAAACCAGAAAGCAACCCCCAGGTTAAAGGGACAATTTATTTCAAGAGTTAAAGAAAAAAGTTCACTAAATGGGAAGGAGCTCAAAAAAGGGGATATATGTACACATATAGCTGATTTACTTTGCTGTACAGCAGAAACTCACACAATATTGTAAAGCAACTATACTCCAATAAAAAATAATATAAAAAAGAAACGTTTAGTTTGCCTTTGAATTCAGTAACGTGTATAAAGTCTGCAAATCAGTTTTTTTTTCTGCTTAACTAGAAAACTTAATGCTACCAAATATATATATTTTTTAAATCTTAAATCTTGATTCTTGTTGACTTTTCTGAAAGAAATTTCTATTTTCAGAAAAAAATTTAAAAATGCTTGTTTAACTGTGTGGCATGTGGATTCTAGTTCCATGACCAGGGATTGAACCCAGGCCCGCCCCCTGCATTGAGAGTGTGGAGTCTTAGCCACTGAGCCACCAGAGAAGTCCCAGAAACAAAAATTTTTAAGTTAAAATGTCTGTTAAGATTTTTGCAAGTTTTTAACCTGTTGGTCTCCTTTTTTTTTCCAATCAATAAAAGTAGAGAATCCTAAAACAAAGCCACACATACATGGTCATTTGATTTTTAGTAAGGCATTGAAGCAGCCCAGGATGGAAAGAAATGTTCTTTGAACAAACCGTACAGAGAAAACTGTGTATCTGTGTGAACAAAGATTAACCTTGATACCTCCCTTGCACCATGTGTGCATACTAAGTTGCTTCAGTCGTGTTTGACTATGTATGACCCTGTGGACTGTAGCCTGCCAGGCTTCTCTGTCCATGGCATTCTCCAGGCAAGACTATGGAAGTGGGTTGTCGTGCCCTCCTCCAGGGGATCTTCCTGACCCAAGCATCGAACCTGCATCTGTTAGGTCTAACCTGCATTGCCAGATGGGTTCTTTACCACTAGCACCACCTGGGAAGGCCCCCTTGCACTGTACCCAGTAGTTAATTCAAGATGGATCATAATCCCAGTTGTAAAAGCTAAAACTTAAAGCTTTTTAGAGGAAAATATAAGAGGACATTTTTGTGACTTGGAGAATAAGTGATTGTCACAGAAAGCAATAATAGGGAAAGAGTGATTTGACTTTACCAAAATTAAAACTTCTTAGTAAAAGGCATAATTGAGAAAATGAATTGGTGGCAAGCCACAGATTGGAAGAATCATAAAGAACCTGTAGTTGATAAAGAACTCCAACTTGTAACAAAGAGATAACCCAATAAAAAAGACAAAGATCTGAACAGATACCTTACAAAAGCAGGTAAATAAATGGTCAATATGTCATGAAAAAATGTTCAACATTGTTAGTCATCTGAGCTAAAATGCCCTTTTGTATTTAGTGTTTTTCATGCTTTTTCTGAGTTGGTACTCTTACTGTGACTTGACCTGATTCTTTAAGTAGACGTATACAAATTGTTCTTCTCAAAAGAAGTTGTACTTATATTTTCAGGGAAAATACTCTGCATACCTTGAAACAGCGGCAGCTATCTTCTTATATAGGAAGTGTCCGTCCTCTTGTCACTGAATTGGTAAGTGTTCTTTGAAATGAAAGTTGCCCTCAAAGTTAAATGATTTTCTTTTTTTTAATATAAATTTATTTATTTTAATTGAAGGCTAATTATTTTACAATATTGTATTGGATTTTCTTAAAGACTGAGTATTTTCTTCTCTTGGATCTTTGTTTTAGATTTCTGAAGGATGGCATATACTGTTTAACTCTTAAAAAGTACTAAGTTGCATTGGAATTTAATGGCATGTATTGAGCCCATCTGTGGCCTATGGATTGTAAATTGTTAAAGAGAATGTAGAAAGTATTCCTGATTTGCCAGCATTAAAACAAATTAATTTTGACCTTATAGTAAGGTTTAACTCTAAATATAAGATGGTGACCTGAGAAGGTTCTTCTATGTAGAAAGCAGGGAGAGAAAATAAAGCTTTGTGAATTAGCTTGAGGTTAGAAAAAAGTCATTCTAGGATATGAGTAATGGTAGTAACAGCGGGTTTGAAAAAACGAGAGTCTAATAATTGTAGAAATGACGAAACAGAGCTTTGTGATAGGTGGAGGCACGTGAACTAAAAGTTTATAGTGAAGAGTGAGAGAAGGAAGTAACTGAAAAAATGGGTAAAACTCTTATTTTGTAACAAAAGTGCATTTTGATAAAAATTATTTGGTAACTACTGACAGTGCTTGTAATAAATTGTAGCAAAATTATACCACAACAAACAACTAAAAATCATTTATCCTTAATTTATGGAAAGTGATTTCCTTTTGTCAGAAAGAAACCATCTTCCAAAATTGAATGATTATATCTGCAAAAATATTTGTGGAACTAGCCAGTTGACTTATTATGTATTCCATTTTTTGAACTGATACTCATATTACTCAGTAACATTTGGAATAAGATTTACTTCCTCCTTTTAAGTCACATTTAAATAGCTTTTCATCTGAAATTCATCATGTAGATAATGTGTGCTCTTTGCCGCAGAAGTGAGGCCAGTGTTATCCCTAGTGTTTAAATGCACATTTCTATTTTGAAAGGTAGTTAGGAATAACTGTCAGAGGGTAGAGGTATTTATCAGAAATCTATTTTAAAATTTCTTTTGTTGGACATGGATTTATTTTTATGTATTTTTAATCCCATACTGGGCTCTCTTCTCATATATTCTCAGGAAGAACCAGCTATGTACCTTCTAGTCACGGCATGCATTGTGATTCCTGGAGTTTCTCTGCTCATTCTCCATGTAGGCCTAATTCTGCTTAGGATTAACTTGGCCACGTAGTTGCTACAGCAGGGTAGAGTTCAAGTCTACTTAAATTATGAGTAGAATTTCTAGAGTTTCTGGGCTGGGCTAGTGATATCTCTGCCTTGCCTGACTAAGGCATGCAGCTTTGTGGACCAGTGGAGTGTTTTGAATGGGCAGCAGACAATTATGTTTATTTGGAACACTTACAGCTTTTTCATTCCCTTTGTTACCTAACTAAAATTAGTTTATTTCAGTGTATAAACTCAGGAGATGTTTATCACGTCTCGATGATATTTAAATTATATATGTATATAAAGGATTTATAGTTGATTAATTTTTGTAGGACCCTGATGCTCCCATAAGACAGAAGATGCCACTTGATGATCTGGATAGAGAAGATGAAGTCAGATTACTCAAATATCTTTTCACTCTAATTCGTGCTGGAATGACAGAGGAGGTAAATGATACATACCCTGCTTGTCCAATGTCAAAAAGTCACAGACTGTAAGTTAGAAGGGATCTTTGTGACAACTTAGTATACTTCCTCAATGCATTAATGTTTTTCACAATATTTCTGGGTCTAACGCCTAACATTTTCAATGATAACACATTGTTTCAGAAAGCAGTACACTTTAGTTTGTGTATCTCTGGTAGAAAATTCTTTATAAGAAGTTAAGCTTTCGCTTCCCATATTTGTACTTCGTACTCTAGGCATAACCTCATTATTTCTAGTTTGGATTTTTAAGAGTTAAGAATAAATCTGACCCTGATTGCTCTTCTAGTTGACACTGTGTAGCATTTGAAGACTATGATGCCCTCAAACTTCTTCCTTTTAACTTCACCTCTTTAAACTGTAACCTCCTTTGTGATAGTTAAGATCTTGCATGTAGGATGTGAAGTATCTAATTAACACAGCTTACTGAGTGGTTTTGTGGATGCCTTTAAATGAGACAGTCTGATGCATAGGTGCTTCAGCATCAGATACTATGTTGTACCTGTTTTGCTGTACTCTAGATGATGTTCTTTAGCTAGAAATATGTTAGCTCAAAGTGGTGTTTGTTCTTCTCTGT
Organism: Ovis canadensis; assembly: GCF_042477335.2. Classification (NCBI taxonomy): domain Eukaryota; kingdom Metazoa; phylum Chordata; class Mammalia; order Artiodactyla; family Bovidae; genus Ovis; species Ovis canadensis. The sequence continues at coordinate 156,946,167 of NC_091247.1, read as the reverse complement.
TACAAACCACCAGCATATATTCAATAATTTCTTACAGTAGTAACCCTTGGATTATTAAACGTCATTCTTATGTTTTAATTAAGAAAAGAAGTAACATATATTCATTTATTCAGAAAATATTTAAGGGCCAGCCACTGTGCCAAGTTACGTGCAGGATTTTAGGAGTCACAGTGGCAAACGGGATGTATTTTTGACAACAGAAAACAAAAATATAATCACATTACTGAGAGGCTTGAAAAACAAAAACTTTTAAGGTCCTACTACTTTTGCATAATCACAGATAGTGACGTTTTAAATAAAGATTTACTTATAACCCTTCTTCTTTTGTACCTGTTTTCAACATAATTGTAAACACAGTATACCTCCAGGTATTTTTTTTTTTAATCTTTTTACTGTACCGTTCACCCACTTCAAGTGACTAACTCAGTAGTTTTTTGGTATATTGCATTATTGATTTTTTTCATTATATAAAAGATGTATAACAAAATTTGTTATTTTGACCATTTTCAAATGTTAATTTCAGTGGTATTAAGTATATTCATAGTGTTGTGCAATCATTACCACTGTCTGTTTCTAAAACTTTTTTGTCACTCCAGACAGAAACTCTGTAATCATTATACAGTAATTTCCCATTTTCCCTTTCCCTCAATATTTGGTAACCCAGTCTACTTTCTGTCTCTGTTAATTTGCCTATTTTAGCTATGAGGTAAGTGGAATCATATAATATTTGCTCGTTTGTGTCTAGCTAATTTCACTTAGACAAATGTTTTTAAGATTCTGCATTCAGATTTTGTCCTGCCTTTTTTCAGATAACATATCAAATATTTTAAAAATATTTTTCCATGTTGCTACATTATAGCTTTAATTATAGCTTTTATAGCTTTTATGAGCCATACATTCAATATATGTTTGGAGTATGATGCTTTTTAACTGGTTGTATTAATCAGATTCTATAGGTTCAAATGACAGAAACCTAACTCATTACTTACAAGCAGGGAATTGATTGGTTCCTGGAACAGAGAAGTGTAGAGGGTTATATCTGGCAGGATCCAGGGACTCAGAAGATGTCATTAGATACTGTCCAGGCTCTTAACTCTGCCATCCTCTCAGTGATTTCATTCTCAAGGAGCCATTTGTGTCAGTAACAGCCACCAGCAGCTCCATCCTTATATCTTCCTGCAAGCGAGCAACCCCAGCAAAAGGACTGTCTCTTTCCCAGTATCTCTGGCAAGAGTCCTAGGAGTGATTCTTGTTAGATCACATGCCTAATGGTTGAGTTCAGAGGTGGAATCATATGATCTACTCAAACCATATGACTAAATGAGGGAGAGATGGTTCCTGAAGAGATTCTGGACCAACGAACATGTGTCTTAACTCAGTGGTACATCAGGTGCATCTGATTGGTCACATTCAGCATAAAGACATAACATGTTTATGGCCTGAATGAGCAACAGCACCCTTGTCATTATAGAGACTAACTATTTTTACATAAATCAGGGGTCATCAACCTCTATAACCCATTTGTCTTTAGCAGAATTAAATGCTTGCGGGCACCATGAGCACCTAGTGGTGAGCCCAAAATCAAAGAGCAAAGGGATTATTAGGGAAAGGAAGATAGGGAGGGACCACAGAAAGACATGCATATGTGAAATGCCATCACTAATTTGTCCACACCATCCTTTGTGACATCTGTGCCATAAGTTATCTAGTCCTTTGTTAAATCCCTTATATTTTTCTACAAAGCACACGTATTTCTTTGGTACTGCATTGGTTATATGGCCAACCGCTCTTTTTCTTGTTTCTAAAGGCACAGCGACTCTGCAAACGCTGTGGCCAGGCTTGGAGAGCTGCAACACTTGAAGGCTGGAAACTCTATCATGACCCCAATGTTAATGGAGGTATTTTAATAGATTTTATTCTAAGAGTTGGGATATATTTAACTCTAAATAGCAATTTTGTGAAGTATAGCTTTTGTTTTTAGAAATTATTGAAGTAAGATCTCATTTTAAACTGTAAACTTTATTTCTTTTACTGTTTTATAGGAACAGAATTAGAACCTGTTGAAGGGAATCCATATAGATGCATTTGGAAAATAAGTTGTTGGAGAATGGCAGAAGATGTAAGATATAATAAAATATTTACTGATACTGATTTTTACTTTTAATACACTGAAGGCCTGCTGAAAATGCTATGGAATTTTGAGAGTAGTTAAGAACTAAAGTTCCTGTTTTTTAGAACTTTCAATCAGACTGGAGAATAGGGTAGGCTTTATTAATCAGAGGCTCGGAGGTTAAAGCATCTGCCTGCAATGTGGGAGACCTGGGTTCGATCCCTGGGTCGAGAAGATCCCCTGGAGAAGGAAATGGCAACCCACTCTAGTATTCTTGCCTGGAGAATACCATGGACGGAGGAGCTTGGTGGGCTATAGTCCATGGGGTCACAAAGAGTTGGACATGACTGAGCGACTTCACTTTCACATTCAGACACTGAGTACTAAGAGTTAAGTGCTGAAATAAGGCAAAAAAAAAGTAGCAAATGAAGTCACTATATAAGCACTGGACTGGGTTCCCAAGAGAGAACTGAATTGATCTTTCAGAAATTTGAGTTGTTGGTCCTGATAAACAGGAGGGAATTCTAGATAGGATGCCTAGATGGGACAAACTCAAGGGAAGGTAGGTCTATCAGGTTGGAACAGAAAGCTCACGAAAGGAAATATTGTCAGTTCTGTTGTGACATGACCTATGCATTCCTAGCAGTCATTGCAGCAGGACAAATGGTGCAGAAAATCCAGAGCTTTGAGGGAAAATGGAATTATGAGCACAGTACTCAAAAACCATCAGTAACGCTTAAAAAGATAAAAACTTAATAAAAACCACACGGTTTCACTCTGTTAAATTAACAGGAAATACATAAGTAATTGCAATAAATATGGCAGTGTACCTTAAAAAAGAACTGGAGTTTGCTTGTGGTACTGGGATATCAGAGGGTTGCAGCTTGTGAGTTACTAAGAAGTGATAGAAGGAGGCTATCTGAAGTCAAACAAAATTGTAACAATTGATGCAAAAGGATTTAATTTAACACACACCTGGAGAGCCCAGGGGGCTGGTAGATGTTTGAGGCGGGTCAGTTTTGTGTATTTCTAAGTTGGTTGGTTCAGTTAGGTGTTGTTTCCTGTATTCAACCAGTGTTTCTTGTGGATGAAATTGTGCATAAAGAAATGGGACGTTTGTATTATGTTCAAATTGTTCCTTGATAAATCAATTGCATTGGAACAAATTCACATTTTCAAAACAAGCACTATAGCAGAACTGACTGTAATGGGAAGATGACTGAAAAACATTAAGAGCAGGCAGTGGTAGTCCTCAAATGCTGCTCTAAGTTGACTGAAAAAAATTAAGAGCAGGCAGTGGTGGTCCTCAATTGCTGCTCCAAGGAATGGGAACTTTGTGCCATAGATAGTAGTGAACCATCAAAACCTTGAGGGCGTGTGACAGCAGTGCTTTAAGAAGATTAGCATGGCAGTGGAAAATAGGCTTAAAATTGAATGAACTAAAGACTGAGAAACTAGTTAGAAGCCTATCAGAATTATTCAGACACTAAGAAATAAGGGCCTGTCCTAGGTTAATATGGCGAGTAGAAAAGAAAGGAACAAAAAATGGTCAGGAGCAGAAACTGGAAACAGAAGGCAAAGGAAGACTCAATTATGTAGTGAGAGTCTCTGAAGACTCTTGTTTGGATGATGAGAAAACAGGAAGTGTCATTAATAGAATCCAAAAGTAAAATGGGATAATTTGGTGAAAATTATTAATTCTGCTTAGGAATTTGATGCAAACTGGTACATGTCAGGCTCCAAGGGCCTTGTTTGATGTTCTTAGATCAGTTTCAGGTAGTGTTAGGTATTTAGCAATTTTATAGGAGAAAACGTCTATGCGGATTCTATCTGGAATAAAATTTGACTGTAAAATAATCAAAGCATCAATTAGAGTTGAATCTGCTTTCACTCTATATTTGAAATTTAGCTGTTTGACTTTTCTGGAAGATTTCAGTATTGACTACATCAAACTAAGGGATCCTTCCTTCTTAGTCCCCCAGTAGATCTTTTACTCAAGTTTAGAAACTGTTCGGGGACAAATAAGTTCAGTTTAGAAGATACTGCAGAATTCCAGATTGTGAAAAAAACTGACATACTGAGATAAACAGTAGTTCAATTTTATTTATATTCATTGTATTTCAGGAGCTTTTTAATAGATATGAGAGAGCAATTTATGCAGCTCTAAGTGGGAATCTCAAGCAGGTATGCAATGTATTTTAATAATTCTTTTTTCCTATGGAATGGAATAGGCTGAATGAAATATTCTAATATAGTAATCATATAAGCTTAAGCTAGTTTCTAACAATAGCGATGATAAGATTATTATGAAATAGATGTAACTTGAGCTACTTAATTTGATGTATCCCATGTTTTAATCTGTGCAGTCAGACTTCAGTTTCTCAGAATTGTAAATTTAATTATAATACACATTTACAACTTTTGTAACTATAGCTTTATCCATAAATGTACCCCTAAGGCACAGTATGACTGTTAGAATTGTCTCACGTACATGTGCTTCTCACAACTCCCTCTATCCCCTACATTTTATAGCTATTTTGAGGGATGTTATTTTAATTAGTTGAAACACCATCTTATATCAGCATGGAAAATTGATGCTATAAGAGTCAGACTTCTTAGAAGATGTGGCTTGAGGGATCTCCCTGATGGTCTGGTGGTTAAGACTGCGCTTCCACTGTAGGAGCTACTGGTTCCATCCCTCTCTTTCCATGTGGGAACTAAGGTCCCACATGCTGCCCACTGTGCCCCTCCACCAAAAAGTGGTTTGGGGAGAAGTTGGAGACACAGGGTTATTTGGATGATAGCTTATAATCCATATGTTTTATGTTATTATAGTGATTTTATAGTTCATATCAAGAAGTTCCACTGCTTTTCCTTTTTTTTGTTGACTGTCTGCATGTTTCTGTTTTGGAATGGGGTGAAGCTGCTTCCAGTCTGTGACACCTGGGAGGACACAGTGTGGGCCTACTTCAGGGTGATGGTGGACAGTTTGGTTGAACAGGAGATCAGGACATCAGTAATGACTTTGGATGAAACTGAAGAACTCCCTAGAGAATATTTGGAAGCAAAGTGAGTCTATTGGTTTGTTTTCCACCATGAGGATTTGTAGTATGCTCTAAAGTTTTATTCTATAGTCTTTTTCATATTATATATTAATGTTACTTTATCTGTTTTCTTGATTTTTGTTTCAAAAGTTGGACCTTAGAAAAGGTTTTTGAAGAACTTCAAGCTACTGATAAAAAGGTAAATATTAATATTTTAGGATAATTGGAATCGGGAACTAAATGTTACATTGTTGTGTACTATAGCTGAAAGGCACAAAAGTATGTGGAATCTTGTTATATTCTCTCTTCCTTTCCTCATGGCATACTCAAGTAAGAGATTGCTTTAAAAGGAAGAAACTTAATTACATATTTAAATGATATATCATTTCTGTTTATTTAGTTTAGAATTTATTTCATTGAAATATATGGCATGCATGTAGGCTAGTTGATTTCTTTCTTCTTGAAAAATTAAATTGGAATGCAAAATTAACAAAACTTTATTTTCCTAAATCTCAAAATAATTAGTATTTTTTAAAGTAATATTCTTAAAACTTTAAAAAAATGACCTCAGTATATATTGTAACAAAATAATCTAAAAATGTATTATATAAGTAAGATCTTTATAAAATTTCCTCCCAGCCTCCTTAGGATTACTCTCATTCACTGAGATGATAAAACATGGACATGTATCCTTCATATCCTTCTCCACACTCTTAGAAATGTATGTAAATATTCTAATATAAGATTTTGGTTTTTAGAGGTTGTTTTTCGTGTCATTCTACCTGCATTAGTTTATGGCTCCCTCCTTTGCTCCACCCCCGTTTAAGGAGACTGTCTTTGAGTTAATGCATATAAATTTAACAACCTAACTTATTATTTTTAATAGGTATATAATATTCTATGAAATGTGATATATCCTTTTTGAATCATTCCCCTTTTGGTAATCATTTGGGTTACTTCTAGCATTGCAGGGAATGTTCTTGTTAGTCTTATTTATGCTTATCTACTAGTCCTGTTTCTTTACAATAAGTTTTCTGAAAGCAGGGCGGCTGAGTTAAAGGGTATATGTATTTTAAATTAATTCCCTGGTTGTAGCAATTAATTCATATTCCTACAAATAATTTATAGACATGGCCATTTCCCTACCTTCTCAACTAGCCCCACATGTCAGTTTGTTTTTGCCAACCCATCAGATGAGGTGGGAAGTAGAAACTCCCTGTTCTTCTCATAGTTCCCTGTCTATTCATAAGGCTGAGCAAGTTTTCCAGTGTTAATTGACCATTTTTTAATTTCCTGTTTAGAACTTTCACTTATTTTTCTGTTGAATTTTATCTTTTCCTTTTTATTGTATAAGATATCTTTGTATAGTGAAAAAAGTTAATACTTTATCAAATTTTTCTTTTTTAAAAATCAGTCTGTTTTAGAGATTCTAGCAAATGAAAATAAAACAAATGAAAGTCATTTTATTTTCCAGCAAACGAAAGTCAAGGAATAGATACAAATCTAGAGGGGAACATTTACATATGATAAAAATATAAATCTAGAAAATTTGTGAATCAATAAGTTACTATAATTAAGAGAATTTTTAAAGTGTCTAAATTCAAGATAAAGTTATAAAAAAATTATAGCCTTTTTGTACTTGTTGCAGCTAGTAAGAAAAGGATTTCAGTTCAGTTCAGTCACTCAGTTGTGTCTGACTCTTTGTGACCCCATGAACCACAGCACACCAGGCCTGCCTGTCCATCACCAACTCCTGGGCTCTACCCCAACTCATATCCATTGAGTCAGTGATGCCATCCAACCATCTAATTCTCTTTTGCCCCCTTCTCCTGCCCTCAAACATTCCCAGCATCAGGGTCTTTTCAAATGAGTCAGCTCTTCGCATCAGGTGGCCAGAGTATTGAAGTTTCTGCTTCAACATCAGTCCTTCCAGTGAACACCCAGGACTGATCTCATTTAGGATGGACTGGTTGGATCTCCATGCAGTCCAAGGGACTCTCAAGAGTCTTTTTACAACACCACAGTTCAAAAGAATAAATTCTTTGGTGTTTAGCTTTCTTTATAGTCCATACATGACTACTGGAAAAACCATAGCCTTGACTAGATGGACCTTTGTTGGCAAAGTAATGTCTCTGCTTTTTAATATGCTGTCTAGGTTGGTCATAACTTTCCTTCCAAGGAGTAAGCGTCTTTTAATTTCATGGCCGCTAATCACCATCTGCAGTGATTTTGGAGCCCCCCAAAATAAAGTCAGCCACTGTTTTCACTGTTTGCCCATCTATTTGCCATGAAGTGATGAGACTGGATGCCATGATCTTAGTTTTCTGAATGTTGAGCTTTAAGGATGCTAGAGTTGGACTGTGAAGAAAACTGAGTGCCGAAGAATTGATGCTTTTGCACTGTGGTGTTGGAGAAGACTCTTGAGAGTCCCTTGGACTGCAAGGAGATCCAACCAGTCCATTCTAAAGGAGATCAGCCCTGGGTGTTCTTGGAAGGAATGATGCTAAAGCTGAAACTCCAGTACTTTGGCCACCTTATGCGAAGAGTTGACTCATTGGAAAAGACACTGTTGCTGGGAGGGATTGAGGGCAGGAGGAAAAGGGGACGACAGAGGATGAGATGGCTGGATGGCATCACCAAGTCGATGGACGTGAGTTTGAGTGAACTCCGGGAGATGGTGATGGACAGGGAGGCCTGGCGTGCTGCCATTCATAGGGTCGGACACGATTGAGCAACTGAACTGAACTGAAGCCAACTTTTTCACTCTTCTCTTTCACTTTCATTAAGAAGCTCTTTAATTCTTCTTTGCTTTCTGTCATAAGGGTGGTATCACCTGCATATCTGAGGTTATTGATATTTCTCCTGGCAATCTTGATTCCAGCTTGTGCTTCATCCAGCCCAGTGTTTCTCATGATGTACTCTGCATATAAGTTAAATACCCCCAAAAGTCTCATTTAAATTACTGACCAAAACTGTAAGATGCCTAGGAATAAATAGCCAAGGGTTTGAGTACCTCCATAAAAAAACTATAGAATCTTATTGAAAGACAGAAATAAATAGATTTAGCACATTCCCGAATGAGATGATTTGTTGTTAATATCAGTCATTCCAAAGTTAACGTTGAAACCTATTGCTTTGGGGTATTATTTCAGAACAGAAAATTTCCAAATAAAAGAGTAAGTGAGAATAGAAATAAGATTTAGAAAAGAACAGTAGTTATGTTGTTCCTTAATAAAATAACAATTTAATAAAACAATAGAATTGGCACAGGAATAAATAGATCATCAGAATATACAAGTCTGTATTAGATTCTAATATATATGAGAACCTAATAAAGGACAGATGACCTTTCCTTTCAGAGGAAGAGGGGTGGTTTATTTACAGACATGGTATGGACATAATTGATTTTCCATCTGAAATAAAACAAAGCTAGATCTCTGCCTCATGACATGGATTACAATCAGTTCCAGGTGGAGCAAATATTTGTGAAAAAGAAAGAAAGACTGCTGGAAGAAAATTTAGACAAATAAAAATTAAAACCCTCCTACGAAGGCAGGTCTATGGTTTCCTGTCTTTTGGACACATAAGAATTGGAGGCAAGGAAATGTGGATTTAGAGAAGTCCGGTGCTAGCTTGCTTGCTGCAGGCTCACGATCAACCATCCCATGTAGAAAAAAAAAATTGACCAAAAATATAGAAATTATTTTCTTTAGGAAAAAAATTTAACAGCAGGTTACTTGTAAATTTTTTCTACTCTGTGCCTAATCACTATTTTGATGGATTTTATTACTCTTGGTACAATTTGCAGATGAATGCTTTCAAAAACCACTGTTTATATTGAAGGAAATCTTATAGTTTATTTTGCTTTGGTCATCTGTCCCCTTCTCTTCTGGTTCACCATGCACAGTCAAGGAAAACAGTAAAATACATTAATAAAAATATATCTGTCTATGTGTGATTAAAGCATTTTAATTGAAAAAAGAAAAAGTTTTATAACATTTACAGAGATTAAATTGTTTTATCACAGTTCTCTGTTTCAAAAAATAATGTTCAACCTTGAGTCCCAACGGTAGTATCTTTCTCATACTTTATTTAGGTTTCCTAATACCCTTCATTTCCAGCTTTTTCTTTGTCTGAATGCATGTGTGCTAAGTGGTTTCAGTCGTGTCTGACTCTGCATCCCCATGGACTGTAGCCTGCCAGGCTCCTCTGTCCCTGGGATTCTCCAGGCAAGAGTACTGGAGTGCGTTGTCATGCCCTGCTCCAGGGCATCTTCCCGACCCAGGGATCGAACTCACGTCTCCTGCGGCTCTTGCGTTGCAGGGTGATTGTTTTACTGCTGAGCCACCGGGGAAGCCCTTTGTTTGTATATGTTCCTTCAACACTTTATGTTTTTAGCTTACCAATGAGTATATACTACAGAATGACCATAATAAATTTACAGAAAATGTGAAAATTTTTTCAGAGAGTTCTAGAAGAGAATCAAGAACATTATCATGTAGTTCAAAAATTCCTTATCCTGGGAGACATTGATGGTAAGATATATTTTATTTTACTTTGCATGAGTTCTTTGGTTTTTTAAAGTAGTTTTCTAAAAAGTTATCAAAACAGTGCACATGACTTACCACATCTTGTCATCTCTTTCAACCTATTTGACTGCAACTATATAATTTTTAGAAAATAAAGTTTGACTTTAATCCAGAGGCTGTTTGATGTGGTAGTTCATAACAATAAGGCAGTGAATTGATGAGTGCTATATGAATATAATAAATGTCCTTGGATAGAGTTTATGTCTCTTTTTTGATTTGTATCCATCTAAATCTTTGCTTTAATGGTTTGTAGGTTTGATGGATGAATTTAGCAAATGGCTTTCCAAAAGCAGGAACAGTCTACCTGGACACCTCCTCCGCTTCATGACTCACCTCATTTTGTTTTTCCGCACTCTTGGACTACAGACCAAAGTAAATAAAAATGAGCTGTATACTCTTCTCTTCAAGGCTGACGCTTTATACATCTGTTGTTAGGAAAACATGATACTACTTTGGGGTTTTGTTTTCTAGAATGGTGACCATAGTCTCACATTGTCGCTCAGTGATAACTCACTGCAGATGACTCTAATGTTCTGATCTGTGACTACAGAATGCTGATGTTTACCTGGACTGGAGACAGTTTATAACTTCAGTCCTCATCAGTACCCAACTCGAAATCAACCAGCAAGCTAACTGAACCAGACTAAGTTTTCTGTGGGATTTTAAGTCTTTGTTTTCTTTCTTTTTCTTCTGTCCTAAATGATTGGTAACATTTTGGGCAGAGTATGCATAGAAGGCAGAATGATGTAGTAGTTGAGAGCTGGGGTTTTGGATTAAAAATCTTGGATTCACATTCTTACACAGAAGCTTCTAGTGGTGTAAATCTGGGTAAATAAAACCTCTTTAAGTCTTAGATTCTTCCTCTGAAATGTGAACAGTAATAGTAATTACTCACAAAGAGTTAGGGTAAGTTAATACAAGAAATTTGTTAAGCAGTTAGCCTTGCATGTAGTAATTGCTGCTAAGTCATTTCAGTCGTGTCCGACTCTGTGACCCTACAGACGGCAGCCCACCAGGCTCCCCCGTCCCTGGGATTCTCCAGGCAATAACACTGGAGTGGGTTGCCATTTCCTTCTCCAATGCATGAAAGTGAAAAGTAAAATTGAAGTCGCTGAGTCATGTCTGAGCCTCAGCGACCCCATGGACTGCAGCCTTCCAGGCTCCTCCATCCATGGAATCTTCCAGGCAAGAGTACTGGAGTGGGGTGCCATTGCCTTCTCCAGGCATGTAGTAATTGCTCAGTGGTAAATACTAAAAATCATTATGACAGGATTTTTATTAGTATTGGTGGTACACATAAACAGCTGTATTTATGATTTAATTATATCTGTTTTTTCCCTATGAAGGAAGAAATTTCCATTGATGTTTTAAAGACATACATACAGGTAAACTCTGGTAAAACAGGTAAAATCAAATCCACAGTTTGATTCTTTTTTTTCCTTTGACCATTTTAATGAAAACATAAATCAGAATGATAGTATTTTAATATCTAGTGGCAGAAAGGTTATCAAAATATCATAAATATCATATCAAATATCAAAATACATAAATATCTGTTAATTATCATAAATACTTTGTTTTGGAATTTAAAATTAATCCTGTTTAGCAGTACAACTCTATGTCTGTATGCATCTCTCCTAAATATGTTAAAAATTTAGAATTGAATAGTCCTTTGTTCCTAGAACTTGCTTTATTATTGACATATTAACATTTTGATCCTTTTCTATTTTTCAGCTTTTAATAAATGAGAAACATACAAATCTCATAGCATTTTATACCTGTCATTTGCCTCAAGACCTTGCTGTTGCCCAGTATGCATTATTTTTGGAAGGTGTTACAGAGTTTGAACAGCGCCACCATTGCCTGGAGCTGGCTAAAGAGGCAGGTAAAAATGGAAGGCTTCATCTGTTGGGCTCTGTAAGCAGATTATCATTTTGTCTTAGTAACATATATCCTTCTAGTTTTAAATCCTGTTTCTCTTGAGAGGAAAAGAAGGAATGACATTTTCAATGAAATTCTGTTTTGGAATGAAATAACTTACACTGTATATTGTGTAAAATATCTTTTAATTTTGGCATTTTCTTTTATAATTTCTTTCATATTTTAAAGAATTGTTATCCCAGATTTACTAAATCATTGTGATTATTTAAAGAATATTAGTGTGAATGATTAATTTCTTGTTTCTGTCCCTTCAAAAAATGTTTTAGATTTGGATATTGCAGCTATAACAAAAACTGTAGTTGAGAATATTCGAAAGAAAGATGATGGTGAATTCAGTCATCATGACCTGTCCCCAGCCTTGGATACGGGTACTACCGAGGTAATATGAGGGTACAAGAGGTGTATTATGTGACTGAATAATCCCTCATGTTATGCTTTTTCTAAATGTCTACTTTAAAATACTCTGGCTTCTTTATTTTTTTAAGAATTTTTCTTTGTCAGCCAAGTTATAAAAATTGTCAGCAAACTTAAGTCTTGTGTAAGGAATTGCTTAGTAGTAGTTTTATGTTAAAGGAAGCTTCTTTAATAGTAAAAACCTGAGCATTGAATTTTTACTCATCTGATTATTCTAGATACTTGATCAGTTAACTAATTTTTATGTAGTTTAATTGTTCCTTATTTTCAGAAAAGAATAGAAAGTTTTATCTAGGAAAGAAAAGGTTGTAGAATAGCACTTAAAGGAATCAGATAATTAAATTGGTGGCATATCAGATATAGAGCTATTAAATGTGAAAATAAACCAAGAAAAGCTATTTTCTTTCATAATTTTGTGTAACCTGAAGGAAAATAATCGTTAGTAGTACAGATGTAAGCCAGTTCTATTAATGTGTAGAATATCTTAGGGAAAAAGCACAATTGACATTTCTTTTTTTCCAATTAAATGAATAGGAAGACCGATTAAAAATTGATGTAATTGACTGGTTGGTATTCGACCCAGCACAGAGAGCAGAAGCACTAAAACAAGGCAATGCGATAATGAGGAAATTCTTGGGTATGCTCTATTTTATATTATTTTTACAAAGTTTTTTTTTTTCTGTTCTTAAATTTTGTTGTTTTTCTAACCCTTCCAGTAGGGTAAGGTACAAAATACCCACTTTTATGGCTGATATTGTGAAACAAAACATATTTAATAGTGACTTACTATGTCCCACTCAATTTTATATATAATCTCAAGGTTTTGAAAAATGGAACTTTTTTTTAAGACATAGTATGTGAAAGTAGCTGTGGGATTTCCTGGTGATCCAGTGTTTAAGACTCCGTGTTCCATTTCAGTGGATTTGGATTCAGTCCCTGGTTGGGGAAGTAAGATTTGGCATGCTATGCAGGGCAGCCAAAAATTGAAATATATAATGAAAACAAAAGTAACTACATTTAATTAATCCTTCATGTGACTGTCACACTGAAATAAGGAAAAGCCCAGCCATTAGGTAGAAAGATCCCCCAAACCTTTAAAAGAAGTACCTTGGGCCCTGAATGGTTACAGGCCACTGTGAAAGTTGCAGACTAATAATTTGACTCCTTTAGAAGCCACTACACAGAAATCCACGTATATTGAAAAACTATATGTCTTTTTCCCAGCCTCAAAAAAGCACGAAGCTGCAAAAGAAGTATTTGTGAAAATTCCTCAGGATTCAATAGCAGAAATCTATAACCAGTGGGAGGAACAAGGAATGGATAGCCCACTTCCTGCTGAAGATGATAACGCTATCCGAGAACATTTGTGCATCAGAGCTTACTTGGTGAGATTGTAGAGAAAACCATGAAGTGCCTGTCTTTATGATGACTTTCAAACCTGATTCACTCTCAAACCTTAAACTACTTTTTTGAAAAGTGGTGATTGACTTACTATCTTACCTCCCTTGTGACTGTGGGAATCACTGATCCCTAAGAACTTGGAAGTCCTGACCTTGTCTTCATGTGCAGGAGCCTCTAATCATTGTTAACCAACACACCATGTGTTTTCTTAAGATTCTTTGAATTCTTAACTTTAGCATTTCTGCTTTTGGCAACAACTGAAAAAAGCAAGATAATCTATATTATGACTAAAATAACAACATACTCATTCAAAATTCATTCAACAAATAATAAAGTGATTAGCTAGGTTTTAGGACTGAGTCTGAATTTCTTTGCTTCCCTCTGGAAGCTAATAGGTTCATCAAGGACACAGATAAGCACGTGAATATCACAAACAAAATACTTATTCACTGTAATTTTTTTGTATAAAAAAGAAATATTGAACAATTTTATTTCTTACTACTGCAAAATTACTTCTAAGAACCAAATTTTTAAAAATTGTATTGAACATATGTGAAAAGTTTTCATTTTTTGTATTTTTCTATTTTACTTTACATTTTAGGAAGCCCATGAAACCTTTAATGAGTGGTTTAAGCATATGAATTCAGCTCCACAAAAACCTACTTTGACAACTCAAGCAACTTTTACTGAGAAAGTGGCTCATGAACACAAAGAAAAGAAATATGAGGTAAGTTAAATGTAGATGAGACATGTCTCATTGCATCTCAAAAATACAAGTCATATATGTAAGATCATTTCTTCAACAGTTATATTCCTATTATAAGAGTTGATCTTCCTTATTACTGTTATACTTTGAAGAAAGAAATCTGTTACCTTTTTGTAGATAATTAACCAAACATGAAACGTACCTTCAAGTGACAATAATGTTCATTTACATGGTAAACATTTTAGTGTTTTATTGAACTGCAGTCTGTTGATGTTTATTTTGTATTTGGCTTACTGAATGTCAGTTCTTTAGAATGATGTTCCATATATGTACATCTCTGTACTTTGCAAATATATTATAGTCCATTATATATCTGCCTTATATCTGTTTTCCAGATGGATTATGGTATTTGGAAAGGGCATTTGGATGCCCTAACTGCTGATGTGAAGGAAAAAATGTACAATGTCTTGTTGTTTGTTGATGGAGGGTGGATGGTGGATGTTAGAGAGGTAAGCTCTATGCATTGTTACAAGCTACATCTTTTTTTTTAAAGTTTTTTCTCTGAATAGGAGCAGTTACAGATCTTGTATTACCTTTGTACTATATTATAACTGAACATCCCATAATTTAAGTCTAACCTGGAATACTAGTTAGGGAATATATGAATGTCTGACTCCTGGGTAAACTATTTCTCCACATTTAATATGTTCAGTCAGTATAGTATAGTAAAATCTAATTTTTAAAAATTCTGGACCAAAAATCAATTATTCATGTATTCAACTCAGTCTGTAGAGGTGAAGATGAGTCTAGTAGAGTGAGTAAGACATACATAAAGCAGGGGCTCTCACCTCTGAACTGCCCATTTAAATGACCTGGAGAACTTTTTAAAAAATACTGGGTTGATTCCCCTAGTGGCTAGCAGTGGGGAGAGGGAAGGAGGAGCAACATAGGGGTTGTGGGGTGGGAGGTACAAATCACTGGGTGTAAAGTAGGCTATGAGGACATATTGTACAACATGGGGAGTAAAGCCAGTATTTTGTAATAGCTAAATGGATTATAACCTTTAAAGGTTGTATTAAAACAAAACAAAAAAACCTTTTAATGAGTCCCAAAAAGATATGACAATTAAATACAATATGTGATTCTAAACTGGATCCTGTGTTGGAGAAAAAAAGATGCTATAAAGGACAGTGTTGAGTCATTGATGTTAAGGTATTATATCACTGTTAAATTTTCTGAAGTCATGAACTGCAGTGTGACTATATTAGGAAAAAAAATCCCTTTGTTAGGAAATAAACTCTGAAACATTCAGAGGTAATGGAACATGATTATGCAACTTGCCCTCAAAGGGTTTAAAAAAAAAAAGTTTAAATTACCTGGAAAGCGTTAATGTGTAGCCTGGGTTGAGAGTCAGTTACAGAAGTACTAAATGCCAAAAAAAAAAAAAAAAAGTAGAGATGCAGTATTTTCTGACTTCAGAGAAAGCAAAGGCTGCTTCTACCCAGAAGAGATCTGGACAGAATGCTTAAAAGGTATAGCATTTGACTGAACCTTGAACGACGGGTACATTTGGATGAGTAGAAGTAGGGGAAAGGAAGAATGCTGCAAGTAATAATGTTGTGAGGGAAAGGTATTGAGGCTCGCTCCTGGGGCATGACAGAAACAGTGCATTAACTCAGTTCCAAGGATTATACATGCTGGATTCTTGGATAACCTTATTTTGAATAGAAAAATCCTAAGAGTGTCTTTGGTAGCTTTCCTTCTGCATTCCCTGAATCCTAATATATTCACTTCTTTTTTATTGTTTGTTTTGTTTTTTGCTACTACATTTTTTCTCACTTTACTGGCTTCCATTTTCTGACCAGAAGCAAAACATTAAGGACAGTTTGCTGTTTAAATACTAAAAAATACTAAAAGCTTCCCAGGTAAATTAAATACTAAAGTTTCTTAGGTAATTAAATTAAAAAAGAAAAAAGGCCAGCCCTACTTCAGACCAATTAAACCAGAATCTATGGAGGTGAAACCCAGTATTTCTTTTTTAGTTTACTACTACTGTTTGCTACTACTCGTGATATAGTAATTATCTTAAAAGTCTCCACATCTTATATATAAATTCATAATAGAACCCTGCTGACTTCATAGTTTTGAACCTTTTTGTGTGCCGGGGGGTTCTTTTTTGTTATTATCTAATTAATTCATTAATTTACCTTTCACTGTGCTGGGTCTTCATAGCTGCACGGGCTTTTCTCTGCTCTCGGCACGCAGGGGCCACTCCCTAGTCGTGCGTCAGCTTCTCATTGCAGTGGCCTCTCCACTGGGGAGCAGAGGTTCTAGGTGTATGGGCTCCGTCTTTGCGGCATACAGACTCAGCTGCTCCGTGGCATGTGGGGCCTTCCTGGACCAGGGACCAAAACCCTTGTCTCCTGCACTGGCAGGTGGACTCCTCACCATTGAGCTATCAGGGAAATAAAATAGTTTTGAATCTTTAGCAGGTTCCTTAATGTTAAACTTTTCTCTCCTGATTTATGTTGGTGCTCATGAAGAGAAAATGTTAGTGTTGCAATATGCTATTGGTATTTAAGGTTTGAAAAGACTCAATGCCTTATTTATGCCTAAATATTTATACTTACATATTTGTTATTCTAAGTATTAATTAATCTTAGATAGTGAAAGTCACAGAACAGACACTTTGGAATATTTTTTAAATGGAGTTGGAATGGAAGATTATGAATGATACCATTTTGTTTACAAGCATTTTTAAGTCAACATTCTGTGTCAATCACTTCAAATCTAATCCAAACAAGCGATTTCTTGAACTAATTATAAAGGATGATATTTTGAGTTGAGTTTAGCTTAATACTCTTACATATTCAGCGAAGCAGAAAATTATTCAGGGCTCCTGCTAGCACTTACGTACCTTGTATAAGGATTAGGAAATGGTACCCACTGTCTTATACAGATAAATTTCATGTCAAATGCACATGACCTGTAGAATGGAGCAGGGATTAGATTTCAGCTGCCACTCATTTACTGTCCAGCACCACTGTGCAAGGCACAGCTGTTCAAAGCCCTGACCTGATATGCTGGCTCTTATATCTGCACCTCACTTTTTACATAACCGCAGAATGGTCCCATTCATGCTGGAGGCTGGTGGCACACAGGGATGGCAGAGCAAATGGAGCAGACAGGCCATCTCTATCTACTCTTCACCACCTCTGCCTCAACCACATTCTGGTTGAAGCGTCAGCTGTCTTTGCCTTGCTTCCACTCTTCTGTATGCAGCCCCTTCATATAGTATTGTCTTTTAAAATCAAAGAGATATCACTCTCCTACTCTCATCCTTCTGATCGCTTCTCATTACACTTTGAATAAAAACCAAAGTTCTTTTCTTGACCAACAAAGTCATACATACACTGGTCCTGACTGCCTCCCCAGTCTTTGTATCCTACTCTTCTCCTCTCCTTTGTTCTAACTTTCTGGCCTCTTTGCTGTTCTTCTGCCTACGATGCTCTTTCCCTGAGATATCTGCATGGATGACTTCCTTACTTCCTTAGCAGCATACTCCAGTGTTATCTGTCTTTGGAGACCCTGCTGCAGCCCCACCCCCCTATCCTCAATAGGGTACATACATATATGTACATATCAACACATCCCTGATGGAAAGAATCTTTTTTTAAATATATATTTATAGGATTTTTCAAAGCTTTTGTTCATTCAGATGAGAAAAATATCATAGGTGGTAGCAGAGCAATTTGTTCTGTTTTCCTTGAGGCAGACTGCTGGGCCCATCAGGCATGATTCTGGATACTTGATGGCAATCAGTCTGCTGGTGTGGGAGTCCCCTGCAGTCAGCAGAAGAGATCACACCCTAATACTTGGCAGCAACAGGATTTAGGAGAGGCAGGTCCCAGAATCCATCCTGTGAGACCAGGTTATCCAAAAGCCAGCTGCTACTTTCAGTTGGTAAGAGATTTAGGAACCACAGGCACTTTGTCTCTTTAGGGTTAGGGGAAAAGAGTATATTGGAGCACAAATGAAATGACCCAAAAAGAGGCAGTCCTCTCATTCTTACTAGGCTCCAAGGAGGAATCACCAGTATGAATTATGAGTGAGGCCTCGAGGTGTTTTAAATCTACCTGTGAAGGGAATGAGTGCTTATTTGAGAAAATAAATGAAGGTGCTTTCCCTTTTAAAGCTAAGAAAATACAAAGCATGCATTTTAATATTTGCTTCCATTTATCTGTATCTCAAAACAGAACAAAAAGATGGATAAAAATTTTTCCTATGCATAAAAACCTGACGTATGTCAAAGTTAGTACAATTATTCTTTGGTATAATTTCCAGATTACATTCTGTTGCTTCACACTTCTACTTCTATCTACCTTCGAAAAATGTTTTAACAATTTAATATCTCACGTGAACATACTTTTAATGATGAATATAATTGTCATAAGGAAAAATTTTAATTAATTATCTTATTAGGCTTTTCAAAGGGGCAGTTGTTATTTTTGCTTGTCCCGTTTTCTTTTACACTATTATACAGGACTTCCCTGGTAGCTCAGCTGGTAAAGAATCCGCCTGCAATGCAGGCTGACCCCAGTTCGATTCCTGGGTTGGGAAGACCTCCTGAAAAAGGGATAGGTTACCCACTCCAGTATTCTTGGGCTTTCCTGGTGGCTCAGACGGTAAAGAATCCGCCTGCAGTGTGAGAGACCTGGTTCAATCTGTGAGTTGGAAAGATCCCCTGGAGGAGGGCATGGCAACCCACTCCAGTATTATTGCCTGGAGAATCCCCATGGACAGAGGAGCTTGGTGGGCTACAGTCCATGGAGTCACAAAGAGTTGGACATTACTGAGCGACTAAGCATAGCACACAACATATGACACATGTTACTTTTTTTGTCTTGCCTAGCTTGTAGGATCTCAGTTCCTCAAGCAGGAACTGAACCCAGGCCATGGCGGTGAAAGCCTAGGATCCTAATCCCTGACTAGGCCACAGGGAAACTCCTTTTGTTTTACACTTAGTCATATGGATTTCCTTTCAAGTTTTAAGATTATTTCAGAAAATTTGGGTACCTTTTTATTATTTAAATGATTTTACTTTTCAACTTTGAAAATGTAGTGAACATAAGAGGTCTTTAAGAAATAAGAAAATGTTAGTGAACATAAGAGGTCTATTTTTTCTGTACTCTTGAGAGTCTACAAAACTTTTTAGAAAGATCCCTGTATACTTATAAAGAAATGCTCATTGTTTTCTCTACAGTAAGTTTTCTCATATATGTTAGTTCTGCCCCATTCACTGTATTATTCAAATCTTTGCATTCTTTTAATTTTTCTATTTTTATAAAATTATACAAAAGCATCATGAATTCATTCTAAGTATTAAAAAAAATATTTGCAGTGAAGTTGTCCTTCTTGTGCACCTCTCCCCTCATCCTGACCCTTCTTCCCAGCAGGAATCTCAGGGTATGAAATGCCCTTTCAGACTGCCCGATATCTGCCTCTGTTTCCTTCTATGTATATCCAGGGGAATAGTTATTATTTTGTATTCTGATTTTTGCTCTAGTCGTAACGTTTTTCCTTTTATGCAGATGTTTATTTAAGACATAGTAAATACAGTTTCAGAAGCATTTTGTTTTCGTTATCAGACTTGTGACTCCTCTGAAGTATATTTTGTTCATGTTTTTTGCCAAAAAATCTTGTCTACTCGATACTGTGATTGAAACCTTACCTTGGGAATATCTTCATGGTCCGGTGGTTAGGACCCCAAGCTTCCACTGCAGGGAGCACAGGTTTGATCCTTGGTCAGGAAATTAATATCCCACAAGTCGAGTGGCACGACTGAAAAAAAAAAAAAAAAGAAACCTCGCCTTGTTTTATTTTTAATGGGCCTAATAAGCTTTATGGAAACTCTTTAGCTTCTATTTGTTGCATTTTGGTTTGTGTGTAGGATGCTGAGGAAGACCATGAAAGAATACATCAAATGGTTTTACTGAGAAAGCTTTGTCTGCCAATGTTGTGTTTTCTGCTTCACACCATATTGCATAGTACCGGTCAGTATCAGGAATGCCTGCAGTTAGCAGATATGGTGTCCTCTGAGCGCCACAAACTATATTTGGTAAGTTCTAGAGCGTTTGCACTTGTAAATTTTAATGATTTGATGTCCTTTGTAGTAATATTTGGGGCGTCCCAGGTAGCATTAGTGGCAAAGATCCCACCTGTTAATGCAGGAGACGTTAGGGACTCAGATTTGATCCCTGAGTCAGGAAGATCCCCTGGAAAGACTGAAGTGACCTAGCATGCACACAAGTAGTAATATTTAATTTTGTGAGATGTATATATTCTTTAAATGTTCTTAGATTTTCTTAAAGTAATGATCCAGTTTTCATGTTTGTGCTTCTCTATACAGAATATGTTTACATATCTAAGCAGTTAAAAGTATATTGACTGGCCCAGAGAAGTAGATTTGAGCTATGCTAATATGCTGACCTCTGGCTACATAAATCTTAAAGAGGAATTTCTTCTTGCATTAAGCTAATCAGGTTGATTAGGTGACTATAAATTTACACTCTTCTTTGTTCTCATTCTTAACATTTTCTCTTTTTTAAAAACAGGTGTTTTCTAAGGAAGAATTAAGGAAATTGCTACAGAAGTTAAGAGAATCCTCTCTAATGCTCCTTGACCAGGGCCTTGATCCATTAGGATATGAAATTCAGTCATAATACAGTCATTCTTTGTAATCTAGATAATTTCCATGATAAATGGAATTTTTTTGTAAAATATATGTATTTATAATTACTGAGTTTTTTCT
Organism: Ovis canadensis; assembly: GCF_042477335.2. Classification (NCBI taxonomy): domain Eukaryota; kingdom Metazoa; phylum Chordata; class Mammalia; order Artiodactyla; family Bovidae; genus Ovis; species Ovis canadensis. Next base: position 156,925,151 of record NC_091247.1, on the reverse strand, counting down.
TTTCCATTATCATGGGGAAAATGTAAAATTTAGGCATTGAATTTTGTACTTTTAAGAATATTATGGTGAGACTTCGAAAGTTTAATGTGTTATATCGTTTCCCTGTGTTTATTAATAAAACTATATGAAAATTAAAATTTTTGTTCATATGAATTCCAGGAATGCCCCTCTGTGATATAAAAAGAAGTTAAATTTTCTATTCTTTTTCCCTGTGATCATAAGTACTCTAAAATCTTAAAATTATAAAAATAGAAAGTCCTGATATATTTTTAAGCCAGATATGTAACTCCTCATCATAAAATTTAGTGTTTTTTAAATATTACAATTAATTAGGTGAACAAAGCAAGAATGTTTTCTAAAATAATATTATGCTGTTATTTTACTTTGAAGCCACTTCTGGTTTATTAATTCTCATTCAGTAAACCTGATTTCATAAGTTGCAGCATGTAAAGACTTAGCATCGTATCTGGCACACAGCGAACACTGAATACATTGGGGACTATAAAATGAGTGAGATCTTATCTAGCCCTTCTGGTAGGGAAAATACAATAAATATGTCTTTTAAATGCATTAAAAAATACAAGTAATCTGAGTAGGAAGGAACTATTTTCAGCTAAGAGATTTCTGAGGAAGTAGTATTTGAGCTGGAGTCTGGGTAATGCATTGAATTTGCAAAGACAGACATCAAGAAAGGTAACGCACTACAAGTTTAAGAAATCAGCATGAGCAAGGCCTGCAAATGATGAGTGCATGTTTGTGAATCAGCATTTGTGCCAAATTGACTAGTGACTAGGACTCATAAATAGATAACCAAAAGGGAGAATGTGGCTCTAAGAGGAAGCGAGATGTAGATTAGCAGTTCCCAAACCTGGTTGATCATCTGACTCATCTGGTGAGTTTCTTATATGTATTTACATATGCTGCCCCAAGAGCTGGGGATGGGAGTCATACAATTTGTATTTGGTGTAAATATAACACCGTAACTGATCTTAATACACCATAAGTAATCTAAGTTCAGGACATTCTGGCTTAAATCAGAGACGGGTATTGATCCTTCTGTATCCAACGCAAACAGCAGGAGCTGACCACGAAACTGGCCTGGCATCACTTGGGAAGAGGTGTAGAGATGTCAGACTCTGCCTCAAGTTTTGATTTATGCTAGTTCAAGTGTTCTAAAGAATAATTGTTTACCTAACAAAACCTCTTTTATTCTTATACCTCGGTAGAGCAGAATGAACTGATGTGAGAGTGTAAACCTAACAAAATGTGTACCAGATTTTATTCAGAAAACTACAAAATGCTAATGAAACCAAAGGAGCAAAATAAGTGGGGAGAGACACCATGTTTATTAATTAGAGATTCAACACAGTAACAATTTAAATTCTCCCCCCATGTTGGTATATAGGTTTAACACAATTCCTATGAAATTCTGGCATGAGGCAGAGTATGTAAATTGGTATGGTGGAATTAATGCTAATTTTCTTAGGTGTGATACTGGTATTGTGGCTGGGTAGGAGAGTGTTCTGGGTAGGAAGCATACTGAAATATTTAGAAATGAAAGGTCATGAAGTCTGTACTTTACTTTGAAATGGTTTAGCTTTAAAATAAAAGTCTACATAGATAAAGCAAATATGAAAAAATGTTAACCAGTGAATCTATGGACCAGTGAATCTGTGGGAAGGGCACAAGATTTAAATTTTTTCAAATAAAAATTGGGGTGGAGTTTAGTAAATTATGAGGAAAACAACTGAATATCTGTATGGAAAATAGTCAACCTTGACCCTTAATTGATACTGTGCACAAAAATTAGTTAAAGGTAGATTATAAACCTGAATAAAAACACTAAAACTGTACAACTTAAGAAAAATAGAGAATATCTTTGTAACCTAGAGGGTAGGTAAAGATTTACTAAACAAAAGACAGCAGTTACATTAAGGAAAAAGATTGATTACTTAGACTTCATCAAAATACAAAATTTATGCTCAGATATGGCGATGGCACCCCACTCCAGTATTCTTGGCTGGAAAATCCCATGGACGGAGGAGCCTGGTAGGCTGCAGTCCGTGGGGTCGCTAAGAGTCAGACATGACTGAGCAACTTCCCTTTCACTTTTCACTTTCATGCATTGGAGAAGGAAATGGCAACCCACTCCAGTGTTATTGCCTGGAGAATCCCAGGGACAGGGGAGCCTGGTGGGCTGCTTTCTATGGGGTCACACAGAGTTGGACACGACTGAAGTGACTTAGCAGCAGCAGCAGCATGCAGATAACACCACTTTAATGGCAGAAACTGAAGAGGAACTAAAGAGCCTCTTGATAAACGTGAAAGAAGAAAGTGAAAAACTGGCTTAAAACTCAGCATTCAGAAAAGGAAGATCATGGGATCTGATCCCGTCATGGCAAATAGATGAGGAAAAAGTGGAAACAGCGACAGATTTCATTTTCATGGGCTCCAAAACTGCAGATGGTGACTGCAGCCATGAAATTAAAAGACGCTTGCTCCTTGAAAGAAAAGCCATGCCCAACCTAGACAGCTTATTAAAAAGCAGAGACATCACTTTGCCAACAAAGATCCATATAGTCAAAGGTCTTTCCAGTAGTCCTGTTCAGATGTGAGTTGGACCATTAAGAAAATTGCTGAAGAATTGATGCCTTTCAAATGTGGTGTTGGAATAGACTTCAGAGTCCCTTGGACAGCAAGGAGATCTAACCAGTCAATCCTAAAGGGCATCAGCCCTGAATATTCATTGCAAAGACTGATGCTGAAGCTGAAACTCCCAATACTTTGGCACCTGAGGCAAAGAGCCGACTCACTGGAGAAAAACCTTGATGCTGGGAAAGACTGAGGGCAAGAGAAGGGAGGGACAGAGGGTGAGATTATTTGGGTGGCATCACTGACTCAATGGACATAAGTTAGAGTAAACTCTGGGAGACAGTGAAGGACAGAGAGGCCTGGCATGCTGCAGTCCATGGGGTCACAAAGAGTTGAACATGACTTGGTGGCTGAATAACAACAATGCTCTTTAAAAATACCATTAAGAAAATGAAGCACAGAGTGGGAGAAAATATTTGCCAAAGGAAAACTGGCTCAAAAAAAACTTGTTTCCAGCATATATAAAGAACTCTTGTAACTCAGGGTAATTTCCTGTTGGACTCAGTAGATAGGACTCTGCGCTTCCGTTTCAGGGGGCTTGGGTTAGATCTCTGGTGGGGGAACTAAGATCCTACACAAGGAGGCCAAAAAAAAAAAGAACTCTTCAGTTTAGTTGCTCAGTCGTGTCCAACTCTGCGACCCGATGAATCACAGCACACCAGGCCTCCCTGTCAATTACCAGCTCCCGGAGTTCACTCAAACTCATGTCCATTGAGTCGGTGATGCCATCCAGCCATTTCATCCTGTCGTCCCCTTCTCCTCCTGCCTGCAATCCTCCCCTGCATCAGGGTTTTTTCCAACTCTTCACATGAGGTGGCCAAAGTATTGGAGTTTCAGCTTCAGCATCAGTCCTTTCAATAAACACCCAGGACTGATCTTTGGGATGGACTGGTTGGATCTCCTTGCAGTCCAAGGGACTCTCAAGAGTCTTCTCCAACACCACAGTTCAAAAGCATCAATTCTTTGGTGCTCAGCTTTCTTCACAGTCCAACTCTCACATTGATACATAGCCTTGACTAGACGGACGTTTTACAAGACCTTTTAGAACTAACACCCAAAAAAGATGTCCTTTTCATTATAGGGGACTGGAATGTAAAAGTAGGAAGTCAAGAAACACCTGGAGTAACAGGCAAATTGGGCCTTGGAATGCAGAATGAAGCAGGGCAAAGACTAATAGAGTTTTGCCAAGAAAATGCACTGGTCATAGCAAACACCCTCTTCCAACAACACAAGAGAAGATTCTACACATGGACATCACCAGATGGTCAACACCGAAATCAGATTGATTATATTCTTTGCAGCCAAAGATGGAGAAGCTCTATACAGTCAACCAAAACAAGACCAGGAGCTGACTGTGGCTCAGATCATGAACTCCTTATTACCAAATTCAGACTCAAATTGAAGAAAGTAGGGAAAACCGCTAGACCATTCAGGTATGACCTAAATCAAATCCCTTATTCAGTAGAAGTAAGAAATAGATTTAAGGGCCTAGATCTGATAGATAGAGTGCCTGATGAAGTATGGAGTGAGGTTCGTGACATTGTACAGGAGACAGGGATCAAGACCATCCCCATGGAAAAGAAATGCAAAAAACCCAAATGGCTGTCTGAGGAGGCCTTACAAATAGCTGTGAAAAGAAGAGAGGTGAAAAGCAAAGGAGAAAAGGAAAGATATAAACATCTGAATGCAGAGTTGCAGAGAATAGCAAGAAGAGATAAGAAAGCCACCTTCAGCAATCCATGCAAAGAAATAGAGGAAAAGAACAGAATGGGAAAGACTAGAGATCTCTTCAAGAAAATTAGAGATACCAAGGGAACATTTCATGCAAAGATGGGCTCGATAAAGGACAGAAAAGGTATGGACCTAACAGAAGCAGGAGATATTAAGAAGAGGTGGCAAGAATACACAGAAGAACTGTACAAAAAAAGATCTTCACAACCCAGATAATCATGATGGTGTGATCACTCATCTAGAGCCAGACGTTCTGGAATGTGAAGTCAAGTGGGCCTTGGAAAGCATCGCTGCGAACAAAGCTAGTGGAGGTGATGGAATTCCAGTTGAGCTGTTTCAAATCCTGAAAAATGATGCTGTGAAAGTGCTGCACTCAATATACCAGCACATTTGGAAAACTCAGCAGTGGCCACAGGACTGGAAAAGGTCAGTTTTCATTCCAATCCCAAAGAAAGGCAATGCCAAAGAATGCTCAAACTACCGCACAATTGCACTCATCTCACACACTAGTAAAGTAATGCTCAAAATTCTCCAAGCCAGGCTTCAGCAATATGTGAACCGTGAACATCCTGATGTTCAAGCTGGTTTTAGAAAAGGCAGAGGAACCAGAGATCAAACTGCCAACATCTGCTGGATCATGGAAAAAGCAAGAGAGCTCCAGAAAAACATCTATTTCTGCTTTATTGACTATGCCAAAGTCTTTGACTGTGTGGATCACAAGAAACTGTGGAAAATTCTGAAAGAGATGGGAATACCAGACCACCTGAGCCGCCTCTTGAGAAATCTGTACACAGGTCAAGAAGCAGCAGTTAGAACTGGACATGGAACAACAGATTGGTTCCAAATAGGAAAAGGAGTATGTCAAGGCTGCATATTGTCACCCTGCTTATTTAACTTCTATGCAGAGTACATCATGAGAACGCCGGACTGGAAGAAACACAAGCTGGAACCAAGATTCTGGCAGAAATATCAATAACCTCAGATATGCAGATGACACCACCCTTATGGCAGAAAGTGAAGAGAAACTAAAAAGCCTCTTGATGAAAGTGAAAGTGGAGAGTGAAAAAGTTGGCCTAAAGCTCAACATTCAGAAAATGAAGATCATGGCATCTGGTCCCATCACTTCATGGGAAATAGATGGGGAAACAGTGGAAACAGTGTCAGACTATTTTTTGGGGGCTCCAAAATCACTGTAGATGGTGATTGCAGCCATGAAATTAAAAGACGCTTACTCCTTGGAAGAAAAGTTGCGACCAACCTAATTAGTATATTCAAAAGCGGAGACATTGCCGACTAAGGTCCGTCTAGTCAAGGCTATGGTATTTCCAGTGGTCATGTATGGATGTGAGAGTTGGACTGTGAGGAAGGCTGAACGCCGAAGAATTGATGCTTTTGAACTGTGGTGTTGGAGAAGACTCTTGAGAGTCCCTTGGACTGCAAGGAGATCCAACCAGTCCATTCTAAAGGAGATCAGCCCTGGGTGTTCTTGGAAGGAATGATGCTAAAGCTGAAACTCCAGTACTTTGGCCACCTCATGCAGAGAGTTGACTCATTGGAAAAGACTCTGATGCTGGAGGGAAATGGGGGCAGGAGGAGTAGGGGACGACCGAGATGAGATGGCTGGATGGCATCACTGACTCGATGGACGTGAGTCTGAGTGAACTCTGGGAGTTGGTGATGGACAGGGAGGCCTGGCGTGCTGCGATTCATGGGGTCACAAACAGTCGGACACGACTGAGCGACTGAACTGAACTGAACTGGGACGGACCTTTGTTGGCAAGGTCCTTTGTTGTCTCTGCTCTTCAATATGCTCTCTAGGTTGGTCATAACTTTCCTTCCAAGGAGTAAGCATCTTTTAAATTTCACAGCTGCAATCACCGTCTGCAGTGATTTTGGAGCCCCAAAAATAAAGTCTGACACTGTTTCCACTGTTTCCCCATCTATTTCCCTTGAAGTGATGGGACCAGATGCCATGAGCTTAGATTTCTGAATGTTGAGCTTTAGGCCAACTTTTTCACTCTCCTCTTTCACTTTCATCAAGAGGCTTTTTAGTTCCTCTTCACTTTCTGCCATAAGGGTGATGTCATCTGCATATCTGAGATGATTGATATTTCTTCCTGCAATCTTGATTCCAGCTTGTGCTTTTTCCAGCCCTGTGTTTCTCATGATGTACTCTGTATATAAGTTAGATAAGCAGGGTGACAATATACAGCCTTGACATACTCCTTTTCCTATTTGGAACCAGTCTGTTGTTCCATGTCCAGTTCTAACTGTTGCTTCCTGACCTGCATATAGGTTTCTCAAGAGGCGGCTCAGGTGGTCTGGTATTCCCATCTCTTTCAGAATTTTCCACAGTTTCTTGTGATCCACACAGTCAAAGACTTTGGCATAGTCAATAAAGCAGAAATAGATGTTTTTCTGGAGCTCTCTTGCTTTTTCCATGATCCAGCAGATGTTGGCAGTTTGATCTCTGGTTCCTCTGCCTTTTCTAAAACCAGCTTGAATATCTGGAAGTTCAAGGTTCATGTATTGCTGAAGCCTGGCTTGGAGAATTTTGAGCATTACTTTACTAGCGTGTGAGATGAGCGCAACTGTGCAGTAGTTTGAGCTTTCTTTGGCATTGCCTTTCTTTGGGATTGGAATGAAAACTGACCTTTTCCAGTCCTGTGGCCACTGCTGAGTTTTCCAAATGTGCTGGCATATTGAGTGCAGCACTTTCAAAGCATCACTTTTCAGGCTTTGAAATAGCTCCACTGGAATTCCATCACCTCCACTAGTTTTGTTTGTAGTGATGCTTTCTAAGGCCCACTTGACTTCACATTCCAGGAGTCTGGGTATAGGTGAGTGATCACATCATCATGATTATCTGGGTCATGAAGATCTTTTTTTGTACAGTTCTTCTGTGTATTCTTGCCACCTCTTCTTAATATCTTCTGCTTCTGTTAGGTCCAAACCATTTCTGTCCTTTATCAAGCCCATCTTTGCATGAGATGTTCCCTTCATATCTCTGATTTTCTTGAAGAGATCTCTAGTCTTTCCCATTCTGTTGATATCCTCTATATCTTTGCATTGATCACTGAGGAAGGCTTTCATATCTCATTGCTATTCTTTGGAACTCTGCATTCAGATTCTTATATCTTTCCTTTTCTCCTTTGCTTTTCGCCTCTCTTCTTTTCACAGCTATTTGTAAGGCCTCCTCAGAGAGTCATTTTGCTTTTTTGCGTTTCTTTTCCATGGGGATGGTCTTGATCCCTGTCTCCTGTACAATGTCACTAACCTCCGTCTATAGTTCATCAGGCACTCTGTCTATCAGATCTAGTCTCTTAAATCTATTTGTCACTCTACTGTTTAATCACAAGGGATTTGATTTAGGTCATTTAATAATACAAAGACAAAAAAAAAGTACTAGAACAGATGATTCTTAAAGGAGGACAAATACCTAACCAGTGTACCCATGAAAAATGCTCAGTGGTGAACACAGATTAAAACCATGAGATATCACTATACCTCCATCAGAATGGTTAAAATCAAAAAGACTAACAACCAAACGTGTGAAAAGATGTGGAATATCTGACTTGGACACAGTAAAATGGGTAGTCTTTGGGGGAACGTTTTGACTATTATAATCACCTACTCTTTAACCTAGAAATTTCATGCCTACATATTTACATTAGAGAAATGAAAATAAATTCCACAAAAAGACCTGTAGAAAATATACATAGCAGCATTATTTATAATAGCCTCAGACTGGAAACCCAAATGTCTAATGACTAAACAAAGGCATACTACTCAGCAATGTGAAAAGGAAAGAATTGCTCTATTCAGCAAAACCTAGCCACAAATAGTAAATACTATATGATAATTTATATGAAGTTCTAAAATAGTCAAAAACTATTCTAAGGTGAAGAAATATTAGAATAGTGATTTCCTCTTTGGTGTGGGGTGGGGATTTTCTAGGGAATTTCTGTGGTGATGGAAAAGTTCTATACCTTTAGAGAGGTGTGGATTACAAAGTGTATCCAAGTGTCAAAAACTATAATATATGATTTGTGCATTTGAGGGAATTTAAATTGGCTGTTTAAAAATTAAATGGGGTGGGAATACTAGAAACAAAAATGGCAGTTACTGAAGCAGGAGATGAGTACAGGAAGGTTCGCCATACTATTTTAATTTTGCATATATTTGGAATTTTTCATAATGAAAAGGAGGGGAAATGGGCTGGAAGCCATAGAAATTTGGGTTTGAATCTATTCAGTCCCAAAGTAAGGCAATGCCAAAGAATGCTCAAAGTACCACACAGTTGCACTCATCTCAAACGCTAGTAAAGTAATGCTCAAAATTCTCCAAGCCAGGCTTCAGCAATACGTGTACCGTGAACTTCCAGATATTCAAGCTGGTTTTAGAAAAGGCAGAGGAACCAGAGATCAAATTGCCAACATCCACTGGATCATGGAAAAAGCAAGAGAGTTCCAGAAAAACATCTCTTTCTGCTTTATTGAGTATGCCAAAGACTTTGACTGTGTGGATCACAACAAACTGTGGAAAATTCTGAAAGAGATGGAAACATCAGACCACCTGACCTGCCTCTTGAGAAACCTACATGCAGGTCAGGAAGCAACAGTTAGAACTGGACATGGAACAACAGACTGGTTCCAAATAGGAAAAGGAGTATGTCAAGGCTGTATATTGTCACCCTGCTTATTTAACTTATGTGCAGAGTACATCATGAGAAATGCTGGGCTGGAAGAAGCACAAGCTGCAATAAAGATTGCCGCGAGAAGTATCAATAACCTCAGATATGCAGATGACACCGCCCTTATTATGGCAGAAAGTGAAGAGGAACTAAAAAGCCTCTTGAAAGTGAATGAAGACAGTGGAAAAGTTGGCTTAAAGCTCAACATTCAGAAATCTAAGATCATGGCATCTGGTCCCATCACTTCATGGGAAATAGATGGGGAAACAGTGGAAACAGTGTCAGACTTTATTTTGGGGAACTCCAGAATCACTGCAGATGGTGATTGCAGCCATGAAATTGAAAGACGCTTACTCCTTGGAAGGAAAGTTATGACCAACCTAGACAGCATATTGAAAAGCAGAGACATTACTTTGCCAACAAACGTCCATCTAGTCAAGGCTATGGTGTTTCCAGTGGTCATGTATGGATGTGAGAGTTGGACTGTGCAGAAAGCTGAGTGCCGAAGAATTGATGCTTTTGCACTGTGGTGTTCGAGAAGACTCTTGAGAGTCCCTTGGACTGCAAGGAAATTGAACCAGTCCGTCCTAAAGGAGATCAATCCTGGGTGTTCACCAGAAGGACTGATGCTGAAGCTGGAACTCCAATACTTTGGCCACCTCATGTGAAGAGTTGACTCATTGGAAAAGACTCTGATGCTGGGAGGGATTGCAGGCAGGAGGAGAAGGGGATGACAGAGGATGAGATGGCTGGATGGCATCACCGACTCGATGGACATGAGTTTGTGTGAACTCCGGGAGTTGGTGATGGACAGGGAGGCCTGGCGTGCTGCGATTCATGGAGTCGCAAAGGGTCGGACACGACTGAGGGACTGAACTGAACAGAACTCATCTATTCTAGCTGCAAGATAACATTCATTACCTCTATTCCAACATCTGTCAATGAGACTAAGGATAATAATCACGTTTCGGGACTAGTAAGGATTAGGGCTCCTGTGCTTTGGTGAAGAAGGTAGAGAAAACCACTTACCCAACTACGTCAGCCTGGAGATGTGCAAAAGTTCTGAAACAATGGGCAACTAACTGGGTGAATGTCAGAAATTGAGGTTAGGGTCTTGGATGCCTTGAATGAAGGCAGTTGTAATCTATTAAATATTTTTATATTTTAACCCAAATTTCAGAGTTCATATTTTAACTTCAAATATTCTAAGAGAAATAGAGGAGTGATAAAAATAAAATTTATCAATCATGTTAAGATTATCAGTCTAAATCTGTTATCACAAGGAAACAGTGAATTGAGTAGACTAAAAGAAGACAGGTTATCTAAGGCTAGGTTCTTAACTGGGGAGCAAATGAGGTAAACAGTAAATCACTGCTGAGTTCTGCAGATCGAAACTGCAAGAGAGGATAGCAGTGTGAACCTACAATTGAAAAGGCACACAATTCTTGTAAGAATTGGTAGAGCATTGTGACATGACAGGAAGAAAAGTGTAATCGGGAAGACCCTGTTAGGAAAGCCAGATTTCAGACTTTCCCTAATTAACTTCTCATCTTAATTTGAATCATTTCCTTGGGGGATGACTTCCTCCCCAAGTTAGATCAGGCTCTCTTAGTATGCATTCATAGAATCATATTTTGTACTTCTTCAGACACTTTCATTTGTTGTGGTTTATAATTGTATGTCTTCTGTCACTGACATCTATGAGAAGGGGTTTTGTCTGGCTTTACTTACCAGTATCTCCCAAGTACCAAATACAGTGCCTGGGACAAAACAGGTGCTCGATATTTGAATAATTCTCAATTCAAAGAGGAAATGAAAACTGTCAATCAAACTAAAGAATTAAGGAAAATGAGAATATTACATTGTCCTGAAGACTGTGTGCAAAGGTATTCTAAAAGAGGAAACTCACAGTTTTACATCTTTTTATTTTTAAATAAAAATAAATGAATTAAACTTTCTATTGAATAAATCAGGAGAGAAAGAATGAAAAAAGTTAGGAAGCAAAATCAGAATTTTCGAAAAGGCCAGTAAAATAGCTACCCACAAGACTAATCAAAGGACAAAGAAAACTCAAATGCATGTTTAGAATAAATAAAGTGATGTAACAACAGATGAAATAAATTAAAAATATGGTAAAAGATATGCACAGTTCTGACGAAATAATTAGAAAGTCTAAATAAAATGGACATTTTTCTAGAACAATGAAAAGCCAAACTTAAAAAAAAAAATCTGAATAGTGCCTACGATGAGCATATACGTAGGTTCATCGTACAGTCTACTCTTGCGTATGTTTAGATTTTATAAGTAAAATGTTTTAAAATATGCTTTCAAGAAGTAATGCTTTCCCCTGTCTCATAAGGGCTAAATTTGCTCAGAACTAACAGTAGCTAACCAGTCGATCAAAACAACACACAGGAAATGTCCAACAAGAAAGGGGTCCCAGATTGGGATAGCCGGGTTTAGCTAACTCAGGTGGTACGGCAAGAAGGACTCGGCTCGCCTCAGCCAGAGCGCCACGCGCCTGCGCAGGTTAGCTGCTCCGCTAACTGTTCGAGGGCGGAAGCGCGGGTGCCCTGAGCCACGTGACCACGGATGAAAGGGGGCGGGGCGCGCGGGACGTGTTGCCGCGTAGTCGCAGACTGAATGGGCGGCGGCAGAGCATGTGTGCTTGCCTGAGGTTGCTACTCTGCTGGGACCCGAAGGTCGAATGTCTCTCCGCAGCCGGACCGTGAAGCCGGCGGCTGCGAGAACGCGGCGGCCGAGGAGGAGGGAGAGGGCAGCCGGGGACAGGCCGGGCGCCCCTTTCCGAGGCTGACGGCCCCTGGCTACGCGAGTCATGGCATCGCTGGCGGATCGAGTACGGGGCAACGGGCGCATCGCGGCCGGGCTCCTACTCAATCTACTGGTGTCCATCTGCATCGTGTTCCTTAACAAATGGATCTATGTCCACTACGGCTTCCCCAACATGAGCCTGACCCTGGTTCACTTCGTGGTCACTTGGCTGGGCTTGTACGTCTGCCAGAAGCTGGACATCTTTGCCCCCAAAAGTCTGCCGCCTTCCAAGCTCCTCCTCCTGGCCCTCAGCTTCTGTGGCTTCGTGGTCTTCACCAACTTATCTTTGCAGAATAACACCATAGGCACCTATCAGCTGGCCAAGGCCATGACCACGCCGGTAATCATAGTCATCCAGACCCTCTGCTACAAGAAAACCTTCTCCACCAAAATACGGCTCACGCTGGTGAGTAGCTTCAGCCGGGTGAGGTGCGCCTCTAACAACTCACCTGGACCAGCTTTCTCCCCCGGCAAGTTTGCGTAACCTTGCGCCATCCTCTTTCCCGTGATAGTAAAATCCACACTTGAGTCATTTGTGAACTTCACGCTTATTTGGGAAAGGTGAAAAAAAGCCATCTTGGCGCTCTGTTGGGCTTTCAGCACAGTAGAGTGTACTTGTGTGAGTTTTCATAACTACTGTTTGATGGAAAATCCTTATGCTGTGATTTCTGAGTAAGAAAGAAAGCTGTATTGAGTGATGCAAATCTGTATCGGATTAAGTGGAAAATCTCAAACTGACTTTATGATAAACGTTAAATGTCTCTCAGAATATGTTTGCGTTGACATACTGCAGAGGTTTCATAGTCTTTACATAAAAAAAAGATGGGCTAAAATAATTTTAGTACTTCATAACTTACAGAACTTAAAATCTTAATGCTTTTTTTGGTTATACCCTTGTATTTCTATGTTTAGACACTAGTTTTGTAGTCCATTTACTCTGATGTGTTTGCATGTGGTATTTTCACGCAAAGTGCAATGCATCGACTCATTATTTTACCCAGAATTTTAAATAAAAGTAAATGTGAACAAAAATATAGAATTATTTCATTCAACTTTGAGGAAGTAGGATTAACAGTTCTTTTTTTTTCACATGGAAGAATGTTTGTAGAGGTTCATTGTTTCCTGTGACATTTTTATGGTTAACCTTGTAAGACACTGTGAAAGGAATGCTAATTTTATGTCTCATAAATTTAATCTGAACAACATTTACTTCTTTTTCTTTACAGATTCCTATAACTTTAGGTGTAATCCTAAATTCTTATTACGATGTGAAGTTTAATTTCCTTGGAACGGTGTTTGCTGCTCTTGGTGTTTTAGTTACATCCCTTTATCAAGTGGTTGGTAATTTTTTTTTTTTTCTTTATGTGCCTTTTAGCAGGTTTCATAAATTTTGAAGCTGTGCCCCAAGGTTTAGGCAATACAGTATAGAGACAATAGACTGTTGGGAAGAAGCATAATTGCATAAATTGTCTGACTCAAGTTGAAGAGAAGAAAGGAGACAGAAATGTGGGTGTAGGGTGTTCACCAAGTATTTCCCTACCTGTTTGTAAGTGTATGATACCCACACTTTACAGTCTGAGTTTCAGATGATGGTATAATGTGTTTTGGGAAATCCTTACAAAATAGTAATAAGACTTTTTTACTTGAGGATTGTGTTCATGGGTTTTGTGGTATTTATCATTTACTGTTTAATTATGATGTTACTGTGAAGGAGTAAATACAGATCCAAAAAATTGAACAGGAAAGGAAAATTTCAGATTTATAAATCTTTGCCTCAAAAGATATACCGCTGTTACAGCTTGTATATTCTAATCATTTGTCTCTGTTAGTATATTATAGCAATGGGTATTTCACTTCTTGCGCTAGCCTGATGCCTTGCCTGAAAACTTGTTCATGGATTTATTTACTTCATTACCATAAAATCTCAACAAGTATTTTTTGTTTCTTATATAATGGGGAAAAGAATAATGAATGACGAAGGGTACAGTGAAACAGTATTTTCTCTATACTGAAAACCTTGGACTGAAAATTCTGGGTATGCCTGCATGGGGAATCAGAGCCAAATGTGGGATCAATTTGACTTTGTTCACAAGCATCCACTAGTTGTATACTAAGGCATTTTAATTATGAATGTTAGGAATTTAATAAGGCAGCCTTAGCATTTTCTAGTACTGGTTAGTTCAGAAACATTGTTATGTGAAAATTCTGGGGTTGAATAAACTTCTTAGTGGCAGAGAAGCAGTTTAAATAAAAGAGAGCAGTGACATGAAAGGCAGGAGCACCCACTCAGTCTTGTCACTTAGCCCCAAGATATTCTTTTACTACAGAGAGAAATCAGAGGAAGCTCAGGTTTGTGCTTTAAGAAAACTGCATTTGGGCATACTTCAATGAGTTTAAATTTTTCATTAGATACTATTTATCTTTTTTGTTAAATGGACTTTTTTGATTCAGTATGAATTATTTGTTAGAGCAGGAAATTTTATTTGTTGAACGTTAGAATTTCTTGTATCCTTTACGTATAACTTCAATTCAGAGTACTCACAGTACTCACTGGCCACGCCAATATGACCATTTTTGTTCAGACAAGTTTCAAAATTGATATAGATTGGAATCAAAGAATTCTGTATCTCTCAGGTAGATATTTGAAATGAGATTGACCAAGGAATGATTGTAGACTAGACTAAATTATGGGCAAAGTTTTTGATTATTGGTAAATGGTAAAAGTATGGTTACAGAATCGATATATTCCCCAGAAAATTCATTTTAAGGAAAGTTGTATTTTCCTATTGTATCCTTGTATAATTTCCAAGTTATTTCTTCTCATACTACTAGGGCACTGAAAGGAATTAAGAGATGAATTAAGAGCTGAATGAGTTAAGATGAATTAAGAGCTGTTAGATTTAGTTGTAGAAAGATGATTGAGTCTTTCCTCCATTCAGCAGACATTTCTTCTGCTTTATACTCAGCCTTGATACAGAGATGAAAAGCAGCTATAATCCAGTATCGAAGAAATGCATGGAGAAAGCTGATCACAGGTAGTATAGCTCAGGGTATGAGGAAAGTTCTGAGGAACACCACAGAGAGACAATTCTGCTAGGAGGTGGTGGTGAGGTACGGCTTTATGGGAAAGTTCAAATTGAAGAACGCATAGGAATTTGCTTAGCAGAGTAGTATAGCAGAGGTCTTTCTTTGCAATGATGTGTGAAAATACAGAGCATTTTTGGAGAAGTTGGTTCTTTTTGGTGAGACTGGACTGTAGTTGCTTGGTGGAAAGACAAGGCTGAGGGGTGGGTGAGACCAGATTTCAGAGTCTTGAGTATCATGTGGAGGAAGTGTGCCCTTTATCTTGCAGGCACCAGGACAGGAGTTCAGAGAGGGCAGTGAGTTGATCATTCCCTGTGTTCTAGAAACTTCTGGCGGCAGTGAAGAATGAGTAAGAGGGAAGACAGGTTGACAGGCAGAGCAGTCAGGAAGTGCTCCATGGTTTAAGGGGAAGACAGGAAAGACATGAACAAGGACAGTGGTACTGGACATGGAAAGGAAAAATCAAACTCCAGACACCTTTTGGAGAAAGAATTAGTAAGACCCAACTGAATGTGAGAGTGCAGACCCTACTGAAAATGAGTCTGATCCTTGGAGGAGACTATATCATTAATTATTGGAGCAACACAGGAGGAGCTCATTTGGGGAAAAAAGTAATCAGCTTAATCCTAAATAAGCCCCTGCAGATGATCTAAGTGAAATGAACAGTAAGCTGTTAAAGGAGTGACTTAAAGGATGCTCGAGGAAGAAGGTCAGAGCTCTAGGTGTCAGCGGATAGGAAAAGATAAGTTGGGGAGGTAAAAGAGGAAAGCCAGACATCTCCCTTACAGATAGTAGGGAAGGAAGAGGTGAGTGAGAAAGCAGCACAAACCAGAGGTCAAGTTCTTCCAAGAGCAGTTGCAGGTTCTGCAGAGGGCTCCAGCTGGAAGGGGGCCGAGGGCAGTCCATCAGTGTGGCCGCTGGAGGTGAAGGTGCCCTGTCGGGGAGCAGTTTCATGAGAAGGGTGACAAGCAGAAGCCAGGCTGCGCTGCAGTGAGAGCAAGTGGAGGCCTGAAAGTCACCACCATTCCAGGCCTGGTATCTCGTGTCAGACCCGCAGCTGCCCATAGAGGCTGCTAAGGCCACGCAGGGCTGTGCGTACACCCTCTGCCTTCATTTTCGCTCACTGTGGTGTCCCAAGCAAAAGAATCAACTCTTTGTCCTTCATGTTCACAGCAGACTCTTAGTAAGGCTGGCAGGATAATGCTTCACATTTCCTGCTCTTCTATTTTTGTCTTGGTGAATTTCTGTAGACTTAGCGTTTATGTAACAGGATACCCGGACCTACAGGAAAAAGAATTATGTAGGAGCAGTTATTCAAAAAAGCCTGGCTGTTCTTGCTAGGTATTATATTCAGACAGTCCTATCAAACTTTCTTTAAAACCTCTTTTTCAGTTATATTTCTGAAGCATTTTGAGAACTGAAAGGGTTTGAGGCTGTGGAGTGTCTGTTCTAAGCATAGCCTTTTTAGGGGTTGTGATTATCTATAGTTTATTAGGGGGGATTATTCACAGAAAAGTCAGCCATAGAGAGGGAGGTTCCTTCTACTCTGCCACTGATCGAGTTTTCTGAAGTTAACGAAAAGCTCTCACATACCCCTTTCTGACCACACACGTTGGTGGCCACCTGGGATAAATGAGGTTTCTGTTCGTCTCCAGTTAAGAGTCCGCCCTGCCTCCCAGTCTTCATTTTGGGGGCCATTTTTAGAAAGAAATGAAGTCTGACAGTGCATCTGTGTTCCTTCTTATCCTGCTTGTGAAGATTAGCCTGCTTATTCCTGCTTATAAATATCCATACCTGCCTAATTTTCCCAAGATCTCTGATACCTATGCATTGATTTTCCACATTTACTAGGATCTGGAGGGAAGAGAGGATTTTTTTTTCCTCCTTTAATAGTAAGAAAATCAATTATCAGACATGGAATATAGAAAACTCCTTTTATCCAAGGAGCTTACAAGATATACATATATATATATTATTGATCTTTGATATCTTAGGCATTTCCTCTTCCCTAAGCCCTGCCCCTCATTCCCGTGTTTGTGGCCAAAATTGCATCTTTTCTTTGTTGAGTACCACAGTTTTTTCTACCTAACTTGTTCTCTCTTCTGAATTTCAGTGGGTAGGAGCCAAACAGCATGAACTGCAAGTAAACTCGATGCAGCTGCTGTACTACCAGGCCCCGATGTCGTCTGCCATGTTGCTGATCGCTGTGCCCTTCTTTGAGCCAGTGTTCGCAGAAGGAGGAATATTTGGTCCCTGGTCAGTCTCTGCTTTGGTAAGTTCTAATTGTTTGGGTGGGTGTCTAAGAAACAAGACAGTAATAATTACTAATGCAATTTTTAGTTTTCAGAGTGCTAGCTCGGATCCATTCTCACATTTAATCTTTAAAATCACACTTTAAGGGAGGCAAGGTAAGATTATTCCTTTCTTTAAAATTTAATTATTTAGTTAGTTATTTGGGGCTGTTCAGGGTCTTTGTTGCCACGCAGGCTTTTCTCTAGCTGCAACAGGCAGGGGCTCATCCCCAGTTGCGGTGCGCAGGCTTCTCATTGCGGCGGCTTCTCTTATTGTGGAGGCGGGCTCTGGGGCGTGCGGCTTCGGTAGTCGTGGCGTGTGGGCTCAGGAGTTGGGGCTCTCGGTCTCTAGAACACAGGCTCAGTAGCTGTGCATGGGCTTAGTTGCTCCGAGTCCTGTGGGATCTTCCCTGACCAAGGATTGAACCTGTTCTTGCGCATTGGCAGGCGGATTCTTTACCACTGAGCCACCAGGGAAGCCCAGAGATTATTCTTTAGATGAAGAAACTGAGGCAGAGAAAGATTAAGGGACTCGCTTAGGGTGCAACAGCTAGTCAGTGGTAAAACCAGGGCTAAAATTCAGGTCTTCCGATGCCTGGTTACTATGCTAAGCAAGCCTATTTGTTGTCCAGTCGCTCAGTTGTGTCTGACTCTTTGTGACCCCGTGGACTGCAGCACGCCAGGCTTCCCTGTCCTTCACTATCTGCTGGAGCTGGCTCAAACTCAAGTCCATTGAGTCAGTGATGCCATCCAACCACCTCATCCTTTGTCGCTCCTTTCTCCTCCTGCCTTCAGTCTTTCCCAGCATCACATCGGCCCTTCACATCATCTGGTGGCCGAAGTATTGAAGCTTCAGCTTCAGCATCAGTCCTTCCAATGAATATTCAGGGTCGATGTCCTTTAGGATTGACTGGTTTGATCTCCTTGTTGGCCAGGGGACTCCCAAGAGTCTTCTCCAGCACCACAGTTTGAAAGCACCAGTTCTTCAGTGCTCAGCCTTCTTCATGGTGCAGCTCTCACATCCGTTCATGACTACTGGGAAAACCATTGGCTTTTCCACTGTGGCTGCAGTCACCTTCCACAGTGGTGCCAAGCTGTGTAGCCCACAAATATTTGGGGCATTTATTTTTTTATAATGAAAATATAGCTTTGTTGATTTTATTATAATAATATGCGTAGTTCATATTATGTATATTTTTGAACATACATAAAATTATAAAGTGAAAGTCCTCGTGAATCCTGCCACACTAGGATAATCACCTTTACTACTTTGGTAATGATCATTTCATGGATCTTTTTGAATCCAAAGATAAATGCACGTTGTGTGTATATTTAATTTCATATATATGTAACCATATTACTTACGCTGTTTTTACCCTGGGTTCCTTTTCCCCAGCCCCGCTACCCATACACACTTCATCATCCCATTACCCCATTCCTTCTCCTTAAAGTCAGTCATGTTAATATTCTAGTGTTTGTTCTTGCATATTTTTCTCTGTGCTGTACATACCCTCATATAAACGCATACAACATGCCCAAGCATACATACACATATGTATACTTAAACTATACACTTGTTTCTTTTACAAAAGTGGGATCCTATTACACAAATTTTCTTTTTTTAGAAATTCAAGCAAGGCTTTATTGGGACCCTGCTGTGTTAGCAGGGCCTTATGATTTTCTGTATCTTGCTTTTCTCACTTAACAGTGTCTCATAAAAATATCTTCACATCATTCTTTTGATGATGGTATAATAGTTACAGTTCTTAACTACCATAAACAGTATTGTGTAAACAGACTTGTACATGTGGCCTTACGAACTGGGCCTTTTTATTCTGTGAAATAGAGTCTTAGAATGGAATTGTCAGATCAAAGGGGTCTGTACTCTGGGGACATTGTTTTAATAAAGTTAGAAAGTATAGCCCCCCTACTTAGGAAAGGAACTTCTGCTTCCCATACATTTAACGCAGGGCATGGGCATGTCTGTTTTGTAGGTGGTGGTAATTTATCAAACTACTGTAGTTTGGGTACCTTAGACTAGGAGGGGAGAGGCTTTATGTAACTGGTCCTCTGACATTTGAAAATGAGGACCTCAGCAGAAAGACCATAAATAAAGGTCAAAAAAACAAGAGCACGGCAGTCTGAGACTGCTGAATAAGGGAGAATCACCTTCATTGTCTCTAGAGGGCATCATTGTCTCAAAGTGTAATTGTGTTTTTAATGATGTGAAGGTCGTCAGGAAACAGGCTTGTGACATACTGTAAACTGTAAAATTAACAATGATACATTCCTAGAAACAATTTTTAAAATCTTTAAGGGGCAAATTTCTCTTAGTTAAAAATTTAGTGAGCCTCACTGTTGTTTAAAAAAAGAAAGTAAGGTATTACTGTTTCTAATTAAAAGACAGCAAATCCAACTCCCCTGGTCTAGTTACAACTGCACTGATTTAAAAACTGATAAAACCCATATGGGACAGAAAGAGTCTTCAAATATGACATGTTTTCTTTGGAATTTAAACTCCTTAATAATTCAAATTGTAACTGATATTTTCTCTAAATTCTATTTCAGCAGTAGATAATGGTTTTGTAACCTTTTTTAAATTTTTTATTTTATATTAGCATATAGTTGATTAACAGTGTTATGTTATTTTCAGGTATATAACAGAGTGATTCAGTTATACATTTACATGTCTGTTGTTTTTCAAATTCTTTTCCCAATTAGTTGTTTTAGAATATTGAGCAGAATTCTCTGCACTCTACAGTAAATCCTTGTTGGCCATCCATCTTCAATATAGCAGTGGGTACATGTCCATCCCAAATTCCCTGGCTATCCCTCCTCCCCACCCTTCACCCCTAGTAACCATGAGTGTGTTCTCTAAGTCTGTGAGTCTGTTTCTGTTTTATACAAAAGTTCATTTGTATCTTTTTTTTTTAAAGATGCCGCATATCAGCAATATATGATATTTCTTTCTCTGTCTGACTTGTTTTCTAACTTTTAACATGAAATTGTGGGATAAGTGTGGACAGAATGTCATGCGTGTCTACAGTGGGACAGCCCATGGTCTCCCATCCTCAGCCAAGCAGGTTTACCCGTGTCCCACGCACACACCTCGGCTTCCGTTCCTCTGCTTTGACCCATACTGTTTCCTGCCCCTGTTATTTCTTTTTCTAATCTAAACATGCATTTGAAATCCAAAGACTTTTCTTGCTATTCCAGCCCAAAAGGACATCTCCTGTCTAGAGGAGCCTAAGAACCTGCTCTCTGCTTGCCTGTTAATGAGGTTAGAGCTCAAGACTGATTTTCTCTTCTTGCCTGAGCTGTGCGTCTTGTATTGCACTGTCATTTAGTCGCTCAGTTGTGTCTGACTCTTTCTGACACCATGGTCTGTCCGTGGGAACTGTCAGGCAAGAATGCTGGAGCGTGTTATCATTTCCTTCTCCAGGGACTCTTCCTGATCCAGGGATCGAACCCACATCTCGTGCAAGCCTCCTGCATTGCAGGCAGATTCTTTACTGCTGAGCCACTGGGGAAGCTTCATTTGGTTAAGAGGTAGCACAGCAGAGCCAGTTGGGAGCAGAGACTCCAGAATCAGACTGCCCTGTGTTTAGATCTTGGCCCTTCCACTTACTAACTGTGTGTCTTAGGCAAGTTACTTGACCTCTTTGTGCTATTTTCTTGTCTGTGAGAAGGGAAAATATTTTATTCTCTCATGGCTGTTTGCAACAATTAAATGAGTTAGTACATGTAATATATTTAGAACAATTCTTGTTGCTTAGTCAGCACTATGTAAGTGTAAGCTGTGATTATATTATAAAGATTTTTATGATATCCTTGAGTGGTTTCTGAAATCTTTGAGGGCAAGAACCCATTGTGTTCCTTATAAGGCCTGGGCTAGTTTTGTGGGTATCGAATGAATGCCCACTGATTCAATTTAAATAAGAATAAAATGAGCAATTCAAAGGAAAAAAGGTGTGAAAGGATATATGCCAATGTATTAACTGTGCTGAGTGGTTGGGATTATAAGAATTCCTTATGAGTTCTCTTCACAGGGAAAAATACTTTTCCCTGTATGTTTAATTTTATATACGTGTGGATGGTAGATGTTCTCTATTCTTGCCCTGGTAGCCATTCCATAATGGTTGGTTGGTTTATGGTTTAGTTGCTCAGTCGTGTCCAACAGTTGCGACCCCATGGACTGTAGCCTGCCAGGCTCCTCTGTCCATGGATTCTCCAGGCCAGAATACTGGAGTGGGTTGCCATTTGCTTCTCCAGGGGATCTTTTCCACCCAGGAATCGAACATGGGTCTCTTGCATGGCGGGCAGATTCTTTACCAACTGAGCTACAAGGGAATCCTATTTCGTAATGTGTGTAGGTCAAATCATGATGCTGTACACCTGAAACTTACACAGTGCTGTGTGTCAATTACATCTCGGTGAAAGTAGAAGGAAAAAAATCCGTTATGTTCTTTTTGCTCATCTTTATTTTCTAATTTTTCCATGATGAATATATTATTACTTTTATAATAAATTATTACAAAATAATTTTTCACTGGATAGATAAGAAAAACTAACCTGGCAGTTTACATTCAGAGTCAGCATATTGTTGAAGAATTTTCCATTGCATTTTGTAGACAAAATTGCAGTTTCAAATACTACTCATTCTGCTTTTTTACGCTCAGTTCTTGCTTTCTCTGAGCTTGATTATCTCTTTTTAAAAATCTTATTTTGGGAAATTCCCTGGCAGCCCAGTGGTTTGGACTCCATGCTTCCACTGCAGGGTCCCGGTTTCGGTACCCTGATCGGGGAACTAGGATCCCACCAGGCACTGCGGTGTGGCCAAAAAAAAGGTCTTGGTTTTTAATGGTTGACAGAAGTTCCTGATGAAGTATATTTTCACTTGATGATTGTAATGATTGCAGCTGCTTTTCATTAATGATTCTTTTGGTTTATTTGTAGCTGATGGTCCTGCTCTCTGGAGTAATAGCTTTCATGGTGAACTTGTCGATTTATTGGATCATTGGGAACACTTCACCAGTCACGTATCCTTTTTCTAACAATTCACAAATGTATAGTCTTTTATATTCTCCAAAACTCTGTCACACTGATTTCTTTATTTGAGTCTCACACTTACTATTGCATGGCCTAAATTGAGTAGATTGGGTTATTTTTAGTCTTTATGGAGATTTAACAAACTGTGAACTGGGGAGATGGGTCAGCTTTCTGTATCATAAATGCTTTTGAATTTTCTTAAGGAATAGGTGAGCTTTTCCCGTATCAGAATTAATGCAGAGCACCAGTCCTTGCACATAAACATTTGTTGAGTGAATACTGAGGTGAATATTTAGGTTTCCCATCACTTTTCAGTTATTGATAGTTTAATAATAATAATACAAAGGAGTGGTTAATCTAAGTAACAGTAATTTCAGACCAGTCACTCTGGCTTGTGAGTTTATTTTTGTACTTGTCTGGCTGGGTGTGCCTGCTTTTCTCAATATTACTTCACATTAAGAAATGAAGTCATGACTTGAAGATCTTAATCAAACTCAGCTGCCCATTTTTAGCATTTCCCCTATATTGAGTGAACACTGAGCTGTCCACAAAGTATAAAACAGCACATTTGACAGCTGTCAATAAATAACAACAGTTCTAATAGTAATAATTTAAAAAAACAAAAGCAACACTTAACGTTTCTTCTGTGCCAGGCGCTGTTTGAAACACCTTCTGTGTATTAACATTTAGTTTTTATAGCAGCTCAGTGAAGTAAATTCTGTCTTTGTTCTGCAGAAGAGGAAGTGGAGGTGCAGAGGGGTTGAATAACTCACTTGGAGTATGGTGTCCAGGTTTGAACCTGGGTGGTCTAGCCAGGACTTGTGCTGCCAGATCAAGGCATCCAAGTATGTGCCCTAACTAAGAACATCCATTCATTCATTCAACAAATATTAACTGAACGCCCACTGTAAACCATTCCTTGACTTAGTAAATATTCACATACTGAGTATCTACTGTATGTCAGGCATTGAAGATACAGTGAACTGAAGAGACAAAAATCTCTGCTCTCACAGGCTTAAGTTCTGGGGAGAAAGGCTATAAATAAGGAATGAAATGTGCATATGCAGGGTTAGATAGTGTCAAGTGATGAGGAGAAAGAGATGAAGCAGGGACGGGGTGGTGGGATATTGGGGACAGGGTGAAGTTTTACACAAGGTAGACAGGAAGGCCTCAGCAAAACGGATACTTTTGAGTAAAGACCTGAAGGAAGTGAGGTTGTTCCACGCAGAGTGGGATGGATAGCATTGCCAGGCACAGGGAACAGCAGGCGAGAGACTGGAAGGAACAAGAAACCTGTGTGGCTGGAGCAGGGGGAGCACAGGGTGGCTTTAGGAGGACTCAGAGTAATAGGGGGCAAACTGAGCAGAGCTTTTACATGAGAGGTGAAGCCATTGAGCAGGGCATGACATGATTTTATGTCTGTTTTAGTAGGATCCCTCTGGGCTATTGTGTTGAGAACAGGCAAGGCAAGGATTTTCAACCTCAGTGCTACTGACCTTTTGATCCAGACAGTTCTTTGTTGCAGAGGCCTGTCCTGTCCATTGGAGGATGTTTAGCAGCATTTCTGGCCTCCAGTCACCAGATAGCAGTAGCACCCTTTTCCCCAATTATGAAAACCAAAACCGTGTCCTTGCCCAGATGACAGAATCACTCCCAGTTGAGAACTACTGCATTGAAAGGGGCAAGAGATGAAGGAAGCCATCTGCTGCTGCTGCAGTATGCTAAGTTAGAAGCTGCACTGCTTTGGTACCGGGAGAGTCACTGTGGGCGCAGTGAGAAGTGATTGGACTCTGGATGTATTTCCAAGTAGAGCCAGCAGGTTTTGCAGGCAGATTGGATGTGGAGAATGAGAGAGGAAAGAAAGTTGACTCACCCAGCTTTGAGCCTGAGCCCCTGGTGGCGTACAGTTGCCAAGGACTGAAATAGGACAGCCCGAAGGCGGTGTGGAGGTGGGGAGGAAGACCAGGTGCTCAGTTTGGGGTGAAACAAGTCAGAGAGTTCAAGATCGAGGTCTTGGCCGGAGGGATTCTGGAGAGATTTGGTGGTGTGTAGATGTGGTTTGAAGCAGTGAGTCTGGCTGACATTACTAAGCACACAGGAAGAGGAAAAAATGGTGTTTACAGATCAAGTCCTGGGTCACTTCAGCGTTTAGAGTTTGCAGAGATGACAGGAGCCAGGCGGAAGGGGCAGCAAAGGAGCAGTTGAGGTGGAAGCAAGGAGGAGAGGGTGTAGAAACCAAGTGAGGAGGAGGGGAGTCAGCTGTGTCCAAGGCTGCTGCCAGGTCAGGTTCAGGCAGTTGAGGAAGGGCTTGGTGAGGTGCAGGCACTGATGATTTTGACAAGAACTTCAGAATGTCCAGGTGGAAGCCGACTGGAAGAAAGTGCAGAATTAGAGGAGTTGGAGATGTTGAATATAGCTTGCTCCTGTTTTTTTTTTTTTCCTAATTTACAAAAGGATTCACTGAAGAATTTCTTTAAATTTGCCGTTCCTCTCATATAAATATCTTTAACAGACCTTGACCACTTAAAAGAAAGGCTGAGGAGTAAGGAAATGCTGGCATGTGGGAGCCAGTGCACTTGAAGATAGCTCATAATTGAAAATGAAGCCTGTTTTATTATGGTTATAATTAACATCCTTGAGAAGGTCCTCTGTCCCACAGGAAAATTACCCCTGTTGAGGGAGGCAAGCACTGGTACCCTGGTGACCTGACCTGTGCTCTCCTGCCCAGACGGAACTTCCTGGTTGCTTAGTTGGGCTCCGAGCAGAGGAGGGAACCTGGACTTTGAGGTTGGGCAGGTCCAGGCATGCAGCTGCAGTTCTGCTGCTGCCTCAGCGAGTTGTGGGAGATCTCTGTCCCACTCTCATTATGAAATGGGGGTCATGGTACCCACATGATTAGGTTGCTGTAAGTGTCTGAGACAATGTGTGTCCAGCACCTGGCCAGTGTTTATTAGGTGTAAGTATCGCTGTTACGGGGCTTCTCTGGTAGCTCAGCTGGTGTAGAATCCACCTGTAATGCAAGAGACCCTGGTTCAATTCCTGGATTGGGGAAGTTCCCCTGGAGAAGGGATAGGCTACCCACTCCAGTATTCTTGGGCATCCCTGGTGGCTCAGACAGTTAAGAATCTGCCTACAATGTGGGAGACCAGGGTTCAGTCCCTGGGTTTGGAAGATTGTGGGAGGAGGACATGGCAACCCATTTTTGCCTGGAGAATCCCCATGGACAGAGGAGCCTGGCAGGCTATAGTCCATAGGATCACAAAGAGTTGGACATGACTGAGTGACTAAGCGCAGCACAGCACTGCTGTAAATAGCTCACATATAGGGATCTTACTGGGTGCTTAAAGCCGTGCGTATATTAGCTTAGTTAATCCTCACAATGACGCCGGGGCAGAGTGGTAGCTCTTTCTAGTATTATTAGGAAGAGTACATGGGTACATATCAGACATCTGAAATATAATAAAGTACTAATTCATAGAGAAAAAACGATTTAAAATTCAGTAAGAATAACTTGTAAAGGTACCAGTTGTGTCTTTAGTTAGCCTTTTAAATGAACAATGATTTGGACATGCCTTAATCCAGCAGCAAGTTACGAGCAGTAACTTCAACTCGGCTTGAGTAAATTCAACTCAAACATGGACTTTAGAGTTAAATAGACCCATCTATGTTTGACCTCTGGCCCTGCCACTTATTAATTCTGTGAGCTAAGTTACTTAAAATCCTCGAGCCTCCACTGTTGTAAATGAGAAGAGTGCTATTGCAGTGAAGGGAAATATGACTCTTAAATATTATAAAATGGTGTTAGATATGCATCTGGCATAGTGCCTGGCAAGTCACTGGTGCTCAGGGCTAGTCCTCCCCTGTCCCTGATTCCCTCCTAAGCTTAAGCACACTGGCTGTATTGCCCTTGAGTCAGCCCTCTGACGCCTTACATGTCTCACCTCATTTGCCAAGGGAAGTTTTGAAATGGCTCCATAAAACAGCAACACGAATTGATCTACAAAAGAGCTTCTCTGTAACTTGTTCTGAATCCCTTTCCCAACTTTGTATCACAGCCCCTTCTCTCTTGTTTGGGGAGGTCAACAGGGAGAGTAGTTGAGGGAGTCTCCTATCACTGATTAATTACTGAAAGCTACCTGAAGAAACTAGGATTCACCCAGGGCTTCACTGAAGTTCCTGTTCTTTAAACTTGGGAGCTGCTCTTCAGTCTGGGTTTCATGTACTTCTCTCCAGCCATCGGAAGCCTTAGCTGTGTGTGTGTGTGTGTGTCTGTCTGTCTGTCTGTCTCTCTCTGTGTGTGTGTGTGTGTGTGTGTGTGTATGTGAGAGAGGGAGGAGAGAGAATATAAAACATCTAGCTTGTTATTTTTTATCCTTGTGTGTGTGTGTATGTGTGTGTGTGTGTGTGTATGTGAGAGAGGGAGGAGAGAGAATATAAAACATCTAGCTTGTTATTTTTTATCCTTGTGTGTGTGTGTGTGTGTGTGTGTGTGTGTGTGTATGTGAGAGAGGGAGGAGAGAGAATATAAAACATCTAGCTTGTTATTCTTTTTTATCCTTATCTATAAACCTCAGCTATAACATGTTTGGACACTTCAAGTTCTGCATTACTTTATTTGGAGGATATGTTTTATTCAAGGATCCATTGTCAATTAATCAGGGTCTTGGCATGTTATGTACATTATTTGGCATTCTTGCCTACACCCATTTTAAACTCAGTGAACAAGAAGGAAGTAAGAGTAAATTGGTGCAACGTCCTTAATTAGGTTTTTGTAGAGAAAAAGTTGCCTGAACATAACAAAAAAAGTGGGCAAGTTACTTTCAAAGAAGAAATGAAAATTATGTTGCAAAATTCATTAAATGATCATTTATAAAAAGTCATGCAAAAGAAATTTTATTCATAAATATAACTTACTTGGGAATTTTCTGGTGGTCCAGTGGTTGAGACACCATACTTTCGCTGCCAAGGGTGCAGGCTCAATCCCTGGTCAGGGAGTTAAGATCCTGCAAGCTGTGTGGCATGACCAAAAAGTAATAATAATAAAATTAATTAAAAAGTAAAATAAATAGAACTTTCTCTTTTAGAGTACCTTGTAAGAAAAACTTTATCCTCTAAAGCATGGCTCATGCTTCTTTTCAAAGGTTATTCTATGAAGTATATAGGATGGTTTGGTTATATCAAATGAAGTACATGAAATTAAAGTTTTATAATGCTGACAAAGAAATTCAGATCACTGTACCACAAATGTGTAATGGCTTTTAAGGAAGGACACATAGGATTCCTCGACTTGCTCATAGGTGGTCCCCAATATGAGTTCTATTATAATTGAAGCCAAAGTATTCAAGTCAGAATTTAAGGCTAGCATTTCTATTTTAGTTGTTTTAGTATAACTTCTTGCTTTTTTCATTTACAGAAATAACATATGATTATTGGAAAGCAAAGTGCAGTAAAGGAGATCATAAGGCAAAAACCAGTTCTAAAAGTATTATTCTTCTAGTAGAAAGTGGATATAAGAAGTTAATGTTATCAGAAAACCTACAGTTTCTATGGGTGTTCTCTTGCTGAGCTCTCAGTGAGCTCTAGAAACTATACATGAAGTTCAAAAATAAAAGAGCTCCATGTTTAAACGACTCAAAGAAAAGACTGCAGGAGAAATTGAGCAGGTTTCTTCTTATCCTGGTGACTGTTCTCCTGGCTTCTTTGAGCAATTCATGTTAATGATTGCTTAAGACTACCTCCCAGCCATCACTCCCCCACGCCCACATGTGAGGTATCTTTGACACTGAAGGGTTTGGAGTGAATTGTGTCAGCCTTTCTAAGTGGGCTAAGGAAAATTCTTGAGCAGCAAGTCAAGGTAGATGTTATCAGAGATTAAGCAGAAACTTGGTGAAGATATGAGGAAAGATTTGAAAGAGAAGTAGAGAAATAGTCAATATTTAACAAGTTCCATGAATTTTTTTAAAGGGATAATTAAATAAATTCTAGGGGAAATACATGATTTTACTCAAGAATATAATAGTGTCACATATTGAACTGCCAAATCTATTACTGGCTTCCCACTCTTGACATTTGAGAATTCAAAGCAGTTGTTGATAACCTCTCACAATAAATTGACTGATCCGGATAATCCCTCTTATAATATTTCTTTTTCTAAATGTTATTTAGAAACTTCAAGTGAGAAAAACAGCTCTTTGGAGGATGAAAGGTCACATGTATAAAATACACCTTTTAGGACCATTTTTTTTTTTTTACTGGCCTATTTGAAATGCAAAGCCTCACTGAAAATCGATTTTGACAGAATTTCAATGTATCAGTCATTCTGTTGTGTGATTTTTATGTGTGGTGTTCTGTTATTGTTTTAAATAATTTTGGTTCTTCTCAGTTTCCAAAGATACATTTTATTGTGCTAAGAAATACAAAGCAATTTGTCTTGCTAGATGAGCTTCAGGAGTTAACGTTTGTCTAAGGAATGTTCTCTGTGTTTTAAATGAACATATAATTGTTTACCAAAAGCTGGAGAAAAGTACTTCAGTATTTCAGAGGATCATTTGACTTCTGTGCACTAACATCTGAGTCGATTTGTGCCATTTACAGATTCTTCTTAACTGTAAATGCAACTTGGGGGGTTATAATAAATGTTGGGGTAGAGTTGTACTAAATGACTGATGTCAGTAGGGATTCAAGGAAGGCTGGAGCAAGATAGTGTGCGGTGGGGTGGTTATGGATCTATAAGTGAATAGAATATATACTACTGGAACTAGAGTCTGATAAACATTTTTTGCCCTGAAGACTGTCTTCCTTTGAAAAGGAAATTCCTGGGAGGAAAATGGACCAGATGATGAGGACCAACCGCGGAGACAAACCAGTAATTCTGTGCTATGGAAGAAAACATGCTGGCTGTCCTTTTGTTAAGGATGTAATTACACTTGTTTTTTTATTGTATATTAGATGACCATACTGCAGTTTTTACCTGTTATAAATAAAGAGAACTTGATGTTTTTACTTTCAAGTTACATGTTAGAACCAGTAGAGGAAGGATGGTGTCTGTGTGTATGCAGGAGTGACGCTGGCCTGTCCAGCTCCTGAGTTTGCATCACCTAAGGAAACAGAAGAGAAGGGGATGACGGAGGATGAGATGTTCGGATGGCATCACTGACTCCATGGACATGAGTTTGAGCAAACTCAGGGAGTTGGTAAAGGACAGGGAGGTCTGGCTTGCTGCAGTTCATGGGGTTGCAAAGAGTCAGACACAATTTAGGCACTAAGCGCCAGCAACAAAGAAAGTCCTTATCTCTTTTTTAAAAAAGATAAAGGAGGGCCATCCCTGGTGGTCCAGTGGTTATGAACCTGCCTTTCAGTGCAGGTAGTGTGGGTTCAATCCCTGGTCAGGGACCTAAGATCCCACATGACTTGGGACATCTAAGCCTGTGCCACACTACTAATCCCGCACACAACTAGAGTCTGTATGCCACAAGGGAGATCTGATGTAACCAAATAAGTCAAAAAATAAATATTTTTAGAAATAAAATCACATAAAGAAGAAATCCTCTTCTTTGTGAAATGAAGCCAATGTTCTCCTGTTCATTTTTGAAAATACTTTTTAAACCTTGCTAGTTTCAAATCACTAGTCATCTTTTCTAAAAAATCTATTTATAAGCAACTAATGGAGCACTCCACATTGACCCCATTGGTGATTAGTTGTTGGGTGAATGAATATGCAGAATGGTCAAAGGAGAAGGTCTGAAGAAAAGAATGAAGACCGTATTTATTAGATATATTCTGTTTTGCCTTTCTGTTTGCAAACTTGAACTAGATTATAGTTGCTAACATCAGGACTAGAATGATCATTTCATTCATTCAACAAAGACTTATTAAACATGCGTTATGTGCCAGGTACGGTGCCACACACTGTGCAGAGATAGTCCTGTGTTCCCTGTGATATTAAACATTACTCCAGCAGAAAAGATAGAAATTAATTAAAAATTTATTATTTCAGGCTCAAATGGTAGAAGGCACATGGTTCTCTGGAGCATGTAACAAAACAGTCTGGCCCAGGATTGGCTGTCAGCAAAGGTGTCCACGAGGAGAGGACAACTGAGCTGAAATTTGATGGCCATGTAGAAGTTAGCTGAGCAAAGACTGAGCTGAGTAAAGAGAGGGGGGATTGCATTCTGGTAAAAGGGAATAATGCATGCAAAGGCCCTTTGGTTGGAGGAATTTGTGATGAGTTTTAAACTGCAAAAAGGATGGAGCGTAGGAACTACATTTAGGGGAGATGTGATATGACACGAAATTGCAAAGGAAGGCCAGGGATTGGAAAGAAAGGCCAGCCCTTGGACCACAGAACACCTTATGGACGGTGTTAGGAATCTAGTAAGAGCAAGACGGGGTGTTCTGAGCATTGTCACGTCGTCACAGTCAGTGCCTTTGTTTTGAAACACATGAGAGAGAACCAGAGAGAGGCTAGCAAAGAGGAGACAGCTCTAGTGAGATGTGATCACTTGGAGAGGTGGTGGTGAGATGACAGAAGTGGGTAGAGCAGGAGGATTTTGTAGATGAGGTCAAGTGGGCTTGAGATGGATTGGAAATGGAAAGCATGAGAAGGGATGAAGTCAGGAATCACATGTGTATGATTTGGGCAGCTTAAAGAGGAAAGTACCCTCTCAAGATAGGAAACACAAGAAGAGGTTGGGGTGGGGAATGTGGAGACTAAATTCACAGTCTAGCTATCTCGACTTTAAAGTGTCTTTGACAAATCCAGTTAAAGTTATTAAGTAACCAGATATATAGGTCTAGAAGTCAGGAGTCTTTTTTTAAAAAATTGATGTGTAATTGATTTATAATATTAATTTCAGGTGTTTACTCAGTCTAACAGTCGTGTCCAACTCTTTGCAACCCCATGGACTGCAGCATGCCAGGCCTCCCTGTCCATCACCAAATCCCGAAGTTTACTCAAACCCATGTCCATTGAGTCGGTGATGCCATCCAACCATCTCATCCTCTGCCGTCCCCTTCTCCTCTCACCTTCAATCTTTCCTAGCATCAGAGTCTTTTCAAATGAGTCAGTTCTTTGCATCAGGTAGCCAAAATATTGGAATTTCAGTTTCCGCATCAGTCCATCCAATGAATATTCAGGACTGAATTCCTTTAGGATGGACTGGTTGGATCTCCTTGCAGTCCAGGGGACTCTCAAGAGTCTTCTCCAACACCACAGTTCAAAAGCATCAGTTCTTTGGTGCTCAGCTTTCTTTATAGTCCAACTCTCACATCCATACATGACTACTGGAAAAACCATAGCCTTGACTAGGTGGGCCTTTGTTGGCAAAGTAATGTCTCTGCTTTTTAATATGCTATCTAGATTGGTCATAACTTTCCTTCCAAGGAGTAAGCGTCTTTTAATTTCGTGGCTGCAATCACCATCTGCAGTGATTTTGGAGCCCCCCCAAATAAAGTCTATCACTGTTTCACTGTTTCCCATCTATTTGCCATGAAGTGATGGGACCAGATGCCATGATCTTAGTTTTCTGAATGTTGAGCTTTAAGCCAACTTTTTCACTCTCCTGTTTCATTTTCATCAAGAGGCTACTTAATTCTTCACTTTCTGCCACAAGGGTGGTGTCATCTGCACATCTGAGGTTATTGGTATTTCTCCTGGCAATCTTGACTCCAGCTTGTGCTTCATCCAGTCCACATTTCTCATGATGTACTCTGCATGTAAGTTAAATAAGCAGGGTGACAATATACAGCTTTGACGTACTCCTTTCCCGATTTGGAACCAGCCTGTTGTTCCGTGTCCAGTTCTCCCTGTTGCTTCCTGACCTGCATACAGATTTCTCAGGAAGTAGGACAGGTGGTCTGGTATTCCCATGTCTTTCAGAATTTTTCAGTTTGTTGTGATCCACACAGTCAAAGGCTTTGGCATAGTCAATAAAGCAGAAGTAGATGTTTTTCTGGAACTCTCTTGCTTTTTCTATGATCCAGCGGATGTTGGCAATTTGATCTCTGGTTCCTCTGCCTTTTCTACAACCAGCTTGAACATCTGGAAGTACATGGTTCACGTACTGTTGAAGCCTGGCTAGGAGAATTTTGAGCATTACTTTGCTAGTGTGTGAGATGAGTGCAGTTGTGCATTAGTTTGAACATTCTTTGGCATTGCCTTTCTTCGGGATTGGAATGAAAACTGACCTTTCCCAGTCCTGTGGCCACTGCTGAGTTTTCCAAATTTGCTGGCATATTGAGTGCACGACTTTCACAGCATCATCTTTCAGGATTTGAAATAGCTCAACTGGAATTCCATCACCTCCATTGGCTTTGTTTTTCCTAAGGCCCACTTGACTTCGCATTCCAGGATGTGTGGCTCTAGGTGAGTTATCACACCATCGTGTTTATCTAGGTCATGAAGATCTTTCTTGCATAGTTCTTCTGTGTATTCTTGCTGCTGCTTCTTAATATCTTCTGCTTCTGTTAGGTCCATACCATTTCTGTTCTTTATTGAGCCCATTTTTCCATGAAATGTTATCTTGGTGTATCTAGTATTCTTAAAGAAATCTCTAGTCTTTCCCATTCTGCATTGATCACTGAGGAAGGCTTTCTTATCACTCCTTGCTATTTTTTGGAACTCTGCATTCAAATGGGTATATCTTTCTTTTTCTCCGTTGCCTTTCGCTTCTCTTCTTTTCACAACTATTTGTAAGGCCTCCTCAGATAACCGTTTTGCCTTTTTGCATTTCTTTTTTTCTTGGGGATGGTCTTGATCATTGCCTCCTGGAGGATGTCATGAACCTCTGTCCATAGTTCGTCAGGCACTCTCTCTATGAGATCTAATCTCTTGAATCTTTTTGTCACTTCCAGTTTATAATCATAAGGGATTTGATTTAGGTCATACCTGAATGGTCTAGTGATTTTCCTACTTTCTACAATTTAAGTCTGAATTTGGCAATAATGAGTTCTTGATCTGAACTACAGTCAGCTCCCAGTCTTATTTTTTGCTGACTCTATAGAGCTTCTCCATCTTTGGCTGCAAAGAATAGAATCAATCTGATTTTGGTATTGACCATCTGGTGATGTCCATGTGTAGACTCTTCTCTTGTGTTGTTGGAAGAGGGTGTTTGCTATGACCAGTGCATACTCTTGGCAGAACTCTATTAGCCTTTGCCCTGCTTCATTCTGTACTCCAAGGCCCAATTTGCCTGTTAATCCAGGTATTTCTTGACTTCCTAATTTTGCATTCCAGTCCCCAGTAACAAAAAGGACACCTTTTTGGGTCTTAGTTCTAGAAGATCTTGTAGGTCTTCATAGAACCATTCAACTTCAGCTTCTTCAGCATTATTGGTCGGGGCATAGACTTGGATTACCATGATATTGAATGGTTTGTGTTGGAAACGAACAGAGATCATTCTGTCTTTTCTGAGATTGCATCCAAGTACTGCATTTCGGACTCTTTTGTTGACTCTGTTGACTACTCCATTTCTTCTAAGGGATTCTTGCCCACAGTGGTAGATATAATGGTCCTCTGAGTTAAATTCACCCATTCCAGTCCATCTTAGTTCATTGATTCCTAGAATGCTGACGTTCACTCTTGCCATCTCCTCTTTGACCACTTCCAATTTGCCTTGATTCATGGACCTAACATTCCAGGTTCCTATGCAATATTGCTCTTTACAGCATCGAATCTTGCTTCTGTCATCAGTCCCATTCACAACTGGGTGTTGTTTTTGCTTTGGCTTCATCCCTTCATTCTTTCTGGAGTTATTTCTCCACTGATCTCCAGTAGCATGTTGGGCACCTACCAACCTGGGGAGTTCATCTTTTAGTGTCCTATCTTTTTTTCTTTTCATAATGGTCATGGGGTTCTCCAGGCAAGAATAATGAAGTGGTTTGCCATTCCCTTCTCCAGTGGACCACATTCTGTCAGACCTCTCCACCCGTCTTGGGTGGCCCCACACGACATGGCTTAGTTTCACTGAGTTAGACAAGTGTGTGGTCCATGTGATCAGATTGGCTAGTTGTCCGTGACTGTAGTTTCGGTCTGTCTGCCCCCTTATCCCCTCTCAGTGCCTACCATCTTAACTTGGGTTTCTCTTACCTTGGATGCAGGGTCTCTCTTCACGGCTGCTCCAGCAAAGCATAGCTGCTGCTCCTTACCTCGGATGCAGGGTAGCTCCTCTTGGCCACCACCCCTAACCTCGGGCACAGGGTAGCCTCTCTCTCAGCCGCCACCCCTGACCTATTTTTCTGGGCTCTGGCTATTGCAGCAATGAAATTAAAAGACACTCCTTGTTAGGAAAGTTATGACCAACCTAGGCAGCACGTTAAAAACCAGAGACATTAATTTGCCAACAAAGGTCCGTCTAGTCAAGGCTATGGTTTTTCCAGTGGTCATGTATAGATGTGAGAGTTGGACTGTGAAGAAGGCTGAGCACCGAAGAATTGATGCTTTTGAACTGTGGTGTTGGAGAAGACTCTTGAGAGTCCCTTGGACTGCAAGGAAATCCAACCAGTCCATCCTAAAGGAGATCAGTCCTGGGTTTTCATTGGAAGGACTGGTGTTGAGGCTGAAACTCCAATATTTTGGCCACCTGATGCGAAGAACTGACTCATTGGAAAAGACCCTGAATCTGGGAAAGATTGAGGGCAGGAGGAGAAGGGGACGACAGAGGATGAGATGGTTGGATGGCATCATCGACTTAATGGACATGGGTTTGGGTGGACTCCAGGAGTTGGTGATGGGCAGGGAAGCCTGGCGGGCTGCAGTTCATGGGGTCACAAAGAGTCAGATACAACTGAGCGACTGAACTGAACTGAACTGATGGGAGTTCTCTTTTTAGTTTTTTGAGGAGCCACCATCCTCTTTTCATAGTGGCTACACCAGTTTACATTCCTACCAGCAGTGCAGGAGAGTTCCCCTTTCTTCACATCCTCATCAGTACTTGTTTGTAGACTTTTGATGATAGTCATTCTGACAGTTGTGAGATGATACCTCATCAGTTTGATTTGCATTTCTCTAATAATTAGCAATATTGAGCATCTTTCCATGTGCCTGTTAGCTGTATGTCTTTGGGACAGGAGATTTTGGTGTGGAGTGGAGATAAACGGAGTTTCTGGGGTACACCTGTTGAGGATGAAGACACAGACCAGAAGGAGTTTACCTTGGAAGACATTATAATGCAAGAAGTCTACAGCTGAGCCTTGAGGAACTCTACCATATACTGGTAGTGGTAGGTATTTTTACAGAGGAAGCTGAAGAGGAAGGGTCACAGAGGAAGGAGGAAAACAGGGATGGTATAATGGGAGAGAGGGTGGCCAAAGGTGACCACCCTTTGCTATTGCTGGGAGGTCAAGGTAGACTTGCACAGAAAAACAACCATTGTGTTTGTTGACAGTTTATTGTGGACCTTGGTGAGGCTGTTTCTGTGGTGTGATGGAGGCAAAAAGCAGGCTGGAGTAGGCTGAGTGGTCAGTGTATGAGAGAAGGATATGGATCCAAGAGTACAGACAATTCTATTGCTATTACAGGCAATGTTGAATGCTGTTTGACATGAATGGGTGTTTTTTTTTTATTACAGGATTAAAATTGCAAAGCACCAAATATTCCTGTGTACCCCTGGAAGAAGTGCACATACTTCTGTAACAGAGATGATCTTTCACTCTGAAAAGGAGTTTTATTTTTGGTTATTGAATATATTCTTGAGATGTGGGTTACTGTTAATAAAATCAACAGTCACTTTTGCCAACTGCTGGCTTACTTGCAAACAATCTTTCAAGCCCACTAAGAGGTGATCAGTTATGTATTTCCTTATCTCTGTTACCACTAAAGTTAAAAGGGGGGAAGTAAACCTGCCATGAAAAGGACCAGTCTGGGGGCAGGTGAGTCACTGTGGAGCAGAGTTGGCTTGGACCTCAGAATCATGGCTCCCAGTCCAAACTCTGCCTTTGACCAGGCTGACCTTTGGCTGTGGGGAAGCCCCTTGCCTCTTGTTCTCAGTTTCTTGATTTGTAAAATGAGGGCTTGGGTCCAAATGATTTCCAAGGAACCCTCCATCTCTGAAATCCCCTGAGTGTGCTTTTTCAGATTAAAATTTCTCATTTGCTTATATTGAGAGTATATTAGATGAAATCAATGAGAAAGATTTTGTTTGGTCCTTGTGAGAGCTGCTGGTTTCTTGTTCATATGCACTTTGTTATTCATATATTCTGTTTTTAGAAAGTATGCAAAACATTAAATGGATTTATATTTATAAAATATTAGAAGACATGATTTAATTTGATTTATCAAAGCTGCTTTACACTTAACATGAAATCATTGGGAGGTGAATTATTGCCAATTTAATTATTTATAGATATCTAGAGGTTATATTTGCTATACTGTTTTTAATTTGGAAAACAGCACATCACCCAAACCATAGTAATTCACATTTTTCTATTTAACTAAAATCTCATGAACACTAGGCATGCCACATGAGGAAGCCTGCATATTTCTTTAACCAGCCAGTACTATGTCTTTTTTAAAGAGGACTTTGGTTTTTAGAGCCATTTCAGATTCATATTCACTCTAAATTTTGATTTTTTTCATTACTCATATGAGATTATTTTCCCTTTTAAAATGAAGTGATCCGAATCAACCATATGTCTTCATTTTTTTTCCTGTTTTCATTTTGTCCTTCAGTTCAGTCGCTCAGTCATGTCCGACTCTTTCCGACCCCATGAATTGCAGCACGCCAGGCCTCCCTGTTCATCACCAACTCCTGGAGTTCACTCAAACTCCTGTCCAGCGAGTCGGTGATGCCATCCAGCCATCTCATCCTCTGTCATCCCCTTCTCCTCTTGCCCCCAATCCCTCCCAGCATCAGAGTCTTTTCCAGGAAGTCAACTCTTCATATGAGGTGGCCAAAGTATTGAGTTTCAGCTTTAGCATCAGTCCTTCCAAAAAATACCCAGGACTGATCTTTAGAATGGACTGGTTGGATCTCCTTGCAGTCCAAGGGACTCTCAAGAGTCTTTTCCAACACCACAGTTCAAAAGCATCAATTCTTCGGCATTCAGCTTTCTTCACAGTCCAACTCTCACATCCATACATGACCACTGAAAAAACCATAGCCTTGACTAGATGGACCTTAGTTGGAAAGTAATGTCTCTGCTTTTGAATATGCTATCTAGGTTGGTCATAACTTCCCTTCCAAGGAGTAAGCATCTTTTAATTTCATGGCTGCAGTCACCATCTGCAGTGATTTTGGAGCCCCCCAAAATAAAGCCTGACACTGTTTCCACTGTTTCCCCATCTATTTCCCATGAAGTGATGGGACCAGATGCCATGATCTTAATTTTCTGAATGTTGAGCTTTAAGCCAACCTTTTCACTCTCCAGTTTCACTTTCATCAGAAGGGTTTTTAGTTCCTCTTCATTTTCTGCCATAAGGGTACATTCCCCCCCCAAAAATCAGTTTCCTGTTTTCTCAATTCCTGTATTCTCAATTTAAAATTAGAGCCAGCAGTTTGGTGCAGGAGGGTGATGGATGTGCCTTTACCCAGGAAGTGGGAGGCTCACAATCAACTAGTCTGTTGACGAGATCTGGGATCTGCAGAACTGTGCTTTACCACAGGAATGAGCAGACTGTCCAGGTCTTTCTCCGCCTGGAGTTTGAAAGCAAGACTAACCTTGGAACTGGAGTTCTTAGAGAATTATGGAATGATACCCTGGCCATGTTTGTTAGAAAGTTTTGTACAATTTAATAAAACGCTATACAGGGGGTAAAGAGGCAAAAATGCTACGGAAGACATAGTTGGTTTCCTAACTGAAACCCATTCCTGTTTTTGTTCACCTTCACTCTAGAGGCTAGAAATGCTAAATTCTCTTATTACCATGTTGCCACACCCCCAAAATGTAGATGTCTAGGACTGTACTAATTGATAAGGTGAGAGAACCTTGTCCAGTAGTGCTGAGCTGCTTAAGCAGTGTGATCAGCTGCCTGTCTCCTTCTTGTTCTAGAGGGAAAGTAAACCCCAATTTGTTTAATCCAGTTTTAACTGAAATGTGCAGCTAAAAGTATACCAGTGAACATTTGAGGGTAAAAAGGGACAAGAAAGGGGGACTCGGTCTGATGGACTTTACAGTCCAGAAAACAATAAGTAAATGTAACTGGTTAAAAGCAAAAATAGACTAGTTAGCTAGCCTGCCCTTGGGCATCCTTGCATTCCATAGAGCACCAAACCTTAGTGGGTGAGGTGGGTGAAAGAAAGGGAGTGGCCTGGTGGACATGGGGCTCACAGATGGAGTCTACACATGGCGCTGGCGGCCTGGGGGTGAATGAGTTGCATCCAAGAGCGAACTTTCCAACCAAGTGGGAGGTGGCCTGCTTGGCCCTCCACCGTCCTCTGTGCTCCCTAACTTTGGTCATCCCTAATTATCCCAAGCTTCCCTTGCCCAGCAGCCTTCCACCTATTCAGTCACTACCTCATCTCCACTACTTTTCGCAGTTCTTCAGTTTGAGGTGATGGATGAAGGAAGCAGTATCACCAGTGATTGCAAGGTCATGCCTGGGTCTTGGAGCCGGGCATCTGTATGAAGGTTCTACAGATACTCAGTAAAGGACATAGGGAAAACTCAGTCTCATAATGGTCCAGGACCTCTGTAAAACCATAGGAAGATGGAGCATCACTAGAGGGCCTCCCAGGGCCCACACACACAGGAGTATGGACATTGGCCAGAACCTGTGTGCTGAGAGGAAATGCCTCATTATAATGAAATGACTGTCATGGAGAATTCAGCCAAACAGGGGACTGTTCTTCTGAAATCAAGGAACATCTTGAGAACATCCAGTGCTTGTACTCAAACCACATTCCTCATAGGGATGTCAAGCCTGTGAATCTCTTATCCCTCAAAAAGACTCAATGATTTTCTGGAACTCAGGGATTTTGCCAAGGAAACAAGCTGAAACTTCCGTCTGCCCCTCCCCTGACAAAGCACTGTGTGGCTCCAGAGAAGCATGGCCTCTCATGGAAACCTGATGAGTGCCCATGGGCACAAATGCTGTTCTGCTTATCTCCTTTCTAACCCCTTCGTGGTCTCCTCTGTCCTGCTGTGAAGATGCACAGGTTAAGTTATCCACTAAAAACTGCAGGAATTCTTGTGCTCTGATCACCCTTCCCATCTCCCTGTCTTTCCTTCCTCCTATCTTTCATTCTTGGGCCAGAACCCAGAGGTGACAGGTAAAGGATAAGGACTTATCCTTCAACAAACTTCTGGACTTGATGCCTGTGATGTTGCCGCTTGCCCATTAATTCATGTTGAAAGTTCTCTGGATGAGCAAGGATCCTCTGTTAAAGGGGAAAAAAAGAAACATCCGTTAAAGTAGTATTCATATAAGTAGAATCTCATTTTGCTGAATAAAACGGTAACAGTTACCATTATAAGAGGATTGTCTCGACATCTTGGCGTGTAGCCCATAACCACTCTACTTTGCTAATAATAAGCAATATTGCTTTGCAGAGATGTTTCTTTAACTGATGCATTTCCTTAGTGGTTTCCTGTTGGCCTCTTTTTCCTTCCTCTTCTCTAGCTTCAAATATACAGCAAACCTCCATCCTGACCTCTACTCTTTACTTTCTTGGAAGATCCTTGAGAGCAGAAAACTGGTCTGTCAGCCATTGGGTAGAAACAGTGTCAGGTACTTACTAGGCATTATCTTTCACTGTCAGCTCTAAGTTGGTAATTCTCAAAACCACATCTTCAGTTCCATGCTCCTATCCACGGCTCATTGTTGTGCTTTCCACTGAAATATGTTCATTAAAAAAAAAAGCAATTTACTCAGGAGAGAGCTCTTCCTAAAAATAACCAGCATATATACACTGAAAAGTCATATACTCAAGGGTAAAAACTAAATGAAAATAATTTTCACTGCTGCTTCAAGGATATACTTAACTGACTTTTAAGTGAAACTGGCTTTTTTTTTTTTTTTCTGTGAGCGCATGGAGCTGAAGAATAATACAATGACTGCTAGTATAGCTGGTTCCATGACTTCATGCCAAGGTGCCGACAGTTTCTCCCACTGTTGCCTTTGCACCATCAGGGCAAAAGTTAACATGGTGAAAAAAGCAAAAGAAGTGTTAGTGTTATTATGAAAAGAGTTTTGACCTTGTAAGACCTTTCCAGGGGTTCCATGGACCATACTTTGAGAACCACTGCCCTGTGCCTTCAGGATGTCTTGGTAAACAAGACAACAATGTCGCTGCCCCTGTGGAGCTCACATTCTAATGATGGAAGACAGTTGACAAGTGGTGAGGCAAACAGGGAGACTTCACACAGAGATCAACTCTGTGAAGAGCACAGACCAGAATGTAGAAGACTTCCCTGGTCAGTGGTTAGGACTCTGCACTTCCATTGCAGAGGACACAGGTTTGATCCCTGATCGGAGAACTAAGATCCCACATGTTGAGCAATGCAGCCAAAAAAGGCAAAAAAAGGAATGTGATAGACAGTCATGAGGGATGGAGGAGGGGCTGTTTTTGAGAAGGCCCCTCTGAGGAGGTGACATCTGAGTCTAGAGCTCAAGGATGAAAGGAGATCTGTCATGTGCAAAACTGGGGAAGAGGAT
This sequence comes from Ovis canadensis, assembly GCF_042477335.2. Taxonomy (NCBI): domain Eukaryota; kingdom Metazoa; phylum Chordata; class Mammalia; order Artiodactyla; family Bovidae; genus Ovis; species Ovis canadensis. The sequence continues at coordinate 156,884,230 of NC_091247.1, read as the reverse complement.
CCTAGGAAGATTATATATAGCAAAGGCCAACATCCTGAGACAGGAAAGAGCTTGGCATTTGAAAGAGACAAGAAAGAAGGTAGTCAGAATGCGGTAACAGCAGTATTATTTATGGCCCTTAAAATTCCTGTAGGAAATTTCCATGTTATTATCGTTAACAATAATAGTATATGTATTAATTTATTGAATCTTTGCAATAATCTTGTTATCCCCATTCTACAGATAAAGAAACTGAGGCCTGCAGAGAATGGGAAAGTTGGTGTCAGAGCTAGTATACCAGGCTGTATGGCCATGGGACCTATACTTGTAATATTTAGAACCTGTTTTTGAGAAAACAATTACTCAATAGGTAAAACTTTTTTGTTAGTGCACATAAACCCTTGAGGGTGTGTGTGTGTATAATATATCTAATGTGTCAACTACAAATTGGCACTTGCCATCTACCTATCTACCTCTGCAAGGATTAAGTGCATTTGCTGCTACAACTACTGACCTTCAACACCCCCTAAAAAGAGTCTGAGGTGAAGAGCAGAAAATGAGGCACTCTGTGCTCAGAGGAAAACAGGCAGGACAGGTCTTCGGATAGTTAGGTATTTTCAGGAGCCTATTTTATGAGCCGAATTCTTGTATCTCCTCATATCTAGAAAAGCACTACAATCCTTAATGGTGATGACTGTTCCTCTTCACGAGACTGGTAGAAACCTTTTGAAAAAATATGTGCTTGATTGCATGTATTCCCCCTTCACCAAAACCACATTTATACTCACCTTCCCCCTCTCCTCCTGCCTCTTTGGGAGAGTTTCTCAGAGCCACCTGAGTTGCTGTCTCCCAGGCCACAGTCCTCATTTTGCCCCAAATAAAACTTAACTCCCAACTCTCACATTGTGCATATTTTTAAGTTGGCAGATGTATCCCTCTTTTCTTGGAGTCTGGAGAACTTTTGGTGTTGTTCAGTCATAAAGTTAGGTCCAACTCTGCAACCCCATGGATCACAGCATACCAAGCACCTCTGTCCTCCACTGTCTCTTGGAGTTTGCTCAGATTCATGTCCATTGAGTTGTAATGCTATCTAGCCATCTCATCCTCTGCCACCCCCCTTCTCCTTTTGCCCTCAGTCTTTCCCAGCATCAGGATTTTTTCCAATGAGTCATCTCTTCACATCAGATGACCAAAGTATTGGAGCTTCAGCCCTGTCAGTGAATATTCAGAGTTGATTTCCTTTAGGATTGACTGGTTTGATCTCCTTGCTGTCCAAGGGACTCTCAAGAGTCTTCTCCAGCACCACAGTTCAAAAGCATTAATTCTTTGGCGCTTGGTCTTTATGCTCAAATTTTCACATCTGTACACAACTACTGGAAAAAACATAGCTTTAACTATATGGACTTTTGTCAGCAAAGTGCTGTCCCTGCTTTTTAACACACTGTCTAGGTTTGTCATAGTTTTTCTTCCCAGGAGCAAGCGTCTTTTAATTTCATGGCTGCAGTTACTGTCCGCAGGAGCCCAAGAAAATAAAATTTGTCACTGCTTCCAGTTTTTCCACTTCTATTTGCCATGAAGTGATGGGACCAGAAGCCATGATTTTAGTTTTTTGGATGTTGAGTTTCAAGCCAGCTTTTTTCACTCTCCTCTATTACCCTCATCAAGAGGCTCTTTACTTCTTCTTCACTTTCTGCCATTAGAGTGGTATCATCTGCATATCTGAGGTTATTGATATTTTTCCTAGCAGTCTTGATTCCAGTTTGTGATTCATCCAGCCTGGCATTTAGCATGGTGTTTAGTTCAGTTCAGTTCAGTCGCTCAGTCGTGTCCGACTCTTTGCGACCCCATGAATCACAGCACGCCAGGCCTCCCTGTCCATCACCAACTCCTGGAGTTCACTCAGACTCAGGTCCATCGAGTTGGTGATGCCATCCAGCCATCTCATCCTCTGTCGTCCCCTTCTCCTCCTGCCCCTAATCCTCTCAGCATCAGGGTCTTTTCCACTGAGTCATATCTTTGCATGACGTGGCCAAAGTACTGCAGTTTCAGCTTCAATATCAGTCCTTCTAGTGAACACCCAGGACTGATCTCCTTCAGAATGGACTGGTTGGATCTCCTTGCAGTCCAAGGGACTCTCAAGAGTCTTCTCCAACACCACAGTTCAAAAGCATCAATTCTTTGGTGCCCAGCTTTCTTCACAGTCCAACTCTCACATCCATACACGACCACTGGAAAAACCATAGCCTTGACTGATGGACTTTTGTTGGCAAAGTAATATCTCTGCTTTTCAATATGCTATCTAGGTTGGTCATAACTTTCCTCCAAGGAGTAAGCGTCTTTTAATTTCATGGCTTCAGTCACAATCTGCAGTGATTTTGGAGCCTCCAAAAAATAGTCTGACACTGTTACTCCACATCAATATACAGTCTGGTTGTATTACTTCCCTGATTTTGAACCAGCTCATTGTTTATGTCCAACTCTAACTGTTGCTTCTTGTCCTGCATACAGGTTTCTCAGGAGACAAGTAAAGTAGTCTGGTATTCCCATCTCTTTACGAATTTCTGTTTGTTGTGATCCATACAGTCAAAGGCTCTAGCATAGTCAGTGAAGCAGATGTAGATTTTTTTTTTTTTAATTCCCTTGCTTTTTCTATGATCCAACGAATGTTGGCAATTTGATCTCTGGTTCCTCTGCCTTTTCTAAACCCAGTGTGTACATCTAGAATTTCTCAGTTCATACATTGCTGAAGCCTAGCTTGAAGGATTTTAAGCATTACTCTGCTAGCATGTGAAATGAGCACAATTGTATAGCTGTTTGAACATTCTTTGGCATTGCCTTTCTTTGGGATTGGAATGAAAACTGACTTTTTCCAGTCCTGTGGCCACTGTTGAGTTTTCCAAATTTGCTGGCATATTGAGTGAAGCACTTTCACAGCATCATCTTTTAGGATTTGAAATAGCTCAGCTGGAATTCCATCACCTCCACTAGCTTTGTTCTTAGTAATGCTTCCTAAGGCCCACCTTGACTTCACAGTTTAGGATGTCTGGCTTTAATTGAGTGAACACACCGTCATGCTTATCCGGGTTGTAAAGATCTTTATTGTATAGTTCTTCTGAGTGTTCTTGTCACCTCTTCTGAATCTCTTTTAGAGAACTAGAAGCTATTAAAGTCACAGATTCTTAAGGAATCTCTCTCTTAAGAAAGGAATAGTAGCCATCAGCTTGGTGAATGAAGTTTCTCTGAATAATTCTCCTGAAAAGTTTCTCTCAATGTGAGCAGTCCAAGAGGCATTGATTTTTTATGAAGCTTTGTTTATTCTAAGTACTGTGTAGACTAGAGAGCAGTGAGCTGTGAAGCTGAGCAGTCTCCTCTGAGAAGTTCCTCTGTGTAGGCTGCTGGTTGAATGACTAGTCTAACTTCCATGGGGATCTGATAGGAATGTTACAAAAGTGTATTGTCCTATTGCCAAATCTATGCAGAGATTCAGGAAGGTTGTAATTCCCTCTCTAGGAGCAAAGCTGGCCTGAGGACTCTCAGCGAGGGGACCTAACTGTCAGCTTTGACCAGGAAAGGGCAACCTTTTGGAAATAAGGATATTGAGACCACCCATGTCACGTTCTTGAGATGTTTGTGCAGATCTGCAGCATGTCTTTAATCCTGTCTTTATGGAAACATCTCTGCTTTGCTTCTCAGCCAAATCCCATCTGCAGCACTGGGTGAGGGATGGAACCTAGCTCCAAGAGTCACTGTCACTTGAAGTCAGACTTACTCTCTGGTTGTGAGCCCTCTGTCCTCTGGTTTGCAACAGAACTGTGTTTCTTATGAGGCCAACCCCTTTCCATGGCTTCGCCATCTGTACCTTAGCCCAAATAGTAGACTCTGGCGTCTGCTCACTGGGGAGCCCTGCTCTGGGCTTTTAAAACTTGTATGGTTCATTACCATCTTTCTAAATTCCATATATATGTGTTAGTATACTGTATTGGTGTTTTTCTTTCTGTCTTACTTCACTCTGTATAATATGCGAGACAGCAAAAGAGACACAGATGTATTGAACGGACTTTTGGACTCTGTGGGAGAGGGAGAGGGTGGGATGATTTGGGAGAATGGCATTGAAACATGTATACTATCGTGTAAGAAACGAATTGCCAGTCTATGTTCGATACAGGATACAGGATGCTTGGGGCTGGTGCACAGGGATGATCTAGAGAGATGATATGGGGTGGGAGGTGGGAGGGGGGTTCAGGATTGGGAACTCATTTACACCCGTGGTGGATTCATGTCAATGTATGGCAAAACCAATACAGTATTGTAAAGCAAAATAAAGTAAAAAAAAAACAAAACTTGTATGGTTCAGTCAAGGTGTGATTCTGTACCTAGTCTCTCTTGACAACAAAGAAAATACAGTATGTGCTTGTTTTTTGACTTTTATAATATGTAGTCTAGAAGTTCCATGAGGGCAGGGTCTTATCTGTTTCTGCTCACTTTTATACCCCCATCCCTGGCACAGTGCCTGACACATCCTATTCATTCATTTAATGACTAGCTGAGTGGTTTCCCTGGACACATGGAAACAGATATATGAATAGAGTAGAAGATTTAGTCATCCACCGGTCTTTTATTCACTATTCCAAAAATATTTACTGAGCACTGATTATGGGAGACACTCTGTTCAATGCTAGGAATACAAAGTCCATGGGCAAAGCAGTCTAACCAAGGGGACTTCCCCAACTAGGTGGACTCCAAGAAATGGTCTTTTATTCAGTGAAGAGCATGAATCAAGAGACCTTTGTGTGCACCACACTGCTAAATCAAGGAAAGTAGAAAGAAAAGGAAAACATTTCCTTTCATCCTCTGGATTGAGAGCTCTCAATCTAAAGGCCAGAGAACCCAGCCCTATGCAAAATACTGAGCTGTTGTGCAGTGACACATACATGAACAAGAAAATATTAACGTGTCCCCAAACGCTGCAGCTCTCTGAGTAATTGAGTGATCGTTACTCATGGTGTCTTTGTCAGTGTTTCCGTCCCACAAAGCTGTCCCCACCCTCTGCTTGGTTAACTCTCCCTAATATAAATCTCGGGGAGGCTATTTCTACATGTCCAGATGCCCCTGTTAGTCTCTCTTTTAAGAACCCAGTTCCTTTCTGCCTAATGCTTCATCCCAATTTGCAATTCTACTTTTGTTTCTAGCCTTTCTCCTTCACCGCACTGCAAGCTCCAGAAAGGCAGGGACTTCGTATGTTTTGATCAGGCTGTCTTTCAAATGTTGTGCACTGTGCCAATAAATATTTGTTAAAAAAAAAATAAGGATCGCAGCCAAATTCCTCCTTAAAATGTTTTGAAACCTGGCTGAGAGGGTTGTAGTGGTAATACCAGAAACTTCTGACACAGCTGGTCACGTTGGCTTCATCTTTCCACGTTATTACTAAATGGCTGTGCTGGGCAAAGTTCTGATCTGGTTTCCTTTTTTAAAGACCTTATTTACTTTTAATTGTGATAAGGATTCTGCTTTTTTTTTTAAATTTGTATTTAACTTTTAAGGGATATACTTTCACAATATAAGTGATACCAGCTTTACTGACATTTTAGAAAGAAATGTTTTTAAACATCCACTGATGCAGAAACATATGACAAACCCAGTAAATTGATACTATGCAAGATGATCTAACTGGAACCATTTTAAAAAGAGCTGGAACAGGCATTCTGGAGGAACTGCCATGCATATCCTGTTTTTTGACTTCTGAACTGGACCAAACTGCCAATTATCTGAGAAGTCAGAAAAGAAATGAGAAAGGACCTATTCTGTTGAAAGGACCAGGACTGATCAATGAACTTTAACCTAGTGGCCTCTAGCTTTTCCTCGTCTTTTACCAATGAACACTTCTCCTGATTGATCACCTCATCTTGCACCAACAAACTCCTCTTAAAAAAACTACTTGCCTCATCTTCCTCTCTTCTTCCCATAAAAGCCCCGAGCCCTTCTCCTGCAATCAGGGCCCTATTTGGTAGGTGCAGAATATTCCCATCTTCCAAGTTTTTAACCCTTTGACCAACATCTCCCTCAGCCCCACTACCCCAGGTCTACTTTTAAAAATAGTAATTTACGTTAAAATTACTTTATTAACTTTTTGTTCCTGTTTTTTTATGTGATATATTTAAGTTGTCTCCAAACAACTTAAAGTGATGAGGACACTTTAAAAAAGGTGATAAGAGATAGAAAACAGCCTGACCAAGATTTTTAAAGGAAATTACAGCTGGCCTCTACAAAACCACCGTTAGATTGTAACGTTTTTCTGGGCGTTAGAGGGAGCTGTTGCTACCTTTGGCTTTTATTGTAAGCTTCCTCTTCTGTTATCTTAAAAGGAAAGCCTCTTAAAAGTTTTAAATTTTAGTTCAGTGAATTCCCTTAAATGGGGAAAATGCTAAGTAGAAGGAAAGAAGTAGTCAACTTATATTTCAGCATTCAGAAATACTGCTTATTAAAATTTGCATTCATTCCCAGACTTTTCAGAGAGATTTGAAGGGCCCTGCTGTGTTCATTAACAGCACAGTGACCAGTTAGATGACTAGAGAGGGAACTGCTGAAAAGGAAGGAGTGACTAATGTTGGAGGGTCAGAACCCTAAAATCCTTCTGACTTAGCCAGGCGCAACAGGCGATTTTCCCTTTGACAAAACGTTATGTCCTGAGTTCTCATTTTGGCCCCAGTAATTACTTCTTAGAGTGTTATTATGCTTGCTGTTTCATTTCCTCCTCTGATGATAAAGGAAGCTGCCAGTTGCTCAATGTTACAACTGAAAACATCAGACAGGGAAACTACAGGAGAAGTAGGCAAGTACAGGCAGGGCTCTGGTGGCAGGAGTCAGATCATTTTCTTTCTTGCTTTTGCTCTTTCTGTCTCAGTTTCCTATCTTCCATTTTCTTCTTAACCTACTCCACCTTTTTTCCTTCTGAGAGGCCTCTTCCTTAAGCCCACCAGTGCTCTTTAACTGTTTGACTCAGTCTTCCTTGACTCAAGAAATGTTTATTTTCCCTTGGCTGGGCCATGAGGCATGTGGGATTTTAGTTCCCCAATCAGGGATCGAAGCCACATCCCCTCCAATGGAAGCGGGGAGTCCTAACCACTTGACCTCCAGGGAAGTCCCATCAACTCAGGAATATTAATACAAATAAACAAGACTCTAGCAATCACTGCAATATAATGTAAAGTGAATTCCTTTCTCTATGAATATAACAGAATTTTTTCCTAACTGATGAAAATAGTTCTGAAATGAGTAAACAGAGACTTTTAACATATAAAATTGGAAAAAAATTTTGTTTTCATTTTCATAGAGACCTAGAACTCCATATCTTTCCAAATGTAGTATAGTCAAAGGTATGGGGAAACAAGTACCCTCTTATATTGCTCATAAAACTGTAAATTGACATAATCTTTGACCCAAAAAATCCACTTGTGGGAAGTTCAGATGTGCGAAAGGATTTTGTCCGGGGAAGTTTATCACAGCACTATTGATAATAGCAAAAAATTGGAAAGCACCTAAATGTCCAGCAGTTCTTGGTCCGCTAATCTATGTGATTCCCCAGTCCTCTGGAAAGACCTGGAGTTTTTTACTTTGTACTTGATACATGAACCTCAGTTGGATGAGTGGGACCCTAGAGGTCCAGGGGCCTCTCCAGTTAGTGACTACTAGTCTTCTCCCATTTTTAGTACAGATACCTTGGTTTCCCCAATGTTTTCCGTCTGCTGCTTAAAACTTCCAAGTATTTGCCACTGTAATTCCCTCTGTCCTCCACTCTAGTTAAATAGAAGAACCCTGGTCATTTTTTTTTTTTAATTATTGTATTTCCCAGAGCTTAGCTTAGGTACTTAGTTAATTTTTTTGAATGAGTGAGTAAATAAATGTGGTATTTGTGATCTGCCTTGAATGTGATGAGCTTTACTTCAAGATGTAGGCCTATACTGTTTTACAGAAATATATCATTTACACGGTAATACTTCAGGGGGAAAATGACTGATTCATAGCATTTCAAATGTTCACCTAACCAAACAACAGTGATGGTTTTAGCCATCCATTAATTCAAGAAATGTACTGAGTACTTTCTATATACCAGGCACTATGCAAGCACATCCTGGAATGTGAAGTCAAGTGGGCCTTACAAAGCATCACTACGAACAAAGCTAGTGAAGGTGATGGAATTCCAGTTGAGCTGTTTCAAATCCTGAAAGATGATGCTGTGAAAGTGCTGCACTCAATATGCCAGCAAATTTGGAAAACTCAGCAGTGGCCACAGGACTGGAAAAGGTCAGTTTTCATTCCAATCCCAAAGAAAGGCAATGCCAAAGAATGCTCAAACTACCGCACAATTACACTCATCTCACATGCTAGTAACGTAATGCTCAAAATTCTCCAAGCCAGCCTTCAGCAATACGTGAACCATGAACTTAGATGTTCAAGCTGGTTTTAGAAAAGGCAGAGGAACCAGAGATCAAATTGCCAACATCCACTGGATCATGGAAAAAGCAAGAGAGTTCCAGAAAAACATATATTTCTGCTTTATTGACTATGCTAAAGCCTTTGACTGTGTGGATCACAAGAAACTGTGGAAAATTCTGAAAGAGATGGGAATACCAGACCACCTGACCTGCTTCTTGAGAAACCTATATGCAGGTCAGGAAGCAGCAGTTAGAACTGGACATGGAACAACAGACTGGTTCCAAATAGGAAAAGGAGTACGGCAAGGCTGTATATTGTCACCCTGCTTATTTAGCTTATGTGCAGAGTACATCATGAGAAACGCTGGGCTGGAGGAAGCACAAGCTGGCATCAAGATTGCCAGGAGAAATATCAATGACCTCAGATATGCAGATGACACCACCCTTATGGCAGAAAGTGAAGAGGAACTAAAAAGCCTCTTGATGAAAGTGAAAGAGGAGAGTGAAAAAGTTGGCTTAAAGCTCAACATTCAGAAAACGAAGATCATGGCATCTGGTCCCATCACTTCATGGGAAATAGATGGGGAAACAGTGGAAAGTGTCAGACTTTATTTTTGGGGGCTCCAAAATCACTGCAGATGGTGATTACAGCCATGAAATTAAAAGACGCTTACTCCTTGGAAGGAAAGTTATGACCAACCTAGATAGCATATTCAAAAGCAGAGACATTACTTTGCCAACAAAGGTCCGGCTAGTCAAGGCTATGGTTTTTCCTGTGGTCATGTATGGATGTGAGAGATGTAAAGAAAGCTGAGCGCTGAAGAATTGATGCTTTTGAACTGTGGTGTTGGAGAAGACTCTTGAGAGTCCCTTGGACTGCAAGGAGATCCAACAAGTCCATCCTAAAGGAGATCAGCCCTGGGTGTTCATTGGAAGGACTGATGTAGCTGAAACTGCAGTACTTTGGCCACCTCATGCGAAGAATTGACTCATTGGAAAAGACTGATGCTGGGAGGGATTGGGGGCAGGAGAAGAAAGGGATGACAGAGGATGAGATGGTTGGATGGCATCACCGACTGGATGGACGTGAGTCTGAGTGAACTCCAGGAGTTGGTGATGGACAGGGAGGCCTGGCGTGCTGCGATTCATGGGGTCGGAACGAGTCGGACATGACCGAGTGACTGAACTCAACTGAATTGATGCAAGCAGTAGAGCTAAGACTGTAGACTTGAATTCCAGAAAACTGAATGGCTTGAACTGTTTAAACTACACAATTAAAGTCTCTTAACGGACTTATTTCTATGACAGAGGATGTTTTTCAATTCAGAAAGATTGATTTACTCATTTCTTCCTTATGGACATCTGCTCCTTTGGCATCATAGTACCTATGAAACTGAATAAAGTCAAAAGTTTTGTAATGGGCATATAATCAGAGAGAAGGGAGTAGACTACGTCGAAGACTATTTCTTTCAAAACATGGAAAGGTCTGGAAATTTTTATGTATTTTTCTATTTCTCTAAGATCAAATTCTTACTATTTATTTCTCCTTTTTATATACTTCCTGTATATAAATGTAACATTCCTTTATTATATACAGTTGTCCGTCTGTATTCACAGGTTCTGCATCTGGGGATTCAAGCAACATCAGATGGAAGAAATTCAGGAAAAAATTTCAGAAAGTTCCAAAAGGCAAAACTTGAATTTGCCACACACTGGCAACTTTTCATATAGCATTCAGATTTTATTTGCAACTATTTACACATAGTTTATCTTATATTAAGAATTATAAGTAAAATAGAGATGACTTAAAGTTATATGGGAGGATACAGTACAGTATAGTTCCGTTGCTCAGTCGCGTCTGACTCTTTGCGACCCCATTGACTGCAGCATGCCAGGCTTCCCTGTCCATCACCAACTCCCAGAGCTTGCTCAAACTCGTCCATCGAGTCAGTGATACCATCCAACCATCATCCTCTGTGGTCCCCTTCTCCTTCCGCCTTCAATCTTTCCCAGCATCAGGATCTTTTCCCGTGAGTCAGTTCTTTGCATCAGATGGCCAAAGTATTGGAGTTTCAGCTTCAGCATCAGTCCTTGCAATGACTATTCAGGACTGATTTCCTTGAGGATTGAGTGGTTGGATCTCCTTGCAGTCCAAGGGACTCTCAAGAGTCTTCTCCAGCACCACAGTTTAAAAGCATCTGTTCTTTGGCTTTTAGTTTTCTTTATAGTCCAACTCTCACATCCATACATGACTATTGGAAAAACCATACCTAGCTTTGACTAGAAGGACCTTTGTTGGCAAAGTAATGTCTCTGTGCTGTCTAGGTTTGTCACAGCTTTTCTTCCAAGGAGCAAGTTTCTTTTAGTTTCTTGGCTGCAGTTACCATCTGCAGTGATTTTAGACCCCAAGAAAATAAAGTCTGTCACTTTTTCCATTGTTTCCCCATCTATTTGCTATGAAGTGATGAGACCAGATGCCATGATCTTAGTTTGCTGAATGTTGACTTTTAAACCAACTTTTTTACTCTCCTCTTTCACTTTCATCAAGAGGCTGTTCAGTTCTTCTTCATTTTCCACCATAAGGGTGGTGTCATCTGCACATCTGAGGTTACTGATATTTCTCCCAGCAATCTTGATTCCAGCTTGTGCTTCATCCAGCCTGGCATTTCACATGATATACTCTGCATGTCAGTTAAATAAGCAGGGTGACAATATACAACCTTGATGTACTCTTTTCCCAGTTTGGAAACAGTCTGTTGTTCCGTGTCCAGTTCTAATTGTTGCTTCTTGACCTCCATACAGATTTTTCAGGAGGCAGATAAGGTCTGATATTCCCATCTCGTTAAGAATTTTTCACAGTTTGCTGTGATTCACACAGTCAAAGACTTTGGCATAAAGCAGAAATAGATGCTTTTCTGAAACTCTCTTGCTTTTTTGATGATCCAGCGCATGTTGGCAATTTGATCTCTGGTTCCTTTGCCTTTTGATCTGTGGTTCCTTTGCCTTTTCTAAATCCAGCTTGAACATCTGGAAGTTCACAGTTCACATACTGTTGAAGCCTGACTGAGAGGATTTTGAGCATTACTTTGCTAGCATGTGAGATGAGTGCAATTATGTGGTAGTTTGAGCATTCTTTGGCATTGCCTTTCTTTGGGATTGGAATGAAAACTGACCTCTTCCAGTCCTGTGGCCACTGCTGAGTTTTCCAGATTTTCTGGGATATTGAGTGCAGCACTTTCACAGCATCATCTTTTAGGAATTGAAATAGCTCAGCTGGAATTCCATCACCTCCACTAGTTTGTTTGTACTGAGGCTTCCTAAGGCCCACTTGTCTTCGCATTCCAGGATGTCTGGCTCTAGGTGAGTGATCACACCATCGTGCTTATCTGGGTCGTGAAGATCTTTTTTGTACAGCTCTTCTGTGTATTCTTGCTACCTCTTCTTAAGATCTTCTGCTTCTGTTAGGACCATACCATGTCTGTCCTTTATTGTGCCCATCTTTACATGGAATGTTCCCTTGGTATCTCTAATTTTCTTGAAGAGATCTCTAGTCTTTCCTGTTCTATTGTTTTCCTTTGTTTCTTTGGATTGCTCACTGAGGAATGCTTTCTTATCTCTTATTGCTATTCTTTGGAACTCTGCATTTAAATGGGTATATCTTTCCTTTTCTCCTTTGCCTTTCGCTTCTCTTCTTTTCTCAGCTATTTTTAAGGCCTCCTCAGACAACCATTTTGCCTTTTTGCATTTCTTTTTCTTAGGGATGGTCTTGAACACTGCCTCCTGTACAATGTCACGAACCTCTGTCCATAGTTCTTCAGGTACTCTATCAAATCTAATCCCTTGAATCTGTTTGTCACTTCCACTGTATAATCATAAGGGATTTGATTTAGGTCATATATGAACAGTCCAGTGGTTTTCCCCACTTTCTTCAATTTAAGTCTGAATTTGGTAATAAGGAGTTCATGGTCTGAGCCACAGTCAGCTCCTGGTCTTGTTTTTGTTGACTGTATAGAGCTTCTCCATCTTTGGCTGCAAAGAATATAATCAATCTGATTTCAGTATTGACCATCTGGTGATGTCCATGTGTAGTGTTCTCTTGTGTTGTTGGAAGAGGGTGTTTGCTATGACCAGTGCGTTCTTTTGGCAAAACTCGATTAGCCTTTGCCCTGCTTCATTTTGTACTCCAAGGCCAAATTTGCCTTTTACTCCAGGTGTCTTTTAAGTGAAGTTGCTCAGTTGTATACGATTCTGTGATCCCATGAACTGTGGCCTACCAGGCTCTCCGTCCATAGCATTTTCCAGGCAAGAGTACTGGAGTGGTTTGCCATTTCCTTTTCCAGGGGATCTTTGTGACCTGGGCATCAAACCCAGGTATCTCTTGACTTCTTACTTTTGCATTCCAGTCCCCTATAATCTGTCCTTTTCATTATAGGGGACCGGAATGCAAAAATAGGAAGTCAAGAAATATGGGAGGATACATATAGATTATTATGCAAATACACCAATCCCCCATGGATACGGTGGGACAAGCATATTATTCCAAACAGGCTCTAAAATATGTAGCAATCTCATTTTAAGGACACATCCTGCTCACTTAGTTAAGTCAGGGGATAGTTGCCTAGTTTCAGCAGATGATGTTTAAGTCTTTTCTTATTGTGGGTTATACCTACAAATGGCTAGTTCATCAAAGTTAGAGCGTTATGTACAATAGAGATGGAATCAGTTTCAGTGAGGAGGCACTAACAGTTCCGTAAATGGCTTTGGGAAAGTGGATCATTTGTTTTGATAAAATTAGATTCTCTACCTAACACCATTCATGAAGATAAATTCTAGAGGGATTAAAGACTCAAATGTTAAGAGGCAAAATCCTAAATATATCAGGAGAAAATGTAGGAAAATGTTTATGACTGGAAAATTAGAAGTCAGTTTTTAGTCAGAGCCTAAATGCAGAAGATATAGGGAATGAGTTGATATGTTTTACTGCATCAAGATTGATAAATTTGAACAGCATGTATAAGTTCTCTATTACAAAAGGCATCATAAGCCTTCAATAACATGTCTAGGGTATGTAAGCAAAGTTCAGAGACAAGTGCCAAGTTAGAAGATAATATTTGCCAAGCATATAACACAGGAAAGATTAGTATTTAGATCCATAAGATATTCCTACAAAAATGTAAGACTCAAATAAACCAATAAGAACCTGGGAAAAAAAAATCATAGGATAAATTAATTGTACAAAAATAAATGAAATTGGCCAGTGAATGTATAAATAGAAGCTGAATGTCATCAATTATCAAGAAAATTGGATAGAATACTGAGATAATTTTTCAACCATTATACAAATTAAACTCATTAATAAAATGTAAAATGTGGTAGAATATACATACACACTGCTAATGGGAATATAAAATTGATACAGCCACAGTGAACAGGGCAATTTGGCAATACTGAATAAAATAAAAATACACATATGCTATGAGCCAGCCACTCTAGATATAGCATCTCCTTTTCAAAAACACTGGTATTTGTACACAAGGAAACATGTCCAAGCATGTCCATTGCAGAGTTCCTCATAGGGAAGAGCAGGAAATGCAGAACCATGAATAAAAGAACGGCTAATAAAGCGTATAAACAAACTGTGTATGTGGTGGTTTGAGGCAGTTAAAAGGGTGTGGTAGGTCTCTGCCAACCTGGATAGCTCCCCACAGCATGTGGTTCTGTAGAAAACAAGTTACAGGGACTTCCCTGGTGGTCCAGTGGTTAAGACTTGGCCTTTCAGTGCAGGGGTACTGGCTCAGGCTCTGGTCAGGGAACTAGGATCCCACGTGCCTTGTGGCCAAAACAGCCAAACCATAAAAGAGAAGCAATGTTGTAAAAAATTTAATAAAGAACTTAAAAAATTTAAACAAAGTCTTAAAAAAAAAAAGCAAGTTACAGATATATTTCTATGAGGGACAGGAGTGTGGGTAGGACTTAAAAGGGATTTGATCTCAAATGTTGCCCCTTTTTTAAACAAAGGTAATGTGTTTATTACTTATTTTTAAAAAGTTCATTTTCTGATTATTAACTGATGCAAATGAAATATGCGTACTCCCTTTAAACACTTAAGAGATGCGTAATATATCAAATAAAATTTAAATATATATAAACTTAAATATACATATATACATATATAGCATAACTTGAAATCAAGAAAGAGATGTTTTCTTTTCTACCAGAAATAAAAAGTGAAGTTGTTCATTCATGTCTGACTCTTTGAGCCCCCATGGACTGTAGCCTACCAGGCTCCTCTGTCCATGGGATTCTCCCGGCAAGAATACTGGAGTGAGCTGCCATTTCCTTCTCCATAGGATCTTCCTGACCCAGAGATTGAAGCCGGGTCTCCCGCATTGCAGACAGATGCTTTACTCTCTGAGCCACAGGGAAGCCCCAGAAATAAAAAGGGAGACTCCAAATCTAAGCAGTAAGTCCTAAAACCAGGGGGCTCACAGAGCAAGAGAATCAGTTAGACTTTAAGTAGGGTTGGGGCTATAACCTCTAGATTTTAGCATCAGAAGCTAACAGATTGTGGAGTAACCAGGTGTGGTCAAAGGGCATCACCTAACTGGAAAGCAAAAGATGTGAGCAGAATTGATACAGAACAACACATGCCAGGACCGCCTCCACTCCCACCCCAATACTAGAATATCAACTTAGAAAAGCAGGGGGTGAAGGAAATCTAAATGAAAGACATGCATTTCTGTTTATCTATCTACCTATTTATTTTTTAAAACCAGACTACTGCATTGAAATTCTTAGGATAAACTGTTAAATACCGTTAGCACCTGGGAACATTTCTGTTTAAAAGAGACTGGACACTGCAGCAACATGGGTGAGATTATTGTACTAAACCTAGAGATTATTGTACTAAGTGAAGTAAGTTAGACAGATATCATGAAATCACTTGTATGTGGAATATATATACACACACATGCACACACACACACAAATGAACTTATATACAAAACAAATAGACCCAGAGACATAGAAGACAAACTTAGGGTTATCAAAGCGGAAAGGAGAGAGGATAAATGAATTTGGGATTAACATGTATACCCTACTATATATAAAATAGATAACAAACAAGAACCCATTGTATAGCACAGAGAACCATATTCAATATTTTGTAATAACCTGTAATGGAAAAGAATGAAAAAAGATATATATATGTTTGTATAACTGAATCGCTTTTGTACACCGGAAATGAACACAACATTGTAAGTCAACTGTATGTCAATAATAAAGAAAAATTATGACTTATCTTTACCAATAATAAAATTAAAGACATTGGGCGCTGTTTAAATAACTTAAATAACCAGATATAAATAATATTGAACATTTAATTAATTTTCCTATTAAACTCCAGGTACATCCTTAGGAATAATTATAGCAAAATTAAAGTGTTATTTTTTATTTGCTTGTCTGAGCTGTGGTGTGTTAAATGTGCAACCTCATTATTTGTATAATAATCCATTACAGTTTTGTTTACAGATCTATTTCCCTCATCTTTTCAGCATTGTCTATGATTGAAACTAATTAGAGCTGGTAAGGCAGTTGTTTTGTTTGCTCCAGCCAATGAGATTAAGTGTATCATGCTGCCGAGACTCTTAGCCAATGAAAGTATCCTGAATTCCCCTCTGTTTAGTGTAATGCAAGTGCCTCATTTGTGCTGTTTTGGTTTTAATTTTCTGCTGTTTTTTGGGTTTTAAGGAACAGTTTGACCCAAAATGTCTGACATAATCTTTGTAAGTGGTAGTGCTGGCTCACAATATAAAAACAAAAAATACCATGACATCTAAAAAAAAAAACAAAAGAAAAGAAACCCACACACATGTTAGGGTGACCTGAAATAGGAGATAGATAATTAGAAGTTGGCTTCCCCTTCTAGATTTGGCAACATGAGAAAAAGCTTGGAGATCTTTCTCCAAGGCAGCTCCTCCTCATGGGGAAGGCACAGTGTCTTTGTAAACACTGTGAAGATCAACAGTGGAAACCTCTGGAACCTGTGGTAGATACTAGACAATTCCAAACACCTCAGTGACCAGCAGCAGTTTAAACCGAGTCGTCAGGCAGAGACTGCTGATCTTCAGGGCAGGAGTGCTCTGCTTCCCTCAAGGCACCCACTGAGCATGGCAACAACCACTCCAACTTGTCTTGGGAGGAAGATTTTAATGCCACCAAAGACTGCTCCACAGTCCTGCAAGGCAGTACTGCTTTTGTGAGACTTTAATTTGAAGTCCATGTGGACCTGCCATTCAGAGGCACCTATCCCTTCCTAAGCCAAATTTTCCAGTTCTGGGTTGTACCATAATTTTTCACTCGATACAAAATTAACATTAGTCATGATTCTCAGTGGTAAGTATCAGAAACTAACTGTATTAGTTTGCTGTGGCTGTCTTGGCAAAGTACCACAAATGAAATTGTCTCAGCACAATAGAAATTTATTGGCTCATGATTCTGGGGGTCAGAAGTCTGAAATCAAGGTGTCAGTAGAGCCATGATTATGTTACATCACATGGCAAAAGGGAGATTGTGTGGGTTGGCTAATTCTAATCACAGTAGCCTTTAAACTCAGAGCTTTCTCTGGCTAGTGGCACAGGGGGGAATCTGAGGTTCAAAATACAGACATACTTTGGAGACAGTGTGGGTTCAGTTCCCTAGCTTTGCAGTAAAGTGAATATTGCAATAAAGAGAGTTGCACAAATTTTTTTCTTTTTTTTAGTTCTACGGTTTATTGCTACCAGCATCTCCCTCCACTCTCACGCACGCACGCTCAGTCATGTAACCCCATGGACTGCAGCCCGCCAGGCTCCTCTGTCCATGGACTTTTCCAGGCAAGAATACTGGAGTAGGTTGCCATTTCCTTCTCTGAGAGTTGCACAAATGTTTTAGTTTCCCACTGCATATACAAATTGTTTCCTTTATACTGTAGCATATTAAGTGTGCAATAACATTATGCCTAAAAAACAATGTACGAACTTTAATTTAAAAATACTTTGTTTCTAAAATACTAAACTGTCATCTGAGTCTCCGAAGAGTTGTAGCCTTTCTGCTGGTGGAGTCTTGCCTCAGTGTTGCTGGTTGCTGACGGATCAGGGTGGTGGCTGCTGAAGGTTGGGGTGGCTGAGGCAGTTTCTTAAATAATACCACAGGTAAGTTCACCACATCAGTGACTCTGTCCACGACCGATTTCTCTGTAGCATGTAGCGCTATTTGATGGCATTTGACCTACACCAGAACTTCTTTCAAAATTGGAATCAGTCCTCTCAAACCCTGCCACTCCTTTATCAACTAAATTTAAATAATACTCTGAATCCTTTGTTTTCATTTTAACCATCTTCATGGCATCTTCACCAAGAGTAGATTCCATTTTAAGAAAGCTCTCACTCTGTTGATCCATAAGGAGCAACTCCTCATCCATTCAAGTTTTATCATGAGATTGTTGCAATTCAGTCACATCTTTGGGCTCCAATTCTAATTCTAGTTCTCTTGCTCTTTCCCTCGAGTCTACAGTTACTTCTTTCACTGAAGTCTTTAATTCCCCAAGGTCATCCTTGAGAGTTGGAATCAACTTCTTTCAAACTCCTGTTAGTGTTGATGTTTTGACCTTGTCTCATGAATTGTGAATGTTCTTAAATGGCATCTAGAATGGTGAATTCTTTCCAAAAGATTTTCAGTTGGCTTTTGTCCAGACTCATCATGAGGAATCACTGTCTATAGCAGTTGAAGCCCTAGGAAATCTAGTTCTTAAATACTAAAACTTGGAAGTCAGAATTACTTCTTGATCCATAGACTGCAGAATGGATGTTGTGTTAGCAGTCATGAAAACAAAACCAATTAATTAAATAGTTGTACATCTCTATCAGAGCCCTGGGGTGATCAGGTGCATTGTCAGTGAGCAATAATATTTGGAGAGGAATCTTTTTTTCTGAGCAGCAGGTCTCAGCAGTGGGCTGAAAATGTTCAGTAAACCATGTTGTAAACAGAGGTGCCATGGCCTGGTTTGATCATCTGTCTAGACCACTACAACTTTCTCCATCTCAGCAATAAGGCTATTTTGCTTTCTTATCATTTGTGTGTTCACTGGAGTAGCACTTCTAATTTCCTTCAAGAACTTTTACTTTGCATTCACAGCTTGGCTAACTGGCACAAGAGGTCTAGCTTTTGTCCTGTCTTGGCTTTCAACATGCCTTCCTCACTAAGCTTAATCATGTTTAGCTTTTGATGATGTGAGAGACTTAGGATTCTTCCTGTCATTTGAAAACTTAGAGGCCATTGTAGGGTTATTAATTGGTCTAAGTACAATACTGCTGTGTCCTAGGAAATAGGAAGCTCAAGAAGAGGGAGAGAGGAAGGAGACTGGCTGGTTGGTGGAGCAGTCAGAACACATACAACATTTACGGGTTAAGTTTGCCTTCGTATACAAGTGCAGCTTGTGGCACCCCAAAACAATGATAATATTAGCATCAAGGATCACTGATCACAGATCACCATAATATATGTAATAATGAAACAGTTTGAAATAGTGCCAAATTTACCAAAACATGACACCGAGATGTGAAGTGAACAGATGCTATTGAAAAAATGGTGCTGATAGACTTGGTCGATACAGGATTGCCATACACTTTTTATTTGTTAAAAAAAAAAAAAAAGCAGCATCCACAGTACAATAAAGCAAAGCATAATAAAATAAAGTATGCCCCATAAGGTGAGTCACTACACTATTGTTGCCTTTAAAGTGAAAGGAGCCATGTGTTGAACACAGGCAGCATTCAGGAGCTGAGAGCAGCCTCCACTGACAGTCAACAGAGAAAGGGGGTCACAGTTCTGTAACTAACACAAACTGAATGTGGCCCCAAATCTGAAGGAGCTAGAAAGTGGGTTCTTTTCTAGAACCCCCAGGTAGGAGCTCAAGCTTGCCAATCTTGGGTTTGACTTCATGAGGCCTGGAGCAGGGAAACCCAGTTGAGTTCACTTACACTGCTCTTTTTCTAAAAAAGAAAAAAAATATTTATTTGTCTGTTTTTGGTTGTGCTGGGTCTTCGTTGCTACGTGCCTTTTCTCTAGTTGTGGAAGGTGGGGGCTGCTCTCTAAGTTCCGGTGCGCGGGCTTCTCATTGTGGTGGCTTCCCTTGTTGCAGAGCATGGGCTCCAGGGCACTCGGGCTCACTAGTTGCAGTGGGCAGGCTCTATAGTATTTGCCATTCCTGGTCTCTAGAGCATAGGTTCAGTAGTTGTGGCGCATGGGCTTAGTTGCTCTGCAGCATGTGGGATCTTCTCAGACCAGGGATAAAACTCATGTCTTCTGCGTTGGTAGGTGGATTCTTTACCACTGAGCCCACCAGGGAAACCCTCACTTGGACTTCTGATACACAGAACTGTGAGCTAATACATTGGTTTTGCTTTAAGCCACTCTGTGAGAATTTGTTACACAGCAATAGAGAACCACTACGTTATTCTTTTGATATTGGGTTGGGAAGGTGGAGGGTGGGGAAAAATGACCTTCTTTACATGATTGCCCTCTGAATTTGTTTCCCTTTTATGAGTTGTGCATAATCATGGTTCCTTTATAGGAACAATCCCAGCTACATGATGAAGACATTTCTGCCCCCTTTCTGTTGGTTGTTTCAAATTCTCTGTTTAATACCAGTTGAATATCAGTTCCCTCCATGTGGCTGGTGTCCAAAAGCTAGCTCTCTAAAGGGATCCTCTGACTTGGTCCTGGTGGGAAGTTGGACAGGGGGATCTGAATGAAATTCAGTTTCTTCTGCAACAACTCAGCATATTGCACCATACTCATTCTATAGTCTCTAGCTGCTGGGATTCTGTTAAAAGGCAGTGTTCCTCTTAGGGGCTACCAGTAAAACTCCTTACACCCTTGCCATCTTCTTAAGGGCCTGTAAGAAACTCCAGCAAGCTTTCCACACCAAGGCAGGAGATACCACTCAAACTCACTGTGTCTCTTCTGCCAGTTGAGTGGTTCATCAACTTCCAGATAAGATATGATCAGTTTCAGATTTGCTAAAGCTGAAACTCCAGTACTTTGGCCACCTCATGCGAAGAGTTGACTCATTGGAAAAGACTCTGATGCTGGGAGGGATTGGGGGCAGGAGGAGAAGGGGACGACAGAGGATGAGATGGCTGGATGGCATCACTGACTCGATGGACGTGAGTCTGAGTGAACTCCGGGAGTTGGTGATGGACAGGGAGGCCTGGTGTGCTGCAATTCATGGGGTCGCAAAGAGTTGGACATGACTGAGCGACTGAACTGAACTGATGGGATGTTATAAACTCTCTGTTCCTCCAAAAGGTGACCTATTTTGTTCCTGGTCCTCCCTTTAAACTCTCAGTGGTAAAAGTTATCAAACTGGTTGAACCTGTATTGCCCCTGTGGGAACCAGAGTTTCAAGTCAAGAACTGGGCCTAATTTGAACTTGGTCTTGAAGAACTGAGCAACTGTTCTTCATAGAGCAGCATCCCCAGTAAAATCCTGAGGATTGTAGCCACTGGTAACCTCTGAGGACAGGATAGGATACCAGTTATGCCCAGTGGCTCAGTGGTAAAGAATCTGCCTGCAATGCAGGAGTCGCAGGAGACACAGGTTCAATCCCTGGGTCGGAATGAACCCCTGGAGAAGGGTCCATACGGTCACAAAGAATTGGACACGACTAAAACAACTTACTTAGCAGGCACACACGCATGCTCCAAATATTATCCTGTTGCATGATTCTTGTTACAAATTTAATTCATTAGTGTCTTTATAAGAAAAAAGCCCTAAGTAAATAATAACTAAGTAGACTTTATCCAAATAAATATAAGGATAGTTTAATATTAGCAAGTCTATCACTATACTCTTACCATATTAACATATTAAAGAGAAAAACACTTCATCTCCAGATGCATAAAGAAGCATTTGATAAAATTGAACACACACACACATATATATATTTATTAGTTGACCAGTTTTTTTTTTTCAGTTGACCAGTTTTTAATACTGACACATAGCCTAGAGGGGTGGGATGAGGTTGAGGGATGGAAGGGAGGTTTAAGAAGGAAGGGACACATGTACTCATGGCTAATTCATGTTCTTATATGGCAGAAGCCAACACAACATTGTAAAGCAATTATCCTCCAATTAAAAATAAAATTTTTTTAAAATTGTTGCAGAAGAATACATATGACACATGTCAAGATGTTTATGACTGTTGAGAAGTATAAATAATTATAAAAAAGTAATATACTTTCAGAAATATTTATGGATTTCTGGTCATTTTTATTAGCAATTTATTATCTATGTTTTCTAATATTTTTTATTTTATTTTTAACAACCAAAACATTTTGTATTAGAGTATAGCCAATTAACAATGTTGTGATAGTTTCAGGGGAACAGTGACGGGATTCAGCCATACATATATGTGTATCCATTCTCTCCCCAACCCCTTCCCATCCAGGCTACCACATACCATTAAGCAGAGTTCCATGTGCTATACAATAGGTTTTTGTTGGCTATTCATCTTAAATATAGCAGTGAACACTTATGTATTTTAAAAAAGTAAAAACCTGTAAATAGAAAAAACTTTTATAGTGTAATAAAGGGCATCTACCTAAAACTGACAGCAAAAATCAAACTTCAAAAGCATTTTTGTTAAAGTTCAGCATATGACAAGGATACCCACTATCATTACTACTATTTCCTAAAGTAATAATTTTTATAATTGTTTTAAGAGAAGGAAATAAATAAATTCCCTGGCAAACCAGCAGTTAGGATGCCATGCTCTGTGCTTTTGCTGCTGAGGGCCTGGGTTTCATTCCTGCTCAAGTTACTAAAATCCCACAAGCCACGTGGTTCAGCCAAAAAAAAAAAAATATATATATATATATATATTTATATATATATATATGGAATTCTCCAGAGAAGTGAATGGCAGCCCATTCCAATATTCTTGCCTGGGAAATCCCATGGACAGAGGAGCCTGGCAGGCTACAGTCCATGGGATCACAAAAGAGTCAGATACGATTTAGCAACTAAACAACAACAAATATATATATGCACAAGAAAGAAAAAGACAATTTGATGATTTTTACAGATGAGATTATTACATAGAATATTCAAAAGCATCTATTGGAAAATTAGTTATATTTATAGAACAAAATGCAGCAGTGTTACTGGCTCTAAAATCAAAATACAAAAATCAGTAATTGTCCTATATGCCAAGAATAACCAACTAGAAATAGAATAGAAAAAGATATAACTCAGCAGTTATACAATAGCAATAAAAATTATAAATTACCTCAGAAAAAAATAGTCAAAGATACTAGAGCCCTGGGGAGAAAATGATAAAGCATTATTAAAGAATGTTAAAGGGAGACCTGAAAAAAAGGGAACAATCTGTTATGTTCTCATCTGGGAAGAATCCAAACTGAAAGGATGTCAGTTTAATCTATTAATCCAATACATTTGAATCAAAATTCCAATAAGATTCTTTTTTATGAATTAGGCAACCTGATTCTAAAAATGACATTAAAGAAGAGTCAAAACAATAGTGAAAAAGATAAGGCTGGCTTTCCCTATTAGATGTTGAAACTTACCATATAGATTATTACCCTATGGCTCAGCAATTCCTCTTACAGGTATGTGCATATGGTCTATTGTACTTACTGTTTATAGAGTCAATGTCTAAAAACATGAAATCAACAGATAAATATCAAGTTGATAATTATGATTGCCTCAAGAGAGGGAGGGGAATAGGATTAGGAATGAGAATGGGGGAATTTCATTTTGTAATGTTCTGCTTTTAAAATATATCTGAAGTAGAAATGACAAATGTATATTATAGGCAGTGGTAACATTGGGTAATAATTATTTTGTGAATATTTCTGCACACTTGAATCTTTTGAAAATAAGCAAAAAGTTGATTGTTTCTCCAAATAGAACTAAAAAATGCTGTATTAATAGACACTGTTTGCTGGGATTTGCTTTTAAATAACACTATCTTCAGATGTTTGCAAAGATATGAGAAATTTGATCTACTTCTGTAATTTTAGATGGTCTCATAAATACTGTAAAGCTTTCAGCATTCTAAACATTCTGAGATAAATCTTTTTTTTTTTTTAACCGTTCCTTAGTCAGTTGTCATTAATAAATGCAAGTAAGAAGTGGCTCTTGGACCAGGATAAAACTCTATTGTACATGTGTTTGCAGAGCTTAGGTGCCAAAGAACGCAAAGATACTCAAGGTATCTCCATCTCTTAGAACAAAGGAGGGTATCAAGAACAATGTTGCTAAATATTAAGCAGAAGGTGCCTCCAGAGAAGTCTCCAGGCAGCACAGCAAGGGCAGAGTAATACAGGACATCTACGGATGGGATGGATGCACGCAGGGAAACAGCAGCAGCTGGTCTGCATTTTTTCCTTAATAGTAAAGTCACAAACAGCAGTAACTGGTTTGTTTTTTTAAAAAACTTTTTATTTTGTATAGGGATGCGTGTAGCTCAGACGGTAAAGCATCTGCCTACAATGCGGGAAATCCGGGTTCGATCCCTGGGTCGGGAAGTTCCCCTGGAGAAGGAAATGGCAACCCACTCCAGTATTCTTGCCTGGAAAATCTCATGGACGGAGGAGTCCGGTAGGCTACAGTCCATGAGGCTGCAAAGAGTCAGACACGACTGAGCGACTTCACTTCACTTCACTTCTTCATAGCAGATTAACAGTGTTGTGATCATTTCAGATGAACAGCAAAAGGACTTGGCCATATATAAATGTGTCCATTCTCCTCCAAACTCTCCTCCCATCCAGGCTGCCACATAACATTGAGCCGAGTTATCTGTGCTATACAGTTGGACCTCATTGGTTATCCATTTTAAATACAGCTGTGTGCACATGTCCCTCCCACACCCCCTAGCTACCCCCTTCCCCTACAGGAGCTGCTTTTAGAGTGAGCGGATCCAGCGTGGTTTCTTTCTTCATTTTCTTTGACTTCTGCAGTGTTCAGTACCATTACTTGGCTCCTCTGGTTTTTGAGACACTACCATATGGCCAGTCATTGGTTGGCCTTCTGGTCATTTCTCTCATTTTCTGCTGTTTGTTCCCTTGCTACCTTATTCCAGTTTAGTCTCTTTCCTTTGAGGAACTCATCAGGTTTTAAGTGTAGAGCCAACTGATAGGGACAGTGTAAAGGGACAAAGTAAGTGATTAAACTGTTAATTCCACTAGGGGATAGTAAGTAGGAAAAAAATATGGAGGACCCCTGTAAGTTAATGATTATTCAAGAAAGCAGGTTTGCTTAACCACAAAATCAAGCAGGCTTGCTTAGCAATAAAACCATACAACAAAACATGCCCCAAAACAATAAAACAATGGTGGCATGACACACACATCCTGCCCAGTGAGCTCAGTGAATAATCCCTAGAATGTGCTCTTGCAGATGTAAAAAAACAATTTGTGGACCTAGCTTGGCCACGGTGTCATTGTTTAGTTGCTAAGTCATGTCTGATTCTTGTAACCACGTGGATTGTAGCCCACCAGGCTGCTTTGTCCATGAGATTTCCCAGCCAAGAATACTAGAATGAGTTGCCATTTCGTTCTTCAGGGGACCTTCCTGACCCAGAGATGAAATCCACGTCTCCTGGATTGACAGGTGGATTCTTTGCTGCTGAACCACCAAGGAAGCCTAGCTTGACCATGTAGGGACAAGAAAACTCCCTTGCTCAACCTGGAGGAGGAACTGATAATGGAAGCATGACATCTACTTGAGAAAGACAAAGAACTTCTTCTCTCCCTCCCTACTTTTCCTTTGATTATAAAACTATACTGAGTTCTTGGGGTGTGGCATCCCCTTGCCCTCCCGCTTATAAGCCTCACAAGAGCCTATCCCAGTATATTACTTCTTATCTATCACTTTGCCTCTCACTGAATTCTTTCTGTGCTGAGACAGAAGGGACTGTGGTACTGGAGCTCTTTGGAGGCCCCTGAAATGACACCTAAACTTGATAGCTCTGTCTTTGGCCTGAGTTTCAGTTCTGTATTTTCTACCATGAGCTCTTCATTCTGTGGTGCATCATCCAAAATGCAACAACTCATTCAACTCATTTCTTCCAGACTTCTGGTCAGCAGTATCATAATTTCTTTGGGCGTAAATTCATAGTCTTCCTGCTAGGTGCTATGATGGCAAGGAGTATGAACAGTAGGGGCCTTGGAGAGTGCTTGTTACACTAGGTTAATTTTCAGTCTCTTTTCCCTGAAAGCATCCTTGCCTCATCTCTTTTCTCCCCCAACACTCCAAATACTATCACTTCATTTTTGCCCTTCTTTTTTTGCTTCCATTAGAAAAAAAATAAAAGACTAATCTGATCAGTTCTGCCCTTTGTTTCTGCTCTATTAATTCTGCCAAGAAGATTTTTTCAAATACGAGGCCAGAGAGAAGGGGGAAATTTGGTCCAGAGGAGGCTTGCCAGACTATTCATGAATTTGGTCATGGTGATGCTGTTAAAAACAGTTTAAAGTAATTCACCAGTTTACATTCTTCCCCTTTGTCCACTGCCTACCCTGTCCAAAGCCCATATTTCCTTTGTTGGACATTGAAGGAAACATCCAAATTCTTAAAATTCTTTTTCGTGTTTCTTATGCAAGACAAACTTGTTTCTGAAACAGCCCTTTATATTTTCACTTTGGGGCTTTTTGAATATTTTTCTTGTGCCTGGACTATATCTAAAGGTCTGTGAAGCCTTTGTGCACTGCCTAGTATTCACTGAGCAATCCTGTTTTTCAACTCAGAGCACACACCTGTTCCTTTACTTGGCATTAACAAATTGCATAATTTATCTTTTTATGCTGTTTTCTTCATCGCTTGAGATTTTCTTTTATCCTGTGTCAAGCACACAGTTTTACAACCAGAAACTTCACTATATTTTATTTGATAAAGATGAGTTTTTATAAAGCCCGAATAAATCCCTGAAGATCATGTTAGCAATTAAATCAATTTAGTGGCCACTATGTTTAAAAAAGATTACTTTCTAGTAGGTTAGAGGGTGGGAGAAGGGAAAGAGATAACTTTATCAGAAAATTCTTTGTTCACAAGGAACTAATCGCTTCCTGGGCGAAGAAGCAGCTGTTCTTTGTAATGAACAGCTCAAATAATGAACTGTTCTTTACTTTTTGGGTTGAGCCAACTCAATTCTCACGTCCTGGCTTATTTCTAAGACGGCCATGCCTATGCGCCAAAAGGGGCAAAGTAGGTGAGTCTTTCAGTCCTGAATGCCTAATAAATATATTATTAATGGGAATGAATACATTCATATATAGACAAAATAAACCCAAACACTCTAAAAGCCTAAGGCGTAACCGTTCTCTACCCCAGTTCGTCTGAACGCTAACCACCAGTCTTTTATTCCTCCAACTAAAATACTGTATGCATCCCTCAACAAGCCCTCACTGTGCTATTTTTAATCATACTTTTAAAAAACAAACAAACAACTTATTTGTATACAACTCCAGCAGCCGGTGGTGCGGGCTTAATATATCGCACAGCTGTTAATTTTGGTTTCTCTTTTGGTAGCGGCACTTAGATTCGCATCTGCCTGAGTTTCCATCGCGGTCTGGAAGTGTAAACTCACGAAATACAAAAATAACCAAGGGATAAAGAAGTCCCAAGTTTGGCGCCCAAACTAGGCGGCGGCGCGAAGGACCAGAAATCCCCTCCACTCGCTGGAACTCGCGATCTGGTTCGTTCGCGCGCGCCGTGCTCCGAGACGGCCCCCTTCGCGGAGGCCGCCGGATCCAGCCCCGCCCCTACTGGGCGGAGGCGGCGGGGCCTTGGCGCGCGCGCGCGCGCTCAAAAGCCCGGATGGGCCGCGGCTTCCGGCGCGGGGCCCTCGGACGGCAGGGGGCGCGCATCCGGCGCACCTCGGCCACCTCGGCAGGTTTAGGGGCCTATGCGGCCCGGTGTAACTGAAAGGAAAATGGAGCAAGAAGCCTAGTCTGAGGGGTAGCCCTCACCCCTCTGACCGAGGTCCTGCCGTTTCACCGCCAGGAGCCTCTTTTTTTCTCCGGATCTACTGCGTTCGAGCGCCCCGCCGGCCAGGGCCCTGCGAGTGGGATGGTCGCCGAGGCCCGGGGCGTCGGGCTTCCGCGCGCCCGGTGACGGAAACTGGGGAGCTTCGGGGACAGCCCCCCCCAACTCCGACTCCAGTCGCGGAAAACCCCAATTAGTGAGCATCAGGTATCGGCGTGGAAGCGCGTGGGCAGTTCGGGGTTTGCTCTGTGACTTCTGTCTCCCGGCTCGCTCTCGGCCCCGCGCGCAGCCTTTAGGTTTTCGTGGTGGGGGGCGCGGGGCACGTGGGTTTGTAGAAATTTTGCTGGAAGGAGGCGAGACTGTCGCCGCCAGGGAGGAGGGCGGGGTCTTAGGGCCGCGCTCCGAGCGGGCGGGGGTTTTGGGAGGGGGCTCCGCGGGCATCCGGGGTAAAGGTCATGTGCGAGGGGGCAGCTGCCGGGTGCGGGCAGCTTCTTGACCCGGGGCCGTAGTAATGACAGGTGTCTGTTCGGTAGCTTCTATTACCCAGGCGCTGAGTCTGGGCAAGATTGGGCTGGTTCTGTGGGCAGGTTGACTCAGCTTTTCCTGATGGGCTGGTCAAGTTCGGACACGTTCCGAGTCTGCAGTAGAAGGAGCTAAGCCCTGACTTGTCTCCAGCTGGGGCTATTTAAACTTTGCCTTTTCCCAGCTGTGTTCGCCGGCTGTTTGGGAGAGAGAACCTGTAGTCACATACGTATATAGCACTTTATGCTGATCCAGGTAAGAACCCACTTACTAACGGCTTTACTTTTAGTAAAGGCATTATTTGTCTCATTTCTATATGATTTTTGTCTTTTTTTAAAACAGGTGTTTCATTATTTCAAGTTTTTATCGTGTTTTTTTTTTTTCCTACTCTTAGGCAAATGTGCAATACCAACATGTCTGTGTCTACTGATGGTGCTGTAAGCACCTCACAGATTCCAGCTTCGGAACAAGAGACCCTGGTTGGTATTTCTGTCTCCAGTGTAACTTTAACAAAAAGTTATTTTATGAGGTGATCTGCTAAATTCCATAGACCCTAATTATAGCCTGGCTCTTTTAAGTGAAATTATAGTCCATAGCTTAAATTCTGCCACTCAGCTATAACTGTGGAGCAGAAATTAATTGTAAGCATCATTATTTATTTTCATAGCTTTTTACCAAACTGAATTTAAAAGTCAGTTTCATTATCTTCTTAAGTATGGATGGTGAAGTTACGGTTTATGTGACTGATTTTTCGATTTTGACCTGTCATTATTTAACTTTTAAATGGTTTCTGAAAGTCACAAAAATAATTCATGCTTGTTGTAAAGATTTTAGGCATTATAGAAAAGTATAAAGTAAAAACTGGAAATGCTGGTCTTTTGTTCATGTTTACTTTTTAGATCTTTTTGTATGTACATATCCACATATATATGTGTACATGTGAGTTTTAATTATGTTGTTTGGTTTATTTTGTTAAAATAGGATTTTATGTATATATATTGGGCAAATAACATCGTGTCAATAAATAAAATCTATAGAATTCTTTAGCAGCTGCATGGTAATCCACAGTGTTTGTATACCATTTTAAAAATTTACGCCTTCAGTGATAGATTTTTTTACATTGCTTTTAGTTTTTGAGTATTACAAATAGCACTTTGTTTATATATCTTAACACAAGCGTTACCTCTCTCTGCCAAAACTGAGTATTATCACTTTATTATTTTGCCATTGTTTTGACAAAGGAATATTATTGTTTACATTTGTATTTCCCTAATCTCTGGTGAGGTTGGGCATCTTGTCATTTGTTGAATTTGTGTCTTTTGGGGTTTGCTTGGTCTTATCTGTATACTTTTCTTTTAGGCTTATTGGCTTTTCTTAATAATTTGTAGCTGTTCTTTGATTCAAGTGTATTTGGTTTTTATCATTTATAAATGGTACAATTAACTTTGCTTATGTGGTCTTTAAGTAAAATTTGATTTCTGCTGCCATTTGAGTTTCATATCATGTCTTGGATGAACTCTCCCCTCCCAAGATGATGCAAATATATTGCTGTATTTTCTTCTAGTGCCTTTTCTTTTCTCATCTAGAATTTTATTTATGTAAGATTAAAGACTGGTGTTTTTTATAATAATTTTCTTATTAATGCATGTCTTTTAAGTCTTAATAAAAAGCTTATGGCTTTTCATTGGAGATTTTTCATTTTGCATTGTTTTATATACTTTGACGTTTTTTAGAAAAATAACTTCTCTGGGAGAATCGATTCTTTAACTTGAAAATAAAGCTCATAATGTAAACACATGGGAAAAAACACATGATGAGAACAATTAATGATTCAATACTACATTTATTGTGTGTTTAAAATTTTTCAGTTATTAAATAATATTCTGTTGATTAGCAGGAAACAGGCAGTTTTCTTAATCTAGTTTTGAGAATTAGATCCCAAACTGTGTTGCTGTCAGATTTCAAAGTTAGATAGGACTGGAGTATACTGAAGGGAGGTGCAGAAGCGCCAGCCTGTAGGGGTGGTTGCGTAGCTGTAAAGATTTTGAAGATTTTAATAGAGCATTAGATAGGGAGAAAGAACATAAACACATTACATCCCTGCCCCCTTGCCAGTTATTTTTTCAATACAACTTGCAGATCCTCTAGATCAGAGGCAGCAAACAACAGGCTATGAGCCAAATTTGGTCTGTTGCCTAGTTTTGTGACTAGTTTTATTGAAATGCATCCACATGCATTGGTTGCATATTATTTATGCTTCTGAGTCATACTATCTGGTGAGAAAAGCTTTAGAATATTTACTGTCGGGCTCTTTAAAGAAAAAAAATGACCCCTTGATCTAGTTGGCTGGCTCTTTCAATACAGGTTGTTCTTTGTATTTGTCATTTTTGTGTTTGTGCAATAACCAGCACTGTCTGGTTCATGGCAGAAACCCAAAAAATGCTTGTCAAGTAGATATGTGGAACGTAGCCAGCTAAAAGTCAGTGTGATACTATAGTAGGAGGAAAATGCTGGCTTGCCATTGAGGGTTGTGAGTTGCAATATTCAGATCTGCTCTTAATTATCCTTGTCAGCTTGGTTAAAGTTCTTAACCTTCACGAACCTAATCTGCAGAAAGAAAAGATTGGTAAAGGGACTCATTGTAAATTACATTTATTTTTTTCTCTCAGATTTTGTCATTTAGCTTACAGTAAGCTCATTTGAGTATTCAGTTTACAGTTGAGCTTGTAAGGTAGTAAGCAGGTGATAGAAATAGCTGGAGGAAAAAGAGTTTCACTGCCTTGGCATGAATGTTGATCACAGCTGATAATACTTGAGGGTCCTCTAATTACTTGCATAATAATTCCGTACCAGTATTTTTTTCCTCAAACACAGTCTGTGGTATTCAGTTTACATAGTCTGTTACATTTAGTGAAGACATTGTGACTGACTTTTTGGGGTCTAACCTTGTGAGGTCGCTAGACATTGTGTTTGCTACCCTTATTGAAATTCTCTATGGATGAGTTTCCTGCAGGGCTTTCGGTTCTGGAATGATTTAAAAGTATGATAGCAACTCTTTGTTCTTTATAGGTTAGACCAAAGCCATTGCTTTTGAAGTTGTTGAAGTCTGTTGGTGCACAGAAGGACACTTATACTATGAAAGAGGTATGCTGAACTAAGTTTAAAAAAAAAAGTCTTCCTAGTTACATATAGCCATGGTGAGAAATTGGCCATATAGAGGGATTTTCAGTAAGCAGTAGTATTAAGTATTGTGCTCATTTAGACTGTAATTTGAAGCTGAAAATTCAGTTTATACTCGAATTTCATTTCTCAGCTGGGAACCTCAGACAAGGGGAGGCTCTATAGGAGTTTTTTGCCTTTTTGTGCTGTTAACCCACTTGATGCACTGTTGTAAAGTCTTTTCAGACTGGTAATTCTTTCTCAGAATCATGTTTTTAAATGGATGAAATAAAATATATAGGATTACAGTGGGAAAATTACATTAAAATACAGTTAACAAAATAGTAAACAAGTTTGTGATACATGCTTTTTTATGACCACTTTAACTCAGCAACAGATCTAATAAATTTGGAAGTTGTAAGTATAATTTGTATTTTCAGATGTTTGCATCAAGCATAGTATGATATGAGAAATGCTTGTGATTTTTTTTTTTATTGGTGACAAAATCGCAGTTATTGTTAATACTTTGTGATTTGTTGCCTATATTCATATTTGAAGGAAAAGCTAAATCTCAGTTAAAAGGTAATAAAGATAGACAGGTTTTTTCCCACCCAAATTAATGGACCCCCTGAATTCTATCCAAGGACTTTTTGGGCATCCATGGATCCCAAGTTAAGAACTTCTGCACTAGAGATACTTGAGTACAGTATACTGATCTTTCTGGGGGAGAGGTGAGCTGATTCGTGAACATACATTCTATTTAATGGATACATTTCAATGTGGTGTTCTCTAGCTTTAAATTTGTGCACAAAAGCATGCTTTTCACTGAGAGATTGGGCTGTCTTGGGCAAAATTTGATGTGAATGAAATGTGCCTCTTCCCCATCTCTCACAGTTTATGGGGCTCAGTACTTTATCTACATCAGGATAGTGGACAAGAGGAGATTTCAGATCCTTTTCATTTTTAGCCACACCAGAAATTTTCTTACAAGATGTTTGGTTTAAGGAGTCTAGGTTGTCTTCCTTCTTCCTTTCTCACTGTCTACTATTTCTGATCCACAGTCACATAGAAATATTCCTTTAAGTTTGAAACCTGCTTAGCCAATTAAGTCTATAGATGGTGTTTGCAGGGAAGTATCAAGGTAAATTATGTTTTTAGGGATGTTAACTTGGGTCTGACCTTACGTTATCATTATGTAATCAGTTAAGGAAACAAAAAAATATGACTTGTGGCAGATAGGAATAAGGAGAAAATTGATCAAGACCATGATAAAGACTTAAAATGCTTGTGTTAGACCGTGTAGAGTGATGTATGTATTGTCTGACACAGTTTCCAGTTGTAGAATCTTTGTTTTGTGGTATGTGGGAGAGTAATGAAAGCTGGTATGGAGTAGTAGAAAGAAAGAAATACTGGACTAAAAGTCAGAAGACCTGGTCGGTTTTTTTACTTCTCATATGATTTATGAAATATCAGAGGAAAGAGAAAGTACTCGTAAAATTACATTGTAAACTGTAAAATATTTAGCCATATATGTATGATTCAGGGTCATTATTTTGGTTACTTACTGTATGCATTATGTTGGTATCTTTGAGGGCTTATTTCATGCATTGAGTTATCCCCAGCTGTTACATAGATGTAATTAATTGGTCATTATCTTGTCTTCCTCATCTGTGATGACCTCAGATTATTGAGTTATATGGTATCCAGAACTATTTAGTAAATGACTCCAGGTCACTGCTATATTTTAATTGATGTTTTTGTTTCTGCAGCTTTTTATTGTTATCATTGGTTTTGCATTTTGCTGCCTTTTAGTTTCTTCCTAATAAGTAACACCTAGATATCTGGGCAAAGGCGAAGTCTGCCCTCCCCCACCCCTGGCCAAAGACACATTTTAAAGTTTAAGTAAATCAGAAGCAGTGTTTCTACTTCCATCAAATTAAAAGGAGAACATATAAAATCAGCTCTCTTCTTTTAAGAATGTAGGATGGTTGTTATTTAGATGTGGTTATTGATATGGTTGTTGGTTGTTTAACCCTCTTCAGATAAAAGAGATGTTATTGAGTGTATTTGAAACAAACATTTAATTTTCTTTAATGCTCAGAAATTGTATTTCTATTTCAGGTTATATTTTATCTTGGTCAGTATATCATGACTAAACGATTATATGATGAAAAACAACAACATATTGTATATTGTTCAAATGATCTTCTAGGGGATTTGTTTGGAGTCCCAAGCTTCTCTGTGAAGGAGCACAGGTAAGTCTTTAGTCTATAAAATGCCACCTGGGCAAACATTGCAGTTCACCTCCATCTTCACACCATTTTGTCAGAGAAAATTGTTATAATATGTATAAAAGATAACTGAAGTTTAATTTCTTAGTATTATAGCATATTGTTTGAGAACCTGAGTTCTGGAATCTTACAGGCTTGGGTTTAAGACCTAGCTCAGTCATTTACTAGCAGTTAAACTAGGTAAATTGGGTTAAGCCTTAAGTTTCCCCTGGATATGAAGTAGGAATAATATAAGTATCCTAGAGGTTATAAGGAAGCAGTGTGTAAAAAAAAAAAAAAAAAAAAAATAGTGTTTGGCACATGGAAAGCATTTATTAGCTACAAGTTACTGCATATTAAAAAAAATTCTTGTAATCATTTCCAAAGACAATCTGAGCTCTAGTTACTTTAGAGATCTTTTTCTTTGTCATATACCATTGTGACACTTAATCAGCTGCATTTAACCCAAGTAACATTTCTAGAATTGTTCTCCTGGGAATTGAAGACCCTTTTTTCAGTCATTCTTACTTTACATTCGGAATTCCTTTCATTTGATTTAGGACATTTAGTCTCTTCGCAGCATCTTAATTAATGAGATGACTGCTTTTCACCTGAAACATTTAACTGGCTTCTAGTATTTAAGGCTCGGTAATGTTATAGCTAAAAAGATAATTGAGTTGGGATATTTATAACTTTAAAATAGCTTCACACTTAGAAATATATATTCATTATTGTACATTAAGAGAAAAAGCTAAGGACAGGGAAGAGTGACTACAGTTTGTCACCAAAAGGTATTCTTACTCATCATTTTGATGGTATGCGCAAGTGTGTTTTGACTGTTGGTGAATATACTTTGATTTCATCTTGCTGTTAAACTAACATAAGCATCTTTCCATTGACAAACCATTTATGTTTAATACTTTATTTTATACTTGGCCTTGGAATATAAGCTTTAATTTTATAAAGTAACTTGATAATTTTGCACTATGTGTTAAATTTTGATAATGTTTGGAGCTGTAATTTCTGATACTGAAAGTACATATTTAAAATTATTTTTGGCTTGAAGTCTAACGTGTTAAGGTTAAACACTGGCGAAACTACTGACTTGGGAATGAGATATGAATAGGAATATTGATTTTTGTGAGTTTAAGGAGCTATATATTATCAGTCCCAAGGATGAAAACAGTTAACTGGGATTGGCACTTTCCCCTTAACCTTGAGAATTAGAAATGTCTTGTGACCAATAAGTGTTCTCTAAAATCTTTAATTTATTTGAAAAAAAAGAAGTACCATGACTTCATTGAGCACTGGCATAAGTGAATTGTTTCCTTATGTTCCAGGAGGGCAGAGATTTGTTTTTATTTCCTTCTTTGTTTTCCCCAATTTCTAGAACAGTGACTAGTAGTCAGCCTGTATTAAATGACTGCATACTATTTTATCTTTCAATTTTCAGATCAAGAAAGAAAATCCATTAGATGATTGATCCAGGTTGATGAAAGTCAAAACTATAAATCAAGTTCCTATGTGTTGGGTTTTACATAACCTACTACCTTTTTAAGGCAGTCTACTTCTATGCCCAGAGCTAGATAATTTCTGTTTGAAAATAAGAATGTTAACCTGCCTCATGTGTTCATACCAGTTTTTGTGGACTTTTGCTAAAGTCTAAACAATGCATGTTTCAGGAAATGGAGATGGGAAATCTTTGAGCTAGGGAGACCTTAGTGATTATTAGGCTGTATGTAAATCATTGTGCAACTAATTATTTTGGTGCTTTTTAGTGTCTAGGAGTTTATCAGTACTTGAATGTAATAATTTAAAATTTGGGTTGTAGTCTGATAGTTTATACTAATATACATTTAAAAGTCCTGTTCAGCCCAGTTTAATATATTTTTATTTTAAAATGTACATCTTTTTTTTCTCTACAAGGAAAATATATACAATGATCTACAGAAATTTGATAGTAGTCAGTCAGCAAGGTAAGTTAATTTTGAATGCCATAAACCATATATTGTAAAAATACCTTAAAGACATTTTGTGAATGTGCAGACATTTTATAATTGTGATTCTCTTTAAAAGTTGCTCTAATTGTATATAGTAAGGGTATGGTAAATTTAACAGGAAGAAATACATATGAGCACAAATAACATAATGCTCAGTTTCTTGTGCATATTTGTACTATATCCTATTACATAAATTTAAACCTTGGGATGTCAAGTTAGAATTTGTTTCAAAGGTAGATAATTTCAAAAGATTCTGCATGGTAGACATGATCTAACCTTGAAACGTGTATTCAAAGACTTTGGGAAGTAATCCAGCTACCTAGGTAGGACCATTTGAATGGAAAGGCCCTTTTCTTGTGTGTTTTTTATAATAGACAAAGCTTTGTTTACCAGTTGTTTCAGGTGAGTGCCATTTTACTTCCCTTCCTTTAGATGTAGTTCTTAACTGGTTATTTTTGGGTTACATAACCCGTTGATAATCTGATGAAAGTACTAGGTTCTTATTCCTTAAAGATATGTACAGTGAGATTGTGGTAAATGTTTAACAGCCCAGTCTCCAGGGAAAGAGCCTTGATTTGTGGTTACTGGTTTTCATGATATAAATACTCTCACCTTGACCGTTTTCAACTACAAACATGGGGTTAGGAAGAAATGTACATTTGGCTTGGGAATGCTGGTAGGAGCTGGCTCCAGTATACCACAGACTTCTCAAAGTCTATTTTTGGTCTGTAATTAAAAACTGTTCTCAGAAGCTTGTTTACTTTCCAGAATGAACTGACCACCCCTTTGAGCTCCTATTATTCCATATTAGATTTTACTGTTATACTACTTTTTTACCCTTACTTGCTTACACACTTGTGTCCTATTCAGGTTTGCAATCTGCGTCACATAGTACAGTGTTTGGTAATAAGGTCTTTTAGTAAATGTGTTGAATTGAATACCTATTCTTCCAAAGTTAGGATTTAAGACCCATAAAAGGGCATCACCATCTTATCCTAGAATAGAAGTAATTATTAGGCTGGTAACTTGAGATTTTATTTTACAGAGCACTTTTTGAAATCAAATGAAGGCAAATAAACAACTATAGTTATAGTATCTATTGTAGTATTTTCAGTTTTCTGAAGTATTATCCTTGATATATTCATTCATTTAAATAAACCTTTGTTGATTGCTAGGAAAATTATATTAATGAAGTGGTAACCTGTAGATTTCCTGTGTTATTTAGATTGAGTTTGTTTCAGGTTTTAGATTACTTAATTAACTTCAGAACTCCTTTATAATAAGGTTCTCAACCTTATTATACTTGGTACTTCCCTTTTATTACATCTGTTTTATAACGTCTCTTACACTAAAACAAAATATAACCTATTCATATGGACAACTTAAAATCAATATAATACCTTTACCCATAATACAAAAGAGAAACTTTTTAATGATAATGCATATCATTTCAAAATGTTAATACTCAGACCTGGCTTCACTGTTAAGGTGAAATGTTTCCAAGGGAGTAGTAAAGGGTATTTGATTATGATCTTTGGTGATTGTATATATTCCATATCTGAAATTTTGACTTGTGCTGTGACAGGTCTATACATCCACATACAAACTAAACCTACCTACCTGAAAGTTACCCACTTCAGTTGATTATTTTCCCATTCAAATCTGTTCTTCATCTGAAGTTTCTCTCTTGGTAAATGATATGCCATGCATTTATCTACCCAAGATAGAATCTTGGAATCCTTCTTAACTCCTTTCTCCCTTGTCTTGTGTATTAGACACCAGGTTTCTGTTGGTTTTTACCTTTTTAAATTTCTCTGGAATTGGCCTTTTTTCCATGTCTTAGTTTAGGCTTTAATGCTTTTCATTTGCGTAATTACAGTTGCTAACACTGGTTTCACTGCCCGTTCTCCTCTGTTTTGACAGAGTGAGCTGTCACTCCTCTGCTTAAAGTTACCATTTCAGTCAGTTCAGTCGCTCAGTCGTGTCCGACTCTTTGTGACCCCATGAATCTCAGCATGCCAGGCCTCCCTGTCCATCACCAACTCCCGGAGTTCACTCAGACTCACGTCCATCGAGTCAGTGATGCCATCCAGCCATCTCATCCTCTGTCATCCCCTTCTCCTACTGCCCCCAATCCTTCTCAGCATCAGAGTCTTTTCCAGTGAGTCAACTCTCCGCATGAGGTGGCCAAAAAAGGAACATTTAGGGGCTTCTTATTACTTGCTGGCCAAAATACTTCCTGTGAACTAGCAGATCAATTTTATTTCTTAGATTAAACCTTTTTAATGGTGAGTGGCTTAGGGAGGAATGTGAAGTATTAGCTGAGAAGGATGCAGTGATTTGCAGTTGGTGGCATGCATACTGCTTGTTGATATCTTCGTGCTGTTTAGCAAGACATGCAGGATCCTTGAAGATCTGCTTACATTCCTATAGTAATGAAGTAGCTGTAGTTCTAAAGCATCCT
Source organism: Ovis canadensis (assembly GCF_042477335.2). Lineage (NCBI taxonomy): Eukaryota > Metazoa > Chordata > Mammalia > Artiodactyla > Bovidae > Ovis > Ovis canadensis. The sequence goes on along the minus strand of NC_091247.1, from coordinate 156,846,357 downwards.
GTAGTTCTGGATGCTTTTTTCACACAGGGCTCTCAGTCTGAAATAGCCTTTCCCAGTTGTATTTTCATATGTTCAACTATGAAACCTTTCCTGATTCTTTGTTACTCAGACCTTGCCTTATCTCTGCCAAATAATCATTACTCCATACTCCCATCTTCTCCATTACTTTACTACTTTCAGTGTGTTTATTGTACTTTATGATGATTCTTATGTATCTTCTATATTAAAATGAATTATCTATTTACATCTCTAGTATCCAGCACAGGATGGCACTTGGGAGACTATAGGTTCAATGTTGGTTGAAAGTTAAACTGTATAAGGAGTTTGTCCTAGATAGCATCTATTGAGTAGCCCTTCCTTTCCTAGTTTGTGATTCTTTGTTTTTATTTTCTATCAGAACCATCAGATTCAGGCACATCTGTGAGTGATAACAGGTGTCACCTTGAAGGTGGGAGTAATCAAAAGGTAATATTGATACGAACTCACTCTACAATGATATTTCTTGAAAATTGGGGAAGGTTGTTTAAAACAATGTAATTTTAGCTTCCTGATGTTATAAGTTTGTGGGTTTTTGTTTGTTTCTCCCTTGAATGCTTAGGACCTTGTGCAAGAGCTACAGGAAGAGAAACCTTCATCTTCAGATATGGTTTCTAGACCATCTACCTCATCTAGAAGGAGAGCAGTTAGTGAGACAGGTATATATGAATATTTAATTGGCACTTTCAAACTGCTTTTCATTTTTCATTTTTTACTGATACTAGTCCGTTTAGACTTAAATTGTGCTTATTTTGGTTCATGTGAATGAATTTCTGAGGTTCTTATTTTTATATGATTTAGTTGGCTTAAAAATGGTTTTCTTGGCAACGTTTCTGGTTGATTACAGCGGGCACAGTTTCCTGTGTCCTATATTTTATAGTTGGCTCTCTGCTAATCAACATAATAGAGGGCAAGGATTTAAACTCTTTTAGTCATCATTCTTAGTCACCTTTACAGTTAAGGTATTTGTTATTTCTAATAAATAAAACATAGCAATGAGTTTAAAAACAGAAAGTAGCATCTTAGAAATGAAGATGAGGTAAAGAAAATAGCCGAGAGCATTTTTAACAGAGATAAGAATAGAGGGAGGAGGCTGTTACCCAGTGAAAGTCATAATAACTAAAACTGTATATTTCAAGTGAAAAAAAAAGAATTTAGCAGATCAGTGAAGTAATACAGATAAACTCAGGGTAGAGCTTTGTACATGAGGGTGAAGGGCAGAAAGTGCAGAGGATGTCTTACTAAATTCATAGGACTAGAACAAATGGTTAGTTATTTGGGGCTGGGGGTGGGGTGGGGTGGAAATCAAATTACATCTGTACATTATGCCAAAATGAATACTAAATGAGTTTAAAAGATAAATTAAAAATTATAACATACTGAAATAAATTTACTTTTAAAATTTGACTGTTACTATTTCTACTATATTAAAAGTTTTAAAAAATCAATAAGAACAGTATTAAAAATCCAAGTTGCAAATTTCATAGGAAATACAAATGACTAATAAATATGAGGAGGGGTAGATTTTAGTGTTTTAGCTTTATAGACAACAAAAAAATGCAAAAAAGATGTCTTTCTGGTCTTTCAAATTAGCAAAGATAATTTTTTTTAAATGCTTGCTAACTTACGTGTTGACACTAATACACCGGCGGTACGTCAGTCAGTATAAATTGGTTGACCTTTATGAATTATAAAAAGGCTTGGGGTCCTTAACATTATCATGGTTAACTCCACTTCTAGGAACCTCTCCTAAGGATATAGTCAGAAATTCAAAGATTATATGTAGAGGTATTAATTAAAGCACTATGCATAGTTGAAAACATACATGATGCCAGAGAATGTCATCACTCTAGTCCAGGCCATTGTCATCTCTTACCTGGACCACTGCAGCAGCTTCTGACTTTCTGTTTCTAGTTTCTGTTTCTGTCCTTTACCATAGTACCAAAAGGGATCATGAAAGGTAAACTGGACTGTGGCATGCCAGATCCCCTTTAGCTATTTTGAAGCTATTAACCTTCAAATAAAACCCACACTTCTACATTGGCTTGCAAGGCCTGATCTAGTTTTATTCTGGTTTTTGGCCTTTTCCGCCACCTTCAGTGTTTCAGCTACATTGATTGTTTGGTTCTCAAACAAGTCAAAATTCTTTCCAGCTTGCACCTAATTTTTTTTCTGTAGGAATTCTTCTGTCTCAGCCTTGCAAGACCAACTCCTCATTTTTCAATTTTTGCTTAATTATTACTTTCTCAGAGAGCCTGCTTCTAACCACCCAGACAAGTGGATCCCTTTTTGTTACTCTTTTCCTTGGTACTCTGCTTGTTTCCTTCATAGCACTCATTATAGCTTGTAAATGCTTGTGTTTTGGTTGCCTTGTTGTTTGAATGTAAACCTCCTCTGGTGGTAAGGATGATGGCTGACTTCACTTTTACACCCACTGCCTAGCACTGTGCTAGACAGAAGCCAGTGCTCAGATTTGTGGACTACATAGTTCAGTTATGATGAACATATATTATGGACACTATATTCTCAGACATTAAAAATAATGTAAAAGAATATTTAAGCAAAAAACAGCTCCTGGCGGTCATTTTTTAGTGGTTCTGCAGTTCTTTTTTAATGGTGAGGAGTTGATGCTTTCATTGCTAGGGCCTGGGTTGGATCACTGGTTGGGAAACTGAGATTCTGCAAGCCGTGCAGTGCAGCCAAAAAAAAAATTAGAAAACAATCCCAAATTATACATATAGTGTGATAATAGGTATGTTTAAGAAGAAGAAAAATTTTAATGACAGCTGGAAAATTACTAAAGTGTTAGTAGTAGTTATCTCAATAGTAATATTATAGATGATTTACTTTTAAATTTCTGTTTCTTAAGAGATTTCTACAATAAGTAATATAACACTTTGATAATCAGAAAAAGCCCCAAAGGTTATTTTTTAATAGAGTTAAAAAGATATTCTGGACTTTGAAAAAATATGCATCAACAGCATGGTTTTACCCTTCTAGCCCACATCTTTCAGTCAAGGTCACCTTTTCTAATAGTATAAACATGATTAAGAACTTACATCAGAAACTTGTGATCTTAGAGGATATAAATGTGTTTTGGGAATTCAGAGGAAGAAGAGATTACTTCTGACCAGGAAGGTCAAGAGGGAAATGGAATGAGCAGAGGTATGAGTTGTACTTGTTTCAGGCATACAGATTAGGATTATATTTTATTAAATCTCATAACTCTTTCAGGTACTTAACATGTAAGGCTGCAGTGAGCACCCTTGCACATATGTTTATAAATGATTATGTAGGTATTTATCTATGATAGAAAAACTGCCCATAAAATGTTACACTGTTTTGGATTTTTACCAGTAGTGTATAAAAAGTCCTCTCCCAAATCTCTTGAGACTTTCTTGTTTTAGTTTTTGTCATTCTCATGGGCGGAAAATGGTGTCTCATTTCAGTTTGCATTTCTTTGATTGCTAGAAGATAAGTCATATTTTCATATTTATTAGTCATTTGTATTTGAATTGAACTGTCCTTTGACTTTTTAAAAATCTTGTCTTTTACTTGATTGGCAGGAAGACTTTGTGTAAATGGATATTAGCTATTTTCTAATATATATTGCAGTTCTTTTTTAGTTTGACAATGCCTTTTCACTTTTATTTATTGTATTTTATATTGTTATTAAGTTTTAATTAACAACCTAATCTTGATAATCTTTTTCTTGAGGGCTTTGTAGTGTTACATTATACTTTCCCACCCTTCCCATTCTTATATAAAAATAGTTGGATGGTTTTATTCTTTGTGTTTGGTTTTTTAATCCACTTGGAATTTATTTTTATGTCTGATATGAGGTAGGACTCATTTATATTCCTGACAGATTTGGTAACGTTCTGAGTTTAAGTTAGAGATAATTTCTTATTTAAAATAAAATGGATCAGGAACTTTCTTGGTGGTCCAGTGATTAAACCTATGAGCTTCCATTGCGGGGAGTACAGGTTGGATTCTTGGTCAAGGAACTAAGGTCGTGCATGCCACCTGGCCCAATAAATAAATGAATAACCCACATGGCCAAATAAATAAATGGACTAATTTTGTTAATTGTGATTCCTGTTAAAAATACTGAGTACTAAGGAAACTGAAACATTAAGAATATCTTCTAGGTAAATTAAATTTTGAAATCTTTTATCTTAAAGTTTGATAGAAAAATCTGAAGACTTGTTAGTAAAAACTCTAGATGGATTAAATTAATTGTGACTGGATAAAGTTCTGAAGTGAAGTGAAAGTGAAGTCTCTCAGTCATGTCCAACTCTTTGCGACGCCGTGGACTGTAGCCTACCAGGCTCCTCTGTCCATGAGATTTTCCAGGCAATAGCACTGGAGTGGATTGCCATTTCCTTCTCCAGGGGATCTTCCTGACCCAGGGATTGAACCGGGGTCTCCCACATTGTAGACAGACACTTAACCGTCTGAGCCACCAGGGAAGTCCTGAAACATTTTTTAAAAATGTAATGTTCTGCCATCAGTTGGACAGATCAGTAAAAGTGTTGACTTTTGAAGCATTCATTATTTTTCTGTTTAATTTCATTGAAACAGCTTTAGTACAGATAGGTAACTTAAGACAGCTCAATTTTTAAGTAAATTACAGTATAGCAATTTAATTGTTTTTCTTTACATATTCAGAAGAAAATTCAGATGAATTACCTGGTGAACGACAGAGAAAGCGCCACAAATCTGATAATATTTCCCTTTCCTTTGATGAAAGCCTTGCTCTGTGTGTAATAAGGGAGATATGTTGTGAAAGAAGCAGTAGCAGTGAATCGACAGGAACTCCATCAAATCCGGTAATCCTCTAAAGTCCAGTTCTGGCATTCCTAATAGGCATTCAGACAGAATGTACGTGCATGACGTATGATTGGTGCTATACACTTGGTAATTTTTTTTTCTTTCAAATGAAGCTATAGATCTTCCTATGCAATATTGCTCTTTACAGCATCAAATCTTGCTTCTATCATCAGTCCCATTCACAGCTGGGTGGTGGTTTTGCTTTGGCTCTTTCCCTTCATTCTTTCTGGGGTTATTTTTCCACTGATCTCTGGTAGTGTATTGGGCACCTATATCTATTTCTGCTTTATTGACTATGCCAAAGCCTTCGACTGTGGATCACAATAAACTGTGGAAAATTCTGAAAGAGATGGGAATACCAGACCACCTGACTTGCCTCTTGAGAAGTCTATATGCAGGTCAGGAAGCAATAGTTAGAACTGGACATGGAACAACAGACTGGTTCCAAATAGGAAAAGGAGTATGTCAAGGCTGCTATTGTCACCCTGCTTATTTAACTTATATGTAGAGTACATCATGAGAAATGCTGGGCTGGAGGAAGTACAAGCTGGAATCAAGATAGCTGGGAGAAATATCAGTAACCTCAGATATGCAGATGACACCACCCTATGGCAGAAAGCAAAGAAGAACTAAAGAGCCTCTTGATGAAAGTGAAAGAAGAGAGTGAAAAAGTTGGCTTAAAGCTCAACATTCAGAAAACGAAGATCATGGCATCCGGTCCCATCACTTCATGGCAGATAGATGGAGAAACAATGGAAACAGTGTCAGACTTCATTTTTTTGGGCTCCAGAATCACTGCAGATGGTGATTGCAGCCATGAAATTAAAAGACGCTTACTCCTTGGAAGGGAAGTTATGACCAACCTAGACAGCATATTAAAAAGCAGAGATGTTACTTTGCCAACAAAGGTCTGTCTAGTCAAGGCTATGGTTTTTTCAGTGGTCATGTATGGATGTGAGAGTTGGACCATAAAGAAAGCTGAGCGCTGAAGAATTGATGCTTTTGAACTGTGGTGTTGGAGAAGACTCTTGAGAGTCCCTTGGACTGCAAGGAGATCCAACCAGTCCATCCTAAAGGAGATCAGTCCTGGGCGTTCATTGGAAGGACTGGTGTTGAGGCTGAAACTCCAATACTTTGGCCACCTCATTTGAAGAGCTGACTCATTGGAAAAGACCCTGATGCCGGGAAAGATTGAGGGCAGAAGGAGAAGGGGACGAGAGAGGATGAGATGGTTGGGATGGTTCGATGGCATCATCGACTTGATGGACATGGGTTTGGGTGGACTCCGGGAGTTGGTGATGGGCAGGGAGGCCTGGTATGCTGCGGTTCATGGAGTCGCAAAGAGTTGGACATGACTGAGCGATGCTACTGAACTGATAGATCTTCCCTACACCTAACCCAGGTTTGGTGAAAAGGGTGGAGGATAATGGAGTTGCACTGGAGTGTGTTGGTAAAATTCATACCAATGTTAATAGTTACTGATGCCGCCATACATATTGGAGAATCTTTGTGAGCCACTGCACCAAAGATAATCTTAGAATTCTAAACAATTTTGTCTTGAATATTTATAGTAAAAATACCTTATTACAGCTCTCAGCTGTAATCTCATCTTCACACTTGCCATATGTAGGTCTAGACATCAGGGAAAGTATTTACTAAGGACATGAAATATTTGTATATTATTGCATGGATGATGGGAAAATATCAGTACTTTTTGATTACTGATAGAATAATTCCAGTATTAGCCAGCACTAATGTTTTTAAGATACCACTGAAGGAAGGTTTGTAAAGTTTTTGCCAACAAGAACACTTAACAAATGGAATATTTTCTTGTCATTAAACATTTGTCTTTAAAATTGGAATCTTTATTTGTGAAATGGCAATGTCTCATGGCCATTCTGCATATTAGTGATTGTTTTATAGTTTTCTAGAATATGTAAAGAAATGAACCAATTATGATAGTAACTATGTTCTTTTATGTATTCTTGTTACTTTATTATCTTTGCATTTTTTTCTTCTGAAGCAGGGATGTTATTGATAGAGATGTACCCTCTAGATATAATATTTAATAGCGCTGTTACTTGTATAGGCCACTAGATGGCATGATGAGCTCTCCTCCAAGAGCAAGTTCTTCATTCAGTAGATATTTGTGCCTTTTCTGTGCCAGGTTCCTTTTGGCAGTAATGATACAGTAGTAGTCAAGGTGGATATGATCCTTACTCTCATTGGGAGATAGGTCATCGGCAGTCAAACAAATAATTTAAACAGTCAATAAATGCTGTGAGGGAAAAGATAGGTTCTTGAGAGCAACTATGTGTGATTTAAAAATTGAATCCACCCGGTAAAGCGTCTGTCTACAATGCAGAAGACTGAGTTCAATCCCTGGGTCGGGAGGATTCCCTGGAGAAGGAAATGGCAGCCCACTCCAGTATTCATGCCTGGAAAATCCCATGGACTGAGGAACCTGGTAGGCTACAGTCCATGGGGTCACAAAGAGTCGGACACGACTGAGCAATTTCACTCACTTACATTAAACTGATGTGTCATGAACTTCATGTTTGGATAACTTTATTCCTTACAGATGGTTTTAATACAATAACTATGCCCCATTTAAACTTACAGTCTTTGTTAAAGTTATTTCAGAATTCTAGCTAAGTGATATTAAAGTTTTTGTTCATTCTACCTGAAATACTGCCTTGTAACCAAAGCAGTGTAGAGGGTTTGGTTTTTTTTTTTGTTTTTGTTTTTTTTTTTGGTTAGTCCTATTCTACGCTCTCTTCTAAAAATCCTGTTTATTAAAATAAAATTCTGTTCGTTTTCAGGTGAAGTCCCGAGTTGTGGAAGCTTTTGGTTGGGTTGATTTTTTTCTTTCCCTCTTCATTTTAGCTCCTCTCACATGGGGTGGTTGTCTGGTATTGTCATTCATCCGTTTGTGAAGGGAGCTAAAGGAAAGTGCCTTTGCCTCCCATCTTTTCTTTGTTTTGGGTTCAAAATATTGGAACTAAGGCTATATTCTAGGCTCTATACTAGGCAATTACCATATTTTGTCACCTCAGCAGCCTCAAACTCCATTTATAGATGGGAAAACTAAGATTTGGGGGTTTCAAATAACTTTAGATCACATAACTAATAATTGTCACAATTGAAATTCAGGAAAACAGATTTTAATATTTTTTCCGATCAAGGCTGTCTGATGCTTTTTAAATACACAGTGTTTAATTTCTAGGTTTTTCTTTTTTGAACATCAGGTGAAACTTTTGAAAACTACCTTAAATTTTGCTCTCTTCAGAGAACCCCCTACGTCAGCATGGGCCAACTTTTTCTGTGAAAGGATGGATAGTTACTGTATTCTGATTTGACTTATGATTTTAGTGTGATTGTTAATAGAGGCCCCCCCCCCTTTTTTTTTTAGGAATTAGAACTGCAATTTGAATGTTACTTTTACTACTGTTTTCCTAACATCATGAGTTAAAATATTTTGGTCTTTTGACCTTGGTGGTTATAAAATAATATACCTTGTTTTTATAAATGATTAAACTCATGTTTCATGGGTGAAATTGTTGTGGCCTTTACAAACTGAATGTGTCTAAGCTTGAGGCACTTACTGGCAAATCTAAAATAAGAATGTATGTATCTTGAATACTAGACCAAAGTACTTTTTCTGTTTCTAGCCTTCTGCTTTATGTATGTTCTTACCCTTAGCCACTGATGGCAGATATTACAGGACTGAAGGTCTTAGTTTCTTATGCTGTTAATCAGAGTTTTAAAATAGGAATCACATGAGCAGATACAAATTTTTTAAAATAAATTTAAAAAATTATATATGAAAGCTCTTCCAAAGAAATTCTCAAAGTTCATTAAATATAAATCATAATTATTTTATGATCAAAATACAAAGATGATTAGAAATTGTCTTAACTCTTAAAAGTATGTGTAATTCAGATAAACATGCATGCAAAATTATGTTTTGTATAATTTGTGTGTGAAAATAATATGAGTAGCACAGATTAAAGGTGGGAGTGTTTTTTTAGTTACAGTATTGACAAAGCCTTTGGCAAAAAAGAATGAGCAGGATTTGAAAACTCAAGTTACTCCAGTTAGGGAGGAATTGTGTGGAAGTTGAAGTTTGGTTTAGAAAACAGTCTGGATCTGGCTAATTTTTCATATTTAGTGAAGGGGAAGCAGGGTGTTTAGTTGGAGAAAACATGAAAATGTTAATATAGATGTTACTGTGTGTACCTTCTTGAATGCCAAGGGAATTTGGCCTTTTTCTTAAATGGAGTTTTGAACGGAGAAAATATTTATCTAGTCGTAACTCAGAAGCTTAACCTGGTGTCTGTGTGTAGAATCGGACTGAGGGGAAATTAGGTGCGCTGGGGATGAGTTAAGCTGTTACAGGTAATGTCCATTAAGTCATCTTTTTTTGCCCCTGATTTTAGGATCTGGATGCTGGTGTAAGTGAACATTCAGGTGATTGGTTGGATCAGGATTCAGTTTCAGATCAATTCAGTGTAGAATTCGAAGTTGAGTCTCTTGATTCAGAAGATTATAGCCTTAGTGAAGAAGGACAAGAACTCTCAGATGAAGATGATGAGGTAGTTTTTTTCTTTTCTCTGATTATATTCTAAAATTCTTATATATGTTCCATATTCATTAACTGAAGTTGAAATAATGTTATCAGATTTCACATCACAATTTTTGACTCTTGATTTATTCAAACTAGAATATTGGTTTGTGGACTTGAGGTTTTGTAATTCCTTGTTGTCTTACTTATATTTTTAGAAATACAGTGTCAAGAAGTCAGTAGGCCTTAATGAGCATTATAATAGTCTGCTCGTTTTAAAATTAATCCAGTTCTCCTCTTTTCACTGTTAATTTACTTTTTATAAAAATCATGCAATTAAAGTCACATACTACCACCAGATCTGTTTCCTAGAAATGACCAGCTTGAACATTTCTAGCTATCTCACTGTTATTTAATACCTGCATATTTATAAAACAAAACTGCTTGTACTGAATTTTTTACTTTACTCATTTTAAACATCCTCTGTGTTGACTTTTTACAGTAGTGGGTGAGGATTTTATTGTCGTCTATTTCTCTGCCTTTGTATTCACTTATTCCATGTGACCTTTGTCTCAGATTTCTCATATATAGCACAGTTGGACCATGGGTTCCATATCTGCAGATTCAACTAAGTGCAGCTTGGAAATACTCAAAAAAAAGATTCCTGCAAAGTTTCAAAATGCCAAACTTGAATTTGCTGTGAGCCATCAACTGTTTACATAGCATTCATGTTGCATTTACACCTTATTACATTATATTTACATTGTATTAAGTATTATAAACAAACTAGAAATTATTGAAGGATAGAGAAGGATGTACATAGGTTGTATGCAGATACTGTGCAGTCTTACACAAGGGACTTAGGTATCTGCAGCTTTAGGTATCCCTCAGAGGGTCCTGCGACTGTAGTACATATTGTTTGTTTAGGACTTATTACCACTGACAGGTCTTACTGGTTGAAGAAGAAAGATGATGAATCGATGCTAATGTTGTTTTGTTTGTTTTAGGTATATCGAGTTACTGTGTATCAGGCAGGCGAGAGTGATACAGATTCATTTGAAGAAGATCCTGAAATTTCCTTAGCTGTAAGTATACATTTATTTTTTTTCAAGGAATCAAAAAATAGCATTGAGATCAAGATTAAAAAAATATATCTAGTCTCCTACTTCTTGACATGAGATAATTTTTATAAAGTTAAAATTATGAAGTTTTAATGACTTTTGAAGTGTTTTTGTTCTTTTATTGGGTTGGAATCTGTTGCTACTCTTTAGTTTTTTTTTGTGCTGGAATTTGAACTTTTAAAGAACTGTATTACGGAAGATTTTGAGTATATATAGCATAGAGAATAGTACAGTGTATCTCCTTTGTACTTATCATTCAGTTCTAACATTTACCAACATTTTGCCAGTCTTACCAAATATAAATATTTTCATATTCAAATTAGAAAATACAGGATTTTCTATTAAAGAAATTTGGACTTAAACATTTACATTATGCCTCAGAGTTCTTGAGATATTGAATGTGTATTTTTTAAATTAAATATTGTTGTTTAATTTTTGTTTTTAATATTGCCTTTTATTTAGGTAGGAAATCTCATTTCTCTGTTTTCCGAGATAGAAACAATTATTATCCAGTTAAAGCAAAAGAGAAATTATAAAACTTTAGGAAAATACTATACTATATTAGAAAATAATTCAAATAACTAATTGACTCATTTGATGTCAGGTTGAATTAAATATTTTAGACGTAGGTCTTACAATTTATCAAACTCCTGAAGCACTTTCCTCTACTGTGTGCTCAGTCGTGTCCGACTCTGCAATCACATGGACTGTAGCCTGCCAGGCTTCTCTGTCCATGGGATTTCCTAGGCAAGAATACTGGAGTGAGTTGCCATTTCCTTCCTCCCACATTACAAGACCTTTGTCTTTGGTTTTATCATTTAGTAGAGCCCTGCTTTTACAACTTGAAAGAACCAGTGTGGGAGGATGATTGGTCTTGACCTTTATTGCTAATATCTTATGTTATTTGTCAGGCAACTTAAAAATGGTTATATTATTCATGGCAAGATAAATGGGACCAATAGGGCAAGTTTTACACGTACAGTGTTTCAGGCAAGAACAGTGCTTCTGTTAAGGCAGGGAGATAAGGATAGTTCAGTGAAGAGACTTGTGATGTGGAGTTTGTTAACCAAATTGCATCATGGGTGGAAAGATTTGAGAAATAAAGTTGAAATAAGGATGAAGCAGTGAGCAGTTACAGAGATGAGAACCCAGAAAAGGATAGACAAGTAAGGGCATGCATTTTGGCTAGTGACAAGGATGGCAGAGTTTAGCTGGTGGTGATTGCCGAGAACGTTTAGCGTTTCCTTTGTGGGTGAAATTAAGGAGCACTCATTTGAACCCTGGTTTTATAGAACTTCTAAAAGAGATTTAGTCAGTGGCAAACTGGATAATAGTTTTGTCTGGATTGATTTGGTGAACTCTGGGCAAGGTATCAGATCTGAGCTTTTAAGGGAGTAGAGTGGGTACAGGCCTCTACAGAGAATATCCCATAGCATAGCACTTGGCTTAAACCAAAGGAGGTGGTGCAGTGGCAAAGAATCTGCCTGCCAGTGCAAGAGATGCAAGAGATGCGGGTTCAATCCCTGGGTTGGTACGATCCCCTGGAGTAGGAAATGGCAGCTTGTCCAGTATTCTTGCCTGGAAAACTCCATGGACAGAGGAGTCTGGTGGGCTACGTACAGTCCATGGGGTCACAGTGAGTTGGGCACGACTGAGCGCACACTGTATATCCATTTCTTAGGGATTCCCAGGTGGCTCCTGCCAGTGCAGGAGATGTGAGATTGATCCCTGGGTCAGGAAGATCCCCTGAAAAAGGAAATACCCACTCCAATATTCTTGCCTTGGAAATCCCATGGACAGAGGAGCCTGATGGGCAGTAGTCTATGGGGTTGCAGAGTTGGACACGACTGAGCACACACACACTAAATGCACCAACCGAGGTATATGTTAAGGTCATGGTGAATACATTTTTCATTTTATAAGTTTTCAGCATAGTTTGGCTGGAAAAAATAGGTATTTACAAGATCGTGTTTGAGGAAAGACATTGTTTTATATAAAACATGAAATGCTGAAATTTGAGTTGTATGATAAACATTTTGCCTTAGACATATTGAACAAGTTGTTAGCATTGCTGGATTGGTTATTGAAGAGTTATAGAAGCTAACTCTCTTGTTTCCTTGAAGGACTATTGGAAGTGTACTTCATGCAATGAAATGAATCCTCCCCTTCCACCTCATTGCAACAGATGTTGGGCCCTTCGTGAAAATTGGCTTCCTGAAGATAAAGGAAAAGATAAAGGGAATATGTCTGAGAAAGCCAAACTAGGAGACTTGATGCAAGAAGACGAGGGCTTTGATGTCCCTGACTGTAAGAAATCTACGGTCAGTGATTCCAGAGAATCATGTGTTGAAGAAAATGATGATAAAATCACACAAGCTTCTCTGTCTCAAGAAAGTGAGGACTATTCTCAGCCATCGACTTCTAATAGCATCATTTATAGTAGCCAAGAAGATGTCAAAGAGTTTGAGAGAGAAGAAACACAAGACAAAGAAGAAAGTATGGAGTCTAGTTTTCCCCTTAATGCCATTGAACCTTGTGTGATTTGCCAGGGTCGACCTAAAAATGGTTGCATCGTCCATGGCAAAACAGGACATCTCATGGCATGCTTTACCTGTGCAAAGAAGTTAAAAAAAAGGAATAAGCCCTGTCCAGTATGTAGGCAACCAATTCAAATGATTGTGCTAACTTATTTCCCCTAGTTGAACTACCTGTAAAAACAGACTTATATATTATAGGCCTAAAAATTTAGACCTGAAATTTATTTTTATTTTTTTAGCTGTATTAAAGCAAGATAATACCTTACATGTAGATCTCTCCCAATAGTGATTATTCCTTTTAGGAAAATGCCTATTCTGTTGCTATTTATATTTGGCTTTCAGTGTAATTTAGATTGGGTTTAGTACCTTTCATGTAAAAAAAAAGTTCCTGTGAAAGATTTAATATTTAAATTTTAGATACTCTTAAACCTTCTAATCCGTCATTTTTGTAGTCTTTCAGAGAGACTTAAAGTACAGTAAGCCTCCTACGTGTGAAGATTTGCAGCCTTTAAGTTGTGAACTTTCAAAGATGCAAACAAGCATTTGCATACTCAGCCACTAAGTTCACGTGTCTTATACATTGTCACGTGCATCCATCCTCTGCAGCCGGTGCTTTTGTATCTACTGTACGCTACTGCGCAGAGTACAGTGGTACAGTATTTTTTATTTCAAGCTCAGGATGTCCAGAAGCAAGTGTAAAAGCAGGAGGGATATAGCTGTTACTGCTGAGAAGCGCCAAGTGAGGAGAAAGAAATGGCAATCCACTCCAGTAATCTTGCCTGGAAAACCCATGGACAGAGGAGTCTGGCAGGCTACAGTCCGTGGGGTTGCAAGAGTCAGACATGACTTAGCAACTAGACCATCCACCACTACAAAGTGAATATATGCTTAAAGATAATGTCTGAAAATTATATTTGTTATGTATTACCTAATTTCTTGGTGGGAGGGTGGGAATCAAGGAAGACTTGGGTTATTTTTTCATCAGCTTCCATTTTATACTTATTTATAATGGCCATTATTTTTACCAATACTGGAAAACTATCAAAATGAATAAAATACTAAAAGTTTCATATAGCCAAAAAAAAAGAAGCACCAAGTGGTAACTGGGCACGAAAGTGAAAACAGTTGAGAGAGTGGACTGACAAGAGGAAAAATAGCTGAAGAACCAAAGAGGTTCACAACACAGGAAATGGCATGGGGATTTTCTTTGAGGAGGCACCGTTCATTGTTGAGACACAGGAGCTAAATGTAGAACAAGAAGGTCGCAGCAGCCATTCAGAATGCAGTCCAGTGTTACCATGTCATTTTATGATGAGAAAAAACAGCTACCACCCAGACATCCCTGGATCGTTTCTCCAAGAGGGTAGATAGAGCTGAATCTGGTGAGGAGCCAGAGCCTGTGCCATCAGCGTCAAGCATGAGTGCAGTTGCAGCCCGCTTCTGTTTCCGGTTGCTGGCCATCCTTCAGCCCCAACCTCTCCCTCCAGTCAGTAACTCTTCTTGCCTGTTCACTTGGTGCCAGTCCCTGTGTACCAGCTGAGTTGTACTAGTATAATGTACTGCTGTATTTTTTTAAGGTACTGCTCTGTAAGATAAAAAAATTTTATTTTTTTGTGGTTTTATGTATTATTTGTGTGAAAAGTATTTTAAACCTATTACAGTATAGTACTATGTATCCGATTGTGTTAGTTGGGTACCTAGGCTAACTCAGTTGAACTAAGGAACATACTGGACTTAACAAATATGCTCTTAGAACAGAACTTGTTTGTATGTAGGGGATTTACTGTACTCTTTCTAGATAAAAAAAATATTGGTGCTACATGAGTAGCACTTACACATTTCTCATTCACCAGTCTCTTGGATATTGTCAGGGATAGACTAAACAGATTGTTTTTATACTAGCCGAAAATGTCATAACCTCTCTAAATTGTCCAAAAATTATACATTATTTTAAGAATAACAGAACAGAAAAAATTCTAAAATAACTCTCAAACTGTAGAATAACATCTTGATTTATATTAAATCTTCAACAGAATAGTGAAAGTAACTTTGATTTACAAGGTCCCTGTGTTTTTCTCCTATATATGACAGTTGTACATACTCAAGTGAGGATAATAAAATCAACTGAACTATGATTAAGATAGAACTGAGTGGTAATTTTGTACAGCAAGTTTGTGTGCCAGTTATAGAATATGGTATTAAACTTTAAAAATAACCCCCCCACACACACACCCACCCACCCCCCCTTACCCATGTATATAGATAGGTAGGTGATGACTGAATGGATCAGTACTTAGCCAAAGAGTGTTCCTCAAATAGAGTAAAGCTTAATTTGGGGTTTATAACACTTAAGCTAGGGCTAAGTAGAATTGATCTCTGAAGAGAAAAAAGATTATAAACACCGTATAGTCTTCTCCATAGCTGTGAGTTCCACATCCATGAATTTTAACTTGGTTTGGAAATAGGAAAAAGATACCAGAAAGTTTCAAAAAGAAAACTTGAATTTGTTGTACCCTCTCAACTACATAGCATTTGTGATACATTTGGTGTTCTAAGTAATCTAGAGATTTAATTAAAAGTATATGGGAGAAGGAGAACCGTTGCAAAGTTTATGTGCAGAACTATAGTATTTTATATAAGGGACTTGAGCATCAGATTTTGGTATCCCAGGGATCAGGGGGAATCTTAGAACCAATTCCCTATGGATACTGAAGGACAGCTGTACATTTAGAATGTAACTCAATAATTATGCTCCTTACAAAACATTCAAACTGCTGCAAATAATTTCATTCAACATACACATGGATTACTAATGCAGTCTTGATTGTCTAAATATTTTGATGTAGCATATGTATTTATTGATTTACAAATAAAAGATGTACTGAGTGCTTAAGAATTGTTTAAAAAAATGTGGCTATTGGATCCTATAAGCAGTTTTCCCAGAATGAGTTTTTTACTCGTTTTATTGAGATATAATAGACATACAGTACTCTGCTGTAAGATGTTACAGCATAATGATTTGACTTATTAATAACTAAATGATTATTTCAGTAAGTTTAGTGGACAGCCATTAGATAAATTATAATGATAGAAAACTTTTATTCTTGTGATGAGAACTCAGGGTTTATTCTCTTAACTTTAATGTAGAACGTACAGCAGTGTTAATTACATTTATCATGTTGCGCATTATATCTTTAGTGCTTACAACTGGAAGTTTGTACCTTTTTACTGCCTTCGTCCATTTCCCCTCCCCTAACTCCCCATCTGGTAACCACAAATCTTTTTCTGTTTGTTTGGTTTTGTTGGGAACTATAAAGACCTACAATACTGTGTTCCTGTTATACAACAAAGTCATGTGGTATTCTATACATTTTCAAATGAATACAATGTCTCGTTATGTACTGTGCAAAGATGTTACGTAGTTATTGCCTGTTAATCATACACTGTACATTTCACACCTGAGTCATTTACTTTGCAACTAAGTATTTGTACCTGTTAATCTCCTTCACTTACTTCTTTCCTCCTTTGATCTCTGTGGCAACCACCACTTTCTGATGATGATGCGTTCATGTTTTAGATTCCACATATAGTGAAAGCATGCACGTATTTCACTTGGCATAATACCCTCTAGGTCCATCCATATTCTTGCAAATGGTAAGATCTTGTTTATGGCTAGTCTTGTACAGTGTGTGTATACTACATCTCTATATCTTTACTCATTGTGCATTGATGGGTACTTGGGTTGCTTTCGTATCTTTGCTGCTGTAAATAGTGCTGCAAACATTGAAGTGCATGTAAATTTTTAAATTGGTGCTTTTGGCTTTTCAAGGCCTATGCCTGGAGTGGAGTTGCTGGATGATATGGTAGCTCTATTTTTCCACCTTATTTGCTGTCTTGATAATAGCCATTCTGATAGGTGTGAGGTGAGATCTCATTGAGACTTTGATTTTCATTTCCCTGAGTAGTGATGTTGAGCATCTTTTCATGTCCCTGTTGGCCATCTGTATGTCGTTTTTGGAGAAACATCTGTTCAGATCCTCTGCCCAGTTTTCAGTAGGCTTGTTTTTATTGAACTTAATCTATTTTGAATTTATTTTTGTGAATGGTGTGAGAGAGTAGGCCAGTTTCTTTTGCATGTAGTTGTCCAGATTTCCTAACACTGCTTTTTCAGAATATTTTATTTTTGGTTGTGCTGGTCTTGGTTGCTGCACATGGGCTTTCTCTAGTTGTGGTGAGAGGAGACTGCTCTGTAGTTACAGTGCGAGGGCTTCTCGTTGCGGTGGCTTCTCTTGTTGCTGAGCACTGGCTCTAGGGCTTGAAGGCTCAGTAGTTGGTGGCATATGAGCTTAGTTGCCTCGCAGCATGTGGGATCTTCCTGGACCAGGGACTGGACTGGTGTCCCTTGCGTTGCAAGGCAGATTCTTAAGCACTAGACCACCAAGGAATCCCCCAACACCCCTTATTGAAGTGTTGTGTTTTTCTCATTGTATATCCTTGCCACTTTGTCATAGGTTAAGTAACGATAAGTGTGGGTTTATTTCTGGGCTCTGTATTCTGTTCCATTGACCTATGTGTCTGTTTTTGTGCCAGTACTATCCTGTTACGATGACTATAGCATTATAGTATGGTTTGAACCAGGGAGTGTGAGGCCCTCAGCTTGCTTGTTTTTCCTCAAGACTTTTGGCTGTTCAGGGCATGTGTGTTCTCAGTGAAAAATACCATTTTGGCTGTTCAGGGTGTCTGTGTGTGTGTGTGTTCTCAATGAAAAATACCATTGTGTGTGTATGTGTTTTCTTATGTGTTTTCTCATACAAGTTGTTTAATTAGCTGTAGTTCTGTGAAAAATACCATTAATATTTTAATAAGGATTGAATTGATCTGTAGAGTTCCTTGAGTAGTATATAGTCGTTTTAACAAATCCTTCCAGTCCGTGAACACCGTATGTCTTTCCATTTATCTATATCATCTTCAGTTTCTTTTATTGATGTCCTGTAGTTTCTCAGTACAGGTCTTTAACCTCCTTAGTTACCTTAGTCTTAAATATTTTATTCCTTTTGATGCAGTTCTAAATGGGATTGTTTCCTAATTTCTCTTTCTGATGGTTTGTTGTTAGTGTATATAAATGCAACAGGTGTCTGTATATTGATTTTTGTCTCTGGCAGCTTTACCAAATTCATTGAGCTATAGTAATTTCTGTTGGCATCTTGAGAATTTTCTTTGGTGTTCTGTGTGACTTGCAGGATCTTTGTTCCCTGATCAGAAATCCAACCCAGGGCCACCAAATCCTCACCACTAGACCACCACTAGGGAATTCCAGGATTTTCTATGTATAGTATGTCATCTGTAAGCAGCGACAGTTTACTTTTTTGCAATTTGGATTCTATTTCTCTTTCCTACCTGATTGCTACGACTAGGACTTCCAATGATGTCTTGAATGAAAGTGGCAGGAGTGGACATCACTGTTGTGTTCCTAATGTTAGAGAAGATGCTTTTGCCTTTTCACCATTGAGTATGATGTTAGCTGTGGGCTTGTCATTTATGGCCTTTATTGTTTTGAGGTATGTTTCTTCTATACCACTTTGTTGAGTTTCTATCATAAATGGATGTTGAATTTTGTCATATTTTTCTACATCTGTTGAGATGATCATATGATTTTTGTTCTTCAGTTTGTTAATGTGTATCCCTTTGATTAATTTGCAGGTATTAGTCCATCCCTGGGATAAATGACATTTGATCTTGGTGTATGATCCTTTTAATGAATTGTTGAATTCTGTTTGCTAATATTTTAAGAATTTTTGCATGTGTGTTCATCAGTGATACTGACCTGTAAATTTCTTTTTTAGTGTTATCTTCATTTGGCTTTTGTAGCAGGATGATACTGGTCTTGTAGAGTGAGTTGAGGAAATGTTACTTCCTCTACAGTTTTTTGGAAATAGTTTGAGAAGAATAGATATTAACTCTTCTCTGGAGGATAGAATTCACCTGTGAAGCAGTCTGGTCCTGAACTCTCTTTTCTGAAAGTTGTTTTATTACTGATTCAGTGTTATTCCTGGTAATTGGTTTGTTCACATTTTTATTTGTTCTTAGTTCAGTCTGAGGACATTGTACATTTCTAGGAATTTATCGTTTCTTTGAGGTTGTCCGTTTATCAGTATATAATTGTTGTAATCTGTTATGATCCTTTTTGTAATTCTGTGGTGTCAATTGTAACTTTCCCCTTTTCATTTCTGATTTTATTGATTTGGGCTTTCTTTTGTTGTTGAGACTGGTTAATCAATTTTATCTTTTCAGAGAACCAGCTCTTAGTTTCCTTAATCTCTTGTGTTTTAAATCTCTGTCTCTCTTATTTCTGCTCTAATCTTTTAATTCCTTTCCTTCTGCTCACTTTGGGTTTTATTTGTTCTCCCTTCTCTAGTTCTTTTAGATGTAAGAATAGGTTGTTTATTTGAGGTTTTTCCTTTCCTGAGATGAGCTTGTAGCACTGTAAACTTCCATTAGGACTGCTTTGGCTGCATCACACAGAGTTGGATTGTTACGTTTTTGTTTTCATTTCCGGGTATTTTTAAGTTCCTTTTTTTGTTGATAATCTTCAGTGATCCATTGATTAGTAGCATGTTGTTTAGCAACATATTTACATTTAATGTGATTACTGATAGGTACTTATGGCCATTTTGTTAATAGTTTTGGAATGTTTGTGTGTGTGTGTGTGTGTGTGTGTTTTTTGCAGTTTTTTTCTCCCTTGTTTGTATTTTCTAGTCTCATAACATTGTAGTCAGAAGATGATATGATTTCAGTTTTGTTAAATTTATGGAAACTTGTTTTGTGGTGTGGAAAATCTCTAGACCATTCAGGTATGACCTAAATCAAATCCCTTATGATTATACAGTGGAAGTGAGAAATAGATACAAGGGCCTAGATCTGATAGATACAGTGCCTGATGAACTGTGGAATGAGGTTCATGATATTGTACAGGAGACAGGGATCAAGACCATCCTCATGGAAAAGAAATGCAAAAAAGCAAAATGGCTTTCTGGGGAGGACTTACAAATAGCTGTGAAAAGAAGAGAAGTGAAAAGCAAAGGAGAAAAGTAAAGATACAAGCATCTAAATGCAGAGTTCCAAAGAATAGCAAGAAGAGAGAAGATCAATGCACTATAGTGCTTCAGCGATCAATGCAAAGAAATAGAGGAAAAGAGTAAAATGGGAAAGACTAGAGATCTCTTCAAGAAAATTAGAGATACCAAGGGAATATTTCATGCAAAGATGGGCTCGATAAAGGACAGAAATGGTATGGACCTAACAGAATCAGAAGATATTAAGAAGAGGAGGCAAGCATACACAGAAGAATTGTACAAAAAAGATCTTCATGACCTGGATAATCACGATGGTGTGATCACTCATCTAGAGCCAGACATCCTGAAATGTGAAGTCAAGTGGGCCTTAGAAAGCATCACTACAAACAAAGCTAGTGGAGGTGATGGAATTCCAGTTGAGCTATTGCAAATCCTGAAAGATAATGCTGTCAAAGTGCAAATTTGGAAAACTCAGCAGTGGCCACAGGACTGAAAAAGGTCAGTTTTCATTCCAATCCCAAAGAAAGGCAATGCCAAAGAATGCTCAAACTACCGCACAATTGCACTCATCTCACATGCTAGTAAAGTAATGCTCAAAATTCTCCAAGCCAGCCTTCAGCAATACGTGAACCGTGAACTTCCAGATGTTCAAGCTGGTTTTAGAAAAGGCAGAGGAACCAGAGATCAAATTGCCAACATCCACTGGATCATGGAAAAAGCAAGAGAATTCCAGAAAAAACATCTATTTCTGTTTTATTGACTATGCCAAAGCCTTTGACTGTGGATCACAATAAACTGGAAAATTTCTGAAAGAGATGGGAATACCAGACCACTTGACCTGCCTCTTGAGAAACCTGTATGCAGGTTAGGAAGCAACAGTTAGAACTGAACATGGAACAACAGACTGGTTCCAAATAGGAAAAGGAGTACGTCAAGGCTGTATATTGTCACCCTGCTTGTTTAACTTCTATGCAGAGTACATCATGAGAAACGCTGGACTGGAAGAAACACAAGCTGGAATCAAGATTGCCAGGAGAAATATCAGTCACCTCAGATATGCAGATAACCTCTTAATCTTCTACCCCTATCTTGTCCTCTCTTCCTTTTCCCCTCACCCCTCTGGTAAACACTAGCTTGTTTTCTATATGTTTCTTTTTGTTATATTCACAAGTTTTATTTTTTTAAACTCCCCTTATAAGTGATAGCATACATTATTTTGGCTTTTTTCTGACTGACTTTACTAAACATAACATGGTTCATGTCCATTCATGTTGTTGCAAACAGCAGTTTCATTCTCTTACAGCTAAGTGGTATCCCACTGTGTGTGTGTGTGTGTGTACACACCATATCTTATCTGTTCATTTGTTGATGGACACCTGGGTTGCTTCCATACCTTGGCTATTGTAATAATGCTGCTGTGAACACGGATGTCCTCATTTCTTTTTGTTTGCTTGCTCTTTTCACGTTCAGCTCCAGTGAGTCCCACTGCTGTCTTCTAGCTTGTGGATCCATTCCTCTGTATCGTCTAATCTGCTATTGATTCCTTCTAGTGTATTTTTTATTTCAGTTACTATATTCTTCGTCTCTGGCTCCTCTTTATATTTTATCATGCTTTGTTAAAACTCTCTTAACATTTTGCTCTGTTCACCCACAGCACTTTGTCTCAGGTGTGGAACATCACTGTGATCATTGCCTGGTGACTAGGGCTGTATGCCATAGAGGCACCCCTATTTGTGCCTGAACTCTTCTGTTGTGGTGGGCTGATTACTGTGGGCTGTCTGATGGATGTGGCTGGCCCAAGCCCGGTTGGTTTCCAGGCCTTGCCTTGTGCAGAGGCTGCCATTTGCTGGTGGGTGGGGCTGGATTACAAGGCTGCTGGCTGTGGAGCTTTAGGGGATCCTGGACTCCAGCTAGTCCACCAGTGGAGTGAGTGAAGTGGCGTCGGGGGTTGTGGGGAATGAAGGGGTAAATGTGTCTCAGGTCTAATGTTGGCTTGCTTGTGGGCGGGGCCAGTTGGTGACAGCTGGCTGCCAGGTCTGAGGTGTGGTGTTGGCTTACTGGTGAATGAGTGGGCAGCTGGCTGAGGGTTACAAGGTGTCTTGGAGTTGGTGTCTGCCTGCTGGTGGGTGGGATTGGGGCTTCTTGGGGCTGGTGGTGTCTTGCAGGGAGACAGTGCTGGAGCTAATGCCAACTCACTGGTGGGCAGAACTGGGTTCTCAGGTCTCTGGCTGCAAGGCCCCGAAAGTCCTAGAGCTGGTAGTGTTCTGCTGGTAGGTGGGACTGTATCCTGGACCAGCTGACTGAGGGTCCCAAGGCGTCCCAGAGCTGGTTTTAGCCTGCTGCTGTGCAGGCTTGGGCCCAAGGGGTCCTGTGGCAGGTACAGGCCTACTGGTAGGTGGGCTGGATCTTGATACGGTAGGGCGCAGGGCTGAAGTAGTCCTAGATCTGGTGTCTGCTTGCTGGTGGGCAGGGCCAAGGCCCAGGGTGTCTTGGGGTTAATGCTTACTCACTGGGAGGTAGATCCAGCCCCTGAGGTCTTTAGCCCAGGGTCCTGGAGGTCCCAGAGCTGATGTTTTGTCCTGCTGGTGTGTGGAGTGGTGCCCATAGAATCCTGGCTCCACCCACTGATGGGTGAGCTTTGTCCTGTGAGTAGTGCCCATTGGTGGACCCAACCAGGGTCCGAGCCCTCTGGTAGAGATAGCCAGGTCCTGGGTTGACTATGGGCTTGGGATCATAAGGCAGCAGGCCTGTTGTTGGTGGGACTGTTTCTCCACCTGGTTAGTTGCTTGGCCTGGGCATCCTAATACTGATGCCAAGAGGCTGGTGGGAGGGGCTGGATCCTGAAGCTAATAAGCTGGAGAGAGGACTCCAAAATGGCACTTGCCAGCACCAGTGTTCATGTGATAGAACAAGTTCCCAAAGAGTTGTGCCAGTGTCTGTGTCCCTAGGACAAGCTGCAGTTGCCTCCTGCCTCACCAGGAAACTCCAAGATCAGATGGTGGATCTGACTCAGGCTCCTTGCAAATTGCTGCTTCTGGCCAGAGTCCTGGAATGTGTGAGGGCTTGTGTGCATCTTTAAGAGTGGGGGTCTCTGTTTCCCACAGTCCTCTGGCTCTCCCAGAAGTAAGCCCTATTGGTCTTTAAAGCCAGATGTTCTAAGGGCCCATCCTGGTGCAGGATTCTCTGGGCTGGGGAGCCCATTGTGGGGCTTGGACCACTCACTCCATGGGAGAACTTCTGCAACTTTTAAGTGTCCTCCAATTTGTGGGTCGTTCACCTGGGGCTATGAGTTTTAGCTATATCGCATCACAGGCCCTCTTACATGTCTTGTTACAGTTCCTTTTCTGGATCTTTGATTGAAGATATTTGCTGCTAGTCTTCCAGCTTTTCTCATCAGTAGTTTCCCTGTTGTAATTTTGGTGTTCCTGTAGGAGGAGGTGAGCTCAGGGTCTTCCTATCTGTGGCTATTTTGGCCACATCTCCATTATAATGAGTTTTGTTAAAAATTATATTTGAATATCATTTATTTGGGTAATCAAAGGCACTAGTGTAAGTATGCTGCTGCTTTTAGAATGGCCATGCCTGCCCACTATGGAAGTACACATATATGGGCAGCGTGACCCAGCTGGGAGCTTGTAAGGCATGGAATAAGACCAACTTGAGAATAATGACACAATTTAGTAGGGCCACGAAATGCTGTTGTCTCCCTATTTTGTTCACTTTTGTTACCATACGGCAGGCTGGCTTAAGTAGTTTCTCAGCAAGTGGTAATTCTGAACAGTCTGAAAGGGATGTAGCTAGGGCATGGATGGGACTAGGATTAGCTACCCTGTCACTTGTCAGCATGAAAGGTACTGTTGTAATCGCATGTGACTTCTCTGTGTTGTCTGTGAACCTAAATTCCATGAGGCCAAGAATGTCTTCTTGACTGGGATATACATACAGGTGCTTAATAGGAGTTGATATTGAATAAGTCTAAGCACTGGGACATGAGTCTTGAGCTGGCTTTAAAGCAGGAGATTGTGGGTCCCAAAGCCAAACCAAGATTAGCTGTTGGCGTAACTTAGTTTAGGTTTTTAACTTTGTTCAGTTGGTAAGTCTGATTTTTTATTTTTCATTGTTCAGTCGCTAAGGTACTTATTCAGGGTTGATTTCCTTTAGGATTGACTGGTTTGATCTCCTTGCTGTCCATGGGACTCTCAAGAGTTCTCCAGCACCACAATTTGAAAGCATTAGTTCTTTGGCGCTCAGCCTTCTTTATGGTCCAACTCTCACATCCATACATGACTACTGGAAAAACCATGTTCTTCAACTGCTAAGTTGTATCCAACTCTTTGTGACCCCATGAAATGCAGCACTCCAGGCTTTTCTGTCCATCACTATCTCCTTGAGATTCCTCAAACTCAGTGATGACATCTAACCATTTCATCCTCTGTCACTCCCTTCTCTTGCCCTCGATTTTTCCCAGGATCAGGGTCTTTTCAGTTAGTCAACTCTATGCATCAGGTGGCCAAAGTATTGAAGCTTCAGTTCAGTCACTCAGCCGTGTCCGACTCTTTGCAACCCCGTGGCCTGCAGCACTCCAGGCCTCCCTGTCCATCACCAACTCCTGGAGTTTACCCAAACTCATGTCCATTGAGTCAGTGATGCCAGCCAACCATCTCATCCTGTGTCATCGCCTTCTCCTCCTGCTTTCAAGCATCTATCTTTTCCAGCATCAGAGTCTTTTTCCAATGAGTCAAGTCTTCACATCAGGTGGCCAAAGTATTGGAGTTTCAGCTTCAACATCAGTCCTTCCAATGAACACTCAGGACTGATCTTTAGGATGGACTGGTTGGATCTCCTTGCAGTCCAAGGGACTCAAGAGTCTTCTCCAACACCACAGTTCAAAAGCGTCAATTCTTCAGTGCTCAGCTTTCTTTATAGTCCGTAATTACTGGAAAAACCATAGCCTTTACTAGGTGGACCTTTGTTGGCAAAGTAAAATGTCTCTGCTTTTTAATATGCTGTCTAGTTTGGTCATAACTTTCCTTCCAAGTAGTAAGCATCTTTTAATTTCATGACTGCAGTTACCATCTGCAGTGATTTTGGAGCCCCCCAAAATAAAGTCAGCCACCATTTCCACTGTTTTCCCATCTATTTGCCATGAATTGATGGGATCGGATGCCATGATCTTAGTTTTCTGAATGTTGAGTTTTAAGCCAACTTTTTCACTCTCCTCTTTCACTTTCATCAAGAGGCTTTTTAGTTCCTCTTCACTTTCTGCCATAAGGGTGGTGTCATCTGCATATCTGAGGTTATTGATATTGGCAATCTGAAGGGCATGTCCCTGCTAGTTAGGGCCTGATAAAATGTGGTTCACTGGAGAAGGGAATGGCAAACCACTTCAGTATTCTTGCTTTGAGAACCCCACAAACAGTATGAAAAGGAAAAACCATGGCTTTGGTTTACATATAGACCTTTGTTGGGAAATTGATGTCTCTGCTTTTTTATAAGCTATCTACGTTTGTCATAGATTTTCTCCCAAGGAGCAAATGTCTTTTAATTTCATGGCTGCAGTCACTGTCTTGATTTTAGAACCCAAGAAAATAAACTCTGTCACTGTTTCCACTTTTTCAGCCCTTCTATTTGCCATGAAGTGATGGGACTGAATGCCATGATCATTGTTTTTTGACTGTTGTTTTAAGCCAGCTTTTTCACTCTCCTCTTTCACCATCAAGAGGCTCTTTAATTTCTTTTTGGTTTCTGCCATTAAGGTGGTGTCTTCTGCATATCTGAGGTTACTGATATTTCTCCTGGCAATCTTGATTCCAGCTTGTGCTTCATCCAGCCCAGTGTTTCTCATGATGTACTATGCATATAAGTTAAATAAGCGGGGTGACAATATACAGCTTTGCATTCCTTTCCCAATTCTGAACCAGTCCATTCCATGTCCAGTTCTAACTGTTGCTTCTTGACCTGCATACATGTTTCTCAGGAGACAGGTCAGGTGGTCTGGTATTCCCATCTCTAAGAATTTTCCAGTTTGTTGTGATCCATACAGTTAAAGGCTTTCGCATAGTCAATGAAGCAGAAGTAGATTTTTGGGGAAATTCCCTTGCTTTTTCTGTGATCCAGCAGATGTTGGCAATTTGATCTCTGGTTGCCCTGCCTTTTCTAAATCCAACATGTATATCTGAAAGTTCTTGGTTCACGTAGTGTAGAAACCTAGCTTCAAGGATTTTGAGCATTACTTTGCTAGCATGTGAAATGAATTAATTGTATGGTAGTTTGAACATTCTTTGGCATTGCCTTTCTATGGGATTGGAATGAAAACTTACCCGTCCTGTGGCCACTGCTGTGTTTTCCAAATTTGCTGACATATTGAGTACATTTCTAACAGCATCATCTTTTAGGATTTTAAGTAGTTCAACTGAAATCCTATCACCTCCACTAGCTTTGTTCATAGTAATGCTTCCTAAGACCCACTTGACTTCACACTCCAGGATGTCTGGCTGTAGGTGAGTACTTTTAATAAATGTTTTAAAGCTACTGATTAGATCTGTAGGTTCATGATAGTAACTGCAAATATTCATTGTATTGTGAAAAGGTGATAGTTGCATTTTCTGGTTATTTGGATTCTGAATTGTGTTTTTTGATTTAGTTTACTAAATTTTTTTATTTGATTTACTAAAAAAATTAGTAATATTTACAAAAATTATATTTTAGTAATTTGTTTAAAAACTAGTTTAAAAGTTTGTGGCCATATTGTCTATCACACAGCCGGTTTTCTATAATATAGGGAATTTTTGACATTTACAAATACTGCTTTAAAAAGATAAATATCTGAAAGCACCAGCACATTTAGAAGTTGCTCAGAAGTGTTTAACATAATGGCAAATTATATAATGAACTATTAACAGGAACTAGCAAAGGAAAACAGAAAATAGAACAAGGGCAGTGTGAAGTGACAAGCAATTGTGAGAGTCCCCATGTGGTTAGTAGTTTGTATGAAATGCATGTGAAATTATATATTAATATATTGTTACAAATTATTATTTTGGATAAAAGCACCATCATTGATTGTTTTTAGGAGCGTGGTGATCCGAAAACATCCTTGAATTCTTACCATTCTCTTCTAAAACTCTCCTTTTAAAATTCCTGTTTTAAAAAATTGATAGATATTACCTTCTCTCTCTCTCTCAGCATGGCTTACAAAGTCTTAGTTCCTCCACCGGGGATGGAACCTGGGTCCATGGCAGTGAAAGCAGGGAGTCTTAACCACTGGACCACCAGGGAGTTCCCAATGTTGCCCTCTTATCCTTGTTTCAGTCCTACAGATCTGCCTTCAGAATACAACTATTTAGATATTTACCCAACTACTTAAGGTCAGCTTATCAAAATATCTTTCATATTCCAAATTTCAAAATGTCAACCTTTTCAGAAGATTTTTTTTACTATCATGTTAGGTGAATTTCATTTATTTCTCAGTTAAGTTTCAGTATTTTTATATGCTTATTTTTGGTTCACACCTTCCCAGGCCACATCCTGTACTAGGTCTTCCTCTAAGATCACAGTAACATCTGCCTAGATTGACCTTACCACATTAAAAAAAAAATTCATTTATAGATAATTTACAGATATCTCATGTCACTTCCCTGATTTAAATATTGAAAAAAAACCCTTCAGTAATTTTCCTGCTTGTTGGACGTTATCTCAGATGTTTGCCCAGTCATTCTAGACTTGTAGAGCTCTCTATGAAAGCTTTCTTTTCACCTCTCTCTCAGGTTTCCTGCGGCAGCAAAGCTCATTTGCCTCCTGAGTTTCTCATGACTTCATTTTCATCCTAGTGGGGTGGGACAGGCTAAATTCAGATAGCAGATCTGGTGCTTACTTGCCTTAGTGGCCTTAGAATTCAGTTCAGTTCAGTTCAGTCGCTCAGTCGTGTCCAACTCTTTGCGACCCCATGGACTGCAGCATGCCAGGCCTCCCTGTCCCTCACCAACTCATGTCCATCGAGTCAGTAATGCCATCCAGCCATCTCATCCTCTGTCGTCCCCTTCTCCTCCTGCCTCCAATCCCTGCCAGCATCAGAGTCTTTTCCAATGAATCAACTCTTCGCACAAGGTGGCCAAAATACTGGAGTTTCAGCTTTAGCATCATTCTTTCCAAAGAACACCCAGGACTGATCTTTAGAATGGACTGGTTGGATCTCCTTGCAGTCCAAGGGACTCTCAAGAGTCTTCTCCAACACCACAGTTCAAAAGCATCAATTCTTCGGCGCTCAGCCTTCTTCACAGTCCAACTCTCACATCCATACGTGACCACTGGAAAAACCATAGCCTTGACTAGACGGACCTTTGTTGGCAAAGTAATGTTTCTGCTTTTGAATATGCTATCTAGGTTGGTCATAACTTTCCTTCTAAGGAGTAAGCATCTTTTAATTAGAATTAGAGACAATAAATACAAATCCTGGAATGGAGTCTGGCCAGTGGGAGGGACTTCTTTTAATCATATTCTCCTTGCATCCATTACGACCACAAGTCCACTGATCTAGATTTGAATTCAACTCACCCCCATTTTTTCACCTGTGTTGCCTGAGTACTCTACTCACATTTACAGTCACTGCCTTGCTGCTTTGTATCTTCTCTCCACAGCAGATTATAACATCATTTTGAGTTGTCTTCTAACCCCGGGGGCCTCATGTCCTGTATCCTGTGCACAGTAGGCATTCAGTAAAGGATATTGCTTGGCAGGGAAATCAGCTGTGCAGCTTTCTCAAATTTACAAGAGGAAAAGACAGTTGTTATTGTCCATGCAATAAATTATTACTTAAATGATGAGAAACATTCTAATGAAACAGTGATCTTAAAAAGTTGATATAGTGTCAGATGTGTAATAGAATAACTTTCCCAGTTAAAAACAGAGCATCTCTCTGTATTAATACTTTTTTCACCTTTTCTCACAATCATTTATTTTTTTTTCCTAAGAGACATGTGAGAAGACCAAATCTCTGTAATTAATTCCTTTAACCACCAGATGCAGGCACCGCATTGGGCATTCTCAGAAGGCATCACTAATGGTAGGTAGACTCCTAACAGTATGCACAGAATACTCCCACAAGACAGATTGCCAGACTAGAAAGCAAAGAAATAATACAAATTCTATTACACATAAATCCTTCACTAGTCACCCTTAAGGGTTTCATGAGATAAATACTGTATGTAATAATACTATGCTTTCATGTTGAAGAACATATCCTTAACTTGATCAATTAGAAAAAAATTTAACCTAAGTTAAATCAACTGTTATTTTCATATAAGCTCTGGAAATCTCCATGAATATGTAAGGATGTGTAGCAGTTGTATAAGCTGGTGTTCTGAAATTTGAGGTTCCATTCTTTAAATCAGTCATATTTCTTTCCCTGGTGGCTCAGACAGTAAAGAATCTGCCTACAATGTGGGAAGACCTGGGTTCAGTCCCTGGATGGGGAAGATCCCCTGGAGAAGGGAATGGCTATCCACTCCAGTATTCTTGCCTGGAGAATTGCATGGACAGAGGAGCCTGGTGGGCAACAGTCCATGGGATTGCAAAGAGTTGAACACGACTGAGTGACTAACACTTCTTTCATTACCAAAGTAGCAAGTGGAAAATTTCAAAAATGGAGGAAAAACAAAAACATACTACCATCCCCAAATGTGGGCTAATGCATTAGTTAGTTACTTTTGGCTGTACTGGATCTTGGTTGCTGTGCTCAGAATTTCTGTAGTTCCAGCCGGTGGGTGCCGCTGTCTAGTTGCAGTGCTCAGGCTGCTGCTTATTGCAGTGGCTTCTCTCGTTGCAGAGCACAGGCTCTAGGGCGTGCAGGCTTCAGGAGTTTCGGCTCCTGGGCTCTCGAGCCCAGGCTCAGTAGTTGTGGCACACAGCCTTGGTTGCTCCACAGCATGTGGGATCTTCCTGAATCAGGGATGGAGCCCTGCATCGGCAGGCAGACGCCACCACTGAGACTGCAGAAAAGCCCCCTGGACTAATCCTTTTTAGAATTTACCTTCTTTAACTTTTTCCCTCTATGTCTATTATTTTAAAACTTAGTTTATTTAAAAATTGTATTTTGCTTTGGAAGGTGTAATGGGAGTAAAGAATGCTATAAGGAGCTGCAAATTTAAGTATCAAAATCCAGGGACTTCTAGGGGTCCAGTGTTTAAGACTCTACACTTTCACTGCAGGGGGTGTGGGTTCAATCCCTGGTTGGGTAACTATGATCTCACCTTGGTTGTGATGCAGCCAGAAATTTTTTTTTTTTTAAGTATCAAAGTCTAGGTAAGATATACCAGGAAACTGCTAAAGGCATGTCTATATAATGAAGTCACTCAGTTGTGTCTGACTCTTTGTGACCCCATGGACTGTAGCCCACCAGGCTTCTCCATCCATGGAATTTTCCAGGCAAGAGTACTGGAGTGGGTTGCCATTTCCTTCTTCAGAGGATCTTCCCGACCCAGGGATTGAACCCAGGTCTCCCGTGTTGCCCTCTCTTTCCTCCCTCTCTTTCCTTTTCCTTTCCTTCTGAAAATAGAAAAACTGTCCCCAATTTATTTTTAAATTGAGACACTTATCACTTTTAAATAATTGGTACCTATAAATTAGTTCCTCCTCAGTCTTGTCTCATTTAAACTATTATTTGTTTAGCATGTTTCAGGGGGCATATAGACACGTCCAACTTCTCTGCCCTATGACTAGAAATTCAGTGTTAAGAGGTTGCATCAATGAAGGAATGAGGGTTAGGGC
The DNA here is from genome assembly GCF_042477335.2 of Ovis canadensis. Classification (NCBI taxonomy): domain Eukaryota; kingdom Metazoa; phylum Chordata; class Mammalia; order Artiodactyla; family Bovidae; genus Ovis; species Ovis canadensis. The sequence goes on along the minus strand of NC_091247.1, from coordinate 156,815,429 downwards.
TATTAGTTTTCTAACTCCTAGAAGAGGCAAATTCTTTTTCTGTTTCAAAAGCACTTTGAAATCAATAAGACATTATTTAGGACAAAAGCCCCTTCCCTATATCAGCATTTCCCAAAATGTGTTTGGAAATCTGGATAAGTCAGTTCTTAAGAGATGGCACTAGCCTAAATTATTCAAGCAAAGGTTCCATGGCTGAGTCCGTTGGAGGAATCCACTTTTTTCCTGCATGATTTCTCAGACCCTTTACTACATTAATGTGCACTGGGAATTTTCCAAAGATTTTTTTTGTGCATGTAGTATGTTTTTTGTGTCAGTAGGCATACTTTTCATCCATTATCCGACCCATGCACAAACTAATTTGGATGAATATATGTCATGTAAGCTCTCCTGGAAGGGCTATCTAGGCTTTGAAGAGTTATTGCAATATTATTGCCACATAAAAGGTCATTAGATTTGGTCTTTCCCAGGCTTTGTTTGATGACAATCAGTTCTTTCTGGTATGTGGACTTTGTACACTGGTGTAAGTATGTGGTTTCAAAGTAACATAATGGAAAGAAGCAGCACTCATTTATAGGAATATTAATTCTTTATTGAGAATCAGAAATATTCTGATTTTTACTGAATTCAGAGGTAGTCATGACCCCTACCCAACAAGACTTTATAGTTTTAGACAATTTGTATGTTTTCTTAATTATAGTACAAAAGAAAGTCACTGCGAAAACTTGTAAAATCATCTTATGCAATATCTATAAAAGGCTATGGAGTAGTTCATATGCTAAAGTATGATAAAACAATTTATGGTCAATACAGTACAATGCCTACTTATCAGTGATATAATGTAAACGTCTGTAATGAAGTTAGACGTCTCCCCAAATTTCTGCTTTAGGTGCTGTAAACTTTTTTCTCTTGAACCAAAATTTTCTCCCCTTCCACCCAGTCTAAATCAGTCATAAAATAGGCATCAACTGTATTATCACTGTGTAGAATAAGAACCAGATTTCTCAATAAGCAACTTTCCCTGTTACAGTGAAACAATATGCTATGTTCATTTTTCTATATTCCCTAGGAAAAGATACTTTGTTTCCAGATCGTATAGAACTTTCAATTTAAAATAAGAACTAAAGCAACTCACTTTCCATGAGGAATACACAGCAGTCAGAAATCTGCTTGCCATAGTTGCTATATTTTTCTGTTTGATAACCGCCCGACCCCTTTAACCTAATTTGTATATATAATGTTTTAAGAATAGCAGTTTGCTGGAGCACTTAGTTCACTTATTCAGTTCTCACCGTGTGCTAGGATTTGAGAATAAATAAATTTTCCAAACAAATTAAGTAGACCTTGGTCTCAAAGACCTCACACCAGAGAAAATCAGCCATGGAAGCAGATCATAATACAGTGTGGTAAGTCCCATAACAGAAGTAACCTGTGTGATTTGGGGAGCAAAGAGGCAGGGCCCTCAGATCAATGGGTGGCTGTGGGTGGCGGGGGTGGGGCGTGCGGCGCAATGAAACTGAGAAGTGAAATGGGACAACGGGCAGCAAAGGCTTCCTAAGGGAATTGAAACCTGAACTGAGGTTTCCTTTTGTTTTTTTTTAAAGGGAATCATCGATCTTTAAGTTTTACTTGTTTACTCTTAACAGACTAGTCTTTATTTTTGTCGCAGTTTCACATCAGCAAGTAAGAAAGATGTAATTTACATCTTTTAATTTAGCATGTATGCCTTGAAACCTTCACTTTGTAGAGTACATTATCACAAAGCACCTTATGAAACATTATTTTAATATATAATAGTTACTATCTTCATACATAAAATCTACCATTTTAACCAGTTTGAGTATATAATTCAATGGCATTAAATTCTTTACAATGTTGTACACCCATCATCACTATTTTCAGGACTTCCTTACCTTAAACAGAAACTCTGCACCCAATAGACAGCCTTAACTGAGTTTTAAAGGTGGAGTGGGAAAGAAAATGTAGCGGGTCAGAATGGCACTGCCAGACACAGGGAACACACACGGCATGTTATGTGTGTAGGAACTATATGCAGTTGATTGCTGATTGTTTTAAATAGACCCCTTTCCCTAGTGCTACATGGAGGTTGCATTTGAAGAGGAGAAGGCTGGGAGCAAGGGACCAGTAAAGCTGTTGCTGTGGTGCAAGTGAGTTATGATGGCCTAAACCTGGTGGGGTTAGTAGCCATGAAGAGAATGTAGAATCAACCAACACAAACAACAATCTTTATTGTTATTTGAAATCTTTGCTATTTGATAACATATGAAAGGAATGATTTCATATTTGAATTTGAATAATAATAATTTGAATCCTTTAAAATTCCTTTCATATTGTTATTTGATAACAATCTTTGTTATTATTGTAAATGAAAGTCAGGGACTGACTGAATAGAGGGGATGAAGGAGCAGGAGGAGGTATTAAGGGGGACTTCCAGGTTTTTAGTTTGGTGCTATCAGTAACTGAGACAGAGAATGCAGGAGGGAAAGCAGCTCTGGGGAGAAAAGTATGTACAATTTTTCAACATAATGAATTTGAGGTATCTATGGGTCACATCCAGGTAGATGTGTCCAGTGGGCAGTCAGACCTGAGTCTGAAGTCTGGCATTTGGGGGTCATCAGCATACCTGAGGACTGTGGCATCTGGTTTCAGAAAGGCAGGGACCCTTACTTAACCTATTATTTTGGGGGCTCTGTAGACAAATTTGTCATCCCATCAGGTCTGTATTTTCTTGGGCTTCTGGGACATGGTTGCCTATTTTCTCTTACATTTCCTTAGAACGTTGGCAGAACTTAATATTCCCAGTCCTATGTCATTTCTCCCTGTACTGAAAATTATATATGGCACCATCTCTTCACACGGAGCACACGTGGCAAGGCCTTGCATGTGTTAGCAGTATGCTATATGCTCACTCAGCTGTGTCCCACGCTGCAACCCTTTGCACTGTAGCCCCGCCAAGCTCCTCTGTCCATGGGATTTTTCAGGCAAGAATATTGGAGTGGATTGCCATTTCCTCCTCCAGGGGATCTTCCCGACCCATGTATGTAATAGGTAATCAATAAATATTCATCTTCATTGCTTATATTCAAATGGCTGTCTGTATACAAAATTAGTTGTTTTTTTTTTCCCTTGCAGGAACTTTTTTTAGCTTCTCAAGTTTAACTTCTTATAAATTTCTAAGACCACTTCAAGATTAAGTGTAAGTGAGCAGCACTTGATGGGCAGGTATCTTCCACATTAAGACTAAATCATTCCTTTCATTATCACCGTACATTGGTCGTTGCAGGATTTGAAAACAAACATTTCTCTTCTTAGGGAAGGATCATGGAGTTTATCCAATCAAGGTCCCACAGAGGGAGTTAAGAGTTGCAGTAACCTGGCATGATTAATCCCTGATTCCAGGTGATGATGGGGGTTGAGTTTCACATTTTGCTTTATTTGAACAATATGTGAAAAAGAATCACTAAAAATAAGAACAGACTGGGTTTTGTTGCAGCTGAGTGGCCTTGCAGTTCACTGTAAAGAGGAATCCTGGGACATAAAGGATTTGATTCTGTGATATGATCCAATTGCCCTCTGAATGGAAGTAAAATATCCTTTTTAAGAGCACTGAAGTTCTGGGATTTGGGGGGAATAGTCACCTTTGTGAGATGTGGATCATGTCCAGGGACTGTAACCTGAGAGGAAACAAGAAACAGTTATCTGAGTGATTTCAGATGTTTTGTGGTGCCAGCACTGAAAACCCTGATATCCACTAAAATGCAGCCTTTATGAAACACACGTAACAACCTGCCAGGTCTCCCTGGGCGTAGAAACAGCGTCAGTCCTGCTCGCTGAATGAGTTATCCTGCTGATATGGAGTACTGTGGTTAATGCCGTTGCTGAGAATTACAAAGTGAAATAAAGACAGCTCCTTTATCTGGAGATGTCAGAATTTGAAAGCAACAGACTGATTTCTGTCCCCATCATTTATCATGGATTGCAAAGGTAAAAGAGTTGACTGTTTCTCTTTGTCCCAATCTCTACTTGCTATCCTGATTCGGAATCTAGATTATTTACATGGAAATCTTTTCTCAATTTATTCCATTTTCCTGCAACTGATTTTATATATTTCTGTGTGTGTGTGTGTATAAATGTTATTGCTTCCTTAAAAAGCTTTGATTTTACCTGGTTTTGTCCACAAATCTGAATCTTCAGCTAGGTTTATCTTTTTGGTGGAGGAAATGATCAGGAAAATAACAACAAACGCTAAACTATGGACTGTTATTTACTGAGAAATGCTTTCATTATATATGGTAGTGGGAGAAGAGAATGGGGAATAACATTTACATGACCACTAACCAGCCTGTATTTAGTTATTCATCTCAGCTTCCACAGTCTTACCTTTTCCTTTTGTCCTAGACTAAAGATGATTTGTGCTGCGTTAGTCTAACTAATTGGAAGTCAACAATTTATAACTTTAAATTTTATTAGAGTACAGTTGATTTACAAGTTTTTTGTTTCAGGTGTACAGCAAAGTGAATCTGTTATACATATATGCAAGATGTGGCTTATATATGGGACTGCATAAAAACAATTTAGATTCACCACAAGGAAAACCCTTTTTTTTTCATATAATGAAAATGTCCCAGGGAAAAAAGGGCCTTTTTTAGGCAAAGATTCATAGTAAGTTGGGTCTTTCCAGTTCTGTTTATCTCCTCAGTAGGAGGAGAGACACTCAAGAAAAGGATGAGCACCTCACTCCAAGTGTGCTGGGCACTTTGGGAATAACCCCTGGATTGGGAAGATCCCCTGGAGAAGGAAATGGCAACCCACTTCAGTATTCTTGCCTGGAGAATCCCATGGATGGAGAAGCCTGGTGGGTTACAGTCCACGGGGTCGCAAAGAGTCAGACACGACTGAGCGACTTCACTTTCACTTTCTGGAGCGGGAGTTTCTAATCCTACAGAGTTGTACAAACTGAAAATCATGCCTTTTTTTATGTCCTAAAGACAAAGTAACTACAAAGCCAGTTTTTACTACAGAATAAATGACTACCTTCTCAGGAATAGCTCTGTATGGAATGTATGCTATGGCTGGCATTAGACCCATTAAATAAACTAGATATGACTTGACATTCTAGAGGAAGCCACATCAAAAAGGAAGAGGCACAATCTGGCCTACTAAATCAGCTACTTATTCATTTAGTTCATTTGCATAAACCCACTCAGCTTCAAACTAGGCCATGTATCCTTACAGAAGAAAAGCCTCATAAACATTCATCTAAATAGAATTAAAATCTGGAATTTTACTTGGATTGATTGAAAAACACCTTCATCTGCTTATGAGAAGGCTGCAAAAATATGTCATTTAATATACTGGTAGACTTTGTGGATCAAATTTTATTTGTAATGAATTCTAAGGAACTTGTGTCCCAGTCAGTTTTTTAATAGTAGAGATTATGGTTCATGGAATAGGTGTTAAACTGGTATTTCATGAACCTTGGAAGAACTTTGACTATGTTGGTTGTTTCTATAGGGTTTTTTCAATTTTTTATCATGAGAAATGTGATTTGGCTTCTATTTAAAAAAATTTCCAGTTGGGGAGAAAACATGATTTTGAGTTTGTTTTTACTATTGCCACTTTACCCACTCCCTCTGACAGATGCAAATCTGACATTGACTTTTTATTCTGTCCTGATGTATCTCCTTTTGCATATTCCAGACTTATTTTAGATTCTTTCTAGGTGAGTACGTATTGAGTTCTATAGTATTTTAATAACAGTAACTAGCATTGTATTCTTACCTCTATTACATAGGATCCAGGCAAGAGGAGGAGGTAATACTCTCCAAATTTGTTGGTTCTATAGGGGCAGATATGTTTTCTGTCTTGGACTTCTACAGTTACATTGGATAATGGAGTCTCATTCTGATCAAACACTTGGCCCTTTACACCTGCAAGACAAAAAAGAATTGTGTTAATACCACATTTTATGGCGTAAGAAAAAAAAAATTCTTATAATTGTTTAGAAAAATAAGCCCAATATGTATTAGCTATTCTGAGTTAATAGAGTATTTGAGAAGGGATGGTAAACTTTAAAAAAAATTGAGATATAATAAAAATATATTAGCCTTAGGTATACAACATGGCTAAATATATATATGTACTGTGAAGTATTCACCAAAATATGCTCAGTTAACATAGTTACACCTTTTTTGCGTGGTGATAACTTTTATTTTACTTTCTTAGCAAATTTCAAGTATACAATACAGTATTAACTATATTTACCGTGCTGTATACTACCTCCCCAGGACTTATTTAAACATACCACATTTTCTCTATCTATTTATCCATCTGATTAAGTTGCTTCCATTTCTTTTGGATAAATACCCTTAAGTAGAATTACTGGATCATATAGTAGTTCTGTTTCTAGTTTTTCTTAGACGCTCCATACTGTTTCCATAGTGCTGCACCAATTTACATTCCTGTCAATAGTGCAGAAGGGTTCTCTTTTCTCCACATCCCTGCCAACACTTGTTACTTCTTGTCCTTTGACAACAGCCGTTCTACCAGGGGTAAGGTGATATCTCTTATTTGTCTTTAACTTTTGACATATTAATTACAATATGTCTTGATGTGGGTCTCTTTTGGTTTATTTGGAATTCTCCAGGCTTCCTTGATCTGGATGTCTGCTTCCTTCTAGGAAGTTCCAGGTTAGGGAACTTTTCAGCCTTTTTTTCCTTCAAGTAAGTTTTCTGTGTCTGCACCTTCTGGGATTCCTGTAATGTAAATGTTGGCCTGCTTGATGTTGTCTCGTAAGTTCTTTAGGCCGTCTTCACTCTTTTTCATTCTTTTTCTTTTCGCTGCTATGATTGGATGAATTCCATTGTCCTGTCCTTGGATTTACTTTCCTTTCTCCCGTCTCAGCTCGTGTGTTGTTGTACCCCTCCACTGTATTTATTTTTCAGCTCCATGACTTCTGTTTGGTACTTTCTTATATTTTCTTTCTGTTGAAATTATTTTGTTCATGCATAGTTCTGCTGAACTCAGGGAGCATCTTTATGACCACTGTTTTGAACTCTATCATGTACATCACTTACCTCTATTTCATTAAGCTCTTTTCTGGGGTTTTATCTTGTTGTTTGATTTGGAACGTAGTCCTCTGTGCTGACACTGTGTTGGTTTATATGTATTAGATAAAACAACCATCGCTCCCAGTCTTGAAGGAGTGGGTTCATGTAAGAGATGAATTTACTATTCAACCCTACCCCAGCTCTGGGTTTTGTCTCCAATCTTTGTGATTACCCAAGCTGCTTACTTTAGTCTTAATGATTCCCATAGTTGAGAGTATGCCAAGGCCTGTTAGTGTCTCAAAGGGGAATATTTTGCACAAAGGTTCAGGTGTACTGGAAGCCAAACCCTCAGACAGCAGCTTTGAAGGTATACAAATATATCTCTTTCGGGGAAGGCTGGGAGATGAGTGTTTCTGTCTATTGCTTTTGCACTGAGCCCTGGGGTGACAGCCAGTTAAGAACCATTTCTTTGTTTGATATCATCTCTTTGAACTCGTGAGAATCAGGCCAGGAAAGAATGTGTTCTCTGGGTAGTAGCCACAAAAGCCAAGGGGCTAGAAAGGTATACAAGCTCCTTTCTTGAAGACAAGTTGAGAGTGAAGATGGTGCCCAGTGACATCTAGAGAGGACTGTAGTCAGCCACTAGATGTAAATTTAATTAGAAGCCTGCTCCTTAAGCCACAACTATGAAGACAAACTAATGGTCCTCTTTCTCCGGAAGACTGTTTTTGTTTTCCACTGCTGCCTCTCCCCTTGTGTCCTGGGCACAGCTGGTTAAGAACTCCTTTTCTGTTTGTTACAGTCCCGTGGGATCCATGAACAAAAGCCCTGCTGGTCAAACAGAACCAGGAAATGAAGGGGTGGCAGCTGTAGAAAACAGGGCACCAGACAAGTGCACAGACTCCTTTCCAGGAGACACTGGGATCCTGCAGGGAGGTGGAGGGACAGGGCAGAGATGGCAGCCTCCATCTTCGGAGAGTATTTCAGCTGACCCCTAGATATGCGTTAAATGAAATGACTGCCCCTCAGGCTGAAGCTTTCAGACAGGCAACTAGGCTTCTTTCACAGAAAGGCTGGGCACTTTTCCATCAGCTGCCTTAGCACGAGGTCCTGGGGGATAGCCAGGTAAGTCTGTGTGATTCCTTGAAGAACCGTTTCTCAGTTTGCTATAGCTTTGTGGGTCTCATGTATGCATGCCCTCTCATTTTCAAGGCTATATGTTTCAAGAGTCTCTGGAAGGAACCAGTCCTGCTGACACCTGGACTTTAAGCCCAGCGAGACTGGTATTGAACTTCTGACCTAGAGCTGCACATTTAAGTTCACTGTTATTAGGTGACAAGATGGTGGAGTAGAAGGACAGGCTCACCTCTTATGGAAACACCACTGACCAAAAAAAACCCTGGAATCTACCAAAAGAGATACCCTACCTTCAAAGAAAAGGAAGAAGCCACAGCAAGACAGCAGGTGGGAGGTACAATCCTGATGAAACCAAATCCCATACATGTTGGGTGGGTGACCCATAGGCTTCAAAATAATTATACCACAGAAATTCTATAGGATTGAAAGTTCTGAGCTCCGTATCAGGCTTCCCAGCCTGGGAGTTGGGCAATGGGAAGGAGTCATCCCTAGAGAATCTAGCTTTCAAGGCCAGTGGGGTTTGATAGCAGGAATTCCACAAAACTAGGGGAAACAAAAATTCCATTATTGGCAGGCATGCACAGGGTCTCATACGCACCAGAACCCAGGAAAGAAGCAAAGACCTCATAATCGACTGGGCCAGACTTACCTGCCAGTATTGCAGGGTCTGCCGTGGAGGTGGGGGTGATGGCTGTGGCTCACTGCAGGGACAGGGACACTGAAGTGGTAGTTCTGGGGAGTTTTCATTGGCACGAGCCCTCGGGAAGGCTGCCATTTTCTCACCAAGACTTGTCCCTGCCCAAAAGCCTGTAGGCACCAATGCTGGGAAGCCCAGGTCAAATAATCAAAATGGTAGGAATACAGCCTCACCCATCAGCAGACAGACTGTTTAATGTCTTCTTGAGCACATAGCTGCCCACTAACCACACACCCTGACACAGCCCTGCCCACCAGAGGGACAAAACTCATATCCACCCACAATGGGCAAAACTCAGTCCCTCACACCCGGAAGCCTGTACAAGCCTCTTAAACAGCCTCATCTACCAGGAGGCCAACAGCAGAAGCAAGAAGAGCTACAACCCTGCAGCCTGTTGAATGGAAGCTGCAATCACAGAAAGTCAGACAGAGTGGCAGAGAACTATGTCCCAGATGAGTGAACAAGATAAAATGCCAGGACAAAAACTAATTGAAGGGGAGATAGGCAATCTATCTGAAAAAGAATTCGGAGTAATGATAGAAAAGATATTCCAAGATCTCAGAAAAAGAATGGAGGCATAGATTGAGAAGATACAAGAAATGTTCAACAAAAACCTAGAACTAAAGAACAAAGAGATGAAAAGTTACAATCAATGAAATGAAACAGTACCCTAGAAGGAATCAATGGAGTAACAGGCAGAAGGATGGATGAGTAAGCCAGAAGACAGAATGGGGGAAAGACTGTTGTAAGAGCCAAAGACGGACACTACACAATGATCAAGGAATCAACCTAAGAAGATATGACAACTGTAAATACATAGGCACCCAGCATAGGACCACCTCAATATATAAGGAAAATACCAACAGCCGCAAAAGGAGAGATTGACAGTAATAGTAGGGAACTTTAATACCCCACTTTCATCACTGAACAGATCAGTTAGAGAATCAATAAGGAAACATAGGCCTTAAATGATACATTAGACCAAGCTGTATTCTTGACACCTTGAAATTTTAAGAATACAGTTAATAAAAGGCCATATATATTTTAAGACTCCACTCATTTTAAATCCTATTTTCCCATCTCAGTCTATTTCATTGACAAGTCATGTTATCTTAATGACATAAAATGTAATCAAATGTAAACCTCCACTTTGATTTTTTCCTCTTTTGCATTAAAAAAAATTGGTTCCATTTATACTTATTCCTACTAGAGCTAACCTTTGAGCAATGCAAGTGTTAGGGACATCGACCCTCCACACAGTTGAAAATCCACATACAGCTTTATGGTTGGTGCTCTCAGCGCTGGCAGAGTCCACCAACCATGAACTGGGTATTACTAGAGTAGATATTTAGTGAAAAAATGAAACCAGCCCCCCACCCCACCCCACGCATATAAGTGTATTCATGCAGTTCATACATGTGTTGTTCAAGGGTCATATGTATCCTTTTGGTCTTTAGGTACTACTCAACTGTTAAAATCAGTCATAATTTAGTAACCTGATTCTGCATTTATTCATTGAATTTCAGTGGCATTCATTTTTTGAAGAGAGATTTACATTATGTCCCAAGTCACTTAACATTCCCAAGCCTCAATTCCATCACCTATAAAATGGGCATCATATGTATATACCTTCCAGGATTGTCATGAAGATCAAATACAAGAGGAGGCTCAACAAATATTAATCCATTTCTTAATCCTTCTCTTTCTTATTTGGATGAGAAAAATGATACAAAGGAATCGAAAGACCACAGCTATGTAAGTCTGAAGTTGAATAGATACACTACATAAATTGCTGGGATCTCAATTCAACTTTGTTCCTCAGGAGCAAGAATATGTGAGGAAAGAAGCTATGCTTAGGTCTTCCTTCCTTAGGCCTCTGAACTAGCTTATAGTCTTCCTACTGCTTGGAAAATCTGTGCATTTATGCAAGATAGCTTGTGGTACTGGCAGTATGTGCGTTGGCATCTTTTGTATTTTTCATCTTCTTCAAAACCAAAAAAAAAAAAACACCACAAAACACCCAACTCATAGAAAAGTACATCCTTTGACATCTAAGATAATGCTAGAATAAGACTCAGGATGTTTGAAACTATCACAACATTGTTGATTGGCTATACTCCAATATAAAAAGTTTAAAAAGATTCAGGATGCAAGGCAGAAGATACCAAGAAAAAAATTCCATGGTACTTAAAAAAAATCAGCAAACAGTAATCAAAACAGCATGGTACTGGCACAAAAACAGACATATGGATCAATGGAACAGAACTGAGAGCCCAGAAATAAACCCACCAACCTGTGGTCAATCTTCAACAAAGGAGACAAAAGAAATACACAATGGAGAAAAGACGGTCTCTTTAACAAGTGGTGTCAGGAAAGCTGGACAGCTGCCTGTAAATTAATGAAGTTAGAACACACACCATACACAAAAATAAACTCAAAATGGCTTAAAGACAAATATAAAACATGACACTATAAAACTCCTAGAAGAGAACATAGGCAAAATATTCTCTGATGTAAATCATAGCAGTTTTCTTAGGTTTCCCAAGGCAGTAGAAATAAAAACAAAAACAAATGGGACCTAATCAAACTACAAGCTTTTGGGCAGCAAGGGAAATCATAAACAAAATGAAAAGACCACTGGGAGAAAATATTTACAAATGATCCAACTGACAAGGGATTAATCTCCAGAATATATAAATAGTGGGGCTTCCCTTGTAGCTCAGTTGGTAAGAAATCTGCCTGAAATGCAGGAGACCTGGGTTCAGTTCCTGGGTCAGGAAGATACCCTGGAGAAGGAAATGGCAACCCACTCCAGTATTCTTGCCTGGAGAATCCCATAGACAGAGGAGCCTGGCAGGCTACAGTCCATGGGGTCACAAGAGTCGGACATGACTTAGTGACTAAACCTCCTATATAAACAGCTCATACAACTCAAAAATATAAGAAAAATGGGCAGAACTAGACAATTCTCCAAAGAAGACATACAGATGGCCAACAGGCATAAAAAGATGCTCAACATTGCTAATTGCTAGAGAAATGCAAATCAAAATTACAATTAGATATCATCTCACCCAATACAGAAAAGGCAATGGTACCCCACTCCAGTACTCTTGCCTGGAAAATCCCATGGGCGGAGGAGCCTGGTAGGTTGCTGTCCATGGGGTCGCTAAGAGTCTGACATGACTGAGCGACTTCACTTTCACTTTTCACTTTCATGCATTGGAGAAGGAAATGGCAACCCACTCCAGTGTTCTTGCCTGGAGAATCCCAGGGACGGGGGAGTCTGGTGGGCTGCCATCTATGGGGTTGCACAGAGTCGGACACGACTGAAGCGACTTAGCAGTAGCACCCTGGTTAGAATGGCCATCATTAAAAAGTCTACAAATAACAAATGCTGGAGAGGGTATGGAGAAAAGGAAACCTGCCTACAGTGTTGGTAGGAATGTAAGTTGGTACAGTCTCTATGGCAAACAGTATGCAGATGCTTCAAGAAATAGTATTGCTATGTAATCCAGCAATCCCACTCCCAGGCATGTATCCAGACAAAACTAAAATTCAAAAAGATACATGTATCCCTATGTTAACAGCACTATTCACAAAGGTCAAGACATGAATGTCCTTTGGCAGATGAATGGATAAAGAAGATGCTGTATATACATACAGACCACAGAGAACAGTCTTGTGGTTGCCAAGGGGGAGGGGGTGGGAGAGAGATGTCCTGGGGGTTGGGGATTAGCAGATGCAAGCTGTCTAAAATGGATAAACAACAAGGTCCTACCGGGAACTATGAATAATACCCTGTGATAAATCAGAAAGGAATATGAAAAATATATAAAACTATATGTTATATATACATATATAATACTGAGTCACTTTGCGGTACAGCAGAAATTAAGACATTGTAAATCAATTATACTTCAGATTTTAAAAAAGTTAGCATTTCCTTCTTGGCTGGAAATGGTTGCTACGCTTTAACAGAACAGATCTGAATTTTTTGACAGTCTATGAACAGTGCTTTTGGATGACCTTAGATACGCACACAGCCCCCCATATCATCTGTGAAACTGAAGAAAGATTTCCAGGGACCTATAGTCTGCCTATCCTCAAGTATGGGGAAACAAAGAGTAATTTGGATTCAGTTGCTAAAGTGTTCATATTCAAATTTGACTTTCATTCAATGTCCTCTAAAGATTAAAAGATTCATTTCTGTATATCCCTTACCCAAACCTAGAGACAGTAGTTCAAGTTGGGAATATCTGAATATCACTGTTACTGAACAAACACAGACCATGCGTAACTACAGAATTTCTGTTAGAGGATAACCCCATACCACCAGCCAAATGTAAGCTACCTTTGGATCTTATATGTCTTTTCAATACTCTGTCCAGGCACCACCAAACTTTTCACTTATAAGTGACTGTTTTACTAAAAGAGATGATTTATTTTGATATGTTAAAATTGAAAATGGGAAAAGGACCAGTAGATCCAAAGATTTGCAGATAATAGTCAGCACTATGACATCAGGGGAACAAAAAGCAAAATTCTAAAAAACGTTCATGTAATAGGCAAAGGAGAATGAAATCTGAGACAAATTTTGTGGCCACACCTGGAAATGAGGGGGAGAAATAAATGCACATCCCTTGGGGATGTATCAAACTCCATGGATGAAAAGCACATTCTGGGTAAGAACTGGCCAGAGCACAGTCTGAGATAGTGGTTTTCGGGGGACTGTCCATTCCCATGCCCCCACCTGATGAGCACAGCACAGGTGTCACTGACTTTGGACCCCATGACAGATGTGTTATCTGTGTCTCTCAGGCTTCTGGCACTCAGCACATACCAGATTCTCTCGGGCCCAGGTTGCTTAGGTTTCTGGGTGCCGTGGGCCGGCCATCCCCTAACCTCTGGGTTCAGCTCTGCTCTAAGGAGTTCAGGGGAGAAGACAGCAGCAGATAATGTCATGTCTTGCTCCTCTTTACTTCTCCCCAGAGAGGGAACATTTGGGACATTCCAGGTCCCTAGAATTCAGACTCACCTTAATGTCTGCCTTACCCTCATCTCAACCTGAGCCTGGTCAACCCTCTTAAGCTTGACGACGCAGCAACAAAGAGCCTGAGTTTAGATTGAGGTTGGAGGTGAGATTTAATTGAAAGAATGACCAATCAGAACCTTAGAATAAGCTGGGGTGAGGCAAGGCATATGCTGTCTGTCCCAGCTATCAGTTGACTAAAAACAGTCGAGGCAAGTGACTTGCGAGGTTTCACACAGGCAGATAACAGAACAGCTTAGGCTTTACCCAGGCTCCTGCCCTCTAGACCAGTGGGCCTCAACCCTTTTGTCACCACAGACTGGTTTCATAGAAGACAGTTTTTCTACAGACCAGGGGTGGAGGGATGGTTTTGGTATGAGTCAAGCACATTGCATTTACTGTGCACTTTATTTCCATTATTACTACACCAGCTCCACCTCAGATCATCAGGCACTAGAGAGGCTGGGGGCCCCTGCTCTAGACCAGGTTCTTCCATTAGAGTAAGAGGCCTTTCCTTCCCAGACGAGGACGACTCACCAGAGTCTCTGACCCACCTGGAGATCTCAGATCTTAGCATCATAGCAAGTGGTGAAACTGAACCAATGAATGTGAGGCACCTTGACAAACCTCAATAATTTCCTTAAACCAGAGCAATAACGGTAAAGAAATGGTTGTTTCCGTTATCTGCAAGCATACTCTTTGGCTTCCCACTGGGCACCAATATGGAGAGAAGCGCTCTATCAGGTAACAGTAACCATGCTGTATCAGTATTTTGAAATAGAGTTTCATTATTAAACTAGGGAGGAAAACAAAAGCCCTGTCTTAAACCACAAGGGGGCAGTGCTGATGTATTAATATATATTCACACATATGGTTTAAGTGAACTGTGCACGTCTGATTATAGGGACACGCAGAGAGATGAATATTCTTTATAAAATCTAGTTAATTGGACTTGTAAATGCTTTAAATTAATAACAATAACACTTAGGCCATAATTTGTATGTTTTCTAACAGTTTACAAAGCTCCTGCACTGACAATATCATTTCAGCATTATATTTCAGAGCCCACCTTAACTCAGTGCCCAGTAGTACCCTAACCTTTCCAACTAGTCTGAAATTCATAGAGTGTATTTTGTGTTCCGTTGCATTCCCAGTTTTACTCTTCTAAAGGAGGAATTTTTAGAGTTTACACTAAAAGATTGGTATAGGTAGAAGCCACAGCCAAAGTAGAAATGTGCCTTGTGAAGAAAGTCAAAAGGAGAAACACCAGAACAGAGTCTGGTGACATAATGAAAAAGGAAAAAGACCCAATAATAAGCTCAATAAAAATTATTAAGATGCTGGTTAAAGTACACTAAGATGCTGGTAATACTACATTTTGTAATAACCCCCATCAACCTACTCCATTAATGTCTCAGCCAGTTAGACGCAGTCCTGCCAACTAAAAAATAATGTTTCTGGGAACTTCCTGGGTGGTCCAGTGTCTAAGACTCTGTGCTCCCAATGCAGGGGGCCTAGATCCCACATGCGCACAAGAGTTCGCATGCCACAACTAAAGATCCTGCGTGCCACAACTAAGACCTGGTGCAGCCAAATAAATAAAAATAAATATTTTAAAAATACATAATCTTTCTGTACTTGTGTTTTGGGATGGCAAGAGGTTGGGGGTCAAGTATGAAAGGGGGAAGGAATATCCATATTCGGGATGTATGGCCAAGAGAAGCTTCTAATTGTCCCTGCACTCAGCCCTGTACCCTTCAACTACACCATCTCTTTGCAGCAGGTGGGAAACTTTGGTGTGAAGCATGCAGAAAATCCAGAAATTCTGCAATTATGCAATAGGTCCATGATGAAAACTTCTTCAATACACACACACACCACTTGGCTTCATAACCACTACTCCAGTTCTTGACGCCTTGCTTCCCCCAACTGTTCTGAATGGAGAAGAATAACATGGGCAATGCAGAAGAGCCTTCCACACCCTGCCCAAGGTTCTACCATCACCACAAGCGATGTTCTATTCTTATGCAATGGTTTTCAAAGAGTAGTCCCTGGACCTGCAGCATCCGCATCACCAGGGAAGATGTCAGTCATTCCAGACCCACTAAATCAGAAACTCTGAGGATGGGCCTGGCAATCCATGTTTTAACAAACCCTCCTGGTGAGTCAGTTGCACATGTCTGAGAATGACTGCCCTTGTCACACACCGTCCGCTCATCTGTCATAAAGGTCAGACAGGCATCAAAAAAACAGGCTGCAAAGACTCCCAGTGCCTGGTCATTTGGCACAGTTGAGAGGTGGGAGGGGTTGAAGCTAATGGTGCTAAGTCACCACCCAGTTCTAGAAAAAAATGTAAAATGGCATGTCCAACATTCTCTGGGTCTGTGGTAGTGAATGGCAAATGACAAGCAAACTTGTCTTCTTTCTAAATGGGCGATGATGTAACAGAGTTACAGCCTGTTTTATTGATCTTTTGCCAGATTTCCAGGTCATTCAACATGTAAAACTAGAAGTACCCTGGATTTTACACCCCCATATTAAAGTAACACACACCATGCTCTCTCTTATATGAGCTGATGGGTGCTGCATTTTTCATATGCTGCAGATGCTCATGCAGAGAGAATTCTGAACCGTTAGTTTTGGTGCTAAAAATGAGGCTGGACCCAGAAAACAGAAATAGGGGCTTGCATTTTCTCAACCCAAAGGTTTTGCCAGATGCTATATTTTATGTTAATAGGAATTAATAATAAAATCTTACAAACCTATGTGCACCTGTTTTATATATTCAATCAGCGAATCTTTGTTATCCTTCCAGAAGCTTGGAAGCTTCTCCTTGCGAGGGTATTTACAGCATGACAGCTCCAACGTAATTTCAAAACACTGGGCCCAGATGTAGTTATAATCTTGCATTCCACCTAAACACAAACATATTTAAGTCTTTTAAAAAGTATGAAGTTGGAGTGAAGTCAAGTATCACATATCTTGGAGACAGGTGAATTAGACAGTTGCAATGACAGGACATGTAAACAGGAAAAGATGAATTTGACATATTGGCATGTACAATTGCAGCTTGACATTTTATTATCTAGACATGACCAAGCAATCCTAAATACTCCCATATGGGTAACTGAATCAGAGCTGACTGATGTTCATCTATGCATCCAGATTAACTGAGGAGTAAGGGAAGGGTCCTTTTTAAAAATCACAACTACAAAATTCTTCATATTACATTTCTTTCCTAAATTACATTTTAAACAGAGAGAAACTAGAGTGATATTTCTTTTAAAATATTTCTACAAGCCTTTCATAAACACATTTATTCTGTAAAAATAAGTATATGCTAGCGTGTGAGATGAGTACAATTGTGTGGTAGTCTGAACATTCTTTGGCATTGCCTTTCTTTGGGATTGGGATGAAAACTGACCTTTTCTGGTCCTGTGGCCACTGCTGAGTTTTCCAAATTTGCTGGCATATTGAGTGCAGCACTTTCACAGCATCGTCTTTTAGGATTTGAAATAGCTCAGCTGGAATTCCATCACCTCCACTAGCTTTGTTCGTATAAGGCTTCCTAAGGCCCGCTTAACTTCGCATTCCAGGATGTCTGGCTCTAGGTGAGTGATCACACCATCATGATTATCTGGGTCGTAAAGATCTTTTTTGTATACTTCTGTGTATTCTTGCCACCTCTTCTGTTAGGTCCAAACCATTTCTGTCCTTTATTGTGCTCATCTTTGCATGAAATATTCCCTTAGTATCTCTAATTTTCTTGAAGAGATCTCTAGTTTTTCCAATTCTATTGTTTTCCTCTCTTTGCTCTGAATGCTGAGGAAGGGTTTCTTATCTCTTTGGAACTCTGCATTCAAATGGGTATATCTTTCCTTTTCTCCTCTGCCTTTCACTTCTCTTTCTCAGCTATTTGTAAGGCCTCCTCAGACAACCATTTTGCCTTTTTGCATTTCTTTTTCTTGGGGATGGTCTTGATTCCTACCTCCTATACAATGTTATGAACCTCTTTCCATAGTTCTTCAGGCACTCTATCAGATCTAATCCTGTGAGTCTATTTGTCACTTTCACTGTATAATGTAAGGGATTTGATTTAGGTCATATCTGAATGTTCTAGCGGTTTTCTCTACTTTCTTCAATTTAACTCTGAATTTGGCAATAAGGAATTCATGACTGCACAACTGCACTCATCTCACAGGCTAGCAAAGTAATGTTTAAAATTCTCTAAGCCAGGCTTCAACAGTATGTGAACTGTGAACTTTCAGATGTTCAAGCTGGATTTAGAAAAGGCAGAGGAACCAACATCTGGTGGATCATTGAAAAAGCAAGGGAGTTCCAGAAAAATATCTACTTTTGCTTTACTGACTACGCCAAAGCCTTTGACTATATGGATCCCAGCAAATTGTGGAAAATTCTGAAGGAGATAGGAATACCAGACCACCTGACCCGCCTCCTGAGAAGTCTGTATGCAGGTCAAGAAGTAACAGTTAAATTGGACATGGAACAGCAAACTTGTTCCAAATTGGGGAAGGAGTATGTCAAGGCTATATATTGTCACCCTGCTTATTTAACTTATATGCCGAGTACATCATGCAAAATGCCAGGCTGCATGAAGCACAAGCTGGAATCAAGGTTGCTGGAAGAAATATCAATAACCTTGGATACACAGATGACACCACCCTTTTGGCAGAAAGCAAAGAAGAACTAAATAGCCTATTGATGAAAGTGAAAAGAGGAGAGTGAATAAGTTGGCTTAAAACTCAACATTCAGAAAACTAAGATCATAACATCTGGTCCCATCACATCATGGCAAATAGAAAGGGAAACAATGGAAACAGTGAGAGGCTTTATTTTTGGGGGCTCCCAAATCCCTACGGATGGTGACTGCAGCCATGAAATTAAAAGACGCTTGCTCCTTGAAAGAAAAGCCATGCCCAACCTAGACAGCATATTAAAAAGCAGAGACATTACTTTGCCCACAAAGGCCTGTCTAGTCAAAGCTATGGTTTTTCCAGTAGTGATGTATGAATGTGAGAGTTGGACCATAAAGAAAGCTGAGCACCAAAGAATTGATGCTTTTGAACTGTGGTGTTGGAGAAGACTCTTGAGAGTCCCTTGAACTGCAAGATCAAACCAGTCAATTCTAAAGGAAATCAGTCCTGAATATTCATTGAAAGGACTGATGCTGAAACTCTAATACTTTGGCCACCTGATGCGAAGAACTGACTCATTTGAAAAGACCTCGATGCTGGGAAAGATTGAAAGTAGGAGGAGAAGGGGACAACAGAAGATGAGGTGGTTGGATGGCATCACTGACTTGATGGACATGAGTTTGAGCAAGCTCCAGGAGTTGCTGATGGACAGGGAAGCCTGGTGTGCTGCAGTCCACGGGGTCGCAAAGAGACATGACTGAGCGACTGAAGTACATGAATTTGGAGGAATAATAGCCAATGTTTACTTAGTGTTTGCTATTGCTAGGTACTGTTTGAAGAACTTCGCTGTCAGCTCTAACCCTCACAGTAATTATCACCCATATTTTACAGGTGAGAAACTTAATTACAAATGGTAGGTCATGTACCCAGGGATTCTTGCCAGTGAATGGCTGAAACCAGAGCACATGCCACATTCCTAGACGCCCTGTGCTCTTATCCATCATACCACACTACGTCTGTGGATGAGAGACATGGTGCCATGTGGATTCTTGGGGAGCAGGGGAAGACCCAGGCCCCTGCTGCTTCTGGGATTACCACTGTCCATGCTCACTTTCTAGTTCTTACCTCTCAACACCCTATTTTCAAATGGTTATACTCATATTTTATATTTTTTAAGATGCAAAACTTCTATTTTAAAATCTCTGAATTGGAAAGCATCTTAAATTTGATGGCTGAAAAGCATCATTGTGTTATTAGTTCAGCTGGAAACTTTTTTCTTTATTGGTGGGACATATTTTACAATCACTGGCATCTTAGATTTGACGAAGTATGGTATCTTTGGATGAATTAGTCTCTGCCAGATTTTAATTAGTTATACTTGATATTTGCCTAGTGAAATAAGTTTTTTCAAGTCCATCAGAGTATTTGGGAAGTCATGAAGTAAATATTTATGCTCAGAAAATGGTCAAAATATTACATAACTATTAAGTAATACTTATGTAGGTCCCTGGAGAAGGAAATGGCAACTTACTCCAGTATTCTCTCCTGGAGAATCCCATGGACAGAGGAGCCTGCAGTCCATAGGGTTGCAAAGAGTCGGACACTTTGAAGCAACTTAGCACGCACGCACATAGGTCCCAGTTTTAGCCAGGGAGAATTACTCTTTTCTTCCTTTTCCTTTACTTGCAAGTCTTGTATTTCTAAGCTTATTTTCACCAAGAAATAGAAGAGGAAAAAAAGGAAGAAAGAAATGAAACAAAACAAAAGCCTTTGACTGGATGACTGTCTCAGGTAGAAAGAACGTAAATGGCAAAACAGGTGTGGAAAGCACACCGGATAGAGAACGCCAGCTGCGGAGAGTGTGGGCTGCTCTGGATAAGCCAGACAGGCCTGGCCAGCAAAGGCACACTTGGGAACTACTCACAGCAGCAAAACCAGGTTCCTAGTCAATCTCCCACGCATCTGGATCTGTCTTGGGGAGTCACATAGCACACTGAAGGACAGAGCTGGCCCTGGGCAGGAGGGTCTTTTCCCCCTGTGTGGAGTGGTCAGCGGAGACTAGGCTGCCTGTCTCTCAGACATGGGAGAGAAGTTTGGGGCACTGTGGCATCTGGCTGGGCCTGCCGCCTTCCAGTCATGGTCTAGGCTTATTTACGTTGCCTGGAAAGCTGGCAGAAACCTGCCCAGATATAAAAGTCCCAGCTTGTGCAAGATTACCTGCCTGTGCATCTACGCTGACAAGTGAGGAAGTGGCCCGAGTGTGGAAATGCAGGCTGCGCCTGCTGCTGCCCGGACCTGCTGAGCAGTCTGAAAGGGGGCACTTTTCACCGAGGTGGTGGAAACCTGTTCCCTGCCCACTGTCTCCCCTCTCACCCTTCCGTCCTCCATCCCTCCTATTCTCTCGAGTTTCCAGAATAGGACTATGACACCCTTGGGCTTCTGCTGATATTCTTCCTTCTGACAAGAACATCCCCTCTGCCATGTTCCCTATATGGCAAACTCCTCACTTCCTCCCTCGCCTGGCTATCCTGTTCCAAGGGAGCAAGACTAGAGGGCTCTTCTGTTCAGTCTGCAAAGTGGCTTGAAAAATCAGGAGACTTCCTGGAAACATCCATCTTGCTTCACAACCTGGAAGATCTGGCAGTACTGCCCCCTACTGCTGCATGGCAGTGACTACCTGGATGTAAGTAGCAACACCCCGCTCCCCTGGTGGCTCAGATGGTAAAGAACCTGCCTGCCATTGCAGGAGACTTAAGAGAAGCGGGTTTGATCCCTGGGTCATGAAGATCCCCTGGAGAAGGAAATGGCAACCCACTCCAGTGTTCTTGCCAGGATAATTCCATGGATAGAGGAGCCTGGTGGGCTACAGTCCATGGGTTGCAAAGAGTTGAACACGACTGGGTGACTAACACACAAGCAGCAACTGTCCCCACTGGGTGAGACATAAGAATGACATTTCTCCAAGGCCTTCACTACTTCCTGCTGTGATTTGGCTTTCCACCCCTGTGGTACACTGTGCCTTTTCTAAATCTCTGTTCTTATTCATATGATACTGCCATCATAATTAACTTAAATGTTGCTCTTCTCTGTTAAACTTGGGCTTAATATCTGTGTTCTGTTCATCTTTCTTGGCACAGTTCCCAGCTCCACAGTGACTGCTAAACAAGCGTCTGAACTCAGGCAACTTTGGCAGTAGGGAACATGTCTGAGCATATCTCAAATGGTCGTCCCCCTCCTGGCTCTGTGCTATTAGCTGACAGAGACATGACTAAAGGTACTGCACTGTGCCTGACTAACTTCTCCAACTACTGGGGTCAACAAAGGCCAGCTGGCACCTCTAGGTAAAGACAACTAGAGTAGCAGAATGAAGAGAAACTCACCTTTCAGTGGATACCAGGAGTATCCATTTACAATTCCATTAGAAAACCCTGTTTTAATTCTACATGAATTCCTTTTCATGTCAGGATTCCTTGAAGCATAGGTATTTGCAAGATACTGAAAAACATCATCATCAGGGGTTAAGCTCCGAGAGTATAATGTTCCAGTGGCTGTACATGGAAGACAGACCAAGACCTTTTAGTTGATGTGGAGGAAGTATACAGTACATTAGCCCCTGCATCATCAAATTCCACACAAAGGCTCTCATTTCCTAGAGAGATCCTCTACCCACTTCCAGGAATGTCTCTCTACTCTTATTCCCAGTTTCTGATGGACATAACAAAAGGGATATCGCACAAAATAACCATGTACATGTCCAAGCTCCTCCTCAATTAGCTTAAAAGTTAAATACCTTCTTAGTCATTCTTGTTGATTCCAGGAGATCAGTAAACTTTCCTTAGGTACTGTAGGGATTAAATGAAGCCACTAGAATATTTTAGCTCCTTGGTACATACCTTATCCTACAGTTTTAAGGGGAGTCAGGAATTATTATTCATGGGATTAGTTTTTTTTTTTTTTCAGTCATGTTGTCTCTTGTGTGCTAATATAAATTACAGTTTTACTATTTCACTGATGAATGTCAAGTAATCCCATTTTTGGTTGTCAGTTCAGACACCTTGCCCATCTACTGTTTATAAATTGTAGGAAGGATAGCTCAGAGTTGAGAGAATGAGGCTTTTTCCAACCCTGCCAGAAAAATTAAGTAGGGAGAGAAAGAGTGTGTCCCCGTTCAGAGGTGGAAAGTTTGCAGTCTCACTCTGGATTTAGAGAGCAAGAGCAGGGCCCCTGTGTGCTTACCTGGAACACCATTATCAAATGGGTAACTGGCCACCAGGGCACCACCATGGAGGTTTGCAGAGAGGACAAAGGTCTCTGTAGTCAGCCACTTCATGATTGCCACGGTCTCAGGCTGCCTCGTTACATTATTAAGCTCAAAAGCATCAGGGAAATTTCTATTCAGGTCATAGAGGTTACTATTATCCCTTTAAAAGAAAGAAGTTTTAAGGGTTTACTATTGGTTTATGAGGGAGCAAATTCCTGTAGAGTGTAGACCTTTGCTCTGGGCTCCAGCTGTTTTTCCAGATATGAATACGGAGATGGTGGATGGTTGCCTTGTCAGCCTCCAACGAATTGCACTTGGTATTCACGCACTATGTTGTTGCCTCCAGTGTGACTTGTTCTTGCCAGTGGGACAGGAGTGATTCGGATGTAAGCAGAGGTTGGATAAGTGCTTTGTGTTTTGGGGCTTTTGCTCTGGGAACACTCCCATTTGGAACCCTGAGACCTCACTGCTAGCTACATCAAGGGGCCACATGAAGGAATGAGGGACCCAGGTGAGATCCAGAACTGAAACTCAAGACCCAGGGTCCCAGACAGACCCCCGCTGAGGTCCCAGTCATCGTGGCATGGAGATGGACCCTGCTCTGCCCTGCCCAAATTCCCAACTTACAGAAAAGGTGGCTGTTTCCTCAATTTGGGGGCAGTTTGTTCCATAGCAATTGTTATCAGAATTAATAGGAACATGCTATTTTATACAAATATATTTCTGAAAAGTGGATTGGGTTTGTTGCCATAGTTGTTTAGTCACTAAGTCCCGTCAGACTCTGCGACCCTATGGACTGTAGCCGGCCAGGCTTCTCTATCCATGGGATTTCCCAGGCAAGAGTATTGGAGTGGGTGGCCATTTCCTTCTCCAGGGAATCTTCCTGACACAGGGACCAAACTTGTGTCTCTGGCTTGGCAGATGGATTCTTTACCACTGAGCCACCTGGGAAGACTTGGCCATGTTTAAATATGCTAAAAAAAAACTTATCAGTGGAAGGGAATCCAGTGGTGATTTATCTTTGGTAAAAACAAAATTTTAATTGCACAAGTATCAGTGTTTATCAGACATTTGAGAAATTCCAAACTCCCTGAGGCCATTTAAAATACAATAAACTTTAAATCAGAAATACTACAAGACTCACTCTTCTTTATGTTAGTTATTGGGCTAGCTGAATAAATCAGCCTGCCTATTGAGGGGTCAGGTTCTATACTAGGCCCTGGGATTTCCTAGTGATGAACACTATAGGCAGGGCTCCTGCCCTCGGGTAGACATTAAAGGAGAAACGAGACATTAAAATTGTGCTGTGAGGGTAAAGGGCCAGGTGATATAACTGAGGACCTAACATCCGATAGGCTAGGGAAGGAGGCTTTGAGGAAATGCTGTTGAAACAGGCCAGGGTGGGGCCAATGGGGGCTGAGAATGCCAGAGGTGAGAAGGAAGCCTGTAGTTATAGTTTCAGGGGTGAAGAGGGATCTAAGTGGCTGCAGCAGGGTGACAAGTGGGAAAAGCAATAAAGCCGGAGCAGTGGAGGGTGGGCAGGCACAGGAGTAAACCAGCCTTATTCAGGATTTCTCTTCTCACAGTTAAAGCCATGGGTGGCCCTGAAGAGTTTCCAGCACGGCAGTGACATGGCGCCGGCTATGAGATGTTTCATTAATTCCTCTTGACAGGGCCAAGGTGTCCAGTCTGATGGGGGCCTTTTGTGGTTTTGTTTTCTTTTGCATAGACGGGCCCGTTCTTACCTGCCGTCATTGTAAAAACAGTCAGGCTTTACAACAGCTTCGAATCCATCTGGGTTCATTGAGGGCATGACGTGTATCCGGGTACTATTGATTAGATTTGTGATTTCAGGGTCTCTTCCATCTCTGGTTACAAGATATTCAATTAAATGGAGCAGCAGTTCCCGCCCTACAGCCTGTAGGTGTTAAAACAGAGAAGAGGCTACTTGAGGAAAACAAGGGAAACAGTCCCCAAGGAACAAATTCCCCAACAAGAAGCACTACAGATGATACTTAAAACCAAAACCAGTTGTCAGACCACCGTTTCTTCAGGTACATGGCAATCCATCACTAGTATGCTGCAAAACCTTTTTAATATTTAAAAAAATTTTTTAAGTATCTAATAATTTACTTTTAAAAAATGAACTGGAGTGGAGTAAAGGTTATTTCTTATTATCTTGTTTTCAATTTGCTTGTCTTCCAACTGCTTCCTGGAGTGACGGAGAGAGGCAGAGCTAGAGATCAGGCGTGGGAGCTGAGCATCTTCACGAGCACATGGGACACACGGGAGAGCTGTGGTGCGTGTCTAGGTGGATGGTACATGGAGAACCCCTGCAGCAGACACGCAGATTTGAACACAGAAAAATCCAAATCGGTAATACTCATAATTTAAACAGGTTTCTGATTTCCAGATTCCCCTATTTCCAAGCTCTTCTATTTTCAAATTCCCCTCTTGCACACTTGTGTAATTTTTGCCATACCTCTGTACTTCTGATTTCTAGTCCCATGTTTCGTTGGCACATCATCCTCACAACTTTTTGCCATATCTCCATATTATCTATACTATTATTTAGTTTTCATTTTCTATAAATTGGCTTTCTTTTTACTTACATTAAAAATGATAAACTTTGTATAATTAGCATTTTGCTAGATTTCATGTTTTTAATTATACAGTAAAATAAAAGCATGACTATGAAAATAAACATGGTCATGTGTTTTAGGGGAAAAAAAGGAATTCACATTTTCAGCCTTATTCTGTAAAGATCTGATTCAGTTCAGTTCAGTCGCTCAGTCCGACTCTTTGTGACCCCATGAATCGCAGCACACCAGGCCTCCCTGTTTATCACCAACTCCAGGAGTTCACTCAGACTCACGTCCAATGAGTCAGTGATGCCATCCAGCCATCTCATCCTCTGTCATCCCCTTCTCCTCCTGCCCCCAATCCCTCCCAGCATCACAGTCTTTTCCAATGAGTCAACTCTTCGCATGAGGTGGCCAAAGTACTGGAGTTTCAGCTTTCGCATCATTCCTTCCAAAGAAATCCCAGGGCTGATCTCCTTCAGAAAGATCTGATTAGCCTACATTAATTTTCCCCTGTAAACCTGATCTCAAAGATTCTGCTTCTAAGTAAGGAATATCTACCTCTTGCATGTGATCAGATGTTGCTGAGGGGTTAGGATATGGGAAATCAGTGCAGCAGGTGTTAAATAAGGATGGTGCTGCCAGTGCGTTAATGAAGGCCACGGGCAACAAAAGAATCTTCAGTTATGACTCCATTGTAGCAATTCATGGCTGTGACAAAGAAGGAACAATGCTGCACTCTATATCCCTTGCTGGCAAGCAAAGAGATCACATCTTATGAATCTGGTATCCTAATGGACACAGAATAATTGAAAATGGAACTAAGAAAAATTTAAATATGTGAATTATATATTTATACATAGCCATAAAATTTAGAGTGGAAATAAATTCCATTCTGACTTCAATTTGTTTTTTCTCCCACTCATGTCTGTCTTCTTCCACTACTGTGATTTTTGTTTTTATAGTCCAAATTGTAGGTTGAAAAAGGTCCTTACAAACTAATAACTAAAAAAGTCAAGTGAGTCACACACTGGGTTTCCAATTCGGTGTTTTGGAAGCTCAAGCACATTTGCAAGCTCCTTACTGCCTTCCCTAAAACCAGAGGAGGAGGGGATGGTAATTTTAAGTTGTGAAAGGCTCTACAAGTGGATGTGTGGTTGGTTGGAAGGGGGGCTTTCCTGGCAAGGGGAAGGGAAGATAAAAGGGTCAAGGAAAGGGAGGAGGAAGTGAAATTTCTAAATGCTGGTTTGAGACTGCAGGATGCTGCCCTTAGAGGGATGTACCAGGAAAAACCTGAGGCCCATCTGAGTCCCAGGTCAAGCATGAAGTGAGCCATATTGGAGTGCCCACGTGATTCTAAAAGTAAATTTCCTCTTAACTATCTGAATCATACATTCTCAAGCATGCTTGAACTCAAGACAGGAATTGGCAATGAAATTCATCCACCCACAAGCAAATGAAAACAAAGAGTAAGAAGCTGTGATTAAGCTATACAACTAAATTAAGCAACTGTGGTGCTGTGAGTATAGGATAGAAGGTAAAAGTTAAGGTTTATAGTTAACAGCAAGGGTGAGGGCTAGGGGACGAGGGGGAGATGAGTTTTCAAAGTGCTAATTTTTTCACTTTTCATAGCAATGGGTCATAGGATATTATCCAAAGTTTAAAATATATATATATTTATATAAAATCATTATAATTTCAGTTTTTCCTAATTTTTTGAATTCAGAAGAATCTTATTAATAAGATAATTAATTTCTTATTTTGAGAAATCAACAAGTTCACCAGTCATTTTCACTTTCATTTTCATCAACTTCAGTTCTGTTAAGCTCAAGTAAAGTTATTAAATCTCATACTTCTTAAAGATAATACATATGACACATTTTATTTCCTTTTGATTCCTCTCATTCTATTACTACAGAAATAAAGAGATACGTAGAATAGCATCTGGCAAATAATAATGATGGCTATTTCTGAGTGACAGTATCTTGAATAGTTGTTACACTTATTTTTCTATTTCTTTTAAGTGAAAGAAAACCTATGTTCTTTTTGAAAAAACAAAATCGTGATTCTTTCAAGGACACAAATGTGTGACCAAGGTATCTTCTGTTTGCCTCCATATTCCAAAACAAACCACAAATTCTTAACTGCATAGGGTGAAATAAAAATCTTGGAGGTATGATAAAGAACTGATTAAGAGTCAGATAATCTTAAAACTTGTGAGGTAAACTGATACAATTTCGGAGAGAGTTAAACAAAGTCCTTTTGTTTTCTTGGACCATATTTTCTTGTCTCTGTAAAAGCAAATTTATGTCACATATTATTCAAATTAATTCTTCTCAACCTTAATATAAATGTCTCAAATACTCATTCATGTTTTATGTATAGGCCTCCCTTCATTTAAAATTAAGTCTTTGAACATGAGACCTTAGAGAGACTAAATTTTTTTTTTAATGTGGTCAAAAGTGTTTCCATGGACTTATCCAGCCTTTCATTTAGCTTTCGCTTCCTTTTGGGAGAGTGTGGAGAATCCCTAATGAAGAGCCTGAAAGGCTGGGTAAGCACACTGGCTTCTGGAGTGTTTCTCTGATAATTCATCTGGTCATTAAGAGGGCAATACCCCAGGATGGACCTACAGATTGTCATAGTGAGTGAAGTAAGCCAGACTGAGAAAGAGGAATATTGTATAATATTGTTTATAAAAGGAATCTTTAAAAACATGATACAATTATTTACAAAACAGAAACAGACCCACAGAGAACGAATTTATGGCTAGCAGGGAGGAATGTGGTGGAGAGCGGGGAAGGATAGTTAGGGAGTTTGGGATTAACATACACACAGCACTATATGTAAAACAGATAACCAACGAGGACCCATTGTATAGCACAGGGAACTCTGCTCAATACTATGTAACAACGTAAATGGGAAAAGGCTTTGAAAAAATACAAGTATAAGTAAATCACTTTGCTGTACACCTGAAAGTAACACATTATTAATCAATTATACTCCAAGGTAAAATTAAGTTTTTAGAAAAAGATGGCAAGAACTCAGAAGGCAGAAAATAAATCTCTATCAGTTTTACTTCAATTCAGTCAAGTTGGAACTTGCTAGATAGGTGAAAATGAGTGTTCCAGCACTTATAAGAACAATTGCAAAAAAATGTTGAAGCAACAATCCATAACTGGGTAGTGTATTGTGTAAGACTGAGTGTTGAGGTCCACAAACTCCTAGAAGATCCATGCACCTTGAGGACAGCATTCAAAGCTAGTGTGCCAGAATAGCAAGGAATCCACCCAAAGAAGTTTAAGAACCACTGCCCACAAATGTTATATACGCTGTTTTTAATAGTGGGCCTTGAAAATGCTCTTTAATCCCAAAAGTTCTAAGAGAAGAAGGATGAAGGAGCTGGTTAGACCGAGCTAATCCAAGTGACCCTTCTGCTCCTGGGTTAAGCCATCCCTTTCCCCAGCTCCTGGTGGCACCAGGAGGGTGGAATACACAAGATCTAAATTCAGGATAACAAGTTTCTCAGTGGCCCCCCAAAGCTGTCAGACACTGTTAACAGCTGGGACACACAGAGGGTGACAGGACTTCAGGTCTCCACACCCAAAACACACTGACATTCCTCCCTGTATAATCTCAGTCCTTGGCAGTCGTCAAAGAATCAAGGTAAATGAGTGAGACCTGCTTTGATGGGATACATTAACTACCTGGAGAGCAAGATGTCAGAAATTTGGGAAAGCACAAGCAAATTCAGGGGTGAACAAGAGGAAGGACTCTTGCTTTTTTTTGGAAGTTTCAGTTGAGAGGGTTAAATTCTGAGCAGCAGACTGCAACCTTTTGAAATGCTAGGAATTCAATAAATAAGCTACTGGAGTCATTTGAGAGCCACATGTCTCTTATTAAAAATGGGTTCCATGGGACCCGATCAATTGACCAGATAGCAAAAGGGAAAGGAAGTCTGGGCTGCTATCTATCATGAATAGTTGTTTTATTAAAAACAACTTTGCTCAGACTCCCAGCAATATCAAGCCTTTTTGAGCACAGCCTATTATGCTCAAAAAAGTAACTTCCACCCACCCATAAATCAAATTCAAAGACAAGCCAAGCCACTTTCTCAAACGTTTGCATTTGAGCTCCAGTGACAAGAAGTCCCCTCACTGGTCAGGACAGGTTGAGCAGCATGTCTGGACAGGAAAGGCAGAATTGTGCGTGTGTCACGCAGGGTGGAGCCTGTTCCTATAAAGCCTGGGTTTGGGGAGGCTTGAGTCGGAACAGGAAGCGCAGCATTTGAGTAGTGGATGCTGCCACACTATTGCAGATCTGGAAGTGTTGTAACAAGTCAGCAGGTGGTACTTACAGGATTATGCATCTAAAGTTAAGTGTGTTTGATAAGGTGTGACACAGATCATATGTCAATTTTCTTTACTGTCAAGACTGGAGACTGTCTTTCCCTTCCACTGGATTGCCCAGTTGTGTAGGGTCCTGGGAAACAGGAAATCCTGCAGCTGTCACATTCTTAAAAATATGAGAGCTGAGGAAGTATATACTAAAATATATATCGAAAAGTATGTATAAATATATATTAAAATATATTTTATTGTACATAAAATACATATACAAAAGTATATACTAAACATATATATAACAGTATACATACAAAAACATACTCTGAGGAAGTAAGGTGAGAAATTTTTCGGAACATCTTCAAATGCCTGGCTAGAATGGCTGGGCAGCCAGGAGTCGTAAAAGGGTATTTTGCAAATTATAAGATAAATAACATAAATGAAACAAAATAGAGTCGATCTCTGATAAGCTGGAAAAGAGCAAGATGTTATGATGGAATTTAAGGGTTTGTGGAAAGGTGGGGATGACAGAGCCCTAAGCTTGATGGTCTAAAGTGTCAAAAATGCTAAGTTTTGGATTAAGAGAAAGTGACAAAAGCATTAAAAAGCCAACTAGTAGGAGGCTGGATAGCCAGTTGGGACCTTCTTAGTTCAAATATATCACTCTTCTGCTGGGTCACCTTGATGCTGAGCAGGAGGTGGGGAAAACCAACCCAGGAGGCGTTCAGGGACTTGGACAGCTGTCATTCTTCCAGTCCCCAAACAAAAAACAAGCTCCGGTTACCTGCACAGGGCACTGGGTAAACAACCAAACGGCTGTGATGGATTTTGGGTCATGGCTCCTTCAGTCCTCTCAGAAGGCCTTACAGGAAGACCCTTCCAGATTCTTTGCTACAGTGTCGGCTGTTTCCTCTGCATTTACACAGAGTGCAAGAGACCCAAGGGGAGGTCCTTTGGTGACACGTCAGATACATGTTCAACCACATACATACCTCATCTCCATGCATATTTGCCACGTACTTGAATTCCGGAATCCCAATCCTGTGTTCCCTTGGAGAGCGTCCCACGACGAGAACCCACAGGTTTCTGCCTTTACGGGGGAGAAAGTACAGAAAAATGAGTAGCCTTTTGAAATGATGACTGAACTCTGGTAGAACGAGAATAGTGAACAATGATGCTACTTCTCCCACCTGATGACTGTTTCATGACCAGCTCAGTTCATGCAACTAACACCTCCGTGCCTGGAATGCTTTTAGTTTGCTGCCAGCCAAAATCTTTTCAATCAGCAGAAATATTTAACTTTGTATTCTAGAATGTGACTTAAAAATTGAAGGCTTAGTAGGTTACATAGATCTTATTCTTCCAAAATGTTTAGTAGACTTAGTAGGTTACATAGATCTGATTTTTCCAAAATTATTTTTCCAAAAAGTGTGCTCTGAGTTCCTGGTGCCTTATAGAAGTGATCTTGCTAATTCACACAATAACACAGAAATGATAATTGATAGTTGACTGGGAGGGAGCCATAACTCTCAGTGCAAGGAACATGAAAAAACCAACAGCAAGAAAACATGAAACTCAGAAGGGAGACTGTTTTTACAGTAAATCCTGAGTCTTGTTGTATTCAAACAATCATGTAACAAAGGCTCTCAGCAGTGAGTGTCCATGATGAGCACGGAGTCCTGTCATATAAGCTGGGAACCACAAACAATGCTGACAATGCCTCAAGGAAAACTTGTAAGTCCTAACTCTGCCAGGGATGGTGAGATTTGGACAGAGACTAAACATCATTGAAGATTCGCTCTGGGCAGATGTTACCGTTGCATCTTTGGTTTATATTAACTCAGGCAATCCCTTGTCCCAAGCCAGTAAGATAGATTTTTAACCAGACTTTACAAAATGAAAACACTGACATTCAAAAAATATTAAATAAACTGCTTAAGATCACACAGCTAGGAAGAGGCTGTGATTTGAGCCCCAGAACTAAGACCTGAATTCTGGCCTAAATGACTCAATTCTAGAGCTCTTAACACTAATGAAAACAGCCTGTCACTCAAGAAGCTTGGTGTCCTAATCAGCAAAATGAAGAGGTTTCTTTCGATTCTAAAATCACATTTTTTAAAATACACTTTAAAACTAGAGATTGGGGAAATGTATATTTGATATCTAGCACCTAGATACAAAGTTCACACATCTGTAATAGCTAAACCTTCTGTGGAATTCAAGAAGCCAGGAAAGGAATTTAACAGCAGCCTGTGGGCTAATGTGGAGCCCGTTTCTGCAGAATTTCTAGTGTAGTTCCTTTAATCTGGGGATCTCATAATTGGGGGAATACTCTCTTGCCATAAAGAACTCAGGGAGAAGCAGATAGTGGACTTGTCTTTTCTACCATTAATTCTTAATTTATTATAACAATTGTAGGACAATTCATCTTGACAGGGTAATGCTTTGAATTTAGTAATTGCAGAGATTGTCAAAAAACATCCCCAAAGGGCAGCTTATCTGACTGATGCCACTTGTTCAGTGCCGACTACTCAGGTCATTCATTCACACCCATTTATTTAGTACTATTATATTCAGGCATTTAACCCTACAGATAGTTATACTCTCTACACCCAGTGAGTCTCTGATCTAGAGAAGAACAGCATGCAAGAACATCATTACACTGGACTGTGACATATATGATCACAGAGTGTGTATACGGTACTTGTGTGACTGTAGAATAAAGAAATTTTCCGAGTGGGATCACATAAAACTTTACAGACATAGGGTTTTAGAGCTGACTTCTGACCAGGGTTCTGAACAGTGACTCCAAGTTAGCCATGTGGACAAGTATCAGTACAATCCATTTGGTGGTTTCCCACCAGAACCACTTTATTAACCAGAATCTTTGATTCCCCCATATTACCAATTATCAGATTACCTAGGGCTTCAAATTTAGCATGTTACCATTTTTCATGTGAAGCAAATAAGAGCTTTTTTCTACTAAACTTGGCTCTTTAGGTTTCCTTTTGGGGGATTCTTTTCTGTAGCTATTAATGCTTTCAAGGCTAGAATAACCACAGATCTGTATAGAATATGGTCTGGCCCCCTCACAAGCAAGGAAAAAAATTCAGCATCATCTTGACATTGTTGTTGTTTACAGCTGCTAAGTTGTGTCTGACTTTTTTGCTACCCCATGGCCTATACCCCATTGGGCTCCTCTGTCCATGGGATTTCCCAGGCAAGAATACTGGAGTGGGTTGCAATTTCCTTCTCTAAGGAATCTTTCCAACCCAGGGATCAAACCATGTCTCCTGCATTGGCAGGCAGGTTCTTTACCACTAAACCACCAGGGAAGCCCATCACCTTGCCATAATGTTCCTCAATTGTTTTCTAACTCTGCATTTGCAAAGCCGACCTGTAATATGAAGGATAGCGTAAGACAAGAAAAACCTGCCTTGACATAGGTATTCAATATTATTTGAGGGCTTCCCCAGTGGTCCAGAGGTTAAGAATCTGCCTTGCAATGCAGAGAACACTGGTTTGATCCCTGGTTTGGGAAGATTCTACATACTGTAGAGCAACTAAGCACATAGCACCGCAACTACTAAGCCTGCACCCTAGAATCTGTGTGCCAAAAATTACTGAAGGCCACTCACCCTAGAGCTGGTGCTCCGCAACAAGAGAAGCCAGGGCGATGAGAAACCCACACACTGCGACTAGAGAAAACCACATGCAGTAACAAGACCCAGCACAGCCAAAAAAATACATGCGTGTGTGTGTGTATAATTTGGTTCAAGGAAGTAGCGAAATCAAACCAATAAAATCTAAATGAAGAAATATTGGTAGTAACTCAATCTCAGTTTTAGCATGAATGGCTCCTAAGTGAACAGCAAAATGAGAAACTTACCTTGAATAACCCTCCATGGCACCAAGCCCGAGGATGAAAACCAACCCATAAACCTGAAGATATTCACCCAATGCTTTTGGAAAGCTAAGCCTCTTGAAAGTTTTTAACCAGCCTCTCCAATAAACACTGGTTATCTCTGACTTAGACTAGAGTAAATGCACAAAGGACAGACTATTGACTTTTCACAGCTTGATTGCCAAGTGAGGCTAATTTAAACAAGATTTTTTTTTTCTATCAAGGTTGGACAGGCTGCCTTTATCCCTCCAAGTTCCTGCTTTGAACTTTGAGCACCTACTTTGACTTTGAACTCTTGAGCACCAGGTGTGCTCAAGAGCTCTGAAATGCTCAGCCACTTTCTCTCCACTACAAAGTAAAGAAAACCTGGATTCCAAAATTGTCAGATTCTATGACCAGGAACCCTCTCCGGGCTTGACTCCAAGCCCAGGGATGTGACATGGTGCCCAATTGGGCACCTAACTGGGTTTGCTTGTAGGACCAGAAAAGTGTTACCATTCAAAAGGCTTCACAAAGATCCACAAGGCAAGGAAACAGAAGACTCTAGGTTCAGGAGAGAGTAGGAGGAGAAGCTTGAAAAACAACGTACAGTGTCAACAGGGAGAAACTGAAGGAGTGTTATTCCCCTACTAGAATCACTGGATCGTTGGAAAAGCGCCAATCCCTGAGCCCCATCTCCTAAATCACACTCTAGGGGGAGGACCCCCAACCTGCACTTAACAGGCTCCTTTGGTAATTCTGAGGCCCATTAGAGTTTGGAAGCTGCTCAGATTGAGGCAGTGAATGTCCAGATAGATTTGGGGGGTAAAATCATCTCTTTTTACACACAATCATGAACATGTTTCTATATTAACAAATATACTTTGACTACACCTTTTAAAATGGCTGTTTGCCATACATCAACATGAATCCGCCACGGGTATACACGTGTTCCCCATCTTGAACCCCGCTCCCACCTCCCTCCCCGTACCATCCCTCTGGGTCATCCCAGGGCACCAGCTCCAAGCATCCTGTATCATGCATTGAACCTGGACTGGCGATTCATTTCTTATACGATATTATACATGTTTCAATGCCATTCTCCCAAATCATCCCACCCTCTCCCTCTTCCACAGCGTCCAAAATAAATAAATTTAATTTAAAAAGTGGCTGTTTGATATTTTATTACACAAATGCGGTATCATTCATTCAACAATGCTCCATGGTTAGAGGTCCAACTATAAATAATTTATGTAAATTACAGCATGTCCACTTACATTATGTACAGAATTTTTAATGTAAAATATTTTACCATGGCAAAGAAATCAGAGCACAGAATTATATAGTTACAACCATGTAAAGTGGAGAGTGAAAAAGTTGGCCTAAAGCTCAACATTCAGAAAACAAAGATCATGGCATCCGGTCCCATCACTTCATGGGAAATAGATGGGGAAACAGTGGAAACAGTGTCAGACTTTATTTTTTTGGGCTCCAAAATCACTGCAGATGGTGACTGCAGCCATGAAATTAAAAGATGCTTACTCCTTGGAAGAAAAGTTATGACCAACCTAGATAGCATATTCAAAAGCAGACATTACTTTACCGACTAAGGTCCATCTGTCAAGGCTATGGTTCTTCCTGTGGTCATGTATGGATGTGAGAGTTGGACAGTGAAGAAAACTGACCACCGAAGAATTGATGCTTGTGAACTGTGGTGTTGGAGAAGACTCTTGGAAGTCCCTTGGACTGCAAGGAGATCCAACCAGTCCATTCTGAAGGAGATCAGCCCTGGGTGTTCTTTGGAACGAATGATGGTAAAGCTGAAACTCCAGTACTCTTGCCACCTCATGTGAAGAGTTGACTCATTGGAAAAGACCCTGATGCTGGGAGGGATTGGGGGCAGGAGGAGAAGGGGATGACAGAGGATGAGATGGCTGGATGGCATCACTGACTCGATGGATGTTAGTCTGAATGAACTCCGGAAGTTGGTGATGGACATGGAGGCCTGGCGTGCTGTGATTCATGGGGTCGCCAAGAGTCGGACATGACTGAGCAACTGAACTGAACTGAAAACAGACTATTCACTAACAAAATACCATGGAATGAAACAGCTCCAAAGCATATAAAGCCTTAAATGAAATAATTGATGAGTCCCTATAAGAATTGAAACCAGCACACTATCAGTAAAAATGGGCTAAGTGATAGGGTTATAAAACCAAGACTTTGTTTTCACTTTTCCATCTTTCTAGTTTTTAAAAATAAAACACTAAATCTTATTGTTTATTAAGTTCAGATACTGTGTGCTGAGCTTTATAATACCTGATCTCTACACTTGATAATACTTGATCTTTATAGCACCTCTGTGTGGTGGGTAATACCCACAATTCACTGATATAAGAGGTAGAACCAGGATTCAAACCCAGGTCTGTCTGATTCCAGTATCTGAGTTCTTCTGATGACTCCAGGCTCTTCCTGCAAGTAATAGGTAGGTCAGGGCCAATCCCACTCTGGGGGCATAGTTCCCCAGCAGTTCTTTCAGCATCACACTGCCATAATTTGTCCCTGGAATAAGTTCCAGGATGCTACCTGTCTATGACCATTGAGCCATAGCAATACACCTGAACTTAGGGCTGCCCTACAGGGATGGTCCATACTAGGTGTTGACATAATGACCCCAAGTATGTCTCTACTCTCTGGACACACACCCAGAGAGAAATGGAATCCCTGTGTGGGTGGCCTGGTCCCAGGAGCAGACCTGCAGTGATGACAAGGCTGGTGATATGCAAGTCCAACCCATGAGGCACCAGCCTCCAGGGTGATGGATCAGTTGTTTCCCAGACTAGAATATTTCTCTTTGTGCCCTTACAATTACCCTTTGACCTAAGTCAAAGCTCAGGGGACCTTGCTTGATGCATGAGTTTGCGTCTTCATACGTAAGTGGGACCAACAGCTCTATTGGCAAGACTGATGTAACGCTGGTGAGTTCCTCCTGTCTTCCCTAAAAAAGAAGCCGATGCTCCAACACCAAACCTTCAATCTCACTTATGCTCTTTCCCATTACTACACACACAGAGCCAGCCCGGCATCAAATAATGTCCCAGAGGAGCTGAAAAGTAGCACATAACTTTGGTCGGGTTAAACATGCAATCTCCGTGACCTTGGGCCTGGAAGTGGAAGAGGAAGTCCCTGCTAAGTGGCTTATGACAAACAACACAAACAACTGCAAACAAAACAGGGACAAAGTCTCCAGAATGGCTATGTTTGCACGGCAGCATGACTCACAGTTCAGAGCATTTTATCTATATTCACTTGGCTCTGACAACCGTAAGCATTAGGTACAAAGATTATCCTTTCACACAGGTGGAGGTGCTATCCTAGGGAAGCTCATAAGGCCATGGTTCTCACACGTGGTCCTAAGACCAGTATCATCATGTCCTCTGGGAACTTGTTAGAAATGCACCCTCAGACTCCACCCCTAAGTACCGTGTCAGAGACCCTGGGGGGGGAGGACCTGCAGCCTGTGTCTTAAGGAGCTCCCCAGGGCATCCTTGTGCACGCTAAAGTCTGAGAACCACAGACACAGGGATCGGACTTGTGGACACGGTGGGGGACAGAGAGGCTAGGACGTAACTGGGAAAGTAGCATTGACGTATTTACACTATCACGTGTAAAACAGCTAGTGGGAAGCTGCTATATGGCATAGGGAGCCCGGCCTGGCCATCCATAACAGCCTAGAGTGGTGGGGTGGGAGAGGGGAGGGAGATATATGTATAATTATGGCTGATTGGTATTGTGTTGGTTTCTGCCCTACAACAACACTGTAAAGCCATTATCCTTCAATTAAAGATATACATAAAGCTTGAGAGCCATAGTAAACAAGGATGGAGCTGGATAGCCTATTCAGAGGCTGCTCTGTTCTTAACCATTAGGCTGCACTGTTCCAGTTACCTAGGGGTCAGAAAAGATCAAAGAAATGTGACCCTGTACCCATAAATTGCCATGTGCCATTTCTGGTGTTGAGATCTTTTCTTTCTCCCCTCTGGAGAACTGGAAATGGGAGGAGGAGGTTTCGAGGACCCTATGAGGATGGTCTGAGAAGTTAAAGCTATCATCTCCTTGCTTTAGTATGCAAATCTCAGGCTGGTCTGCAAACTAGTGCACTACCAGCTTGTCCCCAGACTGCTCTACTCAAGGATTACCGGTAAGCCTCAGCGGCTCTGCCCCAAAGCGGTGGAATCTGGAGACAGCTCTACCTCTGAGATCTGTCTGCTAAGCTGACTAGGCTGAAAAAGTAGCGTAGGTGGAGTAGCAATAGGAGGAAAGACATGGACAAAACTCATCTGCTCTACTCAGACCTTTTCTGGGACAAAAAAAAATTCACACACACACACTCTCCCAACATGGCAAATGGCCCAGCAATCGCTGGGGCTTCTGCATTGAACTGAGAAGTCTGGCCAGCCCATGTGAATGCCCAGTCTGTCTGATTCTGTACATGCAAAGCTGTGAACCCATCCTTGGTAAGATGCAATGATTCCAATCCCCAGTCAGCCACATGACATTCTGGAGCTTTAATGCCATTTACTGTGTAGTGGGCAAAGGCACCCCACTCCAGTAATCTTGCCTGGAAAATCCCATGGATGGAGGAGCCTGGTAGGCTGCAGTCCATGGGGCTGCGAAGAGTTGGACACGACTGAGCAACTTCACTTTCACTTTTATGCATTGCAGAAGGAAACGGCAACCCACTCCAGTGTTCTTGTCTGGAGAATCCCAGGGACGGGGGATCCTGGTGGGCTGCCGTCTATGGGGTCGCAGAGTCGGACACGACTGACGTGACTTAGCAGCAGCAGTGTAGAGGGCTTGGAATTCCTGACATTGCTCCTGAATGGAGGAACTTGTCAAGAAGGGGTTCAGCGGTGCAGAAAGAAATCAGGCGACCTAGAGGTCCTTCTGCTACTATGACAAGAGCAAGTGTCCTGCTCTGCCTGGAAGCAGCCATGGGACTGGGCTGCCTCTTGCCTCCGGCAGTTCTAAGTTCTAGCTAGGACCCCGAGTTTTGGTCCCTTTTTCTCCCATGACATCAAAGTATAATCCAAGCCCCTCAGTGTGGCAAGCAGCCTCTCATGGATTGTGGCCTTGCTGCCTCTAGCCTCCTACCACAATTCCTTACACTGGGCTCCAG
The DNA here is from genome assembly GCF_042477335.2 of Ovis canadensis. Lineage (NCBI taxonomy): Eukaryota > Metazoa > Chordata > Mammalia > Artiodactyla > Bovidae > Ovis > Ovis canadensis. The sequence goes on along the minus strand of NC_091247.1, from coordinate 156,776,596 downwards.
GCAATCTTAATCATGTGTGCTTCTAATGGGAGCTACCATCAGCCTTGATGCCTATAAATGTACGCTCTTGCTTCCGCATGAATAGTCCTCTATTTGCCTGATCAAAGCGGCCAGCTTCCGCTTGCCTTTCCAAGGCTCAACCAAAAGCCCCCTCCCATCTACCACCTTTCTTACCCTTCTTCCTTGATCCTGTATTTTACCAGCCTGAGTTGCTCTCTCTTTTGAACGTCTCCCACATGCTTCTGCAACCCCTCTCCTAACACTAAAACCACAGGTTTTCCTGCAGGCAAGGGATTGTGCATCTCTGTGCTTGCGGTGGCTAGTGTCATGCCTGGCACAGATATAGTAGGTGGCCCATAAATGGTTGCTAAATGAATGGATGGCTGGAAAAATGATCAAATAAAGAAGTTCAGTTGGAGCCAGGGTCCAGGACCAAAGAAAAGGCTTACAGCTAGTCTAGAGAACTATCTGAGGTGGACTCTGAAAAAGCTACAAATTTCTAGATCAATCCCAGGGTTTTCAGACCTTCTTGGGGATATTTCCATACAAGAGACTGCTGAGGTCCAAACAAAATATCTGGCTTCTGGTTAGACTTCCACCATCATGGGGAGATGGGATTTCATTTGCTTACTTATTTGTCCCCGTGGCACTAATGCTGTGAAACAACACCTGAGAAATGGAGATGTTAGTTTCATGTTACTGCTTCCTGAACAAGTCAGTAGGGAAGTTTGGGGGTTTCAATTTCTAAATCAGAAATTCTTCTGATTGCTTGGGGACATTATCATTTTCAATTGAAGAGAGAGAGGAAAAACCTGAAGTTGTATTGAATTGGAAGACATTTCCCTTCCTTCCTTTTTTTTTTTTTTTAATTTCAAGACTAGTCATGATTCCCAGAGAAGCTGAGTGTTTGTCTCATTAATCACCAACCATCAACCCAAACAAGAAGATGGCAGGAAATTCCTCTGCCTTCCTCCTCTTTCAACTCTACCTTCTCTATCCCTCCCACTCTATTCCCAGGTCAGAAGCCGATAACTCTGTTGCACTTCCTCTAAAAGTTTTTAATTTTTAAGCTATAAAATTAAGAGAATTTTTTTAAAATTAAGTTTTAAAAGCTAGCCATAATTCTCATGTCCCAGCCGCCCTAATTTTTTTATGTTCCCTTCTAGTCTTTTTTTCATAGACAGGAAACTTGCTTTAAATCCCCAAAGTGAAAATCTCTAGAGGCCTCATACTATAAAAAGCTGCGAACTTCCGCTTTTGGTCCCTTAGGGGAGAGGTCAAACAAAATCAGATCTTCTTCTTGAAGAATGGCTCAGTTTTAACAGCCAAATTAAATATCATCTTAAAGTACAAACAAGTACTTGAGATTTTTAAAAAATGCTACTTTAAAAGGTCAATCATTATGGCTGGCTCTACGTTTATTGTCCACTGGTGGGTTCTCTTTTAAGGTTTTCCAGGGGCATTCTGGTTCAGTGTTAGTTTTGGTTCTTTCTTCCCAGTTGGTGGTTTTACTTCTTATACATTCCTGGAGGTGTCACACAGCTGTTTTACAATGAGGTAAATTCAGATCCATTTGGGCCTTTCCTCCATGCTCCCTCCCTCAAACTCCAGTTTGTTGGAGGCCTGCTTATCCTAATTGCCTATTTATTGCTACCATAAGAACTCATCCTTCAGTGGCAAGAAATAATGGCAATTTCTTTACCAGTTTTCTCATAAGCTGTTTAGAAGAACAAAGACCTTTTCTCTCAGTCATCCTACTTGTTGCGTTTGTACCTAAAAGGCTTTCATTTGACAGTAAAGGAAGCCAGGGTTCAGACAGAAATATGCTGACTTTCTGACAGTGGGAGGAGCCCCAAAGTTGCCAAAATGAGGTTCCTTTAAGGTCTAAACTTGACCTTAAAGTAGGACCATTGGTGCTTTTGTGGGATTAACAAAAGTAGACTTTCTTGCTGGTTTTGCTATTCTGAGATTTAAGTTTCACAGTTGGGTCAATAATTTAGTAAGTACATCTAAACCAGAATTTCAACACAACATATGCCTCCAAATAGCATCTGAGAGCTCTTGAAAGATATGCAGTGTCCCTCCAGTGGCACCTTATGTAACGATGCCTTGTGCAGATTTTAGAATCAAATTGCCAGGGTTTAAACCCCCCAGCTTTGCCACTTACTACCCATTGGGTAAATTGCTCAGTCTTGCTGAGTGGATTTAGTTTTTATGTTATAGGATTGATGGTACCTGTACCTCATGGGATTTCTATCTCATTTAATCCTCACAAACTTTATAAACAGTGCCAGAAACATGATGAGCACATGTTTGTTTGAGGGCCTTGAGTTGAATTGATGGGTGATACTACAGGCCCTAAGGACTTCCCTGGTGGTTCAGTTGGTAAAGAATCCACCTGCAACACAGGAGACCTGGGTTCGATCCCTGAGTCAGGAACATCTCCTGGAGAAGGAAATGGCAACCTACTCCAGTATTCTTGCCTGGAGGATCCCATGGGCAGAGAAGCCTGGTGGGCTACAGTCCACGGGGTTGCAAAGAATCAGACACGGCTTAGTGACCACACCACCACCACTACAGGCCCTGGAGATGATGCAGCGTCAGAGCAATGAAAGAAAAATTTCAACTGTAAACAGTGTCCCTAACATATGGACAGAAACATCATGCCCCCAAAATGTGTCTTTCAAAACATGCGCAGATCAGTTCAGGTAGACCAAAATCAGCTACAGTTTTTCCAAAAACTGAAGTGTGGATTCACAGAATGAACAGGCTGTCTTGAGCAAACATGTCCTTCAAAATCAATGATGACAGCATGAAAACTGTCGTGAATGTTCATACCACCAGACATCAGGTGAATCTACTTAAGCCCAAGAACCGAACCTCATTCAAAACTCCCAGAGCTGGTGCTGAGCCTGGAAGCTGCACTGCCACAAGGAGCGAGGAAGCAGACTGCCTTGGCCGCCCTGCTGAACCGTAAGAGCGTCTTTCACAACGTGTCCTTGCGTGGTCTGTTGCCAAAGTGATTGAAGCCATCACTCAGGTTTTAATGGTCTCCAGGAGACAGAGGCTGGAAATCATGTTAAGATTCCCAGTCTGGTCCTGCCGTGGAGAGATGCCAACTCATCACTGTAGGCAGGCAACCCCAGTGCTTGTAGATAAAGAACTGGTTCATTAGGAATCGGTCAATGACAAAAAACTGGTCCAACGGGAGATGGTCAATGTCAACAAAAGGCAGGGGGACTGGCCCAGATTACAAGACTAAAGAGACAGAACACTATAGGCAGTGTGTTTCCAGTTTTTGATTGGATTCTAAGGGGAAAAAATGTTATAAGAGGCATTCTTGGAGCCATTGGAGAACTTGAACATGGACTATATTGTTCATTGACTAATTATTTTCTTAATTCAATGATGATGTGCTGTGGTTAGGAAGAAGTCATATTTAGATGGTGTATGCTTAGATGTTTGTAAGTAAGCATGCTATTTACCATTTCTAATAGTTAACTGGAATCCATAGAGAGCTCATGAGAGACAGAAAGCAAATGTAGCAAAATATTAACAGCTGGTGGACATATAAATGAAAACTGAATATTTAATATTTTTGCAATATTTTATATTTCTATAGGCTTGAAACATTTCAAAATAAAAGCTGGAGGGGACAGGATTTATAAAAGATAATGGTAAAAAAAAAATCATAGCCTGATTCACTGGTTTCTGTAGTTTGCAAAGTGGGATGCAGGGTCAGAAGAGGTCAGAGTTATTCACCTGAAAGGTGAAGTCATGGGTAGGTGGGGGATGGAGGCCCCAAGGTGAGAAATTCACAGGTTGCCTCTTCCTGATGAAAACACAAAACTATACTAGAAAGGGGGTTAAGAAGTTACTATGTAAACTATCCCAAACCGAGACACAATAGCTTATTTTTTAAAAAATTTATTTGGCTGCACTGGGTCTTAGCTGCAGCATGCAAACTCTTAGTTGTGACTTGTGGAATTTAATTCCCTGACCAGGGGTCAAACTTGGACCCCCTGCATTGTGAGCTCAGAGTCTTAGCCACTGGACTATGAGGGAAGAGCCCACAACAGCTTATTAAGTCTCCATATATATTGACAAAGAAAAATCATCTCGATGCAAATGTGAATGTTAACTAAAGGATGTTTCTAAATTTCTATTACAACCAGAAAAAAATTAAAGAAATATTTTTAAATCACATGATTTATGTGATCACTGCGTTTTCTGGTCACCAAGTCATTAACTTAGCAAAGGTCAAGTGATTAACATAGAATAAGAAGCTTGGCTGGTGGGCTTCATTAATCGTGAGTTTCATGTCTTCCTCGGGATTGGGCTTTGGATCAGGGAAAAAAAGATGTAGATGGCTGGAACTTTTCTCTCTGCCTGAATTTGGTCACCACTCCTGTTCGGGCTTTGGGTAGAACGAGCAGTAAGACTGTTACAAGTGAGTAAGCGGAGGGGAGGCAGGCACAGGCCCTGGCTGCTGAGAAGGCAAGGATGAGAAAGAGACTGTGAACGTGAACTTGGAAAGTTTCTGGCTTTCAAGGGTCCTTTCATTTATCCTTTGACAAAATCACAGCATAAATTTGTTGTCAACAAACTTAAGAAGCTACATGATAATCCCTCAACCTCTTTCAAGAGTGGTGAGTATGAGATTTATTTTTTTCCTGTCTTTTGACTATGCTGCATGGTATGTGGGATCTTAGTTCCCCAACCAAGGATTAAACCTATGCCCCCTGCATTGGCAGCATGGAGTCTTAACCACTAGACAACCAGGCAAGTCCCTGTTTCTATTTATTTTTGACATAGCCAAGAAGAATATGAGTATATTTAACATTATAGTTCTACATCATTTAAGCCATCAACTGGTGCCAATTAACTTCTGTAACAAAGCAGCATGTTAAATGCATTGCAAAGTCAACACAAATATAAATATTTACTTCAAAACAAAACCACAAGAATCATTGCTTTGGCATTCACATCTTTGCAACACCCAGAAATTATCTGGGTGTTATCTGCAAATTAACCTTCAGAAATTATTAATGGATTTCTCAAGCTTGCAAGAGTCAGCAGTGATGCTTTCAGCAGACCCATCAACAATTGTCACTCACTGAAGGGCATTATCAGGTGAGCTGCTTTAGTAGGAATTTCTATTGATTTGGGGCTTTTCTAGTGTTGCACTAAGAATTTGATTATTAGGATTACGGAGGGAGTAGCATATTTAAATGATGTCATAATCAAGGAATCTGAGGAAGAATTCAGAGATTTCAGGAAACCATATCTGCTTAAAATCCTGATATTTTACATAATTTCCAAAGTGTTTCACATACTTCCACATGTGATCTTATCACTTAATCCTCAGCAAAAACCCCATGAGATAGGTAAGGCAAGTAGTTTGCTCATTTTACAGTTGAAAGAATAGGCTCTGACGGCTTGGAGTCAAACTAGCTTTTTGTTTTACTCTAGATTAATGTTTGTTCCACACTGCTCCTTCAACATGAAGTAGAACTTCCTCTGTTACCATTTTAGATGCAATAGTTGTTTCTCTTTCTTGGGACAAAGAACTTGAGGCATCTAACTCCTGAATCTATAAGGCATCTGACTCCCAAAATAAACCTACAGCTTCACCTCCCACATCACTCTCCCCTCCCAACAAAAGCAATTCTCAATAAGTCACTTCTCCAATAATGGCATTAGACTCATTAATTAAGAAGCTTTGGGAATGTAATGTGCTTTTGTGTCTAGAAGAGGTTTTGAGACCCTTCTTACCCTTCAAAGTCAACGTTATCTGCAAAGTAGACCTATGTCCACATGGACAAAGAAATGATCATTTATTTTGGAAGTCGCTAAGCTTCCCAACTGTTTCTCTGGCTGTGTATGTACAACTGACTAATCATGAATCTTAAGCTGAAGATCATAGCTTTAACAATGCCATCTTGTACCTATAGCTGCAGCTTTGGCTCAATATGTCCAAGGGAACAACACCGTATGTTCAGGCCCTGAGCTGTCTGCCGGAGCAGACCCAAGATTACATGGATCGCTGCCACTGAACACTTCAAGGTCAGAAAATCTCCCAGAGCCAACTTTTCTGCTTCGGACTATATAATTATCTTGTATGTCAGGTCAGCTTCTACCTTAAAATGTGGGTTGAGCAATGCCCATTTCTAAAGAAGCATGAGGAAATGCAGCTGTTAATCAGCCACCAAAGTTTACTCACCCACTAAAGGACATCTTATCTTGATCTTTGTTAGTTTATGTGTATTTAATGAACAATTATGCCTTTCCAATTTCACAATGATATGAGGCAGCTTGCTCACATAGCACGTGGCTCACTGGCAAACTATTCTCAAGAGAGAGTGGGCCAGATGCCATGTCCAAAAGCTATGATCAATCACATAAGTGTATGATGCACGTCCGGTCTCTTGAAAGGCACCCTCTTTTTCAGGGACTGTGACACAAGAATCTTAGTGAAAGCTCCCAATAGTTGTAAGGAGCCATTCCAGAAACCCCTTTTTTGACTATATTAGACACTTTCCTACAACGGGTCAGTGTGGCCCTGGTGCATCTCACATCTCCTAGGACAGGGACAGCTCTGCACTTATCATCATGGTGGCTGGTCTTCATCCCCTCTGACAGTGTGCCTGTGTTTACTTTAGTTGAGTTTAACACGTTTGGAGACAGGGCCCTTAATCAAGCTGTCACCTAATTCACTTCAGTACTCTCAGTCAAATAATTGGGCTGTTACAGATGAGGCAGATTCTTAAGAAAGGATGGGCAACAAGATTTGCCAGGAATTCTCATTGCTCAACAAGCCAGCAAGCTGGGCCACAGAATTACTAATAGGGCAACACCTTGAGATGTGCTCAACCATCCCTCAGAATCAGGTGCACTCTTGAAGGCCAGTGACTACGTGCTCTTCAAACTGCCCTCCCCACTTAACCCACATGTAAGTGGGCATGAAATAGTATGCGAGGGGCCCACCAGGGAAGCTGGGCAGAACAGCTTTAACCAAGGCATGTGCATTTGGATAGAAGGGGAAGAAGAGGTAGTGGAGGATGTGAATGGTGATAGTTGTGTACAAAGGACTTCTATCTAAAGGAGATAAACTTGAATAGAAAAGAGCTAGGCTTGGAGTTTACTCTCATTCCATTAACATACAGGAGGATTTTTAGATACCTCTCATGCCAGCATGAAAATGATTCAGACAAACCTTGTTGCGGGCATGTTATACAGTGTTTCTGCATTTTTGTGACTCTAAAGTCATTAAGATACATCTCTATCTACCCTATATCCTATAGCATGAGTTCAATCATTTTCAAAAAATTTTTATTTTGCCAATGCCTTGTGGCATGTAAGATTTTAGTTCCCCAACCAGGGATCAAACCTGTGCCCCTGCAGTGGAAGTACAGAATGTTAATTACTGGATCACCAGGGAGGTCTCATGAATAATTCTTTTGCTCATCTTGCATAGTCTTGTTGCTGGCCAGGGTTAAGTAGGTCAAAAGCAGAGTAGGTCGGTAGCATCACTGTGTTTCTTATGAGCAGGTCTCTGGGCTTCCTGCAGCAGTGTTATCTGGGGTATTTGTTAAAACTGCAAACTGTGGGCCCCATCCAGAATGGGAACCTCTAGATATAAATTCAGGACTTTGCATTTTTCCTAATTCCTCAGCTGACTATAATATACACCATTAAAAAAAAAAAAAAAAAAAAAACCTCTTCGGTAAAATACAGTATACATACAGGACACTATACATTTTACAGCTCACTGTGGATTTTACAAACTGAACACACAGATGTCCAGCCAGCATGTGGAAGCACACTTGTGCCTACTCCCAGGCACTATCCATTTCCAACTGTGGATTTACTCATATTGTTGTATGTAAATGTAACTCCTTCTCAGAGCTGTGTAGTATCCCATCCTGTGATGTAAACCATATTGAGAACCATTTCCTTCAGAATGCAGCACACCAGCCCTGCATGGATGTGCCACAGAGCAGTTATGTGTACCTGGAGCCAGACCACATAGGTCCAGACTGTGATTCTGTGACTTCCTCTGTAACACTGGGCCCCTCCTTAGCTCTGGAGCCTGTTTTCTCATGTGTGAAATAAGGCTTATTTCTGTATCTCAATGGGGTTGTTATGAGGGGTATGTGAGCTAATATTTGAAAAGCACTTAAACAGAGCCTGGCACATAGCAATCAACATACATGTTTGATGAATGGATTGGTATTTTTAAACTCATCAGTGTAACACAGACGCTAAAGGATCATATGGATCGAATGCCAAAGGAAGAAGGGTACCAAAGTGGCTTTGCGTGGCTTAGCCCAGACTAGGTCACACTCTACCCGTCCCCCGCTTTAAAGAATTATCTACCTGAATTTTGTTCATTTGTTACCCTATTTCTGCCACTTTTGCTTTCTTATATCTAAAAGAGTGTTAATCAATATGCCACTTTTACTAACCACTGGTAGTCAGAACTAATGGGAATGAAGTGAATCATCCATGCAGTGTTGGATTATTTTTAAATAGGATATTATCCCAAACTCATTTTTGTCCCAGATGATGAATTAATAAATTCTACTATATTACTCCTAGAAACACCAAAAGAATCCAATCTCTGATTCACTCTGGCTTGTTTTCTCATTCTTGTATTCTGAAGTTGACATAGTGTTTATTTGAGATGACTCATGTATTTCCTGAGTTTCTGTAGCTCCCAGGACACAAGGTCAGCCAGAGCTCTTCTTTCTGTCCATATCTAGATTCATTATGACCCAAATGCACTCCACAGGCCACAGCCCTCTTTTCACATCACTTTACCTTTCCTCCTCCGGAGTCCACTTATAAGTATGTTTTCAAAATCATCATTACTCTTTCTGCTTACAGAAATTATGCATACTGTTTAAAAAATTGAACACTTAAAAATATATACTGTAGGATGTGAAATCCATCCACACACCACTCCATTCACTAAAATAGATTCCAGATGGATTCAGGTGCTAAACGTAAAAACTAAAACTACAAAGTACTAGGAAAAGTATAGAATATATTTATGACCTTGGGGGTAAAGAAAGCCTTTTAAAATGAGACGTAAAACAAAAAAGCATAAAGAAAAAGATTGAATATGACTTCATAAAAATTTTAAACTTCTATAAGGCAAAAGATATTGAAAATAACATTTAAAGACAAGCCACAGGATGGGTGAAAATATTTGCCACACGTGTAATAAAGACTATCCTAAATATCTAAGAAGGCCTGCACATAAGTAGAAAAATAGGCATTAGGCACGAGAAAATAAAAATGGCCAATAAACTTGGAATGTAAATTCCATAGGAGCAGGAATTTGCTCACTGCTGTCTCCAGCATCTAGAGCAGTACCCTAATGTTTATTTATCGTGAAGTAAAATGTGAAAACATGCTCATTTTAAGTTTCAATCATGAAATCACAGTTTTAAATGGAGACATATTTTACCCATTGGATTGGAAAAAAAATTTCAGTTTTGGTTAGGAGGTGGGGAAATGTACACACTTGTGTGGTGCTGGAAGTGTAAAATATACATTCTTGTTGTTTAGTCGTTAAGTCATGTCCAACTCTTTTTGCAACCCCATGACTGTACTCCACCAGGTTCCTCTATCCATGGGATTTTCCAGGCAAGACTACTGGACTAGGTTGCCATTTTCTTCTCCAGGGGATCTTACCTGCAACTTCTACATTGACAGGCAGATTCTTTACCACTGAGCCACCAGGGAAGCCCCATAGACATCTGCATCTACCAAGTACAAGAATGCACATACCTTTTGATCTAGCAATGCCAACCCTCAGGAAATTATTGAGCTCATGTGCTCGTTCAAAGGGTATCAATCACAGAACTGTCTGAGATAACTGAAAGTTGTTAAGTGACGAATGCTGCTGCTGCTGCTAAGTTGCTTCAGTCGTGTCTGACTCTGTGCGATAGGCTATGGCAAAGTCAAACCATGAATAGTATGGAGTAGTTTAAAACAATGAGGTATGACTACAGGTACCAATCCATGCCTGCCTCATGCCCCAAAAAGGCAAGCTGCATAACAATATTAACAAAATAATACCCATAAAACAAAACTGTAGACATGTGCATATGATGTTCTCTACATAAATGCATAGAAAAAAGTTTGGATATGACATCTTTTCCTTCATATATATTCTGGAATCTTCCCATGTCAAAAGAAAAAAAATCTAACTTGTTCTTCTACAAAGGTTGTGGAATGTTCCATTGACCAGGTATAGCATGACCTAATCAGTTCCCTATTGATGAATGTACAGTTGTTCTTGAACAGCTTTATCAAGTATAATTCACATAATACACATTTCACCCACTTAAAGTACATAATTCAATGGTTTGGAATATTACATTATTAATTTTTTAAAAAATTATTATTATTATTTTTACTTTACAATATTGTATTGGTTTTGCCACACATCAACATGAATCTGCCATGGGTGTACACGTGTTCCCCAGCCTGAACCTCCCTCCCTATCCCAGTGCACCAGCCCCAAGCATCCTGTATCCTGCATCAAACCTAGACTGGGGATTCGTTTCTTATATGATATTATACATGTTTCAATGCCATTCTCCCAAATCATCCTACCCTCTCCCTCCCCCACAGAGTCCAAATGACTGTTCTATACATCTGTGTCTCTTTTGCTGTCTCGTGTACAGGGTTATCATTACCATCTTTCTAAATTCCATATATATGTGTTAGTATACTGTATTGGTATTTTTCTTTCTGGCTTACTTCATTCTGTATAATAGGCTCCAGTTTCATCCACCTCATTAGAACTGATTCAAATATATTCTTTTTAATGGCTGAGTAATACTCCATTGTATAAATGTACCACAGCTTTCTTATCCATTCATCTGCTGATGGACATCTAGGTTGCTTCCATGTCCTGGCTATTATAAACAGTGCTGCGATGAACATTGGGGTACACGTGTCTGTTTCAATTCTGCTTTCCTCGGTGTGTGTGCCTAGCAGTGGGATTGCTGGCTCATATGGCAGTGCTATTTCCAGTTTTTTAAGGAATCTCCACACTGTTCTCCATAGTGACTGTACTAGTTTGCATTCCCACCAACAGTGTAAGAGGGTTCCCTTTTCTCCACACCCTCTCCAGCATTTATTGCTTGTAGACTTTTGGATCACAGCCATTCTGACTGGCATGAAATGGTACCTCATGGTGGTTTTGATTTGCATTTCTCTGATAATGAGTGATGTTGAGCATCTTTTCATGTGTTTGTTAGCCATCTGTATGTCTTCTTTGGAGAAACGTCTATTTAGTTCTTTGGCCCATTTTTTGATTGTGTCATTTATTTTTCTGGAATTGAACTGCATAAGTTGCTTGTGTATTTTTGAGATTAGTTGTTTGTCAGTTGCTTCATTTGCTATTATTTTCTCCCATTCAGAAGGCTGTCTTTTCACCTTGCTTATAGTTTCCTTTGTTGTGCAGAAGCTTTTAAGTTGAATTAGGTCCCATTTGTTTATTTTTGCTTTTATTTCCAGTATTCTGGGAGGTGGGTCATAGAGGATCCTGCTGTGATTTATGTCAGAGAGTGTTTTGCCTATGTTCTCCTCTAGGAGTTTTATAGTTTCTGGTCTAACATTTAGATCTTTAATCCATTTTGAGTTTATTTTTGTGTATGGTGTTAGAAAGTGATCTAGTTTCATTCTTTTACAGGTGGTTGACCAGTTTACCCAGCACCACTTGTTAAAGAGATTGTCTTTAATCCATTGTATATTCTTGCCTCCTTTGTTGAAGATAAGGTGTCCACAGGTGTGTGGATTTATCTCTGGGCTTTCTATTTTGTTCCATTGATCTATATTTCTGTCTTTGTGCCAGTACCATACTGTCTTGATGACTGTGGCTTTGTAGTAGAGCCTGAAGTCAGGCAGGTTGATTCCTCCAGTTCCATTCTTCTTTCTCAAGATTGCTTTCGCTATTTGAGGTTTTTTGTATTTCCATACAAATTGTGAAATTATTTGTTCTAGCTCTGTGAAAAATACCGCTGGTAGCTTGATAGGGATTGCATTGAATCTGTAGATTGTTTTGGGTAGTATACTCATTTTCACTATATTGATTCTTCTGATCCATGAACATGGTATATTTTTCCATATATTAGGGTCCTCTTTGATTTCTTTCACCAGTGTTTTATAGTTTTCTATATATAGGTCTTTAGTTTCTTTAGGTAGATATATTCCTAAGTATTTTATTCTTTTTGTTGCAATGGTGAATGGAATTGTTTCCTTAATTTCTTTTCCTATTTTCTCATTATTAGTGTATAGGAATGCAAGGGATTTCTGTGTGTTGATTTTATATCGTGCAAATTTACTATATTCATTGATTAGCTCTACTAATTTTCTGGTGGAGTCTTTAGGGTTTCCTATGTAGAGGATCATGTCATCTGCAAACAGTGAGAGTTTTACTTCTTCTTTTCCAATTTGGATTCCTTTTATTTCTTTTTCTGCTCTGATTGCTGTGGCCAAAACTTCCAGAACTATGTTGAATAGTAGTGGTGAAAGTGGGCACCCTTGTCTTGTTCCTGACTTTAGGGGAAATGTTTTCAATTTTTCACCATTGAGGATAATGTTTGCTGTGGGTTTGTCATATACAGTTTTTATTATGTTGAGGTATGTTCCTTCTATTCCTGCTTTCTGGAGAGTTTTTATCATAAATGGCTGTTGAATTTTGTCAAAGGCTTTCTCTGCATCTATTGAGATAATCATATGGCTTTTATTTTTCAATTTGTTAATGTGGTGAATTACATTGATTGATTTGCAGATATTGAAGAATCTTTGCATCCCTGGGATAAAGCCCACTTGGTCATTGTGTATGATCTTTTTACTGTGTTGTTGGATTCTGATCGTTAGAATTTTGTTAAGGATTTTTGCATCTATGTTCATCAGTGATACTGGCCTGTAGTTTTCTTTTTTTCATTAAGTTTTAAAAACTGTGATAAAGCATAAAATTTGTCATTTAAACCATTTCAAGTATACAGTTCAATAGCATTAATTAAATGACTGTATCTTTTATCATAAATAATTCTGTAAACATACATCCTCATACATTCTTTGTGCACATGTGTTCCTCTACAGAATAGGCAGTATATTAAAAAGTAGACACATCACTTTGCCAATACTATGGTTTTTCTAGTAGCCATGTATGGATATGAAAGTTGGATCATGAAGGCTGAGTGCCAAAGAAGTGATGCTTTTGAACTATGGTGTTGGAGAAAACCCTTGAGAGTCCCTTGGACTACAAAGAGATCAAACAAGTCCATCCTAAAGGAAATCAATCCTGAATATTCACTGGAATGACTGATGCTAAAGCTGAAGCTCCAATACTTTGGCCACCTGAGGTGAAGAGCTGACTCGTTAGAAAAGACTCTGATGCTGGGAAAGATTGAAGGCAGGAGCAGAAAGGGATGACAGAGGATGAGATGGTTGGATGGCATCACTGACTTGATGATGGGCATGAGTTTGAGCAAGCTCTGGGAGACGGTGAAGCACAGGGAAGCCTGGCATGCTGCAGTCCATGGGGTTGCAAAGAGTTGGACATGACTGAGTGACCAAACAACAACAGGATAGAAAGCTCTCATCTGCTGAGTACCAGTGATAGGGAGAAATATGTGTGAGTCTTCTCCAAAGATTACTACATCATTGTTAAATGTGATTTTAAATCTCTAAAAAGGTAAGGACTCTATCTCTTTAAAGATAAGGATCTTTGCCAACAAAGGTCTGTCTAGTCAAAGCTATGGTTTTTCCAGTAGTCATGTATGGATGTGAGAGTTGGACTATAAAGAAAACTGAGTGTTGAAGAATTGATGCTTTTGAACTGTGTTGTTGGAGAAGACTCTTGAGAGTCCCTTGAACTGCAAGGGGATCAAACCAGTCCACCCTAAAGGAAATCAGTCCTGAATATTAACTGGAAGGACAGATGCTAAAGCGGAAACTCCAATACTTTGGCCATCTGATGTAAAGAACAGACTCATTGGAAAAGACCCTAATGCTGGGAAAGATTGAAGGCAGGAGGAGAGGACAACAGAGGATGAGATGGTTGGATGGCATCACTGACTTGATGGATGAGTTTGAGCAAGCTTCGGGGTTGGTGATGGACAGAGAAGCCTGGCGTGCTGTGGCCTATGGGGTCGCAAAGAATTGGACATGACTGAGCAACTGAACCAAACTGAGAGAGATAAGGGATTTTCCAAAGCAAATGCAGAAGTAAACAAACAAAAAACTCCGCATCTTCTTAAGTTCATTCAAGTTGTCGAGTATATAAATACAAGCCAGTTAAAGCAAAGGATGGTCTGTCCCCCAGTATCTGAACATGCATATGCTAGACAATGGAATCAGTTATCTGCTATCTGACAGCTTATCCTGAAATTTTTGGTCAAACATACCACAAGCACTGGACCCTGCACTGGACACAGCCTTATCAGGTTTCCTAATCTGAACTTCACAGTCTGATTAGAGGGTGACCTCTGGAAATTCACTTAACCCTATGGTTTTGTGTCTCTCTTCTGTAAAATGAAGGGTCTAGCCTGGCCGCCAGCACTTGTATGGCCCAGGTCACAAGGTTGTGCTGGCAGGAATGAGGTCAGCCTAAAGCCATAGGTGTGCCAGAGCCAACCTCCAGAGACTGAAAGCTCAGGTCTGAATGTGCCAGTGACTTGTTTTGGGGCCCTGAGCAAGTTACTAAACTGCTGGAAAGTCAGTCTTGAAAGCTGTCAATTGGTATTTACCTTACAGGGTGTTGTGACGATTTAATAAGATAAAGCACAAATACTGCCTCCTTGTGCCTGACATCAAAGATTCCTTCAATAAAGGGTAGCTTTGAGTGTTTTAAACACCAAAACATGTGTCAGTGCCATGGTTCCAAGTAGCTAAATACCCCAACTTATATAACAGAATATGCTTCTGTAGCATTTATAATGTGGCAATCACATTCAGTCAATCCTAAATGAAATCAATCCTGAATATTCAATGGAAGGGCTGATGTTGAAGCTCTAATACTTTGGCCACCTGGTGCGAAAAGCTGACTCACTGGAAAAGACCCCAATGCCTGCAAAGACAAAAGGAAAAGGGAGAACACGGAGACAGAGGATGAGATGATTAGATAGCATCACCGACTCAATGGACATAAATTTGAGCAAACTCCAGAAGACAGTGGAGGGCAGAGGAGCCTGGTGTGCTGCAGCCCATGGAACTGTGAAGAGTCAGATATGACTCAGTCACTGAACAACAACAAAATCACATTCTGAGCACTTAACATCTATTAACTTATTTAATCCTCTCAACACCGTATGAGGCAAATATTATCACTTACATTTTACAAAAAAAAAAAACAAAAAGAAGCAGGCACAGAAGGTAAGAAACTCATTCTAGATCACAATTAGTGAATAGCATAACCAGGATTTGAATTCAGGCAATCTCTGTTCTATAGGGTCTATATTCTTAACCACTACCTAAACTGTTATTGTTATTTACAAATATCTGTATTTATTGGTATGGATATAAATACAGTATCTCACCCTATTCTGATAGCTCTCCAGTTTCAATCTCTGATAGTAACAACCCTTTCTTACCAAGATCTTACTAAGATTACTTTGATAGAACATTCAAATTTCACTCTACTACCTAATTTAAAAATCTTTTAAAGTATATGTGCTGCTGAAGCGAGCATTAAAACATCTTTTTAAATGACTGCCAAATGAGAACGTTTTTAAAGGCAGCTATAAAAAGAGTGCATATTAAGAGAGGACATTATTAAACTTCTCACTGGTCACTCATGGCCCCTAAGATCACACTGATTCCTATGAGTATATGATGTTTTGAAAATGAAATGCTTGGTCATTACTTTTTCATATTGGGAAAGTATTCTGTTTCATTAGTTTACTTTATTTCCCAAGAGTTTCCACCTCAAAATTGAACAGTTTTTTCATGTGGTCTCAGAGTTGGACATGACTTAGCAACTGAACAACAACAAGAGAGGCTATGCCTGCCCAGAATACAGTAATGATGTGGGCATGTGGAGGCTCAAGAGTGGGATCTTTTGCCTACTTCAACATATAGGTGATCAGCCAAGATATTGATAGAATATATTTAACATATGGAATATAAAATACTGTATTTTCTAAAAATCTTGTTTTTATCAGTTTCAGAAGGTCCTGAAAAGCCCCTTTGTAAAGCATCACACATATATATATGTCCACACACACACACACACACACACACACACACACATATATATATGTCCAACTAGAAGAGAATGTTCCAAATGGCAGGAATTAATCATCCTTGGCACCCAACAGAGTCTGGCGTGTTTGCCTTGCTTATGGCACTTTCTCAGTCTATCCTTGCAAAGGTTCCACAGTCAATGTGGTAGCTTTCATGTTACCTGTCCCTGGGTTACCGAACCTTTATTCCAATAGATTCTTATGTAAAAATCTAGTGTAAGAAGTTAAGCTGAGCTGCTCTGGTTTAAGGAGCCAACCTGTTGTCTTTCTACCCCCTGAAGTATGCCAAGTCACCTTGACAGAAGTTTCCTGGTTCTAGAGACCATTTGAAAACTGCAGGAACTGGAACTTTGATCCCAGGTTTGAGTTCCTAGCTCTGCTGCCTACCAGCTCAACTGCCTTATGCAACTTTTCCCCAAGCCCCAGATTCCTATCTGTAAAAGAGGATGCGTTAATACTAAGTTGTGTCAGTCATGTTGGATTCGGTCCAACCCCATGGACTGTAGCCCGCCTACCAGCTCAACTGCCTTATGCAACTTTTCCCCAAGCCCCAGATTCCTATCTGTAAAAGAGGATGCGTTAATACTAAGTTGTGTCAGTCATGTTGGATTCGGTCCAACCCCATGGACTGTAGCCCGCCAGGTTCCTCTGTCCATGGAATTCTCCAGGCAAGAATACAGGAGTGGGTTGCCATGTCCTCCCCTGGAGGATCTTCCCAACCTAGGGATCAAACCCATGTTTCTAATATCTCCTGTATCAGCAGACAGGTTCTTTACCACTGTATCATCACCTGGGAAGCTTCTAAAACAGGGAAACACTACTTAGTTCCCAGATTGACATCAGGATTTAAAATAATATGTGAAAGTAGCTAGTATGTAGCAAGCATTCAATAAAATATACAATTTTAATGCTCAAAACCCCCTTTTTATTCCTTTTTAGATTTTTTAAAAAATGTGGACCATTTTTGAAGTCATTGTTGAATTTGTTACAATATTGACCCCATTTTATGTTTAGGTTTTTTGGCCACAAGTCATGCGGGATCTTAGCTCCCCCACCAGAGACTGAAGGCAAGCCCCATGCATTGGAAGGTGACGTCTTAACCACCAGGGAAGTCCCTATTCCTTTTTAAGCATATTTTACCAAGGACAAAGAACAGAATGTTCTGTGGAATCACAGTTCCCTGGGGGCTACGAACTATGCAACTTTAGTGAAGAGTTACGTGAGTCAAAATATTTTTCCTATTTATCACTGTTCTTTGAACAATCTGTTTCCAAAAAACCATAACCAAACTCACAAAGACATAATCTTCCTAAAATTTTGTATTTTCCAGTGAGCACAAACTAAGATACCCTAGGTGCTAAGACATATTAGAAATCATCAATTCTACATAAACACACTGCTATGCATAAAATAGATAACTAATGAGAACCTACTATATATTAGGTTGGTGCAAAAGTAATTGCAGTTTTGCATTGTTGAAATTTGCTGTTAGATATTGGAATACATTCTTAAGCATAATGTGGTTATGTTATATATCATTTTCATGCACATTTCTCATTTTCTGTTTTTTTTTTTTGCTAAGGACTTATTACTTTCTATTTTATATTTATTTTAGACTATTGAAATGATATTAGACAAAAAGCAAATTTGAGAGACTTTTTTTTTTAAATGAGTTCAAAATGGGTCATAGAGCAGTGGAGACAACTCCCAACATCAACAATGCATTTGATCCAGGAATGCTAACAAATGTACAGTGCAGTGGTGGGTCAAGAAGTCTGCAAAGGAGATGAGAGCCTTGAAGGTGAGGTGCATAGTGACTGGTCATCGGAAGCTGACAACAACCAATTGAGAGGATCATCGAAGCCGATCCTCTCCCAACTATATGAGAATATACTGAAGAACTCAGTGTCGACCATTCTATGGTCATGTGGCATTTGAAGAACATTGGAAAGGTGAAAAAGCTCGATAAGTGGATGTTTCATGAGCTGACCACAAATCAAAAAAATCATTCTTTTGAAGTGTCATCTTCCTCTTACTCCTCACAATAACGAACCATTTCTCGATTGGATTGTGATATGTAAAGAATAGTGGAATGTATATGACAACTAGTGATTATCAGCTCAGTGGCTGGACCACGAAGAAGCTCCAAAGCACTTCCCAAAGCCAAACTTGCACCAAAAAGGTCATGGTCACTATTTAGTGGTCTGCTGCTTGTCTGATCCCCTACAGCTTTTTGAATCCTGGTGAAACCATTACATCTGAGAAGTATGCTCAGCAAATTGATGAGATGCACTGAAAACTGCAATGCCTGTAGCTGGCTCTGGTCAACAGAAAGGGCCCAATTCTTCTCCACAACAGGGCCCAACTGCATATCTCACAACCAGTGCTTCAAAAGTTGAATGAATTGGGTTACGAACTTTTGCCTCATCTGCCATATTCATCTGACCTCTCGCCAACTAACTACCACTTCTTCAAGCGTCTCAACAACTTTTTGCAGGGAAACAATATCACAAGCAGCAGGAGTCAGAAAATGTTTTCTAAGAGTTTATGGAATCCCAAAGCATAGGTTTTCATGCTACAGGAATAAACAAACTTATTTCTCATTGGCAAAAATGTATTGATTGTAATGGTTCCTATTTTGATTAATAAAGATGTGTTTGAGCCTAGTTATAATGATTTAAAATTCATGGTCTGAACTGCAATTACTTTTATACCAATGTATTAGCACAGGGAACTCTACTCAGCGCTTTGTGGTGACCTAGATGGGAAGCAAATCAAAAAAGAGGGAATATATGTAACATTGAGCTGATTCACTTTGCTGCAGAGCAGAGACTAACACAACATTGTAAAACAACTATACTCCAGTAAAAATTAATTTTAAAAGTAAGAAAAAAAAAACCCAGGAAACCACTGTCAATTCTCTATCCTTCACTGTGTCTGAGGGCAGCATTCAGTGCCCCAGATGCTGCTTGCAGGACAGTCTCACCCTGCCCCTTACTCCAGTCTATTTTCTCCATTCATTTTACCAAGAATTCCTACCCTGTCACCTGTCTGCCTGGGAATAGTCAAAGCTTTGTCCAATTATCAGCTTCCCTGATAAACCTTTCTCGACTTTCCCAAGCACCCTGGATACCAGGCCTTTGAACATTTACAGCCCTGTTATGGTACTTTTCCCATTAAGGTGACTAGGTATAAGGCCCCGGCCCTAGTTCCTAAAAAGAAAGGTCCAGGTTCTTTGAAGCCTCCTGTCAAGGTTCTGATAAACAACCGGAGGGCAATAAATCAATTGTTGACCGAGTATATAAGTGAATTACTGGAAGACACATTTGGATTATTAACCCAAATCTATCAGTTACCAAGACACAATTTTGGATCAGTTCCTTCATCTATGAAATCTGTTTGTTCTCAGCTCTAAGATAGGTATGTAAATAACTTAGAGCTTTTGTATAGCTTAAATGAGGAAAATCTGTAAAGGGCCTAGCAGAGCACCTGGCACATCACAGGTACTCAGTAAACAGCAGCTGCAGGCCTTTCATTTTCTCTTCCTTGCTGTTCCTACTCAATAACTTGCTGGAAAATGAGACCAAGATTAAGCTCCCTCTCTGTGCTGCTATACAACACTTGAAAAGTTTGAGTGGTTGTAGAGTTGACTCTTAAACAACACAGGGGTCGGGGTGCCAAGCCTCTGAGCAATCAAAAGTCTTGTTTGTAATTTAGTCAGTCCTTTGTATCTGTGGCTCCTCAGAGGATTCAACCAACTGCAGATCATGTAGTCGGTAGTATTTACTATTAAAAAAAACCCACAGTGGACCCATGCAGTTCAAGCTCATGATATTCAAGGGTCAACTGTATTTCACGATAACTCCAATATTGTTTTAAAATAGAAACACTTTCTATCTTGTGCATGGTTGGTAGGCACATACCTTGGTACAGCCACTATAAAAAATGGTACGGAGTTTCCCCCCCCCCACCAAAAAAAATTAAAATTATACCTATCATGAAGAAAAAGTAAAGTGAAAGTGTTATTCACTCAGTCATGTCCGACTCTTTTGTGACCCCATGGGCTGTAGCCTGCGAGGCTCCTCTGTTTGTGGGGATTCTCCAGGCAAGAATACAGGAGTGGGTTGCCATTCCCTTCTTCAGGGGGTCTTCCCGAGCCAGGGACTGAACCCAGGTCTCCTGCATTGCAGGTAAATTCTTTACTGTCTGAGCCACAGGGAAGCCCCAATAACTACCAAATCACCCAGCAATTCCACTTCTGGGTATTTACTTGAAGGAAACAGAATCAGTATCTCCAAGAGGTATCTTCACCCCCAAGTTCAAAAGAGTAGTATTCATAATAGCTGAAACATGGAAACAACTTAAACGTCCACAGATGGATGAATGATAGAGAAAATGTGGTATGCACATAGAATGGAATTTTATTCAGCCATAAAAGAGAAGGCAATCTTGCCACCTGTGACAGCATGGGGGAAATGAGGGCATTATGCTAAGTGAATTAAGACACAGCAATGATCTGACTTATATGTGGAATCTGAAAAAGCTGGAATCACAGAAACAGAGTGGATTGGCAGTTGCCAGAGGCTGGGAAGCAGGGGAAATGGGGAGGTGTTGATCAAGGGAAACAAACTTCCAGTTATAAATTCTGGGGACTTAATAGACAGTACAATGACTACAGGGTTTTCCGATGGCTCAGCAATAAAGAATCTGTCCGCAATACAGGAGATCTGGGTTCAATCCTTGGGTCAGGAAGATGCCCTGGAGTAGGAAATGGCAACCCACTCCAGTATTCTTGCCTGGAAAATTCCACAGACAGAGGAACCTGGTGGGTTACAGTCACATAGGGTTGCGAGAGGAGTCAGACACAACTCAGTGACTACACACACAGTAACTATAGTGAATAATACTGTATTATATGAAGTTGCTGAATGAATGACCAGACTTAAATATTCTCACCACCACCAAAACAAAATAGTATAAACGTGAGGAGGAGATGTTAACTAACCTTTTTCTGATTTTACAGTACATGTGTATCAAATCATCACATCACACAGTTCAAACTTACATAAAATTATACACCAATTATATCTCAATACAGTTAGGAAAAAATTTTAAGTATCTATTCCTAGGTACTCTAACATTTCTCTCTGAATTCTAGATTTAATTATTATTAAATACTTTCAGTATATAAGTCTGGCATAACTATGATTTGTCTCTAAAATGACTGATTAAAAAAAAAATCTTTGTGTGATCTGTGCTCTGTGAGGGCAAAAAAGACACTATGTGCAATGCATCATTAAAATGCTTCTAGTTAAGTT
The DNA here is from genome assembly GCF_042477335.2 of Ovis canadensis. Taxonomy (NCBI): domain Eukaryota; kingdom Metazoa; phylum Chordata; class Mammalia; order Artiodactyla; family Bovidae; genus Ovis; species Ovis canadensis. Next base: position 156,755,007 of record NC_091247.1, on the reverse strand, counting down.
GTATGATTAAAATAAATGATCTTTTAGATTTAAATGAATAATCAGACCCAAATATGGTATTTAAATCAGAACTCTTTATGCTGATTAATTCTGATGACCTATTCTTATTTTTGAAGAAAGTAGGGAAACCCGCTAGACCATTCAGGTATGACCTAAATCAAATCCCTTATGATTATACAGTGGAAGTGAGAAATACATTTAAAGGCCTAGATCTGATAGAGAGAGTGCCTGATGAACTATGGAATGAGGTTCATGACATTGTCCAGGAGACAGGGATCAAGACCATCCCCAAGAAAAAGAAATGCAAAAAAGCAAAATGGCTGTCTGGGGAGGCCTTACAAATAGATGTGAAAAGGAGAGAGGTGAGAAACAAAGGAGAAAAGGAAAGATATAAGCATCTGAATGCAGAGTTCCAAAGAATAGCAAGAGATAAGAAAGCATTCTTCAGCAATCAATGCAAAGAAATAGGGGAAAAGAACAGAATGGGAAAGACTAGAGATCTCTTCAAGAAAATTAGAGATACCAAGGGAACATTTCATGCAAAGATTGTCTCGATAAAGGACAGAAATGGTATGGACCTAAAAGAAGCAGAAGATATTAAGAAGAGGTGGCAAGAATACACAGAAGAACTGTACAAAAAAGATCTTCACAACCCAGATAACCACGATGGTGTGATCACTCATCTAGAGCCAGACATCCTGGAATGTGAAGTCAAGTGGGCCTTAGAAAACATCACTATGAACAAAGCTAGTGGAGGTGATGGAATTCCAGTTGAGCTCTTTCAAATCCTGAAAGATGATGCTGTGAAAGTGCTGCACTCAATAGGCCAGCAAATTTGGAAAACTCAGCAGTGGCCACAGGACTGGAAAAGGTCAGTTTTCATTCCAATCCCAAAGAAAGGCAATGCAAAAGAATGCTCAAACTACCGCACAATTGCACTCATCTCACATGCTAGTAAAGTAATGCTCAAAATTCTCCAAGCCAGGCTTCAGCAATATATGAACTATGAACTTCCACATGTTCAAGCTGGTTTTAGAAAAGGCAGAGGAACCAGAGATCAAATTGCCAACATCCAGTGGATCATGGAAAAAGCAAGAGAGTTCCAGAAAAACATCTACTTCTGCTTTGTTGACTATGCCAAAGCCTTTGACTGTGTGGATCACAACAAACTGTGGAAAATTCTTCAAGAGATGGGAATACCAGACCACCTGACCTGCCTCTTGAGAAATCTGTATGCAGGTCAGGAAGCAATAGTTAGAACTGGACATGGAACAAGAGACTGGTTCCAAATAGGAAAAGGAGTGCGTCAAGGCTGTATATTGTCACCCTGCTTATTTAACTTCTATGCAGAGTACATCATGAGAAATGCTGGACTGGAAGAAACACAAGCTGGAATCAAGATTGCCAGAGAAATATAAATAACCTGAGATATGCAGATGACACCACCCTTATGGTAGAAAGAGAAATGGAACTAAAAAGCCTCTTGATGAAAGTGAAAGAGGAGAGTGATAAAGTTGGCTTAAAGCTCAACATTCAGGAAACGAAGATCATGGCATCTGGTCCCATGACTCCATGGGAAATAGATGGGGAAACAGTGGAAACAGTGTCAGACTTTATTTTTTTGGGGGCTCCAAAATCACTGCAGATGGTGACTGCAGCCATGAAATTAAAAGACACTTACTCCTTGGAAGAAAAGTTATGACCAACCTAGACAGCATATTCAAAAGCAGAGACATTACTTTGCCAACAAAAGTCCATTTAGTCAAGGCTATGGTTTTTCCTGTGGTCATGTATGGATGTGAGAGTTGGACTGTGAAGAAGGCTGAGCACCGAAGAATTGATGCTTTTGAACTGTGGTGTTGGAGAAGACTCTTGAGAGTCCCTTGGACTGCAAGGAGGTCCAACCAGTCCATTCTGAAGGAGATCAGTCCTGGGATTTCTTTGGAAGGAATGATGCTAAAGTTGAAACTCCAGTACTTTGGTGACCTCATGCAAAGAGTTGACTCATTGGAAAAGACTCTGATGCTGGGAGGGATTGGGAGCAGGAGGAGAATGGGACGACAGAGGATGAGATGGCTGGATGGCATCCCTGACTCATTGGACGTGAGTCTGAGTGAACTCCGGGAGTTGGTGATGGACATGGAGGCCTGGCGTGCTGCGATTCATGGGGTCGCAAAGAGTCGGACATGACTGAGCGACTGAACTGAATTGATTCTTATTTTTGTAGATTTAATATTATGCTTTGTTGGTGTTCTAGTTTATTGACCCTGGCATGTTTATATTTTGTCACTATTTTTCTTATTCCAGACATGGCCGTTGCACTTTCTCTTAAAGAGAATCTTTATCGTAATGCAAAGTGAACTGTAAAATAATCAAATTTTCTGCTTAAGAAAGCAAACCTATCAGGCAGGAGTCCCTAGGATGATGATGACTCCCTTTGGGTGAAGCATGAAGTCTTTCACAAGGTAGGCCAGGTCTTCCACAATCTGCCCATCTTGCCTCCTCTTGCCCCTGCATGCTCTCCTCTCCAGCCACATTCAACTTTTGCTCCACAAGGCCCATATGCCCCTTCACCAGCAGACCTTTGAACACACTATATACAGCCTTAACTTCCACCTTTCACCTAACTCACTTCTATCCTTCAGTTGCCCTGCCATCTACTCCCCCAAGGTGAATCCCATCTGCATTCATTAGGATGTCTCTTCCTTCCCATTCATGTCTCAGATCATCAGCTCTATCAGGGCAGGGGCCACATTTGACTTCTTTACCTCTATATTTTTATGCCAGCACATGTCACAAACTATATTAAGCATTTGGTACATGTTTTCTGAATAAATTGAATGAATCTGTCTAGAGATAGAGATTAGCTAATGCAACTTTGGGATCGATCAATTTACGGCCCTCAAACTTCACTTATAACTGCATCCAACATGGTTGGGCAGGACCTCTGCAAGGAAAGGAAAATAGCTGGTCTGCTTTACTCCCTCCTTGCTTATCTCTAGAACACTTAAACTCATCATAATGCCCTTAACCAAACTCTGAGCACTAAACTCCTTCAGTGTTCTCTAATTAATGATGCTATTCTGTACCCGCAAGACAGAGGGTCAGTATATACCAGGCCTAAAGCATTGTTTAAAGTATACAGTAATATTCATAATGGGTACCTCGTACCTAGTGTGGGTATGTGTCTTGGCTGGTCACGATAGTCATGTGACAAGCTCCTGTGAAGAACTCTGGGCCTCCAAGACTTGAGTGGGCTTCTGTGAGTGGAGACAGACTTCAAGTTGGAGAGAAGCATGCATCTGTGCAACCCTCACTGAGAACAGGTAAGCCTATGCTGACTTCTCTAGTCTTTGCTAATGTATCATTATTCTGCGGTGCCTGCACTGTGTCTTTGCTTCATTAATCTTGTCTGTATGAGACTCTGTAGAGTAACGGGTCCTTTGGCAATTTACTAGTGGGTGGTCATGGGACCCCAAGACAGCCTACTTCTTGAACTGCTGCCCTTTTGAGATGTCTATGATACTGCTTTTCATCTTTTTCCTACTTCATTGCTGATTTTTTTCCTAACTCCTTTGCTGGCTTCTATTTCTATCAGACTCAAAAGATTACAGTATCCTACAGCTCTATTCTGCCCCTCTTTTATCTCTACTCTCGTTAGATTTTTTTTTTAATCACATAGGTTTCAATGCCATCTGCATGTTGATGACTCTCATTTCTATAGTCAAAACTTTCCTCCAGACTCCACCTATACACCTGTCTACTAGACATTCCCACTGGATATCTTTTAAGGATTTCAAATTTCTAAAAACGGTCTAAATCAGAGCTCTTTGTTTCAACCAAAACTTGTCCTTTTCTAGCGTTTTCTATCTTGGTAAATAAAACCTCAGACACTCAGCTGCCCAAGCTGGAAACCTGAAAGTCATCTTGGATCTTCTATTGTTCCCTGATCCCTGCCCACTCTCTTCCAATCTATTAGCAAGTATTGTTGGTTTTATTTTCAAAGCAAATCTCGAGTCCCTCCACTTCTCCCCATTTCTAATACAGCATCTTCATCCAAAATACCACCATTAACTGGTGCCTGGATTATTATAACTGAATTATTTTCCCTTCGTCTATACTTTCCTCTTTCTAATTAACTCTCTACTTATCAGCCAAGGAGCAGAGAGCAGCAGAGGATGAGATGGTTAGATAGCACCACTGACTCAATGGATATGAATCTGAGCAAACTCCTGGAGATAGTGACAGACAGGGAAGGCTGGCGTGCTCTAGTTCACGGGGTCGCAAAGAGTCAGACACGACTTAGTGACTGAGCAACATCAACAGCAGCCAAAGTCACAATTTTTCTAAACCCACATCAGATGACTTCATTTTGATGAAAACCATTCAGTAGTTTCCTGTTATCAGAAGAGAATTCAAACTCTCCTTTGAATCGGTGTACCAGGCACTCTATGGACTGTCCCCTGCACCCCTCTCCAGCCTCACCCAAAATATTCTACCCCTGCTCTCTGTGCTCCAGCGCCACTGGCCTCGTTTCTGTTCTTGGAATACAGTAGACTCCTCTGCCCTCAAAACTTCCTCCCTCTCTGCCCACCCCTACACTGTGAGCTAGAGTGTACTGCTGAATCTGAAGGCACCTTCTGTACATTTAGAAGTATACGTTTCTAAAACTCAGAAGATGACCAGGCCCAACTAAATGCTTGTTAAGGCTACAATGTGGTATTTCCAAATTTGTCTGTTTTTTTTTTTTCATAAACAGAAAGGACTTTATTGGTAACAAATGATAACCCTGCCAGGCTTATCTCTAGGACAGCAAGATTATTCAGTCTCTAAGAGTAAGTGTGTTCCTCAACTGAGCAACCTGCATCTCAGCTTTAACTCCACATGCATTTGGTATTATTGGTGGTGGCTTGGTGGTTTAGTTGCTAAGTTGTGTCCAATGCTTGCGATCCCATGGACTATAGCCCTCGAGGTTCCTCTGTCCATGGGATTCTGCAGGCAAGAATACTGGAGTGGGTTGCCATTTGGTATTGTTACCAAGGTGCAAATATATTTAATTATTAATATAATGGGGAAATTTCTGTGAAAGGGCTCCATGTTAAAATGATCTATACTCTCCACACGTCCCCAGGTGTCTACACTTTCACAAGAGTAAACAGTCCCCTTAAAAGAATTTTAATGGATGGGCTTGACTGAGTTACGAACAATGAACAAGGAAATGAATATTTAATAGGGATTAAAAATCAAAGATGCTTTCAACCCTCAATCTGTCTACCTCTGTATTTCCAAAACCTGTACATCTTAAATCTGTAAAGCATTGCAGAGTTTGGAAGGAAAAAAAAAAGACTCTCAAAATTAAGGGATTCCAAGTACCTGCTTTTTGTGTGTGTGTGGTGGGGGGGGTTGTGGTGGGGGGTGGTGGAGAGGGCTTCATCACATGGTCCTTTTCTCTTTTTTTACATTCTCTAAATACACTTGAATTATTTTTGCACTGTTCAAATAAAACCAGGGATATTTATTTAAACTCTTCTTAATGGAAAGGGGGGGGGGGTCTCTCTGTGTATATCTCTTGTATTTACTCTTTTAACACGTTTGGTTAGTGTCTGGGGGGCTGAGTGGAGACGGGGATAAAACCCCTTTAGTTGACAGTGAACAGTTCAGTTATCCCCTTTACTGCCTGAAGGACACTAACATCCCTATTGCCTCCTCCTACATGCCAGTGACTCTCTGTGAGTCCTCCATTACCACTACTCCAAGTTATCATAATATTTTACTGTAGTTTGAGCAAAATACTTTATATGGCCAGAAAACAATTTCATTTTCTTGACACTTATGGGTACATACTATGTATATAACTACATAACGTTGCACAAAGTTATATATAGTATGTGTAACTACATAAATGTCTATAAAAGTATATATAAAAATAAACATCTTATATACATACACATAGCATACTATATACTATACTGTATAAAAATGTATTTACATTAAAGTTTCCTTTACAATGCATGGAAAAACTCTTCAGCTGTGACCCTCAGAGCGCCTGTCACATATAATCAGCACATATTTGGGACTATGATACACAGATGATCAAAGCCTGGTCCCTGCCATCCAGGTGCAATAAAGACAGAGGGGATGGAAGATGCTTAGGAAGAGTCTGCCTCTGCCCAAGCGTCTAGAAAAACGCTTCCAGGAGGAGATGACACTTTGAATTCAGCTCAATCAACGGAATAAATGATCGAGTGGTCCCCAACACCCATTCCTGCTCTGAAAATGTGGCGTGTGCTCAACGTTCACCTGACTACATTCGTAGTACTCCTGTGCACTCTGTTGGAAAGGGGCTCTCAGTTATGTATTGGGAGGACTGTCAGCTCAGGTGACTTTGGTTGTGCTCCCTAGTATGGTTCTAGTTTCCTCAGAGAGATTTCTATCAGAGCAATTTTTTAAAACTGAGTAAACAACTCACTGAAAGCTCTTTGTTTATACAGATTGAAGGTTTGCTTTCTTCTCCCAGACTTTGTGACAGTGCCTGCATATTTGAAGGGTTTACCCTGTTGTTAATGCCTTTATATCCTACCATGAAGGCTGTTATCTTCAGGAAGCTCTGGGGAGGTTCAGGAGCCTAAGGAGCCTAAGTCTGAGGAGCCAGTTTGAAGCCAACTTGTTTGAACTTGGTGGCATTTTTGTGATGCCGTGGAGACTAAACCTCCAGTAGAGCTGTTGATAAAGTTATGCATGTGAAAGGCCACAGACCAGAAAATGTGCATTTTTTAACCATCTGACATGCAGCAGTCCTTACAAAACAGGCATGGGAAACTCTTTTAATGTGGAACTTATGTCTGTTTTTGTATTTTTTATTTAATGTCTGTTTATTTGCACACAAACTCAAATAAGGATTTCCTACCCTCTCAGCAAGCTACTATCTTGCATTGAATGACTACAGAGCTAGAAAGAATACCAATTGCTTTAAATCATTAGATAGGAAGTTCCAATTTAATTTCTTTCCATTAACCCAAATGCATGTTGGTATTTGGTATAATCTTTAAAAATTTAACTTTTTTATAATAACCTATAAGGGAAAAGAATCTGAAATATATATACACACACACATATTTTATGTATATATAAACTAAATCACTTTGCTGCACACCTGAAATACAACATTGTAAATCGACTATACTTCAATTTTTTTTTTTCTGTAATACCCTTATCTTACTTTTTGACTGTATTCTTTGAGAAAGGGACACTCTAAATGCACAAAATAAAGGAAGGAAACAGGGTGAACAGCAGTTAGTTCTCAACTCTAGGTTCTATTTGTCGCTGTGGTGTTACCTCCAGACACACAGCTTTTTGGTTAAGAACTGAAACCACATACCTTTTGGATGCTGGCTACACAAATCGGAAGAGGGTCCTTATCAGCTCTCTGCATCTGTGGTTTTAGACAAACAGTTCTAAACCCTATCAGTTGATGCCTCTTTTCACACCCAATATTTTGCAACTTTTCCTTTATTTACTATGCTGGCATAAAATTCACCGAAAATATTTGCCTATGTAATTTCAAAAAGATTTATATATCAAGGAAAAATAAAAAGAAAGCAATTTATAATAAAACATTATCAATATGTAAATACTTGGGCACCATCCACTAAAAGACACAATGAAAAAGATGCTTATATCAATTCTTGAGACCCACAGTGAAGGCATTTATTACAAATGTAGACTGATAGAGCTGTGTGCCCACTGGTGTCAGGATTTTATGTGAAATATCTCAAAATCAAGTTCAGAGAAAAACATAATAAAATTTTCCTCAATTTGCCTACAGTTACATTCCTGGAAAGTTTGTTACATATTAAAATTGTGAAGGAAAATATTTTGCATTTGTAAATAAAAGAATTGGTTCTAGGTTCAGATGATGGTAAGCTTGTCTTTCACTTATGGAAGACATTAGAAAGTATGGGGGATGATTTTTCACTATGCATGACAATTCTGTGTATTGTTAACACCACCAGGAGGATGCATTATCAGCAAGGTCCCCCATCCAAAGACGTCAAAGTTATGGCCTAAACCGCCCCTCAATTTTCAAAATTCCCCCTAGGGGGCGGTACTGCTCTTAACGAGAAACACTATTATCAACTCCGGAGACGGCATTTAGGAGGGTGGGTGTCCCCAAAGTGTGCAAACCAGAACTTCAGCCTTCTCCTTTTGCCTCATAATCAAACAGTTTTGGTATAAAGAAAAAAATTAAGTCTACACCAAAATATGGAATTCACACTGCTTTGGATGAAACTGCAAATACTGAAAGAGGGTCAAGGAATTCTACAAACTATCACTCAGCACATAAAAAACCATTTAAAACAGACCTTTTCTTGGATGATACAGTATGTTCGTCAACTTTTTCAGAATCATAGGGATCGGGGCAAGGGGAGAGGCAAGGATGTGTGGGGGAAGGGGAAGGGACAAAAAGAGAGAAAAGGTAACGGGAGAAACTGTTCACTTCAGCAAAGTGCTTTTAAGGGTTCACTATTGGGCAAGACAGACTTTGGTTCCAGTCACTCCTCTGTCATTTACTGACTATGGATGATTCATTCAATCTCAATTCTTCCCATGTGAATTGAAGGGTAATAATGGTATTTCACACTCTTACTAGAGTGATTAGGTGAGATGTATATGTAAAGTGCTAGGTAAAGAGTAAAATTCAATCAATGTTGGCTGTCACTATCCTTTAAGTTTCAAATGGCCCTAGAGTATTGGTGTTTGGATATATTTGACATTTGGAACAAAAATTGTTCCTAGACGCAAGAAGCAGAGTAAAATTCTGTTATTTTTTTGGAAATTCTATCTCATCCTCTTCAAACATCATCCTACAAATATGGTGGAAATCTAAATCATTTCATTGTAAGAAAAAAAAGCAGTGTCGTTAAGAAACTGAGTGGTTATAAAACAAGGCTGATATTCCTAAGATGTTTCAGAAAAGGACTTTACATTTCAAGTTAAAGAAGGAGAAAGGCGAACTCAATGTAACCTGAAACCACAAACATGTATATTACAGCTGAAATGCCTAGATTTTCGTGGTCTTCTTGGTATTTGGTCCTCAATATGTCAGTATTTACATCACAAAAAGCATTTTAAGCAGGATCTCAAGCACACTGGCTGTCCGATCACACCTGAGAAATGAACAGAGTGACAGAAAACTGAATACGGTGGCAAAAGTCTCAAATACAATGTTCCTTTCTGAGGGTAAATTGCTAGTCAATGGTAGACAATGAGAGATAGTAGTAGCCAAGGGTAGTAGACAATGAGAGATCTGTCTACGTAAACACAGTACATGCCTCTTTGGAGCTGGAATCCAAGCCAAATTTTAGGAAGATTTTTAAGCACATGCAATGTTATGAAGATTCCTGGCAGAGAAATTCAATAAAATATCTGTTGAAGGAATATAGGACAGTGAGAGTTCATGAGGTAAATGCATGAGAAATAAATTCTCCTTTATACTTTAAAGAATCATGAAAAGTTATCTTTCATCATCATCAAAACACTTAGCATATCTACCTTCTTAGCAAATGTTAAAGTAAACAATATTGTTAACTATAGGCACCCCCCCATACAGTAGATCTCTAGGACATATTCATCCTGATGACCGAAACTCTGTACCCTTTGGTAAATACTACAGAAATCTTTAAAGCCACTAATGCCTGATTTATCATTGATATAAGATTTAGAAGAGTTAAGCATACATTTCTTGTGCGATTATCAAATCAAAACACTCTTTTAGGAAAGAAGTTTGGTTACATGTATCAAATACACAAAACTGCTTTAAGTGCTGGTAATTTCCTTTTTAGAAATGTATCCTCAATAGCAGGTCTTATCCTGACCGGCAGTGCTTATGTAATACTTTACCATGCTCCAGGAATTATTCTAACCACCCAGGGTCACACTGCTACAAAATAGAGAATCTAGAATTTGAACTTGGGCCTTGTGGTTACCAAGCCTGTGTGCACTCTGACAACTTCAGCTGTCTTAGCTACAAAGATGTTCTCTATGGCATTAAAATTTTTTAAAATTAATTTATTTTTAATTGAAGGATAATTGCTTTACAATATTGTGTTGGTTTCTGCCATATATCGACATGAATCAGCCATTGGTATACATATGTCCCCTCCCTTTTGAACCTCCATTTATTTTGAATAACAGGAAAAGTTTAGAAACAAACGAAATGTTCATCAGTGGGGTCTAAGTTAAATAAACAGTAGTACATCCATTGATAGGTCACGTAGCAGGCATTAAAAGTTAAGTTTTAGAAATATGTTTGCACAGGCAAGCAAGTCATTTGGCTCAGTGGGAGGGGCGAAAGACACAAAGGGCATATAGTCTTTCAAGTTTACTACATGTTTCCTTCGGATGGTGAGATTTTAATTTTCTTCTTGGTGCTTTGTTATAACTTCCCAAATTTCTAAATGAACTTGAGTTCCTTTTGTACTCAGAAAAAAAATTGCTCATAACAAACTTCTGTCCAGATCAGCATGGCCCAAAATACAGTGCAAGTCATGTGTGATTTTAAATGTTTTAGAAACCACAACCATGTTAACAAAATTAAAACCAGGTGAAGTTAATTTTTAAATATGTCTTATTTTGCCTATATATTTAAAATATATTACATTTTAACAAGGAATCAATATAAAATAGTAATGGACTATTTTACTTTATGGTACTAAAATCCTCAGAGTCACTTTTGCTGCTGCTGCTGCTGCTAAGTCACTTCAGTCGTGTCCGACTCTGTGCGACCCCATAGACGGCAGCCCCCCAGGCTCCCCCATCCCACTTGCCTAGATTCTCCAGGCAAGAACACTGGAGTGGGTTGCCATTTCCTTCTCCAATGCATGAAAGTGAAAAGGGAAAGTGAAGTCGCTCAGTCGCGTCCGACACTGAGCGATCCCATGGACTGCAGCCTACCAGGCTCCTCTGTCCATGAGACACTTTTAGCTCATCTTAATTTGGTCTGGTCACATTTCAACTGCTCAATAGACAAGTGGCAACTAACTACTGTGTTGGATCTTGGCAGAAGCTTTATTTTCAGATCAAATGTGCCCAAAACATGACTCTGAAACCCTCCACTAACTACCACAATCTCCATGCAACCACATCTATGTGGAACTGCTTCCTCGATGAGAAAGATGTGCTTGAGACCTAACACTTGTCAGCTGTGTGATCTTCAGCAAACTGACTTATCTGTACCTCATTGGACCCATTCCGTAAATGATGTTAATGCCTACTTTGAGATGTTGAGATTTAAAAAACGTATTAAAACACCCAATATGTGAAAAGCACTTTATAACATATTGTTACCTAATCCTTGATCTTTGCAACCTTCCTTATTCAGATAAAGGTCAGACTTAGCAAGAGGAAAGACAAGATTCTTAGAATAGATGTAGGAAATCTTATTTTAAATGGTCCTAGAACTAATTTGAGGGGATGTGAAGAGAAAAGCCGAGGAGTCTATTGATACAACAAATACATTTGTATTTTAAAGGGGGCTATCTGATGGCAGGATACAAATGGCATACTTTTCCGCTTGAAGACTTTCCTTTGGCAAATATTCAAGCCACTAAACAAACATAAAAATCACTGAATATGTGCCAAACACACTCAACAAAGGGACTTAGGAATAATTAAAAAGATAGGGGAAGATAATTACAGTATTGTGATGATGATTTTTGCCATACATCAACATGAATTAGTCACAGGTATAATGTGTTCCCCCATTCTGAACCCCGCTTCTACCCCCTCCCCACCCCTACCCCTCTGGGTTGTCCCAGAGCACTGGCTTTGGGTGGCCTGCTTCATGAATCAAATTTGCACTGGTCATCTATTTTGCATATGGTAATATACATGTTTCAACACCATTCTCTCAAATCATCCCACCCTCTCCTTGTCCTACAGAGCCCAAGTCTGTTCTTTATATCTGTGTCTCTTGCTGCCCTGTATGTAGGACTGTCATTACCATCTTTCTAAATTCCAAATATATGTGTTAATATATAGTATCTGTGTTTCTCTTTCTGATCTGCTTCACTCTGTATAATAGATTCCAGTTTCATCCACCACATTAAAGTTGACTCAAATGTGTTATTTTTAATAGCTGAGTAATATTCCATTGTGTATATGTGCCACAGCTTGCTTATCCATTCATCTGCTGATGGACATCTAGGTTGCTTCCATGTCCTAGCTATTGTAAATAGTGCTGCAATGAACATTGGGGTACATGTGTCTCAATTCTGGTTTCCTCAGGGTGTATGCCCAGCAGTGGGATTGCTGGGTCATACAGTAGTTCTAATCTCCACACTCTTCTCCACAGTGGCTGTACCAGTTTCCCACCAACAGTGTAAGAGGGTTCCCTTTTCTGCACACCCTCTCCAGTGTTTATTGCTTGTAGACTTTTTGATGACGGCCATTCTGATTGGTGTGAGATGGTACCTCATTGTGGTTTTGATTTGCATTTCTCTAATAATGAATGATGTTGTATGCAGAGCTTTTGTGTAGGTTTCAAACATTTCAAAATTAAAAACTGGAAAAATAATCAACTATAATAGAAGGCCATTAATCATGACATGCAATTTTTTTAGCATCACTGTTTATAACAGAGGCCACCAGAAACTATATAGATGGCTCAAAGATGAATGACTAAGAAATTAATATAATCAACGTAAAATATTATCTAGCAACCAATTCCAGAGAAGGCGACGGCACCCCACTCCAGTACTCTTGCCTGGAAAATCCCATGGGCAGAGGAGCCTGGTAGGCTGTGGTCCATGGGGTCGCGAAGAGTCGGACACGACTGAGCGACTTCCCTTTCACTTTTCACTTTCATGCATTGGAGAAGGAAATGGCAACCCACTCCAGTGTTCTTGCCTGGAGAATCCCAGGGACAGGGAAGCCTGGCGGGCTGCCATCTATGGGGTCACACAGAGTCAGACACGACTGAAGTGACTTAGCAGCAGCAGCAACCAATTCACACTAGCAAACCATTCAATTCATAGAAATACATAATGCAATGATATGAACTGGGAGAAAGAAAGCAGACTATAATCCATGATCACAGCAGTGAAAATACATGTGACAGGCATTTACAAAAGCTAAAAATAAATTGGCAAGGTAGAAATATTACTTTCCCTTCTAGGTAAGTTGTCCACATTCATAATAAAAAAAGAAAAATAAATAACACATATGGTAAATCATGTTTGCTAAGTAAGCATCTTACATCAGAGCGCAAGACAACCAGGGAAAACTGTCCATCTAGCAAAAAGAGTACCAACAACCATACAAGGGTTCCCTGGTAACCAGCTCCCAGTTACCAGTGCACAGTTTTACCTCCGGCTCGGAACCCAATAGCAGATTTGGGATTTTTCTTAATCAGAGTAATGATTCAGAGCATACTCAGTACAAACCTTTGACCTAAACTAGCATCACTGTATTTTTTACAGGATAATTCCCCAGTCCTTTAACTACAAGAGTGCACACAGGTAAAAACAGTTAAGCTTGCTGGCTTTCATTATTGCTGTAGTCTGATAGCATGCAGGGTAGATCAAAATAGCTGGTTGACATTGAGAGAGTCCCTGATTTTCTTGCACAAGCACTTTGTGCTTGAAAAAATAGAAGCTACCTCATTTAGTACTTAAAAATTAACAACATTCACATTGCCTTGTGGTTTAAATGATGACTGAACAATAACTCAAGTCAGCTGTGCTCTGTATTTCCTTTATTGATATAATTAGTATTCTTAGATCTTTTAAAGTTGCTCTTCTTTACCCCAGGGGAAAACAATTTCAAAAGGCTATATACATATGCTGATTCAAGATATGCTTTCTCATACATTCAGTCTCTATAATTTTGGATTATAGAGCAATATAGAATAATTCTGGCACCAACTCTTTAGCAATGCTGTTTAAAAACAAAGATGCCATTACGCACAAGCCTAGGATTTTTCTGTTGCATTGCATATAACCAAACTTATGGAACACTGCTTACAATATAAACCACGGCCTTAAGTTTTTGGGAAATGATTACTTCAGAAGATGGTGATTAAGAGACTCCCAAACTGGTTGAAAAACACAGAGCTAAAATTCAGTTGGGGTTGAAACACACCTTATAAAGAGTTGAGATCCAAGAGACTCGTGCACAGATCTTTGATTTACCACTCATTTTGCAGGACTTAAAACCAAAAGAACAGATTTGCAGATTGTTAAAGTATTATTCTGGTGTGGGGAAAAAAAAAAAAAGAGTTGAGATCCAAATTACATACACTTGACAAAACTTAAGTATTAAGTCAACTGGTATGTTTTGGGGGAAGTATCAATATAAGATTAATAATACGTGGTAAAATTATTTGCCTTTTCCCCCAAATATTTAAGCCTTGAAGCAGAATGATCTGAATGCCAATCCTGGTTATAAAACTAACTCGTGATTTGGGTGTTCTTGGGCAAGATACTAATTTCACTATGATTTAGTTTTCCTATCTACTAAAAAAGAATTAATATAATATACATTTTAATGTTTATACTCAATATATGGCTTCCAAATTAAAATATTTAAATGATGAGCATGGAAATACTAGCAGCAATACCAGTCACTGCTATGGTACACTTAATTATTCAGCAATTGTCTTATTCCAATGAATAATTTTTAAAACAGCCTTTTAATCAGTACCAGAGTCATTTTTTTTTACATAACTTTAAGCCATATTATACATGATATAGAAATCTCACCAATAGAACTGCACTATTTCGATTTAAAAGAGACTTGAAGACAGGATCCTAACAGTCTGAATCATATTTAAAGAAGCCATCAAAAAGGGAAACTTGAGATGGGTAAACAGACTTCCTTTGCAAAAGTTTATCTAGAGAACTAAAGGCTAAAATATTCATTCCAAGAAATCTGTCTGCAAAATCCAAAATCAGAACGCCATTCTCGCAAAGCATTCAATGACACCGAATGACAGCGGAGACACTTAGTAAAATTCAGATCTTAGTACTCCCCTGACAAAAAGCAACGCAACACACAAAGGAAGAAACAATCTACACGCAAGACAGTGATGGATTCGCCTGGAGCCCCTCTGAGTAGCTTCATAGAAAGGGGACAGGAAGCTAAGGTATATTTGATGAATGAAACTGAGGACTAGGGGTTTTGGAAAGTACAGGAGACGCACCCTACCTTGCACAGATTTCCCGATACTGTGTAAGTGAGTGATAGAACTGTAGTTTTGGGCAACATTCTTCAGAAACGCTTCCATCTCTGGCTGGTGGTGGTAGCTGAAGTCCAGGGCAGCTACCGCAGGCATCAGCAGCCCTAGCCAGAGGCGGGCGCAGTCCATGTTCTAGAGATGAATAAAAATAATAAAGCTGAGCAGATAAAGCAGGCAGTGGGGTGGAGGGAAAATGTGAATGCTACTAGCTCCCGCTCTGCTCTCTAGTATCAGATCTCCCGACACTAAAGCTCGCTGCTTCCTAAGGAGGTAAAAGTTGGAAGCAACACCTTCGGGAGTTAGCGTACCCAGAGCACCGGCAGCCCCAGGTGCCCACCTTCCCGTAGCCCACCCAGCCCCTCCCCACGTCCCCACCACCCTCCATCGCCCGTCAGTCGCAGCAGCTGCGCCTGACCCAGCACGCCCCAAGCCTCACCCCCGCCCAGGCGCACACCGCCGCCTGGCTGCAGCCGCTTCCCGAGACCAGATATTATAGCTGGGCCAGAGGGGCGGGCGCGCTCAGGTCCCGCCCTCGACATCTGACTGACGTCGCTTTGGCCCACTCAGACACCGCGCGAGGCGCTCCGGGGCGGGGTCTAGCTGGGCGACCCGGGCACCTCTGCCTGCTTCTCACCTGAGCCCGCCGGCGCCCACGCGGCGCGAGGATTCCAGGGCGCGGCGGCTTGTACCGAGGCGCGGCAGAGCTTCCCGAAACTGAGTTACCTTGCGCGGTCTTAGTTTTTGCCGGCGCCCTAGGTTGGAAGTATCCTCACCTCGGCCACGGCTCCGTCCGATGTAGGGGTCCCCTGCGCTCCGCCCAACAGCTGCAGCAAGGGCTGGGACGGCTTCTCGCGTTGGGCGGTGCGGGCCGGCAAGCCCGGGGCTCGCCTGGAGCCCCACGATGAGCCGCGAGTTCCGGGCGGCCGCAGCTGCAGGCGGGCTCATATGCTGTTCCACTCGCCAGGACCACGCTCTCAGACGCTCCAGGCGCCCCCAGCCCTGCGGTCGCGTGGCGTTTCAGAACGTGTGTTCAGAAGTTCTAAATGGATCTTGTGGAGTCCAGGAAATTTTCCGACAAATATTTATAGTGTATGAAAGAAAGAGAAAGTCGCTCAGTCGTGTCCGACTGTTTGCGACCCCGTGGACACTATACAGTCCATGGAATTCTCCAAGCCAGAGTAAAGGAGTGTGTAGCCGTTGCCGTCTCCAAGGGCTTTTCCCAACCTAGTAGGTCTCCCTCACTGCTGGCAGATTCTTTACCAGCTGAGCCACCAGGGAAGTTTGACTAAATCAAAGTTAAATTGAACACTGACAACCTGGAAATCATGTGTAAGAAGGCATCAGAGTCATCATTGTAATGTCGACGCTTCCTCCACCAACGCTGCCCAGGTCAGCTTCAGGGCCTAAAATGCTTCTTTCTGGAAGGATGGAATGGTCTGTGTTTGCACTAGGGACAGCAAGGACTTGACCAAAACCTGAGAGGGTGTGTGGGGAGGGCAAACACCTCACACACCTGTTATACATTATCTATCAGGGTAACAGGAGACTTGTGCCAAGGGTCCAGTAAATGTAAAACGTTTGAAAAGCACTGATTTAGGATAACATTGTCCTTTAACAGACTAAAAACAGTAGTGCCAGGGCACTACCCCAGACGAATTAAACAGAATTTCTGAGGCCTGGGAATGTGAATGGAATGTGCCTTCCAGAGCTGAAAATTGCTAGTCACTCTTCTTTGTGATAGATAGATACGCCAAGCATTTAGGAACCTTCCCAGGAGGCAGAGTTGAGAGGTTTAAGAGCATCATCATCTGGGTTTCTGTCCTTGCTCTGACACTCATTGGTTGTGTCAACTCACTGTACCTTAGTTTCCTAGTCTGTAAGATGGAAATGATCATTGTACTTACCTAAATAACTGGGAGATGTCTATTAAGTAAATAACCTACTTTAATTCATAATTAATCTATAAGCAAAATTTCTAAGAGTTGGAAAATCTTATGATGTTGAGTTGCTGAGCGGACTCAAAAAAAAGTGTGCAGCAGTTACTCTTCTGTTATTTCTACTGTATGACTTTAAGATGTTGTCAGTCATTTGTCAGAGGCCTGAAAGGAGGTGGAATAGGGTTGAGGAGATTAAATTTAGGCAAAATAACTGTAAAGAATGGGAAAGGGAACTGTCAAGGATTCCTGATCTGATGTTAAAAATCATACATTTGGTACAGAAGCAAGTGGCAGTTATGTGATTTCTTTTAGTGGTGACATGGCTGGAGATTGGAGAAGATATTGCTTGGTCCATACTGGGATGGAGATTGCTAGGGTTCTTATTCCAGATAAACAAAGGAGTGAAGTATAGTTGAAATTGCTGTGCTTGGGGTTCATAGTAGGTAGGAAGAGAAGCAAATCTAGGAGAAAGCCAATCAGAGAAAGGAGGTAGGGAGAAAAGGGATTTGAGGGCTGAAGGTCCAGAACCTAGCCACTCAAACTATGGTCCAGACAACATTGACATCACCTGGGAGTTTGCTGGAAATGCAGAATCCTTTGTTTCACTCCAAACCTACTGAATCAAAACGTACATTTAAATAAGATTTCCAGATGATCCCTGAAGTGAAGTTGCTCAGTCGTGTCCGACTCTTTGTGACCCCATGGACTGTAGCCTATCAGGCTCCTCCGTCCATGGGATTTTCCAGGCAAGAGTGCTGGAGTGGATTGCCATTTCCTTATGTACATTCAAATTTTATTTGCAGTGGTCTACAGGTCAAAAAGGCTTAGTGTTAGAGTGTGAAAGATATGGAGGTATATAAGGTTGGCATAAAAGACTAAAACACTACAGTTAACACAGGTGATCTTTCTAACCACGACACCACTATAGGTAAAACCATAATAAGGCAGATAATTTAACATCATGAAAATTAAACATTTTATTCAGGAAATCTCAAAGGTTACCAGAAAAGTTGCAAACTGGAAGAATTGATAGCCCTTACAAAATCAAGAAAGGGCACAGACATTAATAGGCAGTTCACCAAAGCAGTAATACAAATGGTCAATAAACATAGTAAAGCTACTAACCTGCTTAGCAATCAAGGAATTACACATTAGAAGGGGAAAGTAATACTTTGTTTTGCTTATCACCAAGAAAGATTAAAAAATTGATGGTACCTAGAAATGGACAGGATCTGGGAAAATGACATTCCTGCTATTTTAATGGTACTATAAATTGCTACAATATTTTTGGGAGGAAATCTGGGGAATGGACATAAAAATTTAAAATATGCTCTTCTTTGATAAAAACTTAAGCTATAGAAGTAGTTTGGAGAAGTGTTAAATTTATATGTTAGGATATTTATAAGCACCACTGTTTTTAAACTTTTTGCTTTGTATTGGGGTATAGCTGATTTGCAATGTTGTGATAATTTCACAACAAAGGGACTCACCCATGCATATACACGTATCCATTCTCCCCAAACTCCCCTCCCATCCAGGCTTCTGCATAACATTGAGCCGTTTGTGAAAGCACCTGTTTTCAATTGTGACAAAGTAGATAAACAATGGCAGGTTGATTACATCAGTGGTTCTCAACTGGGGGTTAATACTGGCTGCAGGTGACATTTGGGAATAGGTGTGAAGTGTTTTTGATTGATTTGGGGTGGGGGAGGAGGACAGTGCTATTGGCATCTAGTGGGTAGAGGGCAGGAATGCTGCTAAACATTCTTCAGTGACAACACAGCCTCCCACAACAAAGAATTTACTAGCCCCAAATTCTGGTGTTGAGACTGAGACACCTTGGGTTAGATGAAGAATATTATAGCCTTCAGTTCAGTCGCTCAGTCGTGTCTAGCTCTTTGCGCCCCCATGGACTGCAACATACCAGGCTTCCTTGTCCATCACCAGCTCCCAGAGCTTGCTCAAATTTGTGTCCTTCGAGTCAGTGATGCCATCCAACCATCTCATCCTCTGTTGTCCCCTTCTCCTCCTGCCTTCAATCTTTCTCAGCATCAGGGTCTTTTCCAATGAGTCAGATAGCCAAAGTATTGGAGTTTCAGCTTCAGCATCAGTCCTTCCAATGTATATTCAGAGCTGATTTCCTTTAGGATGGACTGGTTTGATCTCCTTGAAGCCTTACAATAAATTATTTTTTCAGTCATATTGATGATGTGGGTCTGTATTTATTGGCTTGGAAAGATAAGTTATTGAGTGGCAAAAAGAAGATTGTAAAAGTAAATGAATAGTCAATTCCCACTTTGGAAAGCAAGCCAACAAACAAAACTATTCCTAGCAAAAAGTTTAAAGGGTTACAAACTGCTGAGTGGTAAGCTTTGAGTTGCAAAGTTCTGATTTTTCTTTTAAAATCTTTCTGTATTTTCTGAAAACAAGTTGCAGTTATACATGTGTTACTTCTTTTCATCAGAAAAACAATGAAGGCATTTTCACCTGAAAGAGCAAAAAGCACATAAGTGTCAGAGATAGACAATTCTCAATGAAGACAAGGTCTGAAATTTCTTTGGAGTAAATTACAGAAGTGAAGAAGGACATTGGAAATGGGATATTAAGGAATTTTAAAAGCTTGGGGAGCAGGTGGATGATTCTGTCATGGGACTCTGAAATTCCCTAAGGTAGTGGCAGGAATCAGAGCAGAAGGGAAGACTATAGTGAATATTTTGTTGTTACCACAACTACTGAAGCCCTCTCGCCTAGAGCCCATGTTCCACAACAAAAGAAGCCACTGCAGATAGAAGCCCGCACACCAAAACTAGAGTGTAATGCTTGCTCACCACACCTGGAGGAAGCCCATGCGCAGCAACAAGGACCCAGTGCAATGAAAAATAAATAAATTAACCGTGCTTAGTCACCCAGTTGTGTCCAACTCTTTGCAACCCCCTGGACTGTAGCCTGCCAGGTTCCTCTGTCCACGGGCATTCTCCAGGCAAGAATACTGGAGTGGGTTGCCATGCCCTCCTTACACTAAAAAAAAAATTAGCATCTTACCAATTTTCTACAAGTTAACATTTAAATTTCTTTTTTATTAAACACAAGTTTGGGTCTATATCTATTAAAGAAATTGATCAATAACTAATAACCTTCTAAAAACAGAACCAGGCCCAAATGGATCACTGGTGAATTCCACCAAATATTTAAGGAAGAATTTTTACTAATTTGCCATAATCTCTTTTAGAGTATGAAAGCAAAGGGGATACTTCATAACTTATTCTATGATGCCAGCATTAAAATCAGACAAATATATTACAAGAAAACTACAGATTGTTATCTCTCATGAACATGGATGCAAAAGTCCTCAACAAAATATTAGCAGGTTGAATCCAAAAAAAGTATAAAAATAATTATATATCATGACCAAGTTGGATTTATGCCAGGTAAACAAGGCTGGTTCAACATTTGAAAACTGAATAAGGTAAACTATTATGTCAATAGACTAACAAAAGAAATACCACATGATCATATCAATACATGCAGAAAAAGCATTTGATAAAACCCAAACCTCATTCTTGATTAAAAACTTCCAGTAAACTAGAAATAGAAGAGAACATTCTCAAATTACTAGAGACTATCTACAAAAAACCTACAGCTAACATCAGAGTTAATGAGAAGAGATGTAAAGTTTTCCTCAAGATCAGGAACAAAGCAAGGATGTCCCCTCTGGCCACTATTTTTTAATATCTTACTGACTGTCCTTGCTAATGAAATCAGGCCAAAAAAAAAAAAAGTATAAATTAAACACAATTGGGAAGGAAGATGCAAAACTGTCTTTGTTTCACAAGTGACATGATTATCTGTGTAGAGAATCTGAAAGAGTTGACAAAACAAACATAAAAACATCTCCTGGAACTAAGAAGTGATTGTTGCAAGGCTGCAGGTGGCAAGGTTAATATATAAAAATCAAATGCTTTCCTACATACTAACAAGTAGGATTTAAAATTTAAAACATAATACCATTATGGCAACCCACTCCAGTATTCTTGCCTGGAGAATTCCATGGATAGAGGAGCCTGGCAGGCTACAGTCCACGGGATCACAAGAATCAGACATGACTTAGTGACTAAATGACCACCACTATTTACATTGGCATCCCCTCAAAAGAAATACTTAGGTATGTATCTAACAAAATCTGTACAGGATCTATATGATGAAAACTATAAAACTCTGATGAACAAAATCAAAGAACTAAATAAATGGAGAGAGATTCGGCATCCATGTACAGAAAAACTCAATATTGTTAGGATGTGGGTTTTTCCTAACTTGATCTGTAGATTCAAAGCAATATCAATTAAAGTCCCAGCAAGTATTTTGTAGATATCAACACACTGAGGCTAAAGTAAATTTGAAATGGCATAAGGAAGACCAACACAATTAATTAAAGGAGAATAACAAAGCTGGACTAACACAGTCCAACTTCGAGACTTACTATAAAGCTACAATAATCAGGACAGTGAGGTACTGGTGAAAGATTAAACAAATGGATCCCTGTCAGTAACCTCTTGTAACTGACTCTTCCCACCCTCAACATCTTCTTTTGTCTGTAACTGAGGAAGGTATTCAAGATGAGGCTTCAGCCATTTGGCAAGTGGCTCAGTTTCTCTGCTCTCGTCCGCATATACACATTATTAAGCTTTGATTTTCTCCTGTTAATGCGTCTCACGCCAATTTAACTTTTAGACCAGCCAGAAGAATCTAGGGCTTCCCCTGATGGCTCGGCAATGAAGAATTCTCCTGCAATCGGGGAAACACAGGAGATGCAGATTTCATCCTTGGGCCAGGAAGATCCCCTGGAGGAGGAGATGGCAATCCACTCCATTATTCTTGCCTGGGAAATCCCACGGACAGAGGAGCCTGATAGGCTACAGTCTATGGGGTTGTAAAGAGTCAGACGTGACTGAGTGGCTAAACACAGAATAATAGGATAGAAGGATAGAGGAAAATTTCTTCCTCCCCAACACAACACCAAAGCCATGAATCACAAAAAGAATAATTGATAAGCTGAACTTCTTTAAAATTAAAGACTTTTGCTCTGCAAAATGACAATATCGAGAGAGCTAAAAGACAAGTCACAGACTGGGAAAAATTATTTGCAAAAGACATATCTGATAAAGGACTGTTATATAAAATATACAAGGAACTCTTAAAACAATAATAAAATAAACAA
The DNA here is from genome assembly GCF_042477335.2 of Ovis canadensis. Lineage (NCBI taxonomy): Eukaryota > Metazoa > Chordata > Mammalia > Artiodactyla > Bovidae > Ovis > Ovis canadensis. The sequence continues at coordinate 156,732,620 of NC_091247.1, read as the reverse complement.
TCTGATTTTAAAATGCGCCAAAGATCTTAACAGATGCTTTGCAAGAGAAGGGATGTAGATGGCAAATAAACATATTAAGAGCTGCTTAATATGTTTATGATATGTTTATAATATGTTTACATACAATATGTTTATATGTTTATAATATGTTATAATATGTTTATGCTTAATATGACTTATGATGCTCCACATCATAAGTCATCATGGAAATGTACATTTAATACTGAGATATCATTACATACTTGTCAGAGTGGGCAAAATCAGGATCACCGATAATACTAAATTCTGATGAGGGTGTGAACTCTCATACATAGCTGGTGGGAGCGCAAAATGGCACAGTCACTTTAGAAGACAGTTTGGTGTTTCCTTACAAAACTTAATATATTCTTACCATACAATTCAGCAATCTTGCTCCTTGGTATTTACCCAACTGAGTTGAAAACATAAGTTGGCCTCACAAAAAACTGCACAGAGATGTTTATAGCAGCTTTATTTATAACTGTCAAAACTTGGAAGCAACAAAGATGTCCTTCAGTAAGTGAATGGATAGACTATTGTGCATTTAGACAGTGGAATATTATTCAGTGCTAAAAAGAAATGAGCTGTCTAGCCATAAAAGACACGGATGAGCTTTAAACACATATTGCTAAGAGAAAGAAGCCAATCTGAAAAGGCCACGTAGTATATGATTCAAACTATAGGACATTCTGGAAAAGACCAAACTTTGGAGAGAGTAAAAAGATCAGCGGTTGCCAGGGTAGGGTTTGGAGGGGTGGGGGATGAATAAACAGAGCACCTAGGATTTTAGGGCAGTAAAAATACTCTGTATGATATTATACTGATGGATATACATCATTACACATTTGTTCAAACCCACAGAATATGCAACACCAAGAGTGAACCCTTAGGTAAACTACGGATGATTGGGTGTTTATGATGTGTCAGTGTAGGTTCATTCTTGATAGAAAATGTATTATTCTAGTGAAAGATGCTGACACTGGAGAGGTTATGCACAGTTAGGGGCAGAGACTGTATGGGAAATCTCCGTACCTCCTTCTTCTCGATCTTGTTGTGAACCTAAAACTGCTCTTTAAAAAAGTGTCTTTGGACTTCTCTGGTGGTCCAGTGGTTAAGAATCTTTTCTGGCAATGCAGAGGACACGCGTTCAGTCCCTGGTCTGGGGAGATTTCTACATGCACCCCAACTACTGAAGCCCTCGTGTTCTAGAACCTGTGCTTGGCAACAAGGGAAGCCGCTGCAATAAGAAGCCTGGGTACTGCAATGAAGAGTAGCCCCTGCTTTCTAGCAGCTAGAGAAGCCTGCTCACAGCAAAGAGCCTGAGCAACAACCCCCCACAGCTGGCCTTTAAAAAAGACTAGTGTTCTGGACATTTCACCTGTAGAATATGATTACTCATACTAATGCCACTCAGTGACTCCACTGCCTGCTGCTTTCCATATCGCTGAGAGAGGCTGGGTATTTACTGTTAGCCTGACTTCCCTCCCTCAGCCCTCCACCTACCTCCTGCAAACTAGCTCCCCCAAATCAAATCTCTGTGTCTGCTTAAATTGAATCTGTTAATTCTTGGTAAAAATAAAAGAAGTGACTTTACAGTGTTGTAGGATGGAAAGATGGCTATTTTTAGTCATTGACATGAAAGTTGTCAGTGGAAAGCTAGACGGTTTCCAGTAAGGTCCAAGATTCTGTCCTTCTCCTAGGCAACCTCAGAGCAATGTCTAAACACTGGGACCCAGAACTTTAAAGAACACAGCTCAACTCAAGCCCTCTGTTGGAAACGAGAACTCTGTAGTCTGTACTGTACATTTGTTGTTGTTGTTTTTGGTTTTGCTCCTTTATTTTTTGAGAGCATTTCGTTAGGGATGACAAGCATTTCACTAGGCATGGTGATTGTGTTTTCTATTTGCTATGCAAGCTTCTGTTGAAATCCAAGCAAAACAGTGCTTTTATCTTGGAGGCACAATCGTAAACATGTTGGCATTCCTTTGGGAGATTTATAAAGGATTTGTGTACACATCTGTGTTCATGATAAACTTCTGAATTCTGGAATTTTTGACAGCACACAGAGAGGAACAGCTGAAAAACGCAAAGTCATCAAAAAGCACAACACAGCTCCTGGAAGAGTTTAGCAATAGATAGCAGTGACTACAAAGGTATCCACCATTATCACGCGCCCATGGTCCCCCTTCAGCACTGCAGGCATCACGGTGAGAGTAAACCTGTTTGCTGCTCTGCCCCACTCTCCCTTCCTTCTTCCCTTCCTTTCTCCCCTCCTTCCTTCCTTCCTCTCTTTTCATTCATTCATTCTTTTATCAATTATTTATTGCTAACCCTGTGCCAGGCACTGTGCTATCTCCTAGGGAGTACAGCTGTGAACAAGACAGGTCAAATCCCTGCCCTTATGTAGCTTACATTCTACAATCAAAATTCTCTGCTGAAGAATCTCATATGCTCAAAGAAACCTGTGATCTTTCTTGGAAGTTGGCTTGGCATTACTTTCTGCCTCTTCCGTCTTATCTTTACGGGTTTGGACCACATTCTACACTGTATAGCATGACCTTTTTGGCTCAACACTTTATCTATCTGCTGACAGTGGAGCAAAATGAAAATTTAATCAGATCAAAGCTTAGACCTGATACTCCAGGGTATCCTAACACACTGATTGAGAACCACTGTCAGGAAAAATCTATGTGGTGTGTATCTAATTTAGTCTAGGAAGATACCCCGATTAGAGTGAGTTGTGCCCTCCACAGCTTCTAGAGCAGTGCTCAGTATATGCTTGCAGATTTATAAATGTTCCTCTAGGAAGGATAGAGCCTCAGTATATAATCCATAATAAGCCATACGGTAAATTGCTACAAACTGTCTGTGAGCCAGGGCTTCCCTGGCGGCTCAGTGGTAGAGAATCTGCCAGCAATGCAGGAGATGAGCCAGACCACCCAAGCGTAAACCCTAACTCTCTCACTTACTGTTTGACCTTGAGCATGTTGCTTAACCTCTCTGTGTTTTCACTTCTTTATACGTAAAATGTGTATGTGTTTGCAATACTCATGGTACCAATCTTATAGGTTTGTAGGGGTTTTATAGGGTTGCATATTATAAATGAGTTGTGATATGTAAAGGACTTATAACAGCACCTGGCATATAGTAAATTTTTTAAAATAAGGATTCTTCAATATATTAATATGCAGTCAACATTCAAATTTTTTATATTGTCTTCTAAATGTTGAATCGTATGTATTTATGTTTTTTAAGTTACTTTTATTGAGTATTACAGACACATACATAAGCACACAAAGAAGTACGCAGCTAAATGCTCACGTAACCACCATCCAGGTCAAGATACAAAATGGTCCAGTTACTTCAGAATTCCCTCTTGTGCCACTTCCCAGTTACTGGGCCTTTCTTCCTTCTGCAGGGTAATCACTTAGCTTTGCAATTTTTATTAGTACAAGCTATGGCATATTATAAATTCTTTATAAGCCCTAAATTGGAGCTATTGTTGTCATTGTTGTTACCACCTAAAGAAAATAAGCAAGACAGAAAGAGGCAAAAGATGTAAGAGACTGCTTCTGCTGCTTCTTTGTTTCTACATCCCAGCTTCTTCCAACATATTCCCAATAGTGGAATAAATCTTAATTACTCATGATAATTAACTGTTAGGAGCAACTGTTAGAAGTGATTTTTTTCTATTAAAAGCATGGTCTCTGAGTGCAAAAATAATTCTCACTTTACCTGCTATACTTAATTTATAGGATAGACTTAAGAGAAAGCTCCCTAGGCCAAATAAGGCAAATTTCCAAAGCCAAGGCAGTAACATTTAGCAGCATTTGCTTGGCTCACTGGGTTATGTTTGGTCACTATCAAACTGTTTGCCATAAAAGCAGATGATAAATGTACTCATATCTATTTAGGAAGCAGTATAGCCACTGAATTCCATTTTCTTCTCTTGCTTTGTTTTAAATGTTGAGCAATAACTATCTTTTGGCTCATTAAGAAAAAATAAACTGTATTTGTTCTCCAATTTTGTTAATATTCCATATCTGCTAAGAAAAGAAAAGGGGTTGTAGAGAAAGAAAAAGATGTATATGTACCAGAATGACAAAGGTGAGACTATTTGATTATAGTTGATACTTGTAAGTGTATCTAATTATCTACTTTTTAAATTCTCATTCCTTCTTTTTTTAATTAAATTAATTTTATTTTTTATTGGAATAACATTGTTATACAATGTTGTGTGTGTTGTAGGTCTTATTGTTGTTCAGTTGCTAAATTGTGTTCAACTCAGCGGAACCATGGACAGCAGCCTGCCAGGCTCCTCTGTCCTCTGTGATCTCTTGGAGTTTGCTCAGATTCATGTCCTTTGAGTCAGTGATGCTATCTAACCATCTCATCCTCTGCTGCCCCCTTCTCTTTTTTGCATTCCATCTTTCCAATGAGTCGGCTCTTTGCATCAGGTGGCCAAAGAAATGGAGCCTCAGCCTCAGCAACAGTCCTCCCAATGAATATTCAAAGTTGATTTCCTTTAGGACTGACTGGTTTGATTTCTTTGCAGTCCAGGGGTAATTATTTACTTTTCAATGATCCTTTTGAAAATAGCCCACATCATGTCCATTCAACAATAATCTCCATGAAATCAAATTTTGAATATATTTAGACAACACCCAAAACAAATTCTCTTGTCTCCTCATGATTGCTTAATTAATTGATTCATTCAGCCTGTCAATAAATAATAATTGACATCAAATAATACACTAAGCACTGTGAATACCACAGTGGAAAAGAGAAACATATCCTTCATACTAATAGAGTTCTTATTGTATTGTGTAAGTCACAGAGACCCACAAATAACTCAGTGATCATTTTGATGTGTTTCACAAAAGGAAAATTACAGGATATTAGGAGGCAGACTAACAGGAGGGTCTAATCAGGTCTGGTGGGCATGAGTGAAGGTCAGAGAAGGCTTTTTCAAAATGTGTCTTTTTAACCCAAAACCTAAAGGATGGAGAAATGGAAGGTTTAGACAAAGAGAATAATGTGTTTTATTTTATAGACTCATGTAGTTTTTATTATATTTGTTCACACCCATTAGAAATAATATTGAGATGAATCATTTCATTTTTTATATATTTATATTGTATTTTCTATTACCAGCACCCTCCACTCTCCAAACAATTCTGATAGCTGTTGCCATCTAAAAGGGTTCTGAAAACCTAATTTCAACATAGAAGTGTAAGCTAAGACAAACCTAGACAGCATATTAAAAAGCAGAGACATTGCTTTGCCGACAAAGGTGTGTCTAGTGAAAGGTATGGTTTTTCCAGTAGTCATGTATGGATGTGAGAGTTGGATCATAAAGAAAATTGAGCACCAAAGAATTGATGCTTTTGAACCCTGGTGTTGGAGAAGACTCTTGAGAGTCCCTTGGATTGCAAGGAGATCAAACCAGTCCATCCTAAAGGAAAACAGTCCTGAATATTCATTGGAAGGACTTATGCTGAAGCTGAAGCTCCAATACTTTGGCCACCTGATGAGAAGAGCTGACTCATTTGAAGACCCTGATGCTGGGAACGATTGAAGGCAGGAAGAGAAGGGAACGACAGAGGATGAGATGGTTGGATGGCATCACCGACTTGATAGACATGAGTTTGAGCAAGCTCCGGGAGTTGACCATGGACAGGGAGGCCTAGCATGCTGCAGTCCATGGGGTCTCAAAGAGTCGGACACGACTGAGCAACAGAACTGAACTGTGTGAGTTTCCTCCCTACCAACAAGCAATTCTCTGGATACAAACTGGGTCTCTTACAATTCAATTCATTTCTGACATTACTGAAACTTAATAAAAAGAAAAATGTTTAAAATGGAATGGGAAGGCCAGAAGAAGGAGCTCTCAGGCCCTACCATTCAACTTCAATTACATTACTAACAAGAGATTTATCTTGCATCTCCAACAGGAAGAAAGCTATTACTTTAGTACCCAGCAGGAGGAAAGAAGAATTTCTCCTTGCCGGGCCATGGTGCTGCCAATGAGACATTCACACTCAACCAATAGAAAGCCACTACCCTTCAAATTCCAGTTTCCACCAACGGATTCTTTTTTTATAGCAGCTCCTTTAAACTCCCCCTTCTCTATAAAAGAACGATCCTCTTCTTTGTTCTCTGGCCTCGCCTGTGGTTTTCCATAGATTGTGTGTCCTGAATTACAATTCTTTGCTGTTTATCAAAGAGACCCATTTTGCTGGTAAAATAGCTGGCTGTTTTTATTGTCTTAAGTTAACACTATCTATACAGAGATAGTATCAGATTCCACAGTTTAAAAGTACAGTTCTGCAAGACTGGTCCATGATCCTCCTATGCCTACATCTCCCTTCATCAGATAATCACGGATCTAGGTTATCACTTGAGCTTCTCACCATTTGGCTGTAGGTTGGAGGTTTCCACGACACCCTCCTTGGATTCAATTAATTTGCGGGAACGGCTCACAAAACTCAAAGAAACATTCTACTTACTGGATCACCAGTTTACTGTAAAAGAATATAGCGTAGGAACAGCCAAATGGAAGAGATGGCTAGAGCAGGGTATGCGGGAGGGACCCTGAGTTTTCATGCTCTCCAGGTGAGCGCTTATCCCAAATCTCCACCAACCCAGAAGCTGAGCCCCCACCTTTTCAGTTTTATGGAGGGTTCATTATATTGGCAAAATTGATTAACTCGTTGCCCACTGGTAATTGATTCTCCCTCCCTCCCTGACCCAGGCGATAGAATGGAAAGTTCCAACTCTCTTATCAAGTGGTTGGTTCTCCTGGGAACCAGTCCTGATCCTTAGGTGCAAAAGTGAAAGTGAAGTCGCTCAGTGATGTTTGACTCTTTGCAACCCCATGGACTATAGCTTACCAGGCTTCTCTGTCCATGGGATTTTCCAGGCGAGAATACTGGAGTGGGTTGCCATTTCCTTCTCCAGGAGATCTTCCCAAACCAGGGATTGAACCCAGGTTTCCTGCATTGTAGGCAGATGCTTTACCGTCTGAGCCACTAGGGAAGTCCTAGTTAGGTGCAAAAGTCGTCTCAATTTTACATAACAAGAAATATCTTTATGTTCTCAACACTTAGGACATTCTAAGCATTTTAGGAGCTCTATGCCAGAAACTTGATGAAGACCAAATATTTATTTCTTATTATAAATCACAACATCGCAGTATCTGAAAGCAAGTTCTCAAGACCCAAAATAGAATCTAACAAATGAACAAATAGGACCCAAATCTTTAAGGGTTCTGCGCTTTTGCAGGGCTAGGCCTTTATTTAACTCCTGTTGGGGATTATCTTCAGACTATGGATGAGTCATTTCTGTTTTACCTTTCCACAATCAACAGAAATATGGAAACTTAAGCTTTATAATTGTCCCTTTGATTTGTGCCCCTAAATAACTGAGGTTTCATTATCTATCTGTAATAGTTGGAATATGGGTATCAGATAAATAATGCTAACCATTTATTTTCTGGAGTTTTCCCTGGAAGTGTGAAACTACCTGTTTCATGATCTTAAATGATCATTCTCTGGGGAAGAAGGAAGAGGGGTGATGAGTGGCCTTGTTCATCTGCTCACTTCTGGAGTGAAGGTGGAGATGGCTGCTCCTAAACTGGACGGACTGAAAGAGTAGAAAACGGTCTGGTTCCCCAGAGGGCAATAGAGGCACATGTACTGAAGTGAACAGTGCACAGACTAGATCAGTGCCTGTTCCAACCCTCTAGGTTTTCACAGTTCCAAATTTCTGATTGCAGTGCTGTGAGAACAGGTTCCTCTATGATTAAATCAAGCACGAACACATTCCATTCTGGAGAGTATGTAGAACTGCTTTGGGAGAGCCACTCAGCCAGAAAAGCTACTGCAAGTACAGTTTGGTGGTCCCAGAAACACTAGACGTGAAATTAGATGGCTGACCTAGCCAAGCCCACTCCTGCTTCAGAATCATGGGAAGCATGAAAATAATTACTAAGGGCATTAATATACTGCATGTGTGTGCTAAGTCACTTCAGTTGTGTCTGGCTCTTTGCAACCCTATGGACCGCCAGGCTCCTCTGTCCATGTGATTCTTTAGGCAAGAATACTGGAGTGGGTTGCCATGACTGCCTCCAGGGAATCTTCCCAACCCAGGGATTGAACCTGTGTATCTTAGGTCTCCTGCATCGGCAGGCGGGTTCTTTACCACTGGCGCCACCTGGGAAGCCCATACTGCATAATATCGTGCAGTATGTTAATGTTATAAATATTGGCTTTCAAGAAATGGAAATCTTCTTTTGTAAGTTGTAACAGTAAAGCAACCAGGAGTCAGAGTGAAGAAAATTTACATTGTGGCAATTAAGCTAAGCTGGAACCCTATTTCCCAGATCTCCTTTCCCTGCATAGTTCTGGGTTGCTATGCCGCAAGAGATATTTTGCCAAGATTTGGAAGGTGGGAGTGAAACATCTATTTTTTCTATTCTCAGAAGGTCAGGGCAGAGTCTCAGAGCTGTTGCAGCTCAGCCTTCTTTGTTGGTTCACATGGTTGATGTAGAGAAGCTGGGCCCACAGCTCCTCCAGATCCTTCCAGATCTCCTCCTTCAGCTTCCATGATCCCTGGGCCAGGTGAGTGTTTACCCCTAACCTAAAGGTGCTCCAGCACATGTCTTTCTCACATGACAGTTGGAGGCTTGAAGCAGATGGGTACCAGTGTGGGTTCCAGTCTGCTCGGGAGGGTTCCAGCCAGTCCCTGGAGGCTCTTGTTTGTCCTTGCTCTCTCCCACTTCATGTCCATCTTTCCTTCCTGACTACCTGCCTTGCAGACCACAGGCCCCAGCACCAGACACAGAAGCAATAGCCTTAGACCATTTAACAAGGTCCAACAATTGCCCATTCAAGTCCAATCCTTAAATCCCTCACTCTGTATCATTCCTAGTGGTGTTACTTCTCTGATTGAACTCCAGCTGACATAGGACTTTCAACATATAGACTGTAAAGCCTGACAATACGATGGCACCACTTCTAACTGTGTGATCTTGGGCAACTTAATCTCTCTGAGCCTCACTTTCCCCATCTGTTAAATGGGAACACTAGTTCCCGCCTTCTAAGATAATAAATGTCACAAGATAACAAATGAAAATCACTTAACAGTGTTTAGTTTTCAACAACATTCAACAATTTTGTGTGTGTGTGTGGCAGGAGGAGAAGGCTGCCAAGTTTGGGGAATACAATGGAGAATAGACAAGCTAGTCCCTGCTTCAATCTTGCTTGGAGTTCAGCAGGGGATACAGACAAGTTTGGGATAATTATTAAGTATAATGGGATGTGTATTGCTACAAGGGGAGGGAAGAGGAGGATGGGAGGACTGGCTTAGAACTGGTGGTGGGCAGGGGTGGGGTACATCCAGGAAGGATACCGAGAGGAGGTGGCATCTAAACTGAGACATGAAGGCAGTTAGAAGCCCTTGAGCCATCTAAGAAGAGGGCACTGTGTGAGCAAATCTAAGAGGTAAATATCAGAGTTGTTGTTGTTGTTGAGTTGCTAAGTCATGTCCAACTCTTTGCAACCCCACGGGCAGCACACCAGTCTCCCCTGTCCTTCACTTTTTCCTGGAGTTGCTCAAACTCATGTCAATTGAGTTGGTGACACCATCCAACCAGAGTCTGATCATTGTTATCACCATCAGAGTTCATATGGCATATGCTGAATGTTGGCCCTCCTGGCCTTTGAGTCCAGAGCAGAGAGGAGGGATGGAGAGTGGGGCAGGCAGTGTCCAGGAGAGTGGAGCACCACCAGGAACCAGGAGGCCCATTCAGAAGCCAACTGGTCTGGCAGTGAGACTGCCCCTAGATCAGGAGTGAAATACTGTATAGTAAAAAGCAGTGTTAGGACTGTGTTCTAGCAAATGTTGAGTTTTTTGAAATTGAAATATAGTTGATATATAATATTATATTAGTTTCAGGTGTACTAAGTAATGATCTGAAATTTGTATACATTATAAAAGGATCACCATGATAAGTCTAGTAACCAAGTGCCCCCATACAAATTTATAACAATACCATTGACCATGTTCCTAATGCTGTATATTAACTCCCTGTGACTTATATATTATCCCTGGAGGAGGGCATGGCAACCCACTCCAGTAATCTTGCCTGAAGAATCCTATAGACAAAGGAGCCTGGCAGGCTACAGTCCATAGTGTTGCACAGAGTCGGACACAACTGAAGCGACTTTGCATGAACGCACAACTTAAATATTATATAACTGGAAGTTTGTATTTCTTAACCCCTTTCACCTATTTTGCCAACTTCCCCACCCCACTCCCTTCTAAGCAATCACCATTTGTTCTCTGTATCTATAAGTCTGTGTCCATTTTGTTTTGTTTGCTTGTTTCTTTGGTTTTTTAAGTTCAACCTATAAGTGAAATTAGGCAAAATTTGTCCTTCTCTGTTTGACTTATTTCACTTGGCATAATACCCACATGAGGGAAGGAAAGAAGGGCAGAAAAAAGGAACAAGACACAATGAGTTACATCATGTGAAGGCCACAGGAGAACCATGTGAGGAGAGAAAAGAAGTTGGAGTCTGTGAGTGGGTGCTGACTGATTTGGACCTTTGTCTTATCTCTCCTAGACCTGTGTGCCTGCTTATTGTCGTTGCACTGGAGGTGACTGGCGGTGGGGGACAGAGAACTTCACATCCAGATCATCAAGAAAGTGTACCTTCTTGATGTGTTAGTTCAGTTCAGTTCAGTTGCTCAGTCGTGTCTGACCCTTTGAGACCCCATGGACTACAGCACACCAGGCTTCCCTGTCCATCACCAACTCCCAGAGGTTGCTCAAACTCATGTCCATCAAGTCAGTGATGCCATCCAACAATTTCATCCTCTGTTGTCCCCTTCTCCTCCTGCCCCGAATCTTTCCCAGCATCAGGATCTTTTCCAATGAGTCAGTTCTTCGCATCAGGTGGCCAAAGTATTGGAGCTTCAGCTTCAGCATCAGTCCTTCCAATGAATATTCAGGACTGATTTCCATTAGGATGGACTGGTTTAATCTCCTTGCATTTCGAGGGACTTTTGAGAGTCTTCTCCAGCACCACTCACTTAAGGTTTATTTCTGGGGGCAAATCCTCTATTATTTTAAAAATGTATCCAGACTTCCAATGGTCACAACTCTGTGTTTTCAATGCAGGGGGCATAGGTTCCATCCCTGGTTGGAGAACTAAGATTCTGTATGCCATGTGGCACACCCAAAAAGAAAAAAGAAAAGAACATTAAGGGGAAAAAAAGATTTTAAAAAATGTATCCAACAGATATATTATGGGACAGAATGAAAACACCACTGTTTTGGTTTTAGGATGAAAATTAGCCTTCAAAGAAATGTCATCATTGAAGAGAGCTTTTTCTTGTTCTTCCCTCAGACCCAGGTCAGTGGGTCTTCCAAGGCTCCTTTGTTCTGATGTTGGGAGGACTTGGGAGGAGAAAGGATTTGACCAGAAACTGGTCAAGAAGTACCAGTTTAAAGTCCAGGTGAGAGTCAGGCCTGAACTTGCTTTTCCCTGAAAGCTACTTCTTGCCAGTTCCCATCTCTGGGTAGGGCTACACAATTTGTAGGGCCCAGGGCAACATGGAGATGTGAGGTTCCATGTTCAAACATCATTAAGAATTTTGAGACACTGAAGCCACAGTGTCAAACCCAGAGCCAGTCTCACTTGGTCTCAGTGGTGCAGGTCTCAAGTCATGAAGCTGTCTCTGCCCCCACTCTCCCCTCTTCCAAACACACACCTGGGACATTTCTGAGGTGGAGCACTGGCTGGAGAGAGGGAAGAGAGATGTCTCCCCAGTTTGTCCTATTTATAATCTTTTCACACTTTCTCCAAGTTGTTGGGAGGAGGATGGGCCGGGCAAGATTCCATGGAGGCTGCATCTTGTCAGTGAGTCCTGCAGGGGACCTGAGGTCTGTCTGCTTCCCCATGCGAGCACGTAGGTGGAAATCCACTTGTGGCTGACCTTATACACCTGTGCTGTGCTTACAGGAGGGTCAAAAGAAAGAGCTCTGCCTGGCTGATTATCTCTTCATCCAAAATTTACAGGTGATCTAACCCAAACTACCGGAGAAGGCAATGGAAACTCACTCCAGTACTCTTGCCTGGCAAATCCCACGGATGGAGGAGCCTGGTAGGCTGCAGTCCACGGGGTCGCTAGGAGTCAGACATAACTGAGCGACTTCACTTTCACTTTTCACTTTCATGCATTGGAGAAGGAAATGGCAACTCACTCCAGTGTTCTTGCCTGGAGAATCCCAGGGACAGGGGAGCCTGGTGGGCTGCCGTCTCTGGGGTCGCACAGAGTTGGACATGACTGAAGCAACTTAGCAGCAGCAGCAGCAACCCAAACTACTATTTCTCAAGGAGATACAGTCAGGCCAAGAAGGTAGATATCAGTTTCTAGAAACTAGCTTTTTCTACAAGTTATTATTGTGGGACCCAGCCTAGGACATTGATGCAAATTGTCCTTCAGAATATCTGACTTGATATTATATAATAAACTCAAACAGTACACTTCACACGATAGGGTAATAAAGAGCCTTTTCCAACATGTCTATATTTTCTCTTTTCTTTTCCCTTTATAGGATCTCCTTTTGCAGTTAAAAATCTTACAGAAGCAGTTCTTTCTAATTTCCATGCCTGGAATATCTTTCCTTCTAATTCTATTTGTTAATCTAGCCTTCAAGGCCTATTTCAGAAGTCACAATCTTTTCAAGAATTTTTTCAGACAGTTCCAATCCTATATTCCTTTGTTTTTCCTATTTATTTTGTAACGTGTCCTAAGATACCTGTTCAACAAGTATTCATTGCACACCTACTAAGGACCAGATATACCTTTCTTTCTCTACTTTGGATTTATTTATTCACAAATACTGACTTGTATTAGCTTGGGCACTGCTCTGGTCCAAATGTCTCAGTCCCTTCAAAATTCATATATTCAAAACCTAATGTCCAAGTTGGTGGAATTAAGCAGTGGAGTCTGGGAGGTACTTAAGTCATGAGGATGGAGCCCTTATGGATGGTACTGATGCTCTTATGAAAGAGACCCCACGGAGCTTCAGCCATGTGAGGACACAGCAAGAAGCAGGCTGTCTATTTACCAGGAAAGTGAAAGTCACTCAGTCGGGTCTGACTCTGCCACCCCATGGACTGTAACCCGCCAGGCTCCTCTGTTCATGGGATTCTCCAGCCAAGAATACTGGAGTGGGTTGCCACGCCCTCCTTCAGGTGACCTTCTCAACCCAGGAATTTAACTCAGGTCTCCTACATTGCAGGTGGATTCTCTACCATCTGAGCCACCAGGCAAACCCATTTCACCAGGAAGGCCTTGCCAAATATCAGATCTGCCAGGGCCATGAACCTGAACTTCCCAGCCTCCAGAACCGTGAGAATTTCTGTTGTTTACAAGCCAACCAGTCCATGCCATTTTGTTATAGCAGCTCAAACAGACTGAGACAAGTGCCTTCTGCATCTGGGTGTTGGCTTATAGTGGTAATCCAGAGAGATAGTCTCTGCCCTTGTGGTGCTGGTGGCCAGGTGGTAGAGAGGGTTCTTGTTAGCTTTTTGAAGCAGAGATCACTTGTGACTCATCTCTGTGTCTCCTTCCCCAGCAATACAGTCCCTTCTCTCGACTATCTGCTGAATAAAAATCTTTGTTGAATTAAATGGAGTATGCTATTATTTCAGCAGCACTCTGTGACAAGTGTAATAAAAGTCTGCCACAATTCCAGGCCAATGCTTTGCTAGTTGTGGGAATTGTTATACTACAAATATCTTAACCACGGAAGTCAACACTCCATGTTTATAGTAGCTTTGTTAGCATTACAACATAGAAATTCATCAGGCGTGAGTGATTCCCAGTCAGGTTTTATATTTTTGTTAGACTTTTTACAATTGCTTTTATTAGTTATTCCCTCATGATGTCTTGGAGAGCTACCCCATAAATTTATTAATGCTAGTTATTTAGAAGTTCCTTCATGGCATTTCAAGATTTATGAGCTAAGTAGGCGGCAATAAAAACTTCACAACATTTTTTTCTGTGCATTTTCTGTGTGTCACATAGTTTAGAAAAATAAAAAACCTTTGGGAGACCATCGTGTGCTCCAGCACAGCTTTAGCAGTATTGTCCAACCTGGAAGAATATGGCATCTATTTCTTCAGTCCCCCTCACTATGTTCCCATTGCTCTGAACCTGCCTTGTCAAGGTTGCCAGAGACCTCCAATGACCACGCATCTGTCTGCATCTTATGCAGCCTCTCATCTGCACCCAGCAGAGTCCACGCTCCCTCTCCATGAAACATGACTCTCTCTTGGCTTCTGGGCCACACATAGTCCAGATCTTTATCCTGCTCAATGGCTCCTTTGCTAACTTCTCTGCTTATCCTCTAAGTGGTGGCATTCTGTATGTCTGTGTGTTTAGTTGCTGAACAGTATTATATGTTACATGTGTATAATGTAGCAATTCACAATTTTAAAAGGTTGTACTCCATTTATAGTTATTAGAAAACATTGGTTATATTTCCCATGGTGTACAGTATATCCTTGTAGTTTATTTCATACCTAATAGTTTGTACTTTTTATACCCCTACCCTATGTTGTCCCTGCCCCCTTCCCTCTCCCCACTGGTAATCACTAGTTTGTTCTCTATATCTGTGAGTCCGCTTCTTTTTTGTTATATTCACTAGCTTGTCGTATTTTTTTAAGTGGTGGCATTCTTGATTCCTCATCTTCTTCATTTGCCCTCCCTCAGATGATCTCAACCCGACCCATGGTTTTACCTTCCATCTATAGGCCATGACTCTCAAATTTAAAATTTTATCCCTGACTTCTCCTATGTGCTCCAGACTTACTATCCAAATGTTCACTTGGTAATTCTACTTGGATGTTTAATAGACATCGCAAACTCAACACTTTCTAAAAACAGCTCTTGATTTCCCCACCTGAATCTGTTTCACCGAACTCCCTCCCCCACGCAGGTTTTCCACCTCAGAAAATGACACCGCAGTGCAATCAGTTATTCACACCAAAAACCCGGGAGTCATTCTTGACTCGTCTCTTTCCTTTCTTCCTCGCCATGTGCAATACATCCCTAAGTTCTGTTGATTCTATCTCCAAGATACACGCTGACTCTGCTACTGACACCCCCAACTGGTGCCATCCTGGCCCAAGCCACCATTAGCTCTGTCCTAACTGCCCTCTGGGCCTCCTGTCTGACACCATAGTCACAATGCAAATGCCGAAGGTGTTGTTTTAAAACATAAACAGAATATATCATCCCCCTGCTTAAAATGCTCCAGCGGCTTCCAGTCACAGTCAGATTCAAACCTGAAGCCTCTTCCTGTCCTCTAAGATCCAACATGAACTGGCCCCTGCATAGCTCTCCCCACTCCATCTCCCTCCATCATCCTACATTCTAGCTATAACCACCTTGAACACACACGGTTGCCTCTTATCGTAGGGCCTTTGCACTAGCACTTCCATGTACAGATATGCTCTTTTTCCAGGCCATCCCATGTCTGGTTCCTTCATTAGGGTCTCAGCATCAATATCATCTCCCCAGAAAACCCTTCTTTGACCACTCAGCTATTGCTTCCAGCCCACACCCTAAGTAGTCATTTCTCTTCATGTCACCATGTCTTATTTTTATCACAGCACTTATTATTACCAAATATTTTATTATTTGTCTCTAGGTTTCCTCCCCACATGCCTAGAACATAAGCTGCATGAGAATAGGGACTTGGTCACCTTGTCCCATGTTGTGTGTCCCGACACAGTCTATGTAAGTCCTTGGTACATGTTTGATGATCAAATACAGAAACAAATAAAACATATTTCAGAAAAAGCCAATCCAGTCCTGTCAACAGAATGCCATGTAATAAATTATGAGACTCAGGGGTGTTTCAAAATCTCAATTGGCTAGCCAGAAATTTCAACCTTCAAAGTCACTCCACGAACCACTGTCTTGAAAGATCATTGTTATTATAAAAGGAGAAGTTTCATGCTATCTTGTTAAAACATAATTTCATTGAAACATAAGCCTGAGTTAGTAATCAGATTATTTTCATTTTGGGAATTTGAATGGGACCAAAGACAAGTAAATTATACTGAAAGTGTGAGAGAGATTAAGAGCTGGCTACATGGAGACACTACCCTATCAGGACAGAAACAGGAGAAAAATTAGCAGAAGGGAGGAAGTCCATCCCTCCAGAGGCCCAAATTGGAAAGAGGGTGAAGAAAAGTTTCACTGAGTACTTTCCGTCCATGAACACCGTGTAAGTGCCTAAGGGACAGCAGAGAAGCGAAACACAGACTTCATATCTCAGCGCCTTCTGGGAAAGCTGACTCTATAGTGATTTCTGGTGAGAAAGGATGACCAGGTTTAATATATAAATGCACTAACATTTCATTCTGCCATATCCCTGGTTTTCTCTCCTGATATCAGTTAATATCTCTATAAGCAAAAATCGGTTAGCCTCAGGGTTTATAAAATTCACTAAAACATACCAATATAAATGTAAATGTTACTCTACTGATTTGGAAAGGATTCTGGAAATAAGTCTCAGATAAACATATCAATACATTCTTTGTTCATTTATACAAATGGTCTTTTTATGGCTTTTGAGACTTGTCTGAATCAGTCAATGTAAGAATTTGTGTTTCTGATAGGTGTTGGCCTTGTAAAACTAGAGAAAAAAGGTCACATTTTCTTTAACATATGAATGAACAAATGATTCATTCTGGGAAACATTTAGTTTTGACATTCTTGGGTTCTTCTTTCTTCATTAGCTTCACAGATTTTTCAATAAGGTATAGACACTGGATAGACCTCATTCATAAGGAAACAGTAAGATAAATGGAGTGGCTAATGTCTATCAGTTTGAAACTTGTAAATATTTATGAGAAAATTATATCCGTCTTTGTGAGGATTTCTGTTTGAATCATGAATGTAACTTTAATGTGCTCTAGCCTCTCTTTAAATTAATTGTAGATTCAGTATTTAGTATTGCAATGCTACATGGCAAAATTAGTATGAAAATTTTGTATAAAATGGCTATATTGAAACTTGAATAAAAGGGACAATTCTTCTGTACTCATATGACCCTTCCCGCAGCTAAGCATCACATTTTGGAATCAGTGACCAAAGTCCTGGACTAACTCAATACTAATCTGTGGAGCCCAATGCACAATTAAAATGCGAGGCCCCTTGTCAAAAAATTATTAAGAATTTCAAGATGGCAAGAACAGAGAATTAAACCCAGCATGGCGCTTTTCTAAGCCTGGGGCCCTCATGGGGCTGCACAGGTCTTGAGCCCAGGAAGCTGGCCTTACCTAGGTTTTTATTTTAGATCTTCTAAGTATGATTTGTTCAAGTGAACTTGACGTTTTGAAACCACCTTTCCCTAATTGTAGAACAGGTAAGAAGAATTATATTCTTACAGTTAAGCATACTGATTACCTGTAACATCTGAGGAAGGAAATCAAGTTGTTTTTCTAATTGCAATGTTTAAGTAAAAGAAAATAAAACTGTAAAACAATCTTCTAATATAAGGGTTTCTCCTGACAAGCGTCATCTAATTTAAACTTGCGAATCTTTTAGTAAGAACTTCAAAATCACTTCAGAATATTAGTCCCAAGTATTTACTAGCCCAGGCAAATATTTTAATACCTGTCCTACCATCTAGTGGTTACCAGACTTGGCTGATCATCATAAATATTTGGAGACCATTTAAAAAACACAGATTCTGCAACTCACCCTGGGGTCCAGTGGTTAAGACTTTGCCCTTTCACTGCAGAGGTCACTGGAACTAAGATCCCGCAGCCACACAGTGAGGCAAAATAAACAAACAAAAAGTTAGGTTATTTTAAATAGTGTGTTTCACCATCCGTTTGTTTTTTTTAATTATTTATTTTTATTTTGGCTGCACTGGGTCTTTGATGCTGAGCACTGGGTCTTTGAGGCTTTCTCTAGTTGCGCCGAGCAGGGGCTGCTCTTTGTTGCGTGAGGCTCGCTGCACAGCTTCTCTTGTTGTGGAGCACAGGCTCCAGGGCTCGTGGGCTTCAGTAGTTGTGGCTTCCCGAAACTCTAGGGTGTGGGCTCAGTAGTTTTGGCACACGGGCTTAGTTGCTCCACAATATGCGGAATTTTCCAGGAGCAGGGATCTAACTGGTGTCCCCTGCATTGCAAGGCAAATTCCTAACCATGATTCCACCAGGGATTCCTCATGGTCTCTTAAAGTAGGTTTTAAAAAGTTTTAGTTGTGGTAAAATTCACATACCACCATAACCATTTTAAGTTTACAGTCCAGTTGTTAAGTACATATATTCATATTGTTGTATAACCAATATCCAGGATTTTTTCATTTTGTGAAAATGAAAGTCTGTACCCATTGAACAACCCATTTTCTCCTCCCTAAGCCTATGATAACCCCTATTCTACTTTCTTCTCTGAATCTGACAACTCTAGATACCTTATACAAGTGGAATCACACAGTTTGTCTTTTTTTGGTGTGTAACTGGCTTAGTTAACTTAGTACAATTTCCTCAAGTTTCATCCATGTTGTAGCATATGTCAGAATTTCCTTCCTTTTTAAGGATGAATCATATGTACATAGGCTCCATTGTATGTACATACCACATTTCATCAGTTCATTCATCTGTTGATGGACATATGGGTTGCTAGTCTTTTATTTTGTACTCCCGAAAGGCCTTAGTCAAGATATTCCTTCAAAATAAGTGCAGTGTTCGCCTCAAAGAGAATCCCACTGAATAAAATTGCTCCATTATCATCAACAGCAAATTTGTGTTTCGACTGCTAGGTTAAATAAAAGCAAGTCAAGCCATCATTAGGTAAAATAATGCTACTGTTTAAGGAAGTAACATCATCAGTCTGAGTTCCAGGGTCCCCACTGGTAAATGCTGGATAAGTGACCTTGACTCATCTTTGCAGCTCATCTGTGCACAGTAGCTTGGAACCAGAGGAATGAATGAAGAGTTCAGCAAAGACCAGGAGCTGATTGTGGCTCAGATCATGAACTCCTTATTACCAAATTCAGACTCAAACTGAAGAAAGTAGGGAAAACCACTAGACCATTCAGGTATGACCTAAATCAAATCCTTTATGATTATACAGTGGAAGTGAGAAATACATTTAAGGGCCTAGATCTGATAGACAGAGTGCCTGATGAACTATGGAATGAGGTTCATGACATTGTCCAGGAGACAGGGATCAAGACCATCCCCATGGAAAAGAAATGCAAAAAAGCAAAATGGCTGTCTGGGGAGGCCTTACAAATAGCTGTGAAAAGAAGAGAGGCAAAAAGCAAAGGAGAAAGGAGAAGATGTAAGCATCTGAATGCAGAGTTCCAAAGAATAAGCGAGACGAGATAAGAAAGCCTTCTTCAGCAATCAATGCAAAGAAACAGAGGAAAAGAACAGAATGGGAAAGACTAGAGATCTCTTCAAGAAAATTAGAGATCCCAAGGGAACATTTCATGCAAAGATTGTCTCGATAAAGGACAGAAATGGTATGGACCTAACAGAAGCAGAAGATATTAAGAAGAGGTGGCAAGAATACACGGAAGAACTGTATAAAAAAAGAGCTTCACAACCCAGATAATCATGATGGTGTGATCACTAATTTAGAGTCAGACATCTTGGAATGTGAAGTCAAATGGGCCTTAGAAAGCATCACTATAAACAAAGCTAGTGGAGGTGATGGAATTCCAGTTGAGCTATTTCAAATCCTGAAGGATGATGCTGTGAAAGTGCTGCACTCAATAGGCCAGCAAATTTGGAAAACTCAGCAGTGGCCACAGGACTGGAAAAGGTCAGTTTTCATTCCAATTCCAAAGAAAGGCAATGCAAAAGAATGCTCAAACTACCACACAGTTGCACTCATCTCACATGCTAGTAAAGTAATGCTCAAAATTCTCCAAGCCAGGCTTCAGCAATACGTGAACCGTGAACTCCCTGATGTTCAAGCTGGTTTTAGAAAAGGCAGAGGAACCAGAGATCAAATTGCCAACATCCTCTGGATCATGGAAAAAGCAAGAGAGTTCCAGAAAAACATCTATTTCTGCTTTCTTGACTATGTCAAAGCCTTTGACTGTGTGGATCACAATAAACTGTGGAGAATTCTGAAAGAGATGGGAATACCAGACCACCTGACCTGCCTCTTGAGAAATCTGTATGCAGGTCAGGAAGCAACAGTTAGAACTGGACATGGAACAACAGACTGGTTCCAAATAGGAAAAGGAGTACGGCAAGGCTGTCTATTGTCACCCTGCTTATTTAACTTCTATGCAGAGTACATCATGAGAAACGCCGGACTGGGAGAAACACAAGCTGGAATCAAGATTGCTGGGAGAAATATAAATAACCTGAGATATGCAGATGACACCACCCTTATGGCAGAAAGTGAAGAGGAGCTAAAAAGCCTCTTGATGAAAGTGAAAGATGAGAGTGAAAAAGTTGGCTTAAAGCTCAACATTCAGAAAACGAAGATCATGGCATCTGGTCCCATGACTTCATGGGAAATAGATGGGGAAACAGTGTCAGACTTTATTTTTGGGGGCTCCAAAATCACTGCAGATAGTGACTGCAGCCATGAAATTAAAAGACGCTTACTCCTTGGAAGAAAAGTTATGACCAACCTAGATAGTCTATTCAAAAGCAGAGACATTACTTTGCCAACAAAAGTCCATTTAGTCAAGGCTATGGTTTTTCCTGTGGTCATGTATGGATGTGAGAGTTGGACTGTGAAGAAGGCTGGGCGCTGAAGAATTGATGCTTTTGAACTGTGGTGTTGGAGAAGACTCTTGAGAGTCCCTGAGACTGCAAGGAGGTCCAACCTGTCCATTCTGAAGGAGATCAACCCTGGGATTTCTTTGGAAGAAATGATGCTAAAGCTGAAACTCCAGTACTTTGGCCACCTCATGCGAAGAGTTGACTCATTGGAAAAGACTCTGATGCTGGGAGGGATTGGGGGCAGGCGGAGAAGGGGACGACCGAGGATGAGATGGCTGGATGGCATCATGGACTCAATGGACGTGAGTCTGAGTGAACTCTGGGAGCTGGTGATGGACAGGGAGGCCTGGCGTGCTGCGATTCATGGGGTCGCAAAGAGTCGGACACGACTGAGCGACTGAACTGAACTGAACTCAGCAAAGAGGGACTTGATTTTGAAGACCGTTTTTCTTGCCAGGATCACCTTACAGAGAAGTGAAGTTTATGAGGCTCATGTAAATTCAGCTGGAACCTTTCTATACCTGTGGTAGTATTAAGAAACTCCATGAACTTTCTGTAAACATCCATATATGCTTTTATGGCACTCCCAGCCTTCTAGTTAGTTCCCTGTTTCCTTTTCCATCCATTTCATTCTCTTTGATTAGAGATACATGCAACTTTTGTCTTGTATGAGGCTTCTGCTTGCCTTGTGTAAAGGAAATCAGACTTCTGTATAGAACAGGTCCTGCCCTAACTAAGATGAACAGATGGGGTTCATTGAGAGTAGAAAGACAAGGAAGAATGAGTGAGGAAACCTCAGATCAGATTCACACAGAGCACTGTTAAAGACTTAAGGTAAATGAGAGACATATCTTCATGTTTAAGTTGATAAACTGGACCCAGGAGAGATTGCTAAAGGAACTGGCAGACATTGAAGGCATAGGACACAAAATCAAGTTTTTACTTCTATTTCTTGAGCTGGGGTAACTGGGACATGGATTTTCTCCCATGAATCTACTAACCAATGAGAAAAAGTTGACTTAATATACACTGAATAGAGAAACTCCCAGACCTCTCTCTCCACTCAGCTCCGAGAATCTGATAATTTCCTAACCTTACCCTCAAGATAGGAGATAGGACTACTTTTCTCATGAAATTTCTGACCAGTCCACAGTGAAATATTTGAAAATACTAATATGGAGGTTAGAGGGTAGGGAGAGGAGACTGAGCAAGATTTCCAGCCATTTCACCCTAGATCTAGAATGAAGAGCAAAGCTTTATTTTTTAACTTCCAATCAGTCTCCTATTCTCAACTGAGGGTGCTAAGGAGCAAAACAGACAGAGTACTTTTTTCTATGAGTTGACATTCTAATGTCAACTCTGCTCCCAGAGTTGAGCAGAAAACAAGTACGTAAAATATATAGAATTTTGTTGATACTGTTCAGTCGCTCAGTCATGTCCACTCTTTGCGATTCATGGACTGCAGCATGCCAGGTTTCCCTATCCTTCACCAGTTCCTGGAGCTTGCTCAAACTCATATCCATTGAGTCAGTGATGCCATCCAACCATCTCATCCTCTGTTGTCCCCTTCTCCTGCTGTCTTCAATCTTCCCCAGCATCAGGGTCTTTTCTAATGAGTCAGTTCTTCACATCAGGTGGCCAAAGTATTGGAGTTTCAGCTTCAGCGTCAGTCCTTCTGATGAATATTCAGAGCTGATCTCCTTTAGGATCGACTGGTTGTATCTCTTTGCAGTCCAAGGGACTCTCAAGAGTCTTCTTCAACACCACAGTTCAAAAGCATCAATTCTTTGGCGATCAACTTTATTTATAGTCCAACTCTCACATCCATACATGACTACTGGAAAAACTATAGCTTTGACTAGATGGATCTTTGCTGGTAAAGTAATGTCTCTGCTTTTCAATATACTGCCTAGTTTGGTCATAGCTTTTCTTCCAAGGAGCAAGTGCATTTAAATTTCGTGGCTGCAGTCACCATCTGCAGTGATTTGGAGCCCCCCAAAATAAAGTCTGTCACTGTTTCCATTGCTTCCCCATCTATTTGCTGTGAAGTGATGGGACCAGATGCCATGATCTTAGTTTTCTGAATGTTGAGTTTTAAGCCAACTTTTTCACTCTCCTCTTTCACTTTCATCAAGAGGCTCTTTAGTACTTCTTCACTATCTGCCGTAAGGGTGGTGTCATCTGCATATCTGAGGTTACTGATATTTCTCCCGGCAATCTTGATTCCAGCTTGTGCTTCATCCAGCCCAGCATTTCTCATAATGTGCTCTGCACAGAAGTTAAATAAGCAGGGTGACAATATACAGCCTTGATGTATTCCTTTCCCGATTTGGAACCAGTCTGTTGTTCCATGTCCAGTTCTAACTGTTGCTTCCTGACCTGCATACAGATTTCTCAGGAGGCAGGTTAGGTGGTCTAGTATTCCCACCTCTTGAAGAATTTTCCACAGTTTGTTTTGATCCACACAGTCAAAGGCTTTGGCATAGTCAATAAAGCAGATATTTTTTTTCCGAAACTCTTGCTTTTTTGATAATCCAGCAAATGTTGGCAATTTGATCTCTGGTTCCTCTGCCTTTTCTAAAACCAGCTTGAACATCTGGAACTTCATGGTTCACATAGTGTTGAAACCTGGCTTGGAGAATTTTGAGCATTACTTTACTAGTGTGTGAGATGTGTGCAATTGCGTGGTAGTTTGAACATTTTTGGCATTGCCTTTCTTTGGGATTGGAATGAAGACTGACCTTTTCCAGTCCTGTGGCCACTGCTGAGTTTTCCAAATTTGCTGGCATATTGAGTGCAGCACTTTCATGGCATCATCTTTTAGGATTTGAAACAGGTCAACTGAAATTCCATCACCTCCACTAGCTTTGTTCATAGTGATGCTTCCTAAGATCCACTTGACATCACACTCCAGGATGTCTGGCTCTAGATGAGTGATCACACCATCGTGATTATCTGGGTCAATAAGATCTTTCTTTTATAGTTCCTCTATGTATTCTTGCCACCTCGTCATAATATATTCTGCTTATGTTAGTCCACACTGTTTCTGTCCTTTATTGTGCCCATCCTTGCATGAAATGTTCCCTTGGTATCTCTAATTTTCTTGAAGAGATCTCTAGTCTTTTCTGTTCTATTGTTTTCCTCTATTTATTTGCACTGATCACTCAGGAAGGCTTTCTTAACTCTCCTTGCTATTTTATAAAACTCCATTCCAAGGCATATATCTTTCTGTTTCTCCTTTACCTTTTTCTTCTCTTCTTCTCTCACCTATTTGTAAGGCTTCCTCAGACAACCCTTTTGCCTTTTTGCATTTCTTTTTCTTGGGGGTTGTTTTGATCACCACCTCATGTACAACGTTATGAACCTCTGTCCATAGTTCTTCAGTCACTCTGACTGTCAGACTTAATCCCTTGAATCTATTTGTCACTTCCACTGTATGATTATAAGGGATTTGATTTAGGTCATACCTCCACAGGGTCACAAAGAGTCAGACACAACTGATGCGACTGAGCGTGCATGCATACCTGAACGGCCTAGTGGTTTTCCCCACTTTCTTCAATTTAAGTCTGAATTTGGCAATAAGGAATTCATTATCTTAGCCACAGTCAGCTTCTGGTCTTGTTTTTGCTGACTGTATAGAGCTTTTCCATCTTCGGCTGCAAAGAATATAATCAATCTGATGTTGGTATTGACAATCTGGTCATGTCCGCATGTAGAATCATCTCTTCTGTTGTTGGAAGTGAGTATTTTCTATGACCAGTGAGTTCTCTTGGCAAAACTCTGTTACCCTGCTTCATTTTGTACTCCAAGGCCAAACTTACCTGTTACTCTAGGTATCTCTTGACCTCCTACTTTTGCATTCTGGTCCCCTATGATGAAAAGGACATGTTTTTTTTTGGGTGTTAGTTCTAGAAGTTCATGTAGGTCTTCATAGCACCGTTCAACTTCAGCTTCTTTGGCATTAGTGGTTGGGGCATAGGCTTGGATTAATGGGATATTGAATGGCTTGCCTTGGAGAGAAACAGAGATCATTCTGTTGTTTCTTATATTGCACCCAAGTTCTCCTTTTCAGACTCCTTTGCTGACTATGAGGGCTACTCCATTTCTTCTAAGGAATTCTTGCCTGCAGTAGTAGATATAATGGTCATGTGAATTAAATTCACCCATTCCAGTCCATTTTAGTTCACTGATTCCTAAAATGTTGATGTTCCCTCTTACCATCTCCTGTTTGACCTCTTACAATTTACCTTGATTCATGGATCTAACACTCTAGGTTCCTATGCAATATTGTTCTTTACAACACTGGACTTTACTTTCACCACCAGATACATCCACAACTGGGCTTCGTTTCCACTTTTTGAGTTAGCCTATTCATTTCTTTCGGAGCTATTTCTCCACTCTTCTCCAGTAGCATATTGGGCACCTACTGACCTGGGAAGTTCATCTTTCAGTGTCATATCTTTTTGTCTAAATGCTTTAAATAAAAGTTGGGTGGCGGTGGTTTTGAAATGGCATTTCCGGAGCATTTTGCAATGGTAGATTTAGTGTGGGTTGGGGAGGGAAATCACAGGCATCTACTCAGTCTGCCATCTTCACCCAGAAGTTTTGCTTCTGAATGACTTTCAGTGCCTGAAACTTGCCTGTGCTAGTGCCCAGACATGGCAGTATTCAGTTCCTTTGATCTGGAATGAGGGACTCCTCCACTCCACCTTACGTGCTGACTTTGGAGGAAGAATGAGATTTGGAGTTGTGCTTAAAATTAATTGCCTTAGGTTTACCCATTTAGTTTTATTTATTTGCATGATCAGAGCAAGGAGGGAAAAGCTTTAGATGTTTTCCGACCAGAAAAACCACAGTCTTTTATCCTGGTTGAGTTAATTTTAACAGCATCATTGAGGTCTTACAGGTTAATTATCACAAGGTTGGTGAGCTAGTTTAACCTCCTGTGACAAACACTTTACAACCTCAAGTGAAGAAACACAATTCTCTGCAACGACATCCTAACATGTAGAATGTAGTTCTGCAGCGTAAAATTCCATAGTCTCCAGGTTATGAAGCCACAGTCCGTCCAAGTAAAAAACATGCTTCTGCCCTTCTTAGTAAACAGAGAGAGGGAAACCTAAGATAAAGAATTATAGATAGATTTAACTTAAATTTAATGGAAACAGATGTGTAAACATTCTCTAACCTTCTGTAACTTTTTAAAGTGCAGTGATGTCTAATCCAGTACTATGGGAAGTTAAAAGGACACATCATGACTCAAAGTTTCTTATCACACACTATTGAAATGCTCATGATGACAGCTACAGCTTTGAGGATTAGTTAAAAAAAAAAAAAAACCCCAAACGGGGAACTTACAACAGTTTTATTTCGCCTTTATTTACTTTTATTTAAATTTATTATTTATTTCATCTTTCATAATTCAGTAAAGTCATCTTTCCTTCCAGAAGCCTTCCCTGATCCTCCAAGAAGGGAACTGCAATGTGTATCCCCCTTCTCTTATATACTTATTGCATTCTGATTGCCTTTGCCTGTTTCCTTTGTGTAAATACCCCAGTAGACTGGACATTTTTTGAGAGCAGGAATGAAGTTTTTGTTTTTCTCGGTTTGTAGATATTGTTAAATATATAAATGAACAAAAATTTACATATCATAATAGGGTATTAGATAGATTATATATATTTTAATCTCAGTAACTGTCCTTTATTATTTATGAAGATGCTCATTTAGATTTAAAATAACATTTAAAATGCCAGATTAAAAAATTAAATATTGAGCTCTGTTCAGATGTTGCCTTCTCAGTGATTCCTTCCCCGACCATCCTTTCTAAAGTTGAACCTGAGTCACTCGCATTCCCTTTAAGCTCCTTCTTGTTGTGCTGCTTACAGAACCACTGATGCTGTGCATCATCTTTCTTCTGCTCTATAGGACCGCTATGAGAGTATAGGTCTCAGTATTACCACTCCATCCTCAGTGCCTAGAGCAATGCCTCACATATGGTAACAGCAAATGAATAACCCCCTTTAAAAGAAATTTAAGTTATTAAGCAGAAATAGAGTTACAGATTGTAGAAAATAAACTTATGGTTACCAGGGGGTAAGGGAAGGAGGGATAAATTGGAAGACTGGGATAGACATTTATACACATCACTGTATATAACACAGATAACTAATAAGGACCGACTGTATAGCACAGGGAACTCCTCTTAACACTCTGTAATGGCCTGTATGGGAAAAGAATCTTAAAAAGGGAGAATCTACGTCTGTGTATAACAGATTCACTTTGCTGTACACTGGAAACTAACATAACATTGTAAATCAACTATACGCCAATAAAAATAAAACAATTTAGAAGGACTATGTTAATGGGGAGTAACTGCTGAAGTAAGGATATAGTTAATTAAGGATTTTTCTTAATGAGAAGAACACTGACTGTTACCTATACTCTTGAGCTTTTACACGTATGTGGCACAGCCCATAATAGGGATGCATTTGACACAGCAACCTGGCCCGTCATATGAAGTCAACACTGACCCTTATTACATGCAGTGCTCTTTTCTTGCTTTCCCCTTTGTTTTGCCTTCAATTGTGTTTCATGAAAAAAAAAAAAGAAAAGCCAGTCTAACTCACTTAACTGATTTCATTACCTACTCACAGTTTGAAAAACTCTGATCTAAAATGCTTTTCCTTGATAAAATACCCAACTCATGAAAATAAAATAATAACTGTCTTTTTTATGGCTTTACAAGTATGTCCTGAAAGTTCCACCATAGCTCTATTGATTGCTGAAAATAGACCAAGAATTAGTTCCAGCTCAATAAGCTTATTAGGAGAAGGCAATGGGCAACCCACTCTAGTACTCTTGCCTGGAAAATCCCATGGACAGAGGAGCCTGGTAGGCTGCAGTCCATGGGGTCGCTAGGAGTCGGACACGACTGAGCGACTTCACTTTCACTTTTCACTTTCATGCACTAGAGAAGGAAATGGCAATCCACTCCAGTATTCTTGCCTGGAGAACCCCAGGGATGGTGGAGCCTGGTGGGCTTCCGTCTATGGGGTCGCACAGAGTCGGACACGACTAAAGTGACTTAGCAGCAGCAGCAGCAATAAGCTTATTTAACTTTTTTAGGTCTATTGGACATAATTTTTTTCTAAACAACTTTGTCTAATGTTGTTCATAGGAGGATTTTATGCTGTGTAAATCAAATTTGTAAAGTAATGGTCCAACATATTAGTTAAAATTACTTTGGGGAGACATATTTACAGGGGGAAAAAGAAATGTAAATTTTAAAAAGAATGAAATAATGACATTTGCAGCAACATGGATGGACATAGACAGTATCACACTGAGTGAAGTAAGTTAGACAGAGAAGGAGAAATATCATAGACATCCCTTATAAGTGTAATCCAAAAGGAAATGATACAAATGAACTTATTTACAAAACAGAAAGAGGCTCACAGACGTAGAAAGCAAACTTACGGTTGCTGGGGAAGGGACAGTTAGGGAGTTTGGGATGGTCATGTACACATTGCTATATTTAAAATGGATAACCAATGATAAGGGGAGGAAGGTGG
Organism: Ovis canadensis; assembly: GCF_042477335.2. Classification (NCBI taxonomy): domain Eukaryota; kingdom Metazoa; phylum Chordata; class Mammalia; order Artiodactyla; family Bovidae; genus Ovis; species Ovis canadensis. Next base: position 156,704,243 of record NC_091247.1, on the reverse strand, counting down.
GAGGGGGGTTCAGGATGGGGAACACGTGTACACCCGTGGCAGATTCATGTTGACGTATGGCAAAACCAATACAATATTGTAAAGTAATTAGCCTCCAATTAAAATAAATAAATTTATATTTTAAAAAAGATTAAAAAAAGAATTTACACCAGGGAATTAGATTAAAGTTCAGTTCAGTTCAGTCGCTCAGTAGTGTCTGACTCTTCGCTACCCCATGAATCGCAGCACGCCAGGCCTCCCTGTCCATCACCATCTCCTGGAGTTCACTCAGACTCACGTCCATCGAGTCCGTGATGCCATCCAGCCATCTCATCCTTGGTCGTCCCCTTCTCCTGCCCCCAATTCCTCCCAGCATCAGAGTCTTTTCCAATGAGTCAACTCTTCGCATGAGGTGGCCAAAGTACTGGAGTTTCAGCTTTAGCATCATTTCTTCCAAAGAAATCCCAGGGTTGATCTCCTTCAGAATGGACTGGTTGGATCTCCTTGCAGTCCAAGGGACTCTCAAGAGTCTTCTCCAACACCACAGTTCAAAAGCATCAATTCTTCAGCGCTCAGCCTTCTTCACAGTCCAACTCTCACATCCATACATGACCACTGGAAAAACCATAACCTTGACTAGATGGACCTTAGCCGGCAAAGTAATGTCTCTGCTTTTGAATATACTATCTAGGTTGATCATAACTTTTCTTCCAAGGAGTAAGCGTCTTTTAATTTCATGGCTGCAGTCACTATCTGCAGTGATTTTGGAGCCCCCAAAAATAAAGTCTGACACTGTTTCCACTGTTTCCCCATCTATTTCCCATGAAGTCATGGGACCAGACGCCATGATCTTTGTTTTCTGAATGCTGAGCTTTAAGCCTACTTTTTCACTCTCATCTTTCACTTTCATCAAGAGGCTTTTTAGCTCCTCTTCACTTTCTGCCATAAGGGTGGTGTCATCTGCATATCTCAGGTTATTTATATTTCTCCCAGCAATCTTGATTCCAGCTTGTGTTTCTCCCAGTCCAGCGTTTCTCATGATGTACTCCGCATAGAAGTTAAATAAGCAGGGTGACAATAGAACAGCCTTGCCGTACTCCTTTTCCTATTTGGAACCAGTCTGTTGTTCCATGTCCAGTTCTAACTGTTGCTTCCTGACCTGCATACAGATTTCTCAAGAGGCAGGTCAGGTGGTCTGGTATTCCCATCTCTTTCAGAATTTTCCACAGTTTATTGTGATCCACACAGTCAAAGGCTTTGGCATAGTCAAGAAAGCAGAAATAGATGTTTTTCTGGAACTCTCTTGCTTTTTCCATGATCCAGAGGATGTTGGCAATTTGATCTCTGGTTCCTCTGCCTTTTCTAAAACCAGCTTGAACATCAGGGAGTTCACGGTTCACGTATTGCTGAAGCCTGGCTTGGAGAATTTTGAGCGTTACTTTACTAGCATGTGAGATGAGTGCAATTGTGTGGTAGTTTGAGCATTCTTTTTCATTGCCTTTCTTTGGAATTGGAATGAAAACTGACCTTTCCCAGTCCTGTGGCCACTGCTGAGTTTTCCAAATTTGCTGGCCTATTGAGTGCAGCACTTTCACAGCATCCTCTTTCAGGATTTGAAACAGCTCAACTGGAATTTGATCACCTCCAGTAGCTTTGTTCGTAGTGATGCTTTCTAAGGCCCACTTGACTTCACATTCCAAGATGTCTGGCTCTAGATTAGTGATCACATCATCATGATTATCTGGGTCGTGAAGATCTTTTTTGTACAGTTCTTCCGTGTATATAAACATATCACACATTCAATAAAAAGGATTGTGCCTCAAAAAAATATGGATAACCAACAGGGAATTATTGTATAGTACATGGAACTCTGCTCAATGTTATGCGGCAGCCTGTATAGGAGAGGGATTTGGGGGAGGACAGATACATGTATATGTGTGGTTGAGTCCCTTTGCTGTCCACCTGAAACTATCACAGTGTTGTTAATTGGCTATACCCCAATACAAAACAAGTTCAAAAATAAAAATAAATAAGTAAAAGCCATTATGTTAGAAGTATCAAGATCAAACTGCAAGGAGGTCAAACCAGTCAATCCTAAAGGAAATCAATTCTGAATATTCATTGGCGGATTGATGCTGAAGCTCCAATACTTTGGCCACCTGATGCGAAGAGCTGACTCATTGGAAAAGACCCTGATGCTGGCAAAGATTGAAGGCAAAAGGAGAAGAGGGAGGCAGAAGATGAGATGGTCAGATAGCATCACCAACTCAATGGATGTGAATTTGAGCAAACTCTGGGAGATAGTGAAGGACAGGGAAGTCTGGCATGCTGCAGTCCATGAGGTCACAAAGAGTCAGACATGACTTAGCAAACGAACAGCAACAGCAAATCAAGAGTGGATGAAAAATATCTGTGGTGATGAATGATTTTAATAAATTTGTAGAACATATAGGTCCCTAGATAACGTAAAACTTTTCATATGATGAGGTAGGACTTTAGATGAGAGAAGATTTTTGACCCTGAGTTTTGATATGGGGTTTTAGAATAATATATTCTCTAGAAACAAAAAGAGTCAAGTCATAGTAAACAACAAGTAAGTAGCACTGGGAACTCTACTCACTGTTCTGTATAAGCTTATGAAAGAATTAAAAAAACAATGAATATGTTCAGTTCAGTTCAGTCGCTCAGTCGTGTCCGATTCTTTGTGATCCCATGAATCGCAGCACGCCAGGCCTCCCTGTCCATCACCGCCTCCCTGTCCATCACCAACTCCCGGAGTTCACTCAGACTCACATCCATCGAGTCCGTGATGCCATCCAGCCATCTCATCCTCGGTCGTCCCCTTCTCCTCCTGCCCTCAATCCCTCCCAGCATCACAGTCTTTTCCAATGAGTCAACTCTTCGCGTGAGGTCACCAAAGTACTGGAGTTTCAGCTTTAGAATCATTCCTTCCAAAGAAATCCCAGAGCTGATCTCCTTCAGAATGGACTGGTTGGATCTCCTTGCAGTCCAAGGGACTCTCAAGAGTCTTCTCCAACACCACAGTTCAAAAGCATCAATTCTTCAGCGCTCAGCCTTCTTCACAGTCCAACTCTCACATCCATACATGACCACAGGGAAAACCATAGCCTTGACTAGACGGACCTTAGTCGGCAAAGTAATGTCTCTGCTTTTGAATATACTATCTAGGTTGATCATAACTTTTCTTCCAAGGAGTAAGTGTCTTTCAATTTCATGGCTGCAGTCACCATCTGCAGTGATTTTGGAGCCCAAAAAGATAAAGTCTGACACTGTTTCCCCATCTATTTCCCATGAAGTCATGGGACCAGATGCCATGATCTTCGTTTTCTGAATGTTGAGCTTTAAGCCAACTTTTTCACTCTCATCTTTCACTTTCATCAAGAGGCTTTTTAGCTCCTCTTCACTTTCTGCCATAAGGGTGGTGTTATCTGCATATCTCAGGTTATTTATATTTCTCCTGGCAATCTTGATTCCAGCTTGTGTTTCTCCCAGTCCAGCGTTTCTCATGATGTACTCTGCATAGAAGTTAAATAAGCAGGGTGACAATAGAACAGCTTTGCCGTACTCCTTTTCCTATTTGGAACCAGTCTGTTGTTCCATGTCCAGTTCTAACTGTTGCTTCCCGACCTGCATACAGATTTCTCAAGAGGCAGGTCAGGTGGTCTGGTATTCCCATCTCTTTCAGAATTTTCCACAGTTTATTGTGATCCACACAGTCAAAGGCTTTGGCATAGTCAAGAAAGCAGAAATAGATGTTTTTCTGGAACTCTCTTGCTTTTTCCATGATCCAGAGGATGTTGGCAATTTGATCTCTGGTTCCTCTGCCTTTTCCAAAACCAGCTTGAACATCAGGAAGTTCACGGTTCACGTATTGCTGAAGCCTGGCTTAGAGAATTTTGAACATTACTTTACTAGCATGTGAGATGAGTGCAATTGTGTGGTAGTTTGAGCATTCTTTTGCATTGCCTTTCTTTGGGATTGGAATGAAAACTGACCTTTTCCAGTCCTGTGGCCATTGCTGAGTTTTCCAAATTTGCTGGCCTATTGAGTGCAGCACTTTCACAGCATCATCTTTCAGGATTTGAAAGAGCTCAACTGGAATTCCATCACCTCCACTAGCTTTTTTCGTAGTGATGCTTTCTAAGGCCCACCTGACTTTGGACTCCAGGATGTCTAGCTCTAGGTGAGTGATCACACCATCATGATTAGCTGGGTCGTGAAGGTCTTTTTTGTACAGTTCTGTGTATTCTTGCCACCTCTTCTTAATATCTTCTGCTTCTGTTAGGTCCATACCATTTCTGTCCTTTATCCAGCCCATCTTTGCATGAAATGTTCCCTTGGTATCTCTAATTTTCTTGAAATGATCTCTAGTCTTTCCCATTCTGTTCTTTTCCTCTATTTGTTTGCATTGAATATGTGTATATGTATAACTGAATCACTTTGCTGTATACCTGACATTAACAAACATATAATCAACTATACTCAAATAAAATTGAAATTAAAAAAAGAATTGAGTCATAGCAGTCATCATGGTGTGAGTGTTCATTCTTACTCAAAAGGAAATGACAGAAAGCATTTGCAACAATACGCAAAAGAGGAAATGCAAATGCCTGATATGTGGAAAAGGGTTTAACCTCACTGAAAATAAAAGAAATACAAATTAAAACTACAGTGAAAATAATTTAGCCTATCTGAATAGCAAATGCATATATTTAGAATTTTGTACTTATTAGTTTTTAAAATGAGATGCTTAATATGAATATGATTAAAAGGACATGTTGGTTCACGTATTGCTGATAGGAATGAAAATTGCTGCAACCCTTTCAGAAAATAATTCTACAATATAACCTTAAAAATGTGTATTTTGGTAATTCTATTTCTAGGAACCTATCCCAAAAGCATCATTTGAACTTTCAAAACATGTTTTTTAAAATAAAGTTAGTATTTATATTGTTATTTATAATAGCAAAAAATTGGAAAAAAGGTTGAAGCTAAAGAGAAATGGGCCATAACCTTTGCTAACATATAGGCACTTATCTGTTCAAATTTTTTTTTCTCTGCATGTATTTTTGTTGTTCTTTCAAAATGGATTAATTCTAGTAGGTTTAAGTTATCAATATGTTGTCAACAACTTTCCATGCCAATAAATATAGTTCTATCACATTATTTTAAATAGCTGTATGTTTTCTACATTATGGCTATACTATATTTCACCAAATTGCCCATTTAAAATATCTGGAAACCAGTGTTTTTCACACTGCAGCTCATGAGCCTTAGCAGGCCATAAAATAAATGTTGGGGGTTATGACTAGCAGTCTTACTTATACTTTAAGTATTATACCTTTTAATGTGTTTTGTTAAACAATTGATAAGACAGATCTTTCCTTTACCATATTTGCTAAGATTATATTGGTTATTCTTATAAGTTTAGTCAAAAAAATTGATGTTTAAAATTATTTTGAATAGGTCCGAGAAAAATATTGTGAAAAGTTTCACATTAAATTAATAAATGAATTGGGGAATTAATGCCTTTATGATAATGAATCTTCTCATCCATAGATAAAGTGTGTCTCTTCATATAAATGTCTTCTTTATGCCTCTGAATAAAGTTGCAGAAGATTCTTTATGTAGGACTTTGTATTTCTTAAAATTATTCATTGGTGTTTAATATTTAGTTTTGCTATTGCAAAAATATTTCCACTATTTTTTTTCCCAACTGAACACAACCATCTGTAGGAAAGATTCCAATGTTTATACACTTATTTTGTAACTGAGCAAACTGAATTCTAAAAATATTTTCCCACCCACGTGGAAGTCAAATGAGAATGAGGGCTTCAGAATGTAACTGACAAGTTTCACTTCCATCCCTGTTCCTTCCTCAATCACGTTTCATTTGAGTCACTTTCATTTCACTACATATTAGTGTCAAGAAAACAAAAATAAGAGCATAAGGACATCTGTATGATCAAGTGTCTTTCTTGAAAGAGCCGAGTGAATTCCAAGTAAACATGATTAAACAATGCATAACAGGACCCACCTGCAATGACTCTATTTGCCCCCTTTGGTCAGCAGCTGCACATCCTGAAACGATGCTCTCTCAGAACAGGAAGGGCCCCTTGGATGGGTAAACCCTGTTCTTACATTTTGACAAAGATCGTTACCTGTGTGTGTGTGTGTCATATTTTACTACCATTATCCTCATTTTAAAAGTGAGAAAACTAGGCCCAGAGAGGTTAAATGCTTCATTCACTCATTTAATGAATAAATGTGGGTTTGAGATTGTATCATTGTGAGGAAGTGATGGCTAAAATTACTCTGAAGATGCTGAATTAAGACTCAGCCTAAGTACTTATGGAATATGTTTCCCATTTTTGGATATTGGTTTTTAATGAAAGACTATGGACTCTTTTGAATTGGGGATGGATTACCTGACATTATGGCTTCTCTAATGGTGTAAGACCACCCATGGGCCCATCCACTGGGCTTCCCCCTACTTGCGTGACACCAGGAGGCATTTTCCATTCAGGAATGAGACCTCCTCCACCAGAAATTAGAGGCCCACTTCCCCTAGGAATGCATCCACTGAGACCCTAGGATACTATTGGCCCTTCTGAGTCACTTTTTCCCTGCCATGCATCTTGTAAAACTATATAAAGTGTTTTTGAACTTTTGTCCCCTTTCTGCTTTATTAATATTAACTAATAAAGGCATGGGCTTCCCTGGTGGCCCAGATGGTAAAGAATCTGCCTGCAATGTAGGAGACCTAGATTCGATCCCTGAGTCAGGAAGATCCCCAGTGGAAGGGAAAGGCTACCCACTCCAGTATTCTTGTCTGGGAAATCCCATGATCAGAGGAGCCTGGTGGGTTACAGTCCATGGGGCTGCAAAGGGTTAGATAAGACTGAGAAACTAACATACACACAAAATAAAGGCATAGAGCAATTAAGTTGTGAAAAAAATAAGAACTGAGCACCTACTATGCACTAAGTCCTCTTCTGTGGTCATGAACTAGAGAAAGTTCTCACCCTCGTGAAAGTTGCATTTTAATGGAGCAGACATGCATAAATGAAAAATAAATTTTGACCTTGGACAAAAAAACTTTGTCCAAGGTCATACAGCTGAATTGCAAGTCTGGCTACACAGACCATGGGCTTGACCTCTGCCCTATGCCAGGGCCACATGGAGAGAGGAGAGAATATGGGCCAAAAAAGATTATCTGTGATCTCCTGAAAAGCCTTAGAAGCTGGCATTGACGTGGGTGAGCTGGCCACAGTCCAGGGTATGATTTCATTCTAAATGTTCCACCAAAGGAGGGCTCTGCTGACAGAGACAGTTGGTTTTTATTTTCTTAAACCAGCTTTTGTGTTCACCTTTCCTGACCCCCGCAGCCTACCTTCCTACCAAGAGTTCTTGCCTTCACATCATGCTAGATCAGATGCCAACTCAAATAAAGTATTAATGATTGATAAAAGTGAACTTGTTTTAGAAAGCCCAATCATGAGGCTGGTGCCAGATTTTCACATATGGAGTAGACCAGTGTACAGAAAAACCATTGAGTGGAGTTGAGCAAAACCTTTCAGTATCATTCATAATTACCCTTAGAAATAGGGCAGTTGGTTTAGAGGGTTGTCATCTGAAGCTACTTGGATTAAATTATTTATTTTTTAACATAAATTAACTTTTACTTAGTAAAATTCCATTTACCACCCCTGGTGGTTCATTTATTAATGAAACTAATGCTCTTCTTGGAGAGGGAGATGACAGCCCACTCCAGTATCCGTGCCTGGGAAATCCCGTGGACAGGGAAGCCTGGTGAGCTATAGTCCAAAGTCGTTAAAGAGTCAGACATGACTGAGCCACGAAACAACAGCAATGCTCGTCTTGCTTCACACACACAGATATTTGATGCATATAGATCTTCTCTAACTATCTAGAGTCAATCTTCATTTACTAGTTTCAGGATTCATCTAGATTTTAATATTTTATAAAAATAGTTATTTGTGTTATTCCTTTGAAATCTTTGGAGTTAAGGCTTTTCTCTTAATCCAGGGTTTATTTGAGAACTGTAGAAAGCTTTTGAAGGATTTAAGTTGCTTTTATTAAACACTGTTGGTACTTTAAGGACAAGAAAAAATTTTTTATTTTCCTGCTATTAATTTAGCTTGATGGCAAATATTGTTAGCCGCTTGGAAATAAGCTTCACATTTTCAGATTTAATTAAAAATAATTTGTGGGTTTTTGTTGTTGTTGCTGCTGCTGCTGCTGCTGCTGCTGCTGCTGCTTTTGTTGTTTTTGGATCTGTGAAAGCTAGAGAGGAAAGGCGAAACCAAAGGAAAAACACCACAACATTCTGCACCGTTTCTGTTAACTCTGCCCAGAAGTGCGGTTTATCGCTCTAAATTCTCTGCAATTAAGTAGTTCACGCAAATTTAGTAAGCACACTTGCTATGGAAAACTTTACACGCCTTTTTCCTTTCTTTTTTTTTTTTTTAGTACATCATGTGAAACCCTTGCAAACACAAGAAGCTTTCATTCATTGACAAAGAGAACAGTGATTCTAGACAAGCAGCTCTCTTGTCTTTCTCAAAAATAAGAAAGAGAATCTGTTTCATATTTTGGTGCAGAGTCACTAGTATGAAAACTGCATATTGTGTTATTCCTCCTTTATTCTGCAATTGCTTTCTAGCCAACAGTGAACATTATTTATGTAAATGAGAGGTCACTCAGGGTCAAGAGTTACAGGACTGAACAGACTGAACAAAGTATTAACTTACCTGCTCTTGGGGAATTTGAGATAAAAGAAAGACGCTGGTGAAATGATCTTCCTTCTTTATACGTTCATGGGTGGGCAATAATGTATTCATTTCATAACATGAATCAAGTGCCTTGGGCTGTGTGCTGGGTGTGTAAAGTAAGACAGGGCCCCTGCCCTGGCACCGCTCATTTTTGGAAGGCAGGTAAACAAATAATCACAAAGCTGGGAGACTCATGCCCTAATCAGGAACACCTGGAAGGCACAAGAGACTCTCTCTACTCCCACCACCCTTTCCAGAGACCCCCCAGCCAGCAAAGGAAGAGAAGATGCAAATCACAGTGAAATAATATATTGATCTTATTTTACTGGGCATAGTTGCTTTACAATGTTGTGTTAGTTTCTGCTGTACAGCAAAGTGAATCAGCTTTACATATACATATAACCGCGCTTTTTTGGATTTCCTTCTCAATAAGGTCACCACAAAGAATTGGGTAGAGTTCCCTGTGCTATATAGACACTTCTCATTAGTTACCTATTTTATTGTTAACTGTTCAATTGCTAGGTCATGTCCAGCTCTTTGTGACCCCATGGACCACAGCACACTACAGGTTCCCCTGTCTTTTACTATCTCCCGGAGTTTTCTCAGATTCATGTTCACTGTATCAGTGATGCTGTCTTGCCATCTCATCCTCTGTCCTTTCACCTTCAATCTTTCCCAGCATTAGGGTCTTTTCCAATGAGTCAGCTCTTCACATCAGGTGGCCAAAGTATTGGAGCTTCAGCCTCAGCATCAGTCCTTCCAATGAATATTCAGGGTTGATTTTCTTTCCGTTTGACTGGTTTGATCTCCTTGCAGTTTAAAGGACTCTCAAGAGTCTTCTCCAGCACCACAATTCAAAAGCATCAGTTCTTTGGCACTTAGCTTTCTTTATGGTTCAACTCTCACATCCGTACATGACTACTGGAAAAACCATAGCTTTGACTATACAGTAAACAGATACCTAGACAGCTACCATGTATTGCCTGTATGCTGGGTGGCTGAAAACCATAAATGGGGTACTTTAGGGAAGATCTCTGATGTGGGCCACTTCTATTTTAAAAGAGGCCTTCCAGGGGAGGTGTCATGTTCCTGTCCTTTTGTCATTTGATCTGAGTCTCAGGATAGCACCAAAGGTCCTTGCAATATCACAGTAGATTCACCCCAACTCTCAGTTAATAACTTTTTGGGTGTCAACTGTTTTCATTTTCTATGGCACCTCTTCCCAGAGGCCCTCACTGACTGGCAGATTTAAGGTGATGTGCATGAAGCTTACATTGCAGAGCCCCTCATTTCCACACGTGCGTGCATACTCAGTGGTGTCTGTCTCTGCATCTCCATGGACTAGCCTGCCAGGCTCCTCTCTCCATAGGATTCTCCAGGCAAGAATACTGGAGTAGGTTGCCATTTCCTACTCTAGGCTCATTTCCATGGGCCCTTTCTAAGTCTTGGGAAGGACTCTGATAATCTATTCACTTGTTTATGTGTTTTTATAAATGCTGTAAAATATTTTAAGCACGATCAGTAAAAACAAAAAGTTACTCTTTTTACTCCAAATATCCCATCTTTTTGCTTCCTCTGGTCAGGTGGCATCAGAGTGGCTATGGGCATTTTCAGGACCTGGCTAAAAGGAAGTTGATTTAGGGACTCGTTTCATTTGACTTTAGGGGAGATAGTTAAGTAATTTGCAGCCATTTCCTTGTGGAAGTATGTTATTGCTAGATGTACTCTGCATAATAAGGTTTTTCTGGATTCACTTCTGACTGCCTATCCTTGTCATATAGAGGCATCTCACTATGAATAGGCTCCATGATGCCCAGCAACCAAAGAAGGAGGCGCATGGTAGGAGAGTGAGTTTGAAATGTGTGGAGTCAGAAGCCAGTCTGCAGTACATCTTCCCAAAGTTCATAGCTCATTTATGAAAGAAGCTTAACAGAGGCTTTCTCAAACACGATGATAATCCTCGAAAGTCATATGATTTTACCAAATAACAAGTTCTGAAACTGAAAGAAACTTTAACAAAATATCACTAATTTAAAAATAAAATGTTTTTTCATCTACCATGTTAGGCAAGAAATTCTCTTAACAGATAATTTATTATCAAGTATCTAATGGAGAGGTAGTTAAAAAATGTACCATCAAAACATGGAGGAAAAGGTATTACAGAAATATGTCAGGGAGTTAATTAATATAAACATCTGGGCTTTTTTCCTGGATTTTGTGATGTTTGAGGTATTTATTAGCTTTTAGTATTTGTAATTTGTTATGACTTCTCATTTTGAATAAATCTTCACATTTGTGTTAGTTTTACATTTATGATTTTATATTCTTTTACTTTAGAAGACCCCCCACCTCCCAAACAGTAAGCCTCAGGTTCTACAAAATCTGAGACTACCCCTTGTTTCCTGGCCAGCCAAGCTAAAGTCACTGCATGGTCTCTCTCATGTTACTGAATGTTCATTCTCTCCTGGCACTTATCACTCTCTGACATTTCCCCTTGTGAATATTCACAGAGGGCATGGATGCTTTGCCTAGAGCCCCTTCACCAGGGGTGAGCCCGTAGACTCCCTCCTGTGAATGGCACAGCTGCAGCCTATACCTGTGACCTTCTCTGCAGACTCATCCTTGACTAAGGAGTCTCTTCAGTTGGGGCAGCCAAGGACTGATAGAGACAGGGCTACACAAGCTTTATCCCCTTCCTTTAACGTACAAGTGGAAGATGCAGCGTGCAAGCCGGAGTCCTCAGTGATCAGGCCGAGGTGAGCTTTGATCTGAGCTCACTCTTGCTTAGCTTCTTCTCATCTCCATACAGGTTCCCTCACCCTTGACAGGTTTCTTCTGAGTAAATCACGTGCACTCAAATGGCAATAGTTCTTCTGAATTCATCAGGCCCAATTCTGTGTTATAGAAGTGGGGCTAGTTATAGAATTGGGGCTTCAGAGAATCAAGCATAATGACAAACGGCTGTATCTGTTAGGAATATAGGTTACCAGGGTGGACAGCAAGGGAAGCAACTGAGAGTTGCCTTGGGAAGCTCTTCTCAGCTAAATCTGGGCGCTGGAAGTGCTGGCTGTACATGATGGGTGCAAATACAACGTCTGACAGTCTCTGGCTGACAGTGTTTTATATCTGCTTATGGTCTATCTCTTCTCTCTAGAATGTAAAGTCAAGAGAGTGGGAACTTGATCTGTCTTGCCTACTGTATACTCTTATTACCTGAGATGAGTAAACGCTGAATGAATGTATAAATTCCAGTCACTCTGCACGTATTTTTTACTAATCCTCATGACAACCCCAAGAGGAAGATACTGTTTCTTTTCCTATTACAAATGGGGAACTGAGACAGCGTTTTGTTTAAGTGCCTTCTTCCAAGGAACACCCCTAGGGAGTGCCCAGCTGAGCCCATTTGTTCCTTGCTGGCACCATTCTCTGACCTCAGGGAGGGAACCCAGCATTTCCCTGCCTCACTCTGACCCAACTGTGGGTGTGGACCCTCCCTGATCCAGTGCAGAACAGGCTGTGTGGATGTCGAAAGGACATGTGGCACAGAGAGTGAGTCAGAGAAACTGCAGTCAAGATCTAACCTGAGACCGTTTTCTCTGCCCACTTCTGCCTCCCTCCCAGGTTACCAACTAGTGAACAGTCACCCCCTATCAATACGAGTGCTCCAGGTAGTTCCACAACCTGAGAGGGGGGCCACGTGTTGCCCTCCTACCCCTACCATGCATGCACCTCCTCCAAAGTCTGGTCCCGACTCTCAAACCGACCTCTTCCTAAGGTAGCTGAGGCCTGGTCATTCTCTCTAGGACACCTTCACCTCTCTGGGAGCAATAAGATAAGTTTATAATATCTGGCAGTATATTTCCAAAATCTATTTTACTTACTCTTCATTATTCTTGAATTTTTAAGTTGAGATATAATTGACATATAACACTGTAAGTTTAAGGAATACAATACCTTGGTTTGATATACATATATATGGCAATATGATTACTGTGGTAGCCTTAGCTCACACCTCAGTCACATCACATAATTACCATCCTTTTTTGTGGTGAGAGCAATTAAGATCTAGTCTTTTAGCAACTTTGAACTTCATAATACACTATTATTGACCAAGATCACTTTGCATTAGAACTCCAGAACCTGATCCCCTAGTTGCAAATTTGTACCCTTAAATAACATCTGCTCAATTCCCACCCCTCAACCCCTGCTAACCCCACTGTACTTTCTGTTTCCGTGAGTTTGGCTTTCTTAGCCTCCTCATATGAAATCTTACTGCATTTGTCTTTCTGTGTCTAACTTATTTCACTTATAATGTCTTCAATGTCCATCCCTGTTTTCACAAATGGCAGGAATTCCTTCTTTCTCATGGTTGAATACTATTGCATTGTGTATGTAACACCACATCTTCTTTATCCACTTGTCCATTGATGGACACTTGGGGTTTTTCCATATCTTGACTATTGTTAATAAAAACTACAATGAACATGGGTATGCAGATATCCTTTTAAGATGCTAATTTCAATTCTTTGTATCTCATTTCAATTTGAGATACTGATTTCAGTTCAATAGCTGGATATCCAGCAATACCCAGGAAAGAGATTGCTGAATCATATGGTAGTTCAGCTTTTAATATTTTGAGGAGTCGCCATGCTACTTTCCATAATGACTTGCACCATTTTACATTCCTATCCACACTGAATATACATTCCCTTTCCTCCACATCTTTGCCAGCATTTGTTATTTGTTGTCTTTTCTTGATAATAGCCATCTTAACAGGCATGAAGTAATATCTCACTACAATTTTGATATGCATTTCCCTGATGATTAGTGATGCTGAACATCTTTTCATATACCTATTGGCCATTTGTATGCCTTCTTTGAAAAAATATCTATTTGAGTCCTTTGCTTATTTTTAATTTGATTATTTGCTTTTTGCTATTGAGTTATATGAGTTCTTCATATATTTTGATATTAACCCCTGATCAGATACATGATTTGTGAATATTTTCTCCCATTCTGTAGGCTGCCTTTTCCCTTTATTGATTGCTTCCTTAGCTGTGCAGAAATTCTTTAGTTTAATGTAGTCCCACTTGTTTATTTTTTGTTGCCTATGCTCTTGTTGTCTCATCCAATAAATCATTACCAGCACCAATGTCACAGATCTTTCCCTCTATATTTTCTTCTAAGAGTTTTATGGTTTCAGGTCATAAATTGAAGTCTTTGATCCATTTTTAGTTAATTTTTGTGAGTGGTATAAGACAGGCATCCAGGTTTTATTCTTTTGCATGAGGATATCCAGTTTTCCAAGCACCATTTATTGAAGAAACTATCTTTTCCCCTTTTGTATCCTTGACACCACTTTCAAAAATTAGTGTAGCATATATGCGTGGGTTTATGTCTGGAGTCTCTACTCTATGAATTTACTCTTAACTCTCTCTATCAAACCCTAATGTTTTTAAGTTTCTTCTTAGAAAACTTTCATGGAACTTCATGTGTTCTCATCAGTGATGACATTCTTACAGAAGGGTAAGCCAAAATATATGCACTGCTTTATAGTCTGCTATGGGGGATGAGATGAACCCACATGAGACAATTATTGTGTAGTACAAATTTAAAAGAAACACCAAGAAATAAGTTGTGCACGAAAGGCAAAAATACTTCTATCTGAGCTTCTCAAAGGAGAGGGCAAGATCATTTGTTGTGGTAAGCCACCAAAGTGATGCTAATTTGCATATCACAAAGGTGAGAAGGGTGAGCTTAGGGGCTTAGTAGGGCTTCCCGGGTGGCACTAGTAGTAAAGAACCTGCCTGCCAGTGCAGAAGTAAGAGATGTGGGTTGGATCTCTGGGTCCGGGAAGATTCCCTGGAGGAGCATAACTGACACAATCTTGTGTGTGTGTGCTCAGTTGCTTAGTTTTGTCCAACTCTTTGTGGCCTTGTGAACTGTAGCCTGCCAGGTTCTTCTGCCCATGGAATTTTCCAAATGAATACTAGAGTGGGGTGCCATTTCCTACACCAGGGGATCTTCCCGACCCATGGATTGAACCTGTGACTCTTGTGCCTCTTGCATTGGCAGGCAGATTCTTTATAACTAGTGCCATTTGGGAAGCATGACACAATCTTGGGCCCTTACAGTTACCCCAGTCCTCTTGCTGACCCTACCCAGGAATATATACTTTGTAGCAAATCACTTCTCTATTATCCAGGGCTTCGTAGTTAATAATCACTGATAACGATAATAACTGTTTAATGATCATTAGGGCCAGGTAACTCCCAAACAATGATGCAAACTTTTGCTGATGCATTCCTGGCTCCCACAAGACTAGCTACCCATTTATAAATCTTGACTTAGGAATGCATTCATTATAAGATGAATAAGCTCTGGGGATCCATGTACAGCATGGTGACTATAGTTCACAATACTGTATTCTATGTTCGAACATTGCTAAGAGAATAGATTTTAAAAGCTCTCACCACATACAAGCACACAATATGTAACTATGTGACGTGATGAATGTGTAAACTAATCTTATTGTGGTAATCATTTTGTGATACATACATATATCCTATTGTATACTTATATTCTTAAACTTATATAGTGTTAAGTTAATATGTCAATAAAGCTGGAAAATAAATGATTTCTTAAAATAGTATCACAACAATAACAAATAATAATAAAATGACAGTAATTTCTGCAAAATAGAGACCAATTGATAAGAGGATGGATGCCCCAAGCTGTTTGGGATGGTCCCAGGTACATTGCTCTGGAAAGTTTAGTACAGGCCTCTTAAACTTTAACCTGTAAGTGAATGACCTTGAGGTTGCATTCAAATGCAGATTCAGATTCAACAAGTCTGAGTTGCAGATTGAGAGTCTGTATTCCTAACAAAATTTCAGGTGATGCCAGTACCGCTGGTCCACAGACCACTTTTGAGTAGTAACAATTTGATGGATGGGAACTGTTTCCTCACTCACATATTCAGCTTAATATCAGAAAAAACAGTTACTGAAGACTGGGACACAAGCTGAGCCTGTAGGTATGAGCTCCTGAATTGACACTTCCTACATTTATCAAACCAGGGTCTCCTGCATTGCAGGCAGACGCTTTACCCTCTGAGTGAGCCACCAGGGAAGCCCCACATTTAAAAAGAGTTCAAGGCAGTTGCGCTGCATTTACTTTACAAATAAATCGTTTTTCTGATCCCAAGATTGCCCGATTGTACCTGTACAGCCACACTTTTAGCGATCCTAGGTTTCACACGTGATTTTAAAATAAAGTTGTTTGTTTGGTTCAGTTCAGTTTGTTTGTTTAGGTGAACCTTGATCTTAACATACCAAACTCAAAGGAGTTAGAACACATTAGTGCTGACTCTATAGTTACAATGGTGTTGTCATCCTGTTCATCAGTTTGATAAGACAGACATCTATTCCAGGGAGTTATCAGTCTACCAAGTACAAATATATTTTCTACCTGAGATTTGGCAAAAGCATAAACAAGGTTCTGGGGACAAAGGCAATGTCAGAAGATGTACTGGAAGAATTTCTGTCAAGAAGCTAGATGGCAATAACATCTTACAGTTGTTTAATGTTTATATTTACAGAACACCTTCATCTCAGGTATGTCATTTAATCGTCAAAAAAACCCTAAGAGGCAACGTTGTTTTTTTTTTTTTTTCTTTTCTTTTTTAAACAGATTAAGAAACAAGAGCTGAGAGCTAAAGGGATTTCTCAAAGTCAACTGGTAGAGTGGACATGGGTCTGGAGCAGACCATTCCTCCCTCTGGTTCTTTTCTCATTACAACATTGGCAACTATGTCATATGTTTGTTTCCATTAGCATTTGCTGGGCAGACATCAATAATTGATCCTGGAATTCTTTTCCAATGAACTCTTAGCTTCACAACCTTCCCAACTCCATACCTCAGAAAGCTAGAAAGCGTCTACCAAGGAATTGGACCTGGTAAGAAACATATTTCCCTCCTATAAGTGTTAGCTTTTATTATTCATAAAGATTGATTATAAAGAAACTCACTTTCCCTGAAGATCTATAAAGGGATACGCATTCATTTTTTCTGATCTACTTAAAGTCTGTGGAAGTCCTTCCCAACCTTGGAATTCCATAAAGTTAACTTCCAAGTTATTATAGTGAGGGGATATCTATGCTGAGATAGATAGAATTCTAAAATGGATCCCTGATTCTCTCTCTAATGTTCAGTTCAGTTCAGTCGCTCAGTCGTGTCTGACTCTTTGCGACCCCATGAATCGCAGCACGCCAGGCCTCCCTGTCCATCACCATCACCCGGAGTTCACTCAGACTCACGTCCATCGAGTCAGTGATGCCATCCAGCCATCTCATCCTCTGTCATCCCCTTCTCCTCCTGCCCCCAATCCCTCCCAGCATCAGAGTCTTTTCCAATGAGTCAACTCTTCACATGAGGTGGCCAAAGTACTGGAGTTTCAGCTTTAGCATCATTCCCTCCAAAGAAATCCCAGGGCTGATCTCCTTCAGAATGGACTGGTTGGATCTCCTTGCAGTCCCAGGGACTCTCAAGAGTCTTCTCCAACACCACAGTTCAAAAGCATCAATTCTTCAGCGCTCAGCCTTCTTCACAGTCCAACTCTCACATCCATACATGACCACAGGGAAAACCATAGGCTTGACTAGATGGACCTTAGTCAGCAAAGTAATGTCTCTGCTTTTGAATATGCTGTCTAGGTTGGTCATAACTTTTCTTCCAAGGAGTAAGCGTCTTTTAATTTCATGGCTGCAGTCACCATCTGCAGTGATTTTGGAGCCCAAAAAAATAAAGTCTGACACTGTTTCCACTGTTTCCCCATCTACTTCCCATGAAGTGATGGGACCAGATGCCATGATCTTTGTTTTCTGAATGTTGAGCTTTAAGCCAACTTTTTCACTCTCCTCTTTCACTTTCATCAAGAGGCTTTTTAGTTCTTTTTCTCTTTCTGCCATAAGGGTGGTGTCATCTGCATATCTGAGGTTATTGATATTTCTCCCGGCAATCTTGATTCCAGCTTGTGTTTCTTCCAGCCCAGCGTTTCTCATGATGTACTCTGCATAGAAGTTAAATAAGCAGGGTGACAATATACAGCCTTGATGTACCTCCTTTTCCTATTTGGAACCAGTCTGTTGTTCCATGTCCAGTTCGAACTGTTGCTTCCTGACCTGCATATAGGTTTCTCAAGAGGCAGGTTAGGTGGTCTGGTACTCCCATCTCTTTGAGAATTTTCCACAGTTTATTGTGATCCACACAGTCAAAGGCTCTAATGTTCACACCCTATGTAATCTTCCCTTCCCTTGAGTTTGGGTGGGACTAGTGACCTGCTTTTAGCCAACAGAATATGACAAAGAGGAAGGGATTTTATGGATGTAACTAAAACCCCAAATCGGTTGATTCTTAGTAAATCAAAAGGGAGATTGTCATGGATGGACTTGACTCAATCAGGTAAATGTCCTTAACAGAGGACTGGGCTCTCCCTTCAGTCAGAGATTCTCTCTCCATTGCTGGCTCTGAAGTATAGTGCCATGTTGTGAGAAAGCCTAAGGAGACGGCATGTGATAGGGAGCTGCAGGTGCTTCTAGAGCTGAGAGCCGCCCTAGCTGTAACCAGCAAGTAAACTGGTTGTAACCATAAGCAGATGAGGTCTATCAATGACCTGAAGGAGTTTGGAAGGAGATCGTTGTCCAGTTGAGCCAGGCTAACACCTTGCTTGTAGCCTTATAAGACTCTAAGCAGGGGACCCAGCTAAGCCATGCCCAGCTCTTGGCCCACAGAATATGTGGGATAATAAATATGTGTTGTGTTAAATTGCTAAGTTTATAATCATTTGTTATGCAGCAGTATAAAACCAACACATATGCCTTATGTTGTCCTTGCATTACTAAATCTCAATCTTGTTCTGTTCAGCTACTGCCCATCTATTCACTTCTTCAAAATGCTAGTCAAAGCTCACTTAGGCTCACTTTTGTCTGAACCTGAGAATAAGGAAGAGAGATATAGGACCCTGGAATACAGGGAAGACGTCACTCCACACCCCTACGTTCCTGAATGATATTACAGTCCAGATGACAGCTGGCTGTGAAAACTGCAAACCAAAGAACAACTCTTACATTTTGCTATGATTTTCCAACTTTTACCAAGGACCACCACAGCAAAAAAGCCATCTAATGGTATGCATTCTAGGCAGTCCTACTTGAAAGTCCTGTAAGCAGATAAACCTGAGTTTGTTTTCATAGTTAATCTTAAATTCTAAGTTTTCTTTAGCGAGATTTTCTAACACAATGTAGACTTAAAGCTATATCCATTCATTTAATCATTTAGCATTGACTATGGGCCATGCTCAGTCTGGGGCAATGAGGATATAAGGATCACTAAATAAGGACAGCTGCCCTCCAGTTGCTAGACGAGAAGAAAGTCAAGAAAACCAATAATCACAATGCAACGTGGATGAAAAGGGCAGTAGGTAAGTGAGAATCAGGAGTCTGAAAAGAACTATCTCCCCAGAAAAAACTATCTCCCCACATTACTACAGTGAAGATTATTACTTGTCTCTCCTAAGAGACTGTGAAGGCTATTCTTTCTATGACTATTCATTAGATTCTAAGTACTTAGCAGCACCTGAAAATAGTAGATGTTCAATATTGTATATCATTGAAAGTAAGACACCACAGTTAAGATCGTATCATTATTTTACATCCCACAAAAAAAAAATGCTGCTAATTAAACTAAAGTGTGTCAAAAATCATAAACAGATTGTGATTTCTGAAATGTTCAACTGTAGGGGGAAATGCTCAACTTAGAATTGATTTATAGCCAGTAATCACTGAGCTGTTTATTGAATTTCTAGAGGGACTGTGGGAGTAAAACAGTAGAGATTTCAGAGTGGATTTCAAAGATGTAATGTACATTTACACTATGTTATCCAGCACTGTACACTGTTGACCTTAATGGAGTTGTCAGAAGAATGATCTCCTGAGTTCTTGACTCCAAAACAGAGCTACACAATGACCTATCTTTAAATATCTCTAAGAGTTGTAAGAGCCCAAAGCTGTGAAAGATCCCATAAAGTTTAAAAATTCTTAACTAGATAGAGAATACATTTACTTGTCTTAGAATTCCGTCTAGCTTAAAGGTCTTTCAGTTCAGTTCAGTTCAGTCGCTCAGTAGTGTCTGACTCTTCGCTACCCCATGAATCGCAGCACGCCAGGCCTCCCTGTCCATCACCATCTCCCAGAGTTCACTCAAACTCATGTCCGTCGAGTCAGTGATGCCATCCAGCCATCTCATCCCCTGTCGTCCCCTTTTCCTCCTGCCCCCAATCCCTCCCAGCATCAGAGTCCTCACCAATGAGTCAAGTCTTTGCATGAGGTGGCCAAAGTACTAGAGTTTCAGCTTCAACATCATTCCTTCCAAAGAACACCCAGGACTGATCTCCTTCAGAGTGGACTAGTTAGATCTCCTTGCAGTCCAAGGGACTCTCAAGAGTCTTCTCCAATACCACAGCTCAAAAGCATCAATTCTTCAGCGCTCAGCTTTCTTCACAGTCTTTAGAGTTAGATGAAAAAAAAAAAAGAAAGAAAAGCATTTACTATTTTGGGCTGAACCATGTCTCCTCTACAAATTCACATACTGAACTCCTAACCCTGGTACCTAAGATTGTGACCTTGGAAATAAGGTCATTGCAGATATAATTTAAGATGAGGTCAGGCTGGAGTACTCGGCCCCTTCTTTAACCTGTCTGGTGTCCTTATAAAATTAAGAAATTTGGACACGGGCCCCTGGGGAGAATACCATGTAAGCTGAATGCAGAGATCAGGGTGATGGGTCCACAAGCCAAGGAATGTGAAAGGCTGCCAGCCAACCATTAGAAGTTAGGAGAGAGACCTGGACTGGATCCTCCCTCACAGCTCTCAAAAGGAACCTACCCAAGAACACCTTGATTTCAGGTTTCTAGCCTTCAGACCTCTGGGATAATCAATTTCTGTTATTTAAACAATCCAGTTTGTGATATTTTGTTATGGTGCCTTAGCAAACAAATACACTGCCATATCCTAAAAACTAAGGAAATGCCACATTGTATCACATGACCAGCCAGAGTGGAAGTTGCAGGCCTCTGTGAGTAGGCAAAATTAAACAGCGTGAGTCAGGAGACTAAAATGCTCTCTGCGTTTTGAAATCTATGACACAACGCCTATAAAAAGATGGTCTGTCAGTGAAAAGAATTGCTTCAGACGTCTGTAGCTCCAGGTTCCTCCTCGAACCAAAATCTCTGGACATTAGAATCCTCTAATACTTAGTGTGGTAATTGTCATCTTTCGTAGCTGGGCAACTATAGTTGGGATGACAGCACTTTTCCCAGTCTTTCCATCGCAGGAAGATTAAGAATCAAGTAGAGAAAGATTTTAAGAGCATCAAAATGAAGATATTAGTATGTTTTGTATTAGGAAAGGCTCTGCGTACATGTGACACATTCCAGGTGTCCTTCATCCTCTCATAAAACTTTCCACCATCTGGCTGGAGAGGCACAGAGCTTGTGTTGGCCCATGAGAGTGTATCATTACATTGTCAGGAATTTTGAAATCTATTGATAAACAACATTCCAAACCTTGCAACTGCATAAGAAGCTAAAACCCTGACTAGCACTCTTATAAGCAATAGTACCCAAGCTGAAAGAAGTGCTAATTTAATGAACATAATCTGTATGAGGCTGAGAAATAGTCTAATAGTAGATGACATATCACGTTTAACGACAATACTTTTATTGGGAATGGGATGCAACTCTGTTAAACCACAGTTGAAATGCAACCACAGTTGAGTTTGGCAAAAATCTTCAATGACATGCTGAGAAAATCAACTGACTATATGGCACATACAATAAAGAATGTTACAGATTTTATTTTTTATTATTTGGAAGTTATGTGCTTCATGTATTGACTTTCATTCCTCCTCGCCCATAGCAGACCACTAATAGATACTCAGATAACAAATACGATGAACTCAGATGGTGGTAAAAGCTGTGAAGACATTAAAGCAGGGTGATGTGGTGGAGAGTGACCAGTGGCTGGGGAAAGTTCATGGAGAGGTGAGTGACTAACAGCAGCCAGCCATGTGAAAACAGGAGGCATGCCCTTCTGGAAGGACAAGTTCAAAGGCCGTGAGGGAGGAAAGAATTTGTGTGTTGCTATCACTGTGTTGTTACTAGAATCTGTACCTGAGATCCCAAATCTGAGGTCTCCACTTATTCTTTCCCATTCTATGTCTGGGAGCCACTCAGGGTCACTGTCCCTTTGGCCCCTGGAAATGCCTGTGGTTATTGGCTTCCTCCATAGACCCTCAGAGGTCTGTATCAGTTCAGTTTAGTTCAGTTCAGTCGCTCAGTCGTGTCCGACTCTTTGCGACCCCATGGACTGCAGCATGCCAGGCCTCCCTGTCTATCACCAACTCCTGGAGCTTACTCAAACTCATGTTCATTGAGTCAGTGATGCCATCCAACCATCTCATCCTCTGTCGTCCCCTTCTCCTCCCACCTTCAATCTTTCCCAGTGTCAGGGTCTTTTCCAATGAGTCAGTTCTTCACATCAGGTGGCCGAAAAGTATTGGAGCTTCAGCATCAACAGCAGTCCTTCCAATGAATATTCAGGACTGATCTCCTTTAGGATGGACTGGTTGGATCTCCTTGCAGTCCAAGGGCCTCTCAAGAGTCTTCTCCAACACCACAGTTCAAAAGCATCAATTCGTCAGCACTCAGCTTTCTTTATAGTCCAACTCTCACATCCATACACAACTACTGGAAAAACCATAGCTTTGACTAGACGGATCTTTGTTGGCAAAGTAACATCTCTGCTTTTTAATATGCTGTCTAGGTTTGTCATAACTTTTCTTCAAAGAAGCAAGAGTCTTTTAATTTCATGGCTGCAGTCACCATCTGCATTGATTTTGGAGCCCCCAAAACAAAGTCTCTCACTGTTTCCATTGTTTCCCCATCTATTTGCCATGAACTGATGGGACTGGGTGCCATGATCTTAGTTTTCTGAATGGTAAGTTTTCTGAATGTTAAGGTCTGTATGGTTTAGATAATTATATTATATATTCCTGTCTTGTTTCTGTTCTTTGGTGGAATTCAAAGGCTGGGAACCTATATTTTTCCATTTTCCCTGATCTTAAGTTAACTTTCTTAACTATTTTAACTAGACTCCATCTGAGGCCTCAGGACTGCCTGGCCACTTTTTCTAACAGTGCAGTTGTGATCCTGCCAAACACCTCATTCGTGGGCTTATTTAATGTCACCCTTGGTTAGGGGCAAACTATTCTTTGTATGTGCCTCTTAAAAAATGTTTATTCTTCAGTTTGGCTTTGGAAATTGACAGCTTCTAAAGTAAAAGGAGACAGTTTGGGGCAGATGTTTGGATTTCCATACCTTTCATAATCCCACTTATTTAGTCATCCTGGGTTCCTGAAATCTGGAGGCCTGCCTGGGCTCTGGGGAAAGGCTCAAAGGATGCTTCTTTTTAGTGTCACAGCACAACATCCAACTCTTAAATGCCATGGCCCTAATTCATTTCTTAATGATGGTGCAAATGAGTTGAATATTTCACATTGTCGACTTTCAACTTTCCAAATATCATTAAACAAAACCATTACAGTGATATATTTGGTTCAACAGATAAGTGCTTTGGCTGCAGCATGAAATAGCTAATTAGCAATTTAAAATATGACGCCTTGCCTTTTTTCTCCTTTAGTTTATAACAAGGGAAACTTTCTCCTCTGGAGTATGAGGGGCTGGTTCTTCTCACTGACTGCCGAGTACTTCCCTTGTTTCCAGTGCTTGTGAACCAGTCCGGAGTGTTTAAGTTAGCTTGTGAAATTACCAAAGTCAAGTTGTCAAGTCGATTGCTGACATTAGAGCCAGCTGCTTTAAGTATCAGCGCAGCTGCTTTGTGAGATGAGAACAGAACCTTACCACTGCTCCTCGCACTAAGGCTGAGCTCTGTGAAAATGCTGATCGTGAACCAAGGGACGCATAATACATTCATTTTTGCTCCTTTTACCACCAGCTCAGATTTCTAAAATAGTGAAACCTAAGTTCAGGAATCTGGAAGCAAAAATGTGCCCCTGATTCTGAAACAGTGCTATTACTTATGGATTTCAGGATCTGTTTTTTCCATTTTTTGAATGTATGACTCATGGAGTTGTTAAGAAACCACTCATGAGGGCCCCAGTCACTTGGATAATTAAAGTTCCTGCTGGGTAAGAACAACAGTCCCTATTTCTGGAGAGACTGGGGAGCCCACTGAGCAACTATGAGCACAATCAAAGCCTTCCTGCTGTGAGGCTTTGCTTTACCATGTTCTGATCCAGATGGACCCAGAGAGTAGGATACAAAGATGCCTAAAATGGGACTGAAGAAAGAATTGAACAGGCCTGGACAAGGCCACATCACCAAGACTGGGACAGAATGGGGCAGAGGGAAGCACCATAGAAGCCTAAAGACTTTTTTATCCTATTTATCCTAAATTCTGATCCAGGCTTAGCATCTTTAACATCCTGTATTAATGCACTTGGTACAAACATGATTCAGAGAAGGCAATGGCACCCCACTCCAGTAGTCTTGCCTGGAAAATCCCATGGACGGAAGAGCCTGGTAGGCTGCAGTCCATGGGGTCACGAAGAGTCAGACATGACTGAGACTTCACTTTCACTTTTCACTTTCATGCATTGGAGAAGGAAATGGCAACCCACTCCAGTGTTATTGCCTGAAGAATCTGAGGGACCGGAGAGCCTGGTGGGCTGCCGTCTTTGAGGCTGCACAGAGTCGGACACGACTGAAGCGACTTAGCAGCAGCAGCAGCACAAACATGATTACCTCTAAGCAAGGGAACATAGATGATTACAAAATGAGTGATTAAAAATATATTATGTGAGGGGAGCAATAATTTCCTCTTCCCTTCCCCTCTTTGTCCTTCTCTCTCTTCCTTGTACTAAAAAACAAAGTCAACCCCCAGTAAGTTGGAAGATCTAATTGGCTATATGAGGTGATCTGTGGAAGGAAAGCAGCCCATCTAGGAACAAAAAGGGGCCTCAGAGGAGCAGTGCAAGATAGAAAACTTTTCTAGAAGTGGAGGTGGGGGCCAGGAAGCCATTAGCTGGAAAAAATAAAAAATAAAAAGATCATTTGGGGCCAGGATATCCTCTTCTCTGGTGTGGAGGAGGGCAGGGGTCTTTATCATACAGGTCATTTCACTGATGTTAATCAGGAAACTTCAGAGGGACTATTTTAAAGGCCATATTTCTGGGAAGGGCTGAAATAGCAATTAAGTCCTGATTTGCTGTAGTAAGGGGCAGATTATCCCATTTTGGGCTTCTCATTTCTTTTTAACACTTGGTTTTTAAAGATTAAAAACAAAACAACCCTACCTTTTGCTGCGGGAGTATAGTTTCATCAACTCCCTTTCATTCCAGACTATCCCAGCTGTCAGTCAAAGCCAAATAACCAAAGCTGGCCCTAATTCAAAAGAAAAAAATGTCTTCTGTGATATACTTTGACATGTGTTGAATGACTTAGTAAGATCATGGTTTCTCATCTCATTTCCTAAGATCTTTCTTAGTTCATCTTTCTCCCATATTTCATTATTTTCACTGACCTTGACTTCTAATGTCCCCAATATTATCTTTTTTCTGCTTTTCTTATAGAAGAGTTACTAGTTGAGTGACTCTGTCCAATAAATCTTCAAATAACAAAACCGAAAAAATTTTTTTTAATTTCGACTGAAGAGATACTGACTGAAGAAGACCTCACAACTTAAAAGTTGGGAGTTAAGTTTATAACTTACTGAGGACTCTAGCCAGGGTTATAGCCTTTCAGGTAGATCTGAGGAACTGTTGTGAAGAGAGAAAGGAGGAGTCAGGCTATACAGTGGGCTTTGGGCTGGAAAAAAGCATGTAGCTGAACAATAAAACATTACTGCAAATGACGAAAGACTACTGCTAATCACAAAAAATCATCTCAAGCTTATGCTTTAAGTGCTTTTCTTTGTATGGGAAGATGAAAAAACTCTGGATTTATTGAAATTATTCCTTAGATATGCATCTTAACTGTTTAAGACCGGTCCCCAAAGCACAGAATGCTTCCTTTTTCTCTCCATCCTGAATGCCCCTGAGGGTGCACCATTGGTGGGTGGCTACAGTGACTAATGGCTTGATCCTTGTAGAACTGGGATGGCAGGCAACATCCTCTGTTTACTGGAATGGCAGTTCCTTGTCCAGAGAGATATTAGTATCAGTTCAGTTGCTCAGTTGTGTCAGACTCTTTGCAACTCCATGAATCTCAGCATACCAGGCCTCCCAGTCCATCACCAACTCCTGGAGTTTACCCAAACTCGTGTCCATTGAGTTGGTGATGCCATCCAACAATCTCATCCTCTGTCATTCCCCTTCTCTTCCTGCCCTCAATCTTTCTCAGCATCAGGGTCTTTTCAAATGAGTCAGCTCTTCGTGTCAGGTGGCCAAAGTATTGCCGTTTCAGCTTCAACATCAGTCCTTCCAATGAATATTCAGGACTGATTTCCTTTAGGATGGACTGGTTGGATCTCCTTGCAGTCTCCAAGGACTGCAAGTCCAAGACTCTCAAGACTCTTCTCCAACACCACAGTTCAAAAGCATCAATTTTTTGGTGCTCAGCTTTCTTTATAGTCCAACTCTCACATCCATACATGACCACTGGAAAAAGCCCTGACTAGACGGACCTTTGTTGACAAAGTAATGTCTCTGCTTTTCAATATGCTCTATAGGTTGGTCATAACTTTCCTTCCAAGGAGTAAGCATCTTTTAATTTCATGGCTGCAATCACCATCTACAGTGATTTTGGAGCCCCCCAAAATAAAGTCAGCCACTGTTTCCGTTGTTTCCCCATCTATTTGCCATGAAGTGATGGGACTGGATGCCATGATCTTAGTTTTCTGAATGTTGAGCTTTAAGCCAACTTTTTCACTCTCCTCTTTCACTTTCATCAAGAGGCTCTTTAGTTCTTCTTTGCTTTCTGCCATAAGGGTGGTATCATCTGTATATCTGAGAGGGTTATTGATATTTCTCCTGGCAATCTTGATTCCAGCTTGTGCTTCATCCAGCCCAGCATTTCTCATGATATACTCCACATATAAGTTAGATAAGCAGGGTGACAATATACAGCCTTGACGTACTCCTTTTCCAATTTATGAAAGGGATGAAGTGCCTACCAAGGCCATGGTCCTGAAGCTGTGCTTCAAGGTACCCTGAAGTGCTGCAGCAAACTCACAGGGAGGCTACAGGACATTTGAAAACTGGAAGCACAGCATCTATTCAGATAGTGCACCAGCTGTAAGCTCAAGGTAGTTCACAGGGTCAGCATTAAATTGTGCAGCATCCCTTATCACGGCATACACTTGTGAAATATTACACAAAGCAATGTAGAACAGCGAATGAGGATGGTAGT
Organism: Ovis canadensis; assembly: GCF_042477335.2. NCBI lineage: Eukaryota > Metazoa > Chordata > Mammalia > Artiodactyla > Bovidae > Ovis > Ovis canadensis. The sequence goes on along the minus strand of NC_091247.1, from coordinate 156,676,964 downwards.
GTCCAGTTACTGAAATAAATTCCTAGGCCCAGAGTGGAGCCGCTTCTGAAAAACAGCAGGACCCCCTGGGGCTCCCAGGCATGGAAGCCTTTCTGTCCCCCATTTTTTGTCTGTAGGGGATAGACTCCTGCTTCCAAGACCTCCCCTGAGTCCCAAAGTGAAGACACCAACAGTTGCTGATCAAAGAAGGGAGGAGTTGCAGAGACAAGGGAACAGCAGTCAAGAAACAATAGTGTAGTCTTGGGGCAGGGTCCTGGTCTCTACTCAAGGGATTCGCATAACAATATCTTTGAACTCTTTACTGAACTAAAACCCTCAATAAATGGAATTTGTTAACATTCTTCATTCCAGAGAAGACCATCAGAGACCAGATTAAAGGAACAACAAAAGTTCATCCAGAGATCATGTGAGGTCAGATTAAAGAAGTGCACACACCCTAATCTTATCAGTAACTCCGCTCTTGAACCATTGCTATAAAATTCCTCACCAAATCCTCCCAGATTGGGACACACAGTTTTGAAGGACACAAGCCCACTGTGTCCCCCTTTGCTTGGCAAAGCAATAAAGCTATTTTTTTCTACTTCACCCAAAACTCTGTCTATGAGATTTGACTCAGCACCAGTGCACAGTGGTCTAGTTTTTAGCATCAGGAGTAAGATGATGAAAAGATTGAAAGAGAGTTCTTGTGAGTAAACACCTACCTACAATGTTAATTATGAACCAACCATATAAGGGGGCTCTGTGACTACCCAGCAATCTCACATCAACCTTATAAACTGGAGAAATTTAGCATTCACACCAAGAAAGGACAGAACTCTCTAGACCGTGCATTGATCAGATCATGTCTGTGTTACATTGTTCAGTTCTAGAACCCACATCTTAAAATATTATGACAAAGATTCTCTCCTTGACCAAACTTAGGTTCCTCTGAGCCCTGTTTTCAACTAGGGGTTGCCCTTGGCCCATGCCCTATCTTTAGTGTACCCATGTCAGTTGTAGTAAGAATCCTGCTAAGTCAGTTTATTTAGAATATTCCTACACTTGATGTTGCCTCCTAGTAATTTTCCATCCACTGATTTCTTACTCAGCTCATGGGCTATAAATTCCCAGCTGTCTTGGCTGTATTTGGAGGTGAGCTGAATAGTTCTCCCCTGTTACAACACCTCGATTGCAATAGTCTTGCATAAAGTCTTCCTTAACATTTTAACAAGTGTCAAAATATTTTTCTAAAAACAATTGACACATTATAAAGTGTCTGAGAGGATGACTCAAGAAGTGATGGGTCTCACAATCACATTCCTTGGGGGTACAGTTAAAGAGCCTAGGGCTTAATTACAGAGATATGATTTTTAAAATAGCATTGTTTTTGCTCTGCCATGTAGCAAGTTACCATGTAGCAGGGGTTCCACCTGAATATCTAGGGACTCAGGAGTGGGGCATGTCTAGAAGTTTGGTAGGAAATTCTCTCCAGGACAGGATCAAAGGAAGTCAAGGAGGCCTCTGGGGAAAATGAAATCAGGCAGAGAGAGCCATGTTATCAGCCTAGAGGAACCACTGCTTGGGAGGAAGAAATAGTCCTCTACTGTTCTAGATTTTTCTGGTCTAAGAACTAAAATTGACATAAAACAAATTAACAGGAGAAAATGAAACACAATTTAATAATATATACATGTGCGTGTGTGCTAAGTTGCTTCAATCATGTCCAACTCTTTGTGACCCTATGGACTGTAGCCTACCAGGTTCCTCTGTCCATAGGATTCTCTAGGCAAAAATACTGGAGTGGATTGCCATGCCCTCATCCAGGGGATCTTCCTGACCCAGGCATCAAACCTCTTGTGTCTCCTGTGTTGGCAAGTGCGTTCTTTACTGATAGCGCCCCCTGGGGAGCCCAAATAACTTGAGACTTCAACTGAGTTATCCGGGAAAGCCAAAGTGGAAGTTGCTCAGTTGTGTCCAGCTCTTTGTGACTCTACAGTCCGTGGAATTCTCCAGGCCAGAATACTGGAGTGGGTAGCCTTTCCCTTCTCCAGGGAATCTTTCCAACTCAGGGATAGAACCCAGGTCTCCTGCATTGCAGGTGGATTCTTTACCAGCTGAGCCACATGGGAAGCATATACACAACAGAAACACAGAAAAACGGAGTAACTCACCCAAATGGCCAAAGCTCTCACCTTAAATACCATCCTCAGCTAAAGACAAAAGACAGGCTAAAGGTAGGGAGACTACGTCAGGAGTGGCTATCAGAAAAAGCACAGTAAACAAAGGTGACTCTGATACAGATTTGTCTTTGCCTTCTCCATTGATAAATGTTTCTAGAGACTTGGTCATCCTCTTCAAGGCACAGAGAGGGAAACACCCTTGCAAATGAAGATTTTCCTTACAGGAAATATTTCCTACAAAACAGCAACTCTTTTTGCTTCTTGGTTTTCAGACCTCTTCCCAAGTCTACTGCTTTTTAGAAAATAACTAGCTTAAAACAGCTCAGCTTTATTGGTTTTGTGTTATGTGGTCTGTATTCTGTGTGGTTTTATCAGTAATGTAATCCTTTTCCAATATAAGTTCTCTTGATTTTTGTCATAGACATAAATTAATACTTTGAGATGTATCTCTTCACTGGTTCATTTCTTTTGTGTTGAAATGAAGTACTTAAAACTGTTTATATGAACTTTGTGGACTAACATTTGTATATATGTTCAATTGCCATTTAGCTGGCTTTTTAATTAATATTCTTGTTTTTAGTGTTTAACTCAGTGTAATGAGACTATAAATCATAAGCCTATTTTAAATCATTTCCTCCTGTACCTTTGTACTCTGAGAGAGCCTTATTTGATTCTTCCAGCAGAATTACTACTTGAGATAGTTCGTTTATATTCCCCAGAATGTGCCTGTTGTGCAAATTTTGTGTTTTTATTAAAAGTGTTCACTGTAGTAAACAAAACAAAGCAAAAAACAACTAATATGCCAAAGAGACATATTATGGGGCAGTAAATTCTGTTCCCGTACAGTGGGGACTGTGTTGCTTACCACAGTCTCCTATCAGGACTGTTGAGAGAGTCCTGAGGAAAGAAGTGAAAACAAAAACAATTCTATTCACATCTTTATAAGCTGTTAGAAGAAAATGATCACCCTTCTTGGGTTCCTCCTCACAAATTAAATCTCATTTTCTTCACTCCAATGAGGCATTCATGTGGCAACTAAGGATTCTCATACTCTTGTCTGGACCTCACCCCAAGAGAGAGAGATTGGTGCAGGGAAATGGTTTAGAAAGCAAAAAGAGAGCAAAATCCATGCACAGTGTGATACAGGATAACTTCTGCATGAGAGAGCCCACTCAGAGTACTTGCACATTTACTCAGTACCGTGGGAATCTACTGGGAATACAGCTGCATGGTCTGGCTTTGGGTCCAGATCCTTAGTTCTTTAGCTTTGTTTTTGCAGCTCTGATAAGTGTTTTTAGGATTATTTGAGGCATTTCTGGTCCCTGGACAAGTCAGTCTGACTTGCATGCTTCTCATTCATAATTTCTTACAATTTGGTGGATTATTGAGGCACCATGAAAAAATTAAAAATATGAGGATGTTATACATGATGTATCCTTTTTGTTAGTTTTGTAACAAACTAGAAAATGATGAAAAGGCAGATGAACCATTAAAATCAATTGTAATCCTATCATTGGCAGTGACCACTGTAAATGTCTTCTTATACATACACAGACACACATTTTTTCCTTTTTTTTTTTTTTAACAAAACTGAGATTGCCATCTCATCAATTTTTCTTTTTTGTTTTTAAATAAAAATAGCTCTTCCCCACAACTATATTGTATGGAGACCAGAAAACATAGCAAGATATAGTAAGGAAGTGTTTCCATTGTATATGTGAATCCAAAATATTTTAGGTGGTAAGAATACACAGAAGAACTATCCAAAAAAGATCTTCACGACCCAGATAATCACTATGGTGTGATCACTCACCTAGAGCCAGACATCCTGGAATGTGAAGTCAAGTGGGCCTTAGGAAGCATCACTACGAACAAAGCTAGTGGAGATAATGGAATTTCAGGTGAGCTATTTCAAATCCTAAAAGATGATGCTGTGAAAGTGCTGCACTCAATATGCCAGCAAATTTGGAAAACTCAGCAGTGGCCACAGGAATGGAAAATGTCAGTCTTCATTCCAATCCCTAGGAAAGACTATGCCAAAGAATGCTCGAACTACTGCACAATTGCACTCATCTCACATGCTAGCAAAGTAATGCTCAAAATTCTCCAAGCCAGGCTTCAACAATACGTGAACCATGAACTTCCAGATGTTCAAGCTGGTTTTAGAAAAGGCATAGGAACCAGAGATCAAATTGCCAACATCCCATGGATCATGGAAAAAGCAAGAGAGTTCCAGAAAAACATCTATTTCTGCTTTATTGACTATGCCAAAGCCTTTGACTGTGTGGATCAAAATAAAGTGTGGAAAAGAGATGGGAATACCAGACCACCTGACCTGCCTCATGAGAAATCTGTATGCAGGTCAGGAAGCAACAGTTAGAACTGGACATGGAACAACAAACTGGTTCCAAATAGGGAAAGTAGTACATCAAGGCTGATATTGTCAGCTTGATTATCTAACTTATATGCAGAGTACATCATGAGAAATGCTGGGCTGGAGGAAGCACAAGCTGGAATCAAGATTTCCAAGAGAAATATCAATCACCTCAGATATGCAGATGACACCACCCTTATGGTAGAAAGCGAAGAAGAACTAAAGAGCTTCTTGATGAAAGTGAAAGAGGAGAGTGAAAAAGTAGGCTTAAAGCTCAACATTCAGAAAACGAAGATCATGGCATCTGGTCCCATCACTTCATGGCAAGTAGATGGGGAAACAATGGAAACAGCTTCAGACTTTATTTTCTTAGGCTCCAAAATCACTGCAGATGGTGACTGGAGCCATGAAATTAAAAGATGCTTACTCCTTGGAAGGAAAGTTATGACCAACCTAGAGAGCATATTCAAAAGCAGAGATATTACTTTGCCAACAAAGATCCATCTAGTCAAACTATGGTTTTTACCGTAGTCATGTATGGATGTAAGAGTCAGACTATTAAGAAAGCTGAACACTGAAGAACTGATGCTTTTGAACTGCTTTGGAGAAGACTCCTGAGTGTCCTTGGAGATCCAACCAGTCAGTCCTAAAGGAGATCAGTCCTGGGTGTTCACTGGAAGGGCTGGTACTGCAGCTGAAACTCTAATACTTCAGCCACCTGATGCGAGGAACTGACTCATTTGAAAAGACCCTGATGCTGGGAAAGATTGAAGGCAGGAGGAGAAGGGAATGATAGAGGATGAGATGGTTAGACGGCATCACCGACTCAATGGACATGAGTTTGAGTAAACTCCGGGAGTTGGTGATAGACCAGGAGGTCTGGCGTGCTACAGTTCATGGGGTCACAAAGAGTCGGACACGACCGAGCGACTGAACTGAACTGAACTGACTGAAAATGACAATTCTGAAGGACTGTCCTATTTTGTAGAATTGAGGGAGGGAAGAAGAGCTGAATGCAAAACTTCATTTTTGTTTCTACTCACAACACTAATGAGACCAAAACCAGTGGCTTTTCCACACCAAACTCTTCTCCAGTTCTTTGTAGACGCCAACTGGACGTCTTCCAATTCAATATAATTCTGATGCTATCTGCCTGAAGTTAGCATCAGAATTCACAGGGTAAAGGGCTCAGTCCCAGAAGACTGTCCCCACTTCAGATGCCAATCCCAAGCAGTAGGTTCCCAGGTTATCCACAACTCCTGTCCTTCTTGGCAACAAACTGAAGTTTTCCATGTCTCTTCCCTCAGGTTCAATGATTTGCTAAAACAGCTTATAGAACTCAGGGAAACACATTTACCACTTTATTATAAGAGATACAACTCAGATAAACAACAAGGTCTTACTGTATAGCATAGGGAACTATATTCAATATCTTGTAATTAACTATAGTGGAAAAGAATCTGAAGATTCTTATATATATAAGTAACTGAATCACTCTGCTGTACACCTGAAACTAAAAATAATAATAATAATTGTTAATCAACTATAAAAAAGTGATAAAACATACAACTCAGGAACAGTGGAGCAGAAAAGATACACAGGGCAAGGCATACAGGAAGGAGCAGAGAGCTTCCAAGCCTTCTCCAGGCATGCCATCTTTCCAGAATGTGAATGTGTTCACCACCTGGACGCTTCATACCCGTTTGATTAGGATTGTTCTGGAGGTTTCATTTGGTAGTCATGATTGACTAAACTACTGGCCATTAGTGATTAATTCACTCTCCAGTTCCCTCTCCCCTCCCTTGAGGTGGGGAGGTGGAGCTGAAAGTTCCAGTCCTCTAATCAGACAGTCAGTTTCCCTGGCAAAAAGCTCCCATCCTTCACGGATTTTAAAAAATCACTTCATTAACATAAACTTATTTCTGGTAGGAAAGGGCTTGTTATGATTAACAAAATATAGACTTCACCTTTATTGCTCTAAGAGCTATTTCAGGAACCGGGGACAAAAACTAAATACTGTAACAAAAGATGGTCCTTCACCTCTTATCACTTAGGAAATTACAAGAGTTTTAGGAGCTCTGTGCCAGAAATTGGGGAGGAAGACCAAATATACATTTCTTATTATGTCACAAGAGCCCAGTTAGGGAAGGACGTCTTTTGGGATATGCACAGCTGGAGTGCTGGTTCAGGAAGGACTTCCTTCCACTCAAGGTGTGTGCCTCATCTCTGTTCTCTACCAGTGTTGAGGTCATCCTAGAAAGAGGAACTTGGTGGGCAGTGCAATCAGGACACTATGTGTAAACAGAAAAAAGTGGAAAAGTCAGCCAGGAGGAGAGGAGAGACTGATAAGCTTCAGAGGGCAGAGTGAAAATTAATGAACAGAAACTTCATCTGAAATGGAGTTGGAACTCCAACAAAACAAAACAAAATGGAGCTGCAAATCCAGAAAGAGGAGCTCTGATGTCTTATCAATTGACCGTAACTGCAGATCCAACAGGAAAATATATTCTTTGCAACTTCAATAGAAAGTTACTGTTTCACAACACAGCAGGACAAAGAATAATTTCTCCTTGCCTGGGAAAAGCTCAGTCAATGAGAGATTATCACAGCTCAGCCAATGAAAAGCCACTACATTTCAAACTCTCAGGGTCCTCCAACCAATTCTTTGTTGTAACAGCTCCTCCCAACTCTTCTTTCTCCTGCTGATTATATCCTGGTTAAAGGAGGATGTACTGGTAAAGAATCTGTATTAGTTTCCTATTGCTGTTGTAACAAACTACCACAAACTTAGTGGCTTAAATAACACACATTTATTATTTTCTGGAGGTCTGATGGCTGAAAAAAGGTGAAATAAAGGGGCTGCATCCATTCTGGAAGCTCTAAGAGGCTACCTGTATTCCTTGGCTTGCAGCCTGTCTTTACACCGTCTCCAAAGCCAGCAGTGTAGCAGCTCTAATCTCACTTTTGATTTAGCTCAAAATAGTCAATTAGACATACAAACATAAAAAGAATGAACAAATATCTGTAGATCTCTATAATTCAATAATTCCTTTACAGAAATTACTAAATAGACCATAAACCAAATTCCCAGTCACTTCTCTTCCCAATAGGGAAAGACTTATTGGCCATAAACAAACTGAAACACAAAATTCATAGAGATACAGTTAAAATTAAAAATAACAGAGAGTAAGCAAATTTCAGCCAGCTTTGTTGGGTGAATCCATTGGGCATCTCATGAAGCCCTTCAAAACTGTTAAGAGGATAATTTCAAAGTGGTAAAATTCTGACTCTCACTTTATCTGTTGGATAAAGGATAGACATATGTATAGATAAGGAATATTGAAATGAATTTATAAGTGGATACAGAACTGACTTTTTCACAGTAAGGTGGTACTGCCCCTCCACTAGAGAGAATTTAGCTGCCTGCCTTTAGTCAAGAATTATTTGCAGAGCTATTGCTTTGCTACAACATACAGAGTTATAAAATAGCCCAGTCACATTCTTGGAGACTCCAGCACTCCACTAAAAGGCTATCCAGTAGTCCTTTTTGCTGATTTCAACTAAATACTTCCTTTCGGTCTTATTAACTCAATTAATCAAGAGTAGTACATTTTTATAAAATTAGAGTCGGATGTCATTAAATGTGTAGATTACAGTCACACCACATGGATCTAATGCTTGGGGTCCACCATTTTTAGCTGTGGGGCCTTGGGAAAGCGACTAAGTCAGGCATCAGCAAACAATAGCCTAATGGTCAAATCCAACCAATGGCCTGTTTCTGTATAGCCCTTTCTAAATGATTAACGAATTCAAAGAAGAATGATATTTTACGACACATAAAAATCCAAACAAGAATAGTATTTTACGACACATGAAAATTATACAAAATTTAAATTTTGGGGCCCATACAAAAGTTGTATTGAAACACAACCTTATTCATTTGTTTACATATTGCATACGGCTGCTTTCACGTTTTAAAAAGAAAAGCACAGGCTCAAAACAGAGTCACGTATGCTGGCCACACATTAACCCAGAGCTTAATAACTAATCTAAGCGAAGCTCTAACTTCCCCCAGAAATGTAGTCTTAACCAGTCCATCAGGAATCCACTGGTCAGCACCAATCAGCTGATCTTTCTCATGAAAGTGAAAGTGTTAGTCACTCAGTCCTATCTGACTCTTTGCGACCCCATGGACTGTATATAGCCTGCCAGGCTCCTCTGTCCACAGAATTCTCCAGGCAAGAATACTGGAGTAGGGGGGCTTCCCTGGTGGCTCAGTGGTAAAGAAATCTACCTGCCAGTGCAGGAGACTCAGGTTTGATTCCTCGTTGGGGAAGATCCCACTTGCCACGGAGCAACTAAGCCTGTGCGCCACAACCCAGGAACCACAACTGCTGAGCCCGTCTGCTGCAGCTGCTCAGCCCTTGAGCCCTAGAGCCCGTGCTCTGCAGTGGGAGAAGCCACTGCAAGGAGAAGCCTGTGTAGTACGATGAAGAGTCGCTCCCGCGCACTCCAACTAGAGAAAAACCCAAGCAGGAGCAAAGGCCTGCAACAGTCAAAACAAACAAATAAAATAAAATAAAAATACTGGAGTAGGTAGCTGTTCCCTCCTCCAGGGGTTCTTCCCAATCCAGAATGGAACACGGGTCTCTTGCACTGTATGCGGATTCTTTACCATCTTAGCCACCAAGGAAGTCCTCTCTATCCCCTAAAGGAAGATGAGCTAACTCAACTACTAAGACCTTGTTTTTCCAAAAGGAAGAGGACCTAATCTGAAATAATTCTTTTTCTCTGTTTATGACTTCCTTGCCCTGCTTTTAAAACTCCTTCCCTTCCCGTAGCCTTTGGAGCTCTCCTTTACTTGGTAGGAGGGATGCTACCTAATTTATGAATATTTAACAAAGCCAATCAGATCTTTAAAACTTATTTTAAAGGGTTTGTTTTTAGAACAGATTTGGTGACAGCAGTGGGATATGAAGTGAATGTCTGATGGCATTTGGGACAATAAGAAATACAGGCATAGTTCCCGTGAACCTGAGTTCAAAGCTGTGGGTAAGTTTCTCTCTTTGTGTCGAGCTCCCGATTTAACTGCCTTTTCAGCCCATTCCCTATTTTTCTAGAATCCCTAGTTCTACAACAGAGCTCCTGGTAGTTCAAGCCATAATTGCCCATTTGATTGGAAATTCCCAGCCCTTGATTCTGTTCCCAGGTTCCTGAGAACTGCTGGTAGCAGCTGCAATTCCTCCTTTATTTGGAATCAGTTTGCAACCTTCATTTGAGGCCTGCTTATTCAATCCTTTCTCCCAGTCCCAGTTTCCATGTTGGGAATGTTCATGGTACACACAGATCCTTTTTCTTGGCCAAACTTCGGTAAAGTGCACATATTTGTTTGTCTTGTATAGGTAAAGGCCAGCTAAAAGAGATTGGATCTTTAATTCTAAGGAACTAAGCATGCTACCTTCCAGCATACCTGTTTATTTTATGTCCAAGAGCTATAATCCTGGAAGCTGTAGATATCCACAAAAATAGGAAAAATATTATTAAAACAACCTGGAATTACAATGGCCATTATGGGGAATGCTCCAATTAGATAAAATCATTCATTGAGGAAGTGCATTTGAAAGTACAGCTTCCTGAATTAAACAGAATGGGATACCTATTTGAAGTGGGATATAGAAACTTCCAAAAGTCTTCAAGATCCAAAGTAGCTTCACATAAAGACTTGTTAAAATAGGTTAATAAAAAAATTTAGAATAAAAGAGGTACCTAAAATAAAAGACAATAGGACTAACATGACACTGCTCCCCTCTTTCCTTCTTTGCTTCACGTTTTATGATTCTGTCTGAACTGCCTTTCCACTCTGAAGAGACTGCTAAACAGAACTAAATGGATTACTTTAAAATAAACAGTTACTTTTAAAACTAAAAACACTTTTTATTAAACAGTTACTTTTTAAACTAAAAATATTTTTATTAAACAGTTACTTTTTAAACTAAAAATACTTTTATTAAACAGTTATATATTTTTTTAATGAAAATACCTGAGGTTGCAGACAAACCACCTCAGCTGTCTTTCTCCCCTTGGTCAAAGACTGAACTAAGGATCATAGTTAAGAAATTTCCTAAACCTATGGAGGATCCCCAAAAGGTCTTTTTTTTTTTTTATGAATTTAGACTCATTATCGGGGCCTACAATCCTAGGGTGCCAGAACTTTATCAGCTTGTGCATGTGTTCATAGGCCCTGGTGAAGCCCAAAATCATGAATGCAGGAAGCAAAATGGCAAACCCTGAGAATGATATTCAAGACCCGTGACCATAAAAAGTTCACAAAACAGCAACTGACCTTGAATAAGCCATTCCTAGAGTCTCGCTTGCCTGAACTGATTGGTCTATTATTCAGTCATGCAAACAAAAGAAAGTTGGATCTGTGGCAGATTTTTGGAAGCCCTAAAATCTTCACTTAGAAGCCCTCTTTCTGGGGCATTCCAGGTTCCCTAATGAGTCAGTCAGTCAGTTCAGTTGCTCAGTCGTGTTGAACTCTTTGTGACCCAATGAATCGCAGCACGCCAGGCCTCCCTGTCCATAACCAACTCCCGGAGTTCACTCAAACTCATGTCCATCGAGTCGGTGATGCCATCCAGCCATCTCATCCTCGGTCGTCCCCTTCTCCTCCTGCCCCCAATCCCTCCCAGCATCACAGTCTTTTCCAATGAGTCAACTCTTCGCATGAGGTGACCAAAGTACTGGAGTTTCAGCTTTCACATCATTCCTTCCAAAGTACACCCAGGACTGATCTCCTTCAGAATGAACTGGCTGGATCTCCTTGCAGTCCAAGGGACTCTCAAGAGTCTTCTCAAACACCACAGTTCGAAAGCGTCAATTCTTCAGTGCCCAGCTTTCTTCACAGTCCAACTCTCACATCCATATATGACCACAGGAAAAACAATAGCCTTGACTAGATGGACCTTTGTTGGCAAAGTAATGTCTGTGCTTTTCAATATGCTCTCTAGGTTGGTCATAACTTTTCTTCCAAGGAGTAAGCGTCTTTTAATTTCATGGCTGCAATCACCATCTGCCATGATTTTGGAGCCCAAAAAGATAAAGTCTGACACTGTTTCCACTGTTTCTCATCCATTTCCCATGAAGTGATGGGACCAGATGCCATGATCTTTGTTTTCTGAATGTTGAGCTTTAAGCCAACTTTTTCACTCTCCTCTTTCACTTTCATCAAGAGTCTTTTTAGTTCCTCTTCACTTTCTGCCATAAGGGTGGTGTCATCTGCATATCTGAGGTTATTGATATTTCTCCTGGCAATCTTGATTCCTAATAAATAGGGTCATCTAACATGCTCTTGGAGAAGGCAATGGCACCCCACTCCAGTATTCTTGCCTGGAAAATCCCATGGATGAAGGAGCCTGGAAGGCTGCAGTCCATGGGGTCGCTGAGGGTTGAATACGACTGAGCGATTTCACTTTCACTATCATGCATTGGAGAAGGAAATGGCAACCCACTCCAGTGTTCTTTCTTGGAGAATCCCAGAGACAGGGGAGCCCTGGGCTGCTGCCTATGGGGTCGCACAGTATCGGATATGACTGAAGCGACTTAGCAGCAATAGCAGCAGCAACATGCTCTAGTTGCCTATTTGTAAATGGTTATCACCTGAGATCAGCGGATTGATTTTTTAAAAAAGCAGAAAATAGGATGGGGGAGAGGGGTAGTCTAACTGAGTTCATGATCATAGCTGGGCATTTTAAATTTTTTTATTTATTTTTATTCAATTATTTATTTGACTGTGCCAGATGTTAGTTGCAGTACATGAGATCTTTAGTTGGGGCATGTGAGATCTAGTTCCCAGGCCAGGGATAGCACCCAGGCCCTCTGCACTGGGAGCATAGAGTCTTAGCCACTGGACCCCCAGGTAAGTCCCATAGCTAAGTATTTTGAAAGGATCTTAGAGCAAGACCATAAACAAAAATCTGCCAAGCTGTTAGCCTTACAGTTACTACAGCTGCAAGGCTAGAGAGCTAAGATAATACCTCAGCCTCTTATATTACACCCTTGTAGGGGGCCACCATCAAAATGCTGGTTTGAAATCAGCTGAGACACTAGACAAAGGATTATGTTCCAAGGTCCTATGCAAATTCTTCAACTTTAGTGCCCCCGTATCTGTTCCCAAAGGAGGGCCCCCATATGACTTGTTCCCAGAGTTGATGGGACTCCAAGAGATTTTGCAGCAAACTGCAAACTATTACCAGCAGCTTCCCATTAAAATGAAGGGGAAACCTTGCCTAATTCTAGTTGATATTGAAGTTACACTTTCTACTTTAAACCCCAATCATATGCCAACAAATCTCTCAGAGTGGGAAAAAAAGCAAATGATTCCTTGTACCAGCCCCTGCAACACATAGATCTCACTGGTTAGGAAACCTAATGGATGGGGATGGAGATTCATCTAGGATTTAAGCACTATTAACAAGACAGGTTTTCCCAGGTTCTCAGTTGTTTCATGCCCAAACACCCTTTTGTCCTAAGTCCTACCAGACTCAAACTGTTCACTGTTGTAGACCTTTGTTCAGTCTTTTGCAGCATTCCTAGGTCCCAACAACCAAAATCTTTTTTCTTTTACTTGGAAAAACTGTTACCAAACTGAACTTGGGTCCTCTTGCTCATGAGAAGCAAAGCCAAGCTACTAACAAGAGACTATAGTGAAGGAAATTACATTTATTACAAGGAGAACAGGTGACTCATTCTCAAAGACTCAATTCACCAGTGGCTTTCAGGGGAGGGTTTTTTAAAGGCAACTTTTGGGGTGAGGGTTTACAGCTCATGGACTTTCTTCTGACTTTTCACAGACTGTTCTGTGGTAGCAGTCTTAATCATCAAACTTATAGTCGCAATCAGCCTGGGGTCTATGTGCTGTGGTCACAATGAGTCACTTATCCTTCACCTGGGTGACGGCCTTAGTTTCTACAGAGCAACTCAAAGGTATGTATCTGATTAGTATATATATACCTTAAGCGAACTAGGTAGGACTCTGTTTTATCACTGAACTCTCGCCTAGGCTGAGTTTAATGGCTTTTCCTTTGTTTCTGCCTTCTCTCACTTCCTTAGTTAGCAACTGCTTGAGTCTGCTTGTTGGATCTCAGGGAAGGTCTAGTAGACTAAAGCCTTTTTCTACAAGCAAGAGCTAGAGGACAGAAAGGGGCTTTTGTACCTAGAAACTATCCTACTCATTTTAACCCCCCCCTTTTCTTTGATGCCCCCCAGTTCTGAGGGAAACAAAGGCAAGACAAGATAGGGAATAAAGTCCCATAAAAAGGAATGAAATAGTGCCATTTGCAGCAACACGGATGGACCTAGAGATGATCACACTACGTGAAGTGAGTCAGACAGAAACAAATATCATATGATATCACTTATATGTGGAATCTAAAAAAAAAAATGATACAAATGAATTTACATACAAATCAGAAATAGACTTACAGAAATAGAAAACAAATTTATGGTTACCAAAGGGGAAAGGGGAGGGGGAGGGATAAATTAGGAGTTTGGGATTAATATATACACATAGTATACATAAAATAGATAACCACCAAGGACCTACTGTATATCACAGGGAACTATAATCAATATCTTGTAATAACCTAGAGGGAAAAGATTCTGAAAACGAATAGATATGGATATATATATATATACATATATACACATATATATAACTGAATCATTTTGTTCTACACTTGGAACTTATACAACATTGTAAATTAACTACACTTCAATTTTTAAAAAAGAAAAAAAAAATAGAACGAAGTAACTCAGCAAGGGAACTCGATGTCAGGGGAACTGGGGTTCACAGTCAGTAATATACCTAGACAGTAATATGCCTTGTGCCTCAGGGATTTGCTAAAGCACCTTCTTATTTCTCCCTACTCCCCCAAGATGTAAGCTCCCACCAGTTCCCTGGAAATCAATCCTTTTACAATATTAGATGACCTTTTATTGTGCTAAACTACCAAAGAGGCATTCATAAAAGATTAGCTGAAAAGGTACATAAAGTTACTAAGCAAAAATTGTAATTCTCTCTAGATACTGATCATTAAGTAGGTCATAACCTAAGCACTGAAGAAATCCAGCTATCTCAAAAAAGGATTAAGCTAATTTAAGAATTTCCTAGACATACAAGTAAGAGTTTCGTGGATTAACAAACTTGGTTGGTTATTGCGGCTATGGGTTCCTAATTTTTCTCTGTTAATTTCACCACTCTAGGAACTTAACTAAACTTTCAGCCTTTGAACCCCTTATTTGGGAAGATAAACACAGGCGGGCTTTTATAAGACTAAAACAAGCTCTGCGAGAACCACTGCCTTAGGGCTTCCTAATGATTCAAAACATTTCACCTTATTTGTGCATGAGAGAGAACCAGGCTCTGGAAATGCTCATGCAAAGACATGGTAATAAACACAGGCCAACAGCATATTGTAGAATGCACTTGAGTCAGTCATCCCTTCCTGTTGTTGGAAGTTAGTAGAAGCCTCAGCAGACCTAACCCTAGGAAATTATGTTTACTTAACAACCTTCTCATGCAGTCCAGAGTTGTCTTAACTCTAAATTGACACATTTCTCTGCAAGCAGGTTTAACCTCCTATGAGATTTTTCCACTTTCACTTCCTAATGGCCATCTTAAATATTGCAACATTCTTTAAGAAAAAACAACAACACATTTTATTTTGTTTTGGGTATAGCTGATTAACAACCTTGTGACAGTTTCAGGTGAACAGTAAAGGGACTCAGCCCATAGGAATACATGTATCCATTCTCACCCAAACTCCCCTCCCATCCAGGCTGCCACAGAACATTGAGCAAAGTTCCTTGCTGGTGATCCATTGTAAACAGAGCAATGTGTACTGTGTTAAATGTTGCAATATTCTCAATCCTGCTACTTCACTTCTACCCTACAAAGTTGAGCCCCATGATTGTGAGAAAATAACAATGTCCCTTTTTGTGACACTGCGTTCTGATTTACAAGACCCTTTTAACCAATCCTGAGTTAATCCTGTTTGTTGATGGGACATACTGTAGAAATGACTATGGAAATTTCCAAGCTGGTTATGCTATTACTATCCAACATGAACCACTTGAAAGAGAAAGCCTCCCACGTGCTGAATCAGCTCAATAAGCAGATGCCCTCACCAGAGCACATCAGCAGCTATCTGAGAACGCCCTGTTAGTATTTACACTGACAGCTGGTATGTCTTTGGGGTCATCTATGATTTGGGGAGGTTATGGAAACAAAAGAGTTTTCCTACCTACTCTGGGACCCCAATCCACAGTGGACCACAAGCAGATGAGCTTCTTATTGCTATTTTCTTCTCTTCTGAAATTGCTGCCTTCAAAACTGACTCATACTGAAAGGCCTGAACCTAAGTGAGTATCAAGGGAAAGTCCTCGTGACTTTCATGTGAGGGCAGCAGCAACAAAGTCTGTAAAGATTATGGCTTTTGTGGATGAAGTCCATTGCGCCTCTGCAGAATGACTCCTTGTTGCCAGACTTTTGCCTTCCTGAAGTCCTGGTAATGTGGCAACAGTCTGCTCCTGAATCAGAGAAATTAAGACTGGCGAACAGTGGTTGTAAATCAAATGAACTGTCAGGACTATGGGAAACCCAAGATGGCTGCTTGTTTTTTTTTTTTTTTTTGACCCCTCAGAGATCCCATTTTTCAGCTTTCGCTTTCCAGTGCCCATCACAGCGTATATGAGATAACTCGATCTGTGAACAGACATTGGTGGGGAAACTTCGATAAAACTGCAAAAGTAGTAATGTCTGGCATGTCAGGTCCATAATCCTGAAAAAAACTATTTAGGTCTCAGACCTCCTTCCTCTGGACCCTTTGAGTATCTGTGGCTGTACTTTATTCAGTTGCCACTTAGCATGGTTGATCAATATATTGTTATTATGTGGGTGTTTTTCAAATGGACCCTTCCTCTGGCACAAGGCTGATGCCCTAATGGTGGCAAAGAAACTATTAGAAATTTTTTTTTTTTCCACCTGGGATAGACTTCCACTACCTCCAGTGACTGAGGTACCCAATTCACAGGACAAATCATACGAGCCTTAATGAAAACCTTGCGAACTTTTTGGAATTCTACTGTCTCTAGCACAATTAATCATCAGCAAGGTCAAAAGAAAGCTACTAGACTTCTTTGGCCTAAGGTAACACCTCTGGACTTGCCAACTGTATGCAGTACCCCTCTGGAAAACATAAACTCATATCTCCACCTGTGATAGTCACCAGTAGACCGTTAGTATGCAACTTTGTACTGACTCCTTACTGTCTCATGCTAGTATGGCCAGCTACTGTAAGTCTTACGCTAAAGCTTGTCATCGACAGGCTGAAGTGGCGTTCCTAGATCCCAATTCAAAGGATCCTATTGGTCACAGTCTGGAGTCTGGTGACTAGGTATTCTGGAAACATCATAAGAAGACAGCCCTCTAGTCCTATTAGAAGAAACCTTACCAAATGTTCTGACCACTGACAGTGCCTCAAAACTAGAAAGCATTGAGCCTTGGGAACACATTTTGCTCATGGTTAAAAAAGGCTCCACCTGACACCTGGTCCTGTACACAGACTGGAGACCTCAGAACAAATCAAGGTGGAAGAGAAGTAGCTGACTTTGAAGTAGACTGCTTCTGCCTAAGATGCTGGACTGAGGCTTCATACTTTAAACATGAAACCCTTCCATCTTTTCATTCTTCTCTTTATATTGGCCTGGAAGGAAACACCCTCACCCTATCTCCCAGATTTCATTGTTAAGAGTGGGGAGCAGTAATTTTTCTGATTACTGGATTTGTTATCAAAGTTTTCAATCTATTTATAATGCCTGAGTTTCTCTGATCCTCCCTGTGACCTGTTTCTCATCTATTCTTGATGTCAATGCAAACTACAATCAACGTTTTCACGCAAAGTCTCTTGTGTGTTAGTCGCTCAGTCGTGTCCAACTCTTTGGGACTCCATGGACTGTAGCCCACCAGGCTCCTCTGTTCATGGAATTCTCCAGGCGAGAATACTGGAGTTGGTTGCCATTCCCTTCTCCAGGGGATCTTCCCGACCCAGGGATCAAACCTAGGTCTCCGGCACTGCAGGCAGATTCTTTACCGTCTGAGCTACCAGGGAAAACAAAAGTCTCTTACTGAGCTCAAGTTTGGCTGCTAGAAATTGTGCCTTGTTTTTCCTTTCTCTGATCATACCTGTGTGTACCCAATTAGACACAATTACTTTTGTAAATCTTAGTACATTTGCACTCCCACATTCCCATGATTATCTGAATCAGATTCGGCTCCACCCACTAGGAGATCTCAATCCCTGTGAAAAAATCCATTAAAAGTACCTCCTTAATGGAAATGGTTGTGCCCCAACAGGGTTTGTCTCTGTCTGTGCTGGTTATCATTCTTCTTGGGCCAAGAATACCTAGGTGGCTGACGCACAGGCAGGCAAAGCCTCAGGTTATCCAACGGTGCCTCTTTGCCTTTCACAAGCAAACCAAGACACCCTCTTGGTTGATTCCCCTGAATTTCCATTGTCAAGTTAGAAAGGACCCACCGGGAAGCGCTTATGCCTCAGGGTCTTCCTCCTTTGGCAGAGCCACCTTGTCTGGTTAGGAGTAAATGCAAATGAGGATGTGATCACAAGTCTCTCCTTTCTTCTTTTAACATAGGCTTTTTTTCCTTTTTTGTGGCTGCACTGCACATGCATGTGGAATCTTAATTCCCTGACCAGGGGTGGAGTCCATGCCCCCTGCACTGGAAGCATGGAGTCTTAGCCACTAGACTGCCAGGGATGTCCAGGAGTTTCTCCTCAACTCATGAAGTTACTGCAGATTCCATTGCTAAGACAATGGCTGTCCAGCAAAGACCCTTAGACTCTGTGGCCAAAGTTGCTCTCGACAATAGGATGATCCTTGATTATCTTTTAACTGAGCGCAGATTCTATGCTGTGGTCAGCACCAACTGCTGCACTTTTGGAAAAGTTGAAACTCAATTACACACGATCACTGAGCAAGCCTCTTGGCTTAAAAAGGTGACTCCTTCAATGAGCCTCTTCTTTGATTTACTTCATTTTGATTAATTTGGGTCTCTGGACATTGTGAATTAGCCTGCTTATTAGAATCATTATAATTTCCCCTATGTGTTGTATTTTCTCAAAAGCCTTAAATGCCAAGTCCACAGCCACTAACCACCAAGAAAATGATCTCTGTAAGACTGAACCATCAGAAAACAAAGAGAATAACGAACTTAAAGACTGTGAGCCTGAAGCCATGACCTGTGCAAAAAGTCGTAATTTATAGAAATGGAAACCCACTCCAGTATTCTTGCCTGGAGAATCCCGTGGACAGAGGAGCCTGGCGGTCTACAGTCCATGGGGTCACAAAGAGTCAGACATGATTAAGTGACTAACTTTCTCTTCTCTTCTCTATACAAAAGAACAATACAAACTGTGAGAATTTCAGAGCAGCAGCTGAGAGTGCAGCTAATGCCTTAAATTTTCATCACACCTCTCAAATAAGCTGAAGGGGCATTGTTTGAAAAAAAAAAATCATAGGCCCAATATGGAGTCACTTATGCTAGACCATGCCGCCAAATCAGGGCTTAATACGTAACCCATGAAACTTCAATCTCCCCTAGAAATGTAGTCTTTTAAAAAATCATTGATTGATTTATTTTTGGCTGCGCTGGGTCTTTGTTGCTATGCATGGGATTTCTCCATCTATGCATTTCTCTTTTTTTCTCTATTTCTCTATGTGACCAGCAGAGGCTACTCTTTGTTGTGGTGTGCGGGCTTCTGTTACTGCAGAGTGTGGGCTCTCGGGCACACGGGCTTTAGTAGTTGCGGTGCACAGGCTTCTTGTTCCTCAGCACGTGGGATCTGCCTGGACCAGGGACTGAACCCAAGTCCTCTGCCCTGGCAGGTGGATTCTTAACCATTGGACCACGAGGGAAGTCCTCGAAATGTAGTCTTAACTACTCATCCAGGAATATTCTGGTCAGGACCAATGAGGTAATCTTTCACATGGCCCTCTCCATCCTCCAAAGGAAGATGAGGTAAGCCACCTAGTATGGCCCTTTTTTCTTAAAAGGGAAATGACCTAATCTGAAATAATCCTTTTTTTCTGGTTATGACTTCCTTGTCCTGTCTTTCAGTAGTCCTTTGCAAGGCTTGCTAGATGTGGCACTGCCCAATTTGTGAATTGTTCAGTAAAATCAATTAGATCTTTAAAATGTACTCAGTTGAATTCTGGTTTTTAACACACACTACAATCCAGAGTTGAGTGGTTGTGACAAAGCTCATCTGGTCTGCAGAGCCTAAAACATTTACTATCGATTCTTCACCAACAAAAAATAGAGGTTGCCAACCTCTGTGTCCTTCTGTACTAAACTTTTCTAAGCTTTGGTTTGCTTGTCTGGAAAATGAGGGTAAATATGGCATTTCCATAATGGAGTTGTGGTGAAAATTGAAATAATAGTGCCTGGCATATGGTGAACCCTCGATGTATGTGTTTGTGTGCTCAGTTGCTCAATAAGTCTTAGTCACTCAGAATCCTTGCCCCCAAATTGTGTATGCTGAGAAATATAGATGCTGGAGTATTATGCTACTGCTGCTGCTGCTAAGTCGCTTCAGTCATGCCTGACTGTGTGTGACCCCATAGGTGGCAGCCCACCAGACACCCCCATCCATGGGATTCTCCAGGCAAGAACACTGGAATGGGTTGCCATTTCCTTCTCCAATGCATGAAAGTGAAAAGTGAAAGGGAAGTTGCTCAGTCGTGTCTGACTCGTAGGGACCCCATGGACTGCAGCCTACCAGGCTCCTCTGTCCATGGGATTTTCCAGGCAAGAGTACTGGAGTGGGTGCCATTGCCTTCTCCAGCTGGGGTATTATAGATGTTATAAACTGTATAGAGAGATGTTATAAATTGTTACAGATGCTGGTGTTCCCTTTTTCATTTGGGATCACTAAGTTAGGATGTGATAAGCCTATATTGTCTATTGTAATACCTTGCCCCTTGCCTCTTCCATTAAAAACAAAACCCACTAAACTAAATGTACTAAATGTAGCTTACATTTATTGGGCACATTTTATGAGTCAGACACTATAACGAGTTCCTTATATATATATTATCTTATTTAATCTTTACAACGACATAAGTAGTATTATTTCCCCGATTTTACAGACATGAAAACTGAGGCTCAAAGGCAGTTAAATAACTTACTTTAGGTTAAGTCGCGGAGCAGATTCAAGGCTCAACAGTTGTATTGAAGAGCCATCAGCCTATCCTGCCCCCAACATGAAGGATGCCCACCCACAATAAAGGGAATGAGTCTGTTCTACTGGAGGAGGTTGCCTCCTGAGGTGCAGGAAAGAAAGAACCCTGCTGAGAGCCTACCTCTGTTGGCCAATCATTTTGCTCTGTTTTGTTGGACTGAAGCTAATTTGAGTTCATTTTCTTCTGTCTGAGATGGAAACAGGCTGAGGAAAATAAAAGACATGAGCATTTTCTTCTAATAACCCAGAGATGTAGGGAAAGATAGACAAACACACACACACACGCAAAGCACTGGGTGTGAAAGTAGAGGCATGTTTTGAATGCCATGAAGGCACAAAGAGAGGGGATTTTAACAGCGCCAACTTAGGAAATCCTTGCTGTGTGTCTTTTATGTGGCCGGTGCTGAGCGGGATGCCCTTCGGTCAATTTCTTTATATTTCAAGTGTGATGCAAATTATTGGACTCAGCTTTCGGATCTTTTATTTGCACCTTTTCTGTGTTGGTTACAGAATGCCCATGTGTTCTGGATAGCACTCATGATTGGTCCATCTGTGATGTGGCATTTCCTTATAGTTTTATGATGATTGTACTATGCCAGTGATGCTGCAGTGAGGCCCACAGATAGGCTAGGGAATACACTCGTTAAAATATAAAAATGCAATTTTTAAAACATCATGGGTGTCTTTCCACTAATCAGATTATACATTTGCTCAGATTTAAAATACAAACTTATTAAAAGAGGGCCCCAATTATATCTCCCTTTCACAATGCAGGTAGCTCTTTAGTCACAATTACCTGTTGTTACAAAATGGTACACAAATAATTGCACTCACAATTGTCTAATTGCAGGCTGAAAAATGAAGAGCAAGCTATAGTTAGTTCTCAGATATCTGGTGCTTCTTGTCACTAGCTGTTTGTGGCACAAGTGATCACATAGGTTGCTCTTTGCCCATGAAAGTGACGTTGTCTACTGGGCGTGAAATTCTAGAGCAACCCCCCTTATTACCTCTGCCAGAATGTGCTTTTCTCTGAAGAGACCTTTTATTTTCCCTATCAACTTTTCACATGGTACTAGCTTACCGACTTTCTATGCCTTTCTTCTTTAAGAATTCAGATTTCTTTAAGAATCATCTTAACTTTCAGGATGTGTATATGCTCTTTAATTCCATTTTAACTTACTTTGTTCATTTCTCAATTTTTCCTCATGTATAGTAAGAGTGGAATTTTTTCCTTTTATGGGAGAGGTGAACATGGGAGAGAAGTATTATGTTTCAATAGGGTCAATGTGTTCAAATTAGGAAAAGAAGTGGAAATCTCGGCCTTCCCTGGTGGTCTAGTGGTTAAGAGTCCTCCTGACACTGCAGGGGACACGGGTTCAATCCCTGCTCCAAGAGGATCTCATGAGACTTGGGGCAACTAAGCCCATGCACTACAACTACTGAGCCCACGCTCTTGAGTCCTGGCTGCAACTCCTGAAGCCTGAGTGCCTAGAACCTGTGCTACGCAACAAGAGAAGCCTCTGCAGTGAGAACCCTGCACTCCCCAACTAGAGAGTAGCCCTCACTCCTCACAACTAGAGAAAGCTTGCTCGCAGCAACGAAGACCCAGTGCAGCCAAAAGTAAATGAATAAATAAGCTTTTTTTAAAAAGTGGAAATCTCTAATAACAGATATATCTTATAGGGGAAAAAAAGCAGGGATTTGAAAGTCTTCCCTGGTGGCTCAGATGGTGAAGAATCTATCTGCAATGTAGGAGATCCAGGTTTGATCCCTGGGTTGGGAAGATCCCAGAATGGCAGCCCACTCCAGTATTCTTGCCTAGAGAATTCCATGAACAGAGGAGCCTGGAGGGCTACAGTCCATGGGGTCGCAGAGTCGGACAATGACTGAATTGAATGATTAACACAATGATAATCATGGGCATTCCTGAAGCAGGATTCATGTAAGAAGTTCTGCTTTTTTGTGGTGACGTCACTATTACTCATCCACAGGACTGCATGGGAAAAAAGGAGAGCAGGCATAAATAACAATAAAACAGGCATCCTAATTTGAGCACTTTGTTTTTTCAAGAGTGCAGTCATCAGCTGGAAGAAATGAGAGCAGCTCTGAATGTGGTGATTCACTCAGCATCTAAGTGGAATAACTGAGATGAAAATTCTGAATATTACCTCTGGGTCCAGAGCACTCCCTCTTCCCTTATCTGCTCACCTCCATCACCTCTAAGATGTGTTCACGTCCATGATTAAATAATCACTTCCATAATAAACTATCTTCCTTCTTTTGAACTACTCTTAGGATTTCTGCTCTACAAAGTATTGAAACTTAATTTTCTTTCTTCTCAGAAATATATCTTTTTCATTCAACTGCAATGAAGTCTAAGTGTCTGGGGAATGAAATTCCTACAATTAAATGTGCTATTTCAATTATGGTTTCTCACTCAGACTCTTACTTTTTCGAGTCTAAATTCTGTGTCTATTCCTTTGATAATCTCTACTGTATCACCCTTGTGTGTGTGTGTGTTTGTGTGTGCAAGTCACTCAGTCATGTCCGACTCTTTGTGACCCCATGGACTGGAGCCCACCAGGCTCCTCTGTCCATGGTATTTCCCTAGTCAAGAAAACTGGAATGGGTTGCCATGCCCTTCTCCAGGGGATCTTCCCAACCTAGGGATCGAACCCGGTCTCCTGCATTGCAGGCAGATTCCTTACCATCTGAGCCACAGGGTATCACCCTTATGATATATAAATTCCATTAAGTCACTTTTAGAGATAATGGAAAGTGATGGGCAATAAAAGTTGGTAGAAAAGACATGATTAGAATTAAGAGTTTCTCACAAAACACTGTTCTTACCTTTTGCCAAAATATTACTGAGTATAATATAAATATCTTTACTGAATATATTAGTCAGTGTTCTAGGTTGCAGACAACAGAAGTTACTCTAGTTGTTGAAGTAGGAAGAGATTTATTAAAGGAACATTAGGCATGGCAACCCGCTCCACGTTTTTGCCTGGAGAATCCCCATGAACAGAGGAGCCTGGCAGAATACACTCCATGGGGTCACAAAGAGTTGGATACAGCTGAGCGACTAAGCATAGCACACAGGCAGCTCACAGATTCGTCAAAGGAGAGAGAAAACTAGGATTTGATGCTACATAGTCAGGAAAAAAGAGGCTAGGGAAAGTACAGTCGGAAAAATACGGCAGCATATCATAGAACTTTTCTAGAGGGACACCATTGCAGCTACGTTCCAATATTCAGCATTCATGATGTCAGAATCAGATGTCAGAACCCTCCAACAAGCTCAAGGGAAGAAATGGATGCCCCACTTTACTTACCAGAAAAGTTGATCTCCCCACATGTGGCTGCCTCTTGTGAGTCATTTCCACATGCAAATCTGCGTGGAGAAGTCTGATTTGTGGAAAATGTGTCACTTGCCTACCTCCTAGCTGTCAGAGTCCAAGAAATACATCTCACAGCTTTTTATCCTCTATCTATAGCAGAGGCTGGCAATTTTTTTTTTTTTAAAGACTCAATAGTAGGGGACTTCCCTGGCAGTCCAGTGGTTAAGACTTCACCTCCCAATGCAGGGGGTGTGGGTTTGATCCCTGCTCAGGGAGCTAAGATCCCACATGCCTCATGGCCAAAAAACAAAGACTTAAAACAGAAGCAATATTGTAACAAATTCACCAAAGACTTTAAAAATGGTCCACATCAAAAAAATCTTCAAAAAAAAAAAAAAAGAATGAAAGATCAGATGGTAAATATTCTAGGATTTGCAGGGCTATGGAGTGTGTCACAACTATTCAGCTCTGCAGCTATAATGCAAAAGCAGCCATAGATGATACAAAAACATCAGCCAGGATATATTGCCACAGAACACTTTTCTATGGACACTGAAATGTGAATCTCATAAAACCTACACATGTCACAAAATATTATTGTTTTGATTTTTTCCCAACCATTTAAATATATAAAGAGCCCAGAAATAAACCTTCACATATATGATCAACTGATTTTCAACAAGGGTACCAAGACCATTTGATGGGGAAAGGATAACCTTTTCAACAAATGGTGCTGGAAAAAAGATATCAACATGCAAAAAATGAAGCTGGACCCTTTAACTTACATCATATACAAAAGTTAATTAAAAATGGATAAAAACTTAAAACATAAGAACGAAAACTATAAAGCTCTTAGAAGAAAACATAAGGGAAAGTCTTCATACATTACATTTGGCAACGATTTTCTTGGATATGACATCAAAAGCTCAAACAACAAAAGTAAAAATAGATGGATTGAACTTCATCGAAACGGGGAATTTTTGTGCAAAAGGACATTGTGAATAGAGTAAAAGGGCAACCCACAGAATACTTACTAGAAAGCTTTATAAATCACATATCTCACAAGGGATTAATATCCAGAATATATAAAGAATTCCTAAAGTGAAGGTGAAGTCGCTCCGACTCTTTGCAACCCTATGGACTGTAGCCTAACAGGCTTCTCCATCCATGAGATTTTCCAGGCAAGAGTACTGGAGTGGGTTGCAATTTCCTTCTCCAAAGAATTCCTAAAGCACAACACAAACAATCCAATTCACAAATGGACAGAGGATGTGAAAAGACGTTTCTCCAAAGAAAATGTATAAATAGGCAACAAACATATGAAAATATGCTCAACATCACTTAGCACTGGGGAAATGCAAATCAAAACCACAATGAGAGATCACCTCATAGCTATTAGGATGGCTATTTCAAAAAACAAAAACAGAAAATAGTAAGTGTTGGTGACAATGTAGAGAAGTTAGAACCTTTGTAAACTGAAAGGAAAATGGTGTAGCTGCTAAGGAAAATGGTATGTCAGTTTCTCAAAAGGTTAAAAATAGCATTAATATATGACCCAGAAATCCTACCTTTGGATATGAATGAATTAAAAGCAGGGACTTGAACAGATATTTGTATATCCATATCTATCGTAGTATTTACTCATACGTAAAGGTTTGTTTTTTTGTGACTTCTAATACTTTATTACTAATAAAGGTTGAATCAGATGCACTTTCTTAAAATCAGAGGATTTGCTATGGGATTTCCCAGGCAAGAATACTGGAGTAGGTAGCCATTCCCTTCTCTAAGGGATTTTCCTGAGCCAGGGATTAAACCCTGGTCTCCTGCACTGTGGGAAGATTCTCTACCATCTGAGCCACCTGAGAAATCCCACGGTGTGGATGAACCTCAAGGACTTTATTCTAAGTCACAAAGAATAAAAAAAAAAAAAGCCAACCTATAATTCCACTTATTTGTGATATTGTACTATTGTAAACTGCAAAAAATATATATATTTGGTCTTCATGCTCATTTCTGGCTCAGAGGTCCTAAAACCCTTGGAATTTCCTAAGTGATGAGAATTATCAAAGTATCTTTTGTTATGTTAGTGAGGTTACTTTTTAAACACATCTAAGGAGGGGACAATGGTTGCCAGGAGAACCGATGATGTAATTAGAGAGTTAGACCCATTAGTCCCACCTCCTTGACCTCTGGGAAAAGGAGAAGAGCTGGAGGTTGATTCAATTGCCAGTGGCTACAATCTAGTGTCAGTAGACTGGCTTTGCTATGCAGTGGAAGAACGAACCTGAGTTCATTTGGGGGACAGCGGGCTAAATTTGGCCTGTGGGCTGTATGTAGCTTGCCAACTACTGTTCTGTAGTAGGAAGATCAGCTCGCCAAGCACTCAAGTGAGTGCACAAACTCTTCATATCTGCCACAATGGGTAACAGAATATCCTCCTACTAGTCAGTTATATTTACTTGCTCTTCTCGAAATTAAAGTTTCCCTGCACTTTAAACTTCAAGAATTTCTTCAACTTCTGTCCTCAACACTTCTCTATATTCCTATTGATGATTTTGTTTCCTTTCACCCCAGGCAGAATATTCTTTTAAGACTCATTCCTATGTCTTTTTCTCTTGATTCCATCTCTTCTTTCTCCTAGATTCCTGCCCCCTTTATCATCTCTTCCTCTCCACTGCCTTCTTTTTCTTAGCAACAACTATGCCCTATTTCCTTTAACAGAAAAGAACTTTCATTCAACCTTGTCTGTCCTTCAAGCTGCTATTTATCTCTTTTATTCTCTAACACTAATTTCTAAAAGCATAGCTTCCAAATAAAATAAAAGCATAGCTTCCACCAGCATTACTAAGCTAAACTAAAAAGAGAAATATCTTTCCTTCATTTTTTAATTTACTGTGGTCTGATTTCCTGTGAACTAAAACATCCTTTTAAAGGTATTTCCTGACGAGGAATCCAACAGGCTCTGCTCAGTACTCCCCCATTCGAACTTTCTGCTGCATCCAGCAGCATGTTCCATGCTCCCTTTCAAATCCATCCCCATTTACTGGGCAGTTACCACCTGCCAGGCCCTGTGGTGGGTACTAGGACACACTCTCCACCCTCTCTTATCTCTATTCCTAAGGTTCCCCTGAGGCCCTTCTGTCTTTGCTCTCTATTCCTTTCCCAGGCAATTTAGTGACACCCTTGGTATTAAGAAGTCCCTGCTGGCTCAGATGGTAAAGCGTCTGCCTGCAGTGCCAGAGGCCCAGGTTCAATCCCTGAGTTGGGAAGATTCCCTGAAGAAGGAAATGGCAACCCACTCCAGTACCCTTGCCTGGAAAATCCCATGGACAGAGGAGCCTGATAGGCTATAGTCCACAGAGCC
Organism: Ovis canadensis; assembly: GCF_042477335.2. Taxonomy (NCBI): domain Eukaryota; kingdom Metazoa; phylum Chordata; class Mammalia; order Artiodactyla; family Bovidae; genus Ovis; species Ovis canadensis. The sequence continues at coordinate 156,649,410 of NC_091247.1, read as the reverse complement.
ACAAAGAGCTGGACACAACTGAGTGACTTCACTTTTCTTTAGTATTGAGAACTTACTCTATACCAAGCCAGTTCTAAGTGCTTTACATGGATGAACTCATTTGATCCTTGAAACCATCCTGTGAAATAGATGCTATTAACACCTAAATATCTCCATTTAACAGATGAGAAAATCAATGTACAAATAGTTCTATCGCTAGTAGGCTGCTGATAAGGGATTCAAAGCAGGCAGTCTGAATGTAGGACTTAACTCTCTTTACCTTTGACTGCTTCTCCCTCAGCTACAAATATTCCCTCCATGCTGACTGCCAAACTCAGAGCTCCAGCTTCAGCATATCTCCTGGCTAGGTCATCCCCTAACACTTGTGAGGCCCTGACAACGGAACAAAATCGAGGCCCATGTTCCAAATGTCTGAAACCTCAAGTTATGAATGAAGCTATCGACTGTTGAATGAATGCATTCTATCATTCTCCTCTGACAAATATACCTTCTTCACAGTCTGTCAAGTTCTGAATATTTGGACACTATGGAGTTCATGCTGGAATATGGTAGCACTGAGTGAACCAGCTCTAGCCCCTGGCCTGCCCACTTCTTTTCCTTGTCATACTCTGCACACATGACTTGACATCCTAGCTCAGTCCAGGACCCTCCAAACACTCGGGATCTAGGGCTTAACCTACTGGTAGCTCTGTTCACCCGCAGCTGTGTGTTTCCAGGAAAGAAGCTCGTGTGAGTCCTCTCGTGTGAGTCCTCAAGCTCAGGGCCTGTGGGGCTAGAATTCCAAGCCATGGGTCCCTTATCCAGACTGGCTCTCTAAAGCAGCCTTCCTCAATCTGCTGAGAAGGATGCTCCACTCACCCCCTCTTTTCCCTCTTTCAATCTGTTACAGATCACTACTTCTTTTAATATAACAAAAATGAGTTACTAGAGGATAAGACAGAAAGGAAGCAGACTCAGGGGTACAGAGCACAAGCTAGTCACCAGTGGGGAAGGGCAGAGGGGAGGGGCAATAGCAGGGAAGGAGGAGGAAAAGGGTTATTATGGAATTATGCGAAATCATGTATGTGAACCTTTTGAAAATTATAAAGCACTATAGAATTTAAAGAATCTTTCATTCAATTAAAAAATGAATTACTAGAAAAGTGAGATAAAATACATATAAAATTCAAGTATATATTTTTTATTATTAGATTCATTTATTTCTAGATTGTTAGACATAAAATTATTTTCAATAAATATATCAGAACAAACATAAAAGAGGGAAAAAAACTACAAAAATTGAGCATATTGTTCTTTGAAGTGTGTGTATAAATGATTGACCTTATAACTCTTGGTTTTTCCAACATCATAAATAAAAATTTTGAATGAAATAGGATTCCCCCATTAGGTGCTATATGCTCACTTTAAGTAGGACCACTAATATCAATATTTAAGGGTTTTAATAAGACAAATGAGCTTGCTTACTCACTCTTCAATCTTGGTCAGACTGATGATCACACACCACTTGTAGGGAGCAAGGTATATATTAAACTGTTTCTGTGCTTTGTTTCATTAATACTCAGAGTAGGGAAACTAGTCTCACAGGGTTATTTTGACAGAACAGAAGAAGATATTTCAGAGTAATTTGAGCAGGCTTAGGTTTCTCATTTTTAAATTTTATACAAAATAGAGCGAAGTTCCTCCTCAGTCCTTCATCAATAGCCAGTTGGAATGACTTATCCTCTGGAATCATAATGAAATTTAAATATCTTCCTATGAAAGATTTCAGATCCACAAATTTTCTGTTTAGTTCAGCTGGCTTTTGTAGCAAAACTTTTGAAGGAAGCAGTATGCTGATTGACATTCTGGCATCAGTTCCTTAAGCAGGGTAACTAACCCAGAATGCTTTCCAGTCATTGCAGCTGTGGCATCAGAATATAATCCTACACAAAATCCTAACTCCAGACACATTTATGGACAATGTAATCCTTTATAGTTTTATACAGTTCACAGTTGTGTTCATTAGCCATGAAGTGAGAAAATAGAAGGACTATTTCTTCCTATCGGGGTCATGTTTAAACCATACACATACTAAGAGGATGGCCAGATTAATAGCACTTGTGTATTCATCTACTTTCAATGAAAGATACTTTGCTAGTTTCCTATTTTTCCTGTGAATTAGCCTTCCATATCATTAGTCAGTTCCTGAGTATGTTGAACTATAATTTCACTGGAAAATGGCATTTGAGCTACCTCCTTTGCCACCACATCACCCAACATTTCTAAAGCAACATCTCTGATAGACTTGTGTTCCTGTCTCGGCAGCTGTATATATGCCTGGTCTTAGCAACCCTAAATACAACATAAAATAAGCCCGCTAAGCTGCCTATATGTGAACTAGTTAACATCTGCCTTTGTCAGTTTTTAAATTCAATACTCTTTAAAATAATTTTCTTTTCACTTATTGCTTACATATGACATGTAAAAGCCACTTAAGTTTTGATGATTTCATTGCTTCATTAGCTGGTACATTTCTATGGATAATATAGTGTAGTTTTAGCACTTCATCATCAATTATGGCTGCAAATTGAACTGAGTATATAAAGGCCCATACTTCTAAGTAAAACCAGTATGAATCATTTTGGTATTCATTGGTTTACTACTACTAACATTTTGAAATATGTCTTTTCCTGAAAAAAGAAAAAGTCCTGTAAAACTTGTTTCCTAATCAGTAAATTAGAGTTAAAAAATAAATGATACAAAGTTTGCTGCTAAGTCACTTCAGTCATGTCCGACTCTGTGAGACCCCATAGACGGCAGTCCTCCAGGCTCCCCTGTCCCTGGGATTGTCCATGCAAGAACACGAGTGGGTTGCCATTTCCTTCTCCAATGCATAGAAGTGAAAAGTGAAAGTGAAGTTGCTCAGTCGTGTCCGACTCTTAGCGACCCCATGGACTGCAGCCCACCAGGCTCCTCCATCCATGGGATTTTCCAGGCAAGAGTACTAGAGTGGGCTGCCATCACCTTCTCTGGATATAAAGTTTACTTCCATAGAATTACTATTGTTAAAATAGCTGTACTACCCAAGGCAATCTCAGATTTAATGTAATCTATATCAAACTACCCATGACATTTTTCACAGAACTAGAACAAATAATCCTAAAATTTACATGGAACCATAAAAGACTCAGAATTGCCAAAGCAATCCTGAGGAAAAAGAACAAAGCAGGAGGCATAGCCCTCCCAACTTCAGACAAGAGTACAAAGCTACAGTAATCAAAACACTTGGTAGTAGCACAAAGACAGACATATGGATCAATGGAACAGAATAGAGAGACCAGAAATAAACCCACACACCTATGATCAATTACTCTTCTACAAAGGAGGCAAGAATATGCACTGGGGAAAAGCCAGTTCTTCAGCAAGTGGTGCTGGGAAAGTTGGGCAGCTGCATGTCAGTCAGCGAAGTTAGAACACCCTCTCACCAGAGACAAAAATAAACTCAAAATGGCTTAAAAACTTAAACATAAGACATGACACCACAAAACTCCTAGAAGAGATAATAGGCAAAACATTCTCTGACATGAATTGTACCAGTGTTTTCTTAGGCCAATCACCCAAGGCAATAGAAATAAAAACAAAAATAAACTAATGGGACCTAATCAAACTTATAAGCTTTTACACAGCAAAGGAGACCATAAAAGACAAAAAGATTGCTTATAGGATGGGAGAAAATATTTGTAAACAATGCAAGGCATAATTTCCAAAATATACAAACAGCTCATATGAAATACAACCCAATTAAAAAACAGACATAAGACCTTAAAAAACATTTCTCCAAAAAAGACATACAAATGGCCAATAGGCACGTGAAAATATGCTCAGTGTCACTAATTATTACAGAAATGCAAATTAAAACTACAATCAGGTACCACCTTACACAAGTCAGAATGGCCATCATTAAAAAGTCTACAAATAACAAATGCTGGAGAGGATGTGGAGAAAGGAAAACCCTCCTATACTGTTGGTAGAATCTAAGTTGGTACAGCCACTGCTGAGAACAATGCGGAGGTTCCTCAGAAAACTAAAAACAGAATTACCATATGATCCAGCAATTCTACTCCTGGGCCAAATATCCAGACAAAACTCGAATCCGAAAAGGTATATGCACCCCTATGTTCACAGCAGCACTATTCACAATAGCCAAGGCGTGGAAACAATCTACATGTCCATCAACAGATAAATGGGTATTGAAGACGTGGAACATATATACGGTGGAATAACACTCAGCCATAAAAAAGAACAGAATGACATGGACGGACCTAGAGATAATGACACTAAAGGAAGTAAGTCTGAAGAGAAGGACAAATACCATATGATATCACTCATGTGTGGAATCTAAACTATGACACGAGTGAACATATATATGGAACAGAAACACATTCATGTCATGGAGAACACACTTGTGGTTGCCAAGGGGGAGGGGCTTGGAGAAGGGATGGAGTGGGAGGTTAAGGTTAGCAGATATAGGCTGTTATATATGGATAGAAAAACAAGGTCCTACTTTATAGCATAGGGAACTATTCAGTATCCTATGATAAACCATAATGGAAGAGAATCTTAAAAAAATGTATATTTATGTATAACTGAATCACAATGCTTTACAGCAGAAATTAACACAACATTGTGAATCAACTATAATTAAAGTTTACTTCCTTTTAGCTATTGGGTCAAAATATACTTTTTAATTTAAAAATATTTTAATATATTTATTATATATAAATATATGCATTTATATAAACATAAATGAAACAGCTGATTTAATTTAAATGAACATAATCAATTAATATAAAAATAAATAAATATAAATACTTATATTTTATTCACTTTTGGCTTATAGGTAACTAATCTTAAAATAACATGTTGACACTAGTGAATATAATAAAAAAGTAGACCCACGGATACCAAGAGTGAACTACTGCTTACCAGTAAGGAAAGGGAAGAGTGGAGGGAGAGGGGAGTAAGAAGTACAAGCTGTTAGATACAAAATAAACTTACAAAGATATACCATACAACATGGGGAATATAACCAATATTTTATAATGACCATAAATGTATTATAGTCTTTAAAACTTGTGAATCACTGTTCAGAAAACTAAGACCATAGCATCTGGTCCCATCACTTCGTGGCAGATAGATGGGGAAACTGTGGAAACAGTGTCAGACTTTATTTTTGGGGGTTCCAAAATCACTGCAGATGGTGACTGCAGCCATGAAATTAAAAGACGCTTACTCCTTGGAAAGAAAGTTATGACCAACCTAGACAGCATATTCAAAAGCAGAGACGTTACTTTGCCAACAAAGGTCCATCTAGTCAAGGCTATGGTTTTTCTAGTGGTGAGGTATGGATGTGAAAGTTGGACTGTGAAGAAAGCTGAGCGCTGAAGAATTGATGCTTTTGAACTGTGGTGTTGGAGAAGATTCTTGAGAGTCCCTTGGTCTGCAAGGAGATTCAGCCAGTCCATCCTAAGGGAGATCAGTCCTGGGTGTTCTTTGGAAGGACTGATACTAAAGCTGAAACTCCAGTACTTTGGCCACCTCACGCGAAGAGTTGACTCATTGACTGTGACTCATTGACTCAATGACGCGAAGAGTTGACTGTGATGCTGGGAGGGATTGGGGGCAGGAGGAGAAGGGGACGACAGAGGATGAGACAGCTGGATGGCATCACTGACTCAATGGATGTGAGTCTGAGTGAACTCTGGGAGTTGGTGATGGACAGGGAGGCCTGGCTTGCTGCAATTCATGGGGTTGCAAAGAGTCGGACATGACTGAGCGGCTGAAATGAACTGAACTGAACTGATATTGTACATCTGTAACTTATATGACATTGAACAACTATACTTCAATAAAAATTTTTTAAATATCACATGCTGAGAAGTGGTGCTACTGTCCTTGATAGTCTGCAGTCTATACTGTATGCGACTCACTCCTCAAATTTCAAACACATCCTAACTCGTCTACACTCTGTTTAATGAGATGGTGCAGAAATATCAGATTGGTTTAGAAGTTTATAAACGCTTCCTCTTAAGTTCTGTACTTATCCCATATGACTCAGTGACAGTTTGTGGACTAACTAGTCCATGGATCATCCCGTGAATAGCACTGCTCTGAAACCTAGGCTTACGACAGGCCTCCTCTTGCCTGAGTTTAAGGGGTGCAATACTCTTGAATTATAAGCTTGAATTTTTAGCTGCCTCCTGGATATATTTGTATGGATAACGACAATAGTAAAGTATTATTAAGCTATCATTAAAACTACCCCATATTGGGAACTTAGCATGTGCCAGGAATACAACAGTAAGAGGTTTCCAGCTTTTCTGACCTTAAATTCTAGTGAGAGAAATGGATATTTGATTCTCACATCCCTTTGGAAATTTGTCTTACCTTCATTTTACAGATAAGGAAATTAAAGCTTATAGAGGTTAGTTAATATGTCTGAGGACTCAGAACTATTAAGAGGTGCATCAGGGACACAAAACCAGGTCTTACTGGCTGAACCCATGGTGATTCAGACCTGCAGTGTCACTTGCAGTAGCCTCTATGTCTTTAGTCTCTTCCCAGGAGTAAGTTTAGTCTCTTACCTAGACTTTACCCAGTTGGGTGTTTATTCCTAAAACGTGAGTCATAGTAAACTATCTCCCTTCTTAGTTAACTTATACTTCATAAAATGGATCATAATATCAAGATGAGCTCTCACCAAGTAGTCACTGTGATCTCGTAGCATTTTATATTTGGAAAGTTGATCATAAATGTTTTCTTTAAAAAAAAAAACAGCAACAAAAGCATTTATTCTATAAATGTCTATCTCAGAATTGTGCATAGTCTCTACTTGTAGAAAGTTGTGCAAATGTGGTACATAAGAAATAAAGTGATATAGGAGAACACCATCAGTACCTTTCCTGCTGTGGTATGACCATACACAATAAAATCACACCAGTTTTGTTTCATCCACATCAATTTTGATTCTGATTGTAATTTTGTCTGATTGATTTAATTACTACTGAATGCAGCTTTAAATATTAAGCTCTAGTGATGATATAATGTAGCAGAGACTGGCTAATTGTTCACTATGCTACTTTTATTTCTCTCCTGGGTCCAGCAGATGCTCTTTCAGGGAGTTGAGACCATGTGGCTAAGTTCTGGCCAATAGGAAGCAGACAGAAGTCAGGAAGCCCACTTTTGGATGTAACCCATAATACCTTTTCCCTGAGTTCTCCAGGTTCTCTTCCTTCCCCCTTCTGCTGGACAGAACCCAGAGGAGTCAACAGAGGACACTGGATGTAAGAAACTTGGGTCTTTGAATGACAGTGTGGAGGAGAAAACCCAACCCCTCCTCAACCTACACCGGACTATGCTGTGACATGTTTGCAAATTAAACTTACTGTATTAAGCTCCTGATCGCTTTGGGTAAAAGTAGTGACTAATGTATGGGCTTCCCTGATGGCTCAGAGGGTAAAAGAATACGACTGCAATGCGGGAGACCTGGGTTTGATCCCTGGGTCAGGACGATCCCCTGGAGGAGGGCCTGGTAACCCACTCCAGTATTCTTGCCTGGAGAATTCCACGGACAGAGGAGCCTGATGGGCTACAGTCCGTGGGGTTGCAAAGAATTGGACACGATTGAGCAACTAAGCACAGCACAGCACACAGTAATTAACGTGCATAAATAAGTAGATGAATAAAATGAAAGGGTACATTAAATACCTAAAATGTGCACTTTCTAATGAACTCAGTCTGTGGTGAAAAAACAGAATGTTCTCTAAATAGTGATTCGGATTTTCTAATAACAGCCTAGAGCACTTTCCTGTTTGGATTTAGTCAAGCTCAGGTAACAGGGCTATAAATTTATCTGACTAAATATTTAGCAGTGTTGACAAAACTGTGCTTCTGGTAATAGATGGTACATCAGAATTAAACATTGTTTCTTCCTTACCCTTTAGTTTCATGTGTACAGTTCTACTAGATCATATGCCCTAGTTTAAGTGGCCTTAATTAGTGACCATTTCACTAGCATTTCAGTCATTTCTTTTATCTGTGGTTGCATTGTGTTCCCCAAATTATTTGGGTTTAGAGAATCTCCATAAATTGTATTTAATTTCACAGTTTCACTGATACAGCTTTTTGTTTCACTATTCTCGGTCCTCTGAAACTTTTCTTTTTGACTTAGCAGTTTCTTATTAGCATGATTTTATTTGTGACCAACAGAACAGTCCTTAAGACAAACAGAATTAAAATAAATGACATTTATATCTTAGGAGAACCAAAGAAATGCATAGTTATCATTTTAGTGGATTTCTGGTTATTGAAGGAAGAATTATATGAAGTTATGATTTAAACTCAGGAACAGGCTCTACAACACCTGCTCTTTTTGAAAGTTATGGAATCATGTTATGAACACTTAACAGGGTTCAGCCTTCAGGTGACCCTTAGGGTTAAGAAGAAGAATCAGTGGAGTGATCTGGAGAGAAGCTTTCTTGGTGCAATAGGAAAGCTCAGTGCACTGGGGTAAAGCATCACTGTGGTTTGGGTGGACATAATATTTCCTCTCTGGAAAGACTTCTAATTAAATATTAAAAATGATAAGTAAATAAACCCCAGTAATTTACACTTTTAAGTCTAGAACAATCTATGTATATTTAAGTACTACTTGGAGAATTTAAGAATTTGATATATCTAGGTATCTGGAAAATTGTGATTCCAATTTAGAAAAAGTTAATTGGCTGAATTGATTTAGACCTCAGAGGGATAGTATAATTTTACTTGGATTATAAGCAATAATTGGATAAGAAAAGAACTTAATTTTACCCATTTTTATAAATTTAACTTAGTAGACATGTAAGAATTATGTATGATAGGATAATGTTTGTTTGATAACCAGGTAAAGCACAAAAATTAAATGTATTAAATTACTGTTACAATTGTAAATGCTTAAAAGATTATTTAAGTTGTATAAACGCTATGAAAAGTGATTACTGACCTCTTTGGGATTTGTAAATGCAATAATAAGATTTACAAGTTTTGAAATCTTAAGAAAGAACAAAGCTTTTTAGATTATAATTTAAAACATAAAGGAAAACAGAACAGGCTTTGAACAATCTTTTTAGGGCATGAAAGTCACCTCTAGGAATATCATAAAGCTATGAACATTTTTCTTCTGTTTTTTTCTATCATCCTGCAGTTGCTCTTGGCACCAATACTTTCTTTTTCTTTTCATATAAAAATACTATGCCCTTTTAAACTAAAGGAAAAGGTGATACTAAATAATAATTTGTAAAATATTTTGTAGATTGAAAATGAAAATATGCTTTTTTCAAAAATCTCTCATGTGGTCATTTACTAGTATTACGGCTATTCCTATAACACATGCAAAAACCTCCCTCTCATGCCATAAAAGCAACGGTAGTAGCAATGACCCATGAAACAACATCAAAATGGTACAGAATTCACTCTTCTGCATGAGTAAGGCAAAAGAACAATAAACATGTGGCTGAATGATTCTTTTTAATCCTTGGATTCTTTAAGTTGCTTTGTCCTGAGATAATGGTTTTCAATCTCTTTTATATAAACGTTGCAAGTGACAGAAGACGATCGTTCCTAATCCAAACATCCTTGACACCGAGATGTCCAGTGTGGGGTTTCTGAGTCCATCTGGAGCAGAGAGGCTCTAACAGGACTCTGCAAGCCCTCAATCGTCTGTAGACGCTCTGAGGGGATAGGCTGGGGCTCCCTTCTTCAGCCAGAGTGGATTCACTTCTATTTCTTTTACAGACTGGAAGTTTGGTCAGATTTCATTTGGACAGTGGCTTCCAGAGCTTCGCAGATTTTGAAAATCACTGGGCCACAGTGTGCTTTTTCTAGAAACAGTGGCAGCACTGTGTGCGTGAATACACATTATTCTAAAGATGGCAAGTCCCAGCAGGAAAAATAGAAATTACACGAGGAGATGGTTGTGGGACCACTGATCTGTTTTTCTAAAAAGTAAAGAACTTCACAAACACTGATCTGGGGAGGTTACTAGACCTTTAGCCAAACTGTGGGGGAACCTGTTTATTTACTTATTTAGAAATGGGATCATTTCGTTTTGCTTGTTTAATTAAAGATGCTCCCATGCTTTTATTCAGAAATCTCTCTCATTTTATTTGGCACCAAGGATGCGCTATACCACCATGAACCTGCAGGTTAGCTGAGGTTACTAATGTGGCAGAACAAACAAACGCTTTTATGCCTTCTTTCCTAGAACTCAACTACTACTGAGGCTAAAGTAACAAAAGAGAGCTTTTAAAAATTTAACTCAAAACAGGGAAGGAGATAGAGACTCAGAATAAAACACTGACAAACTACTAGCAGGAGGTTGAGGTTTTGGTTTTGCTTGTGTGTGTGTGTGTGTGTGTGTGTCTGTGTATGTCTGTGTGTGTGTCTGTATGTGTGTGTGTGTGTGTTTATAGAGCTAAAGTTCTTGCTGGTTTTTAGATGCTTTATTTTGTGGCCCTGCAGTCAGACTATCACGGGGTCTCTGATGCTACCCTGCTCTACCCTCAAAGGCACGAAGGACCTTTCCCCCTGCCCCCTGCTCCATTTCATCCATCGGTGGATCCTCTAATGGCTGAAAATGACCCACTACTCAAGCCAGAGGTTGGATATAAAAGGAGGCAAGGCAGGAAATGAAATAGATAGGTTAAAGATGACTAAGGGCAGGTGTTTAAGGGGGAAGAAGACATAAGGGGGAGGGTCACATGGTAATAAGTGGTGATCTGAGTCATGTGACATGCCCAGGCTTCTAGGATCATGACCTTGTGGCTAAGGATTTCCAATTACAAATTCCAAAACCTCCGCCTCCTTAACTGGAACAAGGGAGGATCCTTTCAGCGAAGAACTGAGTGAACATTCTTCAGGATTCCAAGTGAGTAAGACTACTGCTTAACACTCAAGTGGTATTTTGGGGAAAATTTGAACCATAAGCTTAAGATCTGGCAGAAATGCAGGCATGATTCCCCTCTCTGGGCTCTTATTTCATTGTTAAAAAAATCACAATGACATGGAAATTTAGGGACACTAAGAGTCCAGCTGAAAGGATTATATGGTCTCTTATTTTCCTTTTGAAATTCAAGGCTAAGTAATATTTATGGCATCTGGTCCCATCACTTCATGGCAAATAGACAGGGAAACAATGGAAACTGTGACAGACTTGATTTTCTTGGGCTCCAAAATCACTGCAGATGGTGGCTTCAGCCATGAAATTAAAAGATGCTTGCTCCTTGGAAGAAAAGCTATGACAAACCTAGACAGCATATTAAAAAGCAGAGACATTACTTTGCCAACAAAGTTCCATCCGTCAAAGCTATTGTCTTTCCAGTAGTCATGTATGCATATGAGAAAGTGAAGTGGCTCAGTCGTGTCCGACTCTTTGCAACCCCATGGACTGTAGCCTATCACACTCCTTTGTCCATGAGATTTTCCAGGCAAGAGGAGTACTGGAGTGGGTTGCCATTTCCTTCTCCAGAGGATCTTCCCAACCCAGGGGTTGAACCCGGGTCTCCGGCATTGTAGGCAGACGCTTTACCATCTGAGCCACCAGGGAAGACTTATGCATAGGAGAGCTGGACATAAAGAAAGCTGAAGGCCGAAGAATTGATGCTTTTGAACTATGGTGTTGGAGAAGACACTTGGGAGTCCCTTGACTGCAAGGAGATCCAATCAGTCAATCCTATGGGAAATCAATCCTGAATATTCATTGGAAGGACTGAGGCTGAAGCTGAAACTCAAATACTTTGGCCACCCGATGAGAAGAACTGACTCATTTGAAAAGACCCTTATGCTGGGAAAGATTGAAGGCAGGAGGAGAAGGGGACAACAGAAGATGAGATGGCTGGATGTCATCACAGACTCAATGGATGTGAGTTAGAGTGAACTCTGGGAGTTGGTGATGGACAGGGAGGCCTGGCATGCTGCGATTCATGGGGTCGCAAAGAGTCGGACATGACTGAGCGACTGAAATGAACTGAACTGAACTGAACCGAATGGAGCAACAGACACAGAGAATAGACTTATGGACATGGGGAATGGGGAGGAGAGGGTGAGATGTATGGAAAGAGCAACATGGAAACTTACATTACCAAATGTAAGATAGATAGCCAATGGGAATTTGCTGTATGTCTCAGGAAACTCAAACAGGGGTTCTGTATCAACCTAGAGGAGGGGGAGGGAAATGGGACGGAGGTTCAGAAGGGAGGGGATATATGTATATTTATAGCTGATTCATATTGAGGTTTGATAGAAAACAGCAAAATTCTGTAAGCAATTATCCTTCAATAAAAAAAAAGTAAATGAAAAAAAAAGTCTGCTCCTTCCAGATCCATGCCCCCCACAGTCATCCTTGTTTGTTCTGTTTACGTGTCTCCCCCTTCTAGCTTCCAAGACTCTGAAGAAAGCCTTTATTCACTCACTGGGCACCTGTGCAGAGCCTTGAGGCGTGGGTGGCTGCTGTCAGGACACAAATCCATTGCTCAACATTCATTCCAAATGGGACTTCACTTCTGGCAAAGTCCATACGGCCTGACCATATGTATGGGTGTCTTGATAGTAAACATATTTTTAAAAACAAATATGTGAGCATCGTTTTCTTTCCTTAGCTGTCTTATGTTACCGTCATAGCAGGTGGCATAATGGTGGCATCTAGTTCAAAAATAATGCTGTTGCCTTTTTTTCTCTTTGAGGTTGTTATGTATTTGCTTTGATGGTGGCTTGCTAAGGAGGGTATTGTTGAAAAACAATGACTTTCAAGTCAGGGAGAGGTGGCTCTAAATTCTAGCTTTATCATTCACTTGTTAAAAAATATATATGTAAGTGTTGGGATAAAGCAATGAATAAAACAAGGACTACTCCCCTCAAAGAGTATTTGAGGGGAATGAGATAGACATTAAACAAGATAAATGAGAAAAAATACAGTATGTAAGCTGGTGAAAAGTACTAAGGAGACAAAGCAGGGGAGGGGATAGAAAATGTTAAAACTAACTAGTAGGGGGCAGGTGGGGGCAGGATGGATTAGGAGTTTGGGATTAGCAAATGCAAACTATTGTATACATGTATAACTGAATCACTTTTCTGCACACCATAAACAAACACAACATTGTAAATCAATTCTGTATTGATAAAGTAGTATTTAAAAAAAACTGTGTAGTCACAAATATTGTATATTAATGCATAAGTATGGATTCTAGAAAGACGGTACTGATGAACCTGTTTGCAGGGCAGCAGTGGAGATGCAGACGTGGAGAACAGACTTGTGGGCACAGTGTGGGAGGGAGAGAGAGGGACGAACTGAGAGAGTCACGTGCAAACATATACACGCCGTATGTAAAACAGATAGCCGGTGGGAATTTTCTGTGTTACACGGGGAACTCACCCAGTGCTCCGTGACAACCTGGAGGGGTGGGATGGGGTGGGAGATGGGAGGGAGGATCGGGAGAGAGGGGACATGTGTGTGCCTGTGGCTGAGTCATGTTGCTGTGTGGCAGAGACCAGCACAGCGTGGTAAAGCAATTATCTTCTAATTTATAAAAAAGTAACCATTAAAAAAAACTGTCTAGTCAGGAAATATTTAACTGAGAAAATACCATTTGAGACAGATTTGAAGGAGGTGAGACATTGGATGTGTATGCGTTAGTTTGTGTGATACTAGTAAAGTGAAAGCGAAAGTCGCTCAGTTGTGTCTGACTCTGTGAAATCCTCCAGGCCAGAATCCTGGGGTGGGTAGCCATTCCCTTCTCCAGGGGATCTTCCCAACCCAGGGATCAAACCCAGGTCTCCCTCACTGCAGGCGGATTCTTTACCAGCTGAGCCATGAGGGAAGCCCAAGAGTACTGGAGAGGGTAGCCTATCCCTTCTCTAGGGGATCTTCCCGACCTAGGAATCGAACCAGGGTCTCCTGCATTGCAGGCAGATTCTTTACCAGCTGAGCTACCAGGGAAGCCCAATATTAGTGACTATTAGATATTAGTAAAAGTTACCTAAATGTCCACATACTTGATTTCCTCAGCTCTGAAATGGGAACTAAAGCTACCTGGTTGATTTGTTGAGGATCTGGCCTGGCGGTTGATTAGGAGCATGACAACAGCTATTATTACTGTATCCATCATCATCACCATCCCCAGCAGCAGCATAGTCATTATAAATAGCAACTTGCTGGAACTAGAAATAGGTTATTTATACATTTATTATCCCCAAACGAGCCGGCTAAGGAAACTCGGATGATAGTTTACTTCTGAAGACTGAATGAAGTACTCTAGTGTTGGGAGAGGGTCACGTGGGTTAAGTATTTCTATCAAGCAGAGTCTTGGCAGGAAATAAAAGTCCCCTTCAGTTGGATAATTTGAGGGCAAGAGAGCCTGGGGAGCAGTGCGTTGGGCCAGACTCCCAGGGAACAGAGCAGGTGGAGACGGCTGGTGGAGAGGATCAGGAGGGGTCACAGAACATATTTTGTAAGGCTGAAGGGCAGGTTAATCCTAATTCCCAGGTTCCACTGGGAGCCTCGTCATCACCATCATTCTCTGTATTGAGAACAAGCAACTTGAGTTCTCTCCTTCATCGCCTGTTCTTTTAATCATATTTGTTGTTCTCCTTTGGGTTCTCTTCTTACCACAGTCAAAGTCCAAGATTTGCTTGGGGGGTTCGAAAGAAAACTAGATGAAATAAAAAATAAAACCCAGTTGTACGTGAAACCAGAGACCTTAGGACAACCCAGCCAATCTCTACCCAGGGTCAGGCACTGGAGACAAGGGTGAAACACTCAGCTTGTTACTCAGCAAAATGAACTAGGCCAGGCCAGAGGGGTCCTGACCAAGAGCACAGGAGTTTCGCCATTTAATATTTTAAAAGAAGTTTAAGCCATAATATTAAGTAGAAGAGTCAGATATGAAACCATGTACAATGTTAGTCATAAAATATATGTATATGAAGTGAAAGTGAAAGTCACTCAGTCGTGTCCGACTCTTTGTGACCCCATGGCCTATACAGTCCATGGGATTCTCTAGGCCAGAATACTGGAGTGGGTAGCCATTCCCTTCTCCAGATAGTCCCAACCCAGGGATCAAACCCAGGTCTCCCTCACTGCAGGTGGATTCCTTACCAGCTGAGCCACAAGGGAAGCTCAAGAATACGGGAGTGGGTAGCCTATCCCTTCTCTAGAGCATCTTCCCGACCCAGGAATCGGATTCTTTACCAGTTGAGCTATCAGGGAAGCCAATATGCATTGAAACGAGACTAAAAAGAAATAAACTGTTTCCACTATTTGTGTCTGTAGATGATGATGATTTTTTTCTTAACCCCTTTTGCATCTTTCTAGGTTTCATCAATGAACATGGATTTTTTTTTTTTTAATTTAGAAAGATGGTAATGATGACCCTGTATGCAAGGCAGCAAAAGAGACACAGATGTAAAGAAAAGACTTTTGGACTCTGGGAGAAGGCAAGGGTGGGATGATTTGAGAGAATAGCATTGAAACTTGTATATTACCATATGTAAAATAGATGGCCAGAGCTAATTCGATGCATGAAGCAGGGCACCCAAAGCTGGTGCTCTGGGACAATGCAGAGGGATGGGGTGGGGAGGAAGGTGGGAGGGAGTTCAGGATGGGGGAACACGTGTGTACCTGTGGGTGATTCATGTCGATGTATGGCAAAAACCACCACAACATTGTAAAGAAATTATCCTCCGATTAAAATAAATTAAAACAAAAAATAAATAAATTAAAACAAACAAAAAATCAGTGACCTATTTTTCTTTAAATATTTCTCTTTCTAATCAAGAGAAAATTGTTTCCTATAATTCACATCTCTGCTTAAAACTTCAATAATAGTTACAACCTTAATTTCTGGAAAATTTTCATCTCAGATTATTACAAAAAGAGACTCACTAAACTGATTATTTTCCTTTTTTAAGATTATTATTTTACAAATTATTTTTTAAAAAACCATGCTAAGTAGTTTAAATATTTCCTCTATACTGGTTTAATCTGTTTAGTGCTTATAATAGTGGTGTTAGTCACTCAGTTGTGTCGACTCTTTGTGACCCCATGGATTACAGTCCACCAGGCTCCTCTGTCCATGGAATTCTCCAGGTAAGAATACTGGAGTGGGTTACCATTCCCTTCTCTGAGTTAGTGCTTATATCTAACACAAAGGTATACTTTGGGAGCTTCAGTCCACGGATTTCAAATTCATCTTCACCAGCTACTAAAATTCTTAGACTGTAGATTTTTTATTTTACAATTTTATAATTTTCTATTGTAGATTTACAATAGATGATTGTAAGACATTAAATATAATTTAATTGATAATCATTTCCTTATACTGTGTTAACTACAGAATGGATCTAGAGAGATTGCTGTTTCAATTTTTTTTCTTTACTTCGCACTAATTCTGTTCAGGTCAACAAACTATTTCTGAGCAGCTGGCAGTGTTCCTGGCACTAAGTTAGGTGTTGGGAATACAGAGGAGAAAAGACAAGCTGCCTGCTCTTACAGAGAAGCAGCAATGAAGACGGACATGCAAGGAGATGATTTCAGTCCCGCATGGCGAGTGCACGTGGTGTTCAGGACAGTACCTCTTCAGCGGAACTGTGCTCCCTTTCTAAGGGGACCACCTTCTTGCAAGTTGCCAAGAATCTGCAAGTTGTCTTTGGTAGTGGAATGCAGAAGGTAGACAGCGAAGAATAAAACTATCCTAAAGAAATCTGGGTTGCATTTTGAAAAACGTAGAATGCTCTGGAGATGGGCTCTTTTGGTGCAGGCTGAACGATGGCAGGTGGTGAGCAGTAGCGCACAGGATGCAGGTGGAGCTGATACTCAGGTGGGATGTCCTGGTAGGTCAAAGGCAGATCATAGTGGGGTCTGCTCTACTTGGTTGGGGCTTGTGTTGTACCAGTTACTAAGCATTTTGACTACCTTCCCTGCATGGAAGATTTATGTGTACCCTGAATAGCTATGTCAGGGGATAGATACTTTTTTCATTGTTCTCTTAAAACTGTTTACGTTTAGGCACTGAGCATAAATTCTTATAATGGAATGATGTGGTAATTTTTAGCCAGTATGACTTAATTTGGGGGCTTAGATTTGCAATACTTGATTGCATTAGAATAGTTCAAAAATTGACATCACACACTGCTCTATTTAAAACAGATAACCAACAAGGACCAGCACAGGGAACTCTGCTGAATACTCTGTAACAACCTAAATGGGAAACAAATTTGAAAATGAATAGATCCATGTATATGTATAATGATCACTTTTCTATTCAATATAAAATAAAAATTAAAAAAAAATAACTGACATGGAAAAGAAAAAAAAAGAGAGTAGTTCAACGTGTAGACCATCTTTTTGCAAACAGTCTTCAGGAAAATTTTGGTAAATTTTACCTGGATGTATAACCCAATTTTAATCTTTTTGACATAATTAAATCATTATCCCTAAGCCTGTAAGTGCTTTAAAAAAAACACTTTAATCGTTTATAATCATATGAAGTTTGCCTTAAGAAACTTCTCTTTATTGCTTATAATTAGAGCCCCTAAATATTTTAAAAGCTTCTTTGTCTGGCAAAACGGGAAGTCCAGATTCCAAACCTATGAAAACGTTGCCAGGATGTCCAGCTGTCCCGGCCACTCTTCTAGAATCCTAAAAGCTGTCTGAGATCTGGAGGAGATCTGAAACAACTGGGGCTCAAAGTGCCGTGGAAATTACAGATTGGCCACACTTGACTCTGGTTTCATCCTGTTACAATTACTGTAAACCATTCCTGTCAGCCGAAGGCTGAAGTCTCAGCTGACTTTCTACAGACGCAAACGATAGTAATGACTTTTTCTGCCAATTCTCCATCCTAAGTTAATAAGTGAGAACTTTTAGGGCCCCTGGGGTAGTATTCTCTATTTAGGAGTGAAAATGGCTTTTTATCTGCCACCTCTGCCTGGCCTCCCCCACCCCCATTCCTCTCTTCCTAGAACAAAGATTTAGACCACCAGGATTGCAGTACTAGTTACAATATCAACACTGATAAAAAACTTAATTAGCAGAAGGGGAAAATGTAGTAGTAAAGATGAAAGGAAAGCCTCCAAGCTTTGGAAATGCTTAGGTAATAGCTAATATTTGTAAAGCCATCCAGTTTACTCAGCTGCTTGACACGCATAACCACCTTATTTAATCCTTGCACCAGTCCTGACAGGTGATTGCTAATCTCATCTTTACAGGTAAGGTAAAATGCAGCAGTTAAATCCAACCAGTGGCAGTCATCGTCCCCTCAGACCCAACTCCCTTGATCATGACACACTTTATGCGGAACCACAGCTGCCTCATGGACCATGGGCACCATGAGGAAGCCAACCCAGCTTTATCCAAAGGAGAACGTCTGATCAGACAGAGCATGGAATGTAGAAAGTATGGTGCTGTGAAGAGGTGGGAGAACGTGCAGGCCGATGGGCTCTGAAAATGGTCACCATCACTGAAGTCTGTGTCCTGGCATCGGACACACAGCACATTCACTGACCAGTACCCTTGCAAGGACTAAGGATGGTGATGCACTCTGTGATGAGTATAGCAGAAAGCCACCAGTACTATGGGACCTTTATCAGACCCCAGTGGGAGCTGAGGCTGGCAGATTGGGGTCACCCTGACCAGCGCTCTGATTTGGGTACTGGCATTAGTGAAACCATACACTGGACCTTACACACTCAAGGTCAATAATGTCGAAACAAAATAATACACTGAGAACAACCAACTCTGTTTTGCAGAGTCCCAGGGAAACCACAGATATGGAAAGAACTTGCTGACAGCCCCATGGACTGAGCCTCGCACAGACACAGGCACGGGGAGGGACTAGAACAAGCATGGCAGGTGGAAAATCCACCCATGTAAACTATGGACCCTCCCAGATTTGCACATGGAACCTATGAGGAGGCAAGAAGAACAACTGTACCTCTGCAGAGAACTCTTGAAACTTACAAATTACTTTCCACCAATCACTTCCCAGCCCATCCCCCTCTTCCATGATAAATATCCCACTTAACAGGTGATGGGGAGACAGATCTGACTATTGCCTGCTGTCTCCCTGTTTGGCCACCCTGCAGTAAAGCCTTTTACTCTCTCTGCAAAACACTGTTGCCTTGGTATTTGGTCTTTCTGTTTCCCAGCAGGCAACAAGTCCACTTGCTTAGTTACATCAGGTAGAGGAAGCAGCTATAGCTGAACCACAGTCGTACAGAGGAAACCCAGGAGACAATCTGACAACGTCTTCTTGCCAAAGCCCAGTGAGAAGTCAGAGGTCACAAGAACCTGGGTGAATCCATCTCTATAGCTCTGCTTTCCAGGGCACAAAGCAGGCTGAGGTGAATGGAAAGTGGATGAAGCGCAGGCAGGGAAAATGGAGAATATTTAAGACAGAGGCAGTTTTAAGACTAATGTCAGGTTATCCTGCCCTTGAAGACTCCGTTTCCCGGTAGGAACTTGAAAGAGGCAAGTGAGACTTCGGGATTCTCCCTTCTTCTTTTCCTCACTAACTCCCACTTCCTTATCTCAAACAGTTAACTATCTGGAAATTGCTAGATGCTTTCAGGGATTGAACATAGAGGTAAACGCGAGTTGCTGGTAGTCCACTAGAAGAAATCCATGTTATGGTGATAATGTAGAAGCATTCAACATTCACCCCACTTTCTTTCAAGCATGACTTTTTATACTACAAAGCCTGAAAAGTTAAATAAAAGCGAAAGAAAAACTGCATTTCCCAGATTCTATTGCAGCTAGGTTCTGGATGTGACCTAGATTCAAGCATCCACATGCCCTTGAGGGAAATTAAGAAAGCACAAATAAACTAGAATCTGTAGCATCTTCTCCGTGACCGTGGTCATCGAGTTGCTGGTCTCGGGTGTTCAGAGATGGAGTCCCTGGCATCTATTCTGCTGGTGCAGTTTGCAGCCAAAATGGTGTGGTTCTAGGGCTGGGACAGCCCCCAGATCCTAGTGACTTCCTGATCACGGTGGCTTCCCAGTCATGGCAGTGGTGATATAATTCAAGAGTCAGTGGGTTTTTTGATCACAGATGAGGCAGCAGCTAATTTAGTGGCTTGGCTCTGCTATGTGGTTCAATCTAAAATTTTTTTCTTTCATCCTCCTAACAATTTGGCAAGTCATTTAATAGCCTACAAAAGATTTCTTCCTGCTTAAACTACATTCTGTCTTTGCAATTAAACTTTGATTGCTACAGAAATAAATGAAAATGCAAAGTAGAGAAGGGCAAGCACTGCTACAGTACTATGCAAATCTTGAAAGAATTAGACATTAGGCTTATGTTATGGAGATATAGAGAAAACTTTCCTTCATGGAATCGGAGACCTCTTGACAAGCTCATGGAATGAGTTTTCCTTTTCCAGAGAAGCAGATGAAATTAACAGCCACTGTGACTATTGTCTATTATACTTAATAAAGCACACAAGTCTGTGCATCTATTCCCAGAGATGGGCTCCAAGTCTGTATGAGGAAAGAGAAATACTACATGTGTAAATCCCCTGGCAATAGCCCATTTCAATTTTAGATATCAGACTTGCTTGCTTTTTAAGTGTCTCTTAAAATTTTTTAAAAATTGTTTGTCAGAAACTTCAATAATGCTATTGAAATTAAATTTCTTCTCTGAGGGAAACAATAAAAGGAATCAGGGCATTTCCCTGCCTACTTCTGTTACTGTTATCTATTGTTGTTGCATAGCAAAATACCCCCAAACTTAGTGACTTAAAATAATAGTCATTTTATTGCATATCATGATTATATTGGTCATAAATTTGAACTGGGCTCAGCTAGGTGATTTCTCTGTTCTAAATAACACTGATGGAGGTGACTTGGTAATATCTAGGTAGTAGAAAGGCTGGATTAAAGGGTACAAAATGGCACCTGGTAGGGATGACTGGGAGGTTGGGCTGTCCACCTGAGCACCTATACTTGGCCTCAGAGTAGTCAAAATTCTTACCTACTGAGGTAGGGCTCCAAGAGAAGTCGTCCAGTGAACAAGGGAAAGCTGCATGACCTTAACAATCTAGGCTCAGAAGTTATGCAGCAATACTTCTGTTGCTTTTTTTGTCAAAGTAGTCACATATCCATCCATGTTCAAAGAGTGGGGACTTAGATGCTACTTTTAGATGGGAGGAGTGTCAAAACATTTGCAGCAAGGCTTTGGAAATATCCCAATCCCCCTACGTCACTCTACTTTACCTGTGTCTCTAGGAACATCCCCCATTGCTAAGTGAGCTATGACTAGAGTGGTTTAACCACTTGAAGAATCTCACCTTTAAATCAAGGACTAGAAGTAAAAAAGGTATGGGTACTCCTAACATTGTGTTTAATAGGGAATTCAGAGTGAAGTATTTTAGCTAGCTTGTTGATGTCTTCCCATGTTCATTGCATTAAGTGAGGAGAGAAGCTCACTTTTCACAGTCCTTAGGATGGCATGTATCAAAGCAGAAACTTGGGCACGTAAGAGTCAAGTGTAGCTATAGTGATGAGTTAAAAGTACGTTCCCAACATCAAGAACAAAGCCCAGCTTCTATAACTGGGTCATAACATCAAAGCAGATTGAGTATCAGTATCTATTTCAGTCTGTGTCACCTGAGTAAGATTATTTTCATATCCTCCTAGGTAACTACAAGGTTTCAGAACCCAACAAGGCTCAGCATGGTGTTGTGTACTTTGCTTCTGGGCCAGGACACAGGGTTATTCAGCAAGCTGTTGATTCTCAATAGTCAACACTGATGAACATACATTTGTTGAGTAGATACTTTGTGCCAGGCACTGCGGGTTCCAGGGTAGATGTAGAGGATCAGATATTGTCTTTGCCCTGCAGGGGCTCAAGTCTAATGAAGGAGACAGATGAGCAAACAAATAACTACAATACCATGTGAAAAAAATCATATAATTTAATTCAGGGCTAAATGGATGAGGAGTACAGAGAAAGGAGTAATCAGTTTTAAAGCCTGACATAAAAGCTAACATTTCAGGTAAGTGTTTTTTAGGTAGAGAAGGTAGAAAGAGCCTCTTGGATAGAAGAATCACCCTGTGAATAGTGTGGACTGTGTTATAGTACATGCTGTTTACAGGGAATACCGAAGAATTGATGCTTTTGAATTGTGGTGCTGGAGAAGACTCTTGAGAATTTCTTGGACAGCAAGGAGATCAAACCAATCATTCCTAAAGGAAATCAACCCTGAAGATACATTGAGAGGATTGATGCTAAAAGCTAAAGCTCCAATACTTTGGCCACCTGATGGGAAGCGCCAACTCACTGGAAAAGACCCTGATGCCAGGAAAGATTGAGGACAGGAGGAGAAGAGGGCAACAGAGGATGAGATGGGCGTATGGCATCACAAACTCAGTGGGTGTGAGTTTGAGCAAACTCCAAGAGATGGTGAGGGACAGGGAGCCTGGCTTGCTGCAGTCCATGAGGTCACAAAGAGTCAGATATGACTTAGGGACTGAACAACAGCAACAATTTACAGGGATTAATGGGTAGTCCTTTGAGATTGGAGCATAGATTCTAGGAGTGGAGGCGGGAGTGAGACAAAGCTGGAAGGAAACTTGTGGCTGGATTGTCAAGGTCTGTGTATTTCAGGCTGAGGAGTTGGAAGTTTTACCCATAGAAAATAGAGAAGGATGCAAGAGGGTGGAAAATGTGGAGAGACACAAAAGCAATTCTAGCTGTTTTTAATTAGATAAGCCAAAATTTGTCCCACTCCTTGGAGTTTTGTCATCTTTGATAGTTTGGGAAATCTCCATTTAAGCCAGGCTCCAAATGGAAATTTTAGACTTTCTCTTGTGTTTCTATTTCTTTTAAAGTTTAAAACTCTATAATTGCTGCCATGTTTCATCCGTTTAAGACAAGATTACCTACTAAAAATAACCTGAAAGGCAAAGAGCATGGCTTAGCCAGTTTCTCTGTCATGTCCCTCACTACAAAGTAAAGGCTAGATCAACAGACATACAAAATCCTTTTTGTTCCCGGCAGAAGAATTAAACAATCAACTTTGTGTTGATGGAATTTGTTTTCCTACACGTGGTACAAGCCATCTCTCAGAGGTAGATTAGTCAAATCACGTCTTGAAACCACCCGTACATTTTTGTGCAGCCAGAAGTGAGAGGTGTGGGCGGCAGGGGATTGTGGGTGACTCAGTATATCTGGCACCTTGGTTAGAAATTTCTCTTAGCTGATGGCAGAGGTATTGCTGCCATAATAGGTGCTGCTAATGAACTGCCACCAAATCATTGTGTGTGCTGTTTGAGGTCCGTTTTCAGGTTAGTCAGCCTGTAAGATGATGCAGGTTTTTAGGTTCTTTCCAGTTCATTCAGCAGGGATAGCCTTCCAGACTTGTTCTCCTGCTAGTGCCTTAGGTATCTGACTCAGGTTACTTGCAGCAAGTCTACCTAGGAGTTTAGATCTTCCAGGTATTGATATAAACCACTGGACATTTTTCCCTGTGGACTGTAGCCCACCAAGCTCCTCTGTCTATGGGATCCTCCAGGCAAGAATACTAGAGTGGGTTGCCATGCCCTTCTTTAGGGGATCTTTCTGACCCAGAGATCAAACATGAGCCTCCTGCATTACAGGCAGATTCTTTACTGTCCCTGGTGGCTCAGAATCCACCAGGGACAGTGGTGGATCCACTTCCAATGCAGGAGACCCAGGTTCAGTCTCTGAGTCAAGAAGATCCCCTGGAAAAGGAAATGGCTACCCACTCCAGTACTCTTGCCTTGAGGATCCCATGGACAGAGGTACCTGGTGGGCTACAGTCCATGGGGTCGCAAAGAGTCAGACACAACCGAGCGGCTAACACACAGACCCAATGTGGGCAAACACTAATTTTTCTCCCCCAACCCCCTTTAAGTGCAGCTGCCACACAGATGGGCACTATTTCAATGACTATGGTGTCTTTCCAGCTGGGGCTCTGCCCAGTTGCCTTGTGCAGGTCTTCTTTGTCTGGGGAAGCTCTACCTGCCTGGCCCTTATTAGTAAGGAACACAGATATTACTGGAAACAAACAGGCAAACTGGTATGGGGGCGAAGGAGATTTGAAGAAGAGGGAGGGGGCACCAACCGTCTTTCCTCAAGGTTAATATTATACCTCCAAGGGTTTAAACTGGTCGCATTTCAAGGCCATCAAGCAGGAGGGCACTCAGTCCTGAAGAGAAACCAGTGGAGAGGGCAGTCTGGTCTAGTGGCTGAGTTTTCCCCCAGCGCTTGATTGTCATGGGAGAGTTCCACCTGCGGCTGAGGTTACAGACCCTCCTTTCCCAGCCACTCTGTCACTGTTGGTGGCCTTGGGAAAACAACGGAGAGTGAGTGCGAGCTGAAAGAGCTATGCAACTAAAGAGCTATAATATGGAAGTTAGGCCCACTTCTTCATTTTGCATTCATCTCCCTGCTTCCCTCAAAGAAAGTATCATTTATGCCTTTACCATCAAAGCAGAGGCTCTGAGCAGAGTGTCGGGCTGCCTCTTTTTCTTGGGCTGGGGCTTTGTAATTTATTTCTTTATCTACCTACTTACCTACCTAAGTACTTATTTTTCAGTACTCTTACAAAGATCTTCATCATATGTGTTCTTAAACACATCTCTACTTGCATTATAGAATGTCAATCACACTGGACCACCTCTCTTTGTAGGAACCTCAGTAATAGCTGCAGAAAAGGCACAACTCCAGTGCACAACCAAGCATATTCTCTGTGAGGCAATGGGACAGGTATTAAATCGAACAACCCCCTGGAGCTTTTAGCTTATAAAGAAAAAACTCTACAAGGGAAGAAATCTTTCCAGTATTACATGAGGCTTTGAGTTATTAATTTGAATAGTAAAAGAGGATATATTGTACAACAAAGGGAATAAAGCCAATATTTTATAATAACTATAAATGGAATATCAGCTTTAAAAATTGTGAATCACTATACTGTACACGTGTAACTTACATTATATCGTACAGCAACTATGCTTCAACTAAAAAGTTTTTTAAAGTAAAAGGAAAAAGTGTATACTCTTATTTTGCACTCTGATGGTGATGGCAAGATGCATTGGTTATAATATAAAACTACTTAAACCATAAGAAACATTGTAGGATTCAAATGAAAGGAAATGAGATTATTGGAACAAAGATTTTGAAACTCCATGTTCTTAAGCACAGAGGTCTTAAGCATGGATTCTTTCTAAGATGTTGAACAGTTCACATTCAGGAGTTGTATGGGTGGTGTGTTCTCTAAAGAATGTGTATTTTTTATATATGATCCTACACCTCTTAGACTAATAAGTGGATTTTCCCCATTGGTGGGCCAAGAGGAGAAAGACAGCTTTTAATAGGGTGATTTACCTCATATATGACCCTTCTTAGCAACCTCATGGAGATCAAAGGGGCTAAATGGATTTCAAATATTTATTCATGTGTTAAATCCAACTGAAATGCTCAAATTCACTTCTTTCTTTTCATGTAAGTGAAAGGATAGCTAATAATAATAATAAAGACTAGTTTTTATTTAGCACTTATTATGTCAACCTAGATAGCATATTGAAAAGCAGAGACATTATTTTGCCAGCAAAGGTCCGTCTAGTCAAGGCTATGGTTTTTCCTGTGGTCATGTGTGGATGTGAGAGTTGGACTGTGAAGAAGGCTGAGTGCTAGCGATGGAATGAAACACCAACACTGCAGAGTGGTTTGAATCTTTTTACTTTAACTCCTTGCTTCTTACAGCTGCTTGATTTTATATCCTTTGCACAACAGTCTGCGGGACAAGTTGCCAAACACCATAATTCAGCGACTATAAAGTGCGCAGGCGCAGGGCTAGATAACCTTTACCTTAACATATTTACTGCAGCTAAGACTTTGTTTGGGGGAACTTCCTTATCAACTTAGAATCCGTTTTGTCCCTGGGTCTGTTCCTTTTGAGGAGTCAGAGAAACATCCTTGTGTGCAAGAAATGTTCTTTTCCCACGGGAACAAACAGAACGTCTTGCTGAACGTCTCGTTTGCAAGAATGTTCAGCCCTGGTTGACAGTCTCATTTGCAAGTGCTTCTCAACCTTCCTTATACCTTGTTCCCTACAGCTGAGTGCCGAAGAATTGATGCTTTTGAACTGTGGTGTTGGAGAAAACTCTTGAGAGTCCCTTGGACTGCAAGGAGATCCAACCAGTCCGTTCTGAAGGAGATCAGCCCTCGGTGTTCTTTGGAAAGAATGATGCTGAAGCTGAAACTCCAGTACTTTGGCCACCTCATGTGAAGAGTTGACTCATTGGAAAAGACTCTGATGCTGGGAGGGATTGGGGGCAGGAGGAGAAGGGGACGACAGAGGATGAGATGGCTGGATGGCATCACGGACTCGATGGATGTGAGTCTGAGTGAACTCTGGGAGTTGGTGATGGACAGGGAGGCCTGGCGTGCTGTGATTCCTGGGGTTGCAAAGAGTCGGACGCGACTGAGTGACTGAACTGAACTGAACTGATGTCAATCACTATGCTAAGGACTTTTCGTGGGCCATCTCACTTAGTTCTACATTAGACTTTGCTTTCTAGACATAAAAAGTTATTCTCCCAGGGCGCTCTGGGCTGGTCCACTGGGATGACACTGAGGGATGGGATAGGGAGGGAGGTGGGAGGGGGTTTCAGGATGGGGGACACATGAATACCCATGGCTGATTCATGTCAATATGAGGCAAAAACCACTACAATATTGTAAAGTAATTAGCCTCCAGTTAAAATAAATTAATTAATTTAAAAGAAAAAAGAATAAAAAGGAACGCATTTGAGTCAGTTATAATGAGGCAGATGAACCTAGAACCTATTACACAGAGTGAAATGAGTCAGAAAGAGAAAGATAAATACTGTGTTCTAACACATACATATGGAATCTAGAAAAAGAATACTGAAGAATTTATATACAGGGCAACAATGGAGAAACAGACATAGAGAATATACTTATGGACATGGGGAGAGGGAAGGAGAGAGTGAGATGTATGGAAGGAGTAACATGGAAACTTACATTACCATGTGTAAAATAGACAGCCAACAGGAATTTGTTGTAGGCTCAGGAAACTCAAACAGGGGCTCTGTATCAACCTAGAGGGATGGGATGGAGAGGGATATGGAAGGGAGGTTCAAAAGGGAGGGGACATATGTATACCTATGGCTGATTTCGTATTGAGGTTTGACAGAAAACAGCAAAATTCTGTAAAGCAGTTATCCTTCAATAAAAAAATAAATAAATTAAAAACAAAACATTATTCTCCTAATAGATCAATTGTCACTGATACTTTTTTAAGTGAAACAATTACAAAAAATATTCATAAGTCTCCTGAATTACAGAAAGGTCTTTACAAATGCACTAAGATATTAAAATGGAACTACTCCAGACTCATTTTTGGCTGAGGTCCCAAGATTATGGGCGCCAAACACTCCTCCATTTTGAAGTGAGACTGCACAGCCTAGCTATGCAGGACTTGCAAAGGAACTGTGCTGGAACTGGGTATGAAAGTGTTGATGTGGCCAGAAATCTGGAGATTAGAAGATTCTTTCAGAAAGAGGATTTAAGTGTAAGTCCCACAGCCCCCACTCTCCCCTCACTGGAAGGTGTTGAGAGAGGGGGTCCTTCAAGGAGAGATTGATGTTTGCAGTGCAAAACAGACCAGGTCTGTTTCCCACCTAAGGAATGTTGAGGGCAATGGTCTCACCCAAGCAGAATCTGGAAGTAGAATAGGGGCTATGGTGTAAGTAGTGACTGTATTCCTAGGACAGGGGGTCCTAATGGGCCAGGAAGAAGAGCCGGAGAGCTGCTATCTTAGATTCTGCCATGAGGAGACACTGCTTAGCAGAGAGATGCTCAAAATATACAGTCCACGGCCACAGGCTGAGCGAGGGGTGCTATCTAGGCAGCTGCAAGTACCCATGGTGAGAAGCCACAGGCGAGAGATCTGTTGTGATGAGGGGTCAGCTGGGTCTCTGAAGAGCCAACGAGGGAACTCACAAGAGACCAGCTTTAAATACTGTTCAAGGCTGAAGAAAGTCAGCATCACACAAGTGCCATTCAGGTACAATCTTTCCTACCCGCACCCACTGTTTCTCTCCTGACAGAGTTGACTAATGGGCAGGATGGAGTCAGAGGGTAAGGAGAAAGGAGACTGATCAGACCCGTTTCCACAGACGCTTCCCACTTACTGCAGGCCTAGATGGGGGAGTGAAGAGCCTTTAACTTTGATTGATGTTTGGAAGGTTTTGTTTGTTGACTGGCTTTAAGCACAATGACCTAGTATGGTAATATTAAATGACCAAACAGAGGCTGTTTTTGATGGAAATGAAGACTTCTATTACTTCAGAATAACCAGAAAAGTTTTACATCCTGTCCTAGATTTTATCCCAAGGGTAAGGAAGAGGTAACCCAAAGAGCAGGTTTGCAGGAGCAGTAATATTAATCTTTAAAATTGGTTTATTTTAGTGTGTCTCCTTTTCTATTCAATAGTTAGACACAAATACATATTTACAACGAAAGCCTATGATAATTTGCTTCTTTCAGGGTGCAAGGAAGAGGCCTGCTGAGATAGCCTTAGGTCGCATGCACTTGCTGTAACAATACACATAGAATTAAGGAATCCTGTGGAACTATCTGAGCAGGCAATTAGTCCTTCAGAATGCCAACATTAGAATGTAGAACAGGCTTAAGGAATTGGGAACAGTGGCTTCCAATTGTTTGGGACATAGTGGTAGTTCCAGATATCCCAGGCAGCATGTCTCACTCTAGGACTGACTGTCTGGCCTGCCTAGCTTCTCTGTGGATGTCTTGCATTTGATAGGCTACATGCATCACCATTCAATATACAGCACCCCACTGGGCCTTGTTTCATAGGCACCTGGCCTAACCTCCCTTGCTCAAGGACTAACTGTTGGTCCAAACATTTGGGACTCGAGAATTCCGCAGTGCAGGCTTGACAAATACATGAAGACAGAACTGCTTGTAAATTAGGGCACAGTGGGTTTCATGGACTATCTGATGGAATTTTTCACCAAACACCTTCTCTCCTTAACCAAATTCCCACAAACAATAGTTGGATAGCAATCAATTATTCTTTTGGACACTTTTATTATTTCTTTTAAATGTTCTGTGTGCCACCATTTCTGTGCATCAATTTTTATCAATAAACATTAATTGAGCATCAACTATATGCAAGTCATTATTACTTCAGAATCTTTATCTTTGATATTCGTTTGTTCTTTCTCCTTCGCCTTCCCTTTTTATAAGTTCCTGCAGATTAAACTGGATCAGCAGATGCCTTCACTTTGCCTGGCCACATAATTCCAAAAATCTTTTGCTCCACCCCATTCAGGGCTGGAATATGGCTCTAAAATGAATCTCTTTTCCATAATATTTCCTGAATCTTTTCTGCTGCAGAACTCTTTAGGAGCCTTTATCTTTGATTCGCCATGTAAAGTTTTTTATAGGAAGGCTATACTTTTGTTCCAATTCTCATTAGTCACCCTTAGAACCTGATTTAAATTTTTTTTAATTATTTTATTGCTTGCTGGTTGAATTCTTTCGAGGTTCAAAATTAGCTTCTTTCATTTTAGCTGTTTTTGTTTACTCTGGCATATATACATTCAGAAAGAATCTGACATCTTAAGATTCAGAACAATTGTGAGTTTTTCTTACTGAAAATATCCTTTAAATACTTCAGAATAATAATTTCCAAATTCTAATTTAAAAGCATACCTAGTGAACTACCTTCAATTTTTTACATGTAGGGAAATTACATGTAAGCAATTGACAAAGATACTCAATTCTTTTCAACAAATATTTGCAGAAAGCCTTGCATATGTCAAAATTTCTATCCTGTCCTAGGATTATGTGATTATAACCATGTCATTCCCTTTCTCAAAAACGTTCAGTGATGAGCCAATACCTAAAAAATTAAAACATTCCACCTGGATATCTCAGTTGAGTTAAGTTGCTTAGTTGTATAAGACTCTTTGTGACCCTATGGACTGCATGGGGTCATGGGAGCCCGCCAGGCCTCCCTGTCCATCAACAACTCCTAGAGTTTCCTCAAACTCATGTCCATTGAGTCGGTGATGCCAGCCCACCATCTCATCCATTGTTGTCCCCTTCTCCTCCCACCTTCAATCTTTCCTAGCATCAGGGAAATGAGTCAGCTCTTCGCATTAGGTGGCCAAAGTATTGGAGTTTCAGCTTCAGTATCAGTCCTTCCAATGAATATTCAGGACTGATTTCTTTAGGATGGACTGGTTTGCTCTCCTTGCAGTCCAAGGGACTCTCAAGAGTCTTCTCCAACACCACAGTTCAAAAGCATCAATTCTTTGGCACTCAGCTTTCTTTATAGTCCAACTCTCACATCCATACATGACTACTGGAAAAATCATAGCTTTGACTAGACAGACATTTGTTGGCAAAGTAATGTCTCTGCTTTTTAATATGCTCTCTAGGTTGGTCATAGCTTTTCTTCCAATGAGCAAGCATCTTTTAATTTCATGGCTGCAGTCACCATCTGCATTGATTTTAGAGCCCCCCAAAGTAAAGTCTGTCACTGTTTCCACTGTTTCCCCATCTATCTGCCATGGTGATGGGACCAGATGCCATGATCTTAGTTATCTGAATGTTGAGTTTTAAGCCAACTTTTTCATTCTCCTCTTTCACTTTCATCAAGAGGCTCTTTAGTTCTTCTTTGCTTTCTGCCATAAGGGTGGTGTCATCTGCATATCTGAGGTTATTAATATTTCTCCTAGAAATCTGGATATTCAAGGCCCAAATATCAGGCTCCAAACTTCTTTTCCAGATTTTTTTCCCCCAAGCATTATTGAGATATAATTGACATATATTGTGTAGGCTTAAGATGTACAATGTGATATATGATACACTTTTGTATTGTGAAATGATACCACAGTAAGCTTAGTTAACAGCTTCATCACTCACATAATTACCATTTCTTTCTCTTTTTGGTGAGAATATTTGAGTTCTCTTCTCTTAGTAACATTTATATAATATTGTTATAATGTATATAATATATTGTTAAATTTAGTTACCGTGATACTCATTAGATCTCCAAAACTCTGACTGGTGGAAACTGGGACTTCCCCCAGGGTCATATGACAGGCCTGGCTGCTAGGTATGCTGGGAAACTGATGTGTGGTTTCTATCTTGGGACCGTGAAACTCACAATGAGGGCAATGTCCATGTAGTTAGGGGGTACACAAAGACAGTCAGAGAATGCAAAATGTCCAGGGTAGCTTCTCCTAGAGCCTGAACACTGGCCAACCAGCCCCACAGGGTCCTCCCTCCTTAGCCCAACCACACTGGTGCCCATCCCCACATCAGGGTCTGGAACATTCTCCCTCCACTTCTCCAGCCAGGCCTCAACCTAAACGCCACCTCCTAAGGTGGCACTTGACAACCCCAGTCTTTCCACCACTGCCAAACCCAAGACTCTAAGCACTGAAAACACTGCAAAGATGATTCACCACGGCCCTTACCCCATCTAAATACAAGATTATAAACATCTTTCCAGGTTCAGCAAAGCAACAATTTACTTACTCAGACCCTGTGACTCCAGTTTATCCCAGCTATGAGTGCTCAAAGGCATCTTCCAAGCAGACCTAGGACTCGTCCCCAGAGGAATGTTCTAGGGTAGAAATGATCCACGTTATTGAATGTGTCTGTGATGTATGAGTCACTGTGCAGGCTGTGTGTGTAGCACCTTCGAACAGTCTTTCTCTCGCTCCTCAGTTAGAATCCTCTTGGACCCCAGCATTTAAAAAGCATCAGGTGTTGACAGCATAGTTGACTGAACTTTCATATGGATGGCATTCTTAAAGGGGCTGACTCTAGACCAGCTTGGATGCTGGAGGCGATACAGATGCCAGGAGTGGGGAGGACACCCCAGGACTGAGATGTCTGTCTCTCGCTCCAGTTAGACATCTTCTGGATGAACTCTGAGGAGAGTGAAGAAAGTGCTATTTCACATTTTTGCAGTGAGTCATTTCCCCACGCTCAAAAACTGAGCCTAGCTCTTCAGGGAAGGAAGATTGAAATGAGCCCAGCTGAACAGGTGGGCCTCTCAGCTGCAGCGTGCTATCTGAGTGTCTGTGGTGATTACAGGCTGGGCACATGGGAGGCCAGCACCACAGCATCCCTCAGGAACAGGAGAGCCACACTCTAAAGTCTCCTGGGTAAACTGGCCATGCTCTAGCTAGTCTGTCCCTAATAAGGGAACTGTGTTTCTGGCAGAACACGTGCAGTGGGCATGGAGGGCCCCCTCCCTCTGTGTGAGAGGAGTAGGCTGGATGTGAAGAGCATGGAGGGTGGGACCTGGGGAGCGGTGAACACCTGGGGTGATGCCCACAGCCAAGGGTCTCCCCAGTGCTCCCTGCTTTTATCCACTCCACTGCTCGCTCCATCACTAGGGATATTTAAGTGAGCCATGGGTAAACTTGAGAGGGGTGAGCATCAAAGCACAAAAGACAAATCTCAGCTCCCAAAAGTAAGGCTTGCTTTTTTTTCTGCCTGTGAATTTTAAATTGATTGGTTGATCAACTGAATAAAGTTAGGTAAAGTGGGAATCATGACAAAAATAAGACACATAGCTTTTGAAAATATTAGTTCAACATAAAGCATTTAACTATACAATCGTCTGCTAATACTTTGAACATAGACTTAACAACTGAGGATCACTCACTTTCCATTACATCTACCACAACCGTAGGATAGTTCTTAGGAGTTATAGTTTTAGTGGTTTTGGATGGTTGTTTTTTGTTTGTTTTAAAAAAAATACACACAACAACTAAATCTACAGTCAATTTTAGTACAAAATCCTTCAGGGTTTTTACCCAGTTCTCTACAGTTGCTTCAATGACACTTGTTTAAAAAGAATTTTTTTTTAGCATCTCTAATACATGAACCCCACACTTCCAAGTTTCATAGCAAAAACAACCCTATTTTGCCCTCTTATCTCATTGACTTATGATGATTAAAGCAACAAAATTCAATAACAAGTACAAACAGCATGAGCAGGTTTGGGCATAGACATGCTGATTCCCAGTCAACCAGCACCCCACCTCCAGCAGAGCAGACGTGGCTGGGACAAGAGAGTGGCCAACCCAGCACGTGGTCAGCACATGTGGAGAAATCAGGAAGTCAACGTGGAGAGTTCACTCTGAGGATATTGATCAAGGATCCTTCTTCTAAGTTATGACGTGGTGCACAGTGGGGTCCTGGCTCACACTGATCTAGGTATTAGATCCAGATATATACACTCAGCAACAGGGACGGGGGGAGGGAAGGGGGGGGAGGGAGAACTATTTAAACTATTTGCATAAATTCTGTTATCTACTGTAACAACTTGTAGCAGCTATGTCAATGCTCCACTCAGATCCTTTTGGATCCCTTTAATGGGTTCTGCATACCTCTAGCTGGGTTTCTGCATATCTTTACTTATAAAAGGCCTGTACATCACTTTGAGAACTGCCTTGCCCACACATAGTAAACTGGCCGTCTGCCTAGGAGTTTATGTCCACCTGGGTGACCAACAGATGACTGATATGGGCTTATGAAGGACCACCTACGGGCCTCCAGATGGGACAAAACCTGTAGCATACATTACACTCTCGAGCTGCTTTCCTGCAGAGTCGGGCAGGACCTTACCTGAAATTGAGCCTTTGCTTAGACTTCTCTCCTCCCAGTCCTGCTTCTCTTACCCACCTCATGGCCTCTTTATATGGATATTTTCTCAGTGCATCACTTGCGCATGAATCCTCATCTCAGAGGCTACTTCTGGGGAAACTGAACTAAAAACTGTGCTATGTGGAAGACAACAGAAGAGTAAACAAGCTTTAATCACTGGTCACAAAGATAAAAATCACATGGATAGTCTCATCTCTGGGCAGTTTGGTTTCCTAGGATCTTCTCTCTGGGTCACAGTCAGAAGCATCCAAAGTTCAAAATGCATGTTCTATATAACTGTACATGTGAGGACTAAGGTTTTTTTTTAAAGTCTGACCTTAACATAATGTTCTCACCTGCTGGTTTATTTTTTTCTCTTTTGCTTTTATTTTTTAAATTATAAAAGTATGATAACATATTTACAGGAGACTTAGAAGATACAGAACAAAATTACATATAGTTCTACTATATATTACAGTTATTTTTAAGTAGATGAATTAAGGTTTTAGTTGGAGTTTCAATATCAAACATTTAAAGATTAATAGAATGACATGAAAAGTAGAAGGATATAGGAGACTGAAGAGCACTATGAACCAATTCATTATAATTAAGATTTATACAATTTTCACACACCAGTAGGATACAAATTCAATTTCCCCTTGACGATAAACTAGGAGACACTGGAACATATCCAGGGACATAAAACAAGGTACAAAAATTTCATGGTCTAAAGGTATTGAAATCCTACACTCTGTTCTCTTATTACTATGAAATTATGTTAGAAATAAATATCAAAAGATATTTGAAAATAACCCACATATTTTCAAGTGCCATGTAACATTTACAAAGAGATATTTTGACTTAGCCGTTGAAAGCCTCAATAAAGTTAGAAGATTGAGGAAACACAGAGGGTGATTACAGAGAAAAAGCATTTAAATGAGAAATTAATATCAAGATACTTTAAAAATGCCATGTATTTAGAAATTAAACATCCACTTTTAGATGATGTGTGCACCTAAGAAGCCATAACGAGGAAAACTAGAAAATATTTGTAACAATAAACAGAGAATTTACCAGAATATGTTGCATGAAACTGAAGCTACTCAATACAACTAAATACAATGTGGAATCTTGAATGAGGTATGAAAACAACTAATGGACACTAACCTGCTGGCTTATGAATCATCTAAATCCTCAGGTAAGAAAGGTGTTTGAGAATGCCTTCTACCATGGAGAGTACCTATCACTTGTTTATTGAGTAGCATTGGATTCTGTTTACTGTCTCAAAGTAGAAAAGTTTATCCCTGGAGCAAAGGAAGTGTTTGAAGAGCAAAATATATATGGAAAACATTAAAGAGAATTGCCTTCATTTCCTATTTGCCAGCTTCCATGTTCAGAGACAGAGAGACTAATATTGCCCACTCATAAACAGGGACAGGGGACAGGCTACACTCAAATGTGAAGTGCTTTCTGAGTGGTCCCTCTTATGTGACCCTTTGGCACTTAACACTTACAAAATTGCTGTTGTAAGTACCCATTTTCCTCCCTTACATTGTGAGACTTCTGAGGGCAAAAATGTGTCTGTTTATTCACGGCTATATTCCCAGAACTTGGCACTGAGCAGGTGCTCAATAAATGTATTCTGACTATAAATGGGAGTATAGTGGCCTCCCTGACAGCTCAGACGGTAAAGAATCTGCCTGTGATGCGGGAGACCCAGGTTCAATCCCTAGGTAGGGAAGACCCCCTGGAGAAGGGAATGGCGACCCACTCCAGTATTCTTGGCTGGAGAATTCCATGGACAGAGGAGCGTGGTGGGCTACAGTCAATGGGGTCGCAAAGAGCTGGACGCGACTAAATGACTAACACACACATACCTGGGAACCCTGTGAATATGAAGCTAGGTCTCTGGAGGGTGATTACGGCAGTTCATACTCCTTGGAGCTACATAAAGATTAAAGGATTCTGGAGTTTAGGCTGTTCTGCGATTTGGAACAGTGGTCACATACCAGACAAACAGAGTGCTCCAGTTCACTCTTTCTGGTGCTGTTTTCACCTGTTCTTCAGACAAATGTGGGTAAGAAGCCTCAGGGAGAACCCGAGGGAGGTACAGTTTCTTCAGACCTGGGAAATCTGGGGGGAAACTCATTGGTCAGTCTTAGAATGTCTTAGCTTAAAAAAAAAGAAGAAGAAGCATGGTCTGGAAACTACAAGATTTTGAATGGTAGGCTAGTTTAACAGTCTTGTTTTAATAGAGATTAGCCTCAATGGCACCCCACTTCAGTACTCTTGCCTGGAAAATCCTATGGACGGAGGAGCCTGGTAGGCTGCAGTCCATGGGGTTTCTAAGAGTCAAACACAACTGAGCATCTTCACTTTCACTTTTCATTTTCTTGCATTGGAGACGGAAGCGGCAACCCACTCCAGTGTTCTTGCCTGGAGAATCCCAGGAACGGGGGAGCCTGGTGGGCTGCCGTCTATGGGGTCGCACAGAGTCAGACACGACTAAAGCGACTTAGCAGCAGCAGCAGCAGCAGCAGCCCCTGGTCAGGAGAAAGGAGACTTTGGAAGGACAAGAGAGAGTTCTAGTAAGTTGTCTCTTCCATTGATTTATCTCTACTCTCCAACTGCCTGTAAATTAATTGTATCAAATGTCACTTGAGGACTTCTCAGATGGTCTAGTGGTTAAGACTCAACTTCCATTGCAGGGGTGAGGGTTTGATCCCTGGTCAGGGAAATTCCATATGCCATGCAGTGCGACAAAAAAAAAAAAAAAAGGCACTTGAGTTAGATGCCTCTAAGGGTAAGATTTTCTTCTCTCCATGCTCGTGACCACGTTTATGATTCAACCACATTGTTGTGAGATAGTCCAGTAGGACCTGTTTCTTTCTCTGGTACCCAAAACGGGTTCACAGAACCAAGGTCGGGGTTGTCAAGATATAACAATTTTCCATCAGGGTCAAGTATTTGGAAAATGATGCCAAGAGCAGAAGAAGGAAATCAGAGATGTCTGTTTTCATTTACTTTTCAAGCTAATGATCTGTGAAAGGTTTGTGAAAACTATTTACTGTTTTTAATATTCGGCTTTGCTCCATCTCATACCTTGAAAGCTTAAGCAATCTCTGGCAGATGCAGAGTAATTAGAAGCCGTCTGTTTCCTCTCCGGCCCAGTCTCCCAGATGTTGGAGAGTGGAATGTTGGGAGAGTGGAATGTTGGCTAAAACAAAGATTGGGCAATATTTTACATTTTAATTTACTACAAAAGAATTGATACATTATTTAGCAGGTTCTATAAGTGAATCCTATTCTTTGATTTCACTTCCAAATGCCTTGAACAGAGCCACAAAATTTAAATCATTTTGTGCTTCTTAGAACTGCTGCCCGCCAGACTTCCTCAATATGCTTATCATTTGCCCAATAACATACACAGGAAGGCCTGTATTCCTAAGTCAAATTTTGAAGACGAGTCTGCTTTTAGATTTAGTTTTAGTTTTTTAGTTTGTTTACATTTGGCACCAAAACCACAAAAAATTTACATGAGCCTATGCTCAAAAAACACTGCCATAAGCATGTCACTAGAAGCTGCTTTTGGCCCTAGATTGCCAAGAGGAAAGAAGCCAAACATAGATTTCCTGTTGAGGTCCTTGAGCAATATTATTAATAGTTTCTGCCATATGCACATTTTTGGGATTAACTTTTTTAAAAAATAGCCATTAGCTAAGAATGTTGGGTGTGTTTTAAAACAACTCTAAATAGAACAAAATTATCAGTGAGCTTATCTGTTACCACAGTTCATCAGTCCTTGATCCAATAAATATTTATTGAGCACCTATATTCTGCCAGGGACTACATGCTGATTTAAGACAAAGTTAAAATAAATCTGAGTTTACTGTTATATTCTAAACAGTATATCCTGCAGAAAGATAAACACTACACTTCAAGATAGTCACCTCTTTGTATTTTTATTCTAATAGTTCTCAAGTTGCCTAATTCTGTTAGGAAAAAAAATATGCTTAATTAAGAATTATGAAAAAGAAAAAAAGAAATTATGAAAAATCAAAGCTTTAATTTTTAATATTTATATTCTTAAATTTTCTTCCTTAATAATCAATTAAACAGATAAAAGATGAAAACAAGAAGGTAAGAAGGTCTGATAACATACCACTGTCTGCATTATACACACATTCTACAGGTAACTTTCCTCAAAAGGATACTTTCTGACAGGAATATAGCAAAAATGGTATAAAGCAGTCAGGTAGCCTTAAGGGTGGTGGCCATTTAGGAACTGTGAGTATTTTATATTCTCAAAAGTATGCATGAGACACTCAAGCAGGCGTTTCATTTTTGGGTAAGGACTTAATCCCATAAAAACATACATAGGTTCTTATTCCTCCTTATTCCCTCTGTGTTATAATTCGGAGTCTATGGTGCAATGAATACAAGATGGTTTTTTTTTTTCCTCTAAAATGTCTATTAAGCAGACTTCCTTGGTGGTCCAATGACTAAGACTCCATGCTCCCGATGCAGGGGGCCCAGGTTTGATCCCTGATCAGGGAAATAGATCCCACATGCCACAGCTAAGACCCAGTACAGCCAAATAAATAAATATATATTTAAAATAAACTATTAAACATCACAAACATCCATTGTTGTCATCTTATTCAGGAATACTCCATTAACCCAATCTTTTATTTTCATCTCGTTTTTAAGAAAGTCAGGTGAAGTCATTTAAATTAGGTGTAAAGTAAGAATTTATACAAAAATACTTAAATTTGCCCACCAACTGTTGCGCAGCTCTCTAGTAAAGCAGTGTTTGGTGTTTCATTTCGTAAAGGTGAATAGGACATTAATTCAGCTTTTCAGGAACTTGCTGTCCAGTGGGACCGACAGACTCAGACAAGTACAATACAAGGTACTAAGCAAGTCTGCACAGGAGAGAGAGAATCTCCTGTGCCTGGGTTAGACGGAAGGAAGGGTGGTTAACACACAGGAGGGAACTTCTGCTTCTGGGAAGGTGAGTAAGTCTCAGTAAGACAGATTAGGTGAAAGGGAGATAAAGAAGAAAGTCAAGAAGTCATTATAGAAAATAGAGATGTGTTTATATAAAATTACCTTATAAAAGGGGCTTCCCAGGTGGTGCTAGTGGTAGGAAATAATGAACAGAACTAATAAGAAACTTTTATGTCTAGAAAAATGATTTGATGCAAGTAATGCTAAAAAATTGTTAGTAGTATTTTAGGCAAATATCAGCCCTGGGATTTCTTTGGAAGGAACGATGCTAAAATGGAAACTCCAGTACTTGGGCCACCTCATGCGAAGAGTTGACTCATTGGAAAAGACTGTGATGCTGGGAGGGATTGGGGGCAGGAGGAGAAGGGGACGACAGAGGATGAGATGGCTGGATGGCGTCACTGACTCGATGGACATGAGTCTGAGTGAACTCGGAGTTGGTGATGGACAGGGAGGCCTGGCGTGCTGCGATTCATGGGGTCACAAAGAGCTGGACATGACTGAGTGACTGAACTGAACTGAACTGAGACAAATATTTATTTTAAAGTTACTAAAAAAAAGATCTTTTAGAGAGCAATCAAGTAACAGCCACTAAAAATGTCTATATACTTTGATGCATAATCTTATTCTTGGGAATCTAGCCTATGGAAATAAAACATTTTAAATGTATAAGATTACATAATTCAAAGATATTTATTACACTGTGTTTCTTGGTAGCACAGCTAGAAACAATGTGCATGTCCGTCAAAAGGGGAATGAACAAGCAAATTACAGGACTGCTCATACCATGGAATAGAATGAAGCTATGAAAAAGACAATTACAGCTGTACAATTTGATTTAAAGGGAGTTCTACCAGAAAAATGCTGGATGAGGAAAGCATGATGTAGAAAAGTGCATCCCATTTACGTTAAAGGAAAGACATGCACCTGTATAAAAATATATGTGCATAACTTGGGTGTGTTTATACATTTATTTAAATAGGCTTATATGAGAATTGGTAAAACTA
Organism: Ovis canadensis; assembly: GCF_042477335.2. NCBI lineage: Eukaryota > Metazoa > Chordata > Mammalia > Artiodactyla > Bovidae > Ovis > Ovis canadensis. The sequence continues at coordinate 156,609,636 of NC_091247.1, read as the reverse complement.
TAGGAGATATAGTCATGAAGCACCATGGTTTCACTTAGAGGGTGGCTCATGTGAGACAAAGAGGAAGGGAGATGGGGTGATCCGAGACAAAAGAGGGAAGAAATATGTTAAAAAATACATGATTGTTGTTGAAGTTTGACAGAAAACAGAAAAATTCTGTAAAGCAATTATCCTTCAATAAAAAATACATTAATTTAAAAAGACATGATTGCATTTATGCGTATGTGTATATACATGCGTGTCTGTGCACATATATGTATAATATTATAATATTATATTATTTATAAATCAATGCATCTTATGACAACTTATAAATCTATCTTATGATGTCTATATGGGGACAGAAGGAGAGAGCACAAACTGTGGGGCATTCCAGGCAGATCAGTCACTTGGGTAAAACTGCCAGCACCTGGGGGATTACAAAAAAATGCAGCAAAGGGTGAGCTGAGACCCATCTTTTACTTCTTCGGTACCTGATACTCCTATCAGATATCCCTGATACTCCTATCAGATAAATGTAGGTGAAATGGATGGTTTTTATTTTCAAGCTGACTGATGTTTCTTAAACTTAAAAACCCACATCTTGACATGGTTATCAGCAGTAAGGAAGATGTTAACCTTTCTTATGTTTCCACAGGGAGATATTAATCTTCAGGTCTAGATTGTCTGGTTTATTTTATCTGATGACATCAAAAGCGAAGAAACTAGACTTCACAGGCCTGTGGACCAGCAGCTGAATGGTCAGTCCACAGCACTGCTCTGCACCTGGCCCTGCCTCACTGCAAACCCATTAGAATCAGATCACTTCACCTCTCAGTGTCACAATAAGCCCACTTGTGAAAGAGAGCACATATCTGTGCCCTGGAGGCTGTGCAAGCAAACGGACGAGAAATTCTCATAAAGAACCTCAATAAGAGCATGCCAGCTACATAATGTATTTTCTGTCCTCAGCTTCCCTTAAGCTTCCAAGTTAAGGTCTATTTTTGTCTACTTGTATTGAAAATACCTTCCATGGGTGTTGAACTATGTTTATTAATATATCAGTTCTATATTTTCTTCTTAATGCCTCATTTGTCATTGTCACAATCATAACTGAAGGCAACTGCAATTAAAATGTAGACTAAGTGTTGTCAGCCTGAAGACCAGGCTGAGAGCCAAGAGAGCCAACTGGGTCACTCTGAGCCACCTTGATTTCACAGGCAAGAGACGCTAAAACCACATCCAGTTGTCTGGCAGAAGACAATTGTTTTAAATAGGTGAAATTAGACAAACAAAAAAAAGAGAAGAGGGATTAGGAAGGAAAGATTTGGACAAATGTACAGAGATAATCCAGTTAATAACTGGAGCTGACCCTTTCCACTAAGTCTGATTTGCTGCTAATGAAAAATAAAGGGCCTGTGATGGGAGATCTCAGTCAGGACCGCAGGAGGAGGGCCAAAGTGAGCGTGTTGCACGTTAGGACATGGTCTCCAGAGCCAGGCTATGCCTTCAGCTTTGCCATATACTAGTCAAAAATTACTTAACTTCTCTGAACCTCAGTTTCTTCATCTGTATATTGGGGAGATGATGAAGATGAGGATATAACCTACAACAGCAGCTACTAGGAAGATACAGTGAATAAACAGGCATAAAGCATTTACTACACAGCTAGCACATAGCAGCTGCTGTGTAAGTGTCAGCCATCATTAGTCCCACCTTGTCCAGAAAGTTTGCCTGTTTGCCATTTAATGTTTTTATTAGAGAATAATGAGTGTCTCGAACAGGGAAATAAAATTAGTACTGAGCCTGCCTGGAAAAAAAAGAAAGAAAGGGGCTATGCTTGGGTGTCTGCTCAGTCCACCATTTATGACCCAGGCAAGATCACAAAAGGGCACAGAAGAACACTCTTTGTCCAAGTGAACTGTGTGAGCTCAGAAGTCCTGGGCTCCTCAGACAGTTTAAGTAATATCACCTTGGCAGCGAGTCGAGAGAATGGCAATGCATTTAGCTCTGTCTTGAGGAAATAAAGGGACAGAAAAACGCTTTGACTAGCTTCTTCCCAGCTGAAACTTCCATCTCCTACTATTTGAGCCCTGTGTTTCCTCCTGATTAAAGTAACCAAGCTGAGGCACAGATAAGAAGCAGGTGAATTTTAAATGATGAGCCTGAAACAGGGCTATAATAGACCAACTATTCCGAGAGGTAGAATTGAACATTAAAATCACCATTCTTGGAAGAGACTCACAGACTTAGGGCATGAACTTATGGTTACCAGGGGGAAGGATCGGGGGAAGGGACAGTTAGGGAATTTGGGATGGATATGTACACACTGCCAATTTTAAAATGGGTAAGAAACAAGGGCCTACAGTATGGCACAGGGAACTGTGCTCAGCGTTATATAGCAGCCTTTGCATTGTTTATTGTTTACTTAAGAAGGCTTCCTTATCTCTCATTATTCTCTGGAACTCAGCATTCAGTTGGGTTTATCTTTCCCTTTGTTCTTCGCCTTTCACGTCTCTTCTTTTCTCAGCTATTTGTAAGGCTTCTTCATACACAATGGTGTAGTCAATCACCTAAAGCAACCTTGGTCACTCACCTACATCCTACAGTGTGAAGTCAAGTAGGCCTTAAAAAAGTATTACTACAAACAAACCTAGTGGAGGTGATGGAATTCCAGCTGATCTATTTCAGATCCTAAAAGATGATGCTGTCAAAGTGCTGCACTCAATATGTCAGCAAATTTGGAAAACTCAGCAGTGGCCACAGGACTAGAAAATGTCAGTTTTCATTGCAATACCAAAGGAGGGCAATGCCAAAGAATGTTTAAACTACTGTAAAATTGTGCTCATTTCACATTCTAGAAAGGTAGTGCTCAAAATCCTTCAAGTTAGGCTGTAGCAGGACATGAACAGAGAATTTGCAGATGCACAAATTGGATTTAGAAAAGGCAGAGATATCAAATTGCCAACATCCATTAAATCATAGAGAACAAGGGAATTCCAGAAAAACATCTACTTCTGCTTCATTGGCTATGCTAAAGCTTTTGACTGTGTGGATCACAACAAACTGTGGAAAATTCTTAAAGAGATGGGAATACCAGACCATCTTACCTGCCTCCTGAGAAACCTGTATGTAGGACAAGAAGCAACAGTTAAAATCAGACATGGAACAAACTAGTTCAAAATTGGGAAAGGAGTATGACAAGGCTGTGTATTGTCACCCTGATTATTTAATGTCTATGCAGAGTATATTATGCGAAATGCCAGGCTGGATGAAGCACAAGCTGGAATCAAGATCGTCAGGAGAAATATTGATAATATCAGGTATGCAGATGATGAGTTTAAAAGCCTCATCATCTTAAATGATGACTTAAAATTCAACACTCAAAAAGCTAAGATCTGGAGTCAGAAATGGCAACCTACTCCAGTATTCTTGCCTGGAAAATTCCATGGACAGAGGAGCCTGGCAAGCTATGGTCCATGGGGTTGCAAGAGTTGGACACAACTATAAAGAAAGCTGAGTGCCAAAGAATTAATGCTTTTGAACTGTGGTGTTGGAGAAGACTCTTGAGAATCCCTTGGACTTCAGGGAGATCCAACCAGTTCATCCTAAAGGAAATCAGTCCTGAATATTCATTGGAAGGACTGATCCTGAAGCTGAAACTCCAATACTTTGACCACCTGATTCAAAGAACTGACTCATTTGAAAAGACCCTGATGCTGGGAAAGACTGAAGGCAGGAGGAAAAGGGGACAGCAGAGGATGAGATGGTTGGATGGCATCACCAACTCAATGGACATGAGTGTGAGTAAACTCTGGGAGTTAGTGAAGGCCTGGTTTGCTGCAGTCCATGGGGTCGTAAAGAGTCAGACACAACTGAGTAACTGAACTGAATTGAGTGACTTTCACTTTCAAAAGACAGAATGAGAAAGGAAAAAATAATCACCTGCTAACAGTCACATATTTGGTTCTGAAGGACAATTGTTATTTGATACTGCTTCGATTTCTGGAGATCAGATTTTTTAGTACTTGTGTATAGGTTTTCTCCTTTCCTTTAAAGGACAAAGTTGAAAGAGTATTCTATATATCTATGAAAATTGAGGTGCATACCAAATGTATATTCGCTCCCACAAGGATTGATTTATTAGTACTTGCACAGCCTTGTGAAAAGTGCATGATGCACCAGGTCCCTCGGGGGCACATTCAGTCTCATAGAAAAGAGTAGCATTTCAGGGTCAGGAACGGTGAACCGTGGTTTCATGGGGAGAAGTTCTATAACTGACATCAAAAATATTTTGGAAAATAATTATGTTCAAAATTTTAAAGTAAATGGGAAATGTATTCCTTAAAAAGACACAAAACCAAACTCTCCACTCCTTGCAGACTGCTGATTAGAAGCTTCAGGGATTTTCACAACATTAATCTTTGTTTTGTGTGCTGTTTATGCAAATAGGAATTAATTCAATGATGTGCAATAAAGGTTTTCTCAAAGCAAAACAAAACAAAACAAAACAAAATTAAGATCATGGCATCTGGTCCCATCACTTCATGGCAAATATATAGGGAAACAATGGAACCAGTGACAGACTTTATTTTCTTCGACTCCAAAATCACTGCAGATGGTGACTACAGTCATGAAACTAAAAGACGCTTGCTACTTGGAAGAAAAGTTATGACCAACTTAGGCAGCATATTAAAAAGCAGAGACATTACTTTGCCAACAAAGGTCCATCCGTCAAAGCCATTGTTTTTCCAGTAGTCATGTATGCATATGAGAGTTGAACCATAAAGAAAGCTGAGTGCCGAAGAACTTATGTTTTTGAACTATGGTATTGGAGAAGAGTCTTGAGTCCCTTGACTGCAAGGAGATCAAACCAGTCAATCCTATGGGAAATCCACCCTGAGTATTCACTGGAAGGACTGAGGCTGAAGCTGAAACTCAAATACTTTGACCACCTGAAGAGAAGAACTGACTCACTGGAAAAGACCCTGATGCTGGGAAAGACTGAAGGCAGGAGGAGAAGAGGACGACAGAGGATGAGATGGTTGGATGGCATCACTGACTCAGTGGACATGAGTTTGAGCAAACTCAGGGAGATAGTGAAGGACAGGGAAGCCTGGCATGCTGCAGTCCGTGGGATCGCAAAGAGTCAGACGTGACTGAATGACTGGACTGAGCTGAACTGAACTGATGCAGATGATACCACTCTAATGGCAGCAAGTGAAAATGAACTAAAGAGCCTCTTGAGGAGAGAGAAAAAGCTGGCCTAAAACTCAACTTTCAGAAAACTAAGATCATGGCATCTGGTCCCATCACTTCATGACAAATGGAAGGGAAAACAGAGTTTATTTACGTGGGCTCCAAAATCACCACAGGGAAGCCAGTTAATGAACTATACCCCAATACAAAATAGAAAGTTAAAAGGAAAATAACACCTTTCTAGAGTGTTAGACAGCTACATATTATGTTATTACATTATTATTACATACATATTAGATAATATGTAACAAATCTCTTTCATCCAGCAATTCCATTTCTAAGAACTTATCCTAAAGAAACAGATGTCCCAAATATTTAAAGGATGTTCATTCCAATATTGTTTTTAATGGTAAAAACTTGAAAACAACTTATGTGCCCCAATATAGGATAATTATATAAATTATGACATGTATCTGTGAGCGCTTATGGAGGTACTAAAAATTAATCTGTAGAAGGATGTTTACTGATGTGGGAAAATGTTCACAATTTATTGGCAAGTAAATTTTGCAGAGTCTCAGTAATAGCTAGCGGAATCCAAAGCTAACTAACCCTTTTCCAACCCATGTGTTTTAACCTATAGAAAGGAGTGCTTTTAATGCTGAAAAACAAAGGAGCCTATTTACTAGGTGTAATGGATTGGATAGAAAGGGGACAGCTCAGATCCCAGACTGGATGCTGTCACATTTCAGGCACTCTCTCCCAGCACAGATACGGCTGGAGATGCCTATGAGGCAATTTCCCCTCATAGTCTCCGCTGCTCCGTATGCCAACATCGCCCCATGGGGGAGGCCGAAATATACAGCATAACATCCTACTCTTGACCAGAGCTCAACCATGCCTAGTGTGCCCCGCCCCTGAATACTCGTCACCTCACCCCTGTCCATCTGAAGTAGGACTCAAAGAACTAGAAATACACTAACAAGGTGTTGCTACATCTGGGTAGTGGAATTATGGGTAGCGCTTATATTCTTCTTCAAAGGCCTATTGTTTCCTGTGTTTCGTATTTTATGTAGCAAGTGTATATTGTTCTTGTGATCAAGGGGAAACCCCATGAATGTAAATGGAAGATCTTGGAGTAAGATATCTGCTCCCAGAAAAGAAAGGAGCCCTATTTTGCTTCTCACTTTTTATATGACCTTGGGCAAGTCATGCATTTAAAGTTCTGAGACACAGTTTCCTCAACTGTAGAATGAGCCAGTTGAACCAAATGACTTATTCGTACCTTCTAGCTTTGGCAGACTACGCTGCAAAAGCTTGCTTTTTAATGGTGAGGAACAAGAGGGTGGTTATAAGTGATCCAAAGAAGACCAGAAGCTCCAAGATGTGTATGTGGGGAAAAAAATCTTTAAAACCAATCATACAAAAGCTAGTTGCAGTATCTAAAACTTCTATAGTTGTTTTTCCTTTAGGTTAGAGCACAAGTTACATTTATAGGAAAAATTGTGTCCATTATTTGGGGAATGAGAATGACAAGTAAGAGTTCTCTAACAGGTACCTGTGAGTGCTCATCCAGAAATTCCTGTAAAGGAGGTGCTGCTGCTGCTGCTAAGTCACTTCAGTCGTGTCTGACTCTGTGCGGCCCCATAGACAGCAGCCCACCAGGCTCCCCCGTCCCTGGGATTCTCCAGGCAAGAACACTGGAGTGGGCTGCCATTTCCTTCTCCAATGCATGGAGGTGAGTAAACTATTAGAGATTTTAGATTCATTTGAATGTTGCTGCAGAAGAAGTCACCTGTCTGTTCAGAGAAGTAGATACCAGTGATTTGTTCTACGTCAAAATTTTGAGGTGTAAAGATGCTTATATTGTTCTTCATCCTCAGAGGCATCATATTATTATATAGTATTTAACCAGGTTCTCTCTTTAAGCAGAATTCAGCAAATTCTTGTACAAACATAACACCTCAACATAAAGATTCCCAAGCACTGGATTTCTGGTATTAGCAAAAGCAATATTTAAGAGCTTTACAGAAATGTCATATCTTAAACACATTTTGCACCAAATGAAACAAATCATCAGCCTGAAATTTTGACAACAGAGAATTCAACTACCTATGTGACTGATTCTCTACAGATGTTTTTAAAAGGATGAAATTTCCTCCTTTTTAGTATTTCTAAATATACAAATAGCTGTGAAAAGAAGAAAAGCGAAAGCAAAGGAAAAAAGGAAAGATATAAGCATCTGAATGCAGAGTTCCAAAGAATAGCAAGGAGAGATAAGAAAGCCTTCCTCGGCGATCAATGCAGAGAAATAGAGGAAAACAACAGAATGAGAAAGACTAGAGATCTCTTCAAGAAAATTAGAGATACCAAGGGAACATTTCATGCAAAGATGGGCTCGATAAAGGACAGAAATGGTACGGACCTAACAGAAGCTGAAGATATTAAGAAGAGGTGGCAAGAAGACACAGAACTGTACAAAAAAGATCTTCACTACCGAGATAATCACGATGGTGTGATCACTCACCTAAAGCCAGACAATCTGGAATGTGAAGCCAAGTGTGCCTTAGGAAGCATCACTATGAACAAAGCTAGTGGAGGTGATGGAATTCCAGTTGAGCTATTTCAAATCCTGAAAGATGATGCTGTCAAAGTACTGCACTCAATATGCCAGCAAATTTGGAAAACTCAGCAGTGACCACAGGACTGAAAAAGGTCCGTTTTCATTCCAATCCCAAAGAAAGGCAATGCCAAAGAATGCTCAAACTACTGCACAATTGCACTCATCTCACACGCTAGTAAAGCAATGCTCAAAATTCTCCAAGCCAGGCTTCAGCAATATGTAAACCGTGAACTTCCAGATATTCAAGCTGGTTTTAGAAAAGGCAGAGGAACCAGAGATCAAATTGCCAACATCCACTGGATCATGGAAAAAGCAAGAGAGTTCCAGAAAAACATCTATTTCTGTTTTATTAACTATGCCAAAGCCTTTGACTGTGTGGATCAAAATAAAGTGTGGAAAATTCTGAAAGAGATGGGAATACCAGACCACTTGACCTCTTGAGAAACCTATATGCAGGTCAAAGCAACAGTTAGAACTGGACATGGAACAACAGACTGGTTCCAAATAGGAAAAGGAGTATGTCAAGGCTGTCTATTGTCACCCTGCTTATTTAACTTCTATGCAGAGTACATCATGAGAAACGCTGGGCTGGAAGAAGCACAAGCTGGAATCAAGATTGCCGGGAGAAATATTAATAACCTCAGATATGCAGATGACACCACCCTTATGGCAGAAAGTGAAGAGGAACTAAATGGCCTCTTGATGAAAGTGAAAGAGGAGAGCGAAAAAGTTGGCTTAAAGCTCACCATTCAGAAAACAAAGATCATGGCATCTGGTCCTATCACTTTATGGGAAATAGATGGGGAAACAGTAGAAACAGTGTCAGACTTTATTTTTCTGGGCTCCAAAATCACTGCAGATGGTGATTGCAGCCATGAAATTAAAAGATGCTTACTCCTTGGAAGGAAAGTTATGACCAACCTAGATAGCATATTAAAAAGCAGAGACATTACTTTGCCAACAAAGGTCCATTTAGTCAAGGCTATGGTTTTTCCAGTGGTCACATATGGACGTGAGAGTTGGACTGTGAAGAAAGCTGAGCGCTGAAGAATTGATGCTTTTGAACTGTGGTGTTGGAGAAGACTCTTGAGAGTCCCTTGGTCTGCAAGGAGATCCAACCAGTTCATTCTAAAGGAGATCAGTCCTGGGTGTTCTTTGCATGGACTGATGCTAAAGCTGAAACTCCAATACTTCGGCCACCTCACACGAAGAGTTGACTCATTGGAAAAGACTCTGATTCTCGGAGGGATTGGGGGCAGGAGGAGAAGGGGATGACAGAGGATGAGATGGCTGGATGGCGTCACCGACTCAATGGACAAGAGTATGGGTGAACTCCAGGAGTTAGTGATGGACAGTGAGGCCTGGCGTGCTGCAATTCATGGGGTTGCAAACAGTCGGACACGACTGAGCGACTGAACTGTCTGAAGTGAAATATAGTTCACATTGTTTTAATAATGGTCAGTAAAATTGTAAAAACTGTTCATTATCCCACCACTTCAACCAATTATTTATTTTTCTATATTACTGTCTAGACTACCTCTGTACATGTATATAATTTTTTTAATAGTTGTATCTCATCTATATGTTTTGGTTTCCTGCTTTTTACACATCACATTATATCTGGGAGTTTTCCCAGATGTTGCCTCAAAGTCTTTCTGAAAGAACATTCATAATGACTGCATAATATTCCATTAAGTAGATGTATTTTTAAAAATGTACTTTACAATACTTTCCCAGGACAGCCTGATCCTGGTCACTAACCTCTGTGATTTACAGGCTCTGGGAAAACCCCAAACCTTCTTCTGCTGCTAAAATTCACCCAACAGTGATTCAATCCTTTGTGCAAAGCCTTCCTTCCCTTTGCTTTGGGATAAAGATAGTTTGGGGAAAGTTATTATTAGGAAAGAAGGAAATGCGCCAGGGAAAGAAAGGGGGGAGAAAAAAAAAACTTCACAAATGCCTGTAAGCATCAAAGAGAAATTCTGCCTGCTTTAAAAGGTTTTCCTTCTGAACACCTTTGATCACTGTCTGCATTTTCAGATGAGAAACGGGAGTCACTGAGGTTAAGTGACTGGCCAAAGGTCAAAATGCCAGCCTGTGGTGGAGTCGGCCTGAGAATTCCCATCTATCGGCTCATTGCACTGAAGTGATGTCTCTCATCAGAGCATTCACAGCTATTCCCATCCCGTCACATCTGAAAACCAGGCTACTCCAAAGGTGATGGGGCATCTGTTCACTTGTCCTCCCTTTCTGGCCATCCCCAAGCCCAGCCAGTGGTCGAGAATAGAATGTTTGTGACCTTTATGGGACCCTTGGAGATAGGAAAATGTTCTGGGCAAGGCAGTATAGCATGAAGCGTGTGGGGTCAGGAATCAGCTTGATGGGTTTGATTCCAAGTCCTATTTTCAGGGCAGCAGCTAGCCCAGAGAATGCCTTTGTTTATATTAGGAAAGGGCGCCCCCTCTGGGTAGGTATTGCCCTGCGGGTGTGTGGCTTGGCAAGTCAATCACAGGCCAGATTTTGGCTTCTACTGCCTGGGCTGGGTACTTGGCAAGTGGATCACAGGCTGGGTGCAGTGGAGGACTTACTCAACTCTACGTGGGTGCCGCATACTCCTTTACTATTGGGTGACTTGAGCAAAGTACTTAGCCATTCAGAGCCTTGGTTTCCCCGCCTATAAAAGCCAAAATAGTACTGAAAGCGAAAGTCGCTCAGTCGTGTGTGACTATTTGCAACCCTAGGGACAATACAGTCCATGGAATTGTCCAGGCCAGAATACTGGAGTGGGTAGCTTCTCCCTTCTCCAAGGGAGCTTACCAACTCAGGGATCGAACCCAGGTCTCCTGCATTGCGGGCACATTCTTTACCAGCTGAGCCACAAGAGAAGCTCAAGAATACTGGAGCGGGTAGCCTATCCCTTCTCCAGGGGATCTTCCTGGCCCAAGAATTGAACCAGAGTCTCCTGAATTACAGGTGGATTCTTTACCAACTGACCTATCAGGGATAGTACCTCAAAAGTTGCTCGGAGGTTAAATGAGATGCAGCTTGTAAACCGTCTGGCGTGATGTCTATCTCGTAGTCCAAAGGCATTTAATAAAATAGTAACTGTTATTATCAGCTGTTTCAGTTGTGACTTGCTTTCACAAAACAAGAAAAGCCTACCATTTTTCATACTATCTTGAGGAGTTTAATTTGCCTAGAAATATATTTCGTAAGTGGAGGATGATTATGAAAAGAGAAGGTGAGATTCATAATAGGTTATCATTTTAATATGTTATTGCTATCATTCTTTCTGGCTGCACCACCCAAAGTAGGCGGATCTGATACAGATTTTCTAATTACACGTTTAGTTTAAGAGAGGGTAATTTATAAGTCCACACCCTGACACACCTATACCGCTGGAGAATACTTCTCATTCTGTTGGCTGTCCTGGGCACTGGGACAGGCAACCTCATTCAAGTTGTTATTCAGTGAATTTTTGTTCTGTGCCTGTGTGGCAGTGTGAGTGATACAAGTGAGTAATTCAGAGGCTGGCACAGAGGAATGTCTCATTTGCATAGCTATGGAAATGAGCTTCCTAGGCTGGGTTAAAAAAAGAAAAAAGAGCTGTTGAGTAGTTCTTAGGCCAGGTAAAGTCCCAGTATGCTTGATCAGCAGGATCTGATGTCCACCCTAGAACCAGGTATACATACCACCTGCCTTTATTTAATCAGATTGCTTGGAAGAGGACATTTGTAATTTAGCCCTGAGAGCTTTAAAAAAATTTTTCCTGACAACTAATAGGTAGAATAGTGGTGTGTGTGTGTGTGTGTGTGTGTGTGTGCGTGCACGTGTGCATGTGTGTGTTACAGTCACTGGAGAGAAGGGATGAATTCTCTGCTTACTAAGTGGAACTCTTGCCTCTTCTAGATGAACCTGAATTATCTTGCAGGGAGTACATCTTTCATAATTTAGCATAACTGCTTTGAAAAGAAGTCTGTAATCCTTAGATAACTCAGTGGTTCCTATGCCTGGAGTCTTCCTTTCTATTTTTTTCAAGAAATATTTAAAATCAAGTAATTACATTGATTTTAAAACAAGCAACAGTAAAAATATCACTCAAGGACTCACATAAGGTTTTGAAATGAGGAGCCCATTTCACTCACAAAACAAAGCAACCATAACAAAACCTTCATATAAAGAGGACAATTAAAAATTCAATAACTCAGCAGTAAGAGGCTTCCCTGGTGGCTCAGAGGTTAAAGCGTCTGCCTCCAATGCGGGAGACCTGGGTTCGATCCCTGGGTCGGGAAGATTCTCTGGAGAAGGAAATGGCAACCCACTCCAGTATTCTTGCCTGGAGAATCCCATGGACGGAGAAGCCTGGTGGGCTACAGTCCACGGGGTCACAAAGAGTCGGACACGACTGAGCGACTTCACTTCAACAGTAAAGTGATAGAAAATCAGGTTTTTTCCAGCTATGACTCCTTACATCCTGTTTCTCAGAATCAAATGAGATGGGCATGAGGCAGGGGATGACGATGACAACCTGCATGTATTTGTGGCAGGATACCCCACTAGAGTCCAGAATCTACTCAAACTTAACAGACTGCAGGCTTCTGACTTCTACTTGTGGAAGTAAACGCTAGAGAGCATTTCTTTCTTTGAGAGGGACAAGAGATGTATTTTGTGTCTGGCTTGGGAGAGAGGTGGTGGCGGGGGTGGGGGGGTTGTAGAGGAAAATAAAGAAGAAAGGCATAATATAGTCTGTCTCTTGTGGTCCCCCACACCCCTCACCCAATACTCACACAGCTTCCACTGGCCAGAGGGGCTGGTCTAAAGCCAGAATCCAAAGGATGTGATTTCCAGGCATGAGGCTCTAAAAGCCCAGATGACAAGGCCAGCATGGCATTGGAGTCAGTCTTCTACCTTCACTTTGCTTCAAATCTCAACATAGCTTTTGCATCCAGACTCGAGGCAGCCTTATGCTAAGTACATTACGCTTAAGCATGTGCACTAAGCAGGCATTATGCTAAGTGAAATAAAACAAACATTGTATACTATTAGCCGAAGCTGGTGGCTCAGATGGTAAAGAATCTGCCTTCAGTGCAGGAGACCCAGGTTCGATCCCTGGATTGGGAAATAAAACAAATACTGTATGCTATTATGGAATACATGGAATCTACAAAAGCTCAGCTTGGGACTTTCCTGGGGGTCCAGCTGTTACAATTCTGCACATCCAATGCAGATGGGTTCGATCCCTGGTTGAGACACTAAGATCCCATGTGGCATGGCCAAAAAATATTTTTTAAATAAAAAAATAAAAGTGAAAAAGCTGAACTCATAAAAACAGTAGAGTGTTGGCTACCTAAGGCTGTGGGTAAGTTGAGGGAAATAGGGAGATGGCCAAAGGTTACAAACGTCCAGTTATAAGATGGAAAAGTTCTAGGGATCTAATGTGTAACATGGAGATTATAATGAATAACTCTGCATTACATACTTGAAAGTTACTAAGGGAGTAGACCTTTAATGTTCTCACCACAAAAAAGAAATGGTAGTTATGTGAGATGATAGAGGTGTAATGGTGGTAATCATTTTATAAGTGTATCAAATCCACATACTGGAGTGGGTTGCCATTTCCTTCTCCAGGGGATCTTCTCAACCCAGGGATTGAACACAGGTCTCCTGCATTGCAGGCGGATTCTTTACTTTCTGAATTACCAGGGAAAGCCAAGAATACTGGAGTGGGTAGCCTATCCCTTCTCCAATGGATCTTCCCAAACCAGGAATTGAACCCAGGGTCTCCTGCATTTACCAGCTGAGCTACCAGGAAAGCCCCATCTTTAATGTTCTCGCCACAGAAAGAAATGATTATTATGTGAAATGATAGAGGTATAATAGTGGTAATCTTTTTATAAGTGTATCAAATCACATATTGTACACCTTACATAATGTTATAAGCCAATTATATCTCAGTAAAGATAGAAAAAAATAAAACGGGAACCCCTGAAAATTGGAATGTAAGCTATCTCACTAAATTGTTTGGTGGTTCATCTCTGCTTATCTAATAAAAATTGCTTGGGAAACATGTTCAAATGATAGAGGCCCAAGCTCAATCCTATTCCTACAGAATAAGAATCTTTGGGACTAGATCTCTGTTTAAAATTTTTTTCCCAAGTGACACTGGGGTGTACCAAACTTAAGAATCAACCCGTGCACTAAACCCACAGTTGTATTTAAACCCGAGGCTAACAGGGGCAAAGAGTTGACTCTTTTGGAAAAGACTGATGCTGGGAGGGATTGGGGGCAGGAGGAGAAGGGGACGACAGAGGATGAGATGGCTGAATGGCATCACTGACTCGATGGACGTGAGTCTGAGTGAACTCCGGGAGTTGGTGATGGACAGGGAGGCCTGGCTGCTGTGATTCATGGGGTCGCAAAGAGTCGGACACGACTGAGCGACTGAACTGAACGGAACTCAACAGAGGTCTCTGCAGAAAGCAGGAAACGCCCTCTAGTGGCCACAGAAGCCATTCTCCCTTCTGCTGGGTCCTGGGACTACAGTGAAGAAGTGGGAAGACCATTATAGTCCACTAATCCCATCAATATGCCCCCTGAAACTTAGGGCCCCAAAGGGCACAACCCGATTATTCTTATCTTGCACATGAGGGCCTAGTATAGAGCCTGACCCATTGTGGGGTAGGCCCTAAAATTAAAGCTTAACATCACAGGCTGCCTTGACATGGGTGGTAAAATCAGGAGGGCCTCAAACAGCCTAAAGGCAAATTCCCCACCCTAGTTTGCTCTCATGGATAAAGTACCCTAGCCAGTCAACCCTCCTTATCAAACGCATCAGGCGCAGCTCCTGCTTATCCTTGAGTAGGGGGGTACCCATTCAGATGAGTCAGTCACATCCTCCCATAGGAACCGAAGGCATCTCAGCCTCTTGAGACTACAAAACCTGCCTTCACAGCACCTGGTTGTTCACTCTGTTGCTGAGTGAAACGTCTGCATGGCCCCGCCTGGTTAGTGGTGTCCTTTAACCCGGGCTGTGACTATATATGACTAATAAACTATTCTCGTGCTCATCTGTGAGTATTGTGTGGGTATTGTGTGTTTGGCCATTGTCATAATCCAAAGGCAAGAATCCCTGCCTCACCAATAAGGGAAAGAGGAGGCAATCAAAATACCCGTAAAGGGTGTTCAGTAAATATTTGTTAAATTAATAAACAAATGAGACCAAAGGGCTCTCAACAAGGTTAGATATCTTCATTTTACTGATTTATTGCCTATTTGCATAAATTCTCCAAGTGATCAGAGGCACTAATGAACAATTCAGTGAATGTATTTATAGAATGTTAGGTTTGGAAGGGATCTTAAGAAACCTGAGGGTCCATTCTCCCGTTTTATTTCCGAATGAACTGATGCCCGGGCAAAACTGTGAATTTCTCAAGGAAAGGGGCTACAGTTTATTTTTATATTCACTCAGTTTTGAATAGGACTGTGTATAGTTCACGTCTGATAAACAGATGAATGAGCATACAGAGATTAAGGGGATTTCCTAGGGGCATGCTTAGTCGCTTCATTTGTGTCTGACTTTTTGCAACCCTATGGACCATACTCTGCTAGGCTCCTCTGTCCATGGGGTTCTCTAGGCAAGAACACTGGAGTGGATTGCCATGGTCTCCTTCAGGGGATCTTCCCAACCCAGGGATCAAACCCTCACTTCTTATGTCTCCTGCATTGGCAGGTGGGTCCCCACCTGGGAAGCTTTGGGGCACAAGCTAGTTAGTTACTGGCACCAGAAACACTCACTTCCAGGATCTGATTCAACAAATGTGGATCAAATGTCTTATATAAGACACTGTAATCTAGTTCAGTGCCTTGGGGATGAAGGTAAGACTTGGGGTGGGGCTATAAAGATGAAAAAGACATAGTCCCTGCCCTCAAAGGGCGTAAACTCTATAATGGTGCTATCCAATATGGTTGCTGCTAGTCACATGTACTTATTTAAAGTTAAATTAATTAAAATTGAAAATTCAGTTCCTCTGTCACACTAGCTATGTTTAAAGTGTTTAAAAGCTGCATAGTGGCTAGTGGCTACCATATTGGGTTGCAGAGATATAGAATATTTTGATCAATGCAGACAGTTCTATTGGATAGCTCTACTATAAAAAGAAAGATGTAGTTAAAACTGAGACCATCACATAAAGCAGAAAGGATAACAGAAGTACAAATTAATTGCCATGGGACCAGAGCAGATGGATTCAGACCAGCCTCCCCACCAGATTCTAAGTCCTTGGAGGACCGAGATTCTTTGACTTCTAGAACCTATCATAGTGCCTGACTCATAGAAGATGCTCAACTTATGTTTACTGAATGAAGATAAACTACCTATAGAAGTAGTAGTTTCACCCCCTAACATTTCAAAAACAGGAAAGCATACAGAATGTCAATGTATCCACGCCCAACTGTGTACACTTTTTACAATTTGCCGTATTTGTTTTAGATCTTATATTGGTTTTAGGAAATGAAGTACAGATTTATTTCAAGCTCCTCTACTCTTTGTCCAATTTCTTTGAACACCCTGAATTTGGTGTTTACCAATCCCATTCACATCTTTATATTATATGTTGTTGTTTTTCAGTCTCTAAGTCGTGTCAGACTCTTCGAGACCCCATAGACTGCAGCATACCAGGCTCCTCTGTCCTCCACCATCTCCTGGGAGTTTGCTCACATTCATGTCTATTGAGTTAGTGGTACTCTCTAACCATCTCATCCTCTGCCACCCCCTTCTCCTTTTGCCTTCAGTTTTTCTCAGCATCAAGGTCTTTTCCAATGAGTCAGCTCTTCACATCAGGTGGCCAAAGTATTGGAGCTTCAGCTTCAGCATCAGTCCTTCCAATGAATATCCAGAGTTGGTTTCCCTTAGGATTGACTGGTTTGATCTCCTTGCTGTCCAAGGTACTCTCAAGAGTCTTCTCCAGCACCGCAATTCAAAGGCACCAGTTCTTCAGTGCTCAGCCTTCTTTATGGTTCAACTCTCATATCCATACCTGACTACTGGAAAAACTATAGATTTGACTAGATGGACCTTTGTCTACAAAGGGTTATCTCTGCTTTTTAATATGCTGTCTAGGTTTGTCATAGCTTTTCTTCCAAGGAGCAAGAGTCTTTTAATTTCATGGCTGTAGTCACCAACTGCAGTGATTTTGGAGCCCAAGAAAACAAAATCTGTCACTGCTTCCAGTTTTTCCCCTTCTATTTGCCATAAAGTGATGAGACCAGTTTTAGTTTCTTGACTATTGAGTTTTAAGCCAATTTTTTCACTCTTCTCTTTCACCCTCATCAAGAGGCTTTTTAGTTCCTCTTCAGTTTCTGCCATTAGCATGGTATCATCTCTATATCTGAAAGTGTCGACATTTCTCCCAGCAATTTTGATTCCAGCTTGCGATTCACCCAGCCTGGCATCTCACATGATATACACTGCGTATAAGTTAAATAAGCAGAGTGACAATATACAGCCTTGATTTACTCCTTTCCCAATTTTGAACCAGTCAGCTTTTCCATGTAAGGTTCTAAATGTTGATTCTTGACCCTCCTACCAGTTTCTCAGGAGGCAGGTAAGGTGGTCTGGTATTTCGATTTCTTTAAGAATTTTCCACAGTTTATTGTGATCCACACAGTCAAATGCTTTAGCATAGTCAGTGAAGCAGAAGTAGATGTTTTTTGGAATTCCCTTGCCTCCTCCTTGATCCAAGGAATGTTGGCAGTTTGATCTCTACTTCCTCTGCCTTTTCTCAATCCAACTTGCACATCTGGAATTTCTTTGTTCATGTCCTGCTAAAGCCTAGCTTGAAGGATTCAGGGCATAATCCTTCCTTGCTAGCATGTGAAATGGATGAATTTCATAGTAGTGTGAACATTCTTTGGCATTGCCCTTCTTTGGGATTAGAATGAAAACTGACCTTTTCCAGTCCTGTGGCCACTGCTGAGCTTTCCAAATTTGCTGGCATATTATTGAGTGCAGCATCTTGATAGCATCATCTTTTAGGATCTGAAATAGCTCAGCTGGAATTCCATCCCCTTCACTTGCTTTGTTCATAGTAATGCTTCCTAAAGTCCACTTAACTTCACACTCCAGGATGTCTTGTTCTAAGTGAGTGACACCATTGTGGTTATCCGGGTCATTAAGACCTTTTTTTGTATAGTTTTTCTGTGTATTCTTGCCACCTCTTCTTAATTTCTTGTTAGGTCCTAACCTAATGTTAGGTCCTTACCATTTCTATCCTTTATGTGCACATCTTTGCATGAGATGTTCCCTTGGTATCTCCAATTTTCTTGAAGTGATCTCTAGTCTTTCCCATTCTATTGTTTTTCACTATTTCTTTGAACTGTTCATTTAAGAAAGACTTCTTATCTCTCCTTGCTATTCTCTGGAACTCTGCATTTAGATGGGTATATCTTTCCCTTTTTCCTTTCACTTCTCTTCTTTCCTCAGCTATTTGTAAGTTCCTAAAGAATTGATGCTTTTGAACTGTGGTGTTGGAGAAGACTCTTGAGAGTCCCTTGGACTGCAAGGAAATCCAACCAGTCCATTCTGAAGGAGATCAGCCCTGGGATTGCTTTGGAAGGAATGATGCTAAAGCTGAAACTCCAGTACTTTGGCCACCTCATGCGTAGAGTTGACTCATTGGAAAAGACTTTGATGCTGGGAGTGATTGGGAGCGGGAGGAGAAGGGGACGACAGAGGATGAGATGGCTGGATGGCATCACTGACTCGATGGACGTGAATCTGAGTGAACTCCAGGCGTTGGTGATGGACAGGGAAGCCTGGCGTGCTGCGATTCATGGGGTCGCTAAGAGTTGGACATGACTGAACGACTGAACTGAACTGAAGACCCACTTTGCCTTCTTGAATTTCTTTTTCTTTGGGATGGTTTAAGAAATGGAGTAGGTCTCATAGTTAATAAAAGTCCTACATGTAGTACTGGGGTGCGATCTCAAAGACAGCAGAATGTTCTCAGTTTGTTTCCAGCATCACAGTAATCCAAGTCTATGCCCCAACCACTAATGATGAAGAAGCTGAAGTTGACTGGTTCCATGAAGACCTACAAGACTTTCTAGAACTAACACCAAAAAAAGATGCCCTTTTCATCATAGAGGATTGCAACGTAAAAGTAGGAAGTCAAGAGATACGTGGAGTAACAGGCAAGTTTGGCCTTGGAGTACAAAATGAAGCAGGGCAAAAGCTAACAGTTTTGCCAAGAGAACATGCTCGTCATAGCAAACACCCTTTTCCAATAACCCAAGAGATGATTCTACACATGGATTATCACCAGATGGTCAATACTGAAATCAGATTGATTATATTCTTTGCAGCTGAAGATGGAGAAGTTCTATACAGTCAGCAAAAACGAGACCTGGAGCTGACTATGGCTCTGATCCTAAGCTCCTCATTGCAAAATTCAGGCTTAAATTGAAGAAACCTAGGGAAAACCACTAGGCCATTCAGGTATGACCTACATCAAATCCCTTATGATTATACAATGTGTACATAATTGTAAACAGCACAGATGATTGTTTTACATGCTTTTATATGTAATATAAATAGTATCATACTGTACACATCACTTTGCAACTTGCTTTTTATAACATTATATTTTAAAGATGCACCCATGTTAAAACATGCAGCACTCACAAGTTCATTAATTGCTATAGTCTATTGTGTTAAATACATCACAATTTTATTTTACTTTCAATGGAAATCTGCCCTGTTTCCAATTTTTACAATTATCAATAAGGCTGTAATGAACATTCTTATAAGTGATTCCTTACATTAATGTTCAGGGTTTATTCCTAGAAGGAGTATTGCTAGCTCTGAGGTCTTATATATCTTCAACTATTCTAAATATTGACAAGTTGATTTCCAAGGGTATTGACCAATTTATATTTCCATCAGCAGGTATGAATGTTCTCATTGTTCTCCATCCTTGTCATCATTCAGTACTGTGAGACTTTTATTCTTTGCCAATCTGATAAGGTGAAATCCTGTAGTGTAGTGTTTTCTAGGAAGACATAAGAACAAGGTAAAAATGCCTGCCCTGTTCTAATCCTGGCATTAGGGTATGAGAATACCAGAGTTATCGGCTTTTCCTGTTGTAATGAAAACATTGGCCACGTAATGAAAAGCAGACCAAAGCCATGACTGAACTTCAGGATAAGCACAGTCCTGCAGGAGGATTATAAGACAGTTCTACCACCTTTTGCCACTGCTAGGCACAAGGCCAGGAAATTTTTAAACAGGGTTTGGAAATCGGAACGTGTGCAACCCGCAGTATTGTTTCTTCCCGACAGAAACAGAATTTATTTTGCCATGTGTCTCGTTAAGTGCATCTCAGTCTTCCTCGCTTGCCACTTCTCTTAAGCTAACTTCTGGTAGAAGAAATTACTGGAAAGTGAGGAACTGTGCAAATTAGATATCTATTGGTGAGAAATCTTGGCAATCTCAAGGACTGTCAGCTTAACACGAGGTAAGGTAATGAGGGTAGCCCATAGCTGGAAATATTTGCTCATGGCTAATTCATGTAAATCCTTTAAATGCTTAAAGCACAGGAAAATTATCCCATAATTTACGAACACATTGCTATTTCATCTTGTAGATTTTCCAGTCTGATTCTAGCTAATACCTAAGGAAGTAAAATGAACCTGTTTAGAAGGGCTTTAGAGCTGGGGGCAATGGGAAACACCCATAGCTCCATTTCTTCAGAGTGGTTCTCTGATGGAGATATTTCTCAGCATCTTTTCATTATGTTTGGCATACTCATGGAAAATTTGAGATAATGCTGATTCTACCTCTGTGAAAACCCTTCCAGAGTAATAACTTGAATTTTTAAAATGATACAAGATCTGAGATTTTTTTCTTACTTCATTGTGTGACCTAAAGCAAAATGACAGAGAAAGGGAATCAGTTCGACTCTGAGCACCTAACTCAGATCAGCTGAAAAATGTGAAATGAAAGCTTGGATGAATCAACTTTGTTCCATTTACTAATTGGAATCCAACACTTGGTTTTCTTTTTCAAAAAGAAAGACTAATATCACCTATGGTATTCATTCCTAAAACCTATTCATGGATAGTAGCACTAAGAAAAATTTTATCTTCTTAAGATAATCCACCTCGCTCATTAAAAAAAGCTAGCTGTCAGTTCCTGTCACGGCTTTCAGAAGTTACAATGAAAAATCTTGTTTCACAGTACAGCAGATGACCGTGAAAAGTTAATGTGTATTTTTCTTAGGAGATAAAGAGAAAATTTAATCTAAACTATAGTTCTTTTGGAGGAGCATATAATCTAGGTTTTATACGTACAAATTAAATATTAAGATGTAGTCCAAAAGCTGAGTTTAGGTTGTAGTTAGACTTACATAGGTTTTAAAAAATTTGTTTTTGATCCTGCCACTGGACAGTTTTAGTTACCCTCTCTTTATCCTTATTTTATCATCTGTATAATGGTGAAACATTGTTCTGAGAACTAAATGAAATTCATAAATGAACAAACATTAATTAAGTTTCTTCTACTTGCCAGGCGTTTGTCCCAGCTGCTAAGGGACCAAGGGATAAACCAAGCAATGTCCCTGTCCTCTCAGGCTTTCATTCCAGGGAGGAAAATGGCCCGCAGTAAAAAATAAATGAACAAAATCACTGTAATTGCCCCAAAAGGGCATTACTTTAGAGGAAGAGCCCTCAGGTGGTGCAGTGATAAAAAATCTGTCCGCTAATGCAGGAGACACAGAAGACCAAAGTTCGATTCCTGGCGTGGGAAGACCCCTTGGAACAGGAATGGCAACCCACACCAGTATTCTTGCCTAGGAACTCCCGCGGACAGAGGATCCTGGCAGGCTACAGTTCTCGCGATCACAGACACTGGACACGACTGAGCGCACCAGCGTGCACTTCTCTGAGGAAGGGATGCTGGAACTGAGGCGTGAATGATAAGGAGCCAGTTCCGTGAAGAGGGTGAGGGTAGGGTAAGGTTCAGGCGGAGGGAAGAGTGAGATTAATGCCTGAGGCTGGATGCAGCTTGGCAGGTTCAAGGAAGAAAGAAGGCCAGTGTGACTAGAGTGATAGAAGACCAAGAGAGAGAGGCAATCCAGACTGTGGGGAGGCATTTGGGTTTATTCTACATGCCACAGGAAGCTACGCGAAAATCTGTGTTTTAAGAAGGTCATCTAGGACTTCCGTGGCGGCACAGTGGATAAGAATGGGTTTGAGCTCTGGTCTGGGAAGATTCCACATGCTGCAGGCAACTAAAAGCCTATAGTCCCAACTACGTCAGCCTGTGTGCTGCAACTACTGAAGCCTGCGTGCCTGAGCTCCACGAGGCGTGCTCTGCAACAACAGAAGCCGCCACAATGAGATACCTGAGCACTATAGCAAAGAGGAGCCTCTGCTCACCGCAACTAAAGCCTGCATACAGCAACGAACACCCAGCCCAGCCAAAATAAAAAAGATAAATAATTCTTTCAAAAAGAACTTTCAGTTTGCCGTGAGAAGATACATTTAAGGAAGCAAGGAGTGAGCAATACCAGGATGACCATAGCACTCATCCACCCTTGATGAAGGTGCTTTGGGCTAAAGGGTGACAGTGTCTGCACGGAGAGAAGCAAGCTGATGTAGAAGATATTTCGAAGGCAGAACTTTTAGGATGTGGTGATGGATTGGATACAAAACATAGAAAGAGAAAGCAATGATCAGTCCCTGGCAGATGGCTGTGATAGTTATTAGGTTATTTCTTGTCTTTAGATCCAAATTTCTCCTCTGTGCTCTGCTTTGGGATGCTGGGGCTGAGAGTATGCAAACTACTTCTCTGCTTTGCCAACTGGCTCTCACCGGGCCCTGACAATTGCAGGTGCTCAGGGAGGTGGAAGGCTTGCTCTTCCCCTCTGCTTCCTGTTTTTGAGTGCATCATCCTACCAAAGCTTCTTTCACTGGCACTTGCTCTTCCTTACAGTAGCAGCAGTTGAATCCAGGTCACAGGTTTTCCAACCTTTGCAGAGCTACCTTCTCTGTACCCTCCTTGGAGAGATAGCAGCACCAGCCAAGAAGCAGCCCCTACTCAGAGGTCAGAGTTTTAGTTCTGCAGAGAATCCCTCCTCCACATTTCTAAATGTTAATGCTTTTAGTCTCTTCTCTGTTTTCAGTCCTCAGGGCCACAGATGTTTCTGCATTGATGTCTCCACCATATCTTAGGGTCCTCTTTTTATCCTTTCAGTTAGCAACTTTATACCTACTTTCTAGTTAACGATTTTATACCTATTTAATAATTCTCTGTTCAAACAGCTGATGAGATTTTCGCTCCTAAGAGGACTTTGAGTGATCATTTGGGCTATCATTTACTGAAATTAGGAAGACTGGGGAAGGAAGAACTAGGAGAGTGAGGGGGAGAAATCCAAAATTCTGCCTTGGTCATAATACTTTGAGATGCCTTCTAGGTGTCTCAGCAATGTGGACATGGTGGGCTGTTAGACAATCTGAAGTTGAGGAAAAATGTCCTATCTGGAGGTATAAATTTGGAAAGCATCAACAGAAAGATGGGAGAGTCACCTAGGGAGAGACCATAGATAGACGGAGAACAGGGCCTGGGACCAACAACATTTAGAGATAAAACTGAGCCAGTGTGGCCAGTGAACAAGAGGAAAATCACAAGTGTGTGGGATCTTGAAAGACAAAAGAGCTCAGTTTTTCAGGAAGGAGCAGATTGCTGAACTCTACTGAGAGATGGAGGCGAGCGGGGACAGAGCAGCGACCACTGGACTTAGCAATACGGCACCTGACTTTATTAAACACTGCACCATGGAATGGTGGGGCTGGAGCTAGCCTGGGGTGAGTCAGGATGGATTGGGAAGTAAGGAGGTTACTGACAATAATGCACCCAGTGTTGTTGGCATAATTCTTGGCAAGTAATAAAGACTTGTAAGATATTAGCTACTATTACTCTTTAAAATTATTTATTTTTTAATACACACTATGTCATGCCTTTGTCAGATTCCATGAGTGAGAGGTCAGATGCCAATTATATTGAGTAAGCAAATAATGCAATTATTACAAACCATAATTTAGAAGAAAAATTGGAAAAAGTTCATAAGATACTGTTAAGTAAGAAAAGTGGGTGACAGGGTACCATTGAAAATGATCTCAGGTGCCAGCAAAAGGGGCTTCTCGGGTGGGGCTAACAGAACCTGCCTGCCAGTGCAGGAGAAATGAGACCTGGGTTTGATCCCTGGGTCAGGAAGATCCCCTGGAGAAGGGAATGACAACCCATTCCAGTCTTCTTGCCTGGAGAATTCCATGGACAGAGAAGCCTGGTGGGCTATAGTCCATTGGGTCGCAAAGAGTCAGATGTGACTGAAAATACTTGGCACGTACACATGCCATGGGAAGGGCAGATGGCGACTCCTCCACACCCACCCTCCTCTTGCTGCAGGTCTGAGCTGATCTTGGTATTCCCATCCTGCACATGAGTGGTTATCCAAGAACAGACAGACCTCAGCCAAGCTGTGCTCATAAGACATGAGAAGAACCTTCTTTTAATCTTCTAGAACGAAGCTATACATAGTCAATCTCTCTGACCATGGTTGGATGTGAACAAAGAAGCGTAGCCGTCTGCTGCTGCAAATATGAGCAAGGGGAAAACCACTCAAATAATGAAGCCAGCTTTGTGTCAAGTAGCTAAAAACAGAGGACCTGGTGCCTCCATGACATCGTAAACCATCTGGACTGTGGGTTGTGAAAGTCAGTCAGTTGTGTCCAACCCTTTGCGACCCCATGGACTGTAGTCCATGGAATTCTGCAGGCCAGAATACTGGAGAGGGTAGCCTTTCCCTTCTCCAGGGGATCTTCCCAACCCAGGGATTGAACCCAGGTCTCCCGCATTACAGGCAGATTCTGTAGCAGCTGAGCCACAAGGGAAGCCCAAGAATACTGGAATGGGTAGCCTATCCCTTCTCCAGAGGATCTTCCCAACCCAAGAATCAAACCAGGGTCTCCTGCATTGCAGGTGGGTTCTTTGCCAGCTGAGCTACCAGGGAAGCCCGGACTGTAGGTTAGGTGAGCCAAAATCCATTCATTTCAAATCGATATTCTATAACTTACACACTCACACAAGGTAGTAGTAGCCATAGAGCAAACATTCAATAAATAGTAGCTATTATTATTTAGTAAAGAAATTACAGATTATATATTATTTTTTAATAGGCACAATCCTTGTACATTATGAGCTCATTTAAAAGTCTATATCCATACAGGAAAAGCTGGAAGGCTATATCAAAATATTAACTATGGTAACCTCTGGTATCTCTGGCTTGTGAAGAGAGGGGGAGATGGTTGAGAAAAGAGGAGAAAGTGGTAAACAGTCATCTCAGAGAAAAGGAGGGGAAATAGGATTACCAAGTACAACCAAGGGCCCCTTTCAAGTCAGACCTAAGGAATTCTAGTTGTTCATCTCTAGATTTAAAATCTTTTAAATAATTGATTAATTTATTTTAATTGGAGGCTAATTACTTTACAATACTGTGGTGGTTTTTGCCACACACTGACATGAATCAGCCATGGGTGTACATGTGTCTCCCCCATCCTGAACCCTCTCCACCTCCCTCCCCAGCCCATCCTTCTGGGTTGTCCCAGTGCACTGGCTTTGTGGGGAATTCCCTGGTAGTCCAGTGATTAAGACTCTGAGATTTCACTGCCTGAGGACTTGGGTTCAATACTTGATCAGGAAACTAAGATCCCACAAGGTATGTGGCCATAAATAAATAAATAGCCAGGATCACTGGGCTTTCCAATTGCTTGGGTTTGATTAAAAAAAAAAATCATTGTGGAAACAAGCCTTAAATAAAGAGTCTGAGCTGGAATGTTTGGGTAAAATTCTCCTAAACTAAAAGTAAATCAAAGAGAAACATCTGAATTTAGGTGTAAGGAATCAAACACCAAAGAATATGCAAGAAGATGAGGGAAATGGCCAGATTTACAGTTCTTTTCTAATACATAGATAACTCCATGAAGGTCAATGCCAAACCACCTGGCCACAGAGAGTATATGTGGCAGCACCAGCAGTAGGTTTTTGGAGTGGTGTTTGTTGGACTTGTTTTTAACTACATTTGCCAGTGGTATGCTGGAGCCAGTTTATGTAGGTTTACGAGAGCAGATTGTCATAAATATTGTAAGCTGGTTATTAAACAGTCATTATTAAAAATTAAGTGAAATAAATATGTGGTTAAATATGTGGTTAAAAGCAAAAATAATAAATACTAAAAACTCACCACTTCCTATCGTACTACTTAACTATTCTCTCCATCCATGAGGTTATGTCTCCAGCACATGTGTGATAGAAATACCATATAATGTTGTGCTAAGTAATTTTTCCCTGTTCTGCGTCTTGCGCTGTCACTGGGGTGGCTTGAGACGACCATGGTGCGAATATTTACACCATGGAAACTGGCAACATAATAAATCAGGGATTGATTTATTGTTTTGTTAATAGTCTACTTATGAAAATAATGGAGAAAATATTAAGCAGATTAAATTTTAAAGCGTCTGCTGCTGTTACACTGTGAATAGCACCAAACAATTGAGGAAATATTTACAAGTATGTGAAAATTATGATCTGAGTTAATAAAGGTGTACTCATGTGACTGATGAACTAGTGAAGTTCTGACACACTAGTTCACTTTCGTCTTATTAGTGTAAGTGAAAATATCAATTAACATTCATTGCAGCAGACACTCATTCCTCAGTAATGTTAATGACTTCTTTGCTGAATCAGATAGAAATCCAGTATTTGTTCATAGCTGATTTTGTCTAATTAGAGTTGAATCACAACCACAGGTTGATTGCAGATAAAGTTAGGCAAAATTCAGTGAAAGCATTCTGTGAAAATCAATTGGCTATATGAAATTCACAATAAAGAGTACGTATCTTTATTATTAGTTGTAAACTGAAAGTGATGCATATCAGTAATTTATAACAGATTTATGAACTAGAGAGCTAGCTGTTAAACATTTACCAACATACCTCCACCAAAGCACAAGCATATACATAACTTAAAATTTTCATAAAATAATGCTTACTATGTATGATGCCCTCTTATTTTTTGTATTCTATTTAATTAAAAAAATAAATCCATGTTGCAACACTATAAATTCACAACCCACTGAAGTTTGTTAACAGCAATTTTCCAAGGTTTTGGAAGTTTTTGATTGCGAGTGCTAAAGTTACGTTTTGAAAAGATGTTCAGAAGGATGGTGATCAAGTTCCCTTTTTATATTCAGAGTTCAATAACAACAAAAATTCAAGAAATACGAAGCAGAAAATTAAAAAATTAAAACCACATCAAGGCAGAATTGGAAATCTGAAAGCCTAGGTTTTACAATACCTACTCTAAAGATAAATTATATAACTTGATAATGCACTAATTACATATTCCTGTATTTCAGCTTTTCAGATGAAAAGCCTTTTCTATCATTAAAAGGTTGTCGTCTCTAATGATACTTACTTCGCTACTATTTGTATCTATGGAGGTGAATATTACCATGGATAATTTTTAAAACGCTGTTCTTCTGCCCAAGTAGGTCAGGGACATTGCTGGCATACTCACTATGTCTGTATTTGGTAAAAGAAAATTTTACATTTATGTAAAATGACAGTTGGAATGAGTTCACATGACCATGTTGCTAAAAACACAACATGTTTGATATCCATGGATCATAAAAGGGACGAAGTAAACCAGCCTTTTACAGTTCACCTACATCGGGTAGACATTCTGTCATTAAATTCATATATAGTGCTTCTGAAACTGGGCTCAGCAAGAGATTTTGACAGGCCCTTGGGAGTGAATCAAATTCAGCTTTTCACAGCTGATACGTGGCTTTTCTAACAGCATTAACAAGGGGGGCCTTTTAGGATTCCTGTCACTCTAACAATGAAACAGAAAAGCTGGGTCCAAACACAGATGACTCACTTTCCAGTTTGTCCAGAGTAATGGGACAATGCTGACTAAACAGTGGAGACCTGTACTGAAGGTAGTGAAGGAAGAATTTCTGAGTTTTTCCTAAATTCCACCTGCTGCTGCTAAGTCACTTCAGTCGTGTCCGACTCTGTGCGACCCCAGAGACAGCAGCCCACCAGGCTCCCCCGTCCCTGGGATTCTCCAGGCAAGAGCACTGGAGTGGGTTGCCATTTCCTTCTCCAATGCATGAAAGTGAAAAGTGAAAGTGAAGCCACTCAGTCGTGTCTGACCCTCAGTGACCCCATGGACTGCAGCCTTCCAGGCTCCTCTGTCCATGGGATTTTCCAGGCAAGAGTACTGGAGTGGGGTGCCATCGCCTAATAAAGAGTAAAACCTAACCTTTTGGTGGGATGGAATTGTGTGAGAATTTAATGATAAAAATGTGGGTTCTCCCAAAAAACTCCTTACTCAATAAACTCTACCTACAATTTCAGGAGATCTACAGACCCTCCTGATGCCCATTCTCAAGTTAAAAACTCTGTTTTTAGGTGATGATCTTCCTGATGGAAAATATAGGAAGAAAAATGGAAAATAAGATAGACCCTTCTGATTGCTTCAAATACTGCTAAATCAAAGAAAATTTATCTTGTGGGTGATGAGTGACGCTGAATTAGTTCTATCGATGACATCTATGCACACAGATTACAAGTCAATGCTAAGAACATTAGCTGAGGAGAATGGGATATTCTGGGCTGCCTCAAATTATTGAAAATAAGCAGTGTATATGTAAATTAATAATAATGGTAATAGTGGTCATGCCTCTCTATGCTTTATTCATAAGCAAAGCTGATCTAAGACTTCTGGGAGAGAAACAACTGGAAGAAAGTTTGCTATAGAAACCAGGTGAAGAGAAGAGATGATGGGATTCCACTCACATGCAGGCAGGATGGTGGCAGGGCCTTAAATCTCCCTGTTCCCCCCAGAAATCCATCGGTGTCCCCAGTTCCTGATATGAACAGTTGACGTTTCCCACATTTTACATGAAGTACTAGACAAACACAGTTTTGAGACAGACCCTCAGATGATTGTCTTTGAAGCCCTTCCCATATAGGCATATTGGGACCTGCCACCATCACATATTGTAAGTTGAATCCACCACGCTCAGCCATTGGCCCCAGACTTCTTATGAAGATCGGTCATTCTCTACTAGCCCTGCCCTCAAAGGAAGAGCTGTAATGAGGCAAGCCAGGGCCCAGCTCCCAGATTCCGGCTAACAAATGCGCTCCAAGAGGAAGGAATTCACACAGAGGAAAACATTGTTTTCCAGTAGAAACCATTGAGACCTCTCTGGCTCTCTTCATAAAACTCAGAAGAATCTAAGCTAACAAGGCTTTCATTTGAGGACCCCAGGACTGATTCATAAACAGTTCCCCTCAAGCGGAAAAGGAAGCACAAAGAGTAGAGAAATGAAAATACACCCTACAGAAAAGCTGCCATCCTTATGCTTTCTGACCTACTGATGCATGGTGCCTCCCATTGTCTCTGGTTTGTTTGAATGCTGTAACATCAAATAACCATTTGGCACTGGGTGAGCTTGACGTTTCCAAAACGAAGATATTTTAGACTTCTAAATAAGTTGCGCTACTGGTTGTAAACCACAGAGCACAATGTGTGGTGGCCATCTTCCATCTCACTTATTATTTGAAGTGTCATTTTTTTGTTCCTGTCCATAGGTCTTAAGAAGAGTAAGAGCATGTGGTAAGTGGATATACCTGGGAAACACTAAGAATAAATGCTAGCAGAAAAATAGATGCCTTTTATCATGAATTCCTATCTCTGAGGTGCTACGAGAATATGAAACACAATGCAACTTTGTTATCCTGTAAATAAATTGGCTCTTTACCCTTCCAAAGAAATTTACCAATAAAAATGGACAGTTTTATGAACATTTTTAATGGTTGTCTTATATCGTCTACCTTTGGATTTCTTTGTGAATGTTACGGTTCAGTGAATGCATTGAAATATGCACAAGGGAAATCAAGTGGTATTTGGGATTTGCTTTAAAGCACTGCAGAAAAGGAAAATGTGTGTGGTGGATAAATAAGGCAAGAATGACAAGTTATAGGTAATTATTAAAGTTGGGTGATAGATCCATGGGAGTGTACGATACTTTTGTATTTGTTTAAAATTTCTAAATGAAAAGAAAAGTCAAAAACATGGAAAATTTCCAGCTAAAGAACTAACATAAAAACACTCGTTAGAGTGTGGAGCAAGGGGAACCCTTCTAAACTGTTGGTGAGAATGTAAATTGGTGATGCCACTATGGACAACAGTGTGCAGGTTCCTTAAAAAACTAAAAATGGAAATACCATGTGATCTAGTAATCCCACTCCTGGGCATATATCCGGAAAAGACAAAAAACCCTCTAAATCAAAGAAGACACATGCACCTCAGTATTCATAGCAGCACTATTTACAAAAGCCAAGAAGCAATCAAAGTGTTCATCAACAGACAATTGGCTTAGGAAGTTGTGGCACATATATAAAGAATGGAATATTACTCGGCCATAGAAAAAGAACGAAATATTGCCATTTTCAGCCACATGGATGGACCTAGAGAATATTGTATTTAGTGAAGTAAGTCAGAGAAAGATAAATATATAACATCACTTATACGTTATGTCTAAAAAGTGATACAAATGAATCTATATATGAAACAGAAACAGACTCACAGACATTGAAATATAAATTTATGGTTACCAAAGGGGAAAGAGAGGGGGAAGGGATAAATTACTGGTATAGGATTAACAGATACAAAAAATTATGTATAAAATGGATAAGCAACAAGATGGCAACCCACTCCAGTACTCTTGCCTGGAAAATTCCATGGACAGAGGAGCCTGGTAGGCTCAGTCCATATGTTGCTGGGAGTCGGACATGACTGAGCAACTTCACTTTCACTTTTCACTTTCATGCATTGGAGAAGGAAATGGCCACCCACTCCAGTGTTCTTGCCTGGAGAATCCCAGGGACGGGGGAGCCTAATGGGCTGCCGTCTATGGAGTTGCACAGAGTTGGACATGACTGAAGTGACTTAGCAGCCCAAAGAACTATATTCGGTATCTTGTAACAACCCATAATGGAAAATAATCTGGAATGTGTGTATATATCAGAATCGCTTTGTTGTACACCTGAAACTCCTTAAGCTAACTGGAAGACATGCAAAGAAGGTATAACCAATCTTGCTGGTACATTTTGGTTAAAATGAAAAACAGATTGCTGTGCTTCTATTCTAACAAAATAGATGTGTCAACAAATGAAGATGTCAATGTAAATGGCCCTTAAAATTCTCTGCACTTTGGTCAAACTGCAAAGGAGGCAGGGGAGAGGAGGGGAAATAAGTGTGTAGAGTGTGGGGTGGTCTGATCTAGCTGTCCCACAAGAAAAGTGAGGCCACAGGGACGGGTGTTAGGAGATATAACTGATGGGAAAGAATCAGCAAAGTTCAGCTCAAAAGTAGGAAGGGTGTCCCAGAGAAAGAACACAGAGAAAATGAAAAAGGAGCCAAGGAGGGATGTAGGGAGTGGAAAACATAGGGCCATCGGAAACAGACAGGAGAAAACCTTCCAGCTCCTCCCAAATTGATTTCACACCAGCTTCTGCTCAATCCCACTTCAGAAATTAAAATAACACCCCACTCTGTGGTGACATCCACTCCTGGGAAAGGAACCCAGTACCTGTCAACTCACATAAGGAAGCTATTAAAGAGTTGAGACAAATCCTTCAGAAAGTAGTTCACTCCCTCATTCTCATGGAGCTTAGATAGAGGGGCTCAATAAGCTTAGTTACTTAACCTGTGCTGAGAAACAGGATCCAGATGCTTTGGAGATTAATTAAAAGGGCCCACTCTAAGGTTCACAAAGAAAGGCTAAATCTTGCCAGGGCCTGGAAACTCATAACAAGTGCCTGTCCAGGACATGACATGGTGCAGAGGAGGCAGGGATGGAATGTGAGTGGAGATTATGTACCTCTGGGTGCACTTAGCTGTTGCACCACAAAGGATGCTATAAACTTAGCTCCTTAGGGAAAAACCCTGAATATGAAGAAGAGCCCTGCTGCTTCCAGCACCCCTTGATTATCTCCTTGCACAAAGCATTCTTCTGTCAAAAACCAAAGGAGGAGAAACGTAGAGCTGCCAGTATTTCTAGTCGAGACAGGCTCTGAGCTAACTAACGTGCCAATGGAAATCTGTTTTTCTGCTTGTGAATTGTCCCCGAGGCTGGAGTGGAATGTGGGCCAAAGTGCTGTACCTCTGTGTGCCATGTTGC
The DNA here is from genome assembly GCF_042477335.2 of Ovis canadensis. NCBI lineage: Eukaryota > Metazoa > Chordata > Mammalia > Artiodactyla > Bovidae > Ovis > Ovis canadensis. Next base: position 156,577,530 of record NC_091247.1, on the reverse strand, counting down.
CAAACACCAAACTACTACTCCCCGTCCAGACCACTCCTCCAGACGACACTCAAGGGAGAGTCCTACTATTATTCATTCATTTATTTCATCAAGCCAAAATGTTTAGAAGAGAGTTGTGGCATCAGATTAGTATGTTTGAGGACCACAAGGGACCAAAAGAGCTCTCATAAACATTCTCTATGTCCCTGGAGAAATCCTACCAAGTAAGGTCTTTCTGTATGAACAGAACAAAATGGAAATTAAAAAAAACATTTAAGTGTAAGTTCAAGTTCAGCTCAGTCACTCAGCTGTGTCCAGCTCTTTGAGACCCCATGAACCGCAGCATGCCAGGCCTCCCTGTCTGTCACCAACTCCCGGAGTTTACTCAAACTCATGTCCATTGAGTCAGTGATGCCATTCAACCATCTCATCCTCTGTCATCCCCTCCTCCTCCCACCTTCAATCTTTCCCAGCATCAGGGTCTTTTCCAATGAGTCAGTTCTTCGCATCAGGTGGCCAAGTATTGGAGTTTCAGCTTCAACATCAGTCTTGCTAATGAATATTCAGGACTGATTCCCTTTAGGATGGACTGGTTGGATCTCCTTGCAGTCGAAGGGACTCTCAAGGGTCTTCTTCAACACCACAGTTCAAAAGCATCAATTCTTCGGCGCTCAGCTATCTTTATACTACAACTCTCTCCCATTCATACATGACTACTGGAAAAAGCATAGCTTTGACTAGACGATCATTCGTTGGCAAGGTAATGTCTCTGCTTTTTAATATGCTGCCTAGGTTGGTCATAACTTTTCTTCCAAGGAACAAGCATCTTTTAATTTCATGGCTGCAATCACCATCTACAGTGATTTTGGAGCCCCCCCAAAATAAAGTTGGCCGCTGTTTCCACTGCATCCCCTTCTGTTTGCCATGAAGTGATGGGACCAGATGCCATGATCTTAGTTTTCTGAATGTTGAGCTTTAAGCCAACTTTTTCATTCTCCTCTTCACTTTCATCAAGAGGCTCTTTAGTTCTTCGTCGCTTTCTGCCATAAGGGTGGTATCACCTGCATATCTGAGGCTATTGATATTTCTCCCAGCAATCTTGATTCCAGCTTGTGCTTCATAAAGTCCAGCATTTGTCACGATGTGCTCTGCATATAAGTTAAATAAGCAGAGTGACAATAGACAGCCTTGACGTACTCCTTTTCCTATTTGGAACCAGTCTGTTCTATGTCCAGTTCTAACTGTAGCTTCTTGACCTGCATACAGATTTCACAGGAGGCAAGTAAAGTGGTCTAGTATTCTCATCTCTTGAAGAACTTCCCACAGTTTGTTGTGATCCACATAGTCAAAGGCTTTGGCATAGTTAATAAAGCAGGTATTTTCCTGGAACTCTCTTGCTTTTTCAATGATCCAACAGATGTTGGAAATTTGATCTCTGGTTCCTCTGCCTTTTCTAAATCCAGCTTGAACATCTGCAAGTTTACAGTTCACGTATTGCTGAAGCCTGGCTTGGAAATTTTGAGCATTACTTTGCTAGCGTGTGAGATGAGTGCAATTGTGCAGTAGCTTGAGCATTCTTTGGCATTGTCTTTCTTTGGGACTGGAATGAAAACTGACCTTTTTCAGTCCTGTGGTCACTGCTGAGTTTTCCAAATTTGTTGGCATATTGAGTGCAGCACTTTCACAGCATCATCTTTTAGGAAATAGCTCAACTGGAATTCCATCACCTGCACTAGCTTTGTTTGTAGTGATGCTTCCTAAGGCCCACTTGACTTTGCATTCCAGGATATCTGGCTCTAGGTGAGTGATCACAGCATCATGATTATCCAAGTGGTAAAGATCTTTTTTGTATAGTTCTGTGTATTCTTGCCACCTCTTCTTAATATCTTCTGCTTCTGTTAGGTTCATACCGTTTCTGTCCTTTACTGTGACTATCTTTGCATGAAAAGTTCTCTTGGTACCTCTAATTTTCTTGAAGAGATCTCTAGTCTTTCCCATTCTGTTGTTTTCCTCTATTTCTTTGCATTGATTGCTGAGGAAGGCTTTCTTATCTCTCCTTGCTATTCTTTGGAACTCTGAATTCAAATAGGTATATCTTTCCTTTCCGTCTTTGCCTTTTCATTTCTCTTCTTTTCATAGCTATTTGTAAGGCCTCCTCAGATAGCCATTTTGCTTTTTTGCATTTCTATTTCTTGGGGATGGTCTTGATCACTGCCACCTGTACAATGTCACAAACCTCTGTCCATAGTTCTTCAGGCGTTCTGTCTATCAGATCTAATCCCTTGAATCTATTTGTCACTTCCACTGTATAAACATAAGGGATTTGATTTAGGTCATACCTGAATGGTCTAGTGGTTTCCCTACTTTCTTCAATTTCAGTCTGAATTTGGCAATCAGGAGTTCACGATCTAAGCCACAGTAAGCCCCTGGTCTTGTTTTTGATGACTGTATAGACCTTCTTCATCTTTGGCTGCAAAGAATATAATCAATCTGATGTCAGTATTGACCATCTGGTGATGTCCATGTGTAGAGTCTCCTCTTGTGTTGTTGGAAGAGGGTGTTTACTATGACCCTTTGCAGTGCATTCTCTTGGCAAAACTCTATTAGCCTTTGCCTTGCTTCATTCTGTACTCCAAGGCCAAATTTGCCTGTTACTCCAGGTATTTCTTGACTTCCTACTTTTGCATTCCAGTACTCTATTATGAAAAGGACATCTTTTTCAGGTGTTAGTTCTGGAAGGTCTTGCAGGTCTTCATAGAACCATTTGACTTCAGCTTCTTCAGTGTTACTGGTCAGGGCATAGACTTGGATTACTGTGATATTGGAAATGAACAGAAATCATTCTGTCATTTTTGAGACTGCATCCAAGTACTGGATTTCAGAGTCTTTTGTTAACTATGATGGCTACTCCATTTCTTCTAAGGGATTCTTGCCCACAGTAGTAGATATAATGGTCATCTGAGTTAAATTCACCCATTTCAGTCCCTTTTAGTTCACTGATTCCTAAAATGTCGATGTTCATTCTTGTCATCTCCTGTTTGACCACTTCCAATTTGCCTTGATTCATGGACCTAACATTCCAGGTTCCTATGCAATATTGCTCTTCACAGCATCAGACTTTACTTCCATCACCAGTCACATCCACAACTGGGTATTGCTTTTGCTTTGGCTCCGTCTCTTCATTCTTTCTGGAGTTAGTTCTCTACTGATCTCCAGTAGTATATTGGGCACCTACCAACCTGGGGAGTTCATCTTTCAGTATCCTATCTTTTTGCCTTTTCATATTGTTCATGAGGTTCTCAAGGCAAGAATACTGAAGTAGTTTGCCATTCCCTTCTCCAGTGGACCACATTTTGTCAGAACTTTCCACCATGACCTGTCCGTCTTGGGTGGTCCTACATGGTATGGCTCATAGTTTCACTGAGTTAGACAAGGATGTGGTCCATGTGGTCAGATTGTTTAGTTTTCTGTGATTGTGGTTTTCATTCTGTCTGCCCTCTGATGGAGAAGGATAAGAGGCTTATGGAAGCTTCCTGATAGGAGAGACTGACTGAAGGGGAAACTGGGTCTTGTTCTAATGGGCAGGGCTGTGCCCAGTAAATATTTAATCCAATTTTCTGTTGATGGGTGGGGCTGTGTTCCCTCCCTGTTATTTGACCTGAGGCCAAACTATGTAATGAAGATAATAATCTTCACCATACTGTAAGTTACATATGGGTAAAAAAAAAATTTAAGTGTTCAGTTTGATTAATTTTTAAAGACATCTACACTCAGATCAAGATATAGAATATTTCTGTCACCCCATGATGTTTGCTCAGTCATATCTGACTCTTTGTGTATAGTCCATGGAATTCTCCAAGCCAGAATACTAGAGTGGGTAGCCTTTCCCTTCTCCAGGGGATCTTCCCAACCCAGGGATTGAACCCAGGTCTCCCACATTGCAGGCGGATTCTTTACCAGCTGAGCCACAAGGGAAACCCAAGTATACTGGAGTGGGTATCCTATCCCCTTCTCTAGTGAATCTCCCCAACCCAGGAATCAAACCAGGGTTTCCTGCATTGCAAGCAGATTCGACTGAGTCCTTATAAGTCAACAAGCTCTCAAAAGTCACTATTAATCTGACATCTATGATCAATCCTTGAGCTTCATGTAAATAGAATCATGTAGTATGTACTTACAGCGTATACTCTTGTCCTGTGCTTCTTTTTTTAAATTGGTGTATAATTGCTTTATGATGTCGTGTTAGTTTCTGCTGTACAATGAAGTGAGTCAGCTCTGTGTACACACATATGCCCTTGCTCCTGGACTTCCCTTCCACCATCACTTCCCACTCATCTAGTCATCACAGAGCACCGAGCTGAGCTCCCCGTGCTGTACAGCAGATTCCTACTAGCTCTCTGTTTCACACATGGTGGTGTATCTATCTCAGTCCTAATCTTTCGATTCAGCCCACCCTCTCCTTCCCACGCTGTGTCCACATGCCCGTTCTCTGCGTCTGCCTCTCTATTCCTGCCCTAGAAATAGGTTCATCTCTACCATAACCATGTTCTTTATCCGTGATGCATGCATGTGGCAGGAATCCATTCCTTTTTTATCACTGCATAGTATTCTGTTGTATAAAATTTGCAGTTTATTCAGCCATTGTACTATGTTTGAGCAGCTGAGTCTTTTATGGTTTGGGGTTATTAGAATAAAACTTTTATGGATAACCCTCCAGCATCACAGACAGAAGGAGAGTCACTTTGTGAGACGTTTCTGCACTTTCCAGGCTCCCTTGCTGGCCCATGACCCCACAGGTTATCTGCCCTAGCCAACAGCAGACTCTCTCCAGCTTACAGTGGGAGAAATTTTATCAGGTTCTCAACTGAGTCAATGGGCCAGAAGAGGTGCCATTAGTCAGCTCATGTGGGGTCTGAGGCTTATACCTTAAGGCGATTTTTAATTTTAAAAAACTCAAAATTTCAAATATATAATTAGTTACCAAAGAGAGTATGTATTTTTGAGAAAGAATGAGAAGGTAAATCACAATAACCTACAAATATTATAAGGATAAGTAACAAACATTACAAAATCTAGCATAATTAATAATTGCCTGAATAATCAATTGCATGACATACTCTGTAATATTTTTGATTGTCTATTTGTGGGAGACAGAAAATAGCCCCCAAAGATATTCACATCCAATCCCTGGAATGTATAAATATGTTTTCTTAAATGGCAAAAGAGTCTTTGCAGGTGTGATAAAGTGTATACACCTTGAGATGGGGAAGATTACACAGAATTACACACGTGGACTCAATTGAACCACAGGAATCCCTGAAAATCAGAGAAACTTTCCTGGGTTTAGTCAGAGAAAGAGATGTGATGATGGAAAAAATTCAGATGCTACATTGCTGGCTTTGAAGATGGAAGAAATTGTTTCCATGAGCCAAAGAAGGCAAATGGGAGCTAGAAACTGCAAGAAGCAAGGAAGCTGACTCATCCCTAGAGCCTACTGCAAACACTTTGGTTTTAATTGTGATAACTGATTTTGGATTTTGGACATCCAATGCTGTAAAATAATAAATTCTGTATTGTTCAAGCCACCAAGTTTATGGTACTGTTACGGCAGCAATAAAAAAAATGTACTATATTCCTCATGTGACAACGATTTTGTGACGTCAGTTTTCATATACAGAACAATGGTAGAAGGAAGAGGGGAAAAGGAGGGGCAGAAGAAGAGGAGGAGGAAGAGGAATGAGAAAGAAGAGGAGCAGGAGGAAGGGTGGGAAGGAAGAGGAGGAGAGGAAAAAGGGAGGGGAGAGGGAGGAGGAGGGGAGAGGGAGGAGGAGGGGAGAGGGAGGAGGAGGGGAGAGGGAGGAGGAGGGGAGAGGGAGGAGGAGGGGAGAGGGAGGAGGAGGGGAGAGGGAGGAGGAGGGGAGAGGGAGGAGGAGGATGGGGAGGGGGAAAATGAATTATATTTTCATTGGTTGTCAAATAACCCTTTATTCAATTATTTTCCATTGCTGGTCAAATAACCCTTTGGTGAATTATTTCCCTTAGTTCTTAACTAACAGGGCATTGCACTGTACCACTGTTGATGACATCTATGATGTCACAAGGACAACAGCCATCAAAATTGCAGCCCACTGACTGGGCAGTCCCCAGGAGGTGGAGTGGGGGGGCAGGAGGAGAGTACAGAGAGGAAGAGGGGAGGGAGAAGAAGAAAAGGAGGTGAAAAAAGCTTCTGGGGAATTCTCTGCTGGTCCAATAGTTAAGACTCAGTGCTTTCGATGTGGTGGCCCAGGTTTAACCTCTGGTTGGGAAACCAAGATCCTGCAAGCATGGCAGCATCCCTAAATGTTTTTAATTAAGAAAACATTTTTTTATATTATAGGAAAGTCGAATGGAAGTTGCAGATATTATGTTGACCTGTTCTGTCAAAGTCTCTCCAAACTGCTCTTAGCGTGAAGTTAGAGATCTCTAAAAAAAAATTTTTTTGAAAGAAAGTTTCTATAACCATTCCTGCACATATCCTTCAGACATGCCTCTTGAGTATAAACCTAAGGATGAAATTCCTGGATCATAGTATAGGTTTCTATGTAACCAAACAGTTCTCAAAGTTGTACCATTCTACACTCCCACCAGTAACATATGAGAGTTTCTATTTTCTCCACACTCTCATCCTCACAGAGAATTGTCAGTCCTTTTCATTTTATCCATGAAAAGGTGCAGAATCATATTCAAGGTGGCTTTAACATACATTTCCCTCAAGTCTCCTGATGGTGTTCTGTACACATTTGTGTATGGGTATACAGTCATTTCCAGATGAGAATAATTTTAAAATTTCATTGCAAGAAAATGACTGTGAAATTAAATATTATGATTCATGCTTACCATCTTTCTATTTTTCCTTTCCTGCAGTACATTGCCACCTTTCTATTTTGTGGCAATAAAATTTATTTTGACAATAAATATTTGCCAGTGTCTGGATATTTGTGTCAGAATTTCAGTGGACAAGCCAGGACTTTCTCACTTCTTCTCTCCCCTCTAGAGTTTTCCTCAGAGCTGAAATCAGTTCAGTTCAGTTCAGTCACTCAGTGGTGTCTGACTCTTTGTGACCCCATGGACTGTGGCACGCCAGGCCTCCCTGTCTATCACCAACTCCCGGAGTTTACTCAAACTCATGTCCATTGAGTCAGTGATATCATCCAACCATCTCATCCTCTCTCGTCCCCTTCTCCTCCCACCTTCAATCTTTCCCGGGGTCTTTTCCAGTGAGTCAGTTCTTTGCATCAGGTGGCCAAATTGTACTGTTTCAGCTTCAGCATCAGTCCTTCCAATGAACATTCAGGACTGATCTCCTTTAGAATGGACTGGTTGGATCTCCTTGTAGTCCAAGGGACTCTCAAGAGTCTTCTCCAACACCACAGTTCAAAAGCATCAATTCTTTGGTGCTCAGCTTTCTTTATAGTCCAACTCTCACATCCATACAGGAGTACTGGAAAAACTATAGCCTTGACTAGACGGAATAGTAAGTGAAAGTTAAGGCATGAGAATGTAACAGAAAGCTTTTGGATATTCTCATCAAATCCCCCTTCTCTGAGAAGGATTCCACATGGCTAAAGTTGAATTTATGTTTTGTGACCCTGCTTCTTCCGCTGACTTCAACTGACTGGGTAAGAGGGTGCATCTAATCCAGAGGGAGGCCATTAATTAGTTATTGTTGTTTAGTTGCTAAGTCATGTCCAACTCTCTGCAACTTGGACTGTAGCCCATCAGGCTTCTCTGTCCATGGGATTCTCCAGGCAAGAGTACTGGAGTGGGTTGCCATTTCCATCTCCAGGGGATCTTCCTGACCCAGGAACTGAACCTGAAGCTCCTGCTTGGCAGGCAGATTCTTAACCACTGAGCCACCAGGGAAGGCCATTTATTGGTTGGCATGAGCCTAAAAGTTTTTCTATACCCAGCATTTTTAGTTTGAATATTATAATATGATCAATTTACCAGGGACCCTGGAATTGAGAGAACAGACAAAGAGAAGGGCCCAGTGCACAAAGAAACAGAGAAGCTAATCTATGGAGACAGTGAGAGGAATAAAGCTAAGAAACCAGAAAAAATCCACATGGATCCCAATAGAGAATAGCTGCCCTGGTCCAAGATTTCTAGTTCCATCTCTTTGGACCCTCGGCAGACTTCCTGCCTTTGGTACTGGGAGATACCTTAGTATCTGTTCAAGTGAATTTCCCATTTTTGGTGAAGCTGGTTTGAATATATTTTTGTTACTTGTCCACAGAAGTCATGGACATGTCCTGCTCCTAAAAAGAGGCTAACTCTATGTGGAATGTACCTGCTCCATCCAAACAGTCGGCATCCAGGCTGACCCTGTGGATGCTAAACATCTTTATACTAAATTCAGCAAATATTGGGAAAAGAATCAAACTAGGAAAGCTCTAAAAATAAGAGACTATGAAATCTCCTGTCTAATTTTAGTCTCAATGACCTTTTTCCTCTTCCTTTCTTCTCTGACCACAGCCAATGTTATCTCCTTTCCTACTTTACCTTGTCTCTTCTGTTATTCCCTTGCTTCAGCCTCATGCCTTTGAATACATGCTGTTTTCAGAACACGGATGGTCATAAAGCAAAAGTGTTTTGGTTTGGGGATGACGTACTCTAAACCGTGAGGTGCTGTACTTAACTGTCCCTGTGAGATTTAGGGGAACACAAAGGAAAAAAAACCTACTGACATCACAGCTAGCTCTGTATTATATGAAGTCATTAATATTTTATGCAACAGTCCCTCTCAACATTTATAAAATGTAAAAATACCAAATACAAAATTGCTCTAAGAAACAGCATGAAAGATTAATGAACAGACAGCTTCCCAAAAGGTTTGTGATGTGCTCAAAGACAGATGAGAAGAAAACACAAATTAAAAAAGAAACAAAAAGCCAATGAAAATATAGCTGATAAATATAAGCTACATGGTCTGCTTTCCATACATGCTTTATATTTACTTCCATAATTCATTTTTTAATCATTGAATGTACTACGTTATGATTAGAACATTCTTATGCAAGGTGTAAAAGGAGGAGAGGAAAAAGATACTTAGAAGGCATAACTTCATGGCTATGGAAAGCCTCGGAAAGTTCTAACAACTGCTAGAAGCAGCCTTTTAATGACTGAACTCGGTGAGCTCCTACCAAAGCTCATTGTTTACCACTGACAATTACATTGCAACCTGATCCTGCGGTTTCTACTGGGAAACTCCATCCCATCTTTCTAAGCCTTATTTTCTTTTAAAATTACAAAAGTGAAACAAGAAAAATTGCTTTTCTCACGTACTCTCTTTAATCCTTAACCTACTTAGCTTTGTGTACTTCAAGTAGAAAAGAGAATTAATAACATTGTAGGCTGTAAACACCCAGTGCTGGGTTTTATATAAAGGGGAGGTATTAGCTCCAGGCTGAAGTCTCTTGCCTTATGCCAAACGTGTGTCTGTTCTCCCCAGACAGGATGGAGCCAGCTGCTGGGCTAGGCAGGTTCTAAGCACAGGGGTCTGCACTGCAATTATCCCAAAGACCTGCTGAAGTATGTGACTGAGGAGGACAACTTTTCAATTGTGCAAACAGGGCTTAAACTTTGTCTGTGCCTTGCAATATTTTTCCAAGTAATTTTCAAACTCATGTTTTTAATTTTACTACCCTTCTTAAGTAAGGCGAATTTATGTACCCAGTGAAGAACAACTTCCACAGAGTGATTTGAAATACCCTCTAGGCTTCACTCACAGAAGAGGACAAGTTTGCCTAGCATCCTGCATCTAGTAAAGGCTTTGCTTCCTCTTTCCCAGAAATTCCATGTCAGAGTCTTATCACTGGCAGCTAGCAGAGGCCATCAGTCACTGCTGATAAGACTTTATTGAGCATCCCATGACTCGACCAATCTTTAGATCTTAGCGTAAACATCACTTTCTTAGAAACACATTCCCTGACACTCTCAATTAGTTTATACATTCTCATGTTGGTGATTGTATGGTTGGGATTATTTGATTAAGGTCTATTTCCAACCTTCCAAGGAAATGGCAACCCACTCCAGTATTTTTGCCTGGAGAATTCCATGGACGGAGGAGTTTGGTAGGCTACAGTCCACGGGTCGCAAAGAGTTGGACACGACTGAGCGACATCACTTTCACTTTCACTTTCACCCCGCAACTCTAAGTTCTCAGGGCAGTGTTTATTTTAATCATCAATGCATTTTCAATATCCAGCACACAACCTAATCCTTTCTAGGTATTTAATAAATACCTGTTGAGCGAGGGGTTCAATGAATGAATGAAATACATGCATACTATTTAATACTCTGCAATTTAAAAATGTTTTTCTGTTGGCATGCCTCCAGGCCCAGTCCCTGAACACTCTGCCTTTGGAATCTCATCCATAAATCATAATTTTGAATACTATCTTCTGAATTATAGGTGTTGACTCCAAAGTTCACATCTCTCACTCAAATTTCTCCAACTCTAAATTCATAAGATCACCTCTTGAGTAGACAACATATATTTTTAGGATTCCAATGAACATCTAAAATTTAATATATCTAAAGCATAACTTTCGATTCCCATAAATTATCAAAATTACCTTTCTGAATTTCAACATTAAATGAATATGTGATAATATTAGTAAAATACTGTTCACTTATGGATAACAATATTATGTTTGTTATAAGATAATGTGAAATAAATAACAAGAATTTTTAAAATGTTTATCAAGTACCTACTACACAGTAGGCACTGATCTAGGCTCTAGGAAATCTAATAAATGATTAGACTGGGCTGGTGTTGCCCTAGGCTCTGCCCTCTGTCCCCTTCTCAACTCCTCACTCACTCTGGGCACTTTGCAGTGGCTTTAATGACCACCTTTGAATGTGAGGATCACAAAAATCCTATCTCTGATCCCAAAGATACCTCTTCTCAGATTATAGCCCCTTTATTAACACAGAGTAAACTCAGGATCTGGAAGCACTCCAGTGCACTCCAGATATGTTCTGGGAGCCTCTTCCTTGGGAATTTCAAGACCAGAATTTAGGGGAAATCTTCTAGGTGCCTGGGGACCACTTTTTGGGGAATCTTATAGCCCTAGACAAAAAGAGTATGTTAATACCCCAATTATACCTCAGTGTTATGTGGGAGCTTATAGTTCTTTTTAAAGTACCACATTATCACTGTGGTACAGATAAGAAAACTAGGCTTCAAGGAAGCTAACTAACTTACTAACTTCTAGGGCTAATGTCAATAAATGGTGGAGTTCTAACTCTATCCCATCTCAGCATCATCCCCTCTCTGTAACAGGGCATCAGGTAGAGACATATGCTATAGGAAACAATGAGCCCTGAAAGTCTTTACAGTAGGTGGATAACAGGATGTCAGAAGTATTTAAGGAAGATTAATATGGTGGTGGGAGAAGGCAATGGCACCCCACTCCAGTACTCTTGCCTGGAAAATCCCATGGATGGAGGAGCCTGGAAGGCTGCAGTCCATGGGGTCGCAGAGGGTCGGACACGACTGAGCGACATCACTTTCACCTTTCACTTTTATGCATTGGAGAAGGAAATGGCAACCTACTCCAGCATTCTTGCCTGGAGAATCCTAGGGACAGGATAGGCTAGTGGGCTGCCGTCTATGGGGTCGCACAGAGTTGGACACAACTGAAGCTGCTTAGCAGCAGTAATAGCAGCAATATGGTGGTGATATGCAGGATGGATGGATGGAAGAACTGAGGTTGGGAGACTGAGTAGAAACCACTGTGTGAGTGGGATAAGGCCCTGATTTAGAGAAATGAAGTAGAAATACAGAGGCATTGAGGTTTGAGGCTAAATGAAATTAGAGCATTAAAAGAAAGGCTGATTTTAAAATTCTTTAAAGCTTCAAGCCTTGGCAGTTAGAAGCAGATTACTGGGAATGCAAGGAGTATTGCAGGGAGCTGATGACCTTGATTCTGACATTGGGAAATGAAAGGATAAGACCTATAAGTATATCTGAACTTCTTACCTTTGTGGGGAGGCTGGGTAAGAAACAACCCCAGCTAAAGAGTTGGTCCAGGGAGAAAGATGAGAATGTCTTTTATGGAGGCTGTGGTGATGGGGCCAGGAGGGCAGGTGCTATAATTTAACCCATGGGCTGTATATCTAAAATTTGAGTTGCAGTTAAAAAGTAAGAAAAGGCAGGAGTAAAGGAGGATATGAAAGAGTGGAGCAGAAAAGGGGTCAGCGAAAGTAGAATAGACAGCAGTGGTCTGTAGGCAGGACACAGAAGGTGATTTGCATAAATCTTTGAAAGCAGGTCCAACAGCTGGCAGGTTGCATCCATTTGGAGTGAGCCAAGCTAGGACCATAGAAAGGATCCAGTTTGGAATGGACCAACACTGGACGTCCTAGAGGGAGCTGGAGCAGGGGACTGGAATTGGAGAGTGGAGCTGGAAGTTAGTAGCAGAGAGGTGATCACTAAAGTTATAAGAACAAGTAAGCTTTTTGAATGGGAAATAACAGAATGAGATATGTAGACCTAGGACTAATCTTGAAGCCCCAAAGGGATGCTGTCTAGACCATAGCTGATTCCACACGCCCTGTGGCAACAAGTTGGACAGGGAAAGGGAAGAAATTCCCCTCGGTCAACAGCTTAGGGAACTTCTCAGTTTCTAGCTGTGCCCAGATCCTGCGTGGTATCTTAATCTCAGGATTAATTCAGGTGAATTCCCACATCCACTCCTCCTGAGGCAACACTTTCATTGTTTTTCTTTCCTTCCTATTCTTTTCTTCCTTCCTTCAATTTCTTCTCAGGAAAGGCCATGTATCTTACCTTAGGCCCTTATTTTCAAGATAAAAGTGAATTGCTGCAAGTTATGTTAGGATCCCTGCTGTTCTCCAAATCAATCCTCATTTGGGGTTCTTGCACACATACGGGATGACAGAGAAGTTGAGAAATGGAATGTTTTTGAGAAGATATTCCAAATTACTAGATGCACATTTTTTTTGGAGTCCTGTCCTCAGGATATGGGATAGAGAAGGGGCGGTTATGATTCACTCCTTTAAAAAGCTTTGTGGCTTATCTCTCTCCTTGGGAAGCATCTGGTGTGTTTACAGACATAGCTTAAATCCAGTTACAGACTAACATAGTGATAGGAATGTTAAAAGGATCATATGGGAAGAGAATGGCCCCATCTTTAGCATGCTGGTCAGTGTTCACTAGAGAAGTAAAACCAATGGGAGCAATCCCAGATAGGTACACGGGAAAATAGGGAGTCTGAGAGAGATCTATTTGAAAGAATTGGTTCATGCAGTTGTGGGGGCTGACAAGTCCAAAATCTGTAGGGCAGACTAACAAGCTGCAAATGAAGACAGGGTTTCCATGCTATAGTCTTGAGGCAGAATTTCTTCTATAATAAACCTGTCTTTGCTTTCAGGCTTTCAGCTGATCAAATGAGGCCCACCCACATTATAGAGGGTAATCTGCTTTACTTAAAGTCTACTGATTGTTAAATGTTAATTATATCTTAAAACAATACCTTCATAGCAGTGTATAGACTAATATTTGACTAAGCAATAAGCACCATAGCCTAGTGAAATCAACACATAAAATTGTCCATCATACTGCATTCTCAGTAGCAATTCATCCAGAAGCTGTGACTTCCCTTCCCGAGTCTAGGAGAATGAGATATTGCTGTTTCTGTGACAAGGAAACCTCTAGCCAGCCATGACCTCTGGCCAATAAAGAACAGAGGTGACAGTAGAATAGCTCAAGGAAATCTCTGTATGGGCCAAGCCTGGAGCTTGCATGTCACTTCCTTCCACATTCCATCAGGCATAACTCATAGCATTGAACCTGGGAATCAGTTTAGCAGGGTATGGGAAAATGGGATATAAGTTTGTGGCCAGTGTCTGCCACAGATTCAAAATTTCTAGCTTCCAGTACTCAACGGATGGTAGTTTTGTTAACTAAGACAAGCACGCAGAAGAGACGATGTATTGAAAAAATACTGAACCCAGTTTTTAGCACATAGAGTCTTGAATGCCTATGGAATATTCAGATGAAGATGTTCTGTTGACAGCCTGAAGGCCTGGAGATCAGGGAAGATGTTGGCATTAGAGGTCAAGATTTAGAGAGTATTTGGCTGGTGGGTATCATAACAAGAAAGAGAAAAGAGAAGAAAGAGGATGAATTTTTAAAGAGTCAAGTAAAGAAAAAGCAGCTGGTGAAAGTTTTTAGGTTGAGAACAAAGCAAAAAGGATGAGATCTCAAATGTTAAGGGAGGAAAGAGTTTCAAAAAAGGGAGTGGTCCATAGTGTCCTATGCATAGAAAAATGAAGACAATTCAGAAAATGCTATTTGCATTTAGTTATTCCTTTCTCTCTACCACATTCAAAATCCTCCCTCAGATTGTTCTCCTTTTGGAAAAGCAAATCAACCAGTTTACTGCAAGATATGAACATCAGGGTTCAAGATAGTGGATCAAGCACAAGCACTTATCTTCTTACTCACCTAAGATACCATTAAAATGCAGCAAAGGAATTAAACAAAAAAGTGTACAAATCCACAACAGAGAGAACAAGATAGTCTTCAAAATAGTTCTACAAAACAAAGAGTGGAGAGAGGAGTGTTGATACAGAGCAGAGTAAGCCAAAACTAATTGTGCCTTCCTGAATCCAGGAGAGGCTCCCATCTGGGTGAAGCAAGGGAAAGAAAGAGTAAGAGAGAAGAGAGGAGCCGAAAACAGGAGATGGGAATAAAAGACAGACAGTGGAAGAGGAAAGCGCGAGTATAAAAGGTAAGTACAAAGGAGGAGATGAGGAGGAGAATTAATTTCTACCTGAAGCTCTGGGATCATCTCCTGAGGGTTACGGTGCTCTGACCACAGATCTCAAGAACAGAAGTAAAACGGCAGCAATATTGAGTTGAATGGGCAGTACTACTTGCCTGGGTTTTAGAAGACACATGCTGTTTGTTGTTTTTCAGTGTAAAATTAACCCATAGATCAGTCATAGACAACTGATTGCAGAAGACATAAAAATAGCTTTCTTCCTCCTTAATACTTGGTTCCTCACCTTGGAAACCACTTTGAAAAACTTCTGCTTTAAATTCTCCTAAAAGGTACTTTTATCTCTATAAAGTATATTTCTTGATTTAGCAATTTGAAACATTGTGCGCTAACTTCCTGTTATGCGGAAGGGTCTTGGGTCAACACCGTATAACTTGTGTGAAGAAGTCAGTGTGAATTTGGGCAACACCATGGTTCCGGTCAACGGATGCTAAGCATTATCTGTACTGTTCAGTTTTTATTTTTAACAACAAAAGCACATTGCTTTAGAAATAAAAACAAACTTTAAAAAATGATGGCTGACAGTCATTCAACATTTTATCTCTCCCATGAGCATTTTATTTCTATTAGGGGATAAGACCCCAACTCCAAAGAGTGAATCTGTAATGAAGCTGTTCAGAAATGAAAGTAGAGTAAAGGAGATTCTCAAGGTTCGGGAAACTGCCTCTTGTGGGAAGTTGTCAGTTCTGCATGCAAATGCCTATGTGGTCAATAAGATTTCCTGATGTCTCTTGCGTCCCATGAATTAAGCTAGACAATTCCTCCAATGCACAAGTACCAGCTCCATAAGATAATCCCTGCAACTCCCTGAGTCCTTAATGATTCAAATTAACAAAATAATAGCAACTCTATTATATCTCAATCCCCCCATTCACTCTCTGGTTATCTGACTCGGTGGGTCACCGTCCTAAATTCCCTGGGAAGTCTTTTGAAGTTAGGAGGGAGCATATTGTTCAAGTGTAAGTTGAGAGGAGGTGCTGGGAAGAGGGAAGAGAAAAACGTAGTAAGTGATTAATTATATTCTTGGTTTAGGCCCCTCCATAGAAGACTTGGTCAAAAGCAACTGTCTCTGTTTCCAATTTTTACCACAAAGAGTCCCAAATCTCTGGAGAGGACGTATGCCTCTTAGATTTATAAGACATTAAAGAAACAAGGTTGTGAATTTAGGTCCAAAGTCACCGTAGTCACTTCAAGATGTAAGAAATGTATGCTGGCAATTCTATGACAAATATACTATATATTTTGCTGCAATGGAAATTAAGATAGGAAAAAATCGTGATTATGTTTTTAAAAAGAATCTCTATCTTTTGAAGAATTATACTGAAATGTGAATGTATTAAATGATCTGCTATCTGGAGTTTGCTTTTAAACAATCCAGTTCGTGGGAGAGGGTGGCAATGGAAGTAAAAATGAAACGTCAGATGGCTAACAAACACATGAAAAGATGCTCAACATCACTCATTATCAGAGAAATGCAAATCAAAACCACACTGAGATACCATCTCACGCTGGTCAGAATGACTGCTATCAAAAAGTCTACAAACAATAAATGCTGGAGAGGGTGTGGAGAAAAGGGAACCCTCTTACACTATTGATGGGAATGCAAACTAGTACAGCCACTCTGGAGAACAGTGTGGAGATTCCTTAAAAAAATTGGAAATAGAACTGCTATGTGACCCAGCAATCCCACTGCTGGGCATACATACCAAGGAAAGAGAATTGAAAGAAACACGCATACCCCGATGTTCATTGCAACACTGTTTACAATAGTTAGGACATGGAAGCTACCTAGATGTCCATTGGCAGACGAACGGATAAGAAAGTTGTGGTACATACACACTGTGCAATATTACTCAGCCAATAAAAAGAATGCATTTGAGTCAGTTCTAATGAGGTGGATGACACTGGAGCCTAATATACAGAGTGAAGTAAGTCAGAAAGAAAAACATCCATACAGTATATTAATGCATATATGTGGAATTTAGAAAGATGGTAACGACAATCCTATATGCAAGACAGATATAAAGAACAGACTTTTGGACTCTGTGGGAGAAGGCGAGGATGGGATGATTTGAGAGAATAGCATTGAAACATGTATATTACCACAGGTGAAACAGATGACCAGTCCAAGTTTGATGCCTGAAACAGGGCACTCAAAGCTGGTGCACTGGGACAACCCAGAGGGATGGGATGGGGAAAGAGGTGGGAGGGGGGCTCGGGACGGGGGGACACATGTACACTCGTGGCTGATTCATGTCAATGTATGGCAAAATCCACCACAATATTGTAAAGCAATTAGCCTCCCATTAAAATAAACAAATTGATTTTTTTAAAAAATGAAACTTGTCCATGAGCAGATAATTCTTGAAGCTGAAAGCTGGGTACATGAAAATTAATTCTATTCTTTTTACTTGTGTGTGTGTGATACACACAGACACACACATATGCACATTTATCTGAAATTGTCTACAACAAACATTTTTTAAAAACACAAAAAAGAAAAAGAAATTAAAGCAGGCCACCACAGCAAGGTTTTAAAGAAATGAAGCCTTAAGCATATGGAATTGGATATTGTTTCACACAAGCTGTCTTCATTTTAGAGAGACTGACATGGTTACAGAATGTTACAGAAAAACAGGACTAGAAGATATTTCAAGTCTTTTCACAGCTACAGAAATTGAAGCTCAGGCTGAAGAACTTGTTCAAATTACCGAGTTAGTTCTAGGGACAGACTTGAAGCACTGATGGTATAAAGAGGGAAAAAAAAAAACAACCCTTCTATCCTCTTAGGTTTTGTAGTAGTGTCTAAGAATTAAACCAAGATGAGACAGATTAATACAAATTATATTTAATATTTTTACATGTGCATGGGCATCTTCAGAATAAAAATAAAGACCCAAAGAAGGCCAAAAATCTGTTACACCAGAAAGCTTATATACCAATTTTACATGAAGAACTACAAATGTTGAGAATTTGACAAGATAAAAGGGCTTGAGCTGGGAGGCAGTAAATTGTGAGACAGTAACTAAAATATATGGGAAAACCAATGGAAGATAGGGGTAATTTTAGTAGCTTTGTTTGTACAGGGCCTCTTAGGCACTGACTCCCAATCTCTGGTGATAAGAATGTTCTTCTCTTCCTGGTACGCAGAGAACATCTTTCTCATGGGAAATTTTATGGCTTGCTTTTAGATAGAAAGGAGGCGGCGGGGGGTGGCGGGGGGAGGTGTCAAGGAGCCCTTCCTGCATCTACTATTTCCCAGGTGCCTTTAGTTCAAAATAATAATCAATATGCCAAAAGGACATATTTGGGGTGGCATGTTCTGAACCACTCTTTCAATGGCAAATCTTCATCGATCTATTCACTCAGTCAACAAATACGCATGGAGCATTTACCATGTATTCAATACTGTGTAGACTCTCAATAAATGCAAGCATAAGTGCCCGTACAGGCATTATTAATTGACCCCCAGACTCTTTTCCTAGAATACTATTCAACATAGTGTTCTAGGTAACGATTGGAAATAAATCCTATTTGTGGTCAGCAGACAGAGGTGTTGGCTTTAAACTGTTCTCCTTTAATCTATTTAAAATGCAATACAAATTACTGGACTAGTCACCTTAAATGTTCCAAGGTAAGTACTTCCACAAAGACCCACAACATAAGACATAGCTCTTAAGGGCCTACAGGTGCTCACACTCATGGTCCAACTGCCAAGCACGGGCAGGATAGCACTTTATATAACCATGAAGTCACAGTGTTTGCTCCTACATTTACTTCTCTAAGACCCCCCAGCTCAGTTGGCCGGGGTGAAGGGGTGCCCACACTCTGAGTCAAAACTGCCTCCCTGAACCTTGACAACAGCAACTCAGGTTGGCCTATTAGTATAGTTGCTTGGGTCAATACAATGTTCCCTGCTCAGTTTACGGAATTAGGAAATCAGGTGAAAAAAGAATCAGTGTGGGTGATCAAGCATTAAAGCAGCTTACCACTCAGTGAAAAGTAGTTGAGAAGGAGGTAGGGAAGGAGTGTGCAGATTTAATGACCCCTTTTATGGTGAACTTGATACCAAATGTGACACTATCCCAATAATCTGCTTTGTTACCTTGGGCTATGGGAATATCCTTGAAGCCTCTCTCAAACACTCAGTCATTCAACAAACACTGTCTGATTACTTATGTCAGGCACTTTTCTAAGCCCTGGAAAAGAAGACATAAGAAAGTCTAGGCCCTTAGGAAACTTGCAGCCTGAAATCTGTATAGAGACTCATAAATAAAAGTACACAATAGAGGGTTTTGGATTATTAGAGAAGTAACCCTGAAATTAGAAGTTTTTCAACCAAAGAAACTGTATAAGAGATCATAATAGGCATAATTTGCAGAGCCCGGTGCAAAAAAAAAAAAAATGCTGAGCTCTAAAGTTGTTAAAAATTTCAAGGCAGCAGCAACATAGCATTAAACCTAGCAAGGGGTCCTTCTAAATGCAGGATTCTGTGTAACTATGCAGATTCTGTGCTCATCAGATTGGCCTTGTTGTAGATTCTGGTCTCCAGAAAGATAAGGACCAGCCCTGACAACACTTGGCTTAATAGTTATGAAAGGAGAAGTAGATAATTCAGAATCAGTCCTGCGTTTTCCTGCACTGAGGATAACTGCTACTATGCGACTGAGCATCGTGGTGACCAGGCAGACAGACACTGCAGTGATTCTGTGTGTCCCAATCCTGTTTCTCTAGCCCGTCTATTTCTCTAGCACATTTCTGTAGCACATCTGTAGATGTGGCGGATTCTCATCCATGTCTCCCTGCACAGTTCCTCATGATGCAGACAAGCTGTTCCGTGACAACTGACTCTGTGTCTGGCTTTGGAGACTGTTAGCTAGCTGAGATTAGTCTTCAGCGACCATGTGAGTGCAGACACTCTGGGTTCCAATGCAGGTGCACCCTTTTGGAAGAGAAGACATAGATATTTGAAAGGCAGTAAATTATCCTTCTGCACCTGATACACACCGTCATATTAACAAAACCAGCTGGTTCCTGAAAATGCGTGCCTTGGTCCACTGGGAAACCAAAGACAGCAAATGTTCTTGAATATGCTAACAGCTCTAATAAGAGTGAAGAGCGCTTAATTAAAGAAGTAATTAGCTTTTTACACAAGAAAGAACAAACAGATGAACATACACAAAACACAGAGATATCAGTAACTTCTAGTTTAAGAGCACACAGTTTGAAAGTATTTGCTGGTTTGTAAGGATAAACTCAATGTTCTCCAGCAATATGGATGGACCTAGAGATTATCATACTAAGTGAAGTAAGTCAGACAAAGACAGATATTAAATGAAATCACTTATATGTGAGATCTAAAATATGATAGAAATGAACTTATTTATCAAACAGAAACAGACTCACAGATGGAAAGCAAACTTGTGGATAAATTAGGAGTTTGGGATTAGCAGACACAAATTACTATATATACATAAACAACAAGGTTTTCATATATACAGCATACATATATAAATTGTATAGCACAGGCAACTGTATTCAGTATCTTACAAAAAACCTCCGTCTAGTCAAGGCTATGGTTTTTCCTGTGGTCATGTATGGATGTGAGAGTTGGACTGTGAAGAAGGCTGAGGGCCGAAGAATTGATGCTTTTGAACTGTGGTGTTGGAGAAGACTCTTGAGAGTCCCTTGGACTGCAAGGAGATCCAACCAGTCCATTCTGAAGGAGATCAGCCCTGGGATTTCTTTGGAAGGAATGATGCTAAAGGTGAAACTCCAGTACATTGGCTACCTCATGCGAAGAGTTGATTCACTGGAAAAGACTGTGATGCTGGGAGGGATTGGGGGCAGGAGGAGAAGGGGACAACAGAGGATGAGATGGCTGGATGGCATCACCGACTCGATGGACATGAGTTTGAGTGAACTCCAGGAGTTGTTGATGGACAGGGAGGCCTGGCGCGCTGCGATTCATGAGTCAGACATGACTGAGCAACTGAACTGAACTGAATGGAAAAGAAGGTGGAAAAAAAACAAAACAACTCTGCCTTGCTAATAGCTGATCTCTTGGATCTCTATTTCTTTTTATTGTTGCCCCTCTTGGGTTCTCTTTCTTATCTTCACCGCTGTGTGGTAGGAGACTTTTACCATAAGTGGAGTGACCATTTGCTTGGGAGGGATGCCCCATCCTGGTGAGGACCAGAGGGTGGGTGGCCAAAGCCAGCCCTGCTGCAGTTCCTCTAGAGAAACTCTCACTTTCCTCTGTCCTTTCCTCTGGTTGCCTTTCCTGCCTCCCCTCCTGATGGAATGGTAATATCTAAAGGCCAGGATTCAGAAGGTAGGCCTAGCGTGCAAAAGGATGGCCTTGACACACACGTGGTAGAGGCCAACTAATAAAACTAAAGGGTTGGAGGTCATAAATCTGACATTTGCATAAAAAGTCCCTTCCACATAACTTCCTCATGATTCTGATTCAGCTGTCACTTTATGACTTATTTTATTTTATTTATTTGTTTATTTATTTTTTAATTTTATTTATTTATTTATTTTTTAATTTTAAAATCTTTAATTCTTACATGTGTTCCCAAACATGAACCCCCCTCCCACCCCCCTCCCCATAACATCTCTGTGGGTCATCCCCATGTACCAGCCCCAAGCATGCTGTATCCTGCGTATGACTTATTTTAATTCAATTAAATCCAGTGAGCACTTACAAGCCTAATATGGGCAAGACTCTCTCAACATCATAAACAAAATTTTATTATAGCTTGTGAAAAAAAAAAGAGTTTATTTTGACTTGTTTATGACAGGTATTAATGAGTTGACATTACACATAATATGATCCACACAAAGTTGGTCTTAGTTCTTTAAAAAGCAAATGTCTAATTTTGGAATTTGACTAAGACCAGCAGAGGCATCTAAGCTAGCCAGCCAGCTAAGTAGAAGTGGGAGCCAAAAAGCTTTTCATTAAAACTGCTGAACAGAGTTCCATCTCTGGCCTCTGCCTCCTTCTTTCCTGTGATTCTCAGCAATGGCTCATGATATGTGCACAGCATGCTACCCATGGAGGCCTCAGATCCTGTTAAGTATTTTTATTCCTATTCAGTTCAGTCTTCTCCCAGGACCCGGCCTCTAACTGTTTACATTGTACACTTTGAAAGTCTTGATCTATTGCCCAAAATTAAAATAATCCTCTACACTCTTAACCTTTTTGCTTACTACCTCCTGTCCTTCCTGGCTTCAACTGAAAATTTGGATTTCCCTGGAGGATTCTTAGCTCTTTTGCAGCCCTTGCAAAAGAGACAGCTCATCTGTGCACACAGGCTCTATCTGATGGCCAGAGGTAGTGTCTCCTGGCTTTAGGCTTCTGCCCACAGAATATGGTTCTTCCATATTTTTTCAAAAGCCTTCCCTTTGAAAATATTCATATCAACCAGCTTCCTATTCCTATTTATTTCCTATAAGTGCTGTAACAAACTATCACAAACTCAGTAGCATAAAACATCATACATTTATGGTCTTAGCATTCTGGAGGACAGAGTCCAAAATGGGCTTCGTGGGACTGGAGTCAAGGCGTCCGCAGGTCTGCATTCCCTCTGGAGGCTGCAGGGCAGAGTCCATTCCCTTGTCTTTTCCGTCTTCCCTCAGCTGCTTGCCTTTCTCGGCTTCCTCCATCTTCAAAGCTGGCGAGTGCATCACTCAGACCTATGCGTGCACTGTCATCACATCTCTTCTGCTTCCCATCCCTCCCCCCTCCCCCCACCCCCCAGCCTCCTTTCTCTCTTTTAAGGATCCTTGTGATTATGTTGATCCTGTCTGGATAATACGGGATGATCTCCCTTCCACAGAATCCTTGACTTCACCACATCTGCAAAATCCTTTTTGCTATTCAAGGTAATAGGTTTACAGGTTTTGGAGATGAGGACATGGACATGTTATTCCCCTTCTCTCCATCCTGTACTTCCCATCTCCAGGAAGCCTAGGCATTCCTCTGTTCCTCTTATATCAGGTCCCCTGATGGAGAGATTTCTGTCTTCATTCTTTCCATCGTCCTCAATGATGTCTAGCCTTGATCTCTTGCTTCCTCTATCTCTTTGTGCTCTTCACTTTATCCCTCTAAGTCTCTCTTTTTTGGCACCCTGGGCCTTGTCATCACTCATATTTGCACCTCAAGCTATTCAGAAATTCTGCTCAGACCATGGTCTCCACTGCTTCCCTCTAAACATGCTCTCTAATTTCACCAAGACCTGGGTTCCAAATTCTGATCTGTAAGCAGTCCGCTCTGGTTAATCCCTTCCGTGACGTGTTTATTAGCGACTCCATTTCCTCTGCCTCTTTGGCATCCTTTCTCTCCTTCCCTGACGACTCATGACAGAAGCAGACCATGAGGGCCTCAGAGTCGTCTGGGTAAGTATCCTACCGCTGCACTGCCCAGCGTCCCTATGAACTGGTCCATCCAAGCCACTCTACAAGGCTTTCTCTTGCCTCTGGTGAGTT
This sequence comes from Ovis canadensis, assembly GCF_042477335.2. Lineage (NCBI taxonomy): Eukaryota > Metazoa > Chordata > Mammalia > Artiodactyla > Bovidae > Ovis > Ovis canadensis. The sequence goes on along the minus strand of NC_091247.1, from coordinate 156,554,209 downwards.
CCCTCATGCAGGCTCCATGTCGAAAATTTCAAACACAGGCTTCTCAAACCTCCCACACAATCTCCACGTCCCTTACTCTTGACATGGGATATGTTCTCAGAATCCAAAGAGAAACTAGAGACCAAACAAGTCAGAGCCTCTTTGTTGATCTACCTAAGATGCATCTCTTCTTGTCTGTTTCTGTTACAGGGTAAGGGGTCCCTCTTTCAAAGGCCAAGCCCTCTCTTATGTGCTAAATCTCCTTTCCATCAATTTCCTCCTCTTAGTCTACCTTAGTCTCCCTCCACTCATTCTCTTCATAAACACTTTCACGTTTTTCTAGTCTGAACATCACCCTTCCCTTCACTCTTCAAGTGACTCATCAAATAGCTCTTTCCCTACAAAGCTGGTATAGGGATAAACTACAGGACATTATTGAACCTGAAGAAAGCTTATCCCTTCAGTATGAAATAAGGTCAGCTCTTGCCTGGAAAATCCCATGGATGGAGGAGCCTGATAGGCTACAGTCCATGGGGTCTCAAAGAGTCGGACACAACTGAGTGACTTCACTTGACTTCACTTAGCCATCTCTAGAATGATCCGGAAGTAGGAGAGAATACAGGTTTGGGGCATAAACCTTAAGATGCAGTGGTGGGGTTCTCCTTGTAAAAAGAACACAAAATTAGGCACAAACATATAAGGCCTTGGAAAGGACAGGCAAAAAGAATGAATCTTGAAGTTCCAACCTTATTATAAATAGTTTCACAGTAGATCTGCCCCTGTGCATGGGACAGCGTGGAACCATTCCAATAATTGAGACTGTTGCTGAGAAAGCATACATGTAGTAACTGCATTATGTTACTTGAGAAAAGTGCTTCCTAGGGAGTAGTAAGCATATCATTGCTGGTATTCAAGAATTGGGGGAATAACAGATAATTGATTTTTTTTCCCGAAGTTATGTCTTTAGATTTACAGTTGCCTTCTCTTTGTGGCAAAGGATACTGGCTTTGCATTTATGCTCACAACATAACATTTTCTTTTAAAATAAATCTTTATTCTCAATTTTAAGTAAATTAATTTTTAGAAATTAAACTAATAATGGTGCTCATTGGTGGCAGGCACATGGGTATGTCAAATATTATGAAAATTGTATGAGAATGATTGTTTGGGAAACACTGAAGCAATAGGAATAGGATGGTTTCTCTAAGAAAAAAATCCAGACAAATAAAATCTGTCAGCGTGACTCCACTGCTGCTCAAAGGAGACGGAACCATAACTGGTAAGCATGAGCACCTGAGGGTATATCCCTGGTGAAGATGGGTGCACAAGATATCATAGACTGAGGACACCAGTCACCTTATCTTGCTCAGAGTTCATGCTTCCTGGTAACATTTTGATGATAACGTTAGGCTTTGCCAGTAAGCTATAGTGCTCTCATCAGCGAACTATGAACATCTGGATTTCTCAGTAGTTTATTACTCAGCACCAATTAATCAATCAACATTCTGGTTTTCAAACATAAGCCCTCATGGACTTGGAGACTTGGAGACTTGTCAGAAACTCTGTTTCTGAGCCTGCCAGACTGTGGAATGGAGATAAGTTGGTCGAGGTGACGTCACCTGTGTACTTGTCTAGGTGGCCAGCACCCCTCTCTTTCCTCAGGTGCCGACTGACCTGCTGCATGACTTTTACATCAAACCACTGCTTCACTTGTTCCTCAGCATTTTCAGCCAGTCTCTGGCCTTGCTGTTAACCTAGTCTGCCCTCAGGAAGTGCAACCATGGTCTTACGTGATCTGGACTTCTGTTTAGAGCACATCTTCACTGACCTCCCTTTGAATGCTTTTGAGCCTTTGATGCCAATCATCTTCTTTCTTGGTTCTCTGCCAAGTCTTTAAAAAACTACTCCCTTAGAGTCACAGATGTAGAAAACAAACTTAAGGTCATTAGGGGGGAAAGTGGGAGGGGAGGGATAAATTGGAAGACTGGGATTGACATATATACACTGCTGCTGCTAAGTTGCGTCAGTCGTGTCCGACTCTGTGTGACCCCATAGACGGCAGCCCACCAGGCTCCCCCATCCCTGGGATTCTCCAGGCAAGAACACTGGAGTGGGGTGCCATTTCCTCCTCCAGTGAAGTCGCTCAGTCGTGTCCGACTCTTAGCAACCCCATGGACTGCAGCCCACCAGGCTCCTCTGTCCATGGGATTTTCCGGGCAAGAGTACTGGAGTGGGGTATATACACACTACTATATATAAAATAGACAGCGATAAGGACTTACTCTATAGCACAAGGAACTCAAATACTCTGTAATGACGTATATGGAAAAAGAATCAAAAAAGACTGGGTATATGTATATGTATAACTGACTCACAATGCTGTACACCTGACACTAACACAATATTGTAAATCAACTCCACTCCAATAAATTTTTTAATAAAATAAATAAATAAAAAGTATTTCCTGCCCAGACCCCACTTTTGCTTACCCCTTAAACATAGATATATCCAAGGAAAAAGACGGAGAGCAGGGGACACTGGGGTCAGACCACTTGAGTTAAAATCTACTTACCAACTATGTGAATTTGGGAAAATCATTTAATCTCTCTAAACTCAGATTATTCATCTGTAAAAACAATAACATCTTCTAAATAAATTTACTTTCATTTTGTTTTTGTTGTTGTTGTTCATACCAGATGGTTTGCAGGATCTTAGTTCCCTGACCAGGAATTAAATCCAGGCCCACAACAGTGATAGTCCTGAGTCCTAACCACTGAACCATCAGGGAACTCCCCGATGTCAACTTTAAATGATATAATCCATGTAAAGTGTAGTGCTTGGCATGTGATGAACACTCAGGAAGTGATAGCCATCTTTTTCTCAGTCACATCCATGGCTTCCATTAATATATGAGATAATGAAATGGATTTTTCCATCCTTGCACTTTCTCCTAAGCACCAAATTGGTAGTTTAACTGCCTGCTAAGTTCTTTTCCATTCTAATTTATTTTCCACAATGCTAACAGAGTTTTATCTTTTCTTTTAAGAGTAATCTATGACATCAATCCTCTGGTTATCACGTAATCAACTCCAGGCCTTTCAGATCCTGGCTACAGCTCACCTCCTCACTCCCTCCCCACCTCCACAGGGAGGAACAGCCAACCTCTTGCACTGAGGCCATGATAAATGCTTTGCTCTCTCTCAAGTGTCCTGTCCTCCTCAGAGCCTCAGCCTAGAAACTCTCCTGGTAAACTCTTGCTCAGCTTCAGCACCCAGCTCAAACAGCGCTCCTGTGACATCTCGTCTGGACCAAGAGGCTGTCAATGTCTTACGACAATGTTGGTCATGCTGTACTGACACCATCGTGTGTCTCTCCCCTTCACTTGACTGTGAGCCCACTGAGGGTGAGCAACTTACCCCTTGCATGGCATTTTCCTAGAGCAGTACCTGTCACAGAAGGAAGAGACAGAAGGCGGGTACTGAGAAGGTAGCTGGCAGCAGCCACCCTGGCAGAGGAATTGCCAAGTTCCACACACTAGGCCTAGCAGCCTACAGTGATTTCTTCATTCACCGCCTCTGCAATCATTCCTTGTTCCATCTTCTCTCCCGTTTGCCTGAGAACGCTCCACCTCTGGTTGCAGCAGTTTTCTCAGGCTGCCACAACCATATTCCACAGACTGGGGGGCTTGAGCAACAGAAATTACATTTTCCCCACGGTTCTGGTGACCAGAGGCCGTCAGGGTTAGTCTTCTGTGAGCGCCCCCTTCCTGGGTTGCAGACAGCTGCCTTCTCTGTGCCCTCACATGGCCTTTCTTCTGTGCACACGTGGAATTTAAGAGCCTTTTGCTGTCTCTCCTCTAACGAGGACACCAGGTCTACGAGATCAGAGCCCACATTTATGACCTTGTTTAATACGTATTACCTCCTCACAGGTCCTTTCTCCAAGTAGAACTGACACTGGGGGTAAGGGCTTCAAACATATAAACTTGTAGGGGACACAATTCAGACCATTAACACTGGTTAAATCTAACTCTCTCCCTACTCATGCTTGCACCCAAGCAGCCAGACACAGCTGAAGAAAACCATACACCGTGCCAACTAGTCTCACTTTAAATTTAGGATATTAGACTTCAAGTGAGCCCATCTGGCAAGTCTATGGACATTCCTAGTCCCTCCGCTCACCCCCTCACCCACTCCCTAAGAGGACTATTTCACGCCTTCTCCTCTGTCTCCAATGCCCACCTCTCTCCTCATCCTCAGTTCATGACCTTACTTTCTATTTCACTGAGGAATTCAAGCATTCATCTCCCCACTTTCTGCATCTCTTCCTGCAGGTCTGCCTTTCCTTCTACAATACTAGGTGAATCACCCTGAATGTGAAGGACCAGTCAGGCATGGATTCCACCCCCCTCAGCAGCTCTGCAAGAATCCTCTTTCCTGGGGACCTCCATAGCGGTACAGTGGATGGAAATCCACCTGCCAGTGCAGGGGACACCAGTTCAATCCCTGATCTAGGAAGACCCCACATGTGGCAGAGCAAGTCCCTTCTCCAGAACTACTGGTCCTGTGCTCCAGGGCCCACAGCTGAATCTACTGAGCCTGCAGGCTGCAACTACTGAAGCCTGTGCACCCTGGAGCCTGTGCTTGGCAACAAGAGAAGGCACTGCAATGAGAAGGCCATGCACTGCAATGAAGAGCAGCCTCTGCTAGAAAAGCCCGTGTGCAGCAATGAAGACCCAGCACAATGAATAAATAAAATAAAAAGAAAGAAAGAAAAGGCATCCTGTTTCCTACAACATGAATTTCCACCTTTTTATTGATGATTTCCTTCAGCATAAAATCTGAAGCATATGACATAGACACAAAATCTCCCAGCTTAAAAGAAAAAAACAGACGACAACAACAAACTTCCTAGAGCCCACCCCTTCTGGCTGCTGCTTCATTTTGCCCTGTAGAAAAATTCCTTGAAAGAATGATGAAATAACTCTCTCTCCCCTTCTTCACCACCCATTCTCTCTGGAACCCACACCAATGAGGTGGTCATCTTCCCAGTTTATCAAAAATATTTTCCTTGAGGTCACCAACGGTCTCCGGTGACCAAACCAACCAGCAGTTCTCAGTTCTTATCTAACTCAACCCATGAGCAGCCACTGACAGGGTCTACCACTCCCTCCTTTTTGCCTCCCTTGGCTTCCAAGACAGCTTGCTCCTCTGCTCTTGGTGGCCCTCACGTTCTTGGGTTCAGTTGCTGGATACCCCCACTTTCATTCCTCTATAGTGTGAAGCCTCAGGCCTCTGGCCTCAGACCTTTTTCTTCTCTACAGTTGCTCTCTCGGTGCCAGGATCTTGGCTTTAACTAGCATTTTTTATTCCAAAGACGCACCAGTTTACATCTCTAGCCCAGACCTCTCCCATAAACTCTTGTCGTGTTCTATGCATACATGCATGCTCAGTTGCTTAGTCATGTCCAAGTCTTTGGACCCCGTGAACTGTAGCCCGCCAGGTTCCTCTGTCCATGGGAGTTTCAGGCACGAATACTGGAGTGGGTTGTCATTTCATCCTCCAGGGGATCTTCCCAACTTATGGATTAAACCGCGTCTCCTGAATTGCAGACAGATTCTTTACCACTGAGCCACCAGTTAAGCCTATTGCATATTCTATCAACCCCTCCAAATCAACATACCCAGAACAGAACTCTTAGTTTTCTTTACCAAAGTTGTTCTTTCTTAGTGCTCTCCATCTCAATAAACTACATCATGATTCACGTAGTTTTTCAGGCTCCAGACCTGGAAATCATTCTTGACTCTTAAACAAATCACATTCAACCTACCAGCAAACCATGTAGAGTCTAACCATGAAATAGATTGAAGATTTACTCATCCTTATCCTCTTTCTTGCTGCCAACTTGGTCCTTGCCATGAGGACTTCTCTATTGAATTATTGCAACAGCCTCCTACTATATATTAATATCTTTCCATTCTTGAGTCACCCCAATCTTCACACAGCAGCCAGAATAAGCCTTTAAAAAGTAATCAGATTGTATCATTCTTCTGCTTAACATGTTTTGATGGCTGTCATCACAAGGAATAAAACCTAAAGCCCTTCAAGGCTTGGTTCTTTAGCATCTGACACTGTTGACTTCCTTTTGTGGTCACCCCTCCTCTCTTGCTGTGCTCCCAAAACAGCTAAAGGAAGAGCAAAAAGGTCAAACACATGTCTGCCTCAGGGCCTTTCACTTGCTGTTCCCTCTGCCAGGAACCCTCCTTCCTCAGATAATCACACAGTTTCTACCCTCACTTTATCAGATTCTTGCAAGTCTGTGTGCCCAATGTACAGTGAAGCTAAACAATCAGGCCAAACAATGATTGAGGCCAAATCATCAGAGTTTGGAACAGAGAAAGCTTTATTATGGGGCTATGTGTAGAGATGGGTGCCTCAGTCCTTAAAAAAACCCCAACCTCCCCCACCCCTTTGAGGAAAACTGCAGTGGAGGCCACGCCTGCTCCTGACTCACCGCTGTTCATTCTCACTGAGGAACCAGATGGTTGGAAGACGCCCCACAATCATGGCTTGTAAAGATACAGGCAAGACTCCTGTGAAGCCAGAGATGGCAATTCACCAGATTAGAATCACTCTCACCAGCTACAACCTCAAGTTTTTGGAGAAGGCATGTGCTGACCTGATCAGGGTTGCCAAGGAGAAGAGTCTCATAGTGAAAGGACCGGTTTGGATGCCTACCAAGACTCTGAGAATAACTGCAAGGAAAACTCCTTGTGATAAAGGATCTAAGACTTGATATCATTTCGAGACGAGGATCCTAAAGCAACTCATTGACCTGCACAGTCCCTCTGAGATCATTAAGCAAATCATTTCCATCAGCACAGAGCCAGGAGTCAAGGTTGAAGTCTTCATTGCAGATGCTTAAATCAACCTAATAAGTTGATAATCAGCTGTTAAAAACAAAAACATCTCCCCAAAAGCCTTCAGCAAAGCCCTTTTCTAGGAAAGGTGAGGGAGGGGTGTGGTTAGTCGTTGCACACTTCTTGGTGTCAGATCCTTTATTCTGGAGTCAGGTCACGGTCAGGTAAACAATGTTCCCATGAATCTCCACCAATCCATTGTTCTTCTCTGCTCTGACCAGAAAGGGCAAGGTCCCCAGGCATGAGCTTCCCACTCTGAGGTCCAGGTCCTGGCTAACAGGAGGGAGATCTCAACTGGCAGCTCCCTCATGGCCAGGGCCCCAGACCCTGCCCAGCCATCATCGCTGAGGGATCCAGGTGCCCAGCCCAACTGGCCCTCAGGCTCCTCAGGCTGCCCACACGGCAGGGACTAGGTCCCGCTGACTATGTCCTACGCAGACGGCCACTGCCATTAGGCTGCCAAGATGGGGATGCGGGAGAGGTTCACCACAACCTCATAGCCTGGGTCCAGCCAGCGGGCAGCCTTGGCAAGAGCTCTGGAGCCCTACTGCACACAGCCCCCAGCTTGTACTTGTCTCTGCCCCCACAGTTCAGCTGCTGGCCCAAGGCCAGGTGAGCTGTAGGGTCCCGGGGAGAAGGCCAGGACCCACCTCTTACCTCACTCTCCACCTGAGGACCACCACTCCCCGACTGCTGGTTGAATGTGCCCAGTAACAGTCTCCCCTTGACAGTGGCTTGCTGGGGGAGGGGCCCACGGCAGCACTGGCCAATGGCTGAGCAGGACCTCTCACGGTTGTTCACTGCCAGTTGCTCATTTGGTGGAGGAGGGGGCGGTGGCTACTGTGGCACTGACCAATGGCTGTGCAGGGCCTCTCACGGTTGTTCACTGCCAGTTGCTCATTTGGTGGAGGAGGGGGCGGTGGCTACTGTGGCACTGACCAATGGCTGAGCAGGACCTCTCACGGTTGTTCACTGCCAGTTGCTCATTTGGTGGAGGAGGGGGCGGTGGCTACTGTGGCACTGACCAATGGCTGAGCAGGACCTCTCACGGTTGTTCACTGCCAGTTGCTCATTTGGTGGAGGAGGGGGCGGTGGCTACTGTGGCACTGACCAATGGCTGAGCAGGACCTCTCACGGTTGTTCACTGCCAGTTGCTCATTTGGTGGAGGAGGGGGCGGTGGCTACTGTGGCACTGACCAATGGCTGAGCAGGACCTCTCACGGTTGTTCACTGCCAGTTGCTCATTTGGTGGAGGAGGGGGCGGTGGCCACTGTGGCATTGACCAATGGCTGAGCAATCATCAGTGGTCTTGTGGCAACCATTGCCTGGTAACAGGGTTGGGGGTAATGGCATTGCACAATCCAGTGAAAGTGTGAAAGTGTTAGTTGCTTAGCTGTGTCTGACTCTTTGCGACCCTATGGGCTGTAGCCCACCAGGCTCTCTCTCCATGGAATTCTCCAGTCAAGAATACTGGAGTGGATTGTCATTCCCTTCTCTAGGGGATCTTCTTGACCCAGGGATCAAATCTGCATCTCCTGCATTACAGGCTGATCTTTACCACTGATCCACCTATTACAAGATCTGCTCAAATGTCTCTTCCTTAGAGAAATTTTCTTTGAGCTGCCTCCCTCCAGTCTAAACAACACATTCCACACTCTCTCTTTAGCTTGCTTTATAATCAATCCTCACAACACAGATCTTGATCTGACATGTTACTGTATCTATCTGTGTTCTTGGTGACTGCTTCTCATGCTTGACAGACAGACCCTGTTGGTTTTTTTCACTGCCTTATTCCCAGTACCAGGACAGTATCTGGCACACAGTGAGTGCTTATATTAGTTTACAAGGGCTGTCTTAACAAAGGACCACAGACTGAAACCTTTAAACAAAGGAAATTATTTTCTCACAGTTTTGTAGGCCAGAATTCCAAGAACAAGGTGTCTTAGAATTGGTTCCTTCAAACGGCATCCCACTCCAGTACTCTTGCCTGGAAAATCCCATTGACAGAGGAGCCTGGTAGGCTGCAGCCCATGGGGTCGCTAACAGTTGGACATGACTGAGCGACTTCACTTTCACTTTTCACTTTCATGCATTGGAGAAGGAAATGGCAACCCACACCAGTGTTCTTGCCTGGAGAATCCCAGGGACAGGGGAGCCTGGTGGGCTGCCGTCTCTGGGGTCGCACAGAGTCGGACACGACTGAAGTGACTTAGCAGCAGCAGCAGCAAGGGCTGTGTGGGAGGAATCTGTTCCAGGTTCTCTCTTGGCTTGTCACGGCCATTTCCCCACTATGTCTCTTCACATTGTCCTCCCTCTACATGTTTCTCTGTGCACAAATTTCCCCCATTTGTAAGGACACCAGTCATATTGGGTTAGGGCCACCTTAATGACTTCACTTAACTTGATTACTTCTCTAAGACCTATCTCAAAACAATGTTTCATACTGAGGTACTGAGACTTAGCATTTCAACATATGAATTTGGGGAAGGTCATAATTCAACACATAAAGTACTTAAATAATTTTTGTTAAATTAATGAATGCATGAAGACTGACCAACTGGATAAATGAATCTCAAAAACAGTTCTTTATATACTAAGGATACTAATCTGTCAGTATGACATATACTTATTTTCCCCGATTTATTGTTCCTCTTTGAACTTCTGATGTCCCACAAGAACATGGTTTATACAAATCCAATCACATTCTCCAGAGCATAACAACTCCACATATTCCAAAGTTGATGTAATTCATTCATCCTAAGAGATGATAACGTCATCTTTATCAAGGGGTTCCATGCTGTTAATTGTTGACAAGAGCATCTGGACCCCTTCTGTGAATTAGTCAGAAGTGTGCTTTTATCCTGCAGCAACATAAATATATACTAGGGGTTAAGGCAGAGAGAAGAGGTAAAGAGGCACAATGCAAAAATGCAGATCCATCTTTTCTTTACTAATCCTTTTATTCATAATGGGTGAAAATGCTGCTAGATGTGTGAGCTAAATACCATCAACCTTCTCCTGCCAAACATTCCTCCTCCCTTTATTAAAACTCTACAGCATATGCAGAATTTCCCTGGCAGTCCAGTGGCTAAGAGTCCGAGCTTCCAAAGCAGGGGGCACAGGTTCAACCTCTGGTCAGGGAACTAAGATCCCACATACTGCATGGGATGGCTGAAAAACAAATAAATAAAAACATATGCAAAAGAAAGAAACAAGATGAAAGTAAGTCATTTAAGATCCTCCTGAGGAAAAAGGCAGATATCAAGCATACAGATTAGATATGGATTTTTAAAGTGTCACTGTGTTTTACGGCATTTTTGATTACATAAAGAATTACTTAAGCTTGTAAATAGACAAGATATGGGTAATTGAATATAGGACTCATGATGTTTAACCAGTGCTCACAACTTTGCAAAATATCACCTTGCTATGTGAATAACCCACTGGAAAGAAGAACTTACATAAATGGAGTTCAGTGTCAAATAAATTAAAATTCAGAGCCAAGCTAATTTGACACAATAATATGCATCATTATAGTGGTGCTTGAAAATTAAGAGTAAATGGGAAATGGTTCACTTGGTGATTTTAATTAGCACCTTACAGTCTAATCAAAATGTCCAGGTTTGGCTTGAAAAGAGGTGAGATGAAACATGGTGAGCATCATCTTGAGCTGGGATCCTTCTGAAGAGACTTTGAATTGCAGGACCCTCATGTCCAAGTGTGGAGAAGGCAATGGCACCCCACTCCAGCACTCTTGCCTGGAAAATCCCATGGACGGAGGAGCCTGGTGGGCCGCAGTCCATGGGGTCACTAAGAGTCCGACACAACTGAGCAACTTCACTTTCACTTTTCACTTTCATGCATTGGAGAAGGAAATGGCAACCCACTCCAGTGTTCTTGTCTGGAGAATCCCAGGGACGGGGGAGCCTGGTGGGCTGCTGTCTATGGGGTCGCACAGAGTCGGACACGACAGAAAGTGACTTAGCAACAGCAGCATGTCCAAGTGATAGATATTTCCCTTGGTCCAGTGGGGCACCCAGGGGCCTCCAGGCAGTGTGGACATTGGTGTCTGGGCTTTATCTGGCTGTTCCCTTTATCTGAAATGTCACCATCCCTCCTCCACTGGTAAGTCCTCATGGTTCAGATTTCATCTAAGGTCTCATCCCAAGGCATATATTCATTTAATCCTCGTGACAACCTCATGAGAAAGATGTACTAATGTTCAGGATCAGAATTGAACTTTTTATACATATAACTTTACTCTTTCTGCAGCTGCCTCCAGTTCTTGGCTCAGGATGGACACTTGGTGATGGTGGAATCAGTCAGAGAAGGAGGAGTTGAGACACGGGTTCAATAGAGGAGGTTCAGACAGAGTGCGGAGCATGTCATCTGGAGGTTTAGGTGGCAGGAGGTGGTTTAAGATGGCAGAGTGTTGCCTGGAGAGGTCCAAGATAGGAAGATGTCCTGACAGATGGATGGAAGAGTGATAAAATCTGCAATATGGGAAGATCTAGGCAGCCTCAGTCCAGTTGCCTCCACCAAGACTGTCAGGACACCAGCCTCTAGAAGGGCATGGGAGGACCCAGCATCCCATGTTAGAAACATAGGTAGGAATCAACTATTGGAAAATGGGGTACAAGCTCAGTGAAAATCTTTAAGCAAGACTGACCAAATGCTATACAACCTGGTCTGAAAACTTGGAGCTGACAAAGAGCACTTCTTGCACTTGAGACAAGGTTAAGGTAGCACCTGTGTGAGTACTAGGGAGCTACATTTTGTGTGTCCAACTCCTTGTTCTTGTCATCGCGATAAAAGATAGATATCCATATCATGGGAGATGAATTATATGTGTTTGACCTCCCACTTTAAATAACATTCTTTTTCTTTTATCTTGATCTTAGACCTTTCACTAAGCTTAATAATTCACTACAGAGAGTCCTTGAGAGTCAGCATTCAGGAAATAAGTTACCCCAGGGAAGTCACCTAGAAATACTGAGTTTGTCTGGTAGTATTTACACTAATCCTCTAGCCATCCCTTCAAGTTTTGCCTTCAAAGCTTTTGTATTCTCTGCTTTAGAGGAAGCTAGATTTGTAGAGACCCTCAACAATAGGTGAAAGTGTGTTTTCTCCGACCTAAAATGGTTTGGCCTGTTGCATCCTTCTTCAATATTTTGTTTTCGCTACTTGTTTTATGAAAGGAAGGTATGGGGTGTGGTTGTTGATAGTAACAAAGTACAGGCCAAAAAACATCAGAATAGGATGGCCTAATAAAGACCAAAGTGATGAGTGTTTCAGGCAGCTACATAACAAAGGAAAAGTCTAATTTTTGGTGTGATTAAAATTAAGTTAAAATGAAAGAATAATTTGAAAATTTGTAAAAAACAAAATCCAAAAATCTATCAGGAAAGAAGAGTGTTTCTTGGGAATTAACCAAGAGATATGAGAGGAGCCATTCTTACTCATTTTTGAAGCACTCTCTGGCCTTGAATGTGACATTGAGTCTTAATAAAGTTGCTGAATGCACACGGCAGAAGGGATCAAGTTCATATCTTGGGTTCCTGATGAAGGGAGTTCCATGTAGCTGGGTTTACAGGTATTTAGGGATAGAAATGGGTCTTCATAGACTTCATGCTGCCCATCATTTTCCAAACAGCAAAGATTCTGCTACTCATGACCCTCCCTCACCACACAACACACAGACACTTTTTAAGCAAACATCTGAGTGCTTACTCCATGCCAGACACTATTCTAAACAGCTTATAATAACACATTAAACCCTCTCCACAACTCTGTGAGGCAGATGCTTTTTAAAGATAGGGAAGTCAAAGCAGAGAGAAGTTAATTTTCCTAAGGTTCCAAAGAGAGAAGGATGCTACTGAGCAGACCTTTGACTCCAGAGATGAGTGCTTAACTGCATTTAAGATTCTTTCAATTAAATAAAAAAGGAGGGGGGGGGCACAGAAAAGGGTTAGAGACAGCTAGACAAAACTTACACCAGAGCTTGAGAAAAGGGGGGAGGGTTTTCCCCCAAGTTCAGACCAATTCAAATTCATTGGCAAATAAGGAGAATTGAGAACACACCCCTCTAAGCCGCAAGTCCCAGTTCCCCTCTTGTTCTTTTTTCCATCACACTTATCACCTTCTAACCACAGGTGGCACTAGTGGTAAAGAACCTACCTTCCAATGCAGAAGACATAAGAACCACAGGTTGGATCCCTAGGTCGCGAAGATTTCCTAGAAGAAGGCATGGCAACACACTCCAGGTTTCTTGCCTGGAGAATCCCATGGACAGAGAAGTTTGGTGGGCTACAGTCCACGGGGTCTCAAAGAGTCAAACACAACTGAAGCAACTTAGTACGAACACAGGCAACCGTAAACTATACTTTTTTTGCTTATGAATGCTCTGTCTCTCTCCCCTCTAAGAAGTAAGCATGGAAGAGCATGTATCTTGGTCTGTTTTGTACCAGAGACATCCCAAGTGTCTAGAACAGTGACTGGCCCTTGGTATGCTCTTGGTATTTGTTAAATAAATAAATACCTATCACCCACTCACCTACTGAGGTATTTGGGAAGATCAAAATCTTAGATAAAGTATTAAGAAGTAAAGAAGACACCTTCCGATGTAACCCAGTGTGATGCAATTGTTATTGCTATTTTTAACATCCAAGGAATCACTCAGTGTTAGAGCTGCACTGAAACTGAGATGACACCCATCTTGCCCAAGGGGGTTATCATGTAAGTGAGACAAATAAGACTAGACAAAAAGGCACCACAGGAAGGAGACAGCAGGAAGTGGAAAGAGGGTTATTGGTTTCAATTTTCTTTTTCTTCTCAGGCTTATTGTTTCACTCTTTCCCTCCTACTTTCTTTTTCTTTTTTTTAATATCCCAGTTGATCCACCTGTTAAAATCTTGCACGCAGACACTTCATTCTGGTGAAATCTTTAATTGCATAATTTTAGAAGGTTGTTCTAGGATTAGCTAGAGCACCCTATGGAGTAACTAAGTCATCCTCTGTGGGTGTGGAATAAGAGATACCTCTGCGAAGTTTGACTTTAATGATATCAGAGGATGTGAGATAACTCCGTTAAGCCCAGGCTCCCTGTCCTGCAACAGAAGGCCCACTCTTCACTGCTGTCCCCTCCAGACTCCTTCTGTTGTTCCCTTGATTCAGGACCCTCCCTGAAAGACAAAGTCTCCACCTATTCATCTGGTCTTACCCATATGCTAGTAAAGCAATGCTCAAAATTCTCCAAGCCAGGCTTCAGCAATATGTGAACCGTGAACTTCCATATGTTCAAGCTGGTTTTAGAAAAGGCAGAGGAACCAGAGATCAAATTGCCAACATCCGATGGATTGTGGAAAAAGCAAGAGAGTTCCAGAAAAACATCTATTTCTGCTTTACTGACTATGCCAAAGCCTTTGACTGTGTGGATCACAGTAAACTGGAAAATTCTGAAAGAGATGGGAATACCAGACCACTTGACCTGCCTCTTGAGAAACCTATATGCAAGTCAGGAAGCAACAGTTAGAACTGGACATGGAACAACAGACCGATTCCAAATAGGAAAAGGAGTACGTCAAGGCTGTATATTGTCACCCTGCTTATTTAACTTCTATGCAGAGTACATCATGAGAAATGCTGGACTGGAAGAAGCACAAGTTGGAATCAAGATTGCTGGGAGAAATATCAATAACCTCAGATATGCAGATGACACCACCCTTATGGCAGAACGTGAAGAGGAACTAAAAAGCCTCTTGATGAAAGTGAAAGAGGAGAGTGAAAAAGTTGGCTCAACATTCAGAAAACAAAGATCATGGCATCCGGTCCCATCACTTCATGGCAAATAGATGGGGAAACAGTGGAAACAGTGTCAGACTTTATTTTGGGGGGCTCCAAAATCACTGCAGATTGTGACTGCAGCCATGAAATTACTCCTTGGAAGAAAAGTTATGACCAACCTAGATAGCATATTCAAAAGCAGAGACATTACTTTGCCAACTAAGGTCTGTCTAGTCAAGGCTATGGTTTTTCCAGTGGCCACATATGGATGTGAGAGTTGGACTGTGAAGAAAGCTAAGCGCTGAAGAATTGATGCTTTTGAACTGTGGTGTTGGAGAAGACTCTCGAGAGTCCCTTGGACTGCAAGGAGATCCAACCAGTCCATTCTGAAGGAGATCAGTCCTGGGATTTCTTTGGAAGGAATGATGCTAAAGCTGAAACACCAGTACTTTGGCCACCTCATGCGAAGAGTTAACTCATTGGAAAAGACCCTGATGCTGGGAGGGATTGGGGGCAGGAGGAGAAGGGGACGACAGAGGATGAGACGGCTGGATGGCATCACGGACTCGATGGTCGTGAGTCTGAGTGAACTCCAGGAGTTGGTGATGGACAGGGAGGCCTGGCGTGCTGTGACTCATGGGTTTGCAAAGAGTCGGACACGACTGAGTGACTGAATTGAACTGAACTGAACTGACCCATGAATGGGGCTGACAGGGAAACAGAATTCAGCAGGGAGTGTGATATAACTGGGAAGGTTAATTTTGACTCCCTAGTGGATCTGCTTCTATGACTTTAATTCTTATTTTGTCTGCTTTTGTTATTATAGGCATACATAATGGCTTAACTCAGGGAGCTCTGCCAGCCTCCCTCTGCCTTTGTTTGGCTCACAGGGAGATAGCCTGGTCCTGCCCACCTGTGAAGGACTGTGATATTGAATTCTTTGCGAAGGAAGTGGTACCCCTTATCTGCTGCTTACCTCTGGTGTGGTTCAGAAATTCACACTTGGGGGGTTGGAATCACAGATAGCTGTGCCATCTTTGTTTATTGATATGACAGGTAGATACTCCACTTCACCCCACCCATGAAATGACTGTAAGGAAGTGAAACTAACACATCTCCCTGACTGAGTCTTCCCATTCTAGGAGATATTTGCAAGAATTAAATGGTCTTTTTACTTTGTTTCCTCATTTCTCCCACATCTCTGATCCATAAAAGAACTGGGCATCCAGACAAGATGGTTATTTTGAGGGACTTCCCAGGTGGTCCAGTGAGTAAGACCCCCTTTCAATGCAAGAGGTGTGGGTTCAACCCCTGGGCTGGGTGTTAAGATCCCACATGCCTCTCCACACACACACACACAAACCCAAAACATAAAATGGAAGCGACATTGTAACAAATTCAATAAAGACTTTAAAAATAGTCTGCATTAAAAAAAAGAATGATAATTACTTTGAGACACTAGTCTGCCATCTTCTCCATCTGCCAGCTCTCTCAATAAAGTCATGTTCCTTGCCTCAAGACCTCTTTTCTCCGATCTCTCGGATTTATTGGCTTATCATATGGTGAGCAGAGCAAGCTTGGACTTGGTAACAAAGACTGCTATTGAAAGGTGTTTCTTGTGATTCTGCAAGTGCCCAAGGACCTGTGCTCGCTCACACTGACACTTGGGGTCATATACCTGATACCAAGCAGGGCCCTGTGGGGCTCCTGGGCACAAAGACTTTCTGTGTCCTCAATTCTTTTGATTATAGGAAGTAGTCTTCATTCAACCTCCTTGACTTTCTCTGAGTGCCAACGGGCAGATTTAAGCCATTGTTAATTAAGGAAGGGAGGGGATGCAAGACCAGGGAAAAACAAACCAGAGAAATAATAGTGCAGCCTTGGGGCAAGGTTCTGATTCCCCATCAACTGATACATACAACAATATCTTTGAGGTGCCTTGCAGATACTGAAATACCCACTGGGTGGTGGAAGTTCATGACTGTATGCTGTTCACAAGCATGTAGACCCCAGAAGAGTTGGAACCTGAAGATTGATGATGCTGGCTCCTACTTACCTCACCATCAACAGATCAGAAGAAAGTCCATGAGCTGGTCACACCCTCCTTGAACCATCACTACAAAATTTCTTGCTATCTTATCCAAGTGGGAACACATTTTTTGTGAGGCAGGGGCACGCTATGTCTGCCTTTGCCTGGCAAAGTAATAAACTATCCTTTTCTACTCCACTCAAAATTCTGTCTCTGAGATTCAATTCCCACTGGTGTACAGAGGAGCTGAGCTTTTAGCATCATACCCTCAGGGCACACGATGTTTCACAAAGCTTCAGTTTAGTTCAGTCTCTCAGCCGTGTCTAACTCTTTGCGACCCCGTGGACCGCAGCACGCCAGGCCTCCCTGTCCATCACCAACTCCCGGAGTTTACTCAAACTCACGTCCGTTGAGTCAGTGATGCTATCCAACCATCTCATCCTCTGTCGTCCCCTTCTCCTCCCACCTTCAATCTTTCCCAGCATCAGGGTCTTTTCCAATGAGTCAGATCTTCACACCAGGTGGCCAAAGTACTGGAGTCTCAGCTTCAGCATCAGTCCTTCCAAAGAATATTCAGGACTGAATATTCACAAAGCTTAGCCACTGTATATAATGATGAGATGAAGATTCAGAATTACCCCAAAGAAGAATTAGAGAGAGAGGGCCTCACACTATTACTGTGACTAATACTAAGAGTAAAAAGTATAGGGAGCAATATGAACAACCTCAGATATGCAGACGATACCATCCTACTGGCAGAAAGCAAAGAGAAACTAAAGAGCCTTTTGATGAAGGTGAAAGAGGAGAGTGAAAACGCTGGCTTAAAACTCAACATTCAAAAAACTAATATCATGGTATAGGATCCCATCACTTCATGGCGAATAAATGGGGATAAAGTGGAAACAGCGGCAGTTTTTATTTTCTTGGTCTCCAAAATCACTGTGGACAATGGCTAAAGCCGTGAAATTAAAAGACACTTACTTGCTGCTTTGAAGAAAAGCTATGACAAATCTAGACACTGTGTTAAAAAGCAGAGACATCACTTTGCCAACAAAGGGCCATAGAGTCAAAGCTATGGTCTTTCCAATAGTCATGTCCAGATGTGAGAGCTGGACCAAAGAAGGCTGAGTGCCAAAGAAATGATGCTTTTGAATGGTGGTGCTGGAGAAGACCCTTGAGAGTCCTTTGGACAGCACGGAGATCAAACCAGTCAATCCTAAAGGAAATCAACCCTGAATATTCACTGGAAGTACTGATCCTGAAGCTGAAGCCCTAATACTTTGGCCACCTGATGCAAAGGGCCAACTCACTGGAAAAGACCCTAATGCTGGGAAAGACTGAGGGCAGGAGGAGAAGTGGTTAACAGAGAATGAGATGGCTGTATTGCATCACTCAATGGACATGAATTTGAGCAAACTCAGGGAGATAATGAAGGACAGGGAAGCCTGGCATGCTGCAGTCCATGGGGTTGCAAAGAGTCATACCCAGTTTAGTTACTAAACAACAACAAAGTGACCAGAATGTAATAAGCACTTTATAAACTCACATGTATATCAATTTAGTCCTCACAACAAGCCTATGAGGACAGTGCTAACATCCTTAAGTGCAGATGAGGAAGACTAAGAGGTTAACTATGCCCCCAGGGTCACTTATCCAGACAGCAGCAGAAGCAGCAGGACCCAGCCCCAGGCTCTAGGCTGCAGAGTCTCCTTTCTTGACCACAATTCTGTGCATTTAAAAATGCACAGTGATAGTGACAAATACCTGCCAAACAGGGTACTAAGCGCTTTACAGATTTTCTCAATAAATCCCCACAAACACACTATGTGATAAGCCCAGTCCAATCCTGAGAGAAACATCAGAAAAACCTGGACTGAGGAACATTCTGCAGGATATCATACTCCTCAAGACCATCAAGGTCATGGAAACTAAGGGAAGATTGACAAACTGTCACAGACCATAGGAGGCTGGGGACAAGACAACAAAATGCAACGTGGCTTCCTGGATTGGATCCTGAAATGTGAAGGGGACATCAATGGAAAAATAGGGGAAATCAAAACAAAACCTGGAGCTTAATAGTAAAGTTCCAACATCCTCTTCTTCCCAGGTGGCACTAGTGGTAAAGAACCTGCCTGCTAATGCAGGAGACATGAGACAGGGGTTCAGTCCCTGGGTTGGGAGGATCCTCTGGAGGACGGCATGGCAACTCACTCCAGTATTCTTGCCTGGAGAATCCCATGGACAGAGGAGCCCAGTGGGCTACAATTCAAAGGGTTGCAAAGAGTTGAACACGACTGAATCAACTTAGCACAACACGGCAACATCCACTTGCTTGTTGAAAGATGTTCTGTGATAATGTAAGATATAAATGATGGAGAAAATTAACTAGAGGTCCAAGGGAAAACTACATACTGACTTTGCATCTTTTCTCTAAATCTAAAATTTATTTTTAAAAAATTAAGGAAAAATCCCTATGAGGTAGATGCTATTTTGCAGAGAACTGTGACTTAGAGAAAATACCTTGCCCGTGCTATTACAGCTATAGGAGGATCCATCCCAACAGGTCCCTAGAATGACTTAAACAGGATCCCATGTGATTCACTCAATCTCGCAGAACTTTTTTGTGGTGTCCTAAGGGGACCAATGCCTGATGATCCCAGAGAGGACCTGGCCTGGCCTTGTCTCTTCTCTCCTTAACCCAGAGGGATATAATGTACATTTATTGAATGCTTACACCCTTCACTTTCTTTAATCCTCAAAACAATCCTATAAAGTATGACTACATTTTATGTACAAGGAAAATAAAGCTTAGGGAGGTTCATAAACTTGCCCAAGGCCACACAGTAACTAATTAGAACTTGAGCTTGAACCTAAATATGTCTAAAACTAAAGCGTTGGCATAACTACTCACTCCACCCTCCCTCCATGCAGCTTTTAAAAAAAAATTTTTTTGGCTTTAACTAGAGCAACAGTTAATATTAACTACAGATAAGAAATGTCTATTACGTTGATAGAAACTTTAAGCCACTTCATGTAAGCTATGGCTGTCATCTGGAAGATAGTAATATCCTACTCAAAGGAACTATTCCTATCATGTCTACAAGTTATATTTGCCACCTTACTAACAGAGTGGAGGAGGTTTTTTTTTTTTTTTTTTCCCCCACTGCTTTTCTTCCTGTAAGAGTTAATGGAGCTGTGGTGCAGTGAGCTGGAGGCTCTTGTATTCCATGTATCATAAACACCAAAGAAATCAAAGAAAATACATGTCTTCATTTGTTACTGAAACAAACAGAAAGTATATAACTTTGTTTCCAAGTTCATGGGAGATTTTATAAAATATACAGTTAAAATACAATCTCATAACTTTATTAGCTCAGTTTTGAGAAGGAAAATTCTCTGTTGTTCCACATCATCTTTTAAATTCATGGTTCTTGAGGCCTCTTATAAGCTTCAGCCTTTTTTTGTTTCTTAAGCACATTTGTATTCTCTTCTCCATTATTTCTAGACAAAATGACCCTTACAGAAAGCAACTTCTTTTGCTTTTCAAATTCTAATTTCTAAGGAAACTACTGAAGAGAACTGTATTTGTTTTCACATAACAGGAAATTGCAAAGTTGCAGCCACTCTATTTCTTTGCCCTTGAAGTTAAGGAAGATCCAGGGTTTACTTTCTCCGGCCACCAGGTAAGACATACCAGTTATGTTCTTGGTCATGCACACGTGTTCAGTTGCTTCGGTCCTGTCTGATTCTTTGCGACTCCATGGACTGTAGACTGCCATGGGATTCTTCAGGCAAGAATACTGGAGTGGGTTGCCATGCCCCCTTCCAGGGAATCTTCCCAAGCCTCTCCTGCATCTCCTGCATTGCAGGCAGATTCTTTACTGCTGAGCCAGCTGGGGAAGCTATGTTCTTGGTCAAGAAGTAATAAAGGGATCTAAGCAGTAACTGTTGACCATCTCACCTCAGGCCTGATAGCTTGTCCCAGTGCTGGGCCCACAAAGACATCTTCCATTTGGAAGTTCAGCTGGGGCTGAGGATAAAGGAGCTGGTTCACTTGGCCATCAGGTGAACAGCAAAAGGAGAAAGACAGAAATACTTCACTGTCAAACACCAAACCTTATACCAAAATATTTCAAGGTCTTTCTTGGCAAAATATGTTATTTTTCAGTTGTTCTGATTGATAGTAATACTAGAAGTTGCTGCTGCTGCTAAGTCGCTTTAGTTGTGTCCAACTCTGTGCGACCCCATAGACAGCAGCCCAACAGGCTCCCCCATCCCTGGGATTCTCCAGGCAAGAATACTGGAGTGGGTTGCCATTTCCTTCTCCAATGCATGAAAGTGAAAAGTCAAAGTGAAGTCGCTCAGTTGTGTCCAACTCTTTGCAACCCCATGGACTGCAGCCTACCAGGCTCCTCCATCCATGGGATTTTCCAGGCAAGAGTACTGGAGTGGGGTGCCATTGCCTGCTCCGTAGAAGTTGCTAACGTATAAAATTCCTACAAACATGCCAGCCAGTCAGTCAGTCCAGTCTCTCAGTTGTGTCTGACAAACATGCCAGACACTGCACTAAATGGGTTTACTCAGGTGTCCTAATTTAATCCCAAACCGAGTACTTATCTTCATTAAACAGATGAAGAAATATAAGGCAATGATTCAGCAAGTATGTTTATTAAGGAGGAGGCAGGATCTGGAAAGGGATGGGAGCCTGAGGAGTGAGAGGCCAGCCTCCAGGATGCCCACACAAATGAACCAGAGCAGTTCTGCTTTTATCTATTTTGCTTATAGATAAAAGCAAATAAAACCTATATCTATATCTGTAAAGTCTAAATCTATATCTATAAAATTTAATTTTATAGATAAAATTTAAAGGACAGTTAAAACTGTCCTTTAAAGGGTTCCAAAGTATGATGATCAGTTTTATAGGACAACTTGGCTAGGCTATAGTTATTTTTAAATCAAATACTAATCTAGGTGTGGCTGTGAAGATATTTTCTAGATGTGATTAACATCTATACTCAGGTGACCTTAAGTATGACCTTCAATAATGTGGGTGGGCCTCAGGAAACCAGATGAAAGGTCTTAAAAGCAAAAACTGAGGTTTCCTGAAGAAGAAATTCTGCCTCAAGACTGCAGCATTAATTCCTGCCCAAATTTCCAGCGTGCCTGTCCTACAGACTTTGGACTTGCCAACCCGCGCAATCGCATGAGCCAATTCCTTAAATAAATACCTCTCTCTCAATACACATGTGTACCTCAGGGATACTGTGGTTTCAGTTCCAGACCACTGCAATGAAGTGAATATCACAAGAAAGTGAGTCACACAAATTTTCTGGCTTCCCAGTGCATATAAAAGTTGTGTTTACACTATACTGTAGTCTAGTGAGTGTGCAACAGCATTGTGTCTAAGAAAGCATACATACCAAATTTTAAAACCTTATTGCTAATAAATGCTAACCATCACTGAGCCTTCAATGAGTTTTCATCATTTTACCAGTGGAGAGCTTAACATCTCGTAAGAAATACCAGAATGGGACAGAGATATGAAGTAAGCTAATCCTGTAGGAAAAATGGTGCCAATAGACTTGCTCGATGCAGGATTGCCACAAACCTTCAATTTGTGAAGAAAAAAAAAGCCATTATCTGTGAAGCACAATAAAGCAAAGTGTAATATGACTGCCTATGTAAATACATCTCAACCTTGTTGCTTTTGTCTCTGGAAAACCTTAATACACGTGGCTTAAACAAAATTTCTATAGCTGTGCTACTCACAGTGTGGTCTGCAGGCCCCAGCATCATCCTCAGCTGGGAGTTTGTTAGAAACCTACCTTCTCAGGCCACACACCAGATTTACTCAATCAGAAACTGCATTTCAGGAGTGAGCCTCAAGAGGGAGGGTATGTCTGTAAACATATACCTGATTCACTTTGTTGTATAGCAGAAACTAACACAACATTGTAAAACAATTATACTCCAGTAAAATAAATAATTTTTTTAATTGCATTTTAAGAAGAACCCCAGATGATTCCTACATGTGTTAAAACTGGAGGGGTTAGCAGAAGGCAGAGAGAATGAACCACAGTGAATTTTACCTGAATAAAATTCTCCAACATTTCAGCCTTGAGGGAAATCCACTCTGGACCTTCTAAAAAAGAATAAAACACCAGCTTGCCTCCTTTGAACTGGATGCCCAATGGCTGCCTTGTGTCAATGTCAGCAACCCGAGGAACTTGCCATTTAGCTCCAGGCCATCATTAAGCTTCCAGGCCATGTGAAACTGGTAGGCACTTAGTCGTGTCCAACTCTTTGTGACCCCATGGATTGTGGCCCACCAGGCTTCTCTGGTTGTAGAATTCTCCAGACAAGAATACTGGAGGGATCGAACTTGGGTCTCCAGCAGTCTAGGCAGATTCTTTACCGTCTGAGCCACTGAAGTGATCATTAGCCCATGAAATAGACCTGTTGGATTTTATCAAAGATAACTTCTCAGCTCGTACTGAATTTACACCCAATTTCTTATCCTCTTTGAGAAAAATCAAGCATTTATTTTTTTTAACCAGTAGAAAAACAAATCCGAGGCTGAGATAAGTGTTAATTCATATTAAATGTCTTTCTTCCAAAAGAAGTTGTAAAATTATCATCTAAAAGACAAAGACAGGATTTCCCTGGTGGCCCAGGGGTTAGGAGACAAGTTCTCAGTGCCAAGGGCCAGGGTTCAATTCCTGCCCAGGAATTAAGATCCCACAAGCCTTGCAGCAAAGCCAAAAAAGAAAAAAAAAAAAAAAGAAAAAACCCACAAAAATATCTTGCAGGCTCAACCTTCGGTGAACTACATAAGATTTAATAAGATTTAGAGATTTCTTTTCTTTGACTAAAATTCTGCCTCCCTCTTATCAAGCTTTGCACTCAATTACCACATACTGCTGGAGAGAGAGAAGGCTAAGATTTAACTGTTCCTGCCTAGTCTATTTGTGAGCCCAGAGATCCCAAGCCCAGCAATCACTTTATGTCATTTTCTGCAGCTGTGTTTTACATTATCTGCAGGCGAACAAATCACTGCCTGCCCTGGATAATGTAACTCAGAATTATTTAAATCATTCCCCACTTCTGCTATAACCATTTTCATAATTCATTTAGTATTCTGAATAGGCTTGTGGGATGCCATTTTACATCCCCAAAGTCAAAACGAATGACTTAATCTGGCAGCGGACAATGAACACCTTCATCCTCGGGTACCAAGATCCCCAGGAGAAGGGAACAGCTATCCACTTCAGTATTCTTGCCTGGAGAATTCCATGGACAGAGGAGCCTGCTGGGCTACAGTCCATGGAGTCATGAAAAGTCAGACACAGCAATTCTTCGTAGAAATTAGAACTCTCATGACATTCCTTTTGGTGGGCAAAGGCCATCCTGCCTTGTCTTTTGTGCCCTCCCACCTGTGGTTCTATGGGTGCCAGGAAAACAGAAGGAAAACCAAACCTAACCCAAGTTGAATGCTGAGTTCCTGTGAATAGACCATCTTCCCTCAGTATCCTGGAGGCCAGAGAGCAGCCTTATAACTCCATTTTAGGGTGCCCTCAACATTAATGTTTCTCAACTGTGAGAGAGTACAGCAGTGTGGCTTTCTGAAATCACAGTCACATCTGGAGATTTTGGTTCAGTTGACCTGGGTGGGACACAGAAATGGCAGGAAACTCTCCACAAGTGGTTCTGATAAAGTCCTCACCTTGGTTAGGGCCCCCAGCTTGATATAAAGGTGCCAATTTGACTACTAAAGTTTCCACACTCAATGTTCAGTGAGGTGGTGGAGAGGCTCCCCATGCCCACGAGCAATTCTTTGACACCAGAAGGGTGTGTCCTACAGTTCAACCCAATTCTTACTCTATCTCCCTGGAGGTAACGCCAGATCCCACAGTTTAAGGACTCCACCCTACAAGACTGTAAGTAGGGGGGAGTGTGTAGGGGAGACCCCCACTCCAAACATCAGATGGGGGAATTTCTGACTGACTGTATATAAAGTCCCACAGCTTCCTTCTCACACTCAATTAATTTGCTAGAGCAGCTCACAAAACTCAGGGACATTTTACTTACCACGTTGTTGTCACTTAGTCACTAAGTTGTGTCCCACTCTTTTGCAACCCCACGGACTGTAGCCCACCAGGCTCCTCTACCCTTGGAATTTCCCAGGACAAGAATACTGGAATGGGTAGCCATTCCCTTCTCCAGGGGATCTTCCCAACCCAGGGATTGCACCTGCCTGTCCTGCATAGGTAGATGGGTTCTTTGCCACTGAGCCACCAGGGAAGACCTTTTCTTACCATATTACCAGTTTATTTTAAAAGGATGTAACTTAGGAACAGCCAGGCAGAAGGGATGCACAGGGCAAAGGATGTGGGAGGGGCTCAAAGCTCATGCTGTCTGATCAATGCCCACTCTCTTCACATCTCTGCACGTTCACCTACCCAGGAGTTTGCCGAACCTTTTCCTTTAGGATTTTTATAGAGACTTTATTGCATCAGTTCAGTTCAGTTCAGTCACTCAGTCATATCCGACTCTTTGTGACCCCATGAATCGCAGCACGCCAGGCCTCCCTGTCCATCACCAATTCCCGGAGTTCATTCAAACTCCTGTCTATCGAGTAGGTGATGCCATCCAGCCATCTCATCCTCTGTCATCCCCTTCTCCTCCTGCCCTCAATCCCTCCCACCATCACAGTCTTTTCCAATGAGTCAGTTCTTCGCATGAGGTGGCCAAAGTACTGGAGTTTCAGTTTTAGCATCATTCCTTCCAAAGAAATCCCAGGGCTGATCTCCTTCAGAATGGACTGGTTGGATCCCCTTGCAGTCCAAGGGACTCTCAAAAGTCTTCTCCAACACCACAGTTCACAAGCATCAATTCTTCAGCACTTAGCTTTCTTCACAGTCCAACTCTCACATACATACGTGACTACTGGAAAAACCATAGCCTTGACTAGACAAACCTTTGTTGGCAAAGTAATATCTCTGCTTTTCAATATACTACCTAGGTTGGTCATAACTTTCCTTCCAAGGAGTAAGCATCATTTAATTTCATGGCTGCAATCACCATCTGCAGTGATTTTGGAGCCCCCAAAAATCAAGTCTGACACTGTTTCCACTGTTTCCCCATCTATTTCCCATGAAGTGATGGGACCGGATACCATGATCTTCGTTTTCTGAATGTTGAGCCAATTTTTTCCCTCTCCACTTTCATTTTCATCAAGAGGCTTTTTAGTTCCTCTTCGCTTTCTGCCATAAGGGTGGTATCATGTACATATCTGAGTTTATTGATATTTCTCCCGGCAATCTTGATTCCAGCTTGTGCTTCTTCCAGCCCAGCGTTTCTCATTGTACTCTGCATATAAGTTAAATAAGCAGGGTGACAATATACAGCCTTGACGCACTCCTTTTCCTATTTGGAACCAGTCTGTTGTTCCATGTCCAGTTCTAACTGTTGCTTCCTGACCTGCACACAGGTTTCTCAAGAGGCAAGTCAAGTGGTCTGGTATTCCCATCTCTTTCAGAATTTTCCACTTTATTGTGATCCACACAATCAAAGGCTTTGGCATAGTCAACAAAGCAGAAATAGATGTTTTTCCGGAACTCTCTTGCTTTTTCCATGATCCAGCGGATGTTGGCAATTTGATCTCTGGTTCCTCTGCCTTTTCTAAAACCAGCTTGAACATCTGGAAGTTCAAGGTTCATGTATTGCTAAAGCCTGGCTTGGAGAATTTTGAGCATTACCTTACTAGCGTGTGAGATGAGTGCAACTGTGGGGCAATTTGAGCATTCTTTGGCATTGCCTTTCTTTGGAATTGGAATGAAAACTGACCTTTTCCAGTCCTGTGGCCACTACTGAGTTTTCCAAATTTGCTGGCATATTGAGTGCAGCACTTTCATAGCATCATCTTTCAGGATTTGAACTAGCTCAACTGGAATGCCATTACCTCCACTAGCTTTGTTCGTAGTGATGCTTTCTAAGGCCCACTTGACTTCACATTCCAGGATCTCTGTCTCTAGGTGAGTGACCACACCATCGTGATTATCTTGGTCAGGCATGATTGATTAATTAAATCTTTGGTCATTGAAGATGGATTCAACCTCCAGTCCCTCTCCTTTCCCTGGAGGTCAGAGAGATCAGAGGAAGGATTTCCAACACTCTAATTACGAGGTTGGTTCTCCTGGCAACCAGCCCTCATCCTGAGATATCTTCTAAAAGTCACCTCACTAACATAAACCCAATCGTGGTGGAAAGGGGTTTGTTAAAAATAAACTCAAACCACCTTCATGACTCTGAAGCAAATTCAGGAACTGAGGCCAAGAGGCTGATCAGTATAACAAAAGATGCTTCTACTGCTCCTTTTGCTCAGGAAATTCCAGGAGTTTTGGGAGCTATGAGCTAGGAACCATGGACGAAGACCAAATATACATATGAGAAATATATTTTGGTCATCTAAAGTGCAGCAACACATTAGAATCATTTGGGGTGGAGGTAAGGGGATGTTAAAAAATATGAATGTCTGTAGTAAACAAATTTATGGCAGCCAAAGAAAAAAGGGGGTGGAGGAAGGTTAAATCAGGAGTCTGGCATTAGCAGATACAAACTACTACAAATAAAATAAACAACAAGGTTCTACTGTATAGCACAGGGGAGTATATTTAATATACTGTCATAAACCATAATGGAAAAGAATATTTAAAAAAGAATATATATATATATACATATATATCCCCTAGAGGAGGGCATGGCAACCCACATCAGGATTCTTTCCTGGAGAATCCCATGGACAGAAAGCCTGGTAGGCTGCAGTCCACATGGTCATGAAGAATCGGACACAACTAAAGTGACTGAGCACATACACACATATATATATCAGTTCAGCTCAGTTCAGTTGCTCAGTCGTGTCCGACTCTTTGCGACCCCATGAATCGCAGCATGCCAGGCCTCTTTGTCCATCACCAACTCCCTGTATATAACTTAATCACTTGGCTGCTTCCCAGGTGGAGCTAGTGGTAAAGAACCTACCTGCCAGTGCAGGAGACATAAGAGATGTGTGTTCAATCCCTGGGTGGGGAAGATCTCCTGGAGGAGCAAATGGCAACCCACTCCAGTATTCTTGCCTGGAGAATCCCATGGACAGAGGAGCCTGGTGGGCTATAGTCCATAGAGTCACACAGAGTTAGACATGACTGAAGCAACGTGGCATGCATGCAAGCAGAAACTAATGTAATGTAAATCAACTGTACTTTAATAAAAAATATTAATATCTGCATTGAACCTCAGATCAGGTAAATTGATGCTTTTGGAATGAGTCCTGGCAGGCATATTTTATGAAGCTTCCAGGTGATTCCACTGTGCAACCAAAGTTGAAAACCAGCAGGTCAGGAATTCTTTACATTATGACTTCTCAAACTTTAACAAGTGAACACTCTGACCCTGACTCTGACTCAGCAAGTGTGCTGGTGGAGCCTGAGAGTCTGCATTCCTGGTAAACTCCAGATGATGTTAATGGCCCATAGACTACACTGAGCAGAAAGGCATTTATCATAGTCCGTTCCTTACCCCAGTTTTAATAAATTTTTATTCAACTGAAGTCATGAGCTAAAATACAGGATGCTCAGCTTAATTTTAATTTTGGATAAACAACAAATAATTTTAGCATTAGGATGTCCCAGATACTGCATTCTTATACTTAAAAAAAAACCGTCCACTTTTTATCTGAATTTACTAAAATTTATCTGGACACCCTATTTGTTTTGTTTTGCTAAATATGGCCACAAATTTCAGGATCTTTCAGCTTTGTTTTGATGGCAAAATGTGACAGGCAAAAGTGACAGATGTTGAGAAACTGATTTTGCTTTATGTCTATGGGCCTTGATCTTTTCGGGACTGAATGTCTGAGAATACCTTTCTCCCAGAAGAAAGCAAAAATATGTCCACATGCTCAATGTTGTGCGTATAGTTTCCAGGGTTTTTGGTCCCTGCCTGAAGCCCACCTGTGAATCCTCAAATGATCCAGGGATACTGGGTGAGAAAGCCATGTTTTTTTCTTGCTCAGCAAAAGAAAGTCTTTCCCAATCACCTATATTTCCCAGGAAGATATTTTGTGGATCACTAACTTCACAAAATGTTTATAGATTTTGCATGAAGAACATGATTTATTGGAAAACACGGGGAAAGGCTGGATTAAGCAAAGGAAGTTTCTCTATTAGAGGATCTGACAAGTGTTTAATATACTGTGTTTGGGACTCTCCCAAAAGGAGACAGTATCTAGTATTTCCCAAAAGTATTTGATCTGGGGGACTTCCCTGGTGGTCCAGTGGTAAAGCATCTGCCTGCCAAAGCAGGGGACACAGGTTTGATCCCTGGTCCAGGAAGATCCCACACAGGAATAACTAAGCCCATGCGCTACAACTATTAAGCCTGTGCTCTAGAGCCCGGGAGCCGCTGCTACTGAGCCCCCGCTCCGCAACTACTGAGCCCCGCTCCGCAACTGCTGAAGCTCATACGCCTACAGCCAGTGCTCCACAAGAGAAGCCACCACAATGAGAAGCCTGAGCACCTCAACTACGGAGTAGCCCCTGCTCACCACAACCAGAGAAAGCAGCAACAAAGACCCAGATCAACCAAGTAAAGAATCTGCTCTATAGGATAACTCCTAGGATTCGCATTATCTAAAATAAAATCCTCTTTGAGTAATGTTGCCTAAATTAATCTGCTTCTTGTTTTTCTTCTTAGAATGAAAAGCATAAACGCTCATTATGGAAAATTTGGTACAACAGAAAAAATAAGAAAATGTTACTCATAATCTTATGATCCAAAGATAATAACATTTTAGCCTCTTTTCTTATAAACCATGAAGGCTGATGGCTCAGAAAGTAAGTTTTCATGAGGAAAAATAGGATTTTTTAGTGTGAGAAGGAAGCCTTGATAGGCTGGAAGAGAACGAGTGGAGTAGGAAAAGATTGACTATTTGAATGTTAATGGAAGTAAGTAGGAGGGATCAGGAGATAATTTTCCAATTTAGCTCTCTTACTGTAGATAAGAGATCTTATAATTAGATTTCCAGGTATCTATTCCCAGTTGCTAAATTTCTGATAAACACACTGCTGAGATCTGACCCCCTGAGCACAGCAATGACTCCATAATTTCAGCTTCTTTTCTGTCACCATTTCTTGCATTTACCACTTCATTTGCTCTCAAAGGCAAGCAGTATTGCTAGTTCTGGCAGTTAAGTGTTTTGCTATACCACTGAAATAGAATTACATTCTCCACCGAAGTCATAATATCACATCTGTGAAAGGATCTGGATCTGAAATGGAACTGGAGGATATGAAATGGAGACACTCATGCACTCGCCCTCAGAAAAACTGAACTTAAGATTCAAAAGCCTGATCTACAGAAGGCTGAGACTCATCTCCTAACCAGTGAACACAACACAATTACTAGTAATTTGAGCTTGCCTCAGTTTATCTCTTTATTTAGGTTGACACATCCTTTTATCATCAATGTAAAAAAATTACTATCCTTATAACCCTTAATATTTAGCACTAAAACTCAGCACTTTCTTACAGGTTACATGCCTGGAGTGTAATAGCCACTCTGGGAAGGGCAAGAATATTGATGGATGTTATTGCCTTTTTAATTGTGAACAGATATTAAGTGATCTACTCAAGCAAGTGAGTGGCAGAGTTTGAATCAGAATTACCATCTTTGCTTCCACCCTCTGAGCTGTTGTATAAAGCAATCAAAGAGAACAAATTATGTGCCATGCTTCATTTTAAAGACTTTGAATAGATTTATGTTTTCATGGGAGACAGAAGAAAATATTTTCTGAGCCTAGTAAGTATAGGCATTCTTTAAGCATGGCATTTATTTTAAAAGGAATCTCATCTCTTATTCTTCTGCTACATTCTGGGCCCCACTGCCTGAGTGTTTCAAAATAAATACTGTGTTCTTAATGCTATGAACACAAACTTGAACTAAATCCTGAAATTTTCACTTGATAGATCTTTAGTAGGTGCTTTTCCAGGTTCTACAGGAGATACATTCAGGTATTCTGATGTTTCTTTGCTGTTCATGACTATACTATGGCAATTCTCCAATCATTCTTTTGAAGAAAATCCTGAACAGAGTGAATATTTTTTTTCTGGCACTTTTCCATCTTGAAAATGTTTTGAGGAACTATCTCCAATGAGCCATGCATAATATTCATCCTGTCACTTTGTCAATAAGTATTTACTGAGCACTTCCTGCTGCCGAGGAGCTGGGACACAGCGGAAAATAAGACAGGATGCCTGCACTTAAGGACATGCTACAGAAAACAAATACAGAAACAAGATAATTTCAGATGATGAGTGCTGTGGAAAAGGCAAAACAGAGCAACATGATGAGATACACTGACTGCGAACCAGGAGGCTGCTTTAGTTCAGGTGATCAGGGAAAGCCCTCTGAGGAGAAGGTCTTTGAGCCGAAGATCTCACACCTCCATAAAGCTCATGATGTTCCTTTGTTTCCAATTAACACTCAATCCAAATATTTCTACTTCATGCAGTTTCATTTTGGGTTGAATATTTCCAAATATTTGATATTTTCTCCTTTTGGCAAGATTGCTTTGTGAACAGTTTCATATTAATTTGATGCTTGAAAGGTAGGTTGCTGATTTATTTTGATATATAAATATCAAATAGTTGTCTACTCCCCTTTTTCTTCTCTGTGTGTCTGTCAGTTACCTCAACAAGGAGTCCTTAGAAACATGCTTATTCCTGGTGTATGATACTTCAGTTTACGTGTGTATGGTTTCCTTGCCTTCAAGGAAGGAGAGCAGCATTCAAAGAAGGGTGTTTTTCTTCCTCTGCTCCCATGCAGGCTTGCACAGTAGGAAAAAAATCTGTCTCCACTCCACCCCAATTCATTATGCTGCCTCACACATCTTGAGTGTCCTTCAGCAGGCTGCAAACTCCACAGGCTGGAGCCCACCTCAGGAATGGCTAGGAAATGTGCAACTTTTGAATGCACGCTTCTTTTTCGTATCTGGAGATAGGAAATATGTGTATTATAATCATCTGGTAAGTCTTTCTGAACTACATCTCTTCCACCACCAGCTGTATGAATGAAGAGGGAGCAGGAGGCTGAGAAGACTTCCAGGAAGACTGTACTCTTTTTTTTTTTTTTTTAATCTTTTGGCGGCACAGCACAACGTGTGGGATCTTAGTTCCCTTACCAGGGATTGAACCCATGTCCCCTGATGATCATGGAGTCCTACCACTGAACCGCCAGGGAAGTCCCTAGACTGCTTTTCTTAATGCATGAAGAAAGTATGACTCAAGTTTGGATTGTTACTATGGATGGACAGTGAGTTAATTTTTATTTATTCAAAATTCAACTACTGAGTGAGAATACTATAGCCACTGGAGCTTCCCCGGTGGCTCAGGGTTAAAGAATCTGCCTGCCAGCATAGGAGGCATGAGTTTGATCTCTGATCCAGGAAGATCCCATGCGCCACGCAGTAGCTAAGCCTGTGTACCAGAGCACTGAGCCTATGCTCCAGGACCTGGGAGCTGCGACTGCTGAAGCCCACGTGCCCTAGAGCCTGTGCTCAGCAACAAGAGAAGTCGCTGAAGTGAGAAGCCTGCTCACCACAGCTAGAGAGTTGCCCCCAGTCGCTGCAACTAGAGGAGAGCCCATGCAGCAGCGAAGACCCAGCACAGCCAAAAATAAATGGATAAAAAAATTTAAAAGAATGCTATACTCAGTAATAGAGAATAGAAAGAGAAATAAAATATGGTTTGTACATTCAAGGGGCTCATACTTTAGTAGGCAAGGCAGATTTAAAAACAGAGAAGTTATAATGAAGTAAAAGAGGTGATTATGTAAAAACTTAGGCTTTACTAAGCATTGTATTTCCTTAAAATTTGATAATACCTAAATGATTATCCAAGGCTATGATAGTATTTAATAAATACTGCATTTAAAGTTTAATGAATAACTTTAAGGACCCTCTAAAACGGTTTCAAACTCTCAGGAGTTCTCCACAGATTTTACTTTTAAGGAGCTAGGTATAAATTCATCAAGGCTCAGCTTAGCAAAGGTAGGAACTCCCTCCTTGCTAGACAAGGTGACATGAGGTGGGGAAATCTTCCAAACAGAAACATCCGTTGTAGACACATGTTTATCACCATAACTGTATTTTCATCCTTTACTAAGTTTTATTCATGGCCATTGAAATATGACTTACGAACAGACACAAAAAACCACAAATGAATTTTATAGGAATACACTGGCCCTATAAATTTCAGCACTGACAAAGACCTTCGAAATCATCCTTTGCTCAATCCTCCCTTTTTCCCGACAATACATCTGAAGCCTGGACTTAGTTAAAGTGACTGGCTCAGGGTCAACAGCTAGTTAGAGGCAGAGGCAGAAGGTCTGCCATCTCCTGATTTCTCTAGATCTATATGGCAGATGGCATCTGTCAGTTGGCTGGAGATGTTTCTGTAGAATAGATATGAAAAGAATCCTTCTCAGCCCACCCATAGAGTAAGATCTAATCAAGAACAGTAGAATCCCATGGGCAGAGGAGCCTGGTGGGCTACAGTCCATGGGGTCTCAAAGAGTCGGACACAGCTGAGCATCTTCACTTTCACTTTTCACTTTCATGCACTCGAGAAGGAAATGGCAACCACTCCAGTGTTCTTGCCTGGAGAATCCCAGGGACGGGGGAGCCTGGTGGGCTGCCGTCTATGGGGTTGCACAGAGTCGGACACGACTGAAGCGACTTAGCAGCAGCAGCAAAGTGTTTAAAAAGAGAAAAGTGACAGGCAAAAGAGATGGAATAGAAGTCTTTGGCACCATGCCCTACTCCCCCTGCATTGTTCCTCACCACCCCCTAGCTGCTTCCCCGCCACCCTGTGCCCCACGCCCCCACCTCTCCCCACCCCCACCGCGCCACCCAACACACATTCCGTGACTCTGGGCTTCTAGGGTACCCTCACAGGCTGGGTATTCTTCCTCAGGATGGAGGCGATATTAGTGACCCTCTGAGACCAAGTCTGGACTGATACTGAGTCCCAATTCAGGTTACTTTTTCTATGTGGGAAGTTGTAATGTGAACCTGAAAGATGTCACTACAAAAAAAAAAAAAACAAAACACACCTCCAACTAGTTTAAGGCTTAACACCAACACACACTCTCTCTCTCCTGTCCGTGGGAACAGGACCAGTTTATCACTAATCTTCCTCCTTTCATTAGTCCTGGCTGCATAGTCCACGTGGCCAGGCCTTGCTCATCAATGCCAAATTATCCCCAATTGATCCCACATTCCAAACTAAACAGTAAGTATCTCTTTTCCTTCTCCTTCTACTCAGGATGACATAATCATAAACAAAGCTCTGTAAAGTATCCCACAGGCCGACATCTGCTTTCCTTTCCTCATCTCCCAAAAGGAGGTGATCATAAACAGAGCTTCAAGAAATTTCTCCTACAGCTGTTTCCATTACACCACTCCTTCTCCAGTTTCAGTCCTGCGGGTATTTCCTACTGTCTGTTTATATTTGTGTTACCTAAGAAATAAACTCCTCTTAATTGAAAAACAAATAAACAATGTGCGATGGAAAAGTTCTAGACGTGATATAAATCTCACCAAGTTAATCCTGTTCACAAAGATCTTCAAAAAATGGCTTCACCCCTGACCATTCTGCTTCGATTATACAGCCATCTGGAAACAGCCACCAACATTAAAGGATCTGTGTTCCCTTTTTCCCAGCACCTATGTTGAAAACAGAATTACCTGCCTTTGCTCAACAAAAGGGGTCTTTCTAAGGCAAGCTCTAAAATTTCAGACAAAGGAAATCTTTCCTACTTACGAAAGGGATTTGTGACTCTGTAGATGCGCCTGATAGTTCCACAAACCCTGCTGCTGCTGCTAAGTCGATTCAGTCGTGTCCAACTCTGTGCAACCCCATAGACGGCAGCCCACCAGGCTCCCCCGTCCCTGGGATTCTCCAAGCAAGAACACTGGAGTGGGTTGCCATTTCCTTCTCCAATGCATGAAAGTAAAAAGTGAAAGTGAAGTCACTCAGTTGTGTCCAACTCTTCACAACCCCATGGACTGCAGCCTACCAGGCTCCTCTGCCCATGGGAGTTTCCAGGCAAGAGTACTGGAGTGGGGTGCCATTGCCTTCTCCACCACAAACCATAGATCTGTTATTAAGAAAGAAAGAAAGGAAAAAAAATCAACGTTGTCACATGCAACTCAGACCAATAGCAAATGCTGGCCAGTGGGAGGCAGTAATGCAGTGTTTAGAGAGCAATGTATTGATGTCCTACCAGCATGACTGCATTGTTGCCTATGGGGCAAGCTCATACACTGGCGAAAACACAGGTTCTTGATTCACACTGATCTGGATCCCAATCCAGGTCTACCAATTACAGTCTTTGTGAGTAAGCAATTTTTTTCCCCCTAAGGATAAAATAGGGTTAATTATATTCCTGTCTTCATAGGGTCACAGTTAGGATTAACTGAGATGATCCAGGTGAAATGCCTAGTCCTGACCCTGACAGATAGCAAGTGTGCAATAAACGTTGGTTAATAAGTAAATACGTCGACCTGGCAGCAGAAGCAGTGGTAAAGGAGGCCATTGGGCTGCCTTTGCAGATGAACAAAAGCAGTCTCTGTGCTAGGGGAACCTAAGCCAGAATTCATGTTCCAGATATGTAAAAAGGCAGGGCATGCCTCACTCATCCAATATGGCCAAAAAGGTTCCTGGCTAATTTTAAGAGTTGCTCAATCAATTACAGACTTAAGGGATAATTGGGCATCCTTTATTTCTCTTGGCAAAATTCTATATTGCAAGAGAAATATTACAAAGTCTTCTTTTAAAAAAAATTATTTTAATAGCAAAAAGTGGATTACATGGATAACCTCTAAGGTTCATTTCAGGTCAAAGCCTCCCGTGTCCTTAATAGCCCAGAGTATGTGATAAAGGAATACACTTGTGCTTTGGTGCCAGGTAGACCTGAAGGTAAGCCTGGGCTCCACCTTGGAACCTGGTCAAGATCCATTATCTCTCTGCGTGCCGGTTTTCTTGTCTGTGCATAGAGCAATAGTGATACCTACCTTACAGCATGGTTGTGAGAACTAAATGAGAATGGCGTGCATTCTCAGTCATGTCCGACTCTTTGCAACCCCATGGACTGTAGCCTGCCAGGCTCCTCCCTCCATGGGATTTTCTAGGCAAGAACACTGGAATGGGTTGCCATTTCCTACTCCAGGGGATCTTCCTGACCCAGGGATTGAACTGGTGTCTCCTGCGTCTCCTGCACTGGCAGGCAGATTCTTTACCATTGGGCCACCTGGGAAGCCGCCTGGGGAACCCCTCAGTGAGAACATTATATGTGAAAGTATCACATGGTGGGTAACGAATAAATGGGAGTATCTCTACCCTTCCTCTCCAGAGCAACTGAAATCTCTCTGAACCCCCTGGAGAGCTCTTTCTGAGGGAATTGTAGCTGTGAACAAGGTTTTGCCATGGGTGTATGTTCCCTATAGGACCTATTACTTAAACAGCCCTTGAGGATTTTTTTAGGAGGAAAGATGATGAGAGAAGGAGTCAGTGGCAGAAACCTACCGGCTAGAATTTTGGCATTGCTTAGCTGGCTGCTCAGAGGACACCATCCCACCTTACATCCACCCAGCCACCTGCCAATTCCACAAATTTATTGAGCATCAATTCTGTGTGAGCCTTGTACATAGGGCTAAGGAGACAGCAGTGAGGAATCAATGACCTCTGTGCTTAGGAGTTCACAGTCCAGGGAATTCCCTGGCAGTCCAGTGGTTGGGACTCAATGCTTTCACTACTACAGGCACAGGTTCAATCCCTGGTTAGGGAACTAAGATCCCATAAGCTGTGTAGCGTAGCCAAAAATAAAACAAAGAGTTCAGTCCACTGGGAGAGACAGAGAAAATGAAGCACCCTTCTCCATCAAAACACAGTCCAATGTCATCAGCACCAAGAAGAGGGAAATACAAAATGCCGTGGGCATGGCAAGAGCAAGACGTGTGCTTCCTGAGGAGGCTGTTAACTGGACACTACTTTCGGTGTATTAAGCGAGGAGTAAGGAAAAATCACCGACTCGATGGACACAAGTTTGAGTGAACTCTGGGAGTTGGTGATCAAAGGGAGGCCCGGCGTGCTGCGATTCATGGGGTCGCAAAGAGTCAGACACGACTGAGCGACTGAACTGAACTGAAGGAAAAATGGATTTTCAGTCTAATTTTTAAAAGAATAATAAACACTAGTTCGCCCATTACACCACCTGAAATAAAATACTACAGAGGAACAGGGGAGTGGGTAAAGGTAGTTAAAAGGCACAAACATAGTCACAAGGTAAGTAACTCCTGGGGATGTAATGTGCAGCATGGTGACAGTAGCTGACAATACTTGAAAACAGCCAAGAAAGTAGATCTTAAAAGTTCTCATTATAGGAAAAAAAAATTGTAACAAAATTGTAGCTCTGTGAGGTGATGGTTAACTAAACTTCACTATGCTGGCCTTTCACAATATATACATATAGCAAATCCTTATGTTGCACACCTTAAACTATATAATGTTGTAAAACTAGGGGAAAAAACTACCACGGATACAGTTGAAACAACCCAAACATTCCTTCCTTCCCCATTCATATCTTCACACTTTAACCACACAGGTATGCATGTATGCCATGTAATTTGTAGAATTTTTGGAGAAGGAAATGGCCACCCACTCCAATACTCTTGCCTGGAAAATCCCATGGACAGAGAAGCCCGGTAGAGTACAGTCCATGGGAATGCAAAGAGTCGGAAAGTTCTGAAAAATTTTACAAGGATTTTAATTTTCATTTTTTAAATTTTTCCCTAAGTTTGCCTTTAAGTTTCTGAACCCCGCACATGCAGTATTAATATTTTTAAAATTTAGAAAATAGAAAAAAATCGCTCATTCACTGTAAATGCCACTATAATAATTCAGTTTCAGAATTTCTGCTGCCTTGACAGCATATGCACACTGTAAAAATATTCAACAACAATAGGTCTGTGCTAAAGAGGAGAGTTAATTTTTTTAAAATGTTGTACTCGAGAGTGTGGCCTGAGGACTTCCCTGGTGGCACAGTGGAGTGCTGGGGACATGGGTTCGATCCCTGGTCTGTAAAGATTCCACATGCCGTGGAGCAACTAAGCCCGGGCACCACAACTACTGAGCCTGTGCTCCAGAGCTCACGAACCTCAACTACTGAAGCCCACACAGCCTAGAGCCCCTGCTCTGCAACAAGAGAAGCTTCTTCAAGAGAAACCCATGCACCACAACAAAGAGTAGCCCCTGCTCGCCATAACTAGAGAAAGCCCTTGCAGCGACAAAGACCCAAAGCAAAATTAGGAAAAAGAAAACAAACAAACAAAAGACCCAGCAGAGCCAATAAATAAATAAAGTGTTGTCTGTTACAATAAGCATGGGACCAATCTTCTCAATCACAGAAAGCACTGGGTTTGCAGTCGTGTCTGAGCACGCTCAGGGGCGGGCACCCTGGGAAGCTCTGATCTGGAAAGCACGTAAGGAGGGCACCCAACCCGGACATGAGACTTAGGGACGCTTTGCCACACTGCTGGAGGAAAATGAAAAGTCCTGGTAGAAATTACCAGACTAACAGTTACAAGTGGAGAAGAGTAAAGGCACTGTTTCAGGCATAATGAGAGCAGAATCAGAAGTACAAAGAGCAAGGCATGTTTGAGACAGTAAATGGCATTCCTATTGCTGGGGCATAGAATTTGAGGTGGGAAGAGACAAAATATAAGTTAGAGACGCCAATTAAGACAGGAGACCCTCTATCAGAATGTCCTACCCTACAGAATACATTTATGGAAAGGAAATTAAATGGAGCTTGCAAACATGCTCAGTGGATAGAAGTCATAAATTAATGTAAAAATGTGAATGCACTAAAACTCAGCATAATTTCCCCCTAATTTTCCTCTACAATGCCAAAAATGTACCGTATTCTTCCTTTACTTTATTCATCACTTATCTTGTTCACCATTTATTTAATATTGGAGCCAAATTATTAAGCTGAAGACTAAATTGAGTGTGTTTATCTATATCTCCTAATGACACATGTTACAATGGCACTCTCACGTCCTATTTTATTGTGGCAGGAAAGTGCATGTGACCTTCCCCGTGACGTTAAACACAGCGCTGGAGAACCAGCCATACTGTGAAATGAGGTTGCCTCTGTCGAGGAATACCGAGCTAGACTGGCCTAAAGGATACTTAGTTTTCTGGGACTGTACAGAGTTTGCCCAGCAAGCATTTGGAGTGTTTCACTTGGAACACCAGCCCAAGAGCAAGTCTGGAGAAGGGGAATTAAAGGGAAAGGGAACTGAAGAGGCATAAGAAGGGACAGGGGAAGGAGGTCAGAGCCGGGAAGTCTTCTCAGGACAGATGATCAAATGCCAAACACAAGCAAACAGGTTCAGTCCAGTCCTCAAACTGCTACACAAGGTCTAAACAGAAACTTGATCCCCAAATGCCAGGCATGTGGACCCATAGCTAGGTACCTGTTGAGAAATGATAAGGATGAGCCAGGTCATTCAACTCTTCTAAATGAAGCAAAGAAAACAAGAATTGGAAACATCCCCGAGAGAAGCAGGCCTCTGGCAGCCCCTGGGGTAGTTGAGGGAGCGAGGCAGAAGATGACAAAGCAGAATCGCATGCATTGTTCACGAGCTGCAGGAAGAAGCAGGCCTGGCATGGCACAGTGGCGCAGCTCCAACAGCATCTCAAGGTTTCAGGCCCGGCCCTACTTCCTGGACGCTTGTAACAGTGGGAAGTCACTTGGCCTGTACACCAGAGACACAGTAAATTGTCCTCTGAGCATTTGGAAATAAACATTCAGTTGGAGATGTAAACACATTACATTAACTGCTCCGAGGTGTGCAGTCAGCTCAGAAGACAAATGCTTCTGGGGCCAGCACGACTTGACCAGAGGGAGAACATTAAGAGGTCTAAATAATTGTAAACAAGGCAAAAAGTAGAGGCAGTCCTTGACTTTCCTGCATCTTTCCTGTTTGTCCTGTTACACAAATGATACTTTCATATTTCACAAAGACATTCAAACCACCATTTCACGCACACACTGAATGCGCCCTTTGCCACCTCGGCTAACCAGTGGACACCTGGAGTTGCCACAAGGTGGCACTGCCTGCCAGCCAATAGTTCAGTTCATCAATGTCGCCCTTGCTGTACCCATTACTGAAAATCATTAATGTATTTTATTGCCTTTTTCCTTAGTACCTTATAAAATGAGGAAAAATTGGAAGTTGTCATAAAGGAGAGAATATGCTGACAAAAAGGATCAAGTATCTAGTCCCTTTATAGTTACATTTCCCCTGTAAAATAATAAATTGTCATTCTCGTGTATACTTTTCAATCTCTTGTGGAATTTCAGTAGGATCAGTTAACGTCCTAGATACAACCAACTGACGTGATCACATGTAGTTTCCTGCAAGGTCAGACCCTGGACCGTGGGAAGCCCGACAGGCAAGTATTATTTTGTGAGTCTCTTGGCAGATTTCTGGCTTTTCCTATTTGCAAAACTCTAATTTTTATTCACTGTATGCTTTTCCGTTTGAATTTCTTCCAAAGAATCAAAACAGAGACAGAGTTTCAGTTTGGGAAGGTGAAAAATTCGGGAGATGGATAACAGCGAGAGCTGCACAATAATGTGAATGGACTCAGTGCCACTGAACTGTACAGTTAAATATGGTTATAATAGTATGTTTCACATTAAGTGACTTTTCAGTTCAGTTCAGTCACTCAGTTGTGTCCGACTCTGCGGCCCCATGGATGGCAGCATGCCAGGCTTCCCTGTCCTTCACCAACTCCCAGAGCTTGTTCAAACTCAGGTCCATCGAGTTAGTGATGCCATCCAGGCATCTCATCCTCTGTCATCCCCTTCTCTTCCTGCCCTCAAGCATTCCCAGCATCAGGGTCTGTTCCAATGAGTCAGCTCTTCGCATCAGGTGGCCAGAGTATTGGAGTTTCTGCTTCAACATCAGTCCTTCCAATGAACACCCAGGACTGATCTCCTTTAGGATGGACTGGTTGGATGTCCTTGCAGTCCAAGGGACTCTGAAGAGTCTTCTCCAACACCACAGTTTAAAAACATCAATGCTTCGGTGCTCAGCTTTCTTTAGAATCCAACTCTCACATCCATACATGACTACTGGAGAAACCATAGCTTTGACTAGATGGACCTTTGTAGGCAAAGTATGACTTTTACCACAATTAAAAAAATAAATAAAGCCCTTGAGAAACAGATGAAATGTAATTAGAGTACACCTTTAGCTAAAGCATCAATTCACTTAAAAACACAAAAACACAAAAACTATGGCTGTACAGAATGCAGCATTTTGAGGTCCTTTGTGCCTCACTCATAGGGGATCAAGCAGGAGAGTGGCTGTCAAGTTAGTGGGGACCAGAGTTGGCTAGGACAAGTGTGGGCAATGAATCCAGCAGAGAGTTGCCATGTGAGTGTCAGGTCACTTCAGTCGTGTCCAGCTCTTTGTGCCCCC
This sequence comes from Ovis canadensis, assembly GCF_042477335.2. Lineage (NCBI taxonomy): Eukaryota > Metazoa > Chordata > Mammalia > Artiodactyla > Bovidae > Ovis > Ovis canadensis. The sequence continues at coordinate 156,512,887 of NC_091247.1, read as the reverse complement.
ATGGGCTGCAGCCTGCCAGACTCCTCTGTCCATGAGATTCCCCAGGCAAGAATACTGGAGTGAGTTGCCTTGCCCTCCTCCAGGGGATCTTCCCGACCAAGGGACTGAGTTGGCATCTCTTATGTCTCCTGCACTGGCAGGCAGGTTCTTTACGAGTGGTGCCGCCTGGGAAGCCCCAAGGGTTGCTGACTAGGAGCCAAAATTCAGGATTAAAAAGATCCAAGGCAGTCACCGAAGTCAAGGAACAGGAGGATCTCAAGTGAAAGATGAAGACAAAATTGGGAACTGGAACAGAGACATGCATGGAGAGGGAGCAGTGTAGGAGCAAACAAGAGGATCTAGGATACTACTCCACTAATCCAGTGAGTGGGGGTTTGCACCTTACCAGGGTGAGCTGGCAGGTGTATGTATCAAGAGGGGCTGAAGCTCTAGGCTCAAGACAATTAATTCCTGACTCATCAAGTTCTCATTGGATGACTGGGAGGAGAGGGGGACATTGTACAAAAGCTGGGAACTAATGTAGAGCCTCTGTCATAAGGCTAGGCTGAGGTCTGAAACTGATAGACGTCACTGCTCCTTAATCCCTGCAGGCATGGCAGGGCGGGCTGAATTTTGTTCTCCCCAAGTATATAGCCCTGTGCCTTTCTCAATTTACCAGCCATGTAATGGGTACAGCTGCTCGCATCTTTGAGGAGCAGGTCAAAATTGAAAGGCTGACTGAGAAACAATGAAGGGAAAACTTGTGAGAGCTATTTTTTGAGTCTGAATCATACACTTCCTCCCTCTTCTTGGGGTTACAGCACCACCAGACCTTTTGTTGGGAAAATGTTCTTCCAACACTCTGTGGGGTTCTGTGGGGGCTGCCAACCCCAGTCCTCTGCAGAACACCCAGCTACTTACAAGGAAGGAGAGGACCAAGAATGTGCCCATCATAGTTCTCACCCCTGGCCAAATTACTGGCCCAAGGAACAGGCATGTGATTCAAGATAGGCAAGAGTCCTTCCCTGGAATTTGTAAACAAGAAAAAAAGGAAGATCTTTTTTCTCTCCCCTTAGGTAGAAAATTATAAGAATGTGAACCTAGAAGGGCTGGCAGTCACATCCCCACTGGATGATGAGCCAAGAGCCCCCTTCGATGAAGGACTTGGCCCAGCTGCTGCAATTATTGTTGGCACTCAACTTTGGGCTGTCAGCCTTCAGGAACTGCCTCAGCTACAAAGAGCCTCTTCACCCAAAGTCACCCCTGCCCTGGGCTGCCCACATTCAAAGACTGGTGGCTGCAGCAGCCAGGCCATCTCCATCTAACTCGGGACAACTCGGAAGAGCCATTCTAACTCCACAGTTTATGGGTCTGCCTAGACCAGCGTGTGGCCTGCATCACAGCTCAGCTTTCTCTCTGCCCAGTCCTGCACCCAGTTTTTCCCTCCCACAGATGTTAATTCTGAGGGTTGTCATTTTTGTGGTTTAGTAGCTAATTTGTGTCCGACTGTCTACGACCCCATGGACCGAAGCCCACCAGGCTCTTCTGTCCATGGGATTCTCCAGGCAAGAACACTGGAGTGGGCTGCCATTTCCTTCTCCAGGGGATCTTCCTGACCTAGGGATCAAACCCACATCTCCTTCATTGGCAGGTAGATACTTTACCACTGAACCACCAGGGAAGCCCAATCCTGAAGGTACTCCTTAATAAACATCCTGAGCATTAAAATCTATGTCAGCATCTTCTTTCTAGCCTGCAACACCCGTCACAAAGAGGAACTTGAAAGAATGAAGTCAACACACACAGAAAATATGAACTAGAGAGGGAGAAACAGAGAATCAGAGAATTGCTTATGCCATCACCCAGGGTCCAGCTCCAATCTTGGTATCCTGTGGTTTGATTGTGTGAGCCAGTTAATCCACACTTTAGACATTTTGTTTGAGAGTTGGTTTGAGCTGGCTTTCTAGTATTTGTGTCCTAGTGAATACAGAAACCAACGGAACAAACTGCAAGGATTCCTGTGCTTTTTAAATGTTGATTAAAAACAGACGATGTGTGGAGGATACCCAGGGGACATTGTGTCATTTATTGACCTCTCTGTGCCTTGATTTTTTTCATCTGCAAAATGGATCCGATTACTATTTCATTGGATTGTTGTGAGGATTAACTGAGTTATTAATAATTCAATTAGAACAGTACTGTACCTGACATAAATTTATTGTAAGATGGTGCAAGGGAGCCATTCTCTTCCTTCAGTTAAAAATCAATGGGGGACTTCCCTTGTGGCCCAGGGCCCCATGGTGAAGACTTCAATCTTCCAAAGCAGGGGACATAGACTTAAATACTGGTTGGGGGACTAAGGTCCTGCAGGTTTCAAGGCCAAAAAAAAGTCAGTGGTACCAGGCTTGTGCCATTCTTGAATCAGTGACTCTTATGCAAATTCCTTTTGTTGCTTTGTATGTTGGTATGGACCTAACAGAAGCAGGAGATATTAAGAAGAGGTGGCAAGAATACACAGAAGAACTGTACAAAAAAGATCTTCACAACCTGGATAATCACGATGGTGTGATCACTCATCTAGAGCCAGACATCCTGGAATGTGAAGTCAAGTGGGCCTTAGAAAGCATCACTACGAACAAAGCTAGTGGAGGCGATGGCATTCCAGTTGAGCTATTTCAAATCCTGAAAGATGATGCTGTCAAAGTACTGCACTCAATGTGCCAGCAAATTTGGAAAAGTCAGCAGTGCCCACAGGACTGGAAAAGGTCAGTTTTCATTCCAATCCCAAAGAAAGGCAATGCAAAAGAATGCTCAAACTACCGCACAATTGCACTCATCTCACATGCTAGTAAAGTAATGCTCAAAATTCTCCAAGCCAGGCTTCAGCAATACATAAACTGTGAACTCCCTGATGCTCAAGCTGGTTTTAGAAAAGGCAGAGGAACCAGAGATCAAATTGCCAACATCCGCTGGATCATCAAAAAAGCAAGAGAGTTCCAGAAAAACATTTATTTCTGCTTTATTGACTATGCCAAAGCCTTTGACCGTGTGGAACACAATAAACTGTGGAAAATTCTGAAAGAGATGGGAATACCAGACCACCTGACCTGCCTCTTGAGAAATCTGTATGCAGGTCAGGAAGCAACAGTTAGAACTGGACATGGAACAAGAGACTGGTTCCAAATAGGAAAAGGAGTGCGTCAAGGCTGTATATTGTCACCCTGCTTATTTAACTTCTATGCAGAGTACATCATGAGAAACGCTGGACTGGAAGAAACACAAGCTGGAATCAAGGTTGCTGGGAGAAATATCAATAACCTCAGATATGCAGATGACACCACCCTCATGGCAGAAAGTGAAGAGGAACTAAAAGCCTCTTGATGAAAGTGAAAGAGGAGAATGAAAACGTTGGCTTAAAGCTCAACATTCAGAAAATGAAGATCATAGCATCTGGTCCCATCACTTCATGGGAAATATATGGGGAAACAGTGTCAAACTTTTTTTTTTTTTTGGCTCCAAAATCACTGCAGTTGGTGACTGCAGCCATGAAATTAAAAGACGCTTACTCCTTGGAAGAAAAGTTATGATCAACCTAGACAGCATATTCAAAAGCAGAGACGTTACTTTGCCGACTAAGGTCCGTCTAGTCAAGGCTATGGTTTTTCCAGTGGTCATGTATGGATGTGAGAGTTGGACTGTGAAGAAGGCTGAGCGCCGAAGAATTGATGCTTTTGAACTGAACTGTGGTGTTGGAGAAGACTCTTGAGAGTCCCTTGGACTGCAAGGAGATCCAACCAGTCCATTCTGAAGGAGATCAGCCCTGGGATTTCTTTGGAGGGAATGATGCTAAAGCTGAAACTCCAGTACTTTGGCCACCTCATGAGAAGAGTTGACTCATTGGAAAAGATTCTGATGCTGGGAGGGATTGGGGGCAGGAGGAAAAGGGGACGACAGAGGATGAGATGGCTGGTTGGCATCACGGACTCAATGGACGTGAGTCTGAATGAACTCCGGGAGTTGGTGATGGACAGGGAGGCCTGGCGTGCTGCGATTCATGGGGTCGCAAAGAGTCGGACATGACTGAGCGACTGAACTGAACTGAACTGATGTTGATGACATTATGATATAAGACACTGAGATTATTTAATCAGTCTTGCAAACGCCAATACCTATGGGAACAAGCCAGTAGCTCACGTGAAGGAAGCAGGGAGTAACGGGAACTGTGGCAAAATGGAAAGCATATACTTTGTCTAAAGTAAGCAGTGACCCAAACATAGCTGATATGCTTCCTTAACCATATGCAAGTACTTTCCTTTACCCTATGCAAAGGAAGGCTTATCACTGCTAAATTTTTAATTTTTCAAGAAAAATTTTAAAAGTGTACTTTTATGTAAACTTTTATTTTTTTTTGCAATATTGCATTTAAAAAATACAATGAAGGCCAAATAAAACATATCTGTCAGTCACCAGCTTGAGGCTTCAGTTGTATAATATTTATTGAGTGGTAGTGGATTTTTTTTCCTTAAATATTTTAATCAAAATAATACCTGAGCATGGGTCTTACTAAATTGTATACAAAAGCTTGGGGCTTCCCCAGTGACTCAGTGTTAAAGAATCTGCCTGCAGTGAGGAGATGCAGGAAACATGGGTTCGATCCCTGGGTTGGGAAGATCCCCTGGAGGTAGGCATGGCAACCCATTCCCGTATTCTTGCCTGCAGAACCCAAGGTCAGAGGAGCCTTATGGGCTACAGTCCACAGGGTCGCAAAGCCTCAGACACAACTGAGCATGCACGCGTTCACAGAGCTTAAAACTAAATCAGCATTCCTCTGACCCCCTTCTCTCAGGCCCCACCCTGAGAGAGTTATATTTTCCTAAATAATACCACTGTTTCTTGACTTACCCATTTTAGAAATTATGTTTTTAATTCATGACTTAAAGAATGAACTCATTTACCATTAATTATATTTTTGAGATTTAACCATAGGTATCTTCAACTTTCCCCTAGTCTTCCAGTCTCTTTTAACACTACTGAGAGCTGAATCAGTCAGGAGTCAGTCAAAAACCATGACAATCATTTAATCAGAGAGAATTCAATGTAAGAATTGTTTACAATCATATAAAATGAACTGAAAAGGGCAAAAAGAAGACTCTAACACAGAGTTTCTCAAGTTCAATGCTGTTGGCATTTTGGGCTGAATAAATTTTTGCAGTGGGGGCTGTCCTGTGCATTGCAGCATGTTTAGCAGCATCGCTGGCGCCTCTTCATTAGATGCCAATAGCACCCAGACTTTGGGCTTCCCTGGTGGCTCAGACAGTAAATGTGGGGGACCTGGGTTCGATCTCTGGGTTGGGAAGATCCCCGGGAGGAGGGCATGGCAAACCACTCTAGTATATTTGCCTGGAGAATCCCCATGGACAGAGGAGCCTGGCGGGCTACATTCCGTGGGGTTGCAAAGAGTCAGACACCACTGAGCGACTAAGCACAGCACACAGCACCCAGACACAGACATGGCCCCTGAATTGTGACAACAAAACACCCCACACCTCTGCTGGGGCTGCTCTCTGAGGGGGCACAATGAAACTGGTGCTGCAGGTGTTAGATTCAACTGGTGCTGCAAACTGGATTCAACTGCTACCAGAAAAGGGCTTGCAGCTCTGGAGGAGAAACTTTGTGGGAATGAGGCTGTCTGGAACAGGAAGGACCCTGGGAGGAGGACTCATTTTTCCTCCTCCAGCCCTGCGGCCGCCCTCTAATACCCCCTATAGGCAGAGCCTAGCAGTGAGCCTGTCTGCAGAGAAGAAAGGTGATGGACAGAGACAAAGCTCTAGTGTCACAAAGGTGATGGAGAAGGGGTTTGGGCTGAAAGTGGGCACAAGTGCCAAGCTCAGGACTAAATATCTTGTGTGTCATCCCATGTGATTCTAAACTTCTTGTGCTTCCTAATCACTGGGAATCTGAAATGAAATTGGAAAGGTAAGCAGGAATAAAGAAAGGTCATAGTTAAGTGGTTTGAACTTATTCCCAAGGAAAATAGAGAGCCGCTGAAGACTTGAAGCAAAGGAGATATGCATTTATAGACAACACATTGGATACTCTTTCCTGATGGCTAATCTTATCCATTGTGGATTGCTCCTTCTGGTTTTGCTCTCAGTATAACCTGATTTCCAATCCAGGGGACATTTTCCTTAAACCCCTCCAGGACTGTGTCCCCTGTCAGAGTTAATGGCTCCCTCCACTGGGTGCTCAGACCTTCTTTACGGGCCTCTTTGTCTTTGTTATTGTTGTTTAAATGTCTGTTTCTCCCACTAGACTGTTAATGCCTCTATAGGAATTGTGTTTGATTGATTTTTGGCCGCCCGCAGTCTAATGTATTAAGTGTTCCTTAAAGGCTTAATGGAAGGATGAACAAGCAGGAAGGGAAGAAGAAATCAAAACATAAATTTACTTGTTAACCTATACCTCTTAGACACATAATAATTTTTCGGGAGACAAATACACATAAAGGCAAAACATTCCCAAAAATTATGGGATACAGCCAATGTTTCACTTAATTTAACTCCTTGAAAGATGTGTCCACCCCACTGACATGCTCCAAGACACACACAGAATTAATTCTGAGTTACAGACTAACATTCCGAATTGTTGTACTTGTTCGATTCCTGAACTCATTTTTCCTTCTCTCCTTTCTGACCCTTCCCGCCTACAGAGTCTCAATCTAGGGCTCCCCAGTTGGGTGGTTGAGCTGATTTCTCCAGCCTCCCACTCTGACTTTCTTCACTTTCATTTCATCCTGACAGCTCAGCAATTCTGAACACCCTCCAGACCAGATCTGACCCCCAGTGCCTCTTTCCCGTGGTTCCCACCAGAAACCACGGATAGGTTGAGGTGTCACAGCGAACAAAGCTTCACTTTAAAGTTAAGCAGACTGAAGTCAGTCCCACGTTAGCTCTGTGACTTTGGGAAAACTTTCCCAACTTTCCTAGTCTTCCATATCCTCTTCTCCAAAGTAGCTAATAACGCCTATCTTTAGGGGTTGTTAAGAAAATTGGACTATATGTTACATGTAAAGTTCCAAACATCAGGCCTGGTGTCTCAGGTGGGTTCCTAGAAACTGACGCTGAGAGATTTGCGTGCGAAGGTTTCATTAGGGAATGCCCTTGGGATCAACATCATGGGGCAGGAAGAAATAGGAATGGACGGAGAGGAAAGGACTAGAATGCAGTCACAATACGACCTAAAGCTGGGAAGGTCCTTCAGAGGTGCTCTGCCCTGCCCCCATCAGCCAAGGCATTGAAAGCTGACTTCCCCCAGGGAGGGAACCATCTGTAACCTTGGATGAGCTGCTGGTCCTTGGTTGAGGGCAATTCCTAGCAAGCAACTGTCAGCAGCTAGCACCCGAGGTTTGTGGCAGGGCTGAAACTCATTTGGTCTCCATCCCCAGTTTGGGGCACAGAGCTCCTAAAAGCCTTGGCATTTCCTGAGTGACAGGAGTATCTTTCGTTATCCTTAACAAGCTCCTTTGATCATACCTGTTGTTTAGTCACTCATTCATATCCGACTCTTTGCAACCGCATAAACTGTAGCCCGCCAGGCGCCTCTGTTCATGGGATTTTCCAGGCAAGAATACTGGAGTGGGCTGCCATTTCCTTTCTTCCCAACCCAGGGATCGAAACTGTGTCTCCTGCAAGTCTCCTGCACTGCAGGCAGATTCTTTACCAGTGAACCACCAGGAAGCCTGAGTTTATGCTAATCTGGCAATTTAGGGTGAGGCTCTAAATAGCTCAGATGTGACTGGTTCTGGGAAGACCAAATCGTTAGAGTTAGAACTTTGAGCCTCACCCACCAACCTCCAAGAAGGAAGAGGAAGGTGGGGGCTAGGGGAAGGTGGGGGAGATTGAGCTCTATAAAAACTCTTGAGTGAGATTCAGAGAACTTCTGGGTTGGGGATCACATTGATGTGCTGGGAGGTTGGTGTGCCTGGAGAGGGTATAGAAGCTATGGGTCCTCACAGGACCTCCCCACAATCTCCTCACCCCATATGCATCTCTTGCCTCTGAGTCTCTTCTATTTGCTGTTTCTGAGTTTTCCTTTTGTAATAAAGTGGTAAGTGTTATGCCCAAGGTCCAAATCCCCAGAACTGAGAGAACAAGACATCCACGGCAATGCAAATGCAAAAAGGGAATTTATTGCTGGCTCGAGCCAGGGCCCCGGCCACATCCAACACAGTGGAATAGAGCCAGAGCCCCGATCCCTGGATTACAGCAGTATTTATAGGTTTAGGACAAAGACAGGAAATTGGCAAGGTTGGATTGGTTACAAGGGTTTCTTTGCATCTACTAATTGGCCAGATTTTCGCACGTGCAGGCTTTCTTAGGAGATTTCTATCCTTGTCCCGATTGGCACAGACCAGGCTATGGGGAGCATGCTGACAGGCTGAGTCCTCCCGTCACCAGCGGGGGTAATTTTGATCCCGCCTGGGCAGTGTCTCAGCTGTTTCCGGGATGCTTGCTCCGGCCTATTTTAGTCATAGCCTCTACCAGGCCTCAACAGTAAGCACAAGTAAACTGTGTTCCTGAGTTCTGCGAGCCATCGTAGCAAATTGTGGAACCTAGGAAAAGAGTTCTGAAACCTCTAATTTATAGCCAGTTGGTTAGATATATGAATGGCTAGGGACTTACACCTGGTGTCTAGTCCTGTGCTTGTGAGTCTTTAAACTGTGAGATCTGCACCAACTCTGAGTAGTGTCAGTATTTGAATTGCAGGACACTCCATTGGGGTCAGAGGTTTCACTGGTGTCAAAGTCACCCTAGGTGGGTGTTGTGAACCGCTACCCCCCCCCCCCACCTCTAATAAACTTGATTCTCTTTTCAGTCTAGAAATTCTTTTTCAACCAGCGCAGGCACCATGACAGTAGGTGCTTGATCAATGTAGTAGTTTTGTAAATCGAAAGAAAAATAAAAACAATGCTAAAATGTAGTGGACATTCAGTATTTCCCGAATGAAAAAATAAATGCTAACTCTGGGTACAAAAACCTTGACAATAGTTGTTAGTTGTGTGAAATGAAACTATCTCCTGCCGTATCAATCAATAATCAAGAAATGTCGCAGCCTTCAGCGATTTCTGGCCTCCAAGTGTGAGGCCATCAATTCTTTGGTGCTCAACCTTCTTTATGGTGAACGAGTTCTTGCCTGGAGAATCCCAGGGGAGGGGGAGCCTGGTAGCAGCAGGACTCCCAAAGCTGTGATCCAGCAGATGTCACCTCGCCTTGGGGATTGCTGAGGAGCTGGGGGTGGGGAATGTAAGAAGCAGCCATCTGCCACTCCTTAAGTTGAACAAGGAAATAGAATTTGGCCCCAGATAGCTGAGGTGCATATGAAAGGAATGCATTCAGGGAGCCCAGAGGCTTGCATCTTCTCAAAGAATGCTAAATTCCTTAATTTGATATCTGATCTTTGATCTTCAGCCTGCCTGCTCCGTTTGCTGCAAACTTGTTTATAGCCTGACTCCTCCTCTAGCCTCCTGAGAGCAGTATTCTCAGAAATACTGAGATGCTGTCTACCAGACCTGGGAGTCTTAAACATTCCCACCAAATAAAATAACTCTCTACTTTCAGGTTGGAGAGGAAATGGCAACCCACTCCAGTATTCTTGCCTGGAGAATTCTGTGGACAGAGGAGTCTAGCAGGCTACAGTCCATACAGTCCATGGGGTCACAGAGAGTCAGACATGACTGAGTGACCAACATTTTCACTTTTCAGGTTGTGACTGTATTTTTTAGTCCACAGTTGATTCCATCCAGTTCTGATATACTTTTAATTATACCTGGGTGGGATTAACTCATGATGAAAATATCAAAAAGGATGTGAAAGCATTTCGATCTAAAAATGAAATCAGAGGTTACAAAATGGAGAAAATCACACACACACAAGCCTTGAGGAGAGTCGAACTTAAGAGAACTGAGAGATTGATTTCCCTGTAAATGCCTGATTTACAGATGACCAAGACTTATCTCCTGACAAATGAAAACCATCCAAAAATCTCTCCCTGTCCATTCTCAAGCCAGTCAGTTTACCACCTGGACTCTGGCTAGACCTCTCCTCTTGGCATTGAAGTTGAAAAGTGAAAGTGAAAGTTGCTCTGTTGTGTCTGACTCTTTGAGACCCCACGGACTATACAGTCCATGGAATTCTCCAGGCCAGAATGATGGAGTGGGTAGCCTTTTTCTTTTCCGGGGGATCTTCCTGTCACGCGAGTGTACGTTCCTCGGTTCTTTGTCTGGTCACAACAGAGATTTGGAGTGACGGACATTAAAGCCCCCTTGGCGTGTCACAGCTCTCAGGTCATGAATAGACCATGTTATAGCTCTCAGGTCTTGAATGGACCATGTTATAGCTCTTAGACAAATCAGTGTTACAGCTCAGTGTTACAGCTCTATTTTATTTAGAAGATAGCAGGAAAATCCATCTCCGATGCGTGAGGGCACCTCAATCTAAAGACACGAGGAGAAGAGCAACCCAGTGCACAGGAGAGAGAGAGAGAGCTAGCTTTGGCTCCTCTATTTATGTGTTTCTCTCTCCCTGGGCCTGTCCTATGTAAACTGGGCCAGCCAGGAGTGTTGTTTGTTTTACCTGAGGTCCTCACTTCTCCTCGGACCTTCTTCTGTTTCATTTTTGCGGGCTTTTCCTTTCCTTGTCTTGTAGCCACCGCCATTTTGGACTCCTTTCCCCTGTTCTACCTATCTAACATTCCCAACCCAGGGATCAAACCCAGGTCTCCCATATTGCAGGCAGATTCTTTACCAGCTGAGCCACAAGGGAAGCCCATTCCTTGCCCTTAAATACAGCCCACCCCAAACTACCTGTGCTTGGCTGCAGAGATGCTGCAGGGCTTTACAGCCATCCTGTCCTTTGGCCAGCCGAGTAGAACTTCCAGGCGGCACATGACCTGCAAACGATCTCATTTAGTCTAGACTCAGTTACAGGGATCAATTCAATAGGTAAGGAACAAGAGATACAGGAACTACAGCACAGTACTGAGGCCTGGATTAGGCAGGAGGTGATGGGTGAGTGACAGGTCACCCTGCCTCTTTCTCCAGCATCACTGTGGAACCTGAGATCAGGAATGTTAAGGATGAACTAGTGTTGGTGTAGCTCACTGGGCATGTCAAAAGAGCAAGGGGCATTCAGAATCCATGTGAGTGAGAAATTTCAGATTGAAAGATTTACCATTATTATCCAACTGAATAAAGACACTAATGTAGCCAGGGAAGTGTCAATATCCCAGGTGAAAGACGAAGGTTTGACCAGCTGAAGATCCTAAGGATATGACAGTATCTCAAAGATAAATTTCAATATAAAAGAGTAATAATTTCGCTTACACATAGCATAAAAACATGCTACTAAATCTACTCTCAAAAGAAAATCTTTTTCTACTCTACTTTCCCCTCTAGCTGACACCCCAAAAGAGCAGTCCTCAAAAGATCTATCTAGGGAATTCTCTGATGGTCCAGTGGTTAGAATACCATGTGTCCACTTCAGGGGACTCAGGTTTGATCTCTGGTCAGGGAACTAAGATCCTGGATGCCACTCTGCATGACCAAAAAAACGAAAGAAAAAATACTTGGAAAAATTCTGTCTATAGTCTGTCTCCAATTCCTCACCTGATGTTCTCTAGCAACCACTCCAATCAGCCTTCCCTCTCATCACTCTGATGAATCAAGGTCACCAAGGACATCCACATGACTTAAATTAATGGCAGTTGCCCAATCAGCAGCCTTTAACGCCTTTGATCATTCCCTCCTCCTGGAAATGCTTTCCTCATTTGGTTTCTAGGACCCCGCATTTATTTGCTTTAGCTTTTGTCTCTGTGGCTTCTCCTTAGTCTTCTGCTGGCCACATCTTTTCTTCTTAGTCCCCTGGTTGTCTCACCTAGTCTCATGACTCTAAATAGCATCTTTCTGCTCAAAGACTCCCAACTTTGTACCTCCAGCCTACCCCTCCCCCAAGCTCTGAACTTGCATCCCCAACTGTCTTCTCTTTACTTATATGTTTCTAACAGATTTCTCAAGCTTTATTCTGCTCTCTCATTCCATCCTACTTCCACCACCAAATCCCCTCCATCCGGTTTTCCCTTCCCAAACAATGGCAATTACATTATTTCAATTGCTTAGGCCCCAAAGCTTGCGGTCATCTTTAACCCCTCTCTTTCATTCATACCTCACATCTAACCTATTAGGAAATCCTACTGTATCTGCATATTTTCAAAATATATGCACAATCTGACCACTTCTTGCCCCTGCATTACTAACCCCTGGTGGTCATAATCTCTCCTCTCTTAGTAATAACGAGGGTATTGCCTCCAAACTGGTCATGTTACCCATCTGCTCATAATCTTTTTAGTAGCTGTCTATTTCTCCCAGAACATAGGGCAAATTACTTTCAGAAAACTATAATATCCTGTAAGATCCTGCCTTCTGTTACTAATCTGGTCTCTTCTGTTATTATTCTCCTCTTTACTCCAGTTCTCGTGCTTGAACATGACAAGCATACCTCCACCTCAGGGCCTTTGCACTAGCATTTCCTTTGCTTAAAATGTTCTTCCTTAGATGTCTGTATGGCTCACCCCTCAGCCTTCTTGAGCCTGTTTAAATGTCATCTCCTCTATGAGATCTTCTCTGACAACCCAATTTAAAATTGTCATATCTCACCCTTTCTGTTGTCAAGATGCCAAATTTCCTTGCCCTCCCTTATTTTGTCTTTATAGTTCTTATCATATTTGATCATATCAGATACCATAAGTTATTTATTTACTTTATATTGTTTGACTACCCTATTGTGTTCCAGCACCCACAGCAAAGTCCGGTGCATACAACAAATACTGGTTTAATCAGTATTATTGAATGAATGAAAACTAGTTAAACAATTATATGTAACTATTAAATTTTAATGCAATTATTTTTATAGAACCATAATTCTATTATTTTTATGACATATCTTTAAAACTAATCATTGTTATTAACTACAACTAATTATTTTCATTAACTCATTGTCACTTCACTGAAGGTTATATAATCCTTTTCAGCAGACTCCAGAGTACCTGTCGTTTCTAAACTTGCACAAGGGAAGCTCGCTATCTATACCCAAATACTGCCTGGATTTTAAATGATAATAACCAGCCTCTGTGACTCAAACACTGAAACAATATGGCTGTACACAGGGTCCTGGGATCAGGTTGCCATGGTAACCTCTGCTTTCATCTTCTCTGAGTTTAATTGTTCAATTCTAAAATCACACGCTCTTGAGTTCAGCATGTTTCCATTCTGCCAGGCCTCAGCTGGCAGGAAATTAAGTGACAATGTTATTATTCATCATGATTATTTGCTAATGATAATTTATGTTTAGAAATATAAGAGAATATAGGAAAAGTAAGGTATTTAAAATTGCTTTTCAATCCACCTAATGCTGTTTTAAGTATTGGTTACTGGCTTTGCATGTTGTTGAAACACTATCTTTACTCTTTCGGCCACCCCAATACATTTCAGTCATGTTTGTGTTCCAGTGTAAGATAACTGGATGTTGCTTCCTTAGTATGAACTCCGTTAGGAGGCTCAGCCAAAGAAAAAAGTTGATCAAGATAGTTTAAGTTGTGGGAAGTAATACCTTAGTTATTAAAAAGAAAAAGAACCAACAAACATTTCTCCAAGTTCTTGATTATTTGGAAAAAATAAGATAATCAGCACTTAAAAATAATAAATCTATAGTAGCTCAGATAATCAAAATAAATGGTGACTTTCTTTGTATAACCCTTTCTATTTTCAGAAACATAATTACCTCTATACCTAGGTTAATTTTCTAATATAATAATAAAATAAATTTATCTCATTTTTCTGGTGGTATCCGTACTTTTCGGATCAAAGAGAGCTACTGACTCCACACTTAAATCTTAACTCAAAGGCTTAACAGATCCTGGAAGCCTGGATCAAGCCAGTGATGAAGGACTTTAGAGGGAAGGAATGCAGACATGAAAGGTATTGATGAGATGGAATTTACTCATGATTGAATACAGGGGTGGAGAGGAGAGAAAAGTTAGGTTGGTTCTCAGGTTTCTGACACAGGTGAGTGGGTAGAGTAGTGGCTTGGAGGGGTCAACCACTGAGTTAGGGATCTAACCTCAAGAAGACAGAGATCTCCCTTGGGGCACATGATCCAGCTAGGTGGAGGTCAGAAGACTGTTGCTGTTACCAAGTTCAAGCTCACTCTGCTTGCCACACAACAGGCCAATAAGTCTACAGACAAGGTGTTGAGGCAAGGAATATTACCACAGACCAAGAAGATGCCAGGCTAATGTTCCAAAGAACCATATTATGGGGTATGGATGCTAGGTTCTTTTATATAATAGACATGTGGGGAGGTGAGGAAATAAGTCTTGCAAATATCTCCTAGAATGGCAAGTCTCAGGGAGGGGATGTGTTAATTTTTTCCTTTCTGTAGCCATTCACAGGTGGACAGGGTCCTGAACAAAGGCTCTTTGGTTTAATATTCAGGCAGAATGGCAGAGTTCCCCCAAGCAGGCCATTATGGATAAACAGTTTCCTTTCAGTAAACAAAAAAAGGAAAAGCAACGTTTAATGTAAAAGAAACAGATCTAACATGGAGTCAGAATTGGCTATTCCCTGCAACACTGTGAGCAGGTCAGATGGGAGGGCGAGAACTACAACTAGATTTGGGAGTGAGCTAGACAGACCACAGGGACTCATTCAAGGATTGGTGAGAGAGATAACTGGAGACTCTGCAAAGGCTACTTTCTATTCTGTTTTAAATCCTCCTAGACAAACCCTGCAAAAGATATATACCAATTGAGGTAACCTGGGCATATGAATGGGACAGGGCCCCTAGGTCCAAGTCCTGGTCTCAGCAGTCTCTAGATAGGAGGAATCTGTAGATCAGGAGGAGTGGAATCATGGGGCTCAGTCTGCCATCTTTTACTGTATTTTAGTCAGGGCTTGGGGTTGGGGATGATGAAGAAAGGGAGAAACAGGTAAGCATTCAAATGTGCAGCTTGTCTCTATATAAGGAATCTCCTGTTGCACCCTAGCAACAGACTTCTGCATTTTATTTTTTGCCTTAATAATAGTGGTGTAGTGTTAGTGACTCAGTCATGTCCACCTCTTTGTGACCCCGTGGACTATAGCCCACCAGGCTCCTGTGTCCATGGAGTTTTCCAGGCAAGAATACTGGAGCGGGTAGCCATTCCCTTGTCCAGAGGATCTTCTTGACCCAGGGAAAGAACCAAAGTCTCCTGCACTGCAGGCAGATTCTTTGTCTGAGACACGAGGGAAGCCCCATTTCTTGCCATACAGTTGTCTATTGGAGGTTTCAGTATATCAACCTTGCCCTAGGGAGTTATCTTTTTTATGCCTTTTCATACTGTTCATGGGGTTCTCAGGGCAAGAATACTGAAGTGGTTTGCCATTCCCTTCTCCAGTAAACCACATTTTGTCAAAACTCTCCACCATGACCCGTCTGTCTTGGGTGGCCCATGAAATTAAAAGACCCTTGCTCCTTGGAAGAAAAGCTATGACCAACCTAGACAGCATATTAAAAAGCAGGGACATTACTTTGCCAACAAAGGTCCATCTAGTCAAAGCTATGGTTTTTCCAGTAGTCATGTATGGATATGAGAGTTGGACCATAAAGAAAGCTGAGCACTGAAGAACTGATGCTTTTGAACTGTGGTGTTGGAAAAGACTCTTGAGAGTCCTCTGGACTGCAAGGAGATCAAATCAGTCAATCCTAAAGAAAATTAGCCCTGAATATTCATTGGAAGGGCTGATGCTGAAGCTGAAGTTCCAATAATTTGGCCACCTGATGTGAAGAATTGACTCATTGGAAAAGACCTTAATGCTGGGAAAGATTGAAGGCAGGAGGAGAAGGGGGCTACAGAGGATGAGATGGTTGGATGGTATCACCAAAGCTATGGACGTGAGTTTGAGTAAGCTCTGGGAGTTGGTGATGGACAGGAAAGCCTGGTGTGCTGCAGTCCATGGGGTTGCAAAGAGTCGGACATGACTGAGCAACTGAACTGAACTGAGGAAGTTATCAACACACAGACAGTAATTCAGGCTCTGGGCTTGGGTGAAATCCTATAGGAAGAATAGATATAGTGAGAACAGAAAGGGCCAGAGGTGGAACCCTGGGGAACTCCAACATCTAGAACCAGAAAGAGAAACTGCAAAGTGAACTAGGAAGAGTTTTCAGAGAAATAAGAAGGAAAATTTGGAGAGAAATGGTGTTCTAAAAGTCAGGGAACAAAAGTTTCAAGTAGGGAATAGTGTTCCAATGGGCCAAATGATGCAGAGAGTAGCAGGGCCTGAAGAGTCTGTGCATTTGGCAATTACAGGTGATCTTGGGAGCTTCCCTGGTGTTCCAGTGACTTACACTCTGTGCTCCCAATGCAGCGGGCCTGGCCTCAATCCCTAGTAGATACTAGGGTTCCACCTGCTGCAACTAAGAACCGGCTCAGCCGAAATAAATAATAAAGAAATAAATATTTTTTAAAAAAAGAAAGTGGCCTTGGCCAAGCCAAGTTTTATTCTTTTAAGACAGAGATCAATGTTTGACTGAGAGTTGAAGATATAAATCAGTGTTGAGCTGCCTGGAACTGAATAGGGATTGGGGGTGGTAGAAGAGTGGCCACAAAATTCAAGAAATTTTCTCAGTTCAAAAAATACATTTTCTGTAATATCCATGGATGGGGTGTCCCTGGTGGCTCCCAGGGTAAAGCATCTCCCTACAATGCGGGAGACCCAGATTCGATCCCTGGGTCTTAGCAGGATGGATGCTAAGTCTCTTCGGTTGTGTCTGACTCTTTGCAACCCCATGGACTATAGCCCGCCAGGCTCCTCTGTCCATGGGATTCTCCAGGCAAGAATACTGGAGTGGGTTGCCATTTCCTTCTCCAGGGGATCTCCCTGACCCAGAGATTCAATATAATTTATATTGAAACTATAGGTCTTAAATAATTTAATTTAATTTTTGTATATATAATGCAATAGATGCATGGAGGAGGGGAGAAGAAAATAAGCCAAAATTTACACTGTTCTTGCCATAGGATAGTGAGTTTATGGGTGTGCCTCCCTTTTTCTTCTCTGTTTCCTTCTTATTCAAATGTTTAGTATTATGTTCATGTTACTTTAAAAGAAAAACTATTTTAAAGATAAAAAAAGTATAACTTGCAAAGTAGTCACTGGCAGTTACTCCAAATGAATAAGGAATGACAAGGATTGTTTTCAACCTTGTTGAAATTTTCACTTAGATATTTTCCAGTGTAGATGATTTGCATTTGAACGCCAGCTAAAAATATAGGATCCTGAAACCATAAACATACAGGTTTAAAACAGTAAGCTCTTAACCCTGCTGTATTTTAGACTCATGCAGATCTTTGGAAAACAAAATATTGATGTCCAGACCAATTACATCAGAATGTTCCTCTGGGGGTGAAGCCCAAGCTTGGGTGTTTTGTTTTGAGCTCCCCAGGAGCTTTTTTATGCAGCCAAAATTGAGAAGAGCTAGTTTAAGTTGCATAACAGGACTGTGTCTAAAAATCACTTCATTGCTTTTTCTCCTCTCCACCCCCATTTTTGGATCAGGTCAAGTCACACTAATACACTTTCAAAGCATCCCATACCATTCTTTCTATCAGTCTCTAACTGTGGACATATGTATTTACATCACTTTTCCATTCATGTCTGCTTCCCGTACTGATGAGTCAGGTGATGAAAGGGACTCTGATGTAAAATGAGCTCTAAACCAGCACCACAATGTAGGTAATCAATAACCATCTGCTGAATAAACAAATCAGGATCAAAATATTTACAGATTAGATGATGGGTGTGTTTCACACTCAGGAGAAAAGTGTCCCATTTTCCTTCCCAAGTGGGCCAGGCTGGCCTGAGAGGAGAAAGAGAGCCAGAGGGAACCAGAGTAAGGCTGGAGCTGTATGAAGCACAAGTGAATGGAATACACATCCAGGTTTGCTGAACTTTGGGGTTTCCCAGACACAGGAAGCAATTTCAGAGAGAGGTGCAAAGGGCTCCCATCCCCAAGGCTGAGAGGCTGATTCCCAAGGTCAAATTCCTGAGCAGAGGGGACAATAAGGACACCTATACTGTCCAGACAAGTTTCAAAAGGGCTCTTGGATCTCTGAGATTCTATGCCACTTATTTAAACAGTAACTGTCAGTCAAAAATTTGGAAAGACTACAAGAAAGTACAAACTTTTGTTTCATGAATAAAATGCCCAAATCAGTGAATTGATGTTATCTTTGTAAGATCCATGCTTCATGAATGTGCACAACTAAAGGGAAAGATGGATTGAGATAAATGATAAAGATGATGCCTTACTTAAAGACTATCTTAAAACCATAGTAGCTTCCAAAAATATAGTATAGAGGAGTGTGTTATGTAACTCTCATTTCTAAAGCGACTCAGATATGTGATTGATTGAGCATTCAAAATAGTCAGTGGTTCAACATTTCAAAGGTTGATTCTAAATACATTCACGTATCACTGCAGATATTGCCTATCTAGATACAAAGACAGAACTCACTGAAGAATGTCAAGGACACATGAAGAACATTTCACAGACTGTAAATGAGGGGAGAGTTTTGTCTTTATCTTTCTATAACCACTTACTTTTTTCATTTAAGACATTTGTCTGAGTTGCATCATTTGGCACAGAAGCTTATAAATTAAAAAAGCAATTAGCAAAGACACTTGAAACAAAGCTTTTAGAATTGTTTGAGAAGGGAAAAAAAGTGTAAAAATTCATTTTTGCATACACAGCTAGAAATGAGAATTCTATGTACATTTTTGAGAGGCAAAAAGGATTCATCATTTTCTGAGAGCTTCATTTCATAGAGTATTTTTAATGTGGAATTGAAGCGAAGACAGGATTTTTTCATTTCTAACTAGCTCAGGAGAAATTACTTGCAAAATGAAAGGCTTTCTCATTAATTACAAATTCTGGTTTCTTGATTTAAAAATCAAGAATGTGAATCAGTGAAGCAAACCAAATGGGATACAGAGGCAATTCCTTTAATCAAAAGAACACAACAATAGAACAAAGAGTGGGCAGGCACTAAGTTACCTGATTCCTTAAAAGACTGTTAGTAGGATACATACAGTACACACAGGAAAGCGTTCTTCCAATACCACAGATGTCCTTGCTCACAAAAAGCTTTCATACTGAAGCAAGGGACAAACGGAGTGTCTTTCTTCTGCTGGAGTATGCAGTCTGGGTGGACATGTGACTGATGCTTTGCACCAGGCATACTGGATGTCACCTGATCTGTAGTTGCACACCCCACCTCTGGCACTTCTTTCTGAGCCTTCTGTGCTGCTTGCCCAAAGCCTTCCCGGCGACAGGAACCTCCAGATCTGCTTGCTTGCTGCCTGTTCTGCCCCTGTGTCTGCCACCAGCCTCTCCGCAGTGTGCCTGAGCTTGCGGCTGGCTTCCCGAGCAGCCCCATCAGCCTACTGGCCGTGACAAGAGCCCACAGGGACCAGCGGAAGACAGTGCTCCCAGCAAAGCTTGGAGTGTAGATATTCGCCAGGCATCTCTGTGTGACATCTATCCGCTCCCAAGCTGGATACCACCAAAGAATGAATAACACAGATGCCGCTGCTGTGAGAGTGAGCCAGGCAGAAGCAGGACAGAAGACACCCCAGGCAAACACCTCAGTAACTATGTATCTGTTACCTGATTATTCTTATGCATATGAAAAGTAGTCCTGGGTGTGAAAGGGGCACCTGGATGTGATGCTAATTTGAATCGTGGGTCTTCCATTAACCAACTGTGTGATTCTGGGCAAGGAATTGATATAATTTCTTCATCTGTACCTAATTTCAGGGTTACTGGAAGAATTCAATGAGACCCCTCCAGAGCTGTGGCAAGAGGCTTATGCTCTCCCAGACCACCTCTCAGGGGCTTTGAGTCAAACTGGTCTAATTCCGTCTTTCTCCAGTTGCCCAGTTCACAAGCCTCAAGGTTCAGTTCTCATGACTGAACCTAGTACTGGGAGTATTCTTGAGCTAACTCAACACGTATTGTGCTGTGTGCTTAGTCATTCAGTCATGTCCCACTCTTTGTGGCCTCATGGACTGTAGCCCACTAGGCTCCTCTGTCCATTGGGATTCTCCAGGCAAGAATACTGGAGTGGGTTGCCATGCTTTCCTACAGGGATCTTCCCAACCCAGGGATCGAACCCAAGTATCCCACATTGCAGGCGGATTCTTTACCACCTGAGCCACCAGGGAAGCCCATGAATACTGGAGTGGGT
This sequence comes from Ovis canadensis, assembly GCF_042477335.2. Lineage (NCBI taxonomy): Eukaryota > Metazoa > Chordata > Mammalia > Artiodactyla > Bovidae > Ovis > Ovis canadensis. Next base: position 156,492,568 of record NC_091247.1, on the reverse strand, counting down.
AGCCTATCCCTTCTCCAGGGTACCTTCCCAATCAGGAATTGAACTGGGGTCTCTTTGTATTGCAGGTGGATTCTTTACCTGCTGAGCTACCAGGGAAGCCCATATTAAGGGCTCCTGTTATGTTGCAGGCACCGAGCAAAATGTGTACGTTTCCTGCACATTTAGAATTTACAAGTCAAATTAGAGAAATAAACATTGATCAAATAATGATGCTAGTGAAGGAATAACAAGCCAGAGAAAATGCTGTGAAAAAGAAGCACAGGATGCTCTTGGAGTCAATATCAAGGGGACCAGGGTTTCAAGGAAGGATTTCCCACAGAAATGCCCCATAAGCAGAGAATTGAAGGATAAGAAGGAATTAGCTGGATGAAGGGAGGGCTGGGGAAGAGGTGGCAAAGAGTGTGGCATTAGGAACTGAAAGAAGCCCAAGTAGCTGGCGTGACTTGGGGACCATGTTTGGGAATTGGGCTCTTTCCTAAGAGCAATGGGAAATCACTGAAAAGCTATAAGCAAGGTGACAGCAAAATGAGATTTGCATTTTAAAAACTCCACTGGATACTGTGTGAATAATATATTGGCCAGATGAAAGAGCAGAAGAGGGGAGACTAGTCTGGAGGCTCTTGCCATGATGTGGCAGGAGCTGCTAATGACCCAGCCTGCAGTGTGACAGTGCACAGGCTGAAGGCTGTGGTGACAGGGTTGAACAAGACAGGCTGGGTCTATACCTTTGTGGAGCTTCTGGGCAAGGTGTTAAACTAGTATTCACAGCTGGGATGAGTACTGAGTTCTATGAGTGCATGAAGCAGAAGTTCTAGAATACCCTGCTGACTCTCTCCCTTCCTGAGCCTGGAGCCTGGCCTATCAATGAAGTTGATGGTTCATTGATAAATCAGTTTGATGATGACTTCTTGTTGGATTTCTCTTTTAAAATTCGAGTACCTGCCAAATATCAAACTGGTCCAATTTCTGTATCATAGTTCTCTTTTCCAACCCCAAGCCCAGACTAGAACCTACTGATCACCCAAACTTTTCAGTTAGAACCTCAACCCATCACCAAGCGTGTCCTCAGAATCTGACCCACCCTAGTAAGGTTTCTGTGCCAAATGCCAGACCTTCTCCTGGTTAGACCCTTACTGAATCCCACTCATTCCTAAGATACAGGAGCAGCTCTCCTCTAGGTTTCATTGTAAACCCTTAGTTCCAGCACTAGAAACTTGTGGAAAATAGGATAATTATACATCCTCATCTTGATATATTAATGACAAGTTTTGCTGAATTATTTTCATTGTGGTGAAACTGTTAAAAAAATGTTTGCTAATGTACATAAAGGCAGAGAAGAGATATTGCTTTTGAAAAGCACTCAAGCAAAATATTCGATATTCTTTTCTGCAAAGACAAACCACTGTGGCTTTCATTTTAGGTTTCATAATGTAAAAAGAAAAGGAGATCCTGACCAAAACCCTGAACTTATGAAAATTACCAAGGAATGAAAACAGAATTTTAGAGTAAGTGGTTGATTATGACTTTTCCACCTGTACCATTCCATGTGGTAGAGTGCGTAATGAAAGCAACTATGCGTGTTTAACAGTGCCTTGCTGAATGCCAGTTTGTGTTGATGGCATCCTCACATCAACCAGTTCAGGTAAACACTAATGAGAAGCTTCCAGAGGAAAATAGGAGTCTGGTTCAGTTAAAGTAATGATTAATTCACAACTGCAATACACACCTTGGAAAGTTTCACATAAAGAAGGATGTACTGGGCCTGTTTAACTCTGAGTTGAACTGCATCAATGATGTGGGGTGTGGGGTACTGACTCTATTCTTAAAAGACTTAGGTCTTCCAGAACTGAGTTTTATAATAATTGGTCTCTACAATTGAAAAGAAATTCTTACACAGACATAGGATCCCTTCTTCCCCTCTCAAATACATACTTGACCGTCTCTCTTCTAATTTCTTTAGGAAACTAACACAAGATACATGGAAATTAAAAACTATAACTTCTACTTCTGGCTCTCCCTCTGATCTTCTGTATGATGGCAGAGCAGCTCAAAAATTTCAACATCTAAATTAAAATTTGGCTTCTAAGTTGTGCTCAGAAGCCAGAAACGTGCAAGTGAAATGATTGATGTGTGACACATGGTTTTTCCACATTAGGCATGAATACAGGACTATCTTTTGGTTCGTGATTCATACAACTGCCTCTGCAGTTTGCCTCTAGGAGTCAATGAGGAAAGCAACTACCAATCTGAGCTACCAGTCTGATTTACCTTCTCTGTCCTTGGCCACACACTGGATCACAATCTGTCCTTAAGACAGACCACAAAGTGGCAGACGGTTATTTAGACATTCACAGCAACTAAATGAAACCCCTGACAGGCAAGGTAATCTATTGCTCTGTGACCAGATGCCACAGTGACAAAATCCAGCAAATGATCAATTGAATATAGATCTGGGGAAATGGCACTGGCAGCATCCTCCTGGTTCTGGGAGGGACAGTGTGGGCTGGTGGAATAAGAAGTTACTATGGAGTCAGGTCGAATTGGGAGCAGTTTTTGCTGAGCCTCCTATCAGCTGGAAAGCCTTGTGCTGAGAGCCAGTGTGAGGAACTCCGCTCATGGCAAAGGTTGTGAAGAAGGAGGCTTTGGCATACACAAAGGCAGGATCGAGCCTCAGGAAACCCCCTGTTCTCAAGCATCTACCCCTAAAACCAGAGTCTGTTTTATGCTCTCACCTATACTTCTGACTCCCCATCACCATTTCTCTCGGAGAAGGAGTTAACTTGCAGCTCCAGTTAATAAAAATTCCTGGGCGTGACAAGAGTGTTTCAACTTACAAACTCCTCTGAAGTTTCTCTAGCCTGCCTGAGCGGGTTCATCCGGCCACGTGCGATTGTTCACAGCCTCCTGACCGTGAGAGGCACGAGATGCTTTAAACTTTCTATATACAGATTCTTTTGAGAAGTTACAAATTATTAGTATGGTATTAGTGGGTTGATTAGAAATTATATTGGTGAAGTGTTTTTCATTTGTTGAGCCAATATTTGCTGCTAAATCTCCATATTCCCTGCCCTTATAATGAATATAACTAGCATATAGGAAAAATAAGTATTAACCTTTAAGATTAATCATGTTAAACCTTAGGCTAAGTAAATTCCTTTCTTGATTGTAACCCACTACACCCTCACCCTATAAGAATGCAACTTTATTTGGAGGGTGGCACCTGGTTTAAGAAAAATCACCCCTGGAAAAAATAAGTTTTCTGGTTGACTGACCGTTATCAGAAAGGGCCATAAAATGTCAGCAGGCCTTATGGCCAGAAGATAATGTAAAACCCCTAAGACCTTTGTATAATTTTATATGAAGCACCTGATTGTGACAAGGGCCAGGTCGGCTGACCCTGCGTGACTCTGTATTCATCCCTATGTATAACAAAAAGTATATAAGCAAACCTGAAAAATAAAGAAATCAGATCAGTTCCTGGAAAGACTGATTCCCCCGTGTCGTTCTTTCTTTCCCCTTCTGGCTGAATTCCCATCTGGAATGTGGGTACTCACCCAGCCTGCTAATTTTGCCTGGGCTTCTAAGATCAGACTGGGGAGGCCTCAGTGCCTCCTCTCCTTCAGGAGAATGGAAAGACACCTGTGGCCTACATAGGTGGTGATTGGTAAACCAAGTTATTCAGCCTCTTTTTCTCCACTAATCTTCCTACTACACTATTCCTTTCTAATCTCTCTTTATTTCTGTAATTAAATAAGTTTTTTCCTAGGACACCAATTCCGTCTCCCCTTTGAATTACTCTGGATGTGCCGGGGCTGGACCCTGCCAGCCTTGAACTGTTAATCTTCTTGAACTTGAACATTCTTGTCTGCAAAGTGGAAAGACAGTAAAATCTACTTTGTAGATTGTTGCAATACTTTGAGATAATATATAAAATCTTATCACAGAGCTTGGCACATAGCAGGCAATTGGTAAAATGTAGCTTGTTTCTGAGACTCCCTTTCCAATCTATCCTCCCATTGTGGTCAGATGATTCCTTCCTTAAACACAGTTGTTACTTTGCCTTTTTTTTTTTTTTGCCTAGTCACATCTATCCAAGGAGATTTCCCTGTAGCTCAAATGGTAAAGAATCTGCCTGCGAGGCAGAAGACCTGGGTTTGATGCCTGGGTTGGAAAGTTCCTCTGAAGAAGGGAATGGCAATTCACTCCAGTATTCTTACCTAGAGAATTCCATGGACAGAGAAGCCTGGCAGGCTACAATTTGCGGGGTTGCAAAGAGTCGGACATGACTGAGTGACTAACATACACACACACACATCTATCCAAGAGAAGTCCCAATGACTCAAGAGGTAAAGAATCTGCCTGCAATGCAAGAGATGCAAGTTTGATTCCTGGGTTGGGAAGATTCCCTGGAAGAGGAAATGGCAACCCACTCCAGTACTGTTGCCTGGGAAATCCCATGGGCAGAGGAGCATGGTGGGCTACAGTCCATAGGGCTAAAAGAGTTGGACACGACAGAGCAGGCACATGCATGCATGCATTCACTTATCCAAATATATCTGCCTGGTCCAGTCACTCTCATGCAAATGATTCTTACTTATTCTAGCATGAGTTTCCTCCCTGGCCTGAAAAGTCCTCCTTTTTTACCTCTGTCTATACTAATTCCTCCCATGTTTGCACTTGGTTGGTTGGTTGGTTGGTTGATTTTTTAAACCCACCCCAAGTCCTGCTTCCTTCTTTAGGGGAAGCCTTACTCACTGACCTCCCTGTGTTTATAAGGCACCTACAGGTAATCTGCACCTCACAAACCATATCAGAATTCCCTATGTGCTAATCTCACCAACAGATGGTAAATCCCCTAGTGCAAGGATAGTATCACCAACTAACCTGTATCTACCATGGTTCTCAGTAAAAAATCTGTATCTACCATGGTTCTAAGTAAAATTTTGACCATGTGACAGACTCTTACCTTTTTGTTAAAGGACTCACCATAGAGTATTCTCTATTCATGCTGACTTTACTTGATTAGTAAGTACTTGTAATACTCATGCTTTCATTGGAGTTGAAATATAACTTTCAATAAAACAGAAGTAGAATCGTGTTTAAAGTCAACTGCAATTGCAGTTTCTATCTATTCCTAATAAAAAATTAGATTTGTGAGACTTAAAAGTATTCCAATAGCTTTTTTTTTTTTTGTTCCATCCTTTTCCTCCAATAGGAATAACTTAAAGCCATCCAAGGCCTAAAATAAATGAACGAATGTGAGTACGAATGAAAGAAGTGGAGGGATTCTGAACAAGAATTCAGAGCTTCTTACCTGCAAAAGCTTGGGACATTTGATTAACCACATAGAAAATCTTTTAGAAAGAGCTGGCAGGAAATCTTTTGCTAGGCTTCTTTATTGTTCCAAAGGGATAAGATATTTCCACAAACAATCATTTGTAATCTAGTTTATGATATTCTAAAGCATCTCCAACATCTCCAAGGCAAATTAATTTTCATTTACTTTATGGTTTAAAAATAAGTGGAGTCCATTTTAAAAGTAAACTAAAAGCTTACTTTTAGCAAAATGGTATAATAGAACGGTCTCAAAGTCAAATAACCCCTTTGTCTGATCACAAGAATACCAAGCCTTATAGCTCTATATTGACTGAATAAAGGTGTATAATATGATGCATGCAAAATAGAGGCTCTGTGCAAAAGAGAGTGCCAGACTTAAGTCAGAATCTTTGAAGGGTGATCTAACAACATCTGTGGCTGACAGAAATAAAGAGTAAGTGAGGGTTCCTCAGTTGTAGATAATCCAGATTTGACTGGAGAGCACAGTAATCTGTGGTCAATAATTATCCAGTAGAACCCCAGAAATCAAGCAGCAAGAAAGAGTGCCATCACAAGAGAACTGGATGATGGGACTCTGACCCTGGAAACACCCCTCAATTCTGATTGTACTTTGACCACCTGGGGAGAGTTAAAAAAAAATCATATCAGGCCATCAGTCCCATAGATCCTGATTTAATTGATCTTCAGGGGATCCTGAGCATTGTGGGGTGGTGTGGGGGGGTGTCTTTTGCTCTGTTTTAAAATTTCTCAGGCAATTTTACTTGGTAAACAGCATTGAGAACCAGTGGTCTAGGTTAGTCGCAACATGTTTCATTTTCGTGTTAGTCGATCAGTCATGTCCAACTCTTTGCGACCCCACGAACTGTAGCCCTCCAAGCTTCTCTGACTGTGGCATTCTCCAAACAAGAATGCTGGAGTGGATTACCATTCCCTTCTCCAGAGGATGTTCCTGACCCAGGGACAGAACCTGGGTCTCCTGCCTTGCAAACAGATTCTTTAATGTTTGAGCTGCAGGGAAGTCCTTTCATTTTCATGGCTGGGTGCATTTAATGGCCTTAAGTAGGGCCTTCACTTCTCTGGACCAGTCCCATCCCTATACAGTTACTCTAGCTAGATAAGCTAGTATATAAGTGCTGGTGATTTCACTCTGACCTAAGTTGAGTACCACCCTTCGACCTGGGCAAGCAGGGCTCTGAAGCTGAATCCTACATTTCATCTTTCTTTGGAGCACCTTTCTCAAGATGTTCTAGTCCCCCTCTGGTGCTTGAGATCCACGTCTGGACCAAGACCTGCATGGTCCATGGCCCTGGTCTCCATTTTTCTTCTCCTTCCGACACTGTATTCCCCCAAAACTCTCTACTTAAGTGGAGGGATCAGCCAGGTGCCCCAAAGACCTCAGGGTTCTGTGCCTTTAGAGTTATCCCAGGAGCCTGTGGGTGACTCTAGTTCCAGTAGGATGGACTGGTGAACAGATTGCTCCACTGGCCATCAGGTGCCTTTCTTCCCTTGCAATCATGTGAAACTGACACATTGATGGTATTGTCAATGTTATTGACACATTGATTTGGGCTGACCCAAATTGTTTACATAGACAGGAACTACACAACGAGGGGTAGTCCTGCCCCAAAGAATCTTAACTCATTCCCTTGAAATAAATCCTTGCATCTGACCAGGTTCTTTATACTTTCTCCTTTCTTTCACTTCCCCGAAACCAAATGTCTACTGGTATCTCATTATCTACAGAGGCTGGATTTGTTGCCTCTAAATTCCAGTGTTCGTATGATTGAGATGCTAATATCAGCTGATGATTCCCTTGAATGCCACCCGCACATAAAGATCTTCCAGGTACTGGTGATTTAAGTCCTATTAATTGTGTTGAGTCCCAGGTATCCAGGATTCTAGATTCAGTATAATTGATTAATGATAATGTTTGTGCTGTAACAAGAATTTTACCACATCTACATTCTCTAGTCTGCACTGATTGTCACTACCAAAGACTAGTAATTATGGCGGATGTTGTAAAATTCTTGTTAAGGCAGAAACAAGCATAGAGAGTAGACGGTCCTAGGTTTGCAGATGTATGTAGTCGAGGAAATAAGGCTGGTTTAAAAATCAAATTACTGAGGGTTCCCTGGTGGTCCAGTGGTTAAGAATCTGCCTTCCAATGCAGGGGATGAGGGTGGATCTCTGGTTGGGAACTAAGAACCCACGTGCCTCGGGGCTACTAAGCCCTGGAGCCACAAATGGAGAAGCCTGAGAGCAACAATGAAGAGCTCATGCGCTGCAATAATGACCTAGCACAGGAAACAAAAAGTATACATATATACATTCAGTGCAGCTCAGTTCAGTCGCTCAGTCGTGTCCGACTCTTTGCAACCCCATGAATCGCAGCACACCAGGCCTCCCTGTCCATCACCAACTCCCAGAGTTCACTCAGACTCACGTCCATCGAGTCCGTGATGCCATTCAGCCATCTCATCCTGGGTTGTCCCCTTCTCCTCCTGCCCCCAATCCCTCCCAGCATCAGAGTCTTTTCCAATGAGTCATATATATATATATATAAATAATATATATATGATATATATATAAATAATATATATATAAATAATATATATATAAATTAGGGTTGGGGATATATATATATATATATATGTATATGTTAAATGAAGAAGTGTTAGTCAGTCATGTCCAACTCTTCCTGACCCCATGGACTATAGCCTGCCAGGCTCCTTTGTCCATGAAATTCTCCGGGCAAGAATACTGGAGTGGGTTGCCATCTCCTTCTCCAGGGGATATTCCTGACCCAGGGATTGAACCCAGGTCTCCTTCATTGCGGGCAGATTCTTTACTGTCTGAGCCACCAGGGAAGCCCATTTTTAAAAAGAGTTAAAAAATTAAATAATTGATATTTACTGAAGTTATGGCCCAAGATAATGCCAATTGCAGCTAACATTTATTTATTAGGCATTTACTCTAAAATTATTTCTGACACTAAAATCTTAGTATTATTTACTGAGCGGTTACCATATTCCAAGTACAACAACCTTATGAGCTGTATGTTTTATCATTATCCCTATTTTTCAGATAGGAAACTAAGACACAGAGAGGCTAAGTAACTTGCCCATGGTCACACAGCTAGACAGTGGTAGAGCTGACAAAGGAAACCACGTCTGTCTGAAACAAACCCTGGTAACCATCTGGTAACCATCTCATGATACTGGCTCCTGATGAGTTTTATCTAAAAAAGCAACCTTCCTTTCTAGCACTTATGTCAAATAAGTCTGAGTATTTGATGGATAGTGTTATGCTTTTCTACTTAAATGTGCAAAACCATAGAATCAGCAAGGAATCTCAATCCAAAGTCTAGCAATATATGCAGAAAAACTGAGAATGAATTGTGCATTTAACTGAAAAAATTTCTGATGAACACTTTTTCTTTTACTACGGCATAGAAACACTTACAATATATATTAATGATCTAGTATCTATTTTAAAAATTAAATTCATTTGTGGGTCAGATTTTTATTGTTCTAAACTAAGGCAATGGCACCCCACTCCAGTACTCTTGCCTGGAAAGTCCCATGGACAGAGGAGCCTGGTGGGCTGCAGTCCATGGGGTCGCTGAGAATTGGATACGACTCAGTGACTTCACTTTCACTTTTCACTTTCATGCATTGGAGAAGGAAATGGCGACCGACTCCAGTGTTCTTGACTGGAGAATCCCAGGGACGGGGGAGCCTGGTAGGCTGCCGTCTATGGGGTCGCACAGAGTCGGACACCACAGAAGTGACTTAGCAGCAGCAGCAGCAGTACTTTGGCCACCTCATGCGAAGAGTTGACTCATTGGAAAAGACTCTGATGCTGGGAGGGATTAGGGGCAGGAGGAGAAGGGGATGACAGAGGATGAGATGGCTGAGTGGCATCACCTACTCGATAGACATGAGTTTGAGTGAACTCCGGGAGTTGGTGATGGACAGGGAGGCCTGGCGTGCTGCGATTCATGGGGTCACAAAGAGTCGGACACGATTGAGGGACTGAACCGAACTGAACTGAAACTAATACCACTTCAAAAGGAGATGCCCAAGTTCTATCCTAACAAGCTTACTTCTGACAAACCATTCAAGAAATGATGTTCAAGAAGAGCCATATTCCCTACCTTCCTTCCCCTCTTATATCCACTCCCCCACAATACCCTCCCACCTAAACTTGGAATTAATCAAAATGTATCTAAATTCTAAGATTAAGTAGCAGTGGGAAAAGTGACATACTTTCCAGGTCTGAAAACCTGACCTCTATCTTTTAACCTGTGTTACTCTTGCCATCTAAAGCAGATTCCATCTGTGATTTATCTATGTGATTTCAGTTCAGTTCAGTCGCTCAGTCGTGTCCGACTCTTTGTGACCCCATGAACCACAGCATGCCAGGCCTCCCTGTCCATCACCAACTCCCGGAGTTCACTCAGACTCATGACCATCGAGTCCGTGATGCCATCCAGCCATCTCATCCTGGGTCGTCCCCTTCTCCTCCTGCCCCCAATCCCTCCCAGCATCAGAGTCTTTTCCAATGAGTCAACTCTTCACATGAGGTGGCCAAAGTACTGGAGTTTCAGCTTTAGCATCATTCCCTCCAAAGAAATCCCAGGGCTGATCTCCTTCAGAATGGACTGGTTGGATCTCCTTGCAGTCCAAGGGACTCTCAAGAGTCTTCTCCAACACCACAGTTCAAAAGCATCAATTCTTCGGCGCTCAGCCTTCTTCACAGTCCAACTCTTCCATCCATACGTGACCACTGGAAAAACCATAGCCTTGACTGGACGGACCTTAGTCGGCAAAGTAATGCCTCTGCTTTTGAATATGCTATCTAGGTTGGTCATAACTTTTCTTCCAAGGAATAAGCGTCTTTTAATTTCATGGCTGCAGTCACCATCTGCAGTGATTTTGGAACCCCGCAAAATAAAGTCTGACACTGTTTCCACTGTTTCCTCATCTATTTCCCATGAAGTGATGGGACCGGATGCCATGATCTTCGTTTTCTGAATGTTGAACTTTAAGCCAACTTTTGCACTCTCCTCTTTCACTTTCATCAAGAGGCTTTTTAGCTCCTCTTCACTTTCTGCCATGAGGGTGGTGTCATCTGCATATCTGAGTTTATTGATATTTCTCCCAGCAATCTTGATTCCAGCTTGTGTTTCTTCCAGTCCAGCATTTCTCATGATGTACTCTGCATAGAAGTTAAATAAGCAGGGTGACAATATACAGCCTTGACGTACTCCTTTTCCTATTTGGAACCAGTCTGTTGTTCCATGTTCAGTTCTAACTGTTGACCTGCATACAGATTTCTCAAGAGGCAGGTCAGGTGGTCTGGTATTTCCATCTCTTTCAGAATTTTCCACAGTTTATTGTGATCCACACAGTCAAAGGCTTTGGCATAGTCAATAAAGCAGAAATAGATGTTTTTCTGGAACTCTCTTGCTTTTTGCATGATCCAGCGGATGTTGGCAATTTGATCTCTGGTTCCTCTGCCTTTTCTAAAACCAGCTTGAGCATCAGGGAGTTCACGGTTCACGTATTGCTGAAGCCTGGCTTGGAGAATTTTGAGCATTACTTTACTTACATGTGAGATGAGTGCAATTGTGCGGTAGTTTGAGCATTCTTTGGCATTGCCTTTCTTTGGAATTGGAATGAAAACTGACCTTTTCCAGTCCTGTGATTTAAGGATTACGATTGAGATGCTAATATCAGCTGATGACTCTCTTGAATGCCACTAGAGAATTCCCATTGCTGAGCAGTCAGTTGTCTGTTTCAATCTAAAAAGTTCCACAGCAGGAGCCTTAATCAGACTGAGGAAGAAGAGTGTCACTAGAGTGCCACTATCACTCACTTAGTAATGTGAATCAGCACAAGAACTGCTTTGGACATAATTCAGAAAACAAGAATATGAACTGTTTTCCTCATAGGGGAACTGAACAGACACAAAACCATAATGTCTTCATGGCTGATACCTGATAGGTTAAGCCAAGTATTTACTATGTAGTTTGAGTATTTCTAAATTAACATTGAATTTGCATTATTTTATTATATTTTAAGAAATATGCTGGGGGATCTTTCAAGTCATTTGTGATGGACTTATGATTCGAGAAGGATGATTTTATATACTTCTGGGCTTCTGGCCAATACTTTCCTAGGCTGACAATCAAATCTGACTTTGGCCTGGTTTCTAAGCAAGACTTTGGGTAGGCTGAAAGCCAATAAATGCACTGTGTCTTTTATCGCCCTCTATTGGCAGGAGTGAGGACTGCTGGCTGGGGTAGAATAACCTGAGATTTGTTTCTAGTAGGAGATGTGCGAGGCAGTTCACTTCATACAGGTTAACTTCCAGAGCAGTCTGATTGTAAGATTTGACAGTAGGATTAATTGGCGCCCACCACAAATATCTCTAGGGATGAACCCATAGCAGAATACCTGCACATGCATTTTTTCATTTCACAAAAACCTCCTCACCTTGCAAATAAGAAGCAGAAGCTAAATTCCACACATCACCAAGTAGCTTCTCCTTCATATAAGGAGAAAGCAAACGTGGAGATTTTTCTACACTGTATTTCTTCTGCTTACTACTCCTCACTTTTCTAGGTTAAAAGAAATCTTTGGTAACCACTCATCTTTCACAACGGAATGTCACTAAATATTTTTTAACGATGATAGAAATAGAAACAGAGGAGATTGTATAGAGGTAACAATCAGGAAAATAAAGGCACAAATAGTTTAAAGTGATTATCCAATGGGTGTGGGGCTGGAAATGGGGTGAGAAGGGAGACAGAAGACTTTTACTTTGATTTTAGACTCTCTTGTTATGTATTAATTTTATCGTAATCTTTCTAAACTTCCAAGTCTTTTATAAATAGTTTAGTTCAGAGATAGCAGAAGAAATATTTATGTGCCTGGGTGGTGACAGGGTGTTGTGGCGGGTAAATTAGTTAGGGTAGAACAGCTGCTATTAAAAAATTAAGCCCCAAATGGACAATAACCCAGACACCGTAGAAGTTTACTTCTCTCGTTCAGAGCAAGGCAGTTCCAGGTGAGTGAGGTGGGACTGCAAAAACAGGAGGAAAGGGAGGAAGATATGCTGTGTTACACATAGTCATGCAATAACCCAGGCTGGCAGAGGCTCCACCATCTTCAGCACGTGGGTTTTACCGTAACCTGAGAATCAACACCGAGCGGGTAGGACGGCAAAGGACATGGAGAACTATGCATGCGAGGAGTTTTAGGGGCCATTACTTCTGCTCTCATTCCATCGATTGGAACTCAGTCAGTTGGCCACACCCAGCTGCAAGGGACACTGGGAAATATGGACCAGCTGAAGACTGCAAAAGTGGAGAACCACAGGGAGCTCTGCTTAGCAGATAGGTGTTCTAACCCAAAGGATTACCATATATGCTTCTAGGATCCCTGTTTTTGGGGACCCATAGTCAAGTCTAAGGATACTAGGATAAAACCCAAAGACAAGACGTAGAACATCTTCTGTGGCACATCCCTTTAGCCCGCCTCTGAATTCAGCTGAAGTTGAACAGTTCTCATGCTCACTGCCTGTGTCCCACCTGGAGTGCCCCTGTAACTCTCAGTTCTGCCTCTGGGGTTTTTCTGAAACCACAAGAGTTTCCTCAACTAGTGCAGGACGGTCCAAAAGTATAGAGGAATGAATACCCTGGGGACAAACCTAAACCAGTGGTGGACAAGGCGGGTGGATTCTCAGGTACATCCTACTTGGGTTTTCGGAGTTTCCAGTGGAGTGGAGCCCCAGACCCTCTGCACTAGTAACCAACCCAATAATGAACTACTTACGAACTTTTTCCATCTGTGTCACTCTCTGTTTGCTCTCTCTTTCCTGCTTCCTCAGGTCACCTTCCAAATGAAACACTTGAACTCAAGACAACTCACAGTCCCAGGCTCTGCTCTCGGGAAGAATGACCCAAATTAAGACAGAAGAGGAGTTAAAATGCTTGCTTTCAGCTTCTCAAGAAAGCAAACTCCAGGTATTTAGGAGCCCAGTCTGTGACAGGATTGAGGAAAGATTTGTTCCCTGTTTTGGAATCCTAGGCTTGAATTTCCAGAGGTTATTGCTGGTTCAACTTGGAAGTGTACTGAACAGATACCTGACTTACTCCCAAACAGTTGATAACATTCTCTAACAGAGGGAAGTGTATACTTGAAAGAATAAGGTCCCTTGGGGACTGCAAGAGCCACATAGTGTAGGCAATGTTTTTGCAAGGAACAGAAAGCCTTTCAGGGTGGCTTAAGGAAAGAGTTTTAGTATGAGAATACAGGGGACTTCTAAAGCACTCAATTGCAGTAAGTGTGGTCAGACCATACAGTAACTGGAAATGACTGAACAGCTATTTTCTGTCTCTGTCTATCCAGGACAACATGTTCTCTCAACTCTGCTCTTTGTCCACTTTGGTCTTTGAAGTCTAGCTTCTGGGCAAGGCTCTCAGTTTCTTAGTTTCTACCTTAGAATTATATTTCATGTGGCTTTGCATCAAAAAAATGCACCAACTATGGCCCAAACACTATGTAACCATAACTTAGTGCCTACCTCTTCATCTGGAGTTTAGGGTATATGGGGTTTGAGGATATGGAAGCCAAACTATAAAAATAAGATGGATGTGGCAGGAAAATTGAGGTGGCCTTTTTTTTAGGGGGTGGCTGCGAGGGTTTCTCATTGTGGTGGCGTCTCTTGTGGAGCATGGGCTCTGGAGTATGCAGGCCCATAGAGCATGCAGGCTCTAGAGTAGTTGCGGCACACGGGCTTAGTTGCCCTGCAGCATGGGTGATCTTCTCAGACAAGTGATGAAACTTGTGTTCCCTACAACCACTGGACCACCAGGGAAGTCCCAGGGTGGATATATTTTTGATATGGAAACTAGGGTAGAGTGACCTCAGCAGAAGAGATCACTTTAGTTGTTACAGGCCAAACCAAATTAGAATGGTAGCTGAAGGTCCAAGATTAAAGAATTAAGACTGGAACAGGATGATGAGAGGAACAGAGGCAAGTTATGGCACATGTGTTAGAGAGCAATGGTGCCATGCTGCAACAGGTATGTATCTGTGGCTACAAGTAATAGAAAGACCAAGTCTAACTTAAACAATAAGAATATCTAATTATGTCACCTAACAAACCTGGAGATAGGCTATTCAAGAATTGGTTAATAAAGGAGGTTAAAAAAAAAAAAAAAAGGAGGTCAAAGAAGATGTCACCTCTCTGGGTTGGCTTCTCGGTCATTCTCTGGGTATTACCCTAAGGGTCATACCATGACTGCTGTAACACCAAATGCTCCCATATGAAAGGCAGGGTTGTTTTTATTTTTTTGGTAACTGTCCCTTTTATCAAGAGTTAACCCTTCTTCAGATGTTCACCGCATCCTTCCCTTCAGGTTTCATTGCTCAGGGTAGGGTCACATACCTAATCTTTAACCAATTACTTGCAAAGGGAAATTCCACTATAGCAGGGACTTTATCTGTATTATTCATTGTTGTATTCTTAGAATCTCAGAAGGCAATGGCACCCCACTCCAGTACTCTTGCCTGGAAAATCCCATGGACGGAGGAGCCTGGTAGGCTGGAGTTCATGTGGTCGCTCAAGTCGGACTTGACTGAGCGACTTTACTTTCACTTTTCACTTTCATGCACTGGAGAAGGAAATGGCAACCCACTCCAGTGTTCTTGCCTGGAGAATCTCAGGGATTGGGGAGCCTGGTGGGCTGCCATCTACGAGGTCGCACAGAGTCGGTCACGACTGAAGCAACTTAGCAGCAGCAGCAGCATTCTTAGAATTGAGAATGTTTGGCACATAGTAAGCACTCAACAGATATTTGCTGCATGATTGAAAAGGTTATAGATTTACCACGATTGGCTTGGATCAATCTGTGACTTGTCCTCTGAGGTAGGGGCCAGAGCTTATCTTTTCTTAAGCATATTGCTTCCCCATAACCACATCCCATTCAGCCTTGATCATGCACACTTGGCACAAAAATTACTCCAAGATGCATCTTTGAGACCAGGGGGTCTCAAAGAGTTGGACACGACTGAGCAAATGAATTGAACTGAACTGATGATTATCCTCTTTAAAACTGAGGTATAGTTGTACAATATTATACAGTTTTCAGGTGTACAACATAGTGATTCACAATTATTAAAGCCTTCACTCCATTTATAGCTATTATAAAATATTGGCTATATTCCTTGTGTGTGTGTTAGTCACTCAGTCATGTCTGATTCTTTGCAACCCCCATGGAGTGTAGCCCACCAGTCCCCTCTGTCCATGGAATTCTCCAGGCAAGACTACTGGAGTGGGTAGCCATTCCCTTCTGCAGGGGATCTTCCCAACCCAGAGATCGAACCCAAGTCTCCTCCATTGCAGGAGGACTTTTAACCATCTGAGCCACCAGGGAAGCCCATGCTTATAATATATTCTTGAAGCTTATTTATTTTATACATACTAATTTGCACCTCTTAATCCCCTACCACTATCTTACCCCCCCCTTCTTCCCTGTCCCCACTATTATCCAGTAGTTGGTTCTCTATATCCGAATCTGATTCTTTTTTGTTATAATTACTAGCTTCTTTTATATTTTAGATTCCACATATAAGTGATATCATACAGAATTTGTCTTTCTCTGCCTGACTTATTTTGCTTAGCATAATACCCTCCAAGTCCATCCATGTTGTTACAAATGGCAAAATTTCATTCCTTTTTATGGCTGAGTTGCATTCCATTGTGTATCCATACCACATCTTTATCCATTCTTCTATTGATGGAAATATGCTTCCATATTTTTGCAGTTGTAAATAATGCTGAAAAATATTGGGGTGCATGTATCTTTTCAAATTATTGATTTTGTTTTTTCCAGATATATACCCAGAATTGGAATTGTTGGATCATATGATAGTTCTCTTTTTTAGTTTTCATGAAATCTCCATGCTGTTTTGCATATAATGATCTTTTTAAGTATCATCTTGACTAGACTATGGTCCCCGGTCATTCAATCAGTATTAACCTAGATGTTATAGTAAAGTCATTTTGTAGATATGATTACAGTTCATCAGTTCAGTTCAGTTCAGTCGCTCAGTCATGCCTGACTCTTTATGACCCCATGAATCGCAGCACGCCAGGCCTCCCTGTCCATCACCAACTCCCGGAGTTCACTCAGACTCACGTCCATTGAGTCCGTGATGCCACATCCTCTGTCGTCCCCTTCTCCTCCTGCCCCCAATCCCTCCCAGCATCAGAGTCTTTTCCAATGAGTCAGCTCTTCGCACGAGGTGGCCAAAGTACTGGAGCTTCAGCTTTAGCATCATTCCTTCCAAAGAAATCCCAGGGCTGATCTTCACAATGGACTGGTTGGATCTCCTTGCAGTCCAAGAGACTCTCAAGAGTCTTCTCCAACACCACAGTTCACAAGCACCAATTCTTCGGCGCTCAGCTTTCTTCACAGTCCAACTCTCACATCCATACATGACCACTGGAAAAACCATAGCCTTGACTAGATGGACCTTTGTTGGCAAAGTAATGTCTCTGCTTTTGAATATGCTATCTAGGTTGGTCATAACTTTTCTTCCAAGGAATAAGCGTCTTTTAATTTCATGGCTGCAATCACCATCTGCACTGATTTTGGAGCCCCCCAAAATAAAGTCTGACACTGTTTCCACTGTTTCCCCATCTGTTTCCCATGAAGTGATGGGACCGGATGCCATGATCTTAGTTTTCTGAATGTTGAGCTTTAGGCCAACTTTTTTACTCTCCTCTTTCACTTTCATCAAGAGGCTTTTTAGTTCCTCTTTGCTTTCTGCCATAAGGGTGGTGTCATCTGCAATCTGAGTTTATTGATATTTCTTCCGGCAATCTTGATTCCAGCTTGTGCTTCTTCCAGCCCAGCATTTCTCATGATGTACTCTGCATAGAAGTTAAATAAGCAGGGTGACATTATACAGCCTTGATGTACTCCTTTTCCTATTTGGAACCAGTCTCTTGTTCCATGTCCAGTTCTAACTGTTGCTTCCTGACCTGCACACAGGTTTTTCAAGAGGCAGGTCAGGTGGTCTGGTATTCCCATCTCTTTCAGAATTTTCCACAGTTTATTGTGATCCACATAATCAAAGGCTTTGGCATAGTCAATAAAGCAGAAATAGATGTTTTTCTGGAACTCTCTTGCTTTTTGCATGATCCAGCGGATGTTGGCAATTTGATCTCTGGTTCCTCTGCCTTTTCTAAAACCAGCTGGAACATCTGGAAGTGCACGGTTCATGTATTGCTGAAGCCTGGCTTGGAGAATTTTGAGCATTACTTTACTAGCATGTGAGATGAGTGCAATTGTGTGGTAGTTTGAGCATTCTTTGGCATTGCCTTTCTTTGGAATTGGAATGAAAACTGACCTTTTCCAGTCCTGTGGCCACTGCTGAGTTTTCCAAATTTGCTGATATATTGAGTGCAGCACTTTCATAGCATCATCTTTTAGAATTTGAAATAGCTCCACTGGAATTCCATCACCTCCACTAGCTTTGTTAATAGTGATGCTTTCTAAGGCCCACTTGACTTCACATTCCAGGATGTCTGACTTTAGGTGAGTGATCATACCATCGTGATTATCTTGGTCATGAAGATCTTTTTTGTACAGTTCTGTATATTCTTGCCACCTCTTCTTAATATCTTCTGCTTCTGTTAGGTCCAGACCATTTCTGTCCTTTATCAAGCCCATCTTTGCATGAAATGTTCCCTTGGTATCTCTAATTTTCTTGAAGAGATCTCTAGTCTTTCCCATTCTGTTGTTTTCCTCTATTTCTTTGCATTGATCGCTGAAGAAGGCTTTCTTATCTCTTCTTGCTATTGTTTGGAACTCTGCATTCAGATGCTTATATCTTTCCTTTTCTCCTTGGCTTTTCGCCTCTCTTCTTTTCACAGCTATTTGTAAGGCCTCTCTAGACAGCCATTTTGTTTGCATTTCTTTTCCATGGGGATGGTCTTGATCCCTGTCTCCTGTACAATGTCAGGAACCTCTGTCCGTAGTTCATCAGGCACTCTATCAGATCTAGTCCTTGAATCTATTTCTCACTTCCAGTGTATAATCATAAGGGATTTGATTTAGGTCATAACTGAATGATCTAGTGGTTTTCCCTACTTTCTTCAATTTAAGTCTGAATTTGGCAGGGAGATAAGCTAGATGATCTGGGTGGAACTGATTCAATCAGTGGAAGGCCTCAAGAGCAGAGCTGAGGCTTCCCAGATGAAAAAGAAATTCTGCCTGTGGACATCTGTTCTAATCCATGCCAAGAGTTCCATCCTACACTTCCTGATAGCATGCCCAGTGGATTTAAAACTTGCCTGGTAGATCCTCATTTCACATTACTCAATTTCTTGCAATAAATCTCTTAATATATAAATTTGCTGGTTCGACTTCTCTGGTTGAAAATTGACTAATACCACTGCATTGTTGTAAACAAAGATTTTTTAAATCAAAAAAGCACTACTACAAAAGAAAACATTGTAATCTGGACTTCATTAAAATTCTTTCAGGAATTCCCTGTCAGTCCAGTGGTTAGGACTCAGCACTTTCACTACTAGGGCCCTGGTTAGGAAGCTGGGATGCCACAGATCACATGGGATCAGCCAAAAATCACGTTGCGTCAGCCACTGATATATATATATATCTCACTATATATATATATAGTCACACTAGGAAAAGATATTCATAATACATATTTCTGTCAAAATATTCACGTTCAGAATATGTAAATAACTTCTACAAATCAATAGGGAAAAAAGTAAATAACTAAACTAAAAGTGGACATAAAATTTGAATTAGCATTTCACAAAATATGATACCCAAACATCCAATAAACACATGAAAAGATACTCCACATCATTACTCATTTGGGAAATGCAAATTAAAATCACAATGAAATACCACAGACACCAATCAGAATGGCTAAAATTAAAAGGATCAATAGTGTTAAATAATGGCAAGGATTTGGAGGAACTGGGATGCTTAGCGTAGAAGGCAATGGCACCCCACTCCAGTACTCTTTCCTGGAAAATCCCATGGATGGAGGAGCCTGGTGGGCTGCAGTCCATGGCGTCACTAAGAGTTGGACACAACTGAGCAACTTCACTTTCCCTTTTCACTTTCATGCATTGGAGAAGAAAATGGCAACCCACTCCAGTACTCTTGCCTGGAGAATCCCAGGGACGGGGGAGCCTGGTGGGCTGCCGACTATGAGGTTGCACAGAATCAGACACGACTGAAGCGACTTAGCAGCAGCAGCAGGGGGTTCTAGTCCCAAGAACTGTTGGGTAAAATGAACAGTATCTACCACGGCCACTTCAGAGGGTTCTGCTTTCTCTACATTGTGCTGTGTGCTTGCTGTACTAAGTTGCTTCAGTCCTGTCTGATTCTATGTGACCCTATGGACTGTAGGCTGCCAGGCTCCTCTAAGGGATTCTCCAGGCAAGAATACTGGAGTAGGTTGCCATGCCCTCCTCCCGGGAATCTTCCTGGCCCAGGGATCAAACCCAAGTCTCTTATGTCTCTTGCACTGGTGGACAAGTTGCTTACCACTAGTGCCACATGGGAAACCCCTCTCTGCACTACTTGTGTGCATTTCGCGCTGGGTGTTTGAAAGAGAACTGTGTGAGAAATACTTTCTCAGGACATCCACCTGAGAGGCTGGTGGCATCTGGAGTCCTGGGAGTTCAGAATTCTAGTTAATATTCCTCTGATCATTACTTGGAGTGGTGCAACAGGGTATAAAAGGAACACGAGGGACCAGATAAGATCTCCTTAAGTTTAAACTTGTTGCCTAAAATTCAATTTAGCAAATGTTATGGGAGGCCTGAGTTTTTACTGTCAGAACCAATAATGAAGATAGACCTAAAGACATAATTATTTATGGTTGGCATAAATAAGCACAACTTGCAGTTGACAACTGGGAACTGAAGAGCTCCACATGTATTTCATTTGGTTAGAAAGCTTAATTTAAATAAAGCACCAGGTGAAGACCTTCTGCTATCAAAATTATTCAAAGCTTGTCCTAAGTGACGTTCTCTAAAACATAGACCCATCTGTTTGTTAAACGTTCCATTTAAACCTGATGTCTATTTCTTCCTTATTTCAGACTGAGGATTTCTAGATCAATATTTTATTCAAGTTTCAAGTATAGATACGCCACTATTATCTAATAGAAAAAAATTCAATAATAATATAATAGACTGTTTGTGTGTGCTAAGTTGCTTCAATCATGTCCGGCTCTTTGAAACACTATGGATTGTAGCCTGCCAGGCTCCTCTGTCCATGGGATTCTCCAGGCAAGAATACTGGAATGGGGAGCCATTCCCTTCTCCAGGGGGATCTTCCTGACCCAAGGATCGAACCCGGGTCTCTTGCATTGCAGGAGGATTCTGTACCATCTGAGCCACTAGGGAAGAAGCAATAGACTATTAGTAGCATCACCTTCTTGGAACTAAATGGGCACAACTAAAAACTTAAATACAGTAAATGCAAATTTTTACCATTTGAACCACCAGGGATACCCAAATGAATTAGAGTTGGTTTCTCCTGTTTGCTTTTTAACCTATCTTCCCTCTGCCTTTAACCCTGAACTAGAATGATTCTAGGTTAAGCTTCCTGAGCACAGCATTGACTCCCAGTTGTTGGTTCTTACATAAAAGCTGCATTATAACACCATAGCAAGAGTCAGTATCTGTTTTCTGACAGATCTGTCTCCTGGCAAACCAGATAACTACATTGAAGAGCCTAAAGCAGGACTATGTTCTCCTCCCTCCCATGCTTTCTTAAACTGTTCTTTGACAGAAAACCCGTAGACGACCTGGGTACATTCCTCCCTGCTGGAAACATGAATTAGGAATGGCTTCAAAATTGCTCAAAGTTGGAATTTTCATGGTAGATTATGCCCTTTTTCCTATTTCTGTGATGAGTGATTAGTAAAACCTCTTTGAAAATTTTCCTTGCTAAGTTACCTCATCCATACATGATGATGAAAAAACAAAACAAAACTTCAGGGACTTGAATTTTTTTATTTATTGAAAGACCAAAATAGGTTCTTAAGAATGATCCTGTCTTGGTTATAGTTACTCCTTTGGTGAACCTTTGAAATGAGGAGGGTGTGGGAGATTGTAATTTACAGATGTGGCTGCAATAACATTTTTGTTCCCAAATGGTCCTCTAAACTCTACCACTTCCCCATCAACACCTCCTGGAGTCTTTATCCCTTCATCTTCGACCTGAACAGACCTTTGTACATTGCCTCAGTGGATGGACTGTGATAGAAGTGACAGGACATGGTTTCCAAGGCTAGGTCAAAAAACATGATTTCTACCTGACTTTCTCTCTCTTTCTGCCCTTCTCCCTCTCCCTCTTTCTTTCATTCTGAGCCACCATGTAAGAAGCCCAGCTAGCCTAAAGCCATGCTGCTGGAGAGACCATATGTAGAACTACATAGAGATACAGTTACACAGTTGCACAGGGGCCCAGCTGTTCCAGCCCCAAGCTGGATGAGTCTCCTCAACCTGATACCAGACATGTAATTGAGCAGACCGGTCAAGTGATTCTAGCCTGTCACTGTCTGCAACTGCATAACTGCCTAGCTAAGCCCATCCAACACCTATAACTAGGAGAGATACTAATAATAGCCAGTTTTACTTTTAATTAGTTTTTGGATGCACTGGGTCTTCATTGCTGTGCGTGGGCTTTCTCTAGTTGCAGGGCGCAGGGGCCACTCTAGCTGCGATCTGCAGGCTTCTCGTGGCAGTGGCTTCTCTTGCTGTGGAGCACAGGCTCAAGGTGCGTGGGCTTCGGTAGTTGTAGCACACAGGCTCAGTGGTTCTGGCACACAAGCTTAGCTGCTCTGGAACATGTGGAATCTTCCCAGGGCAGGGGTCAAACCTGTGACCCCTGCATTGGCAGGTGGATTCTTTTCCACTGTATCTCACCAGCGGAGCCCACCAGTGTTATTTTAAGCCACTACATTTGGGGGTAGTTTACTAGGCACTGACGGGCTTCCCAGGTAGTGCTAGTGGTAAAGAATCCACATGCCAGTGCAGGAAACACAGAAGACTTGCGTTTGATCCCTGGGTTGGAAAGACCCCCTGCAGGAGGGCATGGCAACCCACCCCAGAATTCTGGCCTGGAAAATCCCTTCTTTCCTGGAGAAGCCTGGTGGGCTACGGTCCATAGGGTTGCAAAGAGTGAGACATGACTGAAGCAACTTAGCATGCACATACTGCTGCTGCTGCTGCTAAGTCGCTTCAGTTGTGTCTGACTCTGTGCAACCCCATAGACAGCAGCCCATGAGGCTCCCCTGTCCCTGGGATTCTCCAGGCAAGAACACTGGCATGGGTTGCCATTTCCTTCTTCAATTCATGAAAGTAAAAAGTGAAAGCGAAGATGCTCAGTCGTATCTGACTCTCAGCGACCCCGTGGAATGCAGCCCACCAGGCTCCTCAGTCCATGGGATTCTCCAGGCAAGAGTACTGGAGTGGGTTGCATTGCCTTCTCTGTTGCACACACTAGGCAGTGATATATAACCCCCACCCCCAAAAAAGGGAGAGAGAATTAGTCATTCATTCTGAAGAATGTTTTGGTTAGGCGCCTCAATTTTCATAAAAGCTTGAAAAAATCTCTTTGGATAACTCTTGTATGTGTTACCATCCTAAATGAACAACATAGAACAATCACCCTTCAGGCTTTGAGAGATGATAAAAATTCCGATGATCTGCTCTCAACCATTGTAAGAGATCTAGTTCAAAGAAGTGATCTTCATGGAGAAAGTGTCTGAAGGACTTCTAATCCTCTGGATTTTCTGGATGTATTATTTGATGCAGCTAAAAGTTTAGAAAGTTTCTATCTCAAACCATATTACCCTGGTTTCCCATAAAACTGCTTTTGGTGAGTTGCACTATGGGTCATGCACCAGATTTAAAGCACTCTGTTAAGAAACAGAGCTTCCCAGGTGGTACTAGTTGTAAAGAACCTGCCTGCCAATGCGGGAGACACAAAAGTCAAAGTCACAGGTTTAATCCCTGGGTCAGGAAAATTCCCTGGAGGAAGGCATGGCAACCCTCTCCAGTATTCTTGTCTGGAGAATCCCATGGACAGAGAAGCCTGGCAGGCTACAGTCCATAGGGTCACAAAGAGTCAGACATGACTGAAGCAACTTAGCAGGCACACATTAAAACACAGCTTTAGAAACACTTCATTGAATTTGTTGTAAGAACATCATTAAGGACACTGTTTACCACATTACTTAATGTTCCAGGTATAAAACACCATATCAGAAAAAAAGTTCAGAGCTAAGTTCCAATAAAATCTTTAAAAAAATAAAATGTTTTTCTTTTGTAGTGAAGAAAAATTATGATTGACCTTTATTTTTTCAGCAGAAAATTCAAATTCTTACCTGTGGCTCAGCTTAGATAATTCTGTGGAACCCTATTGCTTATATAATTTATTCCACTCCACTGACTTGTTTTTGCCTAATAGATGTTTCTAATGATCCTATTTATTATTTATATTTTCTAATGGATCATATGTATTCTTGTAAGCTTTTCCAAACCCTTACAGAAGAGGAGAGAATAGAAATAAAGTGAGAGGAAAATGAATATATATGTAAATTACTCTTCTGAGACCTTACCAGGCCTCCCACAGGTCTCGTTTAATGATTTATTCATTTACCTCACAAATATGGATTAAACGTCTACTATGAGCCAGCTTGGAGTAGGAAATGGCAACCCACTCTAGTATTCTTGCCTGGGAAATCTCATGAACAGAGGAGCCTGATGGGCTACAGTCTATGGGGTCACAAAGAGTAGGACACGACTTAGCAACCAAACACATGACTTAGCGACACAACAACAAATGAACCAGGCATCATATACAGGGAGAGTAAGGGCTAAAGCAGTTGTAACACACACACACACACACACACACACACACACACACAGAAATAGCATGCCTGAGCATGGCCCAGAGGTTTGGGTGTCAACAGCATCGGGCAGCAAATTAAAATAGTGACCTCCTGATCCTTCCCACAAAGGGTAAGGGTGGGAGTGGGAGTGAAGGTAGATCTTGGATGAATACGCCCTTTTGGTTCTTGGCCAGGAACGTCCAGAGGCTACCATTCTCAAAAAAACTCTTTCCAGTTCTGGAGAAGGCCTTGCTAAACTTGCCCTTAGACCTGGATTGCCACATCTACACTGACCAAGTCCTTTATCCACCGCAAGACAACACTTGCAACTGGTTTGTCCCACTGCTGCCAATTAGACTTTACTGATTTGTTTGGCTCCTCCTCTGGTCCTCTGGTCTTCCCTGGTGGCTCAAATGGTAAAGAATCTGCCTGTAATGTGGGAGACCCAGGATCAGTTCCTGGGTCGGGAAGATTCCCTGGAGGAAGGAAAGGCTGCCCACTCCAGTGCTCTTGCCTAGAGAATTCCATGGACAGAGG
Organism: Ovis canadensis; assembly: GCF_042477335.2. Classification (NCBI taxonomy): domain Eukaryota; kingdom Metazoa; phylum Chordata; class Mammalia; order Artiodactyla; family Bovidae; genus Ovis; species Ovis canadensis. Next base: position 156,467,726 of record NC_091247.1, on the reverse strand, counting down.
AGCCCGGTGGGCTACAGTCCATGGGGGTGCAAAGAGTTGGACACAACCAACTAACGCGACTAACACTTGCGCTGGTTCTCTGCTGTCTTCATTTGCACTGACTGCGTCAACTTTTGCATCTGTGTCTCAGGACACACCTGCGATCCCTCAGCTTCTTGTGCCAAGGGTGACAACAAACCTAATCTTCCTTGTCAACCTTAAACCTTCACGTTCTTATACATGTCACTATTTCTTTTTCTTTCTTTCTTTTTTTGGCTTGTCCGTGGAAGCCTATTTATTAACTTATCCTCTTTCTTGCATTAAGGTTTATTCAGGATATTGAATATAGTTCCCTGTGTTAGAGAGTAGGACCTTGTTGTTCATTCATTCCCTATATAAATAGTTTGCATCTCTTAATCCCAAACTCCCAATCCATCCCTCCTCCTCCCATCTCCCCCTTGGCAACCACAAGCCTGTTCTCTGCGTCTTACATTATTTCTGACAGTATTTCCATGAAACGTTTCTACATTTTTTTGGTCTCTGATTTTCTTTGCTAGTCTTTGCCAGCAGGGGGCGCTGTACTCTTCTCTCCAGGCATCCCCTCTATCACTTGAGATATTTTTCTGTCTTCTAAAAGGGCTGTCCCTCCCTATTCTAAAGTTGGCAAATGTGGTTACTAATCAGATTACCCTAGCATTGAGAGTCCAAAGACCATGATGTTTGGTTTGCTAATGAGAATATTCATAAATATTTTGTAGTTAAATAATAAATCTCTGTTGGCTTCTCCAAATGCTGGGTTCTAGGTACTTAAAAATGAAAATAAGCTTGGGATTTCCCTGGTGGTACAGTGGATGAGAATCTGCCTACCAACGCAGGGGACAAGGGTTCAATCCCTGGTCCAGTAAGATTGCACATACAACTGAAGACACTACTGAGCCTGAGCTCTAGAACCCCAGAGCTGCAACTACCGAGCTCAACAACAAGAGAAGTCACCACAACTAGAAGCCTGTGCCCCACAATGAAGAGTAGCCCCCACTCGCTGCAACTGGAGAAAGCCCCCACACAGCAACGAAGATCCAGCACATCCCCCCAGCCCCCCCCCAAAAAATAATTCTATAAAAAAGAAAGAAAATAAGCCTGTCCTGTACAGGCCCTTATCTATGGAGTTTTAACAAACTGCAGTATTCTGAGCTAAATTTAAATAGATGCGAATTGCTTTTTTTAAAAAAAATATTCACATGCTGTCTTCCATTTACCTAATAAGAGATGCGTGATCTCAGCTTATTTCTCTGACAAATTGCTGTCATAAAGTATGAGTACTCTTCCTGGCAAATAGTCGTCATGGCTGGCATTTTTTCCTCAATGGTGCATGAAAAGGGATAGAAGTTCCCCTTCTGCATATAGGAAAACCATCGAAGAGGTGACTTTAGTAATTGCTCACATCACTGAGCACTCTTCGCTTAAAGTGTCAGTGCTACAGAATGAAGCTGCATTCAGATGATGATGGCCCGTGAATTCAATACAACCTTGAAGGTTGAGGTCATCTCGCATCAATATGGTACGTTTCATCTCTTGCTCTAGCTCTCCATTAACACCATCCATCTGCCCTCCCCCTAACATTTTGTCAAAGGAATATCCACCTCTAAGAACTGCTGTGTTGGCTGCTATTTTGAAGGATATGACTCAAAAAGATATAATTTTTCATCTTTTGTCCACTTGCTTGGGTGTATTAGTTACATCTTAGAGCAATAGGCCATGTTGTGCTTCTACAGGGAAGAGCTAGGTCTATCCCATAGCCAAAGTGGATTTTATACACAACTCACTGCATTTCACTACACAGAACACTTTCTTTCACAGCAGCTGATTCCATGTTTGCTATTCATCCATACCTTTAAGTACCAGCTTTACCTGCATCAACTGGGCAGTACCTGAAGAAGATATAAGCCCCTAGAGAGAGCCTGCAGGAAATCCTCCTACTTGCCAGAAAGCAACCTGTGTTTATTAACACTGAACATCAAGGAAATACATTGAGTGGAGGACATCATCGTCTAGTTATTTGTCTAATGCAAACATATTACCTGCCCATTATAAAACTGGCATTCCTCCAGGTCTTTAAAAACCTTAACCTCATGGCTTACTCTATCAGTTGGAACACTCTGCATTACAAGTGACAGAAAATCCAATTTGAAACCATTTAAACAACAAAGCCAAAGCCTTTGGTACATCTTAACTCAAAGATCCAGGGTGAGGGTTGGTTTTAAGAAGCCTGAACTAATTATATCATTAAGGGCTGGGTTTTCCTCTCTCTGTCTCTCCACTTAGTGTTGACTTCATCCTCAGCCTCTGCAACAAGGTCCTCAGTAGTTCTAGAATGCTCTCATGATGACAAGATGGCTGCAGCAGTTCCAGCACATTCCATCATATCACATCACTCAGCAGATGCAAGCAGTTCCTCAGGAACTGAGTGGATTTCTTAGAAGCATATATTCCTTGGATTTCATCAGCTGTGACTAAGATATACGACCCCTGAACAAACAACTGGTACCTAGGAAATAAGATTGGAGCTTTCTATACCAAAGGAAGTCAAGATGTGGAATGGATTTGGGGCAGTGAAAACAAAGTCTATGAAGTATCTTACTCACGTGATTTTACCCTATCTTCTACAATGTTCATGCTACCTGACACCAAGTAAAGAAATCTTTGCTTCTCTAAACTGATAAAATTTTTCTCCTTTCGACTCAGGAGGTCACCTTCCACGAGTTATCTCATCTACCACCAAGGCCTTAAATAACCTCTGTGAAGATGCCTCTCAAAGTAGTACCTTCAGGCCAGACCTTTCTCTTGAATGTTAAAGAGATATGCCCAATTGTCTACTAGATATCTACATTTTTTTACTCAAAAGCATTTGAAACTCTTTAAAAAATCCACGTGCTTTAGAGATACATGCTAAAGTATTTATAGAAGAAATGATACAATATTTGGAATAGGCTTCAAAATATTCCAGTGGAAAGAGGGGGATGTGTGAGTTTAGCTTAAATCAGATAGATGAAGCAGTTGTTGTTGAAGTTAAAGTTAAGTATCTATGACATTACCTAGTATTCTTTCTACTTTGCATATACATAACACTTTTCATAAGAAATTTTAAAGGCACCTCAAACTCGACATGCATATGAAAGTTAAAGTATGGTTTCGGCCATACAAATAAGACTTCAAATAACAGTGGCTTCACAGGAGAAAAAGTATTTATCTTTTATGTAAGAGTCTGATAAATCGCTCCACAGTGTCAGGGGCCCAAGTTCCTTCTATCTTATTGTTTCCCTATCCCTACGGTGTTCTCTTGGACTTCATGGTCCCAGATGTAATATCATATCACATTTCAACCAACAAGAAAGAAAAGAGGAAAAGAATATGCCACTCCTTTTAAGAGTGCAACCTAGAAGTCACAAACATCACTCCCTCTCAGATCCCATTCAGTTCAGTTCAGTCACTCAGTCGTGTCCGACTCTCTTTGCAACCCCATGAATTGCAGCACGCCAGGCCTCCCTGTCCATCACCAACTCCCGGAGTTCACTCAGACTCACATCCATCAAGTCGGTGATGCCATCCAGCCATCTCATCCTCTGCCGTCCCCTTCTCCTCCTGCCCCCAATGCCTCCCAGCATCAGAGTCTTTTCCAATGAGTCAACTCTTCACATGAGGTGGCCAAAGTACTGGAGTTTCAGCTTCAGCATCATTCCTTCCAAAGAAATCCCAGGGCTGATCTCCTTTAGAATGGACTGGTTAGATCGCATTACTTAGGTCTTAATAAATTAGGTGTAAGCAGGCAGGGAAATATACCATCTTCCTGGGTAGTCATGTGCCAAACTAAAGAATTCTAATATTAAGAAAGACTTCTCTGAGGAGCATACTGAGGGGCAACTAACAGTCTTTGGCCCATTCTGTCTCTCAAGTCACCCAAATATTCACATGCACCTTTCTTCTTATACATTTATTTCCTCTCTGAGGGCAGAAACCACCAAAGTCCCATCTAGTTTCCGCATCCAGCTCAAAGTTCACAATCTCTGGTTAACTCTCGTTCCTATTTATAACATCCACCCATAATTCCTTAGGTCTGGTAGCCTCCAAACTAAAAGAAAGTCACCTGCTTCCAATGATCCTGTTATAAATTGTAAAACAAGATTAGGATTGCCTATTATATATATATATATAGAGAGAGAGAGAGAATGAGTAAAGAGAAGAATGGGAAAGAGGGAAAGACACAGCAGCCTCTGGTTCATTGCAACCATCAAATCCTACAGATCAGTAATTGCAGAGATTCCTGCCCTGGTATTGGAATGAGTCCCTAGGTTATCCCATATAGCAGTTGCTATTATTGTTGCCTGGGGGATGTGGAGATCTCTCTTCTGAATCCTTGCCCTTTACTCTCCATGACCCAAATTTTACCCTATGGGAGGTTCTTTCTGCCTATTCTTGTCTCTGGTTACATCTAAAATAGTCTTTGTAGAATGTGCTATACTTGGGGCTGCTTAGTTTTCAAAAGGAATATCTCTGCTACAGGCTTGGGGGCTACTGTGCACATAATTACACAGTCAAAGGTTTCTGCTAGATATTTTTAAGCTGATGACTGATCTTTTATCGAAAAGGCATGGAAACAGATTCTCCCCTGAAGCCTCCAAAAGGAATACAGTCCTGCCAACACTTTGATTTTAGCCCAGTGAGACCCATTTCAGTCTTCTGACCTGCTGAACTCTGATTTTGGATATCTTTAATTTTCTGAGTAACATATTTAGCATATATAGCAATATAACATAGAATCTGTATCTACCTTTGTCTGAAGTTTTTCAATAGTTCTATCATAATGCAGAACAGAACCTTAGCACAAGCTACTGTATTCTGCCATCATTATTGTGCTGGCTTTGTCTATACGTTTACTGCCTCGTGGTTGCCATACTGTTGCCATGACTCCATTTGGTACCAAGTTTACATTCAAGGCAGAAAAAAGGAGGAAAGCATGGCAGTGAAGAAAAAGGTTATATCTATCCTATTTATTAAGAAACCAAAACTTTTCTCACATGCTGCTAGCAGAATTTCGATTAGTTTGCGTTGGCCAGAATGAAGTCCCTAGCTAGAAAGGGGAAGTTAGGAAAACTAAGGCAACAAAGTATGCGTTGATAGATTAGGATTCCAGCTCCACTTTGTAAAACTTGATAATGGTTTTTAAAAAGGGAACAAAATGCATCCCTTCTAATTATGATCTGGAGCAAGTCACCTTCCTCCATTGTAAAATTAGCACATTGTATCAGATTATCTTTGTCGGTGATGAAGGCCTGGGGCAAAATAATAAAAATAACAGCAGAGGCTTTCCGAGGAGCCGGTGTTGCCGAGATTGCCAAAATGCTTTGGAATTTTTAACTGATTTTTAAGAAAAACCCCAAATAAATTTGAGACTGTAAAAACCGACGCCTCAGCGAGGGGGATTTAGTGCCAATGCATCAACAAAAAAGACAGCCAGAGTTAGTGGAAGGAAATCTTCCTGTCTTTGTGTTTCCCACAGAGCTAATATTTTATGCAGATGACCAGTCAACACATAAGCAAGTGTTGACACTCTATAATCCCTATGAGTTTGCCTTGAAGTTCAAAGTTTTGTGTACTACTCCAAATAAGTATGTTGTCGTTGACGCTGCAGGTGCAGTAAAGCCTCAGTGTTGTATGGATATTGTAATTCGTCATAGAGATGTCCGATCCTGTCACTATGGCGTAATAGACAAATTCCGTCTCCAAGTTTCCGAGCAAAGCCAGAGGAAGGCTTTAGGAAGGAAAGAGGTTGTGGCTACTCTTCTCCCATCCGCAAAAGAACAACAAAAGGAAGAGGAGGAAAAAAGAATAAAAGAACATTTAACTGAAAGTTTATTTTTTGAGCAGTCGTTTCAACCAGAAAACAGAACTGTCTCCTCAGGACCTAGTTTACTGACTGTCTTCCTGGCAGTGGTGTGTATTACAGCTCTGATGCTTCCCACGCTGGGGGATGTGGAATCGCTGGTGCCTCTCTACCTCCACTTAAGTGTGAATCAAAAATTAGTGGCTGCTTATATCTTAGGTCTTATCACAATGGCTATATTTAGAACATGAACAAGGAGTTCAGTTGACTTCTGAAGTACATTTATCTTGAAAATATGAATGTGGACTGCCCTTTATCTCTATTTCACCCCATTAACATGCTATAAACTATTGAATGATTTACAATCATTTCAAATGTATAATATATATTTTAAATTACTCCATAATTTTATTCCAAGGACTCCAGAACATTATGTTACAGATAGCAAGGAGGCTTCTGAGTGACACTTAGGAAATTGTTTGAAGAAATTCTTTTTACATCTAAGCCACCCATGCAAAAGACTTAATTAAGACATTTGTTATTTTCTCATCCTTTTTCTAATTCACTTTGATTGTTGCAGTCATGTGTCCTTCAAAGTTAAAGGCCTAAAAGAGCAAACTGACCAGCCTAAAAGTAAAAGTACATTTACTTCCTAGGTACGAACATCAATGTTCCTATGTAAACTATGCCTTGTCCTCTATCATTATAAACAGTTGCCATGGTGTTTCTAAAATACGAGTTTTACAGTTAATATGTAGAGAGTAATAAAAAGCATAAAGTACTGAGGGATCATGCTTATCTTAGTCTCTTACAGAAGACATATTTAATTCATTTGATGAACTGCAGAATAGGTCCAGCCATCAAGAAGTAGGGTGACCATTCTATTTGGTCTAAGAATTCTAAAGGAAGGTAGACATTTGTTTAGTTACTTGGTACACCCTAGCTTTACCTCTGGATAATGCTTTATGGTAATGGGAGGAAAATCACTTGTCTTTTCTCCATAGCCCTCTGCCTGACTGTAAGGTACTAGCCCAGATTGGGGCTACCAATGCCAGGTGGTTTACGTGGAGATGATTTTTCACCGTTAAACTCTAAGCCAAGTATCAACATAAAAAATCCTTGATATCTGTCTATTTTATACCAGTCACTGAGACATTTTTTAAGTTGTATTTATAAGTTTGTATTTATTATTAAAACAACTTTACCAAAAAAGTCCCCTAAAGCACAACTATTTACATTTCTTTATAGCCTCTTCTGATCTCTAACATATATATGCAGTTTTAACTGTTAGTGTTGTAGTAATTGATCTTTTGACTTAGGATTCTTACCTGAGAGCACAATGCATTGAGTCTCTTGAAAATCATGCTCCAGATCTTTTTACAGAATGAATTTACGCACTGCTACGGTAGTATTCTCAAGGGTAAACACAAGATATATGCCTGATGTTGGTTTTTGCAAGAAACAGTACTTTGCTTCTAAAGTCAAAGCTTTTATGTATACTTTTTCATAGAAAATCTTCATTGTTTAACCATTTGGGGAGCATAAATGATTAAATGGATCATGTCTGTACATTGTGTAATGACTAAAAAGCACATAAATGTAATCTATTTTGAACTTTGTAAGAAAAAAAAAATCACCCTTGTGTTTGAAGTGAAGTCGCTCAGTTGTGTCTGACTCTTTGCTTCCCCATGGACTGTAGCCTGCCAGGCTCCTCTTCCATGGGATCTCCCAGGCAAGAATACTGGGGTGGGTTGCCATTTTCCTTCTCCAGGGGATCTTCGCAACCCAGGGATTGAACCCAGGTCTCCCGCATTGTAGGCAGACACTTTACCATCTGAGCCACCAGGGAAGTCTGTGTTTGAAGGTTATCCTTGTTTCTCTGTCCATCTCAAATCATGTGTATGTGTGTGAGTGCAGGCGCACGTGCGCGCCTGTGTGCGTGTGATCACACATTGTAAAGAACAGAAATTACTTTAAAAAATAAAAGAAAATGGAGACCTGAAAAAAAAAAAGTAACAGCAGAATGGAAAGTATTTGAAAAATAGTTAAAGAAAAATGTAATAGGTTTGAGACTGAATGAGCCCAGGCTTTTCAATAATTTGCTTTTTTTTTTTCTTTTCCTTTTTTCAACATACCTAGTGAAAACCTATATCTTAGTTCTAATTTCTTTTACTTATTTATTCAAAACTTTGAATAATCTCTCTACCACTAACCTGTTTAGGATTAAATTTTCTCTTCCATTAAAAAAAGGGGGAACTTGGATTTATACATCCTTCTTAGCTCTGAAATTTCTTGATTCTTTTTTAAGAAGTCAATTCAGCCAGCATTCATTTAATACCTTTTAAAACTAAGACATTCTTCCAGATGCTGTCAAAATATAAAGATGAGTGAAATATGTTCCTTGACCTCAAGAAATTCACAGTATAGTAAGTATGACATTAGGGTTTATCATCATCACCATCAACAATGCCAATGTTCTTTTCTTCAGGCCCGCTTGCTTCCAAGGTCAGTCTTAACATTGTTGTAGCCTAGTGCAGAGATAGTTTGTAACTTCACTCTAGGTATTTCCATCCCTGCTGTTGTTTAGTTGCTAAGTCACTGCAGCCTGCCAGGCTCCTCTGTCCGTGGGATTTCCCAGGCAAGAATACAAGTGGTTTGCCTGGCTCACAGACTCTAGTTGTATCTCACAGGTTTAGCTGCTCCCCTGCCGGTGGGACCCTAGTTCCCTGTCCAGGAGTGGAACCCATGTCCCCTGAATTGTAAGGCAGATTTTAAACCCCTAGACCACCAGGGAAGTCCCTGGGATTGCTTCTTGAAGAAGGGAGACAGCACACAGAAAAAGGAGTGGGTGGCAGGATTTCTTTTGGAAGGATCCATGAAAATGAGGTGGGACTGAAGCCCCAAACTCCATAATAGCTTTCTTAACTCCTGAGATGAAACATTTCTTCTTGACTTTCAGTGAAGAAGAGACATTAAAAAAAAAAAAAAAACTGGTATAAATGCTCACTAGTGAAGAATTAAATCATTGAATTGGTCATGTGGAGGGCTTAGCCATATCTGACTAACATGTTTTCCTTTTTTTTTCTTTATGGCTATGCTTTGAGACTTGTGGAATCTTATCTCCCTGACCAGGGATCCAACCCACAAATCAGGCAGTGAAAGCTGTTGACCAATACATTTTAATCTCATTACTCTTAGGCTAGGATGTGAAGTAACATTAGCCTTCATTATCATGAATAACATTAGATTATTCAAAGGGAAAGATCCCTTTCTGAAGTCCCAGTCTCCAAAAAGTTGAATTAAAGCTTTTTGATCCCACAAGTGAACGAACATAAGAGGTAACACTTCCTCATTTCTTTACATTCTATGCTACACATTCTTCTTGGTCTCTCTAGATCTACTTTCTGCCATTTGGCACCCTGCTCTCTACCCCTTTATGGTACATCTTCCACCCTCCCAGTTGGCTTCATTCAATGAAAGGCCCTACCAGGAGACCCAAGGTCAAGAGAGGAGAAATAACAGGCTTCCTAGGCTTTCTCTGCTGTGTGCCTCTACTGAAGGCTACAGCCTAGGCAAGCAGTCTTCTCTTAAAAGTTAGATTTATCCCTGAGTTTTAGCAACTGATTGCTCTTTTTGTCCCTTCAGGCTTGCCCTACAGTGCTTCATCATCCTTAATTAGTTTCTCTTATCCCTGCCCATGCTCTCATAAATGATTGCTCAATTAAATTCTCTATTTCCCCCAGTGAGTGTGGCATCCCTTTCCTGCTGGGTTCTGACTGGCACATGTTCCCAGAGAATTCCAAAGGAATATCTGTGCTTCTAAGGATTACCAGCTCCCCTACCCCACACTGTGCATATACTTTCTGGTTTGAGTTGATACTTATAAAGCATTCATCTCAGGGGCACATATTACTAGATGCTTAATAATTGTTGGCTCTTTCCCATTTCTCATGTCTTCAACCTAGAACTCCAATTGAGGTAGATAGTACTAATATTATTCTTATTTTTTTCAACAGGTCTCATTGAGGTTAAGTAACATTTGCCCAAAATGTCACAGTTGGGTCCCAAATGACAGAGCTGGGTGTCAAACCAAGACCTGTCACATTGCAGGCTACCGTGCCACTTCTTACTACAACATGATGGAATTTTATTTACATTTGTAACACTTGTTACTACCTACTACAGTGGTCCACGCACAGTAGTTGCATTAAAAATATGTGTTGAGGGAATACCCTGGTGATTCAGTGGTTAGGACTTGGTTTCACTGCTGAGGGCCCAGATTCAGTCCCTGGTCTGGGAACTAAGGTCTCTCAAGATGCAAAACAACAACAACAACAAAATGTGTTGAACAATGAAACAAATAGAATTTATTCGTTTCGTTATTCAGTTTTCTCTTTTTTGTCTTGTGTCTTGCAGAATCTTAGTTCCCGGACCAGGGATTGAACTTTGGCCATCAGCAATGAAAACACAGAGTCTTGGGGCTTCCCTGTTGGCTCAGACAGTAAAGAATCTGCCTGCAATGCAGGAGATCTGGGTTCAGTCCCTGGATTGGGAAGATCACCTGGAGAAGGGAATGGCAACCCACTCCAGTATTCTTGCTTGCAGTATTTCCATGGACAGAGGAGCCTGGCGGGTTACAGTCCATAGGGTCGCAAAGAGTTAGACAAGACTGAGTGATTAACATTAACACTATACATTTGTTTAGTTGCCATAGAAGTTGTAGGAAAAAAATAAACAGTATATTACTAATTTTGAGCCCCATTACTCCATAAAAAGTGATTTTTGATGTTGAAAAATACTTTCATTCACATTAATATTATTGTATTTTGCTGAAGTACAATCCTTCATGTGGATTGTATATTTCCACTTCACCTCCAGTAATTTCCAGAAACAAATCATTAAAAACACAAAGACAGGGAGAATGGCAGTGAAACATGTATAATATCATATGTGAAATGAATCGCCAGTCCAGGTTTGATGCATGATACAGGATGCTCTGGGCTGGTGCACTGGGATGTCCCAGAGGGATGGTATGGGGAGGGAGGAGGGAGGGGGGTTCAGGAGGGGGAACACGTGTATACCCATGGCAGATTCATGTTGCTGTATGGCAAAACCAATACAATATTGTAAAGTAATTAGCCTCCAATTAAAATAAATAGATTTATATATATTTTTTACAAAGTAGTTTCCTAGGGCCACCTACAAATTAGTCTTAGTTTTTAAAATAAGTTTTAATATTTAATAAAAGCTATAATTAAAAAAATAAAATAAAAACACAAAGACAAATACATTTTACAAAGCACAAAATAAGAGTAATTGCAACAAACAATACACTTTAAAGTCATGGAGAGAAGCTTTTTTTTTTCTTAAACATTCAGTTCAGTTCAGTTCAGTTGCTCAATCATGTCTGACTCTTTGAGATCCCATGGACTGCTGCATGCCAGGCTTCCCTGCACATCACCAACTCCTGGAGCCTACTCAAACTCATGTCCGTCGTGTCGGTGATGCCATCCAACCATCTCATCCTCTGCCATCCCCTTCTTCTCCTACCTTCAATCTTTCCCAGCATCAGGGTCTTTTCCAATGAGTTGGTTCTTTGCATCAAGTGGCTAGACTATGGGAGTTTCAGCTTCAGCATCAGTCCTTCCAATGAATATTCAAGACTGATCTCCTTTAGGATGGACTGCTTGGATCTCCTTACAGTCCAAGGGACTCTCAAGAGTCTTCTCTAACACCACAGTTCAAAAGCATCAATTCTTTGGTGCTCAGCTTTCTTTATAGTCCATTTGTCACATCCATACATGACTATTGCAAAAACGATTACCTTTGACTAGATGGACCTGTGTTGGTAAAGTAATGTCTCTGCTTTTTCATATGCTGTTTAGGTTGATCATAACTTTTCTTCCAAGGAGCAAGTGTCTTTTAATTTCATGGCTGCAGTCACCATCTGTAGTGATTCTAGAGCCCCCCAAAATGAAGTCTCTCACCGTTTCCATTGTTTCCCCATCTATTTGCCATGAAGTGATGGGACCGGATACCATGATCTTCGTTTTCTGAATGTTGAGCTTTAAGCCTACTTTTTCACTCTCCTCTTTCACTTTCATCAAGAGGCTTTTTAGCTCCTCTTCACTTTCTGCCATAAGGGTGGTGTCATCTGTATATCTGAGGTTATTGATATTTCTCCTGGCAATCTTGATTTCAGCTTGTGCTTCTTCCAGCCCAGTGTTTCTCATTGTACTCTGCATATAAGTTAAATAAGCAGGGTGACATTATACAGCCTTGATGTACTCCTTTTCCTATTTGGAACCAGTCTGTTGTTCCATGTCCAGTTCTAACTGTTGCTTCCTGACCTGCACACAGGTTTCTCAAGAGGCAAGTCAAGTGGTCTGGTATTCCCATCTCTTTTAGAATTTTCCAGTTTATTGTGATCCACACAATCAAAGACTTTGGCATAGTCAACAAAGCAGAAATAGATGTTTTTCCGGAACTCTCTTGCTTTTTTGATGACCCAGCAGATGTTGGCAATTTGATCTCTGGTTCCTCTGCCTTTTCTAAAACCAGCTTGAACATCTGGAATTTTAAGGTTCATGTATTGCTAAAGCCTGGCTTGGAGAATTTTGAGCATTACTTTACTAGCGTGTGAGATGAGTGCAATTGTGGGGCAATTTGAGGATTCTTTGGTGTTGCCTTTCTTTGGAATTGGAATGAAAACTGACCTTTTCCAGTCCTGTGGCCACTGCTGACTTTTCTAAATTTGCTGACATATTGAGTGCAGCACTTTCACAGAATCATCTTTTGGAATTTGAAATAGCTCAAATGGAATTCCATCACCTCCACTAGCTTTGTTTGTAGTGATGCTTCCTAAGGCCCACTTGACTTCACATTCCAGGATGTCTGGCTTTAGGTGAGTGATCACACTATCATGATTATCTGGGTCATGAAGATCTTTTTTGTACAGTTCTTCTGTGTATTTTTGCCACCTCTTAATATCTTCTGCTTCTGTTAGGTCCCTACCATTTCTGTCCTTTATTGAGCTCATCTTTGCATGAAATGTTCCCTTGGTATCTCTAATTTTCTTGAAGAGATCTCTAGTCTTTCCCATTCTATTGTTTCCCTCTATTTCTTTGCATTGATCACTGAGGAAGGCTTTCTTATCTCTCCCTGCTATTCCTTGGAACTCTGCATTCAAATGAGTATGTCTTTCCTTTTCTCCCTTGCTTTTCTCTTTTCTTCTTTTCACAGCTATTTGTAAGGCCTCCTCAGACAGCCATTTTGCCTTTTTGCATTTCGTTTTCTTGCTCCCTGTCTCCTGTACAATGTCAGGAACCTCCGTTCACAGTTCACCAGGCAGTCTGTCTATCAGATCTAGTCCCTTGAATCTATTTCTCACTTCCACTGTATAATCATTAGGGATTTGATTTAGGTCATACCTGAATGGTCCAGTGGTTTTCCCCACGTTCTTCAATTTAAGTCTGAAGTCAATATAACATTTCTCAATAAAATAATATTTATATTTTCATATATTATGGCTGCATGTTTTAAAATATACTAATAGGGGTAGGTATTTTTAAAAGTTTGGGGACCATAGGGCTAAACTATGACCTGTGGTATGTTAGAACCAAAATCATGTTCCTGTAGAGGTCATGGCCTTGACGTGTTTGCGGTAAGTAAGAACGATAGCCCATACTAAGTATTTATGGACTGGATTTGCTGTCCCCAACCATCAGGCTTTTGTCTATGTGATGTCATTCAATAAGGGGAATGTGTTAGATAACAAGTGGAGTGTCTGCTTGGCTCAAAACAACCATCTTTTGCTCACAACTCTCCACACTTCCCTAACTCACACAGTAGAAATTGTAAGCCAAGTTGTTATTCTGGGACCCCACTGCCTTAGACAAACTTGGCTGGACTAGGAGTAGACTTCCATTACAGCTGTGCTAAACAGTTGCTTTCTCCTTAGGTTTTATAATTGAAACTAAGAAAGATGGCCATTTTCTTGAATAGTAGTTATTTGAATTTTGCAGCTGAGGTTGCCATTGTTGCAAGACCATGTACATGGAAAAGGAGAGAAGGTTCTTCCATACAGAGAAAAAGCAGATATACAGGGAACCTTAGAACATGATCTCTCTTCTAATCCCTTTGCTAATCTTAAATATTTTAATTTTATATTATTTATATTATTAGAGTAATGGAAAGGGGGTCATAAAGAAAGCATGTGGGCAGCCTCTAGGAGACAGATAAAGCAAGAAAATGAATTATCCTCTAGAGCAGGGTCCTCAACTCCTGGGCAACATCAACTGCTGCGCAACAGACAGGTACCAGTTTGTTACCTGTTAGAAACTGGGCTGCACAGCAGCAGGTGAGCAGTGGGAGAGTAAGTGAAGCTTCATCTGTACTTACAGCCACTCCCCCTCACTTGCATTACTTCGTTCTCACAATGTAATGATAATAAAGTGCACAATGAAAGTAATGTGCTTGAATCATCCTGAAGCTACCCCCATCCCACCCCTACCAGACACACTGTCTTCAACAAAACTGGTCCCTGATGCCAAAAAGATTGGGGAATGCTGCTCTAGAGCCTTCTGGAATGCAGGCCTCCCAACACCTTGATTTTAGCCCAGTGAGATACATTTTAGACTTCTGATCTTCAAAACTGTATGATAATATACTTGTATTGCTTCAAGTCACTCAATGTATGGTAACTTGTTACAGCAGCAATAGGGAACAAATGCAGGTGGGCTAGTAGGAAACTCCTCTACAATATTTAATATATGATTGTCACAAGGCACCTTGAACTTTCAGAGAATTCTCTGTAGTTTTAAACAACAGAAATTTAGAACTGAGAGGGACCTTCATGGAGAATTTGAGGGAAAGGACTTGTCTAAGGTTACTTGGCTAATCAGTTGTAAAGCCAGTATAAGAACCCAAGTCTCCTATCTTTCATCTATGTACAGTAACAACTGTAAGATGCCTAACAAAGAGACTGCTATGTAGAAGACACTCAATAAGCTACAGAGTTTGTCACTGCTGTCATTATTATTATGCTTTTTCCTTTGTAATTCACTACAATGTCATTTTGTGGCCAAATAAAGAAGTACCCTGGAACAACATTTTTAAATCATCAAAATGTTGGGGGAATGTGAGATGCAAATTACTAGGTGTAAGATAGGCTCAAGGATGTATTTTAAAGCACAGGGAATATAGCCAATACTTTGTAATAACTGTAAATGGGAAGTAACCTTTAAAAGCTGGATATGAAAATTCCCTGGCAGTTCAGTGGTTAGGATGCCACACTTTCACTGCCAAGGATAAGGGTTCAATCTCTGGTCGGGGAACTAAGATTCTGCAAGCCACTCAGCATGGCCAAAAGAATAAAAATTAAGAAAACAAAACTGTATAAAAATTATTTTTTTAAATAAAATAATCAAAAAGCTAACCAAGAAGTGAGTTAGGAATTATCTGACCAAGAAGCAGAAGGGAATAGTGTCTATACATTCACAGTGATTTTGTCCTAGGGGCCATTTTAATTTAATTTTTGTTTCTTTCTCTATTTTTCCCCCTTTTCTTTATTTCTTCTTTAAATTTTTTTTAATTTTTTAAAACTTTTTATTTTATATTGGAGTATAACCAATTAACAATGTTGTGATAGTTTCAGGTGAACGGCAGGAGCAACTCAGCCATATATATATATGTGTGTATTCATTCTCCCCTGGGGGGCATTTTTAGATTCAAAAAGAGATGACTGAGAGGTTGAACTCCACTCTTGACAACTAGAAGAACAAAATATGGAGTCTTGGATCTGTCAAAAGTGTAATTCTGGACCCATCAACAGCGGGTGATTTTCGGGACTTCCCTGGTGTCCAGTGGTTGGGGATCCGCCTTGCAGTGCAGGGGATGAGGGTTTAATCCCTAGTTGAGGAGCTGAGATTCTACATACTATGAAGCAACTAAGCCTTTGTGCACCAACCTGATGTAGCCAAAAAAAAAAAAAAATATATATATATATATATATATATATATACACACACTGCTGCTAAGTCGCTTCAGTCGTGTCCAACTCTGCGTGACCCCATAGATGGCCTCCCACCAAGCTCCCCCATCTCTGGGACTCTCCAGGCAAGAATACTGGAGTGGGCTGCCATTTCCTTCTCCAATGCATCAAAGTGAAAAGTGAAAGGGAAGTCGCTCAGTTGTGTCCGACTCTTAGCGATCCCATGGACTGCAGCCTACCAGGCTCCTCCATCCATGGGGTTTTCCAGGCAAGAGGACCAGAGTGGGATGCCACTGCCTTCTCCAGTGATGATTTTGGTATACCACGTTTTGGGTTGGTCTTCACAAGGGCAGTAGTCTGGGAAGTAAAGGCCAGCCAAACTAAAGCAGTCTCCCCAAGGTCCCCAATCACCTGGGTTAGGCTGATCCTATTTGTTGGTACTGCAACATGCCTCAAAGAAAATGAAAATCATCTTCCTATCATGGAAGAAAATCATATGCATCTCACATTATTTCTTCAAATGTTTCAATTACGATGCCCAGCTTACAGTCAGGTAACAAGACAACATGAGTGAGAATCAGCACAGTGAAGAATAAATAACTAGAACAATGAAGCAATAACAGATACAAAAAGACTCCAGATAATGGAATTATCAGAGACCAAAACCATATACCCATGATGCCCACTATATACAAAGAGACAAAACCTAAGATTAACAGTTTGGGCGAAAAAGAAAAAAAAAATGGTGCCATTAAAATGAACCTAAGTTTAAAAAAGAATCAAATAGAAGTTCTAGAATCTAAAATTTAAAAAAAATTTAAAAACTAAATTACAGTTCAGTAGATGAAATTAACACTATAGGAGAAAGAATTAGTAACCTAGAAGAAAAGGAAAAAGCTATTCAAATGAAGCATAGGGAGATAAAGATGTAGAAAATAAAAGAGAGAAGGTAGGAGAAATAGTGGATAGAAAAGATCTAACAAACATTTAAATGGAGTTATATGAGAGAAGAAAGAGTGGGGCATAAACAATATTAAAATAGGTAATATCTGAGAATTTTTCAGAACTCATGAAAGGCATCAATCAATATATTCGAAAGGCCCAATGAATTCAAGGCGTCATAGATAAAAAGAAATACACTTCCAGACATACATAGTAAAAGGGCGGAAAACCAAAGTCTAACAGAAAGAAAATCTTTAAAGCAGCCAAGGGGGCAAAAAACTCCAATGACCTTCAAAATAACAGTCACGCTAAGAGCTGATGTTTCACAGGTAGCAATAGAAGTCAGAATCTTGAAATGATTTTTAAGTGTCCTGAGAGAACAGAAACTACTTTTATCCTGACGGTCTCCTCAGACTCTTCACTTGCTCTTTCACTTGTAAGGACTCTTGTGATTCCTTTGGGCCACCCCCAGGAAATCCAGAATTCAAGGTTCTTGTTTCAAGGTCCATAACTTAATCATATCCGCAAAGTCTGTTTTGGAATGTAAGGTAACATAGTCCCAGATTCTAGGAACTGGGATGTGGACCTCTATGACAGGCCATTATTGTACCTACCACATTACCAGTCTAAAAAGTGCTCTTGCCTTTTATCAGGAGTGGTTCTTTTTTCCTATAAAGCCTTTTGGAAAAAGAGGAAACCAAGTGTTTCCAAGAAGCAAAAGTGGATAGGCATTTTTTCATACATCAAACCACTATCAACCTTCAACCTTGATGTGGTAAACATTACCACCCAAATTTTAAAGATCCTGAGATTGAACCTGAGAGCCGGTAGGTATCTTGACTGAGGTCATCTAGCTGGGAAAGTAACTGACTGGAAATTTGTATCCAGATCACCAGACCTGTCTCTAAAACTTCAACCAACCAAGGTTTTCCATCATATCAAGTACAGTTATCACTTTTGCTTACCATTGTATCAGTAATTTCTGGGCAGGGTGTATCTTATAAACACACTCTAACTTGGTGGGGTTTTAAAAGGATGAGAAAGAATAGGAAGAGGTTTCAAACTGGAGAGACACCTTTGAATTAAAGTGAAGTAGTCCCCACTTGGGGCTTCCCAGGTGGCTAGTGGTAAAGAACCCCAGAAGGGATATGCTCCAAGACCCCTAGTGGATGCCTGACACTGCAGTAGTACCCAAACCTAAATATACCATGTCTTTTTTCTGGACTAACAGGTAGTGTATAAAAGGTGCTAGACAAAAAGATGATTCATTTCCAGGGATGGTTGGTGTAGGATGGCTAAAGATTTCTTGGATGCTACTCAGAACTATAGCTACTTAAAACTTAGGAACTATTTCTGGAATTTTCCATTTAACATTTTTGGACTGCAGTTGACTGGCAAACGCTTTTTTATTAACCACGTGACTCCTGTTAAGCCACTTAAGATTCTTTAGGCCTCAGTTCCTTTTATCATCTGTAAAATGAGATGTTTGGACCTAAAGTCATCTTTTCTAGTTCCCCTCCTTCTCTGACATTCTATGAGTCTAAGAGAGGAGTCTCCTCGTCTGAAGATACCTCCACTTTATAGGGTGGGCCCAACGGGGACCGCATTCAAGTTTGAGACATTTAAACTATCCCAGGAACAACCAACTGCAGCTCAAAGGAGGTTAAAAATGACGGGCGATGAAAAGGGGGCGGGGGAGGAGATGAAAGAAGACGATGCAGAAGATACAGATGGAAAGATAAACGGTATGCAAATGACATAAGTAGGATGCAAACAACTCAAGAAAACCATCAACCGGTAACTAGTATTTACAAGGCAGACGAAATTCTGCTGGTCTTTTGAGGATGCAGAGGTAAGACATCCTCTGGAGGCGCTCATGGAAAGCCGGGCTACACTTTTGGTGTTTCATCTAGACATAAAACTTCCACCTCCCTAAAAGCCCTGGCTGTGAGAAAAGTAAGAAAAACTGAGAAATGAAAATATCACAAAATGCTTAAGAGTGCCAAAGACAACGTGGAAACTGTCTGGAGACAACTGGGACCACCCCCGCCCCGCCCCCCAAGCCTAATCCAGACACACAAAAGAAACCGCCGGCGCCTTCGGAGACGCAGTTTCCCTTCTTCGCCAGCCAAGCAGGCGGTGGCGGAGACCCGCGCCCCCGGCTGCCCCCGCCTCGGCCCTCGGGCCTCGGAAGTGACGCAGCGCGCCCCGCCCCCGCCGCTAGATCCGCTGCTGCTGCCGCGGCGGGCGGACCTGCAAGAGGCGGCGGCGGCGGCCGAGGCCGAGGGAAGATGGCGGACGGTGTGGACCATATAGACATTTACGCGGATGTGGGCGAAGAGTTCAACCAGGTACGTGTGGGCCCGGGCTCACGCCGCCGAGGTGGGCGGCGCTGCGGCCGGGACGCGGACCTCGGGCCCGCTGCGGGCCACGAGCCGGCGCGGCTGCAGACCGTGCGCCCTTGGCGCCAGTGGGCCGCGCCGCCCGATCCCGGCGCAGCGCCCGCCTCGCCCCTCGTTCTACCGCGTCGTTTCGTGGGCGGCGGGCGCCGCCACCCTCCGCGGGGATCCGAGCGCGGACGCCGGCCACTGTGCAGCCGCTGCCGGCTCCTCCCTCGCCGCCGCCTCGCTTCCCATTGTTGGCGGAGGCCGGCGGGCGCTTCCCGCCTCGCTAGGCCCGGGCGGCGGGGCGGCGTGTGCGCGGCGGGGAGGACGGGCCGCCCCTGCGCTCCCTCCCCCGCGGCTAGGTCGAGGAGGAAGCCCGGCGGGGCGCGCGCCGGCCTTCACCTTGCCCCCGGCCCTGCCGCTCGGGCTCCGATTCCTTCGGTCGCTCCATTTTGTGTCTCTGTCGTCACTGGGTCGCCTCATGGAAGGCCGTGTTCACGGCCCTTTGTATCCCGCGCGCCCAGCTTCCTGAGCTCCCCTGCCCGCGTTTGCGACAGGTTTCGGCGTGGCGCCATCCCTTTCCTTCTCTCACTCTTTGGGAAGACGGCTTCGGTGCGGGCACGTTTGCAACAAGTCCTTTGACTTTCGGACCCATGGATCGTGTTTAAAAAGTCGGTGCACTGGCCCTACCTCGGTGTTCGAGGGCTTGCAGTGCCTCTGAGGCCCAGTCGTTCTCGGTCTTTGTGATGAAAATACCAGTGAAGATAGGTGGCCCGGGCCAAAAGGAAGACTTGGAAGCGCGAGGGTTGGATGGAACAAAAAAGATGGTAGCTCACCAAGAGAAGAGATCAGAGTAGTGATTAAAGAATCTCACCCGAAATCCACATGGTGTTTGTTAGTTTTATAGCTGTTTCCCGATTTCCGAAAGCAAAATGTTGACTGTTCTCCGAGGGGTTTGGAAAGGCTGGAGAAAGTGAGAATGCAAGGTTTTTCCGGTATCTCACAGGCCACAGTTGCCTAGAAGGACTATCCGTGGAGCTATGATGTCTGATGTTGTGCATCCTTGCAAAAGGTTGTTACTAGAGCAGTGACGTTTAAGCTGTAAGCATTCTGGTCACATCTGCTGTCTTTTATATAGTAACACATTTAAAAAAAGCAAATTGTGTTTAACTGCAGAGTTCCTAATAGCTTTCTTACATTTTCCAGGTCCATGTAAGCTTAGTAAAATTCTGGTTACTGTGTTTTTGTGGGTTTTTTCCCCTCCTTTAAGGATTTTATTTGTGCTAGGAGTTAAGGATTTTTTTAAATAGGGAAAACTAGAAATCCTTTTTTTTTGTTTTGAGGGATGATGGTGTCCTTAAGTTTAAAATTAGAAGAAAAGTTCAATTAGCTTTAAATGTTTTCTACCCCATTAAAAAAAGAGTATATTTAAACGTAACTCATTGTTATCAAATGTTGTTTTAAAATCTTCATTGTGTTGCGCTTAAGGTTTTTTTCTTTTTCTTTTTTTGCTATGCCTGAGTTGTATCAGTGACAATTTAGAAAGTTACCTCGAGTGCCAAACACAGTCGGGTTCTAATGCTTTTTTTAAGGTCAGTAAACAAAGACCTCTGGGAAATTTCTTTTCCTTTTATTTATCAAATGAGTGTAACATTCCATCGACAGGAGGTCCATATCTGCAAGTAAAAAAACAAATGTTCAAGGGAGTCTTCATTAGCCCTCTTCCAAGAAAATATATTTCCTTTTGTCTTTCTAGTTACAGTAAAGGAGTGCTGGACTACAATTTTAGAAGTTGAGCATTGTTCACAACCTTTTAATGAGATACTTTTTAGGCTTTTGCATACTTCATTTGGGATGGGCATTTTTGTCATCTGTGTAGCTGGATGGAGTGATACTTGCTTATCCCTGTGCACCAGCTAGTGCTGACCGAACAGGAGGTAAGAAGAGATTAAAATTTGGTAGCCCTGATGAACTACTTAATAGGGTTCTTTTAAAAATAACATTTTGTGGATTTTACCTATAGCATTTATATTGCACATGTATTTGAATGGTTTTTGCCTCTAGGATCTTCATACTTTCTAATCAATTAATGGCATTAAATAGAGGCTTTGTTTTTGTTGTTATTTTGTGTATCACTGGCCTTTGTAATCTTCTGCTTGCTGTGATAATTGCTGTTCACAATATAGCCATAAAAGGGTAGTTGATAGTTTTTTAAGGTTCGTTCTTAATTTTTAAAAATGTTACTAGTATTGAAATATGTACCTGAAATTTTATCAGAGTTAGAAGCAACTACAAAATTGTTGATTTAATTTGCATTCTTATTAGCTGGTGACATTACTTCTATTGGTTGCTAAACTGACTTTATTTTGTTGTAGCTGAGTAAAATGTCTTGCTAAGTATAACGGGTTTTATTTCGGCTTCTAAACTGCTGTAAACATTTAAAAAGTCTTCAATGTGAGCTGTAGTTTTAACTGCATTGTATACTTTGAAGTTCTTTGTAATATATGTGTTTTTTATTTTTTCTGTTTTAAACAGTTATACTTGTATGATGTCTATTTCATGTATGTACTTTGGTAAAGAGCAGTGTAAACCTGTTTCAAAAAGTGAGGCATTCAATTGTTTTAGAAACTTTAATTTGGAGATGGTGTGAGAAGAAGTTACTGAAGCTGTAGTTGTTCACCAGATGAGTTTAGAATGAAGAATAAAATTGGAGAAGGGAAGAATGCACAAGGGCCTCAGTTATCCTTTATAGCTGCTCTTTAGTTCTTAAATTGAAGATCTTTGGATGGAACCAAATTGAGAACAGTTGCTCAAGTGGAAGAGCTTGAACCCCTTCCAAACCTCTCTATTACTTGGATTTGGAGTTGGAAAGAAAGCTGCTGGTTTCAGTCCCTCCCACTATCAACTGAATTGATAGTGTGTATCAGTTCAGTTTGAACTGGAATTTGTACTTGAAGGTAGTAGTTACTAGTCTCATATTTAATAATTACAGACTTTTATTTTGACCTAAACTAAAATTTTTAAACTCAGTTGTTCAGTATGCATTTCTCGAGTATTTTATATGCCAGCAAGGTAGGGCTTCCCTGGTGGCTCAGAGGTTAAAGTGTCTGCCTGCAGTGCAGGAGACCAGAGTTCGATCCCTGGGTCAGGAAATCTCCTGGAGAAGGAAATGGCAACCCACTCCAGTATTTTTGCCTGGAGAATCCCATGGAAGGAGGAGCCTGGTGGACTGCAGTCCACCGGGTGGCAAAGAGTGGACAAGTCGGAGCGATTTTCACTTTCACTTTCACTTTCAAGGAAGGATACAAAGTATACAGATAGTGTCTAGACTAAGTGCACTGTAGTGGGATTACATAAAAAATGGCACACTGACAGGTCATGTGTTACAGAAACCACTCTTTTATGTCTGTCTTATGTGTAAACTTTTTGTTGGCAGAGGAAAGGAGAGGGAAGTCAAATTCTGAACTTCAGGAAAGCTTATACTGGGTGCACTGAAGTAGTGTGTATTTTGCTTGTTTGGGAAGCAAAGCCCTTCATGTAGAATTTAGTTTTTGATCTACCTGGTGGTAGGTCACTGAGAGCAGTGCTCATTCAGTGATCTGACAGTCAGACTTTAAAATGAAAATGTATGTAGATAGTGGGAAAAAATTCATTCGGAAGTTACAGACTTGGACATCCTTATCAGTGTGCTGGCTTTATACCATGACTCATTATACTTTACATTTAGTTATTGTGTATCTACTATAGCCAATGTTTAGCTAATTTTGGAAAATAAGTTTTATTAGGCAAATATCTATGAAATCTTATTTCTACCAAATATATATTGAGTAGAGAACCCTCTAAGATAAGGCATGTAAGATGGAAACTGAGGTAGGCAGAGACTGATTCAGAAACTTGGGTAGAAATGTTTAGGGGAGCTGGAATTCTTAATTATCTTACTATTTATAAGTAGTTCATTCTGTTCACTTTGTGATTTATGTGCCATATTTTTAATACCAAATTGGCTTCCTTACCATTAGTTGAGCTTTTAACAGGGATTGGAAACTGGTTTTAATATCTACTTGAAATGTAAACAAAATCAGAAAGTGAAATATTTTCTAAAAAGATAGGTATGTATTAGATTATCTGTTTTGTGGATTTTGTGTGTTAGTGTATTCTTTTCCATGATATAGAAAACATTTTATAAGTGCAAACTTGTATTTGCTTATATTTCTCTAAATGGAATTTTTTTTTTCCCCCAATAGAGGAACTTTGAACAAGTGGCCTTTGCTGTGACATTAGTGGTGGTAACATATAATGCAGGAGTGGCATTAATACAATTTTAGGAACACCAAAAGTAGTGTTGTGCCTGTCAGGAAGACTGAAGGTTATAGGACAACTACCACAGTCTTCCCAGTGATGTACAGTATATCTGACATTAAAAGTATATGGGAGGTGATTAGCAAAATATGTCCCTCTTCAGAGCAAGGGTATGGTGATAATGAAAAAAAGGTTGAGAAACGTTTCTTTTAAGAGGAGCTATTTGAAATTTGGTTATTTTACTATCCGTCTTAATTTCAGCGTTGTCTCTGACCTGGCCACAGCTGCTCATATGTCATGAGGAACATGATCTTGAGATGCAGAATCTTAAAAGGCTACCTTGCCTTTAAAATGATTATCGTAATTAAATGTAGGGAATGAAATAACTTAGTGGATTTTTTTTTTTTTTTAACAAAACCTAAGAGTTGTTGCCTACTGGAAGTTAAGTATAGTGTATAGTTCTGTTGGTTATTAGTTGCTGTGAACAAATTGGGCAATATTTGGTAATCTGAAATAATTAGAGGGGTAATATTGATTATTTTTTGTTTTTGAGTAGCATTAAAATTTTCCAATGGTAATAACTGAAAAGACTGCATATAGAACTTGACACTGTTGACTGTTTTTCTTTGACAAAGTTTGTCCAATAGACTTTCAGAGCTCACCTTCTTTATATGTGATCTGTGGTATTATTGTTGTTGTTTAGTCCCTAAGTCATACCCAACTCTTTTGGGAGCCCATGGACTGTAGCCTGTCAGGCTCCTCTGTCCATGGTATTCTCCAGGCAAGAATACTGGAGTGGGTTGCCGTTTCCTTCTGGGGATCTTCCCGACCCAGGGATCGAACCTGGGTCTCCTGCATTGCAGGCAGGTTCTTTACCACTGAGCCACCAGGGAAGCCCTGACTTGTAATAGTCATTTTACATAATTGTAGAACGTGCGTGTTTTCCCCCCTTTTAGAGTGGGAACAGAAAGTAGGATGTGTTCTGTATAGAAGTATTTTTTTAATCTGGAAGATAGGTGTGATATGGTGAAGTTGAAAAGGAAGGTTACTGATAACTACAGAGGAGTGTGTGTTTTAAGTTGCCTCTTAGTAATGGTGGTAATGTATTCAAATTCATCAATATTTTTTCACCAAGTCCAAATGCATACCATGGGGCTAAAAGTACAGGCTGTGGCCTTGGAACTGAGCGAAGCTAACTAGTCTACTTGGAAATCAAACCCCAGGACTATGGTCTCAGTTAGTATTATATTTCAATTTGTTGGGAGCAGTCAAAGTACCAGACCAAGTGACTGATCGTAAATATTGGTAGAATCATATCAGTATGGAAAATGGGTTAGTGTCAACATAGGAATTCATTGATGGACAGAAATAGTAAGTTGTGACTCATCAGGTTAGTGTAGCTGCAGTTATTATGCCTGTAAATTATTGTCTACTTATGTGAACATTTTCCTAGATTTATAACTAGTGAAAAATAAAATCATATTTCATGAAAGTATAGATTGAAATACCTTTAGTGCTGCTATTAATAACCTTGCATTCTGTTTTACTCTCCCTCAAACCATATATTATGATTATAGTCTCTGCAGAGGAGGATGGAAACACAACTCCTTTTGAATAATAGTAACAATAATTGTACTTGATGTGCAGAACTGGATTGCAAAAGATTTCAAAGTGCCTGCTAGCCCTTGCGGGAAACTTTTTGGTATCTTAAGTGTGTGGAATCACTGCTGCAGCTGTGCTACCTGAAGCTTTAGCTACACTGAAACTTCTGAACAAAACTCACCCTTCTTTTTTCTAATTTTTACTATCACTGCAGTTTGATCGTGTTCCTTGGTTTCAAAAAACTCAGTTCTCAAAGATTATTTTGGTACTGCTGTGGAAACACAATTATGGCATTATTCAGTGATTTGTGGTCTTAGTTTCTGTCCATTGCTAAAGAGGGCTTTCTTCTCTGACTTACCTTAAGATCTTGTCCCTTATTAAATAAGTTACATACATTCAGCCTCATAACAATATTGTTATGTAGGGATTGTGTTACATAATCAGCAAATTGGATAACTTCATTATGTAGAAGATTACCTGATATGCTATGTGTTTTGAACTGATAAGTGGTATTTCCCTTTCTAGATTTTTTTTTTTTTCTGTTTCTTTTTTAAAAAATCTTTTTTCTGGCTTCCTTCTCAATAGCAAAACAAGAGCCATGTTCCCTTGGGACTTTTATTATAACAGTATTTTGTTGATCTGTTCATAGTCATATTGCTAATGCCTTTTCAGTGTCATTCTTTATCCATAAAATGGTTAGCCCCTAAAACTATTAGCTTCTCCTTATCTGCCATTTGTATTCATTCTTACTGAATTGTATTAATGGAGAATATAAGAATTATATTTGCTTTCTAAGTGTAATTGCCTCTCTGCTTGTATTACCTCGACAGAGGAGCCTGGTAGGCTACAGTCCATGGGGTCGCAAAGAGTCGGACACGACTGAGCAACCTCACTTTCACTTTTCAGAATGAAATAGTTCATATCCATTTAGGTACTTTGTGGTGGAAAGGAAGATAAAAATAGAGCTTTTCCTCTGCTACTGGCTAGTCAAGCCAGTGGCCCAGTAACTGTTACCAAAGGCAATTTAAATGATACTCAGTGTTCTGCCAATAACCTGCATTTCATTTTTCTTGTGCTTATATACAGGTTGAAACCTATTTTTCCATTTTTCTTCTGTTCACAGATTTGCTTATTTTTCATTTTCCTCTTACTTGCATATTACTTAGGCATGTAAGTGGCATCTAGTAGCCTTGTTTTAATTCTGCTGGTGACACTTAATGGCAAAACTTGACTAGATTCTTCTTGTTCATGTCCCTTTTCTCTTGACCATGTAGATATGTTTTGCTAATTGACTATATAGCTAAGAAGTCAGGTAAGCATTAACCGTTGGTTGACTGAGAATAATAAAAGTTAATATAGATACTGATTTGGATAGTTTAACCTGTATTTTCTCTTCCCATGTTCATTTGTTGTGACATATAGAATCATTACATAGCCTTATTTCTTTATCCCTTTCCTGTGGCCTAGCTTACTATGCTTTTTCTAAAACTAACAGCTTCCACAGAATTGGGAAGCATGATCCTGAATACTATATAAAATAATAGTTGTATTTTTCTGCAGTTAAAAATATTAAAGATTCGTAATGGCTCTGATTTTTGTTTGTGATATTTTTGTATCAAAAATTTGTAGTCACTGTTGTTACTTTTAGAGTGTTTCGCTTCCATGAAAAGTTTATTATTTTATTTTGTCTACATGTTATTCTGTTCCTAGAGGAACATTAGTTCCTATAATAAGTATCAGTGGGGAAATAGGATTCATTGTATAGAAATTCACATTATAGGCACTGTTCAAGAAGTGCCATAAAGTGAAAGATTTGTACTGAGATCTTTGACCTATGTCTTCTACCAAATTTTTAAAAGAAAATAGTTGAATAAATTTGCATTCACATCTGTTTTAGAAGTTGTCTGACTGTTGTGTAATCTAGAACATTATTTCTGTATCTCAGGAAGCTGAATATGGTGGGCATGATCAGATAGATTTGTATGATGATGTCATCTCTCCATCTGCAAATAATGGAGATGCCCCGGAAGATCGAGACTACATGGATACTCTCCCGCCAACTGTTGGTGATGATGTGGGTAAAGGAGCAGCACCAAATGTTGTCTATACATACACGGGAAAGAGAATTGCGTTGTATATTGGGAATCTAACATGGGTAAGTGACTTGATTTGAATTAAATCCTTGGTGATTGATTTCAAACTATTCTATTAGTTACTTTTTTCTCCAGTATATAAAATAAGAATTTCAAGTTATTAAATTGGTTCTGCATGCTTGCTTACGCACCAAGAGGGGGACATACATGACCTTTTAAATATAGTAAGTACCAGAATTTTCTAGTTCTGAATTTTGTAGGCATTCAACTTGTTTTGGTAGAGATTCCAGTTAAATGTAGTTCAATTATTTTATCTTTTACTACTCCTACACTTCAGCTATCCCAGTTTACAAAGGAAAATGCTCACATAAAGTCTCAAACCAGGATTCAGAAATATAGAAGGAGAGAAAGATACACAATATGATTCTTGTTTTTAAGAGTTTTCATTATCCAAATCATAATTACATGCATGCTGAATTTCATTTTTGCTCTTAAATTTGAAATGTGATTTACAGAAATACTGCTATTATACACTGTACTTTAATATGGTTTATGAGACTGTAGGTTTATTGATTGGAGTACCATTAGCTGAATGTTTAGTATTATTATTATCTGTGTTTTATTAGCATTGAATCTTAAATATTTACTAAAATAGTCCGGTAGAATTTTCGCATCTCTATTTAAAAACATTTATTACACATACTTGAAAATTTAAAAATTGCCTAGAAATCAGTTGTTACTGTACATTTCCTTAATAGTATTTTATTTTTAAATGTTTACATATTTAAAAAACTGGCCAATCTCCCATCATCTGAGCAATTTTTATGATGTTGGAGACAGTAGCATTGTAGATATGAAGAGTGTGGTTGCTAAGTAAGGCTGAGTCTTGGCTCCTACATATGTTTTATAACCTTGGACAACTTCTATTGCATAGAGTGTAAAATAGGAATTATATGTAAAATGGGACTTCTGTGTTTTGAGAATTAAATATTTGGTAAAAGGGTATGGTAGGCACTGAATACATGTTAGGATTTTGTTTTGTATACTTTGAAACATTAGGTGGAGTTTATTTCCCCAAATAATTTCTTTCAAGAAAAAAAGCAGCAGATGAGATTGGTTTACTGAAAATTTAAAGTCATAGCAGTTGAAAGCTGGAAGAGACTAAAAGCTCATTAAGGGTTTTCTTTTTTTAATTCTGTATTCTCTCTGAGGGTATGTACCTTCTATTTCCAAAACTCTTATCAAGGGACGAAATTATGTCTTCAGGTGCTTTTGTGCTATTTAAAAATTGGAGACTGACTGGTGGTAATTGTACATAGTTTGCACTAAGGATTAATTTTCTCTTGTCTGTCCTGAGTTTACCCTTACAAACTAAATTGAAACAATAAAAATCTTAGATATGTTTTGATGGTTAATGAGGGGGAAATATCTTGCAGTGGACAACAGATGAAGACTTAACTGAAGCAGTTCATTCTTTGGGAGTAAATGATATTTTGGAGATAAAGTTTTTTGAAAATCGGGCAAATGGCCAGTCAAAGGGGTAAGAATTTTGTTTTAATTCTTTTTTTTTTTCACCCAGTGGGAGTTAGTAGCTAGCAATTACAATTTTAGGGGTGACTTTCCTTGACGTTAATACTTATCTACACATGTGTAGGATGTTTCTTTTCTACACTGACAGGAGGTTCTTGGGCAAAGATTCATACTTGTTTAATGTATCGTGTGATCTACCTCCCTAAAACTAGTGGAGCTGGGAGATTAGGTCTCTCTTCCAATTTTCCTGCTTTGTCTCCATTGTGGGTGAACAATGACAGTTTGAAGAAGCATTACTATCCCCATGGTTGAGGGGTATTGGAAGATGGGCAACTGAAGAATAATGTAGCATGGATGTTTTGCAATAATTTTTTTAACTATTAAACTACACAGATGAGGTAGGATAATTATAAAATGCAGATGTACAAAAGTAAGACAGTAAAAAAATATAATGTCATCTGTAGATGATTACTCTTGGTCATTTTAGTGAATATACTTTCAAGTATTTTCCTAGTGCTTCATTTTTATTGCAGAAACAATAGGATTGCAATTTACGTTTTACAGTGTGTTTGATACACAGTAAAAAAAAAAGAACAATAAATGTACATCTTCTCTAATGTATTAGTTCTTTCCATCATACTTTGCTACTGTAATTTATTTTACCGTTCTTATTTTTGGTTATTTGAGTTTTCAGTTTTTGTCTATCATAAATAATGTTTTATTTAAAGCTCTGGTATAGATTTTGGATTTTTTAAAAGATAATTGGCTAACTACAGAATGATAAAGTAAAAAAATATGCTTAATGTGCTTATTTTATATCCAGTGTACAATAACTAGGAATATTTTCAAACATGTGCAGAGTCTGACTGCTTTTCACGAACTTCGCTTCTACTGCCTGGTCCAAGCCACTGTTATCTCTTACTTGAACAGTAGCTTCCTATCTGGTGTGCCTGCCTTCACTCTCATTCTCTACAGTCTATATAGAGACATAGCAGAAGTTGAAAACAGAGTGACATCAGTATTTGTCTCCTCAGAATGTTGTATTGATGATCCATTTTATTCAGAGTAAAATCTTCACTGTGGTCTATAAGGCACGAAGACCTGTTCACCCCCGACATCTCTGACCTTATCTCCTACTGCTGCTTCAGCTACCTTAATCAGTCTTTGCTGTTCCTCAGACACATTGCTACTTAAGACCTTTACACTGTTTCTTCTGTTTTACTTACTTTTCCCCAAAATATCCACCTTTGGGATCTTTCACTTCAATGAGGATTCTGCCTGGGTTCCCCTTCTCTGGCCATACTGTGCAGGATCTTCGGCTCCCATCGCTGTTACCTTTTCCCCAGCTTTTCTTACATTGTATGTTATTCGTTTATCGTCTTGTCTCCTTCTAGATTTAGATTGTAAATTCCAAAAGAACTTTTTTCACTATTGTATTCCCTAACCCTAGAATGGGGCCTAGCATATAGGAAGTGGTGCTCAGTTAAATTAGTGAATTAATTAAATTGTTTCTAAATGTTGTGACCCAAGGTAATCTTGAATCAAATAGCAGACTTTGTTCACCAGGATCTAATTAAAGGACCATACTAGGGAGTAAAGGCTCCTAAGAGGCCTTCTGAGAATAGTTTAGAGTATTGTATAACTTTATGAATTGACACTCATTCATTTTTTTCTGTTCTAAATTTATTTTTCCTAGTGAGATACAATTCACCTACTATAAAATTCACCCTTTTAAAGCATTCAAATCAGTGGACTTTATTTATAAAGTTGTATAACCATTATTATTGTCTATTTCCAGAATGTTTCGATCATCCCCGAAAGAAATCCTGTGTCTATTAGCAACTGTCTTTGTGGATTAAGAATGTGGTCCCATGTGCTTAGCTTCTTGCTCTTAGCATAATATTTTCAGGTCTCATCATGTTGTAACATGTGTCAGTACTTATTTTTTAAAAATTAATATTCCACTAAATATTACACTATGTGAATACACCGCATTTAAAATTTCAGGAATTTAGAAATTCTGAAAATTTCATCCATCATTTGGTAGACGTTTGGTGGTTTCCATTTTTGCTATTATGAATAAGGCCCCTATGAATATTCATATATGAGTTTTAGCATGAGCATTTTTTTAAGGAAATTGTTTCTTTTATCTCAATAGATTACACTGTAGTTCCCATATGATTTGCAACTGTTCCAAAGCCACAGACAGAAAAATTTTTAGTGAAGTTAAATTTATCAACATTTATAAAAATTTCTAATTTTGTTCTTAAGAATAATACTCCTCTGGATTCATGTACCAGTTTGTATGAACATTTTCAGTCAGTTCTGTTAGGTACATGTATACACTCAGGAGTTTTGTTTTTTTCCTGCCATAAGGCTTGTCGGATTTCAGTTCCCTGACCAGGGATTGAGCCTGGGCCATGGCTCTGAAAGCTCCAACCCCAAACCAGTAGACTGCCAGAGAATTCCCAGGAAGTTTATTGGGTCATATTTTAACTCTCTTATATTTAACCGTTTAAGAAGCTGCTGGGATATTTGTCAAAGTGTCTGTACTATTATATATTTTTTCATCAGGCAGTGTATGAGGGTTCTAGTTTTTCCCACATCCTCACTAGCACTTGTTAATTGTCTTTTTGATTAGTGGGTGAAGTGGTATCATTACGATTTTGATTTACATTTTGCTGTTAGCTAATGATATTGAGCATATTTTTATGGTGATGTTTTTCGTAATAATTAAAAAGTGGAAACAACCCCAAATGCCTGTCAGTTGGTGGATTTTGAGGAAATGTGGTATGTCTATATAATGAAATATTATTCGGTCATGAGAAGGAATTAATCACTGACACATGCCTTAACATGCATTAAACCTTGAAAACATCATGCTAAATGAAAGAAGCTAGTCCCCCTGAAGGACCACACACCGTATTATTCACATTTAATGAAATGTCCAGAATAGGCAATCTACAGATTTGTTCTTTAGGGTTGGAGGATGGGAAGAAATGGAGTGACAGCTGACAGTTCTGGGGGTTTTTTTTTTTTTGAGTGATGAAAATGTTCTTAAAATTGATGTGGCTGTGATTGTAAAACTATGCTAAACAAACAAAGCCTTGAATTCTGTACACTTTGAATAATATGATGTGTTACTATAAAAAAAGTTAGAGGTGGAAGTGTGACCATTGTATTCTAAGAAATGGTTTTTTTTGGTAGGTAAAATTAAATTCAGATCATTTCTTTTTTAATAACCGCAATAACAGTTAATCCCTCCT
This sequence comes from Ovis canadensis, assembly GCF_042477335.2. NCBI lineage: Eukaryota > Metazoa > Chordata > Mammalia > Artiodactyla > Bovidae > Ovis > Ovis canadensis. Next base: position 156,435,762 of record NC_091247.1, on the reverse strand, counting down.
CACTTTCTACCCACATCCCTTTAAACACCTTTTAGGTTTGCCCTTGTTGGTGTTGGATCTGAAGCATCCTCAAAAAAGTTAATGGATCTGTTGCCTAAGAGAGAGCTTCATGGTCAGAATCCTGTTGTAACTCCATGCAATAAACAGTTCCTGAGTCAATTTGAAATGCAGTCCAGGAAAAGTAAGCACCCCCTCAGAGGCTTTTATTAAAAGATGTGCATTTTAACCAGTCTTGTTAGCATTTGTTATGTGTTGTATTAGAGAAGTCATCTTTATATTTAGTTCATTGGAGAATCCATTTTAAAAAGTCCATGCTTTGAGTTAGATTTAAATTACTGATTATGACTGGTTCCGTGTACTGGAAACCTATTCCCATTTTTCTCTAAATGTTACAGACCCAACATTATACAGCAGTGTGCAAGTTTTATAGCCCTGCCATTCTTATCCTGTCATTCCCATCCTAAAGAAAGGAAGAAACTTCATTCTAATCCTTAGGTTGAAGGAGAGTTATGTGGATGTCTCTTATGGTGGGGGAAAAACTACGGGTAACCAGAAAGTATTCATTGGTTTTCTGCTTGGCACCAAGACCTGTCGCCACTTGGTAAAGTGACTGTAGAAAAGATCTGCCATTATATACTTAAAAATGTTAGCACTTAAAGAGACAAATGGATGATTATGTAATTAACAGAAATTTGAGTGGTGGTTTTTCTTAATGTTCTAGCACCTAGAATTTAACTGATGAAAAGAGTTTGAATGATTTATACTTACTGAAATTTAGATTTCTGTTAGAGAATTTTGGTCTTGGCTGCTGCAGAATACTGGTATTTTGAAAGTAACTCATTATTTGTTTATCAGAAATACATTTAAGCTTAGATCTTTGAGACGTCAAAAGAATTTAAATAGATGTGAATGTTTTCCTAAGTGGGCACTTCTCATGTAGTTTGGACTGGCCCAAGGCATCTGGAAGTTAGAAAGCAGTATACATAAACTTCGATTTAGAGTTGTTTCTAATATCTAACAGTGGTTACATATCAGAACTGTTTTAATAAGTGCTATTTATGAGTATTTGGATATTTGCAGCTACACAATCAGGACAAATGTCTGGGGAAGGTAAAGCTGGTCCTCCGGGAGGCAGTTCACGTGCAGCATTTCCACAAGGTGGTAGAGGACGGGGCCGTTTCCCAGGGGCTGTTCCTGGTGGGGACAGATTTCCTGGGCCAGCAGGACCAGGAGGGCCGCCTCCACCTTTCCCAGGTAAAGTTTTCCTTAAGTTGCCATGGGTGACGTGTGTCTGCCTAATACCTCTTTTCCTTTTCTCTCTTTTTCAAGTAATGCATTATTAATGTGACTTACTCTCCTTGTTATGCTATTTTTGGAATCCAGGAAATTTGATCAAGCATCTTGTTAAAGGAACTCGGCCTTTGTTCCTGGAAACTAGGATTCCATGGCATATGGGGCACAGCATAGAGGAATTACCCATTTTTGGCCTAAAAGGTCTTTATTTTTCTCCAAACTTGCTTGACTTATATATAGAATATTTACATCCGTCTTATTTTCTTACCTCTTGAAAAATCCTTTCAAGACCATTTTTCCTTGTTTCACTTTCTAGCTTGACATCAGAGTAGACTATAAGGTGGGTGATTTCGCTGTAAGAAGTGTGTGTATGCTGAAAGATGGAAACTATCTCTGAGCACTGTAATCTGTTAAAGTTTTTGTCTCAGTAGTTTTTCTTAAGTATTAAATTGAGCTAGTTAAATGTGTAAGGATATACTTCATCTTTGTAACTTGTTAGTGTAGCATTTACCATATGGGTTTCATTTAAAGAGAAGGAGTCTTGGTCTATGAGTTATGCTTTAAAAGTATAATTGTGGCATGAAGATTAAAACACCTTATTGAAGTGTTTTTCTTTTCTTTTTCTCTCTCTCCCCCCTTTATTCTGTAGCTGGACAGACTCCACCACGTCCACCCTTAGGTCCTCCAGGCCCACCCGGCCCACCAGGTCCTCCACCTCCTGGTCAGGTTCTGCCTCCTCCTCTAGCTGGGCCTCCTAATCGGGGAGATCGCCCTCCACCACCAGTTCTTTTTCCTGGACAGCCTTTTGGGCAACCTCCATTGGGTCCGCTTCCTCCTGGTCCTCCACCTCCAGTTCCAGGCTACGGCCCCCCTCCTGGTCCACCACCTCCACAACAGGGACCACCTCCACCTCCAGGCCCCTTTCCACCTCGCCCACCTGGCCCTCTTGGGCCACCCCTTACACTCGCTCCTCCTCCGCATCTTCCTGGACCACCTCCAGGGGCCCCACCGCCAGCTCCACATGTGAACCCAGCTTTCTTTCCTCCACCAACTAACAGCGGCATGCCTACATCAGATAGCCGAGGCCCACCACCAACAGATCCATATGGCCGGCCTCCGCCATATGATAGGGGTGACTATGGGCCTCCTGGGAGGTAAGTTAGTATGCGTCTATGAAAGTAGCCTTGGTATATTTGATCTGCAAAAGCTATTTTTCACTCTTGGCTGCGAAGTTTTAAAAAATTGGGAGCTTTCCCCAGGTACATAATGTTCTGTATGTTTTCTCTTACAAGAAGCAGTATGATATGGTGAGAAACATACAGAACAGCATTGGGAATAATCCAGCTCTACCACTTCCGTAGGCTTGTGATTTTAGGGCAAGTCACTTTATTGCCATCATTTTTAAGTTAAAAGAGGTTGATAAAGATACTGAAGCAAGCTAATGGGATCCTCAAGCTACTTTTAAAATTTTAACGTCAATATCGTCTACCATTGATGACACTACATAGAAAGCTAAAGTTTCTTCATTGTTTTAGAAATTAGGTCAGTTTATTAGATAGTATCTCATGTTTATCAGGAGTCCTGTGTAGCAAAATTACTAACTTTTAATTAAAGTGGGAACATTAAATAATTTATAAGCATCTTTGGGTAGACAAAGACTTGTAAAACACAGGCTTTATGGGAATTAAAATAGTTAATGGCAATCCCTAGAGAAATGCTGCATGGAAACTAAAGTACTTTTAAAGCTGCTGCTGCTGCTAAGTTGCTTCAGTCGTGTTCGACTGTGCGACCCCATAGACAGCAGCCCACCAGGCTCCCCCATCCCTGGGATTCTCCAGGCAAGAACACTGGAGTGGGTTGCCATTTCCTTCTGCAATGCATGAAAGTGAAAAGTGAAAGTGAAATTGCTCAGTCGTATCTGACTCTTTGCAACCCCATGGACTGCAGCCTACCAGGCTCCTCCATCCATGGGATTTTCCAGGCAAAGGTACTGGAGTGGGGTGCCGTTGCCTTCTCCAACTTTTAAAGCTATCCATGCTCAAATTGTAATCTGGAGAGCTGTGTTAATCTTTAAAAACTTTGTCCCCTTCAGTTTCTTTTGAGTTTATAGTTTGATTTTATATTCTTTAACTGTTACTGTTGAATTACTCTGTATTTCAGTTTGTCTAACAATGTCCTGCAGGGATGGATTTGAGCATCTGCCTAATTTCATACAAGTATACAGGGCCAGGGAAATAAATTTGATGTTGTAGATAAAGTCTTCTGACAGTTATCTATCCATAGACATTGTGTCTTTTTTTGAGTGCCTGGAATACTTTGTTTTCTTTTGAGAAATGTTACATCTAGGAAGGTAGCACAGTTTTTCTTCTATTCAACTTAATTCCAGTGAGCAACTGTCTGTTAAGTGTTCATTGTATGGGTGTGGGTTAGGTGGCTTGGTTTGATAAGTGTAAAGTTTGAATCGCATGCCTTTTTTCTAACATAATTGAATTTCTGCAGTACCAGTTTTTCTAAAAATACTGTGTATATATATTTGGTTATTATTGAGTAATTTTTAATTGGAAGTGGGAGAAAACTGACTTTTAAGGAAATAGGATGGGTATGAGTCACAGAATTTATCTGAAATCATACATGGATGTTGGAAAACTTGTAATTTGGTTAGACTGCTTACAAAGTTTTGAGAATAATAATAATACCTTATAAACATGCAGAAGGTTGTATTAGCTCTTTCTCATCTCATCTGAATGAACTGCTTCTGCTTGCCTCGATTCAGCATCCTACCTAGTAACTAATAGCTAAGATGGTAAAACGTTTACCTTTTTTGTACTACACACGTCACAATTTTTTAAGTTGTCCAGCAGCTTTAGAAAATCTTGGGATTTTGTTACGTTTTTTTCAGTAAATATTTGTAGATGTTGAGGGTCTTTTATTTGCCAGATATCCTGGGGATTCAGTAGGGCATACAAGATAGGTCTAAGATCTTGTCCCTCCTGAAATTTTATTAGACATTTATTATTCTTCTGTTGTGAGTTGGGCTCTGCGCCTAAAGGATCCAAATATAAATGAAACTAGATTTTGGCCCTGGCTTGTATAGGGTTGTAGTTTTTGCATTCAGCATGTTTTGCTTAGATATACATACATATATAGACAGACATCAGAACAATTTTTTACATGTTTTTGTATGACAAAAAATATTTTATTGCAGTTATGTAGATATAGCATTTCTTTTTTTTAAAGTACAAAATAATTTATTACAGTATTAGATATAACATTTCTGACCTCCAGAAAGATAGGGTTTTTAAGTTGCTACTTTCTTTCAGCTGAAAGATAATGATTGTACAAAGGAATTTTGCATACACCTGCTCTGTACGAAAAATAGCATATTTCAATATGAGAAAATAACTTAGTTCTGAGGCACTTGTCAAAAGCAGTTATTTGAATTGCATTACACTATTATGACTAATTTAGAAAATCTTTTGAGTATGATTTAAGGTTTATTTTGATTTTATAGGGAAATGGATACTGCAAGAACGCCATTGAGTGAAGCTGAGTTTGAAGAAATCATGAATAGAAATAGGGCAATCTCAAGCAGTGCTATTTCAAGAGCTGTGTCTGATGCCAGTGCTGGTTTGTATATTTCTTTCTGTATTAATATTTCTTATTTATGTTATTAGGAATGACCTAGAACTTTTGAAAAATGATTTTAGTTTTGGCTGTGGGCAGGCTTTCCCTGGTGACAGCAAGCAGGGGCTGCTCTCTAGCTGCGGTGCACTGGCTTATCATTGTGGTGGCTTCTCTTGCTGCAGAGCGCAAACTCGGCACACAGGCTTCGGTAGTTGCAGCACCCTGGGTCAGTAGTTGTGGCGCATGAGTTTAGTTGCTCCGAGGCATGTAGGATCCTCCTGGACAAGTGATGGAACCTGTGTCCCCTGCATTGGCAGGCAGACTCTTTTCCATTGTACCACCAGGGAAGTCTAGGCATGACCTATTAAGTACAACTTTGAAGATGGGTCATCTACATGTAATAGTTATTTTTATATTTCCCAATCATTATCTATCTTTTATTTAAAAGGCATTGAAGGAAACTATATGTCACAGTGTAGTGAAATACCCCTTCTGCTGCTGCTGCTGCTGCTAAGTCGCTTCAGTCGTGTCTGACTCTGTGCGACCCCATAGACAGCAGCCCGCCAGGCTCCCCATCCCTGGGATTCTCCAGGCAAGAACACTGGAGTGGGTTGCCATTTCCTTCTCCAATGCATGAAAGTGAAAAGTCAAAGTGAAGTCGCTCATTTAAACATTGTAGGTATAAATTTAAGTATTAGCCCTGACATTTAATGGCTTAGGGGCCTCAGGGCAGCTCATTTATTCCCATATTTACTAAATGATCATGTGTTTCATACAGCTATAACAATAACAAACTTCATGTACATTAAAGCCTTTCCCAAATGATGAAACTGAAAAAATTAAGATATCGTCTATAATCATTTTAAAGTGCATTGCTTTTTTAAAATGGTTGACTCAAATGGTTAGGTGATATTTTTGAAAACAAGATTTGTTTGACTTAAACCTCTCTCCTTCCACTCGCAGGTGATTATGGGAGTGCTATTGAGACATTGGTAACTGCAATTTCTTTAATTAAACAATCCAAAGTATCTGCTGATGATCGTTGCAAAGTTCTTATTAGCTCTTTGCAAGATTGCCTGCATGGAATTGAATCCAAGTCTTATGGTTCTGGATCAAGGTAAAACTTTCCTGTCTCACGTCTGTTTAAAATTGCTGCTTTGCAAATAGAGAAAAATATTGTTTGGGACTCTGTAGGACTTTGATTTTACTTACTACTGTTTATTTAGCAGCTAATGTGATTTTGCTGTTGTTTAATAAATGTCAGGTGTTTGCTTGCTTAAAACACCTCAAAGGCTTTCAGTTATTCTCACAGTTCTTGTTCTCAGAATACATGTAATAATGCCAATGTAAGCACTGTAAACAGTATGGTACAGTTTGCCTCACTATGTGCCTCTTTTGCTCACTGCTCTCTAGCAGTATTGCTTTCCCTTCTCTTCCTCTTGACATGTCAAACTCTTGTTTCTGTTTTAACACTTGGTATTTCTTCTACTGGAAGCTCTCTTCTTTGGCTCTTCACATAGCTGTTCCTTGTTCTTTTCTCAATTCAGTCTTTCTAGGAGGGTGTCTTCTCCCAGGTTATTCTGATTATTCTGTTTATTTCTTTAGTAATTCTTCCTGCAATCTGTTCTTTCTTATTGTGTTAAGTATTGTTACTTATTGTTCTTATTTCTTTTCACTAGAACACATTGAAAAATGGGAGGGGTCTTATTTACCTGTCTTGTTGATTACTGTGTTGGTAATGATGTAGAGAATGGGTGCTAAATAAGTATTTCTTGAACAAGAGAGTTTATGATCTATTTCTTAGGGCTTTTTAAAAATTAGGCAATTCTTTTTTTGGCATTACTGCTAATGTTGAAATTTTACATATTTTAGAAAGGTAAAGCTTAATCTTGACATGATATTTTTAGGGCTTTAGTGTACTTAACAGGTGGTAGAGTCATCTTCATTAAGCTAGGAAAAGGAGCTTGTCTTTGTCATGGTCCCCAACTTTATAATTATTACTTTTGTGACCCGGTTTAAGGATCTTTGGATCTGAACAAATTTTCATAGCTGAAGACTGTATCTTACATAGTCTTTTAACTTTTTACAAATTTTCGTAGCTGAAGACTGTATCTTACATAGTCTTTTAACTTTTTAAGTCCAGAATAACTTCTACCTTGATCACAAGCTTAACACTTAATAATGTTTGCTAAGTTGAGCTGTCTGGTATAGAAATACAAAATAGAGATTAAACTAATGGGCAGTTATTTCCTAATTGTGAATTTCAGAACTTAGACTAGTAGGATTTCTAAGATACATGCTCTGGTTAAAGTACCTGTTTTTTGTTTGTTTCTAAAGGCAGTTCATGCAGCATTTCTCTTTACTAAATAACAGTGGGAATAATTTCTCAGTCTTTTCTAGTGGTCGTGTGTACTAAGTTTCTTCTTTGCTTCCCACCATGCTTCTCAGCACTGTCATCCTCCGAGCATACATATGTATATATTTCTTAGCAGGGTAGCACTTAACGATGAACCATATTTTGGCTAGTTATAAATGTAAGATTGATACCTACATACATGTTTACTGTAATGGGTGATAATTTTAAGTAGTTAAGTCTCATTGTGTATTGAGTGATTTCATGAATTTTATTTCTATGTATTCTATATATATATATTCTATATATTCTTCTATATATTCTTTTGGTTAAAACACAAGTTCTATGAGATTTTCTCTACTTTACCTTTCTGCTTTTCATTCCGTAAATATTGCATGTCTCTTTTAGGCTCCTGGTTATAATAGATGGTCTGATGTATTACCATGGTGTGTCTGGTTCCCAATTTTTAGGTGAATATTTTTTAAAATGGGATTTCTAGTTCATGCTTGTTGCTGAGTTGATAAATCATTATTGTCTGTTCAGGATATTTTAGTCTAAACTGTATTTTTAAGTTTTTTTTTGCCTTGGGTATTTTTAAACATCAAAATAGTAAATTTTAAAGCTAATTATGGAGAGCATTAATCCAGTAATTTCTTTTAGAAGACGTGAACGATCAAGAGAAAGGGATCATAGTAGATCACGAGAAAAGAGTCGTCGTCATAAATCCCGCAGTAGAGATCGCCATGATGATTATTACAGAGAGAGAAGCCGAGAACGAGAGAGACACCGGGACCGGGACCGAGACCGGGATCGAGAGCGTGACCGAGAGCGCGAGTATCGTCATCGTTAGAAGGTGGGTATTCCTTGTTCCTGTTGGTTTTAGCATACCTATTATTAATAGTAATTATAACTCCAAGGCTATTGTTTATACAGTATATACCCACATTTTATATCGTCCAACTACTTGTTCTGAATTTAATCTTCTGGAATCATCTGAGGTAAATGACAGGTGAGTAATGACAGGTAAACATTTTGACCTCTTATCCTTAAATATTGCTTGCTTGAGTTAACAGCTTTTAGGTTTCAGACTGTTAATGATCCTAAGAAAGCAAGAAAATAATCAAGAGGACTCATTGTCTACTTCTAAAATCTAAAAATTGGGATTCTCTTAATCACATACATAGTTTGCATGTGATTTAAAATATAAAGGATGAATTAATTCTTACTATAATATGCTTGGACTTAAAATAAATTTAAAGTTTCTCTCCTTGAACTAACTTTATTTATTCCTAAAAATTTTATAGACAATCTGACACTTGTTGCTAGTTGGAAGGTGGTTTGTTAGCATTGAGAAAAACTTTTTTTAAGAAAAGACACTTTTCCTGCCATCTGGGCTTTGTTTTTAAAAGAAAAGAAACAGTATTCTTTGATTTGCGAAGAAGATAAGAAAGTTACTCAGTTAAAATGAATTCAGATATTCCATATAGAGAATTTTAAGTTGTATCAAATCATACATCTCAGGTTAGAATAACCTTGAAGCAATTTTATTTGATGTTTCATTCATAAACCATAATCATTGTCTTTTTTTTTCTGTATTTAAAAACTACTGTGTACATTTTTCATAAAGCGGGAAGAGTTGTCTGTTTATACTTCATTTTCACGTGTGACTTTATTTTCCTATTTGTGAACGGCATTATTCATGTGAAGAGTGGGAGGAGGGCACTGTAAGGCTTGTGCATGTGGCACAAAAGTTATTCTGTAAACAGAGTTCTTTTCTTCATAGGCTGGTGGCATATCCAAATTAAGTTAGACTGAAACAAATCCCTTATAGGTTACTATTCTTTACATGATTATTTTCCATAACTAAAATTGGGAAATACTGAAAGTTCAGTAATTATTAGTGTTTAAATTGTTATGAGCAAAACCAAAGACTTGTATGTAATTCTGTGACAGAGTAGCAGTTTCTTTAAGTAGATATATTTTAACAAATGAGATCCTTTTTTAAGTAATACTACTTAGAAAACAAGCAATGTAAATCTTATTTTTGTGGTTTACAGATAAGTTATATTATTTACAGTTTTAAGAGCTTTTTGAAGGGAAAAGGCAAATTTTAATACTTTTCCTTGGATTTTGAATATGCATCTTGAATATATAGTAAACTGTAATTTAAAAATAGTTCTCCATGTACTGTATTATAAACTTAATACAATTTTCAAAACATTTTAAGGCAAAATTTTTTTTACTTCTAAAACTAAGCTTCTTGGAATTGATACTGTTCTTGGATGTAAGAATTGAATATTGTGTCATGTAAAATTAAACATTAGATTTTTTAGATGTAGTCCCCTTCCTCTCCCCAAGTTGAATGGGCCTAATCCCATCTTAAAAAAAATTCCCAGTGCTCATCAGTTGCTTTAGGTGAATTATGGCCACTTTAGTGAAATGCTTAATGTTCATCAGCCATTTCATTTAAAGTAAGATACAGGTCCTTCAAGTTATATTTTTACTTAGACTTTGTCAGTTACCAGCAAGCTTCTAGTTAACTGGGGTCATGAGAATGGAACTTGCATAGCTTTTCAGTCTTCTCCAGGACTGGACATGCCCATTGGGGGCATTCTGAACCAGTTTATATCCAAAGTTAATTAATAGGCTTTCTTAATAGTTTTAGTTAAACTAGCATAGATAGGTAGGTAAACTCTTTCTGAAAAGTCCATTGTTAATTTTAAATACCTTGAATTAACTAACATTACATTCCAGTAATGGGTACACCTAACTATATCATGGTTTGAGTTTCATTACATTCAGACATTAACTATGAATTCTTAACTTGCAAACTAAATATTGTCGGCATTTTTTCTTAATCGCTGATGTGTACCATACCAAAATTCCCATGTTTTGTTTGTACATTATAATCAGAATTGAGTTGTAATATTGTTATGTGCCTTCATCCAAGCAAAATTTTACATACGCATTTCCAGTGCAAAAAATTTTGTTAACCTGGAATATTGTACCTTTGCTATATACCAAAAAGTATTTATTGCTGATGTAGACATGGAATAAATGGGGTGGGGAGGGAATTGGGATTAAATATATCCAAGTGAAAAACTTTCTTAAGCAAATAAAAACTATTTGCACATTTAATCACCATCAAAATAAGGTCTATTGACCTTTTTTAGAAGTTTTAAAATATGAGTCCTTTTGAACTTTTATGTAAACCTTAAATGGACTAAATGGAATAAGAGTAATTTGGAAGCTGAAGTGAATGTCACTGTTAAGTCTGTATACAAATAAAACAATAATGTGACCTATTATTAAAGTGATGAATGGCTAAAAGGGCAAGTTCTTAATTTAACTGGAAACTTAATGATGTTGGCAAGCTGTTAATGTCTGTCCCATCTTAATTTTTTTGTGTTTGAACTGTTGGTAATGTTAACTGCATTCTCTCATTTAAAAAATGTATTAGTTTTTCTAAAAGCATTTAATATCTAAGTTCAAATATATAATATTTTAATGAGAATATCAATATTGTGAATTTCAGCATGTAAATATATTGTGCTTTATATTCTGTAATTTCTGCCTCAATTCTCAGACCACTCTGAGCAAAACAAAAGTAGTTCAGTGTTTTTAATATTGTATGGTTTTTACAGAAAAAATTTTATTTTCATAGTTATTTTCTTTCATGTTTCTGTTATTACTTGTTGGGAACAACGCTGCTTAGCAAATTTCTGTTAATGGTTTTGCTTTTGTTTGTATACTGAAGATTAATGAAAGGATATTTAAGAAATACTTTCTATTCATGCTTTTCGTCTCCCCGACACAGGACTTGACACATTCTCAAATCATTATCCATTCCTTTGATTAGATTTTTAAGCATCATGTATGGGGAATAGGTTAAATAATTATACTTTCCTTTGCTATATGGTTTCTCTTCTCCTATCATAAATATTATGATCTTAGATTTTGTTGTGATTGTACAAGATTTAGGGTGTTTTGCATTCTTTACTCAGTTTTTTAGCTTTGCATTAATTTGGGAAAAACAAACCAAAAAAGCCAAAGGAATCGAATGTTCTTTTTTAAAGGTTAAGATGTTTTATCTCCTTAAGAGTTAGTGTTACTTTGAGTCTTAGGTGGAAATTAAATACTTCTAATTATCTGATGAATGATACTGGTGATGAGATTTAAAAATTATTTCTGCAATTCTTAGGTCATCTGAGATCAGACTAATATTACCCATACCTGTGTTTATGGTCTCCCTGTATATTCTAACTGCTTCTCTGGATATGCTGCCTCTCACTTTTAATTTTCCTTGCTTTTAGTATTATTAGCAAAAGCTGTGTGACTATACAGGTATGTTAATTGCAGTGAAAATAAGGTAGTAAGTGATCCCTAGAATGTATGTGTAGTGTGTTTTGCTCACTGTGGTTTAAGAATATGGTTTTATTTACAAATAATTAATGATCCCTGTTTCTTTAAAAAAAAAAAAATCAGTACCAATGTGAGTCACCTTGATCTCTCACCTTCATTTCAGTGTAAAACTTGCTACCATTGGTTTAGTTTGTGAATTAGATTCTTTTGAATAAATACTTAATTAGAATGAACAGTTAGCATTGTTTAAGAGAAGCCTAATAACTAAAAAAGGAGTAAGGGTGTCATGTATGCTATTCAGATTTACTAATATAATATGCCTTGGTGGTAGCATGTTTTAACTCTCACAGTGAAATCTAAATCACAGCTTATTTTAAAATGGCCATTTTCTCAGATTCTGGAGCAAAGATGAGTATTCTTTGTGAAGTTTATTTGTGCCATTTAGTGGACTGCCTGGAGCAGCAGTCATGTTATATTTCATAGTGTAATAAAATTCGTTAGTTAAAATGAGGTAAGTACTGTCTCTAGAAGTGGAAAGATGAAAGTACAAAATGTTTTGGTAGTAAGGGAGTTTTTTGTAAATATCTACCATAAACAAGATTTTGTGTACTATGTTCTAGTCAATGTGAGAAGGGATGTTGATTTTAAAGAGTTGTATTTAGTTATTTCTCTGTCTTCTGCCCACCTCATCTCCATTTCTCTCATCAAGAAATTTTCAGATTAAAAGTGAACTTTGTTACACTGAGTTAATAAATTAGAATCCTTCAAATTCAGTATATTAATGTGAAAACCTGTAAAAGATCCATATCTAATATATATTTGAATCTTTTACTTGAAAGATGAAGTAATTGATACCAGTAAATTTTCTTGGGTAAATTTCTAACAGAAGCATTCATTATTTGAGTTGTTAATACTGGCTTGATCTTAAATTATCTCGGGATTCCCTGGTAACTCAGCTGGTAAAGAATCTGTGTGTAACGCAGGAGACCCCTGTTTGATTCCTGGGTTGGGAAGGTCCCCTGGAGAAGGGATAGGGTACCCACACCATCATTCTTGGGCTTATCTCAAAATGCAGGTGCTTCTCTGTATCGAAATTTTAACTTAGTGATCAGTTTATATACTCATTAAAGGGCCGTAGATTCCATCTGTCTCAGTTTTTTTTACATCTGTTTACATAGATCTTCCTTCTATAACTGATAGCTAAAGCAAGACATTGTGTAGTTTTGACGTTATAGATTTGACTGCATGGTATTCTGAAAATATGACCACTGAATGTATTTGTTACTTTTAAGCTTCTTTTTTTATATCTTTGTTTATGTAGATTTCTGCCTAGAAATTTGAGACTATAATATGGAATTGGGTTATTGGAAATGGGTTGTATTGCCTTCAATTTTGCCTTTTTTTGAGATTGTAAAATTTGTATTTCCAAATGGATACATGTAAAGTGTTCAGAAATAGAAATAAAAACTGTCCGATTATCCCCCAGATTTTATGTTTGTATGGTGAAAATTAGAGATTTATTAGTAGTAAAAGTCTTATCTTTAAAGCAAACAATAAATGTATTCATCCTAAAGATACATGTTGTAATTTCACAAACAGGATTCTTTACATATAAAGTAATAGAACTTCTCCATTCGGAATGATATAAAATTGCAGAATATGCCATATGGTTTTTGGAAGGGTTGGGTATTTTTGTTGTGCTCATTGTGACTTAATTTTTCCTTCTTAATTAACCCTTTCAGTATGACACAATAATTAGGGAGATAGCGTTCTCTTATAGTAAGAATTGTGAATTTCCTATTAATATATATATATATATTTTTTTTTTGGTTAGAATATATGCCTTGTCTCTCTTAAATGCTTCAATACCAGTTTGTTAAGTATATTGAAAAGTAGTAAAGATATGTGAAAGCCAGCCATCTTCCAGATTTTTTTCCCTGAAATAATTCCACCAAAAGCTTTATCAACATAAGATAAAGTACAGTAAAAGTTAGCATTAAAAAAGGCTTAAGTATCTATATGAAAAATAAGGGCAAATAAAAATAGTTTAAAAGTTTCAGGATTATAGTATCTGCTTTTCTCTTTTGTAGTTGTAAAATTTAGTTTTTTACTGTTAGGCAATGTGAATATGTGTGTTGATGCTCTTAAGATGTTTACACCCTAGTTGAGGAGGAAAGGACATGAAAGAAAATTTATAGTTAGTTGTGACAGAATACTAATTATTCTTAATTGTAGAGCAAAAAGTAGTTTTCTTAATTTTATGGAAGACTGTCACTAAACATTGTGCCCTTTTGCCTCTTACATCATCTTATTGACATGCTCTCTTGGAATTGATATTTCAAATAACTGGTGTTTCAGTGGTCACTAATACCACGTTAATTGAATATGTTTCCTTTGTGAACCTCTACCTGAAGTTTGCATTTTTATGTATTCCTAAAATTTTAGTTTATCTCATTTATTGGGTTTTTTTTTTCCTTCTTGTGAGTTTTCAGTGAAATTTGTAGATTCCCATTTAGCTTGTTTTGGCTTAGTTTATATACATTAGATATTTTGATATAGGTGAAATAGAGTGACAGTACTGTTATAAATTTGTATATGTCTAAAGATTTGTACGTGAATGTCATTATATTTACATGTGCATACTGAGCTTATATTTACAAGTTTTGTAACATGGAGGTCCGTTTGATTTATATTTGCAGAAGTTCCTGTATACTGTCAAATACAACTAATTTGTAAAATAATTTATTGCATTTATATTCAGTTCTCATTTGTTTATGAGTTATATAGAATTTATGTGGATGAATGAAAAATATTTACATTAAAATCATACAGGCATTTTCCATTTTTGTAGTATGAATACTTTAGAAAATGACTTACAAATGTTTCCATTTTCACAGAAACAGTAGCTGCTACATTTTCATTTGTTTCAGTCATTAAATTTATAAGGCATAATACTTAAGAAGAAGGAAATCAGAATGTCTCTTTTACTCATCATATAAATTGGGAGCATTCTCCATCACAAAGGCAGCTACTGTTTCAGTTAATTCTTATCTTGTGTTAGAATACGTAACAGTGAAGTAGATGCACGACCTGTGTATGTATAGTTAAGCCAGCGTTTTTCTGTGTATTATGGGGAATAGCAAAATCTACATCATAAATTTTGACACATTACAGCTGAAGGAAGAGGAACACCTTCCAAGACAAAACAGTCTTCTGGAAAAATGACGCTTGTCCAGCAGTTTGCTTCTTGTGATTGAACTGAACCTGTAAGGATTCATGGATAAAATGAACAGGAATAGATCTGAATAAAGCAAATCTGCATAAATGGTAACCAGTAGCTCTACTTTTATTTTTTATGTTGCTTAACTGTTTTATTTGAAGGAAACCTGTGTGATTTAAAAAGTTAAAGCTTTTGCAACTTTATTACTGGTTATATACATTTGGCCATTATAATGTGCAAGCAATTGGAAAAAAAAAAAAGTCAAGTACATGCTTGTTTTATAGTAGTTTGTTCTTGTTAAAAACATGTTCATATGATAATGTCTGTAAACAGCACCACTTTGATTACAATAGATGTAGTGTTGTAATAAACTGTTTAATGGGGCTGATGTGTAAAGCTGTTCAAGTTATTTGATGTTTACACCTCAGGGAAAGTCTTGTGTTCAGCAATATCTAAAGATAATGTTACTATGACATTTATACTGTCGTTAAAAAAAAAAAACATTGCAATAGCGTTTTTGGATATGCATCAACCTAATCTTGCGTTCAGTGAATTAAACATACTAATTAAGTGTCTCTTGCCCTTGATTTTGATATTAGAATAGGTGATTACCTGGATATTTAATATTTCTATATTCTGCTTTTCTAGCTGTTTTTACCTAGTTAAGCTTGTGACTTTGCTGAATGGTATGTAAACTTGTAAAAAACTGAAATTTCACGACATAGCAATCCAGTCATTGTGTTAGGGGTCAACAAAGATTTTGTGATTTTAATGTTTTAGTAAAAACCCACAGTGATTTGCTACAGTCATGCAGCTTAATTACAAGACACATGTATTGAAACGCTTAATTGTAAACTGCTAGCATTGAAGAAATATTTTGACAATTCTGATTTGATGCAGCGGTTATTTGCTATTTTATATTGATAGTGCTTATGGTTTATTTTTGAAGCCATGGGCGATGTAAATATAGGCAGCCGTGCAGCAGACAAATGTGAGTAAAGAAAGCCTTAGTTTTATTTTCCAGTTACAGAAAATACACTTCTAAAGGGTGTGAGGCTTATTAACATTGGGTTGTATTCTCCTGTATGTGTAATGGGAGATTATAGGTGTACCTGTCTCCACAGTTTAAGGAGTTCTGTGTATTCATGCAGTCTGTTTAATTCATGCTAAAATTACCTAGTTAATCAAAGGTTTTTTCCAAACCTGCCTTGCATATGAGCCCACATTTAAAGCACCTGGCTAGCATGTGTTCTTAATCAGCATAGGCAGAGTGTCAATTTAGGAAGGTCATTCTGAATCACTGCTTCAAAAATTTGAGTTAAAACCTTTCAGCTTGTTTTTAATGTTTTTAAAATCTAATTATCTTTGAGAGATCTTCTGATAATACACAGTTGTAAAGTATAGCTAAATTTTAGGACAATGCTAATTTAAGCACCCTGGATATTATGTAACGTGCAGCCTTAGAAGCCCTCCAGAGAGCTGCAGTTCTTCACTTTCATGTTATCCACTATCATACTAGCTCTGATAGAATTAGCTGTTCCGAATATTGCCAGTTTTATTTTAAAACATTTTGTGATTAGGGTGTTTATGCATGGAATCACTGGTGTTCATCAGAACTATTTGCTCTCAGAAATGATTTTTTAAGTGTTCTATCTTGCTGAAAATGTAGTTGGCTTTTTAACATTTGAGAGTTGTATCAAAATCAGTTTTCTTGCTTTGTGTATAGGTGTTGTTAGTTTTTATTATTTCTTAGCTTTTTTAATATTACATTGCCGTAATGCGAAGAAGTATGGACATAAATATTACAAGGAAATTAGTTAATAGTTTAAAAGGTAAGTAAATGTCCATGAGGATACAATTTTCTCTGAAAAGTTTAAAAATGGAACTGTGCTTGAACTTGAAATGAAAACTGGAAGTTTTATACTAATTAAATCCTTCGTATATGTTTTCATTTTTTTAATCAGTGGAACCCTTTAAATTGCTCATTCTATATCATTCTCCCCGCTTGGCTGATCTCATTACGTACTTTTGTTGCAGACAATGTGAGTGTACTATACTTGTTTGCTGTTAGTCTATTATTTTTAAATGTCATCAAAAGGGAATAACTTTTTGATTTGACCAGTTTTTGCAAAGTCTTTATCTGATACATGAATGTATAGCAGTAAAGGTGAAAATGCAAGCTTTGTTTTATTCTTCATTCCCTCCCCCCTCGCTTTTTTAATGGGCTGATGTTACTGAAAACTTTTTTAACGTTAAAAACAATCCAAAGAGATTAATCTTTACATAGACACCAAAAAAAAGTCCCAGAGATCTTTTTTATTTCTTTTTGATAATAATTGTAATGGCTATGAAATCAAAACTTGAGTTTAATTTTAAGCCATAGCATTTATTAGTGCTATGCAGTCACATTCCTTTCAGCTGGTAAAGTTATGAATGAGTGATATAGCACCTAAATGGTATTGCTTCTGAAGCAACCCTTTGAATTGAAAGTGCTTTTGGTTAAAGGACATAGGTTTTGGAAAGGATATTCCAGTATAAATTTGTGAGTGTTTTGTCGATTTTCATAAGCAAGATTTGGAGTAAGTTGCAGTGGCTAATGATCATAATTTAGCCCATTTACCGAGAATATTCTTAAGCAGTTAACTACAATTTGGAGTTCACAAAAAACGTATGGATTGTAGCTTAAGGTATTTATTTTCAGTTCATTCTCCTATGGAGAATATTACTTTGTTTTCTACCAGTTTATGGTCCGTTCTTAAAATAAACATGGCGGTTTTAATCAATGTTGTATAACATTTTATAGTGAAAGAGGAAAATTGTTGGAATGGTAAAGACTTTCTTTCCTTTCTGTGTTAGAATGTGCCAATAGCCTAAATACCTTCTGTCTGATACAATGAGATACTACTGCAAGACTTTCTGTTGCAGTGCTCTCGACATTTTGGTTTCCATACCTGAATGGTCATTGTGTTTTCTGTATTTTGTAAGATGGCCTCACTTTTTTGTTTTAAGCATTAGCTTGTTTTTTAAGAGGAAGTTTATGTTCTAATTCTTTACTGAGAACACAGTATTGAGATCCTAGCTCTTCTACATATAACTGCCTTTTAAATTTTATCCATTAAGTTCATTTGCATCCCATGGCCATCTGTAATGTTTCCTGTAGTTGTATGTACTTCTAAGTGCACGCTTATCCATTGTACACATTAGACATTTTCTGTGCTGAAATATATTAAGTGGGATTTTTGTAGCAAAGCATTCTATTTTTCTGTTCTACAGTATTTGTGGTGTTGTTTTCTACATTAACCTTCAGTTTAAACACTGGTGTATATGTTTTATTTTTTTAGCAACTTGACTCTTAGAAGCCTTAGACTAATTTTTTAATAAACACTAAACCAAAAATTATAAATTTATTAAGATGTGGCCTTACATATAGCATTCCTTGTGTTTGTAATGTGAGATTTTTGATTTAGAGATTTCAAAAGATTCAGGATTAAAATAATTTATTGTAAGCTGAAATAGAAAATGTGTTTTAAAATGTCTAGGCTTCTGGGAGGAAGTTCTTATACTCTTCTTTCTTAGAATCGGAAAGAAGTAATAATGAAGTTTTATAAATACTCAATAGTCAGGCAGTTGTATTGTATTTGGATTGATTTAGGTTTGTCTTAACCAATTTCTTTAAAGTTTCAGGTGGTTGGTATTCACTCTGAATGTGCAGCTATTATGGTTTTTTATGGGACATATAAACACTTGGTTAGGTTTATATAGATTTTAATGTTTTAAAGACTTCCTGCTATATTAATTAGCCTCTTGTAATGGGAGTTTTTAAAAATATTAAGTAGAGTTTAATTGAAGTCACACAAATCTTGAAACGGTATCTGCAGACAGTAAATACTTAAGAGAATTTTTCATGTGGGAGTATCCTAAAACTCCGCCATAGATGTAAATGTTTTACATCAGTTTCATAATTGGACAGACCCTGCATTTAGTGGAAACATTTCATTTTGAAGATGTGTTCTTTTCGTCTCCTTGTTACTGCATAGTCCTTCCCAGCATTTGTAAGTTAAATTATTTTAAAATGGTGAATTCATGTTTATTTTTTTACTTTGAAAATTGTAGTACTCAGGTGGTATTTAATGGGAAAAGATCCTTTGGGGTAAATCATAATGTGTTCTAAGGAATGCATCTATAACATTGATGACTTTAGCCTTAAAAAAAAGGTCTATTATTCCTCCTTCCTCTTCATTCCATGATATATTAGCAAAGTAGTTTACAGCCTTGTACAGCCTTACAAAGTTGTTTTACAATTTTTAATGGAAAGCCCTTAACAAAAAATTGTATCATATTACCAGTATACGTGAATTACTGAACCACGGTTTGTAAATAATTTTATCTAATACCAGAAGGCCAAAGAAAGTCTTAAAATTTTAGCTATTGACTCTATGGTGACTTCACAATAAAATTTCTGTGCAAAAGGTAAGGTGATATTTGATCAAATAAATACATCTTTTTGATGTCCATGAGAAATAGACTTCCATATTAGCTTCTATTAAAAAGCTCATTCCATTTTATTAAAATGATTGTAATTGCAATTTTGTGTTTAATGTTTACTTTCTGTCTTTTCTTTCTTTAGCATTTAGGTGACTGTTCAGCAGTTTGCTATATGGCCATTGTTGGCCTTTAAACTGCACTAGTAACGAGCATGGTATTTATCTTGTATTGAAAATAAAACACAGTTTTTATAAGACTTTGCAGTTTGTCTTTTTTGTTTGACTTATGACTTGTTAACCATTGTGTATGGTGTGAATAATAATCCATATATATGCAATATAACAGAAATTGGACTGTTGGTATTTTATCTTTAAGCCACCCTCCTGGATAGTGGTTTTTTTTTTTTTTTTTTTTTTTTTGCCATTTTGATGGTCTTTAAAGCAAATGATATCTGACTAAAATTAGGATTTAGAAACCTAAAAGACTTTTAGGCTGCTTTATTTTTAAATCTAAGTTTCAGAGAACATTTGTTTGATTTTAGAGGATTTAAACCTTACTAGACTTCAATCAGACCTTTTTCTCCAGCTGGAGGCTTAACTGGCAGCTAGACATCTCTACTGGAATGTCTGCTAGGCATCTCAAAGATAACATGCCAAGGCTGAATTCTTTTACCCTTATGCATTCCCCACCACCTGCTGAGCCCCAACATCTAGCATCAGCATCATTTCAAATGCTTAGGGCCAGTACTTTGAAATTAGTGACTCTTCTCACACCCTGTGTCCAGTGCAGCAAGAAATCTTTTTGTCTACTATATCTAGAATGTGACAACCTAATTACCACTCCCACTACTTTAATTTTTTGCCTGTATTACTGGAGGAGTTCCTAACAGGTCTCCATGCTTTCTGCTCCTGCCTCCCTATAGTCTGTTCTTGGCACAGCTGTCAGAGTTTCTGTCATATCTCTGTTCAAAGTCCTGCTATGACTCCCCATTCCTATTAGAGTAAAGCTTCAGTCCTTAAAATGTTCCTCAGTGATTTGGCTCCTAGTTTCTCTCTGGCCAGACCTCCCAGTACCTCTCTCCCTTGCTCACTGCATTCCAGCCATTCTTGCCCTCCTTTTTATTATTTTCGGCTACATCACATGCCTTGTAGGGTCTTAGTTCCCTGGCCAGGGATTGAACCTGGACTCTCAGTAGTGAGAGCTTGGAGTCCTAACCGCTGAACCGCCAGGGAAGTACCCTGGCCTCCCTTTTCAGTCCAGGCATGTTCCTCTCAAATTCGTAAGAGGGTGACGAAGGATGATTGTTGGATGGCATCACTGATTGAATGGACATGAACTTGGGCAAACTCGGGGAGATAGTTAGGGAAAGGGCGGTCTGGAGTGCTGCAGTCCATGGGGTCGCAAAGACTCAGACATGACTTGGTGACTGAACAACAGCAAATGTTCTCTCAGCATTTAGGCCATTTTCCTTGCTTGGAATGCTTTGGATATCTGCATGACAGTGTCCTCTTAATAAGGTCTGTTTTCACCTTTCTGTTGAATGGAACCCACTGTTTTCCTTCATTCTGCATTTTCTAAAGTGTTTTTTAGCTAACAATATATAATATTAGCACAGTATGTTACGTTAGTTGTATGTAAGACTAAAGCACATGAAAGCACGGATCTAAGTCTCAAGTGCCTACATAAATAAATTGCATGTAGGTGTTCAATAAATAATGAATATCCTGAAAGTTTAGGTCTACCACATTATCCTGTTAGCTTAAGCTTATGACAGTACAGTGATAAGAGCTAATTCAGCATCTTTCAAATTTTAAAGTATACAACACAAGAAAACACTGGTCATGGCAAACACACTCTTCCAACAATGCAAAAAACGACTCTACACTTGGACATCACCAAATAGTAGTATCGAAATCAGATTGATTATGTTCTTTGCAGCCAAAGATGGAGAAACTGTACTATCAGCAAAAATGAGCTGACTGGCTCAGATCATGAGCTCTCAGATCAGGAGATCCTTAGCAAAATTCAGGCTTAAATTGAAGAAAGTAGGGGAAAACACATAAGCCATTCAAGTATGACCTAAATTCAAACCCCTTAGGATAATACAGTGGAGATGACAAATAGATTGAAGGGATTAGATCTGGTAGACGAGTGCCTGAAGACCTATGGACAGATACACAGGAAGCAGTGACCAAAACCATTCCAGTTGCCTCAGATACACAGATGATACCACTAATGGCAGAAAGTTAGGAACTCAAGAGCCACTTGAGGGTGTCAGAGGAGAGTGAAAAAGCTGGTGTAAAGCTCAACATTTAAAAAACTTAAGACAATGGCATCCAGTACCATTACTTCAAGGAAAATAGAAGGGGAAAAAGTTGAAGCAGTGAAAGATTTTGTTTTCTTGGGCTCCAGAATCACTGCAGAATCACTTCAGCCATGAAGTTGAAAGACCCTTTCTCCTTGGAAAGTTATGCAGGCTGAGATGTATGAAAAAAGTTAACACTTTGCCAACAAAGGTCCATATAATCAAAGCTATGGTTTTTTCAGTAGTCTTGTCCAGATGTGAGAGTTGGACTCTAAAGGCTACTAAGTGGAAGAGTTGATGTTTTCAAATTGTGGTGTTGTAGAAGAGTTCTTTGGACTGGAAGGAGATCAAACCAGTCAATCCTAAAGGGAAGGAAAAGAAGGAAGTGACATTGTTCAGTTGTGACCCCATGGACTGTACCCTGCCAGGCTCCTTCGTCCATGGAATTTTCCAGGCAAGGATACTGGAGTTGCTGTTTCCTTCTTCAGGGGAATCTTCCTGACAGGGATTGAACCTGGGTCTCCCACAGTGCACGAGACTCTACCTTCTAAGCTGCCAGAGAAGCCCTTCTAAAGGAAATCAACCCCGTATATTCATTGGAAGGACTGATGCTGAAGCTCCAGTATTTTGGCCACCTGATGTGTAGAGCCATCTCACTGGAAAAGACTCTGATACTGGGAAAGATAGAGGGCAAGAGAAGGGGACACAGGATGAGATGGTTAGATAGCATCAACAATTCAACGGACATGAATTTGAGCAAACTGGGAGACAGTGGAGGACAGAGGAGCCTGGCTTACTGCAGTCCATGAGGTTGCACAGTTGGATAGGACGCAGGGACTGAACAACAGCCACAAAATAATGAAAACTGGCCATTTAAACCATTTTAGTGGCCTTAAGTATATTCACAGTGTGCAATGCAGCCATTACCTCTATACATGTCCAGAAAGTGAAAGTCGCTCAGTTGTGTCCTACTCTTTGTGACCTGATGGACTATACAGTCCATGGAATTCTCCAGGCCAGAATACTGGAGTGGATTGCCTTTCCCTTCTCCAGGCGATCTTCCCAATCCAGGGGTCAAACCCAGGTCTCTGGCATTGCAGGCGGATTCTTTACTGAGCCACAAG
Source organism: Ovis canadensis (assembly GCF_042477335.2). Classification (NCBI taxonomy): domain Eukaryota; kingdom Metazoa; phylum Chordata; class Mammalia; order Artiodactyla; family Bovidae; genus Ovis; species Ovis canadensis. The sequence goes on along the minus strand of NC_091247.1, from coordinate 156,412,996 downwards.
GGAAGCCCTACATGTCCAGAACTTCATCCTAAAGAAATCCTGTCCCCAGTAAACAAAAACTGACCGTTCCTCTCCCAGTTCTAGACCCTCCCTGGCAACTTCTGTGCTTTCTATGAATATGTGTATTCTAGATACGTTATATAAGTACAGTTACAGAATATGTTGTCTTATGTGGCTGACTTATTTCACTTAGCGTACAGTTTTCAGGATGCATGTTGTAGCGTGAATCAAAATTTCATTCCTTTAAAGACAATATTGTGTTGTACGTATATGCCACATTTTGTTTAGCAGTTTAATCCGTCAGTGGCCATTTGGGTGGTTTCCACCTTTTGGCTGTGGTGAATAATGCTGCTTTGAAGATCAGTGTATATGTATCTATTTAAATCTCTTCTTGCAGTTCTTTTAGATACATATATGGGAGTGGAATTGCTGAATTTTATAGTAATTCCCAGGTGGTACTAGTGGTAAAGAACCCACCCAACTGCCAGTGCAGAAGCTGTAAGAGAAGTGGGTTCAGTCCTTGGGTTGGGAAGATCCCCTGGAGGAAGGCATGGCAACTCAGTCCAGTATTTCCTTGAGAATCTCATGGGCAGAGGAGCCTGGGGTTGCAAAGAGTCAGACACGACTGAAGCGACCTAACATGCACGCACATGATAATTCTGTAACTTCCCACGTGGTGTAGTGGTAAAGATAATACTTGCCCATCCTGGAGACACAAGAGACATGGGTTCTATCTCTGGGTTGGGAAATCCCCTGGAGTAAGAAATGGCAACCCACTCCAGTATTCTTGTCTGGAAAATTCCACGGACAGAGGACCCTGGTGGGCTATTACAGCCCATGGAGTCACAGATTCAGACACAACTGAGCACACAGACACAAGGTAATTTTATATTTACCTTTTTGAGGAGCCCTGAAGCCTTTCCTTTCAGCTGTACTGTTTTATATTTTCCATGAGCCATGCATGAGAATTTGTTTCTCCATATCTTGAGTAAACTTGTTATTTTCCATTTTTCTTGTAATAGCCATCTTTTGGCTGTGAAGTATGAATGACACTGTGAACTGTGATTTTTATTTTTCCTTGAGTTTTACCATTTTTGCCTAATGTAGTTTGACAGTGTTGTGAGAGACATACACGTAAAGCATTGTCATGTGTCATGGAGAATTGACCCTTTTCTCATTATGTGATGTCTCTATCAACTGTGATTTTTAAAATGACTCATGTTTAGCCAGTCTTTCTAAAGCATTTAATGAAGTTTTCTTTGAACCACTTGTGTTTGCACTCATATTTTGTTGCTTTCAGTTCAGTTCAGTTGCTCAGTCGTGTCCGACTCTTTGCCACCCCATGAATTGCAGCACACCAGGCCTCCCTGTCCACCAACTCCCGGAGTTCACTCAAACTCACGTCCATTGAGTTGGTGATGCCATCTAGCCATCTCATCCTCTGTTGTCCCCTTTTCCTCTTGCCCCCAGTCCCTCCCAGCATCAGAGTCTTTTCCAGTGAGTCAACTCTTTGCATGAGGTGGCCAAAGTACTGGAGTTTCAGCTTCAGCATCATTCCTTCCAAAGAACACCCAGGACTGATCTTTAGAATGGACTGGTTGGATCTCCTTGCAGTCCAAGGGACTCTCAAGAGTCTTCTCCAACACCACAGTTCAAAAGCATCAATTCTTCGGTGCTCAGCTTTCTTCACAGTCCAACTCTCACATCCATACAAGACCACTGGAAAAACCATAGCCTGTAAGTTAAATAAGCAGGGTGACAATCTATAGCCTTGACATATTCGTTTTCCTATTTGGAACCAGTCTGTTGTTCCATGTCCAGTTCTAACTGTTGCTTCCTGACCTGCATATAGGTTTCTCAAGAGGCAGGTTAGGTGGTCTGGTATTCCCATTTCTTTCAGAATTTTCCACGGTTTGTGGTGATCCACACAGTCAAAGGCTTTGGCATAGTCAATAAAGCAGAAGTAGATGTTTTTTCTGGAACTCTCTTGCTTTTTCCATGATCTAGCGGATGTTGGCAATTTGATTTCTGGTTCCTCTGCCTTTTCTAAAACCAGCTTGAACATCTGGAAGTTCAAGGTTCGCATATTGCCGAAGCCTGGCTTGGAGAATTTTGAGCATTACTCTACTAGCATCTGAGATGAGTGCAGTTGTGCGGTAGTTTGAGCATTCTTTGGCATTGCCTTTCTTTGGGATTGGAATGAAAACTGACCTTTTCCAGTCCTGTAGCCAGTGCTGAGTTTTCCAAATTTGCTGGCATATTGAGTGCAACACTTTCACAGCATCATCTATCGTGATTTGAAATAGCTCCACTGGAATTCGATCACCTCCACTAGCTTTGTTCATAGTGTTGCTTTCTAAGGCCCACTTGACTTCACATTCCAGGATGTTTGGCTCTAGGTGAGTGATCACACCATTGTGTTATCTTGGTCTTGAAGATCTTTTTTGTATAGTTCTTCTGTGTATTCTTGCCACCTCGTCTTAATTTTGTTGCTTGACATGATATTAAGTCATGAAATCACAGAAAATTCTATCAGTGTAGTTTCAGAACACACAAACTGAGTCTTGTGTAATTAGAATTTTTTCTACATGAATGTGTAAATGAGTTTTATAGAGACTGTATAGCCAGGTTAGGTGGAGGGCATTTTAATCAATTCTTGTCATTGGATACACTCAGGTTATTCCACTAGATTTTTGACTTGTATAAAGGATACTATAATGAATATTCTTATGAGTAAGTATAAATGCACATGTTCTCCAGAAAGTAGTTTCTTGTGCTTGATTTAACAAATATGAACAGTTGATGTTTTTGACACATAAAATTGCCCTCTGACCACAGCTGTATGTGAAAATGGATATTTCTCCATTTCCTTTTGAATAATGAATGGTTTTAAAATTACTGATTTTAGAGATGAAAATTGGTATCTTTTTTAAAAAATGTGATTTTTTTACAGTATATTTTAAAATATTTAATTTTAAAGATATCTTACAATGTTTGCTGCCATCTAGTGATAATTTTATTTAAGAAATAATAGGGTAAGTCATAATTTAGTAATTTCATCTTATAATTGAGGAAACAGTGTATGCATTCAGGCCCCAAATAATATAACCAATTAAGAGCAAACTCAAGAGCTGAAAAATCCAAGCCAAGCTCTCATCGAAGATCTGAAAGATTCTTTTCTAAGCTGTTGTCCCTGTTAAGTCACAGCAGTACAGTCAAACCAAAAGATCAGGTGATGATGAGAATAATACTCTTGATCATTCTGATGAAAGCCATTAAGAAAATTTTATATTTTTATATTGTAAATATTTAAAAATGTATTCAGTCACATAAGTGTTACTTGAAGGGAAGGAATTTTGTACCTACATATTTTGTATTTACATGTAGATTATTTATTTGGAGAATGTATTTAACTTTGAATAGTGTATAGTATTCTAATGCTATTCTGAATAGATTTCTCAGGATAGGTTTAAGAGTGTGGGCTTAATTTGACTTAACTACATAATACCTGTTTTATTTTTAATCCTAGGTGAATACCCTATCTGTTTTTTTTTTTTTTTTTTTTTTTTTAGCGTTTGAGTGGCCACTCTGTGCTATATGTGGCGTTCAGAAAGGATATATAAGCCAAGGGATATTCATTTTGCCCTTTGAGAGGAAATAAAATAATTTATACCCGATGAATATTCAAAATGACTGCAGTGTACAAAATACCATGAAAACACAAAACCATGTGCTGTCTGGAAGAAAGCAGTTGAAGCAACAGACATCTACTGGGCACTGTCCCAGGTGGTATTTTTAAGAATCCAGTTCCATTGGAGTTCCTCATTTTATAGGTGAGAGAAATTTAAGAAGATTCAGTAGCAAAGCAGTAATCCACTTTTGGGTCAGAAGGGCCCATATAGAGAGTGTGACAGTGGGACTTAGTGGTCATTACTTAGAGAAGATAGGAGGTGGTGTGAAAGACTAGTTACTAGAGTCAAAAGGTTATGAAGCTCTGTGAACATCAATATAGAAACAGATTAAGGAGTTAGTAATAAATTTAATAAAAGATGTGCAAGTGCTTTTGGAGAAAGTTTTGAATATTTTGAGTCCTTTTGATTTGATATGGACTCAAATCAATGGACAAACCCATGTTCATGAATCAGATTTAATGTAAGTATAACAATTCTCTCCAAATTGACTTAGCATTAATACAGATCCAACTAAAATTCCAAGAGGTTTATCAAGTCTTACTGTATATTACAGTCTGATTCTAAATTTTATGTGGAATTAAAAGCAAATAATATGGACTTCCCTGGTGGTCCAGTAGCTAAGACTCCTGTCCCTAATGTAAGGGGCCCGGCTAAGTTCCATGGTCAGAGAACTAGATCCCGCATGCCACAATGAAGATAGAAGATCCATCTTGCCGCAACTGAGACCTGGTGCTGCCAAATACTGCCCCCCCCCCCTTTTTTTTTAGTTAATAAAAATTTAAAAAGAGAGGAAGGGAAGAGTTGCTGTCACATACCAAGACCTGTAATAAGATAGTGCAAACTTTATACGACAATAAATTCATAGGCCATGGAACAATACAGAGGGACCAGAAACCACATATAAATGAAAACTAGAGTTTATGCTAAGATGGAAACTTTAAGGATTATACTGAAAAAGAAAAATGGACTCTTTACCTAATGCTACACATAAACATCAATTCTAGGTGGATTAAATGTGGATTTAATGGGACAGACAAAGCTAGACTATTAAGAAAAAAATTCATATGAAATAATTTCATGACCATGGATTAGACAAGGATTTCTTAAGATATAAGTACAAATCATAAAGGGGAAGGTTGATACATATGAATAAGAACTTCTGTTCATTAAAGACACATTAATAGAGAAAAGACAAGCCCCAAAGTGGAGACTTTCCAAAGAGCTGACTTGTTAGACTCTGAAACTGGGAAAGATTGAAGGCAGAAGGAGAAGGGAACAACAGAGGGGGAGATGGTTGGATGGAGTCACTGACTCAATGGATGTGAGTTTGAGCAAGCTCCAGGAGATGGTGAAAGACAGGGACTGCAAAGAGTCGGATGCAACTGGGCGACTGAACAACAACAAAGTGGGGAAAGATACTTGACACATAAAACTAAGGATTAGTATCAATAATACATAATAAACTACAGCTCTATAAGAGAATGACAAACATCCAGTGAAAAAATGGGCAACAGACATGAGTTAATATTTCACACAAAAATATTCCATAAGTACACGAAATGTTCAACTTCATTAGGAATCTGAGAAATGCATATTGAAATATTCCATAAATACATGAAATGTTCAACTTCATTAGGAATCTGAGAAATGCATATTGAAATCACTAAGTGTGATATACACTTAGTGTATATACACTTAGTATATAGGCCAGGAAAAAAAAAAAAAGTTGTGTGTTGGCTAGGATATGGTACAATGAAGAGTACTGCTGGAAAGGATGTGAATTGTTACAATGACTTTGGAAAACAGTTTAGCATTACTTTGTAAAGTAAATGTGCATATATATACACCGGGGAAACTTGCTTCCTTGTGTGTGGAGGCTTTTACAAGAATGTATATAGCAACATTATTTCTAGTAGCAAAAAACTAGAAACAGTGCAGATGTCCACCAACAATAGATTAATAGTAGGACATCTGTACAATGAAAATACTACTCGAGCTGAAAAGATAACTAGCTGCACACAGCAACAGAAATGAATCTTAAAATTATGTTGACTAGAAAAAGCAAGTCACAGAAACATTCACACAGTATATTTCTATTTATATAATGTTCCAAAACAGGCAAAATTTTGAAAGTGTATTAGAGATTCCAATACAAGGAAAACAGTAGAAAAGTTCAAGGACGTCATGAACAACATTCAGTATAGTACTGGAGGCAGGGAGGCAGAGGAGTATAGTCAAGGGAGCATGCCACAGGAGGCTCATGAGGTGGCATATTGCATTTGTTAATTGTATGGTTTGAACTGTAAATATACCTTCAGTTCAGTTAAGTCACTCAGTCGTGTCCGACTCCTTGCGACCCCATGAATTGCAGCACACCAGGCCTCCCTGTCCATCACCAACTCCCAGAGTTCACTCAGACTCACGTCCATCAAGTCCGTGATGCCATCCAGCCATCTCATCCTCTGTCGTCCCCTTTTCCTCCTGCCCCCAATCCCTCCCACCATCAGAGTCTTTTCCAATGAGTCAACTCTTCGCATGAGGTGGCCAAAGTACTGGAGTTTCAGTTTTAGCATCATTCCTTCCAGAGAACACCCATGGCTGATCTTTAGAATGGACTGGTTGGATGTCCTTGCAGTCCAAGGGACTCTCAGGAGTCTTCAACACCACAGTTCAAACGCATCAATTCTTCGGCGCTCAGCTTTCTTCATAGTCCAACTCTCACATCCATACATGACCACTGGAAAAACCATAGCCTTGACTAGACAGACCTTTGTTGGCAAAGTAATGTCTCTGCTTTTGAATATATTATCTAGGTTGGTCATAACTTTCCTTCCAAGGAGTAAGCGTCTTTTAATTTCATGGCTGCAATCACCATCTGCAGTGATTTTGGAGCCCCAAAAACAAAGTCTGACACTGTTTCCACTGTTTCCTCATCTATTTCCCATGAAGTGCTGGGACCAGATGCCATGATCTTCGTTTTCTGAATGTTGAGCTTTAAGCCAACTTTTCACTGTCCTCATTCACTTTCATCAAGAGGCTTTTTAGTTCCTCTTCACTTTCTGCCATAAGGGTGGTGTCATCTGCATATCTGAGGTTATTGATATTTCTCCCTCCAATTTTGATTCCAGCTGTGCTGCTTCCAGCCCAGCATTTTTTAGATGTACTCTGCATATAAGTTAAATAAGCAGGGTAACAATATACAAGCTTTGACGTACTCCTTTTCCTATTTGGAACCAGTCTGTTGTTCCATGTCCAGCTCTAACTTGCTTCCTGACCTGCATACAGGTTTCTCAAGAGGCAGGTCAGGTGTCTGGTATTCCCATTTCTATCAGAATTTTCCACAGTTTATTGTGACCCACACAAAGACTTTGACATAGTCAATAAAGCAGAAATAGATGTCTTTCTGGAATTCTCTTGCTGTTTCGATGATCCAACGGATGTTGGCAATTTGATCTCTGGTTCCTCTGCCTTTTCTAAAACCAGCTTGAACATCAGGAAGTTCACGGTTCACGTACTGCTGAAGCCTGGCTTGGGGAATTTTGAGCATTACTTTACTAGCGTGTGAGATGAGTGCAATTGTGCAGTAGTTTGAGCATTCTTTGGCGTTAGGTATATTTAATACAAAATAAGATTGCAGTTATAGAAATTGCCTGTTGTGTAAGTCCAGCTGAATTCTAGATCTTGCTATCATACCTAGATAATGTCACTAACAAGTATTTAATACTTAAGGTAGATCTCCAAAAATGTTGCAAATGCTACTTTAAAACAACTGATTTCCTATTTGTGTTTGAAGATTGATTTGAGTACCAGTTTACTTGAAGTATGAGCACAATCTGTTGAGGGCAAAGTGATGGTAGACAGATAATGTTATAACCACTCTCCTGGTCTAATCAGATTCTTAACAAGAAAGAAGCATGTATAGTCTAGAAAAGTGTATTTTAAACTGGTATTGCTTTTATGTTTTATTTCAAATTTTCAAATAATGTAAAGCATTGTTTTTGTTCAGTTGCTAAGTCAGTGTCTGACTTTGACCCCAAGAACTGCAGCACGGCAGGCTCCCCTGTCCTTCACTGTCTCCCACAGTTTGCTCAAACTCATGTCTGTTGAGTCGGTAATGCCATCCAACCATCTCATCCTCTGCTGCACCTTTCTCCTATTGCCCTCAATTTCCCCAGCATCAGGATCTTCTCCAGTGGGTTGGATCGTCACATTAGGTAGCCAAAGTTTGGAGCTTTAACATCAGTCCTTCAGTGAATATTCAGGGTTGATTTTTTTTAGGATTGATTGGTTTGATCTTGCAGTCCAAGGGACTGTCAAGAGTCTTTTCCAGCAGCGTAAGGTTTATATTTATCAGAAGTGAGCTAATGACAATACTTTCTCTCAGAACAGCCTGAAAATACAGTACGGGTTAAAGGAAGCCAACTGCTTGGTGACCAGTGTCCCAGGGTACTGGAATAGGTGTTGAGAGAAGTGCAGTTACCAACAATGGTCAGTAACAAGATAGACAGTCTGAAATTTGAGTTAGATGTGAGGCTACACAAAAGTATATTCTGTGTATTCATTTTCTTAGATGGGGTGCAGTGGGCGATACAATCAATGTATATGGACGTAGACTGAATAGTCACCCTCCCTCACCGAGCAGACCATTCTGGAGTTTTCTGCCTCCTAGAGCCACTCTTGCCTGGAGAATCCCAGGGATGGAGGAGCCTGGTGGACTGCCATCTGTGGGGTCGCACAGAGTCGGACACGACTGAAGCGACTTAGCAGCAGCAGCATTAGAGCCACTGTGGGTGAAATTTTGTATTTAGTAATATACCTGTGCCAAGCCATTTCTGTCCTCCTCGTGATGTGGTGCCTCCTTTTTTCAAAAACTGTTTGAAAAACAACTATTCATGCTAATGACTCCCACAACAGAGGCAGTCTACTTCTTGCAAAAATTAGCTAAGATGGAGATAACCAGAGCTAGAGTCATCTTGAGACAAAATGGGGCTCTAGTGGCACCCCACTCCAGTACTCTCGCCTGGAAAATCCATGGACAGAGGAGCCTGGTAGGCTACAGTCCATGGGGTCGGGAAGAGTTGGACACGACTGAGCGACTTCACTTTTCACTTTCATGTATTGGAGAAGGAAATGGCAACCCACTCCAGTGTTCTCGCCTGGAGAATCCCACAGACAGTGGAGCCTAGTGGGCTGCTGGTCTGTGGGGTCGCACAGAGTCGGACACGACTGAAGTGACTTAGAGCAGCAACAGCAGCGTAGTGTTGGAAGCACCTGCCACTAGGTGGCAGGCTAAGATGGGTTAGGGAAGCTGGTATACGGATGGCAGTGAAGAATGTCTTAAGGTCAGTCTAGTCAAGGCTATGGTTTTTCCTGTGGTCATGTATGGATGTGAGAGTTGGACTGTGAAGAAGGCTGAGTGCCGAAGAATTGACGCTTTTGAACTGTGGTGTTGGAGAAGACTCTTGAGAGTCCCTTGGACTGCAAGGAGATCCAACCAGTCCATTCTGAAGGAGATCAGCCCTGGGATTTCTTTGGAAGGAATGATGCTAAAACTGAAGCTCCAGTACTTTGGCCACCTCATGCGAAGAGTTGACTCATTGGAAAAGACTCTGATGCTGGGAGGGATTGAGGGCAGGAGGAGAAGGGGATGACCCAGGATGAGATGGCTGGATGGCATCACGGACTCGATGGTTGTCAGTCTAAGTGAACTCTGGGAGATGGTGATGGACAGGGAGGCCTGGTGTGCTGCGATTCATGGGGTCGCAAAGAGTCGGACACGACTGAGCAACTGCACTGCACTGAACTGAACTGAGAAAAGGCCTTAGTTACCAATTACTGAGTGCTTACTAAATGCCAGGCACTCTTCTAGGGCCACATTTAAAAAAAAAAAAAAACCTTCATCTTAAGATTAGTGAAGAAAAGATACTTTTTCTTTGAAGCAGTGGATTTATTTTCCTCAGTTTGGAGGGTGCCTATCTATGACTGAGTTCTTTTTGAATATTATGGAGCTAAATTGGCTGAAGAAGACATCGCTCAGGAACTTAACTTTTTAAGTGTCTTTATATGTGCACTTTCCGGGGTTAGCAACACCAAAAGAGGTGTTGCTGCAGTATTTAGGATACCTTGGGAAGAGGGGTTTATGTGAGGTCAAATATGGTGTTCAAATCAGAATTTGTCTAGTTAGCATCTCTCTCCAGGTAGGAGAGATTCGTTCATTTAACAAGTGTGCTGACCGCTGACCACAGATCTAGGAGCTAGACATGCAGCCCTGGGTGTGGCAGATAACATCCTTCTTCTCTTGGAGCTTGTTTTTAAAGTCAAAGTTACCAACTGGTGTTAAAGTTATTAAGTGAAGTAAAGCAGGGTATTTTTATACAGGTTCATCAGGGAAGGCCTTTATAAGGTGCAGTTTGAACAGAGATGCAAAGACAGTGAGGGTGTCAGCTGTGTGTATAGCAAGGAGGAGACCATTCTAGTGGAGGGAATATTTGCATTCAAGTGCAAATGCCCTGAGGGGTAAGTGAAGCAGCAAAGGCTAGTAGAATGAGGGAAGAGGAGAATGGTTGGAAATGGATTTAGGAAGATGTTTGGGGGCATGGCTGGGTAGGGCTTTATAGGGAATGGTAAAGATTTTAGTTTTTACTCACAGTGTGACAGGAAGCATGGAAGGGTATGAGTAGAGGAGTGTCGTAATCCCCCTTTTATCACTGGTCACTATCTGGAGAAGAAATGGGTAGGGAACAGTTGTGGGAGCAGGCAGACCAACTGGCAATTTTGCATTAGCGTGGTGAGAAATTGAAGTGGTTTGATTGAGGCAATAGTGAAGAAGCAGTAAGGCAGTATATTTTAAAGGTAGAGCTGACTTCATTTGTTGATGGACGAAAGCTGAATGAGAGAGAAAGAAATCAAGGATATCTCTATAGTCTTTGACCTAAGAAATAAAAAAAATAGAATCGTTTTCTACTGAGATAAAACTGGAGGGTTGAGTGGGATTTTTTTTTTTTTTTTTGGTGGGAGCAGAAATAAAAAGTTTCATGTTGGACATGTTGAGTTTGAGACAACAATTAGGCTACCAAGTGGAGCTAGGTACTCATTTGGATGTACATATCTGGAATTCAGGACAATTTCATGACTAGAGGTACAGCTGTGTGAGGTATCAGTGTCTAAATAATATTTAAAGCAGTGGGACCAGGTGAGATCACCAGGAGAACAATGATGGATAAAGAGGAAAGGTCAACAGTCTGAAAAAGGGGGCTCCTGTACCTAGAAATAGGGAAGATAGAATGATGCAACCAAAAAGATAGGCAGCAGCTCGTGAGGTAAGAGAACCAAGGAAGAAAGGAAGAGAGGAGAGAAAGAAGAGAGATGGAAGTGTGGGGAGACAAGGAGGGAGTGTGGGATAGAGAGGGAAGGAAAGGAGAGGAAAGGAGGGAGAGAGGGAAAGAAAAGGAAGGTGTCTCGGAAGCCTAGTTTCTCAAAACGGAGTGAGGTGTGTCACACACTATTGACGGTTTTGATAAAATGAAGACTGAGTTGACCTTTGGATGTGACATCTGGAACTCATGGTGACTTTGAGTGGAATTGGGCTTCCCTGGTGGCTCAGAGGTTAAAGCATCTGCCTCCAATGTGGGAGACCCGGGTTTGATCCCTGGGTTGGGAAGATCCCCTGGAGAAGGAAATGGCAATCCACTCCAGTATTCTTGCCTGGAGAATCCCATGGACGGAGAAGCCTAGTAGGTTACAGTCCACGGGGTCGCAAAGAGTTGGACATGACTGAGCAACTTCACCTTGCCTTGAGTGGAATGATATTAATGGAGTGGTAAGGATAAAAGATGATTGAACTGAATTCAGGAGGGGATGATTGGAGAAAACATTTTATGGGAAAGTAACTGGAAGGGAATGTTGTTAATCAGTGGATGTCTGGGGTCTTTCACAATCTGAGTGTCATGTTGTATTCAGGAATGGCCAAGCCACATTTGAGAGGCCATCTTCCATGTGTTGCCTTGTATAAAGTTGAAGCTCCTAAGGAGCCCACATTTTTACAAGATGCCACCTCCCAATGAGCTGGTCAGGGAGTAGTGAGTGTGTTTATAAAGTTCTGGAATAGTGACCTCATTAAGGCTCCACAGTCCTAATGATGGACCTTCATTTTGTTCTCACATAGTAAGCCAGTGTCCTCATAGGGGACTTGGAGGGCATAATGAACTTTTACCAGAATTCGGTGTCTATCTACTTAAAAAGAGCCTCTAACAATCCAAGCACTTGGCAAGGACACAAACTCTCACCATAACTCTAGCCTCACATATTGCTGCACATTGGAGAAGTTCATTAGCCTCCAGGTACATGGGTTGGAAAGATCCCCTAGACTAGGAAATGGCAACCTACTCCAGTATTCTTGGCTGAAAAATCCATGGACAGAGGAGTGTGGTGGGCTACAGTCCAGGGGGTCTCAGAGTTGGACACAACTGAGGGACTGAACAAGCACGCCTGTGTACTCCTTATATTTATTTATTTATTTAGGATAATTTGTGAGTTAGCATATGGAATTGGAATCTTTTTGGAAAATCATGTAGGCAATTCTAGTAACAGAATTCTTTTGTAAAAGTGGAGAATTATACCTGAAAAGAACACAAATAATAGTTGCAAAATGTTGAATCCAACTCAACAAATCCTAATATCAAAGATGTGACATTTTCTCCAGTGAATTTAAGGAAACTAGACAGAGAACATGTTCTGTACTTGTTCATGTTTTAAAAAAATGCTTTATTCACGTCTTTCATTATAGCTTTCTTACCATACATCTGACTACAAATACCATTCAACAACAGGTTCAAGTCATGAAGAAGTTGCTCCACTTTGTTGAATAAAGCCATGGCTAGTTGTCAGTTGATAAGAAAGGTAAAAATCACTCATAAGGTTTTCTATATTAACCATATTACACAACAATCAACAATTGAGCAGGGCTGTTACATCTGAAATAAAATCTCCAGTAACGGACTATTACTTGCTGTCTGATTTGTTTATTTACCAGTTAATTTTATACATATTTTTCCATTTTAATTTTTAATAAAGTGTTTTAGATAAATATTAATTAGCTTTTCTCATTTTAGTATTTTTCCGAATGCTCCTGGATTAAAACAGCAGCTATTTTGATGATTCCCATGAGATATTTGGTATTTAATAATGCCGCTGTTCATTATGAACTCTGAAAGAAAATTCTTTTGCTTTAAAATCTTTTTTTTTAATACAGTTGAACTTCCTTTTAAAATTTATTTGGCTGTGATGTGTCTTAGTTGCTGCATCCAGGATCTTTAATTGTGGCACGTATGCTGTTAGCTGCAACATGCAGGCTCTAGTTCCTTGACTAGGGGTCAGACCTGGGCCTCCTGCATTGGAGCATGGAGTCTTAACCACTGTACCACCAGGGAAGTCCCTTTTGCTTTAAAATCTTAATAGCCACAACTATTAGCACTTCAGAGTAAATGTTCTTTCTTGTTCCTGTTGAAGACTTTGGTCTAAGTGCATTTTTATTTATGTGTAAACCAAAAAACCTAAGAAGACATGAAAACAAATATAATGTGGTATCCCCTGTTGGATCCTGGAACAGAAAAAGAACGTTAGTGGGAAAACTAGTGGGATCAAATAAAGCCTAGAACTTAGTTAATAGTAATCTACTAATGTCTATATCTTACGTAGACAAAACTAAGAGAAAACTACATTAGCCAAAACTAGAACACTGACATTGGGAAAACTCAGTGCCAGAATTGTCAGTACTACCTTTGCAACTTTTCTGTAAATACAGAAAAATGTTTTAAAGGCACAAAGGCAATGTAGCGGAGAAGGGATGGGCCTTTTAACAAGTGGTGCTGGGACAACTAGATGTCGGTATGCAAAAAAATGAACTTGAATCCACACTGCACACTACATACGGAAAATAACTCAAGATGGATTGTAGACCTAAATGAGAAACCTAAAACAATAGAACTCCTCCAAGAAAAATAAGCAAAAATCTTGTGACTTGTTCCTTAGATACAACAGCAAAAGCATACTCAAGAAAAGGACAAATAAATAAATTGAACTTCAGTGCAATTTATAAAACTTTTGCTTTTAAAAAGATGCTGCTAAGATAATGAAAATATTGGAATAAAATCTTTGCAAAGCACATATCTGATGAAGGAACAAGAGGAATCTTTTGAAGGTGAAGAATATGATCTTTTTTTTGACTGTGGTGATGGCCTCATGGGTGTATGCATATATAAAAACATATCAAATTGTATACTTTAAAGTGCGGTTTTTGTATGTTATTTATACCTCAATAAAACTGGTCAAACATTTCTTTTTTAAAAATTTCATTTATTTGTTTATTGGCTGAACTGGGTCTTGCTACCCTTGGGCTGTCTCTGGTTGTAGCGAGCACGGGCTACTCCCTAGTTGCCATGCTCAGGCTTCTCACTAAGGTGGCTTCTCTTGTTGCAGAGCATGGGCTCCCAAAAATGTTTGCAGCCAGATTCTTTCTTCTTTCCTCACACATCACAAAAGGAGAAGTGAAAGAAGGGGAATTTGGAGTGGAAAGAAATAGCAAGGTGAGTTGTTGGAGGTTAACACATCTCATTTTTGGAAATTTTACAAACATGAACATAAGTTTTACAAACAGGTAAGTATGTTTTAGGGCCCTCTTGGGGCGTTATGAAGAGCCTGTGCAAGTGAGGGGCCCCAAGTTTAAGCTTCATTAGTTTCATGGTAAATCTGCCTAATAATATGGCATATGAAAATACAAAAAGATAATACAATGTAAAGTTTCCTCCAAGCATGTCCTTCAGTCACCAGTTCTCTTCCTTGGAGGCAATAGATATATTCTGTTTCCTGGGTCCTCCCTGAAATAGTATGCATAGATAAGCTTTTTGTTCTGAAACATTTTGTCACCCCCCCTCATTATTTTCTTACAAAATTTAGCCTGTTGTATACAATTTTTTGCACTCTGTTGTTTCTCTTAGATGCCTTTATTGAGATGGTTCACATACCATCAATTCACTCATTTGAAGTGTACGCTTAAGTGGTTTTTAATATATTCATAGATACATATACCTGTCACCAAAGTTGATTTCAGAACATTTTCATCACCTCAAAAAGAAAGGAAGTATCCTTCAGCTATCACCTACTGACTCCTAACCCCAGCACTTGGCAGTCACCAATCTGCTCTCTGTTTCTGTGTACTTCCCTGGGATGAGCATCTTATATGGGTGGAATCATATTATATGTAGTCCTTGGTGACTGGCTTCTTTCACTTAGCATAATTTTTCAAAGTTCTTCTTGGACTGATCAGCACATGTATCAGAATTTAGTAATTTGTGTCTTCTCTTGTACTCTTAGCCTACTAGAAGTTTATCAATTTTATTGATCTTTTCAAAGAGCCAGATTTTGGTTTTGTTGATTTTCTCTATTTTCCTATTTTCAATTTCATTGATTTCTGCTCTAATTTGTATTATTTCTTTTCTTGTGCATTTGGTTTGGCTTGAATTGTTCTTGTTTTTCTGGTTTCCTAAGGTAGAATATTAGGGTTTGTTTTTTTTTTAGTGTTTTTTTTTTTAATTTTACGTCTTCTTCTCTACTAATATATGTATTTAATGCTATAAATTTCTCTGTAAGCACTATTTTCAGTGTATTTCATATATTTTCATAAGCTGTATTTTTATTTTATTTAGTTTAAACAATTCTTTCATTTCTCTTGAGATTTCTTCTTTGACCCAAGTGATATTTAGAAGTATATGAATATTCATAGCAACTTTATTCTTAATAGCCAAAAACCATAAACTAGTAAGGTTTCGTTGAATGGGTGAATGGTTAAACAAACTCGTTAAACACCATGGAATACTACTCAGTGATTTAAAAAAAGATGCAAACTATTGATACAAACAACATCTTAAGGAACCTCAAGGAAATTTGGATAGTTTACAGTTATTGGCGATTTAAGAATAAAGTTGCTACGAATATTCATATGCAAGTTCTTATGTGGAAAGAAGACATTTCTCTAGGATAAATACCCAAAAGTGGATTGCTAAGTTGTATAATAAGTCCATTGTTAATTTTGACAGGATACTGTAGTTTTAATTAGCGTCCGTCTAATGGATGATAATGTTAAAGTCTTGTCAGTTGTTTATTTGCCAGCTGTATACCTGTCCTTTTTGGAGGAATGTCTGTGAATGTCTTTTCTTTGTCCGTGCCCAGTTTTCTAATTAGATTATTGTTTTTTAAATGTTGAGATTTGAAGGATCTTTATGTGTTCTAGACAAAAGAATTTTGATAAGTGATTTGCAAAATCTTCCCCTGGTCTCTAATTTGTCTTTTTATCCTTTGAATAGGGTCTGTTTGCAGAGCAAAAGTTTATTTTGATGAGGGTCAATTTATCTGTTTTGTCCTTTTATGAGTTATGCTTTTGGTGTCAAGCCTAAGAATTCTTTACCTAATTCTAGGTCTGAAAGATTTTCTCCTATGTTATTTTCTATAAGTTTTATAGTTTAAATTAAAATTTTGTTTTCAGTACAATTTTGCATAAAGTGTGATATTTTTTAGGTCAAGTTTTTTTTTTTTTGCTGATGAATCTCAATTTCTCTAGTTCCATTTATTGAAAAGGCTGTCCATCCTCCATTTAGTCGCTTTTGCTCTTTAGTCAAAAATTAACTGGGCATATTTGTATGAGTCTGTTTCTGAGCTTTCTGTTCTGTTCCATTGACCTATGTGTCTTATTTTTCCTTCAGTATTATGCTATCTTGATTACTGTGCTAAGTTTTTAATAGTGGTCTTTCCAGGTGGTATTTCTTATTATTTATTTTTCCTCAAACACTTCAAAAATCAACTAATAAATAGATGCCACGAAGGTAACAAATTTTCTGTTTTCTCTCACTCTTATTGTAGTATAAGATTCATCAACTATGATAAAATCTTCTTACCTCTGGGTTTGTGGTTTGTTGAGATCATCAAGAGTGTTCTATGTAAATGCTATGGCATGTGATATATTAAAATAATAATTTGTTTTTCTTGTTAAGAGAGGAGAAAGAACTAAGAGGGTAGAAAAGGAGCTGTCATTTGGTTGTTTAAATTTTGCTGTAATCTTCATGGTGTGATTTCAACAAAGCTACGGGATGAACATTAGTACTCTCATTTTATAGAAGAAAAGATTGAGCTTCATAGAGTATAAATTATGAGCATAAGCATGTACTTTATAAAGTATAACTTCATGAGAATGATCTTGGCCAGGATCATAGAGATTAGTGCAGCTTTGTAATCTTTCCTTTTTTTTTTTTTTTTTTCAGATAGGTTACTAGGGCACATATGTATAAAGCACCTGGAGCCAAGTTTATATCACTTATAGGAAATGTGGGCTCCGATGGTGCTAATTCAGCCATAGATAACCTCTTCATGGTAAGAGGAGGTTGAAAAGAAAGGATATGTATCCAGTACCTGAGTTACAGGTAGATAACTCAATAGAATTATAGCTACTTCTATATCCTGAAAGGTGGCCTGCCTTAGTGTTGGGCTTCACCATTCAGAGATGTTTTCCTAATTAAGATCCCACTTGGCCACATTAACAGGAAATTGTGTTCTATCTTCTTTATTAAACAATTCTTCCTTTGAAGTTCAAAGAATCCAAGGATACTTACTCAGTCCACGGTATCTATAGTTACTCTAACTTCATCCTGAAACTGGACATCCCAGACAGCTCAAGAAAATGACCTGTTGATCGTAAAGCTGCTGTCACTATTGCTAAGCCTCAGTCCTTCTCCAGAAGAGGTTAGTGGGCTTTACCTTTCACCTGCCTGGAGACAGTTGCTGCTGCAGCATGTGGGAATCCCTGTTCGGGGGGAGGAGTTTTTCTTCTCTGTTGCCAGGATGCTGGTGCATAGTGACCCATGTTGTTGTTCAGACTCTCAGTCATGTCTGACCCTTTGTGACCCCCTGGACTGCAGCATGCCAGACTTCTCTGTCCTTTACTATCTCCCAGAGTTTGTTCAAACTCATGTCATCCAACCATCTCATCCTCTGTTATTCCCTTCTCCGCCTGCCCTCAGTGTTTTCCAACATCAGGGTCTTTTTCAATAAGTCAGTTCTTTGCATTACATGGCCAAAATATTGGAGCGTCAGCTTCAGCATCAGTCCTTCCAGTGACTATTCAGGACTGATTTCCTTTAGGATGGACTGGTTTGATCTCCTTGCAGACCGAAGGACTCTGAAGAGTCTTCTCCAGCATAACAGTTCAAATGCATCAATTCTTCATTGCTCAGCCTTCTTTATGGTCCAACTCTCACTTCCATACATGACTGCTGGAAAAACCTTAGCTTTGATTAGACAGACCTTTGTTGGCAAAGTGATGTCTCTGCTTTTTAAAACACTGTCTAGGTTTGTCATAACTTTTCTTCCAAGGAACAAACATCTTTTAATTTCATGGCTGCAGTCACCATCTGCAGTGATTTTGGAGCCCAAGAAAATAAAATCTGTCAGTGTTTCCATCCCCACCCCTCCCCCCACCATCCCCATCTATTTGCCATGAAATGATGGGACTGGATGCTATGATCTTAGTTTTTTGAATGTTGACTTTTAAGCAACTTTTTCTCTCTCCTTTTTCAACTTCATTAAGAGGCTCTTTAGTTCCTCTTTGCTTTCTGGCATTAGGGTGGTGTCATCTGCATATCTGAGGTTATTAATATTTCTTCTGGCAATCTTGATTCCAGCTTGAGCTTCATCCAGCCCAGCATTTCACATGATGTACTCCACATGTAAGTTAAATAAGCAGGATGACAATATACAGCCTTGACATACTCCTTTCCCAATTTTGAACCAGTCCATTGTTCCATGTCCAGTTCTAACTGTTGCTTCTCGACCTGTATACGGGTTTCTCAGGAGATAGGTAAGGTGGTCTAATATACCCATCTCTTTAAGAGTTTTCCACAGTTTGTTGTGATCCACACAATCAAAGGCTTTAGCGTGCTCAATGAAGCAGAAGTAGATGTTCTGGAATTTCCTTGCTTTTTCTATGATCCTACGGATGTTACCAATTTGATCTCTGGTTCCTCTGCTTTTCTAAATCTAGTTTGTACATCTGAAATTGCTCGACTCACATCTTGTCGAAGCCTAGCTTAAATGATTTTGAGTATTACCTTGCTAGCATGTGAAATGAGTACAGTTGTACTGTAGTTTGAACATTCTTTGGCACTGCCCTTCTTTGAAATTGGGATGAAAACTGACCTTTTCCAGTCCTGTGGCCACTGCTGTGTTTTCCAAACTTGCTGCCATATTGAGTGCAGAACTTTAAAGCATCATCTTTTAGGACTTTATATAGCTCAGATGGAATTCCATCACTGCCACTAGCTTTATCTGTAGTGATGCTTCCTAAGACCCACTTGACTTCACACTCCAGCATGTCTGGCTCTGGGTGAGTGATCACACCATTGTGGTTATATGGGTCATTGAGACCTTTTTTGTACAGTGCATTTATCTACAATGATAAAGTAGATGTATATATAATCCCATCAAACTTTGGTTTACAAAAATGACATTTCATCCGAAAGACTCAGTAATTTTTTTCTCAGGAAAGTGGCAACAGTAGGGTAGGGTATCTTATGGGGTCATTCCTTTCCCCTGCAAAGTAGACCACAATTCAAAAGAGTCTGAAGGTCATGGTCTTTATCACCATCTTGGCTTTAACTCCTGCCTTCCTTCTCCAAATACATACACATTATCACTGTAGTCTGGACTACCAAGAAGGGATCTTTTTTGCACACAAAAATAGAATTATTTCACATCTTTTGCTTGAAACATTTCAATTTCAACATTACCTTCAGCAGTGATTATTAACACATTTTATGTGCTTTTCCCTTTAAGAATAATTGAATAATAATTAAAGTTTTTAACTTTCTTCAGAGAAAAACATACATATACACATACAGACAATATAATCTTATACAACTCAGGAGGTTTTGCAACACCCCTGAAGCCCATCCACAGATCTAGGAATCCTCATCCAGCCTATACAATTTATGTATTGAATCTCCTTTGAATAGCATAAAAGGTCTTTTGCCTACCTAGCCAAATTCTTCACTTCCACTCCCCACTTCAAAGGGGATTTCCAAACATACTATGTTCTCTCTTATACTTAAAAAAAAAAAAAATCTATGGTTTTTCCAGTAGTCATGTATGGATGTGAGAGTTGGACTGTGAAGAAAGCTGAGCGCTGAAGAATTGATGCTTTTGAACTGTGGTGTTGGAGAAGACTCTTGAGAGTCTCTTGGACTGCAAGGAGATCTAACCAGTCCATTCTAAAGGAGATCAGTCCTGGGTGTTCTTTGGAAGGAGTGATGCTGAAGCTGAAATGCCAGTACTTTAGCCACCTCATGCAAAGAGTTGACTCATTGGAAAAGACCCTGATGCTGGGAGGGATTGGGGACAGGAGGAGAAGTGGACGACAGAGGATGAGATGGCTGGATGGCATCACTGATTTGATGGATGTGAGTTTGAGTGAACTCCAGGAGTTGGTGATGGACAGGGAGGCCTGGCGTGCTGCAATTCATGGGGTCGCAAAGAGTTGGACATGACTGAGCGACTGAACTAAACTGAACTGAGCTGAAACTTTTAATTTTAGAATAGTTTGAGATTTACATAAAAATTACTAAGATAACACATAGATTCTGTATGCAGAGTTTATCATTCCATATTCTTACAGTATTTCTCATTTACTATGAATAAGTTACTCTTTAATTGAAAATCCTTTTGAATCAGCAGTCAAGGAAATTATTTTCCAAAATAAATGTATAAAGCACTGATACTAGCCCTCATAATCTCTGGTTCAGCTCATGTGAGACAGTGTGAAAAATGATGCTGTGTTTGTGAGTTCACTCCCTATTTAACAGAGCTGGAAATAGACCACTCACATGCCAGCAACCAGCCACCTTACAGAGGTATGATATTGACTTGAGGTGAGGTGTTGGGGTGAAATAATTTGTGGCTGCATCTTCATTTAGAGTGATGCCAAAGAGAGAACAGAAGCATCTTCAATTCAGTGTGTACAGATAAATTGTTGTTAATATGAAGTTGAGCATATTATCTTATTTGCTTCTTAAGAGGAGAAATAAAATGTTTGTTTGTCAAGAAAGGGAAAAAAAATACGATCCAAGTACATTACCTTATTCCCATATTTCCAACTATTTCTTCTCTTCTCCTCAGCATTTTGTAATGTTACCAGAGCTAATTTACAGATTGAAATCACTGCGTTTTAGTTCAGTGAAAGAACTTTAATGATATGCAGTTGATTTGGCACAAATAAAAAGATCAAACCTTAAACTCAAAAGTCATACTTAACAGAGAAATGAAATCAGAATACTCTTCTAGAAAGAGGAAACGAAAATAGGAACATTCCCATCTCTTTGTCAACAAGATTATGTTTTATCACATGTTTGAAAAATCAGTTACTTATTTCATTACAATTTCTCAATGATGAATGCCCAATTTTTGTGTAAATTGAGAAAGGATTTTTGTAACCTGACCAATGTGGGAAGGGAAATATCTGTTCATAATGTGAAAAAGGGAAGTGAAATAATTTCATTGACTCTGAAAGTTTAAATGTAACAGAAATAATAGTACAAAGAAAGTATGCACAAAGAAATAAAAAACTTTCCACAATTATCAGTTGTCCTCACATTAAGAAAATTGATTTTTAGGGGCTTCTCTGGTGCTCCAGTGGTTAAACATCTACCTGCCAATGCAGGGCACATGGGTTTGATCCCTGGTCCAGGAAGATCCCATGTGCCACCAGGCAGATAACCCCAGTGCCACACCGCTGAGATTGTGTTCTAGAGCCTGGGAGCCACAGCTGTTGGAGCCAGAGTGCCTAGAGCAGTGCTGTGCAACAAGGGAAGCCATGGGAACAAGAGGCCCAAGCACTGCAGCTAGAGAGCAGCCCCCACTCGTCACAGCTGGAGAGTAGCCCCCACTCATCGCAGCTAGAGAGCAGCCCCCACTCATCGCAGCTAGAGAGCAGCCCCCACTCATCGCAGCTAGAGAGTAGCCCCCACTAGTCGCAGCTAGAGAGCAGCCCCCACTCATTGCAACTAGAGAGAGCCCACCTGTGGCAATTAAGACCCAGGCAGCCAAAAATAAATAACATCTCTGATTAACAAAAAAAGAATACTGATTTTGAAATAGTCTCTGATTGTTTAATGGCATTGCCTGGAGTTAGATCAACCTCTTAGATGAAAATAACACTTAAAACACATAAAATGGATTTGTATAATTATATTGGGAACTAAAATCAGCAAGAGGTAGACAAAGAAGTTACAGTGTGTTAAGGGGTGAGAATTGTGTTGTGAGAGAATTTCTTCCCTTTCACTTGAACTTCAAGGTAAGGAGGTAAACTGAAAAGACCATGGACCTGACCTGAATCTAACTCCCAGCTCCCCCGCTCACCATCTGTATGTCTCTGGGCAGGACTTTTCTTCTCTGGGAGACATAGTTTTTCATTTGTAAAATGGACATAATACCTATCTTTAAGACCCCTGAAAGAATTATAAATAATGTTTATTAAGTGGCTAACACATTGCAAGCATTTGAGTAAAAAAAAAGCTAACATTATATACCTTTCCTTTTATCCCTGTGTCTCAAAATAGTCTCCAGTCTTGATTATTCAAACCTCCTAAATATCTCTTGAATTCTCCTAGTTCTATTATCCACTTCCCACTTCATCTGCTATCTGAATTACTCATATAGTTTTCTAGCAGCAGTCCCTGAATGCAATCGAGAGTGTTAATTTACTTTGTTTTAAGATTTTGATCCAGTTACTTTCCAGTTTAATACTCATGAATAGTTTCCATTGTCTTTGGGATTAATTGCTGAACTTTACTGTTTCAGGGATTAAGCTTTTAGGTCTGGTTCTGCTCACCCCCCAGCGTTGTCTTTGACACCAGCACCTATTATTTCTTCCATTGTCTGCACAGCACATTGAGGAGACAGCAGGAACAAAGACGAAAGAGAGTGATGCATGGCAAGGGTGAGGAATGGTAGAATCTCCTCTGTGATTAGCAGTAAAGTACCTGGCATATTACTAGGCTGGTACTGTTTTAGGCTTAAAGATCAATTCATGGGTCAGTAAGTTGTGGCTCTGTGCAAGACCACAATAACTTTTATAGCACAGTATTGACACCACAGTGGAAATAATTTCTCTTGTGTATATTAAGTAGTAGTATTTTTCTCAGTATGAACAGATTGTTGTTTTTTAGTCGCTATGTTGTGTCTGATTCCTTTGCGACCTTAAGGACTGTAGCCTGCCAGGCATCTCTGTCCATGGGATTTCCCAAGCCAGAATACTGGAGTAGGTTGCCATTTCCTTCTCCAGGAGATTTTCCTGACCCAGGGATCAAACCCACGTCTCCTGCTTGGCAGGCAGATTCTTAATCTCTGAGCCACCTGGAAAGCCCATGAACTGAGTATCTGACTCAAAACACAAAAACACCAAGACTACATAGTAAATTAAGTACAAAAGTTAGATGATTTCTGGAGTTTGGGTGGTGTTATGAGATGCAGGAAAGCATCTTGCTTGTTTGATCTATTTTGCAAAGAGCGGGAACTTAAATTACAGAGACATTGAGAGCTAAAAGAACAGAAAGTGATCACTAATCCTTGAAAAAGACACACTGGTTTGGATTAGGCAAACACAAATCATTTACCATTTTTCAATGACCCAAGAACCTGGCCAACAAAATGCCAGCTTTGGATTAGGGTGAAGCACTGCCCTGAGTCAGGGAATGTCCCCACGGAGAGCCACTCTGACCTGTGGCTAGGATGCTGGACTTGCTGGGAGCAGCTGAATGCTGGTCCTGTTTCACAGGGCCATTACATATCTCCATTAGTTGAATAAGAAATTACTCCATCTTAAGCTTTCAGCATCTGGGCTCCCTGGGAAAGCCCAGTTATGTCCTCCACCTTACTCCCAGCCCTCCCAACTCACCCACCCTTCCAAATTCTCCTAGCAGCCATGCTGCCACAGCAGAGATGAGACTAGGTCCTCTGCACCCCAGAGCCAAACTACACAAGGACAGTGTCAGCTGGCTAATGAGAGGAGTGCAGCTGCCCTGACCACGGAACGGCACTGCTTTATAGCAAGTGACTATTTACAATCTTTGACAAAACTCATTCCAATGCCTCTTTTCATTAATACAGTCTTTTTTTTTCACCAGTGTCAGTTATTGATACTTTCTGAGGTTATGCTATTTTCATATAGTTTTTCATGTCCTTCATGTATTGACACAAATAGATTTTAATTTAGAAAAGGCAGAGACATCATTTTGCCAACAAAGTTTTATGTAGTCAAAGCTGTGGTTTTTCCAGTAGTTATGTATGGATGTGAGAGCTGGACCATAAAGAAAGCTGAGTGCCTAAGAATTGATGCTTTTGAATAGTGGTATTGAAGAAGACTCTTGAGAGTCCCTTGGACTGCAAGGAGATCAAACCAGTCAGTCCTAAAGGAAATCAGTACTGAATATTCATTGAAAGGACTGATGCTGAAGCTGATGCTCCAATACTTTGGCCACCTGATGCGAAAAGCTGATTCATTGAAAAAGACCCTGATGCTGGGAAAGATTGAGAGTAGGAGGAGAAGGGGCCAACAGAGGATGAGATGGTTGGATGGCATCATCAACTCAATGGACATGAGTTTGAGCAAGCTCCAGGAGATAATGAAGGACAGGGAAGCCTGGCATGCTGCAGTCCATGGGGTTGCAAAGAGTCCGACACAACTGAGTGACTGAATGACAAGAAAATAAAAACCAGATTGCAGGAACAACAACAGCAAAAAATGATGGGATAGATTATAGTGAAAAAAGATTATCAAGACAGAGAGGTCTGAGTCGCTGAAAATTAAAAACACCGTGGCTTACCTCCAGGGTCAGTGGTGACCAAAATCATTAAATCGAAGAGCCATTTTCAGGAAAGTAGTTTCATCTCTAGGGCTCTCAAGAACCATCTCACTTCCCACTCTCCAGTCACATTCAGAGAAGGTAAGTCTAGGTCAAATAGTGCAGAGCGTCTAAATTTGCTATACTATAAATGGGTGCAAGAACCATCACTTTGCTTTATTTTTCTAAATCTAACAAAATTTGTCTCTAAGCCCCATTTCCCCAAAAGGTGAGTCCGTGATGGTGTTGTAAAACTTTAGCTTATCCCCTGCCCAGGAGCTTACAAGCATCTCAAGAAAGGACAAAGCCCAGAAAACTTGAGGAAGACCTTAGAGTTTCAGTCCATCACTGAGATGTTCATATGATGATAATTACCCAGGCTGACATGGTTCACTCGAAGGCAGAAGCCCCTTCTTGAAGCTTCATTGAGGGACTTGTCTGGTGGTCCAGTGGCTAAGACTCTGTGCTCCCAATGCAGGGGGCCTGGGTTCAATCCCTGGTCAATGAACTAGATCCTACATGCTGCAACTAAGAGTTCACATTGCTGCAACTAAGACCCAGCATAACCAAATAAATAAATATATTTTTTTAAGCTTTATTGATTCCCAAGGGAGAGCAATTCATGTTCACTTTCCCAGCAGCTGCATGCCATCCAAGAGACCTCTTACCATTGCTCTGGGACCCCCATGGAGTGGGATGCAGGGCCCTGCCACTTCTCAAGCCTGTCACCACTATCATCTCAGATCTGGCCAAATTTGCCTCCTCAAGTACCCCAGGCCTCAGGAAATGTTTCTTCCTGCTTTATCCTCCTTCAATAATATAATCTCCCAAATGAAGGCCTGGATGGGACAGTGTTCCAAGAGCTTGGCAACTTATCTCTTATTCCAAGAAATATAAATTCTATTCTTGTAAGAGTATTTTTCAGTCTTTTAAGAAAGTTAATGATACAATAAAAATCCTAAACAAAACAGCATTGTTCTGACATATTCTCTCATGTTTCTTTTTCTATAGCTTATATGCCATTTTAATGCATCTCATGAAGTTCATTGAAAATTAATATTTAACTCCTTTCTATGGAAGCTTAAGAGACCACTGATCTGGGTACAGATGAGCTGCATGAAAGAAGGATAAATTTAAAGTTAATTGGCAGAATATTTCTACCAATATGGGTGAGTTCATATACACAGAGGAATGTTGAGGACTTCAAAAAAATCATTCTTTTTTTAGTGATTCTGCACACTCCTCTCTGTATGTGTAATTATTTATTATTTTGCTAATTATAAAAGTAATATATGCTGAAAGAACAAAACTTGGAAAATGCCAAAATATACAAGTTGAATAAAATTCTGAAAAGTGTCAGTGTAAACATTCTGGTGTGTATCTTTTAGTCCTTTTTCTTACATAAGATGTTTAAAAATTTTTTTAATCATAAAATACATACGCACATTTTTAAAAGTCAAATGAGGTGTTATAAGTTAAATGCTGAAAGATAGCCCTAAACTTTCTTATCCAATTCCCAACACTAGAGGCAATGTCTTTCAACTTCTTAGCTATTTTTAGCTTCTTTAGTTCTATTTTATTATTATGGCCATATATGTCAAGAGTATGATTATTCTATTCATTTTTTATTTTCAGTCATGGATATTTTCTACTGATTTCCACCAAGGAAGGTGAAGATTTAGCTCTCTGGACTCCCCATGTCTTGTTCCCCTTTACAAGCATGTACAAACTCTCACAGATGAGTATACTATGATCGTATAATTTGGTTGTATTTCTTCTTTTCTTGTGTTTTAGTTTTCTTGGAATTGCCTTACTTTTTGGTTGCATAGTCTTCCATTTACTTATTCATGTATTAATTCATCGCCCCAGATCTCAGTCAGAGTTGTCAAACTCCTTTCAATAGTTTCAAACATTCCAGGACATTTTTTTTTTTAAGCTTGTCTATAACACACATTTGTAGTAGGGTTTTTAAAAATTAGTCAACTAATGTTTATTTTTTGTTGTGCTGGGTCTTTGCTGCTGCACGTGGACTTTCTCTAGTTGCAGTGGGTGGGGAGCTACTCTTTATTGTGGTGCCTGGGCTTCTCACTGTGCTGGCTTCTGTTGCCGAGTACAGGCTCTAGGTACCTGGGCTTTGATAGTTGCCACTGGCAGGCTCAGGAGTAGTGGCACCCGGGCTGAGTTGCTCCGGCATGTGGAATCTTCCCAGTTGGAGATCGAACCCGCATGCCCGCTGTTGGCAGGAGGATTGTTATCCCCTGCACCACGAGGGAAGCCTGTCCTTAGGGTTACTGTTGCCTTCATCTCAATAATTTCCCTTCGCCTTTCTCCTGTATTAAAATCCTGTTTACTAGAACCCTTATCTTTTATCTTATTTGCTCTTTTAAATTTTTATGTCTTTATTTATTGGCTGTGCTGTGTGGACGCCACAGGATCTTAGTTCTCCAACCAGGAATTGAACCCAGACCACAACAGTGAAAGCGCCAAGTCCTATCCACAGGACTACCAGGGAATTTCCAGGAATATATCACTTTGTGATTTTTAAAGACATATGCCTTTTTATAGTACAATTTTTTTTTAAGTGGTAAAAACAACATGTTATTAACAGACCCAAATACCTTTAGTTTCTCTGTAATAAGAGGTGAAAAGCATATAAACTTAAACATGTGTTTGGCAATTAATATTTCACTATTTTATTTGGAAATGAACTAGATATCTATGAATATCGTTTAAAGTTAATGTTACAAAAAGATTTTGGAAACTATTTTTAAGCAGACACATTTTATTAATGATACCTACAAAATTCATTTACAAACATTTCTACCACTTATATCTATTTAATTCACGTGTACTTAACAATTATGCTAGAGTTGCCATGAAAATTTAATGATATTAAAAATTAACCATTTTAAGTTATTTTCCTTGTTGACAAACTAGGCAAGTAGCAAAACTTACAGAAGTAAAGAACCTAATAATTTAAAGATGACTTTTTTCTCTACCATATTGACATACATTAAGGAAATAATTTCTATTGTAAATTTAGTTCTTAGGTAGAATTTAAAATTTTATAATTTCAAGCATAAAGTAGAGACAACATGAACTTATTTAACTAGTCTTAGTTTAAATAAGTGCTTGTATTGTCTTTAAGCCAGTTAAATAGAGATCTTTCACAAGTTTTTACAAATACTATCTAGAGGAATAAAAATATCACACATACATAACATACATACATAGATATACATGGATATATAGATAGAGACAGATGCAAACTGTGATCTCATAGCTTTCATTTAAAAATTTTAGCCACATATCCAGTACAGTAGTACAAAAACTTTCTAGCTTATAGAAGACCTAAATGGCATTTTTGGCAGATAGAACAAGTTAAATTTACCCACTCAGGTGGCTAAAGCCTTTTGCCAATATTTGTGGAAAAGACTATTAAGAATTTTACTTGTCTTTAATGAATAATCTTGTGGAGGCTATGGACAAAATTTGGGGCAAGGGAGCTTATGAAAATATCAAACGGTTTGTTTTCTTAAAAAACTATCTCTCATATTTGTTTGTTTCCGGTCCTGTAATTGCTTCAGCAATATGTGAACCGTGAACTTCCAGATGTTCAAGCTGGTTTTAGAAAAGCAGAGGAACCAGAGATCAAATTGCCAACATCTGCTTGATCGTGGAAAAAGCAAGAGAGTTCCAGAAAAACATCTATTTCTGCTTTATTGACTATGCCAAAGCCTTTGACTGTGTGGATCACAACAAACTGTGGAGAATTCTTCAAGAGATGGGCATACCAGACCACCTAACCTGCCTCTTGAGAAACCTGAATGCAGGTCAGGAAGCAACAGTTAGAACAGGACAGGGAACAACAGACTGGTTCCAAATAGGAAAAAGAAGTACATCAAGGCTGTATATTGTCACCCTGCTTATTTAACTTCTATGCAGAGCACATCATGAGAAACGCTGGGCTGGAGGAAGCACAAGCTGGAATCAAGATTGCCGGGAGAAATATCAATAACCTCAGATATGCACATGACACCACCCTTATGGCAGAAAGTGAAGAACTAAAGAGTCTCTTGATGAAAGTGAAAGAGGAGAGTGAAAAAGTTGGGTTAAAGCTCAACATTCAGAAAACTAAGACCATGGCATCCGGTCCCATCACTTCATGGGAAATAGATGGGGAAACAGTGGAAACAGTGGCTGATTTTATTTTTCGGGGCTCCAAAATCACTGCAGATGGTGACTGCAGCCATGAAATTAAAAGACGCTTACTCCTTGGAAGGAAAGTTATGATCAACCTAGACAGCATATTAAAAAGCATAGACATTACTTTGCCAACAAAGATCTGTCTAGTTAAGGCTATGGTTTTTCCAGTGGTCATGTATGGATGTGATTGTTGGACTGTGAAGATGGCTGAGTGCTGAAGAATTGATGCTTTTGAACTGTGGTGTTGGAGAAGACTCTTGAGAGTCCCTTGGACTGCAAGGAGATCCAACCAGTCCATCCTAAAGGAGATCAGTCCTGAGTGTTCATTGGAAAGACTGATGTTGAGGCTAAAACTCCAATACTCTGGCTACCTGATGCGAAGAGCTGACTCATTTGAAAAGACCCTGATGCTGGGAGGGATTGGGGGCAGGAGGAGAAGGGGACGACAGAGGATGAGATGGTTGGATGGCATCACCAACTCAATGGACATGGGTTTGGGTGGACTCCGGGAGTTGGTGATGGACAGGGAGGCCTGGTATGCTGTGGTTCATGGGGTCACAGAGTCGGACACAACTGAGTGACTGAATTGAACTGAATTGCTTTAGCAACAATGATCTCTTTGGGTGCTTACATTTCAAAGATACAATAAGATCAATATTTCCAAGGGTCAGAGACGGGACTGTAGGTTTTATGTGAGATGGAACTCAAGGGTATATTTGCCCTTATCAGAAATCTAAGATCATTATTATTACATTTTTCCTTTGTTTAACAGTAGGATAGGATAACTCAATAATTTTGACATTTTTTTGGTAGTGCAGGCCCAAAATATGGGATATATGGACCTGATGGGGTTGGCTTTACAAAGTAAAGGACAATAAATCAAACCTTCATGTGCCTTTTCTGGACCTTTGTCAAAGCTATTTCCTGGCTATCAATATTTCTGTAAGTTTTATACCTGCTTGAGTGCCAACTGTAGCTCTTGACAGTCCTCTGATATTCCCCTCCTAACCTTGTTGAGAAAGTTAAGGAAGTGTTTCATTTTCTTTCACACAGTCGCTCAGTCATGTCTGACTCTTTGCAATCCTGTGGACTGTAACCCACGAGGCTCCTCTTGTGTCCATGGGATTTTCCAGGCATAAATACCGGAGTGAGTAGCCATTTCCTTCTCTAAGGGATCTTCCTGACCCAGGGTCCCCCTCATTGGCAGGCAGATTTTTTACCATTGAGCCACCAGGAAAACCCTGTATCTTCTGTATCTATTTCTATCTTTTCTCTCTTTCTTTCCTTTTTTTTTTTTTCTCAATTTGATCTTCCCATTGGTACCTGTAGGACACTTGTTTAAGATGAGAGCTATCTTAAAAGTCCTTTTAGGTCTAAAAGTTCAAGTCTTCAATATATCTATTCCAATTGTGAGTCTGAGCCAGTGAGTCTTTTTCATGGCTTAAAACCAATATTAGGGCTTACAAGAGCTTAAAACCAATATTAGAACTTATACTATTAGGATGCAAGAGCTGTCCCTTAAGAAACCGTAGGCCTCTCAAGATGCAGAGCCACTCCAGAGAAAGCCTAAGAAACAAAGACCTTCCTTGTCTCAGGTGACAAAGAAAGCTCTATGTCTTGCAAAGTGGGACACCTTACATAACTGACCTCCTAACCTATGCTACCAGAAAGGTGATACTGAGAGGAGAATTTTTCCTTCACAAACCAGGCAGCAAAGGTAGAGGCCCTAAAGGCCTCTTATGACCTGAGACACTTCATTAAGACAAACTTCCCTGACAGCCAGCATGGTTGGACAAAGAGAATATTGCCTGTCCCTTCATGTCTTAGGCTGCTAGCTGGCTGGCTGACTAACTCCTGATGCAAGCCTGACAACCTGCACCCCCCCAACCCCACAAAGGGAGTATTCTCACTGGTGACAAAGCCAAGTTCTCAGAAGAGAAAACAAAACAAATGGAGATTCTCATCTTATGGTTTTTCATCCTTATGACAGATGACAAAGGAAAACGTAACTCTTCCTGCGAGGCTAAGAGTCAGTAACCATAGGGGCTGATTAACAAACACAAATTCACAAGAATCAAAATTCAAGGTCTGTTTTCACAAATGTTTTTCTTCTGCCACTGTGAATTTGGAAAGGAAGGGAAAAGGAGAAAGTTTTATCCTCCTCTCTTGTCTGTGCACTACAGAGAAAGAGCTGGGAGACTGACATGGTAAGAATCTGTACCTTCTGCTGGTCTGCTGTCTGTTATCCCATATTTCAACTGCAGTCTCCAGGGAGAATGGAGTGTTCTAGCCTTTCACGGTCCCATCCTCCTCACCAGAAACTGTACAGGGGGAAATGTTTGTTTCCTTTCACTATTTTAGGTTTTTGGCTGGGACTCTGTAACAAAAAGACAGCTTAACAAGAGAAAAGGAAATGATTATATTAACATGTACATCTCATATATACTTATGAGAAATGAAAGTGATGAGTAACTCAAAGAGGTGTATAGGACTTGGACTTACAGATCATCTTAACCAAAGAACAATATATTTTTAGGGGAACTACAAGACAGAGGCAAAGAGCACTGGGCTTCCAAGGGCAGCAAGTAGTGGTACAATAAATACATCAGAAACTAATGGAAAATAATAGCTAGTCAGTATAGGTTGTTTTCCAGAGTTCTCTAGTCCTTACTGCCGCGGCCAGCACAAGCAAGAGTCACACCTGCACAGGGAGAGAACGGAGCGTCCCCGCTAAGAAAATAAGAGAGAGACAAAAGATGGGGTTGAGAGGATCAGACCAAAATGGCTGATACCTTGCTTTATTGTGCTGCGGTATATATAGGGTAAAGTACGTGACTTAAGGCACTCACAAGGTTGTTTTTTAATCTCAGGATACAATCACCAGACCCTTACCATTGTATATAGAACACAATCAGAATATCTATCTTCTATGAAGTATACACAATAAGATAATCTATCTTCTATGAAATGTTGCCGAAACCAAACATCTTGGAGCCTTAAGGGTTATAAAAACTCTTGAGGGTGGCGGGACAGGGAGCTTAGGCACGTGTCCTAGGGCCCGGCATACCTGCCAGGGAGCTCCCAAGACTTAACCCTTCACGGGTCGTCCCCCGCAGCTCCCCTCTCTTTATTTTTTAAAAGCTCCATAAGATGTTGGTGTTGCAACATGTTTTTATGTATTAAAACTCTCATATGTAAAAATTCTTTAACAATGCTACGAATAAGGCAAGGAGCTAAACAAATTATGATAAGCACAACAGTCAGAACCGCGCCCATAGCAATTATACTTCGCCACAGTGAATGAAGGCTAGGAAAGTTAGAAAATAAATTTTGTAAAAAATTATCGACAGTATCAGCTATATTCAAAGTAGCTTTTGGAGAATTTTCGATGTCAAGAATTTCATTGTGCAATTGTAAAAGATCTAAAGAAACATTAGTATTAAACCAAATTCCTTGTAGATGTTTTTTCACCTTATCCCACGGAAAGTCAGAAGTATTGTAAGGCTTTTTTGTAACACAAATCCATTTATAATTAGCATGGCACTGAATTTTCATGCGAAAATTAATGCTCTGAACTTGTTCTCCTAGAACTCTAACTACATCATATAAAGCTGATAATCTATCTTCTATTTTTTTTATCTATATCTTCTTGAGTTCCCATTACTTTAGTAACATTATATGACAAGGAATCTACAGTATGAGCAGCTTGAATGGATTGTGCTAAAGATACAGAAGCAGTAACAGCAGTTGCTATAAGGGTGATTAAAGATACTATACCCAGAATAATCAGGCTCAGACCTCTTTTAGGACAGCTAAGAGCCGTATTAATGCGTTGTAACAATTCTAAAGCAGTCTCATCATACCATTCTTCAGTTATTTCAACAGGTAACATTACAAAAGCAGGTTGTTTTACTATTATAACTTGTTCTCCTTTGGCTACACCTCTAATGTAATTAGTAAGTATGCAATTAGAACAATTTAAATGATAAATATTCAATGACAGTGTTATTTCCATATGGCCTTGTATCAACATGAATGGATAAGGAACACAAGCTCAGGGATATAAAAATCCTGTAACTCCCACATCACCATATTTGCTCCCACTAATATTGGGCTGTAAATATAGACTATTGCCATGACCAAAAGCAGCCAAAAGTTTCCATAGTTCTGTCTGATATATAGGAGCAGTGTTTACAGAGAGAATGGGTGGATGCTGTCCTCGATATTCGGGGAAATCAGGTGTTCCTCCAGGTGCCCAGTCCCATAAAAGGGTGGTATTGGCATTGTTGATGTTATACACCGATGCAATTCGTGCTCGACATAAAGTCCAAGGAGTGTCTATTCCTATGCTGATGCTTAAATGTTTGTCACAAAACGGAATGTCGAGGGGTCCGGTTCCGTCACGGTACGATCTCTTTCCGGTTTTTTCATCAATGCCTGAAATAGTCACTCGAGGATAGGATATATCAGCTGACACCTGTATACAATGAGGATGCTGTGATTGATAAGAAAAGCACATAGGGTATTGAGTAGTAAGACCATAAAAGGAGATATTGGCTTGCTGAGGAGAAATGTGAATATCTGATTTTCCTCCTAAAAGACTTGTATCATTAACATATACAGGTACTGTTTCTTTATCCCATCCTAAGGATTGAATCATAGGCGGATCAGGAATGTATGCCCAAAAAGCCGCAGCCGCCCCGTTTTGTATCCGCTGTAACAATAATAATAACATGATCAGTATATTAGTAGGTGTCACTGGAGGTTGTACATGAGCCTCATTCCAAGCATATCGCATCAGCGCCTCAATTTGCCTCTGGGTAGGCAGCTCACTCGTGGGCTCGCTCAGTGTCATGCGTTGCATTTGATGTGTCAGGGAGTTCCTCTGCCGCGCGTACCAGCCTTTCCGGAATCCAGCGCGGCGCTTCGGCATCCTGTGGAAAAACACAAACATGCCCTCGTCCCCATATTAGTACAGGGTCTGGCCCATACCACAGATTGGTAAGTGGATCCTTCCATCGTACAAGTGGTTTTTTGCATGAGGATCGTTCTCCCCAAAAACGCTGGGCTGCTGAATTGCCTTCTGCGTCTAAAGTGAAAAAATTTAAAACATAAAGAGCATGGTTTCATATTGTCCTGGAGGTCTCTGAGATTGTCCTCGTTTCTTTTAATTCGTTTTTCTTGTTTCCTCTCTGATTCATTTATTTCTACCATTCTATCTTCTATTTCACTAATCCTATCTTCTGCCTCCGTTATTCTACTATTTGTTGCCTCCAGAGTGTTTCTGATCTCATTTATTGTGTTATTCATTATATTTTGACTCTTTTTTATTTCTTCTAGGTCCTTGTTAAACCTTTCTTGCATCTTCTCAATCCTTGTCTCTAGGCTATTTATCTGTGATTCCATTTTGATTTCAAGATTTTGGATCATTTTCACTATCAATATTCGGAATTCCTTCTCCGGTAGATTCCCTACTTCTTCCTCTTTTGTTTGGTTTGGTGGGCAACTCTCCTGTTCCTTTACCTGCTGAGTATTCCTCTGTCTCTTCATCTTGGTTATATTGCTGCGTTTGGGGTGGCCTTTTTATATTCTGATAATTTGTGGAGTTCTCTTTATTATGGAGCTTCCTAACTTTGGGTGGGGTTCTATCAGTGGCTTGTCAAGGTTTCCTGGTTAGGGAGGCTTGTGTTGGAGTTTTGGTGGGTGGAGCTGGGTTTCTTCTCTCTGGAGTGCAATGGAGTGACCCGTAATGGGTTATGAGACATCAAAGGTTTTGGGATAATTTTGAGCTGCCTGTATATTGAGGCTCAGGGGAGTGTTCCTGTGTTGCTGGAGAATTTGCGTGGTATGTCTTGTTTTGGAACTTGTTGGCCCTTGGGTGGAGCTTGGTTTTGAGAAAATCCTTGAGGAGATAATAGTTGAAAACTTCCCTAAAATGGGGAAGGAAATAATCACCCAAGTCCAAGAAACACAGAGAGTCCCAAATAGGATAAACCCAAGGCGAAACACCCCAAGACACATATTAATCAAATTAACAAAGATCAAACACAAAGAACAAATATTAAAAGCAGCAAGGGAAAAACAACAAATAACACACAAGGGGATTCCCATAAGGATAACAGCTGATCTGTCAATAGAAACTCTTCAGGCCAGGAGGGAATGGCAAGACATACTTAAAGTGATGAAAGACAATAACCTACAGCCCAGATTACTGTACCCAGCAAGGATCTCATTCAAATACGAAGGAGAAATCAAAAGCTTTACAGACAAGCAAAAGCTGAGAGAATTCAGCACCACCAAACCAGCTCTCCAACAAATTCTAAAGGATATCCTCTAGACAGGAAACACGAAAAGGGTGTATAAACCCAAACCCAAAACAATAAAGTAAATGGCAACGGGATCATACTTATCAATAATTACCTTAAACGTAAATGGGTTGAACGCCCCAACCAAAAGACAAAGACTGGCCGAATGGATACAAAAACAAGACCCCTCTATATGCTGCTTACAAGAGACCCACCTCAAAACAAGGGACACATACAGACTGAAAGTGAAGGGCTGGAAAAAGATATACCACGCGAATAGAGACCAAAAGAAAGCAGGAGTGGCAATACTCATATCCGATAAAATAGACTTTAAAACAAAGGCTGTGAAAAGAGACAAAGAAGGCCACTACATAATGATCAAAGGAACAATCCAAGAAGAAGATATAACAATTATAAATATATATGCACCCAATATAGGAGCACCGCAATATGTAAGACAAATGCTAACAAGTATGAAAGGGGAAATCAACAATAACACAATAATAGTGGGAGACTTTAATACCCCACTCACACCTATGGACAGATCAACTAAACAGAAAATTAACAAAGAAACGCAAACTTTAAATGATACATTAGATCAGTTAGACCTAATTGATATCTATAGGACATTTCACCCCAAAACAACGAATTTCACCTTTTTTTCAAGTGCTCATGGAACCTTCTCCAGGATAGATCACATCCTGGGCCATAAATCTAAACTTGATAAATTCAAAAAAATCGAAATCATTCCAAGCATCTTTTCTGACCATAATGCATTAAGATTAGATCTCAATTACAGGAGAAAAACTATTAAAAATTCCAACATATGGAGGTTGAACAACACACTTCTGAATAACCAACAAATCACAGAAGAAATCAAAAAAGAAATCAAAATATGCATAGAAACTAATGAAAATGAAAACACAACAACCCAAAACCTGTGGGACACTATAAAAGCAGTGCTAAGAGGAAAGTTCATAGCAATACAGGCATACCTCAAGAAACAAGAAAAAAGTCAAATAAATAACCTAACTCTACAACTAAATCAACTAGAAAAGGAAGAGTTGGAGAACCCCAGAGTTAGTAGAAGGAAAGAAATCTTAAAAATTAGGGCAGAAATAAATGCAAAAGAAACAAAAGAGACCATAGCAAAAATCAACAAAGCCAAAAGCTGGTTCTTTGAAAGGATAAATAAAATTGACAAACCATTAGCCAGACTCATCAAGAAGCAAAGAGAGAAAAATCAAATCAATAAAATTAGAAATGAAAATGGAGAGATCACAACAGACAACACAGAAATACAAAGGATCATAAGAGACTACTATCAGCAGTTGTATGCCAATAAAATGGACAACGTGGAAGAAATGGACAAATTCTTAGAAAAGTACAATTTTCCAAAACTGAACCAGGAAGAAATAGAAAATCTTAACAGACCCATCACAAGCACGGAAATTGATACTGTAATCAGAAATCTTCCAGCAAACAAAAGCCCAGGTCCAGATGGCTTCACAGCTGAATTCTACCAAAAATTTCGAGAAGAGCTAACACCTATCCTCCTCAAACTCTTCCAGAAAATTGCAGAGGAAGGTAAACTTCCAAACTCATTCTATGAGGCCACCATCACCCTAATACCAAAACCTGACAAAGATGTCACAAAAAAAGAAAACTACAGGCCAATATCTCTGATGAACATAGATGCAAAAATCCTCAACAAAATTCTAGCAATCAGAATCCAACAACACATTAAAAAGATCATACACCATGACCAAGTGGGCTTTATCCCAGGGATGCAAGGATTCTTCAATATCCGCAAATCAATCAATGTAATTCACCACATTAACAAATTGAAAAATAAAAACCATATGATTATCTCAATAGATGCAGAGAAGGCCTTTGACAAAATTCAACATCCATTTATGATAAAAACTCTCCAGAAAGCAGGAATAGAAGGAACATATCTCAACATAATAAAAGCTATTTATGACAAACCCACAGCAAACATTATCCTCAATGGTGAAAAATTGAAAGCATTTCCCCTAAAGTCAGGAACAAGACAAGGGTGTCCACTTTCACCACTACTATTCAACATAGTTCTGGAAGTTTTGGCCACAGCAATCAGAGCAGAAAAAGAAATAAAAGGAATCCAAATTGGAAAAGAAGAAGTAAAACTCTCACTGTTTGCAGATGACATGATCCTCTACATGGAAAACCCTAAAGACTCCACCAGAAAATTACTAGAGCTAATCAATGAATATAGTAAAGTTGCAGGATATAAAATCAACACACAGAAATCCCTTGCATTCCTATACACGAATAATGAGAAAGTAGAAAAAGAAATTAAGGAAACAATTCCATTCACCATTGCAACGAAAAGAATAAAATACTTAGGAATATATCTACCTAAAGAAACTAAAGACCTAGATATAGAAAACTATAAAACACTGATGAAAGAAATCAAAGAGGACACTAATAGATGGAGAAATATACCATGTTCATGGATTGGAAGAATCAATATAGTGAAAATGAGTATACTACCCAAAGCAATTTACAAATTCAATGCAATCCCTATCAAGCTACCAGCCACATTTTTCACAGAACTAGAACAAATAATTTCAAGCTTTGTATGGAAATACAAAAAACCTCGAATAGCCAAAGCAATCTTGAGAAAGAAGAATGGAACTGGAGGAATCAACTTGCCTGACTTCAGGCTCTACTACAAAGCCACAGTCATCAAGACAGTATGGTACTGGCACAAAGACAGACATATAGATCAATGGAACAAAATAGAAAGCCCAGAGATAAATCCACACACATATGGACACCTTATCTTTGACAAAGGAGGCAAGAATATACAATGGAGTAAAGACAATCTCTTTAACAAGTGGTGCTGGGAAAACTGGTCAACCACTTGTAAAAGAATGAAACTAGATCACTTTCTAACACCGCACACAAAAATAAACTCAAAATGGATTAAAGATCTAAATGTAAGATCAGAAACTATAAAACTCCTAGAGGAGAACATAGGCAAAACACTCTCAGACATAAATCACAGCAGGATCCTCTATGATCCACCTCCCAGAATGCTGGAAATAAAAGCAAAAATAAACAAATGGGATCTAATTAAAATTAAAAGCTTCTGCACAACAAAGGAAAATATAAGCAAGGTGAAAAGACAGCCATCTGAATGGGAGAAAATAATAGCAAATGAAGCAACTGACAAACAACTAATCTCAAAAATATACAAGCAACTTATGCAGCTCAACTCCAGAAAAATAAACGACCCAATCAAAAAATGGGCCAAAGAACTAAATAGACATTTCTCCAAAGAAGACATACGGATGGCTAACAAACACATGAAAAGATGCTCAACATCACTCATTATTAGAGAAATGCAAATCAAAACCACAATGAGGTACCACTTCACACCAGTCAGAATGGCTGCGATCCAAAAATCTGCAAGCAATAAATGCTGGAGAGGGTGTGGAGAAAAGGGAACCCTCCTACACTGTTGGTGGGAATGCAAACTAGTACAGCCACTATGGAGAACAGTGTGGAGATTCCTTAAAAAATTGCAAATAGAACTACCTTATGACCCAGCAATCCCACTTCTGGGCATACACACCGAGGAAACCAGAATTGAAAGAGACACATGTACCCCAATGTTCATTGCAGCACTGTTTATAATAGCCAGGACATGGAAACAACCTAGATGTCCATCAGCAGATGAATGGATAAGAAAGCTGTGGTACATATACACAATGGAGTATTACTCAGCCGTTAAAAAGAATTCATTTGAATCAGTTCTGATGAGATGGATGAAACTGGAGCTGATTATACAGAGTGAAGTAAGCCAGAAAGAAAAACACCAATACAGTATACTAACACATATATATGGAATTTAGGAAGATGGCAATGACGACCCTGTATGCAAGACAGGGAAAGAGACACAGATGTGTATAACGGACTTTTGGACTCAGAGGGAGAGGGAGAGGGTGGGATGATTTGGGAGAATGACATTCTAACATGTATACTATCATGTGAATTGAATCGCCAGTCTATGTCTGACGTAGGATGCAGCATGCTTGGGGCTGGTGCATGGGGATGACCCAGAAAGATGTTCTGGGGAGGGAGGTGGGAGGGGGGTTCATGTTAGGGAATGCATGTAAGAATTAAAGATTTTAAAATTTAAAAAATAAAAAACTAAAAATTAAAAAAAAAAAAAAACACATGAAAATACCAAAAAAAAAAAAAAAAATAAAGAGCATGGTTTAAGGCGTTCTGCGGTGAGGGGCTATACAGTTCATTCCCCTTTTTTTGTTTTAATAATTGATGTTTAAGGCGTTGATGGGCTCGTTCCACAATACCTTGTCCCTGTGGATTATAAGGAATTCCTGTTTTATGATGAATTTGGAAAGAAAGACAAAAACGTTGAAAAGAACGGCTAGTATAACCAGGTCCATTATCTGTTTTAAGGGTGTGTGGGATTCCTGAAGTAGAAAAGCAAAACAGCAAATGTTGAATACAGTGACGTGTCGATTCTCCAGTGTGAAGGGAGGCCATGAGAAAATTGGAAAAAGTGTCAATAGAGACATGAACATATTTAAGACGCCCAAATTGAGGAATGTGAGTAACATCTGTTTGCCAGAGGTGATTAGGGCGTAAACCTCGAGGGTTGACACCATATTGAGGGAGAACAAAGAATTGAGGACAAGTAGAGCAAGATTTAACAATTTGCCGTGCAGCTTCACTGGAAATTTTAAATTGCAACCGTAAAGAATGACTATTTTGGTGATGTAAATCATGGGATTTTCGGGCTGCATCAATAGCTGATTGAAAAAACACTTGTTTAGTAAGAACGTCCGCAGTGTGATTGCCTTGTACCAGGGCACCAGGAAGGGTGGAATGTGCACGAATATGTCTAAAGAAACAGGGGTGTTGGCGGCAATGGAGAACCTGTTGAATCAATGTAAATAAGTTAAGAACTTCAGGAGAGGTGGTGCCGATAATTGGAACAGTTTTAATCATCTGTAAGGCACCGACCACATAGGAGCTGTCTGTAAATAAATTGAAGGAAGTAGGTACTGTTAGCAACGCTTGGTGGACTGCAAATAATTCCACAACTTGAGCAGAAGAAAAACTGGTTTGTGCGTAATAGGTTTGATGGTTAATGATTAAAGCTGCAGTTCCATTAGAAGATCCATCTGTAAATATAAGTGTCGCTTCGGGAATAGGTTGTCGGCGAACTATTTTTGGAAAAATAAAGGCATGAGAGCTAGCAAATTGTAACAATTTATCAGAAGGGTAATGATGAGTAATCCGTCCCGGGTAATTTGCAAAAGCTATAGACCAATTATCTGAAAATTGAAAAAGCCAATCTTGTTGTTCTAAAGCATAAGGAACACAAATGAAGGGGGGTTCCATACCAAAATATTGGATGGCCTCGTGACGTCCCTTTGCTACAATTTTTGCAACAAGTTCATAGTAAGGGAGCAGATGTTTAGTTGGAGTAGCAGATAGATATATCCATCGCAAAGGTTTATCTTGATAGAGAACCCCTGTGGGTGCTCGGGGGGTAGGAAGTATATACAAACCCCATGATCGTTGGTAATCACAATAAGTAATCTGTTGTTGTCTAATAGCTTCTTCTATTGATTGTAAAGCAGTTCGTCCTTCTAAAGAAAGTGTTCGGGGTGACGCAGGGTCAGAGTCACCTTTAAGGATGTCAAATAATGGCTGCAAGGTATAAGTGGGTAATTTTAAGTAAGGGCGTATCCAATTAATGTCTCCTAGAAGTTTTTGAAAGTCATTTAGAGTTTTCAAATGGTCAGTCTGCAGTTTTACTAATTGGGTATTATAAACGCGAGGGTATAAGGAGAAACCCAAATAATTATAAGGAAAATGAGTCTGAATTTTTTCATCAGCAATAACAAGACCATTAAGGCTTAAATGTTGTTTTAGAATCGAAAAAGCTTGATACAATAGATGTTCGTCAGCATGAGCTAGTAATATATCATCCATATAATGAACCAAATATAGCTGAGGAAAACGTTGACGAACCGGAGCTATTGCTGTAGCAACAAATTTTTGGCACAGCGTAGGGCTATTAGTCATTCCTTGCGGGAGAACTCTCCATTGATAGCGTTGCATAGGCTCTTTAAAATTAACAGAGGGTAAACTGAAAGCAAATCTTTTGCAATCTTGAGGTGCAAGAGGAATAGTGTAAAAACAATCTTTTAAATCTATAACAATGATATAGGATTTATCAGGTATAGCAGAAGGAGTGGGCAACCCAGGTTGTAGGGCTCCCATATGCATCATTGTTTTATTTACCTTACGAAGATCTTGTAGCAATCTCTATTTTTCAGACTTCTTTTTAATAACAAAAATTGGGGAATTCCAAGCAGAGGTAGAGGGTTCAATATGCCCAAGTCTCAGCTGTTCCTGCACCAGCTGTTGTGCGGCAGAAAGTTTTTCCTGTGTTAGGGGCCACTGATCGACCCATACCGGTTCCTCAGATTTTCAATCAATAGGATCGGCATGTGTCACAGGAGAATCAGAGGTCCCTAGGGAAAACACCCCAAGCCTTTTCGGTTTTGATTAGATTTTAAATCAAGGGGCAAAATGATGCCTTGATGTTGTTTACCTAAACCTTGATTTGGAAGTAAGCCCTGATCTAACATCAAATCTGTCACAGTGGGTGAAGGACTATATAAATAAACACCCATTTTGCTCAATATATCACGCCCCCATAGATTAACTAGAAGATAGGGCAGAATATAAGGTTTAAATTGGCCTGTATGTCCATCTTTATCTTTTTAAGTAAGAAGGGATGAACTCTGTTCTGGATTGGTAGTTTGGCCAATACCCTGGAGAGTGGAAATAGCCATCTGTTTAGGCCATGTAGTAGGCCAGTATTTATCAGAAATAACGCTAATATCGGCCCCTGTATCAAGCACTCCGCGGAAAAGCTTACCATTAATGCGTAGCTCAAGTTCTGGTCGTGCCTCGGTAACATTTTGCACCTAAAAGGCATCAGAGGACCCGAAACCTTTATCTTGACGGTCTCGGTTAATTGTTTTTCCTTGTATGACTAATGGAACTAAAAGAAGTTGAGCTATACGCTGTCCTGCATTGATTACAATAATTTTGTTAGGAGCGGAGGCTAATATTTTTATCTCTCCTGTATAATCAGAGTCAATCACACCAGGATGAATAAGTATTCCTTTTAAAGATGCACTGCTGCGCCCTAAAAGCAGTCCAGCTGTCCCTGGAGGTAAAGGCCCAAACACTCCTGTGGCAAGGGTTTGGACCCCCATCTCGGGAGTTAATACTGTGTAGGAGGTGGCACAGAGGTCCAATCCCGCGCTGCCTCTTGTGGCTCGACAGAGGTCTGCAATGGTCCTTTTGGAACCTGCAGTGTTGCCCCATAACATTGTTTCGGGGCCAGGGGCTGGCCCCTCACCCAGTTTCCCGAAACCGGGGG
Source organism: Ovis canadensis (assembly GCF_042477335.2). Classification (NCBI taxonomy): domain Eukaryota; kingdom Metazoa; phylum Chordata; class Mammalia; order Artiodactyla; family Bovidae; genus Ovis; species Ovis canadensis. The sequence goes on along the minus strand of NC_091247.1, from coordinate 156,370,374 downwards.
CAAAGGATTACCTTGAACATCCGTTTTGGAACGGCAATCCCGCGCCCAATGCTTTTCTTTTTTACAGCGTGGGCACAAATTAGGAGTGTTAACAGGGCTTTGTTGTTTTTGAGGGCACACTGCAGCCCGATGGCCAGGCTGACCACAAACAAAGCAACCCGAATTACCTGACTTTTGAAGTCCTTTCTTGTTCTGGGCTTGCTGCTGGAAAAGTACCTCCTTTATGCTTTTTCCTTGTAATGCTGCTGCCATAGCAATGCCTTGCATGTAGGAGGGTCCAATGTCAGCACAAATGCGAATAAAATCAGACAGATCTCCCTTTTTTCGATAAGGTCTCAAAGCAGCTTGACAAGCAGAGTTAGCGTTTTCAAAAGCCAATTGTTTTGCTAACACCATCCCAGCCTTTTCATCTGACATTATCTTACCTATAGTATCTAAGAGCCGTGCCACAAAGTCCTGGTAAGGCTCATCAGGTCCCTGCCGGACTTTTGAAAGATCCTCTGTCTTAGTACTGGAGCTAGGAAGTTTTTTCCACGCCTGCCGAGCCGCATTTGATATTTGTGCATATGCACCAGGTAAGAAATTAAGTTGAGTATCAGTAGCCTGGTAAGGGCCTTCACCAATCAACATTTCATAGGAGGTCTGTATACCTTGCTGTCGGTTAACATCGGCTATACGAGCACATTGTTCAAAAAATTCAGATTTCCATAGTAAATAATCTCCCCCTGAGAGACATGCCCTAGCTGTCTGCTTCCAATCATTTGGGGGTAAAGCTTGAGTACCCAAATTTTCTATCATAGCAATGGTGAATGGAGCAGTAGGACCATATTGTGAGCAAGCAATCTTTAACTCTTTCAGTTGTTTAAAAGGCAGTGATTCATAATAACGCTGGTTGTTATTTTCAAAGACAGGAAAAGCAAGAGAAAAATCAGAGACAACCTCACCAAGTCGCTGTGCTTGTCTCAATGCCTTCTGTAGCGGAGACATGTTCTCAGACGGTGGAAGGGGCCCTGGAGGGGGATCGAGACCAGCCACAACAGAAGGAGCATAAGCAGGGGGAAGAGGCGGAGCAGAAGGAGATTTGGCATTGTTACTAGGAAGCTTGATTCCTGCGTTCTGTAAAGCAATAGTGAGGTTTTTAAAACATTCAACCAATTCATCTTTAGATGTTAACGCCCCTTTTTCTTGTGCTAAAAAACCCCAATCTTCTTGATGGTATTTAGCAGCTTCTTCGTCTAATTCTGCCTCATCTGTGGATGAAAGTAAATCATCATTATCCGAAGGACGCAATAAGTTAGAAAACGGAGGGTCGCTTTCAACCCCCTCGGGAACAGCATACCTGGGTTCCGAATCAGGAACATGGAGAGGATCTTTTTCCTGTTTTAATAAATTTCCTAAACGTTTTAATTCATCATTATCAAAGTCCAGGCAGTCACGGATTAGTGTCCAAAAGGATAAAGTTTCGACAGGGATTTTTTCAGGGCCATGTAAAGTATAATGAGTCCGGATTTGTTCCCCTACTTTCTTCCATGTCTCTAGATTTACTGTACATTCTCTGGGGAACCAAGGGCAAACTTCCTCGATGAATGAAAGAAAATTGATTAATTTAGGTTTAGAAACAGTAATTCCCCTATGTTTTAACATTACAGATAACATATGCACAAACAACTGGCGACTATGCGTCTGTCCCATATTTATACTCTCAACTATATACCTTACTACTCCTCCTCAATTTAATTCACTTGTTTACTCATATACTCACTCTTTTCAATTAATAAGAGTAGTGGCGAGGAGAACTGTCGAGCTCGAGCCCCACGTTGGGCGCCACCTGCCGCGGCCAGCACAAGCAAGAGTCGCACCTGCACAGGGAGAGAATGGAGCGTCCCCGCTAAGAAAATAAGAGAGAGACAAAAGATGGGGTTGAGAGGATCAGACCAAAATGGCTGATACCTTGCTTTATTGTGCTGCGGTATATATAGGGTAAAGTACGTGACTTAAGGCACTCACAAGGTTGTTTTTTAATCTCAGGATACAATCACCAGACCCTTACCATTGTATATAGAACACAATCAGAATATCTATCTTCTATGAAGTATACACAATAAGATAATCTATCTTCTATGAAATGTTGCCGAAACCAAACATCTTGGAGCCTTAAGGGTTATAAAAACTCTTGAGGGTGGCGGGACAGGGAGCTTAGGCACGTGTCCTAGGGCCCGGCATACCTGCCAGGGAGCTCCCAAGACTTAACCCTTCACGGGTCGTCCCCCGCACTTACTTGGGCCTAATATGTGTCTAGGGATATTGATGATTAATTCTTGCACAAATTTATGTGCTGCTTTCAGGAAAATAGGGGGAGAACAGAGAACTTTTCTTGGATCTTCTTCTTCTGCATTGCCTTCAGCTCAAAATTTTTCTTGTGTCAAAGGGGAAGATTCTTGGGGTGGCATATTCTGTTTTTTTGTTTTTTGGTTTTTGTTGCTGTAAAATTCCCTTGCTTTACAATGACTTTATGTTCTAACATGAAAACGTGAAGTAAGGCTTTGTCAGAAAGGAGTTCAGTTCAGTTCAATTCAGTTGCTCAGTCATGTCCGACCCTTCGCGACACCATGAATCGCACTCCAGGGCTCCTTGTCCATCACCAACTCCCAGAGTTCACTCAAACTCATGTCCATCGAGTCAGTGATGCCATCCAGCCATCTCATCCTCTGTCGTCCCCTTCTCCTCCTGCCCCCAATCCCTCCCAGCATCAGAGTCTTTTCCAATGAGTCAACTCTTCGCATGAGGTGGCCAAAGTACTGGAGTTTCAGCTTTAGCATCATTCCTTCCAAAGAACACCCAGGGCTGATCTCCTTTAGAGTGAACTGGTTGGATCTCCTTGCAGTCCAAGGGACTCTCAAAAGTCTTCTCCAACACCACAGTTCAAAAGCATCAATTCTTCAGTGCTCAGCTTTCTTCACAGTCCAACTCTCACATCCATACATGACCACTGGAAAAACCATAGCCTTAACTAGACAGATCTTTGTTGGCAAAGTAATGTCTCTGCTTTTGAATATGCTATGTTGGTTGGTCATAACTTTTCTTCCAAGGAGTAAGTGTCTTTTAATTTCATGGCTGCAATCACCATCTGCAGTGATTTTGGAGCCCCAAAAATAAAGTCTGACACTGTTTCCACTGTTTCCCCATCCATTTGCCATGAAGTGATGGGACCGGATGCCATGATCTTCGTTTTCTGAATGTTGAACTTTAAGCCAACTTTTTCACTCTCATCAAGAGGCTTTTTATTTCCTCTTCACTTTCTGCCATAAGGGTGGTTTCATCTGCATATCTGAGGTTATTGATATTTCTCCTGGCAATCTTGATTCCAGCTTGTGCTTCCTCCAGCCCAGCGTTTCTCATGATGTGCTCTGCATAGAAGTTAAATAAGCAGGGTGACAGAATACAGCCTTGACGTACTCCTCTTCCTATTTGGAGCCAGTCTGTTGTTCCCTGTCCTGTTCTAACTGTTGCTTCCTGACCTGCATTCAGGTTTCTCAAGAGGCAGGTTAGGTGGTCTATTATTCCCATCTCTTGAAGAATTCTCCACAGTTTGTTGTGATCCACACAGTCAAAGGCTTTGGCATAGTCAATAAAGCAGAAATAGATGTTTTTCTAGAACTCTCTTGCTTTTTCGATGATCCAGCAGATGTTGGCAATTTGATCTCTAGTTCCTCTGCCTTTTCTAAAACCAGCTTGAACATCTGGAAGTTCACAGTTCATGGAGTTAAGAATGTTATTTGCATGAGGCTTACTTCTAATAGCGAAACATTGATTTATAAATTAAGAATTTACAAGAGTAACCAAGAAGTTAGCAATGGAATTTGGCCGAACAACATAGTGTTGTACTATATACCTATCTGAACAACATGCAGTGTTCTTTTGTGGAAAGTGTATATAAAATAATCTTAAAGGAAAAAGACGAAGGCAACATACAGAAGGCACATAAAGCAACTTAATGAAAAAAGATTTAATGAAAGATTGGAATTCATTTTCAGTTGAGTCAAATGTTCATTCAGGTTTTTTTTTATACTTGCTCAAATTCATAATAAAATAGGAAAAAGTTCCACTTTTGGCAATAGTGCTAATCCCAGTTAGTCCTGAGCAATGTCTTTAAGTAATGTCATTTCACTATTTTATTGCAGATTAATTCTTAGGACGTCAGAATGTCCCTCTTCAAACATAAGAAAGAAAATTTTAAAGTTAGTGAACCAATAAACATTTCCTGTTTTCCGCATGTCTCAGAGGGTGGAGCTCCCAAACCAGTCGCATAAGAAGGAAGTGAAAAGATGTTAAAAAGCAGGGCCAGCTCCCCTGGTCAGCCTGGAGGTCTGGCTTCTCAGTCAACATGAAGGCTCTCCTTATTCTGGGGCTTCTCCTCCTTTCGGTCGCTGTCCAAGGCAAGGTCTTTGAGAGATGTGAGCTTGCCAGAACTCTGAAAAGATTTGGAATGGATGGCTTTAGGGGAATCAGCCTGGCAAACTGTAAGTTAACTCTTTTTCATCCTTTCAAATAGTTAGCCAGGTGTAGAACAGATACTAATAGAGGATGAACAAAAAGAAAGGGTCTTTGAGTGAATGTTTTTTCTTTCTTGGAGGGTTTATACACTTCAGTTCAGTTCAGTTCAGTTCAGTCGCTCAGTCGTGTCCGACTCTGCGACCTCATGAACCACAGCACGCCAGGCCTCGCTGTCCATCACCAACTTCCGGAGTCCACCCAAACCCATGTCCACTGAGTTGGTGATGCCATCCGAGCATCTCATCCTCTGTCGTCCCCTTCTCCTCCTGCCCTCAATCTTTCCCAGCATCAGGGTCTTTTCCAGTGAGTCAACTCGTCGCATCAGGTGGCCAAAATATTGGAGTTTCAGCTTCAGCATCAGTCCTTCCAATGAACACCCAGGACTGATCTCCTTTAGGATGGACTGGTTGGATCTCCTTGCACTCTGAGGGACTCTCAAGAGTCTTCTCCAACACCACAGTTCAAAAGCTTATACACTTACAATGGTTAAAAGTATCAACTTGTTCTTTTAGAATCAGATGTACCAGGTGAAGGAATGAGGCATGGTGGGTCAAATTCTACATCATTCTAAGCATGCAAGGTTCCCATGTACTCCTCTAGTGCTGCTAAATTCGACAACTGGCACATGTAGACTGACTATAAGATACATTTTAGCACCTGGAACATGTCTGTCAAGCCCTTGTTGTTTGACTCTAGCCATTTCTAATTTGGATCTTGGGTTCTGAATAAGGCAGTATTTTTCTCATTTTTAATCCCCCTAACATGATGTTGCACTTTTAACATCAAGGTTTTTTAAAAATTCCATTGAACTCTTAAAACAGGGACAGTAGAACTATTTCCCCTCAATCAATATCTATATAAGGATCCCTGAAATGCAGCATGAAATGACATTTTATTATTCTGACTCTAGTTCATTAATTATTTTTCATTTTCTTCCACAGAATTTAAGATGTGCCGTAAGGAAAATTTCCTTTGTATTTTAGTCCATATTTGTCAATGTCATCACTGTAGTTTTCGTACTGATTTCAGACATTTCTCCTCCATAAATATTTTTGAATGAGTTAGCCAATTGCTAGATGGATGGATGGATGACCCAGCCTTTCCTATTCTATGATTCTTGCCTGCATTATAATTTGATACCCAAATTCACTTTCGGTATCATAAATTTTCTTTCTCCCAGAAAATCCTTATTTTTTTCTGATAAAAAGCATTTTTCCATTAGCATATGCATCTGCTGCTAATGACCAAATCCACTCAACAACTCTGTTGATTTTTGTGTTCTAGGCTTAATCCTACCTGGGTGTTAGTAGTAAGGAAAGTGTAATAGCAATGGAAGATATTTTTAAAAATATGTTATCTTTTTCATTTGTATTACCAAATCATTTGCTAATAAAAGAATTCTCTGAAGGGACCTTTAACACCAAAGTGTTAAAACACTTTACAAGTAAAATGCATCTTTATACTTGTAAAGTAAGTCATTAGTAAAATAGAACTAGTTAAGTAGAACTGATTATGCTATGAACTGTAAGTCACATGATTCACTCTTTATTACTCAAAATATGTTTTTTTCAGGGATGTGTTTGGCCAGATGGGAAAGCAGTTATAACACACAAGCTACAAACTACAATAGTGGAGACAGAAGCACTGATTATGGGATATTTCAAATCAATAGCCACTGGTGGTGTAATGATGGCAAAACCCCAGGAGCAGTTAATGCCTGTCATATACCCTGCAGCGGTAAGACAAGATAATGTGGAGTGATGGCACAGGACTCACCTGGTTATACCTATTGAGTTATCCAAAAAGTTCGTTCAGGTTTTTCCATAAACATCTTATGGGAAAATTGGAACAATCCTATAGGTCAAGATTCAATAGAAATAAAAAAATCTTGAAGGGTTCATCAGGGACCTATAAAAACTCCATTTTAATATCTAGAAACTCTATTCTCCTCCTCCTAATTTCTTAAGTTTCTAATCATAAAAGTTTGCTGTTTGCTAACATACAGGAGTTGCTGGAATGACCTATCACTTTATGGTAACTGGACGTATTGATACTTTGTAAAACAATGCCATTCCTCCTACTTTCCTTGTTTGGGGAGGATTAGTGATAATTTTGTTGGGTGGTCTTTTTTAAAAAATCTACCTTCCTTTATTGGAAAACAAAAGAATTACTAGTTAATCAAAGTGGAGGAATATGCGTGGTATTTTTAAAAAATTGTTTTTACTTTTTACTATAAAATATTTTAAATATATGGACAATTAGAAACATTACTATAATAAGCATCAATATGCTCATCACGTACTTTAACAGTTGTTAACATTTTGGCATATTTACTTATGTGTGTGTATATATATATATATATGTATATAAACTTCTTTTTTGCTGAGTGATTTTAAGGTGAATTAGAAACATTATGACATTTCATTTATAAATTCTTTAGAACGAATCTCCAAAAACACAGCTCCTATATAAAAATTGTCATTCTAACAAGTTAATTTCTAAATTTGCTTAATTGAGGTGAAACAAGTATTCTATTGATTTCCTTTTAAAATAGAGAAAGCATGTGGAATCTTAAAAAAAATTTTTTTTAATTTATTTATTTTTTATTGAAGGATAATTGCTTTACAGAATTTTGTTCTTTTCTGTCAAATCTCAGTGTGAATCAGCCATTGGTACACATATATCCCCTACATTTTTTTTGAACCTCCCAAAGCATGTAGAATCTTTAGTGCCTGAAATATTGGAGAAATATAGCAGAATTGATACTGCTAAATTTTTAAATATTACAAATCCTAATAGTGAAGATGAGTCTAAGAATATACTTTTGTATCCAGTTAATTTATTTAAAAAAATTTGTATTCTGGAATAACCTGTTGTCATTGAATAAAAATTCTTACTACCCAGACATGTATGACCATTGGGAAATTTTAGTATCCACATGTTCTTTTGGAATACACAACAATCCCGGACATGAATGTAAAGCTATATTATACACATTTGTACCCACATAACAGAAGTGAAATTGTACTATATTCACTGCTTTACAATTTTGTCTTTATTACACAAAATTATTTTTGTCAACAAATACCAATCCTTATTGTTTATTAAAAATGAATAGATTTTCACAATATAAATACTCTATAATGTATCCACCTAACTCTTACTGTTAAACATTTAGGCTAGTTCCATTTATGCCCTTATTAATTGGTATGAAACAGTTTGTATACATATCTTTCAGTACATCTCTTATTATTTCTTTAGAATCAATTTCCAGTGTTGAATTGCTGAGCAAAAACCTGCTAGACCAGTTTCTGCTTGTTTGTCTTTTTTTTTTTTTTAATAGTTCCTAGTAAAAAGAAAACCTTCTATCATGCTAATTAATAATTCCAGAGCTTCCAATGACTTTGGTAAATGAGAAACAGATGCCAAATGGGATGGAATGAAGAGTTTCTCCCAACATAAACAGATAAACAGACCCTTAAAAATTATTTTAGTTGTTCTTTCCTCAGCCTAACAGAATAAAGCTGGCTGAGTCTAAACTTAACATTTCTATGAATGTTATTTTCACTTCTCACCACCTCTTTTTCAGCTTTGCTGCAAGATGACATCACTCAAGCTGTAGCATGTGCAAAGAGGGTTGTCAGTGATCCACAAGGCATTAGAGCATGGTATGTGTTTTTTTTTCCCCTTTCAGTTTATTGAGATGTAATTGACATAAAGCACTATATAAGTTCAAGGTGTATAGCATAATGATTTGACTTACATCAGAAAACAGTATCACAATAAATTTAGTGAACATCCATTATCTCACATGGATACAAAATTAAAGAAATAAAAAAATTTGTGTGTGTGGTGAAAATTCTTAGGATTTACTCTCTTTTTAACACTTTTCATATATAAAATATAGCAGTGTTAATTATATTTATCATGCTTTATATTTGTTTTTGCTCTTTAGTCACTAAGTCCTGTCTGACTTTTGTGATCAATAAACTGTTACCTGCCAGGTTCCTCTGTCCATGGGATTATTCCAGGCAAGAATACTGAGGCAGGTTGCCCTTCCCTCCTCCAGGAGATCTTCCTAACCCAGGGACTGAATTTGTATCTCCTGCATTGCAGGCAAATTCTTTACTGCTGAGCCACCAGGGAAGCCCCATGCTGCACATTATATCCCTAGTATTTATTTATCTTATAACTGGAAGTTTGTAGTACCTTTGACTGCCTTCATCCAATTCCCCTTCCCTCACTCTACCTAACCACAAATTTGACCTCTTTTTCTAAGACTTTATTGCTTTGTTTGTTTGTGTTTGAAATATAATGGATGTACAACACTATGTTAGTTCCCATTACAGAGTGTGGTATGTGTTAAGTATTAAAGGAGAGAGCTGTTTTATCCTATTGTTATGAAAGAGGTGAGAGAATATTTCCAAAGATCAAAGTATGGTACTGAGAACTGAAAATTGCAGCTTTGGATTCATGCTAAATGGTGTATAACATAGGAACAATCTACTTTAACTGATTCAAAATCTTATTCTTTTACTCCTCAATTTATTTTTGGGAATTTCTAGAGGTTTTAAGATTCTCCACCTTATACTAATTCCTTGTCATATCTTGACATTATTTTTGTAATTAAGTAAATATGGAATGCACTTTGCATTTGTGCTGTGAACTACACAGGACTCAACATTTGTACTCAGATGTTCTGTGCCCCAGCGAAGGTTTGGGGGAGATGTGAAGTCCTTGGTATACATGTCTCCAGTTAATAAATAGCAATACTTGGATCTGTCTGTAGCTTTTATTTCATGTATTGATAAACTATGTTGTTTCCCCAAAGGACTTGAAATATATGTAATACAGTGAAGCTGTGTTTCAACCTTATTATCATTTGTTTCATCTTTCTCTACAGGGTGGCATGGAGAAGTCATTGTCAAAACCAAGATCTCACCAGTTACATTCAGGGTTGTGGAGTGTAATGCTGGAGTTTTTACTTCAACCCATTTTGTCTCTTTTTCATATTAAGGAAGTAATAGTTGAGGGAAAGGTCATACTTTCAAACAAATAATGTTTTTTTACAGAAGAAGGATCATGTGGTCTTTTAAGATACTTAATGTTACTTCATGTATTTATTATTTGATATTAGGCCCACAGTGTATTTCAGTTTAATAGACCTAATGCTGGTGAATATTTGTCTAAAATCTTAATTATCAAATATATATCCAGAGCATTCAGTTCGTAAAGAAATAGCACAGACTTAATCTTGAATCATACAAGTACTCCCCAATATTCAACAAAAATATAGCAAAATAATATCTTTAAGCAAACTGATCTTAGGCAAGATCCCACCTGTGTAGTAGGCATGTAACACGGTCATCTGTTCAGTCATCTCCAAAAACAGTAAAAGATAATCACTCTTTGTTGGGCAATATAAAATGTTAAATGGAGCAGAATGCCAAATGACTAAAAATGAAGAAAGCCTGATTTAAGAATTTTGTTTTCATAAAGTGTGACCTTTGTTTTAAATGTTGTCTTAAAAATGTTGCATTTACACAGCTTTAAAAATAAGCTCAGAATTTATGTCAATCACTTTTAGCCCTTTTAAAGAACTCAATTGTGCATCTTGCTGTCATGAAGGATATAAAGATGGATTAGATGAGCTGTTGTTTTTTCTTAATGTTATAAGCTTAGTTTCATGCATTATGACAAATTCAGAGGCAGAAGAGTTTGTAAGTATTGAAATCATTGCTAGTTAATCACAGGTGTGAAATCATGAATGCTATAAAAAGTACATTTTCAGTAAAAGCTTTGCAATTTATACTTTGTCTTTCTTTGTTAAGTCATTTAGTGTCTCTGAAAAAATACATACATATATATTTGAGAAAAAGATTATCTGACACTTAGTATTTCCTACATCCTCACCTGTACCAAAACAGCTAGATTTTTTTCTGTGTGTATATTCTCTTTAATCATAGAATGCACATTCACATTAAGTAACATTTTTTCCTCAATGGATTTAATCATAAAGAGATAGGGTATATATCATCTTAAAAAGAAAGTTCTTACAAAACCCAGAAATAGCTAAATATTGCTGAAGAAAAATACATAAGCATGCTGATAGATCTCTATTTTTAAATTTTTTTAGCGGTGCTATTAGGTTTGTGGGATCTTAGTTCCCTGACCAGGGATTGAACCTGCATCCTCCACAGCAAAAGCTTGGAGCCCTAACCACTGGACCTCCAGGGAATTTCCCGCACACTAAATTCATAAACACAAATCTCAAATGGGTCCTCTAATCAGCCTGCCCATCTTAGTCACTTCTCTGAAATCCTGTGTTGGTGTCCCAATTCCTCAAAATGACTGTCACTATTTACTTCTCTCATTTCAAAGTCCTGGCGCACACGCCAACCACTGGCCTTCCACACTCTGCCCGTGGTAGACGACCCAGCCTCACATTACACTGACAGAACAGAAGCAACTCATATAAAACCCTCCCCTCTTGGCCACCATAACAGAGCTCATGTCTTTCCGTGGGCTCACCCTCCCTTCCTTCCCCGTTATCACTGGGATGAAGGGCCTTGCTCCTGCCGATGGCAGTGTCTCCACATGCAGTCTTCATCACAGCCCTCCCCCTACTCCAGTTTAGGCTGAGGGTTTCCCGATCCTGAGTTTCTCCCTCTGTGCTGGATCATCCCCTTTACTGTAAGAACTGCCCTGGTAACCTTTCATCTTGCAAATAGCCCTGCAGGTACAACATCATTTTAGACTCCCTTTTACCGCAACTGAGGCTTCCCTGGTGGCTCAGACGGTAAAGCGTCTGCTGGCAATGCAGGAGACCTGGGTTTGATCCCTGGGTTGGGAAGATCCCCTGGAGAAATGACAACCCACTCCAGTACTCTTGCTTGGGAAATTCCGTGGACTGAGGAGCCTGGTAGGCTACAGTCCATGGGGTCGCAAAGAGTCAGACACGACTGAGCGACTTCACTTCACTTTACCGCAACTATCTTCCTGGTGGCTCAAGAACCCTGAAGCTTCTCCTCAGCAACTGTGGTGGTGGTGGTGGTTTAGTCGCTGAATCGTGTCCGACTCTTGCGACCCCATGGACTGTAGCTTGCCAGGCTCCCCTATCTATGGGATTCTCCAGGCAAGTATACTGGAGTGGGTAGCCATTTCCTTCTCCAGGGGATCTTCCCAACCCAGGAGTCGAACCCAGGTCTTCTGCACTGCAGGCAGATTCTTTACTGACTGAGCTATAAGGGAAGCCCACAACAGCTGTACCATTTTATATTTCCATGAGCCATGCATGAAAATTTCTAGACATTTTGATTAAACTTGTTATTTTCTCTTTTTCTTATAATAGCCATCTTGTTGGGTTTATAGTATGACATTCTGAACTATGATTTTATTGATGTATTTTTTCCTTGAGTTCTGTTTTTGCCTCTTGTAGTTTGACACTGTTGTTAGGCACATAAACATTAAGAATTGTTATGTCTTCTTGGAGAATTGACCCCTTTCTCATTAATGAATGTACTTCTCAGTAATGAATGTACTTCTCAGTAATGAATGTACTTCTTTATCAACTATGATTATCTTTATGTCATAAAATGGGCTTTCATGTCTAAAAATATGGAATGCTTCACAAATTTGTGTGTCATCCTTGTGCAGGGACCATGCTCATCTTATCTGTATCATTCCAATTTTTGTATATTTGCTGCCAAAGCAAGCACCAGCTGTGATTTTTAAAGCAACTCATCTTTAGCCAGTCTTTCTAAACCATTTAACAAAATTTTCTTTGTGTTTGCACTCATGTTTTGTTGGTTTACATAATATTAAGCTATGAAATCACAGGAAAAAGTACTATTGATGCAGTTTAGGAACACATGCACTGGGTCTCATGGAAAGTAATTAGTAATAAAAGTTCCTGGACATAAATGTGTGAGTAAGTCAGTTTTATAGACAAACTGTAATGCTAGGTTATGTGTTGTTGTTGTTGTTCAGTGGCTCAGTTGTGTCTGACTCTTTGCAACTCCCATGAATGGCAGGTTACGTGGAGGGTATTTTAATCAGTTCTTATCATTGGATATTCAGGTTATTTCACTACATTTTTTATTTGTATAAAGGATACTATAATGAATCTCTTTATAAGTAAATCTAAACGCATTTTCCAAAAAGCAGTTTCTTGTGGTGCTTGATTTAAGATGTATGAGCAATTTGTTTTTCTTTTTTTCTTAATTTTATTTTTTGTGGAGTTTTTCTATTTGTTTATCTGAACAATTGAATTTTTGACACATGATGTTACTCTCTAACCTTCACCACAGCTGTATGTGAAAATGCATATTTCTTCACATCTTTTTCAGTAATAGGTGCTTTAAAATATACTGATTTTTAGTGGTGAAAATTGGTATCTTTTAAAATATTTTGTGATTTTTTTTATGTTAGCTTAGCTTTAAACTCAAACATTAAAAAATATTGTATTAAAAAATTTTTTAAATGTTAGCGTGCTGTCATCTAGTGACAACTTTATGTAAGAAATAAAAGAATAAGTCATAATTTAGTAATTTCATCTTGTAATTGAGGAAACAATTAAGTGTATGCATTCAGACCCCAAGTAATACAACCAATTAAGGGCAAACTCAAGAGCTGACAAATCCAAGCCAGGCTCTCATCCAAGATCTGAAAGATTCTTTTCTTTACCATTGTTTCTGTTAAGTCACAGCAGTATAGACAAACCAAAAGATCAGATGATGATGAGAATATGCTCTGATTATTTTGATGAAAGCTTTAATAAAACCTTTCTATCTTTATGTTGAAAATCTTTCTAAATTTGCTTAGTGCACATAAAAACAGAAGGGAAGGAATTTTGTAGCAACATATTTTCTATTTATATACAGATTAATTAGGGAATATATTTAACATCTCTTTGAAGAGTATCAGTTCAGTTCTGTTCAGTCGCTCAGTCGTGTCCGACTCTTTGCTACCCCATGAATCACAGCACGCCAGGCCTCCCTGTCCATCACCAACTCCCAAAGTTCACTCAGATTCATGTCCATCAAGTCAGTGATGCCATCCAGCCATCTCATCCTCTGTCGTCCCCTTCTCCTCCTGCCCCCAATGCCTCCCAGCATCAAAGTCTTTTCCAACGAGTCAGTTCTTCGCATGAAGTGGCCAAAGTACTGGAGTTTCAGCTTTAGCATCATTCCTTCCAAAGAAATCCCAGGGCTGATCTCCTTCACAATGGACTGGTTGGATCTCCTTGCAGTTCAAGGGACTCTCAAGAGTCTTCTCCAACACCACAGTTCAAAAGCATCAATTCTTCGGTGCTCAGCCTTCTTCACAGTCCAACTCTCACATCCATACATGACCACAGGAAAAACCATAGCCTTGGCTAGACAGACCTTTGTTGGCAAAGTAATGTCTCTGCTTTTGAATATACTATCTAGGTTGGTCATAACTTTTCTTCCAAGGAGTAAGCGTCTTTTAATTTCATGGCTGCAGTCACCATCTGCAGTGATTTTGGAGCCCAAAAATTAAATTCTGACACTGTTTCCACTGTTTCCCCATCTATTTCCCGTGAAATGATGGGACCGGATGCCATGATCTTCGTTTTCTGAATGTTGAACTTTAAGCCAACTTTTTCACTCTCCTCTTTCACTTTCATCAAGAGGCTTTTTAGTTCCTCTTCACTTCCTGCCATAAGGGTGGTTTCATCTGCATATTTGAGGTTATTGATATTTCTCCTGGCAATCTTGAGTCCAGCTTGTGTTTCTTCCAGTCCAGCATTTCTCATGATATACTCTGCATAGAAGTTAAATAAGCAGGGTGACAATATACAGCCTTGATGTACTCCTTTTCCTATTTGGAGCCAGTCTGTTGTTCCATGTCCAGTTCTAACTGTTGCTTCCTGACCCACATACAGATTTCTCAAGAGGCAGGTTAGATGGTCTGGTATTCCCATCTCTTAAAGAATTTTCCACAGTTTGTTGTGATCCACACAGTCAAAGGCTTTGGCATAGTCAATAAAGCAGAAATAGATGTTTTTCTGGAACTTTCTTACTTTTCCCATGATCCAGTGGATGTTGGCAATTTGATCTCTGGTTCCTCTGCCTTTTCTAAAACCAGCTTGAACATCTGCAAGTTCACGGTTCATGTAATATCATTATGAATAGAATTCTCAGGGTAGGTGTAAGATTGTAGGCTTAATTTTACTTAGCTATGTGATATCAGTTTTGTTTTTAACCCTAGGAAGAAAACAAAATGCCCCTTTCTGAATGCCACATATAGCATGGAATACTATACATTGCATTCAGAAAGGAGATATAAAGCAAGTAAAACTCTTTCTGCCCTTTGAGAGTCAGAAAATAAGATAATACATACCCAAGAAATACTCAAAATGACTGCAATGTGCAAAATTCCATGAGCACACAAAGAAAGAAAACCATGTGTTGTCTTGGAAGAAAGCAGTTGAAAGGACAAGTGCATACTGGCCACTTTCCCATGTGGTATTTTTAATGTAAGCATCAAATCAATTCCATTGGTGTTCCTCATTTTACAGATGAGGAAATAAATTTAGGAAGATTCAGTAGCAAAGCAGTAATCCACTTAGGATCAGAAGAGCCGATCTAGAGCATGTGACAGTGGGACTTAGCGGCCATTACTTACAGAAGACGGGGGACGGTGTGAAGACTACAGATAAAGTATCAGAATCAACATCAGTACAGAAACCAGATATAAAGTAGCTAGTATTAAATCTAATGAAACATGTGCAAGCCCTTTTGGAGAAAGTTTTAAAACTTTTAACGGAAGGCACTAATATAGACCCAAAGTCAACAGACATATCAAGTTCATGAACAGGAAAGTTTAATGTAGTAAGTATGACAATTCCCTCCAAAGTGACTTAGCATTAATGCAAAGCCTATTAAAATTCCAAGAGGTTTTTCACATCTTACTGGATATGACAATCTAATTCTAAACTTTATATGGAATTAAAAGCAAATGATAACCAAGAAAGAGACAAGGGAAGAGTTGCTCCATCACATATGAATACCTATAATAAGATAGTGCAGATTTTCTACAGGAATAAATAAATAGGCCATGGAACAATATAGAGGTATCAGAAGCCGTATGTATAGGAAAAGTAGAGTTTAGGCTAAGATGGAAATTGCTATGAATTATACAGGAATAGAAAAATGAGATCTTAACCTAATACTACATATGAATATTAATTCTAAGTAGATTAAATGTGGGCTTAATGGGAGAGGCAAGGCTAGACTATTAAGAAGGAAACACAGAAAAATAATTTTATGAGAATAAAATTATTATTTATTTTATAAAATTAATTCTCTTTTAGAGAAAGATTTCTTAAGATGCAAGTACAAATCATAAAGGAAAATACTGATAAATGTGAATAAATTAAACTAAGAACTTCTGTTAAAAGACACCACAAAGACAGAGAAAAGGCAAGCCCCAAAGTGGGGAAAGATACTTGAAACATAAAACTGACAAAGGATTAATATCAAGAATATATAATAAACTACAGATTTATAAGAGAACAGAAATTCAATAGAAAAATGGGCAACGGAAGCAAGTTACAGAAGAATTCACACAGTATTATTTTATTCATCTGAAGTTCCAAAACAGGTAAAATTTTGAGTGTGTATTAGAGATTCCTATGTAAGAAAAATCGGAGAAGGCAATGGGACCCCACTCCAGTACTCTTGCCTGGAAAATCCCATGGGCGGAGGAGCCTGGTGGGCTGCTGTCCAGGGGTCGTGAAGAGTTGGACACGACTGAGCGACTTCCCTTTCACTTTTCACTTTCATGATTGGAGAAGGAAATGGCAACCCACTCCAGTGTTCTTGCCGGAGAATCCCAGGGACGGGGGAGCCTGGTGGGCTGCCGTCTATGGGGTCGCAGAGAGTCGGACACGACTGAAGCGACTTAGCAGCAGCAGCAGCATGTAAGGAAAACAGTAGAAAAGATCAAAGAAATCATGAACAGCACTTAGCATAGTAGTTCTGGAGGCAGGGAGGCAGTGGAATGCAATGAAGGGAGAATGCCGCAGGAGGCTCCTAAGGTGGCATATCGTATTTGCCACCTTAGGAAAATAGGAATAGGAATGGTTTGAACTGTTAATGTACATTTTAGGTATATTTAATACACATTAAAATTTCAATGGTAGAAATAGCCTATTGTTACATAAGTCCAGCTGAATTCTAGATCAAGCTACCATCATAACTTGATAATGCTTCTAACAAATGTATAAGCTACTTAAGGTACATCTTCAAAAACATTACAAGTGCTACTTTAAAACAATTGATTTCATATTTAGATCTGAAGATTCGTTTGAGTATGAGTTGACTTGAAGGGGGAGATAGTCCATTGAGGCTGTGGCGGTAAGAGATAGATAATGTTATAACCAGTCTCCTGGTCTATCAGATTGTCAGCAAGAAGGAAAGAAGCATGTGTAGCTTGGAAAAGCGTATTTT
Source organism: Ovis canadensis (assembly GCF_042477335.2). Lineage (NCBI taxonomy): Eukaryota > Metazoa > Chordata > Mammalia > Artiodactyla > Bovidae > Ovis > Ovis canadensis. Next base: position 156,353,344 of record NC_091247.1, on the reverse strand, counting down.
AAAACTACTATTGCTTTGATGTGTTTTATTTCAAACTTTCAAATAACATGAATGTAAAACATAAGGTTTATATTTATCAGAAGTGAGCTTATGACACTACTTTCTCTCAGAACAGCCTTAAAATACAGTACGGCTTAAAGGAAGATGACTGCCTGGTCAGCAGTGTCCCAGGGCAATGGAGTGGGTGTTGGGAGAAGTGCAGTTACCAACAATGGCCAGTACCAAGATAAGCATTCTGAAATTTGAGTTACATGTGAGGCTACACAAAAGTACATTCTGTGTATTCGTTTTCTTAGATGGGATGCAGTGGGCGATACAATCAATGTATATGGATGTAGACAGAATAGTCACCCTCCCTCACTGAGCAGACTGTTCTGGAGTTTTCTGCCTCTAGAGCCATTCTGGGTGAGGTTTTGCACTTACCTGCGAAGCCATTTCTATCTTCTATACCTGTGCCAAGCCTGTGCCAAGCCATTTCTATCTTCTTTATGTGATATGGTACATCCTTTTTTTCAAAAACTGTTGTAAAAAACAGCTATTCATGCTAACGGATTCCACATTTTGGAATGATGACCTCAGTTGGAATCTGCTTCTTGAAGAAATTAGCTAAGATGGAGATGACCAGAACAAGACTTCTTGGGAGAGAATGGGGCCCTAGCATGTTGGAAGCACCTACCACTAGGTGGGCAGGCTGAGATGGGGGTTCAGTTCAGTTCAGTCGCTCAGTCGTGTCCGACTCTTTGCGACCCCATGAATCACAGCACGCCAGACCTCCCTGTCCATCACCAACTCCCGGAGTTCACTCAGACTCACGTTCATTGAGTCAATGATGCCATCCAGCCATCTCATCCTCTGTCATCCCCTTCACTTCCTGCCCCCAATCCCTCCCAGCATCAAAGTCTTTTCCAGTGAGTCAACTCTTCACATGAGGTGGCCAAAGTACTGAAGTTTCAGCTTTAGCATCATTCCTTCCAAAGAAATCCCAGGGCTGATCTCCTTCACAATGGACTGGTTGGATCTCCTTGCAGCCCAAGGGACTCTCAAGAGTCTTCTCCACCACCACAGTTCAAAAGCATCAATTCTTCAGCGCTCAGCTTTCTTCACAGTCCAACTCTCACATCCATACATGACCACAGGAAAAACCATAGCCTTGACTAGACGGACCTTAGTCGGCAAAGTAATGTCTCTGCTTTTGAATATACTATCTAGGTTGGTCATAACTTTTCTTCCAAGGAGTAAGCGTCTTTTAATTTCATGGCTGCAGTCACCATCTGCAGTGATTTTGGAACCCCGCAAAATAAAGTCTGACACTGTTTCCACTGTTTCCTCATCTATTTCCCCTGAAGTGATGGGACCGGATGCCATGATCTTCGTTTTCTGAATGTTGAGCTTTAAGCCAACTTTTTCACTCTCCTCTTTCACTTTCATCAAGAGACTTTTTATTTCCTCTTCACTTTCTGCCATAAGGGTGGTGTCATCTGCATATCTGAGGTTATTGATATTTCTCCTGGCAATCTTGATTCCAGCTTGTGTTTCTTCCAGTCCAGCGTTTCTCATGATGTACTCTGCATAGAAGTTAAATAAACAGGGTGACAGAATACAGCCTTGACGTACTCCCTTTCCTATTTGGAACCAGTCTGTTGTTCCATGTCCTGTTCTAACTGTTGCTTCCTGACCTGCATACAGATTTCTCAAGAGGCAGGTCAGGTGGTCTGGTATTCCCATCTCTTTCAGAATTTTCCACAGTTTATTGTGATCCACCCAGTCAAAGGCTTTGGCATAGTCAGTAAAGCAGAAATAGATGTTTTTCTGGAACTCTCTTGCTTTTTCGATGATCCAGCAGATGTTGGCAATTTGATCTCTGGTTCCTCTGCCTTTTCTAAAACCAGCTTGAACATCAGGGAGTTCACGGTTTATGTATTGCTGAAGCCTGGCTTGGAGAATTTTTAGCATTACTTTACTAACATGTGAGATGAGTGCAGTTGTGCGGTAGTTTGAGCATTCTTTGGCATTGCCTTGAAGCAGCAAAGGATAGTAGAATGAGGGAAGAGGAGAATGGTTGGAAATGGATTTTGGGAGGTATTTGAATTGGTAGGGCTTTATAGGGAATGTAAAGATTTTAGCTTTTACTCATGCTGTTCCAGGAAACATGGAAGGGTATGAATAGAGGAGGGACAAAATCCCCCTTTTATCACTGGTTGCTATCTGAAGAAGAAGCTGTTAGGGAGCAGGTGTGGGAGCAGGCAGAACAATTGGAATGATTTTGCATCATTAGTGTAGGTTAGAAATTAAAGTGGTTTGATTGAGGTAATAGCAGTGATAAAGCAGTTAGACTGAATATATTTTAAGGATAAAGTCAACTTCATTTGTTGATGGACAAAAAGTGAATGTGAGAGAAATCAAGAATATCTCTATAGTAAAAAAAAAAATGGAGTCATATTCTACTGAGATAAAGACTGGAGGGTGGGGTGGGAACGGTTTTTTCATGAGAGAAGGAATAAAAAGTTTTGTGCTGGGCATGTTGAGTTTGAGAAAATGATTAGACTACCAAGTGGACATAGCAAGTACTCATTTGTTTGTGCATATCTGGAATTCATGACAATTTTATGGCTAGAGATACAATTGTGTGTGGTATCAGCGTCTAAATAGTATTTAAAGCAGTGGGATTGGGTGAGATCACCAGGAGAAAGATGGATTATGAAAAAAAGGTCAGCAGCCTGAACCATAGGGGACTCCTATGCCTAGAAATAGGTGAAATAGAATGATGCAACCAAAAAGACAGAGATAGCAACTTGTGAGGTAAGAGAACCAAAGAAGAAAGGAGGAGAGAAGGGAGAGAAGGATGCGGGTGAAACCAGGAGGACAAGGAGGGAGTGAGGGATAAAGAGGAAGGAAAGCAGAGGAAGCAAGAAGGGAGAGGGTGAGGGAAAGGGAAGTTGACTGTCTCAGAAACCAAGTTTCACAAAATAGGGAGTGAAGTGTGTCACATGCTACTGAGGGTTTTGATAAAATGAAGACTGAATTGACCTTTTGGTCTGACATCTTTAATTCACTGGTGACTTTGAGTGGAATGATTTTAATGGAATGTTGAAGATAAACTTATGACTGGAGTGAATTCAGGAGGAAATGGTTGGAGAGAAAGTTCTTAAAAGAGTAGTGTTGTAAAAAGCAAAGAAATGGGAACTAACTAGAAGGGCATGTTATTATTCAGTGGATGTTGGGAGTCTTACACAAACTTACTGTCATGTTGTATTCAGGAATGGCCAAGCCACATTTAAAAGGTCATCATCCACATGTTACCTTGTATATAATTGAAGCCTCCACAAGAAGCCCAAAGTTTTACAAGATATCCACCTCCCAGTGAGCTACTACTGGTCAAGGAGTAGTGAGAGTATATAAAGTCTTCATATAATGACCTCATCAAGACTCCATAGACATAACAATGGAGCCTCCATTTGTTCTCACATAGTAAGCCTGTGTCCTCATAGGGGACTTGAAGGGCATAATGAACTTTTGCTAGAATTTTGTGTCTATCTACTTAAGAAGAGCTTATGTTTCTAACAGTGCAAACACTTGGCAGGGACACAAACTCTCACAATAACTCTGGTCTTACACATTACAGTCATACTTATACTATGGAGAAGTTGATTTGCCTCCATTTTCTTGGATGGAGAAGATCCCTTGGAAAAGGAAATGGCAACCCACTCCATTTTTCTTGCCTGAAAAATCCCATGGACAGAGGAGCCTGGTGGGCTACAGGCCATGAGGTTGCAGAGTCAGACACAACTGAGTGACTGAGCATGCACACAGATATACTCCTTATATATATTTATTTATTCAGGATAATTTGTGAGTTAGCATATGGAATTAGAATCTAGTTCTTTTTGGGAAATCATGTAGGTAGTTCTAATGATAGAATTTCTTTGTAGAAGTGGAGAATTATACTGGGCAGTGAACTTGATAACTGAAAGAACCAAAGTGTCTTCTATCTTCTGTTTAGAACTGGCAAATAGATGGGGAAACAATGGAAACAGTGAGAGACTTTGTTTTTTTGGGGTTCCAAAGTCACTGCAGATGGTGACTGCAACCATGAAATTAAAAAATGCTTGCTCCTTGGAAGAAAAGCTATGACCAACCTAGATAGCATGTTATAAAGCAGAGACATTACTTTGCCGACAAAGGTCCATCTAGTCAAAGCTACTAGGCTTTTCCAGTGGTCATGTATCAATGTGAGAGTTGAACTATAAAGAAAGCTGGGTGCAGAAGAATTGATTCTTTTGAACTGTGGTGTTGGACAAGACTCTTGAGAGTCCCTTGGACTGCAAGGAGATTCAACCAGTCCATCCTAAAGTAAATCAGTCCTGAATATTCATTAGAAGGACTGATGCTAAACCTGAAACTCCAATACTTTGGCCACCTGATGTGAAGAACTGATTCCTTGGAAAAGACCCTGATGCTGGGAAAGATTGAAGGCAGGAGGAGAAGGGGATGACAGAGGATGAGATGGTTGGATGGATGGCATCACCAACATGATGGACATGAGTTGCTGAGGAGGCTCCTGGGTTGGTGATGGACAGGGAGGCCTGGCAGGCTGCAGTCCATGGGATTGCAAAGAGTCGGACACGGCTGAGTGACTGAACTGAACTGAAAGGAACAAGGAGACAGGGGAGACACATTCTGTATTTGTTTCCCAGCACTGCTGTAACAGTGCACCACAGAAACAACAATGGAATATTACTGTCTTAAAAAGAAGGAAATGCTGTCGTGGTGCAACATGAATGAGCCTTGAGGATGTTACTCTGTGTTAAATAAGCCAGTCACAAACGGAAAAGTACTGTATCACTCCACGTTCATGAAACATCTAGTGTAGTCCCCAGTGAAACTTACAATTCCAAATTTCCCATAAAAATAATGGAAACAGAAAGTCGTCTCTATTGGTTGCCAGGAGCTTGCAGGAGAGGGAAATAGAAAGTTGTTTCTGGGTGGATATGAAGTTCACTTTTTTATGAAAAGTTCTAGAGACCTATGGCACAACAATGAATGTTGTGGATACAGTTAGCTGCAAAAAAAAAAAAAAAGTGATAATAAAGGATTTTGTCAGTTCCTGAGGGAGAGAAAGCATGACCCACTCATCCAGCTCCTGCCCTGAGCTCTCCCCCTCTTGGGCTGAGGCAGCTGGCTGGCCGGCCTGCCGGCTGGGCACCTCCACTGTGGCCTTAGGTGCCACTGTCCCCAAGCTTGGCCCCTGTTCAGTGGAGTGAGTGAGCGGACGAGACTGGGCATGCGAAGGACCACCAACCAGGCTTCCAGTGCATTTCCTCGCCTCCCTGGACCTGGAGCCCCACCATCGATCTCCCCAAACTTCCTCCTCTTGCTACACTTTCTGCACTAGTCTTTCAGCCAAGGTGTCCATGGTGGAGGAAGATGGCAGAGTAGAAGGATGTGCACTCATCTTCTCATTTGAGAACTTCAAAATTACAACTCGCTGCTGAACAATTGTTGACAGGAGAATTTTGGATCCCACCAAAAAAAAAAAAAAGATACCTCATGTCTAGGGGCAAAAGAGAAGCCCCAGCAAGACGGTAGGAGGGGCAAAGTCGCATTTAGAATCAAACCCCATATCTGCCAGAGACATTCAGAGGGCTCAGACAAACCTTGTGTGCACCAGGACTCAGAGACCTCACAGAGACTGAGCCAGACTGTGTTTGAGTGTCTCCTGCAGAGGTACAGGTCAGCAGTGGCCTGCTGCAGGGGCAGAGGCTCTGGGTGCAGCAGACCTGGGCATGACATAAGCCCTCTTAGAGGAGGTTGCTATTAACCCCACCACAGTGCTGCCAGAACTTACACAGGACTGGGGAAACAGACTCTTGGAGGGCACAAACAAAGCCTTGTGTGCACCAGGACCCAGGAGAAAGGAGTAGTGATCCCCAAAGAGTCTGACCCAGACTTGCTCTTGAGTGTCTAGGAATCTCCAGCAGAGGCATGGGTCAGTGGTGGCCTGCTGCAGGATCGGGGGCACTTAGTGCAGCAATGCATGCATGGGACCTTTTAAAGGAGATTGCCATTATCTTCATTGTTACCATAGTTTGGCCTCAGGTCAAAGAACAGGGGGGGAACACAGCCCCACCCATCAACAGAAAATTGGATTAAAGATTTACTGAGCATAGCTCTGCCCATCAGAACAAGACCCAGTTTCCCCCTCAGTCAGTCTCTCCCATCAGGAAACTTCCATAAGCTTCTTATCCTTATCCATTAGAAGGCCAACAGAATGAAAGCCAAAATCAGAGAAAACTAATCAAACTGATCACATAGACCATAGCCTTGTCTAACTCAATGAAACTATGAGCCATGCTGTGTAGGACCACGGAAGAGAGATGGGTCATGATGGAGAGGTCTGGCAAAATGTGGTCCACTGGGGCAGGGAATGGCAAACCACGTCAGTATTTTTGCCTTGAGCACCCCATGAATAGTATGAAAAGGCAAAAAGATAGGACACTGGAAGATGAACTCCCCAGGTCGGTAGGTGTCCAACATGCTACTGAAGATTGGTGGAGAAATAACTCCAGAAAGAATGCAGAGACGGAGCCAAAGCAAAAACAACACTCAGTTGTGGATGTGACTGGTGATGGAAGTAAAGTCTGATGCTGTAAATAGCAATATTGCATAGGAACCTGGAATATCAGGTCCATGAATCAAGGCAAATTGGAAGTAGTCAAGGAGATGTCAAGAGTGAACATCGACATTTTGGGAATCAGCGAACTAAAATGGACTGGAATTGGTGAATTTAACTCAGGTGACCATTATATCTACTACTGTGGGCAAGAATCCCTTAGAAGAAATGGAGTAGCTGTCAGAGTCAATAAAAGAGTCTGAAATGCAGTACTTGGATGCAGTCTCAAAAATGACAGATCAATCTGTTTGTTTCCAAGGCAAACCATTTGCTATTACAGTAATGCAAGTCTATGCCCCAGCCAGTAATGCTTTTACTGAAGAAGCTAAAGTTGCATGGTTCTGTGAAGACCTACAAGACCTTCTAGAACTAACACCCCCAAAAGATTTACTCTTCCTTATAGGGGACTGGAATGCAAGTCAACAGATATCTGGAGTAACAGGCAAATTTGTCCTTGGAGTACAAAATGAAGCAGGGCAAAAGCTAACAGAGTTTTGTCAAGAGAATGCACTGGTCATAGCAAACACCCTCTTCCAACAACACAAGAGAAGACTCTACACATGGACATCACCAGATGGTCAATACCAAAATCAGATTGATTATATTCTTTGGAGCCAAAGATGGAGAAGTTCTATACAGTCAGCAAAAACAAGACTGGGAGCTGACTGTGGCTCAGATCATGAACTCCTTATTACCAAATTCAGACTGAAATTGAAGAAAGCAGGGGAAACCACTAGACCATTCAGATATGACCTAAATCAAATTCCTTATGATTGTACAGTGGAAGTGACAAATAGATTCAAGGGATTAGATCTGATAGACAGAGTATCTGAAGAGCCATCGGTGGAGGTTCATGACATTGTACAGGCAGCAGTGATCAAGACCCCAAGAAAAAGAAATGCAAAAAGGCAAAATAGTTGTCTGAGGAGGCCTTACAAATAGTTGAGAAAAGAAGAGAAGCGAATGGCAAAGGAGAAAAGGAAAGATATACCCATTTGAATGCAGAGTTCTAAAGAATAGCACAGAGAGATAAGAAAGCCTCCCTCAGTGATCAATGCAAAGAAACAGAGGAAAACAAAAGAATGGAAAGAATAGAGATCTCTTCAAGAAAATTAGAGATACCAAGGGAACATTTCATGCAAAGATGAGCACAATAAAGGACAGAAATGGTATGGATCTAACAGAAGCAGAAGATATTAAGAAGAGGTGGCAAGGATACACAGAAGAATTATCCAAAAAGATCTTCATGACCCAGATAATCATGATGGTGTGATCACTCACCTAGAGCCAGACATCCTGGAATACGAAGTCAAGTGGGCCTTAGAAAGCATCACTATGAACAAAGCTAGTGCAGGTGATGGAATTCCAGTTGAGCTATTTCAGATCCTAAAACATGATGCACTCAGTGTGCCAGCAAATTTGGAAAACTCAGCAGTAGCCACAGGACTGGATAAGGTCAGTTTTCATTCCAATCCCAAAGAAAGGCAATGCCAAAGAATGTTCAAACCACCACACAATTGCACACATCTCACATGCTAGCAAAGAAATGCTCAAATTCTCCAAGCCAGGCTTCAACAGGATGTGAACTGTGAACTTCCAGATGCTCAAGCTGTTTTTAGAAAAGGTAGAGGAACCAGAGATCAAATTGCCAACATCCGCTGGATCACCAAATCAGCAAGAGAGTTCCAGAAAAACATCTACTTCTGCTTTATTAACTATGCCAAAGCCTTTGACTGTGTGGATCACAATAAACTGTGGAAAATTCTGAAAGAGATGGGAATATCAGACCACCTGACCTGCTTCCTGAGAAATCCATATGCAGGTCAGGAAACAACAGAGCTGGACATGGAACAACACATTGGTTCAAAATCAGGAAAGGAGTACATCAAGGCTGTATATTGTCACCCTGTTTATTTAACTTATATGCAGAGTACATCATGTCAAATGCCAGGCTGGTGAAGCACAAGCTGGAATCGAGATTGCTGGGAGAAGTATCAGTAACCTCAGATATGCAGATGACACCACCCTTATGGCAGAAAGCAATGAACTAAAGAGCCTCTTGATGAAAGTGAAAGAGGAGAGTGAAAAAGTTGGATTAAAACTCAACATTCAGAAAACTAAGACCATGGCATCAGGTCCCATCACTTCATGGCAAATAGATGGGGAAAGAATGGATACAGTGGCAGACTTTACTTTCTTGGGCTCCAAAGTCACTGCAGATGGTGATTGCAGCCATGAAATTAAAAGACTGCTTGCTTCTTGGAAGAAAAACTATGACCAACCTAGGCAGCATATTAAAAAGCAAAGACATTACTTTACCAGCAAAGGTTCATGTAATCAAAGCTATGGGTTTTCCAGTAGCCATGTATGGATGTGAGAGTTGGACTATAAAGAAAGCTGAGTGTCAAAGAATTAATGCTTTTCAAGTGTGGTGTTGGAGAAGACTCTTTCTTTGAGTCCCTTGGATGTAAGGAGATCCAACCAGTCCTTCCTAAAGGAAACCAGTCCTGAATATTCATTGGAAGGACTGATACTGAAGTTGAAGCTCCAATACTTTGGCCACCTGATGCAAAGAACTGACTCATTTGAAAGGATGGTGATGCTGGGAATGATTGAAGGTGGGAGGAGAAGGGGCGACAGAGGATGAGATGGTTGGGTAGCATCACCGACTCAATGGACATGAGTTTGAGTAAGCTCCGGGAGTTGGTGATAGACAGGTAAGCCTGTCATGCTGCTGTCCATGAAGTCACAAATGGTCAGACACGACTGAGTGACTGAACTGAACTGTATGAACTTTTATGAACCACACTGTGAAAATAAGCATGAGCTTATATAGATATAAACAAATAAGCTGAATTTATGGGTGAACTGAGAAGGAATGGGTTATTGGCATAGTTTCAAATATCTCTGCACAAAGTACTTACTAATGATCAAGGGGAAAACAGTTTTATATTGGAAGTGCCTTACAGACACTGTCTTAATTGAAGTGATCAAAGTGATTATCATCAGTAATGGGACAAATGAAAGCCATGTGCTAACTGATAGGATTCATTGAAAAGAATACAACTTAGTATCTGTAATATTCCTGCCAAAGATACACAACCTGAATCTAGTCACGAGGAAAAGTCGACTAACTGAAATTGAGGGACATTTCTACAAAATAAACTACTGTGATTTTAAAATTGTCAAAGTCATAAAAGTCAAGAGATACTTAGGAACTGTTATAGCCTGAATGGACTAAAGAGACATTGGCAAAGTCAATGTGAGATAGTGGATAGTAAATTGGATTCTTTTTCTCTAAAACACAATAATTATAAACACTTGAATTGGGTTTGAGTTGGTAGTAAAGTATCAGTGTTCTCTAATTTTGATTGTGGTTATGTAGGAGAATGTTGTTGTTTCTAAGAATACAGCTCAGGGAACACAAACCTGGGCTCTGTAACAACCTAGAGTTGTGGGATGGGGAAGGAGGTGGGAGGGATGTTCAAGAGGGAGGGGACATTGGTATACCTACAGCTGATTCATGTTGATGTTTGGCAGAAACCAACATAATACTGTGAAGCAATTATCCTTCCGTTAAAAGTAAATAATTTGATAAGAATACACCTAATATAATGGGCAGATGACACCACCCTTATGGCAGAAAGTGAAGAGGAACTAAAAAGCCTCTTGATGAAAGTGAAAGAGGAGAGTGAAAAAGTTGGCTTAAAGCTCAACATTCAGAAAACGAAGATCATGGCATCTGGTTCCATCACTTCACGGGAAGTAGATGGCGAAACAGTGTTAGACTTTCTTTTTCTGGGCTCCGAAATCACTGCAGATGATGATTGCAACCATGGAATTAAAAGATGCTTACTCCTTGGAAGAAAAATTATGACCAACCTAGATAGCATATTAAAAAGGAGAGACATTACTTTGCCAACAAAAGTCAAGGCTATGGTTTTTCCAGTGGTCATGTATGGATGAGAGAGTTGGACTGTGAAGAAGGCTGAGTGCCAAAGAATTGAACTGTGGTGTTGGAGAAGACTCTTGAGAGTCCCTTGGGCTGCAAGGAGATCCAACCAGTCCATTCTAAAGGAGATCAGTCCTGGGTGTTCATTGGAAGGACTAATGCTGAAGCTGAAACTCTAATACTTTGTCTACCTCATGTGAAGAGCTGACTCATTGGAAAAGACTCTGATGCTGGGAGGGGTTGAGGGCAGGAGGAGAAGGGGACGACAGAGGATGAGATGGCTGGATGGCATCACCAACTCGATGGACATGAATTTGGGTAAACTCCGGGGGTCGGTGATGAAGAGGGAGGCCTGGTGTGCTGTGATTCATGGGGTCGCAAAGAGTTGGACACGACTGAGCGACTGAACTGAACTGAACTGAATATAATGGGCATTAGTTCAGCAATTCATTCTGACATGATTCAGGAAAAATAGTTCTTTATAATATTCTCTTTAAACTTTCCTGTAAATTTATGCTTGTCTAAAAATTGTAATAGTTTATTTGAGCTTTATCAACTTTTAGAAAAAAACATGTTGCACTTTCTTTATTGTCAGTTTTCTCTTCAAGTCTTTGAAAATATAGTTCAGAGATCTTAGCATGTTTTTGAACTCCTGCTGCAATGTTTGAACAGTTTTATCATGGGTAGATCATCTAAGTGGGCATGCATGTTTAAAATACTTCATCTGCCAGATGGACCTGAAAAGAACACAAATAATAGTTGCAAAATGTTGAATCCAACTCAACAAATCCCAGTAGTGAGGAAAATGTCACTACATTTTCCTCAATGATTGTAAAGAAACTAGACAGAGCACATGTTGTGTACTTGTTCATGTCTTAAAAGAAGACTTTTTCACATCTTTCGTTATAGCTTTCTTATCATAAAACTGATCACAAATGTCATTCAACAACAGGCTCAAATCACCCAGGAGTTGCCCCACTCTGTTGAATAAAGCCACAGCTGGTTTTCAGTTGATAAGGAAGTTAAAAATCACTCATAAGGGTTTCTGTATTAACCATATTACACAGCAATCAACCACTGAGCAGGGCTGCCACATCTTAACATCTCCAGTAATGGGCTATTATTCGCTGTCTGATTTCTCTTATTTACCACCTAATTTCATACATGTTTTCTGATTCTAAAATTAATTTTTATTAACATGTTTTGGATAAATGTTAAATTAGCTTTTCTCATTTTAGTATTTTCTCAAATGCTCCTGGATTGAAAGCAGCAGCTATCTTGATAATTCCTATGAAATATTTGTTATTTAAGAACGCCAGTGTTCATTATGAACTCTAAAAGAAAATAGTTTTGCTTTAAAATCTTTTTTTAAAATACAGTTGGCTTTCCTTTTTTTTTCTTCTTCTTCTTCTTTTTTTAGTTTATTTGGCTGCAATGAGTCTGTTTCTTCTTGCAGTATCTTCAGTTATGGCATGCAGGCTTGTTCCTTGACAAGAGATCAAACTCGGGCCCCCTGCATTGGGAACACGGAGTCTTAATCACTGGACTGCCAAGGAAGTGCTTTTTGCTTTACAATTTTAATAGCCACAACTATTAGCACTTTAGAATAATACTCAATGTTCTTTTTTTGATCTGTGTTAAGACTTTGGTCTAAGGGCATTTTTATTTGATTTATGAGTAAACCAAAGGGGAAAAAAAAAAGAAAGAAAACATAAGGAGACAAGAAAATGAATGTAATGTAATGGCCCCTATTGGATCCTGGAACAGAAAAAGAACATTAGTGGGAAAACTAGTGGGATCTAAATAAAGCCTAGAATTTAGTTAGTAATAATCTACTAATGTCTACATCTTATGTAACTCTATTTATCAAAACTAAGAAACTGACACTGGGGAAACTTAGTGATGGAACTGTTTGCACTATTTTTGCAACATTTCTGTAAATATAGAAAAATATTTTAAAGGCGCAAAGGCAATTTAAAGGTAGTGGAGAAAGGATTGCCTTTTAAAAAGTGGTGCTGGAACAACTAGACATCTGTATGCAAAAAAAATGAACTTGAATCAGTACTGCACACTACATACAGAAAATAACTCAAGGCAGATTTTAGATCTAAACGAAAAACCTAAAACTGTAGAACTTTAAGAAGAAAAATAAGAGAAAATCTTGTGACCTGTTAGGCAAAGATTTCTTAGATACAAAAGCAAAAGCACAATCAAAAAAACAACAAATAAATAACTTGAAATTTAACATAATTTATAAAACTTATGCTTTTAAAAAAAACACTGCTACGATAATGAAAAGATTGGAAGAAAATCTTTTCAAAGCACATGCCTGGTGAAGGAACAAGAGGAATCTTTTGGAAGTGAAGAATATGTTCATTCTTTTGACTGTGGTGATGGCCTCATGAGTGTATGAATACATAAAAATGTATCAAATTGCATGCTTTAAAAAATGTGTAGTTTATTGCATGTTATTTACACCTCAATAAAACTGTTAAAACATTTCTTTAAAAAAAAATTATTCTCTACTTTTGGCTGTGCTTGGTCTTTGCTGCTGTTCTTGGGCTTTCGATAGTTGCAGCAAGCTGGGGGTTACTCTCCAGTTGCAGTGTCAGGCTTCTCACTGAAGGGACTTCTCTTGTGGAGCAAGGGCTCTGTGCCACATGGGCTGTAAGGGCGCTTGGTCTCCAAGGCATGCAGGCTCGGTAGTTGTGGTACCTGGGCTTAGTTGCCCAGCAGATGTGAAATCTTCCCGCACCAGGAATCGAACCCATGTCCCCTGCATTGGCAGGCAGATTCTTATCCACTGAACCACAAGGAAAGTCTTGGGTTTTTTGTTTTGTTTGCTTATTTAATTGGCTGCATTTGGTCCTAGCTGTGGCATGTAGGCTTAATTGATCTGCAGCAGGTGGAATCTTCGTTCCCTGACCAGAGATCGAACCTGCATCCCCCACATTGCAAGGTGGATTTTTTTAAAAAAATTAAAATTTGTATTTTATTTTATTAAAAAAATTTACAGTGCTTTACAATTTTCAGCAGTTTCACACACATTTCATACAATCCTATAATAACCTTTTAAAATTCCCTACTCCAGTGTTACCCTTCCTCCTTCCCTCTCCCCGCTGGTAACCACTAATTTGTTCTCTGTGTGTCTGCTTCTTTTTTGGCAAGGTGGATTCTTAACCACTGGACAACGAGAGAAGTTCTTTTGTTGTTGTTGTTTGTTTTCTTAAAAATGGACTAAGGAGAAATTCAGATAAACAGCTAATCGAGTATGAGCACTGCCACTACTGAAGCACACGTGCCCTAGAGCCCATGCTCTGCAACAAGAGAGGCTCAGTTCAGTCCCTCAGTCAAGTCCGACTCTTGCAACCCCATGGACTGCAGCACACCAGGCTTCCCTGTCCATCACCACCTCCCAGAACTTGCTCAAACTCATGTCCCTCGAGTCAGTGATGTCATCCAACTGTTTCATCCTCTGTGGTCCCCTTCTTCTGACTTCAATCTTTCCCAGCAACTGGGTCTTTTTCAATGAGTCCATTCTTCACATCAGGTGGCCAAAGTGTAGGAGTTTCGGCTTCAGTTTTCAGTCCTTCCAAGGAATATTCAGGACTGATTTCGTTTAGGATGGGCTGGTTGGATCTCCTTGCAGTCCAAGGGACTCTCAAGAGTCTTCTCCAACACCACAACTCAACAGCATCAATTCTTCAGTGCTCAGCTTTCTTTATAGTCCAACTCTCACATCCATACATGACTACTGGAATAACCATAACTTTTACTAGATGGACCTTTGTTGGTAAAGTAATGTCTCTGCTTTTTAATATGCTGTTTAGTTTGGTCATAGTTTTTTTTTTTTCCCAAAGAGCGAGCGTCTTAATTTCATAGCTGCAGTTACCATCTGCAGTGATTTTGGAGCCCCCCCAAATAAAGTCCATCACTGTTTCCATTGTTTCCCCATCTATTTGCCCTGAAGTTATGGGACCAGATGCTATGGTCTTAGCTTTTTGAGTGTTGAGTTTCACTTTCCTTTCTCACTTTCATCAAGAGGCTCTTTAGTTCTTCACTTTCTGCCATAAAGGTGGTGTCATCTATGTATCTGAGATTATTGATATTTCTCCTGGCAATCTTGATTCCAGCTTGTGCTTCATCCAACCCAGCATTTTGCATGATATACTCTGCAAATAAGTTAAATAAGCAGGGTGACAATGTACAGCCTTGACGTACTCCTTTCCCATTTGGAACCAGTCTGTTGTTCCATGTCCATTTCTAACTCTTGCTTCTTGACCTGAATGCAGATTTCTCAGGAGGCAGGTAAGGCAGTATGATATTCCCATCTCTTAAAGAATTTTCCAGTTTGTTGTGATCCACACAGTCAAAGGCTTTGGTGTAGTCAATAAAGCAGAAGTACAAGAGAGGTTACTGCTACTGAAAAAACCTTCCTCCCAACCTCCATTGGGGGCTAGAAAGAAAAATTTCCCATGAACACTGGAACATTCTGTATATTTCCCCACCCCACCCCCACAAATGCTTTTTATTTTGAGCATGTGGTACATAATAAGAAAGTGACCAATTTTGGAGTGATACCAAGCACAGACCTAATCTTTAGGGAATTTCAAAAGAAGTTTAGCTTATAATCAGTAATGTTATTTCCAGGAATCTCTGTTTTCAAAGGCTGTAACTGAGACAGAAGTCTTCTGGAGACTTCGCCGTGACTACATGCCCCATCGTGTACGTGTGATACAAAAGGAATGCACTATGCTGTACATTTCCTTAGACATTAAAAAGATATGTATATATATACAATAGATACTGAGTCAGGATTATTTAAAACTTACATGCATGCTAAGTCGCTTCAGTAGTGTCCGACTCTTTGTGACCCCATGGACTGTATACAGTTATAATGTCAGGCTCCTATGTCCATGGGATTCTCCAGGCAAGAATACTGGAGTGGGTTGCTATGCCTGCCTCCAGAGGATCTTCTCAATCCAGGAATAAAACCCTTGTCTCTCACATCTCCTGCATTGGCAGTCAGGTTCTTTACCACTAGCGCCACCCAAGAAGCCTGAAAACACACATATAATGTACATAAAGAATGATACTCCAGTTTGAGAAGCAGAAGTAGGTATTGCCAGCTCCAGTTCCTGCTAAGAATTGAGGACATTATATGATACTAAGGAAAAATAGCAGGGTGGTCTTGAAAAGAGGGAGTGTTATCTGTCGGTAACTGTCAGGGGTTCTCTACAAATGAGAGTAGTTGATGTGTCTGTTCTTCATTTCCAAAGGTCTGAAACCTTGGTCTCATCAGCGGCATTCGTTTTCTTCTCCCACTTGTCTTCATGTTCTGGTCTTGTAAATAACACAGTGTAAGTGTTGTTTTAGGATTCTGTGGGTTCGGGTGTTGGTGGTTCTCCCTCTTGGTTCTGTGTCTACTCCTGTGTTTGTGTTTTGATCTCTTTTTCTTCATCCATAATTTCTTGACAATTGAAGTAGAAAATTTTTTATTTTACTAACTTTAGTGTTAAATCATACCTTCTAAATTGGCTTGAGTATATTGGCATAAGTAATCTTTTATCTCAAACATATGGCCTTATTTCTAATTATTCTGGAGACCTAAGTTGACTCTTTATTTAAAAAGTGATTCTGTCTTTGAAATTCTAGGTTACCTTTTGTAATTGTTACCTCAAGTTGGAGAAGCACATCATTCTGTAGTATGTTGCTAGTATTTATTTGTAAGCTTGGATTACTACCCTGCATCATTTGTTATATCAAAACATTATTGTAACGCAGGTGATCAAGAGAGAAGAATAACACCTTAACTGTAGGTGGAGTATACTTATATACAGGAATTTATCAATTTTGTTGACTGTCTACACTATACACATGAATGTCCTTCTTTCTGAGAGGGCGGAGGAGAAACCTCAAAGAGGCATAAGACCTTAAGTACCTCATCATGATGAATCTGAGGACAACATGACAGGAAACCTCAGAACAGACAGTAAAGTCGTAGATTATGTGTGATTGACAGATGTCTGCCACAAACTCTGTGTTCTCTGAGCTCAAGGTTGGCATACTCTGGACGAAGTGTGGGTTGGAGGGAAGAGAAACTGGAGGGAAAGAGACTACTTAGAAAGCCAAGTCAGGCCAAGTCAGTAGTCCTGGCATGAAATTCAGATCTAAACCAGATAACATCGAGGATATTTGACTTGCAGTGGATTAAATTTTTTACATGAGGAAGGTAATTTTAAGTGTAATTTTTCTATATTTAGGTTTATTTTATTCCCATTATTTTTCACAAAAATTAGTCATGTGGGTACATATGTGATTGCGTTTAAAATTTCTCATTAGAAGATGCATACATATGAGGAAAAGTAGAAGCATCCTAACTTCCTAGATGTTAAATCATTCATTCATTTTTAAAAAGCAAGTTAGACGAACCTTTGTTGGCAAAGTAATGTCTCTGCTTTTGAATATGCTGTCTAGGTTGGTCATAACTTTCCTTCCAAGGGGTAAGCGTCTGAGTTAATGCATGTAAAACAACACTCTTTAAAAGACATCTTTACACGTCTTTCTTCCTTCTCACTCCATTCACTCTTTTTTTTTTAAATTTTATTTTTACTTTATTTTACTTTACAATACTGTATTGGTTTTGCCATACATTGATATGAATCCACCACGAGTGTATACAAGCTCCCGACCCTGAATCCCCCTCCCACCTCCCACCCCATATCATCTCTCTGGATCATCCCCATGCACCAGCCCCAAGCATCCTGTATTCTGTATCAAACATAGACTGGCACTTTGTTTCTTACATGATAGTATACATGTTTCAATGCCATTCTCCCAAATCATCCCACCCTCTCCCTTTCCCTCAGAGTCCAAAAGTCTGTTTTATACATCTGTGTCTCTTGCTGTCTCACATACAGGGTCATCATTACCATCTTTCTAAATTCTGTATACATGTGTCAGTATACGGTATTGGTGTTTTTCTTTCTGGTTTAGTTTACTGTATATAATTGGCTCCAGTTTCATCCATCTCATTAGAACTGATTCAAATGTATTCTTTTTAATGGCTGAGTAATACTCCATTGTGTATATGTACCACAGCTTTCTTATCCATTCATCTGCTGATGGACATCTAGGTTGTTTCCATGTCCTGGCTATTATAAACAGTGCTGCGATGAACATTGGGGTACATGTGTCTCTTTCAATTTTGGTTTCCTCGGTGTGTATGCCCAGCAGTGGGATTGCTGGGTCATAAGGCAGTTCTATTTGCAATTTTTTAAGGAATCTCCACACTGTTCTCCATAGTGGCTGTATTAGTTTGCATTCCCACCAACAGTGTAAGAGGGTTCCCTTTTCTCCACATCCTCTCCAGCATTTATTGCTTGCAGACTTTTGGATATGGTTTTTCCAGTGGTCATGTATGGATGTGAGAGTTGGACTGTGAAGAAAGTTGAGCGCCAAAGAATTGATGCTTTTGAACTATGGTGTTGGAGAAGACTCTTGAGAGTCCCTTGGACTGCAAGGAGATCCAACCAATCCATTCTGAAGGAGATCAGCCCTGGGTGTGCTTTGGAAGGACTGATGCTAAAGCTGAAACTCCGGTACTTTGACCACCTCATGCGAAGAGTTAACTCATTGGAAAAGACTTTGATGCTGGGAGGGATTGGGGGCAGGAGGAAAAGGGGATGACAGAGGATGAGATGGCTGGATGGCATCACTGACTCGATGGATGTGAGTCTGAGTGAACTCCAGGAGTTGGTGATGGACAGGGAGGTCTGGCGTGCTGCACTTCATGGGGTCTCAAAGAGTTGGACACGACTGAGCAACTGAACTGAACTGAACTGAACTCATTTTATTCTCTCAATAGCCTTATGGAATAGGTACTCTTGTTATTCTCATCTTACACATGAAGTAATTTGCCCAATGTCACACAGCTACTAAGTGCTTGAGTTGGGATTTGAACCCAGGTCACTGTAATTCTTAAGCCCATGCTCTTAACTGCTATTCAATATGGCAAGATACATAGCACAAGATAAAGTACAGATTTTGATGTTCACTGATTCATTCATTTAATGTATAAGAGTTAAATCACACAATAAATTCTTAGATGTTTATCTAACCCAGAAGCAATTTTTTAATATGTGAAAAACTAGATTTTGTGTTCAAAATCTGGTATTTATAATAGAGGAATGAAATGCTAATAAATTCCTCAAATATTAAAAAAACAAAAAGCAAGTTAGAGTTTATCATTCTATATGTTCATATAGCATTTTTAATTTACTAAGTTATTCTTTAATTGAAGATCCTTTTGAATTGACAATCAAGAAAACTATTTCCCAAAATAAAAATGTAAGGCACCAATACTAGCCCTTATCATCTTTGGGTCAGGTCATGTGAGACCATGTGAAAATGGTCCTATGTTTGTGAGTTCAGTTCCTATTTGACTGAGTTGGAAATAGACCACTCACATGCCAGCAACCAGCCAACTCAGAGAGGTATGAAGTTGACTTGAGGTGAGGGGTTGGGCTGAAAAAATGTGTGGCTGCATCTTAAACAAATTGGAGTGATGTCAAAGGGAGAACAGAATCATCTTTAATTCAGTGTGTATAGATAAATTGTTGTTAATAAGGTTAGCATATTATCTTATTTGCTTCCTAAGGGGAGAAATAAAATGTTTGTTTGCTGAGTGGGACAAAAATACAACCCAAGTACATGAACTTATTCCCCTATTTGCAACAATTTGTTCTCTCTCCCAACACTTTGTGATGTTACCAGAGCTGATTTATAGATTGAAATCACTGCTTTCTAGTTCTGTGAGAGAAATTTAATGATCTTGCCATTGCACTGACATATATAAAAGGATCAAACCAATCCTTAAACCCAAAAGTCTTACTTAATAGAGAAATGAAATCAGAATACTCTTATAGAAAGAGGAAACTAAAACAGGAACATTTCCATCTCTTTGTAAATAGGATTATGTTTTATCACATGTTTGAAAAATTGGTTACCTATTTCATGATAGTTCCTCAATGATGAATGCCCACTTTTTGTGCAAATTGAGAAATGACTTTTGTAACTCGACATATGTGGGAAGGGAAATATTTGTTCACAATGTGAAAAGAAGTGAAATCCACCCTAAGTTCTGCAAGGGCTTCCCTCATAACTCAGATGGTAAAGAATCCACCTGCAATGCAGGAGACCCCAGTTCAATTCCTGTGTTGGGAAGATTTGCTGGAAAAGGGATAGGCTACCTACTCCAGAATTCTTGAGCTTCCCTTGTGGCTCAGATAGTAAGGAATCTGCCTGCAATGTGGGAGGCCTGGGTTCAATTCCTGGGTTGGGAAGATCCCTTGGAAAAGGGAAAGACTACATAGTATTCTGGCCTGGAGAATTCCATGGACTCTATAGTCCATGGAGTCGCCAAGAGTCGGACACGACTGAGCAAACTTCACTGGAAATTTAAATACAACAGAAATAATAGTACACAGGAAATTTGCACAAAGAAATCAAAAGCTTTCCATAATTATCAGTTGTACATACATTAAGAATATTGATTTTTAGGGGCTCCTTTAGTGGTCTAAAGCTGAGCGCCGAAGAATTGATGCTTTTGAACTGTGGTGTTGGAGAAGATTCTTAGTTCCTTGGACTGCAAGGAGATCCAACCAGTCCATTCTAAAGGAGATCAGTCCTGGGTGTTCATTGGAAGGACTGATGCTGAAGCTGAAACTCCAATACTTTGTCCACCTCATGCGAAGAGTTGACTCACTGGAAAAGACTCTGATGCTGGGAGGGACTGGGGGCAGGAGGAGAAGGGGACAACAGAGGATGAGATGGCTGGATGGCATTACCGACTCGATGAACATGAGTTTGGGTAAACTCCGGGAGTTGGTGATGGACAGGAAGGCCTGGCATGCTGCGATTCATAGTGTCACAAAGTCAGACATGACTGAGCAACTGAACTGAACTGAACTTAGTGGTCCAGGGGTTAAAAATCTGCCTGTCAATGCAGGGGACATGCGTTGGATCCCTGGTCTGGGAGGATCCCACATGCCACTGAGCAACTAAACCCCTGAGCCACAACTACTGAGCCCACACACTAGAGCCTAGGAGCTGCAGCTACTGAAACCAGAGTTTCTAGAACCATATGGTACAAGAGAAGCCATGTCAACGAGAGCCCCAAGCATCACAACCAGGGAGTAGCCCCCACTCACTGCAAGTAGAGAAAGGCCACATGCAGCAGTTAAGACCCAGAACAGCCTGAAATAAACAAATAAGAAACATCTCTGATTAAGAAAAAAAAGAATACTGATTTTTAAATAGTCTCTGATTGTTTAATGGCATTGCCTGGAGTTAGATGAAACTCTCAGAGGAAAATCAGACTTAAAAAAAAAACACCATAAAATGAGTTGGCACAACTATATTGGGAACTAAAATCAGCAAGAGGTAGACAAAGAAGTCATAGTGTGTTAAGGTCTGAGAATAGTGTTACATTGGAATTTCTTCCCTTTCATTTGAACTTCAAGGTAAAGAGGAAAACTGAAAAGACCATGGACCTGACCTGAATCTAACTACCAGCTCTCACACTCACTATCTATATGTCTTTGGGCTGGTGACTTTTCTTCTCTGGAGACATAGTTTTTCATTTATAAAATGAATATAATACCTATCTTTAAGACCCCTGTAAGAATTATAAATAATGTTTATTAAGTGGCTAACACTCTGCAAGCATTTGACTAAAAAAAAAAGCTAGTATTATTTACCTTTCCTTTTCTGCTGTGTCCCAAAATAATCTCCAGTCTTGATTATTCAAACCTCCTAAATTTCTCTTGAATCCCCCCAGTTCTATTATCAATTCCCTGCTATATCTGCCATCTGGATTACTTGTCAGTTTTCTAGCACTAGTCCCTGAATCCAACTGAGAGTGAGGAAAAAAGACACAGATGTGTATAACGGACTTTTGGACTCAGAGGGAGAGGGAGAGGGTGGGATGATTTGGGAGAATGGCATTCTAACATGTATACTATCATGTAAGAATTGAATCGCCAGTCTATGTCTGACGCAGGATACAGCATGCTTGGGGCTGGTGCCTGGGGATGACCCAGAGAGATGTTATGGGGAGGGAGGTGGGAGGGAGGTTCATGTTTGGGAACACATGTAAGAATTAAAGATTTTAAAATAAAAAAAATTTTTTGATCCAGTTACTCTCCAGTTTAATAGTCATGAATAGTTTCCATTGTCTTTGGGATTAATTGCTGAACTCCACTGTTTTGGGGATTAAGCTTCCCAGTCTGGTTCTGCTCACCCTCCAGTGTTTTCTTTGCCACCAGACAACCTGATAGTTTTTTCGTTGTCTGCCTAGCACATTGAGGAGACAGCAGCAAGGAAGGCAGAAGAGAGCGAGTGCATGGCAAGTATGCTTTAGCACTCAGTTGCTTCAGCCGCGTCCGACTCTGCGACCCTGTGGACTGTAGCCCACAAGGCTCCTCTGTCCATGGGATTCTCCAGGCAAGAATGCTGAAGTGGGCTGCCATGACTTCCTCCAGGGAATCTTCCCCACCCATGTCTCCTGCGTTGCAGGTGGATTCTTTACCGCTAAGCCCCTGGGGAAGCGTGGCTAATACGAAGAAAGGTAAAATCTCTGTGATTAGCAGTAAAGTACCTGGCAAATTTACCAGGCTGGTACTGTTTTAGGCTTAAAGATCATTCATGGGCCAGTAACTCTGTGCTAGACCACAGTAACTCTTATAGCACAATATCGACTCCACAGTAGAAATGATTTCTCCTGTATGTATTAAGTAGTAATATTTTTTTCTCAATATGAACAGAGTGTTGTTGTTTAGTTGCTAAATCGAATCTGACTCTTGTGCAGCCTTATAGACTGTAGCCTACCAAGCTCCTCTGTCCATGGGATTTCCCAGGCAAGAATACTGGAGGAAATAAATACTCAGAGTGGAAATACCCTGTCCATTTCCTTCTCCAGGGGATGTTCCTGACCCAGGGATCAAACCCGCATCTCCTGCTTGGCAGGTAGATTCCTTACCACTGAGTCACCTGAGAAGACCATGAACCAAGAGTATCTGACTCAAAACACAAAAACAGCAAGAGCACAGAGTAAATTAAATACAAAAGTTAGATGATTTCTGGAGTTTGGATGGTGTCAGAAGACGTAGGAAAGCATCTTGCTTGTTTGATCTATTTTGCAAAGAGTGGAAACTTAAATTGCAGAGACATTGAGAGCTAAAAGAACAGAAAGTGGTCACTAATCCTCAAAAAGGATACACTGGTTTGGATTAGGCAGACCCAAATCATTTACCATTTTTCAATGACCCAGTACCTGGTCAACAAAATGCCACCTTTGGATTGGGGTGAAGCACTGCCCTGAGTCAGGGAATGTCCCCACAGAGAGCCACTCTGACCTGTGGCTAGGATGCTGGACTTGCTGGGAGCAGCTGGATGCTGGTCCTGTTTCACAGGGCTATTACACAGCTCCATTAGAAATTACTCCATCTTAAGCTTTCAGCATCTGGGCTCCCTGGGAGAGTCCAGCTGTGTCCCTTACCCCACATGCCAGCCCTCCCATCTCCCCTGCCTCTTCCAAATTCTCCTAGCAGCCATGCTGCCACAGCAGAGATGAGACTAGGTCCTCTGCACCCCTGAGCCAAACTACACAAGGACAGTGTCAGCTGGCTAATGAGAGGAGTGCAGCTGCTCTGACCATGGTCTCCAAAGGTCCATCATGGCTTCAAGAAAATGGCACTGCTTCATAGCAAATGACTATTTACAGTCTTTGACAAAACTCATTCCAATGCTTCTTTTCATTAATACAGTCTATTAACTTACCAGTGTCAGTTATTAATACTTTCTGAGGTTATGCTATTTTCATATAGTTTTTCATGTCCTTCATATGTTGACACACATAGATTTTAATTTAAGAAAAAGCAGAGACATGACTTGCTGACAAGTTCCATCTACTCAAAGGTTTGAACTTATCTTCCCAGAGCCTGCTGGGAAGCTGATGGGGCATGGACTCCCCCTGGGGTCCCCAGGAGGATCTCAGCAGGAAAGGAGGCAGCCTGCTGAGCCAGCCCTTGGGTCCTCTTTCTCCAAGCCAGGCAAGGGAACAGGGTTCTTCCGATAAGCCCAGGAGCCCCACAACGCCCCTCCCCCAGAAACAGATGTGTTCTTGGAAGGTTTTCTTTTCTTTGTTTTAATCAAAGGATTAAAACAATTTTAATTTACTAGTGTCAGTGATTTTCTGAGATTGTCTATCTTCATACAGTTTTTCATGTCCCTCATATACTGACACAAATAGATTTTAATTTTGTGCTCATAGAGAAAAACAGGACTGCAGGAGCAACAACAAAAAAGTGATGGGACAGATTATAGTGAAACTAGATGATCAAGACAGAGAGGTCTGAGTCACTGAAAACAGAAACACCCAGGCTTACCTCCAGAGTCAGTGGTAGCCCGAATCACGGAATGGTAGAGCCTTTTTCAGGAAAATAGTTTCATCTCTAAGGCACCCAAAAACCATTTCACTTCCCACTCTCCAGTACATTCTCCAGTCAC
Organism: Ovis canadensis; assembly: GCF_042477335.2. Classification (NCBI taxonomy): domain Eukaryota; kingdom Metazoa; phylum Chordata; class Mammalia; order Artiodactyla; family Bovidae; genus Ovis; species Ovis canadensis. Next base: position 156,329,153 of record NC_091247.1, on the reverse strand, counting down.
ATTTCTCCCATCACATTCAGAGAAGGTAAGTTTGGGTCAAGTAGTGCAAAGGGCATAAATTTGCCATATCGTAAATGGGTACAAGGGAGAAGGCAATGGCAACCCACTCCAGGACTCTTGCCTGGAGAATCCCACAGACGGAGGGGCCTGGTAGGCTACAGTCCATGGGGTTGCTAAGAGTCGGACACGACTAAGCGACTTCATTTTCATTTTTCAGTTTCATGCATTGGAGAAGGAAATGGCAACCCACTCCAGTGTTCTTGCCTGGAGAATCCCAGGGACAGAGGAGCCTGGTGGGCTGCCGTCTATGGGGTCGCACAGAGTCGGACATGACTGATGTGACTTAGCAGCAGCAGCAGCAGCAGCAGCAGCAGCAGCAGCAGCAGCAAACGGGTGCAAGAACCATCACTTTGCTTTATTTCTCTAAATCAAACAAAATTTGTCTCTAAGCCCGACTTCCCCAAAAGATGAGTCAACAATAGTTTTTTGAAACTTCTTTAGGTAATCCCCTGCCCAGAAACTTGCAGCATCTCAAGAAACAACAGAAAGCTTGAGGAAGACCTTAGAGTTTCAGTCCATCACTGAGATGTTCATACAATAGTTATTACCCCAGTTGACATGGTTCACTGGAAGACAGAAACTCCTTCTCAAATCTTCATTGATTCCCAAGCGGGGCAATTCGTGTTCGCTTTCCCCAGCAGCTACCTGCCATCCAAGAGACCTCTTGCCATCGCTCTGGACCCCACATGGGAGTGGGATGCAGGGTCCTCCCATTTTTCAAGCATGCTACCACTGTCATCTTAGATCTTGCCAGATTTGCCTCTTCAGTTACCCCTGGCCTTAGGAAATCATTCTCCCCAGCTTATCCTCCTTCAATGATACAATCTCCCAAATGAAAGCCTGGATAAGACAGTGTTCTAGGAGCTTGGCAACATGTCCTTCACTTCAAGAATTATAAATTCTATCCTTATAAGAGTATTTTTAGACTTTTAAATAAATTAACTATTCAATAAAAATGATCGTAACCAAACAGCATTGTTCTGAGATAGCCTCTCATGTTTCTTTTTATATAACTTACATGCCATTTTAATCCAGCTCATGAAGCTCAGTGAAAAATAATATTTAACTCCTTTCCATTGAAGCTTAAGAGACCACTGATTTGGATACAGATGAACTACATAAGAGAAGGTTAATTTTAAAGTTAAATGGCAGAATAATGCTACCAATACAGCTGAGCTCATATACACAGAGGAATGCTGAGGACTTCAAAAAAAAAATCTCTCTATTTTTAGTGATTCTGTGCATCCTCTCTGTATGTATAATTATTTATTATTTTGCTAATTGCAAAAGTAATATATGCTGAAAGAAGAAAACTTGGAAAATGCCAAAATATACAAATTAAATAAACATTCAGAAGCATATTCATAGATAATCATTGTAAACATTCTGATGTGTATCTTTTATATCTTTTTCTTACATAATACATTTTAAACTTTTTTTTCCTTTTAATATATATATTTTATTGAAGTATAGTTGACTTACAATGTTTCAAGTATACAGTAAGGTGATTCAGTCATACATATACACATATATTACTTTTCAGATTATTTTCCATTACAGGTTATTACAAGATATTGACTATAGTTCCCTGTTCTATACAGTAAAACTATGTTGCTTGTTGTGCATTTGTTTTTTAATTAGAAATTTAGCATTCTATTCATACTAAGTCAAACAAGTGAAATCAAATGTTGTAAGTTTTTTAGCTAGGTAAACATTTACAACTTTAAAAAAATATGTATATTATAAATACTATTTATATAATATGTTTACAAAAGCTTGATAAAGATAAAGACGAGATGGGAGATATTGGAAAACATAAGCTAAATGAAATGAGAGCACTGAATATGAAATTTAAAAAGTGAAACAAACTAGATACAAGTAAAACATTATCATATAGCCCAGTTGTTTTTAAACATGGCTGCTCATTAGAAACATATCTGGAGTTTTGGAGACAAAAAACTTTAACTGGGCATTTGTATTTTTCAAAAATTCCAAGATAATTCTGATATGCACCTGGATTTTCAAAAGTTATTACAGATTTTTCTACTAAATGGTAGTTTTAGTGATATAGAATTCTATTATTTTCTGTAGACCAATCATGATACAGTGGTATTAAGTGAATAATTACATAACCACAATAGTAAAAATGCCTATCAGTTTCTACAAGCAATAGCCAGACAAAAAATAAAAGAGAATTACAATTGCAAGCCATAATGGAAACATGATTAACCTAACAGTATAAAATAATTATATACAATTTGGGGAGGTAAGTAGAGTGATGTTATAAATGGAAATGCGTATATGCAATATCTTTTGGTTGGTGCATTTAATCCATTCACATTTAAGGTAATCATTGATATGCATGATCCTATTACCACGTTCTTTATTGTTTGGGGTTTATTTTGTGTAGGTCTTTTTCTTCTCTTGTGTTTCCGGCCTAGAAAAGTCCTTTTAGCATTTGTTGTAAAACTGGTTTGGTGATGCTGAATTCTCTTAACTTCTGCTTGTCTGGGAAAGCTTTTGATTTCTCCATCAAATCTAAACAGGAGTCTTGTTGGGTAGAGTATTCTTGGTTGTAGGGTCTTCTCTTTCATCACTTTAAATATATTGTGCCATTCCCTTCTTGCTTGTAGAGTTTCTGTTGCAAAATCAGCTGATAATGTTATAGTAGTTCCCTTGTATGTTGTTATTTTCCCCTTGTTTCTTTTAATATTTTATCTTTAAGTTTTTCAGTTTGATTACTGTGTATCTCCATGTGTTCTCCTTGGGTTTATCTTGCCTGGAACTCTCTGTGCTTCCTGGATGTGGTTGACCATTTTCTTTCCCACGTGAGGGAAGTTTTCAGCTATTATCTCTTCAAATTTTTTCACATATCCTCTCTCTCTCTCTTTTCCTTCTAGGACCTTTATAATGCAAATGTTGGTGTGTTTAATGTTGTCCCAGAGGTCTCCTAGACTATTTTCATTTTTCCTCCCTTCTTTTTTCTGTATTCTCTTCTGTGGCAGTGATCTCTACCATTCTGTCTTCCAAGTTACTTATCCTTTCTGCTGTCTGAGTTATTCTGCTACTGATTCCTTCTGGTGTATCATTCATCTCTACTTGTCTTTAGTTCTTCTAGGTCTTTGGTAAGCATTTCTTGTATCTTCTCCATTCTGTTTCCAAGATCCTGGATCATCTTCATTGTCATTATTCTGAATTCTTTTTCTGAAAGATTGCCTATGTTCTCTTCATTTATTGTTTTTCTGGAGTTTTATCTTGTCCCTTCAATTGGGACAAAACCCTCTGCTTTCTCATCCTGATTGACTTTCTGTAATATGGCTTTCATTCTAGCTGCTGTGGGATTGTGGTTCTTTTGATTCTCTATCTGCCCTCTGTTTAATGAGGCTAAGAGGCTTGTGTAAGCTTCCTGATGAGAGGGACTGGCCATGGGAAAAACTGGGTCCTGATCTGGTGGGCAGGACCATGTTCAGTAAAGCTTTAATCCAGTTATTTGCTGATGAATGGGATTGCACTCCCTCCCTGTTGGTTGTTTGGTCTGAGGTGACCCAGCCCTGGGGTCTATGTGGCTCTAAGGTAAGGTTAATGGGCACCTCCAGGAAGACTTATATTAAAGGGCACCTTCCAGGACTGCTGCTGCTGGTGTCCCTGTCCCTGTGGTGAGCCACTTCTGACCTACCCCTCCATGGGAGACCCTCCAAGACATTGGATTGTGACATGTGACAAAAAATGGATTTTATACAACAATGTGCAAATGTCACAGACAACACATAGGTCTGGTTCAGTCTCCTATAGGGTCACTGTTCCTTTCTCCTGGGTCTTGGTACATGCAAGATATTTCCCCCCCACTTTATTTATTTTTTTAATTGAAGGATAATTGCTTTACAGAAGTTTGTGGTTTTCTGTTGTACCTCAACAAGAATCAGCCATAGGTATACCCATGTCCCCTCCCTCTTAAACCTCCTTCCCATCTCCCTCCCCATCCCACACTTTAGATTGTCACATAGCCCCTGTTTGAGTTCGCTGAGTCTTGCAGCAAATTCCCATTGGCTATCTATTTTACGTATGGTATTGTAAGTTTCCATGTTACTCTCTCCATACATCTCACCCTTTCCTTCCTCCTCTCTCCTGGTCTCCATAGGTCTGTTCTCTATGCCTGGTTCTCAAGATTTTTGTTTGTGCTCTCCAAGAGTAGAGTCTCTGCTTCCCCCAGCCTTTGATTGAAGTCCTACAATCAAATCCTGCTAGACTTAAAGGTCAGATTTCCTGGATTTCCCTGTCCCTTTGCCAGATCCCCAGACTGAGAAGCCTGATGTGGGGCTCAGAACCTTCACAAAAGTGGAGAACTTCTTTGGTATTATTGTTCTTCAGTTTGTGGATAGCCCACCTGGCGGATATGGCATTTGGTTTTATCATGACTGTGCCCCTCCTATACCGGCTTGTTCGTGGCTTCTTCGTTGCCTTTGGATGTGGGGTATCTTTTTTTTGGCAGGTTCCAGTGTCCTCCTGTTAATGGTTGTTCAATAGCTAGTTGCAATTTTTATGCTCTTAAAGGAGGAGATGAGCGCACATTCTTCTACTCTACCATCTTAAACTTTTTTTTAATTGTAAAATACATGTGTATATTTTTAAAAGTCAAATGAGGCGTTATAAATTTAATGATAAAAATAGCCCTGACATTTCTTATCCAATTCCCAACAGCAAAGACAATCTCTTTCAACTTCTTTAGCTATTTTTAATAGGTGGGTACAAAAGTAATTGTGTTTTTGAACTGTGAATTTTAAGTCATTATAACTAGGTTCAAACACATCTTTATTAATCAAAATAGGAACCGTTACTGTTAACACATTTATGCCAATGAAAGACATTTGTTTATTTCTATAGCATAAAAATTTATGCTTTGGGTGGCTGAATTTATTTTTCTGGGCTCCAAAATCACTGCAGATGGTGATTGCAACCATGAAATTAAAAGATGCTTACTCCTTGGAAGGAAAGTTATGATCAACCTACACAGCATTTTAAAAAGCAGAGACATTACTTTGTCAACAAAGGTCCATCTAGTCAAGGCTATGGTTTTTCCAGTGGTCATGTATGGATGTGAGAGTTGGACTATAAAGAAGGCTGAGAGCTGAAGAATTGATGCTTTTCATCTGTGGTGTTGGAGAAGACTCTTGAGAGTCCCTTGGACTGCAAGGAGATCCAACTAGTCCATCCTAAAGGAGATCAGTCCTGGGTGTTCATTAGAAGGACTGATGTTGAAGCTGAAACTCCAAAACTTTGGCCACCTGATGTGAAGAGCTGACTCATTTGAAAAGACCCTGATGTTGGGAAAGATTGAGGGCAGGAGGAGAAGGGGACAACAGAGGATGAGATGGCTGGATGGCATCACCGACTCAATGGACATGGGTTCGAGCGGACTCTGGGAGTTGGTGATGGACAGGGAGGCCTGGTGTGCTGCAGTCCATGGGGTGGCATACAGTCAGACACGACTGAGCGACTGAACTGAACTGAACTGAAAAGCTCTGCCTCCTGCTGGTTGTGGAAGGGTTTTCTGCAAAAAGTTGTTGAGTTGCTTGAACAAGTGGTAGTCAGTTGAGAGGTCAGGTGAATATGGAGGATGAGGCAAAATGTTGTAGCTCAATTTGTTCAACTTTTGAAGTATTGGTTGTGGAACACGAAGTTAAGCATTGTGGTAGAAAAGAATTGGGCCCATTCTGTTGACAAATGCAGGTTGCAGGTATTGCAGTTTTCAGCATATCTCATTGATTTGCAGAGCATACTTCTCAGATATAACTGCTTCACCAGGATTCAGAAAGCTGCAGTGGATCAGACCTACAGAAGACCACCAAACAGTGACCATGATCTCTTTTGGTGCAACTTTGGCTTTGGATAGTGGTTTAGAACTTCTTCTCCACCCAGCCACTGAGTGGGTCATTGCATGTTGTAGTATAAAATCCGCTTTTTGTCTCACATCACAATCTGATTGAGAAATGGTTCATTGTTCCTGCATAGAAAAAGAGAAGACAACACTTCAAAACAAGTTTTTAAATTTTTGGTCAGCTCTTGAGGCACTCACTTATTGAGTTTTTTCACCTTTCCAGTTTGCTTCAAGTGCAGAGCGAATATAGAAGGGTCGGCATTGAGTTCCTCAGCAACTTCTTGTGTAGTTGTAAGAGAGGATCAGCTTTGATGATTGCTCTCAATTAGTCGTTGTCAACTTCTGATGGCCAGCCACTGCACTCCTCAACTTCAGGGCTCTTGTCTCCTTTGCAAAATTTCTTGAACCACCACTGCACTGTGCTGGATGTTTGTTGCCAGTTCCTGAGCCAAATGCGTTGTTGATGTTGCGAGTTGTCTCTGCAGCTTTATGACCCATTTTGAATGTGAATCAAAAAATCACTCTAATTTGCTTTTTGTCCAATATTGTTTCCATAGTCTAAAATAAATAAAAAATAAATAGCAAGTAAAGTCATTAGCAAAAAAAAAAAGAGAGATAAAGCAAGAAAGGCACATCAAAATGATGTATAACATAACCACATTTATTTAACAATGTATTCTAACATCAAATGGTAAAGTTCAGCAATGCAAAACTGCAATTACTTTTGCACCAACCAAATAGCTTCTTTAGTTATATTCTAGTATGACAGCCATAAGGCTTCCCAGGTGGCTCATTGATAAAGAATCTGCCTGTCAGTGCAGGAGCCACAGGAGACTCGAGTTTGATCCCTGGGTCAGGAAGATCTTCTGGAGGAGGAAATGGCAACCCACTCCAGTACTCTTGCTGGGATAATCCCATGGACAGAGGAACCTAGTGGGATACAGTCCTTGGGATTGCAAGGAGTTGGACACAACTGAGCGACTGAAGACACACACAGTTACAACCATATGTCTCAAGAGTATGATTATTCTACTCATTTTTGATTTTCAATCATAGATACTCTCTATTTATCTCCAACAGGGAAGATGAGGATTTAGCTCTCTCAACTCCCCTTGCCTTGTTGTTCCTCTTTACAAGCATGTACAAATACTCACAGATGAGTATAATATGGTTGTATAGTTTGGTTGTGTTTATATTCTAAATTTTCTTGGTTTCCTTGGAATTAGCAATTGGCTTACTTTTCTGTTTGCTTAGTTTCCCATGTCCTTATTCATGTATTAATTCATTATCCAAAGTCTCAGCCAGAGTTGTCAAATTCCTTTCAATAGGTTCAGACATTCCTGGTCATTTTTTTTTTTTTAAGCTGGGCTATAACACACATATTCTAAGATTTTTTTTTAATTGGTTGATTTATTTTTATTTTTTGATTGGGTCTTTGTCTCTGCAAGGGAGCTTTCTCTAGTTGTGGTGAGGAGGGGCTACTCTTCGTTACTGTGTGCAAGCCACACATTGTGGTGGCTTCTCTTGTTGAACACAGGCTCTAGGTCTTCCAGCTTCAGTAGTTGCAGGCTGCAGAGCTAGAGGACAGGCTCAGTAGCCGTGGCACACAGGCTGAGTTGGTCTGTGGCATGGAGGATCTTTCTCAACCAGAGATTGAGCCCGTGTCCCCTGCATTGCCAAGCAGATTCTTATCCACTGTGGCACCACGGAAATCCTCCAGGACTTCTTAAAGTTGATTTTTCCCCAGGGAGTCCACAAGGATACGGTTCCCTTCATTTTGATAATTTTCCTTCTCCTCTCTCCTGTATTAGCACTCTGTTTCTAGAACCCACATCTTTTCTCTTATTTGCTCTTTTGAAATTTAATCTACTTATTTATTTTTGTCCAGGTTGCATAGCTTTTGGGATCTTATGATTTTTTTGTAGTACAATTGTTTTAAAGTGACAAACCCAAATACTTTTAGTTTCTCTAAAACGAAGTGAAAAGAAGATAAACTTAAACCTATATTGACAATGTTTCAGCACTTCCTCTTATCTGGCAATGAGCTAGATATTCAATGAATATACATCATTTAAACTAAGGTTACAAAGAGTTTGAAAATGTTTTTAAGCAGACATATTTTATAAAACATGATGAGAGTTGCAAAATGTATTTACAAATATTCCTCCCACTCATATCCATTTAATTCATGTGTTCTTAACACTTATGCTTGAGTTGCCATGAAAATTTAATGAGACATTAAAAATTAATCATCATTTTAAGTTATTTTTCTTGTTGAAAAACCAGGCAAGTAGCAAAAATCACAGAAGCAAAGAACTTAAAAATTTAAACATGGCTTTTCTTCCTTCTAAGATGTTCACATACATTAAAGAAATGATTTTTATTGTAAATTTAGTTCTTAGGTTGAATTTATGATTTTACAATCTCAAGCATCTAGTAGAGATAACATAAACTTATTTGACATCTTAATTTACATAAGTACTTATATTTTCTTTAAGCCAATTAAATAGAGCTCATTCACAAGTTTTTATGACTACTATCCAGAGGGAGAAAAAATGTCATGTGTACAGAACAGACATACATAGAGGTACATAGACATAGAGATATCAACAGATGCAAACAGAGATCTTATAACTTTCATTTAAAAATTTTAGCCACATATCAAGTACAATAGTATAAAACTCACTAGCTTATAAAGGATTTAATGCTGTTTCTGGAAAATGGAACAAGTTAAGTTTACCCACTCAGATGACTGGAGCCTTTTGCTAATATTTTTAGAAAAGTCTATTAAGAATTTTGTCTTTAGTGAATAATCTTGTAGAGGCCATGGGCAAAATTTGGGGCAAAGGAGCTTATGAAAATATCAAATGCAGTTTGTTCTTTTTAAAAAGTCTCTCTTTTTTTTTGTTTGATTCTAGTGCCATGATTGCTTTAGCCAACAATGATCTCTTTGGATGCTTACATTTCAAAGATACGGTAAGATCAATAGTTACAAGGGACTGGGAAAGGATTGTAGGTTTTATATGAGATGGAACTCAAGGGCTTATTTGCCTAGTTTCAGAAATCTAGGATAATTACTATAGCATTTTTCTTTTCTTTAACACTAGGAATTGATAGTTCAATGATTTTTTTTTTTTTTTGTAGTGCAGGCCCAAAATACAGGAGGTCTGGACCTGGTGGGATCTGCTATATAGAGTAAGGGACATTAAATCAAATCTTCTTGTGCATTTTCTGGACCTTTGTGAAATCTATTCCGTGGCTATCAGCAAGCCAACAGGTAAGTTTTACACCTGCTTGAGAGATGTCTGCAGTTCTTGAAATTTATCCTCTTATCTTCCCCTTGTAATCTTGTTAAAGTGTGTGTGTGTGTGTGTGTGTGTGTGTGTGTTTCTCACAGTAACCAAGGTGTTATTCTGTAGCTATTTCTCTGTTGTCTTTTTTTATCTGATCTTTCCACTGGTATCAATAGGACATTTATTTAAAATGAGAGCTCTCTTAAAAATCCTTTTAGGTGTAAAAGTCCATCTTCAATATACTTATTCCAATTGTGACTACAAACCAATAAGTGTTTTTATGGCTTGAAACCAATATTAGGGCTTAGCCATGGACACAAGAGTCATCTCCTACGAAATATAGCCCTCTCAAAACGCAGAGCCCACTCCAGAAAAGCCTAAGAAAGCCAAAACTTTTCTTGTCATAAGTGGCAAAGAAACCTCTATCTCCAACAAAGTGAGACACCTTGAATCACTATCCTCCTAACCTGGGTTACCAGAAGGTGATACTGCTACGAGAGTTTTTCCTTCACAAATGAGGCAACGAAGGTGGAGGCCATAAAGGGCCCTTATGAATTAAGACAAACTCCCCTGAAAGCCAGCATGTTTGGACAACAAGAATGTTGCCTGTCACTTCATGTCTTCAGCTCCTAGCTGGCTGGCTAGCTGCTGATGCAAGTCTGACAGACAACCTGAACTCCCCCCTCCCCACCACCTCCCCACTGGCAGAAACCAGAGGGAATATTCTCACTGGTTACAAAGCCAAGTTCTCAGGATATAAAATAAGACAAATGAAGATTCTCACTTTATGATTGTTCATCCTTATGACAAATGATAGAGACAGGGAAACGTGACTCCTTCTGGAAAGCTAAGGATCAATAACCTTAGGTGTTGATTACCAAAACCAAATTCACAAAAGTCAAAATTCAAGATCTATTTTCACAAATGCTTTTCTCCTGCCAGTGTGAATTTGAATAGGAATAGACGAGGAGAAATTGTTATCCCCCTTTCTTGACTGTGCACTCTAGACAGAAAGCTGGGAGACTGAAATGGTAAGAATTCTTACTTTCTGCTGGTCTGTTGTTGGTTATCCCATATCTCAACTGCAGTCTCCAGGGAGAGGGGAGCATTCCAGCCTGTCACTGTCCCATCCTCATCACTAGAAACTGTACAGGGGGAAAAACTGGTTTCCTTTTACCTTTTTTTTTTTTTTGGCTGGGGCTCTGTAACAAAAGACAGATTAACAAGGTAAAAGCAAACAAGTGTATTAAAATGTACATGCTACATATGCTCCGGAGAAATGCAGGGATGAGTAACTCAAAGAGGTGGCTAGAATTTGGACTTACCAGATCATCTTAACCAAAGAACCATATATTTTTATGGGGCTACAAGACAGAGTGAAAGAGTACTAGGCTTCTAAGGGTGCCAAATTGCGGGGTAGAAACTAAGAGAAGATAATAGCTAGTCAGTAAAGGTTGCTTTCTAGAGTCCTGTGATCCTTTCTTGGGGGCTAATAAGTGTCTGGGGCTGTTGACGATAATTTCTGGACAAATTTATGTTCTTCTTTCAGGAAAATAAGGAGAGGACAGAGAACTTTTCTTGGATCTGCTCCTACTCAGTTGCCTTCAGCTCAAAATAATTCTTGTGCCAAAAGGGAAGATTTCTGGGTGGCATGGTCTGTTATTCTTCTGTGCGTGCATGCATGCATGCTAAGTTGTTTCATTTGATCTGACTCTTTATGACCCTATGGACTGTAGCCCGCCTGTCTCCTCTGTCCATGGAATTTTCCAGGCAAGAATCCTGGAGTGAGTTGCCATGCCTTCCCCTGGGGGATCCTCCTGACCCAGGGATGGAACCCGCATCTCATGTCTCCTGCATTGTCAGGCAGATTCTTTGCCACTAGAGATGAGAGAGTCAATTTCTAGGTAGGTTGATAAGAAGTTCCAGGTCTCCAAGGAGGAGAGAGTGGTCTGGGGCTTTCAAAGAGGAGATAGAGTTTTAGAATTCTCAAGAAGGAAAAAAGAACAAATGTCTTTTTTCTCTACATTCTTTAGTCTTAATGAGGAGAAGGGAATGACAGAGGATGAGATGGTTGGATGGCCTCACCAGCTCAATGGACATGAGTATGAGTAAGCTCCAGGAGTTGGTGATGTACAGGGAAGTCTGGCATGCTCCAGTCCATGGAGTCGAAAAAAGATGGACATGACTGAGCGACTGAACTGAACTGAGCTTAGTCATAAAGCTTTCACTTTCATTAAGAGGCTCTTTAGTTCTCCTTCTATTTCTGCCATAAGGGTGGTGTCATCTGCATATCTGAGGTTATTGATATTTCTCCCAGCAATCCTGATTCCAGCTTGTGCTTCAAAGTGAAAGAGGAGAGTGAAAAAGTTGGCTTAAAATTCAACATTCAGAAAACTAAGATCATGGCATCTGGTCCCATCACTTCATGCCAAATAGATGGGGAAACAGTGTAAACAGTGACAGACTTTATTTTGGGGGGGGCTCCAAAATCACTGCAGATGGTGATTGCAGCCATGAAATTAAAAGACTCTTGCACTTTGGAAGTAAAGCTATGAGCACATAGACAGCATGTTATAAAGCAGAGACCTTACTTTGCCAACAAAGGTCCATCTAGTCAAAGCTATGGTTTTTCCAGCAGTCATCTATGGATGTGAGAGTTGGACTATAAAGAAAGCTGAGCATGGAAGAATTGATACTTTTGAACTGTGGTGTTGGAGAAGACTCTTGAGAGTCACTTGGACTGCATGGAGATCCAACCAATTTATCCTAAAGGAAATCAGTCCTGAAAGGATTGATGCTGAAGCTGAAACTCCAATACTTTGGCCACCCAATGCAAAGAACTGACTCATTAGAAAAGACCCTGATGCTGGGAAAGATTGAAGGCAGGAGGAGAAGGGGATGACAGAGGATGAGACGGTTGGATGGCATCACCAACTCAATGGAAATAAGTTTGAGTAAACCCCGGGAGTTGGTGATGGACAGGGAACCCTGGTGTGCTGCAGTCCATGGGGTCACAAAGAGTTGGAAAGGGCTGAGCAACTGAACTGAACTGAATCCTTTTATCTTAAAATGTAAATTGTGGGCATGGGTCTGGTAAGATCTTTACAAGCTTGAGATGTTCTTTTGATTTATTCTAAAAACCAGCTTAAAAAAGTATATAGCTCCCTTGTTAACACTAGCGAGTGGGGCACTCTCTGTCCCCCTTCTGATGTCTATGTCAGAAGCTTTCTCAAATTGCCAACATCTGTTGGATCATCAAAAAAGCAAGAGAATTCCAGAAAAACATCTACTTTTGCTTTATTGACTATGCCAAAGCCTTTGACCGTGTGGATCACAACAAACTGTGGAAAATTCTTCAAGAAATGGAAATACCAGACCACCTGACCTGCCTCTTGAGAAATCTGTATGCAGGTCAAGAAGCAACAGTTAGAAATGGACATGGAACAACAGACTGGTTAAAAATCAGGAAAGGAGTACATCAAAGCTGCATATTGTCACCCTGCTTATTTAACTTATATGCAGAGCACATCATGAGAAGCACTGGGCTGCATGAAGCACAAGCTGGAGTCGAGATTGCTGGGAGAAATATCAATAACCTCAGATATGCAGATGACACCACCCTTATGGCAGAAAGTGAAGAGGAACTAAAAAGCCTCTTGATGAAAGTGAAAGAGGAGAGTGAAAAAGTTGGCTTAAAACTCAACATTCAGAAAACTAAGACCATGGCATCTTGTCCCATCACTTCGTGGCAAATAGATGGGATAACAGTGGAAACTGTGACAGACATTATTTTGGGGGGCACCAAAATCACTGCAGATGGTGACTGCAGTCATGAAATTAAAAAACCTTGGAAGAAAAGTTATGACCAACCTAAGAGTGTATTAAAAAGCAGAGACATTGCTTTGCCAACAAAGGTCTATCTAGTCAAAGCTATGATTTTTCCAGTAGTCATGTATGGATGTGAGAGTTGGACTATAAAGAAGTCTGAACACTGAAGAATTGATGTTTTAAACTGTGGTGTTGGAGAAGATTCTTGAGATTCCCTTAGACTGCGAGGAGATCCAACCAGTTAATCCTAAAGGAAATCAGTCCTGAATATTCACTGGAAGGACCCATGCCACCTGATGCAAAGAACATACTCATTTGAAAAGACTCTGATGATGGGAAAGATTGAAGGCAGGAGGAGAAGGGGATAACAGAGGATGAGATGGTTGGATGGCGTCACCAACTCAATGGAAATAAGTTTGAGTAAACCCCGGGAGCTGGTGATGGACAGGGAGGCCTAGCATGCTGCAGTTCATGGGGTCACAAAGAGTCGGACATGACTGACTACTGAACTGATGATACTTTAATAAAACTCTGGTAAACAAAAGGTCTTGAGTGATCAAGCCTGGTCTCTGGTCCAGAAGCTAAATCTTCTTCTAAATCTTCAAAGATCACAAATGCGACAGCTTTCACCATAAGCTATCAGAGCCACCTGGGAAGCCCTATTCTTCTGTGGGTTTTACTGTAAATTTCCTTTGCACAATGACCCTTTATGCTCTAAAATGGAAACTGAAGTAAGGCATTGTCAGAAAGGAGTTGGAATGTTATTCATCTGAACTTATTGTAGTAAACATTAATTTATAAATTAAGAATTTAGAATAGACACTGGAAAAGTGAGCATAGGAATCTGGCTGAGCAACACGGTGTTGTGCTACATATCTATCGGAACAACAGGCAGTGTGTCATGTTCTTTTGTGGAAAGTGTTAAGTGAAAAAGATGAAGCCAAGTTAGTGAAAGCACATGAAACAATTTGATGAAAATAATTTAATGAAAGATTGGAGCTCATCTTTAGTTGAGTAAAATGTTCATTCAGGTTTCTTTTCTTTATACTTGCTTAAATTATATGCAGGTCAGGAAGCAACAGTTAGAACTGGACATGGAACAACAGACTGGTTCCAAATAGGGAAAGGAGTACATCAAGGTTGTATATTGTCACCCTGCTTGTTTAACTTATATGCAGAGTACATCATGAGAAATGCTGGGCTGGAAGAAGCACAAGCTGGAATTGCCGGGAGAAATATCAATAACCACAGATATGTAGATGACACCACCCTTATGGCAGAAAGTGAAGAACTAAAAAGACTCTTGATGAAAGTGAAAGAGAAGAATGAAAAAGTTGGCTTAAATCTCATCATTCAGAAAACGAAGATCATGGCATCTGGTCCCATCACTTCGTGGAAAATAGATGGGGAAACAGTGGAAACAGTGTCAGACTTTATTTTGGGGGGCTCCAAAATCACTGCAGATGGTGACTGCAGCCATGAAATTAAAAGATGCTTACTCCTTGGAAGAAAAGTTATGACCAACCTAGATAGCATATTCAAAAGCAGAGACATTACAGAAAGTTGGACTGTGAAGAAAGCTGAGCGCTGAAGAATTGATACTTTTGAACTGTGGTGTTGGAGAAGACTCTTGAGAGTCCCTTGGACTGCAAGGAGATCCAACCAGTCCATTCTAAAGGAGATCAGCCCTGGGTGTTCTTTGGAAGGAATGATGCTAAAGCTGAAACTGCAGTACTTTGGCCACCTCATGTGAAGAGCTGACTCATTGGAAAAGACTCTGATGCTGGGAAGGATTGGGGGCAGGAGGAGAAGGGGACAACAGAGGATGAGATGGCTGGATGGCATCAGCGACTCGATGGACGTGAGTTTGAGTGAACTCCGGGAGTTTGTGATGGCCAGGGAGGCCTGGTGTCCTGCGATTAACAGGGTCACAAAGAGTTGGACACGAATGAACGACTGAACTGAACTGAACTGAAATTCATAATAAAATAGGTGGAAGTTCCTCTTCAGCAATAGTGCCAAAATCTTTCTGAGCAATGTCTTTAAGCAATGTCATTTCATAATTTTCTTGTAGATTAGTTCTTAGGACATCAGAATATCCCTCTTCAGACATAAGAAAGAAAAAAATTTAAAGTCAGTGGACCAATAAACATTTCCTATTTACCACATGTCTCAAAGAGTGGAGCTTCCAAACCAGTCAGATAAGAGGGAAGTGAAAAGATGTTAAATACCAAGACCAGCTCACCCTGGTCAGGCTGGAGGTCTGGCTTCTCAGTCAACATGAAGGCTCTCCTTATTCCGGGGCTTCTCCTCCTTTTTGTCCGTGTCCAAGGCAAGGTCTTTGAGAGATGTGAGCCTGCCAATACTCAGAAAAGACTTGGAATGGATGGCTTTAGGGGAGTCAGTCTGGCAAATTGTAAGTTAACTCCTCTTTCTCCTTTCAGACAGGCAATCATGTGTGGAGCAGATACTAGAAGATGAATAATAAGAAAGGGACTTGGAATGAATGGCTTTTTTCTTTCTTGGTGGGTTTGTACACTTAAAATTATTCTAAACATTGACTTGTTCCTTTAGAATCAGATGTACCAAGTGAAGGATTGAGGCATGAAAGGGTCAAATTCTACAACATTCTAAGCATACCAGGTCCCCATGTACTCCTCTCAGTTCAGTTCAGTCGCTCAGTCATGTCCGACTCTTTGGGACTCCATGAGTTGCAGCATGCCAGGCCTCCCTGTCCATCACCAACTCCTGGAGTTCACTCAAACTCATGTCCATCGAGTCAGTGATGCCATCCAGCCATCTCATCCTCGGTCGTCCCCTTCTCCTCCTGCCCCCAATCCCTCCCAGCATCAGAGTCTTTTCCAATGAGTCAACTCTTCACATGAGGTGGCCAAAGTACTGGAGTTTCAGCTTTAGCATCATTCCTTCCAAAGAAATCCCAGGGCTGATCTCCTTCAGAATGGACTGGTTGGATCTCCTTGCAGTCCAAGAGACTATCTAGAGTCTTCTCCAACACCACAGTTCAAAAGCATCAATTCTCTGGCGCTCAGCTTTCTTCACAGTCCATCTCTCACATCCATACATGACCACAGGAAAAACCATAGCCTTGACTAGACGGACCTTTGTTGACAAAGTAATGTCTCTGCTTTTCAATATGCTATCTAGGTTGGTCATAACTTTCCTTCCAAGGAGTAAGCATCTTTTAATTTCATGGCTGCAGTCACCATCTGGAGTGATTTTGGAGCCCCAAAAATTGTTTCCACTGTTTCCCCATCTATTGCCACTAAATTTGCCAGCTGACACATGTAGGCTGGCTATAACATAAGATACATTTGAGCACCTGGAATATGTCTGTCAAGCCCTTGGTGTTTGACTTCAGCCATTTCCAGTTTGGAACTTGGGTTCTAGAAGCCTGAGTAAGGTACTAATTTTCTCATTTTTAATCCTCCTACTATGATGTTGGCTTTTAACAGCAAAGTTTTTTTTCAAAATTACATTGAACTCTCAAAAATTGATTGATCTCGTCTCAATCAGTATTGACACAAGGATCCCTGAAATGCAGCATAAAACATCATTTAAAATTCTGACTCTCGTTCATTAATTATTTTTCATTTTCTTCCACAGAATTCAAGGTGTGCTCTAAGGAGAAGTTATTTTGCACTTTGGTGCATATTTGTCAGCGTCATAACTGTATTTTTCAGACTGAATTCAGACATATCCTTTCCATAGCTATTTTTTAATGAATGAACCAATGGCCAGATGAATGGATAGTTGAAATAGTTTTTCCTAATCTTTGATTCTTGTTGTCTGGTTTCTAGTTTGATACCCAAATTCAGCTTTCAGTTCAGTTCAGTCACGAAGTCCTGTCCAACTCTTTGAGACCCCATGGACTGCAGCATGCCAGGCTTCCCTGTCCATCACCAACTCCCAGAGCCTACTCAAACTCACGTCCATCACATCAGTGATGACATCCAACCATCTCATCCTTTGTCGTCCCCTTCTCCTCCCACCTTCAATCTTTCCCAGCATCAAGGTCTTTGCATCAGGTGGACAAAGTATTGGAGTCTCAGCTTCAGCATCAGTCCTTCCAATGAATATTCAGGACTGATTTCCTTTAGTACTGACTGGTTGGATCTCCTTATGACCAAGGGACTCAAAGAAAGAGTCTTCTCCAACACCACACTTCAAAAGCATCAATTCTTCTGTCCTCAGCTTTCTTTATAGTCTAACTCTCACATCCATATATGATTACTGGAAAAACCATAGTTTTGACTAGATGGACCTTTGTTGGCAAAGTAATGTCTCTGCTTTTTAATATGCTATTGAGCTTGGTCATAGCTTTTCTTTCAAGGAGCAAATGTCTATTAATTTAATGGCTGCAGTCACCATCTGCAGTGATTTTGGAGCCCCCTAAAATAGTCTCTCACTGTTTCTATTGTTTCCTGATCTATATACTATGGAGTGATGGGACTGGATGCCATGATCTTCATTTTCTGAATGTTGATTTTTAAGCCAACTTCTTCATCTCCTCTTTCACTTTCATCAAGAGGCTTTTTAGTTCTTCACTTTCTGCCATAAGGGTGGTATCATCTGCATATCTGAGGTTATTGATATTTCTCCTGGCAATCTTGATTCCAGCTTGTGCTTCATCCAACCTGGCATTTCATGTGATATACTCTGCATATAAGTTAAATTAGCAGAGTGACAATATACAAACTTGATGTACTCACTTTAACCATATTACCATTTGTTTCATCTTTCTATACAGGGTGGCATGGAAAGACAAATGTCAAAACCGAGATCTCAGGAGTTATGTTCAGGATTGCAGAGTCTAGCAGTGGAGTTTTCTTTCTTCAGTTTATTTCATCTCTTTTTCATATTAAGGAAATAATAGTCAAGTGGAAGTTTATGGTACGATTCTTTCAAACAAACAATGTTTTTACAGAAGCGGAAGCACGCGGTCTTCCTTCTAAGAGGCTTAATGTTTGCCTCATGTGTTTATTGTTTGATATTAGCCTAGAGTATATTTCAGTTTGTTAATAGACTTAAGCTAGTGAATATTTGTCTCAAATGTTGATTATCAAATATATCTCCAGTACATTCAGTTCTTAATTAAACAACCTAGACTTAATCTTGAATGATGCAAGTACTCCTCAATATTCAATATAAATATAACAAAAGAATACCTTTTTGTTATATTAAACAAATTGTTCTTAGGCAAAAATCCCACCTGTGTAAGCATGTGACA
Source organism: Ovis canadensis (assembly GCF_042477335.2). Lineage (NCBI taxonomy): Eukaryota > Metazoa > Chordata > Mammalia > Artiodactyla > Bovidae > Ovis > Ovis canadensis. The sequence goes on along the minus strand of NC_091247.1, from coordinate 156,310,849 downwards.
CCTTCATCTGTGGAGTTGTCTCTAAAAACAGTAAAAAATAACTGCTCTTGTTGGCCAATATAAAATTTAAAAGGAAGCAGAATGCCAAATAGCTAAAAATGAAAACAGCCTGCCCTAAGGAGTTTGTTTTCATAAAGTGTGACCTTTGAATTAGATGTTTTCTTAGAAATGTTGCATTTACACACTTTAGGAATAAATTCAGAATTTATTTATCAACTTATTTTAAGCCTATTTAAAAACTCATTTATGTACCTTGCTAATCATGAAAGAACATAAAGAAAGGTTAGATAAATTGTTGCTTTCTCTTAATTTTATTTGATTAGATTAATGCATTATGACTGAATTCAGAGGCAGATAATTTTGCAAATATTGAAAACATTGCTAATTAATCACAGGTATGAAACCATGCATGCTAAACATTTGCAATAAATCTTTGCAATTCATATCTTGTCTTTTTCTGTTCAGAGCCATTTAGTGTCTCTGAAAAAAATGCCTATATATATCTTAGGAAAAAATGATGTGACAGTTGGTATTTCCTACACCCTCACCTGTACCAAAGAAGATGGATATGGCTGCAGAAAAGTTCATAAGCATGTTCACAGATCTCACTTATTTATTTATTTTTGTACTTTTGGCCATGCTGCTGGCTTGTGGGATCTTAGTTCTCTGACCAGAAATTGAATCCCCACCCTCACCAGTGAGAGCTGGGGTCCTGACCACCAGACCCTGAGGGAGTTTCCCTCACATTAAATTCAGAACCACAAGTCTCAAATGGCCTTTCGAATCTGCCTGGCTGTCTTAGTCACTTCTCTGCAATCCTTCAGTGTTGGTGTCCTGACTCTTTAGAATGGCTGCCACCATTTACTTCTCTCATTTCAAAGTCCCAGCGCACATGCCAACCACTGGCCTTCCACACTCTGCTCTCAGTAGATGACCTGGCCTTACTTTACACTGCCAGAACAGAAGTAACTCATACAAGTAACAATTCTCCTCTTCTGACCACCATATAAAGCTCACATTTTCCCTGGGCTCACCCTTCCTTCCTTAGCCTTTTTTCACTGGGATGAAGGGCCTTTGTTCCTGCCAATGGCAGTGTATCCACATGCAGTCTTTTTTTTTTTAACTTTTTATTTGTGTTGGGATACAGCTGATTAGCAAACAATGTTGTGATAGTTTCAGATGAACAGTGAAAGGATACAGCCATACATATACATGTCCCCCAAACCTTCCTCCCATCCAAGCTACCACTTAACATTGAGCAGAGTTCCATGGACTATACAGTAGGTCATTGTTAGTTATCCATTTTAAATAAAGCAGTGTGTATATGTCCATCCCAAACTCTCTAACTATCCCTACCCTCATCCTTCCCCAGGGCAATTATAAGCTCATTCTCTACGTCAGTGAGTCTCTTTCTGTATTGTAAGTTCATTTGTATCGTTTCTTTGGATTCCACATATAAGGGTGCTATATGATATTGCTCCTTCTTTGTCTGGCTTACTTTCATTCAGTATGACACTCTCTAGGGTGATCTATGTTGCTACAAAAGGCATTATTTCATTCTTGCTTATGGCTAATACTTCATTGTATATATGCACCACATCTTTATCTGTTCCTCTGTTGATGGACATTTAGGCTGTTTCCATGTCTTTGCTACTGTAAACAATCCTGCAATGAATATTGGGGTGCATGATTATTTTCAGATAATGTTTTTCTCTGGATATATGCTCAGAGTGGGATTGCAGCGTCATATGGACAGGTCATGGTGTGGAGTTCTGACAAAACGTGGTCCACTAGAAAAGGGAATGGCAAATCACTTAGTATTCTTGCTTTGGAACCCCACGAACAGGATGAAATGGCAAAAAAATAAGACACTGAAAGATGAGCCCCTGGGGTCTATAGGTGTCCAATATGCTACTGGAAAGAGTGGAGGAATAGCTCCAGAAAGAATGAAGAGGCTGAGCCAAAGCAGAAATGACACCCATGAGAGAGTCATTTCCTAGGCAGTTTGATAAGAAGTCTAGGGGTCCCAAAGGACAGAGGGGTCTGGAATTCTCAAGGAGGAAGAAAGGACAAACTTTTTTTTTCCTTCTCTACATTCCTTAGGATTATATAACAATAATGTATCCTGCCTGAGGACAGTCTCTGGATTAAACCTTCTGGCTAATTCTGTAAATTATGGGAGTAGACCTGCTCTCTACAAGGACTGAGTTAGACAAGGCTGTGGTCCTAGTGTGATTAGATTGACTAGTTTTCTGTGAGTATGGTTTCAGTGTGTCTGCCCTCTGATGCCCTCTTGCAACACCTACCATCTTACTTGGGTTTCACTTACCTTGGGCGTGGGGTATCTCTCCACGGCTGCTCCAGCAAAGTGCAGCCACTGCTCCTTACCTTAGATGAGGGGTATCTCTTCACCACTGCCCTTCCTGACCTTCAATGTGGGATAGCTCCTCTAGGCCCTCCTGTGCCCACACAGCCACCGCTCCTAATCAGACTAGGACCACAGCCTTGTCTAACTCAATGAAACTAAGCCATGCCCACGGGGCAACCCAAGATGACCGGGTCATGGTGGAGAGGTCTGACAGAATGTGGTCCACAGGGGAAGGGAATGGCAAACCACTTCAGTATTTTGCCCTGAGAACCCCATGAACAGTATGAAAAAGCAAAATGATAGGATACTGAAAGAGGAACTCCCCAGGTCGGTAGGTGCCCAATATGCTACTGGAGATCAGTGGAGAAATAATTCCAGAAAGAATGAAGGGATGGAGCCAAAGCAAAAACAATACCCAGCTGTGGATGTGACTGGTGATAGAAGCAAGATCCAATGCTGTAAAGAGCAATATTGCATAGGAACCTGGAATGTCAGGTCCATGAATCAAGGCAAATTGGAAGTGGTCAAACTGGAGATGGCAAGAGTGAACGTCAACATTCTAGGAATCAGCGAACTAAAATGGACTGGAATGGGTGAATTTAACTCAGATGACCATTATAGCCACTACTGCAGGCAAGAATCCCTCAGAAGAAATGGAGTAGCCATCATGGTCAACAAAAGAGTCCGAAATGCAGTGCTTGGATGCAATCTCAAAAACGACAGAATGATCTCTGTTCGTTTCCAAGGCAAACCATTCAATATCACAGTTATTCAAGTCAATGCCCCAACCAGTAACGCTGAAGAAGCTGAAGTTGAATGGTTCTGTGAAGACCTACAAGACCTTTTAGAACTAACATCCAAAAGAGATGTCCTTTTCATTATAGGGGACTGGAATGCAAAAATAGGAAGTCAAGAAACACCTGGAGTAACAGGCAAATTTGGTCTTGGAATGCAGAATGAAGCAGGGCAAAGACTAATAGAGTTTTGCCAAGAAAATGCATTGGTCATAGCAAACACCCTCTTTCAACAACACAAGAGAAGACTCTACACATGGACATCACCAGATGGTCAACACCGAAATCAGATTGATTATATTCTTTGCAGCCAAAGATGGAGAAGCTCTATACAGTCAACAAAAACAAGACCAGGAGCTGACTATGGCTCAGATCATGAACTCCTTATTACCAAATTCAGACTTAAATTGAAGAAAGTAGGGAAAACCTCTAAACCATTCAAGTATGACGTAAATCAAATCCCTTATGATTATACAGTGGAAGTGAGAAATAGATTTAAGGGCCTAGATCTGATAGAGTGCCTGATGAACTATGAACTGAGGTTCATGACATTGTGCAGGAGATAGGGATCAAGACCATCCCCATGGAAAAGAAATGCAAAAAAGCAAAATGGCTGTCTGGGGAGGCCTTACAAATAGCTGTGAAAAGAAGAGAAGTGAAAAGCAGAGGAGAAAAGGAAGGATATAAGCATCTGAATGCAGAGTTCCAAAGAACAGCAAGAAGAGATAAGAAAGCCTTCTTCAGTGATCAATGCAAAGAAATAGAGGAAAACAACAGAATGGGAAAGACTAGAGATCTCTTCAAGAAAATTAGAGAAATCAAGGGAACATTTCATGCAAAGCTGGGCTTGATAAAGGACAGATGGTATGGACCTAACAGAAGCAGAAGATATTAAGAAGAGGTGGCAAGAATACACAGAAGTGTACAAAAAAAATCTTCACGACCCAGATAATCACGATGGTGTGATCACTCATCTAGAGCCAGACATCATGGAATGTGAAGTCAAGTGTGCCTTAGAAAGCATCACTATGAACAAAGCTAGTGGAGGTGATGGAATTCCAGTTGAGCTCTTTCAAATCCTGAAAGATGATGCTGTGAAAGTGCTGCACTCAATATGCCAGCCAATTTGGAAAACACAGCAGTGGCCACAGGACTGGAAAAGGTCAGTTTTCATTCCAATCCCAAAGAAAGGCAATGCCAAAGAATGTTCAAACTACCACACAATTGCACTCATCTGACACGCTGGTAAAATAATGCTCAAAACTCTCCAAGCCAGGCTTCATCAATACGTGAACCGAGAACATCTTGATGTTCAAGCTGGTTATAGAAAGGGCAGAGGAACCAGAGATCAAATTGCCAACATCCGCTGGATCATGGAAAAAGTAAGAAAGTTCCAGAAAAACATCTATTTCTGCTTTATTGACTATGCCAAAGCCTTTGACTGGGTGGATCACAATAAACTGTGGAAAATTCTGAGAGAGATGGGAATACCAGACCACCTAACCTGCCTCTTGAGAAATCTGTATGCGGGTCAGGAAGCAACAGTTAGAACTGGACATGGAACAACAGACTGGTTCCAAATAGGAAAAGGAGTATGTCAAGGCTGTATATTGTCACCCTGCTTATTTAACTTCTGTGCAGAGTACATCATGAGAAATGCTGGACTGGAAGAAACACAAGCTGGAATCAAGATTGCCGGAAAAAATATCAATAACCTCAGATGTGCAGATGAAACCACCCTTATGGCAGAAAGTGAAGAGGAACTAAAAAGCCTCTTGATGAAAGTGAAAGAGGAGAGTGAAAAAGTTGGCTTAAAGCTCAACATTCAGAAAACGAAGATCATGGCATCTGTCCCAGCACTTCATGGGAAATAGATGGGGAAACAGTGTCAGACTTTATTTTTTTGGCTCCAAAATCTCTGCAGATGGTGACTGCAGCCATGAAATTAAAAGATGCTTACTCCTTGGAAGGAAAGTTATGACCAATCTAGATAGCATATTCAAAAGCAGAGACATTATTTTGCCGACTAAGGTCTGTCTAGTCAAGGCTATGGTTTTTCCAATAGTCATGTATGGATGTGAGAGTTGGACTGTGAAGAAGGCTGAGCGCCGAAGAATTGATGCTTTTGAACTGTGGTGTTGGAGAAGACTCTTGAGAGTCCCTTGGACTGCAAGGAGATCCAACCAGTCCATTTTGAAGGAGATCAGCCCTAGGATTTCTTTGGAAAGAATGATGCTAAAGCTGAAACTCCAGTACTTTGGCCACCTCATGTGAAGAGTTGACTCATTGGAAAAGACGTGAGTCTCTGGGAGTTGGTGATGGACAGGGAGGCCTGGCATGCTGCAATTCATGGGGTCGCAAAGAGTCGGACAGGACTGAGCTAATGAACTGAACTTACAAGGATTATGTAACAATAATGTATTCTGCCTGAGGACAGTCTCTGGATTAATCCTTCTGGCTAATTCTGTTATCTTAAAATTGATGCTTTCAAACTGTGGTGTTGGAGAAGACCCTTGAGAGTCCCTTGGACTGCAAGGAGATCAAAGCAGTCAATTCTAAAAGAAATCAATCCTGAAAATTCATTGGAAGGACTGATGCTGAAGCGATGCTCCAATAATTTGGCCACCTGATGTGAAGAGCCAGCTTATTGGAAAAGACCCTGAAATGCAGGAAAAGATTGAGGGCAGGAGAAGAAAGGGGCAACAGAGGATGAGATGGTTGGATGGCATCATTGACTCAATGGACATGGGTTTGAGCAAACTCCGGGAGACAGTGAAGGACAGGGAAGCCTGGCCTGCTGCGGTCCGTGGGGCCGCAAAGGGTCAGACATGGCTTTGCAACTGAAAAACAAAAACAGTTGCTCTGTTTTATTTTATTAGGAACTTCCATACTGTTCTCCATAGTGACTTTACTGATTTAATTTCCCAACAACAGTGTAGCAGGGTTTGCCTGTCTCCACATCCTTTCCAGCATTTATTTTTTCCACAGGCAATCTTCATTGAAGCCCTCTTACTACTCCAGTTCAAGCTGAGTGTTTTCTGCATCTGAGTTTTTCCCTCTTTGCTGGATGATTTTTATCACCATACAAAGTGCCCTGGCAAACTTCTATCTTACAAAGAACTCTCCATGGACTCTACATAACCCTCCAAGGACAACATCATTCTCTGCTCCCTTTTATAGGAATACTTCTGGGATGAGATATCTATGCTAATCTTCTCTGTATCCTCCCAGTTTTTGTATATTTGCTGCAGAGGCAAGCACAACTGTGAATTTTAAAGCAACTCATCTTTAGCCAGTCTTTCTAAAGCATTTAATAAAGTTTTCTTTGAACCAATTGTGTTCATCATTGTATTTTGTTGGTTTCCATAATACCAAGCCATGAGATCACTGGAAAAAGTACTGTTGATATAGTTTAGGAACACATGCCTGAGTCTGATGGAATGTAATTAGTAAGCAGAAGTTTCTGGACTTAAATGTGTGAATAAGTCAGTTTTATAGAAAGACTGTATAGCTAGGTCGTGTAAAGTTCTTATAATTGGGTACTCAGGTTATTCCACTAGATTTCTGACTTGTATAAAGGATACTCTAGTGATATCCTTACAAGTAAATCTAAATGCATATCTTTTCCGAAAAGTAGTTTCTTGTGGTGCTTGATTTAATAAGTATGAACAATTGAAATTTTTTGATACAAGAAGTTGCTCTCTGACTTTCACCACAGCTATATGTGAAGATACATATTTTTCCACAGCTTTTTCAATAATGGATGCTTTAAAATATATTTATTTTAGTGGTAAAAATGGGTATCTTTTAAAATATTTTGTGATTTTTTTTACAGTAGCTTAGTTTTAAACTCTTTAACATTTTAAAATATTTTAGATATTTAAAAATATTAGTGTACTGCCATCTAGAGATAACTTTGTAAGAAAGAAAAGGGTAACTCATACTTCAGTAATTTCATCTTATAATAGAGGAAACAGTTAAGCATATGCATTCACACCCCAAGTAATATAACCAATTAAGTGCGAGCTCAAGAACAGAAAAATCCAAGCCAATCTCTCATCCAAGAAAGATCTGAAAGATTCTTCTCTAATCCATTGTTCCTCTTAAGTTACAGCAGCACAGTCAAATCCAAAGTTCAGATGGTGAGGAAAATAATACTCTCATCATTTTGATGAAAGTACTTAATAAAACCATTTTTATGTTTATACTGAAAATATTTCTAAATTTGCTCAGTGTTCACAAAGAGTCATTTGAAGGAAAGGAATTTTGTATCCATATATTTTGTATTTATATATAGATTATTTGGGAAATATATTTAACATTTCTTTGAAGAGTATAGTATTCTAATGTCATTCTGAATAGATTTCTCATGATAGGTATAAGAGTGTGTGCTTAATTTTACTTAGTTACATAATACCTGTTTTGTTTTTATCCTTAGGTGAGAGAGTCTATTTTTTTGGCATTTGAGTGCCCACTCTGATCCTATACATGACATTTGGAAAGGGGATATGAGTCAAGGAATTTTTTTTTTTGTTTTTTGAGAGTCAAGAAATAATTTATACCCAATGAATACTCAAAATGACTGCAATGTGCAAAATTCCAGGAGCACATAAAGAAAGAAAACTGTCTTGCTGTCTTGGAAGAAAGCAGTTGAAGAGACTAATAAATACTGGCCACTTTCCCATGTGGTATTTTTAATGTAAGCATCAAATCAATTCCATTGGAGTTCCTCATTTTACAGATGAGGAAATAAATTTAGGAAGATTCAGTAGCAAAGCAGTAATCCACTTAGAGCCGATCTAGAGCATGTGACAGTGGGACTTAGTGGCCATTACTTACAGAAGACGGGGGACGGCGTGAAGACTACAGATAAAGTATCAAAATCAACAGGTTAGAAAACTTTGTGAACACAACAATATAGAAACCAGATATAAAGTAGCTAGTATTAAATCTAATAAAGAGGTTCAAGCCCTTTTGGAGAAAGTTTTAGACCTTTAATGGAAGGCACTAATATAGACCCAAAGTCAACAGACATACCAAGTTCATGAACAGGAAAGTTTAATGTAGTAAGTATGACAATTCCCTCCAAAGTGACTTAGCATTAATGCAAAGCCTACTAAAATTCCAAGAGGTTTTTTCAAATCTTACTGGATATGACAATCTAGTTCTAAACTTTATGTGGAATTAAAAGCAAATGATAACCAAGAAAGAGACAGGGGAAGAGTTGCTCCATCACATATGAAGGCCCATAAGATAGTGCAGACTTTCTACAGGAATAAATAAATAGGCCATGGAACAATACAGAGGTACCAGAAACCATATGTATATGAAAATTAGAGTTTATGCTAAGATGGAAATTGCTATGGATTACACTGAAATAGAAAAATGAGATCTTTACCTAATACTACACATAAATATCAGTTCTAGGTAGATTAATGTGGACTTAATGGGAGAGGCAAAGCTAGACTATTAAGACGAAAATATAAAAAATAATTTTATGACCTCAGATTAAGGAAGAATTTAATATACAAATACAAATCATAACAGGAAAGATTAATAAGTGTGAATAAAGTAAGAACTTCAGTTCATTAGAAGATACCACAAAGGCAAAGGAAAGACAAGCCCCAAAGTGGGGAAACATACTTGGAACATACAAAAGTGACAAAGGATTAATATCAAGTATGTATAGTAAACTATAGATCTATAAGAGAATGACAGAAATCCAGTAGGAAAATGAGCAACAGCTGTGAACTGATAGTTCACACACACAAAAAGTTCATAAATATATAAAATGATATCCAACTTCATCTGTAATCTAAGAAATGCACATTGAAATCACAGGTGCCTACCTAGTAGGTTGACCTCCCAAAAAAGTTTAATCAGTTCTTTTAGCCAGGGTATGGTGCAATGAACAATACTGCTGGAAAGGGTGTAATTTATTACAACAACTTTGGAAAGCAATTTAGCATTACTTTGTAAAGTAAATGTCCATATACCCATCAGGGAAGCTTGCGTCTTTGCACTTGGGGGCATTTGCAATAAGGCATATAGCAACATTATTTCTAACAGCAAAAAACTGAAAACAGCTCAGCTGTCCACCAGTATTAGAGTAGATAAATCAGAGGACATCTATATAATGAAATACCACACAGGCTGAAAAGACAAGAACTCTAACAGCACACTACGACTTAACTGAATTTTAAAATTATGTTGACTGGAAGAAGTAAGTCACAGAAGAATTCACACAGTATTATTCTGTTTATACTACTGGCAGTATCCAAGGATTCTAATTTCTCCACATCCTCAACAATGCTTATTTTATTTGTTGTTTGGGGTTTTGTTTTGTTTCATGTAATGGCCATCCTAGTGGAGATGATACCTCATTTTTAGTTTAACATGAATTTCTCTAGTGATTACTGATGATGATGATCTTTTCACATGCTTGTTGGCCATTCCAGGGATCAAGCCCAGCCCCCTGAAGTGGAAGGCAGAGTCATAACCACTGGACTTCCAGGGAAGCCCCTCTCTTACCCATTCTTTAATCAGGTTTATCGTTTTGTTGTTGAGCTGTTGAGAGTTCTTTATATATGTTAAATATTGCCCTTTATCAGATATATGATTTACAATTTTTCTCCCATTCCATAGTTACCTTTTCACTCTGTTGATTATTTACTTTAGTGTGCACAAGTTTTTAAGATATGAACCCACTAATCTATGCTTGCTTTTGTTGCCTGTGTTTTTGGTGTCTTATCCAAGAAATCTTTGCCAAATCCAAAGTCATTATGTTTTCCTCCTATGTTTTCATCCAGGAGTATTACAGTTTTAGGAGGAGATGAGAATTGAGTACAGTTTTCAGAAAGAATATGGCTACATTCAAATTTCCTACTTCTAAGAACCATGAATCAATAGGAGAGAAATTAAAGTGGCTTGACTGAGATAATAGCAGTAGAGAGGAAGTAAGACTGAGTATATTTTAAAGGTAGAGCCAACTTCATTTGTTGATGGACAAAAGGTGAATGTGAGAGAAAGAAGTCAAGGATATCTCTATAGTTTTTGACTTAAGAAAGATTTATTTAATTGTTTATTTTATTTTGGCTGTGCTGGCTCTTCACTGCTGTGCTCAAGCTTCCTCTGGTTGCAATGAGTGGGGGATACTCTCTAGTTGTGGTACATGGGCTTAGTTGCCTTGCAGCATGTGGGGTCTTCCTGGACCAGGGATGGAACCCATGTTCCCTGCATTGGCAAGTGGATTCTTAACCATTGGGCAACCAGGGAAGTCCAAAATTTTCTTATTGAATATGTTGGGTTTGAAGAAATGATTAGACTACCAAATGGAAACATCAAGTACTCATCTGGATGTATATATCTGGAATTCACCAACTTGATGGATCTGAATTTGAGCAAGCTCCGGGAGTTGGTGATGGACAGGTAAGCCTGGCATGCTGCATGGGGTCGCAAAGGGTCGAACACGACTGAGTGATTGAACTGAACTGAATCTGGAATTCTGGGACAATTTAATGGTTGGAGATACAATTGTGCGAGGTTATCAGTGCCCAGATAGTGTCAAAGCAGTGGGACTAGGTGAGATCACCAGGGGATTGTTGATGGATAAAGAAAAAATGTCATCAGCCTGAACCATAGGGAGCTCCTATGCCTAGGAAAAGGGAAAATAGAATGATGCAACTAAAAAGACAGAAGCAGAATCTTATGAGGTAAGAGAACCAAGGAAGAAAGTAGAAGGGACAGAAGAGAGAGAGGGAGGGAGAAAGGAGGGAAGACAGGGAAGGAGAAGGGAGAAAAAGAAGACAGAAAGTAGAGGAAGGAAGAAAGGAGGGAGGGAAGGAAAGAGGGAAAGAAAGGAGGGTGTCTCAGAAGCCAAGTTTCACAAAACAGGGAGTGAAGCGTGTCACATGACACTGAGGGTTTTGATGAGATGAAGACTAATCTGACCTTTTGGCTTGACCTCTGGAATTCATTGGTGACTTCAAGTTGAATGATTTTAATGGAGTGGTGAGGATAAAAGGATAAAAGGAGTGAATTCAGGAGGGACTGGAAGGAGAGAAAAGAGTTTTTAAAAGAGTAAAGCAATGGGAAAGTAACTGGAAGGGGATGTTGTTATTAATTGGTGGATGTCTGGAATCTTATACAAACCAAGTGTCATGATGATGTGTGCGGGAATGGCCAAGCCACATCTGAAAGGTCATCTTCCACTTGTTGACTTACACAAAGTTGAAGGCCCACAAGGAGCATAGACTTTTACCAAATATCCACCTTCCAGTGAGCTGGGTAGCTGTGAGAGTATGTAAAGATCCAGAATAGTAATCTCATTAAGGCCTCCACAGTCCTGACAATGGAACTTCATATTTTTCTCACATAGTAAACCTGTGTCCTTATAGGGTACTTGAAGGGCATAATGAACTTTTACCAGAACATAGTATATATTGACTTCAAAAGAACCTTTGTTTCTAGCAAGGACACAAAGTCACTATAACTCTAGCCTTCTAGATTGTGGTCCCACTTACACTATGGAGAAGTTCATTTGCCTCCATATACAAATATACTCCTTTAGGACTGACTGGTTTGATCTCTGTGCAGTCCAAAGGACTCTCAAGAATTTTTCCAGCTCTACAGTTCAAAAGCATCAATTCTCAGGCACTCAGCTTCTTTATGGTCCAACTCTCACAGCCATACATAGCTACTGGAAAAACCATAGCTTTGACTATATAGACCTTTGTCGGCAAAGTGATGTCTCTGCTTTTTAATATTCTGTCTAGATTTGTCATAGCTTTCCTTCCAAGGAGCAAATGTCTTAATTTCATGGCTGCAGTCACCATGCACAGTGAATTTGGAACCCAAGAAAATAAAATATCTCACTGTTTCTACTTTTCCTTCTTCTATTTCCCATGAAGTAATGGCAAAGGTCAGTTTTCATTCCAATCCCAAAGAAATGCAGTGCCAAAGAATGCTCAAACAACCACACAATTGTGCTCTTCTCGCATGCTAGTAAAGCAATGCTCAAAATTCTCCAAGCCAGGCTTCAGCAATATGTGAACCATGAACTTCCAGATGTTCAAGCTGGTTTTAGAAAAGGCAGAGGAACCAGAGATCAAATTGCCAACATCTGCTGGATCATGGAAAAAGCAAGAGAGTTCCAGAAAAGCATCTATTTCTACTTTATTGACTATGCCAAAGCCTTTGACTGTGTGGATCACAATAAACTGTGGAAAATTCTGAAAGAGATGGGAATACCAGACCACATAACTTGCCTCTTGAGAAACCTGTATACAGGTCAGGAAGTAACAGTTAGAATTGGACACGGAACAACAGACTGGTTCCAAATAGGAAAAGGAGTACGTCAAGGCTGTATATTGTCACCCTGCTTATTTAACTTACATGCAGAGTACATCATGAGAAACACTGGGCTGGAAGAAGCATAAGCTGGAATCAAGATTGCTGGGAGAAATATCAATAACCTTAGATATGCAGATGACACCACGCTTATGGCAGAAAGTGAAGAGGAAATAAAAAGCCTCTTGATGAAATTGAAAGAGGAGAGTGAAAAAGTTGGCTTAAAGCTCAACATTCAGAAAACGAAGATCATGGTATCTGGTCCCAGCACTTCATGGGAAATAGATGGGGAAACAGTGCAAACAGCGTCAGACTTTGTTTTTTGGGGGGTCCAAAATCACTGCAGATGGTGATTGCAGCCATGAAATTAAAAGATGCTTACTCCTTGGAAGAAAAGTTATGACCAACCTAGATAGCATATTCAAAAGCATAGACATTACTTTGTCTACAAAGGTCTGTCTAGTTAAGGCTATGGTTTTTCCTGTGGTCCTGTATGGATGTGAGAGTAGGCCTGTGAAGAAAGCTGAATGCCGAAGAATTGATGTTTTTGAACTGTGGTGTTGGAGAAGACTCTTGAGGGTCCCTTGGACTGCAAAGAGATCCAATCAGTTCATTCTAAAGGAGATCGGTCCTGGATGTTGTTTGGAAGGAATGATGCTAAAGCTGAAACTCCAGTACTTTGGCCACTTTATGCAAAGAGTTGACTCATTGGAAAAGACCCTGATGCTGGTGGGGATTAGGGGCAGGAATAGAAGGGGATGACAGAGGATGAGATGGCTGGATGGCATCACCGACTCGATGGACGTGAGTCTGAGTGATATCCAGGAGTTGGTGATGGACAGGGAGGCCTGGCATGCTGCAATTCATGTTGCAAAGAGTTCGACACAACTGAGCAACTGAACTATACTGAACTGAATGGAATCAGATGCCATGATCTTAGTTTTTTAAATGTTGACTTTTAAGCCAATGTTTTTACTGTCCTCTTTCACACTCAAGAGGCTCTTTGGTTCTTCACATTCTGTCACTTGAGTGGTATCATCTGCATATCTGAGGTTGTTGATATTTCTCCCAGCAATCTTGATTCCAGCTTGTGATTTATCCAGCCTTCCATTTCTCATGATATACTGTGCATACAAGTTAAATAAGCAGGGTGAAAATATGCAGCCTTGTTGTACTCCTTTCCCAATTTTGAATCAGTCTGTAATCGGTATATTAATTCATTACCCAAAAGTCTCAGCCAGAGTAGTCACACTCCTTTCAGTAGGTTCACACATTCTAGGCCATCTTTAAAGTTTTACCCCAGGGAGTTCACAAGGATACTTCTCCCTTCGTCTCAATAATTTACCTCCCCTCTCTCCTGTATTAGAACCCTGTTTCCTAGAACTCACTTATTCTATCTTGTTTGCTTTTTTTAACTTTTATTTATTTTTTGGCCAAGCTGCATGGCTTGCAGAATCTTAGTTCCCCAACCAAGGACTGAGCCTGGGCCCTGGAAGTGAAAGAACCAATTTCTAGCCACTAGACTGCAGGGAATTCCCAGGAATACATCATTTTGTAATCTCTAGAGACATAAGCCTTTATATAGCACATCTTTTTAAGGGTCAAAAAAGATGTTATTAACAGATCCAAATATCTTTCATTTCTCTAAGAAGTCAAAAAGCAGATAAACTTAAAGCTATGTTTGATAATTAATGTTTCAATAATTTCTCTTTTCTGAAAATGACCTACATATTCAACTTAAGGTTACAAAATATTTTGGAAACTATTTTTAAGTAGGTATATTTTATAAAACATAAGGATGGTTGCAAAATTCATTTATAAACTTTTCCCCACTTATATCCATTTAATCCAGGTATTCTTAACAATTATGCTGAGTTGCCATGGAAATTTCATGAGATACCAAAATTAACCATCATTTTAAGTTTTTGCTTGTTGACAAAGCAGGCAAGTAGCAAAAATAACAGAAAGAAAGAAACTTAAAATTTACATGTCTTTTTTTCCTTACCATATTGAAGTATATTAAAGAAATAATTTTTATGTAAATTGAGTTCTTAGATTGAATTTATAATTTCATCATCTCAAACATCTAGTAGATATAACATAAAGTTATTTGGTGAGCCTAATTTATTTTATTAAAAAATATATTTAGTTGGTTATTTGCCTGCACCAGATCTTAGTTGTGGCATGCAGGATCTTTATTTGCAGCATGTGGGATCTAGTTTCCCAGACCAGGGACTGAACCTGGGCCTCCCTACTGGAAGCTCAGAATCTTAGCCACTGGACCACCAGGGAAATCCCATGACTAGTCTTAATTTATACAAATGTTTCTATTTTCTTTAAGGCAGCTAAATAAAAACTTTCACAAGTTTTTAGGAATATATCCAGAGGGAGAAAAATATCCCATACACATAACATATGTACACAGATAAATATAGACTTATAGATAGATGCAGCAATCTTACAGCTCCCAATTAAACATTTTAATTTTAACCACATTCAGATACAATAATACAAAACTCAACAGCTTATGAAAGAATCGTTAGCTCTAAATGGTGTTTCTGCAGATGGAACAAGTTAAGTTTACACACTCAGATGGCTGTCCCGTTTTACCAAGATTTATGGATACTCCTTCTAAGATTTTTACCTGTCTTTAAAAGGTAATTTTATGAAGGCTGTGGACAAAATCTGGAGTAAGGGAGCTTATGGAAATATCAAAGAACAGTTTGTTTTTAAAATCTATATTTTTTTCCAGTCCCATGTTTGCTTTAGGCAACAGTTATCACTTTGGATGCTTGCATTTCAAAGATATGGTAAGGTCAATATTTCTATAGCACTGAGAAAAAATTGTAGGGTTTATCTAAGAAGGAATTCAGGAATATTTGCCTATTATCAGAAATCTAAGTCAATTACTATAACACTTTGTTTAACAGAAAGATAGCATAGTTCAAGGATATTTAAATTAAAAAAAAAATGTTTGTAGCGGAGCCCCAAAATACGGGAAGGTCTGGACATGGTAGTGTCTGCTTAGAATATAACAGGCAATAAATCAAGTCTACCTGTGCATTTTCTGGACCTTTGCCAAAACTCTTTGCCAGCTATCTTTATTTAATTTTTTATACTTGCTTGATGACATCTGCAGTTATTGATGCTTATTTTCTGATCTTCCCCTCCTAATCTTAAGAAAATGTTTTTTTTTCCCTCACACTAACCAAGGTATTCTATACTTATCTTTCTCCTTCTTTCTTTCTTTTCGTTGCAATTTGATCTTTCCATAGGTAAAAATAAGACCTTTGTTAAAATGCGAGCTCTCTTAAAATTCCTTTTAGGTGTAAAAGTTTAAATCTTAAGTAAACGTATTCCAGTTGTGATTCTCAACCAGTGAGTCTATTATGGCTTGAGACTATTTTTAGGATTTAACCATGGACACAAGAGGTGTCTCTTAAGAAATGTAGCCCTCTCAAGATCCAGAGCCACTCCAGAGAAAGCCTAAGGAAGGAAAGACCTTCCTTGTTATACGTGAAAAAGAAACCTCTATCTCCCACAAAGTGAGACACCTTGAATCACTGATCTCCTAACATGTGTTACCTGAAAGGGGATACTGCTATGAAAGTTTTTCCTTCACAAGCCCGGTAACAAAGGTAGAGGCGATAGAGGCCTTTAGAAACTGAGACCACTTGTTAAGACAAAGTCCTTTGAGAGCCAGCACGGTTGGACAAAGAGAAGGTTGCCTGTCACTTACGGCTTAGGCTCCCAGCTGGCTGGCCAGCTGCGGACGCAAGCCTGACAGACAACCTGCACCCCCCGGGTGGCAGAAACCAGAGGGAGTATTCTCACCGGTGACAAAGCCAAGTTCTCAGTTTGTAAAACAAGGCAAATAGAGATTCTCATCTTATGGCTTTTCATCTTTATGGCAAATGACAGAGTCAAAGAAACATAACTCTTTCTGGGAGGTTAAGAGTTAACAACTATAGGTGTTGATTACCAAAAGCAAATTCACAAGAGTTATGATTCAAGATCTGTTTTCACAAATGTTTTTCTACTGCTGCTGTGAATTCAGAAAGGAAGGGACAAGGAGAAAGTTTTATCCTCCTCTCTTGAGTGCACTACAGAGAGCTGGGAGACTGACAAGGTAAGAATTCTTAATTTCTGCTGATCTGTAGTCGGTTATTCCGTATCTCAACTGCAGTCTCTAGGGAGAGTGGAGTGTTCTAGCCCGTCACTGTTCCATCCTCATCACTAGAAACCGTACAGGATGAAACATTTGTTTCCCTTTTACCCTTTTCAGTTTTTGACTTGGGTCTCTGTAAAAGGAAACAAGTATATTAACATATATATCTCATGTATACCTATGAGAAATGCGGAGATGAGTAACTCAAACAAGTGCTGGAATTTGGATTTATAGATCATCTTGACAAATAACAACATATATTGAGAGGAGACTACGCAGAGAAAAAGAGTTCTAGGTGCCAAGGGTGCCAAATTTCCAGATGATAAATACATTACAAACTGATGGAAGATAATATATTGTCAAAATGGCTGTTTTGTAGTCTTCTGGTGCTGTCTTGAGGCGGGTAAGTGTTAAGGGTTGTTTCTGCACAAATTTATGTTCTGCTTTCAGGATGATAAGCGGAGCGAGAACATTTCTAGGATCTGATTCTTCTCAATTGCTTTCAGCTCAAAATAATCCTTGGGCAAAAGGCAAGATTTTGGGGTGGCATATTCTGTTATTCCTCTGTAGGTTTTACTATAAAGTTCTCTTGGTTTACAATGACACTTTATGTCCTAACATGGAAATTGTCAGAAAGGAGTTAGGAACGTTATTCACACGATGCTTACTGATTATAATAAGATATAGATTTATAAATTACAAATTTACAAGAGACAACAAAAGTATTTAGTATAAGAATCTGGCTGAGCAACATGATGCTGTGCTATATACTGATCAGAACAACAGGCAGTGTGTCATGTTCTTTTGTGAAAAGTATATATAAAATAATTTTAAGTGAAAAAGATAAAGACAATATGCTGCAGACATATAAAACAACTTAATGTAAATGCGTGTTAATCAAAGATGGGAGCTCATTTTCAGTTGAGTAAAATGTTCATTCAGGTTTTTTTTCTTTAAACTTGCTCAACTTCATAATAAAATAGGAGGAAATTCCTCTTTTGGCAGTGCTAATCCCAGTTTTTTTCTGAGCAATGTCTTTAAGCAATCTCATTTCATTATTTTCTTGCAGGTTAATTCTTAGAGCATCAGAATATCTCTATTCAAATGTAAGAAGGAAAACTTTTAAGTCAGTGGACCAAAAAGCTCTTTCTGTTTTCCACATATCCCAGAGGGTGGAGGAACCAAACCAGTGAGATAAGAGGGAAGTGAAAAGATGTTAAATAGCAAGTCCAGCTCACGCTGGTCAGCCTGGAGGTCTGGCTTCTCAGTCAACGTGAGGGCTGTCCTTATTCTGGGGCTTCTCCTCCTTTCTGTCACAGTCCAGGGCAAGAAATTTCAGAGGTGTGAGCTTGCCAGAACTCTGAAGAAACTTGGATTGGATGGCTATAAGGGAGTCAGCCTGGCAAACTGTAAGTTAACTCTTCTTCATCCCCCAAATATGTAGCCAGGTGTGGAACAGATGCTAATAGAGAATGAATAATAAGAAAGGGACTTTGGGTGAATGGCTTTTTTCTTTCTTGGAGGGTTTGTACACTTACATCAACTTGTTCCTTTAGAATCAGATGTACAAGCTGAAGGATTGAGGCATGGAAAGTTCAAATTCTATACTGTTCTAAGCATGCCAGGTTTGGTCTTGTACTCCTCTAGCACCACTGAGTTCGCCAGCTGGCACATGAAGGCTGACTACAAGATACATTTCAGCACCTGGGATATCTCTTTCAAGCACTTGGTGTCTGACTCTATCCATTTCCAGTTTAGAAGTTGGGTTCTTCAAGCCTGAGTAAGACTGTGTTTTTCTCATTTTCAATCCCCCTCCCATGATGTTGGGCTTTTAACAGCAAGGTTTTTTAAAACTTACATTGAACTCTTAAAACAGGGATAGTTAAGAACTATTTCCCTTCAATTAGCATCTATCTGAGGATCCCAGAAATGCGGTATGTAATGACGTTTTATTATTCTGACTCTAGCTCATTAATTATTTTTCATTTTCTTACATAGAATTCAAGATGTTCCCTAAGGAAAAGTCACTCTATATTTTAGTCCATATTTGTCAATGTCATCACTGTATTTTTCAGGTAAAATTCAGACATTTCCCCTCCATACCTATTTTTGAATGAATGAGCCAATGGCTAGATGGATGGATGACATAGTCTTTCCTATTCAATGATTCTTATTGTCTAGATTCAAATTTGATACCCAAATTCACCTTTAGGTATCATAAGAAATTTTCTTTCTCCCAAAAAATCCTCATTTTTCCTAATAAAAGTGTTTTTCCACTAGTGTATACGTCTGCATCAAACAACCAAATCCACTCAACAATTCTGTTGATTTTCTATTCTAGGCTCAATCTTACTTGAGAGATGGGAGCAGAAGAGCATCTTTTAATATTTTTTTAAAAAATATATCATTTCATTGGTATTACCAAATGATTTGCCAATGAAAGAATTCTCTTAACAGCCCTTTAACACAAAAGTGTTAAAATATTTCACAAGTAAATACATCTTTATACGTATAAATACGTCATTACTAAAGTAGAATTAGTTAAAATTGAACTAATTGGGCTATGAACTCTAAGTCTAGTTGTGTTGCTGTTTATAATGTAAAAATATTTTTATTCAGGGTTGTGTTTGACCAAATGGGAAAGCAGTTATAACACAAAAGCTACAAACTACAATCCTAGCAGTGAAAACACTGATTATGGGATATTTCAGATCAACAGCAAATGGTGGTGCAGTGATGGCAAAACCCCCAAAGCAGTTGACGGCTGTCACGTGTCCCACAGCGGTAAGACAAGATGATGTTGAGTGATGTCTCAGGCCCCAGCTGGTTATACCTATAAGAATAGAGATTCAGCAGAAATGAAAATGTCTTGAAGAGTTCATTAGGGACCTAGAAAAATTCCACCATAACTTCTGTAAACTCTCTATTATCCTTCTCCTAATTTCTTAACTAAGAAATTAAAGAACTCCTATCTTAAAAGGTTGCTGTTTGCTAACATACAGGTTAATTTACACATTTGTTTAATTGGAGTGAAATAAATATTCTATTGAGTTTCTTTTGAAATAGAGATAACATGTGCAATCTTAGCTGCACAAAATATTGGAGAACAATCCAGAATTTATATTGTTAAAATTTTATACATTAAAATTCCTAATAAAGAAAATTAGTCTAAGAATATCTTTTGTAACCAGGTAATTTACTTTAAAAAATATTTTGTGTTATAATCTGTGAAGTGAAAGTCGCTCAGTTGTGTCCAACTCTGGGAGCCCATGGATTATACTGTCTATGGAATTCTTCAGGCCAGAACACTGGAGTGGATATATATATGTTCCTTCTCCAGGGGATTTTCCCAACCCAAGGATTGAACCCAGGTCTCCTGCATGGTAGGTGGATTTTTTTTTTTTTTTTTGTAGGTGGATTCTTTACCAGCTAAGCCACCAATATATATACATCCATCCCACATATGAACATGTATAAGCAATGTATCTCACATAAAAAGAAACTGTAGTAAATTTACTGCTTTACAATATGCTCTTTATTATACAAAATTATTTGTATCAACAAATACCAATCTTTATTATATTTCAAGAAGAATAAATTCCACAAAATAAATATTCTATAATTTATCTATCCAACTCACACTGTTAAGGACTTAGGCTATAAATTCTCCTTTTATTAATTGCTTTGAAACATCTTGTACACACATCTTTGGGTGCATCTCTTATTATTTCTTTAGGTTAAACTTCCAGTAATAGAATTGCTAAGCAAAAAACTGCTAGACCAGTTTCTGCTTGTTTGTTTTGTTCTGTTTTTGTGGTGCATAGTAAGAAAAAGAAGCTTCTGTCACAATATTCAATAGTTCCAAAGGTTCCAATCACTTTGGAAAATGAGAAACAGAATGCTTTATTTCATGCCAAATTGGATGGAATAAAGAAAGAGTTTTCTCCCAACATTCACAGACACACTCACTCTTAAAAAACAATCTTAGCTGTTTTTTCCTCAACCTAAGAGAATTTAGTTGTTCTTTCGTCAACCGAAGAGAATAAACTTAAATGAAATTTCTGCGAGTGTTGTTTTCATTTCTCACCACATTACTTTCATAATTAATGGAAAATGACATAGCTAAAGCTGTAACATGTGTAAAGAAGATTGTCAGTGAGCAAGGCATTACAGTATGGTATGTTGTTTTTGTTTGTTTGTTTTCTCCTTCCAGTTCTATTGAGATGTAATCGACATTCAGCATTGTAGAAGTTTAGGAAGTATAGCCTAATGATTTGACTTACATACATCATGAAATTATTGTCACAATGTTTAGTGAACATCCTTCATGTCATATGGATACAGAATTAAAGAAATATAAGAAAACTTAATGTGTGATGAAAATTCTTAGGCTTTACTCTCAACAGTTTTCATTATAACATATAGCAGTGTTAACTGTATTGATCACATTCCAAATTACATCCTCAGTGTTTATTTATCTTATTCCTAGAAGTTTGTAGTACCTTTGACTGCCTTTGTCTAATTCCTCACCCCTCACCCCTCAGCCTCTAACTTCTGGTAACCACATATCTGACCTCTTTTTCTATGAGTTTGTTTGTATGTTTGTGTTTGAAGTATAAGGGACTTACAACAGTATGTAAGTTCATGTTACAGAGCATGGTATGTGTTAAGCATTAAAGAGGAGAGCTGGGGACTTCCCTGGTGTCCAGTGGTTGAGCCTTTTTCCTCCCAACACAGGGGATACTGGTCAGGGAACCACTTGCCATGTGATGGAGCAAAAAAAAAAAAAAAAGGTGATGGGGGGAGCTGGGGGCTTTTGGCAATGCCTCAGGCCAGGTGGGATTTTAGACCCTGACCCCACTACCAGGAATCAACCCCCAACCCCAGCATTGGAATGGTGGAGTCTTAACAACTGGACCACCAGGAAAGTCCCAGGTGAGAACTCTTTTATCCAACTTATGAGAGAAGTGAGGGAATATTCCCAAGTATGCTACTGAGAACTGAAAATTATAGCTTTAGGTTTATGCTAGATAATTTATTACATAGAAACAATCTATTTTCAGTGATTCAGAATCTTATTCTTTTACTCCTCAATTTATTTTAGGGGATTCTAGAGTTTTTAAGGTTTTACAGGCTCTACTAATTCCTTGTCATATCTTGAAATTATTTTGGAATTAAGTAAATGTGGAATGCACTCTGCAGTTGTGTTGTGGATTACACGGGACTCACCATTTGTGTTCGGCATTCTGTGCCCTAGTGAAGGCTTGGGGGAGATGTGAAGTCCTTGGTATACGTGTCTCCAGTTAATAAATAGCAATACTTGGATCTGTCTGTAGACTCTGTTTCATGTACTGATAAACTACTTTGTTCTCCCAAAGGATTTGAAGTATGTATATTACAATGAAGCCATGTTTTAGCCTAAGTACCATTTGTTTCATCTTTCTCCATAGGGTGGCAGGGAAAAGTCATTGTCCAGACCATGACATCAGCAGTTATGTTGAGGGTTTCACCCTGTAACTGTGGAGTTAACATTCTTCAGCTCATTTTGTCTCTTTTTCACATTAAGAAAGTAATAGTTGAGTGAAAGCTTATACCATCATTCTTTCAAGCAAATAATGGCTTTATAGAAGCAGGCGCTGCGGTCTTTCAAGAGACTTAAAATGTATTAATATGCTACTTGTTTGATACTAGGCCTACAACATTTTTGAGTTTGCTATTAGAACTAATGCTGGTGAATATTTGCCTAAAACCTTAATTATCAAATATATCTCCAGCATATTCAGTTCTTAATCAAAACAAGATCATTTATATATCTTGCTGATCATGAAGGTATATAAAGGGGGATTTGGTGAGCTGTTGCATTTCCTTAATATTATTAGCTTAGATTCATGCATTATGACAGATTCAGAGGCCGATGAGTTTGCAAGTATTGAAATAATTGTTATTAAACAAATGTGAAGCTATGCTTGCTGTAAAAAAAAAAAAAGCATTTTCATTAAAAGCTTTGCAGTTCATACCTTGTCTGTCTTTGTTTAGAGCCATTAAGTTTTTCTGAAGAAATACATAAGTATATATTTGGGGAAAAATGAGCTGACACAGTAATTCAAACATCCTCACCTGTACACCATCAGATGGATATTGCTGAATAAAACTCCATAGGAATGCTGACAGATCTCATTTAATTTTTTTTTAGCTGAGCTGCACAGCTTGTGGGATATTAGTTCCCCAACTGGGGACTGAACCCCGACCCGCAACAGTGAAAATGCGGAGTCCTAACCACCAGACTGCTAGGGAATTCCCTTCAGTTTAAATTTGTAAACGTAAACCTCAAATGGGCCCTGAGGTCTGCTTGCTCATCTTAATGTCTTCTTGGCAATCCTTCTGTGTGGCTGTCCCTACTCTCCAAACTGTTTGTCACTATTTACTTCTCTCTTTTCAAAGTCCCAGCACACATGCCAGCTACTAGCCTCCATACTCTGCTCTCAGTAGATGACCTGGCCTCACCTTACACTGACAGAAGCGACTCATGCAAAACCCTCCCCTCCTGGCCACCATAATCCTTCCCCTTTATCACTGGGATGAAGGGCCTTGCTCCTGCCAATGGCAGTGTCTCCACATGCAGTCTTCATCACAGCCCTCTCACCACGCCAGCTTAGGCTGTTTCCTGCATCCTGAGTTTCTCCCTCTCTGCTGGATCATCTGTATCACTGTATGAACTACCCTGGTAATCTTCCAGCTTAGAAAGAACTCTCCGTGGACTCTATATAACCCTCCAACGACAACATTTTCAACTCCCTTTTACAGCAGCACTTCTGGGGTGAGAAATCTATATTCACCCACTCCATGTCCTCACCTCCCTTTCTCTTTTCATCTGACTGCTGTCCTCACTCAGCTGAAAAGGGCTCCAGCCTGACTCCTCCCAGGATGCCTTGGGGCCGATTCTAGTGATCACCTGATTTCTGTTCATCCTACTGGATCTCTCAGCAGCATTTGACAGAGTGAACCACTTCCTGCTTCTGGAAAAATATTTTTTACTCAGCCTTTCCTTCTTTATATCCTGCCTCATTGGTGGTTCCTTTTTAGCCCTTCTTGGCTGGCTTTTTCTCTGCTCTTTGATTTTCAACTGTGAGAATGCCCCAGGACTCAAGTCTGTAACCATTCGATAAACCTGTTTTACTTATTCATTTATTTCTCTTCTTGCTGAAGGATAGCTTTCAAAAGAATAGAGTCTCTCCAGCTCTTTAAGGCAATTAAAATATTTCAATCTTTTCCAGAATTTGCAAGTACAGAATAGACTGTTATGTTTTCTGAACAGTATGAGAATATACTGCCAACATGGTGCCCAAAATGTTCTGAATCCTTCGGTGTGTAAATCCTACAGAACCTCAAAACTTCATCCAGATCAGGAGGTGAACACTGACAGATTAGGGCCACCTCATCATCAGATCTATGCAGTTTTATCAATTGCCACACAACTATTTCTTAACTAAAAGGTCTAATTCAGAATCACGTGTGAAAATTGGTTGTTATGTTTTTCAGTTTCCTTCAGTCTAGATCATTTCTTCATTTTTCCTTAACTTTTATGACTTTAACCCTTTTAAAAACCTCAACCAGTTGTGCTATAAATGGCCTAAGGTTTTTCTGATATTCTCTGGAGTAGATTAGGTTATGCATCTCTGGCAGGGATGCCACAGGCGTGGTATTGTGCTCTTCCTGTTGCTTCCTTTCAGGTGACAAGCAATTTTGGAATGTTCTATTACTGATGATGTTCTCATTGATCATTTGATTAAGATGATGTCTGCAAGTCACCTACATTGTGAAGTATATGGGAAAGGATGAGTTACTTTGAGAAATCTTCCTCATCAAAATGTCAATGTATGCTTTTATTTCTTGTGTCAGTATGGACCCTGGCTTTCTACTTTATTCCAATTATAATGAGTTATGAAAGCGAAGCCATTCAGTCGTGTCCGACTCTTTGCAACTCCATGGACTGTCACCTACCAGGATCCTCAGGCGACAGTCCACGGGGTTTTTCAGGCAAGAGTACTGGAGTGGGTTGCCATTTCCTTCTCCAGGGGATCTTCCCGACCTAGAGATGGAACCTGGGTCTCCTGCATCCCAGGCAGATGCTTTACCATCTGAGCCACAGGGAAGCTTCATTATCATTTACTTTGATGTTCACAATGTCCCTGATTTGGCCACAAGAGCCTCTGCAAGCTATCTTCTGTGTCATTTTGACACGTCCCTGCCATTCTCTGGGCACTTTTTTGTTTTCTGGCATAAAATATTCTAATTCTCACTTTGTTCTTTTCTTGCTTCAGCCTGGGATTAGCCATTTCTCCAAAGAGCCCTTATTTTAAAAAATCAGCTCTGGGAAGTAAAGTCACTGTTCCCAGGCCCCATCAATGGTCAGAGCTGAAGGATTTAGTATTTAAGTAATTTTTCTCTATTTAAGTTGAATTCATATATCTTCAACTCCAATCTCACATCACAAGGTTAATTCTAGCTTTTTCCTTTTTCATGTTGGCAACTCCCTTGTATGACAGTGAGAAACTGGGCACATATTGTCTTTAATATCCTTAAGATATATCCTGAGCACATGCATATATCTGATCAATTTGCCTGTTTGTAACCAATTTTGTGATCTCCCAACACTGCCACATCATGGAATAGAAGGTCTCCACTCAGGCTTTGATACCTCTCATTGATCACCCCTTCTTCCACTCCTGGACACCTCCTTTACTGTGCTACATCTCTGATACTGTATGCAGGGCCTGTGTCCTTGCAGGAAAAAGGGCAGAAATCCTTTACTCTTCTTTACACACATGTTCCAAATATATAGAATAGTGTCGGTAGCATTGTACATGCAGTAGCAGTAGTATTGTACACGATCAATAAATATTTGTTGATTTAATGAATATCTCGATAATTTGGCACATTCCCCCACACTGGGCCTTCTGAGTTGTCTTACTCTCTAATCCCACATGACGCCAGGACAGCAGATTCTGGGGCTCCACGGGTCAGGTCTCAAGTCTATGTGACCAGACATGAGAAGACAGCTGGGGGTTCAAGATTCTGGTACCATTTTAATATGAATAAATGCCAAAGAATATGAGTTTATTCATATCAGGATATCCAGAGGTGTATGGAGAATGAGTCAAGATAGGGGAGAGAGACTTAAAGAGAGACAGCTCAGATGCAGAGACAGGATATATCTAAGAAGCCCCAGAACTGACCCATGACAATGGCTGACTGACGAAATAAAAAGAGATTAGCAAAAGTTGGCCTAAGAGGGATAGTGATTCTTGTTGAAGATTTTGCTTAATGTTTTTGATAAATGTCATATCTTAGTTATACCTGTTATTTTAATACCTTCAAGTTCCCAAACCAAATTTTGATCCTTGTTCTGAGACAGAAATAAAAATCAATATGAAAGTCTCATCATTTTTAAAAGACACTCAATTCCGATGTTGCTCAGTTTCACCTCAGGATATTATTTGAAATGCAGAGTGATATTCCAGATGATTACTGGGCTCTTCCTGTAGCACTAGTTATAACTGAGCCTTGAGCACATCTCTTGCACTTATATTTAGCAGACTTATTTAAAGAATATTTTCTTAGAAGTTGCTAAAAGGGAACTACTAAAAATGCCTAATCATGTGTGACTAATTAGATATGATGCTTTTATATACTTGTCTATCATGCAAAGCATACTTTAAATCATTTACAAATTTTTGTTGTTGCTGTTCAGTCACTAAGTTGTGTCAGACTCTGTCTCCTGCACAATATTAGGAATCTCCACCCATAGTTCTTTAGACACTGTCTGCAAGATCTAACTGAATTTATTTGTCAGTTCCACTGTATAACCATAAGGAATTTTATTTAGGTCATATCTGAATGGCCCAATGGTTTTCCCTAATTCTACAATTTGAACCTGAATTTTGCAATAAGGAGCTCATGATCTAAGCAACATTCATCTCCAGGTCTTGTTTTTTTGATGTATTGAGCTTCTCCATCTTTTGCTGCAAAGAATATCAGTCTGATTTCAGTACTGACCATTTGGTGATGTCCATGGGTAGAGTCACCTCTTGCGTTGTTGGGAAAAGGTGTGTGCTATGATCAGTGTATTCTCCTGAATACACTGTTAGCCTTTTCCCTGCTTCATTTTGTACTCCAAGGCCGAATTTGCTTGTTACTCTAGGTATCTCTTGACTTCCTACTTTTGCATTCCAATCCTCTGTGATGAAAAGGATGACATCTTTTGTTGGTGTTAGTTCTAGAAGATCTTCTAGGTCTTCATAGAATCAGTCAACTTCAGCTTCTTCAGCATTAGTTTTTGGGGACATACCTGAATTACTGTGATGTTGAATGGTTTGCTTTGGAAACAAACCAAGATCATTCTGTTGTTTTTGAGACTGCACCAAAGTACTGTATTTTGGACATTTTTGTTGACTATGAGGGATACTCCATTCCTTCTAAGGCATTCATGCCCGCAGTAGTAGATACAATGGTCATCTGAATTAAATTTGTCATTCTGATCCCTTTTAGTTCACTGATTTCTAAAATGTCAATGTTCACTCTTGCCATCTTCTGCTGATCATGTCCAATTTACCATGATTCATGGATCTAACATTCTGGGTTCCTATGTAATATTCTTCTTACAGCATTGGACTTTACTTTCACCACCAGAAAAATCTACAACAGAACGTCATTTCCACTTTGGCCCAGCTCCTTCATTCTTTCTTGAGCCATTAGTAACTGCCTTCCACTCTTCCTCAGTATCATATTTGGACCCCTGTAACCTTGGGGGACTCATCTTCTGGTGTCATATCTTTTTGCCTTTTCACACTGTTCAAGAGATTCTCACAACAAGGATACTGGTGTGGTTTGCAATTTCCTCCTCCGGTGGACTACATTTTGTCAGAACTCTT
The DNA here is from genome assembly GCF_042477335.2 of Ovis canadensis. NCBI lineage: Eukaryota > Metazoa > Chordata > Mammalia > Artiodactyla > Bovidae > Ovis > Ovis canadensis. The sequence continues at coordinate 156,283,240 of NC_091247.1, read as the reverse complement.
CAAGGGGACCTTTCTTGATAAACCTCTAGTAGGCTAAGTAAAAGAGAAGGCACAAATTACTAAATTCTGATACATGTGCTGATTAGTACAAGAACTGATACAGGATGAACTTTGAAAAATTATGCTAAGTGAAAGAAGTCAGTGACAAAGGACCACCTATAATATGATTCCATTCATATAAAATACCCAGCCCAGGGAAGTCCATAGAGATAGAAAGTAGATTAGTGATTGCCTAGTGCTGAAATTAGGGGTCAGTGGGTGAAAGACGAAGGATACCTAGTTTCTTTTTTTAATGTGGTTTCTTTTTGGTGTAATGAAAATGATCTGAAATCAAATTAGTTAATGGATATACCTATCTGTGAACAATTTTAATATATTCTTATATCCAGCAAACTTGCTGAACTTAGTTATTAGTTCTAACAGGTTTTTTTAATGGGTTCCTTAGGATATTCTATCAGGTTGGCCAAAAGGTTCCATAACATTTTATGGAAAAACCTGAACAACATTTTTGGCCAACGCAGTTCATGAAAGATCATGTCATCTGTGAACAGAGACAGTGTTCCTTCTCCTTTCTAACCTGAGTGCCTTTTATTCCTTTTCAGTGTTGAACTGAGGTGGTGAGAGTGGGCTTCTTTGTTTTGTTCCTGATCATAGAAGTATCCTGTCTTTCTTCATTAAGTATAATCTTATCTGCAGGTTTTTTAATAGATGTCTTTTATTAGACTGAAAATGTTCCCTTCTAGTCCTAGTTTGCTGAGTAGTTTCATCATGAAACTGTGTTGGATTTTTTCAATGCTGTTTTCTATGTCTGCTGAGATGATCATTTTGTTTCTGTTTGTCTTTTTATCCTATTGATGTGATGTGTTACACTGATTTTCAGGTGTTGAACCAACTAGTATTCTTGGGAAAAATCCATTAGGTTATAGGATATAATTCTTTTTATGTGTTGCCACATTCAGTTTCATAGTATTTTGTCAAGGATTTTTACATCCATATTCATAAGAAATATTGATCTGTTAGCTTTCTGTCCTTGGGATGTCTTTCTTTAATTTTGGTATCAGGGTGATGTTTGCCTCATAAAATGGGTTGGGTACCTTTTCTGGTTTTTGGTAGAGTTTATGAAGAATTGGTATTCATTCTTCTCTTATCCATTTACATTTAATGTTATTATTGATATAGTTAGACTTATATCTGTGATTTTATATTTTATTTGTGCATATCTCATGTCTTTTTTGTTCCACTTTTCCTCCCTTACTGTGTTTTTTCATTAAACAAAATTTTCTAATGTAGTATTTCAATTTCTTAAATGATTTTTCACTACTTTTAGGGATTTTTTTCACTTGTTCAAGGACATGTGGATAGTTTACAGGTGTTGGCTATTTAAGAATAAAGTTGCTATGAATACTCATATAGAAGTTTTTAGGAGGAAAGAAGACATTTCTCTGGGGTAAATACCCAAGAGTGGATTGCTGGGTTGTATAATAAATCCATTTTCAATTTTGACAGGAACTACCAAGTTATTTCCATACTTAATAGAGAAATGAAATCAGAATACTCTTCTGGAAAGAGAAAACTAAAATGGGAACATTTCCATCACTTTGTAAACAAGGTTATGCTTTATGACATGTTTGAAAAATAATTTCTCAGTGATGATAGCCCAATTGTTATGTAAATTGAGAAAGAATCTTTGTAACTTGATCTATTTGGAAAGGGAAATATTTGTTCATAAAGTGAAAAGAAGTAAGATCCAGCCTAAGTTCTAATTGTATTGACTGTGGACATTTAAAGATAACAGAAATAATAGTACAAAGAAAGTATGCACAAAGAAATCCAAAGCTTTCCACAGTTATCAGTTGTGCACATTAAGAATATTGATATTTAAATAGTCTCTAATTGTTCCTTGGCATTCCTGGTGTTAGATCAACCTCATAGAGAAAACTCACACCTTAAAAATAAATACATAAAATGGGTTTGCACAACTATATTGGGATCCAAAATCAGACACGTGATAGACAAAGAAGTTATAGCCTGTTGAGGGATGAGGATTACATCGCAACAGAATCCCTTCCCTTTCACTTCAACTTCAAGATAATGTGGTAAACTGAAAAGGCCATGGAATTGACCTGAATCTTAAATCCTAGCACTCCAGCTCACTAGCTATATGTCTTTGGACAGATGATTTATCTCCTCTAGGACACATTTTTTTCATCTGTAAGACGGACATAATTCCTACCTGTAAGACCCCTGTACAATCATGCTGTTGTTGTTGTTTAGTTGCTAAGCCGTGTTTCACTCCTTGCAACACTATACACTACAGCAAGCCAGACTCCTCTGTCCTCCACAGTCTCTGAGAGTTTTCTCAGATTAATGCCATTTCAGTGATAATGCTTTCTAACCATCTCATCATCTGCCACTCCCTTCTCCCTTTGCCTTCAGTCTTTCCCAGTATTATGGTCTTCTCCAATGAGTCGGCTCTTTACATCACATGGCCAAAGTATTGGAACTTCAGCTTCAGCATCAGTTCTTCCAATGAGTATTCAGGGCTAATTTCCTTTAGGATTGATTGGTTTGATCTGATTCCAGTCCACGGGACTCTCAAGAGTCTTCTCCAGCATCACAGTTCGAAAGGATCAGTTCTTCAATGCTTATCCTTCTTTATGGTCCAACACTCACAACAAACATGACAACAGGAAAACCCGTAGCTCTGAGTGTACAGACCTTTGTTGGCAAAGTGACGTCTTTGCTTTTGAATACACTGTCTGGTTTGTAGTCGCTTTTCTTCCTAGGAGGAAGCATCTTTTGATTTTATGGCTGCGCACACCATCTGCAGTGATTTTGGAGTCAGAAAGTAAAATCTGTCACTCCTGCCACTTTTTTCCCCTTCTATTTGTCATGAAGTGATGGGACTGGGGCCACGATCTTAGTTTCTTGAATGTTGAGTTTTAACCAGCTTTTTCACTCTCCTCTTTCATCCTAATCAAGAGGCTCTTTAGTTCCTCTTCACTTTCTGCCATTAGAGTGGTATCATCTGCATATCTGAGGTTGTTGATATTTCTTCTGGCAAGCTTGATTCTAGCTTGTGATTCATCCAGCCTGGCACTTCCCATGATGTATTCTGCATATAAGGTAAATAAACAAGGTAATAACACACAGCCTTGTTGTACTCCTTTCCCAATTTTGAATCAATCAATAATTGGTGTATTAATTCATTACCCAAAGTCTTGGCCAGATTAATGGAACTCCTTTCAATAAGTTCACACATTCCAGGCTATCTTCAGGATTTTCCCCAGGAAGTTCACAAGGACACTTTTCCCTTCATCTCAAAAATTTACCTTCTCCTTTCTTCTGTATTAGAACCCCATTTCCTAGACCCCTCATATTTGATCTTATTTGCTCTTTTAAATTTTTATTTATTTATATTTTTTTGGCTGAGCTGGATGGCTTGCAGGATATTAGTTCACCAACCAAGGATTGAACCTGGTCCCTGGCAGTGTAAGTACCAATTCTTAACCACTAGACTACCAGGGAATCCCTAAAATATATCATTTGGTAATTTCTAGAGACATATGTCTTTTTATAGGATGTTTGTTTAGAGTGGCAAAAAGAGCATGTTATTAACAGACCCAAATATTCTTCATTTCTCTAATAAGAAGTCAAAAGCAGATAAACATATGTTTGGCAATTAATGTTTCAGTATTTTCTCTTTTTTTGGAAATGATGTACATATTCAGTGCTTGAGTTGCCATGAAAATTTCATGAGACACTAAAAATTAACCATCATTTAAAGCTGTTTTTCTTGTTGACAAATCCAGCAAGTAGCCAAAATCACAGAGGCACAGAACCTTAAAATTTACACGTCTTTTTTTCTTACCATATTGATGACATACATTAAAAAAATCACTTTTTAAAAATTCAGTTCTGAAGTTGAATTTATAATTTTATCACATCAAACATATAGTAGAGACAACATATTTGTTACCAAGCTTATTTGACGAAGCTTACTTATTTTTTAAAAAAATATTTATTCAGTTATTTGGCTATACCAGATCTTAGTTATGGCATGGGGGATCTAGCTCCCAGGCCAGGGACTGAACTTGGAACCCTTGCATTGGGAGCTCAGAATCTTAGCAATTGGACCACCAGGGAAATCCCATGACTAGTCTTAATTTATACAAGTGCTTCTATTTTCTTTAAGCCAGTTAAATAGAGCTCTTTCAGAAGTTTTTAGGAATATATCAAAAGGGAGAAAAATACCCCATATACATAACATACATATATAGATGTAGATAGACATATAGATAGATGCAAACGGGGATCTTATAGCTTTTATTTAAACATTTTAGCCACATTTTAGGTACAGTAGTACAAAACTCAATAGCTTACAAAAGAATGCTCAGTCACTTTAGTTCATGGGCTCTTTGAGACCTCATGAACCATATCCCACCAGGCTCTTCTGTCCATGGGATTTTCCCAGCAGCAATAATGGAGTGTGTTGCCATTTCCTACTCTTGGGGATCTTCCTGATGCAGGGATGAAACTCTGTGCCCCCTGCATTGCAGGGGTATGTATCACCCCTAAAGCCCTGTAGAGAAGCTTCAGGAAAGCCCTATAAAAGAATAATTGGATCGAAATGGTGTTTCTGGCAGATAGAACAAGTTAAATTTATACTGAGACGGCTGACCCCTTTTACCAAGATTTGTGGATAAGACTTTCAAGATTTTTATTTGCCTTTAAAAGATAATCCTACAGAGGCTGTGAACAAAATCTGGAGTAAGGGAGCTTATGGAAATGTCAAATAACAGTTTGTTTTAAAAAATCTCTCTCGCTATTTTTTTTTCCAGTCCCATGTTTGCTTTAGGCAACAATTATTTCTTTAGATCTTAATGTCCAAAGATATGATAAGGTCAATATTTCCAAAGTACTGAGAAAGAATTGTAAGGTTTATCTAAGAAGGAACTCAGGGGCATGTTTGCCTATTATCACAAATCTAGGATAATTCCTATGACATTTTTGTTTTCTTTAACAGTAGGATAGGCTAGTTCAATATCTTCGTTTTAAAAAAATTTTTTTGTAGCGCAGCCCCCAAATACAGGAAAGTCTGGAAATGGTCAGGTCTGCTATAGAGTAACAGGCAATACATCAAGCCCTCTTGTGCATTTCCTGGACCTTTGTCAAAGCTCTTTCCTGGCTATCGATATTAATGTAAATTTTACATTTGCTTGAGTGACTTCTGCAGTCCAGATGTTTATTCTCTAATCTTTTTCTAATCTTGTTAAGAATGTGTTTTGTTTTTTCCCTCACACCAAAGTATTCTTCTATAGCTATCTTTTTCCTTTCTTTCTTTTTTCTTTTCAATCTGATCTTCCCATTGGTAAAAAACAGAACATTTGTTTAAAATATGAGCTCCCTTAAAAATCCTTTTAGGTATAAAAGTTCAAATCTTCAATATACCTATTTCAATTGTGACTCCAAACCACTGAGTCTTTTTATGACTTAAAACCAATACTAGGGCTTACCCATGGACATGAGAGGAGTCCCTTAAGAAATGTAGCCCTCTTGAGATGCAGAGCCTCTCCAGAGAAAGCTGAAGAAAGCAAAGATCTTCCATGTCTCAGGAGGCAAAGAAACCTCTGTCTCACACAAAGCGAGACATCTAAAACGACTGATCTCCTCACCCATATCACTAGAAAGGTGATACTGGGTTGAGAGTTTTCCGCTCAAACCAAGCCGAGAAGATAGAGGCCATAAAGGCCCCTTATGCACATGGACACTCTATTAAGACAGACTGCCCTGAGAGTTGGCATGGGTGGACAGAGAATGCTGCCTGTCACCTCATGTCTTAGGCTCCCTGCTGGCCAGCTGCTGATGCAAGCCTGACAGACAACCTGCACCCCACAAGCGGCAGAAGCCAGAGGGAGTATTCTCACTGGTGACAAAGCCAAATTCTCAGGATATAAAACAAGACAAATGGAGATTCTCATCTTATGGTTTTTCATCCTTATGACAAATGACAGAGACAAAGCAAAACATGACTCCTTCTGGGAGGCTAAGGATCAATAACCACAGGTGCTGATTGCCAAAACCAAGCTCACGAGTCATCATTTAAGATCTATTTTCCCAAATGTTTTTCTCCTGCCGCTGTGAATTTGGAAAGGAAGGGACAAGGAAAAGCTTTATCCTCCTCTCTTGACTGTGCACTCTAAACAGAGAACTGAAAGACCGACATGGTAAAAACTCTTACTTTCTGCTGGTCTGTTGTCAACTATCTCATATCTCAACAGCAATCTCCAGGGAGAGTGAAGTGTTCCAGCCTTTCACTGTCCCATCCTCATCACTAGAAAGTGTACAGGAAGAAACATGTGTTTCCCTTTACTCTTTACCATTTTTGGCTGGTACAGAGCTCCCTGGTGGCTCAGAGGATAAATCATCTGCCTGCCATGTGGGAGACCCAGGTTTGATCCCTGGGTCAAATCCCTGGGAAGATCTCCTGGAGAAGGAAATGGCAACCAACTCCAGTATTCTTGCCTGGAGAAGCCCCTGGACAGAGGAGCCTGGCAGGTTACAGTCCACGGGGTTGCAAAAAGTCGGACATGACTGAGCGAGTTCACTTTCACTGTAACAAAACAGAGATTAACAAGAGAAAAGGAAACAAGTTTATTAACATGTACATCTCGTGTATACTTGGGCTTCCCTGATAGCTCAGATGGTAAAGAATCTGCCTGCAATGCTGGAGACTCGGGTTCCATCCATGGGTCAGAAAGATCTCCCAGAGAAGGAAATGGCAACCCACTCCAGTATTCTTGCCTGAAAAATACCATGGACAGTCCATGCGGGCACAAAGAATTGGAAATGACTGAGCGGGTAACACTTTCACTTTCTCATGTATACTTATGAGAAATGAAGGGATAAGTAACTCAAAGAAGAGGCTAGAATTTAGATTTACAGATCATTTTAACCAAAGAACAGCATATATTTAGAGGGGCAACTAGAAAGAGGAAAAGAATACTAAGCTTGAATGATAAATACATTAGAAAGGGAAAAAAGATAATATCTAGTCAGATTGTTGTTTTGTAGAACCCTTTGGTGCTGCCTTGGGGCTGATAAGTGTCCAGGGTTTTTGGTGATTAGTTTATGCACAAAGTTATGTTCAGCTTTCAGGAAGATAGGGGGAGGGCAGAGAACCTGTCTAGGATCTGCTTTTTTGGCTCAAAATAATCCTCATGCCAAAGGGGAAGATTTTGGAATGGCATATTCTGTTATTCTTCCGTCGGTTTACTGTGCAGTTTCCTTGCTTTACAATGACCCTTTAAGTTTAACATGGAAATGTGAAGAAGGCATAGTCAGAAAGGAGTTAGGAATGTTGTTCATGTGAGGCTTACTTATCATAGTAAAACATTGATTTATAAATTAAGAATTTACAACAGACACCAAAAAGAGTGAGCATAGGAATCTGTGAGCAATATGGTGCTGTGCTATGTGCTGATCAGAACAACAGGCAGTGTATCATGTTCTTGTGGAAAGTATATATAAAATAATTTTAAGTGAAAAAGATAAAGACAATATACTGCAGACATAGAAAACGACTTAATGTAAATACATGTTAATCAAAGATGGGAGCTCATTTTCAGTTGAGTAAAATGTTCATTCAGGTTTTTTTTTCTTCATACTTGCTCAACTTCATAAAAATAGGAGAAAGTTCCTGTTCGGGCAATAGGGCTAACTCTGAATCTACCTGAGCCATGTCTTCATGCAATGTCATTTCATTATTTTCTGCAGATTAATTCTTAGGATATCAGAATATCTCTCTTCAAACATAAGAAAGAAAGCTGTTCACGTATATGGACCAATAAACTTCTCCTGTTTTACACATGTCTCAGAGGGTGGAGCAAATCAGTGGTGTGGTTCAGCACACCAAATCAGTGTGGTGAGAGCGAAGTGAAAAGATGTTAAATGGCAAGTCCAGCTCACCCTGGTCCGTCTGGACACTTGACTTCTCAGTCAACATGAAGGCTCTCTTTATTCTGGGGTTTCTCTTCCTTTCTGTTGCTGTCCAGGGCAAGGTCTTTGAGAGGTGTGAGCTTGCCAGAACTCTGAAGAAACTTGGACTGGACGGCTATAAGGGAGTCAGCCTGGCAAACTGTAAGTTAACTCTTCTTCCTCCTTCCAAACAGTTAGCCAGGTGTGGAACAGATACTAATAGAGCATGAATAATAGGAAAGGAACTTTGAGTGAATGGCTCTTTTCTTTCTTGGAGGGTTTATACATTTACAGTGGTTAAAAACAGCAACTTGTTTCTTTAGAATCCAATGCACCAGGGGAAGGAGTGAGGCATAGGAGGTTCAAATCTATATCATTTTAAGCATATTAGGTGCAACTGTACTTGTCTAGTGCCACTAAATTTGCCAGGTGGCACAAGCAGGCTGGCAATAAAAATATTTTGGCACCTGTGATATATCTGTCAAATGTTTGACTCTAGCCATTTTCAGTTTGGAACTTGGGTTCTGCAAATATGAGTAAAGTAGTATTTTTCTCACTTTTAACCCCCTTACCATGATGTTGAATTTTTAACAGCAAAGTTTTAAAAAATTACTCTGAACTCTCAAAACAAGGACAGTGGGAACCTATTTCCTCTCAATTAATATCTGCATAAGGATCTCTGAAATGCACCATGAAATGATATTTTACTATTCTGACTCTAGTCCATTAGTTAATTTTCATTGTCTTCCACAGAATTCAAGGTGCACACTAAAGAAAATTACTGTGTATTTTAGTCCATATTTGTCAATGTCATCACTGTATTTTTCAGATTGAATTCAGACATTTCCCCATCATAATTATTTTTGAATGAATGAGCCAATGGCTAGACAGATGGATGGATGACATAGTCTTTTCTATTCTATGATTCCTTTGGTCTGGATTCTAATTTGATACCCAAGTTTACCTTTAGGTATTATAAGAAATGTTATTTCTCTCAGAAATTCCTTATTTTTCCTAATAAATATTTTTTTAAAATAAAAGTATTTTTCCATTAGCTTATATATCTGCTGATAATGAACAAACTCATTCAACAACTCTGTTGATTTTTCTATTCTTGGCTGCATCTTACCTGAGGGATGGGAGCAGGGGAAGAGTAACGGGAATGGAAGAAATAGCTATTTTAATGTTTTAAAAAATATGTTGTCTTGTTTCATTAGTATTACATGATTTGCTAATAAAAGAATTCTCTTAAGGGAATTCTTAACATTAAGGTGTTAGAATATCTCACAAGTAAAATACATCTTTAAACTTATAAATTAAGTCATACTAAAATAGAATTAGTTAAATAGATGTCAAGTTATTTCATGTTAAGTCATGTCATGTTGCTGTTTATAATAAAAAAACACATTTTTTTTTTCAGGGTTGTGTTTGACCAAATGGGAAAGCAGTTATAACACAAAAACGACAAACTATAATCCTAACAGTGAAAGCATCGATTATGAGATATTTCAGATCAACAGCAAATAGTTGTGTAATGATGGCTAAACCCCTAACACAGTTGACGGCTGTATGTATTCTGCAGCGGTAAGACAAAATAATGTTGAGTGACGGCTCAGGTCCCATCTGATTATACCTTTAAGAACAGAGATTCCATACAAATGAAAATGTCTTGAGGAGTTCATCAGGGACCTAGAAAAATTCCATCTGAACTTCTAGAACCTCTCTATTATTCTCCTCAAAATTTCTTAAGTAAAAAACTAACGAGCTGGTATCATAAAATGTTGCTGTTTGCTAATCTATGAGATTTTCTGGAATGACCTGTCATGTTATTGTACCTGGACTTGCTGATGCTTGTAAAGAACAATACCATTCTTCTTACTTACCTGGTTTGGGGAGGAGAAGGTAATTTCATTATGTGGTATTTTTCTAATCTGCCCTGATTTATTGGAAAACAAAGGATTACTAACTAGCCAAAGAGGAGGACTATGTGTGGTCCTTTTAAAAATTTTGTTTTTACTTTTTATGATTAAATGTTTTAAATATATGGAAAATTAGAAACATTAATATAATAACCTTCAATATGTTCATCATGTACTGTAACAGTTATTAACATTTGGTCATATTTATTTATCCTATGTATATAAACTGCTACTGCTGCTGCTGCTAAGTCACTTCAGTCGTGTCCGACTCTGTGCGACCCCACAGACGGCAGCCTACCAGGCTCCCCCATCCCTGGGATTCTCAAGGCAAGAACACTGGAGTGGGTTGCCATTTCCTTCTCCAATGAATGAAAGTGAAAAGTGAAAGGGAAGTCACTTAGTCGTGTTCGATTCCCAGCGACCCCACGGACTGCAGCCTTCCAGGCTCCTCTGTCCATGGGGTTTGCCAGGCAAGAGTACTGGAGTGGGGTGCCATTGCCTTCTCCAGTATATAAACTATATATGTATAACAAAATTTTGGTTGTTCTTTCCTCAGCCTAAGAAAACAAAGCTGATCAAACTTAAACTTATAATGAAATTTCTATGAATGTTGTCTTCATTTCTTACCATCTCCTTTTCAGAATTAATGGAAAATGACATCGCCAAAGCTGTAGCATGTGCAAAGCAGATTGCCAGTGAGCAAGGCATTACAGCTGGTATGTTTTGGGTTTTTTTCTCCCCTATTCCAGTTCTACTGAGATGTAATCGACATACATCACTGTAGAAGTTTAAAGCATACAGCAAAATGATTTGACTTACATACATCATGAAATTATTGTCACAA